>NC_059426.1:48223955-53023955 GCF_021028975.2 Sphaerodactylus townsendi
CTGGCATCTTCAGAGGATCCTCTGAAGATGCCAGCCACAGATGCAGGCGAAACGTCAGGAGAGAATGCTGCTAGAACACGGCCATACAGCCCGGAAACCACACAGCACCCAAGTGATTCCGGCCGTGAAAGCCTTCGACAATACAGTGTCTTTTCCGTCAGGCATTGTGTTCATATCTCTTGTCACTGAGCATCAAATTGTAGATACATAGGACCAGCCTGTTCCATTTTAAACAAGCATATTAAAGGAGTGAGGGAATTAATATAATTAAATAAGTTTGATAAAATGCTAACACAGGATCACCTGCATCTGAAAGCTCTGCCCATAAGCAACCTTGATTGCGATGTTTGTTGCTCGTTAATTATTAAGCAGCAACAACAGCACTAAAAAGTTGTAATTTAGAAATGTGTTCTTCTGTTTATAAGCATTCATAAATGGCAAGTTCATTCTTCATATTTAATAGCCTTCTTCAGTTCTTTCTTCCATATTATCACGGTAACATGTCTGCCTTCAGATATCATGAGTGAGTCACAATTTGTTTATGATTTTCCAGTGTTCCATTACCTCACATACTTACCAAACTGGGAGGCATAGGTGATCTTTGGGCGTCTGAATCGAGATTTCCTTTTTCTATCCTCTTTTCTTTTTTCTGTGAAATCTCATTGATCTATTCATTGTGTTATTTATCTTCTGTTTCCTGTTGCAGAGAATTAAGGTTCCTTTTGAGTATGCCCAGAAACCTAAAATAAGACTATTTCTGACAGTGTGAAGAACACTGCAGTATGAATCCATCATAGTCCATTTTAGTAACAATGGAAGAATAGAAGTATACAGAGGTGAACTAATCAAAACCACCATTTATGGGTGTAAGAGGAACATGTAGTCAAAACTGCTATGAGAAATTCTGTCATAAACTGGCAGTCCAATCCAGAGGATGCTGTGATCAGGAATGACTCCTCTGTGCTGCCATCAGAGGACTTCCAGGCAGCCTGGGGAGGCAGTGAACATCTGCAAAACCCAAGTTGCATGAAACTCTTCCACAGCTAAAATGGACTTATGCCATCCTTTCAATTAGCATAAGTCCAAGGACTACTCCGGGGGTGTTCCTGAGCTGAAAGACCAGTGAAAGCTGACTAAAGTTGTCTCCACCCAAGGGAGCACCTCCGGAACATCCCCAGCTCTGCAGGTGTCCGCCTGAATGCCAATGCAGCTTTGGGGGCCGGGCTCTCTTCTGGGTCAGGCGCTTCTGAGGTCCTTGGCGCCCTTGCCCTCTGTGCCAACTCCACAAGCTTATTCGTCCCCCCCCCCTGATATTTTTGGGCTGTAAATCTTCCAACTTTACCAAAACATCATACTTCAGCCATTCTTTTTGCCACTAAGGAAACATCTGAAAGAGCTCTAAGAACACACAGATCTTCCTTTTTTTTGTACACTAAAAAGTGAGATGCTATTGTCCCTTGCACATTAATAATTTTGTGTGAATACTTCCCTTTGTGCTGTTTCTTCTCCATTTATTGTATTATCACTCCCTTTCCTCAACTTGAATACCATATTCCATTAGTGCTGAGGCAAAATTGAGTGACACATACGAAAGGTGAATTTGTATAATTACCTTTTTAAATGAAGGTTTCTTTTGGCAATGATCTTGTGAAAGAAATCCACGAGGAACCATTTTTTGAGGAAAATGTGTTTAAAATGTGTTCAGTATCTCTACACGTAGCAATTGGGACAACTAGAAAAAAGAATCTCATAGCTGAAATAACAGTTGTATGAATATAGTCTGATTATCTTCATTCTATCAGCAACTCTAGAGAATTGCTGCATATCCAAGCTTCTGATTACCTGAATATTTTATGACCACCAGGCCATTTAGATACTTTTAGCCTATGCTATGCTGGAATAAAGAAATTCGTATTCCCTTGCTGCATAATTAAATGGGTGACTTGTATATATCTGGAAAAAATCTGTTTTTCCCTTCAAAACAAAAGATCCTATTCTCATTCATTCATAAGAAGACGTTTTATAGTGTTCCATTGTATAAGAGCAATAAAAAGCTAATAAAGTTTTTAAAAACCATAGCAACCAACTGATTTTTTCATTCATTTCACATACATTGAAACGACTCTTTAATGATACTGTTCTGTTGCTGAGATACAGAATATAAAAGTTTGTGACATATAAAAATTAAAGCTTAAATAGAGAATCTTCAGACAGTGACTGTGTTCTGGTTTAGGGGATTAGTATTGGCCTGTATTTAAACTACAGATTATCACTTGCCCCAAGTGCGCACTGGTGGGGGATGCGGCTGGGTGTGGAGGGGGCGTTCTGGGGCAGGGAGGGGGTGTGGCAGGGGTGCAGGATGCATGCATGCCCCGGGCACAGTTCCCCATTGCTCTGGCCCTGCTTGAGACTAACCCCAAAATTCCAGCTGGTTTGAAATACTGCTGCCTGTGTCCTTACTGGGACCCTGTGGCTGCATTAGTTACCTGTGGAATACAGTCAGGTTCAAAGTTTGGGGTTTAACCTTTAAAGCCCTAAGTGGTCTGGAGCCATTGTATCTGCACAGCCACCTCTCCAAACACATATAGAAGAGCACTTCACTCTATGGATCACAACTTACTAGTGATCCCTTGCCTATAAGATATTGGGTTTTCCTTAACCATAAGCCTTCAACACCGAGCTATTTCTCCATGCCTATGGTTGCGGGCAGCAACAGCATGTTCCAACATAACTGACCTCCCTCTCCCTATTCCCTGTCCCTCTTTCTTTCTTTCATTCTTTTTTTCTTTCTTCCTTCCTTCCTTCCTCCCCTCCCTCCCTTCCTCCCTTCCCTTCCCTTGTCTCCCTCTCCCCTCCTGTTTTCCTCATTTCCCTAGTTAGGATAGCTTTTATGACATGAATGTGAAGTTTTTAAGTAGATTTGGGAATTTGTAACTCCTTTTGCAAGCTGCCCTGAGCCCACCATGGAGAAGGGAAGCATATAACAACAACAATTAAGTGCCTTACACTGATACCCTCTGTCCCCAGGAATGCACTGTAAGTCATAGGTAAATCTACTCAATATCAACATATATTGAAATGTAGAACTGTTGGAGAGAGTTTATATAGAAGAATGTCTTCATTCTACAAGAAAAATAATAACATATTTTGTAGATATTTGCTCCCAAACAAATTGAAATTCATATGGCATAAAATAAAGGGACAGGGGGAAGATCTAATATCTATAACGCTAGTCAAACCCATTTCTTTGTTTATTTTGTTTCTAGCTAAATAAGACACCTCTGTTTTAAATGTAGAACATGTGGAAGATGTAGCAACGCTCCATCGTGAGCCCAATATAATTTAGAAATAGTTCATTATATGACAGTTCCAGAAAACGAAGAAAAGCTGTGATTTCAAAACAGAACATAAACACTGAAGTCAGCAAAACAGTTATGTATACTGTTGAATAGTAGGATTGCTCTTGAGAGGTTTCATGTGAGCAAGTCTCAGGGCAGCAGATCTGTCATTTAGCACCATAGTTAAATTGCTGGAAGTGTAGCGTTCTTCAATTAGAAGTTCAAAAGACCAATATTGAAAGGAAGCAAACAAACTAGCAGTAGTGTTGGGGTGAAGGGAAGGTTGCAGAAAGACAGCTAAAGGAATCAATATATATCTAATTTTCACTCTGAGGGGGAGGGCCTCTTAACATGGATGATTCCTTCCAATTTATCAGGCAGGCAGGATTTAAGTATTAATTTTCTGTTTCCACTGGTGA
Source organism: Sphaerodactylus townsendi (assembly GCF_021028975.2). Classification (NCBI taxonomy): domain Eukaryota; kingdom Metazoa; phylum Chordata; class Lepidosauria; order Squamata; family Sphaerodactylidae; genus Sphaerodactylus; species Sphaerodactylus townsendi. The sequence goes on from NC_059426.1 coordinate 48,227,713, forward strand.
GGGTCACCCAGTCTTCATTTTGTTTCCTGACTAAAATAGAAGTACTGGATTATTCAAAACCTCTCTAACCTTTTAGCCTTCTTTTTGCTTTCTGTACCTGCTCCTTCACTTTTAAATTTTGTTCTGCTAATCTTTTCACTCTCCTCTCAAGCCATAAAAAGAAAAAACAAAACAACCAAACAAAAACAATATCTCATTACCTCCATCTCTGGCCAAGGCAATGGCCAGAAAGCAAGAGGCCTCAGGTGACTACTCAAGCCCCCTCCCCAAGGCAACTCTAAAACAAAACAGACAAGATGGTCCCTCATAGTCTCGTTTATGAAACAAGAGCTGGGGAAATAGAGCAGAGAGCAGACAAGATGTCTCCTTGGAGTTTTGGGTAGGGAACATAGGCTGGAAAAATGGAGCAGCAAACACAGAGGCACAGCACTTGAAGTAGCATTAGGGGAAAGGAACTTTTTAATGAAAATGCTCCCTAGTTTTCAGAGTCCATGGTACTGTCTCAGCACACCCAAAGCAACTCAGCCCTACATCCACTAAAGTAATAGGTGTACAGCTTTCACTGCAGACAACCCTGGAGGGCCCTCAGTATCTTGAGTTACCCCTAAAATAATCAGGTGGCTGCAACAAGAATAAATATTTATGAAGCTACAATAACAGTATTCTTGAGGCAACTGCTACAGTGCACAAGAGACTAAGATATAGATTCCCATTTCATTCTTCTTAACATGACCTCCAGAGAGGTTCAGGTGTGAAATTTTGGGTGGGAACTCAGCACCTAGAGCTGCAACAATGTGTATGTGGGGGGGGGGGCAAGGAGATTGAGGCACCCAGAAAAAGAGTAGTTACCCAAGTCCAGAAGTATCAGAGCTCCCAGCAGGGAATGGATTCACAAAGCCTAATCTCTGAGTTATCTGAAGCTCCTTCAGAAAAAGAGAATGGGGAATTTGCAGAAGAGGAAATTATTGAACTAACTCTTCCTGTAGGTTGGAAAATTCCTGGAGAAGGGCAAAGTTTAACGAGGGGAGAGACACCAGTTGGGCATAATGCTGGTGTCTACAATCCAAATAGGATAGGAAAACAAAAGAACAAGTGGATCCCAAAGGGCAACAGCAACACTAGCTGACTTCAGCAGAATTGCAACTGATATCAGTCCCTTCCCAAGGAGGATGACTTCAGACGGTACGTTAAATATGGCATCATTATTCTAATGACGATTTGTTGATGGAAATGCTTTTCCATAGCTAAATCACAGGGTTTGGGACCATTTTCCCAGACAAGTTAGTAACCTCTCCCATGATCATGTGACCATAAATCACTAATGCACCATCACTGACTATTTACTAGAAATCAGGACAATAGAGAAAGTACCCTCATCAGATTTTTTTTTCTAGGGATTTACTCTGTATTTTTCACAGACCTCAAGAAAAATGGGAACTGGAGAGTGATACTGGACTTAAAAGCCTTAATCATAATTGTAAATCAGACACTTCTGCATGAGGCTCTGAGGTTCATAGCTGAGCCTTTAAAGTACATCAACTTTATGGCTACTATAGACCTCACAGAGGTCTGCTTACACATACCCATTCTTCCACTCCACCAGAAGTTCTTGAGTTTTTAATACGAAAACAGCTGCTACCAATTCATAACCCTTAATTAAACATTGAAGGGGTACGTGGGGCATAATTTTCAATCTTTAAAATCTATGATCTGTTTGAAACTTGAACCATCTTGCTAAAAAGAGAGACAGTGTGGTACAGTGGGGTGCTGTGTGATTTCCGGGCTGTGTGGTCGTGTTCTAGCAGCATTCTGCTACGTTCGGCAATGGCGGAACTGCTGGAAACCCCCACCCCTGCGGCGATGCGGCTGGCCTCAACCCAGGCCAGTGCCTTTACAGCTCTGGCCCCTGCCTGGTGGAATGCTCTCCCTCCAGCTGTCTGGGCCCTGCAGGACCTTGGTGAATTCCGCAGGGCCTGTAAGACTGAGCTGTTCCACCGGGCCTTTGGCCCTGGATCTACCGCCCCCCACTGAGGCTGCCAGTTTTCCATCTTGGCAGGGCCTTGATTTGGGCCCTGCCTTTCTCCTCCCAGCCTTTTTGATCGGGCGCCTGTCTTTAAATTTTGCTTGCTTTTAACTTTGTTATTTAAATTTTAAGTAACTGCTGCTGTGGAAATTTGTTTTAATGGGGTTAAGTTTTAGTTATGTATTTTTGGTGCTGTTATTGGAACAGCTGTACTGTGAGCCGCCTCAAGCCCTGGGGGTGAGGCGGTCTATAAATCTAATAAATAATAATAATAATAATTCTCTCCTGACGTTTCGTTTCTGAAGATGCCAGCCACAGATGCAGGTGAAATGTCAGGAGAGAATGCTGCTAGAAAACTGCCATACTGCCCGGAAACCACACAGCAGCCCAGTGATTCCGGCAGTGAAAGCCTTCGACAATACAGTGTGGTATAGTGTTTGGAATTTTGGATTTGGATCTCAAAAACCCATGTTTGAGTCTTTACTCCACCATGGAAGCTTGTTGATGTACTTGCACCACTCACTTTTTCAACCTAAACTCTCTCACAGGGCTGCAGTGGCGTAGTTTTCATGGGGCGGGGTGAGGAAAAATGGCCCAGGCAGGCCTCCATTCGGCTGCCAGTCAGTCATGCCCCCACACTCCTCCCTCTTCCTCCCTTGGCTGGCCCCGGCCCTGCCAGGCCTCTCCTTGAGCCAGCAGAGGCTCAGCTGGCTGAAGGACTGGCTGCTGCAGGGTATCCCTTGGCCCAGGCAGACCTGACCAGGCACAGCAGAGGCCACAGCGGAGCACTCCTCGACCCCACCCTGCTAAGCCCTGCCAGGCTGCCCAGGATCACTGCTGACTCAGGTAAGTGGGGCACTGGAGTGTGCACGGGGTGCCATTTTGCCTTGGGCCCTATTTCCCCCCACTATGCCTCTGCAGGGCTGTTGCTGTGAGAATTAAATGGAGAATAGGTATAAAAGTTTATAAACCACTTTGGATGCCTTTGTGTGAGAAAAGTGGGATATTAAATAAATTGCATCTTATGAAGAATATTACTAAATAAATAGTACATTTCAGGCTTAAAACTTGATTGCATTTAGTAACAAATAATGCTTTGTTAAAGAGTTGTGACAGAGAGGGAAATGGTTGAATGGCCACAAAGTTTAAACAATCATTCTCCAGGTCTGATCGGTTGAATAGCGCTTTATACACAAGAGGTAAGAATGATTATTGCCTTCTTTTGCTCTGTGTATCAAGACCTTCCAACCAAAAACAACTCTGTCAGCTCATCAGCTTTGGTGTTCGTGGAATTCATTTTAAAATGAAATTATGTATAAGCCTTAACAATCATTTGGATCATGTAGACAATGTTGTTGTGAATTGTGCCATAGTTTCCTAACAAGAGCTGTCAGTTTGACTAGTTGAACTTCACTGTTTCCTAGATATAAATGGGATCATTTAGTTTCAGCCAGGATTTTTTTCCCCAAGCTTGACTGATTCTTCTTTTGTCATTTAAGATAAGAGGGAAAGTAAATGGCAGGAAGAAAAATGCCAACCAGCCAAGCAGAATGTTGAATTGTAATACTATTATTTCCAAATTAGCTCAAATATACAAATTAACAGAATATGTGCCAATTTACTTTACATCTTTGCAACCATGAGAAGGATTAATTACACATATTGTTCTTCATCCAATACAACTGAAAAAAAGAAGAGCATTACATTTAAAGCTTGTGATTACTCTTTCATTCCACAGCTTCCATTGTATAATTCTGTGGCAATCTTGAACATGTTTGGTTTATTTTCTCTGCTGTATCAAATTAGATATTTCCATTATGATTCCCTCCCCAGATGGATGAGCTCATAAAGATAACATAGTGTCTTGCAAGATATCCTTCTGAGCCATTTCTGCCAGGTTCGAACAAGTTCATTAGTTAGCAGAACTATAATATGTTGATCTTTTCTAAACCAATCTTCAGGTAGACTGTATTTTAAGTAAAGACTTTATTTTGGTTAAGTATACTAACATCTGCCTTGGCAAAATTTTAAAAGAGGGCCCCATTCATTAACTCCATTTAATGCCTCTAACAGTTTGGTGCTACAACATTTCGTAAGTTATCCAAATAGGATGGAATAATTGAGTGTTTAAACCTCAAGAATTAAGGCAAAAAATGTTTAGTGGAAGTCTGGCCCAAAATCAGATGAGGAAAGAGTTCTGTCAGTGAGTTTCCAAGAGTTTTTCCAGGCTCCTCCTCCTCCTCCTCCTCCTCCTCTTCTTCTTCTTCTTCTTCTTCTTCTTCTTCTTCTTCTTCTTCTTCTTCTTCTTCTTCTTCTTCTTCTTCTTCTTCTTCATCCCCCCATTATTTGGAAAAAAAATTGGGGGGAAAAATAAAAAAAAAATATATGCAATACTTACTTTTTAAACCTAAACCTATTTTGCTGCTTTAACAATATGTAATATATAATTTATAACTTAGCATATAATATTGTATTAATTGACATGTACATGGAATTTAAAATTAAAACTGCATCAGTTTTCTACAAGCAAATGTAGCAAACACATCGAATCTAGAAGTGACAAAGATCTGCAAACTGACATACCCTATGCTGATATAGCACATCAGCCCCCCAATCTGGAGGGGACTCCCCCTCTGGAACTGACGCACCCCTGCAACTGCGGAAATACACCAGTGGAGGGGCAACTTAGCAAACCTGGAAGCTGGCTCTGTTGCCCAGACTTGCCAGTACAAAACACTGTGCTGGTGTGGCTGGAGGTGGAATGGAAGACTGGGATGATCCTGGTCGGGCTCCAAAGCCTGGTTGGCCCCCTTGCACCAGCAGAGCCGCCAATGGAGATCTCTGTTTTCTACTATGAAATTTAAAAAAAAAATTGGAAATACTTTCATTTTTACTGTGGAAATTCTTCCAAGCCAAGAAATTTCCAATTTAAACCATCTTTGCAAGTCTTCTTGAATCTTCTTCAATGTCTTTACCAGCCCAATCCAATGTTGGAGTGGAGCAGCCGTGTGTTGCTCCTGTGGTGTTGCTCCTAAAGGGGAAATTGGTGGCACAGGTGCTGATGGGGAGACAGAAAATCCCCAGTTAACCCATTTCCTGAACTGATTGATGCAGGCCTTGGATGAAAGCAAAATTATTTTCTCCATGGCACAGGCAAGGCTTCATCATGTGTCACAATCACAATAGTAATAAGGTCCCAAACTTCGGATGAAATAAATCTGGGGAACTCCATTCACAAAACTCCCACACTTTGGTTTGGCTTAAAAATGTTGCCAAACCTATAGAACCCAAACCTGTGTTGAACAACTGTGAGCACTCCTAAAGGGCAAGACCAGTGAACAAGAATTGCTGAGAATGTTGGACTTGGCACATGGGTTCCTGTGGTGAGGGACAGATCTTCACAGATATGTTGCTTCTAGGTTATATAGACACATTTTACATTATTTGAACTTTTCAGGTTGCTTTTAATGGTTGCCCTATACAGTTGTCCAACCTCAAACGTGGTAATGCATGAGAGTGCCTGAATATGGAAGGGATGATAATAGAGAAGCAAGATGCAACTGAAAAAAGTAGCAACAGTATCAACCAGTAAGAAGCATCTGAAGACATTTTTTTACATCAGTATTTGATTAATTGAATTGTTCTTCTGTGTAACTGGCAGTTTTAAATTATTGACTTTAACTAGGGTTTTTTAAATGTATTTTATTGTGTTTTATTATTAACAGTGTAAGCTCCCTGAGCTCCTTTAAGGCACCAAGGCAGCCAATAAATGTTTTAAATAAATAATTTTTAAAAAGTTAACAAAGCTGGGGTCAAGAGAGCTTCAAACATTTATGACTCCATGCAAAACAATATGCAGCTTATCTCATCTAAAAAGTCAGTTTCACCAACAAGGATCAGCTTCATTTTGTCAGAAATAATTTTCTATATGATTTGTCTTAAGCCACTTGACCACAATTTCCCAATACCTGTTTGGGACAGAAATGACTGCCTTTGGGGTTCTTAGTCAATGAAATACAGACCTGGATAGTCTAAACCTCTAGATGGTCTAATTTAACAGTCTGACATAAATATGAAACAGCAAGGATTATAATAGCGAACCTTGTGTTCCTCAATCAATCCCAAACTGCGATTCAGATTCTCCAATGGATTCCTCCTAGGCAAAAAGGGGTTTTGCCCTTTAGGCAAAAAGAACCAAAACCACAGGAGTACAGTCACTTTATCAGGGAGGGGGCTATGCCCTTCCGCACAGTGAAAGCCGGTTTAGGGTTATGGGGAAAAGGGTATCCCATCTCCAGATAGCAGACTTTACACTATTAATTTAAAACATTTATCAAAGTTTGTCATAACAAGCTTCTCTTAGTAAACAAAATAATTATACCAATTATTTCTACAGTGCAACCCATGTAAGTAAAAGTAAAAAATCAATGAGTAGAAGCATGGAAGGGTCAAAAAAGGCTGTACCAGAGTTTTTCTCAAATTCATGGCTCTTGTGCTTGATGATGCTCATTGAGGATCAAGTTTCTCAGACTGGAATACTAGTGTCAGGTGACATCCATAGGAGGAGTTTCCTATGCATGCAGTGGAACCTCCCTTGATTATGTTATTAGGTGAACATAGCAAAAGAAATTTGTTAAAAGTCTGGGTTGGGACTTTTGTTTGTAGGCAAAAGACAGAGGAGTGGAATTAAAATATAATATACTTTCCCTTTCTTTTTTATTTGGGTTGCAGGGGAATTGATGAAAATGCAGTGGTACTGTGCCCCAAAATTGCTCAAGGTAATTACATTGCTTTAAATTCAAAAGTACACTCACTTATGTTTAAACAGCTTAGCAAATTAAGCCAGAATATATTTGATCAATTGGTAACTAAAGCAATATTTCATGATTATGGCCCTATTTAATCCTTTTCCCCATAGATGGAAGAAAAAATGGATTTTGTTATGACAGCAAGAGATGACTCCTCTGCCATTTTGTTTGCATTTATGTTACACAAAATGCTGCTGAGCTGTTAGCCTCCCGCATCAACTGCACACCAAGCATTCATGTAATTTGTTTTATTTTATTAGCTGCCTATGCTAGTCGAAGATGCAGATGCAGACACTTATAACCATATGGGGCGAAAAAGATTACAGACATAAGCATCACTCTGATGATTATGGAACCATTCTGGAACTTTTGCATTAATGCTAGGTGAAAGTATACAAATATAAAAATTATTTCAAGTGACCAGATGACACTAGGATAAGCTTCACCTTCTGATAGCTTTATTAGCATTCCTTTTGGATACAGTTGTGGGCTGTCTGAAACCATCCAAGCTAAAACAACCTGTAGGTGATCATTTTTATTTTTACTAGCTTCTTCCAGAAACCAAAGATGCTATCAAATGTGAAATGTGCACAATATGTAGTACTTGGCACTCTATTTTCATGATCCACACACTGGTTGGAAAGGATAGTGTCCTTCCTGAGCAGGTGCATACATAAACATTGTAGATGAAAGTAGAAGTGTCCCCCCACCCCGCACCCCACACACACTCATGCACTAACATACCTAAAGTTCTGTCATGAAAACAATGTCTGTGGACTCCCATTGGTCTTTTTTATGATCTTTTGATTTCCATTCTCTAAGAACAAATGTTTAAGTTGCATGTGGAAAAAGACAGAAGTAAGTCATGACCAAGCAATTTTTGGGCAAGCAATTCCAAAACTGAACTTGCATTAAAACAGTCCTTATTTTGAAATGTTTTAGTTTTGTGTTTGACAAGTCTCTCTTGCTAAACTTATTCCCAGCCATCATACCATTCCATTCTGTTTCAGAAAAGCTTATTTCTCAGTAGAGTTGGCTAACCGAGGGAAGTAAAGAACAGCTATCAGCATTCTGGCATTGGTTAGTTTTGCTGCGATGAAATACCAGATTGATCTGAGCTGCAGGATCAGAGAGGCTGTCTAACAGTAGAAAATACAATTTATTGAGGTGCCTGGCTGCTCAAATATCTTTCTGTTACCATACCTATTAGCTTAGAATTTTTCATTATTATTTTTTTTCATCTAAAGTGATTGCCCAGTTTTTACTGAGTGTATTGGACAGATACTGGTATTATTTTATTATTTTCCTTTAGTTATTTTAGTTCCTAGAAACATCTTGACCTAGGTAAATAAATTTAGCCCAATTTCTCCATTTTTTATTGTCACGGGGTTGGGATTCAGATTGCTTTCAATCTACTATGTAAAGCTACGGCTATGGTATTTTGCCACCTCTTTGTGGCTTTGAAACTGTTGCTAAGCCTATTCCATGACAAACACATCTTAACATCACACACACAAAATTTTAAAAAAGGATAAAATAAGAGACACATATGACCAAAAATTCTAATATCACAATCTTGACGAAGTATCCTCACAAAAAAAATAATTCAGTTCTCTTGGAAAAAAGAATGTCTTACACTGCTTACAGCAGCACTTTCTCAACTGGCCCCCAGGGATACCACAGTGCTCCCTGATATTTTTTGTGGTACCCAGTAAGTATTATTACAAAATTGGGTCGGTTGGGCATTTACCCAGCTGGGCTTCTGATTTGCTATGCAGATTTTTAAGAATTGCTTTGACAGCTGCTGCTGCTGCTGCCACCACAGCACACTGTGTACAAGATTTGTGAACATAATTAATAAACAATATACTCACTTAACAAGGAATTAATCAGAACTTTTGCCTGCAATGTTGAAAAGTTACTATTGGATTTATGCATAATTTCACTCCCTGACATTTTGTGATTGGCTCTACCTCCTGTGGCAGCTGTTTCAGGTGATACATGGAGAAACAATCCTTGTGTGTATGCTGAGACTTTTATTTGTACTGTATCATACTAAAAGAGTTAAGTGGCTCAACCACTTTAAAAGGAACCATGATTCTAATATTAAACATTTTTAGGACTTTAGAACACACTTTTAATAGATATACTAAGATATGTATGAAAAGAGAGTGCTTGTGCTAATAAGATTTCATTTACATTGATTTCCATTCAGACTTCATAAAACCTATAATGAGGAGTTGTGACCTATATTATTGATAGGAGGAGAGAAACTTGACTGAACAAACAAAGCAATTTAATGACTGGTGCAATTGTTCTTCAGAAGATGTATTGATTGCTGCTCTTTCTTGTTGTAGACAAAAGCTAGTTAAAAAGCGAGCTTTATATTTTGCAAAGGTTTTTTTGCAGGGAAAAGTCTCCTAAATGCACTCTGATCTGCACGCTTGTTCTAATGTAACTGAGATAGTAGTAATTCCTAATACACTATGTGGTCCATTTATGGATCACTTTGATCTGGTCACTGTGATGAATGCTGAGAGAATCCTGGGATTTGTCAAGGCTACCACTTGAACTTTAGATCCTTGTCTATCCAGTTACTGAAAGCATGTGAGGATCACATCAGTGAATCATGAATGACTGTTATAATCCAGTAACTAACTTAGGACATCTTTCCTTAGGCAGTAAAAGAGGTGTTCATCTGCTTGTGATTAAAAAATGATCACAAGAGAAGAGCAGTGTGGCCCATAATTATCCCATCTCTGATATGCATTTTCTGAGCAAGATAGTAATGCTCAAACCAGTGAGTACAACTGCAAAGGAAAAAAATCCTTTCGCTTCCCAAAGGCCCATTCTGCATGGGCCAACAACAGCACCCCAGGGAAGGTAAAACCACCATCCCTGGGCCGCTGTTCGCACGGCTGCCGCTTCTGAAGTGAGGCGGCACTGTGCTTTCCGCCTGCAACTGGCAGGGAAATGCTGTTTTAAAACTCACTCAATGAGTGGCTTTTTTGTAAAACAGAGTTTCCCAACTGGCGCCGCGCAAACGGCATCACGGTGGAGGCACCACTTTTATGCGCCTCCGGTTTTTCCCTAACTTACCTTCTGTCCCTGCTGAGCTCCGCAGGGATGGGGGGCACGCCCCTGCTGCCTTTTGAGCCTCTCTGTCCCTACAGTTCTCTGCATGGATGAAAGGTGAGCGGGGAAGCTGAAAAAGAGGCGCCTCCATGTGGAGGTGCCTCTGCGAGCTGCGGCAGCTTGGGGCTGCTCACACAGGACTGTGTGAGCGGTCCCGAGGTTCCACTGGCATAAATTATGCCAGGATGCAGCCATTTCTTTGGGCCATGCAGAACAGGCCTTAGCTTGGAAAATGGCATTTAATTTGATTCAGTTGATCTGACCATGCAAATCCATGCAATAATTACCTCAAGTTTAGAATATTTTAATGCTTTCTACCTAGAAACTCCCATTAGATTAGAACACAATAGCCTGGTTATTATTAGGAGTGAAGAGAAATGTGCATGTCATATCCATTCTGTAGAGTTTCCATTGATTACTAATCAGTTACTGATTTCATTCAGTGTTGTGTTTATTATCTACAAAACCCTTTATGGCCTAAGACCTATGTTCCTGCAGGCATTCCTCTCCTGCTATGCTCCACCACATCAGTGCTATTTATCAGAGAAGAATCTTTTGAAGTTGCCACCTTGTAAACAGGTAAAATCCACCATGCCTTAGACTGGTTTTCATTTGCATTTTTTCTCCTGTACTGTAATTCTAATCCTGGCTGATAGTTGGAAAGGAGACCACCAAGAAATACCAAGGTCATGACATGCAGGATGACAATGGCAAGCCGCCCTTGAAAACCCTACAGGATCAACATAAGTCAACTGTGACTTGACTGCAAAAAAAAATATCTAAATGTATTGTTTATTGAAGGATTTGTTCTGTCTGATTGAATTGTTTTTCATATGTTGCACTCTACCTTGAGTCTCAGTGAGATAGGTGAGCTAGAATTAAAATTATGAAATGAAATTTTAGTAGCTAAACCCCTAATAGTCAAGTGGTAGACCTTTGTTTTTTGTTTTTTAACTTTTAACTGTGGGAGAGAAAATCCTTCCCTTGCCTGTGGAGTTCCATCCAGGAAGCAAAATTATGTCATTGCTTTCGTGGCATAAGTCTGACAGCTGTGCTGGGGCATTCCCAGTGTGAAAGTCCAGTGGAAGTCAACTAAAGTCATCTACACGCATGGGAATGCCACCAGAATGCCCCAAGTTACACCGGCATGCAGGGGATGTCAATGTTCCTCTGGGGGCTGGCCTCTCTGATACATCCAGCGCTGAGGAGCTCTGTGGTGCCTGCCTGCCTCCCAGTTTGCCTTCCTTCCTGTCATAAGTGCCATTTGGGCACCAAGTGCTTGATGGTGAGGCACTTGTAAATTTCGTTGTGCGTGCACAATGACAATAAAAATGCTTATGCTTGGTGGTGAGTGTGACTGGTGCCAAATGGTGGAAGAAATGAAGGTGTCTGACTTGGAGCAATATGCTCATATGAAGTACACCTATGCCTTAGAGAGCATTGTGGTGACTGCCTTGTAGAACTCCAACTCCTAGACTGGAGAGGAGGACATGGTTATCTCGACCCTGGACTATGTCGAGGGAACTTCGGGTTGGGTGTCTTGGAATTCAGGGAAGCCTGATGCTTTCTTGAAGCTCAGTTACCCTTCTCTATCTACTTCTTCTTTTGGGGCGGCTACTCTGGAGCTGTTAGGGTCACTTGGGCAGTAGACAAAGTGGCTGGGGCGGAACTCACCAGGACCTAAAGCCACCCCTTTCCCAATCAGGACCAGCCTGGATTTTTGTTGAACCTTTGTTCATACTTTTTTGCAATCTGCTTTGAATGCCCTTGAGTGGTAGAAAGTTGGGTTATAATTTTATAGCAAGTAAATACAATTGTTTCCTGTTTCTCCTTCACTAAGTCATGTTTCATTGGTTTGCTCAATTTAGGAAGGCTAAGTACAGAGAGTAGCAATCATAATTAGCACAGTAATAAACCAGATTTTTTTTTAGCAATTTACATATTCACAGCCACTCACCACAACCAGAGCAGAAAAAGCCATCTGTATCATTTAAGAAGAGGAAATGTCTGCTAAACCTAACCTGGGGATTCACATTCTGCTTCTGTCATAAGCTCTGTTTTGATCATTGGAGACTTATGGAGTTCTGTTCCATTCACTGTTGTATTTGAGTCTTAATTTACCTGCTGCTGTGTGATCCTTGCAACTGCACATCTTACTTGGTAGATTTTTGCAATGCAACTGCATATCTTACTTTGTAGATTTTTGCAGCTCACAGAGTGTTCTACCAGTTGGGAATGGGGCCAAAAAAGCCCTGGCTATGGTTGAGGCTAGCCAGACATCTTTTGGACCAGGGATCACCAGTAGGTTTTCATTTGTAAAGCATAATGGTCTTTAGATGACTTATTGAGATATACAGTCCCCTAGGTACATGGGTTCCAGACCATTTAGGGCTTTGAAGGTAAGTACCAGAACCCTGAACCTTATTCGGTGCTTCACCCATACTGCAGCATTCTGCACCAGCTGGAGCCTCCGGATAAGGCCCAAAGATAGCCCTGTGTAGAGCAAGTTGTAGTCTACAGGTGACTGTTTCATGGATATCTGGTAGCAAGGTAAGTTTGGGACAAGTAAGGTGCCAATATTACCTGGTGTAGATGATTAAATGCCAGACAAGTTACCCGTGCAACCTGAGCCTCCATTGCCAGGGAGGCATCAAGGAGCACCCCCAAGCAAGGAACTCACACATACAGCTTTCTTCTCAGGAACAATCCTGTGAAGACCAGAGGCGTAGTTGGGCCAGAGTGCGCCCAGTGCACATTCTGTGTTTGCCCCCCGCTTCTGTGGCGCCCTGCCCCCCGCCCCCCTTACCTTAGTTCAGCCTGGAAAAGCGGCCCATTCCCTTCAGGCTGACAACAGCCTGTTGGGAAATACACTTCCCATGTGGCCCTGGGGCTCGCAACGTCTCCTGAGAAGTATAGTTCCCACCAGGCCATTTTCAGCCTGAAGGGAACAGGCCATTTCTCCAGCCTACATTGTTTCATTGAAGTAAGTGTGGAAGGGGTGCCGTGAGGGGGCAGGAGGGGCCACCACGGGGGCAGGGGCGCACACCCGGTGCAACGTGCCCCCTGTCCGCCTCTGGCAAAGACTCATTTTCACTGTCAGCCTGTAGTTTGCACAGGTACTTCGGTACATCATCCATAGCCAATGATTGCCATGTGGTCCCTGTAAAGGCCCTAGTCGTGTACTGCATCTCCATGCCTGGAGTTCTGATCTCACCCTCTTCCTGCAGGATTCCAAGGAGGCTGATGATCCTAGAGAGATGGAGTGGGTGAGTGAGCTCTGGTTTGCTACACATTCAGGAGTGCCTGATCTCCCTGTTGGTCATCTGCTGTCAACTGGATCATGACAAATTGCTGGACTGCTAGATAAGATAGTCATCACTTCTGGGTTTTCCCCAGAAGTGATGTAATTTTGTTGTCCAATGGCAATCCATCCACAGAAATGGCAGCAGCAAATGAGAATGGGTAACTGGCAGCCTTAGTAAAGATCTACAGACTTTCTCCAAAGCTGGAATTATTCCTTTTGTCTGAAGAACATTTTTACCATAAGAGTCTTTAAACCCACCTAAGGTTAAGGGTGATTTTCATTGGCCTATTATTAAACAGAATAGAAACCTTTCTTTTTAGTTCATTTTAAACTTTCTCTTATTGTTTTGCACATCATCAAAGTTTTGCATTTAACAGAGACCCAGAAGGATTACCTTTGTATGTTTTTTTTTGGTTAGGAAGCAAGCCTTTATTGGCATAAACAACAGTACAACAATAATAAAAACGGATTAAAAAGCATACACAATACAGGGAATAAATGTTAAGTCAAAGGAAATCTACTGGCATTTAGTAATTTCCAGGAGAAAGTCTCCCACTATCATACAGAGAGAAGGATCAGGATTGTCCAACAAGTAGTGTAATCTAATTAAATTGGGGAGATCGGGTAAATGTAAAGGAGTAAGATTCACATACTTGGATCTGATTTCCTTGAATCTGAGACAGTGTAGTAATTGGTGGGCCAGAGATTCAACTGAGCCATCGTTACATGGGCATAATCTTTATTCTTTTCTTGCTTATTAAATCTGCCAAGTAACAAGGCAGAAGGCATAACATTAAACCTGGCGAGCAGGGTTTATTAAGCAATACAGGTAGTGTGCCAAGTGGCCCCGTACAAATGGGAGAGAAAAATACAGGGGGGAGCTTGTTTTCTTGGCTGCGGTGATTAGGATAGAGAATTCTCTATCCAATAGTTGATCTTTTAATTTTCTAAAAGCTTCTGAATAGGACAAAGGGCAAAGTGAATCCACTGACAGTCCAATAGAGGCCATTTTTTCTTCTATTATGGAAAACCAGGGGTTGGAATGGGTGTCAGAGAGCAGACGGTGGACCAGGGAATTACAGTCTGAGAGAAAATGAATTTGCAGCCAGAATCTAAAAGCCCTAACTCCAGACAAAGGGCTGCATAGGGCACACAATTTGGGAGTCCAGTTATCTTATGAAAACTTTGTATGTTTAAAATGTTGCTTTAAAATGTTTAATATTATCAGCAGTGCAACAACCATAAAAAATTTAAAGCATATTTTGTCACTGCAGGCATCCTAAGCCTGACCTGACCTGCATATACAGAGCTAGAATGGGGGGGGGGGGCGGTAGAATAAGTTCTGACATTTTTTACAGGAAGAGTCACATTTTTAATGTTCTCCATATAAAAACTCCATTTTTTTCGGCACATGACAGAGAAAATTTCCGTCCTGGTCATTCGTATAATTATGTACTAGTTTTCTATGTACTGGGAAATATTAACCAGGAATGTATTTTTTAAGTGTTTACCTCAACTGTACTCTGAAGTGGTTCATTCTATTCTACCTTCTCAGTACTCTGTCATCTCATTCTAATGGATACATAGACTAGACCATTGCTATTTTCCCATTTAGTATTGTTCATTTCCCGTTATTACTCTATGAAATTGTGATAATTAAATTTGATTTCCCTAGTTTGATGTACGTTTGAATAGTATAAGTGTTGCATAGCTGCAGTTAGTAACTACAAAAATACTAATTAGCAAATTTTGACCATCCGTTGGGAATTGCAGGATTATTTTCTGTATCTTTTCTATTCCTATTTTTATTTTGATAATTAACAAGTGACATAGAACTGATCTTTAAATTATTTTAAATACTAATATTTCTTATAATAAACCAGTTTCTTTTTGTTTTTCTTCTAGTATTATACTAATACTGTGTATAATCCATTCTAATGAGTTTAATAACTTGAAAATACATTTAATGAGTCTGTTTTATCTTATCTATTTTTATTTTTAGTGAAATGTATATAAATATAAGCGAAATTAATATAAATGCATTATTTAGTATGATAGGCCAAATATCTGTTACCAAAATTGCTACTTTTCATGTGCTATGTAATCAAGAACTCCACATAAATATACAGGGGAAGAAAGATCACACAGAGATACTATGGGCCTCTGACTGACTAGTTTTAGTCCATATTAAAGTGTTATTCTACTGTGTATATTTTAATTCATTAGCTTTCTTGGCAGCTGTTGTGACAGCAGATAAGTGGAAAATAAATTTTGTAAAAAAATTTTTAAAGTATACATGTATCAAGGAACACTACTCCTCCCCCCCTCCCCCCAGTTAATTTAGGGCTTGGTGAAAGTCTCCTCCTTGTAGACAACAGATTTCTTGTAGCAGACAATAGATTTTTTATAACATATCATCTTTTGACCACTCCATATCAGTTACATTTTTTTCTGTGTTTAATTACATGGGTGTTTCTTTGTATATATAGCACACCCAATCTGGTGATGTGAACTCCAGCCCTGAAGGAAATTGTGTTATCATTTAAGTTGCAACAAAAACCATTTGTTACATATGTAACATTGGTAACCAAAATATCTTTTAAAAATTAAGTTGCTTGCTGACTGGTTTTTCCGATCATATGAAAAAAGTCATTCAACAATCCTTTTGCATGTTGACGTCTACCTCAGAACCTCTGAGAATCATCAAATTCTTGGATGCTGCAGAGGATTCAGAGGCATATTGTGGAGTCCATTCTGTATTTATTTGGCAAAATCTGCTGGGGCTTTGTATTGCACATGCTAGCTAAGAATGTAACATCTGTGGCTGCAGATTGCAGGAGAAAGTCAGAAATGACAGAATTTTAGGAAAATCCACTACAATCTTGTATTGAAGAAACTCTAACTAGTGTTTCCAAGAAACCTCAAACTTATCTAGAATATGCTAGGAAATCCTATGCTAAAGTTTGAAAGTCTTATGATAGTATCTCCTTTCATTGCATCAGAGGCTTTTTTCAAGAAATACAAAAGTTTAACTGAAGTGGAAGATGGTCTTAGTTAAGGCTACAAGGTCCTTAGCATCACAAACCCTGAAGCTCATAGGCATATTGATGTAACACAGCAAAACAACACCAAATTCTAAACAGGCTTAAATAAGTTTGTTCAAAATTTGACTCATTGCTACTTGGTGGAAAGTGCTTTTAGAATTGCCTTACTAATGGTAGTAATTTTCTTGCCCTGCTAGAAACATGTATATTTACAATTAAAACTTTCCAAATTTGGATTTTATCACTTGGGGGGGGGGGGGGGATGCAGAATAAATAAGTATTGTGCTGAACACAAAATACGTTATAAGTTACTATTTCCTCCTATTTCCAATTATTATTGATATGAATTTATCTGAATTAGGCAAGCATGGTCATCTTAAGAGAAGGCATCAAAGTATGTGAGTAGTTGGAACTGATATTTCATCTTGCCACCTCTTAGGCTCCAAGATGGAGCTGAACATCAAAATCTGAATAGTAGTAGTAGTAGTAGTAGTAGTAGTAGTAGTAGTAGTTGTTGTTGTTGTTGTTGTTGTTGTTGTTGTCTGTATTGTCTCTCCATGGAACCTGCTCATGACTTACAACGTAAGCTGGTAAAAGCATATAAAGCAACATATACCATGTATTAATAAAACCAAGCTAGAGCATGAAACAGAACAAAAGATAGGGCAGCTTAAAAAGGATCTTAGATATTTCTTAGGCTAATTAAAAGTTTCAGTGCCAAAGCTTGAGGCCTTGTAACCCCACCCATGGTGGATGATAACGGTATTTTGAGATCGCTAAGCCTTATGAGTTAAAAACAAAGCAAAACTCTGAATGATCATTATCTCAGACTTTCTGTTCTAATACAAGTATTTAGCAGCTCTTTTACTGATAGTGGGAAACCATCTCAGAGCAATATGAAAACTTCTATTTTCTAGAAATCAGATTATTCTTTATAGTGTTAAAGTCATGGCAAGGTGGCCTTCTATTTACAAATGTAATTTAACCTCGTGAGACAGTAATCTTGTTAAAATATTGTCAGGTTAATTGAAATTGATTTGTGTTTACTAAACATAGTGGTTGCTAATCAAATATCAGGCTTAGAAGCTTTGAAGGTACATTTGATAGATTCCTGTTAGTTTTACACTGAATGAATCAGTGAGTTAAATCTATGGAGAGATAAATGTGCCATAGCTTCTTCAGGGCTTAGCAGTACTTTTTTTTTTTTAGTTTTTCAAAATGGATACGACTAACGTGTCAAAAGTTTACCATCGGTGAGATGTTATGCTCTAGGATAGATGAGATAGTCATGAACTCTGAATTTCTTCTGCATGCATTATTTGTCAATAGCTCACATTTACTTTTCCAGTCGCTTAATTGCTTCTCAGATCTGCTACTCTTTCTATTGATAACTAGTTTCACATCATGATAAATTAATTCTTGTAGCCTGAGTGCATTTGATATAAGAGAAATAGCAATTACCATCTAGAATGAGTCCAAATAACACATGTTTATCTTGGGTATGAGATCTGCCTTATTGTCTATATAGTTAGCTGAATAATTGTTTTCTCCTTCTATCAACAACATTGTTGTATTCTTATTCTATGTGTATGTATGTGTGTGTGTGTATATATATATATATTCTGCTGGTTCATTACCATAATTGATTGCATGTACATATACTTCTACTACTGTGATGTATGGAATAATTGAGCTGTGATTTTGGATGGGTGCCAATAAATTCAAGCTTCTGAGCTTTCTGTGTGCCCTTAGGCAACTCGGTGTTTTTCAGCATAACTTGTTTTATGCTTTTGTGAGATTATGTAACATCACATTCATTCTCCTTAGAGGAAGAATGGTATACAAATGAAATGAATTAATTCAATGCATTCATTTTTCATTCTTAAATATCAGCATTCTATTTGGAGGAAACCCCTTGTGGAAAAATCTTGTATCAACCTACAAACCAAATATAATAATTGCAGTGGTTTCTACTGTCATTTTTCATTCTCTTCACATGATCCACTCTTTGTCAAATCATTCCCTCTCCTCCCCCTACAACTATTCTTGTTTTGTGGAATAGTCAGCTAGAGCCAGCCTGGAAGATGCCATTACTGATAGCCTTTCATAAACATTTGCAAGATTATTATGTTCTGAGGTACTTTCCCCTGAAGGGTAGGTGTCCTAAGTTAGGAGGTTTTCCAAAAGTCAGATGGGCAACGGTTGGTATTGGATTTTGTTATTTGGAACCCAGTTGGCATTCTCTTTTTGTATTATCCTTTTAGCATGCATTTGCTGGTTTGTAGTCATATTTTGGATTTAACCGGAAAGGCAGGCTATAAATATTTTAGTTAAATAATGAACACATATAATTGGATTCTTTGTTTCATATTTTAAACAACCATTAATATTTTTTATTTCTGAGCTACTGAGAAATTTGTAAGACTATTTTGTTCTGATGTACAATAGCAGAAGGCCAACACAACAGACATACAATAGTGGAACCAGAAAGGCTTGCAAATTGATTGAGCCACAAGCTGATGCTACTGTGCTTGGTGCGCAGGGGTATCGGAGTGTAGATTATAAAGCAAAAAAAGTATGTATTAACCTGTATTAGCTTGATTGTTTTGATTCAAGCAGATTGAATTGGCTGTTCCTCTGAAATCTGGTATGCACATGTCAAGAATGAAAACCAGTACTTTTTTTTTCAGGTGACTAGGTGACTTCTTGTGGACTTTAAGCATGCACAACTGTAAAGATGCATTTTATTTCCTTTCTACAGAAAACTCTTCTTTACAGACTATGGGAATGTGGCTAAAGTTGAGAGATGTGACATGAATGGGATGAACAGAACAAGGATAGTTGTGTCTAAAATTGAGCAACCGGCTGCCCTTGTCCTAGACTTGGCCAGTAAATACGTTTACTGGGTAGATATCTATCTGGACTTGATAGGAGTTGTTGACTATCAAGGACACAACAGACATACAATCGCGGAAGGCCGACAGGTAAGCATTCTGTGTATGTATAACATTTCTTTGAATTTCCGTTTGCATTTGAATATTCATAACCTTAATCATTATTAGTGACAGAGAACCTGCTCAGCGGTGTAGTTGCCTAAAATGGCTCTTGGGGCAAGCACAATAGCTTGCCTAGCCCCTGGGTGCCACTTGGGTAGGTCATGTGGAGTGACATTGTTTTGCAACTGTGCCCCACACACAAATTCCATATGCAGTTTGGGGGCAGGGGCACAATTAAACATTGAACTAATTTATCTGGGCTTTCTGTGCCCTTCCTCAAACTCCACGTGGAGTTCAGGAGTGTGATGGGCCTGCTAAAAGCCAGGTTCATTTTAGCCAGGTCCAGCTTTAAACTTCAGACTTTGAGGCCGCAGTTTAAAGCTCAACCCAGCCATGCTGTGCCCAGCATCAAACTGAGTAGTTGGCCTGACCAGCCCCAGCTTTATACTGTTAGCTCTGCTCCCCAAGCTCTGAGTTTGGGTAGGGGGAGTCCATGCTGGGCAGTTTAGCATTCAACTGCACCCCTGCCTTAGAGTTTGGTGGTGCAGTGCAGTTGCAAGGGAGGCCCAGCAACATGTTCCCTGTGACCTGCCAAGTGTCACTCCAGCCCCCTCATGTCCCTCCCTCATTACACCACTGAATCTGCTTACTACATGATGTAGCAGGAAATCTATCCTATAAAATGCAGTAAACAAAAGAACTGTATTGCAGCATAAGTGAAAGATCATAAAATCCAGCCCAGATGTGTGAGCAAATAGTTGGCTTTTTTCTCTTGAACCCCTTGTGGTTTTGCTGTTCAGTTAATCTCAAGTAATCTAATGGTGTAAACTAATTACCCAAGTGAGCATAGACTGAAGCTTATGAGTAGCGCTCTCTTGCAAATTTATAATTCTTACAGGTCCTTTAATGCTAGCATACAAACAAACACTGGGAAAGTGTTTGTTTTTATACTAAGGGGAATTCCTGTCTGTTTGATCACATCTGAAACTGGTAGGAACCAGGAATGTTCAGTCAGCTTGCTTTGATTTCTGATGGTAGCAACATACAATGAGATTGGGGTGTGAATTACTGAACTAAGTATGTTTTTGAGTTTATATGATGGCATTCAAAGTCAATTCGCAATGAAGTCAATGTTAGTTAACCAAAGATCAGAACTGGCATAAACTTAAATAAAACTGGAAGATATAGTTGGAAATTTTAGTTTCCTGTTCATGATATAAGTCCAGAAACAGTCAAAGCACATAGTTAATATTTATATATTTAGAGAAATAAACAGAAATAAGGATTTTTTTAAGTTGGCATATTATCTCAGTTTAAATTCCACAGTGAATCAGCAGTAAGTAGTAGCTATCAATCAAATAATTCCTTTTGGGTGAATGCCAAGAGTGTATACCCACTCACCAGTGTTTTACCTTTTTTTTTTTTTGAGCAACCATTCTGGTTCTTGTGTCAGAGGCCACTCCTCAAGTTCTGCACAGGAAATGGGTTGCTTCTTTTGGGAGGCTCAGATTGAAGTAAGGAATCATAATTTCCCCTACATATAGAAACCTGCAGTGTAACCCTCCAGATAAATTACAGAGAGACTTTCTCCTCCTAGCCTTACATAAATTAGGAGAGCAAATAAACTGTTATTCTGTACCTTTTTTCATACCATCAGAGTTAATATTTGGGTACAGAAAAAACAGTTTCTTCTGAAACAAAAACAGTATCACAATACTTTGTATACTTAAAATGTCGAAATTACCATTAAAGCTGACCAACTTATACACATCCTTGTTTTCAAGATAGTGGTCTTAAAATATGTATTTTTTAAGGATGTGAGATCTTTTGGGATAGGCCAGTGGAGAAGTACAAGAAATATATTTATGCTTTGGTCCCTGCTTGTTATACATGAAGAAAGAAACCCATCTCACTGTGACATGTCTCTGATGATGCCAGCCACAGATGCAGGTGAAACTTTAGGAGCAAAAAATACCAGATCATGGTCACGCATCGTGGAAAACCTACAACAGCCAGTTGATTCCTGGGAAAGCCTTCAACTGTAATTAAATCACACAGTAAAGTCCTTGTGTGATTATGCTGTTACAGTTATACACACTTGATTAATTTTAATATTTTTTGAAGTGATCACTCATTTGAAATGTCCTTTTATCTAGAAAACTGGCAGATTAATGACAGATCTGTCTTCTGATCTTTTCTCTTGATGTGCTAGATTTCCACATGTGGGACATTTTAGGCTGTTCAGTCATGTAGCCCTAATAGCAGAATTAAATGTTTACAAACAGCCAGATTACCATAGAAACCAGCTTAATGTGTGATTGAGTACAGACTTTGGTACCTCTGGATTTTGCAGGTCTCACTGCAGGCTTCAGGTGAAAGTGACCCAATTCTTGTTAGGACATAGTATCAGAAACCTGAATCACTATTTTGCATTTCCTTCTTCTAATGAACATCTAGTATAAGTCCGGTAGTTTTCCTCCAACTATTTAATATTGGTCACTGTTGGAGAGCTTACTCTACTTGAGCTAAACAATGCTGTGTTTCATTGGTTTTGCTTCTCCAAAGCTGTCTCTTATTCTGCTAAGTTAATTTAAAACAAAATTACATTATAAAGTAGAATCCATTTGTGGATTGACTCTTAATGCTTTCTTTCACTAACAACTATTGACTTTCGAAATATGGCTCCCGTAACTCATTTATGTGTGTAGTCTTGCATTACAGTTTGATTATTACAAATTGTGGTTAAAATCAGATAATTATATATTTTCTCCTTCTCAGGTTAGACATCTGTATGGGTTAACTGTATTTGAAAACTATTTGTATGCCACCAATTTAGATAACTTCAGCATCATACAAATAAACAGATTCAATCACACAGATATACAATTGTTAACTAGGCTTCAAAACGCCAGAGAGATCCATGTATACCACAAGAGAATCCAACCAACAGGTAGGTTCACAATTTCATTTATTCAGTATCTAAGGATGCCATAGTAACCCTTGCCACCTGCCACCTGCTTTTTAAATGGTAGTTGTCATCTTGAAACATTTTGGCTCTCCTAGGCATTTAGTGAAAACTAACATTTTTATTGACTTTGAAAGAATCTGTCCTCTTTTCATCTCTTCTGTATCGTTCTTCTGTGTATTGTTCCCATCCATTCTTTATTTCAGGTGGATTTCTGTGCTGCTCTTTCAGAATGCAAGCAAACTGCAAACTGTGCTTGAAAATTCCCTTTGATTTCTTAGATCTTGTGGAACAGATCTTTTTTTCCTTCCTTTTTTGTTGTTTTGTTCCTGTACACTGGTTATTATAACAATTCTATTTGTTTCTACATGCCAGTCACTGGAAGCTGCATTTAAATTTCTGATTCTAATTCTTTAACTTATTACTTTTGTTTTTCATCCATCTTTAGTATTTTTTTAGAGTTTTAACAATCATTTATTTTGGCTACTGGACTAATCTTTCTTCCTCAATAATATCTAGTTTCACCCCATAATTCTTCCAATTCACGATCACTTGAACTTAGTGATGCACAGCTCTTCAAGAATGTTGCTTAGATTGTATTTAGCACTATGAATTTTTGATATTTTATTTAGTTTATTGTAATTTTTGTTGTTAATGATTCACAGTCTTTGCAATAATCAGCTCCTGGTTTTGTTCTAGCAGAAAGAATACAAGTTGTCCATCTTCTGCTTTGGATTATGTAATCCATTTGATTTCTGTATTGGCCCTCCAGTAGCAACCACATATACAAGTGTCTGTTCAGTTACTTGAAATGTGTTTGCAATGAACAAATTAAAATCGTCACAAAATTTTCTGAGTTGCTCTTCTGGTTCACATGTGTGATTTGTCAAGTACATTTTACAAAACAGAAATCAAATATTCACAGTGTTTTCAGCACTGCTAGTGCTGCTGCCGAATGACCTCCAAACCAGTTTTTGTCTAATTATAATTTCTATCTAACCATACAACACAGAATCTGCCTATACCATTAAATAACTTATTTGCTGACCTGCCACCTAATGATGGTTAAACCTTAGTTTTCAGTCCACTGGGATAGGTGACAAACCCATTACCATGAATGTCCACAAGGACATTTTATTGTATTATGGGTAGTTTAAGTTTAGAATGGAAAGCCATGTTGTTCCACAAGGGAAGGATGGAGTATAATGTCTTAATAACTCTCTCAAATTGCTTTTTGGTAGAAATAGTTGCACAAACGAGGTCTTGTGTCATCATTTTTTTTTCCTTTTTAATAAATGATATGCAAAACCAGTGAACCTAGGAATGAGCTTTATCTTCTGTAACATGCACACTGGGGAAAGTTGTTTTTGCAGTACCTTATAGCTGTGCATGAAAATCAATGTGCTATCTCTAAAAACTTATGGCTTTTTAAAATGTGCATTCCTCCCCACTCTCTCTGTAACATCTCCTAGAAATTCTGTTCAGTTCTGACTTTTTGAGTTTCATTATTTCTTCTCCTTTTTTGCCTTTTAGTAGCCAGTGATTTGATATGGGGGCAGGGAAGTTCAGAGCACTATAATGTTATGACTCACATTCTGCTGGCTGCATCTTTCTTCTTTCTTTGGCAGCCATGCATTTGCTCTCTTGTCTAGTTTGTCCCTTAGAAGAGTCTTCTGCTATTTGAAAAAGCAGAATCTCAAGAACTATTGTGAATTATCTGACATGGGAAATAGCACATCAGTATTAAGAACAGTGTGGATTTATGGCTACATCATTTGTATGGAAGGACTATTTTTATACAAGGCGTTCTGAAGCACTGGCTTACCTCAACGTGATGTATATTGAATGAGAGAATATCAACACACCCGATAGTTCAGATCTTTGATCACAGAAGTGTCAGCATATAATGAATACTGTAAAGAAGTGTATTGCTACAAGCTGACCTCTCACCCCTCTCACTGGAAGCTTGGAGGTTTGAGTGCACATGCTATATTATTATGTTGTGTCTTTTGTTGTATTTTTTCCCAGTTATGCACTATACTACCATACCCTTTACTACACTCAGCCCAATTATTGAATTGATGCTTGTCGCACGTTAAGATTGTTGGATACTATTGTTAGCGACATCTTATTTCTTATATATCGTCACACAACAAAACTATATAGATGCACTTTAGAGCCAAACGGTTTAATTAACAATAGAAATATTATATGTTTAGTATTATTTGGCTTTAGAATCCTAATTTATTTTATTTTCTAAAATGATCAAGGCATTTTATGATGTCACGGATACAGTGACTGAGCAATAGCTTGAATCTAGAGTCTCTTAGGCTTAGATCCTACATATTATGCTCTGAAAGGACCACTCTGGCTCTCAGTAATTCAAAATGGTATATACTAGTATATTTAGAGTACAGGAGATCTTGTCTGCTCCCTTTTTGAAAGTTAAAAAAAATCATGAAACTGTAGTTGAGAAGGATGACATTTTGATCACAGGTACTGAAGTGGAAACTAGGCTATCACTCATCATTGTTGGAAAAGATACCCTATCAATAGCTCTAGCTTTGTTAACTAACAGCAACACCATTTTAATGAGCGATATACACTTCTAAACACATTGCATTCAATAGGACTAGCAGGATAGAACTCTGTTTAGGACTGCAGTGTTGGTGGCTGTTGATGTAGATATTCACTTCATTCAGCAAGAGATATAGATGTATGGAAACAGACTTTACACAGCTAATTTATATTCATGTCTGCAAGTATATCCTTATATCTGAATTGCATTACACATCCAGTATTGAACTGACTGTTCTGTTTTCATTTTACTTGAAAGGTAATACATATCTCTGACAGGGGTTACTTATTTTTGCATGGCACTAGAGTTGGATTAGTGTCATTACCTTTTGAATCTTCTAGCTACTACACTAATATTCTGTGCCGGATTCTGTTAAAGAGGACAGGATTTGAGTAAAATATCCATATTCGTCTCTGGTCTGTATTTTGTAATGTGGACCATATCTTTGGTGCAAACACATTTTAACTGAAGAAACATTGAACTGTGAGAGACCTCAAGGGTCTTCTACTCCAGCGCCCTGCACAATGGAGGAAATTCACAGCTATCCACCCTCCTCCAGTGACTCCTGCTGTATGCCCAGAGGAAGCAAACCCCCCCCCCCCACCAACCAGGATTCCTGGACTGATTTGACCTGGAGGAAAATTTATTTCTTACCCCAGCATGGTGATCAGCATTACTCTGGGCATATACGAAAGGACCACAAGAGCCCAACACTGGCTTGTTTCTTCCTGCCTTCCTTCTCACAATCTGCCCCTTAGGCCCCTTCCGCACATGCAAAATAATGTGTTTTCAAACCACTTTCACAACTGTTTGCAAGTGGATTTTGCTATTCCGCACAGCTTTAAAGAGCACTGAAAGCAGTTTGAAAGTGCATTATTCTGCATGTGCGGAATGAGCCATAGTGAGTCATACAATCAGCACTGCTGTCAGATGGCAATGTAGCCTCTGCTTTAAAACGTCCAAAGAAGGAATCATGTTGTTTGTGTGTTTTTCAAACAGTTTTCCCATTTCAAAACCTACCTGCAATGTCACACCGATCAACCGTAGAAAGCCAGTTAAAACCCTTATATCTGCAACTGGCTATTTTGACCGTGTTACTCAATCACTCATATAAACCCTGATAGTTCAGAATGCATCAAAGTTGATTCTACTGTAGCCAAGAAAGAATTATAAAAAAACCATCTGTAACTTAAACAAAACACCTAAAGCAAGAACTGTTATTATTTTTTTTGTTAAGCTTTCTATTGATTAATAATGCTTTCAGGCCTCTGTTGGACTAGGTGGTGACATTTTCTGGAGATTTTAGAAGTGGAGGCTGTGGAAAGTGGGTTCTGGAAAGGGAGGGACCTCAGCAGGTACAATGTTATAGAGTCAACTCTCTAAAGTAGCCATTTTCTCCCACAGAACTGATCTCTGCAGGTTAGCTATAATTCTGGGAGATCTCCAGGAAGCTGGGAACTCTTAGGAACAACAAAGCTGCTCCAGTTTCTAATACAAGAAAGAGGATATCTCTCTTAATGATTGCCACTATTGTCTCCCTCTGCTTTCTGAGCAGACTTGAGGGCCTCCATTGATAGAAAGTGCTTTTGAAAACTACATGTTGATTTCTTGAATGTTCCTGTAGTGTATTTGAACAAATAGTACTTCATTTGTATTATACCTGTGTTATAGAGTATAAGCCTTTAACCTGCAAGCCTGGCTGGAACTCTTGAAGCTTTCACCTGTTCCCAAACTGAAACAATTAAGCATTTTAGAGGAATCCTGAGATATGTTTGACATAGAATTCTAGCTGGGTTTCATCTAATTCAGTGTCCATTGTCAGTGATTTGATCTTGCTGGTGATCTGGAGAGACTGATTTTCAATAATTCTAATGTTTTTTAGCTCCTGCTCAGTAACCAGAAGAAAAATATTGAAGGATACAGTATTTGTATCCATAGGCATGATAAAGAGATCATGGTCCTGTTAATTCCATTCCTTTCTTTTGATCTTAGGTCTTTAATAGGGCAATAGGAACCACTTTTCCAAAGAGTCATTTGATAGTACTGATGTTGATTGGGGCCAAACACAATGATCCTTACTACAGAATCATCTTTCAGTCAGGAATGGGAATAGTGGGAGGTGACAAGGTCTGGTATTGTTGTCCTTACCATGTGATGACAAGCCTTTAATGTGATAGCAATATGGTGGCCTGAATCCAAGCAAAAAACCAGCAACATTTAAAGGGAATCTTAGTTACCAGACTTTTTCCACATTGATTCTATGTGATGATTGACTTTCAATTCATTTCCTACTGCAGAACTGTACAAAATCCGGGCAACATCCCTCCCTGGCACCTGGAAATTCAGTATGCCATCTAAGATTTTCAGCAGTGATTTTATTGTATCTTTTAATGACTGTCAGTAGAAGTACAAAGGACTGGCTACAACCATTGCTCTGCTTGTTCTGCATGGACCAAAACCACATGGAATGGAAGCTATAATAAGTCATTTGCTGTAGATGGTGAGACTCCCTCGCTCAATAAGTACAATTGGCCAACGACAAATCCACAGGTTGGAAAGGAAATGGGCCGCGAGTCTGCTGCCGCTTATTAAACAACAACAAACATATAAACAAGAACTATTTCTACATCAGAGCTGGGCGGCGGCAACGGAAGTCATACATCACATCCCAATGAATCGAAACTGGCGGAAGGGAAGCCCAGAGATCATACTTCCTGAATGCTTCCCCACATCTTCCCGCCCTCTCTGCTGGAGGAGATCGGGCACCGGCTGAGCCCCAAGGTCACCCTTCAGTCTGCCCGTTTTCCTCCCTTAGAGCGGCTTGCTGGGTGTCAAGCACCGGCTAAGCCTACGGGTCAGGCTTCGGACGGCCCAACCCAACCCCACCTCTGGGTAAATCGGCAGCGCCTCGCCTGCCGCCTGCCAGGCCTGCCCCGCCCCACTCGCCCTCATATAGGGCGAAGCCTGGGAGCCCCAGCCGGAAGGCTCGCTTCTCTCCCCAGATGTGCTAATAATCAAGCTGTAAACTCCGCGCCACGAAGCTGCTCCACCCTTGCAGCTCACCGCCTAAAGTCTCCTCAAGCCTGAGCCTGTCTCTATCTTTAACCACCGGACAAGGGTAAACTGGAACTGACTGAAGCTACAAGTCCATGCCCCATTGGGACAGGTGGACGCTTTATCCGGCTGGAAAAGGTCCATGACGCCCCGGTGATTTCCCTGAGTGTGCCTCGCCACCGCCTTCCCCCCGGTGGGAGAAAGCACCACACCTGGCGTCGTCTTCTTTATTGACTTTTTCTGCAGGCCCTGGGTCCACTGCAGAGGGATCCAACGGGCCCGCCTTCCAATGGGCCCGCTGCACCATCTCTCGACCAAACCAAGGTCATATTAGGCCGGGTGCTCTGGCAAAGCTTGAGCTGAGCGTATGCTACACCGCGAAAACGCAGGTCAAGGCCCCACCTGGCGGGAGATCTTCCTCCCAAGGTGGGATGACCAGTGAGGTCCGGGTGTTGTAGCCAGCTGAAAATGTATTCAATGACCTTTGCCTCTAGCTCATGCCAAAGCATGTGCCCCTGCCCCATCCAGGAAATTCTCCTTACGCGCTCTGAGTCCGGTGATGCCGCCCCATTCGAATTGACGGCAGGCGTGGTCCCCTCGACTCTGTTGATTTGCAGGCTGTGCCCCACGCCACTCCACACCCGCCGAGCAGACAGCTCCGCGGCGCCCCTGGAGGCACTTGGAGGAGGGAAATCAACAAGTCAGGGTGTGGGCTATCGTATCACCAAAGGCCCCCCTCGGACCGCCATCTGCTCCAAACTGGCGGATGCCACTCCTCCGCCCCTGCTCTCTGCTGACAATGCAATGTATGCGTCTCCCTATTCTGGAACGAAAGTGCAGGCCGTAACTCCGCTGCCGGGTAGCCCAGCTTGAGCTGGGCAAGCATGCCCTGAACACCGCCAGCTATTTGGAACCTGGTGAGGGGGGGGGACTCCATCCCCGTACCAAAAGCATGCCGCCCACCGAGTGCCTGCCAAAGCCAGAGCTTTCACTCAATAAGTGGGAGGGAGGGGCAGGTGGCTGCCGCCTCGGTAGGGGCTGGCATGGTGACTCCAGGCCCTCAGCCGCCCTCTTGGTCGGTTTTTTTTTGAATGGGCCAGCCAAGCGTAGACCATGTCCCCCTCGGCTGTGACGAGGTGTTCTCTTTGCAGCGCGAGTGCTGGAAGGTCGCATCCCTGGTAGGGCTTACCAGTTCCCAGGCCTGAAAGCCCTCGTGGTGTGCCAGATGGAAGGCGGCGGGCGGTGCTAAAAGTAAGCGCCATAGCTTAAGCGACACCTGCCTTTAGCACCCCAGTGACCGCCTTCAACACTTCCTTTTGGTGACTGGGCTTCTGAGGTCCCTCTCTGCCTGGTGCTCCACCACGCCACCCAGCCACTCTCAGGGCGGGCGGACTACAAACGCTTTGGTGACGCCAGGAAAACCGAAACCTTGCAGTAGAAAAGCGATGCTCGCCAGGTGCAATTCCCCCCATGGTGCGCTGGGTGCATCCCCTGCCCATGGAGCCGGACTTCAAATACTTCGAGGAGGAGGGCCAGTGTCCACCCTTAACAGACTCAGACCGGGCTCGGAGGACGCGCAGCGAATGGCTTCAGTGGGAACGCGCATCGTCTGGCCAGAGATGTTCCTGCATGCACGCGGCCGGGTGCCAACGAAGTTCAAAACACCTGTGATGACCGCCTCGCTGCCAAGGCTCCAGAGGGACGCTTCGGCATCTGTCGCTGGAACGGCTCCGGCTCAGTTCGGGGCCAGGCCGGAAAACGATCCACCTGCTGGCGAGATAAGGCATCAGCAATCTCATTCTGCTAACCTGGAACAAAAAGCAGCTTTTGAAAGAGATGTTATGAGTGGTAGCAGGTGAGAACCAAATTGTGAATCCAGGCAATTACGACCTCGCGGCCGCATTTAGCTCGACTGTCTGTTTACTACACGAAAAGCACTCACTGCCTGGGTTGTCGCATCCAGAAAAAGCACCTCGCTTGTTAAGCTGGTGCCAGAGGTCAGTAAGCAAATGTGCACCGCCACCTTCAGGATGGGGAAACAGCTCCAGAAAGTGAGAGAGATCCCTGGTGATACCTCTGTTGCCACTCTGGGGCCAAAGGCCTCTGCGCTACCACTGACCCTCGGAAGAACACATTAATCGAAAACCAAAAGCCCCAGAGGCATCAGAGTGCACCTGCAACTTCCAGGCCAGGTTCCAAGGCTGACTACTACAGAGAGATGCCGCTTGAAGTTTCTCGATGAAGCGACAAATCCAGACCTGTAGGTCTTCTTTCATGCCCCGGAGCACCCTGATGTGATGGTCAGGGACTTGCAGCCCGACAAGGACCTCCCCGCCAGCCGGAAGCAGAAAGCCCCTGCCCGGGCCACCACTCCTGCAAGCTAAATTGAGGTGGCCGAAGTAAGTGACTGGACCAGGCGATCTCCTGCACTTTCTCGGGAGGAGTGAGAACGGACTGGAGCAGGGCTGAAAGGGGCTGGAAAGCTTATCAGCCTGGAGAGACGACGCGCCTAGGACCGCGGTCCAGGTGAATGCCCAGGTAGCTGAGGGCAGTGGCGGGCCCCTCCGCCTTGTTGGGAGCCAAGGGGACCCCCCAGCCTCGGGCTGCCAGGACCTGAAAGCCTGGAAGGGCCAGCTCACACTCCCCGGGTGCTGGCCTCGCCTGCCTATAAAACAAGAAATCATCAAGGTAATGGGTCACCAAAACCGAGGGCACCTCGCTGCCTGGAAAGCCCATTCAAGGAAAGTGCTGAAAGTCTCAAAGGCGCGCAAGAGGCAAAGGAGTGCAGCCTACATGGCATGGCCTTGTCCATGCATACCAATTTCCTTGGAAGTGGATGCCCAGCAGCCTCAAGTCCACAGGGGAAATGGGCAGGAGCCGGAAGAGCGGACTGAATGTCACACTTTTGCGTTAGGGATGCCCTCGACCTCGCTTCGCCTGATGCAGAGGGATGGCTTTCGCTCCAGGGTGGCGTGAACGGACCTAACAAACCTTCTGGGTCAATGAAATGATTCAAATGGAATCGCCTCGGGGGTGGGAGAGGTGTTGAATTAAGCCAAACTCCCCGGGCTTTCTTGTGGGCACGACGCCAATTGGGGAGACCCTGAGGTTGGGGAGAGAGGGAGGGTGACTGAAAGGGCCAGCAATGCGTATCGCCTGGATTTCCTTGTTGAGCTTATCAGCCACCACCCCAGGGTGATCGCGACAGATTTTAGATTGTTGGCTTGGTAAGCCCTCCTTTGGGCCTTGGTATGGGATGCGGAAAGCCAGAAGAGAAACCATCCATCCCAGCAGGTGGCGCCAAGCGAATTCCCCTGTCTCGATTAACGCTGCAGCCACACCAGCAGCACCCCCCACTTTGAACGTGGGTGTAGGAGCCAGGAGAGACCGCAGCTGAGCCGGGCATCTCAGTGGCATTCTTTGCGCGGGCGGAGCACCGCCTGGCACACCGGGTATCTTTTGGGAGTGGCTCCGAGCGCTTGGGCCACCGGGCCTGCCGAAGGGGAGGGCGTCCCGCCCGCTTGGGACAGCTGATCCTGCTGTGGCTGGGCCGGAACAAAAAAAAGAGCAAGAGTGCTCAAATCTACATTTTGGACCGGGCTGGCAAGCACCTTTGTTGAATTTCCAACACAACCCTCTCTTAGGCCCCCACCCGCCCGGTAGGCTCTGCCGGGTTTTGAAAGAACAGGAGGATCCGCCGCCTCTCCATACGGCGCAGCTGGACCAATTCCACTCATCCAGGTTTGGTCGCGGGATGAGGTCCCAAATGGAAAAGGCACTTGTAAAGCGCAGGCGTTCTTGGGCGGATGTGGCCTCGCCGTAAGCGATGGTCGCAGTTTCCCCAGCCAGCGCCTCGAGTTCCCGCGAAAGGCAAGCAATATGAGCCATGTGAGCTGCCAGGTGCCAGGCCTCAAGCAGGGGGATACGCAGCCCCGGCGAGGGGCTGCCGCCAGGAATTCGTGAAAGCCCTGCAGCCAGTTGTTAAAAAAAAAAAAAATTTCGCCGGCTGCTGCCGGGTCCTTCCGCTTTTTGTCGCCTTCCCTCACCGACACAAACCCGCTAACTCCCGCCGCGGGAACTTAAAGATGTCCACGTAATACCCATCCAGCCTCGGGCCTCCCCGGAGCTTCCTGGGGAGGTGGGACCTCGGTGGTTGCCGCTGGGTCGTCTTGAGTCGTGGGCCGGGATGGCACTGCCACCCCCCCGAAACGCCTCGCGCGTTTGTAAAGCCAATACCGGTGGAGAGCAGGGACTCTCTCCCCGCGACCCAAAATTCGTACCCCCTGTAGCTCAGCGCCATCATTCCTCAGTAGACTCCACCCTCGGACGCATCGAAGAGCTGGGGATCGCCTGGAGGAACGTGGAACGCCCTTGACGCATCGCTTCTCCTTCCTGCTCCTCTTCAGCTCGAGGGGCCGACGGACGCATCTCACCGGGATGTGGACGCTGCTTAACCGGTGGCTTAAAGGTGCAGCTCCTCCGCTTTCTCCTCCGCCATGAGGCCTCCGGCACGGCCGGGCGCTGGGTGGGCTTCAGGGCCCCACTTCGGTGGTGGGGCCCGACTCGCCAGCCGCCCGGCCAGGACTTGTGAAAGATGCAACAGGGTGTCCGGCCAGTGGTTATGACCAAAGCAGGATCGGTGCTCTATATGGTCATCGACATGTTCGGGTTGAAGATGCCGGGCCGGCACCCCGACTCCATCGGGAGGGCTCCCCCTCCTGGGGAGACTGCCCCGCCACGCCGCATCGGCCGCCCCCTGCCGATGGGAGAGACAAGCCTCGGAAAGCCCGCTGGCCGCTTCCTCGCCGCTGCCAGTTCGATTCGGCCCAACAACCGGGCCGTCGTCCGACGCCCCTCGGGCCAAAGTCTGGGCCCGGACCTCTGTTCAGCAGAGCACGCCAGCTTCTGCCCGGGATGGCACCGGCCGGCCAAGCAGCAGCAGGCTCCCCTGCTCTTGGCCCTTTCGCCCCATGGCGGCTGCCGCCAGCGGTAGACCGCTTCCAGAAGAGGTGAAAAGAAAAGAAAAGGTTGAAACGAGTAGAAGCCGCAGGGAGGGCAGAGGAAGCAATGGGAAAAATCAGCTAAGAAAGGAAAGGGAAAGAAAAGGCCAGTCTCCTTCCAGGCCTTTACGCGAGATCGCCAAACACACTACACTCACGCGCTTTGTTGGTTCTCGCCGCCGGAAGGGCGCTGAACCGGGAAGGCGCTTCAGATATACCCAGGCTCCTCCCGCCTTTTTCGGTGGGAGCCAATCATTGCACCCGTTTCTGCAGCTTGCCGCCAGGCCATGCATGCCCCTTATCTTGCTGCGTTGCTCACCATGGCAGCAATGGCTGCCCCTGGTTATTCAGGTGCATCTTATTTCTGCACCCTTCAAATATCCAGGGTTGAGCAAGGGAAATATTCGGTTTGACAAATAAGTTCACACACTTCCCGGTCCTAAAGCGGGTTGGTCCTGTGATGTTTCCCTCATCCCAGGATTTTCAAAAATCCTACAGTGAACCCGCTACAGTGCAAACACCACGGGAGCAAACCCAGTTTATTTTTCCCACCCAGCAGCCTGAGCTCCCTGCCTTGCCACCAGCCCCCCTGATCTCCCCACCTGATGTCATGTCAGTTTTCAACTCTGCTGAGCTGCTGGCTATTGCAGCCCACCCTTCCTGAAATGTTTCCCTAAGCACATTTCTGCTCAAGGTACCAACCGGGTGCCATTTCGCCTGGCTTAATCAGGAGTGGAGTCCCAAAATATCTGTGTTTTCTTTTCTGTACATGTACTGGTTGTTTGGAGTGCTAGGAAGATGTGCACTTGTTAAGAATGTTAGTGGGCATATCATGGGGGGGGGGGGAAGTATCTTGTTTTCCACAAAAATATGAGAACGTGAGTGGGAATGTGATGTGATGCTGTGCCCCATTGTTTTTTGCTGCTGTTTGCCATGTTGAGATCTGCACTGGCCTTATCACTCCACTGGCCTGCTGCTGCTGAAAAACAACAACTAATCAGAATGCAGGACACTGGGGATGTTTGCGCATGCATGGATACACTTGTGGTGTAAATACAAAATCAGCCAATCAGAATGCAGCACACCAGCGATGTTCGAGCATGTGTGCTGCATCTATGCTGTTAAAAAAAAAGGCGGGATCATGCAAAGGAAATTGGAGTATTTCCTCCCAGTCTTCACTCGATTCCTTCACAGAAACAGGAAGCCATGCGAAGGGAGAAACTGGGATAAAATAGACCCGGACTGTGAGATACCGATTGTAACCCAGTATAATTGTGCTGAGCAGAAATGACCATAGTATATTTTTATGACATGAAAAATAAGTGTGTATTTAAAAAAAATCATAGAGAAGGCAGAAGTACAAATATATCCACCTTAATCTGTAGTTTTGAAGCAGTGATTCCGCTATGATGCTGATAGGTTCCATTGCACCTGGCAGTGGATTTCCAGGTGACCATTTGGTTCTTTGACAAAATATCTCTTCCTGCATACAAGGGTCCAGTGCCAACTTTCATTCACTTCACAGGAGGAGGAGGTACTTCGTTAAAACCTGAACAGCCAACCCCTGTAGCAACTTCTAGTTGCCTGCTGATGACATCATCAGCCAGCAACAAAGAGACAACAGCTTCCCCATGCCACACTAGAGAATCTCTGGCAGACAGCTGGAGCTGGATGGAGCCATTTAACTGGATGCACCTGGCAAGGCCAAGAGTGAAGAGACAGGACCCAGCCAGGTCAAATCAAGACTTGGGGAAGGATGAGGAGAGATTGGCCCAGGTGACCTGGGGACAAGGCTAAGGCCAGAGGGAATGGGATAAAAGGAGGGATCCCTAATCAGGCAGGGAAAAGGTAAGGAGTCTCTGAGACTGTTGTTAAGGCTGACTGCTCCCATGAAAGAGGGCCTGAGTGTAGCAACTCTTGCCCATGCCATGGTTCTTAGACTGGTGGAGACATAATAGGTAGCACATTATAGCTGAGGGAGACAGAGGCGAGCAGGCAGCAGGGGCACTTTCACAATCATTTTGTGCTTGATTTCTATTGCTAGCTTTTTGTCCCTGAAATTCCAAAAAAAGTGTCAACAGGCTTAACAAGGATCCTTGTTTTAGAGTATACATATGCATTTCCGTATGGTAAACCTGGTGGGAAATGATCTACTTGGAAAGAACTAATAAAACAAGTCTTAAAAGTATGTCCATATGAACATGGGGGTTGTGTTTTTTAATCTCAGTGGCATAATTGGCACTGCAAAATTGGTGCCTGTTAAAGTCACACAGCCATCATGTACGATATCTCTACAGCAGCATTAGATGGCAGAGGAAATCTCATTTAACTAGCAGCACTGAATAGACATGAATGAATGAAGAATTATAATTAATTATAGGAACTGAAAGCAAGCTCTGCATACCATTATAATATGGTCTAGGTACCCCTATGAGATGTGTTTATTTTCCTGCTCATGATTATTTGTTGAGACAGTTTTAACCATAATGACTGCAACGGTTCCCTGTTAGAATCTGAGGTATGTAATGTGCGCGAATCACATACTGTTTGTTGTTCTATTAAGCACCATTTGAAAGTTTTCTGCTTTGGAGGGTGCAGAAAAAGAAGCAAAAGGTATTCTGATTTGTCCCTTTGCTCCTACTCTCTCTCCAGACTACTACCTATGACAACCTTGTGTTTAAAGGATTTTCAACCTGCTGTTTTTCATTTGTTGCAGTCAGGAGTCATGCATGTGAACTAGACCCATATGGAATGCCAGGGGGATGCTTGCACATCTGTCTGCTCAGCAGCAGCTACAAAACCAGGACTTGTCGCTGCAGGATGGGCTTCGTCTTGGGAAGCGATGGCAGGTCATGCAAAAGTATGTTGTTTAAAATCAAACACTTTCCCCGCAGCTAATATTTCAGAGTGGGATTTTGAGTGTTAATTAGCATCATCATCAACAGCAACAGCAGCGCTTTCTAGCTTTGCTAGTCAGTGAAATGAGCTTGGCAATATGCACCTGCCATTTTATTCACGTGCCTTTTAAAATTATATTTCCTTTTTTAATCGGTTGGCTGGTGCCCTGAAGCAATAAAGGAGAGTAAATCAGACTTGTGGCAGCAGTGTGATAAACAACAGCAACCTCTCGTTTGAGTTTCTAGCTACATCTTGTTATCCTTGTCTCCTACAATGTGCTGCAGTGATGGTCTTTGTTGTAATCCTGCAAAATCCTTGCTGAGCTGCATTAAGGAGTTTTGGCCACTGTTAATTGTAACCTTAACATGTCCCAGAACTTCTTGATTTTTTTTGTTGCCGATTTAAAGTGAACTGAATTTGACCTGTGCAAACTATAGAATTTTTTTTAAAAAAACAGGAGTCATTGAAATAATGTTAATTCATGGCTAAAAACAGTAACCGTAATAGAGTTTATATTTTCAACATTTGCTCAACAAAAATGTTCAGGTAACTTTATTGAAGCATTTCCCTTCTCTGGAAAAAAATGGATTTTGGCTGTGGCCGGTGGCAGTGATATCCTTAAAACGAAATGCAATGTGGTCATTTTCTGGTCTGGGTTAGCATAGAATCATATACACAGTGAAGAAAAGCTGGTGTGACATAGATAACTAGAGGAAACTGTATTATATTTACAAAATACATTTGTGCTATTTTACAACAGATAGGATGGGAATGTGGTGGACTTATTGTTTTTCAGAGGCATCTAACCTTAAGTCTGGCTGTCTCCAGAATTTCCTGCAGCCTAAGTATACCTGACTTGCCTGTCACTGTTCAGTGGTAACAGTTTCTAAATAATTCTGGGTGCAATAAAATAATGGAATAAATGAATAACTTTCTCATATTATCTTGACAGATAAAATGACTTGTACAAGGCGAAGGTATTATAGGTGATCACAGATATTAATGCAGATTTCCAGATGTGACACTCTAGATAACGCACTAAATCACAAAAACACACTGAATCCCTAATGGAGGGGTCCCCAACCTTATATAGCCTTTAGGTTCCTCTGGGATTTTTATGCACAGGGATGGGCACAATCACAAAAAGGCTGCTGCCAGGAGGAGTCGCCAACCTCAAAATGGCTCCCACAGGAGGTGGAGTCAACCACACAGGATCAAGGAGTGAGGTTAACTCTTATAGTAACTCTTTAACATTTCAGGCCGAAACCTTTTAGGAGGCCTTTTTAAATGAACATGTTTTTTAAATAGTTTCTTGATTACATACAGCTTATCTTCAGTCACACAGTGAGTGTCCTTGTGTTGTAGTCAATCAGAAATCCTGACGGGCAAAAGCCCCATCAGACTCTGCCCACTTTCTAAAAACACTTGGTTAGCAACAGGACAGGTGCCAGACACCACGGTACCCACAGGTAATATGTTGGGGATCCCTGAACTAAATGGTGTTTATGATATCCAGACATGTATCTTAAAACACAGCCAGGAAGCTTTGTATAAAGGGGAATAAAACAGAACCTTATGCTGAAATAAATGTTGATAACCTTCAAGGTACCACTGGACTTCTGTTTTATTTTGCCTCAGTGGATACACATGCCTGTTCCGTGTATAAGGGGAGCCTGGCACTCTTTTTAAAATGCATTAAATAACATAACTAACAGGGATTTTACAGAGAGACAGTATGACTGATACCTGCATGTTGCATGTTCATGTTGGCAAAATAATCCAGCTCTAGTTTGCCTTCTGTTGCTGTGCTTCAGCCTCTGATTTCAAAAGAAGGATTTGGCATAGTCTGGGATATCTGCTAATGTTTACAATATTGTTAGAGTTAATGGATGCTGCATGCTGCCTACAGCAGCCAGTAGAACTTAATAAACTGTAAAATGTCTACAAGATTATATATGCCAATTTTACTCTGGCTATAACATTATTCTATGATCTACTGAATTTTTGCAATATGTATTGCTACCAAGAAGGCAGTGATTAATTGGGCATAACTCAGTCTCAGGAGTAATTTGTGTCTTAATTAAGATAATGTAATTAACCAGTTGTCTTGAGTTTAGATACATTAAGAATATTTGAGAATTTAATTTCTAGGTATGGATTTTTTTAAAAAAACATTAATTATATCAGTAAATTAAAAAGCGACAGTATTCATTGTACAGAAATTAGGCAGTATTGGTGGTTTATACTGTAATATTTATTGTGCAGGACCGAAGAATGAGTTGTTCCTGTTTTATGGAAAGGGACGTCCAGGGATTATTCGGGGAATGGATCTGAATAGTAAAGTAGCGGACGAATACATGATCCCCATAGAAAACCTTGTCAACCCTCGAGCTCTGGATTTTCATGCTGAGACCAATTACATATATTTTGCTGACACTACCAGCTTCCTGATTGGACGTCAGAAAATTGACGGCACAGAGCGTGAAACAATCTTAAAGGATGGTAAGTGGAAATCTGAAATATTTCACGAGTGGGCAGGAAATGATCTGATCAAAACTAGAACATTTTCCAAGCATGTGACATTCATAGTATTGTCCTCTATTTTAAAATATATTTTATTTCATAATGTCGCAAATTCATAGCTATGTATTTTGCCATTTTCATACTAAAAATGTGTTATTGTTCTAAAGCATGCTTGGTAGTGTGAATATTGTTGCAGTGGGCACTTTATAATTAGTGTAACGATCTTTTTTTAGTTCATGGTTGGGTTGCTCACATCCAGATATACCTAAAAAGCCATTTTCTTTATAAATCAAAGGCAACAAGTGATGTCAGGAACTCCTAGTCCAAGGGATTCTCGGGAAAGGCCAGCAACACACAGAATAACAAAACCCTGGGTTATGAGTCCTCACACCTCAGTCTTTGTAGCTGCCACCTACACCTGTGTAGGAGCATGAAAGAGCCCCAATACATGCTGTAGAAATGAAGTGGTAGAATTATGGATGATATCACTTTAGGCTGTAGGCAAGGAATTGCATTCTTAATCCTTTCCCCCATTCAGACAGCAGCAATAAAATCCCTGTTATTACTCAAGGAAAGAGAAGATGTCTATCTGCGTAAGTAACCTCACATGTGCAGGTCCTTTAGTTCAGCTCCAGAGATCTTTTAGCCCTTGTATACCTGAATATGACTAGCTTATATGACTAGACTTGTTACCCTCCCAGAAAGAAAGAGAGTAACATAGATAGGTAACTGTGTGTAACTTCATTGACATAATAATGGACATAAGGCAAGAATGAAGTCAAAAGGTAATTCTAAATGCAGGAGGACTTCAAAAGCAATTTTGATCAATCAAAATATAAGAGTAATTTTTAGAAGGTAATTTAAAACAACTCAGCAGTGAAACGTAATGACAATTCTCATTGTAATCCTGAAAAATAAAATGACATGTTCTGCTGAATCCCTCTTGTCCAATTTACTTTGAAATGTATTCCACCCATGGCTAATCCAGGCTAACTGAGATAATCCAGGTATGTGCCCAAATGAATAGGAAAGATGTGAGAGTATGAAGAGAATGAATGGGTAAGGAGTCGCTGAATGGGTAAGGAGGGGCTGAAATGGAGAATAAGTCCACATGGGAGACATAGTTTGGTAGGAACAATGATCTAAACCTGGTAGTGAGTGGAAAGGAGCAAAGGGTGTCTGAAGGATGCCCAGGGGCAAAAAAACCCTTATTGAAAGCAGAGAGCATGGATATATGGAGCTACAAATCAAGGGAGAAGGAGAGAGAAGGAGAGAGAGAAGGAGGGTGTGGAGTCAAGATAGGGGACAGAAAGTAGGATAGGAGAAATTCAGAACAGATAACTTGACATTGTATTCATGTTACATCAAGTATTGGCAAACTGCTATGGCTCCACTCATTCATCAGTTGGGTTCCACCTGTCTGGGCTGTGTCCTTATTAGCTGAACATCTGTCACCCCATTCATGTGTTCAGCTCATTACAATTACATTTGCTTGCTATAGTTTCTTCAACCACTTAGTGGCCCAATTGCAAAATCCATAGCTAGGAACAGTAGCACATGTTAATGCACCAACAAGTGCACAGCAAAATGGTTAAGAAATACTGGTATCACAACAATTCAAACAAATTTGCATTCACTGTCACATTTAGTTTGGCTCTCATACACTTCCTGTGCTGAAGAAAATGCCCGATGTAATGTGGATAGTTGAAGATGGTCCAAAGTCATTATCCTGCAAACCCTGGTCATTCATTTTCATCTTGCTGTGAGGGATCCCAGAGAGGCCCAGGATGACTGTGGCAATTTCTGTAGCCATCTCATCATGAGATACACTTGATTTCTTATCGTTTTCATAATTCACTGGTTTGATACCTATGATCTAACTCCATAGGAGAGGACTGAGAGAACATTTGAGAATCATAACTTCTGGCAGAGAGAAGATCATGGGTAGCATAACCAACATGCAGTGGCTGTGTACATGAGATTACTTTCCCAGCACAGATTTCATAGTACATCACCAGGACCTGGAAGAGATATAGTTTATAGTTAGATCTTTTCTAGAGTGAAAAGACACGTTTCTTAATTTTTGAAATGAATTCATTCTATATTAAATGGATGTTTTCTTCATTAGCCCTGAAAACTGAATGATTCTAATTAACAATGAATTCTGAAAAATAATATTTAATCCTTGTAATAATCAAGTACTGTCAAAAGTAGGAGCCGCATAAGCATTATGGTGCATAATTAATAGGAAAACTTTTTTGCATCTTTTAAGGTTAGCTAAAATCTAAGATCAAAGCTGGTTGCCTGGACTAGATGGTGTTCAATCTAGTTTCCTAATTCTAAAAGACTGTTGCAGAACATTTGCCAATGTATTTTTCATGTTTTTTAAAAATTAATATTGCCTCTAGCCATATCACATCGACTGTTATTCTTGGCAGATCTTCTAGTATAGACAGGAATGAATTGCGTTAGGTGATGCATGGAATGACTAGCCTGTTAATGTACCTTCTCTGATTTCATGCATATTCTAGATAAACACCTTTGTGAATATGGCCCCTTTCAACAATTGAAACCCAGATCTATTTCAAAATTGCCCTACATAAATTACTCCCACACCCCTCCCTCCTGGTTTTGGTTTTAAAATGAACCCCCCCCCCAAAAAAAAAAGAAAAGAAAAAGTAATCAAAATGATCTACACACCAGCAGCAAGAATATTTAAGACTATGGAAGTGTCACTGAACATTTGGAAGGCACACCTGAAACCTAAAGTAAACATTAGAAATAAGAACATAAGAAGAGCCCTGCTGGATCAAGCCAGTGGCCCATCTTGTCCAGCATCTCACACAGTGGCCAGGCATTTCCTATAGAGGCCCAACAACAGAGTATAGAGGCTGAGGCCGTCTTCTGATGTTATCTTCTGCCATTGGTATTCAGAGGTTTACTGCCTATGGAGGTTCATCATTGTGGCTTTGTGCAAACATTCCACATAGTCATGGAATAAATTACAATTGTGCTGTCTTAACCTAATGGGGGCCCAACTTCCAGATACTGTGACTGA
This sequence comes from Sphaerodactylus townsendi, assembly GCF_021028975.2. Classification (NCBI taxonomy): domain Eukaryota; kingdom Metazoa; phylum Chordata; class Lepidosauria; order Squamata; family Sphaerodactylidae; genus Sphaerodactylus; species Sphaerodactylus townsendi. The sequence goes on from NC_059426.1 coordinate 48,269,099, forward strand.
AGGCCCTGGCTATTTGACCTTGCCCAACAATAAGACATTCCATGGTTTGTCCTTTTTTTTGTGGTGGGGGGTGTTTTCTTGACAGGAACACCCATCATTGGGGAATGCCTTTCTAATCCCTCAGCAGGGTAATGTTTTTATAATTTTCCCGTAGCCTTTTTTGCTGTGCAGATTTTTCTGCAGCTTGCACAAGGTTAATTTATTCTGTGCATCCTTTCTTTGGCCACATCAGGCCTGCTTCACTACTTTCATGATTGTGGTGCGTATTTACTTATTTGCACTCCTGCTGATGACTTTGGTAGTTTTAATCAGTTCCTTTCCTGCATTGAAACAGTGGCCTCAGGTTTTTCTGAGTGGCAAGTGCCACTCTTTCACTATCACAGCTTGCACCTCTAAGATCGATTCCGCACTGCATAATTATACCAGATTACATTCAGTATTTAAAAATCCTGGTCTACTTTATCCTGGTTTCTCCCTTTGCACTGGTGCCCATTTCTGTGAAGGAATCGAGTTAAGACCGGGAGGAAATACTCCAAATACTTTTGCACAAGCCCAGCTTTTTTTTTTACAACATAGATGCAGCACACATGCTCGAACATCCCCAATTGCTGCATTCTGATTGGCTCTTTCCCCTCCCAAAGACAATGCTTATGATTGACAGATCCACAGCACCTGCAGGAAAACCAAGCAGAACACACACACCACTTTTGCATAACTTTGGAAAGGAGCCAGTGCAATGAGCAACATGGCAAGCATGTTGTGCTATACAAAGTAAAAACTTTTGACCAATACTGGGCAGAGCACTATGTCCCATCCACATTAAAGGTGTTCAAGAAATCACAGCATGAGACACTTCCCCCCACCATGATATACCAAATAACATTGACTGGTCTTTGGGGCTTTCACAGAATGAGAGCATCCTGCCAGGCAGGCCCTTCCCCACCCCTCCCCTCCCAGGATCCCTTTGGGAACGAGAGCTGGCTGTGGTCAGAGCGAACTGGAACAGGTTGAGCGTTCATGCTTTCCCACATTGGCTTTCTTGCTTGGCTCCTTGAAGAGCTGTCAAAGGGCAGAAAACCTGCTTGGAGAACATTTTGGAAAGGGGGAGGCTGCAACTCATGATGTAAGGCAGGGAGATCAGGCAGTGGGCTGGTAAAAAAAAAATTGGTTTTCCTCACGTGGCCTTTGCATGGAAGCAATTCAATGCAGGATTTTGGAAAAAGATCAACATTTTAGCGGTTTTTGAAAAATCCGGGATGAGGGTAATGTTGCGTGACAAATCCGCTTTAGGACTGGGAACTATATGAACTTTTTGGCCAAACCTGGATATTTCCCTTGCTCAACTTGGGATATTTGGACCATATGGAATCAACTTGTGGAAAAGTCTCTCATGGGGCTGTAACAGGGTTTGGGCCCTGCTTCTTCTGCTGATTATAATGTTTTGGCCACTGGTTGGGATTCAAACTCTAAACTTTCCTCATCCTTAATGGGTTTCTAAGGATATTTTACAAAAACAGGCATAATCCTCGTAGATTTTTTTTGCACTTCCTCGTGCTTTCTTTATAATAGCATTTTTTTAAAAAAATCAATATGTAGTGGAATGGGAACATATAGATTCTAATCTATGCCTCCTCTATTCATGAACTTTTATAATGTTAGGATGTCTGATGTCCTGGCCAGGATCCCCTCTCAGGTATTGTATCTCAGTCTTCATGGCTCTCAATGCTATCCTTATACTTGTTTCTGGTGCCAAACATCTGTGCACTCCTTACATGTCTCAAATGTGACTTTTTGGGGTCCGGTCTGACTCTTGGGCTCAAAGAATAACTGGTCAGCATCTTCACATTGCCCGCCCTTGTGGATGGGTAGAAGCTATCCCACTCTGTTCAGAGTGCATGGCTGCTCAATGCCTTTTTACATATCACATCTCTCAAATGGAGGTCTGCTTTTTTTTGTCACTTTCCCGCAAATATCTCAGGAGGGACATTTAGAGAGTTCCCTATTATAAGACAGTTCTGGGTGAATGTCGATATGAAATGCTAAAAGATGGGTGGGAAGGCAGTCCTAGTATGATCTCTTTCATTGACAGCTTCCCACCCACCTCCTTAACTCAGTGAGCTTGCTAATCTGCTAATGTGGGACTGTACAGAATCCACAAAGATGAAAAACTGTGTTGCACTTGCCTCCTACTGTTGTTCATTGAGTGGTCGTCTGTGCAGGCACACATTCTGTGCAGGCACTGTGCAGGCTCCCTCCTGCCTCGCTGACAACTTTCTGGAACTTAGTTTCTTGGGATCTCCAGTGGCGGCATGAAGAGAACTGCGGGAGTAGTGCCTCTCCTCCTGGTCATGTGATCGTTTTGGCGGGAAAGCTCCAGAAGGAGGAAGGGCACTCTTAGTCTGCTAGGAAGTTTTGGAAATCTTTTCTATGGATGGCCTGCACAGACGCAGTCCCAATGTGTGCCTGCACAGAAGACCACTCAATGAACAAGTCATAGGCAACTGCCATACTGTTTTTCCCTTTAGTCACCATGACTAATAGCTGCTGATAGACCTATCCGCCATTAATCTGTGTAATCCCCCTTTAAAGATGTCTATGCCTGTGGCCATCCCTGTATCCTTTAGCAGTAAATTCCACATTTTAATCACTTCCTTTGAAGAGAAGTATTCCATTTTGTCTGTCCTTAATCTACTGCCCATCAGCTTCATTGGATGCCCTCAAGTTCTAGTATTTTGGGAGGAGAAAAATAACTACTGATTTCTAAGTAGGGAGATTAGCAAATATTAAGCAGTCAAATCATACCAAGTATCCAGTACTCAATACCTGAGTACCACTTAAGAGCAATTTCCTTCAAGTACCTACATTGTAAGTGCCACTCAGGCAGAGACAGAGACCACAAACCAGATTTATAGTTATTGATCCTGAAAACCCAGTTTGCCAGATCTGTGTGTGTGTAAAGGGGGAGGGGTTGTCTAGCTGTGACCCCCCCCCCCCTAGGCAGGAAAGATCTTGCCACTGTGATGCATTCCCTTGTAATATCTAGATGGAACTGTCTTTGAAGACTGTCTGGATGCTAGAGCTGGAAGAGAACACTGCAGCAAGAGTGTTGATTAGAGTTGGCCGTGGTGACCCTAGTGATCACTCCAGTTTTGTTTCATCTGCACTGACTCCCACCTTGACACAATGCACAAAATTGCTTTATATTGAATCAGACCATTGGTCTATTAAGGTCTCTATTGCCTACTGGAATTGACTGTGGAACCTTGTGCATGGAAAACAACTGCTGGGCCACTAAACCACATCCACTCTGTGTTATTAGTATGTTTTTCCCCCATTGGATAAATCACAATTGTGGGGGTCTTGCATTCTGTGTAGTCCGTTTTCCTTCTGTGCTGTGGCCTCAGTCCAAATTTGGGAAAGAGGCTTTTAATTACCTTTTAATTTTATTACCTTTTAGTTAAAAGTGGGGTATACAGTCACAGATCTCCTTTATTTTTTCTATTGTAGGGTTGCCTGATCTCACTTAAAGTACTCTTTGCTCACCACTGCTCTAAGCAGCATAGACACTGCTGCTGCTCCTGGCATCATATATATGTAGAAATGCCTTCATGTCCTCACCCCCAGCTCTCTTGCCAAGCTACCCTACTGTGACCCCATAAGCCAGAGATTTGAGAATATGGTTAATAGTGGTCTCAAAAAATGTCATGCACAAGAATGTAGACTCTATGAATCCATTGCTTTTGTCAGTGACACAGATTATCTGTTTTTAGTTTCAATATATAAAGGTTAGATATATTAAGTAAATGTATCAAGTTAACAATTGTGAGGTTAAGGTCATTGGTCCTAGTATTCAAAAATCACCACTGAGAGGCCCTTTCCCCACGGGCCAAATACAGCGTACCAGGGACGGCAAAAATGCCATCCCTGGGAGACCGTTTGCACAGGATGCGTTGCTGCTGCGCAGCAGCGCTGTCCTGGCTTTCGCCGGGCGGCATGAAGCTGCCCCTGAATGAGCGAGGTTTTTGAAAAACAGCGTGTTCCCCGCGGTGCAGTGCGAACTGCACTGCCAGGAAGCCGCTGTTTTCCCCATTGGCTTCACTCACCAGAGGTTCCAGGGCAGCGTGGACGGGTCTCTGCAGTCCTCCAGAGGGACGCTGCACAAGACGGTGAGTGGAGAGGGACCACCGAGAGGCGGCTCCATGCGGAGAGGGACCTCCATGTGGAGAGGGACCACCAAGAGGCGGCTCCATGCGGAGCCGCCTCTCTGGCTGCAGGAGAAGTCAGGGCTGCGTGCACGCTAGCGTGCGAACAGTCCCTGAGCCTCCACCGGCATACTTCATGCCGGCGGAGGTGCATTTCCAAGGGCCAGAGTTTGCAAACCTAATTGAGGAGACAGTCCTAAACTGGTGTGCTCAGAATTAAGCCCCATTTTATTTAATAGGTCTTACTTCCAGGAAAGTGTCCTTAGGTTTACAGCTAAAATCCACATTCATTCACAAAGCCTCCCATTGCTGTGATAATGCCATTCTTTTTCTTCTGAACTGTATTATAACATTGTTTTGATCTTTGCACTTAATTCTTCAGTAATCCAGTTGGCTTGCCCAGTGCAAGGCTAAGGGCAGCTGTCCTGGATGCCCCATAAGTAAGACTACCCTTGATCTTCGTGTGAGTGTTGTGCACACTTTCCTTATGTATTTTGTTGTGATGATTTGAGGCAGAAATATTTAGGGAAACTTTTATCCTATAAAATTTATTTTTCCTTGCAAAGCGTAACTCAGTGGCTAGTATCTAATAGAGATAACAGACTTACATAAATAGTAGTTAAATTTTTGTAAGCGGTAATTATTTGAAAAAAGGGGGTTAAGTTTGAGGATTATATTAGTTGATGCTGCTTGTGATCCCTTGGGTGATATCATTTAAATAAGGAAGCCTTACATTTTTTTTCCCTTGACGTGCCACATGAGGGATTATTTTTTTTTTTGGTGAGGGCTTTAAAAAATCAAGAACTTCTAAACCACAATAGCTATCTACCATTAACAGTTCCACAACAGGGAAAATGGCAGCAAGCAATGCAAACGTTTAGAAGGTATTACATCCTAAGTGAGTTGGGAAAATTAGCACCAGCTTTTCTCAAATTTCACTTGGTCATTGTAAAGGATAAGGATACGCGGGGAAAGAGAGAGGCCCTTTCAAACTTCGAGACCCCGTTGGGAGAAGAAGGAGGGCGAGAGAGAGATATGTAGATTTAAAGGATCCCCACACTATCCTTCAAGCTAGGGTAAAGGGATCTTCTTATTTTACCTCGCTGCCACCATAAAAAGAAAAGAAAACTAGAAATCCCCCAAACTGCTACTGGTTTGCCAAGTTGGGAAACATTAAGCGATCCCACTCTCACATGTACACACACACTAATTTGGTCTGACGGGAATGTCCTTCAGAGTCCCTTTAACAAAAATGGAGGGAACTCAAAAACTGGCTGGGAATCTAGTTACGCAGACAGGCACAATAACAATCCTTCTCTCTACACATAAAACGCAGGTGGCTGGCATTGGTAGGGGTAACTTAAACATATGAAAAACAGAATTTATATTTGAGAACTAAAGGAAAAGGTTTCTTAAAAATACTGACTCAAAGAGGTTCTTACACTTTAATGGTTTCAGAGCTTAAGATGTTACTTCAGATTCATATGCACACAGACACACGCAGGTGTGCTCCTTAAGGGGAAGATTTAAGCTTTAAAACTAATAAATTCCCTTTGCACACACACAGACATCTATTCCTCCTCCAATACCCACTGATCACACTCCAAACACACAGTCCAAGCTTTTCTCCAGGAGATTCTGGCACACTTGGCCTCCCTCTCTCCCACTAGTCCTAATATGGCTTCACTGCCTCTGGACTGGCTTCTCCCAGACTGGTGATTCTGGTGATACACACGGGGCAAGGCAGACTAGATAGGTCTGGGCAGTTTTAAAACCGCCAAGCTCCTGAAGGGCACTTCAATCTGCACCCAGTCAGGGCCTCCTCTCTCTGTCAAGCATACACCGCTTAGACAGGGACTGGACTTCTGTCAGCCAACTCTGCTGAGACAGAATCCTTTTCTTTCAATGCTGACAGACTCCTCTCTGCCAGACTCTGCTCTGCTCTGACTGATCTTCAGTCTGGACTGCTCTCTGACAGACTCGGATCAGCACTGTCCTCACTCTAAGTGCTGTAAGCACACTAGCTCCCCCTAGCTTTGGCCTGTTATTGGTCTTTTCCCAACCAATCAGGTGGGTTCTCTGCTTGTGGAGCCTTTTTCTCTTACTCTGGCTGTTGCTAAGGCCTTCTCAATTAGGCCTGTTGTACGCCAGCCCTTCAGGGTGGGGCAAGTTCGTTACAGTCATCATCTCTTTCATCTTCTGCAACCCTTACCCATGGAGCACAGTTGGAACAGTCTAAGTCAGTGGTGGCGAACCTTTGGCACTCCAGATGTTATGGACTACAATTCCCAATTGGCTATGCTGGCAGAGGCTGATGGGAATTGTAGTCCATGAACATCTGGAGTGCCAAAGGTTCACCACTACGGTTCTAAGTGCATTCCAAATTTGGTTGTTGTCCCACACGAAAGGAAAATATGATTTACAATCCCTTGAATTGTGCAGAGGTTCTGGCAGATGTTCCCCAGCAGTTAAGCCAGTGTGGATATTGTCTCTTAATTGTTTTTAGAATGATCTATATAGTTGTTCATGGGAAAAGAGTTATGCTGTGTGTTGTCATATCAGCGAAGCACAAATTGCATTCCCGTTTACATTAAACGGGTTAATTGTTGAAATGTGGTATCCCTAACTGCCTGATCAATAGCATGCTTGTGGGAACTGGGGGAGGGACACAGGGTGTGTATTGTTTTAAAATAGCATATCATGTAATTTAATTCTAGTCTTATGACAACCCCCTCCCCATTAACAGTATCCCTTAGCTACTTTAAAGAGTTTTTTTTTTAACTATAGTCTACCAAATTAACATACTATATCAGAGGCTGGGTTCGTTTTCTAATAAACTTATTGTTGTACCTGCTAGACTTAATTATTTGGAAAATGTCAGGTTTAATGGCACTCAGGAAGGAACTGAAAGTGCAGGAACTGAAAGCAGTTGAAAAGAATTAGCATATTGTTAGATCTTTTGTTCTAAAGATCTTTTGTTCTAATGATCTGAAAAGATAATCCAGTTGTTGCCTTGTACATTTTAATTTTTTGGACAGTTATTTTTTAGGTAAGCATATATAGTTCTTCAACAACAGATGCCATTCCTGTAGCTCTCTGGACTTAGAACTGATCTCCAGATGACAGAGATCTCTCTTTTGAAGTGCGGATAGGCATTATACCTTGCTAAGGTTCCATCCACTTGCCAAACTCCACCCTCCCAAGGCTCCACTGCCCAAATCTGGAGGAATCTCCCAACCCAAAGAGGGCAACCCTATTACAGCCTTCATGTAGGAACCATCTTGTCCATATCTTTGATCAAATTGTGTGTGTGTGTTTTACATTTCTATTTTATACCTTTTCCAATGGGCTCAAAGCAACATTTTAGTTTTCTAATAACCTTGACAAGTGGTGACTTATCCAAGGCTGTCTATTAACCCTGATGGAATGACTAATTTAAGGAGAATAACTGTCCCAAGGTGACATGTCACTTATATTTCATAATCCTATGGTATGCTGTAAACTTGGTGTATATCCAACTATTTGTGGACTTTATACTGTGGGATTTTCTTGTTCCCTCATGATATGACTACCAAGCTGACTGACTGTTGCCTGAAACCTAGAGGGGCGGGTAGATGTGTCCACCCAATTATTCCTTTTCATTTGCTCTCCATTGGTGGAAATGTTTTTTGAGCAGGGCTCCCCAACATGGTGCCCATAGGTGCCATGTGCCCAGCGACAACTGTCCTGATGCCCACTTAGTACTTTTAGAAAGTACTAGGTGGAGCCTGGTGGGGCTTTTCTCAGCAAGGCATCTGACTGGCCACTGGAGATTGGTGTTGCATATTTTTATAAATGTTGCTTTGGCAGCAGCTGTCACCACGACACCAAGATCTTCACTGTGTGTCTAAAGGTAAGCTGTGGCGACCATTCTCTGGCGGCAGCTGCCTCCTATGGCTGTACCCACCACATTGCGTCAGAATTCTAATGGTGCTCACAGGATCAGAATTCCAGTGGTGCTCACAGGATCAAAAAGGTTGGGGACCCCTGTTCTTGTGTGTCGGCAGGCTGTCAGGGACCACAGGGCAAAGTGGCGATATGCAGTAGAGGGTAACATTGGTGGATATCACCATTTCCTCTTCTGCAAATAGGCATGTCATTCCATTGAAGGACGTGCATGATTGGATCCATGCTGCTATGTTTTTTCTGGTTGTCTTGTCTGAAAAATATATAATATTACGGGTTTTTTTAACAGATCTTGATAATGTGGAAGGCATAGCAGTCGATTGGATGGGAAATAATCTTTTTTGGACAAATGATGGCTACAGGAAAACGATTAATGTCGCAAGATTAGAGAAAGCCTCTCAAAGTCGGAAAACTCTGTTAGAAGGAGACATGTCTCACCCTCGAGGAATTGTTGTGGATCCTGTTAATGGGTATGGATATTTTTGTTGTTTTTTAGTAAAATATGCATTTTTGAAATGTATACATCAAAGTGTTGTGTCTCGTTCTTCTACTATTTGGTCACAGTCAATGCAGGATGGATTTCTTTTTTAAAAAATAAGCTTTATTAATGTTCAAATACAAACAAATTGAAACATACCATATCCTTTATCTACAATTTCAATCAGAAAGAGAGAAGAAAAAGATCAATTTCTTCAACTAAACTTCCTACTAGAACATAAATTCTGAACAATCAATTTCTTCACATCCAAGTTGTGCCTTAAAATATTTATTACCATCACTGTATTAACCAATCCTTACATTATTTACTTAATACATTTTGTGTCATTTTAAATAACAAAACGTTCTCTTCTGTTCTGCAGATTCACTGACAAGTATTGAAATTCACTTGGATTATTAAAGAAGTTCCAATCTTTCAACTTTCCCCCCAAACTCTTATATTTTATTAACGTAGAAAGTTTGTCCATTGAGGTGTATTCTTGCCAATTTACTCAGCCAGTCTTCAATTGAAGAAACTTAGGCAGATTTCCTGGTTTTTTGCTATTAAAATCCTAGCCACTGAAATCATATAGAGTATAAATTTTCATTCCTTTTTACAAATTCCTGAATCATGTATGTTGAACAGAAACATCTCCAGTCTTAGCTTCAATCATACCCGAATATCTTTTTCATCAGTTTATAAACCTCAAACCAAAATCATTTAACCTTCTTACATCCCCACCACATATGTGTAAAGACCATTTTTCTTCCTTACCTCTCCAACACATATCAGATATCTTTGTATACATTTTAGCTAGTCTTACTGGATATAAATACCAGCAGTAGAACATTTTTTAATTTTTTTCTTTCAAATGAACACAACACATAAATTTTAAGTTCTTTCTCCTGATTTTATCCCATTCTTCCAGTTTAATTATAATTCCCCAAATCTCGTGCCCATATTATCATATTTTCCTTAACTCTTTCTGTCTATCTCTTAGTAGTAGGGGTTTCTACTTTTGTTAAAAAATTCTCCTCTGTACATAAAGCCTCCCTCAGTTGAGAATTGTGTGGCTCAAATCCAATTTTCTTATCTTCTTTAAACTCTTTCAATTGATGACATAAAAACCAATCACGTTGATCTCCATTCACCACTATTTCATGTCTTTCCTTTGGAATCTGTTTTCCTTCACATTTCTTTACTATATCCCTATACCTCAAATAATCTATGCAGCCTATGTCTTTCAGTAGTACCATTTCATGTGATGATATCCACTAAGGGTTTTTTTTTAATAATTGTCATCCTTCTATATTCATCCCAGACTTTTATTAAGCAGCATCCATTCCTTAAACCATATTAATGCTGCAGCTTGGTAGTAAAGTTTGAAATTTGGCAATCTTCAACCTCCACATTCCTATTGCATATGTTCTTATATTTAATTCTTCGTTCTTATATTTAATTCTTCGTTTCAAATGGTTTAATAGACCAATCCAGTCCTGGAGTCAGGCAGGGATAGAGCTACTGCCGTTCTGCTGGGCTGCCTCCAGAAGGCTTCCAGGTGCTACAGGAAGGCAGCTAGAAGGATAAAAAAAGCCCTACCACCTGGAAACCATACACAGGGTTTAATGAAGTGGTGTAACTACAAGCCCCAGGCTGTAGTCTTTGCGGCCTAAACCCTGGGTAGAAGCCAACTAAAATTGGCTCCACCTTCAGGAATAACTCTGGCCTGCCCCTCACCCCTCTGGCATCCGAGTGGACACCAGCATTGCTCCATAGCAGCCTGAATCCCTCCGAGTTTCTCCCCCAGAGCTGAGTGAGACTAAGGGCCACTATCCACTTACCTCTTCAAATCACAACGCCGCAGCGACCCCGCAGTGAAAAACCTCCGCGGCTTCTGACCACGGAGACATTTGTTCCCCACAGGAAAATTGCGCGGGCAGCAAAGAGCAGAAGTTCCATGGAAATAGGGGGAATAGAGCGTTCCGATTGGCTGGAGAATTTGTGCGTCACGGCCATCTGAAGGCGGGTCTCCGCTTTCGATTGGCTGGAACGCTTTTGGTTGTGGGATTGGTTCAGACAAGGCGCATCGCGGCGTAACATCACCAGAAAGGCGCTGCACACCTTCTCGCGAGATCGAAATGAAAGCAAATATTTCGGGCAGTAAAACGAAAGAAAAACGCACTCCGTTAGAACCGGCTGTGTCTTGAATGGGCGCTGCAAACCTCAAGCACAACCATGGAGAGCTCGAAAGCAAGAAAAAAAGAAATGTTGGAGATCGCTCTTGTTGTGCACACGCCTTCACCTTCCGCGAAAGTGTACTGCCGGTGTCGCACATCGCAGTCTACGCCATCACTACGCAGCACTTTTATGATCGGGGACACCCTACTCTAACAAGATGGCGCCCCTGTTCCCCTGATTGGCCGTGGAGCTGGCGCGGTCACAGCTTAATCAGCCGCGCTACAAGAACAGCCGAGGTTCCCCACAACTTTAAGTTGCTCTTTTTAGCGGAGCTAATTTGCCGCGCGGCCAGGAGGCGGGAGAGAGGTAAATCCCTGGCAGCCGCGCAGTGAGCGCCGGAGATGTGGGGAGCATCCAGGACCCCCGTGGCTTTTACAGAGGTGACCCCGCAGCTTATGGTGAGTGGATAGTGACCCTAAGTGCCAGCACCTCTGCCCCATCCACCAGCAAACTTGTTCCTTGCAGAGGGGACAAATTCACTTGGCACGACTGTCCATATCTCCCTGTAAACATTCAGCCCTCCCCCCCTCATTTGGATGGGCTGTTTGAGAGCTCAATTCTGTGTCGTAGCCTTCATGTATAATGGGGGGATGTGGAGATAAAAGTAAACATTCACAAAAACTATATTGGTTATAGATTCAATCTATTTGGGGATAAGCACAGTGTAGTCACAGTATATGACTATGGTTTCTCACAGAAACCATAGTCATATAGTAGTAGTCTCTCTAGTAGTCAGGATGAACAGGAGTAAAGCAATTTCATAATGTCATTCAGCTGTTTATCCTTTAATCACAAATACAAGTAAAGACCCTGTTCATCACAGCTGAATTTGAAAATCAGGCAATCTTCAACTTTCTCAGTTGCCTCACTAAGGTATTTGTCTAGCTATTTTTGTTGAAGCAGCGGCTTACTCGCGAGTAGGTCACCTTGCAGGATGCAATGCAAACAAGAACCGAAAGACACACAGTCACCAGTGCAGTTCTGTTTATTGCTAACTACTGTCAAAGTGCTCCGCCAGACCACAGGTGTTTCCAGGCACACTTTACCCTGTAGTCTGTGCCAACTATATACAATTGAGGTGCCAATCAGGTGCCCATGTCTTATCTGCCTTTGCACACGGTACAATAAAGCCAGCATACAGCCTTAATTATGCACACGCACCTGCTGGAAGGAGGGTCCACCTGTCATCTAGTTTTTGTCCATCTAAACACATGTTCTGACACCCCTTCCAAAATCGGTATGACAGACTTTACATATTTACATTTGATACAGACATCACATTCAGCTGCTCACACAAAAGCTTGTATTTTTCTTTTGCAGTAGGCTTGGTTAAGGCATCAGCTACATTCAACTTAGAATCTACATAATGCAGCTTAATGAACCCGAAGGAAAAATTAATCTCGCACTCTGTTCATATTTCCACGCCTATGTACTTAGTTCCTAGCCTTTTAGTTTCTTTTGGTTTCTGCCAGATGAATGGCTGTCTGTGAATCTTCCAACACCTGGGTATTGGCTTTTCGATGAACAGTTTCCTTAGCTCTGACAACAATGCCTTTATCCATACCAGTTCAAGGTATGTTTCAGAGATGGCAACAGAACTCCGCCTCAGCAGCTGATAGACTGACTGAGAGGTTTGTCTATCTATGGGACTGCCATGGATACTGGGTACATTGGCATAGGTTATTGTACAAACCTGTGCATGACTTGTGGCTCCTACCGCCAGCAAATGAGCTTATCAGTTGCAGCTAACATAGCATGTTACTCTGTTTATCAGCTTCTGACCAGTAACCCTAAGTTCAGCAGTGCCATTTAGATACCGTATCACACGAAATGTCAGACTTATCCAGTCATCATAGCTGCAATGGTTTAGCAGCATGTCAGCTTAGAATGCTTACGGCAAAAGCCAGGTCTGGTCGCTGGTCCAGTTTGCACAATGTGGAGTAAACTTCTCCCAACAGAGACCTGTATAGTTCTGGATCACTACACAGTTCTTGCATCGATTCCCTTACAGAACCTTACAGTCATTGGTGTTACAGCAGTTTTTCATGCCACCTTCCAATCAGCTTTTTTTTAACTAAGGGCTTCTATTTTCTTTCTTCTGACACATAAAGTTAAAGCCTTGTTGCTTCGCTTTGTCTGGATATCTATGCCTAGGTAGTGGGTTATTTCACCTGTGGTCTTTGGACCACCAAAGGTTTCACTCCAGTTCCTTTAAAGATGTTGTCAGCCTGCTGGTCAGGCTTTTGTGCAACATGTAATAACATATATCATCAATATAAACCAGTATGATCTCTCTCTCTGTCTGATGCTTGACCTCTCACATATACACATGCATCAGCAGAGGTGCACGATGAAACCCTCACTCTCTTCAGTGCTTTTGCATCTAAGCAGCAATACTCAGTTCCTGCCACTTTGAACTGTAGGCCGCATAGGAATCCGCCAGCTATAAACCATTTTTTGGGTCTATCACCTTCAGTTAATCAGCAGGGGCCGCATATAGACGTGCTCTGCCTTTAATGGGGCATTTAGGTAAGCAATATTTGGAAATCAAAATGCATGCGAATCCTCATGTCATCATATTTGCTCGCTAGAGCAAGGACAGACCGTGAAAGATTCTGGCCTGGCTGTGGGGGGGAATAATCTTTCTTCCTCAGGTTTTTCTTGGGCAAAGCCCCTGAGCAACGATTCTAGCTTTGTAAATCAATCTATTGTTGGGCAACAGCTTTCTCCTGAACACCCATTTAGAACCAATCACTTTCTGTTTCGGGTAAAGCGGCCTTTTGTAAAAAATGATTCTGTTTCATTAGCGGGTACTGTGTCTCGGCTCCATAGCATCCTCTCCCACTTTTCTTTCTTTCTTTTGGGAGAGATAAAATTCTCAGCATAGGAGGTTGGCTCATAGACAGAAGTCTGACACACATACACATATCTGACTTATGTCCATACCGGGTCAGGTGAAAATACACCCTTGTTTAGTTCTCTGGAAGTGCGGGGATAGTATCGCTCCACCTCCTCCCTTCTGACTCTTCATCTGTGGGAGTCAGTTTTGTTTAGCTTCTTGGTCGTTTTTTTCAAGATTCTCTGTGTTCTGAGATTTGGACCTTTGAACAGCAGCTGGCAAAGTTTCCTGCTGTCCACATTAACCGTTCTGTAAGCTCAGTAAATGGCAGTAACACCTCAGTGTTCGGAAAGTAGTATCTTCTTCCAGAAATCGGTGATGCTTAAATAAAGTTAGCACTCCTGGAAATGACAACTCTTCCAAAACGAGAAAGAATCTAAAACCTTTAGTTAATGGCTCATAGCCAACAAAGGTCAAAAGTTTCTGCCATTTTAGTCACTCTGCTTTCCTCGTTGTGGTGGCAATTCAGCACATGAGCTTCTACTTCCAAATATTCTCATGTTTAAGTCAAGTCAGTGGTTCTTTTCTTATACATCAGAAAAAATATGGGGTTTGTTCTACAACTGAAGCACTTGCACATCCTATTCTAGAAGCACATATGTAGCTGTATTTATGGCTTCAGCTTCCAGAAGCTATTCTGGGCAAATCAGCAATTCTAACAACATGCCCTGCTTCCTGTATCTCTTTAACACAGCAATTTTCCTTTTCTCAGGACACCCCTTCTGCTCCTCATTCCAATTTTAAACGTGGTCTCGTTTATGTATGCTGGATAATTCCCCTTTCCTTTCCAAGCCATGACTGAAATTCGATTGATTACCGGTAAACTCTCCCCTCTGTCTTGATTGTAAAGAGGTCACCTTTATGGACTCCATTCCTCCTTCTCCACCCATTTCCCACCCAGTTCTTGAACCAGGGAAACGCCAGCCTTTGACTTTAGGAAAGGGGAATACGTGTACCTACTCGTGTCAGCTGGCCACACAGAACAGAATAAGGTAATTTAGCCTTCCTGGCTTTGAGCTTCGAAATGGCCCTGCTAGGATCCATATGGGACCCAGCTGGAGTGGACGGACGATGACTCCTCTGGTGCTTCTGGCAGCTGAAGCTGATGCTCTCTCACTTCGCTCTGTCTACATACACAGAGCACTCCAGAAACTTTTGCAGGGTTTCACCCTTCTTGGGGATTGGGTAACACTCTTTACTAGGGTTGGCTAGTGATCTGAAGTTCATATGGCCAAAACACACATGATAGTAAATGTATGCAATTGGATCATGAGGAGGTAGCATTTGACACAGATAGTTAATTTGGCTACCTCTCAGACACATACAGACAGTACTCTTATCACAGTTCTCTAAATAATACAAGCCGTTCAGAAGCTTACCTTGCGCATTACCAAGCATTACACCATCTCCTTTAGAAAATGGGTACATGTTTGATCTGCAAAATCTGAACAACATACCCAATTCTGTTGTCATTTCCTCGCAACACCTAAGTAACAACAATAGTCAAATAAGGGCACATAGAGGACGCTTTTAATGTGTCCATTCAAAGCTGGCACGGCGCAGTTCCTTTGCTTCCTCCCACAGAGGCTGGAGTCCCAGCTTGCCAAACACACGCAGTGTGATCTCTGGGGAATATCAGCTGGATCCTCTGTTAGCAAATGCTCACACGTTCACGATATGCATAGAACAGGCAGAGTCAATGGAGCCAAGTTCCATCTCTGTCCCTGTCAAGCTAAAATCGCGACTTCAAAAAAGGCAGACGGGCGAAGAGGCAGAGTCCCTTCTCCCAAGGGACCAGCTTCTTCTGTCCCTGGCTTCGGCTTCTACGCTCGTCCACAGCACTTTCTACGCGATGCTCGCCTTTGCCAGGGTGGCCAGGAGCTCCACAGTACCCAGCAAGTAAAGCCTGGTCGCGACAAGCAGCTGGCAAGACGGAAAGAACTTTCAGTGGAGTTTGTTCCTTCTGTGGCACAGCAACACTCCTTCTGGAATTCCCTCCGTATTTCAGCTTCGTGAATCCAGCAGCTTCGAGGGTGCGATGACATAGTCCAGGGCTGGGCGGCATCCGCCACCGCCTGGAGGTTAGCTGCTGACCAACAATCCCCACGTATCTGCCCTTAGACCGAAATCAGTAAGATAGGCTTTGATCGCGATATCCTCATAAAGCAGACCACGCGGTCAGCTAGTTCAGAAAATAAAGTCCTCATTTTCTATAAGTGCTCAGAGACAGAGTCACCTTTACTTGTTCAGGTGATGCAACCGTTGTCTTGTCAATAAGACCTTAATGCCAACAGACTCAGGCTGGTAGGCGCCTCTGAGTAAGTTCCAGCATTCCTCGATGCAGACGCCAAGGCCCTGATATACAGCAGTTGGGAGCTCTCCACTGCCAAGATGATGGATGCTCACTTCCTCAGCCCTTATCTGTATAGCTGTGGGCTAGTGGGTAAGGAGTTTCCTACAAATGTCCACAAATCCTCACGCAGAAGATAAGCTTTCATCTTCAAAACCAGGTCACATAGTTATGCTCTGTTAGTCAGCTCGAAGGCAAGCCAGCAAAAGACGAGCCATGGTGTAGCCAGAACTGTTTCGCGACACAGCAATTCAAACAGTTACTCACGCAAGGGCAGAATCTGGGCCCATAACCTGTTGAAGCAGCGGCTTACTCGCGAGTAGGTCACCTTGCAGGATGCAATGCAAACAAGAACCTAAAGACACACAGTCACTCAGTGCAGTTCTGTTTATTGCTAACTACTGTCAAAGTGCTCCGCCAGACCACAGGTGTTTCCAGGCACACTTTACCCTGTAGTCTGTGCCAACTATATACAATTGAGGTGCCAATCAGGTGCCCATGTCTTATCTGCCTTTGCACACGGTACACAGTTGTGCATACAGCCCTAATTATGCACACGGCACCTGCTGGAAGGAGGGTCCACCTGTCATCTAGATTTTGTCCATCTAAACACATGTTCTGACAATTTTCACATGTTCACATGTTCAAGATGTACAGTTCAGTGATGTATTGTCTTGTGTCTTTGCGCTAGTCCCTCTGGGGCCTCAAACTAGGAATACAAACGGTGTTTTTACAATCAAACTGATCCATAAATATAGTGTTTAAATCTGGTATACACATCACTTTATTATTAGAATTCAAAGAAGGAAGCTTAAAGATTAACAACATTTCTGGCAGGGTTTGAGCTTTTGTGAGTCACAGCTCCTTCCTCCAGCATCATGAAAGCTCATACCTTGCCAGAAATCTTGTTAGTCTTTAAGGTGGTACTGGACTCTTGTTCTTTTCTACTGCTACAGACAGACTATCATGGCGACCCATAGCGATCTGTCTCCATAAAAGGAAGCTGTTCATAGAATACTTGTTAGGAAGACAGTTAGCTCTGGCATGTCACTCTTTAGATTGCTAACAGCCTAAGTTGAAACAAGCTGTGGATTTGAGAACGTTTTCTTCCTAAAGCAAAATGAACATTTTTAATATAGATAGATCTCATGCATATTGTACTGCTTAACCTGTGTTTGTCTGGACAAGTCAAAATTCTTAGGGGTTTTTTTTTTTTAGTGGCAGAGAATCCTGAAGCATACTGAAGGTTGATCATTCACAAGGTTGACCATTCACATTGAAGTAATAGGAAGGTCAGCTAGGAATCCACGAAAAGTAGTTACAGGAATCTGCCTAATAAACCCACAATAAAATCAGAGTGTTATCTGTAAAGCTAAAACACTTTTTAAAAGTTACTTTTAAGGTTGTTATTATTATTAGGCATTTGTATAGCAAATGCTAGCTGTCTGGATCATTTACAGTCTGTTAGAAATATTATTATATTTTTAATAAAGGGCACGGTTTTAATCAAGTGCCCAGCTATATATAAAATTAGCACTAAAGATGTGCCTTCGTTCTAAAGGTAAGGTAAGAAATGTCCCCCCCCCCTTTTTTAACAAACTGTAACTTTATGAAGTACCCACTCCTGTCCACCCATGCTGCTGCCAATCTATATTCCTTAACAAATTACAATGTAAGAAGCTGGTAGTTAGAATCTCGACCAAAAGAAAAATGAATGGGATTGCATTTTAAAGAAGTTCAATTTGGCCAAAATAATAAGTGGATTCTATGCTGTAGACTTTTGCCACAATGTGTGGGGATATATGAACATGTAATGTGCTTGTAACATAATAGTCTGCTTTTTAAAAGGAAGAGGATACATTTGAAACCTGAGGTGGTGCATTTTTATTGTATGGACAATTTCCCAATATGTTAAAACAGCCTCTGACATTCTCCATTCTGCTTGGGGCACACGGACAGCCCATATGCAGATGCACAGTTCTTTTTGTGCTAATGTAAATGCCTGTTATAGTAAAGAGGACAAAAAAAGGCTGGATGCAGCAGCTGGAATTGTACTGTGACCTCTGGCCACTTTCAAAGAGCAGTCCATGCAGTTTGGGAGTCACAGGAATCTACTATAGCAGTGGTGGCGAACCTTTGGCACTCCAGATGTTATGGACTACAATTCCCATCAGCCCCTGCCAATTTGCCATGCTGGCAGGGGCTGATGGGAATTGTAGTCCATAACATCTGGAGTGCCAAAGGTTCGCCATCACGGTACTATAGCAATGGGTAGTAATTTAAGTCTCATCCCTCCCTTTCATACTCCAAACCTAGACCACTGAAACCTGTTCAGAGACTTGACCTGCCCTCAGGAAATCAGCCCAGTTCAATCCGCTGGGAGGACTGGCCTGGCAGTGTGCAAATAACTGATTGTTTTCCTACAACACTGTGTGACTGTAGCTTGGAAAGCCAAGAGATTATAGAAGTTACAAGTTACATGTAAATTATAATGTTATTTAGTCTGCTTTGGCTGGAAGAAAAGACATCTGTGGCCACAGGAGACAGCAATAGTTAGTGAACTTGTCCTCAAAGAGCATTTCATTTGAAAACTGATCACATTGTCAAGTAAATGAACTATATAACAGAGAGTTTTCTACACTTCTCATCCATCTCAGTGCAGTTACAGCAAAACCCTGCAAGCTCATAAAGTACTGTGAGATGCAAAATCACACCTCAGAAAAACCCCTTACAGAGTTTTTTTACAGGCTTCATAATAACCAGGGGTGGCCTTGGAAGGCAAAGTGGCCCTGGAAAAGAAGCTCAGACTCCCCCAAAAGAGGGAGAGGCAGCCTGCCTGCTTGGCCCCCAGCCTTCCCCTCAACTGCGCCAGGTTCACCCAATGACTGAAGGGTGGTGAGGGACCTCCTTGTCATCATGTGAGGCTCAGGAAAGGAGTATCATATGCTTCCTTTCTGCCACTAGGCTGTCGTAAGTGGGAAGAGAGTCCATCAGCTCACTGGGAAAAGTTCCAGTGGCCACAATCCTTCTCCAGTCTAACCATTCAGATTCAACCTGCTGTTAAGGAACTTACATTCTGCGTAGTCCATTTAAGCAAACTTTTTTTCATACGAACCTATCACAAATGTAAAGTGGCCTGCTACCAAAATATGCTGGACCACCCTATTAAAATGTCACCGTAGACTTACTCATATTTGCACTTGCACATTATATGCAAGACACCTGGTCTGATTCATACAGTAGCAATAGGAATTGGATCATTATTACATTCACACATATGTTTGTGAAATTTTCCAGTTTATAAGTTCCATTCGAGTAGACTTGGACCCTCAACTCACAGAACTATTATGTTATTTTCTCTGTCGCATCACACACTTATAATAAATTAAAGACAACCTGCCCTTACTTGGAAAGGCCTTGTCAGATCATGGAAGCTTAGCAGTCAGTCCTGGTTGGTATTTGGATGGGAGACCACAAAAGAATATTAGGGTTTACTATGCAGAGGCAGCGAATGACCTAAGACCATTTAATTCTCTCTATACTAAATATAAATATTATTTGTGTATGATTACATTTTAACTAGTAAGGATAAATTATACTGGTGAATGTGAATATCTTTGAAACTAAGCCTGTTTTGAGACATGACAGGCAGTAACTGAAAGCAAAGAGGTCTATTTTTAAGTAATGGCCTTTTAACAAGTCAAATAAATGTTTGCAAGAGCTATTGATTCATTGTGCTGTTGAGAAGAGTAAAGAGTATATTGATCTGGTTATTTATTTCTGTTCTATGCACCTGACACAAGGATTTCACTAAATGTGCCTTTAGATGCGAACTTGCTATGTTTAAAGCCACTTGCTTTTTTTTTTCTCAAGATGCTTAGCACCATATAATATCACATATGAATGAATGAAGGTTAAAAACCAGCACAAAAGTAAATATATTATCAGAAACACTAACTGAAAAACTGTCACATAAATAGAGGTGCTAGTGTCTACGTTCAGCGTGGGGATGTCCTGGAATTATAGCTCAAGTCCAGAATACAGAGATCAGTTCCCCCAGATTAAATAGCTGCTTTGGAGGGTGGATTCCAGAGGCGTAGCTACCATGGGGACATCCGGGAACAAATGAGATGACCTGGTGCAAAAAAGTTGTTTGGTTGTGGTGGGAAAGGGTGGCCGACCATATGGGGGGGGGGGTAAAACTCAGATTTTGCCCCAGGCTCCATTTTCCCTAGCTATGCTTCTGGTGGACTCTACGCCATTGTATCCCACTGAGGTCCCTGTCCTCCCCACACTCTAACCCAAATCTCCAGGAGTTCCCCAACCTAAAGCTGGCAACTCTGCCATCTTCCTCGCTCCCTCCAATAGAAGCCAGGGCAGGATCTGGCAAACCTAACACATTATTTTAAAATATGTTAATATGGTTCATTAAATTAATACAGCGTTATAATAGACTCTAGTTACTACACAGAATCGGGCCTCATTATCTCTAATCCAAGGTTCATGGTCCAAGAGGAGATAAGTAATATCCAATTCTTTTAGTCTTCCTGGGATTTTTTTTGATAATAGGAGAATATTTTTGTTAGGAAAAGGCACAGGTTTGTTGTCCCTGAAGAAATGAAATTTTGTTGCAAGTCTTAAATTATGTTGTAATACAGTATCCCAAATATCCCAAATACAATGCAAGGCTATTAAGACTTCTGGGAAAATACCAAAAAGTCAGTAATTTCTCTGAAATGGGTCTTTTTTCATTTTGACTGAAAGGCATTAGTGTCCAAGAGACTAGTCCTGTGGAGACAACAAGATTTAACCAGTAACGTGTCCCATATGTGAGCTTCAAGCATGGGCTTCAAGAAAAATAAAGCCCAACTCAAACCCACATTAGGAACACAATGAAAAACCACATATATTGTTATCGAAAAATTTTCCTTTATGAATTCAGAAGATCTGAAGTGCACAATATAGAACCATTAGCAGGATGCCCGCGCTTCGCTACGGGGAGTTGAGAAAAGCGGAACGCAGAAATGCAAATACTCCACCCATAAGAAATGCAAAGAACTCCACCCGTAAGACGGTTGTGGCCAGTAATATCTTGGAGCATCCTACTTAGGGCCTCGATACCTCCTGTGTGAGCCATGGTGCAGTCATGGTGCTGGAGTCCCAGTTTGAGGCTTCCTGTCCTGTGGTAGACCTGTCCGTGCACTTTGAATGTTGGCATGAAATTGCTCTCTTTCACTTGTCTGCTGTCCTGAGGGTGACATTCAGCATGCTCCCGCACAGGCTGTGTGTGAATTTCAGGGTGACAGTGCGCATGCTTCAGCACAGCCAATGTGTTGAGGAGTGCTGTGTTAAAAGGCAGGTGGCGCAGCAGTGGAGCATGTTCTCCCTTTAGTGATTTCAGCAGAAGGAACAAGTTCCTATGTGCTGAGTGCGGTGTTAGAATCGCTACGTGTGGGTGATCGCAGCTTCTGCATTAATTTGTTGAGTCCCCCTGTAGCAGTTGCAGCAGAAGGAACAGGTTGCTGTTGGATAGCAGGGCACCCATGGTTCGCTACGTGTTGGTGAGAGCAGCGTCTCTGAGAATTTCGGGGTGATAGTCAGCATAGTTCTGTACAGTGTGTTTGTGAACTGAGGGGTGACAGAGTGCCTGTGGAGTGGCAGGGTGGGTTTTGCATATTTTGCAGCAGCTTTCTGGCGCTGTCTGTGTGTAATGCAATGTGTAAGTTGCTGTGTGTATTTAAGGCATTGCACCAGTGGATCAAGCGTGCCTGTTGTTTGGTGGGCAGTACCACAGCTGGTCGATGGGGACAGTGGAGTTAGAGCAGCAACATGGACGTCACTGAAAAGTCCTGTGACAGGAAGCTGTAGATGTAAATGTGGAGTACCAATCACTGTTAGAGTGAGTGACTCATCAGAGGAACTGGGAAGCCAGCTGAAGTGCCTTGGTACTCAACTGTCATCCACGGAATGTTCAGGCAGATAGGCAGAGATGAATAGGGAAAACAGTAAATAGCTAATATCTCAAGTTGAATTCAATATTTTTGGAAATCCTTTCTTATTGAGCGCCTTGGGCACATGAGGAGCTGGTGTACCAAATTTCAAGTGCGTAGGTTCGGCGGTTTTTGAGTTCCTTTGGCGAGTGAGTCAGTGAGTGGAATTTGCTGATAGATAGATAGATAGATAGATAGATAGATAGATAGATAGATAGATAGATAGATAGATAGATAGATAGATAGATAGATAGATAGATAGATAGATAGATAGATAGATAGATAGATAGATAGATAGATATAGCAGTTGTACAATAACCTTAATCACAAAAACATGAATAACTGAGGAGATATATTGTCTTGCAACACCAGGCTAGCCTCCTCCCACTGCTGTAAGTCTTTCTGCCCCTTGCTGTTTGCCAGGGGGGACATAGCAATTTTAAGAAGAATTGATCTCTAATTGGAAAACAGCTGTAATTCCAGAAGATCTCTAGGCTTAATCTGAAATTTAACAACCCTGTAATTAAGGGATATTGTGCTTGATCTTAAACTCATATACTTCAAAGCATATCTTATTGATTTTAATTGAACATATTCTTAATAGAATGCTTATTTATCCATACTTTAAATAAAAAGCTGCACATGTATTAAATAAAAGTGTGAACATTTTTATTTTTTGTTATACTCTTAGAATGAATTCCAAATAAAACATTATTGCATTGATCTTTTGCAGCAAACATACAGAGCTGAGAATTTGCTCAACATGACATTCCAATCACTCTTATGATTCTCCCTACCCCCCTACCCCCCAAAAAAACCCAAACAGCACATTGAAGGGACATGGTTAATCATACCATTTTGAAGAAATAAATTATTCCCATGAGAGATTTGTGTGGTTTTTTTCAAGATTACTTTAGTCAGATTTATTAAAATTAAAGATACTGAACTCATTCTATGTAGTAATTGTTGTATGTGTTTTGTATTTAGAAGAAAAGTTTATATTAAGCAAAGTCCCAAACATGCAGTTCTGCCCTTTGCAAATGGAACTTGCCAGCTTGTGGGGGGTGGGGGTGGGCAATCATTATTCTCTTGGTGATTGAATAAAAATTGAGCTGCTTATTAATGGAGCTGTGATTTCTTATGTCAGTCAGTTCACTTTTTAATCATGTAATGCATTAACTTCTGTGTGCTGAGAGGCAGAGAAAAAGTACTGTTGTGGAAATCACACCTCCCTCCTTGTCAAACTGCCTTTGCCATTCTGTCATTGCCTCATAGTGGAAAGAATACTGAGTATGGAATGTTTAATTACACTAGAAAAATAAATGTATTTTGGCCTTTGTGTAGTAGATATTCTGGAATCTAAATTGTAGGGCGCAAATGAGAAATGAATGCTCCTGTTTATCATTTCATAGCTGGATGTATTGGACAGACTGGGAAGAAGATGAAATAGATGATAGCGGGGGAAGAATTGAGAAGGCCTGGATGAATGGCTACAGTCGGCAGATTTTTGTGACAACCAAGATGTTGTGGCCTAATGGATTAACTCTGGACTATCATAGCAATGTATTATATTGGTGTGATGCTTATTATGATCACATTGAAAGAATATTTTTGAATGGAACTGACAGAAAGGTAATAGAAAATGCACTTCTATTTTGTCCTCTGACTTTTTTTCACAGAATTATATTGCTTCTTTTTAATTATTATTTTATTGTCCTTTAATAGTTGAGTCTTTGAATGTTCTCCAAATAAAGAGCACAGGAATAATTTTATCTATCTTTTTAGGGGTGTGTGGCTGGAGGAGGATGGTTTAAGGTTTATTTGTTTTTTTTTCTTCGAAGAGAGTAGAGCAGATAGATTTTGCCATCTGTTGCTCATAAGTTAGCAAGTGAATTGTTTTGTACATATATGGTGGCAAATTTCACATACTTACATTTAAGACTCACCTTAAAGTATTTGCATACATTGACACTGCCAGTGTGTGACACAGATATTTTGCAGTGCAGTTAATAACTGTTTCTCCAGAATGAATAATGTTGAAAAGAAGAAAGGAAAACAATGATTATTTCAAGTAAGAGTAAACTTTAGTATGTAAGGTTTGTAAACAGTTATTGATGAACAAATTTGACCATATGTATCACAAAGTTGCTTCATATGATATTAGAGCATATGGAATGTTTTCATTCCTGTGTTAAAAGTCCTCCTTACGTGACAGTAGGATGCAAATTGACGAGTCATGGCTATGTAGTGACTAGAATTGTAGGGCTTTGACTAGGGAGAACCAGGTTTAAATTTCAGCTCTTCCAGATGACTTTAAACCTAGCTTGCACCCAGTAATACATCCAAAGAAGGATGAGTTGAGTTCTTCTCTCCATTCATACAGCTCCTTCTGATTCCCAGAAAATCATTCCTGTATTCCCAGGGTATATGTAAAGAACAGATTGGGCTGCTCCAGTGAATAGAGGGTGTGGATAGGATTTCCCCCATCTCTCTATTGTCAGTTTAAATATTCAGAGTTAACCTACCAGGTCCTTGTTTACTCCAGTGTAGACGGTGCTGGAAGTACTATCAATACACACATGCTTCCACTTCTGGAGAAAGGTTACAGGTTTGATTTTTAGGCCTTCTTTCCACTTTTTCTCCTTTTTCATTGCAGCTCCCTCAGAACTAGATTTTCCCATTCATATAAGACCAAAGTCTTTTAGTGAATAGAAAAGCACTAACGCCAGAGGAACATGCTCTGCTTAGAGAACTATATAAATAAAAAAGCAGTCGTGAATCACTGCGGCCGCCGTTGCTGCCTGGGCAGGGCAAGGGAAAGAGTCCTTGACTTCTACCCTAAGGAGGCAGAAGTCAGGCCGGCAGCCATGCCTGGTAAGGGCAAAACAGTGCCAATGCCATGACATCATCAAAAAGGCTGCCCTGGCCTTTGTCCATTTTCCAGTTGGGAAGCAGCCAGCAAGTTACCCACCCACCTCTCCTCCAAAATGTTGTGATGATTGTTAATGCATGCATTCTCTGTCATAGCCAGCTGGGCGGGTTGTGCATGGGAACTGATCTGATGGTGTTTGTGTGTGTGGGGGAGCTAGGGAGCTACCACCCTTTTGGTGGAATCACCTTGGAGGTTGGAGGGGAGCAAGCCAAAAGTCAGGATACCTGGGGAGGCTACTGAGGCTTGCGCCCCTTGGCGTCAAAGGGGTGCTTCAGCAAGAGGCCGATCGCTTAGTTGCGCACCCCTGCAGCCGTGATGCACAGAATGGAGCTCCAGCAAAGAGGTTGGAGCTTCCCTACGGCTGCTCAAGGCAACCCTTCCTCCAACAGGGTGGTTGGAGGTTTAGGGTTAGGGCTTCCCTTGGGGGCTTTCCAGCGTTCAGACCAGATCAGGTCCCATGCTGAGCCTCATGCTTCTTACTGCAAGGTCAATAAACGGTTGGCTTTGGCCAAATTATTTTACCCACAAACAAGAGTGGCGTGGTTATTGGGATACCAGGGTTCTGAGCACTGCTGGTCCCACCCTCGGGTGGCAAATACAAATCTCCCTAGTCATCTAATGGTGCTCGAAATATTGTCTGTCTGGTATTTTACAAACTGAACTCAATCTTTA
Source organism: Sphaerodactylus townsendi (assembly GCF_021028975.2). NCBI lineage: Eukaryota > Metazoa > Chordata > Lepidosauria > Squamata > Sphaerodactylidae > Sphaerodactylus > Sphaerodactylus townsendi. The sequence continues at coordinate 48,294,805 of NC_059426.1, forward strand.
TTAGGCATGAACAAAAATATTCACCCCACCCATCATTTTCTGGGTGAATTCTAAATCGTTTAATGGTGAATTAATAGTTAACAAACATTTAAATAATGTCACTTGATTACAGGTGATTTACAGTGGAAAAGAACTAAACCATCCATTTGGACTGTCACATCACAGGAATTTTATTTTCTGGACAGATTATATGAATGGCTCTATTTTCCAACTGGACTTGACAACTAGAAATGTGACACTTCTGAGAAGTGAGAGATCACCTCTGTTTGGTTTGCAGATTTATGATCCCCACAAGCAGCAAGGTATTAAAAACAATATGTTTTGTGTTCACACCAGACAGTGTTTCAAGATTAGTAACAAAAGATTGTTTTAGCATTACCTCAATCTTTTACAGAAACAGGCTGTACAAAAGACAAAGACTGTGAGGAATATTCTAGCTAAAGTTATGTGTAACTAATGCCACTGACACAAATGAGATTTGAGTTTATTATGAGGAAATCTCATTCTCCTACTTTTAATTGAAATTATATCAAAATAATGCTTGCTGGATTACATTATGTCTATAGATTATGTGATGAAAATGAGAAATAATTTTAGGAGAAAGGCTATATTTGCTGCCTCTTATGGAGTGTGTGGTAAGTTTCAGTCTCTTTCTACTTATAACATGTATGATAAGTTATTTCATTTTATGTGTTTACAATATTTTAATCCCACCTTTCTCCTGGATAACTCGGACCCAATGTGGGTAGAAATAAAATAAGCAGATTACAAAATCTTCCTACCCAATGATGAAGTGCAACACATTTTGCTGAAGTGGAAGTTCCTACCAGGAAGCATCAGGAACAATATCATACAAGTTAATTTCTTCATGCCAAGATTTCCTCACAGACATTGGTTCTGAGACCTGACAAACCTATCCATTCACGGCCCTTGGAAGAGCCTCTATTATTGTTGGCACAACACACACACACCCTGGTATTTTTAAGCCTCCCTATTGAACCTTTAACTTTTCACTCTGGTTCTTAACTTTGACAATTGGTTTCGTAGTGATCCTTATATAAGCATGTAGGATGCCTGAACCAAGATCTATTGTTAAAAGTGGAAGTGTGGTTTCTTCATCCTGGTGAGATGATATTTGTAGCCCTTTCCTGCATTTATTTTGTAACTCAGCATTTAATCAGTGTCAAAAATTTAGTTCTTCCATTCTATTTTGGCCTGTATCCTTCAACACATTGGCAATGACAGTGGTGAATATTAATGCCTGCAGGTCTGTCACATATTATATAGAATAAGCATTAGAAAATAGTGATCCTGTAGGGAAAAAAGGAAAGAAAATCAGCATTGTATCATTGTGCATCACTGGCCTACATTGTCGTGTCCTGCATATCCAGTAATATCCAGATGGCATTCTGGCACACTTAGTAAAAAAAGCTCTACCACTGCTGCCTTTTGAAAGAGCATGTCAATGTATTCACCTTTTATGTCTGCCACATTAGACTATTTTATATACCTTCTGCAGACACTGAAAGTAAGATTTGCCTCAGGATAGGCTATCTAGAGGCAACAGGTCTTTCTTAGGATCTAACACACACAGTAGAGTGGCACTATGAGGTGTTTGGAACTGAGAAGGTAACTTCTTCTCAGTGTATATTGCCTTTGATCATTCCCCATGCTAACTGTGATTATGTCATCACCTGTGAATTTATAGGCTACTTGAGAAAAGGAGGGATTCCCAGTATGCTGGCACTTGTTTGGTTCTCTTCCTAGTTTAGAAGGAAGACACCTGTATTCAAGGGTCTCTACTTTTTCACAGCCACACTGCTGTTACCTGCATCTAAATGGTATGTGCAGCTAAAATGACAACCTGCCTCCCCAATGGGAAAGAAGCGACAGGTTATTTAGCAAGACAAAGCAAAAAGGGGGCAATAAAATTAGACAGTGATCCTGCCGTATGGCTTGAAGCCAGAGGCATACAGAGTGCAAATGGCACCCGGAGACAACCAAAACTCCCGGTGCCTCCCCCCACTCAGGAGTGGAGCTCAGGGACATGCCTCACCCCCACTCCCTGGTCTATCAAGAGCCCAGAGAGAAAGCACTTACAGACCTCCAGCGATATGCTATTAAGAGGCCAGGGGTGGGGTGGCCACACCTCCATGCGGCCACATCCCTTGCAGACCACACACCCCACCCACTGGATCAGGAGACATGGTGCCCCTGTTCCCCAGTCTGCTCAAATCAGCTCTGTTCAATGAAAACCTGGCCCTTTAGCAGGCTTAGTCCAGCCACTCAACTATCTTTTCAAGTTATGGTGAGCATATTTCAACCACACACCTATGAGCCTTTGCTCAATATGAAAATTAATAATTTGTATATTTAGCAAAAGTTCATGGGTATGTGGTTTAGCATGGCCTAGTCCTGCCTTTCAACTATCTTTTCAAGCATATTTCAACCACATTGTGGTGTAGTGTGTGTGTCCCCTAAAGAGACTAGTATTTAAGGGCATGTAAGGAAGGGGAATACATGCAGCTGTTAGAGTATTTTACAGAGTGTTTGGCTGAACTTGAATAAAGTTTGATTACAAGGCTTGGAGGATTTATTGCAAAGACATAACATTGGCGACGAAGGATGGCTTGTTTGCCTTTGAACCCATTGGTACCTTTTCTGCAAAGTCCAAGTGAGCCTGCAACCCCTTTTACCTCTTGGATTCGTCTTTTTAATAACTATCTGCTTGCAATTAGTGACACAGATGTGTCTGAAGAAAGGAAGCTTGCTCTGCTTGTCCACTCCTTGGGAGCAGAAGGACAACATATTTTCTACACACTTTCCCTTAGTGATGATAAATATGAAACTGCTTTGGCTGCACTGAAGGATTTTTTTGTGCCCAAGGTTAATGTGATTGCTATGTGCTACAAGTTCCAGCAGCAGGGACAACAACCGGGGGAGTCAACCTTACAATATATTGCGGCTTTATGAGATTTAGTTGGCCCCTGCGAGTTTGGAATGCTGGCTGACGAGATGATAAGAGGCCAACTTGTAGAAAAAACTAACATACCCCGTGTTAGGGAAATACTACTTTTGGAATCAGAACTATCACTGGGGAAAGCTATGATTATAGCAAATCAGATTGAAGCAGTCTTGAGTGATGTTGATATGATGCACCTGGAGGAGGAATACAGAAAGTGGAATTGTTACAGAAAGAACAAAAATTAACTCAAGACACTACAAAAGAACTGAAAGTATATACTAGACAGTCAGGGAGTCAGCAAAGCAGAACATTGACAAAAGCATGTTTTCGTTGTGGCTCTCTACAACATATTGCAAGTTACTTTAAGTGCCCTGCAAAAGGAGTACAATGCAACTACTGCAAAAAGACTGGACATTTTGCTAAAGTGTGCCAAGACCGATGGAATAGCCATCAAGTACATTCAGTTCAAGTGCCTGATGTAACTGTTCTGAATGTGAATGGAAGTAGTTCTGTGTCTGGAGGGGAAAAAATCATGAATACTGTAAATATATTTGCTACCTCTTTGGGGAAGGGCCAGGATGTTGAGCTGATGTTAGATACTGGTTCAGCAGTCTCTATATTACCTGAGGCAATTTATTTGCAGTACTTTAAGAATGCTCCATTGGTAGAGCCAAAGTTGCAGCTGGTACGTTACTTAAATAATCAAATACCAGTGCGTAGTTGTTTGCTTGCTAATATGTTTGGCATCAGTACAATTTTATATTGTTCCTAATGGTACCCCTATCCTTGGCAGAATCTTGTTTGCTGCATTAAGACTGATGGTGGTGAATGGATGTGTTATGGCTCCCCAAGATAAAGTGGATTTGCCACAAGGAGTTGCCTTGGCTGTGACCAGGGATAATTCCACACAAGAAGTGGGTTGTGCTGTGAGGTTTACCCATAAGGTAAAAGTGAGACCTAATGTGGTCCCTGTGCAACAGAAGTTACGGCGATTGCCATTTGCTGTAAGAGATGCTGTGTCAGAGGAGCTTAAGAAGCTGGTGCAGAAGGATATTATTGAAAAGGTGGAGTCATCAGAATGGGTTTCACCTATAGTTGTGGTAAGGAAAAAAGATGGGAATATATGACTTTGTGTAGACCTGAGAGAACCAAACAAAGCTATAGTCATTGATAGTCACCCATTGCCTCATATAGAGGATATATTTTCTGACTTGGCGGGGTCAAAAATGTTTTCTACTCTTGATTTACAGAGTGCATACCATCAAGTTACATTGCATGAAGAAAGTAGGGACCTTACAGCATTTATTACACATGATGGATTGTTTCGATTTAAACGTGTCCCATATGGGTTGGCCTCAGCTCCTGCTACTTTTCAAAGGATGATGTCCTTAATACTAAAAGGGCAGAAAGGAGTCCAGTGTTATTTAGATGACATTATTGTATTTGGAAAGACTCCTGAAGAGCATGAGAGTAATTTACAATCTGTATTTCGGTGTATTAGTGTAGCTGGGCTGAAACTTAATATGGAAAAGCATAAACTTAGGCAGAAAGAACTTTCCTTTTTGGGACATAATGTGTCATCAGCTGGGTTGAAACCGGATTTAGATCACGTGGAAGCTATTTCACAGGCACCACCCCCAAGTGATTTACAAAGGCTGTGTTCCTTTTTGGGTCTGATTTCATGGTATGCAAAGTTTGTTCTTAATTATGCTTCAATTACTGAACTACTTAGAGAGTTATTGCATGGGAATGTAGATTGGGCATGGTCAACTGAAGCTCAGGCCAGTATTGATACTGTAAAAGATCTGATTATCCATAGCCCAGCTTTAGCATTGTTTGATCCATCATTGCCACAATTGTAAAAATAGATGCCTCAGAATATGGTTTGGGAACTGTAATGACCCAGCTCCATGAGAGTAAGGTAAAAAAAACAGTTGTATTTGCATCAAGGATGTTAACCATGACTGAAAGAAAATATTCTGTGGTTGAAAAAGAGGTGCTTGCTTTGGGCTATAGAAAAGTGGAGAACTTACTTGTGGGACCATGCTTTTAAGTTCCATACTGATCATTGTCCCCTTACAAAGTTGTTGACATCAAAAGGATTAGGAAGGGCAGGGAATCGAATTGCTAGATGGTCAGCTCGGTTGCTTTCCTTTACTTTTGAGATAGAATATAAACCAGGAAAGGAGAATGTAACTGCAGATTGCTTGTCCCAATTACCTTTGCCATCTCCAGAGACATTGCTAGAGGAGGATATAGAAGTAGTGGCACTCCTTTCAGGTAGTCCAATTGCAGTTACACTGGAAAAGCTTCAGGCTGCATGTTCAGCATGCTCAACCCAGCAGAAGTTAAGAGGGTTGTTGATGACCAAATGGCCTAGTAAGAAAAAAGGGCTTGAGCCAGAATTGATGCCCTATTTTAGGGTATGTGAGGAGTTATCCTTACAAAATGGCTGTATATTACGAGGAACACATAGCCTGCTGGTCCCAGAATCATTGCAGGGGATTGTGCGGACTAAGCAGAGATCGAGGAATCTGTGTTGGTGGCCTGGGATGGATTTTGAAGGAGAAGTGCCAATTAAGGCATGCATTATTTGTCAATCTCATGACAAAACAGCAAAAACACACCCAGCACCATTGCAGCCAGTTCCATTCCCCCATTCTGTGTGGGAGAATCTTGCTATTGATATTGTGGAACCTTTTAAGAATGCCTCTATTGAGTATCGCTATGCTATTTAATAGCCTATTTCAGCAAGTGGCCAGAAATAGCATTTACATCAGGAGCAACTTCTGCTGCTGTAATTAAGTTCCTCTCTAGTCTTCAGTAGGGAAGGGGACCCCAAAGAGCTGGTCTCTGATAATGGTGCTCAGTTCACTTCCTGCAGAATGAAATAATACACATAGGAAATCATCAGTGTATTTTCCGCAAGCAAATGGAGAAATTGAGCGCTTTAATAGAAGTTTGAAAGATAGCCTGCAGACAGCTATATTGGAAGGAAAGGCATGCGTTGCGTTTCCCACTAATTTTCTGCAAGCATACAGGGCAACTAAACATGCGACAACTTAGAGATCACCAGCAGAATTATTGCATGGGAGAGAAATGCATTCTAAGATTAATGTTAGTGGATTTCCAAATGTAAGAACTGATGTACCATCAGAATCTGACTTGAGGAAAAGAGTGGATCAGAAACAAAAGCAGTATCAGGCTTATGTTGATAAGTGTAGGGGTGCTAAGGATATTTCATTTGAATGTGGATCATTGGTGAGAGTAAGAAGACCAGGGATTGTGTGAAAGGGAGAATGTAAATTTACCCCACCCTTTAGGATAACGGAAAGGAAAGGATTGCATACTTATAGATTATCTGATGGTCGTATATGGAATGCTTCACATTTGGTACCTGTACATGGTAGTGGTAGCAAAATGGGTTCTGAAATAAGATGATGACTTTTGTTGCCAGTAAAGAATGAGGGTGAAGTGGTTGGTGGAGAAAATAACTCTGATTCACACCCACGATATTCAGGCGTATCCTCACAGATGCCACCAGGACAACAAGGATCTTTGGATACGCTTCAACAGACACCATCATCACCATTAATCCACAATATACCACCTGTTGTAGTGAGGAGAAGAATTAAAAGAACAAGACGACCACCTGTTTGGACAAAGGACTATGTTTTGGGTTAAAAAATTTTTTTTTAAGGGGAAAATGTGGTGTAGTGTGTGTGTCACCTTAAGAGAGTAGTATTTAGGGACATGTAAGGAAGGGGAATGCATGCAGCTGTTAGAGTATTTTACAGAGTGTTTGTCTGAACTTGAATAAAGTTTGATTACAAGGCTTGGAGGATTTATTGCAGACAACACACATACCCATGAGCCTTTACTAAATATGCAAATTATGAGCCTTTGCTAAATATGCAAATTACCAATTTGCATATTTAGCAAAGGCTCATGGGTATGTGGTTGAAATATACTCACCATAACTTGAAAAGGTAGTTGAGAGATAGGATTAGTCCTGCTAAAGGGCAAGGTTTTCCCTGCACAGAGTTACTTTGTGCAAGCCAGGGAACAGGTGTGCCATGTTTCCCGACCCAATAGGTGGGGGTGGCCCTGCAGGGGGCATGGCCCCATGGGGTGTGGCCCTGCCACTGCCCCGCCCCTGGTCTCTTAAAAGCACATTGCTGGAGGTCTGTAAATGCTTTCACCCGGGCTTTCAGTAGACTAGTAGCTGGGCTCCAGGGACCCTGGTAGGATGGAGCCTCCCCTTCCCTGTGCATCCCTGGAGGCCAGCTCCTGGAGGCACGGGGAGCTGGCCATGGGCGCATGCCTAACAGTTACATGGAGGGTGCCTCTGCCCCCCCCCCCACGTGTGTGCCTGGGGACATGGGTATCTCAATGTCCCTAGGTGGGTACACCTCTGCTTGAAGCAGAAGAGGACACCACCTCTTAAGTTTGAATATCTGGCAGCTCTTTGGTACTCCACTGAAGAAGCTTCTGCCTTCCTGCCCAAATACAGCACACAGCCCAGTCTCTGCAAGATTAAAAAACCAACCCCACACCTCAAAATTGTCAGTTTTCAAGCACCTAGATCAGGGGTCTGCAACCAACAACTCTCCAGATGTTCGTGGACTACAATTCCCATCAGCCCCTGCCAGCATGACCAAGTGGCAGGGCTGATGGGAATTGTAGTCCATTAACATCTGGAGAGCTGCAGGTTGCAGATCCCTGGCCTAGATAGCCCTGCATTTGAATAGGCAACTGGCCAGTCAGCTGCAGCACAGCCACTCTGCATTTTGTTTTCAGTGCTCCAGAATTAACAAACAGGCAAATTAACAGAGAGAGCATGTTTGGCAAAAATTGCAACCTACAATGAACTCCCCAAAACAGCCATGCACCTAGTGAATCATCAGGGACACACTCAAACCAACGGCCCACACTCCCACAGCAAACAACCAGCCATCTGAAGAGACAGGCTCCATGGGTGCAGATCTTCACTCTCAGCTGCAGCTGAAAAAATGAACGTGATGAAGCAACAGGGCAAAACTGCTAGTTGCCTTCACCTGACTAGCTGTTGTACTGGCTGTGGGACCTCATATTTCATTTGAACCAAGCTGAGGGCCAGGACAAATCAACCAACAGCATAATTTGCTGTGAATCCTGCTTAGCTCTGCAATCAATATAATGTTGGATCAGTCACAGCAGCAGTAGTGATAAAGTTACTTGTTTGAAAGGAACCTGTTTGGATCAAGAGTAATAAGGTCTATACACATTCAGTCAGGCTTCTGTTGAAGCTAAATTGATTCTTTCCATTACTTTAACAGGCACAGGATGTAATCCTGTTTTGCTAGTTAAACTTATATAAGCTGCTTGTTAAAAATCCATCTATCATCTGATCAGTGATCACAATGTTTATTTATTGTCCAAGTCTTGTGACAGTGGTCTTGTGATAGTTCCTCAGTAAGCTGGGTTTATTGGGATTTAAAATGTATGAATCTTGCTATTTTTGCACCAAACAGTCACAATTTGCACACACATAAATTTACTGTCAATAAGCTTGTCAATAAGCAGACTTGTGGAATGCAACAGCACACCTGTTGACATTTATGAAACAGTTAACTTTAAAAATGTTCTGTGGATCATTCAAAGGATGTGTTCTATGTTATATAAGTATTTATAAATTGAGCAGAATAATTACATATTTTTCCCAAATCATCAATATATCTAATTGTTAACATGGCCAGGTCTGTGGATACTTAAATCTAGAGACTGGAGCTATAAACAGACAGATTTTTTAGTGAACCTGAATCTTGCCTCAAGTTTGCAGAAAAATCTAAAATGATAAATTGGGTTTAACCTTCCCTCCTTTACTAGATACAGCACCTCAATGGCCATAGCTAGGCAACCACACAGTATTGCCAGCCTTCAAGACTTGGTTTCTGTCACTAAACAGTAGGGGCAGGGCCCTCTTCAGGACTCTTTTGGCCTTTGAGGAGGGACTTGTTGCCCCACCAGCAATCACTGGGCAGCTTGATACCAGTCAACATTCAATACTCTCCCAGGCACACCCAGGTTTGAAGACTGGCAATAGTGTTGTGCTTGCCTTACACAGCCCACAATAACCACTGCATAGGGTATCACTTCTTAAAGGCACAGATCCGACTTCTATTATTTGGGGGAGTTTTTAACCCCAGTTTTTAAAGGCCCCCCCCCCCCCCGCAGGCTTGTAGAACCAATCTCCAGATATAAATATTTGCTGATAGGGTTGAGAATTTGATATATTAATGTGTGGTAGCCCCCCCCCCCCCCCGGACTCGTGAGGGGCATATCATTTCCACTCTATCTTTCCTGAAAGACTCCATAGCTTTTCCTCTTTTTCTGCTTTCTTTTCTACTTACCAGTCCACCTGCCCCATTTTCATCTTTCCCCTTTCCCCTTTCATCTTCTGGGAGCTGCAGAAATGTACATGTCTGGTTGTACCATGAGAATGATTCCCTTAGAGGTCTTAGTACTCTATATGTCTTCGTACATATCTTGCTTGTCATTATGACTTCATAGCTTTTAAATAATTAAGGGAACTTTATATGCTCCATCGACTGTTTTGGATCATTGTTCTGTACTTGGAAAATTAGCAGGTAAGATGGATCAAATAGCGTTCATCAGAGCCATGTGTCTGATAAAGAATAGTGTTATTGTTCATGACCTCTGCTCTTTCAATGTGCTGTTTATGAGTTACTTGTTCTAATAGTTGCTTTTATATATATACATTGCAGGTGACAACGCTTGCCGTGTTAATAATGGAGGCTGCAGCACTCTCTGCTTAGCGGTTCCCGGAGGCAGAGTGTGTGCTTGTGCTGATAATCAACATTTGGAAGAAAACAGTACAACCTGCATGAGTATGATCTTTCTAAAGAGTTTTTGAGTTTGTAGTAGTGCTGCAGGAATGATGTTGAAAATAAAAAGGAAACGTACTCTGCAGTAGGCAGCACTCTATGTGTTTTGTGATTTTGCACAAGCGTAGTAGAGTACAGACTTCAGAACTGGCTGAGGCATAAGACAAATAGTGATTTAAGTGGAAGTATCAAAGTATTACTTCAGAAGCCTTCTTCCTAACACTTTTGTTTTGTACACCTATGGAGGTTTATTTATTTTTAACTTGGAAGAGCGTTCAAGCGATCTGATCCATCATCCTTGCAGGACTTCTTGAGCTAGAATGAAACAAGGACATTTCAGTTGAGAGGGGTTTTTTTGTGTGTGTGTGTGTAGGGGAGAGAGTGAGAAAGCGAGAGAGAGAAAATATAATTTGAGACATCTTAATTCTTTGCAGTTGGCTAATCTACATTGACAATAGTATCACCCATGGTCCACAACACTAATTGTGTGTGTGTGTATGTCTACACATATACACTTGTTAAGCAAGTCTTGGAGAGTTCTACCAATTTGCCTAACCATCTGGGTGGTGTACATCATCAGATCACATTAAGGTGTATGATAGTTTTAAGCTTCATACTAAAGTAATCCTCTTTTACTTTAGTATTTTACTATCCTTTAGATATACTGCAGAGAGAGCCTCTCAAGGTAGAGCAAGTGGAACCTTGTTCTGATGAGAACTGGGGAAGGCTGGAGAAGGAATAGTTCCATATGTCAACCATGCATTCATATAGAAATCCAATAGATTGAATGATTATAAACAGTAAAATCTTAATGAGAGGAAAAGGTATTAAAAGCTGCAGTTGAAAATGCAATCCATCTTGCTTTCAGGCACCTAATATTGCCTTTTTCTTTTATATCTTTGTCCTTTTAGTTAATGCAGGAGAAGTGGCATCCAAATTATGCAAACCTGGAGAGTTTCAGTGTAAGAACCAGCGCTGCATCCAAGACCGCTGGCGTTGTGACGGAGACGATGATTGCCTGGATGGCTCTGATGAGCGTTCAGAGATTTGCTGTATGTATCTGGGCAAGGAATAGTCCATGTTTTCTCATATTAAACCTTGTTAACATGAGCATCTTAATGTACACTTAAATATATGCAACCATGGGGAATAGAAACAAAACTCCTGTTGTCTAATCATTTATATAAATCATTCAGTTTATCCTCAGTCTACAAAACGCAGGCAGCCCCGGCACCATGTCTGGGATGAATGGGAGCACACTGAGGCTGCTGCATGCTGGGAGAATACTACTTCATAACAACATTCACGCTAATGATCTTCGCACTCTAATGTGCTGCTTTTCTTCCTTGGATGTTTATGCCCTTTGCCCATGCTTGGTTGCTGGGCCAGTAGCATTCACTGTTTGCAAAAATATGGAGAATCAATTTAAATACCCTGGAGACAAAGTTACTGTGCAGAAGGTTTCTGAACACTTCATTGCTTCTTGGCAGTGGTATGTTGAAGTGTGTCCAAAAAACAAGACATAGGATTGGAACAAGAATCTGTACAGTTTTTTGCTGCCTCAGTTATGTTGTAAAAGGGGACATGAGAGAGCTGATGTACAAACAAAAGAATATGATGTTCTTCATGTTTGCCATAACTTTACTACTTAAAAACCATTGCAAGAAATCCTTGTTTTTAGGTATCTGAAAATGAAGTCAGCTGTCAGCAACACTGCAGCATGCCTGCTTCTATTAGAATCTTAAAGTGCCACCACAATTATGTTAATGTATTATTAGAACACTTGTATTTGTATTTTAATTTATACCCCGCCCATCCCCGTCAGGACGGCAAACAGCATAACACAGTGGTGGCGAACCTATGGCACTCCAGATGTTCATGGACTACAATTCCCATCAGCCCCTGCCAGCATGGCCAACTGGCCGTGCTGGCAGGGACTGATTAATTGTATCCATAATCCTAATTCCCTAGGATCACTATAATGAACACTCTTCATAACAATATACATTGAAACAGAATAAATACCAATAAAATACATAGGAACTATAAAGTAGGAAACAAAATACAGATGGCTACTTAAACATATCAGACTTATCAATTAAACAATAACAGCAGCATCAATAACATCAATAACATCAATACATTTTTATTTATTTTATTTATAATTAATTAATTTTATATATCACCCCTCCCCCGATGGGTCAATACTAAATCCATACTATATCAACACAGTAACAATAAATCAATACATTAACAACAATACATTAACAGTGTATCAATGTAACAAAAATATCAATATGTTAACAATATATCAATACATTAACAATATATCAATACACTAACAACAATACATTATAATATATCAATCCATTAACACTATATCAATATATTAACAATAAAGCTAAAACTACTTTACACTAAACTATAACTGCTGCAAAAAAGACAACCTAACAGTACTACCTAAGTTACTCCATGAAAGAGCTGGCTACACCTATCCAACTTACGCTCTCTAACAGTATACAAGGAGGAAACTGACTGCACCCAGCACAGAGGCGTAGCTGGGCCAGAGAAGCTTCTTGACAGAGGCTGACCTCAGGGAGTTCCCCAGCGCCACCACTTACCTAATCCACCGAGGATTCTGAGTAATGATTGCTTTGGGGTGGCCGTGGCACAGGGATGGGAGGTGAAAAATGTGGAGGCTGCCCCATGGAGTGGGGCAGTTTTCCCTGCTGGGGCAGGAGCTCCCACGGCAGGAGAGCAAGTGGCACCGAGCAGGCCACCACCACCATTCCCCTCTCACTGCCCCTTCCGGAGGCAGGGGAGCTGAGCCTCTTCTCTGTGGGGCAGGGGGGGTCCTTGGCGGCTCCGGCTCCTGTGCAAGCGGGAGGAGATTGCCCGACGACTTAGAGGCTTCAGCCCCTTTCTCTCCCAAGAGGGACTTCCTGAGAGGGAGAGAGGAACGCCCTTGCAGCAGCCTCCCCAAGCTTCGGCGCTGCCCCTCAATGCTTGCTCTTTTTTTTAAGCTGAGAAAGGGACACTTTCTCAGTTTAAAAAAAAAAAAAAGAGCAAAGCCTATAGCCTAGCGAGCTTAGAAGAGCTTCAGTGGCCCTTTCTCTCCCAGAGGGACTTTCTGAGAGGGAGAGAGGGGCGCTGCAGCCTCTAAACTCGGCACTATGGGCTTGCTCTTTTTTTTAAGTTGAGAAAGGGACCTTTCTCCATTTAAAAAAGAGCAGAAGCCCTTGAATAGTGCCAAGAAAACGCTGCAGCCTCCATTCTGGGCATGGGGGCGCAAAATAGCCAGACCACGCCCCCTCCTCCTTGCCTGGCGCGCCCTCATTATCTCTGCCTCTCCCGGGGCGAGTATTGACTTTTCTCGGCTTAAAAAAAAAGCCCCAGGAGAGACAGAGATGATTAGGGTGTGCCAGGCAAGGAAGGAGAGTGGTCCGGCTATTTTGCACCCCCCATGTGACTTCTTTTGGTGGCGCCCGGGACAAAGCGCCCCGGATGTCCCCGTGGGAGCTTCGCCACTGACCCAGCAACCTACGCTCCTATAGTTAACTACAGTTAGGCAAAGGCAAAAAGAAGGGGCAATGGTGCAAAAACCCAGATTGAAAAAAGGTTGTTGTCCCTTCTCCCCCAGACCAGTCTATTGGGGGCTTCAGCCACCAACCCCTACTGCTTGGTCTATTTCTGACCGATCTGTCAGAGGTCGCAATCACAACCAGTGTGAAGTTTTGATGTCATTCCTTGGCCATAGGTAGCTCAAGCCAGTTCGAAAAAACCCATGTTCGCCATTGCTGGTAGTCCTAGTCTGCCGCTGCGGGGAAACCTCTGCCACCGGTTCCCCGCCACCAGGGGGAGGGGTGGCATGCAAGGGAAGGGGAGGAGAGTGAGGGAGGAAAGGGATTCCAGTACATGTGCAAACCAGTACATGTGAAACCAGTACATGTGCACATCAGCACCTGACCTAATGTACTTGATGCAACATATGTCAACTTCCCTTTCCAATTTAACAGGACTCAGGTCCAAATTCTGATGGAGGGAGATGAATACAGATGTTTGAGATAGAGTTCCAGAGCAGGCTTGCAATGGAGGAGAGTGGCACAGCTTTAGTAGATTGAAACAAACAGATAAAGTTATTAGGAATAATTAAGTTTCTAGGCAAGAAGTCAGAGCAGTACTTTGGTACATACAAGTTTGATCTTAGTGGGCCACTATCCACTTACCTCTTCAAATCGCAACGCCGCAGCGACCCTGCAGTGAAAAACCTCCGCGGCTTCTGACCACGGAGACATTTGTTCCCCACAGGAAAATTGCGCGGGCAGCAAAGAGCAGAAGTTCCATGGAAATAGGGGGAATAGAGCGTTCCGATTGGCTGGAGGAATTTGATTAACGTCCACGCGACCCATCGAGAGGCCGAGGGTCTCCAAAATCTCGATTGGCTGGAGGCAGCACAGCTTTTGGTTGTGATTGGTTTGTGCGATGCGTGCGTCGCGAGCGTCATCAGAAGAAGCTGCACACCTTCTGGCCGAGATTAGCGAAATGAAAAAAAACAAATATTTTGGGCAGTTAAAAAGCGAAAGCACTCCGTTAGGAACCGGCTTATTTAATCGCTTGAATGGGCGCTGCAAACCCGCTACAACCGTGGAGCTTTCCGAGCAGCAAGAAAAAAAGCAATGTTGAGGCGTCTTGTTGTGTACTGCGTCTCGAGATTTCAGCGAAAGATGCAATGGGTGTCGTGCGACGCAGGTGTCTACGTCATCACTACGCGCACTTTTACGTGAAGGGACACCCCACTTAACAAGATGGCTCCCTGTTCCCCTGATTGGCCCGTGAGCTGCAGCGGCGTCACAGCGAGATCAGCGTAGCGCGTATAACAGCCGAGGTTCCCCACAACCCTGAAGGCACCAGCGGAGGTTTTAAAAAAAGTTGCTGTTTTTAAAGCGGAGAAACTAATTTGCAGCCAGCGGCCACGGGAGGCGGGGAGAGATGTAAAATCCCTGGCAGCCCGGGCGCGGAAGTGGCGCCCGGAGGAGATGTGGGGAGCGTCCAGGACCCCCGTGGCTTTTACAGAGGTGACCCCGCGGCTTATGGTGAGTGGATAGTGACCCCAAGATTCTGTAGCCTTGAGCAAAACAAACAACAACAACAATAAAACCCAGAATGGAGCCCCAGAAACACTGTCATTCCTTTCCACCACCATCCTCACCTGGAGCTAAGCAAAGGGTGACCATTGCCCCATGTCAGACAGGTAATCACCATCACTGGAAGTTGGTTGGCTGAACCCCAGATGAATTGGGCGTAAGCTGCTGCCACTGAGCCAGTTGCCCATGGCCTGAGCCATAGTTGGGGTGGCTTCAAGTGGTGGTGGTGGTTGCAAAAACCTGATCCCTCTCTACCCTCTGTTAGTGGTAAGACCATGTGTGGTTACCCCAAAAAAACTGCTGGGACAGTTGCCCCAGTTGTTAATTGTCTAAGACTACCTCTGAGTATGTTTATGTGCAAAATACCACACCACCCATCAATATAAGCACCCATTTTGATCCTAACTTAGTAGTTATCCCATCGAGTACTGTATACCTCAGAGAATGAGATGAAAGGTATGAAAAATAAGCAAAGGAGGGAATGAAGAAGAAAAAGATTAGCTGTCTTTTCTGTGTTGGGTACTGACATACCAACTATGGCTTGGAGGAAGGTTCAAAGGAAGGCACTTAGCAGGGGCAGGAGTGCAAGTAGATAATCTAGCAGCAATTCTGAGCAATCAATCCATGAAAGAGTAATGTTGTTTCTGAACTCAGGGCACATAGTTGTGAGGTAAGCAGGTGAGCAAGCATGTGTGGAAGTCAACATTGAGCTGTTTGGCATTGGGAAGGGGGCTCAGTTAGACAAACTGAGCACAGTAGCAAGACACAATAGCAAATGTTGACCTTAGCAGATTTGCCAAGTGAAGGGAGAAAGTCCTGAAAAGTTAGAATTAGCATGCTGTGGAAGAGGGAGTGGAAGGTGGAATGGTACCTTGCCGCTCCTTCAGAAAAGGAAAGAGGAATCAAGTATATGAAAGTCACCTGATTGGTTCATTTGAAGAACAACTGGTTGAGAAGAATCTGATTGGCCTATTTGAATAACAGCAGGTATGAAAAAACCTTTCGTATGAAGGAAATAAAAACAGCTGTTTTGTAGACATCTATGCTCCATATATACATAGACAAAGATAGAGACCTCAAGATTATTTTTTGCAATGTTGTATCAACACACACAAACACATTGGATATATGCAGTGTGAGATGACAAAAGAACCACACTACAGAAAACTACATGTGTTCCATTTCCAGAATTTCATATAACAGTTCTGTGCAAAACAAATTCCTACAACTACTAAAGAACAGGAATGGTGAAATCTATTAATACGTAGGAATACTGACTTCAAGCCTTGAGTTTTACAGTAGTGGTTTTTACCCAAGGAAATCATACATGGAAATCAATAATTATGAGCAGTAACAAACAATTTGCCTTGACCTGCCTTTTTCCAAAGGAGGCACAAGACAAGATTGGCCAGGACTGGAAAGCTGACAGCCAATGGTGAGAGGGTAATGTGCAGCTTATGAAGAGCTACTCGTTCTTCCGTGCAGCCTTTTGTCTCTGGCCCACCCAGATTCCCATGAAACATAACACAATTAGTAACTATTAAGAGTTTCACCTGATTGGGTTTTGGAATAACCTTTGTTTGATGTCTCTGAATGAGTGTTTAGTTCATTAGGGCAAGTGGTAGACTAGTTGGGTCACAGATAGTTTGCAGACAGAGAGTGAGTTGTTCAAGTTAGGGAGAATAAATAAATAAATATTTAATCGGCAGGTCTCATTATTTGAGCAAAATTGGAATATAACATTATTTTCCAGAATCATGACTTATTTGCATTCATTTCACAAAAGTAACACTATTGATTCAGTCAGGTGTGTTTACCCAGACATAAGTCTGGCTGAATTAAGACTTATTCCCAGGCGATTTTACAACCTATGATTATCTTTAACTGAGATCAGATTCTAAAGCGAGAAAATGACAGTGGCTAACCTGAATAATTTTATCAATATTTTTTTCAGTGATGGAAATTGTATTTTTAATATTTGAACAACAATGCTTGTGGATGCATACTTAGAATTATTTTTTCCCCCTAGTTAATCATAGCTGTCCTGGCAATCAGTTTAAGTGTCATAACAACCGCTGCATCCCCAAGAGATGGCTTTGTGATGGAGCAAATGATTGTGGCAACAGTGAAGATGAATCTAATGAAACTTGTGCAGGTAAAAAAAAATATGCATAAAACTTTTTTTTTCCTTTGCAGGTTGACTAAATTTTATTTGACTCCTACATTTCAGTCTAAACTGTAAAACTGAGTGAAGCCAAACTGATACTGATGCTCTGGTTACTGCTGTTATTAAAATGAATTGGAATTTTGCTGCTGGCAGGTTTTGAATACAGATTATATTTTACTTCATCTTTGTTCCTCACTCTACTTTCCATAGTAACATGGTACTTAATCTGTATGTGTAACTTATCTATCAGTGTTCTGTTTGAAAGTCAAAACTGAAGTAATCTGAAGTATTTCTCGTTTCTTCATGCATAATTCATACATTATTACTTATGTATTAATGCACACATAATTAAAATATGTATGTAGAAATATATATTTAATATTGACTCTGAAACAGTCTTGTGGTTTTAAAAATTGTATTTATATGCAGTTGATTTTGAGAAAACTGGAAAACTATCCACATAGTTTTACCATATAAACATTTGGCAAGCCAAAAACAGTATGATTTTAATTGTATATGTTTCTCAGTGGTAATATTTCCCAGGAACACTGCTGAGTGTTATAATTCCCAGGCCATGGATATGAATTTTGGTGATTCCAGTCTGAGATGAGTCACTTGAATTCATATCCTTACTTCTCTCACCCACTCTCCATTAATTGCAGCTCTGACTTACCTGTGCCATTGGTTACTGTTCAGGAATGCAGAGGGAAGCAGGAGAAGAAGACGTGGTCAGATGGCTGGCATGCAATTTGCCTGCTGCATCAGCAGATGGGGGTGGGGCCATGAGCCTGCAGGTCTATAATAGCAAGCTCCTGCTAGTCTTAACCTCATTCCGTCTTCAGGATCATCAATACAACCTTTCTGTTTTTGCATGGCATTAGTGATTTATTGTATTGACTGGGTTGTATGTTTGTGTTTTGATTACTTTCAGTTATAGCTTCGTTGGACATTGGGACAGATTTTTGAAGGAAAGGTTGCACCTGTGTGCCTGCCTTCTCATTGTTGGAGTGCCCCATAAAGGGCCTTGGGATGTGTAGACTTTCAGCAGCATGCCTGGGTGGGTGCAATTGTCTACCTTACACCTGCAGATGGCAAGGGGACATTGAGAGGCCAATGCCTGCATGGCTCCCATTTGTTTGCCATTCCATAGGTTTCCTCCAGCACACACACAGGCTAGGGGAAGGGTTTCATCTGGCAGCAGGTGACTCACCTGATGCCAGGATCCATCCTCATGCTGCACCTCTGCTCCTTTGCTGTAGCCAGCAAATTTTACCAAAGAATGGTTTCTATATGTTTCCTCTGCCTCATCTTTTCTCCCCATCCCCTCCAAAAACTGGAAAAAGTCTTTTGTTGTGACAGTCTCTTCAACTCTCTCTCTGCCCCTATCCTGTTCTGTACCTGAAGGCACAGGTGGTAATGTATAAGGATCCCAGGCAGGAAGCAGAGTATAAACTGACCATCAGCCCTGAAGGTGGGTTTTAGGGATCTCCACAAGAGGCAACAGGTTCTAGAGGGCTGGAGCCTAGCAGAAAGGAACTGCCCAGGCTGAAGCACAAGCTGGCTTTGCGGTAGATGGTGAGCCAGCAGAGGTTGGCATTTCTGGAGGGTTATATAGGAGACTAATAATCCCTTTATATAGATATGTTAGGTTCCTGATCCTGCCAAGGTCTAGAAAGTTGTGTTTTCCCCTGAGTGAGTCTGCAGTGTAAGATGCCTTGAGCTACAGGAAGCTACTTCTCCTCCTGGTACATATTGTAGCACTGGTCTTCTGTCTTCTTTGTTCATGGAGTTTTGGAGGAGACTTGGGGATGCTGAAAGTATATGTATCCACTTAGGATGTGTCTGTTGCCTGGAATCTCGAATAGGAGCCTGTTGTTGGGGAAGAAGCAGGAGGTCTCTCTAGAGTTTTCAGGGTGTAGGGTCCCAGGCATAGTTGAGCTGTTGGGAGCTCAATTCAAAGAGTTTTCCTTTCTTTCCAAGAGTCTTCCTCCAATTAGAAACTGTCCTAGGGAAAATCTTGATAGCCTCCTTTTTGTGCCTTGAATGCTGTATTCCCAGAGCTCCTCATTTCTGGCTCATTGCCAGAGAGAGTCAAGTTGATGGGAGAGTGGGAGATACGTCTCTTGTTCCCCATGCTGACACCACATAGCCAAGTAAGCAAGGCTGCATAGCACTCAGAGCACATTTAGTATGAAGGATTCAAAAATTTGTAGCATTATTGATGGCATCTTCTGATGTGTCACATAATAAGCGTGTGCTTATACCATGGAGATAAGGTTTCTGCATATCGTTGGAACAGTTGGTCATGAACTTGGGTTGTGACCCTGGACTTGGTTCTGAGGGGGACTTAAAACTTTGTGCAGAAGAAGGCAACCAAGATGAGTAAGGGGCTGTGTAGTACCTTTCCTATAAAGAATGGCTTAAAAGCCTAGAATGTTTTTGGCTTAGAAAAAAAATGACTAAGGACAAGGGACATGACAGAGGTTTATAAAATTATGCATGGGGAGAAGAAAGTGAATTGAGAGAAGACTTTCTTCTTTCCCCATAAAACTAGTATTTGGAGGAACCCAGTGAAATTGATGAAAAACACATTCAAGGCAGAGACACCTGTTCTTTACCCAACAGGCGACTAAATTATGGAATTCATTGCTGGTGGGTATAATGATGAGTGCTAATGTAGATAGCTTTAAAGTGGGATTAGCTGGATGCCTGAAGGATAGGTTCATAACGGCTATTAGCCATGGTGACTATAGGCCTTAGCTTCTACCTGTTGGTTGACCATCCAGAGCAACTGGTTGGTGTCTGTGTGATACAGGCTGCTGAACTAGATGGGTTGATGTTCTTACTACTTTTCTTCATTGAGGTAATTGATTCATGCCATACAAGATGGAAAAGCCTGTGTCACATGGTGAATTCCTGTCACCACATATGGAAGTATTCATAAGAATAATTTCCACATGAAAATAATGATAGAAAAAACTAAAATTTGGGATGAAGACAATGACATCTTTCTGCTGATAGAAATCATGGAAGAAGTTCTCAGTTGATATAAAGACTGGTTCCATCAACCCATCCACAAAAGATGTGATTAGAATTAACCCTTATTTTATCCCTTTTTAGTTTTTTCTTGGTTTTCCTGTCACCTGATGGTTTATATCAGAATTACTACATGTTCTAAATAAGTTGTGTTTTAACATATTTTAAAATTAAATAATTGGTACATATTAGACTGAAAGAAAAATATTGTACTTACAATTTAATCTTGATAAATGATGTAATGTGGGCTGTTAAAATAAGTAAAAAATCCAATTACCACTTTAGAAGTCCAAAGGAAGTCATGCATTTTAGTTGTATGATTCAAGACATGTATGTTTAAAATAAATATCAGAATATAAATATTCCAAGAAGTAGCTTAATGGATGAAGTAAACATATCACAATTATGCATGACTTAACTAAACTACATCCACTCTGTATCCTTTATAACTGTTTGTGAATGTATCTTTCCAGCAAGAACATGTCAAGCTGACCAGTTTGCTTGTAGAAATGGACGTTGTATTCCAAATTTGTGGCTGTGCGATCGAGAGGATGACTGTGGTGACAAATCAGATGAAATGACATCTTGTGGTGAGTTAATCCAGTGTTTTCATTTGCAGAATTGTGATGGCAAATCAGATCCTGACTTTTAAATATAGTGAAGCTTCCCTATAACATCTGCTCAACAATTCATTTTCAACATGAAGACAAAATTGTTGCTCCGATGCTTCCTGCCAAAGGCGTATTTAGGGAAAATGGAGCCCAGGGCAGACAAAGGACAAAAACAGCTGCAGAGGAGGAAACAAACAGTAAAACAGTAAAAGAGAAAATGGTTAAGGTTTTAGTGGGTCTATTAAAGAATATTACCAGTATCTCAAAACTCTATTTTTGCATCCAAAATGTATACCTGTGAAATTTTGGCTCACACACACAAATGTGTCCATGGAAATCAGAGGTATTTAAGAGAGATTAGCAATGCAGTCCCAAACAGAGTTACATCCTGCTGATATTCAGACAAGTCATTTTCAGACTGGGCATGGGGGTGGGGTCAGGTTGCATTTCTGAGTGCATTTCTGAGTCAAAATCTTGATATCATAGACTGCCCACACTCTTGGAGCAAATCAAGTGTAAGATGGATGCCAGTCTTAATTCAAGGGCTTTGATATCAAGAGGGTTGACCTGACACATGACATTAGTCTTTCCTTGCCAAATTAAGTATGTATAACTAGTGGGCCCGGCCACGCGTTGCTGTGGCTGAGTCTGGTGAAGTGGAAAAGAAAGAAAAGGGGAAGCGAACGGTTAGAACATGTGGCATTGCACAATGCTTGCAAAGGAGGGGAGGGGCAAGGGGCCCCTCACTCCCCTCCCGTTCCCTTGCATGGCACCCTGTCCCGTCCCTCCATAATGTTACCCTTCCTCTGTTAGGTTGGGTGGGCCATGTCCAGGTGGCTGAACCTGTCCCTTTCACTCCCTTCCCTAGCAGGCAAATTACCCAGCTGAAAACACCCTGGGAGGCATGAGCTACGTTGTGTTCAAATTTCCGATCGTTTAGTCCAGCAAACCCCCGGACCCTCCCTCACCATCCCCTTCCTCCGCTAGGGTGGGTAGGCCAAGTTCAGATGGCGCGGCCCATGCCTTTCACTCCAGATGGCAGCGGTTTTCAAGGAAGGCATGGTTGTTTTCCTTGTATCAGAGGGTGTTGCTTTGACGGCCAGCAGATGGCGCTGTTGCGGAACAGAACTGTGGTTCCAACTGTCACAGGTGTGGCATGTACACAATAACTGGCACAGTTGTGACATATACACAACAGGAGGTATGGAAACAGTATGGAAACCTGGCCTCACGCAAGTGCGACATTGTGTGAAAATTTCAAATCAATCGGTCCAGTAGTTTGGGAGATTACCTGTCAGCAGAAAAACGCACTGATAGATTTTTATATATATAGATTTCAGACAGTGCCTCTCTTGAGGGCACAGCCATTTGAATCTGGTTTGCAACAGCCCAGACTTGAGATTATACACCTGGCTCTGGCTTCACATAGAACTTGCAAATGCCCATACCATGATTTCATCAGCAAACAGGCTAGATTGTCCTGTATCCTTTTCTCCCAAATGTTAACTTAATCCTCCTGTCCAGGTATTAAGAGTCATCAAACTTCCAGAATTTATTTCTTTTTAACTTTCCAAGCTCATCCAGACTTAGAATGCTCCTGTTTTGATTGCATCAGTACAACTCAAAACTCATCAAGTCTTAGGTCCTCCCAGCTTTTAATCCTATCAAATCATTTCCCACAGCATGGTCTGTGACTGGGAATTGAACTTTTCTTTGACTTAGGAAGACTGCCCTTCTTATCATTGCCAGATGGTCAATTTTTTTCTTTAAGTAGACAAATCACACTTGGATGTCCTCCTTGAGTGCACAAAAAGTGCTTGCCACTTTGCTCAATCTCTCCTTTCTTAATTTCTAGAATGGTAAGTATCACCCCCCATCCCGCAATGATTTCTTCTATTCCAGTTATCGACCATTTTTCTCTATTTCCCAGACTGCTAAAAAAAATCTGTTTGTGCATGTTTGCAATTTGAGAGTGTATTTTTATTGAGTCCCTCAATAAAATTGTAACTCTTCTTTTAATTCTGGTTTTGAGTGGATGTTTTTTGATACATTTGTATACATTTCTCTGTATACATTTGTGGAAATTCCCACATTTGTGGAAATTCCCTACCTGCCTCTCACATTAAAGATCTGTTCTCAGCTAATTTCCCGAATCATAAAAGGGAATAGACCGGACCAATTCAGGTTAACACTTCTGTTGACTTCATTATATGTCTATAGGAGGGTGTAACTCTGCTAAGGATTTCAATGTAAATGTGTGAAATTTGGCACAAGGCAGCTATGGAGATTTGTGACTTGAGGGCATACAAACACAAAGAGAGAGAGAGAGTGCTATGGAAATAATATTTACTATGAAAGAATTTGATCTTTTGTTTCAGCCATTTTCTATAGCATATCATTGAAAAGAACTCAGGTATCATTCATATAGAGATAAAGACTTTCTGATGTGAATGTTCAAGCCACCTTTTGTTCATAAAAATGCATTTTTCTAAAGTAGTCAAACCTTTTAGAACTACTTCTGAAGTAGATGTACTCAGAATACATTCTACCGTGCAGTGCGATTACCTAATAAGTATACTTTGGAAACTGAATAGAAATGTTAAAAAGCAGCTTCAGTTTCTATTCAATGTAGGCTGTTTACATGGGATTTCCCCTGAATGGCACACAATATGCTCCTGCTTTTGGGGAGAGCTTCTACATAGTGTTGTTGTCTTTCTAAGCCCAGGCCTTCCCCCTTTAAGCCAGACCTCTGACTTCAGAGGGAGGCAGCAGTCCGGGTGAGACAGAGCCTCCACATGAAGCCTCTGTGTACACCCAGTCCCAAACGGAAAGGGGACAGAGCTTAGATCCACTTTCACAATGGTGATCTCAACTCCTGTAACCTCTCCTCTTTTGCCTGTAAATAAGGAGATTTTCCAACAACAGACCTTAACTTTTGCAGGGAAGGGTATTGCTGGGGTGCTCATGCAGTATGTGCTTCTGCTCTGCTGGGACAAGCAGGAAAGGGTGGAGAGGGATGGTGCCAGAAGTGACTAGCAAAAGAATGGAGTGTGTATGCAGTTCCCAAATGCCTGCATCTTTCTTGCTTCTGCATCTACAAACGAACCTGCAATTTTTGCGCCCCCACAAGGGGGGTGCCCAGGGACATTTGACCCCCCCTTGTCCCTAGGCAGATATGCCACTGTTGTAAGGTATATTAAACTGAAGTTATATAAACTGGCCCAAAATCACCCATGAGCTTCCACAGCGAAATTGGGATATGAACCTGAGTTTTCCAGACCTTACTCTGAAGCTATAACTGCAACACCACACTGACTTTCCTAGGGTGGCTGCTGTTGAACAGTAGGATACAACTAGATCTAGTTGAGTCATGGAAATCATATGGTATCAAGGCCCCCAGAGGCTGTGCCAGGCCTGTGGGACCTGGAGATCTCCTGGAATTACAGCTGAATTCAAGATTACAGATATTTGTCACCCCAGAGAAAATGGCTCCTTTGAAAGAGGGACTCTATTGCATTGTATCGAACTGAGGCCTCTCCCCAAACCCTGCCCCTTCTCAAGACGCCATGCCAAAATCTCCAAGAATTTTCCAAGCTGGACCTGGTAACCCTATCCAGGCCTGAAAAGCCAAATTGGCCTTCCTTTTACTCACAGAAACACCAAACCTGGAAACTGTAGTTGCCTAGTTGCGGTCACTGAAGGAATAAGTTTTTTTTTAACTACAGACATTCCTTTTATCATTTTTTTTAACTTCCCACTTTTTTTTTAGATTTGACATTTTTCTGCAAACCTGGGGTATTTTTCAGATTTATAGAAAGATTTGTCTTTTCTGTTCACAGTTCCAGTTTCTGGATTTGTATCTTCAGATCTGGATGACTTGGCTAGTAATATATAGATTTACAGACCACTTTTTTGGTTAGTATTTGAAGTGCATTGATCCTGTACAGTAGGCAGTGTTGTTATTCCCATGTTGCAGATGGCATGCTGAGGCCAAGAGGATGTGTAGTGTGCTGTGTGAGTTGATAACCTTTCAGTGAATTCATGTCTAAGATAAGATTTAAAGATTTGAAGACCTGTGGCATACCTCCTATTCATACCACTACTTCACATTGGCTCTTTAAAGTATATATGTTGCATTATAAAAAAAGAAGAAATCTTTGCCTGTGATATTGCTCAAAAATAGGCATTTTTTCCTTGAAATCTGGAATTCTGCCACATATTGACACCAGTTTTATTAGCACATTTATGCATAAATCTAGCATCCAGGTACAAAATATGGGACCTTTGACAAGACATCCTTAGCATCTTGATTAAAAATGTGAGGATATGAAAAGAAGGGTCATGAGTTAATTTTGCTTACCATCAACACATTAGAAAATTGCATGTGTTTTTCAATAGAATGATGACCTTCATGGCATTTCAATAATAATTGATGCTGAGCACTTGTTTACGAAGCATTTTCTGTTTCAATTAAAGCTAAGTTACCAATGGGGAATACAGAGCATACTGTCTCACACCTTGGTAGCCACTTTTTCTAATAGGCAGATTTTGCAATGCTGTCCTTGTTCTGAGTCATCTGCAGGATAACAGTGAAATGATCATCTCTCTTTGGTATAAGATTATATACTGTAATATTATAATAAAATCAACTCTTTCTCTTCAGCAAAGGCTGCAGAAGATTTTTTTTCTTCCAGTTGTGCAAAACAAATTGTAATGAGTTTGAAAATGGAGAATGGGATTTGAGATTTAAATTATCATTTTGAAAATTGTGCTGTATTATTTTGCTGGATTGATTTTTTAAAACAACATGTGGACTTAAACTAAGGATGGGTAACCATTACACGTATCAAATAAAACAGACCCCTTTGGGGATGGGGCAGTATATCAAAACCAACCAACAAATAAATAAATAATTGTCTTTGGCACACCAGTTTGGTATTTAAAAACTCACGTATCCTTAACTGATGGTTCCTTTAGGCCAGGGTCTGCAACCTGCGGCTCTCCAGATGTTCATGGACTACAATTCCCATCAGCCCCTGCCAGCATGGCTAATTGGCCATGTTGAGATGTTGAATGTAACACAGCTTGGAACCCTAGTGAGCATGCATGATTTGTTCCATTCTGTATGAAAAGGCCAAGCATACACAGATTGACCAGCTGCTCCTAAGGGCACAGGATGAATAGCAAGAAGACTACTCTGGCTAAAGCATCCTGAAATTAAGGGATGACCTAAGATTTGCTCTCCTGGGTGCTTTTCCTATAGCCTGCCACCAATCTTTGCATTAAGAACAGTCAATTGGCATCCTTGTCCACCCAACCCTTTTAAACAGTGTGAAACAAATCATGTGTGTTTGGTCAGGACTTCCCTAATCTTGTGAGAGTTCTATCTAGCAGACTACAATGAGCTGTGTCCCAGGCATGGGCACATTGCTGGGCCAACCTCTGACCCTTGGCCAGGGAGACATCCTTGTATCAGGTAGCACCTGAAGGATCTACCAGTTGTGGGGGGAGGCAGATGAGTTCCTGGACAGCTGGTTGTCTGTTTAGCCAACAAAGGCAAGCTCCATGAGGTGCTGGCAACACTGTGGAGACAGACAGTGATGGACATGGGTAATTTATGTTCTCTCTTCCCAGATGCATTTAGGCACTAGCCAGGTTCAGAGCGAGTCCTGCAGACACTGGGCCTTGGCTGTCTTCCAATGTATCTGGTCAAGAACTGCTGATATATCTTTTCTACCCCACCCCTTTATTTAGATGCATCTTCACATGTAGATGTGCTTTTTTCAGTTCTCAGGCTATAATGATTATTTATTTATTTAAAACATTTATGAGTCACCTTTCTCCCTTGTGGATCTGGAGTTAGTTTACAATATAAATAAAACATTAGAAAAACCCAGCAAAAACAAGTATAATAAAAAGCATAAAAGCCACAGTTTAAAAACTTCAGTTAGGACTTTCAATAATAAAAACTAGATCAGTGAAAATGTAGTCTTAAATAAAACTGTCTTCAGCTCCCCCCTGAAAATCAACAATAAAGGTACATCAACCTGGGGAGAAGTGGCGTAGCGCCAACAGGGAAGGGGGTGCCCTACCCTGGGCGTGTG
The DNA here is from genome assembly GCF_021028975.2 of Sphaerodactylus townsendi. NCBI lineage: Eukaryota > Metazoa > Chordata > Lepidosauria > Squamata > Sphaerodactylidae > Sphaerodactylus > Sphaerodactylus townsendi. The sequence continues at coordinate 48,321,719 of NC_059426.1, forward strand.
CCATTGGGGTCACGTGGGGGCATAAAATCCCCCTGCCCACGCACCCCCACTTACCTTACTTCTCTCCTGCCCCTTAGTGCATCTCTTTCCCCCCTTCGTTCCTCTCCTGCAGCCTGGTGGGAACTACACTTCCCAGAAGACCTTGCTCCTGGGAAGTGTAGTTCCCACCAGGCTGCAGGAGAGAGGAACTAAGAAAAGTGGGGGGCACGGTGGGGCAGGGCTGGACACCATTTTGCCCCCCTTTCTGCTGCTGGGGAGGATATTCCATATTTGTGGGGTGGCTACTGAAAAGGCTGTCTCTTGTTTGCCCACCAATCAGGGCTTGTTAAGTGGGACAGTCAGGATGGCAATCTTCCTTCAATCTTAATTCCTAGGCAGGAATGTATGGGAGAAGATAGCCCTTCTAGTGATAAGGCTTCTAGTGATAAGCCCTTCTAGTGATAAGGCTATCAACAGTGTACGTAACTGGCAATCTGAAAGCTTATGCTTTTATTTGATGTTATACATTAGTGTTGCTGTCACACCTGTTCACATTTAACATGAAATGATTAATTCATAACAATTTCTCTTGAGGCATACTTACAACTTCTAAAACCTTACAGCAGTCTCTACTAGCTGTGCCATGTGTTTGTTTTCAGAAGTGATTCTTACTGCAATTTTCCTAGCCTCGGATATTCAGAAATGACAAAAAAACAAATTTATTCATTCCTATAGAAAGATGTAGAACAGTTTGCTCTTTTATGTGATACTTACTATGTCCTGGACAATAATGGGGAAAAGGTATACATATATAATGGAATAAACAATATTCTTGTGACTATCTTGTCTTCAAATTTAACTTAATATTAACTTTCCTGTCCAGCTATTAAGGGCCATCACTCTTCCAGTTTTTTTTTTAATTTTAACATTCCAAGTTCACCCAGACTTGGAATGTCCTCGGTCTTAATTTCAGCAGCACAGCCCAAAACTCATCAAGAATTGGGTGCTCCCAGGTCTTAATCCAAAATGCCTTTTTCGCAGCATTTACTGTGTCTTAGAATGGAACTTTGCTTTTATTCAAGAAAATTGCTCCTCTGATCATAGCCAGACAATCAATTTTTCCTATACCTAGACCCCCAAAATTCATGGTAAATTACTCTTGGATTTGCCTCCTTGCATCTGTGAGAAGTGCTGGTCACTTTTCTTGTTCTCTTTGGACCTCTTCACCCCTGGAATGTTTAATATCATCCTCCCAATACCCTGATCTATGCCTGCTATCTCTATCATATCTGCTATCAATCATATCTCTATCAATCATATCTCTAGGAGCAGCAGTGACGTAGTGGTTAAGAGCAATACACCCCTTTCACTTGCAGAAGGCCATCTTTGGATTCAGCTAATGATGCTTTTTTGCACAAATACATGATCATAATTTTCGTCTTGATTCATCTTTTCTTTCATAAAAATTTATCAAGGATTTCTCCTAGTATATTCTCCCCAATACAAGAGCCCCACAATACTTTCCCAAGGCAGGAGACTTGGTCTTTCCAGGTGAAAGTGTTCTGTTTACATCACTTCTTTAATCCTTCATTCATACCCCCATCCCATCTCCCAGCTTCCAGAACAGCACTTCATATTAGACTAAGAATCTCACAGTCATGGAAGCTACAGAAGCAGTGTGTACTTGCAGGCTCGGGAACCATTGATCCTTTAACCCTGAGTGATCATGCCAATCGCATTAGCTTCATAATCTTTGATCCAGTCTCTCCATTGTTCTCTTGAGAGCTGGCTCTTAACATGACCCTTTGCAAATTATAATGGTAATGTTCTACCACTGACACATTTGGAAATCTCTTTAACTACAATGAATAACTACTTCTTCAGCAATCCTTTTTTCCAATTATTTGTTTTGTTGTCTTTGAAACAAATGGTTCTTCCACATCCTTTGATAAACTCTTTATTTTTTAATTATAACTAATTAATTGGTGAACCTTTTCTGATCTCTTATGTCTTCAGAAATAGAAAAGTTATGCTTTTGTAACTGGATGATTTTTAACTGGGTATTCTCAGTAGTTTTATTTTTCTTATTTTTATTAGATTTATATCCCACCCTACCCCAGCCAAAGGCTGGGCTCAGGGTAGCTTACACATAGTCAACGTATACAATCAATAATGGATACAATAGTACAATAGTCAATACATTAATTAATACAATCAATATAATAATATAATCTATGAATAGTATATAGTGTAGTAGGCAATATAACTATAAATAAATAAATAAATAAATAAATAAATAAATAAATAAATAAATAAGTTCCCACTAAACTTAAGCCTGCCCACCTCCCTTCTCCAAATACACCAAGTCAGACAAAAAAACAAAAAAAATGAAAAGGAGGTGCTCCCAAATAGGCCAACAATGGGCAACACCCATTCCACAGGTCTTGCAAGCAGGTCTTCTACACAGGTAGCAAAATGGGTCATTCTGACAGGCAGACTCTGTTGTAACAGGGATGGGAAGCTGCTGCTCCTTAAATGGCTGCCCAGCCCCACCTCTCCAGGTGCCGAAAATGGGATACGGTAGGACTCACAAAGCTCTCTGGATGTAGGCCACAGGTCTTGCTGCCTGTGTGGAAGACCTGCTTGCACCAGTTTGACAGTCAGGCACTGATGCAACAGGGATAGGAAGCTTACTGCCTTGGGCTGCTTCTGCTCCTTAAGAGGCTGCCTAGCCCTGCTCTCTTCAGGTATTGCAAATGGGATGGGGTGGGGCTGAAAAAGCCCTCTGGCTGCAGGCCACAGTTCCACAGGTCTTCCACACAGGCAGCAAGATGGACCAGTGTGGCTGGCAAGCATTGTTACAACAGGGATGGGTTCCTTTTGAAACTAAGTTTAGAGAGAATAGAGCTGCACATTGGATTCAGAGACCATTCCATTGTTTGATAAAATGTTAAGGAAGTAAAGGTATTTGTAAAATAGAGTTAATGCTCAGGTGCTTCTTTTCTCTTACTTTGGACACTGATTCTGCTTCAGCACTAACATATTCTAACCTTGTCTCACAAAGAAATATACACTATGTATAATGCAGTACAGGTGAATATTGGGTCTGAAGTGTTTCACCTTTATTCTGTCTGCACATAGTTTGATACTTGGACTGATAAACTGCCTACTTGGAAGAAAAAAAACATCGGCAGATCTTTTCAACATTTTGTTAAATAAATAAGCTTGGTGAGATTTAAAAAATCTTCTCTGTTGCAAAGACAAATCCCTTCATGTAAATTATCACAAATCCAAAATTATTTTTCCCCGTCTTAAAACACTGGAAACCAATGATCTGGCTTGTTGATAGCCACCATATTGAAAAAATCCATTCATTCAGTTATCTTGGTTTGCTGTTTAACTCTTCTCTTTTGTGAACCCACTCTCAACTCTTGTTGAACTTCAACAGGCTACAATATTAAAATGGCAACTATTCAGAGACTTGTGTCCAATGGCATGCAGCATATTTCTGCACCCTTGCAGGTACTGAGGACAAAAATTACAGTCCAACTTATACAAGGGTTTCTTTATAAATGCATTAATTTGGCCCCAAATGGAAGTTACACAACTATCATTTCTTTTGGTTATGTTTGGCATTCCTAGATGTGTGCCTCCTTTGAGAATTTGTTTGGAAGCCTCTGGCTTGGTTTGCTGCCATAAAATCGAGACTATGTTTGCTCCCATTGAATTCCCCACCCCTAACTGGCATTGCTGCGTTCTGATTTTTTTTTGTTGGTACATAGAGTCAGTTGGCAGGTACCAAAATTGGTGAGCTGTTCTTTTTTGTCTAAAGCTTAGCTGTCCTAGAACTTAATGGTTGCCTGGAAACATGGGCTGGCATCATCTCATATCAAATGCTAAATGCACCTGTTTTTCATTATGCCAGGGTTTTCTGCCCATAGCACCTTTTGTTGGCAATAGGCATCTGTATTTTACATGGTACATTTGTACCAGTGCCTTTTTTCTTGGGCTCATTTTAATGTCTTACCACCTGCTGACCTCTTTGGCAGGTTTTCTAATATCCCAGGGGATTAAAGGATTTACCCTTATGGGATTCATGTGCCTGAAACTTTAACACATGTTCTTGTGCAAACTTTCTCACAGATTAAGATTCTATCTCTCTGATTATTCTTTTTCTTGCCCGATTCCCTGTCTATTTCATATGATGATTATAATCTAGTTAATCTTTTATCTGGAAACAATAGGCATACTACTTCAGCTGTTGCCAAATTTATTTCAGCAGCACTTACCATCCATTCAATTGTAATTCACTTGAGTTCACAGTAATTATCAGGCAGGACATTCCTTCCATTGATTAACAGAGATGTTGATGTGTGGTTTCTCCAATTTTAAATTATATCCTGAAATTATAATTACACTTGAGTTGATGTGATTGTTAAATTTTGTAATAATGTCATTCTAAACTATGATTATTTTGTTGATTTGTTTTAGACATTTTATTTTCTTTTATGTGTCTAAAATCCAATGTGGTAAATTGACTTTCTGAACGAAAGAAAGAAAGAAAGAAAGAAAGAAAGAAAGAAAGAAAGAAAGAAAGAAAGAAAGAAAGAAAGAAAGAAAGAAAGAAAGAAAGAAAGAAAGAAAGAAAGAAAGAAAGAAAGAAAGAAAGAAAGAAAGAAAGAAAGAAAGAGATTCTATTAAGAAATAAGATCATGTGTTTGGGATGAGGGATTATTAAACATAGGTTGGATTTATATTGGATTCGGTCTGATCTAAATCAGATCCATTGGGGGGAAACACCTGCAATCCTAGTGTGTTTCACACCTGCAGGTGTCTTGTTGGCAGATTTCTTTTCATTTTTTGCTTTTTTAAAAATAAAATGAACATGTGGAAATAGTTCATAAATGTTATATTTGTCTGCATAGGGTGCATTTACCAGTATTACAGTATAATGTTTATAATTTATTTTGCCTACTTATTACCACCAAGTTCAGAATGTTGGATTGTATAAAGATGAATGTAAATTTTGCACTCAAGTAATATAATCTTCCAAGTAATATTATTCTTAAAGTTCTCTGAGCATTTAAGCAATAGGCCAAACCACTAGTGCCCCAGTGGCAATGGCAACATCTTAGGCCAGTTTATACTTATGGTAGTGTCCTGATATCTACTTACAGTTGTTGTTAAGGTGCAATTTAGATGTTTGCCTCAGAAGACTGAAAGCTAGTTTTCAAACACAGATACTAACTGATTCTTACATCCCCATCTGAAGGGAGGGCCAAAAGGGCTCTAGGGAGCAGTGTGACCTCCCCAACAAATCTCACTGTTCTACCACCATAGAACCTGGAAGTCTGGGCGTGGTGGGGCTATGCTGGTATCTCACTTGGATCCTTGAATGGGGAGGCAGGCTGGGGCATTCCCGAGGGCAGAGCTGATTTTAGTCAGAACCCTGCTGGTGTTGAGGGCCTGGAGCGTGGCTCCCCAGCCCTTGGACTTATGCCACCCTTTTGGTGGTGCAAGTCCTGTTAATTCCATGGGGCTTTCCAGCAACAGGGAGGCTTTTTTTTATTTTAAGCCTCTCCATGCCACCGGGAAGCCTCTGTGGAGTGGTTAGCTGGCATGGCCAACCCATTGGATGGGGTTTCCATCACCCTGAATGAGCATTTGTCTGTCAAAACATCTTTATGTTTAATGGTTTTTCATAATATTTTTTGTATTGTGTTATGTTCTTACATGTAGAAAGTATTAACACCCTAATAAAATAAAACTTCACAGTGTTCCAACAGCTGTAATAGCTAATATTCTTTTTCCATGCATGTATGATGGAATATTTATGCTGGTATACACATTTTGACATTAGTTATTGGATTATTCCCCTCATTCTAGAATTTCCGACTTGTGACCTGCTAACTCATTTTGTATGCAAGAATGGAAGATGCATCAGTAGCAAGTGGCATTGTGATTCAGGTAAGAACCAGCCATTCACTTATTATTCTGAACACAGGAACCATTCTGTACATTGATGATACAGCAACTTTTAGACATAAGAGGAATTTAGGATTCATAAAGTAATGTATGAAAAAGCCTAATTGGCCTCAAAAACATAAAAGCAACCAAGATCAAATTTGCTGTGGGGCATGGGTTGGTATGAATTGTAAATATAATTTTCTGTTACTTGAATTGTCTTTAAATTATCATATTAATTAAGTAAAACCATGGGAAGATGTTACTAGAATTATTATTATTTTTTGTTCTAGAAAAACCCTTCACTCAATAAAGTTCTAAGTTAACTTGGGATGGAATAGGATGGTGGTAATTTCCTCCCCAATTGTTCAAGGCTTAGTCTATATACTCTTTGAAACAGTGAGCAATGCACTGTTTACCTGAGGGTGGTTCACACCCTACCAGGGTGGGAATTCTGTGCATGCAGTGGAATGGTGAGCACAGTAGTCACAATCCATAGCATTTATAGTATATTGATACTGTACAAACCTTTATACTCATCATTTGCTTAATGTCATGGCATAGTTGAAGGCAGATGACTATGAAATTTAGCAAACTTTCAAATGTTAACAAGTTTCAAGAGAGCAAAATTTAAAGTCAAACTACAATTACTGTTAGTAGGAAATGGACCCAAACGCAGTTTTCTGTTTTTAGCTGAAATTAGGCATACATAAAAAATGGCTATTCTTTTTTTTCCAGAAAATGACTGTGGTGATGGCAGTGATGAACTAGGCTGTATTCACTCATGCTTTGACAATCAGTTCAGATGTTCTAATGGAAGATGCGTTCCAGATCATTGGGCTTGTGATGGTGACAATGACTGTGGAGATTTTAGTGATGAAAACCAAAAAAACTGCACCAAAGAAGGTTGGTATTTTTATAAACCTACTCCCCCTTCCCCTCACCTATTAAGGTGTAAAATATTTCACATACCGGTATTTTTATGTTGGCAGGTGAATGCCATCAGAGTGCCAGATATTTTCGTTGCCTGCTTTCTTAACAACAGTACAGGAGTCTGGATCCAAAGTACCTCTTCTGTAAACAGAAAGACACTACTGCTGATGGTCTTTTGGGTCCAGACCATTTTTTTAATGTGAATGTCAGTTTCATGATTTCTATACTGTGTTGCTCATCTTTTGCTTATTTTATGGATCAGATTCTAGTCAGTTTGTATATTATGTGTCATTAAGTTGCTTCTGCATGAGAGCCAGTATAGTGTCATGGTTAGTTGGACAAGGATTTGGGAAACCAGGGTCTAATCCTCACTCTGCTGGGTAACTTCGGGTCAGTCACACATTTTCAGCCTTAATCCTAGCAAACATTTGGATGGGAGACCTCCAAGGAATGTCACCTCCAAACAACTCTTGCCTTGAAACTCTACAGAGTCACCATAATTCAACTATGACTAAGCAAACGTACATTGAAATAATTTCCACTGAATCAGTACGATTAATGTCTGAGTTTGCTGCTTGGGCCCAACAAGGATGATCCAAGCAGATTCTTTCCTGGATCAGATTCTGGGGGTAAGCTAAAAAGAAAAAAAATCCCTACCTCCAGCACACATGCATGTGCATATCCCATCCTTGGGAAATACGTGTTTGGGAATACGGTTTAACTATAATGAAGGATATTAATCAGAGAGCCAATTCATACCCAAGAATAAAAATAACTCTTAAAGCTCTATAGCCAATAATATTTTAAATAAACATCAAAAAGAGCTGATGATCAGTATATTACAACATGAAGTAAAATCAATTCAAATAGTACAAGTTGTATGAAGACTGAACTGAACTTCTTTTAGTCATCAAATCATAGAACCAAGGTACAAAATGGCCTTTATTGGTATACAGAACAGGACGAAATTTAAAAGCAAAAAATATTTTTAAAACACCATTAAAATTACTAATTTCCTGTATAAAATTTGCAGTTTCACAAAAGAGCACATCAGACCTGTTCAGGAGGTAGGGTATCTTATAACACTCTTGCCACTGAGAACATTGCAAGAAAATGGAATTCATATATTTCATGCATATCTTGTATTTAGGGCATACAAACAGAAAGTGGTCAAGTATTTCAACAGTAGCCAAATCACAGGAACAAACCCTTTTAGAACGTTCCATATTCTTAAATCTCCCATGCAAAAGAGCTGATGGCAACACATTACATCTTGCAGTAGCCAAGGCTCTCCTCTGGGTGGGATTAATCAACAGACAGAGATATGCTGCCATAATTCCACGCTCACATGGGATTAATAATGTTGTAGGGGAACAGGTTGTCTTGGCTGCAAGAGTCAAGTTATGAAAGTCAAGATCCAAGAGCCTGCTCCTAACTAGTCTGAAGGCTTCCACATTTGTAAGCATAAGAAGTGATTCCAAAGGAAAACCAATAGTTTCAACCTTTCTAAGGATCTGAAATAAATCATAGAACCATAGAGTTGGAAGAGACCACAAGGACCATCCAGTCCAACTCCCTGCCATGTAATCAAAGCACTCAGACAGTCTATTCTAATGTTTTCTTTATGCTTAGATGGTATGTGTACATTATGAAGTGCCACAGATGACCGATTTGCTATGCACACAGCCATTCTTGAATTTCATCACAATCTGGATAAGTCTGATTGTAGGATCTTCATATTGACTCTGATACTTCACTTCTGTTTCTGTCACTCCAGTCCAGAGCAGGGGCCAGAGATGGCACCACTTCCACGCCACCACAACACTTCCAAAGTAGTTTCAGGCACTGCGGAAAGGCCAAAAACAACAAGAAAAATGCCTGGCTGCCTGGAAAAAAATTGCTCAAATTGACTTATGGCACACTTCCTTGTGGTATATGTCTGCAACCAGGGAAGGGGGTATTACCAGGCTGAACATCAAACTGATGCCAACTAAAGTTGGCTCCATCCCTGGAATGTCGTCACCCCTGGAACGCTGTGGGTTGCCAGTATGTGTCCTCTCGGCAGCATGTTTGGTGGGCACCCATGTTGGTGCATGCCCAAACCACTTTCAGGACTCCTTTTGCCCCCCCCCCAAACAGATTGGACTGTGTAAAATTTTCTTTTATTATCATTTACTCAGACAGCTACCAAGTTCAAATGATGGAATTAAATATTAGCACTCTTTTTTTACTACTTCTAAAAGAAAATTGTTTAAATTACTTGTTTGTATTGTGCCATAATTTATTATATGAATGTGTATAAGTATTGTCACCAAAGATTTTATAATCAAAAACACCGTGTTCATTTTCAGGGTAACAAATGAAGAGTTTGTGCTTATGTGCAATGGATTTGTATGATATTTGTTGTATTTGTGTAGTCTGTATTTGTTTTTTATTATGTGTTTCTTATTGTTGTATGTTGCCACTAGCAGGCTGGAGAGGTGGCATACAAATTTTCGAAAGAAAGAAAGAAAGAAAGAAAGAAAGAAAGAAAGAAAGAAAGAAAGAAAGAAAGAAAGAAAGAAAGAATAGATTGTATCAGTTCAGGATTACAATCAGTTAGTTTCAATGGAAGTTACTTTAATTGGATTGGGACCCAGGTGCTCAATCATTCATTCTCAATAACTTATCATAAACAATTTCTATATACAAGGATCTATTTTTGTCCTGTTATGTTTTAGAAAAAGTTTACTAAGTTGGTTTCAGGAAAAAAAATGAAATGGTACATTTTTAAATCATCATAAAACCTCAACATTTAGCTGTAAAGATTTCCTTCATCCTGATTATTTAAATACCAAGAATTAATATTTAAACATTAAAAACAACATGAATTATTTAGGCACTGTGTGTGTTTACCCAAAGGCTATAGTTTAGCTTGAGGGTAAGCTGTTGCTGAATACATGATTCTGACAATCATGCTTAAAAAACTTGATTTGCAGCTCCTTGTAACGTTTGGTAGCCAGTTTCATCTGTACTGTATTATTCGTCATTCAGGTTAGAAAGATATGTTTGTTGGTGAAAGATTAAGAGTAGTCGACTAGGACTAATCTTCAAAGAAATCTGAAAAACAATTGTGTGCATTGGTTGAAGTTTTTAATTAAATTGATTAAAGTGAGGATTCGGAATTGCAATTGCTTCATAAACTGTATATCTCTTGAACATGCTTTCTGTTGTGCACCTAATGAGTGTGCTCAAAATACTCCAATCTACCAGGTCTATATATATCCAGGAAGAAAAGTTGGCTGTTATGGGACCAAGATCATTATGTCTGAAGATTAAGGGCCACCGGAACAGATCACTCAAACAGGAAACAGGGTGGTTGGTCAAAGGGTAATCATATGGTTAATCAGCCAAAGAACCAATATCAAGAGTTGATTACTATGCAAAAATCAGACATTCATTGACATGTGTTCACAATTCCAAAAACAGCATTACCTGTTTTTTTCCCCATCAGCCATGAAGGGTTGATTAACGTGACCACTAGATTAATGCAATGTTATAGCAACTTAGAATTCTTTCCAAAGGCAAAGAATTTTAGATAGCCACCACATGCCCAGTAGCGACAAGGACACAGCTAAACATTTCATGCTGTGATTTGCAGCACAGTTTTACAAAGCCTCTAACCCTAACCTAACCCTATCCTATCTTTTGTCAAATATATCCTTTTTGCTATTGTAAAGAACTATTGTAAAGAAAACAGGGTTATTTCCTGATCAAATCAATTATTACTTGACTTCTGGTAATTTTATTCCTTCAGTTACCAAAAGTGGAGGCTAGTGGGGTAAACCTGATGGCAGTATGCAATAACTTGGGGCTTCGGCCATCCTCTTCCTTATCCATCTTCCATAATCTAAAGACCCAGATCTTTTACTTCTATCTTGCAAAATGTATAGTAAGCATTCTTTTTTCCAAGGGTGGCATTATTTCATTCTTGTTTTTACGTAGTAGCTAAAAATAATTGCTCCTTTTACATTAAGAAACATCTTTTAATATAACTCATTTCTTTTTATCAGTCTCTCTCTTGATCTGAAAAATGATCAGGAAATTTTTGAACGGAAACAACTTGTTTCCATATTTTACTAGAAGACTGTAAGAACACGAAGGCTACCTAAGCCTATTTTACTAATATTTAGCAAGTTTCACAAATGTAATTGCTTTCAGTCCTCTTTGAAGTTTTATACTGCTGTTCTGTGAAATTATTTCAAAGCAATCTGAGGTAGCCCTTGCTCAAAGCCAGCCCTTCAGTGAGTTTCAAAACAAGAGAGAAGCAGTGCTTTGGGGGATCCACAGGATTCTTCACCACCATGTATATCAGATTCCATAACACAAATTCAAATATTTTATACTCTGGACTCTAGCATGTAAGGTATCTATGCTGATGAACTGAGAAAAAAATTCTTCTCATACCAGACAGTAATCTTTCCAGCAAAATCCAATTGTATTTCAGTAGTTATAAGGGAATGGAAATAGAATCTCTACTAGGGAAAAAGTATCATTTTACTTCCAATTAATGAATTTTAAGCAACTGCTACCATTCTGTATATGCCAGAAGAAAGTACTAACCCCAACCCTGTAGAACCCTAACCCTAACGCAAGTGAACCCTAACCCTGACCACTGGATTCTATGAGGGGCCATAAATCCACGTCTATTGCGGAGGCTTGTAACATAAGGGCGTTATAATTTGCTCTATAGGAAGGATTCCTGTCAGCTGTTTTTGGAACCTTCCTAATAATTAGCTTGATTTTCTTCGCTGCCACCAAAATATATTTTACTATAGCCCACACAAACTGATGAAACGGTCACCACTCTTTTTGGGAACACAGACACAGAGACACAAAATAGAGACTGGAACGGGAGTTTAACTTGAACAAAAAACTTAAAACGTTTATTTCTGGCTTAAAAGAGGCTTCTCAGGTAACTTGAGAAGATTTACGCTTGTTTTCAGAATTTAATGATTTCAGAGCTTAAGCGGTTGCTGCAGAGATGTTAATGGCACTTCACTTAAGTTTTAAAATGTTACTAGACGCCACTTTCGAGGAATTGTCTCTTTAGTAAGATTTTTCTTCCAGAAAAAAATGTTTCAGAAAAAGATGTTTCTTTTAGAGGTTTTACACTTCTCTGTTGACACAGACTCTAGATCCCACTTGTACTCTAACACTAAAACAAAACTTTTCCCCAGTCTACACCCAGTGGGATTCTGGCATAACAGCCTCCCTCTCCCACAATCCCAAATTTGGCTTCTCTGCCACAGGACTGGGCCTCCCAAGACTGGTGTTAACTGTGGAGGACAGACGTTTAGACTTGTCAGAGGTTTTCCCTCAAAACACCTGAGTGGCGGTCACTCTCCTCCAGACTCAGGGTCTCAGATGTATTAATAGCTTCCTCCGCTATTAACAAACAACAGCAGTGAGAGATCTTGGCAGAATCTCCTCACTCTGCCACAAAACGTACCCGAAGGCACAAAAGCTCAGCCAGAGCCAAAAAGACCAAAAAGAACCCTCAGCACTCTCGCTGACTCTATTTATAGTACCTGCATTTTTTTTTCTCTGGCCAATCAGGGCTGGCCAGGGCTTAACTCTTTCAGGGCAGACTCCACCCTGTAAACTGAATGCAGGATAAGTGCATTCGTCACAGGGCTCCTCAGGAGGAGCAAGTTCCAAAGCCGGGTGGAAAGCTGGATCCAGATCCGAAGGATTTTTGTGTGGTTCTGTTGTGTTTCTGTACACCCCTTGAAATTGGGGTTCCTTCCATATCCACTTAGTACTTTCTTCTGGCATGTGCAGAGTGGTAGCAGTTGTTTAAAATTCACCCAACAAGGGGAGATAATTTTACCTTCATCTTCAACAATGAGCATGCCAAAATAACATGCCAGTTCTTAAAGAAACAAAAGCCCTTTTTAGGTCCCAGCGCAGTGTCTTTACCAATACATTGGGACACTGTGCCATTTAACAAACCAAGCCATGCAACTGTACACATAGGATGAACAGACCCCCCCAGTGGGGACCCCCACACTCCCAGTCAACAACGGATCTGACTGCAGACCAATAATCTTTGCAGCAACATTCTTTTTCTGCCAGTTTCTTCAGTCATGTCAGCAACCCTCGCCCGCATGACGAGACGAGACCGCAGCATCATTGATGGGCCAGACAGTGCCAGACCATGCCAGTGAACCTTCGCCTACCGACCCCCTGGGTGTGACTTGCTCTCGAGGAGACTGCTGCCCCATTGACAAGTCAAGCAACGATAGACTTGACCATCAGTGTCTAACATGGACAGTAATCCACATCGACACGCCACTTCTATGCCTATCTACGCGAGTTTGATAGAGTCATCTACCAGTGACATGTCTTCAGAAAGCTCTTCCTCGTCACAGGAACCCCATGTTTGAATACACTTGACTGACATCCACCAAAAGAAGCGAGAGTACACCTATGTTCTACAGGAAATTCAAACTGCCACTCGTGACATGGAGCAAGTGGTGCATCAAAGAGACGCAGCCCGTCACCACCTGGAGCAGGTGCATGAGGAAGGACATCACTCAAACAGCCTAGGAATGTATAAAAGTAAAAACTTAATTAAGGCAACCATTCTGGAGGAACTGATTCGTGCACAGACAGACTTCGATCTTTCGGATCTGGATTCGGCCCTCCACCCGGCTTTGGACCTTGCTCCTCCTGAGGAGCCCCCGCCAATAGATATGGATTTATGGCCCCTCATAGAGTCCAGCATCATGCTAGAAGTAGTCTCACTTGCTGTGAGAAGAATAGAAAGTGGAAGAGGGTCTTGAGAGAATAAGTCTGTACAAGAAATCTTCCAGCATATTTGTCCCCCATTACATAGCAGATGGCTTGTGCCACCATCTGGTTTTCCCCTCACTTCAGGCATTTAAATCCTCAGCCCCTGACTACTGCAGGGTCTTTAGCAGAGTACAGCTGCAGGAATCCAAATTGACAGTTACTCAGAAATGCTGGTGATGGTGGAGGACAAGATGAAGGTGTATTAGAAAGCCATTAGTAGCTATCCATGATGACATCCTTCACTAACCACAGTTGCCCTCTGAGTAGGTCTTACTCATCATTCCCTGCTTTCTCTCTTCCAAAATTGCTTCAGATTTTGAGCGTTCCATTTCTGGAACAAAATCATTCCTTCGACTCTCTATAAATAAAATATTTCTCATTATATGCATTGGTTATGTTTTAAACAATTATGGTCATGTATCAAGGAAGTGTTGTGAGCTGCCCTGAGCCCACAGGGGAAGGGGACCTAATCTTTTTAAATTCTTTTATAAAGCACACATATAAAAATTTTGCTGACGATCTGTATTCACAATTAATATATGCATACAAAATTCACCTGGCTTTGTGAATTTGTCTTTGAACCATATCTATACACTGAATTCCCGATCTTGTCAGTTCTGTTGGTTGCAAATTGATATATCAGCTGTATTATCCTTTACATTTTGATATTTATTTATTTTTATTTATTTATTATTGAACTTGTATTCTGCCCTCCCCCGGAGGGCTCAGGGTGGTTTACAACAAACAAACGACAACAGGTAAACAAATAAACAACTGCCGTACATTTAGTACTGGCATATTTTAAAACACAGTGTCCAAATCAATTTCAAACAACAGATGGCGTCTAAGCTAAAAACTCCTCTAAGAGGGGAAATCAAAGCCCCCGCTGGTAAAAAGAGGGGAGAGAGGGGGGGAAGGGGGCATCAGCAGCTGGCTTCTATGATGCATGATGCAGGTACCATAAAACAACATGAAGACCACTGTTATTACTGAGGGAACTACTTGATACAGCATATATTACAGTTCCAGGAAATGCATCATCAAATAGTAGCCAGGTTTTCAATGGAGAAATGCATATTACTGGAAGTGTTCTAAACATGAAAAATAATGTTGATAGTGGGTTGGATCCATTGCCTTCTGCAGACTTTGTATGAACGGAACAGCCTCATGCAAGCGTTGGGATATGATTCCTTCCAAGTAGAGGTTGCTGAGGAAAGCCACTTAAATAATCTGCACAAAGTCATTCTATTACCAGAATCACTGGATCTAATCCATATCTGTCTAATGCAGCTTTCAGTTATAAGATCAAAACAGGAGCAGGGTGCTTGCTTGTTTTGTATGTTTCAATACTGTGGTTCCTATGTAACCACAGACAAGATCAAAGAAGAACTGATGATACATAACATGAACCATCATTTCACTTCCGTGACTTCAACCCAGTGTTTGGGAAGGGATGACTAATATGGAAAGCACATAATTTTGATGTATTATTGTTTTGCATTAGATACAGTCTCTCTTGGAGGATGCAGCGGGAAAGAGTTTCAGTGCCACCCTGACGGAAACTGCATTCCTGAGTTATGGCTCTGTGATGGTGAAAAGGATTGTGAAGATGGCAGTGATGAAAAATATTGCAATGGGACTCTTCGCCCATGTGATGACAAAACAAAATTTTCCTGCAAGACCACAGGTACCCTGCTTTATAATATTTCACACAGAGTCTAAACCAAATGGTTTTACTAGTTGGATTACAGTGGAATCCCTGGAGCAGAAACATGTATAGCTGGATTTGTATACTCGAAAGAGTTAGTCAAACTCTTGAACTAGATTAGGACTGATATATAAGCTTCCTCCACTAGTGACAAAAGAAAGGATCACTTTGAGAATTCTAAAATGCTTCCTAATGTTTAGGTGCAGGCACATTTCTGCTTTGCTGTCTGGGGACTGCAGTGTGGCGTTCATTTATTTGTTTCAGCTTTTATGTGCTGTTTTTCTTCCCGGTGGGGACCCAAAGCAGGGTACATTATAAAATCTAGTCCAGACAAATAGAAGATGATAAAAGGGTTTTAGAGTGCAGGGCATGTTTCTCTTTCTCCCTTCCTTTTCAGAACCCCCCTTCCTCCAGCTCTAGGCTAAAACTGTTAGACTTAGAGCCAAAGTATTCTGTCTCAAGGCCAGCTCATGTTGAAAACAAGGTTGCATGCAAGAAATCCACAGGGCCAAGGCTCAACTATAAGGGCTTACAGTAGCTGGGGGGATGTCCCTTCCCTTCCTTGAATTTCTGAGCCAGCTCACTTAGAAAGGTTATCTGGAAGGAAGTATGAAGAAGCTCATCTACAGGGAGTTGGAGCAACTGGTTTGTGCATAAGTCCCCTCCACTCAGCACATTGCCGAAGTTATTGTGAAACATAGCTCTTCTTGCCTTATGTCACAACATTGTGAACCATGACAGCTTGTTGGGATGTTTACAAACATGGCATTGGAGCCTTTCCCATATAGAGGAAACATTTTCAACATTGGTAGTGGTAAAGAGAATAAATGTAACATTCCTGTGGTTCCATGGGGATGACTGGACTGCTGGATTGTAATTTACAAGGAAGGAAGGAAGGAAGGAAGGAAGGAAGGAAGGAAGGAAGGAAGGAAGGAAGGAAGGAAGGAAGGAAGGAAGGAAGGAAGGAAGGAAGGAAGGAAGGAAGGAAGGAAGGAAGGAAGGAAGGAAGGAAGGAAGGAAGGAAGGAAGGAAGGAAGGAAGGAAGGAAGGAAGGAAGGAATATAATTAGAATATATCTCAGTTCCAGTACTGCTTCTTTTGTTAAACAGTTTATGCCTAAGACCTATTTTATGCCACCTGTCTGTATATTTGTTCCCTCATCACTGACTCCAATGCCCATATAAGGCCCACTCCGCACGGGCCATTAAACACGGGTTTAGAATGGGAAAAAATCGGGGGGGGGGGCACTTTGCACAGATCTTGCCCCTAAAGCAAGCCTGCCCTGTGTTATTTCCCCCAAACTGGGTTTTTTGAGAATTGCGCTATTTACAAGTCTTTTGAAAAAATTGGGTTGCAGCCACTTGTGACAGAATGGCCGGGCAGGAGGCCCTTTATTCAGCTATGCTTTCCTTTTTTTATTTTGCGGCTTATATTTGCATAGTCATGCAGGTGCAGATGGTCATATTGTGGTATCATGAGATATCAGCAGGGCTATGGAGGTTGATTTGTGCATGGGAGGTAAATTTTTTAAAAATAGATGCGCCTCCATGCAAAGGCACAACAGCAACCTGCATTGTTTCCATGGGCTCCAATTGCTGCCTGCACGGATGCATGCAAATGCGAAAACAGGAAACCAGGTTACTTTATCCCAATGCAACCTGCTGTACATTTGCTGTGCGGAAAAGGCTTCAGTAGCCCTAGACAGAATTACTTCATTCCAATTGGTAAGACATCTTCTTCAGATTGGCAATGCCTGATACTGTGCTGTCCTTCTCTCTTGATTTCCAGTAGAGAATTTCAGTAATTGGAAATAGTTAATCCAATTGGCTATTGCTGCAGCTTTCTTCAGTGTTTAATAAGGCAAGCAATAAACCCTTGCCCTTTATTCTCTGTTCTTTACTGTATTTTCTCCCCTGACTCAGAAATAATGAACACTAAGAAAGATGGACTCCACCCTCCTTTCTTTCAGCCTTTCATGGTGCACACTATTGTGTTAACAGTAATTTTAGTTAATGGAAAGTTAAGTGATCTTAAATTGACATGGATTTAATTGAGCTGATTCAGAATAGATCTTGAGACAAGCTGATTAGAATTGGCATTGGTCATAGTGTGATTTTATACACATTTGCTCATCAGAGTCTCACAAAATTTAGCAGAGCTTAATGTATATAGATTGCACTTTACCCTAAGGTTTCAGTCCTATAAAACCTTAGTAGGGTGTGTCCTCTTTGCATGTAGTTGAATCTACTTCCAGCTTCACCTGCTTTAGGTCATCCATTTCTGGAAAATGATTAAATACTTCCTTTCCTGCAGAGCGGCTGATGTAACCAGAAGGCTTCTGTTTCTGTTGCATGGAGCCTCTCCAATATATTTTGCCACCTTATTGCCAATTCACATGTGTGCCTTTTTCAACATTTCTTTGATGATAAGGAGCCTCAGGCTAGGGGCAGGAATTTTGAACATAAATTAATTTGGTTTTACTTTGATGCAACAAGCATTTAAAACCAAATGGAAAAGTAATCATTGGATGGGTGTATGAAACCCTGCTTGAAATTGAAGGACTTAATCTTTACTGAGCTGTGCCACTACATCGTGTTTTTAACAAGAAATTGTCCTCTTTTTCATGCATGATCCCTTGTGTGCAGTTCTTCTACAGAAGGTTGAAAAGTATGTCAAGTGCAAATCATCTGTATAAATTCTGTCAATTAAAGCCAAAAGAATAGCAACACATGCACACATTATTGCTGCTCCCCAACTAGAATAAGCAAAAGTTGAAATGGCTGAATTTGTGGGTAAATATGGGGGGATGGGATTCAGAAGAATCCATAGATAAGCATGTGGTGCAGAGCAACTAATATATTATGTGATTGCAATGTCTGTTAATGAATGTATCTAATTTTAAATTTGCCACTGCACAATGTGAAGGAGATACATTTTCTTTAAAGTGTGTATTAATCATAGCAATCTTGGCAATAGAGAAGCTTTTTAACTCTCCAGTAATTGTATTGTTGAAGGCTTTCACGGCCGGAATCACTTGGGTGCTGTGTGGTTTCCGGGCTGTATGGCCGTGTTCTAGCAGCATTCTCTCCTGACGTTTCGCCTTCATCTGTGGCTGGCATCTTCAGAGGATGCCAGCCACAGATGATCCTCTGAAGATGCCAGCCACAGATGCAGGCGAAACGTCAGGAGAGAATGCTGCTAGAACACGGCCATACAGCCCGGAAACCACACAGCACCCAAACTCTCCAGTAATTTCTTTATCAACAGTGGAAACCCCTCTCAGGTATACGTGGAGGCATAGTGGCATTTGTGAAGGAATGGTGCTTAATATATAAGAGAAAGCGATTCTTTTGTGGTGCCTGTATTGGAGGGGAAGGGATAGGTTGGAAGCAGGGGGGAAGCCTGTTAGCCAAAGTGAAGACATCTGCCATTCTTTAACCATCTCTGCTGACAGAGGCAAAGACAAACGCTCTGGAACCTACAGCTGTTATCAGCGGGAGGGTGTTTCAGCGCAACGGGAGAATGAGGGATAAAGGAACCAAGCTGCGTGGCAGAGTCCTTTTGAATTTGGCTGAAGTTTTGGCAGGGGGAAATACCTATGCTCCGCCGTCTAGGATAATCTGCTAACTTTTAATGGCATCCTGTTATCTGTCCTGTTACTTAGGATTGTTCAGGCAGCCCTTCTCACATAGTGCTGAGGAATACTAATGATGACATTTAACTTGTACTGAGAACTCTACAACAATTACAGATGCCCTATCCAAATTACAGAAGACCCTATTTTACGCGGCCCTCCTTATCTAATTACAAATCTACCTCCCACAGCTGAGATTGCCAGGATTTGCCAAATTTTGGACCCCCTTGCAATGTACCATGGCTTGACTCTGTGAGAAGCCGGATACGGATGGCTGGATCGAAACTGGTAAAGTGGTGAGCATTCCTGGGCTCAAAGTATTTTAGGAATCTGACCTCTGCCCAGGAATGCTCCCCAGAATACTGCATAGCTTCCTGTGGCACAGGAGCAATGGCGTGTAAGACCCCATCCTGGTTCTTGTGACACAGTCCCCTGCCACTGGGGTAAGTGTCACTTCTCTAGTGTCAGTGCCACTTTGCACAGCACTGGTGGCACAACCCTGCTGCCACTTCCAATGCAGCTTTAGCCCACCCCCCCTTTGGACTGCACAGTTAGTCACAGAACTAATACATCTAGCTTTCAGGAATGCAGAACTACAGTATAGCATAGTGTCATGCCAATTAGGATTCAGTTCTGTGCTTGCAGTCATAAAGATTGACTGATATTTGCTTTTTAAGTAGTAATTTGTTCTTGCACACATGTGAACTCTATTAATAAGCTAAGCTCTTGAGAAATGATGACAATATTTCAAAGCAGCAATAGACAACCTGAGAATCTGTTGTGAACGGTGGCTTAGGAGGAGAAAAAAATCAATTTAACCATAGCTGCTGCTTCTTTTCCTTGTGGAGTAACTTTCAACCTTTCCATGTTCTGATCCTGAAAAATACATTCTCCCCTCCACTGCTATGCCTTCTATTGTGCTTTTTCCTTACAACTCTGCTTTATGGTATCAGCAACACATGATTAATTTGAAGTACTGATAATGGTTCATTGGTAAAATGAACATTTGCAACAATCTACATTTAACTCTACATTTCTCAGTATCCTGTAATGCTCTGGTTCTTTTGTATAGTGTTGTATAGTGTTCCAGATGCTGACTGGATTAACAGTAACACACACACACACACACACTTCTACTGTCCCTAATTACGTCTGTATGTATGTGTATTAAGTACCATCAAGTTGCTTCTGTCTTATAGCAACCCTATGAATAGCAATGAAGTTAAACAACAACAACAACCCTGTCAGCTTTAAACAAGAAAAGACTATGGAAACTGCATGCCTTTGGATATTGGGAAATACAAAATGACATTAACTTATATTTCTTAAACATGCCTGCTAGCAACAATTAGGCTGTTTCAAATGGAATTTTAAAAACAGCTATAACTACTGATAAATGGAATAGTGTTGTTTCTGAAATACACAGAATATCAGATATGCTTCTCACAAATATGTTTACAATATCATTGTAATAGTTTGTACAATACAATTTTTAATGATAAACATGAACATAGGTTTTTGTATTCATACATCTTTGGTCTGTCACTGATCTTACAAGATCTATGTGTGCAATAAGGGCTATTCTTCAGATGTCATCAACCTCTGTTTAAATTTAAACTTCTGTTTAAATAGTTGTAAACAGATGCTAGTAAATATTTGTGCCATTATTTTATAAACGATAGTGATCTTAAGAAGAAAAAGAAGAGTTTGGATTTATATCCCACCTTTCTCTCCTGTAAGGAGACTGAAGGTGGCTTACAAACTCCTTTCCCTTCCTCTCCTTACAACAGACACTTTGAGAGTGCCTGTGACTAGCCCAAGGTCACCCAGCAGGAATGTAGGAGTGCAGAAACACATCTGGTTCACCAGATAAGCCTTTGCCACTCAGGTGGAGGAGTGGGGAATCAAACTCGGTTCTCCAGATTAGAATTCACCTGCTCTTAACCACTACACCACGCTGGCTGTCTTAAGCCACCTTTGATCATTAAATGTTAGATGCAAAAGCAGTTAATGAATAAAGTATATTATCAGGAATATACAAATATATTGGTTAACAATATTCGGTTCTAGAAAAAATCGGAATATTATCTTTATAACAAGGGATGACTTTCAAGATTACATAAACTGCAAGTATGTTGAATAGTTGAGTGTATTATATATGGAAGTATATCAAATCATATGTTAATGGTAACATTTCTTAATTTCAATATTTGCTTCAATTTACCCTTAGTCACCACCTACAAATTGCTTAAGTACAATTGATAATGACTAATGAAATTAGTGTACTACAGTATATTCTATAGATGGAGTAAGAAATGTTAAAACATATTCCTGATTAATTAAATGAGTTTAACAAATGGGGACAGAACCCAACAAAGAACAAAACTTTTTTTTGCTGGCTGGCTCATTTATTAAAGTAAGTCAGTTTAATGAAACATTTGCAACAAAATGAATGCATTTAGAGACACAGTCTATTATAACTCTCCTGCATTTATATTTAACACTTTTAGCTGTAGTATAAAGCTAGATCTAGATTTTAATTCTACCCCAAGATATCATGAGCTTTATTGAAAAGTGACAGTAAGCAGCTTAATGTCACCCACCTTTTGATACTAGGAAAGGTGGAAAGCCAAATCTCTTACTCCATCATGCATGATTTGGTCTTGTGCAGCCCCCTCCAAGAGCTGGGTGCCTGGCCACTGTACCCAAAGAGACTTCCTGGTGGCGTGGGGAGGCTTGAAAAGTGAAAAACTTTCCTCACCACCAAGAAACCTTTATGGGACTCAATAGACTTATGCCACCCAAAAGGGTGGTGTAAGTCTGAATTCCTAGTCACTAGCATAATGCCACAAATGGCCAAGAGGGAGCCACTAAAGTTTTCTCTGGCCTTCCATTGTCATGCTGATGGTGGCAGCAGGGGCACTAGGATGCTGGTACCACATTCAATTCAGTCTCCTAGCACCGGGGAGAGGGCACGGCAGCTACATGCTGGCAAAATTGCTCTTCTGCCAGTGAAAGTGCCCAAGGGAAGGCAAGTCTACTGGTGCAGCTGCATGCCACTTTCACCAATTTGTCCCCTCTTTGGATGGGGCTGTAGATCTCATAAAACTGAATGAATTTTGAAGAATTTGGCTTTCTATCAAAATATGAATAGTGTAGTGGTAGTCAGAGTGTCATACTGAAATCTGGGTTACCCAGGCTCAAAATTCCTGGCACAAGGCTTATTGGGTCGACTTAGCCCAGTCTAAAGAGCAGCTGCGCCTAACATACGGCTGCCATTGCAGGAGGAAATGTGACCCAGCAAAGGCTGTCTGCCCGGTTGTGGGCAGACGGAATGGCCTCCTTTTCCAGTTCGCACATGCACAAAGGCTGGGCAGGGTCTGCGCCCGGCTTCGCACATGCGTGAGGGCCGGATCCTGATTGGGGGACATGCTATCACGATTTTCGCGAGGGCACGTCATCAGAGTGGGCCAGGCAAGGCCTATATAAGGTCCTGCCTCGTGGTTGGGGCCCACTCTGACCCTGGATCCCCGAGCATTTCCCACCCACCCCCCGAGCCCTTTAATTCAGTTGTTGTTAAGTGTAATTTTCTTTGCCATAGCCAATAGTGGGTTATGCATGGGGGGTGATCCACTGAAGGGAAGCTGGGGAAGCACCTCTTTTATTGCACCTCCTTAAGAGGTCAGGGTCAAGCAACCTGATGGTTGCGGTGCCCTGTGGAGGGCTAAGGTGCTTGCGCCCCTAGCAGGGGTTGGAAGGGGGCTCCAGTCATGGGCACTTCGCCAGTCTGGAATACCTCACTCTAATTTTTCTGCTATGGTATAGATTCTTCCAGCAGGCAGGCTGGAGGAACTGGTTGACTCTGGGGGACAGCACTTGGGCTGCCCAGAGGCTGGGATCACCTCCCCATGCCGTGCCATTTTGCTTTCCTGTGCTTTCTGTCAATAAAATTCTTTGGTTATGGCCAATTTTCTTACCCACACAAAATGTTGTCTGGTGTTTTATTCCAAATTGCGGATGGTTGGTTAACCTGAGCAGGAAGGGCCACACATCTGCCCTCAATCTACCTCATTATCTCCAATTAATGTAACCCAGAAGGTTGTTATGAGGGTAAAATGGAAAAAGAAGAAATGTTGTTTGGGTCCTTTTTAAAGTGTCGGTAATGGTATTAACACTGAAAACAGTATATTAGGTACCATTACGTTTTACATTCATGGCCAAAAATGTTTTACAGAAATGACTACTCAAATATCACATGATACATAGGTATGTTTATATGTATATGTCTTATTTTGAATACTACTATATACTTGTTCTCACCAGTTTTTCTTGCTCCTCATTGCTTTTGCGATATACTTGTCGACTTGGCCATTCTATAGATGCTTTTTGGGGATATGCTGCAGTTCTCTTACTAGACAGTTTCTAAAACTGAATATTCAAAAGTATTTTACAGAATTTAGTTCTATTGCACTGGGTTATTTTAATGTAGAATTGTCTTGGAGCCACCATGTGGTTGTATTTAATAACATATTTATTATCAGGGTTATATTCAGAACTGTTGACTGAAGGCATTGCAGACAGAATTTATATGTGTATTAAAACTATCTTATTTTTAAAAACTCACAATAACCATAGAACAAAGAATGCAGCTTAGGTAGTGTCCACATTGCAAAAAAAAAAGCCTATTATAGGATTCTAATTCACAAATCATTACATTCATCCTAATGTAATCAAGACTTCCACAAAAAAGCTTAATTGTAGGTATTTTCTTTTAAATATTAATATGGTACTTTTGCTAACATTATTACAAGGTATCTAATCTACCATAAGATAAATCTGTTATTACTTTTTTTCATTAAGCTAAAAGGAAGTAAAGTAAAAATATTTGCTCTAAAAGCTTATATAGCAATAAAACAGATTAAAAAGGAGGTAATATGCTATTATGGGAACAACGTCAGATCACTTTGGGTTGTGGCCAGTTTACTTGGCAACTGCATTTCCCATTAGCTTTCCACTGTTCTGGTTTACACAATTAAATGGAACCTTATTTGCGCCAAATAGGATGGCAGACTTGAAGAGAAGAGAAAAGCACCTTAGAATGAGTTTAAGAAAAGACTAGTTGAGAGAGCAGAGAACAAATATCTATGGAAAGGAGAAAATAACAAAATAGCTGAACTAGGAAGAACCAAGGAAAGCAACTAGCTTTCGAAGCAGAAAAAGTCAGATCATCAAGTGAAAATCCTGTACCAACAGGTAATATCTAGTGTAGAAATGCCACAATTCTGTGCCTCAACAAAAGCAGGATTTTGAAAGATGGGGGCAATGATATGGCCCAACCATGTAGAGATGGAAATATTTGTAGTAATTATGATTATTTGGCACTGCAGTTGGATTAGAATCTACTTCATAGAGTAATTGTGAGGATAAAATGGTGTGTGTGTGTGTGTGTTTGTGTGATGAGCTGCTCTGGGTCCCTGTTGGAGAGAAAAATGGGTTATGTATAAAATAAATAAAATCACATTAAACAACAAAACACCAGTGAATCAAGGAACTTCTTTGATAGCTAACTTCTAGCCAGAAACCAGGTGAAATGGGTGTGTTGACTTTGGAAAAACGTTGAGCTCCTCAAGGAACTAGAAGAAGACCTGCATTACACAAAATCTGAACTTAAAGTATTTAGTTGGAAACTGCCATTGGCTATCTATATATGAATGCAGAATAGCCCCTTTATGTTGCTACAAGGAAAATCCTTTGCTTTGGAATATAGAAACCAGTTTAATTTCTGTACTAAGTATGATGGCTGTATTTGGACTGAACTTTCTT
This sequence comes from Sphaerodactylus townsendi, assembly GCF_021028975.2. Taxonomy (NCBI): domain Eukaryota; kingdom Metazoa; phylum Chordata; class Lepidosauria; order Squamata; family Sphaerodactylidae; genus Sphaerodactylus; species Sphaerodactylus townsendi. The sequence goes on from NC_059426.1 coordinate 48,346,597, forward strand.
ATTGAAGTTCAGCTACCGCATATACTTGTGTATAAGTCGACCCAAGTATAAGTCGAGGCACCTTGTTTTGCCATAAAAACAGGGAAAAATTATTGACTCGTGTATAAGTCGAGGGTGGGAAATGTAGCAGCCAGCGGCACAGAGCAGGGCGCCGCCACCACTCCCCCTCTGCCCCAGGGACAAGACAACCGCCTTTCCCCTGGGGCAGAGGGGGTTCCCTGCACAGAGCAGGGTGCCACCGCCATCCCCCCTCTGCCCCAGGGAGAAGGCAGCCGCCTTTTCCTTGGGGTAGAGGGGGTCCCCTGCACAGAGCAGGGCGCTGCCGCCATTCCCCCTCTGCCCCAGGGAGAAGGCAGCCACCTTCTCCTTGAGGCAGAAGGGGTTCCCTGCTCAGTGCCCCTCGCAGCACCTCCCGTGGCACCCTCCCCACCCTTACTTTAATAAATGGAGCAGGCTTGAGAAGAGGCCTGGGAAATGTAGTTCCTGGGAAATGTAGTTCCCAGCAGGCCATTTCAGCCTGGAAGGGAACACAGGAAGGCCTCTTCTCAAGCCTGCTTTGAGATGAATAACACATAGCAGTAATGCAGTAGGAAAAACAAAATACTAGATATTCGTCTGAAGGTTATATGTTTTAACACTCAAATTTATAGTCTCATATGAGGAACATACATGTAGAAGTCTCCTTCTAGTGTACTATTTTTTGTATGAAAATTGATATTAACGTTTGTGCATATATTTTAACTGTATTTTTAATATTTTTTATTTATTTGTTTATTATTGCATTTTTATACCGCCCTCCCCCGGAGGGCTCATATGAGCAACCACTGTAACATATGAGCAACCACTGTAACATCTGTGATGGTAGTCAACTTAAAACACTCTCTGAGACAGAAATTCCACAAAGTGCAGCAGAGGGATGAGCCGACAAGCTGGTATTTCTCAATTTAAAAAGCCTACCATAATTTGATCACTCTGGAGAGAAAAAAAACTATTATAATCAACTCTAGGGCATTTTGGGCACAGGCCACTGGGTGTCTTACAGACCAACAGTAGACTACAAAATCCCAATATCCCTGAACAATTCTGGGTAAATTATTACACAAACCTATTTCATGGTTGCACATTTTCTTCATGCAAAGTAAACAAGACAATCCCATCTGATATACCACCCTGGCCTCTGGTTGACAAAGAAGAAATTATATTAATAAAATCATTGTCTGATATTAGCTTCACTGGCAGAAAAATACGCAAGAATTGAAAGGAAAAAATTATATGTGGCTTTTTTAGATCTAAAAGGGGTGTTTGATACTATTCCTGAAGGAACCCTTGTGGAACAAACTTCACAACATTGGAATAGATTACATACATACATATCCATACATAAGCCTTTAATGGCATAATCAGAAGCAGATACATAAATAGAGAATAAAAGCAGAAGGCCCCGCAAGGACCATATCAAATACATGCTACTGGGAGCTCTCAGCTATCTCCATAATAAAATTAGTGACCTCTTCACAAAAACCAGGGTCCAGGTTATTCAACAATACAGACAACCTAGTAAGATCAGGCATAAGCATAAGCATAAGCATAAGCATTTTATTGTCATTGTGCACGCACAACGAAATTAACAGCAGCATTCCTCGATGCACACAATTTCAGACTCAGGCAATCAGGCAGTCCAGATTGAAAGAAAGAATATAGAGTGGTATATTTAGATCTTATTTTATCAAATCTGGTGCAGTGCAAGAGTTGGTGGGCCAGAGTTTCGACCACATTAGATTTGCAGCTGCATAGCCTTGCAGATTTATCTAGGTTATTGTACCTACCCTTTAGTAGGGCAGAGGGCATAACGTTAAATCGCGCAATGGTAAGGGCTCTCCTTGCACGTGTGTTCATTAGGGCATAGAAGTAATAGGCCATACGGCTCTGCTCAAATGGGATTGAGAATTGTGTTGGAGATCAGGTTCGTTTGGCTGCTAGATGTAAATTTGCAAATTCCAGATCTAAAAGCCAATCTCTAATCCTATTGTACACTTCTGAACAGGACATTAAGTAGAATGATTCAATAGGCAAGCCAATGTATATGATCTTTCTCTTGATTAGAGAGAACCAAGGGTTAACCTGCGTGTCCTGTAATATCATTAAAACAAAGGAGTGTTTGGATGGCAGATAGTGGAGACAGAGCCAGAATCTGAAGGCTCTAAGCCATGCTTTATGTTCCAGGGTGTTTTGCCCCAGTTCTAAACACAGGGCTGCATAGGGGATGCAGTTTGGAACTTCAATTACTTGGTGGAAAAACTTAGACTGGGGAACATTCAGAGCATGGTTCACTGTTTGAATCCAGATGGGGACCCCATAAAGTAGTTGGGATTCAACCTTTGCATTGAACATCTTCAATGCAGCCGGGACAAATGAGTGCCCTCTGCTATGATAGAAGCGAAGGAGGACAGAGTGAGGAATAGATTCATGCCTTCTTATGTTAATGCAAAGACTATATTCCAACACGACTTGCCAAGTAAAATATAACATCTATGGTGACCTAACAATAAAGATCCCTGTTAAAAAAGGCATAAGATAAGGTTGTGTCCTTGCCCCCCATTTATTCAACTTATACATTAACGATCTAGCCCCCTACCTGGAAGAAACTGATGGTCTACCACCAAAACACAACTCAACACCGTTATTCATGTATGCTGATGACACAGCAATCTTAGCTTGTATGACGATTGGCCTAAGACAATATTTATTAGCCTTTATTAACTATTGCCAACAAAGCAATCTCATTATTAATTTTGAGAAATCAAAAATCGTGGCCTTTGCAAAAAGATGGCAACAACACACATGGAAAATTGATAATGCACCCATAGAACAAGTAAAGTGCTTCAAATATTTAGGGCTAAATTTCTATTACAGCCAGAATTGGACACAATATAAAGCTTAGGTAATAAATCTGGCAAAATGTGCATCATCAGCCATTACACAATTTTATTTCCATTAAGGGAACCAGCTAATTCCAGTGGCAGTTCAAATGTTCAACACCAAAGTATTACCACAACTTTTCTATGCAATACCTGTCTGGATACATGCATTTTCCACTGAAATAGAGCAAATCCAATTTTGGTTTCTCTGTCCACTAGTATTCCTATCAAACTGTGTTACATATTTTACCATCTGCACAAAAACCAACCAATGGCTACTGGAGACCAGAGCCTGGATTATAACGATCAAATATTGGCTCAGGATTCATTTCCAAGCTTCAACTCCAAGTTTAATTTCTTAAATGTTAGAGGATACCCACCAATTTGATTGACCCACAAAAATTTAGAAAAAAAATCATCCATATTGGAATTTATCTGGACTCTTTACTCCACCTAGATGGAAGTTCCATCTTGAGGATAATTGAAAGAAGATTGTATGATCATGAGATACAGAAGAGAATCCCTGCATACCCAAAAATATTTTCTCCATGTCATTTTGAAATAAAACCAACCTACAGCTTCTGCCCAAAGTACCAAACAATTTTAGACAATCCTAGACTCAGAAGAGCATTCATGCAAACCAGAACACTCTATCCTCAGCAGTCTTAGCTGGCAGATTCCAGTGAATTCCATATTCAGAAAGACTCTGCATTTGTGGATGCGGGACCCGATTCCCAATCTCATATTCTGTTGGACTGTCAACTTCATAAAGACTTAAGGGGGAAATTAATAAAGACTGTAGCCGCCTTCTACCAGAGACTGAACCAACCTGAACTACTTCATTTCTTATTGATGGACTGCAATTCAACAGTTACTTTTGAAGTGGCAAAATTTTTATTAGTGGTTTCTGATCAACAGTTACCTAGTCTTACTAATAATGCTAAGTAATGACTATGATTAATGTCTAACAGAGACTTGGGTTGATTCCTCACTGAAAAAATGGAAACCGATTCAAACCTGCTTGAAAATAATCAGGAGCTTTGGAGCAAGGATTCATGCTCCCCACTGCAGCTTTTACCCCCCCACTCCTAGTCACGTGGCAGCCACGCAGGCGGATCAAACGTGCAATCCCCTGAGGGGATCTCCTGATTGGGTGCCGCGTTGTACTGGGGCAGGAATTTTTTTATCTTTGCTTGGATGGATCCATGTCTCCGTGAACATGTGCAGAAGAACTGCATAGGGACGTGAAAACGGGCGATTAAAACAAAGCCCTGTTTCCCTGTGCCTTCGTCTGCAATAGTTTAAGACGGTGAATGAAAGATAGACACAAGCATATAGAGTTCCCCATTTCATTAAAACAACTTGTCGCTGGCTGGAGTTGAACCAGCAACCTTTCGGGTGGCAGGAGAATGGTCAACTAACTGAGCTATACAGGCAATGCTGATTTTTGGCAACACTCAAGGAACTGTGCTATACAGGTAAGGCTGGCTAAAGGCTGAGGAAACTGCTAGTTAAGTCTCCCTGCATGAGTGGAAACAGAGAAATGTAGCCATGTTGATTCGTCTGTGTTGGAAAGCAAGGCTTACTGCTGCCTTGCTGTGTATTTCTTTACTGAGGAAACCAACCCCACGTCTCTACAAATAGACGTGCATCTTTGCTCCAAGAAATAAAAAAAAAGGCTGCGTGTGTATCCCGCACAGCCCACTGCCTCCTGATTGGATGGGTGGCTCCACGTCACTTGCAAGGGCGGGTAGTTTGAACCCAGATTCACACACTTCTTCTTCCCCACTTCTCCACATTTGCCACGTGTCTTTTAAAAAGCTCTACATTGATTGAGGTCCGGGAAAAGCGCGCGCTAGGGGGGAGAAGTAGCGGCGGAACCTGGTTCAACCGGAACATCGTGGGTAACTCTTCCCCAAACTTTCTTAGCATGTGCTTTTTGCCCAGTAAGGAATTGATTTTGGATGGGCTGAACATTATTTTTAGTGTAATGATTTTAACTATGCCATTAAAGGTTGTCTTGACTGTTGTGATGGCAGTGACACTTTCTTTGAGCCACTATAATTGTAGAACTCTTAATGTTGACTGCGTTCTTGCTAAATTGACTAATCTAACAAATAGTTTAATAGCTAAATCCTTCAAAAATGTGTATCATCTGGTTGGGTAGGTCTAGGGTACAGGGGTAGCTGCATTTGACAGAGTCCCATTCTCTGTAGTAGACTGGGTTAGGAGTTTATGGTTGCAGTTTGGTTCATTCCTTAATCTGGACAAATGTGTCCAGGGGTGGCAAAGGCAGTATTTTATCACAGAGGCCGAGCCCGCCATTTGTTCAGCTCTGGCCTTGCCACTATGATCCATCTAACAGCAACTCCAGATTAGATTAGTGTCACATTTTCTACATAGGGCTGCTTTTGAAGATGTTTTGGAAGCTTTAGGCCATTAAGAATACAGCTGCTAGATTGTAGACTGGAATATCTGGTCTGCACATATAACACTAGTATTTTGGCACCTGCACTGGGTTCTGATCAGCTTCTGGTGCCAATTCAAAGTGTTGGTTTTAACCTATAAAGCACTGAACAGTCTGGGACTATTTTACCTGCAGGATCACGCTCCCAGTATGACCCCCTCACCTCTTTCCATCGTCTTGGTAGGGCCTTTTACAGATGCCTGCTCCACAAATTGCCCATTTGTCAGCTACTAGGCAAGGGTATTTTCAGTGGCTGCCCCCTGTGTCTGGAACCAGCTCTCTGAAGAAGTTTGTGCCATGTGGGGCCTTCCGGCATTCTGTTGAGTATGCAAGACTGCTTTTTCTCCTGTGACTTTTGGCTAGCGTTACAAATTGGGGAGCAGCCTAGTTGCTTTAATCCTTCAGACTGGCTTATCAGATTAGTGTTTTAATGAGTTTTATTGTTTTAAACTTACTGTATTCGTTTTATTGTATTTGGATTCATTATATTTTAAATGTTAGCCTCCCTGAGCATCCTGTGAGGGGGAGGGCACAGGGTACTAATTAGTTAATTAAAATAGACTTGCATATATCTAAGGTGATTTCATGACAAATATGTGAACTCTATGACAGATTTAAATGCGGCTTATTCAAGTACCCTTCTCGAAATGGAAATATGTTAATTGCTTTAAACATCATTATATATCTAGCTATTGGGAAAAATCAAGCAAGGTTGATTAAAATTTACCAGCACACAGTGGTTTAGACTAAAAGTAGACACAAATAAACTCATAATATTTTGCACCTGTTGTTGGAAGTATATTTCATTTTTTAACTTTGATTTAAAGTAGGGAATTTTAAAGTTTGGGAGAAGAATTTTGAAAAAGAGTATTTTTAATAACCACACAGCATAGACTTTGCTTTCCCCCTTCAGTGGTAGTGGTATATGCCCCCTTGGGGGGGGCTGAGCAGCTTCTCAGTGCTTCTCAAGTCACCAAAAGGCAACATCATGTGCTCTGAGTGATCTCTGAAACAGAATCTCATGTTGTATGCCCTACTTACTGATCTATATGGGGCATCCTGGCTGGGGTTTAGTTTCTGCTGCATTTCTTGTATTCATGTTATTCATCAAAAATTGGGTAGCCAAATTTTTCTTTGGTTGTGATTTGCCTACAGACTATGCTATGGCTTTTACTAGCATAATTTTCTGCTGGTTCTGAAGACCATTTCTGGGTTGGGGCAGTTTAGGGAGTCGACTGCTCCCAGGTGCACCTCATTCCCCACTGCATAGCAGCTTGTGCCAGAATTTCTCCAGGCCATTGCCACATTAAGTACGAGCGGTCTGTAAGTTCTATGAATTGAGCACCCAGCAATTTTTTTTAAAGTCACTTAGCAATGATATGGGGGCCTGTTTCATATCAGGACCATTCGGTGGGGGAGAGGCAGTTAAAGCCTTCTGCAATGCCACTTGCCTAATCAAAAACCCAGTGTGGGTATGCTGTTTGTTCTGTTTTGAAACTGTGTGTGTGCTAGTATCAAGCACACATTCAATTTCACAGTGGAATAGATAGTTAGCCCTGGTCCCATTTTTGATCAATAGTTCTGGAGAAAGGCTTAAAAGTACCTTCCCCTTATGTTTCATTCCTGATTTGAATCAATATTTTGAAGAGCTGCTATGAGTTTTTTAAAAGATGGGTGATCTGCACAGTGTATCATTTAGTTAGATCATGAGCTAGACACTGTGGGAGATTTGAGGTTGTAATGTTTGCTGTAGATAATGCTTTGAAATACAAAGCTAAGTTGTCTTCAACATATTTGCTCATTTTATGAAGTGCCATTTACTAAAAAAAAGGAACAAGAATGGATGTTTAGGTGATGATATTGGAGTATTTTCAAACTGATTGTGTTTATTTGTTTCTCTTCTCCCAGGGAGATGCATTAGTAAAGCATGGCTGTGTGATGGAGACATCGATTGTGAGGATCAGTCTGATGAGGAAAATTGCGAAGGATATATGTGCGGACCACCAAAATACCCTTGTGCTAATGACACTTCTATCTGCCTACAGCCTGAAAAGCTCTGCAATGGGAGAAGAGATTGTCCTGATGGATCTGATGAAGATGTGCTTTGTGGTACATCATGTTTGATCAAATTCAGATCTATAAAGAAAACAAATGTTTCCCATATATACCATATAACTGCACTTTCCCCTTGGAAATATCCATATTGCCTAAGCTTTGCATTGTTAAAATTGTTCGTTTTACATTTTCATTGTTCATCTTTTTGTGAATTGTTCAGATTTCACCAAATATCTTTAAAATGCATTGTGTTGAACTGTATAATTCCACATATTCCAATAGTGACTGATTGTAATAGAATGTTGTGCTTTACAGTCAGTGAACTGTTCCATATTTTCTCATCCTTTATGGAGTTCATTGTGGCCTATTATGGATGGAATACTTTCCGTGGAGCTCTTAGCTGCTCAATGGGGCTGTAGTGTGGGCTCCTCATGTTGCTCTGTACACATGAGAGGACGCATTACCTGCCTGCCCTTTGCTGAAATCTCCACGGGCCTCCACTTTTCCTGGTTCTCTTAAATCTACCCATCAACTCCCTCTTAAAGGCACAGATCTCATCACACCCGATAGCTGCAAGATAAAGGGCTGTAATTGCAGTTATATTGATATTGTAGCCCCTTTTCAAAAATAATCCCCCCAAAAAAGAAAGAGGCAAAACTACTCCCTTAACCACACTCTGCTGAAGAAGCAAAACAAGTCTTAGAACTGATATCTGCCCTCCCACTCCACATACTTCCTGGTTTCAAATGCAATATAAAGTAGTGATTCTCTGTTTATATCGATATATCAATATAAGAAATAACAAAAAATGAAGTAATAACCAATCTGAAAAGTGGGGAGATGTACACAGGAGTGGGAGGGAGTGAGAGGGGGGAGTGGAGGGAGGATGTTTAGGGTAAAGCTGTGCTCACTGGTAAATCACTCTGGTAGAGAAGAAAATTAATGTTGTGCTTACAGTGGTGTTGCTTGGTGCAAGGAGAATGGAAATTGAAAGTGGGGCTTGTGGAAATACATCCATACAAGAAATCTTACTGTGATGGACATTCGCCCCTGCCATTCAGCAGACACCTGCATAATGGGCCTGTGTCTGAAATATCCATCTAAATATATTTGCTGCTTTATAATGGTAGATAAATGTCTGCAACTAAATTCAATAATATACCTGCCAGATAGATATCCCCCATCCTCTTTTCTGTATTTCAAAATGGCATCCATATGGTTGGAGCACTGAAATTATTCTTCCACTACCTTTTTCCAATATGTATTAATAGAGTGAACAGAGAAGTAGTTAGGAAGTTGAGAGCTGAAAAATACAGATGGATTTGTTTAAAGTAGAATCATAAATCTAGGAGGAATCAGATCATGGTCCAGTTAACCAGCTGATGCACACAAATAACAACTGCCCACAGAGTGATTATTCAAAGAACCAAACTGAAGAGGAATAAAAGTATTCTTTAGAAAAACACATCCAATACCCCCAAGCAACCGATTCAAATATTTATTTTGACTTCTGGGATGCATGTTGCATTTGGTACTATTGAATTTCATTTTTATTACTCCAATTCATGAGGACAAGTTTGTCCTCCAACTTGTTGCTCAAGAGCTTTTCTGTTTTCTTTTCTCCAGTCTTCCGGTCACTACATTTCTTACAAACATTACTGTATCATGGCTCTACTCATGAAACTGTGCTGAATGTCTTTTGATTTTATTTCAGATGAATGTTCACTGAACAATGGCGGCTGTAGCCACCAGTGTTCAGTAGTTCCTGGAGGTAGAATTGTATGTTCCTGTCCCCCAGGATTGTACTTGAATTCAGACAATAAATCCTGTGAATTTGTGGATTATTGTGCTAAACACCAGAGGTGCAGCCAAGTGTGTGAACAGCACAAAAATACTGTTAAGTGCTCCTGTTATGATGGTTGGAAGCTCAATAAAGATGGTGAAAGCTGTGCTAATATTGGTAAGTTGACATTTACAGTCTATTCACTACAGTAGAAACCCTTTTATAAAAGTTTAAGAGGATCAAAATAAGACCTCTTTACATTGGAAAAGCATTGTGAATATCTGGATTATCATGAACTCTTAAATGTTCATTAATTTTTTAATTTCTTTCAGGCAGGATTTTGGAGGGTTATTTACAATCTATAAACAATTACCATATAACTATAAAATTTGGCAGAGTGATAGATTAATACATGTATAGTTCATATTGATGACAGTTATAAATATCAAGCTTCTAGCAAGATCAAATCTGGGGATTATGGACTCATTATTCTGGTGTCTAAGGAAGCAGCCTTAAGTGGTGTTTTTATCAGAATGGATCTCACATTGGATTTGTTATATTAAGTCCACCTAGCTTTAGAAATGATGCAAACAAGCTCTTTTCAGTATAAAGAAGGCATATCCTATTTCACACACACCATTCACAGACTGAAAGGCAACATTTATTCAGAAACATCCAGCAGTGGTTGAGATAACCAGACCTGAAATACCCAAAGAAATCTTGCGAACACTGAAGGTGCTTTTAGTTATACAATCTTATGAAGTAGAAATGCACAACTTCACAAATAGCATACGGTGTTCTGGCTACTTCCTTTTTGATTGTAACAGTAGTAAATGAAGGTTCTGTTTTCTCCTTGACGTTATAGGGTTGTTCAAATGTAAATTGTTCTAACTTTTGTTGAGATCAATCTAGTAATGTGTGGTGTCTTTTAAGAGGCTTGTGTGTTCTCTGTGTTATCAGCGGAACATATGTTCAACTTTGGTCATGTTTGCAACAGGATGACTTCTCTTTTTGCATCTTCTCCCCAACACATCAAGGCTGCAATCTGAGATTAGCTAGCAAGACCCTGTGCCCACTAAAGCCAGCAGAACATCCTACAGATATCCCAGAGACTGCAGACAAAGACGACTTAAAATTAATGACCCGAAAGATCTTTCTCCTCCAACTTTTAATATGTAGGCTTATGAAGAGTTCTGAATAAGCTTGTACAGTGTGTTGTGTTAGTTTTACTGATATCTTTAAACAATTATTTGAAACCTTTTGTATTGTTTACTGCTTCTGGTGAGTGTCCAGTATTTAGGGCTGTTGCTTAAGTTGTCAATGACATGGTGTTGGACTCTTTTCTGAATGAAACTGATTCTGAAGAACAACAGTTAGAAAAACAATTGGTTACCATGAAAATTAGGGGGGAAATTGCAATAGAAATCTAAATTGATATGCTTATTGAACTTTAAAAAGTAAAACATATTGACAGATTAATATTTAGAGTTTGGCTATAATATATAACAACTGCCAACATTCTGATTTGCATACTCTCCATAATAAAATTAAATTATGTGGCAGATGTGATTTATCACCCTGTTTATGAAAATAGTAAAATTCATTTATGTAGTACATTTTTATCTTACCCTTCATCTAAGGGACTCTTGGTGGCATACATTGGTCTTCCTCCCTCAGTTTATTTCATGATAACTCTATGAGGTAGGTTATGCTGAGCGACTAACCCAAGATCACTCAGTGAGTTTCATGATAGAGTGACAATTCAAATCATGATGCTCCAGATTCCAGTGCAAAACTGTAACCACCCTTAACCAGACTTTTTTTTAAAAAAACCAACAATAGAAGTCCTCAACAGAACTGGGCATCACACAGTTTAGGATTATATTGTTAGTCTGCGTCTTTTATTAGCAATGTCATAGTTTATAAATGAGCAGAGATTATATTTGAGCTTTGCTTAAGGAAATCTATATATATAAACATGAAATAACCACTGACTGACTGACTGACTGACTGACTGACTGACTGACTGACTGACTGACTGACTCATCAAAAGAACCCAAAAACCACCAAAACTACAAAGTTGAAATTTGGCACACCGGTTCGTTATGTGCTTCAGGTGCTTGCTAAGAAAGGATTTTCCAAAATATTCACTTCAACTCTACTTATTAGATCATATAGATTTACTGTTCAACTCTGGCCATCTGCACGAACATTCTAAGGGTGACAGTTAAATGTCCTTCAACATGGTATTTTTGATGACTTTTGAGTTCTTTTGATGAGACAGTCAGTCAGTGGTATTTCGTGTTTATATATATAGCTTCGTTTCACAGGACATTTTAATGAAGGGCACTTTGAAGCTGAAACTCCATTTGTCGCATCGACAAGTTCTCCTAATGCCCACCAAACAACAAGCATGATTGATCCAACGGTGCAGCAACTGCATTCTAACACCGCCCTCCTCAACGCATACGAACCTGTTCCTTCTGCTGAAACTGCTAAAGGGAGAAGAGGAATTAAATGCAGAAAGTGATTTACACATTGCATTAGAAAAAGACAACTACAGAAAGCTGCTGCAAAGTATTCGAAAACCAACCCCTCAGTCCACAGACAGGCTGTGAGGAAATATGCTGCATGTCACCCCAAAGTTCACAAACAGGCTGTAAAGAAGTATGCTGAATGTCACCCCGAAATTCATAGAGAGGCTGTGATGAAGTATGCGTAGCGAAGCACGGGTATCCTGCTAATGTTATCATAAAATTGGTGTAGTTATGTAATTTATTTAATTATTCCACATTTAAATTTTTATCAATGAAGGAATTTTATCATTTTCGAATGTGTTTTTACAATAAGTTTCATTGTATTTTCAGATCCATTTGAAGCTTTCATAATTTTTTCCATTCGACATGAAATCAGAAAGATTGATCTTCAGAAGCGGGACTACAGCTTGTTAGTTCCTGGTCTGAGAAATACAATAGCACTTGATTTTCACTTCAATCAGAGTTTACTATACTGGACGGATGTGGTAGAGGATAAAATTTACAGAGGCAAGCTTTCAGAAACTGGAGGTATGGAATGGAATTTGGATTTTTTAAAAACAATGTTTGTAATTGGAATATGTCAATTGGAAAAAGTTAATGAACAGGCTTTGATTATCTAAGATTACAATCAAAATATTTTTGTTAATTAATTAAAAGGTGTTAAGAAGCATGTAGTCCAAATGTCTTTTGCAAAGGGAGACATTCTTTTTTTTTTCACGGTCACATATTTAGTTCCTTTTGAAGGAGCTCTTTTTCTTGGCATGATCAGCTCTGTATTTGGGAAGGAGGTAGGGTATTTCCAATGTGTGTATCCAATAGAACAAGGAACTTCTCATCTGTCTAAATATTGCAGGAGTGACCAATGTACCTTACTAAATAAAGTCTGACCTTGTAAACAAGAGTTGCATTGATACATTTGAAATCCAAATTTTTACCCAGGTTTCAAGATTCCATATTGCTTAATGAGTAGTTGTGTGTTTATTTGCGGAGCTCCCCTTGCCCCAATAACTCAACACAACTTCTTTTGGAATAGAACTTGGCCACAGCCTTCTTTATTAAACAACACAGGAAGCTGGGTGAGCATAAGGGGCACATCCTAGCCACCAGGCAGCCTGCCTGCTGAACCCGGTACTGTCCCCAATCTCTATTGGGGAATAGAGACAGAAAGTTACTAGGTGCCACCTGGGCGCATACCCATTAGGTGACACCCCTTCCTGCTGGGGGTAGCGAGCTCCTTACAAAGCCTCCACGGCTTGCATTATGGAGCACACCACACCCCAGACCTCTTATTGAGGCCCCCAATCACAGGGAAGTTGGGCATACAAGCTCGGTCTCCCCCCCAAAGGTTGGACTCCTATGCCCCTACCCACCAAGGCTGCGACAAAAGTCAATTTAACAACAAGATGAACCAACCTAGCTTATTTTAACTGCTGGGAGGGAGGGCAGGTCTGCTTGCTCCGCAGTCTCAAAAGAGGCTGGAGCACACCGGGCATTGCCTTTTAAAGGCACACCCTCCCCCTCTTTCATCACATGTAAGGGCCCTGTCACGTGACATGGTCCCGAGCACGCCCATGCGTACTGCTCAGGCCCGGGGCTTGCCTGCCCTGCAACTCACCACAACAGCAGCCCCGGGTGACTTCGGGGGTGCATTTTATTCTCAAAGAAAGAATGAAAGAATGAAAGAATGAAAGAAAGAGTGATATAGTCAGCGGTTCTTCTGTAGTTTTGTTTCCGGAACACAAGGCCTAAAAGGAAGTTAGATTAACAATAAACAATTCACTTCAAAACTAGCCACTTTCTAAATTATTTTATCTTGGTCCATCTCCTTCAGCATGGATGGAGTCTGGGGCTACATCTCCCTCAAGATGCCCTCTTCATCCAGAGAATGCCCTAGAAGTCCCTCAGATTTGCAAAGAGGAGGGGAGTTGCTTCCACCCAATTCCATCTCCCCTGCATGTGCCAAACCCTTCCCTTGCAACCTAGTGAGTAGGCTTGGTCTTCCAAGCTGCTCTGTCTTTTATGGTCTCCTTGGGGTAGGGACATCCCTGGGTTCCTGTATTCCCTTCTGGAGGATGGTCCTTATGGGTTGACGGGGTCTGGGGCCAATAGGGTGCCTATGTGGATCTCTCCACTCTTGACTTCCCCTGTATTCTAGGTCTGGTTAGGTCTAAGGGGACCAAAGCTGCCTGTTTTCTTCCCCCTTTCCATCTTCCCAGCATATCCTGGAAGGGTGCTCTGTAGCTGGCCCTCTGACTGTTGAGCATATTCCAATCATGTCTCCTCAGACACTGCCAGGCTCCCAGGTTCATTAGGCAGTTGCCCCTGGAACTGGATGTCTTGTCACTCTCACACTTGCTGCCCTGTTGAGCCCAGATGCACTCCACTGGCTGCCTGCTTCTCCTGTGCCATGTTTTCAGCATCCTGGTCCTCCTTGAGCTCCTTGGCAGCTCAGGCTACATTTCCTTCGGCTCCAGTTCTTTGTCCCACCATCCCCTGCAACCTACTGGGGTTAGGCAGCCCAAAGTTCTGACTAGCTGCAGCAGTGAAAGCAGGGGGAGGGATTAGATGCCACCCCATGACAATCTTTCTAGAGAAGTACTATGCTGTTTTATTAACAGATACTCTCAAAGAAGTTAAACCTGAAAAAATTGTACAACTTTAGTCTTATTTTTTATTTTTAAATGACATTGATAAGATGGAAAATAGCTAATTATGTAGAGTTTTGTAGCTAGAACAAAACAGTGTACTTTTTAAAAACGTTATTCAAGAATACTGTAATTTTTCACAAAGAAAACTTGTTTATAAATGTACAGTATAATTATTATTTTTTAAAAAAACTGAGTTTGGTCCAAAGAACAAGTAAAGCACTGCTCTCAATGAGCTTCCCCAACTCCCTCTTCTGGCTGCAGCCACTAGTGCCCCCCCCCCCAACCTGTTCCTGATGGGAAGGGATCTTGGGAATCAGTGGCATGTGGTCTGGAAGGCTGTCATCTCATCAGCCTTGAAATTGTCGGTCTTCCCCCATGTATGACTGAAAATGTCTTCTGCTCGTGTCTGTGTTGGATCATAACTCATGCTTTTTGGCACAGAAGGAGTTCATTTTGAATGGAATATTTTATCTTGCAAAAAAGCCCTGATGCACTCCTGCAGAAAGAAAAACAACTGAAACAAACATTTTTTTTCCTTAAGGAAGGATTTTTTAAATTATTTATGAGTTATTCTGTTCATGCTTCTGTGAAAAGGCAACAAACATCTTTTGTTGTTTTAAAATGATTTTTTTGATATTTATATATCCCAGAGGAATAAACTTTTGAAAGTGAAAAATCCATTATCAACATACCAACATTCATTTTTTTTGCTCAATACCCAAAGCAGAAATGAAATAATAATCAAAAGTAACTATAGGAACCCACGCATTCCTGTTATTAGAGTCTGAGCCCAGTATATTTGCTGGTCTTTGCTGTGTTTGTGCATGTATATGTGCAGAGATCTCTTAATTATTGGTGGACTGAGCCTAGGTTGCTTGCCTCATTTCACCTTCACTTTCCCATAGGTGATGGTCATATTGGCACTATGTATCTTATTCATAAATAATTTGGAGGCAGGGTAAACAATAAAGTGGCATACTTTGCAGATAATACCATATTCAGGATACTGAAAAAACAAACACAAAGAAATGGATTTCTGTGGTTGGAGTGAATAGGCAAACCCATGGCAAATGAGGTTCAGTATAATTAAGTTGCTCTCTGGGGGAACAACTGTACTGATGGGGGACTTTTTAAAGACTCGTCTTAAGTTTTTGTATGACTTGATAGAGCATTGGACTGTTGGGTTCCTGGGAAGGCTAGAGTTTTTAATGCCATTAAAACAGTGAGGTATTACTTAACCAGAGTCTGCTCCTACCTTCACCTGACACACTCAGCCCTAGTGGTCTTCTAAATGCTGTCATTTCATGAGTCATCATGGAAACAGGTTTTTTTTAAAAAATAACTGATTCACTGTAAGAGGTAAGAAAAAATAAGCTTATTCAGGAAAGAAGCTTAAACCTATTTTTCAGTAACACACAGCTTTTGCTGGCTCATTAAGTTCTAATCTGTCAGTTATCAGCTGCTGGGAGCAGATAACAGTTTATCAGCTAAACTTCTATTCCTGATGTGAGCATTGGCCTTCCTTCAGCCTCAGGATTTTCAGTGTAAGTGTCATGACCTCTCAGAAACCACAAATCTTTAGTCATTTTCCCTGAGAAACTGGGCCCTGATACAGCTACAGTCTCATCCCCAAGCATTCATAGTCTCCTTTTTTTTTTTTACAAAAAACCTCTCTGAGATAACCACAGTCTCCTGATTTGCAACTTACCCCTCTTTAAGTACGAACCCTATCTGATCTGAGCTGACAGTGTAACAGATTTTTCTCCTTCTCTTCCCCTCTCCTCTGGCTTCCTAAGCCATCTATAGGTCTTGACTGGCTGTTAACTGCTCTGTACAGAAACCAAATACGCATAAAGGGGATTGCTGGCTTCTCATTAAAAGCAAACAATAAGACAAAATATGAATATGTTTTGTTTTCTCCTGAGGTAGCTTTGATTGTACCTATTTTATAGCATTATGCTGTAGCTTTTACAATATTTTATGATATCAAGGTATCAGAACACAAAAGAGTTACATTGCAAAAGGTAACACATTATTTAAAGGGTCAATAACTACTGTTCAGTAGTATCCCATCCTTTAAAAGAAACTGCAGAGTTGTAATGTTTATGAACCATATGCAGCAAATGGCTAGTACAAATGTCTCGTATTACAACTTTATGGATCAACAGACATGAGGAAAGATGCATGAAAATAAATAAAACTGCCATTCTATGGCATTTTTCTTCATATTTTATTTCCATTTAAGTGCTCTTCAGTTATACTTTTTTTTAATTAGAAGTGTTTTAGTGTTTTTAAAGTTGGTTAATGTGTTTATAAAATTCAGTGTTTTAGGATGTCTTCCAATATTTCCACAGGGGTAAGCTCCATTGAAGTTGTGGTCCAACATGGATTAGCTACACCTGAAGGTCTAACTGTGGACTGGATTGCGGGAAATATATACTGGATAGACAGCAATTTGGACCAAATTGAAGTTGCAAAATTAGATGGCACACTAAGAACAACTTTAATTGCAGGTGCCATGGAACATCCTAGGGCAATTGCTTTGGATCCTAGATATGGGTAATTATATGTAATTTAAATTCTTGTTTAAAATACAACTGAATGAATAAGTTTCTAATTCAATGTTGTTAGTTCTTTGACATGGTAATCTTCAGCCTGATTTGATACAACAACTTATGAATCTATTCTAGAAGATGTTCTTTGAATCTCTATTTTTCACTCATTTGTTGATTTTTTCTAGCCTAGTATAGACTTCAATTTCTGCATCTAATTTGGAAATAATAACAAGTACATTGAAACCTTTTACATTTTTAATAGTTGCTAACAAGAAAAAGAAAAGGGAAAATACAAAGGATCACTCATTGCAAAGTATTGTCGAAGGCTTTCAAGGCCAGATTCAACTGGTTCTGGTGGGTTTTCTGGGCTGTGTGGCTGTGGTCCCACATCTTTGTCACACGTGGTCACATGTGGTCTTACATCTTTGCATGACAAGTTCTACCCAAACACTTACTGATTGGTTCCCCACCCTGGGACATGGACAATATATACCCCAAACATTTCCTTCTCTCTGGACACAGTGTGTAACAGACTTCCTTCTGTGATACACCTCTGAAGATTTCTGCCACAGATGCAGACGAAACGTTAAGAACAAGATCCACCAGACCACGGCCACACAGCCCGGAAAACCCACAAGAAGCAACTAATTTCAAAGTTTAAAACAAACAAACGAAAGGAATGGGAATGCCTCAAGCTCAGAGGGTAAATCAAGTTAACTTTGTTTTTTTAAGAGGAAAATTGAGCAGAGAAGCCTTCAAAAGTTTGCATGTCTGGGCCTTCTAAGACCAATGGTTACTTCCTACCATCATGCCTATTATTTGCTATTTTTCCTAATACTTTAGGGTGGTTTACGGTGTAAATGAATGTGAAGTAAAAATCTAGGGTTGGGATTTTCCTTAAAAAGTAAAAAAACAATTTGCAAGCATCTGCTTTGAACATATTGATGCTAGATGAGAAGGGTTGGACTCTTCTGTCCTTTTCTGCCATGCTTCTATCCACAATTTAAATTACCCATCCAGAGATGCACTAAATTTTATGTGTATTGGAGCATTATATAATTCTGCTTATATCAATCAAAGTTGGTGAGGTCTGATGTAGTGAACAAGGTCCAGTAGTGACTGTTACCCCTCATGGCTAATAGTATCATGCTGGACAGGATTGGTTGACTGGGCTATGAGCACTTCTCAGCAAACTTCCATGGCACAAACTTCCATGGCACACGTCACCCAGCAAACTTCCATGGCACATGTGGGGATTTGAACCTGTTTTGCCAGGTCCTATTCTGACACATTAACTACTACACCATGCTGGCTCTCAGTTGGTGACTTCAGGTGGCATTTTCTGTGCTGACGCTTCACTTCTGGAATGCCCTTCTCATTCAGTCTCACTTGGTGCCTAATTCCTTTTAGGTACTGAGGCATTTAATTAGAGGTTTTTATCTTTGTAATGGTCTGCCTGTGTTCCACGCTGTCCAATGGTGGTTGCTGTTGATCTTTTTAAAATATATATATATAATATATATAGTGACATTTATATTGTAAGCTGTATTGAAGTGGACTCATAAGAGGCAGCAAAGAATTATCGTAAATAAGTAGACTTGTAAAAATGCAGGAGCCTAACACCCCGCACCCCGCCCAGCTAATTCTTTATATGGGTATTCTAAATCATTAAAGAAATAAGGGGGTTGGACAGCACCCTCTCACCTAACAATCCTTTACTGACTTTCAAAACAACCACTTTGGCTACAGATTAGCTTTTTTGAAAATCACATATTATCCTGTTCACATATATTTTACATCTTCTCTGGTTTGATCCTTGTGGTAGTGGAAAGTGTTGTCAAGTTGCAGCCAACTTATGGTGACCCTGTAGGGTTTTCAATGCAAGAGATGTTCAGAAGAAGGTTGCCATTGCCTGTCTCTGTTTGGACTGAGAACTGCAAATAGCCCCAGGTCACCAAGCAGGCTTCATGTGGAAGAGTGGGGAATCAAACCCAGTTCTCCAGTTTAGAGTCCACTGTTCTTAACCACTGACCCTTAGTTGCAGTTTAATAAAATTGATAATTTGATTTCCAAATGAAACAATTAGTAGATAATTAAAAATTGAACATCACGCAACTCTCAAATCATAGAGTTACTGAAAAAAAATGCATTCAGAATTATTTACCTCTAATATTCAAATTTGATAATTTTCTAATTGCGAGTATACAGTCAAATGTCCATAGTATACGTAGGTCCACATTCAATTCTACATTCAACACTACTCACTCTTCCCTTGCCACTGGAGTGTAAAGAACCCAGAACTGGTATAACTTCAATTGGATTTGGTTTATCTCTCAAGACTATTCCTTAGAATCTTTTCTGCTGCCCCCTTCTATTTCCCAAATTTACCTGAACATTGTAGATCAGGGGTAGGGAACCTGCGGCTCTCCAGATGTTCAGGAACTACAATTCCCATCAGCCTCTGTCAGCATGGCCAATTGTAGTTCCTGAACATCTGGAGAGCCGCAGGTTCCCTACCCCTGTTGTAGATGAAGGAGGAGGTAGAGGAGGAGGTAGTAGCAGGTTGTTGATGTTGCACAACAGTATCCAGGGCCATCAGTAATCATGGGATTCCTGATGCCATGAGC
Source organism: Sphaerodactylus townsendi (assembly GCF_021028975.2). NCBI lineage: Eukaryota > Metazoa > Chordata > Lepidosauria > Squamata > Sphaerodactylidae > Sphaerodactylus > Sphaerodactylus townsendi. The sequence goes on from NC_059426.1 coordinate 48,366,187, forward strand.
ATGAGCCATATCATCTGGGGCCATCATGGGAAATACGTTCTCCTGTACTCCTAAAAGGAGGGGACTGGTTTACAGAGTATCCAAGAGTCGGACACAACTAAACGGCTAAAGAAGAAGAGAGAGTACTCCTATTACCATCAAGTAAATTTTGCAAAAGGAAATGGGAACACCTGATCTCTATACAATTCAGGATGTGGTTTACGTTCGTTTTTATTCCTGCTGCAGCTGACTAATAGTGTATGTAGGGAAGGATGCTGTCCACCATTACTTCCAACAGCACTGTTTTCTGCTGTTTCCTAGCCTATTGTTTAAACTCCTTTGGTATATTAAATGCTGTTAAACATTTCTGTTTAGACAGATACAATATGTGTTGAATTTGAGTTGGGCAGGATGAGCAGTACTCTGGACAAAGGAAACGATGAAATATACGCCATTATGTGTTTTACTGGATGAATATGAGTTGATTAGAATATGCATTTTTTTCAGTTACATATAACCCGTTTATATGAAGAATAAAAAAATCATTTAAGCAATGTTTACAACCAAGTAACTTGCAAATCTCATTCCAAAGAATACAAAAAAAATCACTTAGTTTGCATTTCTTAAATATGAGGATTTTTCTTTAGCTTAAACATTTTGTGTTGTATATGTTTGTTCATTAAAGTAGGTTTCTAATATATTTTCAGATATATCTATAGTTATATAATGTGTATGCATATGATGTGTGTGTGTGTGTGAGAGAGAGAGAGAGAGAGACAGAGACAGAGAGAGAGACAGAGAGACAGAGAGATATTGAGATTTCTAAAATATTTGTTATGGGTTCATTTACTAGTAAATATTTACATAACTACAGTATTTCATCTATGCCAAAACTATAAATATGTTGTTGTTGTTTTTAAATTGTTTATTTATTTCTCTGTCTGGAGCAGTAATATTTTTTCTTTACTTTGTATCGTTTAGAATTTTGTTTTGGACTGACTGGGATGCTAACTTTCCTCGCATTGAATCTGCTTCCATGAGTGGAGCAGGAAGAAGGATCATATATAAAGACATGGATAGTGGAGCATGGCCAAATGGACTCACTGTTGATCACTTTGAAAAACGAATTGTTTGGACAGATGCTAGGTAAAAAAGAGTTTTGCATTCATTTTAGAATATATGTTAGGTGTGTTTATGCCTTTTCTAGATGTATTTGGGTACACCAACATCTTCCTGGCAGTAAGAGTAAAATAGAACTTGCTTTCAAACAGACCTGCTTGTTCCCTTTATGTGTGAATAATAAAGAATACCAGAGCTATGCTTTCTCTATTGGATAACACATGCAAGCTCCAATCTCTACCCATTAGCATAATATTTGATCACCAAATGGTTGGATGGACTGCATTATCTTAGCCACTCTGTAGATTTTCCTCCTCCCCAAAGTCGATGTAATTTTTTTCTAGAAACGTGGTGCAAAGCTCTGAGGCACTGTAGAAGACAGAGACACACTAAATGTTGTTAGTTTTGAAGCACCTACAACTACAGTCCTATGCATACTTGCTTGAAAATTAATCTCACTGAATATAAATTGATCTCTTTCTGAATAGATAAGCATAGGATTATGCTGCAAATCTGCTAGATTGTTTTCCTTTAATGGAACATCACAAAATGGTAGAAATGGTAAACAAGCAATTGTTCTCATTATTGATGACAGCAGTTGGTGACCCTAAAATCTCTAGACATTTTGACAGAAATCATAATAGCCATGTGAAAGAAGGCTTTTTCAGGTACTAAATATCTTCTACCTAGCTGTTTTGAAAGCATGGTATTCCTACAAAAGATGTGATGCTTGTGGGTAGATGTCTGGATACAGAAGAAATGTGTGTGTTTGTCTCCATATTAATTGTGCAAAGTGATCCTGCATTCTGCCAATGTATCTTTTAAACCATATTTTGTACATTATGATAATACTGTAAAGCCGTATTAGCTGTTTTACAGCATTATCATAATCGTAAGTATATATCCCTCTTTCAATATGCTTCCTTAGCAAGTAGATGTATTTAGGATTGGACTGCTACTGTTTAAATGCATGCTCCTTAACTTAGGGACTTTCAGATATTTTAAGTATCAAAAACAAGTGGGAAGTAAAACGAGGCAGTTTTAGAAATTGTTTAGAACATTGTTTTCTTTATACTTGTAGCAACTATTGTTGGGTGAACTAGAAATTTAGAACATTGTTTTCTTTATACTTGTAGCAACTATTGTTGGGTGAACTGGAGTTGAGGTCAGCTAATGCAAGCATTTAAAAAAAATCAAACACAGTGTTGACTCGCAGCTAACTTTGAATTACAAGGGGTCTTTAATCTTTAACTCAGTAGAAGTAAAATTCCATGTGAAGTAACTAGATACAATCCAAGTATTGACTCCTTTATTTTAACTATGCAACAATTAATATTTCTAGGCAACCAAGTCAGTTCTTTTCAGTTTTTTTCTTACAGATTCCTCAACCCAAGATAATATATTCTGCCAAAAATCCTAACAGATTCTCCAAAATAAATTCTCCACAAGTTCCTAAATCAAAACAATTAGCCCCCAAAACAGAAAGCACAATAAATCCTAGTACATCTGACCTCAGTGCTAACTCCTCACAGAACTAGATTATAATTTACAATAATCTCAAATTTCCAAAAGCAATACAATAGCTTTTTCTGCATGGAACATTTAAAAAGTTGTGCAAACGTTTTCAGAAGAACCGTTTTTGGGGGGGTTTTTGTCCACATAGCATGCAAAAATAAAGCATTTCTGGCAAAAATGGTTCTTTTTTAAAAAAAAAACAACTCCATCATATCTTCAAAGCTACGGAGACTTAATATCCGAAGTCTTGCCTATTCTCATATCATGTCCATGTTGCTTCAAAAATAGCTCACATCTTTTTTTTAATAGAAAAATGTCACGTTTGTGTAAGGCTGTACTGACTTCGTTAGTTCACAGCAATGACATCAATGGCAGGCAGCTACAGGGCTACATGAGAGAATGTCTGTAGGACATTTCAGCAAATAGCAGGAAGCATGTAGAAGTGGCAGAAAATGGCAGTCAGAAAGTGACAAAGGCTAATTCCGCATGGGCCAAAAACAGTGGTGTAAAAATGGTGTGAAAACAGTATAAACCCTTTTACACCACTTTAAACCCTTTTACACCATTTTCACACTGTTTTCACACCACTGTTTTTGGCCCATGTGGAATGAACCAGAGAAATGAAAGTGAGAGCTTCAAAAGCACAGTAAATAGGAAACCTTTTGAAAACCTTTTGAGAAAAAAAAGATTGTTAGTTTAGTGTATCCAAATAAAATGTTTTGAGGCTGGAAGAAAGGTTTTTCAAAACTGTGTGGAACTGTTGCAGGAAACTGTTTTTCCGACCTAAAGATGTTTGATTTCTGCTGTGTGGAAAGGGCCAGTAAGCTGGCCACTTCTCAACTAATTGTAGCAGTCAAATTAAGAGATTTTACACCAGCATTCTTTAGACTCACAGAAGATGGCAAGAACAGGATGAGAGGGAGAGGGAGGGAGAGAGAGGCCGTTTCTGCATGGCCACGCTGCGGGGGTGCGTCGGCATAAATGACGCCAATGCACCCCCCGGGACCGTTCACATGGACAGTCCCGGTAGAGGTGGGGAAGACAGCACAGGCTGTGCAGAGGCTGCGCCATCCCAGAATGCCTTACCGTCCCCTCTGGCCTTCTGGCGTGTTGCACAGGCCAGGGGACACGCCCCCTGCCCTGCACGACAGCTCTGGAATCGCAGGGCAGGGGGGCGTTCCCCCTGGCCTGTGCGACATGCCGGAAGGCTGGAGGGGATGGTAAGGCGTTCGGGAAAGGGGAGGAAATGGCGTCTTCCAGCTGCTGCCGTTCGCACGGCAGTGGTTGGAAGACGCTGCTTCCGAAAAACCTTGCTCAGGGAGCGAGGTTCGAAAGCAGCATCTTCGTGCTACTGGGGGGGAGCGAGGGCTGCGCTGCTGCATCGCAGCAGTGCCTCCCATGCGAACAGCTCCCTAGGGACGGCGTTTTTGCCGTCCCTAGGACGCTGTTTATGGCTTGTGCAGAAAGCCAGAGAGAGAGAGCAAGAAAGGCCATAGGCCTTCCCCCCTACTCTGGAGCTCCTGTACTATAACTTGACAAAGATTATTCAAAACTACTCATCCTGGCCAAATTTGTCATACGTCCAGTTCTGGATTTTTCCAGATTGCTGTTGAGCGTCTCCTGGAATTTGGCAAGAACTCTTTGGCTGGTCATTTTGACAAGGTAAAACAAACAAATTCCATGTAAATTCTTCATAATCAGTGTGGGTTATGTCACTCTATTTGGCTTTCACTTCATTACTTCCTTAAAATATCAGGGATTCAACTCCTAAATGAGTTCTGATCACCTTCACCTTGCCCAAGCCTCATCCCAGAACACTAGGAAACAGCCTGAATACTCTTCCTAACGTGAATACTTTTCCTAACATCAATCACATTGTATCTTGGATCATAGTTAACACATCTTGGGTGCTGGATCTTGAAGCTGGCTAAATATTCACTCGAAGACGGATTCCGCATGGGCCAAAAACAGTGTTGTGAAAATGGTGTAAATCCTTTTACACTGTTTTAAACCATTTTACACCATTTTCACACTGCTGTTTTTGGCCCACGAGGAATCCCCCTTAGAAAACAGTATTTCTTGAAAACAAGCTTTAGATAGACCTACCCCGTTACGTACACACAGCCCCCAACAAATGTCCTTTTAGGGTCCCCTGACGTGATATGAAGATTTAGCAGATATGTAGGGAATATATTTACTGTATAGACACATGTCTCCATAGGTTTGATCATGTGACCACATAGCAAGAAGTTTTAAATTCATGGGGATGTGCATAATTTTTGACAGTCCAGGTTAGACTTTAGGAAGTTAATCCACACAGGCTTATAAACTCATTAGACTGAAATCTTGGGTGCCAAAACTCCTTACCAGTCTTCTTTATGACTCTCAATTTCTCTAAATCCCAGCCTTCACTTACTTACTTTAAAGTCCATTAATCATTAAACTTTCAGATCCAGTATTAATGCAAGTGAAATTTTCCTAGTGAAAGGCAGGATGCTTCATTTCTCTTAAAAATCATGACCCAAATGCTTTAAGTTTCATCCATGCTTTCGCTCTCTCAACCTTGATGCATTTGCATCTCCCTTCTCATGGCTGTTCTTCGATGCTCTGACTTCTGACCTTCTGCAGTGTCAACAATATTTTGAGATTCTTGCCCAGCATTGCTACAAACGGGACAAACTTTGCCCAGGTCGGATGTGACCAAACACCAAGACCTGAAGGCCCAGAATTGGTTAAATCTGTGTCCTGGAATGTGTATGGACAGAATGTCTATGGACAGAAAAATTTCTCACCAAGATGTCAGGCTTGAATTTTAGTTCTATGAGCCTCTAGATTTGTTACATACGTGAAAGCCTGCTGGTATCCATAAGTCTAATGTTGGAAAATAATTGTGTTTTTCATATTTTAATTCTAAAATTCAGAAACCTCTTTGCTCTTCTGATGTATCTTCAGAAGCATAATGTCTCACATAACCAGCAAGCCATAGCCCACCATCTTCTTTCCTTCAGCAAACTTTTCTGGTTGAAGTATCTCCAAGGCTTCTTTCCATCTGGAACAGCAGAGTCTCAGATGCAGAGATTTGAAACATACAGCCATGAGTACCCACAGCCAAAGAGCTTTCAGTTTTCAGAGCATATAATGTAACTTGTTCGGTACTCTAAAATATGACGTGTCCCAGAACTCCTTTCTGATAATCATGAGCTCAGAAGTTCAGTTTGATTCCATCAGTAGAGGAGAAAATTCTTGGGGAACTCCATTTCATTCATAATAAAACTAAGGATTGTGAATTGGAGATTTCCCAACATTGTTATTACAACATTTGGTAACTTCACCAGTAGCAATTAAGAAAAAAACTTTTGAATTCGTAACACTTTTTCAAAGAGAATATAGGTTTTGCATGTGCCATATACAGAGATGGAGTGAGGAGAAACTCTGCCTGGAGTGCGCGCATGCCCTGAGCCCCTGCTGTGGTGCCGCCCGCCCCCCAGAATGCCCCCCCATGGTCTGGCCACACCTCTGCCATGGCTTTGCCCGGAGCGTTGCACCCCACCCCACCCCCTTTGGTGCTAAGCCTCTGGCCATATAACTTATATAAAATTGCATTTTGTTTATAATCTGTCTAATGTTGCAAGGTCATAATTATGTTCATATACTTTTTTGTATTACCTGTGATTTCAGAATTCTTTCACATTATTTTATGGTTCTCTTTTTAAAAAAAATGATCTCTGCGGTTATCTTTCAGATCAGATGCTATTTATTCAGCGCTATATGATGGAGGTGATATGATTGAAATTATACGAGGTCATGAATATCTTTCCCATCCCTTTGCTGTCTCTTTATTTGGGAGTGAAGTATATTGGACAGACTGGAGGACAAACACATTGTCAAAAGCCAACAAATGGACAGGTCAGAATGTCAGTGTAATCCAAAAAACTAGCGCACAGCCTTTTGATCTTCAGATTTACCACCCAAGTCGTCAGCCGCAAGGTAAATAAAAGCTCTTAATTGCTAAAATTTACCTTTTATTAAATGGTTTCTGCCTTGGTCTATTTGTTTACATTTAATTTGTTTGTCAAATGGGTATCTCTTAGCTGCTTATATTAATAATGAGAACTTACTATGGCTTTGACTTGTTATATTGGCGATATGTGAATATCTCTTGAAATGTGTTTTAATATTTCCCAGTTAGCGGTGTTTATATAGATATAAAATGAGAATTAGTGAACAGTGTTATTGTTGGCTAAATGACACATTAAAACTATGGCACTATAAAGATCACTAAAACAAATCATAAACACAGAATTAACTGCCCTTTACATCTGCTTCAGCAAAGTATTACCAACGGTTAATTGAAAATCAGAGAACATACTTAGAAGCTTTAGCATCAGGTCATAACAGTAACAATTATGGTATTAGGCTGTGTTGGTACAACACATGCTGCACTGACCCTACAACTTCTTCCTGGCCATTATTTTTACTAGAGAAATGATGTAGTTGGGAAAAGTTTATAGGTTGTTTTTACTGGGGATTATAAGGGCTAGAGAAATGACTAAAGTTCTTAGGGGAAGGACAATCATAAGCATGTTTCTGCCTTTTACATGCTACCACTGAATATAGCAGGGTTTTCTATTGTTATGAAAAGTGTATTGTGGGGTGTAGCGGTATAAAAGTTTAATAAATGGTGGTGGTGGTGGTGGTGGTGATGATGATGATGATGATGATAGAATGGTATAACATAGTCTAATTTCATCAAATCTCAGAAGACTGAAGCTTCTAGAAGTTGATTTAGGCCACTGTGGTGTAGAGAAGTTTTGTTGCTTGGTATTAAAGAATCAGCTTTGCATGCAAGGCTCCCAGATTCAGTCACCAGCATCTCTAGCGAAAAGGGTCAGTTAGTAGGTGATGTAAAAATCATTTTTCTTAGATGACGGAAAGTTGCTTCCATTCAGAGTAGACAGTACTGCTCTTGATAGGCCCAATGATATAAGGTAGCTTTATTTGCAGTTATTTCTGCTATTTCATTAAGTCTTCTTTTCTTGCAAGAAATGTTGGAAAAAGTAGCTGACGGCTGATAGTTTTGCTATTTATTGTAGAAATATCCCTTACCCCTCCTCTCCTTTCTCCTCTCTTCCCGTAATAATTTTTCTCAGGTTTTGATTTCATTTTCTGTTATGCATTTGGCAAATTCTTTAGTTTTTTTAAAAATAGAAAATAATTTACAGTGCTACAGAGATAATACCAAATATTGGAAAGTCACTTGTTATTGCCATAAGGAATAGTTTATGCTTTTTATGCTTTTTAATTATAGCTCCTAATCCTTGTGCTGCTAACAATGGCAAAGGCCCATGCTCTCATATGTGCCTAATCAATCACAACAGAAGTGCTGCATGTGCCTGTCCTCACCTAATGACGCTGTCTACAGACAGGAAGATGTGTTATGGTAAGTGTATTAATTTGGTTTTCCCTATTAAATACTTATCTCCCCCCCTCCCTGCTGAATTAGTTTAAAGATTTTAAAGAGGGATATTGCAGAAGTTTTATGTAAAGCTGTTTAATAATAACTTTTGACAGTACCTCTTGCTTCACAAATAGATTGCTCCAGTGAATGCAGCTTCCAAAGCTTTGATATGTATTACTTTCTTTTCTCCCCCCGCCTTTATTGTGGATGTATATAGTGTATTCACAGACCTTATCACTTCAGAACAGCAAGATTTGCTAGTGGAAAGGGCATCATCAGAAAATGATGATGCAGGTAAACTGCATAATGAAAAGTACTTAATACTTTTAATCTCTACTTGCTCTTCTTCTGAAGTCATCTTAACATCATTTTGGGACTTAAAAACAAGTCCATAAAACAGACAGGCTCTCAGGAGAAGAAATGTATTAAAACTGATGGATAATAGATGCAGAAATAATTCTCAAGCTTTCTTCCTTCAAACAAGTTTGAAATATGGTTATTATGCGCGGAACCTACCAGCTTTTCCACTGGGGAGAGAGAACCTTTTTACTTTACCCACATACAAAGAAATATGGAAATATTAGCCTTAGGACTGGATGACAACAAGAAGGGGACACTAGACAAAAACCACCTTGTTTGGTCCTGTTTACAAGTTGTAATGCGTATGCACGCTATTTGTGTGCAGTGTATACTTAGTCCTTTATATGTGTGTTAAGTAATTCTCATGTCACATTCAGAGCACATACAGCTGCTTGTACCATTGAAACTACACATTTATCCAGGTACTGGTCACTAATTTTCATTTGTAAAGTGAATGCGTAGTGGCTGTTTCTTTTTAAAAAACCCCACAGAGATATTTGCATTCATTTTAACATGTGAACAGGGTTTTGTATCAATGAAAAAGCTGGCGGAAACCAGTCCATCGCCTTTACATCATGTATTGAATATATATTTACATCTCAAAAATGGGTATCCACCATTTAGATATTTGATCTTCGCCCACAGAGCTCGTGTAATTTTCCTCCATTTCCTTCAGTGAGGAAAGCAGCTCAACATTCACTGTCATGTGCATGTGAATATGAGAGCCCCCAACCCTACAGGCAGTAGCTGCATTGGCATGGTTTGTCTCATTCAGGGGAGTCTTATTGCTACATATGTGTGTTCTTGAAGCAGAGACTGACTAATGAGGCCACCCTTGAAAAACAGTTTCTTAAATACCAGAGGGGCAGACCCAGAATGACAATTCAGGGTTTCATGTCCTCCTGGAAGCCCTGCCCCTCCGACAGCCTTCGGCATCCGAATAGGCTGCCTGTGCTGCTGCCTGTATCAATTGTCGCAGCTGCCTACTACCACTGTGAAACAGAAGGGGATTCTTCCCATTTGCTTGCTCCCAAGCTCCTTGGCTGCAAATGTGGCCCCGGGTAAGTTCAGGGTGTCCCACTCCTTTATATACAGTACAATAAAATCATTTCCCATATCCAGATAATTGTGCTACTCTGCTTTAAAAATATTTTGTTATCATAGGAATACTTCAGTTACAGCTTTGTATTTGTTGACAGTCCTCAACTTTGTTGACACTTGATTAAAATAAATTGTCTGTGATATTTGGAATCCACTGATTATTACATACCTATAAAATAGCATTTTTCATTTTTACAGAAATGAAGATCTTTCTGCTTTATGCACGTCGTACAGAAATAAGAGGAGTTGATATAGAAAACCCATACTTCAATTATATTACAGCCTTTACAGTTCCTGATATTGATGATGTAACAGTTGTGGATTTTGATGCAGCTGAGGAACGTTTATACTGGACTGATGTAAAGACACAAACAATAAAACGAGCCTTCATTAATGGTACTGGCTTAGAAACTGTCATCTCAAGAGGTAAACACACATATAGTTTATGTATGAAAATGTTAATTTATGTTGTTTTTTTATGTTGCAAACAAAAATTGTGATGTAATGGGATTCCCATAAATTCCCTATTCATATTGCAACAAGGAAGAATAAAAAAGAGTAATCATAATAACAACAAAAGAGTAACTCAAAAGATTTTTCTGGCGAAGGAGAAAAACTTTTCATCTGGTTATCACATTCTACCTTATTAAGTAAATCTAAAGGGAGGAAACAGAATACAAATTTGTAAGTTTAAATAATAATATGCCAATACATGTTATAAGTTACAATTCTCTAAGTGGTATTGTGGGGTTTTCTGAAAAAAATCGATCAAAGGATTCCAATTTTCCCTAAAAGTTTCCAGATTCTGTTGCTTTTTGAGAGTTGAAAGTTTATCAATAACTAAGAATTCTAATTTTTGGAAAGCCAATTATTCAGTTCTGGAATATGCGGCATTTTCCAGTCTTTCGCATATACAATTCTGACGGCCATTGTCATGTTAAAAAAATAATGTTTTATGTTCTTTCTTAATATCCTTTCAAGAATATTTAATAAGAATTGCTCTGGTAGAAAATTTACCTGATAACCCAAAATGTTTACAATCAAATCATATATCCCCTGCCAGTAAGTTTTTGCTTTCTTACAATTCCACCATAAGTGGAAAAAGGTACTTTTGGCATTATGGCATTTCCAACAAATCTCTGAAGAATCTTTATATATTTTGGGCAGCTTGCTGGGATAGAGATACCACCGATATAACATTTTAAAATAATTATTTTTAAAGTTAGAACATAAAGTAAATTTTAAGTTTTTGGTCCAAACAGAGAGCGATTTTGGTACACTTGCATCTGCTATAGAACACTGAGATGGGGGAATTGAAAACAGTACTGCTTGTTTCATTGGAAAGCACATTACTTTCCTTTTCAGCCTGCCAGCAAAAACTATCTGGCTCCCTAAGTTCCTTGTGCTTACAGTTCATAGGGTCCAAAATATTGTCTGGGAGTTTTAAGCAATTTCATACAGTCTTCACTAAACTAATATCCTGCAAGTATCACAGTTATTAGTGATGCATGAACAAAAGAGGGCCAAACCAAGGCAAAACAAAAGCCAGGAAACAAATGATGCAGAGGGAAATGAAATCTTTAATAATGCTTTAATGCAAGCATGGGGATATTACTAAAAAGAATCTGAAAGATTCCCCCAAGAAGCTATACGCAGGAAGCATAGGGGTTGCAAAAATCATTAAAGAATTTATTTTCCTCTGCGTGAATTGTTTCCTTGCCTTCCTGATGCATGAACAGCAATGCAGGGCTTCAAAGTATAGGAAATATTTGACTGAGATTGTTTACTATAATTTCATTGTTTATATAGTGCTGCATTTGTTCAACATAAAAGACTGATCTGAGATTATGTTTTAAATCAGAGTTTATCCTGTTTAAAATAATGATGATACAGCATTTTTACAGCAGTTTGGGAAGGAGTAGTAGCTTAACTAAAGAACTAAAATGTATTGGGAGAACAATTTGAAGAAATATTTTTCTTTGTTATGTTTTGCAGACATCCAGAGTATTCGTGGACTGGCTGTAGATTGGTTATCACGCAATTTATACTGGATTAGTTCAGAATTTGATGAAACACAAATTAATGTAGCACATTTAGATGGCTCATTGAAAACATCAATTATACATGGAATTGATAAACCACAATGTCTTGCTGTTCACCCATCTAAAGGGTAAAAGATATATTTTTTCAATAGTAGAATTATAATATTGTAATCGTAAACAGGTATCATATAGCAACTTAATAACTAACAAAATTTTATTCCAGCATTAGCTTTCATGGACTAGAGAGCACTTATTCAGGTGCTTACAAAACATTTAATTGTGGATAGTGATAGGGATGAAGTCTGGCATTCTCATCAAAGATTTGTTTTTAATCTCAATATGTCTCAGCTATTCTAGCAAGACCTGGGATTGACACACTTGGCAATTAATATTCTTATTACAGATGTTAGCTAGTTTGGTAGTTTGTGGTGGTCCCTGCATTTTTCTTGACTAGATTTGAATTTTGCAAAATTATATTTCACCTTGTACCACACAATTACTATTTATTTTTGCTGCAGCTGACTAATACTAAACTCATTGTAAGCTAAACATGTATAATATACAGCTAGGGTATGTGTGGCAGACCCCCCCCCCCCCCACACACACACTTTCTTTTATTCTTCAGGCAGGGAACTATTGATTAACTTGTCAGTTTTTCCCACCTTTTCCCCTTCAGGGATTGAGGTGCTTCAGAAAATGGCAGTGTTTGGTTGAAAGCACTTCTGGTCAACTCTGTAACACACCTAGCAATTGAAGGATGCCCGTTGACTTTATCCCTTTCCAGACACACCTCTCACTAAGTCACACTAAAATAAATACTGAAGATTTAAACAGATTAAAGATTTATTAACAGATAGAAAAGATGGCAAATGAAGGCATAATAACTTGGAGATTGATTTTGATGACACAAATATGGCAGGATACACACACACACAATACTATACACAAAGGTTGGTACATCAGTTCAGAGATTTGTTTCTCTTCACAGCACTTACTAAGATTTTTCAGTTTCATTTAAACTTAGAAGTTATAGTTTCTTAGATGTTTCACAGATTGTACAGTTCCTTTAACTTTACAGATAGTACTTATCCCAGAGACATGGCTCAATTCCATTATAATTCCCATTTTCAAAAAAGGCAATCCCAACCTTCCTGAAAACTACAGACCCATAACTCTTTTGTCCATAATAGGTAAGTTATATACAAAGCACCTAGAGCGTTACCTTAAGACCTGGACACTTAAAAACTCAATTATAGGTCAGGAACAAATAGGGTTTATGGAAGGCAAATCAACCATAGATCATTGCTTTCTTTTAGCATTCCTGGCCAATAAATATATGAACCAGGGCACAAAGAAACTTTATGTGGCTTTCATGGACTTGAAAAGTGCCTTCGATTCCCTGCAAAGGAGCACACTGTGGGAAAAACTTAGGGTATTACAAATGGATCCTCGGCTTCTGTTTCTCATTAAAAAAATCCATTCAGATAATTACGGCCAGGTGAAATTCACAAATAAGGGCGACCTAACCCCAAAATTTCCAATCTCGACAGGTGTAAGGCAGGGTTGTATTTTGGCTCCTCATCTTTTTAATTTATATTTGAATGATTTAGCCCCAATTCTACAAAAAACTAATGGACACCCCCCAAAATTAAATACTAGGGATACCCCCGCACTACTTTATGCTGATGACACTACAATCTTGTCATATACTAGAGTTGGTCTTTTAAGATATCTCTTGAATTTTCCATGACTAACGTCAAAAAAACAGTTTAGTTATCAATTATGCCAAATCAAAAATTCTAGTTTTCTCAAAATCTTGGAAACCGCAAAATTGGGTTATTGGTAACAACTCGCTTACACAAGTTAAGGAATTCAATTATCTTGGTATTGTTTTCCAGCATAAACTTCAATGGTCCAAACAAAAAGCAAAAGTAATTAGAACTGCTAGTTCCTCAGCTTCCTTAATTACACAATTCTTTTACACCAAAGGTAACCAAATTGTTCCAGCTGCTGTAAGAATATTTGAAGCAAAAATAATTTCATCCCTTCTGTATGGTTCGCAACTTTGGCTACAGGAGTTTGACTCTAATATTGAGAAAATACAGTCCTCCTTTTACAGGAAAATCTTGGGTGTTCCAAAATGTGTCCCAAATAGGGTGATCTATGCAGAACTGGGTATACACTCTATTGAAACGAAAGCTTGGATTATGCTTTTTAAATTTTGGCTAAAAATATTCTTTAGGGTAAAGGAAAGTTCGTTATTCTCCTATTTTAAATCTGACCGACTGAGCATATCCTGGTTGAATCCAAAATAAGAACTCTAGGATTCTCTTTGGAATTTCTCGAACCTCTTAGCGAGAAATATATATTTAGATTGCTCAGCCAAAGACTGATTGATATGGAATTTCAGTCCCTTTACCCAGTACAACCTGCAGTATGCTCTCCAGACTTTCTAAACCTACCCATACTACATGGGAAGATAGCAAAATATCTCTGTAGTCTCGACAGTCCATCTCGTCGCAGAGCATTTATGCTTGCCAGAGTAAATGCCTTTCCTTCCAAAGTTACAATCAGGAGATTTCAAGGTGTTTTATTTGCTGACAGACGATGCCCATGCTCTGTAAATGCCGTGGATACAATACAGCATATCCTCCTAGAATGTCAGCTTCAACCTGCACTACGTAGTCACTATATAACCCTGATTATCAAAGATAAAACAAATTTGCCTTCGGCTTATGTAGTGAAGTATTTACTCAGTGATGCATCTTCTGAGATAACCTTTAGGGTCGCTACATATCTAGCGGAAGTAATATCTCAAAGACGGTACTAAAATGTGTCCCTCGATGTATCAAATCATCTAAATTACATTGATTTAATGTCTGAGGCTCATGAGAAGTTGTTTATATCAGCTTTAATTAACATATGGATATCACAATAGATCTCCAGAAAGTTTGTGTATAATTTATCCTAACTTAGTGTATTGGATGCCTTGTTGTATTGTTGTTTATGAAACGAACATACTGTATGTAGAATTATTTATGCCTAATAAAGGTTTACTATACTGTACAGATAGTATTAGCTTTTAGTTTTTTTCACATACAGGCTCCTAACACTGGCTTGGTACTTATACACAGTACCCCCTCACAGCCCACACAGTTAGAAAAACCCTCAAGATAATAAAACTTAAACTTTCTACTAAGCAAGCAAGAAAAGAGCATTGTTAGGAGCCGGTCAGCCCCCATGGCTGCCCCCGGCGACAACCCCAATTCTTATTGGGGAAGACAGAGAGGAACACTGATGCACATAATTTAAATACTTAGATGCCACAGCGGAAAACCTGGGCACTTTTAGAACAAAACTGTTAAATATATTGGTATATAGTAAAATATATTTACTATATATTGGTGTACAGGTTTGTTGGTTTTTTTGCATCTTTGCATACCTGACTATGGAATGGAAAATTATGGTGTAACATTTGCAGTGCAAATGATCATAATACAACACAATAAAAAAACTGTCTTAGTGTTTTTTTCTGTGATTAGATTTTAGAAGTCTGCTGCAGCTTTAAAGAAATTTAATGCTACTGTTTTCTCTCTCATTTTATTTTTCTTAAGAAAGCTCTATTGGACTGATGGAAATACCATTAATGTGGCAAATATGGATGGAAGCAACATCAAAATACTGTTTCAGAATCAAAAAGATCCAGTTGGTAAATAAATAAAATTGTCATATATGTTTTTTAAATGAAAGTTACCTAAGTAATATTAGTGTTCAGCAGTGCAGATGGTAAGAAAATGTGCTGCAAAAAAGTTAGATAAGCTGGGATGTTGTTAGGTTTCCGGGGTGTATGGCCTTGTTCTAGTAGCATTTTCTCCTGAAGTTTCACCAGCATCTGTGGCTGGCATCTTCAGAGGATCTTCAGATCTTTATTTTTCCACCCCACAAAAACACCTGATCCCTACCCATGCCCCCATTTAGTCATTGAACCTTCCCCTATGCCCATTTTCTCTTTTACCTGATTGGCCATTTCTGCCCATCTCCTCGCTGCAGCCATTTCTCCCCTTGTATTTTTTGGGGGTAAGGTTAGCGATAGAACACTGATGCACATAAACAAGTGAGTGCTATGCTAACTTTCCTGAAAAGCTGCTGGTGTCTTCCATGGGTTCTGAAATCCATCTAATTGTAGATTAACTTTAACCTCACATTATTAAAAAAATGCTAAAGTCATGATACAAACGTGAACAGGAACACAGCTAAACATGTTTCAAATTCATGAAAGCTATACCATGCTGTGTGTTCTGGCATTTCACCCATTTCTGCCACCTTTGCACACTTCTGGTTTTTTGAACAGATGAAAGAAATTTATTCGGACTGCTTTTTCTAAAGTGTGTGGGAGTATTCTGTTTGTTTTGATAGCGCATATGTGTAAACGAAAGTGGAAAAACAGACTAGACCTCTAGTTTTTTGGCGGGGCAAGCAGGTACGCGTCTTGTTGGATTGTGAGTGCAAACTTTTTCAAATGCAAAGGGATGGGATGGAAAAGACATATGTGCATGAGACAAGCTTCCTTTCCTGAATGTGTTTCTGAAGGTGAGAACTTTGAAACTTCTGAATGTTCTCACAACACACAGATTCTCAAATGTGCAATAAAATGCTGCTCATTTGGAAGACCAGATCAGACGGGGGGGGGAGGTTTTCAAAAAGAGACTCACAGCTGTGGTGACCAATCAGCGGACTGAATATTGGCTACACAAGCACATTAGTGATTCAGCCATTTGTTACATTATTGCTAGAATTTATGCACAACACCCCTCAAAAAAGTAGGGTGAAGGATGCATCTGGTATATTTATCCATGACATCATAAATAATGTGATGCTTCCAGTGTGGATAAGAGTAAACTGATTAAAGTAAATAGGAAACAGTGTTTCAAAGGGAGTCATGTGGACAAAAATTGTCGATAATGATTGGATTGACAGTGTCTAAAATATGGGATAGGTTCTACATGTAGAAAACACCAAAGCATTGGTGTATAGTCACTGTTGCGTGCCCTTGAAAAGATGGGATATTTACCAGAATAAATAAATAAATAATAATAATATGGACATTAAACTAAATGCTAGACATTCAAAATGTTTATGACATTCTGTGGAAATGGTAATGAAGGTCACCATACCTTGTCTCACAGAAAGATAGAATCTCAATGTTGAATTAATCCGCAATCAATTCCTGGACCTTCTTTGTATTGAAAGGAAGTGGTTGCCATCTTAGGGAACCAGAAAAAAAAATGAAACTGGGAAGTTTGAGTTTTGAAAAATTAATGGGTGGAGAAGGATCCCTAGCAGAATGCAGTTAAAACTGCTGTGGTAGCCCTAGGGATTTCATAGATACAAGTGTTTTTATCCACTGTGGCAATTTTAGAAAAAATCAGGGGGTCCATTTTTTAAAAAGCAATTAGGGGTGGAGAATCCTCAGGCCCCCCCTGAGCAGAATGCAGTTAAAACCACTGTGATAGCCTAAGGGATCCCAGAGATACAGGGTTTTTTTCTGCAGCAGTCATTTTAATATCAGATCTTTCTTCTACAGCGGAAGCACAATACTTTCACTTCCTGTGAACAACGCAAAACCACATTTTTTTTAAATTTTTGGTGGGACAGAGTATAAAAAGGAATATGTGGACTCAGTTGCATCTGTGAGCTTGCTTCCAGCACAATTGTTTAGGGTAATTCGGTCTTTAACTACCCTCTTGGAGGGAGTTCTAAATAGTAGAAATTAGGCATTAGTTGTGAGGCATTTGTGAGTTTTCTCACAGATAAACTCTTCTGGATCTTTGGCCAACGTTGATACATTTCATGAACTTCAGGGTCTTAACTGAGTCAGCAAAGGCTAGCTGAACCCACCGAAAATGGGGAACATAATGTCCTTGAAGATCACCCTCCCAACCAGCATAAGTTTGCTCCCTCTCAGCAATTGTACCAAAGCAGCCAAGTAGCAGTTCAGAACCTCTACAACAACACAAGGAGATTTGGATATGAATACATGTAGCTGTGTATTGTCTGATAGAGAAGTAGCACCAACGGGGCATTCCAGGGGCATGGTGGGGGTGTTCCGGGATGGGTGCAGACAGCACTGCAGCAGGGGCGCAGGGCACACACGGGCCCTGGGTGGAGTTCCCCCTCGCTCCGACCCTGCTGATAATCAGCCCCAAAACTATGAATGATTTGCCCTTGAGGCTTTACATAAAGATTGAAGGGGATAGGGGATAGGATTGCTCCACACAAGATAGGCCCCACACTTATGATAACTGGTCTTCTGAGGAATGATGTGAAAATCTGCACAGCTAGATTTAGTTCCAATTAGATGGTTTCTTATTCCTTCTATGGCTACTGATTAGAGTGAGCCGGTTCTCAATGAAGCTTCCAGAGTTTTCTTCTGATGCTCAGGAACAATTGCTGACCTACCTCTTTCTGTTCCTACCCACCCTCCCTCACCCCCAGCAAGTTAGGGCAATAAACTATTTATCCATTCTGTAGGTATATTCATCACTGTAGTTTGAGGAGAGGTGAAAAGGTCACCCACAAGAATAAAGTCAGGCCAAAAGGTTAATAGAAGCAATGAACACCCTGCATGCTCCCATTATGAAGATTAGGTATCCTTTTGGGTACAGAAATTCATCTTGTTATTTAAGTGCTGTAAATGTTAACAGTATGCCCGCCTTTTCTTTAAAAGCATTTCACTTATTCCAAAAGAGAAAAAAATTCATTGGAGGTTTTTTTTCCAGTGTTCCTCAAACTTTTCAGGGTTTTTTTTGTTAACGAATTGGGCAGGGAATGTCTCAAAAAACAAACAAACAGAAAAATGCAGATTTTTTTCTGATTTTTTTGTTTTATTTTTCCTCCTGGTCTTTAGATCTCTAGCTCTGACTTATGAAAAATCATGTTAGAATAAATATTGTTAGTGCCTAGGGCCTCTTCTTTTATTTTATTACAACAGACTTACACAACTATTCCTCTGAAATTTTGAGAACCAGAGCAGGCATATTGGTATTATATATGTTTGACCACCATGACAATCCTTTTTGAAATTTGTTCTGAAAAGTGCCAACACCACTGTAGAAATCAAGGATGTTAATGCACAGCCACACATGGGCAACTGTTCACATGATCAGTACTTTTACTTTTACATACCCTAGTTACCATCCTAATGGTGCTCATGAAATGTAAAGAATTAATTGTGTTAATTGATTTTCATTCTATGCCAATTAAAGAACTTCATTAATCTTGGCTGTTGACCGAACAAAACAAAAGTTTTCCATCCCCCATGTTTAGGTTTAATTACCCCCCCTGCAAATATGTGGGTCCCTTCAGGTTGATAAAAACCTCTCCACTTTCCGTACCTGTTCACATTATAAAGATATTTTGATCTTCAGTCTGGCATGAAGTTCAGAATTAGATATACAGACGTATACATCTATGAAGTGTCTCTATAAATGTCCTTTTATTAGATTTACTGATTTTTTTAAAAAAAAATCAGGTCTAACTTGATGGGCAGAGGATAAGGAGGTCTACAATCTAGAACTGAATTAAAATATCCATTTTTGTGAGCTCTTGAAAAATTTACAATGTTCACTAGATGACTGTTTTGATAAAGTGAGTATTCAGTAATTGACTACTTTATGCTGTGTTTTGTTGGGGTTTTT
Source organism: Sphaerodactylus townsendi (assembly GCF_021028975.2). NCBI lineage: Eukaryota > Metazoa > Chordata > Lepidosauria > Squamata > Sphaerodactylidae > Sphaerodactylus > Sphaerodactylus townsendi. The sequence goes on from NC_059426.1 coordinate 48,385,458, forward strand.
TGAAACTCATATGTGCAGCAGACTTAAAATACAAGTGCATCATAATCTTGTCAGAACACCCGTCTTTCATTTTATGAGTTTGTACTCTTGGTGAGTGAATAATTGCAGTCTTCAGGCAGTTTTGAGTGAATGGATGTTGCTTCTTTTGAATAAAAATCAGCATTCCAAATAAATCTACTATTAAATATTCCCAATTTAGATTTATTACTCAGTTTTTTATGTTATTACGAACAAAAAGCTGAGATTCATTAATTATTTATGAATACTTTCCTGATGTGATCCCCCCCTCAAAATATCTACTTAAAAATAGAGAGGTATTTCATGCATAGCTAACCAACTATTTTGTATGTGAATACTTAGATTATACTAAAACTAGCTTTCCAGGTACATAGACGTTTCCAGGTACTCACTCCTGTTATCCCTTTATCTATAAAGTGGCTAGTTTATATCTTAATGTGGCAGTCAAGAGTCCAGAAGAACTATTCCAGTGGCTCCAGGCCATCCTAAAAATGAGAGAAAAGGCAATGGTGTATCTAGGGGGCCAAGAGGGGGAAGATGACCCAGGTGCCATTCATTTGGATCATGTGGGGTGCATTTTGGTCACCTGACCAAGCCCCTTCCTCTACCCCTGTGCCCAGCCCCCAGCCAACCCCCCCTTGCTTCCCACCATACACTCATGGATAGAAGTTGAGCAGATCATGTGGCTGCAGGCTAAAGAAGGAATGCAGGAGGTGTGAGATGGCTGCTGTGGCAGGTGGATGGCCAACAGCAGGTGGCTTATGGCCTCTGGGAAGAGCAGCTCTTGGCTGCAGTAGAAGGAGCACCCAGAGGCAGAAAATCCCTAAAAGCCATGTGAGAAGGCCTCAATAGTGGTGCTGGCTGGATAATCCAGGGCAGCTGGCTGGAGCAGCTCCTTGGCTAGTGACTGGCTGTCCTTGCCCATGAGCAACTCATTGGTGAAGTAGCATTTTGCTGCCAACAGGTGGAACATGGTCACATGCTTGAGGTGACCGAAGGTGCGCCAGAATGGCCTAAGCAGGCTGCTGAGCAAACCCTCTGATGGCAGGTCTGGCAGTGAGCACTGGGTGACCAGTCTGGGCAGGATGTGCCGGCAGGCAGCTGTGGGACAGCAGCAGCACTGCTGGACATTTTGCCCATTCACACACATGCTCATCCCTGCTCCCACCCCATCCACCTGGTGCACAATGAATGAATTCCCCCACCAGCTAGCCAGATAAGTTGGGCACCTTGTGGGGCCACCCCCTCTGATAGGCAAGGCTCATCTGCCCTTAGGTGGGTGAAGACATGAAAAGAAGGCACAAAGAAGGGGCAGAGGCCTGCGGGAGGTGTAGGGGGAGGAGGGAGCTGCTCAGATGGAGGAAGGTAAATTAACTTTTTTGCAGGGGGCATGGTGGGGACCAGAGAAGTTTGGCTAGGGGCTGGGCACAGAGGGAGCTAGAAATAGGGGGTGTGGCACCTGGGACAAGCCCCTGGTGCCATTTTGTAAAGGTATGCCAATGAGAAAGGTTCCATCCTAAAACAGAGTTACCAACTCTTGAATGGGAAATGGCTAGAAATTTGGAGGTAGATCCTGTGGAGGATGGCGGTTGGGGAGGGGAGGGGAGGGAGCTTGTTGGGATGTGATGCCATGGAGTCTAACCTCCAAAACTGCCATTTCCTCCAGGGGTACTGATCTCTGTCATCTGCAGATCATTTGAAATTCCTGGAAAACAGACTCTACCTAGTGCTTGGTAATCCTAGTAGAGTTACCAATCTTCAGGTGGTGGCTATCTCCAGGCAGCAGAGATCAGTTCACCTGTAGAAAATGGCCATTTTGGAAGGTGGAGTTGTAACAGACTTGCCCCACTCTAAAGGGCTGGTGTGAAGCAGGCCTGCTTAAAGAGGCCTGGATGACAGTAAAAGGTAAGGCAGCAGGCCCTAATTTAAATAAAAGCAAGGTGATTGGTTGATGGAAGGCACTGTTGCCCCTGGCCAATGTAAGGGGGCGCTAAAACGCTGCTAGATAAACAGAAAGACAGAGAGAGCCTGTCAGACAGTTCTTTGTGTGGAGAGTTCTGAAGAGAACAGCTCGTGTTCAGTTGAGAACAGTCTGTGGAGTGAAGTCTCTCAGCTCTGTCTCTGGTGAAAAGGAATTGTGGTGCAGCTCAAATAGCTGGCAGGATTCTAGTGACTCTCCTCAAGCGAAGGAAGCTTGTGAGAGGAAGGAAGGCACTGGCTTTTTGGTGCAGAGTGAAGCGCCGGCCAGCCTTGTCAGTAGAGACTGACCAGACCTAGGAGTCTGTCCTGCCCCTGTACAACACCAGTCTGGGAAAAGCCTGTTCCAGAGGCAGTGAGGCCAGTTTGGGATTAGTGTGAGAGAGGGAGGCTTTGTATGCCAGAATCTCACAGGGCATAAGCTGTGTGTGTGTGTGTGTGTGTGTGTGTATTCAGTGGGTTGTGGATCAGAAAAGACTAGTGTCTGTCTGTGAGGAAAAGCAAAGTGTATAAAAGCCAAGTTGTTTCTGAAGAGACACCTGCGTGTGTGTGTGTGTGTGTGTGTGTGTGTGAAACCTAAGTATCTGAAGATCTGTAACTTTTGAAGTGAAAAGAACCTCTCTGAAACCATGAAGCGTTAGTACCTCTCTGAGCCAGTTTAAGAAGCCTTTCTTTTGTTTTTAAAATAAATTTAATTCGTTGTGTTCAAGTTACCCTCGTGCCAGCCTGCGTTTGTGTTGAAGAGTGCCTGTCTGAGAGACTGAGAGAGAATCCCAGCAAATTTTGAGTTCCCTCCATTTTTGCATATGGGACTCTGAAGGACATTCCCCTCAGACCAAGAGTGAATGTGAGGTAGAATCCTTTATATATTTGGCAGCCAGCAGCAGTTTTTGGGATTCCTAGTTCCTTCGCTTTAATGGTGGCAGCAGAGTAAAAAGAAGATCCCTGAACACTAGCCTGGGATATTTTGGGTGGCAAAAGAAACCCCACTAGACAGTTTAGTGGGTTCTTTGATTGTAAGCCACACGTCCCGTTACAATTGGTGGCTAGTGGTGTGATAATCTCTCTCCCTCGCCTTGAATATAAGTGTCCCCATTACAGGAGTCTATAGCACTATACCCAATTGAAGTCCCTCCCCTACTCAGGCTCTACCTCCAATATCTCCAGATATTTTCCAGAGCTGACAACCCTAAGTAGTGAACTTTGAACTTAGTCAACAAAAGAGGCCATGAATGGATGGCAAGAGCCCAAACATGGCCTAAAACATATGATGCCTTTAAAACTATTGTGTCAGCTTCTTAGTGCGCCATCAAATGGATAGATAAAGAGGGAGACAGAGTAAGAGAAGACCCCCATTACTGATTAAACCCCCTTCTCAGTAGTTTGACTGTATGCTTTTTTGGGGGGGGGGGTTAATCCCTGATTGCTGATACAAGTAAATCTAATATGTTCTGTCTCTGAACATGTTATAGTAATCTGTCTGCCTTCTTATAACTTGTGCTGTTCTTACCAAGGTATAACACCTAACTTGCTCCATGCTTAGACCTGAATTACTGTGAGATTTTCATGATTTCCCCTATAGTCATGTTTCTTGACATAGGTGTCCTGTTATTAATTTTAAAAAGAATTGTCTGGGAACTGCTGCCACCACCCCACCACCCCACTGGAATCTGCTGTCCTCCCTCAGGGGCCCATTGCTACAACCCATTGGACTCATCTGAAAATGCCAGCCACCCAGATCATGATTTCAGGTTCAGCGTGAGGTGGAAGATGGGCCCGAGGGAAGGCAAAGGGGCAGGACAGGAAATGGCCAGAATGTCTCATGATTGAGTCACAAGGTTGCATTCTGAGCTGCCTGCAGGATAACCCCACCACCATCAGGCTTTGGCTCACTGGACCTGGGGGACAGAGGAGGAATACCAGCCACCAGGACTTGGAGCCACTCAGGACAGCAAGCCAGCAGCAGAAGAGCTGGCCACCCCCTCCACTCCCTGGGTTAAGAGGAAGGTGGGTCCACGGGCTGGTGAACCAACCTGGGGCCAGGACAAGCCTGACAGATACCCCACAGATCAATGGGGGAACATTGGCTGAGAGTGAGGCCAGAAAAGTGGGAGAGAGCAGGGATAAAAGGGAGAAAGCAGTAGGGGACAGGGAGGAGGAGAAAGGAAAGAGTATGCAGCGAGAAGACGAGTGCTGAAAAACAAGCTAGATAAAAAGGGGGAAGCAGGAAAAGCCTCGATGCAGGGAAGTCCTGCCAGGGAGTAGGAAAGAGATGGAGACCTCTTAGCCAGGGAGCTGAGGCAGCATGTGGGGCTGACTGGCCAGACAAACTCAAGCCCAGGGCTTCAGTCCTGTGGAACACTCCCCACCCATCAGAAGCAAGAACGAACTGACCACCACTCAGGAGAAGGGAAGGAGGGATACCATACCTGGCAGAAGGCAGCCAGGTACAGGGGAGCCCCCAACCAATATTTTAAAGGATAAAAGTAGTGTCTAGATTTTGATAACTAGGTAAACACATTTCTGAACATTCATCAGATGATGGCAGTGAAAAAAAACCAATTTGTGTGTGTTTAGTACAGAGGGTGAGTTGAATAAAACTAGAGAGGTAAACTTCTTATTAGAGTGTTATATATGTTTCTTGTTAAGATTAATCAAGGTAGAAGTTTCCCCATATGGTGTGATGGACCTCTAATTGACTTTCTATGATCAGATTATTAATCTCGCAGTAAAAGGTACACCCATCAACATATCTCATTCATTGTGGGTGTAGTAAGAAGGTAAAATACCAACAGTTAATTGTACATAGGCAATTATAACATTAAAAACCCTATATGTGAGATCTTGTACTCATATATAGAGAGTATACTCATATATAGAGTATTGCTTACTCACAGGTATGCTTACTCACAGGTATACAAAGCAAGAAGAGCTTTGTTAACAAAAAAGCTGAATTTCAATTCAAGGCTGTCATATTCTCCTCTTGGTTGTGCTCCCATTCTTGGCTTATTAATTACCTTCTAGACTTCAGACATCCCTCAAGCAGAGGTAAACTTTTAGGAAAGAAGAAAAAGAAGTGGGAATTTGGATTTATACTCTGCTTTTCTCAATTGTAAGGAGTGTCAAAGCAGCCTACAAATGCCTTCCCTTCTTCTCCCCACAAAAGACATTTTGTGAGGTAGATGGGGCTGCAGGAGTTCTGAGAGAACTTTGACTAACCCAGGGTCACCCAGCAGGCTTCATGTGTAGGAGTGCGGAAAGAAAACCTGGGTCCATTATGCACAGCACAAAAATGCATTTTTAAAATGCATCCTCCTGTTTTTTCTGGACAGCATGGACAAAAAAGGTGCAAGAGGAGAAAGAGGCTTTCCCCCCACCCGCTATTTCCTCCCATCCAAGTTTAAAGCTCTCATGCCCAACATTTACATGGATTCTGAAATCATGTCTGCATGTCTTTGAAAAAGGGTAAAACTTTATATTGCCAGAATCGACAGGATAAGCTGAGTACAACGGCACCCAGCAGCAGAGCCTCCAGAGCAAATGTATGGGGAAATCTTTAGCAAATTGCTGCAGTCACAGAGAATTCGTGCAGCACCATAAAAAGACAGGAGGGATGGTTGAACTGGGTAGAGAACAATTAAATTAGCTGGTTCATGCAAACAAACAAAAGGAAAACAATAGAAGTAAAATTATCAGTATTATTGTGTAGGCTATAGGTAAACAGAAGTTCAGCAGCATTTTAAAGACTCATTAAATATATTCCAGTGTATGCTTCCATCAGTCAGAAATTTTTTTTAAAAAACCCCCCCTCTCCTTTCTGCATTTTCCCATTCATCTTTGGAGGCAGTTCAGCTATGCTGTCCTTAACCGCTGTAAAACTATGCCCCCACCGGGGCTGGGGGGCTGGGCTGCCTATCGTTTAAACAGCTGATGTGCTGCTTTTCAGATGACTTAAATTTGTGAATGAATTTTATTGTTGTGTTACCAATGAAATTAATATATGAATTTTGTGTAATCAAATTTCTGCAAATATATACATTTGTTTTTAGGTCTATCAATAGATTATGCGGAAAACAAGCTTTATTGGATTAGTTCAGGAAATGGAACTATAAACCGATGCAACTTAGATGGTGGCAATTTTGAAGTAATTGATTCAATGAAAGAAGAACTAACAAAAGCTACAGCTTTAACCATTATGGGTAAGTCAACAAGATGCAACTGTCTGTTAGATTTTACTCTCCAGGTTCAAATGAATGCAGTTCTGTAGTACATACGTCAAAATTCCTTCTGTTAGTGAAAAGTACTTTGTTTTTAATATATGTTTGAAGACATATTGTTTTTATTTAATGTGCTGTTTATAGATAAGTTTTCATTAAGCTACACTGTAAGAATTCCCTATTAAGTTGCGTTAAATTATGCATTTTTAAGGCACAGAATTTGTTCATGAGCACCTTCTGCTTCAGTTAGCAACCAAGTTCATATTCTCAGTCCCAAGCCTTTCCAGATTTGTAACAAAATTTTTATGCCTGGTGTTTAACCTGTAATGTTTGTCAATAAATCTGTGCAGTCTTTGGGTTCCAAATAATAACTAATGTTTCACAAGAGATTTATTGGTTTAAGGTTAGTGCAGATACAAGAGTTAGGGATGGGCATTCTGGCTAATTAGTGGATATAACAAATACAGTAAGAAATCAGGAGGACAAACCTTCAGATAAGCTTACAAAATAGCTTACACATTTAACAAAAGATAATGTAGAAGTATTTTGTTTATTTACTGATATTCTTTTTATTCCACCTTTCTCCAAATAAACCCAAGGTGGTTGATATATATAAATTTCAAATCCTAATTTCAAATCAAGGTGGGACATTAGCTAGTGTTAGTAGCAAAAAGTTTTCATTGCTTATTTGGAGAAAGGTGGAATAAAAATAATATCGGTTAATAAACAAAATACTTCTACATAATGTCCTTCTTGATTATGCTTATTTTGTTATTGTATATAAAAAATAAACATAGCTTGTAAAAATGTTGCTGGAGAGTTTGCTTTTCACTTTAATCTTAGGACCCATTGAGATTAAATTCTTATTGAGTGAGAAGTGGGTTGTGCTTACTTTTATACACCATTTGGCTACACCCATGTGGTCATAACCTACCCTTAAACCAAAGAAAGGCTGGTAGGCTCACCTACCATGACATTATTCTAACTCTGTTACTATTTTTCTAAATAATAATGGTTTGAAAGATTTTTTTAAAAGATGTCTTTATACTGTATTTGTTGCATTTATATTGACACATAATTTTAAATTATATATTCTGGATACCTCCTCTACTTTCCACAGTGATTATACAAATGGAAAGTTTACTATGTAAATTGATTCTTGGACTGAATGGTTCAGACTGAAATATTTTATATTGTACGAGTATATATTCCTTTTATAACTTGCTGCTGAAGGCTATGTACAAAAGGAAAAAAGGCAGGAGTCTTTGACTCCTTAAAGACCAATAATGTTTTTTATTCTAACATAAACTTCCAGATGTTGTTCACAGTTTGAGTGAAAAAAGAATGGCTTCCTCTATGTTTATTTTAAAGAATAGCATAGTGTTACAATTTAAAATGCCTTGTATAGATTATTAATTAGTAATATTCACGTCTATTTAGGAACACAAATTCAAGTACTTTATACAATTTGTTTGTACATGGAAGATAGATAGATAGATAGATAGATAGATAGATAGATAGATAGATAGATAGATAGATAGATAGATAGATAGATAGATAGATAGAATCCTTTTATTTCAGCTTTCTTTAATTTTCTCAGTCTTAAAATGATTTGCTGAAAACACAGATATTATGTCTGTAATAGTTTTTTGTCCTTTTAAAACCATTTTTTCCTGTAATCAATTCATAAAAAATAGTTTTCTCTAAGAAAATGTCATTGTACCTGAAAGATTATGGCTACAATCCTTGAAATCAGAGAAACACTGGAAAAGCCTTTGATAGAACATAGCAGGCAACTTATTGTTCAGAAAGACTTTTTTACTGCTTATATAAAGAACCATGCGGATCCAACTGTACAAAGTTATTTACAGCATGAGCTACCCTTACTTGTTACCTGCACAGCAGAAAGAGCATTGCTATGCCATCCCATAACCTTTTGGACAAGTTCTAGATTTTGCTAGCAGGGTTTGTGTGTCTTAATATTCTCCTCCCCGGTCTTGACCACCAGCAGATCCTCTCTCTTATCATGCCTCTTTACCTGCCCACTCATCCTGTGCCTCCTATCCACCTGGTCATCCTTTCCCTGCTCTGCTTGTGAGTTCTCCCACTGCCCACATGCATAGGTGCATGCCGTGCATGCATCTGGAAGCATGGGTAGTGGAGCATTGGCAAGTAGAAAGGCTTAGGGGAGTTGGAAACAGTGGTTCCTGCCAGAAGCTCTGAGCCCTAGCAGCAGCTCCACCCTCCCCCCCCCCCCTGTGCATACATGTGCATGAGATTTGAAGGCTTGGGTAGATTTGAAGGCTTGAGATTTGAAGGCTTGGGGAGGGGACCTGTTCATTTTTCAAAGGAATTTTCCAATTTTCCTAGTGGGAAAATTGAGACATTTCGGAGGAAAAAACACTCTTACAAAATGTTCCTTTTTTTTTTCAAATGACTGCAGTGCTTGAGACAAGGTTTTATTCAAAATGCATAGCATGAAAATATCTGACATTTTGGGGTACATGTGAGGATATTGCTTTTGTTTAGAAATCAGTGAAAATGTTTCAAGACAAAATTCTGCTCAATATGTAGTTTATGAACTGTTCCAATTTTTATGAACTGTTCCAATTTTTTTTCCATTTTGGGGGACTTAAAATCTTTTGATTTTTTTTTAATGAATTTAATGTGCTAAGATAGCGCAGGAGACATCAGTTTGCAGCTCTCTCACACACTTGGTTGTATTTGCAAGTGTTGGCTGTATTTGCAATTTTGCTTACAGAAATCTAAGCCAGTTTTGCCTTCAAATTCCATAAATTTGTGAATTAATGCAATTTTATATGCGAATTAAATTACACAGGGTGCATTTTATTAAAGCAGCAAGATCGATGCAGGTCTGATAGGAAAGTATTACATATAATTTTCTATCCCCCCCTCCCCAACTTTCTCCTTTTTGTTTTTGTTTTCAGAAAATGAAAAAGTGGGAGAGGACTCACATTTTCTCCTATGGTTTCAAAATTTCCAGAAATCTTACATTTCAAATACACATGCACACATATTTGCACAACACATCATTTAAGTCAGAGTGATAATATTTAGAACAACCTAGCAATAGTACACTGATACCAATAACCTCTAAGGACAGATGTGAAGACAATCTGGCTGCAACATCTGTTACTTCAATGGTCCCCAGGGGTGATTTGGCTGGCTAGGCTGGTGTTCCCACCCTTCCTCACTGCTTCATATGCATCCCTCCTCCAGCTGCATGATAAGGGGAAGAGTACAACCATCCCAGGTAGAAGGAGTGTACATTTCTTTGATCAAGAATATATGATAGCTGCATTTTCCAGCTAGAACATCTAAACTATCACAAGGTACTGGTTTTGGTGGGTTTTCCGGGCTGTGTGGCCTGGTAGATCTTGTTCCTAACGTTTCGCCTGCATCTGTGGCTGGCATCCTCAGAGGTGTATCACAAAGAAAAGTCTGTTACACACTGTGTCTAGTGAGAAGGGAAAGTTTAGTGGGGTATATGTTTCTGGACTACCTTAATAGCATCCACCCAAACATGCAATTTACCATGGAAACTGAAAAAAAGCTTTTTTTTAGATGTCTTGGTCTTTCGAAGACCCAACCACCAATTAAGCCACACAGCATACAGAAAACCAACACACACAAACCAGTATCTACATAAAAACCCCAACCATCATCCACAACAAAAAAGGGGTATAATCAAAACTCTGACAGATGGTGCAAAACTAATTTGTGAACCTCAGATCCTCCCTGATGAAATCAATCATCTATACTGGGCTCGGCAGGCTAATGGCTACTTCACAACAGAAATTAGAAGAGCTTCAAGACCAAGAGAAACCCAGAGGATAAACAGCCCACCACAGGAAAAATATTTCTACCATACATCAAGGGAATCACTGATCAAATTGGGAAACTGATGAAAAAACATAACCTACAAACCATCTTCAAACCTACCAGGAAAATACAGCAGATGCTATGCTCAGCAAAGGTCAAGAGAGAGCCCCTCACTTCTGCAGGAGTCTATCTCATACCCTGCAGCTGTGGAAAGGTCTACATGGGAACCACAAAACGCAGCATTCAGACTTGTATTAAGAAGCATGAAACACACTGTCGGTTTAACCATCCTGAAAAATCTGCAGTAGCAGAACATGTCCTAAACAAAACTGGACGTAACATTTTATTTGAAAACACTGAAATTCTGGACAATTCGGAAGGTTACTATGTCAGACTGCACAGGGAGGCCATTGAAATTCACAAACCCCAAGACAACTTCAACAAGAAAGACGAAACTCTGAAAATTAGCAAAACTTGGCTACCAGTACTTAAAAAATGGACTGATAACCACACCCGCAATACAGTGCACTCAACCACACCTTTGCATAGCAAGTTCCACCCAAACACTTACTGATTGGTTCCCCACCCTCGGACATGGACAACATATACCCCACTAAACTTTCCCTTTCCCTTTTCGCTAGACATAGTGAAACAGACTTTTCTCTGTGATACACCTCTGAAGATGCCAGCCACAGATGCAGGTGAAACATTAGGAACAAGATCCAACAGACCATGGCCACACAGCCCAGAAAACCCACCAAAACCAGTTGAATCTAGCCATGAAAGCCTTCAACAATATCTCAAGGTACATTTGTAGGACAACATAGGGTAGTCAACTGTGAACGACATATATCATAGGTTGGAACATTTGCTATGTGGTGGCTCCAAAGCACATTAAAAATGTCTCTTTCTCTCTTTGACCCAAGCAGAAAGAATTTTGTATATTTGTATATTTCTCAGACCCAATCTAGATCTTGTGATCTCCACAAAGAAACTATTGCCATTTTAAAGTAATTTAAAAATGCTGTGTGGGCCCAATCTTGATGTGTCACTCTCCCCCCACCTCCGACTTCTTTTCTAGTGCCTCAACAGCTGTGGGAGGCCTGCAAACATTTTGGCACTCAGTAAGGCACACAAAGAGAAACATCCTGCTGAGCTGGGGCCCTAATTAGGATTAAGACCTTTAAAATCATTTTCAAATGACTATCATTTCTAATTTGGTCCTCAGAGGTTATAAGAGGCTGCTGCAGAAAGGAAAAGATAGGAAAAATAATTTTCTATCCCCCCTCCCCAACCCAATTACTAGAGTTAACTAGAATTATTGATCATTTTCTTTGCATTATATTATTAATTGTTGAACAAAAAATAAAAACAAATAAGGATTCAACCCAAAGGGGGACAGTAGACTGGTGCCAAGTACAGTGTTATGGTACTGCCTCCAAAGAGGTAATTGGTACCACATGCAACTGGAGGGAAGAAGAAAATCCTTTTCTCTTCTGGGAAAGCCCATAGTCTGGAATGATTTATTTTTGATAATGTGAATCTGCACCACAAATAGGGGCATTCCTGGGCTGAAACTCCTGAGGGAACCAATTAAAGTTGACTCCAGCAGAGGAGTGCTGACTTATGGGTGAACTTCCAAATGTGGGTACCATGGAGCGCACGGTGCCCCACCACTGAGGGAAGTCCCTCTAAATTGGCATCTGTGCCAAATTGCATGGTGCTGGTGGCAACGGTGCTGGTGCAGGGGTCACACCACTTCCAATGCAGCTCCCCCCACCATTGAATTGCACTGTGATAAGGATTATACAATTTTAAGGATGAAAATTTATAACTGTTGAAATGTTTACAGAGATTAAATAGTTAAATGGATTTGTATACTTGTGGTGCACTACTGACCCTTTTAATTATCACAACTGTAATGTTGCAATTCAATTTATAATTTATTTAAAACATTTACATCCTGCCTTCCTTTCCCAAGCCAAGGACCCAAGGATGAAGGTACTTTCATGAACAAAATATCACATGGCTGTTATGCTACCTCAACAGTTAGAAAACGTTTTAAAATGGCAATGAGGAATAACTCGACTTGGCAACGAGAGGTATGCTAGTGGAGGGATCTTTATAACAACTATACCAGAAAATGGCTTGATACGTTCCACAGAGAATACAAAAGACACCAAATTGAATTTAAATATTTTTATAAGTTTTTGGCAAAAACATTCACACAGTGAGACATAGAGAAGCTTACACACAGTTCCTAAGAGATATAAAAAGGGTGGAAATAGGTTTGGATGAAAGATTAGGAAGGGGTAGCGAGGACTTATACATTACATAGGTTCAGCTGAGAAGTTCTTGGAGAAGGCAAGGATTCAAATGGCCAGGATGTGAATCCAAGCGAGGGACGATATATCGTGACTCAAAACCAACCAGACACAAGAGAGGTTCAGGCTAGTAAAGAGTGCTGAGCTTGGGGTGCACTGTACTTTTATACCATATAGTGTGATTTGGGGCGGGAGCTAGGAGCTCTCTTCCTGGAATTCTTGGATTTCCATGCTGGGATCGCTGGGTTGAGCTAATTAGCAGCTTACCTATCGATTTCTAAATGTCAGGACAGTAGAGCCAATTGTCTTCTGATTGAATCAGGGGTAGCCTTAGTGGCTTGGACAGAGTTTCTTTTAGGAGTTTCTAACCAGATATGTTATTTAAATTTGGCTGAGGCTTTGAGTGGATCAGGGAAGGAAAGATTGTAAATGTTGATGGTTGCTAAAGGTGTTTAGATAAAAATCTTGTGGCAAGGTGTATCCCAGTTCCTTTGTGTTACAGCAACCTTGGCAGGGTGTGGTAATTAAGATACATGTCCATGAGGCTTCCAGCCTCTGCCAACTGGAGTAACTCATTCAATGGTTTAATTTTGCTAACAGGCTTTTTGCACTTGGCCTGTTTTTGGTTTGGACACTCTGCTACACACACATGAATGGTCATACCCTGCAACATTTCAACATGGCACAGGGGATTTTAGTGAAAATTGAACATTCAGCAATAAAATTTGATGTGCAAATAATAATGCATATCTTTAATTTGTGTTCCAAAAATTACCATCTAAATTACATAAGTAATGTGAAACACATTTCTCCCCTTTTCTTGAATGTCCATTAGATAATGATGAAAAGGAGGGATTTTGTCCTTCTCCCTCAGTTGAAAAAAGTCCCCCCCCCTTTTAAAGCCTTTGCACATTCTACTGTACCATGATGTTCGGTGCACCAACTCTGAATTTGAAAATCCATGTAGATTTGTGAGTGGATTCTGGGGAGGGCACAATTTGGGGAACAGGAAGGATCTCACAGGATGTAATGCCACAGGGCCTCCCTTCCAAAGCTTCCATTTTTTCCCCGGGGTGCTGATCTGCTGGAAATCTCAAGTGAACTGATGTCTGGTAATCTTATAGTTCTGGGAGATCTCAAGACCTCCCCTGTGAGCTGGCAATTCTTCATGATGTTATCCAATCTCTGCATTTGTATAGCACTTTGGTATATGGTATTTGTAACCATAGGAGCAATTCTCTGCATAGAGTTCCAAATTGACAGAACTTTTATTGCAGTCCGCTGACTGAAAACACAGTTGATCTTACTTACAAGGATAGATGAGTATAAGTTATCAGAAGTACAGTTACGTAGAGTTTATTCAAAAACAATTGGGAAGAGGTTGTTGCTCAAAGATAGGGCCATATTCTTGTTATGCAGAAGATCCCAAATCCAATCCCTGACATCTCTAGTTAAAAGGATGAGGCAGTAAGTGATTTGAAATACCTCTACCTGAGACCCTGGAGAGTCATTGCCTATCTGAATAGACAGTACTTATTTTTATAGGCCACTGGTCTTATTCAGTATAAGGCACTTCCATGTATCCAGTGTGTTGGCAATATCCTTGTTTCCACACACTCACAATTTTTTTTCTCAATAGGCACATACCTCTTCACACTGCATTTCATTTGGGGGGCTATGATAAAGGAAATGGTAGTGATTAATAAGTGTTTTACTGTGATATTGTCATTCCAGCTATCATATTATGATTCCATGCCATTTAGTAACTCTGTTCTAGGAGTAACCATGGACTATATTGCACTAGTCTACTAGTTATTTCATGTGACAACAATGTGAGTTTCCTTTTGCAATACATTCTGTGTATATTTTTCTAAAATAGAATCTTCTAACATATGTTCTTGCATGATGATATTATTCTTGATCATTTAGATATCCCAATGTGCTTGTAGGCTAATAACATTTAATTAGGTGTAAATATGAAGTAATTTTTCCCTGTATGCTGAGCAGAACATAGGAAAATCTAAATTGTATTTTGTATACATTATTTTTACCATCAATTAATATTGGATGTTTCTCATTACTTATTGGAATCGTGCTGGATCCAAAGGTGTTCTTTTGCTAATACAGCCCTAGTAATAGTACTACTAGTAGTTGTATTGTTCTAATAGAATGGCAATTCTGTTAGTGCCATTCCCTCTTATCTCTCCCCTAGTTTTTAAAATCCTCTGATGCCCAAGAACAGAAGGGCTCAATTAGCTGAAGTGGGAGGAAAAAAGGAAAAGTCCTATACGATTCACTCCTTCAATTCAATTCTCAGTTTCTGATTCATTTAACTAGAATTATACATGGACAGAGGGGAGAGATTAATCAAAAATCTGTGTTTTAACATGACAGGTCTAAAATAATAAGTTAGGGAACACTAGAAATCAGTGAAATATTTAGGATTCAGGTAGGATTTTGAATTGAGAGGTAAAATGCGCTCAGAATTTATTAGAAGATATTATTGAGGATGATGGGCTTCTTTTTGTAACTTTGAAAATGATATCCTGCCTCTATCCCACATACAAATGCAAGACCTGGGTTATGGTTAAAGCTAACAGCCCAATCCAGATGAGGGGCAGAATGGAATATGGGAATGGTGCAGGTCCCCACCAATGCATTTGCCCATCCCGCCAGCATAAGGGGCACCCACGGCAGCAGAGATGACAAACACACCGGTGGGCCTAAAAAGACCCACCACTCCAAGGCTGTGCTATGCTGGAGCAAGAGGGGGAAGGCTCCAGTGGGTTTTCAGCCCAGAAATTCCTCTGGTGTACCCCTCTGACTTATGCCCTCTCACTTTTCCCAGTCACTGCAGAGCTCCCCCCATCTGGATTGGGCTGCCAAATTTCTGAAAAGTGGTGGTTTAAGATAAAATACTATTAAAGACATGTTTAAAGAATATAGTAACACAACACCTTTTATTGGCATATAAATACATAAATTAAGGAATATAGATTCCTGATTCTCTACGTGAGTCTACACATTGAAAACATCAAGAAGACAAGGTTACAGCAGAGAATAAGGGTCTGATCTGCGATAACATTTGTATTTGTATAAGGCCTTATGCGGCCTGGGACCCTCATACCTCCGGGACCGCATTACCCCATATGTCCCTACTAGGCCTCTGCGCTCAGCGGAGGCCAACTTGCTGGTAGTCCCTGGCCCCTCAATGATGCGGCTGGCCTCCACTCGGGCCAGGACTTTTATAGCCCTGGCCCCTGCCTGGTGGAACACTCTTCCTCCAGCTGTCCGGGCCCTGCGGGCCCTTGGTGAGTTCCGCCGGGCCTGCAAGACGGAGTTGTTCCGCTGGGCCTTTGGAGTGTCCAGCTGCTGACTGTGTGCCCCCTCCACCCTCCTATGTTTTGGGCCTATTACCATCCATGTGACCCATGCTCTTCTCCCCTCCTGGGAGGGTCTAATAGGAATTGCAGGCATTGTTTATTATTTGCTGCATTTTAAATTTTAAATTTAATTTAAATTATTTACAGTCTACTATGTATCTGAAATTTTATGTTGTCAACCGCACAGAGCCCTTCGGGGATTGGGCGCGATATATAAGACTGATAAATAAAAAATAAAAAAAATATTTCATAGGAGATAATGTATCGCTTTATTTGGAAATGATGTGAATTCACACAAAAAAAGCTCCTTAGCATACTAGTCAACACAGATGCTGGAGATTATTATTTCATTCCACAACTACAACAGTATAAACAGGAACAGGACATTCCAAGAAAACTATGTGGAGGGAAATGTGTAAGTGCCTCTAATATTTGCATGTTCTGTGCTTTAGTGGCTAGAACTTGAGGAAAAGAATCACAAGTTTCTTTGTGTATGTAATATTGTAGACAATCCATCCTAGTTGTGCTGTCTCTGAGAGGCAGCGAACGGTCCCGGGAGGGTTGGGTCAGCGTCATGTACGCCGACCCAACCCCAAGCGTGGCTGTGCGGAAGCGGCCTGTGTGTGTGTGTGTGTGTGTGTTTGAGGGCTTGGGAGGGTTTTTGTTTGTGTGGGGGGTTTCTTTGTTTTTGGCCATAGGCTTGCCTTAGGCATCTGAGAGGCTGGGCTTCTGGTGAGTCACCAGCTCTAGTTAACTGCCATCCAGCTCATTTGAGCAATATCTGAGGCCCCTTGCGCACATGCAGAATAATCCACTTTCAAAGCATTTTGCAGCAGGAATTTACTGTACAGAGTAGCAAAATCCACTTGAAAACAATTGTGAAAGTGGATTGAAAGTGCATGTGTAGAAGGGGCCTGAGAGGTAGCGGTGCGCATCATAATCTCTGAGAGGCAGCAGAAGGAAGCAGAAAAGAAAGCAAAAATGAGCTCTGTTTTTGTTGGATTGTCCTTAAACCTGTCATTACCAAACTTCCAAAGCAGAATAGAAGGTGAATTGGAGATTTGATTGGGAGAAGAGGCTTCAGCCAGTAGGTCCCAGTCCCAGTTTAGTTTAGTTTAGTTGAAGACTTTTTGAAAAGAAGGCTAATTAAGACTACTATTTAAGTCTACTAAATTGTGGCCCTTTCCCCACTTACCTTAAGCCCCGTGCTACTCTCCGCAAGTAGCGCGGGGTCCCACTGCACTCCCCACGTCAGGGGCGGCAACAGCGCAACCGCCCCGATGCTACCACTCTTGCGCCCGCTCAGCGCGCGGCATCCCTGGCGCTGGTGAAAACGGCGCCTTTGGATGACCCCAGGCAGAGTGCGGGGTCGTGGGGACGCCCGGACGCGCGCCAGGGATGCCGCGCTCTCAGAGCAGCGCGCAGCGACGGTGGCAGCAGGAGAAGTGGGGAAAGGCCCATAGATGGTCAGGGAGTTGTTGCAGACACCTACAACAACTGTGGTGTGTTTGCTTGTTTTTGTTGGAAAGAGTGAGCAGCTATACCTGTAATAAGCGCAAGTTGGCTGCTCTGTTGGAAGAGAAGGTCCAGCAACTTGAGGAAGAAGTACCTACTCTTCAGCCCATTAAGAAGAATGAGGGCTTCCTGGACAGAATGGAGCAGACGGTACTGCGTGGAGAAAACACTGTGGAGTTCTCTGATAAGGACGGCAGCTTGCAAACACAGGCGGTGGGCATTTGGAAGAATGGGATGCCTAGAAGTAGAGGGATCAGGGAGCATTCTGTGAATTTCAAGTTACAGAATTTATTTGAAGTTCTCTCCCATGTCAGTAAGGATAAGGAACAGGCACAGGAGCAACACAGTCAGCCCTTCAAGAATGTTCTGCCCCTGGAATGGCCCCTGCAAAAACCCAGGTGGTGGTAGGGGACTCCCTGCTGACGGGGAAAAAAAACAGTGATTTTGCATGCCTGTCAAGATGACTCGAGAAGTGTGCTGTCTCCCTGGGGCAAATATCTGTAATGTCACAGAGAGGCTGATAAGACTTGTCAAGCCCTTTGACAGTTATCCCTTCCTTTTGATCCATGAGGGAACAAATGGCACTGCAAGACATAGCTTTTCAGACTTCACAAGGGATTTTGAGGCTCTTGGGAGGAAGCTGAAGGATCTGCATGCACAGGTTATTGTTTCATCTCTACTCCTGGTTGAAGGACATAAGAACATAAGAACATAAGAACAAGCCAGCTGGATCAGACCAAAGTCCATCTAGTCCAGCTCTCTGCTACTCACAGTTGCCCACCAGGTGCCTTTGGGACACAACCCTGGGAGGGAAAGAAGTATAGTTGAGGGGAACAACTGGCTTTGCAGGTGGTGCTACCAGGAATGTTTTGGCTTCTTGGACCATGATCTGTGGTTTTCATGAAGATGGACTACTGGCAAGAAATGGGTTGCACCTCATAGCTGTTGGTTGGAACATTTTTGCTAGGAGGTTCACAAATCTGATCAGGAAGGCTTTAAACTGAGTTATGTGTGGGAGGGAGACAGTATTCAAGCAGGCCTGAATTCATGAGGTGCTAGGGATAATAGTCCAAAGATTATAGAGAGTGAATAGTTGAAGAACCCAACAGAGGGAGGATATCAGGGATAATTATACATGTGAACAGATCTATTACAGACCCCCAAACCAGGTTGAAGAGTTGGATACTGTCTTCCTGGAACAGATGACCAAACTTTCAGAAAGGAGAGAAGTAGTAGTAATGGGAGATTTCAGTTATCCTGATATTTGTTGGGAGTCAAACTCTGCCAACACTACAAGGCAGACAAATACCTCACTTGCCTTGCAGACAATTTCATGTTCCAAAAGGTAGACGAAGCAACAAGGGCAGTTTAGATCTGCTCCTCACCCAAAATGATGTGCTGGTTAATGGGGTGGAAGTGGTGGAATCCTTAGGTGGGAGTGATCATGTTCTCCTGGAATTTGTTATACTGTGGAAAGGGGATGCCAATCACAGTCTGACATACATTCTAGATTTTAAGAAAGCTAGTTTCAGTAAACTTTTGAAATTACTTAGTGTGAACTCGTGGTTAAGAATACTAAGGGAAGGGAGTATTCAAGCAGTATCTTCGAGACCGCATCACCCCATATGTTCCCACACGGCCTCTTCGTTCCGTAGAGGCCAATTTGCTAGTGGTTCCCGGCCCCTCGATGATGCGGCTGGCCTCCACACGGGCCAGGGCCTTCACAGCCCTGGCCCCGGCCTGGTGGAACGCTCTTCCACCAGCTATCCGGGCCCTGCGGGACCTTGGTGAGTTCCGCAGGGCCTGCAAGACAGAGCTGTTCCGCCAGGCCTTTGGAGAGACCAGCCGCTGATGGTGCCCCCCCCTCTCCCTGGCCCTACACCTGGGCCTTTAACATCTATCAAGATCTGCCGTTCCTCTCTAGGGGGAAGAATTTAATATTAGGTATCGGGCGCCACCTATACCTATATCTATGCTTTTATTCATTCTACATTTTATATGTTAATGTGTAGCTAGTTTCGCTGCTTTTATAAGTTTTAGCCTATTTATGATATTTTATGACTGTATCCATTGTATGCTGTATGCCGCCCAGAGCCCTTCGGGGACGGGGCGGGATAGAAATTTAAAGTATATATAAATAAATAAATAAAGGGAGTGCAGGATGGATGGAAGTTTCTTAATCGGAAGTGAGATCTTGAAGGCACAATTTCAGACAGTTCCAATGAGTAGGAAAAATGGGTAGTGTCTGAGGAAACCAGCATGGATGTCTAAGGCCTATCAACTGAGCTAAGATTTAAAAAGAAATACGTAGAAAAAAATGCAAAAAGGGAGAAATCACCAAAGAAGCATGTAGGGAGGAAGTAAGAGAAGCTAAAGTGCAGAATGAGCTCAGGCTTATAGGTTAGAAAAAATAAACAGGTTTTTTTGGGTTACGTCCATAGCAAAAGGAAGAAAAAGGATATGACAGGGTCACTGCATGGAGAAGATGACAAAATGCTAACAAGGGATTGAAAAAGGGCAGAACTACTCAACATCTTCTTTGCCTCAGTCTTCTTCCTAAAGGAAAACAGTGCTCAAATAAGGGAAAATGGAATAGAACATGTAGTAGGGAGAATTCAGCACTGAAAAAAATAAAGAGGTAGTACAGAAATGCTTGGCTACTTTAAATGAATTCAAATCTCCAGAGCCTGATACACTACATCCCAGGGTATTAAAAGAACTGGCAGAAGTGATCCCAGAACCACTTGTTATAATCTTTGAGAACTCTTGGAGTACAGGAGAAGTCCCAGCAGAATGGATGAAGGCTAATGTTGTCCCCAGCTTCAAAAAGGGGAAAAGTTGACTTGAGTTTTTCAAAAACAAGTCGTGCCAGGCTAATCTTATCTCCTTTTTTGATAGAGTGACAAGTTTGGTAGACAAAGGGAATGCTGTGGATGTAGCACACCTTGACTTCAGAAAAGCCTTTGACAAATTCTCCCATGAAATTCTTGCAAGGAAACAAGTAAAATGTGGGTTAGACAATGCTACTGTTATATGGATTTGTAATTGGATTGACCGAACCCAAAGGGTGATCACCAATGGCTCGTCTTCATACTGGAGAGAAGTAACTAGTGGGGTGACATGGGGTTCTGTCCTGGCTCCAGTTCTATTCAATATTTTTCTTAATATTTTGGATGATGGAATAAAGGGCATGCTTATCAAATTTGTGGTTGACACCAAATTAAAAGGGATAGCTAATACCCCAGAGGACGAGGTCAGAATTCAAAATGACCTGGACAGATTACAGAGCTGGACCAAAACTGACAAAATGAATTTCAACAGAGATAAATGTAAGGTACTACACAGAGATTTCAACAGAGGAAAATGTAAGATACTAAGGCAGAAAAATGAAATACGCAGATATAAGATGAGTGTCACCTGGGTTGACAACAGTACATGTGAAAGGGATCTGGGAGTCTTAGTAGACCACAAACTGAATACGTGGCAGCAGTGTGATGTGGCAGCCAAGAAAGTCAGTGCAATTCTGGGTGCATTAATAGGAGTTTAATGTCTAGATCGAAGGATGTACCACTGATTAGTACCACTCAATTCTGCATCGCTCTAACTTCACCAGTTCTGGGCACCACAATTTGAGAGGGATATTGAGAAGCTGGAATGGGTCCAGAGGAGAGCAACCATAAGGCATGGATTGCATGACCTATGAAGAGCAGCTTAAGGAGCCAGGTATGTTTAGTCTGGAGAAGAGAAGGTTAAGGGGCTGCCCATCACATTAACAGTAATAAATGTGTCCAGGGCAGCAGTAACAGCTCCATCCCCAGATAGCGACAAAGCTGTCTTCAAGGCCCTCAGGCCCGAGGAGACGCTAGAAACGTCACCACAGCAACAAACCCCAGCTGACAGCCAAAAGGAAATGCCAGCGATATCATCACAGCAACGAGCTCTGGCTGACAGCCAAGACGAAGCACCGGCTTCCAAAGTTGCACAGCTGGAACTAACGGAAGCTGGACGATCTCAGCCAAGATTGCAGGCTGAGCAGCCATTGCGGGGAGGCGGGGCAGGAAGCAACAGGGTTAAAAAGGGGTAGAGACGATAAAAGGGGAAGAAGGGAGGAGGGTGGGGCTGGCTGTAGAGTTTGGGAGAGGGAAAAGCCGGTTGCTCTAGCAAGGGTTTAGGATTAAAAGAAGTGAGGGAGAAAGGGAACTCAGTTGCGCACACAAGGGTTTGTCAGCACATTTGCCTCGACCCTAAGGGACAGGCTGAAGTAGCATTTGTTCCTGAAGCGGGTGGGGGGAGGTTTTTGCTGACAGACACCTGATTTAGAGCCAGCTGAGAAATCTTAAGGACAGACTTCACGCTAGGGGAAGTGAAAGAGAGACCACCACTCTGACACCAATGGTGAGGACGGCTTTACCAACTGCCATGTTAGGGAAGGAGGGACAGCACACCTAACCCCGGGCAAGGAGGGTGGGGTAGACCCCCACAAAATGATATATCTTGGCAATCTGCCCAAGTTACGAACAGTATACAGTTTTCTTCTCCAAGTACTCAGGCCATAATTAATAAAAAGTAATGGCCCATCATTTGGAATACTGTTTATCTTATCCAACAGAAATATTGCTTTTAATTATCTAGATCCCAATGAGCTGTGTTTTAGTATTAATTAGTATTAATCAATCTGCTAATAACTCTTCTACCATATATTATAACCAAATTATTAAAATAATTATTGATGGGACATTCTTGTACACACATTCTTGTACACAATTATTGATGGGACATTCTTGTACACACAGTCAAAACATTAAATATGAATATTTAATTAATGTTACAATGATATATAGTGAACATTTTGTTGTCTGGCATTTGATTATCCAGAATCCTCAGTTAACCGGCTTTCCCCAGAGAGGAAGCGTCTCCCCTCTGCCACCACACCCTTGGATCTTTCTGCATGTATATATCCCATTCTTGCCTTTCTGCTGGATCAGTTTTATGCTTTCTGTTGTTGCTGGGCTTCTAACAGCTGGTGGTGCCAGCTGAGATCATCCCTGTGTGTCTCATTCCTTGTTAGCCTAACTTGAGTCATCAGGAGCCGGCTTTGTTGGAGGGCTCCCAGACACCTGACCTCTTTTCTGCCTGCTGCATACAATAGTTCCATGGCTCGGGGGAAGGGAAAACTCTTATCAGAATGGAGGATGTTGCCATGGCCTTCCCAATGGGGTAGGGTTGGGTTGCTGCAGATTCCTCTGGATAGAGGAGCAATAAGCTTGTGTAGCTGGCACATTCTGATTATCTGAAATTCCTCATGTGTGCTGGATAACAAAGTTTTTACTGAATGTATCTGTGTGTATGTGTGTGTGTGTGTACACACACACATTATTAATAGCTAGTTTTATTCTACTTTTTAACTTCAGTGTAATTTATTATATAATGAAATTTTGAAGTGAAAATCCATATTACAGAAAACTGTGGCATTCAAGAGTGAAGGACACTTAGTGCAAACCTGTGTGAAGGTTCTCCAGTATAAGCATATTGAATTGACTGGAGTAGTTCTGCATAGGACTGCCCTGTACATTTGTTTTCGCTTACATAAACCATTTATTGTTTGAATAAAATCACTGCAGCTTGAGCTGTGCTCTGCTATATTTTCTCTATTCACACTGAACAGGAACAATCAAATGTATTTCTTTAGCTCTTGGGTTTCAGGTTAAATATTTGGCAGATAATCATAGAAAGTATTCCTTTGGAATAACTAGGCTTTTATTCAAATGTAAAAGTTGTTGAGTATTTATGGTTCTTCTGTATAGTTAATTATCTAGCCCTTGTTACTGGAACCTTGAGTTCCTCTGTCTAGTCCCATTTTTAAATGGTTTCCCCCATTATGAGAAAATTCTAACTTCTAGGAGAATTAACTTCTTTTAAAAACTGATACGGAAATCACAAGGACTGTAATCCTGCACACCTGGGTTTTACTGGGATTTAAGCACCCTAAGTGTGCGTGAGATTTCAATCTTTGTGACTGCAGTGATTAAAAGCAAAACAAATTAACAGCATGTGGCTATTTTTGAGAATTCTGTTTTGATTTTTTGAATTTTTTTTAATTGTATAGGTGCAGGAGACTGCAAAGAAGGCCAATACTCTAAGGGCTAGTGATGAGATTACCCTGTCCTGAATTGTCTTCTAATTCTAATCTCTGTTGTGAAAAAAAATGATTCTGTGATCTGAGAACAAAGATAACAGGATTGTCTAATTACATGATTGGAATTAGCAGGAGAGGTAGGTGGTCTTAGAGACTATTTACTATTTATGCAAGCAGCAGCATTTTTTTCATCAATAGCACAATAGGGAGAAGTGTCTAACTATTATATGTTCATGTGGGTATGCTGAACCGGCAAACACATATTATTCACATTGCAAAAGGAAACTTACATTCACCATGGGAGCTACCTTATATAGGAGTTTATGTGAAACAGGTTAGTTTGTTAATTTGTTAGTTGAATAGTATTGTTCAGGGGCACAGACAATTCAGGGGGCACTTGTTCAATTATTTTTCTTCACTAGAACAAAATCATATAGGGACAATTGTTTCAGAATGTTGATTTCCATTGCCACAGTGAGCATAACTGAATAATAATGTAAATAATACTTACCAGTTTTTCAGGCAATACTGACAATTATCTCTAATTGCATGAAGTTAGTATTAGTAATTTTAGCAACTAAGTACAGTCTCAAGTTATATGGCAGTTTGTGCATATTACAGAGCTATGCAATAATTTTGATAAATCAAAGTTAGTGTGCAGGGTAATCCTAGGAAGACTTAATTGCTACTGTATGAAATGGGAATTACTCTCAGATGAGTGTGTAGGATTCTGCTGGTAAAATGGGCCCACTGTAACAACTTGTGTTTGTCTAGAAATTTGATCCAAGATTACCTAGTGTAGGAAGAGAAAGATAGCCTTGCCTTGCACACAGTATGTGCATCCTCCTAAACAGTTGTATTATACATGGAGATCTAACAGAACTTTCTAGAAAATATATTTCAATAATATCAGATATTTATATAAACCAAAAAAAGGCAGTTTTCTTCATGACCTTTCTCTCTCTTGATTTTTGTGCTATTATTGTATTATTTTAAGCCATATCCATCACAGCAATAGAATATGCATGATGCAGTTTAACTCTTCAGAAACAGATTTTCACAGAATCATTAGATTAGAAGACTCTTAATGATCATCATCACTTCATAGTTCATCTTGTCATTCAGGAAGACTGTAATCTGTAGATCTAGTGTGCTGAGTCATAATTCTGTGAATCTGTACAAAAGGTTATTTGTGCTTTATCCATACTCTTTACAGATTTCTCAAAAGTATTTTTAATTTGTAAATATAATGCCCAGACATGGATGGTGTAGGCTAGCCTGATCTTGTTAGATTTTGGAAGCTAAGCAGTGTTGGCTCTGGCTGGTATTTGGATGGGAGATCACCAAGGAAGTCCAATATTGCTGCACAGAGGTTAGCAATGCCAGACCATCTCTATTTGACTTGCGCCTTGAAAACTTTGTGGGGTCACCATAAGGCTGTGACTTCCATCACAACATCATGATTTAGAAAGCATATATATATATTGGTTCTTTATGTTAGATTTTTAAATATATTTTTCGTGTGTGTATATATACACACACACACACACATATATGTATATACATATATACATATATATCTACACACATGCATGGATGTGCATATGTATATACACATCTATACATATATGTCTACACACATGCATGCATGTGCACCCATACACACACACATATGAAAGGTGGTAATTTGGCAGATTGCTCAAAGGTTATTATGCACAGAAAAGCCCATATATTCTTTGTGTGAGCCAGGAACAAAATTAGTCGTAGCCTTTTTATCTGTTCAAACTAATATACTTCATTTGTTATAGGAACTCCATTTCTGGATAGGATATAGTATATATAGTTTCCTAATTTAGTTTAACAAACTGGAATGCAGGAGTCTCAGGACCTGCATCCTGCCGTTGTGGTTGCAAGATGGAAAAGAATGTGTGTGTGCAAGGTATGAAAAGGAGGAAGGAAGTGGTGGAAGGGTGCATTGGAAGCAGTGGAAAGGTTGTGCTGGCGTCCATTCAACCAGCACCATGCAAAATGGCACAGATGCCAGTGCCAAGAGATTTACCTTGGTGGCCACCCACCACAGATCTCAAACCCAGCTCCCAAAGGACTTTTGGCCTAGGAAACCCTCCCAGGTGCACAGACTGATTTTTTTGCTTCCAGCTTTCTTGGGGTTGAAAGGAGTTTCTCCTTCTTCTCTGGCACCCATGCTGCCAATTGCCTCTTTAGAGGCAGCGTGGTGCAGCTGTCCTTGGACACCACTGTACCACCTCCCTTCTTTGGACTGGGCTATAAATATAGTTTTCTAATCTAGTCTAACTAGGATGGAGAGAGATACAGGAATGGCATCATGCCCTAATGGTTGCAAGGAGAACAACAATGTGTGTGTATGACGGGAGGCATGAAAAGGAGGAAGGAGGGATATTTCCTGAGAATAGCAATTTGCACATCTAAGGAATAATGTTAGAGCAGCAGAGAAATGATTCCCAGTGCCTTGACTCCTCTATCTCTCTCACTTTCTAATCAAGTTCCACTCTGAAGTCTGGGATTAAGATACAGCTCAAAGTCCTTCATTTCCAACACTTTATGTATGAAATATATTTCATGTAACAGAGATTTAAGAATAATACTTCAGAATTTCATTTATCTTTATACCAAAAATGCATTTAAATTCACAGTATGAGAAAGCATTTACCCTGATTGATTTACCCTGTATTTAGATATATATATGGGATTAGAAAAGGAAGAGGCACTAGAGATCATATTGCAAATGTGAGAAAATTTCAGAAGAAAATTAGCTTGCGTTTAATAGATTACAGGAAAGATTTTTGACTGTATGGATCATGAAAAGCTATGCCTGTTTTTAAAGGAAATGGGTACATCATAGCATGTGACAGAATATAGATTTCCATTTGGCAAAGGTATTGGTTTCCATTAGGCAAATAGTTTCTATTTCGCAAAGATGTTAGACAAGGATGCATTGTATCTTTCTATTTCTTCAGTCTATATGCAAAACATTTCATAAGGAAAGCTGGATTAGCTTTAGATGAAGGTGGAGCAACAATTTGAAATATGCCAATGATACCACATTACAGGCAGAAAACAATGAAGACGTAAAATAACTACTGATAAAAAGTTACAGCAGAAAGGGCCAAAGCCACACTACAGATAAGCAACAAGGAGACTTACAGCCCCATCTAGTGTGTGTATGTGGTATGGGGGGCGAATACATTCTTGGGAGCTGCTGTGCAGCTGTACTGGCTGATTTGTCCTCCCTGGGGCACTTACCCTGGTGGAGGGGCTATCCCACTAGTGTTCAACTGCCCCCTACCTCTAAGTGCAAGAACACAGCATAGGATGCTGCAGAAGTGACCCTAGCCTGGCCTGGCCCTGACCTGTTGAATCCTTCTGTGAAGGCCAGCATAGACTTTGAAAGGACCCTGCTGCCACCCCATGCCCTTTAATGAGAGAGCCTTTAATGGGAGAGCCAAGCCTGCAATACAGTCCCTGAGAGCATCTGCTGCTTAAAACTGTAAGATCTACTTGTATCATTTTGGGGTCTTTTAAACTCTCCAATAGTGCCTCTCTCTCTCTCTCTCTCTCTCTCTCTCTCTCTCTCTCTCTCACACACACACACACACACACACACACACACACACAGTTTTCTGCAAATCTAGAGGCCTTCTAAGAGTTATAGAAAAATCTGTATTGCCTAGAATGCTCAAATTTGTCCAACTTTATTATTAGTACATAGTGCTCAATAGTGCTCAACAGTGCTCAACCCAGTGCTCAACCCACTCTTAGTACATAGTGCTTAATAGTGCTCAAAATCTGCATTGCCTGGTAACAGCTTTACTGGGTGGGCATGGGGACATGTTGGCTCAAAATTATAGGGTCTGCCAGAAAAAAAAGTCAAATAGAAATAAGAGTTTTAAGTTCTTTTTTAGATATGTATTGGCACAGGAAAAAAACTTTTACTTGTAGGACCCATGCCCAATTTGTCTGAAGGAAAAACATGGAAACTTAGGAGAAGGAGCACTGAAAAAAGACTCCTGTGAAATATTTTCTCTTGTAGAGTGGAATGCTTTTTGTACTCAAAATGAATAGCATAAAAAGATGTTAGAGTTTTTACAGTTTTTTCCAATGGAAAGCAAGGGAAATTTTGGAGAGCGGGGGCGGGTGGTGGTCTAGAAAATGTCATTCCCTATTTGAGTGACACAAATCTTGTCTAAAAACATTTCACTCATTCCAAATGAAAAGCAAGAGGAACTTAACTTTTCTGATGGAAAATCTGGGAAATTTTGAGGACCACTGAAAACATTACCAAATATATTATTTTAGTATGAGTAGAATATTTCTTAAGGTTTGATTTCTCACTTTAAAAGAATACAATGACAAATTCTGAGGACTTTTTCCGTTTTTCCAATGGAAAAATTATGAAATTTGGGGGAGCACTGGGGACAAATATTCTGTGGTTATTTCCCTGTTTTGGGAATGAGTGAAATTTAAAAAAAAAACAAGATATACGGATGTGTAAATATGAAAATATTTCTTTTAGGAAATCTGCAGTGTTAGATTATGATCGCTCTTATGTATACTGTAGTCATAGACAACATTTTCAGGACATTGTGTAGAATGCCACAGTGTGCAAGTCATTTTCAAGTTGTGGATTCACTTATTGCTTATATTAAATGAAGATATTTATACATTAAATTCCACAGTATTTCACATAATACAATTTTAAATGCCAAATTACAAATGGTACCTTTTTTTGGTAAATCAGTGGGAAAAGGTCTAGATTTGATAGGAAAGTACCGTATGTACTCGAGTATAAGCCAACCCGAATATAAGCTACCTAATTTTACCACAAAAAACTGGGAAACTTATTGACTCGAGTACAAACCTTCAAACTTGACTCAGTAGCAGCTAAAAACAGAAGATTTGGGAGCATGATGAGATAGTGTTGCTTAACAGAGTTTGCATTAGGGATGAGCAGCTTTCCAGCACTCTATGAACACAAATGAACCACTGTTTTCCTCCAATATATATATTTATATAAATATATATATATATATATATATATATGTAGAATAAATTCCTGGGATTCATAGCCATGCCGAAGCCTACAAGCTTTGCTCCAAAGAAAGTCTTTGTCTTCAGCAACATCAGTATTTGGCAGTAAAATACTGTATGAAGAATTGTATTCATCTAGAATGCAAAGCACCAATAACCCTTAGGAGAGAAATGCCTCGGTTTCTTTTAACACACACACACACACACGCCCTAGTTGTAATGCTATGCAGGCTGTTCTTAAAGCTTGTTTTTACGGCTCTCTGGTGAGTTAGAAAAAAAGCATCAACATGCTTACCGATCCCCACAGCAGCCCCAGGTTCAGCCGCCATCTTGGAATTACCATGTATACTCAAGTATAAGCCGAGGGGGGCTTTTTCAGAATAAAAAATGTGCTGAAAAAGTCAGCTTATACTCGAGTATATATGGTAAGTATTGTATATATTTCAGCACCACCACCCCCGATCTGTTTTTATCCTGGGAGGTGGAATAAAAGTATTTCCCCAGCTTCAAAATTTATGAAAATTTTACATCTATGTGTACTGTGAACATTATTCTGGAATTCTGTACTTAACTCCACACCTGTTTCTAAGAAAGTATAGTGTGATGTTTACTAGCAAATGTTGCTGTCATGATGGGCTAAATTTTAAGAGCACTTGAGTGTGCAGTTTATCTCTCCAAAAGTTTAAAATAATCAGAAATGTAGAGAAGTGTGAAAAACGTTACATGTAGAATCTGGAAAATAGGTTGGAGGACAGAAAAGGGAACTGTATAACTAATAGTAGTAGTGACTAAACTTTTGAAGCTCCAAATATTTGGGGTTTATTAAGAAAAAATCCTGCCAATTCTATTATATGGAACTCCCTTCTCACTTTTCTAAATATTAATCCAATGAAAAAACTGAGTAGTTAGGCATGTACAATAAGAAACATAAAATCATGGAACATGGGGAATGGTGAAGCATTGTGGAAAAGACCAGGAAAAAAATGATTGAAATTACAAAGCAGGGCTTTCACATTAGTCTTTTGCTCTACCTTGTCTGTCATACCAAAGCAGGTATTTTTGGAGCATCAATACTGTCTTCCAATCATTCATTCATTTTTTATCTGTAGTTTCTGCTAAATTGCTTCAGGGCTCATCTGATTCCTTGGTTGCAGTCTCCCTTTTGGATGATTATGGAACCAAGGAAAGGAAAGTCTTGAACAATGTCAGTTTCTTTATTGTCAGTTGTAAAGTTGAGTAATTCCTCAATAGTGATTATTTTTCAGCCCCATCTAAAACTCGGGCGCCCAGCTGCAACACCACAACCAGGTCCAGCCATCACTTCTATAGGGGCTTCCCAGAAGTGTGGGGAGACCTGCAAAGAGAATAGATTTCCCTGCTGCCCAGCGGCACCTATGGCACTTTTCTGACTTAAGCCACCATTTTAAGTCCGAAATATTCGCTGTTGGTGTATGGTGGTTAAAGGTCAAGAGGGATCTGACTACAGTTAGCCCCTCCCCCAGTCATGCCTAAGACTACCCCTGCTGCGATGTCCCAGGGACACTGCTGCTTCAATGTATTCCAAACTTGATATACTCCAAATAAAAGAGTTAAAATTGGTGTGCCTTCAATGTGGATGGGAAGGTGTGATTCCAAACTTCCATGCCCATATTCATGCCATTTTATTTCTGTATCTTCTTGTGCCCACCATCCCCCTGTACACAGTTCCAGAGAATATTTTGTTGGTTTTTTTTGATAGCTGTGTTGGTATAGTGTTATACTACTGAAGCAGTATAGCCACTACATTGAAAGAAAAAAAGGAAAGAAAAAAGCCCTGAGATGTTGCAGAAGCAGGTGATAGCAGGCACTAGGGGATATGAAGAAACTAGAATACCTTGGTGGGAATTCTCTATCTGCAATGGGTATGCAACTGGAAATCAACATCATATGGAAGCAGCATCTGAGTGTATTTATGTATTTATTATTGCAGTATTTATACCTTTCCTCTTCAGATGACTGAAGGTTTGCTTACAAATTAAAATTTAGAACATTTAAAATGTAATTAAGTTCTCTAGAAGCGCTTCCAGCCTATTTCCCATTAGAAGCCCTTGAGAAGAAAATAGCCTTGCAGTGTTACCAGAACAGCCCTGGAAACTGAAGCGCCCTCACTTCCTAAGGGAACCTATGTTGTAGGGTGGGAACTA
The DNA here is from genome assembly GCF_021028975.2 of Sphaerodactylus townsendi. Lineage (NCBI taxonomy): Eukaryota > Metazoa > Chordata > Lepidosauria > Squamata > Sphaerodactylidae > Sphaerodactylus > Sphaerodactylus townsendi. Next base: position 48,416,121 of record NC_059426.1, read on the forward strand.
ACATTGATTGATGCCCGGTGACCTGTGTTAAGAAGGGGAACAGCAAGCAGGTGTTACTCTGAGAACCAAAACTAGAACTGTATCTATTGGAAATTCTGGTCATTAGCTAGTATCTTTCATGTCCAATGAAGGAAAAATATGTTACTCTGGTGACTTTCAAAAGTATTGCTATTAGTAAAGCTAGCGATAATAGGGCATAACAGGAAGTTTAGTGAAGAAGCAAACTTGAAATTCAGAAGATAATCCAAAAGGATGGTTTTCAGCAGAAGTCAACAGGAGCTGGTCCTTCAGTAGCTTGAATATGGATCTACCTCCCTGTAGTAGAGGGCATTTTGTTTCTCACTATCATTATTTTCTTTAATGTCTCTGGTCCTGCATGTGTTGATTTCTGTACAAATTTTGATAAGCCTTTCTATACTATGGACAGGGTTTTTTTCTCAGATGACAAGTCAGTTAAATGGCATAAAATAAACTTGTTGATTGTTCTTATTATTAAAAGGGTTAAGGAGACTAAAATGAAGAAAGACAACTTGGGTATTTGGATAAGTTTTCTGATTTTTGATGTTGTAAAATTTAAACAGGGCTTACATTATCGGTGAGCTTTATTTTATATCTACTGCCTACGTTGCAGAGGTGGGATTCAGCAGGTTCGCACCACTTCGGCAGAACTGCTTGTTAAAATGGTGCTTGTAAACAACCAGTTGTTAAACTATTTTAATCCCACCACTGCTACATTATATTATGTTTTAAAGGCTAATATGTTGAGAAAGGCAGCTTTGACAAAGTATTTAATTTTTCAAAAGCTGTGAAACTATTTTTGTAATTGTTGTTTGATAAGCATTTAAAATATTTTTGACATGTGAGTATTAAAAAAATTTAAAAAATATTTTACAGACAGGAAACTGTGGTGGACAGATCAAAACTTAGGTCAGCTGGGTACTTGCAATAAAAAAGATGGACGAAATCCCACAGTTCTGCGCAACAAAACTTCAGGAATCGTACACATGAAAGTTTATGATAAGGCAACACAACAAGGTAAATCGAGTTTTATATTATTTTTATCAAATACTTCCTAGTATATGCATTTAAAAACCTTTTATGTAGGTGAAAGTGACTAACTACACAAAGATTAATCCTGGATCATCTACTGAAAACTGCCCCAAATGTTTCGCAATTGTAATATTTGTAAAGGTTTCGCGGGATGCCAATTTAGTGTAGTAACAGCTGTTTCAAATTAATATTTTAGAGTTTATGGGGCTGAGTTCTTAATGTTAGGTGTTTTTTATTTATTTGTTGTTACCTACTCGCTCCTCTTGTTAATTATATTTTATACTGATTATGTTGTACACCCCCAGAGCCCTCCGGGGATGGGGCAGTATACTAAATTGAATAGATTTATTATTATTATTGTTGTTGTTGTTGTTGTTGTTGTAAATTTCACAGCTGCCAGATCTTTAGCTGGTTGTTGGCCTTCATTACAATTCGAGCCTCACCCAGAGGCCTAGGAAGTTGTAATGTATTGGCATAGTATTCGTGCGGATCCCAGCAGGGCTGCCTTCTGAATTTGACAGATGTTAATTTTGTCAATTTGAAGACGTTTCAAGTGCTGCCCTAGTGTTTTTGGGATGGCGCCCAGCATGCCGATTACCACTTGGATGTCCTCAGCTGGTTTGTGCCATAGATGCTGAAGTTCGATTTTCAAATCGCAGCATCTAGTGACCTTCTCGTGTTCTTTTTCAATGTCCCTGCTGTCACCGGGGACTGCTACGTCGATGACGGTCACTTTCTTGTCCTTGATCACGGTGATGTCTGGTGTATTGTGTTTCAACACTTTGTCCATTTGGATTCGAAAGTCCCACAGGATCTTTACCTTCTCATTTTCCATTACTTTCTCTGGACAATGTTCCCACCAGTTCCTAGCTGTTCTTAAGTTGTAATTCTTGCATAAATTCCAGTGGATCATCTTGGCCACTGAGTTGTGTCTGTGTTTGTACTCAGACTGGACAATCTTTTTGCAGCAGCTGAGGACATGATCTACAGTTTCATCAGCTTCTTTGCACAATCTGCATTTTGCATCATCTGAGGATTTTTCGATTTTGGCCTCTTGTTGTTGTTGTTGTTGTTGTTGTAGATTTCACAGCTACCAGATCTTTAACAACCAGCTAAAGATTTGGCAGCTGTGAAATCTACAATAATAATAATAATAATAATAATAATAATAATAATAATAATAATAATAATAATAATAATAATATTTGCTGAAATACTTTGAAAGAATAATTGATTTTAATGTCTTCATGAATAATATATATTGAAACGATATTCAGCATTTAGTTTAAAAGCTAATATCTTTACTGTGGTGTAACTTGGTATAATATAATCCTACCAACGTGTACGCATTAGACAAATTTCTTAACTTACCTTGGAGAAGGTAAGTAAGTTGTACTGAAGGTTCAGAATTATAGCGACTATCATCATGGAGTATGCAAATTTATGGTCATTAGGTTAGTTCCTATGGTTGTAAGAACAGAAAGAACTATTGGCATAGAATCTACTTTACTTCATGCTTTTCGCAGAATTTTGTGTTCATGCTCTGAAAATCTCTGTATGGGGTTATGAACATGATTGATTGTGATGGATAAAGTGAAAAGGCTATTTTGTCTCATTGGAGATTCCTCAGTGAGAAGCTCAACTATCCTGCTACTTTTCGGAGCTTCATTGAGTAGGAATAACTGCCTTCTACCACATGTGCAAGCAAATTTGCTGCATTTTCTCAAGGCCAAAAGAAGACAATTTTGCTTGATTGACCACTTTACCCAAAATACTGCCCTCTGCTAGTGACAGAGGGAAATAGGATCTTCTGATACTTGTTGGCTTTTTATACTTCTTGCAGTTTTCTTCCTCTCGTATTGGAGAATGTAAATTACACAAAGGGAGGTGGCAATTTTGTGTGTGTGTGTGTGTGTGTGTGTGTGTGTGTGTGTGTGTGTGTGTGTGTGTGTGTGTGTGTGTGTGTTTAGGAAATCTAAAGATAGCATCTTGGTCTCAGATTTACTGAATTTGAAACAAAGAAATGAAGCAGTTATTTTTATGACATGATAGGGTGGCATTAAAAATCTGGAGATGCTTCTGTATTGATGAAGTTATTGAACAACAGAAACAATTTTGGCTTATTTTGAGATATCAATTCAATTTCTTTCCAGAAGCATCATATTCAAAAATATCACTGAATATTGTCATTATAGCAGTGCCTCTATCACATGTCATAGCATCTCCTATTGTGCAATAATTTTTAAGAATTGAACATAAAACATATAATTCTATTAAAACTAGAAACCAAAGGTTGTTATTCTACTGTTACGTACTGTTTCATTTTTTCCCTCCACTGTAGGTAGCAATTCCTGTCAACTCAATAATGGTGGATGTTCCCAACTTTGCTTGCCAACCTCAGAAACAACACGTACGTGTTTATGTACAATAGGTTATAACCTGCGGAAGAACCGAATGTCTTGTCAAGGTACATTTCTTCAGCTATTTTTTAAAAAAATACTGAGTAACAGAATAATGAGTAAACAGGAACAAAAATCCCAGAATGATTTTCTAAGAAACACAGCACTATATAGTTGGAAGCAAAACTGAATATTATTTCCATTGATCTTAGTGAATATATGTTTTTTCTCACATTCTTGCAAACAAATACTTAACATTTCTACAGATATATTATAGAATTTACCAGAATAATGATAAATTATTAGTACATTGCTAATAAAGGTACACCACTTTGCTGAAGTGCACTGTATAGGTACTACATGGGTTTGTTGTCCAATCCAATCCAAAAACCTTTATTAGGCATAAAACCGGAAGTACTGAACATTCCAAGTAAAATAACAGGATCAGGGTTTGATGTCATCTTGGCCTCAGTAACTTGGTTCCTATAGTTTCACAGTTAGTGATTTTATTGCATATGTTCTTTATGTAGTCTGACAATCAAATATAAATATGCAAAACACCTGAAGTTAGTTTCTGTTCTCTCAGATTTAATTTGCATCAATGATCTATTTTCTTCCTAAGTTGCCACTCATTGTGTCAGTGGATTGTGCTCATAGTAACATTGAGAAAAAAATGTTGAAATTGATCATAAAAGGAATAGTCAGTCTTGAAGTTGACAGGTAGAAAGGCTGAAAACCACTTGTTTAAACTAAAACATTTTTTTCATGTTGCTTTTAACTTTTTATCCCAGGTAATCATGATTGTATTATGTTTATATGTGTGTGTGTGTTTAGGCATCGAATCGTTCCTTATGTATTCTGTTCATGAAGGAATTAGAGGAGTTCCACTTGATCCAAATGACAAAACAGATGCATTAATGCCCATATCAGGAACTTCATTTGCTGTGGGCATAGATTTTCATGCAGGTGAATTACAAAAAATATCTATCTTTCTTTGATAAGCATTTTGCATGCTTTATGTGTTAGAAAAGATTATCACCTATTTGAGAATATTGATATAAGAAAATAGTAGCATAATTTTCAGAAGCACTCAGCAGTTTCAAACTGTGAGGTTGCCAACCTCCAAGTGAGGCTAATGTTCCACTGGGGAAATGGAAGCTTTGATGGTTGGGCTGTCAAGTTCCCTCCCCCCCTCCCCAAACTCCCTCCCCCCGCAGATACCAGCTACTTTCATAAACCAACACTGGCAAAACCTAGCAAGCAGTCATAGGCAACAGAAGATCTGAATGTATCTGCAGTTCAATTCTTTTCTAGAAATTGCAGCCCTAGACTGAGTCAGCCATACTTACTTTACTTATTTTCTATCAGAGTTCTTTTCCATTTTATTTACTCCCTGACAGAATTGTGCTTACTTTAGTTCAAAGGTCAACAGTTCAATTATTATCATTTATTAATTTGCCCAGCTGACAAAAATATGTCAAAACAGAGAAGAGCAGGATATTCTAGGCTCCATTTGTAGCAAGAGAAGAAGTATATCTGTCCCAATACTTTTTTTGGGCAAGTAATAACATAAGTATTTTTGTGCCAGAAGGATAACAATACTAGGGAAGATGAAAGCTGGTAACATTATAGCATTTGTGAGAGATAGATAGTGAGGGATAGATTTGCAGAATTTATAATTTGTTTTAAATTACAACTTTTATGAGTGCAACAGAATTTTAAAATTATAATTATTTTACTAGGAAATGATACAATCTACTGGACAGATATGGGGTTCAACAAAATAAGTAGAGCTAGAAGGGACCAGACATGGAAGGAAGACATTGTAACAAATGGCTTGGGAAGAGTGGAAGGCATTGCAGTGGATTGGATAGCAGGTATATTTTTTACTCTATATTTAGTTCAGTCTTATAATATATTTGTTTCAACTATGAATTTAGTTTTGAGTCAGATTGCTAAGCAGACATTTTAATATACCATTGATCATTAATATTTATTTCATGTGTTAATAAAGAAGTCTTAGAAACTTAGCAGAAATGTTTTCAGAAATGAATGTGTGTGTGTTTCTCTCCCCAGGAAATATACCATTGATCATTAATATTTATTTCATGTGTTAATAAAGAAGTCTTAGAAACTTAGCAAGGTTGTATCCTCCACAAAATATCAAGATCATGATGAAGAGACAGGCAGTGGCAAACTACCTCTGAACACCTCTTGCCTTGAAAACCTCACATGGTTGCCATAGGTCAGCTGAGACTTGACAGCAAAAAAAATTACTGTATGCTTTTAAGACTTAGAATTCTTAAAAGAAATTGCTTATGTTTTCAGAAATGAATGTGTGTGTGTTTCTCTCCCCAGGAAATATATACTGGACGGATCATGGCTTCAACTTTATTGAAGTATCTAGGCTCAATGGTTCTTTTCGATACGTAGTTATATCTCAAGACCTTGACCAGCCAAGATCTATAGCTGTGCACCCAGAAAAAGGGTAACTTGATCACTGGCAAGCATGCAATTGATTATAATGTTTGAAAAAGCAAACCAAAGCTTGAACTGACATGTGATACAGTGGTTGATCTAAAGGTAGAAGATCCCTCATCAGTCAATTAAGTTGCTTTCTTTAAGCTTTAGGTCCCAATCCAGATGAGGGGGCAAATGGCTTGTGACAGTCGCACTTTTGCGCACACCTACACAGGGGCACCTACACTGGTGGAGAGAGCAAAGATGCTCATGTGGAGGTACCACACTGCTCCACAGCACCCAAACCCAGAAGTGACCACTGCCCAGGAGTTACCCCAGCATCCAAGAGCACACTAATGCATCAGGGGATAGGCTGGGACATTCCCAGGTGTGGAGCTGACTTGAGTCTGATTCCACCCGGGTTTCAGTCCAGAAATGACACCACCCCCACCCACCCCGCTGAAACTTATGCCATTGGAAAAGTGTGACATAAGTATTTTTATGCAATAGTGTTTCAGGATACCTGAACTGTAATTCCCATCAGTTTCTGTCAGCATGGCCAATTGGCCATGCTGGTAGGGCTGATGGGAATTGTGTTCCTCACCATCTGAGAGCCAAGAGGTTCCTACCCTGGGCCAGGGCAGGGTAGGGAACCTCTGACTCTCAGATGTTCAGGAACTGCAATTCCATCAGCCTCTGTCAGCATGGCCAATTGGCCATGCTGGTAGAAGAACTGATGAGGCTCCTTCCTGAACATCGAGAAGCCACAATAAAACTTTTGAGATGGCAGGAGGGGTTTTTCAATTTCCCTCCTTTCTGTGTTACCTGAAGCCCCTTTGGAGATGGCATGGTGCTGCCTTCACCACTCCATCCCTGGATGTGTTACTCTCCCTCTTCTGGATTGGGCTGCCTTTCAATCAGCATCACTTTGCCTACCTTACAGGTTTTTTATATAGCCTATAAACAAATTATTCTAGCATCCTTTTTATTTCTTCAAAACAATTTCAAAAGATCATTTTAGACTTGTTCAAATGCATGAGTATACTCACCAGATTTGTTCCCCCTTTGAATTCAAGACTCCCATACCATATCAGAAAACTACTTTGGAATAGCCCTTTCTTTTCAAAATAAGTGGCATGAATGACTGGTCTTCCAGAAACATATGAAAAAAATAACTAGAATGCATCCATACATCAATGGATAAAGTACTATTTATACACTATTGCATTTATTTGCAACAGAATTGTCTTGTTGCAAATTATTGCCATTGTACAATATACACCAGTGAGTAGATGAAATCCTAGTCATGCTTTTGAATCTTGTTCACAGTTTCCATTGCTGATAATCTAAGTTATGTAACATGATGATAACACAATAATTAATGGTAACATTTGAGTATTAATTTTAACTTTTGGATTTCATTGAAATGTATTATAACAAGGAAGGAATAATGGAAGTTTCTTATATTCAAAAACATGAAAGAAATTTTTCATTAAAAATTCATTAAAAATCTTTTGTCTTGAAAATATTTAATTAATCTATTTACGTCATTTATGCTTGCTTTTCTGCCAATACATTACAAAGGGAAGGCACTGTGTTGTAACTAGTAAGAGAGCAAAGAAAATTACCCACAAAGAGGCTGTTTCAAAGTGTGAACAGTTCAGTGAATCATCTATTTTTAAAAAGCCTCTATATGTTATCTAGTACTAACTTCATATAAATTCAACAAAGTAACTATAACAAAATAAAGAGGATCACAGGATATGTGTGTAACATGCAAACATGTGTAAAATACAAACAAGAATTAAAAAGCATTAAAATACATCATAAAACCAATTAAAACTAAAACAAAAAATACACATATGAAATACATAGACATCAGTTGAAACATAGGGAAGGAAAGAATTTCAAAAAACTCCTCACAGTGTCAGAAGACAATGATAAATGGAGAGATGAATATCCCTGGGGAGGGAGTTCCATAATTTTAGTGCTACAACCAAGAAGTCCTTGTATAAGCTAATAGGAAAAAGTGATTGAAATATTCTTAATATTGTTCTATACTGTAAAGCAGCAAGATTGTCAGATATGGGTGATTGGTTTGTAATGGGAAAATATAACCTTGCATTGCAGGCATTCTTTGGTCATCTGTTATAGGTACCTTGGTTGGTTCTAAGAAAGCAAAAAAGTTCAAGGTTGTCTGAGTACAAGACACAATCTCATTTTTGGGAAAATATAAAAAATATTCTAAGTTCTGGCTTATCACTTTTAACATCCTTGTAAGAATGCTGGATTCTTCTGTTGTAGGGGGTGTTTCACAATGGAAGAAGTACACATTAATTATATTAGAAGACTTTTTTCAGAGTTGGCCCTTGTTTACAGATGATGAAATTGTTGAGCTAATTATGAAGGAAAGACCATTGCTGTTTCAGTATTTACTATCCTGCCATATAGGGTTTTTTCATTGTTGAGAGATGGAATGAGTTTGAGAGGTATTACCGATTTTGAAAGTCTGATGTAGGCTTGTTCATGTTATTAAAGAATCTCTGACTTGGTGTTACTCAATCTGAATGAATTTATCAGTATTTTTGTGACAAAATATGGGAAGGATATGGGGCAAGAAATATGACAAACTGAGAGGGATTGGATATAGGAAAAGATATGGTCAAAAATTATTTCAGTGACTTCGAGAGAAAGCTTGAAAATACAATCCTGGCACTATCTTTAGGCCTCACCATTTACCAAGGATCTATTCCACTTATTGAGGCAAGAGTTGGGGTGCTTAAATCAATGCATATTTTTGGAACTAATCATTGCTCAAAATATTCTGGGCCTGATTATTGGGGAAATATATAATCTGATGGGATATTTGCTTCTATTTGGTGCTAAGGTAATATTGTTATGCTGTTTGGAAGTGATAGATCTTGTACTTCTAACAACAATTAAAATGTGTATAGCAGTGAGACTGGAAAAAACATGATCTGTTGAATATGAAATAATTATATTTGAAATATGAAAAGTATCATTAATGATAAAATTAATAATGATAAAATATTATAGGAGATCTAAAGAGCTGCCATTCCTGACAAATTTGTGGAGAAACTGTCAATGTTTATTCCATGTTGGCATGATAAAGTTCAGCATAAAATTCTATCTTATGTGAATTTGGACAAGATATATAGAATGAAGATTGCTTTGATATATTGTACGACTATCAGTATGGTACTTGACTGAATGGAAGCACTAATGTTTGTAAAATTATAATATTTATTTGATGTTATATTGTTGATGCTGTTATATTACATAATTAGGATTTAAATTAATATTTAAAAGAAGACATTTGAAGGAGGCTTTCAGAAGTTGGCTGTAGCAGTTTCGCAGGTTAATTTGGGAGTTGGGATCCTTAAGATATGCTGGTCCTAAACTGTATTGAAGGTTAATGGCAGTACCTTGAATTAAGCCTGAGAACAAATTAGAAGTTAGTGTAAGATGAAAAACACCGTGTGTATGTGTGTGTGTATCTGCCTGTTGAAATATAAATAATTTATGCGTGTCAGTTTGGCTAATTATTCTTTGAACAGTCATAATTTTTATTTTGATATCTATTTGTTTTTTCAAGAGTTTTAGTATGAGCTGGATTTCAATCGTATTATGTCTTAGTTTCTCCATTTGCTTATTAGATGCCTTCCTTGTATAAACTCATCTGTTTCAAGTAAATTAAGAATTTATTATGAATGTTTACATTCTAGATATTTATTCTGGACAGAATGGGGGCAGACGCCCTGTATAGCCAGGGCTCGTTTAGATGGATCTCAGAAGATAATTCTCGTAGGCAATGGGATATCGTGGCCTAATGGAATTTCTATTGACCATGAGGTTAGTTAAGAGTTTAACCATTATGTTATATGAATGCATTTAAGAAATATTATCCTATTTTATAAAGATATAAAATAGTTGGAGATTACTTCTCAATTGATTCTTAGGAAAATAAATTATACTGGTGTGATGCTCGAATGGACAAGATAGAAAGAATTGACCTTGAGAATGGAAGGAATCGGGAGATTGTGCTGTCAGGAAACAATGTGGATATGTTTTCAGTGGCAGTCTTCGGGGCTTATATTTACTGGTCTGACAGGTAATTTATTTTTCCATAAGTATTTGAGTCTCAAAATGTTATTTTTGTGCCAGATGCTTCACCCTTGTAGTATTAGCCATTGTTTAGCAAGGTCACTGAAAGGATCTCACAAAGCTATATAATTTCCAGAGAAAAGTCACTTTTGATAGTCAAAGCTAAATTTCACAGTCAAAAGTATGTGTTTTTTCATAGGCCAGGTGCTTTCTGTATTTTAATCACTTGCTTGATTTTAATTGAGAATTTTGGGTCAGATACGTTCAACTTTTGTTTTGTTTTGGCAGAGCTCATGCAAATGGGTCTATCAGACGAGGCCACAAAAATGATGCTACAGAGGCTGTTTCCATGAGGACTGGGCTAGGAATAAACTTGAAGGAAGTGAAGATCTTCAACAGAGGGCGTGAGAAAGGTAAACTCTCACTCAGGATGTTGTCTACAACTTATTCTATTACACTGTCATTTTTTATGTGTGGAAAGCAATGTAGACTATATATTGTGTAAGAAAGTACGATTTAATTTTCTAGAGAATGGGTAAATAGCCACTACTTAAAACAATCAATTAACATGCTTTAAAAGAAATTAAATAGTATCCCATTGATTCTAGAAATATTTAAGAAGTGGTAGAATGACAGTTACTGACAGATATTGTACTCAGGCCAAAAACAGAGAAAAGGTGCATTCAACAAAATATATTGTTTTTTAATTTAACAATGAAATGACTATATCATTCTCTGTGTTTAAAATCCTCACAACCTGTAAATTCAAGAATAACCTGTAGCTTCAAGAAATGAATGTCCTCAGTAACTGTTGCTAGGTAGCCACAACAATGTTATCAATGTTTTAGCCTTGGTTTATGTTAGTAAAAAGCAGGAGGACAGATAGGACCTCTCCAGGACTATGTATTGTCGAAGGCTTTCACAGCCGGATTCAATTGGTTGTGGTGGGTTTTCCAGGCTGTGTGGCCATGGTATGTTACGTAGTGTATAACCGACTTCCCTCTGTGATACTCCTCTGAAGATGCCAGCCACAGATGCAGGCGAAACATTAGGAACAAGACCCACCAGACCACGGCCATACAGCCCAGAAAACCCACCACAACCACTCTCCAGGACTGTTTTAGAGAGGGGCCAGGCCTGGCAGCAATCACTGGGTGATATTCAACCACACAGCTGCTTGCCACTGTGCTGTAGCTGCCACCTCATGAAAGTCAGTCTGGAAGTGATGTCTGGAAATTATGCTCCTGCACTGACCAATTTGATTGGAGGGACCAGCTACAGCAAAAAGAACCCTGTAGGAACCCAATGTAGCTGAGGAGGATGAAGCAAAAGAGAATATGGCCAGGGGGAATATATGGGAAAGTAAGGTGCCTCTTATAGGACTTTTGGGAAAGGGAAAGAAGAAACACTGAAGGAGGAGTAAATTACATGCCCCCCACATGTCCTTGAAGTTAACATATACAATTGTAGTCAGTCACATGTCTGTGGAATTGAATCACCTCCTATCATTAGGGGCTTTTGGTAAATACACTGGTTGTTTTGACTGATAGGTGCATATAATGACTATAAAAAAGTATGACAGAAAAGTCTGACTGGTTTCAGAAGCCTATAGCAATAGTCTCAATAGAGCTTTTCTAATTCTGTTCTTAACCAACTTTTATATCAAGTATAGTTTTAAAATATTTTATGTAGGAATTCTGACTCCCAGAGACGTAGGTATAATTTTTTAATGGGATGGGTTAGGGGGTGGGGCTCGGGATGGGGCCATGCCCCCACCCACACCTAGGGGCATGGCCACACCTCCCCAAGGTCCACCCCCTCACCTCTGACCTGCCAGCCCCTACCTAGAGACAGGGCTCTGCCAGCACCCGCCTGGAGATGGAGGTTCTGCAACAAACAAAAGCTGACATTATCTGCTGATTAAATGTAATCATGATAGAGCATTCCTCACAAGAATAGTTTAGACTGCTGTTTGAAGGAAAGTAATTCAAATACCTCTTACATTGTTTTCTTTATAAACAGATGATAAAGAGATAAATTTACTAATAGCATGAATAGATAGTGGACAACTCTAGATTTATTTTTCCAGTGCTGGGAATGGTCCTCTATATTAAATGATAGAACTTTAGTGCATCCGGTTACATTAAATTAATTATCTTCTTTCTCTAAAATCCTTATTTATCGAATCAAACTAGCTAGTAGGCACTACTATTTAAAACTAGAAATTCACTAAACATATAGGTGAATTATTTCTAACAGCAATCATTAATGACTGCTCTAAAATATCTGAAATCTTTTATTATTGGATACCACATTTATTAACTAATACTGTAATTAAATTTAATTAAATTTAATAAAATATATGAAATGAGTTGAAGAATATTCAAAATCAGTAAAATGTTATAGTTTACAAAAACCAGAATTATTTAATTATAAATATATATATATATATATATTTCCTCTACAGGAACCAGTATTTGTGCCAAGAACAATGGCGGGTGTCAACAACTTTGCCTCTATCGGGGAAATGCGCAGAGAACATGTGCTTGTGCACATGGTTATCTGGCAGAGGATGGAGTTACATGTCTGAGACATGATGGCTACTTGCTTTACTCAGGAAGAACAATATTAAAAAGTATACATCTTTCAGATGAAACTAATTTAAATTCACCAGTGCAACCTTATGAAAATCCAGAGTATTTCAAAAATGTGATAGCACTTGCTTTTGACTACAGCCTAAAAGAAAGAGGTACCAACAGAATCTTCTTCAGTGATGCACATTTTGGGAACATACAACTTATTAACGATGACTGGTCTGGCATAAAAGTTGTGGTTGAAAGTAAGTAATTGTTTTTGTTTAACTTTTTACCTGTTGTGAAACCCCTTTTTAAAAGTTAGAGCCTGTGTGGGGAAATTGTATTTGGATCTTGTAGACCCATCATCAAATTTCCTTTGTTCTGATAACCTTGGACCAGTTACCCTCTTGCATCTTCCTCTAATTGATAGGATTGTTGAGAGGAGAAAATGAAGAAGGGAGAACTATGTATATATTACTTTGAACTGGTGGAATGCACTAGAATTAGGTACATATTTATTTATTTATTACATTTTTAGACTGCCCTCCCCCATAGGGCTCATGGTGGTGTACATCACACACAAACAATGAATTAAAAGGAGTGGGCGGTTTATTAAATCGAATTGATGATGATGATGATGATGATGATGATGATGATGATGATGATGATGATGATGATGATATAATAATAATAATAATAATAATAATAATAATAATAATAATAATAGATCCGCACGAATACTACGCCGATACATTACAACTTCCTAGGCTTCTGGGTGAGGCTCGAATTGTAATGAAGGCCAACAACCAGCTAAAGATCTGGCAGCTGTGAAATCTACAATAATGGATTCAAATATCTTAAAATATATACAGTCTGTTTTAATTCATTGTTACTTCATTTTATTATAAGAAAAAATGTCAGCAATAAGGATTACAGATTCTTTACAGATATGTGGATTTCAATCAATATGTGGTCAGTTACACAGTTGAAATAAGATGTCCTGAGAATGGCAAAAAAGGTGCCCTGGGAAGGCACTCTTCACAGCCTTTTTCCCAAGACATCCTTAGAACACCTTATTTCTACTCAAGACACCTTTTTAAAAAAAACTCTTCAAAGTGCACCTTTTTCTTCTAAGCCAGAAGAATGGCAGCCGTTTTGACCTTCTTGGGCAGACCATTCTGAAAGGTGAAGGTCAAGGGGCAGAGTGAGGGGGAACTGTGCCTGGGTCCTGCCTGTGTCCTGCTCCCCTGCCGTGCCCCCGCCTGCCCCAGAACGTCCCCACCATGTCCCTACCATGCCTCTGCACTGGTGCATGCCTGGTGCATCGGCCCCACCCTTCCCCCTTGGCGCTACGCCACTGTGAAGGTCATAAAGAAAAAGCATATATTCAGACAGTTGTTGGTTTTGCCCATTTTCAGGCTAGCACCCTCAGAAAATCCTGTTGACATAAGTGAAACTATCGTGGCAGAGGACAGAGTGAGAGGCAGTCCTGCAAATAAGGAAGATTTTGGAGATCCAGGTTTAAACCTCCAGAGGGCTTTTTGGTGGCACGTGGAGGGTGAAGAAAACACACAAAAACACACAGAAGCCCTTTATAAGGCTTAATGGACTTATGCAGGACTGCCAAAAGGGTAGCATAAGTCCAAGAACCAAGGCTGTGGTGTAAATGGCCGCAAACCTGGCATAGAAACCAACTAAGGTTGGTTCCACCCAAGAAATGTCTCTGTCATGACCTTGCTATGCTGGCAATGTATTTGCCCCTTTGCTGGGGTAAGTTCCCTAGGTAGGGGGAATCTGTAAGCATAGGCCCGTGCCTTCTCCAGGAGTCACCTCAGTCGCTCCACTCTGGAGTGGGCTGTTAGAATTTTAAACCAACTTGAAGCACAATACTTCAGATTATAATTTTATTGTGGCATGTTTGCTTTTCCTGTATGGATAAGTAGCAGAACAGCTGAGAATTGTGTACACGTTGAAAAGTACAGATCAATGCCTCAGTGATTTCTTATGGATGCAGCAGAGAGACAATAATGATGATACGTATGAATATATGATCTTAAGTCCACAAAATCATATGCTTGACTTTTTTATTTTCTACTCTAAGTTACCACTAGGTTTCCATTTATTTTAACATAGTAGCTGAGACTAAAATAGAATGGAAAACATTGCCCCTGTCATATTCATTTGGTGGCTTTAGACAATCACTATCTCTGAATGTCAGATCCCCAGCTGCAATAGGAAGATAAGAAAACTGACCTTAATTCCACTGCATGATTTTGGTGCACAGAAGATGTTTTTAATCATCTTTCTGCTCTCTAAAATGTCATGCAAACTACATTCAATAATTGATTAAAGTATCTAGAACAAAGTGGTTTCCAACATGTTGTTACTATACCTTAATATAAGCTGTCAAGATATACTGACAAGTCAGGACAAAACAAAACACAAAGTTGGAGAGTGAATCTTCACTGCCCAGAGTAACAAGTCACCATCATCCCCTCGGACTAACCCTCAGCTGACTAAGCAACCAATTCTCTAGCCCTACTGGGTATTAGCCAATAAATCAGTCCTGTGAGGTAGGATCTTTTCAAGTTCAGTTCCAAAACTACATATGTAGCTGCAGCCAATGTAGACCTGGGGGTTATCCTGAAGCCCCCCAATTCAAATGTGATGCACCTTTTTCACTCCCAGATTGCCTATCACCCTCCACAACCTCTCTCCCACAGGTTCAGAGCAACACATGGGGAATGATATATTTCAACAACAACAACAACAACAACAACAACAACAACAACAACAACCTTTATTAGGCATTTAGGTTAGTTTAGAGAACTTGTTTTCCAGGATAAATTAGAACTACACCCTATCAGCCTGTCAGCATGGCCAATTGGCCATGCTGGTAGGGGCTGATGGGAATTGTAGTTCCTGAACATCTGAGAGCCGCAGAGGTTCCTACCCCTGTTTCTAGAGTAGGTGGCTCCAGATACTAGAACTATAATTCTATCAGTTTCTGTCAGCACACAATTGGCCATGCTGGTAGGGCTGGGGAATTCAGAATCCTGAACATCTGGAGAGCCGCAGGTTCCCTACCCCTGCTCTAGAGCGTTACCAGACATTTATAAAGTACAAATCAAGAGTACATTCAAAACACAGACAGAAAGATTGTATATAGCAATATACATTACTTAGAAAGTTCTGTCACTTGTAAAATAATTTTTGCTACTTTTTCCAAGAGCACAACATCTGTGTTGTTTAACAGAAGCTCCACAACAGAACTGTTAGAGTCTCTTTCAGATTTGTCTAGGGCCAGCCTGGGAGAGAAATTCCTAATGCCCAGTAATCTTGAAGCCAAGTAATCTTGAAGCTACCAGACACCCTCAACTCTTCAATTACTCTCATCCACTTTCGTGACAGCTGTTTTGAACTTTTTTCACTAACTTTTCACTAACCTATTGGCTCATCCTAGGGAGAGACTGCACCTAACCTGTCTGTCACACCAGCAGCTGGCATCAATGTTGCCATTTCCAGAGGTGGAGCTGACTTTAGTCAGCTTGCTGTGACCTTTCAGCCCAGGATTGCTTCCTTTTGCTAGCATAGACTTACAACAGTAAAAAGGGTGGTGCAGCTCAATGGGATGCTTAGGGGCCTTTCAGCATGGTCAGAGACACTTACCTATTTTCTTGCTCCCTACGGCTCTTTGGAAGAGTCCATAGCCCATCTACCATCCCTTCAGGAATGGGCTCCCTTACAGTCTTTTTGGTCCTCTGTCCCAGATATTATTTAACCGCAACGAAATACAAGTGGATTCCACAAGCATAAAGGTTACATTCATTATTTTTGTGGGTGGTCATTTTCCATGAAGGAAACAATCCGTTTTCTTTCTGCCCCTTCACATGAATCTGTTATTTTTTTTAACAGTTCAAATGCACAGGTGCAAACATCCTGTTTTTCCTGTGTTCTGATTGGCTGTTCCATCACCACAGTCCCCCTTCTGTCTGCTTCCACCCTCTGCTAAGGGAACAGTTCCAATTGCTGGAGGAGCTATTCCAACCAACCCTCAGAGCCCAAGCAAGACCTCCCTCCTGATTTTTACAGTGTGGAAGAAAGGTTTATGGCATTGGAACCATGACATATGTAAACATGAAGCATGCAACTCCCCCTCCCTTAGTGTTGTGATATACAGAACAATAAAATCTGTCCAAAAAGGGAACAAAGCAATATGTCCCATATACATCCAAAGGCATGCATCTGCCTAGCTACATGCTCTGAGCACCCAATTTTTTTTTAAAAAAAAAGGGAAACGGGGTCATTGCTTACAACAGCCCCATTTGTTGTGAATTTGTTGCTGTACACATCTGGGAGAAATGGTCTCACAGTCACTGCCAAGGATAGAAAACATGCTTGGGGGACATTTCTTAAATGGTGGGCTACCACACCAGTCGGCAATTCAGCAGAAACGAAATTGACATTACATAAGGCAGGAGAACGGGTGGCAAGGTAGGAAAAATAAAGTGGTTTGGTGCCCATGCCATTCTTTCAGTAGCGGGTTCAACCTGGGATTTTTCAAAAGGATTTTGGCTTTTTTAAAAAAAATGGTTAAGGAAAATATTGCAGGTCAATCCCCCTTTGCGAAGGAACCTATGCAAGGTTCTTCCCCAAAACAGGCTATTTCCCTTTGTCAACCCATTATATTTGTACCATGTGGAATCCCCCCTTGAGTCCAGGTAAAGGTTCTGAGTAAAAATTCCAAGAGCAGGTATTCTGGCCACACAAGGCCCAAATCAGACAAAAGGATAACCTAAAGGATATGTGTCTGGAAGGGTCTGACTTAAAGGTACAAACTAGAATAAATAATATTTCTTTATGCCAGGCTACCAAGCAGCTAGTCTGATGTTGGTCGACCAATCAGGTGTATGGCTAAGATACATGATCACATACTTCTGCAGCTATTATACGAAATCAAAAATCCCCCCTCTCCTCCCCCTCACTAATGAGATGGAATGTGAATGCAAAATTCCCTCCTGGTCCCTGACCTTGAAATTCCTAGGCCCCATGATCTCATCTGTACCTGTGCCTGATCCCATCTCATGTTTTATCTCTCTTGAAACCGCAAGTCAATACGTTCCCAGAGAGAAGCTTTCTATAATTTTACTAGGCCCCAAATCCTGAAGCAAAGTTTTGAAACACAAGAAACACATAGAGAAGTGTGTCAGGCCTGGCTCTCACCTGGGCCTGGCATTGATGGGCTGGAGCCAAGGTCACACCTGCACTTGCTGTTATCTGTGGCCTGAGGGCCCTTTCTGTTTTTCTGTGGCTGAGCTTGTAACTAGTGAAGTATGCATACCTCCCCCCTTCCCCCAGTTTCTTGACAGTTTATTTTTCCAATTTCAATATAATATCTGTTTTAAAAAAAACAATTTGTTGAAAAATTGCTACCTTTCAGAAATTAAATTGTGGCCCAAAGCTATGTATTGAATCCAAAATGTAGCCTGTAAGGAGGCCTGTATTAAAATGGTTTCCAGTTCACTAAAAATTTACAGCTCACAAGCATCCCATTATCTAATATGTTCTCAGCTCACTGAATACAGATTTACTACTTAGAAACAACCCATTATCTAGTATGTTTCCAGTTCACTGGAAATAGATTTACTACTCACATATAAGCCATTATCAAACAGAGTTCCAACTCACTGAATATTGATTTAGAATTCATAAACAGTCCATTATCTGACAAATTTTCAGTTCACTGAACAGATTTGCAACTCATAAACAACCCATTATCTAACACATTTCCAGCTCACTGAAAGTAGATTTACAGTGTATAAACAACCTGTTATCTAACATGTTACTAGTTCACTGAAGAAAGATTTAGAATTCACAAGGATATCAGTAACTGACAAAGCGCAAACACCATAAATAATAAGAGCAGTTTAACTTAACACCATTAAATATCATATATGCTAAGTTCATATTTTCAAATTAAATTCATTGCTGAACAATGAGGAATTGATATGATTTTTTCAATTCCCTGGTTTCCGTTTAAATTGTATATATTTTTTTTAAAAAAGTAATGGTTGCAAAAGTTTTTTTTTATGAGGCAAAAGAATTCTTGCACATGACAATTCAGGAAAATATTGTTTATACATTTCAGGATAGGAAAATAGGTGGTTGTTTGTGTGTGCCCCCCCCCCCCCGAGAGAAAATAGTAGATGCATACTTAAGTAATGTTTTAGACTGGCAAAACAGGAGAGAAAGAAAGTTAATTTGATCTTCTGCCTGTCTTTAGAAGAGATAATAAAACACGTTAAGCATCAATAACCATAACTCTGTATAATAGTATTGGGGAGGCCACTAGTTAAAAATCATACATTGGGGTGTGAGAAGGGATAGTATTACACCTATGCAAACTATACATTTAAATAGAAATTTATATAACTGGGGTAGTTGTGTATTATTTCACCGCTGAATGTTTATACCAGGATTAAAGCTGGAATTTTCTACTTGAATTAAAGCGTGTGGATTAAAGCTGGAATTTTCTACTCGAATGTTACAGCTTTTTTCTTGGTTTCAGTTTGTTTTTCACTTTGCAATTATTTTGTAATGTACAATGTAATAGAATACAGCATTCTCTCCATCTGTAACATGATCAAGCAACATACCACAGGCTGAAGTTTCACAGAGATCAAAACGCTTGATTCTTAATGGCTGGAGTTGTTTTGAGCAAGCAGTAAGAGTAATCCCTTTCCTGGTGATATCTCTGAGTGTGCCTCTTTATTATCTCCTAGTGCGGTGAACTATTTCCATCCTCTCAAACGGGAAAAAGCAAAGAACCATGTACTGTCATAGTGTGGGCCAGAGCTGTCCCCAGATTTAGCAAGTTGGTTGTCACTGACCAAGGTTCAGTGGAAAGGGGTACTCTGCATATTGATTACATAAATATGTAATCATATCCAAGAGGGCGCAAATCATCTATGAATATACCACCCGCAACACTAATCAGCTGCTTCTTTGTTTTATAGAAAACTAAATACTGAAAACAGTTACTCTACACCCAGACTGTAATATATTGTCTTACTGTATGGATTGTATCTACTCTGATTAAGATGGCCTGCCTGACGTGATCAGCTCTAATAAGAAAAGTGAAACAGCTAAACTGCTCTGGTTATAACTGTTGTTTCCTCATTTACATACAAGAGGTTTATTATTGCTAAAGTGTTATATTGCCCCTTTTCAATTTTTTAAAATGTTTATAATATAATAATAATATAAAATACATTTTCCACCAGAACTCAAGGAGAATTGCATTGTATAAAACAATGTAATGAAATAGCATGAAGTAGCTCATAAATAATGCAATAGGATAATTATAAAAATTACAAGTAATTGAAAAAGTAGCAGAAATATGTCAAACAATGCAAAACTGTAAAATTTCAAAAATATAAAAGAAAGATTAGACATAAGATCTGTAGTACATACTAGGCTACTGTAATGATAGACTAATGCCGTGGTGGCGAACCTATGGCACTCCAGATGTTCATGGACTACAATTCCCATCAGCCCCTGCCAGCATGGCCAATTGGCTGATGGGAATTGTAGTCCATGAACATCTGGAGTGCCATAGGTTCGCCACCACTGAACTAATGTATAGTAAAACATTGACCACAACCCAGTATATCTGAAGGACCTCCTGTTCTCTTATAAACTTACCCAACCCTGCTTTGGGTAGCACCTGCCTTCTAAAAACAGGAGAGTTGCAATCAGGGGCCCATTAGACATGGTCTGCTTACCCCAAAGATGTCTGTTGTGCTGTGGAGACTCCTCCACATTTCTCTGGCTGCAAGCTAAGAAGTCCCTGCTGCTCTTGGTTTGATACAAGGAGAGTCAGTGTACCTCTTTATTATCTCCTAGTGCGGTGAACTATTTCCATCCTCTCAAATGGGAAAAAGCAAAGAACCATGTACTGTCATAGTGGGGACCTCTCCCACTATCTCCCTTGCTTCTGGGTCTCCCTTGCTTCTGGGTCATTTAACGTAGCTATGGTGATTGCTGCCTTTTCACACTCTTTTAATTTAAAAAACTGTTTTAATGTTCTATTTCTGCTGCAATGGAATGCTGGCATTGTTATTTTTAATGTACCATTGATCCCCCAGAGGTACCTGTGGAGGAGTAGGCAGAACTGCTCCTCCCTGGGTGGGAGAAGGCAGCAAACATGAATCTAGCTAGATAAATGCCAGGGCTGCTTTGCTTTCCCTGCAAAGCCACAGAAAAAAACCTTGTACTTTCCCTGTTCTTCAGAACTGTGGAGTTTCCGGGATCTTGGCACGGTGAGTTTGGAAGAGGAAAAAATGTGTCCGGAACCCAAACTTTGCTCTGAAGGGAATGTATGCTCATCCTAGGGCAGACCAAAAATGTGTAACATGCCTAGGAGTGGGCCTTCTTGAACATGGAACTACAACTCTGGAAACTCACCTGTTCCCTTCAGTTGTAGTCTTTCATCAGTAGGTGAAGACTGTTTTGTTTCATCTGGGATTCCTTTAATGATCCTTCCTTCCTGCTCTGTATTTTAACAGATTTTTAAGTTTTGAAGCTTTTGTTTTAATTATGTTTTTGTTTGTTTTTAATGCTTTTAGTCATACAAAGTAACAGAAAACTTTGGTATAGTGTTTTCTCTATTATTTTGATAAATCATTTTAAAACATGTTTTTATTATATGTGTTTTTAATCAGTTGATCTCTTTGGTGACTCTGATGAGATCAGAAAGGTGGGATATAAATGTTGGGAAATAAATAAAATAAATTAATACTATTCTCATAATAAAAGTACCTTCCAGAACCATTCCATTCTGGAAGGTTCCCTTTAGTCTATTCTGTTTACAAAACCTGTTCCTTTACAATCAGTCTGTTACTTTTACAAAGATGTCCTCTTAACCATTCAGGAAATGATAGAAAAATAAGAATCTTCCTGACCTCTGGGGGTGGGGTGAGGATGACAGAGACTACATTTGTTCAGGCAGCTATTAGTCTTGACCATTTGCAGTATTATAGTGGTCAAAAGACTTATATTTAAAGAAAAAATCTCTGAACTTTAAAAAATGCATTTAAATAAGTTATATATAATAATTTCTTTTACGGGTCAATTGACAGCATCAGTAAATCAATAATAATTTTCTTTTACACCAGTGATTCTTTGCCTTTATTTGGGCCATGAATCCATTGGGAAATCTCATGAAAGCAGCGAATCCCTTCTTCAGAAAAATGAGAGAAGAAAGCTGAGGAAGAGAAAGGATATGGGGCTTGATACTGTGTACCCCTTTCACCTTTTGTTTTTAAGGATACAGGGCTGCCAGGAGCAAGGGAAGAGAATATAAATTGAAGAGGGGAAACAGGGAAAAGTGAGGTAACCCTCCGCCCCCCCCCCCCCAAATTCTTGCAGGTTCTCCATAGTTCAATTGGGCTTGGCTCAGCTGGCGCCATACAGCTTGGGCAGAGTTTTCCCAGTGGGAGGCTCCAGTGGGAGGAGAGGAGGAAAAACTAAAGGCAAGCGGGCAGATAAAGGTAGGTAGGTTTGTGGGTAGGTTGGAAAGGAGGAACCAAGAAAAGGGAAGAGGCTGTTTGGCTGCCTGGGGCGGGAAAGAGGAATTAGTGGGAGAGCATCAAATGAGGTTTTTGTAGGTTTCCTGCTTTTAGTCATATGTTTTAAAATGATTATTGCTGAATCAAATGTCATGTTAAGTATTTGGAAATATTTGACGTTACAATATTTTTTCTGATAAAATGTTACTATTAAGCAAGAGATGCTACAACCATATTTAGAAGTGTTCTTTGCAATGGCTGGTGCTTTTCAGCTGTTTTTTTACTGAACGTTTAATTATAGATGTGCAACAAAGGATCCCTCATGTCCTTTCTTCAATTTTTTGTTTGTTTGTGTCTGTGTTTGTTTTTGCCATTCTGTTTTCCAGGAAAGTCAGATGAAGAGTAGAACACAGTATTTATAGACTGTATCTTTTTGGTGGGATATAATCCATCTTCGTTAACTTCAGTAAAAGTGATAGATGGCATTTGGCAATGTAATGATGTGATCATTGTACCATTGCCTCTGTAAATCATAAGCCGTTGCTTTCTGTTGTGTAGACAGTTAATCACTTATATACCATATTACGGATTTAATTCAGATTGTCAGTAGCAGGTGAATAATGTGACCATTTGTATATTAATATTATAGTGTGTTAGTGTTCATTTCATTTAAATATGCTGTTCATTTAAAAATCATAAACTGCTGTTTCTTGAATAGGACAGAATAAATATGATGAGTGCTCTAGGCATCTAATGCCATCAATATTTCCATTTCATAAATTTTCTTTTTTATTTGTAGTTTTGTTCAATCCAGCAACACATTATATGAGATGAGTGCATTCTGCTGGTAGTAAATATGTTTGGGGTTTTTTTTGTAATTTTCATGTTACTATGAAAACACATCTTTTTTTTAAGTTGCAGTAAAATGTCTCTGGGTCTACAATTAGCAGATGATATATTTTGCTTCTTAGTGGATGGTAGCATTAAAATTAGTTTAGTGTAGTATTTTGTAGATGGGGTTGCTTTTGAAGAATACACAGAAACTTTAAAATGGTCTTCAGAAGTCATTATGTAGGTAGCCTGTTCTTTACGTATTAGGCAGATGGGGACGAGAGATAGGAGCTTTTCTGTGGTGATGGTCTGATTTAAGGTCACTTTCCCCAAAGGCATCTGCCTGTGCCTACTTTGCTGAGGCCCTTTCCGCACGGGCCAAAAACGACGGCCTGGGGGCGGCAGCAGCGCCGACCTGACTGCGCTCCCCCTCCCCCAGGGCTGCGTCAGGCCGCCCTAAAAAACAACCCTTTAAAGGGTTGTTTTGAGGGAGCTTATGTTCCGGGCGGCGCGGTCGCGAACAGCACCGCCCGGGGAACACGCTGTTTCTTTCCTCCCCATCCCACTCACCCGTGTCCCATTCGTCGGTGCTGGCCGTCGAAGCCCCGCCCATGCTGTCCCTCCCACCCCTGGAGGTCGGAGGGCAGCGTGGGTGAGCTTCATCGGCCAGCAGGTCAACCTAAACGGGAACACAGTGAGATGGGACTGTAGGGAAGAGGCGGCTCCGTGCGGAGCCGCCTGCCGTCTGCCGGCCTCTCTGGAGGCCGCCCACATGCTTCCTGCGAACGGCCTCCGCCTCCACGCCGGCAAGAATTCTGCCAGCGTGGAGGCGCCTCCACGGCCGTGCGGAAACGGCCTGAATTTTAGGTAAACCATTAAAATGGTTTTACATCACTGAACTTTTAATTAATATTGGTCTTCCCCTTCTGATTTTTGTATTTTTTTCTAGAGTTCCATTTTACTGTTTTAAGATATTTTAACAAAATTGACTTTGATTTTGGGCATTTTCTGCACTTGCCACGTGGAACGTCTCCAGCATGTTTTCAATCCCCCCGCCCTTGTAACAATATTTGTCCACACTCACCTCATCCAAAAATTTTCATGACTGCTGTGAAGAGGGGGTTTGTTTATTTGTTTAAACAATGCTTTATTGATTCATTGTTTCAACTCTCTGTAACTCTGTATAATCATTGATTCACTGATTCAACGAAAACAGCCAAAAAATACACACGAAATGGTGAAAATAGAGGTGAGGGGGAAAGGAGTGAGTTGATAGATGGGAAAAGATGGTGCCTAGGGGAACGTTGGGTGATGGCAGAGAGGCTGGGAAACTGCCAGCAGGAAAGATGACTGCACTGGGGAGAGAAGCCATCTTGGAAACATTTTTGCACAAAAAAAAATGTAAAATGGATTTTAAAAATGACGGGCAAAAACTGTTTGGAAGTGTTTCTGAAATCAAAGGGTTTCGGGAAAAGCAATGCGAAATTCAATGGACAAAATGTTTTATTTACAGCTTGAAAACATTGTGAGTTGTACGGAAAAGCACTTAATTTTGTGAATGTTTGGCTGATTTAATGGTTCTTTTTTAAAAAATATATATTTTGAAGTCATCTTGGAAATCCTTCAATATTGAATGGTGTAGAAAAGTTTTAAATAAATAACTAACTATTGAAATAGTGAAATTTAATTTTGGAACTAGTGAAATTTAATTTTGGAAAGTTGCAAAACTTGATGTTTGCTTGCCTCTGTATTTATATCTGTGAGAAATATGATTACACAGAGCTCGTTATATAACAGGATTTCTATTACGGTATTTATAACAATCTATGTTCTTCATGTGTGCCAGTAGAGTTTGAAGTTTAATGCATTATTTCACGAAAGATTTAATATGAGTTCAGTAAGAAGCTCTCGTATTTAAAAATGTAACAGTGTGAATAACTTATAAATCATGTTGCATTTCTATTTCGGCTATGAATCTTATTTTAAATTGTAATAATTTCAGGCTATTGTAGAGTTTCTGGGCTGTGCAGCTGTGGTTTTAGTTCCTGATGTTTTGCCTGTATCTGTGACTGGCATCTTCAGGAGCTAAAACCACTAGACCATGGCTTTACAGCCCAGAAAACCCACAATAGTCAGTTGATTCTGTCTGCGAAAGCCTTCCACAAAACAGTAACAATTTAATTGAAACAATAATTTCAGTACTGGTACATGTGATGAAATATTGCTTCTTTTATGTGTCATAATTGTGATTTTTTTACATTTTAAAGATTTTGTTTGGGCAAGAATTCTCTTGGTTTAGTAATTAAAATGTATTCTTTGTCAGATGTAGGTTCTGTGGAAGGGCTTGCATATCATAGAGCTTGGGATACTTTGTACTGGACCAGCTCTACTACATCTTCTATTACAAGGCACACAGTGGATCAGAAACGAAGAGGAGCTTTTAACAGAGAAGCAGTAATCACAATGTCTGAGGATGACCATCCACATGTATTAGCCCTAGATGAATGCCAAAAGTAAGTGTCATATCTATACCAATTAGTCTCTGAATTTCATATTAGGAATGAGCAAATTTCCTTAGTTTTGCCCCATTATTTAATGCTGTTTTAATTTGGAGATTTTTGAAAATTATTTTGGAAATGGTATATGTTTCACTATGCTGTCTTCTACTTTTAAGTTATGAGGAGCATATACTAAATTTTTCCAATAAATAAGGAAAATCCTGACACTAGAGCACACACAACTTCCTGAAGCTTTTACTACCTTTACTGCAGTTGCATCCCCCCAGGGGCATACTGCCCATAGGGACAAAGGGGGTCAAATGACCCTGGGTGCACCGGTGGGGGGCACAAAATTCCCCCCCTCCCTCGCACCAAACTGGGGGTCATTTGACTTTCTCTGTCCTCGTAGGTGATATGCAGCAGCCGTCCAAGCCACCTCCTTCCCTCCCCGGGCCCTCTGGGCGAGGCTCGGAAGCAGAGGCAACTTGGATCGGCACCGCAGCAACAAGCCACCTCCTGGGTCACCCACCACAGCACCCTTTTCCTCCCCTCATTTCCCTGCAGGCTGGCTTCTGCTGGAGGCAGCCTGCAGGGAGGCAGAGGTGGCTCGGACAGGCACCATGGCAGCAGGCCAGCCCAGGACCCTGCCTGCTGCTGCGGTGCCTGTACAAGCTGCCCCATCCCCAAGTCCCTCCCCCAAGCATAGGGGGGCCTGGGGGGGGCAAATGGTTGTCCCCAGGTACAATTTCTCCCCAACACACCTCTGCATTCCCCTCATTTTTGATGCAAACATACACATTAATCAAAAATATATGAACATAGCATTATGAAATAAGTGGTGGTAGTTTATTTTTATTGTTACTGAAGTTTTATGATGCTTCTAATGATTAAGTAAACCTTAAATTTATAAAGGATCAGAATGGCTTGATAGCTTTATAAATATTTTTTAAAATTATTTTGGTTATCGGCATACCATTCTTTGTGATTTCCATTCATTTCTGTCAAAAAAACTACAATAACTAAGCATAGGACATGTACAATTCATGTGTTTACTCGTGGAGATAGTAGCAGTGTTTATCTGCAGTAGAACAGATAGAGTCAGATGCTTAGGAACAAAAAAATTTGGTATGAACTTTGAGGATCTGATAAAAAGAGTTTTGACTCTCAAAAGCTCATACCAGAAATCTTTTTGGTCTCTAAGGTGTTACTGGACATGAATTTAGCATGTTTGCCTATCTATGTTGCCTATCTATGGTTAAAGATAACTTTTATTCACTTTTTATATTGATTTTTATTTTTCCAGCCTTTTAAAATATCTACTGAGAATTAAAAGGTGTAACATGCTACCTTTTATGCCTCTGCAGAAATTTGTCTTCTAAAATGTGGAAATGTTGTTCTATTTAATGCAGTTTAATGTTCTGGACAAATTGGAATGAGCAGCATCCCAGCATCATGAGGGCTACACTGTATGGAAAAAATGCACAAGTTGTCATCAGCACAGACATCCTTACGCCAAATGGACTAGCCATTGATCACAGATCAGAGAAATTATACTTTTCAGATGGCAGTTTGGGGAAAATTGAAAGATGTGAATATGATGGATCACATAGAAATGTAAGGTTTTTTTTTAAATTTACAATGTTTAAACCTTATATATAACAAATCAAAAATAAGCTTTACAAAATCTTCTCTGTACTTGTCACTCTCTTTTAATCCCTACTGAGAACAAATCACAATCATAACATCACACTGAGTCATGGTGCTTTGGCACATGGAAAATTTCAACAGAAAGGAAGAAACCATGAAAATGAACAGAATTTGGCTGCCAGTTTTGAAAAACACTAGAGTCAAGACAGTGACTAATTAGCTCCACACAGGCACAGGATGACTACAGATAATCAAAGGGAACAAAGGCCAGACTACTTCTATTCAGATGCCTCACCTATTGACCTTGCTCTCTCTTTTGTTACTCACATGCTACACTTCATTGTTACTCACTTGCCAGACCACTCCAATTCAGATGCCCTCACCTATTGACCTTTACTCACCGGTATATATACTCCACTTGCTTTCCTTTCCAACTATCAGATCCTCTGAAGATGCCAGCCACAGATGCAGGCACAATGTCAGGAGAGAATGCTGCTAGAACACGGCCATTCAGCCTGGAATCCACAAAGCACCCTGGACTTCTGATTGTTCATTTGCAAGAATACTGATCCATAATGGGGATATATATCCTAATTCCTATGTTGTCCTTAATTAGGTCAGGAGAACAAGCACTCTTTTCCAGTACAGAAGAATCTACTACTGAATAAGGACCCTGCTTTGTCCCTCTTTATCATTCTTGCATTGTAAAAGACTTTCTGAACTGAGAGGCTCCCTTTTGCGATCCTACCTGGTTTCAGACGGTAGTGCTGGGAGACTGCTGCTCAGTGCATTGTTCTTTATCTAGTTTCCTATTCTCTTTAATATTTCATGAAACTGGGTGAGGTCATTTAGGAGATTTGGGCTATCACTGATATGTGGATAGCACCTCTATCTCACACTTCTGTCTGATTTTTAAGACTTGGTTGGAGTAATTGTGGACTAATAAGTTAAAGCTTAATCCTCAAATGGAAGTTCTCCTGGGGAGCAGAAAGTCTGATCTGGAACTTTCAGTATCACCTATTCTTATTAGGGCTGTACTCCCTTTGAAGGCACAGATCCGTAGTTTGGGGGTGCTCTTGGATCCAGATCTGCTGCTGGATAAGCAAGTGGTGGCTGTGGCTAGGAGTGCTTTTTACCATATTTGATTGGATAGATAGCTGCATCTCCATCTGGGCAGTATAGATCTGGCAACTACTAAATGCCCTTGTTACATCTAGATTTGATTACTTCAATGCAGTCTACATAGGGCTGCCCTTGAAATGGGTACACAATTGGCACAGAATACTGCAGCCATAATGTTGACTGGAATGTGTTGTATGGATTGTATCACTTCAGTCTTAGCCAGTGTGTTTCTAGGCACGATTCAAGGTGCTTGAGTTGACTTTCAAAAGTCCTATGTGGTTTGGAACCAACATACCTGAAGAACTGCCTGCTCCTTATGAGCCTATTCAACCTCTACTGTCATCTTCTGAGGCCCTTCATCTAGAACTCTTCAGCTCATTTTAGGCACATAGCAGTCTGAGAGAGGATCTTCTCAGTCATGGCACCAAAACTCTGGAACCCTCTCCCTTGAAAGACTCATCTGTACCCTTCTGTTGCCAACTTCTGCCAGCAGGTGAAACTTTTTTGTTTCATTTGGCATTGTCTCACTGATCCCTCCTTCCTGCTCAATGTTTTAGTTGTTGTTTTAATGGTTTTTAATGTGTACTTTAGATCCAGTTTTAATTGTTTTAATATTTGTTTTGTGGGTTTAAATTGTTTTTAAGATGTAAATTTATTATGTTTTTAATTTGTTTCCCACTTTGGTGGCCCTTTTGAGGACAGAATGATGAGATTTTTAAAAATACTTCCCAATTGTGTGTACATTGCAATCTGTTACAGATAAAGGTAGATCAGGGCCAAGAGATCAGAGATGAGGATGGATCTGAGATACCTTCATGTAATGATACTCACTCCTTGGCATGGGAACTGCCTATGGCTCTTTCATTTGACTCCTGTGACACTTCTGAAACTCTTGGTGATGTGGGAAGAAAGTAGTGGATGGGAGAAGATAGAAGAAGAAGTCTTCTAGTTTACAACAAGTTTATAAACTCAAGGCAACTCTAAAGTACTTGTAATCATAGTGACTGGCAAAGATGGGTCGTCATAATACATGATCTTAGTGGAACTTCCTATCATGCATTTGTTTGTGTTCTAAATGCATGCAGAGGCAAACACACACTATGAAGAGATGTCTGCTCCCATCTTGCTAGTTACCCAGGCTTTTTGTTATGGGCAGGGACTTGAAGCCCCAGGCTGGTGAAGTTCACTTCACATTTGCAAATTGTGGCAGAACCAGCTTACTGGACTCCAGCTTAAGCTGTCACTGTCATGCTGCTGGGACACAAAGTGAGGGCTTCCTTTTTTCTGACTAGTTTGCAGGACTTACCATTTTACTTGTGTTATCCACAGCGCCATCCCAGACCAGAGTTCTGCCTTGTTGCTGTGTGCACATTCATGCTCATTCAGCTCTGTCTTCAGAGAAGGCACTAAAGTGAAATTTCTCTACCCTCATTGCAATTTTTTCATTCTCTTTATCACCCTTTATTTGTGTGGGGGAAGGGAGAAAAGACGGTAGTCGTGTGCAGTGTTCATATAAATAGGTGTTCATTTTGTGTCAGACCTGTTCTTAATGCAGGGTCAACTAGTAAGATAAAATATGCCATGAACATATTTAGAGAGCTTTTTCATTATTTTTCTCACTATTATACACAGCTGATCCTTACAAATACAAAACCAAACACACAATTCAACAAAGAGTTAAGGATATTCTTATCATTGTGCCGGATAGTGGTCTAGGCTAGAAAGCTTCCAGGGAAGAAAATAGAGAGAATATGTTACCTGACCTTCTTGACCCCAGCATATGAGAAGAATTCTTCTGGAGCAATCTTAATTAGGTCTGCTTGGAAGTAAGTCCCATTTTATTCAGGGAGTTACTCCCAGGAAAGTGTTCTTTGGATTGCAGCCTTTGTGGGATATTATTAATAATTCAGACTTGTTATCTGCCAGAGTCTCCTGTGCCTTTTAGAGTTGTAAGGCAAGCAAAAATTGTGCCAGAAAGCATGGCTTTTGCAATGCCAGTGAAGCAGTCCATTTTCTGAGTTGTGCTGTAAGAATCTTCACATCTGCCAGAGGAGAATGGAATTTGCCTCTTGAATTATGTGGTATATGCTACTGGGGTAGACCACACTGTTTTGGTCTACCCCTGTCTCCAGGAATTATATGCAGAGTCTTGACATTGTCTTCTTCATGAACGTTTTCTGTACTATTAACTTTGTTTTACTCTGTGGTAGAGCTGTTTGTACTAAGCTGGTATGCATGGGAAAATAAGAGATTGTGAGCAGGCCATGATTTTGAAGTGCCTTTTTCTGGCTAGCCAGAAAAGAAGGAAAAGGAGGAGTGGGTGTAGCCTACAACTCAAGCATGAAGCTATCCAGTGCCTAGAAATGTAAATGGTTCTAGCTAAGAGAAGGACAGTTGACAATAGACAGCAATGGCGGTACTGTCCAGGGGAACATATGGGGTCAAATGTCCCCAAGCGGAGGCCATTTAGTCATGTGGGGGTGTGTGGAAAACTCAGATCTTGTACCAGGCTTCATTTCCCCTAGATAAGCCTCTGCCTGACAGTCACATATAAAGCTTAGGACATTGGAAGGCCAAAAGACTTTTTGAGACAGGAAAAGACAGAGGGGCTGCAGAAGGAGAGACAGAGGGACTCACCAGTGCACCGGGCACTTTCCCCCCTTGCTACGCCTCTGAATAATCCACATTGATGAACGTGCCCTCTGTTTGTTATGTCTTGGTGAAAGGCGTAATGCCTCAGCCTGAAGAATTTTTCCAGAAATTTACGGCAAGGGCAAGAGCTGATAGGACTTCTAAACTGAAAGTAGCTCTTAAGGAGAGGTTATTGTTGATCGTGCAAGAGACAGGAGTTCTCACAGAAGTGGAAGGTGTGAGATCCAACTCATCTGTGAAGGAAGTGGCTGGGTCAGTTCTGACTGGATCCCAGTCAGATCTGGGTACTTCTCATCACTGGCAGAGGGCTACCTCAGTTCTAAGGAATAGCTTGGAATCACATTTGAATTTGGCCTACCATAAAGGGATTCAGGACAGTACCATTTTTTCATATAATATCATGAGAATTCTTAAATGGTTTGTGCATATCCTCCAGTGCCAATAGTGATCCCACAATGCTCTTTATCCTTAGTTTTGTCACAACTCATGGGGAAACCCTTTGAGCGACTAGCAACGGCCACATTGGTTCTGTTGTCAGTGA
The DNA here is from genome assembly GCF_021028975.2 of Sphaerodactylus townsendi. Lineage (NCBI taxonomy): Eukaryota > Metazoa > Chordata > Lepidosauria > Squamata > Sphaerodactylidae > Sphaerodactylus > Sphaerodactylus townsendi. The sequence continues at coordinate 48,447,591 of NC_059426.1, forward strand.
AGGTCTGTTTTCTGGTGGCCATAACCTCGGCAAGGAGGGTGGCGGAGTTGGCAGCATTAAGCATCAAATCACCCTGTTTGAAGGTGTTCGTTAATAAAGTGTTTCCATCTTTGGAATTTCTTTTTTTTAATTAGGTGATAGTCAGGTCTGGACCTGGCACTTTTCTCAGTCTAGCTGTTTATGATGACTGGATCTTTTGGACAGACTGGGTGAGAAGAGCTATTCTGCGATCCAATAAATATACAGGTGGAGATACAAAAATACTTAGATCTGACATACCACATCAACCAATGGGCATCATAGCTGTTGCTAATGACACTAACAGCTGTAAGTTACTTTGTACAAAATTAATATTACTTTACTGGTATTTTAATTATTTCAATAAAATTATTATTACTTCAATTAATCATACTTTAATGCCTTGTTTAATAACTTTGTTAATAAAGGAAAGGCTTATTGTATCAAAGAGGACTGCCAGCTTAAATTACTAAGAACTTCCAATTTTGACAAAGCAAGGGTCTAGTAGTATGTCTGGAGTGCCAACATAGTGTACTTTCTAGAACAGTGGTTCCCAAACTTATTTGGCCTACCACCCCCTTTCCAGAAAAAAATATTACTTAGCGCCCCCTGGAAATTAATTTTTTTAAATTTTAATAGCAATTAAACAGAAAGATATATGTATTAATGTTTCTACCTGTGGCCATCACCGCCCCCTGGATCGCTGCAGCACCCACCAGGGGGCGGTGGTGCCCACTTTGGGAATCACTGTTCTAAAATATGCTGTGGCACCCAGGTGCTGTTCTGGGGCCAGCCTCAACAGCCGTGTCCCCCACCCCCAGGACTTGGCCTGACCAAATCACATTTATATCATATCTAGCCCTTGTAACAAATGAGTGACACCCCTGGTCTAGGGTACACAATTTTTGCAGGAATCTGTTTACAACAGGGGTCAGCAACCTGCGGCTCTGGAGCCACATGCGACTCTTTCGTCCTCGTACTGCATCTCTGCATCAGCGATGCCAACGACGGCAAGTTGCACTTTGGATGTGGCGAGTGTGCCTCCTTCCCCACCCCCTCCTTCCTTCCTCCCTCCGGTGTCCTTTCCCCTCCTTACCTCATCTGGCGCCTGGGAAGGAGAGGAAAGGATGCCGGAGGGAGGGATGGAGGGAGGAAGGAAGGAAGGAAGGAAGGAAGGAAGGAAGGAAGGAAGGAAGGAAGGAAGGAAGGAAGGAAGGAAGGAAGGAAGGAAGGAAGGAAGGAAGGAAGGAAGGAAGGAAGGAGGCACACTCGCCGCATCCCAAGTGCAATTTGCTTTCATTGGCGTTGCCGCCACTGTCTATCCTGCCCACTTGGCTGAAGGCAGGGCTTGGGGAGGTCGGAGGCCAGGGGCCAGGCTTGGGGAGATGCGGCCAAATGGCTCTTTGGGTGCTAAAGGTTGCCAACCTCTGGTTTAGAATGTTCTCATGCACATGATGCATTTTGACTTTAGTCTTTTGGGGTGAAAATTTGTTAATTACTTTACTCCTTAGGTTCACCTAAGTGGCAGTGGCAGCAGGTTTACATATACCAAACTGTGCTTGCCATGTTATAATGCTACCATGAGGCTATAAATATTTTTTGTGAAGATAATGGTGCCTTTCAGCTACATTAGCTGAACCTTCAACTGGAAGCAATTCTATTTTGCCAAGGCATGCGCTTGTAGCAATAGAGCCCTGCTTCATTTTTTAAAATTGATACTGTGTGTAATGATACTGTGCGTAATGAAATACTGTGTGTAATGAAATAAAATTGATACTGTGTGTTAACATCTCCCTTGTTAGCAAAGGGATAGGACACGTGGTTCTTAAACAACCCTCTGCAGTGAAGTCCCACTTAGATGCAGAAGTTTTGTTTTCATTAGCCAAATTTGTAATGCTTGTTTCATATAATAGGTAGCCAAAATTATGTATAGTTTGAAATCACAAGTTCCTTCATATTCATCTTCAAAATGTAATTTTGCAATTATTTGATTTAATTTACATGTGCACATACACAATACATACACAAACTTTATGTGTGTATGTATGCATTCATGACAACTTGTTGACCAATAAGAACAAGCAGAAACAATATATTTCCCAATACAAGTAGTTTATGAATGTTGTATTAGTGTGGTGAATGGAGTATAGGATAGAGCAGGGAGACCTAGATGCAAGTTTCCTTCAGCCGTATATTTGCTGTCTTACCTGTTGGAATAGCCACTCAGACGGCCAGAAAAGATGTATGTAATGTTATGAGGTTTGGGACAGTAGATTCCCAGCATTTGTATCTTTCAACATAACTGACAACTTAGAAATCATATTGTGATATTGATAATATACTTTTGAAGTTCCCAGAGTTGGGTGGAAAGAAAAGCGATAGCCAAATGGCAGGTGAAGAGCCTCAGAGAAACCACTCCTATTGTCTATATACAATGAGAGCAAGGCTTAGAAGAAAATTGTGTTTCAGTGGGATAACTTAACTGTTTAAATTTTTGAGAGAAGATTGTTTGATACTTTAAAAAACATATTTTGATACAATCCTCCTTTTTTCAGGTGAATTGTCTCCCTGTGCCCAAATGAATGGAGGGTGTCATGATTTGTGTCTTCTCACTCCTGATGGACATGTAAATTGTTCATGCAGGGGTGATCGAATACTGATAAATGACAATAGATGTGTGCGTAAGTATTATCATTTCATGCAGTGCTATCTTGTTTCAGCTTTTATCTACTTATTATTTGTACCCAGCATTTTGAAGAGTTCAAGGTGGCTTACAAATTCACATTTGTTAAAATTCAAAAAGCAATAAACCCCTGGAAAAGCTCCTGAGTAGTAGAGTCTTATCTCGTAAACCAGATTTGTTTCCCCACACCTACATTCCTGCTGAGTGACCTTGAGCTAGTCACCATTCTTTGAAACTCTCTCAGCCACACTTACTTCACAAGATGTCTGTTGTTGTGAGAGGAAGGGAAAAGGAGTTTGTAAACCCCCTTGAGTCTCCTTACAGTAGAGAAAGGGGATGTACTCTTCTTTTTCACAGAGGTGGAGCTACCAGGGGGCTGGGGGGTGCGCGTTGCACCGGGCACATGCCTATGGGGGCCCATAAAATCACCCCCACCCCCACGGCACCCCACTCCCCCCACTCCCCCCACTGCAGCACCCCCACACACACTTACCTTATTGAAATAGTGTAGGCTGGAGAAGTGGCCTGTTTCCTTCAGGCTGAAAACGACTTGGCGGGAAGTACATTTCCCAGGAGACCTTGCAAGACCCAAGGTCTCATTGAAAGTGTAGTTCCCACCAGGTTTTTTTTCAGCCTGAAGGGAACAGGCTGCTTTTCTAGGCTGAAGTAAGGTAAGTATGGGGGGCGTGGGGGCAGGGCGCCGTAGAGGGGGACGGAAAACACAGAGTGCACACAGGGCGCACTCTAGCCCAGCTATGCCTTCTCCTTTGTCTTGTTTTATGTTATACATCACATGTTGGTGCTCTAGTAGGAATACAGGAAGGTTGGGAAAGACATTGGGTGTCTCTGGGCATCTACTGAGTGAAATTCTGAATTTTTTTAGAGCCTCCCTCCCTGCCCTTGTCTCTTTGAAATTCTCTGATCAAAACAGAATAGTTTAAAAACGTGACTCCAAATTCCCAAAAAGCAGTTTAAAGGGACTATTGGATTTCAGGGGAAAATCTGGTAAAGAGGAATCAAGAGAGTTTTCTTAATAACCTTACTCTCTAGAGCAAAAATAAACAAGAGTCTTGTGACAACTACAATCTAGGGCAGTGGTGGCGAACCTTTGGCACTCCAGATGTTATGGACTACAATTCCCATCAGCCCCTGCCAGCATGGCCAATTGACCATGCTGGCAGGGAACTGATGAGTATGAATCCCTAACATCCTAATTCTCCTATTAATAGTCTCAGTCCACTATATGGTAGGGTTGATCTGTTGCGGAGGAGAACCATGACACAGCTCAATTCCATATGGTGATATTATTCTGGCAATATGTATATGCAGTGATTATTTATTTAATTATTTAACCATTCCTTTGCTGAATTTTCCCCCAAAGGGACCTGAAACAGCTTGCAGAAATATTCCACATAAAAAACATAAAATTTAAGCAGTGGGATTTAAATGCACACATATAAAGACAGCAGGAATAAATGATCTCCAAGTAGCATTTTGAAATATTCAGAATAGTCTAACAAATTCACACACCAGGGTGTTTACCCAGAATATTTCAAACTCTCTTCAGCTGTGAACATCTGTTGCTACTTATTTATCTTGGTGTTTCTACCTCCAGCTTTTGATAAATACTTTCTAGAGTGTACCATTTATTTCATTATGTCAGCATGGTTTTAAAGAATATGACCACAGCAAGAATTAAAATGTTTTCAGTTTTGTTATTATGAATATAGGGTTGATCTAAAATAAAATGTCAGTAAATCAATTTACAGTCAGTGTAGTATAGATTTGCGGTCCTTACCTTAAAGCTGTTCCTGTTTGGACTGAGATACAGTGGGTCATACAGATGATTTACATTGATAATAAGCATGTTAATTAAGGCTGTAACACTGCTGTAGTGCAGCACAATCTTAGACTAGCTGTAAAAATCATATCCTGTAGATATCAATTGATCTTGTATGGACAGGCAGTTGATTTGCAATGGTTCCAAGTAAATGTAATTAATACATCAGTATCTCACAATAATAGCTTATTTCAGTATCTTATTCAAACTATCACTAATCAATTCACAGTATATCATTGAGAGTGACCCAGATAGCTTATTTGTACTAAGTGCTCAACTGTAAATAACTTGCAAAATGGCCAGGTGTTTATGCATGCCAAAGGCATTGAACTGTTTCATTAACAGAATTTTAATCTATATTACTTCATTGTTCATTAAGTGAAACAATATAAAACAGACAGACAAACCACAGGTTTAATGGTTTGTTTACTTATTTGTTTGTTTTATATACTGCCCATCCCCGAAGGGCTCTGGGCGGTGTACAACATAAAAGAAAACACAGCATACAAGGAAGAGCATAATCAAATGTTAAAATGGAACTTGAAAACAACCAGTTGTTAAATTATTTGAATCCCACCACCGGAACCAATTGTTGAATTATTTGAATCCCATCACTGGTCTAGGGGCACATTGGTAGCCTTTAGTTATAGTTATAGCCAATATCACAGTTTATGACTCTTTGTTCACAATACCTGATCCTCTGGATGGAGACAACAGATTTGGGCTCATTCTCTTTTTTCACAGAATAGAGTAGAGCAACAGATAAACGTACGCAGTCACCTTAAACAAGGCAGGATAGGTTTGAGAGCAGCAGACGATGCAAGTCAATGTGAAATCACATGATTTGTAGTTTGCACTTCTCAATAACCCTTGCATTGGATGAAAAGATGTGTAATAACGTTGCTTTGCTCAGCTGTGACACTTAGACCAAAAGGAGATAGGGGACTGGTCTTCTTCGGACGGCTTTATATGGGATACAATAGAGATTCTGTTGATAGACTGGTTGCCTTGCTACCTATCAGTTTTCCTATCTGAGCTGTTAGAAGGAGAATGAGATCTGTTGTTGGATTCCTGTCATCCCTGTGCCAAACTCAAGGAGAACTCTATAGATTCTGAAGATGGGCTCTTGTTATTGCTTGATTTGGGCAGTTGTTTTTGTTATATCGCTGTTGGCCAAATACAATCAACTTTACAACCTTTACAACCTCTGAAGATTTTAATAATTGGGTATAGTCTGAAATGTCTGGCTTAGAATAAGAAGAAATCGTGGATTGGACCAGCAGTATGGCTGTGAAACTCAGGTCCACTCTGCACAGGCCAATGCGGGTGTAGGACAGTAAAAAACTCGTTTTGGGGGGAACTTCTCATAGACCCTGCCCCTAAACGAGTCTGCCCCATGTTATTTCCGCCAAACTGGGTTTTTGAGAATCGCGCTATTAGCAAGTCTTTTCAAAAATCCAGACAAACAGCTGAGCAGGAGATGCTTTAATCACCTCCATTTTCCTTTATAAAAATTGTTGCAGCTTACATCTGCGTAGCTACACAGGTGCAGATGGTCATGTCATGAGACTTCAGCATGGCTGTGGGGGGTTCATTTGTGCATGCCTGCGTAGCTATGCATGAGTGGGAAGTAAATTTAAAAAAGAGAGTCATCTCCGTAAGAAGGCACGACAGCAACCCAAATTGTTTCCATAGGCTCCAATCACTGCTTGCACAGATACATGGGAATGCAAAAACAGGAAAACAGGTCACTTTATTCTGGCTGCAACCCGTTATACATTTGTTGTACAGAAAGGACCTCAAAGATGCAAAAGTGTCTATTATTGTTCTTACTGTATTTCTGATATGACAAAATAACAGTCACACATCAAACTAGTCCTCCACAGATCAGAAAATACTTTTTCTATGATACTAAAATGCACAATACAATGATTTCCAAGAAGGTTGCTCTAAGATACTAGAATGCACAATTCAATTATTCCCAGGTCAGTTGCTCTGAACTGAACAGAAAATTGCTCTGACTCAATGGCATGTAGTTGCAAAATGGCAACATGGGTACAATTCATAAATTGGTGCAGCATGCTTTCTACTCCCCCATGGGTAGGTTCTATATTGCCTAGTACTAGAACTCTATTATAATCTTAAAATAATGAAAATATTTACTTTCACGACTTTGCAATCTAAAAAAATACAACATTTAATATTGATATATCTAACTCTCAATGTAGCCAAATATATGGATACTTAAACCAGGAGACTGGAGTCATGAACAGACAAGACAGAACTTTCTGCAACATGAGAAAAATTCCTCGTTCCTGTTGTCATATTACCTTCCAAGTTTATTTTGAAACCTCCCTATCAATTTGACTTTACCATTTTCCAAAAAGAGAAACAGTTCTCAGTTCTTAATTCATTCAGCCTCTCTTCTGCCATATTCTGACTTCAACAAATGACTTTTTTGGGAAGATTCGTCATTGTCCTAAGTGTGGGTCAGAAGAACGAGAGACTAGTCATAAGTTATGACTAGTTGGTGAGAAAATATAGCCATCATAAATGATGACTCATTGGGGGCAGGCCTTGTAGCAGCCACCAAATGATTTGCTGCCAACTGACTTGCTTGACTCTCCTGGGCATGGCTACATGCTATTGTTTAAAAGAAACCATCGTATAAAAGCCAGTGATGTGTAATTTTAGAGTTTGAAGCGAGGCTCTTGAATCAACATTCTACTGTGGAAATTCACTAGGTGGCCTTGGATCAATTAGACATTTTCAGCACAACCTATTTTGTAAGCAGTTGAGATAGGTAATTAAGAGAAATGGGACACCTCCCAGTAGCTCAGCAGCATCCTTCTCTGCAAGGTGGGGAGGCTATACACAACTTAGTCCACCCAAGCTCCATATGAAGCAAGGCAGGGAAGGCAACAGCACCCAGCTCAGCCCATCCAAGCCCTGGAAGAGATGGTAGCAGTGGCAATGGCATACAGCCCAGTCCCAGACTTCATCTCATGTAACCCCTGGGGAGGCAGCAGTGGTGCATAGCTTGGCTTGAGCACTGTGTGAGGAGAGAGGCAGCAGTACTTCCCACCTCATGTGAGGCTGCAGAAGCAGTGCCCATCCCAGCTTGCCTTATGCAAGCCTTTTGCAAGATGAAGAAACCCTTGCCTACCTTAGCCAATCCCCCTGCCTTCTCTTCCTACTTTAGGAGGAAGAGACAGGATCAAGTAGACCCTGATCGTCTTTCTTTGTTTCTTGTTCCTTTGGGGGACAGGGCCAGGACAGGCTGGGCGAGGGCTTTTTTTTTTTTTTTTGCATTTTTAAATGCAGTTCTCCCTTGTTCACAGGGTTGTTCTTGGGATTAAATAGAAAGGTGAATGATATATGCTTCTTTACATCACCATTGAGAAGAAAGGCAGAGTATAAATTATGGGGGCAGATAAAAAGAAGGTTGGTGGGGAGGTGCGAGGAAAAGAAGGAAACTGGAGAGAGTGAGGATTCAAGAGCTTCCAAGAGGAGGCAAAGATGAAGCCGTGTGGAGAAGGGACTATAAAGGGACATGAGGTGCCATTTCAAGTCCATGCAGGGTCTCCACTGTTCAACTGGCTACCACCTGATGACTGACACTATGGCCCCTTCTGCAGATGCGGAATAATGCACTTTCAATCCACTTTCACAATTGTTTGGAAGTGGATTTTGCTATTCCACACAGTAAAATCCAGCTGCAAAGTTAACTGAAAGTGGATTGAAAGTGCATTATTCTGTATGTGTGGAAGGGGCCTATGCAACTGGGCCATAATGCTGCCAGATATAGGGTGCCGGGGGAGGGATAAGGGAGAAACTGAAGATGTTGGGTGTAAATATAGGTTAACTGATGGGTGGGACAAAGAAAAGGAAACAGGAAAAGGCCATGGGGACTCCTACAGAAGGGAAAGAGGAAAAGAGGAAATGGTAGTCTCACACAAGCTCTTTTTACTCTCCTGTTTGTCAATATATCTAGCTCTGTGGAAACCTAATGTGGAATTTGAGAGCATGGATAGAGAAAACAGAGAAATGCCCCAGGTTTGCAGGAAAAGGCAGGTGGAAGGATCCTGTCCAGGACTGTTTTGGGCTTTGACAGAGGACTGATTAAGAGCAGGCCTGACAGCAGCTGCTGGGCAACTTGCTACTATGCAACCTGTGTTACTCACAGCAGCCACCCTGTGAGTGCAAGTGTAGCAGTTAGCATTTCAGACTAGGAACTGGGAGATCCTGATTTAAATGCCCACTCTGCTGTGACCATTCACTGGGGGACTGTGAGCCGGCCAAACATTTACAGCTTAACCATCCTCACAGGGCTCTTGGAGGAGAAGAGAATTATGTAAGCTGGCTGAGTCTCCATTGTGTAGAAAAGCAGGATATAAAATAAGTAAATAGTAACTATTATTGAAGAGGGAGAAGTAGCTAAAAGGTTGGTTGGTTGACTTGTGAGAAAGAGAAAAGGTAGCAAGGAAAGGTGAAGATATGAGGGTTACCAAGTGGAGCGAAAGAGGAAGTAGTGTGGGGAGAATCATACAGGGGAAAAGTGCAAGTTCTTTTGAATTCCCTACCATGCAACTGGACCTGGCTTGCCATTCAGTACCTAATAATTTGACCATGCTTTCCCCAGGTAAAAGTCTGCAGGAAAAAAAAGAAGAAGGGTAGATAAAGTTAGTTTGGCCGATGGATGGGAAGAAGAGAAGGAAGCAGAAAAGGGGGAAAGGCTATGTGGGATTTCAGGGAAGGGAAAGAAGAGATAATTGAGAGAGGAAAATGAGATGCTCCTCACAAGTCCTTGTGGGTCCCACATGTGCAATGTTTTTAATTTAATCAACCGCACAATTGCAGTTGGTTTTCAACATCAGACTTGCATTTGTAACATGGAATTTCAGCTTTGTTATTTGTTGCTTCCTCTTTCAGCTAAAAATTATTCTTGCAATTTTTACTCTGAGTTTGAATGTGGAAATGGTGAGTGCATTGATTATCAGCTCTCCTGTGATGGCATGGCGCACTGTAAAGACAAGTCTGATGAAAAGTTGTTTTATTGCGGTAAGTGGGTTGTTGTTGTCTCTCTTAATGGTTACATTTCTGTAAAGCATTTAGTTTATAGCATCTATAGTCCACCTTTCTGAGAGAGACTTGTGTTTCTGCCTAGCAATAATTATTATCCATGAATGCTGACTAGATTCCCATATCTCATCCAACCCTATGTAAAGGAATTTTATGTAAATAATCACTTGCTTGTGCCTTTTTTTTAATTCACCAGAAAATAGAAACTGCCGGGGAGGTTTTAAACCATGTCTTAACCGTCGTTGTATTTCCACCATTAAAGTATGTGATGGCAAAAATGATTGTGGTGACAACTCAGATGAATTGGGCTGTGAAGGTATGATTTGGGGCTCTTCTACATTTTAGTTCTGTGTTACAGTGCCTTTGTCTACTATTATGTATAGTGAATTTTGTTTTAAATATATGTGGTGGGCAGTGAGAGATGCACTTGTTTAAAATTCTGATAGATAATGAAAATTTGGCTTAAATGACATAATTTACAAATTATTCACTGACTCTTGAGCTGTAACAGTGACTTTTTTGAATGTTTCCCTTGGCATAAAATATCAGAGAAGACCAAACAGATATACATGTCCTAAAATAGCATAAGTAATATGCATTTCTGCAGGCTAATCATCTTTCTGGATGTGGTCCTCATTTCCCCTCACCAGTGGGGATGGGGGATGTGGAAACCCTCTGTATACACACTGTTCCTCCCTGTCAAAAATCAAATGTCAAGTCTCTACTATCCATGAAAATACTGGAGTAGACTTTACCGTGCAACTTGAATGTCAGTTCTACTGCCTATTGAAAACAGTGGAAATAGACAAGGCCTCTACTGTCTGGACACCTGGAATATTGCCCCATTGAAAACAACTGAAATATTGTCTGGACACCTGAAATATTGCCCCATTGAAAACAATCCTGAAATTTCAAGTGATAAATTTTGGAAATTAGGGATTTCAAGAATGCCTTGCTTTGTATTGGGTATTTCCCCTTTGAAACAAAAGGAAGATTTCAGGAGGTGTTTCAGATTGGAAATATTTGAACATGCACCCCTATACACAATGTCTTGCACACACTAAGAGACCCTGAAAAACTTTCCTCACACTTATTTATAGAGTCATGGAAGAAATCTATCCCTTTTAGGCTCATTCCGCACATGCAGAATAATGCACTTTCAAACTGCTTTCAGTGCTCTTTGAAGCTGTGCGGAATGGCAAAATCCATTTGCAAACAGTTGTGAAAGTGGTTTGAAAACACATTATTTTGCGTGTGCGGAAGGGGCCTTAGAGGTGAAACAAATGTTTCAAAGCCTAGTGCAGCCTGGCCAATCTTAAAGTATCTCTACTGCATAGTGGACATGTTGATTGGAAATTTTTGTTTTTAAACAAAATTACATTTCAGAATTAGTAGTATATTTATCTCCTCTAGCTACGGGATGTACCTCAGCAGAGTTTCGCTGTGCAGCTGGAACATGTATTGCAAAATCAGCACAATGCAATCAGATCATTGATTGTTTGGATGCTTCAGATGAAAAGAACTGTAGTAAGAAATTCCATTTTCTGTTACTTGTATTTGATGAGTAATTAATATGGGTAATATAATTTACTTGATAAAAGGCAATACTGTAATTGTATATGTTAAGTGAACACTACTAAGTAAATAATAGCAATAAACAGAAAATAAAATGTTTATATTATGAGGTTTATTTGCGTTTTTGTTCCTCAGATAACACAGACTGTGCTCACTTCTATAAACTTGGAATAAAATCTTCAGGATTTATTAGCTGTAATTCTACTTCACTTTGTATACTACCAGAATGGCTATGTGACGGATCCAATGACTGTGGCGATTATACAGATGAATTAAATTGCCCAGGTAATTGGGAAAATAACAGTACTTTAAATATTTATTCACAATAACAAATTAAATAAAGGCCTATTAGTCTATTGTTTATTTATTAATGGTATATATTGATGAAAATATGTTGTCTTTTAAATAACCCATAGTTCGAAGCAAACGTACGTGTGAACACAACTATTTTGGTTGTCGTAATGGGAGATGCATTCTGAATACTTGGGTATGTGATGGCCAGAAAGATTGTGAAGATGGAGATGATGAATTACACTGTGGTGAGTAACTTTCTAAACCATGAATATTTGTGAAAAACAGTGATAAATTACAATCTTTACATCAAAATAATTCTAATTATTAAGTTAGTTTTATCAAAATATTAATAATAACTTGGGCTGTGACAGTTGCAAAACTTCCCTATGAGGAGGATTGGCTTGAAAGAGCCCCATGGAAATTGTTTATTTCTTTGGCTGAATTCAAGCAATATATTAACTACCAGCATTGCAATCCAGGGGGGCAATTCCCTCTTTGGAGGTGGCATAGGCTTATAGTGGCGGATTTGCCCTCCCTAGGCATGTACCCCGGCAGTCGGGCAAATCCACCACGACCAGTCACTATGGGGCCCTGGAATACCTGGCCAGGGCATCCAGCTCTCAGATAGCACTCTCGCACTGTCCCATTCTGTGCCAACGTGGCAGAGAAAACAGATTTAACTGAATTTCAAAACTGATAGATTCAAGGGCCAGTGGGGCTAAATTATATACATGGTGTTATGCAGGACAGCACGTGACTTCTTTGAACCTTCTGAGTTGAGTACTTTGAAGGCATGATATGATAATCACCTTTTGTTGTTCTGATAGATACTGTCATACTGCAGAAGTTTTCACCTGAAGATTAAATCAACTCTTTGTAATGAGAACTAGTTTGGCAGAAGATTGACCTTTCATGACTAATTCTAACATTTAACAACCCACATTTTCATTTTCGCTTGCTTATTCAAGGCTGAAGAAAGCAATATAGAAAGATTGTAGCTTTCAGGCAGGAAATCTGAAAAAATCTGTAAGAAAAATTATTTGCATGTCAAATTGCATGTCTATAAATCCAATATAAGTATTATATAGCATATGTGAATAATCTATATTACATTCCTAAATTTGCATCCAGATGTACTATCAAGCAAATAGAGGGCACTTCTATTCTTTGTAAGGAGAGAGATTCTGTTTCCATAGTTTCCTGTTCAAACTATAACCCCCCACCCCCCCCATGTCATCCACACTGTGTCCAGGGATCTCTTGACACTTAAGGGATGTATGTCTGGGTGCTAAAAGTAAGAAAAAATATATGTATTCTATGAATGGATCTTTGGATTCAGTCCCTTGAAATACATTTGAAGTGGTATATGCCTTTATAATAAAGAACTGTTCCAGTATCCATTCCTTGAGATCATTCTTTCTTTAGTGTTGAAAAACAAAGACTTTGTACTTTGTCAAAGGCTTTTATCAAAGGCTTTTATGGCCAAATTCAGCTGACTTGTAGGTTTTCCAAGCTGTATGGCTGTGGTCTAGTAGTTTCTCCTGCATCTATGACATCTTCAGAGGCATATCAAGGTAAGATGTGTTTCTCTTCGTAACACAGTGTGGAGTGTTCTCAGTGATGAACTGAATCACCTAGATTGGACTCTGCAATCAAATGGCTACTCTTCTATGGAAATCAGAAGATCTATAAAACTGAGAGGAAAACACACAACTGAGGAAAAACAGCCCCCCATGGGGAAGGTATTTTTACTGTGCATCAAAAGAATCACAAACCAAATAGAAAAATTGATGGGAAAACACAACCTTGAAACAGTCTTCAAACCAGAAAAATATAGTGAATGTTATGGTCAACAAAGAACAAAAGAGACTCCCTCCCCTTACCTCCATAGGAGTCTATCCTATACCATGCAGCTATGGACAGGTATACATAAGGACAACAAAATGTAGAATTCTGACAAGAATTAAAGTACACAAAAGGCAGTGCACCAGAGAAACCAGCAGTAGCTGAACATGTTTAACCCAAACTGGACATGGGATCTTTTTTGATGACACAGAAATGCTGGACAACTCCACAGCTACTATGTCAATCTACACAGGGAAGCCATTGAAATCCACAAACACTGAGAAAGTTTCAACAAAAAGGAAGAGATTCTGAAAATCAACAAAACCTGGCTACCTGTTCTAAAAAAAATCAAGACCACAGATGCTACAAACTTCTTCTCTCTTTCCACCCACCGCCTCACCTCACTGATTTCTGAGATGAATCACACACATTCAAACCACCAGGACACACAGATACAAATGCACATTTGCAAATTCACCTGCAAATGAGCTCCTCCTGGACACATGCAAATGCACTTCATCTCCCTCCCACTTCAGAGGTGGACAAACAAATATCCATGGAGAGAAACATCTTACCATTACATGCATTTGAAGATGCCAGCCATAGGTGCAGGTAAAACTTTAGAAGCTTAAACTACCAGACCACAACCACAAAGCCCAAAAACCCACAACAGCCATCAAAGGATTTATTAATACCATATATTAATCATGACTTTTTCCTATTATTTTTTCAATTGTCAGAGACAGGTATCAGTCTGGATTGTCTGATTCTGAAGTATTTTTGACTTAAACAACTAGTGGGCTTTTGAAAAGACTCATCTGGTGACATAACATAATCTGTCCATACTTTTGAAAACATATATATTAACACATCTTAATGGATTTTGCTTCTATGGCTTCAAACCATTTCAGGCTTCAGAAATTCATTCAGCATCTTGAATGGTGCTCAATAGATTACTGAAAGCCGAGGCAACAAACATAGCTGAAACGTGAGGATGGCTTCAAATATAGAGAGAACTGGAAATCATCCATCCATCCATCCATCCATCCATCCATCCATCCATCCATCCATTCATTCATTCATTCATTCCAGTCATAGAAATGTAAGTAACTGAAATTTAAAAAACTCACCGAACACCATTTCTAGATTACGAACATACCACGGTTAAAAATTAGGACACCACACATTAAACACATTAAAATCCCATTAAGATTCTGCTGCATAATACACTTTTCAATCCTAAAATTGAGACACAAAATCTGGTGACTTGTCATAATATCTGAAGATACTTTTCTGATAAAAGGTAATCCAATTATTTTATCAGTTTGACAAAGACTCCTATCTAATAGTGGGTAAATAATTTCTGATTGAGCTATTTTATAATATGGACATGTCAATAACATATGTTCAGTCAATTCTACCTTATTTAATGGACATGGAAACCATTCAGAATAAGGGATTTTCATGAATTTACCATCAAGCACTGCGGACAGGAGAGTTGAACACCCAGCAAGGGTGAACACTCTTCTGGTATTGTTGGTCTCTAATAAGGCCATATGTCAGTAGGAGCTACAATATATTTAACATTTGATGTATAATTAAAATCTGGTGATCTGGAAATATCAGATTGATGTTCTATATCTTCTATCATCTGGTAAACAAGTTGTTTCAAAAAAGCCATGAGAGGAGAAACCAAGCCTTCTGACACTTTTTAGGGTAGACCTGGAGGTCAATTTTTGTTACCTAAATATTTAGTGTAAACTGCGTAATGTTAAACAAAATATTTATTACCACATAAAATCAAAGGTGTAGAAGTGCTATTATAAAGCTGTTGAAATTTAAGTAAATATAGCAATTTCTGAAATTTATGATTAATTATTTAAATTAATTATAACAGGTTTGATCCAATGATTGATTTCAACTGTTGGAAGTTTTCTTTGACAGAAGACGTCTTTTTTCAGTATTGCAAAAAAGTCATCAGAATAAATAAATATTACAGAAAAACTCTGCTGACCACTGACTCCACTGTAACAGGGAGTAATTGAATCCTACCTATTTTGTAATTTAAAAATTGAAAAAGCTTTGCCAGATAGAATTTCCATGTGCTTTGTTCTTACAATTGTTGATGTGTATCAGTACATTAACAATTTATTGGATTAAATCAGCTTAATCAATATTTTATAGCACATCTGGATACTTCACTGTAAAGCAATTCATATTCTTTTGTCTGTGTGTGTTTTAAAGAGATAGAATAATAATGAAATTAAAGTTAAGTTTTTACAACATTTTTGAAATTAGCAGCAGAATTTGGCTCTTGCATTTGGCAGATGACTCTATCTTACTTTGGTTATCTTTAATTTTAGTGCTTCTAATATAGTAAAATGTTTTCCTTGTTGAATATGCAGTTCCCAGACTTCTTGAATTTTCCTTGTAGTATTCTATATTATTTACTATTGCTTCTAGACTGCGTAGTGTCATTTATTCTCTTTTCTGAAAGTATGAAATTTTTTTAGCATTATTTAGGTATCTCCTTTGGAAAAAAATGAGTATAGACTTAGAATAACTCTAAGGTGTCAAACTCAGGCCCTCCAGATGTTCATGGACTATGATTCCCAGCATCCCCTGCTAGCATGGCCCATTGGCCCTGCTGGCATAGGCTGATGGGAATTGTAGTTCAAGAACACCTGGAGGGCCTGAGTTTGACACCTGTGTGTGAGTGGTAGGATAATGTACTTTCTATATTAGCTTTAAAGCAAGTACTGGGTTGGGTCCTGTGCATCTGTTCTCTAAAGAACCTGCCACCTGTTATAACATGCTCTTCTTTAAGTGGAAGAAACTCTTGCATCATTGAAAGATTCCTTGTACCAGAGAAGAGTTTTGCTCATAGTGGAACAGAACTGTGGACTCCAACTTATTGTTTGGTTTCACCTGCCAAGCTGATTGTGGTTCCTTTCTCCACCCACCCATAGTTTTGTGTCATGTGGTATAGTATGTTTAGTAGCAGAAAAACAGTCCTTATTGTTTTTTATGGTAGGGATATGGGAAAATTGCATACCTTCTATAGTCAATCTAATTATAGTTAAATACTTGAATAAACTGGGCAAAATTTCACGGGAGCTGTTTGAATTTTGAAGGGAAATTTTAGCTGACTAATAGACGAGGTGATTCTTTTCCAATATGTTTCAGAGGGTCACACTCATGGGTCATATAACGTAAAACATTTCATTAGTGTTGCCATGGGAACAGTGTTATCTCAAACATAAGCAACACCTCAGTGTAGTATTGTGAACAACAGGACTTGTTAGCTTTGTTTCAACTTAAAAAGGTTTTGTATTTAGCTTTCTAACTTTTTCTCTGGTTTGGCCTTCTTTTAGCAATTAGTTCTCTCAATTAGTTCTCTCAATTAGTTCCCTCAGCAATTCATTTGCAAACAGTGGCGTAGCGCCCCCGGCACGGGGGGGGGGGTGCGATGCCCCAGGCTCGTGACTATGCGGGAGCATGGTGGGGGCGTTCCTTGTGTGGTGGGCGGGAGTGTGGCAGGGTGCAGGACGAACGTGCGCCCCAGGCACAGCTCCCCCTCACTCTGCCCCTCCGTACAAGATCCAAAGCAGAAACTCTCCTCTGGAGGCTGCTTGTATACATTACAACACTATGATTTACATTTCTTTGTAGATTCCTCTTGTTCGTGGAATCAGTTTGCTTGTTCTGCACAGAAGTGTATCTCTAAACAGTGGATTTGTGATGGGGAGGATGATTGTGGAAATGGCTTAGATGAAAGTAAAACTGTTTGTGGTAAGTATTATAATGATAACATAATTAATTAAATTTTGTATTGTAGAGAATGATATGGAATTCAGTGAAACATGTAAATGTATGTCAGCTTTAATAAAATATCTAATTAACTAATTTTTAAATGAAACACATATTTTGGCTGGTGTTTATACAGATGTACATTTGTCAATCATGGTTTTCAAATTCCTTTTCTTTGTAGCATATAATGTCAAACTCAACAGATGCTTTACCGTAACCTATAATATATGTCAAAATCTGTTTGCATACTGTTTGAATAACATACATGATAACAAATAAAGGCAATATTTCCCCTTCAGATATTACAGGATATTTTCTTTTCAAAGCATGTGGTCTATTCAGAGGTTGGGAAGATTCTTCAAATCTCCATCTGTGGAGAGAACAGATGCCTAGAGCATATTTTCTCTTCCACATATTTGTAAAGGAAGAGGATAAGCCTTGTTCTCTAAAATTTAAAGCTATGTTATACTAAATAAAGATTTTTCTTTTTTAAGAGGTCAAAGTGTGATCAAAATGTTTCATCTTTGTGCCTGGCCAGATATAGGCTGAGCTAGGTTGGGTGGTGAATAAGTGAAAGTGGGGTGAGAGCTAGTAGCATATGCAGAGCCTCAGTTCTCAACTGCTCATGGGGAAAGGCAGGGCTTGGGTGGTGGCACTGCCCCATGTTGCAGGTGGCACAGGAATTGAGTGGGGCAAGTATTTTCACTTGCATAAGAGCTCTTTCTTCCAAGAGTAACAATACTGATGAAAGTGTGGTGCTTTCTGCAAGTCTTTGTGGTTTCCACACTGTGCTAGTGGGCCTGATGGCCAGCACTGCAAATCAGCCATAGATTTCAAGAATAAAGGCTGCCGAGGGAAACAAAGAGAGAAAACTGAAGACGGGGGCAGATAAAGGCAGGTTGACTGGTAGGTGAGAAAAAAAAGAATGAAACAATAAATCAGAGACTAACAGTGCAATGCTAAAGAAAGTTACTCCAGTCTAAACCTAATCATTTCAATGGTCTTAGACTAGAGTAACTCATCTAAGGACTGCACTGTAAGGAGGTTTCACAAAAGAGAAATCAGACATAATGGGGAAGGGGGAAACTAGATACTCCCTCCAAGCTCTTGTGGGTCACCCAGTTGTTTAACATATTTATAAAATGCTTTAGAAGGTACTGACATTCAATAATATTTTAACAGGATCAGTAACCTGTGCCCCAGACATGTTCAGCTGCTTAGATTCCTATGCCTGTGTTCCCCAGCATTGGCTGTGTGATGGTGAAAGAGACTGCCCTAATGGGAGTGATGAGCTTTCTACAGCAGGATGTGGTATGAACCATTTTGCAGCATATACCTACACACTAATAGATTGCCCTTAATGAGTTCCAAATGTTGTGGCCTCGATCTGAAAAATAAAATAATTTCATTACTTTTAATTTAAGTATTTGATTTATAAACTGCTGTCCCCTGAGTTAATAGTTAAATGTACAGTCTTCAAAATACCACATTTAACTTCATGTCAAAGAATTCGGATTTCTTTTTTTTAAGACCAACTTTAAATAAGATAATTTTTATTAGTGTTGTGGGGATACCTGCCACATGAAGACCAAGTGAATTTGATTACTTTTGCCACAGAATTTTTTGTTTTCATTATCAGGCTCTATACACAACAATCCTAAGCAAATATTTGATAAAGGGAGCTTTGACTAGAAAGTTTATACCTTGGAAATCTTGTTCGTCCATAAGGTGCTATTAGACTTAAATCTTGCAGTTCTAAACAGAGTTACACCCTTCAAAGCCAACTGACTTAATTAGAAGTTCTAACTCTTTTTAGGATCACACTACTAGTTACTTGAGGAGAGTCCATGAGTAGGGCAGTGTGCATGCACATGAAATGTTGCATATCAATGGTCACTGCAGGATATGAAAAAAATCGGGCAATGTGAGCCATTGTTTATGCCATCCATTTGTCACAGCATATATCTACCATCTGGTCACATCACTGTACAGATTTAGAAGAAAAAGAACACACTTTTATTTTTCAATTTTGGAGGGTTGGTGTGTTTTTAAAAGGGCCTTCTTTGTCGTTTTCTTGGTTCTTTCCCCAAAATTCAAGTAATCTTATGCTAGAGTCATGTTTTTGTTGCTCCTGTTGTTTTAGTTGTCTATGTCTTTTCTGCTAGTTTTTCTTTAACTGGTAAAAGTGATGTAAACTGATTATATTTCCCTGTTTTGTTAAGGCATATCCCTGTAGCATACTAGAAGAAAGAAGGATATTGCTTATGTCATTCAGTATCTTCTTTGAATGAATGTTTCCATGGATTTTTTTCTTTTTATTTATTTATTTTTCAAATTTATATACCGCCCAACCCCCGAAGCAATTAGTGGCATCCAGTTTTGGTAATATATTGTGCTTCCTAGCTGACAGAATCTTGGGTGAACCCTGTTTCTCAAGTAGGGACCAAAGGTTTACAATTGCTCAATGTGATCTAACTTAGCCGCATCAGTCACAGCTGCTGCTGGAGGCGCTGCTGTGAGTGATTCTCTTTCACCAAGACACCTGCACTGTAGAATAACAACTCAGTGAACACAGCTGGATATTTTGTGTTTCAAAAGATGTGTTTCTTGCAATGCAAGTATATGTAATTAATGAAATAGCTCATTGTCATTAATATATTATAATAAGAGACTGTGGATTCTGACATGCTTGGGAGAAAAAATTGCTTTTGAGAAGACACACGTAAGATCATTAGGCAACGAGATGAAAAAAGTACTTAATTCTGTTTAACGCATTCTTGCATCCCCCTGAGATGTTGGGATATATTAGGGGCAACTTCTGCACATAACTCTTGTATGAGAAGTGGGCTAAATGCTGTGTACAGCATAACCCACCTCATATCAGTGAGAGATGGCTAAGTTCTGAAGTCCTTCAGAGCCTCCCTCCTCCTTGACCTTTTCAATGTATCACTACCAATCCCTAGTACAGTGGTGGCAAACCTTTGGCACTCCAGCATGGCCAATGGGCCATTCTGGCAGGGGCTGATGGGAATTGTAGTCCATAACATCTGGAGTGCCAAAGGTTCACCACCACGGCCCTAGTACTACAAACTGAGTGAAATACCTTTTCCTTTTTTTACCAAAATAAGCCATCAAAAAGAAGGGTAGTAGATTTCCTCCACAGTTACAAATGGTTGTCTTACTCTGGAGAATTAATTGTTCACAGTTTTCAGGGTGTGTCAGTTTCTGTTGTTTTATCTAGATTAGGGAATGTTGGTTAATTTCCTAAGGCATTACTAGAATGGGGACAATAGCTGTGGTCCTGTGAACCACCCATTACATTCTCAATTGGTCTAAGATCTTCCCTGCTTTCCCCTCTAGGAGCCCTTTATAACCCTGGGAAAGGTCATTGCTGAAGTCAAGGGATGGCTGTTTGCGGATAGCTGCATTGGTTGGGTAGCTGTATTGGGAAGAAGGAAAGGAACAAGGTCACATATTCTGCCTCTTGTGTAAAGGAACAGAGGAAAAAGGAAGTGTAGAGGAAGTGCTGCCTAGCCTCTTTACCAACGTGGATCAGGATTTTGGTGAACACACAAAATCACAGATGCTAAAACATTGAATAAAATATTTTTAGGGTTTATTGAGTATAGCACCTGCTCAATAAACAAAATAACAGAAAAACTGTCAAAGATTGAAATAATGACATAAAACATTGCTAGCATAGCTTCAAAACAAAAAGCAACCAAAGCAAGAGAGATGAAAAGTATTGCTGATAAGAACTGGCTGGCAGAGAATAACAGCTTCAAAATGCTTAAGATAGCAGGCTGAAAAAGAAAAAGTTATGCTCAGAAGCGTAGAGAGAGTAATAAGAATGAGAGTAGTAGAAGTACTTCTTTGAATGTTGAAGGGCAATTATACAGAACTGCTGGTCAGGTGGCATAAACAGACCAATCACACTCTAACCATAATTAACAAAGCAGTTTGGTGCAAAGTCATTATTGCTATCAGGTGCAACACATTCGAACAGGGGTCGCTCAACAAACCAACCGCCGCAATAGAAAATAATCCACAGCTGGGGTGTGACCTTTAGCTAAAACAGCTACAAACAAGTTGGGAGAAAATTAAAGTAAAAAAGACCATTTCTCCACAGGAAGGATCAGTTTTTGCTCCCTTCCCTATCGCGACTGACCATCGCAAAGGGCTGTTGGTACGCACAGGATGGCAGAAAATGCTAGTCCGTGCTTGATGTCTCAAAATGATGTAATTATTCACCTTCAGCAGAGGAATGATAATATTAACTAGTTTTAATTCCCTGTTGCAGCTCCTTTGGAATTTCAGCTTTAGTTGTGTGATCATTGTTTTCCCATTGTAAATTGCTGGTTCCTCATACTTTCAAATACCAGAAACATCTGCGTGTTCTCAAAAAAATCTTTTTTCTTCTATTCTTTTGGTAGCTCCTAATAATACTTGCGATGAAAATACTTTCACTTGTCACAATAAAGTCTGCATTTCCAAGCAGTTTGTATGTGATCATGATGATGATTGTGGAGATGGGTCAGATGAATCATTGGAATGTGGCAAGTATTTCTTAAATACATAATTATTAATTAAGAGGTTAGGCAGATCTTAAAGAAAGTGATACAAAAACGCACTTATTTGAATATCTCTTTTCATTCTACACATTTTACTAATGAATAAAACATTACATAATGAAAATACAATGCTTTTTAATGTATTGTCGAAGGCTTTCACGGCCGGAATCACTTGGGTGCAGTGTGGTTTCCGGGCTGTATGGCCGTGTTCTAGCAGCATTCTCTCCTGACGTTTCGCCTGCATCTGTGGCTGGCATCTTCAGAGGATCATATCATAGATCATATCCTCTGAAGATGCCAGCCACAGATGCAGGCGAAACGTCAGGAGAGAATGCTGCTAGAACACGGCCATACAGCCTGGAAACCACACAGCACCAAATGCTTTTTAACTCGGAAATTAATATGAATTCTTTTCCAACTTACAGTACAACTCTTCCCAGAGTTACTACCATCTAAATCAATGTGTTCTTACTTAATTATATTTAATCTATATTAGCTTAATAAATATTTGTCACGGAAACATAAAAGGTCCCTGAAAGGAAATGATGATTGATATTGATCTTGGTGGCTTTTTCCTTTTTAAAAAGGCATTTGATATAAGATAATAATATTTTAAATGCAGTGTTTCCTGTTAAATCCACTTATCTGTATTTGTTTTTCTTGTTCATTTCAGTTTGTTTCTCCTTGTCAGCAGAAGACCACAGAGCATTTGAATTTCAAAGTTGTGAGATTCCTACATACTTGAAGAGTCTTATACTCTCAGAATTTTCAGTTATTATTTCTTGTTTACTTGCATGTTGATTTGCAAATTGTTGATTTTATTAATAATTCTAGGCTGGGAGAAATCTCCCAGTTATTCAATGGAGTTTAACACTTGTTTTAAAAGACTCCTTTGATTACAACTTTTTAGAAAGGCAGATTGAGTAGACCTTCTTGCTAAGCCAGTAGCTTAAGTCATCAGTATCAATCTGATTGTTGTTATGAAGGCACGAAGAGAACACCAAGTCTTTTGGTTCTTCATTCATCCTTGAATCCAGCTTCCCACTTCATATTCTGGACCCAAGAGCATCATGTCCTTTGTGTGACATGCCTTTTCACAGACAACTTTCTATATAAACTAAATGGGCAAATTCTCTCTCTTTTTTTTGAAAATTCTATGCATAGAAATATGTTACAGATGATTCTAGATGCCAGCTTTAATATGGAGATAGACTTGTTTACATAGAAAACATAGTTTAATCGCTGGGAAAATTGCTATAATCCACATTGGTGATACCAATTTGGTATAAATACAGTTCTCATTACAGGCAGCAGCTATGTATAGCAGTGACCCAGAAGTTTACAAATTAACTTTTTCTTAACTCATGATCATGGGGGAAAGCCTTTAAAAAGCCAAGAGATTAAAATTCCTGAGATTAAAAGCTGTTCATAAATAGTTTGTAGGGATCAAGTGCAAGTTCTTTTACTTTTCAAATGAGAAGCCCTTTCCACATACGCACGGAAACGCACCTCCGCCGGTGTGAAGTATGCCAGTGGAGGGTCAGGGACTGTTTGCACGCTAGCGTGCGCGCAGCCCTGACTGCCCCTGCAGCCGGAGAGGCGGCTCTGCATGGAGCCTCCTCTCGGTGGTTCCCCTCCACTCACCTTCTTGTGCAGTGTCCCTCTGGAGGACTGCAGGGACCCGCCCACACTGCAGAGGTCGCAGGGCAGCGTGGGTGGGTCTCTGCAGCCCTCCAGAGGGACGCTGCGCAAGACGGTGAGTGGAGCCAATGGGGAAAATAGCGGCTTCCCGGCAGTGCGGTTTGCACCGTGCCGCGGGGAACACGCTGTTTTTCTAAAGTTTTCAGGGGCGGCTTCATGTCGTCCTGGGGAAAGCCGGGGCAGCGCTGCTGTGAAGCAGCAACGCATCCTTGCAAACGGTCTCCCGGGGACAGCGTTTTTGCTGTCCCTGGGACGCTGTATTTGGCCCGTGCGGAAAGGGCCAGAGTCCAAACTCACCTGCTTAACAGTGTAATCCTGAACAGAGTGACTGCATTCTGGGCTTGGACTGGATTAACTCTGTTCTAAATTGCACTGTACATCTGCTGTTAGCCTATAATCCAAGGTGTATCTAGAGAAAAAGTAGTTCAGTGCAAAATCTGAGTCATCCCCGTATGGTCAGCTGCCCTCCCCCACGATGACCAAACAATATTTTTTTTGCACCAGATCATCTCAAAGTCACCATCAGTGGTGCGACTCAGCGATTCCCAGTCCGTTCCATCCGATCCGCTGTGATCCCCAATTGTTGGTCAATCAGCTTCGGCGAATGTGATACAACCTGGGTTAGAGTGCCTAACCAATTATCTGGCCATGTACTATTTTACAGTTTGGAAGTTAGTAGTCATGAGCTTACTAATGCCCATGTTATGCCCTCCATTCCTACTGTGTGGTGTCCCCCGGCTCTTCCTCTATTAAAGATACTATTGTTTGACATAACATTTGAATAAATACCCAATTTACTACCATTCCCTACTATGTCAGTTATGTCTCAAAATTTAGTCCTCTCAAAAAACATGAATATATTCTTTTTCTACACATGTCGTGTTTCTCATTCAAGACCTAAAACAATCACACAATGTAGTATTTATTTTTGTTTGCCACAAAATCATAGTTTCTATTTTCAGTATACATTTTTCCAGTTTGCCATATGAATATAATCATGATTCTAATTTGAAAAAGAACAAACTATACTTTTTGACAAATGCACCAAAAACCAGTATTTTGTACTACCTGCTGTGAAATTGCATCTTCTTAAAAATGGATTAGATGAATTTCCATTCCCTCTAAAAAAAGGGATATTCCAAAAACAAACTCCTAAGTGTGTCAAAACTTCCACACATTGTGCGTCTTAGATGAGATGCCCACCATCACATGGTACCTAAATAAGACACGTATTTAAGGATTATAATGATATAGCTGCATATGAAAGATAGTTCAGATAAAGAGACAGTTTGCTAACCATTGTTTTGCTAGTTGGTTATTTTATGCATATTGTTTGTTATTTCTATTGAGTTAAATTAACTTTTTTAAAAAAATACTGTAGTTTATAATTGTTTGAGAGGAATGTCCTTGCCAAGTTTGAATAGAAAATGAATGTGTTTATCTTGGTGCTTTATTACCTTTTGCAGTATTGATGAAATGTAATAGTGTAAGTTAAGAAAATATAGAACAGAAAAAATCTCCCTATAAATTTAAAGCAATGAAATTCATCTAATAAGTGGGCTCTGTGGATTTGTTTATTATAGTATTTTATCATTTTTGGCATTCAGGTATTTTTAAAAATATGAAGTGATTTTATCCACAGAGGTCTAATAACTATTTTTGTAGTCTTGTCTTATTTGCTAACTGGAGTGCATGTAGTCTAAACTTCCTACTCATATTTTCAGAAGTGCCATTTTTATTTCAAGAGAAAAGAAAATTCCCATTAGAGAAAATCAAAAATCCTATTTGCAATCAGTATCTTGATGGTTATCAACCTCCAGGGATATATTGGGGTAATACATAAAGAGAAGAGGAACTTTTCTCCAGTGGAGATCTTGATTTATTGAAGAGCAGTCTTCAGTGCACAGATAGGGAGAATCTTTCTGCAGAAATCCACAATCTTCACAGCCAGGTTAACTTTCTTCTTGGATCCTGTTATTTGTAATTTTAAGGATTTTTAACTTCACATATCACAAATGTGCATGGTGTTTTTAAAACAAGCCTCAAGGTAGATCTCTAATGCACTGAAACTCCTAAGAGTGCGTTAGGTTAAGACGTATTGTTCATTCCCAAAGTGCTGCTTGAGAGACAGTTTATTACAGGAACATGTTAGGAAGACAAAAGTGTGGTAGCTATAGTACACTTTATAATTCTGGCAGGGTAATGTTAAACAGAGTAACAGCCTGCTAAGCCCATTGTCTTCAGTAGATATAAAGGGGTATAACTCTGTTTGCACTGTAGTCTACCAGATATTCATTTCAAATGTTTTCAAATTCTCAGGCATATGTACTAATGGTGAAGTTAAAACCTTTGATTGATACAACTCCTTTGCATAGATGCTTCAGTCACTCATGAAGTTCTGGAATTCAACAGCAGCCTATGGGAGGTCTCAAGAATCTTGCTTGGTATAGAAGAATGACACAAGGAGAAATTTAATACCTGCCAATTTCCCCTTCTTTGAGTTCTTCTATACCAGTCTAGACTGCCTCCCCTAAGACAATTTAAACTTCAAATGGCATAATTTTAAGATTGAATTATATTGTTTAATGAGTTCTTCTGATTATTAATTTTAGAGTATATAACTTTGTTTTAAGGCATCTGTAGTAATACTTTTCCAACAATAAACCAAGGATCGTGAAAGAGGTGTCTTAACACTGAAGTTCAAATGCTCTGTCTCCATCTGCTGATAGGGAAGAACTCCCCCCAAATGGTATAAAATCATTTGAAGAAAGTGAACTCAGGTATTAAATTTCTCCTTCCTTTAAAGGAGTTATCCTATGACTCCTCTATTATTTCTGTAAATGAATACTTAATCTCCCCAATTATGTTATTTATACATCTCTTTGAAAATTGTGTCTAACACTGAAGAGAGACAGTCTCTTTGCGAAAAATGCTTAAATTTTACAGGAGTACAGATTATCTATTTTCAGTGGACCATATCATAATATTTTACAAATGTACAGTTGATGGTAAAATTTAAAAGGTATAGTTAAAGTACAAGAAGTGATGGGTTGGGGACAACTTTTATAATGCAGATGATTTTGTACTAGGGGACTTGGGATCTCAGAATGAAATAATAATTCACCCATGACATTGACTGAGTGGCCTTGACTCAGATCGTTATCTCTCAGATTTACTCATTTTTGATTAGGAGGGAAAGATACATGAAATAATAATTGTAATTAACTCTACTCTGAAACTGTGAAGAATGAGAAGAAACAATGGTTCAGAAACTTCTATTGCTTCTTATAATGTATTTACGTACTACATTGAAAAAAAATCACATTTCAACTGTAGAATTCTAGGCTACCTAGACACAATTCATACAGTCCTGCAAAGTACTGTGAAAATATTATTCATCCCTTCATATATGATGCACCTAAACCAAAGCTGAGCTCCAGAAAGATTCTGGTGCCAATCTACTTTATTCAATGCTACTATGACTGGGGGAGGAATCTTTTTCAATAGCTGCAGATCATAAATTGCTGAACCGTGTGCGGTATTCTCTGACTTGTCAAAGTAGTTACAACAACCCTTAGTAACAGAATCTAGCACAGGCACTTTTATATTGATTGCTGTTAACACCATTCCCCTTGGCCATAGCAGTGTCACTGGTACAAACTTAGCAGAAGAGTGCGGGTTAGATTCTGGAGATGCAATTTGTGTCAGCTGTTGAATACCAGAAGTTTGGGCATAACATTTTTTCAGGGTTTTATTGTTGAGGCCATGCATTATAAGAGAGTAGGATTACTTTAAACAGCACATTTTAAGATACAGGGTTGGAGCTCATAGCAGACCAGGTGCTCGGGAGCAGCAGCAGCAGCAGCAAAAGGCCATTGCTTTCACATCCTGCATGTGATCTCCCAAAGGCATCTGATGGGCCACTGCGAATAGCAGAGTGCTGGACTAGATGGACTCTGGTCTGATCAAGCAGGCTCTTTTTTATGTTCTTATATTCTCATGACTACCTTCTGATAAAGAGTCATCTCCAACAGAAGGACTTTTCAGTCTGAGGAAGAGAGTTAAAGGATTTTAGCAGAAGTCTACATTATGCGCATACATTTATCAATCATAAGTCTGGCAATCATGAAGACATTGCTACTGATTTTCATATCTGTTGTGGAAGCATACTGAATTTCTGAGGTGTGATTTTTGGATCATTCTGTTCTAGGCTACCGCCCCTGTAATCCTGGAGAGTTCCGCTGTGCTGATGGAAGATGTCTTTTAAATTCCCAGTGGCAATGTGATGGAGATTTTGATTGTCCTGATCATTCTGATGAGCATCCAATTAACATAAAATGCAAAAGTGCAGGTTGAACTTTTTCAATATATTTTTAATTTTGGTTTTATGTCAGAAATAACATTTCATTTTCTTAGTATTTTATGGTCCCTTGATATTTGATAGGCTGCTGACAGAACGTGCAAAGCAAGAATGTTTGGATTATGAGAAAAGATATTAAAAGAAGAAATAGCTCTCAGCTAATCCTGATTACCAAAAATTTATTCCTATGTCTTCTCTGTGTTCCCATTTTGAGGTGTAATTTTTCTACCTCAGTTCACTGCATGAAAACTTATTGGTATGAATTCAGAAATCCTTTAGTGTAACAATTCCAAACATGACTATATCTTAAGGAAATTAAAGAGTTTTTTTTAAATTGTTGAGAATCTTTCCCTAGATGGCTCAGGCAAGCCTGATCTCATCTGGAAGCTGAGCAGGGTCACTCCTGGTTAATAGTTAAATGGGGAACTACCAAAGAAGTCAAGTTGCTATACAATGATAGGCAATGGAAAACCACCACTGCTTGTCTCTTGCCTTGAAAACGCTATTGGTCAAAATAAGTCAGCTGCAGCTTCCATTCCATGTTGTTGAGAAAGAGGTGATCAGGAGAGACTCCTGATTAACTGTGCTGTGTAAGGGCACTCAGACATAGAAAAAGGCATTCTACCCAAGGAATATGTGAGGATGTGCCTCAGTAACTCTACTGTCATCAGTTATTTTATAACATGGGCTAAATACGTAAAATAAATTATGGCCTGAATATAATTAGTAGTTCTTCTCTAACATGTACTTGTAGTCTATAGACAGTTAAGAATGCAAAATGGTGAGCAGCTGTATATCTACCGTATATACTCGCATATAAGTCGACCCGCATATAAGTCGAGGCACCTAATTTTACCACAAAAAACTGGGAAAACTTATTGACTCGCGTATAAGTCGAGGGTGGGAAATGCAGCAGCTGCTGGTAAATTTCAAAAATAAAAATAGATGCCAATAAAATTACATCAATTGAGGCATCAGTAGATTAAATGTTTTTGAATATTTATTTCAAAGAAAAACAGTAAACTGGCTCTGTAAGTGGAAAAGAGGGTCAACAAGAACAATATGGTATCAACAATAACTTTAAAAGTCCAAAAACCTTAGCTCAACCAGCAACCCAAGCTGGGAAACACAAGAGTTAAAAATCCCTCCAAAACTGGATTCCTCATCACTATCATCTGTATAGTCCAAATGTAACCCAACTTAGATTTTAAAGAGGGATATTATCAGAAATGGAAACTCTACTATTAGCTTCCATTGTAAAGCAATGGGGATGGGGCATCCCCTTTGGGGGTCAATAACTTTGGATCCCCTGACCCAAAATTCACCAAACCTGGCTGGTATCATAAAGAGACTCTCCTGATGGAGACCACCAGCCAGGTTTGGTGAAGTTTGGTTCAGAGGGTCCAAAGTTATGAACCCTCAAAAGGGTAGCCCCATCTACTAATAGCTCCCATTGAAAATGGGGAATGGGGGCACCTCCTTTGGGGGTCCATAACTTTGGACCCCCTGAACCAAACTTTACCAAACTTGGCTGGTATCATCAGGAGTGTCTTCTGAGGATACACTGAAATTTTGGTGCCACTAACATAAAAACTGCGCCCCCTGCCGGCCGGCAAAGTAAAAACACACAAAAAAATTTAATGACCCGGATATAAGTCGAGGGGAGCTTTTTCAGCATTAAAAATGTGCTGAAAAATTCGACTTATACATGAGTATATACGGTAACTAATTTTCAGGATATATTCTCTTTAAATTGAAGTTTTTAAAACCCTAGCTATGAGTGGAATTTGCAACAGCTGAACAGGCCAGGTGGGTGCTGCATAGCCCCATGTAAAAAATTCAAATTGATTTTTGGTAGACAGGGATCAGAGGGAAAATACTATATTGCTGTCCACCTTAAATCCTTGGGATATGGTGGACGTACATTTTGCTAAGAAAATGTATCTAAGGATTTGTGTCTTGTAGACTGAAGTGGATGCCACAAAGTATTGACTGTAGCTTGGATCCAGTGATGCACATGTAGAATCATGGACTTAGTGCACTTCCGCATGCAACATCTGGCACTTTCCTCCCTATATATTAAATTGTTCAGGAATTGATTTGACAAGATCTTGTGGAAGTGGCATCATAAATGGGAATATATAAGTTTGACTTGGCACAAGTGGCAACCATAGACCTCTTGTTTCTCTGCTGCTTGATAGCTCCAGTACAAGTGGAAATATTGTTCTGGATCCAATTCTATGTGTGCATTTGATATATAAAGGATTATAGAAACTAATGTTAAATAGTTATCGTCTTAGTGTGAATTGACCTCCCACATACTGAATTCCATTGCCTGCAATCTGATTGGTGCATCCTGAATGCACTGAAACCGATGTCAAATTATTCATATACACTAATGTTGTTGGATTGTGTGTATGTGTGTATCATCTGTCAACAGAGTATGAAAGGCCTGTGATCGGGCGATTTCCCACTGGCAATTAATCCTGGGATAGTCACCCGAGATACTTAGGTTTCCTCACGATCCCCCCCACTGCCAAACTGCAGAACACAGATCAGCCCTGTTTCTGGCACACACACACACCCATCACGGGATTTTTCTGGACCTGCTTGTATATGCACCTTTTTGAAAAAAACACTCCAATGGGAGCTAATAGGAGATGGGGGCTACACATTTGAGGGTCCATAACTTTGGCCACCATGAACCAAACTTCACCAAACCTGTATCTTCATGAGAGTCTCCTACTGATACCATCCAGGTTTTCAGAAAGCTTGGTGATCTAGAAAGGTTCAAAGCTATGGACTCCCCAAAGGAGGTAAAACCCTATCCCCCCCATTGTTTCCAATGGGGAGCCAATAGGAGATGAGGGCTACATTTGAGGGGTCCATAACTTTGGCCACCGGTGGAACCAAACTTCACCAAACCTAAGTGGTGGTATCATCATGAGGGTCTCCTAGAGATACTCTGAAATTTTGGTGCTGCTAGCTTAACAATTGCACCCCTGACAGCAGGCACCCCCCCCCCCTAAAAGGGGCAGGCCTAGACGTCTTCACTAGAAACATGCTGCAGTGAGGATGTTGGAACCTGGATGAAATGGTGCCGATTCTTTTGAAACTTGTTTGTATCTAGATTAAATTTTCAGTGGGAATTAGGCCACAGTTTATCTAATGTGTGCCTTATTCATGAATACAGATGCAGCTTTCAGTTTAAATGGTTCTTGATACATTTCTTGCAATACATAAGTACCCTCTTTCCTTTTGGTTTTTCTTATTTTTAGAACAGTCATGCAACAGTTCCTTTTTTATGTGCAAAAATGGCAAATGTATTCCCCAAGAAGAAGTTTGTGATACTAAGCAGGATTGTGGTGATGGATCTGATGAAAGAAACTGTCATATTAATGAATGTTTAAGTAAGAAACTCAGTGGCTGTTCTCAGGATTGCCAGGATCTTCCAGTTGGGTACAAGGTTGGTAGTCATGGTGTGTAATATTACGAAAAGAGTTTTCTAGTTTGATTTACACATACCCAGTAACTATGTCAAACTCTAATTTGACACTTCCTTTAAAAATAATAACCTAATCAAAAGGGTCTATTCTTCTCCATCTTTTTCTGTTCCATTAACTCAGAGGACATCAAACTCTGCTATGCTTTGCTTTTCATGTTAGTCCTTAAGGACACCTATCTACTCTGACAACAATACAAAAGGCATAGGAATTTAGGACCGTATAAGCTCTTGTGTATATTTTTATAGTATGAACTGTGAAACCTATATATCTCCAAAGGTATTCTGTTTCTGTATACTTTTGGTGTTTATGTGTTTTCCATGTGTCATTTTCCTCATTGTTTCAGTATTCATTCTATGGATGAACATTCAGCTAGAACTTTTTTGATTCTTTAATTTGGCAAGGGTTTAAAAGGGACAGAACTAATTTCCTTTTTATGGAATATAGTACAGTAATCTGTCCTTTGAGAAGTGATGTGGCAGTAGCCACTAACTGGGGTGGCAGGGGGTGGGTAGAAGAAGATTCCAACTGGATCAGAGCAGTGGTGAATCTGATCCAGCATCCCGTTAAACACAGCAGTAGATCAGTTGCCCTGGAGGGTCAATAAACAAGGCATGTAAGCTAAAACCTTCCTATGATGTCACCTCTTATCACTGGTATTCAGAGATTCATTGCCTTTAGTCACTAAAGCTGGTACACATTGATGGAGCTATCTTTTATGAACCTCTCTATCCCAATTTTAAAGCCACATATGCTAGTGGCCATCACTATGTCTACTGGCAGTAAATTCCTCAATATAACTGTTCATTGAATAAAGAAGCACTTCCTTTTGTCTATCCTGAATCTACTGTCCATTATCCCAAATCCTATCATTATGGCAGAGGGAGAATTTTTATTCTCTAATCACTTTCTGTACCTCATGCATAATTTTATAAACTTCTATTACATCCTATTTAAGTCATATTTTCCTAATTAAACTGGTATACGAGACTCTTTAACCTTACTTCATAGGAAAGATGATCCAACTTAATCATCTTGGTCACTGTCTTCAAATCTGGAAATCTCACATCTAATAAAAACCAAAAATTCCTTATTCCCTTTATCTGTAACATGTTATTTCACATTTCCTATCTCTGAACATACTAATGTGAGTTAAGTTTATGAGTTATCTAGAGGAGTCATCCTCCTTGCTCTATCTTGATGAAAGAAGTAACAACCTAGGAGCATACATTCCTATTATTTTAATAGTCAAATTTTCAAGGGAACTACACATTCTACCTCCATCTTGTCGTGACTGTCCCATTGTCTTCTCTTCTTTGGAAATTGGGGGTAGGGTTGTGGGCTCAGTTTCCAGGTCAGATGCTGAAGGTAATTTTATGTGTGATGGAAACTTTAAAAAAGATTCCAGAACCTCTGCTAACAGGAAAGCTAACAGGATAAGTGTCAGGCAAATAAGGGATTTTTCCCCCCAGCTGCCAGTAGTTTATTAAAAACTGTCTCCTTTGCAAAGGAAGTGATATGGTTTTGAAAACAAACAGCAGAAGTAGCTAGTAGGGTTTTTCACTTTGCAGTACAACCATGCAGAACTAAATAAGTGTTGCCACTGTGGGTAGCCAACAAAGGCTCAGCGTGGAACATCCAAGTTGCTGTGAGATTTTCTTTTTATAGTGTTCTTTCATTAGAAGTTTGGATACAATGTTACTTTGGTGTCTTGGTTTTTATAAGCTTTCTGAAGAAAACTATAGCACAGATGATCAGAGGCGCACCATGGGTAAATGGTGCCTGGAGACAAATTGTCTCCAGGATGCCCCCCAGGCTCTGCCCCCTGATGCCCCCAGGCTCCACCCCCACTGACCTTGACCCCGCCCATGTCATCATGGACATGGGCAAGGTCTAGGGTGCCCACCTCCCCTCCCCTTGCCGGCTGGGCTCCCACCCAGCAGCCTGCAGTCTCTTCTGACTGGGGAGAGGAGGAAGGGAGGGAGGGGGGCATCCAGGGGGGGTTGAGGGTGCATTGTTTTTGCGTGGCTCGACTGACACGGATAGGTTGAGGCACGCGAAAAGAACGAGGCAGCAGGACTTCCTGGTCACATGGGGGGCCAATTTTGCGCCCCCCACATGACCAGAAGAGTGGCGCCCGGGGACAAGGGGTACCCCTTATCCCTAGGTAGATACGCCACAACGGATGATTGTGGGAGAGAAATAAATAGCCTTAAATGTACTTAATGTCAATTTGGTTTTTATTTCCTAGTGTAAATGTTGGCCTGGCTTTCATATGAAGGATGATGGCAAAACATGTGTAGACATTGATGAATGCTTCTCTGGATTTCCATGCAGCCAGCAGTGCATCAATACATATGGAACCTACAAATGTTTGTGTGCAGATGGTTATGAAGTACAATCCAGTAATCAAAACAGATGCAAATCTCTCTCAGGTATCGCTGTTTAGTTTTCCAAAGAAATATTAAGACACATTATAAGCTAATTATTAAAAAATAATTAAACTGCATTGTGATCAGACCCTTCAAAAGTAATGTAATTTTAATTAACATAGTTTAGAACTTAAAGACTCAAACATAACTGCTGTAATAAAGTCATTGTGCAAAACGATTGTATCAATGGTTCAGTCCCCATTCTTCCATGAAGTTCATTGGTTGACCCTGAGCCATATATATACTGTCAATCTAAAAGATCTCACAAAATTATTGCGACAATAAAACTGAAAGAGAGGAAATATGTATGGCAGTACGAACTCCTAAGAGGAAATGTGGGATAATTTTGTGATAGGCTGGTAGCTTATTTTTTGGGAGATTCGTCTGAAGAAATGTAAGATGGGCAAACTACAAAGTTCTTAAAGGTGTTTCACACATTACTAGTGATATATTTTCCTAATGCAAGGATTGTGCTATACATATGCATTTTACTGGAGATATTCTTGAAAGGGATGAAGAGAAGGCCTGGGAATAATCCAAAACCCAAGGGACAACAATACACCAGGCAGAAGCACCTAGAGCTGTGGTGGCGAACCTTTGGCACTCCAGATATTATGAACTACAATTCCCATCAGCCCCTGCCAGCATGGCCAATTGGCCATGCTGGCAGGGGCTGATGGGAATTGTAGTCCATAACACCAAAGGTTTGCCACCACTGACCTAGAGGATCCCTCAATATAGCTACCCCAGGCAGAGGCACCTCCAATATAGCTACCCACTCCCAGAGAGGAACCTGCCCAATTGTATGGTGATCAGTGAGCCCAGAAAGAAGCTGAGTTGGCATGGGGAGCACTCTCCTGGGAAAAGGATTTGCCAGGGACCTCCCAACCTATGTCATTGACAGGTTCCTTCCCCCCTCAAGATGATGTGGACATACCCATGCCACAGGAACACCGAGCATTCCAGCATTCACACGTGAAGGAATTCTCCCAACAAGGGGAAGCATCAGCAGCACTTTCTGAGTTTCAGACTCTTGCTTCCTGTGAGAGTATTCCAGGTCATCAGTGAATCTGAATACTTGCTGTATGCCATCCCAATGCACCAACTGCAAACATTCCCAAGACACCTAGGATGATACAGGAATTGGACATCATCAGATGGTGATTCCCTCAATCATGCAGATCCCTGGGCTCCATCACCTGAAAATAGGTCCAGCAAGCTCAGATGACACTGAGACCCAATATGGGAATGTGCAGTTCAAGCATATTCTGAGCCCTAGGCCCAATGCCATTCCCACACAAGCTAGCCAAGCCAGCCTCCTGAGCAGATCCCTGAGGCAGGGCAGGTAGATGGACATGGATGTGAGCATAGGCTGTCACATGTTGCCACAGCAATACTATGGTGAAAAAAACCCTAAAAACATAATAACATTTAATAAGTGTCAAAAAAACCCACAACTATTCTAAAAACCAAATGATACAATTAGATCTTCACTTCAAAAGATTTGGGCATTTTGCATCTAGTCTTAGTGGTGAAACACGGCAGAAATTTTCCTTGGTTGAACCTGTGGAGGTGGCTAGAGAAACAAGGGTAGAACTAGTGCTAAATCAAATATTTACTAACGCCATTCATGAAGATCATTGCAGTCAAACTGAGAATGCATATATTAGTTATGGAAAGCTTTTTGCTCAGTGTATATGTAACTGCAAATTATGATCAGGATATTATACATATGTTCAATAACAGGAAGTTTACTCCACAGGTATGGGAGATGTTTTATAGAATTATTAACATTAAATATTTTTTCCAGAACTACTTAACTCACTAGTACCATAAAACGGTAGTATTCATTAATTTGAACTCTTTGACAGAATTAGAAATGCTGCCTTTGCAAATGTCAAACATTACTTATTACCTATTTGTT
This sequence comes from Sphaerodactylus townsendi, assembly GCF_021028975.2. Classification (NCBI taxonomy): domain Eukaryota; kingdom Metazoa; phylum Chordata; class Lepidosauria; order Squamata; family Sphaerodactylidae; genus Sphaerodactylus; species Sphaerodactylus townsendi. Next base: position 48,483,229 of record NC_059426.1, read on the forward strand.
CCTTAAAAGCCATGCTGAGTAACTATTCTTAAATTCATCTTGGAATTGAAATTATTGTGAGTGCTAATACATTTCCTGGATTACAAAGTCTAAATTAAAGTACTTTAAAATAGATGCTAATTGAATCTCTTGTTCAGTTTATGATGCATCATTGATCTTTTTTGAAATATTATGCTTTTAATGTTCCCTTAATCTATAACAGTGTTCACAGCATGTAGCATTTTATTTTCAACCATTTGTGTTTCTGGTCTTTCTTTTGTCAAATTCCATATATTAACTTAAAAGCATGGTTAGGATTTTTTTTTCTTTTCTTGTGTTTAGATGAAGAGCCTTTCTTAATTCTGGCAGATCATCATGAAATAAGAAAAATCAGTATTGATGGATCCAACTACACTTCACTGAAACAGGTATAATTCAGATCACAATTAAATTAAACCTTTATACATCCTACCATTAAAAAAGCATCAGGGCCTACTTCTGATTTGTATGAACTGTCATTGAGATACTTTTGGATGGATATACAGTGAAGAAACAAAGTAATCATTTTTTAAAAAAAGAATCTTGGCATAATGTTTTTTTACTGCATATATTCTGGTAATGACACATGTCCATCTTGAATGTAGCCCATGCATGTGGAGTTTTTGATGTTAGAGCACTCAAAGTATATCATCCCTTCCTACCATCTAAAATATTACACTCCTAAGAAAATTGTTGGTTACTATTGCTAGATGTCTAAATTGGCTGTAAATTTTCCTGAATAGGTTTGTATAGCAAAAATGTTTGTGTACCTACACCAGTCAAAACTAGCCCAATAAGAACTTTTTCATAACATGCTTGGGGTTAAATGAATTGTAATGTAACAGTTCATTGATGTGTAACAAACATTCAGGAGAATGTGACTCCAAATCACAGTTGAACTAAGTTAATGTTGCATGTCATATCTGAAGTGAAAAGAAAATAATTTCCTTTTTAAGTTGTTTTGAGCTTCCAATTTAAATTACTTTTAACGCCACACAATCTTGCAGCTTCATTTTAATGCAATGTATATGGTATAAATCAGATTTGAAAATGTACAAGAGATAGTATAATGTACTTTTTATTTTGATTAGTACTTGAATAGTGTGTAATACAAGTTGTCATATTCATTTGTATTAAATTGTTTCTAGAAAAAAAAGAGGTTAATTGTTTTTTCTTTATAGGGTCTGAACAATGTGATTGCAGTAGACTTTGATTACAGAGAAGAATTCATCTATTGGATTGATTCCAGCAGACCTAATGGCAGTAGAATAAATAGAATGAATTTGAATGGAAGTGATGTCAAGGTGATTGGGAAGTAATCATGGAATTATAGAACAATATTATTTAGATTGTAGTGTTGTATAACAAGCAGCTTGTGTGCACATTTGCACTGTATAAACCAGCTGGAATTGTTATAAATGTAAAAGAAGATTTTAAAAAGCAAAATAGCCTTTTTAAACAAGTTCTCATGTTAAATGTGAGGTTGTAAAATCCTGTTGGATAAAAATGCCAACATGGGCCCACTCCGCACTGATCAATAAAGTTGGTTTTGGGATGGTATAAACACCGTTTTGGACGGGAACTTCACACACTTCCTGAATACGACTCTAAACCGCCCTTAACTCGCGCCATCGGCCTCAGAGCGGGTTATATGTTCATTGAGTGATTTTTGTTTTACTGCGAAGCACTTGGCCACAGCTCTCAGCCATTTTAAACAGACGAATCGTTCATTGAGCAATTCTCGTACAACCCCCTCCCCAGCTCCCATACGTAGAGCCACCAGGGGAAAAGGGGCCATCCCATGCCCCAGGGTCAACCCTGCTTGCCTGCAAAGCATAACAGGGATGAGACGGGAGGTGGCAGGGAAGGGAACCATGGGTGAACCTCCATGCGAAGACACATCTGCGGCCCCCGGCAGCCATGAGGCTGCTCATACGTGAGTGTGCGAACGGTCTTGGGGCTCCACTGGAGTAGACTACCGTGGTGTGAGCCTGCCTCCCCAGCTTGTGCAGAATAGGCCGTGGTTACAATCTGAATTTCACTGGTGCAAATCTTCAAGAATTGGGCTACTACTCAGAAAAAGTTTGTTGGCTTAATGAAAGAATAGTTTCTGTTTTGTTAGGTTGATCAGAAAAGATGTAATGCAGCAACCAGCATACTTTATATGAATTTGTTAATGTGGACTACAATATCACATTTTATATCCTTCACATTTATACTATGTTTCACTCAACAACAGACACTTTAGCTGTTTCTGCACGGGCGGAGTACAGCGTCCCAGGGACGCTAAAAACAGCATCCCTGGGGAGGGGTTCGCATGACTGCTGCTCCTGCATTGCGGCGGCGGCGGCCTCGCAACCCCCGAGTGGTGAGGTTTTTCGGAAACATTGGCTTCCAACTGCTTCTGTGCGAACGGCAGCAACTGGAAGGCACCATTTCCCAGGCGCTTTTCCTGACGTTTACCATTCGCCCTGAAGCGCAAGATTGCTCAGGTCAGGAGACTCGCCCCCCCCCCTGCCCTGTGACTCCAGAGCTGTCACACAGGGCAGGGGAGCGTGTCCCCTGGCCTGGGCAATGCGCCGGAAGGGTGGAGGGATGGTAAGCCGTTCAGGGGACGGCTTTTGCAGCTCTCCATCGCCCAGGCTGGCGCCTGGTCTTCCTCGCCTCTCTACCTGGACCGTCTGCGTGTGAACGGGTCCCGGGGATTGCATCCCGGGCATCATTTACACTTCCACAGCATCTACGCGAGCATGGCCGTGCAGACATCCCCCTCAAAACAAAAAAAGGGGGAAAGTGTTCAGGATTGCTAGGCAAAGCAAAATTTATTCATCTACTTTTTATATGGAAATTGCACATAGATGAGCTGCAAGCAGAGGAAACCTCCATGAAGAACCTTCAGAGAATCTCTGCTGCAGCACACAAAATGGTGGGCACAAGAGGCAAAAATGAAAGGAAGAGATTTTGGTGGGAGAAATAAAATGTTTCCTGCCTGCTTGTGTTTCTTCACCAGGCAGGAAATGTCACCAACTCAGGTTGGGGGGAAAGATTGCTAGTTATCTATTTTTTAAAAAAAAACTGGAATGAGGAAAATAGAACATTTTGGGGAAGAGAACTGTGTGAACTTCTTCCCCCAAACAGTTTTTAGAATGTTCTAAAGACATTTTATTTCTGCTATGCCAAATTCACCATTGTAGCTATGGAGTTCTGTCCCATACATGTGAAGATGAATACTCTGTGTGCATCAGGTCTCTGATTAGTCTGTAGTACACTTTAGCAAGATTATGTGGGCCAGGTTTTGAATATATATTTTTTGAAAAACACTTCTTTTTCTACATAGGAAACATATTTAAATCATGTTCTTATCAAAACTAAAATTTCTAACTACCTGTTACCCTTAGGGAAAAATAAAGAAGTTACCTTAGTGCCATGTTACAATTTTTATAACCTGGTATCATTCTACTTTTGGGTCCCGGTTGTATAATTCACAAGAAATATATACTTTTACCTTCAAACTTTACAGCTGCAGGTTTGTTTGTTAAACTAGCAGTTTAAAGAGTTACACACTTCTAAGTCTATCAGCTTCAAAGGACTAAGAAGAGTATAACTGCTTACTACGATTTTAAATAACATCTTTATCAATCTTTCTCTATACACATACTCACAAATTTAACGATGCTTTTTGGTTAAGCATTTTTATAGAACAAGGATTTTTTCTTGATTGTTTTGAGTATTTGTTACTTATACTGTTTTAATTTCTCTAGGTAGTTCATAACACAGCTGTTCCTAATGCACTAGCAGTTGACTGGGTTGGAAAGAATCTCTATTGGTCTGATGCAGAAAAAAGGATTATTGAAGTATCAAAACTTAATGGCTTGTACCCTACAGTTCTTGTGAGCAAAAGGGTGAAGTTCCCTAGAGATCTCTCTTTAGATCCTCAAGTTGGGTATGGAGTTACAGTGTAAATCAGTAGTGAAATGTTCATGTTTAGTTAGTTTAATTATAGCTTCTCTCTTTCTCTCTGTATGTGTGTGTGTGTGCATGTGTATATATCTTCCTCATCAAAAGTTATGTTGGACAATGTTTTGGGTTCATTTATGTAAATAATGTAACAGACGATCAAAGTTTTGATCGTCTAATATATAAAAATGACCAAATGAACAGTTCAGAATTTTTCCAGATGCCCTGTATGTATATCATCCCAAAAAGAGTAATTCTAGTGGTAATTTGTCTCTAAGTGCTTATAATACCTCTAAATTGAGATAAACTTGTCGTGAAACAATAGTGTGATTGTTTATGTTTATGAGATCATAAGGGCAGTTTCACAACATATGTTCTGCACATGCATTTTGTTAAATATGCCTCTTAAATTTTCTACTAAACTACTATTAATTTTGTTTTAAAATTCCTAAAGGAAACTTCTAATTCTTTTCATCCATAAAGGAATATATACACATATGTATACATACTCACATAGCACAAATTCGATGCAAAATATCAAGTCATTTAAATGATCCAGATTTGTATTTTCTAGCATATATTGGCACAACTGTTTAATGAGTTAAATGAAGAAAACCTGGAAAAAAGGTTTGTTGTGTAGATCAACTTGCTAGGATTTTCTGTACACCAAACTATCTGTTTGTATTTTTAACAAATTGGGTCTGAATTTCCTGGACCCAACCCAGGTTCCCCAAAGCAGCTCAGGGGAATGACTTCAAAAAATAAGATAGCTTGACCAGAATCAGAACACTGCCATTGGGTGGTGGGGAAGGCCCCTGACTCCCCCCCCCCACAAGCTGTTTGCCCACTCTAAATCAGTGCTAGGAGGAAATTATTTTCTATTCCACATGCACAGAATACTCAAGGTGGAGAAGCACAAATGGGAAAGTAAGTTTCCCTCACCCTGTTTCTGCAATAAGACAATGGCTTGGGTGAGGGGACAGGAGCCCTTCCTTACCTTTTGGTGGTGTTCTGAGCCCAACTGGGTTCTCCTTTATTTTTTAAAAAAGCTGGTTGGCTGTGAGGAACCCCTGTTGAGTTCAGAGGCACCTCCTGAATACCTGAATATGTAGTTGGGGTTTTTTTGTCATTCCAAGGCACTTCCTAAAGGCAGAGGCTAGAGTAATTTTTATACATTCGGTGTTATTTTCAAATTTGCTTTTGAATGGTGGAGTCAGAGTGCATAAAACACCATATTTTATATCTTGCTGCTTTAAAATAATTTCTTCAAGGAATGGCAGTGTAGTACTTGATTCACTAATATTTCTTATATACCATTGTAACAGGAGGGCTCCCCCCACATTGGCATTACTTGAAAAGAAAATAATTGTTGTTCTCTGACACACCATATCAATTTATGACTTATGAGTGGGGAAAGTGAGTTCGCCCCCACATGGCAATCATCTATTTAATTTACTAGCATGATCCTGATCCTAACCATTTTATTTGATAAATAAAAATTTAATAATTCCGGGATAAACATATACTGTTACTTTGACTATAGTGTTACTATGACTTCTGTATCATTAAACAAAATATTTAAAAATTTTGTTTCCTAGATATTTATACTGGATTGATTGCTGTGAGAATCCTCATATTGGCCAAGTTGGAATGGATGGTTCTAACCAGACAGTTGTGATTGAAACACAGATATCTAGACCAATGGCTCTTACAATAGATTATGTGAATAGAAGACTGTACTGGGCTGATGAAAGCCATATTGAATTTGCTAACATGGATGGTTCTCGTAGAAATAAAGGTTAGTCATTTGCCAAAGTATTCTGGTCTTTACCTAACTTTTGTATGCTCTTTGTAAAAAAAGGTATTTCCTATGAATTATATTTTTCACAAATGTGGAGCAAAAAAGGTATAGAATAAAAGACAGAACCTCGCTGACTTTGTAACAGGTTCTTAGTAGTATATACAGAGGCGTAGCAAGGGGGGAAGTGCCCAGTGCACTGGTGCATCCTCCCGCCCCACCTCAGAATGCCCCATCCAACCCCGGAATGCCCCACCACGCCCTCACCACACCCCCACAGGGGCGCGCACCCAGTGCATCACCCTCCCCGCACCTCTGAGTATATATAAGAAATATATGAAGCAAACAACAAATAAAATTCATTACTGTATAGCACAGGAAGAATGTTAAACGTATAACATTTTGTTCATATTAATCAATTAAGAAATCAACGCAAAGATTCACTACACAGTCTGTATATCTAATTCCTAACATGACCCTTCTGTGGATACTTAAATCTATAGACTGAATTCATGAAAAGACGAGACAGATCTTTCTGTAAAACTTGAGAAAATCCTCATATTTGCAGAAACTCTTAAATCTAAACAAACAAAAAGGTTGTGATCGATAAACACACTCCCAAATAGTAGAAGCTGTGCCTCTACTTTAAAAAAAGGCAATCTCACTGAAGGTAGCTATACAACCACAGTGTTCAAACTAGGGTTTCTGTTAGGAAAAGGTTATCGTGTCCTCCATGCTTTCTTCTCTCTTGCCCTTATGGTAGGTCTCACAGGGGCTAGGCCAAGCAGCAAGAACCAGACTACTTGCTACTATGCAGTGTGTGCAAATCATCTAGGGGCAGTTATAACATGACATAATGCTACTCACCTGGGTCCAGAGACAGCCTCCACACAACTTGGCCAGGGCCCACTCCACAAGGGCCAAAAACAGAGCCCCTGGAATGGTAAAAACACCATTCCAGGGGCACGCTTCACACAGCTGCTGCCTCTGCAATGAGGCAGCACCTTGTTTTCTGCCCCCCAACTGGCAAGGAAACGCTGTTTTTGGAACTGGGACAGCACTCAGTGCGCCGATCACTACTGGGATCACTTCTGCTGGTTTGTGCCATAGACTCTGCAGTTCAATTTTTAAAATTACAACGACGACGATGATGACTACTACTACTACTACTACTACCAGGTTATCCATACACAATATAGATGGATGTAAGATAATGGGGAAGATATTTATTTGGTAAAAGTTGCAGATCAAATGTGTAACTAACCCTCTGCCTGTCTATTAAGACATTTACTATGATGAGATTACTGTCTCTGTTGAAATTGATAGCCAAATCTTGCTACTCCTGCCCTTCAGCCATTACTTAATTTTCTTACAGACATATGGAGAGAGATGGATTGATAGGCTTGCAACTTCACTTAGAAGACCTTTCACCCTTGGGATGCTTGGAGTCAATTAAACTGCCTCATAGGCTCCTTCCGCATAGGCAGAATAATGCATTTTCAATCCACTTTCAATGCAATTTGCAACTGTGCGGAAATAGCAAAATCCACTTGCAAACAATTGTGAAAGAGGATTGAAAGTGCATTATTCTGCATGTGCAGAAGGGGCCATAGTCTTCTTTTTGATCCAGCTGAGGAATTCTACCTGTTCTCTCAGGAAGTTGGGCTATATACCTGTACTCCTCCCGCTGTCTTTTCTCTGAAGGGGAAATGGTCTTTGTGTGTAACTTCTCACTCATTCCAGTCTCTGAAGCCCATGGCTTGTAGTCCTTTTCTGTTCTTCTTTGTGTAGATCTTCTTCCAGTTATCTCCTGTATTATATAGCCTTTCAGGAAGGTTCCTAGCAATCAGTCAGTGTTGCATGTTAGGCCAAATTCCAGTTGGTTCCTGTATTCCATACTTTAAAATATCCTCATAATTGCCCCTATTCTAAACTTGAAAATCCTTCTTAGAAAATCCTTTCGCTTTTTTTAGCATCTTTTTAACCCGCAACGGTAGCTAAGGCCGCTTCCGCCCGACGGCCAAAAAAACGGCAATAGCGATAGCGCCGCAGAAATTCGCGACGCGATCCCAAAAAAGCTGTTTCACACAGACAGAAGCGGAGCTGCGAGCGTCCGCAGCCTCAAGTATGGCGGTGACGTTCGGCATCGAAGCGCTTAAGCGGAAGCGCCGCGTCTTCGGGCTGACGTGCTAACGCCCTGCGCGCAACTTTGGCGGCCGCAGACCCGACGCCATTTGTGACAATTAGCCCGTATGCGGGTTGTTCAAGACGAAAAGCGCGGCCGGCGCCGATGCTGTCACATGGGGGGGAAAAGAGTGGAACTTTAAGCCGCTTTCTGAATACACCGTCTTCGCCGGCCGTTTAAGCGTTTTGTGACAGTAGCCGACTCGCAGCACCTCCGCCGCTTCTGCTGCGAACGGCTCTCGCTCTGACGGCTTCTTTTTTTTATCGCGACGGCGCCATATTTTGCCAGTCGAGCGGCCTTAGTTACTGCAACACTGTAAAAATGGATTGTAAAAATGGATTGTAAAATCATGTTTTCTCTCAACCCCCCTCTATACAAAGTTGACAGTTACACCACATTCTGAAATTATGCTTCAAATAATTTTCTTGTTTGATACAGATTTTGTTTCCTTACTCACACTCAATTTCTGATCTATATCCATGTGCACCACTGAAAATATTAACAATGGCTTCCTAGGCTTCTAAAGTCAATATGATCAGAAGTAATACAGAAAAAAAACATTACTGCTTCAAATCATTAATGAATGAATGATGAGGCAAGGTTTAGAGGATATCTCTGCTGAGGTGCAATCAACTACACAGTCAGAGCATCTGAAATGATAGTCCATTTTCTATCCATGCTTGTTCCTTACAACCTTTACCTACATATATGTGTGTTCTCTATGATTTTTTTAAAAACCCAAAACGGAACAATGCTTTGGATTCCCTATTTTAGTCTGTAGGAAAATAATATTATGAACGGATTTTCTCCTATTTCTAGTTGGCTGAAGGCTGGCAACTGACTAGATACTTTGTTGGGTTCCTAGACCCTGGTTTGTCTTGTGTCTCCAAAAGGGATGTCTCTGACAGAATGCTGTCACTGCTCAGGATGGCATTGAAAATGTGATAGCATTAGAACTGGTCTAGCTTAATGGCTGAAAGACTGAGCAGCGAATGAGTGTCTTCAATTCAAAAGTCACCTTGACCAAACTCACTGTATGGTTGCCACTGCATCATTTTCGTCGTTTATGTAAGCCAAACTGTATTTACTGTTTTACTTCTTGTGAGCAATATGTGCTTTTTAGTCATAAGTTTATTGAGCAAGCTCAGGGGGAAGCTGGCCCTGACTAATAAAGGGCCAACTTCTTAACTTTATAGTATTATATAAATACATTACACCTTCCATTGTATACCACCAGGTCCGTTAATACCACTCTTGCAGAACATATGAAGATATGCAGATTCACACATACTGTGCCAATGATGCATTTCTCTGCATTTGGTGCAATTTAATTGATTTGCTACATGCATACATTTCCGTAACTGATTCTAATTTTAAAAAAGCTTTGATCATGGCTATGCATGCCCCCTGTATTTTTTTTCTATTTTATAGTGTCAGATTAAAACCCAACACTATTAGTATAATTTAACAATATTGAACTTTATGTATATTACATCTTTTTAAATAAAGCAGTCTGTGCTCGCATATTTCTTGCAAGTTTATTTAGTAGTACATAAAGTATTATGCACTAAATATATTTCCCAAATCAATAAAATATTTCATAATTAAACACTGAAAAAATATAAATAGAATTATTTTAGAATTAAAGCCAGTTGATTTCTACTGTATAAAATAACCCTGGGCACTTGGAACAGCTCTTTTAAATTGGTATGAATCACTGCCTGGCATCTGCTGTACTTTAGTTACTTTAATATTTCTTAGCCACTGAAAGCCTTGGTTTATTTTATCTTTAAAACACTGGATGACTACTCTTACAGTCCCACCCCTAGACACTGATGGCAGCACATCATCAGCCCTACGAGTTGCTATACTGTGTTAGCAGAGGGGGTATTTGTTTTTTTCTCAGGTTATTGAAGGTATTTCTGCTTTGTTAACCACATTGAGTCAGAAAAAAATAAGGCAGAACAACAATATTTTTAATATGTGAAACCAAAGCTCTGTATGACGATGCTACCAGCATAGTGATTGTACCACAGTCCATACTAACCTCTCCAACCTTCATCAGTCACAATGACAACACTGCTCCCATGATAGGCAATCAGGGAAACAATCATTCTTTATATGCTGATATGGTCACACCCCTTAGCTAAGGCTTTCTTAGCTAACCTTTGGGAAATCTAGAACCAAAAATAAGGGGTGGGGGGAGCTTGGCTGTGAGCACCTAATTCTTCATTGAGAGATAATTTTTTGTAAGTTAAATATGTCTTTATTTTAGAAGAAAATTATATTGGTTAGGAAATAGCTGTGGCAAACTATTTTGAGCTTGAAAAGGGCATAGAAGACACATTTCCTGGACAAATAGCGGCACTGGACTTCAGTTGACCCATGGGAGATATGGCGGTGGGAGTAATGTCAATACTGGAAGACAGTCAGAGAGATGGACTAGAGCTCATTGGTTGTCTGTTCTCCATTCTTTCTCAAGAGATTAGTGTGCTGACTACTAGTTTTTCCCAGTGTTGTTCAGTGCCTGGTCAGTAAGGAATGAGACCTCCTTGATTTATCATTTTTGGTATGAGAAGATAGACATGGCTTGTGTGAAGGAGATGTGTCTGGAAGAGGTTTGCCCATAAAACATTATTTAAACCAATCCACAGTATATCCTTTAATTCCCATTTCTGCCCCCAAACATCTCAACAAGATGGCATGGTCTACTGTATCAAAAGCTGCTGACAAGACTAGTAGAAGCAGCAGAGAGGCATAACCCTTGTCTACATTTAGACAAAGATCATACACTAAACCCATTATGCGCTTTCTCTGTCCCGTAGCCCAGCCTGAAACCAGACTGAAACGGGTCTAGGGTGGTGTACAGTTGCTTTCTCTACCATCATTTTTTTCTGGCAAAGTAATGGACAGTTTTCTGGCAAAGTAATAGACAGATTACCACTTATTTTAGAGTACAAACAATTATGCCCTGAGACAATTATTGATTTATAATGGACAGTGATCTTTATATCCTCTAAGTACCTAGAATGGGCAAGGGTCTAACATGCAAGTGCTGACTTTCATAACTCCTGAAACCCTGTCAACTTCCATCACAGTGTCTGAGTTAAAATGATTCATGAAGAGACCATACGTTGTGTTGGGGGTTGCTATTGTTCCAGCTGTATTTTAGCTAGTGTCCAAATAAGAATGTATTTCAGAGATTTACTCAGTAAAGAACTTAACAAAAGTGTCATCACTAGTGATCATTTCTTGAGAATGTTAAACCTCAAACTTTGAAGTCAGTAAGCATACAATAAAAAATAAAAATAAAACAGAAAGGGTAATGTTCATATATCCTTACATCACAACAGTGAAAGTGTAAACAATAACAATAATTTTATATAAGGATTTCATGTTGGACTTGGATGAGAGAACCAGTCCTATGCAAACATTTCCTTGGGAAAAAAGTACACAGGAATGCATCTTTCATTTTGTACCATCGTAAAACCTGAAATACGCTTAAAATGTATTCAAGGCACAGTCTGGCTGCTCCATACTGACAGCAGTTCAGTTCTGTTTTATTTCAAGGTAAGTATTTTACAATTAGATTGATAAAATATACTAAGATTGTTTTACAATGCAAGTTGGTGATCCAGTGTACAGAACAAATCAAAACTTGCACTTCTATCTTTCCACCACATGTTGAACCTGCTTATCATAAGTATTTAGATTTATGCCAATCAAACTTCAGTTGTAAGTGACAGCAGTCTTTCTTCTAAACAAAGACTTATTGGCACATTTTGAGGGTTTTTTTAAATATTTGTAAGGTATTTTTGTCTTTGCATGCTCTTATTGTATAAATTGATTGATAGGTGAAAATAATACATAAAGTTTTAGAATAAGTACTACCAAGAAAGTGAAAATGATGTAAAGTAATTCAACCTACTGAGACTGGAAAATACAATTAGTTTTAATATGTTTATTATTTACAGAAAGCCATAATTTAGAGAAAATTACAAACAAGTAATGTTGCATAATCTCTGTATACTAATATAAAGTTAGACTCATACAGACCAATCCAGACTGCGCGGGCAGGCAAATTCATTGATGTAGCACGTGTCACCTCCACTGGGGGAATCAGCCCCCCTCTGGATTACACTGCAAGAATCATAGAGATGTAAGAAGTCATATATAAGCCATCTAGTTTAAACCTCAGGCTATTATTTGTTTAATGTTGCTTCTGAATACATTTCTAAGTAATAAATATTTTTTTCTAATCTATAGACACAATACTGAAGTTGGAAGACTAGCAATATTGTTGTGGTTGCCAAGTAATGACCATTGAGGTCATCCATTTCTTCAAGTGACATGCGCTCCCTTTTTGATTTGGGGTTTGACATCCATTTTTGTTTTTTAGATTTCAGATTTTTCTACAAATCTGGGGTTCTTCTCAGGTTTTGCAAAAAGATCTATCTTGTCTTTCAGTAGCCCCAGTCTCTGGATTTAAGTATCCACTGATTTGACCCTGGTGAGGTTTAGATATATTGATATATTTGTTAATTACAATGTCAACAACCGTTATAAATTGCAACAGTCTCTTGAGTTTTGTGTCAATTTATATATTGCATGTTTTGGAGAGCAATATATGTCAAGCCCCCTTACATTGATTAATATGTCAAGAGGGGCTTGACATAAGGATGTGGATATGGAAATATTCATGCAAACTGTGTGTGCAATTAACTGCATATTGTGCTTGTGAAAAAGTTGGCACATTAAATAAATACGTGTAATTCTTCCAAGCTTTGACCTGGATAACCAAGGCTAGCCTGATCTTGTCAGATCTCAGAAGTTGAGCAGGATCAACACTTGGCAAGTATTTGGCTGGGAGACCAGGGTCATAATGCAGAGGCAGACAATGGCAAACCACCTCTGAATATTTCTTGCCGTGAAACCCTACCGGGTCTCCATGAGTTAGATGTAAATTGATGCCCCCCCCCAAATCTTCCAGTAATAAAGAACCCTAACATATTGTCTCAGTATTTACTGATAAGAAGCGATGCAATTGTTGCCTTCCTGCAGTACATAATGCCAACTTTTTACATCAATCTTACATTCTGTTGCAGTTCCTAATCAACATATCCTAGGAGTGATTGCTCTCACATTGTTTGAAGACTATGTATACTGGACAGATGGAAAAACCAAGTCAGTCAACCGTGCCCATAAAACTTCTGGATCAGATAAAGCGTCATTGATTAATTCATGGCATGCCATCACTGATATCCAAGTGTATCATTCTTATAGACAACCTGATGGTAAATATGTTTTGCATATATTCAATCAAGCACGTCTATCTATAAAAAATTATTAAACTTTTGGAGGCTTTGCGTAACAATACATCTCAATAATTTTATTTTAATTGTTAAGGAAGTAAAACATTGGTAAGAGTAAAGGGTTTTGACGTATCATAAGTTAAATGATGAAGCCTATTAAATTAACATACCCACATATGTTGCAAAATTATGTTGCTGACAACCAAAACAGTGTCTCTTGAAGGTGAAATTACCCAAAGTACCCTGAAAGGAACATGCAGGTCTCACATAATGGGTTAAACTAAGGTTTATTAAAATCAACATCTAAACTGTACAACTTATTAACACTTCCCATCATGTTATAAAAGCCGCCGTACAGAGTTGCCCGTTTTTGGTTGGACCCAATCGGACTCCAAGGTCAGAAGGTAATGTTACTACTCTTGGTCAATGATTCATGTTGTGCCAAGAGGCTCATCCCTGCCATGCTGTATGCTAACTAGCATGAGGGATCACCAAGGAGATTTCATTCTCAGCCTCCCTGGCTCTGGTTAGCCCAAACTGTCTGTTTTGGATATTTCTGCCATCCTTAGATAAATCAACGTGCTTGCCAATCTTAATTCACTTCAAGCATGTAACCTGTATGAATTTCACAAACCTTTAGCTAGAACCCCCCAAATACCCAGGTTATTTCAAGAAGGGTGGGAAATTGTGACTTCTTTGCTGGTCAAAGCCATTCCTTACTGCCCCTCCAGTTGACTCAGCTGCCTGAAGCAAATAGCCAAGATCCAATTCCAAACCTTTTATCTCCTGTTAAATTGGAATGGAAGCAAAACTGGTCCCCATCCTGGAGAAACAGGAACCAGACTTCTGCATGGAAAAGCACAGCACATTTTTTTCTAATTAACAAGACCTGCCTCAAAATTACCAGAGTCCATAATCAATCTATTGCTGTTTCTTTCATTGTTTCCACTTGAATTTTACTAGATCTGCGTGAAGGTCTCATATTGTGGTTAGGATCACATTGACAACCTGCACTGGCTACATGAACCCCTCAGTTCTTCTTCAACTCTATCAGTCCCAGTAGTGAGGACTGGGATGTGATAGAGGAGATGAAGATAGTGGCAACCCAGGTCTGGTATGACTTCTTGGGAGCCACAAATTCTCTGCGAACTCACAAAAACCTCTTGTAAGTCCCCATTGGATATCCAGATAAAGTACAGCAGGGGACAGATGGTTTTCACATGCACACATGCACACAGTGATGTTGTTTCATTTGTTCACAGGTATCTTATTTCAAAAAGTCTTCTTAAATGTAAAAGTTACTTTGTTTCCAGAAGTTTAAATAGTGAGAAAAATTGCTATATTAATTAATTAGTAAGTTTGAATTGTTTTCTTTTCTTTTTTGTAGTACCTAAACATAGGTGTAAAATAAATAATGGTGGCTGTAGCCATCTGTGCCTCCTTGCCCCGGGCAAAACACACACCTGCTCCTGTCCCACCAACTTTTACCTTGCTTCAGATAACAAGACCTGCTTATCAAACTGCACAGTCAGTCAAGTAAGTTCATTTCTTTAAAAATTCATTACATTTGTTTCTTACTGCATTCCACCCAGACCCACTGTGAATGCCATTGGATCCTATATACATGAATTGTCAAAACTTTTGGCTTCCACACTTACAAACTCACACTGGACAAACAGCCTCCATTAAATATTCAGCTAATTTCATCAACAAAATTAGAATCCTCAAACTCAATTAGCCTGTACACTCCCACACATGCCAGCTGGGTGACCTTGGCTAGTCACAGCTTCTCGGAGCTCTCTCAGCCCCACCTACCTCACAGGGTGTTTGTTGTGAGGGGGGAAGGGCAAGGAGATTGTAAGCCCCTTTGAGTCTCCTACAGGAGAGAAAGGGGGGGGGGGATATAAATCCAAACTCTTCTTCTTCTTCTTCAACCCCAATGACAGACTGAACGACTTTGATGTGGTCTCCCTATTCCCAAGGTTCCAGTAAAGGATACCCTCACACTTATCAACCTAATCTTCCCAAATGATATCACATGCCTGTTTGAACATTGCCTATCAACCAGTTACTTCCAGTGGGACAACTTCTATGAACAAATGAATATGGTGGCCATGGGAAATTCCTACAGCCCTATTATTCCTATTTTTTACATGGAGCACTTCGGAAAATGTGCTTTAGAATCAGCATCCCCAAAACCAACAGTATAGTTCTGTATTGTGGATAGCACCTTTGGAGCTATAGTGAGGAGGAATTGATGAAATTTGTGGACCACCTTAACAGTATCCACCCTAAAGTTTAATTCCCATGGAGGAAAAAAAAGGGAAATAGCCATTTCTGGATGTCATGGTTATCCATAAAACAAACTGACAATGGGGCCACAGAATCTGAAGAAAACCAACCCACATGGATCTACACAAAAACTCCACTCACTACTTACAACAAAAAAGGGGCATAATCAAAACTCCAATAGACCTTGCAAAATGGATTTGTAAACCTCACCTTCTCACTGGTGAACTGAATAACTTAGACTGGGCTCTGAAAGCAAATGGCTACTCCACGGCAGAATTCAGAAGAGCTATAAAACTAAGAGGAAAACACACAACTAAGGAAAAACAGTCCCTCTCCCTCCACGGGGAAGGCGTTTCTACTGTACATCCAGGGAATCTCAGACCACATATTCTTTTGAATCTTGCTTGCAATTCTGCTTTGCTTCACGCTTATCTGGCTACCTCCACATCCAATGAAATCATCATTTTTTGAGGTGACTTTAATTTGTGCGAAGGTGATCCTAAGCATTACAAGCAAGGTTCAAAGAAATTATGCTGAAGAAATAGTCATGAACTGAGCATGAACCAGGGGCCTCATCTTGAACTGTTCTAATTCTTATGGACTTTATATGCACTTATATTTCCATTTATTAGATTTGGTCTACACACATGATACAAAGCTTTTTATTATTAGCGTACAATGAATTTGCTATCTGTTTGTAACTATTATGTGCCTCTGAAGATGCCAGCTGTAGATGTGCAGAAAACATTAGATGTTAAAACTATTCAAACCATAGCTGTAGAACTCGGAAAACCCACAACAGCTTATAAGACTGTTATTGTGAATATGGATGCTGTTTTATTTTTGTTGATTTAGCAAACATAGTTTGTGGGGATTTGTTCAAAGTCCACTTGCATGTATGCTCATTTGTAATGTAATGTACATTTATATCTCATCCTAGCTGGCAACTGCAATTATTTTGAATTTAAAATTTAATGCAGGTCCTCCACTGGTAATACTGTTGAGTGCTAACACTGGCATTCATATAAAATAGAAAGGATATTTTTTTAAAAATGTAGTCTTTTAAAAATGTGTTATACAAAATTACTAGAAATTTATAGTAAGGAGCTCAGGATTAAAATTTGATATTTGGTTGCTTATGAGTTCCTGTTTGCATTAAATATTCATGTTATTTCAATAAAAAATATTAATATGACATGGTTCTTGCTTTCCCTGCAGTTCCGCTGTAAAACTGACAAATGTATTCCATTCTGGTGGAAATGTGACACTGTAGATGACTGTGGGGATGGATCAGATGAACCTGAAGAATGTCGTAAGTGTACATAGTATTTTAGAAATGCTGTGTGGCAGACATTGTAAGTTGTATTTGTAAGTCATAAAGCCATCACTGTAATATCGGCTTGTATCTTACAGGAACAGCAACAGAATATTGATTTTGCCTGTGTTCTTTCCCCTGTCTACAGTCCTTTTCAACTCCTGAAAAGATTGTTCTTGAGATAGCAGGACCCACATAGGCGAACAGCCATGTGGGTCAGGACTTACAGTGAGGGAGTGAGATGAAAGGGCTAAAATCACTCCTCCTGTTTTTTCCATCCATGCAGCTGTGTAGATAGAAGAGTAAAGAGGGGGCTTTACTCTTTCCCCCGTCCACACCATAGGCCCTTGTTCTGTACAGCTGTTCATCCATGGGGATTCCACAACGCCAGGAATAATTTTTCTGGGTGTAAAAAGGAATACGGGACAGGACAGGAATGTAGGAATAATATGTGCACCTTCCTAAGTATTTTTGTTCCTATGTGTTAGAATTCCCATATAGTGAAATGTACAAGATTACTGTGGAGCACACATGTTCTTTTCGAACAACTTAATCCATATTTTTCTAGGAGTTTCATTGGAGTGCAGTGCAATATTTAACAGTCTAGAGAATTTTCTGCTGGTCGTTTATATTGTTTGTTCCTCAAACAATGAAAAAATGATTGGCAGGAGTTCAATAATTACTACCCTGTAGTAGTAATTTTATGCTTTGCATTACTGATAAGCTTGCTCTGTAGCATTGTAATTATGTCTTGGATGTTTTGTCAAATCAGCAGATATTTTCATAGTTCATACAGCTGCCTCAAAAATCCTTTCAGTTAGAAAGATTGAAGTAAACAATGCTTTTAACATTTGGAAGGATGTCTGCCATAATTTTGCCATGACAGGTGACTACAAGGAAAGGTGGTGTTTAAAGATGGGGTATATGTAAACTACTACTACATTTTAATTTCTCCAATTTATTTGGATTATATCCATTCTAAAAATTGCATTGGCACTTTGTCAGAACAAAGACAGTTAATTGGCTAATCTGCTCTGAAGGGGACATATATTTACAGAATTTCAACAGATCACTGTCCAGTTTTTTCTTGAAAAATTCAAAATTCAAATAAAGGCAACCACTAGTTTTAGATGATTTTACCTGCCTGAACATGTACTCATTTTGACAGGCATTACTCCTTGCTTTGTCTTAGAAAAGTCCTGTGTTTTATACTATCAATAGCGTACAAATGTACAGTATCACTTACTAGTGTATTAAACAGTTCTGATATAGTAATTATGTTGATTTATGAATTTAATGTGATGCCCTGCAGCAAATCAAGGTGAAGGAAATTGCTCATTTCCCTCTTACTGAGCAATTTAGCTTAAATACCAATTTGATTCCACTATGCTTAGAGCCAGCATGGTACAGTGGTTAAGTGTTGGACAAGGATTTGGGAAACCTTGATTTGAGTCTCCACTCTGCCCTGGAAGCTTGCTAGGTAAGCTTGGGCTGGTTACAAACTCTCACCTCAAACTTGACAGGTTTTTGTATGGGAGATCTTCATGGAATATCAAGGATGTGATGTGGAAACAGGTGATAGCAAACCACCCCTGAACCTCTCTTTCCTTGAAAACCTTGTGGGGTCACCATAAGTCATTAGTGACATGATGGCAAAACACACACATGCTTAAACGTCATAGCTGTGATAAAAGGTGTATTTGTGAGTAGTTGCAATGGTCTTTTCGAGACCATTAATTTCAATATAACTATCAGGAAATACATTTATTTGTTTTGTTGAGGGGAAAAACTGTAAATTAGCATCTCTTGAATCATACTAGTGATTGTCTTTTTTTGCCCTTGCTCTCCATAGTGAAGACATAAGATTCCAAAATGTGGATTAAACAGGGTTTACTTATGGCACATCTGTATCTGCATCATTAATAAGTATCTCCATTTTTTTCAGTCAAGTCACTCTGAATAAGCAGCCTGTTCATGCTACCAGCATTAGAGCAACCATACTTTGGACCCAAACTCAACCAGCACAACCAAAGCTTTATCCTAGGCTGCACAGAAAATTGTGCTGAGACATGATAGTCTTCATCCCCTCCCCTAATATGCTTCTTAAGCAACTGAGAGCATGACATGCTGCTCAGAACCAAGGGAATTCCATTCTCCAACCCCACCTATGAAAGGCTTTTTTAAAAAAAAAAAAAGATTGGATGCTTTGAACTGTTTGCCAATCAGCCTGTTATTAGCACCCATAGCTTCACCTGTCCTATGGACATGACCTATTTATTATTAACCAGGAAATAAAGTGGAAAAGGGGGGGACCTCAATACCAACCAATGTGAAGGAAAATTTCTGTTTGACTTCCCAAAAGTGACCTGAAAATGTAACATTATTCAAATAGTGTGGGGCAGAAGCTGCGGGGGGTGGGGGGTGAGGATCTATATGTCAGGAGATTATAGCATAGACTGATTATCTGTCTGTATGCCAATAAAGGCTTGTTGTTGTTCACTGATTATCTGTCATTATCTATTGTTATATGCACCTTGTGTAGATTGGTTCCTTTTAAAGTACATTGTGTCTATTTCATTAGGGCTATGATTGTTAACTGACTTGGGCTAAGGCTTTGGGGTTTTTTTACTGTTAAATCACAGCTAATTTAGGGTGACCCCGTAGCGTTTACAAGGTAGGAGACTTTCACAGATGGTTTGCCATTTCCTGCCTCTGTGTTGCAACCCTGGTATTCCCATCCAAATACTGACTACAGCCAATGCTCTTTAGCCTCTTATAGCTGCGAAGGTCAGACTAGCCTGGGTTTCTAGGTCAGTGTTAACCTAATTGGACTAAGGCATAGATCTATTTAAATCTTAGTAAGTAGAAATGTACTTTGGCAGTAGTATTTTTCTTATGGAATTTAGAGCATAGATACACAATAAATTATTTGAAGCCATTAGTTTTCATTTTATGAGCAAATAACTTTTTTATTTTACAGCTGAATTTAAATGTCAACCAGGCCGTTTTCAGTGTGGAACTGGACTCTGTGTTTTACCAGCTTTTATATGTGATGGAGAAAATGACTGTGGGGACAACTCTGATGAGCTCAATTGTGGTAGGTCATCCTATGGCAATAAAGAGAATACATGAGAACCTAACATTAGGATAGGCTGTGCAGCAACATCATGATATGGGATTATGTACTGGGCTGGGAAATAGGGTTACAAGAACATTCACCTTTTAAATTCTCTTAGAATTCTTTTATGCTTGTGGAATCCATATTCTCCCTTTCTAGTTTGTTCGTTTTAGTTTTTCTGTTGATCCATTTACTGTCTGTTTTTATTGTTTTCATGCTTCTTTTACAATTATTTAACAACTATTTTACAACTATTTAAGTATTTAATTGCTCTCAAACACCGCATTCTGTTGGGTTCTCACAGGTACCTTATACTTAGGCCATTTTTGCCTGGTCAAAATATCCCGGGGTGAGCACAGAAAATATCTCTGTGCAGCCAGGAATTCCGCACGGTTCCCAAAGCTGCACAGGGTCTGCCACTGTGTTGCCCTGCTATTTTTCCTTTGCCCCATGAGTTTCAAAAACTGCCAAAGTGGTGGTACTTTTAAAATGCCCTGTGTGACCCAGCTGCTGTGCAAACATCACAGGAGCAGAACCAGGGCAGAAGTAGTCTATTTTTCCCGCCTCGCCACTTGCTGGAGAGCCTGGCAGATTCTGTATTCTCCAGTGGCTCTATTGTAGCCAATGAGGAATTTCTGAGTGTGTAAGCAGGCTGCACATTTTTCAAGGTAGAAGCACCAGACTTTCAAAATGGCTCCAGGAGGCTCTCCTGGAGAACTTTGCTTCTGGGGATGGTGGGGGTGGGTGGGTTGAGAGAGTTCTAAGACAACTCAGCTAACAGGCATGTGTAGGAGCGGAAAAACAAAATAAGCCATAAAATTGAACCCCTAGTAAAGAGCCTATCTAGGATAACAACAATCAGGGTGTGTTTAGTCAATGAACAGAGGATTGTGACCTTTGCTTTGTAAGCATGTTCAATCCATTGCTATGCAGAATATTTGAATGGACATTTCTTTGTTATAAATGTTGTATTCTTTAGAATACTGGAAGTTTGTTCTCCTTAAGCCCCATGTGAATATGTTCCTAAAAGATTCCAGGGGAAGTCAGATGATTGGTCAATAGATGACTAGATCTCTAGCCCATTCAGGAAGGGTGGCCTATAAATCAAATAAACATTTTTTTAAAAAGGAGTGTGCAAGTGCAGTAAGCTGTCCCTGAAAAGGCTAGTCAGAGTGAAAGCAGGACACATGGCACTAGGTGCAGCCTGCAAGTTGCAATGCAGAGTGCTAGGAGGGCTGACCTTCTCATAAAAGAAAAAAAGTCTAATTGACCAGCTAAAATAAGGCTCATCAGATGTCTAAAATTATTTTTTCTTGCCAGATACACATGTTTGCCTATCTGGTCAATTCAAGTGCTCAAAGACTCAGAAGTGCATACCAATAAATCTCAGATGTAATGGCCAGGATGACTGTGGTGATGAAGAAGATGAAAGAGATTGTCGTAAGTAGCTCCTAAACAAATCACAAACTATGCAGTCATAAACTATGATGACCAGTACTCTTATGGATCTGAAATAGCATATTAATATGCTATTTATATGGTGGGGTTGGGGTTAGGATTGGGAGGGTAAAGTCGCCATACTGGTTGTTTTAACTGTGAAATGTAAATTATTGTTTTATGGGTTTTTATTGTATTAATAACTATAATAATAATAATAATAATAATAATAATAATAATAATAATAATAATTGTATTAATAACTGTTGTTTTATTATATTAATAACTCCCCTGAGCCTTCTGGGAAGGGTGGTCTTAAAATATAATAAATAAATAAATACGAAAATGGGAGAAGGGTAACTACGAAAAGAATTTTTAGGAACGTTTATTAAGCTCTGTTAAATTGTTTATTGAAACTGAAGCTATTAATTGTGGTTATTCACTGTTTTTCACATCCATGAATTTTCATGGGAAATGTATTAACATTTGTAATTTTTTTACATCAAAGTGGGATGAATTTTGGCATAGAATCTTGCTCTCTTAGTCTTTAAATACCAAGTTAGGAAATTTTTGTTTGCCCAGGAATTAGGTTGCCAGCTGAATGCCATGGTAGTCAGGGAATGATATAATGAGGCTCTAGGGATTCACTCATCTCTGTGTTTTTTTTCTAGAGCATCACTATGTCACAAAATCTTTGTTCTTACCCCTCCCCACCATCCTTGCTCCTACTGGAATACATAGGCCCAATGGGCCTGAAGCCTGGAGTTTATGTGTGATCCAATGGATCCTATCCACTAAATTTCTGACCAGTCGGTGAACATTTCTATTGTGTAGACAGAGCAAGCAGAAGATGTTTGACAACCCAGGAAATCAGCTAGCATGGCATAAAATGCTCGGCGGCATGGCTGTGGCAACCAAAGAAGGCAGGGTGCGTGGCATAACAGGCAGAAACAATACATTAAAAAGATAAAATGGCACTGGAATATCCAGCCACCATTTTTAGCAGGAGCATGTTTCTGTGTTGGACTTGCAAATAATCACCCAGTTTCAGGGCCTATTGTGTGATTTGGTTCATTCACCTTGCCCTACATGTGAAATTAAACTTTACAGTTCCATAACCCTAAGTCTTGTTCTGTTTTACTAAATACATTTGTAGCTGTTTGGTTTCTGTCACTTACTGATCTGTTTAGCCACTTTTCACTCATTTACCTCCTCTGTAATATTTTTGAGTTGTACCACCTATCCCAGTGACAAAATAAGAGATGAGAATATTACTGACTGGTAATTCACATTTGTCATAATAACTATATTAATGAATGGGAGTTTTTCACTTTGGATTTTTTTAAAAATTAGTTATTAGGTATTAGGCATTATCTGGGTGCCTATTGGGGCTAACAGTGCAGTCCTAAAACATTTATTGGAAGTAAGCCCAACTGAACAGGTTTTGAGTAGACCTGTTTAGGATTTCTGTCTAAATTACACACAAACACAAGTTTTCCTATACAATAAACGACAAATCTATAGGGGACTCTGGAAGACTTATGGTAAAACTGGGTTTTCCCTGGAAGTGATGTCAGTCCTCTTGAGCAATCACTGAAAACTTGGAAGTTTATCATAGAGATTATGGTAATTCTACGAGAGATGTGCCATCGCAATTTGGAAAGTGATGTCAGACCATTGCCAAAGGTCACCTCGCCCCCATTTCCTCACCTCTGATAAGCACGCAAGCCAAGATGAGGTCAGGAGAAAGCAAACACAAGCTGGAGCACAAGCTGAAGTCAGGACAAGAGGCAAGCAAGAAGGAATTGGATCACAGCAAAGTCAGTGGTATAGGCATGTAGGAGAGCCATTGCTACCACACGACAGATGTTCCCTTGGCCAGATGCTCACCTGGCAGCCAGAGATGCTGTGCATCTGGCTCATGCATCAGCCAGCTCCTGTAAGCACTGCTCATCATAGCTGAGGCCTGGCCAATGCTGAGCAGCCAAATGTTCACTACATCTTCTCTTGTGTAAGTCACACGCAGCTTTCTCTGGCATTGCTCATTGGGCTCAGGAAAAGTGGGGAGAGGACAGGCCAGTCTGGGTCTCCTGCATCCGGTTGGAGGGCCTCTGGCTGAGGCTGTGAGTCTGGTCCTGCATGGACTGTCTCATCCTCTTCTGGTGCCTCTGCTGGTGGTTGAAGAAAGGGTATGATGCCAGTGACTAATTCCTCATTTGAGGAGTCTGCAGGTCCCCTAGCAAAGCTAAGCCCAGCTGGGCCATGACAACCTCCCCAGTCCCCAACGATTGCTAGGCTAGACCTGGCAACGCTAATAAATATGCTGACTGGATCTAAACTGGCTGTAATTACTCAAAGAATAGAAAGTAGTCATAGCAAAAAAACTGACAAAACTCAACAAGCTTAGAAAAACTAGAAATTATTAGGAGAGGACTAAAACAGCTAATATCCAAATGCCATCATCATCTTGGTTACACTTACATCTGGATTACTCTTTGTGTATGTGAATGCCAAATTTTCATTAGATATCACAGATCTTTGCTCAGATATACAGATTCCTCTGTGTTTTACCAATGAAGTAGATAGCAGCTGGAGGTGATTGACTTGAGAGGGAAAGGTTTTGCCAGTACTGAAGGTACTTTTCTCTCACACTGAAAATGCTTCTTAGAAGGGAGTAATTCTGATCACAGATTCCCCACATCAGCTCTTTCCTCCAAAATGATCTTATATAGCTGAAGAAAGAACAGAAAAGGAAACTAAAATTATCAGGGTGATGGAACATTCTTCCTTTTAAAGTGCATCAAAGGATCTGTTATATTTATAACGAAGACCAAATTACAAACAAGAGAGTGAAGAGTGAGGAGATGCCATTTCACAATAAGAGTTCCATGGATCATCAATAACATTGGTTGGTAGTAAATTCATGTCAGAGAAGAACAACTATTTTTTCACAGAAATTATAATGAACTAAAAAAATTCATTGCCACAGACAGTAGTGATGGCCACTAGCTTCAGTACCTTTAAAATGTACTACATAAATTCATAATGGATAGGTATATAAATCATAATTGATTATCTTTTATGTTAGCTAATGGGGAATTTCTGTGTACTGCCTTTCAAATTCTGATAGAATCAGGAGACCAATAGCATTTGGATAACAAAGTAAGTGAAATGTCAGTTCTGCATAATGAAGGAAAACATAGCTGAAATAATTGTAATTATTTTATCTTGAGTTTCTGAATGTTGAAAAACCATTCCTGTACTTAAAAGAGCCAATTTTCTTTGAAGCGGAAAACAGCTGTTCTCCTGACCACTTCCAGTGTAAAACAACCAAACACTGTATTTCCAAATTGTGGGTATGTGATGAGGATCCAGATTGTGCAGATGGCTCTGACGAGGCAAACTGTGGTGAGTAAAAAAAGAATACTTATTAAGAATATTTAATAGCTAAACATGTTAGCATTATAATTCAGTATGTCATTATCCTTTATTGGTGTCTTGACCTATTATAATAGGTGATTGATTAGGTTCATATAACTAATCCTATGATAACATCTCCTTATTGAGTTTTTGATAAAACACCTTTACCTTTCTTGTGGGGATCCATGTCATCGATCCGTCAAAGTACTTGATAGTCCCATGCTTCAGTTAGAAGACACAGTACAGTCTGTGCTCATTCCTAGACCACTTTAGGTCAATCACTAAAGGCCATCCCAGTTCTTTTTTAGAGCAAGACTTGGTTGAACAAATAATTCGATAATTTTCTAAGGGTTTTCAGTGAACTGGAATTGGCCTAAATCAGCGAACAGTATTTGGAGTATAACTCATTATTATTTAGTAATTCTGCCCGTCCCTAACCCTATTAGTTTTTTCATGACAAAATAATTATTTTTTGTAGAAAATTGCACCTTACTACAAGGAGCAAGATAATTAATTCTGCTATCTTTGTTATCTGAATGTACTGTACTTTGATAATGTGGCATGTACTTTTCACTATTTTAACTGCTTGAAGGTGCCACAATACAGATAGCATTTATGTTTGATTACAGATAAGAAGACTTGTGGACCTCACCAATATCAGTGCAAAAACAGCAACTGCATTCCGGATCACTGGCGATGTGACAGCCAAAATGATTGTGGTGATAATTCTGATGAGGAAAACTGCAGTAAGCAATACCTCATGTTATCATCTGTGATTTGTTCATTAAACAACTCTATTAAACAATTGTTCGTTAAACAATTCTGAGCCCTTCGGGATAGGGCGGTCTAATAAATTAAATAAATAAATAAATAAGAGGGAAGTATTTTACATTCATACTTTGTACTTTTGAATTCTTTTGTATATCTATCTCATTAAGCTTACAAATTATACCAAATATTTCAAATTGAATTGAATACAAAATTGAATCTTGTGTTTAATAATTGACAAGATGTTTACAGGCCCATCATAATCACACATTTCCAGAGGAGCAGCTATTTTAATTGGTTGTACCAAAAATATAATCAAGATTTCATGGCACATAAAAGACCAAAAAAAAGAGAAAATCATGGACACACAGCCACTTCATCAGCCACTTCATCAGATACTCCCTACTTCCATGTGATCCAAAATCAAAGGACACTCAGTAGAGCACTGGGTGCAAAGCAGAGAACTACAATAGGGACAAATGAGCAGAAACTGGCCGTACCTTTCTTGTGAACCTTTGTTCTGTTTGTATAATTTGCTTACTCATGCAACAGGGCTTTTCTGCTGATCCCCACTTACTGTTGCACCCTTCCATGCCTCAACCGACCAAAAGAGATCCTCTATTTCAGCGGTTCTCAACCTGTAGGTCACGACCCCTTTGGGGGTCGAAAGACCCTTTCACATGGGTCGCCTAAGACACTCTGCATCAGTGTTCTCCATCTGTAAAATGGGTAAATATTAGGGTTGGGGGTCACTACAACATGAGGAACTGTATTAAAGGGTTGCGGTATTAGGAAGGTTGAGAACCACTGCTCTATTTCCACTTGCATCCCTCCTGATGTCTGGTACAATCACTTCTGTAAACTTTTTCAGGAGGATAGGAATTGTAATGTTAGCCTCACCCCCTCTCTAATACTTGTTCCCCCCAATTGGCCTCCTGTTTCATCTCATGTTGTGGCAGAATTAATAGATGAACTTAAAAGGGGGAACGCTCCCAGGCCAGATACTAGTTTTCCCAGGTCTTGAACTCGCATGTAGGGTGGTGGGGCCCCCTTCTAGCTACTCTGTTTACACAAATTAGCAACTTGGATCTAATTTGCAAACCCTGGTTGTCTGCGATAGTGGTGCTCATCTACAAAATGGGGGACAATGCTGAGCCTTCTAACTTTCACCCTATCAGCTTGCTTTCGGTCATTGGGAAAATCTATGCCATGTTTCTTTTATGGAAACTTCAGAACTGGGTTTTACATTCACATATTATTGGGATGGAACAGATTGGCTTCACAAAAGGCAAGTCAACACTGGTCCACGCACTAGTTTTGGCCCATTTAGCTGCCCAATACTTGTGTAGATCTCACAGCAGACTTTATGCTACCTTTATAGATTTAAAGACAGCTTTTAATACTGTCCCCAGATCACTCCTTTGGGCCAAGCTTGCTGCTCTTGGAATTTACAATAGATTACTCTTCCTTTTAAGGCAAATGCACACAGGAACCAGCTGACATATTAAATGTACTCAGGAAGGCCTCCTCACTGACTGCATTGATTCCACCAAAGGGGTCAAGCAAGGCTGTGTGCTCCCCTACTCTTTTCAACCTCTATCTGAGTGATCTCCCTCAGCCCTTGCAGGTCCTGATAACCATGCTCCCAAGTTGTCCTCGCACCATATCCCAATTCTATTCTATGCAGATGATTCCGTCTTGCTCTCCTGATCCAGAGTTGGATTGAGACGACTCATGAAGTGTTTTGTAGAGTACTGTGATGCCAATAGATTAACAATTAACTACAAGAAAAGCAAGATCGTGGTTTTTTCCTAGATTCTTGAAGAAATATTACTGGAAAATAAACATTCCAATTGAGCAGGTCAATCGTTTTAAATATCTGGGCCTTCTTTTTTTCTCACAATCTCTCATGGATCCCCCATAGAAAGGCAGCACTTACTCTGTCTTCAAATAGCATTTCTGGAATCCTTTTTTTAACAGTAGAGGTCATTCCTTTATACCTGCCGCATTAACATTTTTTAATGTGAAGATAGATTCCCAGTTACTCCATGGGGTTCCAATATGGATTCAGGCTGTTAACCATACATTAAATTCCCTACAATCTATTTTTTTTTTACAAAATTATGGGATTACCAAACTGTGTTCCTCAGGCAGCCTTAAGCTTGGAACTTGGTCAAAATTCCATGGAACTCAGAGCCGGGTTTAAGACTTTTAGATTCTGGCTGCGTGTTCATTACCTACAACCCAATCTTTCTCTTGTTTCCTTAATACTTTCGGACACATAGGCTAATCCCTGGTTTTCTATGATGGAAAAAAAAATTGTATCTATTGGACTGACCCTTGAATTACTCTACCCTCTTTCATATTCAGAGGCATTTATTATATCAGCTTTTAGATCAGGAATTTGCTAACTTAACTCTAGCAGCTAAACAAACTTACTCTCCCATGCAATTTCTAATTTCATTTGAGCAGGGACGTATGACTCACTATTTATACTCTTTAACAAATCCCCGCTCAAGGAGAGCTCTCGCAACTGCTAGATTTAATGTCATGCCATCTCCCCGATTAAATGGCAGGTTCAATAATCTAGAAAAATCCAAGAGGCTATGCAGCTTAATACCAATCAAGTTGAAACACGGGCTCACCAGTTACTACACTGTACTAAATTTGCCAAAATTAGATCCAAATATGTCAATTTATATCCTCTTTTTCAACCCAAGTTAACAGATTTGTTCAGATAATTTCTCTTGTTGAATAATTCCAACCCTGTTTTTTGTGAAGAGGTAGCAAGTTTTCTCATGGAAATAATTAAGAGTTTGTAACAGTTTATATTTATTTGACATCCTTTTTTGTGTTTTAATATCACCACTGCCAGCTGTGGGGTTTTTTGCTAATCTGGAGAACTGAGTTTGATTCCCCACTCCTCCAAATAAGCAGTTTTGCTTTGCTTCCCCATGCCTCAACCTACACTGTTCCAAGGACATCACACATCACTGCAACACTATAGCAGTCCTCTCCCAACTCTATGATAAAACATCTTTTCTTGTTATCTGGCTGGAAGAGATACCACAATGGCACTTCCCCCCCGCCCCCGACACACACACACCATATTTTTTCTCTGCTGCACTAACAATGGGCAGCAGATGTGGGAGGTCTGCAGATCCCCACTTATTGTTGCAGCGTTATTGTTGCAGGCCTCCCTCTATGGGAAGAGACCTTCTCTCCAGGAGGGCAGCTTCTTTGGAAGCACTAGGAAAGAGAAGGCAACAAAGATCTCTTCTGAGAACTTGCTATAGTTCCAAAAAATTGAATTCAGTCCTTAGTCTTTAGGGTATCACAGGAGTCTGTTGTTTTTACTGTTTAAAAAAATCACAAAGAAAAGTGACTGAAGTGACTGAAATTTAAAATATTAAATTTAATATTTTAAACTTAAGATTTTGTGATGGTGCCTACATATCACTAACTGGAGCTTGCAAAGTGTGTGAGATCACAGTAAGGATAGAGCCTCTGGCATTAGTGATTACAACTAAGCAAATTAAATACTGCTTTTAAAAATGGAAAGATTTGCTGGTCTTTAATATCTAAACGTAGTGATTCGTAAGAATTGAACATAGACTGAAAAGCTACATGGGCAAAGCAATTTAAGAGAGGCAAGTAGGAAAAAAGCAGAGGAAAATAGCAATGTTGTTGTCAAGGGGTAATATGCAAGACGAGCAAATTTGTAAAGTTTTATTCTATTTATTACTGTGTCTGTGGTTGAGGATTAGCATAAAGTTCAGTGGTCTCCCTTTCTTTCCTCACTTCACATTGGCCTGCTCTACTAATATCTGTTGTTATGTTTATATTGTTGTTCAAAACAGAATATTTCCCATTGTTGCACTCAGAAAAAAACTGCTTTTAACTGCCGGCACTACCGTTCACCATGATTGTAGGGGAAATGTTAATAGAAGGTCTACAAATATTTATTTTTCAAAATAGAAAAAAAGTTGTCAGTTGAATATTTGAACTCTGTGATTATTTGAATTTCAATAATCAACCTATTCAGTATTATTTATCTATTCTAGGCATGTTCTTCTATTAAGCCTCCCTAAATATTTTAAGTATTTGCATAAGCTATGCAATATGAATTCTATTGAGATTCAATAGGCAGTTCCGAAAGCAAGAGCTGCAAGATGTTTGCCCAAAATTTCGATAGGAAAAAACCCTGAAAACTATTTTATAGAATGCTTTGACCTAATTTCTAGAAACACAAAAAGCTTCTAAAATGGTTTGGAGAGTGGAAATAATCTTAAAATCTTAAAATACATATTTGCTTTTACAGCTGTAAAAATGGCTGGTAAGTGTGGATATGTAGAGATGAAATATGTTTGTAGCACTCCTTTGTGAATTTCAATTGTGTATATATTTATTAAAGACATTTTCTTCTTTCAGAACCACAAACATGCACTTTGAAAGACTTTCACTGCTCAAATGGAGACTGTATGTCTGCAAGATTCTGGTGTGATGGAGACTATGATTGTGCAGATGGTTCAGACGAGGTAGGCATTTTTAAAAGGCCAGACATAATTTTATCAGCTATCTATGAAGGAAGAGTGGGAATGAGACCTTTTCAGCTGCCATACTACCATACTGTTAATAACAGCCATGTTGTTGAGCCGCCTCGAGCCCTCCGGGGAAGAGGCGGCCTATAAATCTAAAATATAAATAAATAAATAAATAAATCTCTCATGCAAAGTCTCTTCTCTTCTTTGTCCGATTAGTCATGTCCAACTCTTGGATACTCTGTAAACCAGTCCCCTCCATGCTTCCCTGTTTGCCACAACTTCTTTCAATTGGTTGATGTTCATGCCCATGTCCCTCTTAATGGTTTCCAACCAACGAGTCATTGGCCTACCCCCATTGGTAGGATTCAAATAATTTAACAACCAGTTCCAGTGGTGGGAATTCAAATAATTTAACAACTGATTGTTTACAAGCACCATTTTAACAACCGGTTCTGCCGAAGTGGTGCGAACCTGCTGAATCCCACCATTTTAACAACTGGTTCTGCCGAAGTGGTGCGAACCACCACTGCCCACCCCGTTTCTGTTTACCACTGACCATTCTGAGTAGCATCTCTTTTTCCAGTGAATTTGCCCTCATCACATGTTCAAAGTAGGTCAGCTTCTGTCTAGTGATCTTGCCCTCCAGGGACATCTCTGGGTTAATACACTCCAGTACAGCTTTGTTGGTGACTCTAGCTGTCCATGGGGTTCGTAAATGTCTTCTCCAACACCACAACTCAAAGGCATCCACTTTTCTTCTGTCTGTTTTTGTCAGTGTCCATGTCTCATAACCATATGTCATGATTAGAAACACGATGCTATTACCAGTCTTTGTTTGGTGGTTATTGAAACATCTTTGCACTTCTATAGTTGGTTCATACTCACCATGGCTGTGCGCCCAAGGGCTAAGCATTGCCTGAGCTCTGCTGTCTAGCTACCATTAAAATGGATGAGGGATCCAAGGAAAATGAAGCTGTCAACCGCTTCTATTTCTACATTGTTGATTTTAATATGGACTTTTTTGTTGGCAGTGGTCTTTTTGATGTTTAGGTGAAGTCCCATCTTTTTGCTTTCTTCTTCTAGTTTCAGTACTAGTTTCTTCAGGTCCTTCTCACTCTCAGCCAGTAGGGTTGTATCATCTGCATACCTCAGATTGCTGATGGCTCTTCCGCCAATTTTCACCCCAATATTTAAGTCCTCATGATCACTTCTGCATGGAGGTTGAACAGAAAAGGAGAGCGGATGCATCCTTGTGTAGTACCCTTTTTGATCTTGAACCAGTCTTTGTCCCCATGCCTGGTTCGCACTGTGGCTTCTTAGTTGTCATAAAGTGATTTGATCAGTTTGATTACGTGTACAGGCACTCCTACCTTTCTCAATGCTTCCCAGGACTTGTGCTCAATACAATCAAAAGCCTTGGTATAGTCAATGAAGCATAAGTCGAACTTCTTCTGGTATTCCCTTGCCTTTTCCATAATCCATCTTAATTTTGCAATGTGATTCCTGGTTCCTCTGCCTTGCAGAATCCATCTTGGACATCAGGAAGTTCTTGTTCAATGATGTTGCCCAATCGCTTCTGTATGATCTTGCTGGCATGGGGGATTAGAGCAAATGTTCTATAGTTGGTGCAGTCTCTGGAGTCGCCTTTTTTGGTCGTGAAATGAAAACTGATCTTTTCCATTCCTTTGGCCATGTGGAAGCCCTCCAGATCTTCTGACATAATGCTGTCAGTGCAGCTCTTTGGACTGGTGTGAGCAGTTCAGCAGGAATTCTATGAACACCAGGTAATTTGTTATTGGGCAGCTCAGGGCCCACTCCACTTCACTTTCCAACAGGTCTGGTTCTAGTTCACTTGATTCAGTTCAAGTCCCTCTGTGTGATCAGCATTTTTGCCAGCATATAGTTCCTCTGCATATTCTCGCCATCTTCTCTTGATGTCCTGCTGGTCAGTGATCTCCTTCCCATTATAATCCTTGATGGTTGCCTGATGGGCAGTGAAAGGCTTCCTCACCTGTTTCACAGTCTTACATAATTCTCTGGTGTTGCCCTTCTTATAGTTTTCTTCAAGACTCTTGCATCGGGCATTTAGGAAGTTGTTCTTATCTTTCCTAGCTTCCTAGCTTCTCTTTGGAAATCAGCATTGAGTTGTCTCACCTCATCTAACCTGCCCTTAGCCTTAGTCTCTCTTCTCTTAGCCTTAGCCTCTCTTCTCTTACCAGTATGGAGGGTGGTTGCAGTTAGCCAGTTTCCACCATGCATTGGCTTCTTGTATGGCCCATGTTTGGAGGCAGTTTCAATTATGGTTCCTTTGATCTCTGCC
This sequence comes from Sphaerodactylus townsendi, assembly GCF_021028975.2. Lineage (NCBI taxonomy): Eukaryota > Metazoa > Chordata > Lepidosauria > Squamata > Sphaerodactylidae > Sphaerodactylus > Sphaerodactylus townsendi. The sequence continues at coordinate 48,515,713 of NC_059426.1, forward strand.
CATAGTTCGTCTGGCTCTCCTTCTTTCTCTCCATTCAAGCTAAATATCTTAATGATATTTAATGCAGATTCAAGGATCAACAGAAGAGAAATTATGCTTTTGGATGGCTGATGTATTTCCCCTCATAACTTTAAAACTTGCTTCTTTTATGTTTTTAGCAGGTTTTATTACGAAGAAACAAATGTTGATTTTAAATGTAAGATCTAAACTGCAATATTTTGTATTTCACTGTTTTAATGTTTTATATGTTTTTGTTGTTGTGTATGGCCTATGGCTTAACACAAAATAAATGACTGACTATTCAAACCAGGGCCCTTTCTGCACGGGCCTTGCAAGCGGGGGTGCACTGGCATACTTGCAGCCAGTGTACCCTCAGGGCAGTTTGCACGTTGTCCTACAAATAGCCCTGGTGCCCCAGCAGCCTGCGGGGCCACCTTCGCACAGGGACCGCCGCTTCCCCCCCCCTTACCTCCACTTGGCTGCCGTCATTCAGCAGAGGCCAGAGGACATGCTCTCGTGACCATGGTGACACCTCCAGGAATGGAGGCCAGGACACGTGTCCCCTGGCCTCTGTAGAGCGATGGCTGCCAAGATGAGGTAAGAGGCGGAAAAAAGCGGTGTGGGGAAAACGCCGCCTTCCACCCGGTACCATTTAGTTGGCACTGGGTGGAAGGCAGCATTTTCCAAAAAGCCAGTGTGGGGGGTATTCACTGCTGCTGTTCTGCTCCAGCAGCGGTGCAAACACCTCCCCCACACCGGCATTTTTACCACTGCTCTAAATGGCCCGTGCAGAATGGGCCATGTGTCTCAGGAAAGAAACACATACTCACACACCTGTGAGGATCTCTCTCTCTCTCTCTCTCTCTCTCTCTCTCTGTCTGTCTGTCTGTCTGTCTGTCTGTCTGTCTGTCTGCTGTTGCCTGTGTGAATGAGAGGGAAGACCAGAGCGATCAAATAGTCCTGATCCTCTAGAGATTTTAAGAGATGAGAATTATAGCAACGTGTGACAGCCTGACCTACTGCTAGCCTAGAATCTGAGACAAAGTGGTGTAGAGGATGGTAGGCATTCTATGTGAATGGAGAAGGGATGTCATGTAAGGGGACGGGATGATACATTTTAAGGGCATTCTTATACCTTCTGAGTTCACCCAAAGCAATCTCTTGTAGCTGAAACAATTGGCATGTGGGTATTGTTTTTCCTATCTTCTTGGTGAAGGTGCTGTTTAATTGTGACTAAATAAATTGGGAGTATTTTATTAATACAAGGTTGTCACTTTGGATCACCAGTATTGTATGAATAAATGATGTTTAATGTGTCTGCCTGTCTATCCAATTATATTGACTATTTCTTTGGGGTTTTATTAAAGATCAGTATTGATATATTAGAAGCAGCTATGTTAGAGAATTTACAAGTAGTTTTTCAGTGATAGGCCTTAAATATTTTGTACTGTTAAAGTTTAATATTATATTTTATATTCATTAAATTAGTGGCTAATTATATTTGACAGAGATATTGTGATTCTGGTTGCTTAAAAGACCAGTTCCAGTGCTCCAATGGTCAGTGCATATCAGCAAAGTGGAAATGTGACGGACATGATGACTGCATACTTGGAGAGGATGAGAAAAACTGTGAACCAGGTACTTCTTTACAAATGACACTCTGCAATAGTAGCAGTAAGAAAATGGCTCTACAACTACTAAAATGTTATTTTTGTAGCATGTTGTATATTGCAATATACTGCATTTATTTTTCCACTATGTACTCAGACCCAAAGCCCAGACAGTGTGTGACTCAAAAGGCTTGTAATCTCTTCTGTTGCATTCCACCTGTTGGACTGTTGTGAGGTATGGCACCTCACACTGTAAAATATTCATATTTGTGGTCCCAACAATTCTGGGAAATTAGTTTCATTAAGACATAATCTGAAAATCTACATGGCTACAACATTTTCAGAGCTGATTGCAACTGTAGTTAAATCTGTTCTTTGGTAGAATCTTTAACTACTGAATAGACAAAACATGATTTTAGAAAGGACTAGAAATCAAAAGAGTGTTTTCCCATAACCTGGAAATATATTTCAGTTTATAAAAGAAACCTTTCTGCAAGGCAGGGGACTCCACAGGGACAATATCTGGTGGCAGGGTGGTGATTTTTAGGGCGATTTCCCACTTTAAAAAAAATGCTGAGGCAAACCGGTCTCGTATGAATCACAGCTTTTGCGCGCGCAGCCGTTTTCCCTACTTCAGCTTGTACTGTAGGAAAGCTTCGCTGTCTGCTGCGGCTGCAGAGATCAGCACTCGCCACATCCACGCGTTCGCTGGTGATTGGCAGGGTGGGTCTTTGTTCTGATTGGCTGGAGCGCAGCTCTGGAGGCTGAACTTTCTGGGCTTCCCCATTGCCCCGCGAGTCATCCAAAAGGTGCTGTTCCGAACAGCGCCAGAAATGATGCACTGAGGGGGCGCGAGAGCAGCAGAGTCGCAGCCGCCCCTGTAGTGGGGAGGGCCGCTGGACCCCAGGTTACTTGGGGAAAGTAGCACGCAACAAACGGTGAGTGGGGAAACGGTCTTACTCTCCCTTCTGCAGCCACCCACATTACATTTTTTAAAATCCAAGCAGATTCTCCAAACCCCCAGCGTGACCTTTTTAGTTCTCAGTGACAACTGCTGAGAAAGGAGAAAGGCAAGAAAGATTCGCCTCTACCAGCTCTTTCCACAACTGTTTCCCAGGATATCAAATGCCTATCTGGTGCTGCTCAAAATTCTTTTTTAACCCTGTAGAAGAGGATGTAGATGACAGGGGAAAGCAATGGCAAAACATCCTATAAACAGTCTGCCTAATGAACACTGTGGTGTGACATCATCCATGGATCAGTAATGACCTGGTGCTTGCAAAGGGGACTATCTTCACTTTTACCTAGGAGAGGATACCTATGCGTTAGTATCTTTACCTGGAATTTGCTATCTTTACCTGGAATTTGTTTTGTGCCGAGTAAAGCTAATTAATAATTTCTTTTTAAAAATGAAAATATATATATAATGTACTTTATTGCAGTTTAGAAGAGTTTCATGAACTTTTTTGTTGACCTCCCCACTGCAGTCTTTTTTTAAAAAACAAAATCCAAAAGTTAAAATTTCCTATTTTGTTCCTTGCATTTGGACTTCCTCTGGAAAAACCATGTATAGTTCCACCTCCTGTTGCAGCCATTTTGTGGTTGCACTCACCCTGTCTCAGAATTCCAAAAGTGTCCACAGGTTCAAAAGATTGGGGCAGCAACCTATCTTGTCAAAACATGGGAAAGGTAATAAAGACAACAGAACAGAACCCAGAGGCCCAAATAGATCTTACTCAATGGATCTACATTTTAATTAAACGTCAACATCATGGGGTAGCTAATCTTAATGAGGAATCTTAATGATGATGATGCAGTTTTTCATTGTATTTGTCTAAATTTTGTTAAATGTATGTTTGAAATAGCATCACCAACCTGCTCTTCAAGTGAATATGTATGTTCTAATGGAGTATGCATCTCAGCATCTTTAAAGTGTAATGGAGAATATGATTGTACTGATGGTTCTGATGAGGTAAGCAACTTGTTGCTCTTGACTTAAACTATTATTTTTTAAAACTTTTTAATTCTGCCTTTCAACACAATTTAGGCCCCCAAGATCGCAAATAATTAAAAATACATTAGCATCAACTGTAAAATACGCACACATGCACACAAATGCACATACATACATATATACATCAATGAAGACAAATGGTAAGGAGGGTCAGTAAGAGAACACCAAATGAAACAAAAATGTTTTCTCCCTAGGAAGGGCACGTGGAGAAAAGGGGTGAAAAGACAACTTCTAACACTGCCATTTTCACTGCTGAAAAGCGAGCAACAGGGAAACCATATCAAGTGTATCATGTAGTCACGGGCCTTCAGTCACGATCAGATTTCTCCATTTGAATGAAAGAGCAGCTGCAACTTTCATTTATGTGAATAACAAAAGATGACTCCATTTGCGGATAGGGAACTCTGTGTGCTGATTAATGGGAAAATAGTAATAGAATGATTTGATCCTACAAGCTAAGGGTTAGCATTTCTTTCTTCTTTAACCTGCAAGAGCATTTGTAACTACTGAAAATCCTTGCTAATCGAGGGGGGGGGGGCGAGGAGTTATAAAAGCAAACAGTGTGAAACTATCCCACTGCCATCTTCTGGTAGCTGAGCTTCTATTGGCACTAGAGACTTTATTGGCCCAAATCAGCCTCCTCACTGCAGTTGTTGTGTTGCGGGGATCTCCAAAAGGAACAGCAGAGAAGATTTGTTTCCAATCCGTAGGATCAAATGCTATATTCTCTGTCTTAATAACAAATCATATTACTGTGTGTGATGTCAATTACTGGCATTCAGTAGTGTAATTTTACTGACAGTCAAAACAACAATTACCTTTCCCTTGTCTCCAAACAGGAAATGTTGAATGGAATGTAACAGTTATCTGTCTATAATTCTGTTGCCCAGTTGATAAATACTGCTGTATATAAATATGTTTAAACAGGTTGATTGCGTAACTGAATGTAAAGAATATGAATTCCGATGTAAAAATAAGGCACACTGCATCCCTATCAGATGGTTTTGTGATGGAATCCAAGATTGTGTTGACAATAGTGATGAACAAAATTGTGACAAAGGTGAGATCGGTTTTATTTTTACATAGTTTGCCATAAGCAGAGTGCTTCTGCTCCTAAAGGAATGTTTAACTTTTCCAAAGGACTCCTATTCTTTTCAGTATTCTATCTTCAGTTATGCCATGATACAATAGATGTGATGCTGGTGTTACCTCCTCTGTATCATTTTTCCCTGTTTTGGCTGTTATAACAATTTTTACTCACAGAGAACATGCAAATGTATAAAATGTCTATTTTTCTATTTCACTTTTCTTCTATCCTTTGCCCATATAGTATATGATGAAAAGAGGCAGTTCAGAGTTAAGAGAACATGCTCTAGCTGTGCTTTGTCATAATGAATGGGCATACTAATAATGTGTTTAGTTGAGACCACTCCATTGAGTTGATGGCTCTACAGTTTGAACTGGGCCATGCATTTCAAACTGAACTATTATCTGTGTTAGTTAAATCCTACATAGGTAAATTTTGTTTATATTTCTCACAGGACTTCAATTTACAGCAAGCTATGCATAGTAATATAGGCCACTGTCCTTAATAATTTATTAAAGTTATTTTGAGAAACGTTTTGTACAGTACAATCCTAATTATTGCCTGTGTAGAAAAGCCCAGTTGAATAATTCCATTATGCACTTTGCAGGAAAATGGGAGCCTTCTTGACTTTCTTGGACTGCCAGTCTCATAGGGTGGGAACCACAACAGAGAAACACATCTACAGGCAGTTGTTGATTTAACCCATTTGCAGGTTGGCACCCACAGAGGCCCCTACTGACATGAGCGAAGCAATTGTGGCAGAACATAGAGTGAGAGACAGTCCCATGGATGAAGCACTAAATCCATGAAAGGCTTTGCATTTAATAACCAATATCTTAAATTGAGCTGGTAACAAATGAGCCACCAAATGGAGTGTCTGCAGGATGTAGTTTTGCATGCTCTTTCTAGCTTCCAATAGTAGTTGAGCCATGGCATCCTGCACTAGTCAGAGTTTTCAAACTGATTTTGAGGGGCGACAGTCTACTACAGTGTATTGCAGTAGTCTATTCTCAATGTTATTATGGCATGTATCTAGGTGACCAGATCGGCCAGATCAAGAAGCCACCTTTTAAGTTAGGCTGAGTTGATAGAAAGCATTTTGTGCAGCTGCATTAACTTGCTTCTCCAGTAAAAATGCTAGATCCAATATGACCTCAAGCCTTTTAACTGAGTCAGCATGGGTCAGTTGAAACCCATCAGAGGTGGAGAGAACAATGTCTTTCAAGGCCTCAGCCTTTCCATCCAGAATTATTTCTGCCTTTTTCCATCTCATTCCAATTTGCTATATAAATATTAACAAGCTGTAGGTTTTGTAGACAAAAACTGTTCAGCAGAAATCTTTTTTCCTTGTTGCGGAGCACTAATACTTTGCACTTTTGTTACTATCATTATTTTGTTCCGAAAAGCCTTCCCTTTTAAGTAGAATTATGACTATCACAGTAATCCTTTAAAATAGAGAGCAATATTATCTCAGTGCTTTTGCATAATTCGAGCTCTCTCTAAATATAGTTTCATTTTAAGTCTGGCCAATAATAGGAATAATCCCTGATTTCATTTCTGAAGTATGTGCACCAGAAAGGCAGTATTTATAATTAAGCTATCAGCTAATTTTTGGATGTGTGCTGATATCAACTTTAATCGGTACTGAACCAGCTTATTTTTGGAAATCCATTATTATGAATAAGTACATTAATTTTTCTACCAAGCAAAAGCATGAGTTTGAACGGACATTCATTTTTATTAGGTGAACAAGAGAAATCAGTCTGAGCCCATCATGTAATAAATGACCATTCCAAGCAGATATCTAGATCCAACACTTCTGTTCAGTTGGTGAAAGAGACTTCCCCTGAGGCAAAAAGCATTCTGCTGGTATAAGGACCCATGTGTCAGTAAGACATATCCCTTCTGACAGTGGAACACCCCATCTTTTAGTGAAATGGAACCACAAGAGAATTCCTGAAGATGGAATATTTTATCCAGATAAGTCTGAGTCAAAACTTACTGCAGGCACTTGCAGTGCAAACCTATGTAGTCTGTGAATTTTAATGGGTCCTGACCTGAGTAACCCAAGATTGTTTGCCTGGTAAATATTTGGATGGTCATGTCATGGATACAGGCAACTTCAAACCACTTCTGAATGACTCCTGAGTGACTTGAAAACACCACCAGGGGTTATCATAACGACACAGCAACAACAACAACAAAGACTGAAGTAACTCTGATTAGGATTGCAATGTTAAAGTTAGATTATTTCACTTTTACTAAATTTGTGGAAGAATTATAGCTCTGAAAAAGATCCAAATCAACAGTAGTCTTATAATAGACTTCTAAACAGAGTTGTACTCTTTTAAACCCAGTGGACCTAGAAAGGTACAACAACATTCAGAATTGCCCTGAATAAGGTGAGCTGCTACTATTTATTTTTTTTCCTAATTGGCTGGCAAAACTACCTATATTTGCTGTTTGTTCTGGAGAATATTGACTCAAGTACAGCAGACCATACTGCCACTATTCTCTCAACTTGCCATACAGAGTGGATAGATATTTTATGGCTAAATGACAGTGGATTATTATAAGACATTTAATTCCTGTCCAGTACAAATGAACATCTGTGTCATGTTTTATAGAGCTCTGATGCAATGCAAATTAATTAACAGCAATCAATAGTTGGATTTTATGAAGTTATTGATTTTCATTATTACATCTACAATTATTTAAACATAAAGCATTGGACTAAAATACAAATTAGAATACACAGAATACACATGTTTTTAGATGTTTTTTAAGTAATTTATTGGTTTTTATTATATTGTGAACCGCCTAGAGCCCTTTGGGGATGAGGCGGTCTACGAAATCTAATTAACAACAACAACAACAATAATAAAAGTGTAAAATACAAAATGGAAAAATAACTGCTGAAAAAATTATTTGAAGCATATCAAGATGTAGGAGTTGCAGTATTTATATAACTGATTAAAACTACTTTCACAAGGTTTTGTATTTTGAGACCATGGGTAGCTATTTTACAAGGTTTCGTATTTTGAGACCATTTGAAACCTTTCTAACACTTGGAATATCAATAAAAGAGAATGACTATTCCATTCCATTACCTTACCCCAAGATCGTTCTAAACCAAATGTGAAAACTATCTTTAGTGGGAGCAAAGCATGCCTTATTAGGAGAGAATTAAATAATGTTGACCTGACTGAGAAGTTTTTACCTGAGCTTTCGCAGATGCAACTTCTGCAAATAAGGAACATTGGTCAGAGCAGCAAAGGAGATATATGAGTAACTGGAAAGGATTCCTTCCCATACGTAAGCCCAAGACCATTTTGGGCTATCTAAGTAGTATACATTGCCTTACATTGCACTGTAGTAATTCAGCCACTGTAGTAATTCAGCTTAGGTGGTACTATATTCTTAACTTGTGTTATTTAAAATGCAGCCTACTTGTTTCTGCATTAGTTAAAGTTTCCAAGGGTGCTGACACAACCAGACAGAATAGGGATAGAAATGATTTTCTGTACACATTTGGATCTGAGTGCAGGCCTGCCAAAAAGGAAATAGCAGCAATCTCCCAGATCTCTCCTTGCACAGAGAGGAGCATTATGAGTTTCCAATTTTTGATGTTAAATACTGCACAAAAGAAACTTCATAAAGACAAATATCATTTTTAAAGAAATATGTGCCAAATTTTACTGTACATCCATGTAATCTGCTGACTCCTATATTATATGATTCCTCAGTCTGGACTTTCTGTTACTACATCTACTTACCAGCAAGGGAGAAAATCTTTGCATTTAGGGAAATTACTTCTAATGTAAGTTTTTGGATAAGAATTGCATTTTGTTTTGTTTTGTTTTTTTAATTTTCAAATGTCAAATCATACATAGTAGCAACCTCAAATTAAAGCTTCTTCTTCTGAGTGGTAAGGCATGGTGATAGAGGTCAGTTATGCATGGAATACAGCGCTCTTCACTGCACAGTGGGCTTGTAGCGGAGTCTCCTCACATTTCTCTGTTTACACATGAGGAGGTATCCATCCCTTGCCATGCAGGTTGTTTGCTGAACTCTGCCAGAGCTCTGCTTCTCCTGGTTCTCTTTGCCCATCAACTCAGCCTTAAAGGGACAGATCTCATCACACCCAGTAGTCCCAACACTTTGTAAAAGCTTTTTAATTACTGTCATGTCGATATTTATGTTATTGCAATTATATTGATATTGTAGTCCTCCCCCAAAATAAACTCCCCCCCATGAAAGAGGTAAAGCAGTTCCCTGGACCGCATGCTGCTGAATAAGGGGACCGTGTACTAGAGTTGATATTCCCTCCAGTGGCGAAGCGCCAATGGGGACATCCGGGGCGGCTTGTCCCGGGCGCGCCTCTGCCAGGTCACGTGGGGGACGCAAAACTGCAGCAACACCCCCTCCCTCTCTCACCGGCAGCTCGGCCCACGCGGCCTCAGCATACCCGCAGACTTGTAGCAGCCAGCAGGATCGACTGTGAACGTCCTAAACAAAAGGAGGGGGGCTAAGGAGGCGCTCTCTGCCCCCTCCCTTCACAGAGAGACTCTGGAGCCAGCCAGCGAGGCGAGTCGTGTGCAAATGACCCTGGCAACTGTGTCTGGGGTCGGGGTCAGGAGCCTGGAGGGCACTCAATCAGATGCAGCAGGGCCAGGCAGAGGGGGCGAGGTAACAAAGGGCAGGAAGTTGATAGAGGGAAAGCAGAGCTAGAGAGGAAGTCATGTGTATTGTAAATAAGGAAGAGAACAAACGCAGCAGAGGAGAGACTCTGGAGAGAAGTGATTAAGGAAAGAAGACAGGGTAAGTGCGGGGGGGAGAGCAGCGTAGGACAGAGGCACCCAAACACCCTACCAGGACCCCCCAGTCCTGCCACAGCCGCTGCTGCCATGTGCTCTGCAGACTGAAACCTGGGAATGGATCGCCCCTTTACTCAGGATGCTGCTGCATTCCGAGGAAGAAAGAAGAGGGTCTCCCCACCCCTTTCTCTGGCAGCATCTCTAGGATTTCAAGCTTGCTAGCTTCAAGCCTTCAGTTTCAGTGGGTCAGAGGCAGCCAGGGACCCTGCGTCCATTGAAGTTTGCACCCCTCCCTCTGGGATGCAAAGCAAATCCCCCCTTTCTCTTTCCCTCCCTTCTGTCTGTAAAACAGACTTTGGTTGTAGTGAGGGAGGGCACCTGCCGGGGGGGGGGGGGAGCAAAACTCAGATTTAGCACCGGCCTCCATTTTCCCTAGCTACGCCTCTGAAGGTAACCCAGCAGGGTTCTATCACAGAGCAAGGATTTGAGCCTAAGTCTCTCTGATCCTGGTCTGACACTCTAACCACTACATCATGCTGGCAGGAAGTCCACAGAATGTCCTTTTCTCTCTGTTGGTCCTTTCTGAGGTTAAACATGAGTAGCAGTGCCATTTGGGGGACAGAGACTATGGGGGTTCCGTATCCCTTCTGGCAGAGACACAGCCTGGATATATCTATTTATTTTTATTTATTTATTTATTCAATTTGATAAACCGTCCTACCCCCGAAGGGCTCAGGGCGGTGTACAACAAAACAAGAACAACCATAATGAAACAAATCGAATAACCCCAGTTAAAATATAAATCTTAAAACTATAGCAGCAGCATTCCACAATAAATAGTTAATAATTAATAATAAGGGGCGTCTGACATCACACCCCAGCGATCAAAACCTGGGAGTGGACAAATTCTGGGAGGGGGCTGGCAGATGGTCAGGTGCACAGCCAGTAAACAGGGCAATAAGAGGGGCGGAATCAGCAGCCGGGCCCCCCAAAAGCCCGGTGGAACAGGTCAGTTTTACAGGCCCTGCGGAACTCCCCAAGGTCCCGCAGGGCCCTAACTACTGGTGACAAACATGTTGGACTAGGACTGGACTAAGACTGGAGTAATCCATTTGATTCATCACTTGGCCACAAAACTCACCTCCGGCCAGTTGTTCAGTGAGAGAGCACCTGCCTGGCATTTAGGGCCACCAATCTCAAAGCGGGGCCTGGTCTTCAGACTGCAGAGATCAGTTCCCTGGCAGAAATGGTAGACTCTATGATATACCATAGAGTGTAGGATAAACAAAAATCCTACAGTGACATATTGGCACTGAGCTTCTTCCCCTCCCCAAATTCTCCCAAGGCTCCCCCACCAAATCTCCAGGAATTTTGTAAGCCAGAGATGGCAACCCTGTTTGCCTGAATAAGAATGCAGGCTCAGTTCCTGGCACCTCCAATGAAAGAATCTCAGTTAGTAGGCATTGAGACAAGTTCTTTCTTTGCCTGAGACCCTGGAAAGATAGTACTGAGCTAGGTGGACCAATGAGTGAAGTAAAATGTAATAGTGAATAGTTCACAGCACAGTCCTGTACAGAGTTACTTCAGTCTCAGCCCATTGATTTCATTCAGCTTCCGCTAAGGTAACTCTGCATAGGATTGCAGTTTATGTCCACTCTCATTATTTATTCATTCATTTAGTGCATGTTTAGCCTGACATTCTTGGTTATATTGCAAAAAAAGCAGAATGATTTGCAAGCATCTGGGGACACTGACTCAAAAAAGAAGTATATATCAGGCAGAGAAAGTTTGTTTTACAAGACAGTCAGTTCTGACTGAGGTTGCATAAGATGCTAAAATGCTTGGAGTACTAGTGGGTGTGGCCTCAAGGAGGAGATCTGGGTTCAAATCCCTTCTGCTTGGCCCCAATGTTCAGAGTGTGACTTTGGGCTAGCCATGGATGTCTCTGCCTCACCTTCTCTCTAGTTTAAACAACATTAAAAGTGATGCTGTTTCAGGGTGGATTCCCCCCTTCAAAAAATAGCATCACTTTCAATGTCAAATAGCATCACTTTCAATCACTTTAAACTAGGCAGCCCTGGGTGTGTTCAGATTTGTGTGTTGGGGCATGTTCTATAATGTGATGGTGACTTTGAGATGACTTGGTCCAAAAAATGTTGTTTGGTTGTGGGGGGGAGGGGGCGCAAAACTCAGATTTCGCCCCGGGCTCCATTCTCCCTAGCTACACCTCTGATTCCCTCCCCTCCCCTCCCTTCCCCTCCCCGCCTCTCTCTTCCTACTACTGCTGCTACCCCAAGAGAAGAAGAGAATGGAAAGTGAAAGCAGGGCTTAAGGAAAAGTCCATACAAGAAATCTTGCTATAATGGACATTTGGTTCCATCGCGCAGCAGACAATTTGTGCATAATTGGCCATAGTGTACAAAAAAGATTATTTTTTGATTTGGGTATTTTAATTTTTAGGTGGGAATATATGTAGAGCAGATGAGTTCCTTTGCAACAATTCACTCTGTAAACTTCATTTCTGGGTTTGTGATGGAGAAGATGACTGTGGAGACAACTCTGATGAACTACCTGAAATGTGCGGTAAGTTTTTCTATCATTTCAACATGTTGCTGTTGTTGACATAGGTTAGGCTTCTCATGTTCCCAATTTGAACCTTAATTTTGGGGTAGATCTGTTATTCAACACTGTTTCAAATAGTAAACTGGTCAGACAACATATGTAAGGATCTGCACATAATTAGGGAACTGTGGAATACAGAAAATATAACTTTGTAATTTAACCAAAAGAAAAATACTTTGAAATCCTCTCAAAAACTGATTTAGTGAAGTTTAACTGCTCAACAAGGAACATATTTGGATAATCTGTATTTGGATTGTCTAAGTATGTTGAAGGGAAAGTTGGGGAAGGGCCTGCAGAGAGAAAAAAAGCCTGCAGAGTTTGTGAGAAAATACTGGGAGAGAGATTTTAAGAACGTGGTAAGAATTCACTCTCATGATTCCTTATAGGATTCTGTCTTGTTTTATAGTTGATGACATGCACATCTGAAAGAAGAAAATGATAACACAAAGCTTACATGTGGAATCTCCTTTTGTTCTAGAAAGGTTTTCTAGAATATCTAATTTGGCACTTAAGATGGTACCTTTCTCATTAACATTTTTTCCTTCCAAATCTAATCACATAACATTACTTTATAAATCAAAGTACAGTGTACATACTTGTAAAATTCTGTTTAACTATAAGGTTGTGTCAGTCCTTTTGTTTGTTTAATGGAAACAGAGTAGTAAACCTAAAATACATGTTGACATATAAAATATATTTTTAATTTATGGCATAGATTTTTTTCCCTATTCACAGTCAAATTTCCATGTCCCCCAACAAGACCATATCGGTGCAGAAACAACAGAGTCTGTCTGCGAAATGAACAGATCTGTAATGGGATTGATGACTGTGGTGATGACTCAGATGAAGATCGTTGTGGCAAGTGATTTTATTTTGGATTGCCCTAGCATCAAAGAAAATATGTTCATTTTATTTATGAAAATGTGTGAATTTTACCTTTTGATCTAACACTGCAGGCAGAATTCAAGTACTGTTCTAGCTACTGGTTAGAGGGTGAAGAATAGATAGGTCCTTGAGAAATGGAACATGTTGTGGGGCCAGAATCTATATTTAGCCCCGCTCAGTTACATTTTGAAAAGCTGATGAAGTGAAAATACCAAAGACTCAGGCTTTAAGAAAGAAAAATTAATTTTTGCTGTGTTATTCACAGGGTGGTCTCTAAGAGAGTCACACCCAGCCATACAAAGACCTTCATCTTTTATAGATACAAAGAATACACATGTCACAATTCAAATCCAAATACATATATGTATATATATACCAATATTATCATATTCTCCCAGATCCAGCCCTCACGAGGTAAACTAAAATCAAAATGACTCTTCTGCCGTCCTTGAACAAAGACAGCATGGTGCCCCTCTCTTTGGAGTAAGCTTTTCTCAAGACAGACACCTGAATTCTGGAGGGATTAGTATACCAGGAAGGGAGACTTCTCCAGTGTAAAAAGATTTAACAAACATATTGGTTATTCATTTAAAAGGTTAAAAAATGATTATAACAATATCTATATGTGATCCTACTAGACTACATCTATGCACACTTTTCATATATCTCACTATCATTTCAGTGTTCATTAAAATATAGAAAAATACAATTTCACTGTTCCTACAAGTTTTATGTCTCCTTTGACTTCTGACCTCTGTACCATTTGCCATGCTGTACCACACATTCTTTAGTGATGAGCTTTCACCAGCATCTAACTCAGTGATGGCGAACCTTTTCGAGACCGAGAGCCCAAATTGCAACTCAAAACCCACTTATTTATCGCAAAGTGCCAACACGGCAATTTAACCTGAATACTGAGGTTTTAGTTTAGAAAAAACGGTTGGCTCCGAGGCATTCATTTCTCAGGAGTAAGCTTCGTGGTAGTCGGTGGCTTTGCTTTGAAACAACTATGCAACTCTTCTAACGGGTAAATCACGACCCTAGGAGGGTTTACTCAGAAGCAAGCCCAATTGCCAGCAACTGAGCTTACTCCCAGGTAAAGGATTGCACTGTAGTTCTTCGCATGAAAATCAGTGGGGCTTAACAGCGCTTAACAGGGTTACCTACACTGTTTCCCCAAAACTAGGTCTTAGGTTTAATGCTAATATTCGAGCCCAGCAACACAGGCCAGCCTAGATGTGGGGGGGGGGACTCTATTTGCACGTGCCCACAGAAAGGGCTCTGAGTGCCACCTCAGGCACCCGTGCCATAGGTTAGCCACCACTGATCTAACTGCTAAGCACTTGGCCTAGAGAGAAAACCATCTTGAATCTTTGATCACATTGATTATATAGATCCATTATATATATTTACTATCAAATACAATTTTTAGGCCTAATTTCCTGGACCACCATGTCATAAGAGAACAACAACCATTAGTTAGATAATTAGATTGCAGACCTGGTGCCAGGAGAGAGGATCTGGATTGCAGGTGTGTAGACAGAGACAAGATTGACAACTTGCTGGAGCAAGCAATCCAAGCCAAACTAAACTGTTATATTCTGATGCTGTTTCTAATCTCATCCATATTCCCTAGATGAAGAACACCTTCTTTAGAGGACTTGTACATATACTTGTGCAACGGTGTTGATAAAGTACTGGCAGGAGTCAGGACCATACAGACCATATAGTTTGTGGGCCTCTCATATAAATCAGTACCAATTGAGTACCATTCTCTGATCCAAGTACCCATCTAGCTTGCTGGATATCTGCCTTCCTAGCTCTCTACCTCTTGAAAGAAATAACAACTAAGACACCATAGTGCTCATGGAGTTTCTTCCTCTGTCCCTCTGGTGAGCATGTCTTGGTCCTTGCATATTGCATGACTCAATAGGAGAAGTAAGGAACCCTTGGTGACCTTCTGAACGCAGAACGCGGGACTATATCTTCAACATCTCACTATAATTTCTTGTTCCATTCATTAAAAGTGTTCAGAGATATTTTGGGATGATTCATTGTTTATAACTTTTGCAGACAAGACAACCTATAAGACAAGACCTTGTAAGAAGAATGAGTTTGCTTGTAGCAATAAGAAATGTGTAGCTGTGGAACTAGAGTGTGATCAGTTTGATGACTGTGGAGATGGTTCGGATGAGCAAGGCTGCAAAACAAGTATGTTTGATTAAGATGCTGCCAGTTTTTTATTCCCATGAAAGAAAGAAAAAATATAACATGTCTTCCTTTTTCCACCCATAATGTGTGTTTCTCTAGCTTTTAAATTAACACAGACTTGGAAAAGCATATTTGAAACTCGTGTAGTGTAGTTCATAAATCTGTAGTGATTTGGACGAATGCCATCGACCAATGGAACATGCATTTCTGAGGCTGAACCATTTATGCAGCCAGAGGTTTCCTTTCCTTTCCTTTTTGATGCTGCCACTGCAGCAAGTACATTGTCATTGCCAAGGAGAGGTGCCATTATCAGACACCTCTGGAATTCAGGCCCATCCTGAAATTTATCAGCTTTAAACACCACCACCCCGCCCTTCTTAAAAATCCCCGGCCATTGCCATTCCTTTTACAGTTTAATAACATATGGAGGAAAAAGATCGAAGATATAACTTCTAGAGTCTACCATGCTAGGATCCTAGATCGTAGATGCCATGTTCAGCAACATGCTCCAGGAATGGTAGACAACATGCTTCAGGAATGCTCCAGGAATGCTAGAATGAAAGACCACCCCAGTTGAAGTTCCTTCTTTGAAGAAGTAATTATTTCAAATTTCAAGAAGGTTTCTGGTACATTTTGTCTTTTTCTTAATCTTCAGAATGATATTTGGGCTTAGAAACCTTGACAAATTGAATGGATTCAACTGAAAAATGAATTCCTACTGGACGTTCTGTGGATTCATCCAAACCAAATCAATCCATTCAAAATTTGAAAAACTTGCAGTAGAGGCAAGTTTTTGTGCTTGTTCCACCATTTTGCTATTGCTGACACATTTTATAGGGTTACAGGACCATGAGGACTGACCCGCTGCCTATGCAGTAGCTTCCATTGGTGGACTCTTTTCAAAAATTTCTGTCTCTTTAAAGTTCTGTTAACTGCTTCAGGTAAAGCAGTAATTATGTTTCAGCTGGTGTATTGGAGTTAGGTTTGCAGTAGGAGGTAGGCATAATAGCCGCAACAGAAGTGTTTTGATTTCTGAGATTCAGTACACATACTGTACAATATATATAGTACAATTACCTTTGCTTCTCAGTGCTTCCTTCTCATCAGTTGTACCCAATTTCCAAGCTTTCAACACTGCCCAGCTTTTAAAGCTATGGGATTTGGAAAGAGAGTGGTTACATTTATGCTGTTTTTTCTGCATTTAACTGTGAACAAGTCTTATTTTAACCCCCTCATTTAAAAAAATGGCTGAGTTAAAGAGTAAATTGGAAGGACTTGTGTGCTGCTGGTATGAAAAACTCAGAGAGAGAAATTCATGTGTCTGTGAAGAAGGTTCACAACATTACCGTTGTGTACACATTTATAGGCTTCTTTGAAAGACATAACGAGCAGAGCTAAATAATTTAAAAACAAACATTGAAGCTAAATCCTTTTACTAAGAGAAGGGAAGAATCAGTGTGGTGTGCAGGTTAAGAACCTAGTTTGATTCCCCACTTCTCCACATGAGAACCAGGATTAATTCTCCATTCTTCTACATGAGAACCAGGTTCAATTCTCCACTCCTCCACATGAAGCCTGCTGGGTGAACTTGGGTTAGTCACAGTTTTCTCAGAACCCAGCTTATGCAGAGGCAGGCAATGGCAAACAACCTCCAAACAACTCTTGCCTTGGAAACCCTGTAGGTCACCATTATATATTTTAAAAGGAACTCGTATTATTCAATTTGATGTATCTGTTCATTTCCTTTCAGGCCTTACTGAATATAGCTGTGAAAATAATGTGAATCCTTGTGGAGATGACGCATATTGCAACAAAACCCAAACATCTTTATTTTGTCAGTGTAAGCCTGGTTTTCAAAGGAACAGGAGAAACTGGCAATGTGAAGGTATTTTATTTGCAACAGCACTGAAATCTTTGTATCTAAAATGGTCCATAAAATGATTAAGAAACAATCATAAACTGGTCCACAGATTTCTACTGAGGTCTATTCTGTCGGGTTTACTCACAGGACAGTGTTCTTAGGTTTGTAATGTAAAAACTTTACTAACAACTAAGTGGTTATGGGACATCACTTTGCTTTGGGAGAAGTGAGATGAACTAAAAACTTATTTGTACTAGTAAGGTAGCCATCCAATTTTACAAGGAAGAGCTGCAAATCCTTAGGAACATGATTATGTTGTTATGGAACATGATTAGCTGCGTTATGTCCTGTTTTACCTATGCATATTTTTAAAAATCAATACCATAGAGCATGAACATAATATTTTACTGCAATTTGACATAGGTTTAGCAGCTTTTAATAAAGTAAAACCTTTTTGTTTGTTTATAGCAGGGGTCCCCAATGTTGTGCATTGGGGTTCATGATGCCCAACAACTGCTTTCCTGGTGCCCATCCACTGTTTTTAGAAAATGGGCAAAACCAGGTGGAGCTTGTGCCCAGCAGGGCTGCTGATTGGCTGTGTTGATTAAAAGCATTTGTTAAACATAGCTTGTACCTTAAATGTTGAAGATGTACTTTGAGAGTTATGTATAAACTCGTTACCTGACATATGGTTGTCTCTACTTCCTGTGGAGTCATTTTGTTGTTGAACCCATGTGTCAGTATTTGAAAAGTGTCTGCAGGTTCAGAAGTGTTGGGGAATGTGGGTTTATAGAGACTGTTTTATATTGGACTGCAACACATTTCTTTCATTGTCACAGTGATTTTAAGTTATAGGCTCAGTTTGTAAATCATAGAGTTCCATGACTATATTGCCTACATTAAGAGTGCACACTGAATCTTCACATGTGTCCCTTGCATCTGTTGGTCTTGTGTTCCTTACATAACAATTCAGTTGGGAGGGGAGAGCACCGTGGTGGTTGGAGGAGACCCCACACCACCTCCAAAGGGGCTTCAAGAAGGGCAGAAGAAAGGGAAACTCAAAATTCCTCCCCCGACTGAATCGCCCCATTGCCAATAATAGCTTACACTGCACTATTGTGCGGTAAAAGTGGCGGCCAGTGTTCCCAGGCTGGAATGCCAGTGGAAGCCAACTAATCCAGGGATTTCAAGGCAAACTCTTCTCACAGCCCCACCCCCTGGTCTGCATGGAGATCAGGGATGTGACCCCGCCCCCTTTCTTTTAGCAGGCCCAGTCCTGCTTTGGACTATCTTTTCAAGTTATGGTGAGCATTTCAACAACTTACCCATGAGGCTTTACTAGATATGCAAAATATGCAAATATGCAGATATTGTGCTCCCCAAGTGACCAGATGGTGTGTGCTCGGAGACATAGGTTAACCCATGTCCCTGGGCAGATACTCTACTGCCCGAGGCAGCCATGGATGCTGCTGCTGCTGCCACATCACGTCCAGAGGGCTTCCAGGCAGCACAGAGAGGCAGCTAAAAGAAAAAAAAACCAGCCTTCATAGCCCTTTTGGGTAGCATAAATCTGAAACCCTGGCCACAGAGTTTTCAGCTCTAAAGCCCAGTACGAAGCTAACTGAAGTTGGCTCCTCTGTCGGGAATGCTCCAGTTCACTTCCTTTCCTGGGCCATTGTCCAGTCAGACATCAGCATTGCTCCATGGCAGCACCCACTTCTGGTTTTCACCATTGTGAAGCTAAGGAGTACCGGACTGCCAGCACTTTCATCCGCTCCATCAGGGGGAGGGGCTTTTTGCCAGCAAAGGGGGCAAACGTGTTGGCGCAACCCAGTTCCAATCCCACAGCCCATCCCACCACCATCTGGAATGGGCTGGAAGTAGGTTTTATTACTTTACACATTGCCACTACTTGATGAACCTTGTTAGCCTCGCTGTTGGAACTGGCTACAGCTTAATAGGGCTGAAGGTACGAGGGATGCAGTAGCAGACAGAAGCAAATATTCCAGGGTGAAAGGACAGAAATCTGGATGTGACAGCTGATAGTTTTACTGCAGATGGTTCAAATCCAACTTTTTCAAGGATGCCAGCACCAGCACAGCCCTCCTCAAAACAGAACAATTTTGGGAGAATCTCATGCTACCTGAAAATTAAAGCTAACTGTAATGATGCTAAGATTTCCAGCTTCAGTAAGATCTATTGTTGTTGCATTTCTATTGCTGGAGAACATTTGCTAGATCTGTCTTAACTGTGAGCCTTCTTATATCATATAGATAATGGCTGAAGTTCTTTGGTGTCTATAGTTATGTTTAACATTTTAAAGCAACCTATCTTTGGATTTAAGTATGTTGTATTATAAATGGCTCATCTCATATAAAAATTATGGATTCAGCTGTTTTATAAAATATTTAAAGTAGATGAAGGGAAAGTGGAAAGTGGGTGGAGTGAGAAATAACTAGACAGAAGATCATGCATTCCCTACATTAAATTCACTCAATTTCGGCGTGAGTAATTTTAGGAACTTTTGAGGGTGGATTATTTATAACCATTTCCCCCTTTTTGTCAAACCTTGTCCATGTTTATATGAAGAATTTCCATGGTGTCGTGAATGAAATATTTGCAGACTGGATCTCAGCTATCTTGGCTGGTGAAAGCCTTTGTAGGGGCTAGGAGGGGTTTTTTTTTTAAAAAAAAGTGCTTTCCCTTAATTAGTAAATTAGCTTCGCAGAGAAATATGTTAAAGCCCCACCTGAGCATTTTTGAAATTATAAAATTTGGGTTGGGTTTCCATGAGTGATATCTGTGGGCTGCAGTTAGAGGGGGAGGTGGGAAAGTTAGGCTCCAAGGACAGGAATCCCTTCTGTCTACAAAGATTTCTGCTGAATGCTTTCTAGTTCAGGCTGGCTTAGAGGATGCAAGAATGAAGATGTCCAATAGCTGAGATGTTTTAAATAGTTAAGTGAATTGAGCTGTTTTATTTTGTTTTCTAGATATCAATGAATGTGTGATATTTGGTATCTGCTCCCAACTCTGTACCAATATAAAAGGATCATACAAATGTACATGTGAAAAAAACTATAAAGAAAGGAATAATAGCTGCATTGCAAAAGGTAAGCCCAGAAAAATAATTACTGCTATCATTGGACATACTGGGCCTGATCCCACCCCACATGAAAGCATAATGTTCATGCACAGCAAAATTCACTGGATATTCAGTTCAGATCCTTTTATGTGTTCTCTGTACTCCAATACACAGCACATTAAAGCCAGGAATGCTTGAATATGCCCCCTATTTTCTTTGTATGTTTCTACTGAGCTTTTTCTGTTTTTATTGCTCCTTGGCTTTAAAACCCTATGGGGTTGCCATATGTCATCTGTGACTTAATGGTGCTTTACATACACATTTTTATTGCTGGTGTTCTCCCTTTGTTCCTTGTACATCATTTAATGCAACTTTATACCATGTATGCTATTTATCTTCAATAAAAGGAAAAACATACTAAAATGTGCATAAATATGTGGAAATTCAGCCCAAAGTAACAAAAATGGAATAAATGTAAAAGAAGGTCGGTTTAAAGTAGCATCATTAAGAGAAATTATCTAAATTACTCTTTACTCAGTTTCTCCCTAAAATGGAATCCATTTCATTTCTTCTTTTAAAGATTTTGGAATCTGTTTTAAATTAATTCTGTTCCAATCAAACAGACATTCAAACAGAGGAGGGGCAAAAAGGGTTGTTTTGCAAAATTTCACAATTTTATTCTGCAGATGCACCTAATCAGGCCGTGTCTTCCCGAAACTTCCTAGCTTCTTGCATGTGTACCACCCTGTTGTGTGTAGGATCAAAAAAATAACTCTGGAACACCTGAATTTACAAAGGGTGCATAAAGCAGCACCATGTGCTATATCAGAAAAATATAGAGAGAAATGAAAGAGTTCCTCTTCTTAAAGTGAATGAGGAATCAATGGCCATAACTAGAACAGAGAATTTCAGAAAAAGGAATTTTACTCCTTGTAAAAACTCTATTTGAAACAGTGGGGGTTAAAAATTTGGTGACACCTCTCCTAGAAGTAGTGTACCAGGGAATTCCAGAGAATGGAAGATCTAGGAGCAGCAGTGGTGTAGGAGGTTAAGAGCTCGTGTATCTAATCTGGAGGAACCGGGTTTGATTCCCAGCTCTGCCACCTGAACTGTGGAGGCTTATCTGGGGAATTCAGATTAGCCTGTACACTCCCACACACGCCAGCTGGGTGACCTTGGGCTAGTCACAGCTTCTTGGAGCTCTCTCAGCCCCATCTACCTCACAGGGTGTTTGTTGTGAGGATGGAAGGGCAAGGAGACTGTAAGCCCCTTTGGGTCTCCTACAGGAGAGAAAGGGGGATATAAATCCAAACTCCTCCTCCTCCTCCTCCTCCTCCTCCTCCTCCTCCTCCTTCTTCTTCTTCTATGTATACATTCCATATCTCCATCTGATCCGCTTCCTTTGTACCTGAGGAAGATTTTGTAGTCTGGTCCCTAAGCAACTTACTCAGATTTTCACTTTTCTTTATGTTACCATCTAGTGAGAATTTAAGAATATGGTATCTTAATAAAGCTCTTTCCTAGAAACAGTTTAGATGTTTCATCTGAAAAGGAACTCTAATTTAATTTTGGTGGCTGTCCTCCTAATTTCTGCTCAAGGAACTAGTAAATTAAGATAACAGAAACTATGTAAAATACTGTGAATTATAAATAAGTCCTGGTTTACAATTTACATTTCTTATTTGTCCATTTGATATGTTTTTCAAAAAATCTAGAATAGGTCTGTGGGGTCCAAAGTTACACTTGCAAGACTGTTTTACATCTTCCCCAAAGTTACACAAGGGAAGACTGTTTTGTATCTCATACTACAACACTGTATGAAAAAAAAATGAAGCTGAATCAAGATGTTCTTTTGCTTGCACAAGATGTTGTGCAACCTCTTGAGAAAATGGAAACATAATTACTGTTACTGAACATACATATTACAGTATTTCTTGATCTCTAGCACAAGCATTTCCAGAAAAGCATTAACTGCTCTATTCCTTCCTTCATGGTTCTTTGACTGTATCTAATCCACACAATTAAAGATAAATTATTATATTGCTGAGAATTAGTATACGTTACTGAAATGTCAATGCAACTGTCATAGATCACGAGCTAATGTTCAAAATCCCTTGCTAAAACCTGATAGAATTTTTATAATGTCTAGTGAGATCAAGACGACACTGCTTTTGTAGTAAATTGTGGATGTTATACATTAACTAAATGTTATATTCATACCTAATTCTGATAAATTGGTAATGCTGCAAAGAATGGGCATTTTTAAAAGAAAAGATACATTAAAACTTTATTATTGCATTGACAGACTTGCAAGTGATGAGATTTCATAACGTGGGTAGTCAAAATGTAACATATTCCTTATTCATTGACACACTGGACACTTGTGTGTTAGACCACATTAGTACTAAATTGAAATTTACTTAGAGACAGACTATTAATTTACAGAATTTTTTTTTCATATTATACTCAACTCTGGTATTTTCTTGAGACAGTCGCACAACATTAATTTGTGTGGAGGTGGGTAAGGCAAGTGTGACATCAATTTATAAAAATAAATTCTTCAAATAAATATGAACATTTAACATTCATTAAAAAATTGATTCTAAGTGGCTGAAATTTACTTTATTTTTGTATTTCATTACAATAATCTCCAGGCTCTGAAGATCAAGTTCTCTACATTGCTAATGACACTGATATCCTGGGTTTTATATATCCATTCAACTACAGTGATGTTCATCAACAGATTACACACATTGAACATAATTCAAGAATAACTGGAATGGATTTATACTATCAAGGAGAAATGATTATTTGGAGTACTCAGTTTAATCCCGGAGGAATTTTCTATAAAAAGTTTCATCAAGGAGAAAGAAGACAAAGCAATAGTGGTGTGATAGTAAGTATATTTTTGTTTAGCTTTGCTATTATTTTTAACAATTTTAACATAGACAATCAATATTTAATTCAACCTTTTGTGTTGGTTAATCATTTGTAATTTAGATTACTGCAGTCTGATAATGGTATCAGTGGAGCTGCTTGTTATAATTCAGCAAGGTTTGAACAAAGCAAATGTAATCAGTGTCAATCTGAAATTGCTTTAGTGGATGTAGTTCCCATTTCATCCTGATTGGTTCAGTAGAACCTGTAAGTTCTCTGAGGGTCCAATTAAATGTCGAATGCAAAAATGTTCTGATGAATCTCCTAGATTCTAGGAATGGTCTATACAAAATAGAATTCTAAATTAACTTACACAATGTTAAAATATTCAGTAGCATGCATATAAAATGTATTATTCTTATTTCATCTGTTTACATGTATATGCATATATTTTGCTTATCTATATTTATATTTACAAATATGAAAGACTTGTTGCTGCATACCAATTTTCAAGTACACTTTTATGACTTTATTACCAAATTAGTATCCATTCCTGTTAGCATTTCTTAAAGAATAAATCCAAAGTGTTCAAACCAGTGGTGGGATCCAAAAATTTTAGTAACAGGTTCCCATGGTGGTGGGATTCAAACAGTGGCGTAGTGCCAATGGGGCTGGGCGGGGCACAACAGGGGTGTGGCCGGGCATTCCGGGGGTGGGGCATTAATAATTTCTCAGTTACTGTAAAAAACTCTTACTGTAAAAAAAGTTCCTAATTTCCAGCTGGTATCTTTCTGTCCATAATTTAAACTAATTATAGCAAGTCCTATCATCTACTGCCAACAGAAACAACTACTTCTCCTCTAATTGACTGCCTGTCAAATACTTAATACTTTCAAATACTTAATTTTGTTTCTAGAAATCAAAAGAAGGATACTTTCCTTAAACAAGGAACTTTGCCATATTTCTAAAACATGTTTTTAAAGCAGCCCAACAGGGAGAATTATCCCTTTTTCTACCTTCGCTAACCAGCCACATAGGAACAACAGTACAGTGACTCTTATGCCAACTGTCAGAAATCATGAGTGGTCACTACAGTTTAGTGAAGATCTTCACTGCATCACCTCACTCTGTTTTGTTAACTATATTCTGAAGCTGGCTAATACATTCAATACTTCAAAATAATTTGCACTCTTAGTGATTAAGACACACAATTACATCAAAAAACATGGATCCTGATGGACCATTCCTACTGCATGAGGCAGGGTATTGTTCAAGAGCTAGATATCAAGGCATACTGCCAGGATACATACAGGTCATGACTTTTTAAAAAATTGAGTGTTAGCATTAGTAGTTAGAACCTTTAGCCTTTCACTTATACAAAGATGCTTTGTAATCCTTTTGAGCCCCATAAATACCTAAAATCAGTCATTAACACCCCTTTCATTCCTGGGTGACCTTGGGCAATAGTCACAGCTTTCAGCCCCACCCACATCACAGGGTGTTTGTTGTGAGAGGGGAAGGGCAAGGAGGATTATAAGCTCCCTTTGAGTCTCCTGCAGGAGAGAAAGGGGGGATATAAATCCAAACTCTTCTTCTTCTTCTGTTCTAAAGTAAAATAAATAAACCAGAACATTATCCATTGTGTGAACTAGAATTTGCATAATCCATACTGTATATTCTGGCAAAATATTTCTACATTAATTAATCCAGGATTAGAGACACAGATTAGGCATGTAACATTCTCACATACAGGAATACAGAGCTTTTAAGTGGCCAAGCATCATGGTAAATCACAATTTATCATAAAATGAACAGAGTGCCAAAATAAATAGCCTACCAAGCAAGTAAAGAGTCCCCTGGACCCAACAGTAGTTAAAGGGTCCCTCCTCTTACTAGCCGGCAAGCTCCGGGCTACAAGAAAGAAGAAGAGAGGGGGAGGCGAGGGCATCCCGACGGAGCCAGGAAGCCGTGGACTCCATTAGTAACCCCTTCTCGGCACACACAAATAATTAGTAACCCACTCTCGGGAACTGGTGAGAACCTGCTGGATCCCACCTCTGATTCAAACTGGATTTGTAAGCCAACTGTAAACCGAACATTTATATTCCAGCTGAAACCAATTTTGAGATGATTCTGTCTTCTGTTAAGTTATAGCCATTGTTGTATGATACCCAATATTATCTTCTAATTTGCCTTTTTCATTAAATAAATACAGATCTATATTAGATCAACAGGTATCCAGACACACAGTCTTATACCCCTTTCCAAGATGCCAAGCGGCTGGCTGCATTGCTGCGGCCATGCCACCCTGCCACTCCCATAGAGACTTGGAAAGCAAAAAGCCACCCTATGGGCTCAACAGACATGCTACTTTTTTGGTGACTTAATATTTGAGGCCCTGGCTCCTGGCATAAAGTGACAAATGGCCAGGAGGAAGCCAACTAATATCAGCTCCTCCCCCAGCCATACTCCCAGCCTGGCCCTTCTGTACCAGCAGCAGGGACACTGAGATGCTGACGTGGCAATGGACCCTGCATCCCTGCACTGGGGAGGGCTGCGGCAGCTGCATGCTGGCGGATTTGCCTCTCCCCCAAGGAAAATTCACTGGCACAGCTGTGCACTGCTCCCATGAGCAGATTCAGTCCCCTCCCCCTTTGGATGGGGCCATTGGTCTGTAAAAAAGTATCACTCCCGAAACACTGAGCAGCATCCATTTGGAGTCCACCTTCTGCCAGCCAGCTGCAAAACTCAGTCCTGATTCCCTCTCGTTAGATAGCCACCTTAGACGACTCAACATCTTCTCTAGTTACCACTTGAGCATAAGAGGTATACTGTGGCTATGAACCATCAGGAAACATCATCCACAGATCTTTAGTAATCCCATTCAAAAAACTGTTACTTTCTGTAAGAATTTGAATCTACTGAAGTTTAACTGATTTGAATTGAGACTAGGATCCTTAGAATGGATGACTCTTGTTTCAATGGCTTTTGGAATCAAATGTTGGTTCCCACCCACGTCCCTTCACTGGTCTGTTTTTTGATTGAGTGCTATAGCACAATATACAGCAATTTGTGGGTGCAGTTTTTTAAAGTGATTTATTATTTTATTGCTTTTTAATGGCATATGTTCCACAGCAACATATGACTATGCTTTAGTTGTGGAGGGAATTTAATGCCCCCATCCATTTTCTAAGGGTTTTCTGCAACCCATATAACTATCTGCAGATGTGGACCTAACTTTATTGAGATAGGATTTGTACCTAGCAGTACAGGAACTGCTATTTTTGGCTGTTATGGATTTTGTAAGTTCCACTGAACAAGCTAATCCTGCTGCTTGCAATAGTCCAAACTGATGATAAGACTGGCATGGTTATTAATTGGCCCGTGATTGTTTTGTGTATTGAATCAGCATAGTTGACACTAAGAAAAAGTTCTGTTTCTGAAGCAAGTTTCCATTGGTGCCAGTGAAAAGCAGTCCTGCATGTATATATTTAGGTTTGAATGGTAAACCACTATACTACAGTGAAATTCTTCAGATTAGTTCATTTGAGAAATGAACAGTATAAAAAAAGAGAGAATTTATTCAGAATATCAGTGCACTCATCTGAAACAGAAGATAATTAAAGCAACCATAAAATGCTAGATCTAGGATTCCCTGTTTATTGGGGTACCATGTGTATTTCGTGCTTTTTGTAACATGGTTATTTCTTTATGCTTTTTCATTCTACTTTGAACAAAGATGTGTTGTGGCAGTTTCCATTCTGTGACGGTATCCAACAAGAGGAATCTAAAAAGCACTTAAAATGTTTTTGGTTTAAAAGCTGTCCAAACAGCTTTTATGCATTGGAGGAAGCTCAGAAATGAATCTCAATTAAAGTCTTATGTATTTTCTAATTTTGTCATTATGGAATTGGATTCTTTACAGGATGTAAAAATACATTTCAAACCTAGGTGTTATTATTGTAAAAAAATAACAACAGGGGACTGGTTTAGATGTTACTGTTTATTATTTCATGCCATTTCCCGCTGCTTGGACAGTGAGAAGTATCTAGATGCCTGTCAACCCAATGTATACAAGCAAAAATAGCATAAGACTGTCACACATCTAACTACTCAAAAGTGACATTGGTGTGTATATCTCAGGAGTCAGGCCTTAATATTTTTGTAGATAAAAGTTAATCTCTAAATTTGCCTAAGCAACTTTTATAAAATGGAGGAATCTGTGAAAATTGAAAAAAGCATAAGCAATAACATGTAAAAGGAAGGGACTATTAAACAAAAATCCTTAGAGTTTGTGTGCATTTCAAATAAACTTTCCCACATCTGCCCCAGAAATTGCCAGTATCCTGAACTGTCAGGATGCTGGGGTACTTTGTGCACATTTTTGCATCAGTTTCTTCAGAATACTAATGTTTTTAAACCTACTAAGTATTCATAGATTTCTTTCATGGAATCTCAGCCTCTTTCATGTCTATATCCTTGGAATTTCTTAATGTTTTACATCACAGCAAATATGGCCTAGAGTGCATTTGGAATTTATTGCCATAATACTAAGTAGTAAATCTCACAATCTGTGGAATAACTATTGTATATTGTAGAAGGGGAAAAATGCAAACCCTGATCCTTGACCAAAGATGTTCTACTGCTTTGGCAGGGTATTAAACTTCTGAAAATGAAAATGTAAGTGTAGGCTACAGAGGGTCCACAGCAGGACATCGTAAGATCTATGCCAGTGGCCTATTAGTCCACTTTCAGTGCAGTTTATCACCAATGTAAAGCTGTAGAGAAATGGATTAGGAATTTGTGAGACCATTGATTCAGAATATTGTAGTTTTGTTGTGTTTGTTCACATAAAAATGAAGCTTTAGCTCTTCTGTAATTGCATCATATAAGGCTTCCAGTGCAATCTTGGAGCGGGCGGGCAAAACCAGTCAGGAGTCTGTTACCTAAAATGCTGGAGTCTGCCCTTTTACAGTGGGGGAATTAGCAAGGGCAAACCTTGCTTAACAAGAGGGGGCAACTAATATGAGATCTTTTCTATCAGAGTTCATGGAGGATTGTTAGTTTATCTGTATACCTAGGTGCTGCTGCTCTCTCTATATGCAGGACAAGAAAACACAGACCCTTTCTGGACAGACAGAGGGCAAGGTTATATGTCTTGTGGCCTTATCACTCACATATGGCCCCTCACAATGCATTTCCTTTATCCATCAGAAGTTTGCTAGGCTGTCCCTTTTTCTCTTCTAAAAAGCTTACACCTGGCTGCTGTTCCTCTTCACATTGTCAGATGCCCAATGGCTCCTCAGACTGCTGATTAAAACTCTTTTGTTTACAATCATCAGCAAAATCTGGAATAGACCATTAGAAAAGACAAAGTGAACAAGCATGGTTCAAAAGTCTATGGTAAGGAATGATGCATAAGACATGGGAATTACAGATCCAGCACATAGCCTACTTATAATCCATGGATTCCCTAGAACTATTTCATGGAGACAAATGGAATTTGCATCAGATGAGATAAATTCTACAGAGGCACCTTCTGCACATGCAAAATAATACATTTTCAATCCACTTTCAATCCACTTTGCAGCTGGATTTTAATGTGCGAAATAGCAAAATCCACTTTCTAACAGTTGTGACAGTGGATTGAACATGCATTATTCTTGCATGTCTGGAAGGGCCTTAATGCTAATATTCAGCCTCAGACCTTTCATGCTTAAGTACAAAGCAGAATGATTTTTGCTAACACTTGAAAATCGTGTTTCAAATGCTTTATTTTAAACATTTCTTGGAACATTTTAAAATTTTAGATTATATGAAAAAGTTCACAAACGGTGTCAAAAGAACTGTATACCATTGTGAGTTTAAAATGTTTGTATTTTCTCCTAGTGCCCAGAATACAAAAGGCCCAGAGATATTGCAGTGGATTGGATAGCTGGAAACATTTATTGGACTGATCACTCAAGAATGCACTGGTTCAGTTATTATACAACTCACTGGACAAGTTTAAGATATTCCATCAATGTGGGACAGATAAATGGACCAAACTGCACAAGGCTCCTTACAAATATGGCCGGGGAACCATATGCAATTGCTGTAAATCCACCCAAAGGGTAAGTTGTTATAAAAATATTTTAACATACCCATTCTTTTTTTGCATGTATTGTGTTCAAGCGATTTATTTATTATATGCCACAATGGTGTGTGTGTTGTAACGTGATGTCAAATAACTTCTGACGTAAAGCAACCCTATGAATCAATGATCACCAAAATGCCTTAACATTGACAGCCTTTCTCATGCAAACTGAAGGTGTGGTTGCCTTTACTGAGACAGTATATTTTTTGTTAGGTCTTCCTCTTTTCCCTACTCTCTTCAACATTTTCTAGCATTATTGTCTTTTCTAATGATGTCATAGTTAGCTATAGAAAATTTGCATGACTGCAGACTATATCACAGTCTTAATAATATTTTCTTGAGTAGACCTGAGTAGGTTTTGTTACGGCCTTAACAGGGGTAAGGATTTTATTAAAGGGATTCTCCACCAGCTGCTAAAAAGTGTAACAGCACACAAAGGATTTTTAAAAGTAGCAAAGGGGAATGAACGCTCACGTTGGCAGCGAGAGGGGCCGAGAGGGGATCTTTTAGACTGTATCTACGGGGAAGGAATTCTAGCAATGGATATTCCACAGAGAAGCAAGAGTCCAAATTGAATTTAAATGTTTATATAAATTTGTTTAAAAATACACACACCCAGTAAGACACAAGGGCACATACATTCAAGTTCCTGAGATATAGAAAGGTGTTAAAAATATAGATTGGAGATAGAAATGGAGGGGGGTTTTCTGTGGGGTAATACATTACCTAACGATTCTTAGAAGGGTAGAAGTAGAAGGCAGGGATTCCACATGCCAAAGCACAGGAACTCCAATGAAGGGGACGAATTCATGTCTCTTAAACTGACTAGACTAAGGAAGGTACAGGCTAGTGAACAGCACATGTGTTGGGGTGAACCCATCCTCTCTGGTTACCTCGTTCGGTAGCGAAAGCAAAACGAAAGAACTAGCGGGTTATAAGTTTCCTTTTTCAAAATTCTCTGGAATTTCCTCAACAAAAGTTTCAAAAGCGAAAAAATCATGCTCTTCTATTGTTCTGCCACCTTGAAACAATGCAGTCAATAGTTCCTAGATTATATCAGGAAGCCCAGCATCTGTTCTCCTGGCAAAGTGCAGCAGCCTCCTGCCTCCAGGCCTCAGATTTGAATGAGCCTTGATTGATTCCCAGCATTGGAGGCAAGTGCCTTCTGGACAGTCATCACAATGTGCATGGGTACATGCAAAGAAGCAACCCTTTGTTGCTAACTTGGTTTCCAGAAGAGATAGGAAGTGCAGTACTTGAAAGTGTGCTGGGTTTTCTAACAAGCTCAAGGCAAGGTGTGGTAATCCAAAGCAGCTCTGGTGACCAAACAAATGATGCCTGAGTTCTGCCCAGTAACCATGCATCTTAGCTTTTGTTAAAGTAGTTTTGACCTTTTGACATGCTGCTACCTACACCCATAGGAGTGCTTTTGGCAACTGGCTTTTGCCAATATGATTTTAAAGCAGAAATATATATAAATAATATTCTGGGGGTCCTTTGGGTCATTACAGTTTGTTCTCTTTGTGATTATTTGTACTGTTTCAGAATGGGATAAATAATTCTTCCCTATCTTGACACTGTCTACATGCATAGAATATGTATATACACACCACTAAAATATCAGAAGTCTCCCGTATGGTTTCCACAAGCACCGTCCAATGTGTTTCCTGATACTTGCTCAGTGTCCTGCCTCCTGTCCTCAGTCCATCCACACTCCTTCCTCATTCCTTTTCCAGTTCCATCGTTCTCTATATTCTCCTTTTCCACCTTCACATTCCCTCCTTTTCTACTCTTTCTTCTGTCACCTTTCATAATTCTTGGAGAGGTTGCAATGATGTTGATGGGATTGGTTGGAGAGGAAATGGGGAGAAGCTTTGTCTGTTAAATCTGCTTCCAACACTGTATTAGAAGAAGAAAAATCTGGAAACACTATGGCAGTGGCTATAGGCTCTAGGACATCAAGTTTGTACATAGTGTTGGTTCCTATTAAATTTCAAATAGAACAAGTTGACAACCTTTTTGTTCTCACCACAACTCTCTGCACATTCTCAAGTTACTACTGAGGCTAGATATATATAGTAGTAACTTGAGAACTGTTAACACTGGTTAAACTAATTCATGGTTTAGTCTGGCCACAAGAGGCGATCAATGATTAACCAATCAGGGCATGCTTCCATCAGAATATTCTGAATGATGAGTGGGCTTACCCCTCCCCTCTAAAATGAAACCTTTTCAAACACTCTCTTGTCCTGTCAGCCCCAGCCAGTTGAAATTAACAAAGATGATTTCATGCCCCCTAGCAAGTACTGCAGCCTTGAAGAGGTAGTTTGCTCATTCCAATTAATGACACCTGCCTTTTTTTTAACCCTCTGAGCTCATGAGAAAAACAAGAGGATTTTACTAGACCTTTAACAAACAAAATGGATTCTCTCTTGACATACTGATTTCCAGTTTTGGCTGCAATCCTCTTGCAATTGCCTACCACCTCCCCAAGACCACTTCCCAAGCAACTTTGGTGCAATTGGGGATGATGCTGCAAGAATCCCTTCCATGAGCTTTGCTGATGTGATAGATCAGAGAATGCAGTTCTAATTCAGTGGAACAAATGCTTGCAAATTTCCTTCAGTTTCCTCCTATAATTGTTATCATGCAACTTATCAGTAAATTATTTGATTTTTTCAGCATGATGTACTGGACAGTCATTGGAGATCATTCTCACATAGAGGAAGCAGCAATGGATGGCACTTTGAGAAGGATATTAGTGCAAAAAAATTTACAAAGACCTACAGGTGCAGAAATCTTTTCCTTCTTTTTTAAAGTGAAATTGTTTTCCGAATTCTGATTTCCTTTTTTTAAGTTTGATTTTACATGTATAAGGTATTTTTCATGCATTGCAAGTGTATGTGTTTATATGTCATGTATCTGAAAATGTTATTTTTCTTAATTTTTTTAAAATGGTCTAAGGTGTATTAAATTAGATTACAACCAATTAAATTCCAACTCAATCAAGAATATTTGAGTCATTCTGGGGTATGTTTGTGAAGCTAGTGAAGACACTATGCTGGGTTTTTAATACCGTTCTGTAAATTAGCCGATGTTGTATAAGAACATTTTTCATTTTTTTTCTTTTTCTCCAATAAATAAAGCTACTCATATGGATCAATTTCAGCAGAGGGTTAGACTTCCAATTCCCCCGCCCCTACAAAGTCCCTGATCAATTTTGAGTTTTCTGAAGAATGTGTTTGTAACTATATATAACTTGCAGTATTTGATTTTTTTTCTTTCCTTTGCTCTTATAAAATGACAAATTATTTCAGCAGCAACAGAACATTAAATCATTTTATGGTTCATATGTTTTACCATCTACAGCTATTAACCTGATTCCAATAATCAAATTAATCATTTAAATGTTCCTTACTAAAATATGGGCTGCTGGATTTAACTGTAGGGTCATTGCCTACTGCCTGGTGAAACATAACACTTCTCTTTTTCTGGTTATTTGACTTAGCAGTACTTGAGTACTTAGCCTAGATATTTTTAATACAAATGTTTAATTCAATTTTTAAAATTAAAATATCAGTTTTTCAAAAGAGGTACTGTGTAAGTACCA
The DNA here is from genome assembly GCF_021028975.2 of Sphaerodactylus townsendi. Lineage (NCBI taxonomy): Eukaryota > Metazoa > Chordata > Lepidosauria > Squamata > Sphaerodactylidae > Sphaerodactylus > Sphaerodactylus townsendi. Next base: position 48,548,525 of record NC_059426.1, read on the forward strand.
GAAAGTATTTCCACATATTTACTAGTACGGGTGCTGATAGAAGTTGCAAAAAGGAAATTGAAACAAGTATAGAGCCAAGAATCTGGCACCTAACCTAGGCCCTTTCCTTACCTTCAGAATAATGCACTTCCAGTCCACTTTCAATGCACTTTACAGCTGGATTTCACTGTGCAGAACAGCAAAATCCACTTTCAAACAATTTTTCTGCATGCATGGAAGGGACCCTAGAGAGTTGCCACACCCTCCCATTTATCAACATACCACACTGAAATGTCACTAAAAAGTTGGTTGGAAAATAATTTTCGCATATGAAAACTGCTAAGAAAGATAAAGGTCGAGTCAGCCAGTAATGTGTGAACTGAAATTGTAAAGAGGTTGTTTTTATTTTGATGGTTAGCATTTACATTTGATGGTGTTTATTGCATGATATTATATATGGATAACATAAAGAGACATTCTTGCTCTCTGAGAAGATGAACTGCCTTATTTTGAAATATAGTAAAAGATACCTTATTTTTAAAAGAATTGTGGTTAATTTCTAGCATGTTTAGATTACAGAGCTTAGGATCTGGTATTTCACAAAAACCTTTTTTGACTAAGATACTGGAAAGCTGCTGTTACTCAGAGTACTCTATTAGATGGAGTTAATTTAAAACAGTTTCATGTGTCATATATATGTTCAAGCCACTGTAAGAAGAAAATTCACTGTATCCCACTGAATTCATCCTGCTTGCTTCATTAAGTGAATAAACAAGAAATGGTGCAGGGAAATACCTGTTCCTTTATTAGAACTGCAAGCAATATTGATACTGTGTTTCAAACTTGGCTATATGAGTTCTGCAATAACTGATGGATCAAAATTAATAACCATGCTATAGTATCTTGATCATGAGTCATGACACAAATGAGATGAGCTCTCTGCTACAGTCCTTCTTATATATGCTTATGCAACCATATCACTCTTTAAAGTGCTAGTGACCATTATGGTCACAACCCAATGTGATGCTATCAATATCTGGAATTTTCTTATTGTCCATGCTGGTTTTCTGGGACATTCTGGAAAATAGTAATTAGGTGTGTAATTTTATCCTACAAATTTAGTGGTAGTTTGTTCAAGTCCTTTTGTTCATTTTATGATTTATCAGAAACTACTGATTAGCATAAAAAAATGATCCATGCAGTGAAGTGTTCATGTTGTTGTGCAAAAGCCCAAATTAATTAACTTTACTGGCACCTCTGAAAACTACATCATTGGCTGTTTGTGTAGGAGTGCACATGTGTTTTTTTTTCAAAATTTTATTCATAATAAATATCTTGAAAAACTTAATTTTTACAGGTCTTGTGGTTGATCATTTTAGTCAACGCCTGTTCTGGGCTGATTTTGAATTATCTGTAATTGGCAGCGTTCTTTTTGATGGCTCTGATCTGGTCATATGTGTGAGCAGTAAACAAGGTACGCATACTTTTTAGGAAAGTGACTGTAGGCTCATCATTTCTATGTTCCTAAAGATTAGGAGTTTTCTCAACATTAACATGTGGATTTCTGCTTTGAAGCTAATTTTGCATTGCATGGCTATATAAGTCCAAGAAATGTACTCCACAGCAACCAAAATCAGGAAACTATGAATTTTGCACTGAAATACTTCATATTCTGCAGCAAATTAGGTTTGGTGCATTAAGTACATTATGCATGTATATTTATTTTATAGATAACTTCAGAATTTGATTTTTTTTATTTTAGAGGGTGTATTTATTTGAGCAAAACACTGTATACAATTTTATGAAGCTACATTTGGAACATATGTAGTACAGTTCTGGTCACTGCATCTCTAAAGATCTCATAAAATCTAGTAAAAAGACCAGTCAAAATAGTCAGGGGTTTGAAGTGTATTTCCTAAAATGGAAGGCTAAAAGTTAGACAATATATGACATTATCATTTATAAAATTAAGCACAGAAACTGTGCTAGTTGTGCTAGAACAAGGTGATGTGAATTAAATGTAGAGTAGGAAAAAGGAACTACACCTTAACACAAGTTATGGAAACCACTGCCATAACAGATAGTAACGACCACTTACTTAGTTGGTTTTAAAAAGAAATTAGACAAAGCCACTGAGGATAAACCCATTAATAGCCATGATGACTAAATGGCAGCTCTATATTCAGAGGCAGTGCTCTTCTGAATGCCAGTTCTTTCCCTCCTCTGCATTTAGGTTAAGGTGACCAGATGGTCACCTTTGTTATCCGGGACGGCGCACCGGCTTCTGGGGCTTGCCGTTTGCCGCCCTGTGACAGGCTGACAGGCAGCAAACCTAATCATCCTGACAGCCGCGAGGAGCTGCCGCTTTTTTCTGCCTTGTGCCCCCAAGGCAGTGCAGCAGCCTCCCCAATCGGGACAATTTGTAGAACCCGCGGGACGTGGGACAAATTGTCCAAAGGCGGGCCGGTCCCGCCAAAAGCGGGACGGCTGGTCAGCCTAATTTAGGCCTAATCAGAATATCTGGTGGCAGCTATGGAGAACAGAATGATAGGCTACATGGTCTGATACTGTTTTAGGAATTTAGGATTTGGAGCAATATGTGTGTGACTGTTAAGTGCTATCAAATTGTTTCTGATCTATAGTGATCCTATGAGTTAATGACCTTCAAAATCATTAAAAGCCTTGTTCCGGTCTTGAAAACTAAGGGCCATAGATTCCTTTATTGAGTCAATCCATCTAATTTTGGGTCTTCTTCTTTTCATGCTGCCTTCAACAATCAACATTTCTGGCTACTCTTGTGACTCTTATCTTCTCATAGTCAAGTAATATAGAGTAATAAAGCAATAATATGGAGCAATATAGACAAACAGAAAAGCAAATGAAAGGTTAGAAAGCAGTCAGTGGGGTTTCCAGAGTATACAGAATATTCTTGACTATATGTCTATGTTCTGTAAATCTATTACAAAAACTTTTGGACTTTCTTTTTAGGATTTTTACAATCCATTTTTACAATCCATTTTTACAGTGTTGCAGTAACTAAGGCCGTTTCCGCACGGGCAAAATATGACGTCGTCGCAACGGAAAAAGAAGCGTCAGAGCGAGAGCGTTCGCACGCGCAGCGGCGGAGGTGCGCAGTCGCGCCGTCGCGAAAACGCTAAACCGGCGCGAAGACGGTGTATTCAGAAAACGCTTAAAACCACTCTTTTTCCCCATGTGACGCATCAACGCCGCACTCGTGCGAACAGCCGCCACGGAGCTGTCGTCACAAATGGCGTCGGGCCTGCACGGCTTCGCAAGTGCGCAGGCGCAACGTCGCGAGACGCCGCTTCCGCAGCGCTTCCGTGCGAACCGTCACATTTCTGCGGGGCTGCGGACGCCCGCAGCTCCGCCTGTCTGTGTGAACGCTTTTTTTGGGATGCGTCGCAATTTGCGACGTCATCGCGTCGCTGCTTTTGGCCGTGCGGAAACGGCCTCAGTCCTAGAGAAATCTGACAAGGATGTGTTAGGTCTTCTCATTCCACTCCCTTTATAATGTAACATTGATGATTTCATATTTAGACTACATAAATTGAATAGGATTGAATTGTTTGCATGAGTCACTCCTCAGTGCTCTGTTATCAGTGTCCTACTGTCAAAAAAAACTTCTCAAGACAGTGAGGAACATACTCTCATTGAAATTGTAAACAGAAGGCTATAGAATGTACGTACTGTACGTATTATGTGTTCTGCTCTTTGTCTGCATGTAATGTAGAAGAGAATACATTTCTCAACAAAACCCTAGAATGCTATGGCAGATAAACAGAATGGGCATTTATTGTTTGTAGGTAACCTATTAGCTTCTGCACATGGTTTATCAAGAGCATAGTTGCTGTACCTTGAGCATTTAAGATTGAGCACATCTAACAGTGTCGCACATACCTCAAATACACCTAAATTAGTATTATAGAAACTTTGAAAAAGGCCAACTTGTATGTTTGTCACCAGGAATAGGATTAAATATACTGTTTAATATACTGTTATTTGTTGATATTGAATTAATATACTGTTATTTGTTGAATTAAACCATGATACATTGAATTAAACCATCTGAAATTAATTTCTTGATTTTTAATTGTTATTATTCAAGGATTACTCCATCCTCATAGAATTGATATTTTTGAGAATTACATCTATGGAGCAGGACCTAAAAATGGTGCATTTAGAATACAAAAATTTGGCCATGGTTCTGTAGAATATCTGAATTTGGAGGCTGAAAAGACAAAAAGTGCCTTGATTACACATCGTTACAAACAAGCATACTGTGAGTATATTTTGCTACTCTCAATAAAATGTTTGTTAAGCAGTTTCAAAACCTGAGGTTGCAGACAGTGGTGGGATCCAAAAATTTTAATAACAGGTTCCGATGGTGGTGGGATTCAAATAGTGGCGCGGCCGCACACATGCACCTCCAGTTCCTATTGGGCAGGGAGGTTGCTTTAGTAATCCCTTCTCGGCACTCAGAAAAAATTAGTAACCACTTCTAGAGAAGTGGTGAGAACTGGTTGGATCCCACCTCTGTTTGCAGATACAAAACAAATATTAGCACAGTCCACCCCCACCTCACCCCCCTGGCACTGTACACTTCATCAAATGTTGTTCTGGAATCCTTGGATTGAGCAGGGTCACTGCAGTTACAAGATGGATAGATGCATAAATGGATCTTCTGTTGGAAGTAAAGGTCAGAAGTGCTTTGAATGGTATGGAGACAAGGAAAAGGCTCCACTTTGTTCTATAGGAAACTAGGGTTGCCAGCTCCAGGCTGAGAAATATCTGAAGATTCTGGGAATGAAGCCTGAGGAGTGTGAGGTTGGGGGAGGGACTTCAGAGGGTCATAATACCATAGAGCAACAGTTCTCAACCGGTGGGTCGCGACACCTTTGGGGGTCGAACGACCCTTTCACAGGGGTCGCCTAAGACTCTCTGCATCAGTGTCCTCCATCTGTAAAATGGAAAAATGTTAGGGTTGGGGGTCACATGAGGAATAAAACAGCTATCTTTCCACAATAGATGCATTTTAGGAATCCTCACAAAGGCCCCTTCCACACGGGCCAATAAACATGGATGTAGGATACTAAATAACCCGTTTTGGGGGGGACTTCGCACAGATCCTGCCCCCAAAATGAGTCTGCCCTGTGTTATTTCCCACAAGTTTTTTTTAAAAAAATTACTAAACATGCAATCCTTTTCCCAGGTTGGTGCCACTCCCAGGTTGGTGCCACTCCCAAGCAAACAGCCAGGCAGGAGAGGCTTTATTTTCCTCCCTTACACCCCATCCTCTGTGATCAGGGAGAAGCATGGCCATTGCAGGGAGGCCCCTTTTCCTTTTTAAAAAAATTTGCATAGTTTGCTTGCATTTGCATTTGCATAGTTATGCAGGTGCCGCTAGTTGTATGGTGGACTATGGCATGGCTGGGGGTCCATTTGTGCATGCCTGCGTAGCTACACATGTGTGGGGAGTATTTTTTTTAAAAAAAGAGACACATCCCGTGTGAAGGCATGAACACAACCCAGATAGTTTCCATGGGTTCCAATCGCTGCCTGCATGGATGCACATGAACGCGAAATCAGGAAAACGTGTTCCTTTATCATGACTGCAACCTGTTATACAGTAACTGTGCAGAAGGGGCCAAAGAGAAACCTGACACCTTCAATACTGATAATTTGTTTTAATAGTTACAATTCTGTTGCCAGGTATGTTTGAGAAATGTTGCATTTAATTATCTGATATAATAGTTTTGGATCGGCTGTATTCTAATTTCCAACCAAACGTGCTGAAATACTTAAAATTAGCATAATGCCTTTGATAATACTACATCACAAAGGGTTAGAATTGTTTTAACAAATGAATCTTGTCTGTATAAGACATACTTCAGAATCATCTACATATGAAAGCAGCACTCATTGCATTTTACCGGGGCATATTAGAGGATCCAATAGAAAGTGAAAGGCAGAGCTTTAAGTAGTGAGAAAGTAATTGCTGGTCTTGATAGCTAACTAAACTTGATACCTTTGGGGCTCCTTTTCCCTAGAATTTTTACTGGGACTTTTATAACTCTGTCAAGCAGAGAAAAGACATAGTTGAAATCTCAAGATACATTAATAACTTGTTTGAATTGAATTAATTGTTGAATTAGATTTCTAGTCACTTGGAATGATTGTTCTCAAACACGTAGTCTTTTAAGCATTCTTTTCAAAATAAGAGCTTGTGTCATTTCTGTGGCTTGAGTTGTTCCTTTGTTATTCTTAACCTTATGTGCAAACAGCCATGGAATGTGTAAGCCATAAGGGAAATACCAAATGAGTAAAGCCATAGTACAGAAAGTCTCAGATGGTGCAGCATGATGTAGTAGTGGCCAGTGTGTCTCAAAGTTAAAGTATGCAGCTGAAGCCCCAAGTTTACTCGATGGAACTTACTCTCAAGAAAGCAGCCTCACATCACACTGTAAAATTCTACAGCCTTATTTTAGCTCTTAAAAATGACTCCAAGATGGGATCCTCATACAAAGTTTTTATGCAGGAATATAATGAGGTTCTTTTCTAATATCATGTACAACATATGCTACAGCAGTCCACGCTGAAGACTGATTACCTTCTTAAGCTTTGGTTATATTAAGCTGATACTGTAAAAAAACTGTGTGAGACTTACTGCAGAGAAATAGGGCTTATGCAAGAAAAAGAAAACTACTAAAGGTACAATCCAGCCATCATTAAGCACTTTAAGACTTGCTAATTTCAGTGAGAAGGTGAAACATGCTTAAATGTCTTACGTTGAAATCTGGGTTTAATTTTGCCTTAGTTGTTTGACAAGTAGGGTTGTCAGGCAAGAGCTGGCAACACCTGAGCAATGCAGAGGGGAGCAAAGCCCAGACATTAGGTGTCGTCCTGACACTGTGACATCACTTTCAGTGAAAACCTGAATGCGATATTGCTGCGCTGGAGTAATACTCTAGCATTCACCAGAAACTCAGTGGTTTTCAAGCACCAAACTGACACAGCTGTTCCCTTCCAGAGACAGACATCAGCTCCATCTGTCTACTCTCATCCAGACCATCAAACAAAGGGGAAGAAAAACTTCAATTCAGAGAGGCTATGAAACTCAGAGGGATGACAAAAAGCCTAATAACAGAGTAAATTCACAGATTTCTAATGTAATACAAATTGTAAAAACATTCATTAAAATCATTTGGCTTTAATCAATGTTTTTATTATTTGTACTGAATTAAAATTCTGTTAATTTATAACATCCCAACCTTCTTGGTTACCTGCTCTCACTAAGAATCAGGCATCCAACTACACACTACCAGTTCTTCCCTAAGAATTGTTATCAGCTGTCTATCGAAGCTGTTGCAGCTACATTCCAGCTGTCAGAGGCAAAGCTGCATAATAAATTGCTTGTACTGTACAACTTCCTGTCTGCACAATTATTTTATTCATTCTTCAGAAACATTTGTTTCTTTCTCCAAACAGTACTCAATCCTTGCTTGGAGTTCACCTGTGAGTTCCTCTGTTTACTCAACCCTTCAGGGGCAACTTGTATATGTCCAGAAGGAAAGTCATTCTTTAATGGTTCATGCAGTGATTCAAGTATTTTAGGTGGGTATTACAATTTACATGAGAAATGACAATAATATGAATTTATGTCTGCTTTGTTTATTTGTTGGCAAAGAGCCAATGGAAGAATCATTAAAATTCTGTATTGTAGTGGTTAAGAGCATAGTCGTTCAGCGCAGACGACTCTAATCTGGTGTGGTGGTTAAAAGTGGTAGTCTCTAATCTGGAGAACTAGATTTGATTCCCCACTACTTCAACTGCAGCCTGCTGAGTGACAGTTCTCTTAGATCTGTCTCAGCCTCACCTGCCTCACAAGGTACTGTCATGGGAGTGGGGAGGGAAGGTGATTGTAAGCTACTTTGGCTCATTCCGCACATGCCGAATAATGCACTTGCGTTCAGTGCTCTTTGAAGCTGTGCAGAATAGCAAAACCCACTTGCAAACAGTTGTGAAAGTGTGCGGAAGGGGCCTTTGAGACTCTTTTTGGCAGAGGAAAATGAACCCAACTCCTCTTCTTCTGTTGTTCAATGTTAGTGGGAGTGAATTTTCCTCCAGTCACAGAAGGATAACAGATGGTAGTTCGGCATGACTTGTTCTTTGTTGTAGTCCCACCACTATCATTCCCTGGTACATTTCACAGTATCCTGCCCAAACTACAGCCCGGGGGCTTTGCTATGCATAGGGAGCTACTAGGGACAAATGAAGACAGGGAAGATACTCTTGTTTGAACAGTTTCTGTTTTCATAGCTGTAAACATTACATTTCTAATCAAATGTGAACTTGAATTTCAATTACCTCTTTCAGTTACCTCTTTTTCTAAAACAAACACTCACTGGCTAGCTCAGGTGTCCCTAACCTTTTTGAGCTTGCAGGAAACTTTGGAATTCTGACACAGGATTGTGGATACAACCACAGAATGGCTGCCACCAGAGGCAGAAAAATATCCGTGAAATCATACCAAACTTTAATAGCAAATCTTCAGCATTTCAGTCAGAAGCTATGTTTTTAAATGTCTTTTAAAATGGACATATGTCTTTTAAAATGGACATATTGTTTTAAAATATTTTCTTGCACATGCACAGCTTCACTGCATGACCGAAGGTAAAATTCCTTGGGTTGGGATAGCCACTGTTGCCAAAGCAACTTTTAAAAAATTGGCACACCCAATCAGCTCTCCAATAGCCAATCAGAAGCCCTGTTAACCCCCTACCTGGCCATGGTCATTTTCTACAAATATTTGATGGGTTCCAGGAAAAATGTCGTCAGGCACCATGACATCCACAGGCACCATTTGGGGGACCTTTGGCCTAGGTATTACACAAGGCCACCTTTAGTAGTGACGTATATAGTAGAATTTGTTAATTTATTTCTTTTCTGAATATCTGCCAATATTGTAGTATATACCCAGTCTTCTATTATGTAGGCAGTTCCATAAATTAAGATATTTACTTCATTCATTTTCTCTTGGTACTTGGATTAACAGTTATAGGAATTTAATTTCTATGGTTATGCTTTAAGTACAGATGATACATGCAAACTGACTTGTGATAATGGGGGAAGATGTGTTCTAAATGAGAAAGGTGATCCAAGATGTTACTGTTGGCCCAGTTACTCAGGGGAGAGATGTGAAACTAACCACTGTAACGATTACTGCCAAAATGGAGGAACTTGTATAGCTTCTATCCTTGGTAAGTACCAAATCCAGTCATTAGTGAAAGGTTGGTTCTTTTTACTTTCCCACCATAATGAAGTTTTAACTAGCATGTTTTCTTCTGTTTTTCTCTTTAATTTAATAGTCTTTATCACCAGACTTAAAAATGTTAAAAATGTTAAAAATTAACATAACATTGATGTTTCTAATTTTGGTATTCAGTGGGAAGGGCTCTTTTTTGTTTCATATTATCTTCATCATGTGGTAATGGAAAATTGTCAAGTTATAGGTTAAAGAAAAGCTATGGAGAACTGTAGGTATTGTAATGTATTCAGGTATCTGTTGCATTGTTAAACATGGCAAATGCACAACTTTTTCATTTTGTATACAACTAAATGAAATGGTCCTGATTGGGTGAAAAATATACAAAAATCCTCTTCCTCTTTCCCCTCCATGCAAAGAGCCTGCTGTCTGAGCACAGAATAACTGCATCTAGCACCAGAACATATATGTGGTTTTTTGATTGGAGAGGGAAGAGTCAAACATACCTTTTTCCTATGGCAAAGAGACTGAACAATGCTTCTTCATTTCATTGAATATGAACACATGATTTGGCATAGGAGGATACAGAAATGTTGAATCAGTTCAATTAGACACCTCTGGAAGTTAATGTATCTGGATGGATTAGCAATGGTCATGGAGGAGTATTGTGCCAACATGTTTGTAATGTCTACCTTAGTCAATCTTTGGAATACTTAGGTGATTCAAGCAATGGACATGGGAATAATTCCACCATTCACAGACTAATTCATTTAATAGCTTACTTTTTTAGTAATGATGGAGGCATAGAAAATTAGTTTTTGGGCATCATGTCCACATTGTGCTGTCAAGCAGAACTGTTCTGATTGGCCATGGATCTGCTTCTTGTAAGCCCTTTAAGATGTCAGTCAGTGTTTTTCTAGAAATTTTCAAGATAATAAATTGCTGTCATCTGCTTTGACATAGATTATATAGCACAAGTCCTGAACATTCCCATAGCTCTTTTTTGTCACTCCTACTTGGATAAATTAGTTATTTCAACTGAAAAATGTGACTGACACTTTGGAGGCCTCACTGCCAACCATGTATTTGCTGAACACTTGACCTCCCACTTGATAGCAGAGTTGGCATGTTCATCCATCTGCAACTTAAAAAGAATGAAACCCCATTAAATCTAGCAACTTGCATATCCTTCATAGTTTTGGGACATGAAAGCCAGTTTTAAAAGGAAGTTCAAGTTTTGCTCGCTTGATTTTATGTTGCAGAAAATACACCTGGGTTCTTCTGAAGCATCAGGCAGAAAAAGTGGGAGGCAATCTCTGGAAAGCTGGTTTCAAAAGGTAGCTTAATGGTCTGCAGTTTAACAGGACTAGATTCAGGTCCGTTGGCACCTTAGAGATCAACAAGGTTCTCAGAGTTTGAACATTGATTCTCAAACACTCATGCCCTGGACTCCAGACATAATTTTACTACCACTTGATTATCGCACCAGAAAAGGACCTATTATAAGTGTGCCCAACCCCCTCCCTCATCACGTGACAGGGCACTGTCATGTGACGAGGGCCCAAACACACACATGCACATTGCCCGGGACCTGGGGCTAATTTAGCCCCACTGCCAGCCGCAATGGCAGCCCCGGCTAATTCCAGGACTGCGTTTTCCTGAGTGATTGTTTATAGGCTGCTGATTAACTTGTTATATATTGTAATGTTAGGCATCTTAATTACCCTAGTGTGGAAAGGTGATTTTTAAATAGTTCTATCTAATAATGTGCTTCATTATTATGTGGGATGTTTTCCACCTGGAAGATTTGCTTCAGTTCTTCCCCCCATCACCAACCCGTTTTTTCCTCTTCTCTTGAGACTATTTTTACCCCAATGTTTTTCTGGAAACAGCTTCCAGAAAGAGTCTCCCTAGCCCCCCCCCCCATGTGTAATGCTTCTATTGGTTTTCTCTGTCCTACCCACCTTCAGCCCACTTTTCAGTTATATAACTTTTTCTTTATCTTTCCATGAGGGAAGAGGCCAATGACTTTTTTTAAAAAAAATAGAAGCTGTAAATTCAGAGAACTATCATCAAACTATCATCAAACTCAAACTATCATCAAACTCCTATAATGATATTTTCTAGCCATTTTTTAAAATAAGGGGGGTAGTCTTCTGTCACCAAGAATTACACCAATGATGACAGCACCCTTTTATGACAATCTCCATTATTTGAGCCATATGGAGGAAAATAAACTGACCACACAACTGTAAAAATGCACAGGAAGGGCATGCATACAGAGGAAATGTGCCCCAAACTATTACATTGCTAGTGGATCAGCTCCCAAGAAACTCTCAAGTAACTCAAGCATGCAGAAAAGGGCTCTGCTTGCAGTGACTATTCGATAACTGTCTACCAACAGTCTGTTTGCAATATACTTCTTCCAGTCTGTTTGCAATATACTTCTTCCTTCCTTCCTGCTACAAACACTCCACTATCGTCCCAGTGCCGAAGAAGCCTTCCATCAAGGAACTGAATGACTACAGACCAGTTGCTCTAACATCTGTAGTTATGAAAACTTTTGAAAGGCTAGTGATGTACCATTTGAAAACCATCACGGATCCACTGTTGGACCCCTTGCAATTTGCATACCGAGCAAACAGATCGACAGACGATGCTGTTAATATGGCTTTGCGCTATATCCTACAGCATCTTGAATCGCCAAAGACCTATGCAAGGGTCCTCTTTGTTGACTTTAGTTCAGCATTCAATACTATCAGACTGGACATTCTTCTAACCAAACTAAATCAGCTAGCAGTACCTGAGCATATTTGTAAGTGGATCACAAGCTTTCTAACAGATAGGAAACAGCAGGTGAAGCTAGGAAAAATTACATCAGACAATTCGTAAAATGAGCACAGGGGCCCTGCTGCTGCACTTTCACCACTTCGGCGCTCTGTATACAAATGACTGTGCATCTCAAACGCATCCATATGTTAAAATACTGAAGTTTCGCAGATGATACAACAGTGATTGGTCTCATTCGAGACAACGATGAAACCGCATACAGACGGGAGGTTGAACAACTTGCCTCGTGGTGCCACTGGAACAATCTAGAACTGAACACACTTAAAACCTCAGAAATGGTGGTAGCTTTCATGAGAAACCCTCCCATCCGACCTCCGCTCACAATACCAGACAACACAGTATCAATAGGAGAGACCTTTAAATTTCTAGGCTCCATCATATCTCATGACCTAAAATGGTCACCTAATATCAAAAATGGCATCAAAAAAAGCACAACAAAGAATGTTCTTTCTGCGCTAACTCACCACTCTCAAACTCCCCAAGGAGCTGCTCATACAGTTCTACTGAGGAATCATTGACTCTGTCATCTGCACCTCTATAACTGTGTGGTCGGTTCTGCAACCCAACAATATCGACACAGACTTCAGAGAATAATCAGAACTGCAGAAAAAACAACAATTGCTGCTAACCTGCCTTCCATTGAGGGATCTGTATACTGCACGGGTCAAAAAAAGGGCTGTGAAAAAAATATTTACTGACCCCTCGCATCCTGGACATAAACTGTTTCAACTTCTACTCCCTCTAAACGCCGCTACAGAGCACTGCACACCAAGACAACTAGACATAAGAACAGTTTTTTTTTCCCCGAATGTCATCAATACTTTGTTAAACAAATATAATTTCCCTGGTACTGTTAAACTATTTATTATATATTATTATATAATTACTGCACTACTTTTTTCATCATTCCTATTACCCATCTCCTCCCACTTATGACTGTATGACTATAGCCTGTGCTGACATTTTATTTTATTTTATGATTTTACATTTTATGTTTTCATTACTATTGATTGTTTCCTGATTGCTTACTAGACCTATATGACAATCATTAAGTGCTGTACCTCATGATTCTTGACAAATGTATTTTTCTTTTATGTACACTGAGAGCATATGCACCGGAGACAAATTCCTTGTGTGTCCAATCACACTTGGCCAATAAAGATTCTATTCTATTCTATTCTATTCTATTCTATTCTATTCTATTCTATTCTATTCTTCACAGGAAGAGGCTATCAGGGATCAGCCAGTGGTCAGTTTCTGATCCTCTGCAGTGGAAATTTTGCTGTGTACTCAGCAAGTACTGTGGAGCTGGGAAGTCAACTCCAACAGAGTTGGTAAATCAGGAGATGACTCAAAGGTGATTGCAGGTATCAGGAGGAAGTCAGGTTTTGTTGATTTCCCAGCCTGGAAAGTTTTGCTGAGATGCAACAAAAATTGTGTGTGGGGATGTGAAGCTGATGACACTTCTCTTCTCCCCATTCCAAATTGTGAGTCAAGGCTGCAGCCAAAGCTTTAAGATTCAGATGCGGGAGAAAAGAGGGATCTTTCATTCTCTCCACCTGAAATGGACAACTTGAGCTGAGGAAAGAGAAATAGGAGTTGTGGGAGTTTCCTGGTTGTAAGGGTCGAATTTAAGAAAGATAAAGTTTCGCCTGCATCTGTGGCTGGCATCTTCAGAGGATCCTCTGAAGATGCCAGCCACAGATGCAGGCGAAACGTCAGGAGAGAATGCTGCTAGAACATGGCCATACAGCCCGGAAACCACACAGCACCCAAGTGATTCCGGCCGTGAAAGCCTTCGACAAAACAGAAATGGTCTGAGAGATTGGGCTGAGAATAGAATCAGATCCCACTCCCCCAGCAATGACAACCTGGGCTGAGGACAACAGGAAAGCTGCAGCATAAGTTTCCATTTGGTGTGAGATTAGAAGAAGCTGATCCACCAAAAGACAATTCTTAGGGATCATAGGACGTGACAATTCAGATAATAAAAGCCACGCACACAGATGGGAGATCTTTCTACAGATTTGTTCCCAGAAAAATACAAGTTTTAAAAGAAGAAGGGTTGGTTATTTTTTTATATAAAAATGGTAACTGCTGACTGAAATCTTGCAAAAGATCATGATTTAGCTGGTACTGCAGGGTTGCCTAGCAACAGAGGCAGTAGAACCTTGACCTAGACAACTCCTGCCTAATTGCAGCTTGGAGGAACGCTGCAGCAGTGAAAAAAGGAATAGAAAGTGGTGAGGGGACATGGGTGAAAATGAAGAAAGACCTCAGAATTTTTTTTTTAAAGAAAGATCTGATAGGAAAAAGAGAAAGATAGGGTTGTGGAGGAAAAAAAACTACTGGGATAGATGGGGAACAGGGTGGGGGAAAGAAAACTTTCCAGAAATGGGTGAGAAAAAGCTGATGAGTGTGAAAGAGAAAGAAAGAGTAAAGGGGAAAGAAAGCTCAAAAGAGGGAAAAGTCTCCGAAGATGTGGAATTTCCCTCTCCCATGCATTTTACATCTCCCCAGCATGTTTCCTAGCATTCCACAGAACTACCTGAACAATTGCTGCTGAGAACTTGGATACCCTAAAGATCAGTATAAGTTGCAGGGCAGGGTTGTAGTTCATGTGGGACAGCCACAGAAATGAGACATACACACCCCTTGATTCAAATCCAAGTACCCTAGACACCAACACAGTTTTCAGGATATTCACTTTCAAGAGTCAAAGGTCTTGTCAGATGCAAGTATGAATGCAGATCTCAGAATCTTTATATCCCAGTCAGGAATTGGGAGGGATGGTTGAGCATAAATATGCTCTGCTCATGGAAGCACACCTGTACATCCAATGATTCTGGAAGCATTAATCATGACTACATTCCATTGTAATCAGACAGCTTAGGTTAGTCATGATTATCTGTCATTCCATTGGTTTTTCATATTCATTGGCTGTGCACACTATGTAAGTTATTTAATATATTGTGTTAAGTGTATAATATAAATCAATTTTTCTAAATCATGTGTGTTGCTGAGTACAGAAACTAAAAGGTTTCATAATCTTTTAAGTTTTTGAGCAGACAATTTATCTACCTGTCTCAATTTTGTAATGAATGCTCATTTTCTAATCTAAATGGGTATGTTAATTAATAAAAGCTGACTGACAAGCAAGCATTTCATGGGGTAGAACCATTAAAAACCATTAGAGTTTGGCCAGAAGTTTCACTTTTGTGATTTATTCATGTCTGGTTTGACTCCATACCATTTTAAGATCCATGCTGCATGAATGAAAAGAGAGCCAAGGGAAAAGAAAATTATTTAGAGCTATTGGGGCCTAAATGAACAATTGTCACAGTATTTGATACTTTCTATAAGGACTGATAAAGCGCAGCATCAAAGATGACAGTTCAGGAACAAGAAGGGATAACTTCAGCAACTAGATTAAGATTTTTAGCTCATTACTGCGAAGCAAAGGGTTTGTATGCTAGTAAAGGAAATGAAGTCATACCTTTTTCCCCCTGAAGCATTTAAAATGTGTGGATTCAAAGATGTCAAAATTAAAATACATGAAGGATATGCAAAAGGTGAAACTAGTGAATTCCAATCTAGAAATGTTCTTGTTAATATGTTGAAATGATCTGGACAAGAAATTGTAAAGTGCTTATAACTGTGTTTATAACAGTGCTATAAAAGTACTTTCAATTCTTAGTCATAACCACCAGTATTTAGGAATATACACTTTGGGCTTCTACACTGCAATATCAGGGAAAATATTTTCCCACTTTAAATGAATCAAGGAGCTGAGCACAATGAAAGCTTCCCTGCTGTCAGGGGTGGAGCAAGGGGGAACTGCGCCTGGGGCACGCTCGCGCCCTGTGCCTCTGCCATGACACCGCTCGCCCCCACCATGCCCCCGCACCGGCACGTGCCCAGGGTATTGTGCCCCCCCCCGCCCTGTGGGCGCTACGCCAATGCCTGCTGTGGATACCCATATTAAATATACATAGCTGGTGCAAGCACATATATACAGCAGGGAGGAGTATAGCTCATACCCTGAGCACTATTTGACTGGGGGCACCTTGGTCACTCCTTCCCACCGGATCACCACCTGGGTTTATTTATCACTTCACTGGCCAAAGTGATGCTCCCACTGCAGCTGTTTTCTGTTTGTGCATGAGGGAAGGTGGGGCCGGTCTCTGAGCATGGACATCAGAGTGTTTTCTTCCCACATGGACCTTCATTCCTAAATGAGCCAGTTCCAGTCTGGGGTACAAGGCACTAACTGGCCCTCTGCCCTGGGGTGAAGCAAAGTGTCACAGAAGCTGCAGATGGCAAGTGTACATCCTCGAGTCTGCCACCAGTTCTGATGCCAGGCTTTGTGGCTTTACTGCTCATACCTCTTTTCCATGAAGAGGGAAAGAAAATCAAGGCTAAGTGGTAGAGTAACATGGGAGATTTTTATGTGCCACTAGTGCCTGGTGGGCAGGACATGGAGGTAGGCCTGGCCGAAGATTTATCACACACACCCTCATTTGCAAATAAGTAGTTATGTTTTAGTTGCTGCTTCCAACCCTTTCTTGCAAAGATGCAACCAGTAGCTGGGCTTCAAACATTTTGACCTCGTGCTTAATTGCAGTCCCTGGATTGCTTGGAAAAGGGGTGTTGAGAACAGAGGGGAAGGAAGGAGCCATTTCCCTCTTTTGGCCCTCTAGTTTCCTTCTGCAAGCCCTGCAGCCACCTGTAGATTTGGAGACAGCCAAGGATGGATGCTTTCAGCCAGAAGGACTCTGAAGTGACTACTTTTGCAGGCTTGTTTCAGGTCTATATATTCACATCTCGCACCCCCATTGCTGGTTTTTCTCAAGTTCTCCTGCTCAGCCCACACTCATTGGCAGAGTCCTCCCAAGACAAGTGCCAAGTGGGTGCCTCTTTCTTCTGCAAGTCTTGGTCATCTGTGCCACAAGCCATCACTTTGGGTGGGTGGTCACCCTTTTAGCCAGTTATGCACATGGCTCTCATTACCTGCCGAGTCCAAAACCTTGCTGCCCCCTACCTTTTCTGGAATGCCTGGATCTGAGGTGTGCATCTCTTCCACTGGCATTTAAACAGCTTGTGGGAGAGAACATGGATTAGATTGAGGGTTGTCCTGAATTATGGTCATTATTGTTGTCTCTGGAAATAAACTCAAAAGGGCAGTCAGCTAGATGCTGAAAATGCTAAAATAGAAGAGTTATATGATGAATCTGATTGGTACCCAAAAATCTCTCTTAGAAGCCCTGATTTTAGGTATATTTACGGTGAAATATGCAGTGTTAAAATAATGTGAGCTTTATTATGGTTTCCAACCCTAATACAATTTACACTGCTCCGATTTCTTCCAAGGCAGCTTCAAGTCTGGCTTCAAGGATAAGCGCTCCGATCCTGTGAATCTGAATTAATAAATTCAGTGGGACTAATGAAGTCAGTGGGAAGTATTCAGTGGCAGGGGAAGTATACATTAGTAGCGCAGTGCAGATATAAAGACAGGCAAGAGCCCTCAAGTCTTTCATCACATGCACTAAATTCTGTGGTGGATATGGATGTTTTTTGGATTATGATTTGCAGTCATCCACATCTCTGTGGGGTAGGGAAAATGATGGAGATTTGTCATTTTCATGTAATAGATGGTGAGTTTGCATTTCAGACTGGAGGTTACTGGCTCTGCTCTTCTGCCTTTAAGTGGGCACGGTATGAGACCTTGCCCTGGGTGCCATTTTCTGTAGATACATCCCCTGACCTGGTGAACTATCAATCAAAGGCCCATAGTCTTAATCTCATATGGGGCAAATTCATTTTTTCTAATGGCTGACATATGACATTTTGCTATGCTAACCATTTCACTTTTGCCTTACAGGAAGACCTACATGCGGCTGTACGTTGGGTTTTACAGGTCCAAATTGTAATAAAACAGTTTGTGATCATTTTTGTCAAAATGGAGGAACTTGCACTGTCACTGCTGGAAATCAGCCCCGTTGTCATTGTCAGCCTGAATATACTGGTGACAGATGTCAATATTGTAAGTATAATAAATGTTGAGGATAGTATTTAAAGATTTCGCAGTAAATAGTAATTAGAATTAAGTACTTCAAAGCAGTTCACCACTCCCCATAAAGTAATAAATTAGAACTAGTGTTTGATTTTTTAAAAATATTTTTATTATTTTTCAACACTTATTAAACATACAAAAGAAAGAAAAAAACAGAAACGTCAATGAAATAATAGAAAACAGACAATTACATCAAAAAAGAAATACCTACTAGTGTTTTTTTTTAATGACAGTACTCAGTGGTTTTTTTAGGACTCTCCCAAGTCCTTAAGGGGAATTGGTAGAAATCAGCACAACTTAATATATACTGATGCTGTCATTTTAATAACAAAAAAAGCATCGGTTAAAACTTACTTTGGAATAAAAGTTACTAATAATCTAATCCAAAAGTGGAGAGAGGGGAAACTGCCCCTGCACCTTTGCCACGGCGTCACCCGCCCCCGCCCTGGAACGCCATGGCCCGGCCATGCCTCCGCCACTGCTCCACCCGGGGCATTGCACCCCGTGTCCTGTGGGCGCTATGCCACTGATCTAATCAGATAATTCAACAAATAAAAAAACCCAGCAGAAATCCTTAATTACCCATTAGTATAGCTCATGAAAAACCTGAAGCAAGTTCTCTTCCTTGACACCTGGCATACAAAGTCTCTTCGTAATTTTCTGAATTATGTCTTTTTTTTACAATATAATAACAAACCAGAACATGAAAGTATATTGAAAATATATTGAAACAGGGATAGTTTATTGAGCAAAGTATAAAATGAGCAAAGTACACATAATGCAAATGGAATCCCAGGAGGAAATGTACATGGAATGCATATGGAATTTGCGATGCACAGCAGGGGAATTGAAACCCAGAATATGTGCAGGTAGAGCAGTGCACCATTTACTGGCAAAGAGGCATCGAAGATAGGGAAACTCACACAGAAATCATTCTTATTTTGTAAAATTTGCTGGCCACAACTTATTTTAAAGTTCCAGCCAAAGGTGCACAGGCACCGCATGGGGACAGCTCCTAGCACAAGGTGACCTGCCTGCCATCTGATGAACTCCCTACCCAACCCACCTGATGGGGGAAACCCATGGAATGGCCAGTAATTGGGAGCCATGCCAGCACTGGCCTTTCCATGGTCACACACACCAAGGCCCCTTATTGGGGCTGCCAACAACGAGGAGGAAGGTATGCAGGCACAGCCTCCTCACAAAAGGATCCTTCCTAATGCTCAAACCACCAACTGGTAGAACACTCTGCCAAGTGAGATAAGGGCCTTGTGTGATCTATTATTATTTTGCACATCCCATAAAAGAGTTCTTTTCCACCAGGCGTATGGTTGAGGACAGCAACCATTTCCATCTTACTGCCCTCCCTTCTCCCTTTTCCCATCACCTGCATGATTGATCAGTACACTAGTGTGGGAGATAGTAGCATGTTTCCATTCCTCAGATTTTTAAGGGGTGTCAGGATTTTACTGTAATTGGTTTTTTAAAAATTTTACTGGATGTTTTGATTATTAATTGTAAGCCGGTTGGGAAAGGGTGACCTAGAAATTGAACAAACAAATAAACATTATAAACAACACAATTCCGTTAACATGAACAAGGCAAAATTACAAACAATATAGTGCTGGCCACATGACAAATAAATACTGCCACAACAGGGACAGTGGATAGGCAAGTGAACAATTAAGGACTTAAGAATGAATAGAGCACAACATATTTGTCTCTTACAATGCAATCTTAAACACTGTTACATTACTATCATCATTTATCCCTTCATTGTTTAAAGGAAAAAAATACAACAATTGGGCTGGGGGGGGGGGAGTTCTGGAGGACAGGATTTTCACCAGGCACTTCCAGGAAGGGTTACCAGCTGTAGCTGGCAGTCCACCAGGAAATGTTGGGAGAGCTGTAATAGCATACACCCAAAAGTTTTGGGTGAATCCTAGAGCATGGGCTAGGCCCGTGGTGGCGAACCTTTGGCACTCCAGATGTTGTGGACTACAACTCCCATCAGCCCCTGCCAGCATGGCCTGATGGGAGTTGTAGTCCATAACATCTGGAGTGCCAAAGGTTCGCCACCACTGGGCTAGGCAGACTCCAATCTGGAGGAATTGGATTCAGTTCTCCACTTCTCTCCATGAAGCCTGCTGGCTGACCTTGGGCCAGTTATAGTTCTTTCCAGCCCACACAGAGGCTGGCAATGGCAAATTGCCTCTGGACATCTCCTGCCTTGAAAACCCTATGGAATCATCATGAGTCAGCTGTCACGTGATAGCACTTTCCACAACCCCCTAGAGCAGTGGTGGCAGGGGCTGATGGGAATTGTAGTCCATAACATCTGGAGTGCCAAAGGTTCGCCACCACGGCCCTAGAGCATTACCCCAATGTGATAGTGTGACTTGCATTTTTCAGTCTGAATTATGTCACGTGTTGGCAATCCCCACCAGCTTTGAAAGCTGTGGTGGGGAATGGAAACTTAAAGTGGAATACCTGCCCCACCCAGTCCCAACTCATACATTAGTTCCACCATCTGCCTTAAAAAATGAGGCTGCTTTTCCAGTGGGATTTTTTAATGTTTGAACTGAAGAAGTGATAAAATCAACTCACTGAGTCACAATCAAACATAGTATTCCTAAAACAAAATTGAAATCTAATGAAAATTAATAATATGTATTTTCATTCTGTTCCTCTCGTTTGCTCAGTTCTCTGTCTTCGAGATGCCAAAGTGATCACAAGATCACTTTGTATGTCTTCTGTGCTAGTTGGATTTATTCTATGCTAGTTGGATTGAAAACTGAGTTATATGAAACTGCAACATTTGCAAGGCTCAGCAGAGACTAGCTGGTGTGTTTTTGAAAGAGTTCTGTAACAATCTACTAGATCAGATTTACAAAAGTACTGAAAGACTAAAGATGCAGAGGAAAGTGATTTCTGGGGTACTTTTCTTGTAAATACTGTAAAAATGGAAAAACCCAAATAAATTAGAAGTTGCAAAGCTCTGAAAGAATTTTTTATGAGGATAAACTATTTAAACTCAATAATAAATCTGCCAACCAATTCACATGCATCTTAAATGGAATTTTCCACCGAAAGTATTTCCAGCTGAAAGACCACAAAATGAATTGAAATCTTTGAATGGAGAACCTTGAATAATTGGGATGCCATTCCTCTTGGTATTAAATAAACTGTGTGGTTCTAAAAATAACTACGATTGAGAATTTGAAAACAATATAGTACATAAATCATGCACAGACAGACACATAGATTAAGAACAAATATTTACTTGAGGCTTACCCAAAGCCAGGCAAGTTGTTTCTAGTTGACTGCTTCTGCAAATATCAATTAAAAAAGAATTCATTTAAATGTAAATTTAAGGGTACTTTCAACATTCTGTGTTGATTATCAGATTTGAAAGTCTGCTGACACAGTCTGAAATAACGCATATTACAGATAAACAAAATCCATTAATAAACAAATAAGCAAGGGGAAAGGGTGTAAGTTACTTAAGCATCCCAAGACTTTCTTTTATAGTGGACAATAGTTACTCAGTCATATTGATTCATATGAAAACTAATTCTTACAAGTATATAATTACTTTTGTTACAATAATGGCCCAATCCAGGGGAGGGCAGGAGATTGGCACTCCTCGAGGTGGTGTAGGCTTATGTCAGCAGAATTCTTTTCCCCGAGGCATTTACTGCAGTGGAGGGGCAGCTGCTGAGGATTTCCAGGATGCCCAAATGCTTCACCCAGCACAGCATCAGCAGTCCCATGCACTGCCGGCCCCTGTCAGAGCAGCAGGAGCATGATGGATGCGTTCTACCATATGTTTGCTACCAGTTGCACTGCAACCTGGGCCATGAACTTATGCCATCCTTTTGGGGTGTAAGTCTATTGAGCCCTATGGAAGGCTTTCTGGTGGTTAGTATTGGGGGGGGGGGGTCATCCTCCCCAGCCACCCAAGACTGTGGATTGAGCTGTTCAGAACATTTACAACAGTGGGCATTTACAATAGTTTATTCTAAGTTTTCCATATACATTATCTTATTGTCTCAATCACCATATGATGCATGCCACAGTATTATCCCATGTAACAAACCAGGCGGTGAGGGAAAGCAACCTAATGCTTTATCCTGTAATGTGACTGATCAGCTAAGATTTAACAAGCATCACAGAAATTTGTAATAAATTCTAATTGTCAACAAGCTACATTCTACATCAGGCTATTGGGAGACACCTTTGAACAAGATAAACTGCTGTAGAAGAAAACCCAGTGTGGTAGAATGGGTTCATACACATGTTCTTCCAGTCATGAAAACAAGTGGACTGGGAAGTTAAAGTACTTAGGAACGAGCCAAGCAAAATGGGCCATGCAGCACTAACTGAACCTCTTGGGCTTGAATCTGCCAGATTCACTGCATGGAATGATCATTCTTCACTTGAATTGAATGTTTTATTGAAGTGTTTATTGGAAAAATATGTCATCATTTCTGTTGCGTGTCCTTCTGTACTAGTAGATAGGCATCAATGCCTCTTCTACCATCATGAGACTCAATCTGTCCATTCCATAGTAAGAACCTCAACAAACTATATCAAGCAAAAAGAACTGTCCCTTATGATCTAAAGA
The DNA here is from genome assembly GCF_021028975.2 of Sphaerodactylus townsendi. Taxonomy (NCBI): domain Eukaryota; kingdom Metazoa; phylum Chordata; class Lepidosauria; order Squamata; family Sphaerodactylidae; genus Sphaerodactylus; species Sphaerodactylus townsendi. The sequence goes on from NC_059426.1 coordinate 48,571,337, forward strand.
TTCATGGACACCTCCATATGCCGATCAACAGAATCTTCTTGAGTTGTGAGAAAAGTTGCTATTTGAATCAATGTCTTTTTAGTTCAAGTACTTTCATTGCAAATAAATTCAATTGTTATTGCAGATGTTTGTCACCATTATTGTGTGAATTCTGAGTCCTGCATCATTGCTGATGATGGTAATGTAGAATGTGTCTGTCCTTTACGGTATGAAGGTCCGAAGTGTGAAGTAGACAAGTGTGCCAAGTGTCATGGAGGACAGTGCATTATAGACAAGGAGAGTGATGACATAACATGCAAGTAAGTCAAAGTTATGATATTTAAATAAGCTGAAAATATTTAATATAAGCAGTTGCAATAAGAATAAAGTTTGGTGTACAAAAAACATATTTGTGGGCTATTTGGATATTAGTGTGTTTTCCCCCCCATTTAAAAAAAGTTATCCAAACCTTCTTTGTAATAAATAGGAGCAGCAGTGGCGTAGAAGGTTAAGAGCTCGTGTATCTAATCTGGAGGAACCGGGTTTGATTCTTCGCTCTGCCGCCTGAGCTGTGGAGGCTTATCTGGGAATTCAGATTAGCCTGTACACTCCCACACACGCCAGCTGGGCTAGTCACAGCTTCTCGGAGCTCTCTCAGCCCCACCTACCTCACAGGGTGTTTGTTGTGAGGGGGGAAGGGCAAGGAGATTGTAAGCCCCTTTGAGTCTCCTACAGGAGAGAAAGGGGGGATATAAATCCAAACTCCTCCTCCTCCTCTTCTTCTTCTTCTTCTTCTTCTTCTTCTTCTTCTTCTTCTTCTTCTTCTTCTTCTTCTTCTTCTTCTTCTTCTTCTTCTTCTTCTTCTTCTTCTCAGATAGTCAATACAGGCCAGAATGGGGAATGGGGAAAGTATCCAGAAAAATGGACAGAAAGGTTTTGCATTTCCTTACCAGTGATTAGAATTCAATTTTTTTTTATTTTGTGTGAGTTGTTATATAGGGTCTTTCTTTTAGTATTATTATGTGGCCTTCTAGAGCCAGCAAGTCCATGGCTCACTGTAGTACATTTCTACCATAAACAGAATCTTAAATTCATGGAACTAGAAACTGAATGCTTTGTTTGTGTGTTTTGTGGCAAGGAACATAATCGACTTGTCAACTGTAAGATGACCAGAAATCTTGTGACATCTAAGACCAACAAATTTGTTAGAGGATCAACTTTTGTGAAATTCAGCTCATTTTGTCAGTTGTGTTTGACAACATGGGCTGTGTTTCTCACAATCTCATGCCCTAGTAGTGTTACAATTAAAGGTGCCAGATCATTTTGTTTTGATGTAACTGTTTCCATTAGGAATTTTCAAATTTGGAGAAACTTTTTCACTTGTCTATGGTGGTACCTATATACATTTAAAATAAATGTTGTGCTTATAATATGCTGACAAAAAATTGGGCAATGAAGATATGTCATGCAATTCTAAGAAGAGTTACTTCAGTCTAAGCCTATTCATTTCAGTGGGCTTAGACTGTAGTAACTCTCGTTAGGATTGCACTTTTAGAAGCAGATGAAAATCACTCATATTTCTGCTTCCCTCCACCAAAAAAATTACACTCAAATCTGATACATGATACAAATCTGATACATAAATACTTGTGCTCTTGAAATCTGACCATGAGTAAGTCCATTATTTTCATATCACATTGATTTAAAAATTGACAGATGCTAGAGTAACTCACCATGCTTTTTTTTTGTGGAGTGATAAGATCTAATCCCTAAAATGAATGGTTCTAAAATTTCATTGAAGAAGAGATTTTCTAAAACTCTCTAATCTAACCTGGCATTGCCTTTTTCTTCCCTTGAACATGTAAACTAAATAACTGATAATGTAACTATATCTGAGAGATATCTCCGTAACATCTTCTTTAATCTAGGATATTTAACTAATGACATCATAAACACTAGCAGTCAGCTTTAATGCATTTAAAATTATATTTTTCACTGCAGCTGCACAAATGGAAAGGTTGCATCCAGTTGTCAGTTATGTGATGGTTATTGCTACAATGGAGGTATATGTCAGTTGGACCCAGAGACCAATATACCTGTTTGCATGTGAGTATAATACTGTATCTGATCGTCACTGGTATATCTTAGTATCGAAAGAATTCCTAGTATCATATTTTCTGATTTTTTTGCACAAATTATATTGTGGCAACGAAATATTTGGTGTTCCAGGTTTTCTCACTTCTGCAAATTTGCATTATTTAGCTGAACATGATACAAGAGTGACTGTCATTTTTAATTATGTTAATATCTGATATTTGTGACAGCTGTTTGTCCCCCCCTTAAATTTATGTGCAGATATTAACATATGTATTTAAGTGAAATGGCAGCTGATGAAATTGTACACACATTAACTGACAGTTCTGTGATAATTTACATATATTTCTAGTATGGCTATTTTAATTCCTATAATTAGGTTTTGCCATTTTAAAGTCATTTATAAGCCAAATTTTGAAGTGGATCCTGAAATCAGGGTTAACTGGCCTATAGGCTCTCTGGCAGTACAGGAAGCAAAAAATGCTCCCTCACCCCCGCTGCCACTAGAAATCCCTCCATAGAGCTAGTCTGAGGGCTGGGGTGCCACGCTTTCAGTCCTAAACCCGGAGAGCTAACTATTGTTGACTCCACTCCCAGGAATACCCCACCACGTCCTCCTACACTAGCATCCAATTAGGACACTACCATAGCCCCACCACAGCCTAGTCCTCCAGGTTTTGTAGCTGCAGGACTGAGGGTCAGGCAGCCACTGGTACATCTGCCTCCTCTGCCAGGGTAAGGGTCCTGGGGAGGGCAAATGTGCCAGCACAAGGCTGTGCCCCTCCCTCAAGCTTTTTGCCCCCCCCCCCTGCAATGGGGCTGATAGTCGTTAATTTATGTACACTCTTTTGAATACATTCAGCAGCTGCCGCATATATCTTCATGATACTACTGGCAATAGGATTGCTTAAAATAAAGATATTTGAAGATTACAGCTGTGAGATGGAGTCTCTGTTTGGAATCCCCCTGCCACAACTCCCACCACAAGCTGGCTCATTTTAGTCACATATACGTGTGAATTCTAGGCTTGTGAATAGATCATGATGTAAGCACACATCAACCACATTTGAAATGAAGGTGCACAATTTCAATGTATGTTGCACCATTATGCTTGATTATCTTGGTCGAAAGAAACCACTTTGTGATGAAAAAGGTTAACAATATATTTTATTATTTTCATTACTGTTGAAAACTAATGGCTGAAGCCAGAGAGTCTCTTTATGGCATATTACTGTAGGAATCCAAAATGTCATTTGATGTCAGTAGACCAGGACTGTATTCATTGAGCATGATCCATTCTTATATGGCTAGACTTGCATGTGGAAGGATGAGCATGAGGCTTAATACATCCCTGGTACCCTCTTCTGGTGTGCAGCAATTGGACCACTATCAGAAAGCGGAGAACCATGTGCTCCTCTTTATCAATATCTGGCCTTTCATCTTGGGAAGATATAAGTTAATCATGCTCAGGGCTGAGATGAGAACGATGGGTCAAGACAGCTAGGGTGATGTGCATAGATCTTCCATTATTGGTAATGACTGAAGCATTGTTTTATGTGCTTGTCTACATGCTCGAAAGGCAGTGAGGAGGGCAAGTGGACTTTGTTTTGGCTTGTGTTGTTCTTTCTTTGCAGAGGCACTGTGGTTGTGCCCAAAGCTTTCAATAAAGATTTTATAGTAATATGAGATCAGACTTCTCTGTAAGAGTGCCCAGCATTTTTCCTTATTGTTCATCTTACCATAATTGTATATATGCATTTAAATCATGTTCAGCAAAAGGCAGAATATTTATTTATTTAGCTGTATTTTACTGAAATTCTGCAGATGCTCTGTGGGGTTTAAAAGTCAGCGCTGTGACCAGAAAGTGAACCCTTGTGATTACTACTGTCAGAATGAGGGAATTTGCACTTTAACTGCGTTTAATGAACCAAGATGCAAGTAGGTTTAACCTTCCACTTAATGCTGCGCATTTTGTGACATCATTTCAGGCCACAGTTCATTGGTTCACATCATGCATATCCATATACATTTCACAATTTATACTTAATCTCAGGGTTCATTTGTGTAATAAAATACAGCTTTTTGTAGTTTTGCTAATGAGAGTGTTAAAATATAGTGTCTGGGGTAAAGCATTGCCATATAATTAGAAGTGAAATTTTATACTACTATTTATCAACACTGTGAAAATAATGTAACATATCAGGCGGTTTGCTAAATAACCCTACTTTTAAATAGCTTGAATTTTAGAAAAATGTTACACTGAACAAACATTTGATTTTTTAAAAATCTGACACTACTGTACTAGGAAGTACAAGATAATTGAACAAGCAGTTTATCAGCTGTCTAAGCAATAAGCATCTTTATAAATGTAATATGAAAATAATTGTTAAAAATCAATTACCATAGACATCAACAAACTCTTAACTTTTTTACTGACTTCAGCAGTGCAGTCCTAAAGAGAGTTTACCCCAGTTTAAGCCCATTCATTTTAGTAGGCTTAGACTGGCGAAACTCTCTTTAGGATTGCACTGTTAGTGTGCAGTTTTGCTTCATTTGGTCTTTCAAGAAGAATTCAGATCTATTTCCTGGAAAAAATATTATTGTCTACCAGGAAATGAAGTTGCACTTGTATAGCATAATCTGAAAATAAGTCAGACAAGATCTGGTACTTTAATAAGAAGAGCTATCTTAACTCTTTTATTCCTCTACTGACACATGACAGAATCCAACATTAAACATAGTTAAACGTATTATAATAAAGGAATTTAAGCTTGCTTCATGTTGTATTTCATTATGTATATAGCACACAATTTTAAAGATTCCAAAATAATGACTGCTGTATGAATATCTTCTACAATGTAGTAGTTCTACATTGGGGGCATAGAGTTGGAAAGCTGCTGACCACATGATTGGTCCATGAACATGGAGAGCATTGATGCCACATGTTCTGGTGTATATTGACATGGAAGTACTGTATCTTCAATCCACACAGTGAACAAATATGGTAGCACCATGTGAAGGCAGTGCCACACAAGCATTTCCTGGTTTCAGCTTTATCATTTAAACTGGCTTTTATGTTTATGTTATGTTCATGATTATGTCATCTTTCAGACACTGTTCAGAGAGACTTTCTAGTTCCATTAAGTCATAACTGTGACAAATAGGATTTTCTTTTGTGTAGTGTCTATTGGTGAAGAAAGTTCTTAGACTAGACAAAGATTCACAAACTACTACATTAGACAAGCTTGACAGTCTGTGGTATGTCTACTATATAGTCTTCCCAGGATAAATTTGATCAAGATGGGATAGTGCTATGCAACCTTACATATTCTTTGGAAGGCAATCCAGAATTGTTCTGTAGTTTATCAAACATCTACTCTGAAGCAAGTGGTAACTAAATATGACGTCTAGATGTATATGCTACAGTCTGATCTGATTGTGCTGTCTGATCCCATGCTTGTAACCACCCAGGCACTCATGGCGTGTTCTCTGTGTAAATATCTGTCCTTGATATGGAGTTGTAATACAAGTATTTTAAAAACCACACAACAAATATGTGAACATCATACATAAATAGTATTTGGGAAGCATAACCAAAAGGCTCAGTTCCACATTTCTACCATCACCAGGCAAAATGCACGCTTTTGGCTTCAGAATTGACTTTTTGTTGCCAAACTATGAATCATGGTGTCAGAAAATCAACATAAACTGTCAATTTAAAAAACCTATCATTATTAATTGCAATGTTGGCATTTGGATGGGTTTTTTTATGGCTGTCATTTATCTGTTTGTGGTAAGGGAAATGTCCATTAAAACCCATCCTTTTTGCACTTGCAGACAACAGTAAAATTTCAATATTTCCCTGGATTAATTAATACTTATCTGATGGATTAATTTTCTTTTACGAAAATTGCTAAAGCATTTGTTATCCCAATACATTACACTGGTTGGGATAATTATGCACCCTAGCGGCAATGAGTTATTTTTCAGGAATAGCTTTATGACTGGGTGGTTTTGTTTACAGGTGCTAGTAGCTGTGCTCTGGGGTTATTGTTTTCTAATGTCCCTATCACAAAGTTTTAGAAGGATAAAGTTGTAGCTCCTTTACAGGAACCCCCCACCGCCGCCGCTACAGAGAACAATTTTATCCCAGAATATTTTTAAAGGGTTTTTAATCTGCAACTCCCTGTAAACCACTTAACACTGACATCAAGATGACAGCTATCACAAATGCATTTCATATGAATGCACTGTCACATTCTGTCCTATTACAGAGTCTTATATAGATCAAAAGATGATTTGCACAATTAATATATAGCCTGACTTCCCTCATGAGTTATTGATTTGTAAAATTATAGTATGAGTTGACATCCACAGTCAGGTTTATAGTTAAACAGTTTCCATGGTGTTAAGGCAAGTTAGTTCCCCTGAATTAAATGTGAAAAAGCAAACCTAATTTAAAATATTTTACCTGAACTGGGCTATAGATGAAAACGAGTTGGAATCCCACATGGACTTGCAGAGGTCACTTTATTTCCCTTTGCATCCCTGACCCCTTTCTCTCCTTCTGGCAGCCTTCATATCCCTTTCCCTCCTTCCTTCTCTCTTTCCCAGTCACCAACCAACATTTCTGTTATCTGTTCCTACATATCCCACATGTCTCCCAGTGGGAACCCAAAACAACTTACATCATTCTCTTCTTTTCCATTTTATCTTCACAACAACCCTCTGAGGTAGATTAGGCTGAGAAAGGGTGACTGGCCCAAAAACCCCCAGCATGTTTCCATAGCAGAGTGGGATTTGAATGGGTCTACCAAGTCCTAGGCTGACCCATGAATCCTTACACCATACTGGCCCTCAGTTTTCTCTCCTTCTCCCCCCCCCACCCTGCAACCTCTCTCTGGGAAAAATCTGGTTAAGATGCAAAAGTTGTGTGGTAGCAAATCAATCAGGTGGCCACTTGCCAGACTTGGCTAAGTCATGCAACTTGTGTAGAAGCTGACTCATAGCCCAGGCAAGTTCTGTGATATCAAGCCATAGCCACTGCCACAGTTGGGGAAGTTGCACAAATTTTGTTAGCTTCTGGCCATCAGTGGAGCAAAAGCAACAAGCATTCCCTCCGGCACATACCACTGGCAGCCAATCCTACTCTGAGTTTGGACCCAACCAGCAGTGTCATAAGGGGAATCAACAGGAGTATCTCCTTAGGGTGACAAAGTATCTAAACCAGCCCTACGCAAGAGTGTATTTTGTGAGACAAGACACAAACAGTTGTGAGGGAATGTAATGAAATAGATTTGTTGTGATTCACAGATCTCTATATTACTTATCAAATCAGTATGTGGGTATGCTCCCTGTACTGTGTACTGTTGATTTTGAAGACTGTGCCAAAGGAATTCAAAAGGCTTCATTTGGAAATGGCTACCCATGATCATTTTAAAGATACAGAACAATGACTGTCTTTCACTTATAAAAAAATAAAATTGCTTCCAATAGTACCATCTCCATTTTACATGAATCGAGTCATTCATTTGATTTGATTTGTAAAAGTCATCTCATTCGAAAGAAATCAACCTACTTCAAGTGAATAAAAAGATGGAAAGGAGTAAACAATGCAGTTATTGTGTGTGCTATGTGTCATCAGTTGCTTCCAGTTTATGAATTAATGTTCTCCAAAACATCCTATCATTAATAGTCTTGCATTGATCTTGAAAAAATGAAAACCATGTGTTTTTTTTAATTGCATCAATCCATCTCATGTTGGGTCTTCCTCTCATTATGGACTTTGAAAGGTGTAGCCCCATCCCCTTTGGAAACAATGGGGGATAGGAGCACCCTCTTTGAGGGTCCATACCATTGGCCCCCCTGAACCAAACTGTACCAAACTTGGTGGGTATCATCAGGACAGTCACCTGATCATATCCTCATAATTTGGTGCTGATACATCTAAAAATGCGCCCCTTGCAGGCACCCCCAGAAATTTGCCCAAGATTCTTTGTTCTGCAGTGACTTAGCTGCATTTCAGTCAATGGGGAATTTCTGGTAGAGGGCTGTAAAGTGCACATTTCTGAAGGTACAGTCACAAAACTTTCAGGGTATCTTCAGGAGAGTCTCTGGATGACACCATCCAGGTTTGGGGAACTTTGCTTCAGGGTGTTCAATTCTATGGGACCCCAAAAGGGTAGGGCCCATCTCCCACTGCCCCCTTAAGGTAAAAGATGATCAGTTCCTTCTTCTGTGCAGCACTAACCAGGGTTAGCTGAAGTTTCACTACCATTGTCTATGGTAGAACCTCCATCAGAGTCACCTTCCACAGGTGCTTCTGGCCATTACCTGTACTCCCATCACCAATGGAACTATCCATTCTCTTCTGCTGATGTGGTCACTGATTCCTGAAGGGGTGAATACATCTTAATCTGGTGTCTCATCTGTGACCATTTCACCTTGAGTGACTCTGCTAGGAGTCTTGATAGGGTCTAAACTCCTTTTGTTATTGCTCTCAGCTTTTCTGACGCAAACAAACCCCCTTACTACATCAAAGTGGCCATCAAAAAGGGGGAATTAGCTGATAGCCGAAATTTAATGAAGTAACCTGGATTTGTTTTGGAAATGGGGTGATTTGGAAAAGGCTACATTTGTGTTATGAGGAGTTAAAGATTTGGAGGAATGTGATGTCACTTCCAGGCAATGATCTAAAAATTTCCCTAAGTGAGAGGCTGAGAGCAGGAGCTGGAGTTTGCCTGATGCTAGCAAATGATAAGTCTACCATACATACATCATGACTAATGTAATTGTAGGAAGCACTTTCCTGTGATAAGGCTCTATTGAATAGACTTCTGTAAAATTTCTGTAAAATATGTACAAGATAAGTTACTTTTAACTTCAAATGTAGTGCATTTTTTTGGAGATCTGTAAGAGCTGCTGAGTTTACTCAGAATTTCCCTTTATCATCCAGGTATCCATAGCATTATTTCATTCATTTTCTGACTTAGTATAAACACACATACCTACACATCCTTGGATTCTAACAATTTGGGCTGGTCCATTTGTGGTAAGCTGGTGCCAGAGGTCATAAACCACCTGCATTGCTAGCCTTGGGGAAGAAGGAATTGAATTTGGGCAGCCCAATACGAAGGGACAGGGCACAGTAGAGCAGTGTTGGGGGATTGCGCCACTGCACTAACTCCAAAGAGTGTGGGTGCCAGAGGAGAAGGAGAAACTCCTTTTCCCCCCAAGAAAGCCCATAGTGAAAAATAACTTTCTGGCGGTGTAAGTATGCAGCACTGTGAGGGGGCATTCCTGGCGTGAAAGTGAATTGGGAGCACCCCTGGAATGCCGCCTCCATGCTGCTGAAGGGCCCAGCTTTCAGGTTTGGGTGTTGCAGCAACCAGCCACCAAGATAAGTCCCTCAGTGCTGGCATCCATGCCACTTTGCAAGGTGCTGGTGGCACAGATGCCAGCGCTACCCTTCCACCACTTCCAGTGCGGCGTCAGACTCCACCCTTTGGTTTGCACAGTTCATGATTTTCTAGGAAGCACTTACATTACAATAGCAGATGAGTTATTGGATTCGCTGATCCAATAAATGCCATATATTTGAGGGTGGAAAACTGCATGGGGATGAAAAGAGGCACGAGTATTAGAAGTAATGAGAAAAAAACTCGGTCCATCTACCTAACACCACACCTGTATTCTAGAGCAAAACTTATACTAAACAGTTCAGTTCTAAGTATGTCTGTTGAATCCTTCAACATTATATATAATAGCAATTCACCCATTACAGTGGAACCTCGGTTTTCTTTGGTAATCCGTTCGAAAAGAATCAATGAAAACTGAAACTGATGAAAAACTGAGACAAACTTTTCAATAGGAATCAACGTAAATCCAATTAATCCGTTTTAGGCACTCCAAAAAACATACCAAAAACACATTTTTTGTGAATAAACAGTGTTTAATGCTGAAAACAGTAACAAACAATAACACGAGGATCAGCTTCAGAGCCAGTGGACCAATGTTGCACCAGAAAGCTGTTCAAAGAGGTCTGTTTCTGACGCCTCTTTAAGATTTGTCTGAAATGGGGCAAGTCATTGTAATTAAACAAGTTGCAGACATGGCCTGAAACAGCTTTGTCCAAGTGTCTCCACAGCTTTCTCCGGGTGTCTCTGGATTTGTCTCCACAAATCCCTGCGTCTTACTGCAAATCAATGAAAACCGAGACACATTTTTCACTGAAAAAATCAATGAAAACCGAAACCGATGAAAACTGAAGGCAATGAAAACCGAGGTTCCACTGTACTTTTTACTTATGCAATCATAATAACAGCATTTGGAAAAACTTCTTAATAGAAAAAGTCTGCTAATTTTTTAAACTTAAAGATTCTCTGTATTATTCAATACTTACGTAAAGATAAATATAGAGATAAACTATGGGAGTTAGAAACAGACTTGATGTTAAGACATGTTTTACCAGAAAATGCTTACATGAGATGGAAACACAACTACAGTGACATGATAACATGATAAAAGATTATAGACAGAGGCTGTTTCAGCACAGGCAGAGTTCACACAGCCCTAGCGGTGTGGAAACGCCACTTTTGAACCTTGCTCCACGAGCGAGGTTTTTCAAAAGTGGCATCTTCCACCCACTGCCATGTGAATGGCAGCAGGTGGAAGGTGGCATTTCCCTCCCACCTTCCCCAGCTGTCGCATTGTGGAGGGTAGGGGATACGCTGCCCTGGCATCTGTTTCTGGTGGGGGGGCATGTCCCCTGGCCTCCACAACACGATGGCAGCCAGCAGGAGGCGCGGTAAGCTGTGGCTGGGGATGGCAAGGCAGGGCCTGCAAAGTTGCTGTGCTCTTTGCCTGTTTCCTTACCAGGACTCATCTGTGCAAATGGTCTCAACATCGGCATAATTTATGTCGATGCACCCCCGCTCGCTGGCCGTGCAGAAATGGCCAGAAACAGTTTTCTTTGCTATTAATATGATACACTGTACTTTAAAATTAACTTTTTAGATGTAAAAAATGAGATAATGTTATAATGCTAAACTCATCAAATGTGTGGTTCACGGAGTGTTAACATCTTTTGACTTGAACAGTAAATTTAATAATACATTACTGTATTCTCTGTTTTTGACTTTAATGAAACTTTTTACCTGAGGAAATTTTATTGTGTATCATCACAATTTGTAAAATAGATTGTACTAAAGCAACAGCTATGGCAATTTTACTAGTTTGTTTTCTTTCTTGACTTTGAACATGCTGTAATATTTAAGCATTAACAAAATAATATCACAGGTACATTTTTAATCTATCATTGCCTGTTTTCCTTACGTTATTTTGATAAGGTGAACTGTAAAATTATCTGACTCAGTTCTTGCTTTTTCATTTAAAAAGACTCAGGTAGCAAAAAAAATTCCTTGCAAAATATCTTTCTTCCATTCAAAATATTTCACAGGATTGAAAGCTGTCACAAGACCATATCTGTCACCTTTCTCTAGGGCCTGAAAAAAACTGAAGAAAATAATGAATTGGTTGGCTTGTAGTCTCTGTTTTAAAGATACTGAGATTTGTATATGGTTTAAAGTCTCTTTTCCAGATTCCTTTGATTATGTACTGGATTGCTTTTTCACAGTAAAAAATGTGTAGTAGTGAAATTAGCTCTTATTCCATATTTTGTGCATAATTTTTTCCCTACCTTTCCATCTTTGGCTGTTCCTAATGGCCATCTGTAGCACTTTACTAATGCCCTGCAACAATACTTGATATAACAGATTTACTCCCTGGCCAATAGATTGCAACAACAATATGATTCTCTAGCTAAAGTGACTGGTATAAAAGTTAAACTTTCAGGGTGCTAAAATAATAATTATATAATCATTAATGAAACATTCTGTATAAATTCAGTCTTTCTAGTATTACTAGATGTTTTTAGTAATAGCAACTTTTACTACCGTGTTTCCTTGAAAAAAAGACAGGGTCTTAAATTAATTTTTGCACCAAAAATGCATTAGGGCTTATTTTCGGGGTAGGGCTTATATTCGGGGAGATACGGTACCTTCACAATTCATTAAGACAGGCTTTTGGAAACCTGTTAGCCTCTTGATTACATGTGACACAAACTGCATCCTCATTGGCAGGGAGCACAGGGCATTGTCCGTGATTGTGATTTGTAACTACCGGTAGGACTTACTTTTGGAGGGCTTATATCCTCCAAAAATCATGAAAAATCATGATGGGGCTTATTTTCAGGGAAACATGGTATTAAAAACCTGCAATTGCCTGTTATATCCAAAATAGAAAGTCCCTATTCAGTAGGAAGCTTCTAATAAGAACACTTTCAGTGGATGTTTTGATTAATCAGATTATTTCAATTGGAACAGATTTTCTGGGGCCATATTTTTATTTTGGATAGTGAAAAACTATGAGAAGAAAAATCACATGTAGATATACAACTGTCTTTTAACAACTTTTTCAGAATTGTGCTTTTGAATATTAAAATATGTATGTATGTGTGACAGACCCCTTCTCAACTCACTGAAGCAGGAAAACCACTCACTAGTCTGTTTTGGCAGATTTCTCCTGTCTTTTTTCCTTTAGGGACTGATTTGCTTAAGAAATGGTAGTTTGTGGTAAAACTGAAGCACTTTCCCTCAGCCCTGTAACTGACCCAGAAGGTGAAGAATACCCATTAATATAACCTTTCTAGGCAAACCCTTTAATAAATCACACAAAATAATAGTAAGGCAGATTTTAAACTTAAACAGAATCAAAGTTTGATTGAACAGACAAGCTAATGGAATGGAGATAAATAACTTGGAGGGTAGAAAAATATAAGGCAGAAAAAATATATTTACAAAAGAGTTTTGGCAGATAAATGCAGAATTTGGTTTAGGCACTGGCTTAATAAGTTTGTTCAGTTTCACAGTTAGCCTAGATGTTATATTTTTGTTTAATAGAGTATTGATGATATTGTTGTAGCTAATGGATTACACACTCAGGGTCTAACTCAGGCTGGCACTTCACACAGTACCCTCACAAGTCTCAGAAAACCCTAAAATAAAATATAAATCACTCTTTCTGGAGGAAAATAAAGCAAAACCCCAAATACTCCAAACTACTGGCCTCAGGAATTATTCTTCCATCTCTCTGGAAGATATATTCCTCCCTAGGCCACTTCAGCTTGGGCCCCACAATAACCCTCCACCAGTTCACTCAGTCTGATTATTACTTTACTTTCATACACAGCACAGTAGCTGTCACACAGTAGAGCAAGCCAATTTTCCATACACTGACTGCAACCACTCTCCTCAGAAATGGTATGTTTGAAAGTACAGTTTAGGCAGATAGCTCTGCTGGCTGAGTTTTCTCAGAACTCTCTCATCTCACTCCCCCCACCCACCCCCAGAAGCAAAGCTCACCAAGCTTGGATGCCAGGAGGCCTTTTAGGGTATTTACCAAGCCTAGTATAAATGAATAAAATAAGATAAACTATTCTATATGTTTCCTTTTACTTGGTTATAAATATTAACCTAACTAATTTGAAAATGTTCATCATATTTGCATATGAACCAAACTATATTTTGGGGAGGAAAAGCCATTCTATGTGTTTTAGATTACATGTGTATGTAGACTTGCCATTTCCCCATGTTTCCTACAGCTGTTCTTGCAGCCAGCAGGAGAAAAATACTGAAAAAATATTATTGAGTGACAGCTTGACATTGATTTTGGTACAAAATGGATTTTACCATAGAGCTTCAGTTGATTCCAAGATAGGTTAGACATCAGTTCTGGGTTTTCCAGCGCCACCCATATCCCTTCCCCCCAAGACTTCTAGGCTCATTCCGCACATGCAGAATCATGCACTTTCAAACTGCTTTCAGTGTTCTTTGAAGCTGTGCGGAATAGCAAAATCCACTTGCAAACAGTTGTGAAAGTGGTTTGAAAACGCATTATTTTGCGTGTGCGGAAGGAGCCCTACTTATTCCCAGCTGCTGTATATTTTGCTGCAGATGCTGTTTAAAAAAATGGCTTCCTGCATGAGGCATCTGCCATTTCTATATTTAAAAGTAATTGAATTATAAACAGCTAACTTATTAAAGTATATAATCCTGGGCATGGCTGCCTAATTAATCAGGTCCCCCATTTTGTTGATCAAAAAAATGATATCAATTTATATAGCTCATTTGTTAACATTACTGACTAAATTAATTACAACCCCAGTATTAACTTTAACAGACAAGCAAAACAAGGAGGTCATTTCTGAGTATTATATTTTAAATAAGGGTTTAGGGGTTTTTCCTTTTTATATGGTGAGCTCCCAAAGGCATCTGGTAGGCCACTGCAAGTAGCAGAGTGCTGGACTAGATGGACTCTGGTCTGATCCAGCAGGCTTGTTCTTATGTTCTTATGTTATTCATTTTAATTGTGGTCTATGCATAAATGCAGTTATTACACAAGAACAGAAATAAATGCTAGTGTGACGATACTATGTTTCAGGAATTCCTAATTTGGTTCTTTTGTTAAATTAAAGTCAATCCATTTAAGTAACAACAGCTTATAAAAGCAGATGAAGGTAAAATTGAAATGAAAGTCATTGTATCAGTAATTTTGGAACCTCTTGCATAGTAAATAATTATTGTCTCTACTATAATGGCAACTATAAATCATTATACGTAGATTTTGCTTTCAGTATTTATTGTAGTTTTATGACCTCACAAATGGACACAAATTGTGTTACAATATGACAGTTATATAACCTATAGTATATGTTTTTGAAAATTATTAAAAGAAAAATACTCAAGATATTAACATTGCATTATGGTGGAGTAACATTTGTTCACAGTGGAACATGTCTTTGTCATTCATGCAAGCTGTGCTTAGTGTGTTTAATAGTTGTATTAGTTGTCAGCATGAACTAATCTTTTTTCTAAAATTTTAACTGGATTGTTTTAGATGTTCTACCAACTGGGCAGGTACGCAGTGTGAAAGGCCGGCTCCCAAGAGCAGCAAGTCTGACAATATAAGTACTAGTAAGTTGTTTTACGTTAACAGTTTATTTTTTATAATTGCTGTTGGTGTATGGAATTCTCTTGTGTAAAAAAAGATACAGTTGTTATGGTAGGAAAATTACAGAAGTAGTAGAGGGGGAAAGGGGTAGATAATGGCTGATGAACAATGAACAAATGTCATTACACATTACACTTTCTATTATTTGTTGCAGGAAGTATTGCAATCATAGTCCCTCTTGTTCTTTTGGTGACCCTGATCACTACATTGGTAATCGGTTTACTCCTTTGTAAAAGAAAGCGAAGGTAAGGAATTTCTTCTTGTATCCTTAACTTCTGTCCAAGAAAGAAGGCTGTACATGAGAATAATCACTATAGTAAAGTTCTATATAACAAATGCAGCACTTTAGACAAGGGTAACAAGATGGAGATAATTTCAGCCATGTCGTATTTTAGAATGCTGTGTGGAAATAATCTGAAAAATTTATCCCCATGGGAATTCCCAATTACATTTCTCCAGCAGAAGGTGTGTGTTTCCTTGCCAATGAGATTCCATTTAGACTAATTGACTCAAAGTCCTAACAGCATAGTCCTGTTCTATGTCTGACCCTAACTGCATTCAAAATATATAGGACTTGGGTAGCCTCATGTTTGCTGGATTTCTGACCTGCTGACAACTCAGCTGAAACCATCTCATGAATTCAGTGTTTGTGGCATTACTTCTTTATATTCCACCATTTATCACATTCAGCACATTGTTAGGTTGTGATGATAGTACCTAACTTTCATAACCTAAAACACCTGTAATTTGTACAGTAAGGTTGTATCATCCCTCCTTAGGCTTTCAATATGCAGACTTCTCATGTTGTATGTGAAAGCAGATTTTGCTGTAGGTCAAGGGAGGAGAGCGGGGCAAAGCCCTGCTCAGGGAATAAAATGATGCCCTATGAGAATCCCCTCTTGTGTCTAAAAAACTGTCATTAGGATGTGGTGTTTCATGCACTTCATTCTTGTGGGACCCCCCCTCCCCAAACAAATATATATATTCTTTTGCATACAAATAATTCTGTGCATTCTTAGAATAAAGCGTTTTAAAATTCTGACTAATTTTAACGGTTGAACACTGTACTGACTTGGCTTGTGCCAAACATTTCTGTTGATGGAAGGATTACCATCAATAGAATGTCGTTTTGTTGCCCCACTCTCCTACTGAAACCCAAAAGGCCCCTTGAAATCCTGCACGCTTAACTTGTGCTTACACTGCCGCATAATGTTAACATATAGAAGACTTTAAAAGGGGAATGGATGGAGGAGGCCCTTAGCAAAGCCTAAATGGAATATCCATAGTAATTGCTTATTCATCTTTACTATCATTCAGCTATCCTGGGCAAAATAACCAGGTCCTTGTTCTCAAGGAGCATATCATCTAAAACAGAAAATGGTGAAAACTGCACTTAAGTTGTGATTGTAGTTGAGAATGCATTTTTTTCATTTATAAGTGGGAAATTTATATCCTTACCAATCCCTAAAAACTGTATCTGGGAAAAAAAAACATTTTTCATGTTAATGTTTTCAGGATTGCAGATTGTGCTTGACAACTGAAAAAAATATACTTTAATGCATATAAGCCATACAGACTGGAATATATTCACTATTTTTTTCTTTGGTATATTGTAGGACAAAAACAATCCGAAGACAGCCAATAATAAATGGAGGAATCAATGTAGAAATTGGTAACCCATCATACAATATGTATGAGGTGGGTCATAACCACACTGAAAGGGGCCTTTCAGATTTCACATTAAATCCAGACAAGGTAATATTAAATACCTATTTGTCATTTGTTTTCATAATCAAAGAATTATGTATTATAAAAATAGTGAAATGTCATTATTTTTATGTCATACATGAAAAACACCTCTTGATGCAGTATGCGCAGATAACCAGCTCTATGTTCTAAATACCAATTAGCAAACAGCAGTATATTTGGTAAATACTGTGTGTCTAGTGTTTTTGAAAATCTGTACTAATAATGATCTTTGATTCATTTAATTTACATAAAGCCTGTAATGAAACTGTCTCTTCTCCCCAGGGGGCATTCTTGCTTCTTGAGATTCCTCTTGCATCTGAATCCTCTTTCCCCAGACTACCATAGCCAGTCATCAGGTTTTCAAGCAGCTTTTTTCAAGATCACATTTACTAGTTACGACAAAAGTTTTTTTTCCTATTTTTCTTTCTGACTTTATTCTCCATCTGACATCTTCACAACAGGAAATGTCACCACAATGTGGACAGAGAGTTCCCTTCAAAAGTGTCCTGGCTTGATGGGTTCACCATACCACTAAGCATGTTGCTTTGACAGTGTTCCTCTCAAACCAGTAGAAGATTGGATAGAGTGGCAGTGCTGAGAAGAAAACCTAACCTGCACAGCCTACCTTGTAGTACCTATGCAATCAAACTTCTCCTGCTCTAAACTATAACCTCTCTGCTAAGACTGGAGGACACGAGGAAGCTGCTTTATTTGCCCAGTCCTGCCTCTTTCTATGGACAGGGGCATCTAAAAAGGGATTAAGTAGAGCTGCTATAAGTAGATTCTGAAGCTGCCTGCATAAATGGCCTTCTACCCTTTGCCCTGGGTGAAGAGGACTCAGATTTGTACATCACTGTAGTAACCGCTGTGTCCCAGGATAGTCTAGCATTGGTTGTCATATAACTCTTATAGTCATTCCAGATTATCCAAATAAACTTTTATCATTTCAAGGGAAGGTAGATTGATTGATTGATTGATTGATTGATTGATTGATTGATTGATTGATTGATTGATTGATTGAAACATTTACAGCCTGCATTTTGTCAAGTAACCATAAAGACTCACAAATAACCATCAAGACCCACCTTCAGTATAAATACAATGCCTGCAGTTTAAACTTCATTAAAAGCTTCAGTGAATATAATAGCCTACCAGAGCCTCCTGAAAATGTCCAAGGCTGATGGTACTCCACATCTCCTCAGGAAACCTGTTCCATGAAGTACAGAAAATACAAGCCCCAGGTGATGCCAGGCGTTAAATCAAAGAACATTTAGAAGGTGGCAAGCTGAATAAGGTAGCTGGGACACGTGAAGACAGATGGTCCTTTAGACATGTGTCTCCCAGACTGTGAACAACTTTAAAATTCATAATCGTCATGTTGAACTGAACTGGGAAATAAATTTGTAGCCAATAAATCTCTTTTAAACTGTGGGGGAGGGGAGACCAATTGAAACCGGGCTAATTCAGTTGGAAAACTGTTACAAGAGTGGATTTTTTTCTTAATTACTTTGTCAAATCTGTTCACATCTTACAGGAGAGAAGGTTGCCTATGGTTGTTTATGCAGTGTTTCTTCAAGGTCGTTCAAAATATCTTTTTTTAAGGATAAACTGACAGAATTATGTGGTTGATGTGATCATACCATCCAAAGGCAATATTGTCCAATTTCTGGTGAAAAAGGTGTACTCCTCTGGAAATGTTATGGATCTTTTTTAAAAATTTTTTAAAAAGGACACAGGTGAACCTAAATTTGAAAAGACTTAACGGATTTCTGAAGAAGATATTTCTTCTCAGGTTGAGACACTGAAATCAGTCTCAGGACTTTCTTGCATTCATCCCTCTACCGCAAATATGTTCCAATGCAACTAATGCACTTGGAGATAGCTAGCGTTTTGTATGACGACAAATGTTTCCAGTACAGAGTACTATGATTCAGGTTCACAGCTGTCTCCATGGTGTTCACCAAAGTATTAATTCCTCTGGTAGCACTTCTGCAATTACAATGAGTTTTCTTTTTCCAGTATCTGAACAATATCCTTTGGGAATAGGACGGGGTATAAATTAAAATTGAATTGAAAAAAAAAAGAATTGAATTGAATACCCTGCTGTTGCTGAATGCAGGGTCTCAGAAATGTGCATTCTGCACTGGCAAGCTTCTGGCTTTGTTATAACCAGGATTAGACCTCCCTGAAGACCACACAGATGTTAATTTCTGCATCATAGGGGATTGGAAGTGTGTGTGTCGATGTAGAGATTTTCTCTTTTTTGCAGATTTCCTGGTATGCAGTGTTCAGCTTTGATAGCACTTACCTAGCATTGGGTTCCAGAGGCAGGTTAAGATCTCACAGAGCTCTCTGGCTGAGCTGTTGGAAGTGGTCAATAGTTTGGTGTTGGACACCTTCAGATTTATGATTCTGGGGGATTTCAGCATCTATGCTCATCTTTGTCAAGATTTCATAGCTTCTGTGGTAATAATAGGACTGCCCCATGAGTAAGCCTTTGTGTGTGTATGTTTGCATTTTCTGTATCAAGCAGGAAACTGATGATTTGGTAAGTGGGAATTTGCAGGTATGAAATTGCTAGAGGTACATTGACAGGGGAAATGGGCAGAGAAACTGAAATACTATAGATCACATTTGTTGGAAGCTCAACCATATTCTGTTACTGCCTTAAAAGAGTATTGCCAGTATTTCAAATTGTAGGGGGGAAATGAACTATTTTAAGAAAAGAAACTAAAATGCAAATAATTCCTCTGTTTAAATACAGGCCAGGTATATTGGGGGAGGGACCACAGTCTTCAAGCTTCCTCACACAGCACCTCCAATCTACTTAAACTCTGATCTGAAAGGACCTCTAACAGCAGGGGTGAGAAATTATAATTGTAATTCATTTTCCATACTCATTCTATCATGATGCCCTAGTTAGGGTTATAAAAGGTTCTTGGTAAAACATACAGCATTTAGTAAATAATGTATTTGTGAGTAACTAGTGTGACATGTTATAAAATGTATAACTGAAAACAAAAAGGAAATAGAAACAAAGTTACTGCATTTTATAATAGCAGTTATAAATCAAACCAAGTAACAGTTCCGTCCTGTTTTGTTCAACAGCGACAGCAAAGTGCAGGATTCTCTGCTATCTCAAAGCATGAAAACATGCACTAGGAAATTGATCGTATTTTGGGTTGGGGAAATTGCCATCACTCCCATTGGTACTGCTTAGAAATGGGGTGAAGAAACTAAGTAGAAGAGCCCTGCCTTCAATAAACTGTATATTCTTGCACTGCTAATAGTTGCAGGGCTGTTCAGGCACAGAAACCAGTAGCGCAGTGATCTGTTTGGATTAGGATGCTATTTTGGCACAGATCTGCACTTGCACCTAGCAGCTGCTAAAGGGAAGGGGTAAGACCAGGCAGTTAGTAAGCATGCATAATTAACGGAATACCTTTTATCACAGTGGAATAAACTGGCAAATGAACTGAGCTATGCCTTTATGTAAGTGATAATGCATGCACAAATTGTGCCAAACTTTTTTTCTGAAACTGAAGACGATGGACAAATAAATAATAGTCCAGTGTTCACTTAAATTAGTGTCAACTGACAATTGAATATTAGTTAATCATTTGTACACCAATATATACACAATTTAGGTTACAGAGCACATGTCTCTGCACAGTACAACTTCAAAAGTATACAGTTTTTTCCCAAAGTTACAGTAATATTGTACAAGTACAAATGGTAACTGAAGTATGCTATCCAGTGCCCAAGTGAGCAGGTCTGCAATTTGCATATGCATAATTGTATTTTGGATCATGTCCGAACTATTTAATGCAGGAAAACCAATTAATGAGCAGAATACACACAATTCAATTAAAGGAGATGCACAAAAACCATACTTAAATTAATGGAGCTAAAGCACTGCAGTTGGATGTAAATGCTTCTAATTGATACTACCTATGTCCTAAAAATCTCAACACTCTTCCAATAAAATTGTATTAATTATATTCATATAGAACAGTTCGTATATCCATATATTTAATTTACAGTCATCTTAATGTGGTTTCATGTATGATTGTTTACCAGAGAAACATGGACAAGTGATACTAATTTTTTAGCGCCTAATGTGATATATAAAGATACATGCGAAGCTGCATGTAGTAGGTATTCTTAGGGCTTTTTATAGCTTATCCAACCCTGAGCAGTGCAGTTCAAACCAATTTCAAAGTATATAACTACGTCATGCAACATGCATCCTGACTCTCACATACTTAACAAATACATTTTAATAAACTCATTCTTGTATAAATGTCTCTAAGATTACAGTGTTAGCAGCAATCTCTTAATGCATAGTAATTACACTGACTCATTGAAACTGCTAAACTTGTTAGGGCTTGATTTACATAGCCTAAATTTCCCTCAAAAGTAACGTACTGGTGAGAAGTAGTAAATTATGTACATTATGTCTCAGTTGAAGTGCTCTGTCCAAGTACTCAATAAAAGCTTTTATGATTTTTCAAATAAACAAAAGATATATTAGAGATACCCAGATGTGTTCACGCATAGTTTTAATGTAAATATTATGATGAATTAGCCATCTCTAGTAAATCATCTTGTACAAAATTGAAATATTCTTTCTACCTTTCTGGTAGCTTTTTATTCACCCCTCTGAAGATTTTCCATTTAATTAAAACAGTTGGACTGATCTCATTTAACTTTTATTTCAGTTAAGTGAGCTTAGCAACACAGTATAACAAGGTAATTCTAAATGTACTTAATAAAAATAATATCTATTGGAATAGTAGAGCTTGGTCCAGCAGAATGTTCCTGTAGGCATCTTCATTTTACAACAGAGGATGTAGAATTTTCCACTGGGCCCAACTCCCAGGCCACTGCTAAACTATGATGATGTGTTCTCTTCAGCCTTTTAGTTTTGCCATCTCCAATAGAAAAATAATAACTTTTTACCATTTGATACCATCAGTGGCTATTACAGATATGCCAATTTAGCCACTTGGGGAATCTAACCACCCATTTCTATTTATTTAGAGAGTAATTTTTTAATTAAGACCACAAAAAGGATAAATATTAATGAGAGTAAGAATTGTCTAATATCTCCAGAGAAGGAGAAAAATGAAATTAAGAATAAACACAATCCTTTAGCTCCAAATCTAAAACCTGTGGTGTAGTTAGCAAGGGGACTGAGCACACCTCTTGAGCACCTTTTTTTGAAAAATGGCAACTTTTCAGTACAGTGGGAGCTGGAGGAAAGAGGGGGCTCTGGGCTGAGAGAGACCTGGCAGGGGATGCCATAAGGTGGGCTCTCTGTTCCTCCAGCATGCCTGGGAGCAGGGGGGAGAGAGGCATGCTGGCGCCTCACATAACAGCTGTGGTGAGAGTGAGTGGCATTGCCAGGCATTGGTGGTTCATCCACTCCCGGCCTGGAAGAGGATGAGTGAGAGAAGACCAGGTTGCCGCCACCGCCTTTAACCACTCACCAGAATGTCTCCACTCTTACAATCGAGGAAATCTGCAGGATGGAGTTTTCAACAGGAACCTTTCTTACCCAAGGAAACGTGTGGAGAATAACTCCACACCGCTCTGTTTCTGGGGGGCAGGAGAAGAGCTTGTACGTGCCAGCTCCCCCTTTGCAGCTGTAATGAGGAAAGCCAGCTGGTGCTCTCTCCCTCCTCTCTGATGTATTATTCCTATTAATATCAAACTCTTCTGGAGGGGAAAGCTAGTATTTTCAGCCCTTCCGTTCTTCCCATTTCATCCAGCATCTGTTTCATCCTACATGATAGTTCGCAGTACTACCCATGGAGCTGAGTGAGCAAATGTGTGTGTCCATATAGTCAGAAATATATTTCCTTGTGTTCCCTTTGCTGAGTTGGAAGAAAGGGGACTGTCTTGATCATGTTGAAGTGAGCAACAAACCTCTCATGGATGTACCGGAACAAGATTGCTGCTTGTGTGAGGTTGTTAAACAAAAATGTTCAGAATTTTTTTTCAGTTGCAGTTGTCAACATGTAGAACAAAATTTTATATATTATTTTAAAAGACTCTGTGTCACCATTTGAAAACCTGATACACATTCAGCTGCCAAATTGTGATTTTATGCAAGTATAAGTATATAATAGGCCAGTATGGGAGGCTCAATTTTTTTTGCCTACCTGGGGATTCTACTCCACGCCCGTTACTTGACGGCTGTACCTCTTCGGGAGCGCGGGGCAGGTTGAGTGCTTTTCTAATTAGTTTCTTTTTCTCCAGAAGTGACACAAACTTTTGTATTGCTCTCTGACCTCTTGATGCTCTTCCCTACCTCTTCTGTAGTTTGGGAAGATTCCTTTTCTCCCTTCACCCTATGCAGCATTCATACCTCTTTTTGATCTGAACCCAGACCTCCCCCCACCCAAGGCCATGTGCTTGTTCCCCCTAATTTTAGTACGTGGGTATGCCCGTGTCTAAAACTTACCTCTTTATGACAAGAAATTAAGAACTAGGCAGAATAATCTTCAAGTTGTCTCTTTTAAGGTCATGTTATTGATGTTATCTTTTCTTAAATTATCTCTTCCTTTGCCAGAAATAACGGCACTAGAATCAACTAGGCCGTAATTGCGACAGGGCGCAGGGCATATGGTGGGGTCCAGAGCAGTGAGCATGTGTGCCCAGGGCCTGCTGGGCAGCCGAGCTACACCTGTCTTGATTGTGTGATGCGTGCGAGTTGAAGGGGTGGAGCACACTCCCTATATATTAGGCAGCACGCAGTTGCTCCGGCCTTCTTCGACATCTGGAGCAAACTGAACTGGTGTTTTTGCTAGTTAGGCAGCTAGGGCAAGTGGAGGCTTACCAGTAGAGTTTTGGTACTGGTGGATTTGGGGTACTCTTCCCCCCACATTTCCCTCCCGTCTCCTTTTTGGGAGGTGCTACGGTCAGTATTTGGCGCCAAAAATACACAGCGGGGGGCGCGTAGTCACCCAAACAGCACGAGCTTCAGCGGGGGAGGGAGCAGCAAGTGGAACCCCGGGCATTCAGGCTGGTGGGTTTTTTTCTGGCCCCGCACTAGGTGGTATCTCTTGGGGCTGGGTTTACAGCCAGCGCCGGACCCTCCCCTCACTGTCCAAAGGGCTCACCACTTAGACGCCTCCCACCAAGGCTGCACCACTTAAGTAGAGACCAAAAAATCATGTGTATGCCCAGAATCCTACATGTTTTTCCAGCCTGTATCAAGAAGACTTCTGAAATAATGGTTTGGGTCCACTGGGAGATTTCTGCATATGTTAGGGTTTCTTCCACAAGTGAAAATGTGGGGGGGAAATTTGCACTTCATCCCATTCGCTTAAGTTAAAATATATCTTTTTTGCTTAAGGTATTGTACAAGCAATTTCTGGACACTATATAAGCTAAGCACTAGGTGTTGCAGATTTTGCAGAAGCTGAACTGTGCTAGATCCATTTATGTTTCCACTTGCACATTGCTGAATTGAAGTGAATGAGTGGAAGGAAAATAAATATTAGTGCTCTTCCACAAATGCTTGTGCAAGGGGTTGCACAAGAGTCCATTCACATAGGTAGCAGTTTTCGTGTTGACGCAAGAGGTTGCACAAGTTCTTGAAAGCAAGTAGATATTTCATTTTTCTTGAAATAGTTCTTGTGTGTGTAGAAGACCCTCTGTAGATGTAGCATACCTTCTGAATTAGGCCATCAATATTGAACCATTATTTGTTTTACAGCCCAATCCAAGGGAGGGGATGGTAGAGTGGCAGCCAGGGATGATGAAGATGTGCTGCCTCCAAAGAGGCAATCAGTGGTGTAGGTGCCAGGGGAGGAGGAGAAACTCCTTGCTCTCCCAGGAAAGCCCGGAGGTGAACATAACTTACCTACCTTTTTGCTGCTGAAAGAGAGCAGTGCCAGGCTGAAGTCAGCTCCAGCCCCTGGAGTACCCTGAGGATGCCAGTTCAACTTCCTGTGGTACAGGCTGCCCCTTACCTGTCCAATATAACATCTACGAAATGCCGCTGGGCCTTTTCCAGGGCCCGTTTTGATGCTTTTCCATCAGCCAATCTAATGGGCAGATTTCAAAAAATCCCACGACATAGGAGACTATGTGTTTGTAACTCAGGGGAAGTGGACTCTGTATTACATATTTTATTGCATTGTGAACTCCATAAAGGGGAAAGGGAGGCTTTAATTCATCCATTGTTTATCCAGTACAGAAATTTAACTAGAGTTAATTCCGATTCAGTTCTTGTGAGAATTTTGCTGGAAGACCGAGTTTCTCTTATATCTCAGCAGGTAGCTAAATTTTGTATGCTGGCATATAGTAAGAGAAGAATCATGTTGGAATCAAGAGCCAGACCACATGAGGGTGACCGTAATAATGCTACAAGCTGATGATATTTTTTTGTGTATAGACTTGTATCGTGGATTTCTGTACAAATTCGATTTTTCTTTTGTTTATTGTTCTTCTTTTTTCTTGTTCTTCTCTACTCTTTTTTGCTGGCCTAATGGCCGTAATAAAACTGACTGACTGACTGTGGTACAGGAGTGATGGCATAGAAGAATCCCATGCTTCCAGGCTTCCATACCACAGTGCCAGGCGGCACAGGTCCTGGGCAACCCTTCCACGACTTCCAATGCTTTTTCAAATCCCACCTCCCCACCATTTTGGGATTGCAGCCTTAGTTTGCTCAAGTATTTGAAAATAAGTTATAATTTTAGAACACATTATATGCTTAGTATCTTTATGCCCCACAATAATTTTCAGTTTTAACCAGCACTGAACAATAATCTTTACATGGACTCTCTTGTTTACAGCTAAACAGGCCTTCCATTCAGCATGTTATAAACTGTATTTTTTATAAGCTAGACTAAATCATACAAATAATTATGAACAATTATTGGATAAAACAATTTTTATACACACACCCCCATATTACATTGTATCAAAAGCATGTGTCATAAAATATTTGACTTCTGTTTTGCTTGAGTCTAAGTCATTAATAAAAGAATCCTGGTTTTCACTCATCATGCATGTTGTGTGAAATTAATATTTTCTCAGTTCTTAAACTAATCTTTAATGACATGTGACATTTTTATCTCATTTCAGCCAACAAACTACTCTAATCCAGTGTACGCAAAGTTGTACATGGATGGGCAAAACTGTCGAAACTCCTTAGCAAGTGTTGATGAAAGGAAAGAGCTCCTTCCAAAGAAAATAGATATTGGAATAAGGGAGACTGTGGCATAATCAATTGTAACTTTTTGTATACTGTATAAATGTATAAAATATAAGGATTACTTTTCTATGTACCAACAGTATTATAATTGTTTGGGCATCAGCATTACCTCTGGAAATTTTTTTTTCTGTTTGGTTGGTGGTTTTTTGGGTTTTTCTTTAGCTGATGACTTGACTGACCATTTGTATGGTATTTTTATGAAAAAAAAACTGTACTACCAGTACAATTTACAGCAATGCTGCTGATATAACACACATTGAATTTGTTAAAATTTAAGAAAATCCTTTGTAGTGTGAATATGAGCAATCTATTTTGTATGAACTCTTTTTTTGTTTTAATTAATCAATGATGATGATCTTGCACTTTTTCATGATATGGTTCGACAGCTGTAGTACAGTGTGTGAATTTGTTTCTGTTTTAAATGGTGGAAGTTTGATTGGATGATCTACTCTCTTTGTGCCCCTTAGAAATTCACTTCAAAACTTTGAAATAATAGGACACTTAATTTCACAGATCACACATAACTTGCTTTTACAGTTTGCTTTAGGATGCCAACAAGCTATGAGTACTATAGAGAACATCTAATGGTCTGCATGAACACAGATTATTCAGTTTGAGGGATACAGTGATTGTCCATACTATAGTAAACATATATATCATGTAAAAATCCTTCATATTTAGTAAAGCTGCATAGAATTTAGTAATATACAACTTACGAAAGGAAAGACCTTAACTGATGTGTGACGTGGCTTATTCTGCAGTCCTTTGTACAATAGCCTATCTGGAGCACAAGAGGGCATTGCCAACACACATTATATATTTATTTACTCAGCCACATGTATTATTTGTATGAGATAAACTCCCCTGTGATGTAAAGAGAACAGAAAGCCATAAGCACACACATTAACAAGGTCTTTTTAGGAGGAGGAAAAATCCACCTTCTTATATAGAAATATGAAACCCACCCACCCAATCTTCATCATTTTGTATCTTTGAAAGTATTATTTAAAAACTACTGTTCATTAATTTTAAACCTTCCTGAATAAACCTCAAACCACATTCTCAGCGGTGGAGAGTGTTAAATGTAACAGGTTTCCAGCACTTTCTCTGGTATTAGCCAATTTTATGTTGTTATGAAGAATAAAAACAAAAACAAAAATCAATACAATTTGCCTTTTTAATTGTGACAGAAATATGTATTGCAATTTCTCTAGGTTGCAAAAAAAAGAAATCTTTTATATATATATATAACTTTAAAGGCACAAAAGACTTCACACTCATGTAGAAAAAGAATTGGAGGGGTTTTTGTTCCCTCTGCTACATATTACTGATTTTTCGCTGTCCTAATATATTAATCTAACAGATTAAATATGTTTGTGGTGGCTCTTTATTCCCTTTGTACAAACATTGCAAAAATAACAGCTGTTTTATAAAAGATTTTTTTGCTGTACTCTATGCATGCATACTACCTATTTCTAAACTTTGCCATGTTGAGGCCTTTATTAAAAAGAATTTGATTCATGTAATATCAGTGCAGTTTTGCTTGAACAATGTTTTGCATATCATAATTTGTCAGGTTCCTGATTAACTTTTTTTTTAATCGGACAGTATGCTTCATTTGGTTAAACAGTCATTTTGCCCATATTTCTAAAAAATGTAAATGAAGTGTTACATACTTTATTGTTGACTTTTGCTTACTCAAATGAAATTCTACATGTTTAACTATTGTGCAGAAAACTTCTTGAATATAAACACAGAGAATTAATATCCACTCCAAAAACACAAGATGCTACGGAAAGGGAGGGGGAAAGGGAGGAAATGTCGAATCTGTCTCAAGCCTCAGTACAAATCTGAAGTAAAATTTCTCTCTCTCTCTGGGCCTTTCCCCACTTTTGTCCTTCCCCTCTATGCCGCGCGCTGCTCTCAGCGCACAGCATCCCAGGCGCGCGCCCGGCCGTCCCCACGACCCCGCGCTCTGCGCGGGGCCATCAAAAGGCGCCATCAAAAGGCGCCGTTGAGAAGAGCACCTGGGATGCTGCGCGCTGAGGGGCGCGACAGCAGCAGCTTCGGGGCGGCTGCGCTGTCGCCGCCCCTCTCAGTGGGGAGTGCCGAGGGACCCCGCGCTACTCTCCTCGAGTAGCGCGGGGCTTAAGGGAAGTGGGGAAAGGCCCTCTCTTTATAATTCTGAAGTAAAAATTGTTGACATGTTCTAACTTTGAAACCTTTTAAAATAAGGGGACTCTGGCAAGGTAAAATAGTTGTCAGAGGAAGTGTATGAAGGGAGCTGAATCTATCCTCCACTCTTCTTCCAAATACCTAACTTTCAGATTTTTAAATGGTTATGCTTAACAACTCCAGTCTCTGGATTTGTCTAGGGAATCATACACAGAGCATCAGTTTGGGCTGCCAATTTGCAATGCAGTTAGGAATACAAATGCAGGGTTTCAGTGCTCCAGTTACGAGCAATTTAAATTTAAACATTCTTATTTACTTGGGGCAAAACTTAGCTATAGGATCCTCCTGTGATCCTCTTTTAAAACAGTTTTCATTGCTGACTTCCATTCCTTTTCTTAAAGGAGATGCATATTTCAAGAAGATGCCTATTTCACATTTAAAATCTTTAACTATACCATTCAAACCCTGATTACCTTAGTTAGTAATTCATAAAATATCTCTAAAATTTAATCTTTCATCACCTCCATTTGACATAGCTATCTCATACCTTAGCTAAAAAAAAATTCATCCTTGCCTTCCAAGGAGGGGAGAGAGAAGCTGAGGGTCCACAATAAGATGTAGGACAACGTTTTGTGGAATGAAACTGGCCAAAGCTTGTTTATTGATTTTCTGACTGAGGAAGCAGAGGCACAGCATAGGGTATTTATCCAATCACTGGGCAACACCCTTGTTGCCCCCAGTCATATCCTTCCCCCAGGCCCAAGTGCTGGGGAAACTGGGAGCAGC
This sequence comes from Sphaerodactylus townsendi, assembly GCF_021028975.2. Taxonomy (NCBI): domain Eukaryota; kingdom Metazoa; phylum Chordata; class Lepidosauria; order Squamata; family Sphaerodactylidae; genus Sphaerodactylus; species Sphaerodactylus townsendi. The sequence continues at coordinate 48,600,420 of NC_059426.1, forward strand.
AAGACAGTGGGAGCCATTTGGGCACTGGCTCCAATAGTAGTAGATTCTTATCTGGTGAACCAGATTTGTTTCCCCACTCCTACATTCCTGCTGGGTGACCTTAGGCTAGTCACAGTTCTTTGGAACTCTCTCAGCCCCATCTACCTCACAAGGTGTCTGTTGTGGGGAGAAGGGAAAGAAGTTTGTAAGTCCCTTTGATTCTCCTTACAGGAGAGAAAGGGGAGTATAAATCCAAACTCCTCTTTTCTTCTTTTAATGAATGGTTCATGTTTCTCTTATAATATCTAGGTCTGCCGTTAGTGTAAGTCTTAAAAGGGGATGCACAATAAACTCAGTGGTTTGGGGCAGGTCTGTATGCTTCTTCAGAAATCACATGATGCCAAAATTACTTTGTGAAGGCCATGTGGGGTGAGGGAGAGCTTCTTGGGTAGATATCAAGTGAAAGGGGTGCTCGACGCTGGCCCTTTCCACACAGTAAATTCTGAGCGGGCTACAGCTGGAATTAATGAACCCGGCATAGCCCCGGGCCCTTCGCATGGTTGACTATCCAGTGGACAGCCAACGTACCAGCTGGGGCACGCGCCTTTACATGGAGGCATTTTGGTTTCTGTAACTTTAGAAGGAATGAAGGAAGGAGGGAAGAACCAATAAAGGAGGAAAGGTAAGATCACATGATCTACTGCTATAATAAACTATAATTCCCTAAATGCAATATCTTTAAAGACAAACTATTTTACACACATGCTAGCTACATTTTACTGCTGGGGCAGCACAGTTTCAAGAGTCTGCTGCTTATATGGAGGAGTGGGGAATCAAACCCAGTTTTCCAAATTAGAGTCCACTTGCTCTAAACCAAATCAGAGTCCACTTGCACCATCACTACACGACCAAGGAAAGTTACTTATTAAGTTGCTGTCGGTTCATGCAAGCAAACTTCACTGAAACAACATAAACAAGATCAGAAAATGTTGGTTGTGAGGAGGTCTTTACCCATAGTTTTGAGAAGGTAAGGCATGTTAAACATACAGGGTTGTATCCAGAGTAATCTTTCCATTTGTAGAATTGAACTTCCCTTTTTCCTCCCTACCACTGCAGCCAACTGATCTTCCTGGGTATCTTCCAGGAATAGCACGAGAGAGCTCTGCAGCAGAAAGGGAAAATCAATAGAAATTCTCAGTTTGGTCTGGACCCAGTGGTATTTTATACCATTATTTTACTATTCACATTTTAAATTGAAAAATAGTAAGTACCCAGTAACCTTGTAATTTCTTCTTCATACACTTTCTATAAATGAATTAAAACAGTATTAAAACTGTCACATGTAGTCCAGTAGCTCATAATAGCAATACACATGTAAACATAAAATGTCTTCTTGTTATAAGGATATTCAAGGTTAATTTGTTTGGCCCAAGCTCAAAACTTTTTCTGATCCAAGTTTTTATGATCCAATATGGTAAATGGCATGACCAGTCTAAGCAAATTCAAGAGAAGTTGGCCAAATTTCATATCCTGTAAGACTACCTAAAAAGGGGAACTCCTATAAGAATGTAATCATTTACTGATCAACATTGAATTTATGAGAATGAGCAAGGAGCCCACTATGGCAACTTCATAAATGTTCTGGAAGTAGGGGTGGGTAGCATGGTAGCCAAGTTTGTGGATGATACCAAATTATGTAGGGGGGTGAGAACCACAAAGGACTGCGAAGAGCTCCAAGCGGACCTTGATAAATTAGGTGAGTGGGCTAAGAAATGGCAAATGCAGTTCAATGTAGCAAAATGTAAAGTGATGCACATAGGGGCAAAAAATCCAAACTTCAGAGACACACTACGGGGTCAGTGCTATCAGTCACAGACCAGGAAAGGGATTTGGGTATCTTAGTTGATAGTTCCATGGAAATGTCAACTCAATGCATGGCAGCTGTGAAAAAGGCAAACTCTACTGGGGATAATTAGGAAAGGAATTGAGAATAAAACTGCAAAGATTGTCATGCCCTTATATAAAGCAGTGGTGCAACCGCACTTGGAGTACTGTGTTCAGTTCTGGTCACCACATCTCAAAAAGGATATCGAAGAGACAGAAAAAGTGCAGAGAAGGGCAATGAGGATGATTGAGGGACTAGAGCACCTTCCTTATGAGGAGAGGCTGCAGCGTTTGGGACTCTTTAGTTTGGAGAGGAGATGCCTGAGGGGGATATGATTGAAGTCTATAAAATTATGCATGGGGTAGAAAATGTTAACAGAGAGAAATTTCTCTCTCTCACAATACTAGAACCAGGGGGCATACAATGAAAATGCTGGGGGGAAGAATTAGGACTAATAAAAGGAAACATTTCTTCAAGCAACAGGTGATTGGAATATGCTGCCACAGGAGGTGGTGATGGCCACTAACCTGGATAGCTTTAAAAGAGGCTTGGACAGATTTATAGAGGAGAAATCGATCTATGGCTCCCAATCTTGATCCTCCTTGATCTGAGATTGCAAATGCCTTAGCAGACCAGGTGCTCCTGACCAGCAGCAGCAGCAGCAGAAGGCCATTGCTTTCACATCCTGCATGTGAGCTCCCAAAGGCATTTGGTGGGCCAATGCGAGTAGCAGAGTGCTGGACTAGATGGACTCTGGTCTGATTTAGCAGGCTCTTTCTTATATTCTTAAGATCACTGGAAAACATTTTTAAATAGATCCAGCCATTAGTCTAATCAATCCATTAATCCTCAACTAACCCAAGGACCATAGTTATTCCAATATATTAATGTTCATTATTGTGGTCATAGTCATAATTAAAAAAGGAGAGAATCTACATTTTGAAATGATACAGCATTAGAAAAAAATGTTCCTTACAACAAATAAAATAATATACAGAAATAACTGAAAAGCACAATTCCTAAACAGAAAACTCATGGAATGATAACAAAAAAAATGTAGTTACTATGTTTTCCCTGATAAAGGTTAAAATATTACTATTTCTGAAAATCACCCAAGGCAAGTCTCTATAAATGGTGTGTGTGTGTGGGGGGGGGGGGGTGTTAGCTCAGAGCTGTCCTATAAGATGTCCCAAGTCATATATTTTAATATGTATTTTTTCCCAACAAAAACAGATAAATTCAATTGTGCAATGAACATTAAAAATGCTACTAATTTTGTATATAATTCCGTAAAACTCACATTGAAGAGTATACTGTATACATTTATTTACTGACACTATTTATAATCTCAGCTCTTCTTTTAATCCAAGGCAGGAAAAAAGGCCAAGCAACACAAAAACCTCATTCAAAATAGAACCAGTCTATAACAGCAACAACTATATATTGGTTGCCCCACAGAAAACGGCACAAGTTTACTAGGGACAGAATTCTACCATGGACTTGCTCTTTGAAAAAATACAGTCTGATAGATAGGATTGTCAGCCAATGGTAGGCAACAGTCAGGAGTTAGGGGTGGGGATATGGGGGGCACACTATTGGTGTGATGGCATTATAGCACCTTCGGGGCAATCCCACAAAAAATGTCACACTGCTTTAGAATTGCTGGTAACTTTATGGTAAAAATGGGAGCACCATCATTCCAACAGAGATTGTTCTCACCCATCAGTTGTCAGAGTGGCAGCAGGCAGCAGCGTTTCTCCTGGGAGGTCTGTCTGGCAACCTTATATTGAGACTTTACAGAAAGTCATCGGAGTCAGTGCCTTGCAGAGCATTTCTGAAGGACTGAGCTCAATAAAGTGGGGAAGCTAAAAAGGCAGTAGGTGAGATGAAAACATTCAGAACAAATACATGTGAAAATAAAGAAATGGAAAGCAGCACAGCTGTACATTCCTACTTATGGGACTATAATTCAGATATTTGTACTCATGGAAAGGGTAGTTTATAAGCATTTCTAGACTTAATGTAGGAGACTGGCTTTGATATTTACTTGGCAATACGAAACGGTCCTAAGTCAAATGTATTGAAATGAGAGTGTATCTTTGTATGATATACACACACTCGAAATACACACCCATGCATTCAAAAACATCTTTACTAAATTTTTGAAAATATAGCGTTCAATAGATTTTCTAAGACAGGAGGCTGACTCATGACAGCCAATTAATTATAACAATCAGAGGAATTCTAGACAAAGTATTTTCAGTGTTAATAGGTAGGCTAATTAAAATTCATGTCCCATAAAAGTCACTTGACTCTCAATTATGATTAAGTATGCAAGGTCATTAGAACACAGTGAGAGACTGAGCCAAAAGCAGTCCCCTAGTTAGTCAGTGACAGTTCAGAACTATTGTCATGCTTTGTAAAGAACTGTACATGAAATACAAATTACAGTTCAGGGTCTCCCAGTATGAAGTGTGAAGGACTGATGGAAACAGTAATTTTCTGGCCTTGAGGCCTATTTTTATGTGGTGGTGCCTGACTGTTTCCAAATCAGAAATTCAGTGCTCTATTTCAGATATTTGAAATTCTTATTAAAGTTCAAAAGGTCCATAGTTTAAGAACTGGAAGTCTTGACCTATTTTGTACTGTTAATTTTGTAATCATAAGTTATTAGCATAATTGGTCTTCATGATACTGTTACTATAAGTGGCAAAAGGTTTCTTTGGCTTTCAGTAATCTATCTGTTGAATTTCTATGTTCCTATTCTACTAAAAAAAATTCTAAAAGGAACATTCTTCCAAATTAATATGAGACCACAAATGAGGCTGAATGGTTTTTCAAAATCTCTGTCCCACAAAGGGGACACAATGTAGTTTCTTTCATAACAACTCTGTAAGTAGGTCAGGTTGAGAGAGAACTATTGACCTAGCATCAATCAAGGAACTTCATGGCTGAAAGCAAACATTCATATGATGTTAGACATATTTGTTCTGATTCCCTAATGTGTGATTTAGAGCCATAGGACAGCAAGGAGGGGAAATCAGCTGTGGGGGTAGAGCACTGCCATCCTGCTCTCCCCAAGGTACTTACCCTGGTGAAAGGGTGCTGTCACTGGTATGCAGTCACCCTGTTCCTCCCCAAGACTTGAACTCAGCAGCAGATGCTGGCACAGCTGGCATAAGTGCATAAAATTATAGGGGGGCATGGCCAGGGAGGAGCTGACATTAGTTGACTTCCCCCAGCCATACGCCACATTACACTGGTGGACAAATGTAAGTCTATCACAGTCAATGGGGACTTCTTTTTCATCTTTCCAGCCTCCTTGCACCACTTGGGGGCCTCTTTGGGGGCAGCATCCCAACAGGGCCACAGTTTTTGGATGGGACCCCCCATAAATGACCATCAGAGGAACACAGAGTTGGCTGTGGTTCTGGAGAAAGAAGTGGCTTTTCTCCCCGGTGCCATTTCCCTGATTGAAAAGCTAACACCCCTTATTGCCTTTAGTATTCTAAGGGGGAAAAGCAATGTACATCTTATTGTACCCTGTTGAGTCTAGAAAGCAACTTTATCATGACTGACAAATTACCACAAATAAGAGTTTAATCCTTTCTGCCCCAGCACCATCATCTGACTCCATATCACATATTCCAGTGCTTTTTGCAACTAAATTTCACATCTGGAGAATGGATCTAATCACAGATCTCCAATATCATGTCATCTGAGTCCCAAGTAGGAATATGAATTCCAATCTCCTGAGTCCTACTTTGAAACTCTAACCACTATAACCATTTAATTTTCGACCAACCTCCTCCGTCCGCAGCCTGGGGGTCCACCTGGATTTGCCTCTTTCAATGGAGACCCAGGTGGCCCATATTACCCGGGTTGCATTTTTCCACCTTCGATAGGCCCGACGGTTGGCCCCTTCCTCTCCAACACTGACCTAGCCACTGTGATCCACGCAACGGTCACCTCCAGGCTAGACTATTGTAACTCGCTCTACGCAGGGCCTTCCCTTGCATTTGATCCGGAAATTGAAACTGGTCCAACATGCGGCGGCTCGCTTGCTCACAGGGGGCGCCTTCTGAGAACATATTCAACCTGAGTTGCGCCGCCTGCATTCCAGTTGAATTCCGAATCATCTTCAAGGTGTGGTTGTTGACCTTTAAGGCCTTACACGGCCTGGGACCCTCGTACCTTCGGGACTGCATTACCCCATATGTCCCAGCTCGACCTCTGCGTTCAGCAGAGGCCAATTTACTGGAGGCCCCTGGCCCCTCAATGACACAGCTGGCCTCCACTCAGGCCAGGGCCTTTACGGCTCTGGCGCCAGCCTGGTGGAACACTCTCCCTCCAGCTCTCTGGGCCCTGTGGGACCTTGGGGAATTCCGCAGGGCCTGTAAGACTGAGTTGTTCCACCGGGCCTTTGGAGAGACTAGCCGCTGAGGGTGCCCCAGCCCCCTTCCCTCTGCTTCGCATGGGTCCCTAACATCATAGGGACCCATTATTCTTTCTTGGGAGGGTTACGTAAGGGTTTCGTAGGACGCTGTTTTAGAACATAACTGTTGTTTTAAATTATATTTATGATTTTATATGATGTTTTATATTGTACACCGCCCTGAGCCCTTCGGGGATAGGGCGGTATATTAAATCAAATAACAACAACAACAACAAAACAACAATATATTTGTTTTGCAAAAGGAAACCAGAGAGGCTCACAGCAATCCTTAAAAGAAATTAAGAACACGGAAAGTTAGAATCAGAAGATTGATTGTTGTTATTGGTACCAATTATTGTCAAATGTTATCTGAAATAAGTCCTGACAGGGAGATTGACATAATATTGGACTCTTGGAATCATAGGCTCATTCCGCATATGCAGAACAATGCACTGTCAAACTGCTTTCAATGCTCTTTGAAGCTGTGCGGAATGGCAAAATCCACTTGCAAACAGTTGTGAAAGTGGTTTTAAAATGCATTATTTTGCGTGTGTGGAAGGGGCCATAGAGTTGGAAGGGACATACACACATCTAGTCCAACTGCCTGCTCAATTACGGATCTAGAAGCTAGAACACCCCTTTCAAGTGTTTGTTCAGCTGCTGCTTGAAGACTGCCACTAAGGGGGAGTTCACCACCTCCCTGGGCAGCCAATTTCACTGCTGACGGAATCTTTTTTTAAAAAAAGATGGTGGCAGTTTTCACATGTTTGCAGAAAGCAACAGGGAGAAGAAACTGCAAGAAAGGGGGGCAATTGGCAAGGCACCACAGAAATTGGCAGGAAAACAAATAACACCCCCCCACACACACACACACACTTAGCTAAATAATTGGGGGGTGGACAAAGGGGAAAAACTATGAGGTGGGGATGAAGGCTTGAATGCTCAATGAAGCTCTTTAATAACAGAATTTAAAAACCCGCTGGCTCTGGTAAGAAGAAAGAAAGCCTTGAAGGCAAATTAAATCAGGCCTTAACTCCCAATGCAGCTCCTGAAAAGACAGAAGGAAAAACACCTTCCATTCACTCATATACTCATTCCTTCTCACTCACTCCCTCTCACTAGAAAAGTTTGCAACAGAAAACAAAATTGCTTTATAGCAACCATTCTCTTGCATGATGGAATTTCACAAGGATCAACAGAAAACATTCTGGCAACTTCAATAAACAGTCTTCCCAGCAGCCAGCAGCAAAAGCCTGCTCTGAGGATGTGCAGTTAAATATACTAAAACCATATGCACATTCCTTTTGACTGCCAACCCATAATAATTGCCCAATGCTTTGCATCAGTGGCCATTTAAGCATCTGTAGTTTTCTTTGTGTGGAGTATACATTCCCTTTGGGTTTGATTCTCAGTTATGTATGTGTTTCTCCTTCTTCAGATGTCCCCATGCTCTTCTTGCGACTTCCTAAACTTGCGAAAGTGTGACTTTTCCTCTCCCTTCACAGGGAAAGTGAAGAAAAGCATGGTGCATTCGGCTTTCTTCAGGTTTCCTGCTCCTCTCCATCTTCCTCCACCCACACAATAACAGTTCCATCCACTCGTTGGACCAAGAGGATCAAAGGAGCTTTAAAAAAGTTTAACACCTTTACATTTAACGGGGAGTGATAGACCACATAAAGTGGAGGTTGCAGAAACAAAAAAGAAGAGGGCCGGGGCAAAATTGACACTCTGGTTATTTGAAACTCCAACCACCTCGATCTCAGAACAGATGACAAAAAATCATTTCAAAACTACTAGATTGCTGTTCTTTGATACCTTCTGCAGGTTTGTGAGATTTCACTAGTATTATGTTTTCAGTTAGGTACTCTGCAGTAGAATCAGCAATGCTATCTGGTGCAGAGGCAGAGCGAGGGGAAACTGCACCCAGGGTGCGTGCGTGCCCTACACCCCTGCCGTGATGCCGCTCATGCTGGAACGCCTTCGGAACACCCACTCCACAGCAAGGCCACTCCTCTTCTGAGGCTCCACCTGGGGCGTCTAGCCCCCCACCCCACCCTGTGGGTGCTACACCACTGATCTGGTGGTCAGTTTACTCCAAGAGATCAACTTCAGGTTGCTAATCAGCAAACTAGGAAAATGAGTCTAAAATCTAGTGCTTCTCTTGCCCAGCAGCCTAAGAATTAGTACACTGCAGTTTAATAAGTGTGCATATCTTTGCAAAATTGAAAGAGGGCTTCTTTAATTAGCTGCAGTCTATGCAGCACTCAGTGTAGTTAATGAAAGAATTAGCAATCAGTTTCATTTATTTTCATTTTTAAAAAGATTCTCAATTGGAATGCTTTTACTTTGTCTGATGTGTGTTGGGGAGGGGGAATTACAATGCTCAGCACAAAAGATACATGTTTTACATACATAGTGGCCTATTATCAATTTGAAACTAATAGAACACATTATTTAACAACATTTTAAGAATGGGATTGTAACAATGTATGTGATTGAGCCACTCGATGATTGCTAAAGAATCAGGACAAGGGCTACAATACCTCATTTGTATTTTCCAAACGAATCACCCCATTAGCAATTTAATGTTAATGACCTAACATAATAATTCATATTGTGAGCCAAAGCTATATTCTAAGAGAGAAAGTAGGGCTTTGTATTCTGTCAGAATGTTGCTAGCAGGGAGATGAACAAGCAACCTTTTTGGTACTTGCCAAATTTATCTTTAAAAAATTTGATTCAGTTTCCTCCTGATCAGAATTAAAAGTCAGATCCTAAGGTCCACCATGTTGACATACCACTGATGCCACCACAATGCTAGCATAGTTTGTCAGTATGCTCCCCGCACAACCCAAAAAGACAGACAAGGACCTGAGAACATAGCAGCGGTGCTGAAGCAGAGCACAACGTCGACAGCCATCCAAAGACAGAAGAATGGAGCAAGTTCATGTCAATGTATTGTTGAAGGCTTTCACGGCCGGAATCACTTGGGTGCTGTGTGGTTTCCGGGCTGTATGGCCGCGTTCTAGCAGCATTCTCTCCTGACATTTCGCCTGCATCTGTGGCTGGCATCTTCAGAGGATCTGATGTTGGGAAAGCAAGTGGAGTATATATATCTGTTGGAGTGTCCAGGGTGGGTGGAGAAACATTGTCTGTGAGTAACAAAAAAGGCAACCAGGTCAATAGTTGAGGGCATCTGAATAGAAGTATTCATGTCAATGCTTTTTTAAAAAAAAAATCAGCTTTCCCTTCTCAGCAGCCATTACACTTCCAGAGCAGTCATTGCTGAAGTTTGGGGTACCTCTCAAACATTAAAACTCTATAATACAGGAATGTACAACAAGAAGGGAGCTTGGGATGAACAATTCCCCTTCCTCAGTTCTGCAAACTCAGGCATTGCCCATGTGTGATCTCTGCTCAGGCCTTGCTTCCACCTCTTCTCCTACAGCAGAGCATATTGATCATGGTAGCCAGACCCTCAGCACTGGCTTTTGGGAAGTGCAGGTAGTTGTTGAGGAGAGGAGAGAAAGTAAATAACCCTCCCTCCATTTTGGATCAAAACCCAATATTTATTACAACGTGGTGGAAATTGAGTTTCTCGTAATCTGTTAGTAAATATATAAAAGGGTTTTTGAAATATTTGTACTATGGAATTTGCTTCCTCAGGTTACAGCTTCTGGCCTTCAATCTATATCCAGTGATGGTGAACCTTTTCGAGACCGAGTGCCCACATTGCAATCCAAAACCCATTTATATATCGCAAAGTGCCAACATGGCAATTTAACTTGAATACTGAGGTTTTAGTTTAGAAAAAACGGTTGGCTCCGAGGTGTGCGTTACTCAGGAATAAGCTTGGTGGTAGTTGGTGGCTTTGCTTTGAAGCAGTTGTGCAACTCTTCCAATGGGTGGATCACGGCCCTAGGAGGGTTTACTCAGAAGCAGGCCCCATTGCCAGCAACCAAGCTTACTCCCAGGTAAAGAATCGTGATTTAGTTCTTCACATGAAAATCAGTAGGGTTTAACAGTGCTTAACAGGGTTACCTACACTGCTTCCCCAAAATTAGGTCTTAGGCTTAATGCTAATAATGGAGCCCAGCAGCCTAGGCCAGCCTAGATGTGTGTGTGTGTGGGGGGGCTCTGTTTGTGCGTGCCCACAGAGAGGACTCTGAGTGCCACCTCTGGCACCCATGCCATAGGTTTGCCACCACTGCCTTAGACCTTAGACCTAAGCCTAAATCCACTCTAATGATATTTGTATTAATACAATTGAGAAAGGGAAAGGAGATTTTAATTGATATCTGGATTTAAAGCCTATATCCACAAAAATAAACAGTTTCCAAGAGAGTATGCAATTGCTGTAAAGGCATTTAAAATGTTTATTGCAACAAAGGAAAATTAAAACACAAATTGTACCTGTTTAAAACATCCCAATCAGAAAGGAAAATATCTCTCTCCTTGACCATATGTCAGATATTTCAGAGGATACCAACGCTAATCTAGGGGTGAGCATTCGGATATGCTGATCTGAAAAAAAGGTGAATCGAGCAATTTTTGACCAGAGAATCAAAATGGTAGGAAAAATTTTTTCTACAGCACTGCACTATTGGAATGTGGTCTTTGCAGTGACTAATTTTTGTGGTAGAGGCACCAAAATTTTAGTGTAGCTGCAAGTGCCTCTCCTTTTGAGAACACCAAAGTTTGGTTAAGTTTGTGTCAGGGAGTCCAATTTTATAGGCAGCCAGTTGTTCTCCATTTGGGGAACTATAAAATTGGACCCCCTGAACATTTGGGGAACTATAAAATTGGACCTCCCTGAACATTTTGGGAACTATAAAATTGGACCCCCAATTTCATCAAACTTGGGGGGTTCTTGCAAGGAGAGCCACTGCAGCTCTGCTGAAAATGTAATGTGTCTACCTTGAAAAAAGCCCTGCCAGAACCCACCATAAGGTAACATGGGAATAGCTCCTATGGGGAAACTTAATGGGGAAACTTTGTAGGGCTGCCAAATTTGCAGTGCTGCTATTGGTACAACTCCTTACACAAAATCCTGAGTTTGATTAATTTTATGGACGCTCAAATTTTCTTCCATTGTTTCCAATGGCGTACAGATGAGACACCTCCTTTGGGGGCCGATAAAATTAGATCCCCGACCCAATCTTCACCAGACTTGAGCGTTCTTCTAAGGAGAGTGGATCTACCACAAAAACTACCCCCAGAGCTCCACAAAGATTTCCTGTAGGGTTCAATTAATTCAACTTTTTTCAGATATTAAAAAGAACCCCTCAAAAGGCATGTTGGTATAAGGATTCAGCTTTGGGGGGATTTTCTAAAAAAATCATGTCTATTAAACCTGAAACTCCCCACATGAAACCTCATGGTGAGCAGGACTGGTTTTATTATGTTGAGATATCAAAATGTCAGTAGTTGCTTAATTCAACATCTTCTGAAATAAAGGTCACACACAAAAAATACTGAAGGCAAAATTTGAGTTTACCAGAAGTCATTATTGTGGCGATAATAGGGAGAGTTTCAGGGAATGCCTGAAAGGGGTCAAAATCTGCAATTACTCGAACATGATGTCTTGCTATGGGAGCTTTTGATTTGTGCTCCCAGCTACATCTACAGTGGAGCAAAATTTCACTGGCAAGGGTGAATCCTTACTCTCACTATTCGCCGTCCTGACTCTGGGATCTGTGATATGATAGTTGGGGTTCGGTGATCCTGGCAGGGCTCCTAAACTGTTGATTACATCAAGATCAGTGAATGCAAGCAGGCAGAAAATATTAAGAGGCTACCTCTATTACTCTCCCTTGCTTTGCTTTTTCTCCTTACTGCTATTTTGAATGAATCTTATAATACCTAGAGGAAGAGAGAGCCTCTATGCATGATACGATAAATCTGAAAGTAAACAGGGCAAGCCTCTGCTTCAAATAAAGGGGGAAACACACTTGCAGTTTTGATTTACTTGTGAGTAATTTTACCCATGCATAAGAAATCTCGAAGAAAATTAGCTGAACCCCTAAAAAGTCTGTGAAATCCTTCTCTGCCAAGTGAGCTCAGCAGATTGGCAGATCAGACAGTAAATGGCTACAATTTCCTGCTGAAGCTTTTACAAAAGGGAGGAAAAGATATGTCAGAAGTGGCAAGCTGTGAAATGGGTGCTTGATCCTGTCCTTTTCTGGAAAAAAAATCCCTGCTGATTTGATAGACTGGAGAATGCTTCATTTCACTTTGTACAAGAGCCGATTTGGTTTTTACATAGTTTATTCCTCCTTTCTTTGAATAAATGTTAAAGAGTAAACAATAAAATGCTGGATTGAAGATAGCAGATGGCTACCATCTGGTGAGCAAGACAACACTTGCTCTGGGATCATCAGTTTACATAGATTCTACCTGGATTTTTGGCTAGCTTATATTTGAATCTTGGTTCATTTAGCTGTTTTAACTGTTCCACTCCCCCCGCTTTTCTTCTTCTTTTTTATGGTAGGTTTCTTTCAGTTCTGTGTTGCTGGTACTCTGCTTTTAGTTCTCTTTATTTTTTTGAAATTCTTGGACATTTGGACCCAGAATCAATTAGATCCATTTGAAACTGAAAAAATGCAAAAGAAGTTAACATTTTGAGGCAAAATCTTTTGAACATGCAAATAAACTAAAGGTCTTTGGCATGAGAAAAGAAAATGCTGAAAAAACAATCACAGGGGTTACAAAGAACGGCAAGATAACACCCATTCAGAAAAGGAGATACAAGAACAGTTTGTCTTTTCAGGACTGTAAAAAAAAAGGCCCGTATTGCTGAGGAGGAAACGTTAAAGGATTATATTGTCAAGATTCCCATGGAGAAATTTACAGAAGATCACAGAGATACTGATGGAAATATTATGATTGATGAACTGAAGGAGACCATAAAGGATCTAGAGAAGGTAAAGGACCTGGACCAGATGGTTTGACTCCAAATTATTACAAGTATATGGAAGAAAAAATAATTTTACCTGTACAAGAAATGATGAGCAGACTCTGTCAGGACAGGAAATTATCTCTATCAGGCAACAAGCACATGTAACATTAATTTACAAAAGAGGAAATGAGCCAGAATGACCACAATCATGTAGACCAATATTGTTGTTGAATGTGGATTATAAAACATTTGCAACGACAATGGTGACTAAATTTTAAAAAGTATATACATAAAATGCTCCACGAAGACCAGACGGGTTTTGTACCTAAAAGATATAAGAAAGACAATGTTTGATTTGTAATTGATGCTTTGGAGTTTGCTACAAATAAAAAAAAGAAAACTGCACTTATTTGCCTAGATGCAGAGAAAGCATTTGACAATATTTCATGGACAAAATGATACGTTGTAAAAAAGACAACTATGCAGTTACCTGGAAGAAGATACATAAGAACATAAGAACTAGCCTGCTGGATCAGACCAGAGTCCATCTAGTCCAGCATTCTGCTACTCGCAGTGGCCCACCAGGTGCCTTTGGGAGCTCACATGCAGGATGTGAAAGCAATGGCCTGCTGCTGCTGCTGCTCCTGAGCACCTGGTCTGCTAAGGCATTTGCAATCTGAGATCAAGGAGGATCAAGATTGGTAGCCATAAATTGACTTCTCCATAAATCTGTCCAAGTCCTTTTTAAAGCTATCCAGGTTAGTGGCCATCACCACCTCCCGTGGCAGCATATTCCAAACACCAATCACACGTTGCATGAAGAAGTGTTTCCTTTTATTAGTCCTAATTCTTCCCCCCAGCATTTTCAATGAATGCCCCCCTGGTTCTAGTATTGTGAGAAAGAGAGAAAAATTTCTCTCTGTTAACATTTTCTACCCCATGCATAATTTTATAGACTTCAATCATATCCCCCCTCAGACGTCTCCTATCCAAACTAAAGAGTCCCAAATGCTGCAGCCTCTCCTAATGAGGAGGGTGCTCCAATCCTTCAATCATCATCCTTGTTGCCCTTCTCTGCACTTTTTCTATCTCCTCAATATCCTTTTTGAGATGTGGCAACCAGAACTGAACACAGTACTTCAAGTGCAGTTGCACCACTGCTTTATATAAGACCATGACAATCCTTGCCGTTTTATTATCAACTCCTTTCCTAATTATCCCCAGCATAGAGTTTGCCTTTTTCACAGCTGCCATGCATTGAGTTGACATTCCCATGGAATTATCAACTAAGACACCCAAATCCCTTTCCTGGTCTGTGACTGATAGCACTGACCCTTGTAGCGTGTTTGTGAAGTTTGGATTTTTTTGCCCCTATGTATATCACTTTGCATTTTGCTACATTGAACTGCATTTGCCATTTCTTAGCCCACTCACCTAATTTATCAAGGTCCCCTTGGAGCTCTTCGCAGACCTTTGTGATTCTCATCGCCCTACATAATTTGGTATCATCTGCAAACTTGGCCACCACATTACCCACCCCTACTTCCACGTCATTTATGCATAGGTTAAAGAGCACTGGTCCCAAAACAGATCCTTGGGGGACACCACTCCCTACATCTCTCCATTGTGAGAACTTTCCATTTATACCCACCCTTTGTTTCCTGTTCCTCAACCAGTTTTTAATCCATAGGAGGACTTCCCCTCTTATTCCTTGATTGCTGAGTTTTCTCAATAGTCTCTGGTGAGGAACTTTGTCAAAAGCCTTTTAGAAATCCAAGTAGACAATGTCCACTAGTTCCCCCTTATCCACATGCCTGTTTACACCCTCAAAGAACTCTAGTAAGTTTGTAAGACAGGACTTGCCTCTGCAAAAGCCATGCTGACTCTTTCTCAGCAGGTCTTGCTTTTCTACATGTTTTATAATTTTATTTTTAATGATAGATTCTACTAATTTACCAGGAACAGATGTCAAACTGACTGGCCTGTAATTTCCTGGGTCTCCCCTAGACCCTTTCTTAAAGATTGGTGTGACATTGGCCATCTTCCAGTCTTCAGGGATGGAGGCAGATTTCGGGGATAAGTTGCATATTAAAGTGAGAAGATCAGTAATTTCATGCTTGAGCTCTTTAAGAACTCTTGGATGAATGCGATCTGGGCCAGGGGATTTGGTAGCATTTAGTTTATCAATGGCTGCCAGAACTTCTTCCTTGTCTACCACTATCTTCGCTAGTTCCTCGGATTCACCTCCCAAGAAGCTTGGTTCAGGTGCAGGAATTTTCCTCACCTCCTCTTGGGTGAAGACAGATGCAAAGAATTCATTCAGCTTCTCTGCAATCTCCCTGTCATCTTTTTGCACACCTTTTGTTCCTTCGTCATCTAATGGGCCTACCGCTTCCCTTGCTGGCTTCCTGCTTTTGATGTACTTGAAGAACTGTTTGTTGCTGGTCTTGATGTTTGCAGCCATGAGTTCCTCATAATCCTTTTTTTTTGCCTCCCTTACAGCTAACTTGCTTCTCTTTTGCCACCATTTGTGTTTTCTCTGGTATTCTTCATCAGTGAAGTTGGACTTCAATTTTCTAAAAGACATCTTTTTTCCCCCTAATAATTTCCTCAACCTCCCTTGTTAACCATGGTGGCTTTCTTTTGGACTGGGCGCTGCCTTTCCTAACCTGCGGAACACATTCCAGCTGAGCTTTTATTACTGTGTTTTTAAATAACCTCCAAGCATCTTGAACAGTTTTGACTCTCTTGATTTTCACTTTCAGCTTCCTGCACACTATCCCCCTCATCTTTGAGAAATTTCCCTTTCTGAAGGCAAATGTAACTACATTAGTTGTTGTCACTTGTTCGCATGCAGAGATACTGAATCTGACAGAATTGTGGTCGCTGTTCCCTATTGGCTCAACAACACTGACTTCCCGCACCAGGTCCTGGGTCCCACATAGAATTAGATCTAGGATCACCTCTCCCCTGGTTGGTTCTACAAACATCTGCTCTAAGCCACAGTCATTTAGCATATTCAGGAATGTTCTCTCCTTACTATGACCTGAGCATGCATTTTTCCAGTTTATATGGGGATAGTTAAAATCACCCATTGCATGGGGATGTGTGGAGACTCGTTCCATCAAAGACACTGACACATACTTGTTGGAAAAGAAATCGGCCGCAGCCCAAATTTATTAACATATAACAAAACTTTGAAGCTGGGCGAGCATAACAGAGCACATCCTGGCCCCCAGGCAGCAAACCGCTGACCTGGTTATAGGGCAGCCCCAGCTGACCCCTTAGGCCCTTCGGACAGAACCCCTGTCCGGCACATCCCCCGAGGGAACCGGAACAGGAAGTTACTAGATGCCACATGGACGCAAACCCAATTTGCCGAGCAGTGAGCTCTTGGCACGGCCCCAAGGCTTGTCTTCAAGAGCTCTATCGCCACCACGGACCTCATATGGAGGCCCCCATGGGAAGGTCCGGCATGCAAGCTACTGCCTTCCCAAAATAGGATGTGCTCTTATGCCCAAACCGCCCAGTGAACTGCAACAATATACAACACAATAAAGAACCCCAATAATCCTTCAAATTGGGAGTGGAGGGAGGGCCTTTGAAAGCAGCTGGCCTCGAAGAGGCTGGTCCCCGCCGACGCAGCCCTTTATAGGCTGTTCAAGGCCCCTGTCACGTGCCGGCACCCGGCCACGTGACAGCCTTAGTCGGCCGGCGGGGAAGGAGGCTTCCACTCGTTCCTCCCCCCTTGCAATGGCGCCTCCAGCCTGAAGCCTGGGGCGTGATTTACCACTACATTTTTGCTTTTGTTGGCCTCTCTAATTTCTTTTTCCATCTCAGAATCCTTTTGTGCACTTTGGTCAGGGGGACGATAATATATTCCTAATGTTAAACTATGCTTCACCCCTGGTATTGATATCCACAGTGCTTCTGTTGAGGAATCAGCTCTCCCTGCATTGTCTATTTTATGTGACACTATGCTCTCTTTGATGTAGAGGGCCACCCCACCCCCAATATGTCCTGCCCTTCCTGTAGAGCCTGTAACCTGAGATAACAGCATCCCACTGGTTCTCCTCATTCCAGACATTTCACCATGTCTACAGAAAGTTTTACAAAGATGGTCCAAATTGAGATTATCCTAGCTAGGAAAAATTGCTACGAAGAAGAAGAAGAAGAAGAAGAAGAAGAAGAAGAAGAAGAAGAAGAAGAAGAAGAAGAAGAAGAAGAAGAAGAAGAAGAAGAAGAGGAGGAGGAGGAGGAGGAGGAGGAGGAGGAGGAGGAGGAGGAGGAGGAGGAGGAGGAGGAGGAGGTTGGATTTATATCCCCCCTTTCTCTCCTGGAGGAGACTCAAAGGGGCTTACAATCTCCTTGCCCTTCCCCCCTCACAACAAACACCCTGTGAGGTAGGTGGGGCTGAGAGAGCTCCAAAAAGCTCCAAGGTCCCCCAGCTGGCATGTGTGGGAGTGTACAGGCTAATCTGGATTCCCCAGATAAGCCTCCACAGCTCAGGCAGCAGAGCTGGGAATCAAACCCGGTTCCTCCAGATTAGATACACGAGCTCTTAACCTCCTACGTCACTGCTGCTCCTTTAAAATGAATGTCTTGCCAAAGCTGAATTTCTTATTTCAAATGCTGTCCATATATACCCATGAAAAAATGTTGAAAAAATGGCAATTCCAAATCAATAAATGTATTTGGAGCAGCAAAAAACTGAGAATGATATTGAAGGTGTTACAAGACAAGAAAGAAAGAAGAGTTCTAGTCATGCCTAATATTAAATTATATATCAGGCTGCAGGACTTGTATAAATTGTGAATTGGATAAAAAAAACCCAAGAATAATAAAATCAGAAACAGCAGGTTTGAAAGCATGAATACATATTTATGGATGGAATAATCAGGTCAGAAGAAAGATTTGAATGGAAGACTCCCATGTAATAGGGAAAGGACTTTTGGGGATTTGGAAAAAAACTAGTCTAAGACTTAGTCCTTCAATCTCACCTCTAAAATCTTCTATGATAGAGAGACAAGAAAGAAGAATGATAACATATTCTATAAAGAAATCATTACTAGGGAAGGGAATATCAAGTTATGGAAAGAGATAATACAATGGCTGATATACTTTCTATTAAAGTCCAGACTCAGAAGGGAGTTAAAATCAGAGGAGTAAATTTAAGAGATGTGACAATTTTAAAAAGAGATTTCATCACAGAAAATAGCGGCACTAGAATCAACTAGGCCATAATTGTGACAGGGGCAGGGCACATGGTGAGCTCCGGAGCAGTGAGCATGCATGCTCTGGGCTGGCTGTGCGGCCAAGCCACACCCGGCCTGATAGTGTGATGCGCACGAGTTCGAGGGGTGGAGCACGCTCCCTATATATTAGGCAGCACGCGGTTGCTCCAGCTTTCTTTGATGCCTGGAGCAAACTGACCAACTCTCCCTTCCTATTTGGTCAGGGTTTGCTGCTTACTTTGTCGCAGCCTTGGCGATTTGGGCAGAGGAGCACATCTTTATGGGGAGGCTGAGATTGCGTGCCAGACATCTCCATGGTTGGGGGCCTCCATAAGAGGCTTGGGGTGGGGTTGGCTAATGGTGCATGCTGCGGAGGCCTCTGCAATCGAGCCTGACACCCCAGCAGGAAGGGAGCCACAATGGGTGGCCCAGTACCGCTCTGTTCCCCCCAATAGGGATTGGGGTTGGTGCTGGGGTCAGCCATGGGTGCTGACTGGCTGCTCAGATGTGCTCCTCTTGCTTCCCCAACTTCTGCCTCAATAAAAAGGGCTGTGGCCCATTTTAATTGCAAAACATATCCTGTGGTTATTCACCAGATGGTACCTCTGCACATCTGGCCGCAATAACATTTGTTGGGAAGGATATATAAAATCCTGTTTAAATATGAAACAGAAACAAAGCAAGGAACAATTTGCATGGTAAAATGAATGCAAAACCTCCAAGAAGAAATTACCTTCCAACAATGGGAGGCATTATGGTCCAAAAATATTTAATTTACTATATGTCAAATTGCAAAAGAGAACTAGTACCAAATGTTTTACAGATGGTATATGACTCCCAAAGTCAATATACAAATGAACAAAAATAGTATTGGGCTTTGCTGGCAATGTCAAGAAGAAGTTGGTTCCTTCTTTGACATGCGGTGGACTTGTAAAATAATTAAAAAGTATTGGGTGGAAACTCATGCAAAAAATGGAAAAAATATTTAAGACTAAATGCCCCTTTGCTGCTAAGATAATATTGCTTGGTATTCTTTCTGATAACTTTCCAAAGAAATGTAATTAGGTATGTTTTTATATGTTAATGGCTGCCAAAATGTTATTAGCATCAAACTGGAAGACCAAGAGTTGCCCATCTACGGAAACTTAAGAGGATAAAATAAGAGGACATTTACACATGGCAAAGTTCCTGTTCTGCCCCCCAAGTGAATCTGTTTTTGGTGCCTTGTACTTGGCTAGGTCAGAGTGGGGGAGTGGGTCAGAGTGGGGGAGACACAAGCCAGGTTCAAAAGTTCAACAATAGGTTTATTACTTAAGAGAATTAAAACCCTAACTCCTCCCTTGGGTCTGTCTAAATCAGAGTACTTGGTTGTTTTGAGCAGATTTGAAGCTGTAGACCACAGGTGTCAAACTCGTGGCCCTCCAGATGTTATGGACTACAGTTCCCATCATCCCCTGCCAGCATGATGCTGGCAGGGGATGATGGGGACTGTAGTCCATAACATCTGGAGGGCTGCGAGTTTGACACCTTTGCTGTAGACTGTGTCTTCTCTTGGCTGCTTTCAAGAAAGTCCACAGTGTCTTGCTTCCTTTTAGTTCTTTCAGTCCTTGTCTGGTTATAATTGCTGTTAACCTTAACTTGTGGTCTATGGACCACCATATATGTCACGAATATTCCAGTCTCCAGCTACCCTTGGCACCTCGCTCTGACTCACTGGTTGGAGCTAAAACAGGGGATTGCTGGGTAAAAAAGGAAGACTGCCTATTGGGAAATGTCTTAAAGGGACAGGCGCTAACTAAAATACCCTTCCTTAGAAGACTTAACAATGAACTAAACCCATGCTAACTATGGGGGAACTGAAGCTTAATGGGGAAATAACAAAAGCCTCTGTGGGGGCATGACAGTTCCTGCGACTTCAAAGAGAATTGGCCAAGGAGTCTGTGTTTTGGGACATGTTTAGTGTTATTACCCACTGCCTTGTTTTCAGCAAGGCAGGTGTTACCCATCAGCTGACGTTTTGCTTGCATGGGGGGTGTGTGATGTTTCGTGGGTTCTCTAATCAGCATGCATGTTTTAATTTTGAATATAATTTTTATTTTTATCTTTAATCTTATCAATAGACCAATCTATCAATCTATTGATAGATTTATAAATCAATATAAAAATGATTAACTATTAAAGAAAAGTCTTGAATATGACTTCTGTCCTCTTTGGCTGAACAGACCTTATTAAATTACATGGCACTGGGTGCTAGTCAGATTTCAAGATGCTCCACAGGCTCCTGGGAGGAACAAACAGAAAATGGGAATCTGTCCCTTTGAAAATAAGAAAAGAAACCCTTCATCAGAATGCAGGCATCCATGCTATTCAACGTAGGTTTTTTGATTAAGATTCTGTGTGTGTATCCTTTAATCTGGCTCTTCAGCCACTTGCCAGAATCTTAACATGTGGTATCAATGAATGATGAGTGAATGCCTACAAGGCCCAGGTACTAAGTCTTTCTCAGCTTTTTCCATGTTGCATTCATTCTTCCATTGCATCTCTCTCTTAGCCAGGTCAGTTCAGATATTTGCAAGGGTCCACACCACAGATGAAATTTTGTACCTAAAATTCCTGAAGAGGACATCATGAGCATACTTGAAAAATGTTCCTGGGAACCAGACACTTTGCTTAGCAGTTACAGCTGCTATCTTGTACCTGGACAGACAGCCTAAACAATCCTTGTTGAATGACTGGCACTGACAGCAACAGCTTCTTGAGCTTGGGAACACAGCAAAGCACTTGAAAAACCCATCTTGTTCAAATATGGAGACAGTACTTAGGGGGTAACCTGAGGCCAAAACTGAACTGGACTAAGCCAGTAGAATGGCCAGGGGAAACTGGGGACTGGTGTCAGGATAAAGGGGGAGAGGGTATGGTTTAGATGAAAAAGATGCAAGGAGAAAATGGCTGTTAGAGGAAACAATAGGGAAAGGTGATAAGAGATATCAGAGGACAAAGCAGGAACCAGCGATGGAATTTTCCTGTGAATTTCTCTTCAGGTCTCTGTTTGTATCCTTTAATAATCAAGGATTTAGAACCAGATACATTTTTTACTTATTTTGTTAAATACCAAGAAGTACACTTTTCAGAATTAATACTCAATGCAGATGAAATTGAGAGCCCTTAGGATGAATGTACTTTTTCTTACTTATATTTTCTGTTTCTATTTGTGTTGTTAAACTGTTTTAAAAACAGAATAAAACTTTTTGAACCCAAAAATGTTTTAGAAACCAGAACTGTTCAGGAAAGCTAAATTTATTTTGGCTGATGCCTTAAAAATATTAAGACTGGGTCTCTGTATGTGAGAGTTTTATTTTTATAGCATTTCTGGAGTAATATCACCTATTCAAGCATTATCATACCTGAAGGATCTTCTTAAACTGCTGCAGCTTGAAGACACACACTTCATGTCACTATAAGTTAGTACATTGTTCATGCTTAATGAAGCCAGAGAAGAGAAAAGTTAGGATTCGCTCAGAAAAGCTGCATTTATTTACTGGCTTTAAAAACTCTTGACTGCAGAACAAAGAGAAAAGGAGGGGGAAAGATATGTGGAATATGTTGGATAAGTCAGAAAGCAGGTAAATTGTAGTTGCTTAAAGCATAAGAAATTGAGTTTGGGATGTGATCACTTTGCTATGGCATTTTTTTTATCATAGCTCCTAAATCCATACATATGTACAAAATATGCAGATCATTAAGTAGCTCTACAGTGTGAATTTTCTTGCTTCACGGAGAATTTGGAGAGTTGTTTGACAGGAAGAAAATGGTGCAGTAAGCCTTCTGAAGCTTAGAAGATCTAAGTCTAGTCAGTACCTACATGGATGACTGCCTGTGCCTTATTGAGCTCCTACAGGAAGAGTGGGATATAGTGGCTTGTCTCTTTGGCAATGGGTCCTGATATGTCATGAACAGCAAGTGAATATCTGCGAGCAGTGGGCTTGGATGACGTGGACCCCACTTTGGCCGCCCTTGTCTGTGCAATAGCGACATTTTATGCCTACTGTCTCGGCCAATACAACAACTGCATTACTGTCTCCAGTAAGAACTGTGTGATATCTATTCAGTCTGTCCCAGTAAGGCGCATAAGAATCTGGTGGCAGCAGTTTTTCTTCATGACCATCTAGCGCCCTCTACTGTCCTCCTGTGCCTGATTTCTGGTGTGGCTTATAACTTTGTAGATAGCATTAGGATAGGAATGTTTAGCTGTTATAGACCGCATTGTATAAATGTTAAGTTTTTCTGTGAGTAATTAGATTATACCATATTGTTAGTTGTAGTTTGGGCCCTTTCTCAGCCTCTGTAGGCTAGTATTAGTTAGTTAGTTAGTATTAGTGAGACTGGACCCATTTTTGTGGGAGTTTGTCGGGCTGCTTAGAGGGAGGGAGATTAGTAGGAAATGGGGGCACCTGCTTTGGGACTGGGAATCCCGGTGGTAATGGGGCGGGGTAAATATAGCGGTAGGCAGTGGCCAGATTATAGAAGGCGGACGAGATATGGGAATGCTCGTTCGCCTTCTGACCTCCGACCTATCTCGAAGAACGAGGATGGCAGGGTTCAGGAATACTCCGCTTCGTCCCTGGTGTTGATAAATGCCAGGTCCATTAATAATAAAACCGCTATACTCCGAGATTTTCTCAGAGGCCAGCAGATGGACCTGGCTTGTGTCACCGAGACCTGGGTGCGTGAAGGTGAGACCGTCGCCTTGGGCGAGGTCGCGCCCCCAGGTTTCACGTGCCTCCACCGGTCACTTAACCCGGGCCGGGGTGGGGTGGCAATGTTCATCCGTGGATTCTACCCTTCAGGGCTGCCCCAGTCCCGGAGATCTCTGGCATGGAATGTGTCGGTTTTGAGTGGTTGGCCTTGGAGAGGTTGGCTGTTCTCCTGGTGTACCGGTCGCCTAGCGCACCGGGAGACAGCCTGCCGCGGCTGCTGGAGGTGGTGGCAGACTGGGCATTGCGGTACCCTAGACTTATCGTCTTGGGCGACTTCAATGTCCATGTCGACACCGCCTCGTGTACAGCGGCTGCGGACCTAGTATCATCCATGGCGACACTGGGCCTCTCCTTAGTAAATTCTGGCCCCACCCATGAAGCCGGTCACAGGCTAGATTTGGTCTTCGGGCTGGGGATTGATATGGTCGTGTCCTCTGTCGATAGAGTGCCATGGTCCAACCATTACGCCCTGAGGGTTCGGGTGGACCTGCCACAACACTCCCGTCTAGGCGACGGGCTGATTTATGCCCGCCATGGAGACTTATGGATCCACTTGGCTTCCTGAATGCTCTGCGGGATCCTGCCCCTGCCGGCACACTCGATGAGCAGGTGGATGACTGGTATTCCCGGCTTTTCCGATGCCATCGATGTTGTTGCCCCGGCGCTCTCTGCGTCCCCGTGTTCGGCGGGCTCCATGGTATACGGAGGAGCTCCGCCACATGAAACGGGCACTCAGACGGCTTGAGCTGCAGTGTGGAGGAAATCTCGCGGACGGAGCCGCGCGAACATCTTATAGGACGCTTTATGAAAGCCTATGAGATGGCGACGAAGGAGGCTAAGAGAACTTCTTCTCCTCCTCTCTCGCATCTGCTAGCTCACGCCCAGCACAATTGTTTCAGATAATTCGGGTCCCTGACCTCCTTATCGGAAGGCTCTGCAAATCATCAATTGGCTATTAGCTGTGAGGCATTTATGAGCTTCTTTGCAGACAAATCTCGTCCGCCCGCCTTGCGGATCTTCCCTCCACTTTGACTACAATGAGTGAACTGGAGGCTCCCTTGCCGTCTTCCTCCGCCCTTGTTTGGCCCAGTTCTCCTGCTCTCCGAGGTCGCTGCTGACAGGGCCTTGGCTGCTGTTAGCCCTACTCCCTGCCCTCTGGATCCGCGCCCCTCTTGGCTTATTAAAACCCGCCGGGCGGAGCTACGACCCCATCTGTTGAATATCATCAATAGCTCCCTTTGAGCAAGGAGTTTTTGCGGATGGGTTAAAGGAGGGAATGGTACGGCCACTCTTGAAAAGACAATCGGTAGATCCAGGGGATGTGGCCACCACCGCCTCGTCTCGAATCTTTCGCTTCTGGGGAAGGTAATTGAGAGAGTGGTGCTGGAGCAGCTTCAGGGCTTCCTGGATGACACATCGGGCCTTTGACCCTTCCAGTCCGGCTTCCAAGTGCTGGGCACCGGACGGAGACGGTTCTCGCCGCCGCCACAGATACGCCCGTGATGCAGCTTGACCAGCAGTGGATCGGCACTGCTGGTTTTGTTAGACCTTACCGCAGCGTTTGATGTGGTCGATCACGACCTTTTGACCCACCGCCTGGCCGTTTCCGGGATACGGGGCACTGTCCTTCAATGGATTGCCTCGTTTCTCCGGGACCGCTGCCAGCAAGTGTGGTGCGGGGATCAAGCCTCCCGGAGATGCCCACTTCAATGTGGGGTGCCTCAGGAGAGCTGCTGTTCCTGCTATTATTTAACATCTATATGCGACCATTTGCTCAGCTGGTACGGAGCTTTGGGCTGATTTGTCACCAGTACGCTGATGACACTCAGCTCATTCTGTTGATGGAGGGGGGAGCTGTCACGCCCCTGCAGCTCTACAGCATTGTTTGGAGGCGGTCGCTGGTTGGTTACAGCAGAGCAGGCTGAAACTGAATCCATCGAAGACGGAGATCCTTTGGCTGGGCCGCAGGGGGGAGGCAGGGGATTTCCAGCCGCCGGAGTGCCCGGCGACCCTTTTGGCCGAGCCTCAGGCTGTCCGCAGTCTGGGGGTCCACCTGGATTCGTCTCTTTCAATGGAGACCCAGGTGGCCCTTGTAACCCGGACTGCATTTTTTCCATCTTCGGCAGGCCCGGCGGCTGGCCCCCCTTCCTCTCTCAGGCAGACCTGGCCACTGTGATACATGCAACGGTCACCTCCAGGCTTGACTATTGTACCTCGCTCTACGCGGGCCTTCCTTGCGCCTGATCTCGAAACTGAAACTGGTCCAACATGCAGCGTGCGCTTGCTCACAGGGGGCCTTCTGTGATCATATTCAACCTGTGCTGCGCCAGCTGCACTGGCTTCCAGTGGAATTAACAATCATCTTCAACGTGTGGGTTTTAACAGTTAAGGCCTTACGCGGCCCGGGACCCTCGTATCTGAGAGACCGTATTACCCCATATGCCCCTACTCGGCCTCTGCGATCAGCAGAGGCCAATTTGCTGGCGGTTCCTGGCCCCTCGATGATGCGGCTGGCCTCCACACGGGCCAGGACCTTTACGGCCCTGGCCCCAGCCTGGTGGAACACTCTTCCTCCAGCTGTCCGGGCCCTGCGGGACCTTGATGAGTTCCTCAGGGCCTGTAAGACCGAGTTGTTCCACCGGGCCTTTGGAGTGTCCAGTCGCTGAGTGGCGCCCCCCCTGCATCTTCTTGCACATACCATCTGTTGCACTTTACCACCTATTATCCTCCCAGAGAGGAACCTGACCCCTCCCTTTTCTTTTACTGGGGTGATCTAAATTGAATTGGCCATAATAGGGCACCTATTATGATGCTAACCGCTGTTTTTAAGTAGTTTTTAATGGTTTTTAGTATTATATTGTTGTTATCGATTTAATTAATTGTATATGTGAATGTTGTTCACTGCCCAGAGCCCCCAGGGGATGGGGCGGTTTATAAATCGAAACAATAAATAAATAAATAAATAAATAAATCACCAGCAGGGTACATGTTTCTTGGTGATGTTTATATTATTTCCTTGGATGCTATTGCTAAAAACTACTCCAATGACTGAACGTTTCCAATAGTGGAAATAATTTTTTCCCACCAGATATAAGTTCTGATTTTCACATACACATGTTATCAGCCATTTTCATTTTCCTGTAATAATGTGTTTCTATCTGTTATTGCAAACTGGATCACACAATTGGCTCATTAAACAACTACGATATATACTTTTTCTCTTTGAGATATGCCAACAAACGCTTTCTCTACTCTGCAGTTAATGGACCTCATATGTAAATTGACATTCTGCATACAAATAATGTAAATGGACCTCATATGTAATGGACCTCATATGTAAATTGGACCTCATATGTAAATGGACCTCATATGTAATGGACCTCATATGTAAATTGACATTCTGCATACAAATATGTAATGGACCTTATATACCGCCCCAGAGCCCTTCGGGGATGGGGCGGTATATAAGTCCAATAAAATAATAATAATAAAATAATAAAATATGTAAATTGACATTCTGCATACAAATCCTGAGGATGCCAAAAAAGCATCTTGCGGAGTAACTCCACACAGCTTTTTCCACAAGTTGTCCTCAGGACGCCTTATTTCAGCTTAAGGTGACTTTTTTTGAAATCCCTAAAATGTGAAGCTTTTTTTCTGAAGTTGTCTGCAAGATCTCTTGTTTGTTGTGCAGAGCTCAGAAGCTGAAGAGACATCTTATTTTTCCTGTCCAACAGTTGAAGCTCTTTTGTCAGTTTCCCCCATTGCAGGCCCCTGACATTTTAAAGTGCTGCAGTGATTCTATGGACTTTCAGCCATTTGCTGAAGGTTTCCCAAGGACATTTGCTCTGCAAACTCTGCTGCTGGGTGCCTTTTCAGGCTGAAAACAACATGGTTGTACTTGGCTCCTCCTGCCAATTCTGGCAATATACAATTTCCCTTTTTTAAAAAAAATTCAGTGAGCCGCCTTTGAAGACATGTAGTCACATTTTCAGTATTGATGCCAATTTTCATATCGTGTCTGGGTGTCTTCGAAGACAGCTCACTGAAAATTTTAAAGAAAGGAAAACTATATATTGGTGGAATTGGCAGATGAGCAGAGTACAGCCTTGTATTTTTCAGGCTGAAAAGGAGCCTGCAAACCAAACATCCTGAGGAAACCTTCAGCAAATGACTGCAGGCACAGAGAATCACTCCAGCACCATAAAATGTCTAGTGTGAGAGCTTTAAACTCGTGTGTGTGTGTGTGTGTGTGTGTGTGTGTGTGTGTGTGTGTGTGTGTGTGTGGCTATTTCTCTTCTGATGCCTTTTTTGTCTATGCTGTCCAGAAAAAAAAATGAGAAAGTGGCTTTTTAAAGATGTCCCCAGGACATCTCATTTGTGCTGTGCAGAAAGGACCAATGTTATACCTAGAAAGGAACTAATTACTTCAAGCTAATCCTTATGATGATAGTGTTTCCACCTACTCTGTGAGTCTGTGTGAAAAAGTTTCACATTCAGGAGCACATTTGCTTGCAGTTTGACTTCAGTGTGAGTGTTCTTGACAATGTTAAAAAACAAAAACTACCCTATTTTCCTCAATATTCAGCATACTGCAAATTCTGTTTTTGTTAAGCCTTGCTCACTTTGGCCTCTTCCATCCTACCTTGGAGGTCTGCAACCCTGGCTTCTGATCTTTTATCTTCTTTTTTGATGTCTACCTTTCAATCTACTGCTTTCAGACTCTGTTTGCAAACTTGTATTTTAGTATTTTTGTGTCTCACCTTCATGTTTTATTCCCTAAGCCTGTCTCACTTTTCTGCTGTACTTGCAGTAGTATTTTGTAGCAAGATTTGTTAGAGTTGGAGCGTTTCTTAAAAACTCGATTTAAATCAGTAAGTGTTCTATTATTTTGTACTGCACTTTTAAGTATCAAAATTCAGGACGAATAGTTGTTCTGAATATAAATATTTTGAAGAGAAAATTGCAATTTTTATTTCTGACTGCTATTTAAACATGCACTATGTCTTGGCCCCACCCTAGCAGCAGTGACACAATGGTAAAACATCTCTTTGCCTTCACAAGATCCCAGGTTGAATCCTGAGCTTCTCCAGTTAAAAGTATCACATAGTAGCTGATGTGAAAGATCTCTGCCTAAAATCCCCAAAAGCCATTAACCAGTCTGAATAGACAATACTGACCTTGGATCAATTATCTGACTCAGTATAGGAAGGTTTCATGTGCTGACAACAAGTTACATAAATGTAAAGTTTTTTGAACACCGCAGTATCTTTTTTACAGTAATCAGCCCATCAAGTATAAACTACAACTATGACTGTGTTTTAAGGAAACACCAGTTGGGGCAATGAATATTGGTAGCATCCATTGGTGTCCCCAACAGGTGGTGTGGGGAAAGGGTAGATTGCATCTCACTAACACTCCTTCTCTTGCTTAATCTGAGGCCCTTTCCGCACGGGCGTTTTTTGGCGCCCTGGGTACAGCAAAAATGCCATCCCCAGGGAGCCATTCGCACAGGGGGCGCAGCTGCTTCGCAGCCACGCCGCCTTCGCGTCGCCCGACCGGCGCGAAGCCGGCATTTCCCAACCTCGCTCGGGGAGTGAGGTTGTTGGGAAATGCCAGCTTGGAGCCGCTGCCGTGCGAACGTTCGAACGGCAGCGGCTCCAAGGCGCCCTCCCCCCCACTCCCCCTGTCACTTACCTGGTCCCTGGCCCTCCGGCGCGTCTCCAAGGCCTGGGTACACACCCCCTGCCCTGCGATGCTCAAGCAGGCGCGCAGGGCCGGGGGCGTGTCTCCAGGCCTCGGCGACGTGCCGGAGGGCCAGGGACAAGCCAGGTCGGCCGGGTGACAGCGCTCCGCAGCGCCGTCGTCCCAGCCGGTTCTGGGACCGTCCATGTGGATGGTCCCAGCGTCGTCGGGTCGGCGTGGATTACGCCGACCCAACCCCTTCTGCCTCCGTGCGGAAGGGGCCTGAGACTGAATTCTGCAAACATTAAAAGTTCTGATTACAGTAGTAATGTGTAGCTCTGCTCTAAGTTCCTTCAAAAGAGAAGTCTATATAACATATTAACTTCTCTGCATGTGAGGCATGTGATATATCATGTGCCTCACATGCAGAGAAGTTAGAGACAAGTTTAGGGAATTTATATATATTTAACAGGCTATCTGGAAATTTAAAATAGTAATTCAAACCTGCTAGCTTTTCTGTACAAGCTGTCTTCAAGAAGCAGATTGTGAAATGGAGACCGAGTATGTTAGAAAGGTGACTGCAGACATGAAAAGAATTATAGGCATTCAGCTAACATTAAAAGGACAATAACACACTGGCTTATGGCTATTTATTTTTTATGAGAGACTTGGCAGAACTTTGATTGAAGTTTTGATGGCCACACACTTTCCCGAGAGACAGAACACTCTTTGGGTTGTAATTGGGTTGTAATTGAAATTGAATTTTAAAAAATCATTGTAAAATATGATAATGCATTAAAATACGTATTCTTTTGTAGGGTTTCCTCATTGATCTTTGTGGTACTAAATCTGTTTACACATCAAAGAACCAAATTACATTTTGCCTTTCTTCATTTCTGTCAACACTTCCCTGTTGATTTCCTGGGAACTGCATAATAGAAAATCAAACCAGCATCCTGTTTCAGAGGTCTCCTTGCATATATATATATATGTGTGTGTGTGTGTGTGTGTGTGTGTGTGTGTGTGTGCAAAATAAAGTTTAAAAAAAACATTTGCTGGTATGGGTATTCAGCTGTTTCTGGCTTTTGTGAAAAATTTTGGGTCCAACAAACTTGAATCCAAAAAATGGCACACACCCCTAGTTGGAAATTCTAATATGTCACTATCATTTTATTCTCACCATAGCAGTCCCCCTCATGAATCTTGCTGCTGCCTTCTGAACCAGCCAAATTTAGTAAAAGTCTTCATAAAATTATTCTAAGAGGTTTGCTGCACAAGTGATGCTCCCCTTGACCTCTGTGAAATTCCACTATGCAGCACAATGGCAAATAGAGGTGATCCTGACCTGAAAGTGTTACAGCCAGCACTTTGACTCTGCCCCACTCATGTACCCTGGCCTGCAGAGGTCCATCCTGGGGCCTCAGACAGGGCTGAACACTTTTTTTACAGGAGAATAGCCTGTAGGGCTGCTGATAGACCCTGCCTCAAGAGTCAACCAGTTCTTCCTACCTGATCATCAAGATCCCTGGCCACTTATCCTTTCTCCTCTTGTGCTCCTCGCCCAGGGACATAGGCATACATTTTTAATGGGGTGGCCATGCCTCCCCAATCCCCGCCCCTGGCCTCAGTGCTTATATGGCAGACTCCCCTGCCCTGCCCTGCCCTGCCCCTCTGCCCCCCCCCACCGGCTGGGCTTCCAGCTGGCAACTGGCAGTCCCTTGTGCCCTCCCCTCCGGGCAGAGGTGTAGCTCGGGAAAATAGAGCCTGGTGCAAAATTTGAGTTTTGCAGGCCCCCTCCATGGGCAGCTGCTGTGATGCTGCAATCCACCCCCAAACAGCATTACTTTCAATGGTGTTTAAACTAGGGAGCCCAGATTCTCCTTTTAAATCCACCTTAAAGGGAGAATCTGGGATCCCCAGTTAAAACAACATTGAAAGTGATGCTGTTTGGGGGTAGATTCTCCCCCACCCTGAAACAGCACCACTTTACATGTTTAAACCGGGGACCTTAGATTCTCCCTTTAAATCCATGCCGAAGGGGGTGGATTTAAAAGGAGAATCTGGGGAAATTTGGGGGTGCCTGCTGTCAGGGGTGCAATTGTTAAGCTAGCAGCACCAACATTTCAGGGTATCTTTATGAGACTCTCATGATGATACCATCCAGGTTTGGTGAAATTTGGTTCAGGGGTCCAAAGTTATGGACCCTCAAAGGTGTAGCCCCCATTTCCTATTAGCTCCCATTGGAAACAATGGGGGATGGGACACCCTCTTTGGGAGTCCATAACTTTGGAACCCCTGAACCAAATCTCACCACCTTTGGTGGTATCATCAGGAGAGTCTCCCCAAAAAAATCCCTGAAATTTTTGTGCTGCTAGCCTAAAAATTGCGCCCCCTGCAGGTGAAAAACTAAAAAAAACACTTTAAAAATACAAAAAAACCACACACTGACATGCAATGGGTGGGTTTAAACCGAGGAACACCCCCTTACCTATGTCCTTGCCCTCGCCCCTCCGCCCCAGGTTCTTTTACCTACTATGCCTTTAAGGCTCTTTTTTCTACTGGTCACTCTGCTAGTTCTGGGAGGCTTCTGCTCAGCTAAAGACCTCAGGGGTCAGGATGTCGGAAACTTGTGAGCAGCTCTGGGCTTCTCCTCCAATATCCATCCCAGTTGGATTTTTCCACATCCTGGGGATGTCTTCTACCCCTAACTCACCTCCTATCCTCTGGGCTCCCCCTGCAACTCGAGTATGAAGAGAGAACTTTGTCCAGATTTGGGTGGGGTAGGCCTCCTGGGCCAGTGGGGCAGTCTGATGGCACAGTCCCTAGACAGAAAGGGCAAAGAAAGCTGACTAAAGCTGGCTACACCCCTGGGAAAGCCATCTTTGGTGTTTGCATGGGTTCCTACACTGGAGAAGTATTGGCACCACAGCTGTATTGGCACCCATGCATAGTGCTGTTGTGTGGCTCCTCGACCCTGGCATAAGTTCCTCTGTGCCACTGTAAATGTCCCTTACAGTAACATAAGGGGCTTTTTTGATGGCACTGGGGTCATGTCACCTCCTCAGCAACGTCAGATCTCCCCTTAGGATTGCACAGTAAGTGTGCCAGGGTAGTCCAATGTAGAATGGAACTCAGTACCTCATTGTAATGTAATCTAGGGTTCCAGAAAGTCTAGGTGGCTCTCCTGAGCCTTAGCATGTTTTCTGATGTGTCACATTTAGCTTCATGGGTACTCTACAAAGGAATATGTGTTTAAATGCATTACCATATTTTACAATGATTTAAAATACATAAATTTCACTTATTGCTCAGTTTACAAACAATGCTGTGGGTTTCAGGAAAATTTATGGCCATCAAAACTTCAAAGCCCTGCCAAGTTATTATGAGGCATAGTAACACAACAAAGTAAGTATTTTAGTAAGTATGGCTTAAATCTTTCACCCTCCTGCTTAACTAACCCATTTGAGGGCTGCACTTTACATTTCATTATATAACTGGCTGATTCTCAGTTTTAGCGTTCTCTCTACATGCAGCTTTTGTGGCCATAGCAATTATTAATATGTTATTAAATTTCTTTTTAGTAGCTGAAAAGATATTAATTTTTAAAATGGACATTCTCTTGAAGGTGATTTAAAGGTTCCATCTCTACAGCATTCAGGCAAGATAAGGGCTCATTAGCACAGGTCTGCCTGCCTTCTATAGTTTCAATGAATTATACTGGATTTCCCCTCCATTACTTGTTTCCTTCTTCATTTGTCTTTCTGTGGTTTTTTTCTGTTCCCCACCCCAGTTTTACAATCAATACACGGAATGCAAAGTTCTTGTCACATTCCTGCCCTTTCTGAATATTTAGCTCTCTGATGAATTTCACTGTGTGACTTTAAAGAAATCTTTAAAGAAATCCCCAGAGCCCTCTGGGGATGGGGCGGTATATTAAGTCGAATAAATAAATAAATAAATAAATAAATAAATAAATTTGTTCTGATGCTGCCTTGGATTCTCCATGTGTAGGCTGGATGTCTATATTTCTTGTAATGCTTACAATGCTGGTATGATAGTGCCAGTGGTGGGATTCAGCAGTTTTGAACCACTTTGGCAGAACCGTTTGTTAAATTGGTGCTTGTAAACAACCAGTTGTTAAATGATTTGAATCCTACCATCGGAACCGGTTGTTAAATGATTTGAATCCCACCACTGGATAGTACCATTTCTGAATGGGGATTGCATTCCCCTGAGAAACAGAGGCTGTTTCTGCACAGCCAAGGGAGAGAGCCTGCATCAGCATTAATCATGCCAATTCAGGCTCTGGGACCATTCGCACAAACGGCCCCATGGGATGCACAACTGTTGGAGCAAGCTCCGCACAGCTGCGTATTCCCGTCCCCTCCCCGGCCCCAAACGCCTCCTTACCTTCTGCTGGCAGCCGCATCACTCTATCGTTGCTCTGAAGAGAGAAGAGGACATGCCCCCATGGCCACAGCGATGGCTGAAGCACCAGAGACCAGGGGGCGTGTCCCCTTCCCTCCTCAGAGCGACGATAGAGCAACGCGGCTGCCAGCAGAAGGTAAGGAGGCGTTTGGGGCCGGGGAGGCGAGGGGAAAACGCCGGCTTCCACCCACTGCCATTCACATGGCAGTGGATGGAAGCCGGTGTTTGCAGGAAAACTCGCTCCTCAAGCAAGTTTTGAACACACCGTTTGGGCAGGCACAGAGCGCTGCTGCATTGATTTGGCAGTGGCGCCTGTGCGAAGAGTCCCCGCCCAAATGGTGTTTTACCGGGCTGAAGCCATTGCTTTCAGCCCATGCAGAAACCGCCTAAGATTGCAGCTTAGCTGCAGTTCTGTATCCAACTGTGCTTCTGAAGAAGCAGATTGCAGAGGTATCCACAAATCCTTTCCACCAAATTAAATTGGTTTGTTTGCGGCAGATATTTTGGAGAAAACAGATCTGGTCACCCTGACTAGTAGTGTTACTGATCTGTGTTTGTACCTCCCCTGAATAATATTTTAATTTAAACTATATTCAGAGCCAAATGATCCCCAAGTTTGTATGACTTATAAACTATGTAATATGTAATTTTAATTTTACATTAGAGTGTTTTGCTATACATTTTAAATATTTTATCTTTTTGTGTTTACAATCTTATGTGCCAAATAGACTTTCCTGGATAAACAAAAGTTCTGACCACAGTTACTTGTGCATTGGCATCCTTCAGTTACACCCCCCCCCTTGGGATTGCACTGATAGACTTAGCAAATATTGCAAATTTGATTTTCAAGATTTTATAAATTTCTGCATTAATTTCTTTCCAGAACTTTTAAAAACTTTTCTTCATGTCTACCACATATGATAAAAGCAGCCAGCCACTTCTTGACGTTTTCAGCATTTCTGTTTGTAATTTTTGTCCATCTTCTCAATATCCTTTGGATTGATGTACCATTGATGTGTACCAATTTTCTGTTAAAGTTTGGCTGGCAGTAGATTTTATACCTCTTGTCCATAAGGTATCCTATTGTTGAAAAGT
Organism: Sphaerodactylus townsendi; assembly: GCF_021028975.2. Classification (NCBI taxonomy): domain Eukaryota; kingdom Metazoa; phylum Chordata; class Lepidosauria; order Squamata; family Sphaerodactylidae; genus Sphaerodactylus; species Sphaerodactylus townsendi. The sequence goes on from NC_059426.1 coordinate 48,634,816, forward strand.
TATTGCTTCCTCAAAGTTTTGCATCCATCAGACCATACATGCTTTCCTTTGTTCTGTTTCTGCAACAAATTGAAGTAATCGTTTATTAATTCTAATAAATGATTTTTGTCTCAGTATCTTTTTTGAATTGTCAGTCCCCTTATTATACCTCTTGCTGTATTAATTTTCCTTTCTTAGTCTTGAAACTAACTGAAAATATAATATCCATTGTATTTTTTGCCTTCATTTTTTTGCCAAGACTTATTTTCAAGAATAGAAAAAAATGGTTACAACTTCTTTTAGAATAGAAAAATATTTTAAAAGAAGCTGTATCTATTTTTCCCTAAGAGTCTGAAATATGCTGATTCAATTTTATTTATACATTAAACCTACTCACTCTGATTAGCACGTCGTATCAGAAGAACATTTCAGCCTCCTAGAATGGTTAGTATTTCACTAGAAGGCGAGTCCAGGGAGATGTCTATTTCAAGCTTCCATGATAGTTCTCAAATGAAAATTAAATCCTTCAGAAAATGCCCCAAATCCATATAAGATTATTTAGGGCAGCTGTTTTCATTGAAGCTCTTTATATTAGAATGTAAATGCTGAAAATTTATTCATCATTTTATGTTACTAGAAGCTTCACATTTTGGGGAGCTTGCCACTCAAATTCTGCAGCTAAAAAAGAGGATATGTTCTTGCCCTTGAACTGGCCTTCATTTAAGTTGCTGTTAAGAAAGAACTTAACTATATACTGGACTTGATGCATCATCGTGCACTTTGGCTGCAATCCTAAGAATATTTTCCAAGAAGTAAGCCACACAGAATAAAATGAGACTTACTTCTGAGCAGACCTACTTAGAATTATTCTCTTATGGACTACACTAATAGCAAAATTGTTTTAGAGCCACAAATATAAAGTTTTAAAATGTGGACTGAAACTGAACCCTGGAATAGTAGCTTTAAAAGGAATTTATTTTTACAATAATTAACAATAATTCACCACATTTCAGATTAGAATAACTATATTTTTTGAATCAATTCACATGGGCTGACAGTCTTCTCACTGGACCCTGTGTTAGCAGGATCACATCTTTTAAAGTGTTCTCTGTAGACAGCCAGAATGTAAAGAACTAACACATTAGAGTGAAGAAACGTGGGGAATTCTTTCAAAAAAGGATTCATACATGAGCATAGTCAGGTGGTACAATCCCATGAGTGAGTCTGAACATTAGAATCACTTCTAACTCTGTTTTCAAGAGAAAAATTTCAAGGGAGCTGTAAAGCTCTATAAATATTTATGAAATGTAAGCATGAATCAGGGAGCATTAATGCATGGTAGAAAGTGAAGTGCAAGGAATAACAGCAAGTGATTAACAGATGGAAAACACAGTAGTTGACAGCTAAGGTAATTTTTTTACTGTGAAATGTGTTCGACTGTGAAAGAATCCATCTGAGAGAATGTGCATGCTACATCACTGGGGACATTCCCAATTAGGCTTGATCAAATGTGAAGAGAGAAATGTATGCATGTAGTAAATGTACATAGTAAATGTACATAGTAAAATGGCTGTTTCAACACCATGGGCTTCTGCAGGTCTTTATATTCCTTTCCAAAGTTAACCATAGCTGTCATGTAACCTTTTCTCACCCTTCCATCTCAAAAGAAACAATTGAAAGCCATCGACATAACCTGAACCTAAGTGTTCTGTATGGTTCTATTCAGATATTATGAATAATAGGATATGTGTAACCCAGTTTGCTGTTGGTTCTATTCAGGCATCATGAAAAATGTATATATCTAAACCTGTTTGTTGTACAAACCTTTGTTAGTCTAAGAGTCAAACATTATTATTATTCATTGAAAAATCCCTGTTAATCAGCTGCTTTCCTTGTTTCTTGCTTCCAACTACAATCCCCAGATGTCATCCCAATTTCCCTTGTGCTGTCTGGCTGCTGGCAAACCCACTAATCAACCTCAATAAATGGTCTGGAAGGGAAGGAAAGGCAAGGGCAAGCCAAATCTCCTCAAAAACCTTCAGGCCGTTGTCAGCTAAAACCATGATCCACCATTCTTCCCCCTCCCTTTTCTATCTGGCTGATTCATTGTGTTTCCCAAACTATTGTAAGTGAAAATAAAATGGATCTTTTCCATCATCCTGTTTTCCCCTTCCTTTGCCTCAGCATCCTCCCCAAATGATGACATAAGGCAACTAGGTATGGGTTTATGTAGTTTAAATATAAATTAAATGGATGATCTAGAGCACTTCAGATCTCAATAAGCTTATATGTTGTGAGAATGGGCTGAACTAGGCATCTGATTTTTCAGCAGGTCCTCCCTGGCTTCAAACTCAGCCAGTGCTTCTACTGTCCTTGCTTATCACTGCATGCACAAGACGTGCCACACTTCATCCCGCCCTCCTGGTGTAGCTCAGGGCTCCAAGCAAGTTCCAAAGGGTGTTTCTTTGCAGTGGACCCAGTGTCAAGGCATATGATGGTCTGTCCTAGATATTGCCCCCAGAGATTACCTCTACTATCCTGAGCAACCTGCCCCATACTTTTTATACAAGGGGTAAGCCTAGCTTAATACCCCTTGCCCCACCAGCTAACTATAATGTCACACAGAACTTGAAAAAGATCAACCAGATAAAATCCATGATTTCTATAAAGGGGCAGTGTTTTGTGGTGTATGGAAGGACAGGATATCTACCCCCCCATCTATGACTGCCTTTCATATTTTCCTGTCTTTTCAATGGGCACAGACTTGAAGGAACCTGTTTATACTTGCATCTGGGGGAATTTCAACCAGATCACCAGCTGTCCAGGGCACTCTTCCTTAATCTCATTTAAATCCATGAGTGCTTTTATTCCCAGTGAAACACCCTTGTCTGTACCAATTTATTCTCTCCTAAGCGTAACATAAGGTTCTCAGGATGACTGTGACCCTTCCCTCCCAGAACCAGCCTGAGAGAGGGCAGGAGTTAGCCCCATAACATCTCCTGCTTTCCGCACCACTGAATGTTAGCAGATAGGAGAGGTTTTAGGTGAGTCCAGTGTTTGCCTCAGCCTCATTTGCCTCATTGCCAAAAACAATGGGGTGCCCCAATGTGGACCTTTACTGGGCTGTGCAATGTGCCAGCATCTGCAAGAAATAAACCAAGTTCAATAATCTAAAGGCATCGGATTGCAAACAACCAATCCACTATATCTTCTAGCGGTAGCCAGACAAGCCCAACCATGCTGCTGCTGAGGCGGCTCCATTGTAAGATCAGTGTGTCCCAAACTGGCTTGCCAGCAGCCCCTCTGCCATTAATATCCTGTGTGCAACTGCCACAAACTATTATTATCATGCTGAAAAAAGACACTCTAGGCTACAGCCCCTTGCCTCCAAATATAGGCCCAATGCTTAAAAGGACATAGCTGGGAATCTCCTGTGGTCTTCAGAAACCCCTTGTCATTTTGCTCTGTTTTGGAATGCCGAATTTCCAGATTTACCTCAGGATGCATTCCAGTGATAGTGAGCTAAGAGCTCACTGGTTGGCATTTTCATGAAGGCTCCGTGGAAATGTACTTTTGCATCCCAATTTGATGTTCTCTATTTCTGAAAAGGTATATTTGCTTGCACACACAAAAGGCAAAACAGCAAAATGAAATTGTGGAACAACCAATAATCTTAGGCATGAGTTGCTGCTTGGCAAGTATGTGTTCTGCCCCTTCCTTGTAACATTTATTTCCCAAAGGCAAATAACAATAGCCTCTGCATAAACGAAAATTACTCAGAAAAACAAGGAGGAACTGAAATCAAACTGCCATGTTACGATGTTGGACCAGGACAAAGACTAGGATGAGTCACTTTATGTCAGTTGGACTAGGACGAGTCACTTTATGTCAGATGAACCAACTTCACAGATTTGTTATCAGGATACAATAGGGGAATGCATGGCACGCACATACAAACATGGATCTCCTTGGAGGAATGATGTGATGAAAATGTGTAGACAGAAAACAGAAACTTCAACAGATGATGTTGCAGAAAAATCCTTTAGGAACCAGACTAATTTCTTTAAAACTCTATTCTTACTGTTCCTCTTGTAGAGTCTGTAGGAAGAAATCCCATCTCAAAAGGAATCCTTTTTTTTACATCTCTTAACCGAAGACTGAAAATTCAGTTTTTGTGATAAGCGTGTAAACCTTCACACAAGTCAGTTCATGACTCTCCTAACTAAATGCATGTGTCATGCCCCCACAGAAGCCTTTATTATTTTCATTGTTAAGTATCAGTTTCCCATAGATAGCATGGATTTAGTTCTCTGTATAGTCTTCTAAAGGAGGCAATTTTAGTTACCCCCTGACCTTTTAAGAAGTTTCCCAAGAGGCAGTCTTTCTGTTTTCTCCCAGCAATGCCTCTGTTTAACTCAGTTCAGTTCAGTACAGGTGCCCAAGGAGTTAGGAGGCAACAGCATTTTGCCACGTCAAAGGTGTACTGAGAGCACAAAGTTGAGGTTTACAGAGAATGGTAGCCAGATAAAGACTCAAGGAACTTAAAGAACTGGACTTTCCTAGAAGCAGTCCAGTCAAAGAAAGAACAAAAGTCTACAGCTTCTGCTGTCCAGTCAAGCAAGTACTTTATTTTAAGCAGACCCTGGGAGAGAGTTAAGGCAGCGGTGGTGAACCTATGGCACGGGTGCCAGAGGTGGCACTCAGAGCCCTTTCTGTGGGCACACGTGCACAGAGTTCATCATGTGGGATGGATCATCCCCCCCACACACATCCAGGCTAGCCTGGGCACGATCCTTTACCTGAGAGTAAGCACAGTTGCTGGCACTGGGGCTTGCTTCTGAGTAAACCCTCCTAGGGTTGTGATTCACCCATTCGAAGCGTTGCATGGTTGCTTCACCAAGCTTACTCCCGAGTAACGTGCGCCTTGGATCCAACTGGTTTTCTAAACCAAAACCTCAGTATTCAGGTTATGTGGAAGGTTCAAATCAGATCATTTGAACACCTACCTTATTACAACAATCATCACAGGATGATCCTAAGCTTTGCAACATCTTCCTCCCCAAACCAGCTGCTCAATTGGAAAGAGTACTTTGCCAATCATTATGATCTCATATTCACGCGAGTCTTTAAGAATATTAAGTCTCCCAATCTAGTGGCTCCAGTTTGCAAAAACACGAGGGTTGGTGAGCCTGCTCCCACGAGGCATGCATCTCCTATGGGTCCCTCAGTGTTAGACACCCAACATACTGCCACACCAGTGAGAATCCAGAACTTTATTGATGAGTGGAAGAACCTGGAACTTGCAATAGAAAAAACTGCTGGATCCCAACATCTGGTCAAATCCCCTTCGAATGTTGCTTCTAATAATTTGCCAGTGATGGCCAATTTGGGAACTATCTCTCCATCCTCAACATCTCTATCCCCAAACCTGCACAGCCAAAGGAATTTGCTCCAGTTTATGTCTGGACCCTCCACTCAGTGTTATATGGACACTAGCTCTCCCCACCTGAAGATCTACTAGTTCCGCTGTCTTCTAATCATATTCAGTCATCCAGCGCTACTAGCTCCACCAACATTCCTCACACTGAGAGTGCTCCCCCATATGTGGACTTGACTAATTTGGACATGGACATAGATTTCCGCTCAACAAGGGTGCTTAGTAGGAAGAACTCACCTTACCCTCTAGGCCAGTGATGGCGAACCTTTGGAATCCTGGGCTAAGGAGCTTGAGGAAATAGAATCTTCTGTAACCCTGGCCTTCACCCCCTGCCTTATGAAATATTGGATTTCATATAGTTTCTTATGCTATGTGCTGCAAAATGCCAGTTTCCTTGTTTGTATGGGTGGATAGCAGAGTGTCCCAGCCAACAGCAAGCCTAAGGCAAAACAGCCTGTTTAATCTATGAGTTACTCCAGTGAATGGAACCTGGAAGTCTCATTAACTATGGACATCTCTTGATTACCACACCATGCTAAAATACTGTTAAGACAAAGAATATGGAAAGCCACCTTAGTATCAGATACTGCATTTCCCTATCTCTTCTGGAAACCAGGTCAGCAACAGATGGTTGCTTCTCTGCATCTCCTCTACCCATTGTTATGACTTTCCTAAACCACTCACCTTTTCCCGGTCGAATGTCTCAGCTAAATCTGAATAACCTGGGCAGTGTCTCTACAGAGTTACTCTGCATAAAGCCATTCTGTGCTTCCTGATTTAATCTAAGAGCAATTGACCCCCATTGTCCCGGGTACTTAGAACAATAGAAGAGCTTTTGACTAGCTCAAGCCAGCAAGTCCAGCATGGGAAGTTCCAGAGAATTTAGGAAAACGAAACTTAAAACTCACTTGTTCCCGCCCCTACCTGAGCAAAAGGGTATAAAAGTACTGTGCACCCCAACTCCAGTGCTCATTGCTAACTTGTTAACATTGCTAACTCATTGCTAATCCTTGTTAATGTTTATGTTCCTCCTGGTCTTCAGAAAGCTACCTTGAGTGAAATTTGGGATAACCTATCCATTTCTATTGAGGAACTTGAATGTAGTCATCCCTCCTCTGAAATTGTTCTAATGGGGGACTTTAATGCAAGAGTAGGTGCAAATCTAGCTTCCCTTCTTGAACAGGAAGGTTTTGATGATGAATCCTGCCACTCACTCTTATTTCCTGCCCTTCGTGACTCCAAGGATACTCACTCCAATGCTGCTGGTAGGAAACTCATTCACTTGGCCATCAAGCACAACAAACTTTGGCTTAATGACTTAAAGTGCTACGCCCACGCTCAAGATTATACCTTTGTTTTTCCTCATGGCTGCAGTGTCATTGACTATCTCCTCACTTCCCTGAAGTTGAGATCATCTGTTTTATCCAGATTGGAGATCTTCTGCTGGGTGATCATCTTCCTCTTAGACTTGTTTTATCACATCAAGAGGCCAGACAAGCTGCTTCCTCACCACCTAATGAACCACCCCCCAGACAAGTTTGGACACCCAAGCTGGCCTTAGCCACTCAAAACTTATTCATTTCCCCTAGCTTAGCCAGCCTTAAATCCTCTGTCCTCAATGCAGATTCCCCCCAGGAGACTATTACCAGGTTCGAAGATTTTCTTAAACAAATTGTGGCTGGTCTTTCAACGTCCACTGTGGGAAAACCCAGCAAAAACTGAAAGAGAACACCTTGGTTTGATAGAGAGTGTATGGAGCACTATAGCCAAATTCGCTCCTTATATTGAAACTTTAGGGCTTCAGGAGACCAGGACCTCCTTGTCCTACTAGTAAATTGTAGGAACAACTTTCGCCAGTTAATCAGGAAGAACCAAATGGAACATGTCATCACTCAATGGGAACATCTCCACTCTGCAGTAACTTCTAACAACTCCAAGCTACTCTGGGCTGTCCTGAATAATTTTAACTGAAGCAAGCGTCCTACCCCTACCTGTATTACCGCTGATATTTGGCATGACTATTTTAGCAAACTTTTTATCGGTGATATTTTAAGCAATGGATCTCCTTCACCTATCCCTTTAGATTTGCCAAGTTGGCCTCCTGTCTCATCTCAAGAAGTAGTTGAGCTGTTAGAGGACCTCAAAGGAAGGAAATTCCCTGGCCCTGATTCTGTAATTCCAAAGATCCTGAAATTTCATACTGACTGGTGGGCCCCCATTCTGGCCACTCTTTTTACCCGAGTAAACAGCTCAGGTATGATACCCAAGACTTGGCTCTCTGCGACTGTGTTTCCCATTCATAAAAAAGGAAGTCATTCAGAGCTCGCCAACTTCCGCCCCATCAGCCTCCTCTCAGTGATAGGGAAGATTTATGCTAAATTGTTACTGAAGAAACTTCAGCTGTGGCTTTCCCACTCTGGTGCAGTGGGGGCTGAACAAATAGGCTTTCTTAAGGGGAACTCTCCTCTGGACAACGCCTTGGTGCTATTACACCTACCCAGTAAATACTCAATCCATGCAGATAACAAACTCTATGCTGCCTTTATTGATTTAAAGGCTGCCTTTGACTCTGTGCCGAGAGTACTTCTCTGGGCAAAACTGGCTGCCCTCAACATTGATGCCAGATTCCTGTTCTTAATTAGGCAATTGCACATAAATACCAGTTGCCGGATCAAGTGTTTCCACAAAGGCCTTTTGACAGACAGTATTTCAATTTCCAAAGGGGTCAAACAGGGCTGCGTCCTGGCCCCCACTCTTTTCAGTCTTTTTTAAAGTGACCTCCCCTCTGCTCTCTCAGCACTGAACAGCCATGCCCCAAAACTGGGTACATCCCATGTATCAATTCTGCTCTATGCAGATGATGCTGTCCTTCTCTCTCAATCCAGAGTTGGCCTCAGGTGCTTAATGAAGTGCTGTGTGAATTAGTGTGAATTACTGTGAATCCAACAGACTGACAATAAATTATGAAAAAAACAAGGTTTTGGTCTTCTCTAGGCACTTTAAGAAGCTCACATGGGCAATGAATAGCACCCAAATTGAACAGGTTAAGTGCTATAAGTACCTCGGCCTTTCATTCTCCTATTAGGCAAACTGTAGAATCTTTTCTAGAGTGCTGTTGGGCCACCTTAAACATTTGAAGCAGCTGATGCATTCCTTTGATGGCATAATTATTAAGTGGAATTTCTTTGCCTGCAATGAAAATTTGTTTTTCTGAAAGAATGAAAACTTGATATTATCTTGGTGGAGGGTAATATTTGAATTCATCTGTTTGCAGCTGCAAGCCTTTACATTTTCATTTTATTCATGGCTGCATCAGCCAGGTTTTATATATATGGAATATTCACATATCTCTGTTGAGCATACTAGCCAGTTTCCTGTAATGTAGACTCACAGTATTTAGTGTCTTTACCTTTTGCCCATTTTTAGCCTGTTCCTTTTATAATCTGCACTGTAGTATGCAGGGTGGAATGTAGTACAGAAATGGCTTTGCACTGTGCCAAGATATTATTTCACTTGCTGACAGTCAAGCAGAATGGAAGGCAATGGAGAATAAAAATAAAATGCTGAGAAGAAATGGAATGAAACAGCCCCTTTAAAGAGCTAGTCTGTTGTATTTCAAAGTGCAGCCTCACAAATCCATCTGGGAAGTACAATAATATCCATCTAAGGCACTGATCTGGGTTTAATTTTACTGCTTTATATAAATATTTCTGTGGTTTATAAATATATACTTTTTTGGCAAAGGTGAACATTTTGTAATTTCTATTTAAAAAGCAGACTCCCCAAAGTATCAGTGGACTTCTATATAAACTTATTCACTATCAATTATGAATGCTTATATCTCACCATTATTGGCATACAATGTAGTTTGCAACTATAAGATATAAAGACAGGAAAATTGGGTCAGCAGTTTGCCACTCCATTAATTTATTCCCTGATTCTGCCACAGGACTGGGAGAAGACATGGGAAAAAGTCCCTTATAGCCTCTCAGGCGGGGATGGGGTGGAGCTTTATTCCTTGGGACTGCAGTGAACTCAGGGCATCTAGCCCTCTAATGGAGCTGCATGTCTTTGTAGTAATAGATATCACCAGTGCACAGAGTCAGAGCTTCTGAAAGCAGCCATAAGAGGTTTTCTTCCTTGCTTGCAGAACTCCTGAAGGACCAGGAGACAGAGCTGAAGCAAGCTATTACCCTATTACTTAGCTGGTACTGTAGTTGGTATGTTTTCTGTCTTTCTACTGAGCCAAGGCATAAACAGTGGGATTTTTTATATAATTGTTTTGATTGCTGGATTTATTGATTAGATTTCTATCTTTCTATATTTTTCTACAATAGTTCTACAGGGAAGAAGACAAATATGTCCATTAACAGTGCAATAATAACAGATCTGTCCAGTTGCCTAACTTTCAGCGTAACTCTATTTAGAATCGTGCTAGAAAATAAAAAAACTGCTACTACAAGAGTTTAAATAGTTTTTAAACTTCCCTGTTCAAAGTTTAGCTGAGATCTTCATAGTTCTTGTGCTGCTTTGAAAACAATAGTCATCTGAAGATGACCAGTCCCAGGTTAGTGGCATACTTCAGTACCCAAAGAGAAATGTGGACTGTGCTGCATGTGTGACCTGACCTTGGACTCCAATTATTTCATTTGGAGCCTGGGCAACAAACTTGAGAGCAATGAAGTTTGGAGGAATACAAAGACATTTTTTTTGTTCCCCTTTAGTATATCTCTCAGTCAGTCTCTCTAGCTGTGTTTTCCGGAGTTCTCCCCTAGCCTAACCTATCCCGCTGGACAATTTCTACAGTAATTGCTAGGGATTTTACAAGGTCTGTATAATATCCATCACCGTTTCAACAGCCATTTTAAGTGACATTAGAGCCAAAGGTCACTGCATCCCTTAAAGCAGAAGAACTCCAGAGAAGATTCTTTTCAAAAAGGAAGAAAGGAGGCAGTTTTCAAGGTTAAGAGCATGATGTGTGTGTCTCTCTCTTCTGCAGATTGGAGGTGCCAGTCTTTACAATGCTTGTTATGAGTAAGGACCTGTGAAGCAAACATTTAGCAGAGAGACAAAAGTCAGCACTTGGTTAGAGAACTGATGGCGAGGCAGTGGCATCTAGGTTGATTTACAGTTCTGGGAGATAGAATGTGTGAGAGGGGTACCCTTACCAGAAACTGAATATAGTGAGTAATATGAGCAATACCCTTTTGAAGGTGGAAACATTGAATGCATTGTCATGGAGGCTGTGAATCAGTGATGGAACATATATTTACCTTCAGGAGGTTCCACGTTCTGCCTCCAGTATTGGGAGACTAGGTATCCTACTTTTGTCCCTTATGCAGTTCTGACTTATCCCCATGAGTTGTGGTTGCTGTCTGGGAGAGAGTGGGGAGGGAGGGCTACAGACCATGCCAGCTGCAGGGTCCCCATAGGGCAGGACCATTGCTACAACCAGCTGGTTTCCCACAGTAGACCAGAGGGGGTGGAGCCTCAAGCCTGGTCAAAACTTAAAAGGCTGAGCCCTACTGGACATCTGGTTTGTTACCTCAGCCCCCTCCAGATTTGGACTGCAGCTCAATTGTTAGCTCCTGGTCTTTTGCGTGGTTCAGCATCTCTTGGTTCCCCCTCAGCAGCTGAAGCAGTGTGGATCTGCTTTCCCCACTCTCTTTTGGTCCAAAACAGGGCTCCATCAACAGGGAAATTCAGCAATTAGAGCCAGTTCTCTGTAGGAGTGACTGAACTTGGGGGTGGCTATGGGCTCTGCACTGGCAGGCAGCATGATTCCTTGGATGGTGGCAGGGTTGGCAGGCAGATTTCACAGCTGAGTGGGAGATAAACTTTTTTCCTGGCCACCCCACTATAGCCACAGCAGGGTCCTTTAGTCAGGTTTTGGCAGCCAAGTGGCATTGATTTGCATATGCTCTCACTCCCACAAGCATCCTTGGGAGGACTGGGGATTTTGCCATGTGTGTTCTCCTTCCTTTTTCACCAGTTGAGGAAAAAAGGTTGGTATGGTCGAGGCTGTGTAGTAGTCTGGGCCACAAGGGTTAAGCAGCACAGTGGCACCAAGTTAGGTTTTCATGGCTGGATGGCAAAGGAAGACAGGCTGCCAAGCAACAGGTGGAGGACAGCCTATGGCCGTGGTGGCAATTGGCCTTGCTGGCAGGGGCTGATGGGAATTGTAGTCCATAACATCTGGAGTGTCAAAGGTTTGCCACCACTGGCCTATGGCATGCAATGGCTCATAAGCCCCAAATCCTGCCAGCCCTAGGCATCCATCCAAGCCTGAGGTCACCTAGAGTTGGGCAACAGGCCTATCCAAAGGGTCCTCCAGGGTAGTGCCAACCCCCTTCCCCCAATCCACTCCTGGCTTGGGGGGCAGAGTGGTGCTACAGTTTTACAAATGGGAAAAATCAACAACTGCCCATACACATGCCTTCTCTTCTGTGTAGAATGGTCTGCCTGAGAAGGTAAAAAAGACTCATACTCTCCAGGCTTTCTGAAAACTATGCAAAAGTGAATTATTGGTGCCCAGGAACAGGGGTTTTCAGGTTGCTCAGGCAGGCAGCAGCAAAGAATCCTGGTCAGTATGCCCAAAAGCCCAAAATGGAGTAGAGTGGTGTATCTCCAAGCCATGGGCCACAGAGTTCCCAGCTCCAAAGTCCAGGTGAAAGCCAACTGAAGCTCCACCTTTGGGAGTGCCCTGGCCCACTCCTACTACTCCAGCATCTACTTAGATGACAGTGTAGCTCTGCAGCGGCACTCCTGGGGTTTGCCACTGCAGAGGTGTGGGGCACCTGGATGTCTGCATTTGTGCCCTTTTTGCTGGTGAGGGTGAGCTTTACATAGAAGAGGGAACAAAGACACTGGCACAGTTCTCCCCCAGAAGCTGTTTCATCCCCTCTGGATTGGGCCTTTAATGTGTCTTGTTAAGGCTTATGTTTATATTTTGCTAGGTTTGTACAACTCTAATTGTGCTGTCTTGTTTAGTGAATATTCCATCCTGTGGATTGTATTGACTCACTCTGTGTAACCTGCCATGAATCCCCATGAGAAAGGCATACAATAAATGATGTAAATAAATACATAAAAAAACAAGGTCTCACAGGTCTGTTATTTTAACCACTGCAACATGTGAAGCTTCAGAATGAAAAAAAGCTCATTGCTGCCAACATCACCATTCAGTGCAGGAATCGATTCAAATGCTGATATCCCGCTGTTGAGTAAGTATGTTCAAGTCAATTTCTCACTTCCTTCTAGTAATTGGATGGATGAATGTATTAATGAACAGAAAAAGCTACCCTAGAGTTCAGTTTTGCTTCAAAAGACTTGAACTTTCACCCTAACACCTGTCAACACTTAATTTCCTCTTTTTTTTGCATTCACTAGATTTCAGTGTTCCCAGATCTGCCCTCATACTTTTCTAAATGCTATTCGTTCTGGCCATAGTGGAAGCCTCTGCAGTGGTGATGTGTAAATGATTTCTACACTAACATGACATGATGATAAAATCATGCCAAATAATTTTGTATGTCCCCTACGTATGTGTTTTGAATCCAGGTACCTTTTGGAATGCTCCAAAATTTGGGCAGAAAGCATACGGTGGCTCCAACTGCAGATGGCACACCATATCTGTTGGAATTCAGAATCAACTCTTACCAGAGGAAAACCAACACACAATGATTAATAGTCATCTTAGAAGGCAATAAAGTAGGAAGAGACAAGGGGAGCATGAGCTATCTCAATCAATCAAAATAGCAAGAATGGAGTGCTGTATTACCATCATTATAAAGCATTCTGTCCAGAAAAGACGGGAGGATTGAACGATACTGCTGGGCCATTCCATAAAAGAAGTGGGAGGAAGAGCAGCCATTACTTGCATGTTCTTTTGTTCCTCTTAGTCTTTCATGTAATTCAGACACTTGGACTTGGGTCATCCACAACAAAACGATAGCCCTTATTTCATTCTGTACAATGAATACCAAAGTGTTGTTCAACACAACGAAACAAAGGAGCTATAAAAGGCTTCAGTTGAAATGTCATTCCCACATTTGTTATCACCCACACCAACAAGAGGCAAGTAGCACCGCAGGCACAGTTGTTGAAGACTAATTGCTGTTCTTACAGACAAAAATGGAATTCAGTGCATTTTAAAAGCTTGCAGAATGGAAAATGAACCATTGTTCATCTCAAGCTTATGTGTTAGTTAATGTTCAGTTCACAGCTTGTGTCTGTGCCGAGGCCACTTGATGCAGATGCTTTCAACACACGAGACACATGATCACACTTTACTTTATCACTTTTCAATGTTTAAGCCCCCTTGGACACCAGAAACAAAATTAAGAACTGCCAGGAGTATTGATGTTAGTTTTTGACTATGACTACTCCATGAACAAAATGGTCCTACTGACTGAGGTGTTTTTACAGCATTATGTAGGGAAAGCAGACAGCTCTGCAAGTGAAACTTTAAAATAGTTTTGTCTCTTTTTGTGGGATTGTAAAATAGATTAGGAAATCTTCATAACAGGAATATAAGTATGGCCTTCCCTGGCCAGTCCCCTCTGCATCATCAGTGGCAGGGGTGCTAGGCAGTGGCATGGGGGGGAATGGCACCCAAGGCAAAATGGGCACTGAGGTCTGCACCCCATGGCACCCTGCACCCATCCTCCATGCCCCCCACTTACCTGAGCAGCTGACTGAAAAAGCAGCCTGGTGGAAACTACACTTCCCAGGAGACCTTGCGATTCCCAACTCACTCACAAAGTATCCTGGGAATTGTAGTTCCCACCAGGCTACTTTTTCACATTTTTGGTTCTTACCTGAACTCAGGTAAGTGGGAGGTTGTGGGGCAGACATGGGGGATGGGGGTGCCATGGGGGACAAGGCCCAGTCACTTCTGGGAAAGAGGAGGGGCCTGGCTGGGCCTCGGCGCAATGTGTGCAAACCACCCAGGCAGGCCTTGGCAGAGGCCCAATCATGCCCCTCCTCCTTCCTGGAAGTGTGGAAGATGATTTTTCTGCCCCCCATGTGACTCCCATGGGAGCACCTGAGGCATTTGTCTATGGATGTCCCCATGGCATCTATGCCTATGGTGCTGGGACACTGGTCAGTGCGTCCCAGCACTAAGGTAGGCTGCCGGGGGCGTCACATCAGCAGGTTTGCCCCTCCTGAAGAGGGCATTTTCACCAGAGGAAGCCCACCAGTTGATTGAGCCTCCCCCTGATCTGTTAACCCTCTCAGCCAAGTGACTATTCTTAACTGTCAGGACTCTTCAACAGGATTCTGTGATTGGGATGACTCCATAGAATGCAACTGTCCATCAGTTATCATCATCACTGATGTATACAATCTTATAGGATTTCTCTCTTTTAATAATTTTTTTCTAGAAATATCTGAATTGTGCCTTTTTGTGGTTGCTATCTTCATTTGTGCATAGCCAGTAGGAACTGTCCAATAATCTAAGCAACTAGCTTAGCTGAATCAGTCTTCCAATAATGAGTAAACATCTTTATTATTGCATCACAGTGAGCATTTGCAAATTAGAAGAGCAAAACATCTCCAGGAATGAAACCCCAAATCAGGGAGATGATTTATCTTTCAATAGGAAGTCTGACATTCAAGAGACTAAGAATCCCACAGCAATATGAGAACATGTGGCTGAAGCTGGCAAGCTGAGAGTTGCTTCACAACATATGAGTTTCCTTCATGAAAAGCATTTCTCAGTAGCAAAACAGTGTGAAGAGTATTGAATGAGATGCTCCTGTATGTGTGTAAATAGCTGTTCGGATGCCATGTTTGGTAATGGTTTATCACATTGTGGACCACACCTTATAATACCAATTGAAAGACATTTCTAAGTAGAAATGCCTAGCACCAGAAGAAAAACTCTCTGTAGTTGAGCACTGCCTTCACAATAAATATTTTAGTTTAGCCTTGCCCTAGTGCAGTGGCGTAGCACCAAGGGGACGAGGCGGGGTGCATGACACACCAGGCGTGCGATGGTGCAGGGGCATGGCAGGGGCATTCTGGGGTGTGGCGAGGGCATTCCAAGGCATTCTGGGGGTGGGCAATGGTGTGTCAGTGGCGCAGGGCGCACACGTGCCCCAGGTGCAGTTCCCCCTCGCTACTGCTCTGCCCTAGTGCAGTAATCTTTGTACCTCCCACAACCCAACCCATCCTTAGAATCAAGGTCTAGTTATCATCAGAAATCTGAGAACCAAACTACAGGATGCTGTGTTCCTGAGACTACCATCAGGACACATCACTATTTTAAAGACTTAAAAAACTTTAAAAATTGCTGTAGGGGTCTGGTCTTGCAAGGAATCATGGTGTTGGGAGATTAGGGGCTCTTGTCTTCATCTTGAACCATTTTCAATAGCAAAAATTGTTGCACTTCTCTTGAAAATGTCATGGGCGGGTAAGACAAATCCCTTCTCATCCTATGCCAAAGCCTCTGGCAAGACTTGGTTCCTGCAGCAATTTTTAAAATTTAAAATGGCTTTAAAATGGCACTGTGTCCCCATGATAAATCATGATGTGTAGTTTTATCCTGAGGTGATACTGACCAGGAGAAGTTTTGAACACATCAAGCTGTCCAATTCTGAATCAGCATAAGCAAGTAACCCTCAACTAAACTAAACTAAGCCACAGAAGGTACCAATGAGACTGAATTACAGTGCAACAAAAAACATAAAGGTTTAATACATCTTCAAAATCACACAACTAGGGTTGGTAGAGGGGGAAAAAATTCAGCCCCAGTTCGGGTTCGGGCTTAGTTCAGGTGTATGGGGTTGGATCCACCAAATTCAGAGCCTGCCAGGCTTGGATACACCCGAACTTGCGTTGACATCCGAGATTCTTGGATGTGTTTTTATTTTTTGAGTGTTTTTTACATTTTGGCCTGCAGGGGGTGCATGTTTAGAGGTATTGGCACCAAAATATCAGGGTATCTTTAGGAGACTCTCATGATGATATCCCCCCATGTGGTGCAGTTTGGTTTAGGGAGTCCAGAGATATGGATCCACAAAGGGGGTGCCCCTATTCCCCATTGTTTCCAATGGGAGCTAATAGTAGATGGGGCTACCCATTTGAGGGTCCATAACTTTGTCCCCCCCTAAACCAAACTGCACCAAACATGGGGGGTATCATAATGAGAGTCTTCTAAGGATATCCTGAAATTTTGGTGCAGATAGGTCCAGAAATACACCCCCAGAGGCACCCCTAGAAATTTGGAGGGGATTCGTTGTTCTGGTTGTCTCTTCCAGCAGTTCTTCAGCAGTAGTGCGGTAGGGTAGTCCAGCCTTGTGCTGGGCTGGCCTGCTACTGCTCTCACTGACTTCATTCAGTTATCGTAGCTCTCGGAAGCAGCAGCAAGTGGGTGAGTGCAGTCTATTTTGGGGTGGAGGGGAGTTATTTGGTGGGGGGATGGAGTGGGGTGCCGGAGGGGTGTGTGTGTGCGTGTGTCCCCCCCCCACGATTCTTGCCAGCTAGGTGGTGGAGTTTCCCGTTTTCACTTCCCCGGCTTGTGTTTTTGTTATGAATGGAGAGAGAGTGTGTGTGTCCGTGATCTTGCACGGTTTTTCTTCTTGGGGGGATCCCACCTGCGCTGCCCTTGCAGGGCTCGTCTTGTGTGTGTTTTTTTCTTTTGGGGGGGATCTCGCCCGCGCTGCCCTTACAGGGCTTGTTTCATGCGTGTTTTTTTCTTTTGGGGGATCCCGCCCGCACTGCCCTTGGAGGGCTAGTCTTGCGCACGGTTTCCCCCTCTTTTTGTGGGGGATCCCACCTGCGCTGCCCTTGCAGAGCTTGACTTGTGCGCGTGGGAGTGGTATTTTCCCTGGCTCGAGCCAGCGCGGTTCGAGTGAACTGCCGCTCTGAACCCCATGTGCTCGGAGCGGCTGAGGTTCGGAGGGTGCAGGCTCAGGCAAGCAGCGCCCGACCCTCTGCCGAACACCACATGGCTCGGCCAACCCACAGCACCACCCCTACACACAACACACCTGATTCATGGGTAGACAAAGTATCTTGTGATTTTGTGTCAGACCACTAGTCAGTCAAGATAGTATTGTCTATTGTCACTATCAGCAGCTCACCAAAGTCTCAGATGGGGGTCTTTCACAGTGCCTACTTCCTGAAACTTTTAAATGGAGATGCCAGGTATTGTACCTGGAATTTTCTGCATACAAACCAGATGCTCTCCCACTGAGCTGCAAATCCACAGAAGCCTCAGTAGACCCCTTTCTTGTTAATGTTTCTACCTCATTATTCCATAGCATAACACGTATCAGCTCATCTCCTATTTTCTCACCAATGTCAAATTGTTACATTACTTTATTGTACCACTGTTTGAATATGAGCTTTTTAATCAGTGAAACCTAGACAAATCCTTTCCAAATAGAACATCTTTCCTAAAGGTCATATTCTACGTGACTTCATTCAAGCACTCAGTCTCTTAATTCTAAGTGAGAGAAGGCAGGTAGCAAGCTGGAAAAATAAGCCAAGACAGAGGGCTGCGTGGGTTTCTTATGACGCTATCATCTGTGCACCTTTAATCATTATGCTATACTAAATGACTTCTTCATGTCGGAGTAATATTTTAGGGGGGAAATGGCAAGGATGCCTTTTGTCCTTCTCACCCATAACAAAAAGAACAATAATACCAACATTCTACCCATCCTTAAATTGGCCTTGTCAGAGAAATTGCCCCCCCTTAAATCAAATTAGCAATTGCAATAATTTAAAAAAGGGACATGAACATTCTGGGTGAATTCCTTCCTGAAGTCATTCTCAGAATTCAGAGGGAACACAACAGTAAATAGTTGCAGTGTTTTGGACAGGAACATATTATAAGATTCTAAGTTCTTCAGACAACCTTGTCCATACCTTAATTTCCATATTATAACATTCACATTATTATTTTTTTCATGTTACCATATTATCATTTGTGAATTCACATTCTGCCAGGAATGTTTCTAAAGCCTTGAATACTGCCCCAATCTAATATTTTGTTCTTATTTGTGGTGAAGCCCTGCCCCAGAGTTAGGGCCCTCTGCCATCCCTCCTTCCCTTTCCTGGGTGTTGGTCTGCTCATCCTGGCCCCCGGTGTCCTGGGAGCAGTTACCACTGAGTAACTTCTTGGCCTACAGCTTGCTTGGGCCTGGGGCTGGCTATGCTGCACCCTCCTCCTCCCCAATCTTCCAAGTCAGCCACTCTTCTGCCCTCACCTGTCTCTCTGTGTCCTTGTTTTCACCCTTCCTTTCCTCTTTCCCATTCTACTTCTCTCCCCACTCTCCTCTCCTCCCTCGTTTCACTCCAACAACCAACCCTTCTCCCATTCTCCTTCCACCTTTTATTCCCTCCCCAGTCAGGCCTCCTTGCCCTGATGCTTGGGCCTGCCCGGCCTGCCCCCTCCTTGTCTGGGCCCTGCCTCTCTTCCTCCCTCTCCCATGGCAGACATTGGTGGGGCAGGCTACCGGTTTTCTGGGCAGGCCCGGGTGGCTGTCAGCCCCCCCTGCGCTGCCTCAGGCATGGCTCGGCTGGCTGAGTGCACCGCCGGCTGTCCACCAGCCACACCCCCGCTCCCGGCCTCCTAGCCACAATGGGAGATGGCCAGCAACCTTGGGGAGCTGTGGCGGCCCCCTTTGGCCATGGCTGTGGTCCCCCCACAACAGGCTGTCAGCCAAGGAAGGGATCCCCTCAGATCCTGGAAGGACCTCTGGCCTCGACCCTGGATATTATTTAAATATAAAATTTGGATCAGTGACTTCAGGTCTGCAAAAGCAGTGATGAAACTCAGGAACTCAAAGCACACTGAGCATGTAAGAGTCCAATGCAAGAGGGGGTGGGGGTGGGCAGTAGAACGGCAGCCAGAGATGGCACTGCTGTGCTGCCTCCGAAGAGGCAATTGGCAGTGCAGACCCCAGGGGAAAAGGAGAAACTCCTTTCTCCTCTGGGAATGGCCATATTAGAAAATGACTTACAACTCCCTTTTGTGGTGATGAAAGTGTGCACCACTAAAGGGGGGGCATCCTGTTGCTGAAAGTCCTTTGGGACACCTTCCTTTTTGCCAGCAGGGGCATTTGTGGTCACAGACAGCTACTGTGGGGCCAACTTCTGAGTTTGGGTGCTACAGTGGCCAGCTGCTGGGGTAAGCCCCTCTGATGGTGTTGCACAGTGCAACTCTTCCTCTGCTTCCAAAGCAGCTTCTGCCCTGCTCCCTTTGGATTGCAAAGTTAGAGGCACAAATGTATGAGAGATCTAATGAAGCCACTTCATCACAAATCCCTTACAGAAATAAAGCCTTACTAATATAATATGGAAAATGTTGACATATTCTGATAGCTAATATTATCTGTGATGACAGAAACAAAATGATATCTGGCCATATGATTGCTCAGAAGACTTGCTGTTTTAGCAAGTCTAGTCTTTTTTCTTATTGTCACTGCCTCCAGCCATCACTCCAGCAAACTTTCAGGTCACTGACAACAAATTTAAAACAGACATGCTCACTAACAATGAAAACAATGAAATAACCATAACAGTTTAAGGAGATCAAGAGCAACAATAAAATCAGTTAACAATTCCAAAGATGACAGAAAAAAAGTCCAACTCATTTCTGCTGAAAAATGAATAAAACCTAAACAAAATCAAAACTGGCATAAAACCAAAAAAGAGTGTCAACCAATAAAACACTATGAACATACAAAGCAATAAAAACAGCCAATAAAATGGTCAAAGAGAAAAAAAAGAACTCAATTAAAAGTCTTTCATCTGGAACCTGAAAAATAGCAGATGATTAGATACAGTTGTGGATGTGAACTGGGTTTGATTTCCCACTCCTTCACATGAACGGTGTACTCTTATCTGGTGTAGTGGAATTGTTTCCCCACAGCTACACCTGAAGCCTTCTGGGTGATGTTGAGCTGTCTAAGGACAGTCATATATTCCTTTTCTGGCAAGTTATCTTGTGCTGTTATTTCAAATAATGAAAAGAATGTAGATACATCATCACCTTGTCATAGTTCTGGAAATTTTAATTGAAGACATCTGTCTTCCTGACCCTGAGTTAACTGTTTTTGAAAAATGTTTATTTGTTGTTGATTCTGCCCCAAGCAATCTCTCAACAAAGAACATAGTTGATCCACTGAACTATCTTTAGGCATTGTAGAAACATTATGATGCGGAGGTGATGCCAGTGATGCTGCTTCTGTGGGGTAACTTTTAATGCCAAGTCTCACTTCTGCATCCCCACTATTGGTCATTTGTGGCTGCTGAGAGAGATTTCTACCTCCTCTTTCCATTATATATTGTCCATCAACTTGCCATGAAATTGGAATCAAACTAGTCAATGGCATTTGTCTCGGATAAGATTTTGGCAGAGGTCTATATCAGGGATCTGCAACCTTCGGCTCTCCAGATGTACATGGACTACAATTCCCATCAGCCCCTGCCCTGGCAGGGGCTGATGGGGTTTGTAGTTTTTGAACATCTGGAGATCTGCAGGTTGCAGACCCCTGGTCTATATGATGACTCACTCATATCAAAATCATAATTCATCCTGCTCTCTCTCTCACTAGCAGCCTGATGGGCCACGCCACCAAATAATTCCTGTTGATTCATTATAACTCCAAGTCTTTAAAATGGTAGACTCACCCTACTCTTGCAGAGTAGCTGAGGATTTCAATATCGTTGCCACCATGTATGAGCCTGAGCCTTTGTTCTTGCCTTTCTGTAGCTTTGCATGCCGGATAACAAGCAGCTTGCAGACTCCTCCAGCAAGCTTTCTCCCAGGCTTCCAAAGAAAAACAATCTCCTCTGTAGAAGTTTCCTCCTCCAGACAAAAACGAAACCAAAAAACCCCCAAGAAAAATTCCCGGCTGCAAGACAGCTAGAAAGTCCAAAAAGGGTTTTTATTCACAAAGTTAGAACAGGAAAAAAACACCACCTTTCAGGATAATTGAGAGAGTGAATAATTCTTAACAAACCAAGCCTCTCAGTAGACTGAGAAAAGAACCAGGGCAATCCCACCCTCTGACTCCCATGCTGGAGTAAAAACCAAAAACCCCTCCCTTTGACTTATCTGACTTTGTTAATTAGCCCCAGGTGACAACTGTCACACCCACCATTGCCATTAATCAACCCCCAAGTGTTTTAATTCTAAGAAAATAATCTTTGTTTTTTTTACAGGCAGTGTTTCAACTGATAGTGCTGTTTAAAACTGTAATGCAACCCTTGCATACAGCCAGTCATAGTTCTTTAGAACGCTTTCAGCCCTACCTCCTCCCCTGGCCATGCCCCAGATTGCCCCCCCCCCCCCCGTGGTGTTGGTGGTGAGAGTGCAGGAACCCTGGTGCAGTGTCCAGCACTGCATTCCACCACTGAGGAGGGCTGCAGTGTTCATCTGTGGACAGATTCACTCCTCCACAAAGGCAAGTGCCCTGGGGAGGACAAATCCATTAGCGGAACCCCATGCCACTCCCTCCAGCAGACTCAGCCCTCTCTAGATGGGACTGTTTATATATTTACCTCTCAGTACCATTTTATAATGGAATGTATTATTATTAGTGGTGGTGGTGGTGATAATGATAACAACAACAACAACAAGCTAAAGATCTGGCAGCTGTGAAATCTACCATCATCATCATCATCATCATCATCATCATCATCATCATCATCATCATCATCATCATCATCATCATCATCATAGCAGTAAATGTCTGCTTTTCTCTTTGATTTGATTTTGTTGGATGTTGTATAATATTGGATTAGACTGAGTTAACAGCAGAAAGTTATTTTTCAGTTAAAACAGTTGTCTTGTTCTGTGAGCACAAAATGATTGGCATTGTACTAGCACTTATTGTGAGACTGACAGCAGGCAAAGACTACAGTTGTTACTAACTGTGAAAATCTATTTTAACAGCCCTGCTTAGATGTTTCATTTTGGGGGAGATGGAAGTGAAAACGAAATTCCCTTTTAGTTTTCAAATGGAGGGAAAGAACCCTCTAATATACTAATTTCCAACCAGTAATTGAATTTCCAACCAGTAATTTTATAGGTGTCTCACTGGGTTTAACTGGCTTTGCTTATACATCACACAGGATTTTTATGAGGATGACACTCAGATATTTATTTTTACGGTTTTACAGTTCCTATTATTTTAGAGTTGTTCATATAATTTTTGGTCCAGTCGGGCCATGAAATGTTGCAGACAGCTTAGACCTATCCACCTAGAATCCCTTGGATTGCAAAAATACAAAACTGGGCCTTTACTGTTTCATGCATCTGATCAGAGCTAACCTGGACTGTTTCATCTGCAATTCAGGTGTTTCTTTCCCCCCCCCCCCCATCCCTCCGCCCTGTCAAAGTATAAACATGATATCATTTTGAGACTGCATAACAGTACCAGCTGTTTGGCAGCTTTCGATATGAACCATCACACTATAGGATTTCAGAAACAGTGAAAGGTCATTATGGTCTTGCAGAATTGCTGTTGCTCTCTTGAATGTCTTTTCTTCAATGTCCACCTTCATGTTCCACCTGATCTCCTTTGTATTAAAAATTGTGGAAGCATTGTTGAGTGACCTTTGTTTTTGGTTGGATGTTACAGCTCTTTGGTTTCTTGATGATGAAGAAGGCATGTTCCAAGAAACAATCAACAAAGACGCCTGCAGGCTTTATTTAAGGGATGGCATAAAGAGCGGTATAAAAGTAGAATGGAAGACTTGGAATAGGAAAACAACAACTAGTTCTTAATTAATAACAACATAGATTGATTGAGAATTGCCCTCAAGGCTTATTCGCATATAGTAACTATAAGGAAGAACTCAGGAACAGTTTTAGTGGTTAGTTTGAATAGTGTTGGCTTTTTTGTGGCTTGCTTAATGGTTTTGTTTTGCTTTCAGTGGTTTCAGTTTAATGGTTTTATTTTATTGTCTTAGGTATAAGTAGGGTCTAGAACATAGGTGTCAAACTCGCAGCCCTCCAGATGTTATGGACTACAGTTCCCATAATCCACTGCCAGCATTTTCTAAATTTTCTAAATAAGTGTGGGGAGGGGGGAATGCTTGGCTTGAAATCTCCTGATATTTTGCAACTGGTCCCCTCCTCCAGTTTGGGTTGATGCCCTCTACCCATTTTGAAGATTCCAAAAATTGTCCAAAGTCTCAACAAGATTGGAACTCCTGGTCTAAATAATGCCTTCCTGGGACAGATTAGAGCTCTCTGCTGCCCGACCATGGTTCATATTATCGGTTCTAAAATGTAAGTTGTTGTGAATCAAGTTTTTATTGATGCCTACCCTTATCCTGCCAACCTTTTTTACCATTGGTTCCCACAACAACCTCCATCTCTAACATTGCTGAAACCATGAATTATATCACATTCAACATCATCAATTCCTCTAGCACTGATAGTTAAGACAGTGGAGGCAGTTCAAGGATTTCTGACTATTTCTGAACTGCTCTAGGAAATCTTCATGCAGTGGCATGCTGAAGTCAGTGGCATGCTGAAGGCGCTTCTTTGATTGCTTACCAGAGGAGATGAGGGGGCATTGTCCGAGTTTAGAGAGGGGGGTCTGAAACCAGAAGAGCTGGATGGAAGGCCACAAAGATAGGATAAACCAGTGGTGGCGAACCTATGGCACTCCAGATGTTCATGGACTACAACTCCAATCAGCCCTTGCCAGCATGGCCAATTGGCCATGATGGCAGGGGCTGATGGGAATTGTAGTCCATGAACATCTGGAGTGCCATAGGTTTGCCACATCTGGGATAAACTGTGCTAGATTTTGCTGTCCATAACTTTTGCCATTTGAGGCAGTGCTTAATTCTGCCTTGTGATCTATTTGTTCTCATCTGTTGGAGAAATGAGTGAACAAGAAAGGACACTGGCTTTTAGAAAAAGCTGTAGCAAATGCATGGGAATAACAAACAACAGGAAAATCATTAGAGGAAGTTCCTGTTGGAAGGAAAGTGGGGAACTTCTAAAATTGCAGTCTCATAAACTAATTTGTAAGGAAGACTTTAAAGGATTTATAATAATTATGTCTGGCATATTTACTTATGCTTAAATATCTGCTCTTGAATAATACCCCCCACCCCCCACTCATTATTTATTTAAAGTTGGTTACACCGCATATCTGCCTTGCTGTGAGAAATTCTATCCTTTCATCCTTCTAATGAGTTCATAACTAATGTAACTGGTGATATCAATGAACAGAAGGGTAAATGTATTTGTGGAGCCAGGGTCCACAGTAGGTAAGTAGCTATAACAAGATGAATTGTTAAGTACATTCTGTTTGAAAAGTAGCTTTTAAATAGGCTTTCATGGACAAAGTAGCTCAAAATAAAAGCAATTTGGGCTAAAATTGAAAAGATTGATAGTCCCTATTTAAAAATGCAATTGTTTTCAAATTACAAATAATTAAGGGAAAAAATCGACTCCCCTGTCAGTGTGTGAGTCATTTAATTTCTATTTTTCACTTGAGATCAGTGATTAGCAACTGGAGGCTCAGGACCCTGAAGGTCCATTTGCCTCCTCCTTTGTTCCAAGGACATCACACCACAGACATACTCTATTGTGCATGTCAGCCATTTTGTCCAAGCTGAAACTCCATCAAAGGTCTCTTTAAACGAAGTTTCTGTGAGGTAGAATTTTTAACATGAATAGGTGCTTTCTGAGACTTGGATTTGTCACCCAAATCTGCCCCTCAATGATTTATTTTTATTTATTTATTTTTCAGATTTCTAGACCGCCCCATCCCCTAGGGGCTCAATGATTGGTGCCTGTCCTCTGTGGTTCTCATTGTTTCTGGTGTCATGCCTCCCCATTTTCAAATCAGCCTCTTCTCTTCCTCAGCACAGTGAAGCTGTCATGATGGTGTCACTGCCAAAGACCCAACAACACTTAGCCATAAGCATAAGAATTTTTATTGTCATTGTGCACGCACAACGAAATTTACAGCAGCATTCCTCGATGCACACAATTTCAGACTCATACATCATACTCATACAATTTCATACAATACATCATACTCATACAATTTCAGACTCATACCCCATCCTCACCTTCCCCTTCCTTTACCCATCCCTACACAGCCCCAAACACATCAACACGAAGCCGTGGAGTTTAGCATAGCCACAGCTCTAGAGTAGAAGCTGTCTCTAAGCCTCTTTGTCCTAGATTTGATAGTCCTGTATCTCCTACCAGATGGTAGCAGTTCAAAAAGAGAGTGTGCTGGATGAGACGGGTCCCTCAGAATATTTTGGGCTTTTTTTAGGCTTCGGGAATTATAGAGTTCTTCCAAGGAGGAGAGAGGGCAGCCGATAATCCTTTGTGCAGTAGTGATCACCCTTTGGAGCGCCTTCCTATCTGCCACTGTGCAACTGGAGAACCATACACAGATGAAGTAGGTTAAGACACTCTCTATAGCACAGCGGTAAAAGGACACCAGGAGTTTTCCATCCAGTTGTTGCTTCCTTAAAAGTCTCAGAAAGTAAGCTCTGAATTCGAACTCCAGACACACAATATATATATATTTAAAATTTCATTAAAGAAAGGTAGTAAAACAGCTTAAAAAATAACAGTGGAGCACAAATCAAGATGCAGTTCAGTTACACAAAGAAAACAACAGAAAGGCTGAAGTCCACATACAGAAATAAATCCTTTCAGGCAAATGGTACTAGATGTTTTCAGTATATGTGCATATGGAATTTCAGGCAGAGTGGAGGGCAAAAGCATAGAACAAAAGAGGAAAGTACATGGTAACACTATTTGAACGAAGTTATGTTTTAAGCTGGCGATGACAGGTGATCATTGAATAGTCAATCAGGGCACATTTCAATCAGAATATTCTAGACTCTGAGCAGACCTACCCCTCCCCACTAAAACAAAACTTTTTCAATTACTCTCCAAATTAACCAGTTCTAGCCAGTTGAAATTAATGAGAGATCACCCATCTCTCTAGCAAGCACAACAACCTTGAAGAGATAGCATGCTCACTCAATTAGCAGCATCTCTTTTTTTAGCCTTCTTAACTCATGAGAAAGGCAAACGGATTTTACTAGGCCGTTAGCAAACAAAATGGAGTCTCTTTTGACACTGAGGGCATATGATGCGGAGTAAAGGAATTGCCCTTACTGGACAGCAGGTTCATTTGCCTTCAATGACATTGGCACCTAGCCAGATTGTATGGGCCACGAGTCGGCTTCACTGTTCACAGGAAAAAAAATTCTATCTCAGAAAAATTAAAAAAAATGAGCCAATAAAGCAAGTGACTGTGCCTGCAGAGAAGACTCTCCTTGGAATATAATTACCCTCTGAATGAACACGACTGCCACTGCCTTTGGCCAATTGATATTGTGGCATGGGACAAACTGTTTCTCTTAGAGAGGATAAAGGCAGCCCCCCTTTTGAATTCTCCCACCCTGACTGTTGACAAAGCCACTAGCTAATAGATATTCTAGGATGCTGTGACCCCCCAAAGTTTCTGCATATGCCCTTGTAGCCCTGTAATCCATTCCTATATACATTTGCCCCCAGCTCTTCAAGTCGTTAGTTGTTTGTTAGTTTAGAAGATAATTCAGACCTCAACATTTTTGCTGCATGGAAAGATGCATCCACATACTATTTTGGTGTCTCTGTCAGTAACCTTGGAATATTAAAGCTGTTTGCTAATATTCTACAATGAAATATTTCCCTGGTTGCATTTTTTTGGCAGAGTGCATAAAGAAATGGTGCTACAACTTTTTCACTCAGGATAGTGCCTGCCGCACAGTGATGAACAAGGTCTTAATCCTGTCTAGATTTTTATCAGTACAAGGAGGTGGCATGATTTTTGCCAATTCCCCCTCCCCCTCCCCCCCGGAGGCCTCCATTTCCTCCAAGCTATCCTTGGAGAGAAGGAGTTAAAGCAATTGCACCCATCAACAAAAGTAAGAGTAAAATGTGACAAAGATCTATGAAGAAGCCAAGTTCTCTCTTTCTATGTGAGAGATCAGTGATGAGAGCTAAATTTTTGACTTTAAAATTTGTGCACTGAGAGTTCCATGCTCAGAACTCAATTCCCAGGTGTGTGGGGAGATCACATGGATTGTGAGAGAGGCCTTCCCCTCGCTCCATTTTCCCAGCCTGAAACAGTTGATGAGTGTGCAATTTTATATGATGGAAAAAGCACATGTACTGATGGACTGAATCCAATGGGGCAAAATAGTGCTTGCAGGACAATTTATAGGAAGGAATAACAGTGTGGGGGAGGTTAAAGCTCCTTGTGCACCCTGGGCCCAATGTAAATGGACCCTACACGCCTTGGAATTGAGTTTTGGAACTTGCAATGTATTTATGGCCTTTTCCACACACCATAATTATATTGCCTTGAGGATGTTATAAAAAGTGCTTTGGGGAAGAAGTTTGCACAGCTCTCTGCCTCAAAACGTTTTCATGTTTTATTTTTCTCAACCCACGTTTTTTAAAAAAATCACTAAACCAGTGATTTGTTTCTCTGAAAGTGGGTTGAAGACATCTCCTGTTTGCTTTGTGAACAAAAGCAAGCAAGAGATGCTTTATTTCTTCTTCTTCCCAGCTCTTTTACTTGCATTTACTTGCATTTCCATTGCTTACACCCACCATTTTGTATGCTGCTCCAGGGATTCTCCGTCCCTGCCTACATTTGGTTAAGGAGTCCCACAGATGTTTCCTTTGCTTGCAACTCATCTGCGCACAATTTCACCATAAAAAGTACATGAAGAAAGTTTGTTTTGCCTGGTGATCCCACACATATTTCATTTTTCTTTTCTTATTTTGAGGGGGATGTCTGTGAAGCTACAACAATATTTTCACCAAATGGTGGAGGCAGGAGAATCTCTGCAACAGCACACAAAATGGCAGGTGCAACTATGAAACTGACAAGAGTGCTGCCGGGCAGCAGGGAAAAAAAGAACCGTTTCCACTGGCAACAGCTCTTTTAAAAATGTCTGAAGGATGTTTTAGCTCTGCTGTGTGGAAAAGGCCTGATTACCATCACCCAGGGAGTAGGCAAGGAAAAGATATCATGAAGTTAGAATTTAATCCTCCCATGCGTGTTTTGAAAGAGAACTTTTATAATGCATTTCTAGGCTGAGTTATTTCAGTCTAAGTTTATGACATTGTTCATGTATTCAGAGAATACTGAACATCACTGAGCATTATATGTGTGGCGATTTCCCTGCCGGCTTGCGACTGGCCCCGCCCCCCGGCTGTCTGAGTCCGGGGCGAGCCGTCGTGGCGACCCCCGGACAATATGTATACCTTCAGGGCATAAGGTGAAGTAATTCTGTATAGGACTGCACTATTGATTCTAAAATGAAGGGTTTTTTTTCTCATCTGATTGAAATAAGGTGGGGGGGCATGTGAGTTCAGAGTTTGACAGTTTCATCTGATGGGAAGAGAAACCTACACTTAAACATGTGTTTCCCACTAAAATCAATGGAAACAACTATGTACCTTTATGGTTGTCCTTTTGTAGTTTGACAGCTCATGCAAGCAATTCCTTACCTGAAACAGCTCCACGTCAGGGCTGCCAAAAGGAGAGGAAACTAAAGGGACAAAAACCTCAGGTCTCTGGAGGCCTATGGATTAGGACAAGTTTTGTAATTTGTTTTCCTATGATGGTCAGGTGTGAAGAAGAAGAGTTTTTATATCCCATTTTCTCCATCATTCAGGAGTCTAAAGCAGCTTCCAATCAGCTTCCCTCCCCCTCTCATAATATCACTTTATAACGTAGGTGGAGCTCTGTGATTAGCCCAAGGTCACCCAGCAAATTTTGGGTATAGAAGAGGGGAAACAAACCTGGTTTACCAGATTAAAGTCTCCAATTTATGTGGAGAAGTAGGGAATAAAACCCAGTTCTCTGGATTACAATCCACCACTCTTAACCACAACACCACTCTGAAGGCAGCTTAACTTTTTGACTGCGGAGGCAACAGTAGATTTTGACAGCTCTGCTCTCTACTGGAACTACCCTGGGAATGGTCAACTTGGTGTATGCCTAGTTGCATACACCTATCTAAAATAATTGCACAATGTACACATTTAATTTTATTTGATCTGGATCAATTTTTTTCCCACAGATGTGCTCTTAGCGTATAACAGTTTCTATAGCCCCTGTACAGGATCTCTTCTCCATCTAGCCTATGTCATATAAATTGTTGAGAATGATGACTAGATGTCAGAGTTATGATAAGTAAAATATACGTTGCTGAGACCTTTTTTTGTCATTCAAGGTCTTGAGTTTAGTTATAATTGTAGGCTTTCTGTTTGCACCATTATCCATTCAAGTACAAAACAAGGAAAGATTGACAAGAAACACACCTACTGGACACGTAGCAGTCAAGCACTGGGAAAGTTTGTTTCTCATGCTGTTATAGTATTGGCTCAGGAAATAACTAATAGCAGTTCGTAGAGAATCATGCTCAGAATAATGTTTGGTTGCAACATTTCTGATCTGTGTGACTTTCACCTGACAACATGAATTAGACAGAAAACAGCACTCAAACGTGCAAGCACACACACGTTCCTTTATTTTTACTAATGTTTTTACCTTTCCTCTTGCTGGCATTTCACATTCCAGGCACCTAGCCACAAAAACCAGATTTTTCACAGAAGAGATTAAATACATTATGGAATGTTACACATCATCTTCAGCATTCAACTGTACAGATTGCACCTATGAACCATGGCCATCCAAGTTATGGCTATACAGTCAAGCTTTTAACCTGGTTTTGGGTTTTAACCTAGTTTGGAATAACCTGTTGATGGATAGTGCTCCCCTTCACCTTCTATAATTCTTCAGCTGGGAACCCACATACTGATCAGGCTTGTCAGATTTTTTCACCTTTTTCTCTTCAGGAACTGAGCTACTTCAGAAATGGTAGTGTTTGGTGACAAGATGCATTTTTTCCAAGCCCTGTTATACTTCCCAGAAGGTGAAGGATGCCTGTTTACTTTTTATTCCTTTCCAGGCACTTCCCTCACTAAGCACACTAAAATAAATATACTGAGGTAAAAGTAAACTTAAACAGTAATTCAGATTTATTTAACAGACAGAAGACATGGTAGAAGGAGAAATATTAACTTGGAGATTGATGGATAAGGCAAATAAGGCAGGAGGCAAGAGGAATACATGAACATTGTTAATTACACAAGAGCTTGGCACAGAGGTTTAGAGTTTTTTATTTCTTCAGCACAGCACTTTAAGGTTACTCAGTTATAGTTCAGCTTAGATGTTAGTTTCATAGATGTTACACAGTTTGTACAGTTCTTTTATCTTAGATGGTACTGGCTTATGGTTTCTACACACAGGATCCTAACAGGCTACTTTTTAACCACAATACTCACACTCAGCCATCCTGTTACATAAATCCTCAAAAATAAAACATAAACTCTCCACTGTGGTAAACTTAGAACAAATCTCTATACCCAAGACACACTGATACACTGGAACTTTCTTCACCTAGAAGATATTCCTATCCTGACCTTCACTTGGCCCTCTTATAAATCTTGCCCACCAGCACACTTAGTCACTGTATAATTGCTTTCTCCCAGCACTCAGGCTGTTAACAATAGTTCCTGTCACACACTTTGCCAGAACTATTTCCTCAGAGATGTTTCATTTTCACTTAGTTAAGGTAATCAGCTCATAACAGCAGGAATGATTCAGACCAAAAGCCTTTTAGATTGTACTCACAAGTCCTCCCCCACTGTTATTTGCCCAATCAGATTGCAGGAGGTCACAGTAAATCAGGTGGCTCCTCGTGTTCCTAGGCTTCCTGTGCCACACTGTGAAGGTAAACAATTATTTTCTTAGACAGAACTGAAGTTTAAAATTATACTTTTCCTGCAGTCTGTCGCAGATGGCTTACTCCAGGAACCTGAGGGGAGCATCTCCCCATTGACTGGATTTCTTGGGGTTTTCAGTCCCACTGGTGACTTCTGGGGTAGCTAAGAGAAATATAGCTGGGAGAAATAGTGCTATGATGGTTCCATTGTTTTTGGAAGATAGGTTCTAGAAAGGGATGCTGGAATAATGTTGCTAAACCCAGTGGCCTTTAACATTCAGTCTTAAAAGGTTCCATATAGTCCTCAATGGGAGTGTGCACCCAAAACAAATTGGCAGAAAAAAGTCAGCAAAAACTGAAAAGATATTTTGGCTGGGTTTTTTTCTAGTTTGGCACATCTGCATGCATACATTGTAGTCTTCAAAGTCTACGTGAAACTATTGGGAAAGATGGAACAGGGATTTGGGTTGTTGTGTCACAAGTATGTAGATGATATTTAGCTCTATCTATTTTCCCCCAAATAATTATGTGAGAATGTGGACATCCTTAGCTGGCATTCAACCATTGGCCATGTGCCCACAACAAAGATATGAAACTTGGTATAGGATAAAATAGGGTCAGCTTTATTAACTGATCTGCCTAAATAAGAACCTTCCCCAACTCTTCCTTGAAAGTGCAGTTCAGGAGATCAGTTTTCCTATGCGGTGCCACTCCACACTGATTCAGATATCAGTGCAAGACATTTCTGTGTTGTACCTTTAATTGACTGTACAGAAAGAAATATGCTGAAACATATGGAAGAGAATCCATTCTCCCAGCCTTAGGGATGTTGGTCTCCTGAATAAAGTTCTGTCACCAATCCCCCTTGAGCAAATCAACCTTTTCCCTTCATGTATCTCAGAGTACTGCTTACCATTAACTCTATGCTCAGGGACATGTGTGTGAAAAATGATGCCCAAGGCAAGCTCTCAAGCTGGACACCCCAGCTGCTCTCTGGAAAAACCGAGTGAAGTAGAAGGGAGAATCAGGGGAAAGGGAAGAAGAGCAGACAAGCTGGGCAAAGAAATGACCATGTGGAAGCCCAACACTGTCAGAGCAGTCTGCAACTGTCTATGCTCTCCCTCATAACTGGTACATTCATGCTGACCATGGATACACCTAGTTAAAGCCCTCCCAGCCAAATCAAGAACAAGACCAATTAAATACTTATCTGTTACAAAATTAAAAATGCAAATGACTCTATTAATCCCATTTTCTATCCCTCATTTTGGGTTTCCAGCTCCTTTTAAAAAGTCAGATGTTTCCACAAACCTAGGAGTTCTCACAGGTTTTCAGAACGCTGTCACTTGCCCAATGGTGCAGATTTGCCTATTTTCATGGAGGCCAGACCTTGGCTCTATAATATTGAGTTATAAGATGAAACTTAAAAAGAAACATTCACTCATGCCTACTAATGGCTCATAGGCTCATTCCGCACATGCAGAATAATGCACTTTCAAACTGCTTTCAATGCTCTTTGAAGCTGTGCGGAATAACAAAATCACTTGCAAACAGTTGTGAAAGTGGTTTGAAAATGCATTATTTTGCGTGTGCGGAAGGGGCCATAGGTTTGAATGACAAAACATTTATACTGCCCTAAATTTTTTAAAAATATTCTTCAATGAACATTAATTTCAGAAAAAAAAATCTCTTATCTGTTGAACTGCTTATAATCAGGGACTGAATTGCATAAGGAGAGATCAAGTTACATCCATGCATATGTCAACCAGCCCTCAGTTGTGTCTGAGCATAACATGTGATATGACTGAAAATAATAATGAGGTGAGTTTCAGCAAATTTCCATGAACAGTTTGATCAAGCTGTCATTCATTTGGATATTTTGTTCATTTTATCCAGTTTCAAATAGTGCTTCTTGCAGCGTGAAGATGTTGCTTCTGAAACTCCTAATCCATATTATGTTCAAAACTAAATCATTCAGAGCAGTTAAATTTTATGGAGATTAATATTGCTGCAATCCCCCCCCCCCCCATCTCTGCTTGAAATATCTCACAACAACAACATGCATGGCATTACTGTTGTTTGAAGGCTGTGAAGCTGCACAGGTGTGTACTCAATTTTTGCTCACTGTCAGGAATCCTATGGAGTTCAATAATTTATGTAATCAAAATGCACAATCCAGAGAAAATCGGTTAAGCGCATAAATCCTGTTGGTTTTGAGTGAATTGTAGACAACAGTGTGCTTCATTTTCACAGCATCTGCCTGGAAAGAATGCCTACCTGGAAACAAATCCTGCTGAAATAAATGGAATTACTTCAAACTAAACTTACTTTTAAATTGAGTGAAATAGATGTCATTAATCTAGTGCAAAACTCCTGTAATGTAGGTGGAAAGACTTTTGCAGAGTGCTAGCCACCTTTCCTTTACTATCATGCCATTAGAAATCAGAAAAGCAACCATTTTGCCTGTAATTAAAAGCAAACAAACAGATCTGTAATAAAATGATAACTGCACCTGTGGTTGCATTTTGGGACTACCTATTCTCCCAGCTGGTCATTAATACCCAGGAAATGACTCAAGCTCTGGCCGTTATTACTTGCTACATTACTAATTTAATTTATATATTTGCTTATAAACTATTAAAATAAATCTTGACACCCCATGTCCTCACAGGGATATGTTCGGTTTACAAATACATGAACTGATTGCTTTATAAATTAAGAAGTCACTGGTGTAGAAAAAAACTGGTTGCAAGTATGTTACTCCTACAGGTAAATTGCTTTTACAGCACATGGGAACAGAGGACAAAGAATAACATATTTACGGAAATTCTGGTTTTAGACAAAAGCTGGAGAGGTGGAATATCTGTCCAGTTTTTAAACAGAATCACAAGGACATTTATGACACTTTACACTACAGAGTGGTAGTTTTTGAGGAACTGTGTCTGGATGAATGGGATCAAAGAAGCATTTGAATCATGAATTCATGAATCACACCAGCCTACACATCAAATTCTGCAGATGCAGAGACAATCTCTGTACTTACACAGAGGTACCCCCAATTTGAAGTCATCTTTGAGAAAGTCTGTATTAGCAAATTTGAATAGTCAGCAGAAGAGGCCATTGGTTAGATCTGATGCATTGATAGCAGGATTCCACCATGCCCTACTCTAAGAGATTAATACTGTTGCAGAAGCATCTTAAGAAACTGCAGTACAAATCTGGGAACATCAGTGACATCACTATGGGTAGAAGTTTATAAAGACTTTTTATGTTGGAAAAAATTCCCCCAAATTTGTCAGAAAAATAGGAATTTTTAAAAATTTGTCTAATTCAGCAGTTTTTGAGCCTGTGGGTATCTTCAGAATTCTGAAGTGGGGTGCGTGCAACCACAAAATTTTGAAATGTGGTGGATTCAACCACAAAATGTCTGCCATGAAATGACTGTTGTAGGAAGTGTAGCCAGCTACAAAATGGTTGACCCAGCTAACTTACCAATCACACAGTGAAAATCCTTATGGTGTGGTAGCAGCTGGTGCCAAAACAACATTTAAAAAATCTGCACAGCCAATCAAATCTACAGTAGCCAAGAAAAGCCATTCTGGGCAAAAGGCTGACCTGTCTTTGTTCACCTTCTAAAAACACTTGGGCCCTTTCCACACGGGCCAAAAACGGGCGGACCTGGGGGCCGGCAAAGCCCCGTCTACCAGGGGAGTTGCCGGTTGGTATTCGCTGGCAGCTGCTGGAACAGCAGCAAGCGCATAGACCTGGCTCCCCTTCCCTTCCCCCAGGGCGGCGTCAGGCTGCCCTCAAAAACACCCCTTAGAACTGCAGGTTTTTGAGTAAACAGCGTGTTCCAGCGGCGCGGTGCGAACGCCTGGAGGTCGGAGGGCAGTATGGGCGGGGCTTAGGAGGCCAGCAGGGCGACAACGGCGACGAGGTAAGTGGGAGAGGGACGGGGAAGAGGCGGCTCGAGCCGCCTCTCCTGCGCCGGCCTCTGCAGGGGCCGCTCGCACGCTCGCGTGCGAACAGCCCCCACCCTTCCACCGGCAGAATTCCTGCCGGTGTGAGGGAGTCCGGAGGCCCGTGTGGAAAGGGCCTTGGTGAATACCAGAAAATGTGTCAGCAGGCACTATGGCACCCACAGGCACCATATTAAGGATTTATAAGCCATTTACACTCTTCTGGTCCCCTTCGCATTGAGCGCACATTCCTTGTGAAATAGTTTCTCAACATTTCCCCCTCTTTTGAACTCACCATGCCCTCAGATCATGGCATCTCTGAGGTTTCAAAAAGCTGTCACAATGTGATTTTTCCTCTCCCTTAGCAGGGAAAGTGAAGGGAATCAGTACGCATTTTGCTTTCTTCTGGTTTTCATGCTCTTCCCTGCCTTCCCCAGTCCACTCAACAATAGTTTCTCTTATTCTTCCCACTACCACTTCAGAAGGATCAAAAGGGCTGTATTTTTCCTTATGCTGACAGTCTATTGCTGGAGCAATAGAACTTTAAAATTGACATAAAACTTACATGGTCTAGCAAATTTACACTAAAGAGGGCACAAAAGAGGTGGCAGGCAACCTTCCCAGATGGACACTGCATAAAATGAAAAAAAGGGAGGGAAGGGCAAAATTTGGCTCATTTAGGAGCACTTCGCAGGGAGAAAATCCCTGTACAAGCAAAAAGCCATAGGAAAAACTCATGGCGAAATAAACAACTATGAGATAAGTAGTTCATACATAAATGGTCCTAGTCTACTTCTAAGTTCCCAAAGCCCAAGTAGATCCGAAAATCTTGCCTTCACAGAGATGACAATGTTGGGTATACAAATTCAAATTAAGATGTTGTGTACAAAATGTTTTCATGGAAATAATGTAGCATTATGACTGAAATTCACTGCATGATCAATTTCATTTCAATATACCTGTCCTCAGGCTTAACTCTCAATTGCATGGAACATTATGCCAGCTTGAAGTGTATGCAAAAGCTTCGATTATATACTTTGCTTTCACTTGTGGTCCTCTTTGGTACGGAACATGTGTCTCTGGCACTAAGTATTTCTTTTCATACATTTCTTTTCATTCCTGTCTCTGAAGGATGTTGAAAGTGGGCTAGTGCCAGAGGAATACGCTCTGTAGTGGAGGATCACCTCTGTAATTGATAAAGAGGCTCACAAGTAGAAACAAGGTGTAAGATCTTTACCACTGGCATGCAGGAGTGTGTAAATTCTTACTATGACAGCATACCCAGAGAGGGTTGGATGGCTATTATCAAGTTGTCCATTTTTGTAGGCAAATTGTATGTCCTTTGTGCAGAAAGATCACAAGTGCAGTGTGAGATGATAAGGTCATCATCCAGGAGTTCAGAGAATAAGTTCATCTCTGGAAACTGTAGAGTGGGAACAGCCCTTGCTTTCTTGCTCTTGGTGCATCCTTAGCGCATAAATCCTGACCATTGTAGGACATGCCTGACAGCAAGACTTTATCTGTGCAGTTTTGCATCCTGAAACTAACAGTTTACTTCAAATTGCCAGGCATGTGCCAGATAATATTCAAGCAGCCATTTCAGTGCAAAGAGACAGGCCTGGATGAAAAGATGTTCTAAATCAATATGTAATCCAGTTTCTGCTCAGTGCACAAGCCTTGATGGGGAAAAAAATCTACAAGGCATTGGGAGTTTGTTTCTGCTCAGTCGGGTTTCCCAGTATAATTGGCACTGCAGACTGCACTCAAGAGGAAGTCATAGTCTTTTCTGGGATGAAGAAATCCTTCCGACCAGAAAAAAAATTCCAAGGAGGAGAATGCAAGTTGCATTTGACACTTGAGAGCATTCTTTGGAAGGTCTCTGAGAAACACCCTGCTGTTGCTTCCTTTCAATATTATACTTGCTGGCATTAGAAGCTGATACTAAATCATTCTCCTGTCACACAATTGGGAAACAGTTCTCTCTCTGCATGTAGTGCTGAGATTCCAAAATGCACATGTGCCGTATTATTTTGTCAAAACTTGTTTCTTCTCCTGGTATTCATTAACAATGTTAATTATGCAGAACACATTCCACTGCAGCTATGAATGGGTTGATGATATAGATAATTAAGTGAAGATTTTCTGTATGCACATATTTCCTAATTGGAAAAGAGCATTTGAACATATTGAATTGCGTTTGCATTTAAACCGATATCAAAACTTTTATTATTATTAATTGGTAATTAGAAGTAGTATAGAAGTTGAAGATGAAATAAAAAATAAGTGGTGTAAGAGATACATTCATGCTAAGTGGAAAATTAGTACTGGACCCAGTCCAGGACAGATGTTCAGCTACTGTCAAGCAGTTGTGAACATGATACAATTAAGCCCCTCTTTGCATGTGCACTGTTGGATGCAACCTTTATTTGACCAACGTTGGTTACATAGTCTGCTTTTGAACTTGCACATGGGCAAGCCGTGCATTTTCATTAAAGATGTGAAAGCGCCAAACATTCCATTTCAAAAGAAAATAGGCAAAAAGAGTCGTCAATATGAGCAACATGCACTAGGACTAGAATACTGTGTTGCTGGGGCAGCAAGCCCCACATTGCATCTTTCAGTCTTAAATGTGAGGACACTTTTTTCAGCTGGTGGCAAATGACAACTCTAATGAGACCTTGTGATTTGTGCATGCATGAATTGAGCAATATGGATCTGGACAATTTGGCAGCCATTGATTGATACCAAGTAATGCCACCATAAGGCACACAAAAAGACCAAAAGCCTCAACTCACAATCAACGTTACAGCTTTTTTTTTAACATTGTGCTTTTCAGTTGGAGATGGTGGTAGTGGTTGCAGTGAAGGTGGAGTTGATATAGCAGCAGAGATAGCATTTTGAGAAAAAAATATTAAGTGCCTTATGTTTTGTATAAGTATAGCTTCATAAGTAGAAGGTAGAAATGTTTTCAATGTTTAAGATATAAATTTAATAAAAGATAGGAGCTGATAGAAGGGATGGACTCTGCTGTCTAGAATGAGACGTTATGCTTAAAAGGTTTTTTTGTATAAGCGAGTCTGTCTTGAACTTTTATAACCTTTTCACTTTACTGTAAAAGTCACATGATCCTGAGTGTCTTTGAAGTTTACGGGAGGGATATCTTGCCAGGTTCCTGTGCAGTCACTCACATGAGCTGCAAATGAGACTTTGCTCCATTCCCTTTCAGTTGGAGATTGGCCTAAAGAAACCTAGGGCTATACCTGGCCTGCTTTTACAGAGTGACATAATTCAAAGTTTCTAGGCTTTGGCAGGCACGTGATCTCACTACGCCTACCTTTTTTTGATACGACAGTCAGGCTTTCAGCAGAATGATGGTGAGAAATCTAAGCCTAATTGCTTCATACAGTGAGAAATCTTAGCCTAATTTACATTCAGAAGACTGGTTTAAGACGATCTCAATGAGATAATGCTGACTGATTGCCTAAATGCCTAAAATTCTATACATTTTAGATAATGCCTAAAATTCTATAAACGTAGATATTTCAGTTTATTCTTTGTACCTGCAGCCTGGACTTAGAGTCAGATTATAGGCTGCAACTAAGCTCTTGTGGTTTGACTTTCCAGTCTTGTTGCAAGACGCCAAGGAACTTGGCTCTTCCTTGGCTAGGAGACTTTTGGACTCCAATTGGGGCAAAAAGCCAGTAAGTTGTATTTTTGCCTTCTTGCTTCATACAGCAAGTAAGTTTCTTAGGTAAGTTTCTTAGGTAAAGTCTATTGGAAACTCTTATGTCAGGTAAAGTCTGTTTGCATTCTATTTGTCTTCTCTTACAAAGTTCATTTTATTGAAGTTGTTTATTTTTAACTATTTAACTTTTGATCTGGCTTAAGTAAATATCTAAACTTTTAAGTCTCTGGAGTCACTGATTGGGTTTATGGGTTCCAGGGGGTTTCAAGGATGAGTCACTAGGGTGTCACAGCATTTGGATTTGAACTTGATCAGCAGATGGGTTTACAGGGGTGGGGGTGGCAGCTGCTATAAAGCAGTACATAGTTGTGCATGCATTTGTCTTTTCCCAACAATGTTACGCTTGATTTGTGCAGCTATAGACAAACACTGGAAAACAGTCAGCTCCCATGTGGGCTACTTGAGAGCATTGCTGCTTTTACAGGGAGCTTAACGGCAGAAATTATCAGATTTATCTTCAGCCTCTAAAACATGCCTTCTGTTAGGACTTATAGTTCAGATGGTGTTCATAGATGGGTAACTATAATCAAGTCTTGAGACACATAGCCAATGATTGGACAGGATTCCATTATCCTAGCTACTCTGTTTACACTTCTGCTGTGCTGATTACTTTGTCCCCATCAGTCTCGCCTTTGACCACAATATTCATGTTATCTCCTAGAAATTGTACAGCAAGGGCCTCAGCAGACACCCCATTACTTGGTCCTATGAAACCTTTATACTTCCCCCCAAAAGTTTGATTTGAAGATTCCTCTGAAGTACTCAGTGCTTAACAGCAACAGACTTATCTAGTGTATTTTTCTTTTACCCTTCTGCTTCTCAATTTTCTTCCCACATCAGCCTTGTAATGTAAGTTAGGCTTAGACAGACTGATTGGCCCAAGACCTTCCAAGCAGCTCCATGACCAAGTGGGGTTTCTGAAAAATGACATGTCCAAACTAACTTTATTCATGTAATTTATACAGTGAAATTGAACCCAGATGAGCTGCAAGCAGAGGAAACTTCTGGCCACTGTACAGAGAATCTCTACAGCAGCACAAAATGGCAGGCAAAACAAAATGAAAATTACAAGCTTTGTCAGGTAGAAGATGGGCGAAAAGAACCACTTTGGCATGAAATGCTTTATTTTCCCATGCTGTATGGAAGGGAAAAAATCCCAAACAGGTTCTTTATAAAATGTCTATGAGACATTTTAAATGTTCTGTGCAAAATAGGCCAATCAAAATCTAGATTCAAAGAAATTCACTTTTCAGCTACAAAGTGCTGCCAAGATATTTTGCAATACATTGGAACATTTCATCCTGGAACAGAGTTGCTTTGCAAATCAACAGTATTTGCCTGCTTATGTCCTTTTGACTGTAAAGGCAAGGTACAGTTTGTATTTATGAGCGCTCTGTACACTCCCCACTTATTTGTTTGATTAGTTCCCTGGCAACTGGCCTCTGATTATGGTGTTTCAATTTTGCCATCATGGCTAATAACCATTGATAGGCCTATCATCCATGAATCTGTCTGCTCCTTTTAAAGGTATCTAAATTAGTAGCAATCTCTATATCCC
Organism: Sphaerodactylus townsendi; assembly: GCF_021028975.2. Classification (NCBI taxonomy): domain Eukaryota; kingdom Metazoa; phylum Chordata; class Lepidosauria; order Squamata; family Sphaerodactylidae; genus Sphaerodactylus; species Sphaerodactylus townsendi. Next base: position 48,675,300 of record NC_059426.1, read on the forward strand.
ATGGCAACTGAGTTCCACAAGTTAATTGTACATTTTGTGAAGACATTTCACTTGTCGGTATTGAATATACTGCCAGTCCATTTCATTGGGTGGCTCTGAGATTTAGATTAAAAAACACAGACTCTTTAGCCCTTTCTTGCAAGGAAAGGGTTCCAAGCTCTGGGTCACTGGAACCTTTTGGAACCTTTTCTAGCTCTAAAGACTTTTTTTGAGATGGAGTGGGGACTGAAACCGTACAGAGTATTCCAAATACGGCAGCATTCAGGGCTATTGAAGGATAGGTGGGTCATTGATTTGGGCCTCACATTTTGGGCCTTGTGATGTTATCTCCAAATAGGGTTATATGTACGGTTGCAGAGATAAACTGACAGGATTGAAAAAAATAAGACTTCAGACTCTGAAAAAGCTGAAATGACCCAGGCTTCGCTGAACTTCTGAGAAGCCCTGAAAGCATTTGTGCAAGGACATTACAATTTTTATTTCCTTTCTTAATAACCCCCTGAACAGAAATTTTGGTTTTTTTGTACACTGAGTCAACATTTTCATTGAGGTGGTCACCACAAACCCAAGATCTCTTTCCCAGTCAATCACTGTCAATTTATGATCCATCAGTGTATGACTTGCATGTATCTATTTGGCATAGGGTCATAGATTTAGATTGTATCCAAAAATTTCAGCTTGGATCTGAACATATTCACACTATACAATATATTGCAAACTGTTGTGGTGGTTGTTTTGCAATTAAAAATGAAGGATTTCCACAGGCATAAAGAAGGAGCCATGAAGTAAGTTGTAATACCCAAAGACTTGACACATTAAACTAAACACAGTGCAATCAATAACAAAAATTGACTAAGTACACAATGTTTTACAGAGTAATCTGAATAGACTTGCCTCCTGGATATTCATCTGAAAAATCAATTTTTGGAACTAACCAAGCTGCAAAGACATAGCGTCCTATTCAAAACACTATCTGAGCATAATGTGGTGGAAGGAACAACACTGACATTGTGAGGGAGTGTAATGGATGCCGCTCCAATCTTAGTGAGCCTGTGAGACAGAGCTGTGTTCAGTGTTTCTGTGTTCTCCATGAAATAGCTTGAAATGTCAATTCATATTGGTTAGTAGTATTGTTAAAAACATTCACAAGGGAGAGAAATCCACCACTAAAATCTGGTATTAGAAACAACAATAGTAATCATAATTTCATTGTTTTTATGTAGTATTTCTTATAATTATTATTTATTTGGCTTATAATCTGCTGTTCTAAAGTGAGGAGTCAGAATGGTGAACATACAATTAAAATTGTGTATAAAAACAATTTCTAATTTGACAACTTTCTAAATACCTACAACAAGGGTTGGGACAGCAGCATTGCTTCCAATAATCAACAATTATCAAGAACTAGTCAATCACTAGGAGAAAACAAAAGAAATATCAAACAAGAAGCAACCCAAACAATCAAACTTGAAAAGAAGAGGCTGGCTTAAGATGGGATAGTCATCTCCAGTGGTGTATTCGCCTAGGGGACATGGGGTACCCCATGTCTCCGGGTGCCCCTTAGTGGAGGGCGCAAAAATTTCAGGTTCGTTTGTGTGCTTTTTGTATTTTTAGTGTTTTTTTCAGTTTTTGGCCTGCAGGAGGTGCAGTTTTTAAGCTACCAACACTAAAATTTCTGTGATTTTTCAGGAGACTCTCCTGATGATACCACCCGAGTTAGGTGAGGTTTGGTTCAGAGGGTCCAAAGTTATGGACTCCCAAAAGGGGTGCCCCATCCCCCATTGTTTCCAATGGAAGCTAATAGGAGATGGGGCTACACCTTTGTGGGTCCATAACTTTGGATCCCCTGAACCAAACTTCACCAAACCTGGGTGGTATCATCAGGAGAGTCTCCTAAAGATACCCTGAAATGTTGGTGCTGCTAGATTTACAATTGCAGCCCTGATAGCAGGCGCACTCCAAATTTCCCCAGATTCTCCTTTTAAATCCACCCCCTTCAGCATGGACTTAAAGGGAGAATGTAAGGTCCACAGTTTAAACATTGAAAGTGATGCTGTTTCAGGGTGGGGGAGAATTCACCCCAAAACAGCATCATTTTCAATGTTGTTTTAACTGGGGACCCCAGATTCTCCCTTTAAGGTGGATTTAAAAGAAGAATCTGGATTCCCTAGTTTAAATACCATTGAAAGTGATGCTGTTTGGGGATGGATTCCACTGGAGGTGTTTTGTGAGAGATGATGCTGACATTTGTTTGGTAAATGTTTTGCTGGGGGTGATTTGTGAGAGCTTTACATGCTTAATACCCATTTGCACTGGTTTGGAGCTGTTTCTCAGGCTAACAACCTACCTCATAGGGTTGGTGCGAGGACAAAATTAGGAAAGAGTTGGTGGGGAGAGAGCCATGTATGTTTTGCTGGGGCTTGGAGGTGTTTTGTGACCTGGTGCAAAAAATCATTGTTTGGTCGTGGTGGGGGAGGGTGGCAACCCATGTGGAGAGGGATAGCACCAAACTGAGGTTTTGTCTCTGGGCTCCAGTTTGCTTATACACACACCTCTGCTCTTTTCAGTCAAAGGCCTGGTAGAACAACTCTGGCCTCTTCCACATAATAATGCCCATTAATCTACTTTCACAATTGTTGAAAGCAGTAAAATCCAGCTTCAAAATGCATTGAAAGTGGATTGAAAGTGCATTATTCTCCATATGTGGAAAGGGCCTCTGTCTTGCAGATCCTACAGAACTGAGCTAGATCTCACAGGAATCTGGTCTTATTTGTCAGAGTGTTCACCAGGCTAGGGCCAGGGCAGAAAAAGCCAGTCTGTTTTAACTATTTTGTAACTCTCTTTTATAAGATAGGTTTATAGTTCCCATGTTGTAAATATGGAAAGGAGTAAAGGTTAACTTGCCTGAGTCCAGCTACAGAAATTTAATTTTTTTCAGTTACCCAAGTCACAGAATTAACAACTACCCTGCATGAAAATATAGAATGAAAAAAATAGAAAAAATCCAATGTGGTTTTCTACACTGAAGGGTTGATGCTGTCTACTGTCCCCAGTGCACGCTACCAGCACCCATATGTAAGCCTTTAAATGACATGGAGAGATCAGGGCTCCAGCCATACATGAGGGAGGAGAAAAATGGGTACAGTTTTGCAGAGCTTGCTACTAGATATCACACAACACACACAAGTGTTCAGGGGACAGCTCAAGCTGTAGGTCCAATACCAAGCTCAATACAAACTGCCTACTTATGGTTATTTCAGAAATAATATTTTCTTTCATGACTCATAAGATGGTACGTATGGTATGGAATATTATGTGTGTGGTTGGCAGAGGTGGATTGAGGGGAAACTGTGCCCGGGCGTGCATGCCCTGCACCCCTGCAGCTGTACTGCCTGCCCCTGGAACACCCTGGAATGCCCCCCACCATGCCCCCTCCATGGCCCGGCCACCCCTCCGCCCGGGGTGTCGCCCCCCGCCCTGATGGTGCTATGCCACTGATGGTTGGGGCATTGTGTTACAGGTTTGTTGCAGGCCGAGATAAATGATGCTTGGGTATTTGGGGAGGGGTGGAGGCACTGTGAGATCAGCTGTTTCATAAGTTCCTGGCCAAAGAGTAGGTCTGAGTCTTAAATTTAATACTGAACACTTTAGGAATTGGATGAGGCTGTGCGGTTTTAATAATTCAGTTAGTCCTTGATGCTTCAGCTCAGATGTCATCAGATGCTATGATGTATTCCGGTATGATTAATGGAAATCAAAGATTTCTTGTTCTGGTTTTAGGAATTTCCTGGGCAAACTGCAAATGAGGAGACTCTGACTGGACGCTCAATGAATTACTGAGCCTTGTGTGAGTTTCTCAGTCACGTAAAAAAATAACTGCAGTAATTGACAACAATTGCAAGATTTAACTCTGTGCTAATTACTTCACCTGTTTGGACTTTATCATGCATAGTAGTGATAATGTTAATTCTTAATAAATTTGAGGACATGATGACTTCCATATCATAGTGTGTGTAAAATGCTGTCAAGTCACAGTTAACTTATGGCAACCCAATAGGGTTTTCAAGGCGAGAGACATTCAGAGGTAGTTTACCATTGCTTTTTTCTCCATAGCAACCTTGGTATTCCTTAGAAATCTTCCATCCAAAAACTAGCCAGGATTGACCCTGCTTAGCTTCTGAGATCTGATGAGATCAGGATAGCCTGGGGCATCCAGGCCAGGCCAGGCCAGGCTTCCATATCACAAGTGACTACATCATAGTGTTGGAGAAGAGTCTGAAATCTTGGCTCTGATTCCAACAACGTGGCCTAATGTGGGGAAAAATGACCCAGTAGGCCTTCCCTTCCACCCATTTCCCCAATTTACCAGTGAGGAGTGGGTGGCAGGAAGTGCTTCAGACTTGGATACTGCTACAAGAATTCACAGCAACATCCAGATGTACGAGCAGAAGAGACTTGGCCAGGAAGAGCAGAGTGACCTGCTGGTGTTCATTTTGGAGGGCTTTTCTGAAAGCCACAGCTTTTAAAACAGTGTTATTTTAACAGGGGTTATCTCTTTTTCTCCTTGTAAGGCTGCTGAATCTGGAAGGTGGGGCTTAACAGGGGTTAACAGAGTTCATCTCTTGTTCCTCTTTGTCCTGAGAGGTGGGGCTTTTGTCCTGAGAGGTGGGGCTTTAGTTCAGTCTCTGGAACCAGCAGAGAGGAGTAGCAGCAGAAGAGACTTGGCCAGGAAGAGCAGAGTGACCTGCTGGTGTTCATTTGGAGGGCTTTTCTCAAAGCCACAGCTTTTAAAACAGTGTTATTTTAACAGGGGTTATCTCTTTTTCTCCTTGTAAGGCTGCTGAATCTGGAAGGTGGGGCTTAACAGGGGTTAACAGAGTTCATCTCTTGTTCCTTTTTGTCCTGAGAGGTGGGGCTTTTGTCCTGAGAGGTGGGGCTTTAGTTCAGTCTCTGGAACCAATTTTAATTTAATTTCTTTTGTTTTTTAAATTAATAAGGACATATTTGACAGATAGTATGTGCAGATAGCTCCAGGGGGGCAGTGACTAAAAGCTTAATATTTAAATATCTAAACAAATCAGATATGAAGGCAGAAAGCCAGCAGGGGGATGGGGGCTTTCCAGTGTTTTGCACTGAGTGTCACATGTATGACTATCTGCCACTAGGACCGTGGTGTGCCCCTGGCTGCAATGAGCTCCTGGCACTCAAAGGAACGTGTGCATTCTCTTGAAGGGCAAGGTGGCAAACCTGGAGAAGCTGAAAGAGGCAGAGAGGGTGACAGACGAGGCTTTCAGGGACCTAACAGCCGGGTCCCACTCCCAAGGTGACATCTCTTCAGATGTCATGGAGAATGAAGGCCTTGGGGATGGAGGGTGCCAGTCTGAGGTGGGGAAAGATGCTCCCTTAGATGGGATCCCTTCCTTAACTGGTGATCAGCTATCCTCTCGCACTGAGGATACCCCTCGAGGAGGTGGGGGGAAGCTCCTTGTAGTGGGTGATTCGATCATTAGAAATGTAGAGAAGTTGGGTTTGTGACAGAGTGATGACCATGGTGACTTGCCTGCCTGGTGCGAGAAGGTTGCAGATGTCACGCTTCATCTAGATAGAGCTTTTAGACAGTGCTGGGGTGGAGTCAGCAGTTGTGGTCCCACATTAGCACCAACGACATTGGGAAATGTAGCGGGAGGTTCTGGAAGCTAAATTTAGGCTGCTAGGAAACAGGTTGAAGTCCAAGGACCTCCAAGGTGGCATTCTCAGAAATGCTACCCGTTCCATCACCAAGCACTTAGAGGCGAGCTAGGCAATGAGGAGATACAGGGTCTCAATCGTGGGATGAGAAGATGGTGTAAGGCAGAGGGTTTCAGATTTGTCAGGAACTGGGGAACCTTTTGGGACAAGGTAGGCCTGTACAAACGGGGCCGGGCTTCATCTTAACCAAAGAGGAACCAGGCTGCTGAGCTCAACATTAAAAAAAAGGTGGCAGAACAGCTTTTAAACTGATCACTGGGGAAAGCCGACAGGAGCTGAGGGTGACTTAGGTTCGAATACAGTATCTATGGGGATGCAGACAGAGAGGGAGGTTTTTCTAAATCAACCACATACAAGCGAGGAACATAGCAATGTGCATGTGACAAGGGATAGTGTCTACAAAAGACTTGAGGGTAAAGCACATAAATCCCAGGTTAGGGACAGAGACAGGGTATACAGGTGTCTCTATGCTAATAGTAGAAGCATTCGACCTAAAATGGGGGAACTAGAGTACAGAGTTTTGAAGGAGGACTTTGATATAGTGGGCATTACAGAGACATGGTGGAATGAAGAGAACCAGTGGGATGCTGTTATACCAGGCTACAGGCTCTATAGGAAGGATAGGACAGGGCGCATTGGGGGTGGAGTTGCCCTTTACATCAAAGAGAGCATAGTATCACATAAAATAGACAATGCAAGGGGAGCTGGTTCCCCTACAGCAAGGGTCGGGAACCCGCGGCTCGCGAGCTGCAAACGGCTCTTTCCCGCTTGTGGTGCGGCTCCTGGCATGGCCCCTTCCTCCCCTCTCTGGGGCTTTTCCACAGATCTACCCCTCTCTCTCTTGTTTCTCTCTCCTCCTCTCTCCTAGTCACCCACGCTCTCCTTTCCACCCTCCACTTTCCCCATCTTCTTCCTTCTCCTCGGAGCCTCGGCCGCCCCACCCCGCCTTAAATCCTGCCTCCCAGCGCTTCTCCCCTCATCCTGCAACGAGGCCGGGCCGGGGAGAGGTGTTGCCGCCGTGAGTCGCTCGGCAGCCTGCCCCCACAGCGCTCTGCCCGTTGTCCCTCAGGCCGGGGCTGGGCACATTGCCGCCGCCGCTGGGGCTCGGGGCTGCGTGGCCAGACCAAGGCCTACCGCTGCTGGGGCGCGCAGCTGCGTTGGCGCCTGCCCCGTCAAGTCTGGGGAGGAGCCTCCGGGCAGCCCCGGACACCCACGCTCCCGCATGAACGGGGCGTGTATCCCGCCTGAGCCGGGTGCTGCCTCCTCTCCCCTCCCCTCAGGGGTAGAATCCTGAGAAAGCAGCGCCCGGCTCAGGCCGATGCTGGCTCCCGTTCACATGCGGGGCGTGGTGTCGAGCTGCCCGACTCCCAGACGAATCTATAGGTATTAGTTGTTTTTCCAAGGCCCATTAAGGACTCTTCATCATGTACTTGCAAGGGGCATTAAGCTTGAAAAGTTGTTCCCAGCTCTGTATTATTCAAAGGCAATTTACACTAATTATTGGAGTCCATGGTGTTACCCATATTAGTAGAATGATCCATCCCAGCAGGCTGAAAGTACTTTTAAAAATGCTAATTTATAGAGGAGGTACAGAAATGGACTGGGACTGATGTGTGATTTCAGTTAAATTCCAAATGTCACCGCGGCAACACCTCTCCGGCCCGGCCTCGTTGCAGGACGAGGGGAGAAATGCCCCAGCAGGCACTGGGGCAGGATTTAAGAAGCGTGGGAAGTGCCGAACGAGGCTCCGAGGAGAAGGTAGAAGCTGGGGAAAGTGGAGAGTAGAAAGGAGAGCGTGGGTGACTACGAGAGAGGAGGAGAGAGAAACAAGAGAGAGAGGGGTAGATCTGTGGAAAAGCCCCAGAGAGGGGAGGAATAACAGGGAAGGAGATCGAATGTAGTAGAGAAGGGGGGGGAGCTGAAAAGATAACTGAAAGCTGGGTAGAAATATTAGAGACAGAACAAGGGGGAAAGGAGGAAACAGAATGGGAAAAGGTCACAATCAGAGGGTTTGAAGCGGACCCTGACGAGAAGGGAGAAGTTGAGGAAAGAGGAGAGTTGCCCTTTATACAAAGCGTGCATAAAGGTAAAAAACCAAAATACTCAGTGTTTTCTTCATTTTAAATGCCAAAAAGTATTTGTGGCTCCATGAGTTTTCTTTTCCGTGGAAAATGGGTCCAAATGGCTCTGAGTATTAAAGGTTCCCTACCCCTGCCCTACAGAATCACTGTGGATATCAACACCAGGTGTGAAGGACAGTTTAATATTAGGAATATATTATCATCCCCCTGACCAAAGTGCACAAGAGGATTCTGAGATGGAAAAAGAAATTAGAGAGGCCAACAAAAACAAAAATGTAGTGGTAATGGGCGATTTTAACTATCCCCATATAAACTGGAAAAATGCATGTTCAGGTCATAGTAAGGAGAGAACATTCCTGGATATGCTAAATGACTGTGGCTTAGAGCAGATGGTTGTAGAACCAACCAGGGGAGATGTGATCCTAGATCTAATTCTATGTGGGACCCAGGACCTGGTGCAGGAAGTCAGTGTTGTTGAGCCGATAGGGAACAGCGACCACAATGCTGTCAGATTCAGTATCTCAGCATGCGAACAAGTGGCAACTACTAATGTAGTTACATTCGCCTTCAGAAAGGGAAATTTCTCAAAGATGAGGGGGATAGTGCGCAGGAAGCTGAAAGGGAAAATCAAGAGAGTCAAAACTGTCCAGGATGCTTGAAGGTTATTTAAAAACACAGTAATAAAAGCTCAGCTGGAATGTGTTCCACAGGTTAGAAAAGGCAGCACCCAGTCCAAAAGAAAGCCACCATGGTTAACAAGAGAGGTTGAGGAAATTATCAGAAAAAAAGAAAATGTCTTTTAGAAAATGGAAGTCCAGTTTGGCTGATGAAGAATATGAGAGGGAACACAAATGGTGGCAAAAGAGAAGCAAGTTAGCTGTAAGGGAGGCAAAAAAAATTATGAGGAGCATGGCTATGAACATCAAGACCAGCAACAAACAGTTCTTCAAGTACATCAAAAGCAGGAAGAAGCCAGCAAAGGGAAGCGGTAGGCCCGTTAGGATGACAAAGGAACAAAGGGTGTGTGCTAAAAGATGGCAGGGAGATTGCAGAGAAGCTGAATGAATTCTTTGCATCTGTCTTCACCCAAGAGGAGGTGAGGAACATTCCTGCACCTGAACCAAGCTTCTTAGGAGGCGAATCCGAGGAACTAGCGAAGATAGTGGTAGACAAGGGAAGAAGTTCTGGCAGCCATTGATAAACTAAATGTTACCAAAATCCCTGGCCCAGATTGCATTCACCCAAGAGTTCTTAAAGAGCTCAAGCATGAAATTGCTGATCTTCTCACTTTAATATGCAACTTATCCCTGAAATCAGGCTCCATCCCTGAAGACTGGAAGATGGCCAATGTCACACCAATCTTTAAGAAAGGATCTAGGGGGGGACCCGAGAATTACAGGCCAGTCAGTTTTGACATCTGTTCCTGGTAAATTAGTAGAATCTATCATTAAAGATAAAATTATAAAACATGTAGAGAAAGCAAGACCTGCTGGAGAAAGAGTCAGCATGGCTTTTGCAGAGGCAAATCCTGTCTTACAAACTTACTAGAGTTCTTTGAGGGTGTAAACAGGCATGTGGACAGGGGTGAACCGGTGGACATTGTCTACTTGGATTTCCAAAGGCGTTTGACAAAGTTCCTCACCAGAGACTGTTGAGAAACTCAGCAATGAAGGAATAAGAGGGGAAGTCCTCCTATGGATTAAAAACTGGTTGAGAAACAGGAAACAAAGAGTGGGTGTAAATGGGAAGTTCTCACAATGGAGAGATGTCGGGAGTGGTGACCCCCAAGGATCCGTTTTGGGACCAGTGCTCTTTAACCTATTCATAAATGACCTGGAAGTAGGGGTGGGTAGCGTGGTGGCCAAGTTTGCAGATGATACCAAATTATGTAGGGTGGTGAGAACCACAAAGGATTGCGAAGAGCTCCAAGTGGACCTTGATAAATTAGGTGAGTGGGCTCAGAAATGGCAAATGCAGTTCAATGTAGCAAAATGCAAAGTGATGCACATAGGGGCAAAAAATCCAAACTTCACATACACGCTACAGGGGTCAGTGCTATCAGTCACAGACCAGGAAAGGGATTTAGGCGTCTTAGTTGATAGTTCCATGGGAATGTCAACTCAATGCATGGCAGCTGTGAAAAAGGCAAACTCTATGCTGGGGATCATTAGAAAAGGAATTGATAATAAAACTGCAAAGATTGTCATGCCCTTATATAAAGCAGTGGTGCGACCGCACTTGGAGTACTGTGTCCAGTTCTGGTCACGATCTCAAAAAAAGGATATTGAGGAGATAGAAAAAGTGCAGAGAAGGGCAACAAGGATGATTGAGGGACTGGAGCACCTTCCCTATGAGGAGAGGCTGCAGCGTTTGGGACTCTTTAGTTTGGAGAGGAGGCGGCTGAGGGGGGATATGATTGAAGTCTACAAAATTATGCATGGGGTAGAAAATGTTGACAGAGAGAAATTTTTCTCTCTTTCTCACAATACTAGAACCAGGGGGCATTCATTGAAAATGCTGGGGGGAAGAATTAGGACTAATAAAAGGAAACACTTCTTCACGCAACGTGTGATTGGTGTTTGGAATATGCTGCCACAGGAGGTGGTGATGGCCACTAACCTGGATAGCTTTAAAAGGGGCTTGGACAGATTTATGGAGGAGAAGTTGATTTATGGCTACCAATCTTGATCCTCTTTGATCTGAGATTGCCAATGCCTTAACAGACCAGGTGATTGGGAGCAACAGCCGCAGAAGGCCATTGCGTTCACATCCTACATGTGAGCTCCCAAAGGCACCTGGTGTTTCTCTCTGCGAGTAGCAGAGAGCTGGACTAGATGGACTTTGGTCTGATCCAGCTGGCTTCTTCTTATGTTCTTATGTTCTTATGTACTGAGAACCACAGGAAATACAGTTTTCATTTTGTCCATCGTTCTTGGATGCTGGTTGTGGACAAATATAGCAGCATCCAAACACATGAGGACAGTTGAGAACTACATTTCCCGTGTATTCAAACATTCATCAGTATTTCTACACATGATACAGGGACAAAAGAACAATGTTCCATGTTTTCCATGTTTTTATCAATTCTCTTGACATAGTTGCATATGTTCACAGCAGAGTTGAGTCTTGAAGCCAGAGACTCCACCAAGTCCTGTCTTTTACACTGCCATCCAAACAGACTTTCAGTGACTTAGAAGTGTTTAACTGTTTAGGACAGCACTGCTGATGACATCATTGTGAATATGGCAGGCCCAAATGCATGAATTTCAATAATCTGATAGATGTTCAGCAAATTAGGCTGTTTTAATTGACCCCCTTCTGAAGCAGAGATGGGTCCACCTGTCACTAGTAAATAGGAATCATTGCCTGAGTTTATTACTGAGATAGGTGCATGACACTAGGAAATATTAATAATTCTTCCTTACAGGTTTAATTCCACAAATTGACTTCAGGATTACAAAGTCAAACTTTGATGAGCTATCTGCCATTTCCAATGTCAGAATAATTTCAGGGAGATTTGCTTGCTCTCTTCAGAATCATTTCATTCTTTAACCCTGTTTGCCTGTTAGAATATGAAAATAGAATATGTTTCTGCGGGATAAATGCAGAATTATGGAGTTGATTCTACGTAGTGCAAGCAGAGCTGTAGTAGATGTAATGTAGGAACTTCACTACCATCTCTTCCCACTGCTGCCTGCTTTTGAGGTTCCTTCGTTGTTGGCATCACCACCTTGTCTTCAGTTGTCATGTCCTGTTGCCCTGAGATATCTGCAGGTTTCAGAATAAGGGGAAGGGGGCTGGATGAGATTTACTGCATTTGTATCTATCCACTGCTTCCTGCGGTTTTGTCCTCTCTGGCTTAGGTCAGCACCCCTCTTGTTTCCCAGTGGCTGGAGCCTCCTTATATATTCCTGTACCTGCTCATTATCCTTAGTCCCACCTCTGGACCTGCCCCTATTGACTGGTATGGGGTTCAGAATTATAAGTGCAGAATTTTCAGGTGCTCACCCACCCTGTCCTGCCTCCTTTCATTTGTCTGCTGCCAGGTAGCCTCTCCTCCACTCTCCCAGTGATTTGGGAGAGTCTGGTCTGGTCCATGCTCAGCTCAGCTCAGGCCATCACCACTGAGTTGTTGCTAGCAGCTGCTGAAGCCACAGGTTGGCCTAGCAGCCTCTGTCAAGGTCCATTCTTCCCTGGCATCATGGCTTTCCCTTCAGCACCAGGTGATGGCCTCATCCACTGATGTCTTTGGTTCAGCAGAGAGAAGCGATTGCTAGCACTTTCCCTGGGGCTCATTCAGGAACTCTGTCTTTGTTGGATGCCTCTGGAGATACGGGGAAAGGGAGGGGCCCTGTACAGCCTCTGGCTTATTGCAACAGTGCTAGGTTTGATGAGATAATGATATGAAGATTGGGTCAGATACCAGCTCCAGACACTTCTATATCACATACATCTTTTCCAAGGCACTTACAGGACAAAGAGAAAATAGCTAACCCCCTCACCACACCACAGACAGAAGTGACTTCTGTAATGAAAAAGTAGGCTAGGATCCAAGCCCATGTTTGTGGTGCAGGATCACTCTCAACTATAAGCCAAGGCAATATGAAGTTGCCTAATTCTGAGTTAGACCATTGGTCTATCAACCTCAATGTTTTCTACTCTGACAGGCAAAGGCTTTCCCGGGTCCCAGAAAGAACCAGAGGTCATCACAATCACCTGTTACCTGGTTACATCACCTCACTTATGACCTGGCCCTTTTAATGGAAGATGCCAGAGACATAACCTAGGACCTTCTGCATGCAAAACAGATGCTTTGATGAGTCATTGCCAGTGTTGCTTGCCATGTGTGGCATTGTTTTCACCACTGAAAATGGGAAAGCATTTGTTGGAGGCAAACGTCATATGTACAATCATAGTTGGCAGAGCATCAGATCAGAGTAAAATGCACATGAGATCAAAAACATTATTTATATGTCATTGGCAAGGCGAAGAGACTCGATAAATACCACTCAACAAAGTATATTTTTTCATAACTTGGTGTTAAATGGGGATTGGAACTGCATTCTTAGTTTTTCCAATGATTCTTCTTTGCAAGCACGTATGAAGGGAAAAGTGCATAATAATTCAAGGGAGAAGCTCTATAGAATTAATAATATATGTCGTTTTGAAGCTGTGTCTCTGAGTTGAATGTAATCTGTTTCATCATGATTGTCTCCCTTTAGATGCATTTACCAGCATTATTCAACAAAAATGGGCTGAGCTTTGCAGACTGAAACGCTGAGCTTGGAATAACATCGAAATTTGCTCTTTATAGTGTTTGTGCTTTCTGCAAGAAATCATACCTGCAGAAAGCTTTAACTTTTACAGTGTTATCCTAAGCAAAGTAAAACCATTCTAAAACCCATTGTCTTTAGTGGACTTCGAAGAGCATAAGATTACTTAGGATAATAATGTCAGTATTCCATTTAGAATGTTTTGCTGCTTTATCCTGCTAGTCCTGCATTCATGATAAGCCTTTTCATTGCAGCTTTTCCAAGAATAAGGAGGGGGGACGGGACTAGACTTCAGGCTTTCAAACTGAGCGCATACCCCTTAGCCACTCAAAGAACTGGCTATTCATCTATTGTTAAAAATTCTCTACAGATAAATGACGTAGCCAATTATCACCCTCTCTCTAGTCTGCTGCAAAGTGATAGAGAGCTTGGAGAATTCATCTCTCTGGATGAATTTCAGTCAGGTAATGGGACAGAGATGGCCCTACTAGGAACATTTTTGGTGGGGCTCCAGGTTCACAGCCAACATCTGTAGAATCATACAGATATACATAACGTCTATTACTATAAAATTGAATACATGTAATTCTACAAGTAAACAAACAAAATGTGTAGATCACCTTTTAAAACTGCATGTGGTGTTAGGTGTATGTTGCAATATGTGGTTGTGTGTACTTGACAAGACTAGATTGCCCTATTATGGGGCTCCCTTAGACGTGGAATCTTGTTGGGAGCAATTGGTCCAACTGGCTTAAAGCAGGCCCTGCTGCTGTCTTTAGTTGATGAGTGCCATCTGACAGTGAACAAAGGCTATGCTTCTTTGTTGCTCCTACTGATTTATCTGAAGCATCTGAGAGATTAGATAATACTATCCTCTTGAGGAATTTGGAGGCAGAAGCCAATATCGGGATGTGCCTTTGACAGATTTAAGAAGAGTGTGGATTTACACCCTTCTTTTCTCAAACATAAGGAATTTCAAAGTGGCTTAGAAACTCCTTCCCTTCCTCTCCCCAGAGCAGACATCTTCTGAGGCAGGTAGGGGGTGAAAGAATTCTGAGGGAACTGTGACTAACAAAAAGTTACCCAGCAGCTTTTATGTGTAGGAGTAGGGAACTAACATGGTTCACTGGATTAGAGTCCACTGGATTAGAGTTCATGTGGAGGAGTGGGGAATCAAGCCCGGTTCTCCAGATTAGAGTCTGCAACTCTTAACCAGTACGCTGTACATCAGGCAACCGTCATGTATTGGACTCAAAGGGTTGCTGCTGGGGACCAGTTATCATCAGTCTGTGGGGGTGAAATCTGGTTCATCATTTTGTTCAACCTCTACATAAAGCCTTTAGGAGAAATCATTTATAGCTTTGGAACTGGATGCCATCAATATGTTGATGTTACCCAGTTCTACATCTTTCTATATTCTAATTTCTATCCATCTGCCTGGTGATTAGGTAGCGGTCTTGAGCTGCTGCCTGACTGTGGTGGTGAACAAATTGAAACTGAATCCAGACAAGATAGTGGTACTGCTGGTTGGGAAGCCTGAGGTCTTAAACAACTCATGCATTCTACTTTTGATGAAGTTCAGCTAACCCAGGGGTAGGGAACCTGCGGCTCTCCAGATGTTCAGGAACTACAATTCCCATCAGCCTCTGTCAGCATGGCCAATTGGCCATGCTGGTAGGGGCTGATGGGAATTGTAGTTCCTGAACATCTGGAGAGCCGCAGGTTCCCTACCCCTGAGCTAACCCCTCTGACTGTTTAGGAACTAGGGATTATACTAAACCCACTACTACTGAAGAAGCAAGTTAATGCAGCTGCAAAGCATGTCATATAATTTTTCTTTTTTTTGTTTTAAGGGGGATGTCTGTAAAGCTATGGTAACACGATTAGAGAAGCTATAATATGTGCATATTATGTTGCCATAGCTTCATGGACATCCCCCTCTAAACAAAAAAAAAGGAAATATAACACATGCAAGGGATTACTGGACTAAACAGATTTTATTCATCTACTTCTTACAGCAAAATTGCATGTGAATGAGCTGCAAGCAGAGGAAACCTTCATGGAGAATCTTTATGGAGAGTCTGCTGCAGCACACAAAAAGGCACCACAATTGTGTCACTGACAACAGCTCTGCAACAGGTGGGGAAAATGATCTGTTTTGGCTGGCAATTCTTGTATTCTCCCGTGCTTTGGATCTTTCTACAACAAAACAGATCTTTCTACAACATCCTAAAGATATTTTATTTCCATTGTGTAGAATCCACTATAGGGAAATTTCCTCAACTCCTATCCTAAGTTCTATAGCCAAAATTAAATACCTATTAAAAGTCCAGGGTGGAATGGCTACACTGTGGGGTGATTCACACAGCTGCCTGCTTATCACTTGAAATTGCTGCATGAACTGGCCTTTAAATATGTCATTTGCTGGGACCTCCACTGGCAAGATCTTGCTTTTAACATGCCATTGCTAACTCACATTTTGGATGACTAATTATGGCTTGCAAACAGACCATCAGAATCAGCATATCATCAGTTCAACACGAACAACAACAACCAAAAATCTTTGTCTTCCACTCTATTGGAATGTCCGAAGCAAGGATTTGAAGAAACTCTTATACACATGACAGTCATATCTGAGAACTTCTCTACATTCCTTCTGCTCCAGGGTACTCACTACATATCAATGTAGCCTGGAGAAAAAAAAGTTCAAATCTTTTATGAGCTGCTTAATGGGGTATTATTTAGCTCCATGCCATGAAAACTTTCAGCTGCCCATTTCTACATGTAGACATTTTTCCCCCTTCCAGGCACTTGGCAAACCAATGGAAACCAGTAGGAGTCCTTTTTTAAAAAATTCACTTTGTATTTTTTTTTTACAAATGCATTTTCCCCCTGGTTATTTATCTTTCTTGTCATATAATTTTCCCCCTGGTTATTTATCTTTATCATTGCTTTTCTCAATGAAATTAAAAGCAAAACAACTTGGCTTTTCCTGGACTGTAGGGGTGAGCCCGCGAACCCAGCAGAACCGCAGATAGAGCACATGGAATGCCTGTGCCAGCTGCGGCCTTCTGGGCGCACACGCTCCCCCACCCCCCGTTCCCCCGTGAGTCACAGGTCATGAACTACCCGACTCACGGTCACCAGGTGTCCCAGACGCGGACGCTTCCTCCTGCACGTAGCAGCCCCATGAGATCATGCATCACATGATGATCTCCCCTCTCCTGCTCTCCCGCTCTCCCGCTTTCCTGCCTGTTCACCTCCTTTACACGCCCCCAGAGAAACCCTAATAAAAGGTGCCAGGGACTAGCACACGGCAGAGTTGCCAGATCCACGGATCCCGCGCTTCCTGCTGCTGGCTCTCTCCACCGGATGATATCACCGAGTCTCGCCTCTCCCTTGCGACCCCCGCGGGCCGACTTCACTGGACAGTATTTTAAGTGGAAGGTGCGGGGGAGGGAGGTTGAAAATTTCCTCATGAGAAACTTCTACATTTAGAAAACTAGCATGGCTTTTCCCTGAAAAACTATTTTTGGGAGATTTATTTCAGGAGAGGGGCATCAAAACATGCAGCTACCACTTCAGGCAGCTAGAAAAAGTATTTATTATTATATTTTGCTGAATAAAAATAAGCTGCTTCTTGCAGATCATGGTACATGGTAGGAATTAGCATGTTTCCCAATTCTTTATTGATTGGCTTTTGAATGTGCAATTTGCTTTCTTTCCTCCAGTTCATTCACAGGTTTTACCCTACTATGTTACTATTGCAATACACATAGTGGTAAAATTAATGCACATTTTTATATGGTAATAAATATTGACTGCATAGAAGATTTTGTCTGGTTTACTATTTTTTTTTGTCTGGTTTACTATTAATGTCCATATGGTTTACACGTTGGTATTGACAAAGTCAAGGGTGAAAAAGCAGTCCATGTTCAAAAGCATAAAGGAAAACTAATGGCTGCAATGCCATTTTATTAGGGTTAGGAAAAGGTCTCAACCCATTTAAAGAAGCTAAATTATCACCTCTTCGTTTGTGTGACAAGGACTTGGAAACAATCGCAATGGTGACAATCTTTTTAGACACGGTGATGAATCAAATTAACTTTACATATGATGCACTTTCTTCTGACACCCCAGTCAACTGAGATAAAACTAAAATGCTATTTTTCCCATTTGAGAAGGGGAATGAAAGAAAGCAGCATAATATGTTTATTGTGTATGTAAATGCCTATATAAATAACTAAGGAAAGAATAAGTTGAAATTGAATCTGCAGAAAATGGAAGTGATACTAGCTGGAAAGACAAATGTTTTTGAGGAGCTGGATTCTTTGAGTGTAGATGGGGTCAATTTGATCTTATCAAGTCTAACCAATGGTTTAGAGGTCTTCTCTTTGGAAAACAGGCTGAAGCAATGGCTAGGACTGCAATTATATCTAATATTCTTTCCTCTTGTGCACTGACAGTCTAATGATGTTAATCCCTGCTTCTGTAGCCTTTATTATTATTATTATTATTATTATTATTATTATTATTATTATTAGTAGTAGTAGTAGTAGTAGTAGTAGTAGTAGTAGTAGTAGTAGTAGTATATAAAATATTTAAACTACAATTTGGTCTCTTTTGCATTCTCTGTGGAACGTTTCAAAAGCCAATTCTGATATAGGTGTCTAAAAGATCCCACCTAGCCTGCCTCTCGTACTGCCAAGCTATTCCCCATTGCTACTTTGAGAAAGATATTCCAACTGTTAAGCTAGGTAACACACTTAACTCTTCCTGAATGTATTTTTTTAATGACATTCTTCAAAATGTGTAATAGTATAGCCTGATCTCATCAGATTTTGGAAGCTAAGCAAAGTTGGCACTTTGATGGGAGGCCACCGAGGGAGACTTTTCAGAGGAAGGCAATGACAAACTACCTCTGCCTAACCATTTGCCTTGAAAACCTGTGGGGTCACTGTAAGTCAGCTGCACCTTGATGGCAAACTCCAATCAGATACGCACACACTAAAATTTTTGTGAACAAATTCTGATTCCACATCATCTTAAATCTACACTTATTTTGCCCACAGATGCAGTGTCACACAAAAATACCTTGAATTTATGGAATAAAACAGGAAATACCTGATTTTCCTTAATTTATTAAGATACTTACCTGTACCCAAATCACAGGTAAGAATGTGGAGGTAAAAATACGAGCAGCTCATACTAGTGATTTCTTGGAGGCCTCGAGGGCCCTTTCCCCACTTACCTTTTGCTGCGTGCTACTCTTCCCAAATAGCGTGGGGTCCAGTGGTGCTCCCCACGAGTCCGGGCGGCGACAATGCAGCCACCCCGACTCTGCCGCTCTCGCGTCCCCTCAGCGTGCGTCATTTCTGGCGCTGAAAAAACGGCACCTTTTGATGACCCTGCGCAGAGCGTGGGGCAGTGCGGAACACGACCCCGTGCCAGAAATGACTCGCGTTGAGAGTAGCACGCCGCAAATGGTAAGTGGGGAAAGGGCCAAGGTCTTACACTGGATTTGTGTCAGAATCATCAACTATTGTAAGTCTATGCAGTCTGTCAAAGGTGAACAGGAAATCCCCACTGGCTTGACCAAAATTTATTCTAAAAGATCCAATAGCAGAAAGGCACTCACAGAAAAACTTTTAAGAGGGAAAAGCTATTCAAAGTCATCAATAGACTAAATCAAGGTTCATTATGTTCCATCTATTTGTTGCATTGCTTTAAAAAAACAGAATCAATTAAAAGCTCAACCCTGAAAGATTTGGCAAGCTATAGAGGGAGTGAAATGTTACAATTCTGTTTTCTAATTCCTGTGGAGCCCAGCCACCTTGGGAAAAAATCTGATTTGAATTTGATATAATTGCAATTAAATCCAAAGCAGCAGGTTGCTGACCCCCGATCTAAGGGATGATAGAGACAGTGTGAGAATATTAGAATTATAAACATGCACAATCCCTTGCACTGGGGGCACAGAAGTTCTAAGGGGAGGATTTCTCCCTGGTTTCCTGAACAGGACCTCGTTCATTTTATTATGAAAAATTGTCACAGTCATGAGATGGTCACTCCCTTTTGCAGTTGATGCTTGAGTTGTTTTCTGTTGTTACTTTATAAACAAGTGGTTGCTATGTTCTAAGTAATGCAGTAAATATTCTCTTTTATGTTTTCTAGCTGGCACGAAGATTCTAATTTTAAACAGCATAATTAGGGGCAGTATTTTTAAAGAAGTGTCATTTTAAAGTCTAAAATCTCCCTTCTCTCTGGCCAGTGTGACGGTTGACAATGAGAACAATCCAGCAGGAAGTTCTGTATATTTGGAAATGAGTGGGAACAACACACAAGCACCTCTTATGAGATTATGCCAAATGTTTCAGAGTGGACTGGCTTGCAACCTCCTCTCTGGCTCAGGTCTTTCCCTGGACCTCAGAGTAGGCTGTGGTAAAGGTGGAAAAAGCTCCTTCAGCAGTTAGTGTAACAACTGGCTATCCTTTATTTAGGCTGCAGTCAGCCAACCTTTCTCCACCCTGGCCCTCCGAGCGCTGAGCCTTAAATTCTCTCCCCCTGATTCAAGCCCTACTTCTGGGGCTTTTTCTTTGACCTGGGGCCTTTCCCCACTTACCTTACGCCCGCGCTACTTGAGGAGAGTAGCGCGGGGTCCCCCGGCACTCCCCACGAGAGGGGCGGCAACAGCGCAGCCGCCCCAACGTTGCCACTGTCGTGCCCCCTCAGCGTGAGGCATCCCTGGCGCTCTTTCAAAGGGCATCTTTTGATGACCCTGCGCAGAGCACGGGGTTGTGGGGACGCCCAGGCGCACGCCAGGGATGCCGCGCGCTGGGAATTGCGCACAGCGACGGCGGCCGAGGGAAAAGTGGGGAAAGGCCCATTGTTCTTCCCCTTTAAATCTGGCCTCTTTGCTCCCAGCCTCTCTTCTGTCAGAGGGGGGGAAGGGTTTCATGAAAGGCCTGGACATTCACTGGAGCGTCCCACGGTCTGGGTGTTGCAGTTGGGATTTTGCAAGTGCTTGTCACAACTCAGTTATAAAAGGGTTAACTGTTTGTATATATGCAAGTTGCTGAAGTCACTGTTTATGACCAGATCTATTGATTAGCTATTGGTCAGTCAGATAGCCATTGCTTATATGTTAGTGACCACGTACATATGATGTTATAGAGTTACCTCTGTTTGTTTGAGCAGACACGACACCAGAGAGGAGACACAAGGTAGATGATACCATATGAGACAGCAGATAGGTACCAAGATGTAACAAAACATACAGCAATGTAGATGTGTAACAGGAAAGGATTTCTTATTTTATCATGTATCCCTGCCTTATAGTTAATAAACTCATTTATAAATAAGCAATTGAGAATCTGTCTCTTCTGTTCTACTCTGCTAATATATCAGGCTGTGATTGTGAGATTCCAATCCGGGGGGCAGAGGGAGTTGCTGCTTGGATGCGGCATGAGGTTGTGCCAGTGCATTTGCCTCCTCTTCTGGCATATGGGCACTGCCCCCATCAAAGAGGGCAAGGACACTGACATCCAGGTGCCTCACAGCTCTGCGGCAGGCCAGGGCATTCCTAGGGGTGAAGCCAAATGTAGCTGGCTTCCACCTGGACTTTCAAGCCAGGGATACCGCAGCCAGGGCCTTGGACTTATGCCACACAGAAGGGTAGCATGACTCCATTTAGCCCTATGGAGGACTTTCTGATGTACTGGGGTCTTTTTGTTTTTCCCTCCCCACACTGCCTGAAAACCCTCTGGGGGTGGCACAATGGCACAACAGCAGTGCCATCCCTGGCTACCATGAACTTGCAGATTGCGCTGCCTGAGTGTCATTTCCTTATGTGACACCATTTTTCTTTCTTCATTTTCCCCCATAATTCATTGCTCATTCAAGCAGTGATGGGGACTGGGAAGGAGTGGCAGGACTTGAAATGGGGAAATGGAATCTTTTGTGCAGTCTGGGACTCTTTCAGCAGGAGAGGAAATTGTTCAGTGTTTTCTCTCTCTCTCCAAACTCATACTGATGATATAGAGTTGCCACAGGCCTGCTGGAGACTCCAACTGTCAGTGAGAGAAAGAAAAATCTATTAAAAATGGCAATAGGCTGTGATGTGATGTGACTTCTGGGGAAAATCCTGAAGTGACTTTATGCCTCTCTAGGAATCTCGGGAGCTTTTGATGATTTCTGCAGAGGGCATCTGTGTTTTCACAGAAGGCATGTCATGCTCTCTTGTGGTGCCTTAAAGATTAACACGTTTATTGCATCTTAAATTTTCACAGGCTTGAATCCACTTCACCAGACCCATCTGACAAACTACAATACATTAGTTACAATGTACGTTAAACTATATGTGACAGTCTTTAAAAACCCACTCTTTTTTATGTTTAGCATATGGTTTCAATTTCGGAGTGATGATAATTAAGTGACTGTCCATCCCTGTATCCTCATAAAGTGCAAACAATATGTTATGGAAAGATGCATCTGGTTTTCATCCTTGCACATGTTTGCAAATACATCATGTTAGCACTTCTCCACCTATAGCAGCTGCCAAAGAAGTGGAGGAGAAACACTACCATAATGACATCAGATCACATGGATTTTTCAGCTACCTATTTCCAGAGATACATGATGAGGGAAGTAGGACATATCTTCATAACATGTAATTTGGGCTTCAGATTTCCAATAAGAATGGAATGAGCCGTGTGCCTTGCCAGTTCAGGTCATGCTACAAACCAGTCATGTCCATAAACCCAGCAGCTTAGAGGAGAGTTTCTAATTCTCTAAATGTTTAAACATCTCTCAAAGTCCAGTTGGAAAAAAAATAGCACTGTATGAAAACATTTGATTGTCAGACTTTGCCTTCAGGAGAAAATTCAGAAGTTGCCACTGGGAACCACATTGGCATTTATAATCATTATTCCTGTATCTACTGGTGAAGAGCTTACATAACATTAGCATGAATATTATTAGTATTACTTCTGTTTAGTGAAGTAATATTACGACCATTTTCATTTCCAAGGGTCTGTTTTCAAGCAATTAATTCCTGTTTGCCAATTGTCAAGAAATCCAGCTATTTCTCTTCATTCTTCTACCGTGACAGCAGACAGGCTTGAAATGATAGTAATGATCTCTGGCATTCTTGTAGCACCTTTCTTCAGGGGCATTCAAAGTTTTTTTTCCAAGTATTTATTAACTGGACATTGCAACACCTCAGAGAGTTAATTATAAATTATCAAGCATAATCTCAACCTGTTTTGGTTGGAGCAATTCCATGCTCTTTCTTGAGGGAAATAACTATTTCTACCATGGTGACCTTTTTTGGTTCCTCTCCTACATATTAGATGTGTAATTAATTAAGAGCTGGCATTTCTATAGTATTCAAGGGAAGGTTAGGAAATATCTTCTTAATGATTGTATTCATTTCCTACCTTTGCATTAAGGCCATGTCTTTATTCATGTAAGTGCTTTGATTAATTTTTAAAGGCTTGGATGCATATTAGCATTCCTTCAGAGCATTAGAAGTGTGCTCCTGTATTCAATTATTATTGCCACTGCAAAGGAAGAGAATGAATAAAATTCACTTGGAATGCAGCTAAGGTAGCTGTATTGATCAGACACTCAGGAATGTCTCGGCTATCTGTTTTTCACCTGGTGCCCAGCATTTGGTTTTAGTTTTTGAAATCTTCATGTACAATATGTACTAGAGCCTTGTACCAGTCCATAACAAAATACAGAAAACAGTCAAGAGTTTTATGGTATTCGCCAAATGCCATTTGAGTACCTTTAGACTTCAAGGTTATATATCCTTAAATCTCTGTGGCTATACCAGTACCTAGGCATGCCCCCTTTGCTTCTCTTGCTTTGAAAGCCCCTTACTGGAATTGTCAGAAGTCGTCTGTGACTGGACTACACTTCACACACACATATCAACAATTATTTAGGAAAAAATGTTGGGAAAACAAGCATTTCCTTGTTTATTTGAAGTACTTTCAGGTTTCTTTAAAAAGAAGTTTCGCCCAATCTGTCTGATTCTGTTATTCAAGTGTGGTTCAGTTTGCAGAAGATATCTAAATGTGCCGATAGAGGCCAGACTGACACAAAACAGATTTTTCTGCAAACTTTGGGGATTCCCCAGGTTTGCAGAAAAATCTGAAAACATTTTAAAAAAACTGGATGGAGGTTTCAAATCCCCCCAAAGAGTATTGTTTGCATCTGAACAGCAGAGCTGCAACACTCCTTCTCTGCTTTGTCATAATGCTGAGCTGGTGAAGCTGCAGGCTGCCAAGGAGGAGTCATGGGCCATTTTTGCATGGCAAAATTGCACCAGTGTGAGCACCCTGTGCAGTCGAGAATTCTGCATGGCTCTCATTGCTGCAGCAGGTCTGCCCTGGTGTTGCCCCGGCATCACCCCACAATATTGCCTTTGCTCCGCGACTTTCAAAAATCACTAGCAAGGTGGTACTTTTTTTAATATCCCTGTGTGACCCTACTGCTGTGCAAACACCACAGGAGCAGAACTGGGGCAGAACTAGCGTATTTTTCCCATTTCACTGCTCTGGCCCACCCAACGCTTTCCGCGCCTCCTATCCTCCATCGCTCCAAGCCCAGCCATGCCAAGCACCCCTACGTGGGCAGCACGCCTGGCCAGCCCCACGCACCCACTTTCCTTTCCCAAGGTCAGAGTGGAGAAGAGGCTGGCCGAGGCCAGGGACAGCTGGCCCCTCTCCCTTCCTTGTTTATCACTCCCAGCCCAGCCCAGCCCAGCCCAGCCCAGCCCAGCCCAGCCCAGCCCAGCCCAGCCCAGCCCAGCCCAGCCCAGCCCAGCCCAGCCCAGCCCAGCCCAGCCCAGCCCAGCTATGCCAGGTGCCCACATCTCAGAAAACATGCCCTGTTTTTAAATAGGACTGTCCCATGTTTTCACAAGACCAAAGTCACAGAAACCGGCTCGAAACCTGAGGACTCAGCCCTTCCCTGGGCAGGGGATGACATGCCCCTCAGTTCATTGCAAGATCCACAGCTGCAGCTTGACTTCTTAGAGGTGTGGCGGTGCTGGGGCAGGAAAAGTTGTTTTCATAAGCAGCTCAGTTTTCGCTTGCAAATTGGAAAAAAAACCAAGGGTCCGTATAACGCAAGGTGGAAGGGGAATACCAAAATCTCCCCATTTCCAGGGACAAAATGCCATCCCCCACCAGGAGTGGTATGCTATATACATCGGGAGGGGGGCAGCCATCTCTCCATTACAGAGGAAATGCCATTTACTCCTCACAGGTGGAATGTCGTATCACTCCTTGCCGGGGGTATATTTCCTATCTGGGAAATGCCACTTCTGCTGATGGGGATGGAGGAGAAAGTGAGAGGAGGAAGATTGACAGAGGAGAGTTTGGGAAGAAAGAGGGGGGAATATTGACCAAGAAGGGTGGGGGAAAGAGCGGGGAGAGATTGATAGAGAAGACAAAGGGAGAGGGAGAGATAGAGAAGAGTGACAGAGAATGTGGAGATGAAAGGATGCAATGGCCCCTCCTCCCATGTTTCTTGTGGGTTCCTGCTTGTTTTGACCTGAAATTAGCTCAAGCACTGTGGTTGTAGTGTAGCTCAAAAAGGGATGCTGCTTGGGACCACCAGCCCTTCCCTTGCTTCTGCCAGTCCCTTTACCACCACACTGTTCTGTCCATGACTGAAGCTGAAAATATTCCTTCCTTCCTCCTTTCCTGGAAGAATAATGTGCCATCAAATTGCAGCTGACTCATGGTGACACCCCCCCCCCCTTCTACAGCTTGTTCAAGGCAAGAGATGAGCACAGGGCATTTGTCATTGCCTTCCTCGGCATGGCAACCTCCTTGGTGATCTCCCACTCAAGTACTAACTGTGACTGACATTGCTTAGCTTCCTAGCTTTGACAAGGGCAGCCTAAGCAGAGCTCTTCACGATGCATCTTTAAAAACAGCATGGTAAGGCGCACATGGACCATAGAGTTCTCTGAATGTTTGCATCTTGAGAATGAGGAGGGAAACATGTTCTCTCAATCCTGTGGAAAGGGAGGATAATGACAAGTCTGATGGTAGGATCAGTGAAGCTAAATGCTATTGCCTCTGCCCTAAAACTGCTGCCCACAGCTACTATCTCACCTTGCCTCACTGTAGAAACAGCAGTAATTGCAACAAACTTTAAATCCATTTACTAATATTGTGCAACTATTTGAGAACATATTAAAATTGATAAAACTGAGTACCTATTAAAATCGGTACAACTATTTCAGTACATATTAAAACTGGTAATGTGGCAGTGAAAAATATCCTTGTTATATTATAATGAATCTTAAACATAAAGTGAAGAGCCTTTCCAACATCTGAGGCAGTGCGGATGTCTTTCTTTATAGAACACTTTAGCTGATACTAAATAAGCGAACATTTTTCTGTTGGGAAAACCAGTGTTCAAGGGCATTAATAAATGGAATCTTGCCAATTACTACTAGAAGTTATAATGGTTAGAGAATGCAATACTCTAATCGCAGATAATATTTTGTTCTTGAGGCATTTCAGTGTAGTAAAATAGCATTGTATTGCAGAACAAGTGGAGTGCCTATTCATTCTGCATATTTTAATACTAAGTACATTAAAAGGAAACATTTTAAAGTGAATCTGGTGTAGCTGTAGGTTAAATAGAGCAAGGAAAGGTACAGTGGATCAACAGAAATGGAGGTGGTAATACAAAGAGGCAAGTGCTGTATGAAATGCTGCTGTGGAAAGATTGTAGGTTGTTCAGTGGTGTTGACACTTTTGACAGATGATCTATTGAGAAACTAGATGCAAAATATAAGGAAACTATGTTTTATACACCCCATCCCTTGAACAAAGGGAACATGACAGTTGCACATGGATATGCTTGTGACTACTGATCTCCACTGGAGAGAAAATTTGTTGCTGGAAGGAAGAGATAGGAAATACTTAGATACTCTACTCAGGAGATGTGAGAAAGCACGCAGAACTGAGAGCATGAACCTCCCACTGCTACTCTATGAAGCTTTCCCTGGAGAAAAGATAAGAATCACTGAAACACAGTGCCCCCTAGACCCAACTCCCAGAACCACTCCAGGAGGGTACCATGTTCGATGGTACTGAAAGCTGCCGAGAGATCCAGGAGAATCAACAGAGAGACATTTCCCCTGTCCCTCTCCTGCTACAGGGCAAGGCCATATCTTTGCTGAATCCTTTCCTGAAACTGGATTAAAAGGGATTTAGATAATCTGCTTCTTCCAGGTGTTCTGCAGTTGGGCAGCCACCACTGTCTCTAGGAGCTTCCGTAAAAGTGGTATGCTGGCTATGGGATGGTAATTGTTCAGAACCATAGGATCTAGGGAATGTCTCTTCAGAAAGAGTGAATGATTACCTCTTTGAGGGTCAATGGCACCACCACCTTCCCCAAAGAGGCATTGACAACACCCTCTACTCCCCCAAAGAGGCATTGACAACACCCTCTACTTGTTCAGCCTGCTCCCTCGGCTGGATCTAATCAGCCCAGATGTTCAAGGGACCAGGAGACAAGTAGTAAGTTGCATCCCTGCAAGCAACCCATATACAACCTCAGGCCTCAAGAACTGAAACTGATCCATCACAACCTGACCAGATGGTTTTCTGGATGCCTCCTCAGAAAACTTCTCAACAATGGCATCCAAAGTGTGGATCTGGGCAACTGCTTGCGGGACAGGGATTCCAATCCTAGTTCTTTAGTAGGATTTTACTTCAAATGCTGTCAGGTAACCCTAAAGATTAAGGAGTCTGTGGATAAAGCGACTTGAGGGAAATAATCCTTTCCATATCGTTAACAGGCACCAGAGTTACCACATGAACCTCTGGATGCTAGCTTGGATATAATCTGTGAAACATCTTGAAAGTCTATCATATTTTTAAAGCATTGAGAAGACTGACCAACTAACATTTTTAAAAAAAGCAAATTACCATCTGTGCTGAACTCTGAAAAATCTTAATCTGTAAATAAAACTGCTTCTTTCCTTGTTGACAGTATTCTCTCCTAATCTAATTCCCTGAAGTTGATAAAATTCTACTATAATATACTACTTTTCTTGTGATATCGATCCACACTTTTGGAAGTAGTGTAGGGTACCTAGGAGTCATGTTGGGTGGATGTCCCCTGATAGTAGACTCCCAAGCAAAGTGAAGCTGTTTCCGCACGGAGGTGGAAGCGGCTGGGTCGGCGCATTTCGCGCCGACCTGCCAACGCTGGGACCGTTTGCATGAACGGTCCCAGAAAGAGCCGGGATGACGGCGCCACGGAGCGCCGTCACCTGGCTGATCCGGCGCGTCCCCGGCCCTCCGGCATGTCGCCGAGGCCTGGAGACACGCCCCTCGCCCTGCGCGACTGTTCCAGCGTCGCTGGGCAGGGGGGCGTGTCCCCAAACTTTCAGCTGAGCGGAGATTAAATAAGGTCAGGGAAGCGCCTGGAAGCCGCTGCCGTGTGAACGGCAGCGGCTTCCAGCCGGCGTTTCCACAACAAGTGCGCTTCCAAGTGCACTGTGGAAACACCGGCTTAGGGGATGTGCGAATGGCGACGAATGGCGGCCTGGGGACGGCGTTTTTGCCGTCCCCAGGCCGCCATTAAACGCCCGTGCGGAAACGGCCAGAGAGACTGCAAACAGGTCTGTCCATCACTCATCCTTGTATAAGAGATGGAGGACCCACTCTCAAGTCTTTAGTTCAGTCTTTAGTTCAGTCTCTGGAACCAGCAGAAAGGAGCAGCAGTGGACAAGGCATCTGGGCCAGGAAGAACAGAGTGACTCTGGTGTTCATTTTGGAGGGCTTTTCTCAAAGCCACATCTTTTAAAACAGTGTATTTTTAACAGGGGGGGGTTTTGCAGGGGTTATCTCTTTTTTTCTCCTTAAGGCTACTAGGAGCTGAGACTGCTGGAGGTGGGAGCTTAGCAGGGGTTAACAGAGGTTACTCTTTGTTCTGGGCTGCTAAAGGTTGGGCTCCTGAGGTGAGTCATTCAGTCTTTAGTTCAGTCTCTGGAACCAGCGGCGCGCGCCTAGTGGCGCGCGCAATTTCTTTCTTCTTTCTTTTTAACAATAAATAAATTAATTAATTAATAAGGACATTTCTTGAGGGATAGTAGGTACAAATAGCTCCAAGGGGCGCACTGACTAAAAGTTTAATATCTAAATATCTAAACAAAAGCAGATATGAAGGCAGGAAGCCAGCAGGGGGATGGGGGCTTGCCAGTGTTTTGCACTGAGTGTCACATGTATGACTATCTGCCACTAGGCCAGAAGTCGGTAGGTGTGCCCTCGCTGCAATGAGCTCCTGGCACTCAAAGGAGCGTGTCCGTTCTCTTGAAGCCAAGGTGGCAGACCTGGAGAAGCTGAGAGAGGCAGAGAGAGGTGACAGGCGAGGCTTTCAGGGGACCTAGCAGCGGGTCCCCACTCCCAAGGTGACATCTCTTCAGATGTCATGGAGAATGAGAGTCTGGGTGACAGAGGGTGCCAGTCTGAGGTGGGGGAAGATGCTCCCTTAGATGGGATCCCTTCCTTAACTGGTGATCAGCTATCCTCTCGCACTGAGGGATACCCTCGGGGAGGTGGGGGGCTCCTTGTAGTGGGTGATTGATCATCAGGAATATAGAGAGTTGGGTTTGTGACGAAGTGATGACGCATGGTGACTTGCCTGCCTGGTCGCGAGAAAGGTCTGCGGATGTCGCGCTTACGTCTAGATAGGCTGTTAGACAGTGCTGGGGTGGAGTCAGCAGTTGTGGTCCCACATTGGTACCAATGACATTGGGAAATGTAGCAGCGAGGTTCTGGAAGCTAGAATTTAGAGCTGCTAGGAAAAAGGTTAAAATCCAGGACCCCAAAGGTGGCATTCTCTGAAATGCTACCTGTTCCGCAGCGCAGGCGAAGGCTAATAGCCGGAGATACAGGGTCTCAATGCGTGGATGAGAAGGTGGTGCAAGGCAGAGGGTTTCAGATGTGTCAGGAACTGGGGAACCTTTTGGGATAAGGCAGGCCTGTACAAAGGGGCGGAGCTTCATCTTAACCAAAGAGGAACCAGGCTGCTGGCTCAACATTAAAAGGTGGCAGAACAGCTTTTAAACTGATTCCTGGGGAAAGCCAACAGGAGCTGAGGTGACTTCGGTTCAGAATACAGAGTCCATGGGGATGCAGACAAGAGAAGGAGGTTTTTTTAAATCAACCACATACAAGTGAGGAACATAGCAATGTGATAAGTGATAGTGTCTACAAAAGGCTAGAGGGCAAAACACATAAATCCCAGGTTAGGGACAGAGACAGAGTATACAAAGTGTCTCTATGCTAATAGTAGAAGCATTCGACCCACCTAAAATGGGGAGCTGGAGTACAGAGTTTTGAAGGAGGACATTGATATAGTGGGCATCACAGAGACATGGTGGAATGGGGAGAACCAGTGGGATGCTGTTATCCCAGGTTACAGGCTCTACAGGAAGGATAGGACAGAGGTGTATTGGGGGTGGGGTGGCCCTCTACATCCAAAGAGAGCATAGTGTCACATAAAATAGACAATGCAGGGGGGAGCTGATTCCTCTACAGAAGCACTGTGGATATCAATACCAGGGGTGAAGCATAGTTTAACATTAGGAATATATTATCGTCCCCTGACCAAAGCACAAGAGGATTCTGAGGATGGAAAAAAGAAATTAGAGAGGCCAACAAAAGCAAAATGTATGCATTGGTAATGGGCGATTTTAACTATCCCCATATAAACTGGAAAAATGCATGTTCAGGTCATTGTAAGGAGAGAACATTCCAGGATATGCTAAATGACTGTGGCTTTGAGCAGATGGTTGTAGAACCAACCAGGAGATGTGATCCTAGATCTAATTCTATGTGGGACCCAGGACCTGGTGCAGGAAGTCCCAGTGTTGTTGAGCCGATAGGGAACAGCGACCACAATGCTGTCAGATTCAGTATCTCTGCATGCGGAACAAGTGACAACTACTAATGTAGTTACATTAAGCCTTCAGAAAGGAAATTTCTCTCAAGATGAGGGGATAGATGCTTGGGAAGCTGAAAGGGAAAATCAAGAGAGTCAAAATGTCCAAGATGCTTGGAGGTTATTTAAAAACACAGTTTTAAAAGCTCAACTGGAATGTGTTCCACAGGTTAGGAAAGGCAGCGCCCAGTCAAAAAAGAAAGCCACCATGGTTAACAAAGAGAGGTTGAAATTATTAGGGAAAAAAAGATGTCTTTTAGAAAATGGAAGTCCAACTTAACTGATAAAGAATACCAGAGAGAGAACACAAATGGTGGCAAAAGAGAAGCACAAGTTAGCTGTAAGGGGAGGCAAAAAAAGAGTTATGAGGAGCAGCATGGCTGTGAACATCAAAACCAGCAACAAACAGTTCTTCAAGTACATCAAAGCAGGGAAGCCAGCAAAGGGAAGCGGTAGGCCCGTTAGATGACAAAGGAACAAAGGGTGTGCTAAAAGATGACAGGAGATTGCAGAAAAGCTGAATGAATTCTTTGCATCTGTCTTCACCCAAAGAGGAGGTGAGGAAAATTCCTGCACCTGAACCAAGCTTCTTAGGGAAGTGAGATCTGAGGAACTACTTGAAGATAGTGGTAGACAAGGAAGAAGTTCTGGCAGCCATTGATAAACTAACTGCTACCAAATCCCCTGGCCCAGATTGCATTCACCCAAGAGTTCTTAAAGAGCTCAAGCATGAAATTGCTGATGTTCTCACTTTAATATGCAACTTATCCTTGAAATCAGGCTCCATCCCTGAAGACTGGAAGATGGCCAATGTCACACCAATCTTTAAGAAAGGAGCTAGGGGGGACCCGGGAAATTACA
The DNA here is from genome assembly GCF_021028975.2 of Sphaerodactylus townsendi. Taxonomy (NCBI): domain Eukaryota; kingdom Metazoa; phylum Chordata; class Lepidosauria; order Squamata; family Sphaerodactylidae; genus Sphaerodactylus; species Sphaerodactylus townsendi. The sequence goes on from NC_059426.1 coordinate 48,706,249, forward strand.
GGCCAGTCAGTTTGACATCTGTTCCTGGTAAATTAGTAGAATCTATCATTCAAGATAAAATTATAAAACATGTAGAAAAGCAAAACCTGCTGAGAAAGAGTCAGCATGGCTTTTGCAGAGGCAAATCCTGTCTTACAAACTTACTAGAGTTCTTTGAGGGATGTAAATAGGCATGTGGATAAGGGGAACCAGTGGACATTGTCTACTTGAGATTTCCAAGGCTTTGACAAAGTTCCTCACAAAAGACTATTGAGAAAAGTCAGCATTGAAGGAGTAAGAGGGAAGTCCTCCTATGGATTAAAACTGGTTGAGAAACAGGAAGCAAGAAGTGGGTGTAAATGGGAAGTTCTCACAATGGAGAGATGTGGGAGTGGGCCAGAAATGGCAAATGCAGTTCAATGTAGCAAAATGCAAAGTGATGCACATAGGGGCAAAAAATCCAAACTTCACATACACGCTACAGGGGTCAGTGCTATCAGTCACAGACCAGGAAAGGGATTTAGGCATCTTAGTTGATAGTTCCATGGGAATGTCAGCTCAATGCATGGCAGCTGTGAAAAGGCAAACTCTATGCTGGGGATAATTAGGAAAGGAGTTGATAATAAAACTGCAAGGATTGTCATGCCCTTATATAAAGCAGTGGTGCGACCACACTTGGAGTACTGTGTTCAGTTCTGGTCACCACATCTCAAAAAGGATATTGAAGAGATAGAAAAAGTGCAGAGAAGGGCAACGAGGATGATTGAGGGACTGGAGCACCTTCCTTATGAGGAAAGGCTGCAGCGTTTGGGACTCTTTAGTTTGGAGAGGAGACGTCTGAGGGGGGATATGATTGAAGTCTATAAAATTATGCATGGGGTAGAAAATGTTGACAGAGAGAAATTTTTCTCTCTTTCTCACAATACTAGAACCAGGGGGCATTCATTGAAAATGCTGGGGGGAAGAATTAGAACTAATAAAAGGAAACACTTCTTCACGCAACGTGTGATTGGTGTTTGGAATATGCTGCCACAGGAGGTGGTGATGGCCACTAACCTGGATAGCTTTAAAAGGGGCTTGGACAGATTTATGGAGGAGAAGTCAATTTATGGCTACCAATCTTGATCCTCTTTGATCTGAGATTGCCAATGCCTTAACAGTCCAGGTGCTCGGGAGCAACAGCCGCAGAAGGCCATTGCTTTCACATCCTACATGTGAACTCCCAAAGGCACCTGGTGGGCCACTGCGAGTAGCAGAGAGCTGGACTAGATGGACTCTGGTCTGATCCAGCTGGCTTGTTCTTATGTTCTTATGTTCTTAAGTGTATTGTGGGAGCCAGGAAAGTCTAATTGGGGATAGTCAATCAGGGGGGATATATGTGGAGGGAAGCAGGGAGGTTGGGACATTCTAGTGATAATAGACAGAGGGTGTTATGGCACGGGAGGTAAGGGGAGGAAGGTTTTTAAAAGGCATGTTAGATACCTTTATGCCTTCTACTGTGCTCCCCAGCCAGAGGGTGGTAGGGAGGCCTATCAATCTGCCCACTAGCCTGGTGCTGATACAGTTCTCCACCCTGGTTACCTCTGTCAAAGCAATAAAAACGGAAACACCCATTTAAGAAGGCAGATGGACACATGCTGATATGGTTTAAATTGTTTCTGTGCAAAGTATGAACCCCATTGTTATGTCTACATACATGCATACTGTCAAGTCTCAAATTACCCATAGCAATCCCAGCAAAGCGCTTTAAGTTAAGTGAGAAGTGAGGTGATCTGCCTTCCTTTGCAGAACTTTCCTTGATGTTCTTCCTTTCAAATATCATCCCTTCCAAGATCTGAGGAGATCAGGATATACCATGTTGCCTCCCCTCCCTTTTCTTATTTTTAACATTACATAAATATGTAGTGACAAACCTGTTCATTTTGATTTGGTAAGAGTCTCTGTTTGGCAATTTCAACGTGAAATTTTTTTTTACAGAAGTTTCCAAATAATTTCTGCTTTGGAGACTATTTCTTCTAAAAAAATGCAGCAATATCAAAACACCAGCATCTGATACCTCTGTGCTTCACAGGAGACTTTGAGTTAAAAAAAGGTAAAGAAAGATTGCTTTATATTCACCTCTGCGACTGAATATGATATTCTGTCTCTGAGTCTTTAACAGGCCAGATGTGTTAAGATTTTGACAGGACAGTTCACCTCTAAGGCCCAATGGGGCATATATTTCCTAAATATGCTTAGGAAATTAGGATCATGCAATACAATCACTCATTTTCTCCCTCCTCCCTTATTCTAAATGGATAACTTTCTCTTGTTCACTCTTTGCTTAGCTGTGGTATGGTATTATGTCTATTGTAGTGTTAATTTTAAACAGTCTTTTGTGAGTGTGTGAATCCTCATTATGTTGGAATCCAGTCTTTGTTAAACCTCAGGAGCAGAGGTACAGCTACATTTGAAGATTACTGTGTTTTCCCCCAGTGTTGTCCTGCTCCCCAGTGACCCCATCAGCAGGGCTTGAGGCAGTTTCAAAATGGAGACAGGAGGGGTTATTTTGACCGGGGTTGTTTCCACCTTGTTGCTGCCACCTCTCCTCCCCAGCTTGCTCCACTGCAGCCCAGAGAGATGTTGGGTTGCTACTCATTAGCCTGCACTTGAGTCTTTTTAGACCAAACATGCCACTGACCATAGTTGATCTCTCTCAAGGCTCTGTCTTCTCACAAGAGCTGAGATCTATCCTAGATATCTCAGTCCATTCCACCCTTTGCTACCCTGGACCTTTTAAGGCAGCCAGCCATCGTTGCAGTGGTAGCATCCTGTTATTGAGACTGGCTCCGTAGCTCTTATCAGTCCCCAGGTAACTCCAGGGAGTTCCCTACTATGGGACATGTTGTTAAAGCAAACAATGAAAAGGATGAGAGGATTTTTGTGGGAGTAGGGAAGAGGGTGTGTGTGGCATGTTCTAGATTTTCTAGCTGTAGTTAGAGAAAAAAGAGAGGGATAAAATTCAATTAAAATAGAATTCAAAGCTGTTTAATCCTCACTCACTACAGTTACCTTAACCCCTGCCTGACTGGAAAAAGGCAGAGTATAAATTGAATAAAATAAAATAAATATATAACCACACATACTAACTGAGAGCCAGAATTGTGTAGTGGTTAAGAGTGGCAGACTGTAGTCTGGAGACCTGGGTTTGATTCTCTACTCCTCCCCATGAAGCCTGCTGGGTGACCTTGGGCCAGTGCCAAATTTACCTATAGGCTTGGCAGGCTGAAGCCTAGGGCCTCAAAATCTAGGGGGTCTCCAGCCAAGGTGTATAATATTTTGACACTTCTACAGGCCTTTCTGATGATATTTAACAATAACATCTTATGTCCCTTAGAGTAGGAATTGTGAATTGTGGAATTTTAAACACCAGTCATCATCCTCAGCTTTACTCAATTTTGTTTAAAACACTCTTCCATCTTCCTCTAATCATGATGGTGGGGGATTGGGAGGGTCCTCACAAGTGGAATAGTTTAGGTTCTCTATCTCTCTCTTTTTAATGATTTTAATTAAATTTTTACATCTAAAACTACACAAACTAATAAAATTGAGCAAACACAAATGGCCCTTTGGTGACAGTGGGGATTTCTTTGTGCAACAATTTGCCACAACTTTAAATAAACTTTTTAACTTAATGACTTGTGCACAAGGAGAAATGTACTGTAGGATACAGAAAGCTGACTTTAAAAATAGGAAATATATATTGCTGCTTTCAACCAAAATATCACACAGTAGGGATCATTTGAGTTTCCCAAAGCTGTTCATCAGGTTCAAAAATACTGATGGAGATATTTTATACATGACAGAGAAGAGTCCTAAAATCCACCCAGGAATAAATATTCTATACTTAAGAAAATAGTCTATAGTAAATTGTGGAATCACTGTGGACATACTGATGGCCACTAGCATAGATGGCTTTAAATGGATATTAGACAGATTCATGGAGGATAAGTCTGTCAATAGCCCCAGAACATAAGGGATGTGAAAAAAACCCCCATCAGTTTAAGAACTTGTTTGTTGGACTTCAAGGGCAATTGGTTGGCTGCTGTGTGAAAAACGATACCAGACCAGGTGGACCACTGGCTTGATCAAGCAAGATTCTGCTTATATTCTTATGAAATACAGCAGGAGTTGCAATTTTAGTTGGATATGATGGTGTTGGGTGCAAACAGGTGTAAAGATGCATCACAGCCAATAGAATACAGACGCCACTACCTCCCCATAAAAAGACTACAGTCATTTGACAGTATGTTCAGGCCCTGTTTATGTAATTGTGTCCAGTTCTTTTCTCATGACTTCTATTGACTCTGCTATAATTCTGACTAAGATCTTACAATCTAAAATGTTACAATACATCACTATTTTTCACTTGAAAGAAAAGAGAAATATCAGGTGTCTGTTACTGCACAATGCCACACAGTAGTAACTGAGGCTGGGTAATCGGGAACATTATTTAATGCTCTTTAGAGCCCTGTTACCTGACAGGTCTCTTTGGTATTATCTCCAACAATGTTTCACATTCTTGAAAAGGATAAAGAGAGAGAGGAAGCTGGAAGTGCTGATGAGGGGATTATGTGGGAGGAGAGGTAACTGGCTGCTTTCACACAATCAGATATGAGCAAAATACAAGCTGTGCAAAATCTGCCCACACATCGCTATACAGATGATGCACAATAAGCACCAAGTGTGATTAATTATCTGGGTAACCTTGTCTCAAATTTAGCAGCAAAAACTGACACAACTAGAATTCTGTATGATGTGAACGAGAGTAACTGGCAAACTGTATACTTAACATATTGGGATACTGAACAAAAAAGGGTGGCAGTAATTCACAAATTTCATGCCAAAGGAAGCATGTGGTTGACTGGCGGTTTCTTTTCATTGGTGGATTTCATCCAATGGGAAAAAAGACCTAGGTATTGTTAATAATGGGCATATGCAGTAGAACATGGTATCAGAGGTTTATTGAAACCATTGCATCGCTTCTCGGCCTTTTGGCTAAGATCAAGTGTGAAACCATAGCAAAAGTCAGTTGTGTTGGGAACAAAATTAGGCAGCACTTCTAGTGGAATCTGGAGAAATATTGCCATGGGATTACACTCTTTGAGAGTTTCTGTGTATTCTTTAGAAAAGAGATTCCTTTTCATATTAATGTTTGTACTTTAATATGAGAAGCAAAGGAGCAGCAGTGGCGTAGGAGGTTAAAAGCTCGTGTATCTAATCTGGAAGAACCGGGTTTGATACTCCACTCTGCTGCCTGAGCTGTGGAGGCTTATCTGGGGCATTCAGATTAGCCTGTACACTCCCACACATGCCAGCTGGGTGACCTTGGGCTAGTCATAGCTTCTCGGAGCTCTCTCAGCCCCACCTACCTCACAGGGTGTTTGTTGTGAGGGGGGAAGGGCAAGGAGATTGTAAGCCCCTTTGAGTCTCCAACAGGAGAGGAAGGGGGGATATAAATCCAAACTCCTCCTCCTCCATATGTCCTGCCATCTTAAAACATTTACCTCATGCAGAATTAATCGTTCAAATTGGAATGTTCTCATGTAATCTAATGAACAAATTAACCACCTATTTCTTCTGCACCAAACAGAATACTGTCTAAGCTTGTTCATAAATATTCTACCCTTTGAGTCATATAGTAGATGTTGGCTGATTCCCTGCAGTCAATTAATCACGTGATACATGAAATATCAAGGATTCAGGAAGGACTCCCCACTGCCTGATTGACGAACAAGGATTCATCCCGGTTCTGGCGCTCATTCTACCCCTTATCCCGCGTCTTTACTGAACCTGCTTAAAAGTGTCCCCCAAGGATCCGTATTGGGACCAGTGCTCTTTAACTTATCCATAAATGACCTGGAAGTAGGGGTGGGTAGTGTGGTGGCCAAGTTTGCAGATGATACCAAATTATGTAGGGTGGTGAGAACCACAAAGGATTGCAAAGAGCTCCAAGCGGACCTTGATGAATTAGGTGAGTGGGCTAAGAAATGGCAAATGCAGTTCAATGTAGCAAAATGCAAAGTGATGCACATAGGGGCAAAAAATCCAAACTTTACATACACACTACAGGGGTCAGTGCTATCAGTCACAGACCAGGAAAGGGATTTGGGCGTCTTAGTTGATAGTTCCATGGGAATGTCAACTCAATGCATGGCAGCTGTGAAAAAGGCAAACTCTATGCTGGGGATAATTAGGAAAGGAGTTGATAATAAAACTGCAAGGATTGTCATGCCCTTATATAAAGCAGTGGTGCGACAGCACTTGGAGTACTGTGTTCAGTTCTGGTCGCCACATCTCAGAAAGGATATTGAAGAGATAGAAAAAGTGCAGAGAAGGGCAACGAGGATGATTGAAGGATTGGAGCACCTTCCTTATGAGGAGAGGCTGCAGCGTTTGGGACTCTTTAGTTTGGAGGGGAGACGTTCAATCCATAATGTATATCAATGAAAGGCATGCAAATTCGTTTATGCAAATTCGTAACAGTCAATGCTCATAGTAAATACTGCAATGCAAATTCGTAACAGTCAATGCTCATAGTAAATACTTAACATAAGCTGATGTGGACGTATATTTGCTATTCAGATAAGGACAGAAGAATACAAATTGTGGCTCATAGGGAAGGAAATGGGGGGAAATGACAGTGTTAGCCTTACTATTGCTAAACTACTCAGGTTCTAGTGCCAGAAATTACTGTTAACTTGTATACCTGCAATTAGAAATTTTCTCCTTTCAAATCAAAGGTGGGATTCTCACTTAACAGTAGACCACACAGTGGAAGATAAATGATGTTGTTCAGGGCTACTGCACATTTTTGGTACATGGATGGGTAACAAGCTTTGTACAGGTGACCCACTGTATCTAGGGCCAGCTGAAGATCTAGCTTATTATTTTTAGATGCTTAATTTAAATTGTTTTTTCCTTCTATTATTTTGATCTTGATTTTTTAAAGATGATGGTTGTAAGTCATTTTTAAAATTATGGTTGTAAGTCAGAGAGAAAATTGGGGAATACATTACTTAGTAAGCAAGCAAGTAAGGAAACTGGCAATTTTGATGGTGAGTTACAATTATCTCTTTTTTTATTAATAATAAGTGCAGCAGTTCTACATTTAAAAAGGTATACTGAATTCATCCTTTGTATAGTTAATGGGGCAGCAGAGTCAACAGCTTTGACCTAGAGATCTACTCTTTTTAATGCATTTTTAAACAAGGCCTAAATACACAGAATATATACCATAAAAATGATTCAATCAATGTGTGTCTGCTCTCTTAAACCCTTTTACCCTTTCATCCCATTGCCACAGGCCAAAATATTATCTCATCAAGGAACCACAATCAGCATTCATGCTGGATTGCCAGCTTCTCATATTTCTGTGAGGTGGATACGGTGACAGATTGTTGTAAAGGGAATGGTTCATTCAGGAAGGTGACATTGCACACTGCGGTTACAGCAGTGTCACAGCTACACTGCGCAAGTGACACATGTCATTAGTCCTCAGGCAGGTCTTACCCTGGAAATAGATCACCATCACCACAGGACAATTCTTTAGAGCCAGATGCTCAGACAACTTGGGGTACAACCAAAAAACGTATCAGTTTCTTACAGGCCTAGAGCTACTCTATTTCTTTAGGGGTTTCTTCCTGCCTGTTAGCAGAACATACTGTACACAGAGCAGCACATTAGTAAAGCAATTAAGAGTTTCTCCGGAGTGCACAGCTACAATTCTCTATTTGATGTCTTAAGCAAGATCATCATTAAGATGGGGGGGGGGGATCCCTCTGCATTATTACAACGCAGCACAAAAAGTAAAACATACATAAAAACTGTATATGGTATATATATTCTTTTGAGGGAATGAAAAATGAATATCAATAAAGCTTATATGTAGGAATTCACTTTTTAAAGTCCATTTGCTAGTGCATTTAATGCATAGATGTAGGTTCAATATAAAAAGGAGATGCTAGAAGGCAAGATGTTAAAATAATATATATTTTATAGAACACGGGATAGACTTAAGTCTAAAATGATTGACTTCAAATTGATTTCCTCTCAGCACAGGAATACAAGCAATATTACTTTTGCTGACATCTCTTCTGCCCATGCAACTTTGCATAAGTGTAAAAATAAAGCAGCGTGACAGCAAAACCCTCTGGTGAACTTGTGGCATCTCATGCCATTCTCATGCCACTGTGCTAATGTACTTAATACACACTTAGGGCTTTATTTGTTTAAAGCCCTCATCTCAAAACTTGGACAACTTAACCTTAGCCTTTTCCCACATGAATTCCAAAAAAGTGAAGTTATACAAGTAGGATGGGATCACATGCTTCCCTAAATTAATGCTTGCGTTGATTCAAGAGATACTTACAAAATTCTCTCCAGATTTGGTGTTCCAAATTATCTGGAGGAGTTTGGTAGGGAATAAAAGAACACACAGGCAAAAAAAATGGGACTGAAATTAGGAATGAGTCATTAAAGGGAATCGTGCAAAGCATCAAAGTTAGTGGAATTAGCAGGTTTGGACAAAGCAGAATGATTCCATGCACCAAGAATACAAGCAAGGTACCTTGTTTAGATGGGAAACTAGGGTGGATGGAGGCTGACAGAGCTACCAAGATCCCATGGAAAATCCAGCACTAATGAAACAGGCCTGGGTGCCTGACAGTTGGAAAATTCAAAGGGACGGGCACACCGATGTAATGACTAGAAATTTCTACCTGCAGCCTCATTATCTCAGGGTTTTTTGCAGGGAGGGAAGTTGTTGTCTTTAGTAGTTTTTTGCTCTCAGTAAAAGGGGACTGAGATTATCATGGTTCTCTCCTTGCTCTTCAATAATTGCCTATTGCCCTCTGGCCCAGATTCAGCACTCAACAGAACAGGCCAGATAGAGGACCACCAAGACCAGAATGAGAGGCTAGTATAACTGTTATCAACTGCAAACAAGTAGAAAATGTCATAAACAAGTACCCCAGTTTTCTAAACAACAAGCCTTTCACTGTCACTTGTTCTTTTACTGGAGAATGTATTTTGCTGCCATGCCCTTAATGTTTGAATTTCATGTCCCTGCAAAAACAGCTTTGTTTTATATTTTGAACTTCTTTTGACTAAAGTAACTGCTAATATCTGTACACAGGATATGTAGCAAGATGTACAGGAGCTCACAAAATGTGATCTTTTTCTCTCTTTTGCTCTAAATGTTATGATTTTTGAATTAGCTATTGTCTGATTTCAGTGGTATTCTATTATGTGAGGTCAGACACAGGAAATGGTTTGTTAAATCGGTAAGAAATATAAAATGATACAGCGGATAAGTACAAACAGTGGTGGGGAAGATTTATTGAATAACATGCTATTTTGATAAATGATAACATTTATTTGCAATTTGAGGATGTGACCCATGTGACACTCATTAACTCAGCTTGTGTAGAACAGATTAGTTTTGTGCATTTATTATTTGCCTGACTCTATTAGTGGCCGAATGTTGTATTTCATCTGATTTTATTTTGCTGTAACCATTTACCTATGTATTTTTTTTAAATAACCCCAACACTTGATTTATTTTTGAGGGCAGTTTGCCTTTGAGCTTTAGTTTATTCACTTTTGCTTCTTTATAAATAGTGAAATAGTAACCCTAACCCTAACCCTTAGTCCATTTCTTTATTGTTCCCAATTTTTTACTCCTCTTAAATTTTACTTTAAATAAGAGCCGTTCTAAAATTAATTCCAAAATTGGAGCGTGTGTAATTTGCCATCGTTTTCCATTCTTTTAACTGATGTCCTTCTTTTACTTACATACATATACATGGTGACCAAAAAGCAATCTTACACTTACTGCTTGGATCTAAATTAGCTTCAAGTCAGCCAGGGGAAGGAGGGCAGAGAGACCTGCTAGGTGGAGGGTGGCGTGGGCAAGGGCTGCCGTGTACACCAGGTGCCCTGTGGGCACGGTTGTTTCTTGGCCCCTCGGGCCAACTGGAAAAGTCATCGGCTGGGGCAACCAACCCCCAGGTCAGGGAAGGAGGGAAGGATCAGCCACCTGAGAGCCCTGGGCGAGGAGGGGAAACGCCACAATGTTACTGCTGTTTCTCCCTTTCCGGCTTCCCCTCTGTCTAAGGTATTAGTCTTTTTATCTGAGCTTTGTTTCTCAGTTGTTGCTCCTGCCTTGCCAAATCATCTGCCAAAGGGGATCAGGAAAGCTCCCACACTTCTGACATTCAGCAAACTATGCAAAACTAAAGAATTCAAGAGGGCTTTTATGTGCAGGCAATAGGGTTCCACTATACAAAATGGTTTAGAAACTTACTTTGATAAATGATTGGGAATCATGGTCTATACTGCTGCATATAATATAGTGTAAGAAAGAAATATAGACAATTATGTAATTTCTGTACCTCTTAATGTGTCATGTTGATAGGGTTTTTTTGTATTTTGTCCTGCCCTATACCCAAAAGTCTGTGGGTGGGTTACAACATAAAACTCATATAAGTCACAACATCCAGTAAGCTAAAAACAATTGCAATCTGTAACAATAAAACCTATTTAAAATTCACAAAGCCTATTAAAATTCATAAAATGCATTACAATTAATAAAACCTGTTTAAAAATTCATAAATTCCCAGAAGGGAGTTAAAGTACCATCTCATCAGCTACAGGCCAGGTTCATCTTTACCAATTTTCTAAATGCTTATGAAGAAGATGCTTGGTTTCCTCCCATTTCAGGGGAGAGATCATTCCACAGTCTTGGGGCCACCAGTGAAAGAGCCCTATCTTGGGTACTTATGCTATGTTTTTGTTTGTTTCTCATCGTTCCAGACTTCTAATATCCTAATGCATTCATCATTATTGCGTTTTGTTAATTGTACTGACTCAATGTGTGTAATCTGCCCAGAGTTCCTGTAAGGAAGGCGGCCTATAAATACCATATGTACTCAAGTATAAGCTGACCCGAATATAAGCCGAGGCACCTAATTTTACCACAAAAAACTGGGAAACTTATTGAGAATAAGCCTTTGAACTTGACTCAGCAGCAGCTAAAAACAGAAGATTTGGGAGCAAGATGAGATAGAGTTGCTTAACAGAGTTTGCATTAGGGTTGAGCAGTTTTCCAGCACTTTAGGAACAAAAATGAACCACTTTTTTCCTCCAAATGTAGAATAATTCTGGGATTCATAACCATGCCAGCCTCCAAAGCACTTACGCGACGCGACTTGCGCTTGCCTTGCATGCACGCTACTTAACACCCACACCCACCCACCCACACACACCCTAGTTGTAATGCTATGCATCTTGTTTTTGCAGCTCTCTGATGAGTTAGAAAAAAAGCAGCAACATGCTTACCGGATTCCCACAGCAGCCCCAGCTCTGGCCGCCATCTTGGAATTACCGTGTATACTCGAGTATAAGCCAAGGGGGCTTTTTCAGTATAAAAATGTGCTGAAAAAGTTGGTTTGTACTCGAGGTTATATGGTAATGTAAGTAAACAAATAAAATAACAAAAAGCAAGAAAGTCATAAAAGCCAATGGCATAAATGAATTTAAATGATAGCTCGACATTTTTATGGAGAAAATGGATAGAAGAATTCTGAAGTGGTGACAAATGACTAATGAAGCTGATATAAAAATTAACCAGGTGAGGTTTGCTTGCAGCTGCAGATATCTTACAGTCCAGAAATACCATAGATCCTCTTTCATCACTCAACTGAGGCTGACATACAAAGGTGGCACAGAATCTGTCAACACATTATACGGTAAAAATATTAGAAATTAAACCAACTACTTTTTAAAATTGGACAGAGAGCACTACTGACTTGTAAAATCCATTAGGTGCCAAAACAAAAAAACACATCTAAGGAGTGCAAATCACGAGACCACAAGCAGATTTCCCTTATTTCTTCAATCCTTTAAAAATGCAGTTTGTCCAGCAGATAATTAAAAATGGCAAAGTGTAATCACTGAGATGAGAGACAATTCAATGACTCTAGAAAATAGAGACATGTCTGCACACATGCATGCACACACATCCAGTGAGGAACTAGCTACAAAAAGAGCAGTCCTAAGCAGGTCTACTTAAAAGGCCCATTTACTCACACCCAAGAAAGTATTCTCAGGTTTGCAGCCAGGCAACGCAATCCAAAACCTGAGGCTGCTGGGGACAGCACTGCTGCCGTGCTGCTGTACCACCTCCAGAGGGCTTCCAGGTGGCATGGAAAGACAGCTCAAAGAAAAAAAACCCAGCCACCTGGAAGCCCTCCATTGGTTGAATGGTGTTATGCCACCCAAAGGGGTGGTGTAAGTCTGAAGACCTGGCCATGGCATTTCCATCCCTAAAGGTTGAATGGAAGCTGACTAAAGTTAGCTCCACCCCTGGGAACACCCGAGCTGGCACCCTTGCACTAGCTTCTGATTGGACGCCAGTGTCCTCCACTGCTGCCGTTGAGCTTATTTATTTTTATTTCATTGAATTTACATCCTGAGCTAAGCTCTGGGCAGCATACAAGCATATTTAAAAACAGTTTAACTAGCACATAAAATCCCAAGCACGCATATCATTTAAAAACCCCACAAGATGGCAAGTACAGTATAAGCCTTTGAAGAACCACCCAGGCCCAGCTTGTACATAAACCTTCATTAAAATACTGTCCAAGCATTAGTAGAGTTAAGGGAAGAGCAAACACAGGATGGCAGTACATTGATGACTTATTGTTGTTATAGGGAGGCCAGCAAACGGCGTAGGGGCATATGGATGGCCTCAACCAAATGCCCAGTAAAACATAGGCCCTGCAGAACTGTTTAAGATCCTTCTGGGCCCTGGTGTCAGCTGATGGAGAATTCCAGCAGGCTGGAGGCAGGGCAGAAGAAACCCTGGGTCTGGTCAAGCCCAATTGCACATTTCTGGGGCCAGGGAATTTTTTATTGGAGGATCTAAGTGTTCTCTGTGGGCAATATGGGGTGAGGCTGTTCCACAGATGCGAGGATCCCAGATCACTCAGAGCCTTGAAGGTTATAATGAAACCTGTGAACCTGATTTGGAATGCCACTAGCAGCCAGTGCAGGTGCCAGAGCACAGATGTTATATGCTCTCTCATGAGAAGTCTAGCAGCTGCATTCTGGACTGTATTAGTTTCTGAGTCAGTCTCAGGGGCAACCCTGCATAGAGCAAATTACAGTAGTCTAGCCTGGAGGAGACCACCACATGCATCACTGTGATGGGATAAGTAAGGAGCCAACTCCCTAGCCTGTCACAGATGGCAGAAGGTGATCCTTGCTGTATTGGTGACTTGGACCTCTACAGAAAAGGAAGACTCCTAAGTCACACTCAGGCTTTTTACAGATGTCACTGGATGTAGTGCCACATTGCCAGATTTTGGCTGTTGGAAACCCTCCTCTAGACTACCTTAACACAGCTACAGGGCAGGGGTGAGATTCAAATAATTTAACAACTGGTTCCGGTTGAGTGGGGGGGTGGGGGTGGCAGAGTGCTGCCTCCCACTCAGCTGGAATTGGCTGCTGCCCCCCGGCTCAACCTCCATCAGCGGTGGCCCTGCTGCCTCGTCTTCAGAAGCAGCAGGGCCACTGCTGATGGAGGTTGAGGAAGAGGCGGAAGCAGCCAGTAGGGCCATGGCTTGCCGCTGGCTGTTTCCGTCTCATCCTCAACTGGCGGTAGCCCTGGTCATTGCTGATGGAGATTGAGGGGGGGCTTGCCACCGGCTGCTTTTTCTGCCTCCTCAACTTCAATTGGCAGGGGCCCTGCTGCCTCAAAAGATGATGAATTTTGAGCCGGGGATGGCAGCAGCTGGCCCGCCAGGCCTGCCAGCTGCTGCGCCCCTGGCTCAAGTGGGCCATGGGGGGAGCATGGTGGCTGGGGGTGCAATGGTGGGATTAGCTACCAGTTCTGCCAAACCGGTGTGAACCAGCTGAATCCCACCAGTGCTACAGGACCTTTGTCTTTGATGGGTTTAGTCTTAGTCTGCTCTTTTCCAACCAACTAGCTATGGCCTCCAGACACTGTGCCATAATATCTGGGGTGGCTGAGGAGCACCCGGCTGCTGGCACTTTTGCCATCTCCACGGGTGGGGATGCCCCTTTTGCTGGCAAAGAGGACAGATGTACCTGTTTGGCCTCTTGCTGCCCCCCATCAGCTCATTTGCCCCCACCCTAAGATTGGGCCTTAAGAATCCTAAATGTCTATTTTCATTGTAAGAATGAAGTATTGCTGTAGTATGAACTTTTTAGCTGTGTTAGTGGAAAATATTCTCAAAACAATGCTAATTTGAAAAGCCCCTGATGTGTGTAGGCTTCTGTGATATAAAAAAACAATGTGTATTCTTTCCTGCTCCTTTTTCCATTTCCATACTAATCTGCATACCAAGTCCTTAAATCCATCAGTGTCTCAGCATGATATTCACCTGCACACCGAACATTGCTTTTAAAAATAGAACAAAATATAATGTTGTAGACTACATGGGGCGTGGATCTCTGCAGGATCTCTGTGCTTATCTCCCACTGAGGAGGTGGAGGAGAAGGAGGAGGTGATACACCTTACTTTTCTTCTACCTTAAACAACAGTTGTTCTCGCTGACAGGGGATTTTTTTCCTGTTAGCTTCTTAAGGAGCCTTGTTAGCTTTCTCCAAGGCTGGAAGAATGAGTCAAGCAAAAGATATTTAAAATAGATCATCAGGAAAATACCTACTGATGATAATACCGAGGCTATAATTTTTAGCCCACACTCAGAATGATAATTCTCCTTAATCTAATGATAGTTACCTAGGGGAGCACTTGAACTCTAACTGTTCTATTATGTGTTTGCAATGAAACTGGTAGAAAACTTATAACTAAGATCAAATCGAAGTGACCCTACTTTGAAAGGCTATCATTCTCTCTTGATTGGTCCTCAGATGCAGGACTTTCAAAGTTCCCCTGTCTATGATGGCAGCGGGATTCAAATGGCATTGAGTCGCATAATAGAAAGGGCAAAGTCAGACACAGAAGGGGATTTAGGTGTGTGTGCTGTGACAGAAACTACAAAAGCTATTACAAGAATGCCTTTAAGTATTTCAGAGTTCAGACTTAACTCTGGCAAGCATAGGAGAATACTGTTCCAGTGGAAACTAGGTTATCTTGGACTTCATTCCTGTCTTGTACTGCAATGCTTCTATAACAAAAATTCTTCCTTTTATTTTCTACAGCAGGGGTTCCCAACCTTTTAAAGCTGGCAAGCACCTCTGGAATTCTGACACGGTGGGTTGGGTACAGCCACTAAATGGATGACGTAGGAAGTGGAACAACTCATAAAATGACTGGTGCAGTTTATATCTTCAATCACACAGTGAATATCCTTATGCCATGGTGGCAGCTGTTCCCAAAGCAATGTTTCTTTAAAATCTGGACAACCAATCAAATCTCCAATGGTCAGTCAAAAGCCTTGATATGCAAAAGACCCACCTTGCCTTACCCAGGTTCTAAAACCGCTTGGCAGCACCAGAAAAGGTTTCAGTAGGCAACCACAAGCACCATGATGGGAACCCGTGTTCTGAAGTGTGTTCAGAAAAGTATTGATCAACCTCCATGGTCTACTGCCATCCCCACTGGCATATCTATTTAAAGAATCAGTCATGCAAAGATTACTAGTGGGGAATATCCGTAATCGCCCCATAGATACCATTCTATGTACAATGGAGAAGGTCAAGTGTAGTGTAGCATAGAAAAGAGAAAAAAAATTCCCTCTTTGTTTGTGGCATGTAACCTCTATGTAAAGAAATCAATTAATATCCATTTGGGCAAACAAGAAGAGCATGTAGAATTTGGCTGTATACAAGGATCACTGCCTTTTCCAACTGGTGACTGAGCAATTGATAGGTTTGATCCAATAGTGATTTGGCAGAAATTTGCTTCTCTTTCTCCTATTTATCTGCTGCAGGGGGTGGAAAACACATCCAGATTCAACTGTCTCAGTGTAGCTTCTGTGCAGGCAAGGTTAGCTCTCCCTCACCTAAGTTTCTATGTTGTGAAGGAACTCAGTTTGTGAGGGGCTAGGGTTGATTGACAACGGTTGTAGTAGCAGCTGGGGATTTTCTTTCTCCTTCTTTTGACTCTGGGGCCCCTTCTGCACATGCAGAATAATGCACTTTCAATGCACTTTCACAATTGTTTGAAAGTAGATTTTGCTATTTCGCACAGTATAATCCAGCTGCAAAGTGCATTGAAAGTGCATTATTCTGCATGTGCAGAACTGGCCATGAAATTAGGCATCCTCCTAGACAAACTACTCATTTCCTTCTTTCTTGTCTGTTTTTATAGCCCTTCTCAAGCCTTTCAGTGCGGTTAGTCTTTTTTCTCTAGTGCCATCAGGTGGAATAATCTATAAGTGCAACTATTTTCAAGGTAGCACATCAGGCTGTATTTATTTCAAAAGAGAGAGATGGAAATTGGTGGCTTTGTGTGCACAATCACCAATGTAAAATATTGTAGTAGTAGTAAATAACACACACACACAGCATATTGAGAAACAATTTGCCTCTGGTTACATTTAATGTGTTCCACAACTTTGGGTAGAAGCCACTAAAGAAAAAAACAAAATAAAGGGTGTTCTTCTCTGCCAAAAGAGCCCTGATACAAGTTTCTTAACCTGTGAGGATGAGGAGATAACAAGCATTTGAGATCTGTTGGCCCATTTAGATGACTTGTAGACTGGTCTAATATTGAAAAGTATTGAAAAGCTCAAATGAAAAATAGTCAAATATCACTATTATTCTGTTTCCTTACATAATTATGCAGAATACCACTAGCTCTGCCACCTCACCCAACCTGCCACCTCACACTGCCTCACATGCCCTGGCTTGCCTGGCCTGCCCCTCCCTCTTTCCACCTTATGTCAAGCCCCTGCCAAACTCCCCCTGCCCCAGTAAAGTGTCTTGCATGGTGGGGGGAGATCTGGCATGGGGGATTGTACTCAGGACTTGCAGACAGTGATGTAGTGCCAACGGGGCAGAGGGATGTGATGTCCCAGGTGCACACCAGTGTGGGGGTGTTGCCGGTGTGTGGAGGGGGCATTCTGGGACATTCTGGGGGCGTTCCGTGATGGGGGCAGGCAGCACTGCAGCAGGGGCGCAGGGTACACGCATGGCCTGGGCACTGTTCCCCCTCGTTCCGCCCCTGCTTGCAGCAGTATACCACTGGGTCTCCCTTTATACCACTTGCAGCAGTATACCACTGGGTCTCCCTTTACAATGTTCTTGTTAGAGGGAAGGGGCTTTATGGACCTGAAGCTTGTTTGCTGTCATTGGGCAAATGTGACATTGAATCTGTTTTCTGTTTATTGCCTATACACCCAGATGATTTTGATCTGTTTGGTTTTCTTTTTTGAGTAGAATTTTGTGTCAACAAAGTTTTACTGATAGAGTGCTTGATATCCTGTTACATCTTTTAGCAAATTAATACCTTTCTTCATTGGGCACTCAGAAAGAGGCTGGGCACATCTAAGGCCATGGAAATTGTGCAGGACACTCTCAAATGAATGTAAGCATCTAATGAAGACATTTTAGGATATTAGGAAGCCAAAAAGAAAAAGAAAGCCCTTCACCTTCTCTATATTGAAAGATGATAAGGTTAGATATTTAGTGGAGTCAGTTGAAAAGGCATGTTGGAATCACAAGATAACCTTGTTTGTCTTTCAGATCTTAAGAAACTTGAATTTTGCCTGCAGAGTGGATGCCTCAGGTTGGGCTTTTGTGAGACAGTTTTGTGATGTGTCGATGGGAATATTCTAGCCACATCACTGCATTCAAGAATAAGGAACAATGAAGGTTGATTTGTTCATTTGATGAGAGTTTTTAGAATGTTATAATGGGGTTTCCTTCTAGGGGCAGGATAGGTTAATAAAAGCTGAATCCCAGATTCAGTCTGATGCTGCAGGTGCTTGGGAATCTGGAGTTTTCTTTCAAGGGAGAAGGTGTGCTCAGTGATGTCCTCAGGATTGACTTGATGTTTGATTAGGTAGAAGGTTGCACGTTTTTAGGATTTGTCCACTGTATTAGTTGCAATACAACCAATGGCTGAACAATTTTAAGAATTTCACAGTTTTTGATGTGACAACATAGTAGTTGACCAAATTGCCCAGTTTTCCAAATTTCCACTTATTATGAAATTGGTCCATGAATTTGTTCATGAATAAATTTGGTAGGTGTAAATTTCACAGTTCAGGGTTGGAGCTTATAAAAAGTTATGTTTGGAAATGATGCATTGATGTGTTGTTGTTTTTTGCAGTTTTGAGATGAGCTGAGATTCCCATTAGGGTCTTAGCTTCAGGATACTTGTGTATTGGGCTGCAAAGAGGCACTCAGTTCCAGTGGGTTCCAACTTGGCGTCAGAAATTTGGCCAGAATTAAATGGCATAGTGTGTGAGAAGCAGCCAACTCAAGGCGTGCCTTCATGACCATCTTCATATTGGTCTGCATCCTTAGTCCCTTTGCCTCCAGGCTCATAATGATCTGCCCCACACTTAGAGCTAGAGTGGGATTGCCAATTAATGCTGGTATTTTGCTTTTAGCTCAGTAGGTAGAGTGCCGACACAGAGTAGGGTACTAACAATGCTCAGATCAATTTAATAAATATAATAAATTCCAGTTGAATCCATTTATCATGTGCGGCATCTTTATTTGGGGCACATGGGTATCTATACTGGAAGAGAGAAACTAACAAAAATGTAAGATCCAAGCTGTACTGTCTTTCTTCCACTATTAGAGGCAATAGCTTTGTAGGACTAGCACTTGGGCAATCATTTCATGACTGAAAAAAAGAGCCCTAAGATATTTTTGATACCATCAATATGCATTTTATTTCAGACTTTCTTTTTCGACTCATAGTGTCAATAAAAACATCTGTTTGTAGAAGTCTCATCATGCCAAAAATAGGCTACATAACCATAACTGGATAAAAAGTCTATTCTAGGAGTGGCAAGCCACATTACCTGCGTTGTTTTAGCTTTTGAAAGTAAATATTTGAACAAGATAAAAGCAGGCTATAAAATTTTCATATATGAGCAGTATATTGGCCAAGATAATGCCTTTCCTTGTCCTCCATTACTATCAAAGATTTCTTTGAAATATGAATGTGTTCTACTTCATTGTTTGATGTTAAAAGAAACATATGGTATTTTGCAACAAAAGATAATTAGATTTTGTGTCTGCCTTCAGTGTATGAGTTTGCCAACATACTTTAATATAGCTTGCAATTAGAGTAGGCAGAATAAATGTGCAATGTACAATTTACATATAGTTTTGCATCCTGGAGCCGGATTCTGTGCTTGGTAATCAGAAAATTCCATTTGAACTTCTGGCAGCATATTTTAGTCACAGTTTTGGGGAAGTATCATTTGGCAGTGATGAAACATGTGAATGATTTTACTTCCTTTAGGTCAAACTATACAATATGCTTCGATGCCATTTTCAGAGCTCTCCAGTATTTCATTTATAAATAGCAGTCATATAGGTTCTAGTTATATTGAAATCCCCTTACCATTTTAGTGGTCTTCAAGGCAGTGGCTAACTGTCTCATTTTTATCCTATCCTTCTTCAAGGAACCTGTAGTATCAAACAAGTTATCTCCCTTTCCAACCCCCACCCAGCAACCCTGTGAGGTAGGTTAGGTTGAGAAAAAGTGACTTATCTAATAGAACCCAATTTGCTTCATGTCTGAATGGGGATTTGAGATCAGGAATCCCAGATCTAACACTCAGACCACTGCATCACATAACAGTACTTGTCAACATCCTTCCATTGTTTGGTATGAAAAGCAGTACCAGATTAAGGGTACCTTGATTTGGGATGGGAACTGAAGTTCCTCTGAAGTATCAATTTTCAAATCTAAAATTGAACCTTCCAAATAAGGTTTTAGGCTGAAAATCAAGGAACAGTAATTTCTGTTTGTATAACTGAAAACCAAAGTGACTTGCTACCAGATCAAATAGACACAAATAAAAGACAATGTCCTTTTGTCTGGATAGTTTAGCACAGTAGCAATTGAGGGCAATGTATGAAATGAGTTTTGCTGTAACTTTTGTAAATTTCATTCCTATTTGGGATTAGCATGTTATGTTCAGAGAAACAACATAATAATAGCCCAAAGCCAGATTGGTCCAATTGTACATTAGAGTAAGATGTAATCATTATACCTTTTCAGAATTTTTTTAAAAAGAAAAATGTTTTTCTAAACAACACTAGATGGATGCATAACACTTTATTCTGTAGCCCTTGTGTGAGTGCCTACTTCCTCATGCTGACCAATTCATTTCTGAAGGACAGGGGAGTTTCGAGAGTGGCCTTCAATGATGTATAAGAAATGATGTATGAAAAACTCCAACCTGAAATTGGAACAAGTCCAGCAGAATTATTTGTGACAGTGTACAACACTCAGGAGACCAACAAACCCTCTTTCTCTCTTTATTCTGCTGTCATTACTATTTACTACATTTCCTACTACAACAGCATTGGCTTACCTTGTTACAGAGCTACTATTGTGGCAGGTGGTGCAGCCCCAACTGTGGCTAAGGTTGTGGTACTAGCCAATTGACTGTAGAAACAGATGTGGGGAAAAGGGGGATGTGTTCTCCTGCCTCCCGCAGCTTGAGGCATGAGAAGGGAATGTCACTTTTCCTGCCACCCTGTCATTGTTTAGGCATTAGCCAAAATGCTGGGAACCTGAGAAATGTAGCTTCCAGTGAAAGTGACATTAGTATCAGATACACCATAGATTACATCATACTTCATAGTCTAAGCCTAGGAAATATGATTTGCAGCAAAATCATTAAAGACAAAGAACTGTTGTGAGAAGGGGGGGGGAGAAAATCCCATGAAAAAAAGAATGTGTACATGTATGCTTCTCAGAAATTATTTGTATTTTGGTAAGTGCAACCACAATTTTGATCTAAAGAAAAATATTTGTAGACTGAGATATATGGTTGCTAGTCTTCAGAGGAAATGACCTACAACCCCTTGCCAGTGACAATAAAAAGAATGTGATAGACACCAACTTTATCAGTTGCTTTCAGACAGACAAATAAGATTTCAGTTTTATCCATATTAAATCTTCCCTATCATGTATTTTGTTTACAAGATATTGTCTGGAGCATTTGTTATAATCATCCTGGAAATTGTAAACACATAAAAGTGTAGGCCATGACTTCCGGTTTGAACAATGGCTTGGGATGGTTGATCTCAGACTTTCTTTGAGATCTGAAGTTCCAGCTTGTGGTTCTAAAGAGAGCCTCATGACTTTCTGGAGTGAGCAGGAGAAAGCCATATATGCTCCTGAGACAATCTCCCCTGGCTGGGTTCATGTGGAAACTCAAACTGTGAAGACCAACAGGGGTGGAGAAGTTAGAGTTCCTGGTGTCGCCTTTTTTCCCAGCTGGAGCCACCCACCCTCATTCTTTCGGAAGGACTGCATCCAAGCTGTGCATATCTCTCATTGATGTAATGAAGAAGAAAAATAATACTTAAAAGAGATGCCTAAAACCTGTTGCAGATAATCCCAGAAAGAATCAGAAGAATTTCCTAAAAGGTATGGAAGACTGGGAACATTTGAAAGGTTTAAACAATAAACAAATGTAAAAGGGAGATTCTTTGAATTGAAGACACTGGAGAGTAAGTGCTGCTCTGGGGCCACATAATAAAACTGATCTGACAATTTTTCGAGCTGGCAGTTTGCCAGAGAAATTGGAAAAGAAAGGCTAATTTGAAAGTATAATTCCATAAGAGAGGGAGGCAAGAGTGGTTTCAAAACTAGTTTACTGCTGATTGTGGGTGACTATTGCATGGTGCCACGTAGTGACCATTAGAGACATTAGAGATATAATGGCCTTTTCTTTGGAGATAATGGAGCTATCTGGAAACATGAAAGTTATGTCGGCTATTATACAGTCTCTGTAGTCTGAAATAGACTCTCTAAAAAGCAGCATTGGAAATATTCCAAGCAAAGAATTGGGAAATATACCAGCAATGATGGCTGAATTTTTAAAGGAGATTAAAGAAATAAAATCTGATTTTTACAAAAAATTGTACAGTTGGAAGACTTAAAAACAACAGAGGAGGTCAAAGATTTGATAAAAACCTAACTCTGTACAAATGGAACCTAAAGCTCATGATCCGGCCATACTTCATCTCACATATTAGATTGGAGGGAAGGCTTTAAGGCTGAGAAGGATACCAGAAGAACAGGATTCTTCAGCATTGACCAATTTTTTGAAGCTGGAAGAGGGAGAGATGGCTGCAAAGACTGAAGAAGAGCAAGAAGTCCAAACAGTTATTTATTGTGCTAGTGAATTAATGTGTTCATGTTTCACCTACATTGTCTATGTAGTATAGAGTAACTGGATCACTATTGTGTAAGTGCTCCTATTAGTTTTGTTGTAATTGTTATAAACTCAATAAAATATTTTTAAAAATATAGGCCATAAATATTTATGTGTGTTATATATGTAGATATACATAGGTAGAAATCTATGATTTTTCTTTAATTTGTCTTAAAATTCTTTCTTCAAATGATGTCATGATTTGATATGAGACTTTAACTAACAATAACCACATAACCACATGCATGTGGCACTGGCCAACATAATTAGAAAGAGATACAAACTTTCAGCATCCCCAACCACAACTGAACATTGTGTGCAAGTATACATTGCAATATGAATGCATAGCCAAATGCAATCCAATGAAGAAAATCTGCATGCAAGCATGTTTCCATGCATAAATCTCAATGATTAGAACATATAAGCGACATTCTGGGAAATACACTATGATGTGTGCTTTGGTTAAATGAAGGCATGGTTTGTATATTTATTTGGTTATTTTGTAACATAATGTGTTCTGATTTCAAACTGAATTTATATACCAAAACAAGAGAATGTTTTTGGAAACCTATGACTTATGATCATCATAGAGACTATACCCTAAGATCCACAATCCACTGAAATAAACTTAGGTCAATTTAAGTTGATTCTTTTGGCAAATAAGACTAACAGGCCAATCCAGAGGCCATGGTGGCTGGGGGCAGCATTGCTCCCATGCGGCTTCCAGAGGGCTTTCAGGCAGTATGGGGAAACAGCAAAAAAATCCAAACAAAAACAAAACAGCTACCTGGAAAGCCCTGTATAGGGCAAAATGAAGTCTGGGGTTCCGAGGTCAGCATTCCTGGCTTGAAATCTGGGTGGAAGCCAACTCACATTGGTTCCACCCTTAATAATGCCCCTAGTCTGCCCCAGCTGCACCGGTGGTCAGGTTTAGGTCAGCACAGCTCTTTAGGATCCAGACATTTCCAGGTTGGGCACTGTTGAGCTGTGCAATGCCTGCCTACCTCCCAGTTTGCCCTCCCTGCCAGCATAATTGGGCTAGGCAAACACACTGGCATGGGCCCACGCTGTCTCCATAGCCCAATTCAGCCCCCCGCTCTTTGGACTGGACTGTAAGAGGCTAATTCTATAATCTTTTGCACAGTGGCATCAAAGCATCAAGTTGAATGCAGGATCTTCAACATCAGTGCAAGGGGAAGCTACATACTCCTGTTCCACTTTTCAGAGCAGAGTTACATCCTTCTAAGTCCAGTACTTCCAGTGCTTTCAATTGTGCTGTTAATGTAGCTCAGGACTTAACTTGCAAGGGGAGGGGGTTTAATGTCTATTGGAGAGGTGTATGAAGTGAGTGAAGCCTTACTGACCTACATTAATGGGAAATTGATGAGTGGAGAGTTGAAAGGCTGATAGGGCAGAATAGAAAAGTTGTGCTTCGTTTGTTTCCCATTGGAGGATGCACTGGCTGTTGAAATGAGATTCTTACATGTCAGATGAACTGCAAAAGAGGCACCAAAATTCAATTTATTCAAAAAGGCAAAGAAACCAGAGAGCATACTGATGCTGTTATTTTAGTTTTTAACAGACATAAATACAGTAATCATAAGTTACTATGTTCAGCCAAGTGCAAAGTATGACTACCTATCAAGACAAACAAATTTGGAACAGATGTTAGGGAAGTAATTTTAGAACTGGTGAACATGCATAGAGTGGCTCATGTAGTTGATCTATAGGTTTCTTCAACACCGGGTTGAGTAAAAGTTATAAAATATGCCATTCTGCTAGTTTTTTTAAACAAAAATCTTATACAGTTTTCTCATTTCACATCAAGATGCAAAAAAAAAATAGATGTGGGTGGATAACAGAGGGAGACAAGCCTGGCTTACATTGATGATCAAGTTATTTATCTTGTGTTATGCTTTTGAGAACAGGCAAAAATGTATTCGAAAAGCGATGGGCAAGCTATACAATGCAAAGTTCGCAGAACCATCTTGTTTTCTTGAAACATGTTTGCCAGCTACTCTCCTAGCTGGAATACGTGATAGAGACTGGACTAGAAATAATTTACTGATGCTATTATTGTAGCATCCAGTCAATGTCTGACCTACAGCTAAATGTGTTTACTCACCGAACATAATCTCAGACCATTTTTTTATCCCCAAGGAAAAGGAATTTATTGTGCTAGTGAATTAATGTGTTCATGTCATACAGACACACCACTCAACTCGGTGACAACTTTCTGCTTTAAATCTTTGATGTACCAAGTAGGTACACATGCTTTAGCAAGCATCACTGAAAATCAATGTACTATAATACTTATAGATGCAAGAGTTTGCATGGCCAAAGGGCTGCAGTTTTGACATTCCAGTAACTTTATCTTATACTTCAGCGGTATCCCATACACATATCAAATAAGCAGTCAGAATTGATTAGAAGCAATGAAGTTTGTGTCTGAGGATAGTAAACCATGTTTAAAAAAAGAATCTGCCCAGAATAAATTATTTCTGGAAATTGGAAGAAATCAGATAGGTCAGAGGTAATAAGAAAAGTGCTTCATTAAGATTGGTTAATTCCCAGCTATAAGAAGCAAGCTTCATGTTCCCACTCTGAACTATTTACCAAAGCAAACTTTCAGATAAAATGATGTTAACAAAATTATAGAACACTTATTTCTCTTTCAGAGACTATATAAGCTCTTATGCCAGTACAGCCAGCCATCCCCCATTGCGCTGGTACAAGGTTTGCTCCCTTTTGTTATTATACTGCCCTTCTATTTTTTAACCAATTAATCAAATAGTTAATGAAATTTCAACTCACCTTTGATAAGTGAAAGATTCAAGGGTTCGCATTTGCTGCCAATAATATTTGAGGAAGTGAATACTTTCTAACGATGGGATATCCCATGACATGCTCTGCGGCTTCTTTCAAGTATCGTGTGAGCACATCTTTTAAAGGCTAGTTGCATAGGCACTGTGGTTGCCCAGAATGTAATGCCCATCTTCAGCTGTTTTTCTTTCTGTTACCTATGATCAAGCAGGGGATAGAGCACAGAACAATAAAATAAGCCTCAACAAACTGCCCTATACCCCAATCTCCTCCAAAACAGGAACCTCATTGCTATTGCAAACTTTCCATGAATCCAAGGTTTACATTCCATGAATCCAAGCTTTGCATTTAATTAAAATTTCTGATTCCCCCCTCCCACTCCTGCATGTACAGTAGAACACAAGATGAAGGCATTATTTATTTTTTTTAGAAAGAAGGGGAGCTGAGCTAGGTAATCATCTGGGGGGAAAAGTGACTCTTTTCATTTTCAGAATAAAGTTATGTGCTGTAGGACATGTCACCATCATGGGGAATCCCATCATCCTGTCTAAAACAATGTACTTGGGCCAGTGCAGCAAGCCCAAGAGGAAAGGGGGGGATATAAATGCTTCAATAAATAAATAATCCACCATTCTTCCTGCAGAAACAGTGATTAGGCAATTGCTAGCAACAGTGAGTCATGAGACTGAAATATGAATGAATAGGGAAGATGCAGATGAGGCCTTTTCACACAGATGAACAGACTTGGGTAATAAGCCAAGAGGAGGACTTCAAAGGGATATCTGTTCAAACATGTGCAACAGCTCATCTCCTAACTCTTACATAGGTCCTTGGGGGCAAATCATGTATGTCTATACAATCATCTATATATATAAAAAGGGAACCATGAATTTGTTACTCATGCCCTAACACCGAAACGCCTGGACCGAATCCTTCGAAATTTCCCCACGACGTCCCTTCCCGTGCCAGGCATGTTTTCGCACCTTCGTCGGGCTCCCAGGACACACCAGAGGCTGGGAAATTGCACGTTTCCCCAAACCTGCGGTGGCCCAATAAGGGGCCACCATACCGGGGGGCGTGGCTTGCTCGCCTTCACCGCAGCGTGCACATTCACGCCGCACAAAACCGCCTGCAGCCAGAAACAGGAAGAGGACAGAGGAGCGCTGCAACCGAGGCTGCCTCTCCCCTTCCTCCTCCCTTTCGTTTCTAGATCCCCCCCCCCCGGTAAGCCACAGCAAAGCGTGGCCGGGCCCGCTAGTGATAAATAAAAGTTTAGGTGATGTTAGATTAGTGTCACTTTAACCATGTTTTGCAATTTAATTCTAAAATAAACATACAGCTCATAAGTTCCTTCTTTAGCAGAATTCAAAGAGACTGATTTAACTTAATGTGCTACTTCTGATACTACACTTGATCTTAGCCAAACTGAGTAATAAAACTAGTATTGGTAATCTGCACAAGGTGATAATTTGTAGTCTTTGGCTGTGGACTAAAGCTAACATGACGCCCCCAAATAAATTTAGGAAATCTATGCATGTGGAAGCATGACAACGCTGAGTTTGCTACCTAGCTGGAAACTATATATTACTGCTTCCTCAAGCAGTTACACCCAGTACATAGTAGGGGTTTTTTTTTTACAGCTGATGTGGTTTCTAATCATTATTTATACCTTGCAGGTACTTGCCATATTGATGTTTTACAGAATTTCCAACCATAAATTATCTATTGTTGTTCAGGACCTTATAAGACCCCCTAAAGATATATATAACTCAAATCTCCTCTGTCAGGCATTTTTCATGTAAATTCATCCCAATTATTTTATTATTTGTTGCAAGAACCAACAGTTTGGGAGGGAGGTGTATGATGAAGCAGCAATTTCTCCCAAACATCCTTCGAAGTTGCCAGGTATGTTATATGGAATCATGCCCATAAAACTGAATTTTTCTATTCCAGAGTCCTTGACTTTCTAGTAAATCGCAGATGCATACAAAATTGTAAGCAAATAATTCAAAATTGTTTTTTCCCAAATACATTGTTAAATTTTGTCCCATATTACACCCTTTATATTTTGAACAGGAAAGAACAGAATGATCATATTCTATCATTTTGAATCAGACATGTCAGATTGGACACCAGTAAGAAGAAAATCAGGTGAAATCTCTCTTTCTTTGTGCACCAACAGAAAAGCTTTTTTACTTCCAACCCAAACTTTCCTTTCTAGTCCTGTGTCATTATATTTTGATGTATATTAATCAGTATTTAAATATGGATTGATAAATCTGGAGCATTCCAAACACTTAAAGTAGATAAATTAACCCAGTACTATATGCATTTTTCTTCCTTTTTCCTTTGAGGACCTGTGCTTTATAAGTTTTTATGTAGTCTCTGAAAGAAGCTCCCAATTTCTTGCTAACCACTTATTAATTTTGAAATTAAATCGTTCATTGGTCTCTTGTTCTCTGCAAGGTTTAGACACCTGAGGTACGTCCAGCTGGTACTTTATTCAGTGTTTAGAATCATGCTGTTATAATTATTACATATTTAATCATACCATGGCTCTCTTTTTCAACACACAAAGTAAGATTATTATAATTTTCATTCTATAGAATTAAAATATACTTCAACATCATGTCTTTTAAAGTTATTTTTACAGCAATATTTTAATGAGCCTAGGAATGCTGGTTTTCTTGAAAAATAATTAAAAGGCCTAAAATTTTATAAATTTTCTTAAAATTGCCAGAAAAAAATTCCCCAGAAGTGAAATTTCCATGTGAATGTGGAGGATCCTGATTGGTCAATACTGCAGATGAATGCTAAGAAAAGCAAATATGTTTTAACCAGAGGACCTTTTGACAGAGAGATACAAACATATCCATTATTCTGACGCTGCTTGAAACATGGTGACAAAATGAACTTACCTTAGCAGTCTAGAACACTTTCTGAACTTGTCATCTTGACAGATATAATTTCATATTTCTCTATCCTCGTTTCTGACACCCCTCACTTTTCACTTGTGTGAACTGAAACAGGAGTCTTTCTTTTCTTTTTCATTACACCAATTTTTTCCACAGTATTTATGCCTCACATGCAGGATCATGCATGTCTCTCCCCTGTCCCTCGTGCAGGAAACCAATACTGTATGTGGTATCTCAGGTGTCTAAACCTTGCAGAGTGCACCAAGCAAGATCTGGCCATTCCTTTCCCTACCTGGGCTTTCCAAGCTCTACAGAGTTTGAAAAGCACTGGTGAGGAGGGGGGACAACAGCCCCTCAGCAACTCGTGGATCTCTCTCTCTCCTTTCCGTGGATCTCTCTCTCTCTCTCTCTCTCTCTCTCTCTCTCTCTCTCTCTCCTTTGCTAGCTCCAAAGTCCACATGGGCTTGAGAAATGGCGGTGGAGGGAGGAAGATTTAAAAAGCTTCAACGATACAAATGTCTATTGAAACAAAAGGGGGAAATGATATGTCATGATCAATGATCAAGTTGCTCTAGGTTCACTGTAGTTGGAATGTTGCATGCTTCTAGGCTCCCATCCTGCTTTCTCCTGTTCACTATCCAATCTACACAAGCCAGGTGGTTCTAGCCTTTACATGGAATAAGCACCAGTCAGGCAGAAAGATGAAATTCTTTAAACATAGGGAAAATTATATTCCAGTAAGTGGTTATTGTAGAACTAACAAAATGAAAAATCCTAGGGTAATCTAAGCTTCAGAGACATTGATATTATTTTGGCATTCCCTCCTTGAGATGGTGACAAACCCACTGTATCATCAGAAATACAGGCTGATCGAGGCAGATGCTATTCTATTCTTCCCCTTGTCGCCTTCCTGACTTGTGCACCTCTGACAGGGTGTCCAGTTCTTTTAAAACTTCCAGCCCCAGCTGGGTGGATTTCCAATGCTCTTTGGTGAGATTGGGAGTACAATTCCATGTGGATCATTCAGCCTCCTGTTTTCTGATCAGGTTAAAGCACGTCTCAGACCTTTACAGTCACCAAATAGCCATCCATCTTGCCCTTCCTGGCAGGTAGCCAAATAACAGGAAATTCATTTCTGCCCAATTGGCAATTAGAGAAGGTTACTACTCCTTCCTTGAGAAAGAATATTTATCCTTGAGACTGGGACCCCTTGAATGTCATTCAAAGCATCATTATGGCCACTTCTACCACTCTGGAGCCGCCTCTTCCCCGTCCCTCTCCCACTCACCTCGTCGCCTCTGTCGCCCTGCTGGCCTCCTAAGACCTGCCCACGCTGCCCTCCGACCTCCAGGGGTCGGAGGACAGAAGAAGAGGAGTCTTAGGAGAGACCAGCAAGCTTGACAAACTGACGAATGATGGAAGATATGAAAAAACTGCTTTAACATTCCAGGTGGTGCCAATTACGCACTTTGCGCTGCCCGAATGCAGCTGTTGTTCCAAAACCTCCCACCAGGAGGGAGGTTTTTGGAGGCTATGGCTTGCCCAGCCCTGGGGGGGGAGGGGGGAGGGCAGGTCGGCGCTGCTCGCGTTTTGCAAGCGCCGCCTGTCAATAATGAAACGGCTCCCTGAGGGGGGCCCGGCGTTTTTTGCCATCCCCAGGGCGCCGTTTATGGCCCATGCAGAAAGGGCCTAAGTCTTGAAGCCTAGCAGTACTATTGCAGTTGCCAAAGCAGGGCCAGATACTCCTTATATCACTGTGGGGAGGGGTTAACTCCCAATACAGATTTTAAAAAAAACACAGTGTTTTCTGCAAAACTAGAGCGTTTTCTTATTTATTTAAAGATATGTCTGTTCATGGCTCCAATCTCTATCTACAGATTTGGCCATGTTAGAAATTAGATGTACTGATTCTTATAGGTTTTAAAGTAATATGTTGTATAAAATGATCTCTACCAAGGTCAATTCTTATCAAAAAAATAATCAGATTGTATGAGTAGACAAAAATAGTTAATCAAGTTATTTGGTGTGAGGTCTGCTTAGCCTTTTAATAATATTCATCAGTTTTTGATGATGCAGAGCAACATTTTCTTGTAGATTAATGGTATGATTAGGACAGAGATTAGTATGCTGCTGCCAAGCATAACACAGCATAACAATGAGAAACTATAGTAAAAGGTATAGAAATAACAACAAAAACACTTAGCAAGTGATATAAGTCCCAGCTTAAGCTGTAGGCTGATTGGACACTGTGTATAACTTGTGTGTTCAATTCAAATAGCAAATATAAACAAAAGCATTAAAGTGGGTGTTATAATTTGGGATGAATGAAAACATCAAGAAATCATGTGCAGTGACAGGGATTACTTTTCAACACCAGTGCCCTTTGTATGATAACCCAAAAAGAATTTGGTTTTATACTCCACTTTTCTCAGTTGTAACAAGAAGAAGAAGAAGAAGAAGAGTTTGGATTTATATCCCCCCTTTCTCTCCTGCAGGAGACTCAAAGGGGCTTACAATCTCCTTGCCCTTCCCCCCTCACAACAAACACCCTGTGAGGTAGGTGGGGCTGAGAGAGCTCAGAAGAGCTGTGACTAGCCCAAGGTCACCCAGCTGGTGTGTGTGGGAGTGTACAAGCTAATCTGAATTCCCCAGATAAGCCTCCACAGCTCAGGTGGCAGAGCTGGGAATCAAACCCGGTTCCTCCAGATTAGATACATAAGCTCTTAACCTCCTACACCACTGCTGCTCAAAGTGACTTATAAAGTGACTTATAAACTCCTTCCGTTCTCCACTCCTCTCCTCTTTGTGAGATATGTGGGGCTAAGAGAGTTGTAAGAGAACTGTGTCTAGTTTAGTTTAGTTTATTCAATTTATATCCCACCCTTCCCTGAAGGGCTCAGGGCGGCACACAACAATAGAATAAGTAACAATATCAATATCAGCAATATCAATTCTAGCAAACATCAATAAGCATCACAATATACAAGAAAAATTCATAGACGTGGGCAATAAAGTCAACAAAATTACAAGTCACAATATCGTACATTACAAAGTCAGTTTCGAATGCTGCAAATACAAATGTAGGCGGGTCACTTTTCTTCAGGGTCACCCAGAAGGATTTATGCAGAGAAGTGAGGAACAAACTGGTTCACCAGATTAGAGTCCCCTGCTCATGGGATTGCAAGCTTACTTTCCCCTTTAGAGGAAGAATTATTTAGACCATAAGAATTATTAGTAATCCTCATACTTTTCAGATTTCAACCTACTTCTTACATAAGCCAGGGGCCTGCAATATGAAATACCCTGTTAATTCCTTACTGTGTTTTTTTCTGTCTTTTTCTTTAAAAACATGATGATGCCATCGTGCCCCTGTCAGCATAACCTTGCTATGAGGATTGTTTCTCTTGATAATTGCAACATGATGTATATGGGGTTGCCCTTGAAAACAACTCAGAAACTCAGCTGTGCACCTCCTGTGAAGAGTTGGCAGCCATGATAATATCCAGGCTGTCCTACACCAATCACATTGGCCTCCTGTGTGTGTTCAGGTTCACTTCAAGGTTCTGGTTTTAGTCTTTAAAGGATTGTGCGGGACGCACAATACATGGAAAACTGTGTGTCTGTATGAGTTTGTTTGCCAACTGAGATCACAACAGCACACCTGGTTTCTGTGATATCACTGCACCAAATGAGCACAATGAGAAGCTATTTACTAGAAAGGTTCCAAAATTATGAAGAAAAAATATCCTCCATTCCCTTTTGAAAGGGGTATTGAGGGAGGCTGGATTCATTTGTGTATTTTCTTTTTCTTGATTTTATATTTATGTTGCTTTATTTTTGAACTTCTTTGACATTATGGAACAGTGGTATTAAAAAGCTTTGAATGTATGGAGACAGGAGTTCCTGGACATATCCACATTCATCTTTGCCTATAAGAACCGCAAAGGAATTTTCCTTGCTCCCCCCCAATTCTTGGATAGAATTTGCAGCTTCTTTGGCACTGCTTATTCACCCTGGTATCAGTTTACCAGGTGCTAATGAACTGCTATCATGCAGGAACACAATCTTTCTTCCATGTGCTCATAGAACAAGCCCATTCTAGTTGGCCTGCAATTTAATTTATTTAATATTTTGGACATTCTATATTGGTATTTATGCTAATTATGGCCATTTTTTAGGAGGGCAGTGGAGCACTTGATAATCAGAGCGTTTGTTTTTAGATTCCATTAATACTAATTGCAATCTCTCAGTTGCCAACTGCAGAATACTTCCATAAAGATTTATGGTACAGTTGTAAAATGAGTAATATTCTAAGTCCATTGAGGTCAATGGACCAAGACTGTAACTCTGTATAGGATTGCACTGTTATGGATCCATTCCATAAGAACTACTGTTGCAAACATGATGATTCCCTACATAGAAATTGATGCATAAATGTGCTTGTAGAGTTATCTTAAAGCTGTAATTTACAACGAGTAGTAAGAGTGCTTTTGCAATAACTGGACAGGTAATAAATAGATGACATGATAACTGGTACCCTTGTAACATATGAAATGGCTATAAGTGATAAGTGAAGGTTCATCACTAGTACAAAATTGTTCAGTTTGTTGTGAAACAAAAACCCAGGTTCAATGCTTTATGAATCAGGAATTCTGTTTCTGTTTTATTATTTGTCTTTTTTTGAAATTGTCCTGTGGTGATGGAGTTGAAAAGAATAAAAAATTACCACAAATGCCTTTGGGTTTCTGTATATCACTCCCCACTTCCTAATAAAAATACTTCAAGGAATCTTTGTTTTTGAACACAGTATTGTTCACTTTCCATTTTTCAGTATGATCATTGCAATATACAGAACGCTGAACTGATCTCTGTGTTTGTGTAGTGTGTGCTGGGAAGCGTATCTGGGACATCAACAGTAGTTCTATAATTTCCAGATTAAATCTACAAACTATGAAGGTTGTAAGGAATCATAGAGATGGATGGAACAATAATAATTGAGGAAATTTCTCCCTGTACCACAATAGAATGAGACAGTTGAGCATCAGAGTTAACTTAACATACTGGCCATCACATACAACACCTCCCCCCCTCCCCATGGTCTTGGTCCCCCATATCTATGGGATTGTTCACCCTCTATGCACCTCCACAACAACTTCACTAATCTGAAGAGGGACTTCTAAAAGCACTACCCTGCAAATGGGCAAAATCAACAACTGCCCATACAAATGCATTGTCTGTTGTGGCCCCACAACATTATGGGATGGTCTGCCTGATAAGGTCAGGAAAGCTCCTGTCCTTTCTGCTTTTTGCAAGCTATGCAAAGCTGAACTATTCAAGAGGGCTTTTTGCACAAATAATAGAGCTGCACTGTAATGTAGTAGTCCAGAAAGAGGCTGGGGATGGAGGGCTGGAGACTTTGAACTATGCCACTGTGTATAGCTTGTACTATCTGTTGCTGTCTGTAGGCTCCTGCTATGTAATTTTTACTTCTGTATAAACTGTTGTGTTAATGTTACCGCTGCTGCTTGGGTAACATTAAGTGATTTCAGCTCAGGCAACGTAGTGAGATGCAGAAAGCTGGTGTTCTTCAAAAGCAAAGTATTTTATTCGGAAGTGGTTGCTAAAGCTCAGGCAGGGGAATCGTGTCCTCGTAGTCAAGCGCAAGAACTTTTATACACACAGATCAAAGGGGCAGGTCCCTTACCTTACAACAACAAAGAAAACATCAACACATAAAAGAAAAGGTACAATTACAACTTTTATTTATTTATTTATTTATACTTTAGGCTTCTATACCTTTGTGAATGGGACCATGAGACTTTACGATAGTGCTGAAATGGAGAGCAGAGAGTGTCCATTCATAAAACTGGGTGAGGCTGTTAACGCACCCAGGTATCTGGTTATCAGATGGGCTGCTTCCTTGAGTTATGTCCTGAGGCTCCCCAGCCTCAGATCCATGGCATAATAAAGAAAGTTCAAATGGTTCAATGGCGATCTTGGCACATTCTTCAACGGCTGGGATATCTGGGGTGCCGTCATCAGATTCAATTTGTAATTCCAAAGGGGTCTTTGTTTTTGCTAAAGAGATTTACCGGGTGTTGGCCCAAACTGAATTCCAAGACTAGCTTCCTTGGGTCTTAATATCAGCTGCTGCAAGCTATTACTTTTACTAACAGATACAAATTTCAAAAATAACATTTTTCTAATTTAAACAACTTACAATAAAAGAGCACAAACGAGATATCCTAAACTAGCATTAACAAACCTTAAATCAACTGGAAAACCTAGCTAAGATATAAGCCTAAACATGGGGCAGACAATAAATTCAACACTGAGGGGCTTATATTTAAATTCCAAAATGGATGAAAGCAAGAGGGAAGGCATGTAAAACATTGGCACAACCACATATACACATCCTTTTCCAGGCCTTATGGAGGCTTTTGGATAATACTGGTCTCTTTGCTCTGATCCTTAGCCAGTGCAGTTCAGCGATATGCTCAGGAAAATATTTTTTCCTATTTTCCTGGCGGTAACATTAATACCTATGCTGTACTTCACCTCTGGTTGGTTTTTCAAAGTCAAATGCCTGTTGCATTGTCTTTTGGAAGTCTCAGTCTCAGTTGTACTGATTTATTCTGTATAATCTGTTTTAAGTTCCAGTGAAAAAGATGGACTATAATTAACATCAATCAATCAATCAACTGTGTAAAATCTGCAGTATCATCACAATCAGGGGTAGGGAACCTGCGGCTCTCCAGATGTTCAGGAACTACAATTCCCATCAGCCTCTGTCAGCATGGCCAATTGGCCATGCTGGTAGGGGCTGATGGGAATTGTAGTTCCTGAACATCTGGAGAGCCACAGGTTCCCTACCCCTGGGCTATAACATTTAAGTTTGGGCTGCGTCTATGCTTCTGCACAGATCCAAAAAGCTTATCTTTGCTAGAAATGAGGGAGCTTCAGCTTTCAAAGTGGTGGCTTCATATTGAAAAAAAATCTTCTCCTTGGGTTTCTCATGGTTTCTTCATATGCTTACTGCCATAGAGATTTACCATCGTCTAAAGACCAAACTGTATGACCAGGAATACCAATCTCTCCTGAGTGCTGCGCAAAGCTGTTGTTTCCCTCTATACTTTGGGATCACACTCCAGAAATCTAGCCCTGCTGTATATTTAGAACTGCTTGTGCAGATGGGTCATGACCAGAGCAAGGTGCAACTCATTCCCTCTATATATCTTCAAGGTCGTTTCTTTATCATCCCATGAGGTGAGCGTTGTTGTCGGTACTGTCCCAACACTATGGACTCAATTCCTCATATCCTGTATTACTGTTTGGGGTATAATGATATTAGAACTGATCTGGGAGCTTTACTACCTCTAGAATTTATGTTTTTCTCAGACAAACTAAAAATGTCTAAGCTATTGAACAGCCCTAATGTAGAAATTTCTCAAGCAGTTGCCACATTTTTAATCTGTGTTCTACATGATGTGTAACAATGATCCTGTTATTGTACTTAGAATGCATGGTACTTCTGGTTTTATACCTAATAAAGGTTTTTGGATTGGATTGGATTGGATTGGAGGTTGCTCATCAAAACAAACAGATGTTGTGGCACACTTTTTTTTTAAAAAAAGCTTTTCATGTTCCACACAGTCAAAAGCTTTGCTGTAATCACTAAAACACAAGCTGATTTGCTTCTGATTTTTTTTCATATGCTCCAGTAGCCAATGTAAATTTGCAGTAAGATCTCTAGTACCTCTTCCTTTTCTGAATCAAGCTTGAAATCTAACAGTTTATAGGAAAAATATTTGCTTGAGAAATTAATGCAGCATCCAAAAGATGTCGTAGTCTATGGTATAACCTTTTTTCAGAATTTGAATTGTTTCTGGTCTTTGAATAATTGTTTCAGAAGTCTTTTGTTCATGTATTCTCAATTTCTGTTGCTTGGAATAGTTCAATTGATATCCTATCTACTTCAGGTGATTTGTTTCTCCCAACTGCTTTGAGTGCACCTTTACTTCACTTTCTAAAATTGCAGGTTCTTCTTCAAAAGATTCCTCTTAGAGAGTATAGTTCTTCAATGTAAATCTCCCCTTGATTTCCTGGATCTTGTAGAACAGATTTCTTGTTCATCCTTTTTTTGTTGTCCCTTTATAATTTTCTCTGTCTTTTTGTACCAATTGTTGGAATGTTGCATTTAGACTTTGATTCTTTTCTGACACCTTTTACTTTGGCTTCTTTTCTATCTTTAGCAATTTTATGGGTTTTATCAGTCAACCACCAAGATTTCCATTTCTTTTTGTTACAGGAATAATCTTTGTGCATTCTTCCTTGATACATCTCTGGTGTCAACCCATAGGTCTTCTGGTCCTCATTCACTTGATCTTAGCAATTGAAATCTGTTCTTTATATGGTCTTTGAGCAATAGAAATATTGTATTTGGCACAATAAATATTTGGAGGGGGGTTCTATAGCTTCATTCTAATTTTTGATATTAACAATTTATGGTCTGTACCACAATCAGCTACTGATCTTATTTTAGCAGAGAGAATAGAATTTGTTCCTGTTCTGTTTCCAGTTATGAAATCTATTTGATTTCTCTTGTGGCTATCCAGTGATGATGAAGACAATCTTCTGTTTGATAGTTTGAAATGTGTTTGCAATGAACAATTTGTTGTAATCACAGAATTCTATAAGTCACTCTCCTGCTTTATTTTTTCACTGCCAAAGAATAAATGATATACTTCATCAAATACACATTGTTGGGTACAGGTTATGAGTATTGTATTCATTCATATGAGCACACTTGGAACATCATATCAAACAGTGACATAAAGTAAGTATCTACTACATTTCTGGGTGCAAAACACCTATCCAAAAAGAAATTCAAACAACAAAAGCTGACTATAAAACCTGCTCACAGATAACTGGGAAGCACAATGAGGCAACAGGATCAAGAGAATTTACTCATCTCTGTTTGAGAGCTACTGTCTCAGGAGTTGTTTTTCAATTGCTTTGTAAAAACAGTAGCCTTTGATAGGCTTTCACAGACTTCACCTCTCTGCAGAATATGAGCTAAATGTACACAGTTTGATTCTATAGTTATCTATCCTTTATAGAAGAAAATATTTAATACACTTTCCTTCAATTTCTCCTTTTAAAAAATTAATATTTACCCAAATCATCTGGATTACATTGTATGCATAGAAAGTTTTCAGAAAATCACTCACCTCACAAACCATCCTATCTGACAAACATCTAAGAAGTTATTCCCTTTGCTACTGATGAATGAACATCCTTTTGTCTGGCTCTTGGAAACAAAGTCACATTGATATTCAATTCATATAAGTTCAATTATGCCCCTGATGAAAACAATTACAACTGGAATTTAAAAGTACAGATTAAAAGGTCTGAAAACTTGGCAAAAGTGATTTTAAAAAATATTAAAAGCAAATGGCTTTTTAATTCTATGAATTCATCAATTTGTAAGTTAATGAAATTAATGAAGCAAGAAATGGAATGGAAATTCCAGAAGTTTGCGTGCCTAGACTTAGTTTTCTTTCTATGAACCATACTATAATAACCCTTTACCACCAATTAGAGCCAAAGGTAATGAATAACTTCATTGAATGCTAATTCAATTATATAATTATTGTCCCTCTCTTTTATCCCATCCAATAATGTTCAAATGTTTGAAGAAGATGCCTGAATAAAGATGTTTTTTTTCCAGGTAAGGATAGTCATCACTAAGCAATGGAGTTTCAATGGGATTTCGTCGTGGCAAACTTCATATTCATCGGAGACACTGATAATAATAGTTGACAATAATAATCCCTTTAACAACCTTGAGAGTCCTGAGTAGAGTAGTAAACAAGTGGCAAGCACAAAACTCTGGAAGGGAGGGTGTCTAAATATTTGTAGCACCATTCAGGTATACAGAAAATATTGTGTTTAAAATGTTCATATAACAATCTCCCACTTCTAATGGCTTGGATTATCATGATCATAGAACAATAATCACAGATCAGTAAGGATTATTTTTGGGTAGGATGGTAAACCAGGGTAGGATGTAGAAATTAGACTAAAAAAATCCTCCAACAGTTTAAATGGGGGGTGGGGGGGGGGGGGGGTGGGGGGGGGGGGGGGTGGGGGGGGGGGGGGGTGGGGGGGGGGGGGGGTGGGGGGGGGGGGGGGTGGGGGGGGGGGGGGGTGGGGGGGGGGGGGGGTGGGGGGGGGGGGGGGTGGGGGGGGGGGGGGGTGGGGGGGGGGGGGGGTGGGGGGGGGGGGGGGTGGGGGGGGGGGGGGGTGGGGGGGGGGGGGGGTGGGGGGGGGGGGGGGTGGGGGGGGGGGGGGGTGGGGGGGGGGGGGGGTGGGGGGGGGGGGGGGTGGGGGGGGGGGGGGGTGGGGGGGGGGGGGGGTGGGGGGGGGGGGGGGTGGGGGGGGGGGGGGGTGGGGGGGGGGGGGGGTGGGGGGGGGGGGGGGTGGGGGGGGGGGGGGGTGGGGGGGGGTTTGGATCTGTGCAGAAGCATAGACGCAGCCCAAACTTAAATGTTATAGCCCAGGGGTAGGGAACCTGTGGCTCTCCAGATGTTCAGGAACTACAATTCCCATCAGCCTCTGTCAGCATGGCCAATTGGCCATGCTGGTAGGGGCTGATGGGAATTGTAGTTCCTGAACATCTGGAGAGCCGCAGGTTCCCTACCCCTGTTATAGCCCATGCCCTAGTTTCTAATAGATGTTGCCCTGATTCCAGAGAAAGCACACCATAAGGGACACAATGTGGGGTGCCAAATATCTTATATAGGAAGTTTGATTGGATGCCCTCCAGGTTCTTGATGAGCAACCTATACTCTGGACAAGAGGCTTGTGTGGTGATCTGAGATAAAACAGAGAGACTGATTATCTGAGATAAAACAGAGAGGCTGCTGTGCTGGTCAGCAAAGGCATAGTTCCTTCACGGCAGAGATTTCTGTATATACATGCTTACACTTCTGTCGCCATTGATCCTAGAAGTCCTGTGCAATAAAAAAAAACTAAGTCAGTCCATGGAGGGCCAGGAAAAATATGATGCCTCTAGAGCTCTGCATTCCGCACAGCTGCAGGTGGCTTAGGAGGGGAAAAAGAGATTTTGAGCAGAAATAAGGTGCCCGAGGAGACTCTGAGCTGATGTGTGGGCTGGGGGCAATGCATACAATAGGGTGAGTTGAATTCTAAAACAATGTACAGACTCTATAAAAACATAGCAGAATTAATATACTACAATAAAGTACAACAATATTGCAAAAAGTGTGGCGCCCGATCCCAAGGCCAGGAGGGGACAGCAGTGCTAATTAGATGTTATATCGGGCATGCCAATGATGGAACAGCACATATCACAGGGACATCCTGGAGGGGAAATCCACGGCTGGCCTCACCAAAGGCCTGCTGGAACAAAACCATTGTACAGGCCCTGTGGAATTCACCGAGATACCGCAGGGTCCGCACATCTGTTGGAAGACTGTTCCACCAGGCAGGGCCAGGGCTGTAAAAGCCCTGGCCCAGGTAGAGGCCAGCCGCACCATGGAGGGGCCGGGGACCACCAGTAAATTGTACAATATACTAGTACAATATATTATTGTAATTTGTTATATGTACATATCCCACATATTTTATTAGTTTTGAAGCCTCTAATTATTTTGCCATCATGACATCTTTATGTGATAATTATTGTTATTTCCATTTGATATGCAGCTAAGATTGAAATAATAACTTTCCCAATACTTTTGGTGCAGGAAAAAGGATAAAATTTGAGCTCAAAACTCTACTTATTAGTGATTTTCAGCAGTGTTTTTGATTGGAGAATCAGCAGTACATATGATTACTACAATTTCTAGTTACGAGAGGGCTGCATTTTGTGGAAATTCATCTGTGGCAGCACTGTTTGTTGAAGTAGCTAGACCTTTGGGAGCGATATGTTAGAATTTTTGATTCTATCTACATTGTGTTCAGATTCATTACCCTGACAGAGAGAAATGATTAGTCACAATATTCCGTTTTGCTGAAAGCCTAACTGTAGATGTTCAAGGCTGCAATATTAAGCAATCATGGAAGTGAGTGCCATTGAAATTAATGGGAGCCATTTCTAAGTAAACATGGCTAGATTGGGCACTTGGGTTGCAGTCCTATGCTTATTTTCTTAGGAGTAAGACCCATTGAAGCCAAAAGGATTTGTTCCCAAGTAATTATGCATAGGATTGCATTTGAATCTGTTGGCTATGAAAACTAGGCTTGCTGTTGATGGCAAACAAATTCCTGCCTACAGTCTGCATCCTATCATACTTCCTCAGTGCAAAAGAAATTCCTCCCATATCTATGTTCTTTACTAGACTTACTGCTGATGACAAACTCCTGTCCACACTGCATTCCACCTCACTTCATCAATGGAGCCATAGGAAAAGTTGTGTGGGAGGGAAAAAAATGTCACCGCCTTAAGCAACACTCTAGGAATTCCCTTTGTTGCTGGCTGCTGGAGTAGGTGAACTCCAGGCCATGTTCTGCAGTCTTCTGAGCCCTACTCAATGGAGTAGTGGGAAATGGGTGGGGGAAAATCACTCCATTGAGTTGCTTAACATGGTGACATCAGTTTTGGGTCTTCATTCAGCTCATCTTCCTCATGCTCCACCTTGGAAAGCTTCTGGTATTGTCGGGTGCAGGTCTGGAACCCTAATAAAAACATACCTTGACCCTTCATATAAGGGTCAACATATGAAGATGGAATATTTATAAACTTGGAGAAAAAAAGGAACCCACTGATATATCCAGAACTTCTGCTTCCACATTAATTGAGCAAAAATAACGAACACCTCTATTAGTGCAAAAAATCCGGAACAACAACAACCAGAGACTCTTAGATATTATAAGCTGCCATATCTCTTCCCAACATACTCCCAGAAAAGAAAGGCAGGCAGGGCAGATAAGAGAGACTTTTCTTTCCGCTCTTGGGGAAGAAGACATAAGACATTCATCCTACTTTTCTTTGTTCACTTCTGTAGTACTTGCCAGGGGTAGGGAAAAAACCCAAATCAAAAGTGTTAGCACACAATTAATAGGATTAAGTTGCATAATTAGCATACAATTTTCCTATTGTGCAGGTTTCATAGTTTAAATTTAGCAACTGGAATATGGTAATTCTGATTTTTATATTGTGTTTGTAAAATTCATATGTTATGGCCTTGATTACCTGGTAAAAAGACAGGGTGTACATTTTTAATGTCAATTCCTAAACTGTTTTAGGCACAGAAGGACATTTCTAGGATATTTTTTAACAACATAGGAAGAAAGGAAAGGAAGATGGAGGAAGTGGCAGAAGATAGGCAAATGAAGGAATGAAGAAAAGGAATTAAGGACAGGTTTTCATTTTCTTATTTCTACCTTCCTCTTCAGTATTTCTTCACCTTTCTTCTGCTAGCTTCCTTCTCTGTGCCTTGGAAGAGGAAGACAAGGAAGATGAACTTTAGACATAGGAGGTTGTTGCTAGGCAGTGACCTTGTGTGCTATTTTACTATTTCTATGCTTTCCAGCTGGGAGTTGCTATGCAACTATCTCACATTCTGTGTGCGTGACCACTCCCTCCATTCCCCATAGGGAAAGGAAAATGAGAAACACAGGGGGACGTAATGGTGATGGCAAGTCTTGCCTGCAGAATATGTTGAAGAAGTTTGGTTTAGGATGGTGGCCTCCAGCCAAACCAGTTTTTTACCAGCACCACAGAAGCAATTAAATATTGGTCTTGGGTTGATAATTTGATTCTACAATAGACAGAAGGCAGCTAATAATTCAGTAGGCATTTCTTTCTATACATTCCAGAATATCTATAAATATGGTGTAATAATAGCTGAAACTGCTGGAATTGGGTCTAAAGCATACTGCACTCATCACTCAAATTGTAAGTCAATTAGCCACTTGGCACAATGGGATATTCTTGAAATAGGAACCCTGTACATGACAGTAAAACTGCATCTGGTGTTGTTTCACTGTGCTTTCATTAGCATAACAATGAACCATATAAAAATACAAATTAGAAAGCTCCAGTCCCTCTTAAGGAACCTCTTCCAAATCCTTCACTAATGTGCATATTGACAATGGCAAGGATCTGGCTCAGATCCAGTGGAAAAACTCCAGTGACAGCTGGATCTTTATGATCATGAACAATGAATGCTACAGATTCATGAAGTCAGAATGATATCAGGAAGCATACTGTAAGAAGATGAAATCTCTGACTATCTTATAAGCCAATCCTATTTGCAACACTGGCACAGCAACATAAAGGATAACCTTGTTAAGAGTCTCATTGTCAACCCAAGGCTATATCAGACCCATTCAGGTCTGCTGAAGCCACTGAGGTTGGCACGGTCCTGAATTAGCATCAGATAAGTGTGTAAAGCTAAAAGCTCAGTTCCTTGTTGAACAGTTCATGTCCAATCACACAGTTGGGTATAGTCTCAGTTCCAACACATGTGGTTGCTGATTGTGCAATTTGTATCCTGTAAAACTTGAGTGGGCAGGACCAACAGGTTCAAATCCAGTCAACTTTTCTTGTGTTAATCTGTAAATCAGATTAACACTTGCCAAGTCTATGCAAATGAATCCATAGCAAGGATAAGCTTTATACCTAGACTGCCAAATCTGGGATATCTAGGTTTAAATTCCCACTGTGTGATTTTGGGACAGACATTTTCTCTCACTACAAACTATTTCACAGGGTGATTGTAAGAATAAAATGAGGAAGGGAGGTCCAGGTAGGCCCATTTGGGCTCCATGGAGTGAAGGTAGTGAGTTGTGTGGCTAATGCATCGCATACTGGAAAACTCACCTTGGACCATTAAACCAAATGGGGTATAAAGATTTTAAAATGTATCACAGATATAGATAGATATTCACAATGACTGCCTTATACACATAAGAGAACCTACAGGTAAGGATAGTTGGAATTGATATAGCTTATAATCTACCAGGTAAACAATGTGGCAGTCTTCATATGGCATCATTTGGCAAGGTTTACTAGTTGAAATGCCTCTTGATGCTTGTATTTTTCATAGAGACAAAGATAATATTTCACCACTAGAGATTGTAATCCAGGATGAAATACGTAAACAGTGTTCTGGCACTCACTCAGATCACTTACTCAGATCAAAATTATTGCTAGCAGATGTGTGTTCAAGCATTTTATATGGGCAAAACTGTGCAAAACCCAACCATATTTCCTGCTCTTTAAAGGAACCACAATATGCTGAGGTCTAAGAACCTCAGGGCACCATGTGACCAGTACAGAAGGCATCCCTTGACCTCCCTGCTTTTGGGGCAGCAATGGCAGACAGGTTAAGTCCCGTGCCACACTTCATTTTTGTCTATGTGACTTTAACTAATGTGCTGTAATATCCAGGCACACCAGGAGACTAACAGATTAATTTTCAAGTTTTAAGTGGAATGATCTGCTTTCCTGGTTGGATACAAATGCTTCAGATTATATTTTTAGTGTCATGTCTGGGAATTTCTCAAAAGAGAAGTATACATGAATTTTATGTGCCAGAATTACTTCCTATTAACCCCCCTCCCACAAACCAAAGTCACACACCATTATGAAAGAATTTATAAATGGCAAGTTTTTGTTTGTTAACCTAATGTATATAGTATGTTATAATTTTTAACATGGTGATTTGCACACTTTGTAACATTCTTCCTGCCCTGACCTATACAGCTTAGGCTTGCCTGATCTCATCAAATATCAGAAGCTAAAGCAGGTTTGGTTCTGGTTAGTAGTTAGATGGGAAACCATGAAGGAATACCAAGGTTGTTGTGTAGAGGAAGGCAATAGTGAACCATCTATATTTGTTTCTTGCCTTAAAAACCCTACTAGAAACCCTACTCTTGCCTTAAAAACCCTACTGGAAAAGTGCCGTCAAGTCATCTGTGACTTGACGGCACTTTATACATGCAACATTGTCCTTTCCTGAACCAAGGCTGCATGCATTCAAGTTTTGCTAAAGTATAGCGAATGGTACGTGTGCACCAGATAGACCTGCTTTTGCAGTTCATGCTAACATAATTTAGTTTCCCCTCCTTAACTAGAAATAACTTTTTTTCAGTCTGTGTTGACTTCATATGACACTGCCCTATGTATTAGAGTTACCACTAAAATTTAATTTAAAGCAACATTTGAAGTTAATTTCAGAGTTCTCCCTCAGACAAAACTTCTGAGCAATTTCAAGAAAGAAGCAAATGGGTGACTGAGGATATTTTGCAGTGGATTTATGCTTTCTTAGCTCATCTTGTGCTTTGATATAAAGTGAAACTCAAAGAGAGTTTGAGGGTTTCTGCTCAAGCAACATCTGGATCATTTTGAAGGGAACCAAAATGTTTTCAATAATGCAAACTACTTCTCAGGTTTTCACATCTCTACAACATGCATGATCTTCTGTCTGAGCTTTGCGGGTTCGTGAGAAAATATACTTTGCAGCAGATTCTTTATTGTTGTGCTTCAAAAAAGGACTGTGTTCATTGCAAAAACTGCTGCAAAATA
This sequence comes from Sphaerodactylus townsendi, assembly GCF_021028975.2. Lineage (NCBI taxonomy): Eukaryota > Metazoa > Chordata > Lepidosauria > Squamata > Sphaerodactylidae > Sphaerodactylus > Sphaerodactylus townsendi. The sequence continues at coordinate 48,750,912 of NC_059426.1, forward strand.
TAAATGCTTACCACCCATTATCATGTTTTGAGCATTTGCAGCTCAGATGTTTCAGAAAAGAAATGTATGCAGCAAATATCTTAGCAGAAAAAATGGTATGGGCTCCTTTGTGCTCTTATCCCGTGCAAGTGACACTAAAATAATGAACCACTGCTGTTTTGGGACAGGTACAGTGGACATAGTATCTAATCCATGGTAACATGATTTGAAATGTGATTTGTCATGTAGCACTGTTTTCATGTATTCCTGCATGGCAGGGGTTGGACTTGATGGCCTTTGTGATCTATTCCAACTCTATGATTTAATGCATTTGCATAGTTTTGACTCATATTAGTTACTGTAATGAAGTAACTATGAATATTGTTGGAATTGCCTTCAGATTCCGAGACACACATTGCTCGGTATGTCCTAGAACAAAAAAGAAGAATGACTTTAAGATCCCTGTGAATGGCAAGTCAAAATATAATATTTAGTGTTCTCCTAGAGAAGAAACTGCAAATGAAGCCTTGGAATCCTTTGTTGTTCTTCATGCAGTTACCACAGAGTGGTTATATAATTGTGAATGTGCCCATTGGCTAAATATGAATAAATTATGTCAGATTCTGGAGGTGCTTTATTAGTCTCTTGCAGCCAAAACAATGAAGTATCTTTAAGTTCTAAAAAGTTTATTGTGGCACAAGTCTGTGTGAGCCAAAGATCATGTCTGCAAATTGCATGGCAGATGCACATACAGTAGTTCAAATAGAATTAGGAACTGTATGTATCAGGACAAAAGTTGTCAAATCCTGGTCTATGTGCCTGTAGAAGTGAGACAGAGGGTTCAGCTTTGTGCTGAACTCCCCCCAGCCCACTATCTGGTACATGGGGAGAAAAAGACAAAAAATGGCCTTTGAGCCTCACCACCACAGTAGTATAATCTAGTGATTCCACTTTTCCAACAGTAAAATAATTTTATTACACAAATAAAGCTGTTACCCAAGCAGTGCTAGACAAAGAAAGAAATCCGTGGCCAGACGTTTTTTTGTGAACGAGAACCACAGCTGAGCAATTGATATCTCTCTTCTCCTTGTCTGAAAATTGCCGAGGGCAGACAAGATTATTTATGAATCTGCTCATATACATAAAGCAGGAGGAGGTGTCTTTTTTTATACAAGTGGAGCATGGAGGAGAATGTAAGTAACTATGTTCAATACTATTTTACCTTGCTGTGTTAAGTGCTTGGTGGTTTGGAGCACACACCCCCCCCCCTTTTAAATGCTTTTAGAACAGGGAAAGTTCCTGAAAGTTACAATGGAGGATCACAGGTAGGGGACAAAATCCACAAGAATTTCAACCCAGTTTCAGAGAAAATAAGAGACAAAAGTCACAGGTGAGAATGTGTTTCTCATTGAGAGCAATGTAAACATTTCCAGAATAAATATACTGCATATGAACGACTATAATATATAAAAGAATTTCATCAACATTTATGAAGAACACAATGAGCCCAAATCACATTGGAATTCTGTATATTATTCTGCTAAATATCTGTTATTGTCTCATTAAGAAAGATCTTGTTCTTTCTCAAATGTAACATCAAATTAATAAAAGGAGACATTTGAACATACCAAAATATTTCTTACCAGTTTAGAACGTGTACTGGAGCTTTTTCTCTCCTTATCTTATACTTCCTAAAATATAGAAAGTCATAAGCATGTGGGACAGCATGTTTTCTTTGAACATTATCTTGCATAAATTAAAATGGAGGTAACATTACAGAGCAGTAGCATGGAATGGCAGAAAAAAAAGCTCTGTTAGGATAGATGAAGTCCATGGACCATATATTACTAAGCCTGATTCCTGAATTCATTCCTGCCTAAACCAGAAAGTCTTGTAAAATAGAAATAGACAAAAGTCCAAGAAAACATGCACAGACAAACTCTGCAGATATCAGGAATGTCCTTCAGTGAAGTTTAATTATAGAACTCCTTTGTTTCTACATTTGTTTAATGACTCTTCTCTGAGTAGCCCACTGACATACTTCAGAGGTTAATTATTCCTGGATATTTTTAAGGAATGGAAAGCATTGCCCTTTCTTGGATAATATGGTATGTGAACCATGAACACTAGTAAAACAAACAATAGGATGGAATCTGGTGGATACAATTTAAATCACAGAAAAGAGTCCAATGTCAGATGTCTCAGTACTCTTGCATGAAAACCAAAGTACTAGCAAATTAAATTAACTTTGTGTGGTAGGGAAAAAAGTTGTAAATTGCTCTCGAGTTCTTCTTTTGAATTCTAAATTAGAATCACTCTGGGGAGAGAAAGCATTCATCTCCTTTAAATTAAGGACATTCGTATGGTTCTAGAGAAGATTCCTCCCGAAGGATAAAAACAATACTTTTTGGTAATAGAACAGGCAAGTGTTCTCACAAAATAAATAATGCATATAGTAGCCATCCATCTCTAAGACAGTGGATTTGTAGCATCCCCTGGGTATATTAATATGGTCTGCAGTTCTTCTGATGGGCGAATAGGCTAATAAATAACATGTAGTGGGACTTGCTGCATATGCATGTCTGTAATTGGTGGGAAAATCATAACTGATGTTCTATGTCTTGCATTCATAATCACTATGGAGTTAAAGGAGCTATTTCTTATCTTAGGCCGTTTCTGCACGGCCCCCCAGGCGCCTCCACGCCGGCAAGAATTCTGCCGGTGTGGAGGCAGAGGTCGTTCGCACGCACGCGTGCGGGCGGCCTCCGGAGAGGCCAGCAGACAGCAGGCGGCTCCGCATGGAGCCGCCTCTGCCCCCTTCCCCGTCCGACTCACCGTGTCCCCGTCGTCGGCCTGCTGGCTGTCAAAGCCCCGCCTACTCTGCCCTCCGACCTCCAGGGGTCAGGAAGGGACAGCGTATGGGGCTTTGACGGCCAAAGCAGGTCGCATCGACGGGGAACACGGTGAGCCTGGATCGGGGAAGGGACAACAGCGTGTTCCCGGCGGTGCTGTTAAGCGCGACCCATGCTACCGCCGAACACTCTGTTGAGGGAAAAATAACCCTTTAAAGGGTTGTTTTTCAGGGAGGCTTGACGCCGCCCTGGGGGAGGGGGAGCAACGCCAGGTCGGCGCTGCTGCTTAGCAGCAGCGCCGCCTGTGCGAATGGCTCCCTGGGAACGGCGTTTTTACCGTTCCCAGGGCACCATAAAAAGGCCGTGCGGAAACGGCCTTATATTTTGTGTGCTGTCCCAGAATCTGTGATGTCAGATGTCCTTGTATGCCAGAGCTTTCCATATATGTGTCAAATGCTCATATACACAGATACCTCCACAGATACACACAGATATCACAGTTTTGGACAGCTTTACCATTGATAATATCACCACAAAGTATGGTATGTGTTTCAGATTTTGATTTTTTTTTCTTTGCAAAGATATTTGTATATTGGCTGTTGTGGGGGTTTTTTTGGGCTGTGTGGCTGCAGTCTGTTCGTTTTAGCTCCCAATATTTCACATGCATCACTAGCTGACATCTTTAGAGGCATGTCATGGTAAGATGTGTTTCTCCATGCTGTGCTATGGAGAGCAACACATCTTGATGTGGCATGCTTCTGAAGATTCCTCCCATAGATGTAAGAGAAAATTACCAGGCGTTAAAATTTCCAGACCGTGGCCGTATAGCCTGGAAAACCCACAGCAGCCAGTTGATTCCAGCTGTGGAAGACTTCAACAATACTTGAACATTCTTCAAGTCAAATCTTAAAATTGTGGTGCATTTCAAAAAGACACAAAGGCTCATTCTGCACATTCAGAATAATGCACTTTCAAACTGCTTTCAGTGCTCTTTGAAGCTGTGCAGAATAGCAAAATCCACTTGCAAACAGTTGTGAAAGTGGCTTGAAAATGCATTATTTTGCGTGTGCGGAAGGGGCCAAAGAGACATTCACAGCAATTATGGTGTGGATCTGATTGCTCTGGCCCATATTCAAATAAAGCAAAGTGTGTAACTGGAACTAGCCAGCATGGGAATATTTAAGAAAGCTTTATCCCTTCTTTGAATCTTGCAGGACTAGCCATCATCATTTGTGGAACCAAGCTGGAATATTTGGGCCCCTCTGATTGACTGTGGAAGAGCCCTTTGTCACCTCCTTCATGATGTTGACAAAGCAGGATGTTAGATTAAATAGGTCTGGTCTGATTGTATAGCCGTAACAAATTTGATGGGATAGGGCAGCTTGCTCACAAAAGGTATGAATGATCAGCAAGCACCCTGAGACATAATGCAGAGTGTATTTGGAACAGCCCATCACCTACCTTGCAGCTGGATGGGATTGGGTGAGCAGATCTTGTCAAACATGGTAGTGGCCTTGCGGCTTATCAGGAGAGTGGGATGGGGCTTAGTATACTCGTCAAGTTATGTGCAAGCCTCATTAAAAAGGCTGGTAAAAGCTGCTGGACATGTTGGAAGCTAGGATGGATTGCTTTAATCCATTACTTAGTCTTGATAAAGTGTCTTGATTGATGAAATTGGCTCATACTACTTGTAAAACACTATAAGAGCTGTTGGTTGTCTTCTCATCTTTAAAGTTTTAAAAGAGGAAAAGCTCTCCCTCCCTCCCTCCCTCCCTCCCTCCCTCCCTCCCTCCCTGTCTGTCTGTCTGTCTGTCTGTCTGTCTGTCTGTCTGTCTGTCTGTCTGTCTATGGGTCTTGCTACCGTCCTCACCTTGGGTAGTGGCAGGGTGGTTGATTGCCTTCAGCCTTTGGAGCCACAGGCTTGTCCCTGTCTGCTAACATCTCCTCGCCCTCTCTTCCAGCAGAGTCCCTCCACCTGGACTCTCCATGAGTTTGGTCTCTGGCCTTGCAACTGCCTGCTGCTTCTCTCTCCACTCCTCCTAACATCTTTCTCTTCCCCCCTCTCTCCTCTGCTTCCCTCTGCTCATTTCTCCTCCTCCCCTCCTCCTACCTCACTCCGTCCTCTCAATGCCCCTCTTCTGACATCCCTGCTCCCTATTTGAACCCCCCACTTGTCCTGCCTCCCATCTCCCCCTTGCTGCTCCCTGAATCAAGCGCTGCTCCCAGGTTTGCAACTGGGCCAATCCAGGCCCTGGCTGCCAATCCCTGGTCGGACTCTTAGTGTGGAGGCTGGGCTGTTGGCTGGCCTCTGCCAGCAAGGCAGGCATCGGGGACAGTGCCTATGGTCCAGCCAGCGCACCTTGGGGGCCTTTCACCCAAGTCAAGGCAGCTGGCAGTGGCCCTGTCACACCCCACAAGACTTCTCAGGGCTGCTTGGCCGGCAAGTCTGGGGGCGGGCTGGTTGCCGCCCATCTCTCCGTCTTCCTTGGAGGCTCAGCTTCGCGCCGGCCCCCTGTCATGGGGCTGCGGTTGGCTCCAGGGAGTGGGAGGCCCCTCACTGTTAGTGGGAGCCCCAACCAAGGGTCTTGGTGAGGAGTCTCACCCTCTGCCCCTGGACATATGACAGGACTGCTAAAACCTGTGTTAGTGGGCAAGGGGGTAACCATCTATTGTCTCCCTGAGGTGCTGTAATTGGCAGCTCACTGCAAGTCACAACATGAGCCTAGGTAACTTTGTTTACTCTGTTGGCAGCATGTCCCTAAAGCAAAAAACAAGGTCACATACTGCATTTTCTCTACAAAGCAATCCTTACACTTCGGAGATCTTCCAATTTAAAGCAACTTTCCAGTTACACATGGACAACATGTCATGAAATAGTCCCCTTCCCTTGAACCAACTGGACTAATCTATATTTGGGAGGCAGGCGGGGGGGGGGGGGGGATGGGGAAGGATGACAATCCAATTCTACTGTAGTTTTTTTAAAAATCTCTATGAAATATTCAATTATTTTAATCCTTCTTACAATCCATTCGGTAACTGCCTTTCAGTTAAATTATGATAATAATAGAAATAGGGTGCACGTATACATTGGAGAGCTGAGTTGGGTTTAGTAACCTAGCCTCCATTGAATCTATATATGTTTGTTAATCCTTTGTTATTAGCATATCCTATGCGTTCACCATGTCGAATCTCAAGCTTTTAATTCCTCTCTTTTTTAAAGTCATGAAACTGAACAGATAAACCCTGGAAGAGTTACATATTTGAGAAATGACAGGAGAAAATTAGATCATTAGAAAGACCTCTATAAAACTTCAAATTCATCAGGCATTTTGAAGTGTATATGGTTTTACAGGGAAGGGAAATGGCTGCAATGGGAATTACTTATTTGAAAGGTTCGATAGGTTCTTCAGAGATAATTATAGAGTTACTGGAATTACAGATGTTCTACAAAGTGGCAGGTGGATCTAAATCCTAATATGTCTCCATGATATGTCAATAGAAGTAACAGCTAAAGGTATCTTAATAAGACACACTTCTTTTTGATTAATACGAGACCATTGCAGCCTACTAGAAATCTTTAGTAAAATGTCTTCATCATTAGCACAAGTAAAGTATGTTATTATCTGACCAGGGAGACAGGAATTAGGCTTCTTTATAAACCCCCAAGCATCTGAAACAATTTCCCTCAGGTAATGGGAATTACTGAAGAGTAATTTGGAAAGTAGGTCCATGCATATAGTTTAGGGTTTATTTTTTCTATGTCTTCCCATGTATCATATTGGAAAATATTTTTTCTGCCTGCCATGGTATTCAAAGATGAGTTAACCATATGGAGTACTTTTAACCAGTCCAGCCTGTACTTGTCTGTGAGGTTGGAAGCATGTTCCATTGCATAATTATGGCATATTTTGAAGTGGCCCTCTGTTTTCAGACAGAATCCCTGTTGGCTTATGCTCAGTTTTTCTTAGGCAGGCAACATTATCTGCCAAGTGGAATTCATGTTGAGTTGATCCTCTGAGAGAATGAAGAATCCAACAAACCTTGTTTTTAAACATAAAGATTTTTGAGACTTTTAGGAGAAAGGTCTGTGGAGCCAGTGTGATCCACCAGCCTAGGTGTGAGTCTAGGCAGTGTAAGTGGCACCTATGCTGTGTTGAGGGGCACTAACACTGGTGGTGGGGCACCACATGGCTCCAGTGGTCCTTGGCTGCAGGAGCCCACACTGACAGGGGCATTCCAGAGAATTTATTTTATAAAAATTTGCTGCATCACACTCTAAGACAGCCTAGGTCTACACTTCTCCTTCCTGTTTCCTGTTCTACTACACTACCTCTCCCAGCTGGCAGACCTATCACCTCTGCTAATAGCCACTACTATATAAAATCATCACAGAAATAAGAAATAGGCAACCCCCATGCTCAAAAGTTCTCAAAATAAGAAATGAAAGTAAGCGTTTTGCAGATGGATGTAATGGGGATTGATCTATAGAACTTTTTGCATTTTTTTTATCCTACTGATGTACTTGTCCACTGTAAATTGTCTGAACTAAATAGAGGGTGATAATTCATTTTATTTCTTTTAAAGGCTTTAAGGTAGTTACTGCTTAGTAGATTTCATGAATACTCTTTTTCATATACACTCTCTTTTGCGATCCCATTTTCCTTTTGGATTCTTCATTATGTAGTTATGCATGTGCTTCACTGATCCTGACATTTCTTTTGTTCTTTTCATAAAATTGCACCAATTTAATTTTAATGTCTGCAGTCAGAGTAAGCTTTAAAAAAGAGAACAAACTGTTCTTGAACAAGAAAAAGTTTTCCGGAAAATTTGTCCTTTTTTTTTTTTTTTTGCATTTTCTCCTCTTTGTTTTCTTTTGCTGTGTATATTTTCTTACACTGGAAGAAGGATTATGCAGTTGCTGTTGAGAAATGCAACTTTTTATAACAGCACATAAAGTAATTTCATAGTCATTTATGCATCATTCTGGCTGATAAAAAGGAAAGGCCCATTCCACCTTGGAGCTAAATATAAATGTAGCATGGTGGCTGCAAAATCCAGTGCTAAAGTTATCTCCTATCATTTATTTATGATCATTAGGGACCTAAAATTTAAAACCCAAGCATTCATTCTGATAACCAGTCAGAATTATCTAACTAGATAATTTTCATGCATGAGAGATCTGCGCCTGCAGCTGTAGATTTATCTGTTTATTTATTTATTTGCAAAAAGGGTTTTATTAAGACTTTCTCTTATTAATTCATCTGTTATTTCTAAACTGCACACCAGTTTGTCACTTCAACAATTGGGGGTCTGATAATCAAACCCAACAACATTGCAACAACATTGATGTTTCTTCACCATATATACATATAATATTATTGAATGATGATCTAAAACTTTACTTCTGAAACTAACTTTCACAAATATGAAAAACAAATGAAAGGAAATTAGCAACAAAGTAGGAACCTGTTACAAAACCTTTAAGGTCTGTGATTCTACACCCTAGAAAGTATGTGTAAATTTGGAGGCATTTGATTGATCTAATCATTTGACCCTTTGTCCCCTGATAGGTACCTCCATTCCAACAGAGTGCCAGTTGAATAGAAAACAGTTGACCTAACCCGTGTAGTTGCTATATTCATACACTTTGCAGTGCCATAGAGTTATGCCATAGGAAAGTGGCTTCTATACTGTTCAGCGAGTGGCCATTTCCACACATCACAAATAAAATAACTTGAGGGCAGAAATAGAAGCATTTTGGGCAGCAGTTCTGCACAGCTTTCCCCAAAAAAACATTTGGAAAATTCTTTATTTCAGCCCAAAATGGTTTTATTTGGAAATGCTAGAGATCTTTTTTCCCAAAACAGTTTCAAAATGTTTCCTGCTTGCTGTGTGGAAATCAAGAAACATTTTATTTCTCCCACCCAATTTTTGAAGCTCTCTTGTTTCTCCACAGCTTGATGCCTGCCATTTTAAAAACTTTCTGTGAGGCATCTTTGAAGCTACATAGTTACAATATGAGAATCAGCAAGGCTGCACAGATTTCAAGTCTCAGTAGCTTTGCAGATGTGTCAGCATCTTTTTTGAAAAAAAGAAAAGAACTGTTTTGGCTTGAAATGCTTTATTTTTCTGTGCCATAGAACAAAAAACCCAAACTTTTTTTTCCAAATGTTTCCACATTTTAATGTTTTAAATGTTCTGTGCGGAAAAGCACAGTGGGGTTGAGAATTGTGCAAATATTTCATCCACAGTCCCCTGCTTTTCTCCGGAAGCCAGTGTGGTGTAGTGATTAGGAGCAGCAGATTCTAGTCTGGTGAACCAGGTTTGATTCCCCACTCTTCCACATGAGTGGAAGACTCCGTTCTGGTGAACCAGGTTTGTTTTCTTGCTTCTTCACATGAAGTCTGCTAAGTGATCTTGGGCTAGTCACGGTTCTCTCAGAACTCTCTCGCTCACACCTACTTCACAAGGTGTGCGTTGTGAAGAGAGGAAGGTAAGATGATTATAAACTATTTCCTTATAGGGAGAAGAAAAAAAGGTAAAGGTACTCCCTGTGTATGTCAACTCTTTCATATTCTTTTTTTCCCCACTGAATATCTGCAGCAAGATTCTGAGGACACCTGCCTTTTATTTATTAATTCATTCCATGTGTTGTTTGCGTTTTTTTGTTGAGTCTTAAAATGGATTAAAGAATTATTAGTGGGAGACTCAAAAGTACTTGAGGGGAGTACTTGATTCAAAAGTACTTGACTCAAAAGTACTCATCCCCCCCGCAATTCTTTTGTCTTTCCCTTCCCTTAAACCTCCCATAGCCTCAGCTCTTTTCCTGCCTCCTTCTCTTCCAACCACTGGCTAATCTGCCTTTAGCTGCTTCCATCCTCCACTTTCCCTCCTTTCTTCCCCCAACCATCTCTGTCTAGAAAAACTATGACCTATTGTGCATGCTAGCAGCTGGACCAGGCCCAGTTGAATGGCATGGAACCCACAAGGACTTCCAGAGTGCACTGCACTTTCCCCATATCTCCCTCTCCACACTATTTTCTCTTTTCTTCCTCCTGGCAATCCCCATAGCCTCACTTTTCTTTGCTTTCTTTTGTTCTTCCACCCACCCACCAATCTTTTATCTGCCTTCTATCTTGAGCTGCATTTATTATTCTTTTAACTTCCTTAATTCCTCACCTTTTCCCACAATGGGGATACAAAGCAACTTACATTTTTTCCTCAATTCCATTTTATCCTCACAACAACCCCATGAGGAAGCTTAGGATAGAAGGTGGCCCAGGGTGATCCAGCAAACTTCCTCAGCGGAGTGGTGATTTGAACCTGGATTCTCAGATCCTAGTCTGAACCAGTAACCATCAAATTAGACTGGCTTTTGTGGAGTTGCTGCTGTTGAACAGTAGCAAGCAGCCAACCCTGGGCCAAAACATGCCTGTCACATGGTATCAAGTTGCTCAGTGGCTGCCACCAGGCTTGGCCCACAACATTCCTCTCAAAAGCTGTGGAAAGAGCCCTATCCCATCCTCTGCCTTTTTACTGACAGAAACCAGGCCTGCCAATAGCATTGTGGTTGCCTAGGGATCTCAACAATGGCCATTGAAAGGGCATTGATTTCCTAAAGCTACAAGAGTCGCTTCTCTTATCCGAGTGGGGTGGGGTTAAACTGCCATTTTTAAAAAAAGGTTTCAAATTTTTCTGCAAATGTAGGACTTTTCTCAGGTTTGTCAGAAAGTTGTCTAGGCTGTTTGTAGCTCCTGTCTCTGGATTTAAGTATGCACAGATTTAGGCAAATTGAGTATTACATATTATTGATAAAACAATGCAACACAGACCACCACAACATAAACAATAAACAATACAAACTGAAGAATACAATTAAAAAACAATAAAATAAAAATATTACAATATAAAATATATTATAATACATATAAAAGAGTTTGCTGCATAACATAGAACATATGACAGGCAGTATAATAATACATCCAACATATACTTCATTATAATGAGGGAAAAGATAACTGCTGTCAAATTTTCACAGCTAATTAAATCTACAACCCTTTTCCGCATATAAAAAAATGTCTTCTGCACAGTTTTATATTCATTTATACGCTGTTTCCCCGAAAATAAGACATCCCCTGAAAATAAGACGTAGTAGAGGTTTTGCTGAAGTGCTAAATATAAAGCATCCCCCAAAAGTATGACATAGCAAAGGCCGTTTCCGCACGGACAAAAGGAGCGACGCGATGACGTCGTAAATAGCAACGCATCCGCGAAAAAAAGTTCGCACAGACAGGCGGAGCTGTGTGCGTCAGGACCCCCGCAGAAATGTGACGGTTCGCACGGAAGCGCTGCGGAAGCGGCGTCTCGCCACGCTCCATTGCGGCTGCGCACTCGCGAAGCAGCGCGATTGGCTGATGTGATTGCCCTGATGTCCTGCCCGTCCCCCATCTGTCATTGCCTCCCCTCCCAGCTACTGTCAGTCCCAGTTCATGTTACCTGTGAGACCAGAGTGTGTATGGGCAGCCACCATCTGCACAGGCGACATGGATCTGGGAAAGGTGCTTGACCATGCAGGGAAATCACCAGGGACAAACGTGTGTGTGTGGGGGGGGGGACGGTGACCAAGCTCGGCCTTTTGGCAGTCGCCATTGTTGAGAACGGCTCCATGGCGGCGGTTCGCACGACTGCGGCGTCGGTGCGTCACATGTGGAAAAAGAGCGCTTCAAAGCGGTTTTTAATATGGCGTCTTCGCGCCGATTAAGCGTTTTCGCGACGGCGCAACTGCGCACCTCCGCCGCTATGCATGCGAACGCTCTCGCTCTGACGTTACTTTTCCCATTTCCACGACGTCATATTTCGCCCGTGCGGAAATGGCCAAAGTTTTTGTTTGGAAGCATGCCCGTCGACCAGACCATGCAATTGTGGAGTGGAAAAATAAGACATCCCCTGAAAATAAGACATAGCTCATCTTTGGGAGCAAAAATTAATATAAGACACTGTCTTATTTTCGGGGAAACAGGGTATGGATTGGCTGCAGATTCTTTTGTAGTAGCCGCACCGTTCTCCTTTTTCACTGGTGTGATTCTTCTGTTGCATGCATCTGACTTTTGAATTGTTAAAGAAGTGTAGATTCTGTTCTTTCTAAGTGCTGTAGCTCTGAACTCTTTAAAACCAGCATGAACTTGTTTTGTAAATAAGACCTCATTAGTTTTTCCTACCAGGATACAACCCCTTCATTTTTATAAAGGGCAAATTTAAGACTCTATTTACTGTTCATATACCTGGGGATGCGAATGGCCGTGTCTAGTTTAATGCAGGTTAAAACACTGAAAGAGTTATGAATTTTCTCCTAATAGTATTCACACAGAATTTAGTTGATATACTGAAACTCATTAGTCATTGTACATTTAGTAGCTGGATTCAAATGTCAGGTTTTTCTTAGAATTCAAAAATGCCAGTCTTAGAATTTTCTATAGATTTCGTTTACATTCAATAAGATCCATTCGATTTTTTACAAGTGTGTCTTCAGTGGCAAGGAAACATTTACCTTACCATAAATCTGCCTTAATTACTCCATTCAATGAAAGATCAGATATCTCTGAATGTTAAAATAAAATGGCATCTTCCTGGAACATAATAATTCAATTCCTTTGCTCTGTTCTCCTTCGTTGGTCATTCCTGCTTCTCTCCTTATACTGATGGCTATCCAGTTGTTCAGTTTTTACAGTTTTATTACCTAATTAATATGAAAATCTTTTGAAAGAAAAAGGAGGAATCCTTCAGTCATTTATATTTATCTTTGATAGTCGTTCTTACCATGCCTTGTCTGTTATAAATTATGCATGGGAATGCTTTCCTCTATGTGAATTTATTGCATCATTTCCTAGCTTTAGAAATATTTGTTAACGATAGAAAAAAAATCAGATATGTTTTTATTATATCACCCCTCACTGGGGATGTGCCAGTTGATGGATTTGTGGTTAGCAGAATTAATACTGTCCTATTTTATTCTTAATCAATGGCATCTGCCTGCTTTGGGAGAAATGCAAACTGCTGTTCTCACTGACACAGTTCACCTAGGTAAGGGAATCTTGACATGTTCATAATCATTAATCAAAGGGCCATAATAATTAATCAAAAGACCATTTGGAATCACTGCCCTGTTTGCTTTCACTGTAGCAGAAGGTAAGGTGCAAATTAGGCATTCTTCCTACTGCTAAATGGAGCCAATTGTTATTTTGCTTAAAAGTAACATTTGGCAATTGTTTTACAACCCCCCTCCCTCACCCCAGAGGACCAACTCACACAGAATGAAGTCCAGTGTGGATGTATCCCAGCAATTTAAGGAGGACTTGCTTCCAACTCAGTGAAACACTAAATTTAAGGTGGATTCACACAGCTGAAACTTTAACCTAGAATCTTAACAGTGCAATTGTAAGTAGAGCGAAACCTCTCAAAGACCCTTAACTTCAGTTGACTTACAAGCACAACTGTGCTTCAGATTGCTCAGTACATTTTTAATTCTACTTCTTTTGAGATCCTTATAGGCATTGCAAGAAATCTCTCACATTCAAACCAGAAACTACGGTATATCAAAAGGTGCCTTCCTTTCTTAAACTGATCAGATCGAATCTGTTTTACTTGCTGGTTAGAGTGTCTTAGGCTGATTCCGAATGGACCAAAAAACAGCAGTGTGAAAAAGGTATAAACCCTCTTACACCATTTTCACACCATTGTTTTTGACCCATGCGGAATCCATCTTAGTTCCAGAATATTCATATGAATACTTTGTTGATGGGGACTACTTTGATGCTGGGGTACACATTTTGTTTTCATGGCAGCTCTATTAATGGCCATCCTCCCCAACTAGTCAGACTGAGGAAGAAAAATGTGCCATTAAGTTACAGCTGACTTGTGATTATTCCAATTTGGTGTTCAAACCAAGTGATGAGCAGAGGTGGTTTGCTATTACCTTCCTCTATGTAGCAAACCCAGACTTCCTCAGTGGCCTCTTATCCAATTACTGCTATTCCCAACCAATGCTATGCTATGCTTAGCTCCCAAGCCCTGGTAACTGGGCTATTAAAGGCTGTTAGACTGAAAGTTAGCTAGAAAATTTTGATGTATGACCTTTTGCCTATTTCGAAATTCTTTTTCTTGGGGGGGGGGTGTCAAACTTTGGCCCTTTCTGCACAGGCCTCCGGGCGCTCTCACGCCGGCAAGAATTCTGCCGGCGTGGGGGTGGAGGCCGTTCACACACGGCGATCGCTGAAGCGAGCCCCAGCAGAGGCCGGCGGGAGAGGCGGCTCGCAAGCATGTGAGCCGCCTCTTCTGTCCCCTCGCTTACTTGCCTTGTCCTGACCGTCAACAGCCCTGCTGTCTTCCTAAGCCCGCCCACGCTGCCCTCCGACCTCCAGGGGTCGTAGGAAGACAGCAGGCGATGACGCATTTTGGGACAAAGCGTGCAAGTAAGGCTATCGAGGGAAAAAACAGCGATGTTCCCGGGCGGTGCCCGATTCGCGACCGCGCTGCAGAGGGAACACGCTGTTTTCTCAAAAACACCCCTTTAAAGGGGTGTTTTTGAGGATGGCCTGACGCCGCCCTGAGGGAGGGGAAGGGGAGCCATGTCGACGCTGCTGCGTTTCAGGCAGGCGCCCAGCCACCTGTGCGAACGGCGGCCTGGGGGCGGCGTTTTTACCGTCCCCAGGCCGCCGTTTTTGGCCCATGCGGAAACGGCCTTTATCAGCAGAGTGCAATTCATACTTTTCTCTTTCAACTCTGAAGTTTTTAAATGTTACCCAAGGGATGATGTTGCATTGCATGAAAGGGGAGAAAAAGCTCAAAGATACTTTCCTACACTGAACATACAATACATGAAAGATTATATGATTCAGCATGCAATTTTTTTTGTCTGGACAAAATAAAAGGAAAAGAACAGATGAATATTTTAAAAATACAAACTCATGGTAACAGGTACATGACTTGGTAGACCTGAAAGAAAAAGTCCATCAACATCTGCTTCTTTTCTGAGCAGGAAAAGAAACAAAAATGTGGCCTTGGGAGGAAAATGTTATTTACTCATAGCTCAAGGTCCTTGTATAGCATGTCTGCTGATTATGCACACAGAATCTGCTGTGTGGTAGGGGAAAGTGTCTGTTGTGGCAAGATTTTTTGTATGGACCTATTTCCTTGAGTCCTACTTTCACTTTCCATTTTCTCTGCAGCAAGTGAGACCACTTTTAGCACCAAATTTAAGCTGTTTCATCTCCAGAGCAAGGAGATTTGTCAGTGAGGACGGCTTTGCCCTGGACATGTTTCCTCTGCCCACAGCCAGCTTTCCCACTTCCTCATACTGTCTTCACACCTTCCCTCTTTGCCCCCCTTCCATGTTGCCCACTCCTTCCTGCTTCTCTAAATGCTTATATTGATATATCAATATAATAACAACAACAGAGAGGTAACTTTTGCAAGGAACAGTACAAGCAAGGTATGTTTTTGGCTCCACCTTACTTCTACTGCTCTGCTTCTGCCCTCCTTGATAATTGGAAAGGCTTTTAAAAACTTTATTTCAAACCAGCCCTTAGAAATGAACTGTGCTGTGATAATGTATTGTCGAAGGCTTTACAGTGTGTAACAGACTTCCCTCTGTGATACACCCCTGAAGATGCCAGCCACAGATGCAGGCGAAATGTTACGAACAAGACCCACCAGACCACGGCCACACAGCCCATTTATGCCTGTCATCACATTGGGGTACTATGGCAGCAATTTGTCTGGCAGGCATGTGGAAGTTTTATTATTATTAGTTGATGTATATCTCACACTTTCCTGGCAAAATCTCTACAATTAGTATGTGTGTACATTTAAGTCATCCTATTTCTTCACTACAATGGTGATAAAAAGGAATGGCATACCTGCGCAAGAATCAGTGAAAAATACACTTAAGTCTCTGGAAATCTGTCAGAAAATGAAATACCTCGGCAATAAGGAAGCATGAATTTGGTGAAAATCCCATCCTAAATATGGAATCCAATGTTCCATTTTTTTAAAAAAAAAATCAAGGTCAGTGGATCTGTTCATTTCATGTTTCAGCCCTGTGTACCAAATTGAGCTTCTAGTTTTTTAAATCATACTCAATCTTAACAGTAAAGGTCTAACCAAGAGAGACTTTTTTGTAGACATACAGTGAAGTGTCAGATTCCTAAGTTTCTGTTAATTTCAGCACCCATGACAGTGTGCTAGCATGTTGCCATCACTATTCCTTCCTTCCTTTCTCTGATTCCTCTCCCCATCCCCAATTTTAAAAGATTTCAATTAAAGCCACTGTGTCTGGCAGTTTTTCAGGCTTTATATACATAGAACAAAGAGCATGGATTCATTGACCTTTGCTACCCGCTCCCTTAAAATATGCTGAAGGAAATCATGTTCACTTTCAGGTCATTTAAATTATTTTCATCCTTTAAATAATATAACACTGGTTAACTCTTTACTTTTTGTTAAGATCCACAGAGCTCTTTCACAACCTCAAAAGAGGTCAAGGTGCTATCTCGTAGTTTAGTCACAACTGAGCAAAATGGAATAGTCAATGGGAAGTAATTTATAGCAAAACCACAGAATGTGATCTTCCTAACATCTAATATCCTGTCCTTTTATGCATTACAGGTAGCTTTCTTTACTCAATATTCCTCTATAAGTATAGAAGAACTGGCTTTTGAAACATGTTTTTGTCTTTTTAAAGAAATATTGAGCTTCTTTACTTTTTATGATAATGAAACATGGCTGTGGAACTTGCCAAAGACTGCCTTTGCAGCCATAAAGAGCAGCACCAACTCAGAAATGAGACCTGTGAGCCAGGTGGCTATTTTCAGCTCGAAGGCCTGCTGGCCGACCTGCATCAGCCAGGTAGAGACCTGGTTGCAGCTACCAGGCACTGTACTATATGGGCTCCTTCAGGGGACAGGGGAGCTGCAAAGTATATTGGCTCCTACTTATGCCACAGCTCTTCTCTTTAAAAGGCCTCCACTGGCCTTGTTTTTCCATAATGGAGGAGCTGAGTAGAGCAGAAATGACTGGGGCAACTGCAACTCTTATGACCATGTGGCAGACTGTGTGAAGGGGATTGGCATCAAGTTTGTGGAAGACTGTGTGGAACATCAGCAGCAGGTAGAGGTGTGGGATGTGGTGACGCGTGGCCCTTCTTCCTTCCCCCTCCTCTTGGATCTTAGCTATGTCATGGTTTTTCCCCTCTTTGCCCAGTCCCCTGCCCTCCCCTTCACTCCTCTCCAAGGCTTGGAGCTGCCAGCAGCCTTCCCACTCTGCACTCAATTGGAGCTGGGGTTGATCAGGGTCACTGCGTCTTAATGACAGCAGCACACAGGCACTCCCCATCCCCAAAGATCATTGCTACCATTTACTTTGCTGTGTTAGGATAAACCATTACTGACTAACTGGACCCCCAAAACAACATGCCCTGAGGAAAACAATTATGACACAGTTTAAAAAGTTAGAGACATCATATTCTTGAATAAATAACTGAGAATTAATTTTAAACTGTGTTCAGATTTTGGGGGGTTGTTTTGAAATGCATGTTGTCTGTGTAGTATTTAATCCTAAATTCTTGTATGCATCTTTGGGAGACATCTTGGGAGAACCTCTCTCCATCATAGACTACAAATAAATTTAGAAAGACAATTTCTTTGTGTCCATAACAGTCTGTTTCGGTCCTTGCTGAATGAGCCTTTGAGATTTTAGAATTTTCCCTTTCCTTGAGGACTCACTGCAAATATGACCATAGTTGAGATAATTACCACAGCCCACACTGAAGTTTGTGTGGGAGGGGCAAATGCTGTGGGCATCCAATTGAAGGTGAACCTGATGCCCACAGAACTAATGCCCAGTCATGCAAATTTCAGTAAAGTTGGCTGGTTCCTTTCAGGAGACTCACCAGCAGCTCTGCGGGAAATAAGCACCCCCACCCAGAGCAAACCCCCCCCCAAGAGCTCCCAATAACATCTACAGACAGAGCTAGCGAGGCATAACAGTAAGCTCCACTGAAGTCTACGGTGGGAAAAACCGATATTAATTTTTCCCACCATAGAACTTGCTGAAGAACCTGACAGATTCTGTGCTGTGAAGTGATTCCATTGCAGCCAATGGGGAATTTCTGGGGGTGTCTGTGGGATGCACATTTTTCAAGGTAGAGGCACCAAACTTTCAGGGTATCTTCAGGAGACTCTCTTGATGACACCACCCGGGTTTGGTGAACTTTGCTTCTGGGGAAGGTGGGAGATGGGCCCTACCCTTTTAGAGGCCCATAAAATTGAACCCCCAGAAGCAAAGGTCACCAAACCCAGGTGGTGTCATCAAGATATTTCCATCTTTCCTCCCTCTAGCAGCCTCTCTTAGGGGAGAGGCACCTCACTTTTCCATGTCCCCTCCATCCAACACTATTTCCTCTTTTCCTTCTCCTGGCAAGCCCTCATATCCTCACCTTCCACTGTTTCCTTCTCTTCTTACCATCCATAAACAAACCAACCAAGATTAATCTGCTCAGATCTTCAGCTGTATTTAATATGTATTTACTTCATTTACACCCCACCTTTCTCCCCAGTGGGAGATCAAAATCCCAATGAATCCTCTCTCAAAAGCCAAATCAGCCCTAGAATGGGCTTTGTCTCCTTCCCTAGCCTTTTATTGACAAAAGCCAAAGCTTGAATCCTCGCAATACTTGTGGTTCCCTAGCAGTAGACACAAAGAATAGTTAGAGGATATTATTTTCTTAAAGCTGCAGGTGCTGCTTGTATTATTTGGAGGGGGGTTCACCTGTCCATATCTGTTTTTATAATTCAGATTTTTCTGCAAACCTGGGGCTTTGTTTAGGTGCCATTTCTGTACCTGGCTTCAATTTCTGGATTTAAATATCCACAAATATGGTCGTGTTGAAAATTAAATATGGGGTATAAAATTACGATCAGTGTGAAGAAAATTGATAGATACCAGAATTCAAGGACACTCAATGAATCTGGAGGGTAGCAGATCCATGACAAAAGAGCACAGTTACAAGATACAGTTATGGCTCCTAGCTTAGCTGTATTTAAAGTGGAATCAGCGAAATTCATGGAGGACAAATACATCAATGGTTGTTACTAGTCATGATAATCAAATGGAAACACATTGTTCAAAGACATTATTGCTCTACATGCCAGTTGATGGAGGACAGCAAAAGGCTTCTTATGCCCCTGCTTTGACAGGTTACCTGGGAATCTGAATGGCCACTATAGAAAAGGGTTGGATCAGATGGACCATTGGTCTGATCTACTAGAGTTCTTTTTCTGCTCTGAAGAAGTGAAGTCTTTGCACATCTGGGATTTGGAGATAAACTTCAGATTAGACTTCTGATTTCAGAAATATATAATCCCATCATCCCTTTTTATGGAAATTTGCCACTGGACCATTCCTAATCCAGCTTCTATTTCTTGAAACATAAACATAGGAAAAGGACAATTTCAAGTTGCTTGGAGCACTGTCTTTTACTCAGGAAAAATTACGATTCTTAACCTGCTATATTTATAAAGAAAATCATGGCTTTATGAGTGATGAAAGTGCAGCTCCAGTCAAACTTCATCAAGAGTAATTGCGTTATTCTTGTCCATTTTTCTCTCATTGTGAAGATTAGATAAATTATTCTTTTTTTGCTTCCCATTCACCAGTAGCCATTTCACTCTTTCACATAGGCAAATGCATTTAAATTGATACATGAATGGCTCTCCATATGGGTTAGGAATTATTCTTTTCTGGCAGCATAATCAGCAGAATGTAACTTGCAGCTGCTAAAGGTTTTTGGAATTTCACTGATCACAAAAAATGGCTTCATATAAGTACAATTTAACACTTCACCATTCATTATTAAACACCTGTCACAATTCCTGAACAGGAGGAGCTGAAGAGGAGTATAAAAGATCTTGAAGGGAAAATTAATGGCTAGGGGAAATCTGCCTCTTTTTATGCCTCAAAGGAAGCTGTTTGTTCTAATTTGGTTCACATTAAATCCACCTTTTTGGACCAGTTCTTGGTAGATATTTCTAGTCATGGGGCTTGCTCAAATCAGCCTGAATACAAGCTGGCAATGGTTTCAGAAAGAATGTTTGCATTTAGAATTTCCCCATTCAGTCAGCTTTAATCTAACAAGGCAACAGTTGGAACTTGTAAAGACAGCTGGAACAACAAAAGACAGGAAGCAAACAGCAAGCCATGGAACAGGCCTGAAAGAATATCCTTTAACCAGGACAACATATAGTAAACAAAATCACCTCACCCTTTTTATTTTTGTTCTCCCTAGGGAAGGACATTCTTAAATAATAAGAATGAGGGAGGGTTGAAAAGGTTTTATGCTGTGAATTGGTATTAATCTCTGTCCCCAGTGGGCATTTGTGTAAGTTACAAAGATTGCAAGCAATTCCAAACAGCTTGGCAGTCATTACTAAAAAGAGGTCTAAGGACAGCTACGTAATGCTAAACAGGATTCACACATCTTTCAAGGGAAGGCATATGCAGATTCTCTGGCAAGAATATGAGTATCTACACACTACACAATGGACCTATATTTTTATAATATATTAGGGAAGGATTAACTCCAACACAAAAAAGTGAAAAGCAAACAGAAATGTGATGGGCAGAGCTGCACTGACAGCCAACTTTGCCACAAGTACACAATCTGCTTTGAAACAAAGAAATGTGCACTGGAAGAACTAACTTTATCCTAGGTCATTTGGCTCATCATTTCGGCTCATCATTTCTGTAATCTCTTATTTTAACTTTAAGAAGATATGTCTCTTTCCTCAAATGTAAAAAGGCAAGTTAAGGTTAAAAGGCTGTGACCCTACATGAAGGGAGGGAAAAGATGAAAGCCTATAAGTCTGCCTGATGCTGTTTACATTTCATTAGAAGTTAAAAACTTTTAATTGGTTTAAGTATGCATAGAATTGCACAATTGTTTTGCAGAACAGTACTGAGCGCCTTTATTCACTATGTGACCATGAAAGGGGGAAGAGCCAAGGCAAAGACTTAGCAGAGACCCAGCAAGGCATCTTTATTACTCAATTTATGTGCCCCTTGAACATGGTCCTCTCAAAAAGGCCTTTCTGACTGCTAGCCTGCACTGTGTGACAAAGTCAAATTGTACTTTACTGCCTTCCCAACATCATATTTAGTAGAGTGGGCTTCAGTGCAGTCACCCAGATTCTTGCCAAGCAGAGAAACAGGCTGAAAATTACTGAACCTGGTGATACAAGACTTTTTATTTGGGTCTTGCAGCCTGATGTTGTGGAGTAATATCACAGACAGAGAAGTGTCCAGAGATATTGAACACTGGCTACTGGGAGAGGGGACTTCTTATGGGAAAAAAGTGACCCTCAGGGTTATCCAGAGTGGCCTTTAATCTCTTAGAATAAAGAGGACTCCTGCCTTTCTGGGGAAAGAAAACAGACAGACATCAACCTTAATGGTTGGGTTGTTAATCTAATTGGTTGAGGCATCAGTTTGATGGTCCAAGCTTGAGAGTGCCTGAAAGGGGGAAGGTAGCTAATGAAATTACACCTATACAACAATAATGCAAACAAGGTGGTCATTCGAGAGGTTAACCAGATTGGGTTAATATAGCACTGGGCAGGAACGCTTGTGGAAAACACATTAACATGTCCTTTGCCTTCATAGGGCTGTTTGGTCCAGGGCTGGAGATGGGAACTCTCTCCAGAGCAGGGTCATTGTGTTTTCTTAATCCCTTTAGGGAGGGTGTGAGATAGATGCTTTGTGTGGCAAATATGGATGAGAGCAAGTTCTAGACAAGGTTTTTACTTACTGTATGTCCTCGTGGGTACACTGAGCCAATGGAGAAAATGAGCTTTCCATTTTGGCACTGCACTGCTAGGCAACCCAATGGTTGGCAGAGATGAGTAGAAATATGGCTGTCTTAAAACAGGGCTCCCCCAACCTCCATAGGTCTGTCTGGTAACATCTCTGTGGATGCTTTCTCGGGAAAAATTGAAATTTGAAAGCTAGATAACTTGGATTTTTTATCTAGAGTGAGCTGGAACATAACTCCATCTTTACGAGGGAGAGACATCAAAAATAGTGGTCATTTAGAAGCAATGTGGAGGAAGATGAAGGACAATATGGTGTCTTGAAATATTAACACAAAATCCCCTCACATTTTGAAAAAAAAAGTAGATCACGAGCAATATTGCCACTGAAGTTGGTGAGCAGGGGAGGCAGTCATAATCACCCAGTGTATTTGTGGGGGTGGGAGCGGGTTAGAAAATCCAAGAAGTGAAAAATATAAATAGTGCAATATCTGCCAACCTGTGGATCCCCTGCTGCAGGTTCACAGGCACCTGGTTTACAGAGATTAACACCTGTGTTGAACCATGTAGTTTTAACCCTCAAGGAAAGAATTTTAGCTTTTCGTGGCCACCCTTTCAAGTTAATGGAAGGGTTCTATGTGAACAGATCCTTTAGTGAAGCAGCACAAGAACTCAGCGGTTCAACAGCGAGGTCCACTTCATGTACTGGTTTTGTTGAGGGCTAGCTCCTGCATCAGCTTTCATTAGACATTCCCCTATTCTTTTACATTATTTTTCCTTCTCAGCCACGGTCCCTGGTCCTTTGAGAAATGTGCCTACGGCCTAAACACCACTTCCATATGGAGGACTTAAAATATCTCTTTGTTGGTCCTTTGCTTTTATCACATATCTGACAGTATCTGAAGGTTTGACATTGCATTGCAGACAGATCCGATACACTGATGAATCGCCTGGGGAATGCTATGCTTAATTGGTCCCCCACAATCACTGCGTCATGCTGCAGTATGGCTCAGGTGGAATAGCCAAACTTGCTAAGCATTTGGAAGTTTTTTCCTTAAATGTTACTAACAGTCATAGAAATATGATGCCTGATGGCTTAGGAGAATTAATGTGTCCAAATGACTGGGCAACTTAACTAGAATTCACCTTCCAACCTCATAAATAGTCTGTATGTCCAGAGATGTAAGTGATATATAGTTTAACATTTCCCTGTGATCTGTCATTTGCTCTTTCCTCTTTAAAGCTAAATCACTTCAGAAATGTGCAAGAGGGAGAAGGCAAGAAGAAGTCTTTTTATTTTTAATTAGAGCGCACTAAATGGCAATAAAGTAATGTGAATACAGCGGAGACCTCTTAAATCCATAACAGTAAATCTATTGCTGCAACAGGTCCATCCTTTATCTGATATTCATTTAAGATCGTTTCACACCTGACGTGAAGTGGTGACATGAATTGGTGCTAATAGACTCCTGTATTTAAATAATTCAATAAAACATCTGGATAGGGATGTGCCTTGTAACTTTACCAACCTGTGGTTGGTGCTCCAAGGTAATTGGATGGCTGAAACAGGATGCTAGGCTTGATGAACCACAGGTCTGATCCAGCAGGGCTCTTCTTAGGTTCACTGTCATGATCAGTGAGTTTCTTTCAAGGTAGCCTGCACTGGTCTGTGACAGGGTTGAAGGGCTGAGAATATTATATATTTCATGGTCTTTTTTGTGGAAGTAAAAGAGAGATGAACAAACGCCTCTTCTTTTTTTGTTGCTCTCATTTTTGTCAACTATTTCCATGCTCTGCTTTTCACTTTTGTTTTTTTTAGATCCACTTATACTGGGCTGGGCTGGATCCTGCAACATGCCAGTGGAAAGTGCTGTGTGTTGCACATTCTTTCTCTTACTTCCCCCCCCCCCTTTCTTAGCAATCCTTTCCAACTCATGTTAATTAATAGAGATGTGGGCTGTGGGCGGCACCATGGTGGGGAAAAGGGGATAAATTGCCATCCCTTTTGCATTAGCCTGATGCCTCAGGTAGAAAGAGATATCAACAAATCCTTCCTTTTCCCTTGCCAGTGTAACTCCTGACCCATTTGACTATTAGTCAGTGTTGGTCCTGTGATCCACAGGAATTCTTTCCTAAGTTCATAAGGGGCTGCTAGAAGGATGAAAGAACTGGAAAGATCCTCAGACCTAGTGTGAAATGATTACAGAATACAACCCTATGTCTTGTGCATGTTGTATAGTTTTATACACACTGTATACAGTATTTATAATTACGGTATACACCTATCAATACATAATGTATAATTTTTTATTCATGCATAAATTATACTGAAAAAAATGTGTTCATTGAACAGGAAAACTATTAGTGTGAGGAAACTGAAAATGGTATGAAAATTAAGTTTCACAGCTTCAATTCCCCTCAAGGGAGAAGTGAAATAGAAACAAGTGTTTCTGTAGCAGTCATAAAAATAATAATAATTCAAACCGTTACCACAGGAGTTTCAGGCATAAGGGGCAGGAGGAGACCAGGAATGTATGCCACATGTCAAAGGAAGTTTGAGGTCAAAAAAGGAATGGGGTAAAAAATAATTTGAAAGGAAGAGATAAGAAGAAGAAAATAGAACCAGAAATCTGAAGAGAAGGTTGTAAGATAAAATATATATCATAAAGGCATATCAAGTACTTCATACAATTTGGGGCCATATGTTTGCAAAAGTAAATACTGTGTCCTAGACCAGAATTCATGTGGTTTATTCATAAGTATTTCAGAGAACAGATTTTATCAGATCATTTGAAGTGATGTGTACAGAGATCAACTTCATACATGAAAATGAACTACAAAATGCCACCCACACTTTATCAATCACAACATGAACCAAATTGCAACCCGTTTAACATACAATTAATCATCTGAATCACACAGTATTATTTCTGATGTTCAGGAATGTGTGGAAGGCTTTTGATTTGACCTTTATTTGACACTAAAGTGGCTTATTTCACTTCCAGCAAGAGCAGCAGTGGTGTAGTGGTTAAGAGCAAGTGTACCCTAATCTTGAGGAATTTGATTCCCCGCTCTGCCGCTTGAGCTGTGGAGGCTTATCTGGGGAATTCAGATTAGCCTGTACCCTCCAACACACACCAGCTGGGTCACCTTGGGCTGGTCACAGTTCTTCTGAGCTCTTTCAGCCCCACCCACCTCACAAGGTGCTTGTTGTGAGGAGGAAGGGAAAGGAGTTTGTAAGCCCCTTTGAGTCTCCTTACAGGAGAGAAAAGGGGGGAATGTAAATCCAACTCCTCCTCCTCCTCCTCTTCCTCTTCCTCCTCCTCCTCCTCCTCCTCTTCTTCTTCTTCTTCTTCTTCTTCTTCTTCTTCTTCTTCTTTCATTACTGAATGAACCTGCCTTAGAATAACATCACCTAGGTCTTACACAGAGGGGCAAAGGAGTTGTCTATTTACATTTTTGTTTCCCTTGCTCAGTCTGTTGCTCTGTTGACAGCATGTGTGTGGGCATTTTGTTTTAAATGAATGTTTCATAACTTTTAATGCTGGCCACTGTTCTCTGTATTACTTAGACCTTTGCTGTTTGAACACATTGTTTTAAATGGGCACCAGGAGAAGGAGGACAGTCAATCCATTGACTATCCTCAGCCACCCTGAGCCCTGTGGGGATAGGGTGGGATATAAATTGAATTACAAATCACAAAATTACAAATTGGCAAACTGCTAATCTCCCAGTAATGCACAAGTGCAGCAAGATGTCTCTGTAGTAGCAGGAGAAGCAGGAATGAGGTGGGACTTATGATGGCAAACCAGGGAATGAAAGCTTGGAGATCTGACCCTCTCAGTGGGCAAATCCTACAAAGGCCAAGTAGTGGCCATGGGTGAACAGAAAGAAGGAGAGAAAAGCCACTTGGAAGGCAAGATGGAACATGCCAGTGGGGCTGTTCCATCATTCTCCATTTTCACCTAATTGTTATACCATTTCAACAGCTTTGGAAGAACTTTCTGATTTGTAGGACTGCCAAACTCCAGGTGGTAGCTGGAGGTCTCCTGAAATTATGACTGATCTCCAGATGACAGAGATCAGTTCACCTGGAGAAAATGGCCATTTCTGAAAGTGGGCTTCCCAAACCCTTCCCTCTTCAAACTTCTCCTCCAAAATCTCCAAGTATTTCACAATTCGGTGCTGCAGGCACATTGGTTTTGTTTAACTGCAAAGCCATCAAGGGCTTTGTTTTTACCCACTGGAAACAAGGCAGGATTGAAATAAGCTCCTTCTCCCCTTGGTCATCTCCATTGGCCTGCTTGCTTTGCAGAGGAATTGCATGCATATTCTTGTAACAGCCATGCATGCACATTCTGGCAGATTGTTGAGGGGGGGGGGTATATGGTTTATACATGGTATATGGTTTGTTCCACCACAATACATAAACAGTGCTAGCCAGATTATATGTTGTGCAAGAAACAGTTGGGAGGGGAAACCTTTCTGTATAAGTAATTTCATGTAAAGTTACCTTTCCTGACAAATCCTGCCCTGTTGCTATTAGCAGCAGTTGTGGGAAAAGAAGTCAAGCATTCCTATTTCAAGTATCAAGAAGGCAGAGATGGATGTCTATTTTTAAGCCAGAATAGAATCTCAAAGAAGCTACTTTGGGGCATTCAGTATTTTTTTGGCTAGCCTGGCTTGCATCTGGTATTGTAGCTGGGCTGGAAGAAAAATGATAAAAGTCCCTAGGTGAGATAAAGGGAACGTTTTACTCCCATTGCCTATATATTCTGGATTTTTTTTTTGTTTAAACAGCCCTCCAAACTGAAGCTTCTGGGAAATGAGGTAAAGCTCATGCCAATTCATATCCTCATGTGCCTACTTTGCAAGTCACTACATTCGGTCACTACATTATTTACAATTCGCTACATTTACTTTTCTCTCCAATAGGAAAAGATTAAACAATAAACAATAATGGGGCTAATACACATCCCTGATGAACTCCTCTCTACAGTGGAAAAAATCTCGAGAGGTGGCTGGAATTGCTACATTGCACAAAAGCATAAGAAGGTTCATACAGTTTTCCAATAAGCCATAACAGTGAGCCATTCAGAGTTGTATGTCTCAGCTTGGCCCATAGTTGATTCCTAGGAGCAGCAGTGGCGTAGTGGTTAAGAGCAGGTGCATTCTAATCTGGAGGAACCAAGTTTGATTCCGCACTCTGCTGCTTGAGCTGTGGAGGCTTATCTGGGGAATTCAGATTAGCCTGTACACTCCCACACATGCCAGCTGGGTGACCTTGGGCTAGTCACAGGTTTTCAGAGCTCTCTCAGCCCCACCCATCCGCAGGGTGTTTGTTGTGAGGGGGGAAGGGCAAGGAGATTGTAAGCCCCTTTGAGTCTCCTACAGGAGAGAAAGGGGGGATATAAATCAAAACTCTCTCTTCTCTGTTCTAGGAACAGAATCAAATGCTGCCTATAAGTCTATAAAGGGCACATATACTGAGCACTTTGATGACACAGCTTTCTCAGTCAGATGATGTAAGATTGCACATTGATCCAGTGTTGAGCAGCTGTGCATAAACCCAGCCTGTTCAGGTCCAATAATTTGTTCCATTTGAATCCATTGTTCAATCTTTGATACAGGGAATGTGCATACAATTTACCAAGTATTGATAGAAGGCTAATTGGACAATATTGCTGGATTGGATTTATCAACATTTTTATAAATCGGAACATAATAGCCTGTTGCTACGTTACCAGAACTATTAGTTAAGGTAAATAGGGTGCTAGAAATTGGGCCGACCTGTTAACATTGGATCGAAGGACTTCTGTAGCAATTAAATTGAGCCCAGGAGCTTTCCCTAACTTTCATTTGTTTATCAAAATCTTGAACTCCTCAGGCAGTTCTCCAGGCTATGCTGGAAGCATTCCCTGGGACTGCAGCAGCATTTCATGTATTTGCAGGATGCTAAAAGATTAACATAGCATTCTTTCCAGATGACTTGGGAAATACAAAAATTTATTTCCTTCCTTCCCTCCACATCTCCAGAGACCAGGGACCAAAAGATTTTTGGATCATTATTATGGGTGGCAGTTATTAGGTAGTTCCAAGAGAATATTTTGTCTTGTCTTCCCAAAATAATGGGGTAAGGGGGAAAATAATTTGCTAAAAAATTCAGTTGCTGAAAATTTCATCCCAGTTGGAAGGGTAACTTGTATCTGGAAATTTGCTTCCCATTTAAACTGCACCTGTCAGATTGATTTCCTCATATGACTAGCTTTTATATTGTTATTAACTTTATTTATTGAAAACTTTATAACCTGGCTTTCTCCCATAAGATTACAAGCAAAGACAATCATTCATATATTTTGGCCTCAGGCCGTGAAGGATTTTAAAGGTCAAAATCAGCATTTTTATGCAAACACAAGAAAGTATTGGCAACCAATGGAAATATCTTAATAGTGGGGAAATACAATCCCAGATGATTATATATTGAACAATTTTCCTGAATCATTTTAAAACAACAAAAAATACCCTGTCCAGATATATCTTAAACTCCTGATACTACTAACTTCATATCATTTTTCATTCACTGGGTGATCTTCTAGCATCAACATTAGTAGCACCATCAGCATTAGTAGCACCAGGGGGTATTCTCTGGTTGATTCATTAGATCAGTTCTGTACTTCTTTCTCTTCTTCCTACAGTTTTAATTGCACAGTAGAATTTGCAGTTCAGCTTTCATTTGGCATTTACAGAACAAAGATATCTTTATTCTGAGAAATGGAGTCGAGATGAATGCACTTTCCATTTGGCAGAAATTCTCCAGCCTTATGAGCTGGTAGACAACTCATAGGCACCATCCTCCTCCTCCTCTTCTTTTGCATGTTTGTACATACTGAGAACTGAGCTAAAGGAGTCACCCACTATTTGCAGTGTAGGTGGTCTTGTTTGTGCAACTATGTGCATGTGGGGTTTTTTCCTGCTTCCAAAGCCTTGTAGTGCATTAATAAAGATATGCCACCATTCTGGTGTGCCTACATTTAGGGTACAGTTTTGTACATGTCTCATGTCCTAGTTACATCTGGTTAGAAGTTGCCCTTTGCCCTGAGCTTCTCAAATCAAACAGTCAAAAGGGATTCTTTCAACAGTTAGAACATGGGTCTTCAGACTATATTTTTCAGGTTGTCAGACATTAAACATTGGCTCAGTTCTTTGATAATCCCTTTTAAGGATTCCAGTTTGTCATTATAAATGATCCTGTGAGATGAGTGGTAGCACACAGAAGAAGAGTTTTGATTTATATCCCCCCCTTTCTCTCCTGTAGGAGACTCAAAGGGGCTTACAATCTCCTTGCCCTTCCCCCCTCACAACAAACACCCTGTGAGGTAGGTGGGGCTGAGAGAGCTCCGAGAAGCTGTGATTAGCCCAAGGTCACCCAGCTGGCGTGTGTGGGAGTGTACAGGCTAATCTGAATGCCCCAGATAAGCCTCCACAGCTCAGGCGGCAGAGCTGGGAATCAAACCCGGTTCCTCCAGATTAGATACACGAGCTCTTAACTTCCTCCGCCACTGCTGCTCCAGCATACTATTTATTCTGTAACTGGTGTTCTTTTGAAATTTGACTAAGACACTATGTAACCATTACAACACACAAGAAATCAGTGGAATAGTATATATATATAGTATATATATACTAGGGTCTGGAAGTCCAGGTTAAATGCCTTGCTCTATAATGGAAGCTTGCTGGGTAACTTTTTGGCCATTCACAGACTTTCAGTCAAACCTATTTCATAGGGATGTAGTGAGAACAAAATGGAGGAGAGGAGAACAATGTCATCTACTTTGGGTCCCCATTAGAGAAAAAAGATAGGGTATAAATGAAATCAAGTACTATGTAAATCCCACTCACCATTGTTCCATCTCAATTTAACTCTGTAAAGTTATGTAGAGCTGTTTCTTCGAACCATTGGTTATTATAATATTGTTGGTCTGTAGAAATAGTTCACAACTGGATTTTCTTGCTCACACAGGGTTTTAAGTATTGATGCAAGACAGCCTTGTTCCAGAATTCTCCCACAGACTCTGCCATGCCACTCTACTGCAGCTTCCACAGCCCTTCCTCAGTGAGGTAAGCAAACATTTTGAACAATTCCTCAGGGAGGAAGAGGCGGCGTTCAGTGGCAAAGTTCAGGCAGGGAATCCTCTTTCTCTCTCCCCCCCCTTTCTTCCTTTCTTTCCCTCTTTCTTTTTCTTTTTCCCGCACCTTTCTTTCTCCCCTTCCATCCCTCCCTTCCAGTTAACACAACAAGGATGCCTTGACACCTCCCCTCCACCCAGACTCCACTGTCCCACTGTGGAGGTCATGCTGGGGCAGTGGAGATGGGAAGGGGGGAGTAAAATTGCAGTGCTTGCCCTGGGCTCCATTTTCTGTAGCTATGTTCCTGATGAATTGACAAGGTCACAGTGAAGAGGGCTGTTAAGTTCATACAAAGACAGAATGCTCTTCAGGTATGTGGGTGCTAGTCCATGAAGGGCTTTACAGTAAGCACAGATGTCTTTAATGGAACCAAGATTTATATATGTAGTTTATAAAGCTCATATGAGTATAGCAGGGACATAATGGCTGGTCCCGGTAAATAAATGGACCACCGAAGTTTGGACCACTTGCATTTTTGTTGCTCCTCCTCCCAAGAGAACATTACCATTTTTTTCTCTCTGTGTCTGCCTTGTGCTTTGTGATTTACCACTGCCCGAGCAACTGTACTTAAATGGTGACTTTTTAATGATGTAGTTCATGTATAATTATATATTTCACAGCATTGTTTGTTACAGACCTCTGTACACCTCATTTAAAATATGCTCTTATGTGCTGGAGAAGTTATTTTCAGATCCAAATCACATTATTGCACGCTATTACTCTTGCTTGAACAGTTACCTGAGCAATATTTAAGCATCTTAATATTTTAAGAATTTCATTAAATGAGGCAATTTAATTATATTGTAATTGCACTATATGTTGTTGGAATGTTTAGTGTTACTTAATCTTGGATCCATTATATACCTGATGGGCAATACGTTGTTGTGCATGCCAAGAAGAATATTTTAACATGCAGAATAATTTATCATAGACAATTGGCTCAATATTGTCAACTTGTACGTTAAGAATTGCGGGGGAAGGCCAAAGAAAAACAATCGTAATATACTGTTGCTGTACCAAATTAAGGGTATAGACCTGCACCCTTTGTTCACAGAGAGCAGTATGCATAGAAACTTCTAAAGGGTCCTGTTGCAGTGAACTGTATTATAGCCTTCTGTGCTGTACCAGCTGCTTCATGAGAAGCATACTTTTGCTCTTTCAAGTATGCCGTAAATCATGAAGGTCATACAACTGATGCTATGGCCTTGTCACAAAATTCTGTCACCATCCTCCAGTAACTTGTCTTTGTCCAGAACACACTTACTAATTTATTTGCTTTTTGTTTATTTAGATACTTATATCTCCCTTTCTTCCCCAACTGTAATTTACAGCATCATTTTCCCCTGTTCTATTTTACGCTTACAACAACAAACCAGTGAAGTAAGTTAGGCTGACTCCAGCAAGCTTCTATGGTAGAGTATAGATCTGAAGCTGGATCACCATAATCCTAGTTGAACACTCTAACCACTTCATCACACTGGTTATTCAGAAGAAGTGTGGGAAGAGCTATATGCAGGCATCTGGAAACAGCCAGAGATAAGGTGGGGAGTGAGATGTGGAAGGGTGGCATGTAGTAATGCACTGCTGACCCAGCAGCACCGTGGTAGAACGTTGGCACACCAACGGACCTACGGCCTTCTGGTCGCACCGCACCCCCACTCCTCATCCCCCTATGAGTCACGGGTCATGAACTGTCTGGCTCAGTCACCGGGCGCAGGGACAATGGTCTTGCCCCAGGTGAGTTAGGCTCAGGCAGCTGCGGCTCCTCTCCGCACGTAGCCAGGTGAGATCATGCATCACATGATGATCTCCCGACCTCCCGCCTCCCGCTCTCCCGGAACTCCCCAGACCTCCCTCCTACCGCCCCGATAGAATAACAATAAAGGTGCCAAGGGAACCAGCCAGCGGGAGACTCGCTAGGAACACGGACTCAGCGCTCCCGCTGCTGGCGATCTCCACCAGATGTTATCTCGGCGTCACCGTCGTTCACCGTTCTTACGCTGACCCGCGTGGGTGCGACTACAAGCTGTGGTGCGAGCCGGGAATCCTCGAACCTCCACCCTGCTCACCGTCAGCCTGGGAAGGGCAGCGATACGAAGTCCGCTGGATCGAGCATCCAGGGACCACCGTTTGGTATACCGCCACCGTCCTCTGGATCGGCGCGTCAGAGACCGCAGCGTCCTAGGTTGCTCTGCGTCCGGCCGGAACACGGTGAGTATGGGAGCTTGCAAAGCAGGGGGCTTATGACAAACGCGTTGGCGAACTGAAAGCGTTAGCGAAATGCGGCGGGTCCACGTAAGAGAGGGAGCTGCGCCAAATTGGTTGAGAGATTGAAGCTCAATGTCCATGGTACCCAGAGGGGGGGACATTGAATCTGGGACTGGGAAAACATGGGCGCACTCTTACACAGAGCCTGCAGCGCCCGATGTCACTGCTACTGGCGATGGGAGACAATGTTATGTGCATCATCAGCCTGCAGACCTATGGCTCCCCTTGCAGGCGCTATACTGATCTTTCGCGCTGGGACTGCGGCGGGCCCGGCTGGTGGGCTATTCTCCTTTACGCGCGCAGCCGCTGACGGTTTCGCCGACGCCGTGGCGGCACGGCAGAACGCCGCCATTGAAGCGGCGGACAACCGCGAGCGTGTGGCCGGTCAGAAGAAACCCTAGCAGGAAGGCGATGCCGATATTCTCGCATTGTGCCCGTCCACTTCACAGATACCGAGGAGGAGGGTGGCATTGTTGGCCGGGTTGTGGTACCGCCCTCCTAGCTATAACATCCCTCACTGAGCTCCAAGCAAGCGATGCGAGAGGCGTAGGAATCACTAGCCCCTACGTGAGAGGGCATGCTGGAGGGCAATGTGGAATCACCTAATGGTTCCGGACGACTGGAAAACCACTGCTGCAGCATGCTCCTGAGCCCTGCACAATTTGTGATCTGGGAAGCCCGAGTTCCGCCAACAAGCCCTCCAACAGGGAGCCATGCCTCTGGCGCCTACTAACGCTCAACTACTGGTTTGATGCTGCAGCCAACCCCAGCGATCAGATTGTCCTGCCTGGGGCCACGCCCTTGCAGTGCGCCTCTGAGTGTAAGGCATTTATCAAAGTCCCCAATGCCGCCAGCCAACCCAGAGTTTCTCCACCATCCGGCCAAAACCCCAAGAGCCCTATGCCCGAGGAGTTTGTGAACGGGCTTCAGGATTCTCTCAAAAGGCAGGTAGATAGCGAAGAGGCCCAGAATGGAGCTCCTCATGCGCCTAAGCTAGAAGAGCGCCTCCACTGAGTGCCGCTTAAGGCAATCCGCAGGCCTGAGCAGGATCCTGGGCAGCCGACATGCTTAAAGCTTGCCGGGACGTAGGATCCCTCAGCTCATAAGCCAGCCTCCTGGCCCTTGGCACTCTCCACCACCAGGGGACAGCCCCAGGGGATTGCTTTAACTCGCGGCAGGTCGGGACACTTTCAGGAGGGAGTGCAGGCAGCCCGGCGGGGGGCTACAACCCCGATGGAGGAGGGTCCTCCCCAGGAGGAGAAGACCACCTAAAACCCAGTGCCCACCCGATGCCGAAAGGCTTCCACTGGAGAAACGACTGCCCGTGGGAAACTCCCTTCACTGGCATCTCCCCAGCCCAGGACCAAGGGAGGAGGTACTAGAGCAGACCCAAACACCAAGGCCCTGAAAACCACCCCCCCTCTCGTGGCATCTCTTTCGCATGCACCCAGCCTATCTCCTTTAAGTTCCTCCCGCGAGGTTCTTATAAAAGCTAACCCAATTGTAATGACCCATCCCTACCGGGACTATTGGGCTAGTGCTGCCAAAGGCCTCTGCCGCTGAACGAGGACTGTTCATCATCCCCAGTGATCGACTCCACGCATAGGAGACCCATCCATCTCAGGTCTGGACAAACATCCCACAGGAATTGCCTGCCGAGACCAGCTGCGCTCAGTTGATTCTCTTGCCCCATCGTTGCCCGCTGCCGACCCAATAAAGGCTACAAGCCCCAGCAGCCAACATGAAGCAGCCCACACCACCATCGCCAGCGGTGGAGGCGCCTATCGGGAGCTCCCGCCCATACCTGGAGCTTCGCCATGGGGATGTATGTTCAAGGGGCCTGGTAGACACGGCTGATGTTACCGTCATCAGAGCAGCCGGAGTGTAGCCCGACCAGTGGCCGACGAGGCTTGCCGCGCATCTGGGGGGGTGGGGGAGACAAACCCCGTAGGCAGAGCATCCGCCAGCTCACGGTCAACAGCCCAGGACTCGAGCGGCAGCTCACAGTCCCTTATCGTTTTAGACATCCATGTCAATCTCTGGGGAAGGGACCTCATGAGTCAAGGTCAAAGCGACTTTGGTCTGGGATGGGTAAAGCCATCACAGATCGGTGATCCCAATTGTGACTTCGAAATTCACTTTCTAATTTCCGTGGGAAACTGTTTCCCTCTCCCCTTCTCTTCTCCTTCTGTTTTTTAGAGCCAGTAAAGGCGGGAGGCCAATTAGCTGACTGGCCTCCCTGGATTAAAATCTGGGCCCGTCCTGATACCGCAGCACTGCCAGGACAGGCCCAACTTAAAAAAAGGAGGCTGCCGCACCAAATTCACCCACAAACCAGTCTGGGCGCCTCCAGTGGTGATGGCATTATAGCACCATCATCACTTCTAAGAGGCAGCAGCAGTGGTTTGGCCGGGCGGCATCTCCCAAAGATAATTGATTACAAATTTGGCACTCCAGCCTTCCTGCATTAGCCACCAAGGTCCGCGGTAGGTGCAACTCCCTTGCAAAGAAACCCCCTTTTCCTTTGTGTGTGCGAGGAATCTGCCTCTAATCGCCTGATTGCTTCATTCCCCGGATGCACCCATCCCCCCCAAAGGCTTCCAAAGCCCCTTTTGTGTTGCTGATTAAGCATGCATACCCACAATCCCCAAGGACCATGTCCCTCCCCTCCCCTCAGGGCTCGGACCCTCGCCATGTGACGCACCCTGATGACGCTCTGAAGCCAATTCCCACCAGGGTCGCCTACCTCCTCCTGCCCTCCCTGTCAAACAATTAAAGAAGGGTGGCATTTGTAGGATTGCATTAAAGCAACCTTCCGCAGGCTGCAAAGAGCAAAGCCTTCTTATATTAAACTCTAAACCCCAGCTCAAACAAAACTTCGATCTTGATCTCCGCCATCCGGCTCTAGAGAACCGGGCCTGGGCGGGACCACCCTCCCATAACCTGGGGAAGGGGTGTGTTTCAGTCCTTCTTCCTACAGGTCCCTGTGGACTCAGGCTTCGCCATGACAGGCCAGCCCATTGGAATGGCTTAAGGAAGAGGAAACCAACCCCCATCGAGATGGAACACATCTCTCTAAAGGATCCCGCCCAGCGGTCTCAAAG
The DNA here is from genome assembly GCF_021028975.2 of Sphaerodactylus townsendi. Classification (NCBI taxonomy): domain Eukaryota; kingdom Metazoa; phylum Chordata; class Lepidosauria; order Squamata; family Sphaerodactylidae; genus Sphaerodactylus; species Sphaerodactylus townsendi. The sequence continues at coordinate 48,786,159 of NC_059426.1, forward strand.
CAGAGCCGTCGCCAAGCCCAAAGACCGAATGACCTGGGGAGGCGATCAGCGACCGCCAGCCAAGCTCAAGAGCTGCTGCACCAGCAAGGCCACCCGAGACACCCGAGAACCTCATGCATCTCTTTGCGATCATCACCGTAACTTCGGCGGCCACCATCCTTGCCTGCTCTGCTGCCTCCTACCGATGGCAATCGGCCACCCCTAACGAGCTTTCGCAGACCAGCATCTGGGAGCAGTTTGCTGCCCGTGCCAACGTCTCATCTTTCTGCCTGGGCCAATTACCACCAGGAGTGGGGAGCCTGCTAAGCTCCTGCCTGCTCCCCGTTTGCAAAGCCCCTGGAGACTTCCTAGCGGAGTCTGGCTTAAGCCCTTTATGAATGCTTGATCCATCAAGTACTCTATGAGCTGACTGGGGACCCGTCATGCAAACCCTCCCGACGGCGGCTCTCTCCTTATCCGCAAGACTGTCGCTAATCACGAGTCCAACACCTAAGCCCGCATCTCCGGTATGACGAGACGAGGAACCGACCAGACCCATTCACCGGTTCGGCCAACTGGGTTTCTGCCCTTACCGGAGGACATTCCCCAGCGTCGCGGGGAACATCTTGCTCCCCAAAGGGTTGGTTCTGGACTTGCGGGGAGAGAACTTTCAACTACATCCCTGCTCTCGGCTCTCTGCCGGGACTCTCTGTTGCCTTAGTGGCCTCACCATCGTCCTGCCTCAGGCTCCACCCAGGAGCCGAGCCCGCCGCAGCTCAGCTCTGCTCCTCGACCCCTCTTGCGAGATGCGGTTGCCCTCTCCGGCCGGAGTTAGGTCTCCCTCGCAACTTCCCCTAGGTGGGAGTTCCCGGACTTCGCTTCTTATAACGCTAAGACCATTGGCCGGCTGGCCTGTGCCCTTCGCGAAGTCCATCAACTCTACCTCCATTGCTCTGGATGCTCTGGCCTCCGAGCAGCAGGAATTTCGTCAAGCGACCCTAGATAATCGATGCAGCTATTGATTACTTATTGCTATTACATCACCAAGGTTGTGAGAATGTACATAATATGTGTTGTTTTAATCTTCTGATAATTCCCAATTGATTCATATGAAATGCGTATGAGCTGCAAAGTTGTATCTAATCCTGAAATATGATGTTTTGCCCCATTGGTGGCTTCAGCCCTCTGGAGCTGGCTGCCGGGAGGATGGTTGAGTGCTATTGTGCAGCTCTGCATTGGTTTAATTGTATGCCTTGCGTTATGGGATCTTGTTTGCGTTCAGTGTGTGTCTAATATTGCCTGTAGCGTGTGTAAGAAGCCTCAATTTCCCTTACCCCGCAACCAAGTTCTAATGTTACACAAGCAGCTCGGTCAGCTTAACCAGACGGCGGAGGAGACAAGCGTCCCTTTAAATCACCCCCTAGCATTTCGGTCCCCTTCTAAAATGTAAAGGAGGAGATGTAGTAATGCACTGCTGACCCAGCAGCACCGTGGTAGAACGTTGGCACACCAACGGACCTACGGCCTTCTGGTCGCACCGCACCCCCACTCCTCATCCCCCTATGAGTCACGGGTCATGAACTGTCTGGCTCAGTCACGGGCGCAGGGACAATGGTCTTGCCCCAGGTGAGGATTGGGCTCAGGCAGCTTGCGGCTCCTCTCACGCATTGGCCAGGTGAGGATCATGCATCACATGATGATCTCCCCAACCTCCGCTCTCCAGAACTCCCTCCGTTCCTCCCTTCTACACGCCCCCGATAGAATAACAATAAAAGGTGCCAGGAACCAGCACGCGGGAGACTCGCTAGGAACACGGAGCTCCGCGCTCCCGCTGCTGGCGATCTCCACCAGATGTTATCTCCGCGTCTCGTCTCGTTCTTACGCTGACCACGTGGGTCGACTACAAGCGGCAACTAATGTTCCCTCCATGTTTCAGCTCACTTGGAAGAGGAGCAGCATGCTGCTCACAGGCAGAGATGATGGTGAAGAGAGTCATTATAACAAGACCCTGTTTGGAACTGCCTTGTACCTCACAGTGTGTACATAGCAGTGTAGGACTCCATGTAAGAGGACAGAAATTACAAGTATTAGAAGTTTTAGAATAGTTCAGCATTTCTGAATGCTAGTGCCTTTGTGTGTCAAAATGCATCAACTTTCAGCAGTTTGGTATGCATGTGTCATTTGCTTTAGAATTGTTCAGTGTTTGCTTACTCAGGAAGCATTGCCCTCAACCTGAACTGATGTTCTTTGCTCTGTCACCTCCATATAACAAACTTTAATTGGCTATATAGAGTCATGAGGTCATCTTGTTCTCTACATGATCACCAATTAAGGTAGGATGACCCTTGTTCTAGGAAACATTACCCTCAGTTTTACTTGGCTTTATTTGTTCTCAGGAAAAAGAAATGGCACTAAACCTGCAACAAACATGGGGAGCCATATGAATAGTCTCAAAATTAAAGGGATGTTCAAGAAATGCTTCCTGAAAGTACTATTTTCAACCCCCAAATCAAAACAGAACACTTGGTGTAGGTCTACTGAAAATTTCTCAAGTGTATTGGAAATAAAACAAAAATCCAATGTGATGCTTCATTGAGAACCTATTTATATATAAATTACCTTATTTTGGAATTATACTATAGTCCTGCTATAGACAAAATGAAAAAGGCAGGATTCCAACCCTCTTCTGTACGATTTTAAGCTCATCACTTAAATAAATCGATGCCATATACACAAGAATGTTTAAATATATTTCAATACCACCAAATGTCAGACTCAATTTTTGCCAGTAATGGAAGAGTGGAATAGACATTACCATTTCTAAAATGCCATTTTCTAAACTACCAATTTTCAGACTCATTTTTAAAAGCTTTTTATTGCTTTGACAATGTTCAAAGCTCCAATGAGCAAAAAAAATCCTCTGAATTCAAATAAATATATATATATATTACTGTTACTATACTTGTAGTATGAAGAACACAGTTTCATTTTTTATTTGCAGGGTTTAGGGATCAAAGAGAACAATAAAAAAACCTTTTGTTATCTTGGAGAGTTTCGATAGCTTATTTACATTATTGAACTACTAAGCGGCCCCATAGAGAGGGCACCAGTGGGCAGGGACAGCACCTCTCTGGAGCCACCCTGCCCCTCCAAAGGGCTTTTCCTTGATGTGGGAAGCAAATTTTTGTTTAAAAAACCCTGAGAATCTCCACAGGGGTAACAGAGATATGTCACCATAAATGACGGTTATGACAGAATATGGAGAACAGAAGAGTTACAAATTGAAAAAAGTGTCTGACAAGGATGTATATATCTTCCTTTTTCTTTAACCTATATCAGTGGTGGCAAACCTATGGCATGGGTGCCAGAGGTGGCACTCAGAGCCCTCTCTATGGGCACTCACGCACAGAGTTCATCATGTGGGACGGGGGTGGAAAATCACACACACACACCCCTGCACACACACATCTAGGCTGACCTGGGCATGATCCTTTACCTAGGAGTAAGCTCAATTGCTGGCAATGGGGCTTGCTTCTGAGTAAACCCTCCTAGGATAGTGATTCACCCATTTGAAGCGTTGCACGGTTGCTTCACCAAGCTTACTCCTGAGTAACGCGCGCCTTGGAGCCAACCGTTTTTTCTAAACTAAAACCTCAGTATTCAGGTTAAATTGCTGTGTTGGCACTTTGCAATAAATAAGTGGGTTTGGGGTTGAAATTTGGGCACTCGGTCTTGAAAAGGTTCGCCATCACTGACCTATATGCAAACCACATCATAAAGAAAACTGGATTAGATTTAGATTAAGGTGGAATGAAAATTGGCAGAGGAGCATTAACAATTTGAGATATTTAGATGAAACACATCACTGGAAGAAAGCAGTGAAGACTTGAAATGACTACTGGTGAAGGTTAAAGCAAGAAGGATTACGGCTGAACATCAACAAGACTGCTGAGGAACTACACAACTTTAAGGTTAATGAAGAAAATGGCAGTTGTTCAAAATTTTCTATTCTTTGACTCAATCATCAACTGAAAGGAAGGCTGCAACCAAAAAATCAGAATATTGAGAAAAGGAATGAAAGCCATGAAGGAGCTAGAAAAGATTCTTAAATATAAAGAAGTATTGTTGTTGACCAAGATAATTCATACTATAGTATTCCCCATTGCTGTATGAACAGTTAAGAAAGCTAAGAGTAAGAAAGTTGATTGCTTAGGCCATTTCTGCACGGCAATGCTTTGGGAATGTGTTGGCATAAACGACGCCGATGCACTCCCCCAGGACCATTCGCATGGATGATCCCAGTAGGTGTGGGGAAGACGACATCCCCCGGATGCCTTACTATCCCCACTGGCCTTCTGGCACGTCACACAGGCCAGGGGACACACCCCTTGCCCTGCGCGACAGATCTGGAGTCGCAGGGCAGGGGTGTGTGTCCCCTGGCCTGTGCGACACACCGGAAGGCTGGAGGGAACGGTAAGGCATTCGGGAAAGTGGGGAAATGGCACCTTCCAGCCACTGCCATTTGCACGCTCAGGGAGCGAGGTTTGGAGGCAGCGTCTTTCGCCGCTCAGGGGTTGCGAGGCTGGCGCTGCTGTGATGCAGCAGTGGCGGCCGTGCAAACCCCTCCCCATGGACGCTATTTTTAGCGTCCCTGGGACGCTCTTTACCGCCTGTGCAGAAAGGGCCATAGTATTGGAGGAGAGTTTTACAGATACCGTGGACTGCCAAAAAGAGAAGTAAATGAGTTCTAGATGAAACCCAAGCCTGAACTTTCCCTACAAGCTATTTTGACTAAACTGAAGCTATCATATTCTGGTCACATTATGAGAAGACAAGACTCACAGGCAAAGCCAGTAATCCTAGGAAAAGAGGAAGGCAGTAAGAAAAGAGGAAGATCCAACATGAGATGTATTAACTCAATAAATGCAACTACAGGGGGGGAAAGCTTTCTTTCATCTTCATTTAATGTATATGATGGCCTTGTAGCTTGACTCAGCTTATCTGACCACGTGGAACCATCCTTTGGTTACCTTCAGTTAAACTTTTGTAATGCTCTCTTCATAGGTCTGCCCTTAAAGTAAACACAGAAACTAAATTGGTACAGAATGCCATAGACTGATTACTGTTGGGTGCATGCATATTACAATTATTCTGTAGTCACTCCATCAATTATCTGGTTCAGTTCATTGTACAGGTTATTATCTATAAAGCTCTTAATGGCCTTGGACCCACAGTCTTGCAGGACGACTTCTGCAAAAACTCAGATGCACTAGCTTTACTTATCTGAGTAAAGCCTTCTGAAGGCATGTGTGTGTGAAGTCCTGTCAGGTTGAAGCCAGCTTATGGTGACCCTGTAGGGTTTTCAAGGCAAAGACATTCAAAATGGTTTGCCATTGCCTTCCTTTGCAAAGTGACCCTGAAATAATGGTCTCTCGTCAAATACCAACCAGGGCTGACCCTACTTAGCTTCAATAGATTGTGCTAGCCTGAGTCATCCAAGTCAGATCCTTCTGAGGGTACTGCCAGCAACTGTTCATGCACAAGTTATATGTGGAATGTTTGGCCTGAAGATATCAGGGAGGCTTCCATACATTTATCAACTGCAGAATATGCTAAACAGAAATGTTCAGGAAGGCAATTTCATAAAGTGATTTGAACTTAATTGAAAGGAGCACTTTGGGAGGGTGCATTTATAAGAGAATTGTATTGTACTCTACTGTAGTGTTTAATATCTGTTATCTTGCACCTGTCCGATTGGGGAGCAGATATGTGGTTGCACGCTTTAAGGCACGCAATTTTGCAGTGCCTTGGGGCTTAGGAAGCTGTGGTGGGAGCTGGAGGACCAGCTCAGTGGTGGGTAAGGGCAGAGGAGCACATCCTTTCTGAGGAGGCTGAGCTTGCGCGCCAGACCTCCCTATGGTTGGGGGCCTCAATAAGAGGTCTGGGGGTAAGGCGGGCTCGTGAATGCAAACCGTAGAGGCTCTGCTTGGGAGCCCGCTACCCCTGGCAGGAAGGAGTGTCACGTAATGGGCATGAGCTCAGGTGGCACCTAGTAACTTTCTGTTCCAATTCCCCAATACAGATTGGGGACAGTGCTGGGTTCAGCAAGGGTGCTGCGCAGCTGCTAGGATAAGCCCCCTCTTGCTTGCCCAGTTTCCTATGTGTTAATAAAAAAGGGCTGCAACCCAATTTTATTCCAAAGAGAATGATGTTGTGTTGTTAGGGCCAATTGAGTCTCTGCACATCAGCACACAAAACAGTCTATTTTTCTGGAAGCATAATAAACAAGAAGAGGACTACAAAGCAACCTTTGTACATGATCCTAAACACTAGTTTTATAGTACAGTTGTTCATCACAAAACTCATACAACCATTTTCTGAAAGTGAATGTCATTTTTTAGAAAATGTTAAAATAACAAAAAGGTCACTTAAAATGAAGTCATTTTTAACCTGGTCTACAAATGTACCTGCGGGTTTTCTTATTGAAAATGATGCTAACATTGTTCCCAATATGATAATTTAATCCTGAAAATAGATAATGCAAGTTAGGAAACTGCAAAGAATACGATATACAATTTTAGAAGCAGTCCATAGAATATTTATAACTTAAATTAACATACCTATGTAACATTTCTACATTTGAATATTTATAAATGGTTCATTGTCTTCCCACAAAGTCTGCAAAAAGGATAGTCAAAATGACTGTATCTTCGTTTAAAACCTTTTCCATTTTCTCCATCCCATCAAAATTCTGAGCCTTATGAAATATTTTTATCAATAAAATGCTGCCTTTCCTTCAGCCATTTGTGGCACTGAAATTTCAAATGCTGACTAAACTATCATTACATACTGGGCTATCTTATAGTAACTTGGGCCACATCTAGCTCATGATTGGTGTAGTGGTTAAGAAGAAGAAGAGTTTGGATTTATATCCCCCCTTTCTCTCCTGCAGGAGACTCAAAGGGGCTTATAATCTCCTTGCCCGTCCCTCCTCACAACAAACACCCTGTGAGGTGGGTGGGGCTGAGAGAGCTCCGAAAAGCTGTGACTAGCCCAAGGTCACCCAGCTGGCATGTGTGGGAGTGTACAGGCTAATCTGAATTCCCCAGATAAGCCTCCACAGCTCAGGCGGCAGAGCTGGGAATCAAACCCAGTTCCTCCAGATTAGATACACGAGCTCTTAACCTCCTACGCCACTGCTGCGTAGGGAGACCCTAATCTGAAGAACCAGATTTGATTCCTCACTCCATATGAGTGGCGGACTTCAATCTGGTGAAGCAGGTTTGTTTCTCCACTCCTACGCATGAAGCCTATTGGGTGACCTGGAGCTAGTCATAGTTCTCTCAGCATTCTCTCAGTCCCACCTACCTTACAAGGTGTCTGTTGTGAGGAGGGAAGGGAAAGAGTTTGTGAGCTGCTTTGAAACTCCTTATAGTTGAGAAAAGTGGGGTACAAATCCAAACTCCTCCTCCTCCTCCTCCTCCTCCTCCTCTTCTTTTTGTTTGGCAGTGGGTCTCCAGGCTCTCAGACATGTAAAGGCCTTTCTCAACACCTGTTATCTGTGTCGGGACCTTGTGAACGCAAAGCATGTGATCTTCTACTAGTCACAAGTCAAAGTAAGCAGTAGTATAGTTCAGTTTCACAGGTCAGATTCAGATGATGAATTGCAAGCTCAGCAAGATTTTCTGTTAAGAGTACAGCTTGTTCAGACTTTGCCATGATGCTAATCAAATTCAGCTTCTACACAAAGTATATTCCAACTCATGCAGTCTGAAAAAGTGACGAGGAAGTAGTATGAGTAGTCCATCCTTACCACACCATAGCTTTACTTCTGAACTGTGTATTGCAAGACCATCACACAAAGGTCAAAATCGGGTCAAAGCATGGTCTTTGAACTGAATGATAATGGATCCTGTTGAGGAAAAAAACAACTGACAACTCAATATACCTTTGCAAATGATACTCAACATAAACAGTAGCAAGAAGGGCATCTGAAAATAATAACCTTTTCCCTAGATAAAGATATCTATCTGGAGCAATCACCCGAGTGCGGAAATATTGCATGCATAACACTCATGCTGAATTGAGACATAAATTTCATATCATAATAGTTGTATGTAAATTATTAGAAAATAAGAGGACAATGCTAAAACTATCAGCTAGAAAATTACTTTAGTACTGTAGCATATCATTTACTCAAGCATAAACTTTGTGAAGTCAGATACATTAAGGGAAGGGGAAAATCTATAAATCCCTTTGGTAATAAAGAGAGGAATTAAAATTCAGGCAAAATTAAATTCCAGAAGAATAATGATCTCCTTTATATTTGGATGACAACTATAAGCATAATGTAATTTTGTGAATTTACTGCTTTAAAATGCAAGTTGATACTCCACCATGGTGCCATTTTCGGCACTGAGCAGAGATGCATTTTTTATCAGAATGTCCCAACAGGTAAATTTTGCAGCGGTAATGAAAAGACATTGAACTTTTAAACTGCCATGTAAAACAGTATGAGAAATGACTGCTTTGTTTACTGTTGCTTGTTCCTGGAAAGATGCCATTTAAGAAGGAGCCTGAGTTTGGTTTGGACTGGTTTTCTAAATACATGCTACTCAAAGTCATGATTGATAAGTAGGAAGTTGCTATTTTCTGCATGCATCAGAATTCCGGCTTTGAAATCATTTTGACAGGCATAGGAGGGGAAGGCCATTTGTCATAACAGGATCTCACTTTGCCTCACACTATTTTTAAGGGTGTTTTTGCCCCTAAAAATATAATTATATTGACCTCATTGAGCTGCAGGATGTGGAAGAAGATCCAACTCTGTCAGCTTCACTAGTAGTAGTACATCCAATTATATACCTGCAACCGCTTACAAACTTTTCCACAATAATACAATGAGCAGTTAAAGGCAAAGAGATATGGATCTATTCCACACAACCAAAGTAAAACATTTTGAGGCAAGAAATGTTTCATTCACGGAGTTTTGCAATGATTTTAGCCCCAAACCTTTTATTTTCAGCCTCAAATATTTTATTTACATACTGTTTCCTAGTGATCATTTATCTGAAAATGTTTTGAAAATGTTCTCACTTGTTGTACAATCTTGTTAAGACATTTCATATGCCTTGCAGGCATCCCTGTTGAAACCAGTTTTTGAGCATGCACTGTTGCCAGATTCTTGACACTGGCTGTAGCCCATTCTCTACATTGGCTCAGTGAACCCACAAGGACACAGTAAAAACTTGTCTGGACTTGCCCTTGCCAAACCAGACATGCAGTCACACCATTCCTGAAGGGATTAAGTAAACATAATACCCCTGCCCTGGAGAGTGTTCCCATCTTCAGCCCTGGACTAAACACCCCTGCAAAGACAAAGGACTTGTTAATGTGTTTGCCCCAAGGATTCCTGCCCAGTGTTGTATTAACCGAATACTTCTTCCTCTGACTAACCTCTGCAATGACCTCCTCATTTGCATTGTCATTGTTCTATAGCTGTAATTCCATCAACTACCTTCCCCCTTCCAGACATTCCTAAACTTGGACCATCAAGCAAATGCCTCAACTGTTAAATTAATGACCCAACCATTAAGGTTGATGTCTGTCTCTTGTCTTTCCCTGGAAAGGCAGGACTCCTCTTTGTCCTGGGAGATTGAGGGCTACTCTGCATAACCCTGAGAGTCTTTTTCCCCTATAAGAAGCCCTATCTTCCAGTAGCCCTTGTTCAATGTCTCTGAACACCTCTCTGTCCATGATATTGTTCCACAACGTGTTGTTCTTCTGCCGGAGCTAAACACAGGCTGCTCAACACTGTTCACCAGACCATTCTGTTCAAAGATCAGGTGACCATAACCCTTACCTCCCAATTTCTTTATCTATTTCAGATCTATCCCCTCAAAACTGCCTATATCCTGGGACTGTGTATGTGTGTGTGTTCTGCTATTCTTATTATTGTGTGCTTGTGTACCCATACTATCTCTAAACAAATTTGTTCAACTTTATTTTCTCTCCTGTGGAATTTCTTGCAAAAACTGACTTTGGTAAAACATAGGCAAACAAGACCCTGAACTTGCCTGACTTTTTGCTAAGCCAGTAGTCTGCTCTTGCTAATTCCCCACTCTAAAAGAGTTGAGACTCCTACCATTTTGGGTAATATTGCTGGCTGTTGTGCTGTATTTCTGTAAGTTTTTTTTTTAATTCAGGTACTTGTGTCTTTGAAGCTGCAAAATCACAACCCCTAAAGAATTGCAACATAAGGCTTCAAATCCTTGTAGCATCTATGGCAGTTTTTTTTTCAATGGAACAACCACAAAAATGTGACCTGGAATTGTTTTGAGGTGTAAAGAAATAGAGTGGGGGTAGGAGGTGAAAATATTTTGCAAATATTTTCAAAACATTTTCAATTATTTGTACGGAATGGGCCATAATGACCACAACATGTTTTATTCTTCTCTATGAAGAAAACTGTATGTGCAACAAGCCCTGCTACATATTTGCACCACATAGGCTCATTCCACGCAACATATTTATAATGGGTTGCCATCATTATAAATCAACTCATTTTCCCTTTTTATAAATGGAAAACAAATTCATTTATAACAATTGCAACTCGTTATAAATATGCTGCGCAGAATGAGCCATAGGGCCATAGGCTTAACTCAATGGTGGTTTTATCACTTCCCCCATCTTTATTAGGAGTACTGTGTGTGGGTGTGTGGGTGACAGTTTTGATTTCTGAAACTATGGAGAGGTTGGTAAGTTAGGATCATGTGCATATGCAGTTTGCATTTTACCAGTGAAGGGATATCAGTGACCTTTATCATCACAGTTTGGGCCCTCTATAATGCTATCCAACCTTCCTTAAAAACCAGTTGTGGTGGGTTTTCCAGGCTGTGTGGCCATGGTCTGGTACATGAAAAGGTTCCCTGAAATCTTGGTAGTCAAGACCCCAAAGGATTGTTATGCTTTTACATGTTTAAACAAGTAATTGTTTATTCAGTTTTTAATCTCAGGACAGAATCCTTTTACCTGTTTGAATGAAACACAGTGATTTTTTGAAGGGCTACTTAATTTGGAATTCATAAAACCCTGAGTCTTACAAAGGAATTCAGGATAACCAAGTACAAGGCTTCTATGCTTCAGGCAAACTAGGCTTTTGAAGTTTGCCATCTGGAAGCTTGTAAACTGTCATACTGATAAGTGTTTAAATTTCCCACACAATACTGAGGCTAAAGAAGATATACTGTAAGAGTACACAGAGAATTATTCCACTCAGCAAACCCTGTTCTCTACCTTCAAACTCAGCAAGAATAACCTCAAGAGGTAGAGAGATTTGGAAACCAGGATATTAGAGAGATTGACTTTTTTCTGATAGATAGCAATGGCAACTTACAATGGAGCAGAATAACCCCCAGATGCTATTAGAGGTGGTTGACAGTTTACTCACTATCTCAAGGCAGCAAGTTCCGAGAGAATGTTAGTTATTTATATTACTTCAGCTAAAATGCATCATAAAATTTAAGGCCACAACAACCATCAACTTGACACAAACAGCAGACGACGAACAATCTTTCTGCCTTTTTGCCCTCCGCTGCTCTAATCTTGCCCCGCCAGCTAGTAGTTAGGGGCGAGTGGTATCTCCAATGACCCCAGTGTCTTTGGCAGCGTTGCAGAAAAGCAAAGTCCAGGGGAGAGCAAAGCTGGGATAAGAGGGGATTCTCTGCCACATAGCTGGCCCTCCTAAGACAAAAGTATAAATGAAGTAACAAGTAGAAAGCAGAATCCCGAAGAAAATTACAGTCCTTCAGGGTTGGAGCAAGAAAAAAGAATTTTTTCCACGGAGTAGTCCTAATGACAATCTGCTCCGGGCAGCATCTTGTCAGTAGGTAACAAGGTAGTTCAAGGGGTTTTTTTGGTGCACTTAAGAAGAAAATGTTGTAAACTCACAACGGGGGAGAATGTTGTGAAATGTAATCATAATTAAGGAGCTGGAACAGAGAGGAACAACAACAGGAAACAAAAAGCTGGTATATGGAGAGAGCTTGGGAAAACTGGGGTATGGCTGCATGAGAAGAGCTTGAAAAGGAACTGGTTGCTCTTCCTTTTGTGTTATAGAAGTTCAATAAATGGTTTGTTATACCAATACCTGAAGTCCCTGGCATTAATAAGACATCAGATAAACTGGTAATGCCTACACGTCAGTCATTTCTGCTAGGATGCTAATCAGAGAACTGTAGTGTGTCAAATTGTTTTTTGCAAAGGAAAATTAATTCTGTATATGTGGGTGTCCGTGCGTATGAGACAGAGCATTATTATGTTTATATTGACTCAATCATTACTTCCGGGCACTAACTCAAATCAAATACTATTTTGTTGCCTCAGAAGTTTGTGAATAGGTTGAATGCACAATGTAACACGAATGGGAAATATATTAAATCATAATGATAGCCCCTTAGAAGTCTATTTAATTTGAATGATCTGGCAGTAGGGTGCTTTCCTGCCCTCTATGAACTGATGATGCTCTCCACTGGTTCTTGGTAGTCATAGAAAAACGCAGCACCTGAGGCCTTTGCCTGAAATCATGGGCTATCCTGCTACAAAAGATTGGAGGGCTAGTTTTCTGAACATATTTTAACATGCATGATTTAAGGCTTTCTGATACTGTTGCAAGATGTGAAAAAATACAAAACATAATTACAGTAGGCCCTCTCAAAACAGCCTTTGTCCAGGGCACTGTGTTATGTAATTTGTTTAAGCTCCAATTGCAAATACACATACACTTCAGAGTATGGTCTACCAAATGAATAATGCTTAATTCCAAACAATCTTTTCTGACAAAAAAAGAGTGTGAATTTGGATTCTTACTTCAGTTGCTATTGAGTTACCTGAGATAAGGGCCAGTTCACATATCAGGGAACATAGAAATACAGTGGTTTTAGTAGACTGTATTATACAGTATGTGACAGGTATATACACTTAGTATTTACAATGAACAACGTGCACTCTATTGGCATGATCTGTTCTGATGCAGTGGATAAAATGTGATCTTATCAGCTGAGAGACCTGGGCTATTTCTATACAATTTTGCTGTGTCCTAATACTTTAAGCACATTCATGTAAAATCAGTATTTTCTTGGAATCATACTATTACTTGAGGAATGTGAGTTCTAAAAATGTGACAACATGATATATGCTACTGACTGATTAATTCCTCTCACGGCACAAGTCGAATGAGCATTCTGCATATTGGTAAAAACATGTTTCACCTAGCACCTAAAGGACGAAAGGTAGGTGTCGGGTAAGCCTGAGGGATTATGGCATTCCAAAAATGAGGTGCCACCACTGAGAATGCTCTGTATCTAATCTCCACTCATCTCACTTTTACAGGTAGCCCCAGACAGCAGGGTTTGGAAACAGTATCTTATCTGATGGGTTGGAAAATGTGGAAGAAGAGATCCATCAAATATCCTGGCTTCAAGTCAAGGTAAATACCAGCAGATTGAATTGTACCAGGAAACAGACAGGCATCTCATAATATATTTTAGGGCTGATACGATCCTTATACCCAGGCCCCAACAACAGCAACTGTTGTAGTAGCTATTGTAGCTTGGACCTATGGAAATTTCCAGACCATTTTCATCAGCAGCTCCACATAGCACACATTACACTCCAGTAATCTAACCTGCATGTGACCAGAGCATGAATCACTATGGCCATGCTTTTTGAGGAACAGGCACAACTGGTGTTTTAGTCCAAACTGATAAAAGGAGCAGATAGTTATAATAGAGGAATACAGGATACTTTGATTACACTCAGGCAGGCTTCGATTGCAGCGAAAATGTTATTTCCTGGAATGTTGCAATTAACTACTAAGTTTTCAGGCTGAGAGGAGATGAGATTTCTTTTCGGAGACAAATAGGCTGAAAATGACCATTTCCTACCTGCCAGGAAATGGCAAGATAAATGGATATTTGAATGCCCTGAGTTGGCCAATGAAAGTTTTGAATATGAGCCTTACTGGAGAAAAGGTGCAAAACATCATATGAGGAAATTTAAACCCAATTTCATGATAGATCAAAATGAAACCTTCCCAGCTGAGATAGGCAGGGTTAAAAGCTTTGACACACTGTATGAATAGGCCTCAAGCCAGAAAACTGGGAATGAAGGAGAATGAAGGAGAGATCTTTGACCAGTTTCTCCTATAGAGCTCCAGCGGGTTTTCAAAGGTTCTCTAACAGAAATGTCAAGCTAATGATATAATTCAATTCAATTTATTATCACTATCATTGACACAAATATACATCCAAAAAACACCAAAAGACTTTATAGAACAAAGATTCAATTTAAAATAATCAAAAACTTACTCAAAATTACATATTTTCAGATATTTACAATTTAAAGGAAGTATGATAAAGGTCAAGCTTGCTCGTTCAGTTTCTAAGTCTTTCCACATATTATGTTACAAATCTTATAAACTGCTGCAAAAATAGCTATTCAGTGGTGACTTATGGAGTTTCATTTGCTAGAAGCTTGTCCATCCTTGGTGATTCTGAATGTCCTGGGATTTCATCTAATAATGGGCAAAGACTCTTGGAGAAAGCCACCTTATCGAATACACAATTGAAAAAATATGCTCTAGAGATTCCACTTTCCCAGACTTGCACAGGCACAATCTCTCCCTGATAGAGGTTTTACTAAATTTCCCTTTCAAAACTGCTGAAGGTAGGGCAGAACATCTAGCTAATGTGAAAACCCTTTGTTGATTATTAGTTTTTAAATAATAGAGATAAGCAGCCTGAGCAGGAATAAGTCTAGTGCTTAACAATTATCTAAAAGCAGAAAATCTCAAAAGATTGGACTGGCACTGTGTATCCTTGTTTTGCAAGGTCTGTACCTAGCCCCAGCAGAATATGGTAGGGAAAAGTCAAGACTCTCTATTTTACCTCTGATGGCCTCAAGTCATTTGGATTTAAAGTTTTCATGAAAAATCAAAGGAAGTAGACTGTGTGGATTTGTTCTAACTTTGAGCCACAAATAGAGAGATAGGAGAGTAATCCTTGCCTCAGTTTTTAACATCCATGTCTCAAGGAGTATCAGAGAATTTGGGGACTTGGAGGACAGTTCTCAAGAACTTGGACTGCCCCCTCTCAAGTGGATTAAAGCAAGGAGCTGGTGGTTCCAAATGCATTCTATACAAAGTTGTGCTAATGTTTTAACTTGATATAATTTGAGGACAGCAGGAACAAAATAGGCATCTTTAGTATAGAGAAATTTAATTATGCAATAGGCTGATACCTTTCCAAGTTCTGCAACGTAATTGATGTGAGTGACTTTAGAACCTAAGGCCTGTAAAACCATTCCCAGATACCTGAAGTTGTTCACTTGTCTGGCTGTTGACTGTTTATGTTCCAGACTCTACGTTTTGTGTGCTTCCTGAAGAACATCACTTAAGTTTTTTGGTAGTTTATTTTCAGATATTTGTTTTCGCAATATGAAGCAAACCTACCATGGCTGTTCTTAATCCTACTGTGGTTCTGGTCATATTAAAGCAGTATTTAGATGTGCTGATGTGCATAAAGCAATTTAGAGATGTGCTGATGTGCCAGTTTGGGTGGATGGAAATCAGCAGAATGTAAACTGTTTACGATATCATTGATGCAGTACATAAAAAGAATGGGGGCCAGGAAGCATCCCTGTCTGACTCCTTTAAATGTGTTGATTGGATTGCCTTTTCTACTGCACCTAACTCTAAATGTGGTTTGATCATACAGGGCATGGATAAGAAAATTAAGTATTCTATCAACAATGGATGATCCCAGTTTCTCCCATAATCTAGGTTATGAGATATAGTTAAAGGCTGCTTTGAGGTCAATACAGGCTGCATATAGTGAGATCATACTTTTAGTGCTATACTTTTCAATTAAGTGTTGCAGGGTTAAGCAGTTATCCAGTGTAGATTGGCTTTTACTGTTCTGTTGCTTGTTCTGCCACAATTATATCTTCTTGCTCAAACCAGATTATACATTTATTTAAAAGGTGCCTAGCATATAATTTGCTGATAAAATTTAGCAGGCTGATAGGCCTATAATTAAGATGATGACATAAATGTGTGAAGCTTACTTAGGCTCATTTTTAAATATAATTTTCCCCACACCCTGTATAGCGTTTTGATATAATTTGTACTTTAGTGAGTTACGACTCTAATTAGGAAAATAAGTTATTTCCCTTTTAAAGATGTCCAACTGTGATCAAGGATTTCACCCAAGGTACCTGACTGATAATCCCTGCATAACACCAAAAACTCCTGTCTGGGTTACAGACAATTAGGTGGTCAGGAAGAAGGAGTTCAAACACCCCCATATACACATGCTTGCACATGTGCACTTGTAATTGCACACACCTATACGTATACATTAGCCCCATCTACATTTCAAGTCAAGTTAGTGAAAGGAAGGGCAGAGCTTGAGTGGGGGTGCTTACCAAAGAAAGAAGAGAAGAAGGGAGGGCTGGAGCAAAGCCAAAGTCCTCTCTCATGCATACAGAGTCCCCACTGCCTCATGAACAAAGACAGTGGGAGGGAAAGTTTTGCAGAGGCTAAAGCCTCTACCCAGGCCAGGATCAATCAGCACTCCTAAGCTAAGCCCTATTTCGTCAAGGGGAGTGCATCTTCTCTGAGACAAGCTGACTCCTCAGTCTTCATGGCTTTGTGATTGACCAACAGCACCTCAGTTTTGTCTATACTGAGCTTCAGATTAGTGGCCTTCATTTATCCCATTGTATACTGCCTTGTCCTTGACGTGGATAGGCTAGGCTAGCCTAATCTTCAGAGGTGGAGCTACTAGGGGGTCAGGGGTGCGCGTTGCACTGGGCACATGCCTTGAGGGTGGAAAATCAACCCCCGCCCCCACGGCACCCCCCCAAACACAACTTACCTTCGTCAAACAGTGCAGGCTGGAGAAGCAACCTGTTTCCTTCAGGCTGAAAATGGCCTGGTGGGAACTACACTTCCCAGGATACCTTGTGAGCCCCAGGGTCTCATGGGAAGTATAGTCCCCACCAGGCCATTTTCAGCCTGAAGGGAACAGGCTGCTTCTCCAGCCTGCACTAAGGTAAGGGGGGCGTGGGGCAGGGCATCGTGGGGGGGGGCAGAAAATACAGAGTGTGCACCAGGTGCACACTGGCCCAGCTATGCCTCTGCTAATCTTGTCAGACTGCAGAAGCTAATCAGGATTGACCCTAGCAAGTAATTTGATGGGATAGCTTCAATGGATGGGATATCAGGATCATGAGCTAATGGTAAATCACCTTTGAATGTATTTTGCCTTGAAACCCCCACCAGTGGTCACCATAAGTCAAATTTAACTTGTCATGAAACAAACAAAACAAACATGCTGCCTTGAGATTCTTGAAAAGGAGGTAGAATATATTAATAAATTAAAAAACAAGCCCACAAAATACCATAATTCATTTCTATAAGTCTGAGCTTCTGAGCTACTTACAACAATATGAGCTATATACACTCATATTTTGCACAAACATATGCAGAAACTGGAAATCTTAATCCTAACATTTCTCTAATTATCATTAAAATCTAATTATGATTAGAAGTGGATGTTACAGAGAAGATTATATTATTTCTGAAGTCAGAATGTTCTTCCTAATTATCAAGCAAAATGAAAAGAAGCAAAATTGCTTGATTTAATTACAAAAGTTTGAGCCCGAATACAGAGAGTCATGTACCAAAGAGGAAATTTTAAAAGTACATAGAGTGGACGAAGGATCTTTGAGCCCTTTGTACTTTGTAGCAATCTACATAATGTAATGTCAAAGGTTTTCACGGCCGAAATCACTGGGGTGTTGTGTGGTTTCCGGGCTGTATGGCCATGTTCTAGTAGCATTTTTTCTGACGTTTCATCTGCATCTGTGGCTGGCATCTTCAGAGGATCTTCAGATCCTCTGAAGATGCAGCACAGATGTAGCCTAAACGTCTGGAGAAAATGCTACTAGAACACGGCCATACAGCCCGGAAACCACACAACACCCCAATCTACATAATGTTTTGCCTCTGTGAATGTCTCTTCAAAGGGATTAGAGACAGAGTTTGGAAATGCATGTTATATGTTCACCATAACAATAATAATTATTTTTACCTAGAAAATGGCTTGCAGATAGTTTAGAATTGGTATAAAACATAAGGATAGGCTTTATAACTGGATGGCGTGCTTGAATTTATTGGCAGGCACCTGAGGTTTTATCTCTGTTAGAAAGCTGGAATTTCATTCTTAAATCAGGAAACAAAAATATTCTTAAATCAGGAAACAAAAAGATTTAAAAGGTTTTTTAAATCCCTTAGTGGTTTGGCACTACTAGTTCTGGTGCCCTCCAAATACTACTATACTCTGTTCCAACTAAAGATGTTAGTATGGTCAATTGAGGGCAACGGCTGAAAAAATTGTGTGCGCCCACATTAGAATATAGTTCTGAACAAATATGGGGATTATCATTCATTTTTATGTCCTGCCTTTGTCAAAAGCTTTATTTTGTGCATTATTGAACATAGTCCTTTGATACAAGTGCATTTATAGTTAATTAAACAAAATGTATTTTTACTTTCAAACAGATGGGTGGAGCAGGGCTAGTAGGCACTAGAACCCAGGTAGAGCATTCTACAACAAAGAAGGTCCAGCATGTTTTGTTCTGTGGCAGAGGAATGTATAATCTACTAACATCTTTATGTGGAACAGAGTATACTAGTTCTGGTTCATAAACTATAATGTGTTACGCTAGCTTTACAGTATGGGAACTTTTTAACATTTAGCACTGGGGGAAACAACTCGGCTTGGCAGCGAGAGGTAGGCTAGTGGTGGGATCTTTGTAACAGCTATACCGGAAAATGCCTTTTGAAACGTTCTACAGAGAATACGAAGGAGACCAAATTGTAGTTTAAATATATTTATAAGTTTTGGTTGTAAGCATCCATACAGTGAGGCATAAAGAAGCATACACACAGTTTCTAAGTGTAAGGAATTCCAACGAGGCAGAAATAAAAGGCTTTTGGTTGAAAGACCATTTATTCAGACATCTTAGAAAGCTCATACACACGGCATGACTGGAATGGGGCCTCCCGCTTAAACTACAGAATATAACCCCCTTGTCCCATCCCCCTCCCGGTGTCTCCAGTCCCACTCTCATGGGAACGGAATTCTCATCTCACGTTATGAGATAAGCCCTCTAACAGTGTGGTTGCTGCGGATTCTGGCCCGTCGCCCGTGCCAGGGAACTCAGTCAAGGCCAAACGGCTGTGAAGAGATTCAGCACCACTGAGATCTTTACACTAAGAGATATAAAAAGGGTGGAAAGTAGGTTTGGATAATAGATTGGGAAGGGAAGCAGGGGACTTATACGTTACCTAGGTTCTGCAGAGAAGTTCTTGGAGAAGACAAGGATTCAAATGGCCAGCATGTGAATCCAAGCGAAGGACGAATAGATGTCTCAAACCAACTTGGCCAAGAGAGGTTCAAGCTAGTAAAGAGCTGTAGTGGCCCAGCCTGCAAGCCAGCAAGCCTGCAAGGCTGCCAGCAAGTGAGCGAGCAGGCGAGCATGAGAGCAAGCAAGGAATTTGGGGTGCACTTTACTTTTATACCTCTTTGCACAGTTTGGGGCTGGAGTAAGTTAGGCCGCTTCCGCATGGAGGTGGAAGCGGCTGGGTCAGTGTAGTTGACGCCGACCCAACGCCGCTGGGACCGTCCGCATGGACAGTCCCAGAAAGAACTGGGAAGACGGCGCCACTGGGCGCTGTCGCCCGGTGGACTTACCTGGTCTCCGGCCCTTCGACGCGTCGCCGGGGCCTGGGGACATGCCTCCCCTGCCCTGCGCGCCTGCTTCAGCGTCGCAGAGCAGGGGGCGTGTCCCCAGGCCCCAGTGACGCGCCGGAGGGCCGGAGACCAGGTAAGTGAAGGGATGGAATGGGGGGGGGGAAGTGCCTGGAAGCCGCTGCCGTTCGCACGGCAGCGGCTCCCAGCCGGCGTTTCCAGGAAAGTGCGCTTCCAAGCGCAGTCTGGAAACGCCGGCTTGGCACCGGTCGGGCGGTGCGAGGGCGGCGCGGCGGCGCAGCAGCTGCGCCCCCTGTGCGAATGGCTCCCTGGGGATGGCGTTTTTGCCGTCCCCAGGGCACCATACAACGCCCATGCGGAAAGGGCCTAAGTTTCAGTTTTGTTTTCCTGTATCTTTTGGGTTTTCCATGCTGGGATCGCTGGGCTGAGCTAATTAGTAGCTCATCTATTGTCTTCTAAATGTCGGGACAGTAGAGCCAATTGTCTTGTGATTGGATCAGGGTTAGTCTTGAATGACTTATACAGAGTTAGTCCTTGGAGTCTCTGCTCAGGTATTCAAATTTGGCTGAGGCTTTGAGTGGATCAGGGAGGGAACGATTGTTAAGGAGATGGTTCTAAAAGGCAGAGGAAATGCATCATCTGGTATCAGGGAGTTCTCTAGGTTCTTTGTGTTAGCGAGCTTTGGCAGGGTATGGTAATCAAGATGCATGTCCATGGGACTTCCAGTCTCAGCTGACTGCATTAACCTTTTTAATTATCTTATTTTGCTAACAGACCTTTTTGCACATTTTGGCCTGTATTACTATTTGGACATTCTGCTACGCGCACAAAAATATATGGCTGTTGGCATTTACCAGTACATATTGCAGGAAAGTCATGTGAAATCCATATTCCAACAATGTGGGGTATGAAGGGTAGGGCAACAAATGGGATGTCAAGAACATCCTCTAGCTTCCTGCTTTCCCTCTGCAAGAGATAAGAAAAGCAGGTGACAAGCCTCTCACAGTAAACTCCCTGCACCTAAGACTTACTTACGGAAGCACAGATCTCTTCAGGAGATCCTGTCCAATGACTTCATTTTCCTGGGCTCTCCCACATTTTCCCATTAATCTTCAACAATTTCTACACCGAAGTTACTGAAGGCAGACAAAACTTCCAAAGTTAAGGTAGATGAATCAGACCTGCTCCCTCTTCCCAACAGAGTCTATAATGATGTGCCACTATTTGCTTTCAATCATAATGTTTAATTTTTTTCTAGACTATATGGATGACTCAGGTTGTACTTGGCAGGTACAATGCTTAAAAGTATTGACTGTGAAAAGTACATGCCAGAAATCTGTTGGCTCATTACCTTTAAATCTTCCATTGGCATTGTTTCAGTAGCATTACAGCTTACCAGAAATATTATGAATACACACACATAGAATAGACAAAACAGATCGCATACAATGGTGTTAATGAACCATAATACTCACACTGACTTTGATACAGACTAAAATATTTTAAAACACACCTTTTTTTGGGACATTTTCCCCTTTGCTTCATATTCAGTTTCCACCTAGCAGAGAATGTTTGATGTCTTTTGTAAAATGCAGTCCACATTATCAGCAGCAAAAAAAGCAATTTGCACATAACTAAAGGGGGACAATAGACTCACTCACCTTGGCAACATCATGCATTTCATGCCAGTCATTCAATCTGAACTTGAATATGAATGCTTCAGAGAACTCCAGAAGGCACATGCTGGCAGAACCACTTTCACAAAACCTACTTTGTGCTCATTCTTTTTCCCTGTGAATCACAGTTATTTCAACAGCATCAAAATTCCCTCCCTTTACAGCCAGCACTCACACACCCAATTGTGTCATCTAGTATCTCCTGCCCAATTTAGACTCTTCTGTCAGCTTCTGCCTCTCAGGTGCTGTCCCTTGGGCGTGCCAGGGCCCGTTCTGCAATGGGCCCAGTCCTCTGGAACAGCCTGATAGAGTAGGTGAGGAAGCCGCTTTCCCTGGCAACATTTAGGAAGGCAGTCCTGTTGTAGAGAGTATTTGCTGCAGATCTAGCTGCGTATTGGCTGATTCAGTGTGTATCATGGCTTTATTGGGTCAAAATGGTTTTAAAACTGGTAACCTGGGTGTTTTAATCTGAATTACGTTTGTTAATTTAGGTCTCCACAACCTGGCTGCTACAGTGTGTGTTCCCGGGGATGGGGCGGTATAAAAGTTTAAGCAATAAATAAATAAAAGAGCAGGTGAGGTGTAGTGGTCAGAGGGTTGGACTAGGATCTGGGAAACTCAATACTGAATCCCTACTTCCTACTCCATGAAAGCTTCCTTAATTACCTTAGGCCAGCCACACATTCTCCACCTAGCTTAATGTGATGGTCTGCACTATAAAATAGAGAATTAAAAGTGCATGTCAGTCAGTGGAACAAGGTGCTATCACAACAGAGCTATGTCAGCAAAGAAAATGAAACTAAACTGGGGTCTGTGTGTAATCATCTGGAGTTCTTCCTTCCAGCCTGAAGGCGCTGACAGGCTGCCATGCAGACGGAGAAACCGAGATAGAAACATCCCAGTATGTATGATCCCGGTTTTCCCCCAGGATATTTTTGCCCATCTGGAAAATGCAGAGAGGGAATTGGTATATCTCTGAGAGGAAAAATGTTATGAGTTTTTGGTTTGTGCTTCATGCCGATACTCCTCAATAATTTTAATCGCCAAGCATGAGAAGTTTAAATCATTTGGGAGGTCCAGTTATAGGAAACATTAACCTTCTGACTATGATAAGAGGGGCTACTTTCCAGAAACAAAGCAGAGTTCAGTTCCTAGGCAGGAACAATGTGATGGAAAAAAGCTTGACTGGGTTAAAACCTGGGAATACCCAACTTCTGATCTGGTTTGGCCTACATTGATATTATCAGGACCAGGGGCATTCTAAGTCAGAATGAGCCTGCAGTGTTAAACAAAGAAACTCCGGAAGAGTCATGATTTTTTAATAGTTGAACAGGAGGTTTAAGATTAACATTTGGAGAAAAAGATTCAGGTGGTCCATCTGGTCTACTGATAGACTCAGACTGTAGACCATTTGCATGTTATGTGTGAGGCCAAGATCAGGTGTGCCTGCTCAAGTTTGTGCTGTTGTTATCCAGATCTGAGCTGCTGAGTCTTCAGGGAAGGCATTGCCTAATGCTATGCATATTTGATTTGGGAGGGAGAAACCTCATACCAAGAAAACCCCTCTTAGCATTAAAGTCCATAAATCAAGATTGGCCATACGTCTGGTCTGTGTATGATACCAAGACACTACTGGTAGAACATTTTAAGAAATAGTCCCCCTGTCTTGCTATGGGCTTGCATGACAATCTCCTTCCCAAGTTGCTATTATGCCTGCCAAGTAAGTGGGTTGCCTACCACTGAATCTTATGAGCATCCTCTCTGGTTCTTTCCTGGGACTGTGTGCCCCTGGGGGTCCACTTCTCCCTCCTAGCATGCTACTGAACCATAGTTGCAAGCAGTGCCACTGTGTGCTGGCTCCCCCCTCCTGTCACGCTTGTTAGGGACACACTTCAGACCATAGAGCTAGGAGATGCCTCTTGACACATCAGGTTGCATTGCATTGCTGGGGGGGGGGGTGCTTCTTGAAACTCAATCCAGGTCTTGGCAGTATAGCAGGAAAGAGGAGTGAGGCTGGGGTTCTAAGATGACAACAATCCCTTTGTGGTGTGATGGGCTAGCTTGTGCACTTCTTACACTTCCCCCAAAATTGAAAAGGTGTGAAGCAGCAGCATGGAGAGCTTGGCTAGAAATCACTTGGCCCTGAAGCCCAGCTGGCTCATTCTGTCCTCTTAGCACCCATCACCCTGCCCTGGAAAAAGGTACCCCTCTCCAAGGTTATGACTATTGAAAAGGGAAGGAAATAAATGGGACATTTGGGGCAGAGGTGTAGCTGGGCCAAACTGCGCCCGGTGTGCACTCTGTGTTTTCCACCCCGCATGGGTCCCGCCCCACCCCCTGCCCCCCCGCCCGCCTGTGGTGCCCTCATCCCCCCACCACCTTGGGGCTCACAAGGTCTCCTGGGAAGTGTAGTTTCCACCAGGCCGTTTTTCAGCCAGAATTGAACAGGCCGCTTTATCAGCCTGATCTTTTCAGGTTGAACTAAGGTAAGTGGGGGGGAAGGGGAAGGGGCATGAGGGGAGGGGGAAGGGGGTACTTTTCCACCCGCAGGCACATACCCAGTGTGTGGCACCCACCCCCATCCCCTTGCAGAACCGCCACTGATTTGGGGTTCCAGAAACAATTAAATGGTATGATAGTGCACTGGCAGCTATGGTTTGCAAAACCATTTGAGTTGGGAGGAATAGAAGGGCTTGTTGGGAAGAAGGCACGGGGTCTGCCTCCTCACCAAGGAGTGGGGGGGGGGGCGGTGAACGGTGGTGGAGGTAATGGGCACCTAGATGTGGGACGGCAGGTTCTGGGGTAGTCTGTGCCTTGTGATGCCTCCAAGGGCAAGCTCAGCACAAAAGGCCATAGAAAGTGGGAAGGGTAGGTGCTTGTTTCTTTTCTGTGCTATGAAAGGTGGAGATGAAACCAGTGCCAGGCTGGAGAGGGGAGGGGAGAGATAGAAAGCTGTGAACTGACTGTATTTGGAGATAATAGCCCAGTTCACATGCTACACTAAACACATGTACATTTTACATGTTCATGCATAAATCTGTTTTGCAATAAGGAACACATACTCACTTTATCAATGAAAATGATAACCCAGATAAATATGAGGCTTATATCAAACATTCAGCTGCATTTGTGTTGACTGTAACGTGAAAACAGTTGAACCAATCCAGATGGTATGTGTTAATAGCTGAATAATCAGTGCATCTCTTTTCAGACAAGTGTAGGGTTTGGAAAAGGAAAATAATGATGTTCTAACTTTTGCCCTTTGACCTGGAAGTGACATTACAGGATGAGGCAACACAAAGAATCATATCCTCACTGAACTCCACCTTTCCCAGGCACTGACCTCAATATTTCCTGAAATTCCTGACACAGTGTTGGCAGCACTATTAATATACCCAGTTAGCACCAGCGCCATCCTAGCCAGAGTTTCAGTCTTCTAAGCCCATTGACTTAGATGGACTTAGAAAGGTGTAATTCTGCTTAGGGTGGCAGCGCTGATTCCTTTTTTCAACCCATGATAAAAAAAAAACCCAATAAATCAAAATGTAGCATTCATTATCCCCACATTAAACTGCTGTAATTTGTTTTATGAATTACATTAAAGGAATTTTTGTGCAATGCAAGATGAGGGAAACCCCCCAAACTATCTGCTACATCAGAAAGCAAGTCTTAATTTTAGATTTAGGTTCTTTTATACACAACCAGGAGAAATTAAATGTGTAAAATGATTTATAGGTGGTTTGGAAAAGCTTGCAGCTTTTTAGTTTCATACATCTTCATGAAAACAGTTATAAATCTCTGTAAACTAAATTGCTTGTCCAAGTTCTACCCAAGTTGCATAAACAGAGCAAGCAATTATGTGTAATAAACTTTTCCCCTTAATGCAGTCGTATTCACACTTCTGTGGAGCACATGTCAGTATTTATCTTAGGAGGAATCATGGTCAGAGAATCTGTATCGTAACCATACAATTGTGCAGACATAATTCCCTGAGGACAGATGCTTCCAGCTTTAAATTGGGACTGGGAGTACACTCTTCAATGAATGCACTCACCATGTCTTTATTTTATATCTGATGGATGTTGTAGCTTTTCTCCATTTCCATAATGTTTCTTTAACCATTCCAAAAGAGTTGCTTCAAAATTCATTTTTGCCCATTTTATTTGGGGAGAGAGTTTTTGGGGCCATGCCTAGGAGAGAAACATGGTTTTCTAAACTCAATTAAAGACAGTTGGATGCCTCCACAGGGACCCGAAAAACACACTGAATTCACATTAGCATGAGAGAGCTCTACAATGGTTCAGCTAAGAAGCTTAAAGGATTTGCAGAAGTGCTCAGTGTTGGCCTAACTTTGTCTCTGTTAATGTCAGAGGTAAAGCAAGGAAGGGGAAAAAAATCAAACTCCTTTTTAATCATCGGCATTTAATCTATTGGAATCAGTTAACAGATTCAATCCATTAAGGTTTATAGTACAACCTTTTCGTTTGTTAAATGTTGTGGGGATTGAGGGAAAATCATATACATACCCCCACACACCTACATTTTACATCTAGAGACCCCAGTCTGAACCATCCTCTGAATTACCTCAGTTTGTACATGTAATTTTCACTGCTATACCCTGACCTGACCTACCCTGATCTCATCAGATCTTGGAAGCTAAGAAGAGTTGGCCCTGGTTATTATGTGCATGGGAGACCACAAAGAAAGTCCAGGGACATTACACAGGCAATGGCAACCCATATCTGTATGTTCCTTGCCTTGAAAACTCCATGGGTCACCATAAATCAGCTGTGACTTGATGACCCAAAGAGGGTTGTCCTTGCCATATAGAATGCTCCTGGCTGGTGTTATATAACCTGTTCTAGCTTCCCCCCAACAAAATCATTGGCATAAATCTCCTAAATTCACCTCAGATTTCACTTAAGCAAAATGTGAGTAACATATTTCTCTGAGTAACAGAAGAACAAAAATGGCAACACAATGGAAAATGACCCTTGTCTGTCTGAAAATGTAACAAAATTTATCAAAACTCAACTGACTTCTCTCAGAATGTTTTTGATTATTTGAGTATGTTTTTTTCCAGATATTACATCCAAAAATACTAGTCAACCAGAAACTGCACAGAGAACCTCTTGATACATACAGTTTCAGTATTGGAACAGGGAGATGCATATATTTTGTATGCATCACTTCAGTACCCACAAACTGACGACTGCATTTTATTGGTTCATGTGTACTGAAGCTGTATGTGCATGCAAATCTCCTCTGTTCAGGCAACAAGACAACTCCAAACTACATTACAAGTAACAATCTCCCAATGTGAGCAATTGCTGTACTCCTGGTACACATGTAAGTAATGTTTGACAAGTACTTCTACTCCACAATAATCTCACTGAACAAATGTGAGGACTGCTACAACAAATCACCAGCGAATATTCCTGATCTGAATCTACAGGATGAAGAAAATCTTGTTGAACATTGAGATGGGTTTCAAGCAATTGATGTGGGCAATTGTGAAATGCTCTGCAGCTTTGATATTTCCATGGAGAGATGCTGAGGAAAAAAGCAGAATGTTTCTTCTCACATGTAAGAGATCAATAGTCGATACATTCATTAGACGCCAATGCAATGTAATGTTTAGAGTATGGGCCTAAATCTGTAGAGGACCAAAGTTAGATCCCTGGTCACTATGAATACCTCACAGAATGATTTTGACCAATCGTACCTCACAGGGTTGTTTTGAGATGACATAAGGGAGGAAAGGAGAGCCATGTACATGACCCTAAGCTCCTTGGAAGAAGGGCAGGATAAAAATGTTTTCAGGATAAAAACATTTCTATAAAATACTACTTATAACTGCTATGCCACTTAGTAAGTGTTGTAGTATTACAGGATTTTTTTAAAAAAATGAGGGATAATGTATACTTCAAAAAAGGCAGGTTAATAGACTAAGTTAATCACATAAACATTGCTGGACACCCCCCCCCCCACACACACACACACAAACACCAGGTGCGCTTACTTTGATGGGAGCCATTCCTTTTCTGAGGAAGCCTGTGCAACTTTCTTTTCATCATCTTCCTTCAGAAGAAATTATTTGGGTTGCAGTCCTGCACACAGTCACTCCAGTTTACCTCTAATGAAAGTAATTAGAATTGACTGGAGTAACTCTGCATAGGACTACTTGTTTGGTTGCTTTAAATCCCATTAAAATGAATTGGATTTAAGCAGCCTATGTCAGGATTGTAGCTTTAATGATTTATATAATTGTGCATGCAAATCTCCTTCGATTTCAGCTTGCGTGCATAATAGAAAGGCCCACAACGGAATAACTTTGAAGTTTCAAACATCATTTGTCTTTATATTTCTGACCTACTGTTTGCAAAGGCATTTGTAAGTATTCTTAGAAGCTAAGAAGAAACGATTATGTCATCAACTCAAAAAGGATGAAACATCTCTGATATTATTTGTCAGCCTGTTAAAAAAAAAATTATATTCAGCATTATTGTTACTATTTTGGAATACTTTGACAAATTCACAACCCATGAATGGTTGTGTAAATTGCAGGTGTAAATTGCTTAACCAAGAAAAAAAGTTGCAAACCTCTCTTTAATATCTCTGATAATTTATCATCTTCCACATGGTACGAATTCAAAATGTGCTGGCCTGTGTTTTTGTTTCAAGAGATGCTAAACTGTTGTCGACAGCTGTGGACGATACATTATCTCATTCTATTATCATTACTAATCACACAGGGCATGATTCAGCCAATGCATTAAATGCATTGAAGGCCCTTTAATTTCAGTGGGAGAATTAAACAAACACATGCTTTGCTGCTGAAATTTCAAAGTTGACCATATCCTTGATTTCATCCTGCTTTGTTCTGGCTGGATTGTGCACTTACTGTGCTTCATTCTTGCTGGATTGTGCCCTTATTTCTTAAATAAGCTTCTGTATGGATAAGCAAAACCCCCATAATGAAGCCCACCTTTTTCACATAGTAAAAGCCCTAGTGAATCAGCCACTATGACTGCATAAAATGATTGCAATAATGAGGAAAATGGTGGCCGTATCAACAGAGGGAATTTTGATCACTTGTGGCACTTCAACAGGAAACAAAATTGCAGATCTCTTCAAACTTGTTCATGAACTTTCTGCAAATGGAGGTGTTCCCCTTGATACATTTTTACAAGGGGATTGGAGCAGGAAGTCAGAAGCAGGCGAAGTTTGGCATGCATGATGAATTGCTGTTCATTAATCCAATTAATGATTAATTCCAGGAACTTTAATCCAAGATAAATCCCTTTATTATAGCTGGTTGGCTGGGTCTACAAGAGGTGAAGGTCTGTCAGCAAATCCATTGTAAACTTCTTTTTCATGACTTGATATCTGTAAAGCTCACTGTGCATTGCCTTTCCTCTGGAGAGGATGTGTGCAAAGAAGAAAGGGAGGGGGGGATACCAGTTTGGTCAGCATCATAGAGAAGAAAAAAGAAAATGTGTGATTTGAAGGACATGGTCAGATTACGCTCACTTTATAGTCTTGCCCATTTTATCCAGTTTTTAAGAAGGGCATTTATGAGTCCCTCACAAAACACTATCTGAGATAGCGGAATATTGAAGTAACACAGAAGGTCCATACGGACATCATATGCTGTGGATGTATCCACAAAGTTGAAGTTCACATGACTTCACACAAATCAGTACATCCATTTGTATCATTCAGTGTATTTTTTTTAGCCATACTATCTATGAAATATAGACAACTCAATTCCATAAATATGCAAGGAGCATAGAGCAAAATTGATAGTCAAGGTCAGGGCAGAAATATACCAATAGCTAAATTTTGTTGATGTTTGCTCAATGTGTCAGATAAAGATTATGGGCAGCTTCACCCAAGAGAACAGGCAGACGGCTGCAGTGTTTTAACTGTGATGCCCTGCTGCTTCCAAAGAGGCTTGCTGGTGGCATGGGGAGGCTTGCAAAGCAAAAAAGTCTCCCTGCCACTGAGAAGCCTATATGACCGTGGTGGCGAACATTTGGCACTCCAGATGTTATGGACTACAATTCCCATCAGCCCCTGTCGGCATGGCTAGTTTGGCCATGCCGGCAGGGGCTGATGGGAATTGTAGTTCATAACATCTGGAATGCCAAAGGTTCACCACCACTGCTCTATGGGACTCAATAGACTTACGCCAACCAAAAGGGTGTCACGAGTCTGAATTCCCAGCTGCCAGTATAACACAGCAAATGGCAGGAAGGGAGCTGACTAATGTCAGCTGGGACACTGGCTGACTAACATCAGCTCCTCCCTTGGCTATGTCCCCAGCCTGCCCTCTTTAGGCCAATGGAATCAGCAGGGATGCTGGGACACTGGCACCCTGTCCATGCACTAAGGAGAGCTGCAGCAGACACATGCTGGCAGTTTTGTCCATCTGCTGGGGCAAATGGCCCTTTGGATGGGGGGGGGGGATATTACTTGTAGACTTTTAAAGAGTATTCTGTACCCAGAGTGTTCACGGGAAACATGCTGATGTCCATCTTTATCTATTAATTATACTCTACTCCTTGGTTAAAAGAACTGTTGTATTTATCTCTTGGTGGTTGCATATTGACCCGATGTTTAAAAATGCAGTTCTCCTTCATGCAACAGCTAGTTTCTTTTGCCACATAGTGTTGTCAATCTGGTTCATCTGGGGATATCATCCGCTCACTGTATTTAGTGGACTGCATCATTTCAAAGAGATGCAAAGATAATCCCAGCTGTGGGAGAAGGTGAAAGTGAAATCTACTTCCACCATCCCAGTTGACTCCAGGGTTTTCTTTATCTTCTTTCCCTATAAGCGGTCCTGCATTCCAGCCTTCACATTTCAGCAGCTCCTGTGTAAAACAAACAAACAAACAAACAACTGATATCGGCTTGGATGTAGCAAAGTCATACTAAATATCCTCATGCCGTAAGGCAGGCAGCAAATGACTGATGTATCATGTTATCTGCTGGTAATAGCTTCAGAGCAGACAAAAACAACATTGTGGAGAAAGATAGATCAATACCACTCTCACAGCCGGAGAAATCTTAAGAACATAAAAACAGTTTTGCTGGATGAGCCCATAGTCCATCTGGCCCAACATATTGCTTCTAACCCTGGCCAGCCAGATGACTTAGCAAGTGAAGCGTGCCTGAATGGATGTTGCAGAAGATGCACATAAACACAAGAACTGTGCCCAGTTCTTAGGAAATGCAGGCATTTTTTCAGACCTGAAAAGAACATCCTCTCTCTCATATGGTTCATATCTTAGCAAGCTTCCACTAGAAGCAAAGTCCTTCTCAGTTCCCTCTATGCCTAAAGCCACACCATGGACCTTGTAATAGTCATCAAATTGCAGAATTGCTAAGAAGAGGATTCCACAAAACCTAATGGGCCAAATCCCCAGCTGTTGTAAATCAGCCCAGTGCCATTTACTTCAATGGACTGATTTGCAGGAGCTAAAGGACCGTAACTTTTGCATTTGCCTCTGTGTGCTGACAAATGTGTGTTCCCTAATAGAGTTTGCTAATCAGGGTTATCTGAACCATGTAGCGTGAGTGTATTAAAATGGTTTGTTTTTTGCAGTATATAAGAAAGACAATGATGTTTTTGCTCTAGGGTTTGTCCTTCCACCATTTTGTTAATTCTTCCATTTGTTTGCAGCCAAGGACAAGTTAGACTGGAACAAGTCATTTCTGATAAGTAAATCTTTGTGACTATTAGCTCTTGTTAATCAGAATCTTTCTCGAGATAAGCAAATACCTCTGCTGTCCCCTCTCCTAAGGATACTCATTACATCTGCAGTAATCTGCATTCTACATTAAGGATCTTATGTAGGCAATCAAGTATTTTTGATGACTGTGTATGTGTCCATACCATTTTTATTCTGTTAATGTGTGCTTCAAATTTTCTGATTATATGCAGTAGTGCCCATGTTTAGAAAAAAAAATAGCTAAGAACATGGTACGGAGTTTAGACTCTGACAGGATAATAAGCGAAATCATGAAAAGAAAGAAACATCAGTGAGAAAGCTCTGCATCACAGGGTTTCCAGTATTGATAGGGAGATTGTTAGATTTTGTTCTCTACAGTTCCTTTTCTGATTCCCTACTAGATGTCCATATATGCATACTGGCTACCACATAATATAATGCAAACTCAAGACACACTGGCAATTGCCAACAACAAAAGGAACTACTGTACACCAGGTGAATCACCTCACTAAACACAGAGACACATAAGAACATAAGAAAGAGCCTGATGGATCAGACCAGAGTCCATCTAGTCCAGCACTCTGCTACTCGCAGTGGCCCACCAGATACCTTTAGGAGCTCACATGCAGGATGTGAAAGTGTAACCCCTATGAAAGAATGGGTTGACCCAAAAAGGAGTGGAGTCTGAAAAGAAGCAGAAGGCTGCAGAACTCGTGAGGTTTGAGGAAGCAAGGCTACCAGGCTGGGATCTTGAGTCTTCAAACCTCAAGAGTTCTGCAGTCTTTTGCTTCTTTTCAGACTCCACCCCTTTTTGGGTCATCTCATTCTTACATAAGGGTTACATTAGAAAAACCCTGAAACAATAAATTCTAACATTTACAATACAGCAAAAATAAATGACTCCCTTTCCACAAGTTCCCAACAACTTTGCAGTTACCTTAAACAAGGCGTTAAGGGCTTATAAAAAATCAATCAAGGTCCCAGCCTGGTAGCCTTGCTGTAAGGATCTCAGTCGTTCTTGTTTCCCTTACAGCCTAACCTGACCTTGAAGGAGATTCTTTTGGCCGGGCGTCCGGCCAGGACCTGCACCAACCTTGTGAGAATGCTTATCTCACTGTTGCATAGTAGAATTCCGTTCTCATGAGAACGGGGCAGGGGGGATGGGTTAGTCAGCATTATAACCTGTTGTTTGAGCGGGGATGCTCATTCCTGCCATGTCGTGTGTGTGTGCTTTCCAGGATGTCTGAATAAACGGACTTATAATCAAAAGCCTTTTTATTTCTGCTCTTTGGAATTCCTTACATTATGGCAGGAATCTAACTCATTTTTTCTCTTGACTGTGTTTGGATCTCTGGTGTTCTAACATGCAGAGATTGAGTACTCTTGACCATGTGGAAGGCACGATAGCCCCCATAGAGGGTTTCGAGCCTTCCCTTCCAGACTCCGAGGATCCGGCAGATGATCCGGTTTCGCTGGTGCCTCTCTCCCGACCTCGGTCCAGTTCGAGTCTGCCTCTCTTCCCTTGGGACGATCGACATGGTTCAGATCGTGTGGAGATGCATGAGACTTTTGGGGCGCTATCTATGGATCGAGCGCCTGTTGACCGGTTCATTTCCACCCAGCAACGTGTGGATTACAAACCCCAGATGCAGCCAGTCCCTGAGGAGTTTGGATTATCTACCATTCATGCTGACACCCAAGAATCCATTGAAAGGTTCCTGGACAAATACTTCGAGGACATTCCCAGAGATCAGCAGTGGCATAGCACCGGAGCTCGTCCCAAAGTTACAGCGGAAGCAGGGACGATGACAAGGGTTGGATCGATGATCGGAAGAGGGTTCCACACCACCTCGGCAGCACCAAACCCGGGAGCGAACGAGCGAATGGGTGAAATCCTTGGAGCAGTTGGAGGCGTGGAGGAAAAACCATCAGAGGAGGAACTGGATCCCGATCCCGAATCGTTACCCATGCCCTCGAAAGAAAATTGGGACAGTGCGGTGGCCATGCTGCGGGACGCCAAACTTGCCTGGGAGCGCGAGCGCGAACTGTGGGAGGAGGAGCGCGAGAATCTGCAACGGGACCGTGAAAGTCTGCAACGGGACCGTGAAAAGCAACGCAAGGAAATCCAAATGGAGTTGGACCGTGAAAGAGAAGTGTTGCATCAACAGTATCAACAGAATCTAACGATTCATGACAAAGTGCTGGATCAGTCCAAACTGGATTTACAGCGCCAGCGCGACAACATCAAAGCCATCCAAACCCAGAATGAACTGACTTTAGCCGTTCAACGAGACGAAAGAGCTAAATTGGATCGAGAGAGGGCAGCTTTGCACGCGCACCAAGATGCCTTAACACGCAAGGAAAGGGAATTGGCTGAACGGGAGCAAACTCTACGACGGCAACGTGAGACGTTGGTTAGAGCCCCAGTTGGTGCCTACACCTTCACCCCGCGCAGCCCTCCCTCCTGCCGGAGGCTGCCCTCAGCGGCCCGGTTCCAGCTTTTCAACCTGGGGCACCTCCTCAACCCCTGCTCCTCCAGCACCCCTACCCTATCCAGTACAACAACCAGGTTACATGCGGCAGCAACCCTAACACGCACCTAGAGCGATTGAAAGAGGGTTCTACAGACCCCCCATCCCAGCTTTCGTTTTGATGGTACCGGCGTCCAAACTTCCTTTACTTTATCCTGCAACTTCGATGCTCATATGCAAGAATTTCATGATCTATATCGTTCTGGAACGCCGTAAAAAATCACGGCAGACATTGGGTCGGGTGTTGGATGGGGTAGCCGCTGAGTGGTTTGTTTCTCTTTATGAATTGCAGGGGACGATACCCGCATGCGGTAGCGGGCTTCCTCCAAGCGTTGCGCATTCGATTCCAAGATCCCAATGCTGAAAACGATGCCATCCGTACAGTAAAAACCATCCAACAGGGCAACCGCTCCTTTGCTGATTTTGCCCGTGAATTCCGCGCAGCGGCCAGTAAACTTCCACCGGACTGGCCCGAGCGCATGAAATGCGAGTATTTTTTCAAAGCAATGGATATTAAACTTCATGAAACAGTGATCCTTATTCGGATCCCGCAAACGCTTGCGGATTGGATCGAGCTCAGCTCGCAGGTTGCTGCCTGTCTTGCCTATGCCCGCGCTGGAGGCCGCCCACGCCCGAAACCAGCCAACATGCCGGCGCCGGCCGCTAGAAAACCAAGCCCGGCCGTAGCGGCCGAGACCACGTCGGAACGCCGTCGCCGTTTGGGATTGTGCCTCTATTGCGGAGGTCCTGGCCACCTGGCTGCCAACTGCCCGAAGAAGCAGAAGCCTCCCCTCCCAGGGGCCCGCACTCCGTCTGCCAAGCCATCGGTAGGGGAGGGGGAAGCAACCATCGCTACAGCTTTCAATGTACTGTCGGCTCCCCTTGCTGTAGAAATCCCCAAGGCGTATCAAGACCTATCTAGAGTTTTCCAGGAACAGGAGTGCGATCAGCTTCCCCCCCATAGAGATACCGATTGCAAGATCCTGCTACAACCCGGAGCCCAATTACCTAAGGGTAGGATCTATCGTATGAGTCCCACCGAGGAAAAGGAGCTCCGCGCCTTCTTAGATAAAAATTTAGCCCACGGTTTCATACGGCGAGCCACAAAACACACCCATGCCGCCCCTGTTTTATTTGTTAAGAAAAAGGACGGTTCGTTAAGACTGTGTACTGATTATCGTGGACTAAATGCTGTTTCCATCTCCAACAAATATCCTTTGCCCTTAATAAAGGACCTCTTGGATGCCCTAGGCAAAGGCCGGATTTTTACCAAATTGGAT
Source organism: Sphaerodactylus townsendi (assembly GCF_021028975.2). Lineage (NCBI taxonomy): Eukaryota > Metazoa > Chordata > Lepidosauria > Squamata > Sphaerodactylidae > Sphaerodactylus > Sphaerodactylus townsendi. The sequence goes on from NC_059426.1 coordinate 48,821,200, forward strand.
TTGCGGGAAGCTTATTATCGTGTCCGCATCAGCTGAAGGGGTACGAACATTTAACAGCATTTAATACAAAATTCGGGCAATATGAATATTTAATAATGCCCTTCGGATTAGCTGGGGCCCCAGGGGCTTTCATGGCCCTCATAAACGAAGTATTACATGATTTATTGTACAAGGGAGTAGTCGTATATTTGGATGATGTTTTGATTTACTCACAGACCCTGGAAGAGCATGAGGCTTTAGTCCGGGAAGTTTTACAACGTTTACTTGATAACTCCCTCTTTGCCAAGTTGTCAAAATGCTGTTTTCACCAAACCTCCATAGACTACCTGGGCTATCGAATATCCTCTGACGGTCTAGAAATGGACCCGGCTAAAGTGGCCGCAGTGGTTGACTGGCCTGCCCCCACCAATAGAAGGGAATTGCAATCTTTCTTAGGCTTTGCTAACTTCTATCGTGACTTCATTCCCCATTTTGCCAAACTTGCCTTACCGCTCACTGATCTTTTACGCACTAAAGGAAAGGGCGCCAAGCTGCCAAGCCCGGAGCCCCCCTTCCCTGGTCGCAGGAATGCCAATTAAGCGTTCCAGCAGCTGAAAAGCAGCTTTCACAACTGAGCCAATTCTGACACATCCCGACCCTGAGCTTCCTTTCATCGTTCACGTGGATGCTTTGGACAAGGCGCTGGCCAGCTGCCCTCTTGCAGAAAAATAAAGACAATAAATTGGTACCGTGTGCTTATTTATCCAAAAAATTTTCTGGTTCGAACTAAACTGGACTGTCGGAGATAAGGAAACCGCTGCCATCAAACTCGCATTGAGCACTTGGCGCCATTGGTTAGAAGGAGCCAAGCACCCCTTTCAAGTTTGGTCGGATCATAAAATTTGGCTGCGCTTTCCACACCCCTCAAAATGTCCGCTAAACAATTACGTTGGGCTGATTTTTTCTCTCGCTTTTCCTTTACGGTCCATTTTTTCCCCGGTAAAAGCAATAAGCTGGCTGATGCATTGTCCCGCCTCCCCCGGGAGACGCATCCCTACGGGATATTCCACGCACCGTTCTCTCTCCCTCCCAGCTAGGATTGGCTGTCACCCGCTCACAATCCTCTACGTCACCCCCCCACGCCCATCCCAGCCATCGTCTCCCCCTTCCTTCAAGAACTCAAGGAGGCGGGATTACGCGAGCTGCCAACAGAGGAAAAAGATGCACAGCTACGCTTGGAGGATGGTGTCTGGAAAAGGGGGGGATGTTGGTACGTTCCTCCTCCCCTCCGAAAGCAGGTTCTTCAAGCATGCCATGATGCTCGTCAGGCTGGGCACTTCGGGTTTGTGAAAACCCTTCATCTAGCCCACCGCCAGTTTTGGTGGCGCTCTACATTACATTAAAGGGTGTTCCATATGTGCGGAGGCCAAGTCAATACCGGGAAAGCCTCATGGGTTACTGAAACCTATCCCCGTTGCCTCCCGACCCTGGCAGGTTATTTCAATGGATTTTATCACTGACTTGCCGAACAGTCACGGGAACACTGTGTTGTGGGTGGTGGTGGATCTCTTCTCCAAACAGGCGCATTTCATTCCTTGCACCACCATACCTTCAGCTCCCAAACTAGCCTGGTTGTTCATTCAACACATCTACCGCCTGCATTCCTCTCCTGAGAAGGTGGTATCGGATCGTGGCCCTCAATTCATTTCTCGATTCTGGAAGGCTTTCCTGGAGTTGTTGGGAACCACACCAGCAGTCGCAGCCCCTACCACGTTCAAAGTGACGGGCAAAGTGAACGGACGAACAGAACACTAGAGCAATATTTACGTTGTTATACAAACTACCATCAGGACAACTGGTGTGAATTGCTTCCCTTCGCAGAGTATGCTTACAATAATGCAATTCATAGCAGTACGCAGAAAACCCCATTCGAAGTAGTCTCTGGCGATCCTTCCGCCGTTGCCCCAGCTGCCGGCGGAGGTATTGCAGCCACCAGAATTCAATCAATGGATTTTGTCACTAGCTGAAGGCTGGAAGTCAGTTCAGTCTACCTTAAAACAGGCTCAAGAAGCCCAAAAGTTTCAGGCAGATAAACACCGCTCAGAATTCCCCTTACGTGTTGGAGCTTGGGTTTATTTGTCCACTAAAACCTTCCAGACGTGCATAAATACTCAAAACTTGGCAAGAAATTTGTGGGTCCCTTTCAGATTACAAAAGTGATCAATGATGTTACTGCTCGCTTAGATCTGCCTAATTCACTAAGTAACATTCATCCCGTCTTCCATTCCAGCTTGCTCAAGGAGGGTCCCGCTTCAGATGCCTGGCACGACCCTCCGGAGACACCCCCGCCAGTTATAATTGATGGACATAAGCATTATGAAATAGACGCTATCCTGGACTCTCGCTTCTTTCATGAAAGCGTCTACAATATCTGGTGTCATGGGTTGGCTATTTTTCTGGCCATAATCAATGGGTGTATAAGGAGAATATCGATGCCCCCTCTTTAATTGCTGCATTTCACCAAGCTTTTCCGGACAAACCGGGGGAGGGGGAAAAAGGGGAGATTTCTTTTAGGGGAGGCAGAGTGTAAGGATCTCAGTCGTTCTTGTTTCCCTTACAGCCTAACCTGACCTTGAAGGAGATTCTTTTGGCCGGGCGTCCGGCCAGGACCTGCACCAACCTTGTGAGAATGCTTATCTCGCTGTTGCATAGTAGAATTCGTTCTCATGAGAACGGGGCAGGGGGGATGGGTTAGTCAGCATTATAACCTGTTGTTTGAGCGGGGATGCTCATTCCTGCCATGTCGTGTGTGTGTGCTTTCCAGGATGTCTGAATAAACGGACTTATAATCAAAAGCCTTTTTATTTCTGCTCTTTGGAATTCCTTACACTTGCTTCCTCAAACCTCACGAGTTCTGCAGCCTTCTGCTTCTTTTCAGACTCCACCCCTTTTTGGGTCATCCCATTCTTACATAGGGGTTACAAAAGCAATGGCCTTCTGCTGCTGCTGCTCCCGAGCACTTGGTCTGCTAAGGCATTTGCAATCTCAAATCAGGGAGGATCAAGATTGGTAGCCATATTGCAAACACCAATCACGCGTTGCGTGAAGAAATGTTTCCTTTTATTAGTCCTAATTCTTCCTCCCAGCAATTTCAATGTATGCCCCCTGGTTTTAGTATTGTGAGAAAGAGAGAAACATTTCTCTCTGTTAACATTTTCTATCCCATGCATAATTTTATAGACTTCAATCATATCCCCCCTAAGACGTCTTCTCTCCAAACTAAAGAGTTCCAAACGCTGCAGCCTCTCCTCATAAGGAAAGTGTTCCAATCCCTCAATCATCCTCATTGCCCTTCTCTGCACTTTTTCTATCTCTTCAATATCCTTTTTGAGATGTGGCGACCAGAACTGAACACAGTACTCCAAGTGCGGTCGCACCACTGATTTATATAAGGGCATAACAATCTTTGCAGTGTTATTATTAATTCCTTTCCTAATTATCCCCAGCCTTTTTCACAGCTGCCATGCATTGAGTTGACATTCCCATGGAACTATCAACTAAGACACCCAAATCCCTTTCCTGGTCTGTGACTGATAGCACTGACCCCTGTAGTGTGTATGTGATTTGGATTTTTTACCCCTATGTGCATCACTTTACATTTTGCTACATTGAACTGCATGTGCCATTTCTTAGCCCATTCGCCTAATTTATAAAGGTCTGCTTGGAGCTCTTCGCAATCTTTTGTAGTTCTCACCACCCTTCATAATTTGGTATTCACAAACTTGACCACCACGCTACCTACCCCTACTTCCAAGTCATTTATGAATAGGTTAAAGAACACCGGTCCCAAGACGGACCCTTGGGGAACACCACTCCCTACATCTCTCCATTGTGAGAACTTCCCATTTACATCCACCCTTTGCTTCCTGTTTCTCAACCAGTTGTTAATCCATAGGAGGACTTCCCCTCTTATTCATTGACTGCTGAGTTTTCCCAATAGTTTCTGGTGAGGAACTTTGTCACAAGCCTTTTGGAAACCCAAGTAGACAATGTCCACTGGTTCCCCCTTATCCACATGCCTGTTTACACCCTCAAAGAACTCTAGTAAGTTTGTAAGGCAGGACTTGCCTCTGCAAAAACCACGCTGACTCTTCCTCAGCAGGTCTTGCTTTTCTACATGTTTTATAATTTTATCTTTAACAATAGATTCAACTAATTTACCAGGAACAGATGTCAAACTGACTGGCCTGTAATTTCCTGGGTCCCATCCTAGATCCTTTCTTAAAGATTGGTGTGACATTGGCCATCTTCCAGTCTTCAGGGATGGAGGCTGATTTCAGGGATAAGCTGTGGTATAAGCAATGAAATACAATGGTATAAGTTGTGACTGTTAATATAAAATATATGACTATATGCTTTTTAACTATTTGAATGTCTAAGAAGAAGTAGGGTTTTGTCTTCCTACTTCTATTGAATCTTATCCAGACCTCGTGTATCTGGAGTGAGGGAAAAACCTTGCAAGTGAGACTTAGAACACAAAATGGGATCATCAAGATTTCAGGTTCTCCTGGATTCTTTATTAAGATGGATTTTTAAACAAATGTTTCAGTGAGTTAAATGCTTCCTAGGTACTAGGATGAGAGCACAGGAGCTGCAGTGAAGGGTGGGAGTCGTTGGAAACTCCCATCTCTGCAACGAGAGCTGCAGCTCGGGGAAACTCACTGCTTACTCATTCTCTAGTCCAGGTCTGCAACCTGTGGCTCTCCAGATGTCATGGACTACAATTTCCATCAGCCCCTGCCAGCATAGTCATGATGACAGGGGCTGATGGGAATTGTAGTCCATGAACATCTGGAGAGCCGCAGGTTGCAGACCCCACTCTAGTCCTTTCAGATGCTGCTGTTGCAAGGTGGGGACCACTTGCCAATCACAAACCCCACCAGGGAATGGCCTTGCTCGCTCTTCTGAATATGAAGTGTTCCCTTGGGGAATGGTGCTCGGAAGAAGCATAGGTGGCATATCAAGCCACTGAGTGAGTAGTACTGGCAGGCCTATAGCATCTTCCGTTCAGTCAATGGATGAATTCAAGGTGATTCAGCCACACCCAGTTGCTGAACATTTTGAGCTATTCATGTTTCACTGTGAGTTCTCTGTCGGACTGTGAACCCTACCTACTGTGGGAATCAGCTATTGTTTACATTCTGAAAAGAACAATTTCAAATATACTAACAACTTTGGCTGGCCTTTAAACCATGTAAATAACCCTGCTGCTAAGCAAGCTCTCAGGGTATCGCAAGTAAACAAGCAGAATCCCCGCCCTTTCCTTGTGATGAAGATGGATGATCATTCATTCCAATTGACTTAGCGAACAATTTCAAAACAACCAGAAGTGCATATTTGGTCACTACTGGAAGAAAAGGGAAGAAAAAGCATTTGGCATAGTTTATAACCAATAAACAAGATACATATGAATAAGGGTCACAACCCCATAACAGAGAGACTGGAGTAAATTCTTTTATATTAGATGTACCCTCTACATTGAACTTTATGGCTAGCTACAAAATAGTTATTTTAAGACTCCTAATAATGTGAACCAAGCATCTCCTTTAGATAATAATGTGCTACTTGCATTTCATTACTTTGAATTATGAGGAAGCTTGGTAATATGAAACACAGAGACAAAACTTTAAAGGACATATTGTAAGTCAAGACCAGATTAATCTTATAGCTTTCACCTTATCATTTTACCTCCTGAATGTCAGGATTAAGAGTTTTTGCAAACACATATGAAACCTACTTATTTCCATGCATGTTAGAAAGAGCAACTTAAAATGATGCATATAGGTTTGTAATATACATAACATGGGATGGTAAAGCGAGGCTTTTTCCAGGTTTTATGGAGGCTTCATGTGCCATTCACTGCTTGTGCTGCAGAGAAAGGAGGTTCACATTCTTGCCCCAAATTGCCCAATTACTTCAGGACACATTTGGGTACAACTCACTAGGCCAAGTAACTTCTTTAAAATATGTGAGTTCTCACAGAGAATGGTAGGGTAACTGCCAGTAATTTTGCTTGGTGTGTCTTTTTTATTCTGAAACAATTTTTGTTTTATAACATACTGCTTTGGGTATCCGTAAGCCACGTTTTTACAGTGAAGTCTAGATTGCATTTTTCCTTGTAGTCAGTGGACTCCAAATTCCAGCGACAATAATGCATATCATGTTGCTATCACAAGTCTAATCACTGAACCTTAGTTATTGAAGCAATAACTTGAAAACAGAAGCAGATTTTTTTTAAAAGAAGAAGGAAAGATCTTGGATAATCAGAGGCTCATTTTTTACATCAGTTTTACCTCATTGTAGCTGATTTTGTGAGAGTCGACAGATAGCATATTATCCACATAGGCAGAGCTGAAGATGTCTGCAATTCACAGACCTTGAACTGAAAATGACCCCAGAGTAGTGGATTGAAACACCATGGATTTTTTCCCCCTGTTTGGTCAGGTCCAAGGCAAAGGTGTTGCTCACCTTTGAAACAAAGTTGGCAGATGTGAACATGAAAAGATTTTCTTGCCTTTTAATCCTAGATTTGGGTGTTGTTCATAGTCAAAAATAATCTGGAATGTGTTGGTCCTATGGGGTGGCCTCAGTGATTCTGTGTCTCTGGGCAAAGATCTAGGATGGGGTCCCAGAATTACTACCCCACTGGATTCCCCATCAGCTCTCTGCCAGGGTCTATAAAGGACACTATAACAAATACTACACCTTGGCATACAAAAGCTCAATACTTGAGTTATAAACAATTGACAATTGTGACTATTGATTTGTAATTGTGACAGTCCCAATCTTCACTTCGTCTAATGATACATCCAGGGATATTTAAATCCAACAGGTAAAGTAACAAGAAGTTTATATAGAGGCTTTTTAGAGGCTTAGAGGCTATTAAACCTCCGGATTTGGTTTTATTTCGTACTCTTTGTCAAGCCAATTAGATTACGTCAATAGCCTGAAATAAAATAATATTTCAAATGCAGGCTCTTCTTAAATATCTAAAGCTGTTCTCTTATGTCAGCAGGTTCTATTCAGAGAGCTCTGAATTATTGCTGTGAGTCCCAAGCCCTGGACAATATAAGTTTGAGCTGCAGCAGTGGGAACTTGCTCTATTTTTTTGTATTTTGCTAATTGTTAAAGAATAGAAAAAAACATCCTACCACAGCTGATATATGTTCAAACTGAGTATAGTACAATTTAGTACCTCAGATTATGAGAGGGCTCTAAATATTGCAAATTACTACATTTTGAGTTTTATACATTTTTTAAAGTAACGCTGAGGAGCCTTTTAAACCTTACATAGTTTAGGGTACCCAAATGTCTTAATCCCGCTCTGCATCCCAGATGCAGAAAGAAATTCCTAGCAAAATTTTCAGAATGAGGAAAATGTAATTTCATTCTCGTCTCAACTTGAGAAACGTGAGTCGGGTGGCATGAATCGGTGAGAGGTGGCTAATAGCTTACAGTTCTGGCACTGATTCATCAGTTCTGTTTCTTTGACCAATGAGCTTTATAAAGCAAAGGAGATGTTGACATTTGTGAGCATAAGATTCAAGTATACTACAAGCAGTAGCAAGCAGTAGCAAGCAACCCTGACTGACCTCACAAACGCTCTATTATTGCAGGAACAAAGACAATACACGGACAAACACATTATTGGTATTACGGTAGGGATCATGCAGGTTGAGGTTGCTGTTTTCAATCGATGACAATCTTCAGGTTTGGGAACTTATTTAAAATTGTTGTCTGTCTTTTCCCCAAGGACTGCTGGATAAACCTCCTCAGCCTAGCCAAACATTCTTTGACTACTGAAATGGAATGAAGGCCAAATATATGATTGCCCTTTCCCCTATGTCATCAACCAAAATATGTTCAATCATAGCTGATAGAGCTGACTATACACTGTGATCTTAGCTGGCCTAGAGTTGGGATCCATTCACAAGTGGCACCTTTCAGAAATTCAAAAGTAGGCACCTGCTCTTCGAGCAGCTCTCATGCTAGCAAGGATTGTAATTTATATGCTGTTTTGACTGAATATAATTAATTTGAATGACGTCACACAGTTCTAACACAAAAATGCCTCTTCCTTCACCACAAACCCCACAGAACAGCTTGCAATAGTTATACTTACCTTGGAGGATTTCTACATACTGACCACACACATGTTCTGCTGTAGTAAAAGACTTGTGTTGTGGATGAAGGAAGCTACCAGTGAAATCAATTTGGGATTGCTGGGGAAAGGTAGAAATTAAAACAAACAAACAAACATATTCAATAGACCAGCGCAATCCTACACACATTCCCTTTCCCCAGATTTCGTCCAGTTTTCTGATTCCCCAGATTTCGTCCAGACGTGGCCACACCCCCCCAAGCCCCACCCCGGTTTAAAGTGCTTATAAAAGCAGCTCTCTGAGGCCAGGGATGGCAGACTCCCCTGCCCCGCCCACCCTGTTCCACCCCACCAGCTGGGCTCCTAGCCGGCAGCCGGCAGTCCCTTCTGCCCTCTCCTCTGGGCAGAGGCATAGCTAGGGAAAATGGAGCCCAGTGCAAAATCTGAGCCCCCCCCCCATGGGTGGCCACTATGATACTGGAATCCATCCCCAAACAACAGACTTCCCTCTGTGATACACCTTTGAAGATGCCAGCCACAGATGCAGGCAAAACATTAGGAACAAGATCTACCAGACCACGGCCACACAGCCTGGAAAACCCACAACAACCAACTAATGAGAACCTTCAAATGATGAAAACATCAGTTTGATGAGTCAAAGTTGCACTCTGTTCTCACAAAGTAAAAAAATGAAAGTTTCAGCTAAACTTAACACATGTTCAATACACCTATCAATTAACTGGGGAAGGTACTCAAGGTTATGATCTAGTTAGACACAGGAAATTAAACACTTCTATATGTGAATCACTGGAAAAATAGTAAGTTGCTGCATTGTTCCATAGCTGCATTGCTGAGCAATTAAAGAAAGCAATGCCTTAAAAAAATGCTATGGCCACTTCAGCCCAGGAGGAAGATAAAAATCACCCGCGAATTGGTTAAATAAGGTGTATTAACATAAATGTTAACACTTTTCTTACTTTTTTAACCCACTTGTGAGCAGTCTCTGGTGACTGTTAACATTCAACCCAGCAGTCCCTGGCTCCAAACCCAGTTGATTTCACTGCCATACACAAACTTGCAATATGCAATGCCAAGCAGCAGCACCCTCCATAGTGCAGAGTTTCCTGGGCAGGTGACTCAGGAAAACCTTCCTTTAACCTTACATACTTCAAATGGTTTGTCAATAATTCCTACCTATGTCATAGCTGGCATGCTCCCACCGAAGCTTTTGTTATTTTCCTTATTAAGCATCAGTTATGCCTATAGTTATAGTGGTTTAGTTCTCTAAGGGAGGAGATTTTAGTTAGACCCTGTCCCTTTAAGAAATTTCCCTAGAGGCAGTCTTCCCTCATTACCCAGCAATGCCCCTGTTCAGTTCAGTCAGTTTAAGGTGCCTAGGGCGTCGGAAGGGTACAAAAATCTGTTACGTTTATGGTGCATAGACTAAAGTTTATATGGTCTAGGGAACATAAAGTTGAGGCGTCAATAGAAAATAGAATCCAGACAAAAGACGGAAAGAACCAGGAGGAATAAAGACAAGTGGACTTTCTTGAAAGGAAACAAGAAAGAATAAAAGTCTACAGCTTCAAGTTTGTTCACCAGTCAAGCAAGTACCTTATCCTACCTTGGGAGGAGTTAGGGTCTCATTTCTCTAAGCCAGGGGTAGGGAACCTGCGGCTCTCCAGATGTTCAGGAACTACAATTCCCATCAGCCCCTACCAGCATGGCCAATTGGCCATGCTGACAGAGGCTGATGGGAATTGTAGTTCCTGAACATCTGGAGAGCCGCAGGTTCCCTACCCCTGCTCTAAGCAATAAACCTTGTTTTGAATGGTTACACCTTGCTTATGTGTCTTCCACTCTGTACCACGCAAGAACAGGGCACCTTAAGATAGTTGTACTTGGGAAACAGAACATAGCAATTAGCACTATTTCGGAACAAATGTAGATTGCTTGTATGACATCTTTACAATGCTTTGTAACTTCTGTTAGAAGGCATAACATTGTCAACCTCCGTCCAAACGTCTTGAAGCAATCACTTCTTTAAAACATGGAAATAAGCACTATTAAGCCAATTGGCTATCATTAGGCAATATTCATGGAGCAACCAGCAAAAAAAAAAAAGGACACTTCTGCAATTCAAGTAAATAAAGAGAGAAACACTCTTAAGTAATTGACTACAGTGCTTTTTCACAGAAGTTGGCCCCCAATTGCCAAAAAGCACATACTAAAAGGAAAAAAGTCCTGTGAATTGAGAATAATATTTAGGTGTCTTTGTGCCCTTCTTTCTGGTTCTTATGACCATTAATCTGATTGCTGCTACTCATGGATGTTGAGCTACACCAAGGAATTTGCCTTATATTTGACTACAAGAGTCAAGCAAAATAAGTTCATCTGATGACTAAGGGGACAAACTAGGCACTACATTGCAGGTAGCATCTTGGGAAAATATTTTTTAAAAAATGCTGCAGGAGTGTGGTATGGAGGGCAGGGGACTTCTGCCACTTCCTCATTTTCCCAACCCCAAATGACCCAGGGTGGTGTTATTTGCCCAATTTTGGAACTTCATATGTACTGAATACATGAAAATAATACTCCCAAAGGAGAAAGCTGAAGTCCTATCCTGGTTTGAATCAGGTCATTGCAACACTTTAAAAAAATAGTTCCTCACAGCTGACTTTTGGCCACTGTGGAAGAAAGTTGGAAGAACTGAGACTTGACTGATTATCAAAGTAATATTTAAACTGCAACTGTATTTGTACTGTATTTGTGCTGTACAGCAACTGTATTTGTGCTGAAATTAATGGAATACCTTCCTAAACTACCACCATCATCCTTATAATATACTACAAGACTATAAGAAGCATAGTGCAAAGAAGATTCTACAGCTTCCGATTTGTAAGTTTTGTTGAGCTCAGAACATACTTCTGAAAGCTGATGGAGCAGCTTAAGCATTTTAGTTTTCAGTTTCATGAATGTAATGTATATTCCTCCCCAAAGAGACGTTAACCTAAGAATATAAAGTCTGTATGTTAACATTTTGACACATCTGGGAAAGTTGTTTGTCCCTGGCACTGTGACAATGACCAATGTCAGGGTGCAGTGAAACACAACATCTTCAGAAGAATGCAGGAGCAGACAGTTGTGCCAAATGCGACACAATGCCAACAGAGACCTCCAGTGAATATAAAACTGAGCAGGTGTGCCATGACTGTGATAGTGGGTAGGTTGCAGATGATTCATGCCAAAAATGGTAATTCAGCAGCCAGAGAGCAAGTTAAATTGGTGTAAAACTATGTGCCTAATATTTGGAAGGAAATGCTAAGCTGTTAGAAAAATGATTATTGTTTATCCAACTTAGCAGGGGAGAAGCATCTCTTTCTGCTTTGTGCAGCTATAAGGTGTGCAGAATCCTTTGGAGATCTTTTTGCTATGCTTATTAAAACTGTTTTTGCTTTTCTGAATTCTTTCCCTGTCAAGTAGGAGTCACCAACTTGCTTCAAAATGTCACCCTAGGCAAAATGTGGTCACAACTCTATGTAACTATGTTAGCAACACATCTCCATGTGCCATCATACCTACACATCCTTCAGTATCAGGATGACTGGCATAGTATGCAAATTCAGCTTCTTAACAGTAACAGAAGCCACAAAATTCTCCATTCCACACAGGGAGCTACCACAAAACAAACAAACAAACCAACAAAGGTAATTCGCATCTAATCAGCAACACAAGGATAGGTATTAAAATGGAAAGCACACGCACATGAGGCGGCTTTAAAAATACAGAGATTCCCCCCAATATAAAGCAATTTATATGTAAAGCATCTGTAATCGCAAAACTGCCTTAAATACAATATTCAAATTTCAGCAATAAGAGCTCCATATCTGACAATGATAAATCAACATATTAAAAGGCAGGCTGCTCTCCATAGCGGATGCTTATTTGGAAAAGAGAACAACAAGTGAGGTTTGTAATGCAAAGTGAAAATTGTGACAGCACAAAGGGTAAAAGTAGAAGCAAGTCAGAACGGAACACCTTTTACTGCAATGTTGAATCAGAGGAGGTACAGAATTAAAATAGGGAGTGGGGGCTCAACTTAGAGAGTTCTTGGCAGGCAGCAAGGATCCTAATTAGACGATGTTGTTTGAAATAGTGCAATACCAGCACTTCCAGATAGGGCCTCAACATCTTTGACAGCCATTTCAAAAACTCATCCTGGGTTTATTCTTGTTTTTTTTGTTCTATTATTGTTGTAAGCTGGTCTGGATGCTGGGAGGGTAGAATATAAATTATTAAATGTAAAAAAAATGCTTTCAACAAGACTGCTTATAAGCTAGTGCGATATGAACCAGAATTATGTATTCCTGACATCTCTACATCCTCATGATATTCTAACCCTTAGCTTTGTGATACCTTCAAATAACTTTTTGCTTAAAACAATTTTGAAAAACTAAATAAAGTAACAAACCTGTATGGCAGTCCAAGTCACAGTATTTTAATCCATTTTTGTCTAATGAGGGCAGTTTTCTCTATGCATCCAGAAATGTACGTGTGCAAGGATCTATGCATACAGAAAATTATACCCTGGGGGACTCAATCATCTCATAAATCTATTGACTTACAGCACAATCTATGCAGAGTTACTCCAGCCTAAGCCCATGGAAATGAATGGACTTTAGGATTGCACTGTTAATAGGGCATGTGATTTTTGAGGGGTTTTTTTGCAACAGCACCCATCTCCTTCCCACATGGCAAGTGGAATGTAGAATATTTTCAAAAGTCACACATACTGTATGATAAAGAAGTAGCATCCTTTGATTCCTCCATTTAGTATTATAGTTCTGACAACTTTTGCAGATGTTAAAAGGTTTTAAATTTCAAAAATACAATGGCTCATTCCGCACATGCAGAATAGTGCACTTTCAAACTGCTTTCAGTGCTCTTTGAAGCTGTGCGGAATAGCAAAATCCACTTGCAAACAGTTGTGAAAGTGGTTTGAAAACATATTATTTTGCGTGTGCGGAAGGGGCCAATGTTTGGCCCCAAGAGAAATCATCAGGTGGACTGACATGATTAGAAAATCTCTCCCCAAAGTGAAATCATGCAGCACTTCTAAGCACTGGACCAAATGTGCTTCTAGCTCAGATGGAGCCTGAGGAGGGCAAAGTTTGGGAAAGGGAGGGGCTTCATTGAGACATAATATCATGGAGTCCACCTTCCAAAGTGGACATAATATCATGGAGTCCACCTTCCAAAGTGGACATTTTCTCCAGGTGAACTAATCTCTGTCACCTGGAGATCTCCTGCCACCACCTGAACCTCTTTTTGACCCTAATTGTGACCTATAAACTAAGTCACAAGTTGACTCTTTACTATTTCTTGCTGTAATAGATTAGCAACGTGGCTACCACTGTAAAAACAGTGATGGGCAATTCCTCTCCATAGGTTAGTGACCTTGGGAACAAAGAAATGCCTTATAATCGGAGGATTTTTTTTTCTATAGAGCCTAATTAATCCCTGGGGTGGAATTATTTTTGCTTCAAAAAGAGTGATTGTTTTTAATATACATACTATCTTAGACTGCCAGGGTAAGTTAGGGTTAGGAGCAGTCTGGCACAGAGCATGAATCCCCTGACCCTCATCTAATCTACCAGGATACTATAAACTGTAAACTCTTTTCACCTCTCCCTTTCCTAAATGAAAGCCTCTCAAATTTTTCTAAAAAGCCTCTCAAATTGTTCTAGTCAGGAAATTATCCTCCTCCCTTTCTGTGTCATCAAGTTGTTAGGCCAATCAGAGTGCAGGACTGCCTGTCCAATCAGGTGGCTTTCCTGTTCCTAAGACCTTTATGACTCATTCTGAATATAAACACACTGGCTATTGACAGACCTGCACTTTCTAAAAATCACTTTTCCTCTGCAGTTCATCACACAAATAAAATGTACCTCAGGGTGGGTCACTGCAATGACAAATAAGGAAATCAGCTAAAATTCCCGCCTGCTCTTTCTTTTTCCTCTAGCAGCTTGCATCAACAAAGAATGGAGTAGGAAGCAATTTTATCTAATTCCCTCTCATTACTAGAGTCTCCTTTCACCACTGCAAGACATTTTGGTTGTGAAGCTCTTCAGAGATGATTCTCAGCATAAATAGAGAGTTGCTTGGAGAAAGAGGAAGAGAGGAAAGACCCATTCTTCCAATTCCTTCTGCGAGCTTTTTCTGCTGAATCCATCCCATGGCACCTAACCTAACAAGACCAATAGCAAAAATGTAACTGGTGATGGGGAGGGGGGTTACTGAGTGATTATTCATTTTCATATGAAAAGCAGTCAATGTAGGACACATGCATGCTTGTACCATTTTATAAACCGATTAAAGGAAGCTTAAAAAGGACTGCCATTGTTGCAACATTCCAAGCGCTTTTTTTCCCAAACAATGCTGATTATCAAGAAATTAGTACTAATATTTGGCAGTTTCATGACTAAATATATATTACAACAAAGATTTTTAAATCCCGTATTTCCATTCCTTCTTTCAGTCACCCTAATTGTGCTCCATTGTTCTAGTAGTCTCATTGCAGTTTCCCTTAATTTCCACTATGAAGTTAAATTTCTTTGAATATCTTTTCTTTTGTGCTTCAAAGGTTATATTATTACCTTCAGCTGCACACGAAATGTCAAGCACAAACTGACCAGAGAGCAAAATGGTCAGGCGGGAAAAAATAAGATGCCTCCTGAGGTCTGCTTTCCACACAGCGAGGCAGGAGATGTCTTGCAGGCAGCTTAGAAAGAAAAGGTGCACTTCAAAGCATTCTTAAAAAAAAAAGATGACTTAAGCTTAAATAAAGTGTCCTGGGGACATCTTGGGGAAAAACCTGTGCAGAATTCCTTCCCAATACACCTTTTTAAAGGTCCTCAGGATGTTTTTTGGGCTGTGCAGAACAGACAATGGTTTCTTTTTCACAGTGTTGGGTATCAACCTAGGTGTTCTCAGGTTCCAGAATGACAGTACTGCAAGAAAAACGTTGCTTGCTGTCAGAGAAAGAAAAAACTCTTATGTTATGAGTTTTAGAATGGAGAGAGAAACACAGAGAGTTGCTGAAATAACACCACCATCTACTGGACACTGTGTAAGCACTATGGACACATAATGCAAAGTCAAGGAAAAACTGTGTCAGATCTAGGATACAAAAAGGAATGATAGTCATACTCTAGCTCTCAGTTGTTTTTTACTGCCAGTGCCAACTACTAATCCAAACACTTCATTTTACTTTTAATGCTACGCAAATATTCTTCCCTTCTTACTTGACCATCTCTGGCCAATTATGCAACATGTGTCTGCTGTGTAATGGGGGGAAATGTCCATCACAGCAAGATTTTTTGTATGGACATATTTTCTGGAGCCCTGCTTTCACTTTCCATGCTCTAGCTCAACTTTAATTTACTTTGCCAGAGCGGCCCAAATTTTCCAGTGAGCACAGCTTTGCCTGAGACATCTTCCGTTTGCCTATGAACACCCTACCAAGCTTCATCCTGCTGTCCATGCTTCCCCCCTTGCCCCTCTTCCATGTTGCTGACTCCTTCATGCTTCTCTAAATGCAAATATTTATATAATAACAACAGAGAAGGATTTTCAAAGGCATAGTACAAGCAAGGTCCTTTTTGGCTCTACCCCACCTTTCCAGCTCTACTTCCACCCTCCCTGATGATTGGGAGTGCTTTTAAAAACTTTATTTTTAACCAGCCTTTCTTTTAAAACAAGACTCTCTCTTTGCTGCCGGGCTTGCACATGTGCAAGAGAGAGCATGTGTGCGTAGAGAAAGGAGGGGGAGAGATCTGTGCCTTTAAGGCTGATTTGATGTGCACAGTTAAGAGAACCAGGAACTGACAGCCAGCAATGTTCAGCAGACAAACTGTGCTGAAGACTGTGGACTGCCTCCTCGTGTGTCGAAACTCATGAAGACCCCACTACAAGCCCACTGCACAGTGAATAGCCATTAGGTAAACCTTCCATGCATAACGGGCCATTTATATCCAAAATTCAGAAAAGCGTTCTGGAGCAAAACCTTTGCCATTATGAATTGAGAACTCGGCCTTTCAGAATTCAAGACTTTGACAACAGTCAGGGAAGAAAACACTTCGGAATATCATGACACTGGCTTAGCTTCTTGAGTGTTGGTTCTATCTCACAGTGAACATGCAAATTTTGACATAACCATCAAAATGTTTAGCTATTCTCTCTGTTCCTGACCTGAATTATTTCCATGTTAAAGTAGCTCCTTGAGTTATGAATGAAATTAATCACTAATAAGCAAACACAGGTAATAGAATTGCAGAACAATTGTTATAAGAATAATATAAATATTTACAGTGGGACCAAGCCTAAGCATGACGACTTACAAGTAAGCCCAATTGGCCATGCTGGCAGGGGTTGATGGGAATATTAGTCCATAACATCTGGAGTGTCAAAGATTCGCCACCACAGCCCTAGTGTGTTCTGTCCTGTATAATATTATCAAGTGATTTATTCGAGGCATACAAGAACAATGTTTGGGAGGTAGACATATGAAAAGCCACATTTGCTAAATAATTAGTTCAACAATTTATTCTCCTTTTTTTTTAAAAAAAAGGGTTGAGTAACCCAACCCTCATTGTAAAGGATTAAGAACATTGCATTTACAGATTATTAACCAGCAACATTAACAACTCTTTCTCAGAATGTAAGTATTAATTATTTACATGTTTCTCATTTGCATGTTTCTCATTAACTTTTTACCTACTGTTAGCAGCAGGGTTTTTTTTAAAGAAATGAAAAGAAAATTATTTTCTGTCTGTGATCAAAGTTTACAATGGTTGCTTTCTAGGCAATCTGTTTAACCATTCAGTCATTAATTATTTGCTGTCTATCAAGAAGTGGCATTTACAAATTGTTGCCAGTGGTAGAACGCCATGGGTTCTCAAGCAATTCCCAGTCTTGTGCTGACTTCTCAACCTGCTATTAATATGCTCCTGGCCTTAGGGAAATGTAGCAGATGCAGCTGTATAGCTACATGGATATGAATTCACACTTTCAGCATGGTGTGATGTTCATTATTCATTTGAGCTTCAGGTCTGCCTACCCACCCTTACATTTTAGTCTAGTTTTGAATAACTTGTAGTTTTTGAAATCCCAGTGATACTCTTGGCAGCATTCAAAACCAAAGAACTGAACAAATAAAGGCTGCATAACACAATTACAGCAGAGCAATCCATTTTTCATTTTGAAATCTCACTTTTTGTAAAAAATGAAAGCAGAAAGAGCATTTTTTTTATATTACAGGTGTATCCTGTCATTGGCAGAGGCGGAGCTACCAGGGGCCTGGCAGGTGCGTGTTGCACCAGACGCACACCTGGGGGGTGGAAAATTGTCACTGCGGCATCCCCCCTCCCATCCCCCCGTACTTACCTTTGTCAAACAGTACAGGCTGGAGAAACTGCCTGTTCCCTTCAGGCTGAAAATGGCCTTGTGGGAACTACACTTCCCAGGACACTTTGCGAGCCCCAGGGTCTTATGGGAAGTATAGTTCCCACAAGGCCATTTTCAGCCTGAAGGGAACAGGCTGCTTCTCCAGCCTGCACGAAGGTAAGGGGGGCAGGGCGCTGCAGCAGTGGCATACCTGGGCAAACTGGAGCCCTGGGCAAAACCTGAGTTTTATGCCTCCCCCCCACGATTTTTTCCACCAGGTCGTTTCAAAGTCACCATCACATTATAGAATATGCCCCAACTCACAAATCTGAACACAGCAGAAATATTTTAAAAACAATTTCAAAATGCTTTCAAAATGTTTTTTACTGCTATGAAAACATTTTATGGTGTTGTATCCAGTCCCCCCAATTGGGGGAAACAGCATCACTTTCAATGTTATTTAAACTGGGGACCCCAGATTCTCCCTTTAAGGTGGATTTAAAAGGAGAATCTGGGCTCCCTAGTTTAAACAAGTGATGCTGGAATCCACCCCCAAAAGCATCATTTTTAATGGTGTTTGAGAGTCCATAACTTTGGACTCCTTTAACCAAACCTCACCAAACCTGGGTGATATCATCAGGAGTGTCTCCCGAAAAATCCCTGAAATGTTGGTGCTGCTAGCCTAAAAATTGTGCCTCCTGCAGGCCAAAAACGGAAGAAAAACTGAAAATACAAAAAATCCCACAAACGAACCTGCATTTTTGGCGCCCACCACAAAGTGACGCCCTGGGCAACTGCCCATTTTGCCCAATGGGAGGAATGCCTCTGCACTGTGGAGGGGTGGGTTGGAAAACATAGAGTGCGCACTGGGCGCACTCTGGCCCAGCTACGCCTCTGGTCATTGGACATTAATTTCATTTCAGTGTCTTTACAGTCAATGGGACATAAGCCCAAGTTTAAAATTTTTCGCTCTGCTGTTATCTGCTGACTTCACTTTGGCACTTCAAAGAGTTATACCCTTCTATGCTAAACAGAACTTTCTGGCTCTATTTCCTGCCAGTCTAATCCAGTCCAGTTTTCTAGTATAAAAAGTTTGTCCTAGAATATTATCAATGTGTTTATATCATAACAACAACAACAAACAGCAACAACAAAAATGATTTCATTTACAAAAGCGGCTATGAAAATGACTGGGATCTTTTTGGTCTGAAAGAGTGAGGGAGGCCATGGCTTTGGACAAGGGCTGTTACTCAATAGTAGAGCATCTGCTCTCCATGAAGAAACTCACAGGTTCAATCCACAGCATCTCTAGTGGAAAAAAATTGGATAACATGTGACATGAAAGACTTCTGCCTGAGTCCCAGATTGCAACTGCCAGTCTGAATAGACAGTATTTATTTATTTATTTATTTATTTATTTATTTATTTATTTATTTATTTATTTATTTATTTATTTATTTATTTATTGTTTCGATTTATAAACCGCCCCATCCCCTGGGCGGTGAACAACATTCACATATACAATTAATTAAATCGATAACAACAATATAATACTAAAATCCATTAAAAGCTACTTAAAAACAGCGGTTAGCATCATAATAGGTGCCCTATTATGGCCAATTCAATTAAGATCACCCCAGTAAAAAGAAAAGGGAGGGGTCAGGTTCCTCTCTGGGAGGATAATAGGTGGTAAAGTGCAACAGATGGTATGTGCAGAAGATGCAGGGGAAGGAGGAAGAAGGAGCCACTCAGCTGACTATGGACTTGCCTCCAAAGGCCAGTGGAACAACTTCGGTCTTACAGACCCTGCGGAATTCATCAAGGTCCCGCAGGGCCCGGACAGCTGGAGGAAGAGTGTTCCACCAGGCTGGGGCCAGGGCCGTAAAGGTCCTGGCCCGTGTGGAGGCCAGCCGCATCATCGAGGGGCCAGGAACCGCCAGCAAATTGGCCTCTGCTGATCGCAGAGGCCGAGTAGGGGCATATGGGGTAATGCGGTCTCTCAGATACGAGGGTCCCAGGCCGCGTAAGGCATTGACCTTGATGAGCCAATGGTCAGATTCAGTGAAAAGTAGCATCATGAGTTCATTAGCTGTAAACAAGCCATTACAAAATTACTTCAGAAAATTTCATCCTACTACAATAAGGATTTTTTAAAATGGCTGTTTTCATGTCGCATGTAGAAAAGTATCAAGTGTGCATTCCCTGCGCTTGGAATCACTAGCAGGAATTTTGTTTAAGTGAGCTATAATCTACTGGAATTTGGTCCACTCAAGGAACTAATCTCATGAGATACGCATGGGAATTTGACTTAGTAAGCTTCAGCCAAGTCAATGTTTATTTGCTATGTAGGCCAGATAATGCTACACAGAAACTATTCTAATGGTCTGGATTTCAACATGTTTTGATCCATACTTGTCTCTTGTGCAAACTGCGATAGTTATAAAATGAATATTGTTATGTCCTTAAAGCTAAATCAGCTTCCCCAGATCTATCTGTAGTGTCCCTAATTTACCTAGATAGGATTTCCCCCCTCACATCTTACATTCTTTGATATGCCAAGTGTACAGTGGTCTTGCATAATTTCTAGGAGAATATCTAGTGGGCACAAATGATCCTAGATGGATCTCCACCTCCCGATATATTTCTACTATGCTACTTTTACTTTGCGTTACTTGATTTTAAGATTCCGCATTGATTCACCTAGAAGCAGTAGTCCATTTTCCAACTTCAATTTCATGGACCATTGAAGGTATTTCTCACTCAATATTATACTCATAATTCTGTGATCAAACAATAATTGAGAATGTTACCTGGCAACTTGGGCCCCTTCTGCACATGCAGAATAATGCACTTTCAATCCACTTTCACAATTGTTTGCAAGTGGATTTTGCTATTCCACACAGTAAAATCCAACTGCAAAGTGCATTGTAAGTGGATTGAAAATACATTATTCTGCAAGTGCAGAAGGGGCCATGAACAACCAGCTTAAAAGGGAAAGGATCACTTCCTGTTCTTACATACACTGAAAACTGCCCATAAAACGTTTGATCATAAAATAAGAGTCACAAGTATATAGTTTAGATAGCCAGCTATCCAATCTGACACAAATATCTTTACAACTCCCATTGAATTGAAATGATACTTAAACAGCATATTAAATCTTGAACAGAGTTATTAATCTTGTTATCTCAAGAAGACAATTTCTGCAATTGTAACTATGATTTACTTTCTTTTTAACTAATTAAAAAAATAAAGGTAGTCCACTGTGCAAGCACCGTATCATTACAGGCCCACAATATGACATCACATGACATTTACTAGGCAGACTATTTTTATTGGGTGGCTTTCCATTGCCTTCCCCAGTTGTCTACATTTTACCCTCAGCAAGCTGAGTACTCATTTTACCAACCTTGGAAGGATGAAAGGCTGGGTCAGCCTTGAGCCAGCTACTTGAAATTGACTTCTGTCAGAATCAAATGCAGGTTATGAGCAGAGCATTGACTAAAGTGCTGCAGCTTACCAATCTGTGGCTCAGGGCTCCCAGTAAAAAGTTGATTTACTTAATATTAATTGTTCCAATGGTTTGAAGGTGTTGGTTGAGTTGGGTTTTAGAAATTTTAAAGTGTCTATGCAAGTTTGAAATATGCTGTTACAATCTGATTTCCATAAATTGCTTGTAGATTTTTGGGGGCGAAACAAGTGCTGATTTTTCTATCTTCTGCTTCTTGTTGAAGGAAAGATTCATTCTTGAGTCCGAAGAAAGCTTGGAAGATGTTTATGAGGAATTATCAGGTTTTTCCTCAATGAAATGAAAGGAAGTTTTCTCATTTGACTTTCCCAAATAATATAACACTAAAGGTGGCTGAATTGCACCCATTTATTCCTTATTGTCTTTTTTCTTTTTGTGCAGCATTCTACTGAGGTGATAATTTAGTCCTGGGCATTGGTAAGTACCACACAGAAAGATTTCTGATATGCACAGTTATATATTGTACATATATTGTATCATACTTTATCCTATAATTACATTATAATTGGAGTGCTTTTGCAGTTTTTATACAAGTAATGTGCATTTAGAAATATAGACAGAAAAAAACTACAAATGAACTAAGGAAATGAAAGATGTAGCAAATTCATGTATGCATAGTGTTCTATACAAAATTCAGATATAATAAATAGAGCAAAGGAAAATTCCAGTGCAGTTGAAGAACAAGAGGTTGGATCCAGTGCAATGTTTGTGCTTGTGCTAGATCTCTTGCACAAGCCAAAACACAAGAAAAAGACCACTGTGGCCACTTCTGCTATGTCAGCCTTATTATCTCCACTTGCATTTGCCCTTGGGAAAAAACTTGTGCAACCAGTTTCTGGTCCATGTAACAAATAGGGCTGAAAGTGCCAGGTGTTACACAAGATCGTGTGCAAGCAAAACCGTGTGAAGTCCATTTATATTTCTAGTTGCATATCACTGGATCGAAGCCAAGGCCAATGATTTATATCCAACCATTTTGCCTAAGGAACCTGCCTCTGATGGAAGTTGCTCTTCCTCCTTAGACTAGAAAAAGGTTCAAAATATGCTGAGTGGACTAAAATGACACAAGCTAGTATTTAGAAATCCAAATCCTGGGGGGAAATTGGTTGAAGAAGATTTTGGAAGCATCCCTACCTTGGAGTGAATTAGTGAAACTAATTCTAGCTGAACAGCAGTCAAGACAATAAAGCAGATTTGGAAAATCTGAATTTTTATGATAAAAGGCTCCAAAGCCAAGATAAATGATCATTTAAGCCAGACCAGTGGAACTTGTGAACCACTTGGAACCCATCCCACTAACCATGTATCAAACCCCACAAGGGGGTTCAATAACCATGCCTGATTGGGATTGCTGTAATGGGTAGCGTAGTGAGGAAAGTCGAAGGCAACATGGTCTGGCTGTCAAAGTTTTGGCTGATAAGTTCCATGCCATATCTAAAATTCAGTTTCACCTATACTACCTTTGAGAATCCCTGACCTGTAACCTCTAAAAATTCCCTTATATGCTCCCCCCCTTCTCGATTGAGGCCATCTCTTCTTTCCACCATGTGTTCCATTCTCAGGGAGTTTTCCCTAGCACAATACAGTCCAACACAAGGCTGAAGCAAGAAATATTTTATTTGTCCATTTTTATGTGAGTCCATTTTCTGTGTTTTTATTTCACACGTTGTAAGGGTCTAGTACTCTAGTCAGAAATAAGACTCAGGAAGGTTTCAAGAGCTTTATTCAAAAACTGTGTCAGCCCAATGGCCAGGTAGCTGAATCTGAGATTCAAACTCCCTGGCCCCAGTATATACCTTAAGGTTACAGTTTCATTCAACCCATGAAGTTCCCACCTTTGCATTCCCCCAATATCAGCATGAGAAAGACAGAACTACAGATACATTGTTTTGGGAAAGGCAAGTCACTCCCTGTGAAATAAAAGATAAGGAATACTCGGCAAGCTCTACTGATCTAGTTACATGCGAACAAAAGAAAGAGGCCCCATGGCCTTGGGGCAGCGGAGATGGCTGGCCCAGCTGTGGCTGGTCTGGGTACGTGCGCCCTGCCAGGCCAAGAATGGCGCAGGCCTGACACAAGTCTGGCTTCTCTCTCATTTTTATTCCCAAATAGTAGAGCTTAGCAAAACTTTAGACTGTAGTATCATGAACAGCATCAACTTGAGAAATTTGTGCTCAGCTGCATTTGGCCCTGAATGACCTTTGTGAAGCTCTGCTCCCTGATCTTGTTAAGGGGCTGTGGTATGAAGCCTAGAGAACCAAACATTAATCCTTTGAGGAGGTCTGTTATTGCTCAGACAGGAAGGATACCTAGTGAAAGTGAAACATCTTATACTTACTATCAATCTGTCAAACTTTATTGCTAAAAATAAAGAAATCTACACATAGTTTATATTCATTAAAACTCATAAAATACAAAATCATGTATGTAAACATGCAGAAATCATGTATACAAACATGAAATCACTTGTGTAAACATGAGGCAGTTGGTGGCAAGATCTCCTGGCTACTGTTGTCCTTAACTTCTCTTTCTGCTTCCTTTTCTTCTGTGTATCTTGTCAGGCCAAAAGAGAGAGCTGTGGTGGCCAGAGAGAGAAGAGAGGCAAGAGGCACTGTATTTTGTCCCTACTTTTGTGTTATCTGGCAGGTAGGAATAGAGCATTTTGTTTTCAATAACCGAAATCATTTCAATAACATGAAATCATTGCTATTCATTTCTACAAAAAAATGGGAGTCCAATCCAGTGTGTAACAGACTTCCCTCTGTGATACACCTCTGAAGATGCCAGCCACAGATGCAGGCAAAACGTTAGGAACAAGATCCACCAGACCACGGCCACACAGCCTGGGAAACCCACCAGAACCAGTTGAATCCGGCCGTGAAAGCCTTCGACAATACATCGGAGTCCAATTTGATCATATGTTTACTCAGAAGTGAATCCTAGTGGGATGCATAGGGCTTACTCACAGCTAAGTGTGCACAAGACTGAGTATATGGAACAGCTTTATGCTGAGTGAGGCTACAGGTCATTAGCCCAGCATTGTCTGCTCATAACAGTAGATTTCACAGTCGATGAGAACAGCCCCCATTCCCTCAATAGGCCTCTACTCTATGCCAGATTTGAATCTTCCAAGTGTTAGCAACCTTATTTACCTAAAGAGTTAGGGTATAATGTTACAGTATTTGTTTGCGTTCAAAGACAATTACACATATCCTTAATATTCATATAAATTCCTGATCCTCTTTCTAAACATTTATAAGTGGTAAATTCAATATTGCGTGATTCCATTAAGTATTAGAGGTCTGTTAAGATGAATTACTGAAGGAAATTACATTGCAACAATTTACTGGAAAGAGACTCAAAATCATGACTCCGTGATAAATTGCTTCATTCTATAGTGTTAGATCAATTATTTAACCAAACATTTTATTTTTTTTACTTTTGACTTGGGGCCAAGTAGTGGCATAATTTGACACAAACCAGCTTAGAGTAATATCCTGGCTGTAATGCATCAGAGAGCAGACACAACAAAAGCAGAGCACTTTTTAAATGGGGTTACAAATCAGTTGTTCTTACCGTAAACCTTTGTTGTTTGTTGGAAGACACAGGCTATATAACAAGGCCCCAGAAATATGAGCATGATCTTGCACTGTTTAAAGCGTTTTAACACTGTCCATACAACTATTGGGAAGAATTTTAAAGTGGAAGCCTTGTGACTGTAGATTTTATCCTTCTCTGTAACTTATATTGGGGTTTTAAATCTATTTTTTTATTTTAATTTTATACTCTATATTGAAAAGGTCTAAGGCTGTACAATAAAATCTTTGACGATGATGATGATGAACAAGGTCCCCCAAATATGAGTAGTATGCTTGTTCAGCAGCTGATTTGCTGCAAAATCTAAGGATTTTGCATTCAGTTTAGTTTATCAGGCATGTCTCATCTTTATGAAAATGAATGTAAGAAACATGTAGAGCATCTCTCCCCTGCTGATTTTGACTCTCACTTATGCTGCATTAGTTTAGATGTCCCCCCCCCCCCGCTCTTTCAGTTTTCCCCTAGCAGAGAGTGGAAGTGGACTTCTGCCACGTACCAGATGGTGCACGTGCACTTAATGCCTACTTGCCCCTCTCCTGTTCTCAAATAAAGGAGAATTCCAAAGCTGGGAGATGCAGAAGTTATTTGAATAGTGACTCTTCACTAATCTTGAGAGCTGAAATCTCCTTTTCATACTGTACAGTCAACAAGGAAGAGAATACAAAAACTCAAAGGGCCATTCCAGATATTTCTCTGGTCAGAGCCCAACAGGAACAGAAAATAATATCTGAACATGACCTGTACATATTTGCTTGTGCAGTAAATTTGCTAGGAGCATACTGCTATGTAATAGGAAAGTTGTGAGATCCCTTTTACTCCAATGGTAGCCCTGCAGCGTTTAAAATAACACACACAGAGACACAAAGCAAAGTCCTTGTGATCATTCAGAAATGGTGACCAGAAGAGAGGGGAAAACTGCTGGGTGAGCTAGGGAAGGCAGGAAGAAGCAAGAAAACCCAGATAAAGAATTATGCTTCCTGTTTGTTTTGCTTTACATGGGAAAGCAAAGCAAAAGGAAAAGTTGTGTTTTGCCAGCATTTGGAAATTGCACAGCCTCTCTGCTCTGCTTCATGGTGGCTTTAGAAAGGGAAAAAAACCCAATGCATAAAGGAAAGTCTACAGTGAAGAAAAGGTAAGTTAGCTGCAAGGCAGAACACAAGTGCATAAATGGCCTTGGATTCAGGCCTGAGTTAAGGTAGGTAACAAAACAAAAAACTTTGACCAATACTTGGCAATAAAAGAAGCAATCTAAGTAAGCTAAATAAAGTTTGTTAAAAGAAGCCAAAGGCACCGAATGAAGAATGCTGACAATTACTATTCCACCTAAGAGTTCATCCAAGTTTAGTTTCCTTCATAATATCTTGTCATTCTCGTTGTGATTAATAATCTAGAAATGGAAAGCAAACACACAAGAGTCAGGTGACTGAGCAAATGATGCTAAACCTTTGCAGAGGATTATTCTGAAGAAAGCTGTTTGAAATGATTAATTGATCACCACACCTCAGGAGAGCAGACACAAAATGGCAAATGAACTTTTACTCATAAGTCCAAAGTGATAATGATGGCAAGACAGTCTCTTATAATTATGTAGTTTACTGAATTGCTATTCAGGATAGAGACCTCAAACTTGCTTTATACTTTTATACAATTTATAAATTTATACTCCACCTATATGATGATGATGATGATGATGATGATGATGATGATGATGATGATGATGATGATGATGATGATGATGATGATGATGATGATGATGATGATGATGATGATGATGAAGAAGAGGAGGAGGAGGAGGAGGAGGAGGAAGAAGAAGAAGAAGAAGAAGAAGAAGAAGAAGCAGAAGCAGAAGCAGAAGAGGAGGAATTTGGATTTATATCCCCTTTCTCTCCTGTAAGGAGACACAAAGGGTCTTACAAACTCCTTTTCCTTTCTCTCCCCGCAGCAGACACCTTGTGAAGTAGGTGGGACTGAGAGAGTTCTGCAGAATTGTGACTAGCCCAAGGTCAACCAGCAGGAATGTAGGAGTGCGGAAGCAAATGTGGTCACCAGATAAGATTCCACCACTCATGTAGAAGAGAGGGGAACCAAACCTGGTTCACCAGATTAGAGTCCACCTGCTCTTAAGTACTATACCATGCTGGCTCACACTGACTGTCAAGCACTATACCATGGTGGCAAGATCTCTAGGTGACTACAACATCAAATTGCCCCCAGAAGGAGGGATAGTTGTCATGGTAACAAACACACAACTTATTGAAATAAACACTGACAGTTTATTTGTAGTAATAAAATTGGCCATAGCCATAGCGTTTATTGGCAGAAAGGACAGAAGAGCGTGGTGCAGCATGGGGGTCTGATCTGATAGCTGGGCAGCCAGGCAGGCTGACCCAAAGCAGCTTTCCTCAAACCCGCTGTTTGAGGAAAATGAACTCACCCTTGAGTTAAAAGGAGGGCGGCAATGAAAGGGGGAATTCCAGACGGGCGGAGGAAGAATCCCCCATTTGCTGAGGGGGGGTGGCGCAAGCTGTCTCAACCCAAGTAGGGTTGCCAGACCCCAGGCTTGCTCCACCCCTACCTCATAGGGAGGTTCCCAAAGAGGGCAAGCAAGCAGCTTCCCCAGGCAAGATCAGTCTCCCATGCGCAAATTGACAATGCCTATGACAAGGATAAAGCAAGAACAATAGCCTCTATACCCCTGAAAAGAAAGGGGAGAGGTGGGTGGGACGATCTCGGCGGCGGGGTGAAAGAGGGGCCGCACATGGCCCGTCCCCAGCTTAAATGGGGAAGGGGTGGTCTGGGCGGCTGACGCCAGGGCTCTGCGACCTGACGTCACCCCAGCCAATCAGCATGCGAGGCAGTGCTGGCCTCATCACTGAAGGATGGGCCCGCCCCTGCCCCGGCCAGAAGAGGCAGAGGAGCATGATGGCGCCCCCTTCCCCTGGTGGCAAATGGCAGCCGCGGTAAGTTGCGGGCCGCCTCCTTAAAACAAGAAATAAAAGAAAAAGAAGAAAAGTTTTGATTTATACCCTGCTTTTCTTAGCCATACAAAGTCTAAAAGCAGCTTACAAATTCCTTCTCTTGCTCTCCCCACAACAGACACCTTGTGATCAGGTGGGACGTAGAGAGTTCTGAGAGAACTTTGACTAGCTTAAGATCATTCAGCAAGCTTTGTGTGGAGAAGCGAGGAAACGAACTTGGTTTACCAGATTTGAGTCTGCTTCTCATGAGGAAAGGGGAATCAAATTTGGTTCTCCAAACAGAGTCCACCTCCTCGTAACCATGTGTGAATCATTCCCACTTCACACACACAAGCAGATTCTGTTTCAGAGAGATTCTCACAATAGGCCACACCCAGTGCTTTAGTTAGGTCACCCTTTCTGCTGGGATGTGTAGCAGTTTGATTATACTCTTGACCATTTGCTGGGAGAGGCTAGTGGTGACGTTCCACTTGAGTATCTAATACAAAAACAAAACAGCCTATAAAGAACTAAACTGTACATAGGCTATTATAATCAATACAGTAAGCTGTACCTGTTGAATAAATACTTGTAGAATGCACACACTTTACTATGTAATTATTTACAAAGCCATACACATAAACCCGAAGTGATACAAAAAGCACAGAAAAGTATATTCTCAACTTTTTGCGACACATAGTTCATGAGACTTGAACAACTGTAAACATTTCATGGCATTCCAGTCCATTCCCCAGTCAAACAGTAGTGGATGTCTGCTAAGCTGCTGTATTGTTCTATAGCCAGTGGCTGTTAACATAAAATCTAGCTATTCCGCAGACATTTCATGCACACCACTGCACTTCATCAGAACCTTCAAAACCAAGGATTTTTCCAAAGAACCCTCTCACTTTGCTCCTTACACAGTTGCGTAGCTGACTGACTCTGCTGACTTGCTGCCTGTTTAATTCTTCAGGCCTTTCTGTTGAAAACAGTCTTCAACTAATTTCATCCAGAATGGCCAGTTTGTGATATCAGCTGTTCGTGTCTTACTTGTTATAGATGTAGAAAAAAAGTGTCTACTTCAGTCAATGTTGCAAAATTAAATTAAACAAATTGGAGGTTGCTGCAGCAAATTAAATGATGTTGAAGTAGACAAAGCAAATTATTTGATAGGGACACTCTCTGGGGTGCATATTTAAATAATAGCTCAAGAAAATAGATACATTGATTTTTGAGTAGTCATTTAAATGGGAACAAATTTATATTTGTTTAAACCTAGTGGAGATACCTGTGTAACCATGTGTTTTGTAAAACATTGCACTGTTAATAAGAACCCTTAAATGGGGGTCAGCATTCAGTGAAACCAAGGGTATGACGATATTCTGACAAATAGTAGGTAACTTCAGGAGCTGAAGTGACATCCCATGCTTGATGTGTGTTAGATGCAAAACAGAACCTGTGGCCCCTTGCCTTCTGCTCCAGGGCTCATCAGATCCTAGAGCAAAGTCGTAGGTTCAAATCTAGCAGCAAACAGACAGATTCCTAGGCAAGAATCCTTTTAAAATGCTTTATGCATTCTAAGGCAATCTCATTCACATTGCTCATTCATCCAAGGTTGTGCTGACTGCCCAAAGCTGGCTGCTTGAGCAGGAGAGCTCCACTGATAGTGGAAGCCAAAGTTCTGCCCAGCTCATCTCTGGCGTCTTCCTTTCTGAGGGACATGTCATCACAGTCTTTCTGGCCTTTCTCTGCTATTTTTTAAACCTCTTTAGTCCTTTTTCCTTGGCCTCCAAAGTTTAGGTGCATCCACTTCTTGCTTGATACCTTTTTGACATCTTTTTTGGTCTCTGTCAAGCTCATTGGCTCCATCCTTCTCTGTTTTTCATGGCCACTTCCATTTGTTTTGTCATACTAATTAGGGAGGGTTAAGAGACTGCATCAAAGTGTTTAAACAAATATTAGGATGGCATAGGACAGTGGTGGCGAACCTTTGGCACTCCAGATGTTATGGACTACAATTCCCATCAGCAAAGGCCATGCTGGCAGGGGCATAGGATAACATGGTGTTTTTTTGGGGGGGGTGTGTGGTTTTTTTGGGGATGGTTAGAAATGACTTAAGAAATTTCAGGCCAAAGTTGTTAAATACATATGAAATCTTAAGAACAGTTGCAAATGGAGACATATAAGCACTTAATGAAACATTTCATGCAGCATAACCATTAAGAACCAGTATTAGGTATAGAATCTGTATCCTGTATTTGACAATAGATTTCTCATACCAAAATCTCCTTTTCTCTCTTCTTTGGTGAAACCCTTATTCCTCACACCATGTAGAAGTCTTACCAAACATTGGCTGATTCACTGAACTACCAAGGCAAACCTGCTACTGCCATGAGGTTTGGCAAAATGGGTTTGTGCTAATTACCCAGAGCATCTGAAGAATTGCCTCCTGTGTTGTCCTACCTTAGACCTGAGAACAGCTCCTTAATGGAAGTTCCACCAATAGGAAAGAGATGCTTCAGCTGTTGCCCCTTGATAGTGGAACTTTCTCTCTCATGAGCTGACAACAGCTATTTTCCTAAAAATACCTCTGGATGGAACCAAAGACCAGCCTTTTCTGGAGAACCTTTTGAGCAAGGTTGTGTAATGGCACTGTAATTGAGAATGGCAATGGGTAGCTGGAAATGTAAATTGATGATTTTGTAGTGGCTTTATTGGTTCTTATAGATCTGGCTGTATTGACTAAGTACGCCGTAAACTGCTGTGGGGACTTTTTTAGTTGGAGGGTAGTCTATAAATTAACAAAAGCAATAAAACCACTCTTGCAGCTCCCTTTTTCATTAGTTTGGATTGCTATTCCCTTCTTCTTCAGCCTTTTATTTTTTGAATAAGGAAAGCCTCCCTAGCTTCTAGAAGTTTCCCAACAATCCCAGATCAGAAGGCTTTGGTTCAGCAAACATTTGGTTTAGCAAACATTTAGGTACACTTCCCACACCCTTTTAACCATTTCCTGGTGCTCCTAGAAAGAACTGATCAGGAGTCTTTCTTTGAGCTTCCAAGGAGGAACTGCAGAAATATCCTGGGAGGAAATACCAGTGACAGCAATTGCAGTTTTATATACACAACCATTTTAAGACAAGCCTTCATTCAACTAGTTTACTGAATGTACCTATAACATGCAAGAAAATGTAAGTAAGACAGTTGGTGACTTCTTTCTTTCTTTCTTTCTTTCTTTCTTTCTTTCTTTCTTTCTTTCTTTCTTTCTTTCTTTCTTTCTTTCTTTCTTTCTTTCTTTCTTTCTTTCTTTCTTTCAGCACAGTAGTGTCCATAGGGAAAATTGGGATATGGACAAAACCATCCCTGATTTTCCCAAGATGTTTGGGGGAATGCCAAGACTATCAGATAAGAGAAGAAGAGTTTGGATTTATATCCCCCCTTTCCTGTAGGAGACTCAAAGGGGCTTACAATCTCCTTGCCCTTCCCCCCTCACAACAAACACCCTGTGAAGTGGGTGGGGCTGAGAAAGCTCAGAAGAACTGTGACTAGCCCAACATCGCCCAGCTGGTGTGTGTTGGAGTGCACAGGCTAATCTGAATTCCCCAGATAAGCCTCCACAGCTCAGGCGGCAGAGCAGAGAATCAAACCCGGTTCCTCCAGATTAGAGTGCACCTGCTCTTAATCACTATGCCACTGCTGCTCTAGGGCAGATCTACTTGTGGCCTTTGGCAAAGCCAAGCGCAACAGAATTATCAGTTTTAAAGTGGTGGTGGTGAGATTGGGGGCGGGGGGCAAGAGAAGAGTGAATCCTCTTCCCCTGTGCCTCATTCAATTCGTCCAGGTTGCTCTAAGGCTTTCATTGCCTCAGCAAGCACAAGACAGAGGTGTAGGAAAGAGGGAAACATCAGTCATTCTAAACGGATAAGGACCACCAGCCTCCAAAACTCTTCTCCCCCTGTGAGTGTTTAGAATGTGCCCTAAGCTTGCCCCATAGTCTCACTTGTCCACTTCTTACCATGGTAACTGTCAATGTACAATCCTTAAAAAGGGGGCAGGGAAAGACAACAAATAGGCAGGTTCTGCAGGTGGAAGAGCAAAGGGTACCTTGGCCAGTGGAAGGAGGGCAATTAGCAAGGTCAAGGAAATTGTGTGGTGGTCTGTGTCTCCCACTGCATAGAACTTGATATATGTGAACCTCTGCTCAGAAATCTTTAGCTCCCCTTCCTCTTTGTTCACCATAGTCTTGCCGTACTAACAGTCACAGCTTCTGCTTTACAAAAGGCTGTGACTCCCTTCTGAAGCCCAGTGTGCTTCTGGCAGGCTATGGTGGAGTCAGACAGTGCAAAGTCAGGAACAAACAGTGGGCAGAGGCATGGTCAGGCAAGTCTGAGTTGGGGCAGGTGGTAGGTGGCAGACGCAGGCATGGTTAAAGTGGTCTGGAGTTGAGAAGCCCAGGAATTCAGGTGGGCAGATAGGCAGAGGCCTTGAGGCATGGAACAGGGAACAGAATGCAAGAAGCTTCATGGCAAAACATACTCATTGCACCCAGCCCAAGCCCAGCCCCAGGAAGGGCTTAAGTAGAATGACTCTGCTAATAAGGCCAGTCTCCTGTGGAGTCTTAGTCCTTTTCAGATGCCAATGAGTCTAGTTCACAGAATCGTCTGCCATACTGAGAAGCAATAGAGGCATTCTTATTTTAAACTGAAGCAGCAGCCTCTGCCTTTACTTCCTTCATACAGCTGGCTCATCTGAAGTTCCTGGTGACTCTCCCAGCTGCATGGCATCATGCTTTGCCTCAGCTTGCAGGGAAGGGCTTGGACCTGGCTCTGCCTCAGCTTGTAGGGAGGAGCTTGGAGTTGACTCTGTTGCCTGCATCTTCTCATAAGGAGCCAGTTCTAGCCTCATGGTGTCTCTAGACTCCACTTCTGAGTCCTCATCACCTGGAGACTGACTCAGGACACCCAGGTTCTCCCTCTCCCTTCCCTCTACTTCCTAGCAGCAGCCTAATCAGGAAAAAAGGGTTTGTGTGCTGCAGAAAGAGGCATCTCTTTCATTCAAATTGAATCTTGCCCATATCCTAGCAGCAGCCCAATTGGGTGAATGGGGCTCAGACACTGCCGAATGAGCCATCTCTGCTAGGCAATTGAACTTCCCCCACTTCCTAGAAGCAGCCTAATCAGAGAAATGAGGACACCCACTACAGAATGTGCCATCTCTTCTATGCAATTGAGCCTGGTCCACCTCCTAGCAGCAGCCTAATCAGGGGTACGGGGCACACGTGCTGCAGAATGAGTCATCTCTGGGTGGCAGAGCACACACACTGCAGGTGAACTATGTCTTCAAGGCAATTGAGCCTCCTACTTCCTGCTGCTGCCCCTCTCTGCCTACTGCTTGGGGCATTTACTCCCCTCATCCCCTAGATCCAGCCCCGGATGAAAGATAATGAAGATAAATTCTTCTCACTTTAATTTTATTTCATAATGAGCAAATGACGTTTCTAGAATTTTGTTTTTACAGGCCCTGAGGAATGAGATTAAGAAAATGAAGAGTTTGGTTGCTTGAATGACCTAATGTGGCAGTTTTCTGACATGGTGGGGGAGGGAGTATATTGCTCCTGACAAGGCCATACTTTCGCTGAAGATAAATGGGGGATTTAATGCGCTGGTATTGTCAATCTGTTGCTCTTCACAGACACTAAATTCACATTTTTTAATAAAGGTAAGAAAAGCAATTCACTTCATGGAGTTCCTGTAATATATCATTTATGATTTACTACATATAAGCACCAATAGCATAAACATTTAAAATCATCAGTAGGGCTGTAAAAAAAAAAAGGAAGAAAAATGTTTTAAAATAAATCTGTGTCAACCAAACAGGCAACGACCCTGTGTGAGAAGGTTACCAAGTAGAGAAGAGGCTACAGTCAATGAAGTGTTATAAAAATGTTCCAGCTTATTTTTGTCATAAACTACTGCCACAGATTTTCTGTATCTTAATCTCATGCTGATCAAATAATATCTCTGAATAGATATCAGCACTTTTTGGGGCAGATAGGAACTTCTCTTTTATCTACCTGAAATTTTGAGACTTCAGATTCTGGCTACTTACTTAATATTTTGCATTTATATTCTGTGAATATTATTTTACACTAATTATTTGATAGTGTACATTTGACAATCATCAGCTGAAAACATTTTGTATCTGATGTTAACAACTGCTTGTCATATGACTTCTGGTGGAATGGTGTTTCACTCTGGCCCCTTCTGCACACGCAAAATAATGCATTTTCAAACCACTTTCACAACTGTTTGCAAGTGGTTTTTGCCATTCCGCACAGCTTTAAAGAGCACTGAAAGCAGTTTGAAAGTGCATTATTCTGCATGTGTGGAATGAGCCTCTGGTTGTGCTGCCGAGTATTCCCAGACTACACACTGCTGATAGGGGCTACCTTTGTGGGCTGTAGAGCAAGTTTTTCTTAGCTCTCAGTTCCCCAGATATTGGGGACCTTAAATTTGACAAATTGATTGGAGTGGTCTGGAGTTTAGTCCC
The DNA here is from genome assembly GCF_021028975.2 of Sphaerodactylus townsendi. Classification (NCBI taxonomy): domain Eukaryota; kingdom Metazoa; phylum Chordata; class Lepidosauria; order Squamata; family Sphaerodactylidae; genus Sphaerodactylus; species Sphaerodactylus townsendi. The sequence goes on from NC_059426.1 coordinate 48,855,413, forward strand.
ATCAGTTCTGGAAAAAATCCAGAGTCAGCAGTGTGAGTGAGCCGTTGAGCTCTGGAAATAGCCTCCCACTTATCTTTGTTTTACTTTTTGTAAGTCTTTCTTTCATTTTTACTGTTAACTTTCTTTTCTTTTTCTGTAATCTTTTTTTTTGCAAAATAAAAATTATTTGGAAAAAAAATCCAATTGCTTGCATATACAAGCTATATTGTGCCCACCCAGTCTGCTTTTTGAACTTGCATTTCACTCTGTCCTTCCATTTTGAGAACATGATACCAGCTTCTGTCTGCTTGTCACAACATGCTAAGAGTACAGTTTCCAGCCACTGGCAATTCAAAAGACCAGGAACTGGTATAGGAAGGGTCACACCTTATAATCACATTTTATGGAGGGCAATAACAGCTCCCAGAAGACATCAAGTCTTGCCCATTACCTAGTCAGTAATTCATTAATCGAGGCATCTTAGCAATTAATTGAGACATTTAACCACAAGGGAATTGTGCTATGTCACTGAAGAAACTCTAAGCTGGTAACTAAATGGATTGCCCTCTGCAGGAAATGGGCTGAAAAATATTGTTCTGTTCCTTGAGAACTATTTTGACATTTGGATGGTCAAAGATTGGAAAAACAGCATGTGAACAGTCCAGCAACATTAATCATGTTTAAGCCTGAGAGAATTCAATAGAAGAGTTTTAAACTCAACTCTCCCACAGAGATCAATGCAGCTGAAGGTGCTTAGATACACACATTTTCCTACTCCAATACTTCTAACAGACTTTTGTTTCTTTTTCCTGGAAACAAAGTGGCAATTCTACCTAAACTTACTGTAGAGGAAAGTTGAATTGAACACACTAGTTCATTCCATGGAACAGACATATACAATTGTTTAAAATCTCTGTTTAAAATCTCTTCCCCTTTTCTATTTTTAAAAAACAAAGCTACATAAATTACAAAATTGTTAGACATCACACATATGACTTGACCCAGTAGCACCAAGATTTGATTCTTCAGCAGGTGGCCAAACAGTTGTGTGATTATTTTACCACAAGTTGCGTTTACAGAGACTTTATATTTGCTGTGCCATGCATTCATCCCACTTTTGCCATGTAGTTTTAATTATTCATCGGGCCTGTGGTAAGTTATCACACAACCTCTTTCTTGATGTCTTGTTTTCAACTTATTTGTTGAAGTTATACCAGGCTTTGGCAATTATGGTGCAAAAGCAGCCATATTGTGCAGTTTATTTTCTTTTAATTGTGATTTGGAAAAACACAGTGAAAGCTGATGCATACCATTTCTCCGAAAATAAGACATCCCCTGAGAATAAGACGTAGTAGAGGTTTTGCTGAAGTGCTAAATATAAAACATCCCCTGAAAGTAAGACGTAGCAAAGTTTTTGTTTGGAAACATGCCCATTGAACAGAACACCAGAGCATGCAGCTGTGGAGTGGAAAAATAAGACATCCCCTGAAAATAAGACATAGCACATCTTTGGGAGCAAAAATTAATATAAGACACTGTCTTATTTTCAGAGAAACACGGAAGTTGATTGAGACCAGTGAAATAATGGGCAAGATTTCTAAGACATATGAGAAAAGGCTACAGTAAAATTCATAACAAGCAAATGTATTACTGAGGCTGATCCTGACAATATTGCATAACATCCCATTCATGAAAAGGTTATAGAACTGTTCTTTCCATCTTGATTGATTTGGTGGAATATTCAGGGGGTGATAATGAACCTCATCTTATATAGCTGTCCAGGGACAACTTCAACATCATAGAACTTTACCAGAGGTGAAGGGAATAGGACTAGATGGAGCAGTCTGCCAGTTGACCCACCAGGGAAGTATGCCCTTCAGAAGGCAAGCCTACTACAGAGGCCAACAGCACTCCCAACCCAGCAGGATGAGGGAGATACAGCTACCACATATAGTATTCTTGTACCTTAATACACTGGCACCAGACTAGGAAAAACCTTTGTCTGGAACCTTGGAAGAACCTCTTCCAGTACTGGGCTGTGTACGATATGGTTTTGTGAGAATGTGTATTCACATTCAGATTTCACACAGGACAGTAAGTGGCAGATTTTTCCTTTAAAAGGGCAACACACAGGACAGTAAGTGGCAGATTTTTCCTTTAAAAGGGCAAAACGCTGTCCCCAGGGAGCCATTCGCACAGGGGGCGCAGCTGCTTCTCAGCCACGCCACCCTCGCGTCGCCCGACCGGTGCAAAGCCGGCGTTTCCCAACCTCGCTCGGGGAGCGAGGTTGTTGGGAAATGCCGGCTTGGAGCCGCTGCTGTGCGAATGGCAGCTGCTCCAAGGTGCCCTCCCCTCCCACTCCCACCTGTCACTTACCTGGTCCCTGGCCCTCCGGAGCGTCGCCAAGGCCTGGGGACACGCCCCCCTGCCCTGCAACACTCAAGCAGGCACGCAGGGCCGGGGGGGCATGTCTCCAGGCCTCGGTGGCCGATATGTCACCCGAGGAAAAGACCAAGGTCAAGCCATCTGAGAGACCCGGTCCCAAGCGTGCGACGTCGGGTAGGCGTGGATTACGCCGACCCAACCCCTTCCGCCTCCATGCGGAAGGGGCCATAGTGACGAAGAAATGCTTGATGCTACACACGAACAAAATACATGTTTTCTTTTTTTTTAAAGAAAATTTCTTTGGTTTGTGTAATAGTTCTTGGTTTACAGTTTTACCTTTCATTGATTGGTTGGTTGATTGATTGATTTGATTTGATTTGATTTGATTTGGTATACCGCCCAATCCCCAAAAGGCTCTGGGCGGTGAGTTTTATGTAACTGCAGTTTTATGTAACTGCAATTGGCTTTTCTGAAAATATCATGATACAGTGTGTATGTATACGAGTTGAAGGGTGTGGATCTGAGTAGGTGGACTGTAAACAACTGAAGTCTCAACTACATTCTTTGCTGATTTGGGTGTGTGGAGAGCAGGACTCCCTGTTGGAAAGCTTGGGCTTTGCAATGTTGTAAACAATATTTTTGAATGGAGTCCAGGAAAAATGAACACAGGTGGACAAACAAGCATACTCTTTTTCTTGCAAATATTTAGAGGTCTATGGAAAAGTTAAAGTTCTTTATTTACAAATGTATGGATGTGATACAACATGCTGCAGCCTTTGGTTCTACCTGAATTCTTTGTTTGTTCTGGCCCTCTGTTGGATTTCCTTGTCACATTTTTACACCAGAACATCGGAACTAGGCATGGGAAGGAACTGGGCTTTCTGGAAAGGTGGTGAAAGGGGAGAGAAACTGGGAATAATGGTCAGTTTGCCTGTAGTGTGCAAATTTACAATTATTAGATTCGTAACTCTAATAGTCAGATGCAGTGGGACCAAAAGATTATGTTGCAGTTTCTGAAGAATGCATTCAGAAGAAAGCAGTACTTAAACTAAATCACTATATGTTTCTGATTTTAATATACTGGAAGAAATGATGAATATAGTTTTAAAAAATGAAAAACTGTATGAATAATTAAGATAATTAAAATATGATCATTTGATATTATAATATATATTTTGGAAGAAATATGTTCAGAAATTATTGATAGTAATTATATGCCAACATTATCTCATTTATTATTATTAATATAGTTTATTTATTAGAATCTGCCTAAGATTTTTTTTAGAAAATATGTCGGCTCTCATGTGTCCACAACTGTAATTAAGAAAAGATCTGTTTTCTTTTCTATTGTTCTTACTGCTTTGTTATATCTTTTTGTTATTACTAAATTAAAAAAAACTTTTAAAAAACCAACTCAAATCTCATCCTAATGTTTATCTTGATCATGAAGAAGTTCACGTATCTCTCTGTGCTATGTGCACACATTGATGGTATTAAAAATTACCATTTTAAAATCCTACATACTGCAGTGGGACAATCTTCCAAATCATATTAGAATGGATTTTTATTACCTCTTCCTTTATGCCTTTGAAATCACGTATATGAAACAAAACACAAATCTTGTAGAAACGCTCACACCAAATAAAAGGAATGCAAGTAATTTGGATATTAAACTCTAGAGAATCTTTAAATCAGACATAATTGTTGGTGATAATATTGATGTTAAAAAATTAAAATGTTATTTTAATTTCAGGGAAGCAATTTTTGTGTCTGCTGGTAGTAGCTGCTAGGTAGCACTAATTACTGCCAATATAGCTTTCCCAATAACAGGATATAGCTTTGAAATGGTTGGAATAGAATTCAATGTAATGTGGAGACAATAAGGCAGTGAGAAATCTGTCACCTAAGGTTGATGGCTTGGGAGTGTCTGTCAAATGGAAACAGTCAGATAGTCAACAAACCCTCTGCAGAGTGGAGGGCAGTAGAGAGCAGAAACATTGCTAGAGGGCATGTGAAAGCAGAAACAGGAATCTAATGCACATTCTTAAGTTGGCTCTCCAGTTGTGCATGAATATGACACATATGATTTCCAAGTGTGTTCCAGCAATCAGAGTTGTGCCTGCATAGACCTGTAAACAGTTAGCGATAACACATATCAAGCATTTGGGAATGGGCTGGATACAGCTTTTCATGCTACTCTTTAAATTACTAAGGCTGTCTGTGATTGGAAACAAGCTGCCTTTTTGATAGACAAATACCACAGTAATTCTGAAATTGCAGCTAGACTTTCTATTGGTTCAAAAAGTGATTAGTGGACAGTATTCTTGTTATACATAGACAAAGCTATTTAGAACCCTTTTAACTGAATATCAGAGTGTCACCTAGCAAGATTTTCTGGGCTAAACAAGGCAAAGGACCATCCTCATCTTCAAATAGACATTTTTAATTTTAAACTCCCTTTGGAGGATTGCTGGATGTGTGTGGTATAAATAGCTCCCAATCTGATGGAAAAGACTGCATCAAGACAAAATGATCTTTTAACTCTTGATAACAAAATGTTTGCCTTGCCAATGTAGAGTTTTTAATCAATGAGGGTAATATTTGCAAACCCACTTATTTAACCAGAAATGCACTGAACAATAATTATGTAATGTGTGACTGTCTTCCTTTCTCCTCTTTTTTGCTGCATATTTCAGTCAAATAAAATTGCTCAGAAGGAGTTTTTATTGTGACAGATTGCCCAGTGACATATGTGATGATATTAACAAAACCCATATGCTGTTTGCTTTTATATTCTGGAGATAACAAATCTGCTAATTCCACTGCGGATACGGGAACAGCAACCAAGTAGCTGTCTGCAGACACCTCATTAAAGAGAAGAGAAAGGCTTAAAGAGCAAGGAAGAACCTTCTCTTTGTGATTGTCCTAGACAATATTTACAAGACCAGAACTCAGTAATGATTATGGATCTTCTCATTATTTTTCCACTTTCATGTGTCTGTGTGAGAAAAGCAACATGAAAGAATCACTAGCAGCGTTTGCAGCATCCCTTTATAGTGCACTAGCAGATTGGGCACTCCCACTGGTGCAGGGGTGCACCAGCTCCAGAGGGGATTCAAACTCCACCTTTGGATGGGGCTGCCTATCACACAGTGAACCTTATGCCTTATGGGAAGGGAGGGGGCATGGCTCAATAGCAGACAATTGACTTTGTATGCAGACATCCCCCAATTCAATTTCTGGTACCTCCAGGTAGTAGAAGATGTGAAAGCCCACCACATAATGAAAGTCTTGCCAGTCAGGACACACAGTACTGACTTAGACAGACCAATGGTCTGACTCAGTCTAAAGGAGCTGCGTATGTTCATACCAGTAGGGATTTAAACCTGCAGCTGTATAGTCAAGTCTGACACTCCATTACTCCATTACTCCATTCTTTCTCTTTGTGGAGTAATTTCTTCAGTACACTAAGTATGTTAGAAGATTACAACCAAAATGAATGTTAAAAGTGAATTTTGAGTTTTCTTCTCAGGAGAACTGTCTAAAGATATTTTGAGGGGATCCCTCCCCACCAAAAGTTTTGATTTGACTAGAGAAATCTCTGGGGTGGGTAAGTGCATCGGATTCATTTCCTAACCCATACAGAATTAACTACAATTGACAATAGGGTTACCTAGCAAAAGGGTTCTTAGAAAAATATCATGTTTTGACAGATGCTCCAGAAGTTGACATGTAATTTGATTCAAAGGCAAAGACACATTTGTCTGCAGTCTAGACAAAGGCTGAACTTCCATTGATTTGGTGGCCCTTAATTCCACCTTTTTGGGTTTAGGTATATATGAGTTAAAAGAAACATAGAGAAGCTAGGATAGCTAACAGTCTTTATTACTGTCTTCCTTTTATTTAATAGCTAAGTGTTACATCTGGACAAAGGCATTGAAGACAAGAATTTCTGGAAACACACATACATTCTTTTTCATAATTCAAAGATTCACTTGTACAATGAAATCAGTACATTATGAACTTTACTTTGTCATGTTTTCCATTTTATCTTCAAGTTATAATAGTTTTTTGGTTGAGAGGTGATTTTTTGTTTTTAATAGAGAGTGAAAGAAAATTGGATTGTTTCAGTTTGCGGATAAAAGAATCAACAAAATACTACCTTTAATAACAATATGGATTTATAATTTACATTTAAATATATTGCTCATGTGTGTCCCTTCACTCATTATAAAGTACTCAAGTACAGTCTTGGCTCTCCATCCTGTGTAATAGTTACAAATGACTTGCAGGTTCTCCTCCATCCCCATGCACACAGTGCTCAATTGAGAATACTATTGTGCATGTGACTTCAGTCTCCTCCTGTACCATTTTCCTGAAGTATACTTGTCTCAGGCATGTGCTATTTGGCTTATTGGGGAAACACATGTATTCATCAAAGGTTTTCCCCAAAGGCCCAAATAGCACCTCATCTGGATTGTTTCAGGTCAGGAAAATATCACAGAGGAGAAGGATGAAGCCTGTTTTCCATGTACTACAGTCACCATCCAAATCACACACAGGAATTTGAGAATAACCTGCAAATCAAGTATGACTGTTAAAAAGGAGAAAGGTGAAAACCCTGGGCTAAGTTTGCCATTAATAGAGACTGAATGAAGAGGCAAAGCTACCAGGGGACCGGGGTGTGTGTGTGTGTTGCAGGTTCGTTTGTGGTTTTTTTGTATTTTTAGTATTTTTTCAGTTTTTGGCCTGCAGGGGGTGCAGTTTTTAGGCTAGCAGCACCAACATTTCAGAGATATTTCGAGAGACCCTCCTGATGATACCAACCAAGTTTGTTGAGGGTTTGTTTGGGGGGTCCAAAGTTATGGCCTCCCAAAGGGGGTGCCCTTATCCCCCATTGTTTCCAATGGGACCTAATAGGAGATCTGGGCTACATCTTTGAGGGTCCATGACTTTGGACCCCCTGAACCAAACTTCACCAAACCTAAGTGGCATAATCAAGAGAGTCTCATTAAGATACCCTGAAATTTTGGTGCTGCTAGATTAACAATTGCATGCCTGACAGCTGGCACTCTCCAAATTTCCCCAGATTCTCCTTTTAAATCCACCCCCTTTGGCATGGATTTAAAGGGAGAACCTGAGGCCTCCAGTTTAAATATTGAAAGTGATGCTGTTTCAGGGTGGGGGAGAATCCACCCCAAAAGGTGAATTTAATAGGAGAATCTGGGTTCCCTAGTTTAAACACCATTAAAAGTGACGCTCTTTGGAGGTGGATTCCAGCATCACAGTGGCTGCCCGGCAGTGTGGGGGGGGACTCAGATTTTGTACCGGGCTCCATTTTCCCAAACTACGCCTCTGACTAAATGGGATGTTGTTTGTCAGGTTATTATTCACTTCTCAGATATGGAAAGCTTCACACCCATTTCAGTACATTAAGCCTCTATTACAGGGGCACAACATATTTTCTCCAGGTAGTTGTAAAAGCTAATTAGAACCCACCTATGTATTCCATAATGTATGGATTAGGTATATAGCTAGTCAGAACCCACCTATGTTTTCCAAAATGTGTGAATTGTTTGATTTGATAGAAACTGGAAATTCATCAGTCAAATCCCCTGACAGAGTATTGGACCTACCTTGGCTCAGTCTTCCAAATCCCTTGGAAGAAGAAAAAGCCTTCTTAAGCTGAGGATCCCTTTGTGGTCACCACTATAATTGAGGCTCTTGGCAAAGCAACAGCCTCCAGAGGAAGACTCCTGTCTGCAGTAGGCTTCCGTTTACGAGCCAGTGGAACAAGAAGTCATAGAGCTTGCTAGAGGTGGGCAGTTTTAATTTCCGGTAGGAGCAGTATTGGATTGGGCCAGTCTATTTCCAGCACTCTCTCAGTTTCCCTCATGACCAAAGAAGTCAGAGAACCTGAGCTGAAGTGTGGACCAGGCAAAGAAGTGCATGACTGCCATCTCAAGGCATCCCACACCCAGTCTCATTGAGAATGAAAGCACTAGAATATAAATATTTCCTGAATTCAGGCCCAACCTGGTTACAGGAGTGAGTAGGATTATGAGCTCCCTCCACAGTACATTCAGCTTTATAGTACAATTCTAAAGAGAGTTATTCCAGACTAAATCTGTTCATTTTGGTGGGTTTAGACTGGAGTAACTCTCTTCAGGATTGCACTGTTAGGATTTTCTGAGGAATTTTCTAGGCCTCTCCTTTGAACATCCCTTTCCCATACCATATCACAATCTGTTTTTGAAATTTCTGCCAGTTTCAAAAGCAGGTTGACTTATTACAGGGGCAAGTTCTGCTCTTTGACAAACATAAACCAGTTTGAGCAGTCAGCTAGTTGTGACTGGATCCTGTAGTCTATAAAAGAATTGTGCTGGACTGCAATTGCCAAGGGGGCAACAGCCATACCGAATGTTCTTATTATTAACAGGGTATCAGAGAGCTTTTCATACATATTCCTAGCTAGTATATGTTTGTGTGTATGAATATTTTTATGGCTGCTTTGGAAGAGCTTTGTATGTTAAGCTCTCTTGTGAAAGTTGTTTGGTAGGTATATATTCTTATTCATACTTTTTTTTGACACATATCTCTTTGATTAGCTAGATTCCTGTTATTTAGATTGTATTCCACAAAGCAACATGACATCTACTGAGAACAATGGGGGAATACACTTAAAATGGCAGCAGTGCAATTGATTGCCTAATATAGCATCAATAGAATTACTTGCAAGTGTAGTTTTTTTCCTTGGGCTATTTTTACATTTATGCTTTGATTGACTCATCAGTATGTTTTACTTCCTTATTTGGTACAGAGAGCAATTTTCATGGGCTGGACAGGAATTTATGTGTATGCTTCATTGATATCATGCATCTTTCATGCTGGCAGGTACATTCATATTTCCATAACCTCTTGACAGCTAGGTTTGTTGACAGTCCTAATACATGATCCCTCAGGTAGGGTTGTTAAGATCTCATCAATTCAATGACTCTTGCTATCCTGCTGTTCTTCTCATGAGCTAAAAACACAACTTCAGTTGAACATTATTTATATCCTCCAACATTTTCAATAAATAACCTAGTGAGTTACCCACCATAGAAAATCTATTATGAAATGGTACAATGATTCCAGTTTTCCATATTTAATATTGACAGAACTGGGGGAGAAGACTAGCAGAAAGGGCTGTCACTATTCGTAGTCTTTCTAAAGTTTCAAGTGTACAAAAATAGAAAAAAAGCCTTTCTGAGAAAACTCAGAGAAAACTTGATAAAATATACTCATTATGGGATGAGTTATGAAGCTCACCCATCACTGTGTGAATGTATGCCACCTGATTTTTCTGTTTTTGGTCATAATAGAAAGAATTTATGACATCTGATGGTATGAGCTGATCTGTGGAAAGATGTTATGTGTGAGGAATGGCGGATGTTCTTCAATAGTGAAAATTCCAATAAGAACTTCCTAGAATAGAATGTCTCTATGATTAACGAAAGCAGTATTCTGGTGTAGTCCCAGGTTGTAGCTCAAAAGTATGAAAACCATTTATCCATTCAGGCTTAAGTACAGGCTAATATAAAGCCAGGTTACACAGTATACTGGAGGCTATCCTGTGCATATATTAAAAAGGTTGCAGATGTGAAGGATGACATTCGCCTTTTCCACACAAGGTACTTACAACATTTTCAGGCTGGAAATAGAACATTTCCACATTGTATCTCTCTTCTCCCCCGCACCTGGCCTGGTTTTGGAAGTGTATCCAAAACATTTTCTCCATTGTTTCTGAAAACTCTTAAAACCGTACTTTTCACTGAAACATTTCTGAGCCAGCTTCCCTCACAGTGCAGTCATATTTAAAATGCTTTTCTTTTCCACAGTTGTTTTCAACCCCCTATGATGAAGTTACTCCATTACAGTATCAGGAAAAGTCACACTAGCCTTACAAGGGCTTTGATCTCCAGATGGAGAACCAAATGGTTCAATAGATTTACCCAAAAGGAAGCCAGTAACCAAACCACCACACATCAAAGACTAGATTACCTCATGGCAGGAACCAAGAAACAAAGTTGAATTCTGATCCAGACTGAGCTCGAGTGAGCATCTCTAAGCTCAGGGGACTAAGACAAGCCTGCAGGAACCATGCCATTTAGCTGAGAAATATCTGTATTAAAATGTTTTATTGTTTTCTGTTTTCTTTTCAATAAAATCATTGAGAACTCAGCTGGTTTCAGAGTAATTGGAGGAAAGAACCCAGGAGTTATAGAACAGGCCTGGTTCTCCCAGGCCTGGCTCTGTGGAACTCCCCTGTGCCATCACCCAACTCCTCCCTCTGTGACATTCTTTTGTATCCTTGACCTCACTCCTTTCCCCCTTGCCTCTCTATTTTCATCATTCCATGGTTTCTTTTATTTTGCTGTTTGGTTGACTCAACAAAGCATTGATTAAACTGGGCTACAGACTCAAAGCAATGAATCATTTCTTTTCCTCCAAGCCAGTCTACCTTTCACCACAACATTTCTGTAGGGATGGGACTGGATATTGCATTATATGATAGCATGAATATAGCCTTACAGACTCAATGTGTGATTTCCCTATCACCCATATGATTCCAGAAAGCACCTTGGGCTGTGAGAGAACAGCTTGGTTCGGTATGTTATCAATAATGTAAGTTTCTTCCATTCATTTTCCCTTACATATATACTTTTTGCTTCAATAGTTTTGTAAGAATTAACTTGAAACTAGTCCAGACCTCAAGGGAGTTAGTTATCCATCTTCCATTAATTCAATAGGATCTGAACATTTACTTCCTTTTGGTCCTGTTGAAAGGCACGTAACATTTTACTCCCTCTCTCCCCCACATGGAACATTTAATTTCAAATTGCCTTCAGCCTGTCTGAGAATCTTTGGTGAGATAAATCAGGTTAATTGATTCTTCACTTGAATGTGGTGATAAATAATTATAAACTTGTTCAGCATTTTGGCTGCTTGTCTAATTTTAAAGGTGGGGCAAAGAATTATAACAAAATTTAAAACCTAACCAAAATTATTTTCCATTAAGTTCTCTGCAGTTCTAGGGACACTTGCATTTCAGTTCCTTTTCCACTCCAGCGTTAAAGGTATTGATTTAGAAGGTAACAGGCTGCCATACTCCAATTATTTACCAATCCGTCATGTTTTTGAAGAAGAAGAAGAAGAAGAAAAAGAAAAAAGAAGAAGAAGAAGAAGAAGAAGAAGAAGAAGAAGAAGAAGAAGAAGAAGAAGAAGAAGAAGAGGCCGTTTCCTTCACGGCCCCAAAAGCAACGACCTGGAGGCGGTAAAAGCTGCCCCAGGCTGCGTTAGCACGAAGCGGCTGCTGCTGCAGCGCAGCGCCCGACCAAACTCCCCAGGGCCGCCCTAAACAACAACCCTTTAAAGGGTTGTTGTTGGGGGGGAAGACGCTGTCTCCCTTCTCCGCCCCACTCATGATGTCTCCGTCGTTGCCTGCTGGCCGTGGAAGCCCCGCCCACACTGTCCTCCGACCTCCAGGGGGGTGGGAGGGGCAGAATGGCCGAAGGCTTATAACCAACAGCGACTGAACATAAATGGTGAAAAGAAGCGACTCCGTCTTGGAGCCGCCTCTCCTCGCGAGCCTCTGCTTGGCCTGCTTTCGCCGCTTGCATCTTGAATGGGCTAGCCCCACGCCAGCAGAACTCTTGGCGGCGTGGGGGCGCATGGCGGCCGTGCAGAAACGGCCAAAGTTTGGATTTATATCCCCCTTTCTCTCCTGCAGGAGACTCAAAGGGGCTTACAATATCCTTGCCCTTCCCCCCTCACAACAAACACCCTGCGAGGTGGGTGGGGCTGAGAGAGCTCAGAAGAGCTGTGACTAGCCCAAGGTCACCCAGCTGGCATGTGTGGGAGTGTACAGGCTAATCTGAATGCCCCAGATAAGCCTCCACAGCTCAGGCGGCAGAGCTGGGAATCAAACCCAGTTCCTCCAGATTAGATACATGAGCTCTTAACCTCCTATGCCACTGCTGCTCCAGGGGCGGGGGTGGCTTTATGTGTACCATCAGCTTTTATTTTAGGCAAGTTTGTCCAACAAACTTATCAATCAATTAATAAAGGACACAGATCTAAATTTAGGTCCAATATTTTCTTACATATGGGTTCTGAAAATTGCAGCTAGATAGAAATTGCAGCTTAGTGATGTGAATTGTGATACTTAAAGCCAAACCAGAGTTGGAGTTCTGCACATGAAGTTCTCAACATTTAAAAAAAAATGGAAATAGTAAGTAGGCAAGGGGCCATGCTGATTGAGATCAGGGCATAAAGAGAGAGCAGGTTTAAGCCTTCCCTATACATTTTTCATCCAATCTCAAATAGCTCTACTTTTCCCATAGCCTTTACATGTGGCACAATGGCGCAAATAGTGACAAATAGTGGCATTTTAGGTCAGGAAAATGGCAATGGGGAGATTTAAACCCCCTCTCCTGTTATTCTACAATCCTAGTTTGGATTGAGCTCCCCATGTGTCAGATAATGGAATTTTTTAAGACATTCATGGAATTTTTACTGTCCTGTTTGGTCTGGCTCTTACATTAAACTAGCTATGGGTACACCTGAGTATGACAGCTGCTTCTGGTGGTTGTAATCTTTTGTGGTAACCTACTCTGTGGGATTGCATCCACACAGCAATAATCCATAATTCTCAACTCACAATTTTCCTTCATTTTTCCAGTGGTTCAATAATTCCCACAGTGCAGTAGTAACATAATATCGTACAATGTCTGGCTGCAATCTTGGTTTCATTGGAGTATAACTTCAACACTTTCTCTTGAATATAAGAGTAAATGCCTACCTAAAGGGACTACATCCAACATTTTCCTGGTTCCATGGCAGAAGCAGTAATGCTGAGCTCCACCATCATTTTTAAGTTTTATTAAAGATTAAAGTTTTCGTTCACGGTAGCACAGTAACTCAGAAGTGAATGAACAGAATAGTTAGAACATAGTTTATGCTAGTGGAGTTACCAGGAAGTGTTGCTGTGTTGGCTGATCATGAGGAAGCAAGGCTTGAAACAGCATGGCTGAGCTGAGGGCAATACAACCTGGAGAATCCCAGAAGAGCCTGGAGCGGTGCAACCTAGAGTGCCTGGCCTTGGTTAACATCTCGTGAACATTTGTTTCTGATCTACTGGTTTCAGTTAATCTAGTTTGTCTATCCTCCCTGTCTCCCCCTGACCATTATTGTCCATCTTTGGCTACTTTCAATTATTTCTGCTTGTGCTCAGCTGTTGTAGTCTTTGGCCTGTTGTGGGTTCTTTCACTCTACTGCCTGTCTATTCATTCAGCAGTCTTGAGGTCGCTAGCCAACTGTGGCCATTTTGGGGTGTTTTTGTGGGTGTTCGTGTAGCTTCAGCTGGCTTTGGGCTCTTTTTTGCTGCCTATGAGTTACCTTTTGGCTGGACTTGACTTGTGCAGTGGCTTTGATCTTGCTAGTTTGTGGGCACCGGTCATTGATGTCATTACAGTTTTTGGGTTGCCATTGCTGTTGCTGGTTTGTTGCTGGCTGCTGAATTATCCATGCAGATTTTGCTGCCTCTTTTCAGGCTGGGAACCTTGGGCTTCCATTATGACACTGGGGCTCTCACAGTTTGTATCAGGTCCTACTCATGAAAGGGGCAACACCTGGATTTGAGCTTTGTGATGGGAATAAATATTGGCCCAATACAAATTGAGAAAGTGTCAGATTGGACCATAATGCCCTGGAGTCCTGTCAGTGTATCCCACAAACTCCCTGTGTGAGCAGATTTACACTCACTCGTGGAGTCAGGTAGATCCTATTGGTTTTTGGGATGCTCTGCAGGACTCGATGCCTCCCAGTGACTCATTAAATGAGCTAATCTCTGCCCTTCTCTTTCCCTCTCTTCCTTCCATTCTGTTTCCTTTCCCCTCTTTTCTTCTCCCCTCTATACCATTTAAGAGGAGATCTGCTATTCATTCCACCTAAGGTGCCATCTCATAAATGAAATGCCAACATGTGTTCTTTAATTATTTTAAATGCTTTAGAATCTGTAGATTGCATTTTATATGATTGATAGCCACTCTGAGCCCACTTGTGGGAGGGAGAGATATAAATATAACAAAACTAAACTAGAACTAATTATTACAAAGGTGTTGGAGATGTTGTAATAGGTTTAGATTTGACTGTGGCACCAGGCCATTCAGCAGAACAGATTTTGCTGGGAAGAATGCATGCATCACTGAAAAGCAGCTATCTTTTGCAATGTAGCCATTGAGACTAGATCCTCTGAGCTGAAAGAACTCTGTCAATCAAGCATGGACAACAGTTGCATTTTGTTTTAATGACTGTATTACTGACAGGTGTTTTGACCGTATAATGGAGTTGCATGTGCATGTGGTAGTTCCTAATGGGAATGGCACAAGCTTAGCAGAGTGTGGTTGCCCTATTTGCTATGATCCAAAGAAGTACATTGGTTTGGGGTCTTTTTCATTTTGAGAATGAAAACCACTCTTGCGCCTTATTGCCAGTAACACTGGCAAATCATAGATAATTGAACCAATGAGTTCACAGAAGCTGCAGTGTTGAAAGAGAAAGACATTGTGTATATTGTGTATATGCAGTCATGATTTTTGGATCATGACTATAACTACTGGGATAAGTCATATGCTTCTCCAGATGATTTCATTATCTGATTCTTTCCTGTCAGTCTCGCATTCTTCCTCCTCTGCATTACTACTCTTTTGTATTTATTATCCAATATAGTAGTTTGTTAAAAACAACAACATGAACTTCATTTTTCAATCTATATCCTCTCATGATTGATATCTATGGTGAAGTAGCATTGCTATCAGCTTATTACCCCATCCTTTGCTTAAGTATGTGGGCACTTTACCTCATTAACACTGCAGACAACATAAAAGTATTAATGTTTTGTTTCAAAGCTCTTCCATTTTCTTTGCCTCAGGGCTGAACTCGCATGGAGGATGTTTAACATCCTCTTAAGCATTAAAATGTCAGGTTTCCCAGAGGGAAGGGTGGGACGAAAAAGAAACTCCAAGCCTCTTGCTTATTTCGTAACTGAGCCAGAAAGCATTTTTAAAATCAAAGCATTTTAGGCAAGAAGACTTCATGCACCCCAGAAAGGTTATAAGAGACTTTTCATTTATTTCAGCTGCATTTGCATTCAATTCTTATTTCAAGGTTGAAAACCAAAATTTATAGAGCTCCTTCACAGTACTACTTTGACTTAAATTATTGATTTAAATACAGACACTTTGTGCTCAAAGACGCAATAGGGCAGAGAAAGTGACACAGATTTCTTCCTTGACTAGGTCTTGACCCTGATTCACAGACTGCATTTTAAACTTTTGTGAGAATGGAGGTGCCAGAAGGCACATCCTGAGAAGTTCAGTAAGGGAAATAAGTTGGGCACGTGCACAGAGGCTTCACTCAAGGCCCTTTGGATTCCAGCTGGTGTTCTTGGCAGCAGTGATGAAGGCGGGGAAACTGTGCCAGGGACATGAACTGCCCATGCGTCCCCTCTTGCCCCCACCCCACTACACCCTGCCCCACCCACCCCCAAAACACCCCGAATCACCCAAAAAATGCCCCTGTCCCCATCCCTGACATGTGACTGCAATGGTGTTGCCCAAGGCGAGTCGCCCCAGATGTTCCCATTGCAGCTCCGCCTCTGCTTGGCAGCCCGATCAATGTTCAAAGCAGGATCTTAAGGGCAACAAATTGTTTCCCAAATAGGTCTACATGGCTCAGGACCAAAACATGCAGAAGTATCTCCTTGCAAGCACAGAACAAACATATTTATTTGGGGGTACTTCAATACTTGGGATCTTAAGCCTGAGTATACAAGTCCCAAATCAACACTGGGATCCTAAACAAATCTTAAACAAAAATGTAGTCTGTACTGAAAAGAACCATAGGTCTGATTAATAAGTTACAGATATCTTGATAGACCTTAGGCCAGAACAGACTACAGAGAGCTGATGTGTGCATGGGCTTATGTAAATTTGCATATTTGACAAAGGCTCATGGGGTATGCTTTTGAAATGAGCACCATAAAACTAAAAGATGGTGTACAGCAGGACTAGGCTAGCTAAAAGAACAAGAGCAGATGGATTGAGGAGCACTGAAGATAGTCTTCTCCGAAGAGCAAAGCTTATTTTACATGCTTTGGATCTGCAAAGGACTGAACGGAAAGAACAAATTTGCTGGTTGGAAGAGCTGAACTACAGAGGCATATCTACAGAAAATGGAGCCTGCAGCAAGAACTAATTTTGTGTGGTCCCCTCCCCTCCCTGTGCAAGCATCTGACTGGGGAGTTGATCTATGCAGCCACCTGGCCCATCCCCTACCCCCACACAGAAGAAAACCAGAGCCTCCCCTCCCCACTCCCGCAGCCCTACTCACCAGCACTGCTCTTGCCCAGGAAAGACAGAGAGAAAAAAGAGGGAGAGAAAGAGAGACAGAAAAAGAAGGGGATAGAGAGAGGGGGAAAGACAGACAGAAAAAGGGAGATAGGTTTTTGTAGATGAAGGTGTCCTTGGGATAAGAAGCACGGAGAGCAAAGGAAACTTTCAGACCTGAAGAATGAGGTCTCTGGGCTCAGAGAAAGGACCCCCAATAAGGCTCGCATTTTGGAGCAGAGGATGGCATGAATGAGGGCGGGGAAGCCCAGTGGAGGCAAGTTGTAGCAGCAGTCCCCATGCTGGGTTGCCTGGGGAAGGTGAGTTGGCTGGCGAGCTCCAGCTACTCGTGCCTGGTATAATTGCTCCCAGCAACCAAGCAGCCCTGACACGGGGGGGCAGGGGGGCAGAGCATGGTGGGTTGGCCAAGGGAAACAGAATGGGGGGAAAGAAGAGAAACAAGGATAGAGGCAAAGTGATGGGGAAGAGGCAGAATGAGGGGGAAAGGGTGGAGGGAAACATCATCCACAGACTGCTATGACACCTCCAAAGCCTCTGACAACTTTAAAATTAGACTTTACTTATTTTTAGGAGTGGTGCTGCAGTTGGATGAAGTCTGGGGCAGGGACAGGCCTGAGAGGGTACTCTTTCTTTTGCCTTGCCACCACCTCCAGGCTTCTTCTGGCTGCTGGAGCCACTCCTCTCCTAGCAGTAAAGCTTAATTTTAAAGCCACCAGAGTTGGGTGGTGGCAGTGGCAGCAGAAAACTTCTTACTCCCTGCTTCTCTCTCTGCATGAGAGCAGGCAGGGTGGCAGGCTCACAGGCCATTGCTTGTCCTTCCTGGCAGTGGTGGGTGACCAAATGTGCCTCCCATGTGACGGAGGCGAGTGCTGCTTGGGTCGGGAGCCTGCCCACCCCCAAGATACGCCCATGCTGAATTATCTTCATTGAAAACTGCAAAACCTAGGAAGAGCTGAGCAACCAGTCTTCAGAGCATCAGTAACTGAGAAGAGGAAAGAGCAACGTTTGCCATGGCTGCACTCTTCTACAACTGCACTGAAGCACCCTAGTACAGAACTGCCCCACCTTGTCTTGCCAGGAGAAAAGGGGAACTGCTCCTAGGACCAAGCTCAGGACTCATCTAGTGTCTTTCCAGGAAGAGTTTCTGCTGAGGCAAGAAGGGTTTTTGGGGACTCTGCTTCAGGGAGCAGCAGTGGCATAGGAGGTTAAGAGCAGGTGCATTCTAATCTGGAGGAACCGGGTTTGATTCCCTGCTCTGCCGCTTGGTGTGGAGAGCTTATCACAGGGAATTGTGCACTCCACACCGCCAGCTGGGTGACAGCAGGCCAAGTCACAGCTTTTGAGACTCTCTCAGCCCACCCACACCTCACAGGGTGTTTGTTGTGAGGGGGGAAGGGCAAGGAGATTGTAAGCTCCTTTGAGTCTCCTATAAGAGAGAATGGGGGGAATATAAATCCAAACTCTTCTCTTCTTCTTCTTCAAGAAGAATATGCAGTGCTGTCTGTACCTTCTGCAAAGGACTGTGATGAGGACTCTGCTTTAAGACCATGGCTAGTGAATCACTGTTAATCTTTTTGGGAATATTTTCACGAATGCTTTCTGGTGTCTTTTAATAAACTGGATTTATATTTTGAGTTAATTGGAATCACCCTAGACTTTGAACCTGGCCCTTAAGGACAAAATGGGTTACAAAAAGATTCTTTATTTAGAAGTCAAATTAATCGAAACAGCACAGCAGAGAGAAAAAAATATAATTACAGAAAAGAAAAACATCAAGTAAATGCAACACAAAAACTTCCTGTAGTTAAACTTCTTATTTACTGAGGAATAAAACTAAAAACCAACTACTAAAATGAGACTGAGGGATAATTCTCTATACCCTTTGCTGAAACTAAAGAGAGGATAGAGTGGTGGCATTAGAATGTAGGAATGATGAAAAGGATATCTTTAGAAGACAAGCTAGTCTTTTCTTTTGCATGGAGAGTGTTTTCTTGAGGAGATCTGGAAGTTAAATATGGCTGGATATTTGTCTTCACTGGGAAATGCAAGGAATATCTCTGTCTGGTTGTTGAAATATGGAAGAAATCATTGGAATTGGCCCACTGCCTATTATTTTTGAGAGCTGGGCTGTTAGTTATGATGAAATTATCTGGGAAGAGGCTCAAAAGTCCTTGGGAAAAATACTGTAGTCCTTGATTGAATCCCTTTTAGAGTGGGTATTTGCATAATTGCTAGAGGATTTGTACTACATTCTTTTCTGCCTTAGCATGACTCACTGCCTTCTTAATATCACTTTAATTCAGAATTCATCTATAATTTCTAGACCAGGGGTAGGGAACCTGCGGCTCTCCAGATGTTCAGGAACTACAATTCCCATCAGCCCCTACCAGCATGGCCAATTGGCCATGCTGACAGAGGCTGATGGGAATTGTAGTTCCTGAACATCTGGAGAGCCGCAGGTTCCCTACCCCTGTTCTAGACCCATGCTCGGTTTTACATATATACAGAAAAGGGGGAACAACCCATGATAAAAATGGGGGTCGCTGGGGTGAGGCTCTTGCAAGCATCAAAACATGGTGTGTTGCTCACTTCTGTCTCACTTGCCACATGATCTGTATATCTGTTCAAAAATGAATTAAAGAGATTCAAATGGTCTAAAGACTGGCACTACTCCCATCTTCACCACTATTGCTCTTATCTTTACCACCATTGCTCTTATGCAGTATTTATGAAATAACTGCAGCAAATGGCCAAAACCGATCCCAATCATGCTAGAACAGAGCTGGGATTTTAAAGACCATTTCTAGTCTCCATGCCAGCATAAGGCCAATATCTACAAACCAGGATTTCACATATTTTGAAACAATCCTAGAGAGAAAGCTAATCCTAGAGAGAAAGGGAAATTTCTATTGCATTACCAAATTCAGCCCCAGATGCAAACATATTGACATCCTGGACCAGCATAAGAAGAAGAAGAAGAGTTTGGATTTATATCCCCCCTTTCTCTCCTGTAGGAGACTCAAAGGGGCTTACAATTTCCTTGCCCTTCCCCCCTCACAACAAACACCCTGTGAGGTAGGTGGGGCTGAGAGAGCTCCGAGAAGCTGTGACTAGCCCAAGGTCACCCAGCTGGCATGTGTGGGAGTGTGCAGGCTAATCTGAATTCCCCAGATAAGCCTCCACAGCTCAGGTGGCAGAGCTGGGAATCAAACCCGGTTCCTCCAGATTAGATACATGAGCTCTTAACCTCCTACGCCACTGCTGCTCAGAACAAATACCCAGTATGAAAACACTGGTGTCTATTCTGCATTGGTCAGACCTTACCTGGAATATTGTGTACAGTTCTGGGCACTGCAATTCAAAAAGGATATTGACAAGCTGGAACAGATCCAGAGGAGGGCAACTAAAATAGTAAAAGGTCTGGAGTCCATGACCTACAAAGAGAGACTTAGGGAGCTGGTGATGTTTCGTCTAGAGAAGTGAAGGTTAAGGGGAGGACATGATAGCTATGTTTAAATATTTGAAGGGATGCCATGTTGAAGAAGGAACAAGCTTGTTTTCTGTTGCCTTATAGACTAGGACATGGAGTAATGGATTCAAGGTGCAGAAAAAGAGATTCCACCTAAACATTAGGAAGAACTTCCTGACCGTCAGGGCTGTTTGACAGTGGAATTCACTGCCTCGGAGAGTTGTGGAGTCTCCTTCTTTGGAGATTTTTAAACAGAGGCTGGATGAACATATGTTGGGAGTGCTTTGATTGTGCATTCCTTCATTGCAGGGGGCTGGACTTGATGGCCCTTGGGGTTTCTTCCAACTCTATGATTCTATTATTCTAATCAAGCCCTTTGGGCTAGGGCAGCAAAGGTGGGGGGGGATCATGCAAAGGGCCTGGATAAGAGAACGGTAGTGGAGATCAGAGGAGAGATTTCCTCTCATTTCTGTTATTCAAGTTCTTTGGGTGAGGAGGATTTGGATTTTGCATGTGGGCTGCTGAGCTCCATATTAAGGATTGTGTCATCTCTTCCCCTTGTCTCCACTATCCAAGCCCCAAAGGCTGGTTATTCCTGCATACAGCATTGCGTCTACCCTCCTCCCACTTTCCCCACCTTTGGGCTTGGATCGCAGATGTGAAGGGGATCTTATATGTATGAGCCCCACATGTAAGATCACATCATCTCTCCCCTCATCTCTTCTTTCCACTCACCTGAAGGACTTGGATAGTGAGCGGATGATCTTGCATGTATGGCTACTGAGCCCCATGTGCAGGATCACATATTCTCTTCCCTTGTCTCTGCTATCCAAGGCTTTCAGGGCTTGGATAGCAGAGACAAGGGAAGAGGCAAGGTGATCTTGCATCCAGGGCTGCTGATCCCGGCATGCAGTATTGCATCTGCTCTCCCCCCACCTCTGTTCTCCAACCTCAAATGTCTTGGATAGCAGAGAGGGGAATCTTGCATGTGGGGCTGTTGCTCTCAACATAGAGGATCATATGTGCTCTTGCCCACCTCTGCTATTCAAATCTTAGGGCTTGGATAGCAGAGGTCGGGGTGCAATCTTGCACGCAGGGGTGCTCAGTCTGTTGGGGTTTTTTTTACCTGAAATTCAGGTTCTGTTGTTTTTTTTAACCTGAATTTTTTCCGTAACAGTCAAATAAAGAAGATGGGTATCAGCTTTATTCAGCTTTACCAAAAATTTCCAAGTTAAAAAAACCCCTGAACCTCAAATTTACTCAGCACATGACCCTGATATTCCTTGCAAGTCTCCCTAACATGACCCTGATATTCCTTGCAAGTCTCCTGTCCAAATATTTGTCAGAGTCAATCCTTCTTAGCTTTTAAGATTTGACAAGATCAGGCTAGCCTGGGCTATCCAGGTCAGAGTATATGTATGTGTGCATAAATATTTTTTAAAAATAGCTGAATACATACATATACATGTTTAGTTACTTTTCTGAACCAAAATCTACACCATTTTTTTATTGCCTGCTAACATTTTTATTAGTATAAATCCAAGAGGGTAAATGTAATATAATCCCATAAATTATTTTCATTTCTAATATTCATAGTTTTCTCAGAGAACATTTATGTCTTTCCTAGTTGCCCTAGTTAGAAAATAAAAAATCACTATTTCAATGTATTCAGCAGCAGCCGTTCTAATAATTATTGTTGAATCAAAAGTGCTAAACATCTTCCATTTCCTTGGGCAAACATTTCAGACCATTATAGCACTTTAACAGCATGATGAAATTGTTCTGTGTTGCAACACCCAAAGCATCCATTATAAAGCTTTACTGCTGAATTTCTAAAGTACTGTTTTCATTACCAAGTAAATTCTCAAAAGTCCATGGAATTTCTTCTTTACAGGCTCATGGCCACCTAAGAAGAACAGTTTTGTTTTGATGGAGAAAGTGAAAACTGGATCACAGGACTCTTTCACAAACACACTGAAAATGTCCTAATCCAGTCCACTTTACTATATTCACCCTGATTACAAGGTTTAAACATTTCATTTCTTGTTTTACAGAGTTGAGCTTATTTTGATTCAGAATTCTGACAATCCATGTTCCTGTTACATGTGTCATTCAGCTTTGGAGGACGTTCATTTTGCATTTGTTCACATCTGCAACTGAATGTCCTTTTGGTTTTAATCCTGTTGAGTCACTAAGAACAGCTCTATTCGAACTTGCCCTCTGCTTTCCCCCAGTGACTAATTGAGTATCTTCCCACCTGGTGATTCTGTCTTCAGTTTCAGCACTATATCTTCTATAGTTTTTGGTTGTCTTATAGTGCTTTGAGGTATGAAAGGATCAGAAGTGGTTTACCATTGCCTTCTTCCATGCAGTACTAAGCAGGGTTAGCTGAAGTGTCACTGTTGTCACTGAAGTGTTTTGAGTGATCCCTTCCACTAAGTGTCACCAGTGACACTTTCCTGCTGCTCAGTAGCTACCCTTCAAGGATTCTTCTGTCTCATTGCCATTGGAACTGTCAATTTTCTCCAACTGATATGACTTGTGATTCCTGAAGAAGGTGGATACATCTTAGTCTGGTGTCTCTGCTCTGATATTGATTGTCAAGAGTTTAGACTTTTGATAGCAATTAAATATGCAGTCATAACACCTGATGGCATTACTCTTGTCTTCACTGACAAATTCAAATCCCCTTGCCACATTAAAGTGTGTATCAAAGAGGATACTAGAATAGGGGTATTGCCTATTTCCTCTCATCTGCAGCATTCCCATAAGTTCATTGAGAAGGTTTTAGGGGAATATGGGGGGGGGGGGCTTCAAGTGTGCTTATATAAGAATTAGTGATGCAGGTTTTCCATGTAGAATTTTAAAATCCATGCCACAATATACATTCCAGTGGTCATACATATTTTAATTAATTAATACATTTTCGTTTGTGTTCTTTATAGTTTAATATCTAATGTTCAATAGAAATGCTCTTTGAAATGAATGAGCCAATTTAGGTTTGAAGATTGGAACAAAGATTGGTGTTAAAGCTATACTTTGAAATTTGTGTGTTTTGCTAATAATTTTTGTGATTCTTCACACCCACTTTTTTACTATAAATACAACATTAGTTTAAGAATTGCTTTTCATCTAATATATAATTGTATTATTATCTCTAACTTGCATTTAAATTTCAACTTAGTTGAATTTAGAGAGCAACCCAGATGTTTAGAATGCAATTCCAAGTGAGTCTATTTAAAGACAGCCCTGGCCACCACTGCCATCTGTCTCTCCAAAGGAGGCCCTGGACCAGGAACACTCCCAAATTATGCACCTGCCCTTTTAGGGGGTGTGCAACCTCATCCAGAACAGGGGATAATCCATGATACATTTGAGACTGAATACAGAGGTGGGATCCAACCAGTTCTCACCACTTCTCTAGAAGTGGTTACTAATTTTTTCTGAGTGCCGAGAAGGGGTTACTAAAGCAACCTCCTTGCCCAATAGGGACTGGAGGTGCGTGTGCGCGGCGGCGCCACTGTTTGAAACCCACCACCATCGGAACCTGTTATTAAAATGTTTGGATCTCACCACTGACTGAATGGTAGTTATTCAACTCTTTTGGTTTCAGAGTAGGTATCTTTAAGAGTAGACATACCATTGCCCACTTCAAGAAAGGAATGACCACTCCCTATTTGAGAAAGACATTTACTTCTCCCAGACCCAGTCCACCAATCCTGCGCACTGGCAGATATAAACAGCCAGGAGGTGCAAGGGTGATATAAGCAGGTTGTAGGTCTTATATTTCCAAGAGTCCTGTCCATATCCCCAGATTGGACAAGTTGAAAGAGACCCCACACAACAGAACAAACTGGTGCCCTAGAACCATTTGATACTGCTATTGGAAATTGGAATACATATAAGAGATTTTATTCACAAAGTGATTAGGAGAACAATCACAGTAGGCTGCAGAGCAGTCCACTACTTCCTATTGACCAGAATTCAAAAAGCACCTGATAACCTGGAAAAGTTCTGCAGGTTTACACTTTGAGGTTACAGTGGTGGAGGGGAACTCCTTTCCCCTCCCCAGCCAGGTCTCAGTGATACTTAACGAAATAAAAAAATGTGTATGTGTTTTACTCGGGCTCCAAACCATAGGGGTTTTTTTTGTTTTAGATTCACTTTTCCTCTTACATGTTGTTAAAAATTATTTTAAACTTTTTCCAAGTTTTTAAAATTTTAAAAACACTTATATTTTAAAATAGTAAAGCTGTAGGTGTGCTAGCAATTTTTCCTGTACTTTTCTTTTCCATCAAACTTTTCAAGAACTTGTCGAGTGATTCTAATCCCTCTGCTTGCCTTTCTTTCTTAGTATTTCAAGCAGAGTGCTTTCAAATTCCAGATGATAGGTCATGACTTTGTTATAGCATCCTCAATGTTAGTGCATCTCTTCCATCATCTTGAAGAAGTCTTTTTTCTTGGATTCATTTAATCATCTATTCCTTCTGAAAGTGTGGCTTCATGTTACCCATTCTTTATTGTGGACTGAAAACAGTATAATTTATATATATATAAAATTCCTTTCTTGAAAGATTTTTGCTAATGAAATTTAGCTATATTCATAGATAGAATAAAAATATTTACTGGTAGATAGGCTGATCTTTTTGTGTTTCTTCACTTTGCCCTTCCCCTTACTATTTAAATTTTATTAAACAACTAGTGGCCCTTTTCTTTCTTTTCCACTTCACCAGACTCAGCCAAAGCAACGCGTGGCTGGGCCCGCTAGTTGTTTAATAAAATTCAAATAGTAAATATTCTTATTCTATCTATGAATATAGCTGGGAGGCATGAGCTACATTGTGTTCAAATTTCAGAGCGTTTGGTCCAGGAAAACCCCGGAGCCTCCCTCACCTTCCCCTTTTTCCACTAGGGTGGGTGGGCCAAGTCCAGATGGTGGGACCCATGCCTTTCACTCCAGATCGCAGTGGTTTTCAAGGAAGGCATGGTTGTTTCCCTTGTATCAGAGGGTGTTGCTTTGACGGCCAGCAGATGGCGCTGTTGCGGAACAGAACTGTGGTTCCAACTGTCACAGGTGTGGCATGTACACAATAACAAGCACAGTTGTGACATGTACACAAGAGGAGGTGTGGAAACAGTATGGAAACTGGGCCGCACGCGAATGCGACGTTGTGTGAAAATTTCAAAGCAATTGGTCCAGTAGTTTGGGAGATTACCTGTCAGCAGAAAAATGCACTGATAGATTTTTATATATACTAGCGGGGCCCGGCCATGCATTGCTGTGGCTTATTGTGGTGAAATGGGAAAGGAACAGTAGCAGCAAATTAATTGCAGAGGCTAGCAGTATGTGCTCATGCAAACACGCGGCCTGATACTGTGCGATGTCATTGATGTGTGTGCCCGCATTCCTTGGGGGTGGGGAATGGAAAGGCACCCACACATCTAGGCTGGCTGGTCATGATCCTTTACCTGGGAGTAAGTTTGGTTGGTGGCAATGGGTGTCGCTTCTGAGGAAACCCTCTGAGGGGCGCGACGCAGCTATTCAAAGTATGTCACAGTTGCTGTACCAAGCTTACTCCTGAGTTTTCTTAACTGTAACCGCAGTATTCAGGGAATCTAGGGTGCCTGGCCTCTCCCTCCCGTCCCTTGCATGTTGCCCCTAACTCTCTTCGGTCCCTCACTTCTCTTCCCTTGCATGCCACCCCTCCCCCTCCTTCCCTTCTCTTCTCCTCTGCTAGGGTGGGTGGGTCATATCAAGATGCTGGGCCCCCTGCCTCCCCTCCCTTGCATGCCACCCCTCCCTGTCTCCCCTCTCTCACTTCTCTTCCCTTGCATGCCTCCCCCTCCGTCCCTTTCCTCTCCCACCCTCTCTTCCCTTGCATGCCTCCCCTTCCATCCCTCTCCCTCCCTTCCCTCTCCCTCATGTGTATGTGTGTGTATGTGTTTCACTTCCACTCGAGTTACTGCCTATGTACTGTTTTCACTGCTCATATCTGGCCATCTGAGTGAACATTCTAAGCAGCATGAACATTCTAAGGGTGACAGTTACACACAGGCAGCTGCATATCCTTCACCAGGGAGCACCAGGAAAAAGGTGTTTTACCTGGGCCAGGTGTGAAATTTCAGGTATGTGAACATCTAAAAACACTCTTGCCTGGCTGACTATAGTGGCTGGGAATTTTCAGAGGAATTGGCCCAGCAGTTACTGAGGTATACTGTCATCAACAAAAACACTGTTAGCTTTTTATATATATATATATAGATAGATGGATGTGTGAGAAAGGGGACAAGGGAAGCCTGGCTCTAATAGTTCTCAACCAGAGGAAATGGAGTCATTTGCTTCACGCTCTTCTTATTCCTAGCTATTTAATTTCAATTTCCCAGCAGTTTCCAGCCCTAACTGCTTACTTTGCTCAGACTGGTTCATCCTGGCCGTTACTCTCTAGCATGCTACCTTTGCATGAGTGGCTCATGAGGAAGCCTCTTTCCTGCTCACAGATGTTGATGAAGAAAAGCAACTGACCTCAAGGCAACTTCTCCCCTTTTTGTATCCTCTGGGGTCTTGACAGGAGAGGATCAATATTCCTGAATCCCCCACATGGTCTCATTCCTGTATCCTCCAATCACACAATTTATTTAGAGATCCAGTGTTGTGTAGTGGTTAAGAGCAGCAGACTCTAATGTGGAGAACTGGGTTTGATCTGTCCCTCTTCCACATCTGGTGAACCAGGTTTATTTCCCCACTCCTTCACATGCTTGCTGGGTGATCTTGGGTTAGTCACAGTTATTTCAGAACTCTTTCGGCCCTCTTACCTCACAAAGTGCCTGTTGTGGGGAGAAAAAGGGAAAGAGTTTGTAAGCTGCTTTGACACCCCTTAAAGCAGAGTATTAAAAAAAACTCTTCTTCTACTACTACTACTTATTCAGTCCTCTAACCTCTCTTTTATGCCCCATTTCCTGTATTTTCTTTTATTTTCCCATTTTTCATTGTTTTTATGTTTTTCTAAGGACAGGTTCTAAAATATACATTCATTCAATTTTAATTGCTTTCCAAATGTCTCTCAAGCATGTGGCTAAAATTCTATTTGACCTCTTTTTAACTTCATTTAAATTTGTAGTTATCTCATTTTCATCAGATTTATTGTTTTCATAAATCAGATATACAAACTCATTGTCATTTATTATCGGAAGCAAAAGCTTTAACTTGAGCAATGTTAGATTCAATGGCAATTAATTCTAAAACTTCTTCCAAATCAGAAAACAATAGATTTCTGTCGAATAACCATTATTTCAATCTTTAGGCTTATGCACAATTCCCAGGCAATGTCCCACTGACTTTGTTCCTCAAGTGAACACTGGTCACATGACTGTTTTCACATAAGGCAATAGAGCCCTCATTTCAGCTCCAAGTTCTTTATAATCTCTTACTGTTTTTTGGTTTACCAAATTCACTGTTGTCTTTTTGTTTGTTTTTTGCTTCTCGCTTTCTTCTGTTCCAAAATAAACTCCCTCCACATTTTTGGGGTTTTTAAAAAATCTCTCTCAAGTTCTCTGTCCTGTGTCCGCTTTGTTATAATTTCTGCTGTAGTTGTGTAAGAAATCTTCATCAGCACCTTGACATGCTACAGTTGCCAATGTTGTTTATCCTGCTGTACTTGTATTAAGCCCCATTCTTTGCAAAATTTGTCAAGGGAAATTAAAGCTATTGAGCTATGCATGATTACTCAAGAGTAAGTTTCAGTGAACTTGTTGACACTTCCAATTAAACATGCACATGCCAGGATGTCACATTTACTTTTAATCTATTTTGTTTTTGTTCATGTTTCCAAACATTCATTGTAATAAATCAAGTTTATTCCATACTGGATGCTCTGGATTTTTTAAATCCTTTATTTGTTAAATGGCTCATCTTATTCTGAATTTTCCACATCACCTTGTTTCTTCATTTCCTTCCTAAATTCTGCATCTTGCTGGCTGATTTTCCAAGTTGTTCACTTTCAATTCCTGCTACTTTCTTTGTGTTAAGATCTTTATTATGGTATGGTAACATGGAATATCCCCTTTTTATTTTGAAAACTTGGATCCAACTCACTGTCATTTTGTTACATTGTTAAGTCAAATAGTAAACATTATACCTTATACATTTCCTATTGCAAGATTATAGGGTTGGACTCAAAAGTTCTGTGGAGTCATCTTTCAATGTAAGGAGACTTGTTCTAGCAGAAGGTGTATTTAGATTATAGAAAGTTCCACAACTAGAGGAATTTTTGGATCCAGATCTTTTTTTTTTTTTGCCGTTAAGTCACATTTGATTTATGGTAACCCCTAGTATTTCCAAGTGGGGTTTTCAGTGGTGGTTTATGTTATGGTCGATGCCAGGACCTTGGCACAGATTCTCTAACTTAAAACTGTCCTTCCTGGCACTTTCCATAGTGCCTCAGCTCACTTAGAACTGTCCCTTTGCCTCCAGAGAATGAAACTACAATAGAACAACTGTTTACTCTGATGGCCAAATCAGTTCTCTCTTCAAAACTCTCAGTTCTCTGACTAAGAACGCTCTGCAGTTCCCTCTAGCCAGTCTCATGGAGTTCCATGTTAACTCTTCGGACCGTAGACATTATACTGCGTGAAGGTGCCTAAGTGTCTGTTTACATGACAGTTTGCCATTGCTTGTCTCTGCCTCATGACCCTGATATTTCTGGGAGGATATTTCTGGGTCATGATGCAGAGGCATGCAATAGCCTCTGAATGTCTCCTGTCTTGAAAACTCTACAGGGCTGCCCTAAGTCAGCTGTGATTTGCCAGCAAAAAAAAAAATACAGTGGCCATATCCCTCTGTTCATGCAGATAACTGATTATTCTGGTTTACTGTAGTCATCAATTTAACCTTTTGGGGGCAAAGTAGTTACTAGACAACTCCAAGTGCTTTTAGATTGTTCTGGTTATCTAGTTCAATTCAACCTGTTTTCAAAGCCAAGTTTGTAACAAAGTGAATTTACAGTGTGACCCTACGCAAAATACTCTGATAAACCAATTGGTTTTAGACTGGCCGCTTACATATGAAGTAAACTTGTCAGTTATCCTGGTCCTCTCAGCAGCTTTTGATTTCATCAATCTTTCTATCCTTCTGGACTCTAACTGGACTCCGTGTAAGATATTGTAGTAATCACTCACAATTCAGATTCTTCCCTGCTTGCCATTCACAACCAGAGAACCAACATTTTGCCAAGCTGTTTGGATGTCTTGAGTGAATTTGGCTATGTCCATCTGTATGGTTACACTTCTTTCTTGAAGTTCCTGCCACTGCCTCTCATTGTTTAAAAATATATACTTATATGGAAAAATCGGTTTGAGACTTTTGAATTGAAACTTAGGCTATTTCCGCATGGGTGGTAAACAGTGCCCCAGGGATGGAAAAAATGCCATCCCTGGGGAGCTGTTTGCACAGCTGGCACTGCTGCATTGCAGCAGCGCCAGCCTCACTGCCCCCAAGCGGCACAAAGATGCTGCTTTTAAACCTCGCTCGTTGATTTCAATTTTTTTTTACTCCTTCTATCTACCCAGTAGTGATTTAGGAAGCCTCCTATTGTTTAGCAGGCATGAAAAACTTTTCCTGTGTCCTGTTGTGAGGAAGAAAATAGAAAGACCAGTTTGGTGTCCTCATTGTAAATTAGGACAGTGCACTTCAAGACTTGATCAACACATTCTTAATTTAGCCTACCTTATCACACTTGTGGATTTTTTCCCCATTTTTCTGGAGCATAATTGTACAGAGACAATTTGCAGATAAATGCTTTAACAGTACCAACAATGATCTCTCATTAGACTGTTCAAAAATACAGTAGCCTTGTCTTGTTCATTAGTCGCTGACTGGGACCAGAAACAGATTAGATGCACAGCAACAGATGTCTCTCAGCAACAAGGTTAAATATGGTAGATATTTAACTTTCAAGACAGCAATTTGAGTTGTTACAATTCAGAACATCTTTTACTTAGATGAGAATGACTTTGACCTTAGACCAAAGTTGTGCAACCGTTAGACATATTCCCATTGCTGTTTCTCAGTTGAATACATTAGAGTGATAATAAAGTACACGATTTGTTCCTAAATCCTTCAAGTAATCAAACTTAAAGCAACATTGAGAGGTTACAGAAAGCAGCTTTCATGCCTTACATGAGATTGATTTTCCCAGAGGGAGTGGGAATATTCTACTGATGGAAATCTTTCTTTAAAAAAATAGACATGTGGGATTTTAAAAACAAAACACAAGCACACAAACACTTTGCAGCACTGTTAGGAATGTCGAGACACTTGATATTTCTAATGATGTCACATTTTTGCTACCTGTTTGATTCCTTGCGAACTCTTCCAGAGAGAGATTGACGGATTCATAGTCCTGTTTCATAGCTGTTAAATGTTTGTAGAATTTTGATTTAAATTGTTACACACCCCTGCCTTCTTTGCAAGGATCCCAGAGATTTCTGGTTCCTTATCCTCTGGTTCCTTATTTCCCCTTATTCTCTTTCTCTCCTCCTGCACTTGTGGCATGGTCATCAGAAGCGTTAGCGGCTGCATCAGGAGACACTGTGCTGACTGCAGGGTCCCTGGGAGCTGCTACTTGTCAAGAGTTGTGGCATACCAACTCCAGGTGCCTGGGAGCCACCCAGAGGCGTAGCTCCAAGGGGGTGGGTGTGCACGAAGCACTGAGCGCTCGCCCCTTTGGGGGTGTGGTGAGGGTGTTCCAGGGGCATGGCGGGGGCATTCTGGGGCAGGATGGGGGCGGAGGGTGCACCAGGCCCTTGCTACACCTCTGGAGCCACCACAACTGGGGAAGGAGATGTCACACAGGCCACCAGGCCACCAGAAGCTGCCATGGCTGTGGCACAGGCCCAGCAGATCCTATGTGCGTACGTCTCAGATTCCTTAGAGGCTGCTGAGCAGAGATGAGATTCCCAGTGGCAGCCATTAATGTGTGCATTTGTCGACAGGTCCCATGAGGGTGGGGATGAAAAATTGGCTGTCAATTTCAGGAAAGTTTTTAGAATTTTCTGCATGCTTGGTGGGGGTGGGAAAGTTTGTGGGGAAATTTCCACCTGGCCCTGATCTGCAGATGCAGTCAGGCTGAGAATTAGATATATAGATAGTGAAAGTGTTATAAAGTTTGCTATTAGAATATAAAATAGTGGAAGTGAAGAAAAGAGAAGCATCTCATTCTGTCATGCATTTTTTAAATATTGTCCCAGTTTTCAGCCTTGTGCACACCTCCCTACTTTCTTGACCTTCAGATATTTTTATACTGCTATTCAGTCAGGGTCCTAATGCACTCTTGTTTATATCTCTGTAGAATTCCTACAACATTTGTGCAGTTGAAGGCTAAACTGCATAACTTCACAAGAATATAGTAATCATTTAAAATCTATACAGAGCTATTGTAATTCCTGCTTAATTCAACCTCAAAGAGGGATCTTTAAAGAAATTCTTCTTTACTTAAAGAAATGAGGGTGTTCAAGACTTTGAACAATGTGATGTTACCTTGTAATATATAATAATAACTAGTGAAAATAATAAGTAGCAAACTTCAAATCGCTATCTTTCTTTTTCATGCATGAGTGAAATGACAAAGTACACAGAACAGTAATTAAAAGAAAACAATTCAGGCCTGTTGTGACCAAGCAGACTAGAGTCTCTCAGACTTTTCTGACTTTAGTTGATACAGTCCCTTGAAGATGAGTTAACTTGAAGCTCTGCTATGCCTTGCTGTGTTGTCTGTCCTCTTTCTATCAAGAGTTTCTTGTAGTTGCAAACTATTGATTCATAAGTTAACAGAAATGCTGGAGTCCTCCTTGCACAAGCGACTGCCACCCCAAGCCATCCAGTCACTGTGGAAGATTTATACTACATCCCTGCAAACATTCACAATAGCAATCAAAATACAAACTAACATCCTTTTTAATAATCAGGATAACAAATTATCATACTTAAAACATTGATGCATAAATTTACATACAAATAGCAGTCTTCCTGAGATAAGCCACCTGCTGCTTCAGGCCCTTCTACCACTTTGGGAAAGGTATCCCCAACCTTTTTGAGCCTGCAGAAACTTTTGGATTTTTGAGATGAGTGCCACCCCAAAAAGAACATTCACTGGGGCCAAAGACAGTTCCTAAATGCCCCTGGAGGTGGAGCCAAACAAATACCTCACAACTCTTGCAAAGAAAAAGGAAAATAATCTCACAGCAACTAAGAAAACCACAGGTTACTTACCAGTTCTTTTGATCCTCCAGTAGAAAACCCTTTTATTTGAATGATGACAACCAGTAATAAGCCCTGCCTTACAATGGTCCCACCCACTTTCTGAAAAGCTCAGAGAAGTACTGGCAGATTCCATGATGCCCATTGGCACCATGTTGGAGAACCCCGCTCTAGAATAACTTCATGCTTTAGCCCCCTAGGGGAGTCAGGATTACACTATAACACCCAAATAAATTTTGCATGGAAATAGATCACAGAACTTGCATGAGAGAGGGAAAGTTACTGCTTATGGAGGCAGAGCCATAGGTAACTTGTTACTGATAGCAATAGTGGACTTTACATTATCATAGTGATGGATAATAAAATAACGAAATCCAGTCAATACAATAAATTTCACAGAATGTATGAACTGGCAGCTCCCAATTGTTTTGCTTGCCTGGTCATATTTTATTTGTTTAGAAAATAAAGTTTCAGTGTAGAGATGCCCCAGTGTAAGTTCTTTAAATGTGTGACTGACAGAGAAGGGATCATAGAATTGCTGGTAGCTATGTATAAATTGGGGCACAACAAATCAGCTATTGTGCACATGCTAGATTATCAAGCAGGGTTTTTTTTGGGGGGGGGGTAGACTTTTCTTTAGGCTATCTGTCCTGGAGTTATAGTATGGCCGGAGCAATGACTCTCCAGAATGTTAACTGCAGAGTTAACCATCTGAGTTTTTAACCACTTCCTCCTAACCCATTATTATCTTTGAAAGGATTTGCCTAGCCTTTTGATACATGCTGATACCTAACTCGGTTTTCTAGGTGAGGAGCAACAAATATCAATAATCTGGAGAGACCTGAAACACCTGTACAGCTTATGTCTTCTGTATTGTGAGTCTTCTGTTGTGAGTACTCACAAAGGTTAAATGGTTACACCCATTAAAGAGGCATAATGTGCCAGGAGGCATTAGAATTGAATACTCTTGATTGAATCTTTTGGACTTTACCTTACCAAGACTCAAACACCTTAAGTTCCACTGTGCTAGAGAACTGAAGCAGCTTGCTTTATTTATTTTTTCTTTGCTTTGGTAGTGGCACCTGTAGCTGGCATGAATCTCTGTATGCGCCATCTTAATTTGAAGCTAAATTGCAATTACTGACATATATGATTTATTATTGTCTGGGATTTCAATAGGCAGGCTTGAAGAGTGCTCTAATTAGTTAAATCAGATGCTCCTGGTCAAGTTTGCTAAGTGGTTACAGATGGATGCCACTCCTATTTCATTGTGCTTACTCCTTGTGAGGAAATGATCTTGAAAAGGTGGACAGAAGATCAGGTACCCCTCTCAATGATTCACAGTTTGGTGTCTAGGGACCTGCCCCTTTGATTGCAAGCTTTAGCCTGTTCAGACTCAGCAGCTGGCTCCCTGTCCAAGGAAGGAGAAAATGAAATATGTCATAATTTCATGACCATTAATCAGATGATACAGAGTCAGGCAAGTTGAATGCAATGTCAATATGTATACACATGGGAGGCAGGCTGGTGGTGGAAAGTGAGAGGTGCAAAGTTAATTTTGCCTTATAGGAAAACATCCTTTTGTTGCATTTGACTCATTCGTAATTCAAGATACTATTAATTTGAAAATTATTCTTACTTTGAAGGCTATGGTCCTGAGGTCCTGCCCTTCACAGCCACAAGAACTCCAAATGCATGAAGTACCACTATGGTAGTCTTTACATAAGAGGCCAACGTCCTCCAGGTAGTGCTAACTGAAGAGGTGACTTAATGTGATTCCATAAACATCCATTCTGATAAGTGTAATGATGCTTACTCTCATTTGGCACATTAAAACAAAGAATACCCTGAAAACTTGATGATGAGGTTGAAAGGTGTAAGCATAAAAAAAGATGGTGGAGTTCATAGGGTTTTATAAAAGATGGAGTGGAGCATCCTAGATTCTGAATTGGACTCTCATTGTTCTCGTTTTCCGCTGGCCTCACTGAACTGCTTCCTCTTTTCAATTTCCTTCCTTTACTTTTCTTAAGACTTTTTTCTTTGTACCTATAGCTCTATTCTCTTTCTGTTTCCAGAGCTATACCTTGATTTATGTCCATTGACACCTTAGAGACCAACAAGATTTTTTGGGTATAAGTTGAGTCAAACCCCCTTTCATGAGATCTGACAAAAGGAACTTGACCCTCGAAAACTTATATCCCCAAATGTTGTCGGTTTCTAATGTTTTATTGGACTCAGTTTTCATACTGTAGGACTCACTAGTTTTCATACTGTAGACAAACACAACCACTTTCTGAAACAACCCCACAACAATTCCTCTTTCCTATTCCCTTGTTCATAGGTTTCTGAAATATAAGCACCATTTTCTCTCTGCACCTCCATCTCTCAGCTATCTGCCTTCTTCCTCTTTCTGAAGTCCAAGGATGTGGTACTATCCAAAGGTGCAAGGCCTATAGGATCCATGTCCCTGAGTGCATGCCTTTTAGTCACACACTCAGAAATTCCCCATTGGATACAATGGTGCCAAGGCACTGCAGAGCAGAGAATCTTTAGCAATTTCTTGGGGTGCCTGTCAGGGGCACATTTTTAAAGCTAGCGGTACCAAAATGTCAGGGTCTCATCCGGAGACTGTCTTGATGATACCACCTGAGTTTGGGGAAGTTTGGTTCAGGGGGTCCAAAGATATGGACCCTCAAAGGGGTGGCCTCCATCTCCTATTAGCTCCCATTGGAAACAATGGGGGATGGGACACCCACTTTGGGGGTCCATAACTTTGGACCCCCTGAACCAAACTTCCCCAAACCTGGATGACATCATCAGGAGAGTCTCCAGATGATAGATACCCTTAAATTATGGTACCACTAGCTTAAAAAATGTACCCCCTGCAGGACAAAAGACAAAAACACCAACAAATAACATCAAAAGCCCAAATGGCTTGCATTCGGATTTGTTCATATTCGGGTAGGACATATTCGGCCAATTCCCAAATGCACCCAGATTTGGGCCTAATCCGTGATTCGGTGCACCTGAATCTGCCAGTCTAGTTTGTATACATACCTGTTTTGAAATATTTGTTTGCAGGGAAGAGAATACGACCCTGTACACACAACATATTGGTGTTCATAGCCCAAGATGGAGAACAAGCTCATCCTCCCTCAAAACCAACCATGTTGGTCCTGTTCCTGATTTCATATTTGCCACACTGGGGCACAACATGTATATTTGTACAACCGGTACATCCATCTCTATGCTTGTTATCCTATATACCGATATGGTGTGCCTACAGGCTAGCATGCTCAAACTACATCCACTATACTTTAAATGGTCACAGACAATGGTCACTATACTTTCCATGGTCACAGACAATTGGGACAAAATGTTCTAATCATATGTTTGCAGCACAAACAGCTTATATATACATAGATGCTATGACCCTGTTCAGGAGAATGCACGTAATGGAGGTAGTGAATTCAGTTATAAGCAGAGCCAACAAGCTTCCTCTTCTTCCTGTCTATGCTCGTTACCTTATTTACTGATACATTGTTCATACATGTTCAAACTATGCCCACCATGCTTTTTCTGGATTCACCCTTCCAAACTTCTTAGTCCAGGTGCTCACTGATACTTTTTATACCACATTCTTCTCTCTGTCCCACTATATAACTGTATCATAAAAAGAAGAGGTTTGGGGAGGCAGAAAAAGAGGTGAATTTGTTAGGCAAATTCAGATCTACATTCTGTTGCCCCACCAGCATCAGTGCAGCACAATGAAAGCATACAGCCCAATTCACATACAAGTGAGATGCAGAGCAACAGACACTGCAAATTGTATGATAGTGGTGTAGGCATAAGAAACATCTATAGAAATCACCAACATTGTATTGCAGGTTTTGCAAAGAGCCCACAGTGCAAAGACAAAAAGCAACAATCTGAGCTGCAGCTTCTAGTCTCAGTTTTGCAGTATTGGCTTACTTGATTTTACTTCAACTGGTAGTTTCTGCATTTTCCATAAGATGGTAATTGAATTAATTCATATTAATGTAGCCGAAATAAACCCACAAGTATCCGCTAAACTTAATCATCTGTCAGTTGCACAAATCCACATGCATTGGCCTAAGTCCAATAAAATGCTGCACAAATCTACAAAAGGCTCAGTCTTCTTTTCCTGCAACTACTGCGCTGTAATGAGAAGCCTAATGCAGTGTATTATCTCTGCAAAAAAAACAAAAACCCCTTTTGTTTAATTCATCTTTAGAAGCTGGGATTCCTTGGAGGAAACTATCGTCCCAGCTTGCAAGAGTCTAGCTATTTGAATGTCATTAATATTAATGAGTCACACTGATGAATCAATATGCACTCTAATGAAATTATCCTGAGACTGTAGGATTATTTACTTATTTATTTATTTAGAATTAGATTGCAATGGGAAGTGTAAACAAAAGAGATGGAATTACGCTAATATCAACAGGCCTAACTGATATGGGGATGTGGAGGGCAGTTCATTAATCTCTTCCCCTCTGGAACTGGTGTCTCAGTAGGTGGAAGGAGTTTATCAAGGATTCGATTTGGTGAGACAGGGAAGAAGATAACTGTTTGGAGAACCTGTACTCTGCTTCTTATATTGTACTGGGTAGATGCCTTCCTTCCTTCTCTACTGTGCACTGGACATGGCTTCAAAGACAGTGTAGAAAACATGTTGCTATGCCTAAGAGAATACACTTAGTTTTGTATAGTTTGTATAGTTTTGAAATTCACATCCTTGCTGTTTCAATGTGAAAATTCAGATTTCAAGTTCAGTTTTCCCTAGTGTGACTAAACCAAGTGAGTCTTCATTTTCTGTTTCTCCACACCAAATTTTCACCTTAAAATGTGCAAATTTGTAACGATATTCATGCCTCATTAAATCAGCATGGTACATTGTGCATATTCCATATATGTACCATATGAATTCCATATAAAATCAATGTTTGCGTATGAAGGGAGATGCCTAAGGGCTTTATGTACCCTAGATGCTTAATTTGGGAGGAGAAGGGCAGGAGCCCTAGGCACCACTTACATGGGTCACATGGAAACTATTTGGCAGTCTGTTCCCCTCCTTCCCCCCAGGAGTGAGGAGCTGCATTGCACTGCTTGCTGCCTCCTCCTCCTGTGCTCCTGCCAGCCTCTGCCTCCCCTTGGACTGCTGCCACCAGCTGCCCACTTGTTTCTGCTGCTGCCAGCCAGCCAGCCTCCACCTGCCTTTCCCTTGGACTTGGAGGTGCCTTGCTGGGGGGTGGATATGCAGGTGAGGGAGGTGGATGTAAGAGCGAGTTGGGCTACAGCCATAAGGCTCAGCAGCTGAGCAGTGGATGGGGGGTGCCCCCCCTCTCTCTGGCTTTTTCGGCCAATTTGAGTTAATTGTCCTTCATATGCTAGCTCCCAGGGTGTGGCCTGTCTCTCCCTCTCCTCCTTGCAGGTGGAGTCCCCCACCCAGCAGCCCTCTCCCAGGAAACAGGGCAGGAGGCCATTGCCAACCTTCTTCACCTTCTGGCAGTAGGGAAGTGGTGAACGATAGAGGAAAGGCCCAGCCTGTCAACCAACAAAAAGAGAAAATAGGAAAATAGCAGGTTCCCCACGGCCACACACTGGTGCCTCCTGGGTAGCTACTTGCTGCAAGGGGTAGCTGAAAAAGAGAGTTAGCTCTCCTGCACTGCTGACTCCCTAGGCAACTGTCTAGGGGTTTCTGATGGGCAGTTTGCCCCTAAACATAAACTTCTGTAGCAATGTTGCTCCTTTCAATAGAATCTCCAAGCAATGTCTTCACTATCAAAAATACATTGTGTTATGGTCAGGGGCAGGACATCACTGTGTTGCCACAGTGCTGTGGTCCAGCCTCCCAGAAGGGCTAAGAAAGGTATCCACCCTTGAGGCCTTCTTGTGCATGAGGCTGTTAAATGGAGATATTTAGGAGAGTAGATGGGGTAGGCTGAAAGTTATTTTTGCATGTTCTAGCTTATATTGTTTAAAAATATATATTTTAATACATGGTTATTTTTGTATTGAACTTACTTTTGTTACTGTTTTAGGAATTTCACTATGTTTGGGAGTAAGATGTTACATATAAATACCCCAAACATGCAGGCAAGCAAATAGGCAATAGAAAATAATCTACAAAACTAGTGGTGAAAAATAAAGTGTGTAAACAGATGTAATTCTTTTAACAAATATTAATTTTACTTATTCTTACTCATATTTGTTTTAGCATCAAAATTTTTGTTATTCCAAATACTGTCCTAGATTTTTAGCTGTTCGATTTGGCCACCAGAATTATACATGCAAACAAAATGAAGCAAATGTTTAGGCAGAATTCAAAGAATAAAATTACTTCCAAAATAAACAGAAACAAAAGGGTGGTTCAGCTATTCTCAGTAGAAATTATTAATAAATCTACATCTTATCCCCTTCGGGGATAGGACAGTATACTAAATTTAATAAATAATAAATAATAAAAATATCAGAATTGTGGGATAGGTAACTGTAGAATGTATTAGTTAATTTACATCCTAAAATGGCAGAACTGTGGGAAAGCTAGCAGAACTCTATTTACCCCAGGAATTTTTAATGACAGGAGAGAAAGTTTGTCACTGTACTATATTACTGACACGGTTCACATCCTGGAAGGCCAGAGTTGCAGTATTCCAGCCTCTGTGCAGCAGAAATGTACAGTGGTGTATGATGTGCACTCAAGTAAGAGGCAGTAAGCACTGTGCCAAATGCCTCTATTGATAAAAGTTAAATTTTTAGGACAGCAGAGACCAAAGCATGACAAACACAATTTGCTATAGAATCAGTTTACTCATTGAAAGAGAATCCAAGCAAAACTAACATTCCACTGAAGTTGCAGAAGGCACTGATACAATCGAGTCAAACTGTGGGAAAGCATGGTCTTTGGCAACATTCCTTATAATACCATTTGTACTGTCAGTTAACTTCTGCTAGCAGATGTTTGAATTTCTTGAAGAGGAATGGAATGTTGGTGTCATGTAAGAAGTAAAAAGGCAATAATTTGTTCCTCCCTAAGGAAATATATGTCAAGGGTTTTAAATTAGCGGGGTCTACAGCGGTGTAAAGCAGTCAGTGGTCAGAAACAAGACGCAGGAATGCAGCAGCTTCACTTCTAAGAAGGGTTTTATTCCACTTGTACAAATCATGGTTCCAACTGAAAAAGTGCTTTGCAGTAACTGGTGTTCATAAGCACACTTTACAACTCACACCTTGTCTCTATATATACATATATACAACCAATAGCAATGCAGCCTCTTATCAGTACTTCCATGCAACTCATGGTCATGAGTCATGCTCTGTCTATTGCAAAAGGTTGCATCATCTTCCTGCTAACTGTCAGATAGATTTTGCCGATCAGGTCTGACAGATGTATAGGTGGTAATATAGTTCTGAAAACAACTGCTGTTTGACTGACAACATTTCTTGATGTTCTCCATGCCTTACCTGCTATAATGAAACTAAGGTGATTGACCAGACTATCGACTTGCCATTACAATGGTTGGATCTGACTGGCTTTTTCAGCCAATTCAACTCAATTGCCCTTCTTATGCCAGCTCCCATTCTTCATGGCTTTTGTACATACAAGTCTGTGATCCCCAATATAGCCTTGTTGCATGGCCGAACTGTTACCAGGCGAACCCATAGTGGGGAGGGGGGGCACTGCTTTTAAAGTTGTGCTCCTATCCATCCCACCAGCCTTGTAGGTTGGCCTAGTGATGCAGAGCCAAGATGGATGTCATCCTCTGCATATGCTCAGTGTCATCCATGAGGACAGTAAAACCTCCCAGACTTGCCCTCGCCAACATCAGCCTTCAAAATAACTTGCCTCGCCCCTTCCTAAATTAGGAATTAGGATTAAGAAGAGACAATGGCTTTCTGCCTACAAGCAATTCCCAACTCCAGCCCTGACTCAGAAGTTTATGCAAAACAAAGGATTTGTTAACAAAGAGTTTGTCAACAAAAAGTTCCTGCCAGAAATATTAATCGTATTTTTCTAATTTCTAATAACCTCTCCCAAGACCATCTTTATTTAAATTTGGCATTGTCCGGAAGCTGTGATTGAGTCAGCATCCTCTATATCCAGACATCCCTGACTTAGAAAATTAAGCCAAGTGCCTACCCATTAATTTTACTGTCTGCCACTTAAGTTAAGTGTCCAGCACTTAAGTTAAGTGTCACTTTCTTGTCTTCCCTCTGGAAGGTGAAAGCTTCCTTTGTCCTGAGAGATCAGGGTTGCTTAGCATAACCTGAAGGCCCATTTCTCCCTGTAATTAGCTTCCTCAACTAACATCCAGTATTCAGCATTTCCCTGTACATCTCTTTGTCTTGTTAATACTATCCCCAACATGCTGTTTTTCTTTCTATACCAGAACTCAGTGTGGGTCACAGGACTCTGTTCATTGGACCATTCCACTTCTAGATCGGGTAATTATCGCCTTTATTCCTCAAAAACCCTCATTTTTCCAGACCTATCCCCTCAACACTATTTAAATCCTAGGCCTGTGTGAATTCTCTGCTGTTGTGATTTGTGTGCTTGTACATTTATTTTGCTTTTTTAAATAAGATTGTTAAACTTTACTTTGTTCTCCTGCAGATTTCTTGCGGAGACTCATTTTTGTAAATGTTGGCTAAAAATAGATATGTCCCAAACTTGCAGGAGAAATCCCATCTCCAGATACAATTTTCTGCCCACTGGAAGCAAAATTCAATAGAAAACCTATCTGTTCCTTCAAATTCTAGTCAGTTCAACTTGTACTATCAGTCCTATTGATGTGCTTCACACTTGTATCACTCATAATCACACTGTACCATATATTTTGTATATACTTGAACACATGAAGCTGCCATATTTTGAGATCATTGGTTTGATGTATTTTCTTCTAGGCTAGCAGTTACACTCAAGGGTTTCAGACAGAAGTCATTGACATCACCCTCTACTTGATTTTTTAAACTGAAGATGCTGGGGATTCAGTCTGACTTTAGACAGTATCTTATTGCGTGCTTAAAATAAAGATGTATGATTGGATCCAAAGGCCATTTTATTCCAAAAGAAGTCATCTTTGCAATCAGGAAATTAATTAGGAAACAATGCTTAAAACTATATAAATAGATATTTGTTAGGAAAGCTCTCAGATCTTTGTGCAATAAAGATAGTAACAGGAAAAAATTACTGATGGAAGATGCCTAAAGGCACTTCACAGCTTCTGGTGAATTTGCCTAGTGGTTTGGAAATCCACTGACGACAAACAAAATTGCAGATTTCAAGTCAAAGGCCGCTTGCCTAAAAGTGAGTCTTATGTTTAATTTGTCCAATGTCTCAGCGGTCAAGTATTAATTTGGTTGTATCATGTTGCAGTAGAAGTGTTTATATGAAACTAATAAGGAAAAGGTCAGAAATATAGAGCAGAGGAAGTAAAAAGCAGATTGTGAAAATAAATGTGAAAAAGGGGCCTATATGCTGTGAGACTAATAGCTCTTTATAGACCCAGAGACAGAAGTGATAACAAATCCTATTATTTAGTCTTTAGTTAATACTTAGAAATGTTTCTGTTTCAGAATATCTTCACACAGAACCAAAAAAAAACCCTTGATAATATTATGATTCATACTTAATCCCTGTTGATTTCACAGTTTGCAAATGTCTTCAGGGTTGTCACTAGAACCTCATCTCTAGTCACTCCAAGATACCATTTATAAGCTCAGACTGACACCTAGATTAACAAAAAAGTTTATGAAATTCTCATGTGCACATGAAGTCACATTACAAATACATTCCTACTCTGTTATTCCGAAGCATGTTAATTCACTGGTGAGTTTTGTGCTAGTTTTAATAAACTGTTGCCTATTTTTGTTTATTTGAAGAAAACAAATATGTATAGTATCAATCAGTTGCTTTGTATATTATATCTTTTTCAAGGCTAAATATATGCAGTTAAGATTTCTCCATAGGGAATGTGTAAAAATTTCCTTCAGGGGAATTCTAAATGCAGCACCACCATATAATTGTAATAGGATTTTTATGATGCTGGCAGTTTTCTTTTCAGCTAGTTTTGTAATAGTTCTTAGTGTGCAGTGGTATATTGAATTGGTATTTTACACTGAGCTTGTGAACAAGTCATTGCCATTTTGTCTCGTATTCTACAACCACTACCCACTTCCTTTTTCAGCTGGAAGCAGCTTTTCTTCTAAGGAGCTTGTAAGCCACCTTGAGTCTCCTTACAGGAGAGAAAGGTGGCATATAAATTCAAACTCTTCTTCTTTTATGTGTCTTTATGTGAGACAGACAGCAAGTTTCAGCCACAGCAGGCAGCAGGACAAGGCCTAATCTTATTTGCATTTACCGAGCTTAACAAGAGCATCTCCAGACAAATCTAGAGCCTTTCCCAGTACTTAACTATTGACTATTGATCAATATTTTCTGGTTAGTACATGGAAAGCCCAATCCAGATGCAGGAAAGAGTGCTGAACAGCCATAGGAAGCAGTGTGGGCTCGTACTGCCATGTTTGCCCTCCCAGCCAGCAAAAGTGGTACTTGAACCAGCACGGAGAACAAACAGGGAGGCAGGTGGGCACATAGAGCTCTGCAGTGCCTGACCTGCCTCTGTCAACTTCTTCCAGAGCTGCATCAGCCAAACTTGTAGGCTGATGCAACTGGGGGAATCCCAAGGACATTCCCTGAGGCAAAGCTAATGTTAATCATTTCCCACTGGGCTTTCACCCCAGGAATGCCAGTGGTGGGGAGGATGGATTTACGCTACCCTTTTGGGTGGTTTAACTCTGTTTTCCTCCATGGAGCGCTTTCAGGTGGCTGGGGAGGCTTTTTGTTTTTTCTGCCTCCCTATGTGACCTGAAAGCCCTCTGGAGACAGAATGGCAGCATGGCAGCATGCCATTCCCAGCCATCTCCAAGATCTGGATTGCACTCTTAACCACCCAAATGGTCTGGCTATGCTTAAACTCTTCCAAAAAAAGAGCTGTCCCTTGCACTAAAATGTTCTCAGTTGAGGCTGATGTATTGGATTTGAATTGCCCACTCAAGCCCCCAATGTGGTAAAGTAATTAAAACTGCCTTCTCCCTAATGAGTACTTCCTTGGCCTTGAGAGTAGCAGTCCTAGTTTAGGCAGGCACCTAGGCAAGAAGCACAGTCCAAGGTCAGCATACAAGTAGTTCGAAGTTCAAGCATCAAAACAGAAGGAAAAAATCCAACAGAAAGCACAAGCCACATCACAGTCCAAAATCAGGATAAATCCAAGAGACAAAGTCCAAATCCAGCACAAGGTCAAACACTACTAGGCATTGAT
This sequence comes from Sphaerodactylus townsendi, assembly GCF_021028975.2. Taxonomy (NCBI): domain Eukaryota; kingdom Metazoa; phylum Chordata; class Lepidosauria; order Squamata; family Sphaerodactylidae; genus Sphaerodactylus; species Sphaerodactylus townsendi. Next base: position 48,899,294 of record NC_059426.1, read on the forward strand.
TTATTTGCTACCTGTTTTTTTTGGAATTGTATGGACAGTCTGTCCAAAGGGCCAGGTGGTTGGCTGCAGCGCTGCAGTCGTGCCATCCTACCACTCACATAGAGGCTTCTTGGTGGCATGGGGAGGCTTGAAAAGTCAAAAAGCCTCCCCACCACCAAAAAGCCCCCTTTGGGTTTAATAGATTTACATCACCTTTTGGGTGATTTAAATCTAAAGCCTTGACTGCCAGTGTGATGGTGTTAATGGCTGGGAGGAAGTTGACTAACATTGGTTCCTCTCCCAGCCATGCCCGCAGCCCGTTCCTGCTATGCCAGTGGTGGCAGGGGTGCTGGGATACCGGTACAATGTCTGAGAAGAGCGGAAGCAGCTGCATATCAGTGAAATTACCCCTCTGCTGGGGTAGGTGCCTCAAGTGGGCAAATCCACTAGCATGACATCACTCCAACAGGTGAATCCCATCCTCTGGATGGGGCTGTTAGTGAGTTAGACTTTTTCCAGGTCTGCACAGAGAAATAGATGTGCATAGGATGACCAAGTCTCCCCTGGCTGCTGGGAAATAGGTTTGGCAGTTGAGAAACTCCTGGAAATTTGGGAATGGATCATGGGGATATCAGAGATCTCAGTGGGGTGGAATGCCACAGAGTCCATTCTCCAAAGTGTCCATTTTCTTCAGGGGAATTGATCTTGTTAGGTTGGAAATGAGATGTCATTCTGGTGGATACAAGTCCCACCTGAGGCTGGCATTCCTATTTGGGCCTTTATTTCACTCAGCAGCATCTTTCTTCTTTGACAGCTTTTCTCCATTTCTTGACTGGAATATATTGTGTAATATGTATATATGTACTTGGAATAACTTATGCATGCACAGCCCTAAACCGCCCTGAGCCCAAAAGGGGAAGGGCAGTCTGAAATGTAATCTATATATATATAAAAAGCTAACCATTTGTTTGTTGGTCTTGCCCTAACGCCAAAACAGCTGGACAGATTGCCCCCAAATTTTCATATGACGTCCCTCCCTGTTGCGGGCAGGTAATCAGACCTTCAAATTGCCAAAAGTCCATACCTGAGCCAGGTAAGACATCTTTTTCCTGGCGCACCAGGAAAGCCTCCACAACTCAAGCTGCAGAGCTGGGAATCAAACCCGGTTCCTCCAGATCAGAGTCCACCTGCTCTTAGCCACTATGCCACTGGTGCTCCCAAAAGGCTACGCTGGGGATCATTGGACCTGCATGGACATCTGTTTGGGTTGCATACTGTGATGAGAAGGAAAATTGCCACAGCAACACGTGGCTGGGCCCCGCTAGTTATTAATAATAATTTATGAAATTTTTATTTCATTAAATTTCTATACCACCCTTACCCTTTCAGGCTTGTGGAGATTCAGGACCATTCATAAAAACAACATGTAATGAAATAAACTAAGATTATACAATAATACAATGAACAATATACAATAAACTAATAATCCTCGTTACATTTATGCCTATGTAAATTTGCTAATTCGCCACATAAGCTGTCTGTATTACTCCCCTTGAGAAACTTCGTTTCTTATTTTACCGTAACTAATTTTCATTATTCCTTCCAGGAAAGCTTTGTCATTGCATACCCATTATAGTCATTTGTGTGTGCCACAGTCCACAATGGGTTGTTCCTTTAAGAAGAGTGTTGAACCTAAATCAGCAATTCCTTTAACATAGGAATGAAAGGCAGTTGGAGGGTGTCTTTTTATGCTTAGGCTAGTTCTGGTGTGGAGTTGGGCTGAATATGGAAGTGGTGCCATATTCAAATGGATGCTCTGACCATACATGGTAACAAGATGTCCATCAGGACTCCAAGGGCTCTTTTAAAATACTCATAGCCTGTTCAAACAGAGCCCCGCAGTGTACAAATGAATTTAATTTTTTCCCTCCAGTATATATCAGTTTGGATTAACACCTACATGGGTTGCATCTTTCTACCCATATTGTATTTTGTTGATAGAAGGTGTTCCATCAGCACTCCCACATCCTGCCAGCACCAGAGCATCTTGCACTGGTAATGATGTGCCTTATACAAGTGGAATATAGAAAATAGCTGAAAATAGATGTAAGATAAAGAACATAAATTTCATTTCCTTCTGTTGCCAATTTACACACTCTGGCAAGATGTTGAGCTGGTGGTCATATTGTAACCCATGTTCATTGCAATATGCTTGAATTGTCTAATTTCTAGACAATTAAAAATAGAGTCAGATTAGTATAAATTACATATTTCTGAAAAACAAGGTAGAACAATGTAGACAAATCTTCATCCATTGTTTGTTTACTCTACAGTAAAAGCACAATATAGATACCCTGCAGAGCATCATGTTTGTATAATCAAGGACACAACTTTCAAGTAGTTCTCCAGAAACAAGCATTGACTAACAAAAGATCAAATGATGAATTGATTGCCTTTTGTTCTTTTATGTACTAATTTTCCTTTTGGTTTTTCACTTATAAATTGTTCAGTAGAATTTTTTTAACAATGCAAATGACAAAGGAAAGGCTTGTAATAAATTCCAGGCATCAAATGGTATTTTAAAAAACCTGGGGAAATTACTACAACAACTACAACTACAACAAAACTACTACTACTACTACTACTACTACTACTACTACTACTACTACTACTACTACTACTACTACTACTACTACTACTACTTCATTATTTCCCTTTATTCCAATCTAAAGTTGGGTTCAGAGCAGCTGACAGCATTAAAAAAAGTGTTTAAAATCCCTCCCGATCATCAGGGAGGACAGAGGCAGAAAAGGGGAGGTGGGCTGGAGCTAGAAATAGACCCTGCTTGTGCTGTTCCTTGCAAAAGCCAACTCTGTTATACTGATACATTGATATATCAAAATGAGCTTTAGAGATGCAGGAAGTAGCAAGCAAAACGGGGCAAGGAGGAAGGCATGGACAGCAGTGTGAGGAGTAGAAATGGTGGAGCTAGGCAGGCTGGCTGTGGGCAAAGGAAAGAGATCCAGGGCAAAGCTGTGCTCACTGGAAAATCTCCCTGCTCTGGTGGTGAACTTGGTGCTACAAGTGGTCTCGCTTGCCACAGTAAGACTAGAAAGTGAAAGCAGGGCTTAAGGAAATACGTCTGCACAAGAAATCTTGCTGCAACAACCATTTGCCCTCATTGCACAGCAGATGTCTTGTATGTAATTGGCCAATAACATAGAATTTGTATCTGATTAGACCTCCTTAGGGGACACTTAAGTAGTAAGTCTCAAGACAAGAATGTCAAACTTGATTTCTTTTAATTTTACCATGTGCCTTTTCAAATTGGATATGGCAGCAGCAGATGAGTGTGCGTGGAGGGTACTGTGCGTGGAGGGTACTGTGGAAAAAGTCATCTAATTATGTGAGAAAGCAGAGTAATTATGCCAATGGAGATTTCTAAAATGCATCCAAACAGCTTGCCATACAATGTAGTTCCTGCTCTCAAATGGTGAGCAGTAGATGAACTGAACTGCCATAATTATATCCTAAATCTAAGCAAAATTATATACTAAAATCCAAATCAACAGCTGCAATAATCTGCAGAAATATTGGTCATGTATACACAGTGCTGGTTCATCTATTCAGTGGCCAAGAGAAAATGTGTCTTCATGAATATAGATTTACACAACTTGGTTATTGAATAAATAAATGGATGCAACTTTCCCTTTAATAAGTCAAGGGTTGTTGTGGATTATGTCTGTCTCTAGTGTTGTCTTGTATTTCACTCCCCTATGAATTCTTTCTTCTTAAGAGGCAGCAGTTCCTAACTATCCTAATAATTGTTTACAATTTCCTGACTAGCTTTTCTTAAGTTCTTCATTTTACAGACTTTTTGAAGATTTGCCAATTATTTGTTGACCCGATGCTAAGGGCATGGATAGTCTGTGTTGAAAGTATCCAAACAAGTTTTTCCCCCTGAATTTACTCAGATAATACATGACAAGCACTACTTTGAAACTCCTTGAAGTTACTTGAGAAGGAAATTGAAGCCCTATAAGTCTGGAGGCTGTTATGTGATACCCCAACTGGGGAAAGGTAGAAAGCCTACCAATTGAAAACTTCCTCATAAATTCTGCATTCTGTACCCTACCTGCAGAAGTAGGATTTGTTCTAACCACAGATAAGACTTTTTCAGCTGAGGCACATCATTTGTTGAATGTCCTTCCACTTAAGAGTCACTTAGTACCTGCTCTATTCCCTTCTGGTCCGAATGTTTCTTTTTTTCACAGGCTTCTAACTGGGGGGTGGGTGGGGTGGGGTTGATTATTTAAGTTATTTTTGCAATGTGCTTCAAACCTAAGAGCTGTTAGGACAATTATTAAGGCTACCAAACATTCTATACTCTATATTTAATGTTCTACTCTACTCTAGATTTAATGTTCTAGGTGGTTGGGCTTCTATGTGTTTTTATGTTCTGAAGCTTTTATGTTTTATGCGCTTTTTGTTTCTAGGTTTTATTGGCTGTTTTTAAAGTGGTTGTGAATTTTTATGAGCTGATATATCATGATTTTATTTTGTTAGCAGTTACAAACAGTATTTTAAAGATTTGAGGAGAGATGGGTTAAATAAGCATTTTGAATTTATTTGCCTTGATTCATTTCTAGGTTTTTTTCCCGACCGTTGGAAGCATTTTCTATCATTTATATGACACATGCTTTTGTCTAAAACCAATTTTCTTTTTAAATAGCAAAACTTCAAGAAGCATTCTGTTTGCAAATGGAGCTTACCATATTACCTTGACATTACCACTTTCTAATACTATAAATTCCATGACTGCAATGTGCAAGCTAACCTGTGCATAAACATATCCTTGCACTATTAATTGGATCAGGCATACAATAGTAATCCTAAAACAACTCACAAAGGGTTCTATTTATATTTGAAGAAGAGTTTGTCATGTATTCATATTATCTATCATTGGTAATAGATTTCTCCATTTAGCTTGAACCAGATAGAGCAAATTTCAGCTTTGCCTTGCACCTGTGACACCTGGTTGCACATAGTTTACATCCAGTATTTGATATCCTTCTCAGGGCATGTAATTAATGGGGTGTTTTCATTATTGTGGTTACCACAGCATGAAAGAGCATGACAGTTCGGCAGTTGGAAGTGTAACAAGGACTTTAGTTGAAATCAGCTGAATTGGATTCCCTTTGATCATCACTAACAGATATCTGTCTAAAGTCCTAAGTAAATTCTTGGAAGGGTATGATTTTTCTACTATTTCTGGTAAATTATTAAAGAGCTATATAGTAATTATAGCACAAATTATACTGACTCCAAGTGAAAAAGGTAATATTTGCTTAATGAAGGAATAGAAAACTGTAAAACTCCAGGAAGGAAACTAAAAATAGTTATCCAAAAAGCAGAACTATTATTTGCAAGTGATAAATTCCTGTTCTTCCAGTGTCCTGACATCTCTAAGAGCCAGAATATTCTTAGTTCAAGGGAAAGACATCAAAAATGTCTTTTTTTCACTCAGCACCATCCTTCTTCTTCGACAGCTTTTCTCCACTTCTTGACTGGAATATATTGTGTAATATGTATATATGTACTTGGAATAACTTATGCATGCACAGCCCTAAACCATAATTGACCCAGGAATGTGTTACCTAGACTCTCCCTACTTGTCCCAGCTCTAAAAAAAGTTGTTTGGAGCATACAAAGACTATTCACCTGCTGAATAATTGCGACGGCGGGATAACTGGAAAAACCACTGAATTTTAATTAAAAGTGTTCAAGTCAAAGACATAATGGAAGCTTGATCACCACTTCTGTACCAACCTTACATGCTTTGTCCAGCGCCGTGCTCTCCCCCGAAAACGACAAGAAATAGCTGCTTTCAAAACTTGCTCCATGAGCAAATTTTTTTGAAAGAGGCATCTTTCTGCTGACGCCATACGAAGGGCACTGGCGTGAGGGCGCAGCTTTCAGGTGCTGCCTGTTTCTGTCTTTTGTTTACCTTGTCTTCCCTTCCAGGTTCCTGAGGGAGAAGGGACATGCCCATGCTGCCCTCCGATGCCCCGTGGGTCAAAGGGCAGTGTGGGCATATCACACATATCAGAGGGAAGACAAGGTAAACAAAACATGCAGACCAGAGGTGGCTCCATGTGGACCCGCTTCTGTGATTCACAGCAGCTTCGAGGCTGTCTGCACGAGACCATGCGAACAGTCCCATCGCTCCACCAGCATTAATTATGCTGATGGACAGCTGCTTCTGCCGCTGTGCAGAAATGGCCTTTGGCACATGAGTATTTGAGTATACAATGCTCAACTGAGTGGGATGAACAGGTGGCCAAGTTGCATTTGCAATAAATTTGTTCATTAGCTTTGCATATATCTACTGCTTCTTGCAGAGTTAATGCAGACTTTCTGAGTATTTTGAGCTGTGTTCCTTTGTCTTTTATATCTATGAGTCAATCTATCTAATCAGTTCTTTACAACTTCCACATACATGTGAATCTGCCATTTTACACAGCTTCGCAACGTACTGGCCTGTGGTTTCAGTAGGTTCTTGTTCATGTGAATTATAGACATCTTTCAAATATTGTGTCTCTGGTAGGTCAAAATGTCTCTGTAGTGCTTGTAATAATCTGGAAGGGTTTTCTCTGCCTGCTCATGGTATACCTACATGTTGTGAGAGTGATCTTCTCTCCCCATCACAGACAATAAAATTGCAAGTCTAACTTTTTTGTCCTTTCCATCTTATTCCTGTTGCAGTCTCATAATTCTGTGCCTTGAAAAACATCCAGTTATTGAAAAAATCACCTTTCATGTTTGTAGGCCCAGGAGCTGGAATTAGGCTGGCTGCCATGGCTGAAATATCTGCTTGGTCCTCCAAACAGCTGGTACCTCTTGAAAGCTGTGTTTTTCAAGTATCTTCATTTGCTTCTCTTTTTTTCAAGAACAGCACTTTTGATGGGTCATTAAAAAAAACAGGAAGTAGCAACATGGTCATTAAAAAAACAGAGTTCAGAGAAAGTTTCAGAAACTCAGACTATACTACAAGCAACAGTGAAACAAACTGGCCACAAATATATATGTGTTTTGAACACACAGAGGAGTGGGGAAGGGAGTCCAAAATGGATACTGTTCAACCATCAAGTTTTTGTTATCGCTGCTCTGATTGATTGACATGTTTTGGGGAGGAGACCTGACTTGATTCCTGGATTCTTCACCACATACAGTCCTGATGGGTGCTCATGTAAACATGATAGGTGCCACTAATGGTATATTTGTGTGTTAGGGCTGAGGGTCAGGTGGGTGATGCTCTTACTCTGCAAGGTTAGGGTTGGAAAGAGTAGGATCATATGAACATCTTATGTTAACAGGACCCATTTGGGATACCTATAAATGCCATTTGAGGATGCCTGTTTTGAAATGGAAAATGTGTGAAAAAATTAAATGCAAAACGCAAACTAAATGGTTTCCATCATGTCCATCCTGTTTTGGTGCAATGCAGGATTTTTTTTAAAAAAAAAAAGCATTTGCTGTTGAATTACAATCAATTAGACACATGAAAGCATACCTAGTTATAAGGATCAGATGTGAGAAGAGGTTTTTGCAGCTCTCCTGGGGCATCTCTACTGTTCACTGCTCAATTTCAATCCTGAGTAATCTAAATTGAATCACTACGTTTCAAACTGTACTAATATGCGCTACATAAAGTAGTCCTCATATTTAAATGTTTAAATTGTTCATCAGATAGGCGTTCAAAAAATTATTGCTTCAAGTATTGAAAAATCTACCACTGGGGATTGGAGATAAAAGCAGGACACGACAGAGGTTGTAGGATTAATGCTTTAATCCCGTATTTGGGAATGTGCACTTTTATCTTATCATGCCAGCCAGGCAGCTTAATGAGTGCTTCCAGTCCTGGAATGTACAGTATCTAGTTTGGAGTCTGTTATATGCTTAGGTCGTGGAAAGTGGACCGCACTGGAGGCAAGATCTAAATATGGTTTTAAGAAGCTTTTTTACTTTAGGATGAATGAAGTGCTCCATTCCAAATATGAACTGACCCAAACCTCGGTTATTAGATTATGAAATCTTTTTTTCAATAAATTTGTATGCCTGGGGAGGAAGTAGTATAGGAGAACATAACTTTGAACAGCGGGAACTATTATGCATGCTGGAGATCTATAAATAATATACTTTTAAGTAGTGGGCCAAGTACTTTTTTTTTTGTTATGACCAACAAGAAGTACCACTCCATTTCTGAGGGGGAAAAAACCTAGGCCAGAATAGATATAGAACAATTTATCACCAATTTTATTTCCACTTTTTAAAAGAATATATGTGTAGTGCAGTCTAGTTCTGTCGTAGGTCCTACTGTGTTCAATGGGTGTGCATTTGGGATATTTCTTGGTTGAAATTATATCCCAAATGTGCTGTTTTGTTTAGGCTTGTGGATATTTGAAAGTGCAAAAAGACAAATTTTGGGGCTTCCCAAAATATATATCCCTAATTTTTAGAATTTGTTCTGATTATTTTGGTGTCTATTGGAATCAATGAGAGTAGACCTGGAATGTAAATCCAGATGACAGGTTTATGACCACAGCTCTCAATGAATAGTAAATCTGTTGACCAGAGGACAGGTCTCCCTCTAATTTGAAGATATGGGAACAGATATCGTTCCAGAAATCTATATATCAGATCTGCTTCTAGTTGAAGACTGTAGTGGAAGATGTGTTTTTGATACCCAATATTTTTGCCCTTTCCCATTACCCAAAGTTAGCATTGTTAAGAGAAAATATCTTAATTTGGCTTTATCAAAATTATCCCTGAAATCCAACAACCCATTTCATCCTTTCACACAGTTGCTAACCAATTCCATTTTGTTCAAAGAGGAAATTCAAGGAGAAGAGGAGGCCTTCCGCACTGTAGGATTTGACCTTAGTTTGACGTAGGTTCGACCCGGGTACTTTGCACAGCCATAGAGTTCGACTCATGTCTGTCTCTGCTCCCCGCTCTCACTGTCAAATTTTCGAGCTTGACTGGGAGGTACGACTTTTTGCAAAACCTGGGTTGCCTTGACTCTCCCAGCCAGCCAATCACAGTGCACTATTTTGGCCATGCGCAGAACGGGAGACTTGCAGCGGCAAAAAGCGCGCCTTCCAAAAAAAACCTTCTCGTGCACGAAGCAACGGCTCAGCTCTACTCAGCTCTACTCGATCTGCTCCAACAGAGAAGGCTCACGAAAATGCAGATTCCCGCCAGTTTGTGACAGGTGGGAAATCGGCGGTTTGTGACGTCACAACGTAGCTCCTACGTGGCAAAATGAAAACAGGGACGCACACACACGTTTCCCGCCATAGAACGGCAGCCAATCGGGAATGAGGAGCGAAAGTCGTGAAGAGGTAACCCCGCCCTCTGAACTCAGATCCGGAGAGACGACCCGGCTGCTGTGCGGAATAACATAAGAGTCGAGCTCAGGTAACGATTTCCGCATACATGAGTCGAACCTAGGTCACCTCTGCTGTGCGGAAAGCTCCGAGGGACTCTGAGAACCTGTGGAATTTCAAAATTTCACTCTGCAAACATGCAGAGACACAAAATGTCTTCAAAAAATTTCCTATATTTCTGTTAGAACACCACCCTGTAGTATGTATGCAACATAAAATAACTGCAAAGGTTCAGGTTGCAAAAGATTTAATAGATAGGTCAATTATACACTGGTGCTCTGTTCCATGCTGAATGGTGATTATTTTCAGGACAGAGCTTCTGTTACAGATGCCTTTTCCCCTTCTCTCACACTCTGTGTGTGGCAGATTTCATAATCTCTGCTGTTTGTGAGAGTGGGCAAAGAGTGACCTTTTCCCCTACTTCGCAGAGAAGATAAAAGAAATGGCCCTGTGTTATTCTCTGCTTTGGACTTTTGGGATCCACCCCACCTCCCCTGCTGTACTTGAGCCTCTTCAATAGTCGGGAGGGCTTTTAAAAACGTTATTTCAATTTTAAGCATTTGTACCATATTAGACCTATTGAAGCAATGATAGATTTAATACAGGAATATCAAAATACCAAGGAATATTGAAATAATAAGTCTCTCGCTCCCAGTTGCATAGCACCCACGGGGGAAGGGGGCATAATGCCCCGGACGAAGCAGCGGTGGAGGCATGGCCAAGCCATCGAGGGGGCATTCCGGGGCATGGCAGGGGCATTCTGGGGTGTTCTGGGGTGGGCGATGCCGCAGCAGGAGCGTAGGACGCGAGCGCACCCCGGGCGCAGTTTCTCCTCGCTTTGCCTCTGCTCTCCTCTCACAGCAGCAGCAGTGGCAGGAAGTGTGGGAGGGAAGGGGAGAGAGAATATAAGTTCTAGGACATGGTCCCCTTCTTCAGTAGAGTGTGATCCAGGGAATGCCTCTTTCATTTAGAGGGAGGATTATTTTTGGAAAGCAGCTACAATATCGATATAACTGCAATAACAGCAAGATAAATATAATAGCAATTTGAAGAGCTTTAACAAAGCCAGCAATCTTCCAACTGTGTGCGTTTAAGAGTGAGTTGATGGTAAGAGAACCAAGAAAAGCAGAGACTGGGGAGAGTTCAGCAGGCAAGCTATTCAGTAGGCAATGGAGTGCCTCCTTGCTTATAAACAGAGAACTAAGAAGAAGCTCCCCTGCAACTCCCCTGTGCAGCAAAGGACCCTGCAGTAAGCATTTCACGCATAATAGATGATAGATAAATTAGAGATAAATCTCTTATTAATAGATGGGAAAAGGGAATCAATAGTTATAGCTAAAGAAATTAATTTCTGAAAAAGTAATTCCCTTTCTTACAACAACACTGCCCCAAATGGATTCCTGAAATACTATCAGTGCACCCAGAATTTTGGGATAATGGTAATCATGTCTTTTCTGAAACACCAAAATGAAATTGTAACATATTTTTAAAGTGCATACCACAAAACAAAGCCTGTTTGCAGGCACTCTGCTCCTAGCAATAAGGGGAGGAACAAAGCAAAACAGCTCCCTCTGCTGTTTGGAATTCTTACTGGTATGCTAGTAGGAATTCTGTAATTTCATTTCAGTTGTTTCACAGACAGCCTCTAGACCAGTGATGGAGAACCTTTTCAAGACTGAGTGCCCAAATTGCAACCCAAAACCCACTTATTTATCGCAAAGTGCCAACATGGCAATTTAACCTGAATACTGAGGTTTTACTTTAGAAAAAATGGTTGGCTTTGAGGTGCACACTACTCAGGAGTAAGCTTGGTGGTAGTCGGTGACTTTGCTTTGAAGCAACCATGCATCTCTTCCAATGGGTGAATCACGACCCTAGGAGGGTTTACTCAGAAGCAAGTCCCATTGCCAACAACCAAGCTTACTCCCAGGTAAAGGATCATGCCCAGGTCAGCCTAGTTGTGTGTGATTTTCTGCCCCCCTACATGATGAACTCTGTGCATGTGTGGCCACAGAAAGGGCTCTGAGTGCCACCTCTGGCACCCGTGCCATAGGTTCGCCACCGCTGCTCTAGACTGAGGACTGAATTAGACTTGATGTTATGTTCTCTGTTAAATGGTTTTATTACTGTATTATACTGCTGGATACTGCTATTTTGCTGTGCTAGTTTTCAGCAGATTTTCTATCCTTTACCAACTCATAGCTAGTAATGATTTTTTATGTTTTATTCTTTTATTAGTTTTTACCTTATGAGCAACATCCTGCAGGATTCTGGAGAAGTTAGCTGTGAAATAATAGTTACTGGGAATCGCTAAAGATGGGAGTTTGATTCTGCAAACACAGACTCTTTACTGGGAAGGCATACTAGCCACTGCACCATTATCACCTAGACATCTCTACAACTGCTTTGGAAGAGAAACCCCCATGGCTTTTCCTGACATGGATTTAGGTTCAATTGAGGGTGGGCGTGCGGGTGGGGGTGGGCAGGATATCCCAAGGAGAAGCTTTTTCAATTCAAGAAAACACAGATACTAGGAGAGCAATGAGAAAACACTCAACAAAAAGTGCACAAAAGACACTGCTATCATCTCCCCAAGAACTCCCGGAGAAAACTGTTTATGTAGGATCCAACAGAGAGAGGTTCAAATCCCATGAGGAGGGAAGCAGGAATAAGCGAAAGCTCTTCTGTCACCAATGTCATTGGGAATGTTTATTCTTTTATCAGCCTAATGTTATGCTGACAATAGGGAGACCAACCAAGCCCCACTTCTTCAACATGCCCTTTTCTAGTCAGTGCACCAGCACAACTATACTGGGTGCAGGGTGTGCATGGGTGGGTTATCAGCAGGGGGATTCTCTGTTGTATTTTCCAGTCCTACTAATTTTCCTTGGCCCCAAGTAGATTTGCTTGTATTTCTTTAAAATGATTTTGGCACTGTTGGATGTTACTGTTCAACATGTAGTGAACTTGCCACGTTTCAATGCAGAACCTTTCTTTTTTCTTATACCGGCAATATAAATTAGGTAAAATTAGTTGTAATGGGATTGCAGTGGAAGGCTATTGATAAAATTCAGTTACTGGTTCATTATGGGACAAGCATGGGAAAAAAAAGAATTGGATTCTTAGACTACAGTAGGGCTTCTCCCTGGTAATAACATGGCTTCTCAAAGGAAAAAAACAACAATGAAATTTCCATGTGAATGCAGCTGGTAGCATTCTAAAAACAAGGTACCTTAGTTTATGTACTTGGTGCTGTTTAGTGACATTTGTAATGTGCATGTTTACTTGAGATTATAATGTAAGAACTTGTTAATTTTATCACATTTCTTCATTCTGAGAGATGAAAGGGAAAAAACAAGCCAATCAATAACTATAATTATAATTTTCTTCTCATTGATTGTGTAGAAGTCTTTAAAGACACCTTCATTAATTTCCTGTTAATGTGCAAAATTTATAGGATTTGTTATTCTCTCTTGACAAAGCAGTGATATTTCTGTATTTAAGCGTTCTTGCCTTTTGGACTAACAGAGTGAGAATGAGTGAGTATGACAATTATGAACTAATCCATAAACTGGGGACACCAGAAAATAAATGTTGAGCAGGAGATACAGCACAAGTCCTGTTATCTCTGTGTCCCAAGTAATGGGCTTGATGACCATTTATTATTATCACCATGATAGCCTGCGAGCTGATAAATCTATAAAAGTAAATTCATTATCAGGATTCAGGAAATCCATTATTTTTAATGCAGAAATTAATGTAGTTTTGGTTTGTTTGCTTTTGTGGAAGTACATCTTACAAATGGAAATGGAAACTGAAAATTGAAGGCTGATTCAAAAATTATTCATCTTCATTGGGGAATTTATATAATTTCATCCCTCTCTGTAGTCCCAGTGAGTCTGGAGCATGAAACATTTGCAAAATAGAGACTATAGTTTATTTCCTAGCCTTTTTTTTGCCCCTGAATAGCCTTCCTATAGGAATCACACACATACATACAAACAAGGGAAGCCTATTTGCTTAATTTAATGCCTCAGTATTTGTAGCTTTCTCTCTTTCTCTCTCTTTTGAGAGGACCTAAATTTCTGGAGGGAGAAATGTTTCATTATATTTTCCTACCTCTGGTTGCAAACTTCAGTGTGTAACTTATTGTTGTAAGACACTCTTGGGGAAGTCTGACTATAATAGATGTTTCATATCCTCAACTCAATCATTTCTAATCTACACATGAGGAACAGATATTACACTCTAGCTAACAGACCAGAATATGAATAGGTAATTGTTTTCTCTGCAACTAAACAGAGGGAACAGCTGTCCAGTGTTTTTGCAACAGCATGTTCATTACTTCATGAAAAACCCAGGATGATAAGTGACCTTCCTCTCAGCAAATAGTGCTTTAATGTTTATGCAAGTCAAATGCTACATTCAGACTGTGCCACAGTAAATTGGTTGATTTTGTTGACCCCAAGGCCTGAATATAGAGTTCTTGAATGAAGTCTGGTTTTTCATGGTGATTTTGTTGCATTACAGTTTGAGAGATGAGTAGTCCATATAACATTTAAATCTTACTTTTGAAAAGTCTTGTTGATTGTGTGGTGCTACTTCCAGGTTGCATTTAAAGAATACACTTGTTTGTCGCATAGGCTTACTGCTGAATCTGATGTTATTGGAGAAGCATGTTTTGTGTTTGTATTTTAATTCTTCCAGGTAATTTAAAGATCCAGACAATATGGTAGCCCTCTCTGTTCTGATCTTCATTTCACAACTCCAAGCAACACAACAGGGAGGTTGGGGAAAATAGCTCCTGTAAGAAACTAGTGTAAAACATTGCCCCATCTGTGGGTGCTTTCACACATGCTGAATAATCCACTTTCAATCTGCTTTCAATGTACTTTAATGATCATTTAAAAGTGGGTCTTTCTGTTTGTAAAATCCAGCTGCAAAGTGGATTGAAAGTGGATTGAAAGTGGATTAATCATATATGAAAGCACTTGCAATCTTGCACTGAGATTTCTGAGACCAAGTCCACCACTATTTGTAAGTGCTAAGATCAGAATTTACTGTTTAATTGGTTATGTTGATTGTCATGTTTTAACCATATTGGCATTTATTGGGGTTTTATCGTGTTCTACGGTAATTTATTTTGTATATCAAGCTCAATAAATAAACAAATAAAATAGCAGTTCACTAAATGAGAACCACCTAACTGAGGGCCAGAAGTATTGTTTTCACTCTGAGTTTGATTATAATAATTACTTGACCAAACCATACACATTATGATACTATGAAGTTTATTTAGAGTGAGGAAAATAGGGCCCCCTCCCTATACAACATCAAGTGGATTCTACCGTCTCTCCCCTCTTTCTGGGATTAGAGGAACTGATAATAGATGCCATTCTTGTTTTAATACCAATTTTAATGCTGCTTTTAAGATAAGATAGGGTTTATTTTTAATTATTAGAGCCTGTATTTATTGATGCTGTGGTTTAAATTGTTATTGTGCTCTATCTGTGTGTGTTCACCACCCTGAGCCCTTCGGGGGAGGGCGGTCTATAAACCTAATAAATAAATAAATAAATAAAAATAAATAAAAATCCACCTCCTTACATCAGTTCTATGTGTTGTAGGAATGGACAGATGGATATGCTACTGATAGAAAGAAACTGTTGTGAAAAAATATGAACAGGTGTAAAAATGGGCACACATTTTCACTTAAGTAGGAATAAAAAAAGTAAAAAAAATTATTTTTAATTAGTACCAACAGGCATCATAACCCAAAAGAAGTCTTGGTGCGGCTTATATATCTTAAAATGTAAGGGATGGAACAAGTATCTGGGCTCTACCTATTTTGTTATGGTCTTCAAATACAATGATTATACCCTGGGCAAGACACTCCTACATGTGCACTGAATCCCAGTCCATGGTGGACCCTGCAGTCCAACTTGCATGTCCTGGAGAAAAGTTGAGATACATATTTATTCAACCAAGATGGCTTCCACATTGGGGAGCACCATGTGCCCTTTCCACAGCAACTGAAGCAAGATGTGCAAGAATGAGATGAAATAGCATCAACACACCCCTTTCACCACACTTCATGCTGCTGACACAATCCCGCTCTCTTTTCCCACCATCGTGGCTGCACAAAAGCCCTGTTTTTTCCTTTCCTTACTGGCCCCAGTGTAAGGTTACAGCACAACTCAGCAATGAAAGGGGGAAAAAACCTTTTAAGGGGGAGAAAAGGGCACGTGGCAGCAATCTGATGCATGCCATTTTAGAGGCAACACCCAGCTCTGTTTCCTACTCATGATGGCAGTGGAGGGAGTATCCACTTCTTAGGCAGTCCCCTGCAGTTTTTTGGTCTCTATTTTAAAAAGGAAAGCACAATATCATGTGGCTATGTTGCTGAATTTCATACAACAGTTTCCTGCTTTCTATGCAGGGAAAAATCCCCCTGGGGAAGCAATCTGAAGATAAAAAGTAGAAAATTCAGCAACTAACTTTATCCTGGATTTCTGCAGATATCATAGCTAGCGATGCACTGCTAAAAACAAATTCAAAAATCAATATCATCTCCCGCCCCCTCCTCAGTGTTATATCACATTACACCGTCTGTTGTTGTTATGTGATTTGCTGCTGCTGTTCTAAGTAAACAGGCTTGGTCTCTGGGCCTTCTCATCCTTTGTGTAACCCATTGATATTTACTAGGAAAGAGCTGGTAGAGATAGTTCTGCTTCCCAGGAGCCTGCCTATCTTTGTAAATAAAACAAACACAAGTGGAAAATTAATCTATAATGGATGCTGTCAAATATTTCACACTCTCCTGATCTAATCTTTGGAATCTACAGTCTATTTCACTATTCCTTTTAGCTGTTACCCTACTGAAGCATTTTAAGACACCAGCCTTTTTAAGTCCTGGATCAATTAGGAAATCACAGGCTTATTTCTGTCAGAAAAATATAACAAGCTTACAGAATCTATTCAACTCTGTTGGTCAAAGGAAAAAAACTCTATAATGTTCAACTCAGATATTTTTGAACTATCTTTCTCTTTGGAGTCAAAATTCATTTTTAAGTGTAGTTATCATCTGAAGGTAAAGATAGACTCCTGTGCAAGCACCATGTCACTACTTACTCATAGGGTAATGTCACATCATGATGTTTACTAGGCAGATTATGTTTACGGAGTGGTTTGCAATTGCCTTCACCAGTTATCCCCCTAGCAAGCTGGGTACTCATTTTACCAACCTTGGAAGGATGGAAAACTGAATCAACCTTGAAACTAATTTCCATCAACTAAGGTTGTGAGCAGAGTTTTTACTGAAGTATTACAATTTACCACTCGGTACCACAGGACTCCCTAGTTATCATCTATCTGAATAATTTTAATGGACATGACTAAAGAAATGGTCCAACAATTACAGATATTGTTGGAGGATGCTCAGAAAAGGTTTTCAAAAGTTCCTATTTGAATCATACTTTTTTAGCCTATCAGAAGGCATTTTTGCCCTTTCACAAAATGATGGACAAGGGCATATCTTCCGAATAATAGAATTTCCCACCCCATCCCATGACCCTATCCTTGGGAGGTAGGTAAGGTTTCTTCACCTGGAAAGGAAGAGAAAATTCAAGAGCCAAGTCATTGCTTTGTAAATTGCACACATTTCATTTCAGTTACCAAAACAGATGAATAAAGGAGAAAAAAGGACAGAGGTGAAAAAGATGGTACAAGGGTGAGGGACACAGGAAATGGAAGGTCTGGTCTGAGAGAGAGGACTGGACTGAGAAAGATCTGGGTGTGTAGCAGAGGAAGAGGGGTGGGACCTTTATGGAAAAAGCTATCCTGAAGAATTTTGTTTTACATACTTGGAGGAATGACAGAAGCCAAGGAGCTTTCCTTAGCCCCTTTGCCTAAAATGGAGACCACAACAGATGTTCATGGACTACATTTCCTTTAAGGTTTTTATTTTATTCAACTTCTTCCCACCTTTTCCTGCCCAGGCAGAGTTCATGGTGGCTTACAATTATCCAGCTATACATAAATAATTAAAATCCTATAACTCTAAAGCTCAATGATTGAAATATAAAATATAGTAAAAACTAGATCTATGGCACCGTTTATAATATTCCTCCTGATTAAAATTTACCAGATACAATAGTTGAAGGGGGGGGGGGGAACAGAACCCAGCCACCACCAGTATCAGTCCAATGTTACTACAGTGGGTTGGAACATTCCATGATTTTTATGTTTTCAATAGATATTTATGGAAGGCTAGAAATGTACATAATAGACTGAAGATAGGTGGATGATTTGGTAACCAGTAGATGTAATGAAACTGTCACTGTTCTCAACCATAGGCCTGGTGGAATATCTCTGTCTTACAGACCGTGTGGAACTGAGCCAGGTTCCCTAGGGCCTGATGCTTCCTAGTCAGAGAGTTCCACCTGCTGAAAAGGCTCTGGTGCTGGTCAAAGACACCTGGACAATCTTGGGCAAGGGATAACCAGTTTATTCCCTTCTGAAGAGAGGAATGGTCTCTGGGAGATATAACATGCAGGCAGTTATTAATCTTGCCACCCCTAGAAGGCCCTGTTCAGATAAGTGAAGCTGTTGTGCCAGAGCATAGGAGTAGTGATGCCTGCAAATATGAGGGCTCAAGGCTGTGAAAGGGTTACGTTGGTTTATACATAGGAATGCCAACTCTGGGTTGGAAAATTGTGGCAGCTGAAGAGATGAACTTTTATCTGAGATTACCATTTTGGACAGCAAATAGGGAGCTGAAATAATGAAATGCTGCAACACACACAAAAATTCCAACGTGTAGGAAAGTAGAGTAGAAACCTGAACTCTGACATCTAGTTTTATATGTTCATGTATTTTCATTTTGTTAGTATGGAAGAACATTCCATTCTGATAACCTCACATGTATTCCGGGGTGGTTTATTCCAGAAACAGGTTTATGAGCTCATTTACTTTTATCTAAATAACCCTACCAAGTCTTCATATGTTTAGGACTATGAAACAGGCTTCTGGGCCAAGAAGCAGGAATGGTGCAGGAGATTGAAATGCTGGCATTTCTTATTTTAGAAATGAGGCACTGCTTGTGTCTCTTCCAGAATCTTCATATTAATATTTTGAATGTAAATAAATACATTATTCCATTTGTTTAAACAGTGCATCTTAGAAAAAGAAATATTTCATTGTACAAGAAATATCAGACATGAATAATGGGTTTTACCTTTTTTCACTTGAAAGGGGAACAAAAGCTGTTATACCACCTGATTTTAAAGTGCATACACTTAAGAAATTTATGTCACCGCTATACATTTAAAACAGACTAAGAATAGCTCTGTGGGATAAAAGTTAAATATAGCAGAGTAGTTCCCTTGCAATGCCATCCTAACCAGAGTTATACCTTTCAAATACCATTGACTTTAATGGACTCCAGAGGATGTAATTCTCTGTAGAATTCTACAGTCTGGCTTCCCAAGTGAAATGCCAAAATAAATAGCAGTTGGGATTAACTTAAAATATGGGTTTTAAAACAATAAACTGGTAATGAGTATGGACTCTGGTGCATCTACGTTTTTATGTGACTTTAGATACAGTACCATTTTTCAGATACCAATGCTGTTTATTTGATCTAATGCAGTCTCATGTTACATTTTAACTCTTCCTTTAATCTTGTCCACATTGCTTTGACAATGCCATAATGCTACTTCTAAAGAAGTGCATCCTGGATCCAGGAGTTCTCAGCATCATTGACTAGTCTCATCTGCCTTGAATCCGAGGGAGAAAGGCAGACTACAAATAAAGTAAAACAAGTATTCAATTTTTGAACATGGAAGTTTTGAAGTCAATGAAGGTTAACTAACAGAAGCTTAATTATTTCAGGACAGAAATAATATTGACCTGGGATTTAAGGTGCCACTTGTTCTAGTTGAAGTTGCCTTCCTTTTGAAAGAACAGGTCCGTAGTCTGGAGATGTTCTTGAACTCAAACCCAGTGCTGGATAAGTAGGTGAAAGCTGTGATCAGGAGTGCTATTTATCAGCTTCAACTGTGACCTTTCTAGGGCAGAAAAGATCCAGCCATTGTAATGCATGTCTGAGTTACATCTAGAAAAGATCTGGTCACTGTGGTGCATGCCCTAGTAGCATCTAGATCAGGGGTCTGCAACCTGTGGCTCTCCAGATGTTCATGGACTACAGTTCCCATAAGCCCCTGCCACCATGGACAATTGGCCATGAACATCTGGACAGCCACAGGTTGCAGACCCCTGATCTAGATTTAGATTACAATAAGGAAAAATAAACCGACCCATCTCTTGCAGTATGGGAGCAGATCGGCGCGGGCTTTTTCAAAGATTACAATATGCTCTATGTGGGGCTGCCCTTGAAAAGTGTTCAGCAACTTCCATTGGTGCAGGTTGTTGCCTGGAGTGAGTCATGGGGAACTATATTACTCCAATTTTGGCTTAGCCACACTGGCTTCCTAATTTTTTCCTTTAAAGCCCTAAGTGTTTTGGGACCAATATACTCAAAGCACCACTTACTCCCTTATGGACCCACCTGGATACTACAGTAAACTTCTGATGCTCTGCTTTGGGTGTCCTCTCCTTCTGATATTAAGCAGGAGGCAACTCAGGAGAGGGCCTTCTTGGTCGTTTCACAGGTAAAGTGCAAAAGCAGTGCTACATGGATTCTCACTAATCTTTCTTTAAGAGCTTTGGTGCACTAGAAGTACTGGGACTATTTTGGAAATGATGTTTGAAATATAGCCCAGTCAAATGGCTGCACATCTTTTTTCATTCATTACTTTAACATGAAGTATTCCTAGTTTATAAGTCAAAAGGTGACAGCTCCAAATGAAATAGTTGAATATACAACTTAAAATAGTGAAAAAAAAATCATACATGTCTTTCTACATTTAGATCATCACTAGTAATAAAGATTCTGCAGTGTGAAATTAACTGACAGTTCCATGGGTGATGAATGAGACAGGCTAAACCCTGGTTCAGTCTTCCATATCTGCTTAGGTTCTTTCAATACTTTTTAAGAAGTGAAAGAATTTATATGAAGCACTTGTTTTTCTCTATCCAGAAGAAAGTGAATAAGTTGAATAAAAGGCACTTTTTTCATTTTACAGGATCAGTCTTGTTACAAATATATATTAATGCAATAATTCATAATTTTTAAAGGTACCGTATATACTCATGTATAACACAACCTGTGTATAAGTCGAGGCACCTAATTTTACCACCAAAAATTGGGAAAACTTATTGACTCATGTATAAGTCTAGGATGGTAACTCCAAAGCAGGAGGGGGCAGGGAAGAGCCAAGGCGCCTGCTCCCCACCGGATCACTCCCCCCTCCGCCTCCTGGATCCCCACAGCAGCCCCAGCTCTTGGCTGCTCTGGCGTTTCCTTGCTTGCAAGCAAGGAAACACCAGACAGAGCATTCGCCTGCTTTTGGGTTTCCTTGCTTGCAAGAAAGGAAATGGCAGAGCAGGTGGGGGCAGGGAAGAGCCAGGGCCACTCATGATGCTGGACGCACGCCTGTGGGGTGCCCAGAAGGCTCCTGCTCACCGCCCCACCGTTGCTGCCACCACCCAATGTGTATCTGAGCACAATTCAAGGTGCTTGATCTTCAAAGCCTTTTATGGTTTGGGACCAAAATTGCTGAAGGATCACCTGATTATTTATAAACCTTTCCGACAATTATAATTACCTTCAGAAGCCAATTATTACTGATTACTGAAACCAATTATTACACTCCCCCTTGCGTGTCTGGACTCCCCCTGCATGTCCGGACGCCCCCTGCATGTCCGGACGCCCCTCTGCATGTCCGGACAGCCCCAACTGCATATCCGAACACCCCCTTTGCATATCCGGAGGGGCCTCCTGCATGTCAGGACGGCCCCCTACATGTCCAGACAGCCCCCCTTCGTGATACTCGGTTTCAGTAATCGATAATAATTGGGTTTTGGTAATTGGTAATAATCGTTAATGCTCGGTTTCACCAATTGGCTATAATCCGTTTTGGTAATTGGCAATGATCTGTAATAATCAGTTTCAGCAATCGATAATCGGTAAAACCCCTATGTGTCCGGACGCCCCCTGCGTGTCCGGACACCCCCTTTGCATATCCGGACGGCCCCCTGCATGTCCGGATGGCCCCCTTGCGTTTCCGGATGGCCCCTTGCATGTATGGACATCCCCTTTGCATATTTGGACGGCCCCCCTGTGTGTCCGGACACCCCCTTTGCATATCCCCCTGCATGTCCGGATGCCCCCCTGCATGTCCGAATGGTCCCTTGCGTGTATTAATTGTTAACCCCCCTGCATGTAATAGGATTATTACCTATTACTGTAACTAATTATTACCGATTACTGAAACTGATTATTACTGAATATTACTGATTACTGAAACCGATTATCCATTTTAACCGATTATCCATTTTAACCGATTACTGAAACCGATTATTACCGATGATTACCGATTACTTATGCTGATTATTACCAATTACTGAATCCAATTACTACCGATTACTGAAACCGATTATTACCGATTATTACCGATTATTGAAACTGATTATTACCGATAACTGAAACCGATTTTTTCCGATGATTACCAATTACTGAAACCTATTATTTCATGCCTCCTTGCGTGTCTGGACACTACCTGTGTTTCTGGACGCCCCCTGCATGTCTGGACGGCTCTCCTGAATATCTGGATGACCCCCCTGCGTGTCTGGACGGCCGCCCTGCGTGTCCGGATGGACCCCCTGCATGTCCGGACACCCCCTTTGCATATCTGGACAGCCCACCTGCGTGTCCGGACATCCCCTTTGCATATCTGGATGGCCCACCTGCATGTCCGGACACCCCCTTTGTATATCCGGACAGTCCCCCTGCGTGTCTGGACGGCCATCCTGCATGTCCGGACAGCCCCCCTGCGTGTCCAGACAGCCCCTTTGCATATCTGGACGGCCCTCCTGCATGTCTAGACACACCTTTTGCATATCCTGACGGCCCCACTGCGTGTCCGGACAGTCCCCTGCGTGTCCGGACAGCCCCCCTGCGTGTCTGAATTCCCCCCAGCATGTCCAGACGCCCCCCTGAGTGTCCAGACACCCCCTTTGCATATCCCACCTGCATGTCCAGACACACCCTTTGCATATCCGGACGGCCCACCTGCGTGTCCAGACATCCCCTTTGCATATCTGGACAGCCCACCTGCGTGTCCGGACACCCCCTTTGCATATCCGGACGGCCCCCCTGCGTTTCCCGATGCCCCCCTGCGTGTTCGGACAGCCCCCCTGCATGTCCAGAAACCCCCTTTGCATATCGGGATGCCCCCCTGCGCGTCCGGACACTCCCTTTGCATATCCGGATGGCCCCCCTGCATATCCGAACAGCCCCCTGCGTGTCTGGACACCCCCTTTGCATATCCGGACGGCCCCCAGCGTGTCCAGACACCCGCTTTCCATATCCGGATGGTCCCACTGTGTGTCCGGATGCCCCCCAGCGTGTCCGGACAGTCCCCCTGCGTGTTCGGACGCCCCCAACGTATCTGGATGCCCCCCAGCGTGTTCAGACACCCCCTTTCCATATCCGGACGGTCCCCCTGCCTGTCCAGACACACCCTTTACATATCCGGATGGCCCCACTGCGTGTCCGGACAGCCCCCCTGCATGTCCGGACAGTTCCCCTGCGTCTCTGGATTCCCCCCAGCGTGTCCGGATGGCCCCTCTGCGTGTCCAGACACCCCCTTTCCATATTCGGACGGCCCCCCTGCGTGTCCGGACAGCCCCCCTGCATCTCTGGATTCCCCTAGCTGCGTGTTCAGATGGTTCTCTGTGTCCTAGACACCTCTTCACACTGGAGCTGGCTCCTACGTCCGGGAGACCCTGCATGTCCGGACACCCCCTTTGCATATCCGGACAGCCCCCTGCGTGTTCAGATGCCCCCCTGCGTGTCCGGACGGCCCCTTTGCATATCCAGATGGCCCTACTGCATGTCCAGACACACCCTTTGCATATCCGGATGGCCCCACTGCGTGTCCGGACAGCCCCCCTGCATGTCCGGACAGTTCCCCTGCATCTCTGGATTCCCCCCAGCGTGTCCGGATGGCCCCTCTGCGTGTCCAGACACCCCCTTTCCATATTCGGACGGCCCCCCTGCGTGTCCGGATGGCCCCCCTGCGTGTCCGGACACCCCCTTTGCATATCTGGACAGCCCACCTGCGTGTCCGGACACCCCCTTTGCATATCCGGACGGCCCACCTGCGTTTCCCGAAGGCCGCCCTGCATGTCCGGACAGCACCACCTGCTTGTCCGAACAGCCCCCCTACATGTCCGGACACCCCCCCTGCATGTCCGGACACCCCCTTTGCATATCCGGACAGCCCCCCTGCGTGTTTGGATGCCCCCCTGTGTGTCCGGACGGCCTCAGGATATCCGGACGGGTTCCCTGCATGTCCCTGATGGCCTCCCTGAAACCAGACGGCCCCTTTGTATCCTCTCTGACGCCTCAGCATGTCCGGATGCCCCCCTGCGTGTCCAAATGGTCCCTTGCGTGTATTAATTGGTAACCCCCCCCCTGCATGTAATAGGATTATTACCTATTACTGTAACCAATTATTACCGATTACTGAAACCGATTATTACCAAATATTACTGATTACTGAAACCGATTATCCATTTTAAATCGGACATCCATTTCTGAATCCTCGGGACATTGAAACTCTCTATTGGCCACTGGCGATTACCGATTACTTATGCTGATTATTACCAATTACTGAATCCAATTACTACCGATTACTGAAACCGATTATTACCGATTATTACCGATTATTGAAACTGATTATTACCAATAACTGAAACCGATTTTTCCCGATGATTACCAATTACTGAAACCGATTATTTCACGCCTCCTTGCGTGTCTGGACACCACCTGCATTTCTGGATGCCCCCTGCGTGTCCGGACGGCTCTCCTGCATATCTGGAAGGCCCACCTGCGTGTCTGGACATCCCCTTTGCATATTGGGACAGTCCCCCTGCGTGTCCGGACAGCCCACCTGCTTGTCCGAACGGCCATCCTGCATGTCCGGACAGCCCCCCTGCATGTCCAGACGGCCCCTTTGCATATCCGGACGGCCCTCCTGCATGTCCAGACACCCCCTTTGCATATCCTGACGGCCCCACTGCGTGTCCGGACAGCCCCCTGCATGTCCGGATTCCCCCCAGCATGTCCGGACACCCACCTGCGTGTCCAGACACCCCCTTTGCATATCCACAGATGCCCCTTTGTGTATCCACCGTGTCTAGACAATTCTTTGTATATCCGATCGCTCTTACCTGCGCAGGTTCAGACATCCCCTTTGGTATATCTGACAGCTACCTATGGTCCGGGACACCCTTTGTATATCAACTGATCGCCCCTGCGCTTCCCCTGACGCTCCCCTCTGCGTGTCCGGGCCGATGGTCTTCTGCATGTCCAGACAATTTCTTTGTATATCTTCGGTTTCTGCACGCCCAGACACACCCTTTGTATATCCGATGGGCTCACTCTGCGTGCGATCTAGCAGTTTCTGCTCTTGTCTTCGGGAAGTGCCTCCCTTGCATTCTGTGATGCTCTGTGTCCGGGACAATTGCCTATATAATGATAGTTCTCTGTGTCCGATGCCCCCCAGCTGTCCGACACCCCTTCCATATCCCACAGTCCTCTAAATGCCTCCTAGCGTGTCTCGATGCTCCCCTTGCGCCCAGACGGCTCCCTTTCCATATCCAGACAGCAACGCCTTGAATGTCCAGACACTCCTGCTGCATATCCGGATGGCCCCACTGCATGTCTGACAGTTCTGCATGTCCGGGAGAGCTCCCCCAGCGTGTCCGGATTCCACTCCATGTCCGGGTTGGTTCTCTGCATTTGTGACACCTCTTCTATATTCAGACGCCTTTACCCATGTCCATTTGACGCCTCTTGTGTGTCCGGGATGGCCTCTAAGTGTCAGGACACCCCCTTTGCATATCTGGACGGCCCACCTGCTTTTCCCGACAGCCCCCCTGCGTGTCCGGACACCCCCTTTGGATATCTGGATGCCCCCCTGCATGTCCAGACACTCCCTTTGCATATCCGGATGGCCCACCTGCTTATCCAGACAGCCCCCTGCCTGTCTGGACACCCCCTTTGCATATCTGGACGGCCCCCCAGCGTGTCCGGACACCCGCTTTCCATATACGGACAGTCCCCCTGTGTGTCCAGATGCCCCCCAGCGTGTCCGGACACCCCCTTTCCATATCCCGACAGTCCCCCTGCATGTCCAGATGCCCCCCAGCGTGTCCGGATGCCCCCTGCGTGTCCAGACGGCCCCTTTCCATATCCAGAAGGACCCACTGAATGTCCAGACACCCCCGTTGCATATCCGGATGGCCCCACTGCATGTCTGGACAGCCCCCCTGCATGTCCGGAGAGCCCCCCAGCGTGTCCGGATTCCACCCAGCGTGTCCGGTTGGCTCCTCTGCATTTCCAGACACCCCCTTTCCATATTCAGACGGCCCACCTACGTGTCCGGACGGGCTCCTCTCTGTGTGTGTCCGGGATGGCCTCTCTCATGCATTGTAGGACACACCTCTTTGTATATCTGGACGCTCCACCTGTTTTCTCCCCCGACAGCTCCCCAAGTGTCCGGACACCACCTCCCCTTTCTTTGGATATCTGGATGCTCTCCTGCATAGTTCAGATACCTCCCTTTGCATATATCCGGACGCCCACCATGGTCTGGATTCTTCTAGCGTCCGACGGCTCTCTACGCGGTCCGGACACCCCCTTTCCATATTTGGACACCCCCTTTGCGTATCTGGACGGCCCCCCTGCATGTCCGGACAGCCCCCCTGCGTGTCCGGATGGCCCCTTTGCATATCCGGATGCCCTTCCTGCATGTCCAGACCCCTTTGCATATATCCAGATGGCTCCCACTCAAGTGTCTGGGACAGCCTCCACCTGCATGTCTCAAGATAGTTCCCTTGCGTGTCCGGATTCCCCCCAGCGTGTCCGGATGGCCCCTCTGCGTGTCCAGACACCCCCTTTCCATATTCGGACAGCCCCCCTGCATGTCCAGACACCCCCTTTGCATGTCTGGACAGCCCACCTAAGGTTCGTTGACACCCTTTGTGCTATCCGGGATGGCCCACTCAGCCTCCCCCCCGACGCCCTCCGCGGGTTCAGACACCCCTTTCGCACATTCTCACACCTCTGCATCCTGGACAGCTCCTTTGCATATCCAGATGGCCCCCCTGCGTGTCCGGACACCCCCTTTGCATATCCAGACGGCCCACCTGCATGTCCGGATACACTTCTTTGTATATCCAGACGTGCTCACCTGCATGTCCGATACCCTTTGTATATCCGGGATCGCTCCTGCGTGGTGTTCGGATGGCCCTCCTGTATGTCCATATATAGACACCCCCTTTGTACATATCCGGACGGCCCCCCTGCATGTCCAAATGGGATGGCTCCCCCCCAAGTGCGGTTCCAGATACCTCCTTTGCATATCCAGACGTTTCCACCTGCATGTCCTGACACTCCCTTTGTAGCATATCCGGGATGCCCTCCTGCATGTCTCGATGCCCTCCTGCATGTCCAGACACCCCCTCTGCATATCCGGACGGCCCCCCTGCATGTCCGGATGGCCCCCCTGGTGTCCGGACGGCCCCCCTGCATGTCCGGACACCCCCTTTGCATATCTGGACAGCCCACCTGTGTGTCCGGACACCCCTTTGCATATCCGGATGCCCTTCCTGCATGTCCAGACCCCCCCTTTGCATATCCGGATGGCCCCACTGCGTGTCTGGACAGCCCACCTGCATGTCCGCACAGCCCCCTTGCGTGTCCGGATTCCCCCCAGCGTGTCCGGATGGCCCCTCTGCGTGTCCAGACACCCCCTTTCCATATTCGGACAGCCCCCCTGCATGTCCAGACACCCCCTTTGCATGTCTGGACAGCCCACCTGCGTGTCTGGACACCCCCTTTGCATATCCGGATGGCCCACCTGCATTTCCCGACGGCCCCCTCCGTGTCCAGACACCCCCTTTGCATATCTGGACACCCCCCTGCGCATCCGGACACCCCCTTTGCATATCCAGACGGCCCACCTGCATGTCCGGACACCCCCTTTGCATATCCAGACGGCCCACCTGCATGTCCGGACACCCCCTTTGCATATCCGGACGGCCCCCTGCGTGTTCGGATGCCCTCCTGCATGTCCAGACACCCCCTTTGCATATCCGGACGGCCCCCCTGCATGTCCGGATGGCCCCCCTGCGTGTCCAGACACTCCCTTTGCATATCCAGACGGCCCACCTGCATGTCCGGACACCCCCTTTGCATATCCGGACGGCCCCCTGCATGTTCGGATGCCCTCCTGCATGTCCAGACACCCCCTCTGCATATCCGGACGGCCCCCCTGCATGTCCGGATGGCCCCCCCGGTTCAGACACCCCTTTGGATATCCGGGACGCTCCCCCTGCATGTCCTACCGGGATACCCCCTTTGCATCCTGGATCGCCCTCAGCTGTGTGTCCGGACACCCCTTTGCATATCCGGACGGCCCACCTGCGTTTCCCGAAGGCCGCCCTGCGTGTCCGGACAGCCCACCTGCTTTTCCGAACAGCCCCCTACATGTCCGGACACCCCCTTTGCATATCCGGACAGCCTCCCTGCATGTCCGGATGGCCCCCCTGCGTGTCCAGATGGCCCCTTTGCATATCCGGACAGCCCACCTGCATGTCTGGATGGCCTCCCTGCGTGTCCAGACACCCCCTTTGGATATCCGGACGGCCCCCCTGCATGTCCCTGTGCATATCCTACTCTAAGTGGGTGTCCAGATGCCCCCTCTGCATATCCACATGGCTCTAATGTAATGTCCTGACACCCATGCATATCCTCGATTCACCTAAGTGTCCGGACACCCCCTTTGCATATCCGGATGGGCCCTCTGCGTTTCCGGACACCCCCTTTGCATATCTGGATGGCCCCCTTGCGTCTGGACAGCCCCCCTGCATGTCCGGACGGCCCTCTGCATATCTGGACAGTCCTGTGTGTCTAGACAGCCGCCCTGCATGTACGGACACCCCCTTTGCATATCCAGACAGCCCCCCTGCGTGTCCGGACACCCCCCTGTGTGTCCGGATGGCCCCTTGCGGGTAATTATTGGTAACCCCCTGCATGTAATAGGATTATTACCAATTACTGTAATCGATTATTACCGATTACTGAAACCTATTATTACCGAATATTACCGATTACTGAAATTGATTATTACCGATTATTACCGATTACTGAAACTGATTATTACCGATTTTAACCGAGGCTCCTTCGCTGTCTGTGGGTCCAAGTTTGAACCGGTTTTCCCTACTCTGCGAGCCCGATGTTTACAGGGTCCTAGCTGCTGTTACGCCTACTACCTGTCCTCTGGATCTGTGCCCTCCTGGCTGATAAAAGCTTGCCGGGAGGAGTTACAACCCCACCTGTTGAATATAGTCAACTGCTCCCTTGAGCAAGAAGTGTTTCCGGGTGGGTTGAAGGAGGCAGTGGTCCACCCACTCTTGAAAGCATTCATCTTTAGATCCCAGTGATCTACAATTCCTCACTTGCTCTGAATTATCGCTTCTGGGGAAGGTAATTGAGAGAGTGGTGTTGGAGCAGTTTCAGGGCTTCCTGGAGGACGTGATCGGTGCCCCTCGATCCTCTTCCAGTCTGGCTTCTGTGTGGCTGGGCATGGGATGGAAACCTCAGCCTCACAAGCCATCACAGACACACACTCCACATGCAGCTAGACCGAGTATGGATCAGTGTTCAAGCTGCTGTTGCTTGATCTCACAGCAGCATTTGATATGGTCGATCATGACCTTTTGATCCACCGCCTGGCTGCCTCTGGAATGCGGGGCACTGTCCTTCAGTAGATTGGCTCGTTTCTCCAGGGTCGGGGTCAGCAGGTATGGTGTGGGGATGAGGCCTCTCAGAGGGCCCCACTTAGCTGTGGGGTTCCTCAGGAGGCCTTGCTTTCCCCGCTTTTATTTAACATCTACATGTGACTCCTTGCTCAGCTGGTGTGGAGTTTGGGGCTGGTCTGTCACCAATATGCAGATGACACCCAGCTCATTCTGTTGATGGAGAGGGGGGCAGCCTCTGCCACACTGTCTGGAGTCGGTCGCTGGGTGGTTGAGGCAGAGTAGGTTAAAACTTAATCCAGCGACGATGGAGGTCCTTTGGTTGGGCTGGGGTGAGAGACTGAGGGAATTTCAGCCACCTGTTTTGGAAGGGGCTGCATGCTAGCACTCTGGACATCCCTGGCGCCAAGCAGCCTGGGGGGGGGTCCGTCTCTGGACTCCTCTTTATCAATGGAGACCCAGGTGGCTCCATGTTGCATCTCTTTTCATCTCCTCGCCAGTGGCAACGGGCGGCTGGCTCCCTATCTCTCCTCCCAGTCCCACCTGGCCACTGTGATCCATGCTGCACGGTCACCTTGAGGTTGGATTACTGTAACTCGCTTATATGGCCTTCCTTTGCTTTAACTGATCCGAAGCTGAAGCTGGTCCAAGCAGCACGCGGCGTCCGGGGTTCTTTTTTTTTTTTGACAGGTGGTGATTATTCAGATCATATCACCCCTGTGCTGCGCCACCTGCACTGGCTTCCAGTGGAGTTCCGGATCATTTTCAAGGTGTTGGTATTGACCTTTAAAGCCTTACGCAGCATGGGGCCCACATACCTACGGGATCACATCACCCCTCATGTCCCACATAGGCCGCTACGATCGATGGCAGCAGAACTGCTGGTGATCCCAGGCCCTGCGTGGATGCAGCTGGCCTCAACCTGGGCCAGGGCCTTTACGGCTCTGGCCCCTGCCTGGTGGAATGCTCTACCTCCAGCTGTCCGGGCCCTGCAGGACCTTGGCGAGTTTTGCAGGGCCTGTAAGACAGAGCTATTCCACTGGGCTTTTGGAGGGGCCGGCTGCGGTTCTACCGCCCCCCATTGAAACTGAAATCAAAGCTGCCTGTCGGGACCACCTTGGTTGGGCCCAAATTGCACCTTGAGCCCTGCCTATCTCCTCCCCTTCCTTCTTCCTTCTTCTTTTTTCTTTTTTTCTTTGGCCTTTAGATCAGGAGCCTGTGTATATGTGTTCTACGCAATTTTGTTGTTTTAATTTATTTTTTGTTATTAATTGCTGCTGAGTTTTAATGGGTTAACTTTTATGTTGTATTAATTTGCTGTTGGAAACAGCCGTGTTGTGAGCCGCCTCGAGCCCTTCGGGGATGAGGCAACCTATAAATTTAATTAATAATAATAATAATAATAATAATAATAATAATAATAATAATAATAATAATAATAATAATAATGTGCTATTTCCCCCCTCTTTTTAAAGTTTTAAATAAGAAATCATCATAGCCACAGCAATGCCATCTAAGAATTGCAGCCACTCAAAGGACTGATTTACTTTTCATTAAGAAGAAATGGATAGACCAGTCCTGCACAAAGGGCAGAACTACCCATTATTTTCAATCACTGGTATCCACGATTGAAAGTAATGGGTAGATCTGTCCTCTACAGATAGGGGCAACTATAACAGGGTTTTTGTTAGAGTTAGAGGGTCCACTAAGTCTGAAGAAACATTTGAAATTTTAAAAGGAGGAAAAGGTTAAATCCCTGATCATTAAAAAAAAATTAGTCACGCTGGCAAGAGAAAGGGGGATGGGACGTTCACAAAGCCACAGTCACCAGGAACAGTGCTAGGCGAGCCAGTAAGTGAGCAGGGGGAGGGGCCTTCCTGTGCTCACCTGGGGCAGTGCTGGGTGAGCTGCCAAGAGATTGGGGCAGGGGAGGAGGGGGAGGAGGCCTTATCATACTTGGCCATGAATACTAAAAAATAACATTTTGCAATTTCTCCAACCCCAGTAGAGAGAACTACATAAAAGAATTACACATTTAACTAAGAATCAAATAAATAAGCATAAACTAAGCATTATGCTGAAATTCCTTAACCCCTGAATAAAGAGTCTGTGCGAAAATTGCATATGACAGCAATTTGCATAATACTATAAACTGAAACATTACTTTGGCATTGATAGTGTGTCATTCCAATATTTGAGGTAGGTACAAAGTAAGAGCCACTGGATATTGTAGTTGCCCTGCTCTTTTCAAAACCACAATAGAAATAACTAGAAAACAATATGAAAGTCTTCAATCTAGAAAGTTGTTGTTGGTGTTCCTTACAAAATACCCTTTTTATTGGATATTAAACTGATGAACTGAAACTCAACTGAGGATTATACCTATGAGGCAACAATGACTCATATGTGCCATCAGTTTTGAAACATTAGCAAATATCTCAAGTTTTTAGAGATCTGTTATTGATCGAGCATTTAATAATAGCACTAATAAGCGAGAGAGATTAAGATTGCCTTAGAAGACAATTTATTTATATCTGTATAATAGATATTTGAAGTCTTAAACTGTATTGCACAAATTCCTCTGCTCAGAGTCAGAAGCTGGGATGTAGTATCAAACGAACAGCCTATTTATTTATTTCAACTTTTATACCCTGCATTCTCAGCACTCTATGGGCCAAATTACATGTCAATGTTTTTAAAGAGTTGGATCTGGAGAACTCACATTTCCCACAGACAAAGAGCTGCTACAGAATCTAGGATTTTTAAAAATAAAGAGCCCTAAAGGGCTTAAGGTGCATTAATGGAGACAAAAGGGCTCCACACCCCAACACCCATCACCATTTTTCCATGTAGAAACAGAACTGGGGGCAGTTATTTCCTTGGTTTTATTGCTCCTCGTGGAGTATTCCGTGCACATGGAACTGCTCCTGTGCTGTTTCTACATTGCCTGGCTATGGTGTTTCCAGACCATTTGTGTTCTTTATTTTTTAGAATCCACTGATTTCCCCATAGCTTGTATGTGGCTGTGGTGAATCCAAGTAGGGCCTGGGAAACCTGAACCCAACTCTTTAAAAACATGAAGAGGTAGTTGGGCCCTGTCAAGTGCACAGGGACAACATGTGAAAGTTCAGAGGAAAACAAAAATGTTAAGTTTAAATCTATTACACCATAGTGGTTAAAATGTCATTGTAGACCTGGGTTCAACTTGTTTTTCTTCTTTGAAGCTAATTAGATAATCACAAAATAAACCACTAAGTCCACTGAATAGATTTCTGCAAGTCAAGGACCTTAACTGAGGATTTCTGTTTCTAAACAGCTGGAGTTGGGTTCCAAATTAGATTAAATGAGACATTCGTAACAGTAAATCTATAATCAGATATCCTGCACTTTTAAAAAGGTTATTAGCAGAAAGCAGTCAAACTGAGTTATCTGGTGGCAGCAGGAGGGTAGAGGTATCTTTCCTTATCTAAATCACCCCTTCAAACTGGCTATTTGCCCTTGAAGGGAAGAATCTATGTACATTATAACCCTCCAGCACCAGCTTGGTCCTGATCCATTTTAGGTCCCTCCCATTTCTTCTTCTAATTAAAAAGAAAACAATAGTAGATCATGGATATTCCACAGTGTTGCCCATTTTGGCCTTTGACCAGTACTGATGGGTTTGATCATACTAATCTCTAACTGTGTGTAAGTGTTTGCCTAGGCTCTGCACTTTATGGCAGATGATCAGTATTGTCAAAATTGACAGCAGCTTTAGTGCATAATGGAAATGCCCCACACATGGACCGTCAGGTGATAGGTGTTGACTCTCCCCACGCAGGGCCCCTTCATGCATGCTGTGATCATTTAGGAAAAGAGTGAATATTGTGCTCATAACCAGCAGAAGAGTTATACATTGGATTTAGATATTAATTGCTATCTAAGCAAGTCATATAAGAACAAACTCATTTGAGCTGAACCAAGTATGTGTAGTGGAGTTAATAACCATTTCATTTAAGTAATATTAATCAGCTCATCCCACCTGTGAAGTCTACTGTGATTTTCACAGGCTTCAGAGCTCTCTCACACAAACATTTAGTGACAATCTATTGGCCAAATGGAAAGAAATAGCTGAATGCCACGCACATTTCTGATCTGATGAATAATTGACACCTGCCCGTGACAGCTGAAAGCAAATTCTGGTTTGAGAACGAATTAGTTTATAGTAAAAATAGAGTTTAGAATTCTTAAAGACACAATGAGCAAAGAAACATTTCATAATATTTTGGGTACTCAACAGCAAAACTGGCAGCAACCAAAATTCAAAGAAGCTTTACCATCACTTAAACATCTACCATCACTTAAACATCACTTAAACATCACTTAAGCATCTATCTCATAAGTTCCTACTTTTTTAATAGCATAATTTCTATGCAAACCCCCAAAGATAAGTCCTATGATTTGATTTGTTTTCCCCCCATGCAACTGAATAGAACCCAGGAATGTTAGAACTATCAAGTGATCTGAATAGCTAAATCCCAAGTAATTGGAAGGAGACCTCTCAGGACACAGAAGTAATACCTGTGTGTCCTCTAGTGACTTGAAATGGGCATCCTGTTCCCTTTCCATATAAATGCTTCTAGGATGAATAATTGACAGATAAGATAAATGAATAATATTTAACACATACCTCTCTCACTATGATGATTCATGGATTAATTACAAAATCTCAGAGAAGTATTTTTTTAAGGTGAAAAGTGACAAAATCAGGTAGGTAGTGAATGTTTGGATTCCTACAGAAATCTTTGCAGCTGAAACCTTAAGGGAATGCTCAGTAGCTGGCAGGTTCAGACCAGCTTCTAACTGCTAGAAACCGATTTCTAGATCAGCTTCTAAGTGCTAAAAAACAATTTCTTTAAAATGGTCTATCATCTCTATTGACATAACTGAGAAACATGTTTGATAAATGCAGACATTCCACTGTCTTCTTCTTTTTGGAGGATCCAACAACACAATAATGTAAAAAAATTGTTTGAAGATAAATTTCAGCATGTCCACAGCATCTTTTCCCAAGACCAGTTAGGTCTCTTACATCAATGACCTCCCCCTACCAAAATCTTCAAGAAACTTGTAAAATCAGAATAATCAGATTGAGAAGAATAAGAAGAGTTGTTTTATACCCCACTTTCCTCTACCTTTAACAAGTCTCAAAGCAGTTTAATATCGCCTTCCTTCCCCTTTCCCAGCAACAGATACCTTATGAGGCATGTGCAGCTGAGAGAGTCCTGAGAGAACAGTAACTAGCCCAAGGTCACCTTCTTTGTGGAGGAACAGGGAAAACAAACCTAGGCCGTTTCCACACGGGCGAAATATGACGTCGTGGCAACGGAAAAAGAACCGCCATAGCGAGAGCGTTTCTCGCATCGCCGCGAAGCGGCGAGGTGGCGCATTCGCTACCTGGTCAGCTGGGAAAATCAGCTTAAACCGCCGCCAAGACGCCAGCATTCAGAAAACGCTTTTAAACCACTCTTTTTCCCCATGTGACGCGATCGACGGCGCACTTGCTAACAGAAGCCGCCACGAGCCGCCCTCAAACGGCGCCTGCCAAACGATCTCCCCCGCAGAGTAGCGGCGGCCATTACCTTTGGGAGGGGATGAACTGCTCCAGCGGCCATGATGGTGGAGTAGGTCAGCAGCCAGCCGCGAGCGCCCGCGTAATCCGACATTTATCTCATGGGCTGCGGACGCCCGCAGTTCCGTCACTGTCTGTGCTAACGCTTTTCTTCGGAGTATATGCCACCGGCCGCGAATTTGCGACGCTATCGCCAAGGTTGCTGCTTCTTTGGTCACGCGGCGGAAACGGCCCTAGTTCACCAGATTAGAGTCAGTTGGTCATGTGAAAGAGAAAGGAATCAAATCTCCAGATAAGAGTCTGCTGCTCTTAACCACTACACTGCAAGAAAACACAAACTACCAGTCTATGGCCAATCAGCCTTGAAAACCCACAACAGCCAGTTGATTCTGGCTATGAAAGGCTGATTCCGCATGGGCCAAAAACAGCAGTGTGAAAACGGTGTGAAAATGGTGTAAAAGAGTTTAAAACGGTGTAAAAGGGTTTATACTGTTTTCACACCAGTTTCACACCACTGTTTTTGGCCCATGCGGAATCAGCCAAAGTCTATGGCCCCTTCCGCACATGCAAAATAATGCGTTTTCAAACCACTTTCACAATTGTTTGCAAGTGGATTTTGCTATTCCGCACAGCTTCAAAGAGCACTGAAAGCAGTTTGAAAGTGCATTATTCTGCATGTGCGGAATGAGCCTTTGACAATACTTTTTCAGTAACTGTGGTAACAAGTTAATAGAAAAATTCAATGGATCATAAAAGTGTATAACTCGGCTTTTTATTGATCTATGCTATTTCTTGGTAAACCATGTGGAGATCCTACCTTGGAGGAGAGGTTAGTTAGTAGTAGTAGTTTATTTACGGTTAACAACCAGTAAAACAATTCATAAAAAGCTGAATTCCAGATTATTTACAAACAAAGAGATTAGAGAGTTAAAATATAAAGTAAAACTTATTTTAACATTCCTCCATAGGAATTAAGGGATCCTACCAAGAGAATAGGTTTCATGGCTTCCTTATTTCTTCCTCTGATAAATTTATGAATTCAATAAGATTAATCACATCACAATGGACTAAAAAAAACCCCCCACCAGAGCCTTTGTTTTTCAAACAAAGACAATAACAACAAATTTAAACTACTTTGCCAAATTATTTTTCTTGATAGTCAGCTTTTTGGTCTCCCTGAATCTTTTTAGCCTTGGGGCTGCCAGGTAAAATTCAGCTGATAGAACTACAGTGAAGCAGCCATAAGTTATTTGGTGACCTCAGCTCTCACCCTGCTGTCATGCATAAGATGTATTTTTTTGTGTGTGCTACAAAAGAGCTGCTGCTGCTTAAGAAATCTAGCCAAGTTGCACCAGTGAAAAATGACCTTTAAAAAATAATAATTTTTCAAACCTGACATAACGCTCAAATTCACCAGTCTCACTGTAGTGGGGCACTATGTCACCTGGCTCCTATGCTGAGGCAGAACTGAATAATTTGGAAGTGCTCACCTACTCACAGAGGGTAACTGTTAAACTATATATACATACATATATAAAAAACACTTGACAAGCCAATTTTAAAAACTACAAATAAGCCAGATCTTCTTGCAGTTATTTTCAGGCGTATATTTTGATGATGAGAGCTTATGACAGTACTATCCTGTGTGGCTAGCTCATCTCATTCCCACTTTTGTTTATCCATTCACTAGCTCTCTCTTATCTGAGCATGATTTTTAAGCTACACAGGAAAATGTTGCAGAAATGCCTCATAGAAGCAATTTCCTCCCAGGTGCATATACAGACTGCTGCTTGATTCCAGAGAGTAGCTGTTCAAGTAGTCTTTAGGAACTTTGCTGGAGACGTCCATGAATTTTATGACACATATTTAGATCTGTAAGAAGAACCATGTGAATCTGAAAAAAATTAATAGTGAGTAGTGATGGCAGTAGGAGAAGAAGTTACACAGCAAACCAGTATGAGAGTGTTTTGACACAGGAGCCATTTAACCAAAATGTGAACACAGTTGTTAAACCCAACAGGACAAAGAAGGGCCAGTACTTGAAAGACACACCACTCTGGATTCCTTTTTTGAAGTATAGGATAAAATGGTCAATATCCTTTCTGGGTATAAGCCCAATGGAATAAACCCCAGATAGGATTCTGAACACAACAGCTTTGTGTGGCATTGCATATGGGATAGAAGTGTTGCAAGCAGATCATATCAGCCACATTACAGGAGGGTGAGACCTGGCACTCTATCTTGCCTTGTGCCCAGTTTTGTAAAAGAGGGAGGTAAGACCACTCACAGTATCACGCATGGCTTCTGAATAATTAGAGGAGACTCCCCAGCTCCTGTTTCCAAAAGCTAGCCAACTCTTTGTGAACCCAGCCTTTAAAAGAGGAGCAGGAAATGGGAAGAATAGCAACTACTAAGAAAACCCCTGAACCCCATAGTAACAGACAGACAATCTTACTTGAATAAAATTGGCAACATCTTTATTTGTTACACCAGTTGTAAGAGTCTTGGCATAATGTGGAGCAACAGATCTAGATATTGGGTGACCACCCTGCCAGCTGATATACTGCTATGCCTCTCCACAGCCTGCCTGTTGGATGATGAAGACAATACGTGGGATGGCAGGTTGATAGATTTCACTTGGGTGCCAGCCTCTATGTGGTCTCCCCTGCCACTTGGAGTGAGAGTGTTCGAACAGCCCCTGAGCTGGGCATATCCCCAAAGCACTTACCCTAAAATCTCTTAAGGGGATCCCTGAGCTGAGAGAAAAGGGCACACCAGCCAATTCTCCCCACTCTGCCTGAATGAATCCGGTTCCATGTGGAT
Source organism: Sphaerodactylus townsendi (assembly GCF_021028975.2). Classification (NCBI taxonomy): domain Eukaryota; kingdom Metazoa; phylum Chordata; class Lepidosauria; order Squamata; family Sphaerodactylidae; genus Sphaerodactylus; species Sphaerodactylus townsendi. Next base: position 48,937,106 of record NC_059426.1, read on the forward strand.
ACTGCCAACATAGTTGTGACAAAGGAAACCCCAGCAATATAAAAAAAACCAGCAATTCCAGATGCAAACACCAACAAAAAGCTAAAAAAGAGGGAGGGCTGTGTGGGAGAAAGTCACGATTCAGAGTGAGGTTCATATTGCCTGGCCAAGGCTTAAACAGTGCAGGGGCAGGGCCTGATAGGCTGGCCAGGCAGAAAAAGGATGCCTAGCCAGAGGAAGGAGAGCAAATAGCCAACAATAAGGCTGTCTGAGCTTGTGTCGTGGCCCCTCCAATTGTTGGCTGCTGCATGGGCAAAAGCTCATGCCTCCTAAAATCTAGATTGCCACTTCCCTTCCCCCACCCCAGCGAGCTAATAAATGCAGAGCTTAGGTAAGTCTAGGCCCTCTCTCTATGGCAACAAAGTAGTAGTTTAGAAAACTGATGAAATAAGAGTTGTGCTTGAGACCCAAAAGCCGAAAGTGGTCTATAATAGCTTATAACAAGTGAAGCCATTCCAGAGAGCTCTCAGCAGCTACCTGATATCACTGTATAGCAGCTACCTGATATCACTGTGAAGAGTTGCACATTGCTTCAGACAGTTCTTTCTATGATACTTCCCACATCTTCAGCTTTTATGACATTTGCAGCATCAACTATATAGCGGAAGATGACTTTTTAAAGACACATCAGACTGAGAGGTCCCTTTCAAACAGCCTTTATAATCTGTTTTAAGTAGCCAGTTGTTAATGGATTTTTCTGCATCATTTCAGACATAACTGTTTTGGCTCCTGGCTGCTAATGGATTTTTTAAAAAACCTTTTCATACAAAGCTGCTTGTGTCCCATTTGCAAAGTGGGACTGAGTCTTTCTTTTTAAAAAAACTAATTTCTTCCATTTTCAGTTCTTTTTTACTGAATCGCTGTAGTGTGTTTGAAATGTCTGCAGTGCTTCTGAAAGTGCTGCTTTCCCCCATCTTTTTATGTTCTAAATTTTGTGCTACATAAATTCAATGCTATATTGCCAACATTCAGATGCTTACTTAATGCCTGCGATATAGCACTGAATTGCTATACTTGTCTAGCACTATAGCACACAAGTTAAAACAAAAAAAGTGATGGAAAACTATGTGCTAGAAAAAAGCCAGGGAAAAGAAGCAGTGCAGCTTGAAATGGTTGGAGACCTTCAGATCCAGCACATTAATGATTTTAAATACACTGCATGAAACCTTGGTCCCAGTGCTGTTTTACGTGGGATTAGGCCAACACAGTTAACAACTGATTTAGAATGGCAATGTGAAAGAGGCTTGGGTGATATGACTCAGTTCTACTTGTTGCCCTTGGAATATGTCTGTAGCTGTTCCAGCCGTTTGACTACCTAGTAGCATTCTAAGGATGGAAAAGATGAATATTTTAGTGTTTTCCATTCTCTCACCCAGAGGCAAATGCTACCAGTTCTTGGTTGCTTGTGGTAAATCAAAAGGTACAGAATTTAAACACTGGGGCATTTCTTGGATATTCTGAAGCAGAAAATGTCATATCGTTTGTTCCAGCTATAAGTACATACCAATTATTGTCTTATTCATGAACTACTACTGAGTGATTTCTTTCTCCTTCAAAGGCCCCAGGGACTCCTAGGAGAAACTTTGCTCCCATCCCTGCTGCCCACTTGACCTTGGTAGTAGAACAACTTATCAGTGAAGAGGGTATCCCCTATGGCCCATTGGTCTTGGTCTCCTTTCTCAGGCCCTTTCCTCATGGGCACCAAGTGGGGGTGCATTGGCATAAACAATGCCAACACACACCCCTGGGACCATTCGCATTGGCATAAACAATGCCAACGCACCCCCTGCAGGCTGGAGTGGCGGCTCTGGAGTCACAGGCCAGGGGGGCGTGTCTCCTGGCCTCTGCGACACGCCAGAAGCCAGGAGGAGAGGTACGGCATTCAGGGACGGTGGGGGGGGGATGGCGCCGTCCAGCCGCTGCCATTCACATGGCAGCAGTTGGAAGACGCTGCTTCTGGAAAACCTCAGGGAGTGAGGTTCGGAAGCAGTGTCTTCGCGCTGCTTGGGGGTGGCGAGGCTGGCGCTGCTGCGATGCAGCGGCGGTGGCCGTGCAAACCCCCCCCCCCCCAGGGATGGCGTTTTTGTCGTCCCTGAGGTGTTCTTTTCCGCCCGTACGGAAAGAGCCTCAGGGAAGTCTCAGGTGCAACATGCAGAGAGAGAGACTGCTCTCTGAGACTACATAAACCAGATTATTCAAATGGCCAAAATCCTTAATGGTTTATTACCACCTTCATGTTGTTACCTTAAATTACTATGTTATTTCGAACAGAATACTGAGAGGGCCTCAAAAAGCACCCACTTTCTTTCATGATGATAATCAGTGTAAAAGCAAGTGGGTAGCAAATTCTTAACAAGTGTTCCCATGACTTAATGCTGTTAGTTATAGAGAAAGCCATGCAGGAGGTCACTCAATCAGAACAACAAGCAGAGGAGTTCATGGTCCGCAGTTGTTTCCCCCCACGTTGAGAACACAGGATGAAGGTACCTCTCTGCTACTTCCCATTCACAATGCCACCCCCAATGCAGAAGTGTTGTGTTTCTCTTCTAGCTTAGGTTGCCAACCTCCAGGTGGCATTTGGAGAATACCCACTGTTTTAGTGGTTTGTGGTTGATTGTTAGCTGTGTACTTTAAACCTAACATTAAGGCCAAGGCTGCCTTGCTGTCTTTCATCTAAGACTTGCAAATTCCTGCAATTAAGAGTATATACAAAGATTCGCACCACTTCGGCAGAACCGGTTGTTAAAATGATGCTTGTAAACAAACAGTTGTTAAATTATTTAAATCCCACCACCGGGAGATAAACAAAAAGCCTTCACAGTTTGTAACTGAGATGGGTATTTGGAACAGTCTTTGGTGCTTTCTGAAAAGAACTGTCAGGTAGCACAGGCCATTAACTGCTTTCTCTCACCAGCATGAAGGATATGTTCAGACTTCAGTGACAGCCACAGTGGGGCTTGAGTCTCCCATTTGTTCATTTGTGGAAAAATAATAACTGATCTCAAAATTTGTCTGACTTTGAGACACTGTCAGCTTATACACAGAGTTGCTACAAGCCCTCTGGGTCATCTCACAATGCTCAGATCTCACCAAAACATAAGAAAGCAAAGCACACAATATGCCCAGTTCTGTGGCCAAGTCACTAGGGCATCCAGAATTTTCTCTTCTTGATCTCTTTTTGTGGCAGCCCTGTTCAACACTAAAAACTGGAGATAATGGAGGAAAAGTCAAAGGGATAAAACATATTAATTTGAGAATGTACATATGGTTTGAATCCCACCTAAATTTCCACAGGCACAAGAGGAGGGTGATTTTCTCCAATTTGCTCCTTACATGTCAGCCTCAAATGAATCCTGAATGTTGCTCCTGGGGAAATGGGAAATGCTTGCAGGAGTCAGAGGTCTCCGCACTAGAGGAGTCAATGGACAAAAATCACTCCACCTCTATGTGCTTGTGTAAATTTAGGCAGGATCCAAGCCTATTAATATCAACTACCTCTGACCAGCAAGTTTCATTTTAAAAAATGCCTCTATGCCCTCATCCCTTTGCATATGTAGAATTGCTCTTTCCACTAATGTGAATGGGGTAGGTAATACAAACAGAATAACAGAGCACATAGGAATACATGCTATGGTATGCCATTTTTGACTGGGCCTAATGAAATATATTACATGGATTTTGATTTTGTTTTTGCTCAGAATTTCTTGTGGGTCAATATAGTCATTCTGAAGTTTTTAGGATTAGAACAATCTCTCCATTATTATTAACAAAGTCATGTGTAATGTACAGTAAGATTGTACCTTTGAAGGAGAATTTCTCCCCTCCAGGATGTGGAAAAGTGGTTACCTGTGAGGAAGCTCCCTGGCACATCTTGCGCTTGGCCTTCTTAGGAGGGACTGTTGCCTGCTCCAGGGACCCGGTAGTAAAGGAGGTTGAAGGTTCTGCATCCCTGGATGAGCCCAGGGAGGCCAACTTTGGGCACAAGGCCTAGTCAAAAGGGGTTTTGTGTAGATGAGCCACCCTTGCCTTCTGCACTTTTGTGGAAAAGCAGCTACATCCCTTGCAAGAGGTGACAACATGGCCTTCCCCTAGGCAGACCACACATTCTAGATGGCCTTTGGAGGCAGAAAGGCTCGTGCCTCAAGAGTGACAGGTCTTCACTAGGGCCATCTTGGATCACCTCATGTTGCAGCTAGAAAAAGACGCAAGCCAAAAAAATAGGCAAACTATACCAAAGAATGAACTAAAACACATACATACACATGCACAAAACTATCTGCAGCACTAATATTATCAAAATAGAAGAAGAAAAATTAAAATGGCTAAAAGCAGGAATTGGTGGCTGCTAACAAGAAGAAAGCTCAGCTAACCAAAAACCCAACCACTTCTTGTGGCGGTGCAAAGAGACCTGAAAGGAAACAGTGCGCCTTTCCACCTTGTTCAGTCACCCTGGGCAAGAAGATTGAATGGCCTGGGCTCATGACTGAGAGGAAGGGGAGGACTCATTCTATGGCTAGAAAGCTCTTTTAGGCTAACTAAGTTATCCATGGCTTGCCTGCTGAATCGCAGTCCCAGTGGCTTGAGCATATTTATTTTATTGTATCTATGATCTGCCCGCTTATTGAAATAGCCCAGTAGACTTTGAAATATAATTATGATTAAAAATGGTGATTATGTTATAATTGCTTCAGTCAAAAATAATTTTCAGCCCTCCAGAAGAGTTTTTGATTCAATTCTCCAGTTAGGAAACAATAGGAATACCAGATAGCTATTCCTTATTCAGTTACACCTTCTGAACTCAGAGTGTTCAAGTGCATATAGATTGCTGGAAATGATTTTTCCCTCAGAGAATCATAGAGATGTATAGAATTATTTTGTCATATTTTCCTTCACTTTCTGAATCCTCCTCCACAAATGAGCTATTGTGGATTCCATACATGAAGAAAATAAAGGTTGTCAAATTCCATGATTAGAAACCAGATATGTTATTTAACTTTTAAAAAAAATCACAGGTCATCATCAGAACTGCAGTTCCGTAAAAGGGGAGTTTTCTTCCCCATTCATCATTCCCCAGTTACATATGTCCCCTTGGAGCAGCAGTGGCGTAGGAGGTTAAGAGCTCATGTATCTAATCTGGAGGAACCGGGTTTGATTCCCAGCTCTGCTGTCTGAGCTGTGGAGGCTTCTCTGGGGAATTCAGATTAGCCTGGGCACTCCCACACACGCCAGCTGGGTGACCTTGGGCTAGTCACAGCTTCTCGGAGCTCTCTCAGCCCCACCCACCTCACAGAGTGCTTGTTGTGAGGGGGGAAGGGCAAGGAGATTGTGAGCCCCTTTGAGTCTCCTGCAGGAGAGAAAGGGGGGATATAAATCCAAACTCTTCTTCTTCTTTAAGCCCTGGTAGAGAAAAAAATATGTATATGTGTAATTATTGCTTCTTTCTTTATGAGAACTTTAAATATTCCAATGATGCTCAGGAAAGAATTGTATCTCCCATTCTCCAGCACTTCGGTTCTGATCTATATAAGGCTCCCAGTGGCTGCTTCTTCGGAGCAAATAACACAGATGGTGTTCCATTTACAGAATTTCAGTATTTTTTAGTTTTGATCCTCAGTGGTTGGGTTTTCATGTAACATAAACAGAAGATGGATAATCTCCATTTCTCAATATATGAAACTTGTACAAATAACATGCCACAATATGCACCTTGGATTTGGCATCTCTGATTCTGAGAAGCCTGCACTGGCTTCCAATGCACTATCAGGCCTAGTTCCAAGTACTGGTATTAACTTACAAAGCCCTAAGCAGCTTTGGTTGAAGTTACATCGGCTCATATATTCTTGCCTGGACACTGAGGTCAGAGGGGGAAGCCCATCTGGCTGTCCAGATTTTGGAGGTAAGGGGGCAGACAGAGGGCCTTCTCAGCAGTGGCTTCTGCATTGTAGAATGCCCTCCCACTAGATGCCCACTGGGCACCTACCCTTTTGGAATTTTGGTGTCTGGTGAAGACCAGCCTCTTCATCTGGGCATTAAGCTGATGCCCCACACTGGGATGGAGGATGACCTCGAGGTGTCCTGTGTAGTCCACCCACCTTTGAGGACGGTTGGAGTGCGAGTTTTGGAACTTGGATTTATCAACCTTTTATTATAAACCATTTTGAGACTCTTCTAAAGGGTAGGAAATAAATCAAGATCATCTTCCTCCTCTTCCAGAGGAAGGGGGAAAATCAGCTCTTGAATCAAGCATGGGGTTGCACCAGCACATTTGCCCACCTCACCTGCATAAGTGCACTTACGCTGGGGGGAGGGGGCAAGAAGGGAGGCAGATGGGAGTCATGGAAGAGCCCTGCCCAGAAGAGTTTGTGCTCCACAAAGTTGCACTCGTCTAAAGAAGGATGCCAGCGAGGTTAGGGCAGGTTAGGGGAATTCCCAGGGGTGGAACCAACCTTAGTCAGTTTTCACCGAACTTTCGGCCCGGGAACACCCCAGCTGCAAAAATTGGTGGCATAAGTCCACTTTGCCTTACAGTGGGTTTTCAGGTAGCTGACAGTTTCTTGGTTTTCACTGCCACCTTGCACTGCCTGGAAGCCCTCTGGAGGAGAAGATATAGAAGCAGTGCCATCCCTGGCCATCACAGCCTCTGGTGTGGGCCATTATTTAGATCAGTAGGTTTAAATCCAACTATACACCAATAAACCCAAAACTGCAAGGTATACCACTTTACAGTGATATAAAACTTCTTGGGGTTTTTTTTATTATTGAAGTAACAAAACAAAAATCATTTGGTCCCAAAGGAACTTAGCTAGAAAGCATCTTTCCAGGTAATTTAAAATGTTTGTAGGAAATGTGCAGAATATTTTATTCAGAGACAAGAATGGAATGTAGAGGACTTCTTAGGTGTTCAACATAACTTCTCTCTGATGCTTCCTTGTGCTGCTTTGGTGTCCTCTCCAAACCTTCTCAGAAGGATGGAATCCTTCCAAGACAATACAAAATATGTTATTGAAACACAGGGATTTTTACATTTTTTTAAAAAAAACCTTGTCCCATGCTGCTTTAGTTTATCCTCTGGTTTCTGCACACATTTGTGTCTTTTGTTTTCATTTGGGGTTTTTGGTTCCCCTCTTCTCCCCTTTTTATCCCAATGTTTTTTTTAAAAAAAATCTTTTCTGGAAGGTGATTTTGAGTTGACTTTTTCTTGTGGGTCATGTTTCTGCTGGTTTTCTTTGTCCCACCCATTACCACCCACCTCCACCACACTGGTTGATGATTGGACTGGTCAAACCACCTTCCTCCTCCATTCAGAAGAGAAGTGATTTCTTTAAATGTTTACGTTTTAATCACTAAGTTTGGTGAGCATTCTGAGGCATCAAGTGCTTGACAAGTCTCAGGTGGAGACCTCTTTGCTAATGTGGCTGCAGGGAACTGGGACAGGAACACACCAGAGGAAATCAAAATCTCTAGCCCAGGGGCATGGAGAATGAATTTATCATACTGTCCTTCAAATGTTAGTAAGGGCTTGGTAGAGTTGAGTCTGAGATTACTAGGTCTGCAGTCACATGTAAACAACTAGGATCTATTTATTTACAGGTTGTTTTTAAAGGAACCAACCAGCAGCTCAGGTCTCCAGGTAGACAAAGTAAAACCTTGCTGAGGCACAAAATTAAAGTGGTTATGAGTTCAGAGAGTAGTTAGACTTTTTTACAATGCTTTCAGGCACAAACAGACGTTTATTGACTACTACTGGTAGCATTAAGTTGGATTGTATCTCATACTCAGGATTCCATCCCTACCAGTTTGCCCTTTCCCCAGAGTCTACTCATCACCAGAGATAGGCCTAACAATCAAGCACTCTTGTTCGACCTAGAGATAAAGCAAACCGTGCTGCCACATTACCAGACAGAGCTACCCATCACTATGTCTGCTCTTTATCTTGAGTGAGACCTGAGTTGTCACTGCTCTCTCCCTGAGGTACAACTCCACTCCTCCTTCGCCTGTGTTCCCTTGAACATCTCATCCCTCTTTTGAAGGTGATTGGATGTTGAAGCAGCACTCCCATGAACTCATCTAAGTGGCTGATTTTTCATTATTTATTAAATTTATTAGACCACCCACCCCCGAAGGGCTCTGGGCGGTGTACAACAAAAAACAACAAAAACAATACACAATAAATATCAAAATCTGAAAACAGCATTAAAACCCTTAAACCTTTTTTTCCCCTTCAGGGAAAGAACAGCTCCTTCCATCACAGCTGTGCATTAAAATCACCCAGTAGAGCCTTACAATCAAGTTGGTGCTAATTGGAAAAACATAGTCTTTAATCAGCATGTCTGTATTTGCTAGTGCTATGTCAATTTTCATTTGTACTTGTCTGACTTACTGTCCTACAATATGAAGCAATCTATTTTTCCTTTTACAGAGAAACTTCAAATCCTACCTTTACAACCAGTTGTCACTCCTGAGCTACTGGGAACTAACATCTACATCAAATGCACTTTCACGGGTCCACCTTCAGATCAGTCTGTGGACTACATCGTAGTCTGGTCATGTCTTTCACCATCCAACATGAAAGAACACCTTCAACATGACACAACTCTGCAGACATATTCCTACGCAGAGATGGATGGAGTTAATTTCAGATAGGGAGATACGGTAATGCTTTCTCAAACTCCAAAAACAAGGTCAAGCATTTAGAGCAACTGAATCCTTCTGTAGTTTATTTGTTGTTTGCCTTTTATTAACTCTGTTCTCTTGAGCCTGAAGTTGGCCTGAATATAGAAGACTTTGTAGGAGCAGAAGTACATTTTAATATAGTGTTATTAAATACTATTTATCAAGTTTAGAGTCTCCTACCATTCTGATATATTACATGCTGTTCATTTATGGGCTCCAATTTATTTTTCAGAACATTTCCCTGTATTATATATCACAGTCTTGCTTCTTTTAAAGGTTAGGTGACTAAAAATTAATTTTATTTGATGAAAATAATTGTGCCTTGCCAACATCCAGTTTTCTTAGTATCCTCTAAAAATGGTCAATCGATTGGGTTGTAGAAATCACAGGAGAAATTCCATGTTAATAGTACATGGACAGATGACCCTCACATTTGGATCCTCAGATATAAGGTGGCACAAGCTGATACAGAGTACCAGTAAGAAAATGTCCAAACTGAGGCCCCTTCCGCATGGGCCAAATACAGCATTGTGGAAATGGTGTAAATAACAGTGTTGTTGGCCACCCATTTCTGCATAGCTACGCAGAAATGCACACATGTACCCCCCCACCCCCGGAACAATGACATTCTGTGAAACCCAGTGTGCCTGCATAGCTAAACAAACATCAACTGGAAATTTTAAAAATGCAAGCTTGGCTGCAGCAGACGCATCTCCTGCCCAGCCGTTTGCTCGGCACAGGTTGCAGAGTGCCATTTTTGGAAAGAATCGATAGTTTAACAATTCACCAATACACCGTTTGGGGGGAAATTGAGTGTTGCAGCAACGGTGGCTGGGCGAAGTTCTCTTCCAAAATGGTGTTTTTACTGTCCTTAAACTGCTGTTTTTGGCCTGTGCAGAAGGACCCAGTGCCTTCCTTCTATTTTTAGTCCCCCCACGAGAAAGACAGTAAGAAAGTTGTTACTTTCACTTTTGTTGCAGACCACATATAGTCTGTCTTTGCAATAATTTGTAGTATTTTTACATATTCAAGTTAGTGCTGTGAACTCACACCCCAGTAAAGCACTTTCAAAGCAAGAAAGAAACAGAGGTGGACTGCCTTTGCCTTCCTGGTGCAGAGCCTTCCTTGGTAGTCATCCTTCCAAGTACTACTGACCCTGCTTAACTTCTGAAATCTGATGAGATCAGGCTACACCACACTGCATTACCTCCCTGTCACCTTCTTAGAAGATGGAATTTTTCAACAAGCAGAGTTCTCACAGGAGATCATACTAGGAGAGGCAATCCTTTTGGCCTGTACCATAAAGAGCCATACATAGTAACTATCACCTTGCCTGTATGATACTCCATGGAGTATCTTCGGCTAGCTACCCTGCTCTCTCTTTTTTTTAATGCTTTATTTAAGTTTTGCAGGTATATAATAAGTGTAACATTACCGTATTTTTCAATCATGCCTTAACTAAAAAAAAAAAAAAGGAGAGGAAAAGAAGAAAGTCAGCGAGGACAGAGAGTCACCATCATAGAAAAGAAAAAGGGGAGAAAGAGGAAACAAGAATAATTCAACAATTTTCATATTTCAAAAATATCTGAAAGATTTTTTAACATCATTATTTTTCGGATTCAGCGGTTTCCGTCTGTACATACTTAGTTTTCAAATAAAGTTATTAAACAACATAAAGGTTTTGGACAATATATTTTTGTTCTATATATTTAATCCATTGGTCCCATTGTTTCTTTATATTATAAGTATTTTCCAGTTCTTCATTACCCTGTAGTTGGGCAATTTTAACTAGTTCTAACATTTTCATATGCCACTCAAATATACTTGGAATATTAGAGGTTTTCCAATTTCTAGCCAGGATTACTCTGGCTGCTGTAGCCAAATACTGAAATAAAAATCTTTTTTCCTTATCTAATATTTTACTACACATACCCAACAAGTACAGTTCAGGTTTACATTTTATTGATATATTAAGCAGTCTTTGAACTTCCTTATGAATTTGTGTCCAAAACATTTTTATTCTTGGACAAGCCCACCATTGATGGAAAAATGTACCATTTAAAGATCCACACTTCCAGCATGTTACCAGTTTCTTTGTAATCTTTGCTACTTGGGTCGGCGTAAGATACCATCTAAATCTGATCTTATATACATTTTCCTTTATATAGCTGCTATTTGTGAATTTTAAACCCACATTCCATATATGTTCCCAATCCTCATACAATATTGGGTGGCCCAAATCTTGCGCCCATTTCACCATATAGTCCTTTACTGTTTCATCTTCTTGTTCTAACTGAAGACATATACTATACATTCTTTTAATTAAAAAATCATCTTTCCTTAATAAATCTTGTTCTAGCCTATCTTCTTCTCCATGTTTCCAAGGAGGTTTTATTTCTTTAATATATATATTATAAAGTTGGTAATACAGCCACCAACTTATTTTCCATCCTTCATTATTTAATTTTTCGATAGGTTTCATCTTCCACTCTATATTTTCACCTTGAGAGTGCCTTTCCAGTATATCTGAATATTTGAGCCAACCTTTATCCAAATTATTTCTATTTAATAAAGCTTCATGGGGTGAAAGCCACAATGGAGTGTTCCTGTATAGAAGTCTCCGGTATTTCTGCCATACTTTGAGGAGGGCAAATCTAAAAGGATGATGAAGGAACTGTCTGTTAATTTTCTCTTTTCCGTACCATAAGTATGCGTGGATACCATATCTTAAATCAGCTCCTTCTACTGCAAGTAAATTTTTATTCTCTAATGTAAACCATTCTTTTAAACACATTAGACTAGCAGCCTCATAATACATTTTTATGTTTGGAGCGGCCATTCCCCCTCTATTTTTAGAGTCAGCAAGTACCTTGTAGCAAACCCTTGGTTTTTTCCCTCCCCATAAGAATTTTAGCAAATCCTTTTGCCATAATTTAAATGGTTTGTTTGTCTTTATAATGGGCAAGTGCTGAAATAAGAATAGTAATTTCGGCATTATATTCATTTTAAGGGTCGTTATTTTACCTATAAAGGATAACTGAAGTTTCGTCCACCTATCAAGATCTTTTCTGATAGTTTTCCAGACCACATCATAATTATTTTCATAAAGGTTCAAGTTAGTTGATGTCAAATTTATTCCTAAATATTTAGCTTTTGGGGAGATTTTCCCTCCCCATTGTTCTTCCAAATTATCCTTCTCTTCTTTTTTCATATTCCTCACCAGAATCTGGGTTTTTCCTTTGTTAACTTCCAAACCTGAGATGATGTTGTAAAGCTCCAGATGTTCTTTTATGTATTTTATACTTTGTAGCAGGTCTTCTAGAATTAAAACTAAATCGTCCGCGAAGGCTCTAATTTTATAATTTTCCTTCCTAATTTTAACTCTCTGTATTCGTTGGTCTCCTCTAATTTTTTCAATAAATAATTCGAAAACTAAAATGAATAGCAGGGGGGACAACGGACAGCCTTGCCGCGTGCCACGTTGGATTTGACATTCCTTAGTTCTTTCTCCGTTGATTATGATTCTTGCGTACTGGTCTTAGTAAATTTTTTCTATCCATCTGGTAAACTTGGATCCAAATTGTTTTTTCTGCAGAACTTCCTTAATTAAATCCCAGTTTAGGCTATCAAAGGCCTTCTGCATATCTAAAAAGAAGAGGGCCAATTGCTTTTCAGGGTGGTTTGCAAAGTAATCTATTATATTAATAATTATTCTAGTATTGTCTTTCATATGTCTTTTTGGCAAGAAGCCTGATTGTTCTTGGGGGATAATTTCGTTCAGGACTTTTTTAATTCTATCAGCTAGGATTTTGGCAAAGATTTTATAATCAACATTGATCAAAGAGATAGGTCTGTAGTTACCCATCTCTGTTTTATCTTTATCTCCTTTTGGTATGAGAGAGATATTTCCCCGTTTCCATGATTCTGGGATACCATGCTCAGGAATTTCATTGAATAATTTTACTTAAAAAATCAGTTAATTCTTCATAAAATTTGTTGTAGAATAAGTTCGTTAACCCATCGGGTCCTGGAGTTTTATTCAATTTAAGGTTTTTGATCGCTCTATAGACCTCTTCCTTGGTGATATTTTGATTTAGTGATTCTTGAAATTTGGTGTCTATAGGTTCCATTTTAAATGATTGTAAGATCTTTTGGTATATATCTTCATCAGTCGGTTGGTCCCTTCTTTGATATAATTTAGAGTAAAATTCAAAGAATTTTTCTTTAATTTGTTCATTATCAGTAATAAACTGGTCCTTAACTTTGATTTTAAGGATCGCTCTTTCTGCCCTCTTCTCTTTTAGTTTCCAAGCAAACCACTTGCTAGGTTTATCAGCATGGAGAAAAGCTTGTCTTTTGCCCTTATATTCTTGTTTATATGTATCTTTCAAGAGCAACACTTCTAGCTGGTGATTTAAAAGTTTAATTGATTGTTCAGTTTTAGTTTACCTTTAATCAGGTCTTGTTCTTTCTTTTTTATCTGTGCTTCTAGATTTATTAAAGCTGCATTTTTTTCTTTTTTAGCCTAATTCTGTGGCCTATAAAGATTCCCCTTATGAATGCTTTGAACGAGTCCCAGATTAGATTCTTTGAAAACATCTGTTCAGTGTTCCACACAAAAAAATTCTTTTATATGTGTTTTACAATCCAAAATGATATTCTCATCAAGCAATAATTTATTATCTAGAGACCATCTAAATTCATATTTTTTGTCATTCAAGTTAAAGTTTAACAAAACAGGTTTATGATCAGTAGTGGTATTTCCTAAAATTTCCACTTTTTTAACCCATTTAATGATTGACTTAGAAGCCAGCATCAAATCTATTCGGGTACCCGTATTAAATTGTGATGAAAAGTACGTGAAATCCTTTTCATTAGGATGTTTAAAGCGCCAAGTATCTATCAGTTCCAATATTTCCATGCCTTCAAAGAACTTTTTAGGTAATTTTCCTTGATTCGGTAAAGATGCTATCTTTCCTCCATAGTACTTATCTAAATTTACATTGATTACCCCATTCATGTCACCCATGATCAGAAAACCCTCATATTCAGACCAGTATTCCAGAATTTTATCAAACAACATTCCATAAAATTCATTTTTGTTTGAGTTAGGAGCATAAATACCAACCAACAAAATTTTTTGCCCATTGATCTCCACCTTAACTAACAGAAATCGTCCTTCCGGATCTTTACAGACCAAATAAGGTTGAAATTTGTCTTTAACGAAAATTGCCACTCCAGCTCTCTTACCCTTTACTCTAGCCGCTACAAATTCTTTACCAAGTTTTGAATTTTTAAGTAAATGGATGTCTTTAAACAAAACATGCGTCTCTTGTAAACACACAATCTGTGTTTCTCTCTGTAACAGGTAATTAAAAATGTTTTTTCTTTTAACAGGATTGTTAAATCCATTAACATTCCAAGTAATAATATTCATCCTTTATTAGAAGAGAAAAGAAAGCAAATAAAATAAAAGAAGGGGGAGAGAGCTGGTTTCTAGTGTAGAGTGTACTTATTTCAGTTCTTTTTTAGATTTTTTCAAAAATTCTAACGCCTCAGATTTGTTAGTTACAAGTCTTCTGGCCCCTTTAAACTGAAAAGACAGGCCTTCTGGAAACTCCCATTTATAGTAGATGCCTTTTTTCTGTAGCATAGAGGTTAAGTCTGTATATTCTTTTCTAGAATCCAACATTTTGCTAGGTATTTCTTTAAGGATGATGATTTCTACTCCACCCTCCTTCAGCCTTCCCTCATAATGTTTGTGAAGAATTTCATTTCTGAAGGATTTTCTTAGGAAAGAAACAAGTATATCTCTTGGGAGATTTTTCTCCCTCGCTATCTTTGAGTTAATTCTATAGATCTCATCAATTTCTTGTTCCACTTCTTTGCTTGTTCTTCCCATGAATTCTGCCAGTAGATTTACCATTCTGGTTGGTAGAGCCTCGCTGTCTTGTTCTGGAAGTTTCCTAAATCTCAAATATTTCTCCTTATGTTTCATCTCCAGCCAGAGGCTGTCATCTAGATGAGATTCCCTTTCTGTTTCCAGTTTTTCTATCTTGCTCTCCACCTTCTCAAGTCTATCATCCATATGTTTCATTTCCTCTATTAGTTGATTCATTCCCTTTTCCAACGTTCCTATTTTTTTAACTTCCATTTTTATTCCAGTTAAGTCCTCTTCAATCTTTTTAACTTTATCATTTGTTTCTAGAATAGTATTTGTAATCCGATCCAGTTTGGCCAGCACCTCATTAATTGCCGTCTTATCAGGAGTATTTAATTGGCTAGCTGATGTTCCTTGTCCTGTGGGCTGAGATCTCTGATTTTGCTTTCTAGGTGTCATGTTCAGGTTTTTTCCTTCCGCCTTCCAGTGCAGCAATTAGTCTATGCAGATTTAAAAGCTCAGGGGCAGGGCAAAAAACTCTGATTTGAGTTCCGTTCCAGCAGTTCTAGTTTATAATCTTATTTGACATATCAAGCATTATTTAGTAAGCACAGACTCCGTGGTGTAACACAGTCAATTAATTAATTAATATACAACTTATCTCCTTGTGTTCGGCGGTGCCTCCAGAGGAGTTCTGCCTATTGGCTCAAGACGCAATTAGGATGTGAAGCTAGGGAAGTAGTTTTCCGGGGCGACACCCCTGTTCCCCCGTGGCGTATCTGTTGGAGGCCTGCGGTTTCCCCGTCTCTCCCGGGACTCGCTCCCACGCTCACCACTCTTCGGCACCTTTCTTTTGTGCCTAGTCCTCACGGCTCAGCTGTTGTTGCCCGCGCGGGTTGCGCTACTCTGGAGCTCAGGGATTCAGCCGCCTCCGCAGTCCGCCTCCCGGGCGCGCCTGTTGTCCTTTCCAACCTGACCCGCACTTTGCCTTTCGCAAAGCCCTTTATACCTGGGCTTTGATATTACACACAAACTTTGCCTATAGCAAAAGTTTGTGTTTGTTTTGCGTCTTCAACGCTCTGGCCGCTCGCGGAGCTTCTCTCTCCACCGGAAGTTGCACCGGAAACCCCCCTGCTCTCAGCTCAGAGAGAAGGTGGGCAGGAAAAGCCCCAGCAGACAAGTGATTGAATTAATAGGCTTTTGTTCATATCAGGGAGAATTCAATCAACAAAAAGGAAGAACTAGTGAACAAAGGAAACTAGCTTTTTTATCATTCAAGCAGGAGGTGGACTACAGCTTACGTTTTCTGTGCATAATAAAACAAAAAATTGTACATTTTGTGACAGAATATATGCTTACGTATATTTCTTTAAATAGCTAACCAAACTCTTATTTCCCCCTCCCACCTTTCTATAATATATCATCTAAGAGTGCACCTAGGTTCCAATTAGTTCCTTGAAATTTGAAAGCTCATGCAAGGTTCTGGGCAGGTTCCCAAATTACTTCACTAGCTAGATTTCTAATGCTGCAGGAAACTTACCAATTTCCTAAAGTGTAAGTGATATGATTCTTGTGTGTGCTCATAATCAATTCTACTACACTATTCACTTATATATGTGTGTGTGTATGTGAATAAAATACATATTCTATTATCCTCCAAACCTTAATTTCATTCCTATGGGGCAATTCTTCAGTTTCCCTCTAGTTAACTCAACACGACTCTTTTCTCATTACCTCAGACCTCATTAAAAGTTACAACTTCACCTGTTCATTCTGAATTCATTCTCTTAGAGAAATTTGTGGCTTCTTTAAATATTAAATATTATATTGTCCTGAGACCCGCCACAGGCTGCTTAGTCCCCTGCACTTGCTCCCCCAGACCAGTGACAGGATGCTTTAGGCTCCCCCCCCCCACACTCTCTCTCTATTCCAGTCCCCGCCTGGGTTTTCTTTCCACTCAGCCCAGGAAGCCAGCCCCCACATGTCCCAAACCATTGCTGATAGTGGCAGCACTTACCATAGTGCCCAGGTGGGCAGGGGAGAGCAAGGCAGAGAGGATGACTCAGAAGTGGGAAGCAGCAGCTGCCGTGCAGGAAGTGCTGTGCTTGGGAAAACCGGCCAGCAGGACTGCTCTTGCACCCCAACAGGCCAGGTACACTGTGGAGATGAGGGGGAGAGGAATGAGGAGAAAGCAAACCACCACCCCAGGAACACACAGGGGGTCAGCTGGAGTTCAGAGTCAGAGGAGATGCCAGGGAGGCTGCAGACACAAGCAAGGCAAGAGTGAGAGGACAGCATCAGCCCCTTCAAACCCAAGTGTCTGAGAGAGACCAGGGGGAAAGAGGGGTCAGACTCAGACAGGCAGACTGGCCAGACTCTCAGGCACAGCAGGGAAGGGCTAGGAAGAGAACCCAGGGTTCAGGTGGACGAACCCCCTACAAGGAAGGCAGGGGTGAGAAAGTTGGGGAGGAAGTTGGTGACTGGATTCTTGCAAAACTGAGGAATCAGTCCACCAGCAGCAAAGGGTATTTTTCAAGCTTCTCTTCTGAGGCCAACTCGCAGGACAGAGAACTGGAGCCAGGGTACCATCCAAGGGGAGGTGCTCACAGTTGTCATAAATTTATTTAATTTTTAAAACCTTGTTCAGGTGTTGGACAAAGCTTGGTATAATTGGCGATTTGAACATGATCTCACAGGCTCTGCTTTGACGCTGTAACTGCTACAAAACACTCCTTTTCATAAGGTGACTGCTATTGAACAATAGCAAGTAGCCAGACCTAGTTGAGTCATGTGAGTTGAGTGGTATCAAGTCATGCAGAGGATGCTGCCAGGTCTAGGGCTGCCAACCTCCAGGTAAAACTGGGATTATAACTGAACTCCAGGCAACAGAGGCCTGGCCCCAATAAGACGTCTCTCAAAGGCAAAATTAGGCCTGAGAAGGGCTCTGCTCCCCCCACTTTTTACTGGCAGAACCAAGCCTGAAATCTGTGGTTGCCTAGTAATAGTAACTGAAGGAGATTATATGCTTAAAGATTATATATATAAACCTTGGGACATTTTTTCTGGTTTGTAGACAGATCTGCTTTGCCTGTTCACAGCTCCACTCACCAGATTTAAATGTCACTATTAGCTATACAGAAGAGGAGTTTGGATTTATATCCCCCCCTTTCTCTCCTGTAGGAGACTCAAAGGAGCTTACAATCCCCTTGCCCTTCCCCCCTCACAACAAACACCCTGTGAGGTAGGTGGGGCTGAGAGAGCTCTGAAAAGCTGTGACTCGCCCAGCTGGCATGTGTGGGAGTGCACAGGATAATCTGAATTCCCCAGATAAGCCTCCACAGCTCAAACGGCAGAGCAGGGAATCAAACCCGGTTCCTCCAGATTAGAATGCACCTGCTCTTAACCACTATGCCACTACAGGTTGGTTTCTTTCTGATCTCTGCCAGTGTGCTTTTAAAATTGACAGCCATTGGAATCACTTTGGTAAACTTGGTCAGTAATCTCTGCCTAGAGATCCACATGGACATTTGAACCTTACTGGGATATCCTGATGGGCAAAAAACACCAAGGAAGCATTTAATTTCAGTCTTACCTCTGCTAAGAGCTTACTAAGTGGTCTCTCAAATCAGTTCATGTGACTGCAAATACAGGGTAATAATATCATCTTACTTTACTGTGTTGTTATAATGATCAAAATAAAATGTTCTATATGAAGGGCTTTAAATGCTTTAAAGTTCTGTATAACTGTTCAGCATGTGCTTTTTCACGCTGAAGTGTTGCTCACATCCCAGGACTGATAAGAATTTTCAAACTACCACCTTATCCTTATTGTATATATGTGGCCTGATGTATACCTGATAGGGAAAACTGTGTCATCCTGTGTTTGCTAGCAGAATCAACCAGCTTTGTTCTTTATAAACCAGCTTCGTTCTTTATCCATGCTATATTTGTGCATGTCTTCTAACTAACCATTTCTCTAAATATCTTTGTGCATGGCTGAGAAAGAAGAGGAAAGAATTTTTAAAAGTTCAACTCTGCTTCTTGTTGACAGTTAGCCATCCACACTACTTTTTCCACTCATGTTGAACTCTCTTGGTAGTATCATTTATATACTATATAAAATATCTGTCAAGAACTCACAGCTTTAATAGAGTAATTGAGCTTTACTGGTCCAATGGAGTTTCAACTTTTATTAGTATCTCTTTAGATTAAATAGCCAAGGCCATTTCCTCATAATGATTATAAAAGCATTTCCCTACACTTAGGTCCCAATTATGCCATTCTGGAAACTATGTCGGCAGCAAATGTTAGTGAAACTACTGCAACTTTATTAAATAAATCTACAATACATGTCTGTTCCCACATAAACACTCAACATTCTGTCTCATTTGAAATCGTAGCTGTCCTAAACCTGATTTAGATTATATTGACAAAGGTCATTCCATACCTGGAGATATCACCATGCGTAAATTCTAGCAAGTACAGCAGGTGTAATGGGTAATGCTAAGAAAGCAGGATACACCAGGTTTTACACTGCACAGCAATTTCAGAGTTCATATCATAAGATGGATATATATATATTTTAAAAAGGCCGATGCAAAATTACTTTTTTTAAAAGTCTGCCAAAGGCAGCAGTCAGCTTGGTAATAATTTACAATATTTACAATGGTGGTAGAATTCAGCTCAGTGAACAACTCAGCAGTTATCTCTGCAATGAAAATACTACAAAAAGCTGTTGAACTTTCACAATGAAGGAGAAAGAAGGGAAGTAGTCTCCTAGAATTACTGACATTGTTTATTTATCCCCTCAAGAAAATCCCCTCCCCAGAAAATGTTGCATCACTGCCACTCTAAGCCAGATGAAGCACTGCTTGTTGTGCAGGGAAACAGCAATAAAAGCCTCTCTGTACCACCGACAATAATGCCCCCGTAAACCCAAGCCGAATTATCCAAGATTTTCACAATGTTATTCTGACTGAACTCTCAAGGGCAAAGCTTCATTATAGTTGGCCAATGTGGGGATTCAGCTACAATAAGGCTATGAAAATCTCTCTGACAATTCTTTCTGGGCAGGATTTTGAAGCTGAAGAAAAAAATCAGTTCCAAACAAACCAATTTTTATGGATACAAGCTACCCCTGAAACAAGAAGATTTGTACGTAATAGCCGTCATTCAACAAGCCAGTTCTGTTTGCATAAGCAGTACTTCTCTCTTGTTAGTTATGTAAGGTCAAAGAGTCCAACACTGTACAGCTGCAGAGTTTCATCTGCCACAACTATGCATTCTCGAGTCTCTGAATTCACAACGACAGTCTTTAAGTGGAAGATGCAGTATTATTTTCTTAATTGAGAAACCTCTGGAAAAAAAATACCATACAGGCAATGTTCTCTTCACACTGCCTGCAGGATACTTTGCTCATCCTCCTCCCCAAAAACATGGTGCAGTGATAAAAAGGAGGAAACCTTGTCTGATTGTTGTGCTACTGAGTGAGAGCCAGTACTCACCTGAAGGCAAGAAATAGCGAGAGAAGCTATCTTAATAACTATGTGACAAACTGACGAGACTGTAAATCTGTGCCCAAGGAGTGGATCTGATTATTATGAAAAGCTTATGAATTAGTAGAAGGGGGAAAAACACAAAGGAAGGAATTTTACACATAGTGTAATTGGTACAGAAAATACAAGACTTTTACAAGGCAGATATCTTACTTATCTTCAAGTATCCCATGGATTACTTCTCAAAAAAAAATTACTGCATTGTTCTTCAAACTAGGTTAGATTATTCAAATTTGTTACACTGAATCTGCCTTGGTGAAACCATTTTCTTTATGTTTCCCTAAGGATAAAGGCATAATATCTTTCAATTTACTGAAGAACTTCTTCTATGGATAAAATACTTGTTTCATACATGGGAAACTTTAATGGAAGAAGTGCCTCTGGGGTATAAATATGTACCATGTGAAATACATGAAGGACAGGGAAACTGCTCTTCACCTTAAAAGGCACCACACTGGTTCTTCTCAGCTGGTTTTTCTTGGCTGTACCACTTCAGGCTAAAGTGGAAGCAGGGACTAGAGATGCTACTTCTGGAGGTATAAATAAAAGTCATATGACATAGACATTCTACTGCTTTAGGGTAAAGGTTCATGGAACAGGAACTCAGAGTACCTAGACACATCTAAATTATCATTGCATATGGTTTTGCTTGTAACCTGCATATCTCTTGGTGGCTCATTCCGCACATGCAGAATAATGCACTTTCAAACTGCTTTCAGTGCTCTTTGAAGCTGTGCAGAATGACAAAATCCACTAGCAAACAGTTGTGAAAGTGGTTTGAAAACACATTATTTTGCATATGCGGAAGGGGCCCCATCACCTTGCAGTAAGTGATGAAACTGTGATAATACAATTTTGTGACATGCATGGTAAGAAAGAAGGTCCAGATTAGAGACTCATGTTAGCCCTGTGCAGCTGATCTGGCTGAATGAGCAGTGGCTTCCCCTTTTCCAGGATGGAACCTGATAAAGAGGCATGCCCAATTTGGAGAGGGAAGGGAAGATGACAAGGAAAGGTGACTACTGAGAGTGGACCTGGGGAACACTTGACAGCAGGGAGATCACTCAGAGAAGCAGCAGAGGTAGCTCTAATGAAGGAACACTTTCTGTGACTAGATACAAAGAGGACCAGGCAGTAGAGAGCAACACCAGATAGAGCTGTTCCCTAGGTGAGACAGGGCTATCATTCCAGCAATCAGGCACTAAACTTGGGTTGTCAGATGGCTGTGAGCAGGTATGCAATGCTGGCTGAGGTGTCATGTCACTTCTGGTACAAAAATGGACATGACATATGGACTATTCTAGAAAGAGTTCTCTTGCTGCCACTTAGGTCGAATCCCCACTGGAAAATTCTACGCAGATCAAAACCAGTTCACAGTGAAACTGTACCCCTTCACCGGAGTTTCAACCTCCCCACCGCAGCATGCACACAGCAGACACACAGAGGCCCATCCCGGGTTCTAGAAATGTAGCAATCTCCACTACCAGGTGATCTCGCTTCGCCGATCTCCCCGGATTGGTTGGCATGCCTTGTTGGGGCGGGACCTTTTTCCCCATGAAAATGTGCCGTGTTGGGGTGGGACGGCAAAAAAGTTAACGTTTTTCAGTTTAATGCGGCTTAATGAAAAACAGTAGTTTTTCAACGTTTTCTTGTTAAAACATTTTCTTGGGGAATGGGTGATTGGTTTTCATCTCCTCACACATGCGTGCCGCTGATGGGAAAGGAGTGTATAAGCCACGTTGAGTCTCCTTACAGGAGAGTAAGGCAGCTTGTAAATCCAAACTCTTCTCCTCCTTCGGAAAGGGGAACAATGTGTGGCAGGTGCCCCTGCCCCTTGAGTCACCATTGACCCCCAACCATGGCATGCATCTTACTTTGAAGATGGATGTTTTGCTGCCAAAAATTCTTTCAAAATCAAGGATCAAATGAATTTTAGAAGATCCAAAGCAACACCAGCTATTGGGTTTAAAATAGCCATTTTAATATGCGAACAATGCTGGCTTCAACACAGCAAGAACATTAAAACAATCCATGCAACAGTGTCATGTCCTGTGTGGATACTGCAGAAATGTTTGTGTTGTGTGGGTGGGTTTTTTTCCAGTTTAGAAAAAAGAGGTTTTTAAAATTACAAAAAAAAAAAGGGGGGGGGGTAGCGTTTGGCAAACATATTTCCTCTTTTTTTCTACAAACTAAAATCTTGTTCCGAGAAAATTAGGACATCCCCAATGCTCATTGTCAATCATTCAAAGTCAAGATTCCCCCCCCCCAATTATTAAAGGGGGCAGTTATGTATCTGTTTTCTTTTTAAAAGTCACTTGAGAATAACAGTGTGACTAGTTATCATCTAGCCTAAAATCTGCCTCTTGTGTAAGGTGATTGTGATGGCAAAAGCAACTCTAGGTTTTTCTCCTTTGATCATCTTCATTCAGATTTCAGGACTGGTTATAGGATGGAGACTGTTAAGCCTTCTTTTTGTTCTTATTGGATCTGTCAGCAACTTTTGATATGGTTATCCTCAAGAGATCCTGTTAAGGCATTTGGAGGGTGCAGTAGATATTAGAGGATGTGCATTGGAGATATTCACATCTTTTCTTACCAACCTGCAAGCATAAGGTTGATTTTTGAGATTAGCAATATATGATTTTAAATTATTTTACCAGTGGGGTTCAACAGGACTGTTATTTCTTTTCCATTGTAATCATTATATAAAGGCCTTAGGAAAGAATGACTGTAGTGTCTGTTGTCTAAGCCACTAGAAGCAGGAGGCTACCCCAGGCCATGGTGTAGTGGTAGCCATGGTCAAGCAGCTTAGGGTAAACATGTTTAAGCTGAATCCCTACAAGGCAGAGGTGATGCTGGTTGGGAAAATGATAGTCTTAGGAAAGTATTGCTTTACCTACTATTGATGGGAGTACAGCTGTCCCTATGTAACTCAGTGAGAAATCTGTAAGTTATTTCGGATCCTGCACTGTTATTAGAAAAACAGGTAGATTTCACTGCAAAAAAAGGTATGAAATTAGGTCCCTACCTTAACTCAACAGATCTGGCGATACTAACCCGTGTCACTGTAACTTTGAGACTGCCCTATTCCAATGTGCAATGGGGCTACCCATTAAAAACAGCTTGGAAAACTATAGCTGGTTCAAAATATGTATTTTTATTTTATTAATTTATTATTGTTATTATATACTGCCCTCCCCTGGAGGGCTCAGGGCGGTGTACAACAAATAACAGTTAAAAATCAACAACCATAAATAAATAATATAGGCCCTATTCACATTAAATACTAACCCTATTAAAAACAGCGTATCAATATCAGTATATAGCAGATGGCATCCAAAAGTTAAATATGGCAGCTAGTTCCATATCAGCTGTATTATACATATCCAGCTTTATTATACATCATGTATTTCTAAAACCAATTCTTCCAAGTTTTGAATTTCAATGATCAATTCAAAGTATTTATTTATAACCAGCTTTTCCCAACACCTGCACAAGGCAGTTCAGAATGTAAAAAAAATTAATAGATTTATAACAAAGATTAAAAATATCAGTATTTAAACATAAAATCACAAGCCACAAAAGCCCTCAAGCTTGAAGCAAACCACAAAATCAGCTTCAAATGTGGAAACATACAGTGAAAAGCTGGTATAAAGAGAAATAATGTGGTCCAACATCAAAAAGACTAGAAAGTAGGCACAATAAGAGCCTCAAGGGGGAAGGCATTCTGAAGGAGCCATCACTGAAAAGTCCGGTCCCCAATCACCATCCACGCTATCTGTGGTGATGGTGATGGTTACTATGTAGGGCTCTACGGCATAGACCTGAGGATTGCCTCTCCCAGTATGATCCCTGTGAGAACTTTGCTCAGCAGATCAAAGAAAAATTCTATCTTGTAAGAAGATGAGAGAGAGGGAATGCAGCATCGTATAGCCTGATCTCATCAGACGTCAGAAGCTAAGCAGGGTTTGTTCTTGGAAGGATGGCCACCAAAGAAGGCTCTGCACCAGGAAGGCACTAGCACCTGCTTCTCACTTGCTTTGAAAAACCCTTGCTGGGGTTGCCACAAGTCAGCTGTGATTTTTACAGTATGCAGACAAGGAAGTGAGAATGGTGTCCACCTGTGCCAGAACATTCTCCAGAACAGCACTGTTGGCTTTTTAGGTTGTGTGAAGCTAAACTAAAGTCATTAGTAATTCTTATGAAAAGTAGTAATTTGTGTTTAATATACTATTTTACTGATACCATTATGTAGTTTTAATATTTTTCTTGTGGTTTTAATTTACACTGTAACCCACCTTTAGTGCTTTATGGATCAAGGTTATAAATAAATGTTATAAATAAATAGTTCATGTGATATAGACTTTCCTTTAAATGAAGAAAACTTGCTGGTTCCTTCTTGGGAAAGGAAGAATTGTTGATGGGGGTGGGGGGGAACCCATTAAGATAGCAGATGGTGTGTTGCCTCAGCGGAGATAAGAATTGCATTGCGGCAGCATAATTGGCCTGATCTCTCTTGCTTGTTGAAAAATAAACCTTGCTGTGTACCCTTATTTCACTGGAATTTGTGCATTGGTCCGAATGGAGTAAACAGCTTCTCATGATCAAAGCTCAGCATATGATGTAAAAGGTACCATTGTTTTTAGATGGATGACTTTGAGTCTAAAGGCAATGCAAAGAATTCGCCACACAGGCCATATAGGAAGTAGTTGGTGCATTATCTAATGGGGCATATATCCAACTATTTAGATGGAATGTCTCTGTCTGGAAAAGACAGGCTCTTTCCTGCCATACAACCTTTTCTAAGATTCAAAGAACTACTTTGATTGTGTACAGGGACTTATCTTGTGGGATTTTAAAACTTTTTTTTCCTTTTGAGCAGCAAAATAGCTTTGCAGCTGCCTGAGATTCAAAGTCTTTTCCTGTACTCAAATAAAAGGCTTTTGTTAGAGGAACATATGTCTAAAGCAACCTTTGGCACACAGAATGAGTTCAACAGTGCCATGGATCTTTCTAATAGATTGCTTCACATTCAGCATCTGCTTGGTCTTACTCCATAAGTAGGGAGACTGGTCAGGAAGGGAAATTCTAAGACATATAGGACTGCCTGTCTCTGAGCCACAATAGCCAACTCTAGAATGGAAAATTGCTGGAGGTTTTGGGGTGGAGCCTGGCGTGGGCAGAGTTTGGGGAGAAGAAAACCTCAGCAGGATGCAATGCCATCAAGTCCAGCCTCTAAAGAAGAATAGTTTGGATTTCTATCCCCCTTTCTCTCCTGTAGGAGACTCAAAGGGGCTTACAATCTCCTTGCCCTTCCCCCCTCACAACAAACACCCTGTGAGGTAGGTGGGGCTGAGAGAGCTCCAAGAAGCTGTGACTAGCCCAAGGTCACTGTAAAGATGTTGCTCTTTTCTTTCCCAGCTCTTTCGACCTTGGCAACATTCCTCGAGCTGGGCTGTGTGCCCGGTGAGACAAGCTAACCTTGCCACTTCTTATCTTGTATGTGTGAAGTTAGTTTTGAGTCCTTCATGGGAATCTGTCTGGGGTTTTGAAGGAGGGGGGATTCAGACTCGTAAAAGCAGTCTGCTTGTTTGGGAAAGTCAGATTCAGCATTTCGTGTGTGTGTATCATGGAAGCTTAAGAATAAAGATCCTTCAATGGTTACTCTATTCTGGTCCTTTCTGATTCTCTACAGCTGGCATGTGTGGGAGTGTACAGGCTAATCTTAATTCCCCAGATAAGCCTCCACAGTTCTGGCGGCAGAGCGGAGAATCAAACCTGGTTCCTCCAGATTAGAGACACGAGCTCTTAACCTCCTACGCCACTGTTTCCTCCAAGGGAACTGATCTTTGTAGTCTACAGACCAGTTATAATTTGGAGAAATCTCCAGTCTTTACCTGGAGTTCAGTAAGCCTACTTGGAGCAGTTAAAAAACTTTTTTTTTGCATAATGGCCAATCTGCAGTATATGTCTTGAGTGTTACAATGCTGTTCTCATAGTTAACATGGGAAAGGTTAAAGAACTGACTCACTAAAATATATATATTTAATTTACTTATATCCAAAGGAGACCCAAAGTGGCTTACATCATTCTTCTCTCCCCCATTTTATCCTCACTACGACCCTGCACGATAGGTTGGGCTGAAAGTGTGTGACTGATCAAGGTCACCCAGTGAGTTTCCATGGCACAAGTAGAGATTTGAACCTGAATCTCCTAGATACTCTTCTGACATTCTTAGCCACTACTCCACACTGGTTCTCAGTGAATTTTAATGAACTGATTTCAATCAACTGATTTTAATCTGATTTTAACTGATTTTATTTTGTCCTTTCTGCAAGAACCACAAACCAGAATTCCCCTTTCCCCCCTTGCCCACTTTAAATGTCCCCAAGTATTCTGGGACACGCATCTACCTGTGATACTTTGCATGTTTTTAAAGGAAAAGCCAGTGCAATATCAGTGCATGCAACAATAACCAATATAATTGTTGCACAAAGTGTTAAATAACTTCACTATGTACGAGGTCTAGTTCTGGCCACTTTAGAAGATCAAAGCCACCTGCATCGCCTACACAATTGACCAGCTAACCCTTCAATTGTTTATAGAAGCCTGGTGAATATTTCTTGGTGGCTGAGTATTTCCATGCCTACGACCAACATGTAAATTCCCTGGTTAGGGGATATTATTCATATTCTTGCAATAGGATCTAAAATATGCAGGACAAAAGGTGGGAGGCAAAGCAAACAAGTAGAAAAGCAATCTTCTTAAGGTATAAAATCTCAAGAAAATCTTTATAACAACCGTAGTCAATAGACAATTTATTAATTGCAGGCCTTTTGCACTGTGACAGCTTTTAGGTGGGACTCTTCCAGTCAACAGTCTTCCCCTGAAGAAAGCGATGGATTCTATGCTGAGATTAAGGTAACAGCAAAACACCTCATTTAACAAGCTTCTCTAGCATATCCTTGATGGAGATTTCTGCATTAACCAGCTTGCTCCGCAAGACAACACACTGGAAAATTGGCTTTGGTGATTATAAACAGGGTCCTTCTAGCAGCCCAAGGAGAAAATGTCTCAATAAATTGCCTGCCATTCTATCAATCATTCCATCAGTCTTTGCCCAAGCCCTAATAGTCACGAACTCCAGGTGTCAAGAAATATTGTAAAAATGTTCCATGTTCATTCACCTTCTGAGAGCCATAGGCAGCCTTAAGTAGATACATGCAGTTCTGTGGATTCAGAATTATTGAGACATAATGCCTGAGCAGTTGCAGTTGTATTCCTACCCATGATGTGAAGTAAAAGTGATTAAGCTTTTCAATGGCCAATCTTCATGAAGATCAGTGCAAGACTACCATTTGGAACCTTTTCATTTTCTGAAAGGGGCAATATACCTTCTGCACAGCTCAGTGGCAAAACTCCCATTATGTTAATGATGAAGTTTAGCAAGGAATAAGCTAAAACATTTCCTGACCTCAAATGGATGTTCGAAAGCAGTTTCCAAAAACTAGAATGTTTCTTTTTCCCTCCCTCTCATTTGCTTATTCTGCATTGCAATATAAATAATTGACAGAAAATATTTCACTAAGAATATTGTAATTAAAAAAGTTTTCAAAACCAAATTAATAAAAAACCTGTATATCCATGTTATGTTCAGTTGGCTTAGAAAGCTGCAACTCTGCACAGGCTTTACTGATGTAAGGCAACTTCATATGTGCCTTCAAGCAGCAATGCCCTGCCATTTTAAGAGAAAGGTCAGTGGTGGAACACTTGCTTGAATGTAGAAAGCCCTAGGCTCAGTATCTTATATCTCCAGCTAAAAAGCTTTCTCAGATACAGGAGAAGACAAATTAGATGTGCCAGTGGTCTGACTCATTATAAGGCAGTTTCATATTAGTACAAATTACTTTGTAATTCTATATGCAGCTGTTGTAGGCTGAGTCCTTTGCTTTCAACAGGCTTAGTAACTCTTCCTAGGATTCCACATGTAATCTTCCATTCATTTGTTCATATAGTAAATAATGAAAGCTGCATGATCAGCTAAGTATCCCTATGTACACCCCATTGCTTTATAATTAATATTTTTCACTAGTGACTTTGCATTGAACAAATTGGTTTCATGCTGTTCATTATTATGATTTTAAAAGGTCTTCTTTCTTCTGCTTAGAAAGGACACAATTACCCCACTATACCTGAAAATGATTTTGTAATTACTGACTATGTTAAAAAGAGAAAAGTTACATTAGGAAATTAAGACAATGCCCACTTAATAAGCAATTACAGGGGCTAATTTGGCAGAGTGGTTTAGAGCTAAATAGAAATCTCAACTAGCCACCAAAATAGCAATTTCACCTTATCTTTTTCAGTGACAACAATCCACATCTTGTTAACTTGCCTTCATCACAGGAGGGGGGGGGAGGGAAGGTAAAAATGGAAGAGAATGTGTGAACCATTCTGAAATGACTGATTTGAACACATTTTTTTCTGGGAAAGCAATCAGAATTAGCTGCAAACATCTCACCCTTTAGGCAATAATTGTGCTTTTCCCCCTCCTTCCTCTGTCTAGGGTAATGGAAATGTACATGAATATGTAAATGAAAATGAGAACTTTAAAGGGAGGAGAACTGAGCAGTCAGAGCTGGGCTAAGCTGAAGCCACTCTGCTTAATTTCAGTTTTACATTCAATAAACCACATCTCTGGCTTTTGCAAAGGTTTCAGCATGCCTCTGGAAAGTTATTAAAAAGTTTGTAAATATCTCTGATAGACCAGAGCTTGGCTTACCTAATGTCACTGTGAAAGATATGAAAGACCACTTTGGAGACAATATGGCCTGATAGTCTGGACCAGCCACAAATTCAGGTTTGTTTCAGAGTCTCCCATTCTGCACCAAGTCATGGGCAGGAAGCCCTGAAACCATGCCACCAGTGCCATTTTAGCATCTTTATTGAGATGCCCTCAACAAAAGACTTAGAAATGGAATAGGTGCCAAGCCCCTTTGGTAACAATGGCCACAACAAACAGATAAATAACCAAAATTACAACATTCCTTGTTTTATTTAATATGCTGTAGCTTTGATGATTGTCCTTTACATAAAAACATCTTTATTGTTCCTTGTAGCTTGGACAAGGTACTGCAGTTATACTCATGATTGATGTTAGGGAATTGCTTCCCTGTTTGAGTAATAAGCAGAGTGAGAGGAAAGACCAGGAAACTTTTGCTGTGATTATAAAAAGAAAAAACTTAACTAAATCAGGGTAGGGTATACATGTAATAAACACAATAAATCCTTACTATTCTAGTACAAACTTAGTTACAGAACTTAGGCATATGTGAGCCCTCTTAAGGTGAATCCATCTTACAGGTACAAAAGAAAAACCTCGTGTGCTGTGAGACAAAGAAACTTCCAGACCTTCCGCACACGCAAAATAATGTGTTTTCAAACCACTTTCACAACTGTTTGCAAGTGGATTTTGCTATTCCGCACAGCTTCAAAGAGCATTGAAAGCAGTTTGAAAGTGCATTATTCTGCATGTGCGGAATGAGCCATAGTTAACTTTATAACCTCTGACCTACGTGCTCTGCCTCACATAAGCAATGTCGGATTAACTGCCCAATGACTAATCAAATCCAAATCCAAATCCTTTATTAGGCATAAAACCAATGACTAATCAATGAACTGATAGCAAGACACTGACCTCACTAGCTAATTAGCATGCACACAGTTAAACTCTTATTATCAGGATTGTGACAGACACTTGCAAATCCTAACAATTTATAAACAGATATTTGGATCAGTTTTCTGTTTTCTGAAAAGAATCCTGTACCTAGATTAATCAAAAGCAATCCTTACTTCAGGATCATTCAGACAATCACTCCATATTGTAACAAAGTTTATTCTATGTGATAATTTCAGATACTATTTCAGATAGCATTTTATTTCAGATAGCCTATCGGAGTGAGGTGGATTGACTGCTCCCATGGTGCAGGGAAAATAACCTGGTTCTTAATACTAACAAGACAAAGGAGCTTATAGTGGACTATAAAAGGAATAGCTCAGGAATTCAGCCCTTGACTATAAATGGAGATCAAGTAGAGCGGGTGGCTAGGTTTAAATTTCTGGGCGTTATGATTAAAGAGGACTTGACCTGGGGCGTACAGACTGCCGCGGTGGTTAAGAAGGCCCAGCAAAGACTGTATTATCTGAGACTTTTAAGGAAGCAGCAACTGGATGGAAAACTCCTGGTGTCCTTTTACCACTGTGCTATAGAGAGTGTCTTAACCTACTGCATCTGTGTATGGTTCTCCAGTTGCACAGTGGCAGATAGGAAGGCACTCCAAAGGGTGATCAATACTGCACAAAGGATTATCGGCTGCCCTCTCTCCTCCTTGGAAGAACTCTATAATTCCCGAAGCCTAAAAAAAGCCCAAAATATTCTGAGGGACCCGTCTCATCCAGCACACTCTCTTTTTGAACTGTTACCATCTGGTAGACGATACAGGTCTATCAAAACTAGGACAAAGGGCTTAGAGACAGCTTCTACTCTAGAGCTGTGGCTATGCTAAACTCCACGGCTTCGTGTTGATGTGTTTGGGGCTGTGTACAGATGGGTGGAGGAAGGGGAAAGTGAGGATGATGTATGAGTCTGAAATTGTATGAGTATGATGTATTGTATGAAATTGTATGAGTATGATCTATGAGTCTGAAATTGTGTGCATCGAGGAATGCTGCTGTAAATTTCGTTGTGCGTGCACAATGACAATAAATGCTTATGCTTATTGAGATTCCAGATAGTATTTCACTGAAATATCTACTGTTGTGTTTTTGGCATAGGTTATTTTATTAACAGAATAAATTGGTCCATTTGTTAATGAATAGGCCTTGCTTTTGGTCTGAGTCTGATGTGGACAGTCTTAGTTTTTATAATAAAGAACAGTTCCTGGGAGGCTGAAAAAAATACCCCCACAGTATGGTCTGCATTGGTAACCTTTTTGGTCACCATAAAAACTGCCCAAACAAACTGTCGCCACATCTCAAAAAGGATATCAAAGAGATAGAAAAAGTGCAGAGAAGGGCAACGAGGATGATTGAGAAACTGGAGCACCTTCCTTATAAGGAGAGGCTGCAGCGTTTGGGACTCTTTAGTTTGGAGAGGAGACGTCTGAGGGGGATATGATTGAAGTTATAAAATTATGCATGGGATAGAAAATGTTGACAGAGAGAAATTTTTCTCTCTTTCTCACAATACTAGAACCAGGGGGTATTCATTGAAAATGCTGGGGGGAAGAATTAGGACTAATAAAAGGAAACACTTCTTCACTATTGGTGTTTGGAATATGCTGCCACAGGAGGTGGTGATGGCCACTAACCTGGATAGCTTTAAAAAGAGCTTGGACAGATTTATGGAGGAGAAGTCGATCTATGGCTACCAATCTTGATCCTCCTTGATGTGAGATTGCAAATGCCTTAGTAGACCAGGTGCTCAGAAGCAGCAGCAGCAGCAGCAGCAGAAGGCCATTGCTTTCACATCCTGCACGTGAGCTCCCAAAGGCATCTGGTGATCCACTGCGATTAGCAGAGTGCTGGACTAGATGGACTCTGGTCTGATCCAGCAGGCTAGTTCTTATATTCTTATGTTCTTATGTTCTTACATCCTTTGAAAAGTTCAGCAACTTTCCCTGCTGTTCTCATTTGGGAAAAGATGCAGAGCTGCAATTCCCCTTTCTACAGCCCTTTCCTGCACGTAGTCCATTAGTTCAGGGCCAGTTCCCTTCCCAGTTCTGAAGCATGGGTACATCTCTGATCCAGATGGACTCGTTTAGGGACAGCTCTACTAATTCTGGGCATGTTTCTTGGGTGTGTATCATTCTGAGCAATTGTGAAAACACACAAACATACTTAAAGCTCTATTATAGTGACCACTCAGTTTCAAGTTAGGTATTGTTTCCTTTAACTGACAGCTGCTCCCTGGAGTTTTAGGTACAGAGATTTCACATCACCTAACTCATGATGCTGGGGACTGTGGCCATGCATCGAGATAAAGCCAAACTGAAAATAAAACCAAAATAGCCATTTAGCTGGAAAAAAAATGGTACCAATTTAAGGGAGGTGATAAGCAGATCCTGAAAAATACCAACATTTTCTGGTGTTTTTGAGGCCACTTCAGCCCCACCACCATTTTTTTTAAAATGGGAGAACACCATTCTCTTTTTTCACTCCCCCACGTTTATCTGCTGAACGCCACCTCCAAAGTCCACATGGGCTCAGAGGTGGCAAGGGGCAGCACTGAATGGCCAAGTATTCAGGCCAAGTATTCAGCTCTGTTCCACTGCCTCTGAAGCCCACTTGGACTTCAGTGACAGTGGAGGTTCAAAGCTGAATACTGGGCTTGGCTCTGCCAAACTCAGCATCCAGTTCTGTGGCTCAGAATCTTCAGGTGTCAGGTTTTAAAGACTCAAAAAAATTCAAAAAGCCCCCCCCCCCCAAGCAGTTTCTAAGAACATCGTTTGGGGGGGCTTTTTTCAAAAATATCCAGGTTTTTAAAACTTGAACCTGAAAAATCCGGTGTACTGTACACCTTTATGAACCTGCTGCATGCAGAGCTGATGGTGTGTCCTTGAACAACCGTATTACAGTTCCAAGAACTGGAAGGTGTTCCCATGAAACATTCTCTCTTTCTCTATTATCAGTTGCCTACTTTTCCAACAAAACATTTTTACTTTGTTGAAAAGGCAACTTTTGATGCAAAGCCTGAACATTCATTTCAGTTCTAAACAGAGGCCCTTTGCCATCGAAAGGTTTCACATGAACACTGCATAAGACTGATCATCTGTCTTTATTTCCAGTTTGTTCTGGAGTTCTTACAAATTGCTGAGTATGGCAAGGAGCATATTTTGACAATCCTAAGTACCATCCCTATTACCTGTCTGGGCTAGGATGACATCTGTAAAATTACTTTGCAGCTGAGTAGCGGGGATTCTGGTAAGAGTCTTATGTCAGTGAGCATTTGATCAAGCGTGTTTGCTGACTTCCTGAAATCACTATAATGAATCTAAAAATAGACTGGGGGTAGAAGATCCCCACCCTGTAATAGTGCTGAAGGATTTCTAAAGGTAGGCAAGCAAACGGCTGGGCTGTGAGCCACAACAGATTAAAAATACTTAAAGTTTATGGTCAGCACATTACCCAATTTAGTGCTAGTAATTAAGTTGCTGTTCATAATAAAAATTATGTGCACACACTTACATATACACACATGTGTACGGAGGGCTTTGTATGTGCATGTATACGGAGAGAAAGGGGGGGAGGGAGGGAGGTTTGCAAATATTAAGGACAGTGTGGTTCAGTGGAGAATAACTGACTGTGTAAGAATATGAGAGTTCAAAATCCCAGTCCATTAGACTTAGCTGATGTTCTCTGGGAGACCGCTTCCTACACAATCCTGAACAGAGGTACACTCTTCTGAGTCCATTGAAGACATCTAATCTCTCCCCACCCTAGAAAAATTGCTTTATCTTAATAAGGCTGGAATACAGCAATGTTGGGGATCAGGAGCCCACACCTGGCTGGAAAACCCACCATTTAACAACATCTTTCTGTACCTGTGCCTGGAGAGGTGAGGCATGTAGCAACCAGAGAGAGGGCTTTTCAGTGATAACGTCTCACTTGTGGAATGCCCTCCTCCCTGAGGCTCACCTGGTATCTACCCTACCAGTTTTTAGGCACTGGGCTGAAACCTTTATTCTTACCTAGGTTTTTGATTAAGGGACTGATCTTTTAAAATTGTTTTTACAACCGGCTTCTAGCTGGAGAACTATTTTATGAAATTCAGTTTAGGGTGACAAAAGTTTTCTGATTTTTTTTCTTTCTCTCTCGCTTGGGTTTTATTTCTGGGTTTTAATACTGTGTTAATTTAAACTCTTTGCTGTTTCAAAGTGCTGTTACCACTTTGAAAGCTAACCAGGTTCTCTGAAGAGATGCCATATAATTGTTTGTAAATAAATAACTAAAGGTGATGGCTCATGATTCTCCTTCCCCTCAAATAACTTAATTGAATCTCAGAATGTTTCTCTCTTGGACCAGCTGGCAGATTGCTTCTGATTTGGCTCCATTTAGCTTCACAACAAGGTTGGGACCTTGGAGTAGGCTTCTGATCTCCAACATCAGAGAGTGCCTGGGGACCAACCATTTTCCATGAATGTGTGTGTGTGTGGTTGAGTTGGACATCAGATTCGGATCTACCACCACCTCAGGATCAGTAGTCATGCTTGTGAGCACACAGGGAAGCTTGAATAGGAGAAATCAATGACTTTGCGATGTTGGAGAGATAGTTTTTGATCTCCACAGGCTTCTGATAACCCCCACCTGCCAAGCTTCTCTCTGCCTCTCAGCTTTGTGGGGATACAGTAAGAAATTTGAAAGACAGCAGTCCACTCTCAGCTTCTGATCTCATTCCCCCTCCATAGGCTTGCAGGGATGGAGTGGCAATGATGGGGATGGAGGAGCAGGCGACAATCATTAGAAACTTGATATAGGTCCTGAGGGGGTAGAAACCCCAAGTACACATGCTTACACATGTGAAAAAATGATTGGTGTGCACACCACTGTTGTTTGCACTGGGGTAATGACTGCCAGCAATGAGTTTATTAAAATATAATCTGTTGCTTTCCATTAGGCACAGTTCAATAGTTCTCTGCTCGCTTTTTTATCTTTGTGCTTTGAAAAATAAATAATGCATGTGCCCAAATTCCTTTCCCTTTATCTTTTCAACTCAAGATCAAACGACAATGCAAAGTCTGTCATTCCAAGAGAAGTTCAAGGCAGTAATATTCAGTAAAATGTAACCCTTGGACATCAAGCAGATGTGCTGGCTTTCTTACAAGCATTATGCTACATTTCATAGTACACTTACCTACAAATTATGCTTTTCTTGGTTCTTGCATGACAAAAGCAGAAAAGGTGAATAGAAAGCCCTGTAGGCAGGATAGTTTGCCATGACTTCAAGGTCTATTTCCAGGCTCAGGTGCTCTTTTAACTTTGGAAGGTGAGTGGGGGCTTTTTAGGAATTAATTTATTTCCACAAGGAATTGTTTTCAAAATGCCAATAGATGAGAAATGCCAATATGACAACAAAGGTACCAATTAAGAAGCCTTGGTAGAGCACAGCAACAGAGCCAGCTGTTTTCCATCCTTTTTAATCATTACCTTTCTGTACATTAACCTAATGGCTAGGGATGAAGAGATTTCCCAAGCTCCATTCCACACAATTGAACTCTTCAGCCACATAACGACAAAAGAAATAATGGATAGCCGTTCAAAACTAGTCCTTTGTGTGTGGAAATACTAAACAAAGATGTGTTTTTTGGCACATAGAGGGCTAATTCTAAAGGGCTGATGTTAGTTTGTTTCTGTCTTTCACAAGCATGCAATTGGACTGCAGAAAAAAATAGCGTCCCTCCTTTAAACAACATTGGGCGTTCTATATATTGAGGCTGTGAGCAGTCCAAGGGGGAAGGACATTCTTATTCAATTTCAAAATCTAATTCAATAGCATTTTGTGATCATCCTACTAATAGACCCTGTAGCCTTTGATGGTTCTCAGCTTCAAGGCTCATTCAATGAGCCACAAAGGTTACATTTTTGTATGTATTTATGCTAGACCGACATCTCTTGTTATTTTTCAGTATCAATATTTTGAAGCTACAACACTTGTGTTTTCTCTGAGGGTATTTCACATTCAGTGGAGAGGTTCATCCAGTGCAAAAGTTTTGCTAGTGCCAGAGCTTTTGTACAAACAATGCAAGGAAAAGACAACAGTAGCCACTTAGGCAAAGACAAATGTGCTGTAGGCCCTCTTATATTTCTGCTTGAAGATCTTAAGAAGTCAATTTCTGGACAGTAAAATATATAGGGTGCTAAAATATATAGGAACAAATGTGCTAGGTATTGCAGAAGATTTTGCTTAAGAATGGTGCTACCTCCTTTTGAGTTTTCACTTGGCATCATTGGACCCATTGGACCCAATATATATGACGAATATGCCCAATGCTAGTTGTATATCACAACCATATGTTGGGATCCTGTGACTCTTTCAGAGCCTTATGCAAGACACTCCATCCTTGATAGATAAAAAAAATCCTGTTTTCCTGAATAAAGATTTATTGCATCATAAAGTACTTTGGGGAGAAGAATGAGTTTTAAAATTCTCTGTAAATAAGATGTATTTGTAATTTTTTAATTAACACCCCATTTTCCTCCCTATTGTGAATCCAAAGCAGCTTATGGTGCATTCCCACTTTCTCCATTTTCTCATAACAATGAGCTGTCAGTCTAGCATAAAAGGTAGATTTGGCTGAGAACATGTGCCTGGTCCAAAGTCACCCAGCAGCCTTTGATGGCAGAATGGAAATTTGAACCCAGAGCTCCAGATCTTAGTATCACACTCTGTCCATTATACCACATTGTGGCTCTCTTATCTATTTACTTTGATGCCTGTTGAATGTGAAATATATAGAAGGTCAATTGAAATAAATTTAGTTACACTCTTCACATATAGGCAAATTAACAGTGCAGAAATAAAACTGTGTAAAAGGAGGTTGAGTTTTTTAAGAGAAAGAGCAATCCACAGTCAAGGTGCTATGTAGGAGGAAGCTGCTTTGTGGGGGGGCCACTGTGGCAAGGAGAGAAAAGAAAGGAAGGCAAAAATGAAAGGAGAAAGCATTTCAGCACTATACGATTAGGTTTAGTTTCATGAGTGCAAGGGGACTAAGGTCATGCTCACAGCTTCATAGGAAAGCCTGGTTTTGAAGAAGGTTTTGAAGAAAGTGCAAGAGTTGTGCATCACACAGATTCCAGGAGGCAGCCCTAGGCAAAAGGAGAGAAAGAATCAGTTGTATAAGGAGGGAGGAGACCTTCAGATGGAGAAAGTTGGGGAAGAGCAGGCAGGACCTCACTAAGGTTTTTGTAGGCCATAGGCATGCTTATATCCAACTCCTTTCCTCACCCCAACATACCAATAGACAAATGTCATTCCAAAAATTGTCCTTTCAGCCTCTATGAACCTCAAAACATACATATCTATTAAGAACTGGAAGTAAAAAAAAAATCCTTAGCCCATGCATGTCTTTCCCTCCTCATATTTTAATATGGGTAAGGTAGGGAAAGGTACAAAGCAAAAAAAATGTATTGCAGATAATATTTTTTAAAATAAAATTTAAAATGCTTAAAATAACAATAACATATACATACTTAAAATTATTAATGTAATTTAATAAGGTACACTGGGGATTTTGGAATTTTTGAAAAAACATTGATTGCGCCATGCCAACCCAATTGGGTTGGGTACAATGTACTGTATACACCTGCACCATTTCCCATGTATTCAGTTTGAACCTCAGTTGGTGCATTACAGCATTTGGCACTGGTTGTGTTCTGTGATTATAATTGAAGGGATCACTTGTGCCAGAGAACAATTGAAGTCAGTCGCATTATTGTATGTTCATCCTCATTACTTCTGTGCAGGCTCACATTTGGACTACAAGTGTGCAGGCCAGCCATGGAAAAGATTTTCAAAGCTTTCTAGTGGACTAGGAGCACTACTTCCTCAGTTCAACTTTTGTCACCATGAAGAGAGAATCTCCATTACTGTTTTGTGTTTTTTTCTCAACTCATTCTTGAGGCTGAGAAGACTTGCTTCTCTCAACAGTCATTCAGGTGAAGAATAAACCACATTGAAAGAAGAAACATTGTCATTATGGCTCAAGAGGAACCTCCTCTGGATTGTGCCAAATATGGGTTTCAAAGGGCTCTGATAAATACCCATTTTTCTGTGCCTTATCTGGCTGGGGATCACACAGAGCTGCCTGCTCTTTCTGTTATCAGTCTGCAGCACTAGGAACCATGAAGAACTCCTGGCTGCACCAGACTATTCTCCTTGCTAACAAGACAGTTTTGCCATGAAAAATCAGCTAGTGTCTTATGGCATGCATGTAGTCATAATCTGGCAGTTGAAATGGATCTCTGAAATATGTGTATGCAACTTATGGTAGTTTTTGGCTACATACAAAAAATATTACTGCAGTGCTAATAAACTGTCTAATATGTACTGATCCTCCAATAGCTTGTAAATGACAGATTATGATTTCAAAGCAACTCATTTTTTATGTATGAGTAAAAATGAATGCCAGCTGAGCTCTCCCCAGCGACAGTGTTAATCACTTATCTTAACCAGGTCACAGTTCAAGACCTCCCAACAGAGAACTGCTACTCTTTGACTGATTCACATATCATCACATTTGATGGATGGTATGTTTTTCCCCCTATCAAGTTGTATGGCTTCATTCTAAAGCAGTGATGGTGAACCTATAGCACGGGTGCCAGAGGTGGCACTCAGAGTCCTCTCTATGGGCATGCACACACAGAGTTCGTCATGTGAGGGGCAGAAAATCACACACACACACACATCTAGCCTGGGCCACTGAGCACAATATGCGCGCATCGTGGTGACCAGGGATGACTCGGCTGGCGGGCCTGGTGCCTGTGCTCCAGGTGGCTTCTGTCCAAGGGGGGGTGGTGCAGAAGAGGGAGAGATGCTAGAGAGACACAGAGCGGTGCACGCAGGATTTGCTGGAGGCTAGAGCAGGCAGACCCCTGCTCGAGCGGGTGTGGTAGAGGAAAAGGGAACCAACCGGTTTTTTCTAAACTAAAACCTCAGCATTCAGGTTAAATTGCCAGGTTGGCACTTTGCGATAAATAGTTGGGTTTTGGGTTGCAATTTGGGCACTCTGTCTTAAAAAGGTTCGCCATCACTGTTCTAAAGCATAATCAAATCTTAAAAACATAAAGAAATTCTACATTTGTTGAAGGCTTTCACTGCCGGATTCAACTGGTTCTGGTGGGTTTTCCAGGCTGTGTGGCCGTGGTCTGGTAGATCTTCAGAGGTGTATCACAGAGGGAAGTCTGTTACGCACTTCCCTCTGTGATACACTTCCCTTCTGAAGATGCCAGTCACAGATGCAGGCGAAATGTTAAGAACAAGATCCACCAGACCACGGCCACACAGCCCGGAAAACCCACCAGAACCAAACTCCAAATTCTCTCTGAAATGTCTAAATTCTTCATAGAAATAGATAACAGATTTATTTGGAATTTTATTTTTAAAGCAAAACACATTATATTCTGCAAAAGTCAGCCTTGATTGAAGAATATAATGTGACATCATTATGTGTATAAAGTGCCATCAAGCTATGGCTGACCTGTGGTGACACCATCAGGTTTTCAAGGCAAAAGAGGAACAGAGGTAGTTTGCCATTGCTGTCTCCTGCTCAACAACCCAGGACTTTATTAGTGGTGTCCCATCCAAGTACTAACCAGGGCTGACCCTGAATAGCTGCAAAGATCTGACAAGTTCAGGCTAACCTGGGCTGCTCATGTCACTGTGAATGATCAGTATATAAATAATTTTGTACCACTGTAAACAGCAGCATTGCGATCCACACATTAGGCCATAAACACTGATCCTTACCATGTTAATGTAACCCATGCCATTTTTGTATTTGTGTTTTGGTTGGATCTTAGGGCCAAGGGAACAAGAGCTCAATGAGTACCTGCAGTTGGTAAGCTTGCTTACACATTACCAACTGCAAGAGCCCCACCCTCCTGAGTTGATCTGACCTGCAACAGGAGAAGCAAGGCCCATAGCTCAATTGAGGGGATTGCTCTTGTTTTTAGGCCCAAGTTGAAGAAAGATCTTCAGCAGCTGCATTGTATGCAGAAGAACAGATGGGACAAAGATGCCCTGCATTATTAATTGTTTGGACTTTATTTCTTCTTTTTTTCTGGGCACTGTTAGTAATTGTAACTGTTTTGAAGGCACTGAAGATTTTGTATAATTGAGTTGTGCTATACACACACACACACACACACACATATACAGGAACAGAGCGAGGGGGAACTACGTCCTGCACCCCTCCAAGCCCCCGTCCAGCCCTGTAATGCCCCACCACGCCCCTGGAATGCCTCTGGAAAGCCGCCGCATGGGTGCACGTCCAGTGCGTTGCGCACCCCCCACCGTCCCCTTGGTGCTATGCCACGGCATATATATTCACTGTTATTTAAATGATAGAAAACCATTGTGTTTAAATTAAAGGTTTGTTAATTTATTGAAGCAATTTCATATTTGTTTGACAAGCCACAGGGTGCTGTCATATTAAATTTTAAATTTTCTTAGGTTTCCAATGGAGATTGATGTAGCCAAGGATGAATAGGTTACATTTACTCAGAGGTAAATCCCACTGATGAAGTTTCCAGGTAATTATGTTTAAGGCTTGTACTATTATGCGGCGGCCCGTTTACTCACAGGGGGTGCCGCCAGAGACCATATTTCGCCTGTGCTGCGCCGTCTGCACTGGTTGTTGGTTGAATTCCGAATCATTTTCTAGGTGTTGGTATTGACCTTTAAGGCCTTGCGCGGCCTGGGACCTCCGTACCTGCGGGACCGCCTTGCCCCATACGTCCCAAATCGGCCTCTGCGTTTAGCAGAGGCCAACTTACTGGTGATCCCTGGCCCCTCAATGATGCGGCTGGCCTCCACCCGGGCCAGAGCCTTTACAACTCTGGTCCCTGCCTGGTGGAATGCTCTACCTCCAGCTACGCGGCCCCTGCGGGATCTTAATTATTTCCGCAGAGCCTGCAAGACAGAGCTGTTCCGCCGGGCCTTTGGGGAGTCCGGCCGCTGATGGCTCCCCCCTCCTTTTTACATCATTATGGACCCTGCCGCCCTTTTCCCCTCCTCCTTTCTTTAAGGGGATTTGGTAGCTGGACGCCATCGATATATTTGATGTTAAAACGCTGCATTTTAATGGGGTTGGTTTTAATAATATAGAGCCATCATTTAATGCTTATTCAATTTTGGTTTTATTGATCTTACTGTGCTCTATCTATCTGTTTGTTCACCGCCCTGAGCCCTTCGGGGGAGGGCGGTTTATAAAATAAAATAAAATAAAATAAAATAAAATAAATATTATCTGAAAACAAGATGCTCCAGCCTCATCTGGAAACAAGATGTTCCTATGCAAAGTCTTGGAAAGGTGCTGTGCCAAAATCCAAACTGCTGTGATGTTTGTTTGTGTGATGTCAGCAGCTCAGTGCATGTATTTTATGGCTGAGAGTAAATGTCTACAACGAGTAGCATGCCAGACAGTGGCCTGTAAGCAACTTGAAAATCAGCTTCACTGTGAACTCAGGAAAAGGGAACTTCAGTTTGCAACAGGGAAGAGTAAAAATGCCAAATTGTTCAGCACACCATCAAATGCCCACTGCAACTCTTGTTAACCGTAAAACTTATGTTTACAGCAAAGGTGTTCTGTGGGAGAAAAAAATTATTACTTCGCTTTAACAGGATTTTGGCAGAGCCCTAATTTTTCATATGAAATGTTCGCCCAGCTATAGACAA
Source organism: Sphaerodactylus townsendi (assembly GCF_021028975.2). Lineage (NCBI taxonomy): Eukaryota > Metazoa > Chordata > Lepidosauria > Squamata > Sphaerodactylidae > Sphaerodactylus > Sphaerodactylus townsendi. The sequence goes on from NC_059426.1 coordinate 48,978,705, forward strand.
CCTTGTAAAAGTGGGTGATTAGTCACAGAAGATGTTATTTGAGCACTGATTTTGCTTTGAAGAACACCATGCTGTAAAGCATCCAGTTACAACGAAAACATATTTATTAAGGCCTGGAGGCAGAGATATTTTCCCATTTGCTTTTATCAAATGTTTATCCTTTTTATCCATGCCTGTTGCCATAGCAGCAGTTCCTAGACAGCTATGAGCTTCTCACTTGAATTCTTATGCACTCCCAGCTAATGACTCCAGTGGTGTTAGTTTGCTTATGTTGATGAAAAAGTGTTTCCTTACCAAGTGTTTATTTTCTTTTCCCTCTGAGGCCAGCCTCTGCACTGGCCTAATTAAGAAGCCTTGTTGTTAAGAGTAAAAATGAGCAACTGACACAGGAAGGCACACCATGCTTTTAAATCTTGCCTTTATGTTGTTTCTTGATTGCTTAGGCATTACGATAACTACATCATTGGAACTTTTCTTCTGTACAAGAGCCTTAGTCATGTGTTTGAGGTAGATGTTCGTCAGTGGACCTGCGGCAGGCAGCACCTTGCTGTTGCTTGTAACTGTGGTGTTGCTGCATGGGAAGATAATGATATTGTTGTCTTGGACATGTGTAATGGACAGTTTTTGGAAACCCAATCGCAGCTTATAATTTAAAAAAAAAAACATTCGATCAACACCATGTCCGAATAATGAAGTCCTTTGGAGGGAAGAAAATTACAGTATGTTGATTAAATTTATTTTGCTTTGCTCTTTGATTTTATATATATATGACAGAATTGCAATTGAAAATGCAAAGTGATGTGATTTTTAAAAGATAGCTAAAGGTATAATATCCTAGCTGAATGAATTTGTCACTGTGTATTGGGTTGTACCATTGTAAATAGCAGCATGGTTAATTCTACAATGGCAGTCAGGTGGCTGGATCTCAAAGTTTGGTTCATTGGGTGATAATGAGCATATTTCATCTCAATTGCTCCAGGTTTCCCTTAAAGGAGAAGCAGTGAAGAAGCACCCTTTGATATATCAGGAATCTTCTTAGCCTGGATCTTACTAACCATAGAAGGGTTGCCTTCTGTCAAGTTAGTGAAAAGGGTGATAAAATCCAAAATTAAATGGATATAAAGTTTAATCTATGAACAATTGTCAAGTGAACGATGACCCAGTAATCACAAGCCAATAAAATTCTGTTCAAGTATAGGCCATAATTCAGTAACACAGGTCCATTGGTCAATTTGAAAGCCAATGACATGATTTCCTTTTCTCAATATTAGAGCAGCATGGGAAAAAAGTAGCTTTTCCCGTGCTGCTCTGATGTTGGGATTGAAGATCCATGCACATGGCATCCATGTCAGCATCTTCCTCTGCAACATCACTAACCCTCAGGGAAAATTATATTTGCATGGTAAGGAACCAGGTCCCTGAGCTGATCCAAGAATTACTTCTCTGGCTTGGGGGGAAAATGATGAATGCCTCATTAGATGGTTAACAGTTGCACAATAGCATTTCCCCCCTCCAACCTACATTGTTTGCTCAATCTTTGAAGCAGCTGTTAAATGCTGACCTTTACATAGCAATGCTTTTGTGGGAGAGGGGTACAGGGGTATGACCCAGGTGGATTAGGGCTAACCTGGTTTCAACATAGCTCAAAATCTAATCATGGTGAGTCCTAGTTAGTAATTGGATGAGAGACCACCAAGGAATGCCAGGGTTGCTGTGCAGAGGAAGGCAATGGCAAATCACCTCTGTCAGTCTCTTACCTTGAAAACCCTGCTGGGTTGAAATAAGCTACGACTTGATGGCACTTTGCGCACACACAGTCTGTGGACCTGGCTGTAATATGTTTTTAAGTTTAGTGTAACCTCATCTAAAAATCATTAGATCCATTTAAAATCATTAGTCAGATATAACATCATTAATAAAATTCAGCATATTTGCTGAATCATATGGATCACATTGAAGAGGACTCTTCTTGCCTATCCAGCTTGCCACAGAACATTATGTAAAATATTAATACATATAATTAAGTATGGAAGAGTTAACAAAAATGTCTTCCATAGGTATTACATAGAGACATAACCAAGAGTCAATATGGGCAGATAACCTTCACTGTGCAACTTCTTCCAAATATATTTTAACAACCTAGGGTATAATTACACTCTCCAATCTGATCGAAACATCTCCTATCTGTGCAATGGATCACTATTCCATTGTACATTACTGGAGAAAAACAAATACAAGTTCAGATTGCAAAAGAAAATAATCTTAAAGTTGCACAATCAAGATTTATTTCAAGACCAGAAAAACAAAGACCACATTAATATGGTAATTTTATGTTTAATTATTTAAGCTGGATTTATGCTGATTGTTGATCTCCATTCTGAATACAGCATGCACAATTACTTACTATGTAGTGACTGGCAATAGAAGAAGAGTTTTGATTTATACCCCATCTTTCTCTCCTGTAAGGAGACTCAAGATGGCTTACAAGCTCCTTTCCTTTCCTCTTCCCACAACAGACACCTTGTGCGGTAGGTGGGGCTGAGAGAGTTCTGAAGAACTGTGACTAGCCCAAGGTCACCCAACAAGAATGTAGGAGTGGTTCACCAGATAAGCCTCTGCCACTCCGGTGGAGAAGTGGGGAATTAAACCTGGTTCTCCAGATTAGAATCCACATGCTCTTAACCACTACACCACTAACCACCAGTGGCCTTCATGGTAGCATCAGTGATGTTCAGACTCAACATGCTGGTTGTAATCCATTTAGGAAACAGTTATTAATGGTAAATGGAACATGGATGACTTGTGGTGGGCAAACTATTTCTGTTGGCATCCTCTTAGAAAGTATATTGAAGATGCTACCATTACATACCCACAATTCTTCTTTTAATATAGGCTAAACAAAAGCCTGGAGACCAAATTCCCATATTGTTTTTGTCTTCAGGACAGTGGTGGGAGGAACCTTTTTTATATTCTAGAGTAACATTCAGAGAGATGGTTAAATAACATGCCTTTAGCTTTTAAGCCATGCAAAGTGAAATTCTTTTTTGTGAAATGTTGCTGTAGTTGTAACAGCAGAGTTGGGGTATCTAGCTCAAATTTTGCTCATGGTGTCTTGAGACAGGGCAACCTACAAAGATTTTGAGAAGTGTTTATAGTATGTTCTTCTGACTTGACTGTCATCTTAGGCAAAGTAAAATGATTACTTTGTGTAAAAGCCCCTGTTTTGAGAGATCTCATTAACAACTACCTTCCACGATCTCTAGACTTGAGGCAAACTGATGTAGTCCCATTCCACATCAATGGGTTCTGCAAGTACTAGAACTGTCAGGAGTGATTCTACCTCCTGTTAGAAAGTTCAATGTTGGATTGGATTGTTCTGTAATTGACTGATATATTGACACCTGAAAAGTCCTTCCAGTATTTTGTGATAGGAATGTGTGCATTTTTTGTTCATCTCATTTTTATCTTCAAAAGCTTCATTCATTTGCAATGTATTCATAATTATACCTAGTGCTGTCAGCTGCTTTAACCAGTGGAACATGGAAGAGCGTGTAAATCTATATCAGTCCAAATGTCCTAGTGTGATGTTACTTGAACCCAGAACCCAGAGGTAATATTGTATCAAGGTAACACTCTTGGATTCCACTGAAATTTTTAAGTTTGATTCATATGTTGTTAATTTCTATCTATAGCTTTTACAAATACATTTTATACATTTATTTATATTTATAAAATAAAATTTATTTATAAGTAGTTTCCAGTTTTTATTTATAAATAAATTCATGAAACTTTACAGTGGCATTCCAGAGTGTCACCCCAACACAGTGACATCATTTCTGGGTTTGTGCCAGAAAAAAGCGGCCGTGACTTACCGCGGTCGCCATTGCTGCTGGGGAAGGGACAGCCTCCCATGGGCGGCCCCCTTCCCGGCTGCCTCGCGAGTTCCCTCTGCTCGCGAGGCTTTGGGTCTTCTAGGGCGCCCGGCAGTGACCCTGGGCGCCCTGACATCATCTGGGAGGAGGGCTGGGCAGCCTATTTAAGGCTAGGCCTGGCTTCGCCTCCCCCCATTTGCTGGAGCACGCGAGTCTCCCACCCTTCCCTCCCTGTATTTGTTATTTTGTTAATGCATGTTTGTTTTGTTAAGGGTTGGCGGATTGCGCATGGGGGACTGATCTTTAGTTTAGGGTCAGCGGGTGAAATACCCGCTTTATTGAAACCTCCTTATGAGGTTTGGGGTGGAGCAAGCCAAAGGGTAACCTGCCCAGACGTGGGCTTCTATGGCTTGCGCCCCTGGCAGCAGTGGAGTCTTCAGGAAGTGGCAACCGCCCATCTGGAATCTCACAGCTGCTCCAGCGTGTGTTAATTTTTCATCAGCAGGCATGCTGTAGAAAAATTTAGGTGTCTGGGGGAGAGCACTCGAGCTGCCCAGCACACAGATCAGACCCCCATGCTGCGCCATACGCTTTGTTTGCCTTGATCCAATTTTGTTAAATAAAATGGCTATGGCCAACTTTTTACCACACAAGAAAACATGTTGCACTCAATTTATTGTAAGTTTAGGAGGGTTCTTAGCTACTTCCCTCAGACAGCAAATGACATCTCATCGTTGAAGTAAGGAGGATTTCCTCCCCCATTTTTCCTCCACTGCTCTACAGAGTAGTGTGTGGAACATTTTGCAGGGCTGGGGCTGCAGAAGTAGGAGACCTGGAATCCCTAATTACCCCCAGTCATTTTTATTAGATTAATTTTCATTGTCATTGTTTGAATGGTAAACACTTTTTTAAATTTGCTGCACTTTATGCTGTCAAACGATTATGAAAATTAAAAAAAACCTTTCAAAAATAAAATTGTGTAGTCACAACTATGGAAAGAAAGAAAAAACAGTTTGGGCTATTGGAGCAATTTGTTGCAAGGTCGCTTTGACTCTAATGATTGGAAAATTGCCATATCAGTAGCCAGATGTTCATGGAAGTTCAAGAGTTCAAAAAAGGGTGTGTGCGAATTGAGACAGAAGGTACTTGACCCTCCCTCCTTCTTATTTGAATGCTTTAATCAGACCACGAGGCTAGAAAAATGTATGAAATGAACATAATGAATGGTACTAGTTTAATCATCAATGTTTCTGTTCATTTGTATTACCCTAAAACATATAAGAAATGTGGCTTTTTCAAACCAGTTTTTTAAATGAATTCAATTCCTGTTTTCAAAGGCAGTCAATGATTTCTACTCTCTATCTACTCTGGTGCAGCTATTAACATCTAGAGAAAACCTAGATTTAAGTGGCACTGGGAGTGTATCCAGGTCCTTACTAAACCAAATAATTAGTTTTCAGACCTTCTCTTTCTGTACAGGTTCTTCCTGCAGTAAACAGTAAAGGAACTATAGATTACATGGAAGAAGTACATATGATCACTTCTCCATATATCATCAGTGTTACACATGGAGATTAACTGCATCGTGATGGCCTCTGGGTTTAACTACGCAGCTGGACAAGCTGGTAGAATCCTGAATGGGCGCAATGGACGGAATGGGCTGGAGATGGAATAATATGATTTTTTGAATGCTTCTCTATGTTCCAAATTCCCCATAAATGGAAAATATCTTAACAGGAAGACAGGTTTCAGGCAAACCAGCTATTATTTCATAAGCTGAAAGTTATTTACTTAGGGAAGCCCTGAATGCTATGAGTACCCCAATCTGCAGTCTAGAATAGAACTGTTCATTCTATTACCTCAGTCTCCATTGACTTCAGTCTGCTATAAACCAAGACAGGCATCACCCACTGTGTCACCATGAAAATGTTACAAAAAAGAGGACTTTTCTGAGGCAATGAAAAAACCCTGTAAATATCTATAGGGAAATGACTGGAAAAATATGTTTTCATAGAATCACAGCTAGAATTAGAATTCAGTTTCTTGGAAACAAAGACAAACATTGGTCGTTTCTGCATGGGCTGAAATCAACAATTTTGGCCAGGTTTAAATCACCATTTTGAGGGGAGCCTTCACACAGGCTGCATTGCCAAATTGATGCAGCAGTGCTCCCCCCCCCAAAAAAAAACAGTGTTTTTAAACCTTGCTCATGCAGCGAGATTTTTGGAAAATGCCAGCTTCCATTCGGCGCTGAGCAAACGGCACTGCGTGGAAGCCGGAGTATTTCCCGCAGCTCTCCCAGATGCCTCCTACTTCCTGCTTCCTTGCTTCACTATTGTTTATACTCCCCTTCCACCCCACATCTCAGAACAAGCATTCAATCCGGGATTTTTATGGATACAATACATATGTGAGATATATTTCCAATATATATTAATGCTAACAGCTATATATGGTGTGGCACAGGATAAAATAGGCTAAAAGCAAGCCTAGCAACAACAAACAGTCAGTAGAGAATTAATCTACTCATTTCCTCCTTGATGTCCACACCCAAGCCAGTGTTACAGTCAATAGAGTTATAAATGCAAGCTATCCCTTGAATTGAGATGCTGCAACTTTCTTCCCTTCAGCTGTTCCTAAAACCTCCTAAGTGCTCCCATCCCTGATTTAATCTTGCTGCCTCAGCAAAATTACAATAGCCAGAGACTTATTCTGCCGGCCACCTATTCAAGATGCTTCTAATGTAATCTAGGACCAATTGACCCCACTGTTCTGGGAAGCAGACAATAGATAAGAGCTGCTAATTAGCTCAGCCCTGCAACCCAGCATATATGCAAGAAACGAAAACTAATGCAAAGGGTCTCTTTTCCCGCCAAACCAGTGATCCACCCTATAAAAGAGCTACACACCTTAAGCTCATTGCTCATTTCTAACCTGAACCTCCCTTGGTCAAGTTGGCGTAAGACACAATATATCGTCCTTCGCTTGGATCCCTATGCTGACATAGAGATCCTTGCCTTCTTCTGGAACTTCTCTGCAGATTTAGGTAATGTATAAGTCCCCTGCTTCCCCTCCTATTCTATCATCCAAAACCTATCTTTCCTCCCTGTTTATATACTTAGGAACTGTGTGTATGTGCCTTAACGTCTCACTGTATGATTGCTTGCAAACCAAATTTATATAAAATATTTAAATTGCAATTTGGTCTTTTGTGAATTCTCTGCGAATACATTTCAATCCGTTTCTGGTATAGTTGTCTAAAAAGATCCCCTCCCAGCCTGCCTTTCGCATTGCCAAGCTGAGTAATTCCCCATTGCTTTATAAAAATAAGTTCATATACTGTTAAGCTGGGTAACACTATGTAGAGGCCAGGGGACATGCCTCCTGGCCTCCGACCCCAGAGCAGTTGCTCTGGCCATGGGGGTGTATCCCCTGGCATCCACAATGCAATGGAAAACAGCAGGAGGTAGGAGCTGTTTGGGAGAGGTGCAGCCTGTGCAAAGGCTATGCTGCAAATGGTCCGGGGTGTGTGTGTGCATCAGCATAAACTATGCCGATGCAACCCTACTCAGTAGGCCATGCAGAAACAGCCATTGCTAGCCCAGTTTTGACTGTGATCAGAATAAGAATACTGCTCCATTAAAGGACCAACCTAATTCATTTCTGCAATGGGACAATTGTTCTGTTCCTTTCAAAATGAAATCATTTTATATATCAGTTTTAGAGGGGATATGAAATGTTTTCTTCAGCCTGAATGAAAAGGTTTAAAGTACTGGCAATTTAACTAAAACAAACAGTTTCTCAAAACACAGGGATGAGTTTAGCTTCATGTTGACATTTTCATCTAATATGAAGTGGTAAGTGCCTTACAAGGGTTTATTTCTGAGATTATATCAGCCTCAGTAAACAAAGCTTATGGCCCAAAAATCTTGTCGTCTCTAAGGTGCTACTGGACTTGAATCTAATTAACAAACAAGCAAACATTTTGGCTGTACAAAGTCTGTTTGGTAAACAACATTTTGATCAGTACTTTCAATTATATTTAAAAGTATATTGATTTTTTGTCATCATATTGGAGTCAACTTATGGCAACCATATAGAGGTGTCAAGGCAAGGGACATTCAGAGGTGATCTGCCACTGCCTGTTTCAGTGTCATGACTCTGGTATTTCTAGGTGTTCTGCCATCCAAATAGTAACCAGAGCCAACCATTCTTGGCTTCCAAAATCTGATGAGATCAGGGAAGCTTGGGCTATCCAGTATATTAAACAGAAAACTTGCCCAAATGAGGAGAGGAAAGGAAACACTTTCCAAATAAATGTATGTTGTAGGTTTGCCAACTCCTGGTTATATGGTTATATGGTACAGCCCAAGGAGGGTTGGGTTTGGAGAGTGGAGGAAGCTCAGCAGAGACATAACTGCATGGAGTCTACCCTCTAAAGCTGCCATTTTCTCCAGGGAAACTGATATTTGTAGTTTACAGATCATTTATAATTCAGGAGATTGCCAGGTCTTACCTGGAGGTTGGCAAATATAGTGTGTTGATGCTAAGGCAAGCGAAAGGAATTCTTTGTGAAGCATATTGTCAAAAACATCCAGACACACAATAACTAGTCTCTAAATAGATCAGACACAGAAAGCATCCACAGTGGGGGGTTGAGCTGTTACAGGAAAAGCAATGAAAAGAGTAGTAAATGCAGACTGAGAATTGCAGAGGGATTCTGAATGAATTCTTTGAGCTGCTCTTCACTGTGAACAGGAGTTGAAAGACTCCCTCTACAAATATGTATTCATTTTCAAACTAAGGGGGAAAATGCACCCCAACTCCCCTCCACCCATTACCTTTGTTAAAGGAACACAAAACCATTGGGGATAAACAATGAAAGAATGGATACCATTCATAAGATATGTTTAATTCCTTTCCATGGATCTTGACAATTTTATTTAGAGAGTTCAAGGAAAATACAGAAGTGAGAAGAAGGTCCCTTCCGGAGATTGTGAAATGTTTGATGAGTGAATCTGACATCTTGGGTACAAGCACAACACCGCCTGCTATTTTAACTGTTCAGACCTGGACATTCCCAGTTCCAGGCTCTTCCTAATGAGTCTATCACTTGCCTTGACTTCCTTGGGGTGCAAAATGCTGCCTGCTTCTAAATGAAAGCAACTGTCTGCCATATCATCCTTGCCATTTTCTTAGGGTGATAAACACCTTCTTCTACCTGTTCTCCCTCCTGAAAGTGTCACCTGTCTGCTTCTGTCCTCTGTCATGGAAACATTCCTCTTGGGCTATAGTTATTTCCTCTGATTTCATAGTAATTAGACAGCTTTATAGGATCTACAGCAGTAGTTCTCAACCTGGGGGTCAGGACCCCTTTGGGGGTCGAACGACCCTTTCACAGGGCTTGCCTAAGACTCTCTGCATCAGTGTTCTCCATCTATAAAATGGATAAATGTTAGGGTTGGGGGTCACCACAATATGAGGAACTGTATTAAAGGGTTTTAGCATTAGGAAGGTTGAGAACCATTGATCTAAAGCATGAAAACTTTTTGTAGATTAATGAGACTTTATTTTAATAGCCAATTAAACTGAAGCCATTTCTCCTGTAAGCATCCCAAATTTGGTATGGAGGTACTCTTGGCACTACAGTCTGATAATCCAATCCAAAGTGTATACAAAATCAAGATATTTCTTCTAATGTGCAAGGTTCGTTCGACCCCCAAAGGGGTCCCGACCCCCAGGTTGAGAACTACTGCTGTAGATCCTATAAAGCTGTCTAGTTACCGTGAAATCAGAGAAAATAACTATAGCCCAAGAGAAATATTTCTTTTCTGCGGCACACTCTCAGAAACATTATTGGGACAAAGTGGGGGCCTGTATTGTGAGGGGGAAATAAGGAATGGGATCAGTTGTCTTCTGAACTAATAGCAGCTTAAAGAATGGGAAGCAAAGGGTAGGTATACAAGAAAAGGCCATGTGATGGAGAGCAGTAAGTAGTGGGGTTCCCATGAATTTGTATTTGAAAAAAATGTGGTTTAACTAGTTCATAAATGATTTGAAATCAAGTTTGAGCAATGAAACATCCCAGTTAGAAAATGGTTTTTTCCCCTCAGAGTTATAATCTGGAACAGGCAGCATAAGTGAATGGGCAACTGAATGATAAAGAGATTTAAAATGAGTACATTTTGAGGAATACTAAGACAAAAATATTTTCACATGTATACTGATGAGGTCTAACTGGTCTAATACTAACCAGAAAAGAGATCTTGAGGGGATGGAGACAAAGACAAATTGCACAAAGTAGATTGTTAGGAAAGCAGTTGAAAATGATACTGCCAGCCACAAAATGCCTTTCTGTGAGCTGGGTCCCGGGGCAAATGTCAACTGACAGAAAGGGAGCAATTTTCACTGATTTCTCCACTGTACTGCAGACTTTTTTCCCCACAGATTTTGAAATAATTTTTTTGAGATATTTTTTATTGGAAACAAGCAAACATCAGACTTTTTGATTCACCCTCATTATGTTCCTGAATGTCTTCTGTTTCTCAAGCGAGAACTGAAGTTGAAGTAGGAGGGAAAGATGAGAGGGAAATGAGGTAGTCCCTTTCTATTCCTTGAAAGGAGATTCGTAAAGGAATCTGAGCCTGCCTGCTTGTCTGCCAATCAATCAATCAGTCAGTCAGTCAGTCAGTCAGTCATTTTTGATATTCTGCACTCAGTTTTGCTCATTCTCAAATAAGGATATCCTAAAACTGAAATTGGATTATGATCAAGGTGCTACAGTGTCTGTCCTACAAACGAAGACAAAAACACTACTAAAACATGACACGAAAGTTTATACAATTATATATGCTATATATAGAGAAAATAGATGAAAAGGCTCTTTCCTCCTCCTGTACTAACATTAGACTTCAGGATTACTTAGTGATGTCAGTGGACAGTAGATTCAAGACAGACAAAGTATTTCTTTACGCAATATATAATTCATTAATAGAAATAACTATCACAAAATGTTGTGAGAGCTACTAGCTGCTATGATCTTTGTCTCTCAAGCTCTCAGCTCACCCCTTTTGCCTGCCACTGACGTCTTCATACCTGCTCTAAGTCACCAGCAAATGAGCGTTCACATAGGAAAATTTTTCTAATTTGGGTTCCCTTTGCCCAGACTGAATTGGAATTAGGTAGTGGTCAGAACCATCTGAGAAATTCCAGTTACTAGAATTTTCTCCATATAAAATAAGAGAAGATGGACTCTGGTTCTTCTCAGTTGGGTGTGTGTTGGTGAGAAATGATATCCTCCCAGCTCTTGTTTCCCTTTTGCCTGGAGTCTTACCTCAGTTTGTTTTTAACCCAATACATTACATGGCTTGGTTTAAAAAATGACTCCAACACTTAAATTATTAGATTTATGGGGGTGTTTTTCTATTGCAGCTACTTTTTAGTTTTCAGAAATAAAATAATAGTAATAAGTGGATGATCTACATTATACTACGGAAGAAAATATCCAAAGAGGAAAAGGTTTCAAAACCACTTCTCTCTATGGCCCTTTCCGCAGTGTGGAAAGGGCGCTCCCCCACTGGCAGGAATTCTGCCGGCGGAGGGGTGGGGGCCGTTAGCACCGGAGTGTGTGAGCGGCCCCCGGTGAGGCCGGCGCAAGAGAGGCAGCTCCGCACGGAGCCACCTCTTCCCCGTCCCTCTCCCACTCACCTGCTGGCCTCCTAAGACCCGCCCACGCTGCCCTCCGACCTCCAGGGGTCGGTGGACAGCGAGGGAGGGTCTTAGGAGGCCAGCAGGGCAACGAAGGCGACAAGGTGAGTTGGAGAGGGATGGGGGAAACAGTGCATTCCCGGTGGTGCCGTTCACACCGCGGCGCCGGGAATGCGCTGTTTTCCAAAAACCTCCCTCCAGGAGAGAGGTTTTTGGAGGCGGCCTGACACTGCCTGGGGGAGGGGGAGGGGAGCCAGGTCGGCGCTGCTGTGTTTTTCCATCCCCAGGGCGCCGTAAATGGCCCGTGCAGAAAGGGCCTATATTCTTTATTTTCAAAAATCCTCTATAGTGCCATGTATACCCCTTAAGGAGTTAAAGAGTTAAGTCATACTGGAGAACAAGTCTTATCAATTCAATTGTTACTTAAATTAAATAGAACGTTCCATTTCAGAGAGAATATGCCACTGAGTACTAGAAGGTGGGCAGTTACAGCAAAGATTGCTTGCTTATTTATTAAAACATTTTTGCCTTTCCATAAATCTTCCACGAACGACAGTGAACTATTCAATAGCTCTACATCTAGAAGTCACTTACTTCAACAAAGCACCTGCCCTCTGTACACTATAAAGAGGAACTGCTCAGCCAAAAACAGTACACAAGTTTGTAAACTCAGTGCCCTGCTTGGGAGTTCCTGGGAGCATCTAATTCACCACTAAAGAAGCATGAGCCCTTTATATAATGCAGCAAAGCTCTCCTTACTTTCTGATGTTACTATGACTAATGTCATAGCCAGCAGCATGTTTTGCTTTATTTTTCATTTTGTGTGACTTGTGCATATATTCTTTTTCATTGTACATTTGTAGAAAGTGCTTTTATGTAGGGTGGGCATGGGCGTGCATTTTTTTAAACTCTTTTTATTAATGCAGTCTCATCATCTCATGTTCTGCTTCTTCAGATCACTTTTCCTTCGGGAGCATTTGTTCGAGCTGATGTAAGTGACTGGGGAATGAGCTTGACAGTAAGGGCACCAAGCATTGATTTTAACAGCACCAGAGGTTTATGTGGTATCTTTGACAGAAATAGTGAGAGCGGCTACCACAGCACCGATGGGAGCCCTTTACATTCTCAACAGAACAACACATCTGAGGAAGACTTCATAGAAGCTTGGTGGTAAGAAATTAAATCTTACAGTCCTCAGGGATGCACTGTAAAATCAGCCACCATTTTAGAAGCAGCTTAAACGTAAGTGTTCATCTAATGATTTGCCACAGTGCCCTGCCTCCCACTGACAAAAAAGAGCAAAGCCTTTGAAGTACTTCAAATCCATCCATATAAGACACATTTTCAACTACTGTTAATTTGAGAGAAGTTTCAGATTCACAAATATTGCCATGTTAACAGTTGTGCCGTGCTTCCTCCCAGCTTCTGGAAAGCGCAATTCTCTCACTAGAAAATTTAAAATCTTAACAGAATGGCTACATGAAAAGTTTGATATTGCCTTTTGTTCTTTAATTCTGGAACACTAATTATAATGTGTGCCGGTGGAATTCAAATATAGATTTTGACAAGATGTAGCAAAATCTGTAACAGGGTTTTAATATTTAAGAGGTCTATTATACTAAAAAGAATAGTGCATATGGAACTCCTTTGATATTGGTGTTCAGTTGTCAGCCAAAGCACTGAGAAGCATTTTAAGTTTCAAAGAACTACCCATCAGAATCCAGAGTCCTAAACTGACACTTTCACATAACATGCACACACAAAAACCTGCTTGTAATTCCCTGTTTTAAAACTAGAATTATTTAGAGTGATGAATAGACAACTCCTCATCTTCAAATCTGTGTTAGAAATGAAAAGGTCACAGAATATTTGTCAATCATCTTCTAGATGTTTGACAAAATATCCCAATCTCTGAATTGGGCCCAGTATGAATTTGATTCCCTACAGTAGCAGAATTCAATGAAATATGTACCTCAACTGAAAGGAAAGAGGGAAAGGCTTGCATCAGGGATTATTGTAGGGCTTCTGTTATGCTATGGATGATGTCCTAAGTATTTGAATACATGAATACATGAAGCTGTCTTATGCCAAGGTATAAATTTTAAAGTAATTTTAAAATAATGTATCCCTTCCATTAGGAAGGAAGGAAGGAAGGAAGGAAGGAAGGAAGGAAGGAAGGAAGGAAGGAAGGAAGGAAGGAAGGAAGGAAGGAAGGAAGGAAGGAAAAGTTAAATAGAGATGGGGTCATATTTTGATTTTGAAATGTAGGTGGTTATTCGTTTCTATAAGAAGTAAACCTAGTTGAATTGAGTACTATAATGGTCTACATTGGTTTCAGAGGAAAACATTTCTACAGGGAATGAAGCAAATAAAGATAACTCTTTGCCTTACCTTATTGTACTCTCTCTGTACATCTATCCCAGTTCTATTCTGTCTTGCTCCTAAGGTGATATTCTTGGTTCTCACATCCTCAGTTTTTATCCTTACAATAAGTCTGTGAGAAAGCTTGGGCATACAGGGTAGGGCTTTGAACTGGGATGCCTGCAGTCACATTCTGACACTCTAACCATGTACCTCACTGTACTCTCATTCTTTCACTATTTTTCTCCCAGCCTGGCTAACTTTTAGGGGCGGAGCCTATCAGGAAAAGAATACTTCCAACCATAGAGTGAGAGACATGTTGCATTCAAGGTTTAAGTCCTCACTTTTGTACATTTATTACATTTAGAAATTGACTCATGTTCCCATTTTCTTTACACATTCAAGTGATTTGCCTGACTCTTTCCGCTGCCCAGGCTAATTACAGCTGGAAAGAGGGGGAGTTTGGTGTCAGTAAAATGTGTAGTTACTGGTACCTCTATAGGAAAATATTATTTTCCCAGCCCCAGGTAAGCCTGGGTTGTTATTTTGCCTTAGCGCGGGTGATTGGGCACTGAATGCTTGCCTAGGCAAATAACATCCCCAGGGCCATTTTTTGATCAGTAAAATGCACAGCAAGGCAGGAACCTCTCTTCCACCTGTACCACAGTCTCAGGCAGATTCTACATGGGCCAAAAAGGGTTTACACCATTTTCACACCATTTTCACACCGCTGTTTTTGACCCATGTGGAATCCGCCTCAGTCTGAGTCAGACCTCTGCAGCACTTCTTAACAGAGTTGCCATGTGCCTGCAAGTTCCCATTGGAACCAGGTGTTAAACATACTGTGTTGTTTGAGCCTGAGTCAATCTCTATCCTCAGTGCCTACCCAGGACATCAAAATCAGACAGAAACTGAAAGGCTTACACTCATTCCCAAATTTCAGAAAGAATATATTCTCTTTAAAAAAAGTTCTAATCTTTCTGATCAGTGCTTGGAAGTGACCTGGGAATCTAATTTAATCCTGCAAAATCTCTGCTTTCTTCAGCTAGTTTCAGTCTCCTTCCTTTCCCCTCACACAATGGCAATAAGTCAGTTTTTAAAGAATGCATACAGAATCCCTGCTACTCTAGGCATACTTAGTTGGATCACAGTCTCTGTATAAAGGATTTTCTGTAAATGCCAATGACTTCTACAGAGCAGCAGTGTACCACACTATCTCTGCAACTGCTTGATAAACCAGCTATCTCAGCTGCCAAGAAATTCAATCACTGTCAGAACTTTGGTCAAGTTGCTCAGGCTGTGAAAGGGAATCATTTTTAAAACAGGCCTGTGAAATGTTTTCTGTCTCCTTTAATTAGAAGGCCCTGTCTTGATCAGATCTTGTTTCACCTAGTTGGTGTTGTGAGATCGAGCAGGGAGTTTTATCTCAGTCTCTCAAAACATTAAAGGGGTGTTGTGATTATTTGTGTCAGGCTAGCCCAAGTCATTAGTTGACTGACTTATTAAGTATGACCAGAAGCTTGGCTTTGAGAAGTTCCACTCAAATTTGGTTCTAATTGGCTGAATTAGATTCACCTGATGGATGAATCCTGCTTTTAAAAAAACTTACTATTGGGCTAGAATGCTATGCTATGCTATTTTATTCTGAACTTTCCTGAAATGCTGTATCATTTCTTCGACCTATGCTTGCTGGGAGAAACTAAGGCCAATGCTAAATAGATTTCAAGGACTATGCTAATATTTGCATATTTCTGAGTGTTTTATTCTCTCTTTTGTTTCAGCTGATCTTCTGCTATTCATGCAGATGTTATTATTCCTGCTGAAGGACTTTTCATGTTGATGTTTAAAAATTTTCTTTTTGTATACATAAAACTTTAAAAACATTGTTTGGTCTGCTGTGTGCTGATTTACTCTCAAGAACTCACGTGAGTTAAGTGACAAAAGCTTAGGCTGCTTTAATATAAGAACATGAGAAAGAGCCTGCTGGATCAGACAGGAGTCCATCTAGTCCAGCACTTTGCTACTCACAGTGGCCCACCAGGTGCCTTTGGGAGCTCACATGTAGGATGTGAACGCAATGGCCTTCTGCTGTTGCTCCTGAGCACCTGGTCTGCTAAGGCATTTGCAATCTGAGATCAAGGAGGATCAAGATTGGTAGCCATAGATCGACTTCTCCTCCATAAATCTGTCCAAGCCCCTTTTTAAAACTATCCAGGTTAGTGGCCATCACCACCTCCTGTGGCAGCATATTCCAAACACCAATCACACGTTGCGTGAAAAAATGTTTCCTAATTAGTCCTAATTCTCCCCACCAGCATTTTCAATAAATGCCCCCTGGTTCTAGTATTGTGAGAAAGAGAGAAAAATTTCCCTCTGTCAACATTTTCTACCCCAAGCATAATTTTATAGACTTCAATCATATCCCCCCTCAGATGTCTCCTCTCCAAACTAAAGAGTCCCAAATGCTGCAGCCTCTCCTCATAAGGAAGGTGCTCCAATCCTTCAATCATCCTCATTGCCCTTCTCTGCACTTTTTCTATTTCTTCGATATCCTTTTTGAGATGTGGCGACCAGAACTGAACACAGTACTCCAAGTGCGGTCGCACCAAGGTTTTATACAAGGGCATGACAATCTTTGCAGTTTTATTATCAACTCCTTTCCTAATTATCCCCAGCATAGAGTTTGCCTTTTTCACAGCTGCCATGCACTGAGTTGACATTCCCATGGAACTATCAACTAAGACGCCCAAATCCCTTTCCTGGTCTGTGACTGAAAGCACTGACCCCTGTAGCATGTATGTGAAGTTTGGATTTTTTGCCCCTATGTGCATCACTTTACATTTTGCTACATTGAACTGCATTTGCCATTTTTTATCCCACTCGCCTAATTTATAAAGGTCCGCTTGGAGCTCTTCGCAATTCTTTGTGGTTCTCACCACCCCACATAATTTGGTATCATCCGCAAACTTGGCCACCATGCTACCCACCCCTACTTCCAGGTCATTTATGTATAGGTTAAAGAGCACTAGTCCCAAAATGGATCCTTGGGGGACACCACTCCCTACATCTCTCCATTGTGAGAACTTCCCATTTACATTCACCCTTTTGCTTCCTGTTCCTGCTTTCTTGACATCAGCTATAAATGGTAAGGAGGGTTTCATCTCTGCATGATTTCTGATCATGTGCAGATGCATGGTAAAATCCTCCTATTCATTTACAAGCAAGTAACATGCCCAAGTTATAATTGGGGTTGTAGCCATACATTTTTGGATATTAAACTGTCAGTACACTGTAGCAACAATTCACAACATGATTCTTTTGTGGAGGCAAGCCAACACTATTGCATATGACTGCTATAGTGTAACAAATGCACAAGATGCAATGCCTTGATCAATCAAATTCTGTGTTCACCCAGTCCAGAAGAAAATGTATGGAACATAAGATTCATTTTCCTAAAACCTTTTATAGCTTTCTGACTTGCAGACAACTGTGGAGCCTCCCATATTTTCTTGATACAATGGTATGTCTGTTTTATTTAAATTTCATAATAAGTTTTATGTTTTGCAGAACATAGTGTCATACTCTCAAGATATAAACCTCACCTTTCTGTTTTATCAGAATACCTCCAGGGATGAGTTTGTTTGACAACACCACTCTGAATGGAGGGAGAGAAAAAAATTACTGCCTTTGCCAGAAGGAACCTGATCTATATTTGGCATCCAGAGATACTTCGAATACTTTTCAGAATTCAGCTCTACATTCTTTGGGCTGCAATTATGAAAACATGAATTACACTTCTATAATTCCATATGTAGGTGTCACATCAAGAGTATTCCATTAATGAAGAGACTGATTCTACTTTATCATCTGAAGGGAAATTGTCAACTGAATTTTTTAACCAATGACATTTGCCTCAGACTGTTCAAAAAAAGCAGCAGCCCTGGTGTCCTATTAAAAACAAATTGGCAAAAGAAATTCTTGGAAAAAAATGAAAGTGAACATTGCGAACTCCTTCAGTCATTGGGATGAGTTTTTAAAAGAAAAAAGACAAGAAGGTTATTCTGAACACTTATCTATTTCCTCATTTCAAAGCCTGAGTCAAGCTGACTTGGAAACATTCATATATATTTTTTTCCCAGAAGATTATTTTGAAAGGAAGCAGCATAACATTCAGGTGATATAGCCTACTCCCAGTAGTCTAACCTTAGCCACAGCCTTAGCAAACTGTCAGAAGATTCTAGAAAACTCTCCAGTTGGTTCAGTTTGCAAGGAACTCCTTGGGAGCCAATTAGATGCGACCATTGAAATGTGTTTGTTAAATGCATACTATATGGATGACCTGACATGGGAGAAGCAATGATAGCATTTCTGGAAAATGTCTGTGATAGGAGAATGCTCGAAAACATAACTGAGAGGCTTTATTCAAAACATGATCCACCTGCTATGCATGAACAAATTATTAGAGCTCTCAGGTGTCCAAATCTTTGTAATGGTCATGGACAGTGCAATGTCTGGGGGTGCCGATGCTTTGAAGAACAGAGTTTTCATGACTGTACAACTGCAAAAAGTGAGTAAAAATTCTGTTTGTTCCTAACCTGAATAACTTCCTATAGTATTCAACTTATAGAAAGAATGTCGGCAGAGAGGTTTTTTTTCTTCAGACACCTTCACTACTCAGGTGTTTGATGAATTAATAATCAGGTTTTGACCTTGACAATGCAAACACAGTTCCTGTATGCTCACATGAGAGTTTTTTTAATTGCTTTGGTTATTTTGTAAAAAAAATATGGATCTGACAACCATAGAACTGATTGTGTTTGCATCTTATTTGTCACCGGCATGCTACACACAGAAACATTCATGCTGCTGGAAAACCAGCATAGGTGTTACTCTAATGCCTGAAACCTCAAAACCAGGACTGAGAGATTGGAATGTTTACTATTAAAAGAGAACATAGTGAATACATCAGAAACCTGGTGAAATACTGAGGATCAGCGGACTATTGTTATCGTCGGATTTCAAATGCATGGTGTCTAAAGAGAAAGTGTGTTGGTGATTGTATGCTATATGAGATGTGAAAGACCTGTAATTGTTCAGGTTCTCTCAATTCTGTATGCATTTTCATGTGAAAACACTAAGCTGCTGCACATTTACCATTGTCCCTGTAGCTATTTGTCCTGATAGGAGATGGGACAGAAAATGTATGTGTAAAGAAAGCATGGTGTGATATTTTTAGGCAAAACTAGAATGTGAAATAATACTCACAGCTCAATTCACAAAACTCTCAGTATTACTTGGAGACTAAGGCTCATTCCGCACATGCAGAATAATGCACTTTCAAACTGCTTTCAGTGCTCTTTGAAGCTGTGCGGAATGGCAAAATCCACTTGCAAACAGTTGTGAAAGTGGTTTGAAAACGCATTATTTTGCGTGTGCAGAAGGGGCCTAAGTCTCCCTCGGTTTGGAATATGGCCAATAGCATTGTTAGGTTATATCACAAGTGAACTCTACCTCATTTAGTTGCCTTTGTGAAAAACATGTCACAGTCATGGGAACTCCTGAAATACATAATTTTTTTTTGCATTCATGAGATTCATATAGGTGCTGCCTCTGAAGAAATAGGTGCTGTATCCTAAACAGTTAGTTTTATCCCTTTTGGTACTCCAGCTGAATGGATCATCCAGCTAAAAGAATATGTATCAGTGAGGAAAAAGATTCAGTTGCAGACCCTCCACACAAGGTACACAGTTCTGTGAGTAACTCTGTATACTCCTCCCCTCCTCAAAGGTTCCAGTTGAGACCCAGAAATATAGTACTAAACCCAAAGGTGAATTTTGCCTAGGTTTGGAATCCAAGGGTATGACAAAAAGCTTGCCCCTCACTAAATTAAGATTCTTTTGTCTACTGCTGAGAAATCAGTAACATATATATACCAATTTCTCTCTTGCATTAGGAATAGAGCTGCCAAGTCTCCAAATTTGATATGAAAATTCAGGTTTTCAGGAAAAGTGCCAACTCTCAGCATGAGGAGACAAGGCAAGAGGGCAAATATTACCTGTTGTGGTCCCTGCCCTGCTGATTACAAAACCATCACCAGTCTTCTACTGTAATTTTTTTAATTAAAAAAACACCCCTTCCTCAGCATTTTCTTTCATTTTTTGTAATTTTCTGTCTTCACCAATGATGGCAATCACGTAGTTCTATAAAATATGAAAGTACAACAGAACAAACAAAACAACCCTAACACTGAAAAAAAAAACTCCTCAGAAAACTCTTTTGAGTGACTCAGGCAGCAATCCTAAGAATACTTCCTTGAGAGTAAGCCCCATTGAATAAAATGGATTATTGTCCAAGGATAGAATTGCTTTCCAAGAAACATACAGTTTAAGAGTTCTTCCCAAGAAACATACAGTTTAACATAAACATACATGCTTTCCAAGAAACATACAGAGCACCAGGCTCAATAAAACATCATAAAAACACACTGAGAAATATGGAGGAATCCTGCCCTGCAGGTTGGTTACAGGGAGTCTTTTATTTTTCTTTTAAACATCAAAGTCTGCCACATTTTCCTCTGGCTTCTCATTTGAATGCTGGCGCTCTACCCTGTCTGAGTCTAGGGTGACCTGAGAACCCATTTGTGAAGTCAAGTGCTTAGGAGGCTTAATTTCCTTCTAATATTAACATACAATATGTTTTAATTAGTGTGCATTAAACAATCCAATTGGCAAATGATTTTTTATTTTTTTCACCTAGGCTTTTCCCAACAAGAAAAACAGTGTTGTTGTTGTTTTTTTAAAAAAAAACACCCCAGAATTGTGGGAATGTTTGATTTCTTTTTCTTTTTTGAAAATATCTTCCAAGATTTCAACCTGCTGACATCCCTAACACACATGATTTCTACAATATGACCCAGTTGAAAACACATTTACTTGGAAGAATATCCCATCGGTACCAGTGGAACTTACTTCCAAACAGCTATTTGTGATTGCTGCTTTAGATTATATTTCTGCAAACATCATGCCTCAGGTGCTTTCCAGTTATATGAGGTAGAGTGAGATATGTGGTTGAGAATCAGACTGCAAAGGAAACTACCAAAGGGAATCTCTCTTTTATAAAGCAAGGGGAAATTGCTAACAAAGAAAGCTGAAGTAATGCACACCAGACATTCCAAAAGGTGAGACTGACCTAGGAAACCTTTAACATTTGCTTTTTCCATTTCCATAATACACATGAGATTATCTTCTGTTTTCTTATAAAAGGAAGCCTTGTCTTGAAGATCCCTCTCTCATAATATACTCAGACTTATAGGTTCATATTAACCACTTATATACTGTGGAGGGGATAAGGAAATAATATGGACTTGCTCCTTAAAAGAATTTAGGGAGTACATACATTTGTCTGTTCCATACCTTTCTTGTTCTAGAATTTTACTCTGCTGCAATGCTCCTGAGTGCCAATTTTATGGTAGAATTTCTGGAATTAATTCTTGAATTGGATGGGGTACCATTTGATTTGGCTTTCAGTTCCTATTCTTCACTTGCGTGTCTGCCCCTCTAACATGCCAATATACATGGAAGGGAATGTGGAGCAATGCTTCTGGGTGAAAACAAAGCTTGCTCTTGAAAACAGTTTAGAAACTGGTGCAGATTTTGTCATAAGTAAAGCTGGATGCCAGAAGAGCATCAGCTAACAATTATGTTGTAACCTGCCCTGAGACATTCAAATATAGGGTGGGATAAATAAATAAATTGTGCTTGAACGATAAGTTTAATGAGGTTCTTCTTGACTGAGGCTCATTAACATTCTTTCTTCATTCTTTCCTCTATGGGCGTTTCTCCACTTGCCACGACCCCTCTATGCCGCGCGCTGCTCTCAGCTAGACCCAAGATCGCTTCTGGCGCCGCTACAGCACTTCGAAGCTTTCATTCCATGACCCCGTGATCGACTTCCGCGCTGGGTCATCAAAAGTTGCACCCGCTTTGAAAGAGAGGCAATTCAGTGAATGATGCCGCGCGCTTGAGGGGGCTTTCAACAGCGGCAGCGTTGGGGCGGCTGCATTGTCGCTGCCCCTGTAGTGGGGAGTGCCGGGGGACCCCACGCTACTTGCCTACAGTAGTGCGCAGCTAGTGGTAAGTTGGAAAACGCCCTATGTCATCTTTTTGAAAAACATATTCCTTTAAGCAATAATGCTGCAAAAAATGCTAGTAAATAATGTACTTACACAACAATCAACTTCCCTGACTTGTATGTCAAGTGTGCCTAGTTACAGTGCCAAGGTGTTTACATAGTGATCTTCATGAAATAGGGAACAAAAGAAGTCTGCAATGTATCCCTCAAGAAACAAAGTAAAGAAATTTGCTGATGAAGAAAGAAGCTCTGAAATACAGTTTTGGTACCCTCATTTACTTTGAGACGTGCAGGGCCAAAGAATAAAGCATGTGTTGATGGTGATTGTAGATCGCTGTCTGATACTATTTAAACACCAATTCTTTGTAAAAAATATCAGAGTTGAAAGGCTTGAGGGTAAAGTAATGAAAGAGGACAGTACAAGTTCTGATGTATCATTCCCCTTAAACTGTAGAACAAAGCAGACTATATTGTTCTAGAAAATTACTCTGACAAAAAACTTATATGAAATTTCTTCTCTCTTCCCCTACAGTGAAAAGAATATAAGAACTGTCCAGCCAGGTTAGACTGATAGTCTGTCTAACAACTCAGGGTTTTTCTTTTGGCAGCAACCAGCAACCAACTAGAAAGAGGCACACACAGCAATATGTAGTAACATGCACTACTGTAACAGCTTCCATTTTCATTCAGAGGTGTTCTTTCTATGATTATGGAGGTGGTGCTTCTAAGTGTCATACCCAGCCACTGTATTTCTCCCATTTTTAAAAAAATATATACTATTCTTTTTGAAAGCAATTTATACTATACTGTGTCTCAGCCAAAGCAAAAATGCAGTCATGGTGGCACGGCAGGAATTGATAGCTGCATCTTTCTGCTGTTTGAAGAAGTTCAGATTCTCCAGTAGGATTTTAAAAGTTATTTTAAGTGCTGCTTGTGCTGCTTGTGTCAGAACCATCATTCAGTACACCATTCTGTACACCATTAAGCCTGTTACCATGATATAAGAGCATTTAGTGCCTCTAAAGACTATTAGTATAACTTGTCTGTTGCACCCACCATTTTGAGTCAGAATCAGCAAAGAGCCTGCTGATACTGACTCAAAATGGTGGATGCAGAAGTCATGTTCTATTAATAGTCCTTCGAGGCACTTAAAATGCTCTTTAAACAACGTAACAAGCTTAATAGTGCACAGAATAAGATTTCTGACTCAGGTGGCATTTAAAAAAAACATTTAAAATCCTACCGAAGAATCAGTGACGGGTGGGGGGTGAGAACTGAGCAGGCACTAGGACCACATCTGAGTATTTCATTTCAAGAAGCTCCAGGAACTGGCTGCAAATTCATTCAGCTTTTAAGTACTTTCTTTACAGTGAGACAAGGTGTAGCTGCTATCAAAGATCCTGTGATGATGAATTCATTCAGGGTTGATCCCCATGAATCTTAGCCTGAGCCACAGAAAGGCAACTAATATTAATTAGGCTTTTTTAAAGAGTGGCAACAATTTTTTAAAAAAATCTTAATCTAGTAACAGCCCCTTTGTGCACTTACAGTTTTTGGTGTGGCTGTGTGTTTTCACAATGGGGTGTCCCTGTGTTTCCTTGTTTACACACAAGGAGGTGTCCAATTGCTTCCCTTGAGCCCAGCCACCATTTTGCCTTCCCCCCTGCTTCTCCTACTTCTGAGTTCAGGTGGTTGTTTGTTGCCTGTTTCTGATTTTTTTAAAGGCCATTTCTATGATTTATTGATTGAAAGTGTCTAAATAATCGATCCTGCAGAAATGCCAGTGAAAGTGCTCTTGTGTGGGTGAGGGAAAATGGAGGTGTGTGTGCAAAAGCTAACAAAGCAAAATGTACACTGCTGTGCTTCAGCACAGAGAGACAGTGTGGTGTAGTGGTTAAAAGCAGGTGCACTCTAATATGGAGAACCGGGTTTGATTCCCCGCTCTGCTTCTTGAGCTGTGGAAGCTTATCTCGTGAACTAGATTAGCTTGTGCACTCCAACACACGCCAGCTGGGTGACCTTGGGCTAGTCACAGTTATTCAGAGCTCTCTCAACCCCACCTACCTCACAAGGTGTTTATTGTGAACGGGGAAGGAAAAGGAGTTTGTAATCCCCTTTGAGTTTCCTTACAGGAGAGAAAGGGGGATATAAAAACTTCTTCTTTCTTCTTCTTCTTCTTCTTCTTCTTCTTCTTCTTCTTCTTCTTCTTCTTCTTCTTCTTCTTCTTCTTCTTCTTCTTCTTCTTCTTCTTGCACAGGCAGGGGAAAAATCATGCTTGGCCTATTCTCAGAAACCATGGGACTTCTCTGTGGCATGGTAAATTCTGAAGGGGGGGGCACATGTCCACAATTGAGAATCTGACCTGGAGGTATTGTATGCTTGACCTAAAGAGATCAAACATGTCAAAAGACCAGAAAGTTGGCAAGTAATTAACACAGCTTGGAGTATATTATGCACTGGAAATCTAGCTAACTGCCATTAGGAACGGCTCTTGCTCTGTGGGAGGAGACAGAAGGAATAGAAGGATTTTGGACAGCTACAACTCTCAGCAGCTCTTAACAGAGAGGCCAGAGCCACTTCTGATTGACTAGACTTCATGAAGCAGTCAGCCTGGCTTGTGCTCCACTTCATCAGCCCATTTTTAAGGGCAGAAGTGGGGGCAAACAACGATCTCTGCTCCATAGAAAGTCAGAAGTTGCATTGTATGTTGTACTTTTTTTAATGATAACACTTATAATCTTATAGGATAGCAGAGAAAAAGGTAGATGTATAAGAGTTTTAAGAACTAAGGGTAGAGATTGCTAAACATTTAAATGGTATAAACTTAAATATGCTTGTGCAGTCAAGAACTAAAGTTTTAATTATACAGAGTCTCCATTATGTATACCTTCCTTGATTTCAATATAGAGTTGTCCATTCGGTAAGACTAATAATTATTCTCAAACTGAAATGGCAGTTTACAGCTGAAAGGCACCTCTGAAGTTTGGCAATATTACTGGAAAACTGTGCCTTCTAAATACTCTTTTTTTCCCCTTTTTTTAAAAAAATCACTTAACAACTATATAAGATACTTAAAATATCATTTCCACCTGTAATTAAAAGGAGAATTCAATTAGTATGGCTAACAAATCAGACTGGCCTGCAATTTGTGCTGGATGACCATGGTGGCTATTAAAAAATCATAACCAGCAAGCACACAGAGAAGCATGCTATGCAGAGCTTGTGTAATGCTCTGTGGAGCCGTTGCAAACGAAAAGGTAATGAGGAGTAATAAGGACAAATTAGTTTCGCTATGGCAATGACAGTTAAAGAGCTTTCTAGTGTGAATCTGTGTTCAGTTGTCAAATATCCAGGAAAATCCATACTTGTTATAGGCAAAAAGAAATCAGTTATCATACCACATCACTTCAGGAAAAAAAGAGATAGAAATGCAAAACTATGTAGGGATACTGATGTCTCATCTATATCAGTGGACAAAAACATCAGGTACCTGGCCACGCGTTGCTGTGGCTTATTGTGGTGAAATGGGAAAGGAACAGTAGCAGCAAATCAATTGCAGAGACCAGCAGTACGTGCTCATGGAAACGTGCAGGCTGATACTGTGCGATGTCATTGATGTGTGTGACCACATTCCTTGGGGGGGGGGATGGAAAGGCACCCCTCCCACACATCTAGACTGGCTGGTCATTATCCTTTACCTGGGAGTAAGTTGGGTTGGTGACAATGGGTGTCGCTTCTGAGTAAACCCTCTGAGGGGCGCAACTCAGCCATTAAAAGTATGTCATGGTTCCTTTACCAAGCTTACTCCTGAGTAACGCGTGCCTCAGAGGTAACCTGGTTTTCTGAACTGTAACCTCAGTATTCAGGGAATCTAGGCTGGCTGGCCCCTCCCTCCCCTCCCCTGCATGCCACCCCTCACTCTCTCCCCTCGCTCACTTCTCTTCCCTTGCATGCCACCCCTCCCCCTCCCTCCCTTCCCTCTCCCTCCGCTAGGGTGGGTGGGTCATATCCAGATGCTGGGCCCCCTCACTTCCCTCCCTTGCATGCCACCCCTCACTCTGTCCCCTCCCTTACTTCTCTTCCCTTGCATGCCTTCCCCTCCGTCCCTTCCCTCTCCCTCCGCTGAATTTGTATGAGAATATGTGTGTTGTGTGCTAGTAGTGGGTGAGGCACAGAGAGTGAAAGGTACCTGCGTGTGGGGGGGACCCCACCTGACATCTCACACAGCAACGTGTGGATGTGTTTCACTTCCACTCAAGTTATTACCTATGTACTGTTTTCACTGCTGATATCTGGCCATCTGAGTGAACATTCTAAGGACACGAACATTCTAAGGGTGACAGTTACACACAGCCAGCTTCATGGCCTTCCCCATGGAGCAACAGGAAAAAGGCATTTTACCTGGGCCAGGTTTGAAATTTCATGTATGTGAACATCTAAAAACACTCTCGCCTGGCTGACTACAGTGGCTGGGAATTTTCAGAGGAATTGGTCCAGCAGTTCCTGTGCTAAACCATCAGGAACAAACTCACGGTTTGCTTTATATATATATAGATAGATAGATTTATACACCATACTTAATTTTTTTTAAAAAAAAATGATTATATTAACCAATTTGTTTTGTGTTCTTCTAGTGTTGGATGGTGTTCTTTAATTGCAGCTGCAATTACAAAATATTAATTTAAAATGTTAACAACTTTAAACAACCCAATTGATTTCAGTTAGAACTGTAGAAATGAAAAAGCTATGGATTTAAGGTTTGGGATACCGGTATTATTTTAACACAGATGGTAGACAGTTTCTGAGAAACATTTCTCTCTTCCCTCTGTTGTTTGATATTTGACAAACAAAACCTTGTCATGCAATGAATGGTGGAAGAAAGTAGTCTGCGTTAGTGAAAAGTTCTGACATCAATCTGGTAATTGGGTAATAAATATTTTTGATGTCCACATAGAAAATGAACACTGTGGTTGTAATGATGTCCATATAGAAAATGAACACTGTGGTTGTAATGGCAGAAATCCATCATGTAAATCCACTCTGATTTAAGCATAACTTATCCCTAAAAACATGAACCTAATGCTGATGGCTGTGTACAACTGAGACACTTGAAACTATGTAAGGCCGTTTCCGCACGGCCTCCTTGCGCCCCCACGCCGCCAAGAGTGCTGGCGGCGTGGGGGCGCAAGCCCAACTTTCGCGACGCAAGCGTGCGGTAAGCAGAGGCAAAGCAGGAGGTCGCCGCAGGGGAGAGAGCAGCTCCGCGACGGGAGGGCTGCCTCTTCGCCTCCTCAAAGTCTACTCATGGTATCGCAAATCCGTCGCCTGCTGGCCGCCGGAGCCCCGCCCACGCATGCCCTCCGACCCCTGGAGGTCGAGGAGGACAGTGTGGGCGGGGCCCGACGGCCAGCAGGCTCCGACTGAGGACATTAGTCGTGGAGTAGAACGGGAGGGAGGGCGATACGGCATCTTCCGGCGCTGCCGGTTCAAGCACCAGCGCCGCTTGGAAGATGCTTCCTCCCCAACAACAACCCTCTTTAAAGGTTGTTGTTGCTTAGGGCGGCCTGACGCCACCCTGGGGGGAGGGAAGCGCATTCAGGTCGCCGCTGCTGCGTTGCAGCAGCGGCGCCTGTGCGAACGGCGGCCTGGGGGCGGCGTTTTTACCGCCCCCAGGCCAGCGATGCGTTTATGGGCAGCCAGTGGTGGAAAGGGTCAAGACTGGTCCTACAAGGAACCAGAGCTCATTCTTGACCTACTTCGTACAACACTACCTACAGAAATTGACTCCTGGCCATTTTCACAGAATGGTACAATGGGTCCCAGGTTGCCTTCCCAATCTTACTGGCTCTTCCTTTCTTTAAAACATATTGTGGGATGCTCCTCCTCTGCATCCTGTTTCCAGACAGCAAAGTAAGGACTGCTGCTTCCTAGAGAGAGGTGAATGAACACCAAACAGCAACATTGACAGCTGCTTTAGCTGTTATGGCTACTCTTGAGCTAGCAAATGCCAATAGTGCAAAGGAGCATCCATAATTTATTTGCTGTCCTGTGTCTTGTGTCTGAATGCCAGCAGCTCCTGGAAGAAGGAACAGAACAGAATAGTTTTCCAGCATGAGATATTGTTTATGCATGTGTGTGCCTGCATGCAAATTAGAGGGGGAAGTGTGCTTAGTACTATTTTGGGCTGGAATTCCACACAGTTGTTCCTCAAAATGTGTTATTTCCAGCTTCAAAACATTTTAAATGAATCCCCTTTTCTGGCAATCCTTTTGGCTGAATTGTTTTAAAAAAGGCTTCTCTTGTGTGCTGACTGTAACAGATGCGCCCACACTGAAGGGCTGGTGTGTAAGAAAGGCCTAATGAAAAGGTCTTAGTGACAGCCAGAGTTATACAGAAGGCTCCACTATACAAGAGAACCCACTTGATTGGTGGAGCAGAGGCACAGTTGCCTATGGCCAGGGTTAGGGGGAGCCAAAGTGCTAGCAGTATAAATAGACAGTGGAGTGCCTGTCAGAGTTTAGTCAAGATTGGGAGAGAGAGAGATTCAGGAAGAGCCAGAGTTTGACAGAGAACGGTCTGTCAGGTCTGAAGCTGAAGGATTCTGTCTCAGCCGAGTTAGCTGACAGAAGTCCAGTCACTCTACAAGCACCACGCAAGTCCATACCCCGGGCTGCTGTGTAAGAGACTGCAAACTCAAAGTGGAAGTCAACTAATGCCAGTCCCACCCATGCACATACCTCTAGCACATCCCCACTGTGGCAATGGGGCTGGTTGAAGGACGGGAGTGTTGCTTCATCCACGCATGCCAGAGGGCCACAGCCTCCTCTTGCCAGCATGTGTGCTCCTCTACTGAGGTAAGTGTCACAGGGAGGGCAAATCTGCTGTTGTGGGCCCGTGGTGCCTCCACAAGTGAGTTGCACCCCCCCCCCACAAATTGGGCCATAAGAGGGGTAGGGTTTTTTTTGCTCTCCATGACTATCTTGTAAATACAATACAATACAATACAAATGTATTTTATTCAAATAAACTGGCTGAATTGCAGCAGGTCTATTAGCCTGCTAGATACAAAAGTCAATAGAAACTAAATTTTGCAATGATATCAAATCTTTATTGTAAGAGACCCAGGAGGTTGCATGGATGGTGATCCATAATGTTCTTCTGCAAATCAAATAAGGAAGATTAGTCTTTTGGTGACTGGTTTATTTGCTTTAATGCAAAGCAGCGTAGACAACTCAGTGAAACAAAAAATTGGAAAAATCTGTTTTTTCAAGAACGACTAGAATTAACTAGTCTATAACTTCAGAAAATGGCATTCTCTGGTTCAAACCAACATAGCCATTCCCATTTAGTGCTATATGAAGACAAAATAAATTAACAACAATATAAAGGAAACATTTCCCCCAATCACTGGGATACAATGTAGTTTTATTCAAACGTTTTAAAGAATTCTGGCATACAGTTTCAATGTAAAATAAACATGTTTATGTATACACACACACACACACGCATATATGCACAAAGCATGTGAAATTCTGATGATGCAGCAGGAACCAAACTGCTCATTTGTTGTTTCGTAGGAGGCCTTTTTTTAGAGACAATGAAACATTTGCAGTGTTTCAATACCTAGTTAGTGGCTTTAGTCTCCAACAGTTAACCTGTTTAAATATAACACAGAAAGTTACAGGTATGGCAAATTTTATCTGATTAAACAGCACAGCTGGTATTTCAGGCTAAGGATTTTACAGCACTACCTGTACCAGGACCTGTTGTGGGCAGTAAGAAACATAAATTGAGTGTAAAGTGCCTGTTAGAGACACTCAATAGGATCAATTTACCAAATAGAAAGTTGTCAAGGCTTAAATGTGTTGCCAAAACTACATTTCATAATGATGCGTTTGCACGTGTAACATATGAGTTGTATGAACATGAAATGTTCTTGTGGCATTAAAAAATAAAGAACTGCACGATCCTCTCTGCACAGTACAAATAAAACATCTTACAAACATTTTTTAAAAACTATTTTTGGCTTTTTTTTGTCCACACAGTGTTGCCAGCCAAAACAGTTCTTTTTCAGCCTCCGCAACCCACTCAAGCTCATTTACTATTCACCACATTTCGAACCCATCATTTTCTGTCGCTTGAGATCCCGCCCGCCATTTGCTGCATTTGTTCCCACAGAGGTTTCCTCTGCTAGCAGCTCATCTGCTAGCAGAGACATTTTTAAGTTAAAATGTTTAATTACCGTTTATTAAATATGACTACATACATTAAAATGTCAACTAAATTTTGCACTTTTTCATTAAATAACATTGGAGTTGAGGTACAAATATAGCAAATATAGATATAACTGTGCCACATAAATAACTCAGTTCATATGGTAATTTGAAGTAAACGAGTTCAAGATTAGGAATGAGAACATTTACTTAATGCTATATGAGATATGTTTAAAATCTAAGACACTAAAAAACTAATAAAAACAGCCGAGTTTTCGTTCTGTGTCTATGGCACTATGGTGGCTTTTGTGTGAGCTGTCAATCATCTGTGACATCATAAGAATTAAAGAAGAACTCCACTGGATCAGTCTAGTGGTCCGACTAGTCCAGCAACCTTTTTCACACAGGGATCCATCTAGTCCACCAACCTGTTTTACACAGCAGCAAATCAATTAACATTGAACAAGGCATAGAGACCAAGCCCTTCCCATGATGCTGCATTCTAGTACTGATATTCAGATGTTTGCTGTCTTTTATATGGAGGTTCCCTTTAGTAATCATCCAGGTAATTATCAGTGGACCTCTCCTCCATGAATCTGACAAACCCTCTTGTAAAGCCATCAATGAGGTTCAAGAACAGTGTTAGGTTAGACATTATTGTGCTGTAATGAGAGTTAAGCTTCATAATGGCCTGACATGTTATTTGCCTTTTTTAATAACATCACATGTATCAATGAAATCTTTTCTTAATCAAAATGTGGTAACAGATTACCCCATGACTACCTGCTAGTACAGTGGTAATGAGAATCTTATTTTTTGCTGTGGTGATATTTCAATAAACAATGAAAACAGCATGAGCATGAAAAGTAGGAACTTCTGGATTTGAAATTTAATATATGCATATGCCACAAACCTTTACTTTAGAAACTAAAACATGCCTAGGGATATTTGGCAAAGGGCTTTGCTAAGGGTAATATCCCTGAGCCATTAAGACTGAAAAGCACAGGTCTCTGAAAGATCCAGCCTACATTATAGAAACAGGCACCAGTCCTTCATTTATGACCCTGACTATCTCAACAGGCTTCAAGAACTCTCCTATAGCTCTCAAACAGAGTCCACCACTGTAGGTGGAAAGACTTTACTGGAACACAATTTCAGCAGAGGTTAAAGATGCTCCACTAATTTGTTTGAAAGACAGTTGTGGACTCTAAAACTTAGTAAGGTCACATCCCTCTGGAACACACTTTCCTGCTGTCAGAAGAAACCATCAGAACAAATGGTGTGAAGGCAGCATTTAGTATGCGGTACCTGACAGATACCAAATTGTCTGCATTGGTCGAGTTGAGAACAGAAGGAGCTGCTGAAATTCACTAGCTTCCATTTTCGCTTTGAATGGCTTGCCAGTGTGTTCTGAATTTGTATTTATCATCACAAAACATTTCCCACATGCACCAAGAGCGTCTGGCAGAAAAGATTTGTAGCTCCGATGCTGGAAACATTGTGAAGGCATACTTAAATTCAAAACTGTTTAATATAATATCTAACTGCTAGATTTGTATGTACTCAAGCTCTGCTCATGAGTCACAACAAAAACACATACAATCTCCTTAAAGTGCTCACCTGATTTTTCTTTACATATACACTAATTCTCATTTTACATTCAGTACATGTAAATGCACGATTGAAAACCTATTGGATTAGACCAGTAGTCCATCTTGTCCAGTAATTTGCTATATAAATATATCCAGGTATTGGTGTCTGTTTTTATTTGTAAATTGAATGCATGTTGGGTCTTTATTACAAACAGATGTGTGTACATGAGTTCACTGTAACCTATGAACAGGTCTTCTGAAATATAAGCATTCCATTTCCAGCATGCCTTACACTCTTATGTCACATGTGTTCCTTAACTATTAATGGATGACCTGGAGAACTTTCCTTTGGAGCAATGGGATAGTGATTCTTGGCCTCTGCTGGTAAAGGGTAGAACAGGAGCTTGGTTCAGGGGTAGAAAGAACAGATCGTTACAGATAGATTCCTAAGTATGCTGATCAGGGAAAAACGTGTAGGAATTACAGGTTATTGTTGGCTGTAATTTTTAAATTTTAAAAGACATGAAGAATCTGCAAGGGATAGTGAGTAGCTATTAAAGTCTCATGAAAAACATAATGACGCTTTTATTTTTATGCTCTACCCATCATTTATCAAGACTGCTCACTCTGCCTTTCAAATAGTGTTGTGCATTACACGACCACTGAACTAGCTGATGAATGCAGATAAGCAGGAAACTGGCTGTTTGTAAATACGATATTGTGGTTTAATGATGCTGTTAATACCTTTGATAGCTCTGGAAAAGATAGCAAATAAGAACACCAAAGAAATGGCTTGCAGTGATAATAGATATTAATGAGGCTCAGTGGTAGTAAAGCATCTCCTTCACATGCAGAAGGTCCCAGATCCAGTCCTTAAAAAGAAAAGTTTAATAGGTGATGTGACCGACCTCTGTCCAAGACCCTGATAGCAGTGAAGGCTGACCTTGAGAAAACAATGGTCTGACTGAGGCCCCTTCCGCATATGGGCCCCTTCCATATGGGCCATGTAGAGCAGTGTGGGGCCGGTAAAAACGCCGTTGTGGGGGAGGTGTTTGCACCGCTGCTGAACTCGGTCTACATGGCCCATAGAGCAAGTCTTTTGGAAAACGCCGGCTTCCACCTGGTGCCAAGCGAACAGCACCAAAGGGAAGCCAGCGTTTTTCCCCACACCACTCCCAGCTGCTGGCGCTCTGCGGAAGCCAAGGAACATGCCACCTGGCCTTCAACCATGGAGGCATTGCTATGGCCATGGGGGCGTGTCCCCTGGCCTCCACAGAGTGCCGGCAGCCAGGACAAGGTAAGACAAAACTGGGAAAGGTGCAGTCCATGCAAAGGTTGCGCCGCTGGCTGCTGAATGGCGTGGCCATTCCTCTGAATGGCCCTCAAGTCTGCACTAAGCGTTAACTATACCAGAATTGCACCTCAAATTCATCCAGTGCTCTGGAAAAGACCACTACAGAATAGTGCACTTTCACAACTGCTTGCATGTGGATTTTGCTATTGTTCCAGTTCCAAAGCCTTTATTGGCATTATAAATTGCAGAGTTAGTAGAAAAGGGGCAGCTGCAAAGTGCATTGAAAAATGGATTAGATAATTTTGCATTATTTTGTACGTAATACGGACAAAGGCCTAAGTATGAGGTAATGGTACCAAAGTGTTCGTAATGGTGGCAACAGATCCAGATGTGCTTCTACAAACCTCTGCTTATCTGTGATGGCCACAAATGCAGATTGTTCTTGTGGTTTTACCCTTCTCTTTTCCCTTTGCAAGCTTCTTGATTTCCAAAGCACAATGTTTTGACAACAGGTGCCTAGGCAAACTGGAGTTCATTTACAATTAAATTGTAGTTTAGATCCCAAATTTGAGGAAGGGGAAGGAAACAACTCCAGTTTGCTTGGGCATTCTGAATTTGGACATCACATCAAGTTGGAGTTTGATCAAAGGATTTTCTTTGACCTGGAAGCTTTTGCACTGTCAGTAGTCAATGCCCAGCCCAGCCTCAAGCCACCTGGCTGCCCAATAGGCTTGCCATTGCTGGTGACAAGGAATTTTCCACTGCAAGCCCCTTCTGAGCTGGAGGGAGGCCAGCACAAATATGCCAAAGTCACTTCTGGAAGTGACATCATCATGTTGCCAACAATCGCAGGGATGCTCTGGTATTTGGGCAAAAATCTATGATAAAAATGTCTTCTACCATAGAGTCTTTGTCTAAATACAAGAGCATCCCTGCAATTGCCAGCAACATGATAATGCCACTTTCAGAAGTAATGTTGGGGTATCAAGACCTTTCTCCTTCTGGTCTCCCTTTGCAGCTAGTAAGTTTTCTTCCACCTACTATCCCCTTCCAGTTGCCAGAAGGTACCTGGCAACCCTACTGCTCAAGATGAGGGTGGCTGTTTTATTCTGGTGGTTGACTGGATTAATAAACAATAAGGACAGCTGTGCCCATACTCAAACATGTGAAGAAGGCTAGGAGAGGGAGGTCACTGGGACCCAGGCAGATTATTCTGGCCCAATTTAGAACAGGTCCAGAGATGGATGGGGTCAGAATAAGAATGCCAGCCTCCAGGTGGAATCTGGGGATCCCCTGGAATTACAGCTCATCTCCAGACTACAGGGATCAGTTTCCTTGGAGCATTGTAGCCCAATGAGGTCTCTGTCCTCCCCAGACTCCATCTCCAAATCACTGGGAGTTTCCTGACCTCAATCTGGCCACCCTACACCCATGACCTCCCCTGGCAACCATTGGGAAGAAGGCAAGGCAGAGCCCAGAATTCAGAAGGCCAGAATGGGTGAGGCTAAGACCGTTTTTACACTGTCAAAATATCCCAGAGTGAGCATGGAAAATATCTCTGTGCAGTTGAGAATTTTGCACAGCTCCCAAACCTGCACAGGGTCTTCCCCAGTGTCCCTATACGATATTTACCTTAACCGGGGATTTTCAAAAATTGCCAGTCTGGAAGTTCTTTTCAAAAATCCCGGTATGATGCTGCCTGTGCCTGTGCCATGTGCCATGCAAAAACTGATAAGGAGCAGGACCAGTTTATTTTTCTTACCCAATCGGCTGATCTCCTTACCTGATAGTTATTCAAGCTGCCACTCAAAAGCAGCAGCCAATCAGAACAATCACTTTGTCTATTTTCCTCAGTACAAGTTTTATTTTAAATCAATTAGCAGACCTATTCACTAGTTTTCTCCCTCTGACAGCAAAATCTTATTTTAAACCATTAAAAACACAGATCAATTTTTTCCATTCTAATAACACATATACAAAAACACCAATCGGGGGCAGACCAAGTGTATTGTTCCCACCCACCTAGCTGATCTCCCTGCCTGACATCCATTCAAACTTCCACTCAAAATCAACAACCCATCAGAACGCAGGACACTGGGCATGCTCAGAAAGACTTCTGAAGAAGCCAGATTTAACAAAGAAATCTGGAAGAAGAGAACACGGAGAATGGAACTTCTGCTGCTTGCTTGAACAACAGGGAAAAAGAAGAGGGGGAGGGAGGGGAAAAAGGGGGGGAAATGTATAGTTTGAAAAAATATATTGTATGTAACGGTTATATAAACATTCTATACAATAAAAAATTTTTTTTAAAGAAAGGCTTCTGAAGGAAATACAAAAGTTGGACCAAACTGGAGCATTACTAACTCTTCTCCTGGGCAGAAGCAGAGAACCATGAGTATGCAGAAACTGGGATAAAATAGCCCAGATATATATGATACCAGCTCAACCCTGGTGTAATTGTGCTGTGCAAAAATGGCCTAAAAGGCATTTCTAAGCAGCAAAATGGAGGAGTATGGCAGAGAGACAGGCAGCAAGGCAGAGAGACAGGCAGCAAGAGTGTGGCAGAGAAACAGGCAGCAAGACAGCCTAGGGAAGGCTTCCCTTTTCGTTTGTACCCTCTCAGGTAGAGCAGGTAGAAGGGGATTGGATACAGGCCATGTAGTGGCAAGAACAGGGAATTCTATAAAAGGGAAGGCACTACACAGGGGGCGGGGGTTTCACATGCCATTCATGTATGAAGAGAGGAGGTTAAGGGAGGCAAAAAGGAGAGCCCATATCCATCATGCACAGAAAGAGACTAACTGTGTTGTCTAAATGTCGCTGCTGTTTCTTGGATATATCTGTCCCATTTAAGGAATTTTTGTTCTAAAGATACTATCCTAAATCTGGGGCTTGCAGGGGGGAACAAGATGACCAATAGCAACCAGTCAATGCTTAACATGGGGAATCTCATAACACTTGAGCAGTTGTTCTCTCTCTACCTCCTAAAACAGTTATCATTTTTTTAAAAAAAATCCAGATGCCACATTTTAATTCTGCCTTTCCTCCAAGAAATTCAGGAAGATGAACACAGTTCTCTGTTTTATCCTCACAACAATCCTATGTGATCAGTTAAGCAGAAAGAGAGTGCTTAAGTCCAGGTCACCTGGTGAACACTACGTTGGAATAGAGATTTAAACCCAGACCCACTCAGTTTTGATCCAGTGGTCTAATCACTATATTCTACTGGCTCAAGGGAGCAGAAAGTATACACATATTCTTCTGAAATGAATGCATCAATCAATAGTCCCTGTGCCTTTACATGAATGTGACACAAAGTGCCCTTGAGATAATATCTGAACTAGCACGAGAACTTATGTATAAGAAACTGTGCCTGATGAATACTGCATAAATATCCACTATTGTAGTTAAATGCCTAAAAATGGGATGCTTCTTTATTTTCATCATGAAATAATAATGGAGATTTTGCGCATGCATGCAAACATAAAGCTTGTCTTGTATAGCTACCTGCTAATGAGAGTTTGCTTTGAATGTAGCAGCAGCTTTAAGACAGACCTTAGGGAAGCTCAGATGCTTCTGTTGAAATAAGTACAGTTCCTGGTGAGATGCTTCTTTAACTATAGTAACCGTTATAATTTCAATTGAGATGCTTCTTGAACATGTACTCCCATTGCTAAGAATGGGTTTGACAGTTCACAAAGCTCATATTCAATGCAGCCTGAATTTTTTCTCTGGCTCTGAACCAGAGAAGAATTCTTCTTCCTCCCTTAACTGTTCCTGGTCATGCTGGCCAGTCAATGGGTTAATGGGCAGGTGGGTGGAGAATTCTTTTTTTCTCTTTCTTCCTTGCCTCTGCTCTCCTTCCCTGTTTTGTCCAAGTCTCCTTTCTTTCCTAGTTCCTTGGACAGTGTTTCTGCAGCATCCAAGACATTCCATCAATGCCACAGGAAAGGTATTGCCCAAGGATCCACCTGACATAAAATAACATTAATAGAATTTTTGTTTGCTGACAGTTATACCACATCAAATGAGCCAATTCTCAGTAACCTTTGAAAAATCAAAATTGGGTACATTTGAGTCACATAATTAGGTCTTCACTAAGAACAACAGTCACAATCCACTGCAGTGCCGACATATCTGCAGTTCCAAAGTGGCAGCTGTTC
Source organism: Sphaerodactylus townsendi (assembly GCF_021028975.2). Taxonomy (NCBI): domain Eukaryota; kingdom Metazoa; phylum Chordata; class Lepidosauria; order Squamata; family Sphaerodactylidae; genus Sphaerodactylus; species Sphaerodactylus townsendi. The sequence goes on from NC_059426.1 coordinate 49,016,037, forward strand.
CACAGGTATTTATTATGCAGAATAGCACCAGAAATTTCCATTCACAGTCCATAGGAAGACTGCATTGTTACTCTTCACTGGGGAAATATTCTGATAATGTCTATTGTGATTTCTTTGAGTTCTGTAATAATGTGAAAACATGCTCTTTGAGCATGCATCTGATTCACACTGTCATGTAGTCTGCTACAGAGAAAGCTCTCACTAGAAGGCTCTCACCAGTCACTCCTCCACTAATATGCACTGTAGACTGGCATGATAGCAGGACCATATTTGTGCACTAGTTAGAATTCTTAGAGAGTGCAGCACTTAGCAGAATGACACTTCCCTCCAAACCCACTGGCATCAATAGACTTGCAAGGGGGTAACTTCTAAGGGAGTAGCTCTGCTTAGAGTTACACTGTCCCATAAGTTAGGGTTTTTGCTATTACAAGAATATCCTGTGGGTTCTGTTATTAAATAACTTTCAATGAACAGTCCCATAATAAAGATTCAACAGGAGTCTTAAAGGTGTAGCCAGCATGGTGTAGTGGTTAAGAACAGGTGGATTCTAATCTGGAGAACCGGGTTTGATTCCCCACTTCTCTGAGTGGCAGAGGCTTATCTGGTGAACCAGATGTGTTTCTGCACTCCTACATTCCTGCTGGGTGACCTTGGACTAGTCGCAGGTATTCAGAACTCTCTCAGCCCCACCTACCTCGCAAGCTGTCTGTTGTGGGGGAGGAAGGGAAAGGAGTTTGTAAGCTACCTTGAGTCTCCTTACAGGAAAGAAAGGTGTGGTATAAATCCAACTCCTCCTCCTCCTCCTCCTCTTCTCATAAAGGGATCATCTTTTTTGACATAAATTTCACACACAGGCATGCACATGGTTTCTTTCCACATCTTTTAGAATACTAAATACTATGTTCAACTGCACCCTGAATTAAGAGTCCTTTACAAGTCTCTAATCAATTTTACATGACAGCTATTCAGGACTGGTGTTAAAAAATTTGAGCAACTTTGTGACAGGGAAGCAGATATCTAGCTGCAATTACTCGATAAAACACAAGACTATGGGCAGTCACTCTTTCAATTAGTGGCTTCCCTATTGCTTTATGCTTGCTGCTTTCACTCAGAAGTTCCCAGGTGACATTGATTCTTGCCTTCATAGCATGTGGAAATAGAGAGTAACATTTCAAAGGAGACATGCCATCAGGAAAAACTTAACTATACAGAGAAGTAATTAAAATGAAACAAGATTTGTATTTAAGCTTATGTTTCAGGATCCTACTGCCACATATTTTGTATCCCTTTCAGAGCCCCCTGTTGTGATCACACATCTGCTGAATGGTGGTTTCTCTGATGTACAAGCTTCTGATTATAGCAACGTTCAAGTAGTTGAACTGGGCTTTAGAAAGTCTCTTGATCTTCACTGTGGGATCACCAGAATGATTGCAAGCAATGTAGAAACACTGATAGAGGAAAATCTGTAATACCGCAGCCATATTTTCACTGAAGTCAAAGATAGTTTTCACACTTCCTGGGCTCATAACTGTTTCTCAAGATTTGACTGATCATAATATGATAAGCAAATGTAGAAAACATCAGTCACAGTTATGTCACAGTAATACACCAATGGTGGTATGTCCGTAGTATAGTTGAGAAAATAAGTCCACTCATGCATGCACATGTACAATCAACTTTTTAAAAACTAAAAAATACCAAGATTAGCCAAGGAAGAGCTGGTGTGGTTGTTAGCCCACCCCTCACACCCCATATTGCTGAAATATAGATTTCATATTATTATTTCTGTAAAACTGTATTGGCAAAAGCCAATTCTCATATTTGTGTGTGTAGGTAGCAAAGTGTCCACCCTAAAAGCAGGCCTAAGGCAAAAAGTCTGTTTGCAAGATTAAATAAGTGAATGAGTTACTCCAGGCAATAGGAGCTGTAAGCCTCATAGACCATAGACATATCTTGATTACCACACCCTGCTAAGCTGTTCTGATACAATGAATCCTGGAAAACTCCCTGATAGTGGATGTTATATTTAATCTACCTTTGAGAAACCATTTCCTCAACAATTGCCCCTTCCCTGCATTTCCTCTACCTCTAGATACGATCTCCCTAACTATCAATCCCTTCCTGATCCAATCAAAGCCTCAGCCAAATTGAATACCGGAGCAGAAACTCCAAGGAGTTACTCTGCATAAAGCCTTTCAGAGCTCCCGATGTAATCAAGGAACAATTGACTCTATTATCCCAACACTTAGAAACAATAGAGCTACTAATTAGCTCAAGCCTGCAATCCCAGCATGGAAACCCAGAAAATCCAGGAATAGAAACTTACAGGAATAGAAACGTACTAGCTCCCGCCCCAAACTATGCTAAGGGGTATAGAAATACAGTGCACCCCAAGTTCTGGCTGGTTCTTTACTCTAGCGCTAGCTTGCTAGCTAGCTAGCTCCTAGTGAGCTCGCTGGCTTTTGCTCCAGCTGCTGCTGGCTCAAGTTCTCAGTGCTGGCTTTACAAGCTGGCTCTACAAGCTCTCCATGCTCTCAGTGCTGGCTCAAGCCCTTCAGGCTGGCTCTCCAGGCTGACTCCAGCTGCTGCTGGCTCCAGCTGCTGCTGGCCCCCACTCTCCATGCTGACATAGGAATCCTTGCCTTCTTCCAGAACGTCTTCAGCTGAATTTAGATAATGTATAAGTCCCCTGCTCCCCTCCCAACCTATCATCCAAACCTATCTTTTCCTCCCTGCTTATATCACATAGGAACTGTGTGTATGCTTCTCTATGTCTTACTGTGTGATTGTTTGCAACCAAAATTTATATAAAAATATTTAAACTACAATTTGATCTCTTTTGAATTCTCTGTAGAACGTTTCAAAAGCCAATTCTGGTATAGCTGTCTAAAAGATCCCACCTAGCCTGCCTCTCGCACTGTCAAGCTGAGTTATATTCCCCATTGCTACTTTAACAGCCAATTTACCACCCCAAAAAAACAGCTGGATGGCTGTTCGTGGAAGCAATGATTGCAGAGAAAAAAAGACTTCTTCACCACCACCACCACCTGGTAGACCTGATAATGAACTCTTACCCAGTCAGGTCCCATTCACACAGAAATTTCCTCCACTTGCACTCACCTTTCACTCGTCATTGCCCTCAGCTCTCCAATATGCCATGGGGACCTCTGGGCTCCATGGGCTGGGTGAGGGCACCTCACAGTGATCATGTCCATGGCCCTTTGCATCTCATCATTCCATATGTGAGACTAAGGCTGCCGCAAGAGCGCTAGACATGGCAGCCTAGAAATTCCCCAGAGCCCTCAGAAATCCATTGGATTCCATCTTGCTCCAAGGGCAGGCAATTAAAATGAGCCCTTCACCCCTGCAGTGGAAGGGCAGCCTCAGTCCAAATTTCACCAAATAATGATCTGTCCATGACAATGGACTACCCAATTTTTTGTGCACCGCCCTGAGCCCTTTGGGGATAGGGTGGTATATTAAATCTAATAAAATAAATAAATAAATAAATAAATAAATAAATAAATAAATAAATAAATAAATAAATAAATAAATAAATAAAATGGCAGTACAACACATCTCCCACTAACAGATCACTCCCTGCCCACTCAGTGGCTAGAATCAGATTGAGGGTATGTTCTGCTGCATGTGTTGGGCCTAAGATGTACTAAGACAGCCCCATGGTTATCATGGCATGAGTTCCTGAAAGGATGAACATGAGACATCCTCAAAGTGGAGATTAAAGTCCCCCAAGACAATAATCCTGGGAGCTATCATTTCTGAGAGTGATCCTATCAGCTTGGACAGGATGCTGTTGGGCAGCGGGGTGATCAGTGAACCAACAGCAGCCCCATTGGTCTCTATGACCCAGCATTAGGTACAATCCTTTTATCCTGGGCCAACTCCCAAATTTCGCTACCACAACTCTGTTATGGCTGCAGATCCTCTCTTCAGCCCCCAGCCAAAGCAGACTTCAATTGGAATAGACAGGAAGAAGGGGAAGTGTTGTTTCCTTGGTCGGTGGGCTGCTGTGTCTTCTGCCAGCACAGCTCAGCATTAGTCTGAATTATAATCAGATTACAAATAATGAGCAGCATCAGCAAATGCTGAAAAAAGAGATTGCTTTTAATCAACAGTCAAAAAATTACTTGCTTTTCTACATACATGTTCTCATATAGCCTCTTGGAAGTTGCAGTGCTGATGCAAAGGAAAGTAGCTCATTATAAAGGTTACAAAGGGTGGGGTTTTTTTTAATGATCCAGGTATTTGATTCACATTGCATACAGTCGTTACCAAGAAGTTTTTTTATTTCCTTTGACAACCTATAGGATTCTTGGACAGTATACAGGATTTTTAAAAGTCTGTTTTAATTGGCACAAATTTAAACGGATTTGCTGGTTTGTTGTTGTTTGGGAGAAAAGGGTGTCACCCCAAATGGTTGAACTAAGTATTTGTTTTTGCAGTGATTATACTTTCTTTTTTTCTTTTTTCTTTTTTGCTTTTCTACGTACATATTCTCATATAGCCTCTTGGAAGTTGCAGTGCCAATGCAAAGGAAAGTAGCTCATTATAAGGGGTAGGATTTTTAAAATGATCCAAGTATTTGGTTCACATTGCATACAGTTGTTAACATCCTTTACCTTTAGAGCATTCAGGACTTTGCTGGTTTTTATAATGATTATCTGATTATTGGGCATGACCTAGTGATAATATATAGTGCAGTCATGAAGAGTTACACCATTCTAATAGCATTGCATCTTTCAGAAGATAATATTCCCACTTGTTAACATTTAAGTCAGCATAGTTAAGATACTTTCATTGAAAGCAAATAAAGGGTTAAGGTAATCAGATTTTTCTATGTGTTAACAACTATCAAGCTCTGCTGACCAGTGTATTTTGTGGTGTCCAATAAGGTGTGAAGTGGCCTGTAAGATCCAATACATATCTCACTTTTCCTTGCAAGCAAGGTAACAATATCAGGCAGAGGAGGGTGGGGTCAACATATAAAAATGAAGATTACAAACAAACATTTCTATTATGTTAGTATTGAACTAGACAAATGATAACCATTAGATGATCTTATCCCTGGTCAATTGTCAGAGATAGTTAAGTAGCAAGACTATAATCCTATACTCTTTAAAAATTGCTGGTTGCTATCAAGATTTCCTCCACCCTTTTGCTAGGCATATATATTTTATACAATTGGTGTCAAGCTATCTCAAAGATTGGTTCATAAGTGAATCAACACTGTGCAGTTTCCGCTATTTCACTGTAGGCTTTTATCCCAGTTATACCCTAGTTCACTGAAGCCTGAAATCACAGAATTATTATTTCTCAATTTTGTGCATCTGGAACCTATACGCTTGACTGTATTTCCAAACGCATTTGAATTTTAAGTGTCACAGTTAACTATTCCAGCTTCTTGATACACAGCTGTAGTCTACAGCTGAATGGCACACTATTAATATTATTATTCCTCGTCTTGTCTACCAAGATGGTCACATAGAGAAAAATCTACTGCGAAGAGTCATTTGGATGGGAAAGGTTCTCAATCTTTGCATTTCAAAATGGGATGCATCAGAAAATATCTTGATATTCCTCCATGCTTCTAAGTGAAACAGAAAGAGATACAAAATGTACTGCGAAGTCTACAGTGGAAAGAATCCCTCTGTATTATCATACATTTCCCACTGAGGTGCCAACTACAGAATTCTGTTTGATTTATTTATTAGTGGCTCTTTCCCAGTTTGTAGGTTGTAACAGAAGTATGACTGGGTTGCAATGCTGCTCTTCAAATGTTTGATAGACAGACTCCTGAAGAGTTGTCAGAATCACATGGCTAATTCTAACCAGTATCAGCTAGAGATACTAATGAGATAGATAATGTGACCTGATCAACCTGTCCACCAAACCCATTCCTTCAAATGTTACTGTGTAGTGGCACACAATTGCATTCTAGCAATATATGAATCCAGCAAGCAAATAATAGAAAACTGCTGATGTTGACATATCCCCCCCAGTTATGCATATGTGGTAGGAAGAGTCATCTCAAGCTAGCTAAAATCCTTCGCCCTAGATCATGAGGTTACCCCACTTCTGTTGTCTTAAAAACAATTTTCTAGCTGTTATGATACTCGAAAATACAAAAGAGCTTAAAGCATTATGCTCTATATTTCTAAGACCCTTTTCCTCTTGAAGACTTGGCATTGCATGTGTTATTAAACTCTGAAGGTACTATCTCAGTTCTGTAATAGAAAGATGCAAGACATGTTGCTTTGCTCTTTCAAAGGACAGTGGTAGAGTTTAGCTATAGCATAATTATCCTACAACACTGAAAAACTCTCAGCAGTCAGATTTGGCTACTGATATGATCGTTTACACTACTCAATGCCTCTAAAGTAGGCATATTGCACATGTATTCTCCTCCTTGAGCATTCATTCCCTTCAGGTCTGGTTCTGGTCTCTTCAGATCTTACTGCACCACAGATCAGAGAAAGGGAAAGTAGAGCACAACAGTGTGTGCTTTGCTTTGTTTGGATTTTCCGCTTCTTCCTACCTTACCCTGCCCACACAAAAACATTTCCATCCTCTTCCCCACCAGCATTTCTAAGTAATAGAACAGACTTCTTTTCTTTATTTTGAAATGTTGATATTAAAAAAAGTGGTAAGCAACTTCCTAACTCAGAAGCAGGGGGCAGACAAAATGGCAGCTAGGCTCACATGTAAATGAGGGAATGTGTGGAGACCACACTGCAAAGCTCATAGCTGCACTGCAAATTGTAAGTCCACAAAAGGCCATATTGTTGATGCTAGTCATCTTCACTTCCTCTAATTCCTTTCAATAGGCCTTGACTTCTCAAAAAGTCAACCACAGGCAACCTTTATTTAATAAACAGACTGTCACAGCAAGAGCACAGGCAGGTGCAAGTCAGTTGTAGAAGGATGATCTTGCAGAAAGTATACGATAGCAATGAAAAGGAAATTCAACAGAGCTGAACAAACTGAAACAACATTGCCATAAATAAAAAGTTCTTGAGTGGGAAAGAAATGGGCTGAAACTACTCACAAGCGCTTGAAATGGGAGTGATGGAAGCCACAAAATAGCTGTTAAGCAAAGAAGGTCACTAGCTGATACTTGATTTTCTATCAGTGGAGCAAATTAATATCAAGACAGAATTAACATGTAATAACTAGTTCTTTAGTGCTAATTGCACATCATAGCTACAATATCCTAGTATCCCCTGGATGATTAGTCTGTTTGCCACACTTCGTTAGTTAGTTAGATCCTCCCATGCTAAGTAGCATATCGGGCAACAAGTGCTCTCCAGCAGTTCTGGTCTTGGGCAAATGTTTCAGCCAGTTCCCAGTTTACTGCACTAGAAGAACAAAATGAATGGAGATGAAGGGGCTGTTGTGCCCTTTGTATATTAAACAGTGATTTGCGACCTTGTGTTATCAATGATTTGGTTACATCATTTTTTTTCAAGCCAGCTGGATCAGACCAGAGTCCATCTAGTCCAGCTCTCTGCTACTCGCAGTGGCCCACCAGGTGCCTTTGGGAGCTCACATGCAGGATGTGAAAGGAATGGCCTTCTGCGGCTGTTGCTCCCGATCACCTGGTCTGTTAAGGCATTTGCAATCTCAGATCAAAAAGTTCAAGATTGGTAGCCATAAATCGACTTCTCCTCCATAAATCTGTCCAAGCCCCTTTTAAAGCTATCCAGGTTAGTGGCCATCACCACCTCCTGTGGCAGCATATTCCAAACACCAATCACATAAGCCAAGTGCTGGAAGAAGTGTTTCCTTTTATTAGTCCTAATTCTTCCCCCCCCAGCATTTTCAATGAATGCCCCCTGGTTCTAGTATTGTGAGAAAGAGAGAAAAATTTCTCTCTGTCAACATTTTCTACCCCATGCATAATTTTATAGATTTCAATCATATCCCCCCTCAGATGTCTCCTCTCCAAACTAAAGAGTCCCGAACGCTGCAGCCTCTCCTCATAGGGAAGGTGCTCCAGTCCCTCAATCATCCTTGTTGCCCTTCTCTGCACTTTTTCTATCTCTTCGATATCCTTTTTGAGATGCGGTGACCAGAACATTTTAATGCTTAACTGTGGAGTTAGGCATTAATGGTCATGATAGCCCTTATTACTTAGATTTATGGAATGGAGCTTATAGAGCACCAAGTACCGCTCCCCACTGTAGTTCGGTCCTCAATTTTTTTTTGGGGGGGGGGGGTCATTGGAACTTGAGTAACAGCATAAAAGGCTAGAAGGGACTTCAGTGGAGAACCAATATACATAATCAAAAACAAATGGCAGGATACAACTATATAACAACTTTTAGAGTGGATACTCCAACAAAATTGAAATATCATATCATATCAAATATCAAGAACAATTTGCTCTCAATTAATTTTTATGTTATTTGTTAACTCCCTTTCTTCTTAAAATCATACTTTTTAAAAGGTAGGATGGGCTGAATTTTGCTTAACTAAATTCTACCCAACATAATGGGTAATAAGTTTCCTGCTTATTAAAGTGTCTGTGGCAGATTCATCATTTCTCTTGAACAGTAAAGACACTAGAGTGTCAGAATGTAATACAATTTCTGAAGCATTACTATTGAAATGTACCATACCATAACACTACATTTATTTTATTCAGATCTGATTGTGATAACATCCCTTATTTTCACCAGGATTCTACTGTGCATACACTGCTAATGAAATTTGGCTTGTAGCACAACATCTTACCAAAACTACCTTGAAGAAAACAATTCACATATTTTATTTGATGTATAAGAAAATCTGTAACAATACTCCACGGCACTGCTCGCGACGTGGCAAAATATGACGCCGCCGCAACGGAAAAAGAAGCCGCCAGAGCTGAAAGCGTTCGCAAGCTCGCAGCGTTAGAAGCGCGCAGTCGCTACTGGCCGCTAAAACGCTAAACCGGCTAAGACGGTGTATCTGCAGAAAACGCTTAAAACCACTCTTTTTTTTCCCATAAACGCGATCGACGCCGCGACTCGCATGCAATACTAGCCGCCATGGAGCTGTCGCCACAAATGAAGTTGGGCCTGCATCGCCTGGCAAGCGCGCAGGCGAATATATCATGAGATCGCCGCCTTCCGCAGCGCTTCCGCGCGTAACCGTCACATTTTCGCGTCGCTGCGGACCAGAACAACAAATTTCCGCCTGTCTGTGTGAACGCTTTGACAAGTAAGCGTCGCAATTTGCTGGTGACGCCATCGTCATTGCTTTTTTTGGCCGTGCGGAAACGGCCTCACATAGTATTGCTCAGTCTCCTTTAGTATATGAACGGTAAATGGGTATCTGGATCATGTGAAACCACAAAAGCAGAGTTTTTGAATCTGACAGTAGTGGATGTCAGATCCCTGCTTGGAGTAATACTGGAATGGAAGTGATTCATTTCATGATGGATGCCGAACCTTATGCAATATGGCAAGTGAAAGTAGGAATTCCTTGTGCTACCAGCAGACCATTTGAAAAGAGATTTTTCAAGCATTGTGATGATAAAATGAAGATTACAGATTGCTTCCTGCTAATCACTGTGAATAGGGAGCACAAGATAAAGAAATCTTCAGTATTGCCTAATAATAATAATAAAGGAACAGCAGAAATTACAAGCATTTTAATTAGCAGTCTTCAGGTGCAAATTACAATCACTGTTCTTAGTAATCATCCAGAGCCTATACTGTTTGCTAATCAATTGGTAATCATCTGCATTTCATGTGTAGAGGCACAAGTGGAAATTCTTGATTAGGTCACAAGTGTAAAATGACTTCATAAGTGTGGCCCAATGCAGGTCTTTCTACTTTGTACACTCTCCATGTCGAAATTGGTATAAAAGCAACCCTACTCAAAAGAGAGCAAAGACTGACGTATTTGCCTGCAGTGCAAATAGACATGTACAGTGATTACATATGTATCCTGCATATGTGTGTGCACATTCTGTTAATAAGAAACACCAAGACATCCATCCATCCGTCCGTCCGTCTGGTGGGGGGGGGGGGGGGGGGGGGGGAGGGGGGGTGGGGGGGGGGTTTGGGGTGGGGGTGGGGGGGGGGGGGTGTGGGGGGGGGGGGCGGGGGGCGGGGGGGGGGGGGCGGTGGGGGGGGGGGGCGGTGTGGCGGGCGGGGGGGGGGGGGGTGGGGGGGGGGGGGGGTGGGGGGGGGGGGGGGGGGGGGGGGGGGGGGGTGGGTGGGGGGGGGGGGGGCGGAGGGGGGTTGTGGGGGGGGGGGGAGGGGGGGGTTGGGCTGTGGGGTGGGGGGGGGGTGGGGGGGGGGGGGGGTGGGGGGGGGGGGGGGTGGGGGGGGGGGGGGGTGGGGGGGGGGGGGGGTGGGGGGGGGGGGGGGTGGGGGGGGGGGGGGGTGGGGGGGGGGGGGGGTGGGGGGGGGGGGGGGTGGGGGGGGGGGGGGGTGGGGGGGGGGGGGGGTGGGGGGGGGGGGGGGTGGGGGGGGGGGGGGGTGGGGGGGGGGGGGGGTGGGGGGGGGGGGGGGTGGGGGGGGGGGGGGGTGGGGGGGGGGGGGGGTGGGGGGGGGGGGGGGTGGGGGGGGGGGGGGGTGGGGGGGGGGGGGGGTGGGGGGGGGGGGGGGTGGGGGGGGGGGGGGGTGGGGGGGGGGGGGGGTGGGGGGGGGGGGGGGTGGGGGGGGGGGGGGGTGGGGGGGGGGGGGGGTGGGGGGGGGGGGGGGTGGGGGGGGGGGGGGGTGGGGGGGGGGGGGGGTGGGGGGGGGGGGGGGTGGGGGGGGGGGGGGGTGGGGGGGGGGGGGGGTGGGGGGGGGGGGGGGTGGGGGGGGGGGGGGGTGGGGGGGGGGGGGGGTGGGGGGGGGGGGGGGTGGGGGGGGGGGGGGGTGGGGGGGGGGGGGGGTGGGGGGGGGGGGGGGTGGGGGGGGGGGGGGGTGGGGGGGGGGGGGGGTGGGGGGGGGGGGGGGTGGGGGGGGGGGGGGGTGGGGGGGGGGGGGGGTGGGGGGGGGGGGGGGTGGGGGGGGGGGGGGGTGGGGGGGGGGGGGGGTGGGGGGGGGGGGGGGTGGGGGGGGGGGGGGGTGGGGGGGGGGGGGGGTGGGGGGGGGGGGGGGTGGGGGGGGGGGGGGGTGGGGGGGGGGGGGGGTGGGGGGGGGGGGGGGTGGGGGGGGGGGGGGGTGGGGGGGGGGGGGGGTGGGGGGGGGGGGGGGTGGGGGGGGGGGGGGGTGGGGGGGGGGGGGGGTGGGGGGGGGGGGGGGTGGGGGGGGGGGGGGGTGGGGGGGGGGGGGGGTGGGGGGGGGGGGGGGTGGGGGGGGGGGGGGGTGGGGGGGGGGGGGGGTGGGGGGGGGGGGGGGTGGGGGGGGGGGGGGGTGGGGGGGGGGGGGGGTGGGGGGGGGGGGGGGTGGGGGGGGGGGGGGGTGGGGGGGGGGGGGGGTGGGGGGGGGGGGGGGTGGGGGGGGGGGGGGGTGGGGGGGGGGGGGGGTGGGGGGGGGGGGGGGTGGGGGGGGGGGGGGGTGGGGGGGGGGGGGGGTGGGGGGGGGGGGGGGTGGGGGGGGGGGGGGGTGGGGGGGGGGGGGGGTGGGGGGGGGGGGGGGTGGGGGGGGGGGGGGGTGGGGGGGGGGGGGGGTGGGGGGGGGGGGGGGTGGGGGGGGGGGGGGGTGGGGGGGGGGGGGGGTGGGGGGGGGGGGGGGTGGGGGGGGGGGGGGGTGGGGGGGGGGGGGGGTGGGGGGGGGGGGGGGTGGGGGGGGGGGGGGGTGGGGGGGGGGGGGGGTGGGGGGGGGGGGGGGTGGGGGGGGGGGGGGGTGGGGGGGGGGGGGGGTGGGGGGGGGGGGGGGTGGGGGGGGGGGGGGGTGGGGGGGGGGGGGGGTGGGGGGGGGGGGGGGTGGGGGGGGGGGGGGGTGGGGGGGGGGGGGGGTGGGGGGGGGGGGGGGTGGGGGGGGGGGGGGGTGGGGGGGGGGGGGGGTGGGGGGGGGGGGGGGTGGGGGGGGGGGGGGGTGGGGGGGGGGGGGGGTGGGGGGGGGGGGGGGTGGGGGGGGGGGGGGGTGGGGGGGGGGGGGGGTGGGGGGGGGGGGGGGTGGGGGGGGGGGGGGGTGGGGGGGGGGGGGGGTGGGGGGGGGGGGGGGTGGGGGGGGGGGGGGGTGGGGGGGGGGGGGGGTGGGGGGGGGGGGGGGTGGGGGGGGGGGGGGGTGGGGGGGGGGGGGGGTGGGGGGGGGGGGGGGTGGGGGGGGGGGGGGGTGGGGGGGGGGGGGGGTGGGGGGGGGGGGGGGTGGGGGGGGGGGGGGGTGGGGGGGGGGGGGGGTGGGGGGGGGGGGGGGTGGGGGGGGGGGGGGGTGGGGGGGGGGGGGGGTGGGGGGGGGGGGGGGTGGGGGGGGGGGGGGGTGGGGGGGGGGGGGGGTGGGGGGGGGGGGGGGTGGGGGGGGGGGGGGGTGGGGGGGGGGGGGGGTGGGGGGGGGGGGGGGTGGGGGGGGGGGGGGGTGGGGGGGGGGGGGGGTGGGGGGGGGGGGGGGTGGGGGGGGGGGGGGGTGGGGGGGGGGGGGGGTGGGGGGGGGGGGGGGTGGGGGGGGGGGGGGGTGGGGGGGGGGGGGGGTGGGGGGGGGGGGGGGTGGGGGGGGGGGGGGGTGGGGGGGGGGGGGGGTGGGGGGGGGGGGGGGTGGGGGGGGGGGGGGGTGGGGGGGGGGGGGGGTGGGGGGGGGGGGGGGTGGGGGGGGGGGGGGGTGGGGGGGGGGGGGGGTGGGGGGGGGGGGGGGTGGGGGGGGGGGGGGGTGGGGGGGGGGGGGGGTGGGGGGGGGGGGGGGTGGGGGGGGGGGGGGGTGGGGGGGGGGGGGGGTGGGGGGGGGGGGGGGTGGGGGGGGGGGGGGGTGGGGGGGGGGGGGGGTGGGGGGGGGGGGGGGTGGGGGGGGGGGGGGGTGGGGGGGGGGGGGGGTGGGGGGGGGGGGGGGTGGGGGGGGGGGGGGGTGGGGGGGGGGGGGGGTGGGGGGGGGGGGGGGTGGGGGGGGGGGGGGGTGGGGGGGGGGGGGGGTGGGGGGGGGGGGGGGTGGGGGGGGGGGGGGGTGGGGGGGGGGGGGGGTGGGGGGGGGGGGGGGTGGGGGGGGGGGGGGGTGGGGGGGGGGGGGGGTGGGGGGGGGGGGGGGTGGGGGGGGGGGGGGGTGGGGGGGGGGGGGGGTGGGGGGGGGGGGGGGTGGGGGGGGGGGGGGGTGGGGGGGGGGGGGGGTGGGGGGGGGGGGGGGTGGGGGGGGGGGGGGGTGGGGGGGGGGGGGGGTGGGGGGGGGGGGGGGTGGGGGGGGGGGGGGGTGGGGGGGGGGGGGGGTGGGGGGGGGGGGGGGTGGGGGGGGGGGGGGGTGGGGGGGGGGGGGGGTGGGGGGGGGGGGGGGTGGGGGGGGGGGGGGGTGGGGGGGGGGGGGGGTGGGGGGGGGGGGGGGTGGGGGGGGGGGGGGGTGGGGGGGGGGGGGGGTGGGGGGGGGGGGGGGTGGGGGGGGGGGGGGGTGGGGGGGGGGGGGGGTGGGGGGGGGGGGGGGTGGGGGGGGGGGGGGGTGGGGGGGGGGGGGGGTGGGGGGGGGGGGGGGTGGGGGGGGGGGGGGGTGGGGGGGGGGGGGGGTGGGGGGGGGGGGGGGTGGGGGGGGGGGGGGGTGGGGGGGGGGGGGGGTGGGGGGGGGGGGGGGTGGGGGGGGGGGGGGGTGGGGGGGGGGGGGGGTGGGGGGGGGGGGGGGTGGGGGGGGGGGGGGGTGGGGGGGGGGGGGGGTGGGGGGGGGGGGGGGTGGGGGGGGGGGGGGGTGGGGGGGGGGGGGGGTGGGGGGGGGGGGGGGTGGGGGGGGGGGGGGGTGGGGGGGGGGGGGGGTGGGGGGGGGGGGGGGTGGGGGGGGGGGGGGGTGGGGGGGGGGGGGGGTGGGGGGGGGGGGGGGTGGGGGGGGGGGGGGGTGGGGGGGGGGGGGGGTGGGGGGGGGGGGGGGTGGGGGGGGGGGGGGGTGGGGGGGGGGGGGGGTGGGGGGGGGGGGGGGTGGGGGGGGGGGGGGGTGGGGGGGGGGGGGGGTGGGGGGGGGGGGGGGTGGGGGGGGGGGGGGGTGGGGGGGGGGGGGGGTGGGGGGGGGGGGGGGTGGGGGGGGGGGGGGGTGGGGGGGGGGGGGGGTGGGGGGGGGGGGGGGTGGGGGGGGGGGGGGGTGGGGGGGGGGGGGGGTGGGGGGGGGGGGGGGTGGGGGGGGGGGGGGGTGGGGGGGGGGGGGGGTGGGGGGGGGGGGGGGTGGGGGGGGGGGGGGGTGGGGGGGGGGGGGGGTGGGGGGGGGGGGGGGTGGGGGGGGGGGGGGGTGGGGGGGGGGGGGGGTGGGGGGGGGGGGGGGTGGGGGGGGGGGGGGGTGGGGGGGGGGGGGGGTGGGGGGGGGGGGGGGTGGGGGGGGGGGGGGGTGGGGGGGGGGGGGGGTGGGGGGGGGGGGGGGTGGGGGGGGGGGGGGGTGGGGGGGGGGGGGGGTGGGGGGGGGGGGGGGTGGGGGGGGGGGGGGGTGGGGGGGGGGGGGGGTGGGGGGGGGGGGGGGTGGGGGGGGGGGGGGGTGGGGGGGGGGGGGGGTGGGGGGGGGGGGGGGTGGGGGGGGGGGGGGGTGGGGGGGGGGGGGGGTGGGGGGGGGGGGGGGTGGGGGGGGGGGGGGGTGGGGGGGGGGGGGGGTGGGGGGGGGGGGGGGTGGGGGGGGGGGGGGGTGGGGGGGGGGGGGGGTGGGGGGGGGGGGGGGTGGGGGGGGGGGGGGGTGGGGGGGGGGGGGGGTGGGGGGGGGGGGGGGTGGGGGGGGGGGGGGGTGGGGGGGGGGGGGGGTGGGGGGGGGGGGGGGTGGGGGGGGGGGGGGGTGGGGGGGGGGGGGGGTGGGGGGGGGGGGGGGTGGGGGGGGGGGGGGGTGGGGGGGGGGGGGGGTGGGGGGGGGGGGGGGTGGGGGGGGGGGGGGGTGGGGGGGGGGGGGGGTGGGGGGGGGGGGGGGTGGGGGGGGGGGGGGGTGGGGGGGGGGGGGGGTGGGGGGGGGGGGGGGTGGGGGGGGGGGGGGGTGGGGGGGGGGGGGGGTGGGGGGGGGGGGGGGTGGGGGGGGGGGGGGGTGGGGGGGGGGGGGGGTGGGGGGGGGGGGGGGTGGGGGGGGGGGGGGGTGGGGGGGGGGGGGGGTGGGGGGGGGGGGGGGTGGGGGGGGGGGGGGGTGGGGGGGGGGGGGGGTGGGGGGGGGGGGGGGTGGGGGGGGGGGGGGGTGGGGGGGGGGGGGGGTGGGGGGGGGGGGGGGTGGGGGGGGGGGGGGGTGGGGGGGGGGGGGGGTGGGGGGGGGGGGGGGTGGGGGGGGGGGGGGGTGGGGGGGGGGGGGGGTGGGGGGGGGGGGGGGTGGGGGGGGGGGGGGGTGGGGGGGGGGGGGGGTGGGGGGGGGGGGGGGTGGGGGGGGGGGGGGGTGGGGGGGGGGGGGGGTGGGGGGGGGGGGGGGTGGGGGGGGGGGGGGGTGGGGGGGGGGGGGGGTGGGGGGGGGGGGGGGTGGGGGGGGGGGGGGGTGGGGGGGGGGGGGGGTGGGGGGGGGGGGGGGTGGGGGGGGGGGGGGGTGGGGGGGGGGGGGGGTGGGGGGGGGGGGGGGTGGGGGGGGGGGGGGGTGGGGGGGGGGGGGGGTGGGGGGGGGGGGGGGTGGGGGGGGGGGGGGGTGGGGGGGGGGGGGGGTGGGGGGGGGGGGGGGTGGGGGGGGGGGGGGGTGGGGGGGGGGGGGGGTGGGGGGGGGGGGGGGTGGGGGGGGGGGGGGGTGGGGGGGGGGGGGGGTGGGGGGGGGGGGGGGTGGGGGGGGGGGGGGGTGGGGGGGGGGGGGGGTGGGGGGGGGGGGGGGTGGGGGGGGGGGGGGGTGGGGGGGGGGGGGGGTGGGGGGGGGGGGGGGTGGGGGGGGGGGGGGGTGGGGGGGGGGGGGGGTGGGGGGGGGGGGGGGTGGGGGGGGGGGGGGGTGGGGGGGGGGGGGGGTGGGGGGGGGGGGGGGTGGGGGGGGGGGGGGGTGGGGGGGGGGGGGGGTGGGGGGGGGGGGGGGTGGGGGGGGGGGGGGGTGGGGGGGGGGGGGGGTGGGGGGGGGGGGGGGTGGGGGGGGGGGGGGGTGGGGGGGGGGGGGGGTGGGGGGGGGGGGGGGTGGGGGGGGGGGGGGGTGGGGGGGGGGGGGGGTGGGGGGGGGGGGGGGTGGGGGGGGGGGGGGGTGGGGGGGGGGGGGGGTGGGGGGGGGGGGGGGTGGGGGGGGGGGGGGGTGGGGGGGGGGGGGGGTGGGGGGGGGGGGGGGTGGGGGGGGGGGGGGGTGGGGGGGGGGGGGGGTGGGGGGGGGGGGGGGTGGGGGGGGGGGGGGGTGGGGGGGGGGGGGGGTGGGGGGGGGGGGGGGTGGGGGGGGGGGGGGGTGGGGGGGGGGGGGGGTGGGGGGGGGGGGGGGTGGGGGGGGGGGGGGGTGGGGGGGGGGGGGGGTGGGGGGGGGGGGGGGTGGGGGGGGGGGGGGGTGGGGGGGGGGGGGGGTGGGGGGGGGGGGGGGTGGGGGGGGGGGGGGGTGGGGGGGGGGGGGGGTGGGGGGGGGGGGGGGTGGGGGGGGGGGGGGGTGGGGGGGGGGGGGGGTGGGGGGGGGGGGGGGTGGGGGGGGGGGGGGGTGGGGGGGGGGGGGGGTGGGGGGGGGGGGGGGTGGGGGGGGGGGGGGGTGGGGGGGGGGGGGGGTGGGGGGGGGGGGGGGTGGGGGGGGGGGGGGGTGGGGGGGGGGGGGGGTGGGGGGGGGGGGGGGTGGGGGGGGGGGGGGGTGGGGGGGGGGGGGGGTGGGGGGGGGGGGGGGTGGGGGGGGGGGGGGGTGGGGGGGGGGGGGGGTGGGGGGGGGGGGGGGTGGGGGGGGGGGGGGGTGGGGGGGGGGGGGGGTGGGGGGGGGGGGGGGTGGGGGGGGGGGGGGGTGGGGGGGGGGGGGGGTGGGGGGGGGGGGGGGTGGGGGGGGGGGGGGGTGGGGGGGGGGGGGGGTGGGGGGGGGGGGGGGTGGGGGGGGGGGGGGGTGGGGGGGGGGGGGGGTGGGGGGGGGGGGGGGTGGGGGGGGGGGGGGGTGGGGGGGGGGGGGGGTGGGGGGGGGGGGGGGTGGGGGGGGGGGGGGGTGGGGGGGGGGGGGGGTGGGGGGGGGGGGGGGTGGGGGGGGGGGGGGGTGGGGGGGGGGGGGGGTGGGGGGGGGGGGGGGTGGGGGGGGGGGGGGGTGGGGGGGGGGGGGGGTGGGGGGGGGGGGGGGTGGGGGGGGGGGGGGGTGGGGGGGGGGGGGGGTGGGGGGGGGGGGGGGTGGGGGGGGGGGGGGGTGGGGGGGGGGGGGGGTGGGGGGGGGGGGGGGTGGGGGGGGGGGGGGGTGGGGGGGGGGGGGGGTGGGGGGGGGGGGGGGTGGGGGGGGGGGGGGGTGGGGGGGGGGGGGGGTGGGGGGGGGGGGGGGTGGGGGGGGGGGGGGGTGGGGGGGGGGGGGGGTGGGGGGGGGGGGGGGTGGGGGGGGGGGGGGGTGGGGGGGGGGGGGGGTGGGGGGGGGGGGGGGTGGGGGGGGGGGGGGGTGGGGGGGGGGGGGGGTGGGGGGGGGGGGGGGTGGGGGGGGGGGGGGGTGGGGGGGGGGGGGGGTGGGGGGGGGGGGGGGTGGGGGGGGGGGGGGGTGGGGGGGGGGGGGGGTGGGGGGGGGGGGGGGTGGGGGGGGGGGGGGGTGGGGGGGGGGGGGGGTGGGGGGGGGGGGGGGTGGGGGGGGGGGGGGGTGGGGGGGGGGGGGGGTGGGGGGGGGGGGGGGTGGGGGGGGGGGGGGGTGGGGGGGGGGGGGGGTGGGGGGGGGGGGGGGTGGGGGGGGGGGGGGGTGGGGGGGGGGGGGGGTGGGGGGGGGGGGGGGTGGGGGGGGGGGGGGGTGGGGGGGGGGGGGGGTGGGGGGGGGGGGGGGTGGGGGGGGGGGGGGGTGGGGGGGGGGGGGGGTGGGGGGGGGGGGGGGTGGGGGGGGGGGGGGGTGGGGGGGGGGGGGGGTGGGGGGGGGGGGGGGTGGGGGGGGGGGGGGGTGGGGGGGGGGGGGGGTGGGGGGGGGGGGGGGTGGGGGGGGGGGGGGGTGGGGGGGGGGGGGGGTGGGGGGGGGGGGGGGTGGGGGGGGGGGGGGGTGGGGGGGGGGGGGGGTGGGGGGGGGGGGGGGTGGGGGGGGGGGGGGGTGGGGGGGGGGGGGGGTGGGGGGGGGGGGGGGTGGGGGGGGGGGGGGGTGGGGGGGGGGGGGGGTGGGGGGGGGGGGGGGTGGGGGGGGGGGGGGGTGGGGGGGGGGGGGGGTGGGGGGGGGGGGGGGTGGGGGGGGGGGGGGGTGGGGGGGGGGGGGGGTGGGGGGGGGGGGGGGTGGGGGGGGGGGGGGGTGGGGGGGGGGGGGGGTGGGGGGGGGGGGGGGTGGGGGGGGGGGGGGGTGGGGGGGGGGG
This sequence comes from Sphaerodactylus townsendi, assembly GCF_021028975.2. Classification (NCBI taxonomy): domain Eukaryota; kingdom Metazoa; phylum Chordata; class Lepidosauria; order Squamata; family Sphaerodactylidae; genus Sphaerodactylus; species Sphaerodactylus townsendi. Next base: position 49,034,412 of record NC_059426.1, read on the forward strand.
GGGGTGGGGGGGGGGGGGGGTGGGGGGGGGGGGGGGTGGGGGGGGGGGGGGGTGGGGGGGGGGGGGGGTGGGGGGGGGGGGGGGTGGGGGGGGGGGGGGGTGGGGGGGGGGGGGGGTGGGGGGGGGGGGGGGTGGGGGGGGGGGGGGGTGGGGGGGGGGGGGGGTGGGGGGGGGGGGGGGTGGGGGGGGGGGGGGGTGGGGGGGGGGGGGGGTGGGGGGGGGGGGGGGTGGGGGGGGGGGGGGGTGGGGGGGGGGGGGGGTGGGGGGGGGGGGGGGTGGGGGGGGGGGGGGGTGGGGGGGGGGGGGGGTGGGGGGGGGGGGGGGTGGGGGGGGGGGGGGGTGGGGGGGGGGGGGGGTGGGGGGGGGGGGGGGTGGGGGGGGGGGGGGGTGGGGGGGGGGGGGGGTGGGGGGGGGGGGGGGTGGGGGGGGGGGGGGGTGGGGGGGGGGGGGGGTGGGGGGGGGGGGGGGTGGGGGGGGGGGGGGGTGGGGGGGGGGGGGGGTGGGGGGGGGGGGGGGTGGGGGGGGGGGGGGGTGGGGGGGGGGGGGGGTGGGGGGGGGGGGGGGTGGGGGGGGGGGGGGGTGGGGGGGGGGGGGGGTGGGGGGGGGGGGGGGTGGGGGGGGGGGGGGGTGGGGGGGGGGGGGGGTGGGGGGGGGGGGGGGTGGGGGGGGGGGGGGGTGGGGGGGGGGGGGGGTGGGGGGGGGGGGGGGTGGGGGGGGGGGGGGGTGGGGGGGGGGGGGGGTGGGGGGGGGGGGGGGTGGGGGGGGGGGGGGGTGGGGGGGGGGGGGGGTGGGGGGGGGGGGGGGTGGGGGGGGGGGGGGGTGGGGGGGGGGGGGGGTGGGGGGGGGGGGGGGTGGGGGGGGGGGGGGGTGGGGGGGGGGGGGGGTGGGGGGGGGGGGGGGTGGGGGGGGGGGGGGGTGGGGGGGGGGGGGGGTGGGGGGGGGGGGGGGTGGGGGGGGGGGGGGGTGGGGGGGGGGGGGGGTGGGGGGGGGGGGGGGTGGGGGGGGGGGGGGGTGGGGGGGGGGGGGGGTGGGGGGGGGGGGGGGTGGGGGGGGGGGGGGGTGGGGGGGGGGGGGGGTGGGGGGGGGGGGGGGTGGGGGGGGGGGGGGGTGGGGGGGGGGGGGGGTGGGGGGGGGGGGGGGTGGGGGGGGGGGGGGGTGGGGGGGGGGGGGGGTGGGGGGGGGGGGGGGTGGGGGGGGGGGGGGGTGGGGGGGGGGGGGGGTGGGGGGGGGGGGGGGTGGGGGGGGGGGGGGGTGGGGGGGGGGGGGGGTGGGGGGGGGGGGGGGTGGGGGGGGGGGGGGGTGGGGGGGGGGGGGGGTGGGGGGGGGGGGGGGTGGGGGGGGGGGGGGGTGGGGGGGGGGGGGGGTGGGGGGGGGGGGGGGTGGGGGGGGGGGGGGGTGGGGGGGGGGGGGGGTGGGGGGGGGGGGGGGTGGGGGGGGGGGGGGGTGGGGGGGGGGGGGGGTGGGGGGGGGGGGGGGTGGGGGGGGGGGGGGGTGGGGGGGGGGGGGGGTGGGGGGGGGGGGGGGTGGGGGGGGGGGGGGGTGGGGGGGGGGGGGGGTGGGGGGGGGGGGGGGTGGGGGGGGGGGGGGGTGGGGGGGGGGGGGGGTGGGGGGGGGGGGGGGTGGGGGGGGGGGGGGGTGGGGGGGGGGGGGGGTGGGGGGGGGGGGGGGTGGGGGGGGGGGGGGGTGGGGGGGGGGGGGGGTGGGGGGGGGGGGGGGTGGGGGGGGGGGGGGGTGGGGGGGGGGGGGGGTGGGGGGGGGGGGGGGTGGGGGGGGGGGGGGGTGGGGGGGGGGGGGGGTGGGGGGGGGGGGGGGTGGGGGGGGGGGGGGGTGGGGGGGGGGGGGGGTGGGGGGGGGGGGGGGTGGGGGGGGGGGGGGGTGGGGGGGGGGGGGGGTGGGGGGGGGGGGGGGTGGGGGGGGGGGGGGGTGGGGGGGGGGGGGGGTGGGGGGGGGGGGGGGTGGGGGGGGGGGGGGGTGGGGGGGGGGGGGGGTGGGGGGGGGGGGGGGTGGGGGGGGGGGGGGGTGGGGGGGGGGGGGGGTGGGGGGGGGGGGGGGTGGGGGGGGGGGGGGGTGGGGGGGGGGGGGGGTGGGGGGGGGGGGGGGTGGGGGGGGGGGGGGGTGGGGGGGGGGGGGGGTGGGGGGGGGGGGGGGTGGGGGGGGGGGGGGGTGGGGGGGGGGGGGGGTGGGGGGGGGGGGGGGTGGGGGGGGGGGGGGGTGGGGGGGGGGGGGGGTGGGGGGGGGGGGGGGTGGGGGGGGGGGGGGGTGGGGGGGGGGGGGGGTGGGGGGGGGGGGGGGTGGGGGGGGGGGGGGGTGGGGGGGGGGGGGGGTGGGGGGGGGGGGGGGTGGGGGGGGGGGGGGGTGGGGGGGGGGGGGGGTGGGGGGGGGGGGGGGTGGGGGGGGGGGGGGGTGGGGGGGGGGGGGGGTGGGGGGGGGGGGGGGTGGGGGGGGGGGGGGGTGGGGGGGGGGGGGGGTGGGGGGGGGGGGGGGTGGGGGGGGGGGGGGGTGGGGGGGGGGGGGGGTGGGGGGGGGGGGGGGTGGGGGGGGGGGGGGGTGGGGGGGGGGGGGGGTGGGGGGGGGGGGGGGTGGGGGGGGGGGGGGGTGGGGGGGGGGGGGGGTGGGGGGGGGGGGGGGTGGGGGGGGGGGGGGGTGGGGGGGGGGGGGGGTGGGGGGGGGGGGGGGTGGGGGGGGGGGGGGGTGGGGGGGGGGGGGGGTGGGGGGGGGGGGGGGTGGGGGGGGGGGGGGGTGGGGGGGGGGGGGGGTGGGGGGGGGGGGGGGTGGGGGGGGGGGGGGGTGGGGGGGGGGGGGGGTGGGGGGGGGGGGGGGTGGGGGGGGGGGGGGGTGGGGGGGGGGGGGGGTGGGGGGGGGGGGGGGTGGGGGGGGGGGGGGGTGGGGGGGGGGGGGGGTGGGGGGGGGGGGGGGTGGGGGGGGGGGGGGGTGGGGGGGGGGGGGGGTGGGGGGGGGGGGGGGTGGGGGGGGGGGGGGGTGGGGGGGGGGGGGGGTGGGGGGGGGGGGGGGTGGGGGGGGGGGGGGGTGGGGGGGGGGGGGGGTGGGGGGGGGGGGGGGTGGGGGGGGGGGGGGGTGGGGGGGGGGGGGGGTGGGGGGGGGGGGGGGTGGGGGGGGGGGGGGGTGGGGGGGGGGGGGGGTGGGGGGGGGGGGGGGTGGGGGGGGGGGGGGGTGGGGGGGGGGGGGGGTGGGGGGGGGGGGGGGTGGGGGGGGGGGGGGGTGGGGGGGGGGGGGGGTGGGGGGGGGGGGGGGTGGGGGGGGGGGGGGGTGGGGGGGGGGGGGGGTGGGGGGGGGGGGGGGTGGGGGGGGGGGGGGGTGGGGGGGGGGGGGGGTGGGGGGGGGGGGGGGTGGGGGGGGGGGGGGGTGGGGGGGGGGGGGGGTGGGGGGGGGGGGGGGTGGGGGGGGGGGGGGGTGGGGGGGGGGGGGGGTGGGGGGGGGGGGGGGTGGGGGGGGGGGGGGGTGGGGGGGGGGGGGGGTGGGGGGGGGGGGGGGTGGGGGGGGGGGGGGGTGGGGGGGGGGGGGGGTGGGGGGGGGGGGGGGTGGGGGGGGGGGGGGGTGGGGGGGGGGGGGGGTGGGGGGGGGGGGGGGTGGGGGGGGGGGGGGGTGGGGGGGGGGGGGGGTGGGGGGGGGGGGGGGTGGGGGGGGGGGGGGGTGGGGGGGGGGGGGGGTGGGGGGGGGGGGGGGTGGGGGGGGGGGGGGGTGGGGGGGGGGGGGGGTGGGGGGGGGGGGGGGTGGGGGGGGGGGGGGGTGGGGGGGGGGGGGGGTGGGGGGGGGGGGGGGTGGGGGGGGGGGGGGGTGGGGGGGGGGGGGGGTGGGGGGGGGGGGGGGTGGGGGGGGGGGGGGGTGGGGGGGGGGGGGGGTGGGGGGGGGGGGGGGTGGGGGGGGGGGGGGGTGGGGGGGGGGGGGGGTGGGGGGGGGGGGGGGTGGGGGGGGGGGGGGGTGGGGGGGGGGGGGGGTGGGGGGGGGGGGGGGTGGGGGGGGGGGGGGGTGGGGGGGGGGGGGGGTGGGGGGGGGGGGGGGTGGGGGGGGGGGGGGGTGGGGGGGGGGGGGGGTGGGGGGGGGGGGGGGTGGGGGGGGGGGGGGGTGGGGGGGGGGGGGGGTGGGGGGGGGGGGGGGTGGGGGGGGGGGGGGGTGGGGGGGGGGGGGGGTGGGGGGGGGGGGGGGTGGGGGGGGGGGGGGGTGGGGGGGGGGGGGGGTGGGGGGGGGGGGGGGTGGGGGGGGGGGGGGGTGGGGGGGGGGGGGGGTGGGGGGGGGGGGGGGTGGGGGGGGGGGGGGGTGGGGGGGGGGGGGGGTGGGGGGGGGGGGGGGTGGGGGGGGGGGGGGGTGGGGGGGGGGGGGGGTGGGGGGGGGGGGGGGTGGGGGGGGGGGGGGGTGGGGGGGGGGGGGGGTGGGGGGGGGGGGGGGTGGGGGGGGGGGGGGGTGGGGGGGGGGGGGGGTGGGGGGGGGGGGGGGTGGGGGGGGGGGGGGGTGGGGGGGGGGGGGGGTGGGGGGGGGGGGGGGTGGGGGGGGGGGGGGGTGGGGGGGGGGGGGGGTGGGGGGGGGGGGGGGTGGGGGGGGGGGGGGGTGGGGGGGGGGGGGGGTGGGGGGGGGGGGGGGTGGGGGGGGGGGGGGGTGGGGGGGGGGGGGGGTGGGGGGGGGGGGGGGTGGGGGGGGGGGGGGGTGGGGGGGGGGGGGGGTGGGGGGGGGGGGGGGTGGGGGGGGGGGGGGGTGGGGGGGGGGGGGGGTGGGGGGGGGGGGGGGTGGGGGGGGGGGGGGGTGGGGGGGGGGGGGGGTGGGGGGGGGGGGGGGTGGGGGGGGGGGGGGGTGGGGGGGGGGGGGGGTGGGGGGGGGGGGGGGTGGGGGGGGGGGGGGGTGGGGGGGGGGGGGGGTGGGGGGGGGGGGGGGTGGGGGGGGGGGGGGGTGGGGGGGGGGGGGGGTGGGGGGGGGGGGGGGTGGGGGGGGGGGGGGGTGGGGGGGGGGGGGGGTGGGGGGGGGGGGGGGTGGGGGGGGGGGGGGGTGGGGGGGGGGGGGGGTGGGGGGGGGGGGGGGTGGGGGGGGGGGGGGGTGGGGGGGGGGGGGGGTGGGGGGGGGGGGGGGTGGGGGGGGGGGGGGGTGGGGGGGGGGGGGGGTGGGGGGGGGGGGGGGTGGGGGGGGGGGGGGGTGGGGGGGGGGGGGGGTGGGGGGGGGGGGGGGTGGGGGGGGGGGGGGGTGGGGGGGGGGGGGGGTGGGGGGGGGGGGGGGTGGGGGGGGGGGGGGGTGGGGGGGGGGGGGGGTGGGGGGGGGGGGGGGTGGGGGGGGGGGGGGGTGGGGGGGGGGGGGGGTGGGGGGGGGGGGGGGTGGGGGGGGGGGGGGGTGGGGGGGGGGGGGGGTGGGGGGGGGGGGGGGTGGGGGGGGGGGGGGGTGGGGGGGGGGGGGGGTGGGGGGGGGGGGGGGTGGGGGGGGGGGGGGGTGGGGGGGGGGGGGGGTGGGGGGGGGGGGGGGTGGGGGGGGGGGGGGGTGGGGGGGGGGGGGGGTGGGGGGGGGGGGGGGTGGGGGGGGGGGGGGGTGGGGGGGGGGGGGGGTGGGGGGGGGGGGGGGTGGGGGGGGGGGGGGGTGGGGGGGGGGGGGGGTGGGGGGGGGGGGGGGTGGGGGGGGGGGGGGGTGGGGGGGGGGGGGGGTGGGGGGGGGGGGGGGTGGGGGGGGGGGGGGGTGGGGGGGGGGGGGGGTGGGGGGGGGGGGGGGTGGGGGGGGGGGGGGGTGGGGGGGGGGGGGGGTGGGGGGGGGGGGGGGTGGGGGGGGGGGGGGGTGGGGGGGGGGGGGGGTGGGGGGGGGGGGGGGTGGGGGGGGGGGGGGGTGGGGGGGGGGGGGGGTGGGGGGGGGGGGGGGTGGGGGGGGGGGGGGGTGGGGGGGGGGGGGGGTGGGGGGGGGGGGGGGTGGGGGGGGGGGGGGGTGGGGGGGGGGGGGGGTGGGGGGGGGGGGGGGTGGGGGGGGGGGGGGGTGGGGGGGGGGGGGGGTGGGGGGGGGGGGGGGTGGGGGGGGGGGGGGGTGGGGGGGGGGGGGGGTGGGGGGGGGGGGGGGTGGGGGGGGGGGGGGGTGGGGGGGGGGGGGGGTGGGGGGGGGGGGGGGTGGGGGGGGGGGGGGGTGGGGGGGGGGGGGGGTGGGGGGGGGGGGGGGTGGGGGGGGGGGGGGGTGGGGGGGGGGGGGGGTGGGGGGGGGGGGGGGTGGGGGGGGGGGGGGGTGGGGGGGGGGGGGGGTGGGGGGGGGGGGGGGTGGGGGGGGGGGGGGGTGGGGGGGGGGGGGGGTGGGGGGGGGGGGGGGTGGGGGGGGGGGGGGGTGGGGGGGGGGGGGGGTGGGGGGGGGGGGGGGTGGGGGGGGGGGGGGGTGGGGGGGGGGGGGGGTGGGGGGGGGGGGGGGTGGGGGGGGGGGGGGGTGGGGGGGGGGGGGGGTGGGGGGGGGGGGGGGTGGGGGGGGGGGGGGGTGGGGGGGGGGGGGGGTGGGGGGGGGGGGGGGTGGGGGGGGGGGGGGGTGGGGGGGGGGGGGGGTGGGGGGGGGGGGGGGTGGGGGGGGGGGGGGGTGGGGGGGGGGGGGGGTGGGGGGGGGGGGGGGTGGGGGGGGGGGGGGGTGGGGGGGGGGGGGGGTGGGGGGGGGGGGGGGTGGGGGGGGGGGGGGGTGGGGGGGGGGGGGGGTGGGGGGGGGGGGGGGTGGGGGGGGGGGGGGGTGGGGGGGGGGGGGGGTGGGGGGGGGGGGGGGTGGGGGGGGGGGGGGGTGGGGGGGGGGGGGGGTGGGGGGGGGGGGGGGTGGGGGGGGGGGGGGGTGGGGGGGGGGGGGGGTGGGGGGGGGGGGGGGTGGGGGGGGGGGGGGGTGGGGGGGGGGGGGGGTGGGGGGGGGGGGGGGTGGGGGGGGGGGGGGGTGGGGGGGGGGGGGGGTGGGGGGGGGGGGGGGTGGGGGGGGGGGGGGGTGGGGGGGGGGGGGGGTGGGGGGGGGGGGGGGTGGGGGGGGGGGGGGGTGGGGGGGGGGGGGGGTGGGGGGGGGGGGGGGTGGGGGGGGGGGGGGGTGGGGGGGGGGGGGGGTGGGGGGGGGGGGGGGTGGGGGGGGGGGGGGGTGGGGGGGGGGGGGGGTGGGGGGGGGGGGGGGTGGGGGGGGGGGGGGGTGGGGGGGGGGGGGGGTGGGGGGGGGGGGGGGTGGGGGGGGGGGGGGGTGGGGGGGGGGGGGGGTGGGGGGGGGGGGGGGTGGGGGGGGGGGGGGGTGGGGGGGGGGGGGGGTGGGGGGGGGGGGGGGTGGGGGGGGGGGGGGGTGGGGGGGGGGGGGGGTGGGGGGGGGGGGGGGTGGGGGGGGGGGGGGGTGGGGGGGGGGGGGGGTGGGGGGGGGGGGGGGTGGGGGGGGGGGGGGGTGGGGGGGGGGGGGGGTGGGGGGGGGGGGGGGTGGGGGGGGGGGGGGGTGGGGGGGGGGGGGGGTGGGGGGGGGGGGGGGTGGGGGGGGGGGGGGGTGGGGGGGGGGGGGGGTGGGGGGGGGGGGGGGTGGGGGGGGGGGGGGGTGGGGGGGGGGGGGGGTGGGGGGGGGGGGGGGTGGGGGGGGGGGGGGGTGGGGGGGGGGGGGGGTGGGGGGGGGGGGGGGTGGGGGGGGGGGGGGGTGGGGGGGGGGGGGGGTGGGGGGGGGGGGGGGTGGGGGGGGGGGGGGGTGGGGGGGGGGGGGGGTGGGGGGGGGGGGGGGTGGGGGGGGGGGGGGGTGGGGGGGGGGGGGGGTGGGGGGGGGGGGGGGTGGGGGGGGGGGGGGGTGGGGGGGGGGGGGGGTGGGGGGGGGGGGGGGTGGGGGGGGGGGGGGGTGGGGGGGGGGGGGGGTGGGGGGGGGGGGGGGTGGGGGGGGGGGGGGGTGGGGGGGGGGGGGGGTGGGGGGGGGGGGGGGTGGGGGGGGGGGGGGGTGGGGGGGGGGGGGGGTGGGGGGGGGGGGGGGTGGGGGGGGGGGGGGGTGGGGGGGGGGGGGGGTGGGGGGGGGGGGGGGTGGGGGGGGGGGGGGGTGGGGGGGGGGGGGGGTGGGGGGGGGGGGGGGTGGGGGGGGGGGGGGGTGGGGGGGGGGGGGGGTGGGGGGGGGGGGGGGTGGGGGGGGGGGGGGGTGGGGGGGGGGGGGGGTGGGGGGGGGGGGGGGTGGGGGGGGGGGGGGGTGGGGGGGGGGGGGGGTGGGGGGGGGGGGGGGTGGGGGGGGGGGGGGGTGGGGGGGGGGGGGGGTGGGGGGGGGGGGGGGTGGGGGGGGGGGGGGGTGGGGGGGGGGGGGGGTGGGGGGGGGGGGGGGTGGGGGGGGGGGGGGGTGGGGGGGGGGGGGGGTGGGGGGGGGGGGGGGTGGGGGGGGGGGGGGGTGGGGGGGGGGGGGGGTGGGGGGGGGGGGGGGTGGGGGGGGGGGGGGGTGGGGGGGGGGGGGGGTGGGGGGGGGGGGGGGTGGGGGGGGGGGGGGGTGGGGGGGGGGGGGGGTGGGGGGGGGGGGGGGTGGGGGGGGGGGGGGGTGGGGGGGGGGGGGGGTGGGGGGGGGGGGGGGTGGGGGGGGGGGGGGGTGGGGGGGGGGGGGGGTGGGGGGGGGGGGGGGTGGGGGGGGGGGGGGGTGGGGGGGGGGGGGGGTGGGGGGGGGGGGGGGTGGGGGGGGGGGGGGGTGGGGGGGGGGGGGGGTGGGGGGGGGGGGGGGTGGGGGGGGGGGGGGGTGGGGGGGGGGGGGGGTGGGGGGGGGGGGGGGTGGGGGGGGGGGGGGGTGGGGGGGGGGGGGGGTGGGGGGGGGGGGGGGTGGGGGGGGGGGGGGGTGGGGGGGGGGGGGGGTGGGGGGGGGGGGGGGTGGGGGGGGGGGGGGGTGGGGGGGGGGGGGGGTGGGGGGGGGGGGGGGTGGGGGGGGGGGGGGGTGGGGGGGGGGGGGGGTGGGGGGGGGGGGGGGTGGGGGGGGGGGGGGGTGGGGGGGGGGGGGGGTGGGGGGGGGGGGGGGTGGGGGGGGGGGGGGGTGGGGGGGGGGGGGGGTGGGGGGGGGGGGGGGTGGGGGGGGGGGGGGGTGGGGGGGGGGGGGGGTGGGGGGGGGGGGGGGTGGGGGGGGGGGGGGGTGGGGGGGGGGGGGGGTGGGGGGGGGGGGGGGTGGGGGGGGGGGGGGGTGGGGGGGGGGGGGGGTGGGGGGGGGGGGGGGTGGGGGGGGGGGGGGGTGGGGGGGGGGGGGGGTGGGGGGGGGGGGGGGTGGGGGGGGGGGGGGGTGGGGGGGGGGGGGGGTGGGGGGGGGGGGGGGTGGGGGGGGGGGGGGGTGGGGGGGGGGGGGGGTGGGGGGGGGGGGGGGTGGGGGGGGGGGGGGGTGGGGGGGGGGGGGGGTGGGGGGGGGGGGGGGTGGGGGGGGGGGGGGGTGGGGGGGGGGGGGGGTGGGGGGGGGGGGGGGTGGGGGGGGGGGGGGGTGGGGGGGGGGGGGGGTGGGGGGGGGGGGGGGTGGGGGGGGGGGGGGGTGGGGGGGGGGGGGGGTGGGGGGGGGGGGGGGTGGGGGGGGGGGGGGGTGGGGGGGGGGGGGGGTGGGGGGGGGGGGGGGTGGGGGGGGGGGGGGGTGGGGGGGGGGGGGGGTGGGGGGGGGGGGGGGTGGGGGGGGGGGGGGGTGGGGGGGGGGGGGGGTGGGGGGGGGGGGGGGTGGGGGGGGGGGGGGGTGGGGGGGGGGGGGGGTGGGGGGGGGGGGGGGTGGGGGGGGGGGGGGGTGGGGGGGGGGGGGGGTGGGGGGGGGGGGGGGTGGGGGGGGGGGGGGGTGGGGGGGGGGGGGGGTGGGGGGGGGGGGGGGTGGGGGGGGGGGGGGGTGGGGGGGGGGGGGGGTGGGGGGGGGGGGGGGTGGGGGGGGGGGGGGGTGGGGGGGGGGGGGGGTGGGGGGGGGGGGGGGTGGGGGGGGGGGGGGGTGGGGGGGGGGGGGGGTGGGGGGGGGGGGGGGTGGGGGGGGGGGGGGGTGGGGGGGGGGGGGGGTGGGGGGGGGGGGGGGTGGGGGGGGGGGGGGGTGGGGGGGGGGGGGGGTGGGGGGGGGGGGGGGTGGGGGGGGGGGGGGGTGGGGGGGGGGGGGGGTGGGGGGGGGGGGGGGTGGGGGGGGGGGGGGGTGGGGGGGGGGGGGGGTGGGGGGGGGGGGGGGTGGGGGGGGGGGGGGGTGGGGGGGGGGGGGGGTGGGGGGGGGGGGGGGTGGGGGGGGGGGGGGGTGGGGGGGGGGGGGGGTGGGGGGGGGGGGGGGTGGGGGGGGGGGGGGGTGGGGGGGGGGGGGGGTGGGGGGGGGGGGGGGTGGGGGGGGGGGGGGGTGGGGGGGGGGGGGGGTGGGGGGGGGGGGGGGTGGGGGGGGGGGGGGGTGGGGGGGGGGGGGGGTGGGGGGGGGGGGGGGTGGGGGGGGGGGGGGGTGGGGGGGGGGGGGGGTGGGGGGGGGGGGGGGTGGGGGGGGGGGGGGGTGGGGGGGGGGGGGGGTGGGGGGGGGGGGGGGTGGGGGGGGGGGGGGGTGGGGGGGGGGGGGGGTGGGGGGGGGGGGGGGTGGGGGGGGGGGGGGGTGGGGGGGGGGGGGGGTGGGGGGGGGGGGGGGTGGGGGGGGGGGGGGGTGGGGGGGGGGGGGGGTGGGGGGGGGGGGGGGTGGGGGGGGGGGGGGGTGGGGGGGGGGGGGGGTGGGGGGGGGGGGGGGTGGGGGGGGGGGGGGGTGGGGGGGGGGGGGGGTGGGGGGGGGGGGGGGTGGGGGGGGGGGGGGGTGGGGGGGGGGGGGGGTGGGGGGGGGGGGGGGTGGGGGGGGGGGGGGGTGGGGGGGGGGGGGGGTGGGGGGGGGGGGGGGTGGGGGGGGGGGGGGGTGGGGGGGGGGGGGGGTGGGGGGGGGGGGGGGTGGGGGGGGGGGGGGGTGGGGGGGGGGGGGGGTGGGGGGGGGGGGGGGTGGGGGGGGGGGGGGGTGGGGGGGGGGGGGGGTGGGGGGGGGGGGGGGTGGGGGGGGGGGGGGGTGGGGGGGGGGGGGGGTGGGGGGGGGGGGGGGTGGGGGGGGGGGGGGGTGGGGGGGGGGGGGGGTGGGGGGGGGGGGGGGTGGGGGGGGGGGGGGGTGGGGGGGGGGGGGGGTGGGGGGGGGGGGGGGTGGGGGGGGGGGGGGGTGGGGGGGGGGGGGGGTGGGGGGGGGGGGGGGTGGGGGGGGGGGGGGGTGGGGGGGGGGGGGGGTGGGGGGGGGGGGGGGTGGGGGGGGGGGGGGGTGGGGGGGGGGGGGGGTGGGGGGGGGGGGGGGTGGGGGGGGGGGGGGGTGGGGGGGGGGGGGGGTGGGGGGGGGGGGGGGTGGGGGGGGGGGGGGGTGGGGGGGGGGGGGGGTGGGGGGGGGGGGGGGTGGGGGGGGGGGGGGGTGGGGGGGGGGGGGGGTGGGGGGGGGGGGGGGTGGGGGGGGGGGGGGGTGGGGGGGGGGGGGGGTGGGGGGGGGGGGGGGTGGGGGGGGGGGGGGGTGGGGGGGGGGGGGGGTGGGGGGGGGGGGGGGTGGGGGGGGGGGGGGGTGGGGGGGGGGGGGGGTGGGGGGGGGGGGGGGTGGGGGGGGGGGGGGGTGGGGGGGGGGGGGGGTGGGGGGGGGGGGGGGTGGGGGGGGGGGGGGGTGGGGGGGGGGGGGGGTGGGGGGGGGGGGGGGTGGGGGGGGGGGGGGGTGGGGGGGGGGGGGGGTGGGGGGGGGGGGGGGTGGGGGGGGGGGGGGGTGGGGGGGGGGGGGGGTGGGGGGGGGGGGGGGGTGGGGGGGGGGGGAAGCCACAGATGCAGGCGAAACGTCAGGAGAGAATGCTGCTAGAACATGGCCATACAGCCTGGAAACCACACAGCACCCAAGTGATTCTGGCCGTGAAAGCCTTCGACAATACATTTTCATTGTTCTTGACTACAGATTAGATGATCTCTTGAGGGGTTCATTTAGACTCTATGGTTTGGTTTCTATTATAAGTTTTTGATCTGAAAAAAAAAATTAAAGCTAGCAGCTACAACTTTGTTGATTTATTCAAATTTTAAATGCCTGCATTCCCTAAAGTATACGTTATAATCTCCTGAATTGCAAACTAATTCTCCTGGCAAGTTCCCCTCATTAAATTGTATGCAGTCATCAGTAAATGCTTACATTTTGGACATTCCATAAACTAGAGAGCATTAGTTGTCTGTAAATTAGAAGACATATAATCCTTATCACATTTCATATTTTGTTTAGACAGCAAGTCTGCTGTATTCCAAACCCCAGCGGGCCAGCATCTGACATTTGTGGAAGAGAATTTCATTTACCAGCTCCTTGCAGTGGATCCTGAGGGATCAGCAGTGCTGTTTACCTTAGAAAGTGGTCCTCCAGAAGCTTCACTCTCTCCTGCTGGCCTCCTCATCTGGAAAGTCAGCTCTAAAGAATCAGCAAGCTTTGAATTCACTGTCTCAGATGAATGTAACGCGCAAAGCAGACACTCCATTCAGGTAAGGAGAGGGAAGTCTTCAGAAAACTGGTTTATCGTGCTATTGGTTGCCTCCATTATGGCTAATAATTTGTTTCTGTCCTTTAAAAGCTAAGACTTCAGCTATTTTCAAGTAAGTGCATATTATCCAACATGACAGTAATGATCAATTAATCTAATAAATATCTCCAAGAATGTAAAACCCATATATACAATGAACAAGAGAGGGTACTATCGATTGCTGTCTGAAAGAACACTTTTGCTGCGCCTGTTAATGGTTCATTAATCTGCTTTAAAATTCACTGTGTGCATTTGGATCTTATAAAAGAAGCACATAACAACATAAAAGACCAGGTTTTAGCCATAAAAGGGAGATGATAATTCATTGGCAATGATATTTTAGAGGTTCCTGTGCTCTTATGTCATTATTCTGCAGCCTTGGTTTCTTGGCAGTGCTTCTTCTCTGCTTTGTCTTTATTGCAAGGTGTTCCATTAATCATACCGTGGCATGAGCTAATAAGGTAAATGCAATGGGAGGAAGATGCTTACAGCTGAAAGGAGTAATAGAGACCCTGGTGAGTGGAATATGGACAGAATAAATATTTGCCAGAATTGTACTGGATGTAGAATTTACATGAGGCCATGCCCAATCTCACCTAAGAGAGTTGCAATCTAAAAAGCAAGTGCTACAGTAGAACCAGCTTATGCTAAATGTGTAGCTGCCACCCAAAATGCCAGTTTTATGTCTTTCAGTGTATGGTAGAAGCTATCTGACATCACATTGTGTTGGTTTTCCCCTGCCCCATGGCAGTGAGGAGTTGGGCTTGGAAAATGTACCATGTTAGGAGACCTAAGGACAGGCCTGCAGTTTTCAGCAACAGCCATGCATTGAACATATTTTAGTTTGCCTTTTTTCCCCTCAGTAATGTTCTAGAACAGGGCTCTGCAACCTGTGGCTCTCCAGATGTTCATGGACTACAATTCCCATCAGCCCCTGCCAGCATTGCCAATTGTAGTCCATGAAATCTGGAGAGCCGCAGGTTGCAGACCCCTGTTCTAGAATGTACAGTGCTTTGGATTTTGTGTTAACGTCTGATGATGAAAAGAATTTCCATCAGTGACCCAGAACTTTTCTGTTTTCCTCTTCTAACTACAGGCCCAAATGCCCCCTTTCCCAATGCTGCTTCTAGGGAACAAGGTACCCCAAGGAATAGAATGAGAGGGACAAACAACATGACAAAAATGTGGGTTGAATCCAATGAGCTATGAACATAATAAGTTCACAGAGGAGGTTTTTCACCTCTCACTGCCTGCATCTCCTGTGAAATTGCTTCTTCAAAAACAGAGTGCAGGAATCTTCAGCTAGAGATAAAATTGGCAGGTTAAACCTCCCGTCTTACATGAGCTCTTATGTTAACTGAAAAATTGTGAGAATGTTCTCTTAATTCTCCCATCTTGCTACAGTCCCTGCATCATATCCTACTTTATTCTTAAAGAGCAGCTTTCTAGGATGTGCAGAACGTTTTAGGAAGTTAGAAGGGGAAGAGATTTCCTTTGTGAACTTGTTTCATTATTAGCTCATTGGCTCTATGTTTTTCAATAGCTATTTCTCACAATACAAGTTTGTCAGAGGTGGTCAATCCATTGTCGGTTGGTGAGATGAATGAGAAGAATAAGAAGATGAATCAAGATAAACCAGAAACATTGTCACAGTTCTTTCCTTTTCTAGGTTTCAGTGAAGCTTTGTGACTGGTGGGACATGTGTTACCAACATTAACTTCCCTCCAGGTATTGGTAAATGCATCTGCATATGTTCCAGTGGATATAAAAGGGAATTTTACCAGAACAAAATCAGTCACTGCAAATCAAGCCCTTGTGGAATGTCACTCAGGTAAGCTGAGTGACATGTTTCTATTAGGAGCTTACTTAATATGTTTATGATGTCTTAGTTGAGCTTAGAGACAGTGTTCATTTGATAGAGCTGCCATGTGGATACTTTTAGAAATATCATCTTTTCATACTGCACATACCGGTAGTGGCTGCATTGAGATAAAATCCTGCATATGTATGGACACAGATGGTGGTAATATTATTTGTCTAATGTGAGTGAATCCCCAATGAATTGTTTTAGATGCCTCATCAGTACTGATTGAAGTGAGTTTACAGGGTTCTGAGAAAATAAGGTCTGAAACAGAGAAATATGATTTTCCTTCAGAGAATGTGACTATGGCCAGTAATGAAATGCTTGGGCTTCTACTCAATCAGCATGGATTCAGACAAATGTGATTTTGACATCTGCAAATCCTACTTTTAACTTGGTTGGCCATTGCCCTCATCTGCATCTCAATCCTGATATGTCTTGGCAGTTCCATCCAAATATTAGCCAAGGCTGACCCTGTTTAACTTCTGAGATCTGCTGAAATCGGCTCATCTGAGTCATCCAGATCAAAGCAAATGTTACTGTACTCAGTCATACTTAAAGACTAATTTTCCCCCACCCCTAATCTATTTTCTGCCCTTTGTGAAAACATAGAAAAGGAGACATTTCTCTGGGGATGTGAAGATCTTCAACACATTTCTCTGGGTGTGTGAAGATCGTCAAACTGTACAACAAGAATAGCTACTCCAAATTGACAAAACTGAAGTGATCACTTTATGGTCCATTCTGCACAGTACTAAAAGGATGTCTGTGGAACATCTTAAAAAGAGATGGCTGCCTCTTTTCACTCCACACATCCAAAATAAGATCTCTATGGGACGTCTTAAAAAGAGGTGGCTTCTGTGTACTTTTCAGACAGCAAAGGCGCCAGAGGGGAAAAGAGGTTATTTGCCTCCTGACCATTTTGCTCTTTAGTCAGTTTCACCCTTTGCTTGTATCCAATATTTTGCATCCTGGCAGAGGTGTATTTGCCTAGGGAACATGGGGTACCCTATGTCACCGGGCGCCCCCCCCAGTGGAGGGTGCAAAAATTTCAGATTTGTTGTGTTTTTTGTATGTTTCAGTGTTTTTTCCGTTTTCAGCCTGTAGGGGACACATCTTTTAGACTAGCAGCACCAAACTTTCAGGAATATTTCAGGTTTGGTAAAGGGGGTCCAAAGTTATGGGCTCCCAAAAGGGGTGCCCCATCCCCCATTGTTTCCAATGGGAGCTAATAGCAGACGGGGGGCTACACCTTTGAGGGTCCATAACTTTGCACCCTCTGAACCAAACTTCACCAAACCTGGGTGGTATCATCAGGATAGTCTCCTAAAGATACTCTGAAATTTTGGTGCTGCTATCTTCACAATTGCACCCCTGATAGCAGGCACCTCCCCAAATTTCCCCAGATTCTCCTTTTAAATCCACCCCCTTCAGCATGGACTTAAAGGGAGAATGTGAGGTCCCCAGATTAAACATTGAAAGTGATGCTGTTTCAGGGTGGGGGAGAATCCACCCCAAAACATCATCACTTTTAATGTTGTTTTAACTGGGGACTCCAGATTCTCCCTTTAAGGTGGATTTAAAAGAAGAATCTGGGCTCCCTAGTTTAAAAACAATTGAAAGTGATGCTGCTTGGGTGTGGATTCCACTGGAAGTGTTTTGTGAGAGATGATGCTGACATTTGTTTGGTAAATGTTTTGCTGGGGGTGATTTGTGAAAGATTTACATGCTTAATACCCACTTGCACTGGCTTAGAGCTGTTTTTCAGGCTAACAACCTACCTCATAAGGTTGGTGTGAGGACAAAATTAGGGAAGAGAGTTGGTGAGGAGAGAGCCATGTATGTTTGCTGGAGGTGGCAGGTGTTTTGTGAGCTGGTGCAAAAATCATTGTTTGGTTGTGGTGGGAGAGGGTTTGTGTGTTTGGCCCATGAGGGTTTTGCCCCCGGGCTCCAGTTTGCCTATGTCTTGGTGAAGGGATTCTTCCTGCCTCCATTTGTTGAAGGTTGCCCCAAGGCATTTGTTCTGCAGGCTCTGATCCTGAGTGCCTTTTCAGCTCGAAAAATACATACCGTATATACTTGAGTATAAGCTGACTTTTTCAGCCCATTTTTTATGCTGAAAAAGTCCCCCTTGGCTTATACTCTAGTATATACAGTAATTCCAAGATGGCGGCTGGAACTGGGGCTGCTGTGGGAATCCGGTAAGCATGTTGCTGCTTTTTTTCTAACTCACCAGAGAGCCATAAAAACAAGCTGTAAGGACTGCCTGTGTAGCATTACAACTAGGTTGCGTGTGTGTGTGTGTTAAAGAAACCGAGGCATTTCTCTCCTAAGGGTTATTGGTGTGTTGCATTCTAGAGGAATTCAATTCTTCATAAAGTAGTTTACTACCAAATACTGATGTTGCTGAAGACAAAGACTTTCTTTGGATCAAAGTTTAGGCTGGCATGGCTATGAATCCCAGAATTATTCTACATTTGGAGGAAACCAGTGGTTCATTTGTGTTCCTAGAGTGCTGGAAAGCTGCTCATCCCTAATGCAAACTCTGTTAAGCAACTCTATCTCATCTTGCTCCCAAATCTTCTGTTTTTAGTTGCTACTGAGTCAAGTTCGAAGGCTTATACTCAAGTCAATAAATTTCCCAGTTTTTTGTGGTAAAATTAGGTGCCTTGGCTTATATCCGGGTCGGCTTATACTCGAGTATATACGGTAGTTGAACTTGACTGCTCCTGCTAATTCTGGCAATATATAGTTTTTTTCCTAAGGATGTCTTAGGAAAAAAGGCTGTATGGAGTGTTTTCCTAGGACACCTTTCTTTGTGTCCTCAAAACATCTTATTTCAGCTGGACCTATGGTGGAATGGATCTATGGTACACAAATAAGTTCCTTTATTTTCAGCCCCAGCCAAAAATTCATATTAAATTATGATGGAAATCATACCCTGTGAATCTGTGTGGGCCTCTTCACTGTTGCCAGCTCTTTAACCAAGAAAAAAAATGGGGGGGGAGAGAAAAGGGGGAAAACACCTTTTGAGATATAATTAGCTTAAAGGAACATTTGCTTTTTTGTAATGATCATTCTGGGTGAGAATCAGTGAAATTTTGATAATAGTCTCCTTATAATTCACAAGATTATTGACCTGGGGTATGTACATGTTATTACAGATAAAGCTGCTAGATCTAATTTGTTTATTTATTTGTCAACAATCTTCCAGTCTTTTGGTATGTGAAGATGCAAAGCATCTTTGGCTTTCTTAATAGTATCATCTTGCAATACTCCATCCCCAATAAACTGTTAGGAACTTCAGCTGATTACTGTCGGTTTAGAGACTGGGTATTTTAAAATCTAAAGCAGCACCCTGGTATAAATTAAGAGCAACCACTTTAGAACTTCTTATTTGATTAACATCACAAATTATAACCTCCAAGCAGCCCTTACATCATTATGTTTTCAAATCATGAGAATGGCAATATTGTGTGGGCATCATTCTCAAATGCCTAGGGACCAAAGATTATGTATTTGTGGCTCCCCAACCTTGGAGGATTTACCACACTACATTCTGCTTTGTCTGTTGAATACTGATCTGAAGGCAATGTTTTGGCAAGAATATTATCTGGTATAAACTTATATTCTGATGTTGAGAAAATCAGATTTTTGTTGTCTGATTCCAATGCGTATGTCTTACACAGAGTTGCTTTGTTTGCTCTTGCAACAAAGAAAATAAAGTGCAAGGCAGTATCAGAGGGAGTAGCCATTTAGTTTTGAAGATAACTGTTTTATATTGCTTTATCACATTTTAGTATCTTTTTTGTATTAGTATAGTATGTGCATTTGTATTATTATCTACAGGTTTTACCTAATTTGTGATGGGTAGTGATTATATACAATAAATTTTACTTGCTTTAACATGGTAATAGAGAAGAAACCTCCACCCCCCATTGTTTCTAGTAGTTATCTTCCTGACCTGAAAATATCAACAGGAAGAAAAAACAAAACACAAAAGGAAATGATTGAGTGAGATAGGGATATCACTCACTGTTTTAATGACAGGAGAAAAATTGTATGCAACTACAGCTGAAAGCCAGCTGGGTGGTAGATGATTTTACTTCAGGGCAGGTTCTGTTACAGCAGTAAAAGCTTATCCTTGATGTTGTGTTTATGTCTCAATTCCCCAGAAAGCCATCAATAATCTAATGAGAAGGCAGTGCTGTACTGCTCAAGTGACAAGCCTGTTTCAGCATCACATCTTTACAAATGATAGCAAGCAGATAGTTGGAACAAAATGCTAACTCTTCAGAGAGCACCTTAGGTATTGTCTCTGAAGAAGCAACTTGCAGAAAGTTTAGGAAGGGTGGCCATGCATACTGAAATATAAGTGCAATTGTTGTACTCTTGGATCCATGCAGAGAGAAGAGGAATCAAACAAAAGTAAACAGGGGCAGGTCAATAGAAAGGTCTATGTAGAGTTCATCCACAGCATTTTAAAATTCCTTAACATAATCTCAGTGTATTCAGATAAAATGTGCATTACCTTTTTTCTGCATAGAAAAAGGCAACAAAAATACAGATACTGACTATATCCAAGGTTAAAAGGGAAACAAGCACTACAAATGTTTTATATCTTCTGATAAGCACCTCTTTCATATCTGTTCCAGTAGCGCAATTTGCTCTATAAGAGGGATTTTATCCCTATGCCAAAGCAACAAAAAAGATGAAGTATAGTTGTGCATTTAATTATGCCTGCAGATCATTTTGTATCCTGTAAGTTTGTATTATAATAAAATCGTAGCATGGAAGAGTAGATAGCACCTGCCTGGAGGGATTACCTTGCTTTGAAAGCAGGGATTTTTCCCCTCATGCACCATCCTCACCTGTCCTGACCTGTCATTGGATCTCAGCAGCTAAGCAGAGTCAGCTTTGGTTAGTACTTGGTTAGCACCCTGGTGGAGGGGTGAACATACAGGTGGCTGGGCGGGCGAGCGGGCAGGCACCAGGGGCTACGTCAGTGCTCTTGAGCTGCTGCCGACCCCATCAGTGTAGCTGCGGCATGCCAGAGACATGCCTGGGGATGGAGCTGATGTTAGCTTCCACCCTGGCTTAGCAGCCAGTTATTCTACAGCTTGGATCTTGGATTCATGTTACCCATTAAACCTTAGAGAGGGCTTTGGATGAAAGGAAAGTCTTCTGGAGGTGGAGGTGTGGTGCAGTAGCAGTGCCATCTCAAACTGCCTAGGGCTCTGGATTAGACTGCTTTTTAAAAAAAACTTTGAACATTTTCAAATGTAGACATCATTACAGTTCTAGTATCAACTGACTTTCCCTAGAACTTTATCAGGCCTGGAAGTACAGTCCCAGTTGCCAGAGTGCTAAATTAACAGCAAAATTCTGGTTATTTTTAATGGAGCAGACTTCATAATCGTTCTGTTAAGTAATGAAACCATTTTTCTCCTTGTTTTGCAATCTGCCTGTTAATGCAAATGAGCATTTTGAAAGTAATGAAGCATAATGTTCAACTGCATGTTGATGAACATTTCACCTGTATCATATGGCATGGAGACAACTAGCCAGCCTATCAGTCTTGCCTGCAAGAGAGCCAGCTTACCTGCCAGCAGAACAAGACCTAAACAAGACCTGGTGAGCTGTGGCCTGTGGTCAGAGGGAGGGAGGGAGGGAGGGAGAGTCCTTCCCCACTCACCCCATTCGGAACACCTGTGGAGGGTGGGGCCTGGCAGCTATATAAGATGCTGCAGCAGTCTCTGTAGCTTCAAAGATATGTCTGTGTGTTTTTAAAGTTTTCAGCTGAAATCAGAGGTGGGATCCAGCAGGTTCTCACCAGTTCTCGAAAGTGGGTTACTAATTATTTGTGTGTGCTGAGAGGGGGTTACTAATTGGGTCTGCTGTTCCATCACACACCTCGCTACCGCTTCTTCCCCGAGAGAGGCCCATGCCACTTGCCTCTGGACGTGAAGGTTCCATATAGCAATTGCGACTAATAATATAACTCCCTGAACTGGGTTAATCCCTTTCAGGTACTGCAATTCATTGATTCTCAGCCTTTCGTACCTTTTATCTCACCAGTCTCTATCAAAGAACCTGTGTGTTTCACCATTGCTGTGTTCAGATTTGTGAGTTGAGGCATTTTCTATAATGTGATGATGATTTAGAAATGACCTGGTGCAAAAAAAATTTTTGGAGTCATGGTGGGGTGGCTGCCCATGCGGGGGAGGCATCCAACTCAAGTTTTGCCTAGATATGCCTCTGCTCCCTTTGCTGAGGGGGGGCTGGCAAGGGAACCTGTTACTAAAATTTTTGGATCCCACCACTGGCTGACATGCTTTATTTTTCTGGGCTAAGCAGACAAAATGCTTGAAAACTATTCTTTTCAAAATGTTTTCAAAACATTTGGCAAACATTTTAAATGCTTAGTGCAGAAAAGCCATTGTTAAAACAATATAATAACATTCAATAACTGTGTTTTTTTAAAAAGAAAAAGACCATGGTGGCCAGGAGGCAGAGAATGACCATTGCCAGGGGGCTGGAGCATGGAAACTATTGGGAACCTGCCATATGGAAGTCCCAATGACAATATGCTCTATTGGCAGCTGCAGCAACAATGAAGGAACTATGCAAGCCTGTCCTTGTGTGGAAAGCTCTCTAGTCTTTGTTCATATGGTCTCAAAGCAGTTGATATCTTCTTGTCAAAAAAAATCAAATCCCTTTACCTTTAATTGTTAACGCACACAGACACACTCACACAAAGTGCCCTAAGCATAATGAAAATCTGCTCATCTTTTTAGTTCATTGGCCTGTGTTCATTTGTATCTAAGATTGATTAATGTAGCCATTGTTAAACCAGTTTCCCTTGACCTGTATTAGTTCTTACAGAGCAAATTTTCCTTTTATGTCAAGGCTTTATAATCCAGCTGTTGATCTTACTGTTCAAAAAACACCCGTAGTTTGATAGTTTTTATTCCTTGCACATTCTGAATCTCCTTGGCTTTTATGCCAAACGTAAGGTTAATTACATTGTCAGGTCGATAACATTGACAACAAAAATATTGCAAAAACTTTCACAAATAAGGCACTGATCTGACAAAACCCTATAGGCAGCCTTAATAAGAACAAAACAGGTGTAAAATGTGGATTATAAGGAACTAAAGGGTCAAATTACACAAGAGGTTGGAAATCGATGAATGATAATCCAGGGCATTTTTTTGGGGATCTGGAACTGTATAGTATAGCCTGATTTTGTCAGATCTCAGAAGCTAAGCAGAATCAGTACTTACATGGGAGTCCACCAAAGAAGCCTTTGCAGAGGGTGGCAATGACAAAACACCACTGAAAACTTGCCTTGAAAATCCTATGTGATCACCATGTCAACTGCTATTTGATGACACTTTAGAACACACAACAGCCAAAGGGTTAAGAATCAAACCTTGGTGCAGAGAAGATAGGGATTAATTATTTATCTTCATTCCACTTTCCAGACTTCAAACAGTTCTCCAGACCTGCTGTGTCTTCCACTATGGAAACATGTAACACTTGTACATTTTTTTTAAATAGAGAAAATAGCAGCTCTTGAAATTTGTTCAGTGTTAGGAAAATAGCTCTTTGGAGAGACAAACTGTTAAACATTCTTACCCCTCTATGCTATGGTGTCAGTTCAATGTGAGGGGCCCACAACTACTATGTGAGCACCATAAAGTTGAGCCAGTGTAGTGCTGACACAACATGGTGCAATGGTTAGTGTGTTGGACTAGGATATGGGAGATCCACGTTCAAATCTCTGCTCTGCAATGGCAGCTTGTTAGATGAACTTAAGCAAGTCACACATTCCCAGCGCTTCTTTATGCAGATGATACTATTATAATGTCGTATACCAGGGTAGGCTTGTTACGTTTAATGAACAGATGCTACAGCTACTGCAAATTAAACAAGTTGGAACTTAACTTTGATAAATCAAAAGTCACACATTCTCAGTCAAACCTTCTTCAGGAGGTTGTTGTGAAAATAAAATGGAGGAGAGGAGGATAAAGTAAACTGCTTTGGATCTCGATTGGAAATTATCGTGGGGTATAAATGAGGTAAATAAAACAAACAAATGTAGCTGAGATATGTTGATGGATCTTCTATGGTTTATTGTGACAGGCTTCTATAAATTTACCAGGCTTCTATAAATTTACTCTTAAGAACTTGGGGAGGCAGGTTCATTTAAGATAAAACTTTCCCCTCACTTGCTCCCCTCAAAGGTCTAATATATAGTTGAGCAGCAAGTATAAAAGGCTTTAGTGAGGAAAATTTTGTTGTGAGCAAGAAAAACATAGAAACCATCAGGCAGGGGTTATATTAATATAACAAAGAAGAGTTATTTATATGCAGGTTATTTTTAAATGACAGTTCAGCAGTGCAGGTATTTAATCATACACAAGAGAAACCTGGTTCTGATTTGAATTCTCTTTAATGCTTGCAGTTACAAACAGACTTTCGCTGCTTAGTCACCATATTTAATCCTTTCACACAAATGCAGGATTCTACCAACACCAGGCTGCCCTTTCTCCTAGAGGTGGACTTAAAACACTCTACAGCACTGTCAGACAGAATTATTATTTAACTATCTGCTCTCCTGCTGAGGCAGACCCAAAATGACTGCTGGTGTGCCCCTTCCCCAACACAACATGCTATCTACACTCTGAAAGGTGATTGGATGCTGCAGTAGTATTCTTGTTGGCTCAGGTACAAAATAGCTAGTTGGAATTTTTTATCTTTCACGGGCAGAACAGCCTCCTAGAAACACCAAGTCTCCCACTACAGCAGGAGGCCTCCAAGTATCCTGCACACCAGCACCTGTATAGTAGAGTTTTTGCAAAATGCTAGAGCATCTGCCATGTCACTTCCTGTTTTTACCAGAAGAGTTGCACGTGCACTGGTGTAACACTGGCATGTCAAACTCTGCTCTAATTTCCTCCTTGGGGTTTCTGGTTACAGTTTTGCAACCCTATCTGTCATAGTTACCTATACCCTTTCTCACTGAAAGAACTAAGTGCTATCAGTCGTGGTGTGGCAAAAGTAAAAATAGTATGCTTCTGTGGGTGAAAATAGTCCTGAAGGTCTATGAGCATTAAAGAATAATTTTTTAAAGCACAGCCTTTGTCAACACCATCATTCTGTGCACTAGTTTCATAAAGGAGGATTTGTGTTGCCTGAAATGACTATAGGTGAACCTTGCCTTTTTCAAATGGAGATATTCCTTTCTATGGAAAAAATCGCCAATGGAGCAGGAGCAGGCTTTTCATATCTTGTGCCACAGTTATTGTCAGAAGGTAAGAAAGAAAATGTTTTACAAAAAAGGGGTGTGTGTTGGAGTCAGGATGCAGGAGTGGGTTAATGAATTGTTTTTGAGTGTCTCATCAACAATATTTTGGTATCTGTCAAACTAAAAAAGAAGACTACAATCAAACCATTCTATCACATAGTGGGAAAGCCTTATATGGAATAAATTTTTCAACCCCATCCACAAGCCAAGTGCCCAGCTGCAGCACTGTGATGCTTCCTGGTGGTGTGGGGAGGCTGCAAAAAACAACAACAACAACAAAAACAAACCACCTCTCTACTGTTGAGCAGCCTTTATGGGGCTGCTCAGACTTAACACACTGTTTTTGGTGGCTTACGTCTGAATCAAACGCTGCTGGCTTACGGCAGCAAATGACTGTTTGAAGTCAGTTCCTTACCCAGCCATGTTCTTGGACTGACTCCACTGTGCTGACAGAGGTGGAATGAGTGTGGGGACGCTGGAGCCATTATTGGTGGCAGTGAATGTGCACTGGCAACATCGACTTTCCACCAGGATTAGGCCCTGGGGATTTGTCATGACCACTTGCCAGTGAGAGTTATATTGATGATGTATATAAATCTGCACATCCAAAAGAATACTGCTTTGAGACACTTCAGCACACCTGGCAAAGGACTAGAATGTAATAATCTGTTTTGTCTTGTCCTGCTGTTCTTTCAGAGAGTTTGATGAATGGGCTACCATCATATGATTGTGTCAAGAAACCAGAATTTCAAATGGTGGTAGCACCCATGTCAATATATAAATTGTAATTATTATGCTATATTCATTCATAAATGCTGAGATTCTAATGTTGACTGCTATATTAGTGGGAAATGGTGGGGATATAGCCTGGCCAGGATATGGCCAGGAGAAAGAAAATGCAGGGAAAATTAATGAACCTGGGTCTTTAGAAATAGTGGATCCCTATTTATCTATCCACAGGCTTCCAAGATGTACATAAAAATTATGACCTTTTCTGCCTGCAGAAGTTATTCTTGAAAGCAAATTACATTGAAATCAGTGAAACCTCTGGGTGAATGTGGTAATGACTGAGCTGTTATTTTCTATGGCTTCTCTACATCTTCAGAGCATGTGCTGTTCAGAGCATGTACTGAAGACTCCACAAAAACACACAGAGTGCAATTCAACTGCAACTTCAGCCCTTTTCAGTCCCATGGATTTCAGTGGGAACGCTTAAACCTTTTCTGTAGAAATCAACGAGTATGTAAAAGCACTGAACTTTGACTGGATTGTACCCTCAAATTATACATATAAAAACTTGAGTGGCAGCTTTTGCAGCAGTCAATAAAAGCATAGTATCTGGTAAAGTACAAATAGTTATAAAAGTTACACTTACACCCTGTCAAACTCTGCAGAGAACTGTCCTCACTCTTACTTCAGTCACAGAGGGCAGGCAATTTGAAGCCAGACTCAGCAAGCAACCCTGAAGGTGTATTCACACATTAGGGAAGAGCAGCCAACTCTCAGCCTCAAAGAATGTCTTGCAGAAACCTTGAGGTTAATCGGCATGTCTTCTATGCCCATCTACAGTGCAAAGAAGCTATGGCACACATCAGGTGGAGTTCTTGGAATGTCAGGCAAGAAATGTCCTTGCATATCTGGGACAAAGGAAAGCAATGTGAAGTGTGACAGCTTTTCTTGCTGTACAATTAGAGGTATTGTACGAAGTATCTCTTCAGAAACAAGCCGCCAACACTGAAGAAAATACTCAATGATGTAAAAAGCAATCCAGATCTGCTGGGTATCTCCCAAACAACACATTTTGAAAGACATTGACTTTGCCTACTATCTATCTATCTATCTATCTATCTATCTATCTATCTATCTATCTATCTATCTATCTATCTATCTATCTATCTATCTATCTATCTATCTATCTATCTATCTATCTATCTATCTATCTATCTATCTATCTATCTATCTAACTAACTAATATACCGCCCCATCCCCAAAGGGCTCTGTCAGCGCCACAAGGATTGCACCTTGATTGACAAGCCTGAAAACATAGCTCAGAGGGACCAATATCTCAGAAATATTCACCAGTTTTGTTCAGAGGAGATGAAGATTTCTTTTCTGGATGAGACATGGGTGAACGCAGGGCAAACAGTCTCAAAGTGTTGGCAAGACCAAGCTGTCAAGTCTGCTATGGATGCATTCCTTAAGGGGTTGTCTACAGGACTGAAAGAGCCATCTGGCAAGGGCAGTTGCTTGATTTGTGCTCACTGTGCAGATGAGGAACAGACCAAAACACACTTTGGTTGGTTCAGGGGACTCATAAAGACACTGGGTAAGCTCATTTCCTTTGTGTAGCTAAAGGATTCCATCTTAATTCTCAAGGTTTTATATTTGGGATAGGAATAAACTGATATATACATCAAAGCTTAAATATCCTGGAAAAAGTTTGTAGAGAGTCACACCTGGTTGTATGCATGCTTAAGCTACAAATTAAGGGTAGTCTTTTTCGTTTATGAACCTCTGCTTTGTCTTTTGCCACAGGGCTTAATTATCAGGATGACACCAATGAATATGAGGAGAATCTTTGTTTTCCTGGAGTCCCTTGCACAAATACCATGGGATCCTATGCACATGGCAGCTGCTCCAGTGGGATGGAGGGTGATGGCAAGACTAGAAGACATGAGTATTATTGATAGACAGGGCCAAATTCTGCTGTGGGAGAATAAGGAGAGAACTAATATTCTCTCTATATTTGCTTGCATTTGTCGCAGTGTTCTCTCTGGCCCTTTCCGCACGGGTGATATACAGCGGCCCAGGAGAAACAAAAATGCTGTCCCTGGGTGGCTGTTCACACAGGAGGCACTACTGCATTGCAGCAGCACCATCCTGACCACCTGAAAGTGGTGTAAAGCCGCCGCTTTTAACCTCGCAAAACAAGCGAGGTTTTTGCAAAGGAGTGTCTTCCCAGCGGTGCGATGCAAACTGCACTGCTGGGAAGACGCTGCTTCTCCCGTCACCTTCACTCACCATCATGTCCAGCGTCACCCTGGAAGGCTGCAGGGACCTGCCCACGCTGCCCTCCGACTCCTGGAGGTTGGAGGGCAGCATGGGCGGGTCCCTGCAGTCCTTCAGGGCGACACTGGACATGACGGTGAGTGGAGGGGGCTAACCGAGATGGAGCCACCTCTCTGGCTGGGTGGGGAGTGCGGGCCGCTTGCACGCTAGCATGCAAATGGTCCCAGAGCCTCCATCGGCATAAATTATGCCGGTGGAGGCTTGTTTTCGCCCGTGTGCGGAAAGGGCCCCTGCTTTTTCCTGTCATTTTTGCAGATCTGTTAGCATTGAGTAAGTAAACTACATTATGTAGTTGCATACTACACTAGTTGCTGATAAAAATTCAGCACCAGCAAACTATGGGTGAGTTGTATGTGTCTGTGCATGGAGATTTACATTGACTCCAGATAGTGGTGCTCCTAAGCTCACTGAGCTGGTGTTACAGAGAGTGCTTAATGAATCAACCATCATGATAAATCATGTAATTTATGAACATTCCTAAGGTTCAATCCAACTATTTTCTGGATTTTTCTGTTCACATATACATGTCTGTTAACTTTCAGTGCAGAGAAGGAGAAAACGAAATGAAGTAACAATGAAGTGGAAAGAGACTCATAGCAATGTTCACACAATTCTCTAGTGCTGAATTTCTCCACAAAATTTGATTTGATCATCACGTCTGTCTGTCTGTCTGTCTGTCTGTCTGTCTGTCTGTCTGTCTGTCTGTCTGTCTGTCTGTCTGTCTGTCTGTCTGTCAGTCAACACACCTTTTAATGTCATGACAAAACACACAGAAACTTGCAGCTTGTATATCCTGGAAAGCAATGTCTAATCTCAGAGGTCAGTATTTCATGCTTATCTAGCCCACCAGATAAGCTTATGAATCCTGGAGACTAGTGCATGACTGCAGTATTCACTCACTCAAAAATATGTGAACTATATTGAATAGTAAAGAAAAATACATATTCCCATACAAGTTTCAAACAAAGAAACAGCAAAAAAAAAATGAGAGGAACAGAAGGCTAGGACAATAGAATGTCTGGATGCATATTGTGAGATGAATGGTGATGGAATTGAGTTGGGGGATTTGCTCATTACTACAGCTTCACTCTTACTTTTGTTGATTATAAAAGAAAGCATCAGCTTGTGCATGTGTGTTTAAGAATGGCTTACAAATGAGGAATCCTACAATCAATTTACTGTCCATTGTAAACCTGATTAAATCTTTCTTTGGTTGAATTTACAATTTTCTCTGATATAAACTGTTCTCTGCAGACTTTTACTTCATTGATTTTAGGCCACTTTGTGGTTGTCTTGAAGTGTCTATTGTGTGTGTGTGTGTATGCGTGCGCGCATTAATTTGATTATGTGTGATTGGAGAAAGAAAGATTCAATTAAAGCCCAAGCAAAGTCCCCCCCCCCCTTTAATCAAAATGCTGTTGCTTATTTGCACACTATCATGATTTTAAAAGCTTTCTGTGATGCAATACTTGTACGCAAATCAAATGGGCAAATGCACTGGAGTAAGGAAAACAATCATGAGTTGTAAAGTGCCTTGTTTTCATAGACAGTTTTCTGCTGATCTTGGCAAGTCTTGTTTGGCTGACGTCCTGATTGTAAGACATCTGATATGCAGAACAGATCCTTCACTGAGGCTCTTGATATCAATGTATTACAAGGGTACTTTTCTGGTTAGGATGGCACTGATGATTGCCTAGAATTGACCAGCTAAAACTACCCTGACTTGTAATACCATGTAGGTTGGCCATATACTTTTGTTTCTTTAAAGGTTGGGTTGGAGGGGACATTTTGGCTCCTGTATCCTTATTGCGGCTACATTACCAAATTTCTCCTCCTACTCAGTTATTGAAGTTACAGTAATAATATTCAGTACTTGACCACCTTAGAGGAATTCAATTAAAACTTCACATGGTAGAAAGGTGTTTGCAGTTTTGAGAGTTTGGGGAAGAAGGAAAGATTCCAGATTCCAGGCACTAGGCAAGCTCTTGAAAGTCTAATGTTATGCTGTTATGATGTCATGGCTAGGAGTGGTGTAGTGTCATGGCTAGGAGTGGTGGACTCTAATCTGGAGTTTGATTCCCACTCCTATACATCAGGGGTGTAATGCCCATTGGGCAAAGTGAGCAGTTGCCCAGGGCGCCCCTTGTGGTGGGCGCCAAAAATGCAGGGTTCGTTTGTGTATTTTTTGGTATTGTAGTGGGTTTTCTGTTTTAGGCCTGCAGGGGGTGCAGTGTTTAGGCTAGCAGCACCAAAATTTCAGGGATGGTTCGGGAGACTCTCCTGATGCTATCACCCAGGTTTGGTTTGGTTTGGTTCAGGGAGTCCAAAGTTATAGACTCCCAAAGGGGTGCCCCATCCCCCATTGTTTCCAATTGGAACTAATAGGAGATGGGGGCTACACCTTTGAGGGTCCATAACTTTGCACCCCCTGAACCAAACTTCACCAAACCTGATGGTATCATTAGGAGAGTCCCCCAAAGATACCCTGAAAGTTTTGTGCTGCTAGCTTAACAATTGCACCCCTGACAGCAGGCACCCCCCCCCAAAATTTCCCCAGATTTTCCTTTTAAATCCCCCCTTTGGCGTGGATTTAAAGGGAGAATCTTAGGTCCCCAGTTTAAACATTCAAAGTTATGCTGTTTCAGGGTGGGGGAGAATCAATTCCAAAATAGCATCACTTTCAATGTTGTTTAAACTGGGGACCCCAGATTCTCCCTTTCAGGTGGATTTAAAAGGAGAATCTGGGCTCCCTAGTTTAAACACCATTGAAAATGATGCTGTTTGGGGGTGGATTCCAGCATCACTTGTTTAAACTAGGGAGCCCAGATTCTCCCTTTAAATCCATCTTGAAGGGAGAATCTGGGGTTCCCAGTTTAAATAACATTGAAAGCGATGTTGTTTCCCCCAATTGGGGGACTGGATACAACACCATAAAATGTTTTCATAGCAGTAATAAAATATTTTGAAAGAATTTTGAAAATGTTTTCAAAAAAATTATTTCTGCTGTGTGGCATGGTCTATTGCTGTGTTCAGATTTGTGAGTTGGGGCATGTTCTATAATAGGATGGTGACTTTGAAACGACCTGGTGTAAAAAAATCATTGCCTGGTCACGGTGGGGGAGGGCGGCTGCCCAGGGGGTCGCCAAACTCCAGTTTGCCTAGATACGCCACTGGGCATAGCTACAAGGGGACCGGTGGGAGTGCGTGTTGCATCGGGCATTCGCCTGGGGGGCATCAAACTCAGGTTTTGCCCAGGGCTCTAGTTTGCTTAGTTATGCCACTGCTATACATGAAGCCTCTTGGATGACCTTGGGCTAGTTACAGTTCTTCAGAACTATCTCTGCCCCACCTACCTCACAAAGTGTCTGCTATGGGGAGAGGAAGGGAAGGAGTTTGTAAGTCACTTTGAGATTCCTTACAGGAGAGAAAGGCAAGGTATACATCCAAACTCTTCTTTTTTGTGTGCTAAGAGTCCTTCTATCCAAAACATTTATATCCCACTTTTCACTTAAAATGGTTCTATGGGGATTCAGGAAATTGTGATGAACATCTCACAAAATAGGTTATGTAAGAGTAGTACCCACTATCCACCTTATGGTGAAGGATTGCTGAAGATAATCTTAGCATTGCATCCTGGTTAGTTCATATGAAGAAGAGGGTTCCAGTATCACTGTTAGTAGTGCCAAGCACATTTTTAGTTAGTAGTGCCAAGCACTCTTTAGCACACATGCTAAAGAGGTAAGGCCCACACCAGTGACTAGGATTGGAAATCTCCTGATGGGGCCTGGAGTTCTCCCAGAATTATGTCTGATCTTCAGACCACAGAAATCAATTCCCCTGGAGAAAATGAAAGCTTTAGAGGGTGGAGTCTATGGTATCACATCTCTCCCCTCCCCCCAAATTCCATGCTCCACAGGTTCTACCCCAAATATCCAGGATTTTCTCTACCCTTAGTTGGCAACTCTACAGTAGACATAATAATATCACGCAAAAGACAGACCTACTTTACAGCCTCTCATATGATTTGACACAGCTGAATTCTATCCAATACCAGCCAGTCAACAAGGAGATGGTCATGGCTATTCTGTAGTGTAAGATCCTGTTCTTATCAGCTGAATAGTTAAACACAGATCTGAGCCATCAGTATTTTTTTTCTTTTTCTGTGATTTGATTTTATACAGTACTGCCTAAGTTATCAAGTGGGGTTGGTGCCGTTTCTTTATTATCCTAAATCCTTATGGCTTCGCTTTTATAATCATGACTTCATCTTCCAGTCCCATAACTTAGTTCACTCCCCAACATAAAGAACCACAACTCCTTCCACCCATGTAGGATTTCATAGCTAACTCACAGAGGTGAATCCTCCCAATTTTCCACAGGCATATGAGATCCCATGGTGGACTTCACTAAGTTGTGTTATCGAGCACCACTGACAGAAATGTCATTACCCTGTTGAAGCCAGCCAGCAGCTAATTGCTTTGAAACATGAC
The DNA here is from genome assembly GCF_021028975.2 of Sphaerodactylus townsendi. NCBI lineage: Eukaryota > Metazoa > Chordata > Lepidosauria > Squamata > Sphaerodactylidae > Sphaerodactylus > Sphaerodactylus townsendi. The sequence continues at coordinate 49,065,551 of NC_059426.1, forward strand.
TCCAAGTGGAATATTCAGTGTCTAACTTATTAGAGGAAATTAATATTTGAAATAGTCTCCAATGGACAATTTACTTGATTTACTTCCTGGAGCTCTTTAAGCTAGAGTATCCAAAGTATTGCTCTTGGACCAGCTGCCACCTGGAGACATCACAGTGTAGTTTGGCAATGGTCCACTTGCATAAATGTGGAATATGGGCAGAGCAGGTCTAATGTGATATATTTTTTTCTAATTGACCAAGATAATGTGCTGTTCTTGCAGTCTCTCCAACAAAGTCCATCGCATAGGAAAGGTCATTTTGGTAGCCTACTTCTGTTTGTACACCCACAGCTGGATGTAACTGTTCTTGCTAAATAATGCCTTGTTTTGATGAAACTCCAGATGCTGACTCATTTGATGGCCTTTGTTCTCTGGTTGTCTTCCAGGATAAACAACCTAGAGGGTTATCTGATTTGATGTTAGACTTCATTTCCATCATCAATCACAGGAAAACACTAATGCTGTGCCTTTTTCACCTCCATTCTCCTTTATTATATCTGAGGACAGTGCTGACATGATGGAAGCTTTCATTACTGATAATCATAATACCAGAGGTGAATTGAAAAAGACTGGGGGTAGGTGGCCAGCCAGATCTCTAGAAATGAAGACTATTTCTGCAGTTAAGCATGTTAATGCTACCAATGCAAATGTAAAGTGTAGCATGATTAAATGTGTGGCCAAGGTTTCCTTTTTAGGTTTTTAAACTTCTGTACAGAGCTGTCATGTTTTGTAAAACTTGTTTCCTTAATAGTCTATACCAGGGGTAAGGAACCTGCGGCTCTCCAGATGTTCAGGAACTACAATTCCCATCAGCCCCTGCCAGCATGGCCAATTGGCCATGCTGACCGGGGCTGATGGGAATTGTAGTTCCTGAACATCTGGAGAGCCGCAGGTTCCCTACCCCTGGTCTATACATATAAATGTAAACACACAAGATAGGATTTTCACCCATAGAGTGCAACTTTCTTGCCTGCCCCCTCCAGCTGCAGCCTGAAATGTCCTCCCTCAGAATGCTGGAATCACCCAGAACAGCAGAAAGAGGGTTAGAGGGCTGCCATTGGATGGGAAAACTGGTGATAATCACCCCTTGGCATACATGGATCTGTTCAGTGGGTTTGGATCCTATGGAATTTTTTCATAAATTGTGGTGTTTTCTTCTATCTCAAAGAGACTTGTATCAACAGAAGAACCTCTTGTGCCTGTGAAAAGATTCTTTCAGTAGAGGGAAATACCACAGCAAATGGGAAAGTTCTATAGAATCCAGCTCAAAGTCTGCAGGCGACCTAAGAAAATTGTTAACAATTCCACCAGAGAGATAGCATTGGTAGAGATATTAAATATGATGGTTAACAAAGTAGTTTATAGTGGCCATGATTCTTAAAGAGTGAAATTGAGTTATTTAAGGAGACATGAGCTGTTGCTGACAAGTAAAACAAGTTTCTCCCTGCTTGGCATAAAGTAGCTGAGAGTGAACTTTCTCTGGTCCTAATAAGAAAGCAATGTTGTTAAGTGTGAGGAAAAACAGTATTCTGCCCTACATACAAGGGATTTTATAATTCCCTTCATTTCATAAGGTCCTGGTATATGTGTATATTTATAGATTTGCTGTAAACTGGATGTGTAGTAGTTACTGTGTACCATATTACTGGAAGGTAACAGTAGGCTGGGATGTCGCCTTTTGAATTATAGTTGCTGAAGAGTGTAGAACATTTTCCCAATGCAGCTATTTACAGACTAGAGATTTTTCACCTCAGAGTGACAAGCAGGGGAGGAGCCCAACTGTATCACTGACAAAATGAATCTGTACCCTTGACATCACCCTATTCAGCACAACTTAAACAAGTGAGCCTTTTTCTGTTTCACCAGCCAAATTTCTATGAATCAGGCTACTGTGAAAGGTTCAGAAGTAGGCCCCTAAAGGGTAGTGAGTTCACCAGGTTTATTCTTCATGCATCAACTTTGCTATCAAGGCATGATGTTTTGTACCTGTGGAGTTGTTTCCCTGTTCTACTTGCATAAAATATTAATGTGTTAATGTAGCAGTTCTCCCATTTTTCAACACATCCTCCCCTTTACTTGAAGCTTTTAGAATCAAGTAATTAATTAACAGAAATTAATTAATCCAAGATGATCAAATTTTACTTTTAGAATAGTAGATTAAATGACTGTATATTGGGTCTCTAAATATGGCAAAGGAAGAGTGACTTATTTGCACTTTCTCTTGTGCCTCTCCACAATAAGAATTTGACAAAGATTGACATCTGCCTTCTTTTTAATTCAGAAATTAAGAAGGGGAGAAACTAATCATCGGATTGTACCCCATCAAATTAAGAAAATGTAAGGCAATTAAGTTTTCTTAAGGGGAGCAGCATTTTCTGCCTATGTCCTCTTTGCAAATCTTCACTATAATGTTCCTAAGGCCCTTGTTCTGACTCCCAGGAACCAAATTTCTGTTAGCTCAGTATGCTGCTGCAAAAGGAGGGAAGGAATCGCCATCTCTCTATTTTAAAAAAACTTAAGGGCACTTATGTTTGCTTAATTGTGTGGCTTGATACAGGCCATTATACTCAATGGCATGAAATGAATGGTTCCTTTGCTTCTGCAAAGGCTACATGGATGTTTTGGAGCAAGTAGACAGTAGGGAAGAGAGTAGTTAATCAAGGCTTTAGTGAATTTCATGGCTATTCTGGTTCTGTTTGAAAGCTGAAGTTTCTCTTATGGTTTCTCAATGAATGTCATGAAAGTAATTTTCTCAACCAAATTCAGCAGCAACATTGCATTCAAATTGATGCCTAGTTTTGCACAACAATGACTTTCAAATGGTATAAAATGGTGCAAAAATGCCATGAAGGAAAAGCACAATGTGGGAAAGTGTATATTCACAAAATACAACAAAAATAAACAGAATATACAAAAAAAGATACACTTTCATATTAAGTTCACATATTAAGAGTCAATTCAAGAAGTATATACAATACACACTAAAACTAACAAAACAACAACAACAACAACCCCTTACAAAAAATAGTAACAAAAGAACAACAAAAACAAACAAACAAAAAAAAGAGTGGACTTCCGGCTAGTATAACATACGATACACAATCTAACGTCGAAAATATATTTGTACAACTTTACTTTCTGTTTATAAATCGTTTTAAACCATGATTTCATTACTTCCATATTATTAATTACATCAGAAATTAATTAAACATATATGTTCAATACTTAATCCAGTGTTGCATCAAGAAAATTATCTTCTTTGATATCTAATTATAAATTAACCATTCTGATCTACAGAAAAAACAAAGGGGAAAAATATGTAATAAGAAATCTGTATATATAATCAAAATCCGTATTTTATACAATTAAATTTTAGTTATCTACTTATCAAAAATCACAAATCATATTTCATATATTTGTATTCTGATTGTAGGTAGTTGATTAGAGGTTTCCAACTTTTTCAAATATCTCTAGATTTTTTGTTTCATGATTGCTCGATAGTTTATCGATATTCAGAAAAATTTAACATTTTGGAAAGCCAGTCCTTCCCACTTGGTATAACTGGTGCTTTCCATACTTTAGCATATACCATTCTGGCCGCAGTTATCATGTATAGCAAGATTCTTTCATGTTCTTTGCACACATTTTTTGGTAAAATATTTAATAGAAAACATTGCGGGTAAAAACCCACTTTGTATCCCAAAATAATATTAATTATACCAGATATCTCTGTCCAATATTCCCTTTGCTCTTCCGCAATCCCACCATAAGTGTAAAAAAAAGTGCCAGTCGATTTTTTACACTTCCAACATAGTTCGATGTACCTTTATATATTTTTGCTAATTTACTAGGATATAAGTACCAGCGGTATAACATCTTTAAGTAATTTTCTTTCAAATCTGCGCATAAGGTGAACTTTCTATTTTTTTCCCATGTATTAGTCCATGTATCTAAATTTATCGTTTCTCTTAAATCTTGGGACCATTTAATCATGGTCTCTTTAACGATTTCATCTTCTGTCTCTCTGTCCAGAAGAGTTGTATACATTTTCTTAATCAAGAAACGATTTTCACCACATAGGTTTAACCATAAGTCTGAATCTTTCTTTTCAAAGCCTTTTTTTCATGTCCAAAAGAAATTTTTCTTTCAATTGGTAGTATAAATACCAATGGCATTGCTTTCCCTGTATTACAATGGCATGTCTTTCTTTAAGTCTACATGTGTCATTGTCCCACTGCAAAATGTCACGATATCGTATACATTTATCTTCGTCTATTTGTTTCATTAATAACGCCCCTGGCGGAGAGATCCAGTTGGGCACTTTTATAATGTTTTTCTTCTTGTAGTCCAACCAGATTTTTATTATGGCTCTCCTAATGTAATGGTTGGTGAATTGTTTAAATGGTTTACCTTTGGCATACCATATATAAAAGTGCCACCCGAAGTGTAAGTCATATCCTTCTATATTTAATATTTCCCTGTCTTGCAGCAGCATCCATTCTCTAAACCAGGCGAAACCTGCTGCCTGGTAATATAATTTCAGGTTTGGTAAACCAAATCCACCTCTTGCCACATTGTCAATTAGATGTTTGTATTGAATTCTCGCTTTTTTCCCTCCCCATATAAAATGTAAAATATCTTTTTTTCCACTCTTTGAAGTATTTATTTGTTATAATTACAGGGATAGTCTGAAATAAATAGAGTATCTTGGGCAAAATACTCATTTTACCGCTGCGATTCTTCCCAACAACGATAATTTTAAACTTTCCCATTTTAATAAACTTTCTTTCACCTTTTTCCAAAGTGGTAAATAGTTGTTTGAAAATAATAAGATATTTTGATTCGTTAAGACAATTCCTAGGTATTTTATTTTTTTTGTTATTTCTAGTTGGGTCATTTCATGTAGTTTCTGTTGATCTACATTGGATATATTAAAGATCATCATTTTGGTTTTCAACTTGTTTACTATCAAACCAGAGATGGTACTGAATTCACTAATTACACAGTTCAACGTAGTCCAATTTTTCAACGGATCTTTCATCATTACCACAATGTCGTCGGCAAATGCTTTGATTTTATATTCCATTCCATTTATTTTTATCCCCTCAATTTTTTTGTTACATTTAATATTTTGTAATAATAGCTCTATAGCCAAGATAAAAAGAAGGGGGGAGAACGGGCAACCTTGCCTAGTGCCCTGATTTATCTGGAATTGGGGTGTTAAAGTATTATTAATTTTTAATTTTGCGACTTGTTTATTGTAAATAGCTGTGGTCCAATCTAAGAAATTACCTGGACCTATTGTGTACTCCAATAATAGTTTTAAGTAATTCCAATCCAAATTATCAAACGCCTTTTCTAGGTCATAGAATAGCATTGCTGCTTTCTTGTTAATTTGTTTATGCAAATATTCAATCATATTAGTTACAATTCTAATATTAGTTTTAATAAACCTGTTGGGTAGGAAGCCGTTTTGATCCTTTCCTATATTTTCTTTCATTATTTCTCTAATTCTTCCTGCAAGAACTCCTGCATAAATTTTATAATCGTTATTCAGTAACGGAGGATGGGGCGGAATTTTTAACATCTGTAGTTTCTAAACCTTCTTTAGGGATAAGGGAAATAATAGCTTCATTCCATGTTGGTGGCATTTCTCTTGTATTTCTAATACTGTTTATAGTATCTGCTAGAAGGGGTACCATTTCTTCTTGGGATATTTTGTAAAATAATCCTGTGAAGCCATCAGGTCCAGGTGTTTTACCAGGCTTTAATTTTTGTATTTGTGTCTTAATTTCATCAGTTGTTATTCCTCTGTTTAATAAGGCTAAATTCTCCTCTGAAAATTTTAGTTTACAATTTTTCTCTATATACTCTTTTTGCTTTGCAATATCCAATCTTTTAGATTTGTACAGAGTAGAATAGAAATCAAGAAATTTTTCAATAATCTCTTCTTGGTTTGTGATAGTCCTTCCCTTATCTATTACTGTTGTAACCAATCTCTTTTTATTTTGTTTCCTTAATTTGTAAGCCAGCCATTTTCCTGACTTATTAGCCTGTTCAAAATAATTAACTTTGGCATACATCAATTTTTTTTCCATTTCATTTGTGTAAATTGTAGCAAGTTGATTATGTAAATCATCTAGTTCTCTTACAAGAGTTTTGTTTTTAGGATCATTTTCCAGTTGAGCTTCTTTAGTTTTCATAATTTTCTTAAGGTTTAATTCGTGTTTCATTCTCTCCCTCCTTAAAATGCTATTTTCCTTGATGAAAAAACCACACATATAAGCTTTTAAAGTTTCCCATACTATACTTTCCTTGACTTCCCCGGTATTATTAATTTGAATGAAATTTTTAAGTTCTTTTAACCCTTTTAGAATAATATCATTCTTTTTTAACAAATAATCATTCAACTTCCAAATCCTTGGACCGTCAGTTCTTTGGAGTTCCCATATTATAGGATTATGGTCTGAAAAAGACCTAGGTTCTATAGAAATATTTTTTGTTTTTAATGTTAAGTCTTTGGTACACAAACACATATCAATTCTAGAATGTGAAGAAAAATACTTGGAATAATACGTATATTCACGCGCATTGCCATATTTCATTCTCCAAACATCCTCTAACAAAAAATAATCACAGAAATCAAAAAATGATTTGGGAAGTTTCCCTTGTAACTTTTTTTCTTTCTTTTCATTAGCTTTATCTAAAAAAGGCTGTATAACCCCATTCCAGTCCCCTAGAAAGCAAACACTTTTTTATAGCTCAAGGCATGCATCTTATGCAAAAGTTCTATAAAGAAATCACTTTTCCGTGTATTTGGGGCATAAATTCCCACCATTAATGTCTTAGAACCAAAATAATTTATTTCTACTCCAACAAATCTTCCTTTGGAGTCATTAATTATTAACTTAGGATCATACTTTTCATTAGCATATATTGTTACACCTTTCTTTATTTTGTTATTGCATGAACTAAAACATAATCCCAACTTTACATTGTTAAGTAGATCTTTATCTTTCTGGCCTACGTGGGTTTCTTAAAAACACGATAAATCAAAATTATATTTTGCAAATAATGGAAAGTTTTTCTCCTTCTCTGTGGAGAATTCAAACCCGTTAATGTTCCACAACAATATTTTCATATTCTTGTGACTTTTCTTTCGCTACTAACCTTGTAACGTGGCTGGGATTTCTTTTAAGTTCTTTTTGAGTTTTTCAAGGAAGTCTTGGGCTTGTGGTACTGTGGTCAATCTATAAGATTTAAAATTGTATGTTGCCCTAAGTCCTTCTAGATCTTCCCACTTATACCTGATATTATTTTCTCTAAGGAAGTCTCTCAAGAAATAATATTCTTTCCTTTTCTGTAAAATCCGGTTGGGAATGTCTTTCAATATCAATATTTTCTTGTCTTGTATTTGGAGACTGGTTTTGATACTTTGGGCCAGTATATCCTCCCTTGTTCTTTTCCTGGAGAAGAAAATCAAGACATCCCTTTCCCTTTTCAAGACGTCTCTCTTGCTGTAGTTAGCTCGGACTACTTTGCTTATATCCTCATCAAATTCATCTTCTTCCATATTTATATATTTCGAGAGATGGTGGGTCATTTTCTTCTTAATATTCTCTCCTTCCTCTTCGGGCACTCCTCTGAATCTTAACACATCTGCTTTAAGTTTAATCTCAAGAAGGGCCATTTGGTTTCTCATCTTTTCCATCTCTATTTCTGTCTCTTTAGATTTCTCATTCATCTCTTCTTGATTTTCTTGGAGTTGGTTAACTGTCAGAGTTAGCTTCTGAACTTTCTCATCGGTTACTTTCAGCTTTGTTAAGTCTGATTTGATCTCTCTGATTTCACTTTCCAGTTTTTGGAAGCTTCTTTCGAAGCCTTGCTCCAGTTTTTGAAAGTGTTCCATATTATCTTTCTGCATCATAGTTATCATCTCCAATACTTGATCTAATTTGGTGTCTGTTTCAGGAATGCTATTTTTCCGCCTGGCAGCCATGGCAAGAACTGTCTCTTTAAATGGATTGTCTTGGTTGGAGATTACAGCTCCGTATTGTATTGGGTGGAGGGAGCAAGAAAAAAGAGTCTTTTTACTTCAGTTCTCCCACACTCCGGCTTCCCTTTATTTCACCACACACACCAAAGAATTGTTTTAACAGTCCAAAAATCAAAACAGGACGAGAGAGCTCTGGCTGAGACAATTCTCTTATAGTGCAACGGCTTCCCCCGCTCCTTCTGTCTGCGCTCGCATTGCAAAACTTACTCCTTTCCCCTTTTGTACGCTCTCGGTCTCAGTTAGAATACAGACCGATGCAAGTATCAAAATTCCAACCTCTCCTCTTCCTCTCTTCCTCTCTTTCTGCCCGCAAGAAACAATTACACTGGAACCGTGTCTTTCAAAAATAAATCAGTACTAGCCTTCTTGGTGTTGTTGAAGGTTGCGCGTGCCTCCCGCTCCGTATTCCGCCTCGGCATGAAACGCCTTGCAGTTGGAGGCTCAGATTACCCCTCTGGCCGGGCTGCCATTGAAGACTCCAGCGCCTCCGAACAGCGCGCGTTTTGGGGCTCCAATTCCGCCCCCAGACTTCTCTCCTTTCTCCGGAGAGGTTAGTTGTCCCCCTCGACCTGACAGAGGTCGAAACGGAGGGAAATTTTAACTTCTAGGCAGAGTCGGTCTCGGAGCTCGCGCTCCGAGTTGCTTCGAGGGCAGTAACGCAACCGGAAGTCGAAAGTGTATATAATGCATATATATGAAACTAAAAGCCCCGAACACCCCTTGTGCATAACGCTTCCTCTGGCAGCCTGTCTCCCCCTAAAATTGTCTCCCCATTAAGCTACTTTCACTCTTATGTCAACCCAGATTTGTTTTTTGTAAGGTGCATAGAGGTCTAGGTCTCTGATTGGAATAAATGTAGGTTGGAAGAATTTTCAGAAGGAAATTGGGCCAGGGTTACATAGTTCTCTCCCCCCCCCTTCTTGAAAGTAACTCATTTTTTGGGTGTCATCCATGTGTCTGCAATGAAATGTGTAGTTCCCCTGACCAGTGCTGCTCTTCATTACATAATCTTTTCCCACCACTAAAAAGTTACAATTTCTATTTCACCCCTGACAAATGCCAAGCACTTTTGAATAATAAACTTTAGAACATGTAATTAGAAGACTAATAAATCTTGCTTTAATGAGAAACAGCTGGGTTGATATGTTTTGCCTTCTGGGCATTCTTACACTTGGCACAAGATTTTGGGACATTCAACATTAATCATATTTTAAAAGAGTAACGTAAAGCCTTGGCTCAAGCTCATATGTGCTCCCCACTTAACTTTTTAATTAACTTTTCAGTTGATCATTTAATATTCAGAAATGGCTCTTGGATACTATTTTAGGCCACGTATCACTTCTGCCATATATTACAAACTGCACCAGCAGACCTTGCTTTCCTGGAGCTTTATGCATTGATCATAAATCTCCAAATTCTGGTTATCTGTGTGGCCAATGTCCAACAGAATTCTCTGGAAATGGACGCATCCAGACCAGATACCTGTTCACCATTTGAGATTTGTAAAGATTCTCAGTTGTGCTAGACACGGAAATGTTTTGTACATTAGAATTTTATTGCCATATATCTCTGTATAATATTGTTAAATATAAGACTTTATTTGTGAAAGCCTTAATCTTTGAATCAAACTATCTTATCCAGACTAGAGTTAGAAAAGTTCCAGTAATGAGAAACACTTGCATGTCTATGTTGACAATGCCATATATTGACCAATGATAAGACTGGATAACATAGCTTTCTACACAGGATAACATAGCTTTATGCACAGGCATAAACCTGGTGGAAAGTACTGAGCAGATACTGCTGTATGCTGCAGAGGACACCCATAGGAGGATTTCTGCTAATTCAGCCATGCACTCAATTTGAAACACCAGATTTCAATGGAAATCCTGGATCTTCAGAGTCAAGACATGATCCTTATTTAGATTGCGACTGGCTAGGGTGGGAGAAAAAGGTTTCACCATCAACCTCTGCATAGTTTTGCTAATTGGACCTGGTTTCACTGCTGTGACCTCCCAAATAAAGAAAATGATCCCTTTAAACATACCTCCTCCCCTAAAATTGCTAACAACAGTGCAAGGGTTATAGATGTTTCGTTTATTAAAAACATGCTGGAGTTGAAATGTTAACCCCATATCAGTTGCTTGTTCAGCCGCCATCCACATTTTTGCCATCTTCACCTGTTATTTTTTCCTTGAAGATGAACAGATATACACTATATATTCCACATCTGTTTGTACTTTCAGCCTGCTCAGAGCTGGGAGTGGGGGGACTTGCTACAATTTGTAGGAATACTCCAGCTCATATATTAGGATCTCAGAGTTGTGCTGCACAAACAAAGCAAGATGATTATGAACAAGCTATTCATCTCCATGCACTGAGATATTTAGGTACTAGCGCTTGAGAATGGTGCTATTGACAAGCACCAAAATCCCCAGGCCTCTGTCTTGTCTAGCAAGACGCAGGGCAATGGAGTATTATAAGTACTAGCAGGACCTGTTGACAATTTCTGCAAGTCTTTGAGCATCAGGCAATATCTGACTTGATTTTTTTTTCTTCCGGAGAAATTACCTTGAACTCTGCAGTGTATGCAAACATTCCTAGCAAATGAACCATTTTTAGTGTTCTATTCTGTGAGAAGATTCATAAGGTATGAACTATAGAAGCAGACTTAGAATATTAGAAATGTTTTTACCAATTTTTACAGTATACTGTCCTTTGATTGGATATATAGATATGCCTGAAAAGATTATGTTATCAGAATTTAAACAAATATTGAGACAATATTTAAATTGTTATCCAAAGAACATTGCCTCAGTCTAATGTCAACCATGTAAGATATTTGTTGTTTGCATATTCTTCAGCCCATTATTAATAGCACACTTTGAAAACGCTGAACAATTATTCTGTGCAAAAGAATGTATAAACCACTGAATGAAGCACCAAAATATAAAATAGTGTCATGTTGCTAAGCACGCAGACTTTCCAAATTCAGCTTGACAATATGGTCTGGCCAGTTATTTTTCAATTCTGAGGAAAACATGCGTGAAGCTCTTGTCACCCTGCTTTCTATTCAACTTTCTCTGTTTTCAAACATCATTACATCAAGGTCACCAATCTGTAAGTGAAGAAGCAGATAACATGAATCAATTGCAGAGGGCAAATGGTAATTAAAATGTTCAAACAACCTCTCAGTGGTGTGTTCTACAGTCATAACAGGGCTTCCCCTGTGGGAGTTCTCAACTATTTTATTAATCTTTGAATGTGGATTATAAAGAAAGAACATCTGCTGTGATGGTATAGGAAAAGATGACCCTCTGGTGTTGTGGATGGGGAAAAAACCGAACATATGACCTCAAGCAAAGTTCAAACTATCAACCATCCATCAACCAATCTTGTTTTCCAGTTTCTATTTAAAAAAATCCTCACAATTCTCCATAGCTTCTTGAAGGACAAACAGGGTAAATTCTCTGTTCATGCCAATGTGTATCCAAAACAACTTCATCAAATAGCTCATCATTTATTTAAGATTCTGGGGAAGGTTTTATTTAATTATTCAAGTTAGAGGCTCTTTTTTCTATTTCTGATTCCCTATCATATAATTATGTGCAAAGGCAGCACTTATCCCATCTTCCATGTGCAGTATGGACCGGATTTAATATTTTCTGATGGCATGACTGAAAATGCTTGACCGAATCAAAAGCTACTGGCTTCAACAAAAATGGATTGTCAACAGCAGTCAACATTTTCTATATATGATACTTTAAAGTTAATTTGTGTCTCGATGAACATGCAAATTCTCTAAACTATGAGTTTCAGTTGAAAGAGCCTCCTGGATGGGAATTTCCTTGTGAGAAACTCATCTGTTAGGAGGCGAGCCAAGACTAAATCCCAAATATTAATTGACATCATATTGACACCATACTTTCAGCCACAGTTGGCTCTCAGTGGCTTATGTGATGAATTCCAGGACTTTGCTGCTTGTAATCAGAGCGCAACTCCAGTGAACAAGGAGTTCACCGCAGCAGCTTGTGACTGGTTGACAGCAAGAGAGGTCAGTCAGCCCTGTGAGGATTGGCAGTTATTCTGAGGCAGAGTGAGCTAAGGAATGGTTGCTCCATTCTCTTCATGCAAATTTTACTCTTTGTGAGGGGACAAGTCAGGCAGACAAGAGAGATCTGTTCTGAATTCCCAAAAACATAGCAGTGATACACTAAAATCACATCAGTTACTAAGTCATTTTTGGGGGAAACCCACTAAAGGAAAATAAGCAAAGTAGGCTTATTGGGACAGTGGTATTTCACAGAAGCAGGACTCAGGAAGTAGGGGCACAGGATAGGGAAATCCTGCAATTTACCCTCTGCTCACCAGTGCCCTGAGGAGATTTTTTCCCCTTTGTGAGCTCTGAGCAGCCCTTACTGCTAGCTTCTACAGAGTAACATAACATAGTATGTGAGTGTTTTATTTCTGTAATATCACTGCCTTTACTAGAAATACCGTATATACTCGTGTATAAGCCGAGTTTTTCAGCCCTGTTTTAAGGCTGAAAAATGCCCCCTCGGCTTATACACTAGTCACTGCTTACCAGCCGGCTCTTCAAGCCTCTGCCGAGGCTGGGGGCGTGGCCCGGATGACCTCCCTGCAGCTGCACAAGCCGCTTGTTGCTGCCCTCCTTGGAGGGTGAAGGGGAACCCTTGCTGGCTGGGCTTCCTCAAACCCCAGGAGGCAGAGGGAGCTCCTTATTTGGGCAGTGACTCCCCCTGATGTCATTGCCCAAATAAGGAGCTCCCTCCACCTCCCCGCGGGGGTTGAGGAAGCCCAGCCTGCCGGGAGGTGGAGGGAGCTTCTTATTTGGGCAATGACATCAGGGGGAGTCACTGCCCAAATAAGGAGCTCCCTCTGCCTCCCGGCTTCCCACTGATATGGAAAAATGTATTTCTTGAGTGTGAAGGTCACCGTTGTTTATAACTATGGAAAATGAGATGGATGGAACTAGTGAGAACAGGAAACTAGGCCTGTGGTAGCCAGAAACACAGGATATTGACGCATGCTAGTGCCACATATAGAATTAGCTGATTTCCTAATTCTATGCTTGCTTAGCTAATGCCTGCATGTGGAAAGCCCCTGATGTATCTAGGGGATAGGTGTTGGAAGCAGATTGGTAGATTGTGAGCCCCGTAACCAAAGGAGGGGGCCGCAGGGACAGAGTAGGAGCCTTAATATTGAGCTGTGCTGCGACACAGACCCCAGAGAGACGCCTGAGCTGCTTCTCTCTCCACGCTTGCTTTCGTGCCTACAATAAACTGCTTACTGCTGACCGTCTTGTTTGTGAGTATTTCTGGATAGAATATTCCATAACACCACCTTCGGCTTATGCGCGAGTCAATAGGTTTTTCCAGGTTTTGGTAGTAAAATTAGGTGCCTCGGCTTATACAGGAGTCGGCTTATACACGAGTATATACGGTAAATATATTTGGGCTTCTTCAATTCAGCTTTATAGGCACCTCCCAGTAAGCTAGAGAATGTAGCTTCTTTAACAAAACATTACCTTTCCTGGTCAGAAACAATCAGGCACCAGATACTTACTTACTTGAACAATGTACCAATGTTGGCAGACTCTGTACTTAGAATCTCTATGTATCTGTTTCTATGAAGCCTGAACTTTAAAAAAATGGATCAGGTACCTCTTAACTGTGTTCTGAAGGCAGTAATAAGGGGCAAGGTGATTCAGCCAGTACCTAATATTGGTTGGGGCTGTTAGTAGGGCTGCCAGACATTGAAAAACCATATATAGCTGAGAAAAGCCCTCCAGAACCAATATGTATATAATTAGTGTTAAGTCATAACTGAAAGCAAGGGCCTTTCAAGGCAAGTGAGAAGTAGAGGTGGTTTGTCATTGCCTTCTTTTGCAGGGTCTTCCTCGGTGGTCTCCCATAAAACTCCTGACTCTGCTTAACTTTCAAGATCTGATAAGATTGGGCTTCATCCCTTCTCAACAGTTAAGTCGAAACAGTTTCTAATAAGAAACTGTACATGATATACTATTATATGATGTACCATCTGCCCTTTGATAACCTCACAGTGATGGCTTGTGGTTCCTGCCAATGAACAATCACTATGCTGTATAAAGATTGGCCAGCCATCAATATTTATCCATGTAAACATTGACATTCACTTCCACTGTATTTCCTGTTAATATTTTGCAGTAGTATATACTCTGTTTTATCATACAGCATCAAAGGCAAAAATATTACCAACCATTTTTAGATGATTTTGCCATGTTTTGTTAAGGTATAAATGAAGTGAATGACATCTATGGCTGTTTCCACATGGGCGGAATACAGCTTCCCAGGGACGCTAAAAACAATGTCCCTAAGGAGGGGTTCGCATGGCCGCCGCCGCCGCATTGCAGCAGTGGCAGCCTCGCAACCGCCAAGCAGCGCAAAGCTGCTGTTTCCAAACCTTGCTCCCTGAGCACGGCAGCGGCTGAAAGGCGCCATTCCCCCCTTTCCCGAATGCCTTAGCATCCCTCCGACCTTCCGGTGCATTGCCCAGGCCAGGGGGCACGCCCCCTGCCCTGCGACTGCAGAGCTGTCACGCAGGGCAGGGGGCGTGTCCCCTGCCTGGGCAACGCGGCAGAAGGTTGGAGGGACAGTAAGGCGTTCGGGCAATGGCACGGCCTCTGCGCAGGCCTCCCCGCCCCTACTGGGACTGTTCGTGCAAACAGTCCCGGGGTGTGCATCAGCGTCATATACGCCGACGCACCCCCCACCCCCCGAGCATGGCCGTGCAGAAACGGCCTATGTTTCTACAGAATATAGTTCAGATCCTCTGAAGATGCCAGCCACAGATGCAGGCGAAACGTCAGGAGAGAATGCTGCTATAACACGGCCGTACAGCCGGAAATCACACAGCACCCCAGAATATAGTATTGATAATGAGAGTTGTGAGGCTTTGGAAGCCTCTTCAGAAGGCTTCTACATCCACACAAAGCCTTGTCCATCTTCAATTTTTAGTCAGGAACCTGTGTGTCGGCTAGGCAGCCTCAACTATTGCTGCCAAAAGGTGTATGAGCCAGTGGATGACTACAATGCAGCTCCAAAGAGCCTCCAGCCGGTCCACCCAGTAACTCCACCCAGCCCAACCAGTTGAGGGGAGAGACCTGGACAAACCTTTTCCTACCCAAAATCTGAAACACTCCCAAAATTATGGCAGTTAACTTTTTATTTTTTACTCCTGGACTTCTGGGACTGTTGTGTGTGGGGGTCAGATATACAAAACCAAGCCAAATTGACTATTTTTATGTGTATTTTAGTATATTTGGAAGCACAGCCTAATTGGCAAATTTAATGGTACATCATGTGCATAATCCAGCCCTAATTATGCATGTTAAATCCTTTTGATTACAGCAAAAAAATACATGCACAGACATATGCTTCTTTTCTTTGCTATATCTGGCTCTTCATGAACTATCTGAATACATACTTCTTTTTGTTTGGAATAGGAGGATATTACAGTAGGTCATAAGAACATAAAAACATAAGAACAAGCTTGCTGGATCAGACCAGAGTACATCTAGTCCCGCTCTGTGCTACTTGCAGTGGCCTACCAGGTGCCTTTGGGAGCTCACATGCAGGATGTGAACGCAATTGCCTTCTGCTGCTGTTGCTCCCAAGCACCTGATCTGCTAAGGCATTTGCAACCTCAGATCAATGAGGATCAAGATTGGTAGCCATAGATCGACTTCTCCTTCATAAATCTGACAAAGTCCCTTTTAAAGCTATCCAGGTTAGTGGCCATCACCACCTACTGTGGCAGCATATTCCAAACACCAATCACACATTGCTTGAAGAAATGTTTCCTTTTATTAGTCCTAATTCTTCCCCCTGGCGTTTTCAATGAATGCCCCCTGGTTTAGTATTGTGAGAAAGAGAGAAAAATGTCTCTCTGTCAACATTTTCCACTCCATGCATAATTTTAGAGACTTCAATCATATCCCCCCTCAGATGTCTCCTCTCCAAACTAAGGAGTCCCAAATGTTGCAGCCTCTCCTCATAAGGAAGGTGCTCCAATCCCTCAATCATCCTTGTTGCCCTTCTCTGCACTTTTTCTATCTCTTCCATATCCTTTTTGAGATGTGGTGACCAGAACTGAACACAGTACTCCAAGTGAGGTTGCACCACTGCTTTATATAAGGGCATGACAATCCTTGCAGTTTTATTATCAATTCCTTTCCTAATTATCCCCAGCATAGAGTTTGCCTTTTTCACAGCTGCCATGCATTAAGTTGACATTCCTATGGAACTATCAACTAAGACGCCCAAATCCCTTTCCCGGTCTGTGACTGATAGCACTGACCCCTGTAGCATGTATGTGAAGTTTGGATTTTTTGCCCCTAAGAGCATCACTTTACATTTTGCTACATTGAACTGTATTTGCCATTTCTTAGCCCACTCATCTAATTTATAAAGGTCCGCTTGGAGCTCTTCGCAATCTTTTGCGGTTCTCACCATCCTACATAATTTGGTATCCGCAAATTTGGTCACCACAAGTGGTGGGATTCAGCATGTTCGCACCACTTCGGCAGAACCGGTTGTTAAAATTATGCTTGTGTACAACTAGTTGTTAATTTTTTTTTAATCCCAGCACCAGAACCGGTTGTTAAATCCTTTGAATCCCACCACTGGCACCACACTACACACCCCTACTTCCAGGTCATTTATGAATAGGTTAAAGAGCACTAGTCCCAAAACGGATCCTTGGGGGACACCACTCCCTACATCTCTCCATTGTGAGAACTTCCCATTTACACCTTCCCGTTGCTTCCTGTTTCTCAACCAGTTTTTAATCCATAGGAGGACTTCCCCTCATATTCCTTGATTGCTGAGTTTTCTCAATAGTCTCTGGTGAGGAACTTTGTCAAAAGCCTTTTGGAAATCCAAGTAGACAATGTCCACTGGTTCCCCCTTATCCACATGCCTGTTTACACACTCAAAGAACTCTAGCAAGTTTGTAAGGCATTGTAGGTCATGACTAAACAAATATCCTGAGGCATAGCTTGCAGATATGGAGTGATTGATGCCATCTGAGGCTTTACATATGAATTTGTTGCCTATCCCAGCAGCCAGGAAGACCATTAAACCAGTGGGTGCCAAAGCAAGTGGACCAGGAAGAAGATATATGGTATATTGGTTAATATGGCAGAGTTTTGCTGAATCATGGAAGCGTGATGCTGTGTGCAGTAAAATTAGTTCACCCAAGAAGTAAATTTCAAAAGGTAAAACTTACATTTGTTCAAATAGATTCTGATCACATTCTTGTTGCAGTTGACAGAAAGAAATTCTAATCTAAAGAATACACTTCCCTATACAAGTGGCCACCTATTGCATCTGCCTCCATGCAAGTCCATGTGGAGAAAGACAAAGAGCAATGGCTACTGAGTCAGATGGAGGAGGGGTCAGAGGGCAGCTCCCAGGTATAAGCAAAGAGAGGAATATCCCAAGAGATAACACTTATACCCTTAGAGAGATTTACCTTGCCCCCCAACATCCAGGCATGCTATCACTATCTCCAACAGTAGATGTCTCTCTAAGGTAGCAATTCTATGCACACTGATTGGTTAGTCCATGGAACGTAGGAGGACTTATTTTCAAATAAATACTTCTACAATTCTATCGTTAGAGGGCTAGGAAGAACTAAGCTAAACAATTCTTGAAGCATATGTGGGGCAGCTAATGAATCTATCATTATGAATGGTAGCAAATAAAAATAGCAGCCAGTTAAGATTTCACCTACAAAAGCATATAAAGTTAAGTCCATTTTCAAAACAGCATCCTAGGCAGAGATTACACAGCCTTGTTTCAGATTCCAAGGGGATTATAATATCTCCATATTTTTAGTTTTATTAACAGTTATTCCAATTGGTTCACACATTAAAAAAACTATGTAGAAACACAGCTCAAATCAAAGCAACAAAGATGGAATATTTGATATGAAAATGCAAATTTGCCTTTCTTCCAAGGGAATTTTTAAAAGTTTATATAATTGATGCCTCGGGTGTCACTGAAAAGCAATTTCTCATGCCATCCATGGTACATCCTGTGAAAGCAATAAAGTCAACATTATATTGCAGTTATAGTAAAAGCAGTAATTTGGCCTCTAAAAGCTGATGTTTAGTGGCACAATTTATTTTAATGTATGACTGAGTTGCCAGCAAGATTTAAGATGACGGTAGGCCAGTTAATTCTCAAGTCAGCATATGCTTCCTTCAAAACCATTTTGTATAATAATGATTTGTGCGCTCATCTACATGCCATTGTGGCATGAAGTCACTGCATGCTAAGCAGTGTGCAGGAATGATTGGGTGACTATTAAGTCATTCAGCAAAGGTTTTCAGAGAAATGTTAAAGGAGTTTTTTCCATTCAAAATATTATGAGGTATCCAAAGACACAGTAGTGGAATTCTGTTCCTTTAGCAGGACTTTCCCATCCACTGCTAATTGCAAATCCCAAAATGCCACTCCTGAGGATTGGGTAACCCTCCTGAACCATATGAAATGGGCCACAGCTGTACACAGCTGGGATACAGATTCAGCAGAAATTGAATACCATGGCATGTATTAATATTTTTGATGGGGACTCTTTAGATCTAACCCTTTATCTCTAAGTTTTCTCTGATTGTTAATCTCATTGGGTCCCTTGGGTTTCAGTTGCAACTAATTTTTTTCTGGGTTTTCCCAACAAATTCTGGTGTTATTTTGAGGGAACTGACATAATTTCTGTTTAGTTTCCAAAGGCACAAGGAAAGAGAAAGACTGAAAATCTTTTGGTTCATCTCTTGATCAAAGTGGTTGCTACTCTAAAGTAAATAAGCTTATTTATTGGGGATAGGGAGGGAGGTAGTAGCAGTTTTTCATCCAGAGAAATGAAGACCTTCTTTAAGCAAAACAATTTGTGGCTCCTTGAAAAGCAAGAGGGAAAGCTGCACCAGTCTAAGAACAACTTGAATACTTTTGTAGTGATGAATAACAAAAATGCATGTTGACTTTTTCTTTCAACATTGTATGATGTTCCTTTTAACTCCACCTGGTTGAAATACTTGATAACTGAAAAACACTAGAAGCAGGCCATGGCAAAACACCTTTGAATGCTTCTTGCCTTGAAAACTCTACAGGTTCACCATAAATCTGGTTTGACTTGACAGCACTTTCCACCACTGAATGACACTAGAAAAAAGGGAAGAAACCATAAGGTCATTTATATTTGCCTAAAGAATTATAAGGGTTTTTAGAAATGACAAATGAAACTCATGGGGGTATTCTGGCTCCCCCCTTCCCCAACCATTGCAGCTCCAGGCTCCCACCACCTATCTGAATTGCACTGTTTCAGCAGGTGTTCCCAGAGCAGTGGTGGGATTCAGCAGGTTCGCACCACTTCGGCAGAAACGGCTGTTAAAATGGTGCTTGTAAACAACCGCTGGTTAAAATATTTGAATCCCACCACCGGAACCAGTTGTTAAATTATTTGAATCCCACCACTGGCCCAGAGCCTCTCTCAGCATCTGCTGTGGCCACAACTAGGCCTAGAGCCACTCCTGGTGTCCACCACTGAGGCTTGTCTCAGGCATTGGTAAGGGCGGCTGGCCCAGTCCAGGTTTTTGCTGCTTCTGTGGCTCAGCCTGGAGTAGAATCCTGTGGCAGTAGCTGCCACGATTTCAAAATGTAAGTTTGAGGGGGTTTGTTTTCATTTGGGAGGGAGTAGTCAAATCCTCCAATGCTTTTTTTAAGTCAGATTTTTCTGCAGAAACATGTGTGGTCCCAATCCACTGATTTGTGTATACACAGATGGGGGTCATGTTTGAGAATTAGATGTGTAGATAGACCTGAATATTTAGATCTGCTTCATTAAGACACACTCTGTTACTCTTTAAATTGTCTGAACCACAGAAGATTTTCCAAGTAGTTAAAAGGGAAAGTGCTTCCTTGGGCCATTCACATATCTGTCTTGATCAGATGATTCTGATTCAATTTTCATGATTTAAAGATCAAGCTATAAGTACTGTTTTATCCCCAAATTGCCCATCTTTACCAAGGTGTCTATGGACTGTAGGTTAGTAAGGAAGAAAAAGAATAGTGCCAACAGGAAACTGTTTTTAAAGCTAGCACCTGGAAAGAAGAAAAACATTGTGATTTATCAAGAGCAATGTGACATTTACTGATCATTGCTTAGGTGCAGGAGTTAATCTATTGCTACTTGTAGGTTCCAATTAATACCTCAATTCCATATATCAAGTCCATGTTTTGTTTGTCCACTGTGCTAAAAGCAAAGCTAGAATCTTAAAGATTTTAGAGCTGGTCTAACTCTGCTTATTAATATCACTTATGTAAGAAAAAATCAAAACTGAATGAAAAGTATTATCCATGGGAGTTAATTTTAAACTGCTATTTATCACTGCTATCTTCAAGATTTTTATTCTACACTAGCCTCTTCAATTGTTCTCAAACATATCATTTTGTGGGATTTAAAAGCTTATGATGCTTGCATTTGCAAAACAGGGTTGTGAAAGGATTTGAGCTCTCTTGATGCCTTTGTTGTTCCTTATAAGCAGCTGAGGAGGAAAATCGGGGGGGGGGGATGAAGCATTTTTCTGGAGACTTTCCGTCCATGCAGGCTGTTTTTCCAGTGGGGGGGGGGAGCAATGAGTCTGTCTAAATCAATCAATAAAAGTAAGGTTTTCAAGTGAGGCCAGCTAAATCCACCCCATCCCCCATGCTTTATTCCACTGTATCATTTTTTCATCACCCTTCTCTAAGCCCAAGTTTGTTCTAGAGCACACCTAAGAGAAAAATGATTCAAGGAATGGCAGCAGGTATATGGGAGGACAAAGTTCAGTTCCCATTGCCCAAGCATTTTATTTTTGCATAAAAGTAGACTCCCTCCATTTCCTGTTAAGTGTCTTTAGACTTAGACTTAGTTCCACCTGTGCAACTGGGCACATTGGACAACAAGCATTCTCCAACTATTTCAGTCAGCTGTGATCAATTTCATCCCATGAGATAGGAGCCACGTTTAGGACTTCTTTGAAGGTCTGGCGCCATGTCTTCCATGGTCTACCTCACTTTTGCTTTTCTCCAATGGTACCCATCACATTGCGGTTTTCGGGTGACCTGGTAGGTGTAGGATGTAAGACGCAATTGTTGCTCTGTTACAATGTCCTGCAACCTCTGTATATTACTTCTGGGCAAAATTTCCTCATTTGTAATGGGGTCACATTAAGTGACTCCAAGAATCTTGTGAAGGCACCTCTGCTGGAACACGTTCAGCTTTTGGACTATTCTTACTGTTATCTTCCTGTTTCACTGGTGTGCTGAAGAGTCATAGATTAATGGTAGATGTTGACCAGATTTTGGCGCATCCTTTGGAATACTGTCAATGCTTTGCCAATTCTACAATTCACATTGACTTCAACATTTCCATCACAGGCCAGTGTGCTACCAAGGTAAGGAAATCATTCTACTTCTTCAGTGACCACCTGAACTATATTCCTTGTGCCCATCTCAATTGCCAGCCTTTTCTTGTGCCACAAATGAGAAGTTAATTGTATATAAAACTGGGAGCTTTTCTTCAACTTACCTAAAATTTGGCAAGAATAATCTCTTGCATGAGAGGGCAGTCCTTGACAACTTCATTCCAATTAGGTGTCAAAGAAAAACAGACTCATGTGTATATTAGGTGTGTGAATTGTTGTCAAGTTGCAGCCAATGTATGGCAACCCAGGAGGATTTTCTAGGCAAGAACCTAAGAGTGGTGGTTTGCCATTGCCTTTCTCTGTACTGGTATGCCTTGGTGGTCGACCATCCAAGTACTAACCAGGACTGATTCTTCTTAGCTTCTTAGATCTGATGAAATCAGTCTATCCTAAGCCATTCAGATCAAAGCCATACATGTATTAGCAACTGAAATGAGCTGCAAAAGGGCATGTGTGCATGTAAAGATACTATATATGTTGATGTATTTAAATTAATTTTGTTTTAATTATTAGATTGTGATTATTTTAATCATTTTATCTTCTGCACACCACCCAGAGACTTTTGCGGGTGGGTGGTATAAAGTTCATAAGTTAGTGTAGTAGGAGCTATTTCATTCATGGTACCCACAATCCCATTCAGCTGTCTCTAGTATGAAGTGATTATGGGGAGGGGGGGAACATTACTGTGCAAGTGGATGCACAAAAATACTACCAGAAGTGATTCTTAGCAGCAACGTATTTGGGGAAGTTGCTGCTGCAGCTGCCCATACTGATGTCAGCTGCTGCTGATTCTCACATTGATGTTATTCCGACAGTTGAAAGAGATCTTAGAGGGAGGGGGCAGCTTGCGTGCATGGGCAGGCTGACTTTTCCCCTCTAAATGGGTTGAACAAAGAATACAAACAAAATGAGGAGTTTTGCAATTGAGGGAAGTGGGATTTGTTTTAACATGGTGATTTTTTTTCTCCTTTCAACCTAGAATAAATGTTAGAAAAAGTATAGTTTGTTTTATTAAAAAACTCAGAAGCAGCAGGCAAAAAAAAGAGGTCATGGAGGTGTCAGAGCATTGTGTTAAACGTTTAAGTGTGAGGTGACAAAACATTCTAATGTAATGACATGCCATGGAAATTACTTTGGACTTAGGGAAGGAGTAATAGCTTTTTGCTTTTGGGATACAAAATAAATCCAGTAAAATCTGGATGATTCTGGAACTGCTGCCAGGAGCTATCCTCCCTCAGAGGGGGAAAAATGAGTTTGCTACAATAATTTATCACACCTAGTCAAAAGCCACAGAAATCTAGAGACTTAAAAAAAATACTACAGGGAAGTTTTCTATGGTGTATTCAATGGCCTAGATATAACATCCGAAAGGTAGACATGATGGGAAGAATATTTTAGATAATTTAAAAGATAAATGGTTTCCAGCCTTGCTAATCCTTACATTCCATCAATCTAGAATAGGTTACGTGCTCCAAATCCAGATGATCTATTTAGAAAGGGATGTGGCTCGGCAACAGAAGACCCATGAATCCCCAGTTATAAAAATCACCAGGGAGAGGGCCATATTACGGCCATGAATAACATTTACATTCAATCACATCTACTGCAGATTACATCCCATTCCTAACAAGATCCTGCTATCTATATTTTTTTCTTCTTAAGCAATTGCTCTGTCTTCCTGGGATTTAATAGAGAAGACGAACAACCCAACTGCTAAGCATATAACTTGAGGAAAATTGCTTTGCAGTGTGTAACTGTCAGGAAAAAGGTAGCCAGGTGATAGTGATAGTTAAAACTTTAAATTAACACATTACTGATAAACTATACCATACACAGTTCTGAAAATGCTGTACTGTTTAATAAAAAAAATCTCTCAGTATAATCCCCTGAGCTGGAAACTTTAACTATAAGATATTTATTTAGGTATTTATACAGCCCAGGAAACCCACAACAGCAATATTATACTCCACTTTTCTCCTCAAGGGGGACTCAAAGCAGCTTGCAGCATTAACATTTCCTCTATTTTATCCTCACAACAACATTCCTGCGTGAGAGAGTGACTGGCCTAAGATCACCCAGCAAGCTTCTACGGCAGTAAGATTTTATCCAGCAGACTACACAGCAAGCTATGGAAAATATCCTCAACAGATTGTCCCAACAATCTGTGTAAGTGGTGTGTATTGGTAACGAAGAGAAGCAGCTGTACTACAGGCCATTATGGGTGGAACTTTTCTTTTCAATATCAACTTATAGCAATGAGGAGGGTGGCTCAACTGACAGCATTTTCTAATGCAGACTAATATTGCCTATTCAATAATTTGGATCTATGGGTAGACAGCATTCCCATGTATTCATAGTATTGTTTAATGTTGCTGTTTTGGTGGGAGCATGCATAGTGATTCTATCTCCTGTTCCAACAAAGAGTTATGTGTTAGGAATCACTGAAGAGGCACATCAGTATTATAAATGTACACTTTTGG
Source organism: Sphaerodactylus townsendi (assembly GCF_021028975.2). Taxonomy (NCBI): domain Eukaryota; kingdom Metazoa; phylum Chordata; class Lepidosauria; order Squamata; family Sphaerodactylidae; genus Sphaerodactylus; species Sphaerodactylus townsendi. The sequence goes on from NC_059426.1 coordinate 49,089,654, forward strand.
GTGAGTATTAGTGCACTAGCATCAGGGTTGTAACATCATGCCACTTCCTCCCTTATTATACCTCCATGAGCAATATGATCTAGTCATGACTTTGATCACATGTGCTTAAACATTCCATGGGCTGTTGCAGACATACCTTAAGAAAAGTTCTCATTGAAGGCATTTACAAATACACACCTGTACTATTATGACTCATGCAGTACTCATTTTGAAACAGAGGCCATTCAGGAAAAGATTTGTCATGTGTAAATATTTATATATCTCTAGCTAGAAATGATTGCATTTTCATGGTTGGCTCTTTACTGCAGCTTGGATTAAAATGGCAAAAGTTGTGCGAAGTGTTTAAATTTGAACCATTTTTCCTTTGAAGGAATGGATTTACTTTAAAAGGAATGTTAGACATCTCGATGGGCTTGCACATCTCAGATATGGAGACAGGATCAGTGTAGATGTAGCTCATCTATAAATGTCAGTATCACACTGATTTAGCTAGGAGGAAGAGTCTGAAGGCCCAAGATTCAGCAGGTACAAATGGAATTGTTAATTTTTTTCAATCTTTTGTGGTAGTATTGAAAGAGGAATATGCTTAAATTCTTTAATATAACAGACTATTCGATTCAAATTCCCTGGGAAGCAACTTTCCCACTGTTTCTATTTTGTTTCTATATTTATTTCTTTAGACAATCCATTCTTTCTCAAATGTATACACACAAACAAAAAGAACAAAGACAGAGATATTTTGGTTTCCTTCCCACTTTATTTTAATGTCTTTTGAAAGCTGGTTAGTTAATATGCACAGCTGCCTTATGAAATTCAAAATGCAAATAATTTTGATAGATAGTTCTGTCTTTAGAAACTCCTCTGAGTACATTCTTAATTATCTAGAATAGATAATGGGAATACTATTTACCTGTTGTATTTTTTCATGTAATGCTTCTATGTTTGTGTGTGGATTTATCAGTAAAAAGGTCAGTATTCCACAAATCTTTTCTCCATGGGATTCTTCTCATATAGAGGATTGTATGAAATTTCTCAATGTGAATAAAGGTGTGAAAATATCCAGTACAGGAGTACTTTTCTCTTGCATTTGTAGCCATCATGTTTGCATGCTATCTAGTTTCAATATGCAATCCTGTACACAGGAGAAAAAGTATGCCATTTCACTGTGAACTAAAATGGGAGTGGTTCTCAAATGTGAGCTTGAAACTATATCACATTAATGAATCATCACATTTACATTAGAAAATCATACTATGAGTGGCCACATTTTCCCCATCAACCTAAATAATAAAAATGTACATCTTGGGAATTCAGGGGGATGGGAATTTCCCATGTCTTCAAGGGGGACACTGGGAAGTCTTGCCAAAACATGTTCTCCATATTGTGGAAAATACACTTTGCAGAAGAAAGGTGTCCATGGACATTGGAGGAAGATTCATAAAAGCATGTGAAGTTCTCTGAACTTGATGGATGATGGACTTGGATGCAATCCAATGAAAGATTGCACTTAGACTGAACAGGGACACATAATTGATATTGAAATCAGGTCTGACAGGATTGTGCAATCACTCCTTATCTTATCTCAAAGAAATAGAAACTTCCTCTTTCCTGTGTGAGATTCCTGACAGACCATTTCAGTTAGATTCCCCCAACATTCTGCTGCCCATTCCTCTGGCCAGGGTTACAGAATATACTCACTATGGGGCCAGTATTTCTTTAGGCTCTGTCATTACCTAATCTTTAAAGACATCTATAAAGAAATCACGCTTAAGATTCAGCAAGTTTACAGTGAGTAAAGGTGTTTTTCTTGTTTGGAAAGCCATCAGTATATGTGAGCTCTAAGGCAGCCAGGAATCTGGCAGGAGTCTTTCATTGATAGAAGACTGTGTCTGCATGAAGAAACTCAAGGGTAGTGAATAGCAGGGGTGTGCATTCAGAAAAGCCAAACCTGGAAAAAAAACCCTGGGAAAATACCTTATCAGTATTTGGGGGCTTTTTTGGAAGGGTTTTTTTTAAATTTTCAGGACTAGTAATCCTAAACCAAAAAAAAATTAGGAAAAATGCCGCACATCCCTAATGCATAAAGGGAAGAAATAGTCAGCCAAATAGTTATTGACCAATCTTGCCTGCTGAAATAGCATCCCAGCGAGCCTAATAAACAAAGCCACAAGGAACTGCTTTCTTAGCCACGCAATAGCTACAAAGGGACAGTGAATTTGGAGAGGGCCAGGATAAATGGGCAGAGAGAGTGAAGGCCAAATAATTGACCTCCTGGAGCCTTTTATGAATTAGTAGCTGAGAAACCATCACACAGTCTTCCCTATAGATTGAGTGCTGCCTGGGGTTTATAATCAGGATTTTATTTTAAGACAATAATTATAAAGGAATTTCTAGAAGGAATTTGAAGGCACATGTTGGTTTACCTGCTTTAATGTGTCTGTTCAGAAATTCTGAGATCAGCATACTTAGATTGAGTGCTGCCTGGGGTTTATAATCAGGATTTTATTTTAAGACAATAATTATAAAGGAATTTCTAGAAGGAATTTGAAGGCACACGTTGGTTTACCTGCTTTAATGTGTCTGTTCAGAAATTCTGAGATCAGCATACTTATAGGAAAACCTGTTTCCAGATGTACTTATTTTTAAAAAACCTACATTAGATTGTAAAACTTTGAATATGTCTTATCCTTGGCTTTACATAGACCCCATAGATGAGAGAGTGGGGGAGAGTACACATGTGTTACCAAAATAAGCATGTTATTCAGATTGCAATGGCAGAGGTTCAGGAAAGGTATTGTTTGCTGCTGTGCATACTTGATTAAAGAGTAGTATGGAGACAAATGTGATGAGCAGAGCCCCCCCCCCCACACACACACACACACACTAATTAGTATCCAAGTCCAGAATTAAAATTCAGCATCCATCTTAGTCTGAACTATCTATGCCACTAATAGAGAAGTGACTGGTAGGGCACATCTCAGAAACTGGCTCCCTTGATTTGCCATGAGCTTGACATGGCAACACATGCAGCAAATGTTAAGCAAAGAAGGTTTCATTTTAGACTTTGTTAAAATTTAGGAAAAATTCCTGTATGGCACAGCATGTCGTCTCATTTTCATTAGTTTTGACTATTCAGAATCTACAGTTTCTGTAGATATAAAATTGATATGCTTGCTGTGAGCAACTTTTCCTTGCTTGAAGTTGCTTCAGAAACTTTCAAGCTATGTTCCAGTGGAATAGAAAGACTGAACGCTTTTGCCGAAAGAGGAAAAAGTCAACCTTCTTGTCTAATGGTTATGAAAAGAACAAGAAAGATCCTTTCTTTTGTATAGCTAATACGTGTCCAGTCTGCATTGCATTAAAAATATTGGTCTGGTTTGTGCAAACTACACTTGTTTGTATTATAATGCAATTCTCAGTAAGAATTTTCCCAATGTTGTGCAGTTTTATTTCAGTTGGATAGCTACTGCAGACAGACTGGCAGTTTTATTACATGGTCAACAATACTGTCAGTAATACAATAATTAAAAAAAATATAGAGATGGTACATGCTTGATTAATTGAACTCCTTTAGTGTCCAGGATTTAGCTTCAATGACTACAGCATCTCACTGATACATACATTCTCTCCAGTATGGAAAAAGTAACTATTCAGCTGAATGGACAAGTGTGATAGCATTTCCATCATCTCTAATTCCTTTAAAATAATTACAAAATAACAACATATGAGATATAGTCTCTAACATACCTGCATCATGAGTACAAAGCTGATCAACTGAATGCATGTGTATGTAATGACTCTCAAAGATTACTGATAGCAAAATCTTACAACCTGCTACTGTAAAAGAACTCCTATATTTTGGTACATAATTGGCTAGCTTAGGATAATGCAGTATGTGACTAGGAAACAGCTGCATAGGTTATATGTGTTGGGTCTCCCACTTTGATAAAATCAAGCATCATGGCAGTACACATTTGTATTACTAAATCCCGCTGAACTTAAAGTTTGGTTTACATGATCAAATGATGCTCCATGCTCCAAATTTCCTTACAAGAATTTTGGGGTACCCCAGTGGGTTCCACATGCTGTTCTGTGTCTCGAATCAGAACAGCACTTGTTGGGAACCACAGCATAGATGATTACGTTAAAATTCTGGACTCATCTTTGCTTTAATACTGAAGTCGAAAGCCTCACCTATTTAGCCCTCTCTGAATTGCAATCCTCTGAATGGTGGAAAATTGTAGAGGCCACAATAACTTACCTAGATCTCTCCTTATAAACCTTTTTTATGCAATCTGCAAATAAAATTTGACTATCCCTGAAAAGAAGGCTACTGGACCAGAAATACCAGTTGCTGTTGAGTGCAGCCAGGGTACCTTGTTCTCCTTTGCACTTTGGAATCTATCCTGAAATTAGCCTCACAGCTAAATATCTATCCCAACTGTCAGGGACCAGGCAGAGATGGATCATCAGTCAAGCTAGATGTAACACATTCTCCTCTGCCGTTCTTAAGGGCTGACAGTTCAATATTCCACTTCAAGATAGAACCTGTGCATATTGTCAGGGTACAGTTGAGACCCTTGAGCATATTATGTTCTCTTGTCCGAGGTACACATTACCTAGACTCTCCCTACTTGTTCCAGCTCTAGGGGATAAAATAAGTTGTTCTGAACATACAAAGACTATTCACCTGTTGAATAATAGTGATGGGGGGATAACTGGAAAAACCACTGAATTTTTATTAGAAGTGCTCAAGTTAAGGACATAATGGAAGCCTGATCACCTCTTCTTTCCCTGCCTTACGTGATTTGTCCTGGTTTTATGTCTTGTTTTAAAGACTTATTCTGTCTTGCATTTTGTTTTATTTTTTACTGATATGCCTAATAAAGGTCAGTTGAAGTTGAAGTGGATGCGCAGTCAACAAACTTAGCAGTCCCATCCTAAGTAGAGTCACAGCCTTCTAACCCCTTTTCCTTCAATGAATTGAGAAGTGTGTACACTTGTTTACCGTGGCACTCTGAATCCCTGCCACTGCCACTGTTATTTTAAAAGCAACATAGGTGAGTGCTAGTGTTGGCTATGCTTTTTATAATCTGCACAGCTACATGAAAGATTTAAATTGGATTTTTAAAAAATTGGATAATTTTGATCATACCAAGATGGAATTTGAAATACAGTTATGTACAAATATGTTGTTGCTAAAATGTATAAACTTTTGCTGAGATTGGAAACAGAAGGAGAAAGGGTGAAAGAATGTATGATAAAATGGGTTACTAACTATAGGTATAATATGAACAGTGGGAGAATCCCAGGACCGCTGCAACCACTGCCACTGTAAAGGCTCCCTACCAGTCTTTGTTGGCATTATGCTGGTAGGCAGCAGTTTGGACTTAAGCCACCCTTTTGGGTGGTGTATGTGCATTGTGGCCCTTTGCACTTTGGAATTGAGACTTCTTGGCAGCATGAAGACTTTTTAAGTGGAGTGCTTCAGGCTTAAATTAAACTTAAATTCTCTTGGGCCGCTTCTGCTCGGCCACGCCGAAAGGTAGCAGGGAAGGTAAGTCGATCGGGAAAGGGGGGAGGGATGGTGCCTTCCAGCCGCTGCCATTTTCACAGCAGTAGCTAGAAGCTGCCGTTTTCCAAAAACTTCACTTGGGGAGCGAGGTGGGGAAATGGCGGCTTCGCGCCGCTTGGGAGGAGCGAGGGCGGTGTGGCTGCGAAGCAGCTGTGCCCTCCATTCAAACAGCTCCCTAGGGATGGCGTTTTTGCCGTCCCTAGGGCGCTGTATACGGCCCGTGTGGAAAGGGCCTAGGATCAGCTCCATTAATTCTCTTAGATAACTTTTGTTCAGGTTGGAAAGAAGCCACTGAGAAGAAACTGCAGTCTTATGGACTTATCTAGTTCTATTCCATCTTGGATTCTTGACAATTAAGGAAACAAAAAAAATCTCTTCAAGATGATAGAGCCAAAATCCACTTTTATTTGGTGGTAGAGAATCAGTTGAAAATTTTACTCCAGTGAATTACCTCTATGCCTTAGAGTTTCCCAAATATCGCAGAATATTTACTTTGGTCTGTTTCAACATTCTACCTTCAGCTCTGACGCAAGGCAAGTATCTAGGTATCTTTATTCCCACAGTGTTCATTTTTGCCAACTTAACATTGTGGAAATAGTTGAAGACATGTTACTTCATTGTTCATTTCCTGTACATCACTCCTATTTTATCTAAGTTTTCAAGAAGATCTAATACATTTTATATATTCACTCTTGTCGATTTTTTAAAAAATGAAATTACTCTTAAGGTAGCCACATTTTGTGTTTTGGTGTAAATGATAAAAAGCAGATGGTTCAATCATTTTACTGTCTTGTATTATTAAAATTAGTACTTAACTAGGTTTAAAATTTTTAATTCTTTATATGTTTTATTGGTGTTTAGCTTGTGCCGTTATATTGGCTGATCCTGGATTGTAATAAATTGAATGAATAACTGTTGTTTTATCATTGCCAGTTCTAAAATACCACATTTACTACTACTATGTATCAAAGAAATACATAACTAGTCTCTATGATTTCATTGCTGTCTAAGCACACTAACAGTGCAATCCTGTGCAGAGCTACTTCAGCCTAAGCTCAATGAAATCAATTTGGATTGCTCAGTCCCTTTCCCACTAGAATATACAGTCCCATCCTAAGCAGAGTTATATTCTTCTAGGACCATTGACTTCAGTGTTCTCACTCCTGCCACATTTCACCCCGCTTCTGGACGTTTACTGACCTGTAGGTCACGGTCTTGGCCTCACCCAATCCATGCTGGTGCTGCTGAGCCTATGTTCCTCTTCATCAGAACGGCTTCTTAGTGCCATCATGGGGTTGGCCAAGGTGCAGCTAACCCTTTAGTAAGTGCCTCAGTTACACTGTTACTGAGCGGTCCTCACCCATGGTGTGGCTTCCCCCCCCACACCCTGCAATTGTGTTGGATATATCCTTCAAATCAGTGTTGTAGCAGTTGTAGCACATGTATATTTATTTCCATGTGCTGTCTGCCCAGTCTTGCCCAACTATCTTGAGAGCTTCTATAGACCACTGATTTTGATTTGCAAGATGGCCAATAATTTTATGTTATGCATTTAGGTATATCTTGCCTAATGCTGTTCTGCTTGTGATTTCTGTTGCAATATAATGCTCACCAGGGCCATATGATGGCTTCTTCCTACATCCTTCTCTCTCTGTATTCTCTCTGTAGTTTTTCATAATGAAGTGTCTGAAATTGAGTAGAATATTTCTAATTTAGCATTTGGGGAATTTCTTAAGCACTAAAGGGATTAACTTGACATAAATGCTATTTCCCTCACATCTTATACAGTTCAGAAAAAAAAAATCCTCTGACTTCTATTCTTCTGACATCATTGCTGCATGCCCAGGCTGTGTTTGCTTTAACGATTGAAGCTTTCAAATGCTTCAAACTCATTTTATTCAAATTCAACAATAAATGGATTTAAATGTCAGTTACACTGTTCTGAAAGATTTCCATTTGAAAACTAAGAAATGATCTGGACTTTGTTTTGCCAGAGACAAATAAATAAGGTCTTTAATCTGACATGGGTAAATGAATTGCTCTTGTTTAATATAACCTCTCTTGCTATAAAATAACACAAGATTTTAGCATCAATCAGTTTGTAATGATGAAGTCCTTGGCATATGCCATAGTTTTCTTTTCAAGGTAACTTTTATGTATAAACTTTTGCTGGTTGCCAGAGATGGCTTTCTAAAAAAAATACAATAAACAGAGATTCATTGTTGAAAATATTTTAAGATTTACAACCCAATCCTGTAGCACAAGTGGTCAGGGACAGTGCTGCTGCCATATAGCTATGCTGCCTCCAGAGAGCTTTCAAACAGTTCAGGGGTCAGAAAAAGCAAAAAACCTTCCCCAACTGACCAAAAACCCTTCATGGACTTACACCATTCTTTTGGGTAGTGTAAGTCTGGGGCCCCAGCTACAATGCCTGTGATGTGAAAGCTCAGGTGGGAGCTGACTTTGGTCAGCTCTGCCCTGGGATCACTCAAACCCACACCCTCCCTGCACTGGCATCCAAGCAGATACTAACACAGTTTGGAAGACCAGCCTCCTTTCTGGGTCCACTTCACCTCCCCAACTCCCATTTTGCCCACCTCGCTACTAAATCTGCCAAATGCACCAGTGGGATGGACAAATGCACTGGTGTGAACTCGCACCATTGAACCATTTGTCCTCCTGCTTTGGATTGGACTGGCCAAGATATTATCCATCTTAACTACAGTTACTTTAAATAAAGGACTGGACAAGTTATGACAGATGAGATTTTATCAGATGTCCTGACATCTTTAACTGTATCTAAAATGCAAGGATTCTCCTCCCTTCCACATAAACCTTGCTGGGTGACCTTGAGCCAGTCAGAGTTATCTCAGAACTCTGGTGCCTTCTGAACAGGCAACAAAAATGGGTTAAATGAACCTGTGTTGCCTGTGTCACCGTTTGCATGGTGGGTGCAGGGACCATCCAGGATCACTAGGATCCAAGCATCAGAATGCGGCATGGTTTGCACAGGAAACATTGTGTTCACCTGTGAACTGCGCATCTATCCCCCTCCTCGAAAATCCCCCCCACCTAAGAATCTACACACACACTTACTGGCAGCCGCTAGAGAATCCACCATAATGGTGGATAGGAGAGTGGAAATAGAATGCTTCCTGCTTGCCATAGTTCACACAGGCAAGCAGGAAGCATCTGAAACCTGGGTTAAAGGAAAAAAAGTTGCTAATTTAGTGACTATCATTTAACCTGGATTCAGCCAAATATAATGGGTTAAAAGCATTTGGGGGAGAGTTATGTGGGAACTTCTGCTCCATAATTCTTTTTTCACACTCCTGAACCCATTATATTTCGCCTGTGTGGAATCATCCTCTCTTAGTCCCATTTGCCTCACAAGGTTCCTGCTGTTGGGAGAGGAAGTGCATTTGATTGAAAGCTTCTTTGAGGCTCCTTATGATAGAAAAAATGTATAAAAACCTATTCTTATGCTGTAACCCACCTAAAAAAGATCTCCTTCAGTAGATTATTTCACAAAGTGTATGTGTGGTATGGGAGCACAAATGAGGAAACATAATTGCCTTTCAGACTAGCTGGCTATAAGCCAGAGCAGGTTCTGCTGAGGGGAAGCTAGGCTATCATGTGAAAGACAGCTGTGAATCACCACGGGCTGCAGTTGCCGTTTGGGGTGGGTAGGTGAAGCTAAGCTGGCCGTTTCTGCCCAAGTAAGGGCAAAACAGAGCCCTGGCCATGTTAAGCCAGGGCAGATGTCACTAGAAGTGGGAGGGCTGGCCCAAGCCTTTAAAAGACCAAGCCCTCCTTTGTGCCGGCCATGTGCTTCAGCCGGCTGATGATTTGCCCGCCCACCTCTCCCCATCTTTACAAGTTTGTTAATGTATGCTATCTCTGTCATAGCCATGAACAGTTTGGCGCATGGGTATTGATCTGGAAGGGCCGGGGGAAGGGAGCTAGGGAGCTATCTCTTCTCCTTGGGACTAGCCGATGGTGGCAAGAGGCAGCCGCCCTGCCGATCAGGGCAATGGGCAATACTTCTTGCCAGGATCGTCCACCTGGGAGAGCGCCATGGCGGAGCAAAGCTCCAGTATGGGCCATCCACCCGCAGGAGCTTCGTCATGATGCAGATACGACCAGAACAAGACCCTTGCTACGCTTCACGCTTCTGCTTGATTAATAAAATGGCTATGGCCAATTGATTTACCCCAGCAAAAGGAGTGGTGTGGTTATTTGGAGAGGTCTTCGCACAAGAGGTTCCCACCCTCAGACAGCAACCTATATGTAAACATAATGCATGCTCAGTGCTACAAATAGAGATGACTATGCAAAGAGTGTATCTTTGATTATTTCCAGTAACACATTAGTCTTCAACATACATCAATGTGAAATAGTCCAATTGAACACAATAGGGCTTGAGTGAGCATGCGTAGGCATGATAAAATAAACCAGAGAAAGAGGAGCTCATATGTTACTTTAATAGTGGCATGCTTAGTTTTACCAGGGGACTGGAATTCACTGGAAAAAAATGCATTTGCTCACACTCTTTATTTGTACATGCAGTGCTGATCACACTGCATGTACAAATACACATACACACCATGACTTCTGAAACAGTGAGTGTCTCTACTACATCATTTTTTACTTTGTTGATTTGGTTGATCATTTTGTCAACTGACTGCCTTCTCCCACTACCCCTGTTATTTCAGATCATCTAGTTTACAGATTCCCTGTGTCACTAAAAAAAATTCAGAGGGGAAGCCCAGAGAAGTAGTTAATACAGAGAGAAAGAGAGAAAAATGGAAAGATGGAAAGATATCTTATTCTCTTGTAGAAAGACTCCTTGGACTAATATAATTTTTCTATACTCTCTTGACAATTTAGATAAGGCTTATGTGTTGGTAGATGTTTCAAGTTTAAAGTAATGAACCACAGAGCCCAATATGTCAGAGAAATGTTTCTTTGCAGACATTTATCTGAATGAAGAATGTGCTATCCAGATTGTGCTACTAAATGTTAATGCCGCCAAAGCCATACAAACTAAAATTTATGGAATTGTTTTAATAATGAGGTGCTTTCTTTAAGTTATGGAATGCATTGCAAAGAAAAGGTACAAATAAGACTAGTGATAAGATGTGGGATCTCACTGAGGGTGAAATTGGATTCTTCAAATGGAAAGGAGCATGTATTTAATTGTGACTTTAGTTCCATGAACCATGTGATTAAAACAGTATCTTGATTGTCAGAAAACAAATAAGAACAACAAAAATAAGTTTCTAGTGCTCATGGTTATGAGAAAAATCAAAATAAGATTCAAAATTGCAACTAAATCAGAGTAGTATGGGTAAGAGAAATAACTGGATCCCTTGAATGCTATCAGATAGGAACTGAAAGGGTCTGTATCTCAGAGGCTCATTCCGCACACGCAAAATAATGCACTTTCAAGCTGCTTTCACAACTGTTTTTGCCATTCCGCACAGCTTCAAAGAGCCCTGAAAGCAGCTTGAAAGTGCATTATTCTGCGTGTGCGGAATGAGCCAGAGCTTATTTTGTGAATAAAAGGAAAGGAAAGTCTGTGTTAGAGCTGAATGATGAATAAAATGACAGTGGGAGTGTATGAATCATGTCTTGACCCTGGCATTAACTGCTGTGTCACTTGATCTCATGCGCATAGGTTTTTCCCCAAGTAGACTCATTGGCCCCTTCCGCACACGCAAAATAATGCATTTTCAAACCACTTTCACAACTGTTTGCAAGTGGATTTTGCTATTCCGCACAGCTTCAAAGAGCACTGAAAGCAGTTTGAAAGTGCATTATTCTGCATGTGCGGAATGAGCCACAGAAAGTTATATATCTGTGTTCTGCTAATGCCATACCAATATATGCAGTGATAAATGGAGGTCATGGCAAGTTTTATTCCTCACAGTGTTCTCTGTAGCTGTGTTTTAGATTTCCCAGCTACAAGGAACATTACTACTGAACCTCTTGATGTTTGATAAAGAATAGGTTTCCTTGAAAAGGTACTTTTAGGACACTCGTCCCACACTATACTTTTCAGTCCAACTCGATTAGCAGTTTTAATGAAGACTGGGATTTTAAAAAACCCTTCAAGGGCCAAAATCATAAAATGAGAACTGGTCCTGAATTACTATAGTGAAAGGAATCTTTGTCATGCATAATATAATCTTTATCAAGCATAATATAATTATTAATTCTGCCTTGGAGCTACCATCTCTCCATAGTGCATCTGGAAGAAATGTGGTGACCAATCCTAAGCAGATCTACTTAGAAGAAAGTCTTGTTTTATTTAGTGGGACTTACTCCCAGGAAAGTGTTCTAGGGATTGCACCTCTAGAATTTTCCACAGTGCCTGCCTCAGCGCTAGGACCAAGTGCTTGCATTAGGAGGCAAAAGAAAAGGAACACCAGCTGTTTGTCTTACTGATTTCCATAAAGATGCAGAAGTTTTTGATCAGAACAAAAATAAGGTATAACAGGACTCAGCTACTCATATCGCAAATAAATTAACTCAGTCTATTACTGTATGTAGCTGACTTCATATATGCAAACTGTCAACAATTTGCAAAGGGTGTGATGCAAAACGGGGCATGACCTTGAACACTTTTAGACTGTCATTGTTATTCTTCATCCAGTAATTGCTTGTGGGCATGGTGAAGAAGTTGCCACTAGTTCTGCATTGATAATGGCTTATGGATTTGGTTATATTGATTGCATGAAATTCAGATAGACATTTTGAAGATATGAGAAAGAGGCTAACCTGAGGCAACCTCAGCACAACTTTGCTAGATAATTAAATAAAGGAGGGAAACACTGGTTGGAAACACTGGCCCGATCCTGATTACTGTTACTGTACGCCACTTTTTGTGGTAGGATGAAGGGAAATATGTGGAGTTTAATTGAAAAAAGGAGGAATGAATTTTATTCAGGCATTTATATTTCGGTGGGTATTGGCATTGCTTCATTAGCACTTCTAGTTTCCCTCAAAAAAGCCTCACTAGAAAAGCAATGAAGTGGCAGCACCGATAATAAAGGGCAAGAAGGACAAACCATCTTACTACCATCTTAGCATTATTTTAAATTATTTTAAATCATTTTAAAATGTTCATTGGTTAATTTTACATGTGGATTTGTATTTTTAATATTTATGGAATGTCTGAATTGTGTTGTGACCTGCCCAGTGCCCTTTGGTATAGAGCGAGAAATTTTCAAAATGCTTTCAAAATATTTCACAACTGTTATGTGTTTTAAGTGTCATATGACTTAAAATGCTTTCAAAATGTTTTATTACTGCTGTGAAAACATTTTATGGTGTTATATCCAGCACCCCCCAGCATTGGAAACACAGCACAGCACAGAGCCAGGAAGGAAAGGAGGGAGGGAGGGACATACACTGGAGTAACCACATAGGATAGCCCTGCCAATGTTATTAAATAAAGAAAAAGCAGATCGGATTTAAACAGATCCTCATGAATTCGTATATTTTTGAATCAGAATGAAATTAAAAGAGCATGAAACTACAGAGCATGTCTTAGTCTACAGCACCACAACAATCATGTATCCCACACTCTGTGGTGCTGCAGTAGTGCAAAAACCTGCTTGAAAAACATGGATCCTCATGATTTTTGCAGAGTCACACCCAAATCACCATCACATCACAACTCAAGCCCTTAGCCACATGTCTGAGCACAACAATCATGCCTCCCATGCTTTGTGGCACCGCAGTGGCACAAAAACATGCTTGAAAAACACAGATCCTCATGGATCCTCATGATTTTTGCACTTGGTCACCACAAAATCACCATCACATCACAGCTGAAGCCCTTTACCACACATCTCAAGTCAGAAAATCATGAGGATCCATGAGGATTTGTGTTTTTCAAGCATGTTTTTGTGCCACTGCAGCATCATGGAGTGTGGATGCTTGATTGTTGTGCTGGCCTCGCAAAGAGCTGTTGCTGCCAAGTCTCTCTATCAGCCAATCTGCTGGCCTCACAAAGAGCTGCCCCTGCCAAAAGCAGGAAGAGAAGGAGGAAGGCCCGTGTGGACGGCCTCCAGAAATGTCATTACATTGCACTGGCCCACCACCCAGACGGACCAGGCAGGCAGGCATGTATTGTGGTGGTGGGGGGGTCTACTGGAGGCCCAGAATAGGGAAACAGGAAGACACCTGCCAGCTTCTCTTGGGCCGCTGCTGTCCCGGAAAGCCTTTTTCAGCCCCCCCTTCCCCAAGCAAGCGGGAGGGAAAGAGCTCCAAGGCGTGAATCCTGTGGAGGAAAGGTGCCTGGGGCAAGGGAGGCTTGTGCCCACCCACCCCTCTCCCTGATCTGTTGACTCTGGCACCAAGGGCTTGCAGAGTCACAGGGGAGTGGCGCAGATGGGCAGCTGCCTGATAGGGCACAAGCCAGGCAGCCCAGGCTAGAAGTCTGGGGGCAATTTTCTGCCCCCACGTGGCTGAACAACAGTTGCTCAGGGCATTTGTCCCCAGATTTCCCTGTGGAAGCTCCGCTTCTGGTTACACTTAAGAACATAAGTAGAACCTTCTATTTCAGACCAGTGTTCCATCTAGTCCAGCACAGTATTTTATAGAATAGCCAATCAGTTGCCCTGGAGAAGGAAAGGTGTTCCCCTAATGCTGTCTCCAGCTTTGGTATTTAAAGTAGTGAAGGTTGGGTGATATTTTGTATTTCTCTGGATACAGAAATATCTGAAGTATATGATTCAAGTCTGCAATAATCTGCTCTGATCTGCTTTATGAAATTACACCAGAGTCTGGTAAAACAAAGCCCTATAAAGAACTTAATCAACCAAACATGCTGTGTCATTACTACATATATTCAGTATATTTGTGTGTTTATTATTCATTTTATACAATACTAAAAGTATTGTATGAAGTATTGTAAAGCCAGGTGGCATTTGATCATTTCTACCTAAACTTTTCCACTGAGACGGGGATTCATTTCTAGCATATTATTGTATATACTGGCGTATAAGACTACTTTTGAACCCTGGGAAATCATCTGTAAAGTCTGGGGTTGTCTTATACGCCGGGTACTCTTATATGGCGAATATATCCCAAACTCTGGAAATTTTAACTGGAAAAGTGGGGGGGGGGGTCGTCTTATACTCCCAGTCGTCTTATACACCAGTATATGCAGTAGCTGGAGAAGCAGTGTAGTATAGTGATGAAGTTTTAGATTATTTATATCCCACTTTTAACCCCAGTGGGGACCCAAAATGGTTTACATCACTCTCCTTTTAATTTTATTCTAACAACAATCCTGTGAGGTAGGCTAGACTGAGAGTATGTGAATGGACTAAGTTCATCCCACAAGTTTCCCTAGCATTAGTGGGGATTCAAACCTGGGTTTTCTAGATCTTCGCCTGACACTTTAAGCACTACACCACACTGGTTCTCTGAGTGAGCCAGGTTCAACCCCTCTTCCATGCCAGCTTGCTTTGGGGGACCTTGGGTCAATCTCTCTCTCAGCCTAACCTATCTCAGAAGGGTTGTTGTGAGGATAAAATGGAGGTGGGTCTGATATAAACCACTTTGGGTTCTTGCTGGAAAGAAAAGTCGGCTATCAGTATCTCAACATTTACATTTATTTATATGCACACTAATTGTTAACTCGGTGGTTATCATGATTCTTAGCACCCTGCAAGGGACATGCTTTTTGTCCCTAAGGAGGAGCTGAAGAGAGATAAACACAACTGTCTGAATCTCAAACTAAATGTGCCTTAGGAAATTTGTGATCCATTAAATAGTATTAAAAACAAATACTAAGAAACAGAGGTGGGATCCAGCAGGTTCTCACAGGTTCCCAAGAGTAGGTTACCAATTATTTGTATGTGCCGAGAGGGGGTTACTAAGTGGTGATTTTGCCACGTGATTTTTGCCTTAGTTACGCCCCTCCTCTCAGCAGTAGCGCGCATAACTTGAAGCAGTCTAGCAGGAGGTGCACCAGCGTGCGTGGCAGCCTGTGCCTGCGTGCATTCGCTTCCTGCCCAAGGACCGGCACAGCGGCTGCGTCCTTGCCACAGCCCCACCCAGGAATGCCCCTCCCCCAGAATGCCCAGCCACGCCCCCGTCATGCCCTGCCCAGCCCCATTGGCGCTACGCCACAGTTTGAATCCCACCACCATGAGAACCTGTTACTAAAATTTTTGGATCCCCCACTGCTAAGAAATCACAGTGTATGCATGTATTTGAATCAAGCTGTGCACATAGTGCTAATAGCAGTAATGTGACTGAGAAGCACCCCCTCCCCCATAGCACTTGTACTGCCCAATTTGAGCGTTCTTCTTGCTGCTTTGAAAATTTTTAAAAATGCAGGGAATCCTGATCACAGATTTCTTACATTTCAGTTATTTTTTACATGAGGTTATTTTTGAAAGAGAAGGGGAAGTAACTGCAGACAGCCTGCAGTTAATAAGGGACGATGAAGGAGAAAACAGCCACGTTCTAGTTAACCTTAATACAGGCCTTTAACATGTGTGAGCTTTGGCAATTCTACAGTCATTGAATGACTGATGGACTGGAAGTCTCTGGCACATCTTGCATCAGTCACAGCTTGATTACCATATGGCTGTGAAAGAATGTCTCTTAGTTTAACTTGAACGTTGAAGTCAGAGTAGGTTCTTCAAACCTGAGATACGAAATCATAGCTGCCAAACACCTTTGACTTACAGATCAACTTTGAAAAAATTAGAGCTCAACACTGGTGCCTGTTGACCCTGGCACTGGGATTTACTTTTTAAGTAGCTGTCAGATAATTCTTTTGTCAAGCTGATTGTCTTCTGAATTAAAGTAAATGATCCTTGGATGTTTTCTCAATGGATGTAAATTTGGAGCTCCAGCTGCAGTAGTTCAACAGTTTAGACCAAAATGGTGAGTTTAAAGGAAAGCAGTTGTCAGTTAACTTCACATTTTCTCTCATCTCTATAATGTTATCACATGATACTTGAATGATTTCACAGAATTTCACACCAAAATTGCTGTTTTCGAGGTGCTTTAATAGGAAGAATTTTGGCATTGCTATCTGCAATTCCTTCAACGTTCAGCAGAATTGGAGAATTAAAAATTAGTAGGTGAATGATAGTCATTCTTTTGTTATGCTGAGGATGAAGAATTACTGGCTAATGTTTGAACCATATCTTTGATCCAGCACAGTGGTTTCCTCTGGTGTAAGGATTTCCATTCATGAATCATGATTTATTCCCCAACTTTCCCCTCCCACTGCAGCATGAAATACTGCTCCTGGCAGAGAGACCACCAGAACCTTATGGGGTACATTTCAAGCTACAGAAAAGGGAGAGACAAGAAAATCAATATATGTGTGTATGTGTGTGAGGGTGGAGATGGAACCCTTCCACTCAGGGAAAAGTTGCACTGAATGGTTTGCCATTGCCCTCCTCCATGTCATGACCCTGGTATTCCTTTGAGGTCTCCCATCCAATACTTGCCAGTGTTGATCCTGCTTAACTTCTGAGATCTGATGAAATCAGGCTAGCCTGGGCAGTTGTAATTACCTGTGCAAACCAAGGATGGGGGTGGGGGCTGAAGTTGTATTAGATGCAACAGGATCCTGATGCCCATGCCCACTGCACCACACAAAGTGGCATGAATATCAGAGTTGGACCTCTTACCTCAGCACTGGGCTGACCTCAGAACTAGCAGCCAAACCCTGAAGTTGGCCCCTGCAAATGCTCTGCAGCATCATGGGGGGCATTCCCAGAGGCGGAGCCAATGTTAGTCGGCTCAGTGTACTTTCAGACTAGGAATGTCCTCTATACTGGCAACTGATTTATGCCACCAAAAAGTGTAGCTTAAGTCAATCTTCCCTATACGATTTTTCTGGCAGAGGGAGGTTTCTGTTTTTCTCCATTCCTGGGCTGTTTGAAACCCCGTTAGAGTGGTGCAGATACCCGGCCATTGATCTCCCCTGCCCGAGACATTGATCTCCCCTCCCCTGCCCGAGACATAAAAGCTCCAGGCTATATTGGGCAGTTGGGTGGGTTTAAAAAGAAGTAATTTGCTGTAAGCTTCAGCTTTTCTAAATTCTTTCATTTGGTAAGGATTTGATCATTAATTGTACAACAGCTGATACATAACTCAGATCAAAAGTCATTGCAATCAGGTAGAATGTTACTGAATGCTAAAAATGACAAAACAATTGCAAACAATTTGTAAGTCAATCACAAAGCAAGTGTAAAGCACGCATCTAAAATTTGGTGAAACAGTCCAATGTGGATTTTGGAAAAAGCAGCCAGGGAGGTAACAGCAGTGCTGCTCAAGCATCAAAGATCTCAAGAGAACCCAAAACAGACTTATTTGGAAATCCCAAATTGCCAGCCTGTTGTTGGTTCAGAGACTGATGTAACTCTACTAAGCTCAGCTGCTAATCTAACCATTTTAAAATTCTGTATGCGTATTCTTCTAAATCCTTCCTCTTTGCACTTTTTATTAACAATTGTTAGAGTATTTGATAATAATAAGTTTTCAGAAAGTTCTGATATAATGAATCATATGTCGCTATAACATATTATTTTTTATTTCTACCAATCCATGGAATCTTATACCATAATAAATTCATTATTCCTTAAGGTGCTGCAGGAATATTTGATGCTTTTGCTGCAGCACAGTAACAGACTTTTGCAGTATTCTTCATGTTTCTGCTGTTTATTTGTTGACAGTGACATCCCAAAGCAATTCTTAAATTAGCTTTTCATATCCTCTCAGTAAAAATATGCCACTAGTTCTTACCGTTAGTGATACATCTTTCTTTAGTTTTAGTGTCAAGATCTACCCAAAGAGTGACTGATGCACCTAAGAAAGATTCTGGCGAAGACCAGAGTTCCTCAAATCAAGCAGCGATAAATAAATCACAGTATAAAAATTCTGCACAGGTTCGTATTCCAAAAACAATAAGCTACTTTCCTTATGACTCGATACTCTATTACTGGTGATATTCAGAGGAAGGATGAAGCAGTACAAAATCACCCGGCATTGTGCCCTGTGAACTAACAAAGGATTCAGATGTGGAACCTGCTCTTTAAGAGACACTGGTGACAGAATTAGATGCCAAGGTAAGAAAGGAAACTGCCGCCAATGTTTCCATGATGTCAAAGTTTAAGTTATTTGCACAGGTCTCAATGGGTAAATACAGAATTCATGATGTCTTATTTTTAGCAAGCACATTCAGGATTTTTGGTTTCATATATAGGCATAGCTGCCATGGGAAAATCCAGGGGCAAATGCCCTGGGCGCCCCCATGGGAGTCATGTGGGGGTGCATGTGGGGGTGGTGGAAAAATTGCCCCCACACTTTTGGGAAGGAGGAGGGGTGTGGCTGGAAGGGCCGTGGCAGGGCCTCGGAGCAACGTCTGTGTGCCGCCTGGGCCAAGGCCTGCCTGGGCAGCATGTGTATGCTGTGCCAAGGCCCAGCCGTGCCCCTCCTCCTTCCCAGAAGTGGCTGAGCCTTGCCCCCCTACTGTGTCCCCCCCCCGCAGTGCCCCCATCTCATCCCCATTTACCTGAGTAGCCTGGTGGGAACTACACTTCCCAGAAGACCTTGCGAGTGAGCTGGGACATGGGGAGCTGTGCTCGGGCACCATTTTGCCCCAGACGCCATTCCCCCCAGCACCACTAGTTTCATACTTTTGTCTTTACATTAACAGTGTTGTCCATTATGATTATCATTTAAAAGATCAGGAACTATGGCTGAAGGAACATTGTGAACAAGTTAAAACCACTAATGGCCTTATTCAAAGGGAGGGGGCAAATCCACCTGAGGGAAAGACTTGCAGCCACGCCAGCAGATTTGCTTTCCTCAGGGCAGTTGCCTCGATGGAGGGGTAAATTTGCCAGTGTGCTGCTGCTGTGACCCTCCTCAGTGCTGGGGCGGGCACTGGATGCGGTATAGCATTCTAGCACCCCTGCCACCACTGGCAAAGCAGGGGCAGGCCAGGGGCATGGCCAGGGGAGGAGCCAATGTTAGTCAGCTTCCTCTTGACCATTCACTGCCTTATACCAGTGATCAGGGCCTCAGACTGAAACCACCAAAAAAAGAGTTGTGCAAAGTCTATTTGAAAGGTCTATAGGAGTTTCTCAGCAGCAAGAGGAGGTGCAGCTTTGGGAAGCCTTTATTGAGTGAAGCCGAGGGAGACAACACACAGCCACCTGGTCCCTTGGATGGGGCTGCCCAAGTTAAATACACATAATTCTGAAAATTATTAGGACTTAAATATTAGTAAGTCTTTTTAATAATTGCAAGTTGTACACCTCTATCACCATAATGACCCTGTTGCTTATTATTCCTACATGAAAGATCAGGAATGGTGGTTGAAGTAATGATTTATTCAAGGAGAAAAAACCTCCAATGTGAGTTAGAATACATGATGCTGAGAGATCTCCATTCCCCCACCTGCTTTTTAAAAAATGGAAATATAGGCTTAGAGGCCTGAGAATCTGATTGCAGCCCTAGCAGCCTTGTGTCCTCTATCCCACCCCAGAGTTCAGCTATGGGTAAGAGAATGCCAAAGCCTTCAACACTGAAAGAATGATGCACTTTCTTCTTAACTGCTGCTGCTGCTGCTGAAATCAGGTTCTCAATCTCCTCAAGCCTGTTATTCCCTAGCAGAATTTTTTTTAAAGATAATCACAACATTCCAAGTCACTTATTGCTTGATCCTTAATAATGTAAATTTCAGCCTTACAGATCCATTCCTTGAGACACCACCTGATGGTAGCATCGGTAAAAAGCATGGAGGAGAGGCACAGACTAGACAAAGTGCATTTTTAGGACAGCCATGTTTCTCCCACATTTTATATTTTTGTTTGTTTTGCTTTTGCTCACAACAGCTGAAAGCAATGCTCAGATTGGATGGTATTATCATCCCCATATTACAGACACAAATTCTGAGAGACAGTGGTTTGCATAAACTATGGTGGACCATGTGATAATGTTGAGTTAGCTGAGATGGGTCTGCACAGAGAAGTGCTTAAATAGTTTTGGCCTCATCTATCAGACTGTTCACAAAAAATTGTGGTTGAAGATGCTGCATCATCCCTTTGCAAGCTGACATGGAGGGAGCTCCAATATATTACCTCTTATGTTGCTTACTGTTTATGTAAGGTCCCTTAATGAGATTGTTCAATCTATTGAAGCAGGTTGTCATCAATATGCTAATGGCACACAGCTATATATAACCCTGAAAAAGCCACTCACTCTATCCTAGCCAGTCTTTGAATGCAGTGGTCAAGGGACTGAAGGAGAGAAAACTGAAGCTGAATTCAGATAAGACAAAGGTGATGATAGCTGGAGAAGGTCATTTTTCCTACCATTGATGGTGTGCAATTTTTTCTTGAAAGTCTTGCTGGATCCTGGTTTCCTGATGGAGAAACAAATGCCCATGACAGTACAAAATGTATTTTTCCCAACTGCATTTAATTAGAAAAATTCCTCCCTGTTTGCAGGTGCCTATTCTTGCTATGCTTGAGTCATATTGATCTAGATTGCTACAAAACATTCTTTATGGAACTGCCATTGAAGTTGATTGGGAAATTGCAAAATGTAGCAGTCCCGTTTTTATTTGGGGATAACTGGCAGGCCAATGTTACTCCTATTCTGACGTTCCTTCCACGGCTGATTTTTTTCAAGGTTCAGTTCAAGTTGTTTGTTAACACTTTTAAAGCCCTTGTTGACCTGGGACTCACATACTTGAAGAACTGGCTCTCCTTGTATGTTCCCCTGTGGCAGCTTTGTTCTTCCTAGCGAAGTCTATTGTCAGGATTCACCCGGACTTCCTAGTGAAGTCTATTGCTATCGAGGGAAGGATCCGCAGCCTCCCACCTCTAAAAATGAATCAAACAAGACACAACACAAAATTATATGGTAAAACAGTTTGGCCATAGCCAGTTCATTGGCACAAAGGTAGACAAAGCATAAGGCACAGCATGGGTGTCTGATCTCATGCACTGGGCAACCCAAAAGCTGTCCCACAGCATACAATTCTTCAAACCCGCCTGTCTGAGGAAACAACCATAAGCTGGTGCAGCACCACAGGAAAGATCAGAGGGGCATTGGGCCACTGCCTGAAGATTTCTTTGCTACTGGGGGCACAATCCTTAGTAGCCCACATCTGGGCATCCCGACCCTTGGCTTGCTCCACAACCAAACCTTGTAAGGAGGTAGCACAAACAGTAAGTGCACCCACTCACCCTAACCAAGAGATCAGTCCCCCATGTGCAATCTGCCACCTGGCTATGACAGAGAACAGGAAACAAACAACAACATGCAAAACAGGAAGAGGAGGGGGGATCACATCCAGCCCAACAAAGCAACAGGGCCTCGGCATGCCCGGCTCCAACTTTTAAAGGCACAGGCCGGGCCTCCCTGACATCAGGATACTGCGTCCGACATCAGATGCCGCTGGCATGCCAGGCAGGCCTGAGCATGCCCAACAGGTCCACCCCTCCCCCAAACTTATTGGGAGGGAGGAGAGAGTGCAGCGTAGATGCTGCCACCCCTCCCTAGCCAGCAGTGGCGGCCACAATCATTCTCAGCTGCTTCCTTCTCATTGTTTGGGCTTGGCCTTTATCACTGGCTGCTCCATGCTTGAAGAAAAGACTCTTGGAAGAGAGACTGGAGAAACTGGATCTGGGCAGAGGAAAGAGGGGAAAATATATTGTTTTATAGAGCTTTATACAGTTGTTAGGCAGCTTTTTAACAGTATCTTTCCTCATGCAACAGTCGTATCTAGTTTCAGCTCACTGAAAGAAACCCTACTATACAAATATGCAGAAAAGGAAAGATAGTCATGTCATGCATTGATTGATGACATTTATACCTTTCTTTCTGTCATAGAACTCAAGAGCGGGTTGCTGGAAAGATTTCTATTTTGTCACTGACTTTCTTAGTTCTATCGCATTTATTTGCATCATGAGCATCTAACCATGCCCTGGAGCAGTAAAATTGTGCATACTCTTAAGAAGAAAAATAAATTCAGTAACCAAGATGAGTCATTTGTCACAGTTATATTAGCGCTAGGATATAACACTAGCAGTGTTTATAGCAGCATTAGATGCCACTGTAAGCACCTTGAGTTAAAGGGCAAAGCTCAGCTTGGAATCAGTCATTTCACCAAGTTGGTCACTGGGCTTCCTAATTAGGTTATCCTGGAGAAAACTGGAGAAATGTTTACTAGCATCAGTAACATTAAAAGAACATAAAACTGGCACAACGGATACTGGCATAAGGTACCATATGTCCATATTAAGTGCATCATCACTGATGGCTTACATTGTGCCAAATTATGACAGTTTTTCTATTGAATCTTAACACTAATATTCTGAAAAGAGAATTGACCTCTGACCTTATACACACAGCTCCAGGGATATAATCACAGCATTTCCATTATGAGGGAGATAATTAATTTTGCTGCTTAAATTAATGCGTTAATTAGGCAATTTAAAAGAGCACAGCGGAACAATATTGTACACAATTAGGGGAGACTGGGTGTTTTCCTATGTTGAAATTTCAGTCATGATGTGGCAAATTGGATCTATCGTTTTATTACTGAATGACTTATGTTATTCATTTAATTGTTTTCCGCATGCATAATTAGTTATTTGTGCAGGTAAAAAAGCCCTGAGTGGTCCTAGGTCTTTTCATTGTTATTTCCCAGATTTTGCATATAGATTGGAATAAAGCCAGAGGTTTTTAGTAGTAAGAAGTAGTAAGAATTAATCCTAACATATGCCAACATATAGATCTGAAGCTCTCCCTCCTAGACCTTACGGACTCCCAAAAATCCACAAGGACTCCACTCTGCTCAGACCAATTGTGAGTACCTTACATATGATTTCTTGCTGCAGTTACATATCCATATTGGAGTTACCATATACACTACATTAAGGACTCAGCCCATTTTATAGAAAAAATCAGCAATCTAAAACTCAACCCCAATGACAAACTGATCAGCTTTGATGTGGTTTCCTTATTCATCAAGGTCCCCATAGCAGACACCATCCCACTCATTAACTGGATTTTCCCTAAAGACATCACAGCCCTGTTCCAACATTGCCTCATTACAAGCTACTTCCAATGGGATAATGAATTCTATGAACAGAGAAATGTGATAGCCATGGGTAGCCCTCTTAGCCCTGTAACAGCAATTTTTTACATGGAACATTTTGAAAAAACAAGCCCTGAAAACAACACCAAAAAAAGCCCACTATATGGTTCTATTTTGTGGATGGTACACTCACAATTTGAAGCCACAAAGAAGAAGAACTAAACAAGTTTCTTGACCATATTAACAATATCCACCCAAACATCCAATTCACTATGGAAAAAGAAAATGAGGGAAAACTACCATTTCTAGATGTCTTAATCATCAGCAAACCGAATCAACGATTGGGTCACACAGTATACAGAAAATATACACACACTGATAGATATCTACATTAAAAACTCCAATCATCACCCAGGACAAAAGGAGAAATAATAAAAACTCTGGTAGATCATGCAAAAAGAATCTGTGAACCCCACCTCCTTCAAGACGAGCTGAATCACCTAAACTGGGCTCTACAGGCTAATGGTTACTGCACTACAGGCATCAGAAGAGCTGCAAGACTAAGTACAAACCACAGGAATGAAGATAAACAGCCACTCAGAGGGAAGGTGTTCTTACCATACATAAAGAGAATCACTGATCGTATAGGGAAACTGATGAAGAAACATAACCTCCAAACAGACCCACTAAGAAAATGCAACAAATGCTACTTTCAGCAAAGGATAAGAGGGATCCTCTAACCTCTGCAGGAGTCTAGCGCATACTGTGCAGCTATGGACAACTCTACATAGGGACCACAAAATGCAGCCCCCAGACACGAATTAAAGAACCTAAAGGTATTGCAGACTAATTCAGCCAGAAAAATCAGCAATAGCAGAACATGTGATAAACCAAGCTGGACACACAATGTTATTTAAAAAACACAAAAATTCTGGACCACCCTGACAACCACTATGTCAGACTACACAGAGAAGCCTTTGAAATCCACAAGCACATGGACAATTTCAACAGAAAGGAAGAAACCATGAAAATGAACAAAATTTGGCTACTAGTACATAAAAATACTAGAATCAAGACAATGGTTAGTGAACACCACCCAGGCTCAAGATGTCTCCAGGCAGGAAGCAATGAAATGGATTAAAATGCCAGGCAACTATTATGCAGATGCACTCACTAACTGATTATGCAACTTCATTGTTACTTACATATGCAAGAATGGGTGGATTCCACTCAACATATGCAAATCACAGTTGCTAATTGCACCCTTTACACTTGTTAACCAATGCAGATGGTTTTTTCTCCCACCCTGGACATTCCACAGGTATATGTACTCCACTTGCTTTACAACCATCAGATCCTTAGCTGCCCCAGTGTGCTTGTCAGTTAGCCTTACTTGTATCCTAGCAATTAGTGCATATCCTACCATCCCTATATGGCCTAACCAATCTGAAGAGGAGACCTAATTGTTAAATTACAACTTCCACCAGCGTGGAACTGGTGGAAAAGATCCTCTTCTAGTCCAGCTTTAAGGGGGCGAAATCAAGTTCCTACTTGGTAACTAAAAGCTAATGTCACATTATTCTGTAGAGATGCATGGGACATCTGATTGCTCCCAAATCCCTTAATTAATTATTGAACCTCATAAACCTCATGGAAGTATTTTACCTGATGTGGAGATGGGGTAGATACCACAAAGCATTTTATACAGATGGAAGGATTTCCATTTTCTATCTTTCCCTTCTGCTGCAGCCCAAAATGCCCCCCTCTCCCAGGACTATTACCAAGCTGGACTATTACCAACTATTACCTGGTTAATAAATCAGAAAGGAGATTTTCTCAAAATATAGATCGTATGTGTAGTTTCTTTCCTGCACTGAAAGGCAAGCTGGGTGCCTTTTCTTTTGAAACATTGCACATATTTCAATATATATCCTAAGTATAAAGAACATTATTATTCCATCATTTTCTGAGACTGAGGTTGTTACATAGTTTTTGTTTTTTTCTCTCTTGTTTCCTGAATAAATAGCATATGTCTGTTGTTTCCTTTTTGCTCTAGCACGTTTCTCTCTCCCCTGCCAATTATTGTCCAGAAACAGGAACTGAAAATATTCTTGAGGCTGAAAGAGTGTTTATTTTCCCCCTGAAGTGGCTCCTTCCTGCCTTGAAAACTGTGGCTACATCCCAACAGAAAAAAATAATGATTCCATCCATTATGGCTTGCACCCCTGACAGCTAAATTGGGAATATTCTGATTCATCTCTAGGAGCAATACCCACAAAGAACACAAAACAAACTTCTGGAGCTGACTAAAGCTCAAAAGAAACTCATGTTCCTGTGCAATCTCTGTTTGTATGAACCTCTGATAAAAGGTAAAGCAGTCAGTGAACAGAAACTGTAGTCTTGTTAAAGACCTGATTTAGATGTGACATGACCCATAGGTAAAGCATTTACTCACACAACTCCCATCACATTTAAATGCTCCTAGTGTATGCACCTGCCATATACATGGAGCATTAGCATGCCAGGAGCAGCTTTGATATAAGTGCTTTATCCACAGCTCACATCATGTCTAAGAGGCATCTCTGTCATTTTAGAACAGAATTGAACTAGACTGGATCCAGGATGTCTTCAAGTATTTTTGCCTCTCAATGAGAGATTTTTTTCCAATCTCTGTGTCATGATAGATTCTTGTGGGAAAAATGCTTTTAAATGTCTGGTATATATTCTGCTCTACAGCCACCAACTCTTCAGCAACACTTTAAAAAAATCAGTTTGTACGCTTGCAGTCATGAAAATAAATGTGTGTTGGGCCCTTCATGACCCAGTTCCAAATGGATTTCCTTGCGATGAGACTGGGAAAAATTCATTCAGAGGCAAAAACAGGCACCTGTCATTACATGAAAGAACCTACTTGTAATATAGTTTCACATCTGCAGTGTTAGACAGAATGTTACCTTTCATTAATTTGACTGGCTAGAAAGAAATTTGAAGAAACTTGTATTTGTTTTCACTATGTCTATGAGATGTGACAAAATTCAGGATTTCTAAAGAAAGATTTTACTAAATTCAGTCTATGAAACATGAGAACAGAGTACATTCAGATAAATATATGCCTTCTTCATTTAATTTATCTGATCTTTGAACTGAACTATCCAAGATAGTTATGCAACTTATCCTTGAAATCAGGCTCCATCCCTGAAGACTGGAAGATGGCCAATGTCACACCAATCTTTAAGAAAGGATCTAGGGGGGACCCGGGAAATTACAGGCCAGTCAGTTTGACATCTGTTCCTGGTAAATTAGTAGAGTCTGTCATTAAAGATAAAATTATAAAACATGTACAAAAGCAAAACCTGCTGAGAAAGAGTCAGCATGGCTTTTGCAGAGGCAAATCCTGTCTTACAAACTTACTAGAGTTCTTTGAGGATGTAAATAGGCATGTGGATAAGGGGGAACCAGTGGACATTGTGTCTACTTGGATTTCCAAAAGGCTTTTGACAAAGTTCCTCACCAGAGACTATTGAGAAAACTCATGCAATCAAAGGGAATAAGAGGGGAAGTCACTCCTATGGATTACAAAAACTGGTTTGAGAAACAGGAAAGCAAAGAGTGGAGTTAATAAATGGGAAATTCTCACAAATGGAGATGTGGGGAGTGGTGTCCCCAAGGATCCATTATTGGGACCAGTGCTCTTTAACCCTATTCATAAATGACCTGGAAGTAGGGGTGGGTAAGCGTGGTGGCCAAGGATTTGCAGATGATACCAAGATTATGTAGGGTGGTGAGAACCACAAAGGATTCTGAAGGGAGCTCAAAGCGGACCCTTGATAAATTAGGTGAGTGGAGCTAGAAATGGCAAATGCAGTTCAATGTAGCAAAATGCAGAGTGATGCACATAGGGGCAAAAAATCCAAACTTCACATACCTGCGCTACTGAGGGGTCCAGTGCTATCAGTCACAGACCAGGGAGAGAAGAGGGATTTGGGCGTCTTAATTGATAGTTCCATGGGAATGTCAACTCAATGTATGGCAGCTGTGAAAAAGGCAAAACTCTATGCTGGGGATAATCAGGAAAGGAATTGATAATAAAACTGCAAAGATTGTCATGCCCTTATATAAAGCAGAGTGGTGGAAAGACCACACTTGGAGTACTGTGTTCAGTTCTGGTCACCACATCTCAAAAGGATATTGAAGAGATAGAAAAAGTGCAGAGAAGGGCAACGAGGATGATTGAAGGATTGGAGCACCTTCCTTATCGAGGGAAAGGCGCTGCAGCGTTTGGGACCTCTTTAGTTTGGAGAGGGAGGCGTCTGAGGGGGGATATGATTGTAAAGTCTATAAAATTATGCATGGGGTGAGAAAATGTTGACAGAGAGAAATTTTTCTCTCTTTCTCACAATACTAGAACCAGGGGGCATTCATTGAAAATGCTGGGGGGAAGAATTAGAACTAATAAAAGGAAACACTTCTTCAGGCAACGTGTGATTGGTGTTTGGAATATGCTGCCACAGGAGGTGGTGATGGCCACTAACCTGGATAGCTTTAAAAGGGGCTTGGACAGATTTAAAGGAGGGAGAAGTCGATTTATGGCATACCAATCTTAGTCCCTCTTTTGATCTGAGATTGCAAATGCCTTAACAGTCCAGGTGCTCGGGAGCAACAGCCGCAGAAGGCCATTGCTTTCACATCCTACATGTGAACTCCCAAAGGCACCTGGTGGGCCACTGCGAGTAGCAGAGAGCTGGACTAGATGGACTCTGGTCTGATCCAGCTGGCTTGTTCTTATGTTCTTATGTTCTTAAGATGATTTTGCTTGTGATTTTGTTTACCATAGGTAAAATTTCATTTTAAATATGTTCTTAAGTAAAGGACTCAACATTACCTTCTCTCTTTCCCTTGTGAGGAAACCAGCACAATTAACATCACTGGAGACGTTCTGCCTTAGAGTGGGTTGCTTTCTTTCTTTCTTTCTTTCTTTCTTTCTTTCTTTCTTTCTTTCTTTCTTTCTTTCTTTCTTTCTTTCTTTCTTTCTTTCTGTGACAATGCTATTTATTATTCTGTTTAGGAATCTGAAGGACACTACTTGACATCAGTTCATATACAAGAAAAATACTGATGCTGAGGAATGATGTTGCACTTACCTTATGGGGCCTGGCTTGGGGCCCTATTAAGTTAGCAAATGGGTCCTTCAATAAATTATAACCACTTGTTTTGTTTCCTCTTCTTCTTCTGTAGCATCTAGAATGTTGTAACAATATTACAACATACTGTATTTCTCGATGTACACTCCAAATCACTGGCTGTCAGGATGAAATGTGGAATGGTGTATATTATGATTGGGGTTCCTGAACACTTGTCGAACGGTTTATTTTTCCAGGAAAACAGGAACTGTGGTTTAGCCATTTGGGCCTACCTGCTAAAGGGGATCAGATGGTTGGGCGTCATAAAATGTGATCAGGAACAGAGACAAGGTTATATGGCAAGGGCAGAGCAGCTCCCATGAGGGGCAGGATTCCTACACTGGCTTGGTGTGGAGAGGTTTTCACATATGCAAGAAGAAGCGTTAAAAGATGAATTCTCCCTTTATTCTGGATACAAACTCTTCCCCCAGATGCAGTGACTGGGGATGTGTTTGCTTCATCTGAAGGTAACTAGCATAATACAACTCCATTAAATATATGTTTTTCCTTTATTTTCTTAAATCTTTATTCCAGTACTACAATGACTTTAGCAATAGATCTTTAGCAGTAAAATTTCTTTCCTTATAAAAAAGCAGACTGTGCCTGAAATCCTACCGACCCGCTAAGACTTTTCATATATGCTATGGACATGAACCCACAGCAGGACCTGAAGTAATGGGAAGGTCTGCCATTTGTACTCACTCAGAGGCAGCCTTACCAGTGTACCCTAAGATGCCGGTTAGTGAGAGGCTGGGTTTTATATCTAGTGGTGTTCATAAGAAGAAGAAATATGATTTTACACACAGAAAACATGCAACATACACGTGAGAACACACAGACCCAGTGCAGGAAATATGTAACCATGTCAAGTTCCAGTTGACATCATACAAAGGGTGGAGAAAGTAAAGATGTTTTTATTTCTAGTAATATTGTAACCCCTATGTTCAGAATAGGTTGACCCAGAAAGGGGTGGAGACTCAAAGCAGCAGGAGGCTGCAAAAACTGGTGAAGTTGGAGGAAGCAAGGCTACCAGGCTGGGACCTTGATTTATTTCTTTATATGCTCTTAACACCTTGTTTAAGGTAACTGTAAAGTTGTTGGGAACTAGTGGGAAGGGATTTATTTATTTTTGCTGTATTGTAAATGTTAGAATTTATTGTTTCAGGGCTTTCTGTGTATGTAGTTGATGGGAGTTCTTTTAGGGACCTTCATCATCTTGAATCCAGTTCACCAAGCCTCTGAAGTCTTCATAAGCCAACCACCAGCAGAAAGAATTGGACTTGGCATTATCAATAGACTGTAAATATAAGGACTTGGAATTGAAACTTGAACAGAACCTTGAAGTGTTATATTAACTGTTAATGTTTAATAAGTGTCACATGTTAAGGAAAAGTAAACCATTTTGTTTTAAAATTAGTTGTTGCAAACTCCTTCCAAGTTCTGCCCATCAGAACCCACAAGCAGAGGTTACAATATCATTGAGTTTCTTTGATATTTGATATTTTTATTTTGTCTGACTGGCAGAAAGAAACAAAGGGGTTAAGTATCTGTGTCTCGCTTGGCTGAGGAGGAGGAGAAAGGAGACATGGATTTTAACTTTCCCTCCTGGAGGGCATGGTTAAAGGAAAGCAACAAAGCAATAAGGATTATTAACTAAGTGGCTCTCCTGAGTTTCCTTTAGATACTTATAACCAGGGACAAAACAGATATTTACAAAATAAACTTTATTTACAAAATAATGTCTGTTTTCTATTTAGCTGAATCCTTGACATTTCTGCATAGTTGATTTCTGCATTTCAAAAGGAACTACATTTCTTTCTTTCATGTATTTTTATTAAGACTTTGAAGACATACCGAAAGAAAAGCCAAGCAAACCAAAAACCAAACAAAAAAGTCCACAAAAAGTACATAAAACTCATATTACAAGGGAAGAGGGAAGGCTCTAATTTTGTCTGCATCAAATATAAATACAATTAAAAATGTACTACTTGTTCTCTCATTACACTACAGTTGTAAAATAAATTGTTAATTATTCATACTAATAAGGTACACACTTTTCTCTATTATGTCTATTTTCTTGTCCTTCTATTCTTCAAATCCACAAATCATCAATTCATTTTTTCTATTTTACACACAAAGTCTATCAGTGAATTCAGATTTCTTTCTCTAATCAAAGCCATTAGCCAATTCTGTCAATTCCAGCAACTTCAAAAGCCATTCTTCTGTTGTAGGTATAGATGAACTTTTCTATTTTTTCACGTATATTTTAGCATCTGATGTCACATATAAAAACATTTTAAGCTGTCTGTTCATAAGTCCCAAAAGAAAAGCCTCTAGTTTAATTTGTATATTAATTTTTAAAAATCTTCTAAATTATTGAATGCATTTGTATCCAATTTTTTTAGCTTTATTTCAAATCCACCATAAATGATAAAAAGACCCTTACAATGTTCACATTTCCAACATATATTTGGGAGATTTTTATATATTTTTGCCAATTTCTTCAGTGACAGATACCACTGAAACTTTTAATAAAAGTTCTCTTTAAGACTAATACTTAAAGTAACTTTGAAACTCTTTTACTACATATTCTCCCATAGTTTTATTTGTATTTTGTATCCAAAATCGATAGCCCATTTATCTTACAATCTTTTTTTACCTGTTCTTCTGTTTCAAATCTTAACAAAAGCTTATACATTTTGGCAACATGATCATTATTTGAACACAATTCTACCTCAAAATTCTGTCTTAGAATGATCAAAACCATAGGATCTTTTATGTCTTCTAAATCTTTCAAATAACTGTGCATAAAGGAATTGCACTTCAAGTAGTTTTGGGTGAGGGGTGGGTCGGTTTTGCATTGGTACAAAGGTGAGGTTTAGGGATGGAGGCGGTAGCAAGAATGACATGTTCAGAATTTACTAGATTTTATAGCCCAGAGCCATCATAAGAAGTCATGCATAATTTAAAATGAGATGCATGAAAGCATATGTGATCATTTGTGCTTGCACAGTTCATAGAATTAATCAGTTTAGAAGCATTTACAGTGTTGGCATATAGTCATAACTCACTGGATCAAACTATAGTTGGTAGTCTGGTAAGCAAAATAAGCAAGATTACAGAGGTACCACATGGAGTAAGCATTCACAATCCTATTTTGAACTTCCTTTTAAAAACTGAGCTTCCTCCCTGCTCCTTAAAGTTAGAGAGGCTGTTCACAATTTGTAGTGTGGCTAGAGGGGTAACTAAACATCCTTGGTTGCAGTCTTGCAGTGCAATATTGGGGAGCAGGGGTGAAACCATGTAGGAAGCAGTGTGACCCTGGTGCTGGCATAAATGCAACTTCTGCTGGTTTAAGGAGCATTTACACGAGCACTTATGCTTGTGTTCAGGAGTCACTCCTCTGATACAGAAGCCAGCACCAGTACTGAAGGGAAACTTCCCTGGGGGGCAGGGCTGGCTTTAGATGGCTTCTCGAAACCTTTCAGCCTGGGAACACCCCCATTTGCCAGCATGGACTTATGCCAGCAAAATCAGCAATGCAGCCCAAAGTCCACTTTCATGGGGGAATGAATCATATTGCTGTCAGCTCATTGGCCAACATGCAGCAAACTTCTTAGGAGATGGCACTGCTATGATCCCGGCTATGGGTCAACTACCCCAGCCCCAAGGATTGTGCTGTTGGGCAATTTCAACAACTTTAAAAATACATTTTATTTCAAACCAATATTGGCCTACGCGTTTTTAAAATTTACAAATAAGAAATATATTTCTGCTGTATTATTGACAGCCTTTGCACCTGTTAAAGCTAATCGCCATTGACATTTCTGTCCTCCATGAGTCTGTGCAGACTTTTTGTTGGCACATTACATTTATTTTGTTATTATTTGTTAAAATTACAACAGAAAAGTAATGGATCAGCTCCTGCACCTGAATGCTCAGTATTTACAGATTTCTTGAAAAAGACAGTACCTAATTTAGGACACATTTAATAGTACTGCCATACAAACAAACTTTTTCTTGTAAAATTATCCTTTTATCCTCTGCACTGCATGAAATCCATGGTCTCAAAAAGCACATTCCTTTTAATATAAAAAAACTACCAACAATCTTCACTGTGAGCTTGCTATACAATTAAACCCCTTCCCTTGCTTCTAAAAAAATCAAACTTCACAGAAATATAGAAAAATAACACCAGACTGGCAAACTCATTCAATAAATAACCCATTCCCCCAATAAATGAAAAACAAAACTTCTGATCCAGCAATTGATTTTGCAGAGTGTGAAATCCTTTGGTTCATATAAATTGAGCCATTCCCAATGGTAAAAATATTATACTTCACAATTTATACTTTCTTTTTCCATCTTTCTTCAGTATTTTTGCTACCAATAATTCCCATAAATACATTTCACTTTTATTCAGCCGTTCTTATTATTCCCATACCATCAGTAAAAATTCCCTCACTTTTTTCTAGGACTTTTTTTGTCAGTTTTTCTGTTGGAGAAATTGGGCATTTAGGGGAAAATTGAAGAGAGGGTGAATGTTTATGACACATTTTCACTTTTAAAATACTTAGTGAAATACACATATCTAAAATATTGTTTTACATGCCCTTTGCACTCTCAAAATATTTTCTAATAGATGTGTAAGACAATAATAGGTTGTTCCAGTCCCTTCACACATATACTATTCTCAGATATGCTCGCCTGTTCTTTATTCCCCTTTCCTGCAGCTGGTCAAATAAACTGGTCTTCAGCTAAATGTACACACCATACAAAAGCCATTTCCATAAGACGTAAGCCACACTGGGGGGGTTGGGTGCAAGGCCGTACATGATGCTGACCTTAACCCCCCCCTGGGACTGTTCAAGCGCGAACCTTGGTCCAGTTCAAGCGATGAGGGAAGACGCAAGCAGAGGCAGCCTCCGGGCAGGCTGCGCCATCCCCCAAACGCTTTACCGTGTTCTCCGGCCTCCGGCGTGTCGCACAGGCCAGGGGACACGCCAGACTAGTTTCAGCTGTTTTGCCCCACTACCTAATCCTGGGAGGTGCAGGGGAGGATAGTCAGGCTAAAGAGATCTAAGATCAGCCAGAATTTTGGAGAACAGTTGTTGTGCCAGAGGCCATTTTCTTATCTGAGGCAAGGGTTTTCTCTAGTGGATTTGGGTAGTCAAAGGGCACTCAACAAAGCAAGGTACTGTAGGAGCACAAATATACTTTAACTATATAAAAGAAAACAGATCACAATATACATAAAGACAGTTTCTGGCCTTTAGTAAGTAAGGAGTGGGGTTTTTTCAACAGTTCTCAACAACTGCAGATCTCCAATGAAGCCCCCCCTTTTTTTATATCCTGCTACAGTGCCCTCTCCTAGCATAGTTATCACCTGGCAGACATGTTGAGTCAGGTTCTAGTGTTTGCACCAGACATTTCCTTACTAGAAAGGGAATTGATTCTGCAACCACTTGGATGGAACCTAGCTGCCAATGTGCTGCAAGTTCAGATAAGGTTCCCTGACAACACCATTCCCTACTCCTCATCAAGAGGTTCTTTCAGTGGAACTTCACAGTAAAACCTGCATGTGGATGATGCTCAACTGTATCTCTCTGTCTAAATCCAAGGAGAGAAGTACAGATCTAGGATACAGGATACAGAAGCAGAAAAGTGCATGATTTGAATGAATGAAATAAAACGTAATCCAGATAAAATGGCATGTTTCAGTTGCTCAGCTCCCAAACTTCTGAAAGAGTAGTAAGAAAATGACCTCACTAGTGCACCTGTATACCATTTCACTGCAAATGCATGCATACTGATTACAGTGGCACATGGTCATGCCAAGCAGAGGCGTATCTGCCTGGTGACATGGGGTATCCAATGGCCCCGGGCGCATGCCATCTGGTCATGTGGGGGTGCAAAATCATCCCCCCATGTGACTGGAAAGTCATGAAGGCTCAGTGCACACGTGCCCTCCCCTCCCCTCCGCTCATGCTGCCGCCACCACCAACAGCTGCAGAACTCAGGAACTGTGCAAGGTGAGGCTCCTGCTTGTTTGCTCGCCCAGGGCTACATGGGTGGCGGGGCTCCATGATCCATGGAGGGGAGGCTTCGTGACCCATGGGGGGTGCCCAGAGGAGCTTTTGTCCCTGGGCACCATTTCCCCTCTATATGGCCCTGATACCAAGCTTTGAATTTCAGGCAGGTAGTGGGTATGTCTGCTAACCTTGATTTTCTCTGTATAATAATAATAATAATAATAATAATAATAATAATAATAATAATAATAATAATAATAATAAAAAACCTTTAATCAGCATTTTAAAAAAATACAGACTCAAAAACAAACAAACAGTGCAAAAATCTGAAATACAGGGTAGGATCAGCATGCCAGAACCTTTCCCAAGAAACTGTCTCTAATATCGCGAATGAGCAATTATTTAACCAAAAAATGAGGTCAAAGATTAGGAGTAGAATGCCTTAACAGAGGAGGGATAATACAATAAAAATCAGGCCTAAAATCATTGTATTATGGACAATCTAATAACATGTGCAGCATTGTCTCAGGAGTATTGGTACAAAGAGAGCAAACCCAGTCTTGTTTAGGGATCCTTGAAAAATGTCCCTGAAGAAAGGCTGAGGGGAAGGGCCCACCTTTGTTTGGGATTGAATAAAATCTTTAAATAGTGGGCCGTTTGCATTTTAATAGGGATAATACCAAAGTAGGTAGGTGAGCATGAGACCCCAGCTCTTTGAACCAAGAGTTGAAGTTCTTGACTAAAGAGATGGGATTTTATAGTTTGGAATACTTTGTTGCGGGCTAACATGAGCAAAACATCCCTGGAAAGTCCAGAGTGATCAGTTTGCTCTGTGTATAAAATACCCTTTAAAATACACTTTAAATACCCTTTAAAATAAACAGAATGCCACCAGTCCAAAACAAAGCCTTGAGCAGTACTTTTTTTTATCAACCTAGCAGAGCCTATTTTTTCTACTGTAATAAAATTGTCAACTGTAGATGCCACATTATAAAAAAGCAACTCCTAAAAGCACATCTAAATTAATTATTCACAGTGGTTTTCTTATCATCCAGCCTTGTAAGAAACAATTGCTATGTATAGTATGCTCCTCTTCTGCTCAAGGTCTACTCAACTCATGTATGCACACAAAGAATCTTTCAAAGGGATATTTTGGTAGATGCCCTGTGGCCTCTGGCCAGTGGCTGATAGGCTAGACAGTTGTGGGAACATTTGGACAAGATGATTGGATGCCACTGGTGGACAGACAGGGCCAATCTCACTGCCAGGAACTTTAAAATCCAAACAGGTGAAGGGGGAAAGAAGACAGCAGCAGAAAACAGCAGCAGAGTGGAGCAAGGGGTCATTGGGAAAGTGGCCATGAAGAAGAATATGGGGGTGTAGCCCAACAGGTCAGATACACTCACCTGCAAGCTTCTGGGGGAGTTAAGGCCAGAGGTGTCCAGGAGGCTCAGGAGGAACCGGAAGAGTCAAGTTTTGTGCAAAGTAATGCAGGAGCCCTGAAAGTGACTTCCTGATGCAGTGGACAAGCATGCAGCAGGGAATGAGTCAGGGAAGCCATTCCTGGCACCCAGAGCCAGGATGGGCTATAGAGAGAAGTCTTTGGAGCTGAAACACTTCAGGAAGGGATAACAGACAGATTACTGACACAGAGGGTCTTTCTACTTGGACAGACAGGGCTCTAATTTAAAAGTAACAGTCACCTGGGTGGCTGTATGGGGACTAGGTTGCTTTGGTGCAACTGTAGGTCTAAATACTGAGAGGGTTTTATGGGAAAAATGAGACAATATTAAAACTTTTTTGTAAAAACGTAGCAACTCATTAGCACACAATTTTGTGAGCTTTGAAGGTCAATGAGGAACTAGGGAGGGTGACACCTGAGCATCTCATTAAGAGAGCCCTAGGCCCCTTCCGCACAGAGGCAGAAGGGGTTGGGTTGGCGTAAACCATGCTGACCCCACGACGCTGGGACCGTCCGCATGGACGGTCCCAGAACCAGCTGGTACCTGTGACAGCTGCACCGTGGAGCCTTCAGCTGGTCGCTGGCCCACTCAGCTTGTCCCTGAGCCCTCCGGCCTTCGGACAGTCGCCAAGGCCTGGAGACCACGCCCAGCCCCCCAGCACTGCTGGCCGCCTTCGCTTGGAAGCTGTCCCACAGGGCAGGGGGGCGTGTCCCCAGGCCTCGGCGACGCGCTGGAGGGCCAGGGACCAGGTAAGTGACGGGTGGGAGTGGGGGGGGAGGGCGCCTTGGAGCCGCTGCCGTTTGTACGGCAGCGGCTTCAAGCCGGCATTTCCCAACAACCTCGCTCCCCGAGCGAGATTGGGAAATGCCGGCTTTGCGCCGGTTGGGCGACGCGAGGGCGGCGCGGCTGCAAAGCAGCTGCACTCCCTGTGCGAATGGCTCCCTGGGGACGGCGTTTTTGCTGTCCCCAGGGTGCCATAAAATGCCCGTGCGGAAAGGGCCCTAGTCTGGGGTCTTTTGAGTTGCTGATAACATTGTTACTACGTTAGAAGCAGTTTGAGTTCTATATTATGTTTTAAATTTAGATAAGTAGCCATGAGTAGCTAGTTCCCAGAGACATGGAATCAACAAAATCAGGAGCAATCAGATGAGTTATCTTGGCCGACTGTGATATCAACCATTAAAATGAGCACAGCAGAAGATAGGAGAGATCCTGAAGAGAAGACAATACAAGACAGGAAGGATCTCTGAACCTTCAAGATTGTCATCTATAATGTAAAACCATGTACTACTTTCTACTGCACAACTGTATATATAATGTTTTTGATATATACAGTTGTGCAGTAGAAAGTAGTACATGGTTTTACACATCTAAAACTAAATATGTCCAGTCATTCTGTTATTATTTTCTTCTAATTATTTTCTTCTAATTCATTTAAATAAATTTATTATTAGTCACTCTGAGGTAATATTTTGTAATATGCGGGAGCACAGTTTTTGCCAGCACTTTCTCCTGAACTGATTTGCATAACATTTTAGCTTGGGGAGTAAGTTGGACCAGTAAGGGTACAATTCCAAAGCAAAGAAGATGGACATGTCTGCTTTGAGTCATCCTTGAGCCCTTTCAAATGACAGCATTTACTATATGTTCGCAGTCTTGGTTGTCCCAGGACTGCTCAACAGATTTTGCAAACCAGAAATGTTAATAAGGTTTTAGTAAACTGAAAACTATCTCCACTTTTTAGAAAGGAAATTGTCATGTCACATTATGTGCCTGTCAGGAGCACAGCCACTAATTAAGGATTTTTTTCTAAAAATCCCAAACCCAGAAAATACTAGTCTTCAGTTCTATAGCTTAGTCTCTATCTTCTTCATTGTCAAGTAATGTTAAAGATGTGTGACAAAGGAACTGACAGGGATTGTTTTCTGTGGAGCCCGTCTGATATGTATAAGGGATGGAAACATAAAGTAAAATCTTGCATATTGTTTCAGAAATAATAATATTCTTGAAAAGATGAGGCCAGCAGAGAGCTGCATAACCGTGCAGGGAATAAAATGTTTTGTGATCTTGCTATAGGAGGAACACAGAAAAATTCAAAACACTAGTGACTAACAAGAATGAACAAACTTTCATCATTGCAAATACATGCAATGATAATTGTATTTTGTTTCTAACTCTTCCCATCCCCTAAGATTTATCCACTGTGGCGTATTTACAATGCTAAATCCAGAAGTGCAAAGATGATAATTACAGCTATGTTGCCCAAAGTAAGTTGAGATGAGAACTTTTTGTGTCTGTTACAAAGAGCTTCACTGGAACTTGCTAGTCCAGTTTTCAGTAATAAATTCAAATGCCTTAAATCACCTGGTGATTATGCCTCTCATCTATAATCATGATGACTAGGAACTGCTTCGCCTCCAGCCTCTATGCTACCTAAAATGACGCCAGCAATGTGATAAGAGTATACTTCACTCCTACTGTCCAAGTTTATCAGGAAAACCAATGTATTGGGCTGCTATCCATTTTGCTACAGTTGCACTGGCTATGATTAAAGGCTTCAGTCCACAAATCAAATAAGTAAGAGTACTCCTTGAGTCATCTCATAGTAAAAATATTTAGACCCACTGGGCTTGTGCATTGGCTCAAAACACGAGGCTTTATTTTATCATGTAATTACGCTTGATGTTGATAAATAATTTACTAGGACGATTATCCGCCAAGCACCACTCCCGCACAATGTACATCCATTTTAAACAGCGATTGCATGGCAACAGCAGTTGATGGGACTGTGAGCAGTAATTATATGAAACTCTCTAAAGAGGCCTGCTCTGAACAGGTTGCTTCTTTTTCATTTAATAGTTTAATTAAGTGAAGTGAAAAACTGAACAGTTCTTTCCCCCAAAACACTCAAAATAACACGTTAGATGGTGCGTAGGCAGAGATGTAGTAATACATCTATATTTATATTGATAATAAGTAAGCTGTATTTTGATATGCCAAAAATGGAGTGAAGTATAGAACTCTCCTAGAGGTTATTCGGCCGGGGGGGGAGGGGTGGATGTAAAGATGGCATGGAGCCATTTAAATATAAACATTAAATCCATTTGAAGATTTACTTGGAAGCAAGTCACATTAGATGTAATGAGCTTTCATGAATGCAGATTATGAGTGCATCATTTTCAGAGAAATTTAGTTCAAGTATTTTAATTACAGAAGTAACATGAACCCACATAATGTTAGAAGGTTGTAGCTGGGAGTTTACTTGTGATCTCACAAAAGACATCTGCTCATCCATACTGTAATTTATGTCATCTCACATAAGGAGAATAGACGTCAAACATGTTGCAAATCACATTGCTCTTTACTCCACTTCAGCCACAAGAACTGGGATGATCAAACATCTGCCAACTTTCACTGAGGAGTTGAGCAGATCTCAAACTAACTGGGGCTGTTTCCGCACAGCAATGGAAACAAACCTCCACCGGCATAAACTATGCCGGTGGAGGCTCGGGGACTGCTCGCATGGTAGCATGTGAGCAGCCCCAACTTTCTCCCGAGCTGGAGAGACGACTCCGCATGAAGCCGCCTCTCCTTCAGTCCCCTCCCCTCTCCTTTCAGCGTCACTCTGGAGGGCTGGAGGGACATGCCCACACTACCCTCCGACCTCCAGGGGTCAGAGGGCAGCGTGGGCGTGTCCCTCCAGCCCTCCAGAGCGATGCTGAAAGGGGAGGGGAGGGGGAACGCGGCGTCTTTCCGCCAGTGCGGTTCACACCGTGCTGGCTTGAAGACGCCACTTTTAAAAAACCTCACTCATCAAGCAAGGTTTAAAAGTGGCACCTTTGCGCCGCTTGGGGGGAGCCAGGATGGTGCTGCTACATCACAGCGCCATCACAGCACCATCCTGGCTCCCCCCAAGCGGTGCAAAGGCACCACTTTTAAACCTTGCTTGATGAGTGAGGTTTTTAAAAAGTGGCCTCTTCAAGCCAGCATGGTGCGAACCGCACCGGCAGGAAGATGCTGCTTTTCCCCTCCTCTCCCCTCCCCTCTCCTTTCAGCGTCGCTCTGGAGGGCTGGAGGGACATGCTCACACTGCCCTCCGACTCCTGGGTGAACAGCACCCCAGGGACCAGTTTTTTTCCATCCCTGGGGCGCTGTTTTTTGGCCATGCGGAAACGGCCTGGGATAGCTTTCACTATTACAACTGGGAAAGAGTCGCTTGATAAAATATCACAGAAGATGTTGTTGTACATAGAAACTAAGTTAGCTTGACCTCCTAGCTAAACAGGACAAAATGGGAGTCGAGAAACCCTGAATAGAACAGCTTTGTAGAGGAACAAGAATAATATCAGTAGATATGATTTGCTGGGACCCAGGTGCAGAGAGCATCTCAGAATGGCAAGAATGCCCATCTTGACTGAAGTGGCCCACTTGACAGAAGTGAAGATATGGTTCAAAGATGATTGTGTTGTAGCTGAGGGCCAAACAATACTATCACTATGTGTATATGTTTGACGTATTTATCTGTTTTTTTATGGACAATTGTTTTATTGTAATATGGAATGCCAATAAAGGCCTAAATTATTAATATTAATGCCCATATGTATGAGAAGCTCATAATCACTCTTTTAAAATAGACTTTGTTAAGATAAAAACTAGCAAGAATAAACTTCAAATATAGATCAAAAGCATTTCAAAGGCATTTCAAATATAGATCACCTTGTATGCTATTTGAAGTTATAAAACATTAGTTGACAATCTCCACTTTTATCAAGAAGTTCACTTAGCTGTTGTTTAGGAGATTATTTTAAGTTCTTATAAATAAGGGAAGTTGAATTGATTGAGAGCACCTTCTCAGAAGAGGAGTATTGTTTGTGAAGTTCTTACTTTTAGGATAAAATAGTATTTTGAACTCATAGAATTGCTCTCCTTTATCTATGTAACAGTACTGAATGGTGTAGTTTTCTGTATAGTTACTCAATGTTTTGCCCTGCAATAGAAATTATTTAATAAAAGCTTAAAGTGGTAGCAGAGGTTCTCTAATAGTTTTCACTTGGGTACTGTACCTGTAACAAATCTAAGACATTATTGAGGAGTGCCAGGAATTAAATGATGTGATATAGGAAAACTAACCAGGTGCCTTCTTAAGTGCTTGCCTATATCTGAATCAGGCCTGACCAGAGTAATCCAGGACATAGTACAGTAAATCCAAGCAGCAAGAGTGTTGCCATATCCTACAACCCTGTTGTCAATGCTTGCTGCTTGGCAACCAGTCTTATAAGTAAATTGGTCAGAGAGTGATTAAATTGGTCAGAGTGATTAAAAGTACTATATTTTCTAAAAAGTCTTACCATTTTGTTTTAAGTCCATGTTATCATTAAGGTTATTTTGTGCATGAACATTTTTGCACAGTCTTATGGGAATTATAGCTTATGCCTTGCACATGTTAATCACGTGACCCAACCATTCATGACTCAAGGGGAGAATTGATTTCAACTACTAGATAGATTCAAAAGTTGCTTGCAAAGTGAAACACTCCAACTAGAATGCACCTGAACTGCTGATTTGTATTGCTCACAGAAGACCAAAGCAAAGTGAATAGATCAAAGTTCATGAATAGCCGTGGCTATCTGGCATAGTATGTTTGCCTGTGGAGCCTGAAGGAAGTTTATCAGGGGGAAAAAAGAATGTGTCCCCTCACTAAAGAGATCTGAGCAGGTTGTAGATATGTAGCAAATACATTTTATATGTCATATGCTTTGAGGGGTCTGAGTGTTCATTTTGAACTTCTAAGAATTAGAAGGCT
This sequence comes from Sphaerodactylus townsendi, assembly GCF_021028975.2. Classification (NCBI taxonomy): domain Eukaryota; kingdom Metazoa; phylum Chordata; class Lepidosauria; order Squamata; family Sphaerodactylidae; genus Sphaerodactylus; species Sphaerodactylus townsendi. The sequence continues at coordinate 49,131,807 of NC_059426.1, forward strand.
TGTTTCAATAATCAATATTCTGTATACATTCATGAAATATTAGGTAAAGTAGTTTGGAATGAAAAGAATAAAAAAGTTGTGTCCTTCACAATTCAAGACATGAAAAAGATGTAGAGAAAGAAGGATAGAAATCTGAGACAGTTGTGAACGGTAAGTAATACTTGCCCAACCTGATACCAGTTGTAACACTAACATTTCAGATTTGGGGGAGGCCAGGAAGAGAATGACTGTTTTCATAAGACTATTGCAATGGTGATCTTTCTGTGACAGTATTGCATACTTTTATCCTTACAATTGGTCCTTACCGTTTCTTACATTTGCTGATTAATAACAGTTAGCATATATAGAGTTTTCAGTATTCAAAGGGCTTCTCGGACATTTTCATGGCTACCTTACAAAATGGTTGCCAGTAAGATTTCAATGACACATCTTTGGGTGGATTTCACTGAGCACTGCCCTTAACAGTTTAGTGTTTCACAACTGGGCTTCTGTCTATACTAACTCATCCAGAATTTCATTTCAAACCGTCTAACAACACTAATAACTACATAGAAGCCAAGAAGTGTTATAAAGGAGATATAAAGATCCTTGAAAATATGAGACTTGCAGAGAGCTGCAGAATCCTATAGGAAATAAACATTTTGTGTGGGCTTGCTTTAGGATGAACACAAAAAAGTCAAAACACTTGTGACTGACAAGAAAAGAATAAGTTTGTCATTGTTGCAAATACATGCAATAATAATAGTATTTTGTTTCTAATTCTTCCCAGCCCCTAAGATTTATTCTCTGTGGTGTGTTTACAATGTTAAATCCAGAAGTACAAAGATGATAATAACAGCTTCTCCACTTCCCCCTTTCTGCTTTGATCCAAAATACCCCATCTGAAATGCTGCTTCTATAGGGCTGGTGACTCCAGGAACAATATTCGGTCTGCTGCAAGAGAGGAATCAATTAAAATTGCCTCTTTTGGTGGAATGATCAGTGGAAATGATCAGAAGAACCACTCATAGCATACAACCCTTCTTGTGAGACACGTACAAGTGTATGCTATATGGGAGAGAACAGGAAATGTGCCTTTGATTGTAGCTAACATGTTCAACAATGTCAAACAAGCCCCTTTATTTACTAATTGGGTTTTGAAACATGTTTTTGTATAGCACTTTGTGATCAAGCATGTGAGAATGGAGGGTCATGCATCAATCAAAATATCTGTTCCTGTGTTTATGCATTTGTTGGTCGCAGATGTGAAACATGTATGTATCTGTGAAGCCTATACTATATATTTTAGACACAGGTTCTAGTCACTGTTCACTACAGGTTAGAAATTATGCTCAATACATCAAGCATCTTTACAAATCAGCTGCCTTGTTTGAATACTGGGTTGCCCATAGTAGTTTTTTTAAAATCCACTAATAGCCCAATCCAAAGGGGGAGGAAAGAGGGGAGGAGTTGAGTGGTAGCTCAAGACAGCACCACTGCTGAGAGGCAATCTGTGCCACAAGCACCAGGGGCGAAATAGAAACTCCCCTGGAAGAGTTCATAGTGGAAAATGACTTATGCTACCTTTTTGTGTAGCGTAAATCTGTGCCACTGAAGGTGGATGTTCCCCAGCTGAAAGTCCTTTGGGAGCCAACTAAAGTCAGCTCTGCCCCTGGAATGCCCCCTCCCCTGCCAGCATGGGAGTTTGTGGGGATGGCCACCCGCTGCAGGGGTTAGCTTCTGGGTTTAGGCACTGCTTTTGGCACTGGCGTCTGTGCCAGTTTGCATGGTGCTGGTGCTACAGGCACCAGTACAACCCTGAAGATGCTTCCAATGTGGCTTGAATCCACATTTTTTGGATTGCACAGTTATGTAATTAGCATATTTAAAAGATTCCTTAATATAGGGTTTATATAATTAAGCTGCTCATAAAATTTCTGCAGACAGAAACTTTGGATTTCAGTCAGCAGAACTTCTCAGTCCTAATGTGTTCACTGTCTGGTTTATTTTTCAGTTGTGTGTAACAGACATTATCACAGTGGTGTGAAGTATGTGGCACCAGATGAGTGTGAATGCAAACCTGGATGGAGCAGCCCTTCTTGCAAGACATGTAAATATGTATAGAATGATACATTCCTTTCCAAGTAGGCAATGCCAAGCCTACACATCAGTACACGTATAAAGCCCTGTTTTTGCCCTCTCCAACTTGGGTTCTGCTAACAGCATGCCAAGGCATGAGAAATCTGAGCGCAGGAGTTACTTTAATGTCTGCCTTCTCTGCTTCAATGAAACCTACACTGGTGTTTTAAGAACATCTTAGTAATCTTAATTTTCCTCTTAAGGAGATGGAGCTGTGGGATACTGGATGGGCAGGATAATGGTTTCCAAGTTATTTTATACCTATTATTATCATGCAAACAACATACAGTGGAAGCTGCAATAGGACTAATGCTAGGGTGGATGGTTTTATAGATCAGCCTGTGATGTTGGTCCTGAGTTAAGCACATGAAGTGTTGAATCTACCAGTTCAAGTGAATCACTTACGAGAATCATGATTATTTCTGGGGTTCCTGCCAGTGCCATTAGCACTCAATTATCTTTCCTGGACTGCCGCATTTCATCTTATTCAAATCCTTTCAATAATAGTAGTTTGAGGCCACTGTACCCTTTGGAACATAATCCAGAGAAAATTAGGCACATAATTGTAATTATGCAGTTAAATAAAATTGGTTTCAATGGTAATTGGTTTCATTGGAATGAGCTGGACCTAACGTTCTTCATATTGTGCTTTTAGAGTTGAAGTCCTCTGGATTTTTTTTCCTTCCACATTACTCCCACTTGAGTTTATGTATCTACCTTCGCCTAACTGGGCAGCCTCATTCACACAGATTATTAAACCTACAGTAGATTGTTTGTTCAGTGCACAGAACAAACCCAGAAGTGTTCATTTATAAACTCTCATTTAACCCACAAACTAATGCAGCAAGCATGTTCTCCCCTAAGGTGTTTCCATCCCCTTTGAAGGCAGTGAGAGTGAGATGGTTTGTGCATGCACATACTTGTTTAAATTGTTTATGGGTTTTCCTCAATAGAATTCTCACATTGTTTATGGCAGTGCTAAAATACAATACTCACAACTTTTGTCATGAACAGTATAAAAAGGAGGAACTTTAGTGGTGCCACATGTCCAACCAGATTTTTTTTTCTTTACACGATAGACAAAATCATTCTCTGAAATTGCTCAAAGAGGAGACATTAAGCATCAGAAATATAAATCCATGTGGAACAAATATTTCATAATGAACGTTAAATAAAATAATGCTGGTGCTAAGGGGAAAAAAACCCTTTAAGCCTTCATGTGATTTTATGTGCTTGTATACTTTTGGATTATATTGGGCGATTTTTAATGGTTGATAATTTTAGTGGTTTTATGATTTTATCTTTTATATTTGTGAGTTGCCTCAAGGCACTTTCTGAAAAGATGGCATATAGAAGTTCTAAATAAATAATGCAACTGACTAAGGTAAAATTCAAGTCCATCAAATGCATTGAAGTCAAGGGCCGTCAGTGTGTGAAACTCTTTAATGAATGGAGTGCTGTGTGGTTTCCGGGCTGAATGGCCGTGTTCTAGCAGCATTCTCTCCTGACGTTTCACCTGCATCTGTGGCTGGCATCTTCAGAGGATCTGATAGTAGGAAAGGAAAGCAAGTGGAGTATATATACTGTGAGGTCAATAGATGAGGCCATCTGAATAGAAGTAGCTTGGCATGTGAGTAACAATGAAGTCTGTAGCATGTGAGTCACAATGAAGATAGCAAGGTCTTCATTGTTACTCACATTGTTACTCACATGTTACTCATTGTTACTCACAGACATCATTGTTACTCATATGCCAAACTACTTTTATTCAGATGGCCTCACCTATTGACCTCACAGTATATATACTCCACTTGCTTTCCTTTCCTACATCAGATCCAGTGATTCCAGCCGTGAAAGCCTTCGACAATACATCTTTAATGAATGGTAGTCTTTGTTTAGTTTATTAGAATGAAAGCACTTATGAAATTTAATTAGAATTTTCCATTAGAACTGATATGCTTATAAAAAAGCTGTATGCTTATTAAAAAAAGAACAATACAAATGCCCTTTTGTCCTATTAATGTACAGCTGTTAGTAATCCTGTTCGTCTAAATGGAGGAAGGTGCATTTGGCCAAATACATGTGATTGCCTTCATGCTTTCTTTGGTCTTCAGTGTCAGTCTGGTATGATGGAAAAATATAATTTCATGTTGGGGGTGGGGGAATCACAACATTATATGAAATGAAACCCAACAACATATAACAAACAGAACATCCAAGTCAGATGCAGCAGATCTTAACAGTAAAATAACAGAGACCTGAATCCATCTTGAAAGCCTGTAGTGGAGGGAGGCCTTAGCCTAACAGTGAAATGAAAATAACGCAGGTGCTTTAAGAATCTGTATGCATGTCTGTGGGACAGTTTCCATCTCGTGTCTGTGTAGCTTCAACAGAGTATAGAACTTCACACATAACTTCAGATTGGGTTTATTCAGGAAGCTGATAGATCTGTGCAAATGTGCAAGACTTACATTGGTCTGCCAGCTTTGTGAATGAGAAGTCTATGCCCAGGGGGCAATCATGGCTCAATACATGGGTACTATTACCTGGCAGCTGTGGCTTTTTCTGTGCCACATCTGCTCAATCCTTTGGGGCTGGCATGGGCACAAGAAAAAGGCTGGAGAACCAAATTAAACCTTTTAAAAAGAGGTTTGCTTTTTTCTTTTTTAAAGGGAGAAAATGGCTGTTCTCTAATGAATTCAGTGAAATTCCAAATATTCACCAATCCCGTTTTTAAAACCCTGAATCTTAATTCAAATGCAAATCTCTAGAACATCACTCACATTCCAGATAACTGTATTTCAGTTCTCCCACCAGTAATACAGCAAGAGTTGATGCCACCCTAAAAAAAGTCTGATGCTTTAATTTGTAATATTGTATCAGTAAATCTGTATGTAATCTCTAACTGTTCACTACATCGCCGACTTTTTATAACTGTGTGAAGAACAGCCATAATGGTGTGAAATTAAATGTTGATCCAATAAAAGAGCCCCTATGCTAGTATTTATCTGTGTGATGGGTGAAAAATAAGTACAGACACAGACAGGCAGACAGACAGACAGATAACATTCAGCAGATAACAAATTTCCTCAGTTGTGACAATGCAGTTAACAGGAGAAACTTTGTTTATTATCTGTCTGTCCCACAGCTTTGAAGACACTGTCAGAATAAGATGGTTCCAATTCTTACCTTAAATGTGCAGAAAGGATAAGAGGGAGCCTTTGGGTGAAAGTTACATCCCTCCAAGAGTGTTTTTCTAGGAAAGAGGTTTGCAACTCATTAGTGGCTGTATTTTAAAAGCATAGAAAGATGGACAGGCAGGCAGGTGGCAAGAAGGCAGGCAGGCAGACAAATAATAATTTGGGTGACTGTCCTGGAAGTGCAAAAGTATCCCTTTCTGCTTAGTTCTTAGTTGTTAAAATGCTAAGCCACAGATTATGCTGCTTGACCTGTTCCAACAAGGTCAGTATTGTGTTCTTGGGACTCCAAGGGCCCTTCTATTAGCAGGGCTGCTCAGGTGTCCTTTTTTCAGTAATGTTGCACAGCCACTCCTGACAGGGAACAACAGCTAATAGCTGTGCAAACAAAATGAATCTCAGGGTCACCAGGTGACAAGTTCAGGGTCTCGTCCATTATTTTCATTACTCCACTGGAAAGCATCAGCTGCCATTCTATCTTTTATAGAGTTCACAGTCCCATTATTAAGGGTGACAACCAGTTTCTGTCTACTTTTTGGTTAGCTTTCTGCAATCCTTTTTGTAAGAACAATGGACAATGTGTGAGAAACAATGTATGTTCCGGCAAAGAAGGCTATGTTGAAAGAAGGTGACAGAAAAGTAAGTTTTTCCACTTCTCTGTAACTTTCTAAATACCTTCTGCTTTAGCAATACATTCCTGCCTGGGAAAGTTTTGTGTTATCAGGCAAGTTAAACAGGACATTTAGCTTGGATTAATGTGTTAATCTTCTATTTTTATATCATGGCACGTATAATGGTAGCCTTGGAGGGAAAGGCAGAGCATCCCATTATGTGAGGTTTGCTTTTTCCATGTTCCAGTGGATGGATAATTCTGTCATCACATCACAGAAAGAGAAGAGTTTAAGCCCACTGAGACATGATCCTGCCTATGTATATATTTAAATTCATTTTGACTAAACTACACAAATCTGTGATTGTAAATGCTCATTAGATGGCATTACATTTAGTGACAGAAAATATTAAAGCCCAGCACACTGACTGGGCTCATTTCAAATATCTTTGTGCTTCCTAGCCTAATTAATACAGATAATTAATAAAGTTTCAGCTTTGCTTTTTTGTTCCAGTCATTCATAACCCCATCTACAGCTTAGTATATCTATTTATGTCAAATTACAGTACTGTTAAGGACCATTTTTTATTTTGGCAACTAAAGAAATTCAACCACAACTTAGGCAGGTGAACATTCATTTTCTTACCCCTGCCCCATCATCTTACCAGCTCCAAAGTGGCAAGTGGAGAGCTATGAAATGACTTCATGTGGCATTCAAAAGCTGTACATTTCCAAAAGACTTAATTTGGCTCCCAAATAAACAGTGGCTCATTATACACAAGGTGTCTGATGCACGATGGGAGTGAATGTCAGTCGCAGCAAGATTTTGTGTATGGACATATTTTCTGGAGACCCATTTTCACTTTCTTTTCTCTCCGTGGCAAGTGAGATCACTTCTAGTGCAACTCTTAATTTGCTTTGCTGCCAAAGTGGGCACATTTGCCAGTAAGCACAGTTTTGCCCCAGACATCTTCCCTTTACCCACAGTCAGCATTCCCACTCCCTTGCACTGCCTTCCCCCTCACCCTCGCACTTCCATGCAGAGGCAGAGTGCTCATGGGGACATCTGAGGTTACATATCCCCAGGCACATGTCAGCTGGTCACATTGGGGCAGAGAATCATCACCCGCACCCCTACCCTCAGCCCCACCAGGCTGATCCTTCAGCCAGTGAAGCCTCCGCTGGCCAAAGAAGCAGTCTGGCTGGGCCACTGCTGGGCAACCCTCAGCCCTGCCCTGCTGCTCCACCAGCCAAAGGTGTAGCCTGACTGGGCCACCACCAGGCTGCTGGAGGCTCTGCCAGCTGAAGGAGCAGCCTGGCCCTTGCCTAGCCCCACCAGGCTGCACCAGGGGCAGCCCGCAGCAGACTCCTGCTGCCTAAGGTAAGTGGGGCATGGGGAGTGGGGGGTGGCTGGACAGGTGCTGCCCCAGGCCTCATTTTCCCATCCCCACGCCTCTGCTTCCATGTTGCTGGCTCCTTCCTGTTTCCCTAAATGCTCACATTGATATATCAATATATTGATTTAATAATAACAACAGAGAGTTGACTTTTTCAAAGAACAGTAAAAGCTTTTTGGCTCCATCCACCTCCCCCACTTTACTTTCACCCTCCCCAATTATCAGAAGGGCTTTAAAAAACTTTATTTACAACAAGTCTGCATTTTCCAACAAGCCTCTCTGCATTTTAAAACAAGAACCAGCACAATTCTTTCTAGGTTTTAAAACCAGGTAGTAGTGTATGACAAGATAAATTGGTAGGAAAGAAACCAATGCAGAAGATATGGGAAGAGGGGCATGTATTATTTTGCTTTTGAGGTCAAGATGTGTAAGGAAAAAATGGAGGGAAAGTAGCAAGGGTCCCATTAGTTCTCAGAAGCTAAGCAGGCCTGGTACTTGTATAGGAAACCACCAAGGAATACTGTGCAGAGGAAAACAAGGGCAAATCACCTCTGTTTGTCACTTTCATTGAAAGCCCCTTCAGCTGCACCTTGATGGAACTTTATGTATACATGTCAGAAAAGTACCAGTACTATTGTCACTTTCAAAATATATTATGATCATTTCTCAAGACAGACCCAGTCAGAACTAAAACTATTTGGCAATTGCTACAGAGTTTAGAAAGTCCCTCGATTAACTTACAGTCTTGACCGGCAAATGATTCTTTCTGTCAATTCTAAGCACTTTCAAAATTATTACAGAGAAGGTTTTGGCTTTTTTACATCTACATTAGAAATTTTCCAGAGAGGCAAATAGCTAATTCAGTAAAGTCAGTAATTCAGGCTCTCTCCAAATGTTCTTTATAATGCAGACGTATGCCTTTCTGATATAACTTAATTCAGAAATGGTTTATGATAACTCAGTATCTATGAAATGCGCTTATGTGTCTGCCTGAAGTAAGTGTTGAGCCACCATTACACATAAATGTCACTTAGGCCCCAGCAGCTTTGAAGAAGAGTGATTTGATGGGGACAAATAGGCTTTTTTCCCCTCACCCAAGTCCCATGCTGTGAGTATGCTTCCAAATATTCATCTGAAATTCCAAAAACAAGAAGTAAAATAGGGGAGGTAAAATTTTATTACCTATGTTTATATATACAGTGGAACCTCGGTTTTCATTGCCTTCAGTTTTCATCGGTTTCAGTTTTCTTTGATTTTTTCAGTGAAAAATTTGTCTCGGTTTTCATCGATTTACCTTGGTTTTCATTGATTTGCAGTAAGGTGCAGGGGTTTGTGGAGAAAAATCACCCGGACAAAGTTGTTGCAGGCCGTGTCTGCAACTTGTTTAATGACAATGTCTTGCCCCATTTCAGACAAATCTTAAAGAGGTGTCAGAAACAGACCTCTTTGGATAGCTTTCTGGTGTAACATTGGTCCACTGGCTCTGAAGCTGGTCCTAGTGTTATTGTTTGTTACTGTTTTCAGCATTAAAACACTATGTTTACTCACAAAAAAATGTGTTTTTGGTATGTTTTTTGGAGTGCCTAGAACGGATTAATTGGATTTACAATGATTCCTATGGAAAAGTTTGCCTCGGTTTTCATCAGTTTCGGTTTTCATTGAATCTTTTCGGACAGATTACCAACAAAAACCGAGGTTCCACTGTCTGTTATTTTGCCCTGTGAGATATGACCAATGGATTCACTGTTGTGTGCATTCATGTATATGAACTTTCCACCTAACAGTAAGAAAATCTACGTCCACAGAAATTGTTTTTGCCTCAGTATTTTCTCATCAATAACTCTATTGCTCCCCAGTACATGTTGTTAAATAGCTCCAATATACAATTGCTTATTGTACTGCTATAATCTAGGCCGTTTCTGCATGGCACTATTATATCGGGTTACAATCGGAATTTAACAATCCGGGTCTAGTTTGTCCCAATTTCTTCCTTCGCATGGCTGCCCATTTCTGTGAAGGAATCAAGTGAAGACCAGGAGAAATACTCCAGTTTGTTTCACATGTGTCGGGTCTTTTGTATTTAAACTGCAAGTGTATCTGCCCATGCACAAACATCCCTGGTGTCCTGAGTTCTGATTGGCTATTGTTTTGGGGCAGCAGCTTGAATGAGTGTTTCTGCCATGCCTTTTTAATTGCTGGCCCACAAAAAGGCTGTGTTTCTGATTGGTCGATCCACAGCAAGTGGGGAAAAACAAAGCCCCCCTTTTTCCAGTACTGGATAGGCCCCAGTGCAGGCCTCAACACAGCAAGTGGCAGCAAAAAAACATTGGGGCATAGCATCACATCACATTCCCACTCACATTCTCATATTTTTGTGGAAAATGAGAAACTCCCCCCCCCCCGATATGCCCACTCACATTTGGCCCAAAGTGCACATCTCCCTAGCTGCGTGCTCTGAGCAACCAATACGTGTACAGAAAAGAAAACAACCACATTTTTGGACTCCACTACTGACTAACCCAGGTGAAATGGTTCCTGGTTGATACCATGAACAGAAAACATGTTTGATGGAATGTTTCAGGAAGGACGGGCTGCAACAGTCAGTGGCTCAGCAGAGTTGAAAACTGACATGATGACTTTTTTCCAGACAAGGTCTTTTTTAAAACAAGCTTCTCTCCTGCAGCAGTAGCAGCAAAGAGATGGGGGAGGACAGGGACAGGAAGGGTAGGGGGAGAATATCAGTTCTATAGTGTTGGGACTACTGAGTGTTATGAGATCCATGCCTTTAAAAGAGCACAGTTAAAAGGCCCAAGGTAAATGTTCCATTAGTAATAAGCCCTAGATTGACCTCTCCTGGATTGTGTCCAGTTGGCTTAAAACTCACAGGCAGAGTGGACATAGCCGACTTGCTGTGGAAGGAAATTATTTTTTTGAGATCATGGTACCACATTAAGCCTTCTGTAAAGGGGGAAAAGAGGAAAAAACATTTAACAAGATGATCCAAGACAATTAAGATTTTTTTAAATTGCTGACAAATAATATTAAAATAATGCATTCAAGTATTTTTAGAGCAGTATGCTAAAGCCCCCCTTTTTTACTTGTAGTAAAAGAAAGATCAGATCTGACTACCAAGAAGTTCAATATTCTTATACCAAGTCACAGCAAGTAATTGCTGCAATTGTTCATGTACCCTCTTTGTACCTGATGGCTATTGCTGCTTTGCAGCCCCCATATTTTGGTTTGATCACTGCACCTGATGTCCCCACTATTATGCCAGATGATTTACACAGTGCAATGGGGTCAAGTAGATTAATTAAGTACTCGGGCCACATAGTATGTGAAAAGCCAGGACAATTTTCTCTCTTCCTATCTCTTCATTTGCATGCAGCACATGGCTTATTACCAGCCAATGGATTTACTGTTTGCAATAGCATCTTCTGCTGGATATCGACAATCTTGTATTTAAAGAGCACGAGGTAGCTCTGTGGCTGGCACCATGAGGTTCAAGTTTTTCAGGTTGCTGTCCTGGGCACAGTTTTTCAGTAGTAATATTTTGTAAGATTTTCAGCTGAAGCGAATGGTTAGGAACTACAATTATACGTTTCTCACTGTCAGGTTTAACTGAAAGACCTAATTAAAGTTCAGGGAGCACAACATAGAGAGATGGCAATCACCATTAATTAACTGAGGTTATTTGTGATTTTGCACAGGTGCATAGCTTATGATTTCATTTTGTTTATTCCATACTTTAAAAAATGATTCCTAAGGAGTCAGGCAGCTGCTATTTGGTGAGGCAGTGTGAACATGGCATGTCTCTGTCATTCAGTTGTATTCTTTTCATGTTTTGCTATTCTCTAGTCTTAAATAAAAAGCATTCAGGTTGAAAGCGAGTGTTGATTGTAGCACTGAAAAACATTATGTAAATTTCATTCCTTGGATTGGCTGGCAGTTGAAGAAGAAGGGTTTGCATACCTTATGTGACAAACAACCCTGCTGTGATTATAATATCCAGGCACTTGCAAACAAAATGAAGAAATGCCAGAACTGATAATAAAATGGATGGTTATGCATCAGTTACTGTACAGACATCTAGTATTCTGCCTTGTGGAGAATTCCATAATTCACTTTCCACAGAGGGCCAAATAAACAAGAGCTCCCTTTAAACAAAGTGCTTTTCTTGGCCAATTATACAGCAGAACAATATTAGCTGTGCTTCAGTGGCAAAGAAATAACACTGCTTGATCATTTTTTATTACCCTCTTAGAAAACTGGAAAGCAGGGTTTGGCATTATAAGGCCTATGACCTTTTCCTCTACTTGTTTTTTTTTCCTTTTTCTTTTTCACAACTTTGTGTCAAGGACCCCTGGTTCAAAGAATTCTTTCGTAATACAAAATTTTAAAAAACTGAGGTATGAATCCTCTCACCTCAGTGTTGGTAGCTGCCACTAACCCCCTTTAACCACCCAAACAGCCAGAAGCCAAGGGGAAAGCTTCCAATTTTCCTGGGATTTAAGTCAATAAAGTCACCTCTGCAAAGTAGACCAATGGCAAAATGAGTTTCAAAAAACAATTAACCTGGTAAGTGTCGATGCTGGAATTAGATTGAAGCCACCTGAAGACAAAACACAAAATATAATTAAAGTGATTTCTTTAAATTATGCAAGGATATTTTTAAAATAGTAGACAGTGATTAAAATAACAAAGGGTAAATCTAACAACAATAACAACAATAAATAACATTGATTAAAATTACCAAATGTTATCCTTCCAGCTGAAATCTTCCAGCATTCAAAAGTCTACTGTTTCTGAGAATTGGCATGGTCAGACAGCTTTTTATCTTAACTATGAGTCATGAATCAAAAGCTCCAAATGTGAATAAAAAGACCATAAATACTGAACTAAAACCAGCCTTAGTCTGAAAATCCAAAACTTTATGGCCTGGTGTCTGAGTTGGTCTGGGCCCATAGACCAATCAGATCGTGGCTGATGATGTCAATTAATCACATAACTCTGTTACTATCCAGATGACCTGGAGGGATAGGCCCTTTCCACACGGGCCAATAACGACGCCCTGGGGATGGCAAAAACACCGTCCCCAGGGAGCCGTTCGCACAGGTGGCGCTGCCAAAATGCAGCAGCGCCGACCTGGCTCCCTTCCCCCTCCCCCAGGGCGGCCTCAGGCCGCCTCCAAAAACCTCCCTCCTGAAGGGAGGTTTTTGGCACAACAGCGCATTCCCGGCGGCGCTGTGCGAACGGCACCGCCGGGAATGCGCTGTTGTCCCCATCCCTCTCCCACTCACCTCATCGCCTCCGTCGCCCTGCTGGCCTCCGAAGCCCCTCCCTCGCTGTCCTCTGACCCCTGGAGGTCGGAGGGCAGCGTGGGCGGGTCTACAGAGGCCAGCAGGGCGACGGAGGCGACGGGAGAGGGACGGGGAAGAGGCGGGTTGGACGGGCAACGGCGCTCTGCGGCGCCGTCGTCCCAGCGTCGTCGAGTCGGCGTAGATTACGCCAACCCAACCCCTCCCGCCTCCGTGCAGAAGGGGCCAGTGAGTGAGATAAAATGGTGGGATTTATTTGCAGGCTAAACTCTCCCATTTCTTACAGATAACAAGGCTCATATATTGCTAATCTACTAAAATAAACTGCCCCCCCTTTACCATATTCTAGAACAATTCTATCTAGAACAGTTAGTTAAACAATTCAAATATATTCGGTCAACTAATACTGAGTAACCTGAATCCAAGGTTATTTATAGTAATTAGTCTTTATTTCATTTTGCTACTCTGCACAAATTACTTTATAATTCATGTCAAATAGAAAGCAAACCACAACAAAATTTACAATGAAGTTTTAAGGAGAATTGCTCCAGTTGAAGCTTGTTTATTTCAATTGACTTAAACTGGAATAACTCAGCATAGGAGTGTGCTGATATAAATCTACCGTACTCAGTTTCAGATTAATGAAAATGTGTTTTGATAACGTATGGAAATTATTTTTTAAAAACTATCCAGAAAAACCCCCGTCTAAGATAATATTCTAATATATATATATACATATGCATGGTAAGGAGAGCACTGAACAAAATTTATTCAGAACATCAGAATGGCTCATTGACCTGCAAAAAACATGAAGCAGTTTGCAAGGAGGGGAAAATATCACCAAATTCAAAACTTCTAACTAGATGGGACTAAAAACTGTTCAAATATATTCCACATATAACTTGTGAACTAAGAGGAATAGACAGATCAGCAGAAGGCAAATGCTAAAAGCTGTTTTTTTCTTATTACCACAGCCACATAAATGAGAAGAATTTGTAGTGAATACTATTTCTTGAGCAAAATGGAATTTTAGCCTAATCCAGATGTGGAAGAGCTCTGTGGCAGCTGGGGATGGCACAGGGAAAGCAGCATCACAGCGCCTTCAATGATGCTCTGGGTGGTGCTGCAAGCAGTGGGGTTAAAAAATCCCTGCTGCTGCCTGGAAAACCCCATTGAAAAAAGGAATTTACCCCATGTATTTTCATGGTGCAAGTCACTGGGCTGCACAGGGGTGATTCCAGGCCAAAAGCCCCGTGGAAGCTGACTGCTGTCAGCTCGACCCCTGGAAACGCCCTTTGCCTGCCCCCAGCCACACCTGTGTCTTTCTTTATGCCAACACAGCTCTGGTAGTGGAAGTCTCTTCCAAGTCAGGTACCATGGAGCTCCACAGCACCTGCCTGCTGCCCTGCTTGCCCTCCCCACAAATGTAGGTGAGGTGGACAACAGCATTGCTCCCACAGCTCATTCCACCACCACCACCCAATCTGGATTGAGCTATTAACCCCACTCCTAAGCAACAGAAGTGATTAAAGCAGGGAAATGCTCTGTAAATCAAATCCTAAACATGTTAAGTGTTTTGAAAATTCAGGCTGTGAACTTTATTAGAAAAAAATAGAAAAAAGTAATAAAACAAAGCATACAGTGCAGTGATGGCAGGGTATATAGAAAAATAACAAAGCTAACGTGCTGACTACTTTTTGAAGTCTCAACCCAGCATAGTTAGTTCTTGAGATATAAGGTTTACAGAAATTAATTCAAGTATCTTTCTGGCAGCAAAAAGGGGGGAAGGGGAAGGAGTGATGAGAGACTATTCTTCTTACTAGCTACACTTATGGAAAAAGCTGGCCATAACTTGCTGACTCCCAGTCCCTACAATCAATCATATTACTGTCTTCATGGAACCTTCCAGGGAATGAGCGAATGGCCTCTCTCCCAAGTGAGATTCTCAGCTGAAGCACATGGTCCAATTAAGCCTGTCTGGGAAAATGGCCTTGAAATATTATGGGTGAGTGCACTCTGAACCTATAAAAAGCATAAAACTAGCTCAGGCTGGAAAATTCCTTTAGGGTGGATACACTCTTGCCACTGATCATGCTCCCAATCTTTTCAGTATATTTGAAACCTTAATTCAGGTTGATTCAGATGAATATCAAGACACAAATCATCTGATGCAAGCCCACACTAGAGGATGTGGCTAGGAATATGCCTTCTCTGTACATATTGAATGTTGGGGAAAAATCAGGGTCGTCGACTATGTACATGGATGGGAGGTCCAATTAGCTGCATGATCAGAATTGGTATGTGAGGAAAATATTTGCAGATGTGCTTCAAATAACATATCTATAGTCATAGACTTGAGCTGTCATCTTGAAAAATCAGTTGTCATTCATAAATAATAACAGGCATTCTTGTTGGAGATGATTTCAAAGGCTGAGTGGAAAATTTGTTACCAATATATTATAAAGGCTCAATATTAAGAAAAGCAACCCAAAAAGATCATTCAAATTTTATGCTTTAAAACTGATCAATCCACTTTGTGAATCATCACTCATGATTCTAAAATCCTTCAGGCTGGTTAGAATGTCATGAAGGGGTTGTACCCCTGAAGTCTCTGGTGTCTCATTGATATGTGAACACCACAAGAAGATAAAAAATAAAGCCAAGGTCATGAGGTTAAAAAAAATTTACTAGTTCAAATTTCCCAAATTCTCTACACATTTCAAAAAGAGGCTTCTTCAGGGAAATCTGCTAGTTTTGCAGTGATTATCGTGGAACCATAGCGTGTAAGGAGGAAAGAAAGGCAAAAAATAGTCCCAATGCATTAAGAAATATACCATGGTGGCTTGGCCCTAAACCTTTTATGCATACCACCAGAACTTAGTTTCTATAGTCACATGGCTGAATGAGAGCCATAAGGAACATAAGGAACATATCCACTGGCACCAGGAATCTGCAATCTCTGTATTCAAATCAGATAATAAAATTTACTTCCATAAGTTCCCACGTTTTATAGAGATAAGGAGATAAGCCTGATCCCATAGAACTGCCATCAATTGGCATAGACTAGATCAGGGGTAGGGAACCTGCGGCTCTCCAGATGTTCAGGAACTACAATTCCCATCAGCCCCTACCAGCATGGCCAATTGGCCATGCTGACAGAGGCTGATGGGAATTGTAGTTCCTGAACATCTGGAGAGCCGCTGGGTGGGGGGGGGGGGGGGTGGGGGGGGGGGGGGGTGGGGGGGGGGGGGGGTGGGGGGGGGGGGGGGTGGGGGGGGGGGGGGGTGGGGGGGGGGGGGGGTGGGGGGGGGGGGGGGTGGGGGGGGGGGGGGGTGGGGGGGGGGGGGGGTGGGGGGGGGGGGGGGTGGGGGGGGGGGGGGGTGGGGGGGGGGGGGGGTGGGGGGGGGGGGGGGTGGGGGGGGGGGGGGGTGGGGGGGGGGGGGGGTGGGGGGGGGGGGGGGTGGGGGGGGGGGGGGGTGGGGGGGGGGGGGGGTGGGGGGGGGGGGGGGTGGGGGGGGGGGGGGGTGGGGGGGGGGGGGGGTGGGGGGGGGGGGGGGTGGGGGGGGGGGGGGGTGGGGGGGGGGGGGGGTGGGGGGGGGGGGGGGTGGGGGGGGGGGGGGGTGGGGGGGGGGGGGGGTGGGGGGGGGGGGGGGTGGGGGGGGGGGGGGGTGGGGGGGGGGGGGGGTGGGGGGGGGGGGGGGTGGGGGGGGGGGGGGGTGGGGGGGGGGGGGGGTGGGGGGGGGGGGGGGTGGGGGGGGGGGGGGGTGGGGGGGGGGGGGGGTGGGGGGGGGGGGGGGTGGGGGGGGGGGGGGGTGGGGGGGGGGGGGGGTGGGGGGGGGGGGGGGTGGGGGGGGGGGGGGGTGGGGGGGGGGGGGGGTGGGGGGGGGGGGGGGTGGGGGGGGGGGGGGGTGGGGGGGGGGGGGGGTGGGGGGGGGGGGGGGTGGGGGGGGGGGGGGGTGGGGGGGGGGGGGGGTGGGGGGGGGGGGGGGTGGGGGGGGGGGGGGGTGGGGGGGGGGGGGGGTGGGGGGGGGGGGGGGTGGGGGGGGGGGGGGGTGGGGGGGGGGGGGGGTGGGGGGGGGGGGGGGTGGGGGGGGGGGGGGGTGGGGGGGGGGGGGGGTGGGGGGGGGGGGGGGTGGGGGGGGGGGGGGGTGGGGGGGGGGGGGGGTGGGGGGGGGGGGGGGTGGGGGGGGGGGGGGGTGGGGGGGGGGGGGGGTGGGGGGGGGGGGGGGTGGGGGGGGGGGGGGGTGGGGGGGGGGGGGGGTGGGGGGGGGGGGGGGTGGGGGGGGGGGGGGGTGGGGGGGGGGGGGGGTGGGGGGGGGGGGGGGTGGGGGGGGGGGGGGGTGGGGGGGGGGGGGGGTGGGGGGGGGGGGGGGTGGGGGGGGGGGGGGGTGGGGGGGGGGGGGGGTGGGGGGGGGGGGGGGTGGGGGGGGGGGGGGGTGGGGGGGGGGGGGGGTGGGGGGGGGGGGGGGTGGGGGGGGGGGGGGGTGGGGGGGGGGGGGGGTGGGGGGGGGGGGGGGTGGGGGGGGGGGGGGGTGGGGGGGGGGGGGGGTGGGGGGGGGGGGGGGTGGGGGGGGGGGGGGGTGGGGGGGGGGGGGGGTGGGGGGGGGGGGGGGTGGGGGGGGGGGGGGGTGGGGGGGGGGGGGGGTGGGGGGGGGGGGGGGTGGGGGGGGGGGGGGGTGGGGGGGGGGGGGGGTGGGGGGGGGGGGGGGTGGGGGGGGGGGGGGGTGGGGGGGGGGGGGGGTGGGGGGGGGGGGGGGTGGGGGGGGGGGGGGGTGGGGGGGGGGGGGGGTGGGGGGGGGGGGGGGTGGGGGGGGGGGGGGGTGGGGGGGGGGGGGGGTGGGGGGGGGGGGGGGTGGGGGGGGGGGGGGGTGGGGGGGGGGGGGGGTGGGGGGGGGGGGGGGTGGGGGGGGGGGGGGGTGGGGGGGGGGGGGGGTGGGGGGGGGGGGGGGTGGGGGGGGGGGGGGGTGGGGGGGGGGGGGGGTGGGGGGGGGGGGGGGTGGGGGGGGGGGGGGGTGGGGGGGGGGGGGGGTGGGGGGGGGGGGGGGTGGGGGGGGGGGGGGGTGGGGGGGGGGGGGGGTGGGGGGGGGGGGGGGTGGGGGGGGGGGGGGGTGGGGGGGGGGGGGGGTGGGGGGGGGGGGGGGTGGGGGGGGGGGGGGGTGGGGGGGGGGGGGGGTGGGGGGGGGGGGGGGTGGGGGGGGGGGGGGGTGGGGGGGGGGGGGGGTGGGGGGGGGGGGGGGTGGGGGGGGGGGGGGGTGGGGGGGGGGGGGGGTGGGGGGGGGGGGGGGTGGGGGGGGGGGGGGGTGGGGGGGGGGGGGGGTGGGGGGGGGGGGGGGTGGGGGGGGGGGGGGGTGGGGGGGGGGGGGGGTGGGGGGGGGGGGGGGTGGGGGGGGGGGGGGGTGGGGGGGGGGGGGGGTGGGGGGGGGGGGGGGTGGGGGGGGGGGGGGGTGGGGGGGGGGGGGGGTGGGGGGGGGGGGGGGTGGGGGGGGGGGGGGGTGGGGGGGGGGGGGGGTGGGGGGGGGGGGGGGTGGGGGGGGGGGGGGGTGGGGGGGGGGGGGGGTGGGGGGGGGGGGGGGTGGGGGGGGGGGGGGGTGGGGGGGGGGGGGGGTGGGGGGGGGGGGGGGTGGGGGGGGGGGGGGGTGGGGGGGGGGGGGGGTGGGGGGGGGGGGGGGTGGGGGGGGGGGGGGGTGGGGGGGGGGGGGGGTGGGGGGGGGGGGGGGTGGGGGGGGGGGGGGGTGGGGGGGGGGGGGGGTGGGGGGGGGGGGGGGTGGGGGGGGGGGGGGGTGGGGGGGGGGGGGGGTGGGGGGGGGGGGGGGTGGGGGGGGGGGGGGGTGGGGGGGGGGGGGGGTGGGGGGGGGGGGGGGTGGGGGGGGGGGGGGGTGGGGGGGGGGGGGGGTGGGGGGGGGGGGGGGTGGGGGGGGGGGGGGGTGGGGGGGGGGGGGGGTGGGGGGGGGGGGGGGTGGGGGGGGGGGGGGGTGGGGGGGGGGGGGGGTGGGGGGGGGGGGGGGTGGGGGGGGGGGGGGGTGGGGGGGGGGGGGGGTGGGGGGGGGGGGGGGTGGGGGGGGGGGGGGGTGGGGGGGGGGGGGGGTGGGGGGGGGGGGGGGTGGGGGGGGGGGGGGGTGGGGGGGGGGGGGGGTGGGGGGGGGGGGGGGGGGGGGGGGGGGGGGGGGGGGGGGGGGGGGGGGGGGGGGGGGGGGGGGTGGGAAGCATGGCCAATTGGCCATGCTGGCAGGGGATGATGGGAATTGTAGTCCATAACAGCTGGAGTGCCAAAGGTTCGCCACCATGGTTATAGAACATGCCCCAGCTCACATATCTGAACACAGCAATGGTCCATGCCACATAGCGGAAATGAAAAAAATTGACAACATTTTTTTTCTTTAAAAGAAAGCATTCACACAAAAATACACATTCAGGGTTTTCAAGGCAAGAGATATTCAGAGATGGTTTGCCATTGCCTGCCTCTCCCTTCTCCAAGAGAAGAAACATTATTAAGGGGAAATAATTCCACAGAATTAGAATGCTTAGCCGGTTACAGCACTGTAAAAACTAACACATTTTTATTCCAACAAATACTTTTTATGGGCAAGAACCCACTTTAGCAGATGCAATGAGTGGAAAAGGCAGGGAGCCGGAGAAGTGAAAGAAAAAAAAACTTTATTAAAGAAAAAGGAAGCCAACCAAACATTAGGCAACAGCTGCGAACCTATTTCCCTTGTTGATTCCATATTTTGATTGCTAATTCATTCCCCCTCTGATTGACTGCATTTTAGGATTTAAGGCAGTGGACTGCCCTGTAATGGTTGATTTCAGCATTGTAGTTATTGATTGTTCTAAACCAGTGGTTTTCAACCTGTGGGTTGCGACCCCTTTGGGGGTCGAACGACCCTTTCACAGGGGTCACGTAAGACTCTCTGCATCAATGTTCTCCATCTGTAAAATGGATAAATATTAGGGTTGGGGGTCACCACAATATGAGGAACTGTATTAAAGGGTCGCGGCATTAGGAAGGTTGAGAACCACTGTTCTAAACCACTCTGAGCCCATCCAACAAGGAAGAGCAGACTATAAATGCAAGGAACAAATAATGCTTTTCCTTGATAATAAAATAAAATGCTTTCCCCCTCCTCCTGCCTGAAAACCTGTGCCTGCCCCTTCAAAAGACCTACAATGAAACACTTTTTTGAATGAGAATACAAAGCAAAGGGCACTTGGTGATCCTCTACAGCAGGGTGACTAGAAAAGCCCACAGCTGGCCAATGGGCTTGGCATTCAGCAAGTGGGAACAATGCAATGGAGCTGTCAAGGAGAGCAGCATCTTCCTCCCCACCACAGAGAGCACCTGGTGGAGCAGTGTGACCTGTGCCGCAGAGGAGGAGCTGCCGTGAGGCCAGGCCTTTGTCTGCAGTGCTCCCCCTCAGGGATGGAGGGAGAGGAAACTACACCTGAGGACGATCTGCCCATGCGTGACCCCCACCCTCATCCCACCCACACCTGCCCACGCACCACCCCTTGGAGGGAATTCTGGGGGTGATTTTTTCACCCCATGTGACACCAATGGAATGCGCTTGGGGGGCGGTGCCCCCTGCCTGATTGCAGCTTTGCCACTGCTCCCTCTGGCTGCTGAGCAGATCCCTGCAGGCGAAAGGGTGAAGGGGCACCCCCCGCTCTGCACTCAGCCCCCACATGCAAAGAGGATGTGCCACTCCAACCCCAACCACGGGTGGCCAAAGCCTCTGTCTCCCACTTGCTCAGATAGACTGCCTGGGGCCATGGAGGTTCTTCCCCCTGCACATGACCCACCATCTCTGCCCTCACTGGAAGAAGAATGGAGATAACCCCCCTTGACAACCATCCTCTGGCTCTCCACCCCACCCGGTGGATGTCACTCCCCCAGTGAACATGATAGGCAGGAAGCTTCCGCTCACCATAGCAACAGCCGGAAGCACTCCCCCCCACAACAGAGCAATTACCCACCCTAAGGTATGGTACCAAGTGACCCCGGTGGAAGCTACACCTATGACCCCACTGCTTGCTAAATTTAATTATTTCTTAGGTCAGATTTACGTGCAGTTGCTTCCCATCAATTGACACTGAATGTGGACTATGTTGTACAGTCAAGGTGCAACTGATTTTGTGTCCATGTTGCATATATAATCCAATACAATGTGTCTTCACTCACAAATGAACCCCACTGAATTCGGTAAACCAATAACTGGGTGGTTTCAGGGCTAAGTGGTGAGGTGAGCATGGGTTCACAACTCTGCATTACACTGGTTGTCACTGTTCTGAAACAAACTGTTGCTCATTTTCATAAACCTGAGCAGTGTTATTCTAGAATTCATGGTGTTTGGTTTTCTGTCCATTATGTTTCAAAAAAGATAAGGAACAGCAGGACAACAAGAAAGAATGACCATGTTTGATGTCTATCAGGATCTATTATGGGAAAATTTGTACCTCTATAATCTACAACACAAAGGTTGTGGAGAGCCCTTATATCAATTTCTGTATTATGAGCTGACTCCTTAAATGCTTATGTAATCATTTCAGTCTTAAAGGGGCAAGGTTAGTTGCCACAGGAGTGTGGATGCTCCATTCAAAACCTGAAGATACATAAGCAAGTAACTTTTATTGTAAGGAAAACAATAAGGTCAGACTGGGAGCTTTAAAGAAAACATGAATAAAAATATAATGGTAGTCCTAATCGTAGGTCAAGAAAAGAGAAGTCTTCTCACCACTTTCACTCGTAGTCACTGACAGCTTTTTTTTTTCTCATAGTTTCCAATAAGCCAGTTTTCTTCACAGTCAGTGAGAATCTACACCCTTTCAATGTTTGATAGCTCACTCCACAGGACAGTCACTCCCCTACTAACTGCCTTTCTTCTCTCAACTGTCTGCTATCCCCAGGAGTTTCCTCTTTTCAGATTCTTTACACCATCAGGAGGAAAAATGACTCAGCTGCTTCTCTGGTTGCTTCTCTCTCTTGGAGTTCTTCTCTCACCCCACTGCTTTGTTGCCAGCCATATACACTTCTGTAGGAAGCACCTCCCCCTGGAGGCCAGTGTTTCTAGGCTAGGAACTACTATGCAGGTAAACACACTTTTAAATAATAAATACACTTGGATTATAAAGGAATCGTCTCCCTGTTCCCATAAGTGGTAAAAAATTTTATACACATAATAACAAAAGTAAATGTGAAAGTAATGGGAGGAGAATGGAGAAAATTATGGCGGAAGGCAAGAGATGTAAAACATTCCAAACAAAATGTCAGAGAAAAGCCATTAAAGTACTATACAAAGATATATAATTTCTATCAGAGTCAGGCCAGAGAAAATCCCAGGGAAGGTGTAGGTTTTGCTGAAAAGGAGTCATCCTTTCCTTCAAGAAGATTAATGGTTTTGTATACGCTTTCTATAGCCAAGTCAAAATGATTTAGTCTTTAGAGATATTTTGCATAATTATGTTGCCTTTAGGTCCTAACGCAGATGCCTGTTATTTTTAGTTGTTTATTAATGTTTATTTAGACCCTGACAGAAGGTCTTGCATACCAACTGAAGAAAAAAAATCTACTCACACTTATAGTTTTCAGTAATGTGGTACCCATTTATATCAGATTATCAGGTTGTAAGTGTTCCTGGATAGTTCTGACTTTACTGTAACCTCTAAGTTGGGCTCTATGTTGCTGTCTTTGAAGGTATTCTGGAGACCGTGGCTAGTTTATAATGTGGATGCTCATTTGTTAATGGGGACTAACCATTCCCATCTTGCCATGCTGTTGTTAGAGCAACTCCACTTGCTTCCTAGTTGCTTCTGGGTGCTCATCTTAAAACCTTTTTCAATTTGGAATCTGCATACTTGAGGGGATGTCTCATCTCTTATGAACCTGCATGCCAGTTATGTTTCACAGACCAATGACTGGTGAAAGTAGCGTGAATGTCCACAACCATCCCTGTGCCTTCTCCATGGCTGCCTCCCTAATTATGGAACAAGATCCCCTTGGAAGTGCTAAAGGTCTCCTCTATAGTTGTGTTCAGGAGGCCTACAACAATTTTTATGTTGTAAAAATTCAGGAGGCCTCCAACAATTTTTATGTTGGAGGTCACTTGTATTATAGCTATGGATCTTTTACTGAAGAAATTATTGTCAGAATTTACAGCAATAAGTTAGCCAGAGTACATAAATCTTTCTGTTGAACTGAGAATACAGAACAGGAAACAGAAACAACAGGTAAGAGTTCAGTTATCAGTATATCTCTTCTATCCCCTCTATGTTTTAACAATACAGAATAACAGCAGACTGATCTGCAACCCTGCACTACTTATCTGAACACCTCCTCACTTTTACAGAACTATTTATGAGAGAGATGTATTTTTTTCTCAGGATCTCCCGATTGTACAGTCCTAAGTCAAAGCACTTCATTTGTCTCCATACTATCTTGTTGTTATGAAAGCGACTTCACCTTTTGGATTTCTCAGACATCCCAGTGTTCTTTTCCTAGATTTCCACAAAGCAACAATGATTGCTTTCTTCTACTTTTGTAGTTGGAACCTACTGTAGTTTTAATTTTCCAGTTTAACTTCTCTAGTACTAGGGGGCTAACACTTGATCTCTTATAAAGCCTAGTACACAGAACAGCACTGTGCTAGAGGTCTCTTACTGCCAGAAGCTATGATTGTGCCCCCATAAGTGTACAAGTCATTGGACCAAGAATTCACAACTAAACAGCTGGGGTATACTCTCTTCTGGAACGCAAGGAACAGGAAATGAAAACCAAGGGTGGATAAGATTTAAAGGATAGTGCATTATTGTTTGTATAGGTTAAATGCCTGTGCTCTTACTGTATATGGCAATAGTTTTTTTAAAAAATCATAAGGAAAGGGAGTGTGCAATTGTTTTAAAATAAACCATCTTTTTAAAGTACAATGATGTGCGAGAAAACATTACCTTCATACTTTCATTTGTTTGCATTTTATTTCCTGAGACTAAAATTTTATTCATGGGTGTTTTACTGCCATGTTTATCCATCCAGCCTTTTTTATAGAGGGAGGACTACTGATACAATTTTTTTCAGATTCAGGTCTAACAGACCCAAAATGTTTTGAATGCAAAATGCTGATTTGCCTTTTGGGGTGTGTTTTTCTTTTAATTTCTGGGTCTATTAATCTCAAATCTGAAAAATATCCTCAACCTATTATTTACTTTGTAGAGCAGATAATTCAAACATTTTAGTCAATTCAAATAAATCACGAATTAATTATCAATTAAATCTCTCTTAGTCTTGTCAACTTATATACATTCAAAATAGTTTGGAACTTTTATTGAAATAAAAAATAAAAGGAAATAAAGAAATAAGAAGAAAAAATAGGAAAATAGATGCGGAAATAGAGAAATATTAAAAGTAAGTCAGTCTGTGAGAAAAAACTATAAATAAAAAAGTAAGTAAAGATAACAAAATGGATAGAGAAAAATATATATTTATATTAGTATACTAATGTATCTTTATTAATAGTATACAAACAATGGTTAGTAGTGTTGTATCAGTTATGATTTTTAGAGATGGAAGTTGAACTTAATTTGTACTCTTGACCACCAGATGGCACAGAAGTTCACCACAGGCTGTATACTTCCCTTATAATCACATGGCCTTAATCCTTCTCCTTCCTTCTTTTTCTCAGAACAGTATTTTCTATGTCATGAATTTTTGTTTTATTTGTAATCCATATAAGTCAGGAAAAGTATTTTATAATGTTTTAAATTTTTCTGAATTGACTGTTTTACATGCCAGGAGAAAAGTGGGGGGAGGGAATGGTATTTTTGTAGTCCATTTGAAAATAATAGAGCAGCAGACAACAAAGGGATAAGTGTGCTAAGATCTTCCCACAGTTTAAGATCTTATAAAACCCAACTATTCACTAATTCAGGTCATTTCCCCATTTACCTGCTGCTGTGCGCTACTCTCCCCAAGTAGCGCGGAGTCCCTCGGCACTCCCCACTAGAGGGCAGCGACAACGCAGCCGCCCCGATACTGCTGCTGTTGTGCCCCCTCAGCGCGCGTCATTCCTGGCGCTCCTCGAAACGGCGCCTTTTGATGACCCCGCGCTCGTGGGGAAACCTGGGACCGTGCCAGAAATGACGCATGCTGGGAGTAGCACGCAGCAACCTTTGGTTGAGGTAAGTGGGGAAATGACCTCAGATTCTGGTATTTAGCGTAGCTTCATTGCCTAAGGAAACATTCATGATTGGCTCACAGGTGTTCTTTATTCCCTTGGAACAGCTATTCCCAACCAGGGTTCCGTGGTACCCTGGGGTGCCATGACCAAGTCCCAGGGGTACTGCAGCAATGCTATCAGCCCTCCTCGCTTTTCTGGTGTCTCCCGCCGTCACCAGCAAGGACATGGAGCTGGCCCAGGGGGCAGGGCCTGCTGCAAGTTCAGCAGCCACTCCCCCCCCCGTGTTTCCCTTCACCCTGGGAGGGGAAGGTGGGAGGCAAGCAGGGGCACTGGGAGGGGATGGTGGGGGGATGGCAGGGGTACTGTGAGATATGAAGAGTGAGGTCAAGGGTACCGTGACATTGAAAAGGTTGGGAAACACTGCCTTAGACTATGCCCTTGTATTGAAACTTTACCACATATTCTGCAAGTTTTATCATCGTGAGCATCAACAGAGGATTTCTCCTCTTTTGTCAAAATTTAGAGGCAGTACAATACAATCCTACATAATTTTTTTGTTGAAGACAAAAAAATGTAGGATCACATTAGAATCTGCAAAATTTCTGGCAGAGGTTTACAGAATTAAAAACCACAGATTTCAAGCAGCCGTTTCCCTGTTGTAATATTTTGCTCCAGTCTATTTAACCTTACCTCTTGTGTTCTTTTAATCTATGTATCTGTTTGCTACTGTTGATCAGATATGGAAGCCCAAAGAATCTGGTATAAAATTACTATGAATCTTTGAAGAACAGAGGTTTAGAAAACAACTCTTTCACCCACTAGTAACCCCACCTCCAAATGTTTTTTTCATGTTATTCCCCCCCACCCCGTTTGTCTCTATCACCTGTTTTATCATTATAAAACTGTTTTATCATTATAAAACTCAGTCATAAATAATCTGACTTTCCAGCTAATCTCCAAGTTCTGTTAACTTGAATGAATATTTCAGCTCACTCTCTCCACATAACTCACTATAGTTCTCACCAGCACAGCTAGAAAATATTTTTTTCTGCAAGCTGCAAATGATCTGAGAGCACTGTTTATATTAGAAAAGATTGGAATATGAAAACAAAGAGAAAGAGGGAAGCTACATAAACTACATAAACATAAAACTAGCATAAACATGCCAGTATTGCATTACCTCTGTGCTGCTGCTGAAATCGGAGATCCACAGCTCCTGGCTGGATATGGTGAACCTCCAGTTCTCTGGAGGAGAGAAAAAGATAAGTATCTTTCTCAACCAATGCTTCTTTCTTCAAAAGTAGCCCACAATAGAGATAAACCTGGAACTCCTGGTCAGGGTTCCATTCAGCCCGCCATTTTCCCCCAATTGATCATCTAACTACATAATCATGTGCAGACTGCTTCTCACTGTACGGATGCAAAATTATAGCAAGTCCGTAGTCAAGGAAGTAGTTAAGCACTCAGAGGAACCAAGTTGTGTTTTGTCAGATTTAAAGGCTGTGACAGAATGTACACATTTACTCTGAAGTTCACTATAAGAAGGGCTCTGCTGAATCAGAATAAAGTTTTATCTGTCCAGCATGATACTCTCTGAGTAGTTGGGCAGATGCTTCAGGCAAGTTTCCCTCTATTGGGCTGAGGGAGGCCAAGACAATCACCATGGTAAATAATGGCCCCTTAAAATTTAAAGAGAGGGGAATGTGAGATTGGAGAACCATATGTCCCCAAATTGTATTTGATATTAAAGAATAAGGGATGTATAGGACCAAAGGATTCAAGAGGGTTTTCTCCCTAGGCCAGCTTGTCAGCAGTTACATAGCAGTTATACAGGAAAGAAAAGATTATAATACTAAGAAAGATATTGTCAAGACATAGCTTATAGACCTGACAAAAGACATAGCTTCTAGACCTGTTTGGCATAACTAGCTATATGGGATGGTCTACGTGAAATAAAGATATCAATAAAGAAATCAGAGGTTAGAATAGAAAGGAATTTAATTAGATAATTGAAAATGTGTTTTTCTATATTTTAATGAACACTGAAATGATAATGAGCTATATCTACTTATATTCTACTATAACACTATTTTATTAGAATCATTTGTCAAAATTACTTTTAACCTTTTAAAGTGAATAAGTTGTATGTGAAATCTTTACACCTTGGAGATGTATTTCTCTGTGGGAAAACCCACTCTTAGAAATGTATGTAAAATCTTTTTACCCTGGAAAGGTCTCTCTCTCTCTGAGAACAAATATTTAGGAATGTTGGAAACTGGTTATCTGGATTGAAAACCAGAAAGACAGAATTCAGTTTATTGCTACCCCTTGCACATGGGCAAGAGAGAAGGGGACGTGCAGCTTTTGTGTAAGGAAGGAGCAGACAAGCCAATTTGATGCTAAGGAAGAAAGCATATAGGAGAAAAATGATTATATGGGTTATGTATGCAGGTATGGTTATGAATTATGACATATGTGTACTTTGACACTATAAAACATGAAGGTCTTTGTTTGGTAGGTGTGTCTCTTCTCAAGAGCACCCTGTCAGATATCTAATTCTGGACAGTAAAATCTTTCTTTCTATTTTAAAGTGGGTTTCTTTCCTTACCATTCTTTATAAAACGCAACTGTGCTGGACCATACACTGGGTGTGGCCTGATAGGAGATACTGCCAGACAGCTGTTTAGCAGGCCCAACTTTCTTTCTCTCCCTCTCCTGCTTCAGCTAGCTGTGTGTAGTTTCTAAAATGGTCCTGAGTGGTCCTGAATTTTGAGAATCCACCTCAAGAAAATCTGAACAAAAATCCAAAAAAATGAGGGGCTGGAAGAATCATGATAATGAAAAGCATGTCCATACTGAAATCCAGATCCAAAATCCTTATTTTGAAAGGAATAGCTCCATCAAGCACCATTCTTCTGTTCTCTGTTTTTATTTACATAACCACCCAGACAGAAAGAGAGAGAGAGGCCGTTTCCGCACGGCCCATTAATGGCGCCCTAGGGACGGGATAAACGCCGACCTGACTCCGCTCCCTCTCCCCCAGGGTTAAAGGGTTGTTTTTCCTTCAACAGCGTGTTCCCGGCGGCGCGGTGCGGTGCGGTGTGAACAGCACCGCCGGGAACACTCTGTTTCCCTTCCCCGTTCCACTCACCGTGTCCCCGTCGTCGGCCTGCTGGCCGTCGAAGCCCCGCCCACGCTGTCCTCCGACCCCTGCAGGCTGACGAGGGGACACTGTGAGTGGGATATCGGGAAGTAGAAGAGGCGTTCGCGCGGAGCCGCCGCCTACCGGCCTGTCTGAGGCCGCCTCAAGATGCTTCCATATGACGGGCCTCCACCTCCACGCCGGTGAGAATTCTGCCAGCATGGAGGCGCCTCCACGGCCGTGCGGACACAGCCAGAGAGAGAGAGAGAGAGAGAGAGAGAGAGAGAGAGAGAGAGAGAGAGAGAGAGAGAGAGAGAACTGCCGCATGATCACCCAGTGACATTTGGACATTTGAACCTGAGCTTCTTCCTTCTGACACTCTAATCACTAAACCACCAGTTCTAAGATATCTTTTATGATAACAAGGCAACTAGAACCATATGCAGTTTGAAAGATGGCTGCACAAGAGTTTTGTATACAGACATTGTAACATAAATTTTTTTTTGTATTTTACTCCTTTGCAAGTTAACCTAGGATTCCTCTATCAATCTATCACTGACTGGTGGATCAGCCATTTATAAGCGGCATCCAACAGGGAAATATTGTTGGATGTCTTTAATCCTCAGGCAACAGAAACTGCCATATCAAAACATCACTGGCCAAAAGATTTTGAAATAAATGTCTAAAATAGTGCACAGTTAACAAATTTGTCTCTTGTTTTTAACCTCAAACAATCCTTGCCTTATCTTGTCTCTTATCCTTGATGGATAAAATGAAAAAGCTTTCCTGAAATGGTGTGAAACTAATCAATTCTCCACCAGCTCTTGCTGATCCAGATGAATGCCTGAGAATATGTTTTCCAATCAGGAGGGGAATGGCTTTAACAAGAATTTGGCAATCAACAGTAATAAGTGGTGTTGGTCTGGCTACAGCTGCCACTGAAGATTTCTTGTTTACTTTTTCAAGAATCATTGCAATTAATGCCTCTCTCATTTCTCTGGTGAGGCAGTTCATTTGAAGGCTCCTTGAAATGTCTCTCACATGCAGTGGACCTCAGCAGATTCTAGAAGGATTTACAAAAGCTGGCAAATCCCAAAGTTTAAGACTTCTCCCCTTCCAAATTACTTTTTGCCTTTAATTATACAAAACTTTGTCCTCATAAACTGTGAAAAGACATTGGATCAGAAAGCCCTGAATATTTCTCAGTTTCAAACCTGGTTTCATTTTATCATATCACTGCAGGTGTCTGCAATCCTATGTGCATGAATGGAGGGAAATGCATCAGGCCCGGCATTTGTGACTCCCCTTCAGGCTGGAAAGGAAAACTTTTCAGTAAATGTGAAATGAGCTCTAGGACCGGATCAATAAAATTCATTCTGTTCTGTTCTTGTCCTGTAATTTTTAGTATATCCTTCCAGTGATCCACTGTTTCAAATGAGCTGTAGAGAACATGTCATGGACATGTATTTTTGTATATGCTTTATATGAATTTGATACACATTGCAATCCATGAATTTCTAATACTTGTAGAATGATTCTATATATCCAAATATGGATCCAAAATATATTTCCTTCGAAATCTGGAATATACTCACAGAATGTGGGTGAACAGAACATGCATGAGCCTCCATTATGCAACATGGTTAACTCAAATTACAGTGTTAGGTTCCAGAGTGAATTCCTGTCAGGGAGGAGTTGGGAAACATCCCTCTTAAGCTCTCTTCCACTCAAATATACGATCTGTTTATCACTTGGGCCTGCAAGCATAAATTCTAATCTGCGTTAATGCTTTCAAGCAATGTAGCAAACAACCTAGTTGTGCTGCTTTAGGATTTTGACCCATTTTATATATTGGTAATTCAAATTGATAACAAAACAGTTTTATATCTATAAATATAACGTTTTTGTTCAAAGCCATTTGTTCTATCCCATGCAGCTGTCTATTATGCAGATTTTCTTTATAGAAATTCATTTTTCACAGCATTAAATGTGAAATATTGATTTTTGATTTTAACAGCTACACGTAATTTGTTATATTTTGCAGTGAAATGACCTATATTTTCAACTACAGGACTATTTAAAGCCTGTACTAAAAGCCTTTCCATACTGATAGATTCTCAAGGTCACGACAAACACATTCATTCAGTGCATAATTTCTGATGCTGGTGCGTGTGTGTGTGTGACTGCCTGTGTTTTTAACATTGTTAAGCCTAACCACATTTGACTGCAGTTTATACAAAATTATAATTAAAATAAGTCATCTGATCTGAAAATGTTTGGGGATTTTTTCCTTACATAGTTCTTCATTTGCATGATAATGCTAGCGGTTAAGCTGAATACATTTAAAATCATGAATACACATTGTACAAAGGATGAATTAATGTATTGGCTTGATGCTTTGGCTATATTGGTGATAATGTTACTTAGATTCAGTACAAGAGTTAACTCTGGCATGGTGACTATGGTATAATATTGGTCCGTTATTAGGTCATCAAGCATAACACATGCCTAGAGAGCCCACTGGCCTTGCTTTGAATAAAATATTGTTTATATTATTACTGAAAATTTAGTTTAGGCATAATCCCAGGAAAGCTGTCTCATCTTTTAAGGGGTGGCCCTACATTGGGGCCATGAGTATGAAGGAAAGCAGGGCTGAAAAGTCCTGAACAAGTAAGCCAGTCAACTTGAGAAACACTTATGATGATGATGATGAAGAAGAAGAAGAAGAAGAAGAAGAAGAAGAAGAAGAAGAAGAAGAAGAAGAAGAAGAAGAAGAAGAAGAGTTGGATTTATATCCCCCCTTTCTCTCCTGCAAGGAGACTCACAGGGGCTTACAAACTCCCTTCCCCCACAACAAACACCCTGTGAGGTAGGTGGGGCTAAGGGAGCTCCAAAGAACTGTGACTCGCCCAAGGTCACCCAGCTAGCGTGTGCTGGAGTGCACAGGCCAATCTGAATTCCCCAGATAAGCCTCCACAGCTCAAGCGGCAGAGTGGGGAATCAAACCCGGTTCCTCCAGATTAGAGTACACCTGCTCTTAACTATTATGCCACTGCTGCTCCTAATTTAGGAAGCTTGTAGCTGTTAGTTTTCCCCAACTGTACCTGAAGCAAAGCCCAGAGGATTAAGTCTTTAGCCCACTGCCACAGTCTCTAAAGCCCTGCCTGTGGTATTTCTGATCGTGAGCTAAGAACAATGCCAGATCTTAAAGGTCATCACATCTCTTGAGCTTTTGAAGATCATCCCATCTATTGAATTCCTGCCTGTTGCATAGTTGTAGCCTTTTATTAAGAAAATGTAATTTCCATCCATTGACCTAGTCCAGCAAGGCTGTTATTATGTCATGCACTTTATGGTCTGATTTTGGCAAAATAAGATGGGTTCTTGAGGCCAAAGTCAATACATGTCCTAAGGAGAAGCAGCACTGTCATTTAGCATATACATGATAACGTGCTGAAGGTTGTGGGCGTAGGAGATATAAGGAAACTATGGCATTTCTCCCACAGGCAATATGTCCTGGGATAAGGAAGTGAACCATCCCCGTGAGATTTCCCTTATCCTGTGCCTTTCAAAAAATGATGAAATTGGAGGTTCTTTTTTTTTTAAGAATAACCATGCCACTCCTGCTTCCATGGAAAAACCACGGGAGACAGACTGGTTTATTTTTCCTGCCTAGCTGGCTGCAGCCAATCAGAATGGCAGAAAAAGGGGACAGTTCACGCCTGCACAGCAACATCGGCGAGGAAAATGAAACTAAATCAGGGGCTGTGCATAATCACCTGGAGTTCTTCCTCCCAGCCTAAATGTGCTGATGGGCTGCCATGTGGAGGGAGGAACCAAGATGGAACTGTCCCATTAGGAATAACCCCGGTTTTCCCCAGAATATTTTGGTCGTGGGGAAAACGTCTATTGTGATGCAAGGGTTTAAGCTTCAGGAAGAAGCCTAAGAACTCACACCACCCTGTTAAAAACTTTTGATCATCAGAGAAACCAAACTGAAAAGCCCAATAGGGTAGATCAAAGGATTGTTTGGAAGCACATGCCAGAAAGGAAGTTTTCCTGAGAAGTAAGGAACAAAGGTTTGGAGATTGTGATCCAGGCTGAGCTCGGGTGAGCATCTCTGAGCTCAGGGAGGTAGAGAAAAGATCTGAAGGAACGGTGCCATTCAGCTGAGAAATATCTGTATTGAACATTTTATTATGTTCTGTTTTTATTTTCAATAAAAGCATTGAGAACTCAGCTGGTTTCAGAGTATCTGGAAAAAAGAACCCAAGGTTTTGTCGAATCAAACATGGCTCTCCCAGGGTTGATTTTGTGACACCTATGAAGGCTAAACAAGTAGCCCAAGTAGCTACTACAACCACTGTCCTCCTTGGTGACAACTTATATGTCATTACTTTTAACATCAAGAAGACGCTAAAAATGGAAGATCACTCACGAGATTACTAATTAGGTCACCAGTGTGTTTATTTCACTTCCAGGTTCTTTCCCATTCTTCATCACCATCACATGTTCTAGTTTCTGTTCCAATTATAGCTGCCTGCCTGACAGCTAGTTTGGCAAATGGTGATCTGCCAGCAAGAGGAGGGAACAAATTATTTAGCAAAGAATTTCCTCACCTACCCACTGTTTCATGGTCTGCCTTAACCAGCCAGATGCATTCATATTGTTTACAACAATTCCCCCACAATTCAACATCCTTTAAAGGGCACCGGTCTATTTAAAATCTAATTTAATATTTGCATGTTTAGTCTGAAATTAATGGATTAGTCAGTTAATCACACTAATCAATCAATTAAGGCTTTTAGTCCTAATAGAAAATGAATTTTAATGGCTAGGGAACTTGCCTTTGGAGCAAATCTGCAATGAGCCTAGCAGTCACACTAAGAGAGATTAAGAAGTAGTTTCTAATCATGGAAATTTCAGAATGCTAATTGCCTCAGGAAGAACACTCATTAAGCTCTTTTGAGATTCAACCATTTTGACAATAATTGTGAGAAGCAAACACGACACTCTCCAAAAAAAAGCTTCCTAACCCTTGAGGATGTCATGTTGATATTTTCATTTTCTTCTCTTCACTTTGTTCTCTTCAGCTGTTTGTTTGCCGAGCTGCCTGAATGATGGAGAATGCCTTGGGCCTAATGTCTGCCATTGCTCACAAGGATGGGTAGGCTTATTGTGCCAGATTCGTAAGTACTGATCCCATTTTAGTCAGGGCTTGGGCTTGGGGTGAAACAGGCAGAAAAGACTAACATACTAGTGCTGTATGGGACAAAACCACTGGGAAGCAACCTAACCATGCCACCTTTGTAATATAGGAATGGGTTGAAACAACGTATTTTAGCAGTCTCCACTGCTTGAAATCTGTGTATCAGTGAAATACTCTGCAGATTTCAATAGATCTTACTCTTTAGTAAATATATTTGCAGTTGCAGCCTTCCTAGTTTGCTCGGAGCATGTCCTTGTCTATGCATAAACAAGGAAAATAATTTTCTTCTGTCCCTCAATATTATCTTCTCCCACAGAAGCCACACTGGGTAAAACAAACTGGTAATTGTTCACGCTGGCAAGAAAAAACCAATAATGTAATCACATCATCATTTTCATGCAGGGTATTTGAATGCAGAAATAGGGAGCATCTCTGATACTGACCATCATAATGCCTCTGCTGGAAACAAATGACAGATTGCTAACGGCAATAGCAACTCTTATGGCCACCAGCTGATCCCCCCTCCACCGCCTGCTTTGTTTGTTATTACCTCAGTGTTTCTCCTGTTGTCTAACACTATGCACGCTATATATATAGATGCAAACACAGAGGCAATTACCATTTTAGTCTCTCTAAGAATTGTTCAAGAATGCCAATTGGTTTACTATGTTCAGATTTGCACTAGGAGAGTAATGTTCAGAGACTAACATAAAACCACTCTGTTCGGTAGTTGAAAAGATAAAGAACTAGGATGGACTTCAGAGGTAGGTACACAGTCAAACACAGGGCCCAGCCAAGCTGAGCCCAGAGTTCCACTGTGGATGAGCTGGGTCCAGCTTTATACTGCTTTATACTGCTAGCTATGCCTCCACAGTTCATATGTTCTTTAGAGGTGGTACCAGCACTCTAAAGCTAGACCTGGCCAACACTGGGTTTGACCTGACCGGGACCAGTTTTAAACTCTGGGCTTCAGAGGCAGAGCCCACAGTTTAAAGCTGGACTCAGCCAGGCCAAGCTCAACATTGAACTGTGGGCTTGGCTTGGATGTGTCCAGTGTTGAACTGAACATGCTGCCTTCAAGGTTCACATGCACTTCCAAGGCAGAATCAGCAGTATAAAGTTGGACCCAGAGGAACACACAGTTCAATGCTGCAACCAGCCAGGTTGCAGAGGGAGAGGGAAGAGAGGTTTTCTTTTCTTTTTCTCTTAAAGTAGCAGGCTAAGCAGGCCCCAAAAAATGCTGAAACAAATCAGTACTTTGGGGGATCTGATTTTTTGGCTTCCTTTAATTACTGCTTTTTGTTGTGGTGAAAAAATCCAAAAAAATACCAACAAGGTATTTTGGGTTTTCTTCTTCTTCTTGGGGTTTACTGAATGCCCACCCCTATAAAAAACTATCTTCATTTAATACTATGTTAAACATGAAAAGAGTTATTCAGTGTTTAAAGGAATATATAGCTGCCAATATACTTAGATGTTATTTCTTACCACAATTAGACTTTTCAACTTATCCTATACACTGCACTGTTTGTGACCTGTAAATTAAGTATATTTAGTGGCTGGTTAGGATTTAAGGATTTCTGAGCTGGAACTTTGAAGCTAATGGACTGAGCATGGGTCTTAGCTGACTGAATTACTGTGAACTATGTATGCTCAAGCATTAGTACTTTCTTCTGCCCCAGACTCTGATGGCCTAATAGTAATGTTATTGTGCTGCAGGCAGGCAGGGTATGGTCAGGACCAGTCCAACAGGTCAAGGCAGGCAGCAGGCAAGGCATAGTCAGGTCACAGACCAACAGGTCATGGCACAGGAGATCAGGAAAACAGTCTGGAGCTCAGTGGCATACCAGTCACACAAAAGCAACAGGGAACACACTTCTTGTACCCAGGCAGAAGCAAGCTCACAGAAAGGCTTATAGTGAGAGCCTTGTTCAAGGGGCTGGGATTCTGCAAGGAGTTAATCCTCATCAGATGCAGAGACTTCTATTCTCCCGTATCTTGCTGCCAAGTGAGCACTACTCCTTTGCTTCAGAAGCGGCTGCCTCTGCTTCTGTCTCCTGTGCACAGCTGGCTCATCACTGGGTTCCCTAGAAGGATCTGCAGGCTCCTCCACCTGCACGTCATCAAGCAGGGAAGGGCTGGGAGTTGGCTCTGCTGCCAGGTCTTCCTCTGGAGCAGCCTTCTCTGGTTGCACTGTGTCCTCAAGTTCTGCCTCAGAGTCCTCTGTGTCCTGGCAGGTACCCAGGAGCTGGCGAATGACAGTTTTACTGTCTACTGAGAGTTCCACACTGAAACTGAAGACAGTGAAGATCCAGTTCTGATCAATGCCACAATTCTCAAGCTGGTTTTTACCAGCGTGAGTCAGCTCTAGGGAGCTGATGTTTGCCCCATTGGGGACATTTGAGTGTACCGTCTAGATACACATTGGTTTTCCAGTGAGGCAAATAATAGCCCCCCCCCCCCCACACCCAAACTGTTTCAGACTTAAGCTCTCTCTTTTCAAATGCCAGAGTCCTAATCCAAGGTTAGAAATTCACATGTGATGGGAAACTCCTAACACATGTCTGACTCAAACAGAACTTGGGATGGACATGGGATTTGACATGGGATGGACCCATGAATAATGTAACTATAAGGAGGCCCAGAACTAGGCATTCTTGCTATAGGAAGAATGTCTGACTTTCTTCCTCTACCTAGTCAATAGTGGAATATTGTCTCCTTCTTCACCACTTCACCCCCACCCCCCACTGAAAAGCTGTTTTCAGTAGGAGAGGAAGATGGAAGATGGCTAGAAATGGTGATTGTTGTGTCACTTGTATTGAACTAGCAATCATCTTTTCCACACAGCAGTAAAATAACATCTTGAGGACATTATAAAAAGCATTTTGGGGAAGAAGTTCACACAATGTTTTCCCCCAAAACATCTTCAGAATGTTTTATTTCTCTCAACCCAGGTTTTTCAAAAATCGCTAAACTAGTGACCTTTTTGTGTGAAGAAAGGTTGAAGATATCTTCTGCTTGCCTGTGCAAACAAAAACAGGCATGAGATACTTTAATTTTCCCACTTCCCAGCTCTTACTTTCATTTTTGCTGCAGTTGTGCCTGCCATTTTCTGCTCTCTGAAGGATCCTCCTGCATCCGCCATCTGGTTAGTATGGCTGAAGTTTCCTTCCTACAAAAACCACATGGATAAAGTTTGTTTTGCCTGGTAATCCTGGACTGTGTCACTTCTTCGAGGGACATGTCTGTGAAGTTACAATGACTCAAATATCCGCATATTGCAGATTCTCCTATTGTGTCGCCATAGTTTCACAGACATCTCCCTTAAAACAAAACAAAAAACAAAGGAAAAATGACAGTGTGTGAGATCATCATCATGCAAAACAAACTTTATTCAAGTACTTTTTATAGTGAAATTGCGCACGGATGAGTTTCAAGCAGAGGAAACCTCCGTCACAAACCTTCATCAAATGGTGGGCAGGACAGAAAATCACAAGTGGGAGAAAATGGTAGGTGCAACTATGAAACTGACAGGAAATCCGTCAGGTGGCAGGTGGGAAAAAAGAACTGTTTCAACTGGCACAGAGCTAACACAAAAAGCCAAATGGATCTTTTAGAAACATCTGCAGGATGTTTTATTTCTGTTGTGTGGAAAAGACGAGTGATAAGTTGAAGGATCCTTACGTGCAGATATTGAACATACTGATTCACTGTGTCTGAAACTAGATTAATCCTATGAATTAATTAGAAAAATGAATGACAGCCATAATAATGGAAGATTCTCATCACTGACATTCATGCTTGTCATTATCTATTCTAATATATTATGGAACATGTATGAACTTTACCATTTGCCCTCGAGAGATGTTGTCTTTTTATTCCCATGTCAAATGGGTAGCCTCATAATTTTCTGCACCTCTTGCTCTCTTTTCTTTGCTGCTTTCCAGATTTTTTATTCCATCTGTATAAGAAAGGTAAAGTTCTCAGTAAAGATTGCCATTTGCATGAAAATGATTGCATGGTCAACCTTTATCACACTGGGCATTTTATTGATTATAATTTCAATATAAACTGGGCTTATTGAACAACATTCTCACTAAGGCTATACAGGGCAGAGCTTGTCTCCTCAGCATTTACGGTACTTTATAAATACATTTATGAAATATTTATTTAGACCTCAGCTATATTATTTCCCTGTGATTTCCACTCCAATTTTCTTCTGACATATTTTAAACACTTCTCCCAACAACATGTAGTAGAATTAGAATGTGTTCTATTTCAGTGCTCCTCCCATCTGAATTGCAGTGTTACAGTGTTCCTAGCAAGGGGCTGCCAAGGTATGTTAAAAACAGAGGAGTTTGCCACTACCGTCCTCTGCAGTCTTCCCTGGTGGTCACCCATCCTGCTTAGCTGCTGAGATCTGATGAGATCAAGCTGTATCATACCATTCCACATCTGAAAATTCAGTAATACAGCTAAGTGTCGTCAGTAGTAGATAGAAGTAAGTCCTATTTTGTTCTGTGGGGCTTACTCCCAGAAAAGTGTTCTTAGATTTGCAACCATATTAAGGCATGTGGTTTACATTGTCAGGGGCTCTTCTTCTGGAGTCTTAAAGAGGGCTTTTGGCAGCATGATTCCTGATATAAATGAATATGGAACTGAATATGGAACTCTGGGTTACTGAATATGGAACTCTGGGTTACTGGATGTTCCCAGAGAATGGACATGCTTGTCAGGTGCTGCGGCTGAGCAACAGAAGAAAGGCAGGTAGGTGGGGTGGGGTGATTAAGCTTGCTTGTCCAGTCTCTTTCTCTTCTTTCTCTCTTTAAATTTTCTAGGATTATGAAGAGAAAATCTCTTAATTCCTCTTTACCCAGTTTCTCCATGAAATAAGAGAGCCCCCCCCCCTTTCTTTTCCTCTTTTTAGGAATTTTGAGTCCATTTCTAATCAATTCCACTTTGATCAAAGCTAAATTTGATGAGGGTCTGCAGGAAGGAAGGATCTACAGATTCTTACAATTGCACTTTGTAGATGCTCAGTGTGGCGATCCCCCTCCCCCTCCTGCGGGTGGGGCTGACAAGCCATCCCACCGTCCCTATCCGAGGGGTTGGTCTCCTCGTCTGAATCCCCGGTCTTTGGGGTTTGTAGTGTTGTCAGCCGCTTGAGCCACAGGATGCTCGCTCACCGGGGCCACAACAGGAGGGTAAAAAAGCCCTCTCCCTACTCTACCCGAAAGTCAGCCTAGCCAGAAGTTGTGGTCCCCCCCTCCCCTGGGAAAGGTGCGGGGCTCCCCGATCTGCTGGCGCTTGACTGTGAGCGCCTTCCTGGCTTTGCTCCCCTTCCGTCCCCACTCTTCACTCCCTGCCTCCTTCGCTTCTCCTGGTCCCGTCCTGTCTCCCTTCTCCGTTGTCTCTCTTCCCTCTTTCACTTTCCTCTCTTCCACACCTCTCCCTCGTTGCTCCTTCGCCTCCCCTTCCTCCCCTCCTTTCCTCCTCGTCCTCCGCTCTGGCCTCCCAGCCTCCCAGCTTCTGCAACCCCCTCCCGCAACCCGTTGCGAACAGCCTCCTCGCCCGCCTGCCTGACCCTGCCTTATAAGCCCTCGGCCAGGCTCCTGGGGCGTCCCCTCCTCCTGCCTCGGCCGATGGGTCGATCGGCGGCAGCTGCACCCCGCCTCCGCACTCGGCCGATGGGCCGATCGGTGGCAGCTGCGCCCGCTAACCGCCGCCTCCTCGTCCCTGGCTGGGGCTTCCCAGACGGGGCTGATCTTCCTTGGGGGCGGGCCTGCCTCCGGCTGCGGCCGCGGCCTTGCCGCCAGCTGCAGCTGTCGGCCCAAGGCTGGCCCCGCCCCCCGCACTGTCGAGTCCGGGGTGAGCCGATGCGGCGACCCCCGGACACACCCCCAGGCAGGGCCGGTTGAGGCCGTCCGACACGTCGTCCTCCCACATTCGGGAGAGGAAGTCTGCGTTGGTATGTTGGGCACCCGGGCGATGTACCACTGTGAATCTGAAAGGGAGGAGTGAAACGTACCACCGTAAGACGCGGGGGTTATAGTCCTTCATGTGAGCCAACCACTTCAACGGCTCATGGTCAGTGACTAATGTGAAGGGTCGCCCTTCCAAGTAGAACCGTAGGGCTCCTATGGCCCATTTTATGGCCAGGGCCTCCAGTTCTACGATGGCGTACCGCCGTTCCGGAGGTTGCAACTTCCGACTGATAAAGAGGATTGGATGTTCTTCCCCCTCCTAGGTTTGGGACAGAACCTCCCCCAGCCCGGAACCCGATGCATCGGCGTGGACTATGAAGGGGCGATCCGGATTGGGGTTCCGGAGGACCGGTGCTTGTTGTAAAGCATGTTTGAGATCAGCGAATGCGTGGCCCTGGTCCGGGCCCCACTGCAGCGCTTTTGGACAACTTTTCTTCAGCAGATCTGTGAGGGGCGCGGCCCGACTGGCGAACCGGGGGATGAATTTGCTATAGTAGCCCACCATCCCTAGGAACCGCCGGAGGAGCCGTTTAGTGTTGGGTACTGGACAGTCATCCAGCGAGGCTATCTTTGTTGGTTGGGGTTTCAACAGGCCCCCGCCGACTACATACCCCAGGTACTTTAATTCCTGAAAACCGATGTGACTCTTGGCGGGGTTTACTGTGAGGCCTGCCCCCTGTAGCGCCTGGAACACCTGGCAAAGGTGATCCAGATGCGAGGTCCAGTCCGGGCTGTACACCAAGATATCGTCAATGTAGGCCGTGACAAAGGCCTGACATTGGCATAACACCGTGTCCACCAGCCGCTGGAAAGTGGCAGCCGCCCCATGCAGCCCGAAAGGCATGACCCGGAACTGGTAAAGGCCCGACGGGGTGGCAAAGGCCGTCTTCTCCTTGTCTCCCAGGTGCATGGGCACCTGCCAATAGCCTTTCGTGAGATCTAAGGCTGACAGAAACTGAGCCCTCCCTAGTTGGTGTACCAGGTGGTCGGCGCGAGGCATTGGGTAGGCATCAAAGTCAGCTATCTCATTGACGGC
Organism: Sphaerodactylus townsendi; assembly: GCF_021028975.2. NCBI lineage: Eukaryota > Metazoa > Chordata > Lepidosauria > Squamata > Sphaerodactylidae > Sphaerodactylus > Sphaerodactylus townsendi. Next base: position 49,171,985 of record NC_059426.1, read on the forward strand.
CCGGTAGTCGATGCAAAACCGGATCAGCCCATCCGGTTTCGGCACCAATACTATGGGGCTCCTCCAGGCACTCCGGGAGGGCTCGATTACCCCGAGAGACAACATCTCCTGCACCTCTTTTTCAATCGTGGCCCACCGCTGCTGCGGGACGGGCCGCCAAGGGCAGCGCACTACCGAGCGTGGAGCAGTATGTATTTCATGTTGTAACACCCCCGTCTGCCCTGGCCGTTTCGAAAATAGCCGGGGAAAACGCCTCAGCAGGGCCCCTACGTCCTGGCATTGAGCGGCGGTTAGCTCCGTTGCCAAGTGGGGAGTCATCCCCCCGAGGTTTTCGGCCGACCATGGTAGCTCCCCAGCAGGCAGCTCCGCCGGATTGGTGGCTAACCCGGCCCAGTGCTCCCGTTCCTGCCACTCCTTTAAGTTGTTAATGTGGAGCAGCTTACGTTGCCTACGGCGGGGTCCGCATTGGACCTCGTAGGTGAGGGGGCCTAACACCCGGGTTACCACGAAAAGGCCCTGCCACGGGTTTCGATTGCTCCCGTCCACCAAGTGTCATTGGACCAACACTCGGGAACCATCCTGCAAGGACCGGGCTCGAGTCCCCCGATCATACCGGGCTTTTTGTTGCTGTTGGCTGTCCTGAAGATTCTTCTGGGCCTGTTCACGCATGCGCTGCTGACGGGTGCGCTGATCCTGTACAAAAAGATCAACAGGTTGAGGGTCCCTTGGAGCTTCAGGAGCCCATGCCTCCTCTAGGATGCATAAGACCCCCCGGGGTTTGCGCCCATATACCAGCTCGAACGGGAAATACCCCAGAGAGGCCTGCGGTGTCTCCCGCACCGCGAACAGAATGGGGTCCAGAAAGAGGTCCCACTGTTGTGGCCTGTCACCGGCCAGCTTGCTGAGCCGTGCCTTTAAGGTCTGATTAAAGCACTCCACTAAGCCGTCGGTTTGAGGGTGGGCTACTGCGGTGAATATCTGTCGAATGCCCAGGGTTTTGCACCAGGCCCGGGTGGTATGAGCTGTAAAAGGAGCCCCTCGGTCCGATAACAACTCCTTGGGTAAACCCACATGTGCGAAAAAATGCATCAGGGTCCGGAGGACGCCGTCCACGTGCATGTTGCGCAAGGCAACCGCTTCCGGGTACCGGGTGGCATAATCCACCATGACCAGCACATACCGGGCCCCTCGGGCAGTGCGCGGGAGTGGCCCGATGAAGTCCATGGCGATCCGCTCGAAAGGAGTGGTAATCACCGGTAAGGGACTCAACGGGGCCCTAGCGGCCGCCCGGGCATTCTGTCGTTGACATACGGCACATGAGCGACAGAAATGTTTCACATCTTTGTAAAGAGAAGGCCAAAAAAAAATGCTCCAGTATTCTCTTCACCGTACTGTTAGCCCCCTGGTGCCCGGCCCAGGCGTGATCATGTGCCTGGGCTAACACCCGTTCCCGATATGAGCGTGGAACCATCAACTGCCGACGAGGCTCCAGCTCTCCTGCCACCTTCCTATACCACACTCCTTTCTCCACGCAAATGTGAGGCAGCCGATAAGCCCTACGCCCGTCCACCGGAACTCCGTCCCTTACCGCCACCAGGTCCCGCAAGGCTGCTAGGGAGGGGTCATCATGTTGAGCTTGGACGAAGTCCGGGTCCGCAGCCCACTCCGGGTTTGCCTCGCCCCCGGCCGGGCATGATACTGTCACCGTCCCTTCCGCGGGGCCGTCACCCCTTGCCGCCAGTTCCAACAGCTCCACGAATCCAACAACACTGCGTAGGGCAGGTGCTTGACTCGTGCCACCTCCAACCTCCCCTCCCATGGCCCCCATTGCATGGGGAGTTGGACCACCGGATACTTCACATGATGCTGATGGAGGCACGACACCGTGACGGTGCGCAGTACCGGGAGCCCCGGGGGCAGGAGGTGGTCCTGGACCATTGAGACTGAACTGCCGGTGTCCACTAGTGCTTGGACCGATTGACCGCCCACCCGCAAGGGCAACAGGAAAGGCCCAGTGTGGGGACTGGGCTCGGAGGCGGCCTGGAACGAATCTTCCCAGCCCAAATTACATTCCATCATGGGGCAGTCCCTTCGGAAATGACCGGGTTGGCCGCACCGGAAGCATGGCCCTCGAGTACCACTAAGGGGGTCGCCACTTGAACTGCGGGTTGGTAAAGGTTCCATTCGGGTGGGCATCCCACCCCCAGCCGCACCTCGGGTTGGGAGCATTGTCCCTCCTGCACCCCTGGCTTGAGGTCTAGCCCTCCCTGGCTCACTCCCGGCCGTACGGATACCCCGGCCTCGGAGGTCCGGCTTGACCGGATCACGGTCAACCCCCTCCCGTGCCTCTGCAGCCACGAATCCCTCCATCAGGGCTACCGCCTCTGTGGTGGCCTTAGGTTGGCCACACACTACCCAGGCGCGAGCCCGGGGGGGCAGAATTTGGATGAACTGCTCCATCACCACCTGGTCTACTACTCTTTTAGCGTCCGGATGCCCCGGTTGCAACCAGCGTCCCGCCAGGTCCGCTAGGGCATTGGCCACCACTTTGGGTCGGTCCTCTTTCTTGAAGGCCATGGCACGGAAACACTGGCGATAGGACTCTGCCGAGACATCGTACCGTTCCAAAATGGCCTGTTTTAGTTTCCCATAATCCCCCTGGTCGGCTCGCGGCAACGCCTTGGCGGCCGCCTGAGCCTCTCCTGTCAGGTAAGGGGTCAGCATGTATGCCCACTGAGCCTTATCCCAGCCTGCCACCTCCGCTACCCTCTCAAACGCTTCTAAGAAACTGTCTACGTCATCTTCACTGGTTAACTTTGTCAGTGGCACCCAAGGCAACCGGCCCGCGGTGGCGCCCGGCGGTCCCCCTGTCCTTATAGACCCTATCTTTTGGGCCAGTTCATGCAGAGCAGCATTCTGGGCATCCTGCCGCTGCATCACTTCCTTCATGAAGGACACCTGGGACTCTTGTTGGAGGTGAGCCAGGTCCCGTGTCAACTTCGCCTGATGTTCGGCCATCCATTGGCCGAACTGAGCGAAGTCCATCTCGCCCTCCAGCCTGGTGCTGCCTGACCCCGGCGGGGCAGCCGCCTGTGGTGGGGGGACCCGAAACGAGGGAACGCTAAGCGCCCTACGGAGATGGGGAGGGACCCACCCGACTGGAGATGGTTACCTGGGGAGAGGTCAAACACCACGGGGCTCGTTCACTGTGCCTGCATTCTCCACCACCTTGTGGTGATCCCCCTCCCCCTCCTGCGGGTGGGGCTGACAAGCCATCCCACCGTCCCTATCCAAGGGGTTTGTCTCCTCGTCTGAATCCCCAGTCTTTGGGGTTTGTAGTGTTGTCAGCCGCTTGAGCCACAGGATGCTCACCAGGGGGGCCAACAGGAGGGTAAAAGCCCTCTCCCCTACTCTACCCGAGTCGCGCCCAGCCGTAGTTGTGGTCCCCCAGCCCTCCCCCTGGGAAAGGTGCCGGGGCTCCCCTGACGGCTGGCGCTCTGACTGTGAGCGCCTTCCTGGCTTTGCTCCCCTTCCGTCCCCACTCTTCACTCCCTGCCTCCTTCGCTTCTCCTGGTCCCGTCCTGTCTCCCTTCTCCGTTGTCTCTCTTCCCTCTTTCACTTTCCTCTCTTCCACACCTCTCCCTCGTTGCTCCTTCGCCTCCCCTTCCTCCCCTCCTTTCCTCCTCGTCCTCCGCTCTGGCCTCCCAGCCTCCCAGCTTCCGCAACCCCCTCCCGCAACCCGTTGCGAACAGCCTCCTCGCCTGCCTGCCTGACCCTGCCTTATAAGCCCTCGGCCGGGCTCCTGGGGCGTCCCCTCCTCCTGCCTCGGCCGATGGGTCGATCGGCGGCAGCTGCGCCCCGCCTCCGCACTCGGCCGATGGGCCGATCGGCGGCAGCTGCGCCCGCTCACTGCCGCCTCCTCGTCCCTGGCCGGGGCTTCCCCGACGGGGCTGATCTTCCTTGGGGGCGGGCCTGCCTCTGGCCTCGGCCGCGGCCTCGCCACCAGCTGCAGCTGTCGGCCCGAGGCTGGCCCCGCCCCCCGCACCGTCGAGTCCAGGGCGAGCCGATGCGGCGACCCCCGGACACTCAGAAACAGGCAATTCTCTCCCAAATCTTCCTATCATCCTGCTGGAGCATCACTGTGTGGTGTTCCACATAAAACACAATGGCAAGGGCCGAAGCTAGAAAAAAAGTGACTTGATTTCTCTTTAATGAGAAATTCCTCTTTTTAAAGAGAAAAAAGACTAATGGGAATCAATAGGTACATTTTTTAAATGTAGGTTTTGGACAAAAACGACAACTCTGCAATTTGTTCAACAAACCTGTACTCTCTAACTTCCTCTGCACAGATGGAGCTCCTGCCTCCTGCCCTTACAGAGCAATCCCATGCAACATTACAGCTACCTATGGAGACCCTCTGCAAGGATTGCAATGTGAGATACATTTGAATCATTAATAGCAGCTTCATTCCTTCCATGGAATGAAGTTTTTCTAGTGACAAAATATTTCTTTCAATGTTTTTCTTAACAGCATATCATATCTTTTTTCTATAGATTTCAGCAGTTGCATTAAGTTGCATATTACCTAAACAATGTTCTGTTCAACTTTTACTACAAATACTATGCTAGGGTTTTGGGTTTTAAAAAAAAAATAACACACAGTTTAGCTCCTGTGATCTAATTAGAATAATAAAATGACCTGGGGGTCTCTTCTCCTTGGGCTTGTGCCTTATAAATTGGAAGCTATCTTTTTTCTATGCAAAAACAATGTCATAGGAGCACACATGGTTAATTAGGCAGATAGAACCTGGTTTGAAATCAAAAATCCTGTTGCCTTAACTTTTAGGCAGGCTAAATTCTACTCAAATAGGAGCAAGGTCAGTCATAGAAGTGATGTGATGCACAACATTAATGTACTGATAATATCAGTGTGTTACAGTGCAATTCTAAATAGTGTTACAACCTTCAAAGTTCACTGACGTCAATTGGTTTAAATGGGAGTAGCAAAACTTAGGATTGTATTGTCAGTTCCATAAAAAGTCTTTCCTCCATTGGTTTCAATAAGAAAATAAATTATACATCCACCTTGAAGTGGTGTATTATTATGAAAATTCATGAACCTAGTTCTTTCTTATTTTTTAACCAAGTGAATAGCAAATATTATTCATGACATCACATTCCTGTTAGACAAAGTGAGCTGAAGTTCAAACTACATGTTATACTAGAGACCTGTGATTGGATCACTTGACATTTTCTTTAAAGGATAAGTGAAGAAATACTGTAGAACTATGACTGAGTAATCAGTCACTTGAAATTTTTCTCAAAAATGGTCAGAATGGGGAGAATGAATAGGCTCAGGTCTGTAACTCTGGTGGAAGAAATTTTAATTTATTCTCCACTATTTTATGAAGAAGTAGTAATAGGAGATTTCAATTATCCTGATATTTGTTGCGAGTCAAACTCTGCCAAGACTAGAAGGTCCAACAAATTTCTCAGTTGTTTCTCAAATTTCTCACTATCTTCACTAGTTCCTTGAATCTGCCTCCTAAGAAGCTTGGTTCAGGTGCAGGAATTTTCCTCACCTCCTCTTGGGTGAAGACAGATGCAAAGAATTCATTCAGCTTCTCTGCAAACTCCCTGCCATCCTTTAGCACACCCTTTGTTCCTTTGTCATCTAACAGTCCCTAGCTGGCTTTCTACTTTTGATGTTGAAGAATTGTTTGCTGCTGGTCTTGATGTTCACAGCCATGCTTGCCTCATAATCCTTTTTTGCCTCCCTTACAGCTAACTTGCTTCTCTTTTGCCACCATTTGTGTTCCCTCTCGTATTCTTCATCAGTCGAGCGGGACTTCCATTTTCTAAAAGACATTTTCTTTTTATGATAGTTTCCACAACCTCCATGTTAACCATGGCAGCTTTCTTTTGCACTGGGTGCTGCCTTTCCTAACCTGCAGAACACATTCCAGCTGAACTTTTATTACTGTGTTTTTAAACAACCTCCAAGCATCTTGGACAGTTCTGACTCTCTTGATTTTCTCTTTCAGCTTCCTGCGCACTATCCCTGTCATGAAATCAAGCCTGGGAGAGCCATGCTTGTTTTGACAAAATCCTGGGTTCTTTTTCCAGATACTCTGAAACCAACTGAGTTCTCAATGATTTTATTGAAGATAAAAACAGAAAATAATAAAATGTTCAATACAGATATTCCTTAGCTGAATGGCACCGTCCCTTCAGGCTTTCCTCAGCCTCCCTGAGCTCAGAGATGCTCACCCGAGCTCAGCCTGGATCAGAATCTCTCAACCTTTGTTCCTTACTTCTTAAGAAAAAACTTACTTCCTGCCATGTGCTTCCAAACAATCCTTTTGATCTAAGCCATTTGGCTATTCACTAAGGTTTCTCTGAGGATCAAAGGTTTTTAACAGGCTGGTGTGACTTCTTCGGCTTCTTCCTGAAGCCTAAACCCCTACATCACAATCCCCCTCATCTTTGCGAAATTAACACATGTGCAAAACTTACTTTCGTATATTACCTTATTTTACTAATTTGACAATGTAAAATTCATAATCTATATCACAGCATATGCATTGATACTAGTTGGCATATTTCTGAAATGTAAAACTATCAATGCCTTCTTTTCCTATATGCAAAACTGTGAATACACATGGCAGTAGATACAGTACTGCACACTGCTACACACTGTGCTACCTTAGCGTATATATCTTAGCATTAAAAGTCATTGGGGGAAGACAAACAGCAATTCACAAGCTGCTAGGTCTATATCTTATAAGATGGCAGCATCTTCTAGGCACAGAATTGGCTCTTGGATTTGAATCCATCTGCAGTAGTCATGGGAACTATTCTCTAATGCTGTAGATTGTCTTAGATAAACATATTCACAATACACATTTTTGTGAGTAAAACTTTGTTTGAAAAGCATTTCATTCTTTCTGTAAGATTATATTTAAATGGAAGGCTTTTTCATGTTCCTCAAACTTACTATTTTTTTCAATCTTAAAAATTTGTTGAATATTCCCATTTTTATGTTACCCAGAGTTATGTTACTGGAGACATTAAACAGAAAAGAGACAAAGACAAAAGCAAAGGGCCTAGGGAGAAAAGGTTGGGGACCAAAGCAGATGAGAATTTATTTACTTATTTGCTATAGCTTTTCTAATTTTCTTCCCAGTAGGTACCCTAGGGAGCTTTCAAAAATACAATTTAAACACATTTCTGTGAAAATGGTATGAAAACAAATATAGTGCCAAAAATACACAACAACCTCTTGGGTTGGTGCCCACTGAGTTAGTCCATCCAAACTAAGGTCATCCAGGCTTAAAATATTTGTTTCACAGTAGATACTTGCAGTAGACGAAAGAAGGAAACTGGTGACCCATGGGCCAAAAGAGGTTTGGCTGGCCTCGACCAGCGCCAGTGCATTTTCAGCCTTGGCCCCAACCTGGTGGAAAACTCTGTCCTGTGAAACCCAGACTGTGAGGAATCTATGCAGTGGTGGGATCCAAAAATTTTAATAACAGGTTCCGATGGTGATGGGATTCAAACAGTGGGGCAGCTGCACACACACACCTCCAGTCCCTATTGGGCAGGGAGGTTGCTTTAGTAACTCCTTCTCGGCACTCAGAAAAAATTATTAACCACTTCTAGAGGGGAGAACTGGTTGGATCCCACCTCTGAATCTATGGTATTACAATTCTGCAGGACTTGAACAATGGAGTTGTTTCACTAGCTTATGGTTAAGGCAGCTACCATTTACGTTGTATTAATGGTCTTCCACATCTGTTCCATCTATTTGATTCTACCTGAAAAAAGTTAAAGATGCACATTAAAAAAATGAGTATTAGAAGAATCAAAGGGCATTGTTTCTGCATGTCCCTATAGCTACAGACCTGAAAGCAAAATATCATCTGCCCCTACACAACATTTGATGCTCCTTTTTCTATTCATTTGCCTAGTCAGTACAGCAGACCAACAGTGCACAAAATCCAAACAATGCAACAATAAAGACTTGTCAAAGTCCCAGCAAGAACATAAGAACTAGCCTGCTGGATCAGACCAGAGTCCATCTAGTCCAGCACTCTGCTACTCACAGTGGCCCACCAGGTGCCTTTGGGAGCTCACATGCAGGATGTGAAAGCAATGGCCTTCTGCTGCTGCTCCTCCTGAGCATCTGGTCTGCTAAGGCATTTGCAATCTGAGATCAAGGAGGATCAAGATTGGTTGCCATAGATCGACTTCTCCTCCATAAATCTGTCCAAGCCCTTTTTAAAGCTATCCAAATTAGTGGCCATCACCACCTCCTGTGGCAGCATATTCCAAACACCAATCACACGTTGCGTGAAGAAATGTTTCCTTTTATTAGTCCTAATCCCCCCCCCCCGGCATTTTCAATGAATGCCCCCTGGTTCTAGTATTGTGAGAAAGAGAGAAAAATTTCTCTCTGTCAACATTTTCTACCCCATGCATAATTTTATAGACTTCAATCATATCCCTTCTTCTCCAAACTAAAGAGTCCTAAATGCTGCAGCCTCTCCTCATAAGGAAGGTGCTCCAATCCTCCAATCATCCTTGTTGCCCTTCTCTGCACTTTTTCTATCTCTTCGATATCCTTTTTGAGATGTGGCGACAAGAACTGGACACAGTACTCCAAGTGCAGTCGCACCACGGCTTTATATAAGGGCATGACAATCCTTGCAGTTTTATTATCAACTCCTTTCCTAATTATCCCCAGCATAGAGTTTGCCTTTTTCACAGCTGCCATGCATTGAGTCAACATTCCCATGGAACTATCAACTGAGACGCCCAAATCCCTTTCCTGGTCTGTGACTGATAGCACTGACCCTTGTAGCGTGTATATGAAGTTTGGATTTTTTGCCCCTATGTGCATCACTTTACATTTTGCTACATTGAAGTGCATTTGCCATTTCTTAGCCCACTCACCTAATTTATCAAGGTCTACTTGGAGCTCTTCGCAATCCTTTGTGGTTCTCACAACCCTACATAATTTGGTATCATCTGCAAACTTGGCCACCACGCTACCCACCCCTACTTCCAGGTCATTTATGAATAGGTTAAAGAGCACTAGTCCCAAAACGGATCCTTGGGGGACACCACTCCCTACATCTCTCCATTGGGAGAACTTCCCATTTACTTCCCACCCTTTGTTTCCTGTTCCTCAACCAGTTTCTAATCCATAGGAGGACTTCCCCACTTATTCCTTCTTTGCTGAGTTTTCTCAACAGTCTCTGATGAGGAACTTTGTCAAAAGCCTTTTGGAAATCCAAGTAGACAATGTCCACTGGTTCCCCCTTATCCACATGCCTGTTTACACCCTCAAAGAACTCTAGTAAGGACTTGCCTCTGCAAAAGGCATGCTGACTCTTCCTCAGCAGGTCTTGCTTTTCTACATGTTTAATAATTTTATCTTTAATGATAGATTCTACTAATTTACCAGGAACAGATGTCAAACTGACTGGCCTGTAATTTCCTGGGTCCCCCCTAGACCCTTTCTTAAAGATTGGTGTGACATTGGCCATCTTCCAGTCTTCAGGGATGGAGGCAGATTTCAGGGATAAGTTGCATATTAAAGTGCTAACATCAGCAATTTCATGCTTGAGCAAATGATTCAGTTGAGCAAAAGATTCAGTTTTATTTCAATTGATTTTTGATAGAATTGGATGTGCCTTACTCACTATCAACTGTACTCTCAAACTATTGCTTTGGTGATGCAGGCATGACTCAGACTTATAGCACAGTAATAGCTCTGAGCATCATCATCATCATTTGTAAATATGGATTTTAAATCTTTTTTTCAGTTATATATATAAAGTACATAAAGTTATATATGTGTATGTATATATAGAGTCGATGTTATTTCTGTTGCCTTGTGTCAAGGCAAAGTCTTTTTAACAGAAGTCTGCTTATTTTTCTGGAACTGAAAAGGTTAGCCTGAGCCCATTCAGGAATAGAACTCCAAGCCCCTACTTAGAAGTTTCTGACTGAGGAGATATTAAAGTCTTGGCACGCTCCTCGGCCTCCTACCATTAGCTCACAATAACAGGACAACAAGGACAATGAGAAGGGGAAAGCCAGTGACAATGTGGGGATAAAGAAGCTATACTTCTCTGTCTTTAATGAGAGAGATCGAGAAGGCTATTCTCAAAGCAGCATCCTTCCTGTCACAGACACCTAAAATCCCACAGTGTAAGTGGTGTCACAGAAACAGTGCAATCTTAGAAAAGCAAACTGAAGAAAGATTGCTTCTCCATTTCAGTGAACAGCCAGAGTGGCAATTTGGATCACCTTGTTTCTTTTCTTTTTTACATTTTACGTTTTGCATATTCTCAGTGTAATTGGTTTTGGTCTACCTCATTTTAGTTCTTATCATTGATGATTCATTCAGTCATTTCATTCCATTTTCCTACTGCTTAAATCAACATGCCATTTTATGCCTCTGTAAGCCACACTTTAGTTTCTTGATTGATGGGAAAGGTGGGCAGAGGTGGGATCCAACCAGTTTTCACCACTTCTCTAGAAGTGGTTACTAATTTTTTCTGAGTGCCAAGAAGGGGTTACTAAAGCAACCTCCCTGCCCAATAGGGACTGGAGGTGTGTGTGTGCGGCGGCGCCACTATTTGAATCCCACCACCGTCAGAACCTGTTATTAAAATTTTTGGATCCCACTGCTGAAGGTGGGGTATAAATATTTTAATAATTTTTTTTAAAAAAAAAACTACACCATTTATATGTACATACCATTTATAAACAATTTCTGCAAAATGATATTGAAAAATACAAATAAAGTAATGAAGGTTCAACATAAGGAAAGATTCTGGAGTTCATTTCACACAAGGGAGCTCCAAAGTAAAAAGGGGGAAATTGTATTTGGACCAGGAGGGTTGTGAAATTCATAGTAAAATCCAGTGTAATATTGCTTCAGTCTAAGCCCATAGGATTGCACAGTTGGTCTCTCTGTATGCTCAGAACAGGAACCACAGCCTTGCACAAATTCAGTCCTTCAGTCTTACACTGTTCAGGGAGCAACCTTACATGATGGTGCTCACCTGAAGTCCAGGGATTCGTTTCCTTAATATGCAAAAAGGCTCTCTCATTGACCTTTTCCAATCCATGGTACTGTGACTTTGGATTGGACCTGGCTGATTTTGGAATTTTTCTGACATAGGCTGAGCTTCTGTTGTGAAAGCCAACCTCATGTGTTGAATACAGCAATTCATTTTCTTGACTGCAAATATTTGAAAGCCTACAGTGGCAAACCAGTGCCAAAATGTGATCTATGCTGCATTCAGTATGTGACATTGGCTGTCACACTATTTGCTCAGCCTGAGGTAGCGTAACTGAAAATCAGCATATGCAGGGATGAGCTGATATTGCCTACTTCATCTCATTTTATATTTGCTTCTACTTTTTTGAGCAGTTTTTGTTCTCTGCTTTTCGCTCTTGGCTCTCTGGATTCATTTATATTGTGTGCATAGAGATGCATTTTAATACAGTTTATACAGTGTTCATGTTTTCACTGTACATTGTTTATATACATAATATATGTTCAGTCTTGATGCACAAATAATACTGAAAATGGCAACAAAAATAAAGGATCAGTAGTTTGAATAGAACAAAGGAGAAATGGCATTTGGGGGCAAAACTGCAGGGACGAGACATTTAAAATGATTCCTGAGCACATACGAACACAAAAACATGACTATGGTGGGTTTAAAAAGTCGTGTGACTAAGAAGACAACTGAGTAGTGATGACTGAATTTCAGGGGACTTCCCTTCCCTCAAGAAATCATATATTATTGAATAAACAAATCATATTATTGGATTATCTGATTTATTTTACTACAGCTTTTTGTAAGTCCAAGTGCCTGTTTGGGGGCAGATGTATCAAGCCCAATGTTTGTGCCTGTAGAAGTGGCCATGGTGGCTTAAACTGTGGAAAGAAGGGAAGCAACATTTTTAATACCATTCATGTATACTATTTAAAAAGGTACACAAATTCAACTGTGTGTAATGTTAAAAGTTATTCAACCAAAAAAATTGTGTCACACACCCAAAAACAGAGGTGGAAAAAATCCAATATATATATATATAGCTTCTTTTTCACAAAATTATCTGCACTGGCTAGTGTATCCACAAGGACAAAGAAACATTTTGTGTAGACTTGCCCCTGCAAAATACATTATTGTGCATTTGCCATGCAAAATACATTATTGTCTCTGGATGTCTTTCTGTCTATTGATATTGTCCCACAACACATTATTCTTTCTTCTACCAGAGCTAAGCATGGACTGCTCAGCTTTTTTCATGAGACCATTCTGTTCCAAGTTCAGATGACTATAACCCTTACTCCACAATCCCCTTTATCTATCCCAAGCCTATCCATTCATCCCTGCTTATATCCTAGGAATGTGTGTGTGTTCTGCTGCTTTAATTACTGTATACTTGTGTGCCTCTATTATCCCTTAATGAAATTGTTAAATTTTATTTGTTTTCCTGCTGATTTATTGCACAAGCTGGCCTTGGTATACATAGACAACAAAGATCTTGAGCTTGCCTGACCTTTTGCTTGGCCAAAGAGTCTGCTCTTGCCAGTTCCTCTACTTTATTAGGGATAGACTCCCACCATTTTGGGTAATGGCGGGGGGATGGTAATGTGCCTTTGTGTTTTCCAATAGCTTATAAATCAATAAACCTGGCATTATGGATGTAGAGTAAAATCACAGTGTTTTGCCACATTTATATGAGGTGGTATAAGATTCTGACAGCCTTCTCGTGTTCAGTATGCTGGAAGTGGAGCCACATCTTTAAACTCAAAATTACAGTTATTGATGCATTTCACATTGAAGGCAACATTCTCTGAGAAAAATAAAACTTTTATGTTGACATTGGCATGCGGCAGATGCAGATAAGATGAAGGCGGTCTCATGGTAATTTTCATTCAGTGTAAAAACCTATATAACTGGTCAACTGTAGCTTGGAGGAGGACAAAAACATATCTTGCTTTTTCTGAAGTGTTTGACTTCATATCCCACTTCAACACCTTTGATGTTTGTTGAGATAAACTTAAGTAATTGATTGTCTGTATGTGTTTAAATTCAGAAGAGGTTTTTTTCACAGTACAGTGAGAGCTGACCTTTTTGTTATATCAAAACCAAAATTATCAGGTTTGTTTTCCAAACACTGCAGTGATTGTGAATGCGTAGTATGAGATCTGTCAGACCGCAAATGAAGTGGAACTTTGGTGCACTTTGTAGAAAATATCAAATCAAATGCTGAATATCCATTTTTCCTATCAGTGAACCATTGCAAAGTAAATAGAATTCAGAGAGGCTACTACAGAAGCTGTAGAATATGACAAAAATTCTAGACAACTTGGCCATTGCAATAGTTTCAGTAGCTCAATTTATCATCTCATCAACAGAGGTCAGGACCTAATTTAAGCATGCTTACTTGGAAGTAAATCCACTAAATGGAATTAAATCACCATTGGACTTAAAGATTGACTCAGATCCCTATAACTGAAAAAGCTTACATGGTAATATTGGGGCAGACATGGTGATGTTGGGAGCAACTGACCTACCTTTGCAAGGCTGTTGCAAGGGAACCATGCTGATCTTCTTGGAAAGATGGGAGAAAAATGTATTGTTGCTGTTTTTATCCAACCTTTATTTGAAATTTCCTATTGCTGGAATAGATTCTATAAACAATGAGCATGCTTGTAGAAATGGTTCTTGCCTGCCTTCCCTTTTCTGCAACAGCGGAAGTTGTAGTGAGAGAGGTTTCTTCTTCCAAAATTAATTTTTTTTGATACAAGCACATTCCTCTTTAGGTATATACACATTCCTCTTTTAAAAGAGCCATTACTCTTTCTATTAAGAGAAATCGGTGCACCCTTTTGCAGCTTCAGCTCTTGCAGTTTTTAGTTACACAGCACAGGGTGGATTTCAAGCAGGTTAGTAGAAAGAGTTGAGAAGACACCTGCCTCTGTCTCTGTAGAGTGAATTCTGAAGTTTTTCAGAACCCTCCTTCCTTCCCCTCTTCTCTTTGAATTTCTCTCTTGATCAAACCAGAATTCATTCAAAACAGATACAAATGAATGGCATAGTTGGGTTTCATGGAGAAATTGGGTAAAGAGGAACTAAGAGAATTGCTTTTAACTGCACTACTGCCAGGCACAATAATGCTACAAGCAAAATTCAGTAGTCTTACTGAACTTACAGTGGTCTTACAAGGACTTTTGTGTCTGGGATGTTGCAGAAAAGGGAAGGCAGGCAATAATCTGGATCTGCCAGAGCATCTAGTATAATGCATGGCTTGAACTACCTCCTGAAGGTCTTTGAGCTTATCCCAAGGCAACCTTAATAACTCCTGATTAGTATCAATAAAACACCTAAGGAAAAGAAAGATGTCAATGGACTCTCTGTTTTCTATACATCTAGCAGTACCCCAGCTCATTAGCTAGGTCATTTCCTCATCAATTCCTGCAGCATTTGCAAATGATAAAATAATCCAAGTCTGGTCAAGCACTGACAGGCCTACCTCAGAGTCCCTTCTATTTAGCTGAACTTCTCAATAGCCACATAAGAAATAGAGCTGTGTGCTCATAACAATGGCCCTATACTCCCAAATATGGCATAAATCAAAATCTCAACTGACGGATCGGGAAAAGTCTGGATGCTGATTCTATATTTTACCTTTTTCTCTTACTGGACCACACTGTTAAAAAAGGCATGTCTTACTATGCAGAGTTCGGCCAGAATACCATCATTAACAGACCCATCTTTTTGAGAGAGAGAGAGAGAGAGAGAGAGATGATCCAAAATTTCCCCCAGTCTTTTGAGGGTTATGCCCAGTGGGCATATCTTGAGGGTGCATATTGCCAAAACTTCTTATGAGCTAGCTGTACTTCCCTCTCGGTATTGTTTCAGTAATCTACTCCTTACCATCTGTGCCCTTCACTAGTTTCAAGTGGTTAGTTATAATAATGGACCCAAGGACTCAACCATGTTGAAACGCTTCCCTGAACTCTCACGCAGTTATTTTGAAATAATCCTCCAACAGTATCCTGCTTTTCTTCCTTCCCCTTGCTCCCTGCTTCTTGGTTATCCACCCTGGAACAAGCTCAAATGCCTGGCCCAGCAAGTCAATCATTCATATTTAGGTTTTCAAGAGTGGAAACAATGCCTTTCAATGAACTTTGCTGTAGATACACTCCTGAGAACTAATGGCTCTGGTCCTGTGAGTATAATTTCTACTCAACAAAATCCTTCAGGGTATATCCACTAAGAAAGTGGGATAGGAACCTGTGGTTTCCTACATATAAGCCCAGTGGTCTGCTAATATATAAGTAGGTTAAAAGTTTAATATTTATCTCCACATAAACACACATACACTTAAGATCCCCCAGATGTTCTAAAATACATCTGTAACCTCTGCTTTCTTTTCAATTCAACCTTTAATGGCATACAAAACTGCAAATACACTTACAATTCAGAGCAATTTAAATATTGGTATTTAAAATGTTTTCCAAGAACTTAGCCACTGCCAAGGTAATCGATGGACTACAATAACTAAACAAAAAGCGAGTGGTCTGGAATTTAGAGTGATTAAGCCTTGGAAGCAACAAAGGGTGAGTTAAAATCATGCGCAGGTTACTATGAAGATGACATTCCAGGAGGATATGAGATATGGTTTCAGGAGATCCACATCCACAACGGCATAGCCTCTGTTGCCTGGGAATTTGGAGGTATCTCCCAGAAGTAACCGCTGATAGGAAGCTGTTGAGGCATGCTAACATAAATTGCGTTGCTTACTAGATGACAGAGATGTGTCATCTGCTTTCTTTAGATGGAAACCTCCTGTCCCCACAGCCAAAATATGAAGAGTTTGGATTTATATCTCACTTTTCTCAACTGTAAGGAGTCTCAAAGCAGCTTACAAATTCCTTCCCTTTCTCTCCCCACAATAGATGCCTTGAGAGAGTTCTGAGAAAACTGTGACCAGCCCAACATCACCCTGCAGGCTTCATGTGTCAGAGTGGGAAATCAAACCTGGTTCTCCAGATTAGAGTCCACTGCTCCTAATTATTCCATCACATTCTCCAGGATCATTGCACATTTGCCTACCACCATTCCATTATTCTAGCATGTACCCAAGGCCCTCTACCCCAGAATATCCAGGAAACCCTCCCCTTCCCAGGACGGACAAAAGCTTGGCCTCTGCATGTTTTTCTAACATCCCCAGCCTTGATCTTATAGAACAGCATTCTCCATTCAAAATAAGACAAAAATATTGTTATATCCATTGTGGCATGATAATGGACTTGTGTAAGTTTGAGAATTCCATCTGGTAATAAATGAATAAGGTATCTAAGTTAAAGAGGAGGAGGAGGAGGAGGAGGAGTTTGGATTTATATCCCCCCTTTCTCTCCTGTAGGAGACTCAAAGGGGCTCACAATCTCCTTGCCCTTCCCCCCTCACAACAAACACCCTGTGAGGTAGGTGGGGCTGAGAGAGCTTCAAGAAGCTGTGACTAGCCCAAGGTCACCCAGCTGGCGTGTGTGGGAGTGTACAGGCTAATCTGATTCCCCAGCTAAGCCTCCACAGCTCAGGTGGCAGAGCTGGGAATCAAACCCGGTTCCTCCAGATTAGATACACGAGCTCTTAACCTCCTACGCCACTGCTGCGCCATGCACCATGCAAAGAAAACAGCATTGTATTATTCACTCATTTAACATTCTGCAGAATACTTGGCAATTCACCTCAGTCCAAAACCTTTGCTGGGAAGAAAACAATTTGTAGTCATTCTATAAATCTCTTCATTACAGAAATCTACAAATATAGGTCAAAATCCACCTGCTGTGGATAGGACCATGTTACACAGAACAGCTGTGATTTGATTGCCCATTTTCTCAGATTTCAATGAAGGGAGGTGGCAGCTTGGATAAGTGGTTGTGGTACCGGTGAGTAATCGTTCTCACGCCATTTCCACAGTTGAGACTGAAATCACCCACCCACATACAATCATAACATTACAGAGACTTGCAACCAGAAACACCTATTAGTCATTGTGGCTAATAACATCTGTGGTAGGATGCTTCACTTGTGGCTCAACTGGGAACCTATCTGCTTTTATTTCAGAAGCTGTAGAGCATGAGGCAATACATTTCTCTGAAGGTCTAGAACAGGGGTAGGGAACCTGCGGCTCTCCAGATGTTCAGGAACTACAATTCCCATCAGCCTCTGTCAGCATGGCCAATTGGCATGGCCAATTGATGGGAATTGTAGTTCCTGAACATCTGGAGAGCCGCAGGTTCCCTACCCCTGGTCTAGAATATATGTAATTCAAGGATATGTGTAATTGCAACTCTGTACCCACCGTTTTGCTCAACACAAAAGAGACCTCCGTGGGACAACTTTAAAAGAGGCAACTCCTTCTTTTCCTTCCACACAACCAAAATAAGACATCCAAGGGACATCTGAAAGAGGGACAGCTTCTGGTGTTTTTTTCCCAGACAACAAAGGTGTCAGAGGGCAAAAAAGCCTTTTTCCCTGCATGACCATTTTGTTCTCTGGTCAGTTTCACCCTCAGCTTGTCCTTGACATTTTGCATGTAGCTGAAGGGATTCTCCCTGCCACAATTTGTCCCAAGACATTTGCTCTGCAGGCTCTGATTCTGGGTGCCTTTTCAGTCCAAAAAGTACATAGTGTGCTCAGCTGGTCCCACTAATTCTGGCAATACATAGTTTTCCTATTTTTAAAATTATTTTTGAGAAGTATCTCTGTAGCTATGCAGATATTTTAGCCACTCCAGACCTGTCTTCTGTCCATTGAGAAGCATTGGGTACACCTGTACTCCACAGACAAGTCTCTTCAGTCCTGGTTTCACAACCTAATCATTACACTGCATTGGCTGACTGAGTCACAGTGAACACGTCAATCTGTTTATTAGTTAGCTTATTTATTTGCCATTTTTATCTCTGAAGGATCCCAAAGTGGCTTTAAACCATAAAAGGCCATCAAAGTACAATGCAAGAAACCACAATTACATAAACAAACAATATCCCACATACCTTGGGCTGGTCTTGAGTTCAGTGGACTCTCTTGTACAAAGCCACAAGGCATTAGCCGTAGGCTAAGAGCCCTTCATCTCATTCTCAAGGGCTCACACCTCTGTCTAAACTCAATCATTTCTATCTGCAGAAAGAAAACAGGAAGAGCAAGAAAAAAACACAACTTAAATGGTGCAAGTGGCAGTGTTGTTCCTCCCCATCTGTCTTCCCTGTCACACAGTAGAAGGTGATTTCTTTCAAGTTTATGATTGTTTATATGATAGATAATATCTTACATGTAGTTTTGTGATGCTTTTATTCAAATGCCTCAGATTAGACCTATCTCATCAGATCTCAAAAGCTAAACGCAGGGCTGGTTTTGGTTAGTACTTGGGTGGGAGACCATACTAGAACCAGGGGGCATACATTGAAAATGCTGGGGGGGAGAATTAGAACTAATAAAAGGAAACACTTCTTCACGCAACGTGTGATTGGTGTTTGGAATATGCTGCCACAGGAGGTGGTGATGGTCACTAACCTGGATAGCTTTAAAAGGGGCTTGGACAGATTTATGGAGGAGAAGTCGATTTATGGCTACCAATCTTGATCTTCCTTGATCTGAGATTGCAAATGCCTTAACAGTCCAGGTGCTCGGGAGCAACAGCCGCAGAAGGCCATTGCGTTCACATCCTACATGTGAGCTCCCAAAGGCACCTGGTGGGCCACTGCGAGTAGCAGAGAGCTGGACTAGATGGACTTTGGTCTGATCCAGCTGGCTTGTTCTTATGTTCTTAAGGTTGGTATATAGAGGAAGTCAGTGGCAAACCACCTTTCTTTGTTGTGTCTTGGCTTGAAAATTCTGCTTTATAAGTAGAACACTGATGATTTCTCAGATCATGCAAGTGTGTATCCATGTATTCACTAAGTTGACTTCAATTCCCTTTTGGTTTAGCAATCTGTACTTCTTGAGGGGGGGGAATTACCCCAAGATCTATGTGCTTGTTGATGTTGCTGAATGATTGCCAATTCATTTTTTGACATTTTTAGTTTAATTTGTTTCTGAGTTGTGCTAAAAAAGCACTTGACAAATGTGTTCCTGGGGGGATAATGAACTTTCTAGCACAGTAATCACTCTTTTATAAAACCTGTTGTATATTTTGAATGTGTGCAGGGTATTGGCAAGATTCAGATAATTTAGCAGTTTTGAAATCAACATGAAGACAAATGTCCTTGCTAAACTTCAAAAATCAAAACTGCTAGACAGGACAGACTTTCTTATGGAAGAACAAAATCTTAACAACCAGTTAAGTGTGAAGATGATTGTGGTGTGAAAAGCAGCTAATGAAGTCATTAGCAAAAAGTCAAATGGAACACAGAAATATAATCAAAGGCTTAGCTGATTTATTTATACTTGGAAGGCTTATTGCATGGCAGTAGCATTTTGAAACAGTTAGTACATATTCTGCAAAGTTCCCCATAAGCTCTGCCACACACTGCTAGAAGAAATGAATAATAAAATAAAAGATCCATTTTGTTTAGCTGCAAGTAGCCAGTAACAGCAAATCAGGAATGCTCTGATTCCTTATTCCTTTGATTCTTATTCATAATTGCTTTAGTAAAGTATATGCCTGGGCTTGGATCAGAGATTACAGAAACAAGGCTTTGTATCATTTGGTGGAGTTGGACTTAGGTTAATAGACCCAAGAACTTTGGAAAAATCTGATGACAGCCTAATGACATACCTGTGAGGGAGAGAAGGGGTTCAGCTTTTTCAGGTATTTGGAATGTTGGGGGTCTATTAAACCCAAACCCGAAAAATTCCAGCTGCCTCTGAACTCTCATTTGGGGCTCAGAAGCAGCAGATGGCCCAGCATTCAGCACTGTACCACCTGCTGCCTCCATAGTCCACAAAGATCTCAGAAGTAGCAGGTGGCATACAGTTGAATGATGGGCTCACGTTGGCCAAGCCCAGCATTCAGCACTGTGCCACTTGCCACCCCTGAGCCCACATGAGAACTAAATTAGCCTGCGCACTCCAACACATACCAGCTAGTCTCAGTTCTTTGGAGCTCTCTCAGCCTCATCCACCTCACAGGGTGTTTGTAGTGGTGGGGAAGGGAAAGGAGATTGTAACCCCCTTTGAGTCTCCTACAGGCAGTGGCGGAGGGCCAAGGGGATGGCGGGGTGCATCGTGCACCGGGCGCATGCCTAGGGGTGCAAAATCACCCCTGGCCCCTCCCCCTTTCCCCCACAAAACCCCCACGGCACCTCCCCCCCCCCGTGGCACACACACACACCCCAACCCCCTTCCCACACTTACCTACATTACAGTTCAGGGGAAAAAGGTCTCCTGGGAAGTATAGTTTGTCAGGCACCTTTCTCCTTGAACTGTAAATAGGCTGCGTTTTTCAGCCTCAAAAAGTACTACAAAAAGAAAAGGAACGTAGGTAAGTGTGGGAAGAGGAGTGGTGTCTGTGTGTCTGCTGTCGGGGGGGCGCCGGGGGTGGTGGTGGAAAAAACACTCTGCACACCGGGCGCAGTTTGGCCCAGCTACGCCTCTGCCTACAGGTGAGAAAGGGGGGTATAAATCCAAACTCCTCCTCCTCCTCCTCCATCTCAGTTTAAAGCCCTCCTGATCAGGTTTGTGAACCTTCTAGCACAAATGTTCCTACCTACAGCTAGGAGGTGCAACCCCTCCCTTACCAGTAGTCCATCTTCATGAAACCACAGACCATGGTCCAAGAAGCCCAAATGGTCCTGGCAGCACTACCTTTGAGGCCAGTTGTTCACCTCTATCATTATTATTTCCCTCCCTTCAACTGGGAGTAGAGATGAAATGACAACCAGAGCATCCATATCCTTCAGCTTCCTTCCCAGAGCCTCAAAATTCATTGTTATGTCCCAAAAACTACATCTTCCAGTGTCATTTGTTCCCATGCGGATCAAAAGGAAGGGATAATGGTCAGTGAACTTGACAAGTCTTCTCAGCCTCTCTGTGATATCAGGGATTTTTGCACCAGGGAGACAGCATACCTCCCTGGTGCTTCTGTTCCCTTTTGCAGAGAGTCCCCTACTACCACTACACATCTCCACTGAGGTTTGGCAAAGGCCATTCCAAGGGCTGAACCTTTTGTCACACATTTTCAAGGACTGACTGTGTTGACCATGTGCCTGTTCCTTATCATCACTGGCAAGGAAGAGAACTTCAAATCAATTTTGTAGCTTCCAACTCACAGAATGCTCCCTGGTCTCTCTGCTTCTATGTGTCACATTCCTCCAAATTCCCACCTCCTGGGTTTGAGAATTGCCCTCCTCTCCAGTATGTTCCCTGCTAGTACCATCTTCTCCACTTTGTCCAGAAAATCCTCAGTCTTCTTAATGTCCTGAAAAGTAGATACTTGCACCTCAAGCTGCTGGAACTTATCTTCCAACACAACAACCAACTTACACTTGCTGCAGGTGTAACTACCCCCATCCTCTGGCAAACCAACCAACCAACCACAGCTTTTGCAAGTGACTACAGCAACTCCCTAATCAACCATAATTAGTAGTCTTAAATGGTAATATTAAATAGGCCTCCCTTTCAAAAAGTCCCCCACTAAACTGTCCCACAAAATGAGTGTTAACCTTGCTTGTTAGCCAAGCTACTGCTCACTGAGCTCTTGAGAGTGAGATTTAGTGGCTGAAGCCTCTGCTCCAATCAAGTCTCTAACTCCCCTTCTATTCTCTGCTGAATGTTTGGTTAATACTAATAAAACAGAGCTCAGCTTTTGCTTTCTGTTCTGCTCCCTTATGCTGCCTTTCAGAGATTTGATGCTCATGGGAGATATGCCACTTCTTATCCCCCTAGCCACAGGATTTATAGGTCTGAGATAATTACGCTCTAAGGCTTCCCTGCGTTAGGACCATGAAAGCATTGAGGCCTCAGACTTAGTCTGAGGGTTAGCACTTCACCCTCCACATGATATCTCAAGAGTGCTCACCTGAGCTATGCTTTGTACCATCTCAAACAACATGACCCACACTGCTACCACCACAAGGCAGGACCTCTGAATGACTCTTGCCTTGAAAACTCCACCATGGGTTGCCATAAATTAGATGTGACTTGAGCCCAGCTGGTGTCTGTCTGTATCTATGTGCCATCAAATCACAGCTGACTTATGGCGACCCCATAACGTTTTCAAGGCAAGGGACATTCAGAAGTAGTTTGCCGATGCCAGACTGTGTAGACTGGGAAGAGTTCTAAGAGAACTGATAGGTGCATTTAATCAAAGTGCCCTATCTGGAAGTGCCATAAGGATTTTTTAACATGGTGTACATAAGATGAACCCTTGATGTTTTTATTGTTTATTTCAAAAGAGATACAGTGACAAACAAGTATTTGAAAAAAAGCATGGTTCATACATATAAACTTGACAGCATGGATGTGGCTTCCAGGTGAATGTTGAACCAGGTATTTTTTTATGCATAATGGCTTGACAACTCTTAGTGACTGAGGCTATCATCTTGACCAGGAAGTCCCACTGAACACGGTAAACATGCCTTTGATCAAGCTATGCATATGCTATTACTATTACTTGTATGAAACACAAAGTGAGAAAAGAGGGATGATCCCTTAAAAAGGATAAACAGGGAGGGGGCACACAAGAGGAATCTCAGTCACCACTTAGGCTCCAAACCCACATTACAAAGTTCTTGTGGTTGTTGGAGAATATTATGAAAACTTTGTATCATACACATTATGGCAGTTTCGTGCCTCCCAGATGCAAACTGGTTCTTTTCTGTTTGGGATGATAACACATATGGAGAGGCAGCTGTACCCTCATCCTCCCCAGTTGTTAATGTGTCCTTAAATTGCCCCATGAAGCTGAAGCAAAAAGCACATTAATAGGGAGCCAGTACCCCTTCCGCACATGCAGAATAATGCACTTTCAATCCACTTTCACAATTGTTTGCAAGTAAATTTTGCTATTCCATGCAGTAAAATCCAGCTGCAAAGTGCATTGTAAGTGCATTGAAAGTGCATTATTCTGCACGTGCAGAAAGGGCCTAGGGGTTCTGTTGGGCAGTGTGAGGATGCAAAAACAGCCTGGAAAGGGAGACTCCAGGGGTACTGGGAGCACAAACAGAAAAGAATCCACTTAGGAGGCACAAAACTCCCATCACACATGTGACACAAACATGTGGATAGAGTCTTAGAGCAGCCAATAATTTTGATGCATTTGCACCTCACATTGAACTACTTTGCCTTCATCTGGATTCCTTGCATTAGTTAATTAGCTTGGAGTAATGATGTAGTAGTTCCCTAGTAAACAACTCTGATATTGACAAGCTATGATCTGTTAAGATTGTGAATTGTCCACCTTAGAGCTCCTTTTTTTTGCTTGAATTTTTACAACACAGGATCTGAGTATAGACAGTACATAAAACAAACCATCAGCAACAGCTGCAGAGAGAGCAAGGCCTCTTCTTGCCTTGGCTGTGTGGACTGCTACAAAACAGTGTCTTGCAATCCTGTCCCTTACCTCATAATAAAAGTTCTTTATAACATATGGCCAGGAGAATCACGAAGATTTAATCCCATCCTTAAACTGAGATGTTTACTGACAAACCTCGACAGTGTGGAAATGGGCTGGGTGCATTCAAACTCTTATAGGCAAAGTGTCAACAATCTCCATGTGTCATATGGAAAACAGCAAATTGTTTCCGTGGAGATCCTTGCTCTGGATTAAAGAAATTTAATTTCAGCTCCAGAACTGTCAAGCTCACAGCAAATAATACAGTCAAAGCCAAACCATTTCAGTAATATAGCCATTTCTCTCTTGGAACGATGGAGAAGAAATCAGCCATCGCAGGATGATATACCCGTAGGGGCGTGCTTGGGAAGCCAATTGATCCCTTTGTTGCATAATGAAGAATGCAGCTCCAGGTGAAATTATTGGACAGTTATTAAACTTGAAGCAAACACTTTGGTTGCCTGCTTGGATCAAATTGTGAAACGTGTGCAGTAGCTGCAGTGCAGCCGTAATTAAATGGGGGGGGGGAGAATAAAAAAAAGCTGGCAGTGCTAGAAAATCATTTGGATGTTTTCACATTAAACTTCTTTTGCGACACTGTAGGCACCAGGCTGTTTTTTACTTACTCCCTCTAGCAGAAATGAATCCTCATTTCTGTTTTGTGGTGCTCCATAGGACGAAGAAAACAACTGAAGGACACTGAACGCATTTATTTTGATGCTGAGATTTGTTTATTTTTCCTTTTGAGGCTGACTATGTAAAGAGACTATTAACATTCTTCCTCCTCACGTTGAGAGATTACTGATTCCAGAGAACGTTCTAGCTTCTCTTCCTAGTTCCCAGTGTCATATTAGGTGACCAATCTTTCAATCTCTGTTTTTGTTTTTACAGAATGGTACCATTACTTCAACTACCCACTGACTCCGTGTACCGAAAACAACAATGATGGTTAAAGCTGTGAAGATAAGACTGCCACCTTTTGCTAATTTGCGGGTCTCTGAAGCACCCTCAACTGGTTTGTTATTTATTGAAAAGAGACTGGTATATAGCTACTTGGTGTACCTTAGCACAAAGCATACTCAAGGCAGCATGGGAATCTAGTAGCAGGGATGAATAGACAACTAGTCCTTTAAAACCTGGCAGAATCACCTATATGCTTCAAGTAAACAACATTGCAGAATGAGAAACATCATGATGCACAGCTGATTATTAAAAAGGTATTAATCACATTGGTGCCACCATTTTGTTGCTAGGCTTATTGTCCTTATAAAAAATATTTCTGCCAGAAAGCATTGACTTTTGAGCGTCCAGCTCATTGTATTCAAGCGTAAGTTCTTGGAAGTTTTAAAATGTGCCATGGTCATTCTATGAAAACTCTGAATTTAAACACTTGAAACTACATAGTAACAAAAATTGCTATTGATACATTAACCTACACTGAATTAATCCAGCCAAGAACTTCCATTGATACAAGAATTTCCTGTGCAGCACAATTTTCTTGCCTTCCTGCTCCCATTCCATCCCCAAATGCTATCCCAGGATTGGGCGGGGGCGGGAGAGAGGAGAGAAGGTTGGGCTCCACATGTCGAAAACCTTCTGCCAATGGAATGATTTGCTGGATTCAAGCAACACTATGCAAGGCTTTCAAAGTTTCCACGGGATCCCTCCTCAAGCCAGTTTATGTACCTATTGCTTGAGCTGGTTTTCATATTTTCAAGTTACCACAAAAATGGCCTAACACCTAAACTCCCTTAGTTAACCAGTATCACAGGAGATCAGCCTCCCATCCTACAATAAAGAAAGAACAAAACCATTCACAGCTGTTGAAGGCAGACTATATCACAGAAGGCTCAGTCCACATCATCCTGCCATTTTGCCCAAGGTCTTTGATCTCTAGAACCCTTTGCTTTCCATAGAGCAAGTAGATTACCTGATTTATTACCTGTCCCTGAAAGACTAATAACCTTTTAATTGTTATTATCAGGTATTCCCTGCTTGAAAGTGTTTCAAAGTGCTATAGTTGGGATGTCTTCTCAGTTCTTATAAGCACAACATTACTACTTTTGTACTTTTCTACATAGCCAAAACAAACAAAAGACTTTAATGTAACAATATTCTGGTCTTTAATTTTTTTTTCTTTCATGTTCACATATTGTCACCTACAATAATCCCAATGGGGAAAAATGAAACACCAGACAGATGATTGCATTCAAGAATTAGGAAACATTATACTGGACACATGCAATCTATGAACATATGCATTACACTGGACACATATACCAAATTGCTAATGTTGGACCTGTAACAACCCAGCCATGCTATATTAACAAAGATAATCGACATAACGTAGGCAATTTCATGAATTGTCCAAAATGGGTAGTACTGAGTTTGAAATTAAGCTTGAAAGTTCACTTTGGTGCTTCCAGGAAGCCGCTGAAGCAGAAGGCCGGCAACAGATGGATGTTGCAAGATTAAATTTAGGGTAGCTATTATGGCTTTCTTCAACTGCAGGGATTATCAATAAAAAGAATTTCCAGCACCTTGTCTCCATTATGCCTATGATTGGCAGTGCTAATGAAAATGGAGTCTTTGCCAACTTTTGATTTTGCACTGAAACTGAATTTTATTCCCATAGTATCTTCACTATAATTTTAGCAGTCACCGGTTAAGTTAACATGTATTGGTTTCTTTTCTATTTTAAATAATAAAATGAATTTGTACTGGAACTGGATTGATTAGATATAAAGGTTGTGAGAAGAAGATTGTGATGACCTAAGCTAAACTAGCGACTTTCAAGACCAAAGGAAAACACCTTCATAGCATGTAGAACATCTTGACCTGAAGGATGTGTGGACTCATGAAGTTGGTAATGCCATGTTTAAAGCATTACACTTTTGAATTCAAGACACTGCTATGCCTCATATCTGCTTCATAAATAATCTATCAACTTCAACTCTTTCAGAAATGGGTAGTTTAACACACTGGTCTTCAACATGTGGGTTGGAACCCTGAAGTGAACTGAACATTTATACAGAGCTGCCATTTTTTACCATATTTTAGAAGGACCTACTGCAGAGAGAAGAAGCGTGCCAGACCTCCTGCCTCTGAGAACCAATGTGGTGTAGTGGTTAAGACCAATGACCTCTGATCTGTAGAACCAGGTTTGATTCCCCACTCCTCCACATGAGCAGTGGATTCTTAGCTGGTGAACTGAATTTGTTTTTCTGCTCCTACCCATGAAGCCTGTCAGGGACCTTGAGCTTGTCACAGTTCTTCAGACCTCTCTCAACTCCACTTACCTTACAAAGTGCGCGGAGAGGAAGGGAAAGACATTCGTAAACTGCCTTGAGTCCCCTTACAGGAGAGAAAAGTGGGGTATAAATCCAAACTCCTCTTCTTTGCATGCATACTGGGGAAAAAAGCTTCATGGCTCTGATCTTTGACTTACTGTTTACTCTGATACACCTCCTGGTGTTTGGCTTGTGCTTCTTCTCTGTCTATCCCAAGGGTCTGCAACCTGCGGCTCTCTAGATGTTCATGGACTACAATTGGCCATGCTGGCAGGGGCTGATGGGAATTGTAGTCCATGAACATCTGAAGAGCCGCAGGTTGCAGACCCCTGAAAAGCTGAAGTGGGAGGATGGGTTTGTTTTTGTTTTTTAACAGAAATAGGCTACAAAAGAGAGGGGACCTAAACCCTCAAATACTGACTCTATGCTTTACCATTACATGTGGTATTTTCAGCATTTTCTCCCATCTCAGCTAATTTCCAGTCTCAGAGCCTGGAAGAAAATATGCTTCAAACAGTGGAGTGCAACATAGTTAGAGGACAGATTAGGGTTAGTTTCTGTTAACCATAGGCTTTGGTTGTATCTAATAATGTCAGATCAGAATGCTTCCAACCATTTTGAGAGTCTGAAATTATTGTGATACAGTGCATTTACAAATAGATATAGCACAGGTTAATAACATTATGACTGCCCATTTGCAGTGTCAACAGATTGAAAAATCAGGCACAAATAAGGCTTCAACCTTGTTCTCACCTTTATATTTGCCCAATGTTGAAGAATCCTCTAAGACAATTTCTTAGAAACACACAAAGATCCAACAACAGAAGAAAATAGCTATCATATTTCACATGAAAGCTATCAAGCTAACTGAAATTTACATTAGAATAAATCATTGTTCATAATTGCCATGTAATTGAAGCTTTTCAGAAATCTGGAAGTGCACTACAAAACAAGCATTCTCCCAGGAGAAAAAGTCAGGAATTCAAATTGAGCATCTGGATATAACAACACTAAATGAATAGTGCAACAGACAAATCTCTGCAGACACACTTGCAAAAGGAATTCCTCCACTTATCTACACAGAAATTGTAATGTGGGAGGCAGTAGTCCATCAAGTTGACTTCTCAGGAGAACATCTGCAATATTCAGAAGGTAAATCCAGTTGTTATGGTTTCTGCTTTAAACTGCGCTGCTTTAGCAGTATAATACAAGAACTAATTGCCACCCTTTCTTCCATCTTAACCCAGCCCAGTCTATGAAGAAACTGGGAAGTTGAGAATTCCCCTTGAACCATCACCATGTGTCTTCTACGTTCATATGTAAAGATGAGGATGGGGTCTTTTTTGCATGAAAAGACTGTACAGTCCAAAGGTTCAACTGCTCTCTCACATAAGTTGCCTCACTATTTGAAGCACCTCAGTCTCTAGCTTGCCTCCTTTCCAGTATGCCAAATGGGCTACCTCAAGCAACAGAGGACACTGATATATGGTGTTGAGACTTTAGCTCCCTTCAAAGGCAGGAACTTTTTTTTAAAAAAACACCCCCATCCACCTCTGGGGCCGGGACAACCTCCTGGCTTGGGGAAGCCGCTTGTTGCTGCCCTCCTTCTCCTTCTCCTCCTCCTCTGAGGGTGAAGGGGGAACCCCAAGGCACCCTGGCTGGGTGCCTGGCTGGGCTTCATCAAATCCTGGGAGGCATAGGGAGCTCCTTATTTGGGCAGTGACATCAGGGAGAGTCACTGCCCAAATAAGGAGCTCCCTCTGTCTGCCGGCTGGGTTTGACAAAGCCCAGCTAGCCTGGGTTTGACAAAGCCCAGCTAGCCGGCAGGCAGAGGGAGCTCCTTATTTGAGCAGTGACTCCCCCTGATGTCACTGCCCAAATAAGGAGCTCCCTCTGCCTCCTGGCTTCCCACCTTCAGCTTATACCCGAGTCAATACGTTTTCCCAGGTTTGGGCAGTAAAATTAGGTGTCTCGGCTTACACACCGGTCGGCTTATACACGAGTATATACGGTAACTAATTTTGCAGTGTGCCTGCCCCATTCCCACAATTAGGCTTCTGCCAGTAAGTGGGGAAGGCTTAACTGCCCAGTAGAGATGGCTTGTACTGCAGTTTTTGTGTACCACTCCCCCAAATAGGTTACTGCCAGAAGATGTGGTGGAAGGGAGAGGGCCTCAGAGGGGAGTTACAGCCCTTGGTAAGGTAGAAACTGCAGCTTTTAAATGGGTGTGATTATGGTGAGCAAAAAGGAAGGGGAGATAAATCCTGAGGAGTTTCTCAGAGATGTCAAGTTCTGTGCAGTGGGATACAAAAATCCTCAGGTAACCATCAGCCTCATTAATCTGCCTCCTTCCTCCAGCTGAAGAATACTCTTTCAGCCATAGGATCTTCCAATTCCTTGTCTTTCCACCCACTCCCTTTCAAGGACTATGTGTTCACAGTGGCTGTGGCAGGCTTTGGGTATGAGAGATTTGTGGGAGGGGGATTTAGGGCATGTTCTAAACAGAGGGAGAAGAGTTGGGGGCTGGTGATGCTTAATAGTTTAGAATGCCCAATGGCTGCTCTTTTCTGCCTCTCTGCCTGTGCTCTGCTGAGGTTCTGCAAGCTCTGGAGCAGCCTAGAGTCAAATGGGTCAAAGGGGAAGAAGATGGGCCCTTCTCCCCCCACCCCTGCAGCTGCTTTAAAACTAGGAACTGTGTTGTTCTTGGCTTTGCCAAAGGCTGCAAGTAGATCTGCCCCCTCATCAGATAAGTTTCACCTTCCCAAAAGAGCTTGATTTGACACCTTGGAAAAGCAGGTGGTGCGGGAAAGAACAAGAATGGAGGACCTGTTCACATGCCTTTTGTGCCATCAAGTTGCTTCTGATATATGACTTCCAAAATGTCCTTTCATTCAGGTCATGCAGACTGGTCATGCTCAGGTCATGCAAACTGAGGGCTGTAGTTTCCTTTATTGAATCAATCCATCTCATGGTGTGTATTCCTTTTGTCCTACTGCCTTCAGTGTTTCCAGTCATTTTAGCTTCTAGCTGCATAATTCCCAGACAAAGTTTTGCTTGCTTGCTTGCTTGATAGCAATCCATTTTTCACTCTTACTGATGGTTTCCCCCCAATTTTGTTCTGAGGGTTTGAGGGTCTGAGGGTTTTCCCCCAATTTTGTTCCTGGGGGCATCAGCCTCCAGTTTGTTCCTGGGGCATCAGGAACCATATGGGGCAAAATGGGAGAGAAGAATCAGCAAAAATAATAAATAAATAAATAAAATCACCAACTTCAGTTCTGCCATTCTATCAGAGGACCTCTTGATATAAAAATTATAAAGATATGCTGGTTGCAAGACCACAGTTGAGAAATATTCATAGCTGAAAATACATTTTGCAGTTGCACTCAGGAAATCAGTGACTGAGTGCTATTGGAACCGCCGCATTTGCTATTTTGCAAGAACCAGCAGATACTTGCTTATGAGTGAAAGGGCAACAGTGAGCACTGACCTAGGGGTTTGAAGTGTATGGAGATGGTTCACCCAACTGGTTAGGCTTTTTGCTGATCATGCTTGCTGGACAGAAAATATACGTAGCCCCACACGTAACCAAGTCAGACGATGCTGAATGTATTCTTTTAAAAATATATCTTGAAATGTGCTGATTTGCAACAAGTCAAGATTGTGAGCCTGCGTGGACAGCCAGCCAGGATTGGCCAGAAGTGGTCAGGAGTGTCTGTTCAGAAATGTCTTAAAATGAGCTGTATTGCGATGCACACTTCAGAGAGTTGGTACCACGGTATTACTCTCTCCATGTCTGCAGACATGTCAATAAACCTAGCTTGCTACTAGCCATCCTTTTGTGGAGTTTTTAATGGGTAAAAACTTCCATAACACTCTGATACATACTAAATTAGTCTACAAAAATGGAAGTGATATAGTTTGAAAAAAATCACCTTACATTGAGAATATTACCGAACCGTAGCCAGTTGTAGGATTGATTATGTATACAATATCCCTAATTTCAACTTGCTTCAAGTTTCTTTATATTTCTTCATGATGAATTTCTTAACATTTAACATTTCTAAACTGAGACAACTAAGGAAACAGTAACTATGAAATAATTAAGCTGCTGCTGCTACATTTGGAAGAAGACAAATGGTTTCGGCTATCTTTAGCTGAAACATAAATGCTTGAGAGGCATCTGGATAACATCATGGTAGAAGCTACTGATAAGTAGATACAGTTTCAGAAGATAGTGGCAATACACTGAAAAGGCCTGTGGTACAAAGTGATTAGTTATCTATATAATGCAGCATATGTTAAAGGATTTACTTTTATTGGTTTTAAAATGGGACCAAATGCCTGTGTTTAAACAAATCAGAAGCCGGAGAAGATTATTGTGTATATATTAGACAGGAAGAAGAAACATAACAGTGATTTTTCTTTCCCAACACTAAAACTAAGAGGGGAATGGGAGAATGGTAAGGAAGAACAATATGAAAGTGTGGGGAGGGGGTTTAGAGGAAAATACCTTAAAGTCAACTGCTATTAAAGCAGCAGCCAATTTCAGTGCAAGTGGCACAAACAGGCCGTGTTCCTGAAAGCAGAGGGAAAGTATCAAGAAAGGAAAGTACTGGAGAACCAACTACTGCTACTTCCACTTCCAATAAAGGTCCTAAAAACTCTTAATCTGCCCTAAAACTGGGGCATAGTAAAGACAATCAATCTGTGTACCAATACAGGGGGAGAAACAGGTCCCATAGGTGATAAGAGACCCAGAAGTGAAGAAGAGGAAGAGGAGGGGGCACCTATCAACGACTGGACACTCCAAAAGCCCGGCGGAACAACTCCGTATTACAGGCCCTGCGGAACTCACCAAGATCCCGCAGGGTCCAGACAGCTGGAGGGAGAGTGTTCCATCAGGCAGGAGCCAGGGCTGTAAAGGCCCTGGCCCGCGTGGAGGCCAGCCGCATCATTGAGGGGCCAGGGAGTGCAGAGGCCTAGTAGGGACATATGGGGTAATGCGGTCCCGAAGATACAAGGGTCCCAGGCCACGTAAGGCCTTAAAGGTAAACCAATTATTTCAAACTGTTTGACACCTTCTCCAAGTGGCAGGCAGTATTCCACAGGTTCAGCAATCAAAGCACCAGAAACTCAGAGGAAGAAGAAGAAGCTAAAATTCAAACTTTGCACCGAACTCTCTCAAACCTTTATTTGGAATGGCATGTACTGGAACCAGACTTTCTATTCATGCTCTTTGGCCATGCACAGAAATATCTTTAAAAACCCAAACAAAAACACCTATTATTGGCCAAAGAGCATGTTGTCCAAAAGTGAAATCCTATTGGCTGCTCTAACTTTCTGACACCACTTCTGTTCTCCCCTCTCTAGAGGTTCAAGCAGTGAATAATAAGACTTCAGCGGCCTAGCAAAACTGCAATGCAGAGTGCACTGCAGACATTGGCCAAATAGAAAATCTCTAGCAAACTATGCCATTTGTCCCTTCAATATGCCTCTTCCCCTCCCACTTGTTGCCCTGGAAACTCACCATAAACAGGAAAAGGGCAGCAGGGGACAGTTCCTTCCAGAGCAATCCAGCAAAGGGAAAGCATCTTGGCCAAGCCAGCCAAGCCCACGTGGAAGCTCACCAGCCAAGCTAAATCCTTGGGGGAAGCCAGACCGTGAATGGGCATTAATTTTTCTATTTCTATTTTTAAAATGTTTCGAACGTATTTCCCCATGGTTCTTACATGGCTGTGGGGAAACCTGAAAAAAATGCACAGATTTTGTCCAGGGTGTAGCTCTCAGAAGGAGGACACTAGCACAGTGAGTGCTTACTGGAAGGACTCTCATTACCCACAGGAAAGTGACCACTGAGGTAAATGTGATTCATTCAACAAAGAACTAAAATGCCCAAATGTAATAGTGCTGGTGATTACAATGCAAGAAGTCATGTGAGTCCTATGAATTGGATGAATGGAAAGTTTAACACAATGAATAAACAAATATTTTCTCCTTGAAAAGACAATTAGAGGGTAGTCAACAAGAACGTATTTGGTCTTCTGTACAAAAAAGTGCAAGATTCCATTACTGTAATCCTCAAACAAATTTCTGTAGACAATTACCTGTAATGAATTCATCTCAGGAATAACTATTGCAAGCTAAGTATTTAAAATGGAGTTGTTTGTTTCTGTATTTCCTGTTTTTCTTTCATGAATGGAAAGAATTTATTTTATATCCAGAAGATACTTAGACTGTTGTTTTAAGCTGTCTGTGCTCTGTTTTCATGATCTATGTTTTTATACAGCGCTGGGGCTTTTAAATGATGAATTTTAATTAATACCTTTTAATATTTTGTTTTTTATTATTTTTATTTTTGAAGCCTTCATGGGCAGCTTCCTGGAAAGTTGGAATTAATATGTTCTACATAATTAAATAGAATGCTGCCACACTATCCTTTTTCTTCAGGATAGAACGTATTTGCTCATTAATTTATTCCAGAGAATTCATGGCTAGTTTTTTTTTAACTTTTTAACTCTTGCAATTCTGATCTTCATCCCAGTTTGAGTGTTTGGCTTTTTGTTGTTGTGGTTGTTGTTTGCAGCGCCAGTCCACTGTAATTCTAAGAGTTTCTGTTTCAGGTTTAGCACCCACTCCCCAGTGAATTGACCTAGACCTAGAAGTTACCGTAATTCCAAGATGGTGGCCAGAGCTGGGGCTGCTGTGGGGATCCGGTAAGCATGTTGCTGCTTTTTTTCTAACTCACCAGAGAGTCGTAAAAAAAAGCTATGAGGATAGCCTGCATAGCATTACAACTAGGTGTTGTGTGTGTGTGTGCGCGTGTGTGTGTGTGTGTTAAAAGAAACCGAGGCATTTCTCTCCTAAGGGTCATTGGTGCATTGCATTCTAGATAAATACAATTCTTCATACAGTAGTTTACTGCCAAATACTGATGTTGCTGAAGACAAAGACTTTCTTTGGAGCAAAGTTTAGGCTGGCATGGCTATGAATCCCAGAATTATTCTACATTTGGAGGAAAACAGTGGTTCATTTGTGTTCCTAGAGTGCTGGAAAGCTGCTCATCCCTAATGCAAACTCAATTAAGCAACTCTATTTCATCTTGCTCCCAAATATTCTGTTTTTAGCTGCTACTGAGTCAAGTTCGAAGGCTTATACTCAAGTCAATCAGTTTCCCAGTTTTTTGTGGTAAGTTAGGTGCCTCGGCTTATATTCAGGTCGGCTTATACTCGAGTATATACAGTACATACTGTTAATGATGATCTGTTATAATAATATAGCATTAGCAACTAAAGTGCATTGAGATTGTGTGAAAGCACATTTGCATTTTCTTATATTGTGGCTTTCCACTGTAACCTTCTAAGCAGAGTTACAACCCAATCCAGACTGGGCCAGTGGACAAGGATGACACCACTCTGCTGCTGCCCTGCTCTGTCTAAAGGGCTTCCCTGCAACACGGAAAGCCCCCACCCTAAAAACCATGCCTGTGGCCAAGAATCCCCCAAAGGGGATTACAGAGATACACCATGAAAAATGTGGTGCACCTCTGAGCTGGCCCTGAAGGCGCATGAGAGCTGCGTGGGCAGTGAAAGCTGACTAAGGTTGGCTCCACCCACAGGTTCACCTCCAGAATGCTCCCAGGTATGGTGACACAGCTTTCTGTGCTGGCAGGCCTAGACAGAAATGGTGGTTTCTGGGTCAGGCACCGTGAGCTGTGTGGCACTCACCCACCAGGGTAAGTAACTGCCCCGCCAGCTCCACAGCAGAATTTGCTCCCCCTGGATTGAGTTGCCCACTCTTTTAAATCCAGTGATGGTAAGGATATAACTGTTTAAGATTATGCTGTTGCGGGGCAACCGTAAGTAGGATCTATTCGAAATCCTATTCACATCTATTCTACAGATCTTACTCTCTTTTTTTCCATTTATTTTTTCTATTTTTTTATGGATAGAAATTAACTTTACATCTAAGTTGTGCTTTCATATTGAAGATGTTATAAATATCCATTTTCAAGTAGAAATGTAAAAGAAATTCTGTATCATAGACCAATTTTTCAGGCAGTCATGTCAGGAAATCATTTGTGTGGGAAGTTGTAAAACCTGGTGGGGGAAAAAACCCTTCCACTTAAATTGCTATGCATTCAAATTATTCCACATATTGTTGTATAATTTAATGTTAGGGGGAAAACTATGATACTGAGGTTAACAAGAAATAAATTATTCGTCTTTTCTAAAAAGAAATATTCTTCAGCGTAAACATCCATTTAAGATGCATTTATATCAACATGGGCAGCCTGATTTCTTTTGATGTAAGGAGAATTGATTCAACAAATTGTATAATTTCTATTTATATTTCCTCTCAGAGCACAGTGCTTTCAAACATCACAGGAACAAAAGTTATGGAACATTGCTAAATAACAGCCACTGCATTAAGGCACTCTGCTAATTCACTGGGCTGCAAAACATAGTTTTCTGTGGAAACAATGGCTTTTGGTCAGTTGGCTCTTCAGGGGATCAAAGAAGAGATTGCCCAAAATGTTGTAAGGGAACCTTACGGGGCAATACTGATAAGGCTTAATCTACCCAATTGCTTTCTTCACAACTTTAAAAAAATCTATTAAAAAGTGTGGACTGGTGTAAATCAGAAGGAATATACTGGACATGTGATGCTCCCTTGTGAAACAGATTCTATATATTTCATGGACATCTTAAACTTTAACACACAGTTCAATCAAAACTTCTCACTCCATTTATTATACACTGACATGAAAACTAATCTAGTGGTGATCTGCTGCCCAGTCCATGACCACACATGTAATCAATACAGGCAGATGGAGCAGTAACTCCTAAAATTCAGTAGCACAGGCACTGATGGAGTATGGTGGCTAAGAGAATGAGCCATGATATAGGTGAGCAAGATTTAAGTGCAGTAGTGCCTTATAGACCGACACAATTTCCACGATACAAGGCAAAGTTCCCTTTCTCAGATACCTAATCTTAACCTTGCTGTTCTACTGTACTCTGAGAGCCCTGTCCTAAAGGGAAAAAGCAAATCTGCCTGTGGGAGTTGTGGTCAGCTGTGCCAATGGATTTGCTCTCCCCAGGGCACTTACTCTGGAGGAAGGGTAATGTCATGGGCATGCAGCCACTGCAGTCCTCCCCAGTGCTGAGAAATGGCACCAGACATGGGGCCAGTGTTCCAGTGCCCCTGCCACCACTGTCCCTAGTACAGGAAAAGCAAGTCCTAGTTTAGCCTGTTTTGTTGCTGATCAGCCTGTTGAAGACTCGGTGTGAGCTTCAGTGTGACCCAAACCCATGCCTGCTCACCACATGGATACCTTTCTTTACTGATGTATTGGGGTGGGGGATTAATAACTGCATTTTCTGTAACTGTGCATATCCCTGTAGTATCTGTATATTTTTTGTCTGGAAAAAGGCTGATACTCCTGAGCCCCTGCTCTCCCAAAATCCTGGATATTCTATTAAGGTTGCCTCCACGCATGAGGTGTGATGGCCGGAGTGGCCATTTTTCCTCCCTGTGAGTGAGCTCACAATGGTTAATGGTTGCTTTGAGGCAGAATAACCTAGCATGTGGATTGTTCCAGGACTCCTACTGGTCATGCCACTGTCCTCTGTGCTGCACCCTCCCCTAGCATGCAAGCAGCAGGCTGATTAGAGAGACGTAGCTGCATTATTCTGCATTGCATGACTACTTTCCTGTCCACCTACCACAGGCCTCTATTTCATGGCATGGTGGGTATCAGAAGAGATGTATTGAAATCCAGAGTGTGGTTGGCCTCTTAGTGGAGTTTCACTGTGATGCTCAGCTGGGTGGTCGACCTCTTGCTATAGCATTCCATACCAAAACTGGGGGGGGGGGGAGTAGCTCCTTAGCTTTCCTCCCGTGGCCCCTCAGATCAATTCCCATGTGCCAAACCATGAATGGCTATGACCAAGAAGCATGCATTAACACATTAACAAAACATAAAGGGATAGGTGGGCAGGCAAGTTGCTGGCCGGCCAGAGCACATGGTCATCACAAAGGCCAGCTCGGCCTTTTGTAGGCTCCAGCCGAGTGACATTGTGCATGCTCTCAAGGGGCATGGATGGGAAGTCCCCCCCATCCGCCCTTACTAGGGCAGATGCCAGGGGCTTCCTCCTGTCCTTCCCGGGCAGTAACTACGGCCGTGATGATTCACAGCCGTTCTTTTCTGCCCACCGTTTTAAATTAGTTTAAAAGTAGTGGTTTTAGTTTTTTTATTATCATTTCTACTATAAACAGCTTTGATTTTTCTAAAGCAGCAAGATGACTAATCAACATTTTAAACCAACAAATGGATGAGACTCTTAATAAGCAACATAAAGGACTAGGATTTCAGAAATCTGAAACAGCAAAGCTGACTTGGGAATCCAGTTAAAAGCTGCTCTGAGCAACATCAAAGGCTTTCCAGAGCCTGCCATTTGTTTTAGCATATGAAACATATAAGGAGAAGCCTACCAGTCTGTGCTTGTCAAGTATGTTTGACTGTAATGTAGATTTCCTAGAATCCCTGGGATGTGTTGCCCACCTGACCCAGAAAAGGAAATTAACTTTAAAAGGGTCCCAGAAAGGAATAATGTGAGACCCTGTAGCCTATGTCAGTGGGGATTCCTGAAAAGAAAATTGTGAAGAAAGGGAGACAGAAAGAGCAAGCATAAACAAATAAGTTTATGGTATACCAAATAAAAGAATAAAAATTGAAAGAATCAACATTAAGGACCTGAGAATTGATTCCATAAAGCAATCACATAAAGCAATCACACCAATATCAACAAGAGGGTGTACTTTATATAAAGGAGAAGGGGTGGTGGAGCAGCTGAGGAAGGAAAACCTGGTGTCCGAGGAGAAGCTGAAACTCCTGTAGATGGTAGGCCCAGGGTGGGAAGCAGTGGCTGGGCCATTTCATAGGAGGGAACCAGCAAACAAAGTCCTCTCTGAAGAACTGTACCTTGGGTTTGGGTCACCTGAGATTGTGTGGCCTTTTTCAGAAAACCCTCTTTGAGTTCTCATGGCAAGGTTTGGGAATATGGTAGGACAGTGTTCTCCAACGTAGCGCCTCTTGGCCCCTTGGGGCCCCGCCAGTCCTTATGCAACTTTCAGATTGAAGTAACATTATTGTTCAAGCTGCTTTCACATACATACTATGTTTGGAATGGTTATTATTTAGCCATTGAATATCTTTTTGAAGTATTGATATAAAGGAGAAAGGAGGAAATTGGGAAGTTTTAGGAAAGGACACACAACCTGAAATCTGGGGCTGCAGGTCTGGAGAGGTCCGGGGGTAGACCCAGTAGAGGTCCAAGGAGCACAGCATTGAAAAAGAAAAGGGGGGCCTTCAAAATGGTTGCAAGGGTATCCTGATAGTGGGAGAACCTGGCACAATTTCCAAAGACTTGGGATGCTCTTTTTATGCGGAAGGGTCCCATTGCTAGACAGGGGAACCCACTTTCACAGGAACAGGATGGGTCCAAGATACGAACCTTGAATTTGACTGGGCAGTTTAAAGGTAACTGTTGTCAAAATCTGGTGGGAAGATTAGTAGGGAAATAACTGACATTCAAAGGTTTTAGTCTATTGACAAAGAACCGGGCATGAATGATAGGTAGACCAGATCTGGACTCTACTGTTTAAGGGGTCTCAGCTTCAAGAAATGAGCAGGATCCTCACAGATCTATCACATTCCTGCATGCTCATCACTTTGTGCTGCTAGCATAAAGCTCATAGTCCTGCTTGCTCATTGCCATTTAGAGGTGTTAAATGAGACGGGAGAAATGGCAAAATATGCCCTATCCATGGTAGAAAATGTCTTTTGGTTTCAACCCCTGAACTGTTTCACAGCTTCAGAACAGTGCACGTTCCTTCCCCAAGGGAGACCTTTGCCTTTCTTCTCAGGCAGAACACAATCAGCATATTGTTGGTTTGATTTGATTTGGGAGGAAAACAGGATGTTTAACCCTTTCTTCTGCCCCCCACTCTTCTGTGGTTTAAGTAGTCCCTCTGAAACGGCAATTAGCTCTGATGGGGGAGGGGGAGGGGGATACAAATGTTTGAATCTGTCTTTTCCTGCCCTCATAAAGCAAACTGCAGCTTTGGAGAATCTACTTCAATCATGGAAGAGACATAAAAGGAACGGGTGAAGGAGCCTTGCACCTAACAACCCTTCCCTGCTTCAGAGCAGCTGCCTAGGGCTGCTAATTAGCTTTTTAAAAAAATGCAGAAGCTCCTAGTGGCTGGTATTTTTTTGTCTCATCTGGTTTGGATTTCAGAATCAAAAGATGTCTAAATGGCAGTAGGAAATCAAAAGTGATGGGGAAGGCATGCACAAGCAACCTGACAAAACGCAAGCTCTGAAATGCCTAACTCCCCCCCCCCCAAAAAAAAAAATGAAAATGCTGGACAGGCAGTATTTGGTGACTGGCAGGCTGAATCAACTTTGTCCATTTACATTTTGCTTTTAAAG
This sequence comes from Sphaerodactylus townsendi, assembly GCF_021028975.2. Taxonomy (NCBI): domain Eukaryota; kingdom Metazoa; phylum Chordata; class Lepidosauria; order Squamata; family Sphaerodactylidae; genus Sphaerodactylus; species Sphaerodactylus townsendi. The sequence continues at coordinate 49,211,368 of NC_059426.1, forward strand.
CTCTGCCATCAACTTCACAAAAGTGGCCCGTTAGGTTTTAATTTGCATTCGAGACCATCTGCTGTCTTGACTGCCCTAAAAGCACGTTCTGTTACAACAAGCATGGTTTTCCAATTAGGTAAGATATCACAGACATTTTTTTAAAAAAATCAAAATCAGTTTTACAACTGCCATAGTCAACTGCCAAGAGCAAGGAGAATCAGGAGGCTATTTTATGAAGTTTGCAACAGCAATTTTTACACTTTTGAGCAGGCTACAGTGAAAATATCACCTTGATATGAAGGAAAATCTTGAAGAAGCAAATTTGATTTAAGTTTAAACGGCTTTAGCATTTACTACAAAATGTATGAATGAATACATTTCATACTAATTACTCTGGCAACATAAAACAATAAAGTGTTGTGTACAATACCACAGCCCCACTGGCAGTAAAACAATATAACTGGTAGTACAATTTCTCACATCCATATAAAGAGTGATAATGAAAATGCCAGTGATAAAGTTTTAGCAAAATTCAGGGAATTAAAGTGAGGTCTGTATAATTTATGGGTGAAAAACCCCCCTATAAGCCATGAATTATGGCCTGCGAGGTTCACACAGCATGCACACACGCATACACACACAGCCCTTTGTGCTGTTTGTAGACCCAGGCAGACAATGGCCCATTCCATATAACACAAATAAAAAAAATTAGTTCATAAAACAAAATATTTCTTGGTGGAATTCCACACAAGTTTTCCCCTAAAACGTTTGCAAAAAAATTATTTTGAAAATGTTAAAATGAGGACTTTTTCATGAAGCTGTATTGTCGAAAGCTTTCCTGAAAATGTATTGTCAAAGGCTTTCATGGCCGGAATCACTCGGATATTGTGGTTTTTCCGGGTTGTATGGCCGTGTTCCAGCAGTATTTTCTCCTGACATTTCCCCCACATCTGTGGTTTATAGAGTGATCCCTGGCTGTTTTTGCACTTTCTAATACTCCATGGCTTAGCCAGGAAGTGTACCTGCTGCAGGGCTTCTCACCCTGCTAGTAGTTCCCCACTGCTGCCTGGCTCTGTCCTTCTTTTGAGTCAGGGGCAGTGAGGGAAACCCCAGATTGTTTTCCACAAGCCTGGGGCTTTCCCATAAGCACAGCTTAACCACCACGAGCTCTTCTGTAGTCTCTTTCACGCATGCGTGGGCAGCCTCCGTTTCCTGTGTTCAGATTGGCTGAATCTTGCCCCATTCCCCCCACTCACTTTCACTACTTTAGTTGTACATGACAAACCAGGTGCTGAGAATTGGTGCCCTCCCCCTCCCAATCTAAAATCCTTGCATGTGCGAGAGAATCGTCGCCCTCCTGTTCACGGCACCTGCAAATGCCACTTTTCTGCCCAAGGTTTCGCCCTCCTTTATAAAAACCAAGGTTTCTCCCTCCATTTTTTTTCATTGCAAGTGCGGGGGAGGATGCTGCTTCTCAGTGCCTGTCCATTGGTGGGGTGGGCCAGAGCGAGGAGGCAGGAAAACTGGGCCTGTTTATACTACGGAGGAGTTTTGCACACCAGTGGAAGCCCCCAAAGCAACAAACAGGCATTTCAAAAGGACCTCAACCTTTGCGGTTCAGGAAATTTGCGGAGCAAAGCTATTGCTGCAGGGCGGCTCCGGGGCAGAAACGTGGCAGCCACACTGCAGCACAGAGGGCTGTGCAAAACTCCTGATTACATCGGGACATTCCCCATGCCAACAGGGGGCAACTTCAGCATGCAAAAATGGTCCCTAAGGTGAAAGGAGTGATCCGAAACCAGTTTAAAGGAGAAACTGAGCAAGTGTATTAATGTTCCCAACTTTGTAAAAGAAGCTTAAGTTTAAGAAACAAACTAGCGACTGCCAAGAGAAATCACTCTTAGTAGAAAATAAAAGTTTGAACTGACTGTTGTGGGTTTTCTGGGCTATGTGGCCATGGTGTGGTAGTTTTAGCTTCTAATATTTCACACACATCTATGGCTGGCATGCTCAGAGGCATGCCACACTGTGTCACAGTAAAAAAAAAATCTTACCATGACATGCCTCTGAAGATGCCAGCCAAAGATGCGGGCAAAATGTTAGGAGCTAAAACTACTAGACCACAGCCACACAGTCTGGAAAATCCATAACAGCCAGTTGATTCTGATTGTGAAAGCCTTTAACAATACATAAGTTTAAACTCCTGCATGCAATTGTTATTGTGCTACAAACCACATTCCTGCTTTGCTATGACTTTTAAATCTACACAAAAGTGACATATAAAACTATTTTAAGTTATATTCCAAAAAGCCTCTTCAGTGCCATATAATTCTGACCTTAAAAATAGAGTTGTCATAATTGGTAGGTAATGGTGTCACAACAAGTTATAATTCTCAACAGAAATAGTGAGGGTTGGTATGTATGTGAGAATAAAATTTTAAAAATTATAAAACCAAGAAGAGTTCCATCATAATTGAGGACCCTCAACCAGAGGTGGGATCCAACCAGTTCTCACCACTTCTCTAGAAGTGGTTGTTAATTTTTTCTGAGTGCCGAGAAGGGGTTACTAAAGCAACCTCCCTGCCCAATAGGGACTGGAGGTGTGTGCGTGCGGCAGCGGCACTGTTTGAATCCCACCACCATCGGAACCCGTTATTAAAATTTTTGGATCCCACCACTGCCCTCAACCAACTTTTGTAGCATGTGCTCATGAAGCACATACACACTTCTAACCAGAGTGTGATAGTAATTCTTTTCATAGATAGCTACAGGTCATTTAGATGGCCTTTCATTAGTCACTCAAGCTCATTGAATGGCCTTCTTCAGTATGTCAAGGTGTGGTTATGCCATTACCTTTTTGGTTTTGTAAGACCAAATTGTTTGAAGGTCTTATCCTGCTAAGAAAATCAAATCAAATACAAATACAATACCTTTAATGGCATATAGCTAAGAAAATCTATAATAGAAACACTGTGCATTAGTCTATTGATGGCAACTAGATATATTGTTGGGGGCTCATGGATTAGGTAAGGTGATTGTAAATGTTTGTGGAAAGGTATGGAAGAAGGGGGTTAAATATCTTTTGGTGTTGCAAGTCACTCTGAATCTTCCTTGATTGGGAAAAAGTAAGGTAAATACGTTATAAACAAGCAAATAAACAAATATTAATTATTGCCTCTGCACAATCTTAATTTAGGCTAAAAATTCCTCTTTTTTCCCTCCATGCCTCGGAATTTTGCCAGTGCTATTCTAGGCCATTTTAATACTTTGTAGTCAAACACTTCAGGGAAAAGCAGCAATACACAGGCTAGCATAGAATGCCATAATTCAGCAGGAAAATGCAGCTGCTATCATTTTATTGTTAGATGTATAGAAGAGGCAGTAGTACCAGTGATTTCTGAGGGGAGCATATATTGTAAAACAGAAAACTGACCTATTCATATTTCATAACATACTTTCTGCCCCACTGTGTATTGCACAAGTCACTCTTAAGTCTGTCTGTGAAGTATATATTTCCTGAGATGGCTGTTAACATTTAGTAAACATGAATTCCAGCCGCAAACAGTGTATTGCCTTCATCTGAGAGAAAGCTGAACGATTTTTTTTTAGTAATCTTTCTGGGTGACATGAAGTACCTGATAAAGTTTAATACAGAGTGTTTGTGTGTCACTACCCTCTGGTGGCTGATTCAAAGTTCTGAAACCAGGATTATGTTACTACAAGGCCAAACTCAATGGGATCATGACAGTCTGTTTCTTTAAATGCAAATCTGCATCCAGGTCATCACCTTAAAAAAAAAACAGGGGTTGGGCCCCCGTTTGATAGTTCTGTTGGAGTTTCTCAAGTGACTGAATAGTTCTTGTGATTGTGTTATGCCTTTGAAAGATTTATTGTGGTCAGGTGGCTACTTGTTCCAAAGAAGGATTTCTTTATTAATGAACTATCTGGTCCCAATGGAGCTGTTTTTCAGTCCAACATTGTACAAACTGTCAGAATTATGCTGATTTGATGCAGTCAGCCTTATCTCTAACAAATATGCATCCATGTTTCAAATTCTATATTTAAAAGACAAATTTGATGTAAATATTAAGTAAATCTGTATGTAAATGATGCTAAAGATCAGTTTTGACACTGAGTATTGGTGCAGTTAACCTCTGTAGATTCATGCAGATTAGCCATGAGTTTGGTTTCATTATATTTGAATTTTGCTTATATTGACAGTTCTCACTAAGGCAAAATTTTGGGGTGGTGGCCAAGGATTTTGCACTGCTGAAAAGAACCATAGAGATTACTCAGCATTAGGTTTTGTTCATATGAAAATGCCATTTAAATAATCTTTAAAAGAAACCAGCCACATCCTTTATCCATCCCTTAAAGCAAAGGTGATAAAGGTTGAGTTCAGAAGGTGAAGCCTGGACATAACCTATTGTAGGTGCTATTTAAACTTTTGTGGCAAGAAAAAATTACCATGTTCCGCTGAAGAGATGGCTTTATGACATCTCCAAACCAAAACATAAACAAAGCCATCTTCCTGAAGATCAATGGATCAACAGAAAAATGCAAAATTTTCAGTTCCCTAAAGTGTCAATCATCCACATCTTACCACGGTCAGTACAGATGATTTGTTTATTAATGCTTAATTGTAGGTATTATTATGGGTACTTTCACTGGGAAAATTAGATTCCCTCCCTCTATATCTATCCTGCCTGACATTCAGGCACTCTGCATCACTGGAGAATAGTGATTATTTTTCATCCAATTTTGAGGAATTCCAGGAAAATTAACCTTAAGGGTAAGGAAAGAATGAACCGTTCCTCCCCTGCCCTTTCCCCCTCTTTTCCCCCATAGTAGCCATAAAGACAGTTGTAGAAATATACAAAGTTCCATGGACATACCATTTCCATAATCCAACATCTGATCATGCCTTATACAGAGTCATACCAGAGGTTCATCTAGGTCGGTATTGTCTTGCCTGACTGGCAACAACTCTTCAGGTATTCTATATTACAGGGGGTATGGTGATTATCTTCCATCCAATTTTGAGGAATTCTAGGAAACTTTACCTCAAGGGTAAAGAAAGAATGGACCTTTTCTCCCCTACCTTTATGTTTTCCCACCTTTTTCCCCCCACAGAAGCAACAAAGGTATTAGTTGAAATATTCAAAGTTCCATGGACATACCTGCAGAGGAAGGTCTTTCCCAACACCTCGTAACTGAAATGCTTTTAACTGGAAAGGCTAAGGATTAAATCCTGACCTCATCCCCAAAAGCATGTGTTCTGCAGCTGAGCCATGGCCCCCTGAATCCATAAGGGCAAAGAGATTGACAGATAAGGGTCTTAGTATACCCAACTCCCAGGATTATTTTATCTCTAGCAAAATGAGACAAGTCATTTGGTCAGTTATTTAGTGCAAACTTCTCTTGCCCATGCACAAAAGCGTCTCTTAAACTTTCTGCTGGAACATTCTGAATGCCTTCCCCCTGACGAAGCACGGGCAGAGTTAAAACAACAAACACTTTCCAAATCTAAAAAAAAAGTCACAATTTCATGGCATGATACTAAAATTGATTACGGTCATTTGCCCAAACGACTATACAACGCATAAAAGAAGAATGGCACAGTAGCGTTTATTGTGGCCTTGACATCTGAGGGTAGTTAGTACCACTTATTTGCTGTGAACTCAGCTAAGATGTGTTAATGGCACAGTATAACCAGGCAGGCTCGTCATCATTAATATAATTTAAAAGATGTATGTATGGCTTCTCGCTTCTTTATTTCTAATTTTTAGAAACATGAATTCTTAGTATAAATGAATAAGCAGGGAAAGGCAAATAAACTCAATTTTACTAAGACGTTAAAGAGTCTGAGGTTTAAAAGATAAGCCAGCTATGAAAACATATTATAACGGCTGCAACTGAAGAGTGAGGAAACCAGCTAAGACACATACTCCAACTACAGTGGGGACAGCAGTAACAATTATGAAAAAGCCCTTTAAGGTAATAAATGGATTTTCCATAAGCTGTCATATCTCCTTGGCTGCTATATTAATTTTTCTCTTTATTGCGGTCACTAACATTACCAATAACATCGTTTCAGCATTCTTATGTAACAAGCTAAGTGATAGTACATGCAGTCCAATATTTCACTTTAATAACCATTTATATTTTGAGAGATCAGGGCTCTCCAAACTCCGCTGAAGTAAGCAGTCGCCTGTGAAATACTCTTCTGAGTGTGATGCATTATTCTGTTTGCCCTTCTGTGTGGAGATCTGAATAATTATTACATCCAGAGACAAACATTACACTATCACCAAGAACACTTTTTCAAAAATAATTTATTGTATATACTTGCGTATAAGCTGAGTTTTTCAGTCCTGTTTTAAGGCTGAAAAATGCCCCCTCGGCTTATACACGAGTCCTGTTTACCAGCTGGCTCTTCAGGCCTCTGCCAAGGCTGGGAGTGCGTGGCCGGGACGACCTCCCTGCGGCTTCTCAAGCTGCTTGTTGCTCCCTCCACCTCCCAGCTGGGTTTGAGGAAGCCCAGGCAGCAGGGAGGTGGAGGGATTTCCTTATTTGGGCAATGACATCAGGGGAAGTCACTGCCCAAATAAAGAACTCTCTCTCCCTGAAGCCCTTCGGCTTATATACCAGTCAATACATTTCCCCAGGTTTTGCTAGTAAAAATTAGATGCCTCCACTCATACAGGAGTTGGCTTATACACGAGTTTATATGGTATTCTGCCAACTCCCACACTTGAGCTTTTAAATATTTTTTAAAAAAATATGTTTAAGATTTAAAACATAATACCTTTTTTTGTTTTGTCTGATTTTCAGTAAGACTCCAAATGAGAGTGATATTTTTCAAAGTAAAGTAACATGGAAAAACTGCAAGTGGTAACTGACATAATTTTTGTCTTGGAATTGGGTCATTCGAGTCTGGCATTTCTGTACACTGACTATCCCTACTAGGAATAATCGGGACTGAGACCAGGAACTTTTTGATTAGTTTCCCTGTCCCTGAAGCTCCTTAAGTTATTTTCCTTTGAAAAATGGACTCTGCCTCATTTAAAGAGACAAATCACTATGGCCAACCTGACATACGTATCTATAACTTTAAAAGGAAAGAAAGCAGAGATTATGTTCCACCTTGTTCCACCTCAAGCTGAAATATGAACCTCTTGCACCTGAAGAAATAAAGCCCTGGAAAGACGACAAATACAATTACAGGCAACATTAGTGGTATAACCAAATTTTCACGGACTTCAGTCTTCCATGCAAAAGTTGCCAAAAAAGAGGTCTATTCCTATCTGAGGTTTCTATGATAAGCTTGCTTTTTGGAACATTTTTTTAAAATAAAACATCATTTCAACAAAGAAGCAAAAAAAAAATTAAACCCCTGTCAGAGGCCATGAAACATTTGGAGGGGTGAATGCAAACAATCATGGTAAAGGGGGGAATTGAGAATGTTCTGGAATCACTGTATGTGACTTATGCGGAAAGGGCCTGAGATAGTGTTGCCAACTGTGGGTTGAGAAATTCTTGAAGATTTGGGAGTGGACCCTAGGAAGGGGAGGGACCTCAATGGGGTAAAATACCACAGAGTCTACCCTTCAAAGTAGCTTTTTGCTCTAGAGAAGTGATTTTTGTAATCTGGAAATCATGGAGTTCCAGAAAATCTTCCTGACCTCAACTGTAGCACTGAAGTAAAACAAATTGCGTAATTTAATCATCAATTATACAAGAGGATATATTAAAGTTTTTCCCATGTTTAAAATCTTTTACTTTTTCTATTTACTTTTTCAGTGTGCTCTGCCTAAAACTATATATGGAAAAACAAAACATAGAAGCAGCACACAGATACTCAGAGAATCATCATATAAGTAGGAGATGGGTAATACCAGCATCACATTTAAAATAATTGAATATGGCTTCAGAGTGACAGTTCAAAACCCAATGTAATTAGGATTCCCATAGGCCAGGACTTGATGTTTCTTTCCTTATTATTCTATGTTGTTTTAGCTTTCTTATAAATACTGCAAAATACAAGTTGGCACTCTTATCCTTCACTCTAGACTCTGCTTTGCAAAATTTTCACAAATGGTCATTTTGGAATTGTGTTTGTGATTGTACAGGAAATCCCAGCAGAAAGCAGTGGCCTAAAGGCAAGAACTAATAACCATGCAGTTTGTTAAAAAGCCTTTTTCCTACTTCCATCCTTTACACTGGAAATGAAGCATTTCTATTTTAAGGCACATTTTCTGTATTTCAGTGTAGCTTCTAATATGTTCAGACTTCTGGGAAGTCAAATGGAGAGGTTCTGTGAGGAAACATCATTCTCGATTTTCTAGCCGCAAGGAATTGCACCTTCCATATTGCAGAGGCCAGCCTGAATTTTGTATTGATTTTTCTCTGCCCATTGATCACCAAGAGAGCTGGTTAACTCATTAAAACTATATTTTTCATACTGTTATGACAGGTATTTTCTACATTACCTTACATAGTTGTAAAGTTATGCTTTATATAATAAATTGTACAGGCCATTTTAATACTGACTTCCTTGACCTTGGTAGGTTTAAAAGCATGATTCTTAAAGGTAAAGAACACAAGTACTTTCCATGTGGTTGATGTCATCTGAAGAGGGCTAGTGTATGAAACTGACACCTGCATTAAGACCAAGTCCCATTCTGATTATGCCACTTCTGATGGCGTCTCTCTGCTCTCGGAGTGACTGGGGTGGAAAAAAATTGAAACCGATGTATACCCGAACTATACCCAGGAGTAAGATGACAGATCAGTGAATTCATCCAAATTATTGGACCATCTTTGGTTCAGAAAGTTTTGCTTGGGCCCTAGTGCCTGTTTAGTTCTGTCCTCAAGTCACTAGAACCCAAGCAGAGCATTCTAAAACACAAATGGTCCAGGAAATGGTGGATGAATGTCAAATCTCTATCTTTATCCTGAACAGGATATAGTCTTTTCCATCATTTTTACAGTTTTTTTAATTTTTTTGAGGATTTGAATTTTGTGAAATACCTCGGTTATTTTTGCACCAACGTGAAGACGGGAAATATACCTGTGCAGTCAATAATTCCACATGGCTCCCAAAGCTGCAGTGTATCTGCCCTGGTGTGGCCCCGGAGTCGCCCCACAATATTGCCTTTGTTCCATGAATTTCAAAAATTGCTAGCAAGGTGGTATTTTTGAAATACCCCCCCGGTGTGACCCTGCACCATGCAAAAACTACAGGAGCATAACCGTGGTAGAACTATTGTATTTTCCCACCTTGCCATTCTGGGATGACCAATCAGTAAGTTCTGCATTTTTGTGGGGATGGCCACAGTCTGGGTCGGCCCTAGGGCCGGAAACAGCCAGTTGGAATCTGTCGTTGATAATGAACGATCGGTAGAGGCTGCTGCTGTTTTCCCACCTCACTTTTCTGGCCTGCTGAACGCTTTCCATGCCTCCCCTCCTTCTCCGTTCCTCCCAGCCCAGTCATACCGGGCGGCACTCTGCAGGCAGCACGCCTGGCCAGCCCTGGACTCCAGCATTTTCAAGGTCAGAGTGGGGAAGGGGCCAGCCGAGGCCAGGGACAGATGGCCCTCTTCTTCTGTTACTGCCACGCTGGGTGCCCACATATCAGAAAACATGTACAGTTTTTAAACAGGACTGTCCCATATTTTCACAAGATCATAAGTCACAGAAGCCGGCTCGAAGCCAGAAGACTCACCCTTCCCTGGGCAGGGGATGACATGCCCCTCAGCCCATTGCAAGATGTGCAGCTGCAGCTTGACTCCTTAGGGGGGCAGCGGTGCTGGGGTAGGAAACGTTGCTTCCGTGGAGAGGTCAGGTTTTGCTGGCAAGGTGGAAAAAACCTGAGGGCCTTTATATCTCAAGGTAGAGGGGGAATGCCAACATTCCCCCACTCCCAGGGATAAAATGCCATTCCCCCACCAGGAGGGATATGCTATCTACATGGGGGGGAACCATCTCTCCTTTACAGAGGAAGTGCCATTTACTCCTCGCAAGTAGAATGCTGTCTCACCCCTTGCAGGGCGTGTATTTCCTATCTGGGGAATGCCATCTCTGTTTGTGGGGATAGAGGAATGTCATTTTATGACCCTACAGTAGAGGGAATGCCATCTCATCCTTGCGGGTGGACAAACATCTCCCCCTCGCAAGGGGAGAGGGAATGTCATCTCTCAATTACAGGGGAAATTCCATCTCTCCATTCCATTTCCCCCTCTCAGAAGAATTGCTATATCACCTTGCAATGGTAAGGGAATGCAATGTCTCTCTTAAAGGAGGATTGCCATTTTCCTCCTCACAGGTGGGAGGATGCCATATCCCATCTCTCCCTTAAAGGAAGAATGCCATTTTCCTACTCACAAGGGGTGGGGAATGCAACACTATAAGACCAACATGTCTCCGGCTCCCTTTTTGCTAGGCTGTTGCTGTGAACCTGCCAGAGGATGCCAATGGTTTGAAGCCAATGGCGGTCACCAACTCTGGCTTGCGCAGAGCCTGGTTTCAGCAGCCCAGTCAGCAAGGGGCTGGTGGCAGGAGCCCCCCTTGTAGACTAAACAGCGAGGGACCAGTGACAGGGGTCCCCTTGTGGTGACGGGTGCAACTTTTGCGAGGAGCTGATGGCGGCAACAGTGACCCCTTTGGTGAGTCGCATAAGGGAGAGTTGGTGGCAGAGACTTCTGCGCAGCAGCGAGTGCAAGGTGTACCACAGTGGCAAGTTCATGTACAGCAAACTGGTGGTAAGAACACCTCATGAAACCGGGTAGTAAAGAGCCAAGCAGTGAGGAATCAGTGGCAGAGGTTTCCTCGCAGTGGCAGACTGGGACTAGGACTGCCAAAAATGGCGGATACTGATTTTTCCAAACTGGCTAGTGCTGCCTGTGACCAAGAAACAAAGGTGTCTGTGATTTCCAGTGGACCAGTCATCAGAGCCCCTCGGGGATTGGGCGGTATAAAAATCCAATTAATTAATTAATTAATTAATTAATTGATTGATTGATTGATTGATTGATTGATTGATTGATTAATTAATTAATTAGTTGATTAATTAAGGACTATACAGTGGGGTTAGTGGCAGGAACCCCTGGTAGAATGGTTATGGGAGAGAAGACTAGCCTTTTTCAATATGGGCTTGGGCACAATTATCCCTTCTTTTACTGTTACTTTAATTGTAGCTTAACTGTTAGGTTCATACTAGCTTAGATTCTCTTATACATTATATATTGTTGATGAGGGAAGGTTGAAATAGGTAGTATTATTAGTTTGGCTCTTGCAGCAGTTATGGTCTAGCGTAGTTTTTAGTCTTACTGATGTAGTGTTAATGTATTAATACATTGTTAAACATACTGTTTTAAATGTATTAATCTATTGTAAATGTATTGACTGTCCATGTATTGATATTTCTAACATGTTAATATATTGTTATTGTATTATTGCTAATGCACTGGTTTATTGATGTATTGCTATAGGATGTATTTCATATTAATATGTACTGAGATGTTATAGTGCTGCTGTTGTGGTTATCTTTGATCTGTTAGATTTGATATGTTTAAGTTGCCATCTGTAATTTTGATCTTTATTTTTAGTTTTAGTGTATCTCCTTATTGTTTCATTACTATTATTCTATTATAATTGTATATTGTTTTGCCATGTTGTTAGCCACCCTGAGCCCTTTGGGGTTAGGGCGGGGTATAAATTAAAATTGAAATGAAATGAAATATCCCCCTTGCATTGGTGGAGGGATGCCATGTCCCCCTGTAATGGAGAGGGAATACCATTTCTTCCTTGTGTGGGGTATGTCCCCGTCACAGGAATGTGGCAAGGAGGAGTCTGCAGGAGCAGCCACTGCTGTATCACCCTCACATGCTTTCCTCCCTCCTGCCTAGAAAAGGCATGTTGCTAATCATTCCTCTTCTTTTCATCCCCCTCTTTTCTTTCTTAATCCACAGTTTCTCTCTCTGTGAAAGTGAGTTGGGGAATGGGGGAGAATGATGGCGTGTGTGACACAACCAGCAGCCAATCAGAATACGGGAAATGGAGGTTGTCTACTCATGCGTGGAACAGATCATGGGGAAATGAAAAAAGCTTTGTGCCCATGTAGAAACAGCTGAAGCAGTACAGGGGCAGAAGTGGGGATCCATGCGGAAGTACAGACCAGGGCAAAATTGACCCAGTACGTGAGATCCCAGGTCCACCCAGGTACAATTTTGCCATGCAAAAATGGCCATAAACAGTAATAATCAATAATCAATAAACGGCCATAAACAGTAATAATCAATAATCAATAAGTTTAGTCTGGATGTTAGATATTTTACCTTTGACCAATGAGGAAGGCCATTTGGCCAAAATGCATCTGGCTCACAAAAGTCAAAGATTTTCTCAAGCTTACCTCAAGAAAGGGGTTGGCAAGCCCAACTGGCAATTCTAAAAGGAACCAATATGTTTTGTGCTTTTTCTCTTTTCAGACACATGCTAGCTTTCCATTTTGTCCAACTTATTTTTCTTGCTTTCCTTGATGATAGATTTAGAAATTGCAACATCTTTTGACAGCAGCTGCTGCTGATTCTAAGATTTTGTGGTGGCTAATGTTTATCGGATTGATGTATATTGGTTGCAATTTGGGGGTGGGATTGCGTTCTTTTCAAGATCAAGGCAAAAAGGAATTCTATCAGTTATGTCAAATTTAATTTAATGAAAATTCGTTACAAGTCAAAAAAGTGAAAAATGGTCTTTTGGGACCCATTTGTGTTATCTATGTTCATTTGTAATGTAGGCTATTATGGGCCTTTAACATATTCTGATATATATAAAACTAGCAGGGCCCGGCCACACACTGCTGTGGCAATTGTCCTTCTCATCACAGTCCGCAACCCACACAGATGTCCATGCAGGTCCAATGATCCGCAGCATAGCCTTTTGGAGTGGTCAAATGGAATCCCTCTTTCCCTTTTCAATTCACAATTGGCCATGCTGGCAGGGGCTGATGGGAATTGTAGTCCATAACATCTGGAGTGCCAAAGGTTCGCCACCACTGGTATAAGGTAACCCTTTCCATTCCACAACGGAACTGTCCGGAGTGCGAATCCCGCTGTCCATGAGGCTGATTGACACGCACAGTCCTGGCTTGGGTAAGACAGAACTGGGGCAAGGAGGCTATCCCAGTCAGGCAGTAGAGGCAAGGTGGTGAGGCGTTCAGATTGAGGCCAGCTCCCTGGGTTCTTTTTTTTTTTTCAATATATAATTTTTATTGCTTTCCCCCCCCCCCCCCAATGACAAGCGGGAAGAATACAAGGCGAGCAAAATTAGGCATTATATAATACAGAAATAGGATTGGATTTGTCTGTCCTAAACAACAATAACTAAATAGTATAGTTGCTAAATAAAATCATGCAAAGTAAAATAACATATCCTCCCGACTACTCCACCCAGTTATCTTAAGACTCCTTTGTTGCTTGTCCTTCCTTATTTACCCCCCCCCTCCCTTGCCCGTTCCCCTGACTTCCTCTCTACATTTAACGTCATAACGTACTGGTTATACTAGAGTACAGATAAGTACCCGAAAAATATTTACATTTACTAAAACAACAGTTTGGGGTAGAGATTCATTAATACCTGATCATTGATTTACAACCTAATGAAAGCAGAAGTTTTTTCCGATCTACTTACTCAAACTTAAAGATTAACCTTAAAAACCGGTGTTTTATATAACAATGAAATGTAGTTCATCCAAGGTTGCCAGGTTCGGTAGTAGTCTTCCGTTGGTTGGTCTTTCAGTTCAAAAGAAATTCTATCTAAAATAAAAAGTTTTTGTACTTTATTCCTCCAGTCGTCTAGATTCGGCGTTGACCCGGACTTCCATTGCTGTGCAAGTATTGTCCTTGCTGCCGAAAACATGTGAAACAACAAATATTTAACCTCTGCTGTAAACTTTTCTTTTGTCATTGCTGGACCCAAAAGATAGGTAATACTTTGTTTTTTAAAATTGACTTTCAGTATTTTCGCTATTTGAGTGTGGACCTCTGACCAAAATTTTCCCACTATTTTACAGGACCACCATTGGTGGAAAAATGTTCCTTGCTTTTTACCGCATTTCCAACAGTAAGGTGGTATTTTAGGATTCATGTTGTTAAGTATCGTTGGGGTTATATAAGCCCTATAAAACATCTTTATATTATTTTCCCAAAGGGATGAATTAGGAGTAAGTCTGTAAATATCTTTATAATAATTATTCCATTGTTCAATAGTTATTATCTCATTTGCATTTTGGGCCCATTTAACCATGTTTGTTTTTATCACTTCCTGTTCTGTGTTTTGTAATAACAGGATTTTATAGATTGTACTTATACTTTTTATGTCATTTCTGGTTAAAGCCCAGTCTAATTCTGTCATTTTCCTTTCCAGGTTCCATAACTGCCTATCTGCTTTAAAGCTACTTTGTAGTTGGAGGTAGGTGTACCACTGACATTCTTTCCCATCACTGATGATGTTTTCTCTATTTTTCAATTTAGGTAGTCCTTGGTCCCATTGAATGACATCTTGGTACCTCATCCAGTGAATCTCATTGCTTCTTTCCCCGCCACCCTGAGCTTCCAAACGGGACACCCAGGGCGGCAGTTTGTTGTAGAAAATATTTCTATATTTCGTCCAGATTTTTAGTAATTTTGGTCTAATAAAGTGTTGTTTGAAAAACTTATCAACTGGCTGGTTTTTTCTTTTTTGAGGCCATAAGTATGAATACCAACCGTAAGGTAAATTATATCCCTCCAGGTATAGCAATTTGTGATTTTGGAGGGTTATCCATTCTTTTACCCACGTTAGGGCCACCGCATCGTGATATAATTGGAGATCAGGTTGTGCTAACCCCCCTTGATTCTTGTTTTGTATTGCACATTTGTATCTGACCCGCGGTTTTTTCCCCTCCCAGATAAATTTTGTTATTTCCCTTCTCCATTCCTGAAAGTTGACTTTTGAGGTTATAAAGGGTAAATTTGTAAACAGGAATAGAAATTTGGGCAGGATGCTCATTTTGATAATACTGATCCTGCCTAAGATGGAGGTTTGGTTATTATCCCTGGGTTCTTAAAGGGCCATGTGCAAAAGAAGCAGAGGCAGTAGTGTTGGTTCGCCCCACCCCACAGATTTTCTTAGAAGAAAAAGGCAAATTCCAGCTCGCTTTTAGTAAAAGAGAGCTGTGGCGAATATGGGTGAGGATGTGGGTAAGTGGTAGTTGGATGTGAGGGAGGGCAGAGTGAGGTGTGTGAGAATGAGCTGGATGTGTATGAGAGTATGTGTGTTGTGTGGTAGCAGTGGGTGAGGCACAGAGAGTGAAAGTTACCTGCGTGTGAGGGGGGAACCCCACCTGATGTCTCACACGGCAAAGTGTGTACGTGTTTCTCTTCCACTTGTATTACCTAACAGTATTACCTATTTACTGTTTTCACTGCTCATCTCTGGCCATCTGCATGAACATTCTAAGGGCATACCAACCCCTCAGGCCACAGACATGCTGCACGAACATTCTAAGGGTGACAGTTAAGCACAGCCAGCTTCATGGCCTGGTGCACCAGGAAAAAGATGTTTTATCTGGCTCAGGTATGAACTTTTGGCGATTTGAAGGTCCGATTACCTGCCCGCAACAGGGAGGAACGTCATGTGAAAATTTGGGGGCGATCCATCCAGCCATTTCGGCTTTAGGGCATGACTAACAAAGTCACCGTTAGCTTTTTATATATATATATTAGTGGGCCTATATACATTTTCTTGACCTTTTGGGTATTTAATTGTTGATACTTATACGAACCTGAAAATTATGCTAGAGCAGAAGTCTATTTTCTGTTATAGAGATATATGAGCATATAGCACCACAATGGCATTTGTAGCACCTGGAGTCTTCTTGTTTGTCTTATAAGAAAAGTTGCTCCCATGAGTGCCATTTGTCATTTTGGATCCATTGTAGATCAGTGTTAATGCTACTTGGAGATTCTATAAGCAAATGTTCTTAGTTCTAATATACTTACCTCTAAAAACAACAAAAAATGCTCAAGTTAATTATTCAGTTCAGTCTCTGTGATTACTTCAGCAGACTGTTAATCACACTAGACATTATTGTACTCATTAATATAATTACCATTTAAAAATGCTGATTGTATGTAATCATATTGACTTCAAGCAACTTTTATACCCAGAAAATTCTTGTTTAACTTCACTTGAGCTGAAATATGGCAAAGGACATATTCGGTCTCCATTTTGTTTTATATGAATAGCTATTTTAACATTGAACAATGCATTACTTTAATCAAGTGAAAAGTATACCTTGCTTGAAATTACCCATCTAGTACTGGATCCAATAGAACCACGAATGAGTTAGTTCAAGGAAGGGATGTTTGCCATCTTTTATTTCCCACTGCAGCCCCCATGCCCCACCCCCTCCAAAAATCCTTCTGAGGATTTGCAGGGACTTTGGGCTACTTATAAGATATAGTGCAGGAGACTACAAACAGGAAGGGCAATTGGCTAAAATACCCTCTCACTTCTCGTTGGACTTATGGAAGAGTCTGTATAAAAAATGAAGGGGACATGTTCTGCTTCCAAACTTTTATCTCCCTCCCAGCTTTTCCTTTCCTCCCTTTTTCTTCTATTAAAGAACTATAAAGTTTTTCGAACTGAGAAGTGGGGAGTTAGGAATTAGATATGTCATTTAATTGATTCTGAAAAATGCCATCTGAATGGGATAGTTTTAATGATATAGCATTATTCATTGGAATTGGATTTTGTATATTTCTGAAACAATTTTAATTGTTAGCTGCCCTGAGCCAGGCCTTGTGCTGAGAAAGGGCAAGATATTACATCTAATAAAATAAAAAATAAATACACTTATAATGTAAGTTTACTTACATTTTCTCAGTATTTTAATAGCTTCAGCAGAACATTTCAGTGATTTTCAATGTAAACCACACGGCAGTGTGTGAGGAGTTTATTATCCTACCAGAGCTATTTTTCTTCGAACAATGTCTGCCAGGTCTACACTGAAGTTAGGCAGCAAAATGGAAGTTACATCATAATGCCCAGGAGATAACTCTAACAAAACTTAGAAAAACAATACTTTAGGTTTCATTATATCCATCAGGCTTGAAAGTTCACCTTAGATTTACTAGTATCCTGTGGAGACCTTTTAAATGCAGTAAAATGTCTGCCCCAGGTAAAAATTTCCAGCACTTTAGAACAAAAGTTTTGTAAGTGGTGGTTTATAATGCATGTAGGGTTTGAAAAGCACATTTTTTCCCTTGTCAGAAAGATAAGACTTATTAAGATGACATACCCCGTTGGAAACAATAACATATTTCTCTCCCTCCATCTTGCAACAGCACTAGCCTGATCTAGCTTTTGTTGTTATGCATGACGGACTGCAGTAGAACATGGATGGCAATGTGCCTCGGAATTGAAACTGCATTCCATTAAAAGAGATGCAATGCAAAGGGATAACCTTCGGGGGGGCATCTCAATCTGGATATAATCATTTACACACCTACCCAATTAATAAGTGCATCTCTGATACCAGATTGGGGCAAATCAACATTGTAATAAAAATGGCATCCTCCTCCACAACCCTGTATGCCAAATTATTAAATACTAGCAGGGCCCGGCCACGCGTTGCTGTGGCTTATTGTGGTGAAATGGAAAAGGAACAGTAGCAGCAAATCAATTGCAGAGGCCAGCAGTACATGCTCATGCAAACACGCAGCCTGATACTGTGCGATGTCACTAATGTGTGTGCCCGCATTCCTTGGGGGGGGGGGAATGGAAATGCACCCTTCCCGCACATCTAGGTTGGCTGGTCATGATCCTTTACCTGGGAGTAAGTTTGGTTGGTGGCAATGGGTGTCACTTCTGAGGAAACCCTCTGAGGGGCGGGATGCAGCCATTCAAAGTATGTCACGGCTTCCCTTGCATGCCACCCCTCCCCCTCCCTCCCTTCCCTTTCCCTCCACTAGGGTGGGTGGGTCATATCAAGATGCTGGGCCCCCTGCCTCCCCTCCCTTGCATGCCACCACTCACTCTCTCCCCTCTCTCACTTCTCTTCCCTTGCGTGTCTCCCCCTCCATCCCTTTCCTCTCCCTCCCTCTCTTCCCTTGCATGCCACCCCTCCCTCCCTCTCCCTCCCTTCCCTCTCCCTCGTGTGTATGCGTGTGTATGTATTTCACTTCCATTCGAGTTACTGCCTACGTACTGTTTTCACTGCTGATATCTGGCCATCTGAGTGAACATTCTAAGCAGCACGAACATTCGAAGGATGACAGTTACACACAGGCAGCTGCATGTCCTTCACCATGGAGCCCCAGGAAAAAGGCATTTTACCTGGGCCAGGTGTGAAATTTCAGGTATGTGAACATCTAAAAATACTCTCACCTGGCTGACTATAGTGAGTGGGAATTTTCAGAGGAATTGCCCCAGCAGTTACTGAGTTATACTATCATCAACAAAAACACTGTTAGCTTGATAGATAGATAGATAGATAGATAGATAGATAGATAGATAGATAGATAGATAGATAGATAGATAGATAGATAGATAGATAGATAGATAGATAGATAGATAGATAGATAGATAGATAGATAGATATAGATATAGATATAGATATAGATATAGATATAGATATAGATATATAGATATAGATATAGATATAGATTGTTCTAGCACTTTATGAGTTTCATTCCTAGCAACTCACATTCCAACATGTTCACAATAAGCTGATACTTAAAGGATTTACACGTCAAAGCAACTGAGCCTGAGAGAGTGTTCCTTAGTGGGAATCCAGGACACACAGAGAAGTCCTTCTGTAGATCTCCTTTAAGTCACAGAATGTTCTTGGTACATAATAAAGCAGTCTCAATATGTGTATGAAATGATTGCAACCCATACAAGAGGATCAGGTAATTGCAGCACTCACAGAGGATGCTGTTTCGGGATGGGGGAGGCAGAATTTAGCAGGAAGGACAAAAGTTGCCACGATCCTCAAAGGCTGCCCTTAAATGTACTCACGATTAAGTAGGAAAAAACATGTATACTAAGAGCATCTATTGTGATTACTTGTTGAACTGTGTATTACAAGTACTTTTTAACAAGTAGAACTGAACCAAATGTTCAAATTCAATCATTTTCAGCACAGAAGGGAATATTTTGTGTAGGAGAGTCTGTTGTCCAAATGTTCTCTTAATGCTTATACCCTTTATGCTTCTGTGAAGTCCCAATAGGCTGCTTAATTGGCACTACTTTTTACTGTTCAGGAAAGGGTCCCTGTTATGCAACTAGTAAGATTTGGGCATGTGCCACTTTCACTGAAGACTACCTACTGTCCCTGAAGGCTAACTTAATTTTCTTTTGTGGTCTTCATTTGCCTTCGGTACACAGCCAAATCTTAATGGCTATGGGACAGAAACACTTATTGCCTGGGCAAAAAGAATACAAATTGTTTCTTTTTTAAAAAAAATGGCACATATCCAGATGCTTATGCCAGTAGGAAACTTGTGGTGTCTGCACCACTTTCCCAAAGGTACTGAAGGTGGGGAAAAAGCCTTGTATACTTTGTGGAGAGCAAACAGTTTTGCATTCATTTGAGGTTGCTGCAAGTAGCCACTGAAAGAGACAAAACAATTCAGAGTGTGAATTTTTTTTTACGAACAATGTCACTCTGATTTACCTTAACCCCTAAATTCCACATACACATTCATATTCTGAAACTGGATTATTTAGATACTAACTCTTTCCCAGAGTGTAGTACACATGTGAGCTCAGAACAATGTTTCATGCCTCTCCTCCCTGGCCTGATTGTGGACTTTCCATTTATTCCTCTTTCCCATTCCTGCCTTTTAACTTCAGCCCTACCCCTACAACATGAGTCATTATTTGTGCCAGGGGTTGGAGCCTCACAATCTCTAGGCTCCTGCTCCACCTTGTCTGTCCCTCAGTAGTGTCAAGTCCAGGTTCTGAAGCACAACTCTGACTCTGTAACTCTGGGTTCAAAAGTCTTTAATGGCTAAGTAACACAGACGGGAAGCTCAAAACCAATTCTAAACTGGCTTTGCTAAAACCCAATATTTCAACCCACAGGGTTCCCCTTCTTCCCTCCCCATTCCCACGCTCTGAAGCAGACTACACAACATAGCTGAGAACATCTTATCTATTATCAAGGCCAGATAGTGTACCTGGCCCCGGGCTTCACTACTTGATGATTGAGAAGAAGCAAAGTAACTGTCCATCCAGACCTCTCCCTCCCAACCAAACATGCCAGGCATTTGCGGTTGCCAGGCTTCAGCCTGAGAAGTAGTTGCCTGCTGGTGGGACCTCCCTCTCCAGTCCTCCCCTTTGTACTGCCAAACTGGTTTCTTCCCCTCCCCTTGCCACAGCTGTGATTATTGGCTGGCTTGGCTTCTCCCCTGGAGGCTAGTTTTTCCTCAGTATTATCCCTGATGTTTCATCTCTGGACAATGATAGCATTGGCTGGTGCCAACTGCACTGAGGCCAGGAAAGAAAAAGAGAGGCCTACACTAAGCTGCCTCTGCTGCCACATCCTAAGGGTCCCTTCCTGATGACTCTGGCTGTTCCAATGGGGGCCACTGGAGGTGAGAGAATGGAGAGGTCCTACTCAGCTCTTGTGACCCTAGGAAATCCCACAGTCCTGTGGGGACCATCGCAGCCATGACCAGTCTGAACTCCAGATCCACACAATACAAAGCAATTCCATGTAATTTAAATCCCAGACATTGTTCCAGGCAGAAAATGTATGGGGTGATGAAGGTGCAGGCCTGCTCCATGAAGAAAAAGAATCTAGATGACAAAAACATCACAGTGCCACTAATGTCTACAGCAGAGATGGACAGTTATATCGCATGCACTAACATCTGTTGCCTATGAAAAACACACAGACAACTAATTGCAAAGGCTGGCTATTCAGCACATATTCAGATCATGAACTCCTTTCCATATCAAACAAAAATGAGAAAGCTGAAGTATGTCATTTCTTCCATGATCCAACAAGGCAGGTCAGAACAGTTCACTTCAAGAAGAACGTTGATCAGAGAGAGTTATACCCTAGTCTTCATGTGTTCAAATTTGAGTTGAGTCAGGAAGTGGTAAACCACATTTTAAAAACTTCTCTGATATTTCGAAGTGAAGATCAAATGACCTGTCACATTATCTCATAACATTTATGGCTTTATCAACTGAGTAATCACTTCAACTGTATGTTTAAATTTGGCCACATTTCAGTGATATCCCTGATGTCACTTTATTTTTGAACTCAATAGATGATTGTGACATCAGAAAGCATTGTTCGAAGATGCTTTAGGTGTCCTTGGTAAATCATAGGGTGCTTCCGCATTGTCGTGCTCGACCTGAGATCGACTAGAGTCCGACCCGAGTCCTCCGCACAGACGTAGCGTCGGACTCGTGTCTGACTCGACTCACCTCCCTCTCGCCATTGAATTTCTCGACTCTACTGGGGAGTTGAGTCGACTGGCGGACTCAGGTTGCACTCGAGCCGAAGCCGCCGGAGTGCGGAATCTCCGTCACTCGACTCTGCCATGTAGCCAATCACAACTAAGTATTTCGCCCATGCGCAGAAGGGGAGACTCGTGGCGGCGCGAAAAGCTTTGGGCATGCGCAGAACGGGGGACACAGCAACCAATCGGAACGCAGCACAGGGAGGTGGTCCCGCCCTCTGAGCTCGGCTCCGGAGACACGAGTCGGCTGCTGTGCGGAGGAACGGGAGGACTCGAGTCAAGGTAAGACTCCGCCAACACGAGTCAAACCTGAGTCGACTCGTGTGTCCGGAAGGGCTCATAGTAACCCCTATATGCTTTTCTCACATGTATTTCAGCATGAAAGGCGCTATCAAAAGTGTGGGGGTAGTCTCTGGGGCAGGAGTCTTTAATGTACATTTTATAAAAACAAAGCCCTCATCTATCCATAGTCTGTAACCTTGATGTACATTTAATATTTTGATATACTTGTCCATCATTTTCTCCATCTCTGCTACATTCGTCATCTGTTTTTCTTTTAGTTTTACAAAAGAAATTGCTTGCTAGATCAGACCAAGATCCATGTAACTGAGTATTCTATTTCAATAGGCACTGGCTAGTAGCACCTCGATCCAATTTTTTCCTAAAATATCAAAAGGTTGGAAAAAAGGCTGGGGAAATCATGAGTTCAACAGTGTAAGGTGAACTGTAACCTACTGGTGGGTCCTGACACATCAGCTAAAGACCAAAGCTTTGATTTTTACAAGATCCAAGCCAATAGCTACAACCATTCGTGTACAACCATAACATTGTACACAAAGTTAAGTTCTCTTAAAACCTATTGATTCATGGCAGAGTTAAGCTCATGCTTAAGTTTCCATATTAACATTAATGGACCTTTAAATTGCTTAACTTCGATTATGCTATTTATTCCAAAGACTTGATCTATAGCATTAAAATATGACTTGTTAGGTAACGTTAAACGTTGCTCATTAAGTGTGCAGATAAATACAGAGAGATATGGATGGTGTCTTGAGTAGTCTGCAAGTTTCCTGTGCAATTTTATACCTGACAAAAGTGGAAATATTTTTGTCACTTTATTAGAATAAGGTACTAGAAGCAGGTGAGTCACAGAGTTAGGAAAGGCATACTGTGTCATGTAGCTTCATCATCTTGTCACAGAAAGACAGTCACCTAAAATAACATGTTAGAGAACAATATGAGTGATGACGAGGTGTCACCCGCTACCCTTGGGACAACCTTTTCTTTCTCCCACACTCAGGAACTTTTCAAAATGATCAGCCGCAACTTGTCCTTGCTTAATATCATCCTCTTCTCTCATTTTTCTCTCTGGCCTTTTTATTCAATATATTGCCAAGTATTGTCTTCTTTCTATTGTTTCCTTACTGTGATATCTTTTAACTGTGCTTATAATTAGGGATGTGTCATTGGAAAAGCTGTAATCAAGGTCTAACTTGAACCATATTTATTTGTAAGCATAGGTAGAGAGAAATAAGTCTTTGTGGCATTTGGGAATGGTCACAGTTATTTTCAAGCAATATTCTTCTACAGATGTACTTCCAGCATTTCAGGCAGGGCCTAGAATGTTAGGGGATAAGTAGAGTCTCAGTCTACATTTGATTCCTTCCACTGGTCAGAGCAAGCATGCCTACATTAAGAGAAAGAGGCAACAAGCTTTGCATGTACACACTGGCTGGCAAGGCAGGATTGCAGAGACTGGGGAAAAAGTGAGGCAGAAGCCCTTTGTTATAGGTAATCTGTTGCCCCTACTGACTGGGAAAAATACAGTCAGAAACTTCACCACTACACAGTAGTAAAGATCAAGCATATACAAAGGTACAAGAGTGATCAGCAATGGAAAAGGAATAGAGGGCTAGCACGGTGTAGTGGTTGGGAGTGACAAACTCTAATCTGAAGAATGTAGTTCAATTCCCCACTCCTCATATGAAGCCTGCTGGGTGACCCTGAACTAGTCCAGTTCTCTCAGAACTCTCACTCCACCTACCTTACAAGGTGTCTGTTGTGGGGAGAGCAAAAGAAAATGATTGTAAGCCACTTTGAGATTTCTTAAGGGGAAAATGGGGTATAAAAAGCTACTCTTCTTGTTCTTCTAATTTCTCTGTTAGACAACAGCTGATCAAAGATGTCTGATAGACATCCTTTGGAGCCAACATGTATATGTATTCCTATTCACACTAAAGCAAGAAGGTCTGTTTTTAAACAAAACAAAAGTATAATTGCAGGAGACCTCATTCTGCTCCCCATCTTTCTTTACTCTACTTTTTGAGTCTTGTATTCTCATGATGTGACTAAAGTATGGTAGCCTCAGTTTAGTGACTTTAGCTTCTAGGGAACCGACTTGAAGAAAACTGCTGAACAAAATGGAGAAATGGAGTGCTGCTAAGTAAGGTGAAGAGAGTTTAACTCTTTATGTTTAATTTCCATTCTGGTAAAAGCAAAAAACCAACACTCTGAAATGAGAATGATCTGAACTGAGACCACAGTAAATTGGGAGGAATGGCCAATTCTTCAACTCCATGTCATTTACTGATCATAACAGACGCATATCTAGCTGCCCTATGCAACATGGAGGAGTGATGGTTGAGGGGTGAGATCCAACTTTTCTTCTAACCTAACCTTCTGTCCTACACTCCTATCCATCTCCCTCATTTAACCAATAAAAACATTAGTGGAATTCCTACTATACCAGTTATTCATTCTGGATGTTTTTTATAAAGAGAACAAAAGAACCCCACTGTTATTTGAGTCTTCTCTGATAGCATGAACAAGAGGTGGTGGTAGGCTGACTGTAGTATGAACAATTCTAGACAGTTATAACAGAAGAAAAAACATGTGCACAGGATTGCTAGGCAAAACAAACTTTATTTATGTACTTTTTACAGTGAAATCATGCATAGATGAACTGCAAGTAGAGAAAACCTCCATGGGAAATCTTTGCCCAATGGTAGTCAGGATGGAGAATCTCTGTAGCAGCACAAAATGGTGGGCACTAATGATGAAAATGAAAGTAAAATGTTTAAAATTACTGGGTGGGAAAATAATATGTTTCTTACTGTCCTGCTGTCCACACAGCAAGCAGGAAATTACTTGACCCTGTCCTGGCAAAAAAGATGACTAGCTGTAGCAATTTTTAAAAAACCCGGGTTGGGTGAAAAAACTCAACTTGAAGACATCAGCGCAGAAAACTGTGCAGAGTTCCTCCTCAAATCGTTTTTAATAATGTCCTTAAGTTGTTATATTTGTGCTGTGAAGAAAGGAACATTAAAGATTTAGGGGGGAAAATCATCTCACCTTTCTTATCTCATTTTTGCTGCAGATGGTGAGACTTACTTGCACAATAAATACACCACTACGACAGGCTGGAAAAGGAATGGGCCGCAGCCCGTTTATTGAAATATCAAACATAACAGCAATAACTATATACAAAAGAGCTGGGCGGCAAACGGGTCGCACATCCCATCCCATCATATGGGACTGGCGGGAAGGGAAGCCCCAGAGATAACACTCCTTGCTTCCACCCTCTTCCCGCCCATGCTGAGGAGACGGGCACCGGCTAAGCCCCAAGGCCACACACAGCCCGTCCTCCTGCCTTGCTTGCTGGGGTGTCGGGCACCGGCTAAGCCCATGGCCGCCTACCGGCCCGACCCAACCCCACTCCTGGGAGGTGGCGGGCAGCGGCCCGGCCTGCCACCTGCCTGCCAGCCTGCCCGCACCACCGCCTGTGCCCATAACAGGGCGGCACAAGCCTGGGAGCTCCTAGCCGGAAGGCCTGCGTTTCTCTCCCCAGATGTGCGACAATCCGTTGCAAAAAACCCGCCCAGGCTGCGACAGTAAGGCTCTCAAAAGAAAACCCCGCCAACCCAGTTACAGGGAGGGTGGGTGGGCCACGCTGCTTGCTGGGTCTCCGCCGCCCCGGGGAAGGAAGCGTGGACCCCGGGAGAAGAAGCGCTCTATATATACCCAGGCTCCTCCCCGGGCCAAAGTGGCTGGGAGCCAATCAATGCACCCGGGTTCTGTGCAGCATGCGAATTCCTACCTGTACAACCCCTTTATTTTTTGCTGCGCCATGCTCAAATTCCACCCCAGCAGCAATGGCTGCCCCTGGTTATTCAGGTGCATCTTATTTGCTGCAGATGGTGAGACTTACTTGCACAATAAATACACCACTACGACAGGCTGGAAAAGGAATGGGCCGCAGCCCGTTTATTGAAATATCAAACATAACAGCAATAACTATATACAAAAGAGCTGGGCGGCAAACGGGTCGCGACTTTATCCCATCCCATCATATGGGACTGGCGGGAAGGAAGCCCCAGAGATAACACTCACTTGGCTTCCACCCTCTTCCTCGCCCCATGCTGAGGAGACGGGCACCCGACTAAGCCCCAAGAGCCGCGACACAGCCCGTCCTCCTGCCTTGCTTTTGCTGGGGTGTCGGGCACCGGCTTCCTAAGCCCATGGCCGCCCTACCGCCCCGACCCAAATTCCCCACTCCCTGGGTAAATGGGCAGACTGCCCGGCCTGCCTGCACCCTGCCACAGCCTGCTCAAGCACTCACCCCCCGGCCCATAACAAGGGCACAACTGCCGCCTGGGAGCCCCCCCCCTAGCCGGAAGGCTCGTTCTCTCTCCCAGATGTCGCGACATAATCGTTGCAAACCCCGCCACGCAGGCGTCTCCTCCCTCGCGAGCTCAATCGCCCAAACTGCCTCAAGCCTGAGCCTGTCCCTATCTCAACCATCGGAGGAGAGTAAGTTGAATGGACTGAAGCCACATGTCCAAACCCCATTAGGTCAGGCGGACTTCATCTGGCTCGAAGAAGAGTCTCCTGTTGTCCCGGGAGATCTCGGAGTGGTCCGCCACCGGGCTTCCCCAAGCGCGGGAGAGGACCACCTTGGCGGCCGCCTTTGTTGACCTTTTCTGCAGGCCCCTGTCCACGGCAGTGGGATCCACAGCTCCCCTCCAGTGGACCCGCTGCAGCATCTCAGACCAAACCATAGGTCGTTACCAGGCCGATGCCTGGCAAAGCTCCAGGCGGTGGCCACACTGCGACACCGCAGGTCAAGGTTCTCCGGACCTGGCAGGGAGAGGTCCTCCTCCCAAAATGAATGACCACCAGGGTCCGCGCGTGGCTTCGACTGGAAAATATATTCAATTATTTTGGGCTCCAGCTCATGCCCACAGCATGTGCCCCTTCTGCCCCCATCCACACAATTCTTCACGCGGCGCTTCCCCGAAGTCCGAGATGTCGGCCCCAGTCCGAACCGGTGCAGGCGTATTCTTCAGCACGGTTGATTTGCGAGGTTGTTGCCCCCACGCACTCCACACCTGTCGATAGACAGTCTGCGGCGCCCCTGGAGGCACTCGTGGAAAGAATTAACAGGAGTCCCAGGGTGTGTGGTGAATCGTACGCCCGAAAGGCCCCGGACCGGCCACCTGCCCAAAAGCGCCAAATGTCTTCCTCGTCTCTACCATCCTGTGCCAGCTGGCCGTGGCGGCTCTCTATCCTGAAGGAGTGCAGGCCAAATTCCAGCGGCCCGGCAGCCCAGCCCGGGACAGGGCATGCCGCCCGGAACACCGCCAGGAACTGGAACCTGGTGAGGGGGGGACCCATCCTCATGCACACTAAAGAGCATGTGCCACCCGACTCCGCGAAAGCCTGTGCCGGAGCCACCGCCGATGAGTGGAGGTGAGGGGCAGGAGGCGCTCGCCCGTAGGGGCTGGCATGGTGATCTAGCACCACCGCACCCTCCTGGTCGGTTTTTGAATGAGCCAGCCACGCATAGAGCCATGTCCCCAGACAGGACTATTGGTGCTCCCTTTGCAGGCAGCTGCGGTGCTGGAAGGCCGATCCCTGGTGGGCTGCGACCAATTCCCCGGGCCTGGAAAGCCCCATGGTGTGCCAGGTGGAAAGCAGCTGTGAAGAGCAAGCTCATAGCGTGAAGCTGCCATTTCTCTTTTCCTGCCGCGTGAGCACCCTCGGTGACTGCCCGAAGCACCTCCCCTGGTGACTGGGCGCCTGAGATCCCTCTCTCTGCTCTAGGGCCGACCCTGGTCCAATCCAGCCATCACCAGCCGGAGCACGACGAATGCCTTGGTAACGTCCGGAAAACCCGAGACCCTGCAATAGAAGGCGATGCCTCTCGCCAGTTGCTGCACCCCCCCATGGTCGCGGGGGGTGCATCCCCTGCCCATGGAGCCGGACAAAGGTGCACTCGAGGAGGAGGCCTCGTCGTTCACTCCCCCCGCCGCAGACTTATCCCTCCCGGTGGGTCACGTGAGAAGCTCACGAAGTCCCGCACGGCATTTCGGTCGTATCTGCGTACTGCATGTGGCCCGGGTGCCAACGAAGTCCAAAACACCTGTGATGACTGCTCGCTGCAAGGTCTCCAGGAGGGACGCTGGCACTGTCGCCGGAACAGCTCATCGCCTCGGGGGCCAGGCGCCAAAAAATCGATCCACCTGCGCTGGCGAGATAAAGGCGTCAGCAATCTCATCTACTTGCAAACCTGGAACGAAAAGCAGCTTTTAAAAGGGAAATGTTAAAAAGAGGAGGCAGGTAATGGGAAACCACAAATTGCGGGAACCAAGCGCGCATGTGACCCATTGCGCTTCGACTTTTGGAGGACTGCCTGTTCACCTCTACGTAACCACAGCCTGGTTTATCACACCAGAAGAAAAGCAACCCTTCTATTTTGCCAAAGGTCGTATCTGCAGACGTGGCACCGCCACCAAGATGGGAAACAGGCTCCAGAAAAGTGAGATCCCTGGTGATACCCTGTGAGATGAGCCAGGCCGGGGGCCAGAGACCTTTGAGCACCACCGGCCCTGAAAGTAAAACCTCCTTAAAACCAAAGGCGGACCGAAGGCGTCAGAGTGCACCTGCAACTCCAAGCCGGGTTCCAGAGGTGTCTGCCACTAGGGAAATGCACCGCTTGGAAGCCCCGGGCTGAACGCCATAGCCAGACCTGCAGATCCTCCTTCAGACCCCGGGATACCCTGATGTGGGTGATCAGGGGACTTGCAGCCCGACAATGACCTGGCTGTAGCCGAGAGCAGAACGCCTCGCCGAAGCTTCACCTACCCACCCCTGCAAGCATAAAATAAAAGTGGCCCAGTAAAGATTGGACCTGGCGAACCCTGCATGTGTTTTAAATGGAGCACGGATTGCAGCAGGGTGGTGAGAGGGCCAGAGAGCTTATCCGCGAAGAGGGATGCAGGAGGTGCCTTGAACCGTGGTCCAGGTGGATGCCCAAATAGCAGAGAGGGTGCAGTGGAGGGCCCCTCTGTCTTGTTGGGGAGCCAAGGGGACCCCAGCTCAGCAAATCGCCAGCCTGCAGAAAGCCTGCAAAGCAAAATCACATTCCCTGGTGCCCTGCCCACCCGATGGAACAAAAAAAAAATCACCCAGATAATGAGTCGTACCCGCCCGGAGGGCAATTCCTCTCGCTTGAACAGCCCATTCAAGCGAACGATGGCATGAAAGTCTCAAAAGCTGCACAGGCAAAAGAGCAGCCCATGGGCATGGCCTTGTCCACATACCAGCTGCCTTGGAAATGGATGCCCAGGCAGCTCGGGAAGTCCAGGGGGGAAATGGGCAGGGAGCCGGAAAGCAGATTGAATGTCACCGCCACAGTGGTTGCCAGAGAGGGCACCAGTGCCCTCGCCTGCCTAATGGAGTGGATATGGCCTCGGGTCCAGGGGGGCATAATCAACCGAACAATAACAGACCCCTACGGGGTCTATGGAAATGATTTAATGGGAAACCTACCCCAGCAGGCGCCAGCGGCACGCACTGTCTGGGTAACAGCTGCAGCCACACCAGCAAGGCTGAAGCGACTGCAGTTGGGAAAAGTCGTCAATGTTTTGCGGGGGCGGGGGCACTGCTTTGACCACCGGAATCTTTTTGTGAGGGACCAGCGCCGGGGGACCGGGCC
Source organism: Sphaerodactylus townsendi (assembly GCF_021028975.2). Classification (NCBI taxonomy): domain Eukaryota; kingdom Metazoa; phylum Chordata; class Lepidosauria; order Squamata; family Sphaerodactylidae; genus Sphaerodactylus; species Sphaerodactylus townsendi. The sequence continues at coordinate 49,240,867 of NC_059426.1, forward strand.
TGCCGCAAGGGGAGCGCCCCGCCGGCTTGGGGCAGCTCGCTCTGCCATGACTGCCAGAACAGTTGGAACAAACATGCTCAAACCTGCACTTGGGCCACTGGCAAGCGCCCCGGTTGAAATCCCAACAAAGCCCTTTTGCCCCCGCCCGCCCCGGGAAAGCTCTAGCGGATTTTTGGGGGGCAGATGGCTCGACGGCCCCTTTTAAGGCCAGCTGGACGACGACCATCCAGGTTTGGTCGTGGATGAGGTCCCAGCGGAACCGGCTCTTGTGGGATGCGTTCTTCCGGATGGCTTCATCGTAGGCAATGGCTGCTGGCTCGCCGGCCAGCGCCCGAGCTCGCAGCACGTGGTACATGTGGGCCGCCAGGTGCCAGGCCCGCAGGGGGTAGGCGGCCCTGACGAGGGCCAGGAATTCAGTGAAACCCTGCAGCCAGTTGCTAAAGAAATGCGCTCGGCTGCCGCCGGGTCCCGCCGCTTTCTGTCCGCTTTCCCCCCCGACAAGCCATATTCACCCTCCCGCTGGGGAAACTTGAAAATAACGACATAGTACCCGTCGAGTGCCCGCTCCCGGAGCTTCCTGGGGAGGTGGGACCCAGGCGGGTTGCTGCGGTCGTCCTGAGCCGGGCTGGGAAGGGTCGCCTCCGCACCCCCCAAGCGCCTGCGTTTTGCGATCCAAAATGGGAGAGCGGGCACGTGTTCCCCTTGGAACCAAAATTCCCCCCCCCCCAACCTGGGCATCGTCGTCCTCGGAGGACTCACCCGAAGATGAAGAGCTGGGAGACTGTCTAGAGGACCGGGAACGCCTCAACGACCGCTTCCTCCTCCTGCTCTCGAGCGGAGGTTAACGGATGCGTCCACTGATGTGGGCCAGCTGACTGGCGGCAAGAGCTGGAGGAACCTCCACCGCCCTTTCGAGGTGCTCGCCAGACCACGCCGGCAGCAGCTGACGTGGAGGCTCCGGCTCCCCTGCACCCAGTGGGGACGGACTCGCTGGCCACACCGCCCGAGGGCCTGCGAGAGGTGCAACAGCGTATCCGCTAAGTTCGCGGTACCAGGAAAGGATCAGTGCCCGCGTCGCCAGCCGGCTCCGTCGAGGCCGCGGGAGAGCCCTCCCCGCCGGGAAGGGGTGCTCCACTGGGCCAGCGGGCCTGCCCCGGCCAATGGGGGACAGACCCAAAGCCGCAGCCGCCAGCGTCGCTGCACCAATCCGCCCGACCACTGGGCCGCCTTCCGGAGACCCCGGGCCGGTCTGGGCCCGAACCCTATTTAAGAGGGCTCGAGCTCTGCCCGAAGGTTCCTTGCTCTTGGCCCGCTTGGGACCCATGCGAGCGCGAGACCGGTCGCGACCAGCAAGGAGAAAGAAGGAATAAAAGTGAGAACAAGCAAGGTGAGGAAAAGTCGGAAAAAAGGAAAGAAAAGGCAAGTTTAGAGGCCGCAACCAGTCTCCTTCCAGGCCTTATGCGAGACGCCAACCACACAACCACGCCTTGCTGGGTCTCGCCGCCGGGAAGGGCGCGGACCGGGAGAGGCGTCTATATATACCCAGGCTCCTCCCGCCAAAGCGGCTGGGAGCCAATCAATGCACCCGGTTCTGCAGCATGCAATTCCTACCTTGCAACCCCTTATTTTGCTGCGCTGCTCACCCCAGCAGCAATGGCTGCCCCTGGTTATTCAGGTGCATCTTATTTTTTGAAGCTGCAGTCATCTTGGCCCCAGGTTCTCAAACAGAGTATGTCTCATGACTTTTACTGGCCTCAATCTGAACCAGTGTTTTGAATGGGCAAGAGACAGCTAAGCAAGCCAGTCTCTTGACAGTACCAGCTGGCCAGGTTAATCAGACTTTAAAAATGAATCTATTAATGGCTCATGTTTATGCAAAGTGAAAATACAAAAATATGAAACAGATAAAGAGAAAATTATCTATCTAAAAATTTTTAAATCTTCATCCAAGGAGTTCAGAACAGCATGATTGTCCATTTTCCATGTTATTTTTACAATGACCCAGTGAGGCTTAGAGGTTAAGCTGAAAACGAATGGCCATCAGTCAGCCAGTGTCACACTTCAAGGTAGAGAGGGTTTTGAACTATCACACCACTCTGGTTCCAGGTAAAGTTAGAGTAATCATATTGGCTTTGCACTAAATTATTGGACTGGATGAAGATGTCCTTAAGTCGTCTACACTCTTCACTAAAATGTCAGCTGCCTAAAATGGCGGACCTTCAGCATTTCTTTTATAGAGTCATTTCCCTTTTATACCCAGCATTAGCTGACAGAAGGCTTTCATCTTTCCCCTCTGGAAGAGAAGAAACAAGCCTTTTAGTGTCATTTGTTATGGCAGCATGATCCTCAAAACATGTATAACTTGAGGGAGGAAACCTTAATTATGCAATTATGCAATTAATTAATTGAAACTCCAGTCCTCCAAGTACTTGCCCCACTAATGATGAAAATCCTTTGAGGATCCCACTGCCTTACACCAAAGCTGAGATATGTATTTAAGTTAAAGCAATTACAGTTAAAACACAAAGTATGAGATAGAACAAATACATACCCTGGAGGGAGCTTGCTATCTTTCCTGATTTTTTTAAAAAAATGGTTATCAATTACTAATAGAGGTCACCTTCAACACTTGTTTTACAGCAAGTTCTTATTTTTATGCATAGTTCTAGCTGACAGAAGGGTTCATTTTTTTCCTTAAGGATAAGAAACAAATGGTACTGAACGATTCGCATGTCCCATAGCTCATTCATTATGTTGAGAGAGCCTGAGTATTAAAGAGATGAACCAATCTCAAAAGAAACCCTAGGCTGTTAGGGCTGAAAAATACCATTAGAATTTGACTCATCCTCCCTACATTTCACAGCCATGAGGGTGACACGGATCCTTGAGCAGACCTCTAGGTTCAGCAAGCCTTTGATTGATTAAGCCGTTTCCTAGGGAAACAAAACCGTAATGAGAAACACCACTCTGCTCTCGCTAATGGATTAAGCAGCAGGCTCATTGCAATTAGTGTGTTCAAAATAACCATGCAGACTGGGGCACAAACAACTGGAAGTTTTCTGCACAAGGTCGGTTGACATGAAGGCCACTGGACCAGGGCACAACCATTTTGAGTGATGTATGTGAAACAGATAGTGAACGAGGTTACAGTGACAGATGTAATTTTTTAAAAAAAGAAATGATCATTGCTTCGGCCTGTTTCCAGGACAAAATTTCCAATGCAGGATGGAGCTTTCCCCCCCCCCCTCCACTGTAGCCCACTAAATTTGGGGAAGGTGGTTAGGTATTGCCTGGCTCCATGTCATTAACCTGACTTCATGTCATAAACCTGGCATTCCGTGGAGGTCTCCCTTCCAAACACTAGCCAGGCCGACCCTGCTTAGCTTCAGAGATCTGATGAGATCAGGCTAGCCTGGGACTATCCAGGGTCAGGGCATGCAACAATTGCACTCCTTTTTTTAAAAGCATACCAAAGTTAAATAAATGTGGCAACCATGATGACAATTTCCCCCCCAGAACAATCTATTTGCGATAGCCCAATTTACACATGCAAGTCTTCATTGGATGTTTCACTGATCAATTGATGAATGGGAATGTGTGAACCAGGTCTTCTGTTATTTGAATTTTCCTTGTTTTCAGCTTCTTTGTAGATCATGTGGATAACAAACATAAGCAATCTGCAGGGATATGATGGGGTTAGTGAGCACATTTAATTCTTAAAAATTCTGCCATGCAGTTGCATTCTACCTATGCTTTTGAATGTATACTAAAAACCTCTCTTGTGGTTTGGAATTCTCTCCAGTTTTTGAAATGTTTAAAAGATAAGCTTATGAAACAGCAGGTTATACAAGAAGGGATACAGTATCAGTGATTAATGGCCCGATGGAGGTTGTACCACATACCAAGTTATCGTTGCTCATGCAGGTATAACAGACTGCTATGACAAATGACAGGAAGTCATCTACAGTCACTTTTCATGCCAAAGTCCAAAATGATTACTTCTTTAGACCTCGTTTTTCAAATAAATAATCTGATAATATAATCTGTTACTTTAACATCCATACTTTGGGGGGCAGGTGAATAACTGGCAATAAAATGCTTGTCTTAGCAAGAAAGAAGCACTACATATCCAAAAGCAAATTTATTTTATTTGTATTTATTTATTCCTTATATTGATAACCCACCCTCCCCTGAAGGGCTCATGGCGGCGTGCAAGATTTTAAAACCACATAAAATCATATAAAACCAGTGAAAACATTCCAGTTACTAAAACAGATGGCAACAAAACCCAACCCCTCCCCTCTGTACCCATAGGAAAGCCGAGGTGATCTTATTTATCTTCCCAGCTGGCCAGGTGGAAAAGGTTGATGGAACAAGGTTGTCTTACAGGCCCTGCAAAATTCCTCTAGGTCTCTCAAGGCCCTAACCCTAGGGAGCCAGTTCCACCATGCAGGGGCCAAAGCCATAAAAGCCCTGGTCCTTGTAGAGGCCAGCCAGATGTGTCTGGAGCCTGGGACCTCCAGCAGGTACTCCTCCGAAGAGCAGAGGGCCCTGGAGGGGCAATATGGCCTTAAAGGTCAAAACCAAAACCTTGAATATGATCCAGAAGTCGATAGGCAGCCAGTAAAGGTGGTACAGGACAGGTGTAATCTGGTCCCAGCTGGATGGAGCCTGGCTACCGCGTGCTACATGAGTTTAAGCTTCCGGATCACACCCAATAGTGGACCTGCGTACAGTGAGTTACAGTAATCCAGCCTGGAGGTCACTGTTGCATGGATCACTGTGGCTGGGTTAGAAGGGCAGAGATATGGGCAGAGACATAGCTGGGCCAGAGTGTACAAGGTGCGCACTCTGTGTTTTACACACACACACACACACACACACACACACACACACACACACACACACACACACCCCATGGCCCCCTGTCCCCCTGCCCTCACTCCTTACCTTAGTGCAGGCTGGAGAAGTGGCCTGTTCCCTTCAGGCTGAAAATGGCCTTGTGGGAACTACACTTCCCATGAGACCCTGGGGCTTGCAAGGTCTCCTGGGAAGTGTAGTTCCAACCAGGCCATTTTCAGCCTGAAGGGAACAGGCTGCTTCCCCAGCTTGAACTGTTTCACAAAGGTAAGTGTGGAGGGGGTGTCGTGGGGGGGCAGGAGGGGAGTGCTGCGGGGGGGGGGTCTATTCCCCCCCATGTGCACCCAGTGCAATGTGCACCCCACGGCCTCTGGATATGGGACCAGTTGCCATACCTGCCGGCAACTGAAGTTCCAGACCAGGATTAATTACTTCTGCTTTAAAATATGAACTTGATGTTCAGAATACAGCATCTTGAGCTCTTGCTGATGTTAATCACTGTGTCATGGATCATATATCAATGGACAGCGTCCACCAAAACTAGTCCACCAAAACTACCACTGCAATTGGGGCTTGGCATAGGCTTTGCATGCAGAAGGTCCTAGGGTCAACCTACGGAGCCTTTAAGTAGCAGGATTTGAGAAAGATCTCAGTTTGAGAACCACTGCCAATAAAAATAAACTGTACTGAGCTAGACAGATTGGTTGACTGACTTAATATAAGGCCTGATCATATGACCAACCTGTTTTCATTTTGATGGGAATTTCATAAAATTGATACCAAGTCCTAAGGTATTGAATACATACTGATTATGGCATAACTGCAGTGTGTGATGGAATGTATTTTGTTATATGCAAAATTTACAATTAAGCAGAAATTTCATGCTAGAAATCAGTTTATAAAACTTGTCCTGGTATCTAGCTCTGCCCAATCAAATAATTCTATCTCAAGAATATAGAGGAGTCAGTATGTTATGGTGGAACCTATCGTAGCCATCATTTCTGCCTCTTCCTCACTTCCTCCCTAAAAATAATCTGAGGGCTTCTTGTTTTTTTTTCCTTGGGGAGATCTAATATTGGTTTCATCTTTATATACATATCTACATTTTCTCCATTCCCCCCTTCAAAAAACCTCCTAGATTTTTATTGTGTTTTACTATCTACAATACATTTTGCATTTTTCTGGGTTTTAAAAAATACAGTTATCATCGTGCCTATCTCAGGCATCCAGATACAATTTTTAAAAGCAGAAGATTGCAGCTATTGTGATTATCACTGAGGAATCATGGTCTCATGCTGCTGAACAGTACCAGCTCTAAAATTGTCTTGACCGCTTCATTATACCAAGAGGAAGAAGTCTGATTATTGCTTAACACCTGCCTTGCTATTTCATCACACTAATTATCTTGCTACACAAATATCTAAATAGCTTCAAAAGGAAGGGAGGAAAGAAATGGGCAGGCTTAAATGTCAATAAGCTATAAATGAAAATGTCACACTCATAACCTGAGGCCTTATACATTTCCCCTACTAGTCAAAGCCCTTTGGCAACTATTTAATGCTTCCCCCACCCTTGGAAATACTAATTACAGAAGTGTGACACATCTATCCACAATCAAAAACGATTCTTTATCTTGGGATCTTTTAGTGCAGTTGAAAATACATTTTAAAAAGGAGGCTCTAAAACTCATAGAGTGATTGGCTTACTGCTTGTATGGCCATTTGCAGCTGCTTGTCTAGTGTAACAGGGCTTTGAAATTAGGTAGTTAGTTAAGTCTCCATATTTCCATAAGTATGGTAATGGCTATGATCATCAACAGGGAAACAGTGCTTGCTGGGAGATGGTCCTACAGGACATGAAACAGGAACTATAAAGAGGGAAAGATATTTTGCCACACCCTAGTCTGATTTACTGGTAAATTCAGCAGTTATAGTGCATATTTAAGTTAATAAAATAAACCTGAGGAACTACCCATAATTGAATACTCAGATATTGTAATAATAGACATCCTGGACTTTCCTGTCAGAAAAATCCATGAGATAAATTATTACAATAGCACAAAAATCCAGCAAAGGTTAAATCCCTTGCTTGTTTGAAATGTAATGTGTCTCAGCTGCTTGACACTACAATTTTCCAGCCCAAAAACTGGAATAGAACTTACCAGTGATGCTTTAGGGGCCTGCCAGGTGCTTGACAAACTTCCTATTTTGCTTTGTGAGTCAGGCGCTAAAACCAGAAAGTTTATTGTAAGAATGTGAAAGAAGTTCAAGTTTGCTGGCTCAATTCAACCACATTGTTTCAAAAGGATTCTTTAAAGCTGTAAGGCAGATTTTTGACTACTAAACAAGTTCAAGCCAGGAACAAAATTTAAGAAGAGAGCTGAAATCAATATATTAGAGTGATGTCTATTTTTCGCCTTTGACTATATCAGATGGATTGTCCATTCCGTCTTCAGCTTTTTAAAAAATTGTTTTGTCTTTTAACTTTTGTGTCTTTATGACTTGGTACGTCATTTTAGTCCCTTGCTGGATGTGTTCCCATCTGCCTTTCTGCCTCCATAGAAACACTAGGATGGCTAACAAGTTAAAACATACAAATTGAAATCTCATCTTCAAAACCATTAAAACCAGCACACAATGAAAATGTTAAACATGTTAAAGGCAGGGCTTAAAATCAATACAACCATTCTGCAACCATTGAAGATTCCCAAACACTTTTCTAGGGCAGCCCTACATACAGCACACCCTTCCCAGCCCATTGACTTCAGTCAATTTAGAAGACTGTAACCTTCTTTAGGATTTCATTGTTGGTAGTTCTCCCTTTTGACCCTCTTTGAAGCACAAAGTACCTGCTTTGTTGAGATGTCATTGTCCAATGACAATTTCTTGGCCCCTGTTTGTCAATCAGCCTTGAAACACAGGCTCTACTGTCAAGTCAAAAACAGTCAACTGTTGATTAAAAATGAATCTGGTCATGCTAGTTGATTTAAAAATTGCACCAGACTCCAGCCCTGATGTAAATGTAGCCAAAGAAACAACTAAAAGCAGTTGTCTTGATGTTAGGTTTGGACTGATTTTAAGTCATCTAGACCTATTGTTGCTGGGCGACAGAGGAAAACTCCTCAGTGCTCATCAAAATGCTTCACAAAAACACAGATGTAATGAAACTGAAACAATAAAAAGTGGTTCCCGTTTATTCACATCTCTTAGTAACAATATTCTGTTCAGATACAGAAATGATCTTCTAAATACTTCAGTTTAATCATTAGCAAAAATGCCCTTCCCCAGATGTCTACATATTAGATGGCAAGCGACAAGTTTGTAAGGCAAATACAGAATGTTCCTTCTTTGCCACTAAAAATCCAACTCTACAGATCTGTGGTGCTTTATTCCTACTCTGCTCCATTTCAGCCTTTGCTCCTTGTCACGCCTTTCTGAGTGTTTGGAGTGGCAGTGTGTTTCAGTGCTTTTAAATCGAAGAGGCAGATTTCCCTCTTTTGGTGACCCACAAAACAAGCAGAAATGGCAAGCCATAAAGTTTAATTCAACAGCCAATGTTCCATTCAGTGTTCCATATGCATGATCAACGAGCAGGGCTGTAATGCGAAACACTGAATATTCATGAAGGTGGAGCTTGCTCACCCTATTTTTGAAAGCACAATACCAATTTCACGTTGATAATAACCTGGCTCATTTAATCAAAGAAAAGGTTGCAGTTTCTCTTGCATTTTCCTCACTCACCATCCTGGTAAGTCAAGACGCTCCTGCAAAAAAAAAAAAAAGCTTTGTTTGCAAGTGTGGTTTTATAAAAGAGCCTTCTATCAGCTCCAGAGTTATTATGCACATATCAATGCTGAGGATGCTGTTGACCTTAACTGAAAGAGTCTGATCAGGTATGCCGCAAAGCTTCTATGCTGCTCTAGCCAAAGGATAAAAATCTCATGTCTATCATAGCCTCATACAAATAAAATATCTTCCGGTGCTCTGAGAAGCAATTCAGCTATATTCATGCATAGGCAATCTATAACTATAAATAATCTTATTTGAATGGGAGCAAACAATTTAAGAATAGAAACCAGTGTTGCGTTGTGGAACGGTTGTACATCCCTGGAGAAAGTCTGGCCACAATCTTCCAGGATCTTCTCCTTCACTGGGCCTATTGAAAAGAACGCCTTGCTCAATGGGACCTGGGCAGGGAAATGTCCAGGTAAATTATGCTCAAAGGAGACAAGCATTAAAGTCAAGATGATCACTTCATATTTATATCTGGCTGCTTCTTCAAGAGGCCCTGGCAGGTGAGGCAGTTATCTATATTAGCTAGGCATATTTGTTGAGTATGATTTGAACCAGTGGTGGGATTCAGCCTGTTCGCACCACTTCAGCAGAAACTGTTGTTAAAATGGTGTTTGTAAACAGCCAGTCGTTAAATTATTTGAATCCCACCACCGGAACCGGTTGTTAAATTATTTGAATTCCATTTGAATCCCACCACTGGAACCAGCTTGTTAAATTATTTAAATCCCACCACTGGTTTTAACCTTTCCATCTGCTTTTCTGAGGGGAAGACAGGAAAAGGAAAAAAATCACCCCAATCATGGTAAAATAGACAAGATTATTAACATAAAGGCAAACGAAGTATCTTTAAGTCCCAAATCCTGGGATGAAAAATGAAAATTGTGTCTCACTGCTTTAGCTTCTATTTTCATTCCTGCGGAAACATAGAGTTGTGAGAAGCATCACAAGCATCCTTTGTGTATCCAAATCATTTATATATTTATTGGATTTAATCTCTCACCCCTCCCCTTTCAAGCTTGGGGAGGTGTACAACAGTTACAAAACATTTAAAATATTCAGTCCTTGATAAATACATAAATATCAAGTGGTGATTAATCCAAACCATCATAGTTTTGGAACCTACACAACAAGGAGCCATGGTAATAACACTATTGGTGCAGTGATGGCCAAGAGATGATAAGAACGAATAGTTGGAAAATGTCGATGCGGGAGACCTCCAGATGTTAACCAAAGTTGTCTCAACTATATGTCTGGTGGAACAGCTCCATTTTACAGGCCCTGTGGAACTGCATTAAGTCCTGTAGGGGCCCAGTCTTCTCAGACAGAGCATTCCACCAGGCTGAAAAAGTCCTGGCCCTGGTTGAAACCAGCCAGACTTCTACTAAGCTGGGTCTGCCAGAAGACTTGCACTCGCTGAACAGAGCAATCTTTGGAGGGCATGCTAGGAGAGACAGTCTGTGAAGAGCTTTGTATGTTAATACAAGAGCCTTGAATCTAATCCAGTATTCCTCCAGAGGCCAGTGCAGCTGGCAGACCACAGGTTGTATGTTCATCCACCACAAGGCTGCCACATTCTGGATGAGTTGGAGCTTCCAAAAGTGGCTCAAGGGTAACCCTGTGTACAGCAAATTGCAATAGTCTAACCTAGAAGTGACTGTCACATGACTCACTGTGGCTCGATCCAACTGGGAGAGATAAAACACCAGTTGTTTCACCTGGTGTAGATGGAAAGCACCACCCAAGCGGTATATGCTACCTGGGCCTCCATCAATAAAGAGGCATACAGGAACATTCCAAGACTCTTGGCAGTCCAGGGTCAGCAGCCAGCACTCCCCAATCAAACCTTTCTGCTCCAGCCACATAGCCTCTGCCTTCACTGGATTCAGCTTCAAATTACTTTCTCTCATCCACTCCAGCACTGCTCTCAAACAACTGGCCAGAACTTATGGAGTAGCATCTGGATGGCTGCTCATCAACTGGTACAACTGGAGATTACTAGCATATTGATGATACCCAAGTCCAAGCCATCCATGTTAAATAAGATGTTAAATAAGATCAACAAGAGAATTGTCCCCTGTGGAAAACCACACACCATACTTCCTCCCTATAGCAACCCTCTATCTTTGGCCTTGGAGGAAGGAGCACAACCATTACAAAGTAGTCCCCTGTACCCCTATACCATTGAGGTGGTTGCTCAAGATGTCATAATTGACCAAGTCAAACACTGCTGACAAACCCAATAGTATCAGCAACACTGACTTGCCACGGTTCAGGTGTCTCCAGAGGTCAACCGTGAGAGTGACCAGAGCCATCTCCATCCCATGGTGAGCTCAGCAACCATAAGGAATGAATCCAGTGCTGATGTTTTCTCCAAAAATACCTGGAGCTGCTCCACAATCATTCTCTCAATTACCTTATCCAGAAACAGTAAATTGGAAACTAGGCAGTAATTGAGAAAATCCTGAGGATTTAAAGATGGTTTCTTTAAGAGCGGTCACACCATAGCTTCTTTCAATCCCTCATGAAAAGTTCCTCAATTAAGGGATACGTTGATAATATTCTCTAAGGAAGTCTGCATTGCATCCCCACTAGCCTTCACCAGTCAGGATGGGCACAGGTCTGTGGCACATGGTAGTTTTATCAGCCCCAAATATCCTGTCCAGATCATCCAGGGATAGAGACCTGAAGTGGTTCAAAATGGGGCCAGAAGACAGCTGAGGGAAAGAGCTGAAGAAATGTCATAAACAAGCAAGCAAAAATTAGAAATGCTATCACTTTACAGAGTAACTGTGTTGGACTGGAGCTAGATTTGAGTCCCATAGCATCTTGGAGACAAACAAGATTTTTAGGATATAAGCTATAGAGGTAGCTTTCACCCGACAACTGGAGCATTGAATCTCAAAATATACCCTCAAAATCTTGCAGGTCTCTGAAATGCTAATAGATTTGAACCAACTTTAAAAATGCTGCAGTATTTCCTAGAATGTTTGGATGAGTTATTCCTACCTCACTGCTTGTGAGTTTTAGAAGGTCTAGGTATTGCTAAATGGATTGAGAATCTCTTCAGTATTATCTGCTGTATGACACAATTCCATTTCTTCAACTGTGAAATAAAAAAATATTTTTGTTGTGACAAGACATTAATTCTCAGTAGCCTTAACCATTATCTTTCATGGGGATTTTCTATTTTAATGAAGCACCTCATCTGTTTAGCAAAGGATAATTCTTGATAGGTGCCAGTTTTGAGCTGGTGTCAAACTGAGAGACAGGGAGAGATTGCTGGAACATCTGCTCAGTTTTCACAGGATTTTCTGATGTACTTTTGCATGGCAAAAAGATACACTTCTATCTGTGACTGACACTAAAGCAGTTGATTTTGCTCAGTCAACATACATCCCTTGCTGGGTTCTAAGCAGAAAGGTCATGAAACACACAGCAGGACTAAATAACACTTCAAAGCCAGCACTACATTTGCACATATTATACTTACGACACTTATGCAGTTATTCAGAATCATCTTTACCCTGAAGCAACGAGGGAAGCACTCCCTGTATCACATCATTTACTGTCTGTTCACATCTTAGACTGGTTCATTCAGTGGCTTCCTCTGGAAGTGTTATAAGCAGCTGTTGTCCACAGAACTCTGCCACTGGGAAATTTCTAGCAATCCTGAGGAGTGAAAGAGCAGTGATCAGGATTTGACCAGAAGAAGAAGAAGAAGAAGAAGAAGAAGAAGAAGAAGAAGAAGAAGAAGAAGAAGAAGAAGAAGAAGAAGAAGAAGAAGAAGAAGAAGAAGAAGAAGAAGAAGAAGACGACGACGACGACTGACGACTGCACCTGACGGCTGTAATTACAACTGCAACGGCAGCCAGGCTTGACCTACGGCGATGGCGACAAACACCCTGTGAGGTAGGTGGGGCCGAGAGAGCTCCGAGAAGCTGTGACTAGCCCAAGGTCACCCAGCTGGCATGTGTGGGAGTGTACAGGCTAATCTGAATTCCCCAGATAAGCCTCCACCGCTCAGGTGGCAGAGCTGGGAATCAAACCCGGTTCCTCCAGATTAGATACACGAGCTCTTACCCTCCTACGCCATTTTGCCCTTTTGAAAATTTGCCCTTTTGAAAATTGGGGAGGGGGAAAACAGGGTCGGATGCTTTAAAAACGTTTTTTTTAAAGTATTTCAGCATGTTGTATAAATATGCGTATCTATTTAAATTCCTGGAAGCGGATTAATGGACCAGTGAAAATGGGAAGGAGCTTGCTGTGGAGGTGCCTACATTTGGCATGCAGAAGGTTCCAGGTTCAATCTGCAGCATTGCCACTTAAAAGGATCAGGCAGCAGGTGATGCTAAAGACTGTTTCCTGAGACCCTGAAGAACCACTGTTGATCTGAACAGACAATACTGACCATTGGTCTAATTCAGTTTCATACGTGTTCATGTGTGTTCAGTTCTTAGATTATGTACAGTTCTCTCAAAGCCAAATGATAACTTTGTCTCATTTAGACTGTAAAATTTAACCAACTGGGGCAGATTTAATGATATTCTGCTAAACTATTACTGCTCTGAGTTCTTTGGACAGAGTGGGTAACAAATCCAAATAAATAGTACACCAAGGAAAATCCACAATAATGTTTTAGTACAGTTGATCATTTCTAAGCCGTTTTTTGGAGTCTGCTATTTCTTCTTCCATATATTTTTTTGCATTCTCCTGTCCTCCAAGAATCTAGCCTGACTCACTGCTGCGCTCTGCTGCGGCCCACGTGCCCAGCCCCGGTAAGTGAGGGTGCATAACAGCCTGCCTCTCTTCCCTTTCTAGATGGATTTCAGCCCCCCCCCCCAATATCTTTGCCCCCTGGAGCTGAGTGAGCCATCCTGGCAAGCAGAGTAGTTCTGCACACAAAGCTGCCTCTGCCTCACACAGTCTCCCTGGCCATTCCTAAGCAGCCCCATGTGCAATACTCCTCGCAAGCGGATTGCTTCTGGCAGTGCAGCAGTGAGTGTGTTGAGGTTAGTTGGGCTGGTCTAAAGAGTGACACTGCATCGGCTTTTAAGGAGGGGTGTGTGATGGTAGCCCCCTGGGAGTTGTGGTTTGCCCGGCTGAAGATGGAATCCTGGATACCCGACCACCAGCAGTTCCACCAGCAGCCCCTGTTGCCACTGCCACTGCCAATGCAGAAGCAGTGTCCTCACTCCCACCCCATCATCAACACTGCAGTGTCCTGATAGGTTCTGTGATCTGTGGGGTGTGTTTTTTTTGGCCCTACTGCTGATTACTGCTGACTCACTGCCTTTTTCCATGGGGGGCACCAGCTGCCATGCCATGGGGAGGGCGTAACAGAACAGTTCCAAGCAATCTAGAGTCCCAACTTTCCTACTGATAAAAGTTCTATCTGTGGCATTTTAAAGTTGCATATCATTCCTTAATACTGTAGTCATCAGTGAATGTAGATGCATGGACACTTGTTATCTCAGTTAGTACTTATGGGGCTAGATTGGCTGAGTCCTAAGCTGGATGAGAAATGGGAAAAAGCACGAGTCGTGAGCCTAGCATCTCTATCTAGCAGGTACATTTGTGATACCACCAGCAGTCTACGCTGTGGCATAACATTCTAGTGTAGTCAAATGCAATGTGTGTAAACTAAAAACGTGTAGGTGACTTTCAGATTTTTTTCTGGAAACATGACCATTGAAACTCAGGCTATTAACACTGGACCCCATTTGAACATTATGTCACCACATAGATGGCTGATGGTTAAAGTGGCCAGGGAGGCATAGTATTTATTTCATGCATGCATGTTTTAAATGGCTTAACTTAGGGGTGTGCAATTCATATTTCAAAACTTTCTCAGTTAATCAAATAATGTCACATTTAGAATATTCTGCACATTTCCAAAACCAAATTGTGGATACTCAAAATAATTTTAGATATTTGGAATTCCAGTGACTCCTACAGGAAGCAGGATGGGTTGTCCAGATAATAAAAGTGAAACATATAATTCCCCAGTCAGCCAAGAGTGGTTGGGACAGGGAGTTGAGTGTCCCCTGACTGGTGTCGCCATGGCTTTATCAAAGGGTCCAGAGGACTGGGGTAAGAGCTAAGAGTGTGAGTAATGTCTGTCAGCTCTGGGGGTATATTTGTTCAAAGCGGGAATAACCCCGAGGTTTGCTCAAAAATGAGGGAAAAAAGTGAGAAGAATTTCAAAATATTAAAAAGCTTCTAGGAAGCTGCTACATCACCATTGTTTAAAAATATGCATGTTTATTTTCTCATCAGTAAATGAACAGAAACAGTAACAATACAGTTTATATCATCAGTTAAACAAGCAAAGTTAATGCACTTGTGTGTTTACAGAAAGTAAATTAAAGAGGCATGATAAGCCAAAGTGAATTTGTTTTTAAAATCTTCTCACAGCCATTTTGCTTCTGTAGCATTACATTCTTATGATAAGATTTTAGTGTTTGCTGTAGTTTTAATTATGTCTAATATCTAAATGTTGCCTACTGCTTTATTTAAACAGTTGTCTTCCACCTTAAAAAAATAAAAACATATAATTGGAATCATGATTTTGTGAGGAAAATCTGCCTCTGCAGCTGTTTATGCCTTGGGATATATTTACCTTGCATCTCTGTTGAAATACATAAAATGCAGGTGTTGTTTGATTACCTGAACATTTAACATAATTCACATTGACTTGCAAATGTGTAGATGAAAATCAAAATAATAACAATCCTTGTTCTATCATGATTCAAAGATGCTTGTGTAAAGATAAAGGCAAGGAAACAACATTTCTTACCTTTTCCCGGCATGCCTAATGCCACAAAACCCTTATTAAATTAAATGAAAACTATACAGCCATTCTGAATGCTATTTGTTGTTAATAGCAGGCTATCCCAGTGAACATAAATCCACAATGATCTGGAATAAGGAGGCTTTGATATGACTAATAGGACTATGAATTTTGTCCATTCCCCAAGTTCACCCTCTCCTCACCTGTACCTATTTTAATAGATTTGCTATCTGTTTCCTCACCATGTATATCAGTTGTTGGTGTGGTGCAAAATTGAAACTTAATTGTCAGTACTGCAGTTCACAGCTGGGTTACCAGGCATAACTTCACTGCTTTGGTAATTAGCTCATATTCCTTGCTGCTTCCATTGTCTGAACTGTGTGGATGCTGGCTTTTTCCATAAAATTGTGCACAAGTTGTATTCTATCACAGGGCCTCACAGATATTTCAAATGACCACTTTGAGAAATCTTAGGCTAGCAGGTGTTTTTAACGAGCTAACTGTACTATATAAACAGCACTTTCTGCATTGTGGGAAGTAGAATATTTTATTGTGACTGCTTCAATGCTGGTTAAGATGTGATAAGTGAATGGCCTGTCACCTCTGGAGTCACTAACCGTAGGTTTCTCACAAACATAAGGCACACGTGAATCTCTTTTCATTAATTTCTCATTCACTGATACTTCACGTAAAGTGGCCAAAGACTAATATTTTTGTGTTATATGTCAGGAAGGTCATGCATTCCCCCATACATATATTTAACCAGGAAAGCATAATCACCTCCCTGTTCGGATCACAATAAGTTTGCAAACTGTAAACTGGAGCATCAACCAATAGAACAAATGAAGTCAGATGACTGACATATCAAGATCAGCGTTGGTTACTACTGATTGGCATCAGCTGTCCATTGCTCAGGAACACTTATCACTGGCTGTTTAGCTACACAGTGGGACTGAAGTGTGGTCTCCTTGCATTTCCCTGTTTACATGCAAAGAGGCAGCCCAGTCCTCCCTGCTGCTAGTCTCAACAGGCCTCTGTCCCTTGGTTCTCTTAACTCCACCCTCTTTATGTGCATCTTTTATTGATCTCAAAGGAGCCTTTGACTCCATTTCAAGAGAACTTCTGTGGCAGAAACGTCTTTCTTTAAAAATTGATTTAAGACTTCTCCATATGATTAAACAACTCTATAAAGATTCATCTTGCCAAGTCAAATGCTCACAAGAGGGCCTATTAACAAAAAAGTATTACCATCATGAAGGTGTTAAGCAAGGCTGCGTTCTAGCCCCCACCTTATTCAATATTTTTCTGAATGCCACAGATGCAGCCACAGATGCAGGCGAAATGTTAGGAACAAGATCTATGTGGCAGACCACGGCCACACAGCCTGGAAAACCCACCAGAACCAGTTGAATCTGGCTGCGAAAGCCTTCGACAATACATTGTTCTTATGGACTTCACATGTTATAAATCAGAAGATGATCCTATAGACTGAACAGTCTTTCATTTAAGATCACTAAAAAATCTGTGAATTTATGGCCACATTTTGAGAATTCATGTGTTGTTAAAATACACAGATACAGCATTCTTTTTTTCCTCAGCATTCCAGAACTTATTTCATAGTCTTCCTTTCCAGTTACTTTAAAAAGAATAATAGACACATTGTAGGTTAATCAAACCAACTTAGTTTTTAGCTCAAGAGGAAACACCTGCATTGCAATGCAATCCTGAGTGGAGAGGAAAAAGGGCTCAGGATGTGGTGTGACCCCTGTGCTAGCATAGATCTCACTCAACATAGTGTAACTAGCACCCACTCTGGTTCAGGGGCACATATGCCAATGTTGGGGAGCCATAAGACCATGTGATGCCTGGGCACCAATGCTGCCCCTCCAGAGCAGGAGCCCACACTGGCATCGATTAGGGCATTCCTGGGGGTGGAGTCAACTTGGCTTCCTGAGGCCTTTCCCCCCAGGAACACCCCTTTTCGCTGGTGTAGACTTAACCCAGCATAAAGGGTGACATGCCCATTGGGTTGCATAAGGAGTTTGCAGTGTGGCCAAGGGAACTTATATTTTTCTTGCTCCCTGTGCCTCGACAATTTTATTTGGAGGTGACAGGGCATGTTGCCTGGGTCCTGCCTGGTTCTAGCTCCTACTGTAAATCATAGTTTATAAGGGACAACTGAAAGAGAGCTTAAAAACACACACACACAAATGCCCATACTGTAAAGGATTCAATGATGTTGATGGTGAAGTAACCTTGAGTGCATTCCACAGCCCGGGCGATGGGCCAGATGCATCGGCGGAGACTTTATCTTTGCGCGGGAGATGAAGCCTCTGTTCCCATGGGAAGCAGGAAGGGGGGATGGGGTGACTGGTATTATAACCTGTGCTTCTGGCGGGAAGTGTCATTCCTGCCACTTTCGTGTACTTGAGCTTTCTAAGATGTCTTAATAAATGGACTTTTACTCCCAAAGCCTTTTATTTCTGCGTCTATGGAATTCCTTACATTGTGGCAGGAATCTTGAATTCATCTATATTCTTGTGCAGTGGATTACTCTTGTCTTCGCGATGGAGAGGTTGAATTTTACCTGCGAGGAAGGTCGCGGTAGCCCCCAAAGAAGAGGCTCCGACCTTTCCCCTTCTGGATCATGGAAGGAACCAGCAGGAGAAGCAGACCTTTCGCTGGTGGCTCTTTCCCGTCCTCGCCATTATCAGCACGCAGTCTTCCCCTTTTACTCCGTTGGAACGAGGGCGTGGCAGCGACGATGGGGACTTCCATAGAGTCGTTTAGAGGCGCTATCCCATGGATCGAGCGCCTGTGGATTGGATCTCTACCCGTTTTCGTGGCTGATTACACAAACCTCAGATGCAACCTGTCATGGAGGAGACGGGCTTGACCACCTTTCATCGCGGCAACCCAGGGAGATCCATTGAGCGATTCCTGGACTTCGTATTTGGTGATGCTCCCCAAAAGAACCACCGTGGCACAACGCAGGGCCGTCCCAAAGGACACAGGGATAAACCTGGCATTGGAGGGGGGTATCCGTACCGCTTCCCAATCGGACCCCTAATCCCGGGCCGGCGGCCGCACCTGAGGTGCCTCCGAGGAGCCACGGTGGCTTCCCCGAAAGCGGCTCACGGTGCCTCGAGGCCACCAGCTTCCAGACGACGAAGAATCCGAAGAAAGCCTGCCTTCCCCAGCCGGACTGGTTTCCTCTCCCGCCGAGGGACTGGGATGAGGAAGTAAGGGACGACTGCACGAGATGCCCAAGCGGCATGGAACCGTGAGCATGCCAGCTATGGGAGGAGAGCGGAGCACAGTTACAGGCAAAAGCGCGAAACCTGCAGAGGGACCGAGAACAGCACTTAGCAAAGAAGTCCAGCTCGAGTTGGACCCGTGCCAAACTGAGCGGCTCCAGCGACAAAGGCGCAGCTCCAATGCCCAGAATCGGGTCAGTTCGCATGATAAGAGTCCTGGAACAGTCCAGACTGGATTTACAAGCGGCAGCGAAAGCGTTCAGAGCTCTGCGCACGCAAAGTGAACTCACTGAAGCCGCTTATAGCGGAATGAACTGGTTAAGTTAGAGCGGGAAAAAGCTGCGCTTTGCATGCGCACCAAGATGCAGTGGCTACTTCGCCAAGGAGAGGGAGCTGGCTGCGTTGGAGAGGAACTAAGGAGGCAGCAGACCAGGGGTCCCAAGTTAGAGTCTATGCTGTTGCCCCTGATCATGCCGGTGCCAGAGGGGGGGGCCACGTTACCTGGGTCCTGCCACTAAGCGCCAAGCGTCACCGCCAGCGCCCCCGATTTCGGCCCCAGATACAACAGCTGCCCTGCGCCAACCTGCTCAACCAAAGCGCTTATTACCTCCCCAGCAGGAAGCCTAAGAGCGCGTCGAGGCGGGGAACTCTCGCTTCATGATACCAGCCCGTTTTTGATGCGGACCGGCTTCAAACTTCCCTACTTCATCTTGCACGCTCAATGCCCGCTTGGAAGACTGCCGGTGATCTATATACCCGGTTCTGAGGCAGCGAAAAAATCACGGGACATCGGCTTCAGTCCTGGATGGGGCAGCAGCCGACTTCGGATTCGCATTGAGCTGTTTTGGATTTGCAGGATGAGGGACTCTCGTTACAGTCGCCCGCATTCCTCAAGCTTTACAGAAGCCGGCGCTTTCAAAGATCCAGGCGCCGAGAATGGAAGCTATCCAGCACCATCAAAACCATCCAGCAGAATTGGACGCCCGCCCGTTTAGCAGGAATTTGTCCGTGAATTTACGATGCGGCGGCATGCTGGAGCTTCCTCCTGGAGTGGCCTGAGCGCATGCGAAATCGCGAGGAATACTTCTCCGGGATGCTGTGGACAGCAAACTTCGTGAAGCGGTGTTTTTAATTCAGTTCCTCGTACCATTGCAGATTGGATCCAGTTGGGGTCTCCAAGTGGCGTCTCGTTTGGAATCACGGCTTCGCCAGGAGGCAAAAGCCCGCGGCCTAAAAGCCACTACTAATGCCGCAAATCAAGCCCAGCGGCTTCGATACCGAAACCACCTCACCGGAGCATGCCGTCGCCGACTTGGGTTTGTGTCTTTACTGCGGGAGGGGCCAGGTCATCTAGCGTAACTGTCCCAAAGAAGCAAAACCAACAGCTCCAACTCCAGGCGCACTCCATCGGCCAAACCACCGCGCCCAGAGTCAGGGCCGCCTCCCGCTGGCTTTCGTCCCACAAAGCGGTGACCCGAAGAGAAGCTGACCCAGAGGAGGGAAGCAGCTGTTTGCCTTTCTTCAGCCACCATGGACATGGGCCCGACTCTGGCAGCGGTGAAAGGTGAGAGAGCAGCGCTCCCATTACTGTTCAAAAGCATTCACTGGCCAACCCCGCTAAACACCCTCGCATTATAGCCTCCAGCCAGCTTGTGGATTCCGAGCTGCTCCACTGCTTAATAATGCGGCCCCATTGGGTCAGCAGAGGAGCTAGAAGTCCTAGATCCGAATTCCCCTGGCTAAGCCCTTCTGTTTCACCCCAGATGGACGGCAGCCCCCTCGGAAGCAAGAAAGGACCGACCCAGTACAAAACACAGCCGGTTCTCCTCCGGATTAGCTAACCCGACCATTGGGAGAAAAATTAGATTTCATTTGGCGCCAGTATCGGCTAACCTCCATAGATTTTTAGGCATGCACTTGGATTTATTGTTACATGAACCAAAATTCATTTTGGAAAGAAAAGGATCCTAGAGATTCACTTCCCCTCCCTGTGGTGAACACATGAATTGGGAAGAAAACCCAGCGATCGATCTCCTGACACCCCCCCCTCTCTGGCTTCCTCAGTGATTGCTCCCGATTCTATTGACATCCCACCTGCATATCAAGGATCTGGCCAGAGTTTTTCAGAACGAGGAATGCGATCAGTTGCCACCTCACGCAATGACACTGACTGTAAAATTGTCCATACAACCAGGGGCACAACTACCCAAAGGGGTAGAATCCTACCGCATGAGTCCCAATGAGGAGAAGGAACCCCGTGCCTTCTTAGATAAATTTTAGACGCCTTGCTTTCGCGAGTTCATCTGTGAGCTACACAAACACACCTGCTTACGCTGCTCCCGTTTTGTTTTGTCAAAAAGTAAAGATGGGTTCTTTACTGACTTTGCACAGAATTACTCCGAGGTCTCAATCACGGTCTCCCTGTCCAATAAATATCCTTTGCTTGCTTTGATCAAAGGACGCTTTTAGATGCACTTTCGGCCAAAGGGCAGCTATCTTTACTAAATTGGACTTGAGAGAAGCTTATTACAGAGTCAGAATTGCCTGAAGGATATGAACACCTGACTGCGTTTAACACAAAGGATTTGGACAATTTGAATATTTAATAATGCCATTCGGGTTAAGTTGGGGCCCCGGGCTTTCATGGCCCTTATCAGCGAAGTTCTCCCATGATTTACTGTACAGGGGTAGTAGTTGTATACTTAGATGGCGTTTTAATTTACTACTTAAAAAATAAACTATAGAAGAGCATGAAATATTGGTTCGAGAGGTATTAAAGGCAGCTTGCTTGACAACTCTCTCTTTGCCAAACTCTCCAAATGCTGTTTTCATCAGACCTCCATTGAAGCTATTTGGGTTACCGGATCTGCCCGAGGGAACTTAACAATGGATCCTGCTAAAATTGAAGCAGTCACTCAATGGCCTGCCCCCAACAACCGCAAAGAACCCCAGTCGTTTCGTGGTTTTGCTACTTCCTATCGTGATTTTATACCCCAATTTGCTGAACTGACTCTCCCTCTCACAGACCTCTTACGCTAAAGGTAAAGATCCACTGTCAAGTAAGCCCGGTTTGGCCCCCCTTTTCTGGTCTGAGAAATGTCAAAGCAACCTTTCAACTATTAAAATCTGCGTTTACCACGAACCTATCCTAAAGCACCCTGACAATACGGATCTCCGTTTGTGAGTTCACGTGGGCCTTCTCGGACCAAAGCGCTTGGGGCAGCACCTGTTGCAGAAAAATAAAGATGGTAGACTGGTTCCGTGTGCTTATTTGTCTAAAAAATTCTCTGGTGCCGAACTGAACTGGACTGTGGGAGACAAGGAGACTGCGGCCATCAAAGCAGCACTCTCCACTTGGCGCCATTGGAAACTGGAGGGCTAAAGCACCCCCTTTCAAGTTTGAATTGGGATCATAAAACCTGGCAGCTCTTTCCACCCCCCCCCCCTCAAGATGTCTGCAAAAACAACTTCGATTGGGTGATTTCTTTTCTCGTTTCTCTTTTACAGTTCATTTTTCCTGGAAGAAACCAACAAAACTGGCTGGCCAGCGCTCATCGCGCCTACTGCCGGGGAGGGAGGGTGGGGCTGCCTATACTACTGACTATTCCGCGCACTGTTCTTACCCCCTCCCAGTTGGGGTTGGCTGTCCCCACCCGATCTCAAGCGTCAGCTTCTCCTCCACCCCGTTCCCAGTCGTCGTCTCTCCTTTCCTGCGGGAATTGGTGGAGGCCGAGGGGCTGCATGAAACCTCCAGCTGGCCGAAGGAGACTCCCAATTCTGCGTTTGGAGAATGGAGTTTTGGCGGAGGAGGGGAATGTTGGTACGATGCCTCCCCCCCCCCTCCATAAGCAAGATTTCTTGAAGCTTGCCATGATGCACCCGTTCAGCTGGACATTTTGGCTTTTAGAAAACTCTTGCACTTAGCCGCCCGGCAGTTCTGGTGGCGGCGCCAATGCGCACTCTAAAGACATTGAGAGCATACATTAAAAGGCTGCTTTCCCGGTTTGTGCAGAAGCCAAAACCATCGGGAAAGCCCCATGGACTGTTAGAGGAAACCTCTCCCGGTAGCTTCCCGCTCTTGGGAAGTCATCTCCATGGATTTCATTACAGATTTACTTGAAAGTGCTGGCAATCACTGGTTTTGTGGGTGGTGGTAGGCAAAACTTACATTCTCTAAAGCAAAGCCCATTTTATTCCATGTGCTTCACATCCCCTCCGGCTCCTAAGTTAGTACGGCTGTTTTATTCCAACATGTTTACCGTCTCTTACATTCCGCCCCGTTAAGGATTGAAAGTCTCCGACCCGCTTGGCCCCCAATTCATCTCAAAATTCTGGAAAGCGTTTTTTTTGCGGGAGTTGTTGGGGAGACCGCCCCGACCGACGCCGCCCTACCACGTTCAAAGTGGCGGTGAGCCGGAGAGAACGAACAAGAACCCTAGAGCGGTTATTTGCGTTGTTACACCAACTACCACCAAAGACAATTGAGTTGCGAGCTTATTCACGTTTGCGGAGTCACGCCTACAACAATGCGGTTCATAGTAGTACAAAGAAAACCCCCTTTGAGAATTGTGTCTGGTGGCTCCTTCCCGCCCGTTGCCACAACTACCCGCAGCTGCTTTGGACCCCCCAGAATTCTCAACCAATGGATTTCACTCCCTAGCCGAGGGATACGGAGAGTCGGTCGAACTGCCTATACAAACAAGCAAAGGGGACTCCCAAAAACTACAAAGCCGGATAAACACCGCTTGCCGGATTTCCCCACCTGCGTGTGGGCTCACTGGAATTGTATTTATCTACCAAAAAAAAAAATCTCAGACGTGCATAAATATTCCAAACTTGGCAAAGAGATTTGTGGGACCTTTTTTCAGATTACTAAAGAGTGATTAATGATAATGTCACTGCCCGCTTAGATTTGCCTAACTCTCTTTAGTAATAATCCATCCCCTGTCTTCCATTTCCAGCTTGCTCCAAGGAGGCTCCAGCTTCCGATGCCTAGCCTGCACCCTCGCTCGGAGGAGGCCCCCCAACCGACTACATTATTGATGGCCACAAGCACTACGAAATTGACGCTTATCCCTGGACTCTCTCGCTTTAATCGCGAGCGCTTGCAATATTTAGTTTCTTGGGTGGGATATTCCTCTGGGTATAATCAATGGGTTTATTCCGAAAACATTGAAGCCCCCACCCTTATTGCTGCTTTCCACCGCGCCTTTCCGCATGTAAACCTGGGGAAGGGTCTTCTTTAAGGAGAAGCAGAGGGGTGTAAAGCGATTCAATGATGTTGGGATGGTGAAGTAACCCCTTTGAGAGTGCATTCCACAGCCCGGGCGATGGGCAACCAGATGTGCATCGTGGCGGAGACTTTTATCTTCTTGGCTGGAGATGAAGCCTCTGTTCCCATGGGAAGCAGGAAGGGGGGATGGGGTGACTGGTATTATAACCTGTGCTTCTGGCGGGAAGTGTCATTCCTGCCACTGCGTGTACTTGAGCTTTCTAAGATGTCTTAATAAATGGACTTTTACTCCCAAAGCCTTTTATTTCTGCGTCTATGGAATTCCTTACACATACCTGCACACAAATGCAGTTCAGTGCCCTGATAGAACATCAGAGTTCCAGAACAGCTTATGATAGTTAAGGAGGGTCTATCCCCACAGGCTTAGGATTTCTTCCCGCTATATAACTGCTTTGATGAGATAGTGTTTGTAATAAAGCTTTGAAATGCAGAAGAATTCATGACTGGAGGACACTCTTCCATTATGTCTGCCCTTGCAGCCAGGAAAACTGCAATATGACAGCAAGCACAATATTGATTCACTGTTATACCACACCATAAGTATTCATCAGTGGTTTCACCTGTTTCTGGTCTGAATCCATCTCCTTCTGGCAAAAAATGGAGCAGAGTGTGGGAGAACAAAGGCTAAACAATGCAGGCTGCTTTAAGAAAATCCTAGGCCTCATTTTTGCCCGTTCTTCTTTCTTGTTTGTCCACTGGCATCTTTTAACATCTTCCTAGTGAATCTATCTAAAAAGAAAATTGGTTTCAAGCTATCCAAGCATAACTGAGAGAAACTATGCTCAGTCACATAGTGTTTACTTCTATCCTTTGTCAACTTGTATTATTGGGGAGGGAGACATCCAATTTGAAGATTAGCTTCCCTCCCTTCTTTCTGCTTTGAAAAGTGTTCTGGATGGGTTCCCCTTTGCAGCAACTTTCTGAGCTCAATCCCACTGGTCTTATTACAGAGAGAATAATAATTTTCCAGTTTGTTGATAATACTTCATTTTCAGCATATGTTTAGGAACAACAGTAGAAGGAATAGAAACATCTATATAATTCTGAACATGGCTGCAATCCTCATAACTGAGCCATATACAGAGTAGGAGAGTTTTTGTATAAACCTGGGACAATCCCCAAGCTTGCAGAACAATCCGGGGAAAAAAACAAAAATGGGAGGGGGGTTAGAAAAAAATCCCAAGGTTATTACATTGCTAGAATTCACCTTATATTTTGAGAAAGTATTGGTAGGAAAGAAAAAGAAGGGGGGGGTCAGAGGGCAAGAAAAGTGGTGGCAGGTTGAGAAAAGAAAGAGTTATGCAGAGGATGCACCAGTGTTCAGAGAGTGAGGGGGGAAAAGACGCAGAAAGAGGCAGAAGGAAAATGATGGAAAACCACTCACTGCCACAAGCTGGACAGGGTTAGAGCAGAGCAGAAATGACATAGGCATTTTCTGCTCCAAGTCTTTTGCTGACATCCTCCTCCTGGGGAGGGAGAGAAAGTGGGAGGGGGTAGGTAGGTAGGTAGGTAGGTAGGTAGGTAGGTAGGTAGGTAGGTAGGTAGGTAGGTAGGTAGGTAGGTAGGTAGGTAGGTAGGAAGGAAGGAAGGAAGGAAGGAAGGAAGGAAGGAAGGAAGGAAGGAAGGAAGGAAGGAAGGAAGGAAGGAAGGAAGGAAGGAAGGAAGGAGGATTTCATCCCCTGAAAGTCTTTCAAGTCTCCAGCTTGTCTACTGCAATTTTATTTTCTCTCTATGGATGAAATAGTAGTAAGAATTTCCCTTTTTCAGTTTCAAAAGTTGACAGTGGGCTGTATCATTGGTTTTCCCAGTGTCACATCATGGCAACCAATAGGAGTGCCACAAACATCCAGTTTTAAATGTTCAAAGAAACAATTGCAATGCAATTGTAAGTTGGCTGCTAAAATTAATAGCTCTGAGCCTTTGCTCTAGAGAGCCATGATTTGAATAGAGAATAAGAGAGAATTAAAAGTGAATCCCATTGCTTATCATGATCCATCTTTTCTTTAAACGTAGAGTGAATATACTTAGCAATCTCCTTTTACTGAAAGTTTGAAGGACATTAGCCCTGCTTCATATGTTGCAAGTTCCTATATGTTTTAAACATTCCATATTCAATAATGAGAGTGAGAAACCTAATAGGATTTGAAGCTTGCTACTTTAATATGTATTGAGCTGGGAGTGCCAGGCAATGCTGGATGATTTAGCTTTGACTGAGGAATAGGGAGAAATGATTTTCGAAAAAGATAAGATCCCACATATCACACACACAGCAGCAGCTGGATAAATTTGACATTTGAAAGACCTGTTGCTAATAGAAACTGTGAAAGGTCAGTACCATAACTTTTGTCAATCTATGAATCTATTGAATTAAAGTTGCTCTTGTTTTCATGAAATGATGTGACTGGAAAACGTAGGCGGTAAAGACCGTATCATGTCTTTTCAGGTAAATATATGTGCTCTATAAATCCATCTCCTCTATTCATCTTTTGTTTTATGTCACAAAAAAGGTTTTTTAAAAAGTCCTTTTTTCAAAAAGAAACCATCTGACTTTTGTTCTAAACCCTTTTGCACTGCTATAGTAGAGCATCCAGCTCAATACTTTTCCACCCTTTCTGGCAATGGCTCTCTCTGATCTTCGGCAATCCTTCCAGTGGACTTTTTGCATGCCAGGCATGTACTCCACTGCTGAGTTATATGTCCTTTCCTTCAGGCAAAGGCCTTGTAAACTTGGAAAGGTCAGGGTCCAAACCATCTTTCTGAAGGCAAAACAACAGAGAAACACATACCATATCTTGAGGGCTTACAGCCTTCCAAGCTAACTTAATTTGTGCAACTTTTAAAAAATATATTACTGAACAGAAAAAAAATATAATACAAGATGTCAGAGACATTCACTGCACTCAGCATTAATTGCAAAATGCCATAGTACAAGGGATTTGTGATTCTGATGTAACTTATGTTCAAATTAACCATGGTTCATGTTTCATGAATCATGAGTATTTTCATGCACCCATTCTGACAATCTGCCCGCATTGGTGGTTTTTAACACTTCTTTGCAAAAGCATTTGAAACTGTTCATAAGGGAGTAGCTGTCAATAGGAATGTGTCCTACTGATGTGGCAATTGCACCAATGCTTCCTTGTCTCAATCCATTAATGCTTAATTGCCTAGTTGTGACAGAACACAGATGGGAATGTGTGTTCAAATATGTAGCCATATATATGTCTTACTGTGGCCCCTGCCAGCAGCAAGGATGTATTAAAGGCACCCTTAATAAGGGTTGTGACCAAGGATTCCAGTCAAAATCCTATGTTTCAGAGCCCAAATACATTAAGAACCCTACTCCCATGACAGTGGCTGTTCCTACCCATTGGACTGGTGGGGTGAAGGGCAGGCCAGTAAATGGTAGAAGAGGTAATAATTGATGGAATAAACTGATTCTGGTTTTGGTCATCCCTCCCAGTGATACCAGAAAATATGTAAGCTCAGATCCCTTATGCAGGTGCCAGCCTAATGGAACCTCTCCTTTTGCTGCAAAGTTTGTTACTCAGTGGCTGATTATGCACAAGGCATTTGCAGTGCGATGGGAGGAAATGTCTGCCGCAACAGGATTTCTTGTTTCTTCTCCAGGTCCGCTTTCACTTTTTAGTCTCCCCATGGCAAGCAAAACCACTTCTAGCATGAAGTTAATTTTGCTTCGCAATCAGAGAAGGGAGATTTTCCAGTAAGCACAGCTTTGTCCCACACCTCTTCCCTCCATCCGCAACCAGCCAGCCTAGCTCCACCCTTCCCACTCTTTGCAGTGCCATCCATGCCTTTCCCCTGCATTCCCATTCCATGTTGCTGGCTCCTTCCTTCTCCTGTAAACACTCTTATTGATATATCCATGTATCAATATAACAGAGTTGGCTTTTGCAAGGAACAGCACAAGCAAGGTCTGTTTCTGGTTCCAGCCTACCTCCCTACTCTGCTTCTGCCCTCCCTGATGATCAGGAAGGCTTTTAAAAACTTTTTTTACACATGTTTCTTTTAAAAAGTTTCTCTCTCTCTCTGCAGCAGTGAGAAAGAAGCTGCGGGGGGAGAGTATAAATGTCTGTGGAACGGTAGTGGGAGGAAATATCAGCTCTATAGTGCTGAGACAACTGAATGTTATGAGATCTGTGTCTTTAAGAGGGGTGGAGTTAAGAGAACCAGGAAACAGGGGCCGGCTGAGTCTAGTTCAGACCTGGGCATTATACGGCCCGCGGGCCACATCCGGCCCACCGGATGACCCTGACTGGCCCCCCTGCCGTGCTGGGGAGCGAGGCATCTTTGATAGCCCCGCAGAAGCCAGTTGCCTTGGCTGCCAGCTTCTGCGGGGTTTTCAAAAGCGCCTTGCCCCCCTGCCTTTTGGCCTGGCCCTCCACAATATTTTCTGTTTCTTATGTGGCCCCATGGAAAAAATAATTGCCCACCCCTGGTCTAGTTCCAGGGAGGACTGGACTGCCTCCTCCCATGTAAACAAACATTTTGCCCAAGAATACACAGCTAAAAGGCCCAAGGTAAGTGTTCCATGAGTAATGGGCCATTGGATACTCAAAAATACCCCATGCAAGAAAGAAATCCTACCACATCACCCTTCTCCCTTCTTAAAACCTACTACTTAAGATACTAATCAAAAAAGTAAGAGTGATTAGCGCAGCAGACTTCAATTTGATGCATAATTCTCGAGATCCCTAGCCCAAGAACACAAATTTCCATGCTTTAATGTAAGACAAAAACAAAGAGGCCTTTGTCCACATGGAAGGCATGATTGCTGATTGCTGTTACCAGAAAATATACTTTCACAAATACGAGAACCATTCGTATTCGTTGGGATCAGGGATACTCTGCTTCGTCCTTGGTGTTGATTAATGCCAGGTCCATCAATAATAAGACCATGGTGCTCCGGGATTTTCTCGGAGCCCAGCAGGTGGACCTGGCATGTGTCACCGAAACCTGGGTGCGCGAAGGTGAGACCGTCGCCTTGGGCGAGGTCGCGCCGCCAGGTTTCGCGTGTCTCCACCGATCACGAACCCAGGGCGAGTGGCATTGTTCATCCGTGAGTCTATCCCCTTCAGGGCTGTCCCCACCCCGGAGATCGCCGGCATAGAATGTGTCGGCCTGGAGTGGTTGGCCTCGGAGAGGTTGGCCGTTCTTCTGGTGTACCGGTTAAGCGCCTGGCCAGCGCCGGGAGCGACCTACGCTGACTGCTGGAGGCGGTGTCGGACTGGGCGTTGCGGTTTCCCAGGCTTATTGTCCTGGGCGACTTCAACGTCCATGTCGATGCCGCCTCATGCACGGTGGCTGCGGACCTAGTGTCATCCATGGCGACGCTAGGTCTCTCCTTAGTAAACTCTGGCCCCACCCACGAGGCTGGACACACGCTGGATTTGGTCTTTGGGTCGGGGATAAATTTGGTCGTATCCTCTGTTGACAGAGTGCCATGGTCCGACCATTTTGCCTTGAAGGTCCGGATGGACTTGCCGCACCACCCCTGTCTAGGCGACGGGCTGATTTATGCCCGCCCGCGGAGACTTATGGATCCACTTGGTTTCCTGAATGCTCTGCGGGACCCTGAACCCGCCGGCACACTCGATGAGCAGGTGGAGGACTGGAACTCCCGGCTCTCCGATGCCATCGAGGTAGTTGCCCCAGCGTCCTCGCCCCGTTCTCGACGAGCTCCCTGGTATACGGAGGAGCTGCACAGTATGAAGCGGGTGCTTAGACGTCTAGAGCGAGTGTGGAGGAAATCTCGTGACGAAGCCGCGCGAACATCTTATAGGACGCTTATGAAAGCCTATGAGGTGGCAACGAAGGAGGCGAAGAGAGTTTTCTTCTCCTCCTCTCTTGCATCCGCTAGCTCCCGCCCAGCGCAATTATTTCGTATAATTCGGTCCTTAACCTCTCTGTCGGAGAGGTCTTCAAATTCCCAATTGAGTATTAGCTGTGAGGCCTTTATGAGCTTTTTTGCGGATAAGGTCGCGTCGCTCCGCCAGGATCTTCCCTCCACGTTGGCTACAATTAGTGAACTGGAGGCTCCCTTGTCGTCTTCAGGCCCTTATTTGGCCCAGTTTTTCCCTGCTCTCGAGGCCGCTGTTGACAGGACCTTAGCTGCTGTTAGACCTACTACCTGTCCTCTGGATCCGTGCCCTCCTGGCTTGTAAAACTTGCAGGGCGGAGCTCTGACCCCATCTGTTGAGTATCATCAATGGCTCCCTTGAGCAAGGAGTTTTCCCGGATGGGTTGAAGGGAGGCAGTGGTCCACCCACTCTTAAAAAGACCACTGTTAGATCCAAGTGATCTGGCCAATTACCGCCCGTTTGAATCTTTGGTTCCTGGGGAAGGTAATTGAGAGAGTGGTGTTGGAGCAGCTTCAAGGTTTCCTGGATGACGCATCGGCCTTTGATCCCTTCCAGTACGGCTTCCGTGCTGGGCATGGGACGGAGACTGTTCTCGTCGCCGTCACAGATACGCTCTGTATTCAGCTTGACCGAGGCGGATTGGCGCTGCTGGTACTGTTAGATCTTACCGCAGCGTTTGATGTGGTTGACCACGACCTTTTGACCCACCGCCTGGCCGCCTCCGGAGTGCGGGGCACTGTCCTTCAATGGATTGCCTCGTTCCTCCGGGGCCGGAGTCAGCAAGTGAGGATGCGGGGACCAGGCCTCGGAAGTGCCAGCGATTGCGGTGTACCCAGGGGGCTCTACTGTCCCAGCTGCTATTTAATATCTACATGCGACCCTTGCTCAGCTGGTGCGGAGTTTTGGGCTGGCGATGCCACCAATATGCAGATGACACGCAGCTCATTCTGTTGATGGAGGAGCGGTCGCCGCCCCTGCGGCTCTACAGCACTGTTTGGAAGCCGGTGGCTGGTTGGTTCGCGGCAGAGCAGGTTAAAACTGAATCCATCGAAGGCGGAGATCCTCTGGCTTGGCGGCGAAGGGGTGGGATTTTCCGGCCGCCCGGTGTGGGAAGGGGTCACATTGGCACCGACCCCTTCCGTCGCGCAACCTGGGGGTCCACCTGGATTCGTCTCTCACTATGGAGACCCAGGTGGCCCATGTAACCCGGGTTGCTTTTCTTCCATCTCCGCCAGGCCCGGCGGCTGGCTCCCTTCCTCTCCCAAGCCGGACCTAGCCACTGTGATCCATGCAACGGTCACCTCCAGATTGGACTATTGTAACTTCGCTCTACGCGGGCCTGCCCTTGCAGCGATCCGGAGACTTAAACTGGTCCAGCATGCAGCAGCGCGTTTGCTTACGGGCAGCGCCAGCTGGGACCATATCCAGCCTGTCCCTCGCCAGCTGCACTGGCTCCTGGTGGAGGTCCGAATCAGTTTCAAGGTGCTGGTGTTGACCTTCAGAAAGGCCTCACGCGACCTGGGACCCTCGTACCTTCGAGACCGCATCACCCCATATGTCCCTCTGGCGGCCTCTCCGTTCGTGGAGGCCAATCTGCTGGTGGTCCCTGGCCCCTCGATGATGCGGCTGGCCTCCACGCGGGCCAGGACTTTCACGGCCCTGGCCCCGGCCTGGTGGAACACTCTTCCTCCAACTGTCCGGGCCCTGCGGGACCTTGGTGAGTTCCGCAGGGCCTGCAAGACGGAGTTGTTCCGCCGGGCCTTTGGAGGGACCAGCCGCTGATGGCGCCCCCCCCCCCCTGTTCCAACAAATGGGTCTCGCCGTTCCTCCCTCCTAGGGAGGGTTTTTAAAATTAGGGTTGCTGGACGCCTCTTGTTATTATCGCTGCCTTAAATTGTTTTAATTGGTGTTTTAATTATGTTTTATGTTGTACACCGCCCAGAGCCCCTGCGGATTGGGCGGTATAAAAATCTAAATAATAAATAAATAAATAAATAAAAAAAATTGCTTTTAGGAGGCAACATTGGCCAGTTCTGGTAAAAGCTCATGCTATAGTTGTTCTAATATTTTAGAAGGGTATGCAGTGTCTTTAAATGACTACTAATAATGTGATCATATGCATGTTAATTAGAATAAGTTTTTCCGTATTCAACAGGATTCAGTCCTAAGCAAGGGTATGTAGGGTTACATCCTGAAATAAGTCTGGCTTTCTTTGGGCAAGGAGGAACTCCAGGGAACACTCTTTCCTTAACTACATATTTGGTCAACAATTGAGTTACTGAAAAAGTTACTAACCCTTCTTCATTTCCCAAAACAATAGAACCTGTGGGACATCCAAGGAAGTTAATGGACAGTAGGTTCAGGATAGTGCTTAAATTGGAGATGATAGCCATTAGACAGTTCATGGAGTGAAAGTGGATAGAAACTAGGGATTAGACCATACTTCAAAAGCAGTATGTTTCAAATCAACGATTCCCACTTCAATTTGTGAGAAATTGAACCATTTTTGTTTGTGTCAGTTCCTATTACCACACACTGAATTTTCCCCATTAGATGTAACCAATTTTCAATGTAATTAAATGGCACAATAGAGAAAAAATAATAATCAGTGATGAAACCATGCTAACTACAAAAGTAATATGCAAACTAAACAAGAAACAAAAATAACTAAAGCATGGATTTTCCTGCTTTCCCCTCCAGCTGCAGCCCAATAAGCACCCAGAAATTTTGTTCCTGGGGATCAACAGACCCTCAGAAACATCATACAGGGCATGACAAAGGTCTGCAGAAATCACTGCTGAAAATGGAAGTTCAGTTCTGTTGGAGGAATTTTAACTAGATATGTGTTTCTTTTTGTTCACAAGTGATTTAGAAATGAAATATTAGAAGAACTATAGCATGAGAAAATATTTTATTCTCTAAGAGCTTGGGATCTTCATTCATAATTTATACATCATTCATAATTTCTATTACATCGAATAACTTCGTACTCATATTCTCACAACAAAGGAAAAAGAGAATAAAAAACCAACTAGAAAAGACAGATTGATTAGGCAACCCAAAAGGCTGAGAGAAAAAAACAAAAACTATATATATGTATTTAATAAATCCAAAGGACAGCCCCCCTGCCCACATCCAAAAATATCTGGTGCATGATTTACAAAGATGCATCATATGTAAAATACTGCAAAATTCTGATTTACTGTATCATATGTAAATACAACCACATTAATTGTAAAAAATATGCAAAACTGTATCATATAAAAGTGTCAAAATTGTTTATCAAGTATTTTGTATTTACCTATATGCTATATATAGGGCGCACGTCAGAATTTTTTGAGATGTATTAAAGCCATCTGATTTTATATATTTTGTTTTTTTCTTTTTCTCAGCCTGTGGGGTTAGCTAATCAATCAGCAAACGTATTCCACAGGAAGTATAAAACTAAATCTGAATGCAGAACTTGGCATTTAGTGAACTTTATTGTCAGATGTTAGTCTCCATGGGAACTCCTCCTAAAAGGAAACAGGCAAGGGATCAGACATTGATTAGTAATTTTTAATTAAAATGTTATTTGCTGGTAAGAGACTGAGAAATGATGCCTTTTACCCTTTCATACATTTTTTTAAAAAAAATTACTTGAAATTGTCTTGCTGTGCACAGATTGACCCCATTTTAACAGCAGCATATATGTTTCTCCAACCACTATGATCATGTGCCACACATCATGTGTGATAAAGTTTTGTTGTGGGTTGGGTGTTATATGTGCTATAACCACCACATAAGAAATAACAACCCATAACTTAAATGGCTAATGGATCATATTCATTCATGGAGAAGAGGGAGGTTGGTAAGAAGATAGACCTGCCAAATTCACTCCTGCGGCATGTAGTGAGGGAAACGTCTCCATGAACAGATGCTGCATTCACAGTGGACTTATGCAAATTGAAAGTTGTCAGGATATTGCCAAAGAGAACTCACTTGCTCCTACAAGATAGAGAAGGACAAGGCATGTGGATGGTTCAGTTATTGCTCACAATTGGTAAATTCTCATTGGATGCGGATGCCCAGATGGATGCCCACAATGCACTAAAAAGTATTGACTTCATATGAGACAATTTCAATTACCCATTTGAGGGGATTGTCCTGTGGATTTTCATCCACTGTACTTAAATACCACCTAAAATTCAGAAAGACAATAACCTAAATATGATTGTAAAAATTTAAAATACCAAGGAATAAAGAATGGTGCTTTTATGTACTTACATAACAGCAATGTGAAATTAAGACATTAAGGCTGCAGTATTAACTATATTTCCTAGCTGTGCCAATGCAGATGAATATGATAAGGCTGTAATGCTAAAATTCTTTGCCTGCTTATTTGGGAGGAAGTTTTTTTGCATTCAGTGAGTCTTACAGGAGTAAATGTATCTAGAATTGGCTATAAGGCTTAAGACACAGGAAATTGTGACTGGGTCTCCTACTATCATGTTTTCTCAGAACAGCAGTTGCTTGGAGGATGATCTATTATTATTAATGCTTCCCTCCTGTGCTACACCCCTGGGAAAACGGAAACCTTTACCTGTGCTGTGGGAGAAACAGGATGGCTGCCTTAAGCCACTTAATTATCCCTGAAGCTCTTTCCTCCATATCTATTTGAATGTGGCTGTATATGTATTAATATCCAGCAAAGTTATAGGCCCAAATTTTTGTATTAGAAGAATGAATATGTTGTGACTGAATTGACTATGACATAACTCCTCTCTATTTTGGGGGGATATTGTCACCCAAAATCTGAAGCTGACATATGTAGACATCCCCACAAGTGTACATTCCAACAATTCTAGGGATAATTTTTGGCCCGTGGCTTGTTTTGGCATGCAAAAAGTCTAAGAAGTTTAGCTAAGACAACAAAAACAGAAAATATAGAAATTATATATTCCATGTGCATCAATTATTAATCAAAAATCAAAAAGAAACCATAGGTCTGTTGACATGCAAATAATGCGGTGTCTTATATTTCCTGGTACAGGTTTTACAATTCTTGTAGGATGTGATGTCATCAACCAGAAATCTTTGAAATCTTGAGATCCATTTTAAGCAGCACACAATAGAAAGTGAACAATCATCTGCTCAGGTGTCTTAAAATGTATTATAGTGTATATCATTGGGACGTGAGTTTTAAGTTTGCATGTTTGTGACCACTGAAGAAAGACCAAGTGGCTAAAATACATCTGGTCTTTTGTAGTTGATTGTGATGTGAAAGGTTTGTCAACTTGTCGTATTTTTTTAATCTCAGAAAGATTGAGGTGTGCAATTATTTTAATGAAGACTATTTCAGGCCTTTAAAAAATAATAATTGGTACACACAGAATAAATAATGTCTATATTATCTATTTCTGTTGACTTTGGCTCAGCTTCTTAGACTTTCAGTCAATCTTTGGTTGAGTTTGTCTCCTTTTCATTTGTTGTTCTGGTGTGCCCCTGTCCCAAAGGAATTGGAAAGAAAAACATCTATAATAAGCATGCAAATTGTAAATCAGTAAATTGTACTAAGGGAACAGAATAGCAAGATAACACATAACTATCTAAAAATAAGAGAAGAGAACATACAGCTGCCTCGTGAGTCATTATAACTCAAAGTGGGGCATGCGGAGAAATGCATTTTTCTTTGGAGGTTTAGACCGAGCAAAACCTTCAACTTTAATTTTAAAAGTTTTTATCTTTCTTGGCAGAGAACAGAAAGAAGGGAGAAATTCAAGTCAGTTGCTCTTCAGATGAAACCAATCAGAGTTTTAAAATATATAAGACAGGCTTGGGCAGAAACAAAGGGCAGCCTGGGCAGAAACCCATCCCCGGTTTGAAAAGTGACATACAGCAGGGGGAAAAAGTTGTGTAAGTTGAAAAATTTAGATAAGCCATTCCTGGAGACTTCAGGAAAAGCTTCTTTGATCTGCTCTGCCCAGAGGGCGGCAAATAGAAATATTAAAACTCTTTGACACATGGAGCAAGGTCTTTTTTGTGCGGATTTCATCCAGATAGATGGAGCCTGCTGAAAGTGTCACGGGGAGGACTGTGAGTCTCAGAAAAGGCACCAAAGTAACACGAACCCTTTAGAAACATTGTAACTTTAAGCAACTAAGTTGACTGCCTTAGGTTAATGTTAGGGAATGAGTTAGGGAATGTACAAAGGGAGGGACAGAGGAACTGCATAGTGTATTTTGCTTTTGGATCCCTTACTCAATCGGTTGCAGTGCTGAGAGAATGCGTGTGGGCATTTTATAATTTTAATACCGATAGCTGTTTTTTGTACCACCTAGACTACCATCACTTTGGACATGCTGTTTTTTTTAAAAGACCAGGAGAACCAGAAGAGCAGTCAATTGGCAAGTTGTTACTCCTCTAGTTGTGTGTAAGGGCAGCAAGTTGTTTCCATGGTAACCAGATGCTGGGTAGCACAGGACACAGGCAAGAGGTGAGGCCTTAGAAATGCAAGAGAGGGAAAGGAAGTTGGGAGCCCTGATCCTCTCAGCAAGTAGTTTCTAGGAGTGATGGTAGTTGAACTACCAGAGGAAGATAAAAGCCTCTGGAAGACTGAGGAAGTCAAGTGGGAGGCATATGCCAGGTAGAGATCTTCGATGGCCACTGGTGCCCAGGCGTCTTGGAGAGCAAAATATGCCTGCAGGTCAGTTTGCCACAGGGCATATAAATATTTTGGAAGGTTAAAATACATTATTCACATATTGCTTTTCCATGTACAGTTGCCATCACTGTGCATGTACCTCTTCCTATCCAATATGCCTAGTGGAATATGCCACATATGCACTGCTAAATCTGTTATCATAGGCAGTTCTGGCATCAGTAATAATCTCATTGTCTTGGTGGTGCTGGTGGTGGGGAAACTGAGTACTGGTGTGTCTCAAAGTTTATCATAAGATGAGCACTGACAAATGTTTGGCAAGAGGATGGGGATTTTCATAGACAGCAGCAGATGCATCACCTATCGCTTCACAGTAGGATTTCCAGATCATGGCTGAAGTATTTCTACATCCCACAGATCTCCAGTGCTAACATTCAGCTACTTTGATTCTCTGTTGTTACTTCAATCAATAGAAGCCAAAGAAAGAAAAGAGTAAAAAAATGATTGTGCATGAGTGTTCAATCAATAAGAAAAAAATATCCTGCTGGTCATTACTTTGGCCACACACGGATTCAGGATGCTTTTAGATAGCAACCTGGGGCTAGCCAATCTGGAATACAGTTTAAAAGGGTGAGTGTACAGATAGTGATGTACGTAGTCCATTCAGCTGCCAGAATATATGCAGGGTCAAGACAGGCAGAAAATCCCAGAAAGGGAGAAGTAAAAAAATAAACACTTTGATAATAGAGTATTCCAGTGAAGGTGGACACAGCAGAGATGTATGCATCTAGAAGAGTGCTTGTAGTACGGTGAGAAACCTGAAGTTTGCATTGTGATTTGAAGCAGCCATCTAAATATTTGATTACATATGACTTCCAGTCAAGTGCAAAGCAATCAAAAGATGAGAAATCAATGTACTCCATGTGAATCAACCATTACTTCCAAGTAACATGTTTAGGCTTGTTTAGGCTTACAGCAAAAAGACAGTCTTTCTATCTACTTTGCTGATGACTTGAAGTGATGTGACCGAGTCCTTGAATGCAGTTTTTACCTTTTTCTCTTGAAAAGGCCCCTTGGTGGGGGTGAAAGAAATGATCCAAAGGTGTTTGCTGAATGTTGGCGACAATCAGAGCAATTAAATGGAAATCAATTAAAGCTGCAAGCTCTGCAGTCTATCACACACACAACAAATAAAATGTTATTTGTGATGAATAAAGTGCTATTACTTATATTAAAATCACATTGGGGCTTGAAATACAATTTTTCATGTATTAATCCAAAATTCAAGGAAAATTCAAGAGATTAATCAGGGCTGGTTTTTTTTCTTTCTACTTTTTTTCTGAGACATACGCTAGAGGTGGCAACTTGGAAAGAACAAGGAATCTATATGCTGCCTGAGGCACGTTAAAGTTTGTTGTTCAGCTCAGTTAATTTAAACACTTAACTTGAAATGGCTCACTTAGAGGAACATGCTATTAAAAACATTTTGCTGCAGTTCTATTACATAAACATCTGCAGTTGGAGGAGGGACAATTCTCCAAAATAGTCCTGATCATTAGGAATATTATGTGAAGGACTGTCCCCTTCACCAGCAACATTTTAGAGGTTTGATTGTTTCCCACACATAATGGATGGAGGCCACTCAGGGGACAAGACAGGCTTTTCTTCAGGTTCACTGAGGCCCCTCCAGAGTTATCTTTGTAAGTGACTATCCATGAAAGGGGGTATTTATTCAGATCTAACAAAGAATAGTAGGATTTACATGTGATGTTCAAGATGCTTCCAGAATAAGTTTATGTTACTTTTGAAATCACTATGAAGTACATTTCTCCATCCCTGCTCCAGATTATTGATAGAAAAGGATGTTGAGAGATGATGTTGTGGAAGAAATGGGGTTCTCTTTCTAATATCATCAGGTAGGAGAAAAGCCAGAGAGCTGTTTCTGAGAGCCAGCATGGTGCAGTGGTTAAGAGCGGGTGGATTCTAATCTGGAGAACCAGGTTTGATTCCCCACTCCTCCACCTGAGTGGCAGAGGCTTATCTGGTGAACCAGATTTGTTTCCCTATTCCAGGGGTAGGGAACCTGCGGCTCTCCAGATGTTCAGGAGCTACAATTCCCATCAGCCCCTACCAGCATGGCCAATTGGCCATGCTGACAGAGGCTGATGGGAATTGTAGTTCCTGAACATCTGGAGAGCCGCAGGTTCCCTACCCCTGCCCTATTCATACATTTCTGCTGGGTGACCTTGGGCTACTCACAGTTCTTCTGAACTCTCTCAGCCCCGCCTACCTCACAAGGTGTCTGTTGTGGGGAGAGGAAGGGAAAGGAGTTCGTAAGCTATCTTGAGTCTCCTTATAGGAGAGAAAGGTGGGGTATAAATCCAAACTACTACTCCGCCTCTTGTTCCATACCCCTCTGGTCACTTTCCTTCATCTAAGGTGTGTTTTCAATGTTTCTGAACCCGCTCATAGATGCTTCCATTTATGACTATGCTGCACAGACTGGGATGATGCTCAGTCTATTTCTTTGGTACATTTTTATCCTACACATCATTATCTCTTTGTCCATTTTATCTTCACAATAATCCTGTGATGTTGGATAGGCTGAGAGAGAATGACTGACCCAAGGTCATTCAGCACGTTTCCATGGCAAAGTGGGGGTTTGGATCTGGGCCTCCCAGATCCTATCCTGACACACTAAACCTTACAACTGATTGTTCTTTTTCTCCTTAATAAACAATCTGGGGCTGATCTCACTGAGAATTACTGCTGGTGGAAGAGATTTTCCAACTCCCCCCTTTCTCTGCACTCTGCATGAGAGAGTTAGAGCCTTGACACTGGAGAGGGAAATCAGCACAAATTAAACCTTTTCCATCAGTCAAAATTTCCCCTGAAACTATGGCTTTACCCTATGTTTCCATGCAATATTTTACAAATAACTAGTATGGTAGCTGCCTCTAGACTGCTTCTCTTGCTACAGCTGAAAAAGAGAAACTGGAATATACAGAGGTGTATCAATGTTGGACAAGATTTAGTTGGTCCACTATATTTTGCAGAAGTCAGGAAAACACTTAGGTGCGCTTGGACTGCACAATATGGTTAGTATTAATTCCCTCATTCTACCATTGCTGTTTAATCTTACTCATTTTATCCCAAATCTGGAAATCAGTTTAGTCTGCATTACTTTTGTGTCTGAACCCTGTGTTAATCACATGTTTAACATGTAGGACAAAAACAAATATGTCTGGGTACTGTTTAGTACAAGATGATAATGCAAAAATTTTCAGGTCTCTAGAATATTTAATAATAATTGAAATGACCCCTATAAAATCTCTAGTCATAATTGGCTAAGGGTTTGAACGTCCGACAACAAACCCTTATCCAATTAGCGTGCTGGATGAACAGGGCTTTTGCCCTCTGCATCCTGCACTCCAATTGGCCATTGCTGCCTGTGGAGCACCTGCTCTGCAGCCTGGCAAAACCCTCCCCTGCACCCTTCCGCCTTCCCCAGCTTTGCTGGGCCAAAGAGGCCCAGGAAAACATACCCCTGCCCCCTCCACCCCTCCTCCACCCCTAACCACCGCTTCCCATCTTCTTCACCACCATCCACTCCTTGCCACCCTCCCTCTACCCATACTCATGCCTTGCCACCCCTCCATTCCTAGCCACCCCTAGCCCCCCAGCCACCCCTTGCCACTCTCCCCCACCCCAGCCACACCTTTCAACTCTCCCTTCACTCCAACACTCACTTTCTCCCCCTCCCCCCACCAAAGCCACTCCTCTCCACCCTCCCTGTATCCTCACCTTTCTACCCACCCCGAGCCAGACCCAGGTAAGTGGTGCACCATAAGGAAGGGTGGAGTGGCCACCGCTTCAGCCCCAGTAAAGCCCATTGCGGGGAAAGATGCTTCCTCTTTGACCCTTTGGTAGGACCCATCACATCTCCCCCACAATGGGCTTTGCTGCTAGTTTCTTATAATTCATTACCAGCATTTACAAAGCTATTAACCAATGATATTAGTTTAATGA
Source organism: Sphaerodactylus townsendi (assembly GCF_021028975.2). Classification (NCBI taxonomy): domain Eukaryota; kingdom Metazoa; phylum Chordata; class Lepidosauria; order Squamata; family Sphaerodactylidae; genus Sphaerodactylus; species Sphaerodactylus townsendi. The sequence continues at coordinate 49,281,412 of NC_059426.1, forward strand.
CAGGAATAAAGCAACACTGAGAAATGAAGAAAACTGAGATGTTGTGCTATAATTTTAGATCAATGTCTGAAATTCAGCCCTGTGAACCACAAGGGAAATTATGCAAGAATCAGAGATTTAATTAGTTTAGTAACCAGAACTTTGGATGTGTGAATGAAATTGCTGAGACCAGACAGATGAAAATAGTAAGGAAAGAGCCAGATGATTAGGCAGAGCATAGAAAATACCAGATTCAGACTACAGAAGGGAAGGGCATATTGAGGTGAAGGCAGGTGATGTCTACAGCTTATTGTCAGTGCCAGAGAAAACAACAGAGACATCAAGGAAGTGGTAAGAAAAAGAGTTGCTCTGTCATTCAGATGAAGGCTGCTTTTGCCATTCTCTTCTTCTCATGCCCTTCACACATAATTCTTTCCACACTCTCAGCAGCATTCAGTTCTCTAATCTGCACATCAGCTTTCTATCCCATTGAATTCCATTGCCTCACCTATTCAGAATTTATGGGTAATCATCTTTCCTCCACACAGATCTAATTTGTTGTATATATCACTCTGACCTATTTCATTCTGAAATCCTCTGAGGTTGTACCTGTGCACATTTTCATTTCGAACTGGTTTGTAAGGATGGTACTTAGCTAAGATGATGACTTTTGGTGATCTATTTGTTTAATATAACCTGGGGTGCCATTTGTTATCAGAACAACTATTCATGCTTGAACCAGAGTATGTTCAATTGTATTCAACTGAACAGTGCATCAGCATTCATATCAACAGGCAGAAGTGTATCTGCATCTCACAGAGCCTACCTGCATAGCCACTTGAGGGTCCAATTCTATGAGGGCTTATACAAATCCGTGGGGTTCTTATTTGGGACTTGGACAAAGTGAGGCATCTGAGCAGACATGAAGAGGATTAAGATTTGATAGCTTTACAGAGCAATGCAGATGGTTGGGGGAACGCTGTGGCGCTTAGGGGCAGTGTGGCAAAAGCAGTGCCACACCACCTCCAAAAGGGCTCCAGGAGGCACAGGCAGGAGGGGAATTCAAAATCCCTCCTGCTGCCCAAAGAACCCCACAGAAGAAATAAATTTATGCCACTGATTTTGTGATATAAGTTAGAAGGTCATGGTAGGGGTGTTCTTGGCACAGAAGTCTGGTAGAAACTAACATCGGCTCCATCCCCAGGAATGACGCCAGCCATGCTGGCATCCAGGAGGATGCCAATACAGCTCTGTGGGCTGAACTCTCTTCTGGGCCTGGTGCTGTAGACCTCCACAGTGACCAGCTGCCTCCCGGTTCTCCCTTCCCCACTAAAGTAAATGCTACTTACACCAGCAGTGTGGACAAACATGTTGGCATGGCCTCACACTGGCTCCTAAAGCCACTTGGTCCCCCCCCCCCTTCAGGATTGGGCTGCCCGTGCCTCTTATATTGTTAGGAAGATTTCCAAGTTTCAGGCACAAAAATTTTGAGTAGGGCAAAGCTAAGAATCCACAATTTTGATGCACATGCTAAGGATGAGCTCAGAGAACTACTAAACATTCAGCTCACAAGAGCAAGCTGAAGAACTATATTTCTTCCATACCATTGAATACCTTTGGATTTTGTTCCCAAATCGGAAGAAGCAAGTGGGTATCAATAAACAAACTGACAGCTACCAGGCTGCTGACATGGGATCTATAAATGATATGAAAATGATATGAAATATAAATGATATATAAATATAAATAAATATGAATGAAATATAAATGATATGAAAAAATAGTAAACAAAAAATTACTTGGGAACATCAACAATGAAATAAAAAGGGTGGAACAGAAAAGAATGGAAAAGGATAAATTTGTACACCCATGTCATGTCTCAATCATCAGGCGAGCAGCAAGGTAAAAAAACAAGGTTTATTTACACGACTGGCTTCCACACTAATACATCAAGCAGAGAGGGAGAAACAACGCATACATTCACTTAAATATCATGCTCTCAGCTGACGTCACCTCCACAACTATGGAAACCTCAATAGCTCAATACACAATACCCCTATGCAAAGAGCAGCCATGGAAGGGTGTATATGAATCAGGGTAATGGGCTAAAAGAAGAACTTAACTCTTCTCCCGACAGTTTGCCTGACTGGATGAGCTTCCTGGGTGACATCAGACCTAGTAAAGAAAACAGATACATGCATTCAACCAATTTGGTTTTAGAAGCAAGGGACAATTTGGTTGGGAACTGGTTGAAATAGAGAATTTTTTTTCTTTTTCTGTACATATTTTCTAGAATTTATCAGATCTTTTCACATGTTCAGGTGTGGCACATTAATTGCATGTAATGGAAGCATGTGCTACCCAATAGGCAGTTGTCACTTAGTATAAATAGGCAATATGAGTGTTTTCCAGCTTTGGTATACAAATAAAACACTGGATTTTTAAAGGGATGATGGCTATTCATGCAAATATACACATAAGATCTAATCACACAAAATGGCTGGGCTTATCAAGATGATTGCATAGAATCATAGAGTTGGAAAAGACCACAAGTGCTATCAAGTCCAACTTCCTGCCATGCAGGAATACACAATCAAAACACTCCAGACAGATGGCCGTCCAGCCTCTGTTTAAAACTTCCAAAGAAGGAGACCCCACCACACTCCATGGCAGAGCATTCCACTATCAAACAGCCCTTACCATCAGGAAATTTTTTCTAATGTTCAGGTGAAATCTCTTTTCCTGCACCTTGAACCCTTTACATCTTGTCCTAGTCTCTGGAGCACCAGAAAACAAGTTTGTTTCATCTTCAACATGACATCCCTTCAAATATTTAAACATGGCCATCACATCACCCCTTTACCTTCCTTTCTCCAGACTAAACATACCTAACTCCCCTTCCAGCTTGTTAAAATCCTTCTTGAATTGTGGTGCCCAAAACTGGACACTGTATTCCAGACGAGGTCTGACCAGTGCAGAACAGCGTGGTACTATTGCATCTCTCAATCTAGGCACTATACTTCTACTGATGCAGCCCAGAATCACAGTGGCTTTCTTGGCTGGCACATCACACTGCTGAGTCATGTTCAGTTTGTGGTCAACCATGACCCCCAGATCCCTTTCACATGTACTGTTGTCAAGCCAAGTGTTACTCATCATATATCTGTGCATTTCATTTTTTTTCTGTCTTATTGAAGTATCTTACATTTATCTCTGTTGAAATTCATTTTGTTAGTTTTGGCCTAGCAGGTAGCACATATTCCTGTTATGTATGGTTAGTATGCCAACGCTGAACATCTGAAAAAGGTTAGCAAGGACAAAACTGGCTTTCGTTAGATAGAGCACGGTTATATAATCTGCAATCAGATAGCACTTTAGATGTTTCTAATATAAATAGAAAAGATTATATACAAATAGTTGGTACTCACAGATGCCATGTTAACTTGCTAACAGATTTTTTTCCTGACTTTTCTAAGAGTTGTTATTTATATTCTGCACTTCCTCTGAGAAATTCAAATGTCCATACTTGGGATTTTTGCAAATAGTGTCCCCAAGACCATCCTATGAAGTATGTTTGGGCGAAAGACAGTGACTGGTCCATGACTATCTTGTAAGCTGAATTCCATGACTAGGATATGAGGTGTCACCTGAATTGTCTAAAACTCTGTTTTTTTACTATAATTTATAAAAATGTATATCCTGTCTTTCTATGATATCCAAGATGGCTACCAACAATTCAAAAAGCACTGACAAAGGAGACCACATGATAGAACTTCATAAATATAGCCATGCAGTGAACAAAGTGGATTAAAAATATTCTATCCCTTTCAAGCAACACTAAAATTCAGGGTCAAACTACACACTTTAATTTTTAAAGATTGCCTGGACTCAACTTGGGCTCCCTACAGGGACACAACAACTGTGGGGAACACTGGCATGGGGGAAGGAAAGTTTCCTATATTCCCCCAAGTCATTTTCCTGCATGGAAACTGTGCTGGGGGAGCCATTTCACTATTTTTGCTGTTCCATATGCAAAAAATACCGCTGGTAGTAGCACGGGAAAAGGAGAACAGCATAAATGGAGATATAACTCCACCCCCACCCCACCCCCCAAGATTACTGTTTCCACATAAGAAAGCCTTATGTGACAAGAAGGCAAGAGCCCTTTCTCCTGCCGCAGTGGGAGTTATAAGCCCATTTGGGCTCAACTGAAACCCAAGCCTTTAAAAACATGAATGTGTAGTTTGGCCCTCAGAGTCACCCAATGAAATTTGGCCTTCCAGTACAATGGCTTGTGCAGTATCAGAAATAGGATACATGACTAAATGGGCTACTGGTCTGATCCAGAAGTTTTCTCCTTCTGTTAGTGTGGAATTAATGTACAAAAATGGTAAACAGAGCAAAGTTAAAAGAAATTACGCAATTAAGAACACTTAATAAAAATAAGCTAAAATAGTAGCAGGATAAAAATATAACAAAGCAAGAAAAACAGCAGGTTAAACCTCAATAAAACTAAATTAGAACAGCACTGATACAGTCTGAGCAGCAAAAAGCCTAGATGGCATGGAAATAAAATTCCCTCAGTCCAAAAGCAATCTGGCTAGGAAGTCAGAGGGCAGAACAGCTTCCCCAGGAAGGGAGTTGGAAAGCCTGAATGATGCAACGAAATCCTGTTCCACATGAAGAGAGAATCTTTACCATGCTAGACGTTCTTATTAAAGTCCATTTGGAATGTGAACCAACATTTTGAGGTGCCTCTGTATCTTCAGACTCTTGTAAGTTGTGTTTAAAAAGGCTCAGAATGTTTGTTGGCCAATTAATATTGTTGTGTGCATGGATATTATCTGTGTACATCCCTGTTAAGTAGGAAGATTACAGTACTTCAGAAGCATCTTCAGCTCAAGACAAATACTTGCCTAGCTGCCCAGTCCAAGGAGAACCCAGCTGTGCCAGTAATGAAAAGAAAAGCCTCTTCCTTATTTCTCATACAGCCTTTACCTAGTTGAGAGAGAACAAAAAAAAATATCTGTATTACTGCAGTGCTTATCTCCTAACGAAGTCCTTTAGGTGCCTTCTTAATACATCACTGACAGATAGTGACATTCTGCTATCTTTCCCTGTCTCATTATCTTTGGGACATAAGAACAGCAAAACATGAAAAGCAAAGTAGCTGCCTCTTTTCCACTTTCATAGATAGGTAAAAGCAGCAGGAATAAGTCTGCATCACTTTTGCTCTTATCTGAAATTTTCATGGTGATATCATCGCCAACCAAGCTGGTGCTGATTTTGGACAGTGGGGAGTGCAACTTTGTGGATCTGTATAAATGTTTCAGCCTTAATGGATGATTAATCTTAGGATCCTGATTGTGTCATGAATGCTATCTCAGAAGATATGGGTCACTTGATAGTAGTTCATGTGTTCTTCCTAAACCAGTGCTGCCCATGCCCAGGTCACTGCCCAAACTCAAACAGCCTTTGGTTACCACAGGCTCTCATAAGGTGGGGCCTTGAAATCTCCCAGAATTACAACGGATCTCCAGTGAACAGAGATCAATTCCCCTAGCGAAAATGGCTTCTTTGGAGGGTGAACTCTATGACATTATGCCCACTGAGGCCTCTCCCCTTCCAGAACCCACCACCCCAAGCTCCACCCTTACATCTCCAGGATGTGCAAGAGTGGGCAACCCTACAAGGTTTCCAACACATCACAATGCACTGCAAACCCTTACTCCCAGTTAAATTGCTATAAAAGCTGGTGACCGGCATGGCATGTATCTTTCATTGCCTCCTAGACATGTGCCACCATTTTGTCAGGGGCAAAGGCAAGCTCCAGTGGTGCTGGTAGTGCTGCTGGAATTCATCTTGCTCTCAGATAGTAGTAGCATGGAAAAAGGCCACAGGCATAACTGGTCATTCTTGTCAGTTGCCACTAAAGCCACTAATGTCCAAAGGTGGGCTGGCAATAATAGTGGAGCATATCTTGCTCCACTATTATTGGGTGTGAATTGGGTGTGAATTGCAATATATCAGTAGGAATGTATTGACCTAAAATGGCACCCAAGTCTCACCCTGGGTGCCACACCTCCCACAGCTGTGCCCCCGCCCTTTGGGGTAAGGTGCAATTGAATGCTGGTTAACAGGGTTGGCCCCATCCCAGTATCCATATGGAGATTGGTACCAGGGCAAGCTGGACTCCCACCCACCCCCATCTCAATATGGAGACTGGAGTGGCAAGGGCCCATTGAGCGTGGCCTTAGCTGGGCTTGGTTTCAACTTTAAACTGCAGGCTTCCAAACTGCACTTTAGAGTTGGATCCAAGACCGGCTAAGGTCGGCTTTAGAATTACCTCAGAGCCTGTCCCCCTCTAGCTTTGTACTGTTGACTCCAACCCTCCAAGCTCCTTATTGGGTTGGAGGTGGAGCTTGGGAGTGGAGCCAACAGTATAAAGCTAGAGGGAGACCCCTCGGCACCACCCCCACCAGCCCGCTCAGGGGTGGGGCTCAGGGGTGGGGCTCAGGGGCAGGGGTTGCTCAGATGGGTACCACAGCAGCAAGCTGGCCATCTGAGCCACCCACCCCCGAGTTGCCTCCCATAGGGTGCTGCAGTGTGCAGCCCAGGAGGCAGACTGCTGCTGCGGTGCCCCATTTGAGCTGCCCCCACCTCTGAGCCCTGCCTCCAAGGATCTGGGTAGGGAAAGAGGTGACTCAGATGGGCGCCACAGCGGGGAAGAGGCCGGCGCACCAACATGATCCCCCTGCAGGGGAGAGGCCTTCCAGTGTGGGAGAGGCCGGTGCACCGGTGTGATCCCCCTGTGGGGGAGAGGCCTCCCTGCTATGTGGGGGAGAGTGGGAGTCCACACAGCTGGCCCTGGCACCACAGGAGAGACCAGGCACGGGGAGAGTGCCTGGAGCCCCCCCCCCCACGTGACCGAAAGGCATGCACCTGGGAACATGGGTTACCCCATGTCCCTATAGGCAGTACGCCCCTGGTGTGGTGTTCTGTTAAGACCAGTGAACTCTGATTTGGAAACCAGATTTGATTCCTTGCTCCTCCACATGAACAGCAGACTCTTATCTGGTGAACCAGGCTTGTTTTCTCCACTCCTCCACAAGAAGTCTGCTGGGTAACCTTGGGCTAGTCACAGTTCCCTCAAAATTCTCTCAGCCCCACCTACTTCACAAAGTATCTATTGTGAGGAGGGGAAGGAAAGTGATTGTAAGCCACTTTGAGACTCATTAAAGGTAAAGAAACTCAGGGTATAAAAAAACAACTTTTCTTCTTCTATGGTATTTTTTTTTCCTGTTACATTTAATTGGTTGCTGATTATTTTAGCAAAGGATAAATGTTATGGAATTTCAGTTCTCCTGGGCAACTGAAAGTTCCAAGGAATCAAAGATGGTTCCACAGTATACCAACAGTTGGAGAAATGGGGCTTTGCCAATTGGAAGAAACTGGTACAACTATGGTAATAATCTCGCAAAGCAGATCTGAACAGATCTGAACATTCTGATCCACATAAAACAATGGCATTGTACTCTGCCTACTCTATTGCAAGCCTGCTTTTGTGGTTGACCCCATGCAAAACAAATCACATATGGTGACTCACCAAAGGCTTAATAATGTTTTTTGATTTGTTTCTTACCCTGGATGCTACACATGCAGGGGAGGGGGGGGGGAAGGGTCGTTAGCCACAATATATACAGTGAGTGAACTTTATTTGACTTGGAGGGTCATAAGTTGCTAGGCTATCTCTTGAAAAAAAATTCCTTCTTGAATAAGATTAACTTTAGATTTAAAATCTTTAGCTTACTGACCAAAATTTACTATCCTAGCAAGTCAATAACCTTATTGGGAAGAGTTAGCCCAGCGGTTAAGTAGCTGTTTGTCTGCTTCAGCATAAATTATCACACCATTCCAGAGGATATTTGTGGATTTTAAAACCATTCTGTTTTTCAGTACTGGAGGCTTTAGAATAAGAGAAATGGCCCCAGACGAAATCTTACTGCATCGTTGTTGTTGTTGTTGTTTTTTAAGATCACATTGGCATAGACATAAACCCACATTGACCCTGTTTATGAAAATTCACTGAAATAGTTTTCCATCAAAGAAGATAAATTCATCACTGTGTTTACAATTTCCTCACAGCTCTTTTCAATTAGTTTATATTCCTCAGGCTTTATGGGAATGTTGGTAAATTAATAGCCAACCTACTACAATAAAATTAATTCATTCTCCCAGTCAACCAAAGATGCATTCTATATTCTAGCTGATAAATTATTTTGATTGTGCTGTGTGTTGAACTTTTAAACCCCAATTTTGCATTTTTGTTAATTTAAAATAATAAGAATAATAATTTCATCTAGTGTTTTATATAAAATGGTAGGATCCATTCCAGAAGATCCCTCTCACCAACCAGTGATTGTTTTGACAATTAAAAGCACAAATACCAAGCTGCTGAAGGAAGATTATCCAGGTCCGGTAATTTGTAGCTCTATTTAGTAAGACAGTCTGCTTAAGGGCATTGTACAACTAGCAGCAAATGTGCTCAATAATGGCCGTGACATTTTCAGCCATCATTATTGCAAAAGGCAACCAAATACACATTGCTGAATCTCGTTCCTAGAAAGCTTCCAGAAAGTATGAAATGTTATTTTCATGATTGCTCTGCCAGTATCAGATATACAGCGCAACCCTGTGCATGTCTACACAGACGTAAGCCTTGTTATGGGTCAGTTGTGTTCACTCCAAGTAAGGGGCATTTAGGACTGCAGTCATAGAGTGCACTCCTAAATACTTATAGTGCAATCCTGTGCAGAGTTACTCCAGTCTAAGCTTCTTGAAATGAATGAGCTTAGATTGAAGTAACTCTTTTTAGGCTTGCAGTGTATGGCTGCAATCAATCCCTCCAAAAGATGTATGTACTCTGGAGAAGGCCCGAGTAGGGCCAGATTTAGGGGGTGGAGGTCTGACTAGGGCAGTGGCTGACTAGGGCAGTAGCAAGAAGTGGGGGAGGTTTAATTGCCTGAAAAGATGGCTCATTGTGTAGCATTTGCATCCCATTTCCCCCATTAGGCTGCTACTAGGCGGTGTTGGTGGGAGGGGGCTTTCAGTTTCCCACAGAGATGGCTTATTTTACAGCATATGTGCCTCATTCCTCAGATTAGACTAATGTTAGGAAGTGGGGGATGCTGAATTACATCGAAAAGATCCATTCTGCAATGTGTGCTCACTGTTTCCCCAATTAGGCTGCTGCTAAGAGGAGGGTAGGTTCAGTTGCCCAAAAGAGATGGTTCCTTTTGCGGCACATGCACTCCATTCCCACAATTAGGCTGCTGTTAGGAAGTGAGGGAAGGGGAGGGAGATCCTGGGACTCAGAGGGAGGTCACAACCCTGGGTAAAACAGAAACTGCAGTTATTAGTCAGGCAAAATGATAGCCAGTGAAGATGAGGGGGAGCTGGAGGTTGCTGAGGAGATCTTCAAAGATGTCAAATTCTATGCAGTGGGAGACATAGACCTTCAGGTAACCGTCCTTAGTCTCACTAATCTCCCTCCTTCCACCTCCAGGACCTTCCAATTCCTTGTCTTTCCATCTCCCCACCCCCCTCATTTCAAGGACCATGTGTTGACTATGACCTTAGGTTTGTGAGCATTCTGTGGGGGTGGGTTAGGGTTAGGGCACATTCTAACATTAATGGTTCAAAATGCCTGGTGATCCTGCTTTGTGCTCTGCTGAGGTGCAGCAAGTCCTGGAGCAGCCTGAATTCAAACAGAATGGAGGGGAGAAGGATGGCCTCTTCTCTTTCCCCCCACCTTAAAACTAGGAGCTGTGCTATGCTTGGCTTTGCTAAAGGCCATGAGTAGGCCTGCTCCCTCATTTGATTGCCTCGACTTTCTCTAATGAGCCTGATTTTACAACTTGGGGAAAAGGGGGAGGGACAAGAGTGGATGTCATGTTCACATGCATTATGTGTTATCAAGTCGCTTCCAACAGCCTTGTCAGATCATGCTCACTGAGAACTATGGTTTCTATTACTGAGTCAGTCCATCTCATGGTGGATCTTCCTCTTTCCATTGTATTCAACATTTCCTAGCATTGTCTTTTCCAGTGAGTCTGTTCCAGTGAGTCTGCATTAGCTTCAGTTTAGTCATTTTAGCTTCTAGCAGCACAATTACCAGATAAAGCTTTCCTCTCCTGTTTCCTCTTCTATTCCTCTGCCATGGCAAGCTGTTTAACCTATTCTCCCCATGCTGGAAGATTCTACACCTTGCCTTATATTGCAGAGCATGATTTACAATGCAGGAGCAGGACTTTTAAAGATCACATTGGCATAGACATAAACTCACATTGACCCTGTTTATGCCTGAGGAACTACAGGAGACCTTGGGGCTCACAAAGTCTCCTGGGAAGTACAGTTTTCCTCAGGCAGTTTTTAGCCTGAACTGGGAAGAGGCCACTTTTTTCAGCCTGAAAAAAGTACTAGAAAAAGAAAAGGAACTAAGGTAAGTGTGGGAAGGGGGGAAGGGGGTGGAAAAAACACACTGCGCACCTGGCGCAGTTTGGTCCAGCTATGCCTCTGCCTTACACTGTATCAGGCCCATTTTCTTTGGGGAGGGCTGGCCTATGCCTGGAGCACATCTCCTACCAGTCAGACCAGAAATAACCATGGAGGGGAAACTTGGTCATCAAAGTCTGCAGATCAGCTTCCACATACTGGGCCAAGGCTATGCCACATACTGGGCCAAGGCTACACCCAGTGTGAGTCCAATGATGTCCTTGCCCAGCTAAATTGCCAGAACATTTATCTACAAAACTCTAGTAAGCTGTTCCAGCTTGATAATATTGGAATGAAAAATTTTGCCATAAAAAGAGTTCTGCTGAAAAGCTGTACGCATGTCGAACCTTTATTCTAGGTGATTACTCTAAAAGCAGTACTACTATACATTATTTCGAGTGCTGGGATGTTATGTTTTGCTACTTTTCTAGGAGATGATAAATTCTCTAGAGCAGATATAGAGGTATAAATAGTTATAAGGTAACAACCAAGAAACAAAAGTATCTAAAAGCATGATAGCAGCACTGTTCTCCACAGTGCATTTCTCCTGGTTTTTCATACTGCATTTATCTTATATTTATTTTTTAAAACCATTGAAGGCCTCATAAGATGTGAAAGCGGTATATATATACTTAAAAATAGATGAAGTAGAATGCATTGTGCGGATACATAAACCTAAGTGTATTTTTACTGCATTATGGAGGTAAAAGATTATGAGTGGGTTGGAACTAGGGAGATAGTAGAGATTCTGCAGAACTTTCCTGAACTATATACAGAGGTTTGATTGCTAGCTGTTACAAGCCTTTAGGAAGAAGACCTTTTTGAGGACTGCAGATATTTGGAAGAAGAGAAACTGTTGCTGCTTTGGCTTTCTGTGACATACGATGTTGTCTATATGACCCAACCTGAGTACCTGAAAATCATTACTTTGATTGCTTCTCCAGTACAGTGGCAAAATGACAAACATGCTGTATGAGCACTGTATGTTTCTCAGAGGAGAGCTCTGTATTGCTGACCCAAATTCTGTGGAAGCGATCCCCAACGTGATGCTCATGGGTGTCATAGTGACCTGGGAGGTTTCACTCGGTTTGGAACCATCCAGGTTTTTTGTCATTGGCCCCTGCCATGATGGCAGCTATTATATAATTGGCTATGCTCCCCTTGGCAACCATTTGTGGTTGCCTGGTTCCATTCAATGATTTTAAAATGTCAAAAATGCCCACAGGTTTAAAAAGCTGGCTCGGGGAAAATTTAGAGTTGTCAAAGAATGCAGCCTCAAGAAAGTTTATTATGTTTTCAGTTCCTTTTTCACATTTGAAGAAAAGTCTTTGTTTTAACACTAGTAACACATGTAAATTGGGGCCGGTTTCCCTTGCTGTTCATGTGGGCATACAGATTTGTCTCAAGCTTTTTTGTGTGGGCCTAAATGGGAAATGCAATCCCTAGACATTTCAATCCAGCCTCTGCAGCTGCTTGTGGCTTTGACATCACAATCACCAAATCTTTGGATTCCATGATGTAACCTTACAAAGCCTCCATATACTAGAGAGGTCCTTGTGAATTAAAAATCTACTTTAAACCAAAGTTCATATGAGCCACTCAGTGATCATTTTACCTACTCATTATTTAAAACCTGATGCCTACATGCTAATTGACTATTCAGATCCATATCGTGCTGCATTCTAACTTGTTTTTCATTATCTACAGCCAGCCCAAGGGATTCCTTTGGTAATGTTAGCCTGCACTATGAAAATCTCATTTAATGGCTTTACTACTGTTTAGGTAATCTAGATAAAAATATTAGATTAAGTCCAAACGTGTACTTGTATAATTGCACCTAAATTTATTCAAGACACACCGTAAGCAAGCATTACATTTGTGAATGACAGAATGGAACTCAATCTTTGAGTGCACTTTGTTATGAAAGACACATGTCCTCTTTGGGGAAATAGACACAAGAGAAATTGATGTGTTCATTAGCCCATATCTGAGTGTCTATCTTTAAAGGAGCTTCAAACAGAAAGGTAATGCAGCTTTCCAAGGGCAAGCCACTCACATTCTTTCAGGAAAGCTTTGAAATCCTGTGCCTTGGCACAATTTCTAGTGGCGCAGTCTAAAGTATGTAGTGGTTAGATATTTTAAAAATGCATTTTCTTGGATTTTACAGATTTTTACAAAGGCCCAGCAGGGGACATCAGCTGTGGTACTCCTGTCCCAAGAAATCATTATGTTAGAGCACCACAGTGCCAGGTGATGTCTAGCTGATGATATTGTGTGGTGCACATCTCTTTAAAATACAATCTGCACACTTCAGCCTCATTTAGATGCCATCAGAATTCACAGCTATTTTCTTTTGTTCTGACTTCAAGAAGCAACTCCTGCAAGGGATCTCAGGATAAAAAAAATAGACTTCAAGAAGCATTCCAGCTGCCAGTTAAATGCTGTGAAAGGGTAGATTAATCTCGATGGACCTCACAGTTGACAAAGTCATCGTTTAATGTGTTTAGCTTTAAAGCTAAAAGAAGTATGATAACAGCAATAAGGCAGCTCCAAGAGTGTAGTTATCGTAAAATAATTGCATCCCTTGGGGATTAGAGGTAATCAGCCACACTGTGTCTTGATACACCTCAGGGGTGTGATTATCTTATTCTAACAACACCACCCATTGTGTCTCATTGCTTAAACATACTCTGATGAAATAACAGAGCCACAGCATTATCACATCTCTCTGCAGCAAGGAAGAGGCAATCAAAATTTTGAACTCTTATCTCTCCTTCAATAACTTTTTCTTTACACGCTGCTGAAGCTCATAAAGAGAGGAAAATATTTAGGAATCAAGACAGCAACATCAATCGTCAAAATTAGGAAATTAAAGATCCACTGGCAGGTTTTGTTCGTTATGCAGCTGCGGCTTCTGAGAATGACACAGTTTTAATATGACTCAAATTGAACAACACACATAAGCAAACATTTGTTAGTGAATTTATAAATTTTAAAAATGGAGGGGTCTTCAATCAAGATTTATAAATCACACTGTATTCCACTTATTTAATTACAAAAGGCTATAATGAAGTCTACTGAATGAAGCCGTTATGCCTGGCTGGATACATTTATTCCTAATAATAATAGTCTTTCTCTGCAGGTGTTACTGTTACTATTATGTGTTAAGTGATGGACTATGATGAGTTTTATTTTATATTTCATTTAATACAAGAAAATTAAAAAAATCTATGCCATTATACATATACACATGTGATAGATTTCAAGAGCATAGAGTGGTGTAGTGGTTAAGAACAGGTGCACTCTAATCTGGGGAACTGGGTTTGATTCCCTGCTCTGCCACTTGAGCTGTGGAAGCTTATCTGGTGAACTAGATTAGTTTGTGCACTCCAACACATGCCAGCTGGTGACCTTGGGCTAATCAAAGTTCTTCACTGCTCTCTCAGCCCCACCTACCACACAGGGTGTTTGTTGTGAAGGGGGGAAAGAAAGGAGTTTGTAAGCCCCTTTGAGTCTCCTTACAAGAGAGAAAGGAGGGATATAAATCCAACTCTTCTTCTAAAAACACTGATATTTATTTGTAAAGTTTTAAGGTATTTCTGCTCAGTTTCCTCTTAGGCAACTTTACATCAACAGTCATTCTGACATCTGCCTGGTCCTCACTGGTGCTGAAGCAAAAGTCATCAAGTCAGAACTGCTGACTTGAGAAAAATCTTCCTCCACCCCCCATCAAGAAGCAATCTGCTCTGTTGCTCCATCATATTCCAAGTTCAGGTACAGCCCTATTGATTTAATTCTGTTCTCTCTCTCTCTCTCTCTCTCTCTCTCTCTCTCCCCCACCCTCCCTCCTTTTCCTATCACAAATAGGGTTGCTATTGTCCCCCTTGATCAGCGATCTATCTCTTCATAGTCACACCTCCCCCGCAAGAAATGGAAGAAACCTCTCTGGCAATCTTCCATTTTCTTCTGGGAGGCATGCTGAAGGAAGGAGAGCTTCACCTCTTTTGTAGTAATTGTAGATCACTGACAGGATTTATAGCAGTTTGCTCTCAATATTGCCAGAAAATTGCACCTTCAGTTATCAGGAACAAGAAATTTATATCTGACCATGACCCCATTACTTTTAAACACTGGGAATGCTTTAGATGTGTCAGGTAGCATACATTAATAGTGAATAACAAAGTTGTAGCCCTGGAGACTCTGCTGAACAAAGGAGGTACAAATATCTCTATATTTAGATATTTATAAATAAAAGGTGTTCTTGTGCCACACAATTACGAATTAGACATAAGCCCATTATGCATGCTGTGCTTACCTTGAGGCCACAGTGGAGACTCTCTGCATTTCTCTGGCTACACGTAAGGAAATCCCTGCTGCATGCTTTGATCCAAGGCACCGTTCCCTCCCCCCTTCCAGTTAGTTTACTGTGGTTGCCACCTTTTTCACATTCTTTTACATTTTAAAAAACTGTTCCATTGCTGCTGTGATGGAACACTGCTATTGATTTTTTTTAAAAGAAAAGAAGAAGAGCCATAGATCCCCTGGAAGTGCCTGCAGAGGAGTGGGCAGAACTGCTCCTCTCTGGGTAGGGGAAGATGGCAAGATGGCAGTCAGATGGACTCTGGGGCTGCTTTGCTTTCCCTGCACAGGCAAGGAAAACCTCACACTTTCCCCATTCTTCAGAACTGCGAGGCTTCTGGAATCTGCAGTGCAGTGAGTTTGAAAAGGGGAAAAAATTGTCTGCGATCAAAACTCGATTCTGAAGGAAATGTATGCTCACCACAGGGCAGATCAAAAGTGCATAACAGCCCACTGACTGCTCTATCCCGTTCAACAAGGGGAGTTTTTCTGTAGTGAGCCTTTTGATTATCTTTTGATCTGATTTAAATGACCTCGGTATTGTGATGGGATCCCCTAATAGTGACAAGCACATGTTACAAGATACAAAGAATTCCTGAGTTTGCTCTCCTACTGAAAGTGCTTTTGATCGCTTTTCAAACTCAGTCCACTGCAGATCCCAGAAGCCCCGCAACAACAATGTTGCCAACAGCGTATTAAATAACAGGGTTGGTGGCAAGAATACCAGAAGAACTGCTAGCCTCCCTGAGCTGAACCTTTACATCACCACTTTCGCTGGCCCTGCCTAAGTGTAGTTTACTATTAGGTGTATAGGCTATCAGGAGTTGTTAGTCTGTATTTGTGAATTACTTAGTTCTCTTGTATTTAGCTAGGGATTGTAGTTTCTCTTGTATGTTGTCAGTAGGAACTAGGTAGCTCTACTAAGTTATTCTTGCAGCAGTTATAGTGAAGAGTAGTTTAGTCTTACAGGGTAGTTTTAGTTTATTGGTAATGTTTTATAGTGTATATTGTACTGTTATTGTTTTGCCTTGTTGCTTAAATTAGTTTATTGGTTGTGTATTGTCATGAAGTTTATATATTGATGCGTTGGAAACATTTGGTTGGAAATGTATCAATATATTTCTACTTGATTGTTGTGTATTTCTACTCTGATGTTGCTAATGTATTGATTTATATTGATGTATTAGATATTAGATATTAGATAGGACAGGATCATCCACAAGGTATGGGTATTAACCTTTAAGGCTTTGCACGGCCTGGGGCCCTCGTACCTTTGGGACCGCCTTACCCCATATGTCCCTACACGGCCTCTGCATTCAGCAGAGGCCAATTTACTGGTGGTCCCCGGCCCCTCAATGATGCGGCTGGCCTCCACCAGGGCCAGGGCCTTTACGGCTCTGGCCCCGGCCTGGTGGAACACTCTCCCACCATCTGTCTGGGCCCTGAGGGATCTTGGAGAGTTCTGCAGGGCCTGTAAGACCGAATTGTTCCACCTGGCCTTTGGGGAGGCCAGCCGCTGATGGTGTGCGCCCTTCCTGTCCCTCCCTTTATTACTCTGGGAGTTCACAGTTAGTGCTGCTGTTTTTGTTCTTATAACTTGTATAGCCTGAAATGCTTAGTCGCCATCTGAAACTGGTTCTATTTAGTCTAATGTATTTTATTACTGTTACTGTTTGTCATTGCTATATTGTTAAAATGTATTGTTTATCATGTTGTTAGCTGCTCTGAGCCCTTTGGGGATAGGGCGGGGTACAAATATAACTGAAATGAACTGAAAATGAAATCATTGGGTGTTGCAGCAGAAGCACTGGCCAAAAATATGCCTTAGTTAACTCAAGCACCCACAAACAACCCATCCCAGGTAGAACAGGAGGCACTTGTCCACATCAACCTGTCAAGGGCCAGCAGAGTAGGTGGCACAGGTTGGGGAAGGGCTAGGATAGGATCTGGGCAGGGCATGAGGCCATGCCAGTCCAGAGAAAGGGCAACCAGTTAGCAGGGGGCAGGAGAAGATGGGCGGCCAAAGGCTGCCAGACCACAGAGACCATACCTTCTCTCAAAAGAGTGGAGAAAGGACCCAGAACAGGGCAGGGTGCCTAGGACAGGGCAAGGTGACCATCTTTCTTTCTTTATTTGATCATATTTTTCTCCTGCCCTTTTCCAGAGGGCTCAGTGAAGCTCCATAAGTACGCTCGGAGGAAGTCATTGACCAGCTCATACCAGGAGTGAAGAACTGCGCACAAGAGAGAAGAGGAGGAATCAGATGGGGCAAATCTCTGCTCTTTTTATTCTGAGTTCGGCAGAAATGTCTACAACCTGGGGACAGGTCCACAAAGCCCAGCAAGTGCAGCCAGTGGGGAAGGTAGTAATTAAGCTAACTATATTTTTTATGAGTTTTAAGCTATTTATGAGTTTAAGCTATTTATGAGTTTTAAGCTATTTATGAGTTTAAGCTATTTATGAGTTTTAAGCTATTTTATGGGATGGAGCCTATGTGTTTATATTTGTACGACCGCTCCTGTTGATGTTGTAGTGAATGTTGTTCACCGCCCGGAGCCCTTCGGGGATCGGGCGGTATACAAATTAAATAAATAAATAAATAAATAAATAAATAAATAAATAAATAAATAAATAAATAATAATAATAATAATAATAATAATAATAATAATAATAATAATAATATATTCTACTGTTTTTACTGATTTATGAGTTACAACACTGTATTTATACCATGCTTATTTCACTTAATTCTTTGCTGGATATTGTTTTTGTATGTTGTATGTAAAATTTAAAAAATCCGGGGACAGAACAGCGAATCCCAGCACTTGGACCCAGAGAGAAAGGAGACTCTCATCACCTGTAAAACCTCTGTATACATTCCCTCTCATTTAAAAGAACCAGGAACCTGTTGCAAGTAGAGCAGCAGTGTGTGCATAACAGCGGCATATGCCATTCCATAAACTGCAGGATGGGAGACAATGGACTTCAAAACCCTCAACGGTATCCTATAATTTATGTATGATTAGCTGCATTACTTCTTGTGTGGGTAACTTTAAAAAAATGACAAATATAGACTAAACTTGGGTGCTGTGTGGTTTCCGGGCTGTATGGCTAGAGTGTTCACCAGCAACTTATTCTCTCTCCTGGCCGTTTAAGCCTGCATCTGTGGCTGGCATCTTCAGAGATCCTCACCAGAAGATGCCAGCCACAAGCTGTTAAGCCAAGTAACGTCAGGAAAATGCTGCTAAGAAATTTCACGGAAACCCTCCACAACCAAAAGCCAGCACCAAAATGTTCATCGACTTTGGCAACCGTGAAAGCCTTCGACAATACATAGACTAAACTCATCGAATGTATACTGGGATCATAATCTAGCCCGGGGTCTGCAACCTGCTGCTCTCCAGATGTTCATGGGCTACAATTCCCATCAGCCCCACCACCCTTGCTAGCGGTGGCCATAGTAGCAGGGGCTGATGGGAGAAGTATAGTCCACTCAGGGCTATCTAGCATAGACACAATTACGAACTAATCTAACCATAGGTGTCAAACTTGCAGCCCTCCAGATGTCATGGACTACAGTTCCCATCATCCCCTGCCAAGCATTGATGCTGGCGAGAACGACGGGCTGTAAATGGATAACATCTGGAGGAGACACAGACGACACCTGATCTAGCCCACCAACTGAAAAGCAAATGACGGGAGGATAATAATTCCAATACCATAATGAAGAAGCCTACAAGTGGTGATAAGTGATCTAATACATGGAAGAATGAATTGGTGATCTTTCACCAGCTAAAGTTAATGTGGGCACTTTAGCCTCTTAGTCTCAAAGACCTATAAACAGTAAATTATAAATGAAAGGAGATTTATTGAGAGCAGCTGGAATACAGTCAAGGTCCATGTTGCAGCCTGTCTTGGACTTTCAATGCCAAGTTTTCTAACTCATTATTTAAAGCTCTGCTAGCAATTAGAATATTCAGCTCAGCACTTCTACAATGAGAATTTAAACACTCCAGGAGATGAATCTGATCAGTTTTGAGATCTCTACATTGCCATGAGATGGCATAGAAATGTTTTTAAATGTTATTACTAAGTAATATTATTACTAAGTTTTGGAGTGTTTTTGCTGTTTTTAAAATCAACTTCAACCTTTCCAATTAAAGTATGTGGGAATGTTGTGATCTAAATTAGACTAGTTTTCTGAGAGATTTGCTGTCTACCTGGACATAAAAAATAGAACCTGCAATTTCACTATGCCTTGGAAAACTAACGTGTCTTACCAGGTTCCTGTGTCTTCAGTAGAGTACTGCATGTTAATGTAGTATAATATGCAGTATTTGAAGGGCAACAGGTATATTTGGAATATATAATCCTGTGAAGCAAAGTAACGGGTGTAAATGTGGATTGTGCGGCACATCAAATTAGAATAGTTATCTATCAAAAGACCAGCCGTTTTACCTCAGAAGTTCATAATAAAACATAAGCAGAACTTTACTTGAACTAAAGCCCTTTCCCCACTTACCTTTTTCTGAGGGTTGCTCTTGTGCAGCATAATTCAGCGGCGCGGCATCCCCTAGATCGCTTAAGTCCCCCCATGACCCAGCGGCGCTCTGCTCTGTAGCCGGGGTCATCAAAAAAGCAGCCCTTGAAGAAGCCAGGAATGCCCTCGGCGCTGGCGTTGACAGCAGCAGGCGTCGAGGCCGGCTGGCGGCATGTCGCCGCCCTCTCAGTGGGGAGTGCCGAGGGACCCCGCGCTACTCTCCTAGATGTGCAGCGGGAGGCTTAAAAAAATAAGTGGGGAAAGGATAAAAAGCACACCCAGGACTTACCCGGGGCGCCTTTGCTGCAGGGGAGGAGGGAGCAATCGGCTCGCCTTTCCCATTTGGCCGAGTAAAGGCGTCATGTGATGGGGAAAGGAACCGTCACATGACGAGGGAGCCGGGCAGGCTATTTAAGCCAATGCCTGGCTCAGCCCAGCCACCTCACAAGGCTGCCTGTGATCGGAGTGAAGCTCCGTCTTGCAGCTGCTTCGGCCCAGGCATGAGCCTGGGGAGCAACGTGGGTTGGGTCCAGAGGAGCAGGGGAAGCCCGGGTGGCAAGAGCAGGGTTTCCTGGTGCCCCACGCAACCAGGCAATGACCCAGATCGTGGCTGGTGGGGTCAGAAAGGCCCCATAAGCAGCAGGTTCACCGCTCATGGACCCGCAACCTTGACCGGGGTCGTTAAACTGGCGCAAGGCAGGGAGCTGCCAAAAGGGTCCTGTTGGTGGGGAGGGCTAGAGACACACGCACACCCCGCTACAACAGATCGGCAGACGTTTTCTGGGGCCTTGGGCAGGGTTGTTAAGCCCAAGGTAGAGACCGGGCCCCCTTAAAAAGCAAAAACAAAAATATAGAGAGAGAGGAGGGGTGGCAGTGGCCATTTTGAAATCCTGGTTGCCAGGCAGTTTACGGAGGCCATTTTAGGTCCTTTTTGCTGGGCAGTTTTTTCGGCTGGGGCTGATTGGCTCATCAGTTCTTTCTAGTTCTCATTCCAGTTATATGTTATAGGTGCACAGTTATTCATAGTTAGTTAGTGTGGGTTTTTTAGGATATACATCCCAGGCTGTTGGGGTTTAGTCTTCCCCTAATTAGTTGGTTTAACAATTAGCATTCATAGTTGTCAGGTAGTCATGTCAAAGTGAGTTTAACTTAAAATCAGGGCTGAGATTGTCCCAGAGTCTGCTTAGGAAGACTATGGCGACTACTGGAGCAGCCTTAAAGGCCCAGGCCAGGCCAACTTCTGACGATGCTCCTCGGTCTCAGCTCCCAAGCAATAGTGCCGCAGTAGGTTCAGAGGGACAGGTGGCCCAGATAGCCCAGGGCCCTTTGGCTGCCCATTTGATGCAAGGCACACCGGTTGCCCACGTAGCCCAAGGCACATCAGTTGCGTTTGAGGAACCTGTGAGGTTGCAAATCTGGGCAACGCCATCCAGAGCTGGGGTGGGAGAAGCGACTCATGGGGCAATTTCCTTCAAGGAGGTTACAGCAGCATGTCCTGTGGAACTCCCCCAGGGATGTCAGCTTGGCCCGGCCTGGGATTGCCTGGCCCATATTTTATGCCATGGCAGACTGGCTATATAGGGGCTTACCCCCCCTACATGTTGGGAGGTGGAGGCTCTATCACTTCGTTTCCTCCACAGCCTACCTTCCAGGGTAATCCTGGCATGATGTACGAGGGCCTCCCTTTTCAGCCCCCTCCTGGGCCAGACATGGCCAGGAACATTTTTCCCCAAGATCCCTTCGGGACAGGTCAGCCACCCCTCCAAAGTTTGGCAGGTCAGCCTGCCATCCCCCAACAGGTGCCAAGCTCGTTGGGGAATAATCCCATTCAAAGTCCATCAGGGTTGGGCCAGCAGCCTCAAAGTTCAGAGGGTCAGCCTGCCATCTCCCAACCAGCGTCAAGCTCAGTGGGGAATAATCCCATTCAAAGTCAGTCAGGGTTGGGCCAGCAGCCTCCCCAAGGCGTGGAAAACCAGGCAGGCGGCTTAATGGCTTAATGGCTGGAGGGGCCAAAGGGGTAGCTGACTCCAGGGTCTCTGTGCCCGGTGGCTTCTGTTAGGGATTACCTCTTACTAAGGCCAGCAATACTGGGCCCATTGTTTATTCATAGGGATGGGTCTGCTCTGTCCAGATTCCAGTTTGTCGCCATACTGTGATGAGGTTTGGGGCAGATGGTTTTGCCAGCGGGGTTTGCCAGTGGGGCTCACACTCATTTCGAATTGGGGCAGCTACTGTGGCTGCGCAGGAAGGACTTTCCTCGGATAGGATTCGGGCCATCGGCAGGTGGAGGTCCCTGGCATATTGAGCCTATGTCTGGCCACATCTGACATTGTAATTTGTTCATTTCAGCTGTTCCAGGTCACAAGACTTGCGTGTGGCTTATAGGTCACAGTATTGTTCTTCGGGCTGGCCGTCATGCAATTCGCTTTGGTTGGAGCTCCAACCTCGGGATGGACGATGTATTGGACATTCGGTGGCTTGGTCATAGCAGCATGTGATGGGATGCCTTAGTGCCGTTAGTTCAAGACTTGGTCCTTCGTTTTGGCCCTCCTCAAGGTTTGGTGCTCCAACTCGGTGAAAATGACATTGCTACAGTACCTGGAGTGGTCCTGGTTCATCACATAGCTGAGGACCTCAAAATTTTCTGATCAGGGCTATTGGAAAGGAAGGCATGGTGGAATGCTAAAGTCCTTGTAAAGGTGGACAGGATGAGGAGGAAAGCATGTCAGGCTGCAGCCCAGTTAGTGCGGGACATGGGCGGGGTTGTTATACCTCAGCTGGACATTTCTCATGTGCAAGAGGCACATTTTCGCCCTGATGGGGTCCATTTATCGGAGTGGGGGATGGACCTCTGGCTCTACCCCATCCAGTTCGCCTTATTGCAGTGGCTCAGCGGCACGCAATAGGCAAATGGCCTGGGCTCGGAAGCTGGGGCAGGAGCTGTTTAGCTCAGTGGTGGTTTCAGGGCATAGGGGCACATCCTTTGGGGGAGGCAGGCTTGCATGCCAGACCTTCCCTCTGCGGGGCCTCAATAAGAGGTCTGGGGGTAGTGGGGGGCTTGAGGATGCAGGCCTGGAAGCCCTATTTCAAGCTCGCTACCCCTGGCAGGAGGGGATGTCACAAATGGGTAGGCACCCAAGTGGCATCTAGTAACCTCCTGTCCCGATCCCCGTTGGGGGACAGTGCCGGGTTCAGCGGTTCGCTGCCCGAAGGGTCAGGGGTCAGCTGTTGAGCTGACAGTGACCAGGTTCAGCGGTTCACTGCCTGGTGGCCAGGATGTGCCCCGATATGCCTGCCCAGCTTCCAAAGAAAGTGTTATGCATTGTTGTTAATAAACTGGGCTGCGGCCGTTTCTATTCCAACGAATATAAGTGTGTAAGTGTGGTTTGTTTCGAAGGAAGTGGAATCCGCACATCTGCACGCAAAACATACAGTATATACATTAACAAAGTATCACAAATACTGGTTAAATGCACAGCTCATGGTTAGTTACAGTTTGGTTGTGTTACAATATCTTATAGTCTAGTAGTCAGAGCACTTTCTATATATCATTTGGTTTACAGAGCAGCATACAGAGCATCTTTCTTTTAGTTAGTCAGGGAGTTTCATAGTGTGTGGTGAGGGAACAGAACACTACCAACAGATACTGTCACCTTTAGAATGTTCGTGCAGCTTCCCAGAATTCTATGCTGTTCTTGCTGCTGCTGCTGCTGCTGCTGCATGCAAAACAAGGCTGGAAATTCCAACAGTATTTACATTGAACCCTTACCTACCAGCAGAAGGGCAGCCTAGTCTGAGGAGGTGCAAATTCCCCTCTGGAGCCAGCACATGTGTGAACTAGTATGAGTGCCCATTTTGTGGGCACAAGGGGAAAATGCACCAGTGGAGGTGGCAGCCGCACAGCATGCAGCTCTGTGATGCCTGACCCAGAAGCTGTCTCTGTCGCCCAAGCCTGCTGGCACCAAATGCTGCATCACCATGGCCAGGGGCAGGTCTGACCTTAGTCGGCCTCCAATGCCTGGCCAGGCCCAGTGTGCTAGTAGAGCTGCCAGCAAAAATACACCACAATTTTCATGACATATCTCTATTCTTCCTTTGGGGAAATCTCCAGGGTTTTTTACCATTTGACTTTTTTGGGCTTCCTACATTATGGGAATGTCCTTTGGAGAGCGTGAGGCAGTGCTGCAGCAGCAGCATACCAGTCTGCCCATCAGCTCTGGATTGCACTGGTAGTCCCTCTCAGATAACAGAACAGCTTAGCTGACAAAAGACCTTCCGTATATAGAATGAGTCTTCACAAAACCACTGAGATGGTCAAATTGTTGCTGAAAAGTGGAAATTTTGTGCATGGAAATGGCAATTGGGATGAACCTGTTCAACAGAAAAAACAGATAACTCTTTGTGGGGGGGGGTTGATTTCCTCCTCAGGACAATCTCTTCCATTGCCTAGAATACTCAAACCATTCAATAGGTACATCTAAATGTACTTATTATGGAAACAATTGCAAGTGGATTATGCATATTAATTCTTTAAAGAGCTGACCTATTTTGATTGTAATATTGATTACTTAACATCTGGATGCACTTTCCAATAATAAAGACCATCACAAGACATTATACCCCGTGCATTCTCTTTTTGAAAAAGGATGACAAAACCTAGTACATTCTTTTTGCTAGAGAATAGCAGTTATGTTATACCCATTTATATACATATGTCTTATTGATTTCAGTGGAACTGTGGCATAATTGTGTTCAAAATTTCAGTCTTTCTGGAAGACGAGTATGCTCTTTCACATTCTTTAGAGAATCACCAAAAACTTACTAACAAGAGACAAGAAATCAATAAACCGCTTGCACAATAGGCTGAGCATGCCCTTTTCTTCTTCAAGCAAGATTTTCCAGGCTTTGAAAAATGGATTGATAAGCTACTGGCATTTTGGCTTAAAGAACTGAAATAAAATCCCAGTGATATATGATAAAAATAATTTACATTATGTATCTTAGGATGTAATAAGTGATTTGTTTCAAGCTATTCTATACTGATCTATATAGTTCCAATGATACATTATAGGATCTGCATTTTCCAAGATGTTGATTTAAAAATAGCTAAGAATCATTACTACAACTGTCTGACTTACAATAGGTTGTATTCCTTAAACACTTGTACTTGGGGATGGGGGAAATTGCATAGACCTTTATGTTTTATCTATATATCTAACAGCCACATGTGAACTCACCTGAGGATAATTATATCCACTGATTGAGCCCTCATGGAGAAAAAAAAAATTCTCCAAATTTGGGGAACCCCACAAGATTGAACAAAAACATAACCCTCTGCTAAAAAGGTGTGGGGAGTTCCCCCCCCCCCAAAAAAAACAGTGCTGCTGCAGTGGGTGGAGTGAGAAAGGTGATATCCCCCTATGTGCCCCTAAGCTGGTGTACTTACTCATGCACTTGTTCTTGGACCCATTCAGCAGAGACAAGCCAGTCCAAAACAGCTTTTTATTTGCAAAGCAGGCAACTTATACAACTGTCAGCCAAAAAAAGAAAACTAAGAACTGAGAACGAGAGCTCCACTCAGTGTGATCAAACTAAATCTTACAAATAGGGAAGGAAAAGTCTGTTCCACTACATAGATTATCCATTATACACAGTACCTACACCCCAGCCCCCTGCTTTACTATGGTGTGGTCAGGGAGACCAAAATACTACCAAATGTGGAGTGAGAGGTTGTCAGCAGCACTTGACTTACTGCTGCAGTTTGCCTTTACCACTAACCCAATACATGATCGTTGAATCTAGCAGGCAACTGAACCAGCCCCCACTCTTAGTTTGCACATGTTCAGCAGGGGGGATGTCATCAGGCAGTAGGAGTACATCTGAAGTGCTATGAACTTCTTCCCCAGGCATATCTAAACCATCAGCTGCAGTCTGTCTTGAGATGGAATGATCAGATACAGGAGCAGATGCTGGTGATGCATAAGTCTTTTCTCAAATACCTTCTGTTCCTCCTCTACACACTGCCATGCTGTGTTTCAATCTTATAGGAACATGATTCAGTTCTGTTCCCTCTGAGCTTGTACCCATCCTGTATGTGCAGACGCATAGCAAGGGGGAAAAGCGCCCAGTGCACTGGTGCATCCTCTGCCCCTGCCCTGCCCCGGAACGCCCCCACCACATCCCCAGGGGCGTGTGCCCAGTGCATTGTGCACCCCCACGTCCCCTTGGAGCTACGCCTCTCTGTATGTGTCTGCAACTGCACGCTGTCTCCCTCATGCAGGGGTGTTAGGGACATGGACCATTTGTTACAGCAGGCCTGTTACAGTGGACAGAGAAAGGTCCGCAATTGCTGCAGGAGGGTGGCAGGCAGTTTGAGCACGAGGGCTGCTGATGTCACTGGGAGAGTGCTGCATAATGCTTTAGATATCGGTAATTTTAAATTCCATTTATTCATACTCCATGACTTAGATGCAAACATAAAATGGATATAAAAACCAAGAAATGTAAAATTACTGATAGCTACAGCAGAATCAGCCTTGATTAGTACTTGGATGGGAGACCACCAAGGAAGCCCGGGGTTGCTGTGCTGTCTCATGGTCATGGTGCTGGTGGTGCTGGCGTCATGTCTGCTCAAACAAAGGAACAGAGTTAACTTTGAAAGTTCGGATGTATGTGCTCACTTGCATGTCAGCAATGGCTATCTGACTTACCAATCGCTAATCAATAGATCAGGTCATAAAGAGTGACTTCAGCAACTTGTTTACATACAGACGGTTAACCCTTTTATAACTGAGTTGTGACAGACACTTGCAAAATCCCAACAAATCCACCTCTGTTCATTTCTTGCTTTGAAAACTTTTTGGGGTCACCATAAATTGGCTGCAAGTTGATGGCACTTTGCACAAGCAGGTACAGTGTTGTGCTAAACTTGGCAAATATGTAAAAGGGATGAAGGTAGGGATAAATTTGTCATCTAAAGCAAATCAGTGGAAACTATCCTTTCATCTGAGATTGAAAAAGGAACTAGCAGTCAGCCCTTTAAGCCTTCAGAGTTTCTCTACAATATTTCTAAATATACCTATTTTCTATCTTACTCCACAAGTGAATTTTTTTTTAGTTCTTTTCGTGCCTTTCAAAACAATCAGAAAATTTATTGGGAGAAGAGCGAAGGCATGTGAGCACTTAGACATGCTGTTAAACATCTTTGGGATTCTAATGAATTTAATAAACTCCCCAGATGCTTCTTACAAAAAGCCATGAAAGCCTCAGAAAATATTAAGGTAATTTTGTTTTCTCCTGTGATAAAGAATAATCTAGGTGACTTATAAAATACACCATCAGTATTACCAACACTAAAATTCACAGGAGGAAACTATTTTTCACTTTGCTGCTTTTCAATATCTCCTTCTGTGACACAGAGAAACACTGGTCTGTTACCCAAGGTGGAGACACAGTCTCTCAATAATGTGGGGAAAATTAGCTTAGAGCAGACTGCTTATTAAAGTTATGAAAGGCTGGGTAAGGAATCTTTAATAGCAGTGTATATAAAGATCAGCTGTTAGAGGAAAATCCACAGAAAAGGATATAATGCAAATTTGACAATCTTTATTGTAGGGAAAAGAGGTTTACAATCACTTGGTTCAATGCAGCAAACATGCACACACAGTTCCTAAAATATAGATAGGTTGGAAAATAGATTTAAAATAGAGACGGGTATGGGATCAGAAGCATATGGGGGCAAACCTGGTAAAGCACCCCCCTGCCCCCCGTGCCCAACTTATGCGGGCGGCTCTGGCAGGTAGCTCAGGCGGGTGCCACAGGGGCAGGCCACTGGGGAGGGCAGGAGCCCAGAGCATTCCCTTTGAGTGATCCCCCAGCAGGGGAGAGGGCTCCTGACTGCATGGCTGGGCCAGGTCTTGGGCACCACTGTGTGCCTGCCAGGTCACAGCACTGTGGGGCACGGGGACCTGGCCGGAGCCCCCCCACATGTCCAAAGGGCATGTCCCTGGGGACATGGTTACCCCATGTCCCTATGGGCGGAACACCACTGTATGAGATATATGGGTAATATCACCTGATCACGACATGAAGAAGATCCAGGTTCCAGAGCAAAACACTCAGCGTTTGGTTCTAGGGGCAATGCATTGGGCACAGTAACAAAGACGGAAAAGTATCAATGGCACTGAACAATTAGCTCTTTGGAGTGTAGGATATTTATAGGGTGAAGAAGCCTCAGAAGAAGCCTCTGGGGGTATCAGGACAACCTTTGGGGGATGTTAGGACAACCTCTGGGAGCTGTCCAGATGGATGGTTTGAAAAACAATAGAATGCATTGTAAGGTGGTCAGAAGAAGTTAGCTACAGAAGGGAATATCTGGGTTAAGATAACCAGGGAAGACAATGGGCCTTTCCCCACTTACCTTAAGCCCTGCGCTACTCTCCTCAAGTCGTGCGGGGTCCCCCTGCACTCCCCATGACAGGGGCAGCGACAGCACAGCCGCCCCAACGCTGCCGCTGTCGCACCCCCTCAGTGCGCGGCATCCCTGGTGCTGGAGAAAACGGCGCCTTTTGATGACCCTGCGCAGAGCATGGGTGTAAGGAACTCGAAGGACTTGAAACAAAGCGACTTAGGACAGCTCGTTTATTCCATAAACTTCAATGAACACGATACACGCCATGCGAGAACTGGCCCCCCTCGGCTAGAATCATCGTTTTTACAGACGAGAGCACTGCCCCTCCCCCTGGTAAAGTTCCCAAGCATAGTTTCACACAGAAAAAGCGAAAGTAAGTTTCACACAGATATGATAAGCATAAGCATAGCAAGGTCAGTACTCCGGGCAGCAAGCCCAGCACAAGGAATGTGCCAAGGACGAGTCGGGCGGGGGATCGCACTAACCCCCACCCTTACAGTGGGGATGCCCGGGCGCACGCCAGGGATGCCGCGCGCTTAGAGCAGCGCGCGGCATGGGGGGGATCCTTGTGAGTAGGGAAATGCCTTATGACATCAGGAGTCTTCTTGTGGCTGGAAATGAGTATCCATTGAGCATGGCTACTGTATCATGTTGAGGACACATTGGCAAAATCTTCTTCCAAACAATTGTGAAAGTGGATTGAAAGTGCATTTTTCTGCATGTGCAGAAGGGGCCATAGGCAAACATTAGAACCACTGAACAGAACCACTGAACAGACAACAGGCACGAAATGAACACAATGGAGAATTCACTCACCTCTACTACATATTCACAAACAGAGATGCTCTTTGTGAAGAGCTCTGCTCCAATTGCCAGGCAAAAGTTCAAAACTATCTCACCAACTATGGACACTCCAACACTGAACTGGTGTTGAACCAGGTGGTCATAGCTCAGGCTAGAGAATACTAGAAGGCAATGGCCATCTGCTTCTTCACTGGGACTGCATGGTGCATGGCAGTATCCTGACTCTGCAGACGCACCCACATGATTTCCACCAGGTCCATGAAGGTCTGCTTGGTCATTTGGAAGCTGGCTATCTCACCACTGAATAGTCCTGGGGTACACCTGGTAGTGAGGCTGGTTAAGAGCACTTGTCAGGGCAAACCAACTATGCGTGGCTCTTTGAGGTGAGCAGTGGCTGCTGCTGGAAGCAACAAGAGGTCTCCTTGCTCTGGTGATCAGCCTCAAACATGGGCTCCTTGGTGGGGTCAGTGGCTGCAGCAATGTCTGGACCTGAATCTGGTGGTAGAGCTCCATACACATGTGTGGACTCTCCAGCATCAGAAAGAGAAACTGCAATGAAACTAGCAAAACCAGTTGTTCCATTTCCATTTCCACAGATCTCTGCTAATCATGCAGAACCAGTGAAAATGGTGCCCAGAAAGGCAACAGGAAACTGATTTGATAAACTGCTTCCACTTTGTGTATGCACTGATCAATAGAAATGAGGGAGATAGTCAGCAACACTTATATCTAATGAGATCACAGGTGATGGAAACATCCAATTAGACAGTGGGAAAATCACCAAGACTGTGCAAAAATAATAATTAAACAGCCAGTCAAAGGACACCTTAACAGGCACAAATGAGGAAGCAAACCAGAAGCCATCTCTTTTTAAGACATCCCTGGTACGTCTTATTTTGGATGTGCAGAACAGAAACAAGTTGTCTCTTTTTAAGACATCTTACAGAGATTTTTTTTGTGCTGTGAGGAATGGACCACTTTTCCCTGTATGGTTGAGTTTCTTGAAGTTAAACATTATATGAATTTCAGTGCATATGACCTTCTATGCCAGTGATGGCGAAACTTTTCGAGACTGAGTGCCCAAATCGCAACCCAAAACCCACTTATTTATCGCAAAGTGCCAACGCGGCAATTTAACCTGAATAACCCCCTCGAACAGGAGCCAGCCTGCTTTAGCCTCCAGCTAGTCCCACATGCGCCGCTCTGCGCCTCTCTAGCATCTTTGCCGCCTCTGCCCCCCCCCCCCGGCAGCAGCCACCTGGACCACAGGCACCAGGCCCGCCAGCCTCCCTGCTCGCTGAAATGCACGTACATCAAGTCCAGCAGCCCAGGCCAGCCTAGATGTATGTGGGGGTGGGGTCAGTTTCCCCTGCACATGACAAACTCTGTGCGCATGTGCCCACAGAGAGGGCTCTGAGTGCCACCTCTGGCACCCGTGCCATAGGTTCACCACCACTGTTCTATGCCATATAGTATAATCAGCACGTAAGGGATGAATCAAATGTAATGAGGCAGTGATATGATATGGTTATAAAAATGTAAACAAACATTATAAGCACAAGTTCTTGGAAAGAGATTATGTCATTTTGTTCAACAATCATTTTTATGCTATGTCACACTAGTGAAAATCTCATTTTTACCCTATGTTTTAGATAGTACATTTTAAAAATAATTCGAAGAATATTGATCGGTTAGTTCTAGCTGTGCCTTTGCTATAAGAAGGAGTATTTTCAAATGCCATGATTTTATGGATAAGACCGATTTCATGTTCATGTATGCAACTTGGTAACTAGATCAAGTCAAAGGGTATTCTTGAATACATAAGTGTATTTCAAAAAGTAACAGCAATTTCACTGTTCAGCATGAGTGGTGGACTGAATTTGAATTCCTCCTGAGTTTTCTCATCACAGAAAGAGGCTCTATGATTACTAGACAGCATGACTGGGAGACAACCTTAAATAATGGAGTGGAGAGTTTCAGCATATGAATGACTTCACCTTCAAAAATAATTATTTCTATGTTGCCAGTGGTATTCACATTGACTGACCAGATGCCATGGATTTATCCTGTTTCATCTGCCAGGTTGGAAGGCAGGCTTGCTTTTTGTCTTATAGAATATGGACTACTAGCACTATTGTTTCCTATAAAATAGGGAGTGGCTATTCCTCCATTGGAAGTGTCACTTGAGGAAGGTTTCTTAGATAGGAGGAAGGCTTCAAACCTGAGCCAAATGAAAGGTGGGACATAAATAAGTAAATCAATAAACTTTGCTCACCAGAGTGGTAAGATAGGGGTAAGATTTACATCATTAGATTGCTCATTGATGTATCTGGTTTGTTGGGGGGTTTTTTAGTATTTCATTGAATAAAATTCAGTCTTAAGGTTATGTTTGGCCCTCAGGTTACTCAAAGTTTTGCATGTCCCTAAAACCTTGACAAAATCTGGACACTCCCCATGTTCAGTTCATATAATGCTGATAAGAGCTAAAGAAACAGTTGAAAGGTACCTCTATAAAGTAAAAAAAAAGATATGTATAAATGCATGTCAGCTAACATTAGTGTTTTCACATATACAATAAACTCTCCCCCACTGGATGTAAAACATATTGTGATCTCATGTTAAGCATTGGATTTCTGCTTCAGAATGAAATCTGATTGTCTCATTCATCAATGTCTCTGCATATAAACTACTGAGAAAAGACAGCAGACACTATATGACAGCAATGACAAAACTGTATCCTCTATCACTATCTTCATTCTACCCTAGGTGCATGTCAAACATTCCCCTCTGTCCACTCCAGTAATAGTATTACCTATTGCCAGCAGTGAGTTTACATAAAATTTGCCTGTATGGTTTTCCCTCAGTCTGATGCCCTGACTATGTACTTCTCAGCCTAACAGACATGGCACCAGAGAAGATAATACCTCAATCAAACAGAAGTCATTGCTTTATGAAGAATCAAAGCCCTCTGTAAGCCAATGATTCAACAATGTTTGAGAGAAAACTGACTGATCAACACAACCTGGGGTGGCAAAATCTGTGTAACTCTGCTTGCTGGTAAACATTGCTGCAATGTCTTATCTTAAAGAGGAGTGGCAGTAGGGGTCACTTGACCCCGGTGCCATTCTCATGGGGGCATACTTTCGCTACCCACCCCACCCCCTTTTGATCAGAAAGGCCTCCACAAAAACACAAGAGGGACCCATGGCTGAAGTGGACGAAGGTGAGGACTCTGGCTGACTATTCAGCCCCTGAAGCCACCAAGACTTTGCAGCCTTTGTCTACCTGGGAGCTGAAACTTCCATCCCTTCTGAGCATGCCCCACCCCAGAAGAAGATTGGAACAGTCCAGAACAATACTCACCTGCCTCTTTTGTGACTAAGAAAGAAAATGAAAATGTGAAGGAAATGCATGTTTAGAAAAATAAAGAGCAGCCGCATATAGGCAAGGCTGCCATTGCTGACCGGGAGGGGGTCGGCGCAAAGGGGGAGCTGAGTGGCCTCCACACAACAAAGGGTGGAGACGATTGTCAGGTGGGCCCAGACGGAGCATGCCAGGTGGATGCCGCAGCATCGTAGCATAAGCGGGAGGGGCGAGACACTCTCTTTATAAGGCAGGGAAGGGCGACGAACTTCCCACCCACCTCTCCCTCAAGAAGTTTGTTTATTGTTAATGCATGTGTTATTCATCATAGTCTGGTGGGCAGGTTGCGCATGGGAACTGATCTGTGAGGGAGGGGAGCTGGGGCGCTACCCCTCTTTGAGGAACCTCCGTAAGAGGTTACGAGGTGGAGCAAGCCACGTGGCGGAATGCCCAGGTGGGGGCATCCGAGGCTTGCACCCCTTGGCAGTGAAGGGATGCTTAGCATGTGGCCATCTGCCCAGCTGAGTCCCTAGAGTTCCAGCATGTGGCCGTCTGCCCAGCTGAGGTACAGGAAAGGTTTACATCTTCCTCCAAAAGGTGGGTTGGAGGAAAGGCTCACTGGGGGGCAGCAGTCAGGCTGCCCAGTGTACACATCAGATCCCATACTGTGCCTTACACTTCTTTTCTGTATATGTGCCAATAAACAGTTTGGCTATGGCTGAAAATATTTCTCACAGCTATGGGGGTTTAGTGTTTATGTACAGGGGGGGCCCTGGAGCGAGAGGGGTTCCTTCCTCAGGCAGCAATGTGGTAAAGGGTTAGTTCCTACATCAGTAAAGTTGCAGAACATTTGTGTTTATATATGAAATTATTCTTTGGTAAGAAAATAATGGCACATTGGTGAGAAGAAAATATTGGCAGTAACAAAATGAAATATCAAGACAAATGCATTCACTCAAAAGACAGCATGTTGATAGTATTCATGCACATTTCTGAAGTTTCATCCCTGTCTGCATCAGTCACTCAAGCGCAAGCAATGAGCAGCTGAAGTATATTATTGTCGACAAATACATGAAACAAAAAGTACATATTGTATATATATGTTTGTGTGTGTGTGTACAGACACACACACACACACACACACACGTATGTGCCTCATCCCATCACCATTTAAGTCAGTGGAGAGATTTCATTAAAATTTGACTCCGGTAGGTGGCTAGTTTTTCATTTTTACCCTGCGATATGTGGCAAAGGACCCGAACCCAAACCACTACATATTTGAGTAGTCATGTAACTGAAGACTGGATTAACAATAATACTCAACAACTGATAGTATTAAAAAGCATTGCATCTCTCCCTGCCCACATAAGAGGGGAGGAAGAGGAAGCAGTTCTTTCCACTCACCTTGTGACACTGAACACAATAAAAGGGCTTCTTCTGGCCCCAGCTAGCTTGCACCAGTGGAAGAGAAGCAAGCTCTTTATCTTTTGCAATGCATATATCAAAGACATCACTTCTGTCCCCACATAGGCCCATTCCACACAAAACAAATAATACATCTTCAGGACATTAAAAAAGCATTTTGAGATGAATTTTCACAGTTTTCCCTCCAAAATGTTTGGAAGACATTTTTTTTTTCTCCAAGTGTTTTATTTTGAAAAGACTAAACTAGTGACTGTTTTCCTGAAGTTGCTTTGAAAACATTTCCTGCTGGCTGTGCAGAGAACAGGAAACCGTTTTTCCCCCCACTTTTAGGATGTCCTACTTTCATTTTTGCTGAAGCTCATGCCCAAGTTTTCTGCCCCTGCAGGATTTTCCATGCTGCCTGCCATTTCCAGAAAGTTCCCAGAGAAGTTTCCTCTGCTTGCAGCTCACCCACCCACAATTTCTATCTAAAAAGTAAATGAACAAAGTTAGTTTTCACAGCTGATTTGACGAAAGTGCTGTTTTTCCTTTTTTTGCTGTTGTTTTGAGGGAGGTGTCTTTGAAGCTATGATGACTCAAGCATGCACATATTACCAATTCTCATATTGGGCAGATGAGCTGCAAGCCGCAGAAACCTCCGTGGGACCCTTCTGCAAATTGTGGCTAGATTTTATACTCTTCCATTTGAGGAGATATGCCAGCTGGCATTTGAAAAGTCATGAATTGCTCCGTATGAATGTCTCTGGGATTTCCTATTAATGTACAATGTTGTGTTTACAGTGTGCCATTGAACAGTGACACAAACAGAATAGCCTACTTCAAAGGAGTCAAGCTCCTGACTTTTATCTCTGTATTCTGTAAAGAAAAAAAAAGTATGTTATACAAAGGCTCATTCCGCACATGCAAAATAATGCACTTTCAAACTGCTTTC
Source organism: Sphaerodactylus townsendi (assembly GCF_021028975.2). Taxonomy (NCBI): domain Eukaryota; kingdom Metazoa; phylum Chordata; class Lepidosauria; order Squamata; family Sphaerodactylidae; genus Sphaerodactylus; species Sphaerodactylus townsendi. The sequence continues at coordinate 49,315,778 of NC_059426.1, forward strand.
AGTGCTCTTTGAAGCAGTGCAGAATAGCAAAATCCACTTGCAAACAGTTGTGAAAGTGGTTTGAAAACGCATTATTTTGCGTGTGCGGAAGGGGCCATAGTCTCATGAGGACTCAAGGTGGATTACACAGAATGAGTCAAAACAATCAACAAGATGGGAGATTTGATAAACAATGAAATAGGCCAAAAAAGGAGCACCATAAAAACTTTGGTACATCTCGCAAACAGAATCTGTGAACCTCACTTCCTACAAGATGAATTGAATCACCTAAACAGGGCTCTACAGGCTAATGGTTACTCTAATACAGAAATCAGAAGGGCTGCAAGACCAAGAACAAGCCACATGAACAAAGATAAAGAGCCATTAAGAGGGAAGGTGTTCTTACCATACATCAAGGGAACCACTGATCACATAGGAAAACTGATGAAGAAGCACAACCTACAAACCATCTACAGACCCACTAAGAAAATTCAACAGATGCTACGTTCAGCAAAGGATAAGAGGGATCCTTTAGCCACTGCAGGAGTCTATCGCATACCATGCAGCTGTGGACAAGTCTACATAGGAACCACCAAACGCAGCGCACAGACACGTATTTATATTGTTAATTTATTTTTTTTTGTTTTTTTTAAATTAATAAGGACATATTTGACAGATAGTACGTGCAGATAGCTCCGGGGGGGCAGTGACTAAAAGCGTAATATTTAAATATCTAAACAAATCAGATATGAAGGCAGAAAGCCAGCAGGGGGATGGGGGCTTTCCAGTGTTTTGCACTGAGTGTCACATGTATGACTATCTGCCACTAGGACAGAAGTGGAATGGGTGTTAACCCTGCGCTGCAATGAGCTCCTAACTCAAAGAACATGTGCGTTCTCTTGAAGCCAAGGTGGCAGACCTGGAGAAGCTGAATGAGGCAGAGAGGGTGACAGACGAGGCTTTCAGGGACCTAACAGCCGGGTCCCACTCCCACGGTGACATCTCTTCAGATGTCATGGAGAATGGAGGCCTTGGGGGTGGAGGTTGCCAGTCTGGGGTGGGGGAAGATGCTCCCTTAGATGGGATCTCCCTTCCTTAACAGGTGATCAGCTGTCCTAACGCACTGAGGACAAGCCGAGGGGAGGTGGGGGGCTCCTTGTAGTGGGTGATTCGATCATTAGAAATGTAGAGAGTTGGGTTTGTGAGAGGCGTGATGACCGCATGGTGACTTGCCATCTGCCACAAGATGCGAAGGTTAGGATGTCACGCTTCGTCTGAATGAGCTTTTAGACAGTGCTGGGGTGGAGTCAGCAGTTGTGGTCCCACATTGGCACCAACGACATTGGGAAATGTATGTAGGAGGTTCTGGAAGCTAAAATTTGGGCTGCTAGGAAAAAGGTTGAAGTCCAGGACCTCCAAGGTGGCATTCTCAGAAATACTTACCACGTTCCACCTTGGCAGGAAGGCTGAAGCTAGGCTTAGCCAGTCTGAGGTCTCAATGCATGGATGAGATGAGGTGGTGTAAGGCAGAGGGTTTCAGATTTGTTGGTAACTAGGGAACCTTTTGGGACAAGGCGGAGGCCTGTACAAGCGGAGTTGACTTCATCTTAACCAAAGAGGAACCAAGCTGCTGGCGCTCAACATTAAAAAGGTGGCAGAACAGCTTTTAAACTGATCACTAAGGGGAAAGCCGACAGGAGCTGAGGTGACTTCGGTTCGGAGTACAGTATCTATGGGGATGCAGACAGAGAGGGAGGGGTTTTCTAAATCAACCACATCCAAGAGAGGAACATAGCAATGTGCATGCTTAGTAGGGATAGATGTCTACAAAAGACTTGAGGAATTAGAAACACATAAATCCCAGGTTAAGGAACCAGAGACAGGGGTAGCCTGGTGTCTCTATGCTAATAGTAGAAGCATTCGACCTAAAATGGGGGAGCTGGAGTACAGAGTTTTGAAGGAGGACTTTGATATAGTGGGCATCACAGAGACATGGTGGAATGAGGAGAAATTCCAGTGGGATGCTGTTATCCCAGACTACAGGCTCTATGGGAAGGATGGGACAGGGCGCGTGGGGGGTGGAGTTGCCCTTTACATCAAAGAGAGCATAGTATCAAATAAAATAGACAATGCAAGGGGAGCTGGTTCCCCTACAGAATCACTGTGGATATCAATACCAGGTGTGAAGGACAGTTTAATATTAGGAATATATTATAGTCCCCCTGACCAAAGTGCACAAGAGGATTCTGAGATGGAAAAAAAAAAAAAATTAGAGAGGCCAACAAAAACAAAAAATGTGGTGGTAATGGGTGATTTGCTTATCCCCATATAAACTGGAGAAAAAAATGCATCGTTCAGAGTCATAGTAAGGAGCATTCCTGGATATGCTAAATGACTGTGGCTTAGAGCAGATGGTTGTGGAACCAACCAGGGTTGAGGTGATCCTAGATCTAATTCTATGTGGGACCCAGGACCTGGTGCAGGGAAGTCAGTGTTGTTGAGCCGATGGGGAGACAGCGACCACAATGCTGTCAGATTCAGTGGTATCTCAGCATCTTTTGAACAAGTATGGCAACTACTAATGTAGTTACATTAAGCCTTCCAGAAAGGGAAATTTCTCTCCAAAGATGAAAGGGGGATAGTGCGTAGGAAGCTGAAAGGGAAAATCAAGAGAGTCAAAACTGTCCAGGATGCTTGGAGGTTATTTAAAAACACAGTAATAAAAGCTCAGCTGGAATGTGTTCCACAGGTTAGAAAAGGCAGCACCCAGTCCAAAAGAAAGCCACCATGGTTAACAAAGAGAGGTTGAGGAAATTATCAGAAAAAAAGAAAATGTCTTTTAGAAAATGGAAGTCAGTTTGGCTGATGAAGAATGTGAGAGGAACACAAATGGTGGCAAAAGAGAAGCAAGATTAGCTGTAAGGGAGGCCAAAAAGGATTATGAAGGAGCATGGCTGCGAACATCAGAGACCAGCAACAAACAGTTCTTCAAGTACATCCAAAAAGCAGGAAGCCAGCAAAGGAAGCGGTAGGCCGTTAGATGACAAAGGAACAAAGAGGTGTGCTAAAAAGATGGCAGGAGATTGCAGAGGAAGCTGAATGAATTCTTTGCATCTGTCCTTCACCCAAGAGGAGGTGAGAACATTCCTGCACCTGAACCAAGCTTCTTGGGAGGCGAATCCGAGGAACTAGCAGAAGATAGTGATAGACAAGGAAGAAGTTCTGGCAGCCATTGATAAACTAAATGTTACCAAATCCCTGGCCCAAGATTGCATTCACTTAAAGAGTTCTTAAAAGAGCTCAAGCATGAAATTGCTGATCTTCTCTCACTTTAATATGCAACTTATCCCTGAAATCCAGGCTCCATCCCTGAAAGAAGACTGGAAGATGGCCAATGTCACGCACCAATCTTTAAGAAAGGATCCTAGGGGACCCGAGGAAATTACAGGCCAGTCAGTTTGACATCTGTTCCTGGTAAATTGAGTAAGAGAATCTATCATTAAAGATAAAATTATAAAAAACATATAGAAAAGCAAGACCTGCTGAGAAAGAGTCAGCATGGCTTTTGCAGAGGCAAATCCTGTCTTACAAACTTACTAGAGTTCTTTGAGGTGTAAACAGGCATGTGTGGACGAGGGAGGTGAACCGGTGGACATTGTCTACTTGGATTTCAAAGGCTTTTGACAAAGTTCCTCACCAGAGACTGTTGAGAAAAAACTCAGCAATGATGAAGGAATAAGAGGGGAAGTCCTCCTATGGATTAAAAACTGAAAAGTTTGAGAAACAGGAAACAAAGAGTGGGTGTAAATGGGAAGTTCTCACAATGGAGTGATGTTGGAAGTGGTGTCCCCCAAGGATCCGTTTTGGGACCAGTGCTCTTTAACCTATTCATAAATGACCTGGAAGTAGGGGGGTGGGTAAGCTTGTGGTGGCCAAGTTTGCAGATGATACCAAATTATGCAGGGTGGTGAGAACCACAAAAGGATTCTGAAAGAGCTCCAAGCCGACCTTGATAAATTAGGTGAGTGGAGCTCCAGAAATGGCAAAATGTACAGTTCAATGTAGAAAAAATGTAAAGTGATGCACATAGGGGCAAAAAATCCAAACTTCACGCCTGCGCTACAGGGGTCAGTGCTATCAGTCACAGACCAGGGAAAGGGGATTTAGAAGCGTCTTAGTTGATAGTTCCATGGGAATGTCAACTTTCAATGCATAGCAGCTGTGAAAAAAGAGCAAACTCTATGCTGGGGATCATTAGAAAAGAATTGATAATAAAACTGCAAAGATTGTCATGCCCTTATATAAAAGCAGTTGAGTGCGACCGCGCGGAGTACTGGTGTCCAGTTCTGAGTCGCGCGCATCTCAAAGGATATTGAGGAGATTAGAAAAAAAAAGTGCAGAAGAAGGGCAACAAGGATGATTGAGGGACTGGAGCACCTTCCTATGAGGAGGAGGCTGCAAGCGTTTGGGACTCTTTAGTTTGGAGAGGAGAGCTGGCTGAGGGGGGGATATGATTGAAGTCTACAAAATTATGCATGGGGTAGAAAATGTTGACAGAGAGAAATTTTTCTCTCTTTCTCACAATACTAGAACCAGGGGGCATTCATTGAAAATGCTGGGGGGAAGAATTAGGACTAATAAAAGGAAACACTTCTTCATAGCGTGTGATTGGTGTTTGGAATATGCTACCACAGGAGGGTGGTGATGGCCCACTAACCTGGATAGCTTTAAAAGGGGCTTGGACAGATTTATGGAGGAGAATTAGATTTATGGCTACCAATCTTGATCCTCTTTGATCTGAGATTGCAAATGCCTTAACAGACCAGGTGATCGGGAGCAACAGCCGCAGAAGGCCATTGCGTTCACATCCTACATGTGAGCTCCCAAAGGCACCTGGTGGGCCACTGCGAGTAGCAGAGAGCTGGACTAGATGGACTTTGGTCTGATCCAGCTGGCTTGTTCTTATGTTCTTATGTTCTTATGTATCAAAGAACACGAAAGGCACTGCAGACTATTTCAGCCAGAAAAATCAGCAATAGCAGAACACAGGATAAACCAACCTGGACATAGAATATTATTTGAAAAAACAGAAATTCTGGACCACTCTGAAAGCCACTACGTCAGACTACACAGAGAAGCAATTGAAATCCATAAGCACATGGACAATTTTAACAGGAAGGAAGAAACTATGAAAATGAACAGAACTTGGCTGCCAGTGTTGAAAAATACTAGGGTCAAAGGAACTGTGTAATCAAACCAGCTCCCACTACAAACACAGGATGACCATAGACAAAAGAAACAAAGGCCAGGATACTTCTATTCAGATGCTCCCACCAGTGACCTTGCTATCTACAGGGTTACTCCCAGGCTATAGTCTTCATTGTTACTCATACTTCTATTCAGATGCCCTCAACTATTGACCTGGTTGCCGCCTTTGTTACTCACAGACAAGGTTTCCCCACCCACCCTGGACACTCCAACAGATATATACTCCACTCGCTTTCCCAACATCAGATCCTCTGAAGATGCCAGCCACAGATGCAGGCGAAACGTCAGGAGAGAATGTTGCTAGAACACGGCCATACAGCCCGGAAACCACACAGCACCCAAGGATTGGGATTATATTACCAACAGAACGAAAACAAAGTGTGTTGACATTACATGTTAGATGATGCAAAATTACATAAGATACTATAGTATAGATCACAGTCCGTAAGACTTTATCCATGTAACATTGTAAAGCACTTTTGTTCAGTACTACCCTATTGCCTGTGTACACACTGCACTGAATACAGCTGTATCATCTGATCACATCATGAGCAGCACAGACTCCAGAAAGCACTAGAGATTAATTGGAGGGAATAGTGGAAAAGGTGGATGGAGGACGACTAGATGAGGAACCAAAAATAATATGGCCTTTTGTTGTTCTCCATGTTCCTTACAGGATTAGATTGCAAGAGAGACTTCCTTCAAATAGTATTTCAGCTGCTGGTCAAATCCCCACTAAGCAATTAATTCCAGATACAACCAAGTTTCAAAAGAAACAGCACCTTTTCATCACAGTTTCACCCTCCCCACTGCAGTGTGTGTGTGATGAGGACATCCATGTCTATCATGCTTTCAAACAGTGCAGCATTCCCCACGATCGTGCAATCAATCACACAATCTGCTCAGTGGCTCTTTTTTCCTCATCCTGATTGGCTGTTGAGCTGTGTTGGAGCGGGAATTTTTTTAGCATTTTTTTTGCGGAGCTACGTCACCACACGCATGCGTAGATAGACGGTAGCTGGTTTTCGTGCTAAGCTACATTTATGCGTGGCTTCAGTACTCTTTTCCCTCACAGCTGCTCTGGCACAAAAGTGTAATTTTAGTTAACAGTTGGCACAGAAACCCTGTTCCACGCAGCCATGTTTCCACATAGCCTCCACTGGCGCGAAATTTTTAAAAGGGTTGTGTGTGAATTGCACACAGCCCACTGTGCTCTGATTGGCTGGAAGGCTATGCGTCACTGACGGTGGGAAATTAAATCTAGATTGAAACCCCGATCCTCCCCACCGATCTGGATTCAGCGCATGTTTTTTTAAAAGGTGGACATACATTCAGGTTCTGAAAAAATACGCAATCAGGGAGAGAGGGAGTGCCAGAACCGGGATGAATCCGTGTTCAGCGATCAGGCAGTGGGGAGTTCTGCTGAAACCTGATTATTTCACATGAGTATCACGCGATTAATTGACCATGGGGATTTGACCGCTGCCATATTAATTGCACTTATTTTACCTTGTTATCACATTTGTCCCTTTCTTTTTGATATATTTAAATTATCTAAGGAATGGATTTTCCTTTGAAAAATAATTGTATCCAAGACTTCTTTAAATTTTTCATGATAGGTTCCTACTTCTGGTATACCTTCGGTTTTTTTAATTATTATTACTATATTCCATTTTGTTCCACATTTCATGCCAGGAAGAGGGAACCGAGTCACATGATTTCTTCTTGTAATCTTTAAGGGATTAGTGCTATTGATTAGCAAGCTTGAGCAGTGATGTGAATTTATCACTTAATCTGAAAGACGTGTTTGTCCATTTAAGGCAAAATCAAATGACAGGATAACAGGTAAGAGGTCAAAGGCTATAAATGCCCCCCTTGATAGCTGACTATGCTTGCTAAGGAAAGAAGCACATCATAAGGTCATGGACATAATGTGAGTCATTGCTGGTTCAGAGAGAAGAATTTGATTTCCTCTCCTGGTTTTTTCTGCTTAGCCACAGCCGCTCTACCATGTACAGCACCGAAAGGGCTAAACAGTATTGTGCGAGTACATATTAATAGGTGTGACAAGAGCTACACGGTAAATGTTTCTGATTTTATAAGAATTAAATACAATCAATTTAAGCACAAGTCAGTGATTGGTTCTGAGTTCTAACATTGGAGAGATGTGCTCAGACTAAAAACACACACATTAATAAATTGTAATACAAAGGAGCATATGGAGCTATTAAATTAATTTTGAGCAAGCAGCATGTTGATCGATTAGATCCAAGGTCATTTGGGGAATGAATCACATTTTAATGCTACTTCTGCAATAGTTTAATATTGGGGTTATTTTAAAGTGACTCCAACAATGGCCTGAATAGAATGATGCATTTTTTCACCTTGCCCCATATTTGGGTATGCAATCTGGAGTGCCTGTATTTGAGATTTCCAGACTGTGTGTCATCATACATGCCTATTTTAGTAAAATCTCCAACATGCTTGGATGGCATAATGTCAGCTCTCTGATGTCAAACCATTAAGTTGTACCTTGTACCGGAGGTCACCCCAAGTGACATTAGAATATTAAAATTGGAAAGAACTTCAGAATGAATATTTTCAGAAGCAATAAGAAATGTCACCTCAGATTATGTGAATTCTTTTGAGGTGAGGATATACACTGTCCTCCATCCCTGACAGTAGGCGACCAAGTTTTCAGTGATAAAGATTTCAAAGGGAGTTGCAAAGCTCTTGCCATACAAACGTTAAAGAAATAAACACATTACCACAACAGGGGTACTTGTAATTGTTGAGTGCTCTCTCTCTCTCTCACACACACACACACACACACAGCCCCTAGGGTTAGGGCTTCAGTTATTAAATGTTACATATTAAGGTTATTACGTAGAAGAACCCAACAAACTTGATCACTTGTCAGAGTTCAAGAAGAGAAAGAACTATATTTTTCATTGCAAAATAACCACTATACATTTTATTTTCAGGAACTGTATTTTTAAATGTCATTTTACACTGTTCATGCATATATATTTTTTTAAAATGAGCATCATCTTTGGGCCGTTGTTTTCTAAGCTAATAGGCAATTACCTGATAAATTCTCTTACCAAGGTTAGGTAATATTTGCATCTACAAATTAATTCCTGGGGCAGTCTTAGAAAACATTCCAGATGGAGAAGGCTCATAGGCTACTGCAGATAAATGATTTACACACGCTCTCTGGTCTTTACTGCTGTCGACTTCCTATCTACTACCTCCAAATTCCAATCTCACCTCTGTTCTCTCTGTCACTGCCGTTCATCTATCTGATGCTCCTATGTATTCACACCGCATTTCCACTAAACTGCTGTTCACTCAGGAGCTGACACTTTCTCATCAAGCTGATGAGCTACCATGTGTTTTGGCAATCTTGTGGCTGAAGTGTGACATCAGGGATGGATTCTGTTACCACACAGCTGAATACTTAGTTTGAACCTTGCAGATGTTCTATTTATGTAGCACTATTTCCATGAACAGTGAGATGACTTTGATGTATTTTAGAGGCTACTTAAGGGAACAGAAGGGAAATGGCTGAACTGAGTGTAGACAGTGCCATATTGTGTAATGGCAGAGACTGAACTCTAGCTCATATGTTACAGACAGAATTGTCACCTTCTACATGGCATTGAGGCAGGCATTCTCAATTCCCTCCTTTACTGAGTTGATTTGTAGTGCAAACCTAGGCAGAATGTTGTTTGTATGTTGCCATTAAGTCACAGCCAACTTATGGAGACCCCATAGGGTTTCCAAGGCGAGATGAACAGAGGTTGATCACCATTACCTGCCACTGTGAGCAACCCTAGACTTCCTTGGTGGTCTCCCATGTAAGTACTAACCAGAGCTGACCCTGTTTGGCTTCTGAGATCTGACAAGATCAGACTAGCCTGGGCTATCCATGTCAGGGCTAAGCAAAATTACATCTGTTGAAGCCAACGAGCTTAGAAGGGTGTAACTCCGCTTAGGATGGCACTGAATAAAATGGGTCTGAGATTAGAAAGGAAAAAGTATATGAACTGGATGTTTTGCAATCATGTAGCAAAAGGAGTGGGGTCCTCCCAGTCCTCCAACATTCAGTGAGCGGCAACAGGAGTACAAGCCTCTAAGCTGAAGTCAAAAAGCCTATCGAAATTATATAGAAGGCTCAGAACATTCAGATTTCAATCTAGGATCTGAGATTTCAATCTAAGATCATTCACATTTGACCCCCATTTTTGCCCTGATTGTCCCATTTTTACAAGGTACACTGTTCTTCTTTCTAAAGAAACCTACCACTTTTTGACACTGCATCTGTGCAAAAAGAAATTGGTAGGAGCTAAAGGGATAGCCTGATCACCTCCAATGAAAATAAGCAAGAGCAGAAGGAGCAAAAGAAGTATTGAAGAAGTACAGTTAGCTAGAAATAGCTACTGTTCATAGAAAAAAATACCAAGGAAGAATATTCGTGGAATAAGCATGTATTGGGAAGAAGACATGGTTTTCACTTGAATAGACTGAATGCAGGAAAGTTGTATGATGTGCTGCCAAGTTACTTGTAACTTAAGCAATGCAATCCTAAATAGAGTTACTCCAATCTGAGGCCATTTCTGAGCCCCTCGGGGATGGGGCGGTCTACAAATCCAAACAATAAATAAAAATAAATAAATAAATGTCTGCATGGCGGCAGAAGAGGCTATCCACCAGCATAATTAACGTTGGTGGAGCCATGGGACTGCTCGCACAATCTCATGCAGTGGGCACTGAAGCTGCTGCGAACTACACAGGGGTCAGAGGGCAGTGTGGGTAGGTCACTTCTCCCTCTGGAGCCTCGGAGGGAAGACAAGGTAAACAACACATGCAAACAGTCAGCACCTGAAAGCGGCACTCTCACGCTGGTGCCCTTCGCACAGCGACGGTAGGAAGACGCTCCTTTTCAAAAACATGTCCATGGAACATGTTTTGAAAGCAGTGTTTTCTTGCCGTTTGGGGGGAGTGAGCACAGTGCTGCTGCACTGCAGCAGTGGCAGCTGTGTGAACAGCGCCCCAGGGATGGTGTTTTTACTGTCCCTAGGGCGCTGTTTTTGGACCGTGCAGAAATGGCCTAAGATTGTTAACTTTAATGTGCTCAGACTGGAGTAACTCTGCTTAAGAGTGTGCTAATGGTGACCTTATGAGTTGATATTATTCATTTATTTCTATGCAAGATTCATATCCAGCCTTTCTGCCCCTTCAAAAGCCACCCAGATATCTAACAATTGGAAACATGTGATAAAATGAATGGCCCTATCAATGGACAGCCTTGAAAACTGAAGGCCATTGCAGCCAACACTGAGACAATCCGTATCATGCTGGAATCTTTCTCTTTTCCTACTTTTGTCCACTTTTCATAGCATGATTATCTTTTCCAGAGAGCCTCATGTTCTCATGATGTGACCAAAGTACAATAGCTTCGGTATGAGCATGTAAACTCCAAGACTCACTTCAAACTTTACATACGTTCTGACACCCACTATTACCAGAATGTTTCTATATACCACAGTTGTAGCTCTCTCTGTCTATTATTTTGAGGAACAAGGCAAATGCTGTGGCAAGATGTAAGAAGGGTGATGATGGAGGCAGTTCAAGGCAAACTGTCTAATTGGCATATAGCTGCTCTTTTTTTCTTGGGCCTCCTTTGTAGTTTGAATCTTTGCATCTTCTTTTAAAGCAGGAGACTGGCAGAGAAGAGGATGAAATACTATGGGTTGAATTTAGACTAATGTTTCCATGGCTGCAAGGACTTCTGCCCATGTAGTACAAGCTTTCCACATCCCTTTTCTTGCAGTAACCTGAAATGCCTCCAACGTAACAGGATTTCTGAGGGCATTTGGGCTGCCACGGTATGGAAGAAGTAGGGGAATCAGAAATTTTCTTAGTTTTGAGGCTGCAGAGAAGAGGAGAAATGAGTGTTCTGAAAATGAATTGAAGAGGAACATTTGGTTCGGGAATGAATTGAGAATAAATCAGCCGAAATTAACATGTGTCAGAATCTTTCCAGATAATGGATCTTACAATAAATTAACTAAAGGAAACAGGATGTGTGGGAGTGGTTAACTGCTTTTCCTTAGGGGCTGTTGACCCCTGCAATGACCAGACTCTTGGGTTCAGAAATTGATTCATTGGAAGGTTATTATGAATAGCATGCAAGCCAGCTTTTGCTGCAGCATTTTGTGGTTAATATCTCTTTCCCAAATATCTCTCCATCCCTCACCCTCGTGATCCCAGCAGGATGGAATCACTAACAGCATTCCCAAGCAGTGCAGAGTCTCCAAGGCCAAACCAAAGAGAAAACCAGGTGGTCCAAAGGATGAGAAAATTACTGGTCCAAAGGATGAGAAAACAACTATGTCTCTAAAGCCTCGCTTAAAAAAAAACAAGCTGGGGCTCCCCCATTGCCTCCCACTCCTCACCCACTCCAGTCTCATGGCAAGGATCAGGGAAGAGCTGAAATTCTAACAAGACTTAACAGGGTCTTGATGGGGACATGCATTACTTCAGCAAAACCTGGGGTCAAATGAATGGCTGAGTGTTTACAGGTTCAGCTTGTACACTGTATTCAGTTTGTAGCATTGAGCAAATTACTTGTCTCCAGCCGTTTCCACGTGGCACAATTATACCAGGTTACAACTGATATCTCAAAATCTGGGTCTACTTTATCCCACTATCTCCCTTCTCATGGCTGCCCATTTCTGTGAAGAAATCAAGTGGAAAAGGGGGAAACCTCTGTCCTTGATAGAGAGGCGGAGCTTCCACGGGGACATCTGGGGACAAATGCCCCAAGTGACTGCCATTCACATGGGAGGGCAGAAAATAATCCCCATTCCCCCTCTTTCCCCAACCCCCCGCTGTGCCTCCCCAAGCAGGAGCAGAGCAGCAGGCATTTGTGTCCAGCTGACCCGACGCTTCCCGGGCCTTCCTGGCCACAGCAGCTGCAGCCCTCCAGGTGATTGGCAAAGGGCCCACAAAGTGAACATGCAAGCAAAGCCTGCCCTTCCTTCCTTGCCGGCCTCCGGGCTGGGGAACTGTCCCATGCTGGCGGAAGCCTTGCCAAGCCTTCTCGCAGCCAGAGAACTGCTGCCACCAAACAACCTGGCAATGGGGCCTTGGCAGGGGGTTCTCTGGCTGCGAGAGGGCTAAGCTAGGCTCACACTGGTGCAGGACAGTTCCCTGGTCCAGAGGCTGGTTGGGAAGGAAGGGCTCTCTCCATGGCCAGCTGTTTTGGAACCCTGCTCTGCTCCTGCCCAACCAGGCAGCGGAAGGCCCTGGTGCAGAGCGGCGGGAAGAGGCAGAGTGGGTCAGGGGGAAGTTACTGCCTCTTCTTTGGACTGGAATTAATGTCTCTCAGTCTTTGTTGTTATGTTCCTCTTCTCTAAAATTGATTGACATAAGAAAGAGTGGAGTAGAGGAATTGTGTTTTAAAATAGAGTTTAAAAATAAACATTACCTGAAATTTTTCCGTATGCTCTTGACTTGTCAGAATGGGTAGACTCAAAAAACACCATAATTTGGAGGCAAAATGACCATTACTTACACATTTCCTACCTGAAGGTATTATGTCTCAGGCTCATTCCGCACATGCAGAATAATGCACTTTCAAACTGCTTTCAGTGCTCTTTGAAGCTGTGCAGAATGGCAAAATCCACTTGCAAACAGTTGTGAAAGTGGTTTGAAAATGCATTATTTTGCGTGTGCAGAAGGGGCCTTAGAGATTTCTGTGATGAAATGTCTACCACCCTTGAAAAATTACAGTTCCCCAAATTTGTCGTCTCGAGTGTGAGAGAAAGAAACTGCACTGAGCTTCCAAATCAGTTGACTTCTTTAGGGTACTTGGCTTAAACTGTTTTGCATCTCTTACATGAATCCATTCGTATGGATGATTTAGGCCAGCATTTCAGAGGGGATTCTAGTAGCCTACAGTTTCTGTTATCCCAGATGAGCACGATTTTCAATTAAGCTGGCAGGGATCCCGATGTTAGCAATTACACACACACCCCTCCTTTTTAGAAGTGGCCATCCAGGTATTATAAGTAGATTATAGCAAATACACCAATAATATTGGGAAACAGAAATACACATATCAAGCATGACCATAAAACATACTGCTTAGCACCGGGACAGAAAGACTGATTCATGCTGACACCATTCCTGAGCCAGGACTAAGATAACCTGCTGGCCTCTTGCCACAAAAACCCACTGGATTGAAATAATCAGCAAGGCTGGGTGGCTTACAGATATGTTTTGTAAATGGGAAGAAAAGTGATGTGCTTGAAACTTTCAAAAACGGAGCTGCTGTCAGCAGGAATTAAATTGTATACCAACAGCAAAAAGCATTTATGCACTGCTGCTTAAAGTGTAACAAATGGCTGCAAACCTGATAGTTTCAGGAAGGTTTAATCGGAATGAATGAAGCTTTTAGCCAACCTCTGACTGGAATTCATTTTGTAAATCAAGAAGAATTTCCCACCAATTGTGCGTAAACAACACATAACAAGAGGCCAGAAGCCATGCCTTTCATAAACATCCACAGTCGCACGTCAAGCTTTTTTTTTTTAAGGGAAGGATAAAAAACAGTCCCTCAGCAGCACACCTTTCTGCATTCATTCCTTTCTGAATCCCCAGCCCTGACTGTGAGATAAATTAATAAGGTTTTTTTATATAGCTGTCAACCTTCAGGAAATTGTTTCTGAACAGGTTTTCATTCCCTCACTCCATCAGTTCCCTTTTTATAATAATGTGCACAATGCAAACTCACTCGAGGCAACCAACATGACATTAAAAATGTAGTATTTTTTTTAAAAAAAACACCAAATAGTGCAGAATACAAGATATTGGAAATAGCTGCAACCAGTGTCGGTTTAAATGTATTAGGCACATCTTTAAAATGCATAAATGAACTAGACCAGTAGGGTTACTAATCCCACACAGGTGTTTTCCCCTCTGGCACATCTCAGTTGTGGCAATAAACCAGTGGAAAGAGATGTGAGCAAGAATCCTTTGGCCTGCAGTATGTGCACAAAGGGATCCACGCAATAAACAGCACAGTGGCCATGGAACTTCCAGTTCCTGGATATACTTAAGAGTTCCCACAAGGAGACTGGCAGGCCAGATTCTCCTCTCGATGACTAGCTTTCCTCTGCAATGTGCACTTATATAAACTTGGAGTGGGTTCTAGGGTATGCCTCAGTTCTCACAGTTCCAAGCTTAGACGAAACACTACTAAATGTACTACATGTGCACCCTAGAACAATTTCTGGAATGCTCTGCAGTGCTCAGGAGATTCTCAGTGCAAAAGGTTGAAGTGAAAATGGTTCCTTAAAAGACTGAAAAAAACCCCAAGGACTAGGGCTTTATTTATGTAAAGGTTTATGAGTCGCCCTTTCCTAATGTGCCTATGGCAATTTAGAATATAATGTGGAGATAGACAACAAGCAATAGCATAATACCCAACCAAAAAATCCATCTAGATATCAATCAAATAGGAAGAAACAGGGCTCACAAAACTGTTACCCTTCAGAAACTACCCTGATCATGTGACCTGTCTACTGTATAATCCAGCAAGTGTGGTGCAAGGTGTATTACACAGCAATCAGGAAAGGCAGACCCTACAATCAGCCGTTTTGTCAAGAAGGAGCCTAATGAGGAAAATAATCAATGCAACACAGCTAGAACATAAATATATAAAAAAATTGTACTTTGCTTTTTTTTCCTATGGAGACCCAATGAGGTTTATCCCATTGTTTCTGTTACCCAAAATGCTAAAGTCTGCCCCTTTTACAGTGGGGAATTAGCAAAAGGCAGACCTTTACCTTATCTTCACAACAGGAAACCTGTGAGGTAAAGTATGTTAAGCCAAAAGTCACCCAGCAAAGTTTCACAACAGAATGGAGATCTGAAAGCAATTCTCCCTGATTAAAGTGATTTTATTATATTAAACACTAATGACATTACTTTTGATTTTACAAAAGTAAACAAAGTTCTACTGCATTTCTTTTATATCTCATCTTCACAGTCATTAGCCTGAACACTGAGAAGTGGAACAAGCTTTCTTTAATATCAGGAATAGTCAACCTGTTTGGTGCAGGTGGAAAAAATCCACAACTTCCACCTATGACAGTGTTGGTATGCTGGTAAACACGACAGGATCAGGGGAGGAGTGGGTGAGCACTCCGTTGAATATAGACTTGTGTTTCTTTCTGCTTGCTTTTTTGCATAGTTTAATTTGAAAACAAGTGGTGCTCATGAGTGTTAGTATGAAGGGAGAGAAAGAAAAAAATTCTCTCTATTCACTTTTATTTACTGCATTAATCACTGTTACGTCCCCCATGCAAATCCCCTTATAGTAGTCTTTTCTCTGAACTAAACAAAAATCTTTAGGTTTTCCTTGCAATAAAAGTGTTTCAAACGCTAATAATCTTTGTTGCCCTCTTCTATGCTTTTTCCAGTTCTGCAACATCTTTTTAAAGGTATGGTGACCAGAACAGTATACAAAATTCCAAACGTGGCCATATTACAAGGGCATTACAATACTGTCTATTTTATTTGTAGGTCATTCCCTAATAATGCCTAGCATGACATTTATCTTTTTTACCACTGCAGTATACTGAGGGACAAACTAGAGGAGATGGCATCTGTGCGTTAACCTGGGGACATGCTGCCATTTTATAGAGTGAGTTTCCGCTAAGGAACTTTTTTTAACAGTGTCATAGGGACCCAATTTGGTCAGGACCACTGTGCTGTAGGGGGAGAAGGGGTTCTAAAAGGGCATTGGGAGATGAGTTGGCAATTAACAAACTTCTTCTCAAATGCTGTTTCAAGTAGAAAACAATAAAACACACCTCCGTCCTTCTGACTGTGATATGACTCAGATTTCTGTTTTAACTTGTATCTGACCAGTTGAGCTTTGACTCTTTAAAGCTTAGAGCCCCCCCCCCCCGCTTGTTGGTCTCTAAGGGGCTACTGGGGACAGTCTCTGTAAGTGAAATGTGCAATGATTGCGGAGTTAGCCCAAACTGCTCTATAGAGGGGTGACCCCCACACTAACATACATGAAATGGTACCTTGGCTGAATATAGCTTTTGACATCTAAGGCTCTTATTAAACCACCTATTCCCATACTCTCCTTTGGAATCCTATGTCTACCTCTCAATCATAATTATTTTCAAATCATTTATTGTTCTGTGTAAAAACTCACTGCTTCTTTGAAAGTTATTTAGCTTATTTATTTAATTCCTTCAGTCTGCCAAATAAGTGGTCATTCTTTCAAAAATTTCTCAAACAAACAAAAAAATCCTTCCCTCATGTTATAGGTTATGCTAACAACTTTGTCTCCAGAGCAGAGAAAATATTATTGGTTTTTATGTATAGTTATGCTGTTAGGCTAATGGAGTAGAATGGGGGAAAAGCAGGCAGGGATGCATTCTTTTTTTTCCTTCTGACTTTAAGAGCAAGTAAACAGAACATCAAGATTTTTCTTCCACAGACATTTGAATAAAATGAAAAGATAATTATATTAAAAGCTGGAGATTAGATTTGCGACATATTTAAAAGTATGCACTGAGATCTCAGCTGGAAACTTCCATGGGTCAAATTGGTCAGTGTTTCTGTATGAACTTTTGACTGCAACATTAATAAGCAGCATATGTGGTAGTCCATTGATAAATAGACAGGAGCCTAATTGGTGTGTGCTTCTGCATCTTTTTATAGTGATTCTTGAAATGGTGTTTATATATTCTGATACACACACACACACACAGGATGAAAAACATCCTTTATGTTTAAGTACACTTTCTAAGTTTTAACTCTGAAACATACCGGCTACAGCTCCCCACACTTTCAAATGTGTAAAACAGGGATTACATTGCTTTGTCACACAAGGCTTATTTGTTGTTTTTCCTCACAGGAAAATATATTACATAGAGAATAGAAATTACTGTGCTGCTTACATATTAACATCTGGAATATCTACTCCCATTTCAATTGCAATCCCATTTGGATAGCAAAACATGCCTGCCCCTGGGATGAAAGACTGAACAATTTGTTGTCATTGGTCTTTGAGTGGCATCCATGTGTGCTGTCTGAATCAATTAAATCACAAATACTTCATGGGGAATATAATGTTTACCTGGCATCTTGGAGAGCTGTGGGCCAATTATTTTGCTCATTGATGGTTTTTTTTTCCCCCAAAAACTAAAGATCATGGGACATGGCAAGGATGGTTCTTGGAATACATTCAGTGCCTCCTGGACTTCCTTGGTATCATTCACCCTATGTTTACAATAACAAGAAGACCAATGAAATTACTTTACTGAACAATAATTTGTTATGCAAAACATCACAGAGATGATGTTCACAAAATATTCCAGTCATAGATTTGCTAGGAATGCACATTCACCACACAACTATTTCTGAAGCTTTAATATCATATTCCTTTTTGTAATGATCTTGGTTGTCATAGGAGGTGGTATGCCAGAAGTAAGGTATGCCAGAAGTAAGAAAGATCTTCTTCAGTTCCATAGCAGTCCCACAACTCTTTTCTTGAACTTTTCTATTTCAATAGTCATTCCATTTTTCCTGTACTCCATTTCTTTTTCTGAAAGGCATCATTTGCTCTAGTTATGTTAGCTGCTTCCACACTGTTTTGCAATTCCTTGATTTCTTTTTTTCAATGGTGGGTATTGTTCCAGAGTGGTATAGTGGTTAAGAGTGGTGGACTCGAATCTGGCAAACCAGGTGTTTCCCCTGCTCCTCCACAAGAAGCCTGCTGGGTAACCTTGGCCGTTTCCGCACGGCCACGATTGGGGTTGGGTCGGCATACACGATCATCCTACCGTCGCTGCAGCCGGCCGACGCATCGCTGAGGCCTGGGGACACGCCCCCCCCGCCCTCCGCAATTGCTCCAGTGTCGCAGGGCAGGGGGGGCATGTCCCCAGGCCTCGGCGACGCGCCGGACGGCCGCAGCTAGAGTAGGTCGACAGTTAAAAGGGGGGAGAGAGGGTGCTTTCAAGCCACTGCCGTTCACACGGCAGCGGCTTGAAGCCGCCGTTTTCTGTAAACCTCGCTGGAGAAGCGAGGTTGGGAAACGGCGGCTTCGCACCGCGTTTTTGCCGTCCCCAGGGCGCTGTTAATGGCCCATGCGGAAAGGGCCCTTGGGTTAATCACAATTCTCACAGAACTTTCCCAACCCCACCCACCTCATATAGTGTCTGTTGTGGGGAAGGGAAGGGAAGGCGATTGAAAGCTGCTTTGAGACTCCTTAAAGACAGAGAAAAGTATAAAAACCAACTCTTCTTCCGTGCTCATATAAATTATATGCAAAAGATTGTCACTCCCTTTTATTCCTCCGACTTGGAGTTCCTTTGCCATCTAGGGGACCCACTTTCCTGTTTTGTCTCCCCCCTCTCTCTGGGAGGGTTTTAATTGGGGTTTATCGCTGACGCCATCTTTGTTAATTACTGCTGTGTTTTAAACTAACTTAATCTAAATTTAATGGGGTTTTGTTTGTATATGTTGTATGAGGAAATTATGTTGTGCACCGCGCAGAGACCTCCGGTGGTAGGGCGGTATACAAAACCCATTAATAAAATAAAATAAATTTAAAAAATAAAAATGTTTGTAAGGTCTATCTTTCTCCTATTTAACTGAGCTGTTCCATTCTAAGAAGGATGATTAAATTCACTATGTTTTTCTTTGTGCTAAGACATAGCTGGTGCTCTATAGTATTTGGGAACTTTCTTGGGTGTTGATTGGGGGCATTTGCTCCAAATTTCTACTAGAGTCACCAAATGTAAAATATGTTATATCTGTTTTCTTTGAGGGCCTTCCTTTTTTAAAAAAATTCTTCCTTTGGATTGCTTTTTGGAAGATTTCTATTGCTGTCACCCAAAGTCTTCCCTGAATGATATTTTTATTATCTCAACAAATTCTGCTGATCTGCAATGAAGCTTGGCATTCAAAACTTGATTCTTAACCATTCTGAATCAATTTTCAGCATTAAAATTACTGTCTCTGCTTTGGGTGCACTGTTTGGCCTGCAGCATAATTCCATTCCATAATGGCAGTGTCCAAATGTATTTGGACGAGGTTTGTTTTTTTTCAGTTCAATGCTGTAGTAGATGTTGGGTTGTAAAACACTGTTCAGTTACTTATCTTTAAAGTTTTCTTGCAGAACTAATTTTGTAAATGGTGATGTTGGATATATAGAGTCTGGTGGTGTTCCTATGATGCCATCTTCCAAATGAAGTTCTTGATCAGTTACTGATATTGGTTTTTCAAATGCTGCTACACAGCACTCACTGCTACCCTGCAAGCTTTCATAAGATATTTGGTCTCAGATATTATGGTAGGGCATTTAATAACTTCACCAGATTCCTGTATTGTTTTTCCAATAGTGCAAATGAGTAGGCAAAAAAAATTCTTCACTTCTTTGGAAAGTCTTAACCTACTGACATGTCTAACTATAAGTTTTAGCATCTGAGCTGCACAAATATGTACTTCTGTAAAATTGACCATTCTGCTATTAACACATACTTCATAACATATGGTAAGGTACTGAAGTGGTGTCATATGAATTAAAACCTCTGTGACATTCCATTTTTTGAGGCTTCAAAAATGTCCAGTGACTCAGAAAGCATCACGTGAAAGTAATGCCAGCCACTGCATTTGTCCTGGGGGCACCCCGCTTTGCAGAAGCTAGCACAACAATTTGGCTTTGGACCAGGAACCAGCATACACTCCTTAGAGAGCACAGCCACAGTCCCCTGAATATGGTGGAATGTATGCTGGTCCAAACTTCATTTTAGGGTACAGGGGACATGTAACTCTCCTAGTTCCTTATTCAAATCTTTTTTTGCAATACAGGCTTCTAGGTGGCTACCCAAATAGAAGTTGGTGGTGCCAGAACTAGTGTTTGGACTGGGCACCAGTTTACATCTTCTTGCAGGGGACACTTTATGTCTTCTTGCAGTGTGAGTATGGGCAAGTTAGGGTGGTTCAAAGATTTTGTGGGAGAATGCAGGTGGGCCCCAGAGTCTGCATGTGCATTTGTCTTTGTGGCACCCACCTTTGGAGCAACTGGCACAATAACTGTGCTTTGGATCAAGAACCAGTATATGTCATCTCGGAGGGCAGTGTCCCCTGAATGTAGGGGTGAATATTGTATGGTGGTCCTAACCTTGGTGTAGAGCTTTTAAATTGTCCTCAAATAAAAAACTAGGAAGTGTGAATAAGGAACTGGGGACCACTTCAACCTCCCACCTTAAGGATATATTAAATTAATCCTTCAAGGGGGGGGAACCCCATGTGGACATATCCTAAGAAATAGTTGAGGACTCTCATGGTCCTCTATCTCTTCAGAATGCACTTGGAAGATTGCTTGAAAGCACTGCCTGTCAAAATAGGGTTGCCAACCTCCAAGTGGGTATCCACAAAAGACAAAAAACTGGGTATACTGTGAAAGTCACAACATAAAAGGAGAGAATTTACTAGGCAACAAATACCAGATTCAGCCCAAATCTAGGCAAATTCAGGCAAATTCGGGCAAAAAATACCTGAATTTATCTGGCCCGAATATGAATGAATTTGAATGCAAGGTATTCGGGCTTTTTTTTGTATTTTGGGGTATGTTTTGTGTTTTGGCTTGTAGGGGCACATTTTTAAAGCTAGCTGCACCACAATTTCAGAGTATGATCCGGGGACTGTCCTGATAATTCCCCCTGAGTTTGGTAAAGTGTGGTTCAGCGGGGCAAAGTTATGGACCCTCAAACTTGGTGCCCCATCCCCCATTGTTTCCAATAGGAGCTAACAGGAGATGGGGGCTACACCTTGGAGGGGCCATAACTTTGGCTCCCTGAACCAAACTTCACCAAACTTGGCGGGTATCATAAGGACAGTCTCTGGATGAGACCCTGACATTCTGGTGTCACCCAAAAATACAAAAAAATTCAAATGGACCCAAATTTTTTGGATATACCCAAATATTCGGGTATATCCAAATATGTTATTTGTCTTATTCAGGCAAACAGATAATTTTATGCCCACATAAATCTGAATCCGAACTTTACTGAATTTTTAGGGTATTTACCAAGCCTAGAATTTACCACACCCTGACTGCCAACTTCTGACACAGTACAAAGCTTAAATGCAAAATTTAATAAAGTGGAAAAGTGCAAGAGTGCAAAAACGTGCAATTGATATGCAAACCTATAACATAATATATCCAGGCAAAAACATAGTACAAGATACTCCTATGGCACATAATAATTTTCAGCATAGCCAGGAAAATCTTACACTATTGGATGCAAGATAGCCAATATCCATAACTCCTAAATACTGGGCGGGGGAGTCTCTAGTGAGTACTTGTGATTAAAACAGTCAATAACAATGTTCTGTGTACCCCTTGCTGGCTTTGTAGATCCCATGGATTAAGCTTCTGGAAAGATTCTCCAAATAATAGGTCTCCCATTTTGTTGGGACCCATAGTTTACTCCCAATGAAATTGACACAAATATGCCAGAAGCTGCAGAACGCAACCCATGGTAAGCAGCATTTTTGGGGAAAATCTTCCTCAGTGTTCACATTCGTTCTACCAGATTTTTTCCAGAGCTATAATGTAGTCTAAAACTCTCATATCCCTGACTGATCTCTGATCAACTGATCTCCAGAGATCTGTTTGCCTGGAGAAGATGGCTTCTCTGTGGGATGAACTCTTTGGTCTTATGCCCTGCTGAAGTCCCTCTTATTAATTCCTCAAGTGCATTTGGAGATGGTACAGGCAAGACTCGTGGCAAAAGCAGTAGATCTGCATTGTCTCCTAGTGAAGGAAGAGCTTTGAAATAAATAGAACCACTTTGGAATAAGTCATTTGAGGACTACCATCATAACATAGTTTAAACTCCCTACATTAAATTTATTCTGACATTACCCTGAGGACGTTTCATAGAGAGAATTAAAAGCATGCTTCTTACAAATAGGTCTTTGTAAACTGACTTTATGGTCATGTAATGTAATATTTATAAAACACTCTAAGTACTAGCAACCCAAGGTGTTCTTGAGCTGATAGCATAGACCATCTCTCTCTCACTCTGTCGTGCGCACACATGCAATTTTATATCTTTCCCTTGACTCCAATCAGATGCTGTTGCACTCTGTTGTGATTTGAAGGAGGAGAAAAAAGGAGAACAATGTGGGGGGAAATTACCAGTAGGGCCTACAAAGACATGAAAAAAATGTGACACAAAGAAACAATTATAACCATCTGAACACTGCAACACACAGTCAATTAGTACTTTAGTGCTGCTAAAAAAATCAGTGAAAGGGCCTAAACATATGAGAGTAATGGGAAACACCAATGGTATGGTTTTTAAAAAAACACAAAAAAGCTTATTCCATTTCTTTTCTGGGTCTTGTTTAAAATAACATTCTGAACAATTTAGCTATAGAGGGAAAATGTAATCTTTGTTCAGAAGAAATGCTACTGATGAAATACTTCACTTAGAACAAGGTTAAAGGAAAGTTAAATTCATTTTTAAAAAGAAGGAAGTTACTGCCATCTTGTGGAAGAAGGAATATGAATTTAGATCACACAATATAGAACCTGAATGGTGAATGAATTTTTTTTTAAATCCCCCAAAGAACACATAACCATTCTGTTTTTTTAAAATCCATTTTAACCACACACACAAAAATTGCTAAAGCTACAGGGGATTTTTTTTTCTGTTATGACCCTTCCAAAATTAATCTCTAGTGCAACCGATTCCTGATTCTAGACTATAGAGGATATTAATACCTTTCATTGAGTAACACTTCTTTGGTAGAGAACAGCTCATTTTCTGAGCAATGACATTGCTAGGGATTGGATCCAACATTCATTTTCCCATGGCAAAGAGAACATCTGCCAGCAGAAGAGAGAGGGATTTTCACTGAGTGCAAGAAATATAGGGGGAAATTCTGTTTCACAAGTGGAGCTCCATTTATCATAAATTCTTTCATTTATCATGAATTCTTTCTCACCCTATCTACTGTGGCAATTCTAATAGTGAGTAAAATATGTCTATGTGAGCATCACGAAGACAAAGCCTCTGACATCACTTGTGCCTAGGAATACAAGTGAGCATGTACATTTAGGTACATTTAAATATTTCCTACTTTTTAAAGGTGATGGGCTTTTATGAGACATTATTAGATCTCAAGATGTTTGTAAGGAGCTCCCTGTTTTATTAGAGAAGAGACATTTACAAATGGAATGTTTAACGCTACTCCTACTGTTCAATTATCCTAATATAATTTCCTTTCCATACTGCTATTAGACCTATAAGAAGAAACAAACGAGCACCAGCCAACAGAAGCCATAACTGACCCATAGGGACATACATTCCATGTGTGTTTTTGTAAGAAAAGTATTAGCTGGTAGACATTTGTATTTGGAAATTAACTAATCAAAATCTGAGCCAAATCACCTCTAATTTATCTGATCTCTAAAAATAATGATAGTATTTGGAAATATTCCAATCTGACCATTATTCTGGTGTCTCACTGGCCCATTATAAATGGAGTGTTTCCTGTAGTGTTCCTCACATCACAGTATCTTTGCAGGGGGGTCTCCTCACATTTCCTTGTTCCCACGTGAGGTGATGCCCCACTCCCCACTGTGCTGCTTGCATATCTTGCCTACACCCACTTTCGGATCGCTCCCCCATTTAAGTCAAGAATGAAGATTGCCATTTTGGGGTTTGTTTAGCCCTTTAAACGTAATGTCAGTATTCCATATATCAATATTGTGCAAGTTGATACCATTCTTTTTTTTGGGGGGGGGGTTAGGGAAATGCTGGCCATTGATCCCTGTAAGAAATGGGATCCAGGTGGCATGGGGAGGCAACAAAAACCAGGAAAATCCCTGTCACCTGAAAACCCTTCATAGGACAAAACAGATTTATGCCAGCTTTTTGAGCAGTTCAGGGGCATTCCTGGCTTGAAAGCCCAGCAAAATCTGACTACAGTTGGCTCCACCCCAGAAATGTCTCTAGCCTGCCCCCAGTTGCACTAGCAGCCAGTACCACTTACGCCAGTGAGGTGGGCAAACATGCTGGCATGACCTCACGCTGGCTTGATCAGCTTATTTGCCACTCACATCAGGATAAGAGGTGGCTTGGCATTGCCTGCTTCTGATGGGCTATGAGAGTTCTAAGAGAACTGTGACAAGTCCAGGGCACCCCTTGGCTTTATGTGGAGAAGTAAGGAATCGAACCTGGTTCACCAGATTAGAGTCCTGCCTCTCTTAACCACTAAACCAGTGGTTCTCAACCTGGGGGTTGGGACCCCTTTCACAAGGGTCGCCTAAGACTCTCTACATCAGTGTTCTCCATCTGTAAAATGGATAAATGTTAGAGTTGTGGGTTACCACAACATGAGGAACTGTATTAAAGGGTCACGGCACTAGGAAGGTTGAGAACCACTGCACTAAACCATACTGCCTCTTACATATATACTAGGGATGTTTCCCTTAACATTTGCTGCAGGCAACAGAATAGGTCTAAAGAAGGTAGGGGCATATTTTCTGCTCAAACCAACAACAGACAGAGTGCCACGTACCAACGTATAATATACACAACACGCAGCACCCAGGCTGAGGCAATGACAGTAATGTAACCAAATTACCCATGGGATCAAAATCGCTATATACATTTATATTAATCAGCACTTTTCCAAAATGTATATTGATCAGCACTTTTCCAAAAATCTCCAATTTTTGGTTTCATCGGATTACATTTATGAGAAGAACTACCTTACATCACTGTTTGTATTTACTATAGAGTACTAGTGTGGATATTCATTGATCCTTGGACTTTTATGAATGAATTGTATTGAATGAACTTCCTTATGCGTGAATAATTGTTCACTGTGCTGATTAATATAAATGCATATAGGGATTTTGATCCCAAGGGTAAATTGGTTACATTATTTTCATTGCCTCATCCTGGGTGCTGCACGTTGTCTATATTATGCATATTTTCTGCTCCCTCCTTCCCATGATAGTAAGTACATCTGCAGATGAGAGGCAACATTTTGCTAGGAAGATAGACAGTTGTAGACTAGTACATGGCAAGGTAGACACACAATATTCCTGATCTTCTTTAGAAACACAGCACTTATAGGAAAGAGAGACAAAATATGTTTTGTGGTACAGGTAGGTGGGTTCCTGCAGAACAGTGATGCTTGATCACTAATAGGTTCAGCTGTCTGGTTGCAGATAGTGGTCTTGGATAGAGTTGGATTCGGACGGATTCAGACAAGCATTGTCCGAATCCGAGCCGACCAAATCCAGGTCGATTCAAATTCATGGGATTTAGATCACCAGCTGCGCTGAGACCTGGCTCGTCCAAATTAAAAAAACCCAACCCATCGCTGGTGCCACACTGCAACCCCCTCCCCAAAAAAAACCTCCCCCCAAAACTCCTCCCTCCAAAAACCCATGCCCAAACAAAAACCCAAGAAAAAAAGTAAAACCACCCCCAAACGCTCCCTCCCAGCCAGCAAGCAGAAGAAACCCACCCACCCACCCCCAGTGCCACTCTGCAACCGCACCACCCCAAAAAACATCCCCAAAGAAAAACCTCCCCCCCAAAAAACCCCACCTCACTCACTCACAGTAGCTGGCTGCTGCTGCCGCTGCCAAAATCTCCGAGTGAATGAATGCAGCAGTAGCAGAAGGCTGGGCTGCCATATGCTGCTACTGCTGAAAAACTGCTGCAAAAAACCCCACAAAGAATATTGGGCAAATTTCTGGGGGTGCCTGTCAGGGGTGCATTTTTAAAGCTAGCAGCACCAAAATTTCAGGGTATCATCAGGAGACTGTCCTGTTGATACCACCTGAGGTTGGTGAAGTTTGGTTCAGGGGGGCCAAAGTTATGGACCCTCAAAGGGGTAGCCCCCATCTCCTTAGCTCCCATTGGAAACAATGGTGAATGGGGGCACTCCCTTTCGGAGTCCATAACTTTGCACCCCCCAAACCAAACTACACCAAACTTGGGGGTATCATCAGGACAGTCTCCTGATGATACCCTGAAATTTTGGTGCCAATACATCTAAAAATGCACCCCCTGCAGGCCGAAACGTACAAAAACACCTAAAAAATAAAAACGCTGCTGAATTGCTGAATTGCTTGGATATTCTGCAAGATTCGGAACTCAGCTGATCCAAATTTGTTAGTCTGAGGAAAATTCGAATCGGCCCGAATTTTTCTGGTTTTGACCAAGTCTAGTCTTGGAAGGTACATATTTGACCAACTGTTCAGTTGCAGTTGCATTTGAATATTTCAATGGTTCTGACTGGGTGAAAAAGACAACTGTGCATGCACAATTACATAGGGCTTTGTCATACCTCATCCGCTGCCCCTTCCTATGCATGCTGATATTGCCACCTTCAGCTCAAAAGGGACATTGTAAAAAGGAAAAAAGTTTGGGTTTTTGGCTTTGCATTATCTGTGTGTCTGACGATAACTCAAATCTCTGTCAGTAGTTGCTGAGTTTCCAGCTCTGGATCAATTCAAGCATGAGTATCATCACACAGGTTGATAGGAATTTTAGTTTCTCCCCATCTGTAAAAATATTTCTTCTTAAAATTTTTCGGTGACTAAAAGAGATAAGTCTTGGGCTTCTTGCAATCCATCACCCACACTGGCAACTAAAAGGAAAAGCATACAAATGGTGCCAATCAGGGACACATTTGTACATGATGCAGCAAACTGCAAGCAATTCTGTGCTTCGCAAGGAGGTCATTTGAATGGTCTGATCTGGGAGAAATGTGCCCCTTCCTTAGTGATTGGCAAGATTTAGTTTGCAGACTGTGCAAGTGAAAACTTGCCAGAAACCTCAGCATAAATGTTCCTTATTTAACAAGGCACATCATCACTCCATAGTGCAAGCATCTAGTATACAAATTCAAATATAGAACAGTGCTTGAGTCAGATGTTAGACATCAAGGTCGATTTCCCATGGGGGGAAATATCCTGGGATTGGACTGGGACCATAAAATATTAGTACCTTTTTATCCTGGTCTGTCCCTTCCCACCGCAGCCAAGGTCTCGAGTTGAAACCAGGATCAAAATGTCCACCTCCTTTGCAGAGCTTGGGATCAAATTGGTGGCTTTTTTCTTGCTAGTTCTCTGGTTGGCTGTTGCTTTGGGATGGGAACGTAAATGAGCGTTCCCTTTTTTTGTTTTGTTTTTCATCATGGCTACCTAGCTACGTCGTCACAAAGGATAAAGCTTCATGGCCAAGAACAGCACACAAAAAAGGTGCGTAGCTTCGTATCCAAGAAGAAAACATTAAAAAGGTGCATTTCTGCCCGCTCCAAGCCATTCGTTCTGAGTATGCCCAGGCCAATGTGTGCTGTGATTGGCTGACAGTTCAAATGGAGACTCAGGGCAGGAAAAATACCCTGGGATAATGGTGGACGATTCCCCACGATACCAGCCTCATCCCTCCTTTCTGGCAATTTTTGAAAATCCTGGGATAAGGAGGATATCGCAGGACAGGGCAGGACCGGGACAGAGTTGAATTTTGTCCAGGAGCCATGGGGAGTCCCTCCTTGAACCGGGATGTCTACCGTGAGTATCCCAGAACTGACCCAAGACTGAGGCAATCTGGCAAAAAGTCTCAACAAACATGAGAAAAATATGATTACAGAAAGTTTGGTTGGCAATCATGTTTATACCCAAGTTCCTGGCATCCCTGCTGTAGAGTAGACTAGGGGAAAGAGGAAAATTCCCCTCCCCCAGACACATATAAACACATGTACAAGGCAGACCAAACTAGCCAGGTTGCAAGTAATCTGTGACCTAGGAAAGATCTGAGATGTTTGTCTACATGAAGGATGAATAATGTTACATTTCTAAGTCTGATGTCTCAGAACCATAAGAAGTCCAGTGCCTGAGAATCCAAAGGGATTGAAAAAATGTGAGTGCAGTAAAATGGAAGTCTGTTTCCCATTGCAGTCAAATACTAAAGGGATACTAAGGATGTTATATTTATGCTGTGTGTCCCAAGGCATGTTTATGAAGACTTTAGTCTGCCTGGTGAATAGAGACACAGAGCATATAATTGCCCTTTATTTATTAGTATGACACCCCACGTTTAAGCTTACTTGGTGTCTGTACGAGTTCAACAGGGCCTGAAAGAGTTCTCACAGCACAAGGCAACAGCAAGTGCTGTGGAGATTTCTGATGGCCACATTGTGACTAAATGTCTACCCCAGACCCTTTGTGATGAGACTGTACTTTCTGGATCACTACAAAGTAGACCCAACTATTAAAAATGCACTTTACCAGGAAATCTAAAGCACTTAGGAAAACCTTCCAGAGGCCAGAGAGTGATAGGGGCTTCTATGTTTGAGTGTAGGTCAAGGTTTCAGAATTATGTGTATATAATATAGTGTGATATGTTAATCTGATTGATTAATCTGATTAATCTGATAACTGAAAAGGCTAGTTCTCTTGGTTTTCTCCTTTAGGCCCCTACTTAGGACTCCTAGTGACCTTTTAACAGACACCTAGAACTTTTCCACAAGGGCTTTTTTGTTTGGTGGTTGATTTTGGCCCCATACTACCTTGATTTATTTCCTGATTTCCAAATCCTTTTTTTTTTGCCTTTAGTTTTCACTTCAAGGGTTAATTGTTCATTTGTTTTGTTTGTCCCTGTCTGACTACACAGCAGTTTAGCAAATTTCTATTATCAATTCCCTCTTTCCATCTAGTTCCTCCAGAGTTTCACGGATCCTGACTGGCTGTTACCCTCTCTTCACATACTTCAACCACAAATAAAGAAGAGTTTGGATTTATAGTCCCCCTTTCTCTCCTGTAAGAAAACTTAAAGGGGCTTACAGACTCCTTTCCCTTCCTCTCCCCACCACAGAAACCTTGTGAGGTACGTGGGGCTGAGAGAGCTTGGAAGAACTGTGACTGGCCAAAGTCAACCAGCCGGAATGCAGAAAAAAAACTGTTGGAGTTAGTTAATTGTGGATCAGCCCAGCCCTGTGTGTGAGTACAGTAAAAGGAAACTCTCCCAGACAGATAAGTGTAAAAGAAAAAACACATTTGTTCAAGTATCTTCAGTTTCACAGCTTTGTTTCAGTTGAGAGGTAGATAGAAAGAAACGTATGCTAAAGAATATACTTCTTTATACAAATGGGCACCTGTAGCGCCGTCATGTGCATGCAGAAATGTGTGGCCCTGTAGGAAAGACCTACAGAGCCATCATGGCACAACCATGGGCCAGGACAAAGGAGAAAAGAATGGCTGCAGGGCGAAGAAGGAGGAAGTCAGTGTGCAGTCTCCTGGCCCAAACAAGGAGGCCAGTCAAGAGAGGCCACAACATACTTAGAGAGACACAGCACCCCCCATTGTCCAGGCATGCAGAAGTCGCTCATTCCGACAAAAACAAATCTGGTTCACCAGATAAGGCTCCTCTGCTCATGTGGAAGAGTGGGGAATCAAACCCAGTTCCCCAGATTAGAGTCCATCTGTTCTTAACCACTACACCATGTTGGAGATTAGTTATGTACTGAAAGGAGCAGGTCCTTTGTCCAGCTAACTCAGGTTGCCGTTCTTTGGATCAGAAGTTGCTGACATCATCATATCTCGTGTTCTATTGTATACATCATATTCTAAAAACAGATTTTCAGCAGCTGTATCCTGCACTACTACTCAGTCTGTAACAACCATCAACTTTACATTTTCATGTTGAATAAAATGAATGGAAACATCTAGTTTGAATTCTAGGAACTCTGAATGTGCAATTGACATGTGGAAGGTTGGTACTTTGAACTACATGGGGAACTACTTTGAACTGAATGTGCAATTGACAAAGAAAGGCTTTGAACTAGGTATTGTGTTCAATCCTGGATGCCAAATAAATCATCATAGCTTTCAGTTTTCAGGAAATCAAAACAGTTGGGACAAAAAGCACAAGGATCAGGCTCTACACAAGGATCAATTGGTCTGTAAAAATTGTACCAATGGGATTCATCTTCATTCATCTCAGTTTCTCTTCCTTGTTATTTTCCGTTAACAACTTTTGTGTATTTCTTGTACCAAGATGGAAGATAATGCCAGAATCTTACCATCTCTTTCTTTTAAAAAAAAACACACCCTCACAGTTATTTGTTTTGGGCTAGTTCTAATCTGTACAATCTTGATTAGCTTGTCATTTTTCTTAATACAACCCCTCTACACGCTTGCTGTTGCTTCCAAAGTAAAAACAATACATATTACTTTAATATGTCCCTGGCCCTGGACTCAAGATCTACATCCTGACAGGGATGCCATGTCTCCATTCTGAATTAAAATAGTATACCTAAGACTTCATGAATCTCTGACACCTGTCCACACCTGCAACTTGTGTCCACTGTTATATTCATATGATCTATCCTGTTTAGTTGCAAAGCACAGGGCTAGTGCTGGGCCATTCAGGAAAGAAGCCTAAGAAACTAACTGATAAGAGATTTCTCTATACCATTATGAATTATAATTTCATACATGAAACCAAGCAAGTGCTGCAAGTGCATTATATCACTTCTCCTTTGGGACACAGATGTTGCGAAAAATCACTATCTGAATAACTCCTCACAAATGGCAAGGATTTGTGGCCTGGGTCAAGGATACATCACTAGCACTGTGGAATACACACCACCCCATTGGGTGGCTCTGAGCTCCTAAGTGAAAGAAGCAATAGCAGTAACCTTTATCCATGGACTAGCATAGACTGCTCCAAGAAACATAATGTTTTGCTCACCCCACAAATTGTTACGGGAAGTTCTACCAGCATAAATATCCACCCTATAGAATTCACTGCACACTACAGAGGTTTAAAGTGAGATCTTGAAAAATTGCTTAGAAGTGCAGAACTTCCAGCAGATTAGTACTAAAAGTAGCTGCAAGTCTATATTCTAAACTTTCTATTTTTAAAACATAATCTCCATTCATAAACTTTTTGTTTTAAAAAAACAGGAAGTTTGGAAATAATCCAGGGTGAAATTTAAATAATCCATGGCCAGGCAATTTTTTTCCCCTGTGCCAGTTATAAACTGCCTTGAACCAAGAGGAAAGTTAGAGGGGAAATACTATAATAAACAAACAAATAAGCTTGAAGTGAGAGCAACACATTGCAAATAGTTGCTACTAGACTTTTCCTTGCTCAGAAGGTCAGCTGCAGATATGGAGTTGTATGTAAGGCTCAGGCTAGACGCTCTCATCAGATTACTGAAGCTAAGCAGGGTTGGTCCTGGTTACTACTTGGATGGGAGACCACCAACAATGTCCCTGGTTCAGGGACATAGGTATAGATTTTTTATGGGGGGGTTCGGGGGTGGGGCCACACCCCCACCCACTCCTAGGGCATGGCCACACCTCCCCAAGCCCTGCCCCGGCCTAGCACTTATAAAAGCAGCTCTCCAAGGCTGGGGACGGCAGACTCCCCTGCCCTGCCCTCCCCTGCCCCCCACCAGCTGGGCTCCCAGCTGGCAGCTGGCAGTTCCTTCTGCCCTGCCCTCCCCTCTGGGTAGAGGCATAGAGGGAAAATGGAGCCCGGAGCAAAATCTGAGCCCCCCCCCCCCGGGGCAGCCGCTGTGATGCTGGAATCCACCCCCAAACAGCATCACTTTCAATGGTGTTTAAACTAGAGAGCCCAAATTCTCCTTTTAAATCCACCTTAAAGGAAGAATCTGGGGTCCCCAGTTAAACAACATTGAAAGTGATGCTGTTTTGGGGTGGATTATCCACCACCCTGAAACAGCATCACTTTCAATGTAGCGTAGTGGTTAAGAGCAGGTGCATTCTAATCTGGAGGAACTGGGTTTGATTTCCTGCTCTGCTGTTTGAGCTGTGGAGGCTTATCTGGGGAATTCAGATTATCCTGTGCACTCCCACACAGGCCAGCTGGGTGACCTTGGGCTAGTCACAGCTTTTCAGAGCTCTCTCAGCCCCACCCACCTCACAGGGTGTTTGTTGTGAGGGAGCAAGGGCAAGGAGATTGTAAACTCCTTTGAGTCTCCTACAGGAGAGAAAGGGAGGATATAAATCCAAACTCTTCTTCTTCTTCTAAACTGAGGACCTCAGATTATCCCTTTAAATCCATGCTGAAGGGGGTGGATTTAAAAGGAGAATCTGGGGAAATTTGGGGGGTGCCTGACAGCAGGCACCCCCCAAAATGAGACCACCCAGGTTTGGTGAAATTTGGTTCAGAGGGTCCAAAGTTATGGACCCTCAAAGGTGTAGTCCCATCTATTACCTTCCATTGGAAACAATGGGGGATGGGGGCACCCCCTTTGAAAGTCCATACCTTTTGACCCCCTGTACCAAACTTCACAAAACCTGGGTGGTATCAGTAAGAGACTCTCCTGATGATACCTCCCAAGTTTGGTGAAATTCAGTTCAGGGTGTCCAAAGTTATGGACCCTCAAAGGTGTAGCCCCCATCTTCTATTACCTCCCATTGGAAACAATGGAGGAGGGGGCACCCCCTTTGGGAGTCCATAACTTTGGACCCCCTGAATCAAACCTCACTAAACCTGGGTAGCATCATCAGGAGATTCCCCCAAACAATCCCTGAAAGTTTGGTGCTGCTAGCCTAAACAATGCGCCCCTGCAGGCCAAAAACCGAAAAACACTAAAATGTTTTAAAAACCCACAAACGGGTGGGTGGAGCTTCGGACATGAATGGGGGGGGTTGAACCCGAGAACCCCCCTTACCTACGTCCTTGTTGCTCTGTAGAGACAAACAATGGCAAACCACCTCCGTTCTTCCCTTGCCTTGAAAACCCTACAGTGTCACAATAGATTGGCTGTGACTTGATGGCTCTTTCACCCACCATGGCCTTGTAGTCACGGTTCCATGGGTACTCTGATTACCAAACAGTGCTCCAATGGGAACGTAATAATACTGCATTCCTTCACATATGCTGAAGTGCCTCCTGTGAATAGTGAATGAGATAAGCCTTGTGTAGATGGGAAGTTTGCATGTACACTTTGGCTCTTACATTGGCAAGTAGATAATGGATTGGGAGTACAATATTTACTTGAGTCAGTTTTCTGAGATTAGATGTCAGGGCATTTAATTGGTTTAGCCCAACATGATCGTTCATAGAATTTCATGTTTGGCAAACACCGTACAAGACGAAGAACAGCTGGATACATTTATTTTAGAAATAAACAGGAATAATTGTTAACTGTCTGGTACAATCCTAAATGCCATTTTATTCAATATTTATGAGGACGATGGAAATGATTTGGATTTATTTGAAACACAGTTACTTGAGAGTGTAATTAATTGGAAATAATTCTGTTCATTAGTATGGTTATTGGATTGCTATTCAGCAATTTCCAGATCTTTACAAAATCTCTCTGATACAAGTATCATGTTTGTCCAAATTATTTTACCTTAGATAGATAGATGATAGATAGAGAGAGAGAGAGAGATAGAGAGAGAGAGAGAGAGAGAGAGAGAGAGAGAGAGAGAGAGAGAGAAGTTAGAGGGGAAATACTATAATAAACAAACAACAAGCTGGAAGTGAGAGGCAACACATTGCAAATAGTTGCTACTAGATCTTTTCCTTGCTCAGAAGGTCAGCTGCAGATATGGAGTTGTAAAGGGTCTAGGCTAGACGCCTCATCAGATTACTGAAGCTACAGGGTTGGTCCTGGTTACTACTTGATGGGAGATCATCAACAAAGTCCCTGGTTCAGGGACATAGGTATAGATTTTTTATGGTTCGGGTGGGCCACACCCCCACCCACTCCTAGGGCATGGCCACATTCTCCCCAAGCCCGCCCCGCCTAGCACCACTCCTTATAAAAGCAGCCTGCTGCTGGGACGGCAGACTTCTGCCCTGCCCTCCCCCCTGCCCCCCCCACCAGCTGGGCTCCCAGCTGGCAGCTGGCAAGTTCCTTCTCTGCCCTGCCCTCCCTCTGGGTAGAGGCATAGAGGGAAATGAGCCCGAGAAAATCTGAGCCCCCCCCCCCCCGGCAGCTCGGCCAGGATGCTGGAATCCACCCCCCCAAACAGTATCACTAATGGTGTTTAACTAGAGAGCTCAAATTTTTTTTAAATCCACCTTAAAGGAAGAATCTGGGGTCCCTAGTTAGTCATCATTATGCTATTGTTTTGGGTGGGATTATCCACCACCCTGAAACAGCATCACTTTCAATGTAGCGTGAAAGTGGTTAAGAGCAGGCATTCAATCTGGAGGAACTGGGCTTCTGATTCGCCTGCTGTTTGAGCCGTGGAGGCTATCTGGGGAATTCAGATTATCCTGTGCACTCCCACACAGGCCACAGCTGGGTGACCTTGCCAGTCACAGCTTTCAGAGCTCTCAGCCCCACCCCACCACAGGTGTTTGTTGTGAGGAGCAAGGGCAAGGAGGATTGTAAACTCCTCTTTGAGTCTCCTACAGGAGAGAAAAGGGAGGATATAACCAAACTCTTCTTCTTCTAAATTGAGGATCTCAGATTATCCCTTTGAATCCATGCTGAAGGTGGATTTAAAGGAGAATTGGGAATTTGGGTGCCTTTCCGACAGCAGGCACTTCAGGGTCAGAGACTACTCCAGGTTTCCAGGAATTTGGTTCAGGGTTCAAAGTTATGGACCTTCTAAGGTCTGGTCCCATCTATTACCTTCCATTGGAAACAATGGGGGATGGGGGCACCCCCTTTGAAAGTCCATACCTTTTGACCCCCTGTACCAAACTTCACAAAACCTGGGTGGTATCAGTAAGAGAATCTCCTGATGATACCTCCTGCTTGGTGAAATTGTTCAGGGTGTCCAGTTAAGGGACCCCTCAAAGGTGTAGCCTCATTTATTACCTCCTATTGAAACAATGAGGAGGGGCACCCCTTTGGGGAGTCCACAACTTGGACCCCTGAATCAAACCACTAAACCTGGGTAGCATCATCAGGAGACTTCCCCAAACAATCCTCCTCGAAAGTTTGGTGCTGCTAGCCTAAACAATGCTCTGCAGGCCAAAACCTAAAACACTAAAATGTTTTAAAAACCCACAAACGGGTGGGTGGAGCTTCGGACATGAATGGGGGGGGTTGAACCCGAGAACCCCCCTTACCTACGTCCTTGTTGCTCTGTAGAGACAAACAATGGCAAACCACCTCCGTTCTTCCCTTGCCTTGAAAACCCTACAGTGTCACAATAGATTGGCTGTGACTTGATGGCTCTTTCACCCCCCATGGCCTTGTAGTCACGGTTCCATGGGTACTCTGATTACCGCCAAACAGTGCTCCAATGGGGAACGCATTAATACTGCATTCCTTCACATATGCTGAAGTGCTCTCCAGAATAGTGAATGAGATAAGCCTTGTGTAGATGGGAAGTTTGCATGTACACTTTGGCTCTTACATTGGCAAGTAGATAATGGATTGGGAGTACAATATTTACTTGAGTCAGTTTTCTGAGATTAGATGTCAGGGCATTTAATTGGTTTAGCCCAACATGATCGTTCATAGAATTTCATGTTTGGCAAACACCGTACAAGACGAAGAACAGCTGGATACATTTATTTTAGAAATAAACAGGAATAATTGTTAACTGTCTGGTACAATCCTAAATGCCATTTTATTCAATATTTATGAGGACGATGGAAATGATTTGGATTTATTTGAAACACAGTTACTTGAGAGTGTAATTAATTGGAAATAATTCTGTTCATTAGTATGGTTATTGGATTGCTATTCAGCAATTTCCAGATCTTTACAAAATCTCTCTGATACAAGTATCATGTTTGTCCAAATTATTTTACCTTAGATAGATAGATGATAGATAGATAGATAGATAGAGAGAGAGAGAGAGAGAGAGAGAGAGAGAGAGAGAGAGAGAGAGAGTCAGTCCTCTCCCTTAGCAGGGAGAGTCCCTTGGCAGATTACTTGACATAGTTTAGCCTCCTTTGGATTAATCACTTGCCAAATTTATTTCTTTGAATGAATGGATCTCCTTATAAAAGGAGACAAAGCTGAACCAGCATAGTTTATCATGGCGTCCTAATACTACCCTGTTTCCCCGAATATAAGACATCCCCAGAAAATAAGACATAGTAGTGGTTTTGCTGAAGTGCGAAATATAAGGCATCCCCCGAAAGTAAGATGTAGCAAAGTTTTTGTTTGGAAGCATGCCCGACGCAGAAAAATAAGACATCCCCTGAAAATAAGACATAGCGCATCTTTGGGAGCAAAAATTAATATAAGACACTGTCTTATTTTCGGGGAAACACGGTAGTATACTAAACGTGCCTCAGATCAATCTAGTCTCACATTTTTCCAAGTGGAGCTACACTTATTGGGCCCAGCTGTTGCTGTGTAATTTAAGGAATAGAAGGAATAGAAGATAAACCCAAAATAACCCTCAAAATAATCCAATCTGATTATCTCTGTGCAACTGTAAAACAGATAGCTCTTACTCTATCCATTCTTTGAACTAGAAATATCTCGACAAATTATTTCGTATTCCAGTTTTCAGCAATAACATAATGCTTTCTTCCAAGTGGAAAGAATTCCATGACAGGCAGACTTATAGCCCTTGAATATGCCTTCTAATTTAGTATGGTAACAAACAACAATAACTATTTTGCACAAAATTAACTAATATTGCCATTTATGGTAATTTAAAACTGGAAACATTGTCCATTCTTCTACTTTGAGAATTGTTCTTCTTCTGGCTGTACAGTATGTGCTTTGTCGGAATCAAGCTCCTCCTGGCTGGCAATAACCTGACCTCTACCCTAAGAAGCAATGAATATTAAAGATGAATAAAAATGCTCTTTCCCTGTGCACAGATTATTCAACATAAAGTTTTCAGTAATTTTCTCAAATGGAAACATTAAAAATGTAATGGACACAGTGTTTAACAGACTTCCCTCTGTGATACACCTCTGAAGATGCCAGCTACAGGCGGAACATTAGGAACTACAGACCATGGCCACACAGCCCGGAAAACCAACCACAACC
The DNA here is from genome assembly GCF_021028975.2 of Sphaerodactylus townsendi. NCBI lineage: Eukaryota > Metazoa > Chordata > Lepidosauria > Squamata > Sphaerodactylidae > Sphaerodactylus > Sphaerodactylus townsendi. The sequence goes on from NC_059426.1 coordinate 49,353,065, forward strand.
AATTAAAAATGTAACTGCTATTAGAAATGTGAAGAAAACTTTTAAACCCTGAATACAAGATGCTATGGAGAAACCACCCATTTTTACTAAAAGTTATAAATGCTACTATTTTTTTTATTCATCCAAACTTGATTTCAACAAGGTAAACAAACTGTGATCCAAACAAAAGGGTGATCAAGCATCCCTGAAAATTATGCTCTGTACCGGGAAAGTGGGTAAAGAACTCTCCAGTCTCACAATAGCAGAACTTGGCAGCACTCAATGATACCTATTGACAAAAGATGCAGAATGGTACAGCTTCACCTAGCACATAATTAGTTTATAGAATTCACTGATTTAACATGTGGTAATGCTCACTAGTTAAGTAGTTTAAAGGGGGAGATTATAGAAATCAATGCAAGATAAGCCTGAATAGCTGTTAAACACAATGGCTATGGCTAAATAGAACCATAATATTCACTATGCCACTGAATCCCAGTTGCTATTGCCATCTTTCGCTGGATACATCTGGTGGGCCAAGGTTTAAAGGGGCAGCTCCGAGTGTGAGGCCGCAGCCCCTTTGTCTTACTCCCATCACTTGAGAAATGGTGAGATGGAGTCACAGTGCACAAAAACTGTTAGAAACACTTTGCTGGACAAGATGGTATTTTGGACTGTTCCAGCATGGCTGTTATATTATTTATGTGCCTCTGGACAAGATAACTGCAGTTACTATACTGTATAGAAAGAACACACAGAACACTGAGCTCTCAGTCACCAGTGGCACTACATTACAGAACCCAGTCTTCCAGCAGCACAGTACAACTCAGGCCATTTCTCCATTCCCCATTTGATGCGGGCTACTCACAGCAAGTAACCCGCAGTCCAGCAGCACTCCCTATGGCGGCGGCGGCAGCACAGCCACCCTGATTCTGGAGCTCTTCAACCCCGTTAGCGCACGTCATTTCCACTCCTGTTTGCAAGAGCACCTTTAGGAAAAGCCCTCATAGAGCGCGGGCTGCTGCTCCTGGTGACATGGACGCTACCGTCCAATCAGGCCACGGCGGGGCTCCAGCCAATCAGAAAAGAGACCCGCATTTCTGACGCTGCGGAAGACAGCGAAGCTTTCAGAAGGCACAAGCTGCGGTGGGGTGCACGAACTCGCACTGAAAAGCAGCGGTTCAAGCTAGACCGGTTTGCCTTAGCTTTTTTTTTTTTTTTAAGTGGGGAAACGGCCTCAGTCGGACTTTTCATGGGAGCAGGGGAGCTCCTAAGAGGAGGAGAAAAAGGAAAATTAAAGGCAGGGGCAAAGACCAAGGTTGGCAAGCTGGCAGGTGGAAAAGAGAGAAGTAAGCAGGAAAAGGGAAAAGGCTATGGGGGATTCCAGGGAACAGAAAGAGGAAATAGGGAGAAAGGAGATATAGTAGGATATGAGATGCTCCTCATAAGTTCTTGTAGGTTCCCCAGTTGTATTGATTGAACAGCAATCAGTCATTTATGCCTCTAAGATTCTTCCTTATATAAAATAAAACAAAAATTGCTAAAGGCACTATTGGAAACATTAAGCTTTAATAATAAGTAAGTTAAACAAACTAATACAGAAAGGCATATGAAACCAATTGATCAACAGATGCAGGGGGATTTCTATTTATCTTGGCTGCTTTGTAAACTCTCTGTGACCATCAGAACAGGCCCTTAAATCCAGAGCAGTGTAAGGAAACTTCAAACAGCCTGGCAGGAAGAAAAGTTGACCAGGCTGCCAAGGGTCAGGAAATGCCCACAGGGGTCAGCACCTATGTGGCCAAGCTGCCTATTTAAAAGAAGACAAGGAACAGAAGAGGAGAGGGGCAGAGACCATAGCAAGAGATGCTGTGGAGCCTGCATGTGGCTGGGAGAGGAAAAACCCCATCTAGGATGAGTGAAACAACTCTGACTTCACATTCAGGCCATCATCGTTACCAACTAGGGTTGCCAACTGGTGAGGGTCTGGGAAGGCAGGCATATGGTGTCCACCATGACAATGTTACATCACCATAGAGATTTTCTAGAGATTCCTAGAGAGCCATGACATCACTTCCTATTTTTTCCTCAAATGCCACTGCACTGGTGGTGATTTTTTAATGTATTGTTCTCCTGCCAGTTGATGTAATGGTGGTAGATAGTGAGTCTTCCACCATAGCCGGAGACCTCACAATCATAGTACCACCTAACAGAGTTACCCACTTCAATTGGAAAGCAATGAGTTTAGCAATGTCTGTTTAGAACTGTACTGCATCTATTCTCCAATTATTTAATTTGATACTTTTATTTGCAATTAAAGACACAAATCTCAAATAACTATATGAACATGAGATTAAAATAAGTAAACTGGAATCAGGGGTGAAGGAATCATCTGCCCTGCATGGGAAAATGGCAGCCCTAGTTCCTTTATTGTACTGAATAATTATTTTAACATGGTTCCTTCAAGAAAAAGGCTTTGCTTTAGTTTCACTTTTGACTTTATGTGCTGTAGCTGGTTATAGCTCAGCAGGAGTCGGATCAGGTCCTGTTTCTGTTCCAGTGAAGTTTTGAATGTTTTGGTAATGGGTGCTGTGGAATTATTATAGCTCCCTTTAGAGACAAATTCATGTACAAAAAAACCTGCACTACAAGTAGGTGCACCACAGGTTTAACACCTGTTTAACAATAGTTTAACACGCAAAATTGCCTCACCTCTTTCACTTTTTTCATTCATATGGGTCTCAATTATCAAGCATCTTGTTTCTATTCCCAACCTCATGTCATGTTTTTTGTGAGGATAAGAATAAAATGTCACTATCATCCATAATTAAGCACAGTCTGCACCATATTCTCTACCAATAAATTTATGACTTCATTATACATCTCTGCGTTATATCATTTATTGGGAAATAAAGTTGCAATAACCACCTTTTATAAATATTTTAGAATTATTTATGGTCATAGGGTTGCCAGCAATAGTCTCTCCATGCATTCCCAGTTGCTGCATGAAACTTCCAAAGTACTACGTGGAACTGAGCTGCTTGAGGCAGGTGGCCTCTTTATCTGCATAGAATTACTACAGTGGATGGATAGCCATGCACCCATGCAGCTTACCAAGAACACTGGTTGCCAGCCAATGAGTGGCACAAGCAGGAGATGGAGATAGGGAGATGGGGGGCACTGTCATCCCACACAATGTGATATCACTTCTGGGGAAGTCTGGAAGTGATGTCACATTGCTTTAGGAAACACAATGTTTGATAAAACCATAGTTTTTGGGGGTGATTCTTATAGTGACATGACATCACTACTGGGTTTCCTCTGGAAGAGACATCACATTGTGTGAGAACAGCAATATTTTTGTCATGCCATCTGAAGGAATGATGGTCAGAAGCGCAGGCACTATGAAATACTACTTTATATTTTGCTGAACATGTTAAAGGGTTAATATGCACAAGTACATGTGTGATCAAGATTCAAACACTCTGCAGATATTTCTGTGTTTTAGAGAGGTTTGGACTTGATCTCTTCCAGCTAGGGTTGCCATCTGTGCTACATGACAAACTGCTTTTGAAATGGAGACTTTCACAACAGTTTGATCATGAAATACAGATTTGGGGTTTGCTGAGAATAGTTAAAATGCTACAATGTGAGTGTAATCCCTTGGGTATAAAGTTCGGTTTGTGAGGGAGGGTGATGTATATTTGCTTGTTTGTATACATATCCTTTTCTATCTAAATTCCAATTTACAGATTATCAAGGAAGAGATCTGTCTTTGCTTTTGTTATCTGCCTGAAATTTTGTCTGTGCTTGGAGCACCCATGCAAAATGAACTGCCTCATAGGAGGCTGCTTGGCTTGTGACTTTCCAGACTTTTCTGATTATCCCCACCATCTATAGCAACCATTTTGTGATTGTCTCCAATGGCAGCCATTTTATGCTGGCTCCCACTAGCTGTCCTCATTCCAAAAGTGCACTCCTTGCTTCATCAAGATTGCAGACCCCTGCTCTAAAAGAGTCATGTACACTAAAGAGGCTATATTATTATTTCTCTTACTATTCCTACAGTTCTTTAACTACTAGTAGTACTAATTAGTGTGTGTGTGTGTGTGTGTGTGTGTGTGTGTGTGTGTGTGTGTGTGTGTGTGTGTGTGTAAAGATCATCAAGTCACAATTCACTTATAGCAACCCCAGCAAGGGATCTTCAAGGCATGTAAGAAGTAATTTGCTACTGCCTTCCTCTGCAGTCTTCCTTGGTGGTCTCCCTTCTATTACCAACCCTGCTTAACTTCCAAGATCTGTTAAGATTCCAATTAATATATATAAATATTCACAAAGAGGGAAAATCAACAATAAGTTGTAAACTTATGAAAACTTACTGTATACATACATTTATATGCAGTTGCTGCCATTCTGAAAGATGCGATATGTAAGCAAAATAATTGTTAAGAGTTGCCTAGCGGGCAGTTTATCAATCCTAGAACCTCCAGACAGGGAACAGTTCTATCTGCCAGGAACACAACTAAGTGCCAAATGATTTCCATGACAGGAAGATAACAAGACAGATCTGCTTGAGAGGCAGGTCATCAACAAAGGTGTGCCTTCCAGAAAGATACCTGTTCATGGCTACCCAGAAAGTAAGTTATAATCCTTTGTATATCACCTTGCTGGCAGTTTATTCAGGTCTGACTGTAAGGCAGGTCAGCAGGTAGATATGCCTAGGAGGCAAAAGAGTATGCAAGACAGCTTTTCCATTACTTAAAAGTGTTATCAAGACAAATAATGAATGTTGTTTTTATGGTTTCTCAAGGAAGATATTTCCTGCAAGAAATCATGAGCACCTTCAGTCTGATTACTGAATTTGTTAAAGGAAACTCTCCAGAATTATATATTGCTATTACAAAGTTTTTTTAAAAAAAAGAAAAACTCTATTTTCTACAAAGCCCTTTAAAGAATTATTTTAACAGGGACAATAGAATCACTTTATAAGAATGTTTGCCTTAGTATGACAGAAAATACAGAACTTTGTTAACATGAACAGTTCTTGCTAGTAGTCACACTTGAATTCTGTAGAAATCTACTCCAGTCTAAGCCAACGGAAATCAGTGGAATTAAACTGGAGTAATTTTTTGTGGGATTTCACCATCAGCATAGATGAGGGAATCACAGGGTGAATGCATTCCCAAATTAAATAAACTACACATGGGAAAATACTAGAACATCAGGAAAGGATTCTATTCTGTTCTACTTGATATGATAATTTTTGTTATCCCTTCCACATCCCTGGGGTTAGGGGCACAGTGCCCCCCACGAACTGGAAATCCATATAAAAAAATTTGGTCCATATCACAAAAAAGTCTGTTTTTTCTTTTTCTTTTCTTTTATCTTTAAAAATAAATTGTGTATATTTATGGTATTAAAATATAATATATGTTTTATGCATTTTTATGCATTTTTGAGTTTCCAAACTTTTTTTTTTGTGCCATCTGCTGGCCTTCACATGTTGTCTGTGGCTTCTGCAAAACTCCCTAAAATTGCCATTCAATTTCTTATGGGGAGCTATGATATATTAAAACTGAAAGTTTCAATGTGGAAGGGATGACTGTATAAAGGAATGTTTTATATATCAGAGAATACTGCAAATAATTCCCGTTCATGTAGCTGGGACACAAAGACATGGACGCAAAATCCAAAAAATGATGGAAAGCAGAAGAAAATAAGGCTAATGCTGTGAGTTCACCATGACTCATGTTCCATTTTTGAGAATTTCTAATATTAATTTCAGAACGTGCACAAGTACAGTTTGGTGTAGTTTTTAGTTTGTGTGCCTTTGGTGTCCCCCTTCCCCACTTCAGGTTACTGACACGTACATGTACCAGCATATATGCATACTGATTAAGTCACAGCACAAAAATGGAATTCTGATGCAATTGCTGAGCTAATCAATAATGAGTATATGCACTGGCACATATCAATAACCTGAGAGAGAAATAGACTCAAAACTGTGTACATGGCTATCTGAGCAAAGTCGGAAAAACATAAATACAAGACTGATCTACCCCAGAAATAATTTGGAACCCTAAAACTGAAGGAGTAAGCATCTTGAGCACTAATTAGGTTTGGTCCTCTAGACACAAATCCTATCATTTATAGTCGAGGAAGCTGATCAATTTAAAATGAAGTCTTAACAGTGCCTTATTATGGAATTTTAATAAATATAATCATAAACTACATTAATTTATGAAGGATTTACTTATAAGTAAGAACAGTATAAGAAACCAGCACTTGCCAGTATAGCTGTTGCTCATTTCTATGACTATGTCATTTATGTTCATACCATTTATTTTAAGATTTTCCTCATGATGAAGGAAGCTTCAGGGTAATTGCCGTGTCTTAAGAATAGACAAAAGGTTTCCCAAAAAGCTCATTAATCAAATGTAATCATATGCCCCCAAGCTTACTGACATGCTTTTTCCCCTTTAGTATTGTGAAGTGAACCAAAGGTAGAACAACTTAATTTGATTATTTTCTATTTCAATACTTTTTAACCACCACACTGAAGTATAGTTCCATTTAGCAAGATAAACATGCAGGGCAGAGATTGACATGAGGAAACAGAATACAAATCAGCATATGTATAGAGAAGGGAAGAAAGGATGTACACATGTAAGATAACATGGTTATACCATAAGGAACTGAATCCTCTGAGACACCAATGAAAGTGCTGACTTTCCTTTACACACACACACACCACCACCCCAACACCCCCACCCCGAGTTGTTTCTGATCCTGGGAAAGTTTATTCCCAGAATTATGAGACCCGCATAGTGTAGCGGCTAGAACATTGGACTAGCAGCTGGAAAACATGGGGGGTGAGATTGTGTGTTGTGCTACATCAATTTCAGGGAAAATCTGGGAATGACTTTGGTGGATTCCAAAGGTCAAATATAACAGGTGTAGTATGTTGTATAAACCATTGGGGGCGGGGGGACTTCACACAGGTCCTGTTCCCAAAGTGAGTTTGGTCTGTTTTATTCCCCTCAACCTGGGATTTTCAAAAATTGCTAAACCAGCAATCCTTTTGCAGAAGCCCAGGTTGGAGGTGCTCCCATGCGAACACAAAAGGGTGCATTATTCCCCTCCCTTCCACCCAATCACGTTAAGTTTTGCGACGTCCACTGTCAGGGAGAATCCATTCTGCCCACCATTCTGTGCAGGTTGCCAGCAGTATACAAAGTCCCCAAAGCTGTGCAGGTTGGGGGCAGTATACAAAGTTCCCAAGCACACGTTCTCCCTGTAGCATCAAGTATGACTGATCTACAGCAATGCATTCATTATTGTCTGGCCATTGCAGGGAGGTCCCTTTTCCTTTTTTTCTTTTGTGTGGTGCACATGCACAGCTACGCAGGTGCAGCTGCTCAGATTGTGGGACAATCAGTATGGCTGTGCACGTTCATTTCTATATGCCTGCACAGCTATGCACATGTTGCAGGAAATGAAGAGAGAGAGAGAGAGAGAGAGAGAGAGAGAGAGAGAGAGAAGCATCTCCATGTGAAGGTGTAAAAGTACTTGGATTGTTTCCATGGGCTCCAATTGCTGCCTCAATGGGTGAAAGGCACACATGTGAACAGAAAAAAGGAAAATGGTTTCCTATATAACAACTACAACCCATTATACATATGCTGTACAGAATTCATCATAGAGTAGCTCCAGTAATCGCCAGAAACTCTGTAGTTTTATGTTTAGATCCATCAGTGCTGCTGTTCTGGCATTTGAAAAGACATGGGAACATTTGAAAATGCCTAGTTCCACCTCACTGTAGGCCAGAGGTGGAGCGAGGGGAAACCGTGCCTGGGGCACGTGTGCATCCTGTGCCCCTGCTGCAGCATTGCCTGCTCCACCCTGAAATGCCTCGCCCCCACCACACACCCTCAATGGCCCACCCATGCCTCTGCCGCTGCTCCACACTGGTGTCTCAACCCCCCCCCCCCCAGTCCTGTGGATGCTACGCCACTGCTGTAGGCTCAGTCAAGATCAGGCCCTCATAGCATTTTGAAATGGCCAGAGTTCAGAAATAAAATGGCACCATTGTTCTCAGGTCAGACCCTTGGATGCTATAGCATCTAGTTGTGTCCTAAATAACTATACAATGCTTCCTTTCTTTCCATGTACATCAAACATCATGTAGATTTGGCTTCTCAATTGTAGTCGACCCACGCGGTCAGCGTAAGAACGAGACGAGACGCGGAGATAACATCTGGTGGAGATCGCCAGCGGGAGACCGGAGGTCCGTTCCTAGCGAGTCTCCCGTCTGCTGGTTCCTGGCACCTTTTATTGTTACTCTATCGGGCGCAGGAGGAGGGAGGACTGGGGAGTTCGGGAGATGGAGGTCAGGAGAGATCATCATGTGATGCATGATCTCATCTGGTTAATGCGGCGAGAAGAGCGCAGCGTCTGGAGCCTAATCCTCACCTGGGGGCAAGACCATTGTCCCTAAGCGCTCTGGTGATTATTTCAGACAGTTCCACGACCCGTGACTCATGGGGATGAGGAGCAAGTGCTATGCGACCGCATAGCCGCGAGGTCCGTTAAGCGTCCCAACGTTTACCACGGCACCGCTGGGTCGGCAGTGCACTACTACACTTCTCCTCCTTACATTTTAAGCGGGGGGCGTAAAGCGCTTGCGATTTAAAGGACGCTTTGTCTCCTCCGCCCGTTTGGTCAAGTTGGCCAAGCTGCTTGTGCAACATTAGAACTTGGTTGCGGGGTAAGGGAAATGCGAGGGGTTTCTTACACCGTTACAGGCAACATTAGACACGCATTGAGCGTAAACAAGATCCGATAACAAGGCACAATTAAACCAATGCAGAGCTGTACAATAGCACTCAACCATCCTCCCGGCAGCCAGCTCCAGAGGGCTGACCACCAATGTAAGGTAAAACATCATACTTCAGACTAGATACAACTTCTTGCAGCTCACGACACTTTCATGTGGATCAACTGGGAATTATCAGAAAGATTAAAACAACACATATTATGTACATTCTCACAACCTTGGTGATGTAACAACAACAAATAATCAATAGCGGCACGATTGTCTAGGGTCGCTGACGAAGTTCCTGCTGCTCGGAGGCCAGGGCATCCAGAGCGGTGGAGGTAGAGTTGATGGACCCATGAGGGCACAGGCCAGCCGCCAATAGTCTTAGCATTGTAGGAAGCGAGTCCGGGGACTCCCACTAGAGAAGGCGGAGGCGAACTCCGCCCGGAGGGCGCACTGCCGCTCCGACAGGAGGCCGAAAGGCAGGGCTGAGCGGCGGCGGCGGGCGTCGGGCTCCCCGGGTGGAGCCTGGGGTAGAGGACAATGGTGAGGCGCATCGAGGCAGCAAAGAGTTCCGCAGGAGTCGTGGGCGGGGATGTAGTTAACGCCCTCTCCCCGAGGTCCAGAACCAGCCCCTGGGGAGCAGGATGTTTCGAACACGGGGATGTCCTCCATGTGTGTGCAGTTCCAACTGGCCGGAAAGCCGACGAATGGGCCCGAGTCGGTTCCTCTGCTTCGGGCTATGCCCGGAGATCGGCGCAGGTGTTGGACTTCGTGGTTAGCGACCGTCTTGGTGACAGCGGGAAAGAGCCAGCCGAGGGTTTGACAACGGGTCCCCAGTGGCTCATAGAAGATCTGATGGATGAGGCATTCATGAAGGGGTCAGCCCAGACCTCAGGAAGTCTCCTCCGGGTGCTTTGCAGACGGGAGCAGGCAGGAGCTCAGCAGGCTCTCCCGACCACTCCTAGGTACTGGCCCAGGCAGAAAGATGAGATATATGCAGCAAACTGCTCCCAGATGTTGGTCTGGTGAAAGCTTGCCAGGGGTGGCCGACGCCATCGGGCAGGAGGCAGCAGAGCAGGCAAAGGATGGTGGTAGATCAGTTCGTGGTGATGACGCAGCGAGAGCTGCACAGAGGTTCTCGGGTGTCTCGGGTGGTCTTGCTACAGCAGCGCTAGGGCCTGGCTGGTGAGTCGCCTTTGGACGTCTCCCAGGTCATTGGTCTTTGGCGCTACGGCGAAGCTGTTCCTGCTGGGATCGCTGGGCGGATCCTCTAGAGAGACAGCGCCCATCTCCGGATGGGGTTGGTTTCCTCCTGGCGCCATTCCATGGGTTGGCCTGTCATGGGCGAATCGAGTCCACGGGAACCTGTGGTGGAAGAGGGACTGAAGCACACCCCTTTCCCTGTAAGTTACGGGCGGAGTCCCGCCCAGGCTCAGTTCTGGAGCCGGATGGCGTGGAGATTGGGATCGAAAGTTAGTGTTTAGATTTAATATGGGAAGGAAGAAGGCTTGTTTTGCAGCCTGTGAAGGTTGCTTTTAATGCAACTCCTCCTGGGGCCGCCTACACCTCCTCTTTCTTTAGTTGTTTGACAGGGAGGGCAGGAGGTAGGCGACCCTGGTGGGAACTGGCTTCAGAGCGTCATCAGGGTGCGCTAAGGCGAGGTCCGGAAAGCCTCGAGGGGAGGGAACAGGCTAGTCCTGGGGGGAGTTGTGGGTATGCATGCTTAATCAGCAACACAAAGGGGGCTTTGGAAGCACCTTTTTGGGGGGATGGGTGCATCCCGAGGGAATGAAATGGGCTTAATCAGGCAATTAGAGGCAAATTCCCTCGCATACACACATAAAGGAGAAAGGAAGGGGGGGGTTTCTTTGCAGGGAGTTGCACTTTACACGCGGACCTTTTGGTGGCTACCGCAGGAGAGCTGGATGGTGCTACCAAATTTTTTGTGATCGAATTATCTTGGGGAATTCAGTCGATCACGCCGAGACCGCTCCTTAGAGGCGGCGGCTACCGGCTGAGCCTGGCCTTTAACATGGTATTGATAAAGCTGCCAGGGCGCTGGCAGCTCCCATAACTCCCATAACAAGCGGGTTTTGGGTATTGAAAGCGACATAATGGCGGCAGCCCCTTTTTAAACTGGAGGCCTGTCCTGACAGTGCTGCTGCGGGTATCAGGGCGGGCCCAGAATTTTTTAATCCAGGGGAGGGCCAGTCAGCCAATTGGCCCTCCCGCCTTTACTGGTCGAAAAAACAGAAGGAAAAGGAGGGGAGGAGAGGGAAACAGATTTCCTGTGGAAACTAGGAGGCAACCCTCGGAAGGCAGGCGATTGGGAATCAATGATCCGTGATCGCTTTACCCATCCCAGACCAGAGTCGCTTTAACCTGACTCATGAGGTCTCTTCCCCAGAGATTGACATGGATGTCTAGAGCGACATGGGGCGGACTGTAGCTGCCGCTTCGAAGTCCTGGGCTGTTGACCCGTGAGCTACGGATGTCTCGCTCTCAGCGGTTTGTCTCCCCACTCCCCCCAGATAAAGCCCGGGGCAAGCCTCGATTCGGCCACTGGTCGGGCCACTTTCGGCTGCTCTGATAGCCCGGTAACATCAGCGCCGGTGTCCCACCAGGCCCTTGAACTTACATCCTTTCTGCTGGCGAAGCTCCAGATATGGGCCAGAAGGAGCTCCCGATAGGAATGTCTCCACCCTCGCGACGGTGAGTGTAGAGCTCGCGCCATGTGTTGCTGCTGGGGCTCGTAGCCTTTATTGGAGTGCGAAGCAGCGGCAGCAGCGCATGGGGCAACTGAAGAATCAGCTGAGCGCCAGCTGGCTCCAGCGGGCAGCTCCTGTGGGATGTTTGTCCAGACCTGGAAGGTGGATGGGTCGCTTGGTGCGCAAGTGGAGTTACGATCACTCCGGGACGGCGATGAACAGTCCCTGTTCAGCCGCAGAGGCGCTTTGGCAGCATCTAGCCCAATTGTCCCGGTAGGGATGGGCTCGTCTATACTGGGTTGGGGCGACAAGGGAAATTGCGTGGGGAATTTCTAAAGGAGATGGGCTGGAGTGCATCTTGGCGAAACGAGATGCCACACGAGGGAGGTGGTTTTGGCAGGGGCCTTGGCGTTTGGGTCTGCTCTAGTACTCTCCTCCTTGGTCCTGGGCTGGGGAGACGCCGGGCGGCGGAGTTTCCCGGCGGGCAGTCGCTTTCTCCAATGGAAGCCCTTCTGGCAACGTGGGCACTGCCTTTTTAGGTGGCCTTCTCCTCCCTGGGGAGGACCCTCCTCCACGCTCCGGGGGTTGTAGGCCCCATCGGGAACTGCTCTACACCCCTTCTCCGGAAGGGTGTCGGGTCTGCCGCAGTTAAAGGCAGTCATCCTGAGAGACTGTCTCCCGCCCGGTGGAGATGCAAGGCTGGCGCAGGAAGGCTAGCAGTGGGGCGGAGGACCCAATGTCCTGGCAAAGCCTTAAGCATGTGAAGCTGTTCAGTGATTTTGCCTAGGCCCGTGGATTGCCCTGGCTGGCACTTCCATGGAAGCCGTTCTCCTTGGCTTGGCAGGCATACGAGGAGCTCGCTTTGGAGGCCCCTCCCTCGCTATCTACCTGCCTCTTTGAGCTTCCTGGAGCCGGGTTCACAAATTCCAGCATTAGGGCTCTTGGGGTTTTGCGGATGGAGGAGAAAACTCTGGGTTGGCTACCGGCATTAGGGGACTTTGATAAATGCCTTATAAGAGTTTACTCAGAAGAAGGCGACCGTGAAGAGAGTGGCCTTCAGAGCAGTACAATCTGATGGTTAGGATTACAAACAGCATCAAAAGCCGTAAAGTTGAAGGCTGGCCCGGTGTAGAAGCGCCGGAGGTGGCTGCTTTCTGTTGAAGCTTATTGCTGGCGGAACTCAACTTTCCCCAAGACCACAAATTATGCGAGGCCCAGAATAGAGCATCTGCGAAGGTGGTTTTCCAGTCATCTGGAACCATTAGGTGGATTTCCTTCGCGATGAAACTTCCAGCATGCCTCTCACGAGGGGGCTAGTGACTCCCTCACGTCCGCATTAAGCCGGCGGAGCTTCGGTAAGGATATTATAGCTCGAAGGGGCTTGCACTGACAACCTCGCGAACTATGCCATCCTCCTCAGTATCTGTGAAGTGGATGGGGAGCACAATGCAAGAACTCTCGGCACGCTCGTCTTCCGTCAGGAGTTTCTTTCTTCTGCAGATGCGTGGCTAATGCCGTTCTCATGCGAGGATTTCTGAAACCCAGCTACATTACGCATGCTGGACGGAAGCGCATTGTGACTTCCCGGAGGAAAATGAAGAGAAGCGGAGACAAGGGAGGAGGCGGCTGAGCCGCGAGAGCTTGAAATGGGTGAAGGAGCCGAGGGCAGAAGGAGGACGAGGCGAAGCCCAATTTAGTGGGATAGAGAAATCTCGGGTTTGAAATTGAAGGTGAAAAGATGTCGAAGGAGGGCGTGACCTACAGCAAAGGGAGCCGAGAGGGTCTGCAGAGCTGATGTACGACAAAACATTGTCTCCGATCGCCAGTAGCTTAGCGACATCGGGCGCCATGAGGCTCTGTCTTGAAAGGGAATGTCGCTCGATGTTTTCCTCAGTCCTAAGGATTCAATGTCCCCCTCTGGGTACCATTAAGGGACACTGAGCTGTCAATCTCCTCAACCCGAATTTTGCGCGGCTCCCTTCTCTTCACGGGGGACCCTGCCGCATTTCGCTTAACGCGCTTTCAGTTCCTGGCTTCAGCGTGCTAATGTCATAAGCCCTGCGCTTTTGCAATCTCCCATAGTCACCGGTGTTCCGTCGGGGCGAGAGAGTGTCCTAGGCTGCAGTGTCTCTGGATGCGCCCGATCCAGAAGGACAGAAGCGATGCCCGAAGCGGTGGTCCCTGGATCGCCGATCCAGCTGGACTTCGGTATCAGTGACCCCTTCCCCAGGCTTAATGCGAGCAGGTGGGAGGTTCGAGGATTCGGGTTTCGCACCAGCCGCGTAGGCCACTTGACCACGCGGTCAGGCGTGAAGAAATCCAGACGGAGGACGCCGAGATAACATCTGGTGGAGATGCGCCAGCAATCGGAGACCCGAGGAGGTCCGTGTTCGCCTAGCGAGTCTCCCGTCTGCGGTTCCTGGCTGCTTTTATTGATTACTCTATCGGGGCATGTAGGAGGGAGGACTGGGGGGGAGTTCGGAGAGGCGGAGAGGTCGAGGAGATCATCATGTGATGCATGATCTCATGCAGCTGGTTACGTCTTGAGGAGAAGAGCCACTGGCTGCGTCTGGAGCCTAATCCTCACCTGAGGGGGCAAGACCATTGTTGTCCCGGCGCTCTGGTGATTGAGCCAGACAGTTCCGCGTACCCGTGACTCATGGGGGGGGGATGAGGAGTGGGGTCGCGATGCGCACTGCAAGGCAAGGCCGCAGGGTCCATATGCGTCCTTAACGTTTACCACTGCACTGCATGGGTCGGCAGTGCACTACTACACTCAATATCAGCTGGAATAAGCTCCTCTTTCCTCTGCCTGTTGCGTGTCCCCTCCTTGGGATGCAATGGCTTTCCCAAGGTTCATCTAGACAGTAGAGGAATTGGAGGCATTGTTCTATAAATTACTACACCATTTTAAAAAGACTACTCAATTCTAGCCATGAATAGAAATTCAACCTGTTAGGAAAACAGTTGTATCCTTTCCTTCTTTCTGACATGCTCATATACAGGAGACTAAAATAATCAAATTTTCAAGATTCATCAATGATGGCCCCAAACCTTCCCCACCAAATGTACTGAATACCAACTACACAGGCACAAAAATAGGATAGCAAAATTTTGAGGGATGAGCACTTCTCTGTTCAAATAACAAATCCATTGCAAATCACACACAGCTCCCCAGAAACTCGCCAGAACACTTGAAACACTTGAAATGTGTCTAAACTGAAGTAGAAATGTTTTGTTCTTACCCCTCTGTGTTAAATTTTCATTCATAAAATTGATGTTGCAATGGGTTGGATCTACCCTGGTTTCCCTTTGATGTCTCCAGTTCCCCTCTTCCACACAGTCTCACAGTAGTCCACACACCTTCCAATCCCTGATATAGACTTTTGTGCTCAAATGGAGTCTTCTTCCTTCTTAGACCTGCAAAAAACTGGTAGGATCCAACCTAATGACTTGATGCCATACTGATCTGTGCTTAGATTTATAGTATGTCCTTTTTTTTCTATAGTTTCATGCCAAACTTTAATCAAGTATGCATAACGGTGCTGGCTCACACTCATTCCTTCTAACCCATGGCCATTTCTACAGAGATGATTTATCTCAGGTTCAATGCCCACACAGCAGGTATTTTCTCCAAGGTGACAATTTCCTTCACCTGCCACAAGGGGGCCTTCTAAAAACTGGCAACAGAATAGCATTCTATAGTACTGATATAAAGTTTTAACAATCTATATATCAGGTTCTTTGAATTCCCAGTTTTTTAAAAAAGTGTCTCTCCCACCTTTCCTTGCTGATATTTGAGTAAATTCTTATCTTTGCAACAAAATGGACTAAAATGTACTTTTTAAAAGATAACTCACAGAACCTATTACCTGTATCGTTATAATATTACAGCAATATAACAATATTCAACTGTTATATATTTTTTAAAAATATTCCAAACATTCAGGTTGTGTGAAAGTGAGAATAGCCACTGCCAAAGGATTGAAGCTGAAAAACTATGGAGAATCTTCCATGTGGATGTCCCACTGCTGTTACATTGCCCATCCCCTTGTAGAAAACTTGTTCGTAATTTCCTTCCCATCACTGCTATAAAAGTTGTAAGGACTTTAGAGACAAGGGTCTGTCATCTTGTGAAATTCTGTAACGTACGGCATGTGCTGATAGGCCTGGATGTAATAATAGCAATGTTTCTGGTAATGTTGATAATGTAGAATAGTAAAGCACTTGATATTTTGAAGAGAACCGGATAATGTTCATGTTGCCAGTGTCTTGGAATAATAATAGGGAGCATGGGGCATATTTGGACTTCAGAAAAGCTTCCCTCATGGTTAAGAAAGACAGAGATCCCTTTCTGATCCATGTGAATGAAAGCATGTGTATGGGAATGTATACAACAAGTGATTTTACAGTCCCGTGTTATCTGAAGTGAATAAGAAAGCTAGCTACATAGCAAGTGGAGGGATAACTGGAGCGCTCCTGACTTTGTTCTAATCACAAGGGTTGGAAATTCAGCATGCCTTTACAGGACTTCAAGGGAGTTCCTCCTCAGGCTGATTTCAATCCAGCATAACGGAGACTTAATTCACTGAAAAGCTCTATTAGAATGAAATCGCAGGGTCACGGTTCCAGTCATTTCGCTGGATTAAAAGCTTATTTCAGTATAAGGGGGTGGGAACCCAGAACGAGGTAAACTATCAGTAAGACATCAGCCCTTTAGAATACCTCTGAGGAGACCACTCAAGCTAGCAGTGGAGACAGGGACCTGTACATACTGCCACAGGTGCAATCGTATGAGAAGCACGCTATTAATTATACACTGGATTACGTTCCCTTCATGCATTATTGGCTCTTTTGCATTCACCTATGACCAGGCCTTGAAAAGAAGTACTAAAAATGTGCACTACATAGTTTCCATTAAATATCTTCCTGTACTCCTCTTCCATTTGCTGGAAGATCTGCCTAAGATAGCAGGTACTTGAAAATCTTTCCTCACAGACTATGACAACACAGGGCAAGACTGATAAGTAGAGCTAGTATATTATGGTGTGTAGAGTCACAACCACTACTTTTGCTTAGCCTTCTACTATTGTTTTAGAATATCGCCCCAAAAGGCAAATTTTCAGTGCGGTCATAATTATTCTACTGCCCATAAGGTATAAATAAAAATGATCAACTGATATGCCTTTAATAAAACACTTTTGTTATTCTCGGAAGTGATGTTGATCTGGCTATGAGCTGCATATGGTTCATGAACTGCGGTTTGACCAAGACTCCTTTCAGAACTGTGTTTATACATTGTAGGAAATCACGAACTTTTCACTTTGCTTGCTAATATCTTTTTGTTAACACAGCTGTTCCACACTCATGGCTCACCATGATCTCCCTTTGAATGGGTTGTTCACTTTCTAGAGACAGATGGGTGGATGATATAGTCTTGCACTGAATTACCTGCCCTTCTGGTCTCATCTGTCTTACTCCATGATTATAGATAGTTTTGTATAAAAATATTCTTTGTTGAGGACAACAGATTTGTATAGATCTGATATGTCTGCATTAGCAATCTAGAGAAATTGAGAGAAGAAACATCACAAGCCAGAGCTCCTAACACCTAAGTTAAGCAATTCATTCCCCACAATACCAGCCTAATCAATAACCGGGTAATTAAAACCAGGAACGTTTTGGATCGTTTACAGATGTTCGGATGCTGCTGAGTCACATAGGCATTTCTTGCTGAACATGGCAGCTGTCAGGAAAACAACAATAAGTAGAGTTACCTTTTGTCCTTAAAAATTGGTTTATGGTTTTTTTGTTTGTTTTTTTGCTGTTATGTTTTTAATCAACTGCAGAGCTTCACTCCATCTAGCCATTTCTTTAACTTTGCCTCCCTTCACCTGTGGCTGCCAGGAGGAGAACCTGAAAAAAAAATGGTTTGGGAGTGCTGGAGCAAAATTCGGCATCTTGCACTTTAAGCTTGTTTTTAGTTAAATTCCATATCACAACATAAGTTTTTTTTTTTCATCAGGCAGGTTAATTGTTCAGGGTTAGTTCGCTCCTGTTATTCGGGTTACTTTCTGCTTGCTTGGAGAGTACAGTACATTGCAATTTTCAACATTTCATATATGCATAGTCTGATGGGAATCCAAGCTCCTCCTCTTGTCAGAGGCATATCTTGGGAAAATGTAGCCCGGTGCAAAATATGGCTACCAATCTTGATCCTCTTTGATCTGAGATTGCAAATGCCTTAACAGTCCAGGTGCTCGGGAGCAACAGCCGCAGAAGGCCATTGCTTTCACATCCTGCACGTGAGCTCCCAAAGGCACCTGGTGGGCCACTGCAAGTAGCAGAGAGCTGGACTAGATGGACTCTGGTCTGATCCAGCTGGCTTGTTCTTATGAGTTTTCTGCCCTCCACTCCACCCTCCCCCACCACAACCAAACAGCATCATAAGGTAAGGAGGAGGGGGCAATTTTCCACACACACCCACATGACTAAATAGTCGAAGCCCAGGGACATTTGACCCCATATGTCCCCCTGGGTAGTACACCCCTGCCTCCTGCTGTAGCTCTGTCATGCTACATATCCAATTGTTTAAATAAAGAAGAAAGTCACTCCATTATTTGTAAATAAACACTACGCTTTTTAAAAGTCTTACTTTTAAGAAGGCTTATGTTTTCATCAAAGTTCAGGATATTCATGTTTTTCCAAGCAAGCATCATCGTTCAAATACTTTATGATAATTTAAATACCTGGTCGTTTGAATGTCTGATCCTTCAAGGCTCTGGGAGTAAACTGATTTCACCTATTGTGCAGATGCAGAAATGGCTGCAAGGAAGAAGGACATGAAGCGCCATCACTACAGCCTCTAGTCTAGGCAGTTGCGACACTGTTCGCTGTACTGTTCGAGGCAGATGGCTATCGGGCAAGTAGATCAGAGGCTCAGATGACTTACGGTCACAGCTGTCAAAAACAGCATGTTTGCCTGCTGAGCGTGTTCACAGCTGAGTTCTCAGCATCACTCTCGCAGATGGATTTGCTGTGTATATTTTTGAATTTTGCAAGTGAGTTTCATTGAGTACTTTCAGGAATAAACACAAATTCTGCAACCAGATTTTCTGATTAGTAACTTGCATGCTTTTTTCTTCAAGTGGCAGTTTCAGGAGGGCAATGTAGGTCAAGAAAATGGTGCTAGAGAAAGGTTTAAATATATTATTTTCTCCCCTCCCTTCTCCTCCCAACACACACACACACACAGAGTACTACTTCCCCAGCAGTTTTCCCAACCCACAGGTTATGATTGTTTCTTTAAAAAAACAACAACAACAGGAGATGTAATTCAGAGATATCTGAGTAGATGACCTAGCTTGGTCCTTGTGGACAAACGGCTCCTTCCCCCCCCCCCTTTTTTTTCTCCTCCCCTTCTCCCATCAGGTATTATTATTATTATTATTATTATTATTATTATTATTATTATTATTATTATTATTATTATTATTTATACGCAGCTCCTCGAAGGGCCTAGGCTGGCCTAACAACAGACAATAGAGCACAGTAAAATCCAGCACATCAACTATAAAATCCACTAGGAACAGCTCTAAAATATTAAAAACCCAACCCCCATTAAAAAAGCAGCTGTCTAATAACATCAAATATATCGATGGTGTCTCTCTAATCAGTCCCCTGAAAAGGAAATGGGAAAGAAAGGGCGGTAGGTTCACAGATGTTATGGAGAAAGCGGGGAGGGGGGGGAGATTTGGAGGGTATCATAGATTTGGAGGACTTAAACAATGCCAGAGGGACATCAGGAAAAGCTACCTGACCTAGGGGGAAAAGATATCTTGACCCAGCCTGACCAGATCAAAGGAGGGTGGGGTCTGGGATCTGATAAATTGCTGGAAGCAGAGCGGCGGGGTCTCTTCTCTTTCTCTTTCTGCTAGGGAGCAGACCTCTTGCCAGGGCTGTGAAGGAAGAAGCCATTTTTTGGACCATGTAATGCTCCACCCAGGGGAGCTCACTCCAGCCTGCCAGGTAATGAGAACTCTTTGAGAATTACTGCAACCTTCTAAGCTTTAATGGCTCTACCCTATTTTTCAACAACTGCTAGGGTATGTTGCTAGTATATGGATAGAGGATTTGTGTTTATATCTCCTTTGCTTTGGAAACCTTTTGCTCAACCTGGTTCAGTGCTAAAATATACTGGTAACCATTTTATTCTTAATAAATACTTTTAAACCTTAGATGTGGAGAACAGTTTTCTGAACCACGAATGCCCCACTGTCTTGAACGCGCTATCTAACTAGGAGTGGGGAGGAAGGCTGGCAGCTGGCGTGCAGCTTTTCCTCCGGGACCTCCAATCTGCCCTGTGGAAACCAGGAGAGGGAAATCAAGGAAAACTGAGACAGAGGCCTCATGGTTGGAAAGGAAGTTGGTTAATTCCCCAGCGGGCAGTCCTCAAACGGTCAGGTGGTAGCAGCGGTTTACCCAGTGAAAAAGCCCCCCCCCCCAGGAAAAGTTGGCAACACCTGGGAGAGGCTTGAGGATGACTAGGGCCTGCCAGGCAAAGTAAGCCCGTTCTGCCACAGCCCTATATATTTGACTTAGCTTCGCCTCAAAATAAGCCCTAGATCAATCCCAAATGTGAGCTTTGTTTTGTGGCATGTAAAAATAAACTACCCCTCAAGTCACAGGAAAAAAATTAGCAGTCTGTAAAGCACGAGCCAACTAACCATTCAGAATGCCTTGTACTATCTACACAGTTCTTTTGATGTGTAACCCAAATCAATACAGATCTGTTTTTCCTCTTATTATATTAGAATCCATGCATAGTACAATGTACCAGGACCATTATGGAATGACCTACCCAAGGAGGTCAGGAAGGCTCCTACTCTCCTGGCTTTCTGCAAATTATGAAAAACTGAATTAAAAGGGCCTTTTTTGCACAGATAACAGGATTGAACTGCACAAAAATGGTTTATAAATAGGCTGATCAGACGTTCCGCTTTTGGCGGGACAGTCCCGCCTTTAAACAATTTGTCCCACGTCCCCTTCAAATTGTCTCGATTTTTGGGAGGCTACTCTATCATGCCTTCTGGGTCAGAAGGCAGTCGGCAGAGCTCTCAGGAAAACTGACTGTTGGATGCGCATTGGCTTCTGGCCGCTTACCGTTTGCACTCCCTGTGACAGGGCAGCAAAATGGCTTAAGCCCTCAGAAGGTAGTAAGGCCTTCAGTAGCTGCATACAAGACGCAGAATGCACACGCATTACCTCCCCCCCCCCGTCTTGGATCACAAAGGTGACCAGATATTTATAAACTCACTTGGATAAATGATTAGGGATTGTGGGCCGTATTGCTGTGTATAACTTCTTGTAAGTAGGATCCTGTTATGTAAGTTTTGCACTCTTGATATGTTATGCTAATATGCTGTGCTTCAGTTGTGACTTTTAGAATTCTGGTTGATTCCAGATTTCTATAATCCTAGTGCATTGTTTATTTAATGTCCCATTTTGTTTATTGTACTGACTCATTCTATGTAATCTTCCCTGTGACAAAGGAGGACTATGGATAACTGAAATAAAATAAATAAATACATGAAAAATCTGCTGTGTATTATTCTGTGTATTATTCTGCGTAAAAATGCAGGATGCATTCCACACCCACAGACACATTATGCAAACATATGAAGCTGTCAATGTCCAAGGCAGAACTTGGGTGTATTTCATTTCATTGCTGTCTACTGTGACTGGCAGCAGCTCTCTAGGATTGCAGGCTCAGAAGGAGTTGTTGAAACATCTGTTGTCTGAGATCCTTTTATCTGGAGATCTTCTGCATACAAACAATGCATTTAGCCACTGAGCCCGGCACCATCCGCTCTACACACAATGCACAATCTTCTGAACTCCTTAGAATCCATTAACCTCAAGAGAAAAGGAGGGCTGTTGGCTGGTAATATGAAATCACAGATATGCATTAGCAACAGTAGTGACCCGCCCCCCCCCCCCCCCGGGCCACTCTATACTTTATTATCACTGCAAGGCAGATTTTTCCATCTTTTCCTCTTGAATTCCTTCAGACTCAGTAGCCTTTCTGATAGTGTGTGATAGTTTCAGGCTACAGTTCTAATGTTGCTCCCCTTTAAATGGTACTGGAGGAGGTTCAAACCACTTAAAAGGAAAACATTTTGGACAAAGTTGGAAATATGAGGAAAATCAGCAGATGAAGTCAAGCAAGAGTGAGCTAAGTAAAATCTTAGGTTTCTGTCACAGGCACAAGATTTTATCAAGCTTTCTAGGTTTCTTAGTTTTTTAGATGTTATATATCTTATGATGTTTTGCCTGGAGTCACTCTTTACTAAGCTACTGATTCAAAACACCCTCTGGATTCTAACAAGCTGGTACCCTTTTTCACAGCATCTCCACTGTTAAACACCCACTCTATAGATATCACCTTTATGAGAATATATTGTCGAAGGCTTTCACAGCCAGACTCAACTGGTTGTTGTGTGCTTTTCAGGCTGTGTGGCTGTAGTCTGGTAGATCTTGTTCCCAACATTTTGCCTGCATCTGTGGCTGGCATCTTCATAGGTGTATCACAGAGAGAAGTGCGTTACACACTGTGTCCAGTGAGAAGATAAGGTTTACTGGGAGATGGACAAAATATACCCCACTAAACATTTCCTTCTCACTGGACACAGTGTGTAACACACTTCTCTCTGTGATACACCAATGAAGATGCCAGCCACAGATGCAGGCAAAACGTTATTAACAAGATCTGCCAGACCACAGACACAAAGCCCTTTCTGCCCACAACAACTATTTGTGAGGTAACTTAAATGGAACACTAATACACCAGACAGAGAATCCTCCTTTGAGTATAATTTCCTTCCCAACTGGCTTTGGGATTTTTCTTCTATCTCCCAGAAGATATATTCCCTTCACCCTTTATTTATGGTCACTGTGGAAAGTCTCTTTCAACTATTGACCAATAAATAAACTTCCAGTTCTTTTGTCTTGTGTATTTCTGCTCTCAGCATTTGCTGACACACACCATATTTCAGATCAAATTCACTCACTGACTGAAGTCCTCTTGGGGTAGATTTTCACACACAGCTAAGGGACTTGATGTTATTTATTATTATTATTATTTGTTCCATTTATACCCAGCCCTACACCGAAGTCCCAGGGTGGCTTACATAATGGGGTGAAAAACCTGTGTTAACACACAGGAATTCGAAGCCAAAAGGTTTTCAATCTTTTCCATCTCCTCTGTCCCATATCCAACCTCGCATAGGAGCCAAAGATCCGGGAGACAAGCAACAAACGGCGATCGGTATTTTAGAGGACTGCGTTGACAAAGCCATTGAACATCTTCAGGAAGTAATCCAGATTACAACTGCGGAAAGACCGAAGCTACTCAGCAACAACCTTACTACAAAGCCCTTTGCTCCTGGGGATCAATCTCAGTTGGGAAAGGGCGATCAAGAGGAACCCAGCGATCCAAATCTTATAAATTCTTCTACAACTTCCTTATTGCCTACAGTCATATGTAATGAAGCAAATGGTCCACAACTTGGACCCCCTTCAAAACAGCCAGAAATTCCACTAAAGGCAAATTCACCAGAAAATCTTGCGGCCTCTTCACCAAAACTGCCATCAACCTCTGCAAAATCTGTGCCCTATGCGATTGACCTTGAGCTCGATCTGCATTCAGATAGGGTGATGAGCCCTTATCTGTCGCAGAAATTAGAGGGTAAAACCTGGGCTCAGGAACTCGAGGAATGTGTTGGACCCTCCTAGTCTAATACCAGGTCCTAGGTCTGAATTTGATGTTGGTATTTTGATAGATATAGAGGGAAAAGATGATGGAAACACCAAGGCAATGAATCTCCATGAGAGTGTGGTGGCCCCCCTAAACGGCTGTGTATACCATGATGTAAATTGGTCCCTTGACCAATTGAATGTGGTTGATTGATGCCAGGAAAATAGGCACTTTCCCTGCCCAGTTTAAACTATTATCTTGGAATATAGCTTGGTGGCAGAACAAAGTTAGAAACCCGGACTTTCTCCCAATTTTTAAGAAGTTTCAATTTTATTTTATTACAAGAAACCTGGTGCCCAACACCAATCCAGCTTCCTGGATACCTTTCCTTTTGTCTACATGCCTATAAATCCAATGCAATGGGGAGATACCAAGCTGGGTTGGTATTAATGATTGATGTTGGGTTGAACCTTTGCATAACTGAGTTGCATCCTTGCCACAAATTGGCTCAAGCCATCCTGGTTAAGGCGAAATCTTTTAATTTTATATTAACAAATGTGTATCTTCCTCCTAGTCTTGCCAGAGATGCTCTCCAGACACAATGGTTATACCCCTTTAACTATCTAGAGAGCCTTGAAGCATAGCATCCCAAGGTCACAATAATACTCATGGGTGATCTCAATGCCAGAGTGGGTGGGAATGAGCAGGATTTTCTTGTGTCTCTGGGATTAGATGAGGAATTGCTCCCAGAGCTTCTTCTTGCTCCAAGAAACTCTCGCGATCATTCAACCAACCAGGCTGGGAAAAAAATAATTATACTCTCTACCCACTTCAATTTATTAATTCTCAACGGGCTCCTTAGATTTGATAGATCTGGGGAGTTTACCTTTGCTTCTCATAAGGGCAGCAGCGTGTTAGACAATGCCTTAATATCCTCTAACTGCCTGGAGTGGGTAAAAGACTTCCACATCATGTTTCACTATCTGAGTGACCATTTCCCCCTCTCCACTACAATTGTCCCTTTTAATCAAACTGATTTCCCCTGTGAATTGGCTGATACTGATTCTATTGAATATTTGTTCAGGGGTTGTTGGGACGATTCCTCTGCGACTAGACTTCGGGATCTGCTTTATTCAGAAGAACTGCTGGCAATTAGATCTAGTATCTTGGGAATTGAGGAGCCCGGCCTGATGTGTAGCCAATATGCGCTCCTCACCCAAAACTTACCTTTTGTGGGAGACCAAAGAGGAGCCCTAGTCAACAAATTGCCCAGATCAACTTTGGGTTCTGTGATACCTGTAGATTATTAAAACGATCGATATGGGACCTTTATAATAAATACAGAACATGTAATTGGAGTGCCCTACCTCCATCTTATTTTACATTGAAAAACCAACTAGCCTTACAGATAAAAAACAACAGGACGGAAATTATCAAACGCCGCTGGAATTCCCTCATTACGGCAACTAGAAATAACGACTCTAGAAAATTCTGGAGGATGATTTCTGGAGCCTTCTGTCCCAACATTATGAACACGGCCTGCATCTCTAGGGCTAAGTGGTATAACCACTTCCATGAAATCTTTAATTAAGGGTTAGATAGTGTCGAGGCTTGTGACCAAGGGCTGCAGTTGGGAGAAATCGATTGGCCCCCTGTCTCTATACCTGAAGTTGTGCGCCTTATCGGTAATCTCAAGGGTCATAAGGCTGCTGGGCCTGATGCCTTGCCCCCTGAAGTGTTCAAATACTTTGCTGACTGGTGGGCACCTCTCTTGGCCTCTCTATTTACCCTGGTTGATCGGTATGGGATGGTTCCATCTATTTGGACAAATGCGGGACAAATGCGGTCATTGTACCCATCTTTAAAAAGGGTGACCAGGCCCTCCCTTCTAACTATCGTCCAATCAGCCTCCTCTCCATTGTAGGGAAACTTTATGCCAAACATCTGGAGAAGTTGGATATATGGATCATCGAAAAGAAGATCCTTGGCTCTGAACATATTGGTCCAAAAGAGCAAGTCTACTCTGGACCACTGCCTTGTCCTGAACACTTTAATTTCTAAGTACAAGGCTAATAAAACTCATCTCTATGCAGCCTTTATCAATTTGTGTGGGGCTTTCGATTCAGTCTCTAGAGCTCTTCTTTGGGCCAAATTGAAAAAAATGGGGATCAATAATAGATTATTGTATCTAATCCAAGTTCTCCATTCCAACACATTCTGTCAAATCAAGTGTGATTCAGATGGTATGCTAACCTCTAAAATTCCAGTCCTTAAAGGTGTCAAGCAGGGCTGTGTTTTGGCCCCAACCCTTTTCCAGCTTTTTTTTAAATTATTTGGCCCCCACTCTTACAAAGTTGAACTCTCATTGCTCCACTTTAGCTAGGAGGAAAACTCCCTTGTTATTATTTGCAGATGACGCTGTATTACTATCTAGGACAAGAGTGGGATTAAAAAGACTTCTAAAGGGCTGCTTCGACTACTGTACCCGTAACAATCTCCACCTTAATTATGAAAAAAACAAGATTCTTGACTTCACCCACAGGTGGAGGCCGGGTAGATGGGAGTTGAACAATAATCTTGTCAAACAAGTAAAAAGTTTTAGGTATCTTGGCCTTAACTTCCACCATCAAGCTTCTTGGGCTACCCATAGAAGTCAAGCTATTGCAGCTGGTAAATCAAGCACTATGGCCATCGCCAGGTTTTTTTACAGGAAAGGCCATGGATATGTCCCAGCAGCAATCCGGGCCTTCAATGCCAAGGTCATTCAGCAATTATTATACGGCATCCCAATTTGGATTGGTGCTTGGAACAGCGAAGTGGAATGTGTGCAGTCACAGTTCCTTATAAAATCCTCGGCCTTTCCCACTCGGTTCCCTGTGCCATTGTTTGTTTAGAAACTGGCCAACCTCGATTGGTGACAAGAGCCTGGTGCACCACCTTCAAATTTTGGGTGCGTACTTGTTTCAATCCTGACCTGAATATCATGCTCTTTCAGTTATACATTCCACCAAAGGGTGGTATAGGATTGAAAACAAGTTGAGTGACCTGACAATAACAACTGATGATATAGCTATGCTTACTGAAAGGGAGGCATTTGCCACAAGCAAAAAAAGGCTCCTTGATTTGGATCACAGGGAATTGATAAACGAGGCCAATAAATTTTGTTCTCCCTCCCTTTTGGGTATTCCATTGAATAATTCAACTATGGCAGGATATCTGCAACTGTTAATAGAGCCTAAATGGCGATGGGCTATATCACTAGCTCATTGCAATGTTCTACCTTCTGCTCTTCGACAAGGAAGAAGATTTGGGCTCCTGCACCACGAGAGGAAATGTATTTGTGATCTTGCTTGTGAAGAGACTGTTTGGCATGTCTTATTACAGTGTCCCTTGTATGCGTCTATCAGAGCCAAGTAGCTAGCCCCCTTGTTGGTAGACCAGGTTGAGGCAAGCAACATACAAAAAACTGTATTTCTCCTTAATAATGAGAACAATGCGACGTTGGAGGCTGTGGCAAAATTTCTGCGTATTGTTATTTCAATATGATCTTAATCATTCCTTCCTACCAGTATTATTGTTCTGTTGCTTCTTATGCCAATAAAGGCTATTATATGATATGATATGATTTTCCATCTCAGGGAGATAGCTCCTCCCTCTGGAAGTCAGCTGGTTGCTCCCCCAATCAGAGTACAGGTCAGCTTACCCAATGAGAGTGCTGCCTAATTCCTATGAAGTTTCTTGCACTCTGTGACTCCCTTTGTTTTTGACTGTACTTTAAAACCTTATTTATTTGTGCAGTTCTGTCACAGCAGCATTTACTAGGGGACATGACCATTTCCAATGAAGAACGGTGGAGTAGCTGGCCGCTTGTGATAAAAGGGAATCACCTCTCATAAACTAATGTGGAAATGAAAAAATGGATTCATGTGTAGGCAACAGTGACAGTCATATTCTGTGGGGGTGGGGTCATCTAAAAGGGTCATTCAGTCCTGTGCTATTAGTTTGGCAAATCATATGACTCCACTGGGAAAACTTGGACTCAGCTGAGCAATCTTGCCGGGATTTCTATGTTTGTAATAATGTTAAGATTTTATGGGGAAGCTAGGCATATTGAATGAGTGCAGCTGATGACTTTTAATAAGTGAAGAAGGCAGGGCCGTAGCGAGGGGGAACTGCACCAGGGGCACCCATGTGCCCTGTGCCCCCACCATGCCCCCACACCGGGGGCCCCCAGTGTGTCACCACCATACACACCCTGCTCCCTTGGTGCTACGCCACTGGAAGAAGGTATGATTTGGAGAAGGCAAAAAGTCTGTATCTTGTATGCAGTAGTGGGAGAAAAATGGATGGAAAGCTGTCCAAGGTTGTCCATTTCAAATTGATATGGAGTCGTTCCAAAAAACATACACATCAAAGTCAGTATTGTCTACTCAGACTGGCAGCAGCTTTCCGGGGTCTCAGGCAAAGATCTTTCCCATCATTTCCGGCCTGATTATTTTAACTGGTTGCTGGTGGTTGAACCTGGGACCTTCCACATGTCAAGGAGATGCTCTACCACTGAGCCACGGCCACTCCCCATAGATTCATTACATTGTAGCTATGCAACCAAATTTCTTTTTTTTTTCCATTCAAGTTTTTGTACATTTTCCTTGCAATTCCCATTGCATCTCCTATTGCACTGCAGCACATTAGAATATGCATCAGTAATACTCTGGATGGTATCAGTAAAAGGACAATATATGAATTATGCTTTCAGTGACATTCTGCCAACAGCCTTTGAAATGAAGGCCAGATATACAGTGTGCATATAAGGCTTTTAAACATGAGGCTGCTTTATAATGAAGCCAACTATTTAATTCAGTATTGCTGTGACTGGCAGCAACTCTCCAAGGGGATCAGATCTACTCAGAAGTAAATGCCATTTTATTTAGTGGAGTTGCTCCCAGTAGTGTTCTTAGCATTGCAGCCAAGATCTTTCCAAAACATTACCCCTTTAAACTGGGGTTGCCTGAGTTTGAATCTGGAAACTAATAGGTGCTATTACTGAGCCACACTGCCTCAGTGCAACAGACATTTACAGTTGAAATGTCAAGATCTGTCCTGAACCACAGACTGCATTTTTATTCTGCACAAATAGAAAAAAAATCACGTATATCAGTTCATAAGAAAATGAGAACTGTAACAGCAAGAGATGGAAAAACAGCAGATTGATTATGATGACGTCTGGAACCACCATTAAAACTGCAGACATTAATTTAATTGTACCACATAGTGTGCAGTGACTTTAAACCAAGGGTATTTTCTCCTGCCTGCATCCCCTTAGAGTTGCATCCCAACTGAATGGTGGGGAGACAGGAGTTTTCTAGTTTACAACTAGAAATCTGCTTTTATTGTAACCAATAGACCCGTGGTGGCGAACCTTTGGCACTCCAGATGTTATGGACTACAATTCCCATCACCCCCCACCAGCACAACCAATTGGCAAGCTGGCAGGGGCCGATGGGAATTGTAGTCCATAACATCTGGAGTGCCAAAGGTTCGCCACCACTGCAATAGACTATCAGATTAACTCTAATTGGTTTTACTTCCAGCATTTAAAAAAACACTACTCAGGTTTTTAAACAGACGAAAGAACAGATTACACTGTTTTGTTTTGTTTTGCTTGCTTACCCCTACAGTGTCATGGCAAAATG
The DNA here is from genome assembly GCF_021028975.2 of Sphaerodactylus townsendi. Taxonomy (NCBI): domain Eukaryota; kingdom Metazoa; phylum Chordata; class Lepidosauria; order Squamata; family Sphaerodactylidae; genus Sphaerodactylus; species Sphaerodactylus townsendi. The sequence goes on from NC_059426.1 coordinate 49,382,021, forward strand.
AACTCCTGAGGACAGGGAGGAAGGGATTTATACTTAGGTTGTCCATATGTTTAGGAAAGCTGTAACTTTGTTTAGGTTTGCACTGTATCCGAAGGAAGGAAGGAAGGAAGGAAGGAAGGAAGGAAGGAAGGAAGGAAGGAAGGAAGGAAGGAAGGAAGGAAGGAAGGAAGGAAGGAAGGAAGGAAGGAAGACCTTTTAGAAATATAACTGGTGATATACTTTTTTATTCTAGAAGTCAGCAGGAGAGAAGAGTTACTTTATGTTGAGAAGCAAAGAGGCATTTCTGTCCTGCCAAAGCTATTGAGACTAAAACACTTACTGAAACAGAGGGCATAGGGAAAGAGCTTCATTTACCCACTGCACATGCTCATTGTAGCTGGTCAGAGAGCTCACACATTTTTACATGACAAGGGGAAAACAGGTGCAAATCTGGGCAGTAGCTGTGCAGCTACTTTGAGATGGCAGCTCCACCTCCTTTGCCTTATTTACAGAGCAACCATATGCTAGATCTAAAAGGAGCAACCATTCAAAAAATGATCCTGCTGCTGGAGGGGAGATGGGACGGCAGCGGCTGATGCTAACCAGAGCAATGTGGCAGCTGCTGGGCATAAAAGTGATGGGGCTGAGGGGCTGCAGGGCTCACCATGAAGTCAGGCAGAGGTACTGCATCCAACCTGGAGGAGCTGGAAAGTGGCAGCAGCGAGAGCAGCTCCGGGCAGTCCGTGCCTTCCGCTGGGGCCCAAAGCAAGCGCAAACGGAAGAGCCCTCGTCTGAGTGGCCTGAGCAAGCAGAGGCAAGCCGCCAATGCCCGGGAGAGGGACCGGACCCACAGCGTCAATACAGCCTTCAGTGCCCTCCGCACGCTCATCCCCACTGAGCCCATTGACCGCAAGCTGTCCAAGATAGAGACCTTGCGCTTGGCTTCAAGCTACATCTCCCACCTGGCCAACATGCTGCTCTTACAGCAACAGCAGCAAAACGAGGACTTGGGAGCAGAATCGGGGACAGTGAAACAGCCCTGCTTGCAGTATCAGCCTCTCCTGCAGGGCGGCGGCAATGCAGCAGTGCCAAGACCAATCTGCACTTTCTGCCTGAGCACCCAGAGGAAACTGGTAAGGCTGGCCTCTCACCCAAGGTGAAGGCCTATACAGAATAGACTGGCCTCAGCATGGCTTGGGGCAATTTCCTCCACCCCCCAATCTTTGGTTTTAAACCATACAACTATATTGCAAACTCAGAGTCTGGATTGGCTCCATTAAATATTAAAGGTCCACCACCTGACCCAGTGTTAATGGGAAATGGAAGCATGCAGGGGAAGAATGAGATCTGTGTTAGCACCGTGCCTAATGCTAACCCATGCACGTACCACAAAGATAGTTCTTGTCAGATAGTCATAGAGCATCCAGATTTTTTAAAAAGATCTCGAGTTCAACTTTTTGAAATATGTTGCTTATCATCCAGGTGTATGTGAAGACTGCTTGTGTGATTAGATATACAAAAAGCTGTGTCTTGCTTTGTTTTGCCACTGGAAAAAAAATGTGTTCCTTCCTGATTCTAGAATTCACATCATTACCGCCCACCAAGTGTAATGTACTGCTTACATTTCCAGTGTTTTGGGTACCTCTTCTTCAACTTGTTCCATACATAGCTTCTTTCTCAAGTGAAATTGGGGGATGGGAATTCAAATTTTTCTTTCCGCTTCATTGGATCTGGTCTATCTCACAGTTTGCAGTGAAATGAAAAAGATGGAAGTTTTTGTGCTGGGAAGCTGAAACTGTAAGCATCAGAAACATAATTCATTACATTTCTGAGCTTTAAGAAGTTGCAAGGAAAACCTTACCAACCCTATAATCCCTAGGTGAAATGTGTATTTGGTTTGCTAGGCAGATCTTGTGTGAACTTTGGGTGAAATGGCTATCCACAGCTGAAGTGGAAATAAAAGATGGATTTCTGTTTTATGTGTGCCCTGCTGTTTTTAATGGGTGTCTTTGTCATCTTTGCAGCACAGAGAAAGAGAGAAACACTTGTCTCTTTGATAGTTTTGTGGACACTGATTCAAATGAGAAGCTTGCACAAGTCCTGGACTGGCTGTGGAACAGTTGTAGGTAACGTCTCTGCACTCATGGACTAATGTTTACATTCAAGCTATGCAGTTATAAAACAAGAAAAGGGAAAGAAACTCCTGTTTGCACTTTGTTGTCCACTGCAACGGGCTTATTCAGGGGGCTTTTTGCAAATGAAATTGAACACGGTGGGACAAGTTGCACCTGGTGTGGCAGCTATTTTTGTGCAAGAAATGCTAAACCTAAGCAGCCATGCCCTGATACTGAGCCTCCTAAACCTATGTCACATGATGAAACCTGAGCTTTCAAACACCCAGTGTCTCCTTTTAATGAAGAGCCTAATAATGCACCAGATCTCTGAGCCACTCCTGGGCTGTGCACTGTCATGCTTCTGTCTTTTCTAGCCAAATACTATTTTGCCTCTGCTTGCATATTCAAGGGTTAGCACTGAGAGGATATATCGAGGATCTCTGCTAAACCTGAATATATAAAGATGTCACAATGTTTAGCTACATGGCAAAAATGTTTAGCTACGTGGCAAAAAATCTATGCACCTTTTCTGGTATAGGCTGGTATGGAAGAATGCTTATCTCAATGTATGCCTGCTCTATCAGTTCGAGGCAGCTAGTATGTAGAAAAATGCAAGTACCGTATATACTCATGTATAAGTCGAATTTTTCAGCACATTTTTAATGCTGAAAAAGCTCCCCTCGACTTATATGCGGGTCATTAAAAATTTTTGTGTGTTTTTACTTTGCCGGCCAGCAGGGGGGTGCAGTTTTTATGCTAGTGGCACCAAAATTGCAGGGTACCCTCAGAAGACACTCCTGATGATACCAGCCAAGTTTGGTAAAGTTTGGTTCAGGGGGTCCAAAGTTATGGACCCCCAAATGAGGTGCCCCCATTCCCCATTGTTTTCAATGGGAGCTATTAGTAGATGGGGCTACCCTTTTGAGGGTTCATAACTTTGGACCCTCTGAACAAAACTTCACCAAACCTGGCTGGTCTCATCAGGAGAGTCTCTTTATGATACCAGCCTGGTTTGGTGAAGTTTGGGTCAGGGGATCCAAAGGTATTGACCCCCAAAGGGGATGCCCCATCCCCCATTGTTTACAATGGAAGCTAATAGTAGATTTTCCATTTCTGATAATATCCCTCTTAAAATCTAAGTTGGGTTACATTTGGACATACAGATGATGATGAGGAATCCAGTTTTGGAGGATTTTAACTCTTGTGTTTTAGCTTGGTTGCTGGTTGAGTTAAGGTTTTTGTACTTTTAAAGTTATTGTTGATACCATATTGTTCTTGTTGACCCTCTTTTCCACTTACAGATTCAGTTTACTGTTTTTCTTTGAAATAAATATTCAAAAACATTTAACCTACTGATGCCTCAATTGATGTAATTTTATTGGCATCTATTTTTATTTTTGAAATTTACCAGTAGCTTCTGCATTTCCCACCCTCGACTTATACGCGAGTCAATAAGTTTTCCCAGTTTTTTGTGGTAAAATTAGGTGCCTCGACTTATATGCGGGTCGACTTATACGCGAGTATATACGGTATGTCCTCTTTTTAGTCACTCATTTTTCAGACTGTCCAAAATTAATCATCTTTTTTCTTGGCAAGTGGCAATCCATGCCAATTTATGCCACTTGAAAAAACTTAACGTAAGTTAATCTCATATGATCAAAAATGCTGCCTAGTGTGGAATTCAACTTGGACCATAAATATTAAGATAACCATCTGGTAAATAAAATACAGTTGTGGGGAATTATGTCTAATTACTGTATATTGGTGAATCTTCTCTTCACCTTCCACCTGAAGCCAGACCTACCTACTGTGCTTATCATGGGTGTTGGCTTACTTCTCATGCTGCCAAACTCACCCCTCAATCAAGGAGCAGCAGTGGCGTAGTGGTTAAGGGCAGGTGCAGTCTAATCTGGAGGAACCGGGTTTGATTCCCCGCTCTGCCGCTGTGGAAGCCTATCTGGGGAATTCAGATTAGCCTGTGCACTCCAACACATGCCAGCTGGGTGATCTTGGGCTAGTCACAGCTTTTCAGAGCTCTCTCAGCCCCACCCACCTCACAGGGTGTTCGTTGTGAGGGGGGAAGGGCAAGGAGATTGTAAGCCCCTTTGAGTCTCCTACAGGAGAGAAAGTGGGATATAAATCCAAACTCTTCTTCTTCTATTAAAGCTTGCCAAATCCAAATCCAAAACCTTTATTAGGCATAAAACCAGTGCCAAGAATTTCAAATACAATAAAAAGATCATTATTGCTCAACTTGCAGTACACAGAGCAAAAACATAGCAACAGCTTCAGAGATTTCAACACTAGAGCTATTTAGAAGCTTAGTTATTAAAGCTTGCTTTGTGAGCTCATTTAGTTGTTCAGAGACAAATTAATATGCTGCTTCTCCACAGCTTGCTGAGGCAGCTCACAAAACACGAATTGCAAAAAAAATTATCACTAAAACAAACCATTAAAAAACAGGACAGGAGCATAAAAACAGCATTAAACAGCATTAATCAGTCTAAATTATACTCATAAAACAATCATGTTAGATGCTGACCATAAAACAGGTGAAAAATATGAAACCTCTCCGTTAAAATCCTGGATAAAAGTAAATGTTTGGCCCTGATACCTAAATAATAGTAAGTACAAGTCACGATGTGACACTCAAGACAAAATTTATTCATCTACTTCATTTACAATCCAGATTTCTCCCTAATGGAGAACCAAAGTGGTTTACATCTGCTCCATTTTATCCTCACAACAGCAGCGGAAGGTAGGTTAGGCTGAGAGTGTATTACTGGCCCAAAGTCACCATGGCAACGTGGAGATTTGAATTTGGTTCTCCCAGATCCTAGTCAGTCTAACCATGCTAGCTCTCAAAAAGGATGAGATGCAGCTATTTGAAAGCCCTGTCTCTAGTTGCCACTTGCCTCACCATTTCAGGCAGAATCACCAAGAAGGTGACTTGGGAAGATGATCATAACTGGTGGGCTGGACAGCATGGGAAAGGGTGGCTCTTCAAATAATTCAGGCTATATAGCTATTCCACAGTGCTTGATAAGCAAACACTGACCCTGCTGATCTACCTGATATGTCATTATTTCACCCATTTCAATGAGAGGTAGATGTTCAAGATTCAGTGTGGACCTTCTTCTGTCTCAAGAAATGCTACAAACATCTACAACACAGAAACATACTGTAAGGAAGCTATCCTGATGCAGTATGTACCCACTTGCAGGGAAGGGAGTGAATCAGCATAAAGACAGCTCTAGAACAAACCCATGTTTGGCTATGTGAATGAATGTACCCACCTGACAAAATGTACCACAGATCTCCTGTCAGTTCACATGAGCCAAATGGCTCTTGAGTGAGATGCAGCCAAACTGAGAGAAGGTTCCTGGCTTAGGCTAGAAACTTGAGATGGGCTGTGCAGTGACTCAGGACAACTCTTGAAACAGCGTGGGATCTTTCTAAATTTGCTCATCGTTGTCGCAGTGTGGAGCAGGAACACTTTCCCAAGGGGCCTCTAAATTTATCTGCCCTGCTTGGTTATTCCAGTGTTTTTTTCGGTATGTTGTGGTGCAGTCATAGTTGTCAAGGGGCATATAATCTTTGTTTTGTAAAATGGTGGGAAAACATAAAAAGGTGTGTCACGTTGCAAACCATGGGCAGAATGACTGAAATAAAATAGAAAAAAATAGTTTACTGTAGAAATCTCAAACGTTCAGGTGAGATTTTCTTTAAGGATATGCATACACACAGGAAGGGATATACAGTTCTATACTGTAAATGGTAACGTTTGGTCTAATGTATCATATCAAAAAGCAACTGGAAAACTCAATCAGGAATAAAGAGGTAAAAATGTAACAAGATTAGCAATACCCCCATTATGGTTTCTCGGCATTCCTTGACTTTAAACTATCTTTGTGCACATATTGTGTGCAGATACACTTTATAATGCTCTGTGGCACGTTTCAAATGGAAACTGGAAGATTCATTCTTTTTCCTATCAATATCCTTGTTATGCCACACATTCAATAATCTTCCTTTTCTCACTGAAGCAGTTTCTGTTCCTGTTCTCAAGCACACTAATTTTTATAACTATTCCTGACAGTACGTGGGAGTGCAGTTACCAAATTTTCAGATAATCATGCCATGTTTTGTTAGAAAGAAGCTGGTATGTATGTTTACGTAAAACAGGATTCCGTACAAAGCACATTCCACTTCAGCCAGAGGGTTGGTGCTCTTTGCAATTCTGCTTATGATGAACAAATCACATGATGGCCCATTGACCACAATAAAAGAACAACATTTTTTCAATATAATTCTGCTGCAATTGCCTTGAATAAGAGGTTTCCCCCATGTTTTATTTTTGTCAGTCATGTGCCCCTACTGCTTTGGGGGGTTTTCTCCTCTTTTTTGCATGTTTTGCTCCCTCTAGTGGTCACTTCAGTCTTGCCAAGCTGTTTCTCCAAATATGTAAAAAAAAAAAAAAAAAAAAAAAAAGAGGAAGCCTGGAGTGACAATTAGGGAAGATCAAAGAGAATACTAGAGGGATAAATATATGTATCTAAAAGGGAAAAAAATGACACAGTACAGGCATACAAATAGTGAATCAACATGTGCACAAAAAGGGATTCTGACCCTTTGCAAATTCTGAACATGACTGATGCATTTGTAAATGTTGGCTGAGATTGAGAGTACCATGAGAAGAGATCAGCTCATAGAATGCAATGCCCCCCCCCAATCCCTCATAGAGCACTAGGCATGCTGGAGTATGTAGGAGAAGAGGAAATTTTTAAAAAATCACACACCCTCCTTCTGCTTCCTGAACTCTGCTGGTAGGAAATGTGATTTTTATCCAATCTGTTTTTTTCCCCCATCACAGTGAGACAATTAAGTTATAAGGCAGGGGAGAGTATTTACTTCAGCTTGGGCCATGTTATTTTTTTTCCCCTGAGTGTGCCCTCTTCTTCCATTCTTTGGCACTAGGCACTTTTCAGTTCATTGAAAAATATTGGCCTTGAATTGCTGGAAGCACTCAGCCATGGAGGAATCTGCTGTGCAGTGAAAGGCTGCCTCCACAATGGAAAAGGGCACTGCAGAAGTTGGAAAGAACATTTAGGATCCAAATCTTCATTTTTGATGGCAAATATACAACATTCAGTTTCTGATGGGGGTGAGTACCATCAAGCTACAGCTGACTTTTGGCAACTCTGTTATGCCGTGTACAAGAGACTGCAGCACACCTGTAGGGTTTTCAAGATAAGATATGAACAGAGGTTGTTTGCTTTTGCATGCCCCCACAAAGCAACCCTGGGATTCCTCCATGGTCTCTAATCCAAGAACTAACTAATCAAAATAGCTGAGTGAACACCATTGAATCAGATCCAAGGTATGATCAGCCTAATCCACAGGCAGATGTGCTTATCCATCCACCCTCAAGTGAAAGCTCAGGCTTTTCATAGGATGTGAACAGGAAACAGGACACACCCACTGGACTCAATGCCTAGGAATTCAATCTACTTGCTTTATTGAACAATGTATAGATAAATAATATAGATTCAATTAAAATTTATGAATGCACATTCATAGAATGGATCTAAGGGTTTCTCCTGTAAGTATTCAATCTGTGTAACATGCTGTATGAAAGGGGCTCTACATTCTATATGATCCATACATACAGTGAGGTGTCTTCTGATAGGTCTCCACCAGCTTTGTATTGGCAACACACACACACAAGTCAGTCTGTTAGCATATCCATTTGTACATCATGCCTGCACATGTAAGATTCATGGTCTATTTAGTAGTTTTGAATGCATATTAAAAAGTTGTGGTGATAGCTGAGATAGCATGCACTAACAGTTAATTAAAACAGTCACCACAAGAGTTTTCTTGTACAGATCAATGAAACTCTGCACCTGTATTCTGTATTTCTGAATTTGCACTTAGATAAGTCACATACCATTCCCTACAAGGCTGCCTTCCTATTGGTGTGTAAACATCATGCCACAATTTAAAATTAATGCATATGTATAAAAAAGAAGTTTGTGCTCTGTTGCAAATATGGAGGCTCTGTTACATAGATGAAACTCCCCACTGCTGAAGGCTTCCCTATTCATTGCAACAGTGATGACACTAAGGAACACCTTTCAGAAACATCTACTGCTTACACTCCACTATAACAAATGGGAACTATCAGCAGAAGAAATTCTTGATGCACTGTGTCCTAAAACATTTGAACTGCCACCACTTGAATTTACATGTTCTCTTGGATATTACAGGGTAATTGTAATCATATCAATGCACTGATTTGTAATTTTTAAACCTATCAATTTGTTATCCTTGTGTAGATTTGTTTGGTCAATGTGTTGTCTACAGCCCTGTTCAGTTTGTTGGTTGAATTCATGGAGAGGAGAGCAGGTGCACCCCTTCAGTTCCATCCCTAGGTAGATGCACCTGAGCTGGAAGCTGGGTTTTAAGTGGTCTACAGGATCCTCAGAAGCAGGGATCTGCACAATAGCTGGAGCCTGGGTCCATCCCTTCAAGCAGCATAGAGTTCAAGGTCACAATATGAGTCTAGCCCAGGGGTAGGGAACCTGCGGCTCTCCAGATGTTCAGGAACTACAATTCCCATCAGCCCCTTTCAGCATGGCCAATTGGCCATGCTGAAAGGGGCTGATGGGAATTGTAGTTCCTGAACATCTGGAGAGCCGCAGGTTCCCTACCCCTGGTCTAGCTGGTCTTTGGTCACAGTGAGAGTCAAAGCTCACAGGCCATGAGAACTGATTGAACCAGACAAACTCTCTGCTAAACCCAGGGCTTAAATATCATGGAGATGAAAGAGCTCTACCTGTTCCACGGCTTTCTCCAGCCAGGTCTTGATTGACCTAGGAATCATCCTGGGGGGAAACTGGGATGCTCAAGGGACACTTAATACCACTATACCCTTCCAAACCCTCTGGCCTGCAAACAACACTGTATGTACTCAGGCAGTCATCTGGCCCAGAAGCTGGGACATGGGCTGCCAGCCTGACATGGGTTGAGCCCGAGATGTGGTGTTTGGAACCCTTGTGACACCATCCAGAACTGAGTTTTTGGGGCAAGTAAGCCAATTGAGGCCTCAAGATCCAGAGGCTGTGGGTTTGGAAGAGTATGATAGTATTGAGTGTCCCCTGATCACCCCAATTTCTCTCCAAAATGATTCCCTGCGCATCCTGATGATCTTTGGATGAAGAGTCTGTTCCTAGGCCCAAGTCTGGCACAAAGAAACCAAAGATCTAAATCTAGCCTCTTCTTTGTAACCAGGTCTGCTGCAAAAGCCAAAGTCCTCAACTATCTGTACCATTCTATTTGGACCTTCATATGAATTTATAGAGGACAGGGATGGCAACTCCAGGAAATTCTGCTCCCTCCCCCAACCAACACACATACATTCAGCCTGCATGTTTTGAACATATGAACATGACTTCGATATGCAGCTGATATCGCTATGAAGCACACCAGGAATGATTAAACAGAATGCTTATCATGCTGAATGTTATCACGCCACTCTGCACTAACCACAAGATTGTATCATTTGACTAGATTTATTGTCTTTTTAAAATGAAGCTTAAATATATACATTACCTATTTCAACTGGCTCAGAACGTCTAAGTGCGTCAACCTCTGCTTTTTATGATAATAATATTTGATTACTGCTTTTAAAGTTCAAAAGTAGCAACATTTGTGAAAAGTCAAATTTGTTTGTAGGTATCCAATAATTTCTCCTGAAATAAAGTGTATTTTTCTATCACGTATTAACTCTGAACTCGCTGTAAATTCATGCTTTGTCTGCACATTTGTTTTTTTTCTAGTTTTTTTTTCAGTTAGATGGACTTGTACAGTAGCGGGCCATGTGCGCCTATATCACCAGCCAGATTGGGAAGTGGCGGAGCTGATAAAGTTCACTTGGCCATCACTGTCCATTGGGGGAATAAGGCCTTTTTTCACGTTCATAATGATCCACAGTGGATCATCCACCCCAGACAAATAATCTGACCTCTAAAAATGGAAAGGTCCACTTATCTGATGCTGCAGAAATCAAAGGTGTGCATGATATCAAAGCCAGGCTGTAACCCTAGCAGCTATACTATAATTAAGATTAGGAGGTATAGTTGGTATCTTTGAATGGGCAATTGCTGGAGATTTGGGGTTGAAACGTGGGGTGGATGGAATTTTGGGAGGGAGGGGAGCTCAACAAGGATATGATGCCATAAAACGTTCCCACTGGAGTGGCCATTTTCTCCAGAAGAACTTATCTGTGTAGTCTGGAGATCAGATGTAAGTGCAGAAGAACACCTGCCCCTGCCTGGAGCCTATCAGGAGGGTATGTTATTTTCTTTTTAAACATTTTTTTAATTATTTTCTCATTTATATAAAATATCAAGAACACAGAAGACAACATGCATCAAAAATAAGATACAAAAAACAAAAACAAACAAAAAATATCCAGTTGTTAAAAATATTCAAACAATATCGATATGCCGATAAAGGTTGAACTTGAATGAGAAGATAGTAAAACATTTTAACAAAATAGAAATAAAAAATACAGAGGAATTTGGGGAAAAGGTGCTTCCCTGGAGCTTGCTAACACCCATTGATCTTGATTATTTGAGGGGCTTATGGATCTTTTTTCAGGAAGTCCTATAATCCCACTTGTCAAATTTTGAGTCCCCAAAACCAGGATAGGCGAGGGTTAAATAAAACTCACCCATTCCAGCTGACAGATAAGCATCCCCCATCCCCCACCCCCCGTGAAGGGCAGCAGGGAGCTATGAAAAGCTCCATCTTAATGAAGCACCATGATCCAGGAAGTCAGGAGGGTATGTTCTCATGATCAGGATTACTGAAACAAGAGACTTGAAATGGCTCCTGGAGCCTGAAGTGCAGCATGCAAAAGGTTCTGGCCTGTTGCATATCCCAAAGCACATCTACTCACTAGTCACATACAACAAAAGGGAAAGTACAGCTGGATTGATTAGATTCAAGCCAGTTACACCTTAGAGGTTAACAAGATCTTTTTGAGAGTCAGAGCTCCCTTTGTCATATACAGCTGGATTGTTGCCAAAAGTGTAATCCACCAAGTACATCTTCTATAAACCGCCCTGAGATGAGCAATGCTTTCTAAAACGATAACTAGGTTTGTCCCATTTAAATCTTTCCAGATTTCAAGTCACACTTAGAGAATGCTTCAGTACTGAAGTGGAAAAAAAGCACAACATTTATTCACAAGCTTGAAAATAAAATTTCCTATACGAAAATATACTGTCATCAAGTTATTCAAAGTTCTTTGAGTTTTCCTGGAAAATATTTTTGAAAGATAATTAATAGACAATGTACCTTAAGGTCTTGCTGAAAGAGCAGAAATTACTTTATTTTGTGAAGGGGAGGGGGCACTGATTTTAACCTTGTCAGCAGCTCTCTAAGGCCCCTTCCGTACATGTAGAATAATGAACTTTCAATCCACTTACAGTGCACTTTGCAAACAATTGTGAAAGTGGATTGAAAGTGCATTATTCTGCATGGGCAGAAGGGACCTGAGCTGGGGCACACCGGCCTAGGGACATGTGGACACCTATGTCCCCAGACACATGCCTTTCGATCACTTGGGGGGTATGGGATGCCCCCCACGTGACCAAATGGTGTGTGCCCCAGCCACATGCCACTAAGCCCCGCTCACTGGTCCGTAGGAGGCGACGGTGGGGCTCAGCGGTGGGCAGCCCACCTGGTCTGCCTGACTCCACTGAACCCCGCCCTCCCTCGACCTCTGCGCAGGTCAGCTCTCAAAAAGCCAATTTTCCTGCACAGAGGTCGGGGGTGTGGTTCAGAGCGTGGCAATGCCTCCAGCTCCCCCTCCATGCAGGCCGACTTTTGAAAGTCTGTGGAATGGGGGATTGGAGTGCATGGCCACATCCCTGAGCCACGCCCCCGAGCATGGGGAGCGCAGGGGTGGGGGCACCTGGAGACAGAGAAGGAGTTGTCTCCAGGTGCCATTTCCCCCCCATATGCCTCTGGGCCTAAGGCTGTTTCTGCACAGCCAAGGGAGAGAGCCTGCATTGGCATTAATCATGCTGATGCAGGCTCTGGGGCCATTCACACAAATGGCCCCATGGGATGTGCAGCTGTTGGAGCAAGCTCCGCACAGCAGCGTATTCCCCTCCCCGGCCCCAAATGCCTCCTTACCTTCTGGCAGCCGTCGCTCTGTCATTGCTCTGAGGAGGGATGGGGACACGCCCCTATGGCCAGGGGGCATGTTCCCTTCCCTCCTCAGAGTGACGACAGAACGACGGCTGCCAGCAGAAGGTAAGGAGGCGTTTGGGGCCGGGGAGGGGAGGGGAGGGGAAAACGCCGGCTTCCACCCACTGCTGTTCGCATGGCAGCGGATGGAAGCCGGCATTTGCAGGAAAACTCGCTCCTGAAGCAAGTTTTGAAAACAGCATTTTGGCGGGAACAGAGCGCTGCTGCATCGATTTGGCAGCGGTGCCTGTGCGAAGGGTCCCTGCCAAAAGGGTGTTTTACCGGCAGAAGCCGTTGCTTTCAGCCCGGGCAGAAACTGCCTAAGTCTCTTTAAAATTCACCTGGAAGACCTCTCTCCATGTACTGGTAGAGCACAGAGGGTGTAGAGGGAGACTCAATAACCTTTCCATCGATGGGAAGAGGGCTTTCTCTGAGTTTAAGTCAGGGTTCTTTAACCTTTCTGAGTTTGTGGGCACCTTCAGAAATCTGGCACAGAAATCTGGCACAGGGTGGTAAACAAAACTTCAAAATGTCAGGGAGTGTGGTTATACATAATTCTAATGTTAACTGTTCAACATTTCAGGCAGAAGCCCAACAGGATGCCTTTTCAAATGAACGTATCATTTTAAAATATTTTCTTTCATGCTCACATCTTAACTTCAACAGCACTGTGACAATTTTGTGGTGGTGGCATTTTTTGAAACCCAAACTGAGGAATGAATGATTACAAAGGCTGAACAGTTTAATATCAAAAGAGAGGGGGGAAATATCCCTAGCGGGGCTTGATACTCAAGAGAAACAGATAACATGACAAAGCATCCATGAATGTCAAACAAAATATTATAACAAAACACATAAGTGCCTTTAAACACAGTGCACGGATGCAAAACATACAAAATTGCAATTGAATGGCTGGAGATTAACACCATATGTAATGTATACCATATGTTATATACCATTTGCACAAATCCTTTTTTTCCATGAAACACAAGGTTTCTAATATAGGGAAACCATATTTCAAGGTCCAAGAGAAAAGAGTATGAGGTTGGTGGTCAACTCTGATTCTCATTTCATGAAAGCAAAAGCTTTGGCAATTAGGAAAAAGCTTCTTTAGCCCCACTCACTTTCTAAAAACACTGGACAGGTGCCAGGAAAGGTATGGAGGGCACCACTGCAACCATGAACACATTGGGGATTCCTGGTCCACACCATTGTCTCATATCAATATAAGCATCCCCCAAGTCTTCAAGCAAAACTAAAGTCTCTATATATTATTATCTTCAGGCCACCTACCACCAGTGCCAGATTTAGGATTGGCAGACTAAAGCCCAGGGCCTCAAAATCTAGGGGGCCTCTGGCCAAGGTGTATAATATTTTTGACAAATTCCTGCTTATTCCACAAAATGTTTAAAAAGTTCGGTTATGTCAAAAGTTTCTCATAATGTTTATTTTAATATCTTTGCACTACTGTATTTAACAATACCATCTTATGTCTTTTAGAGGAGGAATTGTGAATTGCAGAATTTTAAACACCCATCATTTTGTTTACACCACTCTTATATTGTCCTCTAGGCATGAGGGTAGGGGATTTAGAGGGGGACTCACAAGTGGAATAGCCTAGGGCCTCTTTTCATCTAAATACCGCACTGTCTACCTCAACTAATCATGGCATTTTTCTAAATAAAGTTTGAGCTGGTGTAACAAAACCAAGGATGTCAAGAGAGCTTTGGCTGTGGGACAGGAAAGGCAGTTGTTGGGTTTAGATAAGGTCCAGCAGCTGCACCTCTGACAGAATGAGGGCTTTGAAGCTGAGCTTTCCTGGGAGAGAAGCAATAGGTCCAGAATGAAAAGCAGCAAACTTCGATGGGCTTTCAGCCAATAGCCCAATGAAAGCATAAGCCAGTTACCCCAAAACATATTCCAATGTCAAAGACACTGATGGCAACAAAGTGGAGCATATAGCTACAATTTGGGCCAGACTGGATATGACACTATGCCAGCAAAAATATCAGCTCCATATTTAGCTAACCCCTCTCCACCTCTAATTAGTGTCTCCTGACAGTAATATTCTGTCTTTTCTCACTGTTATCACCACTGTTACCAGCAAGTTAAGTGCAATGTTGAAATGCAGCATGTACTAATGTCAGGACAAAAGTACATTAGGCATATGCCTTGCGGTAGCTGCACATGTAGTATTATTTTCATGTAGCCCAAGAGCCGCTAGGTGGCACAATTGACACTGTGAACTTTATTGTACCCTTCAGAGATCTTGCTTGCTTGCTTTTCATCTCAACATGGCAGTCCAGCCTTTAGCTAAATCTGAGTGGTAAAGGTTGAGATTACACAGACCCTGAGATTACTGTTACAGCTGATATGCAGCCAACAGAGCTTGACCAGGGGAGACGGAAGAACAAGTTGCTGGAGAACTGGTAAGTAAATTAGGCAGGATGTAACGAAAGCAGCAGAATTAGCAAAGAATCAAGGTCCATTTAACAAGGAGCAGTAGATTAGCCTGCCAGTGCGCTCTTCCTGCTTTCATAAGAATAGGCTGGCAACAAAGTGCTAGAAAGATCAAGTAGCCTCACGTGAGCCTAGCATGTCAAAGCAGGCCAAGGACAAGAAGCCAGGGGTAAAAAGAGAGAATGGGATTTATCATACTCTGTCTATACAGGCTTGCAATAGATCATTATCACTTATTCTGAAAGCAAAGAGCCATGGAAGTTCACAAAAGTCTAAGCCAGGGGTGTCAAACTCATTTGTTATGAGAGTTGAATATGATGTAAATATGATTTGGTCAGGCCAGGCCCTGGAGGGGGGAAGCTTGCCTCAGCTGGTGGGCTTGCAATGGGCTTGCCAGGTCAGATTGGCACTGGAGGGATGGCTTGCCAAGTCAGATTGGGAGTGGAGGGAATGGTTGCCAGGACTGATGAGCCTACAGTGGACTCACCAGCTCAAAATGGCACTGAGGGTCAGTACTAGGTGGATGGCTGCCTCAGCCGGCAGCAGGCTCATTGGCCCAAACCACCGTGGGGGTTGGCTATGTCAGCTGGAGAGACCACAATATGCTCACAAGCCCAGATCGGTGCTGGGGGGTGGCTCACTAGGTCAGATTAAGAGTGGAGGGGGGACGACTGCCTGGACCAATAATCCTGCACCAATCTCACCTGCCCAGAACAGCACTGGGTGAGATGGCAGGCACTGGAGGCTAGCAGCTGCCTCAGCAGGAGCAATAGAAGCAGGGTGGCCATGTCTAGCTTGCCCACAACAGGCTTGCCAGGCCACATTGGAAGAGGAGGGTCCCTCAGCTGACTTGTGGGCCTCATGAGTCCACTAAAGAGGCTGGATTGGCCCCAGTGCCACATGTTTGACACGTCTCGTCTAAGCAGTAATAGTTTTTCAGAGGCAGTAAAAATGTCTGAAATAAAACTCTACAGTCAGTGGTGAATTCTAAACGGGGTTAAATTTGCTAAAGTCTACACTTTGTTTTTAAAATATATTGGCATTTTTATCCATCTATAGAGTATGGGTTGGAAGTGAAGCACCATTTTCCACCAGGTTCAAGCAGGATCTCCTCTTTGCTTCCTACCTGTGCTGAATGTATTGTCCTTTCATTCCCAATTGGAAGAATGGAAGTTTACATTTGGTATGTGTGGCATCAGGTGCCATATTTTACAGCAATGTTTATTCTCTTTTTTGACCATTTGCATCAAGGGCTCATTTTTGTACTAAGCACCCTATCTCTAGATGTCATCATACTAAAGTTTCCTTCAGTATGCCCGCCACCAGCCCCCTCATCTGAAATACTTATGTCTGGGTTAGGGTTCTGTAGCTCTTCTCAGGGGAAAAGAAATGTTAAATGTTAAATGCAAACACCTTTATTTGATACTGCCTATCTACAACTGCCCGTTATTTTCTTCAACCAGGCCCTACCTCTTCTGCTCCCTTCTGCAGTGCTGTACTCCTGTCCTGCCTCTTTTCTGTGCTACTTTCACTCCCACTTTTTTCTGTTTCCTCCCTGCTCTGGCCCTCTTACCCTTTTCTATTGCTCCACTCTATGGTTGTCTCCTCCCATTTGGTCTTTATAGCCTTGTGCTGCTCTGGTCTATTGCCCTGTTCTTCCCAGGCTGCTTTCCCATGATCTTCCAGCGCACCCACAGCTGTATCCAAAACTTCGGAACTCCCTCACCAGAGAGATTTATCTGTTTCCCTCTTCCACCAGTGGGTGAAGACTTTTTTGTTTGCGTTGGCATAGCCCTAATGAATATTACTGGCCCTCCTCTTGGTTTTGGTATTACATGTTTGTCTATTTGTGTGTTTATATATTTTTACTGAAGTATTTTATATACACTGTGGCCTTAGGATAAGTAAATTCTCTGTGACTGCCATAAGGCTGCAGGGAAAGCAAGTTATAGCTGGGGCAACCCCTACCTACCTTGTGACCAAATGTGTCATGTAGTTTGGCCCTCAGAAGAGTAAAACTCTCCTTAGGATTGCACTGTAAACCATTAAAAGGCAGGGTTTAGGACTGTGCTGTTATTGTAATAAAATTAGTCCCTTATGCAAGCACTGGGTCATTATTGACCTATGGGGTGATGATACATCACGACATTTAATAGGCAGACTATGTTTATGGGGTGGTTTACCATTGCCTTCCCCGGTCATCTATACTTTACCCCCAGCCATCTTTACCCCGAGCAAGTACTCATTTTACCGACCTCGGAAGGATGGAAGGCTGAGTCAACCTTGAGCTGGCTACCTGAAACCAATTTTTGATCAGATGGAACTCAGGTTGTGAGTAAACCTTGGACTTCAGTACAGCAGCTTACCACTCTGCACCACAGGTCTGTTTTGTTGGTCTTGTGAGATACAGTATTATTTTTTAAGAAAACAGAGAAATATAATTGTACATACCTGTTCATATTAACTTTAATTTTTATTTAATGTAGAATGGCATGATACTACCAAAGTTACATTTTTAAATCCTATTGATTTAAACTTAGAGATATTTCAGTTTGTATTAAACTGATCCATTAAAATCAGATTTCAAAATGTTTACACATTGGCTGGTATGAATAAAATTAACATACTTTCCTTTCAAGGTGCAGCTATTTCTGACTTTCTGTGTACCATACATTTCATTCAGAATGAGGTAAAATAAAATAACAACAGATGCCTGAAAGCATCTCTTTGCTAGAATACCTGTTTAGGCTTCCACTTCTAGTAAATTAAGCAAAAAAAAATGTGCACAATTCCAAGTCCTTCACTGTGTAAAAAGGGGTATCTAACCTAGTATTGGGATTATCTATTAATAAGAATTTAAATACAAATAGAGGTGAATAATGATTTGTACTCTGGTTTTCAATACGAGAGAACTACATAAAAATCTTCTGGATCTATATTAAGCATTTTCACTAATCTACTTTCTGTATGACTTTGGCTCATTCCGCACATGCAAAATAATGCGTTTTCAAACCACTTTCACAACTGTTTGCAAGTGGATTTTTCCAGCTTCAAAGAGCACTGAAAGCAGTTTGAAAGTGCATTATTCTGCATGTGCGGAATGAGCCTTTGCTTCTTAATATTGAGATTCTGGGTTCGATCCAGTTTCTGGGAAGAGAAAGCTTCAGCTGCAGCCTGCTAAATTCTCTGAAATGTCACTCCTGAGAGATAGGGCCTTCTATAATAGCATTAGGGTCAACTTAGGGGTCTATAGCAGGAGGGGCAATCACTGAAACCCCCCTCCACTTTTATTAACAGAAAATTTAGTCTAGATCCAACCCTGTGAGTTGATTCGTTTTAGAAAGGTCAGGCCCTATTGGACTGCAACTGGAAATCTACACAGGTATAAGCCAGCAAAGGTCAGTAGTCCAATTGTTTGTTCAAGTATAGAAAGTTAAAAATAGAGGGTGAAATAATAGTTCTACATAAACAGGTGGTATGTGCTAGTCACTTAAGGTCTTTACAAATGGGACAAAACAATGTCTGTGCCTGATACAACTAAAATTGGATCAATATGTGAATAAAACCAAATGAGAACATTGGGACATTAGTACTTTATAGATGTTCTTGATTATAACTGCCTTGGGGATACCTTATATTTGGTTAGCTATACTGTAATATGTTTTGATTCAATATTAATGATGAGCAGATTTCTCTTGTTCAATCCCGTTATTGTTCCAAGGATTCTCTCTCTCCTATCTCTCACTTCTCTTTAATTCCAATTTAACCAGGAGAATTTCTAAAAATTATTTTGGAATTGAAGCCTCTGCAGTATAACACAGTATAATACAGGAGCAGCAGCGGCATAGTGGTTAAGGTGCATTCTAATCTGGAGGAACTGGGTTTGATTCTCCACTCTGCCACTTGAGCTGTGGAGGCTTATCTGGGGAATTCAGATTAGCCTGTGCAATCCAACACACACCAGCTGGGTGACCTTGGGCGAGCCACAGCTTTTTGGAGCTCTCTCAGCCCCACCCACCTCACAGGGTGTTTGTTGTGAGGGGGGAAGGGGAAAGAGTTTGTAAGCCCTTTGAGTCTCCTACAGAAGAGAAAAGGGGGATATAAATCCAAACTCTTCTTTTTCTTCTTCTTTCAGCTCCTGTAATTAATGTACATCTGCATCTCTGAAGCACATGTGTGCATGGATACAACACTGCAAAATCAATTTGATATGTTTGTACATAGACTCATATCAAGGTGTTTGTCTGTTTATCATATTATACAAATATGTTGGTGCAGTACCCAACAAAATCTTGAAACAAATTGTATGTACAATCCAAGATTCTTTTTGGTGATGTTCAGCCAATATGAATGTGCATATTGATTCACAAGGGAAAAAGAACTGAAGAAGCTAGAAGTGGTGGCAAATTGTGCATGTACAACTTTCTGTCCAAAATTCAGAATAAAAAAAATGGAGCAATGGAAGATTCCTAATACATCAGTTCCACTTAGAAGACCAGTTAATTCAGAATTCCAAAATGTTGATGAAGCATCTGTATGTAACATATTTGTAACAGACACACTCATGGAACCCTCAGGCTGGTTCATGTCATGATCACAGGTGGCAATCGCAATAACCACAGGCCAAGCTTGTTCACATGATAGCTCTCCACAGCCACACATGTGCAGTCAGTCATTTGTTGTGTTATTTCCCCAGCTGCTGCCACCACCAATTGTTTAGAATAAAATAACAGAGACCTAAAAATACTGCCAGAAAAAAACACGGTGCGTACTGTGTGTACTGCTGGTATTTATCCTAGTCTGGCAACCAAGTTGATGCTTGCAAATCAGTCTGGAGGTTGAGCAGTTCAGGCGTACTTATTTTCATATGCCCTCATGGGTGTAATAGTTTTCCCACCCACTTGCTCCTGCATCATTCAGAAACACAGTTTTACATTTTTTTGAAACCACCCTGGGTTTTTGAATCAGCTGATGGCCCTACATTGATTTACCTACACTTTACAACAAATGTGTGATTTTTATCTGTGTCGTTTTCTTCCCACGTAGCCTAAGCCCATTTTTCCTCTGAAGCAGACTTTACACTAAGATTGCTTAACTAAGATTGCTGCTTGACAACCCCATCCAGAGCGGAGCCTGAATCACCCATACTAGCAGATTTGCCCTCCACAAGGCACTTACCCCAGTGGACGTGCAGAAATGTTGGTAGGGCCGGGTGCCGTGTTGGCATTCCTGCACCACCACTATCCCTGTTGGCACAGCAGGGGTGTGCTGAAGGCATTCCCAGGGTGGATGTGACTATAACTGGCTCCCATCTGGGCTTTCACTCTGAGAGCACTGAAGCCTCCTCTTTAAACTTATGCCAGATAAAAGGGTGGCATAAGTCCATTCAACACCATAGACAGGGAGCTTTTGTTTTGTTTTGTAGCCTCCCCATGCCACCTGAAAACCCTCTGGAGGTGGTCGGCATATAGATTTTAGTGTTCTTATCTCCCATTCTGAAAAAGCTTACCCTGGGAGCAGCAATAACACTTCTGAGAGTGTTTTTATCCCCTACCTCTGAAAAAAAAACCCTACTCTGGCAGCAGTAATTACACTTCTGAGAGTGGAAGGCTATTTGTGATGATTTGGCTGACAACATCTGACATAGATAGGATTGTATCCAATTTTTTTAAAACCAGAACAAGTTTACAGAAATGAGTTTTATTGTCTTCCTTTGTGCCAGTATCCACCTTCAACCCTTCAATGTGAAAATCACTAGGTAAAACAGGGGAACCTTCCAGAATAATATACCACACAGCAAAAACAGTGCAGTGAGCAGGAAGAATTGGCCTATGTGGCTGTCCTCTCTTACGCATGAGAGTTCTAGTCACAGAATTTGCTCAGCTTGTGTGAGGGATGCAACTTCAGCCTATTCCCCTTCGGTATTGCAGCCCCCTGTGCGATATGGTATAAGCTGTGGAAGGTCCTCAGTTGCTTTGCAGCAATTTTGAAGAAGGCTAGAGAAAGGAAAAAGAAGTGCATTCTAAGTAAAAGCTTGGACCCAGCCTATAGTTTCCTTGGTTTGGATTTTGTACTTAAAAACTTCCATGCATTTCTTTCCTTCAAGCTCGTTTCAAAGAGTAGCCCTGTTGGTCTGCAGTAGAACAGCTAAATTCAAGTCCAATTCAAGTTTTGGGGGGTTTAAGCTTTCAAGAGTCAAAACTTCCTTCATCAGATGTGTGGCATCTGACAATGGGAGCTTTGACTCTCAAAAGCTTATACCCCAAAAATCTTCTTGGTCTCTAAGGTACTACTGGACTCAACTTTCTTTCCTTGAAATAACTTTATTCTTTCTGAAGGAGCACATGAGCCCTTTTTTCAGGCTAACAGCTGAAATAAAACAGTTGATAAAAACAGCTAAACTTTCTTAGATTCTGACTTTAATGATGACTAGTTCTCATCTATTTCTCACACAAGGTGCTTTGATACATTATGGCCAGAAGAAATTATGCCTTTACATTTATTCCTGTGGGGCAAAGGAAGCACAGTGTAGCTCCCTTTTCCTCCCAATACTATAACTGCAGAGAAATTGCCTGCATTTTGTAGAAGGGTAGGAAGAAGAGTTGGTTTTTATACCCACTTTTCTGTACCTTTGATACTTCCAATCTCCTTTCCTGCCCCTTCCCACAACGCAACTTGTGAGGTAGGTGAGGCCAAGATAGTTCTGAGAGAACTGTGACTAGCCCAAGATCTTCCAGCAGTGAATCTGGGCTGGTGGTCAGGCACAGCACAAACACAGAGGTTTGTGCACTATGTTAATCAAGAACAGACAACCATGAGAATTTCCTATGAGGCCTAATAGGCTGCACTACCCTTTTTGTTGCTGTAAGTCCATGCCAGCAAAAGGAGGCATTCCCAGGTTGAAAGGGCTCAGAAAGCCAACTAAAGTTGGCTCTATCCCAGAAAATGCCCCCATTGGAAGAGTGCTGGTGCTTTAGGTGTCTTGGAGCCCAGATGTCACACAGCTGTGTAGTGCCACAGCACCAGCATATTGCCCCTGCACTGGCATAGATGCCACTTATGCTAGCATGAAGTGGCATCTACACTGGTACAGTGGCTACACTGCTTCCAAAACCCTCCCCCACCCCCCACACAGGGTTGCACTTTAAACTTACCTAAAACGTACTAGAATACCCCTTTATTGAGCCCACAATATACTTGAGATTTAACAGTCCAAATTCATACAGTATAATTCCTAAGTTCATGTACTAATCTGTGTAACAGAACATGTATCAGCTAAGGATGTGCACTAGCTCTAAAATCCAGATTTAGAATGAGCACCATTAAGATTTGGAATTTTCAAATATCCAAATGCCATTAAAATTCATTAAAAATAGCCTTTATCCACTTTAAAACACATACAAAGGCAAACTACTTATTACAAAGATTCCCTCAGCCCTGTGACCCTTAATGCTCAAAATGCTTTGGCAAGATGTACTGGAATGTTTTTCTTTGCTACATTGATCCTCTCAAATTGATCCTTGCTACATTGATCCTCTCAAATTGATCCTTTGCTACAGTTTTCCTCTCAAATTTTTGAAGTGGATTAGAATTCTCAATTCAGCTCTCAAATTCAGGGTACTGACTAATTGTGAATGTTCTGGCTTATTCCCTCCTCAGAGGGGTACTAGACAAAGTTGCCCTGTTTTTATTTTTGGACCTATGTCTGAAACCTTTGGCTGTGCCATCTGACAAAATAATAATATTCATGGCTTTGTACATAACTCTTTGGAATTTAAAATTACTCTTTAAACGATCTTCTTTGTTTATTTTGGAACCTCAGTCTTTCATTCCTGCAATAACCAATATGATTAATAACTTTGGACACTTCTCTTGATATTCAATTAATTGGACAAAAACGGACCTGATGCCATTGGGAGACCATATATCAGTGGACCGAGGACCTTAGAACTTTATCAGTATTTGAATGCATGGCCTCTAGACAACAATTGTGTATGGATTTATTTTTAGATATTTGGAAACCTTTATAGAAACATTATGTGTAAATCTGCCACCATTGTTGTTATACATTTGTTTCTAAGATACTTCTTTCTTTCTGTTTTATTTAGTTGATATATTTTGAGGGAGCTTGGTTCTTTCGTTGTTGTTTCAAGATTTTTTTAAAAAAAAACACTTTCTACAAGGTTTTTTTCAGCCCTGTGACCGTTGCTCAATGACTGTGCCAACCCAAAAAAGTTGAGCTGATGTGGCAGTTGCATACAGCAACAGTCACAATTGCAGGGCATCAACCTTGAATAGTGCAAATGCTAGGAGGGCACCATTGGCCATGGCACAAAGGACCAGAGGACAACTGGTGCTGGGGAATAAGCAAATGACTGAGGCTCAGCCTGGCCAGGTCCAGCTTTATACTGTTGGCTCCACTTCCAAAGTCCAAATTACATCATAGGTGGAGTTTCATAAGCAGTGCCTGCAGTTGAATGGCCTTGCCAGGTCCAGCATTAAACTGTGCGCACCACCTCTAAAGTTCATGTGGACTTCAGATACAGACTCAGCCAGGCTGCAGGTGAGGGAGGGAGTGGGGAGAGGGGTTTTCTTTCTTTCTTTCTTTCTTTCTTTCTTTCTTTCTTTCTTTCTTTCTTTCTTTCTTTCTTTCTTTCTTTCTTTCTTTCTTTCTATTTATTTATTTCTTCTTTCTCTTTATTTCTTTTGGCAGAGAGTGAAACAGGCCTTAAAATGCTGAAAAATTTTTGCATCCATTAGGATCCCTTTTTTGATGCCCTTTTATTGTCGCCTCATTGGGAGTGAACCCCCCCCCCAATTCTCACAATGTATTGGGGGGGGTTGTAGTTTGGGTTTACCGAATGCCCACACCTTTCTTTCATGTTGGGAAGGTTCCCACAAATATGTAGAACAGGACATATGTACACTTTAGGTGGTTCTGTCTATTAATCCTACAAAAATTCTTTGTTAAATAGACCATAAAAAATAGCATTCCCAGCAAGATAACCAAGGCATAACAAGTTCACTGGATGGCAGCCATCCATTGTATATGACAAAAATTTCCATAAGCACTGCCGCAGTTCATATGCATGAATAACTTGGTGCCAGTCCAGTGGCACTTCCAAATTCATACTTATGGAAAATGCAAATTTATGTGGGTAGGGTTTTAAAAGACAAATCTTTAGGTAACTCACACATTCCTTTGATCTTTGTAAATCTTTTAAATTGTAAATGAGAGGCATCTGCTTGAATGGTACTTATGTTTTCAAATATTTGCAGGTAATTCTAATTCATTCTCCAAAAAGCAAGACTTTGCATTTGTCAGTGATTTGCCGTTCAAGAGGCAGCCTTTTAATTTGTTTGCATAATCAGATAAATCTTGACATTTTAAACTGCAAATTACTATTATTAGAATATTTGAGCTAACAATTCCATCTAAGGGGTATATGTTCCAGCATAGTTTGTTCTATGAACTTCAACAAGTGATTATAGAGGCTTTGAGAAAAAGTGATCCTATTACAAGAACAATAATTCTTTCATATTATAAAAATGTTATACTGTGTTGTAAGAAAAGCAGAGGAATGTAATGGGTTTTGTAAATGGGGGAGAATTATACTTTATCATTGAAGGTGTTAAGAATCCAAATTCCAGTAGTATGTCTCCAATTTGATATTGTTATATTTTCCATGTCAGGTGTTCTATGTTTTATTGGTTTTGAAATCAGTACTTCCTGCCTAGTTTGAACTTCCTTGGTGTTTGTCCTTTTTGCTTGTTTGCTTGATTGTTTGTGAAACATATCTCCAGATGTATTCAGAGGAAAGCCATTCCATAATTCCTTCAGCAGCATTCTACTAAGTAATGTATGAAAACACTTTGTTATTGCAAAAGGCGTTATAGAATGGCTTTCCTCTGAATACTTCGTGTTCCAGAGAAGGAGTACAGCACTACTCAAGTTCCCTATTATTGCAGCTAGGACTGTTACTAAGGGAATTTTTCAATGCATACATGTTTTATATACATTTGTATGGTGGAATGTTTTGTATGTTTACACTGTTCTAGATAATTGGACATTTTTATTACTTTTTCTTTCACTAAGGCCGTTTCCGCACGGCCCGTAAATGGCGCCCTGGGGACAGGAAATACGCCGCCCCCAGGGAGCCATTCGCACAGGCGGCGCTGCTGCAACGCAGCAGCGCCGACCTGACTCCGCTCCCTCTCTCCCCAGAAGGGCATCAAGCCGCCCTGAAAAAATAACCCTTTAAAGGGTTGTTTTTCCTTCCTAACAGCGTGTTCAGCTGGCGGCTTGGTCGCGAACAGCACCGCCGAGGTCGCAACTGTTTCCCTTCCCCGTCCGACTCACCTTGTCGCAAATAGAGTAGCCTGCTGCTGGCGATAAAGCCCATGCCCACGCTGTCCTCCGGCCCCTGGAAGTTTGGAGGGCAGCGTGGGCGAAATGGCCAGTAGGCGACGACGAGGCCAACGTGAGCTGGCAACCGGGAATAGGGAAGACGAAACTCCATGCAGCGCCGCCGGCCGTCGATCTCCAGCACTCCAGAGGCCGAAATGTGCTTGCATGCGAACAGCCTCCGCCTCCACGCCGGCAGAATTCTTGCCGGCGTGGAGGCGCCTCAACGGCCGTGCAGAAACAGCCTAAGTAAACGGTTTAGCTCAACACAGGATTTTTGTATGTGTGTCTATGACAGTAGCAGTAGGACTGGCGGTGGCTTCAGATTTATAATTGCTATCTAGTACGTTAGTCCTAATCCTAATATTTACTAGCCCAAGGTCACCCAGCTGGCATGTGTTGGAGTGCACAAGCTAATCTAGAAGAAGAAGAGTTTGGATTTATATCCCCCCTTTCCCTCCTGTAGGAGACTCAAAGGGGCTTACAATCTCCTTGCCCTTCTCCCCTCACAACAAACACCCTGTGAGGTGGGTTCCCCAGATAAGCCTCCATAGTTCCCCAGATAAGCCTCCACAGCTCAAGTGGCAAAGTAGGGAATCAAACTCGGTTCTTCAGATTAGAGTGCACCTGCTCTTAACCACTATGCCACTGTTGCTCGTTTTAAGCAACCAGATAATTTATTAATCTAAAACAGCACAGTTTAATAAGCTAAAAAAATGTTAGCCTCAAACAGAACTGAAAATGGGATGTGGGTTTTTCTGGATTGTGTGGCCGTGTTCCAGTACTACTGGAACATGGCCATGCAACCTGGAAAGCCCACAGAGTCCTAGTGATTCCAGCCTTGAAAGCTTTCGACAATACATAGAACTGAAAATGTCTGCCAGAATTTCCAAATGGAAAAAATATGCTACAGTTATGTAGAGTGAAGCAGAGATAATGGGAGTTTGAAATGTATTTTTAGAAGCAAAGAAAGAGGAGAATGAGGTGTTTTAGTTGAAGCATTTCACACCATGATGCTTTGTTGATAACATATATAGCAGCCTCAATTCTTTAGAGACTGATGGTTTGAGTGATGGAGTTATCAGTGAGTATAAAATTCCTCTATGCCTGTCTGATATGTGCTGTCAAATAGTGCCCCAGAGATTCAACATTTAATTTCATCCCTTTTCTTTATGAGCATTGCATGTAAAATTCCTATTAACTTCCTACCTTTAACGTTCAAGCCTGTAAAGCAGGTTCGGCTACCAGCATCTTTTTAAAAAGTCAAAGCTAATTCCAACACAACTAGTTGTAATGTTCTCTTCACAGAAAGTGTAAATATGAGCACAATGTGATGTTCCTTGTATAGGATATTTGTGTACTATTACAGGCTGCTTTACACAATACATTTTAAGGGGGGAAATCATCAGGACCATTGTATTAATCCGATGCAGCTGAAGTAACAGAATATCATGACATCTTAAAGATTAACAAATTTATTATGGCAGAAGATTCCATGAACCAGGGCCCGCACTATCAGCTGCAGTATTTTTAAGGAATACTTATCAAATGTTCTATACAAATATGTGCACATATAATGTATCAGTACAAAGGGCATTTGCCTGTAAATATGTTCATGATAGAGAGATACATTTGTGAGGAAATCAGTTCAGACCATAGACAAGATTGCCAGCTTCTACGGGAGCCCAGAGATCTACCATAATTACAACTGGTCTTCAGACAACAGGAATCATTTGCCCTGGGGAAAATGGCTGCGTTGGAAGGTGGACTTTATGACATTATACCCCACTGAGTTTAATCCTCACCCCCCAAATCTCAAGGAATTTTCCAACCCAGAGTTGGCAACCCTAGCCATAGATTTATAATGTCTAAGGGGTGCATGGGAAATGCAGGTTTGCTGCTGCTTAATATGAGATTAATGAATGAAAGAATATCAAGAATCTGCTCTCGACTGTGTCTCATACATCCTTTCAAGAATATCTCAACAGGGTTTGTACAGAAGCTGCTGGTTTACATGCCAGAATGAAATTTGTTCTCAGATGGAGAGAATAAATCAAGAGGAAAGCTTATGCCCCATGGAGACTTTCTATCTACTAGAATGTATTGTCCTGGAGGACGAGGGTAAATTGTTTCCAAACTGAAATTACTATCATGCTATCAGTGACCATGAAATCACATATATTAAGGCTGGATAAGAACACTGCAAACAGCTGAAATTAAAAGAGACAGTTGGGCAGGAGCGGGGAACTAACTGAAAATGTGTTTCAGGCAGGGAAAGTTGTCACAAGAAAAATAGTTCATACTTCAGAGTTACTGGAACTGCAATCTTTAATGAGAAGACATGAATGAGAGGACATTTTCACATATTGCAATTATATAACAATCTGGCATTTCTCCAATTTTCATGCTGTGGGACACTGAGTCTTTTCTAGTCAAAGAATTACTGTTGTTCCGTTTTTTCACTTTATGTCAACAGAAATTTTGGATTTTTAAAACATTTATACACAAAATTCCAGTAGATGGCAGCATAAAACTGTGTTGCTGGTAACTGTTAATAGCAATTGTGCCCAAAAGAGAATTATTCCAGTGAGGAAACAATGTGATAGAAAAAGAACTGTGCATTCTAATAACCATTATCTTCTATATCAATTACTGAACATTTTCTACATACACTGGCAAAATTAATTGTGTTGAGAGTCTCATCTGGGTAAGGGAGGCAGTAGGGGGAATACTACGCTGTTGAAAACTGTGGAAATACAAATTTGTATGCATTTAAAATCTGTTTTCTTACCCAAATAAGCTGCATTTCAAAAAGTTTTCAGTGATGTCTGTTTTTGGACATTAACAGGGGATGAATATCCAATTGTCAAGATCTCTCCCAGTTGGTATAACTTATTCTGACAATTATTGTTCAGTACCTAATTGTGATATTTAATGAGTAGGCATAATCTTTTTCATTTTTATTTAAACTGCTTTAAGTACAAAGCGGTATGCAGTGGACTTGACATAAATTATGTAGTGGGTCATCAGCATCACCTCTATTTTATTTTGACGCACAACCATATGGGTAGCCCAATCTGGTGTTGCGGGGACAGAACCTTCTATAGAAAGCAGTGCAGCCCTACACTAGAGCAGATGCCAACTCCACTGGCACAAGGAGCAAATGCGCTGGCACGGGGTCTGCAACCTGCAGCTCTCCAGATGTTCATGGACTAGAAATTCCAATTGGCCATGCTGGCAGGGGCTGATGGGATTTGTAGTGCATGAACATCTGGAGAGCTGCAGGTTGCAGATCCCTGTGCTGGCAGAAGGGAGAGGTGCATGAGCAGGTGCCATGCTGCCCCATGGCACCCAACCAGGTGTTGCTGCCATTCTCCAGCACAGAAAGCTGTGCTGGCATGGATGGGGCATTCCGGGGGGGGGGGACAGGAGAGGGGGCAACCTTAGTTGCCTTCCACTACCCTCCCCATCCCTGTGCACTGATGTAGCCAGCCTAGTATGTATGCCATGTTTTTATGGCATATGTCAATTATTCTCTATTTATTTATTTTATTTATTTCTTCAATTTATATACCGCCCGATCCCCGAAGGGAAGTAGGCCTGGTTACGATTTGGATTTGTTGTCTTGGACTTTCCATATGGTGGAGAAGGCCTTTGGAGGTGCCACAGAGGTGCTGCATCCCGTCGGCCGAGTTGTCTGGATTGCACTGTTAGTGCTTGAAAGTATTTTATATTCTGCCAATTTACCTCCCTCTGCATCCCACACAGTGTTGCCAGAACAAGACTCACTTCCTGAAATGTGCCCTGATTGGTGACATAATGAAGCAGATCATGGTGACATAATGAAGTTTGACCACAGAGTTTTGACTAATTGTGCGACAATCACTGGCAATGTACTGACTTCAGATCTGGTTTCTCCAGAAGTGATATCTGAATTTTGGGATACTGTCATCAACCACCCCATTCCTCCCAGAAAGGATCCTCTGAGGGCAGAAATTCTGCCATCCCCATGGGCATATGGCAACCCTAATCACACATTATTTAAAAGGACTCTCAGACCTTCAACAGACTAATGTTGGGGGGTGGGGGGGGGACACAGAATGGGCTACAAAAGAGAAGAAGGAAATAAAGGTCCTTTCTGTGACTTCTGCTCCAGTCGTGATTGCTTGGATCTGGCTAGGTTTCAGTACTGTAATGTGTATGGTAAGGGGCTGGACTTGATGGCCCTTGTGGTCTCTTCCAACTCTTATGATTCTATGCTGTACATAGTGGTGCTTTTGCAAATGCAGGCTACTGTTGGGTTGAGGAATCTTTTCACCCCAGTGAACTGGATGTCTGCACTGGATGTCTGTTTCTGGGAGATACTCACATGCTGGTTCTTGCTTTTTAGGCCCTAAATGGTTTGGGGCCAGGTCTCTTGAAGGACTGCCTCCTCCCATAGCATCCAGCCTGCCAGCTAAGATCACACAAGCCCTACTTTTCACATGGAACCAGAGACAGGACTTTTTCAATGGTCGCATGTCACTTTCACCTTGAGACTCACCTGGATGAAAAGAAACATTTTCACTTGACACCTAAAACAGACTAGGTGCAAAAGTGAAAGTATTTCTTTTTGCCTGGGCGTTAAGTGGTTAAACCTTTAGACTTGTTTTCATTCTGCTTCTGCCTTTTATTGATCAATCAATAAAAATGATCCTGTTATTTACTGACTGGATGCATGGCAACAAAACTGTCCCACTTTTTTTCAAACCATGTTTTCAAATTAAATATGAAAGACCCAAAGTGTACTTTTATTAAGCCTTTCTTCCCCGTGCTTGGGGTAGTGAGTCCTTACGCTTCTTGGATCATGCCCCCTCCTCACCTCATAATAACTGCAGTTTGGCTGAGCATCAGGGCATCTGCCAAAAGAGCAAGCATCCCCAAAGGCTTAGCCATTGCAGTTCATTTGCTCATTTAGCTTCTAAAAAGTCCATCTGCCAAGAAGCAAGAGCTGAAACTAGCTGTTCATTCATACAGAATGATGGTGAACTGAAACAATAAGTTGCAAGGTATTTTACTGCCTTCCGTGCATTTCAGCAAGCCTGAAACCCAGCATAAGGTCACAGTATTTGGAGTTAAAATGGATGCCTGATTGGTATTATACTTTTCTGGCTGCCAGAGACCTTCTTTAATACGTAGTCATTACTGGGACACGAATGGAAAGTAACGTAAGATCAAGTAATGATTCTCAAAAATGTAACAGTACACAGAGATAAAGGAAGTGGAGAAGCTATATTGGTGCATGATGGAAAAATGAGGTTCTGTAGCATTATTATATCTTTTATCAAACATGGATGCAGAAATTGTCTCACTCACTCACAAAATTCTAAAAGTAACAACAGACTCAACAGTGTTGGGGACCCCTGTTCCAACCTTTCTCCAGGGGAAAGTACTACACTTAGCCAAGTTGAGTGGTACAATCTGTTCAATATGTCCGATGGCATCGAACTGCAGCAAGGAGAAGGAATTGGCCAAAATACTGCCCACATACTTTAAACAGTGGTGAGATCCAAAAATTTTAATAACAGGTTCCGATGGTGGTGGGATTCAAACAGTGGCGCCGCCGCACACACGCACCTCCAGTCCCTATTGGGCAAGGAGGTTGCTTTAGTAGCCCCTTCTCGGCACTCAGAAAAAATTAGTAACCACTTCTAGAGAAATGGTGAGAAATGGTTGGATCCCACCTCTGACTTTAAACTTTTCTTTGGTTTGCAGAATTCGTTCCTCTCTTGCAAGACTGACTCCTTGCTACAGCCTTATTCTGATAAAGCAGAGGGAGAAAGTGAAGGTAAAAGTGCCACAGTAGCATCATTTGTGGTCAAGTATCACTGTGGCATTCTAGTAATTGTCCCCAAACTTTATGGTAAAACCACAGACTTTAGGGGGACTGCTAAAGAATCTTGGCAATGTATGACATAATTTCTGGCTATGTGACTGGAAGTGACATTGAGGCATCATGCAATGTCATGTTAACACTTTGTTCCACCCCAGAAGCTTCCAGGAGTTGTCTGACTGACAACCCTACGCCCATGCCAAACACCATATTCTGGAGACTCCTCCAACATGAAACAGCAGCTTTACAAGAAGTGCAAAAGATAGCAGATATATGTTCTGCAAACTCGCTCTGTTTGTGGAAGCTTTGATCCAACTCTATATCATTAAACATCTACTAGAAATGTGGTATTTTGACTACATAATAATGTTCTGATCTCCAGAACACATACACCTGTCTCTTGTTTTCTCTTCCTTTCTTGCTTACTATTTACCTCCCAGTTCACTGTTAAATTTCTGAATGATTTTTGGGTCTTCGGAGCCACACGATCCCAACAGGTATATGTCCAGTGTTCAGCCATAATATTGCCTTCAACTCATTTAGGCCTCCCAGCTCTCCTCTCAGCAATCCCACATTTAGGGCAGCCACATGCTACCTTTGTTCCTGTCTTTTCCGGCTCTCATTTGCAAAGGTCAAAATGAAATGATCAAAATGGTATGCTGGCTGAGAGTGGCAAATGACTCATGAGCTACTTTTCAGTCACCTTAGCCAAATGTCTTGCCCATGCTCTTGCTTTCCTTTCTTAAGTCTCCCTTCTTTATGTGCTCTTTGCTGTCTTCTGATGATTATTTAATTCTCATCACAATTCCAAAAAATCTTTCCCAAGTCCCCATTTAGCACTGAAGAGGCAAAGGCATGGCAGCAGGCAGGAGAATTATCATGCATTTAAATGCTATTAACAGTCCAAGAGGAAGCATGCCAGAATCCACCAGCTGTTACAAAAGGTAGATGCCAGGTTTCTTTCACTGCACATCTTAGCTTGGTTTAACCTTTGCAACAGGGTAGCTAAATCTATCATCATTCCTGATAATAACTAAGAATATACAAATCTCATTTAGAACAATTGTTAAAAATCTGAGAGCTTTTTGAATGGAAAAGATAACACACTGCAGGATTACTATGGATCAAGTGGTCAATTGGGTATAGGGATTCGGGTGTGAGTGTAGGATCCAGGAGACCCAGGTTCAAATAGTCTGCCATAGAAGCTTGGTGGGTAACGTTGGGCTAGTCACAAAGTCTCAGAGTAACTTACCTCACAAGATGGTTGTGAGGATAAAATGGAAGAGTAGAGAATGATGGAAGCTTCTTCGTGTTTTCACTGCAAATAAAAACAACGTATTAATAAGCAAACAATTAAGCCTCCCCCTTTTTTACTGTCAAGTCACAGCTGATATATAGGAACCCCATAGGATTTCCAAGCTGTTGCCTGCCTCTGCACAACCTTAATCTTCTCATCCAAGAACTAATTGGATGACCCTGCTTAGCTGACCCTGCTTAGCTTCTGAGATCAGACAAGATTGGGCCAGCCTGGACCATCCAGATCAGGGCAAGCTTTCCAACTTCCCACTAATATAGTGTGACCAGATGTCCTGCATTTGGCGGGACAGTCCCGCTTTTGACTAATTTGTCCCACGTCCCGTGGGGTTTTTAAAATGTCCCGATTTTTGGAAGGCTGCCGCACTGCCTTCTGGGACGCTCCCCTGTGACAGGGCAGGAAACAGGTTTGGCAGTGTGGCAGCCTCCCGCCCTGCCCCAGAAGGCAGTGTACTCCTGCGGCTCCATGCACGCATGCACCCCCCCCCCCATGGTGTCCCGCTTTAAAAAGGTGAAAATCTGGTCACCTTACACTAATATCATAATGACTACACCGAATCTAATGGCATCTGAGTTCAGATAAATCCTCAGGATCAATTTCTAATGTTTTTAACCCTGAAATATATTTATTCATTTATTTATTTAACATTTATTAGCTGCCTTTCTCCCTTGCAGAACTCAAGATGGCTTACAATATAAATAAAACATTTTAAAAACACAATAAAAACAACAATTAGAAAAACCCTTAGGAACTGGGCAGCTCAAATCAGTTGCAACTATGGCAGTGCCTTGCCACCTCCAGAGGGCTTTTCGCCAGCATAGAGAGGCAAAAAGCAAAAAGCCCATCCCCCATTGCTGAAAAGTCCTCTATTGGGCTCAATGGGCTTTGACCACCCAAAAGGGTGGTGCAGGTTTAAACCCCAGGTGCCAGCATCCTGGAAAGTAAAGCTGGGGTGGAAGCCAACTAACATCAGCTCCACCCCTGGCTGCACCTCTGGCATGTCCTCACTGGCAGATCTGTAACAGATTTGTCCTCACTGGCAAATCTGTTGGCTTAGCCCCCTCCCCCCCCCAGATTGGGCCATAAACCTACAAATAGGGTTGTTAATAATAAAAAGCTAAATTAATCAAAATACAGTCCTCAATAAAGCCATCTTCAGCTGCCTTCTGAAGACTGACAATTAAGGAGCACCTCTCTCTCGAGATTGTTCCATAATTGTGGGGCTGCAATGGAAAATGGTCTATCACATGTACCCAGCAGACAATGTCTGTAACTGGTGAGACATTCAGGAGGGCATCTCCCCACAATTTTAATTCCTAGGCAGGAACGTATAGGAAAAAGTGATCCTTCGGAGACCCTGGTCCCAAGTCACATATGGCTTTCAAGGATAAAACCATCACCTTGAATTGGGCTTGGGAGCAGTGTAATTGCTATAGTATTGGAAAAATATGGACCTGATAGCTGGCCCAAACAGCAATCTGGCTGCTGTGTTCTGCACTAGCTTAATCTTCTACACACTCTTTGAAGGCAGCCCCAAGTAGAGCACACTACAATAGTCCAGCCTAGATGAAACTAAGGCATGGATCACTATATTTGACTAACCCCAGAATGGATATGGTTAATGCACCAGCTGAAGATGGGCTCCAAGTCACTCCAAATCACAGTCGCATATCCACCTGGTTTTCTAAACTGAGTGTTGTATCAAGGAGCATTCCCAAACTGTTTTTTCAAGGGGAGTATAACCCTATTGAAGACAGGAAAGATCTGACATCTCTGATCTACCTATCTACTAACCCAGAGAGCCTCTGTCTTGCCAGGTTTACATTTCAGATTGTTCACCCACATCCAACCCATTATTGGCATTCTCAGAATTTGATGGAAAAGAAAGGCAGAACTGGCTATTACCTGCATATTGGTGACATTGCGGCCCATACTTCCTGCTGACCTCTCCCAGTAGCTTCATATAAATATTAAATAGCACAGGAAATCAGATGGAATCCTGCAACACCCTATAGATCAATGGCCATGAGACAGAGCAGGAATCTCCCAACACTATGTTCTGAGACCAGCCCTCCCAATAGTACTTGAACACCACAACACAGTGCCCTTAGTCCCAGTGCCAAGAGGCGGCTATGGTTGATAGTATCAAACTATGATATGACACTATGGTTGATAGTATCAAAGGCTGCAAAATCCAGCAAGACTAACAGTTACTTTCTCCCTGTCTAGTTCTCGATAAAGGTCATAAACCAAGGCAACCAAGCAGTCTCTGTTCCAAATCCTGGCTTGAAGCCAGATTGAAATGGGTCTAAAAAATCAGTCTCTTCCAAGAACTACCGGAGTTGAGAGGCAACAATGTCCTTCAAGATTTTTGCCTTCCCAATCAGTATTACTTCTGTCTTGTTGGGATTTCATTTCTGTTTGTTCACTGTTAGCCATTTTAACCACGACAGGCAGCAATTCAGGATTTCTACTGCATCACTAGGGGATCTGGATGTGAAGATATAGATCTGGGTGTCGTCCACATTGATGACACCCAGATACAAAGCTATGAATGACTTCTCCTAAAAGTTTTACATGGAGGCTGAATGACATGGAGGATCAGATTGCATGCTGAGGATCCCCATAAGCCACCTGTCACACTAAAGTTAGCTTAATGCCAACAGCAAGCATTAGAATTTGATCCATGAGGAATGATTTCAAGCAGTCAAAGAACATCCTGATACTTACCTCTTCCTTCAAGCACCTCAACAAGATGGCATGGTCCACTGTTTCAAAGGCTGCAGATAAATCTCGCAAGAACAACAAGGAGGTATGGTCTTTGCCTACTTTCTGACCAAGATCACCAGCTAAAGCTACCAGAACCATCTCTGTCCTACAGCCCAACCTGAAGCCAAACTGAAAAGGGTCCAGACCAGATAAGTTATCCAAGAGCTGATGTTAGTCTGTTACTGCTCTCTCAGTCACTTTGCTTATAAAGAACATGTTAGAGAAACTGGACAGTAATTGGCCACAACATTTTTGTGTAGAGATGGGATTTTTTAAAGTATGGATAACTGCCTTTTTGAATGGTCAAGGGAAGGTGCCCTAAGGCAGTGATTTGTAATTTGAAAGTTAAAATACATGAAATCAGATCTTTCTTCCCCTTCCCTCACCCATTCTCAAGGAACCCAAAAAATCTGATGTTGAGGTAAGTCAAAGAAATACTGTAGACAAAATATTATGAGGCATGGGGTGGAGGTGGAGAGGGGGGTTTGACTGCAGTGAAGAAATGAACTGCTGCCTCATGCTTGTGTAAATTTTCTATGCTGGTAGAGGGAATAGTTCAGTCCCACCACACATTCAGTAAGAGGGGGAAGCAGAGGGAGAACAGTAGAAGCATTTTGAGCTCTTAATAGTTGAGTATATATTACAGATTCCCTGAGAGTTCAAATGGACTAATATCCCCCGTATCACACTTTACATTAATACAATTATTCACATGCTGTCACCTCTGTAGCAATTTCGGGAAAAACGAATTATGTTAGTTTCCTGGGAGGAGTTAGGAATTAGGCAAGAAGTATAATACCCAGTTCCTATTTCTCCTCAGTTGGGGCCCGAGAAGTATGCGAGAGCTAGACCATCAGTTATTAGGCTAAAGTTTAAAGTTGTGAGCGTTTTAATATAAAAACAGAAATAAATCACTCTGAAAGAACCTCTCCAACATTCTGTTTATGCAAGGCAGAGGAGTAGAAATGTTGCCTGATCCCTTCTCCATGTTGAAACCCGCTGTGATTTGTAGAATTTCATCCACAAGACTTCCTCAGTCCACATTGTCTGTCGCAGGTTCTTAGGCAGCTGGCAGAGAAAGGCAAAGGTGGGCCCAACCACAGTTTGAAGGATCAAACCATGTATTTTTAAAGGTGAGTTGGCCTTCCACCTGAAACATTACATAAAAAGTTAAGAGGGAATAAGCACAGCTTATCAAAGTTGACTGGGGGGAAAATGTGAGTTTTTCCACAATCCAAAGCTTAGAATGTGTTGAGGGGGAAATAAAAGATTTCTTAAAAGCATTTGCTTTAGGATGCATATCCCATTTTTCTTCCAAAGCAGGTTATAGCCACTGTGAATCAGCCTTTCAGGCAAAGTCAAACATATGGCATAATCCAAGCTGAAATTCCACAGTACATACTAATTGCAAATTTATAAATGGCCAGGATTTATTTAAACTGTTGAGAAAGACAAGGCAAGAGAAAAATAGGCTCTTTCAGCTAAAACTTAGCAGGTGGAACAGAATCTGCTGCTGAAGGAATGCGCAGCCATAAAGAATCCTAGCACTGATTTATAGTTCTGTATGTACTTGACTATGCAGTTCCTCATGTTTTGATTTCATCCCTTTCAATCTATCAAAAATAAGACACCGTATTTTACATGATCTGGGATTTATATATTAGCAAAACACACGTCATAATGTGTGGAGGATAACCTATAGATTATAGGATTAACAGGGAAGAAAAGCAATGAATCTGTGCCCCTTACCCATCTCAGTATCCCTGCTAGCAGAGACCGGTCTTCCAGGTCTTTGTTATTTTGCACCATAGAAATAAATTGTAGTTATTCAATAGGGGTTTAGTGCAGGAATTCAGTGGCAGGTGAGGGTGAAATCAAGCAGAAGAACATTATTGCACCATTTATGACTACTGAATCACCCAGTAACTGTTTCTTCTTTCAAGTTGCTGGAATCTATACTAATGTGACTAACTTCACAGAGTTAAGTCCTATTTCAGATACAGTGCAATATATTGCCACTATTAATGCTTCAAGAATAATTGCACATTAGCATGTATAATCTCAGCTTTTTATTTATTCCTTCATATTGGCATGCCACCACTTTATGTAATTGAATAAGAAAATTATCCCGTCTATAGTGACTAGTTTTATTAGACCATAAAAGGAGCAATCTCATTGAGGTCTGTAATTTTTGCTTTTCAGTGTGTGTATCCCTATCTAAAATGTTTGAGCTCTTGCTGTTTCACTGACATAACTGTTAACAGTGCAATTGTATTCCCAACAAATAAGGGCAGCTGGTCAAATCAAAATGCAAAAACATGGAACAGTTTATTACAAGTAAAATTCACTTTCATTGACCTGAGTGAGGTCAATGAAACTGAATTTTACTTCTAATTTTACTTATTTAGGATAGATATTTATACCCGGCTGTTCTCTCCGATGGGGGGAAAAAACTATAACCCAGCTACACAAAAAGTGATGCAGTTTATAAAAATAAAGTGTGTTGCAGTATTACAAACAATGCAAATTCCACTATTCATACAAACTATACAAATTCAACTTTATATGCAAACTATAATAACATATTTTCAAATGGTTGGTATTCAAAATGCAGACAACTGCATGAACAGAAAACAAATGTCCCAGGCTCTGCACAAGTTTTGTTTTAACTTCATCACTATTTCTTTAAAATTCTTCTATTCTTAACAATGACATTTAATAGTTTCTTAATCCTTTTCTTATGTAAATTATTTCCTGTGATCCCAAAAGCGTCTGCTCTGAAGGGAAAAAAAACCTCTCTTAGGTAAAGTAGGAATCAAGCATGGTCGATTCCCCACTCACAATTAGATGCATGCTCGTCACTCCAAATATCGAGGTTTCCAGCAGAACTCCCCACTGCAGCAGCGCCAAAAACGCTTTCATCCTGTTTCCGGCGCTTCCCCACCCACCTCAGTTTATATATGAAGTGGAATTTGCATTGTTCATATGTGAAGTGGAATTTGGATTGTTTGTAATACTGTAACACACCTTATTTTTAAAACTGTGTCAACTTTTATGTTAATGGGTTATAGCTTTTTTCCTTTAAGACAGAAGAGTTGCTCTCTCCAGTAGAGACCCAAAACAGCTTACAACTTAGTTTTTTCCCCCTGCCTCTCTTTTATTCTCACCTTGTGAGGCAGTGTAGGCTGAGACAGTGATTGGCCTGAGGTTATTCAGGTAGTTTTTCTGGCAGGACTACATGCATAGTCTGACAGCATCCACTACAGCATAATCTTATTCTTCACTTTTCAAAAAGATCCACAGAAGCCAAATCTGGATTAAAAGTTCTGTGGAATGCACAGCAAAGCAAGATCCTGTGTGTGTGTAGCTGGAAATCACTCTAGAGTTCAGACTGGGCTACCAGAACCCCAGTGTGACTTTTAAAAGACTAGCATAAATAATTGGAAGGTTCTTAGTTGTACCCACTTGTACCTTGCATAATCAGAGCTCTCCTCTTCTAGGGCAATTAGTGATGACGTCTGTTGAGCTTGAGAGGCTGTAAGCTTGGCTGGCTTGGCATGCATCCCCAGTCTTCATGCTGCTTCATGCTGTGGTTCTTTCGTCACACTGTATCTCTCTACTTCTTACATATGCACAATGAGCTATTGCTGATTTCCTACATTTTGAAAATGATTGAGGTTTCCGCCACCTGGCTGATGGCAGGCAAAAGATGAGACAATTGCCTTGTATGCCGCAAAGATGGACTTTTACACACAAAATTGAAAATTGCTATTAACTTTGCCACAACTACTTTCTTCTCAACACTATTACCAGTACGACTACTACTTATCCTGTTGCCACTCATCCTTATGCGGACTTTTTAAAAAAAGAAAGTAATCCCTCGATGATTCCAACACATATGTTTTTCCCTCTGCACCTACAGAAGGACTTCGCTATGCAAGGACTTCGTAATGTGTTTATTCATGAACAACACAAGAACTTTGTATCTAACCTAGGATGAGAGTTTTGTGCCTCCCAGCCCCTTTCATGCTCGCAACTATGCTGCTAGAAAAGTAGCTTCAGCCTTCCCTGTCACAGTTTTTTATCTTTAAACCATCCCATGTAATGAGTCAGCTTATCTTCAAGAGCATGTAGAGTGTTAAAATGTTTCAGTGTTAATTTTTAAAAAATGAAAGTCCTGATAATTTTGAAATGGTGGACTGAAAATTGGGAGCAACTGGTATCATGTGGGTGGGGGAGGCAAGGAGGAGTGAGAAAACCTAATGCATATGGCTCTCCTTCACTTTTTCTGCAAAGGGAGAGGGGGAAAAGTCACATTTTGAGAGTTTTCCAAAACTACGGGGATTCTCTAATCTGAGAGCTCAGTGAGTCCCAAAGAGGGGGGAATGTAGGCATAACTGAGAACCAAACTGAAAGGGAATGTACGCTTATTGTGATGGAGAATACATGTGTGTGATAGTCTGTGTTACAGCAATTTTACTGCATAGTTACAGAAGCATGGATAAACATGGATGGATTAGATCAGTCTTTTAAAAAAGCAACTCAGTGAATCAGGTGCAGCTGATAGAAGACGCTTTTGACCACTGTGCAAACTGCTTTTGGACAGCAAGGCTAGATCCATAAGTACTCCCCGAGTTCTTAATCTTATCCACTCTACACCCTCCAGACAAAATGGATCAAGTCCTTGAGAACATCAGCTTTCCAGACAAGCATTGCTTCTGTCTCGTCTGAACGCAACTTCAGCTTGTTCTACCTTAGCCATTTGACTACAGCTCCAAAGCAGTGGTTCAGAACTAAGTCAGATATATCTGGAGGTTTGAGTAACAAAATATAGAGCTGGATATCATAGACATATTGGTGACAATCTACCTTAAAGTTCCAGATGATCTCATTCAGTAGCAGTCTCATGTAGACATAGACATCAAGATCATGGGTAAGAGAATAAAACCTAGTGGCACTTCACAGGACAAATCCAATCCAGATTGTTCTCTTCATTCTTAGTGGCCAGTTAGACCAAAAAAAAAAAGACTGAAAGCACCAAAGCTACTCCTTTAACATGATCTCCATGTTCCAACTGGTGGATAAGAATGGAGTGATCAACAGTGTCAAAGGCCACTGTATCAACAGGGAAGGAAATAACCTGTCCATCTTTAAGTAAAGATTGTTTACCAAGGCAAGTAAAGTCACCTTGATATCAAACTCAGGCCTGAAACCAGACTGAAATGGGACATGAGTAGATGTTATTCAGGAACTCCTGGGGCTGATTGGCCACAAGGTACTCTATCGCATTCCTCAGATAAGGTAAATCAGAGGCTGGTCTATAATTGGCCACCACATCCTTAGTCAGTGCAGATATTTTTTTAAGCAAAGCTCTAACAATTGCTTCCTCAAAGGTCTAAAGAGATTCCCTCCCCTCAGTACATGAGACATTATTTGGTTCTCAACAAAGGTTCACATACTTTTCCCCCATATGCTTTCAAAAGTCAGGAAGGGCACTGACCAAGAACACAAGTGGTGACCTTCATGCTGCCAAGGACACTGCCAGTATCCATAAGCAAGATCAGTCTGAATTTGAAAAGGACAAGCAGATGCTTCTGACATATCAGGCACAGGATCTGACCTCAGTTTGGCCACCAAGTCAGAAATAGATGAGAGAGATTTTTCCAACAAAGAACCTTGCAAGAACACCACAGCTAGGGTCAGTGGTATACCACTAATGGGGACAATTTGATCATGTGGGGGGGGGCAGCTCCCTCTGTGCTGCTCAGGCAGGCCCTGCAGCCACAGGCTGACTCCTGCACTCCCCGGCCTCTCTGCTAACAGGGAGGCCAACTGCGGCCACAGCATCTGCCTGAGCATCCTGCTGCTGAGCAGTGGCTGCAGGCTGGCTCCTGCCCAAGAGCTGGCCTCCCTGTCAGCAGGGAGGCAAGAGCCAGCCTGAGCTGTGAGCCGCGGCTGAGGCCAGCTCTGAGACAGGAATCAGCTTGCGGCCATGGTCCAACAGCAGGCGGCTTGGGGGTGGGGTGGGGGTCTGCCGGATGAAGAAGTCTGGCCCACCCCTTCAGGCTGCTCTTTCAGCTGGCAGCCCCTCCGGAGCAAGTGTTGCCCCCAGGTGCCGTTTCCCCCAGGTATGGTTCTGGCTAGGGACCAAACTGACATCACTAGCATGGTTGGACTTAGGTTAAGTCACAAACTACTTTCAATAACTCACCTGTAGCCGCTATCGGTTCCATTGCAAAAATTATATGTAGTTCCAAAATGAGTTTTATAAGAAACGCCAATAGAAGGCAGAGTTTGAGGATACAGAAATGGCACAGGGATGAAGGCTGAAAATCCTCCCGCACACGACAGTCACAAGCAGAAAAGGCCTGCTGTATGTCCGGGAGGCACAAAACTATCATCATATGGATGAGACAAAACCTTAACATATAGTTATGCCCTAAATGACATGCCAAGCGATCCAATGATGGACTCCCAGTGTTGCAGACAGTTCAGCTTTGTCTCAGCTTTCAAACAGGGGCCAATATGCACAAGTGAGTGAGTACAGAAACATTTCAGAAAAAAATGTAGATTGAGCCAAAAGGAAGAAAAAATTTAAATGACAAAACATTAAACAAAAGTAGACATTCTCATATTTGGAGGATTACTATAAGTACAGAGCATAGCTTCTGCAATATATGTACGTATATTTTCCAGAAAGTCACATCTGACTTGTAGGCCCTTTCCGCACGGGCACTGAGTGGGGGTTTATGCTGATGCACCTCCCCGGGACCGTTTGTACAGATGGTCCCGGTAGGGGTGCAGAGGAAGGCGCAGCCTTCACACAGGCTGTGCCTCCCCCGACTGGCTTACTTGCTCCTGCTGGCTCCCATTGCACTGTGGAGGCCTGGGGACACCCCCCCCCCGGTCAGAGTGACAGCTCTGGAGATGAAGGCCAGGGGAGCGTGTCCCCTGGCCTCCACAGTGCGACGGGAGCCAGCAGGAGCAGGTAAGCCGGTTGGGGGAGGCGGGAGGGAAACACCATCTTCCAGCTGCTGCCGTTCGCATGGCAGCGGCTGGAAGGCGCCCCTTTTGAAAAACCTCGCTTGTAGAGCAAGGTTCAAAAGGGGCGTTTCCATGCCGCCTGGGCATCGCCGTCCCTGGAACGCTCTATTCCACCTGTGCGGAAAGGACCGTAGTTACCCTTGTGGGATTTTCAAGGCAAGAGATATTCAGAGTTGGTTAGCCATTACCTCCCTCCATGTCACAACTTTGGTATTCCTTAGAAGTCTCCCATCTAAATACTTGCCAGGATCAACCCTGCTTAGCTTCTGAGATCTGTTGAGATCAGGCTATCCTGGGCTATCCTGGTCAGGTCTCTGCATATATATCCTGGACCAAATTGGGAGTCATGTGCACAAGCAGTTCATGTGCATAAAATACCCTCTTTCCCACAAAGAGGCTCCATTGTGAAAATCTTTTTTGAAATTAAAATCCTGGTTGATCAGATCCTCAAAACAGGATTAGGCAAGACTGTATGCTCCTGAGAAGCTGGGAAGTTTTTAGCTTTCTTTAAAGGCGGCTCCCAATGGGCTCCTTCAGTGCTCCACTGGTCTGCAGCAAAGGAATAGAAACAAAAATATCAATTTGTTTAGTTTCACTGCACATTCTACACATTTTTAAAGCACTACATATTGAAGAAATAAAAGTAAATGAGCTCATCTAAGGTATTATTAGTGCAATTCACTAGGGACTTTAAAATGTCTCATTCCCAACGTTCAAGTTCCCCTTAAATGGTAACATTCACATCCAACATTACAACTCAATAACTAAATGTTGTTCTATCAAGTGAAAGAAATCAATTGCATAAGTCTGTATCACTGAGGCAGTGACTAGCTAGAAGCCTTAATAGCCTCCAACTGCTGTAACAAATTTAGCATCTGCAAGCCTGCATTATTGACTATAATTCTTTCGCCTTATCTGTAGCACTGAATACAGAAAATCACTAGAACATATTACAACAACCGTCACAGTTTTTTCTAATGACCAGCCAATAGATAATAGCTATAAAACTCAGGCCTTTTTTGTTGTTGTTTTTACTACTAGGTCCAATCAAATCTGAATTCTCCACGGAGGCTAAAATGACCACACTGAGATTATCATACTTTTGTCACCTTATGAGAAGACAAGAGTCACTGGAAAAGGCAATAATACTAGGAAAAGTTGAAACCAGCAAGAAAAGAGGAAAGATGAAGACCTAACATGAGATATACAGACTCAATCAAGGAAGGCACAGCCCTCAGTTTGTAAGATCTGAGCAAGGCTGTTAAATATGGGAAGTTTTTGGAGGTCATTCATTCATAAGGTCACCATAAGTCAGAAGCAACCTGATGATACTGAACACACATATAACACACATAGTTAACCTATTTAATCCAGTAGAACAGTAATAGAAGGTACAAATAATTGCTGTAAAGCTGAAAATGGGGAAATAGTTCTAATAAAGCTGAAAACCAGTGCAGTAAAATAAGGAAGTTACTAACAGTGCAATTCGAACCAGTTACACCGTTCCAAGCCCACTGACATCTATAGACTTAGAACAGCGTGACACTAGTTAGGATTGCAATACATCCCGTTAAATATCTAAGAACTGTGTGAATGGGAAGAAGGGGAAGAAAGCAAGCAAGAGGGGCATGAGTAACAAGGACGAATGGATGAGCAAGAGAGAAAGTGATGAGAGGCATCAGAGACAGCAAAGGGGTGGAGGAATGGGAGGAAGGAAAGGCAGGGTGAATGGGATGTGCCATCGACACAAATTCCTTGTGGGTCCCCACTTTGTTATGTTCTATCATCCTTCCCAAAACCAGGGGGAAAAACTAAATGACAGTATTTTTTTTCATCCACACACTAAATGAAAAGATGCCACTGCAACAACATTTAATTGTGAGACACATACGTGTATGTGTTCTCCTTGTCAGTTTCTGTCAACCCTCCTGCAATAACCAGACCCTTAGGCACAGAAATCGGTTTATTGAACAAGATCAAGAGTCCATAGCCACTAGCAATTCATTGCTGGAACTAAAGTTGAAAACAGCAGTTCAGGGTTAAAAACTCCTTTCTTCTAACCCCCTCCTCTGAAATCCTGGCAGGGTGAAGCAGCAGTCTAGGAAAAGCAAGATCTTCAAGTTAGCCCATAGATAAGACAGGTGTTGCCCAACTAGAGGGTGAGAAGGCACTTTTGTGCCCAGAGCAGAAAGGAAAACAAGACAGGGGTTTCCCAAGCCACTTTCTCCTGTCCCTCCCCAAAGATTAATGGCAAAAGTAAGGGGAAAAGCTA
This sequence comes from Sphaerodactylus townsendi, assembly GCF_021028975.2. Taxonomy (NCBI): domain Eukaryota; kingdom Metazoa; phylum Chordata; class Lepidosauria; order Squamata; family Sphaerodactylidae; genus Sphaerodactylus; species Sphaerodactylus townsendi. The sequence continues at coordinate 49,426,514 of NC_059426.1, forward strand.
ACATCCCATTAGGTTTTCACCAGAACTTGACACTGATCACCTGTATGAATTCTCCTCTTGTTTAAAGAAAATGGCTGCCTTTTAAAAGGAGAGAGCAAATATCAAATGAGGATTTTAAAAAAACACTTTGGTTCATTTTATTGTATAGGGCTGATTTGGGAGGCTTTAAAATATGTAGGCTTTGATGGATTTAAGATTTCTCCATTTGAGAGAGTCCCCAATTGGTCAATTTTTTCTTCCCCTCCCCCCACTCCAAGAAAAAAAAAGATTGACAGGCCAGATCACTGGAGTCTTATAAATTGATTGATAGATCAGAGCTAAAGATAGCTTCTTGCCCAATGAATGAGTTTAGTGGTATACAGATGGACTGGGGTCTACTCCCATGGTTAATTAATCGCATGATACGTGAAAAACCATGGATTAAGCAAGGACTCCCCACTGCTTAAGTGCCGAACACGGATTCATCCCGGTTCTGGCGCTCCCTCTCCCCCTTATCACACATTTTTTGAAAACCTGCATGGAAGTGCAGCTTTTTAAAAAACACGCACCAAAACCGGTTCAGTGGGAAGGTTCAGGGGATAGAATGTAGGTTTATTTTTCCGCCATAGGGAGTGACGTGGAGCCTTCCAGCCAATCAGAGTGCAGTGGGCTGTGCGCGAAGCATGCGCAGCCCTTTTTTTTGTTTTGCGCCAGTGGTGGCTACGTTGAAACATGGCTATGTGAAACATTTTTTGACTTCTGTGCGAACTGTAAACTGTAAACTGTGTGAACTGAAATTAGTCCTTTTTGCCAACGAAGCTGCATGGGTAGAGTTTAGAAAATGTCGAAGCCATGCATATACGTTGCTGCGTGCGAAAAACAAGATGAGGGTAGAGTATCGTTCCTGCTCCAACACAATAGCCAATCAGAAGAAAGCTGCTCAAACGCATAGGCAGGGAAATTCTACCTATGCGTCTATGTAGTGACGTAGGTGCGCAAAAATAAAAAAAAGTTCCTGCCCCAACACAACACAACAGCCAATCAGGAAGAACAGAGCCAATGAGCAGATTGTGCATTTGTGGGGAGTGTTGATTGCTTGAAATCGTGATAGACATCGAGGTCCTCATTAGACACACGTTGCAGTGGGGAGGGAGAAACCTCGATAAACAGGGTGCTGATTCTTTTGGAACCGGGATGTGTCTGGTTTAGTTTTCCAGTGGGGATTCCACCCTGGTTTAAACAAACAGAAACAAAACACCCTACCTCTATAGGGGAAGGTCCTGTTTTCCTGCAGTGTTGAGTTAAATAAAAGCAAGACAGAGACTTACTAGCTGGCAGTCTGCCCCTACTCCCCAACCCCAGACTGTCTGGTGATGAAAGTAAAGTATTGGAGAGGAGGGAGCTGGGGGTAGTCTGAAGGCAGCTACGTTGGAAAACACTGTCAAATTTGCCCAAATGGACCAGCTACCATTGGTCAGGACATCCATTCACAGTTCTCCAAAGTGACATGTAGTTTATCTCTGTATCCCTGGCAACAGTAGAGAGAAAGGTCAGTAGTAATAAGTCACCGTAGAGTCAGAGTGGGAAATCAGAATGCAGTTCATGAAGTGTTTCTCCACCAGTATATTCCTGCGAATGAGCTTTCAAAATAAATTATAGCCTATAAGGGTTTTTAATGACCTTCCACATAGATATCAGTTGAAGAAAACTTTTGCTTTAAGGGAAATTGTTGTGGCAAAAAGTTAGGGGAAAGTTTGTTTTTAATCATTTTAGAAATGCCTAAAGATTTTAATCCTCATACCTTGCATTGCAAATACATCAGGGATGCTGTGAGTTAGCGACATGATATCAGGCATAGCTTTCCTATACTTTAATTTTGTCACTCTGCATATTACCTTTTCTGTTAATTATTTTCTGCATATGATAATATCAAAAGGCTTTGAATGAATGATGTAAGGAAGGGAATAGGTGAACCCAGCAGGAACCAGTAACCAGCATGCTAGTTGATGATATCTTCTTGATTTCTATAGTCAAGCTAAACTGTTAGTTCCCCGCTGATAAACTACATCTTACAAGTTTGCATGTTCCTGGAGTGACTGAAAACTTAATTGGCTCCAGTGTTACAGCAGAAGGAGGAGTGAGAGCTTTATCTCTCCTGATGAAAGAACCACATATTATTTTGGCATGAAGGAAAAGGACACACAGATTTACTCATGAGTGAAAGAAATGAAAATAAACGTCTTCAACATGAGCTGAGAGTTAGCTCTCTCGTAGGTAATCTTAGAGCTGTACTTTGGATATAGAAAAAGCAGTCTGCAGATAAGGGAATACAATATGACATAGCCATTTTTGTAGCTATAATTTACCATTCCCCATACAAAGAGTGGAAAAACCTACATACATTGGCAGAGCCATTGTCAAGTTGCGCATGCTTTGCACAGTTAGGCACTATGGTTAAACCCCTTATATTGCCAGTGAAATATTCAGATAAAAAGGGTGGGAAAGACCACGGTCTTAGATCTTGGTTTGGATCTCAGTCTAACAACTGTTGCTGCTCGTCAGAGCTGGTAGTGTTAGGCTAGATTAATTGAATGTGTGACCATTCAGACCACTTCAGATGTTCATATGGGTTGGAGTCAAGGCAGGAGAGGACCCAGCCAAGACAGCTGAGGACCCTGCACATTTATAAGCAAAAGATATTAACCTCACTTAGGCCCTTTCCACACAGGCCATAAACAGCATCCTAGAGTCAGCAAAAACGCCGTCCCTAGGGGGCTGTTCGCATGGGAGGCACTCAGCGAGGTTTTTCGGAAGCAGCGTCTTCCAACTGCTGCCATGCGAGTGGCAGCAGCTGGAAGGCGCCATTCCCCCCCTTTCCCGAATGCCTTACCGTCCCCTCCGGCCTTCCGGCGCGTTGCACAGGCCAGGGGACACGGCCCCCCTGCCCTGCAACTTCAGAGCTGTCCGGTAAGCCGGAGGGGATGATAAGGTGTTCAGGGGATGGCACAGCCTCTGCGCAGGCTGTGCCGTCACCACCCCTACCGGGACGGCCAGGTGCAAGCGGGTCCCGGGGGGGGAGATAATCAGCGTCGTTTATGCCGACGCTTGCAGCATGGCCGTCTTGGAAACAGCCTTATAACCGGGCATTGTTATAGCGCGAGAACGGCACTGCAGCCGCTTTTTGCAATATCCAAACTAAACAGAAATATAGTAGATTAGCCAGCAAGCATTCCTGACTGCACACTCTGTCTGACTGCAATTCAGGTATCACTTTAAGCAAACATTAAACAAATACATGCACACACCCGATTTGTTATCATGCTTGCACACATGTTATGCAGCATGTTCCTCTTTTCTCATGTGGGAAATTCCAATCAAAATCTAATACCCATTACCTGTGCCATACAAATTCAAGCTTGCAGTTTAACTGCAATTTACAGGCTTATCCTCTAACAGCAAGACTCACTTCTACAACAGTTTCATTCCATGATTTTCTTCCACATTAGGCACAGCGACAGACAGTGGATCAGTGCAGAGTAATTAAGGACAAGGTATGGCTTGCAAATGTGTAAAAGATGTACAAGTGCCATTCCAGTCAGTTAAGCCCTTCTATGTCCATTGAAGTCAACGGGCTTAGAAGAGTGTAATTCAGTTTGGGACTGCCACACCTAAAAGCCAAAACAATAAGAAAAACTTGCCTTTAGTTAGAAAACTTCATATCTTCCAGTCCTGCACATATGTAAATACACTGTTTTGTACTTCTTAAAACAGGGAGCACTGAGCAAAGCACCACCATAACACATTGCTAACAACTCTTTGTCTTCAGTAAGCTACAGAAGGAGACCAAATTGTAAACTGACTACAACAGGCTTCTTTTAAAATTGTCTAACAAAAGGTTTAGCTTCATCATGGAACTGGCTATATTTGTTATATTTCAGTTTCAACTGAGAGATATTTAGCACTTTTTACTATCCAGGTGGGAGTATGGGGAGCCTATGAGGCATATTGGTTCGATATGCATTCATATATACAGGTGAAGATGTATCTGCCCCCTATCTTGCCAGGGACATTCAGAAGGGTGATGGCTGCAACCAGAACCTGAAAAACTCTAGCACAAATATATTTTACAGTAAAAATTTAAAAGGTAATCCACACATACACAACTAACGCCCATCTTCCTCATAAAAGGGATATGATTTAGCAAGGACAGATAGCAAAAATGCAACTAATACTTAGGGACAATTAGAAAGTATGAAACTTTCATGACATCTGTACTGCATCTGTAGTATTTTAATATACAAAACTGTGGGAGGACAGTAAACGATTATTTTTTGGTATGGGGCTTTGTACTACTTCATATTAGACATATGGACATTCCCAACTTTAACCAAAATCTGGCGGGGGGGGGACCTCTGTTTTATCTCATCTTTAAGAACAAGAACCAATTTTTTAGTACCATTTCAAATTGTATTTTGTAACAAGTACAAAACCATAAATGAATGGTAGGAAATTGGAGTCTTCTGAGCCACATCTAATCCACAGATAACTACTAGTTGACATACAATGTACCTGTTCTCATCCCCAGATAAGATATCTTTTTTTAGCCTCCTCACAGTTGGCTTTGACAGGAACAGAAAGTTCTCAGAGATTCATGTCATTGACTTTGCTATCCATGCGTTCCCTGCACATAGTATCAGGTCTAAGTCTTCCAGTAATCTTTTGAACATACCAAAAGATCCCTGGGTAAAGGACATGAACTGACCTGGCATATCCTTTTGCTCTACCCAGTTCACAGCAACGGAATATCTAGAAGTGGCAGAGCCGCAGAGACTTGTGGGGGGCATCGCATTTGCCTCTACTCACTATTTCTTCTGTTCTTTCCCTCAAAAACCCATAGCCCCTTCCCTTTCCCTACATCCAGCAATCTTTCCCACCCATCAGCCAACCTACATTTATCTGCCTTAATGCAGGGGCGTACTGCAGTTGTTTTTTTCTTCCTCAAACTTTGTAAAGTTCATTAGACCAGAATGTTAATGGTTTTTTAATTGCTTCAGAGAGCTCCAGCTATTGGGCTTACACTGCTGCACGGCTTAATTGCTGGTCTCAGTCCTCTTTTTCCAAATATTATTTATTTTTATACAAATTATATATAAATCCCTGTTGTAAAAGAACCGCACAACAGGACAGCACAATCTGAAATTCAATGTGTGCAACTACTGTGAAAAACATGACTTGAAATTTGTCTTTGTCCTTTCCCTCCCTCCCTGCTTCCTTTCCTTCCTGGCTCTGTGCTGTGTTTCCAATGCGGGGGGGGGGGGGGGCAATTGGGGGTGCTGGATACATTTCTATAAAGCATTTTCTCAGCAGTAATCAAACATTTTGAAAGCATTTTAAGTCATATGACACTTAAAACGCTTTAAAGTGTTATAACAGTTGTTAAGCATTTTGAAAACATTTCTGCTGTGTGGCATGGACCATTGCTGTGTTCAGTTGGGGCACGTTCGATAATGTGTTGGTGACTTTGCGATGATCTGGTACAAAAAAAAATCATTGTTTGGTCATGGTAGGGGAGGGTGGCCACCCATAGGGTGTGTGTGTGGAAAACTCCAGGCTACATTTTCCCTAGATACACCTCTGCCTGAATGTCATCAGCTTTACTTCCCTACTCCTGGCAGCTTCTACCTGGAAAAACTATGTCCCAGTTGTACAGTGTTGGCTGCCAGATGGGACCCAAGTTGTATAGTAGTGCAAGGGTGTAGCTGAGTAGAACGGTGCCTGGGGCTCACCCTAGGCACTGCCTCTCTTATCTGAGCCCCTTCTCTAAACTCCCAGAGTTTGAGACAGAAGCACAGTAGGGCTGGTCCTGCACCCAAGTTCCACATGGAGTTTGGGAGCAGAAAGAGCCTGTTCAGTGCTAACTTTAGGTGGCCAGGATCAAGAGTCAAGTCTGCAGTTTAAAACATGATCCTAGCCTCCCTAAGGCCAGGATCAAACTGAGCTTCTGTGCCCACTGTTTCCAGCTTTATAGTGTTAGCTCTACCCCCAAGCTCCACTTGACTGATGGTGCAGGTTGAGGAGCAGAGTCAACAGTATAAAATTGGAGCCAGTGAGCTCAGAGGCTCAGTTTGATCGTAGCCTCAGGGAGGATAGGGTCAAGCTTTAAACTGCAGACTTGGGAGAGCCCAACTGGTCCCACTCCCAACTCCATGTAGAGCTTAGGGGCAAGCCAGCCAACTGGCCCTGGTCAACTGTGTTCTTTCCTTGAACTTCACAGGGAGTTCTAGGAAGCTGTTTTGTGGGGCATGTAACGTGCCCCCACATGACCATCAGGAGTGAGTGGCATCCAGGACTCAAGCCCCCCCCCCCCCGTGTCCCTTCTCCCAGCTACCCCTAAGAGCTTACAAAGAGCTCTCTTTTCCCTTCGCATTTCTTTCCCCACATTACTTCTTATTTTCTGCCCCTTAATAACCCACATATTCTCATGTTCCAAGGTTTGTGTGTGTGTGTGTGTGTGTGTGTGTTTTTAAAGATTACAGAACTTTCTGCAAACCTAGGGCTTTTCTAAATTTTGTAGAACAATCTGTCTTGTCTGCCCATGGACTGAGTCTATGGATTTAAGTATCCATAGGTTGGGCCATGTAGAGAATTAGATATACTGGTGTGCTACTTTCAATATTAATCTGCATTAAAAATGGAACCATAAATTCTACAACATATACAGTGTTGGCTAATCTAAAATACTTCAACTTATCACAGTGATGCTGAATGTTCCATACCTGACATACATTAGCCCCAAATAATTTCATTGTTTAGTACATTAGCTCCAAATAATCGAAGATATAAAGTGCAATTACATAAAGAGTTACTCCAGTCTAATCCCATTGAAATCAGTAGCCTTAAGGTGGAGTGACTCTGCACAGGTTTGCATTGACAGTATAACCAGAAACAAAAACTGCAGTGAGACCACTGCCTGCAGTATGCTGAAGCCCATTCTAGTTGATAGAACTGAAAAAAAACTTTCCTAAACTGCATTTTATGCTAATTAAAACAAATCCAACTTTTTTCCTACTACTGTTCAACTGTCACCTTAATTAGGGTTGCCAGCAACCCTGTTCCTTAACAGAGGCTTCATGAGACATTGTTTTATCTGTGCCATGAAAAACTTCAACTGCCCATTTCCACACATTAAGCCTTTGATGAAGGGAGAAGATATTTTTCTCAAAATTGTTGGCAAGTCTAGCCCTGAATATTAAAAAGGTTACCTGGCTGAGTTAGTCTATGTAAGATCAAGCCCTTTGAACTAGCATTAAGGGAGAGTGTCAAGTTCTACTGACACATTCTATTCTTTTGAAACCAAGTTTGCATGTTGGTCATCAGCAGGTCTTAAAATACTCTTAGATCAATCAATTCCTTTATTATTTGCTCAAGTAGTTTTTCTAATACTAAGCTTCAGCTGACTGTTCATTACCTTTGCTATACCTCCCTTTTTAGTCTCCTTTCATGCTCATAGAAAGGCTTTGAATGCATTGATTACCATTATTGCATCCATTCCTCTTTTAATTAGGAACCTATTCTAACCACTCTGTCTAAAGCTGGGTCAGCACATCTTATAGGAAGCCTGAGTTCTAAAAGGGTTTAATTGCTAATAGAGTTTGTTCCGTATTGCATATTTGACTAGTTTCCAAATCTCAAATCACATGCTATTCCCCTGCCCTCAAAATAAGATCAGAAATATTTAAGGACTATAAGATTGCATCAGCTTGCCTGTACTGGAGTAAAGTCAAGGGTGCTCTAGCATGAGAAAAAGACACACATTCAGCTACATCCCAATTTTTCCCCCCATGGGTTCCCTGACCCTCAGAGCCAGCTTTCAAGAGACAGGCTGCAGAAAATTTGAGAAAGAGCTGCAATGTAAGCAGAAATTTAGTCACAGAACTCTGCTCATGGTTTCTTGGATCTTACTTTTTTTCATTAAACAGCCCTAGAACAACAAATTACAAACACACTATTTTGTACTGCTAAGTATTTTTAGGGGCAAGGGGGTTCTTCATCATGGCAACAAATTCTGTGCTATCTTAACCCTATACTTTTATTTTTAAAACTAACCCATTTGTATGTTTAACAGACATCAATCTACATTAAACAGAGTATGCCTTTAATTTAGAAAAGAACTTTGCTGGGGCCGAATGCAGAAGATGGTCTAAAACCTATCAGCTTCGTCAGCATGGCCACTGGGTCATGCTGATAGGGGCTGATGGGAACCTGCGGCTCTCCAGATAAATTCAGGAACTTCTGTTCCCATCAGCCGGTCTGTCGTGGCCAATTGGCCATGCTGATAGAAACTGATAAGGAGTATGGGAATAAGCCCCACTGAATTCTCCCCCAATCTAGGATCACCTCACAGAAGAAAGCAACCTCTTGTCGTTATGGAGATTCTGGCAGCCAGCTGTTTTTAAAGCAGGAGTTAGAGCTGAGTGTCATCCACATACTGGTACCACCCAACCCTAAACTTACTGACGATTTCTGCCAGAGGGTAAATGCAGATATTAAACAATATCAGGGAGATGATCAACCCTATGGAATTCCAATGGTTAGGGCCCAGGGAGCTAACCTCTCTCCACTGATGGCTACCCTCCATGACTGTCCCTGGAGGACTGCAGAGACCCACTTCAGTGTAATGCCCCTCACTCCGAGGGAGTCTGGGCAATCAACCTGGGCCAAATGATCAACTGTGTAGAAAGCAACTGACAGATGCTAAAGGATTAATAGTACAGGCCAACCTTTGTCAAGATGTAATCTGAGGTAATCAACCAGGGCAGTCTCAGTGCCAAACCACAGCCTGAAATTGGATTGGAAGGGATCTGGGGCAAATGTTTCATTCAGGAAATCCTGAAACAGCTCCGTCACTGCTCATTCAATCACCTTTCTTTTGAATGGAAGGTTTGACACTGGGTGGCAATGGGTTAGGTCCCTCTCATCTAAAGATTTTTTTTTCAGGAGAGTTGTCTCCATCACATACTGAGATCTTGTTTACATCAATCTAAATAGTGGAATAATAATAGAAGATGGGGCCCATGTATTAAATTGGAATGAGAACCTGCAAGAGTTCTTGCTGATATATTTTAGATTTAAATGATATTTTTGTAATTGTGGTTTTAAAGTATTTATTGCTGTTTTATGTATTGTTTTACTGGTTGTTGTAAACCACCCTGACCTTCTAGGGAAGGGTTAAACAAACAAATAAACGAACAAACAAACAAATAAACCAGGGGCTACAGAGGTTAGAGAGCTTTGGGGAGCAATTCGGTCAGTGGCTTCCTGCTGGTCCAAATTAGTGTTCAGATGAACATAATGATGTGGATGTTCCCTGTTTCGCGTCTGGCTTTCCTACCTGTGCATGATGGATTTCCCTGTGAACCTTAGAGTGCAATGTGTAAGCCACTCTTTCACCTGTCTGTTCTTTCCCCATACTTGATCCTAGTCTCATTCTACAAGATGTCTCCTATTTCTTCCCTGCTTTCCTTCCCTCTTCCCCATGGAAAACCGTAGCAATTCTCAATGAGGGAGGATGCAAAAAGTAGAAGGTACTTTTAACTAGACTAATTTTTAATAGCAGAAAACTGATGAATGATTCACACTTCACTAATAAAAACTTATGTGTATTAAAGAGGCTCAGAAATTTCATGTGCTTCAGAAGTGTATTTTGTGGAAACTGGTGATAGACTGGGCTACCAAAAGCTCCCATGAGATACTCGACAAAGATTTCTTCTTCCTCCACACATTTAATGAGCATTTTAAAAAACCCATAAAATTTAGAAGAAAAAAAGGGGAAGGGATTTGCACAAACGCTGAAAAAAGCATATGCCCCACTGAACTCAATGGCCTATTATGCCAGCAGTGCTTACCTGGGGCACTTTTCATCACAGTGAGCTTTTCCCACAGCTCTCTGTTTAAATTGGAGATTTTCCTGCTGCAAGGCATCCCCAGCTAGGCCAGCCACCATTTTGCTTGCCCACCACCCCTTGTTGCTTCCTGTATTGCCTGCCTTCTTTTATTTTGGTTTGGTTTTGGCTGTTGCAGGTCTAGAATACCTAGGCTAGATCAGAACCTCTTAAAAAAAGAAACCCCTCAGGCTTGAAGAGTGGTGGAAACTACTATTGAGTGGGCAGCAAAAGGTGGGCGTGGCAAGCAAAGCCAAAGCAAGCAAAATGCTTTCTCTTTCCCTTCTCTTTTTCTGAGGGGTGGGGGAGTGGGTCGCACTTTTCCTGCTTTCAGAAGTCATGGAGCAACTCTGATCAGAGCCACCATGAGTTCCAAAGAGGCTAAAATGAGTGTGTAACTGATAATCCAAGCCGAAGGGATGGATGCTCAAAGCGAGGTGGACCACAAGAACATAATAGGCCAATGAAATTTCATTTTTCTTCATTTTTCCAGTTGGCTTGGCAAATCAGAAATAAAAAGCCTACACAGAGAGGGGGGGGGAGGAAGGAAGGAAGGAAGGAAGGAAGGAAGGAAGGAAGGAAGGAAGGAAGGCACTTACCAATCAGGAAAGTTCTCTTCTTTTTTTCTAATTTTAACCAGTTGCTCAACTGGAAATCACAGCAAGTTATTTCTTGCTTCAGAGGGTACAGGCTATGATTTCAAATCAAGTAATATGGAAGCTATTCTGGGTTCCTCATGGGACTTCTTGTTGTCGTTGAAGCCCTGGATTTCAACTGTTGTCCCAGACCAACAAGTATGGGAGCAAATAATTTAAACAAGTGCCATGATTTGTAGGATTAGCAGTACAATCCTATCCAGAGTTAGACCAGCCTATGCCTATTGATTTAAATAAGCTTAGACAGTAGGGATTTCCCTGTAATTTTACGAGTATGTAGGATTACCAATTTTAAGATGGGGCCTGGAGTTCTCCCATAATTAAGACTTCCATCTAGACTACAGAGATCAGTGTCCAAAGAAGAAATGGCAGACTCTACACTGCTGAACAACTTCATAAACTCTGCCCTCCCCAGGCTCCAGGCTCAAATTTCCAGAAATCCCCTACACTTGTGTAGGGAATCCTGAGGGTAATAGTAAAATAAAATAAAATGTTTACAGTAGAATCCTAAGCAGGTCCTACTTCAAATCTTGCTCAAGTCTATTTAACAGGGCTTAGACTCAGGAAAGTATTTTTAGGATTACACTGCTAGTCTGTTCATAATTAGAAACACTAACAGCTCCATTGGAACTGATTTAAATAGCAATTAACAGAACCTGTGCATAATGCATTTTGTGGTCCAAAGGTTTTTGTGAACATGCATTTTCTGTTAATCTCAGGGAAACATGGTTTTAGGTGATGCGTTGATCACTAGCATGACAAATCTAATGCCATTTTAATGGGGTCTGATCATAACAGGACAGACATTTATTCAGTAGTTTAAACCCTATTGTTCCACTGAACACCAAAGTAAGTTCAGCTTTCCTTTATGAGACATAAGATTCACATTTTTAAAAATCTTTCTAAATTCATCATCTGAATTTAGATTATATCATTTTACTTGGAAAATTTTACTTGTATAATTGTAAAATATGTTTTTCAGTCTTTCTGCTTGAATATAAAGATCTCAGAAATATGCTGGCAATTTCTCCCCTTATCTCTACTCGTAATACTACCTTTGTGCAGCAGATAGCGCTCAAGATGTTTGTATTTATGAAACAGGGCCAAGTGATGGAGTTACCAGCTGTTGTTCGATTGCTGTCAGACAAATTTATCTTTATTCTTTCTGGCAAACTTCTTAGAATTAGTTAAACTGCTTTCTTTGAAAGGATTTCTTCTTCTTACTCTTTCATTAACTGATTTTGAAATAATTTTCATGTATTATTGTATTACAGAGAAAGTAATGTATTATTGTAATGTATCACTGTGCAAGTAACAAGCATATGCCTAAAATGAATATCACAATTCTTGCAAATCCTACCAAATGAAATTAATAGATTTAAGCCTGAATCTAAAGAGCTACTTAGGCTAAACAAAAGAAATGTCACTAGTCTCAAGGAAATTAATTCAATTCAGAGCTACAGAAAAGAAGAAGAAGGGTTTGGATTTATACCCTGCATTTCTCTACCTTTAAAGTCTTAAAGGAGCTTACAATCACTTTCCCTTCCTCTACCCAGAACAGATACCTTAGCCCCTTTCACACAGGCCAAATACAGTGCTGTGCAAACTGTGTAAATAACACCGGGTCGCCCTGGTCCATTTGCACAGCTGGCCCTCCCGTCAACGGCAAGCGAATCGGCTGGACTTTGCATGGCGGTGCGGCGGTTTTTTTGTTGGCCATCATTTCTGCATAGCTACACAGGAATGCGCCTCCTGCCCGACCGTTCGCTTGGCACCGGTTGCAGAGCACTGTTTTTGGAAAGAATCGCTAGTTTAGCGATTCACCAAAACACCGTTTGAGAGGGAATGGAGCATTGCAGCTTCGTTGCAGCAACAGCGGCTATGCCAGTGGTGGCGAACCTATGGCACGGGTGCCAGAGATGGCACTCAGATCCGCCTCTGTGGGCACACGGGCACAGAGTTCATCTTGTGATAATAATGTAATTATTTCAGGGAGATTATTAGCTTTAAACCGAAGACCTAGTTTTGGGGAAGCAGTGTAGGTAACCCTGTTAAGCGCTGTTAAACCCCACTGATTTTCATGGGAAGAATGAAAGCGTGATCTGGGAGTAAGCTCAGTTGCTGGCAATGGGGTTTGCTTCTGAGTAAACCCTCCTAGGGTCGTGATTCACCCGTTTGAAGTGTTGCACAGTTGCTTCAAAGCGAAGCCACCAACTACCACTGAGCTTACTCCCGAATAACACGTGCCTTGGAGCCAACCGTTTTTTCTATACTAAAACCTCAGTATTCAGGTTAAATTGCCGGGTTGGCACTTTGCATAAATGTGGGTTTTGGGTTGCAATTTGGGCACTCGGTCTCTAAAAGGTTCACCATCACTGGGCTATGCAAACTTCTCTCCCAAAATGGTGTTTTTACCGTCCTTAAACCACTTTTTTGGCCTGTGCAGAAGGGGCCCCTGTGAGGTAGGTGGGGCTGAGAAAGTTCTGAGAGCCGTGACCAGCCCAAGGTTATGTTGCAGGCTTCATGTTTAGGATTGGGGAAACAAACCTGGTTCACCAGATTAGAATTCACCACTTTTAACCACTGCACTCTACAATATTTAATATTATCATTTAAGAATAATGGTTTAGATCCAAATCTCATTATCTACACATGAAAGGGCACTTCTACTATTGGAAAGAAGAATGATTTTTGTCTGTTCACCCCAAATCGCAGTTTATATTATGATCTTTGAATATATCCTGCATGATTCTGTAACTTAGAACCATATTTCAATATTATAACAACACTCTAGTACACATGACTTGTTGCAACCATAGCATAATATGCATATACTTGTTAAAGTATTGTATCTTTAGGTTGTAAGTAAAGTTGTTTCTACAGACCAACTGTTTTAGTTTTAAACCAGTTTATTCAGTCCTCCAGGTAACAGGTAGCATTTTGAATATGCCTAAACACAATTCTCTTAGACTAAAACCACAAGCGTTCTTGGTATGTAAACTACAGCATAAAAGTACCATTTTAATTAATGTGAACTCAGAACCATTTGGTTTTAAGAATGATCTTCATCCTTCCTGCTTTTGATTTCATTGTCTTGACATCACTACATTGTTATTCACCACCTAAAGGCATCATATTTTCAATAGTATTTCACATGCACAGATGTAAAAATGACTTCTGCATAGTAAAAATTAGGATGGAATGTCCACACCACACAACATAGTGGGTTGAATCTCCCAAACCATCAGCAGAGGTTGTGGTTGGTTTTCCTGGCTTTCCCCTCCTCACAGCACTCCTTTCCAATCCCAGGGAAATTTATACCCAGGCCAGGATGGCAGAATCTGCATGAAGTAATGTCCATGTGAGCAGTGGAAATTGCTTTATCCTCCCTCTCCATGTACCGAGCAAATTTCACCCCTTCCTGCTCCACACAGAAGCTGTCCAACGCACATACTTATTACTCCATGTGGTTCTCTTATGCTTAGGAATAAACTTTCCCAAGTTGGAAAGGACAGCTAGAGGGCAATTGAATGACAGGGTGAACAACAGTCCTTGTACAGTCTTTGTGTGAGCTTTGCATTTTAAAATATTGGCAGGTATAACGCATATAATAGTTTGAAACATAGGCTCATTCCGCACATGCAGAATAATGCACTTTCAAACTGCTTTCAGTGCTCTTTGAAGCTGTGCGGAATAGCAAAATCCACTTGCAAACAATTGTGAAAGTGGTTTGAAAACGCATTATTTTGCATGTGCGGAAGGGGCCATAGTGACTATTCCATACTTAATGAGTAATATATGAAAAATAACCCCTTTGTCATAGTAATTGTATGTTCTGGATCCAGGCAGTGTTTTTGCTCCATCTCGCCCAATTCCCTTCCTGACTACAGCCCCTGTTCTACTTGGCTTTTTAATGTCCCATGATCCCCAGCACATGCTCAAAGAGGATGTATCCTTCCTGTTATCACCTGGCTGAATCCAAGCCAATGTCTATATTTATACTATTAGGATTTTTTTAAACACACACATTTATTTATGCCATTTTTATATTGCCTCGCCTGAGTCCTGCTTGAGGCACTTTACAGGTAAAAACACCATAAAATTGTCAAATCATCATGAATTAGTATAAAACACCCACCCACAATTAAAAACAAATGATTTAAAACAAGCTAGAGGCATAAAAACAGTATAAAGAATACCTCGCACAAGAATTTCTTTTTACCACTGCTACTGAGTAATACATAAGGGATGTCTTTTCCGAGGTTGCAATTATCTTTTTATCATATGTCATACAGCAATTAAGAAAATATGGCCCCTATCAGTTCATGCAGTTACATGGATGCACGCATGCTTACTGAACCATATTTGTACTTAAGCAAGATCCTAAATGTGGCAGTGGGTAATGAAACCTGATTGTCATATCTAGTGTACACTTCCAAAGGGTCGATGTAGGACTATTCCATAGGTTTATGCACAGCTTCTGAAAAAAAAATTACTTTCTTTAAAAATTGCAATTTTTTAAAATGATGGACTTGAAAGTAGTTTGGGGCCATTTGCAGCAATAGCAAAGGTTGTAGCCTTCATAATTTATCTCAGGGCAATGGAAACCAAAAGAGGAAGGAACTGCCTGCCGTCCCACTTTCACAAAATGGTTCCAATTATATTTGTGCTTTTTATGGCTGCTCAGAAATGGAAACATGTTTTTTTCCCATGATGCTTGTTTCTCCTCTTTTTGCTTATTCTCATACAAATCTGTCCAGTGACCAGGCATTCTTGCAACCCTTCACCTGCCTCCCAACAATGGATTTGCTTTCTCCACTTAATATGTGCAATGCTTCTGATTTTCCTCTAACGGCCCAAGAGATAGCATTCTCTGACTGAAATTTTCCTTCTGTCTTATAGATCCAAAATTAATTAACAGTGTTTTACAGCACTACTCCTGTGCTTTGTATATGATCCTGTGCTATGGTGAGGGCCCCCCTATGTGATGTAGCAGCTGGTTTCCCATCCTAAGGATCAGTCGAATTCAGAGTCTTGGGCTGTCACAGCGGAATGAGAAGCATATGACAGGATCAATGGAAGAGGCTGAAGCAAGTAACAAGAATTTTCATACATGTTTCCCAGGAGATCACCATTTTAAGCCAAGTAAAAAATGTGTCAACGTTAAAAATGTGTCAAAGCATGTGCAATGCTTGCAGAACCTGAAACCTGAATACGTGCTGCCTTTGACAAAAGTTATCATGCTACCATTTACCTACTGAAGAATACAGAAAAAAGGAATGCTGGGAACAACTTGTCTGAGAAAGGGAACTAATACTTAAACTAACTGCATAATGTAATATACTATAGAGATATTTTCTAACATAACAATAATGTGGTCCCTGTAATCAAATGGTTCTGTGTTCAACATCATGGATTTGGAAAAGGAGGTCTTGAGGGCATTATTGTACCTTTCTGATGATTCAAAATATGTCATTTTTTAAAATGTCATCACAGTGCTTGAATGCCCCTGAAGTACCCAGCCAGAAATCTGCTTGTCCAGAGCTTTTATTAAAGAGCAGTGAAACACCTAAAAGGCAATTTCCTTATGTTTACTTGACTCACTCAATTCCACACATTTCAAGTGATATCACATATTGCATCACAGAATTACAGAGAATTAGCTTTCTAAAATGCTTATGAACAGTATTGTGAGGAAGAGCAGGACTTTAAGCTTGGATAGAAAACTACTACTCTGAAATCAGTGCAGAAATGTTTTTGATATAGCACAAAAAAGTGATCAAGTATCAAATCACTGTACACGAGAATCAAACTTGAACTCTAAGAAAAAGCAAACAAAATGTACAACACACTGAAAACTAGAGTACAACAATATGTGATATACACTTTAACAAACACACAAGTTAGAACTGCAAATACATTGTTTTTAGGTACGCTATATAAAGGAAGAAGTACTTTAAAGTAATAGCATTCTAATCAAACAAAAAGGTGGGGGCAAAGCAGAGGTGGGATCCAACCAGTTCTCACCACTTCTCTAGAAGTGGTTACTAATTTTTTCTGAGTACCGAGAAGTGGTTACTAAAGCAACCTCCCTGCCCAATAGGGACTGGAGGTGCGTGTGTGGAGCCGCGCCACTGTTTGAATCCTACCACCATCGCAACCTGTTATTAAAATTTTTGGATCCCACCACTGGGGCAAAGTTGCAAACAAACCAAGCAAGGCATGCTATATCTAGTTCAGTCTTTGGTATAATAGTGTCTGGATTGTAAAATGGGAGCGGCAGAATGCTTGTGGTAGTCATTTGCAGCGTTTTGTGGGATACTGAGTCCATTTTATCCATTCTTCTCTATCTTTAGATATTGCTGTCACTGTTTCTGGAGCTGAGCACAAAAGCACAGCTCTGCATTTATCATTCCTTCCACCCTGAACACTTAAAAGATAGTTTTCCCTAAGCCAGTAGTGTAGCGCTAAGGGGACAGGGGGAGTGCCATGCACCAAGCAGGTATCCCTGTGGGGGGCATGGCAGGGCATTCTGGGGGCATAGTGGGACATTCTGGGGGCATTCCAGGGCGGGGGCTGATGGCGGTGTGGCAGGGGCACAGGATGCATGCGTGCCCTGGGCACAGTTCCCCCTCGCTCTGCCCCTGCCCTAAGCCAGCTGTTAAGGCTCAAAAGAAATTCCACTGATAACTAAGGATTTTGAGATTGCAAGACATCAGTTCAATCCAGAGGTCCCCAAACTTTTTAAACAGGGGGCCAGTTCATTGTCCCTCAGACTGTTGGAGGGCCGGACTAAAAAAAACTATGAACAAATTCCTATGCACAAATGATCGAAAAATGTTTGATTTCACCTTTCAGCCTTTCTGTCATGGTCTATTTTTAGAACAGTGACCAAAGTATGTCAAGTACAGGGTGGGCTCCAAATATTGTTGGGGAGGCTGTGGAATACCTTCCCCTGTAAAAAAAAAAAAAAGCAGAACTTTCCCAATGAAGCATTCCATCTAACCCAGGATCAGGTATCTTCCTGGGTTCTTTCCTCCCTAGCAGCCAGCGAGCGATTTGCCAGCCTGGCTGATGCCAGTGGGAGTGAGGTGGAACAGAAAGCCTGAGAGCAACACATGGAGTAGCCGGGAGGGAAGGACAGAACAGGAGTTGCCACGTGTAAGGTTTCCAACTCTGGGTCAGAAAATTCATGGAGATTTGGGGGTGCCATCATGTAATTGCAATCAGCAGCCGTTGGGGCCGGTTCCTGCTCTCCCTCGAGCCCCCACTACACATGAATGGAGCCATCGCCGCCATGCCTGGCGGGCCGGATAAATGCCTTCAGGGGGCCACATTTGGCCCCCGGGCCGTAGTTTGGGGACCCCTGGTTCAATCAATCAATGTTTATTAGCCACAGGCCATACACACAAGACATCAGTTGATACAAACATACAGAAATAGAGGGTATCCCACACAAGTCTTACAGTGAGCATGGGAAAGAGTGAAATTGACCAAAAGGGAAGAATTGTTTACATCTAAAACCCAGAGAGTGTCAATTTCCCCGTTCCGGCAATAATTCACTTGATGGGTTCAAGGATTTTATTGAAGACATGAGAAAGACAGAAGAAGACAGTTCTGGTGAAAAGGCACCAAATCAGTTGATAATATGTTGCAGCAAATCCCCATGCCCACATGTGAACCAAGTCAATTAGGAAAAGTCCAGCCTGAAGGCCCGTCCCAGCCACTGAGCTCCAAGGCCAGGGAAAAAGATAAAGCAGCAGCTGCAAAAGCTAAAGCTCTCCCTAGCAATTCCCCCCTCCCAACAATGGCATCCTGACAGAGAGAGAATCAGAGCATAATGTTTACTTTGGATTATACTCCTTTAATGGATGACATTAAAAGAATTATTTACAAACATTGGCATCTGTTAAGAGATATTCCTGGTTGTGAAGCTTCCCCTAGAGTTGGATTAAAAAGAAGAGAAAATTTGAGACAAAATCTAATATGGTCAGACATACTGAAGGTTCCTAGAGCTATTTCCATTACTGAGAGGAATTATAGCTGTGGACACTGTGGAGCTTGTAGTTTCTCCATGAATATTAGTCTTTAAATAGTCATTTATGGATTTTGAGTGGAATATCAACCATTTTTCTACTTGTAGGATGCTGCTGTACGTGAGTATGTCCACTAGGGCCCTGAACACCAAAGTTTTTGAACATGACAAAGATAAAAATACACAACAAAATGCTCCTTTAGTATCTCATTTTATTGAGGCAAAACACTGAAAATGACAGCAAATTCTGTATTTTATATAAATATGATCCAAATCCCTTTCAAATAGTAGACATCTGTAGACACCTTTTGCAGATGTAAGCTAGGTGGATTTTTAAACTGAAAACCTCAACTTCTGGAGGACTTAACTGAAATGTGGAATTTCCCAGTTTTTTATGATTTATTTGAAACAGTCAATAATTCTCTGGCAGAAGCAGGTTCAACCACTTTAAGTTACATCAGGATCTGCAAGAGGACAAGAGTCACACTTAAAACACAGCTGTAAGCAACTAACTTGATGTATACAAATCTAGCAAGCTTTATACACGCAATTCTAGTCAGTGCATGGTAGCCCAAAGGAGACTTGAGAATATTTGTTCAGCAATTAATGTGCTTCTCATATATCTATTCTGTACATAATACTTGAATTTTAATTGATATATTTATGATTTTTATAATATATTTATGGACTTATTTATAATTGTTTACATATTAAAATACTGAGTTTTTACCAGCTAGTACTAACTGGCACTTTATTGTTGATGTATAATTAATAGATACGACTTTATCTGTTAGCACTAAGAGACTCTTTATGAACAATGTATTATTAATACATTATGACACAGCCAGTATCTAGTGTTAATAGTTGTAAGCCCTGCTATATATTGTTGCTTACTACTCAGCTCCAGAAACAGTGTGGGCAAGATCTGAAGATTGGAAAGAGCAAAGTGGGCTCAGTCTCCCACAAAAAACTGCCATGACCAGCACGAGTGTTCTGCTGTTCTCATTTTACAAGTTAGTTGCTGTTACACTGAATGAACTGGATATAGCAGACCTTGCTTGGTTTGTTTGTGGCTTTGCTACTGTCTTTTTTGTTTGTTTGTTTGAATAGGACACTACTACTTTAAAGGGCTTCTTCCTTTATGTAGCATATCTAAGAACAATGTATTTGAAGTTCCAACCTGCGTGTTTGTTACAATGTATATCATATATTATTATACTCTAATTTTCACTCTTTCACACTATAGTAAATTTTGTTTGCATTTCCTTGAGGTTCAAGTTTGATTCACGCATATGGTAACAAAAAAACCAACCCCAGAACATGTTTTGCTGTGTATGTTTCATGTTTTTGAAATCTCAATAAATTAAGTGGTCAGAAATTCATCCCCCTTCACATGTATTTATTTATTTATCAAATTTTTAGACCGCCCTCCCCCAAAGGGCTCAGGGCGGTGAACAACAATAATAAAATTATAAAATAACAATAATAACAATATAAAAACCATGTACATTACAGCAAATTGGCTCAGATTATGACATTTATCCACACACATCCCTTTCCCTGGCCCCCCATGGGAGTCCTAGATGTTTCAGGGATCTGCCAGTTAACCCGGCTGGCCAAATGCCTGACAGAACAGGTCCGTTTTGCAAGCCCTGAGGAAACTTTGTAGGTCCCGCAGGAACCTGGTCTCTCTAGGGAGCCTGTTCCACCATGTAGGGACCAGGGCCATGAAAGCCTGGTCCTTATAGAGGCCAGCCGGATATCTTTCAAGCCAGGGACCTCCAATAGGTTCTCCTCCGAGGAGCAGAGGGACCTGGTGGGGCAGTATGAGGAGATGGCCTTGAAGGTTAAAACAAACACCTTGAACATGACCCAGAACTCGATGGGCAGCCAGTGAAGCTGATACAGGACCAGTGCTATCCAGTCCCAGCTAGATGCACCTGAAAGGAGCCTGGCTGCCGCATGTTGTACGAGTTTAAGTGTTTGGATCACAGTCAAAGGCAGGCCAGTGTAAAGCGTGTTACAATAATTGAGCCTAGAGGTGACCGTTGCATGGATCACCGTGGTCAGGTCAGAACGGGAGAGATATGGGGTTTGCTGCTGCCTCTGCCCGCAGATGGTAAAATGCTGTCCGAGCCGTCTGAGTGACCTGGATCTCCAGCGACAATGCCTGGTCCTGTGTCACTCCCAGGCTTCGGAAAGACGAGGCCAAATGAAAAGCCTCACCATCTAGCAAGGGCGGACAAAAGTCCACCGGTCGTTCCTCCTAAATAAGTCTTTGATAAAGAAAGCTTTTTCCCAGTGGAGAAAGACTTCTGATAAACATGGTCTTTTTCCACTGAAAAAAGACAGGACAGAGGAATTCAGATTAGCAGAAGGGAATTATAGTATCCAACCTATAAAAATGTAATATGTTAAATGGTCCATAGGTTGCTTACCCATAGTAAATATCATTGCAACAAAAGTTCCTTCTCCATATGGTGAATTGGATTCTTCACTCCATTATCATGTATATGAAGCTATATGGGATCATGGAAAATGGAAAATGGGCTGTCCTGAAATAAAGAATTTGACTTTTAATAAATTTGGAACAAGTTTTAACCTATCGCAGTGACACCGAATGAATGTTTCAAAACTGGGAACACAGTCTTTGAGTGTGAGCATTTCAGACTTCAGTAACAATATAAGAGCCCCTGTTAGATCAAACCAGAAGTCCATGTGGTCCAACACCTGCTTCCCATGTTTTCCAACCATATGCCTCTATAGAAAGACACTATTTTCAAACTGAACTTTCACAGATCAACTTATCCTTGAGGAAATCATCTAGTCCCCTTTTAAAGCTATCCATGCCAGAGTAACTATATTACATTGCAGCGGTTCCCCATTATGTGTGGAAGGGAATGCTTCATTTTGTCTATCCTGAGCCTTTCACCCTTTCACTCTCTATTATGCTCTCTTCATTACCTTTTCTCTAAATCAGAAAGCCACAAGCCCTTCTGCTTTTAAAAATTATTTTTCAGGCCTTAACCAAACCCAGATACCAGGTCTATAGGATGACATGAAATGTTATCATGGCACCACTTATTTCTGGCAATGATTTTACTGGAGTGATTCTTTCTGATCATCAGTAGAAGTACAAACCTTATTCATCATTTTCTATCAGAATATTTTGACATATATTAAAATACATGTGCATGAAGTTAATGTCACTGCTTCTTTTTATGTTAATTTTTCACCATTCAGTGGTGGCAGATGAATTCATTTCTTAAAGAGTTGCTTCTGTACTTCCGTTAAATTGAGCTTTAAAATTAATAATGCAATTATGAGAAATAGAGAAGATGTTGGGTTTAGGGGTTAGACTTTTGTTGAGGACAACCAGAGGAAACCAGAGGCGTAGCTGGGCCAGACTCCATCAGTGCATATTTGAAGTTGGAATTCAGGTTTGGGGCGGGGGGGGGGGGTTGTTTTGAGGAAAGGCTCAGAGGGCAACATATTTTACATTTACTTGATTCTTGTTTGAATTTGAAGAAACCCCTTTGACTATTTCTCAGTCCACTTTGATCATCATCCAGAATCATTTTGTGTTAACAGAAAAGTTACCTGCTTCAGTATTCACATCTGATTTCATACAATTCAGAGAATTAGTTAAATAGCACCAATACAGATCCAGATCCCTGCAGAACTCCATTGTTTCACTTCTTCCATGAGAAGTGCTTTCTGTTTACTTCTGTCCTGTGATTCTTATTGTTTACTCAGTAAGAGCATTTGTCTCCTTATCTCACAACTGCTAGATTTATTCAGGATCATTTGATGAAGGACTAAAAAAAAGTTTCAGAAGTCTACATTTCTAATACCATATCAACTTTATCCATGTGCCTATTAGTAATCATTAAAGAATTTTAAAATATTTGTGGCACAGGATTTTTCTTTGGAGAAGCCATGCAAATTCTCACTCAGTAGGGTTTTTTCTTCTTCTATGTGCTTAATCTTTAATCTATGTGCTTAATCTATGTGCCTATCTTTAATAGAGCTTGTCACCAATTTTACTAGTTCAGGCATCTGGCCAATAATTTCCTCTTCCTCCTCAGATCAGTTATCCCAATAGGCCCATTGTTGGATATCTTAAATGATTAAGCTGCCAAACAGTGCAGTGTTTTAAGGCACTGTAGTATGGTAATTTAATAGTTAATATGTAATAATCAGTGCAGCTGTCCCTCCTACTTCATTGAGGTTAGGGGTGCAGCACCCCCTGCAATGTGGAAAACCATGAAAAAATGCCTTCCTTTTTTCTTTTCTGGGGTGTTTTCAGTGAAGACATACATATAAGAACATAAGAACATAAGAAAGAGCCTGCTGGATCAGACCAGAGTCCATCTAGTCCAGCACTCTGCTACTCGCAGTGGCCCACCAGGTGCCTTTGGGAGTTCACATGCAGGATGTGAAAGCAATGGCCTTCTGCTGCTGCTGCTCCCGAGCACCTGGTCTGCTAAGGCATTTGCAACCTCAGATCAAGGAGGATCAAGATTGGTAGCCATAGATCGACTTCTCCTCCATAAATCTGTCCAAGCCCTTTTTATAGCTATCCAGGTTAGTGGCCATCACCACCTCCTGTGGCAGGATATTCCAAACACCAATCACACATTGCGTGAAGAAGTGTTTCCTTTTATTTAAGACAACACATATCACACATACAAAATACACCACTAACATACTGAACACTGTATATGGCAACTTATTACATGTGTTATCACTAACCTATTATTAACATTATCACTAAATGTATTTATTTATTAACTGTTTGGCATTCTCATCATTTACATCCGTGGAGGTGGATCATCACAGAGCTCTTTATCACTATCGTTTTCCATGGCCTGAAAAGAAGGAGAATGGGCAGAGGTGGTAGGGGTCGATGGAGTGGCTGGGGTGGCACCAGAGGTGGAAGGGATGGATTCTGAGGGATACTGGTTTTAACTAAATGATGATTTCCATTTGGCCTTTTTGCCTCTTCATTTCCTTAAAGATGTTAGTGTAGGTAGATATTGACTCCTCACACAATTGCTTGACCATCAAGGCACATATCATTGATGGATCAATTTCATAAAAAATAGTCCAACACAGTCTTAACCAGTGTGGTGTAGCGGTTAAGAGCAGGTGCATTCTAATCTGGAGAACCAGGTTTGATTCTCCACTCTTCCATTTGAGCTTTGGAGGATTATCGGTGAGCCAGATTAACTTGTGCACTCCAACACATGTCAGCTGGGTGACCTTGGGCTAGTCACAGTTCTTCGGAGCTCTCTCAGACCCACCAACCTCACAGGGTGTTTGTTGTGAGGGGGGAAGGGAAAGGAGATTGTTAGCCTCTTTGAGTCTCCTTATGGGAGAGAAAGGGGGGAACATAAATCCTCTTTTTATATCTTTGTAAACCTTCTGCAATGTTATCTGATATAAATCTATTCTCTGTAACTGTTTCTTCATCATCTGGGATCACTTCTTGTTCGGGAGTAGTCAGATCCACAAGTTCATTCTCCGTTAATGCTTCTGGGTTGGTGTTGATCAACTCTTCAACTTTCCCTTCTTTCAAATCCTCAAAATCTTCCCTATCAAAACCAAAATCACAATGTTTTCCAAAAGCTACAAATTGACTTTTTCTGGAGTATAATCTTGAACCAGCAATTACTGGACATTCTGGTCAAAAAAAAATTCCAGCCTAAGCCTACTGACTCAGTCCTGATAGCTTTTGTAGCTCTCTCAATAACATTAAAGGCATCAGCAATATTTACCTCCTTCCACACTTTCATTATGTTGTCTTTGTCAGGGTTTTATCCATTGAGTAGCATGCATAGTGTGCCTTAAATGTCTGGATAACTCCCTGATCAAGAGGCTAAATTACAGGTATGGTTTTAGGTGGCATGTAGATGGTTTCAATGGCTTCAATGTGGAATTCATGGAGTTCTGGGTGGCCAGGGGTACTGTCCAGAAGCAATAACACTTTAAAGGGCAATCCCTTAGAATCACAGAATTGGACGAGATCACAAGGGCCATTGAGTCCAATCCCCTGCCACGCAAGAAGACACAATCAAAGCACTCCTGACAGATGACCATCCAGTCTCTGTTAAAAAATCTCCAAAGAAGGAGACTTCACCACTCTCCAAGCAGCGCATTCAACTGGCAAACCGTCCTTACCATCAGAAAGTTCTTTCTAATGTTAAGGTAAAATCTCTTTTCCTGTACAGCCTTCTCGGTCCATGAAAGTCAAAGATGATCACAGGGGAAAGGGGGGAAAGGCACCCTTTCACCATCTAAAATAGTACCCTCTTTGCACAGAATCTTCTATCCACAGGAACACATTCCTTCTCTTACCACCTCCACCGCAATTCTCCTACCTTAAATTGTTGTGGAAACATTTTGCCACAGTTCGTTGGGACCATATGCTTCTAACCAAATGTCATTATTAGCATTACTTTGTTTTTGTAAGCATTCAAATTATATTCTGCTTTCAGGTTTGAAGAGATCATTATTTGAGGCAATTTAAATTGCGGCTAATTATGGAACAACAATGGTGACAATCAGAGCTGTTCACCAAGCAAACACTATCTGCCAAGGTGTGAGAGCCCCTTTGGTCAGAGACAATGATAATATGCTTTAATAGCTAAACTGGTGCATAATTACATAAAAGCTTGTTGTACGGGGATGAGAAGTCAATTGCTACTAAGGCTAAATGCCTGATCAGTCATAAGCCCTTTGTCCTAGAGCCGTCACAGTATATATATACTGTAGCTCTTTCTGGGAGTCAGGAGGTACACACATTTATTCCTAATTGAATGTTAGAAGAGGCTACACAATGCCTTTCTTTCTTTCTTTCTTTCTTTCTTTCTTTCTTTCTTTCTTTCTTTCTTTCTTTCTTTCTTTCCTTCCTTCCTTCCTTCCTTCCTTCCTTCCTTCCTTCCTTCCTTCCTTCCTTCCTTCCTTCCTTCCTTCCTTCCTTCCTTCCTTCCTTCCTTCCCTCCCTCCTTCCTTCCTTCCTTCCTTCCTGTTTACTTACTTATAACAACAGAGGTAGGGAAGAGATATTGGTGGCAGCTTATAAAAACCTATCTCAGGACAGCAATGTACCAAGAGTGTTTACTGAGCCTTGCTAAATTGTCTATATTGAAAGTGATGTGGCAAATAACATTAGTTACGATGATGCTGTGAGAAGTTTCACTGAAAAAAAGCACAAAAAGTTCACTTGTAATTAAAGGTGAGATCATGGTTAACACATATGCATAAAATGAAATTAAGTAGCAGTAAATATACATATAATTACTAATGCTTATTTTATTCTTCCATTGAGTTCCACAAATTTTTTCCACTTGGTTCTGAAAACATTTCCAAGTGCTTTTTTCATCATTGTTTCTGAAAATACTTTCACTTTTTCTGCACTCCATACTTGCCCTATCCACCATTTACAATGAAATATGTCTGTACTCTCCTCCTTCAAATGCTGTTTCCTAGTAGATTTTGTTGTTGTTGCTTTTTTCACACATGCATTGCAGTGATGATTCATAGTATAGCTCATAGGTGTTAAACTCGCAGCTCTCCGGATTTTATGGACTACAGTTCCCATCATCCCCTGCCAGCATCATCCTGGCAGGGGATGATGAGAACTGTAGTCCATAACATTTGATGGTCCCAAAAAAGGGGGGAGAGGAAAAAAGCAATTAAGAGGAAAGGGTGAAGCAACGAGAGGGGGGACAAAAAAATGGCAGAACAATCACAGAAGGGAAGGTGGGTGACCGCACAGAGGTACTGGATAGTGGCCCACCATTTTGGTGGGAGAGAAAAATCATTTTAAGTATAATCATTTTAAGTATAATCACACTGCTAGCTCAGAAACATTTCAGAAATGTGGTAAAATTGTTTTCACAAATCATGGAGAGAAAACTGCTTGGAGACATTTCGCAAACCTAACAGGGGCGGGGGGCGGGGAATGTGTGGAAGTCCATGGAGGAAATATTTTATTATCATCTTGGAAACGTTGTAAGTGATTTGTGCAGAAAAAGACTTTCACTGTGTTGTTTTTTCCTGAAACAGTTGTCATGATGTGAATGTACTTGAAACAATTTTTTGTTCCCACCAAAACAGCAGGCAATTATCCATGCCTTCGTGCAGTCGCCCAACATCCCCTTTGATGCTTGCTCTGTCAAAATTTGGATATATCATAAGGGGGCCATCATTCTGTCCTCTTTCTCCTGCTGCAGAAAAAAATGTAGATCCACCTCCAGCTTTGAAAGAGATCTCTCTGGGGGAACAGATATGGAAAAGGTTACATTCTAATTGAAAATCCACAAGGATATCAAGGTAAGACAGGAGCTGGCAAGTATCTAGTACTCATATATCTTTCAAAAATACCCATATATGGATTCTGATATTAACTTTCTCTGTGGGGAATCACTTGAAAAGCACTAACTGCAAAGCTTTTCAGAGCTTCCTTATCAAACTCCTGCGGCCCTTTGGTTTTCAATGGATGTCCCTGATTCCAAACTCCAAACCTGCAGTAAGGAACTCATAGCAATAAACATTTATTCCTAATTGTTGCTTGCATATAGTGTATCGCAGCCACTGCAGTAACCCTAAGGCACATGTGTCAAACTCAAGGCCCACGGGCCAAATCAGGCCCTCTGTATAAACACCCCATTGTCTGGCCCGCGGGCCTGGAGCCATGGGGGAAGGGCGGTGTGGGACCTGGGGAAGAGCAGCCAGGGAAAGGCTGCAGCCAAGGGAGTCTCTTGTACCCACCCAAACCAACAGCAGGAGCCTGAAGCTTGCAGCCTGCAGTGAGGGACGAAGGAGGAGGGGAGTGGGCAGGCAGGCTTCCCCTCTCCGGGGCTGCTCTGGCTCCATTTTGGGCCCGGCTGCCCCTCCCCGGGGTCCCAGCTGCTGCCCTTTGGGGCTTCTCTGGCAGCAAACCTGCTCTGGGCACTGCAGAGAGAATCACACGGGACACTCAGTGTATTTATTAGAGGGGTTCCTTGGCATTCGAAGAGCAGCTCCAACTGAGCCTCTGGGGCTGCAACTTGAGCATCAGTTGAGCATCAGTTGCCTCCAGTTTCCCTTTCGTTCTGCAGCTTGGCCAGCCGGCTGAGAGATTCCCTCCCAGGGAACCATATTTACATGCAAACTTTGCAATCCTTTGTAAGTAATGGTCTACCTTTTCCTAGCGCCAGACCCAAAAGGAGGCTGGTGGCCAATAATCTCTCCCTTGCAAGAGAACTCGGACTCGACAGGCAAACACAGCCCCCAGCCCTGTAATCCAGGCAAAAAAGGGGACCATGAGTTACAGAACTCCAAGCCAAAAGAAGGGCAAGCCCTCCTCTTTCACTCCACCCAATCTTGCAAACTCCCTGCCTCCAAGTCCCGTGGCATCTCCTTGTGGGCAGAAGTTGGTGTGTGTTTTTTTGCCTGGTGCTTTGCATGAGTTTTTTTGCAAGAGCCGCCCTATCTCTGGGTCATGCTTTGGGTAAGGCGGCCGAGTGGAAGGGGCGGATGGGAGGCCCAGATTCAACTTTGTGCCAGGGGAGTCCTGCTCTGACTTCTATTCAGACCTGCAGGGTAGGCTGCCGTGTGGGATGAACAGAAGCTGCTGCTCTCCGTAGGGCAGAGGGGGTTTGCATGCCTAGTGCTGCTGGCAGCACCAGTCAGGCTGCTGCTGCAGTCCCCTCTCTGCCCAACGGAGCAGGCGATTGCTTTCTCTGTGGGGCAGAAAGGGTTTGAATGCCCAGTGCAACCAGCTCATGCAGCACAAGAGCCGGCAGCACTGGGAAGGCTGCCGCCGCCCCCTCTCTGCCCAATGAAGCAAGCAGCTGCCTTCTCCATGGGGAAGAGAGGATTTGCATATCCGGTGTTCCCAGCTCACGCGGCGCAATAGCAGCAACAGGCAGGCAAGTCCCCTCTCTGCCCCATGGAGCACGAAGCTGCCTTCTCCATGGGGCAGAGAGGGTTTGCAAGCATGGTGTCGCCAGCTTGCGCGGCGCAAAAGCGGCAGCACCAGGTAGGCCGCCGCTGTCCCCTCTGCTCAACAGAACAGGCGGCTGCCTTCCCCATGTGGCAAGGGGGGTTGCATACCTGGTGCTGTTGCTCCCTCTGCCCAACAGAGCAGGTGGAACAGCTGCCCTCTCTGTGGGGCAGAGGGTTTGCATGCCTGGCACCGCCGCCCCCTCTGCCCAATGGATCAGGCAGCTGTCTTCTCCGTTGGGCAAAGGGGGTTTGCATGGCCGGTGTTCCCAGCTTGCGCGGCGCAAGAGCGGCAGCACCAGGCAGGCAAGTCCCTTCTCAGTCCAATGGAGCAGGCAGCTGCCTTCTCTGTGGGGCAGAGAGGGTTTGCAAACCTGGTGTTGCCAGCTTGTGCGATGCGAGAGCAGCACCACCAGGCAGGCCGCCGCTGCCACCATCCCCTCTGCCCAACAGAGCAGGCGGCTGCCTTCTCCATGGGGCAGAGGGGGTTTGCATGCCTGGCAATAAATGGTTATCCTGTTCGGCCCCCAACCTAAAGTGTGGTTTGAGTTTTGGCCCCCTGTGCAATTGAATTTGACACCCCTGCCCTAAGGTATCTTTCAAGACAAGTAAGGAGGAAGACACAGCCTGGGTTGTGGGATGATACAGTAATGGAAGCTAAGCAGGGAAGCTTAGTTGGGAAGCCACATCAGCTAGGAGGCAACCCAAGTTTAAATAGGATAGCAGGCACATGGGTCAAATGTGCTCGTGTCAAGGGAAGATTAGCCCTTCCTGCTAGTAAATGAACCTAAACAAATGCCTATATATAAATGCCTGAGCTGTACTCATTGAAAGAGTCCCACTGAGATGGTTTTATGGACCTTCCTCTGCGTCTGTATGAAGAAAATATGGTTCAGAAATGACGTCCAGCACTGCAGCCCTCGACTAAAAAAATCCCACCCCTGCCCCACTTCGATGAGGCGCGTTTTCCTACTCCACACGTCCAGGATCCTTGCCCACCCCTTAATAAACTCCAACCTGAACCCCGCCTTCTGGCCCCAAAGCAGCTCCCTCAAGTCGTTTTCCCGCCAAGAGCGAGCCAAGCGCCCTCGCCCCCCAGCTAGGCTGTGAGTGGCTTGACGCTCGCTGCCGCTCCGCTCATTGGTCTCTTCGCGGGGTGGGGGGTGGGGGGGGAAGGGGGTATCTCCTCTCCGGGATCTCCCAAGCTAGAGGAAAGGGAGGAGGGGGGGGGGGTGACACGGTTCTTGTACCGCTGCTAGTCGGCTCCCAGTCTCCCTCCAGCCACCCACCCAAGCGCCGCCAGAGAGTAGTCGAATGAGCGCCGGAGGACTGGTTTGGGGAGCCGCTCCTCTCCCGCCTGTTTGCCCCCCTCCCCGCGCGCGAGTGTCAGTTCGCTCGAAGCTCCGGGAGAAGGCGAAGAAGCGCCGTGGCATGTCCCTCGACTCAGTCCTGCCCCCCGACGTGGAGATGAGCAAGAGCCAAGGCGGGGACACCACCTCGTAGACGCCGAGCCAGGATGGTGCGCCTGCCGCAGCCCCTGCCTCTCGTGGTGGTGCACGGCTTCCTCCAGCTCGTAAGTCCACTTTTTCTTATGGGGAGGGGTGGGAAAAGGGAGCGAGCCTTCTTTTGTGCGGCTGGCAGAATCCCTCCAGATTCCCCTCGGAATGCACACCAGCCAGCAGGGAAGAAGGGGGGGGGGGTTGTTCTCACGTTCGTATGGGGTTATTTAATCCCCTTGTTACCAGCTGTTTTTGTGCAGGCTTGGAAAGATCTTGTAAGTTTGTAATGATTCAGCAGGAGTTCCGCCCGCAGCAAAATTCCATCCCCACCCCACCTCCGACCCCCGACCCCCTGCCTTTCCCAATCTATAGATGCAAAGGGATGCCTCTTCACCAGGCAGGCTGGGCTCGGAGGTGTCGGGGGCTAGCCCCCAGGTGCCTTTTGTTTTTTGCCAAAGAGGGTGTGCTCCTCGGTTTCGATCCCTTCCGCTTGTTCCCGGCTGCTTGCGGGAGAACTTTTGCACAGCGGACGAAGGCGGCGAGCTCGATGAAACATCTGGGTTTCTGTGGACGCTGCTGTCAGTTTTGCCAGGAGATCGTACTACATCGATTCGTTTGCTTGCTTCGGGGGGTGCAGTTCGGCATCCTCCGCTTCCTTCAAAGCAAGCAACTGAGTTGAGCAGTCCAGTAAATCAAAACCGACCAGAGCCAAATCCCCCCTTCCCAAATGTAAATAGAATGCCCTAGAGAGGCTTTTGACCAACATGTTGAATGTTCTGATCAGTGGATTTACCAATGACCGTCCGTTTGGGAATATGTGTTAATGTGACCAAGCTATTAAATTCTTTGAAAAATTTAGCTTCAAAGCACCGCCTCTTCTGATTATCTCCCCAATTACATCACTGTTTGCTAGATGCTCAGAATATACTATACATTTATTTAAAAGTAAAACAACTATTTAGTCTATGTTTCTGCAGGCAGGGATATTTCATAAAAGAAAACATGGTATGCTTTGAGGGAGGCCTCTTAACTGTACCAAATTGACATAATGCATCTTGGTTGATCACTGAGAACTTCAGATGTGTTTTGGGTTGATTTTCAATATAGAAAGATTTGCTTATATGCATTGTATGTGTGTGTCCCCAGTATTGTGGTGGACTCACGTCCCACTCTATCCAACAAGAAACTTACTGGCATAATCCTTTGATGGTTGTGGATTCTGATTATGTGCATGTTTCCTCTAAAGTAAATTTCCCAATGTTCAGTGAAGTAATTATGTGTAAGATTGTCCCTGCTGAATTGGATATGACCGATTTATCCGGACTGCAGCCTCCAGAAAACAACAGAATATAGTTCAAGGCATATATGCAGAACTTCAAGTGAGACATTACTATGGTGGGCGCAGCAGATAATGCAGTTGCAGCAAGTTTCTTAAGGTTTTCTTGATTGATCATATTGTATATTATGGCAAGGAGAAGAAAAAAGTAATTAACATATTCCAGTTTTGCCAAAAAAGCAAAACATTAAACATGGTCTTGCAACTGTATTTCAGCATTCTCCTTTTCAAGAAAACGCTACTAGTTTTATGTTCCCACCTCTAGCTGAAAGTTTTTTCCTTCTCTCTGTGTGTGTATATGTGTGTGTGTGTGTGTGTGTGAGAGAGAGAGAGAGAGAGAGAGAGAGATTGCAGTCATTAAGGAAATGTGTAATAAACCTTTAAGGATTAGATGCCTCCTTAAGAGCAGGATTCTAATATTACCGCATGAGTTGATTGATTAGTTTTTGAGGAAGCTTATGTCAAATTCTAATCCGTTTTTGGATTGTGCTTGTCTTGTAATGTTGGGGGAGAGAGGGTTTGCTCCAGCACTTTATCATAGCAATGAAGTGCCATGCTGCATCCTTGCGATAAGGCACACATTTTCTTTCTCACTGCTTTTCTTTTGGGCAATAAAAGGCTGTTTACATTTTTAGAGTGGAATTTCTAGCTAAACATAACACAGGGGTTAAGGGATGTGAATGGAATGCTGTAAATGGATTACAGAGTTGCTGAGCAGGAAAAAGCTAAATTGAAATACCTCTTTTCCCCCTTTAATTTCATCCAGATATTAAAGGGACTGATTAAACCTTCTGACAGATGTTGGTTTTGTTCCACATTTTATTGGATGATGTTGTGAACCTCTTTACAACAATAGCTTAGTGTGACTTCTTTGAAGGATGAAACTGTTTCCTTTGAGAAAAACACACCAGGCAGCACCTGTTCCCAGATGATACAGCATATAACTGTTCATTTTGATTTTTGTACTTTTATATATTTAAACTCAAACCATTGCAGTCTGAAATATTTTTATCCTTTAACTCCTAATAGGGTAGAGAACCCAATTTGTTTGATTTTCTCAAGAAGTTGGTGTCTTAAGTGAACATAGTAAGTCACATACTAAAATGTGCTGCTATATTTTGTACATCATCTTAACTACAGTTACTGCATAGAAGACTTTGGGATATAATTAATGTGTGAATAAAAATAGATAGTGATTCAATGCCTCCATAGTGTTAAGACTGTTGTACTCACTATATACTTCTGTGTCCAGTCATTCCAATGATTAGTGTAATCAAAGTATATAATTAGTAGATAAATACTGAACAATACTGGCAGTATTCCAATTCTTGTGAAAACAATTAAGTATGAACATGGAAAATATTATTACTTTCACATCAACTAGCATATTGACTAATTGGGTTCGGCTTAAATTGAACCAGGAATAATGATGAGGGTTTTTTCCTTAATTATTTTCCTGAAACAGGGTGTACAATGAAATATGCACAAATTGGGACTTTGGGTCTTAGGACCAATGTGGTAGCTACATTCAAAAGTTCTATTTCCTATACCTATTTGTACTCCTTTTATGGATGCTTTTTTCAGCAGAAGGAAGTCTTGCAAAATAGTCATTCTGTTAGTGATGTAAAAAGTTTTTATTCATTGTAAGCAAGTTTCTGTCTCCCTCTGTTTCTTTGAAAGAACTGTAATGCAACATAGAAAGTGCCCTTTGCATGCCACCTTGTACTGGATATACATTATATATATATAATATATATATTTACATATCCATTTTATACAGATTTTTTTTCTGTAAACATACAGTCTATGTATATATACATATCTGTCAGTGTAGGTACTCGCTGTGGTATAAATAAAAATGCAGGTCATGCATTCATGGCAGAGGGACAAAGATGAATTTATAATTCACCATTTGCTCAATATTTTTCAATCAATATATTTAAAAACCATGATGCTATATCTGTCAATAAATGTCTGGGTAGATATTGGCTTAAAAGCAAAAAGAAAAATGCTGTGTCCAGCATAATGGCCAGTATCCGCTATTGCTTTAAATTTAATTTTAATAATGGTTCAACTATTCTGTTGTTACAAATGTTAATGATTAGGTTAGAACAACAATGACCTCAGAGACACTGGCAATGAGTAAGTGCCTCATAAAACTGGTTTTGTGGCCCAATTCCTTAAGACATTGCTGACAACATATTACATCAAATTAACATTCAAAGTTTTCTTGCAAAAAATCCTGACATTATTTATCTGGTATTGATTACAATTTCCCCTAATTTTACTGTTTGCAAATAAAATACAATAAAATAAAACTGAATATGGCAAAAGGTATTTGGTAGTGTATTTCAAAGCTTACCGATACTTAACAGGTCCAAAATGTACAAATTAAATTCAAATCATCAAAAGACATTGTGAATTGCCTGTTCTGTCATTAAAATTCTATGCAATGTCTATATTTCTTATATTAAATTTTCTCTCCAAATCAGAAAATACTTCTAGTCTTCTATTAATGGGGAAGTTATCAAACTATGATCTTGTTTTGCAAACACTTAAGTTTTGTATCTCAGAAAAGTATGCATAAATTCTCAAGAGAACTTGATGGTATATTGCCTGTATTATATCATCTGAATTATAAGGGAAAGATTTTTTCCTACATTAAAATAACAAAGTCCATATTAATAAGATCTTTTCTTACTTCAGATAGTTTCTGAATGTAAATTTAAAGTTTTCTACATAAGCTATGCCATACATTGCTGTCTATATAAGTTTACATTGTGCTTGATATTCTGAGGTAAAACAAAATTGTCACAGCTTTATTAGCATTTTCTACTAAGGTCCATATCTCATATTTAAATAGAATAGGTATTTTTTCCCGTGGAAGTGAAAGGTAAATTTATAACAATCATTTTACATATCAATGTGGACTGTTACACAAATTGGGTATTTTTAAAGAAACATCAACATCTTGTACATACGATTGTCTGTAAATAAGATGTTTTTGTCCTTGAGTTGGCCAAAGTAGATTTTCTTTAAGAGATGCATTGTTAAATATATGTAAATGTTATACTAGAATGTTTTGAAGGCATAGGAAGTGATTGTATTTAAAATGGGATCTAAAAAGAGTAAAGATAGTCAGTTCTTTGTGCAAGCACCAAGTCTTTATTGACCCATGGGATGACAACACATTATGACATTTACTAGGCAGACTGTTTACATGGTGGTTTGCCAATGCCTTCCCCAGTCATCTCTAATTTACCCCCAGGAAGCTGGGCACTCATTTTATCAACCTTGGAATGATGAAAGGTTGAGTCAACTTGAGCTGGCTCCCTGAATCTGACTTCTGTTGGGATCAAACTCAGGTTGAGAGCAGAGCTTTGACTGTAATACTGCAGTTTACCATTGTCTGCCAAAAATGAGTTTAATCAGATTTATACAACATTTCAGAGTGTGGGTTGTACTCATCTGGGTCTTTCTCCATCTCTTTCCTCC
Source organism: Sphaerodactylus townsendi (assembly GCF_021028975.2). Classification (NCBI taxonomy): domain Eukaryota; kingdom Metazoa; phylum Chordata; class Lepidosauria; order Squamata; family Sphaerodactylidae; genus Sphaerodactylus; species Sphaerodactylus townsendi. Next base: position 49,461,448 of record NC_059426.1, read on the forward strand.
TCTATTCTGTCATCACACACAGCTCCTCCTCCATGCTTTTCTTGTCTTCCACAACCATCCGTTCCACCCTATTTCCAAATGGTAGCAAGGAAGAATAAAGAAAAACAGCCATTTGAACAGCTGTGCACTGTTGAGTGGATAGTAGTGGTGGTTATTACCTAGTATGTAGCCTTCATAATCTTTAAATGGTGTTAGACTGCATACTGCGCACAAAACCTTTTCCCCCTAAATCTGGAAGAAGGAAAAAGAATGCTTAATATAGCATTCAGTCTCCTGTTAAACAAAGTTGTATTGTGATAGCTGCTTTAAATATTTACACTTATACTGTCTCACACTTATGAGTCATTAGCTACTGAGGGCTGGAAGGACATGTACTAGAATATTTGAACCAAAAGTATTGCCCAGTAATAGTCTTGATATGTAAATTGTTAACTTATTAGAATCAGAACAGAGAAAGATTCCTAATTTGAAAACATTTAATTCATGAAGCAGTGCAAATCAATTCTGAGTTGTTGTAATGAATTGTGTGGGGAGAGGGTCAAGAAGTTTTTCGTCCTCCTACCAGATGGCATTTTGATGCCTTAAAAAGAGTGAGTGTCATTCTAGACTTGTCTTTCTTGATATAACAGCCTGCTTGCCTTTATTATCAAATAACAAGCAAGCCAGTTGACTGGTATTTCCAATGTTATTGTTACTAATTAGAAGGGACTAAACAAGTGGATAGCAGCTAGTCTGGTTAAAGAAGAGAAAGTAGAGATGGAAAAGACATACATGTTCTACAAACTCAGAGTGATATTAGAATGTATAGTGCAACGTTGTATTCAGTTGCTGTGATTCCCAATACATAATGTTCAAACATTGCATGATTTTTCCACAATGTGCAAGTCATTGTTGTCCCCTCACCCTGCCACTGCTCCAGGACTGTAAAGAAGGAATAACAGTTTGAACCTAGAGATGAAATCTGGAGTCATTAATCAATCTGTAGAGTATCAGAATCTGAGACAAAGGCAGTGCAAAGTCTGTGTTTGCAGTGATTAGAGCATATTTCCTCCTCTGTTTCTTTTGTGCGGCATTTCATGTGTAAATAGTTCCTTGTAGCCAAGGAAGTTAAGGGTTGTGATTTAGCATCTCTACACACTGCATAGCAAATTCTATAGATAATGGGTGTGCTATAAAAAGGCAGCCGACCCCTTTCACATATTATAAAGTCAAAACCTCCAGTACCTTTCTGCATGCCTAATGTAATTATTTGCATTCTATCAATAGCAATTGTCACTGCCGAGAACATACATAGTACAGTGCACTACATACATATAATCCTTTAGTTGGCAGATAATGTAAACAACATTCCCTTGTTGTTTGCATATAATATCTAGTTATTATATGGCATCTGATAATAGAAGTTTCCATTTTGGTTCTCATGGCCGATAGACAGAGATAGATCTTTGTGAACATCTAATAATTTTACAGATCCATGTAGATGAGTAGATGCTATCACAACTTACAGTAAACATTTCATAAGTTAACCATGCACAATGTGTCACACTAATTCCATTACTTTATCCTGAACATTTTAGTGTTTTGCAAAAGACCGTTCCAAATGTGTAGCCATGTCAGTCTACAGTAGAAGACCAAGATTTGAGCCGAGAAGCACCTTAACGACCATCAAGGTTTCCATGTATAAGCTTTCGAGAGTCAACCCTCCTGACACAAGAACTTTGACTCTAAAAAGCTTATACCCTGGAAATTTTGCTGGTCTTTAAGATGCTACTTGTAATATCAGTTAGAGGAAACGTTTAAGTTGGTAAGTTAGAAATGTATTATAACATAGAATTTGAAGGAGAAGTCCTCAATTTAGTACATTATTGAAATGGGTATTAGAAAGATTTCACCATGAGTTGGGTTTTCCTTTCTCTTTGGTAGAATAATATTATTAAGTAAATCATCCATTACTGTACTATATAAATGTTATTTTGTTTGTATATTTTCCTCCTATTTTTGTTTGTATGGTTATCCCCTACTTTCCCTTATTTTCTGTAACCTTTTAATCTTTTAAACAATTTAAACAATCTTTAAAAAAGTGATGCTATAGACTCGAACCTTGAACAGATAGACTTTTGCTTGTTCTTACAATTCAGAATCACAAGTTGTTTTCTTTCCCTTTTTAAAAAATAAAAAGATCCATCTCTTTAGCATCCTTTTGTAGACAAGAGAGGCTCCAATGCTCTGATTAATACACTTGCCCTCTGCGGTACCTTTTTTTGACTCTAGGATATTTTCATTGAGACAAAATGGTCATACTGTGCACAGCATTCCTAATATGTGCTACAATAACCTTGAGACCTGTTCAGCACACTGTATGTGGAGCTGCCCTTAAACACAACACAGAAGCTAACATTGGTGCAGAATGCAGAGCTACACTAAATTCTTCCCTTTAAGATCATTACATTCATCATTGTGTTGCTATATTAAGTTTGAGATGCCAGAATTAATCTTTATAATCCTTCACAACTTGAGACCCACTTATCTGAGAGACCACCTCCAACCACGTGTGACTACTAGGCCAGCAAAAACTACTGCTTCTCAGGATTGTGCTTGCTTTTTGTTTGTACCTGCTCCATGGAAAACCCTGCAGGTCTTGGAAGTTCCATAAAGCAGATTTGTTATTATTGTCATGCTTTGGGTAATGCTACTTTGAGTCCAATCACTAGGGAGAAAAGGTGGATTTAAACATAGTAAATAAATAGATAAAGGTACCGTATATACTCACCCTCAACTTATACGTGAGTCAATAAGTTTTCCAGTTTTTTGTAGTAAAATTAGGTGCCTCGACTTATATGCGGGTCAACTTATACACGAGTATATACGGTATGTCAACCAAAATGATATTTTGAACTTTGCCATTTTACTTTTGGGCCTTCTTAAAATAGAATGGAAGCAGCTGCTTTTACTACCCTGACAAACTGAGCTGATGATATCAGTTAGGTTTTCACTATAATGCTATAACTTCACTATAACAGTTTTTTTCCTTGTAGAATAATAGCATCACAGAATTGGAATGGGCCATACAGACTATCTAGTCCAACCCTTTGCTCAGTGCATGAGCAGCCTAAACCTTCCCTGACAAATGTTCGTCCAGCCGCTGCTTGAAGACTGCCAGTGATCATACATATGAAATTAATTTTTTGTCCCAATGGGCTTAGCTTATTCCTTGCATCTCAACTCCTAAATTGTCTAGTTTGGCAACTGCAATTATATTTTTAAAAAACCTTCTTTGCTTAGGCCTATATTCAGACAACTAGTTTATAAAGTGCTCACGACATGTAAGTGGACACTTTTGATAAACAGTCTTTTATATTTACCTGTAGAGTAGAAAATGCCAGTCACTGAGTTAAACCCATACAAAATGTGTGGAATGCAGCTATTATTATCCAGTAACAGAAATAGGGGCTAAGGTGGTATCCACACACAGACAGGCTTGTGTGGTTTACCTGTTACTGCTGCTGTTGTCAATACAGTACAGCAGCCACAGAGCTTCCACATGGCAAGTTTCCCTGCCCCAGTCCAGCAGTTACTTATACAGTAACTGATTGTGGCACAGCTTGTATTCTTGATATGTGTTAGCTTCCTGTTCTTAAACCTGCAACAAAAATCATACTAGACTTAAAAATTAACAATGTAGTGATGGACACTTTCCCCCCAAACTGCACTCATCTTCATGTAGGCAGAACAACACATGAGTCAGCCACCTGATTATTCTTTTTTTTTGTCTTCAAATTTTATTAGCATTTAGAGCACTTACCGAAACAAAGAAAAGAACAAAATCACATCAACATCGAGTGTTAACAGTGCAAAAAAAAAAAAAATTTGCTCTTTAACCATAAACATTAAATTCGAACTTAATAGCCCCTACTAATAATTAACATACTTTTAAAGTCTTTATTGTCAAAGGCTTTCATGGCCGGAATCACTCGGACTTGTGGGTTTTCTGGGTTGTGTGGCCATGTTTCAGTTTTCAACTGAGTCTCTCTTGTAAGGAGACTCAAAGGGGCTTATAGATTCCTTCCCTTTCTCTCCCACAGCAGACACCTTATGAGGTAGGTGGGGCTGAAAGAGTTCTGAAGAATTGTGACTAGTCCAAGGTCACCCAGCAGAAATGTAGGAGAGGGCAAATCCATTTCACCAGATAAAAGAGTATTCCGCTCATGTGGAAGAGTGGAGACTCAAACCTAGTTCTCCAGATTAGAGGCCACCTGCTCTTAACCACTACATGGTTAAGCACAATCACCAACCATGCTGTAACCAGCAAAAATCATATATTTTAAGAGACTCCAGCTTACGCAGTATTCCGTGGTCCATAGAAAGTAATGCTTATGTTCGGTATCAAATTGATCTGGGCTTGCAGGTGTTCTAGTTTAGTGTTACCTACAACATCTATAGAAATGTATTTAAAAAATTTCAAACTCTTTCACAAGCTCCTTGTAGTGTTTGGGCCTTTTTACTGATTTACTCTACTGAAAATGTTTTAGGAGACATTCAAGGGCCATGTCCATGGAATGTCAGTTGACAACTGCATACACTAAAATGATGTAGTATCTGTAACTAGATCAGCCTATCTGAACACTTTTACCTAACAAAAATGAAGAGACTCTCTTCAACAAAAGCATGAGACTCCCCCCCCCTCCCAAAAAGAGAGTCTGAAAATAAACAGAACCTGACTACCAGTACTAAAAACACTAAAACTAAAAACCAGGGGTCCTTTCAAACACCATTCAACAACCCATCAGATGTTATAAACTGCTTCCCTCTTGCCCTCCCCCACCCACCTGGCCTCACCTCACTATGATTTTTGAGATGAGTCAGACCTCCAGGACATGCACTTAGAAATGCAACTGTAAATGAACTCCAGCTGGACTTGTGCAAATGCACCTTATCTCTCTCGCACTTCAGAGATGGACAAAACAAATACTCAGCTACATCAAGCATTCCACACTGTTCTATAGAAAGAAATACATCTTGCTGCTGCAATCCTCTGAAGATGCCTGCCATAGAAGTGGGCAAAACATTAGGAGCAAAAACTATGAGAACACAGCCACACAGCGTGGAAAACCAACAGGCAGTTATAAAGCCTTACTTAATATCCAAATATGCTAGTAGTCCTCCATATTGTCACTGTTTCTGTCCAGATAATGTTTCCATCCAGATAACCCACTTTCTTTTGGTTGTTGTGGGTTTTCCGGGCTGTGTGACCGTGGTCTGGCAGATCTTGTTCCTAACGTTTCGCCTGCATCTGTGGCTGGCATCTTCAGAAGTGTATCGCAGAGGGAAGTCTGTTACACCAGTGTAACACTTTTCAGTTTTATTAAATATGCCAAATAGTAATTTTTTTCTGCTAAGTATAAATGATACATTTTAACTTAATTCAGTAAAATGAGTTCAGCATGTAATCTTCCAGGGAGGGAGGTGCAGAAGGGCTTTGGAGACAGTGTAACCTCTACACCAGTATAGATGCCCCTCAAAGCAATGTTAAATGCCATCCACTACTTATGCTGGTGCTAGGGCACTGTGCGGCCATGCGCCGCTGGGCATCAACACTGTCATGGCACTGGCACCCCTCCAATGCAGGAGTCTGTGTCAGCACTCATAAGGGCATTCCTGGGAGTGGAGCTGGATTTAGTCAGTTTCCTGTGGCCTTTCAGCCTAGGAACGCCCACTTTTGCGGGCGCAACCCATTGGGCTACATGGGTCCCTTTCAGCATGGTTGGGGGGGATTTACCTGTTTTCATAGTCCCGCACATCTGCAATCATCTTTGAAGGCAGCGGGGGTGCACTGTGTCTGGCCACTGCTTATCTGCCCCCCCCCCTTTCAGGATTGCACTGCTCATTTGATAAGAAAGTAAATAATGTGTATATTTTAATTTGTCCTGAAATTTTTGTCCCTTTACTCCCCCAAAAAAGTCTCCTCCATGGTTTCAGAATCTGTGGAACTTTTACATCTTTAGAAGATTGTTTCATCCCAAGTGCCTGATCAACTGAAGTCTTGCTTTGGTCTCCTTTTTAAATAGATGTAGATATAGAAATAGATAAGGACATAGATGTAGATATCTTTTGCCTCAAGAAGGAGTTTAGATTACAATGATTGGCTGCTTGGAAGAGAGGCAAGAGTGGGCAGAATCAAGCTCCTGTGTTAATAGGTGCAGAGCCAAATATGGTTTTCAGAAGAACAGAAGATTAGTCAATACAAGTGAACAATGTGCTTGGGTGCAATTATTATTAACTTATTCATGAACGCACGCATGAACTCAAGGACATCATGGTTTTTATACCTGCCTCCTGAATAGCTGATATGTCGTGCTCATTACATTACACAGAGTTATCTATGTTAAAAGACAAGGTCATCAAATCAGAGTTGGCACCAAAACCTTGGTTTAAAACCAAATGTTTTGAAGGCCAAAACTTTACAGAGTGGTTTACTTGTTTCTTAGAGAACAAGGGAATGTTTTGTTTCCTTTGGGTACCTTCTCCAGACATTTAAATATTCTTGTGTGTATTTTAGTTAGTTAGTTATGCACTTTATTTGTATTCCACCTTTCTCCCCAGCAGTGACCTAAAGCAGATCATAGTGTTCTGTTTTCCTCCATTTTATCCTCAAAACTGTACTTTGAAGTTAGGCTGAGAATGTATGATCAGCCCAAGGTCACCCAGCAAACCTCCATGATAGAATAGGGCTTTGAACCTGAGTTTCCTAGATCCTAGTCTGACATTGTGTGTGTTTGTGAAGAGCAGTTAGTCTTCTCTGAAAATCTAAATGAAGAAAAAATGTAGCATTTCCTATTCAATAAAGGAGTGAGAAACACAGAATTCAGAAGTTGGAGCTTAGTTTAGTTTATGCTTACGTGGTTTTTGCAGTATCTGTGCCCTATCCCATTCCAAACAACAAAGTGACATACTTATTATATGCTGTACTCAGACATCACAATCCTGTGCTTTCATAATTTATAATACAATCCTACTCAGAGTTACTTCAGTCTAATCTAATTGAAATGAATGGGCTTAGACTTGATCTCTTTAGGATTGCCCTGTTAGTCTTTGGTATGCACGGGTTGTTGCCTTGAATATTGAAAAACCCAAATGACATGCATCCCAGGGAACTCCGCAAGCATGTATGCAGACCTACAAGATGCCATTTTGATGTGCATACACCTCTGCAAGAGTTAATAACTACTTAGCATGTAGCTTGGTTTTCCCAGCTAGTTTGTGATTTCTCATTAGTTTCAGGCATCCATTTCTTGACAGATGGAAGCCCTTTCCCAGCCTTGACATTCCCATGCTCATTCAGGCAGAGGAGTCACAGCTGACAGAGAATACGGCTCCCTCCGAAACAAAGTGGAATTACTGAGTGTGCTGTGATATTCCAAGCTTAGCAATAGAGAGCTTGGAATATCTCATGTTTAACACATAGACCTGACTTTTTCAAAATACATTTGAATGATAATATTTACTGTTCTGTTGCTTTTGTATTTGCTGTTTTGGTGATGTCTGATGCTCATTTTCTTCTGAGTTGTAGCATGGTAAATGTAGCTTTTTATTTACATGTGTGCTTGTGGACTGTAAAATAAAAACTTAGGGGGCAAAGTGAGAGAACAATGCAGCTGCTTTACTTTCTTCACTGATCCAGTTCCCTTTGGTCTCTAAAGTCAGAGTTACCTCATCTATATATAAAAAAATGGAACCATGTGTTTGTTGCTTCGAGAATAACCCCGCACCTGCTGGCCCAAACGCTCTGAAAATTTCACAGACACTTACTCATTCCCCCGACTGTGTACTTACGTACCTCCCGCTGTCAGACAACACACCTGAGCCAGGTAAAACATCTTTTTCCTGGTGCACCAGGCCATGAAGCTGCCTGTGTGTAACTGTCACCCTTAGAATGTTCATGCCCTTAGAATGTTCGCTCAGATGGCCAGATATGAGCAGTGAAAACAGTACATAGGCAATAACTTGAGTGGACGTGAAACACATACACACGTTGCCGTGTGAGACGTCAGGTGGGGTTCCCCCCCTCACACGCAGGTACCTTTCACTCTCTGTGCCTCACCCACTACTACCACACAACACACCTACTCTCATACACATTCAGCAGAGGGAGGGAAGGGACGGAGAGGGAGCCATGCAAAGGAAGAGAAGTGAGGGAGGGGACAGAGAGTGAGGGGTGGCATGCAAGGGAGGGGAGAGAGAGGGCCCAGCATCTAGATATGCCCCACCCACCCTAGCAGAGGGAGACGGAAGGGAGGGAGGGGTGGCATGCAAGGGAAGAGAGAGTGGGAGAGGGAAGGGACAGCATGCAAGGGAACAGAAGTTAGGGAGGGGAGAGAGTGAGGGGTGGCATGCAAGGGAGGGGGCACAGCATCTGGATATGACCCACCCACTCTAGCAAAGGGAAAGGGGAGGGAAGTAGGGGGAGGGGTGGCATGCAAGGGAAGAGAAGTAAGGGAGGATGCGGTCACAAACATCAATGACATCGCACAGTATCTGCCTGCGCGTTTCCATGAGCATGTACTGCTGGCCTCTGCAATTGATTTGCTGCTACTGTTCCTTTCCCATTTCACCACAATAAGCCACAGAAACGCGGGGCCGGGCCCTGCTAGCATTGCAATAAAAATTAGGCTATTTGATTAAAAAATTATTACACAAGTGGGTTGTTTTTTGACAAACAGATGAAATAAATTAAAGCTTTGCTTAGGAGCATCTGATAGCCTTAGAACCTCGTACATGTAATTACTACTGTTTCTTGAGGAAAAAAAGTGTAAGAGTATGGGTGATTTACTTGGATGGGACTGGCTTAGCAACTTAATTGTACTATATGACATACCAGAGCAAACCAAAACAAATGTATTAGATTCATTTGGGAATGACTAGAAGCACTATCTTTTATGCTTCTTTTACCAAAGGTATGTGATCATTTGATTCTGCTGTGTAGGTCTACACTGAAATCAATAGGCTCTTGGAATACCAAGTAAAGTCGCTCAGATCCGCATGTTATTGGTCTCCACCGCATGTTATTGGTCTCCACCATTGAACAGCATCCTGCGGAGGTGTCTGGAGCACAGTCTGGTACAGTTTTGTTGGATCAGTTTCAGTTCTTAAGGTACATGGACACGTTGCTTGCAGGGATACAGCCTACTACTAGTCCCCTGGACCCTTGTCCATCCTGGCTTCTAAAAGCTAGTGAGGAGAGGGCTGATCCAGAGGTTTAAGGAGGTGGTGAATGCCTTTTTGATGTCAGGGGTAGTACCAGCACTTCTGAATAAGGCAGCAGTCCATCCCTTTTTGAAGGGCCCTCTTTGGGCCCTGTGGTGCTGACCAATTATCACCCAGTGACCAACATTCTATTTTAGGGAAAGGTCCAGGACACAGTGGTGATAATTCAATTGCAGGCTTACTTGGAAGAAGTTGGTTTTCTGGACCCATGTCAATTTGGTTTCAGTGTGGTTATGGCATGAAAATGGTCTTGGTCACCTTGATGAATGACCTTTATCAGGAGAGAGACAGGGGGGATACTATCCTGTTGATTATCCTTCATCTCTCAGCAGCTTTTGATACCATCAACCATGGTATTTTATTAGACTGGCTCCAGGGCATGGAGTTGGGGGTCACTTTGTTACAGTGGTTTTCCTCCTACCTTTGGGGTCCATTCCAGAAGATAGTGTTGGGGAACTCATGTTTGTAGTCCTGGGAGCTCCCTTGTTGAGTTCCCCAGTGTTGGTCCTGTCTCCTATGCTGTTCAACATCTATATGAAGCCACTGGGTAAGGTCATGAGGGAATTTGAAGTCAAGTGTCATCAATATGGGGATGACACCCAGCATTGTCTCTCCATTTCATCAGAGTCAGAAGAGGTGCTCTGTGTGCTAGAATACTGCCTGGAAGCAGTTATGAGGAGGATGAAGACCAATAAACTGAGGTTGAATCCAGACAAGATGGAGGTTCTCTGTGTGTCGGGAGATCATGATCTCCCAAGTCCAGGAGATCATGGGGCACCCATGGGTTTTGGATGGGGTTGTATTGCCCCAGGACTGGGTGCAAAATCTGGGGGTTCTCCTGGATTCATTGCTGTTCTTTAAGCTTCAGATGACGATGGTGGCACAAGGGCATTCTAGCTGCTCTGTTTGGTTTACCAGCTCCGCCCATTTTTGGACAAAGGAGACCTGGCCACAGTATTACATGCTCTTGTAACTTCCTGATTGGATTACTGTAATGCACTCTATGTAGGACTGCTCTTGAAGACAATCTGGAAGCTGGAGTTGGTGCAGCATGTGGCAGTGAGGTAGTTAGCCTGTAGATCTGGCTGGACACATATCACACCAGTCCTTAAGGAACTCCACTGGCTTTAAATTTGTTTCCAGGCCCAATTCAAGGTGTTGACATTGACATACAAAGCCCTAAACAACCTGGGTCCTGCCTACGTGAAGGAGTGCCTGTGCCTGTATTTACCTACCCAGTCACTGAGATCATAGGGGTAGGTGCTACTAGTAGTACCTCTCTCTGCCGAGGTGGGGGGAACAGGGACATGTGGGAGGGCTTCTTCTTATGAGTTTATGCACATGGTGAAGACCTTCCTTTTCACCCTGGCATTTGGTTAACTCTCTGGAATCCCCCTCTGCAGCTGCTGGTCCAGGGTGGTGGTGGTGGTGGGAGTAGGGGTTGGGGTTATTTTAATGTGATTTTATTGCTGTTTTAATTGTTATATTTTATTCATATGTGTTTATTGTGATGTTTATTGTTTTTTAACCTTTGTAAGCCACCTAGAGATGCTAGTATAATGCAGGGTGTAAATATCATAAATAAATAAAATAAAAAAGAAATCAAGACTAGGAAGCACATCATCCAATTTAAAAGAAAAATGTATCAATTAAGCATTAAGTGAATAATAGAACAATCTTAAACAGGTCTACTCGATAGCGACAATAAACTGAAGTTGGTCAATGGAGAGTCTGCTCAAGGACTGAGGAGCCAACCTATGCTGGAAGGGATTGCACTCTCCCTGATGTTGCCAGTGCCCAGTTGGGATATACCTGGAAAGGGGGGAGGGCGGTGTTAGAGCCTGAGGAGGGTGTGGTTTGGGAAGGGGAGGGGAGGGGAGGGATGGGATGGGATAGGATGGGATGGGGAGGGATTTCAGTGGGGTATAAAGCCATAAGGTCAACCTTCCAAAGAGGTCATTTTTTTCCAGGCACAATTCAAAATGCTGATATATACCAGTAAGGCCATAAATGCCTTGTGAGCAAGATACTTGGACCGCCTGCAGCCCACCAGTTAAGGTCTTCACAAGGCCTACTCTCTCCCCCCATGCCATCAGAGGTGAGGTAGGTAGAGACAGAAAACAAGGCCTTTTCAGCAATGGCACCTCATCTGTGAAATGCCCTTCCCATGGAATGTGCTGGCTCTTACACTGTTCTCTTTCAGGCAACAGGGCAAAACTTTTCTTTTTACCCAAATTTTGTATTTAAGGGGCCAGTTTTTAATGCCATTCTTGCTGTGAAACCAGCATGACCCTCACACTTGTGTCAATGCCACCTAATGCCAGCATAAGTGGCATCTGTGCCACCACAGGGCCAGTTATGCAAGTGTTGGGCTTCTGTGCAGCAGTTCGATGCCCAGATGCTATCCAAGCCTTTGCACCAGAACTCCTCCAGCAGAGGAACCCTCACTGACATAGATGGGGGCATTCCAGGGGCATTCCCAGGATGGAGCTTTTGGTCAACTTTCAATGGGTTTTTAACCTAGGAATTCCCCCTTTGATGGTGTGGAATTATGGCATCAAAAAGGCAGGCGTAGTCCATTGAGCTGCAAAGGGGTTTGCTAGGTAATCAGGGATGTTTTTGTGCTTGCTGTTCCTCCTTTTTGGAGCACTGGCAGCACAGCAGCACCATCCCTGACTGCTGCATAACTACCACAACCACTGCCTTTAGATTCGACTGCCTGACTGAAAACATCTTTTAAAAACCCATTTAAAGCCACATGATTTTTTGTTTTTATACTCTGGGTTTCTAGTGCTGGGTTGTAATCAATAAATTGTATAATGTCTTATTTTGTAAGCTGCCTCAGGCAGGTTTCCTGGAAAGGAAATAAGTAACGAAATAATGCTGAGAATCATGGTAGTGGTGATGTTAAGTGCCACCAAGTCATAACCAACTCATGGTGATCCCATAGGGTTATCAAGGCAAGAGATGAACATAAGTGGTTTGTCATTGCCTGCCTATGTGTAGCAACTTAGGACTTCCTTTGTTGTCTCCATCCAAGTACTCAGGGCCAACCTGGCTTAGCTTCTGAGGTCTGATGAGATCAGGCTAGTCTGGAACACCTTGGTCAATGAACTCAGAATCCTTCTGAAGTCTATTCAGTAGGGCATACTGTCAGGAAAGATTTTTGTTTTTAGGATTGCAGTGTAAGAAAGGGTTATAGTACCTTTTCTCCAAGGAAGAGAAAGTCTGTAAAAGAGTTTTCATTTTCTGTTTCTGCTTCCACAGTGGCTGGAGCACACATGTGATTTTGATTTGATTTGAAATTTAATTTATATACTGCCCTCCCCCAGAGGGCTCAGGGCGGTGTACAACACAATAATAAACAGCAATACATTAATACAGTAGGACTAGCATGAACCACGGATAAACAACAATAAGCCAGTATAATGAGCATGACAACAACATCATTTACAATAAACCCTAACATAGACCAACAGCAATTCAATAATACTTAATACACAGTAATACTAAATATTCCTATCACAGGTCAATAATTCATAACATAACCATCATAACACTTCATAACATTTTGTAATAGCATAACACATAATACAATGCATCCTGACACCTACATAATGGCTTGGAAACACTTGGTTGTGAATGCAGATGGAAAATTTCTGTCTTCATTGAAATTTGGTGTAGTCCAGAACATTAAATCTCTAAAGCTAAAGTATTTATTTACAGTATTTATGGTCCTCCTTTTACAGCGAGACTCAAGGTGTCTTATATAATGTGAGTCAAATACAATTGTTGAATGGGTATATCCAATAAACAAAGCAATCAGGTTTGGACTGCAGAAATCTGCAAACAGAGATGAAACAAAGCTTAAGTGGTAAGATGGCATGTTAAATTATATGGAAATTACATACCGGTAGGATCATACTGAAATGTTACAAGCTACACATACGTATATACCACAGTGTAGTCCACAAATTGTTAGCACTCCTTGAATCACTTAAAAACTGTTCATGGTGCATTTAGTATGGAGAATTCAGCAGAATCACTCAAGAGACATGAGGCATTTCTGCACACTTGACAAAATTCCTATATAGTCTCAAAAATAACTTAGTAAATTAACACATACACACACCCCAAAAGCACCCTGAAGATTACTGAACGGGCTCATTGCCCCTCTGAGAGGCATGGAATATCAAACACAGGTTTGTATGATCCCTAATGCATTCCAATTGCCATGATTTTGGATGGGTATATAATTCATATATTTGTGAAATATAAAAATACAACTCTCCCACTTTTCTTAAATAATTATACCTTGTGAACATGCAAATAGCGCTGGTTTGGAAAACAATAATAAAATAGCAGTTCACAATCAAAAACATCGACATTGTTCCAAACAGAAGGAAAGATTTAATGTCAGGGCTTGGAAAGAGTAGGCTGGATCCAGACACTTGTGTAATGGCGCTAAACAATGGATGCAGTTTTGGGATTGTGCTCTCAAATGCTAGGTGGTGAACTGCTTGTGAAACTGAAGGCAATTATAGAGCTGTGTCAGTTAAGTCATATTGGTTAAACAATTCTGTTATGCTTGAAAATTCTATTCATAATAAAGTCCAGCCAATTTGTCCTATCAGTCTGAAATTTGGCATTGAGAATCTATTTGGAAAGCAGTGTTACTGGCCAAATTTGAGAAACATGCATAGAATTGTGGCTGAGTTATTAAAATTTAAACATGTTGCCTTGACCTTGAAACTCCACAAATTTATGAATGCTTTTGCCTCCTAAAATATCTCCTTTTTTCCAGTTTAAACAATGAAAGGTTGGAGAGATTGTGTCATATGATTTGGTGAAAACCCATTGAATATTACTATAAAGAGTAAAAATCCAATCCAGCTATCTGGGTAAGGAGATTCAGGCTAAATAAAATCAAAAGGGGAATAAGGCGGATAATTATTTTAAATTTAATTTTTTGAAATTATTTTCTGGAGGGTTGTTTTTGATTTTTGAAGGGGGCCCTCACACTTGATCAGTTTGTAATACAATATGGGGGTTTGCTACCCAAAGGAAAAAGATTAAGGTCTTTTGTGTCCTTGCTCAGTCTTGTCAGGCATAAGTAGGGTGGATTCATATTATTTGCCAGAAATTCACCTTGTTGTTCACTTAATAGACAGCTAAGTGGATTTGCTTAGGAAAGCTTTGGGGGCATTGCAGTTGCTGTTCTCTGCTTTTTATATTGGTCTCTGATCTGATTGATCCTTTACATTGATTTGCTTTCTTATGGATGTATTACAGAATCCTGTATTTGGTTGGCATTAATTGTAATGGTTTGTTATAATTTGTCAGTTGCTTTGTAAATAGTCAGAAGTCAGGATATAACCATTTTAAATAGTCAAAAAGTTGAGAAAATAAATATCCCTGTAACATAAATTAAGGTAGCATTGACTTCTTTAATAGTAAGTTATCATCATATACAAAAGGGCTGTGGTGCCTTATGTATTACTTGGAAGTAAGGCTCACTGAGTTCATTGGAAGCTACTTTGGAATAAGCTTGCATAAGATTGAACTGCAAGTAGAAACTGGTAAATTTGAATACAACAAGATTTTGGGAGTATAAATTTTCAAGAGACAAAGCTCCCTTAGATTCTGGCTGTTCTCTGAGGTGCTACTGGACTGGAATCTAGCTGTTCTGCTGCAGACTTACTCGGCTACCCTCTGAAACTAAAGCTGTAACTGGGTTAGTGTCAGTGAAAATGAAGAATGGTGTTTTCCTGTGTTTTCCAAATATACTCACACATATACCTTCCTGCTGCCTGGTGAGCTGTCCAAACTGTTTCTAAAGGTCAGGGAACCTCTTGGAACAGAATGGAATGTGAGTTGTAGTCCTGCAGCGGGAATAAGTAATCCGAATAAACTGGGGAAGGGAATTCCTCTGTGCAGTTAGAATTATCTGTAATAGTAGTGGGGCAACATGTGAGCACCCCATTATTTCCCCTTTTCTTTATACTGGTTACTCTATCAGGCAGGTGGGGGAGAGGCAGGCAGGGGAGGGGAGGGGAAAGAGGAAAAGTCTTATATAATCCCTGGAAGGCGAGCGCTCCATGGGACAGCCAGCTGTGCGAAGGGACCAGGGCGAGGCTTTTATTGGCCCATGTGGAAAGGGCCATAGAGGCAACTGCATTTGCCCCCCTGTAGAGCAAGGTACAATTTGGGGTGGGGGATAGTTTGCATTGGCAAAACCACAGAGGACATGTTTCTCCACCCAAACACTGCAGACCTACTTGGAAATGCTCTCATTTTAGTAGAAGTTGGCAGCTAATGATAGACTCTATTCACTGAGCAACCATTTTGTAATTGACACCTCCCAAGGATGGGAGGAAAGGTAGCATGGTATAGGCCAGTCTTATCAGATCTTGGAAGTTAAGCAGGGTTGGTACATAGAAGGGAGACCACCAAGAAAGACTCAGCAGAGAAAGACAAATTAGCTCTGCTTCTCACTTGCCTTAAAAACCCTTTGTTGGGGCTGCCATAATTTGGCAGCAGCTTGATGGCACTTTGCACACGCAGCTCCCAAGGATCTGGGGAAAAATTAAATAGCTCCTAGAAACACAAGTTGTCTCTTCCTCTGATTCTGACAGTGATTCAAGTTACAGAATAACTTACATTAGTATTTTTTTCTGACATACGGGAAGGATATATCCAAAATAACCAAATAAGGCTTTTGTTTAGCTATTTTTGAACAAAGACGAATATGAAAAGAAAATTGCAGAACAGCTGCTGACAGGGCCCACTGCTGTTGACCCACCTTACCTATTCACCTCCCTTGTTGCCCACCTGAGCACCCTTTCCTTGTGGATCCATGAGAGTTCTGCCACTTGTGCTTCTGGCTGCATATGCTACCCAGCACCATGAGAGAAAGGTCATTTAGACAGAGTGGGCAGCTGTGAATGACAGGCAGTGAGAGAACTCACAAGCAGTGTGTGGAGAATGGATAAGCATATGGGTAGATAGAAAGAAAGGTCCATTGACAGCAAAGGAGAGGAGTATTCTTTCTCCATCTTCCTTTCAAAACCAGGAACTGCCTCTGAGTGGAAGGCGATGTTTTGACAGGAAGGTATAAGAAACTCAAATCTCAGGAAACAATGCTGTTTCCCAGGGAAGGAAATATTAAACTGCTCAAGTTGCCAGATAAGAAGAGATGAGTTTTCTGCAAGGAGATAATTTGCTCATCTGCCAGGAAGGGGATAGATGGGTGGCTGTGTGAATACCATGAGATAGGCAATAAAGGTGGGAGACATGCACTCCAAGTTGATTGGAGAAAAGTGGGCTGAATGTCCCATGAGGGCATACCTTCCTAAACTCAGGACTGGGTAAAGGGGCTCCCACCCAACTTGGGTAGAAAGGGTAGTGACAATGATAATGGATAGCTTGATGAAAATGTCAACCCAGCTGCTGTGAAAAAGCAAATTCCATGCCAGCCATAATTAGAATAGGGATATGTAGAATAAAACTGCTATCATCCTACCCTTATACAAATATATGGTGAGACCAACCATAAAATGCTTAGGGCTGCTTAGCCTAGAAAAAAGGCAAATATGGGGAGATACGATGGAGGTTTATAAAATTATACATGGCATGAAGAGAATGGTCAGGGAGATCATTTTCTCCCTCTCCCATAATACTAAAACTCAGGGTCATCCACTGAAGTGTAAGGGTGGAAGATTCAGGACAGACAAAAGAAGTATTTCTTCACACAGCATATGGTTAATTTGTGTAACTCGTTGCCACAAGAAATGTTGGCCACCATCTTGGAAGACTTTAAAAGACAAATGGTCCAATTCATGGAGACCTGACCTATCAGTCATGATGGTATCTATAATCTACTCTCTCAAGAGGTATTATGCTTCTTTAATTCAGTTGCTGGGGAGTGCTGACAGAATGATGCACTTGTAGTCTTATAGTTTGTGGTCTTTCTCCAGGCAGTTGGTTGGCCCCTTTGTAAACAGAAGGCTGGGCAAGAGGGGCCTTTGGTCTGATCCAACATTATTCTTCTTATATGTTGTTATGTTTTTTAAGTATTAAAAAATCTGGCCATTCTGTTAGCAGGTTTCAAGGAGCTGGGCAAACCCAACCTTAAGTGAACAAGAAACAGAGGAAAGCATAGAAGAGTTCTGCCTCTGTTTCCTAAGTTCCAGTGGGATTGTGCCCATCCTGTAGAGGTGATGCCAAAGGTAACATCTATGTCACTAAAGTTTAGACTAGACCAATTTGGTTTTCTTCATGAATATTTGAAGTAGATTAAAATTCTCTATTCATCTCACAGATCCAAAGTGCTAACTAGTAGTATATTTTCCCTCTTGAGATAGGTGCTAAATAGAATTGTTGTCTTTCTACTCTCATTTGTTATCTATATCTAAAACATCTGGCTTGTGTGATTGGACAAAATAATAATAATCATAGCTTTGTACATACCTATTTGAAATCTAAAAGTTTCCTTTATGTGGATGATCTTTTATTGTTGATTTTTTATCGGTTATTTCAGGTTTTTTGTGTACTAAAAAAAAGGATATTCTTTGGAAAGGAAAGGCTCGTAGAGTCACAACAGAACTACCAGCATATTTGGATATCAAGTTAAACTTTATAAACTTTGAGCCTGTTCTGATCAAGCCCCTAAACAGATCAACTTTTTACTTTTGTCACTATCCCTGTGTTGTTCAGTGAGGCTGAATGCTTGAAGTAGATGTGACAGTAATTGTATGATTATTTACATATACCCATACGTTGCAGTCAGACATGAGTATGGTTTTTATGCATGCAAGAGATGAGGTTTTGACTTACACTGTCTACATTCTCTATGGTCCTTTCTACCTCCCTACAACTCAATCACATACCATATACTGAATTCCCCAGACTGAATTTCACAGTATGCCAGAGGCTGTTCTATATTCCTTTTCAAAAGGAACAAGATAGGCATACAAAAGCCATTCATCTTAACAGGAAAGTTAATGCACTTACACATTCACTTCTGCTGCAAAAAACATGGTACATGTAAGCTAAGGCAGGCCTTAAATTGTGTACCATTAAGGAATTAATTCATAGTCTCAAATGTCATGGTTGCTTACAAACTAAGCATTGTGTCCCCGTCCTTTGCCTTGGTTTTTCAGAGGACAGTCAACACTTGTGGGTGAGGACAGATATGAGGCAGTTGATCAAGGGAGGAAAAACAAAACACAGCTTTTACAACGGAGGCAGGAATGGATAGCACAGAATTCCCTGCGCTGCCCTCTCCCTGCCTGATTACAGCACAACGAAAGTTGGACATGTGATTCCAAGTATAAACATGAAAGGAAGGAAGGAAGGAAACAAATCGTGCATCCCAATCAGGTACAGAGGCTAAAACAGCTCTGGACCAGAGTACATGGAGGATTATTTGCCCTCTTACAAACCTGCCTCTCCTTCAGATCAACCTCACAAGTTCTGTTCTGTGTCCTCAACTATACAAGTAAAGGTGGAGGACCACCTTCCCTCTCCCTTTTCTGTTGTGATGCCTCAAATAGGGAGGGCACTATCACCAACAGAGGGGCATCGCATGTGTGTGGTGCTCCTCTACTGCTGGAGCTCATGCCAGCACTGATAGGGGTATTCTAGGGGCATTCCTGGACACAAAGCCAATTTTAGTCAGTTTCCTGAGGACATTCATCTTGGGAACACCCCTTTTTGCTGCTGACAATTTAACACCTGCAAGAATGCAGGTGTAGCCCACTGACATACAGTGGAAAGTTTTGGATTGTGTGGGTTTTTTTTTTTCCTCCCTTGCCATTCCTCTTTATTTCTTCTTACAGACAGCATGGCTACCCAATCTCTGGCCACTGCAAAACTATACCCATCCACCTAACAGGGAACTGCAGAATTAGAATTCATCAGTAGGATTGGAAGTATTAGTGAGGTCTGACAGTATAGGTTAACATGTTTAATATATTAAGTAGTCTGTGTTAGCACCAACTATAGCAGTTATGAATAATTGTTTGTTCATTTCAAAGGACAGCCTCATATTAGAACTTCTTATTCATTGTTCACAATTAATTTCCTTTTTCTGACTTTGTTTTTTAAAACCCTGCTGATGGAGAATTCACTTCGTGTATCTAATAGGTCAGTCCCATGAATGCTTATGCTACAGTAAATGTATTGGTGTTGAAATTGTCGCAAGAGAAGACCACCACATGCTTATTACGCTGTTTGTGCTGCAAGTTGCTCTCCTGTATTACAGATGATGGTGGCATAGACATCTGTCATTGTTCACCTCAAAAATAAACCAGAGTTTGAGTGTGCAGAAACTGATATCAAGGACCTGACAGTGATTTCTCCAGCACTGTACTAATTGTTTTGGTTCCCAAGCCAAATAAATACATGCCTGTTTGTTTTTAAAGCCCTGGTTTTTTTTCAGAGAAGAGGAAACCAGCCTATACCAGGCAGCAGCAAGACTGTGCTTTATTAATATTTGTGATGCCACACTAGATGATGATGCACAGGTCACCCAGCACTCAGACTGGGAAGGGTACCAGCATTATGATGCCAGTGATCACAGCCAACATTATTGATCCCAGAAGCTTGTGGACATGGCTGTCTCTACTGCTTTTAGATCTGACACACACACCCCCCCCAAATGGCCCAAGTGGCAACTTTCCCTCAGGAAAGTGGAGAGAATGGGACTGGATTCATCCAGGTTTTCTACTATTCAATGTCAGTCAATTACTATCTTTGCTACAGCCCTTTTCCCACATGGCTTTTAACAATGCTGGTCCCATAATCCACACCATAGCTATTTTGGTGGTCAAAGGATAAAAACGTCTGCTCTTCTCCCTTGCTCACCAGCAGAAAAGCTGGCAGGATCCAACACAATGAGTTTGCTATGAGATTTGACTGTCAACAGTTCAAAGGGAAATCACATATACTGTATCTGAACAATAGGACTTGTTGCATATTAAAGTGCAGCTTAACTCAAAACAGGTCTAATAAACATGTTTCAGTGAAATGAAGTGCATTTGTATAATGCACCTGTCCAGTACAGAGTCTTTATCACGCAGCTTGAGCAGTGATGCTCAGGTCAGCATGGCATTCTCCAGACTACTTTAAAAAATAAAGAAAAGCATGCTGCTCTTTCAAAATACCTTCAGGTTAAATTGAGCATTCTCAAATTTGGCTCAAGAACACTCTTTATTAGATTCCTACCTCCTTCGCCAGCCATTTATGATTTGTAATTCAGTTTCAGCCATGGTTTGCATTCTAAAAGAATCTAGAAGCCCAGAAGTACCCTGTTACAACACCTTTGTCTTTTAGGGGTCTTTGGGGGCTTGTTATTTTAATCCTTGTACAGACTGATTTATCACTTCAAACATCTGTCAGCTGTGCTTTGTCTCACAATTGATAGTGATAGTGCTGCTGATTTTTCAGTAGCAGCTGTTAGAGGTTCATTAGTTACACTCTCAAAGGGTACAGATAACTGTAACATTTTCTTTGTTAATTATCTCTTATGTGTTACAATAATAGAGGCTTTGGAATTCACTCGGCTTCCCATCTACCAAAGTTATTAGGTGTACCTTCAGTTTTCATTAAATAACTCTAAATTCTTATCCTCATCTTAAAAGTCATGGGAAACAAAATAGCATTTGCTTTTGGCTGTTGTGGCTGACATAGATTGTGGCAAATCTTTTGGAAAGATTGTACCAGTGGTGAAGCTGCAACAGTGCAGTGGGTGCTGCGCTCCATGCATGCCCCATTGGTATCATGTTGAGGCAGAAAATGCCCCCAACCCCCCTTCCAGGGGTGGGGCGTGGGCACGCATGAGCAGGTTGTGCCCCCGGATGCAGTTTCCTTTCCTTCCATCCCTGAATTATACCCACATGTATATGTGCATGTGCTTCCAGTAATTTGGGATAGCCAAGTGTGACTATTAATACTCCAATTATCTTATTTTAATAGTGAATAAAAGAAATTTAAACCCCTTTCCAAGAGAAAAATATCAGTATTGTGGAAAAGTGCAGCAGTACAAGTATTGGATGATTTACTCTACTTGCTGTAAGTTAACATTATGTGAAATTCATGCTTCTTTAGAAATTGGAAAGTAATAACAATGAACAGGGAATGGGACAAGTTTACTCCCTGCAACCAGAAGCATGGTCATATCACTCTGAGGGTTGCTGTATTTTCTGGCAAGTCTTCAAAATGAAGACTCCATGGATTCCTCATATATATAACACAAATATTTCTTGCAAAGCTCAAGTATTTATATATATTTCGGTGTTCATTAATGAACTGATGTTTAACTTGAATAGGAAAATTTCTTGAATATAATAAACCTCTTCTTTAAACCAATAATAGCTTTTTTTAAGAAAGAAAAGCTCTCCCCCTGAAAGGACAATGTTGAGTTTCTATACCTTTTTCAACATAAAGATGAAGGAGATTTGAAAATATATCCACTATTTCCTGCACAATGCTTTGCTTGGGTCCCAGTGCCTCAAGGATACAACTAGGTAGGCACCAAGACCCAAACAGAGCATTCTAGAACAAAGACGTTGAAAAAAGTATATTCATCATAGTAGTTGAAGAGAAATTTGTTTAGTATCATGTATGCATGATAGGGAAGAATATTGTTAAATAGTCTGCCTTGAGCCACAGAAAATCTTGGTTGGTCAGGTAGGTAAAATGTTATGCAAAACTACTTTGTGGGGATACCAACCATCAGTTAAAAAAAAAACCAGAATGTCTCCTATTCTAAAAAGAAGCCAATCAAGGAATAAGTGGGGAAGTCCTCCTATGGGTTACAAACTGGTTGAGAAACAGGAAGCAAAGGGTGGGTGTAAATGGGAAGTTCTCACAATGGAAGAAGAGTTTGGATTTATATCCCCCCCTTTCTCTCCTGCAGGAGACTCAAAAGGGCTTACAATCTCCATGCCCTTCCCCCCTCACAACAAACACCCTGTGAGGTAGGTGGGGCTGAGAGAGCTCCGAGAAGCTGTGACTAGCCCAAGGCCACCCAGCTGGCGTGTGTGGGAGTGTACAGGCTAATCTGAATTCCCCAGATAAGCCTCCACAGCTCAGGCAACAGAGCGGAGAATCAAACCCGGTTCCTCCAGATTAGATACACGAGCTCTTAACCTCCTACACCACTGCTGCTCCTGAGTGAGTGGGCTAAGAAATGGCAATTCAGTTCAATGTAGCAAAATGCAAAGTGATGCACATAGGAGCAAAAAATCCAAACTTCACATACATGTTACAGGGTCAGTGCTATCAGTGATAGACCTGGAAAGGGATTTGGATGTCTTAGTTGATAGTTCCATGTGAATGTCAACTCAATGCATGGCAGCTGTGAAAAAGGCAAACTCTGTCCTGGGGATAGAGTTTTAATAATATTAAATAAAAGGAATTGATAAAAAAAACTGCAAAGATTGTCATGCCCTTATATACGGCAGTTGGAGTACTGTGTTCAGTTCTGGTCGCCACATCTCAAAAAGGATATGGAAGAGATAGAAAAAGTGCAGGGAAGGGCAACAAGGATAATTGAGGGACTGGAGCACCTTCCTTATGAGGAGAGGCTGCAGCATTTGGGACTCTTTAGTTTGGAGAGGAGATGTCTGAAGGGGGATATGATTGAAGTCTATAAAATTATGCATAGGGTAGAAAATGTTGACAGAGAGAATTTTTTCTGTTTTTCTCACAATATTTGAACCAGGGGGCATACATTGAAAATGCTGGGGGGAAGAATTAGGACTAATAAAAGGAAGCATTTCTTCAAGCAATGGGTGATTGGTGTTTGGAATATGCTGCCACAGGAGGTGGTGATGGCCACTAACCTGGATAGCTTTAAAAGGGTCTATGTATGGCATCCAATATTGATCCTCCTTGATCTGAGATTGCAAATGCCTTAGCAGACCAGGTGCTCAGGAACAGCAGCAGCAGCAGAAGGCCATTGCTTTCACCTCCTGCATGTGAGCTCCCAAAGGCACCTGGTGGGCCACTGCGAGTAGCAGAGTGCTGGACTAGATGGACTCTGGTTTGATCCAGCAGGCTCTTTCTTATGTTCTCATGTTCTTAAGCCCTTATTCTTCAAATGGAATCTTCTCACGTGAAAAATTAAAAAAACTTAAGTAGGGCGAATCGGTCTCCTTTCTGGCCTCATACTGGCTAGAGCCCTACCTGCAACAGAATGCTAGATCTTTAGTGGTCCCCTTTCCAATCAATCTTACACATTACAAATGCCGTGTAAGACAGTTCCCACTACTTGGCACTGCCAGGAATGGTTGGCAGTGCCTACAAAAGATTCTCCACACAGTTCAAGCAAGTGATATGGCAAGTGATATGTTTTACCTGATATTCCTTCACGTAGGAAAACCTTTTTTAAAAAAGCTACACAGTTTGAATTTGAACATGCAAACTAACCATCCCTACAGAACAGTTTCCGATGGACCTTCCCCACAGAATGCTCCCTTTCAAATAGAGGTAAGGTAACCCACAGATTTTATGAGCAACCCAGAGGGAAAGCTTCATAATACATTTGTTTTGAGACCTATTAGAAAATGTACTTGCAATCCTTGTGATTCTCATCACATTCTCTTTTCCATTAACTTTTTACGTGAGGTGTAGGTTTCTCTGGGAAGAGAGAAAAGAGCAAACAAAATGTTAGTGAAGTAAAAGTTATGGCTCCACATGGTGTTTTTATGGATATAGGTGTGTGTGGCGGGGGGGGGGGGGGTGTGTCATAGATCCTTGTTTAGCAACTATAAACCTCTCTCCTACTGTTTCCCAGGCCGGCAAAACTTTAAATTTCTGAGAGCAGATGTAAACTGCATGGATGGGTACACATGCTCTACTTGAAAACTTGAAATCTATTTTGCTGTCTCTAGGAACACATTGGTGGCTAAAGTGCATAAGTTGATGATGATAATTTGTTTGATTGGTCCTGTTGCCTGTCATTTAACTACACAATTATAATGTATGAAGATTTCATTGTCCCAAAGCTGAAAACTGCAAAGGAGAGCTTGCTCTAATTTAGAAATTTCTAAACCTCAGTGTAACAGGGCTAGGTGATTAAATTATCCTTCAATAAGATTAAGATTGTATTCCTCCCTTCTGCTCCCCCACCCCAGATTGCACCTACTTTAATGGGGGGGGGGGGGCTCTCTTAAACTACATTTCCAAAATCTCTTTCAAGACCATCTCTGTTTAACCACAGAAAGACTCCTGGGGACTGGAACATCTGTGAACTTTCCTGCAGTTAGGTGGATATCAGCACTATAGCTTGTTCAACCAGCAGAGCTAACCAACAGATAATTACAGTTTGAAATTAGTATTTTAATGAACTGGTTTTAGCAAAGGTAAAATGTAATCTCCCAGGCATTAAAAGGAGTACACAGGAGGGGAGATTCATTAGCTGCAAAGTTCAGCAGACGGGTGGTCAGCAGGTGCTTGTGGGAAACAAGTACTAACTGTGCCTATTTCAATCAGCAACCAACAAAAACTAATTTGGGTGCTTTCCAGAGAAGTGGTGAAGTATCTGCATGTCCATTGTTATTTCAGGAAGAGAAGAGACTCCTTGGTGGGCCTTGAGGAAGAAGTGCTTAAATTGCAAATTGAAAATGTTCCCTAACTGAGGGACAATCCACACAATACTCCCCTTAATGAGGGAGCAAGTTTTTAATCAAGCCCCCATCACCTTTATTAGCCTCTAGAAGGAAGGCACCGGCCTCCTTTTCTGGCAATGTAAGAAGCAGCAGCTGGAGACACCCTGTCTGACATCTTTATTTATTCACTTGGCACTTTTAAAATCCCTAACTTCTTCTGAGGAATTCAGAACAGTGTGCATCCTTCCTCTGCAGGGAACCATTTCATGAATGGAGGCACTCACAGCCTTACTATTGAAGTGAGCATCTTTGGCAGCAAGGGTTGCTGGGCAGCCATCTAAAGGAGCCAACTAGAGTCTTCAGCATCCAATTAGAAAGCTGGTCTCTGCCAGACTTCTTTAACTAAGTTATTTACACTATCACAGCTGATGACTGTCCTGCAGCTTGGCTGAACCCTCATTTCGTGACAAAGAGACTGCCTATTTGCAAGTACCAAATGCTGCTGTCTGCACAAAGACCTTTCTCCAGAAGGATGTTACCCATAGAAGGGTGTAACAAATCCCAGACCCCAGGTCACCATGGCACCTATAAATTTCACTGTGGCCCCTAGTATTTTTAGATGTTATAGTTGTGTCTCTCAATGAGAAGTACAAAGCTCATTTATCATTTCACATCAGTGTAGTGTTTAAGAGCGGTGGACTCCAATCTGGAGAATCAAGTTTGATTCTCCATTCCTCCATATGAGCAGTGGACTTTAATCTGGAGAACCAGGTTGTTTTCCCACTCGTACACATGAAGCTTGCTGGGTGACCTTGGACTAGTCATAGTTCTCCCAGAACTCTCTCAGCTCCCGCACCTTACTGTACCCCCCCCCTCTCTCTCTGCTGCATGGCACAGAAATACACATGCATGAAGTGCTTCTCACTGTTGGTTCGCATGTTAACTTACAATATTCAGTGATAGTACAGTAATTCATTTCTTAACCAGTTGCTTTCTGTACTGCTCCAATATTCAGTTTGATGGTGCTTTGAAAACAATAATGGAATGATCAAAACGAGAGATGTTAGGTGAGGTCAGCTTTTTGTTTTAGCGATAACTCTGACTCTCATATTTATTTATATACAACATTTTTGTTATCGCTTTATTGCAATTACAAGAACCTGTGAAGAGGTAAGGATTAAATTTTGTGGTATCAATAATTAGAAATGTATTAAACAATATATGAAACTCTGGAGTCTAAAAACAAGCCAGGGTCTTTAATTTTTGAGCTAGCTCTTTGAACCAAAGAAAATCTGTCAAGGCCTAGCATATAGAATCTCAACATGTGATTGTGTATTCCTGCATGGCAGTGATTGGACTTGACGGCCTTTGTGGTCTCTTCCAACTCTACGATTCTACGTGAACATAATCTACTTCAGTACTATTTTTTAAAGCATAAATAAATTCAGAGGTATCCCAAGAACATTGAGACAACTCTGGTTACAAGGGGTACCACTACCATCTCTGTGAAAGATATTTCATTTGTCACAACATCAAATTATCCAGTTTGGATTCAAAAAAATTGTGTCTATCCAGCTCTGTAAAGAATACACAAAGTATGTATGGGACAGGGTAAATGATTGTACCTCACTATCAACTTACTTGCCCAGAACACATCTGAACATGGTATTTTGCTTTGTCTTGTTTTTTTGTGTAGGTTTTTTGCCAAGAATTCAAAATGCTACAATAAATTAGGTTTTCAGATAACAAATGAGAAAGAACACGTTAATTTCTGAAATTGTTCCCATCAAAGGTTTAATTTGGTCCATCATTTAAAATCCTCTATAGAAATCCTCTGTAATGGAAGGTAATTATTAACATTAAAATCTTCTAAATTTGGTTTAATTTAAGACATTTAACTGGATTCTTGGAAAACTAAAACATATTAAGTTTGTATCATAATTTTTTCTGTAAGAATTCATATCCTTCATCATCTCTTTAAAAATGTAGAAACATTTATTAATTACAACATCACATTATTGGCCTATTGGAAGATTCCCTTATTCTTCCTATACGTAATATTCATAATAACCAATTTTAATATCAAAAACATTAGTACTATTTCTAAATACACATGCTAGAAGTTCTGTACCAAAGGCAAAAAATAGTCCTTCTGTTTGCCATATGTAAACTGTCCAAATGCTTTTAGAGTTACTTTGGAGTTCTGTTGTTATTTATTTCAAGGGATTTGTATGCATTTCATCTTCCAAAGGGTTTATTTTTCCAGTCTGGAGTCCCTAAGCTTCATGTACATAGCATTTTCCTTTCAGATCTTTTATGGGCAGTGATGAAACAAATTTTTGCTATGCATACAGTAATGGTTTGATTAGCTTCCCAAGTAACTGACAGATAGAGAAAGAAGTAAAACACCAAAAAAAACCCCGCATAACCCTGAACACATTCTGCAAGGCCTACAAAGCCTTTTGTATTCTGTCCATTTTATATTTTCTGCTTTAGTTATTCTATCCTTCAGGCACATTTTGAGTGGTGTTTTGAAAAAGCAGGAAAAAAAGTTATATGAAGTGTTTGGGCATGCAAAGCAAAGTTTGCAATTATCTTCTTCCTTGATTTCTTTCCAAGCTTCTATTAGCATTTATCAGCACTACCAGCTTCTTAGACAATGATATATTACAGCAGAAAATATTAATACACACAATTAGTATACTGATATATTGTTCACTTCTGTCATTCCTCATCCACTTTCTGTCATTTTCCTATTATGTTGCTGTGACAATTCCCTAAAGATCCAGAAGAGATATGGCTTTTGGGGAAGTCATGCCACCAATCATTAATAGCCATGTTTTGCATAGAAGAACCTGCTTTCCGTTTTGTCAGCAGAGATGTTGCCATGGCTGTACCTCTACAGGCAGGCGAGTTCTTTATAAGATTCATTTACAAGCAGAAAATTTAATGGGCTGCAAGATTCGATCATGAGAGGGCTTTCTTTCTTTTTTTTCTGCTGAAGCAGCTTGTCATTTTAGTTAACTACAAGAGACAGGACAGAATTGTTAAAGCAATCCAATTATATCAGCTATTGAACAAGGGATTTCTAGCCAGTTTTCATTAGTGCCGTAAAACCGTAATAACTGAGGGCTTTTTTTTAAAAAAATTGACAGGTGGGAAAGAATTTTCAGATTCCACACGCAATATGATCTCCCCCCTCCTCAACAAATCCTGGAACAGTTTGCAAAGAACTCTCCCTTCTCAACTCTGGGGTGTGATGTTGCAGAAAAACAAAGTATCGTTTAGATACAGATGGCTTTCTTTGAGAATGTTACCTTTGTTGAAACTGTCATTCCTACAACACTGGGTGGCTATTAAAATGATATTTGAAAACTACAATCATAGCGCACACTGTAAAACCATAACTCCTGGAGAAGGAAAAATGGGCATAGTTAGAGTATAACTGCTGAAAAAGATCTAGGGAAAGTGATGTGTACTGTACTGAATATGGCCCATCATATACATGTAAAAACTACCACCTCGAAACACAGTATTGAGTGATATTAGTCAAGTGTCATGTCTTTGAAACACAAGTTATAGGGCTGCATGCCCATCTGTAACACTGAGAGCTGTGTTTACCCCCAATGTATGAGCTGTTAACCCCGTGCTGCTCTCTCATTGCTGGTCCTTCAATCCCAGCACTCTCCACGCGCACATGCACATGTACAATATCCCCTCCCACAAGACAAACCTGCAACTATTGCAGACTTATCCTTCTTCCCTAAAATCACATCACCTTCATCGATACCCTCTATAACTCCCTTGTATAGCCCCCACTATTGAACTGCCAGTCCAGTCGTTGGACTCATGTGGCCCCTCCCCATCTCCTCTAGACTCTTTTAACCTGACTCCAGTTGGCCAACACTTCAGTTGTATTCAGAAAGGCCTGACTTTTTCAAACCACAGTCAGTCTGGGTAGAAAAAGCAGGTAGAAAAAAAAGATAGTTGCCAGTTCCATATTCTTTTTGTTTCGCCAAGCCAAGTGCACATACCGGTCATCTATGGCAGCCTAACCCAAGTTTATTTTTCCCTGTCCGTTAAGACTACAGAGTAGTTCTGCCTTGACTTCCATCTGAACTACTCTATGGGTTGTGGTGTTGTTTAGCAAAGAAGGAGGCATCTGAACACTGTATTCCTGGACTGGGAATTTGAGTTATTCCTTGCACTTTCACAGAGGTAGCTACCAGTGCCGCTATGCCAAGGAAAAACTCAGTACAGCATTATAGCATCAATAAAAAGGTTACTTTTGGATCAACCCATAATGCTTTGTGGGCAACCTCCAGCTCAGTTCCCCTTACCACCAATGCAAACACTGATAGCAAGTGGAAGTCACAGACGTATTAAGAGCACAATAACACTATGGGATTGGTAGCATAAGATGGCATATCGCTTTTAAAAATTCTTTTAAAAGTGTAAAGAGAGATTCTGATAAGGATGTTCAGTATAAAACAATTAAAGGGAGATGTTACTTAATTTCTGAACTTCTAGCGGCATTCCTGATGGCAGTCACATCTGCTACTATAAAACCAATTGCAACCTTTGCCTTTGGGAAAAAACACATTTAATTATCAGTAAAGTTCAAGCTCTGCTTGTTATGATGAGTTATTAGAAGCTGGCATAATTTTCTCACCAAAAAGGATTGTAATGGAAAATAGCATTATAAGGTTATGGGTTTTTTTTTCCCAATGTAATTAATAATGGTCTAAGATTTTATTATCTTTGGCGGTCCTGGGGATGAGATGCTGCAAACTCTAATATGATATGGTGTCACACTGATGTGTGTATGCATCACAACAGAACTGATCATATCTGTCAAACTTCAGTTATTTAAAATTTGATAAATGTGGTAGAATCATTGCATTTACAAGAGAATTTCTCTCCCCACCCCAATTAATTTTGCTTTTGTCTTTGTTCCCACACTTCAGTGACTTTGTATCGTTATTGTAATATATTGGGGTGGGGAGACTCCAATCCATGGAATGGTTAGTAGATTTTATCATTTGCTGTGATCAGATCCAGGGTGCATTTTTTGTTGGTGTTTGTTTTGGGGGATAGAGGGAGTTGATGTTCCTATAAATAGCAAAGCCATTTGGCAGTATTTTTCCTAAAGCATCTTTGCCATGAAGCACTTCAACCAGACAAGTTTATAAGCTAGGTAGAACAAGCAGATAAATATATAAAGCATCTTAATTCTGAATCAAACCATTGGTCCAGGTAACTCAGCACTGAAGATGCCAGCCACAGATGCAGGCAAAACATCAGGAGAAAATGCTGCTAGAACACGGCCAAACCACACATCACCCCAGTGATTCCAGCCGTGAAAGCCTTCGACAACACATTAACCCAGCACTGTTTATGCCAACTAGCAACAGCTCTCCAGGGACTTATCTAGTCCTTCATTTTGATACTTAATTCCCTTTTCTTTTCTAAGCTCAACCAGAGACCTGAGGGCATGCAAAGTATATGACATATGACTGAGCTTTGGTTGTCCAAAGGTCAATTTGTTAGAAGCATTCAGTCCCAGAGTATGGTTGGTTAATGGTGCTTATAATCTTGCAGAAACTGAACCAGTCTAGATTTGGGTTCTGTGTGGAGGAATGACTTCCAAAAATCCCTATGTAAACCACCTTGAATTCCATTATACAATACACTAAATATTTAAAGAGCCATTTACTCCTATGTAAGTGGTTGTTTTAAGGCAACTTCCCAATAAAGTCAACCCTTTCAATCTTGATGAAAAGTTACTCTGGCTCTTTTTGCATCGTATTGTCTGAGATAAAAAGAAGAATCCAAACAGGAATATATTCAGTTTGCTGCTTTCCCACGAAGCAGCTATTAAACAGTGGTAGAAATTGATGATCTGTAACAAAACCCCAATCTTGATAGAACAGCAAAATGAGGAACTATTGGATGAGCACAGTTTGTTTTTGCTTCAGTTTATTTAGGCTCCTTCTGTGGGGGGGTTTTAATGCTCCTTAAAATAGAGCTTTGGTGTCTGAGAATATTTAAAACAACTATTGATCAAGGGGAAACAGCTGATTCGAAAAAAATTACTGATTCCAAAAATCACAGCCGGACTAGGATAATTCTCTAAAACAGCTTGCTTATTGTATTGTGGAAGGCTTTCACAGCCGGAATCACTGGGGTGCTGTGTGGTTTCCGGGCTGTATGGCCATGTACTGGCAGCATTCTCTCCTGACGTTTCGCCTGCATCTGTGGCTGGCATCTTCAGAGGATCTCAGGTGATGCAGGTGAAACGTCAGGAGAGAACCCGGAAACCACACAGCATCCCAGCTTGTCCAAAGAATTATTTGGACAAAGAATTATTTTGTCCAAAGAATTGTCCAAAGAATTATTTTATAAGAATTTAATAGAAAGCAGAAAATGGCAAGACCAGCAAATTAAATGTATTATCAAAATAAAACCGATTTAAATACCGAGCTCTCATACAACACAGGCTGCCCAATCCAGTTAAGCTGATTGTTCAGAACGATAGATGCAATTAAAATATGAGTGAAGAAATATAATAGGTTTTTACATAAAATTGCATCTTATTTTTTATATTTAATTAATCATTTGCCAACGTTATCATTTACCTATTAACTATTTGCGATTTAACAAGCATCTAGTAGAACTGATCCCAACTAATGCAAGATTTATACAATATCTAGATTTTCCATTTTTAATTTATGCTTTCTTTCTCTCTCGGAACAGATATTATGCGATGCTAAGCAAATCATACATGCAGCAGACATACTGGACTGGGAAGACAAAGATGCTGCAGACACACTGGTTGACAATGTTGTCCACTCAAGGATCATTAACCCGCTACGCCTCTTTGTTAAGCCATCTCCAGCACTTAAACATGGGCAGATGTCCTATTCAGACAGCACAGACAACTTTTGGGATTGGCTATCCAACATCACTGAGGTTCAGGAATCTCTTGCACGAACTAAACGCAGACCTATTGTAAAGACTGGAAAATTCAAGAAAATGTTTGGCTGGGGAGACTTCCATTCCAACATCAAAACTGTGAAGCTGAATCTTCTTATTACTGGGAAAATTGTTGACCATGGCAATGGGACCTTCAGCGTTTATTTCCGGCATAATTCAACGGGCCTTGGAAATGTTTCGGTGAGCCTGGTGCCACCTTCCAAAGTGGTAGAGTTTGAATCTTCACCACAGTCAACACTAGAGACCAAGGAGTCCAAGTCTTTCAACTGTCGAATTGAGTACGAGAAAACAGACAGGGCTAAGAAAACTGCATTGTGCAACTTTGACCCTTCAAAGATCTGCTACCAAGAGCAGACGCAAAGCCATGTATCCTGGTTGTGCTCCAAACCATTTAAAGTGATTTGTATTTACATTGCTTTTTACAGCGTTGATTACAAACTGGTGCAGAAAGTCTGCCCTGATTATAACTACCACAGTGAAACACCGTATTTGTCTTCTGGATGATGGACACTGTCTTTTTTTGCAATGACTGTTAAAGCAGATAATGTGTCTAAAATTCTTCTTTTCTTGGAGGACAGCGCTTCCCTGCAGGTTTAAATAAAAAAACAAAATGATTTCCCCTAAAAGAAAAACAAATCTTGTATCAGTGGGCCCGCTCACCCATGCATGTTCTTTGCTTGATGACTACAGTTTCAAGAGCAATGTGTATGTGTCAATAAGCCATCACAGACTGGATATCATGGGCAGAACTTTTGTAACCACTCAGATTCTTTCAGTAGTGTCAGGTCACACATTCAGCTGTGAGTCAACAAGCGATGAATAAGTAATGCACATGGATGTGTGAACCAGCCCTAAATATGCACTGTTCTCATAGATATTTTCACATTCAGGCACCTCATGCCTTCTCTTTAAAAATATATTTACTTTCTGGTTCTGGCAGCTGCCATTTATTATGGGAAACTTTGGGCACTAGCAATATATGGATGCCGGGGTGGGGGTGGGGGAACCACGCAAGCAATGTACATTAATTTCCTGTCCTAACACTCTCAGTAAATAATAGTTTAGGATGTGTTGAACCACCATCACTATAGGGATGTTATTGCAGCTCTGCCAGCAAACATGTCTAGGAAACAGTTCAGTTCATTTTCCCAAAATGAACATTTGTAGGAGGTTTGAAGGAAGTTGAAATATTTCTATAAGATTCAGGAGAAATTTTTTTGCAAGGATAAGTTATACACTTGTAAAGCCTAAAGTCAGGTAAAACCTGTGTAGAAACAGAAAAGTTAAAAGAAGTTAAATGAAATTCACTTGCTCTGTCATGGGGAATGAGGCAGAATGCACATCGCCGAGTGGGATTGAATTCTACAGAAGCAGGAGCAGAAGGAGCTCATGGAGATGAATCACTTTCCACTTCACCCAGCAGCACTGACAAGCACTAACATTTTTATGCTGAACTGGGAGACTCTTGTCAACAAGTCATTCCATTCTAAGTAGGGTTACACCCTTCTGAGCCAATTGACTGTGGTAGACTTAGAAGAGTACAGCTCTGCATAAGATGGCATTATGGGAGCTACTGGGAAGGCAGAGAAGCAGGTAAAATCACACACTCCTTACACTTATGGTAGTCAAGACCCTACCTGCTGGGAAAGGGAAAGATGGGAAAATCACCTCCATTAGCACAGTGATCAGCAGCTGGGACAAATAAGCACGTGTTAAGACTAGTTACGGTTTGTTGTGGGGCACGGTGGTTAAGTAGAGTGATCTACAAAGTCTAAGTCTGATCTACACAGTTGGGCACAAATGCCAGCATGGTCCTCTGGATGTTTATAATAGTACAGATAAACACCAAGTAGACTAATCCCCAGGTTTCAGTGACTCTTCAGGAACCCATTTCTATTAACTGCAATAAACTGTAATGCTGATTTTGGTGAAGCAGCCAAGCAAAGATTGCTTGGAGGGTCTGGTCCTTCTATGCAATAGAAATGATGTTGCAGCAGAACAAATTGAAGGGCTCTCATTTTTAGCACCATAATACTTGCCAGTTGTAGAAAAGCTTTTGGATCAGAAATATGATTTAACAACCCAGTCAGGCTTCTGTGGTCTTCAGTTTAGCTGTCCAAATGTCAGACCTAGCAAGATTGTTCCTGATTCTTTAGTTTAATCATGGGGTGGAGAGAGAGCAGGCTATGCCGGACTTGGATAAACATGCTTAGCACTTCTTGATCCATGAAAAATTTTTCCTCCCTTCATAGAAAGTCGTTTTATTGTGCTGTTGACACATGCATATCCCATTTATACATTTTGTCAAACTTGTAGTTCCAGTCAGCTAGTAAGTAATGCATATTGTTCTTTGAACAGCAAACAAAAAGCTAAGTCATCTAAGCATTTAACCATTGCTGAAAGTATCAAAAAGGTTACTAAAAGAATCTGTCCAAAGAGAAGTTTACAAGATTAGAAACCATGACAACGGTGTTCTGGGATTGTAATTAGCTATGTTCAATCTTCTTGTGGAGAAAGGTGAGGTAAAACACCACAGATAAAGAGTATTTTGAAAATACATAGCCCTAGAACTCATATCTTGTATAATTTCTTACAGGAAGCATTAGCGACAGGTTGTAGTTGTCCACTGTGGCACTCAGTGGTAATGAATGATTTCCCCCTGATTCTGTATCATACAACAGTCGACCACAACTGAGATGTAAAGGGTTACACGCATAAAAGTTTTTCACCCTCTTACTTCTGAGAAGCCACATTTCCTTCTCCATACTTACTGATCACATTTGCAAAATGTATAGACAGGCAAGGCTAGTCTAGTAAGAAGATGCTTTAGTGACAGTTTATCACCAATAGTTGACAAGATTAGAGACTCGTACATGTACAAGAACCAATGGCCAGAAATTGCATCAGTAGTTCTAGATCATTCTCTTTCTTTTGAAAAAGAGGAATTCCTAAGCCTGAAGACTTAAAGGCTGATTCCGCATGGGCCAAGAACATAAGAACATAAGAACAAGCCAGCTGGATCAGACCAGAGTCCATCTAGTCCAGCTCTCTGCTACTCGCAGTGGCCCACCAGGTGCCTTTGGGAGTTCACATGTAGGATGTGAAAGCAATGGCCTTCTGTGGCTGTTGCTCCCGAGCACCTGGACTGTTAAGGCATTTGCAATCTCAGATCAAAGAGGATCAAGATTGGTAGCCATAAATCGACTTCTCCTCCATAAATCTGTCCAAGCCCCTTTTAAAGCTATCCAGGTTAGTGGCCATCACCACCTCCTGTGGCAGCATATTCCAAACACCAATCACACGTTGCGTTTTTGGTCCGCATGGACCAAAAACAGCAGTGTGAAAACTGTGTGAAAGGGTTTAAAACGGTGTAAAAGGATTTATACTGTTCTCACACAGTTTTCACACTGCTGTTTTTGGTCCATGCGGAATCAGCCAAAGAAACAGGGACTGCAAAGGGGTGGGGGGGAACCCTAGCTTTTCATTACCATGAACTGACAAGATAGATATCAAATCACTAGAGATGGGCTTTTTTGCCATAGCCAGATCCCCAAAGGCACCTCTTGAAGTGCCAAAATTGGTATGCAGCAAGAAGTAATGATCCCCATTTTTAGCTCAAGGGGCAGTAATAGATATTTTTCTCTGTGCCCTATTAGACTTTCTCATAATCCACAATTTGAGCTAGGAGCTGCTGGACGGAGAAGACCACTGTTTATCATAGTCTCAAGGGAGGAGTTCCTGGTTAAACTTTGGGCTGTGATCTTGAACCACCTGATTTATGTATGTCCTAGGATCATCCCGTCTTTTCTATGCCTAGTCCAACCCTGGCTCCAAAATGTATTGCTCACTGTATTCTTTCCTCTTTCCCCTGCAGTGAAATCACAAACTGAAAATCCTTTCATTAAAGAAAAAAAATTGTCTTGAGGTTACCAGGTTAGAAATGTGGTTTTGATTAATCATATCCCTGATTATAATTTCTCTCCATTACTTTTCTTTGAGCTTTTTCTTTCGTTGAAGTTGATATCCACATACAAAAATTGTAGTACACGTTTGTGTTGTGCATCCTAGATTTAGCTGTATATAAGCTACTATTTATTGCTAAAACCCATGAGTTCAATATTTGGTGCTTTTGTAATTTAGTCGTAAGCTATTATTTTTGGACATGTATTTTTACCCGACACTATAAGCAATTTAAAGCAAAACTATTATTTATTTATTGTAGACTATGTGGAAATTACTAATGTATATATACTTAGAAATGTGTACAAATACAGAATATATGTGTGCACATCTTTCTATGTAAATAAAGAAAATTTGTTAAATCTGTCATTTGATTAAGTCAGATTTGTATAACTTTATCTGTAGAACTGGGTGTTATGATGGGTTCATGGGAATGTAAAATGGGGCTGCCAATTCATTGAAGTTTTGGTTTCTGTGAGCTTTTCCCACTTTTAAGCTGTGAGCTCAGTCACTCACTAATGGATTTTCCCCCCTTAGATTTGATCCAAAAACAATTGACCTTAAAGTGATGGCAGGGAAGGATATGTTAAAAATGGAAGAGGAATAACATAATTATGAAGTGGGCATAGGGTTAAATAGATACAGGAAAGAAAAGACAGCAACATTCTCTCCATATCAATTTCCTAAATAGAACACTTTAGTTCCAGTTGTGTGGAATACATGGCGTAGCATGTGACAGTGGAACAGTGACAGTGGAATTGCCATATAGTATCCACTGCTATATACTATCCACTATATGCAGTTCTTCAATACGTGTACACCCAGAATGTGGCCAGTCACATAGGAGTTACATAGGTAAGGTAGGTTTTTCACACTGGTATCTCAGTGAGTATAAAAGAGGCTGTTTCCATGCCTGGATTCCCCCCCCCCCCCCGAGGTGCACAATATTCCTCTGCTTTATGTGGGAGTTTCCATACAATGCCATGTTCTTTTCAAACTCAGCTTGTGGGGATTTTAAGTAAAGTGAATGTGGCTTAGTGGCTGTCTGTTCTGTTCTGAAAGTTCTGTCTGCAGCCAACATGGGGAGGGGGCAATAGAGTTTAGTGCCATCTTCAGAATGGCAAGGCTGAGTTCTGCAATTCACACACGCAGCCCTTTAAAAATATTTCCATAAAATCTTAGCCAAGATTCAACTTGGGGTGGGGATTTGGCACAACTGTCATCAGAGCCCTCCGGGGGTGAGCGGTATAAAAGTCAAATAAATAATAATAATCAGGTCAGCACTTCTACCTTGTAACAAGCAGAAAGGTGGTGGAGAGCAGTAGTGCCAACAGTGAGCATGTGGTGATGATGCCATCGAGCACCTCAGTTCATGTCTGACTTGGCTTCAAAATTTGGTGGCATGTGAAGTCTTTTGCTTATTTGCTTTTTCTCTTATGTTTAAGTTGTTCAAGCAATTAAGTTGTTCAGAAAATAAATATTTTAGTTAATTGTATAATAGAATAATGTAAGTGGGAACTCACAAGGACTTGTGATAAGCATCCCCTTTCCCCCTCCCCTACTATTTGTCTTTACTGAAAACCCCTAAAGACTTTCTCCTTTTCCAGCTTCCTTCTCTCCTAGGGTTGCCAGCCTAGTCTAAGTGGGGCCTGGAGATCTCTTGGACTTCCAGCAGATCTCCCAACCTCAGAGAATTGTTCCCCCTTAGGTTCCCTAGCTCCAGGTTGGGAAATTCCAGGTTGGGAGGGGCGGGAGGGCAAGATTTGGGGAGGAAAGTGGCCTCAGTGGGGTATAATGCCACAGAGTCCACCCTCTAAAGCTGCCATTTTTTCCAATGAACTGATCTCTGTCATCTGGACAGAAGTTGTCATTCCAGATGATCTCCAGCCTTGGAGAATATGGCTGCTTTGAAGAGTGGAGTCAGTGGCATTATACCTCTCGGAAGTTCCTACTGTCCTCAAACCCCACCCTTCCCAGGCTCTACTCCCCCAAACTCCAGGTGTTTTCTCACCTGGAGCTGGTAATCCTACCTCCTTCCCATCCAACAGCTAACCTACCTTCAGCTTTCCTCCCCTCCCCCACATCAATTTCTATATAGGAAAACTGGTCCACTTGCATGATGCTAGTCAGTAGACCAGGCCCACTTGCAAGGTAGAGAACCCTCAAGGACTTGTGGGGGCACCACACATTACCCTGTATCCCCTCCACTATTTTCTCTTTCCCACCTCCCGAGAACCCTATCCCCTTTCCCTGCCTTATTCTCTCTATGGCCCATTCTACACAGACCAAGAAACACAGGGGTAGGACACTATATAACTAGTTTTTGGCGGGGAAGACTTCACTAAGAGATAGTAACTGACCTGGTGGGCTTCATGGCTAGTCTTTTGCATTTGAGCCTTTAGGTCCTACGTTGACACTGTAATCACTACACAACACTAGAACTTAGACATTGAATCCCACAACTCACAGATTATTTCACCGTATAACAAGTGTGCCTTACTAGAGGAAACAGTTTGAACTCATGCTCTGAGATTCTGTAAAGGAACCTTGTCTGAAGTGGATTCCACACAGCATATTTATATCGAGTTGCAATTGTTATGAATGAATTTGTTTTCCCTTTTAATAAATAGAAAATGAATTCATTTATAATTATTGCAATTCATTATAAATGAATTCATTTATAATTATTGCAATTCTTTATATAATTATTGCAAAAACAAATTATTGCCATTCGTTATAAGCATGCTGAGCGGAATTCACATGAGTCTTGCTTACTGCTTACAGTCAGAGTGACGCCTTTCTGCCTCACTCTGATTGTAAGCAGTAAGTTGTTTTAGACAAAAACTGAACTAAAAAAATTTAATATTTCCTTGCAGGCCATCACAGTACCACATGTGTAGTTTACATGGTGAGTGGATGTAGAGGGTGATTCATCCTATCCCTGCAGAGTCTGAGAGCTTGGGGTCCTTTGGCTTCCTGAGAGATTCCTCATACCACTTGGATTTAAGCAGACAGTGGTTTTCCATATTCATAGTTCAATATTATTGCATGCCATGGCCCCATGGAAGATGATCTACAGAAAAGCAAGTACTAATCTGATGGGTATTTATACAGAAGAAGGGGTTCCCATGGAAATGGTGGGGCTCGGTAATATGGGCAAAGCATTTCATTGAACTGGACATACAATTGATGGGTCCATAACTGTGTCCATGCAGTCTAACATGCTGTCTTTCACAGTAAGCTTCCAAAGGTTAAAAACAGAACACAACATTCTATTGCTTGCCATCCTCTCGACATTTTAGAAATTGGAAAATAATCAACATTTCACAGACCACCAAGTAACATTCCTATTACCCATTTTGTGGAGCTTGGATATAGTGTCAACCAGTTATGACAGAAAATGTTCTCTGATTTTAGGTCCATTCTCATAATGGAATGATTTTAATCACTAATCTCCCAGAATATTGATATGCCCATGTCGGAAACAGAACAGTGATGGATCTTTTTTGATCTGATATAGCAAAGCAATTATGTTTGTATGCAGTTCTTCAGTGCTTTGATGCTGCAGCTAACTTACAATTGCCTTTCCTTTTATGTCTGTACTTCTTTGCGAGGTGAACCATTCACCAGATTCCCAGGCTGAACTGGGTTAGCAGCACTAGAACTTCCACCTGTTCTCAGTTCTAGCCCATTCATTTGTCCTTGGGAGCTTTAACTTTGATCCTCTCAAATGCAAATGCAGTTTATATTTCTGTAATATTCCCCTGCTCCTTTCCTAGTAGCAAGACAGCATTCATTCTTTCATCAGAAGGCAATTAAGCTTTGGTTACCTTATCTTAACAGTTCTTCATATACAGGACCTGAAAGGTGGCATGTTGCAACTGGTTCCAAATCAGAACAAGAAAGTATTCAGATAAGAAGGTGGAGTTACTTCTAGTTGCTTCTGAACTTTACAAAAAGATAGGAGGCAGAAGACAGTGATAGGCAAATTTCCTCAGACTTGACTCAGAAACAACATGTCCAATTACAAACAACATCAGAGAGCTCTAAGAACAAGAAAAAAAACCTATTTTATAAGAATTTGACCCTCCCTCGATCATGCCTAAACTGCTATCCCCATCAGCCCCAATCCACCAGTGGCATTTGCTGCTGTTGCTCTAGCAACAAAAGAGAGAAAGGGAGTTCTGTTTCTCTCTTACTTTTTGCAGGCTGAGGTGGTTAAGGTAGAGAGGAAGGAGAGTGGGAAAGCCTTGGACTCCTTCTCTCCAGTACCCTATACTGGGAAGAACAATTGATAGGACAGCAGGTTGAAGTATCTCCCAGATTTCCCAGCATGTTTCATGCACATCAAGGCATCCAGGGTAGCCCATTCCTTAAAGCTCCAAAAATAACTTTTTAAAAAAAAAGTAAGGATGATGTCATGCTTGTGTACTGTGGTTAATCATTGAAAACACTGCTCACTCCAAGTTTACATGCCATGATAGCTTTGTCCTTTGGTTCTCAATCTCCCCCACCCCCAGTTATGGGAGGTGGTTTCAGTCCAGTTGCAGAGAGCACCCTCAAATAGTTTGGTAATATGTATAAGTTCCTACACTTCTCTAATGGGGCTTGCAAATGAGAATATGCATGCGCTGAAACACTCCGGCTAAGCCTGAGATACGAATCGTGACCAAATATAGTTCCCCAAGTTATTAATTGCTGAGAATGTTGGGAAATTTTGCATCCCAAGAAACATCAGCACAATCTTAGAAGGGCATAAGGCCAGGAGCCGTGGGACAGTCCTGACGCGATGGAAAAAAGTGGGGATCATTTATTTAAATGAAATAATACTTGAAAGCACCTTTAACATAATGCTTTCATCAGCAGGCATTACATTTCTAAATTCTGCTTCATGCTTCTCATTTAAGAAATAATCCAGACCTCATTTCCTTTGGCTTTCTGCTCCCCCCCCCCCCCCTTGCATTAAGTTCCATATATTATCAGGAACTGCATTTGAATTTGCATAGTTATCATTTACCAATGTGTTATCTTTAATTGCATAACACATACTTTCTTCCACTGCATTATTAATAAAAATGGTTTAATTAAATGGCTCTCTGAATATTTTTCAATCATTAAATTCCATGTGCTCTGCCTGCTCATCTCCTTTTCTTAGCGTTTGGGGAAGCACTTTATTTTAGATGTGGCATAATTCCAAGGCTGGAATGTTAAGAGTGAAGAGGAAAAAGCCATTATAACGGTAGAAACTGTCCTTACATCAGCCGGTGGTTGCTACTCTTTTTCTTTCTTTTATCCCCTTTTGTTGATTCACCTAACTTTTTAAGATCTCCAGGTGGGGAAGGGGAAGTCTCAGAAGTAAGCCATGCATTTCCCTCTCACAAGGCAGTTTGAATCCCGAATTCCTCATGAGACATGCCGTCTCAACTTATTCAGTAGCCCATTGGCTGCTGTGACTGACAGTTTCCAAAGGGGGTGAAAACTAAAGACAAAACTGGGCTGCATATAAGGACCTATAGAACAGGTAACACATCTTGATATGTCCCTAAGTTGAAAATTCTACTGGGCGCAATAAAACTCTTTCAATGAGAGGAAGAATATTTGATGAAGACTTTTCTACAGTTTCTGATGGGGTGCACTATTGGAACAAATTAATTTTCTGCATCTTTCACTGAAAGCACTTTATAATGCACATTACCCACTCAACTAGCATGAGTGAAAGTTTTTATAGGTAATAAGTACACCATGAAATGCTGGCAAACTTATGCCAT
Organism: Sphaerodactylus townsendi; assembly: GCF_021028975.2. Classification (NCBI taxonomy): domain Eukaryota; kingdom Metazoa; phylum Chordata; class Lepidosauria; order Squamata; family Sphaerodactylidae; genus Sphaerodactylus; species Sphaerodactylus townsendi. The sequence continues at coordinate 49,503,047 of NC_059426.1, forward strand.
ATAATTAGACCTGTGTACATCCAAATCTAAGGTATGCTCTAAAGTCAACCTAATTCTATCTCAAGAAACACTATGTTGTATAATCTGCCCATATAAATTAGGCAAATTTGCATACAAACACTACTTACTAAAGCAGTTTTAAAACCTATGGAGTTTACACCCATGGGAGTTCTATGAAGAAGGCGTTGGGCAAATACATTTGAAAAACGAAAATGCCAGCCTTTATGTTTACTGGGAAGTTTTATTTCTATTCCAGACAATACAAAAAGCATTAGAACAACTGATTTAGCTTTAGAGGAAATTGACCTCATTTGTTCAAAGCTGCTCACTTGTGCCTGAAGTACACCAATTAGCTCCAGACCAGTCCCCAATCTGGATTTACTACCTGGATTGGTAAATGTATTGTCTTACCTTCTTCTCAGTGAACAGAATTATTTCCCATGAGGGCTTCAGTAAGAAACAGGATTCTTTTCCTAAGAACAGCCTGTTTTTGCAGTTTGCTGCATACATAATAGCTACTCTTTCTTACAGCTTTCACCATTCACCACAAATGAAGGAGACTGTTATCCCTCTGCATAAGATGGGCATACCCTTTTCAATGGAAATCAATGGGACTGGCCGCATATTTGAAAACTGTACACGTATCAGAGCACATGTATACATACTCTGGACAGGGATGCATATATGTAAGTGCTTATTAGGGAATTAATAGAAATTGTTCACTAAAGAGAAAAAAGGTTGCATAAGACTAAGGGACAGAGATTTAGCCCCTTCTAAAAAAATCTTTGCTAGAGATCTCTCATCTTTGCTTAAGAGAGTTTCATCAGGGCTGCAGATGAAACCTTTCTGCAGATGAAATATTGGACACAGGTGAACATTTCTACGGGCCTAAGGGTTTTCTGCCCACAGACCATACACTTAATGTATGCCTCAAAGCTGTTTGCTTCACAGTGACTTTCTTACCTCTCCACTCCTGCTGCATCTCAAAATACCCCTTTATGCTGCTCCTAGGAACAGCATTGGGGGCCATTGGGGGCTGCTTCCATAAGTACGAGCAGGGAGTAACACTGTGGGCAGAAATCCTTCTACTTATGGACACATTCTACTAGATCCAAGTCAGTGTTTGCCTCTAACACTTCTGGGAGGAATAAAATTCCCTCCCATCCCAACAGCTTCTTTCCCTTCTTAGCAATTATCTTCTGCTGTTTTGGTACCTTAAAAAAACTTTTTCTTATTTTTCATCTTTTTGTTTTGAAGTATAAACAAAGAACAACCCCTCCCCCTGTAACAACTGTAAATATTCATTCCCTTCCTCCTCCCTTATGTTGCTTGTGGGTAACTTTCAAAAACTGGCTTAGGTTAGTGGGAGCAGCATTGCAGCCAACTTGGGATCTCATTGTGTGATGGCATCACCATGCTATTGTCAGGACTACAACTCCCAGCATGCACCAGTTCCCGCCGTACTGGCCCCAAAGCAGGAACATGTCAGCCAAAGGGAGCCAAGGGCGGGAGAAAGGGGGAGAGGTGATTGGACCAACTCCACTATGAAACTACAATAAATGCTGGAACTGAGGAAGGAATCCTCAGTTCCAGCACCCTGTAATTAGGGCAAGCCAGTTCAATAAAGTTCTTCTTTTAAGTACACTTTGTCCGAATGGTTTCAGCCTTACAGCTATGTAGCCAATTGGAGATTCATAGGGTAGAGCCTTCATGAAAATGCCTTGCCACCACTTTTGGCTCCTTTCACCACAAGTGCCGAAAGAATGCCATGCTGGCATGGTGATAAGAGGGAAGAAAAAAGGAATTTTTTCCACTGTTGAAAGTTTTTGTCAAAAATAAATAAATAAATAAATCGCCTCATCTCTGTTGGCTTAGCCCTATCTGCATCCCAGGAGACAAATCTCTTGAATTTTTATACAACACAACTAATTACGATAGGTGCTTCTACTCGAAGCCTTAATGTCTACATAAAACATCAGGCCATAATGAAGATAATTGAAAGTATGACTTCCATCAATATTTAATTAGCATTTGGTGCTAACTCATTATTTCAATACAATTTGACATCTCACTATGATGCCTTGCGCATATTTCATTCCACACAGTTCTTTTATCGGAGGGGCATAAAGCAAAGCTAGACATGTGCACACATTCCCTGAGGCTTAAGGGACACACTCTATACTGTGGCAAATATGATTGACATTTTAATCTACAGCAGAACATGAAAACATAATATACAGAATGCTGGAAAATGTATTTGATTTCATAGCCAAAAAATAAAGTTCACAAAACAAACATTTTTAGAGAACGCACTTGTCTCACGGTTGATGACGGTACTTGATTAGCTATTGAAACTACTGATTATTTCTACATCTCTTGATAAGCAGTGAATTATAAGATAAATACACTTGATAGACATAGCAAGCAGTGAACATTAAATGTTGCTGGCCAACCTAGCTCAAAATGGCTGTCAGAATAAACTTCAGCTTCTCCATGATAAAAAAAAATAGCACAAGGTATTAAAATATTTGAGATCAATGCAATTCACAAACCAGATGATAAAGGAAGAGAAGCTCCATACATGCATAAACAAAATGAGATGTGAACAATAAGGAAGAGTCCTGAAATATATATGAAGGGGACCTAGACCCACACAAGATTCCATCCCCACCCCTCCGCCCCATGTGTATAAACTCTGTTTTTCTTTACTAGAGATCCTCTACCTCTTATAAGAATCATTTTGAAGTTGGTTCTGCCTCTTGCAGTAGCCATTTTATGGATTTGCAAACCTTCCGATGTTAGGGTTTCAAAGGTGCCTTCAGGCTTTAAAAGGCTGGGCATCACTGGACTAGTGCAAACTCCTTACATGACAATAAGCAACTTTTGGTAATTTTAAGTAGTGGAACAGGTTCAGAGAAGAGCAATAAAGATAGTCTAGGAGGATCATTAAAATAAGTCCTAGAAAGACTGAGGGAGGGAACAACTACTTTCTTCCACTAGGTGAAGCACTGTCACATACCAGAGAGACCAAAGATTCTCTCTGCAAAGCTGAATGGCAACATCAGATCGAAGGACAAAACTAGATATGGTTCTGCCATTTAAAAATGCCTCCAGGGCCTGATCCTAATTGAGGCTGAAGAGGCAGGACCAGTCAATTTTATCCATCCCCACTCCCCCCAATGCCTTTTAAGTGCCAAAATAGGCGGGCAGCTTGAAAAAGTAGGGCTGCCAGATCCAGGCTGGGAAACTACTAGAGATTTGGGGATGGAGCTTCGGGAGCATAGCGACGTCAGTGGGGTGCAATGCCATAGAGTCTACCCTCCAAAGCAGCCATTTTCTCCAGAGGAACTGATCTCTATGATCTGGAGATGAGATGTAATTCCAAGGAGACCAAGGTCCCACCTGGAGACTGGTATCCTTATGAAAAGGTTCAGAGAATTGTACCAGATTGCCTGGTCCTGCTATGCTGCAGGCCTGCAACGGCAGCAGCATTTACCCTACGAGGCTGAAGATACAGGATACATTTCAGTTTGACACCGGGAGGAACTTTCTATTGGCAAGAGGCAATTCAACAATGGAACTAATTGTCTATGGGAGGAAAAATAACTCTTCTTCACTGGAGGTTCTAAAGCAGAGGCTGAGGAGTCATCTATCAAGAACACTATAGTTTAGATTACCTGCACTGCTTAGGGGGGTTGACCAGATGGCCCATATAAGAATTGTTCCAACCCTATGATTCTACTTCATACTCATTTTCAGTCATACCATTTGTTATGTAGGATGCAGCATCTATTGGCCACTTTCACTACCACCCCATGCTGGGAATTGAATTGTTTAAGGCTTAGCAGCTGTAAAGGTTACTCTTGTGAAAGGTATCCTCAAGTCCCACTGAAATCCATGAGAAGAATTAGTCATTGTTGATGGGTCCCATTGATTTCAGTGGAACTTCAGTATAACCAACCTTCACTTATGAGAACATAAGTATGACACTGGTTAAGCAAAGAAATGAACTTTCCAGTTGGCCTTTTTGCCCAGGTATTACCGGTATTCATTCTTAACTTCTAGTCTGGTCAAAAATTACAGGTTTTTTAAATATATAAATGAGGAACTAATTTTTCACACAGCAAAAGTGCTGGCAGGCGGCAACCTTGATTTTTTTTTTGGAATTAAGATTCCAGTATAAAGGGGATTTCATGCTCTATTTACAGTTCACACGTGTTCAGTGGAGTGTTCCATTTGCATTCTCGGCAATACAACTGACAAACAAATTTGATCATTGCTCTGTTTAGAAGTATGAACGCAGGTTGCATAAGCAAAATTGCTCACTTTGCTTCTCATAATTGCTGTCTTTGTGAGGTAATGGCAAAGTCTGCTCCTATGAAGCTGATAGTACTCCTATTGTTGGCACAGATTCCTGAATCAGAGGCCAGTCCAAACAGATGGAAGTTATTGCCTTCCCATTCACTGGTTCCATACTTTTTTTTTGTCTTGCAAATGATAAAAAGGTAAAGTGTGACAATGAAATTGGATGTTGTTGGTACAAGAATATACAGACAGACGCCAGAGTCTGTTGTTCTTTTCATAATAGTGTAGTCAGCCGACTGGTCAACTCCAATCTCGCATTTGCCACAGGAAAGTTAAACAATCTATTTGTACAGTCAGGAGATGAAAGAATCATTGTTGATTCCTGCAGACAATTGCTTATGCAGCTGAAATAACCTTCAGGTAGAAGAAAACTTGCCAAGCTGCATTTCAAGGACCTAAAGCACAGAGCAAAGCGGCAAGCAAGCAGAGAGCCAGTGTGGTGCAGTGGTTGGCTAGTGTCATTCTGACTAGGGAGAGCTGGGTCCCCTCTCAACCTGGAAATTACCTTGGTGGCCTTGAGCCTACTTGGTGGCCTTGAGGAAATTACCTTGGTGGTCCTAGGCTCTATGTGAGTCTAACCTACTTTATGAGGTTTTGTTAGGGCCTTTCCTCACTCTCTTCCATCCCCCCTATGCCGCACGCTGCTCTCAGCGCGCGGCATCCCAGGCGCGTCCCCGGGCGTCCCCACGACCCCGCACTCTGCGCGGGGTCATCAAAAGGCGCCCTTAAGAAGAGTGCCTGGGATGCCGCGCTGAGGGGGCGCAACAGCAGCAGCGTCGGGGCGGCTGCGCTGTCGCCGCCCCTGTCGTGGGGAGTGCCGGGGGACCCCGCGCTACTCTGCTCAAGTAGCGCGGGGCTTAAGGTAAGTGGGGAAAGGCCCTTAGAGATAAAATGAAGGGGTGGATCATATGTGCTGCTATGAACTCACTGAAGGAAAGGGTTAAGAAGTAGTAAATATGGTTAAGAGAAGATAAAATTTGGGAGACCCATTCTAGATAGTAAAGTGAAGAGATAGGTTTTCTAGTCTAATCTAACTAGCTGGATGGACAGAGATACTATCTGCATCTCTCCTCTCGTGGTGCAAAATGGAAGGGTATGAAAGTGTGCTGTGACAAAAAGCAGGAAGGAAGTTTCCCTGACAGTAGCAATCAAGACATCAAATTAGTGTCAGAGCAGTAGAGGATGTCCACTGTCTTGACCCATCTATTTCTCTGACTCTAGTCAAGTTCTCCTGTCACTGAAGAAGAATTGATTTTTATTACCCCCCCCCTTTTCTTTACCTTTAGGGAGATTCCAAGTGGCTTACCCTCACTTTCCCTTCCTCTCCCCACAACAGACACTTTGTGGAGGTAGGTGGGACTGAAAGTTGAAAGAAAACTGTGACTTGCCCAATGTTGCCCAGCAGGCTTTGTGTGAAGGAGTGGGAGGAGACAGTGCTTAGTCCTTAATTTCCAGCAGAAATAATATGGGGTGGGGATAGGGGCAAAGTGAAATGGTCCCTACAAGTATTTGCAGGTCCCTCACTGCACAACTGGGCCACAGTTTTCCCAGTGAGAGGCAGTCAGAAGAGAAGGCTACAGCTATGGGCATAAAGGTAGGTTGGCTTGTGAGTTAGAAGAAAAGGAAGGAGAAAAGGAGAAGGCTATGGGGGCTGCTAGGGAAAGAGGCAATAGTGAGGGGTGGAAAAAGCGAGATGCCTTCTGCAAGTCCTTGGGAGTCACCCACTTATAATTACTAATCAACAACACGCTACCCTTTAATGATACCCTGAAATAGTTTTGACCCGGTTTGGTGCACAGATATGCTTCCCAATCTGAGATCAACAGAGAAGGCTGTCTAGTAGAAAAATGTGATTTGCCTCAATTGCCTGGGTGATAGCTTACCCACTGACACATGCGAAAGCTAAGGGGTATTTTTGCACTATTTGTGGAATGAGCTCCCATCCCCCACCCCATGACAATTATTACACTCTTTTCAGTCAGAATCTGTGATGGATTCATACAAACAATTTTGTTTGTTTCAGTGGATGGCAGTCCATCCAGCAAGTTCAGCCTTGAGTAAGCAGCTAATCAAAAATGAATTTAGTTGGGAAAAGTTTGTTTAAGACCCAACAGGCTTGTCAATAATGAACCATCAAAGGAACAGGTATATAAACTAATTTTTACCTCAAAAAAATTGGCTTACCCTGACAAGAAGACTGCATGTTTTTTTTAAAAAAGGAAGAGTGTGAATATGCAAATCAAAAGAATGTATTAATTATCATTAGACATTCCTTCACAAAAGACTAGAACTAATTAGAGAAATAATTTGGGCAAATTGAGCTACATGACAGAAAGCATTAAGATTCATCAAGTTTCAATTCTCTTAATTCTGTCAGCTTGTCAAAAGTAGGAGTTTGCTATTAATATCCAAACAACTGGGAAGTATTTCATCTCTCCTTGCTCTCTTCCCTCCAAACAGAAGTACATTTTTAAGTTTTCTTAAACACTTGTTTTAAAATTAACTAGATCTGGCAGAGTGCATTTTTTTCAGGTTGAGGGTCGCTGTAGCAAATAAGGTTAAGGAACGGATCTAGGGAAGCTTTCTAAACACTTAATTGGATGTGTTTCTCTTGATTAGAAGCTCTAGTTTCTGATGAACTATGACCAGAAGTCCCAAAAGATGGCATCATACAAGGATACATAGCTCTGCGTTTCTCTTGAAGAGGAATTAACCCAGAACCTTTAAGGGTATAGTCCTAAAATGTTTGAAGTGTTCATAAAAAAAATGAAGCTCAAATGTAATGTATTTGCTTGAAGACATTTCCAAACTCATCTAGGAGCTGTTATTTGCTGTGGCAGACCCAAATTTGTTGCTGTATAGTAGTGGAAATGGCCTTCCCTGTTGCTATACAAGGTACCTTGTGACAAAAAAGGGGGGAGGTGGTGAGTATAGACATCTAAAGATATTTTGAAATATTGCATTAAATTTAGTTTTTAGAGAGTGGACATTTTCTCAGAAGCAAGCAAAAACTATCAGAAGATATACTGAAAAACAAAACAAAGCAATGACTGTGTGATAAGCTATTAAGATAAGCTGAAGTGTCACAAAATTGTGGGTAGGTTTTCAGGGTGGATATTAGGAGGAAATCAAAATCTCAAGATAGCTCTCATCAAAGAGTGGGGGAAGAAGAGTGTTGCTGGGTATGATGAAAATCCCAAGCCCAACATTTTGCAGTCTGCAACAAATGAAGGGTGTTGTTATAACAATTTCACATTTCAGTGGACACCAAGAGCTATTGGAACTGAACAATGGCTCATATGTCTGTTTGCTGGGAGCGGAGCATTTACCATTTTGCAGGACTGCTGGTTTCTCTTGAAAGTCAATCCCTGCAAGTCAACAGTGGTTAAAAGGACTGGTGGTTAAAAGGACTGACCAAGGGATTTGAGGTGTGCCTGTTCTGGATAAGGGTGCACTGCCCTTAAACAGGTTTGCACTGCGTGCTGCTTGAGCTGGGCCTCCCACTGGAGAATGTGTGGCCCCTTCCAACAGCTTTGGCTGATAGGCCAGCTGCAGGCTTTCCTGACTTACAAAGTACTTGGCACTATGATACATGCCCTGGTAACACTTGGATTAGCTTACTACAATGTATTGTATGTGTGGCTGCCCTTAAAGAGTGACCAGAACCTCCAGCTGGCATAGAATTATTGTATTTATTTATAGCCTACCATTCTCACAGACAGTTAAAGTAGATTATAGTGAGTCAATGACATGGAACATTGAATAAGCAGTGTAATAAAATTAAGATGCGAAAATTAAGTTAAAAAAAACAACTTGTAACACAACTATAACTTCGTGTAGGTATTAACATGGGATATTAAAGAAATTCCATAACTGAGTAATATAGGAACAGATAGTATACATTATACACAGTAGCTTCAGTCTCCATCCCCATATTAAAGCATTCTTTAACCAGATATAATAATAAAGCCTTGTTACCTTTCCAAAAATGCCCTTTTAAATAATTGGTTTGTCTAGTTTAAAAAATGCCAAGAGATTGGGAGCCTTCCTGACCTCATCAAGTAGACTATTCCATTTGGTGGGGCCCTGCTACTGAGAAGATATGTACACAAACAGTTTTTGATCTTGTCCATTTGCAGGGTTGCCCCTGTAGAAGACTCTGTTCAATTGAGCAAAGTTGTCATGACTGAGCATACAGGGAAGAGGTGCCCTCAAAGATACAAGGGTCCAAGGCTATGAAAGGCTTTGTATGTGATACCTAATACCTTGAACTGAACCTAGTACTTGGATAGCCAATGAAGTCACTGCACAAAAGAAGTAACATGCATGCTCTGCTCAGCTCTTGATAGTAACTATACTGCAGTATTGTGCACCAACTACAGTTTCAGTGTGGACTTTTAAGGAAAGATGTAAGTGTAGTGCATTACAGTAATCTAGTCTCTATGTTACTGTGGCATGGATCCAGATATACACATAGCTGAGTTAAGGCAGGAGGGCATCTTCAAGGTGAAACTGCATAGGTCCCACACTGATGACAACTGGTCTCCGACAGCAACCCTCTGAGTCTAGTCTTTGAGAAATTATTTGAACTAGTTCAGAACACATCCCCATCTCCAAATGCTTCAGCAAGACAGCATGGTCCATTGCATCAAAGGCTACAGAAAAATCTAATAGGAGAAAGACTTTTCCTATGCTGAGATGAAAATTATAAACCACAGCCACTGGGGCCATCTTTGTGCCTTAGCCCACCTTAAGGCCAGGTTAAATAGGAGCCACAGCAGAGATGTTGTCCAAGACTTGGAGTTGGTGAGCTGCTCTTCTCTCAGCCACTTTGCCCAGAAAGGGGAGATTAGGGACTGGGTGATAATTGGTCACATGGTTTTTCTGTTTAAATCAGGGGTCTCCAAGCTACGGGCCTCCAGCTGTTCATAGACTATGATTCCCATCACCTCTGCCAATTGGCCATGCTGGCAGCGTGTGATGAGAATTGTACCCCCTGAACATTTAAGAGGGCCATAGGCTGGAGACCCGTGGTTTAAATACTGGATAGAGTCACCTCTTTGAGTGCCTGAGGGAAGGTGTCCTAAATTACTGTGAAGAACTTCAAACTATGAACATCAAAGGCTTGGTGTTGTGGTTCTTATAAGATTTTAGCAGCCAGGATGAACAAGGGTCCAGGTGGAGAGTGGGATGTAGGGACCATATTATTCTACTCTTGTTCCATTTGCAATGACTTCCAATCTTCTTCCAGGCCCAATTCAAGATGCTAATATAGATATTTAAAGCCTTGAACAGCCTGGGACTAGCCTACCTACTTGCCTATTACAATAACCTTCAATGGCCTTGCTTTGGATGACCATATCACCTAATGGTAGACGGATAGCAACTCAAGAAAGGGGCTTTTCAGTTTTGGCACCAAAATTATGGAATTCTATGCCCAAAGAGATAAATCTATCTCCTCCTCCCACCAAGAATTGTCTTCTGCTTGTGGGTGAAGATCTTTATGCTTTGCTTGGCATTCATCTCTAACCTTCCTGGCTTGTCTAATTGCTGATTCAGTTGCTGATTTTATTGGTATTATTTTTATAATTTAAAAAAATCTTAATTGTTCACAACCTTGTCAGCCATAATTGGGCAGAAAAAATAGGCATATGCTACCACCACCTATTATTTCCTAGAACGATTTTGTAGTAGCTTCTATTCCTACTTCAATATAACCAATACCTTGGGTTGCTTATTTAGGGTTGGATCCTATGCCTCTCTTTTGTTTGCACCCTGCTTGATATTTTGCAGACAATCCTACACAACATGCTCCTTCACTGCTAGGCACTTCTTTGCTTATTGAAAGGTGTTGGATTTGAAGTAGTTTCTAGTGTCAAAATATGCCATCTGCAACAGAGTGCCGCTACAGAAGAAAATAGTGTTAATTGAATGTAAACACAGGATCCAAACCCCTTTATTTTATTAAGATCTAGTACAGGGGTAGGGAACCTTTAACACTCAAAGAGCCATTTGGACCCGTTTTCCATGGGAGAAGAAAACACTTTTTGACATTTAAAATAAAGATAATACTGTATATATTGGGTTTTTTTACCTTTTACTCCGCTCATTCTGAGAAGCGCAAGGATGTGGTAAGGATGGGGCCCGCGGCTCGGCCTCGCCGGCCGCCGGGAAAGCACCCGCCCCGCTCCAACGGGGCAGGCGAGAGGGGAAGCCCATGGCGCGGCCCAGCCGGCTGCAGGGAGTTGGTGCACCCGCCCTACTGCCTGCAGGGCGGGCAAGGATGGGGCCAGCAGCTCGGCTCATGGAGCCGCAGTGCAAGGGCAGAAGAGCCGCATGCGGCTCTCGAGCCGCATGTTCCCTACCCCCGATCTAGTATGATCTCTCAACAGCCTTCTTCCTCTTTCAGCAGCTGCAGGAGGAAGAGGAAGAAGAGGAGGAGTTTGGATTTATACCCCACTGTAAGGAGACTCAAGGTGACTTACAAGCTCCTTTCCCTTCCTCTCCCCACAACAGACACCTTGTGCGGTAGGTGAGGCTGAGAGAGCTCTGAAAAACTGTGACTAGCCCAATGTCACCCAGCAGGAATGTCCTCTACTACTCATGAGGAGAAGTGGGGAATCAAATCCTGTTCTCCAGATTAAAATGTACCTGCATTTAACCACTATATAACACTGGTGTTCAAGTATAAGGCAAAAGTTGTACAACTTCATCAGTACAATTTTTAAACTCTTAACATCCAAATATTTAATCAATACATTTAATCCTTAACTTAGCCAAATCTGAGAATATTTAAATATGGAAATTAGAGCTGTGAATGCAAGACACATCTTTCAGTTTTTTTTTGGGCGGGGAGGGGGGTTGATGGCAAGTTGGTGGGACAGAAAGAAACAGTCAAGATGAGAATATTGGAATTGCCAGGAAAAAGGATAAAAATAAACAGTATGGGGAGTGTGATACAGGGGAATATGAGGTGCCTCCTGCGAGTCCTTGAAGATTCCCCATTGAGTTACTAAGCCCAATAACTGCCACAGCGCAATTGTACCTTTAGTTTTACTTGGTATAGGCCGTGAGGAGGGAAAGCTGAAGAAAAGGGGGCAGATAAATGTATGTTGGATAATATGGGGGTAAAAGGAAGCAGGAAAAAAGGAGAAGCTATGGAGTCTAAGGATGAGAAATTTTAATCTGGAGAAATAGCGTGGGGAGGGTTGAGATGCCCTCATATGTTTGTGGGCTCCCTGAGAATAGCAAACACATGCTTGACAAATGGTACCTTAATATCAGAGATTCTTACATGCTTCTAGACAAAGCTTGGAAGAATTTTCAATACTGTTGATACTTTATAGCTTCAAGTTGAGGTAAGCATATCAGAACTGCTTCTTATATTATAGTTTCAAGTAATGGGCCTGCTCCTCAAGCAAGTTCATGAGGAGAATTATAAAAAGAGAAACATTTATATGTTTACTTGAGACTTGCGCATGGCAGTTTATTATAAGCTTTGTCAAAGGAGTGATTTGTGGGAGCATTCCTGAGTAAAATTGAAACATGGGAAGATAGCTATGGAACGGTTTGGCTTACATTAATAAGTTTTCAAGACATAAGGAAGTAACATGGGCAACAGAATGATACCTTCATGAGGAAATGTCACTTCCTGGACTGTACAAGAACAACAATTTTCAAATTTTCACAACCCAGGGCTTTATGATCTAAAAAAAAATTTCTAGTCTCATCAAACCCTCCCCTCTCCTCTAATACCACCACCTGTAATACGCTAGGCACTTTTCAATTTCTCAGCAAGCCATGAAAGTCTCATGAGTATCTCCATCCCCTAGTGTCTACAAAATAAGTGAGAAGGTATATTTTTAAAATACTTTCCTTAATAATGCTTTAATTGTCAATTGTCAGTTCAAATCATTTTCCATTCATTTATTAATAGATAAAAGACGGAAAAGTGTTGAAATCAATTCCAGAGGTGGTTTGATCTAACACTTAACCAGTATGGTGTTGTGGTTGGTGTGTTAGATTGCAACCATGTAGGCCAAGCTTTCCACGCTGCTCGCTGAGTCACAATAACCTAACCTGAAGAGACGTTGTGAGGATAAGTGGGAGAGGGAAACCAAATTCCTTAGAGGACAAGCAGGGAAATTTTAAAAAAATATATAAAAGCTACTGCAAACTCAGCATCAAAAAGACTAAGCACACAAAGGCTTTCTGTATAAGTAACAACTTTATTGTAACTTGATGTCCTGAAATGCAAAAATATTTTCAGCAACAAGGTACAAAAAGTATTTCACTGTTAACATCAGGCAGATATAAAAGGCTGGATGGTTTGATGCAAGTGTTTAACATGATAGGTAATATGAGTAACTTCCAACCAAGAACAGGTTTAAGTTCTTCCAATGTTTAGATTCCAAAACAGGACTCATCAATAAACCTTCATTTTGACATATCAAAATCCAGGATTAACTAGATAACAGAGTATGATTAACTGAAACCACAGCACACACTGACAAAAATAATAAATTGCCATTTCAGGGAAGTCCATTTGCTGCAAGCAGAAAGCAAGCAAACCGATACAGTTTTGTTGAAGGATAAACCAATAAACTAGCAGTTTGTAGGAAGTGTTACGAAAATCCAATCATCTTTCCCAATAAAAATTAATATTGGGGTAAACCTCAATCATTTTAACGAGTCATACCCTATGATCTAAAACAAAACATCCCCAAACGGTTACCTAAATTTTCTACGGAAAATTTGCTACCACAAAAAACTTAGCCTTGCGCTTGAGAGCTTGCTCTCATCGTAAGGGGGCTTAAGGAGAAAATCAAGGAGCCTGCAGACCATGTCCTACATTACTCGCTCTCTGAAGGCAACAGTCATCAAGACTTTATTACCATTCCGCACTTAAATAATGGAGCCATCAAAAAACTTCTTCTGTGTTAACAGCCAGTTTAGGGTTCAGTCTAGTAAGAGCAAGGAACGCCTGCAACAATCTTTTCCAGAGAAAATCAGAACCAGCATCTCTCTCTAGCTTTCCCAAGTATTTTCAAAATTTTGCATCCTATTCTTTTATATTTGGAAAAAGGCACTATGAATTCATACCTCAGCATGCAGTAAATGGACTGTCAAGTCTGGCTACATGGCTGAAGTTTTCTTCATTTGAAAACACTGTCACGGAAATTTGAAGTAGAACCTCTGGCTACTTTTAAACTGCACACCACGTCCTATTTTTCTGAAAATAAATCTGTGTTTAAAACCCACACACCGCACACAGAACACATGCAGGGTGCTCCCCCAGGAAAAGAAATGTTCAATAGAAATGGCTGATGGGCGTGGAAGGGACAGAGTTGGCAAGCCAAATATGGCACTTGTATAATTGTGCTGAAAATCCTGTTAAAGTGGCTAATGCCTGCTTTATCAAGATTTCTAGTTTTCAACCTGAAAATTCTATTTTTTTTAATTGACTTTTCCTCTGCACTACTTTGAACTTACAATGTGTTCTTATGGAAATATGGTAAATATAAGCTGCAGTGACTAAGAGAAAAATTGTTCTTGCCAGCTCTTTTGGAAGAGTAAGAACACTGCATGTAGTTCACTAATGAAAAAGAGGCAGATTAGTGCACTCACTTAATACGACATTTGTTTTATGTTGTCATACATAGCCAATAAACACAGAACAAAACAGCAGATCAACTGTCATGGGTTGGCTTCTTTGTGTAATGTATGGTACGCACTGTTAATTTTGACAAGTGGACATTTAGAGAAACGTAGATAACCTTACAGCACAGTGTTTGATATTTTTGGTACAAAATGTTGCCATTAAGCTTTTAAAACCCTTTCAAAACATTTAAGATGTTCCATCTGATTGCTGTATCTAGTAATACTTGAACAAACTGAAATTGACACTTACAGTATTAAATATTCAAGTCACTTTGTATATTTTAGTTGTAATTTTCAAGATGCAAAATTGGTCATTATGCTTATTAGTTACACAGCAGCATGATTTTCTCTGTTAAGGAGGGAAAGGCATTCTTAAGTTTCCTACAAGAACACCATATGAGAACATAATTTAGGTAGAGAAAACTTCCAATAGACTTTAAAAACTACAATGCATTTCTGAACACGATGCTACTGTACCTCACTGGATGAAGTGTAGACTGCTGAAAATCACAGAGCACAAGTGAAATGGCCCTTTAATTGAGCCTGAAGAAATTCAGTTCAAAGTTTTGCATTCAGCTCACCCCAAATAATGAACTGAGTTACAATGTTATTTTTCTTAGTTTTGCCACAGCAGTGGGGTTGGACACCTTCTACTTGCACCCCATTGTAGCTTAAATGTGTGCTAGAAACCATAATGAAAGAACACCCATGCTCCAGATTGTTGAAAATAGGAAGGATACCCCTTTGGAAGAGTTAATAAATTAAAACTGAGCAAGTTGGTTGGGCCCCTCTAAAATCTTCAGTTTTAACGTTCTGAGAAATTCCCTTTTCTTGACGCTTACTGCAACTTTGACTGAGCGTCAGATATAGCACATCGTTATCATCAAAGTAAAACTGAATGTAATTACTAAAGAAATATTTAGAATGTGCATTGTTGCAGAAAAAGCTCCTCCCAATTGTAAACAAGATAGCAAAAACACTGGAAGTGGTGGTGTTAAAGCTAAAGTTCATATCATACAAAACTGGCCCATTACAAGCAGTTTACAGGCTGTTAAATCCTTTTTCACATTATGCAGAATTTCAATACCATCCACAATGCTAGTACAACAACAAATGCTAGAAAGAGAACAAGTCAGTGCTTACAAATACTGACATCTCAGACTTCTATTCTTCCTGTTAATTGTGTGTGTCTGTGCAACTTCCACTAGTGTGAACAGGCTTGTGCATACACACACTAAGGGAATAAAGCTAAACCTGTCCAAAGTGTGAAAATAGAATGGATTCTAACATGAACACTTGAGACAGTCACTTTGAATTAACATCTCTGAAGTCATGCTTTCCTTGTTTGCAGTAACAAAACTAAATCCCATGTGGCTATGGGTATCTTAATGTATTTCAAAAGTTAGGCCACAATTACTGTACCATATTTATCAAAAACCAAAATATATATGTACCACACAACATACAAAAGTTACACATTAAAAGTGCATACTGAGAATCCATAATTTGGCCCATTTCTGAAATTTACATTTGGTCATTCTTATGCATCCTTGATCTTCAAATGTATTCCGACTGAGGAAAAAGGTTTCTCCCCCTGGCATGTATCATTTAATTGTTTTCCATATCAAAATCCTAACTTTCATTCTGGTTCAGCAAAACAGCAATGGATCCTAAAGAAACACAGGCCAAAAAAGTTACTGTGTGTTTCTTTTAACAGATGACGGGCACACTCACACAGTAAGCATTTACAAACTCTAGTAAAATACATTTCTGGGCCAAGACATTGCATATTTCCCTCACTCACCTGAACCAATGAGAAGTAAATTATATTCAGAATAGTGTATTGCCACAGCATGCCTGACAGCACCCTCTGATTCACCCCAAATACAGTACTTGGATTGGAGTGCTTGCTGCCCCCCAATTCAAGTGCTTTTCGTGAGAGTCTAGTTAAAAGCTTCCAGTTACCACAAGACCCAATGATACTCTTCGGGGGGAGGGGGGAGGGGGAAGAGGAAGATTCCTTTCAAGAATGGTCTTCATTTATCAACATTACTGCATTATGGAGCTAGTGCAATCCTACATGACCTGGTCAAAATGACGAGGCACGATTAAAAAAACAAAACAAAACGAAAACAAGAACACATGAACTAGAGTAGTTGAATTTAAGGCCTTTCAGTGAACTGGAGAATTATCAGTCTAATTTAAAGCTGATTATTAAACCACATAGTATCCATTCTTAAAAGCTTGCAGGTTATGTTCTGTGGACAGGGATAACAAATTCTGGCTGATGGTCTGAGAAGGCTCCCCAGGATGTGGGAGAGGAGTTCTCTAAAGTTCATGGAAGATTTCATGACTGTTTTAGTCGTTTGCGAGGAATGCCAAACTGTGGACACTGTGCAGATGCTAGTGCTCGAAAGGCCTCTGCTACTAAGTGGGGATGGGAGTGGATCATAGACTTCCAGCCGGCCGTTTCCATTATGTCCGTTGCTTGGCTGTAAATAAATGGATTTACAAGAGTCAGGTTCAGGATTAAGAGATTCAAGTTGCAATGCTATACAACTTTCTGGAAAGTACACACAAGTGAATCTCACAGCATGTTCTTCCAAGTAAATATGTATAGGATCTAATAATAAACAATATAGCCTGCATATTTGTACACAGTCGTACTGAAATTGCTCATGTTTCAGTGTGAGAGCTCCTGCAGAGAATTTTCTTTCCCAATGGCAACACAAACCCAGTATCCTATCTTTATTATGACTACCGTATATACTCGTGTATAAGTCGACCCACATATAAGTCGAGGCACCTAATTTTACCACAAAAAACTGGGAAAACTTATTGACTCACGTATAAGTCGAGGGTGGGAAATGCAGCAGCTACTGGCAAATTTCAAAAATAAAAATAGATACCAATAAAATTACACTAATTGAAGCATCAGTAGGTTAAATGTTTTTGAATGTTTATTTCAAAGAAAAACAGTAAACTAGCTCTGTAAGTGGAAAAGAGAGTCAATATGGTCTCAACAATAACTTTAAAAGTACAAAAACCTTAGCTTAACCAGCAACCAAGCTAAAACACAAGAGTTAAAATCCTTCAAAACTGGATTTTTGGTCAGGGGAGGAATGTTAATGTTTGTAGTACAAACATTTCATAGTATCTTTAGGAGACCCTCCTGATGATACCACCCAGGTTTGGTGAAGTTTGGTTCAGGGGGTCAAAAGTTATGGACCCTCAAAATGTAGCCCCATCTACTATTAGCTCCCATTGGAAACAATGGGGATGGGCCACCCAAGTTTGGTAAAGTTCGGTTCAAGGGGTCCAAAGTTATGGACCCCTTGAACCAAACTTTACCAAACTTGGGTGGTATCATCATGAGTGTCACCTGATGATACCCTGAAATTTTGGGTGCCACTAGCTTAAAAACTGCACCCCCTGGCAGCCGACAAAGTAAAAACCCTAAAATATTTTTTTAAAATTCAGCTGACTCATGTATAAGTTGAGGGGGGATTTTTCAGCACAAAAAATGTATATACGGTAATCTTGACTTCTCCTCTATCGCCAGGGTCCTATTGTAGATCCTGAAATAGAGGAATGCTTGGTCCTTCAAGTAACACATATATCATGCCTCCTGTCTTCTCCCTGTTCTGGAATTATCCAGAACAAGTGATCAGTATCTTGATCCTGAACACTTCCATTACTATGATCCTGTGATTCTTAGCAGCCAAAGTCTGTCTTCAGATTTTATAAGTAGCTGAAATTAGCAGACATTGGGGCTATCTGTACTTGGAGAGAATGCAAAATCCTGTGATGAGGCATACATTATATTATTCTGAAGCATATGGAAAGAAATACGAGCAGAAACTGAAATTTTGCCACCTGAAATGTGAGCTTGTTTGCATATTTCTAATCACTGGCTGAAGATCCAAACTACAGATATAAATTTGCTAAACTTCAGTATGAAAGAATAGCTTTCACAGGATCACCAAATGAGGACACTTTGCTGCAAAGGAAAATCCAACTGCTAGACCTCTGACATTCTCTAGTAAGCATTTCAATCTCTAAGTCAATAGCCAAACCACATCTGCACAACAGCCTGAGCACAGGCATGTAGAGAGGGGGCAGGAGTACTCAAGGGAAGAGGGGCACAGTTGCCAATTATCAGCATCTGAAACTGAGATTCACTGGGGGTCCATTAATGTCATGAAATGGGGCCTCGTGATATCATATAGAATATTACAGTACACTTCATTTTAGCTAAAAGGCTGAGATTCAATAATATTAAGAATAGAACATCTAGAGACCACACAGTATTTAGCCGACAAAAAAAATGAAAACATGGATAACTACATGATATAACACTTCGGGGGTGGGGGGAGGTGATGCCAGAAAATGTTCCCATATCTATAGGCCTGACTCAGCGACACTCACATCTTGTATTAGGAGTTCCTACTATTTGTTGAGATGGTTACTTACGGATGTAATAGAACATTGTGGACAATTGTTTTAATGATTGCATTTAGCATATCTGTTTACTCTATTCTGAACAGGGAGAAGACAAACATGGTTTACTTATGGATACCTCGGATGTGACCATTTTACTTACTTGCTGTTCCAGTTTTTCCCATCTTTGCAACCAAGTTGCCTAAGAACACTGCACCTGTGGCATAAGAAATTATCCAGATATAATTTAAAGAATGTTACCTAACAAATGAAGGATTCTTTTTTTCAAAAAATGAAGAAAACCAAGTACGTGCCTGTTAATAAAGTCTATTGCTTGTGCTTTCAACTGTTCTGCACTGTGCAAATCAGCAAGGATAAGGATGTCTGCGACGTTTTCTACTGAGAGGCTACTACACAGAGCTTCTTCACACATGACCTTCAGCCGTTCCAGTGCATACTAAGAAGAGAAAAAAAATTGCTCATTAGTCCCATTAGTTTTTTTCCTGTTACAGTAGACATCTATAACACACACACATAATTGCAGAGAACAGTGAAGTACTAAGCCCTTAAAAAACAAACAAGAAGCCACTCAAAAATGAAGCAATGCGTTACAACAAGTCTCGAATATAATGTTGTAACATAAATCAGCATCCACAACGATTATCCATGTTCACTAGTCTACCCCAGATTGTTGCAATGGAAATATCTGAGCTTTTGTCAACAGGCTGGTTCTGTTCAGACTGATTGTGCCCAAAAGGTAACATCCTAAACAGTTACTTGATGAGCCTCCAATTATGCTTTTCATTAAGCATGCTGAAGAAAAATGTGCTTTACCCATTATTAGCTATGGTTATGCTGCAGAATTCAAATTTTAAGCCACAAATATTTGGGCTCACTTGAACGGCATCTCTGTATCCTTGCCTTTGGTCTAGTCTTGAAATAGGTATAGGGATTGTAGATCTTTTCCATTTTCATCTCCACGCAGCAATCCTTTACAAGTTGGGAAAAATTATTCTTGGGCCTTTAGGACCAATGTGATGACAGCAGAGGATGAAAGGGCAACTTCATTTCCTTCAGCTTCACAATGCAACCCTGAGGGATTATTGGACCATGTGGTTCTAAAAACAATTTTTCTAGCAGTCAAATGGGACTGCAAGAAAGATCTGCAACCCTTGTGCCTACAGATCACTGAAGCCAAACCAGTGTGACCAGCATTTCACATCAGAGTTCTTCGTGTACAGTTTTTCACTGTATATTCACTTCTGTAAATAGCCCAATCAATCCACAGTTCAGTACAATAAGATGGCTATTCATCAAGATCGCTACAAGTAAATATCCCAAACATTTCAAGAACTGCAATTTACCTAATTGCATAAGCAATTTTCATGCAATTTATGTATCTTCCCTTTTTTAACACTTCTACTTCTAATCATCCAGTTTGTTACTTGTGGATTATGCATGTGCCTTTAATAGTTACACAAAACACACAAACATGAACTTTTTTAGGTTGTTAAAATGATCTGTAAGAGCCACAGAGAAAGCCAATTACTTACTTTGTCTGCTGCTGCCAACAAGCTGTCAGCCATTTTGTCAAGGTTTGGGGCTTTTCCTGTATAAATGAATCTCATCATTTCTTTAAAAACCTCAGGGTCTACATCATTTATTTCTACGCGATTCTGTTACAAAAACAAAAAATTTCATCATGTTCACGAATTAAAATATTACAGTCTTCCTACAATGCATAACACTCAACTCTACAGCTTCAATGGTATCCTGGTGTGAGAAGACTGAGGACTATTAGGCTCCCACTATAGGATTTTTTTTTCAAATCTGAGGTCAGTCCATGAATGCATTCAGAACCAGTCCAATCGTTAAGCATTTGCTGAATCAAGAGCCCAATTGTTTCATTCCATGAGTGCCTCACACACACTTCCAACAGGTTTGTTGTTCAATGTTAAGAAATATTAATTGCACTTACATCTAGAAAAATTAGACAAGGCAGTTTTAAGTCCATACACTTCAGTAGGTGTTTCTTCTCTTATCCACTTTGGAAGCCTGAATGCAGTACTAGATTTAAGTGTTTCAAGCATGATTTTCAGGCTTAAACCAGAAACACGGTATTTCAACCTCTCAGCCAACAAGCACTGGTGATAATGATGTGGATTCTATGAATGAGTTCCAAGAGCACTAAATAGTGGAAAGTGAAGTATGCAGACAAAAATTCCCATTTGCACAAAATCAGTGATTTTCCATGGGTCCATGCATAAAGGGAAGAGGACGTAGCAGCAGACACGATCTAGTGTGTGTGCAACTTGCTCATGGGACCCAAGCCACACTTTTCTTCCATGAAAATAGCAAATTAATTTTTTCTACAGACCAGGATCAGCAGCCTCGTGGTTCTCTTTATAACGCTTTGCCGCACCTTTGCAGCAACTGCTTCGTAGACCATTAGGACCTCCCCCACCCCTGCCCCAGGTGTATTGCCAGCTTTGAGCATCTATACCAGGATAACTGCACAATAGAACATGTTAGTCAATAGACTTAAGTTTTAAATCAATTGACTGTAACAGCACTACTCTGCATTTGACAAAATAGCTTGAAAGAAGGAAGTACACTTTGTGTGTTTTGAAATTACTCACTTGATACACAGCAGGTGCTGTTTTAAAGATATATTCCCTCCTATAAGACAGAAGGAGAGGGAATGCTCTTCTGCCCATCACTTAAAAAAATACTTGTATTAAAACATACATAAAACTAACTGCTTAGTTAAACTGGGCACCTTTTATGTCAAGAAGTTTACTTAATCTAGCCAAACACAGCACCCCTACTGCAAATCAAAGCTTAATGTGCCTCTAGGAAACAACTCCCTTGATTTATTAGGTAAAAAATATTCACTCACCTTTTTACTTTCCTCCATTTCATGTTCAAACATTGCATTAAAAACCGGTGAACGAGCTGTGGCAGGGAACATATGTATTAATATCATACCAAGATTGTATATGCTTATTTTTAAGACAAGTTAGGATACAAAAGCTAGGATACAAAAGTAAAATGTACCTGAAAGGACAGATTTATGAGCTTTGAATTCTTTTCCTTCTACATAAAAACTGCAATCTGTAAATCTTGTTGTTTCCCAGAGATTTCCTAGATCTTCAGCGAGTCGGCATTCTGGTACCTTTAACGTATTTGTATTGGACTGTCCTGATATATTCACAGAATCTTGTACTACACTTACCTAACAGAAAATAGCGCAGGGTAACAGTCAAAATATTAAAAAATCCTCAAGTAACAGCTTTCATAATTAAAATATAATGCAGCCTAGATCAGGAATATAACCAGTTTGTACCATTTAGTGCCCAGTCAATAAAAATACAAATATTCCAGGTATCTGCCTATATTACGAGTATGCAAAACCAAAAGAAACTCATGACATAGGAGCTCACCTCACAAGCTCTGGCTTGCCCATTTGTCTGACAAGTCAACAGTAACTAAAATAGAGTGTTAACATAATGAAAAAGATTGGTAAAAATCTTTGAGAGAAACAAAGATCCATGTAAAAATATTTTGTACTTTTAGTGGCTCATCTGCTAGTTTTCATTCAAGAACACATTAAACTTGGACTTAGTAGCAAGTCAGCAAAGAGAAACTTGTTAGAAGCAGCTTAGGACACAACATTCAAGAACTGCTTCATAGCTAACCCACAAAAAGTACTGCTAATGAATGGATTTATGTTGGTGTTTTGAAAGTTAATACAGTACAAAATAAAATACAAGTGGACCAAAGTTCAAAAGGAAGTGACTTTGGCAATGCCAGAGTACAAGAGCAACAGAATTTGTTTTATCTGAGGAGTTCAATGAAGGTGTGGTCTCTTTTCTGGAATCCACAATATTGAGACTCTATAACCCCTCGCAAATAAGAAATGCTTCAAGGTTCAAAGCTAGCGGCTCAGACTTCCTATGCCTTTAAGGACAGATTTTTGCATTAACTGAACAGCTTTTACAGGAGTATTTCTGTGAAAACCAAAGGAAAATTCAATCCCCCAAAGACCATCTGAACTATGAACAAAATACAACACATTTTCTCCCTCCACCCCATCTCTCAACCCCAATCCTTATTAATATTTGCTTCCCAAGCAAATTTGGCCAGGAGCATAAATGATTTGAATTGGGAATATTTTATAAGTCTAGATCCTTTCAGACCCAGAAATGTGTTACATCCACTTACCAACTGAATAATTGTATTCATAACAAATTCATCACATACCTAATTTAGCTTGTCTGTCTAACTAAAGTAAGATGCAATATATTTGCACCATTTAGTCTCAAGGGCCACATTTCAATTATTCTTCCTACACAGCATAATGACACATAATGAAGTTGTAATGTTGCCAAGAAATTTTTGTACACATTTCTTGTAAATACAAAGATCAAAGTAAACTTGTTAGCTGTTAGTCTACCATCCTCCTAAGCCCCTAATCAGTCCACAGCAGCATGCGATAACCTGCCCATGTATACTTAACACACATTGTACTGGGATCATAACCTTCACTTCGTTCAGTTTTTAAGTATCATTAAGTAGCCTTACTGGATTTTACCAGGTCAATTTTGGTTACTGACAGAACAAAGCTATTTGCATTTTATTTCTCAAACATTTCTCTGCGAGACTAACGATATAATCCACTGGAGAATCAATATTCATCAAGTTTTTCAATTTGAGTAATGTGCACTTGCTCAAAACCTCTTAAGTAGTAAGATTTGCCTTCATTTTGTTAGGTTCTGTTGGTAGGCTGAACTGTGAAGAGGGACATAGAAATATTATCAATATATGGAAAGCCAAAATGGCTTTTAATCAAGTTGCCACTGATGAATTTCAAACTGCACATGAAAACAAAGTTTTCTCCTCCATGTAAAAAAGCATGGTCCAGTCCATACTTTCTTTCCTGCACAGCTTCTTTAGAAACAAACTGTCTAGGTGGGGATAAATACCTAATATCAAAAGCACCTAACCCAGATTACTGAGCCATCCTTAACAAATTTGTCATCTAACATTTCAAACCCTTTACAACCATGCCATATTCAAAGAGGAACAAGCCTTTGAAACTACAAATCCATTCAGAAGGTCCCAAATTTTGCCAGCAGAATGGCAGATATGCCCCATAATTTTCCTTTGCATGAATCCTAGAGCCAGTTGAAGCACTGATTTTGAACAGGCCCACAATTCAATTTGGAGTTTACCACATCAGAGAAGCTCCAATGTTTAGGGCTATCCAACACTGGGACTTGGATGCCAGCAATCTATGGACAGACAAATTATACAGATGATGTACTAGGCATTAATTAGGTTCCTATTCAAACCCTGTTGTCTCTACCAAAGATCTTAGAGAGCTAGGGACAGCAGTAAATTTGATAAGCAGCCTGCAGCGATCCAACAGAGCTCATATATATTTATAAAATTATCTAGAAATCAAAGACATTTAGACAAAACAGATTTAGGTTTATCATCTCTTGATGAAGAATCAAGGTAACTACACCTCAACACAGGTCTAGCTGTATCATTTTGAAGTACCGTATATACTCATGTATAAGTCGAATTTTTCAGCACATTTTTAATGCTGAAAAAGCTTCCCTCGACTTATATGCGGGTCATTAAAATTTTTTGTGTGTTTTTACTTTGCCGGCCAGCAGTGGGCGCAGTTTTTATGCTAGCAACACCAAAATTTCAGGGTACCCTCAGAAGACACTCCTGATGATACCAGCCAAGTTTGGTAAAGTTTGGTTCAGGGGGCCCAAGGTTATGGACCCCCAAAGGAGGTGCCCCCATTCCCCATTGTTTTCAATGGGAGCTATTAGTAGATGAGGCTACCCTTTTGAGGGTCCATAACTTTGGACCCTCTGAACCAAACTTCACCAAACCTGGCTGGTCTCATCAAGAGAGTCTCTTTATGATACCAGCCAGGTTTGGTGAAGTTTGGGTCAGGGGATCCAAAGTTATTGATCCCCAAAAGGGTGCCCCATCCCCCATTGTTTACAATGGAAGCTAATAGTAGATTTTCCATTTCTGATAATATCCCTCTTAAAATCTAAGTTGGTTTACATTTGGACACAAAGATGATGATGAGGAATCCAGTTTTGAAGGATTTTAACTCCTGTGTTATTATTAAAATCCAGCTAAGAGGCAAAACCACTTTGTTTTGCAGTGAGGAGAAATCCCACTAACGTAGGCCTTCACACAGTTTGCCTGCAGCAAGAGGTAAACCACAAGAATTGTCCAAGCATTACTAGAGTAAAATTAAAAGAATCCTCTGAAAGAATGACACAGTCGGCCTCAAGGCACTGGGAATTCCTATCACATTACTGAAGTTAAAAAATAATTATCTTCTCTCATCCCTCCCAATTCAATGAAAGCACAGAAAGTCTCCAGTTCTGGTTCACTTCAGCCCAAGCCTCTTCATGAACACATACAAGATGTGAAGCCCAACTTATTAAGTTACCGCAAAAAAAAATTGTTTCGGTATTACTTCAACATAGAGGGAATAAATGTAATGTTTAAAAAAAAACCCTTCTCATTCATAGTCATGGAAACCAAAATTATGTTTTAAAAAGCAGTGTTGATTACCTACCTCACAAAATAATGTAAGCTTATCATCTGGTAAAAGACCATTTGCTTCATCAAGTAAAAAATCTCTCCGAATGAATTTTTTAAAACCCCAATCCTTGCCTTGAACAAATCGATATGCTCTTTGGCTTTCTAGTAGCAAATGAATAAAAAAAGAATATGCACAAAACAGCTTTACATATGAGGTATATGAAATCTACGTAAAATCAAAGCTAAAGCCAACATATTACTATAAAAGATGTGTACCTACAAGTATAATTTGCTTCAGAGTCTTATTCAAGACATACTTGACTTATTGCAGACTAACACAACATTAAATCCCATTAGAGAATACAACATGTATTGGTGACTTGGTTTGACCAAGGCAGCATAAAAACGCACTGTAAAAACAGTACTCAGGCAAGCAGTATTTTTAAAAAATCAAACTGGAAAAATTTGCACAGCAGTTTCTCATGCAGTCATTGGTCAGGATTCCAAAATGGTATGCAGCACTTGTAGCAGGAGTCTGGCGCTCCTATTCTGACTGCAGAGCCCCTTGCCAAAGCAGCTACTCCAGAAGTTTAAGGACCCTCCGGAAGGCAGTTTTTGACCCAGTATAAAGGGCTGCAGTCATAAAAAGAAACTGAAGATGGAGTGCATGGGGGCTAGTTTTGGATTTCTGGATTCTGGCCACTACATTTAGTTATCTGAAATCATCATCATTCTCTATACTCTTAACTGCTAAGAGTAACATTAAACAGAAAAAAACACACCACTTTTTGCGATGAAATGTTGCTGCAGCTTGGACTGTTAAAGCAAATCAAGTCCAAATACAAAATTCCCCCAGATAATAGGCTGTATTGAACAAAGCATTTCCATAGATGCAAGGACTTCCAGCGTGACTTTCTTGGCTTCTGCAACCCAGGGACCCTCAGGAACATATAATTATGTAGCTATTTCCTACTGTTTTCCCAGCAGTTCTCAAGATCTCTAAAATTCTGATGCTGGAAAGCATGGGACTAAATTGTACAAAAAGCCATGCAGCCAGGAGTGATGCAGTGAGGAGGAGGAGGAGGAGACAAGAAATGTCTTTTATGTCCTTTTTATGTGCAAGGAAATCTCACTGGCAAAAAACTACTGCAGTTGCCTACTTCAGTGCAGCAACCTAATAGGGTTTATGCCTTCTTGTCCACATGAGCTCTACAATCACCAGAATCCATGGTTCGAGGTACAGCTCTGAGTTGGCTGACATTGTTTCTTCAGGACTGGGGACAGCAGATGTCACTCAGGGAGGAAGGGGGCGTGTCAGTGGCATTTATGGAGTGCTGCATGGGGCTCTCCTCACCCTGATGTTGTTTAGTATCTACATGCAGCCCCTGGCACAGTTGGTTCGGAGCTTTGGGCTGGGTTGTCACAAATATGTGGAGGTCACCCAGCTGTTGATGGAAGACCAGCTGGCCACCAAGCTGATGTTAATAACGATCTATAAAGGGGCCTTTATTACCCAAACTGCATAGTTCAACTTTTATCCATCCAACATTTTCACAAACAAAAGAAAATCACTTAATGAAGTCCTCAGTTCAAGTGCTATTCCTGAAATCAGAAAGTGTCAAATTTATACTATGTTGCTTTAGGATAGGTGGAACAGGAAAGCTATGCCTCAGCTGCGATAACATCTATTGGTGAAAGTGATGAAGCGGCTAGTAGATATTCTTATATTTTTTCCCAAATAGTGAATAGATCTATTTGTAAAATATTTTTCCTGGCAATATATGTGGATATTTGTTGCCCTATGGAGCTCTATGGTGCAGAGTGGTAAGCTGCAGTACTGCAGTCAAATCTTTGCTCATGACCTGCATTTGATCCTGACGGAAGCTGGTATCAGCTAACTGTCTCAAGGTTGACTCAGCCTTCCATCTTTCTTAGGTCAGTAAAATGAGTACCTAGATTGCTGGGAATAAACTGCAGATGTCTGGGGAAGACAATGGCAAGCCACCCTGAAAATATCGTCTGCCTAGTAAACGTCGTGCTGTGACACCACCCCATGGGTGAATAACGACCTGGTGCTTGCACAGGGGACTAACTTTTCCTTTGCTACTGATATCATTAAAGGCAATTCAAATAGCTTCTAAAGTCATTAGCTCAAGTTGACCAAGATCAGCTGAAAGGCACTTACTGAGAGGAACTTACTGAGGCAACTGAACTTGCGCAAAATATTAAATGAGTGCAACCAAGGAAACACAGAAGATCAGTAATTAGTGTCCCTCTCTTTTTAACACTGAGCTTCAAATGGCTGCTCTAAATATTAGGGAAGTAGTATTGAGAGTGGGAACTCTGAAGTAAATGGCATGGAGCATTAAGTATATTTTATTCTGCCCTTCCTCCAAGAAGAAGAAAACTTGAATCCACAACTGGTCGAAGTTTATCACCGTTTTCAAAAGATTGGATTTGGCATCCATTATGGAGAAGCTTCTGGAGAAGTGAAAACATGGCATTTAAATCATCACCTACCCACTGCAGCTTGACTGAGGCCAAAGTCCCTATATTTATTTTTCAAACTTGAAAGTTATCAGTCTTGGAAAAATCTGTAAATGCACTTACCCATTGCTTTTGTTTCTTCTCTTTTTGCATTTAAAAGAGAAAATTTAAACTTTGCTCTCACTTCACTTTTTGGGCAACTAACTAGAAGTAAATACAACGAAAGGTAATCTTTGCTTTCATCATCTAATCCTTTTGGGTTTACTCTCAGGCACCTATAAAAAAAGTAAGAATCAGCAATTATAAACAGTTGATCTATAAAACCCTAACATACTAGAGATACGCATGCAGAAGATTCCTGGTGTGATACGCTTGTAGACAAAAAAAGAAGCTTTGGCATATAATTCCAAGGATTTATTTGGGGTGGGCGAACCACCCTACACCCTTATGTCTGTAGTGTGCTCCAAATTTTCCACAAAAACCTTCACGCTTCCAGGTCTGGTGGGGAGATATATAGTTAACCTTTGAAGTAGAGAGTGATCCTTCTGAAGTCCAGTGAGTTTAGAAAGGCATAATTCTAGCACACATAAATCTCCTTCCTTTCACATTCTCATCATTGTATTTCTTCTCCCTAGTTACTTACAACTTTTGACTTGCTATCATGCCTCGAAAATAGTTAAACATTCCATAAACTCAAGTGCTAGCGCATGCAAGCTCAGCACTTTCCACGGTTCAATGCAAAATCTAACTGTATGCTATATCTCTGTTCATAAAAATACATCTGTGCTGCATAAAATCTTCATTTTATTCATCCTCATACTCAAGTGCACTTTGCTTTAATAAAACAGAGTATGAAAAATCTTATCATTAACTAGTATAAAGAGATACATTTGAAAATGTGCAGGAAAATGTAGCATAATAAGACTCAGTCACTTAATTTTTCACGACTCACAGACAAAAAACCAGTCCCACATGTGTCTTGGCAACTGCCTCTTGTGCAATTCAGTACTGTGATTAGTATAATCTGCTAACAGCAACCTTGCGAATTCTATCAGTTAAATTTAGTAAGGATATGCAAAGAGGCATTCTCAGTCACCTGTTTCTGGCTTTGGAACTTCCTTTTTCATACACATGTGATAAAGACTTACCAAGGAATGCCAAATTTTCAGATCAATTTTGAAAGTCGGGGATAAAAGGAGGGGATGTTTTAGTACCAAATT
Organism: Sphaerodactylus townsendi; assembly: GCF_021028975.2. Lineage (NCBI taxonomy): Eukaryota > Metazoa > Chordata > Lepidosauria > Squamata > Sphaerodactylidae > Sphaerodactylus > Sphaerodactylus townsendi. The sequence continues at coordinate 49,531,804 of NC_059426.1, forward strand.
ACTAATATTTGTAGATAACTTTTTTAAGCCTATGCAAGAAATGTTAACAGTTACAAGATGCAGTGCTCCTTTGGACCTACTCAAGGACTTATTCAAACCAAACAGACATTTTTTACTTGATTGCATTCATAGTCCATCTTTTTCCAAAAGAACGCAGTATGACAGACCTGGAGTAGTATTGTTCATTAATTGCTTTATCCCATTCAAACTATCAACACCTCCAACAGCTTGCAAGAAAAAAAGACTGGTTCAACTAACTTTGTGATTCTATGTAGGATTGGTATTCAAATAGACCATGAGTCAAGACAAATAAAGCTGTGAGAACAGCAGAAGTGGTGTAAAATCAGTTTGTACCCGTAAACCTTTTATAAGATGCTGGAGGGAAAAGCCATGTAATTTATCACAACTACCTTGCAAGATAGACCAAAGCAAGCCACCAATGTCCCAAGACCAACTGGAGATTTTACCCCAATTTGATTTAGTCTAGTCTGTTTGCTATATCACAATGACTGCTACTGTAAAATTATATTTCAGGCTATCAGTTGTACACATTTCTGAACTGTATCCAATACTTCCTCACATTTTATTCCGTTTTCACAGGAAAAACTTAATGCTGCAGAGGAATTCTGTCATAAAGTCGAGCTGCCAGTGATTTAGTCATATAAACTTAACACCACACACTTACGGAATAAATGAAATAATCTCTGGTAAATTAATACCACCTCACCATTTCATTTTGTCATTTGGGCCTGATGAAAAGGTAGAGCTCTTTAAAACTTCTCCCATTTCTTCTCTGCAGAAGCTGAAGTTATTAATGGTCCACATATAAGAAAATTTTACAACTTTAACCTGAATAAGAGAGGCAGACAATCACGTCAATTCGCCAGATTAATTTTACTCCAACCTAACGTTCAACAAGCAACTGATAAAATCTTAAATTCAATTGTACAGTTTATGCTGTGCTAGGAGAACTATAAAGGAGATACTTAAGTTTATGTTGGAGGAAGGCTGTAAACCCCCCCTCGGTTTCTGTACATAACGTTTTCACTCTTTCTCTGTTACAGCCCTTATATGCAACTCTTGTAAAGGCACCTCTTTGTACTGTTCTGAGGTGATGTGTAATATCCCTGTCAAACCAGGATACAACATGAACAGATGAACAGAACATAATTTATTATAGAAAACCAAGAAAACGTTTATATTCCAACATACTGAAAAACTTCTTTAAAGACTGTATGAAATTAAAGTTTAAACAGCTATCAGTGAATGTGATCCTTAACATTTCATGATATTGGGCTCCAAATTAGACAATAATAGTCGGAGGTCATCTCTTGGCACAATATCAATTCTGTTCCTGAATTTTGTCAACCTTGCTAAATTTGCACTCAACCAAATATGTTGAGGGAAAGACAATAAAAAATCTTTTGAGTTTTTCACAGCGTTGGCAATTTATTCAGCAGAATTATCTTGAAGGTTTTTAAAGACATCCAAGGGTTTAGCTTTTTTCTCTGGATGAGAGGTATCCAAATGTGTTGGTTTTTCCCCCCAATTTGCTTGGCCTCATGATTTTATTTGAAAATGTAGTCATTTAGTTCAAATACTTGGGCAAAGATCGGTTTTGCGGAGATGCAATGAAATCATATGGTACAACTTGATTTATTGATTGTGGTTACTGACCAGAACAAATACAATAAATATGCTAAATATGCAAAACACCTCTACAAAATATGAAAATGCTACTACAAATCATTAAAAAAAATTAAATTGGTAAGAAGTACCACAATCGTGAGGACAGGTTTAACTTTATTAGATGATTATTAAATTAGATTACATCTTCTTCCAATTATTGCTTATCCTAACTGCTAGCCTAGCATACTTGGCAACATTATAAATTAACTCCTGGTTTGTATCTGATAGTAATGTTTTCAGTCTCTGTTTCCTCTGATTGTTACCAGTGTTGCTTATTGGGGCCCTGTACAACAGCTAGGCAAGAGGCTTGGCTTTAAATAACTTAACAGAACCTGGAACATAATGTCTGCCTTTATGCCAGAAAAATTTCTGTATAGTTACCTGTGCTTTTCTGCGCACTCATTGAGATACATTTCATATGAGAATTCCTAGCACGTGAGGCTTGAAAGACAACACCTAGATATTTATAGAATGAGACCTGTTCTAGGGAAATCCTATTTAGCCTCCATGAATGTACTCTAGACTTATTTGCACAAACCATTATTTTGGTCTTATCATGTCTGACTTCTAGAAGGTTCAGTTGGCAGTAATTGGCTAGTGTGCATAAAGTTCTCCTCAGGCCAACAGGGGTCTCTGAAAAAAAGATCTAAGTAATATGGATAAAAGAGCAGAGAAATATGTTTTCCGGCAATTTTGGGGGGAGGATAATCTATTTTCTTGATATGGGAAACAACGTCATTGATATAGATGTTAAACCAAAGTGTAGCTAAGATGCAGCCTTGCTTCATCCCTTTTCTTGTTCTTATTAATTTATTAATATGACCTTGTGAACTGCATTTAAATAATAACTATATTTTCATGTAGAATTTTTTATCAGAAAAATTAGCAGCCTGTCAATGGGAGTGCTGCTCAATTTATCCCATAAGATATCTCTAGAGATTGAGTCAAATACTACTTTAAAGTCAATAAAACCAATATAAAGAGATTCTGTGGCATTTGAAGAATATTATGCCAATAAATGGGCCAGAACCATACAATGATCTGAAGTAGAATGCCCCTCTCAGAATCCTTGCTGTTCTTCAGCTAGGTAGCTACCTTGTTCAAGCCAGCCCCTGAGTTTCCAGTACAAGTGCCTAGAATAAAGTTAACTTATTACTCTAAGCCAGGGGTAGGGAACCTGCGGCTCGAGAGCCGCATGCGGCTCTTCTGCCCTTGCACTGCGGCTCCACGAGCCGAGCCACCGGCTTCATCCTTGCCCGGCCTGCAGGCAGCAGGGCGGGCGCACCAATTGCCTGCGGCCGGCTGGGCAGCGCCGCGGGTTTCCACTCTCGCCCGCCTTGTTCGAGCGGGACGGGTGCTTTCCCGGCGGCCGGCAAGGCCGAGCTGCTGGCCCCATCCTTGCCCGCCCTGCAGGCAGCAGGGTGGGTGCATCCATGCGCTTCTCAGAATGAGTGGAGTAAAAGGTAAAAAAACCCCAATATATACAGTGTTATCTTTATTTTAAATGTCAAAAATTATTTGTGGCTCCAAGTGTTTTCTTTTCCCGTGGAAAACGGGTCCAAATGGCTCTTTGAGTGTTAAAGGTTCCCTACCCCTGTTCTAAGCAAACTTGTTGGTCTGTAATTGGCTGGGTTATTCCTATTCCCCTTATAGACTGGTAGTAAAATTGCTACTTCTTACCCTTTTAGGAATTTCCCTGTTCTGTTTATTATGTAAACAATTTAGTCAGGAAAGGGACTCAACATTCCATGTTTGTTTCAAAATTAGGTCATGTGATACTAAGCCAAAGTCGGAGCTTTCCCAGATTTAAGAGTTTCAATCAACCTCCTTATTTTAGAGGTGTTAAATTTTGGCCATTCGGCCATTGGTCATCAATAGATTCAGAACGCATTATTTGAGGCAAATTTAATTCCAATGATGAATATAACACTTTAAAGTGGGATTTCCAGATTTCAGAGAGAACTGTTGCATATGAGGCATACTTTTTTGGGTCTCAGACAAGACTCCAAAATTAGGAAGAGTTTTTTTTTTTTATTTCACAGGTTGTCCGAGTTGTTCCCATGCTTTCATTGTGGCCAATTTTGCACTATATGGTTATTTTGTATTTATTTTTGAGTGCTTCCTTCATGAGGCTATCAGATGGATTATATCAACAGCAAGAGTACTTTTCTCTGAGTGACTTCAACCACCTACATTCTTTGTCGAACCCAGGTTTAGAGAATGTTTGTTTTGTTTCCTCAAATTAGAGTTTATGCTACTCAAGACCTTCTGTACCTTTTCTGTACCTTTTCTACGTCTCATAGCCAACCAGGAACACGGAATCATCTGAACTGGTTAGAAAACCTGACAGTTTTTCCTTTAAGGGCCTCAAGTTAAACAGCTTAGTGATAATTTTTCTGTCCTAGGACCGAAAATAACTTGAGGTAAGTTATCATCCACAGCTGACAAACCCTCAAAAAGTTGGTCTAACCGAAGGTGGTTAACAGGAAGGCAATATTTTATGTTAAGGGGGAAATTATTGCTGTCATAAAAAGAAGAGACTCCAAAAAGTATAATAAATTGTTGCTAAGTATTCTACCAAATACTGCCGACACTTTTTTTTTCACTAAGGCGATCATGGGTAAAATTATTTCTGAAAATAATAAAAATAATCATCAGGCACTTCTTACAAGGTAAATAATGAACAAACGGACAGAATGACCAATAGAGAAATCCTTGGCAAATTCTGATTAATGTAGAAAACTTTACCAAATATAAACACAATATGTAAGAAATACAGGCCAAATCAGGATTGCATAAGTTGTATAACGAACCTTATAAGGTGGTGTGTGAAGAACTGTCTTCCATAAGCCGGGAGTAAGCTTGCACTAGGCTGATCACATGTGCAATGAGCTAAGAGTGAACTAACTATTCTCAACGTACCTTGCCTCATATATATGTGAGAGAAATTTCTAGAACATCTGACCATTATCAAAACCCAAGTTTTTGATAAAGAAAATGGAATTTCATAGACCAACTGACTTTATATTTTAAAACCCCTTCACAGACCTGCATATACACATGCACACACATAGCAATAAATGATGTCATATGTGAGAAAAAGGTTATTTCACCAGTTCAATTACCAAGACCCTCCATAAATACTCTGGGATCCCTTCTCCCACTTTTCAGTCTGTGCCCCCCTTCAAATGTGCCAAGGTCCAAGGCTGTTCTACTGTCTCTCACACAAAGTCTTTCAGAACAAACCAGTCAACTCCACCCCGTAAGGTAAAGTTACCATCCAGCCTTAGCAAATTTCAGCCTCCCATCCAGTGCCCATCTTTTTTACTCTATAACCTGCATTTTAAATCACGCCAACATGCATATAAAATTCCAAGTTAAAACAGAAATAAAACACACACAAAATATTTACATAGTAAAAATATCACACTGTACAATAAGGACCTGGACATGATTTTGCAATATGGACTGCTGAAATATGACTCATGAATAACAGCTTTTAAAATTTAATGAACAGCTACTATCCCCTGAATGTAGGGTCTGAGAACCCCCATCCCTGGACTCAAGTTATAGCATAGATAAGGAACTAAAAGCTCAGAGGCTGAAGAAACACCCCCCCCCCCCAAGGGAAGTTTCCCAGCTGTAAAGAGACATGTGTCAAAAAGGTGATGCACAAAGTTGTGGTTAAAACTAGACTGAGCCAAATAATGAAAGATTCACTGGAAAGTATCTGGAAGCAAGAAAAAAAGAAGTGAAGAATATTATCCCCGGAGCCCTTCGGGGATCGGGCGGTATACAAATTAAATAAATAATAATAATAATAAATAATAATAATAATTTATGTTATTTATAGTCCACCTTTCTCACAGGGATTCAAGCTGGATTACATATAGTCAGTGAGTGTGGCTATACTAATTGATATGCCCAAGGAAGATCTTTTTCATGAATATCTGGAAAACTGGGGGAAAGCTTAAGGTAAGAACCATGATCCAAAGCAACACGCAAAGTTGTCAGACCAGGAGCAGTTAGAAATATCTGAATCTTGCTTAAAATTTTTACCTCAGATCAAGACATAAATGTATGTCTGTGTCAAACAGAAAATGATCAGAACATGCATGGAACAGAGTCACAGGGAGATATACAACAGAACTTTTGAACTGTTCACCAAAATCCACAGAAACATTTTTCTTTAAAAGTAAACAATTTGGCCAATGTGAGTTCAGAAGAATCTAGGGACGGAGAAGCTGAAAAACAAAAATATTATTCCCAAGAGAACCAGCTTGCTTCTGTGCTCACAAACTCACAGCTGTGGCAACAAAGCTGTGGCACTATGACTCACTCAGCAAAGTTGAACACAGGGCAACTTTATTTTTCTTCCGACGTTATCTTTAGTTCCAGTTACTTTAGCATAACTTTCTTGTATAACTCTCTCCAATTCTGCCAATACCATTACTAGTAAAAGGTAAACCTGGAAGACTTCTTGTCTACAGCAATAACACGAATATGTTAAATATAACACCAGGACAGAAAGCAGAACCCATCCAGAAGATAAGATCATTACCTGTGTATAACACCAGCTTTCAGCTATAGGCCCACTGGACATCTCTCCAGGTGGTGGAGGTGTGGGAACCCTTGACATGCCCACTTTATTGCAGAACTTACAGAATAAAGGCAGAAATTCAGCTGTCAGTATTCTTCCTGCACATATTAAGATGAAAACAAGTATCACTATTACAATTACAGCAAAGTACTTTCTCATGTAAAGTAATGTTTTAACTATGATTGAACTTAGGCTGTTACTGAAAAATATTAAGCAATTACAGGACAAAAAGGATTTGTTTATGAAGATGTCATCAAGTAGCAATGGAAGGTTATTCTGCCCATGCATCTGGATTTTACAGTATCACATGCAACCAAGATGCTGTCAAAATACAATTCTCCTCATCTAGAAGATAAGGAGATCAGTAGAACAAGAAAAGAAGCTGTTGCCAGATACTGCTAAGAGTCTTGCTTTAGCCAAAGCAAAAAGCAGAAAGATGTCTATCGACCCACCAGTGATTAAAAGAAACACCACATTTAGAACTAGGAACGCAGACTGAACTGGCTACCTTGGAGCCACAGAGCAAAGCTTCTAACCTTCCCATTGCCAAAAAAAGGTCCAGTTCTCTGAACCCTGTACATAGGAGAAATATATGCAAATTCAACGGATACATCCAAATACAATTAATCTACAGTCTGTCCTGGCGCCACACATCTGAATCACATATTATCTCTGAGTGATTGCTTGACTTTCCTTTTCAGATCTGTCAAAGGAGAAAAAGACGAACAGCTAACATGATTTGGGAACACTGGAGAAGGGAACATTTAGACACTGCACCATTTCCTCAAAGATGTTGTCCTAACATTATGTGCAGTTTGGCCAAAGTCAAAATATCGTGTACATAGCCCTGTGTTTAGCTTCGCCTTTACCCTGAGTCCTTCAGGAGAGTGGTGTGGGTATAAGTGTACTAACTAACTAACTAACTAACTAACTAACTAACTAACTAATTAATTAATTATCAAAGGTTTTCACGGCCGGATTCAACTGGTTCTGGTGGGTTTTCCAGGCTTTGAGCCACAAAATAGCAGTCACAAAACCACTGCCGCAGGAGGTGAAGTCAGACACAAAAATGGCTACCACCGCTTATTCTTTCTTTCTATTTGGAATGTATTGCTGTTCTGGTAAACTTTGTGTTAAGCAGACAGATGAACAGAATGGAAATTTTAAGCAATCTGTTAGTAAAAGTAGTAAATGAACTTTTCCCACATTTACCTCTTGAAACAGATATCTGAGGTCTATGATACATCTACACAAATATTCTTCACTAGCTCCCTCATCTGAGGCATTTACACTCATATGGGTTCTTGTTTTATTTTTTATTTACAGACTGGCTATCAAGTGTATTCCACATTCATTTAATATTCCCAAATTAAACTTTACTGAGGCAACTGCACAAGAAACTTTGGAATTATCTGCTATGGCCTTTTCAAGAGATGGAAAAACAAATATTAACATAAATCACATTACTAATGCATACTTGCAGAAGGTACTTGCCAAACAGCTTTCCTGGTGCCTTGTTTAAAACACTAATCTGTTACACCAGCTAGAAGAGAGAGAATTGTTCAGAAATGTCTATCCTGTAGACCATAGGTGTCAAACTCGCGGCCCTCCAGATGTTATGGACTACAGTTCCCATCACCCCTGAAAGCTTGATGCTGGCAGGGGATGATGGGAACTGTAGTCCATAACATCTGGAGGGCCGCGAGTTTGACACCTGTGCTGTAGACAATTCTCAACCTCAAGTTTGCCAAAACAAAGGTCACATGTAAGTTTCTTCACCCAATTAAAGGGTTCCAATTTATGGACACTTAAGAGCTAGGACACTGTGGCAGCTGATTGGGAGCTTATTTCCTCCAAAACCCCACAGTCCTGTCTCAGAGATGCCTGAAGCAAGCATTTTTTAAATTTTCAACACAGTTGTAACTTCCTTTCTTATGATAAACAGAACACAAGACAGTTCCTTAAATGTTCAACTGAAGGTTAATTTGGTTTACCAAGAAGAGAGTTCAGAAGCTCTTTTGTGAGCTAGTTGAAGGTGCAGGACAGAGATATCCTGTTGCTAAATGAGAACAAGCAAAAGCGATCATAACTTTTGCACGGCTGGAATGAAAAAGGCTATCACTTCTGCATTACTCAGGTGTAATCAGATCACAAGAGGATTCAGTATAGAATGTAAACCTCCTCTTACATACGAGCTTTTTCTGACCCTGTCAAATAGGAAATCAATTGATCAGTATGTTAAAAGCAAGTCTTGTCTTTGATTGCCAAACTTTCTTCCTGCTGAATCTTACAGTACAATCCTTAGCACAGGTGAAACCTTTGGAGTCAATGGCTTAAAAAGGTGCGATTCTGTTTAGGACAGGCTTATTCTGTTACACCAGGGGTAGGGAACCTGCGGCTCTCCAGATGTTCAGGAACTACAATTCCCATCAGCCCCTACCAGCATGGCCAATGGCCATGCTGACAGAGGCTGATGGGAATTGTAGTTCCTGAACATCTGGAGAGCCGCAGGTTCCCTACCCCGTGTTACACTAAGCAAGCATCTAACTGTCACGTGCTAACGAATTACACTTTGTTGGTTTGGAGCAGCTGATTGGGTATGGATTCTACTCTGCTTATGTATTTAACTACAGCATTTTACTTATATTAGCTTGAAAGAAAAAACTCTGGCACAGCTGTAGCTATTTGCAGATAGCAAGTCAGTAAAAAAATGAGAAATCTCACAAAATGTGACTAATTTCAGTTTCTCAAATACAAGTTTCGTAAAATTGGACATTGTAATCTGGAAAGTAATTTTGGATTATTTGTATGAGAGTTAAGGCTGTTGCAGCTATCAAAGTAAAAAATGTAAAAAACAAAAAGGGTTTTCAAACTTTTTAATCAATTTTTTTCACTGTTACTGACTAAAACTACGACAAAATAAGTGCAACTTTAACAAGGGGGGGATACCTCCCATACCACCAAATATTAAAAATCTCTCTTTAAATGAAAATCAAGACTACTAACAGTGACACAGGCACAAAGAGAGACATGAGAACTCTTTAGTGGGATTCCTCATCTGTACCCATTCCTCTTCAATGTGGCATTACAGCATCCACCCAGTCTTAGGAGTCTGAATTCTGGCTCCAGGTAGCTGGAAAGAAAGGGCTCTACAAATAATGCTGGTTTATCTTTCACAAAAGTTATGTATTTTAATTTCCAGGATCAATCCTTTTAGGTTTTTGAGGATTTTAACAGTACTGGTCCAAGGTCCTGACTGTGATGGCCCACAACAGCCTGATCTCATCAGATTTCAGAACCTAAGAAGGTTAGTACTTTATCAGATAGGAGACCATCAAGGTTAGTACTTTATCAGATAGGAGACCACCAAGGAAGTCCAGGGCCAATACAGAGGCAAACAATGACAAATGATCTCTGAACGCCTCTTTCTGTGAAAACCCTGCCAGGTCGCCATAAGTTGGCTATGACTCGATGGCACTTTTCCACCATCATTCTTCCAAGATAAAGTTTTTTTAAAAAACTCTTTACACCAATGAAGAGAAGTTTAAAATTGTCTCCCAAGTAATGTCAGCTACTAAGAAATTACATCTAAAGTTGATCCTTCACATTTTATTACTGAAGCCTAGCAATATATTTACAATGAACACAATCCAGTCAATGGGTACAATCCGGCAAAAGCGAAGTAATTCAGTCCATTGATTACAACAGTGATGTTCAGCAAATGTCTTAAATCTCTGGCACTGAAATAAATGAGGTTAAAAAGTTTTTGACTTTAGCTTGATTGTGCCCAATGTATATTATGATAGATGATCATATGTGGTTTTAAGCAGCAATTCTGTCAACAGATGATTCAGAGCCAGTATGGAATCACTGTTAGTATCAGATTCAGACTTGGGAGACCCATGTGCGAATCTCTAGTCTATCACAAAAACTTTGGGGATGTCACAGTATCATATGGTTTTTGTGAAGAGGAGAGGAGAATGATATAAGTCACGGTGAGTCCCCATTGTGAAGAAATAGAGGTATAAATCAAGCAAATAAGCTGAGAATATGAAAACACTATGGGAAGGCACAAGGGTAGCTGAAAGGCTATGCTTTTCAAAATTCTACCGTAGTTGGCTAGCTATCAAAAGTTAACAATGGACATCTCACCAACAGAGTTCTAAAAAAACCTTCAACGTAGGTTAGCAGTGCCACAGAAAACTAGCAGCTGCTGCTTTTAGCAAACAACTCCAAAACCTCAGATAAGAATGTGAATTGGCCTCAAGAGGTCTCTTATCTAATTTTAAATTTCTGTGGTCATTATTAATGCCCATTTATTTGTATCATCCCGACTGATATCATCCCATTCAAGATCAAAGACAACATCCACCAGAGGCCCAGAAAGCTCAAGGTAACAGTGAGATTAAGATGAATAGCTGTCAAAGTACTTCGCAATTGTCTGCTACTGTCAAGCTCTCTTTCATGGTTCACAGGACAGCACAAGAAAGGTACTAATGATGGATTTGATCTTAAGAGGTATGCAACATCTGCTTTTTAGATGTTTGGAGTAAACTACTTCAGTGCATCTGGTTGGTGCCTTGGGAACAGGAAGAAGTTTATTGTGAAGTCTGATCAAATGGGCATCTCTAGAAGAGTACAGGTTTAACAACCTTAATGTTCAAGATAAAACAGAGAAATGCAGGTGTAAACAGAAATTAATTAACAAACCACAAGTCTCCACAGTTGTGGCAGAACAGCCAGCAAGTTACCCCCAGCTGAGATTCCATATGCTTTGTTAAAAAAATAGTAATAATTAACAGAATACACTTAGTAGCAAAACAATGTCAATATAAAAATAAGAGTTCCGGTTTATGTCACTAGACAACTTGTGATGAAGATGTTCAATAATTTAACTGTTCAGGATAACTCCAAAAGCTGACAAAACATTCTTGGATAATTCATATTCAGCCTTGCCTCCATTTTGATTAACAAGAATAACTGTTTAATAGTATTTGCAAAATTAGAAAAACAAATTATACCAAATTTTTCCAACACCGGGACATCTACTATAGAAAACATGTAACTATATCCTAAAATTGCTGCAATAATAAATGCAAAGAAATCCTACTCATATCTTCAACACAGTATTTGCTATGTCCATCTCCCGGCAACTCATGACCATCACGAACAAGATAAGAATTCCAAAGAAGCACAGAAATGGTGCTGCAACATTTATTTTATGTTCACAATAAAGAGGCCTATTTTAGACAGTTTTGTTAAATATGCATTCACATTTGCCCATTCTATAGCTATATCCCAAGGACAAATCAATTCATCACTAGTGACTAAATATTGAAGAATATAGAGTGTACACTATAACTGCAGCATAAAAGATAAAGAAAAAGAAGTAAAATTGGTCAAAGCTTTCCAAATGAAGGCTTTCCTGACTTCTTCATTTACTCTGATGGACTGTAAATTCAACTGACTTATGTGACTGTGAAAGGATTGCAAGATTTTAAGTCCTCAAGACAACATGTTCTCAGTGCAGCTATCCTCTGAACCTATCCACATATTTACCTCAGTGAAAGTGAGCAAATTATACCCAACACATGCATTTTCTTTCAAGGTCCAATCATAGCCAGGGGAACACCAGAAGATTCATTCATGTTAAATAATCCCTTTCAAATTAGAATATAAAAATAGATAATAAATAAAAATAAAACAAAAATTGCTTTTCAAATTATAGCAAAGTTAATTGTCAACATCTCAGCCTGCCCTCCTCTTAACTGCATTTTACTTCTAGTTTAAGTTATGTTTCACAGGGCATTACATCTCTACTACTGAACTGAAGTGTAACCAATGATTCAAATACTATTTCAGCAGCCTCATATTGTCTGCACTCTGTATTTTTGCTTCTGTTCTAAGATCAGGCAATGAAGAACAAATACTTTTCTGAAATTTATCTTACTACCTAACTCACACTACAATATGATTGGTAATAACTAAACAAGAGGCACCATTTCTGCTGTCTTAGGCAGAGCAATTCCATGTTATACTATACTAAGGGTTTTAAGGATAAAGCACTTCTTCCTGGAACAGATTTTTTAAAAAACTGGCTCAGGTATTTCTGTGAACCAAAGTTCTTAGAATGTGTTTTATCGTAATTCCAGAATCGGCATAGTTCTGTCTCCACTGAAGCTCAAGTTCTCCCCACTATAGTATGTCTCAGAAAAAAAGATGTTAGTAGGGTTGTACAGTCCTCCTCCACAGAACTCAAGATGCCAGCCCTTCTATGTTGTAGAATGTTCCACCTGGGGCCTAGTGCCTACCTAGCCCTGCTCCACGCATCCATTTGAAAGTTGTTGATAATCATTCAATAAACTATAAATGCTCTTGTATCAAAGTATCATGTTCAACAATGCACAAAGTATCATGTTCAACAATGCACAAAACAATACTATGTTCAACACGCTGTCATATTCTAATGTGGATGCGTACAATTTTCTTGACCACTGCACTTCAACCAATGATTTTTTGAAACAGAGTATAGCCTAAAACATCCAAACTCAAACAGTGACTTGCTTGAATTTCAGGTCAAACAAGAAGTCTAGAAATTTGCTCCACTATCCCTTAACTGTTATCACTGAAAACATCCAGTTTTAAACTGCTTTCCAATTCAATATTAGAAATTTGTTTTGTATAATATGAATTTGTGTTCAAGTCTGGCCAGGAGATAGCTTAGAATTATCTTCACCATTAAAAGAACACTAAAAAGTTTCTGTTGGACCCCTCCTCCTGGAACCTTTATCTAATTCCCCTCAATCTAATGAGAATTCACTCTCCAATTCGCCACAGGAAAGACACAGTAAAAGCAACCATTCCACAAACTTTGTATTCTCCCCACATAACAAACCTAAGAATCTTGAATTTTATATTACTGCAGACAAAGCAGTCATTCCACCAGAATTACTTAAACTGCTTTATTGAATAGGAAAAGCAAATATTATTTGTACTACTGAACCTGGTGTGTGACCAAAAAGTTTTTCTGCTGTTGTACTTTAAAATGATGTAATTCCCATATTTCTCACATTGATTTCCACTATATAGATACCCTGTTTCTCCGAAAATAAGACATCCCCTGAGAATAAGACATAGTAGAGGTTTTGCTGAAGTGCTAAATATAAAACATCCCCCGAAAACAAGACGTAGCAAAGTTTTTGTTTGGAAGCATGCCCGTCGAACAGAACACCAGAGCATGCAGCTGTGGAGCGGAAAAATAACACATCCCCTGAAAATAAGACATAGCGCATCTTTGGGAGCAAAAATTAATATAAGACACTGTCTTATTTTCAGAGAAACATGGTATATGGTGCCCAACTCCAGTGAATCGTAAAATTTACACTGAATTATAGGCAACTCTGTTTCTCATCTTGCCATCTTACTGCCCAGATTACTGTAAACATAGCCAAATTACTTACTCACTGCATTGTGAGATTGCAAAGTTGAGTGTCACTCCTGTAACTAATGATAACTGACATGCCATTTCATGTGTATTTTTCAGTGTTATGATTGGGATATCATAGGTTTTCTGTTCAGTAACCATCTGGAAAGATCAAAACTTGAGTACACACCCCTTTCTGACCTACTGAATTTCCAGAAAACCTAACCTAAACAGCATTACTGGCAGATCAAGGCATGAAAGGGAACATACTGGATCTTACAGCTAAGCATGTTGTGTTAGTTATATTTGTACTCCACACCCTCCCAATGGACCAGGTAGGAAATGGTTCAACTTGCACAAAAAATCAAATAAACAGTGCTAAATCCCTAGTGGATTCAAGCTACACAGATTTAATCTGGTAACTGCTAGCCCGAATAAGAAGGTTGTACAGTAGAAATAGCTAACGCTTCTAAGAGCATGGTGAGAATATAATGTAATAAAAATGAACAAGAACAAAACTACCTTTATTTGAGTCACATTATTTGGTGTATAGAAAATAAAGCAAGTTTTTACAAAAGCCCATATGCTTATCATGGCATCACATCCTAAATATTATTAATGCGTATGTACAACTTTTCAGGTGCTCAAGGGGTACGACTGATCATTGCTTCTATTAACTGCCACAACAGACTAACTGCAAGTTTATACATGAAAACTGCAGGCAAATTTAATTTAACTCATAATGTTAATATGGATTTTCAGAACCTGGCATACATTCAATCTAGCAAGCATTTTAAATAGATAAAAAGTTATACCTGTAACACCAGTAAACTGCATGTACATTAAAAGCGAAGAGGAAGAACATAATGACCTGAAATATGATTTAACTGTGATGAACAACCTAAAATACTTCTCAAAAAGACTACGTGTCAAAAAAACATATTAATTACATGGAATGATGCAAGAAGTACTGTTGCTGGACTTTCGTAAAGCAAAGTTTACTTTTAGGCTAAGATTATAAACCCTCTTTGTGGGAGAACAATACAGGTTGTACCATGAAATAAAAACATAATAGGTAATAAGCATGGGAGAACAGCAGCTATCAAATATTAGGGATCTCACCCAAATTTAGAATCCTGACCAGTGGGGAAGAAACTGCACTGGGACATTACAGCAAACCAGGGTTTAAATGAAGACTTCCAAAATCGGAAACGTTTATTTTCATTCCATAGTTGCCATAGGCAAACAAATTAGTCATGATGTCTGAATGCATAAAGAGGTACAGGCTGGGATACTGTATGTCTGCACACTTATCCCTTTCCAAGAAATCTTTGGAGCCCTTTATATGTTTGTATGTCTATGGCAAGTGAAGAAATCTGATCCAGTAGCCAGACCTTTCTCTTTACAAACTACTCCAACAGGTCTGTTTAAAAAGTGCCTTCAGAAGAATGATGATTTAAGGCCATATTTCAGTTGGCATTAAGTAGAGATGAGTACTACATTAAGGTACTTGTGTAGTCAGCAACAATGAGTTGCCCAGTTAATCACTTTTCAAAAATCATGTTTATGTCACACCTTTTCTCCAGGATCCCAAGGTGGCTACCTAGGTTTCTCTCACTGGCCATCACAACCAAATGAAGAAGCATAAACTGAAGTGCAACGATACTAAGCAGCCCCAATTGCATAATTCAGAAGCAGTTATCCAAATATAAAACTTTATGCAACTCCTCATACACAAACACAGGGACTGTTCAGTCACCTCACAGAAAATTACAAATTAAAAAATAGGGGATGCTGGCCCATAAAAGTGAATGAAGCTTCACCTCACTAGGCTCGGTTCCCTTAGCCTTCTCCCACCTTCTACACTCAAGAAGGGAAACTGGAGAAGGAGGCGTTCCAGGACCAAGGGAAGTAACAAAAGATTGACTGGCATAGTCAATGGATTCTTACAGAATCTACTGACCATTCGGATGGTCAACAGAGGCCTTTACAGTGGCCAATGAGCTAGTACACTTGTGTGTGAGGCTGGGTGTGGTATGGTTAGGCCTAGCTAAATGGGTTGCTGCCACTTTTACCATTTGTGTTTCCTGCATGAGGTACAACTCCTTTCTGCCCAGGGCTAAAATCATCCTTACATATCTTCTCTGGTGAGGAGGGGAGTATTATGGGCTTTTCTCCCTGTACAGCTGGATGCTTTTCTTGGCAACTAGTGTTATTCTGTTCACTCAGACTGCACAGGAATTCAGCAATTTTTAAGGTTACATCAATGTGTTATGGACTCCAATATAAAAGCAAAATCTAAAAAATATGTCATTTGTTTTTCTATTTATTTTGTACATCAGTGGAGCCATTTTGCCTACTGTTATATGGAAAAAAAATAGAATAAAACTGAAATTTACACTGCCCAAATGGTACAATGTTCATAGAACCTTAAAAAATCCTAAGACTAAAATGCAAAAATTGTAACTTTTAGTGAGACTAACATATCTTTGACTCTACTAAATAGTGGGTTACTCCCAGTTTTTAGAGGAAGATGAAGATTTTTCCTGCATCCCTTCCAGCAGTCCCATCAGACCTAGGAAAGTTGATTCCGAGAATCACAGGATGAGCATTGACTAACAGCCACATAGGACAGGGGCTATACTGTAGAGGGGGAAGAAGACATATTCCCCACCCTACCTATGGTGACAGAGGAAGGGTTACTGACTGATGAGGGAGGAGAAGACTAATAGTCTGCACACATCCCATAAATATGGGGATCAACTTTCCCATACTCAGAAGGGACTCATGGGGGAAGGAGAACGTGAGTAAAATCCTTAAGCTCACAGATCCAACTCATTCTCTACTATATTTCATGCAGTTATCTATTTCGAAAGGAACAATGAATTACCTTCAAATGGAAAAGAGTACGTAGATATAATCCTTTTTTTAAAAAAATAAGACATTGCTCCTTCTTGAAAAAATTCACTCAGATACCGTTAGAATACACCTTCATTAACAAGGCAGGCATGTCTTTAGAGTGGGTGCCATCAGCTTCCACAGGACACAGCACCATACAAACCACTACAATCCTGTTTTTAATTTTCCAACATGGTCATATGTCCCTTTTTTACTTGTACAAAGAGCAGATAAAATCTGAATATGACAAACACCTGCAGGTATGCAAAACTATTAGTCAATTCTAAGACTCACTGTAGTCCCCTCTTATTCATAGAGTGTAGCCCCTTATTATACCAAGGTTTACTTCTGCATAATTCATGAAAAGGACTTAAGTCCTCAAATTTATTGGTGGAGAAATGTTTGTTCTTATCACTAAAAGATCTGGGAGTTTTTGGATCAGAAAAGTAATCCTGAAAGTGCTGGCATAATTTGGACAAAGCAAACATGTGAGTACAGCATAGCAAACCACTCTGTAGCCCTTCTCCAAATCCACTGATTGAAGAGGTGGGGTCAGCTTTACAATGACCAGGTCTCCGTTGTAGTCTCTCCCTTACAGAATTATCCCTGCCACGCTCAAAGTTTCTGAGGATTTCAAGAAACTTTTGTATAAGACGATTGCCTACAGCTTGTCCTTTAGAATACTTCTTGTTCAATTCTGGAATTTTATTTAATGTTTGAGTAGTCCTATAGATGCGAATTTAACTGAAAAGTAATGCAAGGGGATCTGTCATTCAAACAGCAAGATAAAACAATTAAACTATATAATTGATAAATAATACACTGCAAAAGGTGGCCATTCTTTCAGACTCACAGACCCACCTGTAGATGCACTAGCACATTCCTTCTGTGAATCATGAAAATTCATCATTTAGAACTCATCTCCCCATATCTAGGACTTCACACTTTATATTTGGGTATAAAGGCAGAATGTACAACAAAGAATTAGACTTCAGTTCAACACTAAGAAATCCAGACCTTCCTGCTTAAGAGGTGGAGACACACGTTATTTGTAGTAAACAGAATGATTCACTAACTATGATGTGACTGTGGCAGAAGAGTATTAGCACCACACTAACAATTCATTTCCTGTGTATGAAAGGAAGGTCTTAGAGCAGAATAGTCCGGGCTGAACAAGCTTGTACATGGGTGCTAAACAAAATCCATGAACGTTCTTGACCAACATATATTTATCAGAATGCAGTTGGGATGGGGTGCCAGGCTGTCATTACAACTTGGTCATGTTAGTTTGCAACTGCTCAAGTAAAACGTTTCATTGAATGCAGATTTAATTCCTGGTTCAGTGAATTCTCAAGCCATTCATTATACCGATATATTCAAGGATATACTGATATTCTTATATCAGTACCGTACCTATTTCAGTCTGCAATGCATGCACTTATCTAGCAAATGGAGTTACAGACTTAAAAGGAAAAATGGAATAGGTGGTAAAATGTTGTTTACACAGCTATTACGACTGAGAAGCTGAAGTCATGACATTAGAGCATTGAACACTTGCAACACTAACCATATGCAATGCTTTATTAACCACTAAAGGTGTGATTTACATATCTAGTTCGGATCATTGGTATACCACCACATTACTAAAATAACAGTATACATGGTGTTGCCAACATAAAATATTTCTGTGTTTGATCTAATTATCTTAATCGGTTACTATGTTCTCTTTACCTGCACTATTAGAAACTATCACCACCACTGTGGCAAGAAGGTACATTTCAACCTCATGGAGAAAAATCTGGATTAGGCTTCAAGTGGAGTTTAAGAAACTCATTTTACTAGGGCCAGAGGGACTATCCAAGTACTTCAACTGAACGGTATTATCGACTGTCATAAAATTACTGTAACAATGACTGCAGGTAAATTTTGATTGGTACAAAATGCTATTTTTAACTCTCCATTCAGCTGCAAATTCAGGAAATAAAATATCAAAAGCAGGTCCCATGTTGGAGAAAGGAATATGACAATTGTTTAAAAGGAATCTGTGTTAGTTTAACACGTGAGAACGTAGGCTGTTAGCCCACAAAAGCTTGTGATACGATAAATCTGTTTGCCTTTAAGGTGCCATCAAACTTATTTTTACACAATTATCCTCCTGAAACACAGAAATTAGGCCTCGCCTATAGTAAGAGCCTAGAAGAGTTGTCCCAAGTATCCACAAGCACAGTCAAGATTGGACCTGTCTAAGAGATGACTGAAATAAAAGTAGTGGGAGGTGTGTCCCCCCACGACTTTCAGAGAGGGAAAGTGAAAAAAGGAGAACCAAGTAAGCAAGAACACACTTGTTAAACAAATGATCTGAACTAAAAGAACACAGGGCGTTTCATTTGTGTCTAGCAGAAGCAGAAAATCAAAGAGGGGGAAAACATAAAGAATTTTCCTGAAAAACGAAACGAACATACGCTTCGGGAAAGAGCAGGCAAGCTACCCTAAGCTGATCCGCAGGTCTGGCAGGGAAGGAAGAAAGGCCTCGATCCAAAGCCTGTTTCTCAGTCATGCTCAGCCGACAACCTGCCTTGGCCTCATCACCCACCTGATGGGTTTTTGGGAAGCAACATAGGCGAGAAGGCTTCACGGCGGGAGGCGCGGGGAGAGGGCAAGAGGCATATTCTACCACCACCACCCAAAAAAACCCACGAAGGGCGCCAGGAACTAAGGCCCCCATTATTGCTGTTGCTATTTTGGACAGGCATTCACTCACCGTAACTAGGCGCTGGCGGGGCCTCTCGGCCGGGCTCATACTGACGGCGCGGGCAGAGGGGCGGCTGAGGGGCCCGCCGATCGTCAGTGGCCCCCAATGATGGCGAAGGGAAGCGAGGGGGGAAAGGGCTGCGGCGGAAGCGTCGCGGCCGGGCCGAGTTCCGCGCGGCGGGGCCGCATTTCTCTTTCCGCCGCGAGCTACCCCGGCCCCCCTCAGGTGGGGAAGCGGGAATCCCGCTCGGCCCGCCCTGCAGGTAGGCGGCCGCCCCCGACCGTTAGAAGAGGAGGGGGTGAAACCAGCAAAGGAAGAGGAGGCAGCGACGGCGACAGCTGCTTGTTGCTATTGCCGCTACTGCTAGCACCGCCGCTTCCTCACTTCCGGGAGTTACGCGGCGTGCCTCTGTGACGTCATGACGTAAGGGCAGGAAAGGAACGACTATGGGAGGAAGAACAAGCCCGGAACAGAGTTGGGGCGTTCCTTAGAAAAGTCAGTTTGAAAACAATGGCACGCGCGCATCCGGGTATTCCTAGCGGCTCCAGCTGATCGTTGTCTTGGGGGCTCCCGGCAGCTCGCCTGAGCCTATGACGTCAGAGGTGGCAGCCAAGGGGCGGCCCCAGCTGCTTTCTCCGCGGCCTCCTGGTTTTGGGAGGGGGAGGAGGAGGGGGGCACTTTTTTTCCTGCCGTTTTTTTCCTTCGTGCCATCCAGCAGCAGTCTCCTGCCGCCCCCCCCCCCCCCCGCAGCAGGGGGCTTCGGAGATTTCCTTCGGTGCCAACCAGTGGCGTTTCTGCCTAGGGACAGGGGGTACCCTATGTCCCCGGGCGCCCCCATTTGGTCACATGGGGGGGCGCCACCATTTCAGGGTCGTTTGTGTGATTTTTAATTTTTTTAGTGTTTTTTACGTTTTGGCCTGCAGGGGGCGCATTGTTAAAGACTGCTGTACAAATTTTTTCAGATTACCATTCAGAGACTGTCTTGTTAATTACCACCCAAGTTTTGGTGATGTTTGGTTCCAGGAAGCAAAGTTATGGACCCCAAAGAGATTGCCCCCCATCCCGGTGTTTTCAATGGGGAGCTAACAGGAGATTGGGGCTACCATTTTGAGGGACCCTCTTTGCTCCCCCTGAACTACTTCACTGGAAACTTGGGTGGTATCATAGAATAGTTACCAGATGATGCCGAAATTTTGGTGTCACTAGCTACACCTTACAGGCACCCCAGGAAGAGTTGCCAAGATTCTTTGTTTTGCAGTGACTTTGCCCATTGTAGCCAATGGGAATTTCCACAGGTGTGTGAGCAGGCTGCACATTTTTTTTTTTGAAGAACAGAGGCACCAGACTTTCAAGGTGGCTCAGGAGGCCCTCCTGGTAATAGCATCCAGGCATAGAGACCTTTGCTTCTGAGGGTTCAATTTTATGGACCCCCAAAAGGCTATTTTGTTTCCATGCTCCAGATGGCTCTGTGGTAGAGGTTTCAATGGGAGGCACTGGTTGAGGTCTTGCTCTGGGGGGGGGCATTTCCTGCAGGGCTGCTGGTGTGAGTCTCCTGAAAGGAACCAACCAAATTTGCTAAAATGCTGTGGGCACCAAGTTGAAGGTGAACCTGATGCCCACAGCATTCAGCCATCCCAGGCAAATGATGCTGACATTTGTTTGGTAAATGTTTTGCTGGGGGTGGTTTGTGAGAGGTTAACATGGTTAATATCCACTTGCACTGGCTTGGAGTTGTTTCTCAGGCTAACAACCTACCTCATAGGGTTGTTGTGATTAGGAAATTAGGAAAAGAGTTGGTGGGGAGAGAGCCATGTATGTTCTGCTGGGAGTGGGAGGTGTTTTGTGAGCTGGTGCAAAAAATAATTGTTTGTTCATGGTGGGGGAGGGTGGCCACCTATTCGCGGGTGGGGGGGGGGCGCCAAACTCAGGTTTTGTCCCCGGGCTCCAGTTTGCCTAGGTTCGCCCCTGGTGCCAACCCGCCAAAGCAAATGTGGCGAGTACCTTCTCCCAGGGACTGGGTAAAAGTCGGATCCAGATGATGTTAAACGTATCCTCTGGAATTTGTATGGCTTTTACATTGGAATGAAATGAAACCACCATAATACTGTAGAGCAGTGTTTCCCAACCTTTTCAACTTCAGGGTACCCTTGACCTCACTCTTCATATCTCACTGTACCCCTGCCGTCCTCCCCCAACCTTCCTCTCCAGTTCCCCTGCTTGCCACCCCCCCCCCTTCCCCTTCCTGGCCCCCTGGGCCAACTCCATATTCTTGCTGGTGCCAGCGGGAGACACCACAAAAGTGAAGGGGGCTGGTAGCATTGCCGTGGTACCCCTGGGACATGCTCACGGCACCCCAGGGTACCAGGGAACCCTGGTTGGGAATTGCTGCTGTAGAGCATGTCAGTAGCCTGTAGACAGAACCACAACCATCACACATTCAATGCTTTGTGACATTCTTAAGCATTCTTACGCATCATGGATCCTCATGATTTTTACACTTTGGCACCACCAAAAATCACAATCAGATCACTGGACATCTGCCTAGCCACAGATTTGCACACAATAATTATGCATCCAATGCACTGTAGCATCCCAGTGGCACAAAACATGGATCGTCATGATTTTTGCATTAGATTATCCCAACATCATCAGATCACACGTCATCTCCCTAGCCACAGTTCTGAAAACAATAAACATGGATCTGATGCATCGTGGCCACAGTGACACAAAAATATGGTTGTAAAGCTGAGAATCAGCCTCTTCTGTGCTGCTCTGCTAATTCCCCCCCCCCCACAAAAAGCACATATCCCCATGGATCTTCCTGATTTTTGAACTTGGTCACCCCAAAATCACTCTCAGATAACATGTCATGCCACTAGACATAAATCAGAACATTGTAAACATGGCTCCAATGCATCGTGACACCACAGTGGTACAAAAACATGTTTGTATACACACAGATCCTCATGGCTTTTACAATGGGTTGCGCCAATGTCAGCATCAACACACATATTAAATTTATGGATTCAGCTTGTGCCAAAAAATTAAGTATCTTTGCAGCACTGCCACAGTGCAAAAACATGGTTCTGAAGCACGGATCCTCATGGATCCTGAGGGTTTTAGCATTATGTTGACCCAAATTTACCATCAACTCACAAATCATGTCCATTACCACAAAACTCACAAAAACACACATCCACAACATCATGGAACCCCCCTCAGTACAGACATGGTTCTGAAGAATGGATCCATATGGATCCCCACCCCAAACTCACCATCAAAGCACATATCATGTCCACAGCCACAGTTTGCACCACAAAAATCATGCACCCACAGCTTTCTGGATCTCCTCTTATTTATTATCCATTCACCTATATTGGCCACGGCCAAAGCTTGCAACTTTTTGACACTGCCAGAGTGTAAAATACATGCTTCTGAAGCATGGATGTCCATGGATCTTTAGGTTGTTTATGTTTGGTCACCCTGACCTCACCATGAAATCACACATCATGTACAGCTACTTCCAAGGTAGAAACACTATATTAAATACTTTGATACTCATGATTTTTAAACAGGTTTCACCAAAATACATTGTTATGTTCAGATCTGTGACTAGGGGCATAACCTGGATCTGATGGTGATTTTAGGGTGACCTAGTTCAAAAATCATGAAAATCCATGAGGATCTGTGCTTTGAAACCATGTTTATGTTCCACTGCAGAGCCACAACACATCAAATTCATGATTGTTATATTCAGATCTGTGGCTAGAGACATGACCAGTGATCTGATGTGATTTTGGGGTGACCTAGTGCAAGAATCATGAGGATCCATGCTTTGCAACTGTGCTTTTGTGCCACTGTGGCCCCATGATGCACAGGATGCATGATTCTTGTGGTTTTGCCTGTAGACTAAGACATGCTCTACAGTATCATAGCAATTTTGTTTCATTTCAGTGTAAAAATCATATTAATTAATGAGGCTCCATCTGTGCCTTGGATCCATGTTTTTATGAGGCTGCAGAGCCACAAAATATTGGGTCTACTTTTTTATAGTCAATCTCATAGTCCTGACTTCCACATGTGATTTGATACTAGTTGGAGCTTCCCTTTAACAAGTGGATGATCCATGAGAATCCATGTAGATCAGGGGTCTGCAACCTGTGGCTCTCCAGATGTTCATGGACTACAAATCCCATCAGCCCCTGACAGCATGGCCAATTGACTTTCCAATTGGCCATGCTGGCAGGGGCTGATGGGATTTGTAGTCCATGAACATCTGGAGAGCCACAGGTTGCAGACCCCTGGTGTAGATCCACCTTTTCCCTGTTTCCCTTCTCCCAAGCCTTAGTTGATTCAAGGCGGGCTGCAGAGCCTGGAGTGCAGGTGGGCCACATCTCAAGCTGTTGTGGGTTTTCCTGGCTGTGTGACCACTATCTGGTAGTTTTAGCTCCTAATATTTTGCCCACATCTTTGTCAACCACCAGGACATACCAATCAAAATGCAACTGCAAATGAACCTCACCCGGATGCAAGCAAATATGCTTCATTCCTGTCCCACCTCGAAGGTAGACAAAACAAATACTCAGCTATGCACAACACTCCACACTTGGCCAAGGAGAAAAACAGATCCTACTAAGCAGTGGCGTAGTGCCCACAGAGCAGGGAGGTACAATGTCCCGGGTGGAGCAGCGGCAGAGGTGTGGCCGGGTTGTCGAGGGGGTGTGGCAGGACTGTGGCATTCCGGGGGGGACGGGATGGGTGATGCCATGGTCGGGTGCGGGGCGCACAAGCCCCAGGCACGGTATCCCCTTGCTTTGTCCCTGCAACTGTGACACTCCTTTGAAGATGCCAGCCCTAATGTAGATGAAACGTTAGGAGCTAAAACTACTAGACCACAGTTCAGAAAAACAACAACATCAATCAATTCTTTGACTCTGACTTTCATGCCAGCTTACCTCACACCACCTCAGGATCCTTTGCGGGCATACATTTTGGACTTTTGGCCATTCATTGTGTGTGGGATCCATGCATTCACGCACCCTTTGCTCCTGCAAATCCTGGCTGTTTTCCTTTTCAGTGCTGCTTTCCCTGGTTGTCCCTTCAAGACTGGTAATTATCACCCATCCCTGAAATGCTACTTTCTCCCTTTTATCTTAGTCAGCTGTTACATGTTTCATGTCTGCTTGCTCATTGCTTGAGATATATTTCATGTTTTTGTTTCTTAATCTATATATATAAAAAAGCAAACCGTGAATTTGTTTCTGATGGTCTAGCACAGGAACTGCTGGGCCAATTCCTCTGAAAATTCCCAGCCACTGCAGTCAGTCAGGCGAGAGTGTTTTTAGATGTTCACATACCTGAAATTTCACACCTGGTCCAGGCACTCCATGGTGAAGGACATGCAGCTGGCTGTGTGTAACTGTCACCCTTAGAATGTCTGTGCCTTAGAATGTTCGCTCAGATGGCCAGATATGACCAGTGGAAACAGTACATAGGTAATAACTCGGGTGGAAGTGAAACACATACACACCTTGCCATGTGCGATGTCAGGTGGGGTTCCCCCCCTCTTAGGTACCTTTCACTCTCTGTGCCTTACCCACTACTACCACACAACACACATACTCTCATACACTTTCAGCTCATCTTCACACTCCTCACTCTGCCCTCCCTCACATCCCACCACCACTTAACTACTTCCTTACCCATATTCCATACCCATACTAAACAAGCTTGAATGTAAAAGACAGCTAGAGGGAGGGAGAGGGAAGGGACAGAGGGGGAGGCATGCAAGGGAAGAGAAGTGAGGGAGGGGAGAGAGTGAGGGGTGGCATGCAAGGGAGGGGAGGGAGGGGCCCCAGCATCTGGATATGACCCACCCACCCTAGCAGAGGGAGAGGGAAGGGAGGGAGGGATGGCATGCAAGGGAAGAGAGGGAGGGAGAGGGAAGGGTCAAAGGGAAAGGCATGCAAGGGAAGAGAAGTGAGGGAGGAGAGAGAGTGAGGGGTGGCATGCAAGGGAGGGGAGGGAGAGCCTAGCCAGCCTAGATTCCCTGAATACTGAGGTTACAGTTCAGAAAACCAGGTTGCCTCCAAGGCACGCGTTACTCAGGAGTAAGCTCAGTAAAGCAACCGTGACATACTTTGAATGGCTGAGTAGCACCCCTCAGAGGGTTTACTAAGAAGCTTCACCCATTGCCACCACCGAACCTTACTCCCAGGTAAAGGATCGTGGGCAGCCAGCTTAGACGTGTGGGAGGGGTGCCTTTCCATTCCCCCCAAGGAATGTGGTTACACACATCAATGACATCACACAGTATCAGGCCACACATTTCCATGAGCATGTACTGCTGGCCTCTGGAATTGATTTGCTGCTACTGTTCCTTTCCCATTTCACCACAATAACCCACAGCAACGCATGGCCGGGTACTGCTAGTTCTTTAATAAAAACCATTTCAACTGTACAACTGCCTGATCTTTATTGACTACTCTTTGGTTTTGTGTTGTGAACCGCCTAGAGCCCTTTGGGGATGAGGCGGTCTACAAAATCTAATGAATGAATGAATAAATAAATAATATAGGCTATTGATCCCAGTTATCTACTCTCACTCTCTGTCTCCAGCTAATCCCCCCCCCCCACACACACACACACACAACTTAAGTGGATACTGCCTACTTAGGGTTGCAATAGGGGAGCACTGGGAACTTTGGCCAACCTAGCTCTACCCTTTCATTGAAATCTTTCACTGAACCCTTCAACCTCAGGAATAACACAGAGCACTCTTGGTATGTGTTGTACCTACCATTCCTGCTACTTACTGTGGACATAACTGGCTTGTGAATCCATCATTTACAGTACTGTCTTAATGGAAATTACATCCTTCTAAGCCTATTGAAGCCAATGGTTAACTCGATTTAGGATTGCAGTATTAGTTTATCAGTAGATTTTTTATTTTTATGGGCAGCCCAGTTTTGAGCCCTGGTGCCCAAGAGGACTTTCTGGTGGCACAGGGAGAGGGAAGAAAACAAATAAAAAACCCCACCATTAGAAAGTCCTCCATTAGGGTCAGTGGGCTTATGCAACTTGAAAGGGTGGTGTAAGTCTGAGGGCTGGGGTGCTGTGCATCCAGTCCCAACCCCCACCCCCAGGAATACTCCTGCAATGCACCCAGCAATGCTGGCACAGCACCCTGCACCAAGATGGCAGCTGTTTCTGGGATCTGGTGCCGTGCAGCCAGTGATGGCATTCAAATAATTTAACAACCAGTTCCGGTGGTGGGGTTCAAATAATTTAACAACTGGTTGTTTACAAGCACCATTTTAACAACCGGTTCTGCCGAAGTGGTGCGAACCTGCTGAATTCCACCACTGCGTGCAGCACATGGCTCCTAGGTGCCTGTTTATCATCCCCCTCTGCCAGTACATTTGCCACTTGTGCCAGTGGGGTGGGCATTCACTTTGGTGCAAGGCTGCACTCACTCCATAGGTGAGCTGACCCGCTCCCCTGGATTGGACTCTTAAAAAAATTAACCCTGAATATTATTAGAGCCCTGTTCTAGATATAACAGCATCAGTTCAAGTCTGCGCCGTCTCCAGAGATGAATCCCTCCCCACTTTGGATTGGGCTCTTAAAAAAAGATTAACCCTGAATATTATGTAAGAATAGTAGAGCACAAGTTGATGTTTGTCCTGTTTTATTAGAAAATCTCTGTCCTTAATAAATAATCTCTTATTTCTTTTCTTTCAAGCCACTTGAGGTGATGGGATGTATTGCTATTATTGGATACAATAGTGTAAGTATTTCAATTCCACCCAGTAGATAGAATTTTTGATTACATTGCTGCAGGAGTAATTTCTTATCATTGTATCTAAGTAGCAGGATGTACAGTTAGAGGCAGAAACATGGGTAGCAGGGGTGCTTTATTTTATTTTTAAAGAAAAGGATTGGATGTGGATACTCTACTTCCATGGGAAACATTTTCACCAATCACTTCCATAAAATACATTTCATTCTGTAAGTGTTCATAAATTACGGACAGACAACAATACACCAATGATGAAACCCTTGCCACTTGCGCAAAGACCATTCAGAAGCAATGCAGAGAGGCACTCGTTTCTTCCTCTCCCCTTCTCCTGGGACATTGTTGTCTGCCAGCATTATCCCATTTCCCCATTCTCAAAGCGTGAGAAAGATTCCCATCCAGTTGTTGGTGGCTCTGGCAATAAGAACAGGCGAGCAGCTGAATCGAAAGTGTTTCAACATAAAATGAAATGTGGGTCAAGAAAAATGAAGATGACTTTTTCCTTGTGAGGGTAAAGAGTGGAGAAAGCCCTCCTTGTCATTTTTTAAATAAATATGTACATTTCAAAGATTATGGAAGCACAAAAAGGAAGTAGAGATGTGCAGAAAGGTTTTTATTGCCTGTTTGAATGCAACTGTTCTAGGTATAACAGGACATATTTTCTCAACAAGGGCTAAACCACAGTCCACTAATTTCAGGATGCTGATTTCAGCTGATCAAGGACTACTACACAGCAGAAAAAGTACACCTAATTTCCATATAGGAAACAGTCAGTGTGGTGTAGTGTTAGGCCAGGATCTGAGAGTTCCAGTTTCAAATACCCACACTGCCATGGAATCTCACTGGGTGACCATGAGCCAGTCACACCCTCTCAGTCTAACCTACTCCACTGTGTTGTTGTGAGGATAAAATGGAAGAGAGGAAAATGATTTAAGCCATTTTTAATCTTCATTGGAAAGAAAACTTCACTGGCTCTGGGTGGAGTCCAGATCGTTCAAGGTTTTTAGTACTGATGTGCAGTCCTAAACAGTCTAGGGGCTGGGTACCTATGGGACCAGCTCTCCAGGTAGGTCCCCCAGAGACAACTACATTCAGTGAGTGGACATCTCCTGGAGGTCCCTGACCCTAGAAAGATCTGGCTAACCTTAACCAAGGCCAGGACTTTTTGGCCCTGGCCCTGGCCCTAACCTGATAGAACATTCTGTCTAATGAGACCCAGACCTTGTGGGATTTGTTACAGGTCCACAGGACCTGTAAGATAGAACTGTTCCACCAGGTATATGGTTGAGGCAGCTTTGGTTTTTCCACTTGACCTCCCCCATTCTAGTTTCATCTGACTAAATTCTGTTTAAAATCTGACAGAAAGTCAGTCCTGGCTACATAAGCATGCAGGATAAATCAACTGGAATCATTTCTCAGCACCGCATAAAATAAGTGTGCATTGCTATCTTCAGTTCTAATGGAAATGTATGTTGTTCCTCTTTCCCTTTTGTTGTCATTGTAGTGTGACTGCTTCACC
The DNA here is from genome assembly GCF_021028975.2 of Sphaerodactylus townsendi. Classification (NCBI taxonomy): domain Eukaryota; kingdom Metazoa; phylum Chordata; class Lepidosauria; order Squamata; family Sphaerodactylidae; genus Sphaerodactylus; species Sphaerodactylus townsendi. The sequence continues at coordinate 49,560,483 of NC_059426.1, forward strand.
CAGGCCGTGAGAACGTTGGGACGCACCCGACCACGCCTGGAACGACCAGCACTTGGCATTCCTCATCCCCCCATGAGTCATCACGGGTCATGAACTGGTTCGACTCAATCACCGATGAGGGATGGTCTTGCCCCCAGGTGAGGATTATTAGCTCGACGCTGCGACGCCTCCTCGCGACGTGAGCCGATGAGATCATGCATCACATGATGATCTCCACCTCCCGCCTCCCGAACTCCCCGGTCCTCCTCCTACACCAATAGGAGTAACAATAAAGGTGCCAGGAAACTGCAGACGGAGACTCGCTTTAGGAACACGGACCTCCTCGTCTCCCGCTGCTGGCTTACTCCACCAGATGTTATCTCCGTCTGCCTTTCGCTAGTTTTACCGACCGCTAGTCGACCATAAGCTGGTGCGCCGGAAACCCGAACTTCTAACCTCCACCCTGCTCTGCCGCCTGGGAAGGGTCAAGGATAAGTCCGCTGGATCGGGCGCATCCAGGGACCACTGCTGCACGCCTGTCCTTCCTGATCGATCCAGGAGACACGCCCTAGGGACACTCCTCTCGTCCGGACGAACACCGGTGAGGTATGGGAGCTTGCAAAGCAGGCTTTGCGACAACAAGCACGTTGACGGTAATCCGAAAGCGCTAATCTAAATGCGCAGGGTCCCCAGAAGAAGCGCTGAGCCGCGCAAATTGGTGGAGGAGACAGCTCAGTGTCCGGTATCTAGAGGGGGGGGGACATTGAATCTTGCATGGGATCAGAAACATCGGGCGACTTTCAAGACAGAGCCACCATGCGCTGCTACTGACGTGGAGACAATGTTTTGTCGCCATCAGCCTGCAGACCTATGGCTCCCTTTGCTGTAGGCCTCCTTCGAATTCACCTCAATTTCTCAACCCCGAATTTCTCTTATCCACTAAATTGAACGCCTGCCTCCTTTCTGCCCCCCCCCCCGGCCCTTCACCCATTTCTTAAATTTCTCCATGCTCCAGCTCTCCCCTTGTCTCTTTATTTTCTCCGGCCATCGTAATTCGGCCAGCTTAATGGCGTTTCAAACTCGCAGGAACGTATTGCCGATCTGCAGAAGAGGCAAAACCCCTATCAGCATTTATGCCGAGACTTTGCATTGTGCCCCGCCCACTTCAATACAGAGATACTGAGGGGGAGGATGGCGCCATCCAGCTGGTTGTCGAAAACGCCTCTAAGCTATAACATCCTTTACCGAGTTCCGCAAAAGCGTACCGGGACGAGGAGTCACTAGCCCCTACGCGGAGAGGTACATGCTGGAGGGTCACCGCAAGGAACCACCTAATGGTCGATGACTGGAAGACCACCTTTCGAGATGCCCTGAGCCTCTGCACAATTTGGTGGTCTGGGAAAGGAAAGTCTCGCCGAGCAGTGCTTCAACAGAGCAGCCACTCTGGCGCTCTACACCGCCAGCCATTGATATTGTGTCCCCAAATGCCGCCAGCCAACCCAGAGTTTCTCCCTCAACCGCAAAACCCCAAGAGCCCTATAAGCAAGCAGAATTTGTGAACAGCTCCCAGGAAGCCAAGAGGTGGCAGGATAGCGCAGGAGTGCCCAAAACGGCTCCTCATGCGCCGCAAAGAGAACGCTCCAATGGAGCGCAGGAGCAATCACGGCCTGGGCAAAATCCCAACTGGCCGACATGCTTAAGGCTTGTTAGGACATCGGGTCCTCCGCTTCACTAAGCTAGCCTCCGCCGCAGTGCACTTCACCGGCGCGGGAGACAGTCTCACTTGGTGATGACTCTGCTTTAACTATGCAGACTCGACACTTCCGGAAGGGAGTGTAGGCCCGGGGGTTTGCATAACCTGGCGCGTAGAGGGCTGAAGAGAAGGCTATCCTAAAACCCGTGCCCACGCTAAGCAGAAGGGTTTCCCCATTGGAGAAACGCACTGCCTGGCTGAAAACTCCCCGCCTCCCCCAGCCTCCAGGACCAAGGAGGAGAGTGAATTTAGCAGGACCTAAACGCCAGAGGCTCCCTGCCAAAACCACCCTCCCTTCCAGGCATCTCACACATGCACTCCAGCCCATCTCCTTTTGGGTTCCCCCCACGGAGGCTCCTTGTGGTTTTCCCGCAACCTAGTATGATTTGCCTATCCTTACCGGGACAGCCTAATGGTGCTGCTAGCAAGGCTCTAAGCCATGGAATGGGACTGTTCATCACTGCCCCCTCGGAGTGATCAGGGACTCCACGCACTAAGGACCCATCCACCTCCTGGTAAGTCTGGACACAAACATCCCACAGGAGCTGCCTCAGCTGAGCCAGCTAAGGGCCAGTTGATTCTTCTTGCCCCATGCGCTGCTCCGCTGCCGCACTCCAATAAAGGCTCCCAGCAGCTAACATGGCGCCTACTACCCACCACAGAAAGGGAGACGCTTATCGAGCCTCCTCCCGCCCATCTGGAGCTGGGCCATAGAAGGATGTAAGTTCAAGGCCTGGTGGGACACCTGGGCGCTGATGTTACTGCTTCAGTCAGAGTAGCCGGTGGCCCTTGTGCACACCGAGGCTTGGGTTCGTGACATCTGGAAGACAAACCATGGTCGGAGTATCCCCCGCCACTGCTGGCCAATAGCCTTCCAGGACTCGAAAGGCAGCTCTGCCAGTCCGCTCTATTTTGGACATCCATACAATTCCTGGGGAAGGGACCGTGGGTCAAACGACTCTGGTTGGGCGGTAGAGCCACATGCTAGTCGTTGATCCTAATCTTGCCCCTCCGAATTATTTCTTCTTTCTAATTTCCCAAGAGGGAAATCTTGCTCTCTCCCCTTTCCTTCTGTTTTTCACAATTCACAGTAGCTAGCGGGAGGGGCCAATTGGCTGACTGGCCTCCCTGATTTCGGGGTGCACCTGGGCCTGCCCTGGGATACTGTAGGCACTGCTGTGGACAGGTCCTAGCTGAAAAAAAAGGCTGCCGCCATTATGCCCCTCTCTAATACCCACAAGCATGCATGCAAACACAGATCCTTCCTTATGATTTGGTGGGTGGTTTACACGCCAGCCGGGCCGCCTCTCATGTGTGTCTCAAGTGGCTGCAACCCCCCGGAGCAATTCGATCACAAAATTTAGCACCATCCCGCTTCCTGCATTAGGCCACCAAGGTCACGTAAGTGCAACTCCCCTTGCAAGAAACCCCCCCCTTCCTTTTCCCTTTGTAGGTGCGTAGAAATTCTGCCTCTAATTGCCAGATTGCTTCATTCCCTCGATGCACCTATCCCCCCAAAGGTGCTTCCATTCCCTTTGTGTTGCTGGATTAAGCATGCATACCCACAATCCCAGGGACTCCGCTTGTTCTCTTCTAGTTCGACCTCGCTTCTTTGACGTGACTCCTGCTGATGACGCCTCCTACTAGGGTCAGCCACCTGCCCTCCTCCCCTTTCTGTCAAACAACAACTAAAGAAAGAGGAGAGTGCTCCTAGGAGGGTTACTGTAGGCCAGCAACTCCTGCTGCAAACAAGCCTTCTTCCTTCCTAGAAGTATTAAATCTAACACTAACTCGACCATCCCAATCTCCTCCCCGCCATATCCGCCTAGAATCCTCGAGAGCCTGGCGGGACCCGCCCTGTAGAACCTGGGAAAGGGGGGTGTGTTTCAGTCCCTCTTCCTACAGGTTCTGCACCTGGACATTCCTATGTACAATCCCATGGAATGGCCAGGAGGAAACCAACCCTATCCCGGAGATGGAACGTGATTCTAGAGAGGTGATCCTCACGCAGCGATTCCTGCAATAACAGGAACGGGCCGCCAACGCCTAAAGACCCCAATGACCTGGGAGACGCCAAGGGCTTACCACCAGCCAGGCTCTAGCTACGCCAAGTGCGCCTAGCAAGACCCACCCCGACACCCGAGAACCTCTGTGCCGCCCCGCCTATCATTCGCCGGCTCGCCAGTTGGAACTGCGCACACATGTGAGGACATTCCCTTGTTCGTGTGCTCATCCTGCCTCCTAGGCTGGCTCCTGGGACTCCAAGTGGGAGAGGACGCTATTCATTCCCGCCCGGAATTCTTCTGCCGGAACTCTTTTTGCTGCCCCAGTCAGCCTCTTACCATATTGTCCTAACGGCTCCACCCTGACTCGGACGCCAGCTGCCGCCTTCTCGCCAGCTTCTGCTCTTCTTCGGACCTCCTGTCGAGCGACGCTGTCGCCTTCTCCCTCCTCCGGGCTTTAGTCGCTCTCGAACTTCCCTTTATAGGTAAGTCCCCACCTGCCCTGCCAACAACGCTTAAGACTATTACCAGTTTGGCCTGTGCCCTTCTTGGTGAAGTCCAGCATCAACCTATTCCCACCGCTTGGATGCCCTGGCCTCCGAAAGCAGGAATCCCGCTGTTTAATCTGTAGATAATCGTGCCATCATTTTGTTGTTGCTTACACCACCTGCTGTGAGAATGTACATACATGTGTTGTTTAATCTTTCTGATAATTCCCAGTTGATTCTACATGAAAGTGCTGAGCTGCAAGAAGGTTGTATCTAATCTGAAGTATGATGCTTTGCCCCATTGGTGGCCAGCCCCTGAGCTGGCTGCCGGGAGGGATGGTTGAGCATTGTACAGCTCTGCATTGGTTTACCCAGCCTTATTATCGGATCTTGTTTCGCCTAACAAGTGCCTGCCATTGCCTGTAACGTGCAAGCAGCCCCTCAATTCCCTACCTCAGCAACCAAGTTCTACAAGCAGCTTGGTCAACTTGACCAAACGTATGGAGTGAAGGCCCCTTTAAATCGCCTCTTCTTTAGCTGCTGCCCCCTTTCTAAAATGCGGGAGGAGATAGTAGTGCACTGCCACCCAGCAGTGCCGTGAGAACGTTGGGACTTAACGGACTCAAGGCTCTGCTGGCTGTCAGACATCGCACTCCCCACTCCTCATCCCCCCCCCCCCATGAGTCACGGGCCGGCAACTGTCTGACTCCACCTCCCAATGGGCGCGAGGGACAATGGTCTTTGCCTCAGGTGAGGATTTCTTCAGGGCTCAGACGCTGCACGCCCCTCTCCAGACGTAGCCAGATGAGATCACAAGTGCATCATGATGATCTCCGACCTCCCAAGCCTGAACTCCCGGGTCTCCCTCCCCTCCCCACTTCACAGGATAACAATAAAAGGTGCCAGGAACCCTGCATTTAGACTCGCTAGGAACACGGACCTCCGTCTCCCTGCCATGACATTCCCCCCACCATGCTGGCCTCCGTCTCGCCTCGCTCTTACTTGACCGCTGTAATTTACTCACATACAGTCATCTTGCAGCTAATTTATGTCCGCCCCACTAAGTTTTCAAGGCAAGAAAATATCCAGAGGTAGGTTGTTGTTGCTTGGTTCTGCATAGCACCCCAACTGCTCCTTGGTGGTCTCCCATCCAAATATTAACCAGGGCCAACCCTGTTTAACTTCTGACAAAATTGGAATAGCCTAGGCTGTTGAGGTCAGGAGTCCTCTCTCCTGGCCTTGTATGATATTTTGTTTTTGAATCATCTGTACACTGCGGCTACAGGATTTCAGTCCAGCTAGGAAATCAAACAAGGTGAAGCACCTTTATTTCCAAGTTGAATAGATTTTTCACAGAAAATTGGTTACTTTTTCAGGCATGGAATTTGAAGTGTCATTGAGATTTCTTTGGCACAGCACTGAGAATGGTCCTGACTTCACGGGCCACTTAATATTTTCCCCATTCATGTGTGACTTCTGCTGAAATCAAGAGATAGTTTTAAATACACAAAGCAGTTGACATTTTTCTCATCTACTGTTGTTGAGAGAGATGGAACAAATGGAAAATGCCAGCAACATAAAGGTTAATAAAAACATTGAAAGCCCCTTAATTGTAGCAGAGTAAACACCTCTCTGCAATTATAGTTAATGCTTATCTTTGTTTTTCATGCAATGATCAACCAATGAGGCATGCCTCCAGCATAAGATGAAAAGTGGGCATCTGGATCTGTTTGCACAGTTATCACACTAATGTAAAAATGATGCCCAACTCATTTTCTGAGCATATGCAGTTCAGTCGCTGTGCAACTTACCTGAATAATGCTGTAACTTAAATTGCGAATACAGTTCACCACAACAAATACTTACCTAGTAAAGTTTTCTAGTTTTTTCAGACTTGTCAAATTGCAGATGGGTCAGTCATTTGAAAAGGTTTGCAAAGTTATATTAAGTTGTCACTATTTGGCAAATCCCCAGACCCAGTAGTAGTAGCAGTTTGTCTCTAAGTATCTTTTTTCTGCTATTTTTATGGGTATTTTTTAAACCAGTGGAACTAATTTCCTTCTTTACTATCTGAAAAACTTCAGATGTCACCTGAGAAATGTAAACATATCTTGAATAATACTGTTCCATGTCAGCCATATTGGAAAGCTGCTTACGCTAAGATGGCATCAGTGTCGTTCCAAACAGCAAAAATAAAAAAACCCAAGTTTTGTGTACACAGTTATCTGTAGACTTAATGGAGTGAGACTTTCCCACTTTCAACTCTTTCTGCACCTTCTGAAATTTTGTTCGTGGTCATCAGTGAACCCCCTAGAAAAAGCATAGGAAGTAAAGTGGTAGAGACCGCAGTGGGAGAGGAAATCAGCTAAAATTGTGAACATGCTCCAATGGCAGCAGCACAGCCATTCGCCAGGTAGAATACTTCCATTGTGCAGACACAAAACATCCTGCAATATGGATCATTTTAAACTGTAAACAGAGCATCAATGGGATCAAATATGGTACTCAACAACAGGCATTGTGAGCAAGGTGAATTTTATTTCTGACTAACTTGTTTGCAGAAATTGCATTATTGCTAATTATAACTATATGAACAGGTAGGGTTGCTACCTCTGGGTTAGGAAATTCATGGAGATTTAGAGTAGAGCCTAGAAAGGGTGTGTGTTTTTTTAAAAAAATCAGTTTATTTATTAAAACATTTGTATTCTGTCTTTCCTCTTGGTTCAGCGTGGTTCACAATAATAGTTAATATATCCCCAGCTAAAACGAAAGATAAAATGACAAGCCCCAAATTCCATCCCACCTTCTCCAGTCTGTAGTAGGACCAAACTAGATATTTGGGGATGGAAGGGACTTAAGCAGGTTATAATGCCATGGAATCCACCCTCTGAAGCAGTCACTTTTTCCAGGGGGATTGTAGTCTGGATATCAGTTAATTCTGGGAGATTTCCACATTCTACCTAGAGGCTGGCACTTTGACAAGTAGGGAATCTTCAAGGATTTCTTCCTTCCCCATTACTTTCTCTTGTCCATCCCTGAAAGCACCCTGCTTCTTTGGGCCTTTCCCCACTCTCGTCCTTCCCCTCTATGCCGCGCGCTGCTCTCAGCGCGCAGCATCCCAGGCGCGCGCCCGACCGTCCCCACGACCCCGCGCTCTGGCCATCAAAAGGCACCGTTAAGAAGAGCGCCTGGGATGCTGCGCGCTGAGGGGCACGACAGCAGCAGCTTCAGGGCGGCTGCGCTGTCGCCGCCCCTCTCAGTGGGGAGTGCCGAGGGACCCCGCGCTACTCTCCTCGAGTAGCGCGGGGTTTCAGGTAAGTGGGGAAAGGCCCAAAGGGCCTTCTCTCCTTCCCACTCACCTGCCAACCTATCTTTTTCTGCACCTCTCTCTTCAGTTTTCCCTGTTCCCTCCACCAGATAGCCTGACTGAAAACTCTGAATGGTTTCAGATGCTGGGGTGAGCCAAAACTAGTTGGTTTGTGCCAGCAACCAGGCTGAGCTCAGTTGAACAGAAGGTAACCCTTGAGGATATGTGGGGGGGGGGACCTCTTTTTCCCCTGTATCATCTTCCACACAATTTCCTTTTTTTCCCTCCTCCTGGAAACATTTCCCTATTTCCTTTTCTCCTTCCTACCTATCAACCAACCAAGCTTTTATCTGCCACTGCCCTGTATTTAGTTACATTGTATTTTTGTTTACTTCATGTAAATCCCATCTTTCTTCACAGTGAAAACACAAAGCAGTTTGCGTCATTTTCCGCTTCTCCATTTTATCCCCACAACAACCCTATGGGGACATATAACTGTCCCAAAATCTTTCAGTGAGCTTCCATGGCAGAGTCATGATTTGAATGTGGCCTCCCAGATCCTTATCTGAAACTCTAACCACTACACCACTCTGGCTTGCACAGAGCAGAGGCTGTTCAACAGTAGCAAGCAGCCATTCCTCTGTGAGGAATACAAGTCATGTGGTATCAAGTTGCCAGTGGTTGCCCTGATAAATCCTCCCTCAAAGCCAAAACAGTTGTGAAAAGCCCCCCCCCCCCTTTCAATGACACAGACCAAAGCCTGAAGACTGGTTGCCTAGCCAGCCCACTAGAAGGCAAGTGTTACTTAAAAATACATATGCTGCTCCCCCACTTTTCAAAATGGCTATATGTTTTTCTGCAGACCTGAGACTTTTTCAGATTGTAGGAAGATACCTTGTTTGCTCATGGGTCCGATCTCTGGATTTAAGTATTTATAGATTTGGCCACTCTGAGGGTTCGATACATTGATAGTGGAAATGAATATACCAGATAATGGTTCCATTAGGGCTGCAACCTTTTTTGCTGGGCTCCTGTATCTTAAACCATGGACTGACACACAGAAATGAAGCAGGTGAGCCTTGTCTCACCATTTGGTTTCCATGCCCAGTAAAATCTCTCCTGCTAAATTCCTTGGAACATGCCTATCTATTCCATGGAACATGACTACCTGCATGTGTTTCCCTTTCTGTTTCAGGCACTGCATGTGGGCAGAAGTCCTTTTATCAGGGTAAGGGGATCTTGGGCACATGAATGAATAAGATCTAGAACAAACTTGCATTTACTTTCTGTAAAATGTATTTGAACCTTGGGCATGGCCAGAGTTGCTAGCCTGTGGCAAGGGATTCTAGCCTGTGACCTAGAGTGAGTCAGTCCAGAGAGACAGCCATAAGTCTAGAGTATGACCTTTAGGGATGTTGTTTGTTTTAATTGTATTTTTATATTTTGTAAGCAGGGCATATATATGCCCTGCTTACAAAATATAAAAATACAATTAAAACTACATAAAATTGAAATTTAAGAACAAGAGCAGGGCCCTTAAATTAAGAATGACTTCAACAGCCATGACTGGCATCATTCTATTGTTTCCATCATTGGAGTCAGTCCCCCTCTTATACACATAAATATGTACCATAAGCAAAAGGTTTTCCCAGCAGCCTTTATCATACTGATTTTTGGATATTGTATACTTCCAACATACTAATTTTGAATCTTGGCATTAGTACTGCTGGTGCATGGAAACTCTGTACTTGCAAGGATGTAGGACCCAGTATATTTGTTCAGCTCAGGTTGCAATCAATGGTGTTAGAATCATCCAGAGACATTATTAACATGGATGCAAAAGATTGTTCTGGTATATCATTTCAGCAAACAGGGGTAATGTATATGGATCTTTATACAGCTCAACTAAACTGGTCAATAATGACGTTAATGGTTCAGAAACTGCAAACAAATGGCCCTGTAATACAAACATACTATCCACAAGTGCAATTTCAACATTACAGAGTGGTGCTGTGCCTCTTTTAAAAAGTATTCACTAGATGTTTGAGATTGTAAAATAGTTAGGTTAAAATGTATTTTTGACAACATTTTAACCAAAGTACTTCAAATTGTTTCAATATTGAGTACCCAAGACAAATTCAGAGCTATTGTCTGTTTGTAAACTACTGTGATCAGGTGAATTTCCTTTATACAAAGTCCAGGGACTTTGCATCTGGCTATGTAAGTCCTGAATCCTAAGCATGTATACATGGAAATAAAACCCACTGAAATCTCTGAGACTTTGAATGAACGAGGGAAGGAGCTGTACTCTTTTCCACATAAAGATCTAAGTCAAATTATAAATTCATCCGCCACTTGCTGGATCATCTTTGTTTTAGAATTCTCTGCTTAGGTCCTATTTTTGCGCCCCCCACAACTACATACTTGAAGCAGGTGTGCTTGCTTTCATATCTGATTGTTTGTTTACATCTTTCCAGAGGTCAAAATTGTCTTCCATCCATAGCACAAGCATAATTTCTATTGGCCTGATACAAATACATAACATGCCCTGCCTCTTGCCCTGTGATGATCCTATTCAACTGCTTTGGGTTAAAACTGGTTTATTTCTGAAATGGCACAAATACGCAACATTATAGGATAGAGATTGCAGCTCAGGCCCCTAGCCTCCCCGCCAAATCCCAGCAAATGTGTGTCTACCCTCCAGCCATGCTTGGTCTGTGCAGTGGCGTAGCATCCAGGGGAAGGTGTGTGTGTCTTGCACCGGGCATGTGCCGGGGAGGGGGCATTCTGGGGCATGGCGGGAGCACAGGGCACACATATGCCCCAGGAACGGTTCCCCCTCGCTACGGCTCTGCATCTGTGCTCCCCTTTTGTAGAACTGGCATGGCAAAAACACTCTGCCTGTCTGAACGGTACATCCAAGAAGGAAAGCTGCGTTATTATTATTTTTTACATATTTAGTACTAAAGCACTAAACGAAGAGTCTGTAAAGCTGCCTGCTCATCAGTTTTTGAGGAGTGTCACATTTTTGCATTACCAGGAAGTGGCAGGGTTTTTATTGTCCATGAGGAGAAGCGCATGAGACATCAAGTGTAATATAGCTTGGTGATGTTTTATACACAATTTGACTTGTGACAAACATTTCTTAAAAATGGTTAAGTGATCTGTCTGCCACTATGTTCTTCCAGGCACAGTAAAATCCTAAGCAGAATTATATTCTTCTGCTGAAGGCAGTGGGTTTAGAAAGGTGTAACTGTGCTTAGGACTGTCCTGTTAGGGACAGAACTCTGGCAGACCTGGTACAATATCAATCAATCTTTATTTGTTACTATCATAGATCAGCCAAGATTGACTGACAGACAGACAGTCTGTATATCTGCACACAATAAAATTTCAAAGCCATGTTACAGACTGATTTCAATAGTATAGACATAATTAATACAATACATAATTAGAAGAGGAGTTTGGATTTATACCTTCCCTTTCTCTCCTGTAAACTCCTTCTCTTCCACCCCCCATAACAGATACCTTGTGAGGTAGTTGAGGGTGAGAGAGTTCTGAGAGAACTGTGCCTAGCACAAGATTACCCAGCAGACTTCATGTGCAGGAGTGGGGAGGGGGGGGGGAAGGGAAACCTAGTTTACCAGATAGAGTCCACTGCTCATGTGGAGCAATGGGGAATAAACCTGGTTCTCCAGATTAGAGTCCACTGCTTTTAACCACTACCCCACCAACATTACAGTATCAATATTCCATATTTCAGCTATCTTTGCAGTGCAAGTTTTTGCATGTTATGAACTGCATTTAGAGACTAATGCTTCCAGGGCTACTGGATTTCTATGAAATGTTGCCATGAACCTTTATCTAAATGTTGTCATGAGCCTTTATCTATATACCATAATTGCCATTGACTGGTTCCCAGTTTTGCCAGCCAGGCAAAGGGTTGTTTGCTGTTTCAGAGATCATTTATGAATGCACTACTTACCCAATGGCTGAGAAGTGGTCAGTTCTCTTAACTTTGCTTCACAGTGGGGCTTTCCTATTTATCCCCCCCCCCTGCATTTCTTTTATATCCCTATTCAAGTTGATCTGTCATTTTGCCCACCTGCCTGTTCGCTGTTGCATGCAACCTTTATTTTGGGAGAGTGCCCGCGCCTTTTTTTGGGTGAGGGAATCTTTTGTCTATTGATAGTTTGCAGAAACAGCTCACTTCACTAACCAGGACAAAGTCTGCCATGCCGAGCAATGAAAATATGAAGACTAGAAGGAGGATTGGAAGTGGCAAGAGGGAGTAAAGAAGGGTGCGGAAGCTGGGGCGCGGGGAGAGATGAAGAAGGTCTACAAGAGCTTTCATAAAGAATCCAGTCTTCTCAGTTTCACTAGGTTCACCTTTCCACAATAGACATAAAATGTGAAAATAAAAAAGAGAGGTCAGAAGGGAATCTCCCTGAACCTTCAGATCATCCTGAAATGGTGACTGGCAGAGTGGGAGGAACTACTGTGGTGGGCAGGGAGAAGAGAGAAAAACACTTAACTCATAGGGATGTCCTTTGTTTTTCCTATGAAGGCAGAAAAAAATGTCACATTTACAAAGTTTTCGGAAACCATGCAGATTCTCAGATCTGAGGACGGGGTAAGTGTCGAAGAGGGGAAAATGTGTGCATAACCACAGATCGAACCAAAAGGGAATGTACATTCAAAGCAAAGGAAACCATACATGCATAAATGCCCAGTCAGTTGTTTGCAGTTATACCCTTCCAAGACTCTTTAGGACTGCCCTGTAAATTGAGAACTGGCAAAGAGTCTGCGTAGTTATTCCGCCATTGCTGCTGCATCCTCATCCAAGAGGGGTAGATGTCTTTTTAAAAGTACATGGCCTTTTCTCCACTTGCACAGCCCTTCATCAGTGCACTCATTCCTCCTCAGGGCAAATCTGAGGCCATATCCACACTAGGAATGATAAGCATATCCCCCTGACTACATTTCTTCATTGTTGGTCTGATTATCTGCACAGAGGCATTTTGTTCATCCAGCCTTCTGCTTCTTTGTAGAATTTTTAAAAAACTGGTATTCCATCTGAATATTTCACTATTCAATATGACATTTGACTGAATGAACACTGCAGTCTTGCATTGTTTCCTGCAACTGTGTGTGTGCCCCTGCTTACAGTGGGAAGGCCTGAAACATTGACCACAGAGATCAGCTGCTTACCCCCAGACACATCTTGTGCATTCTGACATGATAGAAACAGGGTGGAAGCCTGCTACATACCTGAATGCTTAACCAGCTATGTATAAATGGAACATTTCATCTGCGGAAAAATGAGGGGAGTGAATGAAAACATAGCCGGTACCATCTAAATGTGGAGAGAAGACAGATCCAGTAAATGGAGAAATTCAGCCCAGAGAACGATATAGGAATCGCTCATCCCCACTGCAGATTTATTAGAGTTAATTATCAATTCTTCTTTTCAGAGATTCTTGAGAAGAAGTTCTGTAATATATTCAGTGAATGTCTAATAGAGAGGTCTCAGCATTCTCAATACACTGCTGATACTCTGAAGAAAGCCATGATTGCTGAAATAGTGGAAACAAATATAAGTAATAGATGTAAGTAATAGATATAATAAATATAAATAATAAATATAAATATAATATAAATATAAATATAAATAAATATAAATATAATAAATATAAATAATAAATATAAGTAATAGATGTATTATGTATACAGATGAGGTAAACGATGAAGAAAATGATGGAGGAGCTCATCGGGGGCAGCGTGCCCTCTTGGTTCCACAAAACGTTTAAAGAGACAAGCTTCTTCGGTTTCATCTCCAGGTGGAAACTTGGCAGCTCTGTTTTCCAGACAGTGCTCTGCAGTGGTCCAGAGGGTGTATTGAGAAAGATGGAACTCCAAAAAAAGAATTGGCATTTAGCACATAAGCAACCATTATTCATCTTTACTAAGTCTCTGAATTATTTAGATCTTTTGTGCTGTTTGGTTCTAATGCTGCAGGATTCTTTTAACAGATTTTAGCTAATAAGGAAACTGTAATTGGTATGAAGCATCTTCACAGCCTCTAACCACTCAGGAATAGCAATACGGCAAGAGGGAAGCCGCTAAAATTAAAAACAAGGATAGTCTTTAAAATTTGCCAATTTCCTGACCATTTACTCAACACAAACACTTCCAAGGGAACTATATCATCACTAGCTGAGGCCCACAACTGGTTTCCAACTCCTAATGGAAGCCACAGATGAGGACAAGACTTTATCTTCTTCAAGATTTCTTTTCTTAAATAAGACAGTAAAAACACAAAATGTCATACAGAGCAATAGATGAGATGCTAGGGATGAGATGGGATGCTTTGGAACTTCAGCTAAAACTTCACACTTTCATCCTAAACATGCATTTTATTCCCTTGCTGCTATTCAAGTAGACCGACGCAGCAGAATCTCAGTGCAGATAAAACTATGCACATTATAGAAGTTTGGTTCTGATGTGCTTACCTATTGTGATTGAGAACTTGATTGTCATATGAGAAGCTGCTTGCCAAAAAAAAAAAAAATCCACACCTGTGTGAATACTGCCATAAACCCCTCCTATTATGCTCAGGGAAGGAAACACACATTTATGGAGATAAAAGTCAGATCAATCAGGAAGACCAGGGTCCATTTGGCATACTGTCAAGGAGAGGGAAAATGCATAGCTTTAATATCTTCAGCAGACAGCCCTAAAAATCAACGATGTGAAACACTGTGGGATTTGGAGAGCCAGCCCTCAAAGAAAGGATTGGTGCCACAGAAACCCTCCCAATCAGGAGGCAAAGAATTGGAGAAAGCATATGGGGTGGGGTGGGGTGGAGGAGGTAGAATACAACCTGTTTGCTAAGTTTCCTTCTGCTTCATGCCTTTCCAGCATGGGTCACGATGCCAAGATAATATTGTGTTCAGTGAAGGGTTTCTTCCTTAGGCCGTTTCCGCACGGGCAAAATATGACGTCGTCGCGGAAGAAAGCGTCAGGCGGCGTTATGCAGCGCCAGCCAGTGCGCGAGTCGGCGCCCGTCGCTGGCAGCTAAGCGGCCTTGGCGGTGTATTCAGCGCTTAAAAACCACTCTTTTCCCCATGTGGCGCGCTCGGCGCGCGCACCGTGCGAACAGCATATGCCAGGCTATGCGTCAAAATGGCGTCGGGCCTGCGGCTTCGCCAGAAGTGCTGAAGCCCGGCCCTTTGTCGCTGAGCGCCCACAGCTTCCACTTGGCCTTCCGTCGCGAACCGTCACATTTCTCTTGGGGAGCTCGCGGGCGCCCGCAGCTCGCCTGTCTGTGTGAGCGCTTTTTTTTGGGATGCGTCGCGAATTTGCGGCGTCATCGGCGTCAACTCTTTGGCCGTCTTGGAAACGGCCTTAGATTCTTTGATAACTCTGTAAACTGATGCCATTCTCACTCCATTTGTGCTAGTCTTTTATGAGGAATGTCTGCTAATTAAAAAAAGTATTTTCTTCAAAGGTGTTATCTCTCTCTCTCTCTCTCTCTCTCTCACACACACACACACACACACACACACACACACACACACTGACTGTTCCTTAAGCAGGATTTAGAGGATTGCTGATTTAGTTATCATCAATATGGAGCTTGTTTTCTGGGATTCCTCAAGACTCAGTCTTGTCCTCCATGCTATTCAGTCTCTATGTAAAGTCCTAAGAAGAAATCATGTGTGGTTTTGGAATAGACTGTTGTCAATATATTGATGACACCCAGCTTTATTTTTCATTATGCAAATTGCATGGTGATGCTGTAGAGGTCCTGAACCAGTACCTGACTGCTGTGTTAAATGGCTAAGGGTGAGCGAGTTGAAACTTAATCCTGACCAGACAGAAGTAATTCTTGTTGGAAAGGCTGCAGTCTTGAAGGACACTGTGGCCCTTTTTGGCTGGGTCCAGTTGACACTTGCTGAGTTAGTTAAGAACCTAGATATTATACCAGACCCAGCATTACAGCTGTACAAGCAACTTAATGCAACTGTTTAAAAAGGCATTATTCTAGTTTTGGTTAGCCTGCAAGGTGCCCTCCCGACCTCGACCCAATTGATCTGGTCATATGGATCCATACTATGGTTACCTCAAGGCTAAACTACATGAGTCCGCACTTGAAGTCAGTTCAGAAACTACAGCTGGTATAAAACACCATAGCCCAGATACCATCAGGCACTAGGTTCAGCATTCATCTCACATTCATTATACAGTCACTCCACTGGTTACTGATCAGTTACCAGGAGGAGGAGGAGGAGGGAGGAGGAGTTTGGATTTATACCCCATCTTTTTCTCTTGTAAGGAGACTCAAGGTGACTTTAAAGCTCCTTTCCTTCCCTCCCTTGTGAGGTTGGTGGGGCTGAGAGAGTTCCAAAGAACTGTGACTAGCCCAAAGCCACCCAGCAGGAATGTAGGAGTGTGTAAACACATCTGGTTTATCAGATAAGCCTCTGCCACTCAGGTGGATGAGTGGGGAATCAAGTCCCATTCTCCAGATTAGAATTCGCCTGCTCTTAACGACTGCACCACGCTGGTTCTATAGAGCCAATGGAGGCCTTTTCAGCTGCAGGGAGGCTTTGTTGTTGTTGTTTTGCTCTGGATTGGGCTGCCCATCCACAAAAGCTATCCATAATGTATTTCTCCTATAACCTGGCTTGAAACCAGAGTAAAGGGGATCTAGGGCAGATGATATGCTATTGATAATCTGATTTAGTCTAATAGTTGAATTAAAAAGTCTCATTTAATCACAATATCCTGTGAAGCTTCTGGAGTACCATATTCTGAATTCCCAGAACATTGTTTGTAGCCAAGAATATTATATTATACTCTGAAATAACATTCTGTGTCTTTAACTGACAATTGGTTTGAAGTCTTCTTAGGCTTGCATCTTAAAGAATGACTCAGACAGTACTGGAAGGATAAATCAGTGAAATTCAGTGAAGTTTGATGGCCTTGTGTAAAGTTGTTCTCTAACTGAATGTTCATATTTTACAGAAATCCTACCCACAAGCCGAAAAGCCTCCTTTTCCTTGTTCTTTTAAAAGTATTTTCTCCTTCTAAATTAATTTATTCTTCACTATATACACTTTCTATTCATTTCAGTGGTGGATTTTAATTGAGTAGGGCATCTGTGCAGGACAAATTCATAAACAAGGCAATGCAAACTCTTATCTTTTCTATTCTGTGCCTTAAAACCTTTGTTAAACTCCTGTTACAAAATATTAATAACAGAAATCTCAGTGGATCCTACTCATGAGCAAATGGCTTACGGCAGTATTGAATAGGCCATTTCTTGTATTTTTTTTTTTGTTGAAAGATGCACAAATCCTTCTGTGAGTTGGTTCCATGTCTAAAGATCTGTGATATCGACAATAAAAGAAAAGGATATTCAGTTGCTGAAACGGTTTGTGGAGTTTTGATTCTTTGCAACTCTCTCACCAAGACAGAAATATATATTAGTGTTCCAACATCCTCATTATTATTTAATAGATTAGCATTCCATCCTTCCTCCAAAGGGTTTACAATAGCATTCATGGTCCTCCCATTTCTCATTTATCTTTGTCACAATGTTGAGATAAGTGAGATTGGTAGAGACTATACACAAGGCAGAATTTGCTCGTAAAATAAACAAGCTCGAGATCCTCGGGCCCATGCATTCTTCTCACATGGACAAACACATCAAACTGCTTTATACTGAATCAGATCATTAGTCCAAAGAAATCAGTATTGTCTACTCAGATTAGTAGCAGCTTTCCAGGGTCTCAGATAGAGCTTTTTCACATCATCTACTGCTTTGTCCTTTTAATTACAGCTGCTAGATATTGAGCCTTGGACCTTTTGCAGGCCGAACAGATGCTCTAGCACTGAGCCATCACTCCTCCCTTCATACACTGATTGACTGATTAAGGAGACTTTCTCATCTCCTCCATTTTATCCTCACAACAACAGATTTGGTTAGGCTGAGGGAGTGATTGGCCCAGGGTCCAGTGAACTTCCATGGCAGAGTGGGGATCTGTGTTACATTTGCCAGATCCTAATTTGGCGTTCTGACCAGTACATCTCAATGTATATCAATCAAATACTTCCTTGTTTAGGAAGTCTTTGATATTACTTGGATTTGTTGTGTCATCTCAGTTCAGACACCATAACAAACTGGGGGTTGTTTCTTTCCTTACAACTGGAATTCTAAACGAGAGTTAACCCATGGTTTAGAATCACTGGTACTAGGAAAGAAGCAAACCATGTTGTTTAATTTATGCAAATAAAAGCATCCAAATTCAGACGTCACAACAAATTAGAGTTCAATCATAGATCCCCTGAACACTGTTAGAGGCACTTGGATGTGCCTTTTTAAATGGTATTGAACTACTCTGTGTTACAGTGGTAAACTCGGTTTTCGTTGCCCTCAGTTTTTGTTTGTTTCGGTTTTCGTTGATCGCCTGGGCAAAAAGTGTGACTCTGTTTTTGTTGATTGCCTTGGTTTTCATTGATTTCCGTTGCCTGTTGTTGCATCACTAGAGGGAGACCCAGGACTGCAAGGTAGGTGGCCCTACGGTGCCTTGGTTTTCGTTGGTTTCAGTTTTCGTCAACTCCTGCCGAACAGATTACCAACGAAAACCGAGGTACCACTGTACTTCTATATTCTTCTCATGGCCTCTGCAGTGGACATAACATTACTGCTCTTTTCTCTCTGCTCTGTTACTCTTATGAGGAGAATCAGGTTTAAGTAACTACACCTTCACCAGACTGACACTTATTCCATGGAATTCAATGGCGCAATATATTTTAATCACTACTAAAAAAAGTTAAGACAAACTTACAGGCAGGGGCCTCTAGTTATGGAATATGATAAAGAACCATTTTATCTTCTCAGAGTCAGTGTGGCAGAGCATGGCGGTTCTGCTTGCTCATTAGGATACAATTTCTGCAGTTTCTATTTCACCGCAGACTCTTATGCTCTACCACATCTTGTTTCTCAGGGATTCACGTGACAGGCTTTTTCAGACCACAGAGGAGCCAGAGGTGGGTATGGTGATCTCTACCATCTCTATCTCTACCCTCTTGTGATACTCTGGTTTCAAGTTGCACATTCAGATACAACATGCCAGAGATCAATAGCAAGGAAAAGATATCATCCAGGTTTGTGGACTTTTGAAGAAAGAATAATAGCAGCTGTGTCCTAAGTAGAATTATATCCCTTTGACTTCATTGGATTTAGAAGAACGTAACATCACTTAGGACGATGCTACCGTAGTATCCCTAGATTGTCTTTTAATCATATGTTAATTTCCATCTATCATGTTGTGCCAGCTTCTGGCTTCACAGCATGCTTTAGTAATCATATCTTGTAAGATAACACATAGAAGGGTATCAGCATGTGCACAGCATGGAAGAAACACGGAATGCTGCTGAAGAAAAAAGGAGCAGCGATACAAATGAAAAGTGACTGCTCACTTCCCACCCTTCTTCTTAGTTCCAGACTGAAAATCAAGCATGCATAAACATTCTGTCAAATTGAAATATCAATGGATCAAACTCTTGCAGTAACCCAATTAGGATCTAAGTTCAGACTGTACATAAAAATGAAATATTCTGTTTTTAAGTCCTTTGCCTTCTTCTGAGGGCAAAGAAATCTTTACTAAGTTCCTTAGTTTCTGTAAATCTGAGTGATATCAAAGTGGGTTCACAGGGCCTTCTCAAGAACAGTTACAAACTTCTAAATCCGTTGTAATTCTTCTGATGGCATTGTAGTTGTCTTATAGCAAAGATGGCAGATGGAGTTGTCTAATTTTTCTACCACTTATGTGTCATTTGATATTATTTCTTGGGGACTTTGTGTATTATACAACTGGAATATGGACAATTTGCTTTCTAGTGGAACCATGTATGGCAAGAAACTTCATCTTTTTTAGCACATAAAACCTAAGACTGTAGACATTGCTGTGTTTGAACTATATCTTTCTCAGTGCTTTTTAACAAATAGCACATAAGAGCGTCAGAGTTATCTCCTTTATCATGGTTTCACCAGTAATCTTAAATTGGAGTTGTGAATTAGAGGGAAAATCAGGCCAATTCCATTTTGTGCATCCCTTCAGACTATGTTCAACCAGACTGAAGAAAGATCTGATCTTTCTGCTACTGATGCTGACTTCTCGCTTTGTTATTGTAGCATCTTCATCTCTACATTGTGGATCTGAACCATACAAATTTTCACCATGACTGTGTTCAATAATATGGAAGTCCTGATCAACAGTGCCATCCTAAGGAGAGTTACAATCTTCCAAACCAGGGGTAGGGAACCTGCAGCTCGAGATCCGCATGCGGCTCTTCTGCCCTTGCACTGCGGCTCCACAAGCCAAGCTGCCGGCTTCATCCTTGCCTGCCCTGCAGGCAGCAGGGTGGGCACACCAACTGCCCGCGGACAGCCGCGCCGCGCTGCAGGCTTCCCTTCTCGCCCGCCCTGTTGGGACGGGGCAGGCGCTTTCCCGGCGGACGGCGAGGCCGAGCTGCTGGCTTCATTCTTGCCCGCCCTGCAGGCAGCAGGGCGGGCGCACCAATTGCCCGTGGCCGGCTGGACAGTGCCGCGGGCTTCCCCTCTCGCCCACCCCGTTCGAGCGGGGCAGGCGCTTTCCCGGTGGCCGGCAAAGCCAAGCCGCTGGCCCCATCCTTGCCCGCCCTGCAGGCAGCAGGGCGGGCGCACCAATTGCCCGTGGCCGGCTGGACAGTGCCGCGCCTTCCCCTCTCGCCCACCCCGTTTGAGCGGGGCGGGCGCTTTCCCGGTGGCCGGCAAAGCCAAGCCGCTGGCCCCATCCTTGCCCGCCCTGCAGGCAGCAGGGCGGGCGCATCCATGTGATTCTCAGAATGAGCGGAGTAAAAGGTTAAAAAAAATCCCTATATATATAGTGTTATCTTTGTTTTAAATGTCAAAAATTATTTGCGGCTCCAAGTGTTTTCTTTCCCCGTGGAAAATGGGTCCAAATGGCTCTTTGAGTGTTAGAGGTTCCCTACCCCTGTTCTAAACCCTTTGATTTTAATGGTCTTAGAAGGGTATAATGCTCCTTAGAGTGGCTCCACTAGCATAATGCCTTCATCGTTTGTAGTCATTTCATTAGGAAGATCATTTCTTATGACTTGCATTGGTGCCAGAGCTCTTGGTATATGAGATCAGCTCCAAGTGAAGTAAGCTGCTTTAGTGTCTGAATTCTGTTAAGCCATTGCAAGTAAAATTGATATATTTGGGTTCATATTTATCCTGCAATGTGAGAGTGTATGTGTGTGAGTATAGATTACAAAGCTCAAAAACAATTTCAGGGAAGGTGGCATGGTATTGCCTGATCTCATCAGATCTGGGAAGCTAAGCAGATTCAATGCGTGAAAGAGAGATCTCCAAGGAGAACTCTGCAGTGGACGGCAATGGCAAATCACCTCTGCTTAATCACTTGCCTCGAAAAACCCCACCAGGAGTTGCTATAAGTTGGCAACAACTTGATGGCACTTTACACGCATACAATGTACGAAACAGAAACATCAGTGAAAGAGTCAGACAGCCAGGTTAAAGCAAACATAATTCACGAGTGAAATTCAAAGCAGGGTTAAACCATGCCCCCCCACCCCCCAATAAATCTCATGCTATTTTCTGCAGTGAAACATCCACACCCACACAAATTCAAAGCAGGGTTAAACCATGCCCCCCCCCCCCACCAAAAAATCTCATGCTACTTTCTGCAGTGAAACACCCACACCCACACAAAAAAAAGACAGGGGACGAATGAATGGCGAGCCATGATATTTTTGTATATGTCCTATCACATGGCCAAATTATATGTTATACAGGAAATCCATGATAGTTGTTTCTGTAATGCCTCCTTGAACAGCTGCTGGGAAGAAAAGACAAGCATCCAATTTCTGTCAGGAAAACAATATGGGATGGGGAGGATTAACTTTTTGACCCTGATCTAATTCCCACCTCCATGTCAGAGGGTCTCATCATGAGTCTTTTATATCATGTGTAGCTTGGCCCTGTGCTATGTATAACTGACAGTTAAAATCTTAATAGAAGAAGAATAAACAGATTATTGACCTGACCAATGTGTTCTTACACCATACTGTATTAAAGGATACAAGAAGACCCTGTCATTTGCCTAGACCAGGATAATTTGTTCCCTTGTATTTCAGTAATTATGTTGTCACATTAAGAGCTTTGGTCAAAATGATTTGAACAAGCCCTTGGCAAGCTCTCTGCACACAAAACATTGGCTAGTCCTGTACTGTATTAGTTAATGACTCACAGTCACATGGCAATTAAATAATGGCTAGAAATAAATGATGTCTCTGCAAAAATCTAATATCCTCCGTCACAGCTGGCCATCTCTTGATAGCCACCCAGGTCCATGCGACATGATTCGTTAGCACATATTAAACGGAATTGGAAGAGGTTTTTTAAATGTAAGTGCACAATTTTTTAGCACGTTTCACCCTTTACTTTTCGTTATTGCTCTGCAGTTTTGTTTTGTGTGTTTTGTTCTACTTCTGTTAAATTCTGGTTTAAGGAGAATTTCTAAAATCAGTTCCAGAATTGGATTGTGTACTTTGCCAGAACTTTCAGTGTCTTTGTATTTCCTGCTCCAGCCCATTACCAAAGACCATGTGAATGCTAATAAAACATTGCAAAAAAGGGAAAAGAACAGAATCAAGATTACTAGTATTGTACATAGGAATGTGTCAAGAGAGACTCCATTTTGTTGCTTTAAGGCCTAATAAAAATCCTTTTTATTTTTCATAAGCTTAGAGTTGTTATAAAATGCAGGTATTTGCTAACTGGGAATAACAGTGTGGTTTTTCCAAGGCCATAGTGTTTGTTAGAAGTATGTGGTCATCTTCATTAATTTTAACCAGCTGTAACCCATCTACTAAGGGGCTAACTGGGTACGTTTCTATTTAAGAGGGAGCGGTGAATTTACTTTTTATCTAGAATTTTCTCATTATAGAAGACACTGATTGGATGATCAATGATCACTCGACATGGCCAGCCAAAACCTATAAGCTAGTCCTATCAGCTGTTACTTTCCTTTTTTTTGTTCTGTTTTGCTGTCGATCTGCCTGACAAGTTATTGGAACTTTGCACATGTACTGAAGATATCTAGTATTTTTTTTCTTGCAAGTATTTTTCCTTGTATGTAGACTTTAGTTTTGTTGTTTTATTTGTGTATCTGAATTGGACCTTGATTGTTGTGTTCACTGTTACATTTTTAAATCTATGTTTTAATCTTTTTTCTTGAATAACATTTTTAAAAAATTATTTGGTGTTGGCGTTCTGGTTCAGGGCCCATGGCTTGGTGTTGCTACCACCCCAAAAGCCTTTGACAGGTCTTTGGCAGAATATATCCTAATTCTTCTTTTTGCAGTATTTTACTGATGCACATATGTACTCCTGCTCATTGGTAAAACAGTAAACATAAACAATTTTGATACAACTGAATGTTTAATCATCTTAAGACACTGATTTGTCTTTGGATTTTTTTGTTTGTTTTTTGGTAGTTGTTTTGCTCCTGCACATCAATAACACACACTGGAATCAAGATGCACAGTATTAAATGTGCAGAAAACTGCAGCAATCTGGTCACCAGGATCCATGGCCATTTCCTCACTTAAAAAAAAAACAGAGGCAAAACGGTTTTGTAAGCTTCGGGTGTTTTTGAGCGCGCAGTCACGCTTCCCACTGCAGGTAGTCGTGCGGGGTTTCCCAAAGGCGCTGTTCCGAGTAGGAACAGAAATGGCGCACGCTGAGGGGTCACGAGGGCGGCAGAATCGGGGTGGCTGCATTGTCGCCGCTCCGGTAGTGGGGAGTGCCACTGGAACCCGCATTACTTGGAGCGAGTAGCACGCAACAAAAGGTGTGTGGGGAAACAGCCCATGTCATGGTAACTTCAATACTGTAATGCACTCTACATGGGTCTTACTGATTGCATTGTCTTACACTGGGTAATTTACCTTCAGTCTCAGTGAGAAAGGTGGACTAAAACAGCCCCATCCAAAAGGCTGGGCACCTGGATGTGGTGCTGGGACCATGCAGGTCTGTGGGTCCCAGGGAGGCTTCCTGACAGAATGGGAAGAAGTGGATCCACCCCCCCCTCCCACTTTGATGAGGCTGTAATATAAACAAACAAATAAAGGTTCGGCATTCTACCTTGACTTGCCTGCCCAAAGGTGACTTATTGGTCTGCCAGCTCTCTTGTGGTTGCCTTAGCTCCTCCAGACACACTGCACAAAGAATTTGAAAATAGCACCCAGGCGTGGTGCTCAAGTGTGCTCTAAAGGAAATTCCATGAGGCAGCAAGGCAATGATTACCTGTTTTTGCAGGGCCTTCTGCCTGACCGTGACAGTTAGTTCAGCAAATGAATGACCTGCTGCTGGTCCACTGTAATACTAGTGTGCAATTTTTTTAACAAAAGGAAACCCGGCCCACCCTCCCAAGACAAAATAGCAAAACAGCACAGGCATTTCAGACTGGCAAAACCCCTGAAATCAAGATGTTTCAGAAAAAAAAGAAAGAACAGGAAATAACAGGTTTCTGAAAGAGCAGGGAAAATCCAAAGAAAAACTGTGACAGCAGGGGATTGCTAAAGAAGCTGGGAGGAAAAGAGGGGAAATAATGGTAACAAAGGGAAACGAAACTTGAACACTAAGGCTGTCTGGAAGACACCTATGAAATCTGGAGGAAAATTCAGATGAGGAGGATTTCAGAACCATCGATTGAAATCACATCAGTTCAGCTATACGATGACCAGCATTCACATCATTATACCAAATCAATACAAATCATTTCTATAAAAACTTTATCAATATTGAAAGAGTGCTGAAATGCATCTTGAGCAAAGTCAGCAAGCAGAAAAAGCCTTCAAGACATTAAAAGGTTGGAGAAACTCTATTTTGAATGTGGTCGTGTAGATTATGACTTTAGGAAGGGAGTTCTACGATGAGGCTGCTGCTATGGTGAATGTCAGACCACATGTCCCTGCTGATGCCACCTGAGTAAAAAATGTAACACAGCGGAGAGTGTCCTTATAGTTCTAGGGCAGGGGGCCCCAATATGGTGCTTATGGGTGCCATGGCACCTGCTGACTGCTTTTCTGGTGCCTGCCAAGGATTTTTTAAAAGTTGGCGGAGTTGGTGAGGCTTTTGACTAGCAGGGCTTCTTATTGGCTTTGGAAGATCTGATTGACTGAGCAGATTTTGAAGAAATGCTTTAGCAGAAGCAGCCACGCTAGCACAAGTATCCTTACAGTGTGAGTGAAGATAAGCTGCACACATGGAAGAAAATGTTTTAAAAGACTGTATACATTTTAAAAGGCATCTTGTTAATCGTGGGTCAGCAAAAGCAAGCAATTGACTTTCTGTTGCACGTAAGGATCATGCAGTGTTAAGAGCAGGTGCATTCTAATCTGGAGGAACAGGGTTTGATTCCCCGCTCTGCCGCTGTAGAGGCTTATCTGGGGAATTCAGATTAGCCTGTGCACTCCTACACATGCCAGCTGGGTGACCTTGGGCTAGTCACAGCTTCTTGGAGCTCTCTCAGCCCCGCCCACCTCACAGGGTGTTTGTTGTGAAGGGGGAAGGGCAAGGAGATTGTAAGCCCCTTTGAGTCTCCTGCAGGAGAAAAAGGGGGGATATAAATCCAAACTTTTCTTATTATTATTAGTATTATTACTAGTATTATTATAATTGTTGTTGTTGTTGTTGTTGTTCTTCTTCTTCTTCTTCTTCTTCTTCTTATTATTATTATTATTATTACTACTACAGGTTTAGAGTTTACAGTTTGTGGGAGTAAATCAGATTATTCAACAGCTTTGCTGATTATGATAAGAGATCAGAGACCCAGGTGCAGAAATTTTGTCTTCTTTCGATTTTGCACTTTTCATGTGAAACAGGATATGATACTGGATTCCTATCACATATTGTTTACAGGGAGGGACGGAGGCATGGTATAACCTGATCTTATCAAATCGGGGACGCTTAAGCAGAGTTTGTACTTGGAAGGGAGACCACTAAGGAGGAGTCCTCAGAGGAAGGCAATGGCTAATCACCTCTGATTAATTACTTGCCTTGAAACCCCTTTGCTGAGGCCACCATGGGTCAGCTGTGACTTGACAGCCCTTCACACATGCACAGAGTCCTTCATAATAGTGTGTACAATGTATTTTGGATTGTAGTGCTATTACAAACTGCATTCCTCCTTTATTGCTAACTTTACTTTGTGATGCTTTGTGGTTGACACTACCTCCTGTGACACCCATTTTGTGGTTGCATATACCACTTTGTCAGAATTTCAGAGATGTCCATAAACTGAAGAAGGCTGGGACTTCAGTCCTAGGCAGATGGACCTATGGGAAATATGTTTTTTCTATTATAGATACTGCTACAGTATTTATAAAACAGGTTTGACAACTAGCTGTGGTTCTTAAGGAGTCATACTGATCAGCGCAATAACTGTACTAGCTTTACTGTAAGAAAAATGTAATATGAATTGGCCCTTTTGCACAGCACAAATAAGATGTCCCATGGATGGGGAAAAAGATGTATTGGGGAGGAAGTCCACACACTTTTCCCCCAAGACATCCTCAGAACAATTAATTTTTGCTCAAGTTGTCTTATTTTAAAGTTGCTAAAATGTGGACTTTCCCCCTGCAAGCAGAGGTGGGATCCAGCAGGTTCTCACCAGTTCCCGAGAGTGGGTTACTAATTATTTGTGTGTGCCGAGAGGGGGTTACTAATTGGGTCTGCTTTTCCATTAGAAATTCCATTAGGTCCAAAAATCATGAAGTCCTGTGGTTTCCTATGTGGCTGGTTAGCGAAGGTAGAAAACAGGATAATTCTCCCTGTTGGGCTGTTTTAAAAACATGTTTTAGAAATATGGTAAAGTTCCTTGTTTAAGGAAAGTATCCTTCTTTTGATTTCTAGAAACAAAATTAAGTATTTGAAAATATTAAGTATTTGACAGGCAGTCAATTAGAGGAGAAGTAGTTGTTTCTGTTGGCAGTAGACAATAGGACTTGCTATAATGAGTTTAAATTATGGACAGAAAGATACCCGCGGGAAATTAGGAACTTTTTTTTACAGTAAGAGTTTTTTTACAGTAACAGAGAAATTATTAATGCCCCGCCCCAGAATGCCCGGCCACGCCTCCGTCGTGCCCCGTCCAGCCCCATTGGCGCTACGCCACTGTTTGAATCCCACCACCATGGGAACCTGTTACTAAAATTTTTGGATCCTACCACTGCCAGCAAGTAATCTTTTTTCTGTTTGGCTGTGTGAACACAAGCAAGCAGGAGATGTTTTATTTTTCCTGCCTTCCATCCAACCCCCTGTTAGAGCTCATCTGATTGTTATTTCCTTGTAAAGCGTGCATGAATAAAGTTTGTTTTCCCTGGTGATCTCGCACATATGTCATTTTCCCCCTTTATTTATTTGTTTAGAGAGAGGTGTATTTGTAGCTACACAGAAACCATTTAAGAATCGCAGCTGCTCAGAGGACTGATCTACCGCCCATTAAGAAGCATTGGGAAGGCCTGTCCTCATATGAGCTGCAAGCGTAGGAGAGGGTGCCATTTTAAACTCAACAACCCAAAAGCTCCAGAGCCCAGTGAAGATGAGGCCTGCGCATAAAAGCAATATGACCCAGATTTCCAAAAGTAGGGTTTGCATTCTGCTGAACTACTGTTGCTGAATTACACTGGGAAACAAACCCTTTTGGAAGGCAGTCATACAGGTAAGCAACGATAAAGTCATAGAAGGCAATAGCATTAGTACAGCAAGAAAGGTAAACCAATGAGACATAAGAATAATGGGAGAAAAAACTCTACAGCTTTCCTAAGGAAAAGCCTAGTTTGGGGAAATACTATTGGCAGCAGTAATTTTAGATGAAAAGGGAAGCTTACAGAATTAGACACTCTCTGTAGGACAATATTCTAATTGCACGATCACAGAACATATTTAGGATCACTACAAATCAGACATAGGGCATATCACAGCTTTCTGTTCCAAAATCGTTACACTTGAGGTGACATTTTAGTCTTCTCCAAGTCTACAGTTAATCTGTTCCAAATTGTTGGCTACGCTTTTTCCCTATCTGAAGGTAATGAACTGTGTAAATGGGCTGCCTAACGCAACTCAGCTCTAATCCCGTTACCCAAGGAAGAGGTGTTGCTGAATATCTCTAAGCACTTGGCCCTCAGGAGATGAGTGTGCTGTAACATAATTGACAGTAAGAGAGCAAACTGATCGTTAAGTGGGAGAAAGTAAATAAATGTTTCAAATTCAATCAGAATACAAAAAATACATTTTGAAAGAATTTAATCAATCTGTGTGAATAATTGAGTAATGCCTGAATCACAGATTAAAAATATAGTATCTGTTAATGGTTATGCTGGCTTTGCTGAGGCTTGGTTGGCTTCTAGACCGTCTTCTCTTGCAGCTGTAATGCTGCTGCTGTATCTGAGGGCTGGAAGAATTTACTATTACTAAACATATGACTCAATTTGGTTGCTTCTCTAGGACACAAAAGTAATCCAAGCTGAAGGAAGGGAGGAAGGGGGAATCCAGAACTCGGACCTTCTCCTCAGACTACTAGTACTTGCCGTGGTCATACTTCTTCATCTCTCTTCTAAACCTCACATCAGTCCTCTAGCTCAGGGGTCCCCAAACTACGGCCCGGGGGCCAAATCAGGCCCCCGGAAGACATTTATCCGGCCCGCTGGGCAGAAGCGGATCTCCCCCTTCTCTATCTCCTTTTCCCCAGGTTTACAAACAGCATTAAGCGCGGGCAACTCGCTGACCGTACCAATGCAGCAAGGGGGGGAGAGAGAAAGGCGGCAGAGCTGCCTTTCTCCTCCTCCCCCCCTTGCCGCATTGGTATGGTCCCCTCCGGCCGCTTGGAATGAGCAGCGAGTCGCCCGCGCTTGAGGCTGTTTGTAAACCTGGGGGTCGGGGTGCAAAACTCCAGGCGGCCCCTGGAGCTTGGCACCCCGACCCGCAGGTTTACAAACAGCCTCAAGCGCGGGCGACTCGCTGCTCATTCCAAGCGGCTGGAGGGGACCGTACCAATGCGGCAAAGGGGGGAGAGAGAAAGGCGGCGGAGCTTCAGGGCCGGATTGGAAGGGGACGGCAGGGGTGGCGGGCTCGGCCAGGGGCGGGTCGAGGGTGGATGGTTGGCGCCCCCCCCCGCGGGCGGCACTTGGTCCGGCCCCCGGCTGGGCTCTGGCCATGCGTGAACTGGCCCCCTGTTTAAAAAGTTTGGGGACCCCTGCTCTAGCTGATGAATTCCCATTTCAGCTGCAGAATCAGAATTTATCTGTCATTTTTAGAGTTGCCAGTTCTGGGTGGTGAAACACCTGGAGGTTGGGGGTGTAGTTTGGGGAGAAGAAGGACTTCAGCAGGGTATGGTGTCATAGTATCCATCCCCCAAAGCAGCCATTTCCTTTTCGGGAACTGATCGCTGTCATCTGGAGATCAATTGTAATAGTAATAGATCTCCAGAATCCACTTAAAGGCTGGGGACCCTGTGTTTCTAATTATTTAGCTCTAATCAAGAACACAGATTGCTGTCCTGGGATAGATAGGGAATTAACATTGCAAACCTGGATAAATAGCCTTATTACCAAAAACTGCAGCTACAAAAGTAATTGAATTTACTGTGTACATATTTGAATTTTGTATAGCCATATAACATTTCATGGTTTTCTGGTCCCAGTGTTTACATATTTTCTCTTTTCTATGTGTGTGTGTATCATAGGGCTATCTAGGTACAGAAGAAATGAAAGGCCAGCATTAGTTTTTAAAAAAATCAGTCATTCATTTAACACTTTCACGCAAACAGAAATCAAATGAACTTAGATACTATGTCTGGCACTTATAGAAGCATTTTAAAGTACGGTAATATTGTTCATATTAGATGTGTTCTAATATTAAAGTCCTCTGATAGAAGACTTTATATATTATAAATATGAATCATATGGTTCTGCTTGTCCCACCATTTGATTTGGATGCAGCACCTAAGAAGGGGATGGGGAGCAGGTATATTTACCCGGGACTATGGGGAGGGGATATGGCCTGGGCTGGGAGAGCATTATAATTAAATGGATGATTTGTTATTTTTTTTTAAAAAAAAACTTTCATTTTTTGGGGGGGAAACTGCACTACAAGTTTGAATGGCCTAAAGCATTGATACTTAGACCAACCCTTGCTACTTGGGTGGGATAGTATGTACTGAACATAATTCGCTGATTAGGAATTGACAGGTCCCTAGTGAATTTTACTACAGGTCGATGCTGTTTCTCCAGCGATGAAACAATGTAACACCAAAATATGAAGAGCTGCTGAAATAGTTAGATAAACTGAATATGTTACACTACAGGCTGCCATCCCATGTTTTTGATGCAGCTTGACAGCTGAACTGCATTGGGTTTCATCTCTTTTACAGACAGTATCGTTTGCTTGTTGGGGTTTGTTTTCGCTTTCAATTCTCCCAATTTTTTTTCTTACCATGTCAAAGAGGGTTTGGAAAAAAAGGAGGAAAATATTGAATAAAAAACTAGGAGAGCAGCAATTAGCAAAGGTGGGGGAAAGGGAGGGGAAAACCCAAAGCAGCTAATGAGGTAGTTTGCATTATAAACCTGGTGTGGATAAGCACACCGTGCAACTCTTAGCAGAGTTTCACCCTTCTAAACCCATTGACTTCAATGGATTGCCTAAAATGTCATCAGGTATTAATGAAGGATTTCATTGATTTGGATTTCACTATAAAAGGCAGAATGAAATGTTCAGAGTATCTTTAGAAAGCATGTTTTCCCTTTATTAACACTATGTATAATTTGGACATTCATAGATACAGGTTGTTTGCCGCTAAATAAGTACTGAGGTGAGATATTTGTTGGTTTACAAATATATGATTTAAAAGTTCTATTCAAAGTAGTCTTAAGATATGAAGTATCTCTTCAACCAGGTTGTTTGTTATTTAATATTCTTTCTCTGTAAGAAGCCTTAATAGTTATTGTGGGTAGCCTCAACAATAGCTGAGGTAGCATACTGAAGGCAAAAAGGTAACACTTGGCATGCAAGTACAAACTTCATTTGAATGTCCAAGTGCTAATGTCAACTCTGAAAAATTAGCTTAATTCCTAATTTGGGTTTTAAAATATATGGAAGAATGAAGTTCTCACATAAATCTGTTACTGAGCCTACTGAATTTACATATTTTAATGAGAAACACATCTGAATTTTAATTTAAATGTACCACTCAGCATTACTTCTGAAATTACCAACAGGGGGAAAAAGAAAAATGAGTGACATTAATTGGGCAAGAAATTCAGTCATAACTGGTTTCTCTGCTCTTTTTTCCCAGCACTTGAAATGTTTGTATCCAAAATTTTAGGTCATTGGTTCAAAAAACAAAGTACCTACTTAATCTAATCCCTCTCATTGGCTTGCATGATAGATTTCTGTGCAGATATTTTTGGTCATGACTTTAGTAACATTTTAAAAAGTTTAGCATATTTTATTTGCCATGCACATGTTTATAGAAGTATCACACATGGGTTCTGTCTTTCAGTGCCAGAGAAAACACACTTGGTGCAGTACTCTTTGGTTCATAATGATTAGATTTAAAGTTTTGATTGTTATTTGATTGTTATTTTCTTTTTGGTATATAAATCACTCACAGCACAGTCCCAAGGCCAGGGTCAACTCCCTTAGGATAGCAACTCAGGCTCATTCTGGAGATAACATGATGCATCTGGTGATGCAACTGCATAACACCTCATTTATGCTCACTATGCCAATGTAAACTACGTGTTGGTCTGATTGCAACAGCATATGGGCCAGAAATGAGCAGCACCCAAACCTTAGCTCATAACCCTGAAGTGGCCTAATCATAAGTATTTATCAAACTCAATGGGAGTGAAAAATATATTCCCCTGATCTGTATCCCACCACCTGTACAAAAGCATGACACCGCTTAGAGTTTGAAGTAAGCCTGGGGCTTGTCAAAGAAATGTGTAGCTTGTGCTGTAGAATTAAAGTTACAAGTAAGTGAATTGCAAATGGGAACACTGCCACAGCTAGGACTGGGCCACAGAGACTGAAGTTGTTGTACCAGAGTGAGAGAACAAGAGGCAATTTCATACATTACATTTGTATGTGAATCTTTCCATAATAATTCTCCCCAAACCATCTGCATCAAAACATTACGTCCAAACATCAGACTCCAGAAGAAGGTGGAGAAATGCAGTGAGGAATAAAGTCTTCCATAAGATTAATGTTTTGATGTTAGTCGGACCAGGAGGAATGGAAAGGGGAAATTAACTGTTTATAGATGTGTTTTCATATAGAATTTCTGCCATTGTGATGGTCTTTAACATATACAGGTTCAGTGTAAAGAATCAATAGTGCATGAAATTACTTTAACTTTCATGTAATTTTTCCCCCTCAAAGCGATGGGAGGTATATAAGTGTTGACACTAGCAAAGGAGATGCAAGTTTTGTTGGATTTATTGTTCATACCACTTGTATTTCACAGCCTTTTGGTCCTGCTTTGTTACATTGTTTCTTGCTCTCTCTAGTGGATTTCACAGGGCAAACATAATAGGTGTAGAGTACAATACAAACCATTGGGGGGGGGGGGCTTCACACAGGTCCTGTCCCCAAAACGAGTTTGCCACATTTTATCTCCCTCAACCCTGGATTTTTGCAAGCTTCTAAACCGGCGACTCTTTTGCAAAATCCTGGTTAGAGCCACTCCCACGCAAACGGCCAGGAAGGAGGTGCTTTATTTCTCTCCCTTCCACTGTGCCATCCACATTCAGGGAGAGTCTGCCTGCCACAGCAATATGCTTATTATTGCTCTGCCATTGCAGGGAGG
The DNA here is from genome assembly GCF_021028975.2 of Sphaerodactylus townsendi. Classification (NCBI taxonomy): domain Eukaryota; kingdom Metazoa; phylum Chordata; class Lepidosauria; order Squamata; family Sphaerodactylidae; genus Sphaerodactylus; species Sphaerodactylus townsendi. Next base: position 49,592,960 of record NC_059426.1, read on the forward strand.
TCCCTTTTTCTTTTTCGTTTGCATGTTGTTCATGTGCAGCTATGCAGGAGCAGCCAATCGTATTGTGGATTGACATGGCTGCGAGGGTTCATTTCTGTATGCCTGCGCAGCTATGTATGTGTTGTAGGAAATGTAAAATAAGGAAGTATCTCTGTGCAAAGGAACGAAAGCAACCCAGATAGTTTCCATGGGCTCCAATCGCTGCCTGGATGGCACACATGTCAACTGGAAAAAGGAAAACAGGTTCCTTTATAGTGACTGAAATCCATTATACATTTGCTGTGTGGAATCCAACTCTCTCTTTCTCTCTCTATATATATACACATACACACTTACATAAATGAAGTGAGAGCATACTTCAAACATCTGAGCGAAGCAGAAACTAGAGAAGGTGAAAGCAGATCTATGATCTGATTCCCCCAGTCTTTTAGAAATGTGAACAAGAGCTCACTAGGGCCTAATTTGAAGTGAAACTATGTGGGGGAAGGAAAGACTGTGTTAAGCTTCCCCCCACCTTAAGTGGCATTTTGCCAGTTGATGCTGACCTCCCCTTCAACTGGAATGAAGGGAGTGCCTAAGGTAGGGTTTTCCCCCCAAGCTGATTCCCATCCCTTGATGGCTGTGTGATGGCCACTGCTACACCTGAGCCCTTACATGTAGAACATCATTCTCCGAGCAGGACCTATTACAATGGTGGCCTGGTTCACAAGCAATCAGAGTGGGTTCTTGGAGCAGTGAGAATCTAAGGGGCATCAAAAATCCTACAGTGCAATCTCAAAAGATTTTTCTGGGAGACAGCCCCATTGAGTAGACCTGAGTAGAATGATGCTATTAATCTCCATTGGCACCAATGGAGAAGGGGGCAATATGAGGCCAGATCCGCTCAGGAAGATGTGGTGAGATCCTGGTACACTGAACCATTTCATACAGCCAGTGGGGAATGTCACTTGGGCTTACTCCTTCCTGCAGCAGGGAGAAGGGAGGATAAGCTTCCTGTAAGCAAATGGCCAGGACATAAGTGAGAAAGGTTCTAGACCAGACTTTGCTATGCCCTTGTAGGTTCTGGAACATGAAGGAACCTTTTTGGCACCACCAAGAACCACACTAAAATATATTTTTTAAGAGGCTTATCCTCTTGAGCATTCCAGTATGCTTTCATATCTCTTTTCAAGCCAATCTGAGACACAAAAATAATTGAATCCACTGCTAATTTCAGACAGCTGACAATTCTAAATTTGTTCCAGTTTTTTTTAATTCTGCCATCTTTTCACAAAGCTTGGAGCAGCTTAACATGGCTCTTCTTTGCCCATTTTATCTTAACAAGAACTTTGCAATGTAGGTTTAGCTGGGAGAGAATGATTGGCTCAAAGTCTCCCAATGATTTTTTCATCACAGAGTGGGGGTTTCAAACCCAGGTCTCTCATATCCTAGGCTCATTCCGCACATGCAGAATAATGCACTTTCAAACTGCTTTCAGTGCTCTTTGAAGCTGTGCAGAATGGCAAAATCCACTTGCAAACAGTTGTGAAAGTGGTTTGAAAATGCATTATTTTGCGTGTGCGGAAGGGGCCTAGTTTCCTACTCTCTTAACTGCTACAACACACTGGCTGTCAGTGACCATTTCCACATGGCACAATTATGCCAGGTTACAATCAGCATCGTACAAACTGGGCCTATTTTATTCTGGTTTCTCCCTTCGCATTCCTGCCCATTTCTGGGAAGGAATTAAGTGAAAACTGGGAGGAAATACTCCAGTTTGTTTCACACGAGTCCGGGTCTTTTATAATTACACCACAAGCGTATCCGCGCATGCGCAACCATCTCTGTTCTGATTGTCTGTTCTGATTGTCTGTTGTTTTTGCATGGCAGACTGAATGAACATCTCCACCCTACCTTTTGAATTGCTGGCCCACAAAAAGGTTGCACTTCTGATTGGTTGACCCACAGTGAGCAGGGGGAAATGAAGCCCCCCTTTTTCCAGTTCTGGATAGGGTCTGGCGCAGGTCTCAACATGGAAAGTGGCAGCAAAAAACAATGGGCCACAGCATCATGTCACATTCCCACTCACGTTCTCATATTTTTGTGGTAAATGAGAGACTCTCCCCATTGTGTCCATCCTCAGAAGAAATTGCCTGTGTAGTCTTTTTTATATAATTATATTGATTGATTTTAAATAATAACATAAGTAAGGAGAGAAACCAAAAACTGTTTACAATTGTTCACATATTACAAACATTTCTAATTGTCTATCTCTCTCAAAAAAAACCCCAACTAAAACATCCTATATTGCCTCCCTCCTTCCCATATTTCCCTCCCTCCCTACTTTCTACTTCCCCTTCAGATTCCTATAACTACTTTATCTATTCCACTTGAAAGAAAACTAACAGAGAGATCCAAAATCCTTAATCTAAAAGAGTAGTTTAAACTCCTCTCTTTCCAATATAAATTTCAAGGGGAAAAAAGAAAATGAAAAATCTTTACCTATAATACTTTCCCAACCTTTAAACCAATGAACAAAAAAACAGAATTACTATATATTGTATTATTTCATACAGTTCATACACATGTGGGGGGTGTTGCCATAGGGGGCAGAGGGGCCGCAGGGGGCCCTGGGGGGTGATTTTGCATCCCCCACTTGATGAGATTTGTTGTACCCAGGGACAGAGATTACCCCTTGTCCTTAGTGGAGTTAATCATTAATAACCGGTTCTCCAAATTGAGAAAATTTTAGTAACCAGTTCTACCGAATAGGTGCGAATAGACTGCATCCCACCTCTGATCTTATCCCTGACAACAACTCTGTTTATGTAACAGGATCTCTCTGGAGCTGTTTTGGTTTTCAAGCTGCTGGGCTGAAAAGCAAATTGAGTAATGTTCCACGTCATTCACCTTTGGCACTGAATCTTCTTTATCATATTGCATCCTATATAAACTCCTTATATATTTATATGTCTTCACCATGTTCAGAAATAGGTGGGTGAAGATCTAATTTACAATGATGTCGTTATGGAGGAATCCCCCTTCCCTGTCTCCCCACTCCAGCATCTCAGATAGACTAGCAACAAGTCTTGTTTTTTATCCTGGTCCATGACCTAAGTGGCCTAGGCTAGTCCAGTCTTATCATAGCCTGTAAGCTAAGCTGAGTTGGCCCTGGATAGTGCTTGGATGAGAGACCACAAATCAAGACCAGGTTTGTCATGCAAAAGCAGGCAATGGTAAACCATCTCTTGCCTTGAACACCCTGCAGGATTGCCATAAGTTGATGGCACCTTCCGCCAGAGGCATACCGAGAGAAAATGGTGCCCAGGGCAACACCTGTTCAAGTGCCTCCCAAGCCACCCCGCACCCCACTTACGGCAGCCAGCACATCTCCCTTCCAATGGCTAGCCCTGTTCCATCACCCTTTCGTGGTGGGGGGGGGAGGAGGGAAAGCCTTGGACCCAGCTCAAGCGACTCGCTATTGGTGGGCTGGGCTATGAGGGGACAGGGGGAGGGATAGGGCTGCTCCTTCAGCTGATGGAGGGGGAAGGCAGGCTGGAAGGGCTGGGCCTGGTGGGGCCAGGTCGAGGGGCACCCAGCAGGCCTGCAGAAGGCTCCCAAGCCAGCTGGGCTGCTCCTTCAGCCAGTGGAGGAGGGCAGTGGCAGTCCCGGGTAACCTGGTAGGGCCGGGCCGAGGGGTGCCCAGCGGGCCTGCAGCAGGCTCCCAGCCCAGCCTGCTCCTTTAGCAGGCAGAGGAGGAAGGCAGCAGTCCCGGCCAGTGGAGGGCGGAGCACTGGGCAGGGTCGCCTCTCAGCAGGAGGGGTGTAGGGGGCAATTTGGCACCCCACACATGATCTAATGGGTAGCACCCAGGGACATGTGATACCCCATGTCCCTCTGGCAGATGCGCCCCTGCCTTCTACCATCACTACTCTATTGACTTTTGCAGTGTTTAGTAGAAAGTCCTCCTCTTCAACAAGGGATTGTAACAAGGATGTAATCTGAGAACTTGCTTGTACAGAGAAGTAGAAGTGTCGCTCAAAAATGTAGCTCAGAGAGCTAAGGGAACAGCCAGAACAACAACCCAGGGTCCTGTAGATTTCTCAGTAAAATGTGGTTTCAGTAATGTTATTGTGATGAATGCAACCATTATTAAAGCACTATGGCTCTAGAAGTAAAAATACTTTGTTGAAACCAATGGCCTGAAGCAACGCTGCCTTTAGGAGGAATAAAGAGATTGGTGGAGATATTTTGGCAATCACAACCAGTATGATTCTAATTCCCATGCCAATGGACATGACAATAACAATTTATTAAAAAAAATTTATCCATCCTTTCCTCTTGGCTCAAATTAAAATAATTACTAATTAAAAGTAACAGACTAAATTCCCCAAATAATTCCCCTGCCCCTCAAGAACCATAGTTCCAAGAGTTCCAACCAACAATCCTGTCAGCAGTTCTGACTGAGTTCTAAACTCCACCCTCTTCCAACATATCACTCATATGTTCTGTGAGGAATTAACCGTTCACAGCCAGGTTTTTCTGCTTCTGCATGCTCCTAGCTTTCAACTAGCATTATATCGAATTTAGTTTTTATACAATATTTCCCTTAGGTTTATCACACCTGGCTTGATTTCCACAACGGAACAAAAGCAGAATAGTAATAAAATAAATAAAAGTTTAGAAATACAATTAGTTATCTTACCTGATTGGAATAGTATGGAGTAGAAGTCTGAATAGATAAATAACTATGCATTTGTTCATGATGAGTTCAGCAGTGTGTTTTATGGAAAGAAAGAGGCTATTGTGAATATCTAGGGATTTACCTGATTATCTGAGCTAACATAATTTGTATAAGTGTGTACTGGAACTTGACAAATTAGTATTCTGGCTCTGCTTATCTTGTAGTACATCTGGGCTTTCAAGCCTCCAGGCTGAGCACAGAGCTGCAATGCTGTAAAATCATTATGCTTTCACTTTTGATGTAAATACCTGCCATTGATGAGAAAAAGTGTCAGAAATCAGAGACGCCAAGACCAATCAGTAGCATTTCCATTTAAGGTGATACTGCATGGTTTTGAAAATCCTTTAACAACCCACTAGCTGATTAAGTCTGCTTAGAGAGAAATGAAAGGTTACTGTGTTATGCATCTTAAAAAGATAAGCTTTTTTCCTCAGGAATTTTTTTGAAAGTGTAGAAATATGTCGCAGGAAAATGGTTAGTCCAATGCTAGAAAACACATTAGGGCTACAGTGGTTACTATTTAGAGGCCATCTCTGACTGCATAGATTTGCACCTGTTGGCATGTTATTGTATGCAGCATTGGCTCATCATGCAAAGCATATAACTAGCAATGACAACAGCCCGTAGAAAAAAATGTCCTGTTCCTTTAATACAGGCCTAATGGGTTGATAGTTGTTCAATCTTCATCTTAATGAACCTAGTTGCCACATATGTGACCAAAGAAGGAATGAGCTGCACTGAACCCCACAGAAGAAACTAATGGTAAAGTTCATAAAGTACAGTTAAAAATGTAAACTTTATTATTGTTGTTGTTGTTGTTGTTGTAGATTTCACAGCTTCCAGATCTTTAGCTGGTTGTTGGCCTTCATTACAATTCGAGTCTCACCCAGAGGCCTAGGAAGTTGTAATGTATCGACGTAGTATTCATGCAGATCCCAGCAGGGCTGCCTTCTGAATTTGACAGATGTTAATTTTGTCAATTTGAAGATGTTTCAAGTGCTGCCCTAGTATTTTTGGGATGGTGCCCAGCGTGCCGATTACCACTGGGACAACCTCAGCTGGTTTGTGCCATAGACGCTGAAGCTCGATTTTCAAATCATGGTATCTAGTGACCTTCTCGTGTTCTTTTTCAATGACCCTGCTGTCACCAGGGTCTGCTATGTTGATGATGATGCTCACTTTCTTGTCCTTGATCATGGTGATGTCTGGTGTGTTTCAACATTTTGTCTGTTTGGATTCGAAAGTCCCTTCTCATTTTCCATTACTTTCTCTGGACAATGTTCCCACCAGTTCTTAGCTGTTCTTATGTTGTAATTCAGTTCATAACAAATTTGAAGTCCTTTTGCGGTGAACTACCTACAGCTTCAGGTTCTCTAACAAATCAGGGAGAATTGCACCTTTCCTTCCTCATATGGGAGTATCCCAACTTTTTAGCTCCCCTGAGGAACTCTGGGTTACATATGCACATGTGATTGACTTTGTTTAAGTTGACATTATTTATCTTATGTATTTGAAGATTCATCTGAAGATGACTCTCAGAACGTGTCAGGAATTTTGCATTCAGTGCAGAACTACACTTTTGTCTTGGGCTTTCTCACTGCTGTGACAATCTGTACGCAGAGCCAAACCCTTCATGTGGCAGTTGGTCGTACAGGAGGAAAAGTACTCTGTAAGTGAAGCGTTACCTTTGGTAATCCTTTTTTCAAGAGATAAAAAAATGTGATCTTGTTTCCTTCAGGCAAGATGCTTCCCCCAACACTTTCCTACACCTTTTGTTGTTGTTGTCTCCCCTCCTTTTTCTGAGAATTGGTATTCGGCATTTAGGATAATGAATTTATTATCAAGTTAACATTTGTGTTGATATACTTTGCAAGTGAAGTGCTAGCTTTCAATGGTCCAAACACTGCTTAAAAGCCTGAAGTGAGCTTTTGAATTATGCAGGACTTGGATATATGAAAGAAAGGGGAAAGGATGTCTCATGTTTGCATGACGCCTCATTTTCCGCCCTCTCATTTTTTAAAAACCACACCTTCCATCAAAACAGAGTTCTGTGTAACTCTGAAGCTCACCTGCAAACCTTTAAACATAATTAGGTACTTTCAACATAATTAGGTACTTTCAGGAGCAGCAGTGGCGTAGGAGGTTAAGAGCTCGTGTATCTAATCTGGAGGAACCGGGTTTGATTCCCAGCTGTGCCGCCTGAGCTGTGGAGGCTTATCTGGGGAATTCAGATTAGCCTGTGCACTCCCACACACACCAGCTGGGTGACCTTGGGCTAGTCACAGTTCTTCGGAGCTCTCTCAGCCCCACCTACCTCACAGGGTGTTTGTTGTGAGGGGGGAAGGGCAAGGAGATTGTAAGCCCCTTTGAGTCTCCTGCAGGAGAGAAAGGGGGGATATAAATCCAAACACTTCTTCTTCTTCTTCTTCAAAGATGACCATTTTATTTTTACAAGCTGAATTACATCTACAATCCTATATAGATCCACTGGTGTAAACAAGCATATACCACTCCCTGTACATTATTTTTATGACTATGAGAAAAAAATAGAATGTGATTTTCAAATAATTCTGTATTAAAGCAATCTAAAAATCATGTATAAAACCTTTCGCTGACAATGTTTGTGTGTGATCAGTGCTGTCCAGTCACTTTTGACTCATGGTGACCCTATGAACCAATATCTTTCAAAACATCCTTTTGTGAATAATCTTGCTCAGGTCTTACAAACTGAGGGCCATGACTTCCTTTATAAATCCACCTAATGTGCTGTCTTCTTCTTTTCCTGCTACCTTCAACTTTTCCTGGCATTATTGTTTTTTTCCAGTGACTCTTGTCTTCTCAAAATATGTCCAAAGTACAATGGCAATGTTTTGCACACTCATTTCAGGGAGCTGAAGAAATTCTGCTTAATTTACAGATAGGTTTATCACCAAATTTAATTTAATGCCAGAAAGGAATTTACTAAAGTTTGTGAGGAGCAGGAGAACAGGTTCAGCCAAAGAAATTATGTATAGCCATAAAATAACTTTTGAGCAATGCATTTTATGATGTAGTATTTGATCAATGGCAGTGACTTGGCACTAGATGGGGCTGAGCAGGCTTACATTGAACATGGTTATTTTATTATAAGCATATTCTTCCGACTGCCTCTTGCTGGCAGTTATGTCCATTTGTTTGATGAAAGCAAGTTGCTAATATTTCTTACATCACTATTGAAAAAGAGTATTAAAAATTTTTAAATGATAAAACCTCAACATTGCAGAGTTGAAAGGATTTGAAAAAAAGGTATTTATTTCAATCTTCTACCCAAGAGCTAGAGTTCTCTGTGCTCAAATGCCCCTTGTAATTTAGCCCACAAAACCAGTCAGAGTGCATTTTTAAATAATTTTTTAGAGGAGACTTCTTGGGTAATGGTAAGGTGACCAGATTTTCACCTTTTTAAAGCGGGACACCATGGGGGGGAGCGCGCACGCGCGCACGCAGCCGCAGGAACGCACTGCCTTCTGGGGCACTCCCCTGTTTTCCGCCCTGTGACAGGGCGGGAAACGGGAGCGCCCCAGAAGGCAGTGTGGCAGCGCGGGAGGCTGCCACACTGCCAAACCCCTGTTTCCCGCCCTGTCACAGGGCAGGAAAAGGGGAGCGCCCCAGAAGGCAGTGCGGCAGCCTTCCAAAAATCGGGACATTTTAAAATGTTCCATTCAGGAACACAAGCACAGAGGTACACTGGTGGCTGACTTGCAGTTTTGAAAGTCTTTTCTCTTAGAGGAACACCATAGCTTGATCTTATAAGTCTTTTAAATTTAAATTTAAATTTTGGTGATGACTGAAAAGGTAGAATAATTAACAGGCTAATACCTTCCTTCTGGACCAGTGTAAGAATACCCTGAAATGGGGCAACTGCCAAGGCCTAGGGCTTCCAGTGGGTCCACTGTAGTTGCCCAAACCCTTGCTCTGCTTTATTGTGCTTCCTCCTGCCATACGTATTTTTTGGTCACACATGCTACCCCATACAGGTACGGGAAATGGTTTGCTTTTGATATGGGATTGTATGTGACAAGAGGGTTCACCAGCAAAGGAGTGGCCCATGAAAGAAGGCATAGGGAATGGGGATAGGCATGTGAGTGGGATTGGGAGCAAGAGGAGAACAGAAGCAGGCAGAGGGTCCTGAGCATCTCTGACTTGGAACCACCCCAAACCTAGAACTTACCTTGCCTGCTTTCAAATCTTGGGAACAGCGAACTAGAAGTGCAATAAATACTTATATCATCTCATCATCTTCTTTTATTCTAATAGTGAAGTCAACCAAATCTGAGCATACTTAAATCCAGTGATTGGAGCTGTGCACGGCCAAGTCAAGTCTTTCTATGAATTCGAAAAATCAGGTTTGCAGAAAATTCAAATTTATAAAAGAGGTTCCTTTAGCTTTAACAAATGGATTCCCTTACTGGCTCTTGCTAGGCAACTATAGAATTTCAGGCTGGGTTTCAGTGAGTAAAAGGCAGAATGGGAAGACAGGGCTGTTTTGGTCTTTGAGGGAAGACTCACTGGGGCAAGCTCAGATAGGGTTGTTAGCTCTTCATTGGGAAATTCCTGGAGATTTGGTGGCACAGTCTAAGGAGTACAAGGTTTGGGGAAGGGAAGGGCCTCAGCTCAGGGATGTACCACCCACAGGGACATATGCCATCATATGTCCTCAGGTGGCCACCATTTGATTACGTGGGGGCAGAAAATCACACTTTCCCCACTCCCCCAGGAAGCGCCTCCTGCTCCTCCATCCCATTCTGGCCCCAGCCAGGCATGGCAGCTCTTCCCTTCCCTTCCCTTCCTTGCCTGGCGGGGAGGGGGGGATCACCGCACTCATCCAGGCCCCTGAGGGTCGGGTCCGCTCAGGGAAAAGCCTGCCTTGTTGGAACCTGGGAGCTGAAGCAGCTGGCAGCGTAGGCGAAGGAGATGGCGAGCCAAGCCAAGAGCCCCCAATGGCATCCAGTTGAGTTTAACCAAGCCCCTCCATGGGTAGGCGGGTGGAGGATGGGCCCTGGTATGCTGGGGGGGGGGGTCACCTGGATGGCAGAGCTCCTGGCCAGCTGCACTGCTTGCAGGTAAGATGGAACTGGACCCTTTTGGGAGGGAAGGACAAAGTACCCCCTGCATGCCCATGGGGGGGGGGGGAAATTCAGTTCTTGGGGGAGGGGGAAACGCAGTTCTTGCCCCAGACTCCATTTTCTCTCAATACACTACTACCTCTGCCAGATATAATGCTGTAGAGTTTACCCTCCAAAGCAGCCATTTTCTTCAGAGGGGGACAGACTTCTGTTGTCTATTTGTAACTCTGTTGTTCATTTGTAATTATGGGAGATCTCCAGGACCCACCTTGAGATTGGCATCCCTGGGCCTGATAACAGTCACTGGGATACTTGATCCAACCCAGTCTGCATCACTGAACTAGACCTGGCTGTTCATCAGCAGCCAGCCTATGAAAGTCAATGTTGTATAGTGGTTAAAGCTCATCTTGCCCCACAGTGTGACAGAAACCACAACAGTATCAGTGTTGCGATGTGGTGTATTTACTAAAAGAGGGATAATATATCTTTTTGAAAGTGATACATATTTCTTAACCAGAAGACCTCTGAATATAATTTAGGTAAATTTCGCCTTAAAAGGAGGAGGTTCCTTCTGGCACTTTCTTTTATTCCTCTGTTTCAGCTTTGAGAAAGGAGGCCATGTACCATGCATGTATCTCAATCAGCTATTTCATTTGTGAACAGATTAGTAAATCTATATATTAGAAAATAAAAATTTCAGTATCAAGAGTTGACAGATTACCTAATCATCTGATTATGCTTGAAATAATTTCAATGGCTAATAAAAAAAACGAATCCTCACTTGATTACATCTCAAAGGATTCTTTCAGTTGTGTAACAGTTCAAATGACTCTGTGGTTCTGTTAACTTTAATGACGCCTTCTTATGCAGTGTACATAAGAATTTAAGAAAAATTAAGAATCAGGGAACAAAGAGCTGCTCAGATTTATTTCCATCTATACCTTCAGGAAAAAAGAAAGGCCTTATATAAATGTTTCCTTCAAAAATCTTATTGTGTCCAGATCTTGATCCCATTGAAACCCAGTATAAATGACTATTATTTCCAGCTGATTTGTAATCCACATTAGAACAAATGGAATTGGAAAAAGGCAGAGGAGAAGAAGTATCTATGCAAATAAAGGGGCCATTAATTCTTTTAAACAAGAATAACAGTCTTTTTAACAAGACTGGTTTGGGGGTAGCTAATATTTTACACCTACATGCATGGTAATATTGTGCTTGCAAACTGCCATTTCTTCGCATATGGCTACTTGCAGGATCATCGGTTAGATTTTAGAGTTCCACCACTGCTTTGAAAGCAGTTGAAGTGAATGTTTGCATTGTGGAAATTTGGATTTACACTTGAAACAGACAAAGCTTTGCAAGCAATGCAAACTGAATGCACTAACATCAGATGGTTATCTTCTGTTATTCAGGTAACGACACCTTCTTACACAGTGTACATAAGAATTTAAGACAAATGAAGAATTAGGGAACAAAAGAGCTGCTCAGGTTTATTTCCATCCATAACTTTGAGTTCACCAAGGTCAAAAATGTTGGAATAAGCGACTTCTGCATGCCTGAACACTGGGGGGCGGGGGGGGGGGGCGGCTGTGTATCTCACTCTGTGATGTTGCCTCTCTTGTTTGCCCTCCTTGTCTGGGCCAGGAGACCGCCCACTAACTTCCTTTCTTCCCCATGCTGGCTTCACTTCTATCCTAGCCTTTGACCTGAGTGCATGGTCAATGGCAGCCTGCCACAGTGGGGCTTTCCCACTGAAGCATTCTCTCACCTGCACACACGTGATGGCACGGTAGAGTGCCCACTTGTCCATAGGGAAAGTATTTCTTTAGACTAGGGTTTCTTTCTATCTACCATTTTCCTGGAACAAAGCTGTGAACTGGAGATGCTTGAATAAATGTAAGTTTTACATTTTACATTTATCTCTTGGGAAGTTTCTATAAACTGCACTCACACACACTACTGGGCAGATTCATGACTCTAAACAAAATCTAACAAAAAGGAGGTTGTAGTTTCCACATAACACAAATAAAAAGTCTTGAGGATGGAAATAGAAGCATTTTGAGGAGGAGTTCTGCACAACTTTTCCACCAAAACATTTAGAAAGCATTCTAGTTCAGCCCCAAACTGTTTTATTTTGAAATGCTAAACTAGCAATCTCCCCACCCCAAAAAACGGTTTCCAAATGTCTCCTGCTTGCTGTGCAGAGATCAAGAACCATTTTATTTCTCCTGCCCAGTTTTGAAGTTCTCACTTTCACTTCTCCGTTGCCTGCTGCTGGCCATTTTCTCCTCCGTTTCTGTGTTGTCGGCCATTTCCTGAAGTGTCCTTTGGACATTTTCTCATCTAGCATCATGGCTGCCCACCATTTCTGTCATTGCTGTGCGCTAACAAAGTCAGTATTGCCTGCTGATTATGTAAATGTGTTGGGTTTTTTTTTCATTTTTTAAAATGTCCTGTGAGGTATCTTTGAAGCTACATAGACATAAGAATCAGCAGATTTTGAGTGTCCATAGCTTCTAAGATGCAACAGCATCTTTTTTTAAAAAAAGGAAAGAACCATTGCCATCTGAAATGCTTAATTTTTCTGCACTATGGGGACAAAAAAACCCCCCAAATAGCTCTTTTCAGAACATTTGTGTCATGTTTTAAATGTTCTGTGGGGAAAAAGCCAATGACTCAGCATCTGTTGTAACTGGTAGGGATTTTCCAGTTTGCAGGGGTACAGAGAGCTTGTTGCAACAGAGGACTGCTGATAATGTTCTATTTCCAAAGCGTTCGATTCATTCCTATGACATCCCTGGTTCTATTCAAACATTGACTGTTGTTTTGTTGCTATTCCATTATCTGGAGCTGTATCAGCTAGGGTCAGGAACAAACATTTTGTTTGTATATCCTTGCATATAGGCAGTACTACAGATAGGCAGAGGTGACTGCTATACTTACCTCTCTGGCAATGGGCAGCATTATAACTGGGGCAAATCAACCAGTGCAAATAATTTGCTTGCATCTCTTCCATACAAAAAGAAGACCACATTAGTGTTGCCAGCTCCATGTTTGGAAATTCCTTGATATTTGGGAGAAGACCCTGGCGAAAGGAGAGTCTACTGAGGAGGGAGGGGAAGAGCTAAGCAGGGATGTAATACAATAAAATACATCCTCTAGAGCTGCCATTTTTTCCAGGGGAATGTATCTCTATAATCTGGAGATCAATCCCGCAGTCATGTTCTGAACAGGTACAAACCATTCTAAGTCAGGAGTCTGCCACCCTGTTCTGCTGCTTCTTTTATTGATAAAAGAAAACCTCTCATTGTCTTTATTCAGAACCTGAACTCATATGTCTACCTTTTACTTAGAACATTGGTTCATCAAGGTCAGTATTATTTAATTGGAATAAGCAGTTGTTCTCCAGGGTCTCAGGTGTAGGTCTATCATATCACCAACTACCTGATTCTTCTTACAGGAGATACCACAGATTGAACCTGGATCCTTCTTCATGCAAAGCAGATAAATCTACTACTAAATACCTCCACACAACCTGAGAAATGCTGCCATTTTCTTGAATGAATTGCAGTTCCTCCATCTCACACCCCAGTAGAAACTTAACAATCATATTGTAGCTGTTAATATCCTTGCAGCATTGCCCAGATAGGTTGAAAGTTTGTCCATCTGGTTTCTTTATCTATTTATTTGCATGTGACCTTTTCATTCACTTACACTTACACACCTGTCTGGCTAGAGTAAAGAAACTACCTGCAAGGATTTGCTGCTTGGCAATGACTCTTCTGACATCAGTGAACGTTCAAAGTGAATGAGACATGAATAGTAAATCTTATAGCCAGAGAAGAAACTCAGGTTGTTATATGTCATTTCAAAACATGAGAGCCAGTGAATAAAACAAAGTAAAATTGTCACCTGCAGGGCAGCGAGTTCTTTGGGAGCCAAAGCAATCTGTTTGGTAGAATTGTACTAAACACAAAGCAGTCTGGCATCCCTATCTTATCTTCAGGCTGAACAGAGAGTGGCTGCCAGTCCACAGCAATAAAACACTTATCAGTTGCTCAAGGAAGTGAATCGGCAGTGAACACAGACTGATATTTAATAAAGGTGATTTTTTTCCCCGCCTAGGAACAATAGTAGAAAAGTTCTGTTGGCTAGGATGCTTATGATATGGAATCTGTGCTTTACTGCAAAGGAAGAAAGGTCAGATTGTCGCAGCTAATTCACAACAATATATGTTTATTTCTACTAGCTTAACAGTCTTGCATTCAATTCAATATTTACACGATCCTGGAAAAGCAGCTGATTCCACACCTCTGTGCCCCTTTTCATGATAATCCATGCAACATGGAACTATTTGCAGAACAGAACAGTAAGGATGCAAATAATTTTAGCCAACATTAGTGGAAATTCCTACCATAAATGTTTGGAATTCAATTCATGCAATGAATCCCCCAGTATGTTGGTTGGTATACATTATTAGCAGAGTTTAGCAGATACCAATAGAGACCCAGATACTAGTGAGTTGCTTTGTATAAAGGATTACTGGTTAAAAGGGTAGGATAACATGGAGATAAAACAATAAATACTATCCTGTACTGTTGCATATTTACAGTAGTCGCAGCACATGGCAGGGATTGACAGAGGGTAGGTCTGACTGAGTTGAGAACAAAGAAAACAAGTTAACTTTATAATTTCAGGTATATGTGCTCACAAACACATAAGGAATGGTTAACAAACTGTCCAATAGCTAATCAATAGGTCAGGTCTTTAGAATATGACCTCAACATCCTGTTTACACACAGCCAGATCATTAGCACTTTCATGACTAGTTGCAACTACCAACAATCCCTTCTCAAATGTTAGTCACACAAGTCCTGCAAATTCAGTTTATTATGCAGATTCTCAAACTTCATTTTGGTAAGTGGCTAAGTAAAAATGTCTGTCACCATCTGTTCTGACAGACAGTACTGGACATCCAGTAAGTCTTTTCTGTAACAGGAGCAATCTTGACAACAATGTGCTTGCTTCCATTCTTGATGCCTTCACTCCTCACCAGAGTAATGCAAGCTTGATTGTCCTCAAACAGGGTGATTGGCCTGAGTTAATCAATGCCAAAGTCCTTCAGAAGATGTATGCTCCCTTCCAGCTCTTTGCATACTCTACAGGCAGATATGCATTCATCCTCAGTAGTTGATCTAGCCACTATTGTCCGCTTTTGACTAGGTCAGCTGATCAAATTGACTTCATAGAAGAAGAGATATCCACTTGTTGACTTGTAATGAGATTTGTCTTCACCCCAATCAGCATCCATACAGTTGTGGATTGTTACAGGGAGAGATGTTGAGCTTTTCTTCCAGGTGATAACCTAGTGAGTGTCCAAGTATGATTATGTTGTAAAGAGTCCAGTTCTTCCTTTACTGCTGTTATCCATTTGTTCCTTTCATACATGGGCAACATCATCATCTCTTTTCAGCTTGTGGGTTCTGCGCATTTGCATAACAGACTCAATCAGTATATCTCTTTGGTAACATTCATTTGGTAGGCCTTTCTGACCACAGTAGTAGTACCGTGTTTCACCAAAAATAAGACAGTGTCTTATATTAATTTTTGCTCCCAAAGATGCACTATGTCTTATTTTCAGGGGATGTCTTGTTTTTCTGTGTTCTGTTCGTCGGGCATGCTTCCAAACAAAAACTTTGCTACGTCTTACTTTCGGGGGATGCCTTATATTGCGCACTTCAGCAAAACCTCTACTATGTCTTATTTTCAGGGAATGTCTTATATTCGGGGAAACAGGGTAGCGGTTTCTCCTTCAGTTGCTCTAAAAGCTCTGAAGCCTAATCAGCTACTGTCTTAGTCAGCCCACCTTCACCTGAGGTGAAAATGGGTCTGAATCCAAAAAGGTTACTTTTTGCACTATTTAATGATTTGCAAACCCAGAACCTTCACTCTTATTTGAACCTGTTGATATCCTATTAAGAAGGAAGACCGAAACCCTACAACATTGAATTAAATGAAATTCTAACAAAATCTATCAAGTATTGTCGAAGGGTTTCACAGCCAGAATCACTAGGATGTTGTGGGTCTTCCGAGTTGTATGGCTGTGTTCCAGTAGTATTTTCTCCTGACGTTTCACCGGCATCTGTGGCTGATATCTTCAAAGGATTATCATTTGGCTTTAGCAAATCACCAAGCCTGGTTATTAGGCTTTCTGGCAACCTTTCTGGTTACATTAAAGCCATTATATTTCACACTGGAAAATATATGGGTCAATATCTCTTCATGCTACCAAGATTCTTTTGCATTAGAACAAAAAAAGGCAATATGTAACCTACAACGTGATTGGACATAGCACAAATATTTAGAATAACACGCAGTGAAATAGATTGGAGGCAGGAAAATTTCTGCCTTCTCTTGAATCTGTCACATGATTCCATGGTCTGTTTAATCTTAAAAACCAAGGCACTGTCATCTTTCTAGATGCTTATGTAAACACTAATACATGCAACTCCTGTGTTTATGTTTCCATCCAATGTATTTTCACTTCCCTTTCACAAAGAAGAAAAGCCAGAAGGAATTACCAGAGTGTAAACTTCTGTTTGTTTTTTAAAGAGCAACTGAGAAGCTACAGGAACGTTCCTATGCTTACTTTTGTTTCTGTTTCAAGTAAGAACATTGTGATAATTCTCTGTCTAAGCATGAGATGACTTTGAAAATATGCCCTTTCTCAGATAGTTTTGTGTGTGTTTTAGAAGTGGGCACTGGTTCATTGATCTACATCTGCACAGTATTTTAGCAAGTGAAGGAGATTAATGATTTAGGAACGCATCATAGTGGTGTTTTAAAACCTGGGCATAAATGGCTACATATGTAATATTTATGAGATGAGCACACTGACCTTTGGGCTGATAAACCATTCAGCATGTTGTGAAGCAATATGAGCAGCTGCTAGAAATATAAGCAGAGATATAGAACCCTCTTTGGTTCATAGCACAGAATTATTCAAAAGGAGAATACCTTGCAAGAATGTCAGATATCCATGTAAATGAGTGATAAGGTTTCTTAGTAAAAATTATGAGAAAGAAAATACTTTTCTGAAGCTTATACAAAGAATACACGTTGAAATCAGCCTTTTAAAATTATCTTGCTGTAGAAACTAGGGCCGTAAACCTAAACAGGTCTGAGTAAGTCCCATGTTCTTCAATGGGATTTACTCCCAGGAAAAGTAACTTTACAACTTCAATTTAAGGATGCAGCAGAAATCATCCTCTATTCTAATAGCAGAGTTGGCCAAATATCTGGATTCTCAAGTCTGGTGACCTGAGCTGTGCATGTACAAGACAGATCTTTCTACAAACCTCAAAAGGGCCCCAGGTTTGCAGAAAAAAGTAAAATATAAAGGGGGGGGGTGGTGGATTTAAAAAACAAAAATGATTAAAGGAGTACCTGTACCTTAAAGCAAAAGATTCCATCAGGGACTGTTGCTTGGCAACCACATCATTCTAGGTTTCAATGTCTGTGAGTAAAAACTAGAGGGAGGGGCCAAGGCTCTTTCCTGGACTATTTTGACCTCTGAGGAAGAACTTACTGGGGCAAGGTCTAAGGTTGTCAGCTCTGGATTGGGAAATTCCTGGAGATTTTTTGATGCAGTCTGAGGAGGGTAGGGTTTGAAGAGGGAAGAGACTCATTGGGATCTGGCCTGGCTAGCATAATGATTAGAGTTTCAGAGTAGAATCTGGGAGACCCAGATTGGAATCCCCATTTTGCTGTGGAAGTTCACAGAGTGATTTAGGACCAGTCTCTTTAAAGTAAATATCTGGAAATGATGTCACCATATCAAGTGGCTGTCCAGAAACTCATCCAACTCTATATTCTTTATGTCACACATAAATGATGTTACCACATCACACATACTTCCTTTCCTCATGCCCTACCCACAAAAGATTCCACTATGGGCTTTTTCCATGGTCAAAAATTGTTGTTGCTGTTGCTGTTGCTGTTGCTGTTGCTGTTGCTGTTGCTGTTGTTGTTGTTGTTGTTGTTGTTGTTGTTGTTGTTGTTGTTGTTGTTATTATTATTATTATTATTATTATTACATCGATTTTATAAACCGCTGTACCTCCTGAAGGGCTCTGAGTGGTGTACAGACCAAACAGAAACAAATAATAAATAGTGAAAAGTACAAAAAGGAAGACAAATCAAATAATACATTTTTAAAAAATCAATAAAATCCAGTAAAATCAGTACTGACAATATGACCCACCCATAATTTGTTGGATGACATCTGGTCCTACTCCTGAGAGGGGATCAGCAAATTGCTGAAGATAGAAACAGCTGTTACATGTGGCATCGAAGGGGGGCAGACACTTTGCGGCCAGCCTCCCCAAAAGCCCAGTTGAACGGCTCAGTTTTGCAGGCCCTGTAGAACTCACCAAGGTTCTGCAGGGTCCTAATAGCTGGAGAGAGAGCGCTCCACCAGGGCCGGGGCCATAAAAGCCGGGTAGAGGCTAGCCGCATTATGGAGTGGTGGGGGACCACCAGTAAGTTCGCCTCTGCCAAATGGAGAGGTCGAATTGAAATGTATGGGGTAAGGCAGTCCCAAAGGTATGAGGGCCCCAGGCCCCAACGGGCCTTAAAGGTCAACACCAACACCTTGAAAACAATCCAGAGTTCCACTGAGAGCTAGCCAGAGCAGGCGGCACAACATGGGGGTGATGTGATCTCTAGCTGAGCCACCCATGAGAAGACGGGCTGCCGCATTCTGGACCAGCTTCAGTTGCCGAATCAGCCGCAAAGGAAGGCCCACATAGAGCGAGTTACAATAATCTAAACTGGACGTGACCGTTGCATGGATCACTGTGGCCAGGTCAGCCCGGGAAAGGTAGGGGGCCAGTCGCTGGGCCTGGCAAAGGTGGGGGGAAGTGCCCCTGGTAGGTCCAAGAGCATACCTGCCATGGTGCTTTTTGCCCTGCTTCTGATTCTCCATGGCTCCCTGGTTCTTCCTGGGAGTCAAGGCAGAGCTGGCACGTTATACCCCAGCTCTTTTCCCACGACCTCAGGGCTTCTCCATTTGCACTGCAATCCTCTCAAGCGCACATGGATTTCTGACAGAGGAGAGGCATGGGGGGCGCCCACCCTATCAAAAGAACACAGATTTCTGATGAAGGGGAGGGGTAGAGAGTGCCTCACCCTCTCAAAAGTACATGGATTTCTGACAGAGGAGAGGGGTAGAGAGCACCCACCCTCTCAAAAGCACTTAGATTTCTGACAGAGGGAAGGCATGGGGAGCGGCCACCCTCTCAAAAGCACACAGATATCTGATGGAGGGGAGGGGTGGAGGACGCCGATTCTGTCCAACCCCCTGTGCCTGTTGATTGGTGGGGTGGCCAGAGCTTTTGCTGCTATGGTGTTTTCCATGCCAGCGGAGTCACATGGGAACATTTCAAAAGAACCTCAATTTTGGGGGATCTTGAAAGCCCCGGGGGAAAGGGAAAATGGCAGTGCAACATGGGGGCAGAGACTGTGCAGCTTCGGGAACCATGGATAATTCCTGGCTTCAGAGGGGTATTTCCCATGCTATTTCACCATGGAGAAATGGCCTATATCACGTCGGCTTCTAGCAACCCTATTCTTGAACCCTTTGTTGGTTTTTGTACTGATATTCTTCTTCAAAAGAAGGCAAAAGGCAGCGATATAGAATTCTGAGTTTTGTTGGGAAAGTTTGTGAAATGGCCCAGCCAGACACAGCTGAGCCCAGGGATTTGTAGGACTCTTCAGACAAAAAACCAAATGGTGGTACGATGCTCCACCCCCAGCTGACAGCAGTGGAATTACAGGAGGAGATGGGTCCTGTAAAGTCAGATCCAGGGCCATAACTGGAAACCAGCATGGAGGCTGTGAGATCAGATCCTAAACCACAGCTGGGAACCTGCTAATAAACCCTTTACCCTCATAGTGGCAGGCCAGCAGCAGGGACTATGGATTGTTTCCCGATACTCAAGTCCCAGTGATACTCCTCCTGAGAAATTTTTGAACGTTTAATAAGGAATGTAACGAGGTGAAAAAAATTAGATTGTTTCCCCCCAATACCCCCTGAATCCCATGAGTGGCACAGGAGAAGGCTGCATAGCAACCTCTTGATCTAAAAAAATAGTGTTTGCCTGGAAGTCCTGCACTGCCCCAGCCCCAACAGCAAAGCCGAGTGTTTGCAGGAGCTGGGCTAATACGACAGCCAGGTGTCAACTATCTCCAGCTGCTAAGGCAGCATCCTGTGAAAAGAGGCTGAAAAACAGGAGGCAGCAACAAGTCTGCTTGCTACTGCCCAAGCCATGTGTGCCTGAGTATTATCTCCTCTGTGCTGACCTTGGCCTGGACTCCTGGATTTGTATTGATTGGATTGCCATTGTTTGGACGTGATGCTCATGAGTAGGAACTATCTTCCCTACTGCAAACAGAGGAAGCAATGTAAAAATAGTATGTCATTAGCGCAGGCATTTCTCATGCCATATAGAACCTGAAGGGCCAGACCTCTTCAATTATGGACTTTAAAAAAATAGCTGAGAAATGTGTTAAATTGTCACCTAACTTTGGGATCAGTTTAAGGCTATTTCTGTAGCTGTCCTTCATTTCATACTCTCATCTAGAAAAAGAAAATCTGCCTAGATTATTCACAGGTTCACTTGCTTCTTAACTCTAATCCAGAATACTTTGTTTAAAATTAGTTCATGACATCAAAATGATACGTTGGACTCGTTTCATTTCTCTTTCTTTGGGAGATTGGATGTCTTCACTAGAAATCTATTTTCACTTTCATTTCTATAGCTATATGCATCAAACACGACCTGTCTTTCTATATGAATCTGTTCCTAATTATTAGTTAACAAGTGGGAACTCACAAGGACTTGTGGGAGGCATCTCGTTTCCCCTTTCTACACTGTTTCCTCTATCCCTTTCCTGAAAGCTTGCATAGTCAGTATCCTCTCCATTTTCCTGCAACCCTAACCCTAATCTGACCCAATGGCCTTGAGCAGTATCACACTAATAAAGTTAAAAATAATCCTAATAACCCAACTCCATACTCATTTACTTAATGATATTATTATATCTTACTATAGTTTTTTTTTTGGGGGGGGGGACTTAGCAACTGCCAAAGTGCCCTTATGATCTATACCTGCTAAGAACACTCTCCAGCATGTATATTTGCCCTCCCTCTCCCTTGAAGACGTGGCAAAATCCATAATTCTATTATATCCGAGTAAAACACATATTGCAAAAGACAACATTCCAGAGTATCAATTCACCCCAACTGACACAAAGATAATCTATACAAGTAAGGAAACATCTTTAATGATGATCCATTGCCTGAGAAAGAATCATGTTTTATCTAGCTAACATACCAGAGCTCCATGTAGCACCTGCACTGTTACATTAGAGTTGAATACTGTAAGAACTTCAGGAGCAGGTTTCCTGCCCTTATTAAAAAAGAGTTGAGTTACAGCCTTAGTGGATATCCAAGCCTTTTTTTTTTTTTTTGCATTTGCAAGATGGACCTTCCATGACAGATTTGATTGGATATCAATGCCCAATAATCAATCTGATTTACTTGCTCCAAATCTTGTCCCCCAGTTTCCCAAGTGAAAACTTTAATTTTATGACATGAGACAATTAGATGACAAAGGATACACAGAGGATTAACAACCTTCCTTTATTATGTCTGAGAGTGGTTAATTTTCTTCTACTGTAGATCATTTACAGTAACTATATTAAAGAGGACTGTTCAATTTGCATTCAGTTTGCATTTGGTATTATTATCCAGAAAGGCATTGGGGTATCATTTTAGATGAAACAAATCAAAACACAAACTAAATAGATATTTTAACATAATTATATTATATTGATAATTCATTATAACTTTACTTGTAAGCTACTTGGAACAGCATTCCTGAGAGGCAGTACTAAAATTTCTTAAATGAACAAATAAAGTTGGCAGTAACACTGGCCACATTTGAAGGAAGGATAGAGTTGTCTACATTTCTGGTGCATGTAAGAGTCAGCCTCCTAGCAGCACTTTTGCACTTAAAAGTGGAGATGTTTAATGACATATGTTTCCATTCAGCATGTATGGACCCAAGGACACGAGAGACCTGTTTTGGCATTCACTGATACCAGATTCTGGAGAAGTCTTTTGGTAGCCATGATGATAGGTATGTATTTCTTTTGACAAAAGATCTAGATTTAACCATCTCTGTCTGGAGCTGTGCTTGGATGCTGTAGCTAAGTGACTGAGGATGAACAAGATAAAAACTGATTCCAGACAAGGCAGAGGTGATGCTGGTTGGGAAACAGATGTTCTTTTTATCCCATTTATAATGTGCAAATCACTGATGCATATGGTAAATAATAATCAACATATTCTAATGTGGTCATATATTTGCAGTGCAAGTTCTTGTTTTGGGAAATTCTTACACTCTTTCAGAAAAAACTCAAAGCAATAATTTGAATTAGTCCAATGTTTCTCCTCAGTACAATATTTGAAACATAAGGCTATAGTAGTTCCAAATTTTTCCATGTTCAGGTAGGATACATGTAATTTTACCTTCATTTGAGAAAATCAGGGTGTATCTGAGGCAAAAAATATGACAAACACAGAGGCACTACAAGCCATAGAACCTTTTATAATGTTCTTCCCTATCTTCATTTCCAGTGGCTTCCTGGGAAATTTAGCTTCTCTCTACCTCTCTTGCTAGAGTTGGACTGGAGAGATGCCCTTTCAAACCATACCAGAAGTAGTACCTGAGAATCTGATCAGTGAACAAATTGTTTGAATTGGTTACTTGGAGGGCTTTGTGCTGGTTCAGCTTCAGGGCCACAGAATTGTTTCAAGTTCAGCTGCAGTTGACCAAAAAAAGAAAAGAAAAGAAAGAAAAGCTCTGAAGTGGTTTTCAGTTTAGGAATAATGGTGATATGGCTCACCGTTCAGACATCTGTCAATTCCGTGATGGGATAATACCCTAGAGTCGAAATTATAGACATGGTGCTGCCACCAAAAATACAGCCTCCTGCCTTGATCTCCTCCTCTTTCCTGTAAAGTCTAGTAAAGCTCAGTGTGTGATGTGATATCATGAGTTTTCTGTCCCCTTGAGAGGCAGCTAATGATCAGGCATGTGGGTGGGGAAACTCACAGCATGATGTTGCCACATTATGAAGTGAAGCTTCACAAGACATCAAAGGGGAAAGGAGGAAAATCAGACATAGGCTGCCATTCCAGCAGATGCCCTTTGTCTGCCGAAAGTTTGGTTCTTTTCTTAGCAGGATTTCTGAAAAGCTGGAATTCCCAAATTGTCTCATGGTGCGTTCTGAATTTTAAAGACCCCCTAGCTTTTTCGAAGCACTGACATAGACATACTCAGTGGATTGATGAAAACAGCTTAAGTGATTGATTTGTGGAAGTAACTAGTAATCAAATCCTTTCCTAACTCCTTTTGAGTTGTTGGGTCATTACCCAACAACTCAAAAGGAGTTAGGAAAGGATTTGTTTTTTAAAAAATGTGATTGAGTTTCTTGACTCTATACCATACAGTATTGGGAAAAAATAGTAAGTGCCTATTTTGTCATTGAAACACTACGTTTGGTCTCAGGAGAGCGTGGTGTTCTGAATGGCTGGTGAAAATTTGGTGTTCTGTATCTTAGTGTGATGATGAAGGATGACTTCCTACTTAACAGGTCCAATTTCATATAAAGCTTATTTCATGAATATTTGGGGATTACTGTTAAAGAAGCTTATTTTAATCTGGCTTGTCTAATGAGTACCTTATAGGCATCTAAATATCAAAGTAGATATTTTTAGTACCAAGTAATGATGTTGTATTTCATGTCATGAGGAGTGAAATGAACACAGGGATGTATGTACGTTACTGTATTTCTGCACTTTATGACAAGGGGCTGGTTTAATATTTTAAATATACACAGAAGCTTTATTCTGTCTCATGCATGAGTTGTGAAAGAAGATACTCCATTGTTCACTGGTCCAATTTCAAATTTAAATATAGATTAGCTTAATTTTTCTATGCAATCAGGTAAATTAATGAGAGGGGATAAAAACAATATGCAGTAATTGCATTTTTTGAAATAATTTCTTCTGTGCCTTAAGACTGTTCTTTCTGTGGAAGATGCTGAACCTTGGTGTCTGAATAGAGGTACACTCTGCACTGCACAAAAAAGACATTTGTAGGGTTTTTTTTGGAAATCTTAGCCACTCAGAATCTACCAGAATCTTAGCCACTCGGAAGACAGGTCTATCTCCCATTGAAAATCACTGTGTTGACCTGCCCTCTGCAGACCCATTGCTTCTCAATTTGAGGTAGATTGATCTTTTGAGTAGCTAAGATCCTCATATTTGTGTCTGCATAGCTACAGAGATAGCTCACTGAAATTTTTTTAAAAAGGAAAACTATATATTGCCCGAATTGGCAGGAGCAGCTGAGTACAACTATGTACTCATAGCATGGCTGGGTAGTGTGGTAGCCAAGTTTGCAGATGATACCAAATTATGTAGGGTGGTGAGAACCACAAAGGATTGCGAAGAGCTCCAAGAAGATCTTTTTAAATTAGGTGAGTGGGCTAAGAAATGGCAAATGCAGTTCAATGTAGCAAAATGTAAAGTGATGCACATAGGGGCAAAGAATCCAAACTTCACATACGGGGTAAGTGCTATCAGTCACAGACCAGGAAAGGGATTTGGGCGTCTTAGTTGATAGTTCCATGGGAATGTCAACTTAACACATGGCAGCTGTGAAAAAAGCAAACTCTATGCTGGGGATAATTAGGAAAGGAATTGATAATAAAACTGCAAAGATTGTCATGTCCTTATATACAGCAGTGGTGCGACCGCACTTGGAGTACTGTGTTCAGTTCTGGTCACCACATCTCAAAAAGGATATCGAAGAGATAAAAAAAGTGCAGAGAAGGTCAATGAGGATGATTGAAGAATTGGAGTACCTTCCTTATGAGGAGAGGCTGCAGTGTTTGAGACTCTTTAGTTTGGAGAGGAGACATCTGAGGGGGGATATGATTGAAGTCTATAAAATTATGCATGGAGTAGAAAATGTTGGCAGAGAAATTTTTCTGTCTGTCTCACAATACTATGCAATTGTCTAGCTAAGCTGTTTTGTGTGATTTGGAGCTTTTATATCATAGTCCCAGGGAGTTGGGTTTGGACCAAACAATTTGATCAATTTGCTACTTACTTTGAAGACAAAATAATCCAGGTTTTGGTTAAGATACCATCATGGATACATGTTCAGATGTTGCAGGAGGAAGCAATGAAGTATGATTTCTCTGGACCTGGTACAAATTTATGGAGCATGTGCACATACCAGTGCATATAATTAGAATTAAACAATGCAAACAATTGGTTCTGGTGGGTTTTCCAGGCTGTGTGGCCGTGGTCTGGTGGATCTTGTTCCTAACGTTTTACCTGCATCTGTGGCTGGCATCTTCAGAGGTGTATCACAGAGGGAAGTCTGCTACACACTGTGTCCAGAGAACGTTAGGTACAAGATCCACCAGACCACGGCAACACAGCCCGGAAAACCCACCAGAACCAGTTGAATCCAGCCATGAAAGCCTTCGACAATACAATGCAAACAATGATGATGAGATCCTGTTTCTCACAGGCCAGTGAAGTGGCTGCACACCAGCATACATGATGCCGGTGGAGCCCCAGGATCATTCACGCACTTCTGTGCCGGCAGCCCTGTAGCTGCTGAAGCCTGCAGAGGTGCCTCCGCATGGAGGTGCCTCCTGCTTTTAAAAAACCTACATGCCCCCACAGCCACGGTGATGCCCCGGGGGTTGGAGGGCAGTGTGGGCGTGACTCCTTGTCCCTGCAGAGCTGTGCAGGGAGAGCAGGTTAAAAAAAAGCAGCGCCTCTGACCCGGTGCCATTTGCTCAGCACCGGGGTGCAAAACGCTGTTTTTGAAAAACCTCGCTCGTTCTAAAAACAGCATTTCCCTGCCGGTTGTGGGAGGGGAAGCACAGTGCTGCCTTGAAAGCAGTGCAGCTTGATTATGTGTTTAAATGCTTTTGGATTGCAGAGGTGGTTTCCCCCAGCTGTTGTTTGGATAATAACTTAGTTTAGTATTGAAAAAGCAGTTCCATTAATTCCAGCAGATGGCTTCAAGATTACTAGAACTTCCCACACAGAACATTTTGTTGGTGGGATTTCCATATTTCAATGTGGTATCACTATGTTTGTTATTTTGTAGTGGTATAATTTATGCACCGTTATTGTCTGTATTTGGGGTCTATCTGCTCATGAGCACAATCTGCGTTCATCAGAATCTGATTATTCTGTCTGAAAGGGTACCCAGACCACAGACAATTACTTTTATTTCCCAAAATGCCTCCAAAGTATAACTTAAACTGTCCTGGCAGGATTACCTATAGTACGGGGGGTGGGGGTGGGGGGGATGTCCTACCTCTTTAATAGAAGCGTAATGTGCTGAAATGGGTAGCTGAACTTTTTTATGGCATATAGGTAAATAGCACCACATGGTAAATAACATCCCATTAAGCCTCTGTTAAAGAGATAGATTTTTTCTTCTTCAGGCTAGTCAAGTGACCGTATCAGCCAATCAGAACAGCATTTTTGGTGATCTTTTGTTCAAATATTTAATTTTGGACATTTTTTTCAATTTATTAGAACATTAAAAATGGCCCATCAGCTTTATCTCTTGTAGGCTGCAAAGTCAGATCAAGTTTTTGAATTCATCCAGCAAAAGTCCATTAGAATCCATAGATTCTTTGTTTAAAATGTTTGACTTTGCTTGGTCTTCTCCTTCCTATTTATTACTTTATTGGATTAATGGAAAATTATTTTTGGAGCTAATTTAAATTACATTGTTCTTTCTGATCTGGTAGATTAGATGAGCCAAGATTTCATTTATTGCCAAGCAAAATTTAGAAAAAAATGTTTATTTTAATTAGAAGGTAGTAATTTGCTGGTTTGGAAAAAAAGGGGGGAATGGTTTTTCCTAACGGATCAAACTCACCTATTTATTGTTTTTATGCTTACTTCGCATAAATAGATTTACTTTGTACTATCTGTGTGTCATTAATTATCTAGCCATCATTCATGCTGAATGCATTAACTTACTTTCCTATTTTAGTTTTTAATGCCTCATGTGCTGTTCCAACACTGTAGGATTTCAATAATTGGATTTCTCTCCCTCCAGTTTATCCCAGGGAATACAGATTATTGTGCTGCTCTGTTGGATGCTAGATAGGTCTATCTTTTCTGGTTACTGCAAACTTCTGTTCAGGGTGAGAAAAGGCAATACATATTTCATGATATAAATTTTAGTTGCTCAGGCTATTTTAATGATTTTGGCTTTGTATGCTCTGATGAATGTAATAATTTCACTGCTAAAATGTAAATAAATGAACACACAAAAGCAGCAAGGGACAGAGAAGACAACCTTATTTTACGGGGAAAGGAGAAATCATTACCTTCACTTCCAGAGATGCACCCAAAGAATAACATCAGGCATCCTAGTCACCAAATAACCATATCGGCCAATCAGAATGGATACCTTACTTTTAGGTGTATACATCAGAGAAAAAATTTCCCAAAGTCAGAGACAAATTTCACAAGTGAACAGAAGACTCCTTGTTGTTAAAGAGAAGTAAAGCGAGAGAATCCATGGCCTGGATCTCATTGACTGTACCATTTTCATGTTTATAATGAAGAGGTATTAGGTCTTTTATTGTTCTTCTACTGGAGGATGAAGTGGGAAAGGATTCCAGTTCTTTTCCATGACTCTTTCTCCATCAACAGATGTCCAGTGCAGAGAGAGGTCAGCTTTGATTGTGGGTATCTTGTACTGGGAACTAGAGACTAAGGATCCTTTGGTTTTCTGTCCCCCAAGCTTGCCAGAAGGAACACTGGCTAAGTTGATGGAGGTGATCTTGGATTTTTAAAATTTACTTCATCTAAAGCCTATCAGTTTCCCCAGTAAGAATCCTAAGTAGCCTACATCATTCTCCTCTCCTTCATTTTATCCTCAAAATGACCATGTGAGGTAGGTTAGGCTGAGAGTATGTGACTTTCCCAAGATTACCCTACAAGCTTCCATGGTAGAGCTAGGATTCAAACTTGATCTCTTGGATCCTAACCACTACACCACAACATCTTTGCTATTAAGGGCTCAAAGGATTATTGTTCTTGAGGATTTCCACATACACTCTAAACCTGCTGTCAGGTCAAACTCAGTACTTCATGGCTGCCATGACAACCATGAGTCTGTTTCATACTGCAGTGGGCTCAACACACACACACACACACACTTTTCTGCACTGAGCAGGTTATTGGTGACCAGATTCGGGAGCTGGATGTTTAGCCTTTGTTATGGTCAAATCACTGTCTTCTGAAGGCATGGCTGAACTTGCTTCCTCCTTACTACAAAGGTGGTTGACTGATTTGAACAGTCTGCCCTCAGAAAATAATGGATTCTGTTAGTTTGCAGGTGGCTCTGAAGATTGAGAGATCCTCCCTCGTGTCTCTTTAGAGGCCCTTGTAGCTGCATAAAATGTTGAACGGGCTAGGGTCATAAACAGGATCACTTAGCATGCTCTTCTGTGCTCTAGTAAGTGCTTGGCTACATGGTTTTCAGTGAACTGGGGGATATGAAACAGATTGTGAGATGACTGGAGTTACATTGGCAGAAAACTCAGGATGAACTGGATACTGCATTCCATAGAGCCCATTTGAAGATCTGTGAGGTAGCACTGATTATGATGAAGACTTTTTCTCCACCACAGTTAAGTCAGCCAAGTCTCATCCAGACCAATTGTTTAAAATGGTTCATGACTTTGTAATAGCTATGTCCAACGCTGCCTACAAGTCCTTTTGTTATGGATAGATTTAGTCGGATGCTGATGGGTCTTTGGGGTATGAGAGCCATCATTTGTGGTCTTTACCTGGGCCTCTCCAAAATCACGCAGGGAAAATGTTCCAGAGATGTTAGTTTAAAACATTAATACCTCACTGACAGAGGACAATCTTCCTAGACCTATGAAGGAGGGCAGTTATTGATCATTGCTTAAAAACCTTAATTGGATAACACTGAGCCAGACAATTATAGGCCAGTATTCATTTTACTGTTTCAGAGGAAGGTGAAGAGTGTGTTGTGACAGAACAGCACCAGATGTTATTGGATGATGATTGGTCCTCACTCCATTTCAATCTAGCTTCAAGTCAAAATTTGGAACTGAGATGCCTTTAGTTGCTTGGACAGGAACCAGTCACCCCTGCTGATATGTTAAACCAATCAGTGTTGTTTAACACCTTTGCCCAGTCCATTCTTACCTATTATTTAAAATATGAATTTGGTGTTAAAGGATTTGACAGTGGCGGGTTCGGCCCATCCCCTTTGGATGGGGCTAAAAGTATTATAAATACATAACTTGTACGTTCTGGAGAATCAACCATCCCAAAAAATCATAATGGATAATAAATATGTGCATTCTCTCCCCATCCTATATGTGCAATTTGCCAATGTTCTATCACATTGTGATATAACCCAGTAACAGAATTAAAAGCACAGTTATGTCCATGAGCATAGTTTTAATTTTAACAGCACTTACATACCTGCAATTTGATATTACAAGATATCCCGAACACTTGAAAATTAGACATTTGAGATGTTTCCATTGACTCAGTGGATATGTTTCCTTACATGGTTAATATACTTCTACATTAGTTAGGATACTGAAACATGAGCCCAGAGCCCAGATGCCCATAATATTAGAAATGGCTGAAAATAAAACAGTTCATATCTAATATTTTAAACACTAATAGGTGACCTAAAATTACTCAAGGAATTCTTTTTGTTGGCATGACATGTGCTTGAAACTTGATGAGAATTAAATTCAAAATGGCTAGAAGTAATTTTTTAGGAACTAAAAAATTTAAGAAAATAAAAGGAATAATTACAATTAATAGTACATACAATAAGTTTTTGTGGCTCTGTGCTTAATCTGTGATATTTACCCGTGATATTTGATAAATTTATTTATATTGTTCAAGGATTGATAATCAACCTTTCTACCAGATTCTTTGTGATTTTAATAATATTTTATACTGAATCTATGTACTTTGACCTTTGAAGAAAACCTATCAGGTTGAAGTGCATCAGACCAATCCATGTAACAATTGCAATCAATTTATTGTGATGATATCATTGGAGATACAACCTTTTGATCCAAATTTCTACTGAATTATTATTATTTTAGGAGTTTAACAATGTTTTAATACTGTTTCTTTAAGCATTGTGCAATAATAACATATTTTGTATATTATTAATTTTAATTATTCCTTCTGCTCTTTGCAACCTTTTTTGGCTCCTGGCTTAATATATAGGTTGGGTTCTGATTTCCATTCTTTTTTTTTTTTTGCATGCTAGAGGTCATTTTTACCCAGGGCACATCTGTACATGTTAGCTGACAGGAAACCGTTTCCCAAATTCAGCAGGCAGTTTAGGAACTAGCAAGCAATATTATTTCAGCATGTACTTTCATAAACTGAATTATATAAACCAATATTAGACACATCAATTTGACTCTCATATTACTTAATTAAGCTGGCTTCCATGTTACTAGAAATGTCATGCAATATTGTGCCATCTATTCATTAAACGAATTCTGAAGTTTAATCTAAGCACAACAAGTAATGAACAGCTGTGTATATTTATTATAATAAGTTTTCTTTTTTAAAAAAGATTGAAAATTCAACATGAAAGCTGGAGACTATATTAAATGCTAGTAGGAAAAAAACCTGAGGATTTTTCAGATGGCTAGTGCTGCAACATCTATTCTTCAATTAAATGCTTTCTTCCACTGTACAATATTAAAGCGGATAGTTATTTGGAAATCTTGTACCAGCTTGCAAAGGAAATGTTTTTATGGCAAGGTGTAGCATATCAGTCTGCCAAGGAAATACCTCTCAGGAAGAGTGTCACACATCAAATCATTTTTCTCCTTTTGATAGTTTACTGTGTAATCCAAAGGTGGGGGGGAGCAAAATTGCTTTGGAAGTGGCGTGGCCCCTGTGGTGGCATTAGTGCCCCTTGCACTGTCCAAATGGGCATGGACGCCAATGCAGGGGGCCTTAATTAGACACAAGAGACCCGCATAGCAGCACAATGCCTGGGCACAATGAAAACTCAATGCTGGTGCTCCTCTGATGCAGGAGCCTGCTCCAGCTTGCATGGGGGTGTTCCAGTGGGAGTTCCCAGGGACAGAGCCAAATTTATTTGACTTCCAGTGCTGTTCTGGCTCACGAATGCCCCCATTTCTGAGTGCAGATTTACCTCATCAAAAAGAGTGGTGTAAGCTGTTTGTCCTCAATGGGGCTTTTTGCCAGCCAATGGCTTTTGTTCTGTGCTGCTGAATGTCTCTTTGGAAGCAGAGCAGTGGTGCTATGCCCAGCCGCCATTGTTCTAGCCCTCCCTCCTTTGGATTGGGCTTCCTGTTTCCTATTTCTGTGGTTTCAGAAAATGTAAATGTTTCATTTTGGGCTAGGCAAAAGTAGATTACAAGTCTGGCTAGTAACCTTAAGACTGTTAGGGAGCAGAGAAGCGTTTGGTATATAAGAATGTAAGAATCCAAGAGTACTGATGGAGATGGGTGAGAGGCAGGTTGCCTCTGCCAGAGCTTGGGATTCATTCTAGTTGTCTTCTTCTTTTTTGCAAATGTATCAGGAGCCTGGAGCTTCTTCAGTAACCTAGCTGAGATACATTTCTATATTGGGCTGGTAAAAGAAACACTATCTTGTGACATAAGTTGGACATAGGTTTAATGGACTTATGTCATCAAGAAGGTGGTATAAGTTCCAAACTTCGGCCTCTGGTGCAACAGGGAAACCGCAGGGTGAGAGTTGACCAGCATTGGCTCCTCCCTTGGCCATGTCCCTGGACTGCCCCTGTTACACTGGCAGTGGTGGAAGTGCAGAGATGCTGGAATGGTATTCAGTGTTACATCCCACTACCATGGAGGGCCATAGTGACATGCTGCTCCCAACAGTGGATGGACCCCTTTGGATGGGGTCACCAGATGAAGAAAGAATAATAGCATGGAGTGAACTTAGAAAAGAAATAATTCAGGTGTTCAACTCATGTGGGGAGTAGCATCATATACTGATAGATTTGCAGATAGGACAGCAATGAGACTAGTTATTCTAAATAAATTGTAATGTTTATTTTAACTGTTCCATTATAGGAGCTAAATGACATGTTGCATGCATCCTTATACTTTTATCTGATGCTTGCCTTAAAAAAGCAACATTAAGAAAGTATTGAAGTCCTGGTTCTTAATAGAATCTCTTTTGTCTGCCCAAATTGCCAGCAATATTTGCAGTACCAACAGATGGGGAAAATTCACAGTCTGTGAAGTAAGGAGGTTTTTCTGAAGCCTGTCATTGCCAGTGGCATTCTGTTCCCTTTTGTGTACCTTGGCTGTGCCCCATTCAGGCAAGGAGGTGGCCTTCCTGTCCTCTTCGTACTGATTCAAACAGCAGGCTATGATACTTCATTACTTAGCAGATGCCATCCAACTTGCCATTATTCTGCATTGTGGTACATAGGATGAAGCTGTTAGATTACTTAACTATTAAATTAATCTGGTCACTCTAACCGAAGGAAGGAAAAGGAGTACAGAGAGGATGAAAACAATGATGGGGGAGAAAAAAAAGAGAGTGTGGAAGTCAGAGGCCAGTAGGAATCTGCATTATAGTATATACAAGCTGAAAAAATACCCAGTATTTATTTCAGCTAAATGCTCGTTAGAGAATCCCCTATGCAACTCGATTATCTCAATACTGGAAAAATCTGAAAAAAATTGGTTAATTTGGGTTTATTCAGCAAAGCTGAATAAAAGTAGTTAAAGATCTCCTTTTTCTCTTCATTGGAGATTTTCAGGGTAACAAGAGGGAGGGGGGATGAAGCATTTTCATAAGCAAATGGGATAACACATTATGGGGAGCTGTACTGCGTGCCCAATAACCTTGTCCCCCCTATTAGCAGGTCTCCCAGGGAACAGGATGGAAGGGTGAAAGGAGTCAGTTGTTGCAGGCAAATAAAATAGCATGTTAGGAGGAACAGTACTCTTTGTCCTATCATGGCTGTTGTTTCATAGACTGGTTTTCTTTTCAGTTCTTCTGAGCATGGGCAAACAGCATAAAAGTAGGCCTTTCATCTTATCATTACAGTGAGATGTTTCTGGAGTGAGAACTGCTAAGCTTCAGCTGCTGCATATAGCCTCAGGAGGTCTGCTGCTGTTCATGAGTCTGTAACAGGAGCTGGATTGGTGGTTGGTCCTTTGCTTTTGCTGTTGAGTTGCTTGCATTATTCTGCTGTTAAACTTGTGGGTTTTTTTGTACTTTTATCACCTCTAGGCTGGTGATTAAAACAAACAACTCCAGTTTTAGCCAAAACATCACATAAAAATAATTACATTCCTACAGGTTAAATATTGTTTAAACAGTATTGTTATCCGAAGTGGTGGAAATCTGTCCCTTTTAGAGTGCGGAATAGTGAGAGCAGACTCTTCACTTAGCAAAAGGTTTGGCAAGCTCAGGGTCTTTGTTACCTATGTATACTAAAGTCAGCTTTTGCAAGAAAATCCGGAGGAAGCAAAAATAAAGTTTAAGAAACTTATTTAGGGAAAATTGGGGTACACAAGCACTTAATAATCAAAGCAGTAGAACACACACACAGTTCTTGGATATAAACAGTGTTTTTAAAAATATTTGAAAATTATTTTTCAACATATATTAAACAGATCAGAAAAAGAAAAAAGAAAATGGATATAAGCAGTGTTGAGTGGATAGGTTTGGAATAACTGAAGGGAATTGGGGAGTAAGTGTTATAGTCACCTGATTTTGGAGCAGAATGGTCTGATGAACAGAGCTGAGTGGTCTGCGCTTCATTCTGGTAGAAGAAAGAAAAATGTGTTGTGGGACAATATCAACAGACAGAGAAGTGTCCAAAGACATTGAACAATGGCTACTGGGAGAGGGGGCTTCTTATAGGGAAAATGGGACCCTTGGGGTTATGCAGAATGGCCCTTATTCTCCCAGGACAAAGAAGAGTCCTGCCTTTCTGAGTAAAGACAACAGACAGACATCAACCTTTATGGTTTGAGTCATTAACCTAGTGGTGAGGCATTAGCAGGATGGGCCAAGCTTGGGAATGCCTGAAGGTGGGAGGAAACTTATGAAATTACAGTTTCTATAACAATAGCAATGTAAATGATGTGGCTGTTAGAGAGAGGTTAGTCAGATGAAGTATTGGGTTGCTACAACACTAGCAGGAACCCTTTGGGCAAATACATTAGCAAATCCTTTGTCTTCATGGGGTGGATAGTCCACGGCTGGAGATGGGAAGTGACAGCTTCCAGGACAGAGGCACTGTTAATCCCTTCAAGAAGGTTGTGAGATAGACATTTTGCATGGCAGATAAGGGTGAGGACATATCCGGGCAGGTTTTTCTGTGTCCTTGTGGGTACTCTAGCCAAAGCAGAGGATGGGCTCTCTATTTTGGCACTTCACTGCAAGGCACTACAAGGGTTGGCAGGAGTAGAAACACTGCTGTCTTAAAAGTAGGGTCCCCCCAACCCACCAAGGGTCACTCTGGTATCAGTATGATGAACCAGAAATAGTGTGGAGGAGATATCCATTGTTCTTCTGAAGGTATATTGGCTGAAATAATAAAAGTCTTCTACAGATCATGCTTGAACAACCAACCTCTTTCTTGTTACACAAGAATGCTTCAGAATTTCCAGTTTGTGGCTGGGGTACCTGATATCAAGATGCATTAATAAACCATACCTAATTTTAACCCTATCCTCCCACTTTCTTGCTCAGACTTCATGGCAAATCTGTGATGAAACTGGAATAGGTGAGATCCTCAGACAAGTTTACTTCTGAAATACCTCCTCACTGAAAAAGGCAGTAATGCTAGTTAAAATGGGAGGCAGAAGATCCAACATGAGTTGGATTGACTCTATCATGCAAACCATGGCCCTCAGCCTGCAAGACCTGAGCAATGCTGTTAACAGCAGAACATTTTAGAGTTCATTAACTCATAGGGTCACTATAAGTTGGAAGTGACTTGACTGTACACACCTGATCACAACAAGATCACATTACATCACATCAAGCCTGAATGCTCCCTAGAAGCTAAATTGACCAAGCTGAGGCTTGTGTACTTTGGCCACATTATGAGGAAAGAGTCACTGGAAAAGGCCATAATGCCAGCAAAAATTGAAGGCAGCAGGCAAAGATGAAATGGATTGATTCCATCAAGAAAGGCAAGGGCCCTCCATTTGCAAGACCCGCGCATGGCTTTTAACAACAGGACTTTTGTAGGTCACTAACTCATAGGGTTGCCATAAATTGGAACTTGCTACAGTGCACATTATGCGCACATGCACGCACACACACGGACCCAGGCTCACATCTCTTCTTCCTTCTCTGCATAAGGCTCCCCTCACCAGGTTTGCTTCTGTTTCTTCCCCTACCCCAAGAAATCATAGACTTACCTGCCTCCCAGGTTGCCTTTTCCTCCAGCCCTGACCCATCACTCACTGCCTGGGAGGAGGAACCAAATTTTGAAGCTGCCAGAGGCAGCAGGGTTGGCAACACCCCCAGGGGACAGCCATGTGGCCAGGAAGGCTCCTTGCCTTGGTGTGCTGGGGCCTGCCTGGGGGCTGTGCACACACACAGTGCTCGGTCTTTCACAGAGTTGGCCTCTGCATCACATGTTGTATTGCTTGCTGCATCCTGGCAGAAGTCACACAGGATGCTGAGGAAGGGTAGCATGCATAGCAGCTGGGTGGGCAGCCACACTCTGGCTGTTGTGGCAATACCCCACTGCCCAAAACAGCTGCCCCTAGATCTGACTCTGGTATGCTCAGGTTGGTGGAGTCCAGAATGAAACCTGATGGACATACTAGATGAAGTGGGGGGTGGGGGGGAGTAGTTTTTGCTACAGCATCTTAGTTTTCCAAGTAAAGTCCACCAGAACCAAAAGATGCCTGATATGGGTAAATTAACCCCAACTCCAGACTTAACCTTGAAGATGGAAACTCTGAGCTGGAATAAAAGGATGCCAAGGATCAATGCTATCTGTTGCCTCCAAGAGTCTGTCATTCTACACTCTTACAAAAGCTTCAATAGGGAAAACATTTGGACTCCCAATGTCTCATAGACCCTCATGGAATCTCTGCTGATTCATCGGTCTCCTCCATATGAAGACAGAGGCACCAGGGATCCTAAAAGGACAAAATTCTGGGGGCCTTGAAGCCAAGCAAATCATGTTGTTTGTTGCCACATGATATTTAGGTTGAATCTTTGCAGTATGAGGAGAGCCCAATAGTGGGTCTTGTCAGTTCTGGTGGGAGAAACTGTGCAAGAATAATGTTTTAAATGCTATTATGGTACACTGCTGTAACATTTTTTATTATGAGATATTGCGTTGGCTTAAATATTAAAAAGTAATCAAAGTCAGAGCTGATCCCAAACAATGCCAAGAACTGTGGAAGGGATAAGGATAAAAGGCCTGCTGCTCTAACAATGTCCAAAGGCAATCCCATTTACTCATTAAACCCAAAGGGTTAACTTGCATAACTCTAGAATGTAATGTGCTTCATGCAGAAAAAAGGTGCAATGAAACAGGTGCACACTGTAACGTAAAAGGGGGACACCACCCTGTCTGGGGAACACAGACACAGACAGAAAGAAACACTGGAACAGATTTTAAATGAACAAAACTGAGAATGTTTATTTATGGCTTGAAAGAGGCTTCTCAGGTGATTTGAGAGGTTTCAAAAGCTTGTCGGTTACAGAATAAGTTTGTCTTAAGCTTAGCGGTTGCAGAAGGAAAAACTTATTTCTTGAGATGTTACCTCACAGACACTAGATGGTCTCTGTTCCACACACCCCTTTCTCGTTCATATACCCCAAGTCTAAGTCTGGTAGGACTGGCACACACTAGCCACCTACCCTATCAGTCCCCTACTCGGGCCTAAAATGCCCCCTTTCGGACTGGACTTCTGGTGACTGGGTTTAGAACAGGGGACGGACAGACTATGTCTGGGCAGGCTAGCTGCCAGGCACCTGAGCGGCGGTTCACACTCCACCAAGACTCAGGGCCTTCCACACACTCCCTCAAGCTTCCTCAGCTTGAGTCAGAAATCCTTCTCTGTCAGAGCTGACAGACTGCCCAACTCTGCTCTGCTCTCTGACAGCCTCTGATCAGAACTGAACTCCACTCTCCGTGCTGTAAGCCCACTGGCTCCCCCTAGCTTTTTCCAAACGTTACTGGACCCTTTTTCAACCAATCAGGTTGGTTCTCTACTTGTGGAGCCTTTTTCTCTTTTTCTGGCTGTTGCTAAGGCCTTCTCCCTTTGGCCTGCTGTACGCCAGCCCTTCAGGGTGGGGCAAGTTCGTTACACACACCACGCAAGAGCTGCAGATAACCCACAACAATAAATGCGCTACAGGGGGAAATGTGGGGAGCTTTGCAGAGCTCACTGTATTTTCAGCAGTGTTTCATGTCTGTTTTTAAACTATATGCATGTTAGGTAAATGTAAATATCTAAGTGCAGAGGCTACCCATTGCTTGTGTTTCTCACTGACAGACAACTTGCGTATTCCATGTACTCCAATATCTGGTCGTATGGTTCTGAAACTTAGATCCCAAGTACTGCCAAGAATAACCATCTTATTATCAATCACTGTTAATGCTGTATGCCAGTGGCACTGAATGACAACTACTGTACATAGAACAAAGGTAAGGCTGTAAGTCTGTTTGAAGGTTTATTGGCTGTCAGGTGGAATTTGTTGTATCTATAATATCAGAGGGTAAAATACAAACACCGGAGCCTATTAAAATGTACTTGACAGTGATCTAAAACTTCAGCAAATAAAAAATGACCGATGAGAGGCCATACACAATGAAAACTTCCAGAACTAATAAACTTGGCTGAAAAAGATAAAGATTTACTATGTACAAGGGAGGACTCAAATCTCAAGGTTCACTGTTAGAATGCTGAGTCAAAACACTGTAGCTTTTCACTCTGTTAATTTGTTAACCATGGACTGAATCCTACGTAAACATATCAAATACTTCCTTCCAACGGACCCTGCTATCATCAGCCTGTGCAATGTTTAAATGGATAGGATAAATCCAAAGATATCTTTTAATTGGTCAGATCTGATCAGGTTTTCAAAATGTCACCTACATATTCCATTCTGTTAACTTATACCATTAATTCAATATAATTCTAAATTTACAATAAAACGACTTCTTAGTTATGCACTTTCTGAGTGACCTCCATGAGATGGGCAACCCAATCCAATGCAGGAGGGCAAATTGGCCGATGGAGGTGGCACGGGGCTGCACTGGCACGTTTGGCCCCTCTGCTAGCATAAGGGGCACCCTTACCAGCAGAGAGCGCAAAGGCACCGAAAGTCAGGCAGCGCTCAGCTCCATGGTAGTGTTATGGCCCAGTCCAGCATGTCTGGGGACCCCTCAGAAGAGCTCAGATAGGAAGAGGACACAGCTTTGGCCCCAGAGTCCCAGGTAATGCTTGCAGACTTTGAACCTGAGCCTCCTGCAGTAACTGAAACAATTGCACTGGTGGGTAGATGGGATATCTACTATAAAGGGGGTTTGTAGTCAAGCTGTGTTGTGGCAGCAATGTCATGCATGGACTCGCAAACCACTGTTTATGTTTCTGGTGGCTGAATCCAGTTTTCATCTTGCTTTGGACTCTGGACTGGATTCTGTTTCACCTTTCTGTACTTGGTACTTGATTCCATTAAACTATGACCCGGCATTGAGAGAAGAGAAGGAGAAGATCTTCTCCTGGTTGGACCCGGCATTGAGCTGCTTTTGACTCTGCTTGGTAAGGGCCTGTCTATGAAACTAGGAAGTGGTCACTCTTGCAAAGGAGTATTGGTGTTCGATTGGATGCCAACATGGGGGGGAGGGCCAGGGCATTCCCAGGGGTGGAGCAGACATAAGCTGGCTTCCACCCAGGCTTCAGGGCTGGGAACTTGGTACCTATGGCCTTGGAGTTACGCCACCCCAAAGGGTGGCTGGCGTAACTCCATTTATCTAAAAGGATAGTGTAACTCCATTTATCTCTAAGGAGGACTATCAGGCAGCTGAGGGTTTTTTTGTTTTGTTTTAGCTGCCTGCCTGAAAGCCATTCAGAGGCAGTGGGGCATGAAAACAGTGCTGTTCCTGGCTGCTGGGGACATTTGAATTGGACTGAACATAGTACAGCAGGGAAACAGAACACAGATTTCAAGACTATCTTTCTCTTGCACCTGAAGATGCACAGGCTATGCTCTGGCACCACCAAACAGCTGATTTCTCAAGCAATTCCTCCCCCCCAAACATATGAATGGTGTAAAAAAAATGCAAATACAGCCCACCTGGTCTCTGAGAGGGATCAGAGGAGTCTTCCACAGGGCAGCTTTCTTCTGACCGAATTCAGAGGTGTTTTTGTGTGGAAACTTGGCAATCATCCACTGTAGCTGGAAGGTCAAATCAGAGCAAAAATCCTGTGTGAAGGTTCTCTTTATGTGCTGCAATAAATGCCAAACCCACTGTAACGTGCACAGATCCGTCATGCTAACATTGTTATTCTTTGAAAATGCAAAACACTCAACATGTGAGGGCACATTTAAATGCTGTATTGACTGGGCAAAACTGAAATAATGGGCAGTACAATCCTTAGAACACTTTCATGAGAGTAAGCCCCATTGAATACCATGGGACTTTCTTCCCATCAGACCTCCTTAGGATTGGTCCCCAAATCACCTTAAGGTTACTCTAACAAGTCAGAGGAATTGAGCCTGAAATATATTTTTGTATGTATTTTCTTTTAATCAAGGATTATCAACTGTGGCTTGGGAAAACCCTGGAAATTTGGGGGAGGAGTCAGGAAAGGAGAGTTTTGGGGTAGGGACTCCAGCAGGGTGTAATGCCATAGACTGCTGGCCGGGGATGATGGGAACTGTAGTCCATAACATCTGGAGGGCTGCGAGTTTGACACCTGTGCCATAGACTCTACCTTCCAAAACCACTATTTTCTCCTCTATACCACTAAACTGATTTCTGCTGCCTGAATTCTATGAAATTAGATTAGCAACCCTACTTCGCAAAGAATGGCTGAATTCTTAGAATCATGGTGACTTAAAAAAACTTGCTGTAAAATAAAAAGCAGGACAGAATGTAAGTTTACATATCATTTTAAAGAATATGGAACTGTAGGCAGAGTCAAACAGGACAGAAATCTAGAAAAAATGCTGCTGATATAAAACTCCTCAAATAGAACTGCAGCAGCTCTCTTAAAATAGGTTATCGTTGCCCATGCAATTACATCTACAGTACTTGATTTCTTTGACCTTCTTTTACTAATAATTGCACAATGATATTATTGGCCGACTGTACAAAGGAAACAATTCTGGCAAAACTCCCATCCCCCAAAAAAGTAATTTTCAGGACATAATAAAATCATTAGGGAAGAAACTCAAAGCATTTAAGTTGCACCGAAATGGCTGAAAATATACTACTTCCAACATAAAGGGTAAAAAGGCTCATGTGGTCTTGCAAAGTCAGTTCTGGGTTTGAACGGTCTGTGTAGAGTTGCCAACCTTCAGGTACTAGCTCAGGGGTCGGGAACGTGCGGCT
The DNA here is from genome assembly GCF_021028975.2 of Sphaerodactylus townsendi. Classification (NCBI taxonomy): domain Eukaryota; kingdom Metazoa; phylum Chordata; class Lepidosauria; order Squamata; family Sphaerodactylidae; genus Sphaerodactylus; species Sphaerodactylus townsendi. The sequence goes on from NC_059426.1 coordinate 49,633,549, forward strand.
CGGGAGCCGCATGCGGCTCCCCCGCCCCTGCACAGCGGCTCCGGACACAACACAGCTGTCCGAGAGCAGGGACTCTCCCCGCCCCGGACCTCACCAAGGTCAGCCCCCGACCGCGGGCGCTCCGGCAGAAGTGAGAGCGCCATGGAGACGGCTGGCGGCAACCCTCCTCCTTCTGCTAAGGTCGGCAGCAGCAGGGGAGCGGCAGGCAGCTACCGAGCCTGGCCCCAGCCAGCTGGCTGGGACCAGAGGGAGGACAGGGCCGCTGGCGGCGGCATGGTGTGGAGCCTGTAGACTTGGCCGAATCGGCCCGAGGCGGTGAAGCGGGCAAGGGGAGCAGCGCCCGCTCCAGAAGACGGAGACCGAGCCCGGCCACAGCCTAGCCCATGAGGGCACCAGACAGGCGCTGGAACTGGCAGCCCGAAAACTGAGGCAAGGAGGAGGGGGGAAGCAGGAGGAGGAACCCAACACCCAGATGGGGCTGAGGTGACAGCGGCGTGGCGTGGAGGCAGCAGACTTGGCTGAATCAGCCAGAGGCGGATTGGAAACGCCCAAGGGGAGTCCAGCGCCAGCGCTTAGCGGGACTGCCCGGCCACAGCACCACAGCGATGAGAGCACCAGCAGGCACACGGAACCCACGCCTGGACAGGCGAGGAGGAAGAACTCGCCCAGATGGGGCCGAGGTGGAAGGACTTGAGCAAGCTCTGGAGGGATAAAATGTGGAGGGGCTCGCAGCGAGGAAGAAGGGCAGTGTGTGCTGAAGTAGCAAGGCAGCGAAGAGGGAGAAGGACGCATGAGAGAGCCGGGGAGAAGGAAAAAAAAAAAGGGCGAGGTGGGGAGAAAAGCGGGAGGAGGAGGTGATGCCAGGGAAAGTCAGAAAGAGGACAAAAGCAGGGAGGGAGCACTCCGTTCCAGACAACTCAGAGGTCCTGGTGTCCCAAGCCTCACCCCAGCTGCCCAGGCAAGCTGTGGCCACAATGGCTGCCACAGCAGGCATGCAGTTGCCGCCGCTGAGCCATCCGCTACAAAAAAGGGTTCCCTCCGCATCTTCTCTCCCTCCAGTGCACGTGCCCACGAGGCTCCACCCTTTCCCCGCACATCCCCACAAAAAAAGTTCAAAATGTGTTCTCTGCACAAATAAAATACAATTTTCTCTGTAGCACCTCATGGACTCCACAAGCAACACACTACAACTGTCTACTCTATACAAAGTGTAAAGGCAACACCCCCCCCCCCATATACAGGGCTATCCTCATTTCAAATGTCAAAAAGCATCTGCGGCTCCAAGTGCCCTCCCCTCCGTGGAAAATGGGTCCAAATGGCTCCCTGGGTGACAAAGGTTCCCGACCCCTGTACTAGCTGGAGACCCTCCTGGCAGAGGCGTAGCTCCAAGGGGACAGGGGTACACGATGCACTGGGCGCATGCCCCTGTGTGGGTATGGCGGGGATGTGGCAAGGTGTTCTGGGGCGGGGGCAGAGGACGCACCAGTGCACTGAGCACTTTCCCCCCTTGCTACACCTCTGCCTCCTGGGGCTCCAACTGATCTCCAAGTGACAGAGATCAGTTCATCTGGAGAAAATCTGCTGTGAAATGTGGGTTCTATGGCATTATACCCCATTGAAGTCCCTCCCCTCCCCAAACCTTGTCCTCCTCAGACTTCACCCTGAAGAATGTCCTGGTATTTCCCAACCCAGAACTGGCAACCGTAGGTCTCTCTGTGTTGATATTCCTTAAATAAATGGCCTTCAATCTTTCAACATTATTGAGTCAGTCTCTTTTGTTTGTTGTGGTAAAACTGAGCAATCCTCTTCCTTTGAAGGGTGGATTCCGCACAGGGCAAATATAACGGGTGTAGGACGCAATACAAACTGTTTTTTGGGAAAGACTTTGCACAGGTCCCATCCCCAAAATGAGTCTGCCCCATTTTATTTCCTCCAACCTGGGATTTTCTAAGATCACTGAACCAACTATTCTTTTGCAAAATCCTGGGTTAAAGCTTCTCCCGCGTGAATGCCCAGGCAGGAAACATTTTATTTCTTTCCTTTCCACCTTGCCATCCACAGTCAGGGAGAATCTGCCTGCCATTGTCCTGCTGTTGCAGGGAGGCCCATTTTTCTTTTTTCTTTTGTGTGTTTCACATGTGCAGCTACGCAGGTGCAGCCATTGAATTGTGGAACAATCAGCATGGTTGAGGGGGTTCATTTCTGCATGCCTACATAGCTATACATGTGTTGCAGGAAATTTTTTAAAAAAGGAGAAAAGGGTCTCTTTGCGAAGGTGTGAAAGCAGCCCAGATTGTTTCCATGGGCTCCAGTTCCTGCCTGCATGGCATGCATGTGAACAGGAAAAAGGAAAACAGGTTTCTTTATAACAACTGCAACCCGTTATACATTTGCTGGGCAGAATCGACCAAAGTGTCCCATCTTATATGTCAGCCTATTTTAATTACATATTAAACCATGAGGAAAGGCAGGATGTAAACATTTAAACAAACAAACCAGACTATGGCTCACAGGCTATGGTTCACAGCCCACCATTGTTGTGTGGAGAATTCCAGAATTTCTACCTTCTTTTCCTTCACTGTCTTTAACAATCAACTTCTAGGAGCTGGAATGCAGGGTTAAATGTGATCACATAGGAAATGTGTGCATAGGCTTTCAGCTTTTAAAAATAGAACACTCAGAGGCGTAGCTCCAAGGGGGAAGCGGGGGGCACAACGCACTGGGCACGCACCCCTGTGGGGGTGTGATGATGGCGTGGCGGTGGAGGGGGGGCAGGACAGGGGTGCAGGATGCCCCAGTGCACCAGGTGCTTTCCCCCATTCCTATGCCTCTGAGAACACTTGAGAAGAGCTGCTTAAAATCCTCCCATGCTGTTTGTCCATTCAAAATCATCCTTTCTCCTTGCAAGCTTTTTTCTCTACGAACAGAAAAGGATCTTGGAGTTAATATCCACTCACACTCCTGCTGCTTGTCCACTTCCAATCACAGCCTTCAATGTGTGTTTGTAGTGAAAACAAAAATATCAAGAAACTGTTCACACATCTACATATTGTCAAGTTTTGTTCTTATTCATTAGCTACCATGAATTGAGATATATAACACTCTGTTAGTACTCAGGTGTTTCTTTCAAATGCTTTATACATCAGTGTTACACTAGTTGTTTTTTCACAAAGTTTGTGTGTTCGTGTGTGATTGGCAGGAGTTTGAATGCAGCAAACAATGCACATTACAAATCTGTTCATTTGAAGGGCTATCAAAGGGCTACGAATATCCAAGTTATGTGTCTCTCTGTATGATCAAGAACCAGGAAAAAGCAGGTTTTCTGATTGTGGGGAGGAGACATTATACTGGTGACCACATAGGACCTATACATCCATTCAAACAAGCATGCATATTTGGGGGTCAGAACTTGTTCCCACAATGATATTCTTCCTGCCCTACATATTCAGCCTCCAAGAATGTTGTATGAAAAGGGCTACAATAGCCTGGAATATGAAATGAATAAAAGGGGGAAATATAGCAATGAACAAATATACCAAAGGACTTTTTGTAATAAACAAGTAAAATGTCATATGCATGGTTAGCACATTCTATGTTGTATATTGGTTTGGTTTGCTTCACTTCAGTAACTCTGCTGCTTAAATAGCAGCTTTACTGAGGAAGTACCCTGCTGCGTTTAAAAAAATGTTTTTCAAGGTTCTGTGATATATGGCATTTTTATTGTGGTGGTGGTGGTGGTTGTGATTCTTGTTAACACACCACTGCCAATAGACAAACTGGTCAAGCTCATCCGCTGTAGAAACGCTGCTGCTTTTGTGTTGACAGGCCAACTTCCTATCCGTTCTGTTTCAAGTTGAATTCACAGCTTCATGGCTTACTTCCCTCTAGCTGGCAATTATATTTCACTGTAGAAAGTCATGGCATAGATTCAGAGCTGACTTTTTTAGAATGGAAAGTGATTCTGCATGTTGTATATCACTTTTCGATATACAGGATTTGGAAAAGAGACCATTTGTTGTTCCATTTCCAGCATGCTATAACCTGTCATCTGGAGAGATGTTTTATATGCTTAAGAGCTGATCTTGCAGTGGTAATATGGATATCAATTTAATATACATTTTTCTAAGAAAACTGGCAAAGGCCGATACATCTGGTATGCTTTTAAGTACTACGCTACATGAGGGGAAGATACACAAAAGATACACAGTTTACAAAAACTGGACATGTCCCTTCAATAGCATGAATTCAATGGCACAGAGTAGGTATGGTTTTGTGAAGTTTGATAGCAGTGTTATTATTAGTAAAGCTTTCTGAACTTTTCCTAAAACTTATTATGCAAAATGTCCGTGGTCCATTCTGCACAGCACAAATAAAACGTCTGAAAGACCTGTATACCTGAGGGACCGCCTCTCCCCATATCGCCCCACTAGGCCCCTCCATTCTTCGGAGGAGGACCTACTAGTAATCCCTGGCCCAAAAGCTATCAGGCTGGCCTCTACAAGGGCCAGGGTTTTTACAGCCCTGGCCCCTACCTGGTGGAACAGGCTCCCAAGGGAGATCAGGGCCCTGCGAGACCTGCAGAGTTTTCGCAGAGCCTGTAAGATGGACCTGTCTGCTAGCCATTTGGCCAGCCTGGTTGAGTTCATCATTACTTTTCCATCTGGCCTCCAATGGGTATGAAGGGGGGAGGGTTTATGATGCCATCGGATGTTTTATGGTTCCTGTTTTTACAGAGGGTACATGGAGTTGTTTTATACTATATTTTACATCTATGTTTTAAGATTTATGTTTTATTTTGTTTTGTTCACCGCCCCAAGCCCTTCGGGGATGGCGGTCTATACATTTGACAGACAGACAGACAGACAGACAGACAGACAGACAGACAGACAGACAGACAGACAGACAGACGTGACTTCTTTTTAAAATTCCAGACAGCACAAATAAGACATCCTGGGGATGTTTTTTTTAAAAGCTACATGTTGTGTTCAGTCAATACAGGCATCAGAGAAGAAAACAGGCTTTTCTCTGCCTGACTGGTAAGCTCTGTGGTCAGTTTCCAACTCAGCTTGATATTTTGTGTGCTGCTGAAGGGATTCTCTCAGTCTCCATTTGCTGAAGGTTGCCCCAGGAAGTTTGCTCTGCAGGCTCCGATCCTGAGCTGAGTACAACTGTGTACTCTTTGGGCTGAAAAAGGTGCTTAGGATTGGAGCCTACAAAGCAAACATCCTGGGGCAACCTTCAGCAAATGGAGACTGACAGAATCCCTTCAACAGCGCACAAAATGTGTGCTGAAGAGGAAAGTGACCAGAGAGCTTACTGATCAAATGGGGAAAAGCCCATTTTCTCCTCTAAAATTAAAAAAAGAAAAACGATATATTGCCAAAATTGGCAGGAAGAGCTGAGTACAACTTTGTATTTGTCAGACTGGAAAGGCACCCAGGATTGGAGCCTGCAGAATGAACATCTTGGGGCAGCCTTCAGAAAATGGAGGCAGGGAGAATCCCTTCAGCAGCACACAAAACGTCAGGCAAAAACTGAGGAAGAAACTGACCAGAGAAACAAATGGTCAGGCAGGAAAAATAAAGGCACCTCCTGAGCTCTGCACATCCAGGCAGGAGTTGATTTGCAACAGCTTCTGGAAAAAAGGCGCTCATGTTAGTGTCTTCAAAAAAAGATGCCTTGAACTGAAATCAGGCATCCTGAGGTGGTCTTGGGGGGAAAAGCTGTGCCGAGTTCTTCTCCAGGATGCCCTTTATTGTGTCTCCAGGACGTCTTATTTGTATTGTGTCAGATGGACCCATCACATTCTTCTCCTTTACTGGTGATATTAGGAGTTCATGAGCAACACAAAATGCCACAACCATGCCAAAGCAGGTTGAAAAAATGGACTCTTAGTGCCAGGTCCATTCCAAATCTCCTAGGAGCTGGTTATGGTGATAGTGTTTCATGTACATATTCTTTTTTAATTAGCTAATTAAAAACTTACTGGGTGAATGGCCATGTTTTATTTAAAACTAAACACCTTTGGGAGTCATAATAGTGAAGTGTTGCCTGTTTTAAGCTGGTTTCCTCATAAATGTCTAGAACAATCTTATGTAAAGTTGTACACACTTTGGGGGCATTATGTGCTGGCTAATTCTAAATTAATAATTTCTGTTTTTCTAATACTGTCTTTCTAATATTTGATCCATCTAAGTTGTTTTTTAAGAGTGTTGAAGCGAATACTTGTGCCACAGTTGTTTAGGTTGGGTAGTAGACAATCTTTTATTGCTACTTAAGAGCAGCTATTGTCCCCTTACTTTTTGCAATAGCAGTTATGTGTGAATTTATACATACATGATTCCAATGTGTTTTTTGGAAGTACATGAATTCTCCTTTTTACCCAAACACAGAAAATATACTGAAAGTTTTCTGGACGCATATAGAAAAAGTAGAAATAATGTCAGGGAGTAAGTTGCCTCAGTCCACTGGGAATTCAAAGGTGGCACAAGGCCCCATTGGGTATTTAAGGAGTGGCAGCCAATAGGGAGGCCCAGCTGTCCAAGTCCTGTTGTAGCCATGCCTCCCCAACGCAGGCTTCTTCTGCTGGCTGCTGAGGATGGAGATGGTTTTGGCTGCAGTCTGACCTCTGCTTGTTGAGTGCTGGAAGCAAGTGAGTGTGAGATTTGTTTGTGTATTATTTGAGAGAAGAGTAAACGCAACTGAAGAAGAAGAAGAGTTTGGATTTATATTCCCCATTTCTCTCCTGTAAGGAGACTCAAAGGGGCTTACAACCTTCTTTCCCTCCCCCCACCCACAACAAACACCCTGTGATGTGGGTGGGGCTGAGAGAGCTCTGAAGAATTGTGACTAGCCCAAGGTTACCCAACTGGCATGTGTTGGAGTGCACAAGCTAATCTGGTTCACCATATAAGCCTCCACAGCTCAAGTGGCAGAGCAGGGAATCAAATCTAGTTCTCTAGATTAGAGTGCACCTGCTCTTAACCACTACACCACGCTGGCTGACAATAGAGATTAGGTTCCTTCTGATAGGAGAGTGAGTGAAAGGGGGAAAGAAGCATTGGAACGTAAGCTCTTCCACAGACTTACTGGCTTGCAGCTGGAGCAGCTTGGCTTCTGGCTGCTCTTATCTGTAATATCAACTCATTGAGGGAGGGAATGGGCTTTGCTGGAGTGCTAGACTGTTCAAGGCAGTTCACACTTATTAAGCCCTTTCTCTAGCTCTTGAGGGGGTTTTGCCCTTGGGGTCCAGTTTTTCATGCCTGGCCAGCAGCGTGCTTGGTGCGTGCGTTAGGCTACTCAAGTGGTTGGGTTGAGGGGGCAATTAAAATTGGAGTTTACCAACTACTGTTACACCCTGCTTAGCTTCTGAGATCTAATGCAATCAGGTAATGGGTTCAGCTAGAGTTTATTGATGACAATAAACTCTTGCCTTCCATTGTTCAGGCTCCCTAAGGAGTCGCCCCTTGAGTTTACCAGCATTTTGGCAACCCACTCTGGCTCCAAGCTCAACACAGCCACAGTGGTCATACCTCCTTTTCTTTGCCTGCATCATACTTGTGCAAAGATATGGTGTCCATTTCCCCAATTTTAGCACACCAACCAATGTAAAAGGTTCAAGCACTGATGTGGATTGTGCAGCCATCAGCCTGCCATCCACCCCCAACCCCAACCCCAACCACCAGGCTGGGCCTGCAAATCAGCTGATTGATGGACCTACAGAAGCTCTCTTCCCCCTGCCCCCAACAGCCATCTGTAAGCCCTCTGACCAATCCTATAATATATATATATATATTATTTCATAATATTTTCCTGTTAAACTACATAGGCAGAAGCCACCTCTCATATTTTTGTGTGGTTAGCAGAGTGTCCAAGCTGAAGGCAGACCACAGCCAAAAGGTCAAAACTACTTTAACAAAAGCTGAGTTAAGATAATGAGTTACTCCAGCATAACCTGGAGGTCTCATTTTGTTTGTGGGCATGATCTTGATTACCACACCTTGCAAAGATACTGTTAAAACAAAGAATATGGAAAGCCACGTTAGCATCAGTTGCTGAATTTCACTATCTCTTCTAGCAACAGATGGTTGTTTCCTTGCATTTCCCCAACCTCCAGATATGATCTCCCTACAAGAAGATCCCATCCTGAATCAATCAAGCCTCATTCAAATCTGAATACTGAAGGCAAAGACTGTAAGAGTTACTTTGCATAAAGCCATTCTGTGCTTCCTGATATAATCTAGGACCAATTGACTCCCATTGTCCCAAGGTTCAGAACAATAGAAGAGCTTTTAGATAGGGCTCAGCCCAGCAAGCCCAGCATGGGAAGTTCCAGAGAATTTAGAAAAATGAAACTTAAAACTCACTTGTTCCCGCCCCACCTGGGCAAAAGGGTATAAAAGTTTAGTTCACCCCAACACATGTGCTCTTACTAGCCTGTACCTTCCTTGGTCTGGTCAGTTTGAGACATGAATTCGTCCTTCATTGGGTTTCTGTGCTGGCATGGAATCCCTGCCTTCTACTTCTACCCTTCTAAGAATCGTTAGGTAATGTATTACCCCACAACAACCCCCATTCCCTTCTCTATCATCCAATCTATCTTTCAAACCTTTTTTGTATACCAGGAACTTGAATGTATGTGCCCTTATGTCTTACTGTGTGTGTGTATTTTTGAACAAATTTATATAAAACGTTTAAACTCAATTTGGACTCTTGCTTCTCTGTGGAATATCCATTGCCAGAATTCCTTCCCCGTATTATACAGTCTAAAAGATCTCCTCTTGGCCCCTCTCCTGATCTGCCAATGTGAGTTCATTCCCCTTTGCTACTTTTAAAAACTATATGTGTGCTGTTACACTTTTAGCAGCTGGTGGAGATTCCCTTCAATAAAACCCTTACCCCTGTTAAGGCCATAACACAGCCCAGCCACACGGAAGCTTTCCAGCCTCCTCCCACCCCAACCATCCCCATTCCACTCTCCCCTCACCCAAGCCACACCTTTCCACCCTCCCCAACCCCGATACTCACCTTCCAATTCTCCCACCACCCCAAGCCTCACCTTTCAGCCCTTCCGCCACCTTAAGCCACTCTGTTCCATCCTCCCCCCAAGTCTAACCTTGCCACCCTTCTCTCACCCCAAGGCACTCTTCTTCAACCTCCCCCTATTCTCATCTTTCCACGAACCCCAAGCCACACATGTCCAAACTCTCCCACCCCCAAGCCACAGACCCAGAACCAGGTAGGTGGCAAGCATCGCGCCAGCAGCAGGGACAGCATTACAGCCCCAGTAAAGCCCATTGCAAGGGAAGATGCTTCATCTTCTGTCCTTTGCTAGCCCCATTGCACCTTCCCCCCAATAGGTTTTGCTGCTAATAACATAATAATCCATTACATTTGTTCAGTTATACAAAGTTTGCTGCAAACACCTATTTCTTTACCTCTTCCAAGAACATTCATTTCTTAACCTAAAAGAGAACCAATTCAGACCTGTGTAGTATCTAGAAAGCTCCTTGCTATTCATCAGGGTCTCTCTGCCACCAAATAGATGGGCAACAAAGCTGCTATAAATATCCTTCGTTCAGAGTCGGCCTTGTAATTTTTTATGTGGCACATCTGAACCATTCATGAGCTAGGCTGACACAGACTAAGAGCAGAAGACATATTAGCTACTTGTCACCATGCATATCTTAATATTTAGTGGTGATTGTAACACTGAGCTTGACATTGAAAACATCTGAATCTCATTTGCTGGACTCACCCTTTAAGTTGTGGCGACCTTTAAGAAGAATTTTGAACTTTTTGTCTAAGTGGTCATGTCATGTTTATATTAATCCCATATATTTTGTTTATAAACTTTCATGTCTTACCTTGGCAAGTGCACTTTCTCAAAGACTACAAGATACCATACACAATTAAGTTTTGACAATGTTCCTCACATTTCTTGCAACTTCCATATGACATTGCTTCTTTAGGCACTGATATATGTATCCATTTATCTTTGAAAATGAGAGTATGACTATCCCACTGCTGATGAATAGAAGAATTCGTTCAGTAATGTAACATACTGTTTTATTTTTTCCCAGTGCTTTGGAATGATAAATAATTAACTCACTTTATTTTTTTTTAAAGACACAGACGATAAATGATCACATTGACTTTCTTTTTTATGAAAAACTGAGTAGATGTGAGATACCTCTTGCTGTAGCATTTGCAGGAGGCATGATTAATGGTATCATCATTACAACATAATTTAGTAAGAAGGACTTACACAACTGATAAAATATCATGCGCTTCTAGTAAACGGTAATCTAAATGAGCTGTAGTTGGGAGGGGGGGGTGGTTCCCATAGGATTTATGAAGGTTTCTTTACATGCATGCGAGATGACCAGTGAAAGTTAAAGCAGGACTGTCTTTGGCATGAAAAAAAGCTTCTGTCTGCATAAAAAAATGAACGCGGAATAAATTAGGCCATAAAATAAAATATATTTATAGACTGATGGCATGTAAGAAATTCTTTTGATTGGAGAAAACTTGGTAAAAAAAATTTAATGGTTGCCAATACAAAAGGTGATATTTCTACCCATGTTCCATCATGTTCAGCAAGGTCCACAAAGTGTGTCCTCCTAACAGTCTGTTTAATAAATATGCCTTTTATTGCATGGAGAAAGTAGGTATACTTACTTCAGTGTTCTTTTGCCACAGAACTGATTGCCATGATCCTAAAGCTCAATGGCTGTGTGATAAAATAATGTTCTGCATCACACAGAACTAGCCTTTATAATATTCCTCTTAACTTTGGGAAGGAGGAGGGTTTAATATGAATTATATTGATATTCAATGTCAAGGCCATCTGCATACTGAAGGAGCAGCCTGGCATGGTGGGTTCACAGCAGGCTCCTGGCCTGGCTGCTCCTGAAGGAGTAACCATGGGCCACCCCTCGGCCTGACCCTGCTGGCTGAAGGAGCAGCCTGGCAGGGCCCATCTGAAGGGAGTCTGCCACAGTCCTGCTAAGTGCCCCTCAGCCTGGCCCTGCCAGGGTCAGCCTTGCCTGGCTACCAGGGACTGCTGCCATCGGCTAAGGTAAGTGGGATATGAGGTACTACAGGCTACCCTGTTTCTTTTTATGACATTTCTAACCGAGCTTTCTTCCATAATGGGACTTAGTGCGGCATGCAGAGAATTCCTGATCTACCAAACTACCAAACTGATACATTCTTTGCTTCGGCAAGGTTACTGGATCATGAGCCTTCCAACCATACCCTCGAGTATGCACTGTTGCAGCTTCTGAACTTACTTTGCCTTAAATTCCAGCATAAGATGTAGTCTAATGTACTTGTAAAGTCTATGTAGGAAAATTATTAAGAGGATGTGAAGTTAAAATTAAAGACTTTACATAGTGGATGTATTAATGAAAGACATAGCTTATAAATTATCATCACTAAGTTATCTCAGTAGAAAAGGTGATTTAACATTTCCCAGACTGTTAAGAATTTTTCATTCACATTTAGCATGAATGATGGAGAGCTTTATCATCAGCTTACATTAGGTCTCTAATACAATATGGGGCGGTTCTATTCTTTTTGATATGGATCATTGAGCTACAGCACAACATTTCCTCTGACTTTCATGAGTTGGGTTCCAACATCTTTCCTGTACTCTTTCTTATGAGAGGTCTAATTTCAAAAGCAACAGGACATAAAAATAAATGGCTTAAGGCATTAACCAGAAGCAAACCTTTCTGTGAAGAGGCTGGGAAGAAAGGCAGAATTCATGTCTTAAATTGCATAATGTCCATGAGAAGAATGAACTATTCCTAGGAGAATTCCTAGTGTGCAGCCAACAGAAGTTTCAAAGATTAATAAGTGATTTATTTATCTATTTCATCAAACTTCTATGCCGCTCTCCCCCATAGGGTTCAGAACGGCTTACATTCAAGATTAAAATAAAATACATTAATAAAATACATTAAAATAAAATTCATTTAATGAATTTAATGGGTTTACATTAAATTGACATTTAGAAGGCAACCCCATGTTCTCTCAGAATCCAAGTTTGAACCCTTTGGTGAGGCTCATCATGAGTTGAGAGCAGGATAAGACCTTTCATTCTAGAGAGGGCTAACATTTATGTGACAACTGACTGGTGTTTGTCAAGACAATTAGGCTGGGGGATCCCATCTCGGCAGAAAATACATATTTTCAAGCCCGAAGTGACAAAACTGAACCCCTCTGGTGTCCAACTGCCTGTCTGTTGGCTACTGAGTTCTAGTGGGCTGATGGAGTCACGTGCCAGAACTCATGTTGTCAAGAATCTTTCTAGGCATGTGGCAGGAGAGAACTGAAAAGGAGCTGTTCTTTCTTTGTGTGTGGGGGGAGGAGGGGAGCACTTTGGGAGAACTCATCTATGAGAATGTCAGCAGCAGTATCCCATTTATGCATATACTCAGCTGTTTACTCCAAGCGGGGCGGGTGATTAGATACCATGTACTGTACTTTTTCAGTTTCAGTGATACACACACAGTGGCTCTTTGAGATGCCACTGATGGCTTTTCTGAGCACAAGTTCCCCTATGCATGTTCCTGAAAAATTGAGAAGGCTATTGCCCAGTGGGGTTTGTGGTTGATGGGTAGACCCCATTTTGAATCAGCCACTGTTGGAGGGGCTGAAGAATGGATAAGCTGAAAGCGTCCCTGAACTCTGGATCTCATGCTGTAGTGTCAGCATGGATATGAGAGCTCTAGAATTTGAAGGGAATTTTGTGTGTTTATATTTTAACAACCAGCCTAACATCCAGTTTTAGAGAACCTGACAGCTTGCATACTCTTTTGTGTCGTGTCAGATTTGCAACCCTCTCATCTTACTCCAGATAAACAGTCTGGCTAAGTTTCAACAGTTATGGGTTGAGATAATCTACATGCTCAGAGAAGCTCTGGTAATGTAAATGGTTATAGTTTTATATTGAATATTAATAGGAATGTTTTATACTATTGTATTTATGCATTCTGTGGTGTTGTGTGCATAGCATAAAACAGTCACGTGCTCTGCTTGTTGATGGTGGTTGTGAATGGGTGTTCTACGAACTGCAGAAGGAACGCCATTGCGTTCATTTAAAAAATTGAATCCTGACCTGAGGAATGCAGAATCAGTCAGTGTGCATACACAAAGTATTTGATGTCTGGACTCCATGAACATTGAGTCAGCCCAGCCCAGTGGACAAGACTAGCCACAAAGTTGGGGCACAAGCCAAGCACTCCCCCTCCCACCAAAAAATTCTCATTTTTAATTGATTTTTTCAACATATAAGACATATGATAAATGAAGAAGTAATGTGAAAATATACACACAGAGAATATCAAATTTTCCCATCTAATTTTAAACATTTGGAAAGCGATTTGAGTTCCTGTTCACAATTTGAAGAACTAAGCAGTCTTGGTAAGACCTCAGAGTGGGAGTCCAGACTTTGAATTTTTAAGAACTGAAATTTTCAGAATTGAAGTGCCATTTTTTCTCCATTAGATGAAGGTTGATGATACAAGCTAGAGGTAGAGAGCTCTGGACCAGAGCATTTTCTGTCTGAGCAGGTGACTGCTTACCTGCCTGTCAATGCATTTACAAATTTAATAGCTATAACGGTGCAGATAATGCAGTCATTCATTATGTGTCATCGAGTAGTATGCTCTGTGTACCGTATATATATTGATAAGAACAAGTTCCTAACTTGATCCTGCTCTTTGCCTACACTCTTTCACATTTTAACATGACCACGGAAGAGCACAGTATGGTGCTAATGGAAAGAGGAGCTATAAAAATGGGAATAAGCTCGATTCTCAGTGGCTGGGTGCCAGGGGCAGGGAAGCAAGTTTAACCTCCATTGCAACTGAGCCTTGAGCACTCGCCATTATTTTCTCCAACATAAGTTAATCATTCCCATTCTTGGCTGGTTTTTCTTCTTTTTTTGCTCATCCCTCAAAGCAGGTTGACTATCACCCTTTGTTTCTACCAAGTCGCTGATGCTTTTTTATGCTAGTACAGCACAAATCAAGGAAGCAATAATGGTAATAATAACAGCGAAATAATGCAGATAGTAAACCCGAAGCAGTAACCACTGCTGGAAGAGAGGTAGTGAGTGATGGCCATGTTTAGGCAGACTGCTGATGCAGGCGTATAGAAACTGGAAAGATATCAACCAGCCTGATTTAAGACCTGGAGAGAGTACAGCACAAAGAGATTGATAGTACTTTTGGTTTAGGTCCAGGGCCCGCATCGGAGCTTTTGGGATTGATGTCACGCAGTGCCATCAATCTCTAAGAGCCAAATGGGACTACTATTCTCTATGAAGAATGGGTCATATTAAGTACCTTGACACTGACTAGATTGAGAACTGCAAAATGACTATGGAAGAGTACATGTTTGTAGAGATAAATACAGTACTGATTCTCTCTACAGTTTGTTGAGCAACGACAATAAAAAAAAGTCTGTTCTTAGCTGAACTTCGGGAGTGGTCAGTTCTAAAAAAGGGGAAAGTAAACGGAGAGTTTGCAAGTGCAATGCTACTGAAACAATTTTAAAATGATGTTTACTAAACTATTCCATCACATCATTTTTGCCTGAGCCCCAGGTCAATGAATGGAATTAAATGTAAATTTGCTGGTTTGCAAGATGGATAGATCTCTAAATAGTCATTGTTCAAAAAAGAAATATTTTGAAGTACAGCCGCATGAAACAGAGGAGGAGCTCTCTGATCATAGCATGGCCTACAATTACTGTGAGTTTCAAAGCATTGTACAGTGAACTCTGTAAACAACATGTAGTGGTTGCAATGTCTTGTTTTATTAGAAGCAAAAGGAAGTGTTAACAGGGATACAAATCAGTGTGGTGTAGTGATTAAGAGAGGCAGACTCTAATCTGGAAAACTGGGTTTGATTCCCCACTCCGCTACATGAGTGGCAGACTCTAATCTGGTGACCCAGGTTTGTTTCCCTACTCCTGCACATGAAGCTTGCTGGGTGATTTTGGGCTAATCACATTTTTTTTCCAAATTCTCTCAGCCCCACTTACCTCACAAGGTGTCTGTTGTGGGGAAGGAAAGTTGTAAGCCTCTTTGAGACTCCTTAAAGTTAGATAAAAAGCAGGGTATAAAAAGCAACTCTTCTTATTCAGACGATGTGATAATTTGGGGGCTTTTAGCCACCCCTCTCCTTCTGTCTGTGTCCCTTCTGTTTCACACTAATTTTGATATCAAAATCTGGAGGAATACAAATTCAACTGAATTATGTTGTATTCATATTTCTTTATGGGATTTTGGGATCCATCTCAGGTGAAGACTGACCAAAAAGGGAATCTGGGAGTTCTAGAATGGGAGAAGATTGTACAAGGTGCAGGAAAGCATGCAAGGTCATAGACCTAAAGTGCATTTCTGAAGGGATGCACAAACGGCCACTGGTTAAGCTTGTGTTGCAGAGACATGCTGTTCAATAGTTCACCAGTCTGTTTGTGGGTGTTTCACAGGCTGCTTCACTGCATTCTTTACTAATCACGCAGTATAGTACAATTGGCTTTTTACATATGTGAGTTCTCACAGAGATCTGATTGAGGTCTACTCTCTTCCCATCTTTGCTGCATAATTGCTCTGCTCAATTTGCAATTGTTTAAATAGACAATTTGATCACTCATAAATCCAATAAGTTAGTCATGAATAAATTATGTGTTTCAATAAAATACTACTCTTTGGTATTCATGTAAGCAGTCCTTAGTGACACCAATGACTAATGACCAGTTTGAATCAGCAGCATCTTTGCCCATGCACAGTTTTAGGAAACCCCAGTGCAAACCAGTTCCGATCACATACAAGTCATATAAATCAGTCATCAATAAATATTGTGTGTCAATAAAATCCTATCCTTCAGTGTCTAAGATGCCAATGATTGTCAATGAGTTTCAAAGGCAGTCCTTAGATCTGATTGAGGTCTACTACCTTCCCATCTTTGGGAATACTCAGAGGCAGATTCCGCATGGACCAAAAACAACTGTGTGAAACCAAAGTGAAACTAGTGTAAAATGGTTTAAAGTGGTGTAAAAGGGTTTACACCATTTTCACACCGGTTTCACACCGCCGTTTTTGGCCCATGCGGAATTTGCCTTAGTCCGCCGCTGATTGGTGTTTTTTTGTATGTTCTATGAGAATGGAAGAAATTGATCTGAGTTTTAAATTATTTAAAATAAGATTTTGCTGTCAGAGGAAGAAAACTAGTGAATTGGTCTACTGATTGATTTAAAATAAAGTTTGTACTGAGGAAAATAGACCGACTGAATGTTCTGATTGGTTTTTGCTTTTGAATGGCAGCTGCAAGCACCTTTGAGCTGCTGTTTTGGAGTGGCAGCTTGAATGAACGTCAGGCAGGGAAATCATCTGGCTGGGCAGGAAAAATAAACCAGTCCTGCTCCTGATTGGTTTTTGCACGGCACAGGAACAAGCAGCGTCACACTGGGATTTTTAAAAAGAACCTCCAGACTGGCGATTTTTGAAAATCTGGGGCTAAATATCATGGGGGTACACCGGGGCACACCCTGTACAGCTTCGGAAGCTGTGCAGAATTCCTCGCTGCCCAGGGATATTTTCTGTGCTCACCCAGGGATATTTTGACCATGAAAAAATTGCCTTAGTTTACATTTAATGAGGGATCTAGACTCCACAGAAGTGCACTACAAGAGAGGTAAATTTTCATCAGTTCTCCCTCATCTGGGAATCTGAAGAAAGGCAAGATATAATGTTTTGATAAACAAACAAATACATAAAAATGTGCATGCAGCCTCTGATGCTGTTTGGCAGGGTCTCTCACATACAGAATATGAGGGAAGTGTTCAGTGGTTTGCAGTGGTAGGTGAGATACAAGAATGTTCCATTTCACAAGCACTATGTGGTATTTTAAATGAAGCCGACATATTTTACATACATAGTGTCTTCATAAGCAAACCTTATTTTTTTCTCTTTGTCCATTCTGGCAGTTACTTCTACCTGTTCAATAAGAAACCACATATTTCACTTTTTAAAAAAGCCTTTGGTATTCCACATTTATTTACTGTTTCATAAAGAAACACTATTCACTTTTCCTTTGACATTCTCAATGTACTGTATAATATTAAATCACATAAAACATGACTGCAGACAACAACAAAATCTTGAATAAATTGTTTAAAAAAAACAGAAGCAGAACAATGAAACACATCGCTAGTTCTCCCTTTCTATGGCTTTCCTGAAGCCCGTTCAGAAGATCTTGGTGAAGGATTCACACAGTATTGTTCAATGTAACTATTATGCTATTGACTTCAGTCAGGGGAAATTTTGGTATATTGCTGAAGTCTTGCCAATGTTTCAGTATTCGTCATGATAGAAACTTTCCAAAGCCCAGCTTACTCAATATTTGAAAAAATTTCAGCTAAGATGGAGCCATGATCTCTGAACATTTGATAGACTGGTACACTGAGGCAACATCCCCTGAAAAATCAGGTAATCTTGGCTGTCCTTGACAAGTGCATTTCTCCTCCAATGCTAGCATGGTATAGTGGTTGGAGAGTTGGACATGAAGTTACTGAAGCAATCCTTTGTTAATATCCTCCTGCAAAAGCAATTTCACTTGTCAATTTCAGTAGCTTCTAACTGTGGACACAGTGTATCTTCACCTTAACATTATATCACTTTAACATTTCAAGATGAAATTGACAAAACTGATACAATCAACCTGGCTTGTGTCTATGCCCTAACATTACATCACTATGACATAGAGAATTTTTTAAAAAATCCTTTCAAAAATGGTGGACAAAGAAAAGGAAAAATTGCTGAAGGGGAGGTTGGGTAACTGGCAGCATGAATAAGGGCCTGGTGTTTGGTGAGGTGGAGAAATGAGGTGGAGAAAAAACTGTTTGGTGAGGTGGAGAAAAAACTGGTTGTTGTGGGTTTTCTGGGCTGTGTGGCTGTGGTCTGGTAGACACAACCCGGAAAACCCTCAACAACCAGTTGAATCCGGCCGTGAAAGCCTTCGACAATAGATTGAAAAAAATTCACAGTAAAAGTGCTCAGGAAAACAATGGAGGAAAAAAAATAAGGGAAAATGTTTTCAGAACCAAACAGAAAAAAAAGTGTGGCATTAGTAGAAAAAATGTAGCATTTAACAACAAGATATATTGTAAATAGATTTTTTTGCATATTTGTATATATAAGCTGATCATTTCATTAAGATCACCCTTGCATTTTAGAGGTGCGCCATGGCCAAAACAGTGCCCGGGAAGCAACTGGGTTGCCGCCCCGGGAGCTCCCTGGAGAGTGATTTCAATGGATTTTATTGCAAACCTGTCCACCAATAAGGGGAAGACAGTAATTTAAGTGGTTGTAGACTTATTCTCGAAGCAAGCATATTTCATATCATTTGTAGGGATATCTCAGCCCAAAAATTTGCTCAAACGTTTGTAGGGCAGGTGTACTGGCTAAATGCAGTGCTGGATAAAATAATCTCGGAGTTGGGAAGCCAATTCATGTCACAATTCTGGAGACATTTTTTTTAATTGCTGGGTGTGAAACTGCAGCTGTCTTCTGCATATCACCCCCCTACGCATGGCCAGACCAAGAGATCAAATGCAGTGCTGGAACAATGCCTAAGGTGTTACATAAATTACCATCAGGATAACTGGGTTGAATTGTTGCCATTTGCTGAATTTGCGTATAACAATGCAGTACATCACAGCACCGGTAAAAGCCCATTCCAGGTGGTGTATGGGCAAGAAGGGAAACCATTTCCGTTACTGGGAAAGAAATGGAGGGCCCAGTGGACCTACAAATACGAATCACTAACTTGTAGAACTCGTGGAAAGTTATCCAAGAGTCTCTAAAGAAAACTAAAGGAGATTATAAAAACATCTGGACAAGAAATGGTTACAGGTGACTTATACAGTGGGTTACAGATGTCCTATACTTTGCTTATCTTTCTACATGCGACCTTAGAGGGCTGAAAGGGAGCCAGAAGCTGGGACATAAATTCACTGGGACTTTCAAAGTGTTGCAGATTATTAACCCTGTAGTGATCAAACTGGAACTGCCAAAAAACTTACATGGTATACACTCTGTGTTCCATTACAGCTTGCTGAAAAAAACACCCCTGGCAGATTGCTGGTATTCAAGATTATCTGTGCCCCTCCCAAGTGAATTGGAGAAGATATGCATCATGAAGTGGCTTGTATCATGGAATTGCAGGATTGTAGAGGCCGACTCCAGTATTTGGTGTCCTGGACCCATTTCCCAGCAGGTTTCAACCGAGTAATAGTTTCTTCAGGTAGAGACTGCCAGGGGAAGGAAAAGAGAACTGAACTGAAGGGGCGGATAAAAGTGGATTGCCTGGAAGATGTGGAGGCGAGAAGGAAGTGGGAAAAGGGAAGAGACTATTGGGTGATTCAGGGAAGGAAGGGAAAGAGAAAATAGTGGGGGAGAGGAAATGTGATGTGCCCTGCAAGTCTTGCAAGTCCCCTGCTTGGGTGTACTTATTTAATTTATTTAATGGGAAGAACTGTGAATATTCCATTTAAAATAGTTTAATCTCTTAAAATGTCATTGGAGAAGACTGTGGTCTGAACCATGGTAACAACCATGACAGAAATGTGGGAGTGCATAACTACTGACCTGTCAGATCTTGCTGCCATTTTTAAATCTTGCCGTTCAGTTTTTGGCATTTTAAAAGAATGGGTTTCACTGCTGTCTGATGTCCACTGTCAGCAGTTTCATTTTGGAGGAGGGAAGACTTTTGGTGGCAAATTGAAATTGCCTCAGCTGTCCTGTTCATTCACAGTGATTGAAGCAAATGGCACTGAGGAGCCTACAGAAGTGCATAAAGAATGGTGGCAGAACACAAAGAGGCTGGGTGCTTTCTGAAAGACATCTGAAAGAGAAGCAATGCTTCACAAAGTGGTCCCTATAGAAAATCAGAATGCACAAGGGATAAACTGCTTCTTATAAACAAAAGGAATTTGCCTGATAGCATGGTGGCTTGAAGAGGATTAAGGTGCTCCTTACATTGCATTTTAGCACTGCTAGTCTGTTTTGTGCATGAGGGACAGTGGGGAGCTTTGTATCTTTCTCCAAATCTGTAAATAGTTCAAATTCTTTTGTATCCCCAAAACAAAACTACTACAACAAAAATGTATGAAGTAACTCAACTAGTTTCTTGTTTGGGAACAGTATCCCCCCCCCCCCCCCCAATAGGGAGAATGGCTGATAAGTGCCTCAAGGGGTTATGTCTTCTATAAAATAACAGGGACAATGTTCACCCACATGAATATTACTTGTCATCTATATACTGAGCTATTCATGCTATTTTAGGGAATCCTGATGGCAGCTTTCTTATTCTTACTAATAGTTGGAGGGTACCTCCGGCACATTCTAGCAAACACAATGACTAACACAAAAGTTCAAAGACCTTGTTAGGTTCACAACAACTTTTCCAGACCATCCATTGGGATGTTCTCACGTGAAAGCCACATTTGTTATGGAAAGTATTGCTGGAGATGGTTCCCATATAGTACCATATAGTATAACCAGACAAAGCTGATGTTCTCATGCCTGGGATCAATCTATGGCTAAAGGAGAATAATTGAGGAGTATTTAACATACTTTGGAGCATCTTCAAGGGTTCTTTTTTTTTCTGTGTTACTTGAATTATTTGTCTTTGATGTTTAACCCCCAAATCCACTTTTTTGGAAAAAAAACAAACAAGCATTGATTTCTCCTTGTACAAATTTGTAATATTTCGTTTCCATTTTCTGTTTTATCACATTGAATTTTTTCCCCTACAAAATGCCCTCCAGCCTCTTGCACCCATCGAGCTGTCCTTATGCAAGAGAGAAGAGAAGACAGTTGCATCACCTTCCCCTCCTTAGTGCACTCTCTAACCTGTTTGGCTATTTGCCTACATAGGACCTATGACCCTCAAGAAGGAGGAGGAGGAGGAGGAGGAGGAGGAGGAGGAGTTTGGATTTATATCCCCCCTTTCTCTCCTGCAGGAGACTCAAAGGGGTTTACAATCTCCTTGCCCTTCCCCCCTCACAACAAACACCCTGTGAGTTAGGTGGGGCTGAGAGAGCTCCGAGAAGCTGTGACTAGCCCAAGGTCACCCAGCTGGCATGTGTGGGAGTGTGCAGGATAATCAGAATTCCCCAGATAAGCCTCCACAGCTCAGGCGGCAGAGCTGGGAATCAAACCCGGTTCCTCCAGATTAGATACACAAGCTCTTAACCTCCTACACCACTGCTGCTCCTAGAATCAACTTTCCTGTGATTAGGAAGGACTATTGGGAACACAAGACACTGCAGAGATTCTCAGTCCTTGTACTAGATACAAGATCGCTAGATACAGCCTCTTCATTAAGAGTTTTGTCTTTTTTTATTGCATACACAATATGCATAAGTATGCATGAATTGTGCATCACACTATAATCAAAGCTACATGACTAATAGCTATTACATACACAATATGCATAAATATGCATAAATTGTACATACACACTATAATCAAAGCTACATGACTAATGGCTAAACAACTGAAATGAAAGAAATGAAGAACATTAACTTATCTCTAGTTCCCATATTGAACAAAAGGAACTTCATTTACTCAGTCATACCAGTCATATACTCAGTCCTATACATTTACATACCACTCTTGTACAGATGACATTTCTAGGTGTTAGAAGCTAAGGTTTGAATAGGGGAAATAGAAATGATTGCATGGGCCCTATCCCATTGCATTACTGAGCATGCCAGTCATACTGATTGTACCCTGCCCAGGGACTTTGGTGATAGGTGGGGAATAAGTATTCAGATAATTAAACAAATTAAATTATCTATGCACACACACCAGAACAAGGACATAGTGCCTTAGGTGGATAGCAGTGTCATCTTAAGTAGAGCTACTCAGAATCCTACTCAGTTTTATTCAACAGAGCTTACTCCCAGAAAAGAGTTTTTTGGGGATTGTACTATAGATTACCTAACTGCCATTTGGTGGGTCAGTGGGACCAGTATTTCCCCACTCCTTCTGAATGAGCACTAGCTTCTATCTAGATATGTCAGCTACACAGGGCTATAATCACATAATAAAAAGACAATTTCCCTTGTTAAACCGAACAAAAAAAAAGTAGTACAGTAAATCTTTATTAAGTTTATTTATTAAGCTATATTATTAGTTTGTTTATGAATCTATGTTATATGAACCATATTAAAATAAGTTTCATTCATGAATAAAATGTGCTTCTTGCATGTTATCAAATGGATCGTAGTGATCAGAATACTGATCAGGATACCTGTAGACTTTGACAGATTACTGATGCTGGTTGTATTTCTTACCGAGACTAGGGAAATAGGTTATTGGCTCAATAAAACATCCAGTGGCATTTAAAATGTCAGTCTAATAGCAAGAACCAGTAAGGCTTTTAATTACCTTCTGTGCAAGCTTTTTAATTGCTCCGATGGTTATAGTGCTTAGCAAGTTCCTGACAGAGCTGTAGCTGGTGAGTTAATTTAAACTGTCTGTGAGGCTAGTTTAGGCAGGGACACAGTTTTGTGTTTGCAATAGTGAGGGTGGTCCAATTTTAACCTGTACAAAAGGGATGCAGAGGCAAGGAATTCAGAGCCCACCCCCACTGTCAATTATGATTCTTCAGTGCTCTTTCCAAATTAAGAGCACTTCTGGTTTCTAAGTTCTGCTGCAGAGATACTCACCCCTTCCACAGAATACTTCCTTTTGCTTTTGAATCAGGCCCTCATCTTTCAACTAGTTCTTCAAAAAGAAACACTGAATGATGCTGTGTTATTTCCCTTTCTTGGCAGGTTTGATCAGAACATTCGGTTCTCCAGACTCTTCCCCATGCATTTGACAGGGTTGGCATCTCCATAATAGAAACAACGTAAATGAAGAGTAAAAAACGTACTTCACATTTTAGATGCCAGTCCTGGGGGGGAAAGAGTATTTTATGTTTTAGATGCCAGTCCTGATTTTCCTCTATGGTTATTTATAGCCATGTTCCAAGCCTGCCCCCTTCCTTTGGAGAGACGTTTCCATGCACTGGCTTTGTATTTTGGGACCTGTATCTTCAGAATCAAATAGGCAGTTTTCATAATGCAGTTCTGAATTCTTGTTATGCATCATGTGCAGGTTGCTACTGGCAGTCATCTTAATTGTATGTTATGATCCTCATTAAGAACTACAAATCTCTCTCCAAGGAGCATAATGCTCAACTACTGATTACTGACGTGTATAAATAAAATCCTTACATGATGATGTCCAGTTAAACCAGGTTTATATCACTGAACCATCGATTTGTTATTGTTGATTATCAATTACAATCAAATGTGTCTCTGCTCAGGGCACTTCTCAGCAGTGAAGATACAGATTTCACAACAGAAGTGGCAAATTGCAAGCGTCCTCAGCATCCTCACAACCAGTGTTGTAGAATGGTTAGAGTGTCAGCTTGGTATGTCCAGGGCTCAGGTTCAAATCTCCACCCTTCTTTGAAGGTCACTGGATGACCTTGACCCAGTCACTCTCTCAGCCAGGGAGAGTATCCCATAGAAGACTTTTGTGTGTACAACAGTCCACAGCTGACAGAACAGCTGAAGTTACTCATCATCTGCTTGATCCAAAAGCAATTGCATCCCAGCTACCTCTTCGAGATGGAAAAGACACAGCACAAGATATTTGTAATATCATTTCAAAATCAAGTTAAATGAAGTCAGGTGAGCTACCTCACTGTATATTCCATTGCTGCATGTGCACTATCTAGTTTCACGAAAATCATACTAAAAATACAATGTGTTGATGCAGTCATGCTACTGCTTGCATGAGCAGATCTATACAAGGTACATTTTCCCTTCCTCTCAGCCATCATGGGATCCAATCCCTAACCTTTACTTCGCAGGCTTGTTATGTAAAGAACAGGGAATGGGAAGCCCTGTAATATGCTGTCCTGAATTCCTTAGAGGTGTAGGATGAAAAAGTATTGATTAATTTTGTGTGGTCATCAGACCTTAAAATACAAACAAATTGTAAGGATAGATTCTTAGCACTTAAGTTCTAAGAAGGGGTAGTAGGTTGTTCAAGCCCTGCCGAGTATTGTAAGCCCGATATTCTTTCCCAAAAATCCAGACAATGAGGAATGAGGAAAATGAACTCTGTACAAGCTTATGGAGATTTTCTTTATGTTTCCATGGACCTTGTTCTGCCAGCCAAAATAGGTTTTCAAGTTAAGTTTCCTTTAATAGAAATCAGTGTTCCTGTTCTGCATAAGATTTGCATTGCTTGCCCACACTCTTTTACTGAAAGCTATTTTGGAAGACACAAATGGGGTTCCCTGCAGACCAGTATTTATACTGGTTTGATCTGCTCAGACAGTTAGCTCTTTAAAATACTATTGATTTAACACTGGGAATATAACATCACTGAAATCAAGTGGGGTTAAAAAAAAATTGATGCAGGCTAGGCTGACCCTAAGATTTCTGTATTTTCCCAGTTCATCCTCCACCCACCATTCTATGACTCACTTTCTCTCTCTTCAACAAACTCCGGAAACCATTTATTACAGCTAATTGAAATTGATCCCAGTGTTGTCTTGAATGAAAGTCTAGGTGATCAGCTGCTTACACCACTACATTTAACAGCACCAGGACATTTAGACTGGCCAAATTTTCCTAGTAGACATTTTCTTAATGTAATTTCTCCTTTGAATGGGATGCTG
This sequence comes from Sphaerodactylus townsendi, assembly GCF_021028975.2. Lineage (NCBI taxonomy): Eukaryota > Metazoa > Chordata > Lepidosauria > Squamata > Sphaerodactylidae > Sphaerodactylus > Sphaerodactylus townsendi. Next base: position 49,658,316 of record NC_059426.1, read on the forward strand.
AACTGTTTCCTTAACAGTGAAGTCTCTTCACTACAATTGTGTGCTCTTATATCAATGGCAAGTAATTATAGGAATTATACCTAATCAGGTAATGAATATTCCTTGTCAATACCAATGCTGTATCAATACAACATTGTTGATATTTATAGAGCTAAGAACGGGGCACTCTGAGAAGGCTGAACTAACCATGAACAAATCCTGCCTGCAGGCTTACAATCTGAAAAGATTACAAGGGGAAAGGGCAAGGGACACAGAAGAAAGGGGAAAAGGAAAAGAGAGCCAGCAATTAGAGGTCAAAGCCTCTGGGAAAGAGACAAATCCATTATCAAATGCTATTTAAATACAAGGAAGGGGAAACACAAATGTTGAGAAGCACAGAACTGCATACAAAAAGGAAATTGACAGTGGAAGGAAAGAACAGTTTGGATTTATACCCCACCTTTCTCTCTTGTAAGTGAGGTAAGTGGAGCTGAGAGAGTTTTGAACAAACTGACTACTAGCCCAAGGTCACCCAGCAGGAATGTAGGAGTGTGGAAACAAATCTGGTTAACCAGATAAGAAGAGGAGTAGTAGTAGGAGTAGTTTGGATTTATATCCCCCCTTTCTCTCCTGCAGAAGACTAGAAGGAGCTTACAATCTCCTTGCCTTCCCCCCTCACAACAAACACCCTGTGAGGTAGGTGGGGCTGAGAGAGCTCCGAGAAGCTGTGACTAGCCCAAGGTCACCCAGCTGGCATGTGTGGGAGTGCACAGGCTAATCTGAATTCCCCAGATAAGCCTCCACAGCTCAGGCGGCAGAGCGAGGAATCAAACCCGGTTCCCCCAGATTAGAATGCACCTGCTCTTAACCACTACGCCACTGCTGCTCTCTGCTGCACTGGTGCATAAGTGTCTGCCACTCATGTGGAGAAGTACGGAATCAAACCAGGTTCTCCAGACTAGAGTGCACATGCTCTACACCACTTCTCCAAGATGTAAGAAGCAAAATAAGTAGTCTGAAATCAATAATAGGGATGCTGAGGACTTTGTGTCAGATTTATTTGCACCATTTTAACTATTGCATTCACATGTGAGCCAAGCCTTGGATCTGCTCCTCGTGCTCCCTTCCAACTTGAGCAGCAGGCTGAATAGCTTCATGGCTGCATGATAGCTGTGGCTATCAGCTTTCTTTTCTTTATGATTTGCATCCCTTTTTGGTACTTGCAGAGTAAAGAATTGTAAAGTCATGACATTTTATTTCCAAAGACATGTTGTTATATACAGCCATCCTTTCAACTTCACATCTCAGTAAGCTGAAACTCATGCTTCCTTTCTCCCACGCTGTAATAGTAACCACTTGATGAAAGATTTTTTTAAACTACAGTTAATATTTCTTTTAACAAATTGGTCAGTTAATTAATGTGAGATATTTAAACAGCCTTTTTCTTATTTTCTCCCTTCCCCCTCACTCATACAAAATGGGGGCAGATAACTGAATAAATCACATAATGTGGTGCATGGTCTGAGACTGAAGATTTAAAACTCTAGTTTCGTCCACAGCCCAATAAAATGTCCAGATGCAGGCAGAGTTTTGATGAAGACAATTCTGTCATTTAGGGAGCCCCATATGTGAGTGCCAACCTGAGGCTCCTGAATGGAACCAATTTAGGGCCCACAGAATATATGCTACTTTTTCTACCAAGAATGATTCAAAGATAAGATGCCTAAGGAAAGAGGGAGGCACTGAAATCAGAGATTTCAAGTATCTCGACAGTACTGGAGTACAAATCTTCAATACCATTTGCTTGGGGTTCCATTGCTTGAATTGTTCAGTGACCAAAAGAGCTGTGATATCAGAACAGGCTCTTGATACTTTGCATATTCCTTCCCTGTGCACTAACCTGCAAGAGTCCCAATTTATTTCGAAACTCTGCTCAAGAGACTTTCTAATCAACTGGTGCTGGCTGTGCAAGGAAGGTGTTGATTTAAGCTGATTGGTGGCCATTGGCATCACTAATGACTACTTAGCCAAGCACCAGATAGGCTGTTTTTCAAGATAGATGTACCAAAATTGCAGCATAACTGCAGGGGAATCTCCTTAGAGGCCCCCTCCCCCAAGTTTGGTGAAATTTGGTTCAAGGGGTCTAATTTTGTGGGGCCCAAAAGGGGTGTCTCCATCTTCCATTAATGTTTTCGATTGTTTCCAAAAATGTGAGCACCCACTTTGGGGGCCCATAAAATTGGACTCCTGAACCAAACTACACCAAACTTGTGGGCTCTTCTAAGGAGAGTTCCCTGAAGCTATGTTGCAGATGTTGTGTCTCTACCTTAAAAAAACACACACACCCCATCGAGCATAAAACAATTCCTCATAGGCTTTAATGGAACTAAAACATTTGGCTTTTCAAGAAAAAGGCTGAAAAAACCATTTAACAATATGGGTTTTCAGGGTTTTTAAAAACTTTTCTGAACATGTTTAACTTCAATAAATCCAAATTAAAAAATTGGTCACACACATGGGCAACCCCAGTCTGTGGCAAGACAAATGATTGCACCTGGCCCAGCTGAGTCCCACACAAGCTGAAGTAAACAGCGGAGCCTAATCGAGCTGAGTCTGCCACAAACAAGGCTGATGGTGCTCGCTGAGCTCAGCATGAGGCAAGGCAGGGCAGAAGGCAGCACCCAGCCTGGCAAAGCCCTATACAATGTGAGGCAAGACAAAGGATGGAGTTTAGTCAAACCTGCATGAGTCGAGGCAGAGGGTGATGCCCAGCTGAGTTCCGTGTGAGGCACAGCAGAGCCTGGCACCCGCACAAGGTAAGGTAGATGACAACCTACCCAGCCAAGTCTCATGACAGGCAAGGCGGATGGAAGTACTCAGGTTGATGCAAGTGCCCAGCATGAGACAAGAGAGATGCATAACCAAGCCCCATGCCAGATGAGGCAGATGATGGTGCCCAGCTGAGCCCATACAAGGGCCGTAATGTCCAGGCAGAGGGTACCAGGGTTTAGGAAGAGTGGAAAACTGCAGATGGGGGAGGAGATAGAATCATAGAATCATGACTGGCAGATGGGAAGGAAAGAAAGAGGCAGTAAAGGGGAAGAGGCTATGGGGACTTTCAAGGAAGAGAAGGAGGAAATACTGGGAGGGGGGAAATAAAATTTACTCTCCAAGTCCTTGTATGAGATAATTCCTGGCCTGGCTGACTTCACTGTTCTTCCCACTAGCTTCATAACATGCAAAATGGAAATGTCATATCCAATATTAATTTTGCAAAAGCTAGCCCTCTGGCAATCTCCTATCTGTTGTACAATACTAGTCCTCTGCAAACATACCATTTGCATAAAAACAAAAATGTGGAAGGGAAGATTGAGGCTGTGATGGATGCTCTTTTTTCATTTATATAAAGGTCAGAAATATTTGGCACACAAGAGGCTTTTTGAAGTAAAACTTTAAATGGTTTTATTTGTCTCCTGTCTAGGGAATGTAAAGATCTAGTTAATAGAAAATCATAACATGAGTGTGGCTTGTAACACAGAAACAAGGATGTGGAACTTTTGATTGTTACATACAATTGTTGATACTTATGTATTGAGATTGCTATCTCTAGGCAACCTCTGCTTTGCTTCATAAACATAAACTTCTACAAATAGTAGTGTGTAAGTTGGAGCAGTTATGAACATATGCACAACTTCCCAGTTTTCTTCTTTCAACTAGCTTGAGATCAGTCTTTTCACTTCAGCTATTTCTCCTTAAACACTTAGGGATCACCCTCTCGACACTAGAGCTATTTCTCTTCATAACTAGTTATGGATCCTTCTGGATCCTAAACCAAAGTGTGTTCTTCTCATTACAGAGGAAAATCCTCAACCAACAGCTTGCACCTCACTCAGCTGTCTCCATCTGACTGTTAACAGCTCTTTTTCAACTGTCAGATACCAACTGTCAGTTTTTTAAATGCCATCCTTAGAATCCCTCTATGCCAGTGGTGGCGAACCTTTGGCACTCCAGATGTTATAGACTACAATTCCCATCAGCTCCTGCCAGCATGGCCAATTGGCCATGCTGGCAGGGGCTGATGGGAATTGTAGTCCATAACATCTGGAGTGCCAAAGGTTCGCCACCACGGCTCTATGCCAATCAAAAGGTTCCATGACTGGGACAACTCCTCAGAATGCAACTGTTTGTCATAGAAACCCGCCCTACCCATCAACCCCCATGCATTCAAGGTGCAATTTTTAAAGGGGTCAATCTACCTGAATGCATGTAGGAAATCTGCATTCAGGCAGATAGACCCCTTTGCAAATCGCACCTTGGATGCATGGAGGTTCATACTTTTCATTTGTGCAGGCACAAACTGAATTTTGGGAACCTAACTGTAGATTAGAGTTCACCGCTTTTAACCACTGCACCACAATGGCTCCTAGTTAAAGAAGAAGAAGAAGAAGAAGAAGAGTTTGGATTTATATCTCCTCTTTCTCTCCTGCAGGAGACTCAAAGGGGTTTACAATCTCCTTGCCCTTCCACCCTGTGAGGTAGGTGGGGCTGAGAAAGCTCCAAGAAGCTGTGACTAGCCCAAGGTCACCCAGCTGGCATGTGTGGGAGTGTACAGGCTAATCTGAATTCCCCAGATAAGCCTCCACAGCTCAGGCAGCAGAGCTGGGAATCAAACCCGGTTCCTCCAGATTAGATACATGAGCTCTTAACCTCCTACGCCACTGGGAGATAAACAGGCAGGTCCAATATTATAGATATGTTTTAACATCATATGTCTGCCCTAAGGGAGGTTTTTGAAATGTGTATATATAACGTCTATAACGGTTTCCCCACACCCTTTGTTGCGTGCTACTCACGGCAAGTTACGCGGGGTCCAGCAGCACTCCCCACTACAGGAACGGCGACAATGCAGCCGCCCTTATTCTTCTGCTCGCGAGCCCCCTCAGCGCGCGTCATTTCTGGCGCTTTTCGAAACACAGTCTTTTGAAGAAACGCGTGGGGCAGTGGGGAAGCCCAGGGGGTGACTCTGGGTTCCATTTTTCCTGCCGCTTAGTGACATGACCCTCCCATCCAATCAGGGCATGGCGGGACATGTGCAATGCTCGCACAGCTGGTTTTAATTTTTTATTTTTAACACTAGGAATCCACGTCTGCACGTCATTTTGAGTGCACATGGGCTTGGATGCATATTGTGTGTGCATAAATAGACATGGGTTCCTCAGGAGAGCATGGACACGTCGATTCGTTCATTTGAAATTTTTTTAAAAATTCCGCCACAGTACAACGCAGCAGCCAATCAGGACACCCCCTGAGCGGATCGTGGGGAGTCCTGCCTGGCTGCTGTGCGGCTGCCGCGTTCATTGGACCAAGGGGCAGAAGCTGCGGTGGGGAACATGACCCTACACTCAAAAGCTGCGATCCAAAGGAACATGGTTTGCCTCAGCATTATTTTTTAAAGTGGGGAAACGGCTTATAACTTGAGTGGTGTCCATTATGGAAAAATTACGAATAGATCAAATGCTAAGTGGGATTGGACTTGGTGCTTTGCATTCATTTAAATGCAACAAGGAATTTGTTGAAGAAATTGGAAGATTTTCCTTGACTCTCTTGCTACTGACATTTTCAAAACTGCATGTGGTGTGTGTGAGTTGTGCTCATAGAGATTCCTCTGGAGCATGTAGGTGTTGACAAGAATACAATAAATTCAGGAAACAGTTTAATTAAGTAACAAAAACTATAGGTATTCAATTGCGTAATGACTTAAAGCTGCTAGAATTTCAGCTTTACTGTTGGGGTGGAAATATAAAATAACACACTCATTTGTTGGTGCTCAGTGCAATTTGTGATTAAGGTTATCTGTAATATCTAACCTTTCAGTAAATGCCAGCTACAAAACGACGGCTGGCTTTCTCATCTCTGATATCACACTGCTCAAGGTTTAGTTTGGTCTGGCTGCACAAAGTTAGTTAATAAGCCTCTAATGTGAAATGGCCAACATTGGAATAGAACAGATTAAAAGTGACAATACTAATTGACTGCAAAGGTATCTACATGAAGAAAGACCAGAAAAATCATTTATGTCTAAATGAAATTGGACTGAGTTGATATTTGATAAAATGTCCCTTTCCTCTTGTGTTTGGTAGCAGGAATTAATTGCTTCATGTTTCACTGAGAATAGACTTCTGGGTAACAATGGAAGAGGTGGGAAGAGAAGAATGAAGAAGATTAACACTAGGTGATTTTTGCAGCTGGTGTTAACTTGCTGTAAAAGAGTACTGCACAGAAAATAGAAAAAAAATAGAACTGTATAGCAAAGCAAGTGCATGTTTTTAATGTGACTGGAAGATAAAATAGAATCCATTATAAGAAACATGCATAAAATGAGTAGTGGGGCTATTTTACACAACGTGACCCAGGATAGCAATTTGTGTCTGGAAAAGATCTGAAAAAACTAAATGACTAAAACAATATTTTTTTAAACACACACACACTCATAAAGTGACTTTATGATATTTGGTGCAAGGAGCCACTGCAGCAGAAACAAAGAAAAAGCAAACGGACATTCTTGGAATTTATGAACATTTCATATGGATAACTCTTGTGGACAAAGAAGGATTTAGCTTATGTGTGTGATATATTTAGGACCGGCCTATCTTTTGGAGCTGATTCACTCATAGTGCGTCTCTTGACAATTTGCAATTGAATGTGTGAACTGCCTCAGTTGAAAAAAATTATGTTTGAGGTGATCTCAGAGGAGATGAAAGAACCATCTGTGTTGTTTGATATGTGATTATTCTTTCAAATGTGCATGTTATCACCTGATATGGTGTTTATCAGGTGAAAAATATGCTTAAGTGACCACCATTATTTTGGAATCGGATAAGCTGCTTTATTGCTGCTTTAGAAATTAGTGTTTAGGGGGAGGGGGAAATAGAAATAGTAATCATATCTTTAAAAATACTTTTATTCCTAAAACATTTTACACAAGGGAGTTATTAAATGCAGGGCTGCTCCCACAAGCAACAATTCTAATTGTTCCTGTGAATGCAAAGGAATATTCAGAAAAATCGAATGCCCGCATAGTGATTTTTTTCATACTTTGACTCAGTCCCATCCATGGATGCCATGCCCCCCACCAGACCATTGAATGAATTTCTAAAAAACATATTGTAATATCTTGTAATTGGTAATTGATAAATCATTGTAGCCTAGCTGTTTAATGCTGAATGAATTGCCTGGGACTTTTTTAAAAGCCTGAAATAGCCCTCTGCTTTTGTGTGTGGCTGTGGTAGGCTAAGGCAAGGAAAATGGTGCCAATTTGTGTGGGATCTGCAAAAATATGCACTTTTCCATCCATGTGACATGCAAACAGACTTTAACAACAGAATTTACCTGCCCTCAGAATCATATCAAACCAGATTTGAGACTGATCGGAGCAAAGCAGGGGAAAACCTGGATAGTGGATTATTGGGGATTTTAATTTTTTTGTTTTATATTAATATTTATACCCCGCCCTTTCCCAGATGCGCTCAGGGCTGCAAACATCAAATAAATACAGATTAAAACAGCCATAAAGCAACAGTTAAGTATTAAAACATTAAAACAACTAACAGATGGTGCTAAAACTTCCACAACTACACCCATGGGAGGCCAATGATGACAACAGTCAGGCCAGCTGGCAAGATGGAAAAGCTCCATCTTACAGGCCCTGTGGAACTCATTCAGGTCCTGCAGGACCCTGATCTCCTTGGGGAGCTTATTCCACCAGATAGGGGCCAGGGCTGGAATCCATGCCATATGAAGAGAGGCTTAGGGAGCTGGGGATGCTTAGTCTGGAGAAGCGTAGGTTAAGGGGTGACATGATAACCATGTTTAAATATTTGAGGGGATGTCATGTCGAAGAGGGAGCAAGCTTCTTTTCTGCTGCCTAAGAGAGACTAGGACACGGAGTAATGGATTCAAGGTGAAGGAAAAGAGATTCCACCTAAACATTAGAAAGAACTTCCTGACCATCAGGGCTGTTTGACAGTGGAATTCACTGCCTTGAAGAGTTGTGGAGTTTCCTTCTTTGGAGGTTTTTAAACAGAGACTGGATGAAAATATGTTGGGAGTTAATTGTGTGTTGCTGCATTGCAGGGGGTTGGACTTGATGGCCCTTGTGGTCTCTTCCAACTCTATGATTCTATGATTCTAAGGCCTGAGTCCAAGGACTCTTAGTTCTCAAGTCTACAGCTTAGCCATCCAATGATTCCAGAGTTACCCTGAAAAACTCTTGTTTTGGTTTTGTTAGCTGTTTGATGTTCAGAGATTTATACTGTTCAGTTTCAGAGTTGTGCCTGCCATGTTGTGTGTTGCTGGAGAGATTCTCCTGCCTCTGCCATTTTGGTTTTTCCACAGAAGTTTCTTCTGCTTGTATCTCATCCGTGCACAATTTCTGTATAAAAAATAGATGAATAAAATTTGTTTTGCCTAGCAATCTGGTGCCATGTCATTTTTTTTCTTTTTTTTGTTTTGAGGGGAATGTCTGTGAAGCTATGATGACACAAATATGTGCACATTGCAGCTTCTTTCATTGTAATGTCATAGCTTTGCATACCCCTCAAAGCAAAAAAAAGGAAAAATGACATGTTCATGGAATTGCTAGGAAAAACAAACTTTTTCATCTACTTTTTACACAGAAATCAAGCACAAATGAGCTGCAGGCAAAGGAGACCTCCATGGGGAACCTCCACAGAGAATATCTGCTGTAGCACACAGAATAGTAGATGGAAATAGCAAAAATGAAATTAAGAGATTTGGGCAGGAGAATAAAGCCTTTTCTGCCTGTTTCTGTTCTCTCAGCAGACAGGAAACATCTTCAACCTGGGTTGGGGGGATAAATATTGTTAGTTTAGCAATTTTTGAAAAACCCAGCTTGAGAGAAATAAAATGTTTTGAAGACCTTTTGGGGAAGAGAGCTGTGAGAACTTCTTCCTCAAAACAATTTTTAAAATATCTTCAAGATGTTTTATTTCTGCTGTGTAGAAATCACCACTATACGTCAATTGCTGAGGCTCCATTCTAAAGTCTGTCGAATAACCTGCAAAAGTTATTTTCAACAAAAGCATGATACATTATTTAGTACTGCATTTTAGATGTAGTATCACCAATGTGGCCATTCAGTTACACACACTGCTATAAGGGAAAAATATTTAGTTGACAGGGTATCAGTAGCTCACCCTTTAATGTCACAGTTCAGAATGAGTAAAAATAATAATCTGGTCAAAGTCACCTTTTGGTACTTTATCCATCTCCATTTTTGTGTAGTAAAAAATACATTTATCCACTGAAAATACTGCTTGCTTTTCACTTTTTTTGAAAAAAATGTCAATATTTTTCTAAATAATTTTTAACCTTGCCATGGAATCCATCATTGTCTGTAGATATAAAAATGGCTTTGGATTCCCCTCATCCCCACTAGCTTACTATTTTGACATGTAAAGAAGAGTCATTTTGTAAAATTCTAAACTTTTACAAAGGAAAGAAATGGCAAAATAATAACAACATTTGTCTTCTGTCAGAAAATATTGACATGATATTACTACAGCAAAATTGGTTTGTGTTGTGAAGTGTGTCTCATAGATAAATCAGATCTGAGACTAAAAAAATCTAAGTACATTGTTGTTTTGATCTGATATCTATAAAAATATAAGGAAATATAAGTGAGGTATTAAATTTCATTACTGTCTTGATTTTTTTAAAAAAAATTAGATAAGTATGTTCAGTTTAAACAGAGTTTTGTTCTGCTTGTATGCGCTTTTGCTATTTTTCCAAGCTTTCCAGGAGCCCATGAATTACATCCCAAACAGGCATTGTATATACTAACAGTGAAATAAGATAATTTCAAATGCCATTGTCTAGACAGGCCAGCGCACACCAATGTTTAAAAGACTGTAACAGATAAGGCTTTACAACACAATAATTTTTAAATGGTGATGAAATGGCAGGGTGGCTATGAACTGACCTTTCACCTTTCACCTAATGACTAGGCATATGAACGTTCCAACATGTATTTGCTTTCAGGTAGAAACTTTCAAAATGTATTTTTGTGTTAGGGCTAGCTATAGAACCAAACAATAGGAAGTCACTGATGTTGAGGCTTGGGGGTTGAATATATGAACAAATGAGTGAGACAAAAGCTGTTGAATTTGATACGATTTGGAGATATGGCTGGAGGACCCTGAAAACTGCCAGTAGTTTCCATTTGATTAGAGGAACCAGAGCTCAAGAACCTAAAAGAGAAGTCTGAATGGAAAAAAAAATAGGCTGAGTGGCTGATAAGGAATGCTGGTTTGGTTGCCAACTTTGAATTGGGAAATTCCTGGAGATTTGGGTGTGGTGTCTGGGGAAGGCTGTTTGGGGAGGGGAAGGACCTCAGCAGGTCTCCATCTTCCAGGTGAAGTGCTCTACTGCAGAGGAGTTGTAATATCAGGAGATCTCCAAGTCCTAATGGGAAGAAAAGGCATATCCTCTTGAGCCTCTTTGCTGCTTCGTCTATGAGATTAATGATTTCACACACACCCCAACAAGTGATTTATGGTGAGTTGGGATCTCCAGTAATTTCAGTGGAAGGAGCCACTCATTCCATTGCACAGGAATATACATAAAAGCAGGGGGATTCTATGTGGATACTGGACTTGAGGCTATCCATGCTTTAACAGGTGTTGTTCTGGGCAGATGTGAAAATACCTATAATTTCCTTAATTTGGCTCGCAGGATGTGGGTATTTTTAGCATAGATTTCTGCAGTCTCTGTATAAATCAGCTGGGGTATTCCATGCCTCTGCTATATTTGTTCAAAGAAATAGTCATTTGAAAGCCTTGGCAGAGAGCAGAGCATGAACGGAGGATTTGGAAGGAAAATAAGAGTCATGCTTTACTAGCATCTGTTAAAATAGCAGCTGTGTGTTTGGGTTTCATTTTTGCCTTAGAGCCCTTTTCCATTTGCACAGGAGATACTCAGCTGCCAGTTGAAAGGGACAGGTTTAGCTACATTGACATACCTTCCTCTGCAATACAGAACATTTTTTTCTGGAATGGTGTGAAAAAAAATCAGCAATCACACCTTTCTTAGAAATTATATTTCATATAAATCATGCAACATCTTTTTGTGAATGTGCTTCAGCCATCCTGCCAGCAAATGGGCTACTACTGAAAAGTGCTGATTAAGTCATGGTTCATTTGGTATTAAGCAGGTTTGGAATTTTCTTCAATGCACTGGAAAGGAGCAACACCTACGAATATGCCTATCACCACTCCACCTTCATGCGGTCAATTGGGTTTGCAGTATAAAGGACTATGGTATGCAGTGGTGAGACCTTACTCACCTTCCGCCTTTCCATCCAAATTTTCCTTTCTAGGAATTCAAATCGTGTTCCAGAACATCAATAGCTTGCATGGTAAACAGAGAGAGGACTGAACAGAAATATGAGAGGTGTGTACTGACTGCATGCATACCCATGGGCTTTCGATCAGAGAAGTCTGGCAAAATATTTTATTTATTTATTTATACACACACACACACACACACACATTAATTTTGTTAAACCGCCCACCCCCAAAGGGCTCTGGGCGGTGTACAGTAGGCCAAGGACCACATTACATCCAACGGGCCAAGAACAACATGATAACAATAAATTAAGTTAAATTAAAACAGTGTATAGAATCTATAAAAACATAAACCATAGCAGCATTAAACAAAATGACGATAGTGCAAAAGCAAGAAGCATAAAACCTAGCACTCGATCCCAAAGCCGGGAGGGGATATTATTTGATGATGTTGTTCAGACTTGAGTGCTGTTCAGTGTGCTGTTCAGACTTGAGAACAGTGCTGTTCAGTGTGCTGAGGGCGGCATTCTCATGCTAAAACTGGATTAGTCCCAAAGATTATTCCTATAATCCACTATTATTTAGACCTAAGCAAGATCAACTTTATTAAAAATTTAAGAGGCAATTCCATATTAGGAAGGTCCATATTAGCTTAATAGCTTGGGCAAGGTAATACCCCCACCTCTGGAGAAAATGCTCTGTATCGTTCCAGTGGTAACAATGAATACTATTCAAAAGCTTTGAAAATGGCAACCGACCAATTTTTTCCCTACCATAAGAACATCTATCCATACAGAAGTCCTAAATTGATATTCTTGAAGGAATGTAGACATACTGACTGCCTAGGTATTTCATGGGAGTCTTTGCTTTGAGGGCATAGCTACATGGTATGTCGAACACACATCAGATCACAGGCATGTAATTGCACTCGCAGACAGACATTAGGGGAACTCACCATAAAAATGTTTGTTTGCTTAGAGCGGCGAGGGAGCAAATGGGGAAAAAGAGCTTCCAGTTTCAATCCCTGCTTTTGTTAGTGGAAAGGGGGGGGGGGCTTTTTTCTTCTGTTCTCAGGTGTCATGTGTCCTTCTTATGCTTGTCACATAGTTGGACCCTGAATGCTTTTTCTATTAGAGGTCAGGGTGACAGCAGTAAAGATCACAGTGCTTTGATATGCTGATAGAATTCCCTCTGTAGGTCTGGTAATCTCAGGGATTTCCAGTAAAGACCTTTGTCTTCTGCCAGGATTATGGAGTAATCTGTTATTTCAGGCTCTGAGTTAAACTCTTATTTTAACTCCTTTTTGGCTTCTAACTCTTGTGGAAGGGCTGTGGCCCCCAAATTATGTAGTCATTGTGGGTCTTGTGCAGCAGAGTACATGATTGGTACGCCATGATATCTCATTAAAGATGATGGAAAAGATCTTTCTTTGTCCAAAACACAGCCCTTTTGAGTAGACAATACTGATAGGCCAGGAATCAGATTTGCCGTTGCATCATATGATTAGCTTATACAGTTTTAAAAGTATTATTTCACATTAGCGTTTTATTTCACAGTTTTATGTCACTGACAGGTTTTTATTTGAGGTGAGGTATGCAATTAAAATAAATAAATAAATCAGTTTGGCATTTTGTGATCATAATGGGCCAAGAAAACAACAGCAAAAATGGCTGCCAGAAAGAGTGAAGGTAGCTGCAAACTGGGAATAATTAACCACCTGTAATCTTCTTGAAGAGTAGGGGAATATTCAGGCTCACCTGCCTTTCATAACTACTACAGAATTGGATGAAACATGAAATATCTTAGTTTGCATTTTTATGAGTAAAAAAGTAGTGTAGCAGAATGACTAAATATTAATGATGTGTCCTGTGCCCCATATTTTCATCATGGTGAGGCTCCTTTCGCACATGCAGAATAATGCACTTTCAGTCCACTTTCAATGCACTTTGCAGCTATTTTACTGTGCAGAATAGCAAAATCCACTTTCAAACAATTGTGAAAGTGGATTGAAAGTGCATTATTCTGCATGTGCAGAAGGGGCCTGAATATCACTTTAAATCCAGTAAATATCCCAAGCTACTCAGTCAGTACTACCCTTTGTGCCTATGAAATGGATTTGAGATTTACCTGAATGAAGTTTAATTTGGATTTACTGGCAATATTATTAAGCATGATAAAAGTGTAAAAATATTCCCATGGCCATACTGCATTGTGTGTTGGATATGCAAAGATGATAACTTTAAAAATGAAATGAGAGTGTTCGTAATAATGAAGAAGAAGAGGAGAAGGAGGAGGAGTTTGGATTTATACCCCACCTTTCTCTCCTGTAGTGAGACTCAAGGTGGCCTACAAACTCCTTTCCCTTCCTCTGATTTAAACAGACACCTTATAGGTGGGGCTGAGAGAGCTCCAAAGAACTGGGACTAGCCCAAGGTCACCCAGCAGGAATATAGGAGTGTGGAAACACATCTGTATTCAGTTACATTTTCTGTGCAACTCCACTGCAGTGTAAATTACATCATAGAGCGGTGTATACTCAGAATCTTGCAGCAGTTACTAAAAAATTTTTAAAGTGAGGTTGTTTGCTTCAGCAACAAGATATTAATTCAGGCCATAGTGACCTTCATTAGATAGATGATGAATCAAATAGGAGGATAGTTGGTAGTAATCAAGAAGACAAATTATACAATCCTGTCTGTGTTCTAACACCTTCTAGGAACTCTTTTATGAGAGCCTTTAGCAGAAGATTTATCTTTTCATAAAGCTTTTAGCTTATACAGATTGAGTGAAACAAAGGTCCGTTCCACACAGCACAAAAAAGATGTCTTTGGGTCTGCCCCTTTTCACTCACACATCCCAAATAAGATGTGTGAAGGACATCTCTTTTTTTAAAAAAAAAGGTTGCTTCTGGTGTGCTTTCCAGGCAGCAAAGGAGAGAGAACAAGAGGTTGTTTCCCACCTTACCGTTTTGCTCTCTCAGTTTTACCCTCAGTTTGCGCCCAACATTTTGTGTGCAGCTGAAAGGATTCTCCCTGCTGTCATTTGCTGAAGATTGCCCCAAGACATTTGCTCTGCAAGCTCCCATCCTGGGTGCCCTTTCAGCCCCCAAAGTACATAGTTGTATTCACGTGGTCCTACCTATTTCGGCAATGTATAGTTTTCCTCTCTTTTTTTTTGATGAGCTATCTCCAAGTCGCAGGTGATTTCTGGTGACCCCATAGTGTTTTCAGGGCAAGATATATTCTGAGATGGTTTACCTCGATTCTTGGATGTGATGCAGGCCTGAACTGGTGGATTTGCTCTCTTTGGGGCATTTACCCTGGCAGAGGGACAAAAATGCCAGCAGGTGAAAGCCACAGTGTTCCGGGACCCCCAAACGCAGCACTGAGTAACACATCCGCACTCGCACACTGCAACTGGCCATGTCAGTATAGTGGGGGTGGCCTGAAGGCATTCCTGAGGGTGGACCTAACATTAGTTGGCTTTCACCAGACTTCCAGTCCAGGAGCATCTCCCTTCCTAGCCTCAAACATGCACTGTGAAAAACATGGCATGTATCCATTTTCCCCCATGAGATGTTTTGGCAGTCAGGTCCTTCCCTCCCCCCCCCTTTGGCCTTCCCACACCACCAGATAGCCCAATGGAAGTGGTGTGACAGCACAGTGGCAGCGCCTTCCCCAGCCACTGCCTGCTATGGATTGGACTGACCGTGGCATCATGGGTAGTTCCATTGACGTTAGGAAATGTCTCAACAGAAGAGAAAAACTATGCAAGAATAAATGGATAGTGATCCTCTGAAGATGCCAGCCACAGATGCAGGCAAAACGTCAGGAGAGAATGCTGCTAGAACATGGCCACACAGCCCGGAAACCACACAGCACCCAAATAAATGGATATCTCACACATTTTCTTACAAATGCGGGCAGGTTTTGGTATTTACCTTCAGGGTTGTTTGCTGAGCAAATCTGATGAGACTGTTAGCCTTCACTGATGTATAGCAGCATACTTTTGTTGATGTGGAGCCTGGTAGAACCCTTCAGCACTCCTTGGTAGATATTTACTGGAGGAAGCTTTCAATATAGAGGACGTTCCTGAGCAATACATGTTTTTAAATCTTTTTTCAAGGAATGGCCAAGTACATTGGTTCAACTCAAATGATAAAGCTTCAAAGAGCTTCTGTTAGACTCAGGGACAAAGCAGTGTTCATTGGACACTTCTGATTCCTTGTCAGATTTTGGAAGGAAAATCAGACATCATTTAACTACTGGTTATGGTTAGTTTGATTAGTTCAAAACCTTCAGCAATAAAGTTCATCAATTGTGAACAAGTGAAGTCAAGATAGTATCCAAAACAGTTGCTGCTATCTGAATTGATTTCTCAAAAAAATGGTGGTGGGGGGGGGGGTGGGAGAGGAGAGAGAGAGAATGGCATAGAAACATTCCTTCTGCGTGAAGAGGAGGGGAGATTGTTTGCATGACAGAAAATGTATTCACCAGCACCTAGAGTTGAAGCCCAATTGACTGAAGAAGTAAATACTCCTGCTTCTAGTTTTTCATTCAGAGATAAATCTAAATAACAGAAAAACCTAAAACAGCCCAGTTACACACTGGAGAAAGGGACATTACACAACACAATACATTATAGTACGAAAAAGACAAAAAAGTATTTTTAAAAAGGACATAAAATAAGCACAAAGCAAATAAGAACATAAGAAAGAGCCTGCTGGATCAGACCAGAGTCCATCTAGTCCAGCACTCTGCTACTCGCAGTGGCCCACCAGGTGCCTTTGGGAGCTCACATGCAGACTGTGAAAGCAGTGGCCTTCTGCTGCTGCTGTTCCCGAGCACCTGATCTGCTAAGGCATTTGCAACCTCAGAACAAGAAGGATCAAGATTGGTAGCCAGAGATTGACTTCTCCTCCATAAATCTGTCCAAGCCCCTTTTAAAGCTATCCAGGTTAGTGGCCATCACCACCTCCTGAGACAGCATATTCCAAACACCAATCACACGTTGTGTGAAGAAGTGTTTCCTTTTATTAGTCCTAATTCTTCCCCCCAGCATTTTCAATGTATGCCCCCTGGTTCTAGTTTATCTAGCATAAATGTTTATCTAGCATAAATAAATCATCCCCGTTTTTCCTTCTGGAAAAAGAACCAAGAAAGAGAAAAAGCAGAGCTTCTTAAATATTAAAAAACAAGAACCCACAATTGACAGGTCATCAATTGTTTGTTTTTACAAACTCCACATCAAACTATTTTTATATATAAGCTGGGGGCCAGTTTAATCATACAAACTCCATCTTATAACTTTGTTAATGCAACTTTTTGTCCACATGAGGAAACTTTCTTTTGTATGCTCAATAGTGACTCTTTCTGCAGACTGGATCCAATGAATACAACAAAAATTCCACTTTAAATTGTTCCCTGTATTTGCTGTCTTCATACAACAAGCCACAACAACCCATCTGGAACACGGAAATTTCATCGTACTACTGCAGATTCATATTTTGAGAAGTTTGCAATACCAGGGAGAAGATTCTTCTGTCAGCATTGTGGATTGCCACAGACTAATGGTTCAATATACAGCAGCCATCTGAACATATGTAGAAAATGGGGTATTTGTGGGAAATATGAAAAATTCATATATAGGATGAAAGAAGTGATATGTGACAACAATTTTTTATACATAGTGTCAGTTTTTATTCTTTGATTGGCATATTATAGCTCACCAAGAAACTATCTTTTTCTAGTTCTGGTGCATGTACAGCATTAATAGTATGTTCAGGGATGATTTCTGTTTCCATTTAAGATAAAGTCAGGAATAAAATAAAAAGAAAAATCACACTGGTTACTCAGTTATAGTAGGAAATAAGCTTCCTCCGAACTTCAAAATTTCAATTATAGACATAACCTGTGATTGAATGCTGATTCAGCCATCAATTGTGCCCTTCCCACCATGGTTCAGTGGACTAAATGACTTCTAGTTTTTTATAACACCCTATGCACAGTTATTCATTTATACATCTGTACTCTGTCCTGTGACTTTTCAAAAGTGGGTGTGGGACAAAACTGCAGAAGATTGCTTGGTGATGGAATAAATGCTAGCCAATCAGTGTTATCCACGGTAAACTAACAAATTTGCCAACTGACTTTTTGTCAGAACTCCACATTGAAAAGGAAAGGGAAGTGTTGTTTTGGAATGAACATTAAGAGCACACTTCACAGTTGGCCAAAATATATTTTTATATTGGTCTTCATCCTTAGAATTAAGAGAACACTAAAGGACAAATGGGTCTTTCATTCAAACACCTTCTGTTAGGCTCCGCCACTGATCCATGCACTATGTAATCTGTGTTGCATAATGCCATAAACAGACAGCAGGTTTACCATGCAAATAAGCTGAAGGGGAAAGCAGCTTCATCCCAATAAGTCAAACATAGCCAAGTGAAACACTACAGGAGAAGGCACCTTTCAAAACAGGAATTTTAAAAAAGATTCCTTTGATTCCAGCATATGCTTCAAGAAAAACACATAAGGCCCTAAACAGAAAAGTGCTACTGAGTTATCCAGTTAAACAGAAACTTATAGCTATTAATAGAGTTTTAAAAAAAACTCAAACCAGATATATATCCCTTTTTTTATAAACAAACAAACTTGGTTCTCCATGGTAAAATGGCTTCATGCCAGCTGTGCCCATCATCTGCTGTGTGCAAGCTGGCTTTCATGAGGCTTTCATTTCACTTCAGTAACCTGGCAGCACAACAAGTAAGCAAAACAATAAAAGCTACATTTTGGAAGTAGCTTCTATAGAAGATTTTGGTTGCTGGCCAGTGTCCATAGACAGCTTGTTATGCTCTAAATACACTTCTAGGTTTTATATGAATGTTATATTTATCAGAGCTAAAGATGGGTGATTAACACTTTAAGCCAACAACATTGGAAAGCCTGTTAGGTGCCTTTCACTGATTTTTTTTTAGTCCTGCAATTGATATGATTCTTTTTTGTGGTCTTGGAATCAAGTAGCATCTTCGCTTTCTGTGGACACAGTCATCAATTAATTTCTATTTCAGACCTCTAAAGAATAATGTTGACCATGCTGAAACAACCATACCGGGTAACTGGGTAAAAATCCTAGTGTTGCAAACTAAATATTGAATTTGCACCATGTGGATACTCAGAGATAAAACTAAAACTAACTGCTGAAGATTGTAGATCAGCTTCCAGTCTGAAAAGGTCACAGGATGCCAATTCCTGTGTTGATAGAGATGGCCCAAAGAATAAACACTGTTTCCCAGGACATCAGGAACTGGAAAGCTTTTTCCTGACCTGAAATGATCCATCAGTACACACAGGTTTCCCCAGTGGTGCAAACAGAAGTGGCCTGTTGCTGTTTCTCATAATGAATATGTCAAGGGAAGAAGCTTAAACCTCTCTCTTCCTAAAAACTGTAGCCACAATCCAGACTGGATCTAAGCATGCCTAGAAATTAAATTCTGAGCACAAAAATCCCTCAGTTTGTACAGGACCAAGGTAGATGTGGTAGGGACTATTACATGTGAATTAGGGGTGTGTACAGGGGAAAATTCCAATATAATTTTGGGTTTGAGGGGGGCAGTTTCCATAAATGCTAATTTTCAGGTAGAACATTACAGGCTCAGGATTCAGTTGGTTTGGTCCCAGAGCCGAGGGCAATTATTTTCAATGCGGAATATACATCAGGGTTTATGTCAGCTGTTTATAATGATAATGTCACCAAATTTGCACAGAACACAGTCCACATAATAATAATCATAACCATAACCATAATAACCATAATAACCATAATAATATATATATATAAAGCTAACCATCCGTTTGTTAGTGACTCCCTAACGCCGAAACGGCTGGACGGATCGCCCCCAAATTTTCACATGATGTCCCTCCCTGTTGCGGGCATGTAATCGGACCTTCAAATTGCCAAAAGTCCATACCTGAGCCAGGTAAAACGTCTTTTTCCTGGCGCACCAGGCCATGAAGCTGGCTGTGTTTAACTGTCACCCTTAGAATGTTCGTTCAGCTTGTCTGTCTGTGACCTGAGGGCTTGGTATGAGGGCTTAGAATGTTCGCGCAGATGGGCAGAGATGAGCAGTGAAAACAGTAAATAGGTAATACTGTTACGTAATATGAGTGGAAGTGAAACACATACACATTTTGCCATGTGAGACGTCAGGTGGGGTCCCCCCCCATACACATATGCAGGTAACTTTCACTCTCTGTGCCTCACCCACTACTGCCACACAACACACATACTCTCATCCACATCCAGCTCATCCTTACACACCTCACTCTGCCCACCTTCACATCCAACCACCACTTACCCACTTCCTCACCCATATTCGCAACAGCTCTCTTTTACTAAAAGCAAGCTGGAGTTTGCCTTTTTCTTCTAAGAAAATCTGCGGGGTAGGGGTGAACCAACACTACTGCCTCTGCTTCTTTTGCACGTGGCCCTTTAAAAACCCAGGGAGCTGGCCTCGATCTGAGCGCCTCACCACCCTGCCTCTGCTGCCTGACCGGGATAGCCTCCTTGCCCCAGCTCTGCCTTACCCAAGCCAGGACTGTGCGTGTCAACCAGCCTCATGGACAGCGGGATTCGCACTCTGGACAGTTCCATTGTGGAATGGAAAGGGTTACCTTATACTAAAAACCAAGACAGCACCATATAATAATGTGAATTTAAAAGGGAAAGAGGGATTCCATTTGACCACCCCAGAAGAAGAAGAAGAAGAAGAAGAAGAAGAAGAAGAAGAAGAGGAGGAGGAGGAGGAAGAGGAGGAGAAGGAGTTTGGATTTATATCCCCCCTTTCTCTCCTGTAGGAGACTCAAAGGGACTTACAACCTCCTTGCCCTTCACCCCTCACAACAAACACCCTGTGAGGTGGGTGGGGCTGAGAGAGCTCCGAAAATCTGTGACTATCCCAAGGTCACACAGCTGGCGTGTGTGTGGGAGTGCACAGGCTAATCTTAATTCCCCAGATAAGCCTCCACAACTCAAGCTGCAGAGCTGGAAATCAAACCCAGTTCCTCCAGATCAGAGTGCACCTGCTCTTGCCACTATGCCACTGCTGCTCTCAAAATGCTATGCTGGGGATCATTGGACCTGCATGGACATCTGTGTGGGTTGCGGACTGAGATGAGAAGGACAATTGCCACAGCAACGCGTGGCCGGGCCCTGCTAGTAATAATAATAAATGTCTGTTCTTAACTTCAATCAATGCCTGTTCTTGACTTTCATTCACAAAATTGGCCAGCACATGCTTCTCCTCTTCCACTGTTTGCTGTACCTGCAGTAAGCCTCTGCCACCAGATCTCCAGGGAAGGTATATCTATCAGTATCACTCTGTGGGTGTAAGGCATGGTGCATTATCATAAGCTTCCGAGTTTTTCTATCCAATGCATCCAGCTCAGCCTGTGTCCAGTTGATGATTCCTGCAGTGTTCCTGATGATGGGTATGGCCCAGGTCCAACTTCTGGAGAAGATCAAGGACAAGGTGGACAACGAAAAGACCTGGATGTGGTTAATAACTGGAACTCTGAAAAAGGAAACAGAATTCCTGATTTTAGCTGCTCAAGAGCAAGCCATTAGAACAAATTCGATCAAGGGCAGAATTGAAAAATCTTCATATGATGCAAAGTGCAGATTGTGCAAAGAAGCTGATGAAACTGTAGATCATGTCCTCAGCTGCTGCAAAAAGATTGCCCAGACTGAGTACAGAGACACAAATCAGTGGCCAAGATGATCCACTGGAATTTGTGCAAGAATTACAACATAAGAACAGCTAAGAACTGGTGGGAACATTGTCCAGAGAAAGTTATGGAAAATGAGAAGGTCAAGTGGGACTTTTGAATCCAAACGGAGAAAGTGTTGAAACACAATACACCAGACATCACCATGATCGAGGACAAGAAAGTGACCATCATCGACATAGAAGTACCTGGTGACAGCAGGATCATTGAAAAAGAACACAAGAAGGTCACTAGATACCACGATTTGAAAATCGAGCTTCAGCGTCTATGGCACAAACCTGCCGAGGTCATCCCAGTGGTAATCGGCACACTGGGCACAACCCCAAAAACACTAGGGCAGCACTTGAAGCATCTTCAAATTGACAAAATTAATATCTGTCAGATTCAGAAGGCAGCCCTGCTGGGATCCGCACGAATACTACACTGATACATTACAACTTCCTAGGCCTCTGGGTGAGGCTCAAATTGTAATGAAAGGCCAACAACCAGCTAAAGAACTGGCAGCTTTAAAATCAACCAATAAAACTAAGTTCAAGTGGATTGAATAAAGGGGTTCTATTTTACAGACTCCCAAAGTAGGTGACTGCACAGCTGCACTTCTACAGATTCCTAAAATGGCAGCCAAGCAGCCTAGCAGTAGATCTTCAGCAGATTGCAGAACTTTTTTTAAAAAGTCTGCATTTTCCTGTTCTTAGAGTAAGTGACTGACAATAAATAATTCTAATGAATATGTAAAAGAGAAATCTACTACACCAAGACTGCAGGCTAGAGCACAATAGATCAACACAGAACAAAATTAGGCAACTACGTGCTCTATTTAATAATATCTAATAACCCATGAAAGTGAATGAAGTGCATAACATATATAATACATTAAACTAACAACATACAAGAAGACAATGACCTATGTGTCCAAGCCAGCTGGCAAGCACAGGAAAGTCCTTGAAATAAGGAGAACATATAAGAGTCCTGGTACCGTATTCTCAAGGCAGGAAATGTAAAGCACTTTCATGTCCAGAATGGAAGCAGGTAAGTTTCAGGTAGTGGTAGATGGGAAAATCTGGAGCTCACCTGTTTTGCTGACAAAACAGTTTCATCAGTAATGTTTTAATCATACGCTTGCCTATATAGGAGTAACAGAACAAAGTCAATAATGAATACAAAGTGTCTTGTGATGTTTCCTCAGAAAAAATGAGGTGGCCTAAGCAGAAGTAATGTCTACTTGTCAATTGCTGTAGCCTTCAGTCTTGGTGTAGTAGGTTTCTCTTTTATATATTCAGTGTTTTCTGCTACACTCCCCCTTCTTTTGCATAGTTCAATAAGTATTTCTAACCTTGCACCTGAAACATCTGCATTTGTCATCCTTGCTTGCTGAGGTCTCTCTGTTTTCCTTTCACAAAACGAAAGCAGCTTCCTTTGTACATTCCCCACATACCTTTCTACCAATCTACCATTAATTCCTATGGCGGACTTTTCAGGGGGGCTAGAGTGACTGTTGCTCAAAACGCCATCAGAATGGCAGTGGAGTGAGTGGTGCCTGTCCTCTAAAGAACCCCAAGCTTAACATCAATTGGGCCAAGGGGATGGACTCTGCAGTGCCCTACACAAGCTGCCTCCAGCATGCTCTAAGTGGGGGTGGGGGGTTTCAAGCAGTGACTGATCCTGGGGTTTTCAAAAATCACCAAACTGGTCAGTGGTGGGATCCAAAAAATTTAATAACAGGTTCCGATGGTGGTGGGATTCAAACAGTGGCGCCGCCGCAAACACGCACCTCCAGTCCCTATTGGGCAGGGAGCTTGCTTTAGTAACCCCTTCTCGGCACTCAGAAAAAATTAGTAACCACTTTCTAGAGAAATGGTGAGAACTGGTTGGATCCCACCTCTGAAGCCGATGGTTCTTTTCACATATCCTGTGCTGATCCTGTTGTCAGGCAAACACTGCGGCAGCTGGGCCAGTTTATTTTTCCCGCCTGCCACCTGATCTCCCCGCCCCAGCAGCCCGCCTCCCTGGCTTCCCCTTCTGATGTCATGTTCTTCTCTCCCGCTGACTGTTGTAGCCATTCCTGACATATTGTTCCGCTCATGACAGTGGTCCGTCGACATTCCTCTTCGGTTAATGGGGAGTGCAGGTCCAGAATTTCCTCATTCCCCTCTTTGTGCATACTGTGTACTCGAGGAGCTGTGCTTGGAAACCACGCTTGTGCAAAAGAAATGTGAGTATTTCATCTCGGTCTTCACTCAATTCCTACATGGAAGCACGCAGCAGTTCGAAGGGAGGAGCCAGGATAACATTGACCCGGAATTTACGATCCCTGTTGTACCCCCGGTGTAATTATGCCATGCGGAAAATGCCACTGTTTACCAATCAGAATTGTACCAGAGTGTGTGCTGCCAGTAAAGAACCGCCAAGGTTGAAGTAAATTGGGCCAGGGAGATCAGTTCTACTAGTTGCTGTTTTCCCAGTCCTGGGAGTTGCTAAGAACAAACAAGAAATCTCGTTCTTCAACATTTTTGTCTTCATGTTTCAGTTTGGAGCAGACCTTTCAGCTACTAACCTCCTGCACTCCATGCCTTGGCCCAGTATAATGACAAAATCAAAGCCACGTCTGTCACATGGCTCTGATGGGAGAAACTTGGTTCTGGCATAGATGCATGAGTTTTATCTTTGCTCCACGAATGCATAACTATAGAAAGTTCTGGAAAGATACTCCCTGGTCTCAAGAAATCATTGATCTTGTAGATATGAACATATACGCTATCTGTTCCTGTATTACATTTTATTCATATTTTATTCACATTTTATTCACATTTTAGATCTATGCCCTCAAATGGTAAAATATTAACTACCTTTGGTATTATTAATTGATTCCCATTTTTTGTACATGACTAGGAAATTAGCCTAAATAGTAATGTAAAAAGCAGCACTCTTAGAATTTCAAGAAAACCTTGATATGTTTTGCCATACTATGAATTATAATGCACTGTCATTATCAATGTAGGTTGTTATAATTTACTTCTGACATTCAGATTTAGCTGTTAGGCATATTGTTGGAAATGGATCCTATTCACTCTCCTGCCTCCTAAATGCCCTTCATGTTTCAGTAAAACAATCCAATCAAAACTAAAGACCAAAAGCACTGTAAAGCAAGCCAAGCATACAAACAGTTCCTAAGCATTCCTGCTTGCCTGAGGCTTTTAATTTTCTTAAGCTGGGTGTTAGAATATCTAAATGTTCCAAAGAAAATATTGGTATATGGGGTTGTTCTCTTTGTAATCCATTCCAATCTCTTCCCAACATGAAAAGCACCTAATAAAGACCTGGACATTTTTTGCATTTGGCCTCTAAGGCCCTGGGCACTCCCCTCCAACCCATGAAACTGCATAATTCTGCTTTGTAAGCAACAGAGGAATGGCATGGCTGAGCCATGATCATATCTGTGCTTTGAATTTCTATGTCTCTTTTATGTTGCACAGTTCGTTTGTTTGCTGAGGCCCGCCTTACAGGGCATTTTTATGTAGAATTACACAAGTCTAATCCCAATTAAATCAACAGACATGGTCTGGAGTAACTATGAATAGGATTGCATTATTTATGTACCATGTAGGATTCTTACTCTCATATTTAAACCTGTGCAACATTAGCATGTTTGGAATTCAAAGGATGGGAGAGTATTTGGTAGCCAGGTTGCTATGGGCAATCTCTGGGAGCATGTTGGGGGTAGAGATTGGCATGTTGGTATCACGCCAATGTACTGAGATCACTTTTAGTGAAAACGTTCGGCAGAGAAGGCCAAGCTAACTTCGTTGCTTAAAGAAAATAATTACGATTTTGGACAATTGGAAACTCCTGATAGACTATTTGGGTAAAATAGAAAAGAAATAAATTGATGCTTAGTGGTTTTGAAGGCTAAGGATTGTTAAAATAAGAACCAGCAGAGAAAAGTGAGACTTTTATTAGCAGTAGCTCTAAAGAGTCCATTTTATTTAGGTGGTTAATGACCAAGTGGTTAAAAAACTACTTTTAGTGTTAATATTTGGTGTAGAAAACCGTGGGAGTCCTTATGTAATATTTGCCTTGTACTTTGGTAAATTTTTCTTTGTGTGTTTTTGGTGATGTAAAGACTTTTAAATACCAATCTTAATGGGAAAAAACCTTTAGTGAAAACTTGAAGTGTCTTCATGGGACCCTCTAAGATTTGTTAAGCCTTTTTGAACAGCCATAGATGCAAGTTTCCTGCTGCCCCACCGCTTGTCACCATTTTCTCCTGTCAACCATTTGGATGCCAGCTGGCAGAAGTAAGCTTTGCTGGGAAGAGAGTATCAGGGCCATCATCAGTACACTTTGAAGTGGGGCAACTGTGAATGTCCCAGGGATACTGACAGAGTCCACAGCCAACCCATAAGCCTCTCCTACAGCCTCTCCTTCTCCCCTGCTCACTCTTGATGCCTCCCCACCAGAGGCGTAGCTGGGCCAGAGTGTGCCCAGTGCGCACTCTGGCTTTTTCACACACACCTCGCGGCGCCCCCCTGCGGCACCCCCCCCCCCACTGTGCCGGGAAAGCGGTGCCCCATCTCCCATTCTCCCATCTCCCATCTCGCCATCTCCCATTCTCACTTTAGAAAACCAAGCAGGTTTGAGACTGGCCTTCTAGCCTCATGGGAACCACATTCTGTGGTCTCCTGGGAAATGTAGTTCCCACCAGAACAGGAAGGCCTGTTCTGCACCCTGCTCAGTTTCCTAAAGTAAGTGCAGGGGGGTGCTGCGGGGGGGCGCTATAAGGGGGAATCATGTCACTCTCTGTGGGAAAGTTCCCTCCTACAAGGGCGCTTCATCATCATTCTTTACTTTAGGGCACTGAGCAGGCTGTAGTACAGGCCTTCCTGTTCTTGGCCTGGGAGAAACTACATTCTGTGTGAGATCCTGGGAAATGTAGTTCCCACCAGAACAGGAAGGCCTGTTCTCCAGCCTGCTCGGTTTTCTAAAGTAAGTGTGTGGGGGGGGGCACCACGGGGGGGAAGGGGGAGGGGCCGGGGGATTTTGTGCCCCCCACATGACCCAAATCCGTGCGCCCAGAGCGTCGCACCTCCCCTTCCCCTGGGAGCTTCGCTGCTGCTCCCCACCATCCATGCTCCAGCATATCAGGGGAAAGTATGCAGGTTATGTGTGGTGGCAGTACTCCCAGAGCTGTAGCAGCCATCTCTTAGTTACACACATTGCCCATGCCCTTCAGGGAAGGGCATGGGACCATGGGAGAACTTGCATGCAAAATATTGGGAGGAGTCATGATTAGGCACATGGACTGTTGCAAGGGCAGTGGGAGTAAACTGATAGAAATGGCAGTGAGAGCAGGCCAAAAGCCCTTCAAAATCTGGAACCAGCCCTGGAGACTATACAGGAATACTGTGTACATGCCATCATGGACAGCCCAGTATGGTATAGTAAAAGGAAAACTTTTTTTAAAAAAAATTCTTTTTAAAAGCTAAGGGTTAGTGTGGTTTAACGGGTAGCATGTCAGATTTGAGGAGCTGTGAGACTGCGTCCCTACTTGGACCCTAAAACTCTCTTGGAAATCTTAGGCCGGTCATTCTTGCTCAACCCAGCCTACCTTACAGGGCTATTGTGAGAATAGAACACTGCTCTGAGCCATTTGGCGGAAGAATTGTCAAAAATTCAATAGCTATATGAAATAGTAGCATTCAAAAAGGACATCTATATGTTTCAGTATACAAAATGCCTTACTACATGATTGCTACCTCCAATTATTACTACTACTGATAATCTCTACTATTCTTACCCTATGTTTTATTAGCGGTGATAAAGAGTACTAACTACGGTAATCTGTACAGATTCCATATCAGATACTATCTGGTAAAGCAGAGATTATAGGATGGATCCTATTCTCTGTCACAACAGGGTATTTTGAGAAATGCACAATATTTTGTACTGAATCTAGTAAGTACAGCTTACAGCTAATGGATCAGCAATGTTCCATGTTTAATTTACTTTAATACAGATTTTTTTTCCCCTCAGAGATATCAGTTCTTCTATTTTTCGTATTTGTAGGGTTTTTTGCATTATATACAGATGCTGTGTGAATTTTATAAGCAACATATTTGGTATTTATGCATAAAATGTACATCCTTTATATATAATGTTGACCTATTGATGCACAAATAACCCTGAACAAAGTATGTATTTCATAATGAAAAATTCAGTGGAAGTAAATTTGAAGAAGGGGGAAGTACAATTAAAAGGAGGATTTGTGGATCAAAAGAACAGGAATGAGAAACTTGAACTCATGTGTAAAGTCAGAAGAATAGCTGAGAATATGACAATTTGTACATCTTCCATAAATATCAACTTCACTAGTGGGTCACTCCTTCCAGAGTTTTCAACTTTTAATGTTTAAGTGTTTAAAAAGGCCACTGTAGAACTCATATTGCAAAACCTTGGGATATCAAAAGGGCATTTGTAAGACATAAATTAATCAAAAGTTGGACATTTCTTTTAACCAATGATCTGATTTTTGATGGTAAGACGAGATAACGTTGTTTGGGAAATTTGACATTTTGTTCTAGTTCTGCTGGATGGAGCAGAATGCACCAGTTAACTCAGTAATAAAGAATTGAGGATGGTATTTCCATTGCATTACAAAGGTCACCATAAATTCTATACTTCAAGAAGAGTAGTATGTTCTAACTGATCTAAAGCATAGTTAATCTCATTAGCAAATTTCAGACTCAACATGGGATTAGATTCATTTAATTTTAGTTCATCATATACCATGACAAGGCTAATGTTAGAAATTAGCTTGCCTGCATTCATATATTTTTCGAGACCTTTATCCAGAAGCAATCAGTCTCATGCTTCAATATGTTTGGCTTCAAAACAGAAATCTTGAGTGATGCATTGTCTTTATACATTTAAGAGATATAGGAGACAGTCTTTTGATGTTGATAAGTATGCTAGTTAAATGCAGCAACACAGATGAAAACATCAGAAGACTGGGCATCCTTCCATTCAAATAACTCAATATCTAGGTGCTAAAGAAATAGACAATTCTGGCATTACTTTCCTCTGAAGAACATTTGTAGAACAGTATTCAACTTTTGTAGAACAGTATTCAACTTTTAGATTCCCAACTTTTTTGAGCCTGCAGGCACCTTTGAAGTTCCGGCACAGGGTGGTGGGCTGTACAAGAGATGGAGATGCTACAAGAGATGGAGATGAAGCAGCCACAAAATACAGTGGAATTATATAATCCAACTCTTCAACATTTCAGTTGAAACTCTGCTTAGCAGGATGCTTTTTTAAAATGAGCATATAGTTTAGACATGTATTACATACACATCATTTGACAAATACTGCTGAAGCAACTTTTTAAATGTTAACACAGCCAATCCAGTAGCCAATCAGAAGCCCTGCTGGGCAAAAGCCCCACGTGGCTCTGCCCACTTTCTAAAAACACTTCGTGGCCACCATGGCACCACACTGGGGATCCCTGTTTCAGACTAGTTGCCTGCCAGGATAGTTAGCCCATCCTCTATTCTGTTGTACCTCCATCAGGAGGATATGTATTGCCTAGTTACACAAAGAGTACTGGAATGCCTACCCAGAAAGCTAGAGATATAAATTATAAGATACAGGTATGACAGGCTTGTGGGACATAGATCTCTAATCCAATCCATAGTTTCTGCCTTAACGATAACACTAGTTTTCTGGGCCTGTACGACAGTATTAGTCATGTCTTTATGAACCTGCCTCTACTCTTTAAAGTATATGTTGCAGAATCAATTCTATTCTAACCTATTCTGTAATATTTTGAATAATAACTATTGACAAGTATATTAACAAACAACTATTTCCACAAATCAAAGGGAGGCATATATTCCAATTTTTGAAGGGGAAAAAGGGGGAAACTCCTGGTCAACTTTCTCCCCCTACCTATTTTTTTTTTTATGCAAGAAGTTATTTTGGGCTTTAAGACTGCTATTTGGGTGGCAATCTTTTTCTCATTCAAGTCCTCGCTTTGAACTGAGGAATATAAATATGGGAGCCTACTGAGTCATAACTATCTACTCTGAAAAAAAGCTCACAAGCAAGTGGGATGGCACAGCGTTGTCTGTTACACTGATATAATGTTAGAGTCAAAAGAATGTTCATTCTGTCACTAGATGCTCAGCATGAGAGAGTTCAACCGGTATTGATGAGATTACTGTTCAGGGACAGACATTATAGAATGATAGATAAGACTTGTGTTTGATATGCAAACATTGATCTGCTGCTAGGTTACCTAATCCAAGTAAACCTCTGAGTAACTGACACAAATATCTGCTTCAAGTGAGGCCTGGTAATAAATAATTCCCTGGTTTTTACATAAAAACTCTTCAAACACATTTTTCTCATCTCGTGCTAATAACTCCTGACACCATCAATATTCATATCTGAAGATGAATTCAGAAATGACTGAATGAATATGATGAAACAAACAGGACTTTTCAGCAGTCAGAATGAAAGTTTCAGTCCACTGTGTGTAGAAGCCAAAATTGCATTTAAATAATACATAATAAAGAACATAAAATTAAACTGAAACTGATCATGAAGATACCTATCAGGATTCAGATATACTAGCAAAGGCAGCCCAGATGCAAGTCTATTATTATTTTGGAATTTGTCCATCAAGAAACTTCAGCAAAGTTGACTTTCCCATGATGATAGCAATTCCATCCACTATATGGTCTAGACATGTTAACTACAAGACACACATTGGAACTAGTGGGGGAGTAATTTAGGATTTAAGTTTATGTCTTCCAAGCTTTAATGTATTGCTATGAACTAAGGGGTAAGGATTCTTTGTATTGCTTTGAACTAAGGATTCTTTACTGCCTCATCTCTTGTTCCATTTGGTTTCTGCATTTCTCCCTAATTCCCCTTGTTTTACACAATGTTCCTGCTTTTCCACATAAAAATAGGGTCATGCTTGGATTAGGATAGATTTTTATTACTCTTTCCCATTGTTTTTACAACCACATTTTGCTGAGATGGTTTTCTGAAAGCTATGACAGACTGTCAAGGTTCCATTGCAAATGGTGATATTCCATGCTGGCTAGAGTAATTTCTTTCCTGAATCAGGGCCATCACACCCAATTCTATCAGCAGCAGCAGTTAGTGAAATGCTCCTAGGAGGTTCACAGAACTGTCTTCTTCTCCATGTTCCATTCTGATTTTTTTCCGTCATTTCCCACTGGTTTGGGAATACCTCTCTCCTGACATTCAAAGAAAAGAAAAGAAAAGAAATATCAGGACTGACTGTGGGGGTTTCAACATGGAAACAGGCTTGTGTGATTTCTCTGGTGCTGGTGCAGCTACTGATTCAACACCATGCACCTTCCACATGACAGGTTTTCCCACAGTTTCCCTGCCCTCGTCCCCAGCAGCAGCCATCCCTCTGGGCCACGCAAAAAAGGATTATGACGAACGCATGGCTGTGAACATCAAAACCAGCAACAAACAGTTCTTCAAGTACATCAAAAGCAGGAAGCCAGCAAGGGAAGCGGCAGGGGTCCGCTAGGATGACAAAGGAACAAAGGGTGTGCTAAAAGATGACAGGGAGATTGCAGAAAAGCCAAGAATGAATTTCTTTGCATCTGTCTTCACCCAAGAGGAGGTGAGGAACATTCCTGCACCTGAACCAAGCTTCTTAGGAGGCGAATCCGAGGAACTAACGAAGATAGTGGTAGACAAGGAAGAAGTTCTGGCAGCCATTGATAAACTAAATGCTACCAAATCCCCTGGCCCAGATTGCATTCACCCAAGAGTTCTTAAAGAGCTCAAGCATGAAATTGCTGATGTTCTCACTTTAATATGCAACTTACCCTTGAAATCAGGCTCCATCCCTGAAGACTGGAAGATGGCCAATGTCACACCAATCTTTAAGAAAGGATCTAGGGGGGACCCGGGAAATTGTTACAGGCCAGTCAGTTTGACATCTGTTCCTGGTAAATTAGTAGAATCTATATCATTAAAGATAAAATTATAAAACATGTACAAAAGCAAAACCTGCTGAGAAAGAGTCAGCCTGGCTTTTGCAGAGGCAAATCCTGTCTTACAAACTTACTTCAGGAGTTCTTTGAGGATGTAAATAGGCATGTGGATTAGGGGGAACCAGTGGACATTGTCTACTTGGATTTCCAAAAGGCTTTGGACAAAGTTCCTCACCAGAGACTATTGAGAAAACTCAGCAATGAAGGAATAAGAGGGGAAGTCCTCCTATGGATTAAAAACTGGTTGAGAAACAGGAAGCAAAGAGTGGGTGTAAATGGGAAATTCTCACAATGGAGAGATGTGGCGGAGTGGTGTCCCCCAAGGATCCTCGTGATTGGGGACCAAAGTGCTCTTTAACCTTATTCATAAAATGACCTAGAAGTAGGGGTGGGTAGCTGGTGGCCAAGTTTGCAGGATGATACCAAATTATGTAGGGTGGTGAGAACCACAAAGGATCATGAGAGGAGCTCCAAGCGGACCTTGATAAATTAGGGTGGAGTGGGCTAAGAAATGGTGTTCAAATGCAGTTCAATGTAGCAAAATGCAAAAGTGATGCACATAGGGGCAAAAAAATCCAAAACCTCTCACATTAACACGCTTACAGGGGTCAGTGCATTTCAGTCACACAGACCAGGAAAGGGATTTGGGCGCCCTTAATTGATAGGTTCCATGGGAATGTCAAAAACTCATAATGTATGGCAGCTGTGAAAAAGGCAAACTCTATGCTGGGGATAATTAGAAAAGGAATTGATAATGTAAAACTGCAAAGATTAGTCACTGTTCTCTTATATAAATACTGTGGAAGCGACCTGGCACTTGGAGGTACTGTAAGTTCAGTTCTGGTCACCACATCTCAAAAAAGGATATTGAAGAGATAGAAAAAGTGCAGAGAAGGGGCAACGAGGATGATTGAGGGACTGGAGCACCTTCCTTTATGAGGAAAGGCTGCAGCGCTTTGGGACTCCTTTAGCTTTGGGAGAGTGAGACGCCTGAGGGGATATGGATTGAAGTCTATAAAATTATGCATGGGTGGTAGAAAATGCTGGACAGAGAGAAATTTTTCTCTCTCTCTCACAATGCTAGAACCAGGGGCATTCATTGAAAATGCTGGGGAAGAATTCGGACTAATAAAAGGAAACACTTCTTCACGCAACGTGTGATTGGTGTTTGGAATATGCTGCCACAGGAGGTGGTGATGGCCACTAACTGGGATAGCTTTAAAAGGGGCTTGGACAGATTTATGGAGGAGAAGTCAATTTATGGCTACCAATCTTGATCCTCTTTGATCTGAGATTGCAAATGCCTTAACAGTCCAGGTGCTCGGGAGCAACAGCCGCAGAAGGCCATTGCGTTCACATCCTACATGTGAACTCCCAAAGGCACCTGGTGGGCCACTGCGAGTAGCAGAGAGCTGGACTAGATGGACTCTGGTCTGATCCAGCTGGCTTGTTCTTATGTTCTTAAACCATTATAACAATTACAATTGGTTCTATGAATTCAAAGTTTTCATTGAAACAAAAAATCTCTATCATAGAAGGGGCTAGAGAGTTGTTCTTTTTAAAATGAAAGCTGGGAATTGACAGAATTAGTGACACTTATTGTTATAACAATATATTGATATGGCAATATGAAATTGCCAATATAAAAATAAACAGAGTCCTTCAGTGGTGGGGAAAAGAAATGACAGGGGAACAGAAAATGAATGCCACGAGGATGGGATCTTGACTTTCTTTCTCACGCTTATGGCACCCATCCTGGCTCTACTACGATCTTTCCTAAAAAGCCAAGCAGGTTTGAGAAAGATCTTTGAAAAGCCAGGGAGGTGCATGACTGCATCACAATGCTTTGTTAAATTAGGAAATAAACTTGTTTCCCAACAGCATTGAACCTGGGGCAGATAACCCACAGGACAATGGCCTACTTTCCAGAAACAACGTAAGCCTTTTACTAGAAGCAATCAGAGTGATAATTTAATTTACTGTTGTAAAACTAAGTATATTTGACTACCTGTTCTAAACATTACCTTCTCAGAGGCATTTCAGTGAGTGCTGCCTAAAAATACCCACCTATAAATAAAAGCTGTTATGTAATTTTCACAACATCTCTTTCTGAATTCTCCCTTATCATTCATATAAATGCAGATCAATCTCTGCCTCAGTGATCAACTGTACATTTAAGTACAAGTTTCTGGCTGTAATAAAATACCTTTAAAATTTCAGCTGTCCTAACACTGAATGGCTATCAAAGGGGGGAAATTGACTTTTTACGTACTGATAATTTAATTCTGGTGTAACTTAGAACAACTATGGTCCATCCACAAAGTTAAAATAAAATGTCCTGACGATGCAAAAAAAAAAAAAAAAAAAGGATTCCTGGAAAGGCACTCTCCACAGACTTCTTCCCAAGACATCCTTCGGCTGCCATATTTCTGCTCAAGACATCTTTTTTTAAAAAAAAATGCTTCAAAGTGCACCATTTCCCCCTAAGTCACCCGCAAGATATCTCCTGCCTAGCTGTGCAGAATGCAGGTCTCGGGAGGCATCTCATGTTTTCCACTCAACCATTTTGCTCTTTGATCAGTTTCACCCACAGTTTGCACCTAGCATTTTGTGTCCAGCTGAAGGGATTCTCCCTGCCGCCATTTGTTGGAGGTTGCCCAAGGATGTTTGCTCTGCAAAAAGTACATAGTTGTACTCAGGTAGTCCTGCCAACTCTGGCAATACATAGTCCCCCCCCCCTTGTTTTGAGGAGCAGTCTCTAGTGCTACGCAGACACAAATACAAGAATCTTAGGCTCATTCTGCACATGCAGAATAATGCACTTTCAAACTGCTTTCAGTGCTCTTTGAAGCTGTGCGGAATGGCAAAATCCACTTGCAAAAAGTTGTGAAAGTGGTTTGAAAACACATTATTTTGTGTGTGCCGAAGGGGCCTTAGACATTCGGAAGACCCATCCACCTCCCATTGAGAAGCATTGGGTTGACCTGTGTTCTTTTTTTGTGTAGTAAGAAAAAAAACTAAGTTGGTCTGTGGAGGGCAGGTCAACCCAATGCTTTTCAATGAGCAGCAGACTGGTCTTCCGAACAGCTAAGATTCTCTTATGTGCATCTATGTAGCTATAGAGATTGCTCCTCAAAACAAAAAAAGAAAAGAAAAGAAAAGGGAAACTATGTATTGCCAGAATTGACAGGACCAACTGAGTACAGCTATGTATTCTTCAGGTTGAAGAGATGCCCAGGATCAGAGCCTGCAGAGCTAACATCCTGGGGCAACCTTCAGTAAATGACAGCAGGGAGAAGCCCTTCAGCTGCCACACACAAAATGTCAGGCGCAAGCTGAGGGTGAAACTGACCAAAGAAAAAAGAGACAGCCTTTGCTGTCTCGAAAGCACCCAGAAGCCACCTCTTTTTAAGACGTCCCCTGGACATCTTATTTTGGGTGTGCGAGTGAAAAGAGGCAGTCGCCCCAACATCCCACAGTAAACATCCCACGGACATCTTGTTTGTGCTGTGCAGAATGTACCTATGTTGGTCTGCCACCACAAAAATCACCCAAAACATTACGTATCATCATCCTTACAATATTATTCACAACAAAGGGGGAAAAATTAAGATTCCTGGCACATTCTCATTGCTTTCCCCTGTAATCACTGCACAGGCACTATCAGCGAACATAGAATCTTTGTATTATTTCCAACTTTCCCTTATTGTCAGTCATTGTGACAAAGAGCAGGGCAGCCTGACACAATGATGAATCACTTCAGACACTGAGTTTTCACATGGCTGTCAACCAGTCTTAGTGGGCTGTGGCACCTGAAAAAGATACAGGGATGAAAGCTCTGGCTTGCTTTAAGAGCACAACTCTAGTTTCCCATTAAGTCAGTGGACTTTCCATTACGTAATCAAAATACTCTGCATAATAGAATCTCTTTGGAAGCCATTGCTGATCTGTTTTACATTTAGTTGGATCTCGCAGAATTTTCCACAATCTCACCCAATTCCTCTCCATCATATGTGGCAGGTCCCTTAACAGTACGTTCAGAAATCAAACCAGACACTGATGCAGTTCTCAAGAAATGTGTATATCTTTCTATCTATCCATCCATTCATCCAATTATCTATCTTCCCACACCTTGGTTATATAACAATGCTAGATGTTTTTGTTGGAAATTAATGTTTCTTTGGGACCTGTGTGATTTAAAGAGAAGGCAGTATTGTAGCTCCTATATCAGTAGTGGTTAATCAAGAGGCCTCAATAGGGTTAAAGCCTCATATGCCCTCAATCTCATTTTGAGCAGCGCATTGCTTCAGGAAAGATCTGATCATCCTTGATTGGCTGCTCTGTGACTGTTCTGCCTCCACACCATCAGACTTGGCTAAGTGTGCTGAAAATGTAAACACGATAAACAAATGTGCATTTCACCTAGTTTAAAGTTCCTCATTTATATACTAGGCAGGCTCCTGTTTAGATGGGCTCAATGTTTCCTAGCAAAGGTTGTCTTGAGAACAGCACCACATGGTGACAGCTTTGTGCCTAACGTAGTAGCTGCTGATTGTGCTTCATGGTCAGAGCAAGAATCACTCTTGTATTGGATACTGAAACCAGCCATATGAACCAGGAAAAGCAAGATCTCAGACAAAGCCTGTGCTGTGCAATTGGGTATGTTTAGCCTTCATGAAGACTCTGGTTCAAGTCCTACACTGGGCTAACTACCAAGGAGCCCTGGAAGGTGTTCCAGGCACTACTGAGATTTCCCACATTTTTGGATTCACTTGTAGAGGACATTAATGTAGTCACTGGGTTAATGTAGTCACACTCTTCCCTTGTTCAGAGTTGCGCTGGAATGCTGAGTTAGTTTCCCTTCCTGCTGCTACAAGGGCTATGACCCTGTAAGACAAAAGGTATCATGAGTGACTGACCAGCAACAGCTATGGTCAGAGCAGAATAGCTGGTGTTAGCTCACTGTTTCCTCCACTTGCATGGTGATTTCATGCTGGCATATCTCCCTCTTTATGCACTGGGCCTTCTTATCCTATACCTCCAATGTAGAGATACTGCTAGCACTTACTATTGAGGAAAGAATAATTGTGGAGCCATTATGTTTATGTTAGGGTATTTGCAGCAGTCAGTTTGAACAGAGTATTCCTCTCCTTTGCTTACTTGTATGGGATGCATTGTATACATTGCATAGGAGAGCTGTGATTACCTTCGAACATAATTGGTGCCCTAATCTTTACTGTCCTTGTGCAGACACGCCATATTACTAACAGAGAACCATTGTGTCTCAATTTCAAGAACATAAGAAAAGCCCTGATGAATCAGACCAGTGGTCCATCTAGTGCAGGGGTAGGGAACCTGCGGCTCTCCAGATGTTCAGGAACTACAATTCCCATCAGCCTCTGTCAGCATGGCCAATTGGCCATGCTGGTAGGGGCTGATGGGAATTGTAGTTCCTGAACATCTGGAGAGCTGGGGGGGGGGTGGGGGGGGGGGGGGGTGGGGTGGGGGGGGGGGGGGGGGGGGGGGGTGGGGGGGGGGGGGGGTGGGTGTGGGGGGGGGGGGGGGTGTGGGGTGGGGGGTGTGGGGGGGGGAGGAGGCGGGGGGGGGGGGGGGGGGGGGGGGGGTGGGGGGGGGGGTGGGGGGGGGGGGGGGGGGGTGGGGGGGGTGGGTGGGGGTGGGGGTGGGGGGGGGGGGGGGGGGGGGGGGGGTGGGTGGGGAGGGGGGGTGGTGGGGGCGTGGGGGGGGGGGGGGGGGTGGGGTGTGGGGGGGGGGGGGGGTGGGGGGGGGGGGGGGTGGGGGGGGGGGGGGGTGGGGGGGGGGGGGGGGGGGGGGGGGGGGGGGTGGGGGGGGGGGGGGGTGGGGGGGGGGGGGGGTGGGGGGGGGGGGGGGTGGGGGGGGGGGGGGGTGGGGGGGGGGGGGGGTGGGGGGGGGGGGGGGTGGGGGGGGGGGGGGGTGGGGGGGGGGGGGGGTGGGGGGGGGGGGGGGTGGGGGGGGGGGGGGGTGGGGGGGGGGGGGGGTGGGGGGGGGGGGGGGTGGGGGGGGGGGGGGGTGGGGGGGGGGGGGGGTGGGGGGGGGGGGGGGTGGGGGGGGGGGGGGGTGGGGGGGGGGGGGGGTGGGGGGGGGGGGGGGTGGGGGGGGGGGGGGGTGGGGGGGGGGGGGGGTGGGGGGGGGGGGGGGTGGGGGGGGGGGGGGGTGGGGGGGGGGGGGGGTGGGGGGGGGGGGGGGTGGGGGGGGGGGGGGGTGGGGGGGGGGGGGGGTGGGGGGGGGGGGGGGTGGGGGGGGGGGGGGGTGGGGGGGGGGGGGGGTGGGGGGGGGGGGGGGTGGGGGGGGGGGGGGGTGGGGGGGGGGGGGGGTGGGGGGGGGGGGGGGTGGGGGGGGGGGGGGGTGGGGGGGGGGGGGGGTGGGGGGGGGGGGGGGTGGGGGGGGGGGGGGGTGGGGGGGGGGGGGGGTGGGGGGGGGGGGGGGTGGGGGGGGGGGGGGGTGGGGGGGGGGGGGGGTGGGGGGGGGGGGGGGTGGGGGGGGGGGGGGGTGGGGGGGGGGGGGGGTGGGGGGGGGGGGGGGTGGGGGGGGGGGGGGGTGGGGGGGGGGGGGGGTGGGGGGGGGGGGGGGTGGGGGGGGGGGGGGGTGGGGGGGGGGGGGGGTGGGGGGGGGGGGGGGTGGGGGGGGGGGGGGGTGGGGGGGGGGGGGGGTGGGGGGGGGGGGGGGTGGGGGGGGGGGGGGGTGGGGGGGGGGGGGGGTGGGGGGGGGGGGGGGTGGGGGGGGGGGGGGGTGGGGGGGGGGGGGGGTGGGGGGGGGGGGGGGTGGGGGGGGGGGGGGGTGGGGGGGGGGGGGGGTGGGGGGGGGGGGGGGTGGGGGGGGGGGGGGGTGGGGGGGGGGGGGGGTGGGGGGGGGGGGGGGTGGGGGGGGGGGGGGGTGGGGGGGGGGGGGGGTGGGGGGGGGGGGGGGTGGGGGGGGGGGGGGGTGGGGGGGGGGGGGGGTGGGGGGGGGGGGGGGTGGGGGGGGGGGGGGGTGGGGGGGGGGGGGGGTGGGGGGGGGGGGGGGTGGGGGGGGGGGGGGGTGGGGGGGGGGGGGGGTGGGGGGGGGGGGGGGTGGGGGGGGGGGGGGGTGGGGGGGGGGGGGGGTGGGGGGGGGGGGGGGTGGGGGGGGGGGGGGGTGGGGGGGGGGGGGGGTGGGGGGGGGGGGGGGTGGGGGGGGGGGGGGGTGGGGGGGGGGGGGGGTGGGGGGGGGGGGGGGTGGGGGGGGGGGGGGGTGGGGGGGGGGGGGGGTGGGGGGGGGGGGGGGTGGGGGGGGGGGGGGGTGGGGGGGGGGGGGGGTGGGGGGGGGGGGGGGTGGGGGGGGGGGGGGGTGGGGGGGGGGGGGGGTGGGGGGGGGGGGGGGTGGGGGGGGGGGGGGGTGGGGGGGGGGGGGGGTGGGGGGGGGGGGGGGTGGGGGGGGGGGGGGGTGGGGGGGGGGGGGGGTGGGGGGGGGGGGGGGTGGGGGGGGGGGGGGGTGGGGGGGGGGGGGGGTGGGGGGGGGGGGGGGTGGGGGGGGGGGGGGGTGGGGGGGGGGGGGGGTGGGGGGGGGGGGGGGTGGGGGGGGGGGGGGGTGGGGGGGGGGGGGGGTGGGGGGGGGGGGGGGTGGGGGGGGGGGGGGGTGGGGGGGGGGGGGGGTGGGGGGGGGGGGGGGTGGGGGGGGGGGGGGGTGGGGGGGGGGGGGGGTGGGGGGGGGGGGGGGTGGGGGGGGGGGGGGGTGGGGGGGGGGGGGGGTGGGGGGGGGGGGGGGTGGGGGGGGGGGGGGGTGGGGG
This sequence comes from Sphaerodactylus townsendi, assembly GCF_021028975.2. Lineage (NCBI taxonomy): Eukaryota > Metazoa > Chordata > Lepidosauria > Squamata > Sphaerodactylidae > Sphaerodactylus > Sphaerodactylus townsendi. Next base: position 49,697,269 of record NC_059426.1, read on the forward strand.
GGGGGGGGGGTGGGGGGGGGGGGGGGTGGGGGGGGGGGGGGGTGGGGGGGGGGGGGGGTGGGGGGGGGGGGGGGTGGGGGGGGGGGGGGGTGGGGGGGGGGGGGGGTGGGGGGGGGGGGGGGTGGGGGGGGGGGGGGGTGGGGGGGGGGGGGGGTGGGGGGGGGGGGGGGTGGGGGGGGGGGGGGGTGGGGGGGGGGGGGGGTGGGGGGGGGGGGGGGTGGGGGGGGGGGGGGGTGGGGGGGGGGGGGGGTGGGGGGGGGGGGGGGTGGGGGGGGGGGGGGGTGGGGGGGGGGGGGGGTGGGGGGGGGGGGGGGTGGGGGGGGGGGGGGGTGGGGGGGGGGGGGGGTGGGGGGGGGGGGGGGTGGGGGGGGGGGGGGGTGGGGGGGGGGGGGGGTGGGGGGGGGGGGGGGTGGGGGGGGGGGGGGGTGGGGGGGGGGGGGGGTGGGGGGGGGGGGGGGTGGGGGGGGGGGGGGGTGGGGGGGGGGGGGGGTGGGGGGGGGGGGGGGTGGGGGGGGGGGGGGGTGGGGGGGGGGGGGGGTGGGGGGGGGGGGGGGTGGGGGGGGGGGGGGGTGGGGGGGGGGGGGGGTGGGGGGGGGGGGGGGTGGGGGGGGGGGGGGGTGGGGGGGGGGGGGGGTGGGGGGGGGGGGGGGTGGGGGGGGGGGGGGGTGGGGGGGGGGGGGGGTGGGGGGGGGGGGGGGTGGGGGGGGGGGGGGGTGGGGGGGGGGGGGGGTGGGGGGGGGGGGGGGTGGGGGGGGGGGGGGGTGGGGGGGGGGGGGGGTGGGGGGGGGGGGGGGTGGGGGGGGGGGGGGGTGGGGGGGGGGGGGGGTGGGGGGGGGGGGGGGTGGGGGGGGGGGGGGGTGGGGGGGGGGGGGGGTGGGGGGGGGGGGGGGTGGGGGGGGGGGGGGGTGGGGGGGGGGGGGGGTGGGGGGGGGGGGGGGTGGGGGGGGGGGGGGGTGGGGGGGGGGGGGGGTGGGGGGGGGGGGGGGTGGGGGGGGGGGGGGGTGGGGGGGGGGGGGGGTGGGGGGGGGGGGGGGTGGGGGGGGGGGGGGGTGGGGGGGGGGGGGGGTGGGGGGGGGGGGGGGTGGGGGGGGGGGGGGGTGGGGGGGGGGGGGGGTGGGGGGGGGGGGGGGTGGGGGGGGGGGGGGGTGGGGGGGGGGGGGGGTGGGGGGGGGGGGGGGTGGGGGGGGGGGGGGGTGGGGGGGGGGGGGGGTGGGGGGGGGGGGGGGTGGGGGGGGGGGGGGGTGGGGGGGGGGGGGGGTGGGGGGGGGGGGGGGTGGGGGGGGGGGGGGGTGGGGGGGGGGGGGGGTGGGGGGGGGGGGGGGTGGGGGGGGGGGGGGGTGGGGGGGGGGGGGGGTGGGGGGGGGGGGGGGTGGGGGGGGGGGGGGGTGGGGGGGGGGGGGGGTGGGGGGGGGGGGGGGTGGGGGGGGGGGGGGGTGGGGGGGGGGGGGGGTGGGGGGGGGGGGGGGTGGGGGGGGGGGGGGGTGGGGGGGGGGGGGGGTGGGGGGGGGGGGGGGTGGGGGGGGGGGGGGGTGGGGGGGGGGGGGGGTGGGGGGGGGGGGGGGTGGGGGGGGGGGGGGGTGGGGGGGGGGGGGGGTGGGGGGGGGGGGGGGTGGGGGGGGGGGGGGGTGGGGGGGGGGGGGGGTGGGGGGGGGGGGGGGTGGGGGGGGGGGGGGGTGGGGGGGGGGGGGGGTGGGGGGGGGGGGGGGTGGGGGGGGGGGGGGGTGGGGGGGGGGGGGGGTGGGGGGGGGGGGGGGTGGGGGGGGGGGGGGGTGGGGGGGGGGGGGGGTGGGGGGGGGGGGGGGTGGGGGGGGGGGGGGGTGGGGGGGGGGGGGGGTGGGGGGGGGGGGGGGTGGGGGGGGGGGGGGGTGGGGGGGGGGGGGGGTGGGGGGGGGGGGGGGTGGGGGGGGGGGGGGGTGGGGGGGGGGGGGGGTGGGGGGGGGGGGGGGTGGGGGGGGGGGGGGGTGGGGGGGGGGGGGGGTGGGGGGGGGGGGGGGTGGGGGGGGGGGGGGGTGGGGGGGGGGGGGGGTGGGGGGGGGGGGGGGTGGGGGGGGGGGGGGGTGGGGGGGGGGGGGGGTGGGGGGGGGGGGGGGTGGGGGGGGGGGGGGGTGGGGGGGGGGGGGGGTGGGGGGGGGGGGGGGTGGGGGGGGGGGGGGGTGGGGGGGGGGGGGGGTGGGGGGGGGGGGGGGTGGGGGGGGGGGGGGGTGGGGGGGGGGGGGGGTGGGGGGGGGGGGGGGTGGGGGGGGGGGGGGGTGGGGGGGGGGGGGGGTGGGGGGGGGGGGGGGTGGGGGGGGGGGGGGGTGGGGGGGGGGGGGGGTGGGGGGGGGGGGGGGTGGGGGGGGGGGGGGGTGGGGGGGGGGGGGGGTGGGGGGGGGGGGGGGTGGGGGGGGGGGGGGGTGGGGGGGGGGGGGGGTGGGGGGGGGGGGGGGTGGGGGGGGGGGGGGGTGGGGGGGGGGGGGGGTGGGGGGGGGGGGGGGTGGGGGGGGGGGGGGGTGGGGGGGGGGGGGGGTGGGGGGGGGGGGGGGTGGGGGGGGGGGGGGGTGGGGGGGGGGGGGGGTGGGGGGGGGGGGGGGTGGGGGGGGGGGGGGGTGGGGGGGGGGGGGGGTGGGGGGGGGGGGGGGTGGGGGGGGGGGGGGGTGGGGGGGGGGGGGGGTGGGGGGGGGGGGGGGTGGGGGGGGGGGGGGGTGGGGGGGGGGGGCTCCAGATGTTCAGGAACTACAATTCCCATCAGCCCCTACCAGCATGGCCAATTGGCCATGCTGACAGAGGCTGATGGGAATTGTAGTTCCTGAACATCTGGAGAGCCGCAGGTTCCCTACCCCTGGTGTATGGGAATGGAATATTGGCTGTGTGAACTGGCTATTCTACTGGATGTGGGAGGCATCTTGAATGGGTGTTTCCCAACCGGATCTCAGGGAGGCAGGACTTAACTAAAGTTGTCACTTCCTGTGGTCCGAGTGGGCGTCACCTTCCCTCTTCAGTATTCGTTCCTGCCTTGATCAGGGAGAGCAGCACTCTTCTGAGCTCCTGCTCTTAGGAAACTTTTCTTCTCCTTTTGTTGGTTTGTGATCTGTGTCTGTCTTGTTAGTGTGTTGGGAAGTGGTAGATAGTGGGATTTAGCCCTCCCTCCAGGGAACGGGCGTTTGTCTTCCCTCCCTTTCCCCCCTCCTTCCCAAACTTGCAAGCGGCATGGCGAATTGGGGCGGCGCTGGCGACCCAGGCCCCAGCCGCTTCTCCCCCGAGAGGGAAACCTTCTCCCGGTCCTCAGCGGAGAGGACCAGGGCAGCCCATAAGGCACGCTCCACGACCGAAGGGGCGGGCGCGGCCGCGCAGCCCCGCCAAGACGCGGACAAGCCGCCCGCAAAAAAGGCGCGAAAAGACGCACCAGCCAGCAACGCGGCAGGGAAAAAGCCGCGAAAGAAGACGCCCGGCTCCAGCGACCCCTGCCGGCCTGTGGAGACTGCCGCGCAAACGCAGCCGCGCAGAGGAGACCCGGAAACGGCTCCTCCCCGCCGCGGCTCGGAGCACAGGACTGAGGGAAGACCTCAGAGCCCTGTTGCAGCAGACAATAGCGCCAGCGTCCTGGAAAGGGCCGCGACGAGCACAAGAGATGAGGGAGCGACCGAGGACGACGTCGGGGCGCCCCAGCCCCTCAGGCAAGATCGCGATGGGGGGAAGGACCATCTTCAGGGCCCCCCTTACCAGGGGGCTGGCAACAGGCCTCCTCCCAGGAGTTGGTGGACCTTTTCAAAAAGTCCATGAGGGAGGAAATTAGGTCCTACCACAGAGAGTACCATAGAAGGGGCAGATCCATCTCTACCTCTTCCTCCCCGTCCCCTCCCAGATCCTCGCGTTCCAGCACCCGCAACAGGGGCCCCTTAACCTTCCCAGGGGAAGAGGGAGTTAGTGAAGGGGAATGCATAGACTCGGATCATTTCTCCGATCCAGAAGAGGTCACCCCAGAAGTGGTGGAATTAACCCCTAGATTCTTCAAAGCAGAGGACATTACCCTGCTTATTACTAAGGCAATATCAGCCTTGGATTTGAAAGATACAGAGGATGCCATTGACCCCTCGGCCTCATCCTCTGCCCCCACCAAGCCCATCAAAGGATGCCCCAAAGGGGATAAAAAGATCTTTCCCCAAGGGGAGCCCTCCAAGGGTTTTCTCCCCATCCCAGAATACTTCGAAAGGCGCGCCAGGAAGGAATGGGACAACCCTTCCGCGAGTAAAGGATTCCCCTCCTACTTCAAAAAATTGTATTCGTCCCCAGATTACATCCAAAACCTCCTGACAACACCACTGGTGGACGCCCCCATAGCAGCACTCCAATCTGGAGGCCTCGTATCCAAGGATGGCGATGGCAACATAAGAGACACCTTAGACAAACGCACAGACGTGGTCTCCAAAAGGCTCCATGAGGTCCTGGCCATGGCCTTTAAAATCCTGGCATCTTCGGCCACCATGGCCAGAGCAGGCATAGTTTGGCTCCGGAAACTCCTTGACATGATCCCCTCCACACAACAAGGGGTTAGAGAGGGAGTAGATCGCATCCTACTGACAATGTCGTTCCTAGCAGACTCTAACTTTGATGCATTCATTTCGGTAGCCCGCGCCCTGGCCATGGCTTCGGTTCCCAGGCGCATCGCCTGGCTTCGTTCGTGGCAAGCGGACCAACATTCTAAACAACTGGTGTCCGGTTTTTCCTTCCAAGGCGGCATTCTCTTCGGCCAAGAACTAGAGAGGATCCTAGTGGAAACCAAGGATAAAAAGAAGGCCATGCCCAAATTCTATCGATCAGAATCCGGTGCTTCGAAGACCGGACCTACCTTCCGATCCCACAGGACCCTCGCCAGAACGCCCAAAGACGGCAGACGCTGGCAACCACAGCAGGGTTTCCGCAAAAGAACCAACCAGAGTACCTTCAACCATTCCTTTCGTCACCAAGCCAGATCGGGAAAGAACTTTGGCAACAACAAGGCCCAAAACAACAATAACAAATCCTGACTACAACACCGTCGGCGGCCGTCTCCAGGAGTTCCAAGACCAGTGGCTGGGAGAACACGTGGATGCTTGGACCAAGGAAGTCATCCAATCGGGCTACTCCATAGAATTCAAACAAATTCCTCTACCTCGGTTTCGTTCATTCCCGACCAACTCCAACTTAGTCAAAGCAGAACGGACACAGACGGCCATTCAACATCTTCTAGCCATCAGAGCCATAGAGCCCATACCCCCTGCGGAGCGAGGCTCTGGAGTGTTCTCTCACTTCTTTACCGTTCCCAAAAGAAATGGAGACTGGAGAGCCATCTTAAATCTGCGGTTCATCAACCGTCACATCAAACTCCAACACTTCAGGATGGAAACTCTCCGTTCCATCGTAGAACACCTCAGACCCGGGGACTATCTAACTTCCCTCGACCTAACCGAGGCCTATTTACACATCCCCATAAAACACTCGCACCGCCAATTCCTCCGCTTTGCAGTAGGGGAACAACAATTTCAGTTCCGGGCTTTGCCGTTCGGGCTCTCCACGGCCCCAAGAGTTTTCTCCAAGGTCCTCCTGGCCCCCATCATCCTCCTTCGACAACAAGCCATCCACGTCCACCCCTATCTGGACGACATCCTGGTCAGGTCCACCTCCCAACAACAGGCGGTGAAGGATGTCGCCCAGACCCAGACAGTTCTACGTCACCACGGATTCTTGATCAATGTGCCCAAAAGCAACACGATTCCATCTCAGAGGATGGAACACCTGGGAGCAATCATCGACACGTCCCTGAACTCTCTGTTCATCCCGGCAGACAAAGTCGACAAAATCAGGAAGTCCGTGAACCTAATCATAGCGGCCCAGAAATCTTCACTACTCCACCTGGCCAGCGTGCTAGGCACCATGGTGTCAGTGTTCGACATGCTTCAGTGGGGCAGATTCCACGCACGCCCCCTCCAAACCTTTCTTCGGCCTTTCCAGTACCAAATAATCATGAAGGAAGACCGGTATGTGATGCTTCCGAATCACTTGAAAGTCAGTCTCAGGTGGTGGACCGTGAAACGCAACCTCTCCAAAGGGAAAGTCTACCTCCGCCCCACACCCATGGAGATCTTCACCGACGCCAGTCTCCTAGGTTGGGGAGCCACACTCAACAGCCAGTTCATCCAAGGACGATGGTCCCAACAACAAACCAAACTTCCCATCAACCTCCTGGAGACCAAGGCCATTCACCTGGCCCTTCAGAACTTCCTTCCCATAATCAAGGACACGCACGTGCTGATCCGCACAGACAATGTGTCGGCCAAAGCATATCTGAACAATCAAGGAGGATCCAGATCGTCCCTCCTTCACCAGGAAGCGATGAGTATTCTTTGCTGGTCGGAACAACACCTTCTCTCACTCACCGCAGAACATATCCAGGGTCGTCTCAACGTCTCGGCGGACTGGCTGAGCTGCCAGACCATCCAAGAAGCCGAATGGCAACTCAACCCCACCATCTTCCAGATGATCTCACGGCACTTCGGCCAGCCGCAGCTGGACCTGTTCGCGTCAGGGGACAATCACCAGATCCCGGCCTTCATGTCCAGATACCACCACCCAAAGGCCATAGGAGTGGATGCTCTATCAACACCATGGCCCAGAGTCCTTCTGTATGCCTTTCCCCCGACGCCGATCCTTCCCAAGGTACTTCGGAAGATCATTTCGGAAAAAGCCTCGGTGATCTTGGTGGCACCATTCTGGCCACGTCGTCCGTGGCTATCATCCATTCTCGACCTATCTGTCTCCACAGGACTGACACTCCCTACCCCGAGAGACATGCTGATCCAGGGTCCCGTCCATCACCCCAAGCCTCAGTGGTTCAAACTAACCACCTGGCTATTGAACGGAGATTCCTGAAAGGAAAGGGATACTCGGACCAGGTGACCACCACCCTACTGGCCTCGTGTCGAAAGTCAACCACAAACATCTACAACTCTTCATGGAAAAGCTTCACTAGATGGTGCAGAAGGAAATCCGTCAATCCGGAAATACCTAGCATAGCACAAATCCTCTGCTTTCTACAGGAGGGCTTTGAACAGGGACTCCGCAGCGCCACCCTTAGAAGACAGATCGCTGCTCTGACCACCGTCTGCCAGCCGGTCCACGGACTACCTCTGTCTCGTCATCCTGACGTCATCCGTTTTTTGAAGGGAGTAACACAGCTTCAACCACCCACCGTGCACCGGTTCCCCACCTGGCGTCTACACCTGGTGTTATCAGCTCTTACAAAATCCCCATTTGAACCGGTTCAAACGATCCACCTAAAATGGCTGCGTATGAAAACCCTGTTCCTCATGGCCATCACTTCGGCCAGACGAGTTTCTGAATTACACTCCCTGTCAGTGGACAAGGATAGATGCCTTTTCCATAAGGATAGGGTTGTCCTAAGGCCAGACCCCACCTTTGTTCCAAAGGTTAACTCCTCTTTTCACATCTCGCAAGACATCGTGGTACCCAACTTCTGTCCCAACCCATCACACCCAAGGGAAAGACTATGGCATAATCTGGACGTGCGTAGAACTCTAAAAGCGTTCCTGATAAGAACTGAACCCATATGCAAGTCTAGCCAGATGTTCATTAACATCGCTTCTCCGAATCTGGGTCACCCAATGTCAAAAGCGGCCATCAGCCGCACCATCAAAGCCTGCATCATAGAAGCTTACAAAGCCTCCAATCAGCCAGTTCCCCATGGGATAGTGGCCCATTCCACACGCAGTGCAGCGACCAACGCAGCCTTTAAAAGCCAGGCCTCAGTATCTGACATCTGTAGAGCGGCCACTTGGGCCTCTGTCTCCTCCTTCATTAGAAATTACAAAATTCAGTCCATGGCAGCTTCAGAAGCTGTTTTTGGCAGGAGAGTGTTGGAACACATTATTGGAGACTGATCCTGACCCACCCGGTTTGGGACACTGCTCTGGGAGGTCCCATTCAAGATGCCTCCCACATCCAGTAGAACGACCCATTGGTTACTCACCGTGAAGGGGTCTTCTGCTGGATTAAGGGAGGCATCTTGGCCCTCCCGGGATCATCATTAGCCTCCAATTCTCTCCTCACTCTCCTGCCATAATAGCCTCCACATATCGGACCAGACAGGCTTAGCACCCCCAAGCTTCTGACAGTTCAGCGGGGGGACGCCCTTTATGGTTCACCATAGTTATAGTTCATATTATGTTGTCTTATTGTTGTTACTTCTGTTGTGGGTTGATGTTCATGTTAATTCCGAGGGAAGCCTTCTCACTGCTTGGACAGGCGTCTACTGAAGAGGGAAGGTGACGCCCACTCGGACCACAGGAAGTGACAACTTTAGTTAAGTCCTGCCTCCCTGAGATCCGGTTGGGAAACACCCATTCAAGATGCCTCCCTTAATCCAGCAGAAGACCCCTTCACGGTGAGTAACCAATGGGTCGTTTTGTTGTGAGAACAGAGGAATATAAAATAGGAACAATTTGTTCAGCTACACAATGGTGCTGGGCAGAAACTCAAAACTAGGTGACACCACAATATGTATCTGGCTCAACCATATCTAAAATAAAATGTATGGCTGCTACTGATCCATGAAAATGAACCCAGAGGTGATTATGGTAAGTAAAGTTGACCTACCAGAAGGGATCGATCTTTGTCCTCTAAATGGTTTGAGATTGTCACAGGTCAACTGCTAACAAACTGGTCAGTAAGGTATCCAGAAGTCCATTTCTCAGTTTCATTTGGCATAGAACTCTCTCCTTTCTTGGACTCTCTGCCAACCTGAACATGCTGATCCATGCTACTTTCTCAAAATTTAGATTACTATAGTGCACTCTATGTGGGATTGCCCTTGAAGACATCTCAGAAGCTACAAAAAAAATCAGTCTGCAGCAGCAAATTTTTAATTAAGGGTTGCTTGCTTCTCCCTTTATGAATGACTGCTGCAGATTTGTTCATCTCAACAATTCCTTGTAACGGTGCCCACCACAAATATTTTCAGCAATGGCCCCACTCATGTGGAACAGTCTGCCTGAAAATGTTAGGCAAACTCCATCCATACCTTTAGGAAACTTTGTAAATTGTTGTTTACAAGAACATTTTGAGGCTGTTAAGATTAGTATGAAATCCTTTCGTTTTGGGGGGTTGTGTTTTCAGCTTTTCTTTGTTGGCTTTTATGCATGTTTATTGATACGTCTATCTAGTACATTCTGTTGGTCTCTAAAGAGAGCCAGTATGGTGTAGGAGAACCAGCATGGTGTAGTGGTTAAGGTGTTGCTCTAGTATCTGGGAAACCCAGGTTCAAATTCCCACTATGCTATGGAAACGTGCTGGGTGATCTTGTGCCAGTCACACACTCCTAGCTTCAATCCTGTCAAGTGTTTGGATGGGAGACCTCCAAGGAATAGCAAGGTCACAACATGGAGGCAGGCAATGGCAAACTACCTCTGAACATCTCTTGAAAACCCTCTGAGGTCACCAAAAGTCAATTGGGACTTTATGGCAAACACACGTAAGTGGGATACATTTTTATCCCACCTTTTTTCCATATAATTCAGTGCCATATATGGTTCTCCCTTCTTCATTGCATCAATTTTTATTGTTTTCATTGTTTCATTATTATCGATTTCATCCTTAGAGTTCTGGGTATTCCCATGTTGTAAGCTATTTAGACTCTCATTGTAAGGGAAAGGCAGGATGACTGTATATACTTACTTAATAAATAAAAAGTAATCTCCATACATCTCTTCTGGAACGTCTAATAAAGAGCACACCTTGACCTGAATGGTCCAGGATAATCTGATGCCGTTAGATCTCAGAAACTAAGCAGGGTACTGGTTAGTATGTGAATTAGAGGCCACCAAGAAAGTCCAGGGTTGCTGCACAGTGTAGGCAATGACAAACCACCTCTGAGCATCTCTTATTTTGAAGACCCCATGCGGATCACCATAAGTTGGTTGCAGCAACTTGATAGTGCTTTCCACAATCAATAGTAGGACTACAGGCCAGAACCTGATGATAAAGTCTGAGGCCCTGCCTCAGCTGGAGGATCCCAAATGCAGGGTTAGCTAGAGAAGGTCAAACTTCCCCAACTCAACTTCATATTTTTTTATTCCTTCATGTCCTTCAACTGTCCGTTGCATGTGTTATTTCTTCCAGTATATTGGATGTTAACTATCAGAGAACTATAATTCCCAGAATGTTCTTGGGGACAAAGAAGAGGGGAGCTCAGCGCATTTTAGGAATATAGTTCCTAGAGCGACTGATGTTAGTCATTCTGGGAACTTGACAAGTATTGCATCATCAAGTCCAGAGTATAAAGTTACATAACTGCACCAGATAGTTGTTTCATTGAAACCCATGACACATTTTGTTTGGCTTTTTCCTGCTCTAACTTATTGTTTTTTACATATATTGGATGAGAAAATGTCGCATCTGGTGAGATCATATTTATCATTCCTTTTACTAAACACTATTGAGAAAATGTAGGTGTATAGGGATATATCAGTGGTAGCCGCATATTGTCCAAGCACATAACTAAGGCCATTTTTGAATAAGTGGACTCCAAGTGCTGTAAAAGTTATAGGAAACTGTAGTAAACTACTATACTTCCGTAACACTGGAATCAGAATTTCTGCCATAAACTGCCATTGCTAGAAAAGGCAGCAAAATTCAACCCAGCCTTAGTGTTGATAACAAAGAGTGTTGATTCTTAAAGTTTGCTAAATTACAAAAACCAACTGTCAGGCCAGCATAATGAAACTCTGAAGAAAGACCCATCATCTGTCAAGCTCTTTTTGGGATTCCTAGCCACCTACTAGCTTTTAGTTTTCAGATGCCATTTGGGTAGTCTGACTGGCGAAGAGTGTTGCTTGATTGAGTTTACATGGTGGCATCTGCTAAAGTAACAGATGTCTGTGCCACTAAGGTGCAATGTTCTCACTTTTTATAGAAGGGGAAATTGCTTCTGCAAGAATTTTTATTCTCTTTATGCAAATGAAAATGCTCTGTTCTCATTCTTAAAGGAGTCTCATTATAACTAAAATCTTAAACAATCATAAATACGTATGCACCTTCGTAAAGCTCTTTGCTATTTCAATATCAAGGAAGTTCCTTATACACTGGCAATTATGCATGAAATTAGGCCTTATTTTAATTACAAATATAAAGGTACTAGCAGTGACTCAATGAGGAGTCATTCGTTTTTCTAAATGAAGAGTACATAGTAGCACAGTGTGCTACAGGATTTCCAGTAAGTAACTTCATTTTTTACTTCTTACACAGCATTCAAATTGAGTGGTGGCTGTTTAGCATTCTTAGAAAACACTTAGACAAATTTACTTGCTATACAGTCAAAAGTAATAGTCTAGTGAAACTTACTATGCCATATACTGTAAAAGAGTAGAAGAGTTTGGATTTGTATCCCACTTTTCTCAATCATAAGGGTCTGAAAGTGGCTTACAAACTCCTTTCCTTCCTCTCCCCACAACAGACACCTTGTGAGGTAGGTGGGGCTGAGAGAGTTCTGAGAGAACTATGACTAGCTCAAGGTCACCCAGCAGGTTTCATGTGTAGAAGTGGGGAAACAAACCTGCTTCACCAGATTAGAGTCCAGCACTCATGTGGATGAGTGGGGAATAAAACCCAGTTCTTTAGATGAAAATCCACTTGCTCTTAACCACTACACCATGGTGGCTCTTTATTGTTTGAATAGAAGTTGCAATACAATGCTTGTTCAGCCATGTGTAAATCCTGTTGTTTAAACAGCATTTACACACAGTTAACCTAGATCACGCCCTTTATATATTGATAAAAATCTGAAATACTGTAATGCAAATATTATTTTAATTTACATAACCCCTCCTTCCAGTCCAGTGATATTTAGAATACTTTGCATGAAAATAATAATATATCACAAATGATCTCAAAAGGTTTTTGGAAAGGAAAGATGGTAATGGAATATGAACAGCACAATCATAAGCAAAGTTCTGCCCTTCTAAGTACACTAAAGGCCATTAGAAGGGTGTTTGTTTGGTAAAATAACACCTTAGGACAGGGGTCCCCAAACTACGGCCCGGGGGCCAAATGTGGCCCCCTGAAGGCATTTATCCGGCCCGCCAGGCATGGCGGCGATGGCTCCATTCATGTGCAGTGGGGGCTCGAGGGAGAGCAGGAACCGGCTCCAACGGCTGTTGATTGCAATTACATGATGGCACCCCCAAATCTCCATGAATTTTCTGACCCAGAGTTGGAAACCTTACATGTGGCAGTCGCCTGCTCCGCCCTTCCCTCTCAGCTACTCCATGTGTTGCTCTCAGGCTTTCTGTTCCGCCTCACTCCCATTGGCATCAGCCAGGCTGGCGAATCGCTCGCTGGCTGCTAGGGAGGAAGAACCCAGGAAGATACCTGATCCTGGGTTAGATGGAATGTTTCATTGGGAAAGTTCTGCTTTTTTTTTTTACAGGGGAAGGTATTCCACAGCCTCCCCAACAATATTTGGAGCCCACCCTGAACTTGACATACTTTGGTCACTGTTCTAAAAATAGACCATGACAGAAATGCTGAAAGGTGAAATCAAACATTTTACAATCATTTGTGCATAGGAATTTGTTCATAGTTTTTTTTTGTCCGGCCCTCCAACAGTCTGAGGGACAGTGAACTGGCCCCCTGTTTAAAAAGTTTGGGGACCCCTGCCTTAGGACTTTATTTTTGCTGTGGAGAATAGGGATTTAATCAGCTGGGTCAGGCCTCTAGCTGAGAAGCCACATTGAGTTGACCTCTTCCAACATAGTCACTAATTCCCTTTCAAATATAAAGTCTACTCTCTGCTGCCACCAGTCATCTATTATCAAAACTGCAGTCTGAGAGTCAACAGTTGGACTCTATTCAGATTCAGAATTTCTCCCTTAGTTCAACCAATGAGGTAGGAAGGAAATCCTTGAAATCTCATTTTTAAGATATATTTTCAGTTAGGCGCAATCTCCCTGGTTCTCCTGTATATTTTAATGTGATCTTAAAGGAGGAGACTTTTTTGTGATTGCAGAAATCAAACAATGCCAATTTCATAAAAAGAAAAGTACAAGAACCTAATCTATGATGAATACGAGTAATCATACAGCTAAGCAGCAAAAAGCTACAACGTCTGAATAAATGGGTGGGGGGATCAAACACATATCCTCTAGATCAACAATTTAGCTATATGATGATGTAAAAGAAATAGGCAGAAATATTGTAATGCTTACAACTTTCATGTTCAATGTATTTCAGATTTCCCTTGCTCTCAATCTGCCCTGTGTCTTTTCTAATTCATGTGTTACACCTAGAGTTTCAGCTGATTTAAGATATGAGAAGAGGTTTCTTAAATAACAGGTGGTGCTCCAGCCAAGAGGGCAATCAGATCCCAATTCTAAGTTGCAAGAGGCCTATACTGTTCAGGGTTTCTACACCGGTACAGAATGTGACAGCAAATTCTGGGGGGTTTTAGGAGTTGTTTAAGGATGTGTTATGTGGGCTGACAAAGTGCTCATAGTACTTCAGTTTTCATCGAAGCATGGAGATTTATTAAAGTCTCCATAAATGAGAGTTAACACTCAAATGGAAAACTAAAATGTTGGTTTTCATTTTGTTGGTTTTCATTGTGGTTATGTATTTCTAGCCATATGATCAAGGAGGTAACCAGAATCACCAGTGTGCCTATGTAGTACTGCATTTGTTCACAAAAACAGAGAAATTCAAACAGGGCCGTAATGCCCATTGGGTAAGATGGGCAGCTGCCCAGGGCACCGCCTTGTTGGGGGCATCAAAATGCAGGGTTCGTTTTTGGGTATTTTTAGTAGTTTTCCATTTTGGCCTGCAGGGGGCGCAGTTTTTAGGCTAGCAGCACCACAATTTCAGCGTATCATCAGGAGACTGTCCTTATGCTACCCTCCAGGTTTGGTGAGGTTTGGTTCAGGGAGTCCAAAGTTATTCCCATTGTTTCCAATGGGAGCTAATAGGAGATGGGGGCTACAGTTTTGAGGGTCCATAACTTTGGGCCCCCCTGAACCAAACTGTGAGCCAAACCCTGCACGCCATTAGGGCAGCCCCCAAATGATCCCATGAAAGTTTTGGAGACTGTGCCTTCAGAACAACCGCACACACACACATGGCCCCTGCATTCCAAGGCAACCCCCATTGACAGCAATACAGAAAACTCAATGCAGAACAAAGCTTCTTGTGCAAATTTCTGGGATGTTCCTTCAGGAGGTGCATTTTTGGACGTACGGGCACCAAAATTTCAGGATATTATCTGGAGACTGTCCTGATGGGACCCCCCCAAGTTTGGGGCAGTTTGGTTCAGGGGGTCCAAAGTTATGGACCCTCAAAAGGGTAGCCCCCATCTCCTTAGCAAAGAATGGGGGATGTGGCACCCCCTTTGAGGATCCATAACTTTCGACCCCCTAAACCAAACTGCCCCAAACTTGGGGGGGTCCCATCAGGACAGTCTCCAGATTAGCTCCCATTGGAAATAATGGGGGATGGGGCACCCACTTTGGGAGTCCATAACTTTGGACTCCTTGAACCAAACCTCACCAAACCTGGGGGGTAGCATAAGGACAGGCTCCTGATAATACGCTGAAATGTTGGTGCTGATATGTCTAAAAATGCATCCCCTGCAGGCACTAATGTCCTGGTGCAAAAAAAAATTGGTCGTGGTGGAGTGGCCGCCCATTGGGGGGGGGGGGGATCCAACTCAGGTTTTGCCCAGGGCTACAGTTTGCTTCGTTACGCCCCTGAATTCAAATGAGTTTAGAGTAGGCCTAAGTGAAAATCATTCCACTCTGAAAAACATTGGCAGGGATGTAACTGAATCCATTCCAACTCATCAGAAATCAAGAGTGGATTATGGCATATGGAATGGATACCACAGTCCACTCTACAAATGTGCCACTTGATGCTACACAGAGGGCTCTCTGGAGCAGAATTTACCAATTTTAAAAGTTAACTGGGGTTCCATCAGTTCCAAATACGCTCTGCAGTAATGGGTAAACCAACGTCCTGCTCCTACTTGCTTCGTCTGGGATCACATGAGCTGTGAGGCAGTATGAACACAGGAGCTTTCAGTAAAACCTCTACCACACAAAATACTAAGTTGTCACTAAGAATGAAGGGGAATACATTAAGACAGTCATCAGGGAATAGAAAATGAGAAGTCCAGACAAAGACTCAATTTTGAGATGAAGCTAACAGCTATAAAGCGTAAATCCTCAAATAACGAGGTAGCCTTCGCGAAATACTTTAATACTTTAAACAGGGCCTCCATGAAAGAGAGAAGGGGAACTGTAAAGGAAATATGTTCTAAAATATACAAACTTTGAAATCTCAAGAGGTAAATATTTCCCAGCAGGGCAAATGGCCACGCTGGCAGCTAGATGAAGGAAGGGAAGGGTTTTTTAAGGACTTGCTTGCCTCTTGAGAACCAGAGTGATCTAATAGAGGGTAACATTCTCCTCAGACTTAACAAACTGGTGTTCAAATCTTTGTTCAGCTCGAGACTCAAATAGTATGGCCTGAGGGAAGTAATCACCATTCACCTGCAGTTCTGCATCAGTGAAATCAATAATTTCACAAGTTTGTCATATAACAGCATGAATATTCTAAAACTCGTGTAACATCAGTGCTGCCTCAGAAATGATTTAATAACATGTGCTCATAGATAGCAGGGTGTTTATTGTAATAAAGGGCTGAATAGATCCCCTTACCCCTGACATTCATATTTGACCTCAGCAGGGGTAAGCTGAAAAGCTGAAATGGCCCAAGAGCAAACCAAGATCAGTAATCTCTGCCTTTGACCCAACAAGTGGCCCAACTATGTGTACTGTATCATCCATTGGATCCTATTAAATTAGATTGTTTGACTGTTTTCTGCTAAATCTTCCTTCAAAGGAAACTAACAGCCGCACTGGGGGGGGGGGGGATCTGCTGGTGGAAATAGCATGCTGCTGTGCTAGCAGATTTGCCCTGGCGGAGGAATGAATCCACAAGCATGCAGCCACTGCCGCTCTCACTGGTGGTGGGACATGGCATGGGATGCTGCACCAGTATCTCTGTGCCCCCGCCGGGGAGGAGCCAATGTTAGTTGGTCATCGGCCCCACTGCTTCAGTGGTTGGGGCTGTACACTTACACTACTGAAAAGGTTGCATAAGTCTATTCAGCCCAATGTGGGCTTCCCAGCTGTTGAGAGGCTTTTCAGCATTTTAAGCATCCCCACACTGCTAGAAAGTCTCCTTGGGGGCAGCGGGGCAGTACAGCTGTGGTACTATAACCAGGTGCCCGGTCCCTTGGATGGGGCTGTAAAGCTTCTTCCAGTAGATAAGGCTTTTTCTGATAAAGACACTGATGGAGAAAAAAAATATTCAGTGTTGGAGGAAGAGTGTGGTAGAGGAGTTATAGGATCCAATACTAAAAGTTCAATTTTTATAAAATAGTAAAGACTAGCACTGTGAAGAAGAAAAATGAAAAGTTGTATACCACTTTTATGTCCTGATGCTTGTGCAGGAGGACTTGGATGAAGTGTGAATAAGGAGAAAGACTATAACTTAAAGTGCAATCCTATGCAGAGTTACTCCAGTCAAAACCCATTGAAATCAAGGCACTTAGAGCAGAGTGACTCTGCATAGGATTTTAGTTATCGTTAGGACACAGGTGTTTGGGACACAGGTGTTTCCTGCTTAAAGTGCCATGTTCTCTGGCATCTCATTCAAGTAGTAGGGTGCTGCTGATTAGGATAGACTTGGACAAAGGATACTTGGACTATTAGATCACCAGCATACAATATTCAGTAGGACACTTCCATTTGTGTAAGTCTTTTTGTTCGTTTCGATTCATTATGTACACCTGGCAAAAGTCAAATGTTTCAACGGCCGTACCAAGATTTGTGCGCGCTTGAGCATAAGAAATGCTCCTTGAGATCAGACAAGTGGTCTAGTTGCTTGCAGATAGAACTTTGTGTGTGTATAAAAGAGAGATGATACTCACTGCTACCCCCCAACCCTTGGGGGGCACACTCCTAATCCCAAAGGGGATATTGGTGGAAATCATTGCACTCTATATGTGAGTGCTGGCACTTTTAAAAAAAACATAAAAGAACTGCTCGCAGAGGTTTTTGCCTCAAAACATATGAAAATGCCTTCTACCATGCCCAATCATGTCTACCCTCAGAGCAGGTCCCAGCCAAGACTTACCTGATCATCTGAGAGTGTTTCAGTGGAGATACCATGGATTGTGAACAGGAGCTTCTGCATGCAAATCATGAGTTGACCATTGAGCCATAATCCCTTTCTCCTTACCACAGACAAGTCCTTATTGAAAGAGATTCAGGTCCAAGAGCTATCCAGTTTCTCCCTTTTTTGACACCACTTACATAACTTGTCTCAGGCTATGGTTTAAGGGAAGCAGAAAATGACAGAAAACACAGTGGAAAGAAATATCTTATTATGTCACTCCTCCCTCCAAAGGGATTCAAACACGTGTGCTCCTTTCTATGGGGCACATTATACAGTCACAGGTTGCGAAGTCTTGAAAGAGGCATGCCTTATGGAAACAACGAACATCTGGTACTCACATAATTTAGCTCCAAGTAGCATAATCAGCTCGATATCTGTTCCCTCTCATTTGCATGATTAATTGACATCTTGTTAACTGCTCCTCGGGGACAATGAAAATCATTGCATTACAAAACAAACAGATTTTGAATGAAAGGAGAGTCTCTTATTGCAGATTAGTTTTTGAGCACGCACTTCAGGATGCAATGTTTATAGCTCATGAGGAAAATGTATTTCTTCATCTCCCCTGAGGCCAATGAGAACTTAGTATGGGTCGCTAGGGTAGAGAAGGAAGGCACACTGCAACCCACTGATGAGAACTCCTGCCACAATTGAGTTGGCACTTAATTCAGACAACACTAATTTGACCATGGTTATGGCAGCTCCAGAAAGACTCCTTGGAACCTGAAGCATAATGAGCAGAGTATTGAATCCAAATCCATTTTGGCTGGCCTTGAGGAAGCCACTGACTGTCAGCCTCCTCAAAACACGATCACTCAAGCAACCTCACAGACTTGCTACAAGACTGGATGGGACAAAAGTACCAACTTGTACATTCAAATTATAGACATCATCTAAAAATAAAAAGTCTGGCATGTAATATTTTCTTAGGACTAATTAGAATACCACAAGACTGTAGGCATTATAAAATAGCATGTAAGATGCTGAATTCTCTAGAACTCTTCATCAGGTTGGATAAGTTGTTTGTGGGGGCGGGGGTAGCTGACAAAGACCCAACTTTATTCTAAAAATAGAAAATAGGGCCCATAGTGGCAGACAATATGCAGCCTGACAGACAGAAGAGGCAGGAAAAGTGGTTTTGTCAGAAAGTACAGGTGAATGGAAAGGAATGCAGGAAAGATGGACAACTGTCAGCACTTTCCACCTCAAAAGAGAAAATATGAGCCAACATCATAAAAATAAGACAGTTGAAAGAAAGGGTAAATTTTCATTTAAAAGCCTGAGGGAATAGGAACATATTGGCCTGGCATTTAAATGACAATAAGATAAGCAACATACAAGGAGGTGGAAGAGAACAGTCCATAGTGGAGGTATCACCACAGAGACAGACAGCCCTGTATCTAGATATAGCCCACTTCACCTCTGCAAGTGGGGGGCATACAAAGCAGGACATGGAAGGAATCACTTAATGGGCAAATTGGGCAGGACGCAAAGATGTATCCTTATTCCTAACTATACATGAAGCCTGCTGGGTGACCTTGGGCCAGTCACAGTTCTCTCAGAGCTCTCTCAGCCCATACAGTGGCAGGCGTCAGCACCCCACCTCTGAAGTCTTTTGCCTTGAAAAGCCTATGAGGACACAATGGGTCAACTGCACTTTGACAGTGCTTTACACACACACAACTACCCATGCAATAAACAAGCTGCGTCAGCTGGTGGGAAATAAAACCACCAGAACAGCATGGCCAGACATAGGACACTGCAACACCTGTATGGGCAGTAAGGATGCATTCTACCCCCTTCCCTCCCCACGCAATCCAAGTGATGGCAATAAGATGTCTTGTTTGCATCCACTGCATCATTAATGCAAATCCAGTTGGCTGCATGGATCTGTTATGTCATAATATTCTCTGTCTTATCTGATTGACTTAGAATCATGTTGTGAAGAAGTCATAAAAAAATAAAATAGAGTGAAAGAATCTGCAGATCAGACAGCAAAAACTGCAGGCATGAAGAAAATGTGCATAGCCTGCCTCCATCTATGTATCTTTCATGTTAAAAAATACCCATCATGGAAATTGAGCTTACCACTCATTTTGAACCTATTATAATAAATGTGGAGGTGCCCAGCATACTGTCACACTGGAATGTGACCAAGAGAAAACAACTTTTTACATATGTGAATATCACAATTATGAGACATGTACTTCCTTTTAAAAGAAAGTGTCTGTTTAGGTCCTATAGATCATTTGAGGTGGGGAGATGGTTTGCAGCACTGCAAACAACTTTAAAAACCTTCTCCCCTGCCCTCCCAAAAGTATCTTGTTAAAGTATTGAGGAGAGAGCGCAAAACTAAGATCTTAGCAGGGCTAGGCCAGTCTCCCAAGAGAACAACAACGATACTCAATTCCATTATGAAGACAGGGACAGAAGGTTAAATAAACTGAAGGGGTGCTTTGCTCAAGCTGTTGTGGCATTGGTATGTCCAAGCCATAAAAGGGGCAAGAATATCTGCTGTATAGCCTTGGGGAAATTAGCTGATCTCTTGCTAAGTCTTACTTCTCCACTGGTGTGTTGGAGATAATAGTATTCCCTGTGTCCCAGAACTATTGCCTGAGAGGATGAAAATACGAAAGGTTCTGGGGAGCTTAGATATTGCAGAAATGATAGATGGATATCCTCCCTAGCCCAGAAATCGGCGTGAATACAAAGGACACATTTTGCTTCCAAATGCAGCATATCGCTATGAAAGATACCTGCAATTTATTTTCTTTATGTTACCCTCAGCAGCAGTGACATTGCTGATTTTTTTCCTCCCTTCCTTCTTGCAAATGGGCCGTTTTAGTGGAAACTCTGGGCTCAAACAGCATTTTCATTCCATGCATCATAGAGTAATGTAATTTGTTTTCACTTCTGCTTTTGTAGTATCCCTGCAACAGGACAGGTGACATCGGAGAAGGAATGATGGGGGTGGGGGTGGGGGGAGAAGAGGCCACTGAAGTGATTTTTCCTCCCTCTTTATTTATGGCGACTCCCTCTAGCAAAATATAAAAATAGATTTCAGCAGATGACAGTTTTGTTGCTTTTTGATCTCAGGATGGCACTTCAGAGTTCACTTCACCAGCATCTGTGAGGCTCTGTGCTTCAATAGGCAGAGATCACATAGAGGACAAGATCCATCGATGAGGCCAGATTGGAAGAAAACAAAAGCTACAGACAGTGCTCACTTTATCTCCCTTGAAAGAGACAGAAAGTGCAAATCATCCGTCAGTCTGTATGGAATTCAGGAGGACAACCATTGCATATAGTGGAAAGAGCAGCTTTGGAATCTCACTTTTGGTCAGAATCTACCAGATGAGATCTAGAACATTAGAAAGGTTAGCAGCATTTTTATTTGGGAAATTTCTAGGTTAAAATTATACCCTATCCTTGTTAAGAATTCTGGAATTACGCTAAAGTCTAACAATTAAAGACTGGGAAAGATGGGAGGGTGGGGAGCATTTCTTACAAAGACTTGGTCCTACACATACTTAATTTTAAGTCACATAACCCCTCCCTTTTCTTCAGAGAGGTAGTCATATGGTTGCCAGTCATCCAATTAGAATAGATTTTCCATACACAGTTCTGATTTCCACAGTGAAAAAGTCTAGTTCATGCACAGGTTCCTATGAATTCATAAAGGAGTTCCATGTCAAATCAGTTCTTAGAGTCAGTAGGACCAACCTACATGATAAATCTGTGTCTAGTCTTGCAACTGCTCTGCTCTTAAGGAAGTTCTGCCTTTTGCCAAACATCCAAACAGCATTGTAATGTGCTCTGAAGAACCCTGTGGAACAGAGTGCGTGGGTTAAGGGTTAACAACTGGCAATCCATCAGCCACATCCAGATATATGAGTGATCCATCTGGCATCCTTAAGTTGCCAAGTGCAGGGGGGCGGGAGGATATGAATAAGCAGTGTTTGTGATCGTTAGACTAGGCATTCAGCCTTTTTAGGAAGTTTGGCATGCCACACACCCTACAAACTATTGTCATGGGGACCCTCTGCTAAAACTACTTCCTATCTGGGTCCAATGCTACTTCACAATCCATCCACAGATAAGTACTTTTAAGTTCCTGTAATTTCAGTAGAAAAGAATTAAGGCACATGCCTCACTTTTGACTCAATAGTGCTGGAGAGCACTACTGATGAGATAATCATCAAATGTCAGCATGATGTAGTGATTAAGAGCTGTGGTCTCTGATTTGGAGAACAGAGTTTGATTACCCACTCCTCCACATGAGCAACAGACTAATAATATCTGGTGAACTGGATTTGTTTCCCCACTCCTTCACATGAAACCTGTGGGTGACCTTGGCCTAGTCACAATTCTTAAGAACTCTCTTAGCCCCACCTACCTGACAAGGTGTCTATTGTGTGGAGAAGAAGGGAAAGAAGCCTGTAAGCCACCTTGAATCTCCTTATAGGTCAGAAAGGTGAAGTATTAGTCCAAATTCTTCTTCATGACGTCATGGTTCAGTCCCACCAATCATGAAACAGAAAACTAAGGCCCTTTCCGCACGAGCCAAAAACGGAGGCCTGCGGACGGCAAAAACGCCATCCCCAGGCCGCCGTTCGCACAGGCGGCGCTGCTGAAACGCAGCAGCGCTGACCTGGCTCCCCTTCCCCTCCCTCAGGGCGGCGTCAGGCTGCCCTCAAAAACACCCGTTTAAAGGGTAGTTTTTGAGTAAACAGCGTGTTCCCGGCGGCGCGGTACGAACAGCACCGCTGGGAACACACTGTTTCCCTGTCCCTCTCCCACTTACCTCATCGCCGTCGTCGCCCTGCTGTCCTCCTAAGACCCTCCCTCGCTGTCCTCCGACCCCTGGAGGTCGGAGGGCAGTGTGGGCAGGGCTTAGGAGGCCAGCAGGGCGACGACAGCGACGAGGTAAGTCGGAGAGGGACGGGGAAGAGGCGGCTCCATGCGGAGCCGCCTTTCCTGCACCGGGCTCTGCTGGGGCCGCTCGCACGCTTGCGTGCGAACGGCCTTTACCCCCACGTCGGCAGAATTCTTGCCGGTGTGAGGGCGCATAGAGGCCCGTGCAGAAAGGGCCTAAGTTACAGAAGCTTTTTAAAAAGACAGCATAAACAATATTATCTTTAGACCTTTTTTCTATGTCTCGAGATTCTACTAGTAGCAGAACAGTAAACTACAGGTCTTTTCTGGATAATTACCATACAAAGATTCTTGCTTAGGCAATCCAGTATGTACACAAAGAGAAATACAAAACGATCATGAGGCCACCCATCCCTATTCTCAAAGTACTGGCCAGTCAGATTTGTTGTTTCTTACTCCTGAATGCTACAGACAATATAAAGCTTACTGAGGAAGGCAGCTAAGCCCACAAAATACACAAAATAGGTACAAGTCAACAAATGGGACTCAGAAGAGCTGAGCTGCGGTTGGGTCATGGCTACTGTGATTATTGCAATGTTTGCTTATAGCAACAAGGTAATTAACAGTAATCTGCTATTTACCACTAGTATAGGTTTACCAAGTAACATGCACTACTTATTTTTCTTCCTCCCATTCCCAGTATTGTAAAGACTAATTTCATACTGCTGTTGGGACTTTCTTAAATCCCTGTTTGTTTTTAATAAGCAGACAAAATGTGGAGATTGCCAAGCGTGGCTAAACTTCTGATTCTGTCTGGGGAAGGCTACGGAAGTGACTTTGATGGATCACAGTCACATTTGAAACAGAGCCAGGGAAGATTAGTATGTTTCAGGAAAAGAGATTCGACATACCTGATCTTTCTGTTGTTTCAATGAGATAATTTTTCTAATTAACCTTGATAACATGCTTCAAATACAGAGGCTTATCAGCACATCGATGGAAATATATTTTCAAAAGGATGCTCTAAATCTTCTCTGTGGATGCCAAGTGCTGAAAATTAACACTTTGTGTGCCTGTTGCTGTATATATTAAAGACCAGATGGAATGAATATCTATGTGCACTCCTGTGGTCCACTCATTCAAGGTCTTTCCTCTACTACAGTAATAATGGCTGTGCTCCATAATCCAATGCTTGAGTGCAAGACTTCTATTGTAGGCTATGACAGATGGACCTCTGAAAGCACATTGCCACAGCCAAAAATGATACCACCCACTTGCATGCCACAGGATACATCACTGGACACAAACTAGTTTGTTGAACAAACAAAGAGGCTAAATAACTTTTTCAAACAGTTTCATTCTCCCCTTCCCAAAAGTATAAAGAATTATTAACTATTTAATAACTGAAAAGTAAAAAAATACCCAATTTAGCAGAAAGCAATTTACAGCTTACAAATATTATCTATTGACAGGTGAAAATCTTATTATAAGATAATGTAATGATTCCAAACATGGCATAAGAACATAAGAACATAAGAATAAGCCAGCTGGATCAGACCAGAGTCCATCTAGTCCAGCTCTCTGCTACTCGCAGTGGCCCACCAGGTGCCTTTGGGAGCTCACATGCAGGATGTGAAAGCAATGGCCTTCTGTGGCTGTTGCTCCCAAGCACCTGGACTGTTAAGGCATTTGCAATCTCAGATCAAAGAGGATCAAGATTGGTAGCCATAAATTGACTTCTCCTCCATAAATCTGTCCAAGCCCCTTTTAAAGCTATCCAGGTTAGTGGCCATCACCACCTCCTGTGGCAGCATATTCCAAACACCAATCACACGTTGCGTGAAGAAGTATTTCCTTTTATTAGTCCTAATTCTTCCCCCCAGCATTTTCAATGAATGCCCCCTGGTTCTAGTATTGTGGGAACATTGTGTCAACATTTTCTACCCCATGCATAATTTTGCGTCTTTAGGCACCATGCTTCCCACCAGTGGATGTCCTGGTGCCCATCTGTTTCATCCATTGGAAGGGCAGCATAGGAATCGAATGAATGAATGAATGAATGAATGAATGAATGAATGAATGAATGAATGAATGAATGAATGAATGAATGAATGAAAAGTCATTTCTGGTTTTCTTCCACACAGGAGATACTTCAGAAAAAACCTAGAGACATCACATTTTGGCCTGCAGGGGGATCCAGAAACAATTTTCCATCATTTTGGATTGGCTCCATCATTCCATGGCAGCCATTTTGTGATACAGCCAGATTAATAAAGTGATCAAAAGCTCAATATGATAGATGTTCCAAAAGGTAATGTAAGGCAGCTACTTCTGGCAGCAGATTCCAGAAGGGATACCATTTCCCTGCTTTCACCTACCATTTCTATGCAAAGTAAATTTGCTCCAGTCTAAATGGTTTAATTTTCTTTATGTAGAAATATACCTAAGGCTAACCTGGCTTGCTGCTGTGCCCCTGGACATTCAATATGAATGAATGTTCTAATGATTTCCTTTATAAAAAAAAGCATCAGTACAAAGCATTTAGACTTCCATTGACAGAACTAAAAATTAAGTGCCAAAACAGCTTCTGTAATACCCTCACTCTATTCCCCCCTCCTTCTGTGTAGCTTGATACCACAGTTTCCAGGGGAGGGAACAGCACCCTTCCATTCTCATAAGAAACTGATGGCATGGCCTTGACCAAAGCAAAACAACCTATACCCCCCAACGCTTGGAAGTGTAGAAGCTCGCAAGTGTCTAATGAGCAGATTAGCCTGTGTCTAAAAGTGAAACTAAAGAGCAAGCAAGAGACAGCAGTTCCAGGCAGGGGATTCCTCCTCCCGGTCAGGAGACCTGACAGGATCGGGTTGGAATAGGGCCAGGTCATGACACTTGCTGGACCACACTGATGGTTAACCTTCCCAGTGTCATGTCAGTTCCAGATGCTTTGGACACAAGGCATTTATATTCCACTTTCCAATGATCAAGCAAAACCAAGCAAGAGAATATTTATGAAATGTTTTGCTTTACACAAACTACCCATGCTCTCCTTTTTCCATTGCAATATTTGTGGAATCAGCCTGCTCAGTGGGCCTTGCCACTGTGTTATAATGTCACAGCAGATGGTTGCACTTTTCTTTATAGTGAACACAGAAAGGAATTAACATTCCTTTGAAAGAGAGAATGGAACAAAGAAAGGTAAACACTTTTGTTTGGGATATCTGAGCCATAATAACAACAACAGAAATGGAAGACGATTCAGGGGGAGAAAACCATGCAAATCTCAAATGCAGAAGCTTATAATTCAAATCTATACCCATTTAAGGGAAGAACTCTTCCAAAAATATACAGTTTCCTTTATACTAATATTTCTTAACACCTTACTGTGCAAAGATATTAGGTGTTGGACCCAGCCAGCATTTCCATTCAACATTTCCCAACTCTCCTCCTTACTATAGCCTGGTTTTGTTTCTGCAGATCTCAACATTCCCAGCAGATCTGGGAATGTTTTGGGTTTTGTTTCTGGAGATCTCAACATTCCCAGCAGAGCCTTTTTTGTGTTCAAAGGGGAATCCTCCTTCCTTTTTCACTAGCCAAAGAGCTGGTTAGATCCAATCCATTCAACC
Organism: Sphaerodactylus townsendi; assembly: GCF_021028975.2. Lineage (NCBI taxonomy): Eukaryota > Metazoa > Chordata > Lepidosauria > Squamata > Sphaerodactylidae > Sphaerodactylus > Sphaerodactylus townsendi. The sequence continues at coordinate 49,723,026 of NC_059426.1, forward strand.
CACCATGTTCAAAACAGAAGTGATGGAAATCATCAGTATATGCTTGATTTACAAGTATGCATAACGGGCTGTACTTAATATACTTCATCAAAAATTTCCCTTAATGTCCATGGCATTGTGTCCATGGCATTCAGCACTCTGAAACAAGAGACTGCCAGTTTCCAGATACTTATGGAAAAAACATCTATTTTATTCCTGGACTAGGTATATATTAAATAGCTTCCAATTACCTTTTTTTGGAATATAATTATATATAATTATGCCTGTGAAACCTCAACTGATGTGGAAATGTTGATTGGAAGGAGATAATGAACTAAATGTATCATGTCTAACCATGATTGAAAATGAGCAAATCAATGACACAGAACATTTGTTGATTCTGTTGGACAATATTTTGCTTAAAACAAAAATAATGCAATAACTAGTTGTCCAAGAGTCTGCCAGACATCTTACTGAGGAGATCCATCAACAATTTTGTTATCTTTATTCTAGATCCATCTGTTTAGTCTTATATTTGATATTGCAATCACTGACCATATTCCCATGTGTGCACATGTCAGTTTGCATCAAATATTCCAATCTTACATGTACTGAATCAAAGTAAAAATCTGTGCCAAAATATTCATTGGGCGATTTAAACACAAATAAAAAAATAACATCAACTTTTTGCAACAGAACGTGTTAGAGAATAATATAACTCTTCCCCTCTCCCCCCACCCAAAAAATGAGTGGTCTTGTTTACACTGATGTGGATCCCTCTTTGTAAGATGGCAGAATATGATTTGCTCTAAAAATGCATTTTTATAGGAAGGAAACAGTTTGGCACACATTCACCACTAGATGAATTATCACATGGTAAAAGAGGCATTCGGTGGTGAGAAGTTTGTGCTATTTGTTCCAGATTTGGATAAACAAGCTGAGCTTCCAACTTGCTACCTTTTATTTGTTTACCAAAAAAAAAGTCAGACAGCATAAATGAAACCCACCTTCATTTTTAGAATGCATTTAAATCATACTGGATTCTGTGTATGGCTTACTTAAGATTCATCCCAGCCATTTAAAAACAAAATGTTTTTGTATTACTTGTTCTAAGAAGTCCTTACTAGTTTTTAATCTTATTTGGATATCTTTCAATATTATTACTGGATCTCTCTCTGTTTTAAAAAGACTTTATGTTCTGGAATAATACAGAAATGTCTGGTAGCATAAGCTTTTGTGAGATATAGTCCATTTCATCAGATAGATGGCTATACTGAGTTGATTGGAGCATGCCCTGGGGACCTCTATATTAGACTATTGCATGTGTTGAATAGGAGACCTCTGGTACAAAGTGATAAGCTACAGGACTGCAGTCAAAGCTCTGCTCACAACCTGAATTCAGTCAGTTTCAGGTAGCTGATTCAGGGTAGACTCAGCCTTCTAGCCTTCTATGGTTGGTAAAATGAGTACCCAGCTTGCTGGGGGTAAAGTGTGAATGACTGGGGAAAGCAATGGCAAACTCCCCGTGAACAAAGTCATTATGTGACATTGCCCCATGGGTCAATAATGACCCAATGCTTGCATAGGGGATCTTTACCTTTAATGTACTGTTTATGGGGGTGTCCTTGAAGTGTGTCTGGAAGCGACAACTGGTACAGAATGCTGCAGCCAGGTTAATGACTGAAGTGGATCATAGGTCATACTATTCCAGTCTGGGGCCATCTACATTAGCACCTAGTTTGTTTCTAGGCCCAATGTAAGGTGCTGGTGTTGACCTTTAAAGTCTGGTATGACTTGAGGCCAGCATACCTCAAGAATTATCTACTCCCCTATGACTCTACTTAATCCTTATGGTCATCTTCAGGGCCCTGTTTCAGGTGCCTCCACCATCTGAGTGCCAGTATGGCATAGTGTTAGAATGATGCAGTAGCGCCTTGGAAAAATCCAGGTTAGAATCCCTGTTCCACCATGGCAGATTGCTGGGTGACCGTGGGCCAGTTGCATACTCTCATAGGGCTGTTGTGAAGATCAAATAGAAAAGAATGGTGTGAGCTGCTTTGCGTCCCAATTTGGGTGAAAAGCACAGTACAAATAAAATTAAAAAAACTGACAGGGGACAACCTAAGAAAAAGCTTACTTGGTTGTGGCAACAAGATGATGGAATTCCCTTCACCAGTGGAGGAAGACTTGTCTGGAATTCCCTCACTGATTCTCATGGACCCGTCTACTAATATGTTTGTGTGCTTTAGTTCATGTTATATATTTATATGAGTTTTTGACCTTGTTTTAATATTTCCATTGTTTACTGCCTGGGTCACCTAAATTGGGTTGAAAGGCAGCTTACACATACTTTAAATTTAAAATGAATAAAGATATGCCCAGAGTTACAAACAGCAAGGAGGAGGGATGGCTTATCACAAAAGGTAGTCAGAAAGCCCAGGACAAGGTGTGTTACATAAAATTGCAAAGCAAAAATGATCTAATGCAATTCCACAGGATCTATAAGATAAAATTGTTCCACCAGGCTTATGGTTGAGGCAACCATGGTAACCGCTGGCTTCTCTCTCCCTCTTCCTCCCCCTTTCCCCCTTTCCTTCTTCCTGTTTTCCATTCCTTTTGCCCCCACTAGTGGAGATGTAATACACCCAATGAATCTATTGCGCCTGAAGATGTTTAGTATTGCTGCTTGAAACTGTTGGAACGGTAGAATTTGTAGGATGTTTTAATAACAGTGTTAATGTTGATTGTTTTGATGGGCATAGATATTTATTTTTGTTCTTAAATTGTATTGTAAGCCACCCTAAGCCTGGAAGAGAAGGGGCAAATTTCAACTAATTTTTTAAAAAACACTTTCTGTGAAAAAAGTAAATCAGGCATGGATTGTGCCTACCTATTGATAAATTAGCAATTTTAAGTGAGTCTGAAAAGTTTACATCAGCTCATTTGGAAAAGGAATTACTTTTTCTAATAAGTTATTCATCCCAAGGCCTCATTGTGTTCAGGTGTGATACTTCGGATGCACATCCTTAATGTGGTGAAGGCGGCTGAGTGTATCAGTAGAGTTGCCAACATCCAGGTGGGGCTGGAGATCTCGTTGAATTAAAATTGAACACCAGGTAACAGAGGTCAGTTCACTTAGAGAAAATGGTTGGTTCAGAAGGTGGACTGTATCCCTTTGATGTCTCTCCACGCCAAAACCCTGCCGTTCTCAAGCTTCACCCCCAAAATCTCCATCTATTTCCCTCCCCAAAGCAGGCTACCTCACAGTGAAGCTGAAAACGATGCCATTAGGATTTTAGAATGTTAAAAGTGACCATGGCAGGGGTGACATTTCACTTATGCTACGCCATCTCTCAGAAAGCACATTTTCTCTGTTTGGTCACTAATATTTGGCAGTATTTTAAACTGGACACTTAATACCACTGTTAAGGATTTTGGAGTAATCACATTTCATGTAAGATCAAAGGCACCCATAATTGTGTGGCTTTTGAAACAAACCATCTGGCCCTTAAAAATAGTAACCACTATTTCAAACATTGAAGATATGATTTAAAATGTTTTTCCCCTTGAGTCTCCATGTTTATATCATACTTTGTAGATTTGGGGGGGTTTTTGCTCAGGGTATTATGTGTGTGCTGTGCCTTAGCAAGCCAAATACAGGCTTGTTATGAAGACTGAAGTCATAAAAGTGTTCATCAAGATTAGTCCAAATAATTTTGAGGATGATATTCAAACCCTCAGCATTTCAAATCCCCAGCTGCTGGGCACATCATAAGAGAAGATCTGTATCTCTTGACTATAATCATATCAGTAGATGGCAAATTTTAACAATGATGTTTGGGTCTTAAGTATGGATGAAAGGCATGTGTTACTTATTGAGGACGGTGTAGTGGATTATCTGTAACTTCTGTCTGTGAGAGTAACTGTTCCTGGAACAGGAAAACAGAACATTAAGAGTTAAAAGAAATGTAGTTTTGAGCTACAGGGAGAGGCAGCAATTAGATTTGAGGTCTAGAGGTTTCAAAGATAATAACAAATGAAAACAGGAGCACAGATGAAATATCTATCTTGCTGTTTAACTTGTCTTTTTGAATCACAATTATAATATATCTACCTGTATCACTTACAAGAATCACCTGAAGAGGAAGATAAGAGTTTACTGTAAATCTGAGGTGCATTTGTAATTAGTTGGGCAGCCTGATCACAATTGCGTGGGGCGAAGCAAGGCCTACTGTGTTCTCTGTGGCTTACTATGAAGGATTTGTGCATAAAGCTATATCCTTGGGGGGGGGGGGGGGGGATTTAAGATGAACAACAAGAATAACAGGGTTAAGGAACATTAAAAGCACATCCCAAAAGATGATTCTTAAAATAGGATTTAAAGAGCCTATAGGATTCAGAGAGTTCAATCAACAAAAGCCGCTTATGCATTCAATGTGGTAAATAACTGTACTGCAAAATAAACTCCCCCCACCCAGAGAAAAACTGAGATTGTCAACTATTGACATATACCAGAGGGGCAGCTGTGTTAGTCTGCTCCTTCACATACTACATCACATACTATAATGGGGTTCGTGATTATTTTCTTTTAAAAAAACATTTAAAGTGCAGCAGCATGAGCAGGCAAGTAGCAGTGGCCACGAACAGATACACATGTCCTCCTGGGCTGCTGAGTAGAGTCACCAGATCCTCCCTCATCACCAACAGGGGATGGGGATGGAGGGCCAGGTTACAAGATGCAGGTCAGAAAATTCCTGGGGATTTTGGGGATGGAGCCTGATAAGGACTGGGACCGCCGTGGAGTTAATGCTATATAGTTTGCCCTTCAAAGCAACAATTTTCTCCAGTGGAAGTGATAGTATGGAGATGACCGCATTTCTCACCTGGAGCCTGGCATCCCTACTGGGGCACAACATTCCCTGAACTCAAGTTGTTCTGGGAGATTTGAGAAATCAGGCAGGTCACATGTCTCATTAACCTCTCATGTCTCTAATACACTGCCTCTGGAATATTAGAGCAGATTATCCTGATGGAACAATGTTGCACAATCAGTGTTAAAGAACATTAAAAGCACATCTCCAAAGATGATCCTTAAATAGAATTTAAAGAGCCTACAGGATTCAGAGAGTTTAATCAAGCAGGACTGAGTTTTCTATTAAAACCTTTCTTCGCAGAGAAGGCAAAATATTTAGTTCCATGCACTCCCATAGCCCAAGCATTCTTATTACAACCACAATCTTTAAAGGTTATTGTAATAAATACTTATTTACCTCCGTGCAAGAAGGTTAATGATCTGAGTAACCAATGGGCTTAATTTACCAAATGTATTTCCAGACTGACAAGGGAGTACCCTAAGGCAAGCATTCTTATTCTTGGAGTCCTAAATGCCAGAATAGAAGGAAACAATCAATACATTGCAGAGGAAATGGGATTTGATAATGACTCCATGCTTCCACCCCCTTTATCCAGTACCAAGCAATCCCCAAATGCCTAGATTAATCAGGCTGGTTCTGCACTTACAGAGTTCTGTATCATTTTTAATCTCTTGGGACTTGTTGCAGAAAGTGTCTCACTATCTGGAAGCTAATAAAATTGAAGGACAGAAGTATGCAGTTTTGTTGGATGTCTGTGGAGCAAAAATCTGTATATCTAATTACCATGTGTGATCCTCAGCAGTGGATACCTAAATCTGCAGATCAGGACCACACCAATGCTAAACAGATTCTTCCAAAAACTTTGGGTACTCCCCAGGTTTGCATGAAAATCTACAGACTTACAAAAATACGTTAAATTCCCTTCCCCATTTAAAAATAGCACCTTTTCAGCACGCACAGAGAACACTCTTACCTTTTGAAATAGTGGCAGCAGTAGCCCTTGCAGAGATCCACTCCAGGCCTAGTCATGGCATATGCCACCACAAATATCCAGACCCCTTGACCAAAATCAGCATGGTCTACTTTCTGGCACATAGGTTGTACTGCCATAGCAGCTGTTTCAGCCTTAAGATGCTGATACTGACTGAAAATTAAAATTATTTGAGTCTGTATATACCTCCCTCCCCTGATTACAGCATGCTCATTCATACTGTGAATGTATAATGAGAATTACAGGAAGGGGGACAAGCAGAATTAGAAAATGCCAGTGTTCACACTGCTACGTCTTGCTGGTGTTCCCCATAGTGGGGAAAGTTCCAGGTAGTTTTAAAACCGTCTATATTCCAACAGCTCTGAATATCCAGATGGCGTTTCATTCATTGCTCAAAAGGTTGAGTACAACACAATCCACAGACTTTTAATACAACTGACTGACTCTCTGATCAACCAGAACCTCATTTGGCTCAAGTTTATTTTGAGCTATCCAAGATTCCCAAATGAGCATGTTGGTACTCTAAACTGCATAATTGTCAGAACTAATATAAAAAGGCAGAAATGATTTTTAACATCTGTGTTTTTTGTTTGTTGTCATGCTTTAATTTTGGTGGTATTTGCAGAATGTCTGTATGGCACTAGCTATGTTGAAATGTGCTTGTACACAGACGTCTGAGAAAAATACACATTACACTGCTCTGTTTTGAAAACCTAGATAAAAAAAGTCAAAATAAAATATGTATAGTATAATGTATATGTATAGTATAAATATGTATAGTATAAATATGTATAGTATAGTAAAAATATGTATAGTATAAATATGTATAGTATAAATATGTATAGTATAGTAAAAATATGTATAGTATTTTAATACCTCTGGCTTATGTAATCCAGCCAAAGTTATCAGTTTTAACTAAGTCCCATTGATTTAAGTAGGAAAGTTACTGTACAACCATAAGAACATTTCCCTGGGAGCAGTGGTGGGATTCAAATAATTTAACAACCAGTTCTGGTGGTGGGACTCAAATAATTGAACAATTGGTTGTTTGCAAGCACCATTTTAACAACCGGTTCTGCCAAAGTGGTGTGAACCTACTGAATCCCACCACTGCCCGGGAATATGTCCCAGTGAACAGATCCAAGTAAAATTCTGACTAGAAGGCTTGGGATTAGTTTCTTAACTATGTCTTTAAATCTGAAACTAAATGGAACTTGCTCAACTTCAAACTTGAAATTGATGGAACACAGTGGTTATAGTTTTGACTGTCTTATAGTTATTTAGGTTGACATTTTGTTTCTTAATGGATACTGTTTTTATAATGGCTTGGCTTAGCAGAAAGCATGACAAGTTTGAATCTGGGTTTAAATCCCATTCCAAATTAATTCTCAGATATGGTTTCATTGAATATTCTTGATTTCTGTCTTCCTCAGTCTCTATCAAAGTCTTTGTTAAAATGGGCATGTTAATGATCTATTTGGTAAGTTTGTCTAAAGAATGAAGGGGATTATATTTTGAACCTGTTGGGATATTTAATATCCAAAGCAATGGTTTAGCGCCACTTCCAGGAGATGTATTTTCACAGATATCTATTACAGCTTCTAAAACACAGGCTATTTTGATCTTAGCAACAAGGGCTCTTTTCCCACTTACCTTAAGCCTCACGCTACTCTCCTCAAGTAGCGTGGGGTCCCGGCATCTCCCCACTACAGAGCGCGACAAAGCGCAGTCAGCCTCTGACGCTTCTGCTGCTCTGGAGTGCCTCCCTCAGCAGCGGCATCCCTGGAGCATCCTCCAAAATGAAAAGCACCTTTGATGACTCCTGCTTAGAGTCGAAGTTAGCGTAAAGGGACATTTTCCGGGCGCGCGCCAGAGATGCTGCGTGCTGAGAGTGGCGCACAGCAAAGGGCAGCAAAGGTGAGTGGGGAAAAGCCCAGGGTCATCCTGGGATTACATTTGGGTGGCAGGCCAGCAAGGAATTCCAGGGTCATGATGCAGAGGCTGGTGATTGCAAACCACCTCTAAACATCTCTTGGCTTGAAAACCCAAGGGGTTTTCATCAACATCAAACACAGGCTAAGAGATTTTGTTCTGCCCCCCCCCCCCCCCCCGCCCAAGTGAATCTGTTTTTGGTGCCCTGTACTTGGCTAGGACAGAGTGGGGGGGACACAAGCCAGGTTTAAAAATTCAAACAATAGGTTTATTACTTAGGAGAATTAAAACCCTAACTCCTCCCTTGGGTCTGTCTAAATCAAAGTAATTGCTTGTCTTGAGAGGATTTGGAGCTGTAGACTGTGTCTTCTCTTGGTTGCGTTCAAGAAAGTCCACTGTGCCTTGCTTCTTTTTAGTTCTTTCAGTCTTTGCCTGGTTCTAATTGCTGTTAACCTTAACTTGTGCTCTGTATAGCACCATAGACTACTATGGACTACCATACACTTCACAAATATTACAGACTCCAGCTTCCCCTGGCACCTTGCTCTGACTGACTGACTGACTAGAACTAAAACCGGGGATTGCTGGGTAAAGAAGGAAGACTGCCTCTTGGGAAATGTCTTAAAGGGATAGGGGCTAACTAAAATTCCCTCCCTTAGAAGACTTTACAATGAACTTAACCCCTACTAACTATGGGGAAACTGAAGCTTAATGGGGAAATAACAAAGGCTTCTGTGGAGGCATGACAGGTTTGTTCTAAGTAGTCTTGAACCAGGAGCTTTAGTAGTGGGGCTTCTGTTGCCTTAAGCATTTTAATGTGAGCATTTTACTACATTACACCCCAGTCGCTAACATTGAGAGAGAACTGCTGATATGCACTATGGCACCACTGTAGCATATGGACAGAGAGTAGTACTGCACCTTCCTGCCTAGCAGAGATCAAATTACACAGTCACACTAGCTCCCATCTGGCTTGTAGCACTACTGGCTCTGGCTTTATTCTGTAGCCTGAGCAACTCGTCATTCAAATGTACACTGAGCTGCTTTACTTTTGAACCATCTGCTTGCCTCAACTACCAATTTGTTAGTTAGACATTATAAAAGTAAGATGATGGTTTAAAATATATTCCAAAGATTTAAAACCAATACCTTTGAAATTCTGACAAAAGCTTTTTCTCACCATTGTAAATCCAACATACTATACAACCCGCACATATTAAGTCCATGCTAACATTTTAGACATTGTGGGATAGATTAAGGGATAATCTTGTTTACTCGATCACAAACAAATGTGCCCAAATTGATTTGGCATTATGCCATCCGTGGGGAAAATAGAATGCTAATACAATTAACTGCATTTGGCACAGTCCACTGTGTACTACAACCTTCACTCATTTTGGTTGGGATTAGAACAAAATCCGGCATACAACTTACTACCAAAAGGGGAGGTAGAAAACTGGATTTTCAGAGTGTCTAGAAGAAAGCACTGGTGTTTGGACAGCCTTAAAGTTTTCTAGTTAATTTTCATATGGGAAACAAAACTTGTGAATACTCACACATGTGTGAAGACTGTGAATCACCACACACTGGCTAAACTGTTCTGCTATGGGCTTCCGAAAAATAGTGAGCTGGCTAGTTCTTGGAAATGCTTAGCAGAATGGTTTAGGCAGGGGCGTAGCTGGGCCAGAGTGCGCCTGGTGCGCACTCTGCCTTTTTCACACACACACACCCCGTGCCGCCCCCCACCCACCACTTACTTTAGGAAATCAAGCAGGCTGGAGGCCTGTTCTGGTGGGAACTACATTTCCCAGGGTATTCTGGGAAATGTAGTTCCCACACAGGCAGGCCTGTTCTGCAGCCTGCTCGGTTTCCAAAAGTAAGTGTGGGAGGGCGCTGTGGGGGAGGGGGGAAATCATGCCCGCCCCCACGGCACCGCCTCCCACGCGTCCCCCCACTTTAGGAAACCAAGCAGGCTGCAGAACAGGCCTTTCAGTGTGGGAACTACATTTCCCAGGAGACCCTGGGAAATGTAGTTCCCACCAGAATGGGCCTGTTCTGCAGCCTGCTCGGTTTCTTAAAGTAAGTGGGGGGCACTGCGGGGGGAAGGGGGAGGGGCCGGGGAATTTTGCCCCCCACGTGACTGAAATTCGTGCGCCCGGTGCGTGGCGCACCCCCCCTCCCCGCCCCTGGGAGCTTCGCCACTGGGTTGAGACAATGTGTGTCGATCATGAATGTATTTCTCACTAAGGATGAAAAAAATCGAAATTGGGATACCTGAACTGAACGAGCAGGTAAAATTTGGTCTCATCTTTAGTCCTGGTTTGGAATGCTGTCTTCAATTTTGCACCTCACAGATCAAGAGTGGTTGTAAATATGCACAGAAGAAATCTGGAAACCAACAGAAAATCCAGAAAACAAAATAACATAAGAAATGAATGAAAGTGCTGGGTATATCCAGCCTTAAGAAGGAAAGGTTAGGAAATACATTCTGAACATTTCCAAATAAATGCTGGCTAGGGAGATGTCAGAGTGTAATCCTCAACAAGAGTTACATTCCCTTTCAAGCTCATTGAAACCAAGGTTTTAGAAAGATGTAGTTCACCTTAGGATGGCACTGGGCCTTTATTCTTTCCTGGTACTTACTGAAGGTGGAATTGGCAGGCATCACAAAATACTAGAGAAGGCAGGTAAAGCTGCTAACAGGGTTGGCCCACAAGTAGGTGAACTAGTTTGTCCACACACACACACTTGTCATTTTTTGCTTGTTTTTGGTTTTAGAAACAGAGTTGACTGCCCTAAAACCCAGTAACATTGGCCTTTCAAAGATATATTTAAATCTAGACATCTCTTTCAGACTTTTGATCAGATATTGCTGATCAGAACTTTCACTGGGCATCAAATCTTAATCGAAATTCAGATATGCAGGGCAATCCAGTGAAGAGCAATACTAACTGTACCAAAATAGCTCTTCACAGGATTACACTGAAAGTCTCTCACTGCCAATGAATAACATCTCTGATCAGAGGGTAACTTTTTAAATATTCTTTAGAGACCACCGCCATAGAAAACACAGGAGTTGAAAGAGGGGGAGAACTGAACAAAGGAGTGGGGGTGCACAGAGGGAGAACGGACAGGGAGTGAGCGGGAGAGAAGGAGGGTGAACGGGGAACCAGAGGAGACGGGGGTAACGCAGGAGAGGGAGGGCCCCACGGCAGAGGCTGGCAGGAAGACTTCTATAGCCATTATCCCCAGCTTCTGGAAGCAGAGGCGTTCCTCCCATTGGGCAAAGTGGGCAGTTGCCCTGGGCGCAGCCCTGTGGGGGGCACCAAAACTGCAGGTTCGTTTGTGGGATTTTTTTGTATTTTCAGTGTTTTTCCATTTTTGGCCTGCAGAGGGCGCAGTTTTCAGGCTAGCAGCACCAAAATTTCAGGAATGTTTTGGGAGACTCTCCTGAGGCTATCACCCTCAGGTTTGGTTCTGGGAGTCCAAAGTTATGGACTCCCAAAGGGGGTGCCCCATCCCCCATTGTTTGCAATGGGAGCTAACAGGAGATAAGGCTACACCTTTGAGGGTCCATAACTTTGGACCCCCTGAACCAAACCTCACCAAACCTGGGAGGTATCATCAGGAGAATCTTTTACTGATACCACCCAGGTTTTGTGAAGTTTGGTCCAGGGGGTCCAAAGCTATGGACTCCCAAAGGGGGTGCCCCATCATCCATTGTTTCCAATGGGAGCTAACAGAAGATGGGGGCTACACATTAGAGGGTCCATAACTTTGGACCCCCTGAACCAAACTTCACCAAACCTGGGTGGTGTCATTAAGGGAGTCTCCTAAAGATACCCTGAAAGTTTGGTGCTGCTAGCTTAACAATTGTACCCCTGCCAGCAGGCACCTCCCAAATTTCCCCAGATTTTCCTTTTAAATCCCCCCGCCTTTGACATGGATTTAAAGGGAGAATCTGAGGTTCCCAGTTTAGACATTGCAAGTGATGCTGTTTCGGAGTGGGGGGAGAATCAACCCCAAAATAGCATCACTTTCAATGTTGTTTTAAACTGGGAACCCCAGATTCTCCCTTTAAGGTGGATTTAAAAGGAGAATCTGGGCTCCCATTGAAAATGATGCTGTTTGGGGGTGGATTCCAGCATCACTTGTTTAAACTAGGGAGCCCAGTTTCTCCTTTGAAACATTGAAAGTGATGCTGTTTCCCCCAATTGGGGGGACTGGATACAACACCATAAAATGTTTTCATAGCAGTAATAAAACATTTTGAAAGCATTTTGAAAATGTTTTCAAAAATTTATTTCTGCTGTGTGGCATGTCTTATTGCTGTGTTCAGATTTGTGAGTTGGGGCATGTTCTATAATGTGATAGTGACTTTGAAACAACCTGGTGTAAAAATCATTGCTTGGTCACAGTGGGGGAGGGTGGCTGCCCATGGGGGGCACCAAACTCCATTTTGCCTAGATACGCCACTGGTCGTAGCTACAGGGGGGGTGCACGTTGCATTGGGCATGCGCCTGGGGGGGCATCAAACTCAGGTTTTGCCCAGGGCTCCAGTTTGCCTAGTTACGCCACTGTCTGGCAGTCATTAGGCAAGCTGTGGTCAGCCTAAGCAAGCTGAGGCTAAAAAGGCTGACTCACTTAGTCCACTCCCCAGAGAACGGGAGTGAGGCCAGAGGTTCCAGCATCCGGGCAGGGGAAGGAGGGTTGGCAACAGGGGACCTGGTGGGAACCCCTCCTGGAGTGCAGGACAAAGCCAGATAAAATTTCAGCAGCTTGTCTTATTTTTAATTAGTATGAGAATCTGTGAGAGTTCTTTGTGACATATTTTAGATTTACATGTCATTCTTGTGTTTGTGGTTTTAAAGTATTTATTGTTCTATGTATTGTTTTATTGATTATTGTAAACCTCTCTGGTCTTTCCAGGGAAGGGCAGTAAACAAATTGAATAATAAAAAATAAATAAAACTTCTGATTTGTATGTATGGCTTGAGTAGAAAGAAGGCATCTTGCTTGCTGTGTGTGGTTAAGCAAAATCAACCAAATTCTACTGCACAAGGAGGAGGTGGACATGACAAGGAATGGTTCTCACCTTCTGTCACAGAAATCCCTGAAAACCTTCTCTTGCTTCTTGACACAGTAGTTCACTTTAACCTGATTTAAATTAACATTACTTCACACATGAATGCACAGCACTGAACTATGTCATATGCACAGAGAAATCATGTGTTATTTATGCATACGTTCGGTTTTCACTGCATGAACAGCATACACTGTTGGCTGAAATCTATTGGCAGGCCGAGTCATAAATACAAGTTGCAGCTACCACAGAATTAAGCTTGCACTCACATATCACACCAGAGACTTTTTAGGGGATATGATAGGAAAGGAAAATGCATTTCATAATGCAAGTGTATCTCACATTGGGGCTACGGGGATTTTGCACTTTCATAATGTGAATATATTACAAGGACTATCGTATATACTCACATATAAGTCAAATTTTTGTGCTGAAAAAGCCCCCCTTGACTTATACACGAGTGAGGTGTATTTTTAAAAATATTTTAGGGTTTTTACTTTGTCGGCAACCAGCGGACATAGTTTTTTGGCTAGTGGCACCAAAAATTTCAGGGTATCATCAGGTGACACTCCTGATGATATCAGCCAGGTTAGGTGAAATTTGGTTCAGAGGGTCCAAAGTTATGGACCCCCAAAGGGGGTGCCCCATCCCCCATTGTTTCCAATGGGAGCTAATAGTAGATGGAGCTACATTTTGAAGGTCCATAACTTTGGACCCCTTGAACCAAACTTCACTAAACCTGGGTGCCTCAAATCATCAGGTTAATCTCTTGCTGATACCAGCCAGTTTTGGTGATGTTTGGTTCAGGGGATCCAAAGTTATGGACCCCCAAAGTGGGTTCTCCCATCCTCCATTTTTTTCCAATGGAAGTTAATAGTAGATGGGGACCCTTTTGAGGGTCCGTAACTTTGGACCCCCTGAACCAAACTTCACCAAACTCCGGGGTAGAAGTATCATCAGGAAGGAGTTTCCCTAAAGATACTCTAAGAAATGTTTGCGCTTTCTGCTAGCTTTAGAGAGCAATTCCTCCCCTGGACAGGCACCCTCAAATTTTCCCCAGATTCTCCCTTTAAATCACCCCCCTCTGAGTGGATTTAAAGGGAGAATCAGGGCTTACAGAGCTAGTTTACTGTTTTTCTTTGAAATAAATATTCAAAAACATTTAACCTATTGCTGCCTCAATTAATGTAATTTTATTGGTATCTATTTTTATTTTTGAAATTTACCAGTAGCTGCTGCATTTCCCACCCTCGACTTTTATGCGAGTCAATAAGTTTTCCCATTTTTTTGTGGTAAAATTAGGTGCCTCGACTTATATGCGGGTCAACTTATACACAAATATATACGGTAACTATTTTTTTGGAGAGTTTATAAGCTGAAAATTCAAGAATATAAGAGAATTAAAACCGGGTAAGCAGGGAGAAAAAGTCTTCATATATGTCATTTCATATATGAAAACTGAAAAGCTCTCCAGTTTGGCCAAACAAACTTGCTCAGCTTCTTTTGTTCCATAGACATCACTGGGCTTGCCAATGTACCCAATAAGCCTTAAATATAGCCCATTGTTAGCTCTCTTCTTTTGGAAATATGATGCATTTTTGTGAACCAAACTAACATCAGTGTAATCTAACAGCATAGCCTGTGTGTATCCAGAATCATAGGCCCTAACTATACAGTATACTGGCAGTGTCATGTATGGATCACCCAGCTTTTAAAAAAAGTATGCAAGAAGAGCCCTGTGGGGTCAGACCAAAGGATGATCTGGTACAGCATATTTTCTCTCACAGTGATCAATCAGATCCCCTGGAAGGCCTCTAGCACATTAGCTGACCTTTAGAGATATTTTATCAGGAAGTTACTGATGGGTTTACCCTCTATAAATCAGTTTTTCTGTTCAATCAGAAATCTAGTCCTGCATTTATTGAACCTCATCACAAGTGGGATCATTGAGCAGGGGAATGGAAGGTTTAATTTGAGGGAAGAACATTAAGAGTCACGGGAAGACCAATACATAAAGCATATGCAGCTTCCAAATGGAGAGAGGTCTGCAAGTAATGCGGTTCTCTTGTATGTTGCTTCTTTGATAGATAATCTTGCCTTTCAGCTGTGATAAATATGCTGGAGAGGGGACAATGACAGAACCATGCCATGTTTGGGGGAAAAAGCAGTGAAAACCACATTATTTTTGCCCACATTTTTCCTAGCACCTAGAGCTCCAAAACCAATAAAGAGGGCTCTTTTGTCACTGTGCTATACTTCCCCCCTGCCCCTCAGCCCAAAGTGCTTTGTGGGTGAGATTAAAAAGCTTCAAGTCTCAGGCCATCTGGCCAGCCAAATGGATTTTGTGCACAGGATCATTGACAGATGTAAGCCAGTGGTAAGTTTAATTGTTGAACATCTAAGGTGCCCGGGGCTCTCTGTCTGTTACTTAGCAAAGACCATGTTCTAGTTTTCCAAATTAATCTAGATACAATTTGAATCTACTTCTCTGGCCTCACCTCCTTCACATGGTTTAAGGGCATTTCCTGAGTCAGTTCAAATGAGGAAATGAAGTGCATAGATTTTGTGTGTTATCCTTAAATTATCAAGTTTTATGCTGCACTGGAACTCTATAATAGTCATCCAATTTCTCAAAATGGGTTAATTAAGAGATTATACTTCACAGAATTCCCTAGATTACTTTTCATTTATATCTTAATGAAGCTTTATTTCTTTTTTTGCTTTAAAGAGCAAATGTGCCTACCCAATATTTTGATAGTTTTCACAATCTTAAATTGGAAATCAGAATTGAAGTCATATATACCAAAGGTGCCAATAATGAAAACTAGATGGGCTGTTAAAATCCTGTTATGAAAACTGAAAGAAAAAAGAAATGTCTGCTGGATCATCATAAGGCAAATATAAGGATTAATGGACAATTGATAATCAAGGCAAAAGACATTCATTCCATGGGGCACCACTGGATCTTTGTCCAGTTCCAACCATAACTACAAATAGAACAGACCTTCGGGCATAGGACTTTCCCTCCTCTCACTCCTGCAGTAGCCTACCTTAACATCTGAAAATCTGCTACCAGGGTTCAAAGGAACTCCAGGAATATTACTAGGAGCACAGCAGGGGAGTCTATTGTGGGAGGGCAAAGAGTCACAAATTAGACTTTTTTGTTTTAAAAATTGGCTAGCCCCTTTTCTCCAATGTAAGGGACAAAGAATGGTGCAAGGACAGAGGATGTTATCAAGGCACTTTTTACAGCCCCATCCAAAATCGGCAGTGGTGGGCTGCGGTGTCCATATGGTGCCATACCTCTACTCCCATGGAGGTTCTTCAGTGGCATGGAAAGGCTTGAACAATAAAAAGGCCTCCCACCATCCAGAAGCTCCCATTAGGCTGAATGGACTTACGCCACCTTTTTGGTGCCATAAATCACCCTGGCTCCTCCCTTGGCCACACCATAGTCTGCCCCTGTTACACCGGCAGTGGCAGACATCCAGCACTATATTCTAGTGCCAGGGAGGGCTATGCTGGCTGCACACTGTGGAATCTTACTGGCCTCCTTTCCGCCTCTCCTTCCCTATTTATTGCTGTAATATCTGTATTAATTAATCTTGTCCCCTCGCTTTAATTGGGCCCTTCATTGTGTTTGGTGCCATTTAGTTTTCAGTTTTAGATTTTATTACTGGGATGTTAATGTATTTATTATTTCATTGTGTGTCTGTTGGAAGCTGCCCTGAACTCAACTTGTTGAGAAAGGTTGGGGTATAAATCAAATACATACATACAATAAAAATTACTGACTTATAAGAAAAACACATTTTATACACATAATTATGCAACTTTTGATGCAATGGAACAAGACGTGCACAAAATGCAGAACTTAAAAGAGTTTCTTTTCCCCACAAACCCATTTCCCCACAAACCCATCTTTCCCCACAAACCCTTTTCCCCACAAACCTCTTTCAGCAGAATAGCCTTTCTGTGGCAGTGTCTGTCCTAAAAACATCAACCAATCTCTGTCCAAGGATATAAATACACAAATAATTCAATAATTTGGCTCTAGCTAGGAAGGAGTTTTATATTTCCTATTGAATAGGTGGTGGTGCTTGCTTAAAAGATCAGAGCAGTTGTCCTTAGGAAACCTCACAGACAGGACCACAAAAGCACACAAAAGGCCAGTGCAGAACACAACATTCCCAGTTAAACCTGGATTGTGTATTCCCTACCATCTGGATAGTGGTGCTGTCATGGCTAACCACAGTATAAAACCCGTGTTGGGATGGAACTTCGCACAGATCCTGCTCCTAACGTAAGTCCGCTCCACATTTCCCCACCACCGCCCAGGTTTCTTGAGAATCGCACTATCGGCAATTCTTTTGTTTTAACATGGATTGCAGCTGCTGCCAAGCGAAATTTTCAGTCCTTGCCTCTCTGGTGCATAGCTATGGCTGTGGAAGTCCATGCCTGCCAGGCTTCATAGCTACGCAACGGAGGGAGGTGAGTGAAGAAAAAGTACCTCCATGCAAAGGCATGTGTCCCAGCCAATGCACTCGCTTACCATGGGACGCCCAGGCATGCGAACAGCCCGGGGCTGTGACGGGTTCATTTACCCTGCCAGCCACCCGCTTTACATTTGCTGTGCAGAAAGGGCCCTTACCCAAGCACCCTATTCCTGAATTTTTTTTAAAAAAGGAAGCATCTCAACTGCTGTAAATGCCTGGTTAACTATGGTTAAATCTTTCAGATGTGGAATTAATTCTGGGAGTGGGAATAGATAGGAGGAGCCTATGATCTCAGAGACTTCTCTGGCCGCTTAGCAATGATGCTTATTTGCATTTGGCATTTCTAGCCCGCCTTTCAACAAAAATGTTTCCAGGTTGTACAGTATTCAGAACCAAAAAAACATTTCAAAGCAGAAAGAGTAACCAATCAGGAGCATTACATCCAAAATTCGATTCTCACAGCAACAGAATGTTGAATACTATCCAGAATCCTTAACAAGTAATTTCTGGTGTGTGATAGGAAAATTTGCTAGGCATTACGTTTCTATTATAGTCCATTCCCAAAGACTGTAATGGAAACAGTAAGACCTAACAGGAATATATTGACCAAAATTCTTAGGGCCTTCCTGTGTGCATGATTCTATTCTTTGAATTGTTTTAATAGATGCTCCTTTGCAATCTAGAATATGGGAAAACAGGCCTCAAGCTGCCAGGCAACTGTATGGGATGTAGATTTCAGACAAGCAGTTTATGACAAAAAGCACATTTACTGTGCATATTTAAAGGGTAATTGAAAAGGTTGGCATACTTCATTCTCATTCAAACTAGCTTTAATTATCATATGCTTTTTGTTAGCAAAATGCACAATAACAGCACTTCTGTGCAATACGAGCATAGCAAGAGAATGCAAAATTACACCTTGGAAAAAAACAAAAAGCAGAATTAGATGTGTTTTGGCTGCTGTGTTCTGAGAAGAAACCTTATGAGTGAAAAATGCTATAGTCTAGAAATTCATTTGTCTGAAGATATTTGCGATTTGGTTCTTTTGCAAACCCGTTTTGGGGGAGGGTATATGCAAGGGGAATTAAACAAATACAAGATCTCATATAAATGAAGAACAGCAAATTGAGCAAAAGGAGGATTAGAACTAAATCTTTTGTTCAAAGAGTGATTTAAAAGCATTATGTTGGATGAAGTCAATCGAAAGCTTAGCTATATAAACTTCCTGCTCTGTCTTCCTTCCATTTGTTTTGTCACAGATGAGAAAAGAACTAGCAGAGGGCTTTGGTGTCTTGACTGCGATAAGCAGGACATAAGCAGGGCACCAGTGTATTTTCAGTCTATTTTCTACATCCTTAAGATAATTTTGCTCTGTTTTTTACAATCTTATCATCTTGTTCCCTTGTCTTTGTTTTCTTGTCCCTTTCCTCTCTTTTCTCTCTTTTACCTTCTGCTGATAAGGGACCCAGGAACTATTGTCAGAACCAGGACTATAGAAACATCTGGACAAATGTGAAAACACAGACAGCAGAAAATCACAGGAGTTGCACCTTTAAAAAAATGGTTCTACTTCTGTGCCTTGCAGAAATTAAATAACTGATGCTTTTCCTGGAATGATTGCTGGGGGGAAGCTAAGGCCCCTTCTGCACACGCGGAATAATGCATTTTCAATGCACTTTCACAATTGTTTGCAAGTGGATTTTGCTATTTCACACAGTAAAATCCAGCTGCAAAGTGCATTCAAAGTGAATTGAAAGTGCATTATTCTGCATGTGCAGAAGAGGCCTAGATTAGGCTGCTGGCCAAGCACAGAAAGAAAGCATTTTATTTAAAAAATGGCCATTCTCCAGAGTTCAGCTCTTTCACCAAAAGCCTCTGGAATTTACATCTTTGAGTAAGGCCACAAATTGGTGGGTCCTGGATGTCTCCTTGAATTACAACTGATTTCCAAAGCATGGAGATCAGTTCTCCTAGAGGGCATGTCTGTTTGGAAAGGTGGGTTGTATGGCACTGCATCCCTGCTGAGCTCCTCCCCTCTCCAAACTCTCTCCATCCCAGAAGTCATGTAGCACCAATGGGGAGAGGGGTGCCCCACTCTAGGAGTGAACCATTGGGGTCATGTGGGGCAAAAAAGTTGGCAATTCTGTTTATTTGCAGCTTTGCAACATTGTGAGTCAGCAAAGACAGGCTGATTATACTCTGACATTCCACCCCACAGCAAGTGTATGGTTCTTGCAGAGTTGAAATTCTTGTACTGATGTGATTAGAGTTGCAATGCCAAAGGTCCCGAGCCCCACAGTTTGCAAGAGTGAGGAAACCACAAGGTTTTTCTCTCATTGCAGGATTTCCCTCTGACTGAGGGGTTTCCCTCCTTTGGGTTAAGTGCAGTCAAAAGGCAAGATGAAGGTTACCTGTTTTGGTTCTTTAAAGTCCTTTAAAGGTATTATTGATATTGCTTATATCGATATTGTCAAGGCTGATTTTAGTTGATTTTGCATTTTTAGGGAAAAGCCAGTCATGAAATAAAAAGCAGCCTCAACAATATTGATATATTGATATAAGCAACATTGATATTCACTATAAAGGGTAATATCTTGCCTTTTGAAAGGGGGCAGGCAGCCGCAAGCATGATCGTGGGAGACAATGGGGCTCCTCGTATTTAAACAGCAAGGAGGCCCCACTGCGAAGGGGGTGCAGGGCTAGGAGTGCTACAGAAAGCTCTCCATGCATAACAGGCCACAGACTGCTTTCAGTTTCAGGTAGTTTAGCTATAAACCTCTGCAGTGTTCAGGACTGTTTTGGACCCTAAAGCAAAGTGTAAAGAAAAAAAAATCTAATTTGGCAGCTGTTGTAGATAGCACCAGAATTTCCAAAGGGACACTTCTCTCCTTATGTGCAAAATATTTAAGCATAGAAATGTCCCTACACAGTAAAGTTCCATGACAGCAAAAAATTATTTCTGAGATGAAGCTATGGATAACAGAAATGACTACAGGTTAGAGGGGCAAACTGAATCAAGTATCATGTTGTGTTGGAACTGAATTTCAGATCAGGCTCTGATCAAGATTGGGCATAGTTGCCAAGAGCCACCATAAGTCTCTGAGCTGAAATTTCATTTGCCACCCCCCATGACTCTAATTCAACAAAACACATCACTTGGCTTTCTGTTACTATGAATAATAAGTAAGAAGCATTAGCAGAATCAGGAAGACTCCCCAGGCAAGGGATCTAGTCATAAAATTGAAGTGCACTGTCAATTCAATATAGGTGAGATACAAGCTCCCTGGAATAAACCCTGTTGAAGTTTCTCTCAAAAAGTACTAAATCGCAAAGACACATTAAAATATTTCTGCTAACCTGAAACAAACAAATAAAAAAGCAAGTTCAGCAGCATCACAAGGATGCTTAATGGGGAAGGAAAATGTGAAAAATGAGGGCTTATTATCCAGGTCAGGTGAGCCAAGCCTCCAGGTGGTGTTGTCTACTTGCACCTGACCTAACTTTAGAAAATGATTCTAGCTTCCAGTTGCTGAAATTCAACTAGCTCAAGCTTTCTCATCCCATTCCATTCCATCCCATCACAATCCAAATCCAGGAGACACCCAGGGACATAAGTTCCATCTTCCCTGTTGCTGGCATTCTTAGGGCTAAAGTCCAGTGGGAGCTGACAAAAGTCAACTCTGCCTCCGGGAATGCCCCCAGTTGCATTGGCCTCCATGTTAGGCCAACACAATTCTGAAAGTGGCCCTGGCGCAGTGGGGGGGGGCAGTGGGGGAGGGGGCGAACCAGTGGTTTATCCAGCAGGATCCCTCCACTGCTTCTACCCTGTCCTCCATGGTCGGGGAAGCTGCCCACCATTGCCTGGCCACTGCAGAGAGACCCCTTGTCCTTTTAAAAAAAATTATGGCTTGCATCTCTGAAGCTACACCGATTCAGCCAGTCATGTCACAAGGCATTGGTATGGCTGTGGAGTTCATTTTTGCATGCCTGCATAGCTACATTTGTGTGGCAGGTAAATTTAAAAAACCCAGAAACGTCTCCATGCAGAGGCACAACATTAACCTGAATTGTTTCTGTGGCCTCTAATCACTGCCTGCACAGAAAGTATGTGAACCGGAAAACAGGAAAATGGGTTCCTTTATTATGACTGCAATCTGTTATACATTTTGCTGTGCAGAATGGGCCGTAGTCAGGAAGGAATTAGTCAGACCATTACTGGGCACCCTGAACTTGCATCACTAACTGGTGTTCTACAAACAGGAAGTGTGCCAATCTGAAACAAAAACATGAAGATTGCTGTTCATCCTAGAAGACTGCCCATAGTGTGCCTTGAATTTACTTCACTAGACATATCAATTATTTCAGGAGTAGTTCCCTTTTGCTTGAAAAAAAAGCATGGGGCAGGTCAAGCTGTTTTTTGTTTTTGTTTTTTCTAACTTTTTTGTTGCTACATTGATTTGAATCTCCCTCATAAAAACCTTTTCAAGTAATTTCAAGTTGATTTCTAATGCATCCTGAACAGTTCCTGGTGTTACTAGTAGTATAAAAATATTCTGAAAAAAATGATATTTAGGTGAAACTGTCCCTTTAACAAATTTTTAAAAATGCCCTTGGCTTTCTCCTAGCAAAGACAAAAGAAGGCAAGAAACAAATCATTTAAGAAATGGATATTTCTGAAATGTTAATTAAATTCTCTGCCTCAGTATACACAAGGAATTAAGGAAGGCAGATGCCAGAAACAAGCTTAGAGAGGATTTCCCTAGGGGCAAGGGGAGTATTGAGGGAAATCGTAATAATTCAGAACCTGTGATTAAAAAATAAGATTTTTTTTAAAAAAAAACCCTTAGGCACCCCAGGGAGGTTATAGAATTCACCTGAGAAATCGGAACAAAACAGAAGTTCAGATAAAGCCTTCTAGTCAATATATCCAAAGCTTAGCTTAGCCTCATTTTCCATAGTGATTTATATTATAGAGAGACTGTTGAACTGAAAGACGCTAAGACTATTTTACATAAACCTTGTTATTAAATTCAAGCACTCATTCTTGTTTCTTTACAATTGCCCTTCATTTTTAGACTTAAAAACACCAGACCTTTATTTTACATAGTTTCACAAAGCCAGAATCTGCACTGGTTCCATGAAAAAGGAACTAATTCACAAGAACGAATCCACACAGCTACCAGTACTACAGAGCCAATTTATTCCCAGCGCTATTCACTAACCATCTGACAGCAGGATGAATCAGTG
Source organism: Sphaerodactylus townsendi (assembly GCF_021028975.2). Classification (NCBI taxonomy): domain Eukaryota; kingdom Metazoa; phylum Chordata; class Lepidosauria; order Squamata; family Sphaerodactylidae; genus Sphaerodactylus; species Sphaerodactylus townsendi. Next base: position 49,745,628 of record NC_059426.1, read on the forward strand.
GCCCTTTCCGCACAACCCCCCAAAATGTTTTGAGGCAGGAAATAAAATATTTCCTTCGTGGAGTTCCACATGAATTTTCCCCCCTTACGTTCTGAAAAGGTTTTATTTATACCCTGGAAAAGTTTTGTATGCATCCTCTTTTATAATGATTCTTTAGCCTGAAACATTTTAAAAACATTTTCATAGCTGTGCATTCTATTTAATACTTTCCCCTTGCTTCTCAGCTGCCCTCAGACTTCCTCCTCACTGCCATTTTCTATTGTATCACTGAGCTCACTCCATTACTTCTCACCTGATTCTGTATATCATTTCTGGGGTTTTTTTTAATTTTGGGGGTTAAACCTTCGAAGCTTCATTCACATGAGCTATGAGGAACTGAAGCACAAGGCTTTGAAGCATCGATTCCACAGATTTTTTTTTCCAAATAATGGGGAAAAAAACACAAAATGGCAGCCAGGAATTGTTTTGAGGGGGTGATTGCAGACAAATGGGGTGGGGGAGATCGGAAAAAAATTGCAAACATTTTCAGGGACTTATGCAGAACAGACTGATGATTCAGCGTTACAAAGCTTGATTAGTTACTATTTTGTTATAGGAACAGCATAAAGAATCTGAGATAAGTCTGTGTTTACCCAGAAACTTTTAATGTACAACTAACTTGAAGATCCAAGATGAATCATAGAGTGGCATAAATAAATCACAAAAATGTTTAGACCTTGAAAAGACTGTAGCCATAGGAACTGCCTGAAAGAGTGGGCCCAGTTCTGCACTACATTTAGGGGCTACTGACCTCCAAGTGGGTCCTGGAGATCTCCTGGAAGTACAACTGATTTCCAGACAACAGAAGTCACTTCCCCTGGAGAAAATTGTTCCTTGAAAAGTGGACTCTATTTACATTATACCCTGCAAAGGTCCCTTCCTCCGTCAAAATCTTCAGGAATTTCCCTGCCCAGAGTTGGCAACCTTAACTACATTTGGGTGCTGTCTGGTTTCCGGGCTGTATGGCCGTGTTCTAGCAGCATTCTCTCCTGACGTTTCGCCTGCATCTGTGGCTGGCATCTTCAGAGGATCTCTTGTGCACTCATGGCTGGTATTGATATGAAGGAATAATAACTCCCTGTCTAAGTTTGCAAGTTCTTTGCGGGTCGTGTGGATTCTCTCACGTAAAAGCGTACGTTCTAGGCGGTTATAGATGCGGTGAGCCTGTGGTGTTTTGAAAGTCCTTTTGGCTGCAAGAAATGATGGGATAGTACCTGTGTCTCTGCAGCGTGGAAGAAAGGTGAGAGAACACAGTAAGTGTGCTTTCCTGAGCCGTAGTTTTTCCAATCTCCATGTGTCTTGGAACAATTTCTCCCCGTAGAGATGTTCAGTGTATTGTCGAAGGCTTTCACGGCCGGAATCACTTGGGTGCTGTGTGGTTTCCGGGCTGTATGGCTGTATTCTAGCAGCATTCTCTCCTGACGTTTCACCTGCATCACCTGAGATCCTCTGAAGATGCCAGCCACAGATGCAGGCGAAACGTCAGGAGAGAATGCTGCTAGAACACGGCCATACAGCCCGGAAACCACACAGCACCCAAGTGATTCCGGCCGTGAAAGCCTTCGACAATACATCTTAACTACATTGCTGCAAAACTGCTGAAAAGTGTAGACACTCAAATTCCCTTTGATCCTCACTATGTGTTGCCAGTCACAAGCAGGGTTCAGATTCTTTTTCAGTCATTTCAGCTGATCATGAGCACTTTGAACCATTTCATTAAGCTACTTTTCACATATTCAGACAGTACAATCAGCAGTGTTTCACACTTATATGATCACACCTAACGTTTCCAGGCTCCTTTGGGGAGGGGCATGGTGAGAGGGAGCACTGCAGTGGTGGGATTCAAATAATTTAACAACTGGTTGTTTACAAGCATCATTTTAACAACCGGTTCTGCCGAAGTGGTGCGAGCCTGCTGAATCCTGCCACTGGGGCACTTCATGATTCTTTATGAATTTTTCCCAGAGTCCATAAATACTGGGAGAATGTCTAGAGTGCTGTGCTCGTGGCTACTGGAAATGATGTCACCACATCCAGGACTGCCTCCTTACCCTCATTTTTTCTTGCTGCAAGGGTGGCGGAGGCAGCCCTATTCACTTCGGTGAATAACTTGGGTCAGGTTCCTTCCTCCAAATGCCTCTATTATCCCCCTGTTCAAAAAAGGTGATCACAATTTGGCAACTAACTATAGACCAATCAGCCTTTTGGCAATCTCTCGCAAACTGCATGCCAAATCTCCTTTAAATCACCTTCTTTCTTGGATCTCGGCAGAAAAGATCATCAGGCTGAAATAACTGAAACTGTAGCCAAATGTTTACTGCGTGTTTGGAACTAGCTATCCGTGGCTTTTGCTCACATCACCTTTGCTGTTTTTTTACTGGATTTACTTTTCTATTTTGTCCCTTTGTTGCATGTGCCTAAAAAAGGTCTCTGAGTCGACTCTGCCAGTGAGGAATCACCCTGAATTCTGAGTGGGGAGAGCAGAGAGAGTGATCTGGTGATGTTGCCCACCATGGGCAACCTGGGAAGAATATCACACTGCACTGTGAGAATTTTAGTTTTGCCCCTCCCCCCAACTGGTTGTTGATGCATGCCAGCTTGCAACCAACAATTTAAACAAAGAGTTAGCAAATAAAGCAGTCAGCGTATAACTATAAATTAATGATATATTTTTTAAATGTTGCAAATTAGCATTGCTTTAAACTTGTGTTACCAAGGTTATTCTTTCACGCATGCATTTTTCACACCATCTTATGAGAGGTATTGTTCCCCCTCCATGTAATTTAATTGCATGACCCAATCATCCATAACCACAGGGTAGAATGGATTTTACCTACTCTGCAGATGAAAACTCCCACGAGGCAAGGAAATTACACTCCAACATCACAAAGAACCCAAACTCTGCCATCATGGATATGGTGCACCCTCAATGCTACTCAGTAGCTATTTGAGGCAAACAGAAGTCTGTCAAACACATAATGTGTCTTGGCAGCTTTTATTTTTATTTATTTATTAGATTTTTTAATCACCGCTCACCTAAAGGGTCTCGTGGTGACTTACAACATTAGAATACTTTAAATGAGTTGAAAACAACATAAAAAGAAAACAAAAATGTTAACACTGAAATATTGAACTATTCAAATATGTAGCTTGCACCATTCTACTAATTAAACATGTTATGTTTGTCCTTTGAACATGTCCTCTGTGAGGTTCATGGCAATGCAACTGAACAGTAATCATGTAGTGCTGGCCTGATATATATTGTCGTAAAGCACATTGCCAAAAATTACAGTAAGACTTAATAGTCGCCCACCATTATTGCATGGATGTCACATGGTTTATGAATACAAAATCACATGAAAGCGATCATCGAGCAATCCCCATCGTGACTGTATAAAAGCAGTCCTGCTGATGGAAGCCAGTATGGTATAACAGCTAACAGTGTTGGACTTGGATTTAGGAGACCCATGTCCCAATTTTTATCCTACCATGAACCTCAGTGGGTGACCTTGTGACCTTGTGTTTCTCTCTTCCAGGCATTTTACCCACAGGCAAAATATCCTGGGATAGACCCGGGATCATATATCCCAGGGTGTTTTTATCCCGATTTCTCCCTTCACACGGCTATTCATCAGCACGATCAGGCCGGGAGGAAGAATTCCAGTGAATTATGCATGAGCCCCTGGTTTATTTTCATTTTTCACATGAACGTTTGTGTTTACATAGTTTACATAGTTTGCGCAGTTTGCGTACGTTTATATAGTTTACGTAGATTCCGTTTTTCTGATGTTCTGATGGGCTGCAGTTAAGGGGCGGGGAGAGAAGGTAATGAAGCCAAAAAAATAAACCAATTCATCTCCTGTGGTATTTGCATGGGAGCAGGAGTGGTGTAGGCTTTTTCAAATTTCATCATTTTTTGAAAGCACAGGATAAGGCAAATCTCACGGGGTGGGCCCAATTTAGGCCCGGAAGCCATGCATCCTGGCCAAACCGGGATGGTTCACTTCCTTATCCCAGGATATATTGGCCATGGGGAAAACGCCTCAGTCTTCCTCTCAGTATTGCTGTGAGTATGAAATGGAGGAGGGAAATGTATGTATCCCGCTCTCCATTCCCTGGAGGATGAAAAGGGCAAAAATGTACTAAATCAACAATAAATTATTAAATAATAATAGTAACTCTGTTACACAAGGACTCCCCATAAATCTTTAGGAAAAAATGGCTATTGAGGAATAAGTGAAGCTGTGCTGCTTCATTTGTTAGCAGGCTTGTCGGATGTGACCTCCATCTTCAGCTGGTAAGTCCCCCCCCATTCACCCCCATACTCCACCAGTTGTCAGGGGGACTAGGAAACCCTACATACAGTCCACTGACCAAAGCAGTCATTTTTTCCAGGGGGACAGATCTCTGTTCAGATGTTAGTCTGGGAAATCTCTATATCCCATCCAAAGGCTGGCAATTCTACGCTACTTAATTTTAGCCTCTGTTTCTGTTTCAGTTGCACACAAAAAGTTGGGAGCAAGTGGGGGATGAAACTGACCACAGAGCAAAACAGTTGGGTGGGAAAAATAAGATGCCTCCTGAGCTCTGCATTCCACACAGCTGGGCAGGAGATGTCTTGCAGGCAGCTTAGGGGGAAAAGATGCCCTTTGAAGCATTCTCCAAAAAAAGATTCCTTAAGCCAAAATAAGGCATCCTGTGAACATCTTGGGAAGAAAGCTGGGCAGAGTGTTTTCCCAGAATACCCTTTTCTGCATCTCAAGGATATCTTATTTGGGCTATGTGAAACGGACCATATATTGTGAGTGCAGCCTGTATGCCATGATGTTGTTGGCCCATATCCTCTTATGGATACTTATACAATATGCTGGGTCTGGTTTAGACCTCCATGCTATGCAAAAGGGGAAGGTACACACCAAAGTGAAAATGCTAAGATGTTGTCTAAACCAGACCTGTGAAAATGAAGAAAACTTGTACCAACCAGGCTACAATAATGACTTCAAAAATTAGTTCTCCCACTGGAGTAGCAATTTACTTTGTAAAATTATAAAATTATTTTGGTTACTTATAAGTAAATAGTTTCTTATAGTTTCCTTCAACGAAATCCTGTAAACAGGACAAACGTTGACAGATAGGTTGTGTTGATGCATGAAGTATTGAACTGGATGCCAGGTGCTGCTTGTTTCTCATTACAGAAGATAGCACCAGCTACAGAACATGTCTCCTGGCACACTCCAGCTGCTTTATACAGTATAGACCTGGCTCAGATAATATCAGATGCACCTCCAGCAAATAAACTTTCATGCAAGTGGTCTATGCTGTAGGTTCCTCCTCCTCCGAAATGCAAAGGGAAATATAATGCAATTTCTGCAAATGGAAGAAACAGCACCAACAATCTGTGAAAATGCTCAGACCTTATGGTATTTTTAAAGGGAATTAAGATATTGTCTAAAGTGGAACAAATTGCTCAGATTGCCATATAAGGATATGTGGGTTGCATTCACAATATATCAGACTCCCAAAGTTTGGGTATCATTTTTATTGCTTTATATGAAACCCTTTTCACTCAAATTGGAACAAACTCTGTCAGAACGAGGTCCACCTAAACGCATTGCATAAGACCCAATACCCATTACATGTCTATCATATATATTTTTTCCATTTTGTCTTAATTTTTTTTTGCATTTGAACTGGACATCTGCAATTTCTGCTTTGGCTCCCTTCCTAATGACTGTATTATTAGCCCTATTTTCATCTGTTCTCATCTGTTTAGCTTGTATGGACTTGTTTTGGCTGTTCTGCATATAGCAAATAAGGCAGCTGAAACAAGTTCACCAGGGCCAAAATGAGAATTGCCTCCAGTAGCAGATTGTCTGCTGAACAATTTTAACTCCTTGTGCCCTGTCATTTACTTTGAACCTTGCTGCAGTTTTAAATATACAGCAATGTCACATTTTAAAAACTAGCCATATGGCTAATAGCAGCTGGACCATAAGAGAACCTCCATTAGCAAATCCATAGTCACAGGAGGTGTTTACCATGTTATGGTATCCTATTTCAGTCTTAATTAAGGGAATAAAATGGTAGACCAAAACTTGTTTTACAGAGTCCACTCATCACTTTGAACCTTCAAATGGAATAGAAATTGTTACACTATATCACTGAATCTCTTTATTATTTTACAACTCTTGCCAAAAATCAAAAATCAAACCCATGACAGCCAACCATCACAGTGGTGTTTTCTATTCTCATTTTTCAGCAATCTGAATCTCCCAGTCTGATTCTACTCGTCATACTAAAAAGAAACTTGGATAAACAAAGAGGAGCAGCAAGACTGTGACTTGTTTTACTTCCCTGCTTCATATTCAGAAGGCCCCAGGTGTTATATTTTACTGCATTTTTAATCGGTGTGCTTTATTGCAGCTGTACACTGGTCCAGCCTATAACCAGTTGCTTTTTTCATTGAGAGGACACAAAAGGAGGTAGGACAAAAAAAAAATACCAATTACAGTATTTTAGAAGACCCTGGTGTTGGCACCTTTAGTGGGTATCCTATGCTCACTAAAAAGAAACTGTGTAGCAGATCTTCCAAGGTTCAAGTAGCATAGCAATTGTACCAAATTCTGTGACAATCTTGCTCAAGTCATGGAACAGCATTCTGATAGTGCTGTCTGACTGGCAAATGGAAATAGCCAACATTGCCGCAACAATGTTAGGCCCCTAGGCCCAACCCAACAGTGGAAGAGAGTAAAGAGATCACAGCAACTTCTATTGGAAGGAGCACTGTGGTGAGACCAAGAGGAGCCCTGGTCAGACAAGTTAGCAATAAGTAAATGACTCCTGGAGTTGTTCTTGGGTTGTTTCCTGCAGAAGACAACTTGTCCAAAATGTTTTATTTGAGGCTGGAAGCTGAACCAGGAGATTCTTGTATAATCGGTATTAGCTACTAAAGCCAGATCTTCCCTGCTCAGATGTGCAGAACAAATAACACTGGAAAGCCACTAACTTAGGGGGGTTAGGATGGTGCTGTGAATGGGGTTGGAGTAACTCTGCATAGGATTGCACTGTAAATCTAATGACATTTCTGGTGCCTCAAAAATTAAACAAGGGTAAAAAGTCATATATAATATTTATAAGGGGTATCTGAATAAGCCATTTGTATTTATCCATTTGTTTTAAACTTGGTATGTATCCAGAAACATTCCTTGTAATTTTTCAGTGAAACCCAAAAACATTATGCAGAAATAATCAGACAATATCATTTCACAATCACTGTCACAAGTGCGGGAACACTTATTTTCTTTTGAAGAAAAATAAACTACAAGCTTGAAAATACATTGATTAGTTCAGGAATCACTTCCATGGAACGAGGAATGCTTCTAACTTAGAGCTACCAACTTCTGAGGTTCATGGGCTATGGTCTTCTCTCTCTTCACAACCTGCTATTTTGTTTAGCACATTCTACTTTTAGAGTGCTTCAGTATATTTATAGATTTTTTCAGGAGTGCTGTATCTGGTTCAACAATGCACAGTGGGGTAATTAGCAAATATTGGAAGGGTTGGTCTGTGCAGATGGGATTGCGTTACTGTCATTGGTTTGATGTGGACTTTTTATGCTAGTTGGCCTGGAAATCTAAAATGTTCTATGATGAATGACCTCACACATCAATAAGCCATTTGAACAGTTAGCCATGGCATCTGCGTCCCTTTGTTTTGTTACCACAGTGTTTAATTCTCTCCTGAATGGGAGTTTCCACTTAACAATGTGCAGACAAATTTGTGCTCGGGCTGTGCTATTTATGGAGTGCTTTTCAGTACAGAAGCCACAGGAAACATTGATTTTCATTTTGTGGTATGTTCAAAGACCAATGTGACTTTTGAGTGTGTTTTTACATGCATTTTAAAGGAAACCCTTGATTATTTACAGTTAACCAGCTCCAAGCATCTGTTTATTTTCAGAGTTTTCAGAGTTATGGAAAATATATTGGACAGCAGTAGCTAGACAAACAAGTTCACATTTTGCAGTGCAGTCTAAAAATGGCGCTATTAGACTTGGCTTGTGCTAAATAAGGACTACTTATCTTGGTAGTAAGTGGCAGACAGTGTGAGCATCAACCTTTGCTTTGCTTCCCCTTCTCCCAGTCATGTTAATTGCCCTTTGTATTCCACTTCTATAGGAGGTCCTTTGTACTTGGTTGTGACAGAATTTGCACAATCAACATTTGTAATTGCACTAACAATGAAAAGACATGAGTGTTCCAGAAGAGTCTGATCATTCATTTATTTCCTTTTAAACTTCCTTTGAGTCCCACAGACTTTTTGAATGCATGTTAAGTGTGTTTCCACAGAAAAGCTTCATTCCATTTGACCATTGTGTATGTTCCTTTTTTGACGTTTCTCCTCGCAATCAGACTTTTTTTCTCTTAGGCCCCTTCTTTATTCCTGTGGCTTGTTTGTGGTCTTGCAGCTCTTTTGATGTCTGCAGTACAGTAACCATTAGCTTGTACAGCCCAGTTTAGGTGATTCAGTTCGTCTTGAAGGAGGTGGGGTTCACAGATTCTTTTTGCACGATCTACCAAAGTTTTTATTGTGCTCCTTTTCTGTACTGGGAGTTTTTATGTAGATATGTATCAGTGTGTGTAGGTTTTCTGTATACTGTGTGGCCCAATTGTTAGTTCGGTTTGCCTATGACTAAGACATCTAGAAATGGTAGTTTTCCCTCATTTTCTTTTTCCACAGTAAATTGGATGTCCAGGTGGATATTGTTAATATGGTCTAGAAACTTGTTTAGTTCTTCTTCTCCATGGTTCCAAATTGTGGACGTATCATCCACATAACGGAACCATATAGAGGGCTTTTTTTGGTGTTGTTTCCAGGGCTTGTTTCTCAAAGTGTTCCATGTAAAAATTTGCCACTACAGGACTAAGAGGGCTACCCATGGCTATCCCACCTCTCTGTTCATAGAATTCATTATCCCACTGGAAGTAGCAAATTTTTACATGAATCACTGACTGTATAGGGAAACTGATGAATAAACATAACCTACAAACAGTCTACAGACCCATTAAGAAAATTCAATAAATGCTACATTCAGTAAAGGATAAGAGGGATCCTCTAACTTCTGCAGGAGTCTACCATGTACTGTGTACCTGTGGACAAGTCTACATAGGAACCACCAAATGCAGTGCCCAGTCACGAATCAAAGAACATGAAAGGCACTGCAGACTAATTCAGTTGGAAAAATCAGCAGTAGCAGAACATGTGATAAACCAAGCTGGCAAGAACATTGGTAAGGGGGGCGTTCCTGGGTTCAAACCCCCACCATTACATGTCCGAAGCTCCGCCCCCGTTTGTGGTTGTTTTGTATTTTTTTAGCGTTTTTCAGTTTTTGGCCTGCAAGGGGCGCAGTTTTTAGGCTAGCAGCACCAAAATTTCAGGGACTGTTCGGGAGACTCTCCTAATGATACCACTCAGGTTTCCAATGGGAGCTAATAGGAGATGGGGGCTACACCTTTGAGGGTCCATAACTTTGGACCCCCTGAACCAAACCTCACCAAACCTGGGTGGTATCATCAGGAGAGTCTTCTAAAGATACCCTGAAAGTTTGGTGCTGCTAGCTTAACAATTGCACCCCTGACAGGAGGCACCCCCCAAATTTCCCCGGATTCTCCTTTTAAATCCATCCCCTTCAGCATGGATTTAAAGGGAGAATCTGAGGTCCCCAGTTTAAACATTGAAAGTGATGCTGTTTCAGGGTGAGGGAGAATCCACCCCAAAACAGCATCACTTTCAATGTTGTTTAAACTGGGGACCCCAGATTATCCCTTTAAGGTGGATTTAAAAGAAGAATCTGAAAGTGATGCTGTTTGAGGGTGGATTCCAGCATCACAGCAGCGGCCCATGGGGGGGGGGGCGGAAAAACTCAGATTTTGCGTGGCAGACAGGGCAGGGGAGTCTGCCATCCCTGGCCTCACAGAGCTTCTTTTATAAGCACTGAGGCCAGGGGTGGGACTTAGGGAGGTGTGGCCATGCTCCCAGGGGTGGGTGGGGCATGGGGTGTGGCTCCTTCCCCAAACCGACCCCATAAAAAATTTATATCTATGTCATTGCAAGCTGGGCACAGGATATTATTTGAAAACACAGAAATTCTGGACCACTCTGACAACCACTACATCAGACTACACAGAGAAGCCACTGAAATCCACAAGCACATGGATAAATTCAACAGAAAGGAAGAAACCATGAAAATGAACAAAATTTGGCTACCAGTTCTGGAAAACACTAGAATCAAGACTAATGAACACCACCCTGACACAGGATGTCTCCAAGGAGTTAGCAATTAAAGGGATCAAAAGGCCAGGCTACTACTATGCAGATGCCCTCACTAACTGATCATGCTCTCTTCATGATTACTCACATGCTAAAATGGGTGGATCCCACTCAACACATGCAAATCAGGCTTGCTAATTGTTCCCTTTACACTTGCTAAAAACAGGTAAAAACAGGCAAATGGTTCTTTCTCCTGGACATTCCACAGGTATATATGCTCCACTTGCTTTACTACTATCAGATCCTCTGAAGATGCCAGCCACAGATGCAGGCAAAATGTCAGGAGAAAATGCTACTAGAACACGGCCATGCAGCCCAGAAACCACAAAACCCCCATATAATATCAAGTAAACTGCTAGTTGCTACTGTGCCTGGCCCCAATGAATCCTTCCCCAAAGGCCAAAGCAGGCTGAAAGGTTCTTCCCTCCTCATGCCTTTTACTCACAGAATCCAAGCCTATAATGCTGGAAAATCTATTGTGACTGTCTAGCAACAGCCACTGAGGGCATCCATTTCTTAAAAATACAGGTGCTCCTTTTATCATATTAAGGTTTTTTTTAACTGCAGTGAAATTTAATTTTTTTTCTGCAGTTCTGGGGCATTTTTCAATTTATAGAACAATCTGTCTTGTGTATTCATGACTTCAACCTCTGATTTTTAAGTATCCTCAAATTTGACTGAGTTGAGAATTAGAATATATGAAGACAATATGATGTCATATGCTTATTCACAGCATGATGGTCTGGAATCACCAATGTAGTTCCTTCATTGTGATGTAGGTGCCTTTGTCACCCCCTTTCAATGAATGGTTTACTTTCAGTTGTGCACAGAAGAAAGTTGAGAGAAAATGAGGGTTCCTCGGCAGTGGCATGATATTCTCCTTGTGACAAAAGTCTCTGGGAAGGCAGTCTGCTGCATGCTCTATCCAAAGTTCTGCAACAGCTTTTGAAGGCACCATGGTGTAAGGGACTAACATTAAAAGTTATAAAAGCATAAATGAGAATTTCAACCTTATTTATTTATTTAGCAAAGCTATATCCCTTCTCTTCACAGAGTAGCTCCTTAAAACGAAGCCGCTAAAATTAAAACTAAAGCAAAGTAAAGTAGAACAAGTCATTAAAAGCAGGCCAAGGTGTTAAAACATCATAAAAATTTATCAAGCAGTCTAAAATGAGATAGGTTAAACAGTCCTCTGGCCAGAAGCAGACCATAATGGAAAAGAGAAGAAAAGATCTTCGTTAAAACTACTTATTACCAAGCAGAGTTGGTCAGTGCTGCTCTTGGCTATTTTATTTATTTATTTATTTATTATTTAAACTTTTATACCGCCCCATCCCAAGGGGCTCTGGGCGGTGTACAACATAAATCTCGGTACAAATAAATATGGTTAAAACCTTTAAAAACAGCAGTAGAGTAATAAGAGGCATCCAAATACCTAATTTTAAATCCTCCCCTAAGAGGGAGGAGTGGCGAGTCCTATTGGATAGAAGGACCTCGGGTGTTAAGAGCTAAAAGAGGGGCACCTTTCAGCGTGCTGGTCCCTCCAAAGGCCCGCCGGGCGGAACAGGTTCCGGCTTTTACAGGCCCTGCGGAACTCCTGCTAAGGTCCCGCGAGGGCTTTTCCCGGATGGCTGGTGGAAGAGTGTTCCACCAGGCCGGGCCAGAGCCAGAAAGCGCCCTGGCCCGTGGGAGGCCAGCCGCATCATTGAGGCCAGGGACCACCAAAAGATTGGGCCACCTCAGCCGAGCCGGAGAGGCCGCGGTAGGGACATATGGGGTGATGCGGTCTCGCGAGGGCAAATGCAGGGTCCTGCCACGTAAGGTCTTTAAAGGTCAGCACTAACACCTGGAAAATGATTCGAACTCCACTGGGAGCCAATGCAGCTGGCGCAGCACAGGCTGGATGTGATCCCAGATGGTGCTGCCTGTGAGCAACCGTGCCGCCACATGTTGGACCAGTTTTAGTCTCCGAATCAGACGTAAGCGGGAAGGCCCGCCAGAGAGTTTAAAAGTTACAATAGTCCAGTCTGGAGGTGACCGCGTAATGGACCACTGTGGCTAGGTCCGCTTGGGAGAGGAAGGAGCCAACCGCCGGGCCTGACGAAGGTGGAAAAAAGCAACCCGGGTTATATGGGCTACCTGGGTCTCCATTGAAAGAGACGAATCCAGGTGGACCCCCCCAGGTTGCGAACGGAGGGGCTCGGCGCCAATGTGACCTCCTCCCACACCGGGCTGCTGGAAAAATCCCGCCCCCTCTCTCGCTGCTGCTTCAAAGGATCTCCTGGCTCTTCGAGTAGATTCAGTTTTAACTTGCTCTGTCAGCGAACCAACCAGCAACCGCCTCCAGACACGCTGTAGAGCCGCAGGGAAGCGGTGACTGCCCTCTCCATCAACAGAATGAGCTGGCGCGGTCATCCGCGATACTGGATGACAAGCTAGCCCAAAACTCCTCGCATTCAGCTGAGCAAGGGGTCGTGATATAGATATTAAATAATAAGCGGGATAGTAATGCCCCCTGGGGTACACCGCAGTCGAAGCGGCACTTCCTCGGGAGGCCTGATCCCCACACCTCACTTGCTGAGTCCACCCCGGAGAAACGAGACAATCCATTGAAGGACAGTGCCCCGCATCTCCAGAGAGACAGCCAGGCGGTGGGTCACCGGGAAAAGGTCGGTCGCATCACATCAAACGCCAAGCTGTAAGATCAAGCAATACCAGCAGCGCCGATCCGCCGGGTCAAGCTGTATACGAAGCGTATCTGTGACAGCGACGAGAACAGTCTCTCGCCCCATGCCCAGCACGGAAGCCGGACTGGAAGGGGTCGAAAGCCGAGCGCGCCATCCAGAAAAACCTTGAAGCTGCCTTAACATCACTCTCTCAATTACCTTCCCCAGAAACGAAAGATTCGAAACGGGGCGGTAATTGGCCAGATCACCCGGATCTAACGATGGTCTTTTTAAGAGTGGGTGGACCACTGCCTCCTTCAACCCATCCGGGAAGACTCCTTGCTCAAGGGAGCCATTGATGATACTCAACAGATGGGGTCGTAGCTCCGCCCGGCAGGTTTTTATAAGCTAGATATTCAGTGTGATCATAAATCATTCAGCTTTGACTTATTAACAAGCATTATTCCAGAATATTTTAATGTAGAGCAATGTGAACTACCTTTATTACTTCTGATGACCTACATAAAGCATCAGGCCTACCAGACTACACATAGAAGAAGAAGAAGAGTTTGGATTTATATCCCCCCTTTCTCTCCTGTAGGAGACTCAAAGGGGTTTACAATCTCCTTGCCCTTCCCCCCTCACAACAAACACCCTGTGAGGTGGGTGGGGCTGAGAGAGCTCCGAAAAGCTGTGACTAGCCCAAGGTCACCCAGCTGACATTTGTGGGAGTGTACAGGCTAATCTGAATTCCCCAGATAAACCTCCACATCTCAAGCGGCAGAGCTGGGAATCAAACCTGGTTCCTCCAGATCAGAGTGCACCTGCTCTTAGCCACTGCTCTTAGCCACTACACCACTGCTGCTCCTTGGCCACCATAAGCCTCTGGCTTGACCACTACAGCAGCAGTGGATATAGCTTAATTCCCAGCTTTCTGAATCAGAAACATTAAGTGGAGAATGCTTGTTAGGTTTCTTTTTTACAACAACAGAGCCATACATGAGTGAATGCTGTTTGAAGAGATGATACTCATCCACAAACCCTTTCAATTAAAATCTTATTAGCCAGGCTCTATTATAACACAGAACTCACAGATGTCCTCAGGGAATCATTTTCAACTCATTCCAACTGTTCAGCTGTGTTCTGGTATGATTTTGTCCCAAACAATATTTATTTCTCCAGCCATATACTATAATGGCCATTAGGCATACTAATGTGGAATTGTGGTAAGCCAGGCTCCTCTTTTTCACCATGTGTTTTGCTTCCTTTTTCACTGCAAACCATTTGTAAGATTACCTACCATGGCTTTCTGAAGCTATGGTAAATACATGTGTAATTTCATCAGAAGGCAGGGCCATTTTTTCTAAAGATGCTGTGATCTTTATCCCAAGTGTGTCTCAGAAATTTACCATAATCAGCAGTAGATGTTTTGATGAGATTATTTGTGTGGCAAATGTACCAAACTCCTTCCAAACTTGCTTCTGGAGAGCAATATAGTAACGACCTGAAGACAAGTGACTTGAATGGGCTCCACTGAAATACTGTAGAGGTTAAACTAAACCAAAGAATAGATCTGGAAAACCAAGGGAATCAGTCAAATACAGTCCCTCAAAACAGAATGAGTTGCAATCCTCTTTCCTGAGAATATGCTTTGTTGAATACAATGGAATTTACTTTTGAATAGACCAGTTTAAGTCTGTAATCTGAATTCTCAACGTCTGGAATGGCAGTCCTCAAAGTAGATAGATGGTCTCTAGGGCTGGAATGGGTGCTTTCAAGAGCTGTTTTGCCTTCTCAGCCCACCCCTAAGCAATTCTATTCAGATGTCCTCATTTATTCCCAGGAAAAATGGTTGCAACCTCATTCTGCTGGTAGAGACTATGTTGGACCCATTTCCTGGTTCTTGATCTGTTTTTGTTGTTGTTGTTGTTTATGGGAAACTATACCACTATGCTCTTTTACAAAACTGCACAGGCATAAAAAACCATGATTAGATGACTATACTCAGAAATCATTAATGGGAGCAGTGAAAAGGTTGGATCTGCTGTAAAACTTAATTGTTTTGATATACATTCATTATAGATTTAAATTTGGTTGCAGAGACAATATTTGTGCCTGTGTGGCAGCCTCATTGACTATAAAAGATAATACACTGTATTATAATAATACACACTAACAAGATAATTAAAACTAACATGTATTGTTGAAGGCTTTCACACATGTGAAACAGACTTTTCTCTGTGATATACCTCTGAAGATGCCAACCACAGATGCAGGCAAAACGTTAGGAACAAGATCTATCAGACCACGGCCACACAGCCCGGAAAACCCACCACAACCAAAACTAACATGGTTTCGTGCTTTTGCACAAGTTCTCAGCAAATTCTAATTGCCTCACCAATTACAGGTCACCATAAGTCAGCTATGACTTGATGGCACACTGTCAAGACCTTATTGTTGGTTTTGGCATGGGTCTCCAGGTAGGAGCAGGGGATGTAGCATCTGGGGCCACTCTGACTGTTCTCAGCCTGCTTACTTCCACTTTCCTCTCTCTGCTGCTTTAGCTGGCGTGATTGCTTTGAAACTACCTTCCCATGTGATCTTCTGAGAGAGTGGTTATCTAGTCAGGGGTGAAGCAAGGGAGGTACGCAATTGTATCTGCTTGTGACAGATTGTTACTGGCCACTTGGGCCTGGGGGGCAGGGCTGATGTAATTTTTGTTAGGATTTTCCTGCCTGAATTCAGCCTGAACAATGATCCTTTGCCAGTGTACATCTCTACAGATTCTTTATCAATAAATAAGATTTTTTTCACACTTGAGTCTACTTTATTGAGAGATCTAGAGGACACTACACACACACACACACACACACACACACAATTTGTCAATCCCATCATTGAAAAATCAGTGGCATGTTGTTGAACCTAGCAACTGCAGGAATCCAGTCATCCCTTTTTTCCCCCCAGTCTCCCCTGCAGATGTCTGAATGCTGTTCCTGGGCATTCCCTTTTCTTCTATTTCTCTCTTGAGTTTGCTATAATCTCCAGTAAACATAATGAGATTATGCTCAATCTTTCCCCATCTCTGTTGGCTCTTGGCTGTATTAGCTCTCACCTGAAACTGATTTTCTCTACCTTGCACAACAGCTGGTGGAAAGGGAAACTGAATGGCCATTGATACTACTGTTCTCAATTTTTCACAGAAGTTAGCCATCACATTGTGACAAACCTTATTTATTCTAAATTAACATGACTGGTGCAAAATGAAAAAAGTTAACTAGTTCCAATAGAAATTTCTGTTCCCTTAGTAGCAGAACACATACGCTAAACAAAGAAGGTCCCTGGCTTCTCCAGCTAAAATAACCCAAAATAACAGAGCTGTGAAAGACCTGTGCTCTTGTAATGTGTGAGTCAAGTAGCATCAAAATTGCTGTTGATTTATGGTGACCTGTTAGGATTTTCAAGGCAAGAGACTAACATATGTGGTTTTGCCATTACTTGCATCTATGTCACAACCTTGTAATTCCTTGCTAGTTTCCCATCTGAATACTAAATACAGCTGACCCTGCTTAGCTTTAGAGATCTGACAAGATCAGGCTAGACTTGACCTTCTGGGATTGTAGAGCCACAGCCAATTCAAGTGAATTGTTATGATCCAGTCTAACCAATAGGTTACTTATTATGAGGTGGTTTCCAAAGGTCCTAACTTAATCTGAAAGTCCCTAGGTTCAACAACATAGATATGTTCTAGGGATCTGCCTCACTGAGAATTTATTACATTTTAATTAAGTGTAGTTATAAACACCAGTGGCATAGTTCCAATAGAAATGTGACGCCCTGGGCAGAGCAGCAGCAGAGGTGTGGCTGAGCCATCGAGGGGGTGTGGTGAGGATGTTCCAGAGCGTTCTGGGGGCATTCTGGGTCGGGGCAGGCGATGCCACAGCAGGGGCACAGGGCGTGCATGCACCCCGTGCACAGTTTCCCCTCGCTCCGCCTCTGACAAACACCGTAAGATACATCATTTGGTATGGAAATTGAGATTAATATTATTATAATTGGAAACTATAATTTCTATCCTAAGTGACAGACAGCTATAGAAACACTAATGTAACTATTCCACTATGTAACTTCTGCTTCATGAAAAATGTAATATCTGAAAATATTTCATGCTTTCCATTTTTGTTTTGAGAAATAGTAACTATTGATTATTCAATATTTGTAGAAAAAGAACCTAATTGGGTTAGTCTGTCAAAGAACCAATGTCAAATGATTTTGCTCCCTGTTAGAAGGAAAGTAAGCATTCAAAGTTAATGTAAAGATGGAATATTGAGGCACCAGTAAAGGATTTTGCCTCAGCCTAACCCATTGGAATTGGGCCTTGGAGTCTAATACAATTCTCTCTATACATCTACCCACTTACATCAGTGAAATGAAAGCTGCCTCTGTGCTGCTGGCCCCTCAGAATTAGACACATAAAATCAATCAAGAAGATTTGTCTTAATTGGATCATTACAGCCAGTTTTTTAAATCCCAGATTCATTGTGCCAGAAGAGACATTATGGACCTCTCTGATACCTAATGAAAGACAAAGTTGAATGAATTATAACATGTGTATTCCCTACAGTCTATAAAGTCTCTTTAACATGTTTGTGGACAATGGTCACTAAGGTTATTTTTAATTTGCTCTTGATATCTGTAATTCAGCTGCCACTGTTTAATTCATTAAATGTATTCTTGGCTGAGATCATGGGTTGGCTCCAGTGATATGTCAGGGGAAGGCACTGATTATCAGACTCTTCCCTGGTCTCTTCTCTCACCCATTCACTACAGTCCATCCAATGCTGAGAAAGATGATACTCTGCCTTTCTCTACCAGTAGGAGTCTCAAAGCAACTTACAATCATCTTCCACAACAGGCACTTGTGAAGTAGATGGGGTTGAGAGAGTTGTGAAAGACTTGAGACTGGCCCAGAGTCACCCAGCAGGCTTCATGTGGAGGAGTAAGGGGATAAAACCTGGTTCTCCAGATTAAGAGTCTGCCACTCTACTAAACCACTCTGACTCTGTTTATTTATGAGTCATGAACTATTTATGATGACTTATGAATATTTCTCACCTTGGCAGTCCAGTGTTTTGTAATAGTGTAATATTTTACCTAGGATTTTAGGGTCCAGATACTTCTACTTCAAAAATGTATAAAAATGCCTAATTTATGTTTGGGGAATAATTTGGTTGTATGGATGGTAACTAGGATTTTTTGGGATACTGGTAAATGGGTCCAAAAGTTCTGGAAATATTCAGGAATACATGGAAATACTCAGGGCCATCTAACAAGACTATTTTTTCCTTCATTTTTACAGTGGGTCTGCATAAGCAGATGGTGGTGTTTTTTGCCTGGGTCTTGTTATTTGCTTGCCAGGTCAGTTCTGCTTGAATTCTGTGGTTTGAAATTGGTTTCTTAGTCTTGCAACAGTCTTGCTTAAGGTAGTTTACCTGGAATCCCCTGGTATGACATTGGTTCTGTTGGGTTTGCCACAGTGAACTGAGGTTCTGCTAGGATTCTCTTGTTTGACACAGGTTCTGTTGAGCTTGTTGGTTGTGTTTTCATTGGGAGGATTTTTGGCCAGTCATTGCTTGCTTTTGTGTATTTGACTATTGACTTCTTTGGCCTAGAAAAAACATGGAATTTTCTCCCTATTAAAAAAAAATGAGATAAGTGGGATTGCCAACAGCACCTTGTTCAAGAGCTGATAAAATTGGATCATGATCCTATATGTTTGCAACTTTAGTGGACAGGCATGACTAAGTTGTGAACAAACACATCTATATCTGCTGAAGCACTTCTCAAGCTGAATCTAGATTTTTTTTTTTAGCCTACTATAATGATATCAGCTTCAGATGATAAAATCTGAATCGGGTTCATCAACATCCTGGTTGAAATAATTGCAAAAGGTCTTGGATTCTGTGGCTTTCCTTACTCTGTGTGTTTACTTGGGTTAAATTATATGTGATGTAGCAAATCTGTAATAAAATTTCCCAATGTCTTGATTTTGTTGTTGTTGTTTAGAAGTAACTATGGGAAGAGTCTGTGTTTTTATTACTTTCTCCATACTATTTGATTGCATCTTCTGCACTCCTGCACCATACAAGTATTTGATCTCATTTGGAAGTGTTCTCCATTACAACGCTGATTACTTGAGGATGACAGAATTGCTGTTTATGTTTTCTTTTTCCATAGTATTAGCTCTAAGAGGTCTGGCTAAACTCTCAAACTAATTATATTCTCTTTTACTAAATTTTCACAGTTTCAGCTACAGTTTTCCATTCCACTTCCTACCATAAATTGTTAAATAATGGTGTCAGGGCCATTAACCAGCTGTTAGATTTCACCCCGGAGATTGCAGCACCTCAGTGGTAGGTGAAGTAGTTTTCACATTTAAAGACCGTAAGGCGTTTGGGGACAATTGGAGATGAGAAATGCTAGCTATAGTCAAGATTCTTATATTATGTGCTGCAAAATACATTATGAAACTGGTGAAAACATCTGTTGGATTTTTAGACTGAATGCACTTTATAGGCATAACCGCAAGAAATAGCTTGGCTGCAGCTGGCCAGAATATTCCTTATGACACTTCCTTCTTTCTACACTGAAAAATTAGACAAGATAAGGTAGGTGGCTGGAAAATATTCATTTTTTGTTTTTAAGAAGCTTCAGTAGAATGGCAGAATAATCAAAATGACTTCCAAATGACTACAAAAATTCAAATGGTCAATAAAAAATTAAAAATCAATAAAATATCAGTGGGACTAGAGAAAGAAAAGTCTTCACTGTGGTTGATTGGACTAGGACATAATGAAGGAAAAATAAATCAATTTGACTGTTTTGTATCTTTTTGTTGCAGGTTTTCATAGGATCTGAAATAAGATGTTGCATGAAGATTATTTGTGTCAATTCAGAATTCACAATACTCTGGTTTTGTAGATTTGGATTATCAATTTCATTAGATAAATTCACTTGTACAGTTTGTAGAAATCATCTAGAATCACAAACCCAATCTCTTTTCTCAACAAAGGTGGTGTCTCTATCTTCAAAAATGTGCAGCCCGCTTACGCACTCAGAAGTTTCCCATTGGCTAAAATGGAACCAAAGTACTGCGGAACAGAGAATCTTGGGCAAATTTCTTGGGGTGTCTGTCAGGGGTGCATTTTTAAAGCTAGTGATACCACAATTTCAGGGTATCACCAAGAGACTGTTCTTATAATACTACCCAGGTTTGGTGAAGTTAGATTCAGGGGGGCATGGACCCTCAAATGGGTAGCCCCCATCTCCTGTTATCTCCCATTGGAAACAATGGGGGATGGGACACTCCCTTGGGGGGTCCATAACTTTGTCCTCCCTTAACTAAACTTCACCAAACTTGGGTGGAACCATCAGGACAGTCTCTGGATGATACCCTGGTGCTGCTACCCTGTTTCCCCAAATATAAGACATCCCCAGAAAATAAGACGTAGTAGAGGTTTTGCTGAAGTGCGAAATATAAGGCATCCCCCGAAAGTAAGACGTAGCAAAGTTTTTGTTTGGAAGCATGCCCGATGCACAGAACACAGAAAAATAAGACATCCCCTGAAAATAAGACATAGCACATCTTTGGGAGCAAAAATTAATATAAGACACTGTCTTATTTTCGGGGAAACACGGTAACATTTTAAAAATGTGCCCCCTGCAAGCCAATACGTGAAAAAACACCAAAAAATACCCCCCCCCCCCCAAAGCCCGAATACCTTGCATTCGGATTTGTTCATATTCGGGCAGGACATATTTGGCCAATTTTGGTCTGAATATGCCCAAGTTTGCCCAGATTTGGGCTGAATCTGGTATTTGTTTCATCCGAATCTCCAAGCCTATCACTGGGGAACAGGGGAGATGGAGGTCTGCTGTGGGAAGATAAAATCAGTTTAATTAACCCATATGCAAAAATCATCCACAGGATTCAATAAATTACAGAGGTGTATTGGGGAAAATGGCATCCAGGGACAACACCTGCTCCAGGTGCCCCCACCCCCATGCTCTGGGAAGGGGCTTGGGGTGGCTTGGATGGGTACCGCAGTGGCAGGCTGGCTCCTGGGCAGCTCCAGTCTAAGCCGCCCGTCTTCCTGCAGGCCTGTAAGGGTGGGGGTTAGTGCGATCCCCCGCCCGACTCGTCCTTGGCACATTCCTTGTGCTGGGCTTGCTGCCCGGAGTACTGACCTTGCTATGCTTATGCTTATCATATCTGTGTGAAACTTACTTTCGCTTTTCCTGTGTGAAACTATGCTTGGGAACTATACCAGGGGGAGGGGCAGTGCTCTCGTCTGTAAAAACGACGATTCTAGCTGAGGGGGGCCAGTTCTCGCATGGCGTGTATTGTGTTCATTGAAGTTTATGAAATAAACGAGCTGTCCTAAGTCGCTTTGTTTCAAGTCCTTCGAGTTCCTTACAAGGCCACTTCCTGCCTTCCCCAGGCCCTGCCCCGAGGTCCTGGTGAGGAAAGGAGGTGGCTTGGACAGGCTCTGCAGGCTCTCCCCCCATGATTCCCCAGCAAGGGAGAGGTCTCCTGGCTGTGTGGCTGGGCCCAGCCTTGCATGCCAGCGCAATCCCCCAGCAGGGGAGAGGCCATGCAGCTGGGCCTCGTCTTGGGTGCTGGTAAGCAGTGCCCCAGCACAGAGGGAGCTGCTGGGCACCACCTGTGTTGCCATGCTGTGGGAGAGGCGAGGCGCCAGAACCCAGCTGGGGGCCCCCCATGTGACCAAAAGGCATGTGCCTGGGAAATGGGTTACCCCATGTCCCTATAGGCAGTATGCCACTGATCAATTACCCTTAACCATTGCTATGATGGTCAAGGGGAAGAAAGGGGAAGAGAGGAGGACAACCATGTCCATATGGCCAGCCCCTGATCACATCAATAAAATTAAGAAATTTCCAGTGCAATTCTATGCAGATCTACTCCAGATTAAGACTAGTGCTGCCATTAAATGGCAATTAAATTCCATTCATAAGAGTATTCAAGGCAAGAGACATTCAGAGGTGGTTTGCCATTGCCTCCCTTTGCATGGGATGAGAGCATTCTGAGAGGACAGTGATTGACCCAAGGTCACCCAGTAGGCTTTTATGTGGAATAATGAGGAATTCACCCCAGTTCTCCAGATTAGAAGCAGCTGCTCTTAGCCACTTGCTGGCTCTCTATTGTCTACTTCTAATGTACGTCTGCATTGGCCCTTAGCCACTAGCTATGTTATTCTGTAAATGGTATGTTTTAAAACAGAGTGAACTGGGAGGTTTGTACAAAGGAAACAACCTCCTATTAAATTACCGGGCTTCTTTCTGTATAATTCAAATGGGAATGAACCCAGACTTTCACTGAATTCTGTTCTTTAAAAAAAAAAGCCACTTGAGCCAAGACCTTGCAAGGCAAATTTTAGCAGGTTGTGGATTTTTTATGGTTGAGTTATAACTTGCTGAAAAACCCGGACCTGAAAATGGAAGGGCTGACAAAACTTTAAACTACAGCGTTGCAAATGGCACCACAATAATTTATAATCTACAGGCAGCTCTTGGGTTTATTATCACAATGACAAATGCACTGTCATTGTTAATAGGATATTTCCCAGCAAGGACTTCTTGTTATGCAAGCCAGGTTCAGTATGTCATGCGGCATGATAGCAATAAAGCCTACAAGAATTTGTAATGAACTTCAATTACTAATAGATTATGGTTAATGGGAAATATGTGCAGTAAAGATATGGGTTTTTATATGCGCCTTCTGCTACTCTACAGGGGGGGGGAGAAAGGAGATTTGGTGAGGCATATTTAAACCTACCATTGTGGCATCTCACAGGAGAGATCCACAGAGATTTTCTACCTGTTGCAAGACCACAGGGAAAAGAGAAAGAATACAAAGGAACAGGAAGCGAACAAGGAGTCCCAGCGTAGACAAGGATAGGCATACTTCAGCAGGAAAATAGCATATACACTAGTTCTAAAACAAAGAGAAATGATGGTGTCCCTGCCTCCAGTGTCCAAGTATAATGAATCACCTTTTCTCCAACAGATACAAATCACATTCACTCAGAACCAGATGAGTATCACAATGTACACCCGAGGGTATATATCCCAAGGTATCACAATGTGTGTGTGTGTACACACACACACACACACACACACACACACACACACACACATTGTGATACCTTGGGATATATACCCTGATATATCCTTCTTTTTCCCTTTTGTCATGAATACTTTACAGGCAAAAAGCCTCACAGTAGCTAATCTCATTCTGTAGGATAACTGCATTCACTCAAATTCTCAATTACTTGAAGTTTATCTATGAAGTCCTGTCAGTAACCACAAAAATCATAAAGCAAAATAAATGTGTTAACTACTCATGTTAATATCTTTGGCAAAGAACTGAAGTGGAAAAAATGGAAGCACTGAGGCTCTTGCCTACATTCCCCATCACCTGAATAAGAAACAGTTAATAACCTTCAGCTATCTTTAAAAAAAAATCCCAACTGATAAATGTGTGCTGAAAGGTTACAGTTAGTCATATCCATCACTCTGTAATACAGCAGAAAGAACAGCAATGCCTATTAAATACAGCTTATTTTTACTGTAGTCCAAACAGTCTGGACTGTGTTCATTAAGGAACCACAACAATAGTACAAATATGTTCAATGCAAAAACAAACAAAATAAAAAGAAGCTTTTAAACCTCAGACTGCTGAGGAAAGTGCACACCGTTAGAACATACATTAATCTGCTCCTGCCGACATTTGGGAAACTGACAAGAAGCACTAATGCCATTTTGCCTGTGCAAAAACTGTGAATGTCATTGCCAAGGGATCATCTTAAATCACATCGTTTTGCTACACGCTGATCTGAGCAACGTATGTTTCATTTTGAGGAATGGAGTAGATGAGCCATAGCTTTAACTATCCTGCGTTAGTCAATCAGGTAACTATAGAGAAGAAACATCATCCTATTTAAAAATCCCCTTTGGAAGGTATTTAGGCTGATGGCAGAATAAAACATGCAAATCTTGATCATGTACCAGATGAGGCTAGGAGACATTGAAATGGTGGTGGTGTGGTAGGGAGTTCTGCTGTGTCCTGCTCTTATATTCTCCAAGTATGCACAAGATTAGAGTGGAGAGAGAGAGAAAGCAACAAGATGACCACCCTTAGCACCAAGTTAGTGCTTCATTTGTAAAGCGAGATATACTGGCATACAAATCCTGGGTTTATAGGGGGCAAGCTTTCATTCAGTTGTGAAATACTTTATACCTGTTTAATCATTCTCCCCCACCCCACACCTACCTCATTCATGCTCTCAGCTAATGATACAAGACAGTTGGATTTTGCTGCTTCACAAATCTCTGGAAGCCTTGGATCTGTGAATTGTCACCAGTCAAACTGAAACATGGAATGTCTGAAACATCATTCTTTAGCACTTAGATGCTATCAGTTGCTGAGTACCTTGGCCTAGATACCTTGAATTCTACTGTAGCCTTTGTTCCATAAATCAGGACATCTGTCCTTGATGTTACTTCCTGGAGGCGGGAGGAAAAAACCAGATATGAACCATGGCATGCAGGTCATGGCTTCATGCGTTAGAATATTTGGCATTCCTTATGATTCTTCCTGTAAGTTTTTGCAGGAGTAAGATAGCTGCATTACTTTGTTGTTTCTGTTAATGCAGGGCAGGTGAGCTGTTAAAAGGTTAATTGTGGGTCACCTTCCTTGTTTGCATATAATGGTGTAGTTTTGTATGCTTCTTCCTCCTCTCCTTCCTCCTCCCTTTGCCTTCCAAGCACACAATCTTTTTGGCAGTTGTTTCTTTTATGCAAGGTTAAAATACATTTCCCACCTCATCCCACCCACCTGTGCTTCCCATGTTATCCCTCAACTCCTTCCCTCTATGACACATAAGAAAGCAAGGAAGGAGCTGGGATAAATAGCCATCATGTTTAGTCAACTCAAGTCTGATGGGGTCTCATGTGCGAGTTCTGCATTCCTTCTGAAATCATTGTGAGAAATCGAAGATTTTGAGGCAACTTTGGGGGCTAGTTCACACCATTAGTGATGTGTTATGTGATGGGACTGCTAGTAGCCATAAGCATAAAGTTGATACATCAAGTGATAGCCAGCCATCTCTTATCCCATCTCTTAAATTACATATTATGCACAGGAGGTTGCCCACTGACCCATCGCTCCTACAACATTCCCAATGTTATTAATTGCTTAAACTGTCACAAAGTATACAATAATACTGAACAGGATCCCCCTTTATTTGCAAAGCAACCCTCTCCTTTGTGGCATATCTGGGAGGGTACCTAGTCCTGTATTTGAGTGAATTCTGCAAGTGGACATGACTATCCCAGCACTTCCTTTTATTAAATGTGACTCTTCCACTAGTAAGGAAAACTGTACTTTTCCTCCAAGCAAATAGTTTCCTGGCAATGCCATGCAAACGGTTGACCTGGAGCAAAAATGAAATAAAACTAAAAGTTGGGAATAGAACTTGCTTTTTAAAGTTTTGTAATACCTGGGATAATGGCCACGGAAGTAAGTGAAAGGCATTATTTAGAACTGCCTTTCATGTTCTATATATTTTCACCATAAAGGGTGATCCTTTCAAGGTTGTTATAATACCTTTCCCATCAATCAGAGGAATGTAGACCTGCGATTTTCATTTTTCGAGTTTTGATTAATGATCTCATCACATGGAAGCAGACTGCATACAAGGATAATGGTATGCAACTCAGCAGATTATGTATTAATCTATTAACAGAATTTTAATATGTATTTGTAACAATAGTGTTAAGCAGCTACTGTACAACCACGGACGATTATTTCCTAATTTCATTACACTTTAGTTCATCTACTGACACAGAATTAATAAAAGGTTAAAGTTTTAAAAACATTCCATTGCTAATTGAATACTGAACAGTAATAAGCTACTCTATTTGTTACCTTGGAAAAAATTCATTTGAATCATATTGGGGATTCAACCACTATTGCACTCAGGTTGTTATTGAAAAGATATCTTCCACCTATAATTTGACTGTATTCAAGATTTTTCAGGTCTTCTACAAATTCCTTTTTTAGGTCATGTGGGGCAGTTTGACTGAAATTACAAGTTTCTGTCAAAAAGTCAAGCATAAGCTCCCCCTTTTTGTTTCCTTCAGTAAAACAATCTGTTATGTCCATATTAGATGGAAGGTCATACGACTGATACTTCAGTCCTGCAGCATCAAGTACCTCTTCAATATCCGTGGATGAAACATATAAGCAAAGATCATTAAGAGGCAAGCGAGGACCATATTTCTTCCACAACCTAGCCCAGCCGCTGGTTCCTGGAAAATAAATCATATTACAACATTTTAAAGGACAGGTCGTGCCTTTTGACAAGGTTTCATAATTCTGCTTGAAAAACAGAAGTCCCAAATCTGGAAACAAGTTTGCAACTGTTTCCCAAGATGCAAAGCAAATAGAGATTACCCACTTGCAGAAAAATATTCATTCCCACATGCCATTGTTACACCACTGGTTATGGAAGATCATCCTAGAGCAGTGGTTCTCAACCTTCGGGGGTCGAATGGCCCTTTCACAGGAGTCGCCAAAGACTCTTTGCATCAGAGTTCTACATCTGTAAAATGGATAAATGTTAGGGTTGGGGGTCACCACAAAGTCACGGCATTAGGAAGGTTGAGAACTACTGTCCTAGAGTCCAATGGTGTTCTCTTCTTCCCCTCTCCTTCCCTAGCCGGTAATCAACTGCAAACACTCAGAAGCATTCCAGCATGTGGGTCAATATTTGCACAGGAAGCCAGAGTGTGTAATATATTTTTCCATCCAGTTGCACCTCCTGCCTAGAGCATCAGACCACAAATTTTCTGTTCCACACTAGGATAAAAAGGGAGCTCTGTTGAACCTAGTGCCAAATTCCAATTATGGAGAATGTGTATTTGGACCATGCTTCTGGCTTTCTATCAACTTATGATTATTTAAGTTATTTGGTCATATATTATGTGTTACTTGGTTTTTCTGTTGGGAGCATGAATGCATGACTTGGGAATGCTCCCAAGTCATGCTCATTTCATACCAAATGCCTAATTGCTAGTCACTGACTGTACTAAATCTGTTCCGTTCTATCAAATGCTCAACTGAAAGGAACTATTGCACCTGTTTCCCTTTGAGGTGGTGAATTTCAGTGCAAGTGGATACTAGGACAAACAAGCCACTCGTGCCAGATGCTTATCTATTAAAAAAGTGCACTGCATTTGTTTTTGTATAGCATTTTATTTTGTATGGCTAGCTATTATGCAAAATAATTAAACAATACTACTTAGCACGAATACACAGCAGAAGACTTTATGCAGACAATATACCTAGAGATAAATTGCAGGAAAAATAGATGCAGAAATATACTGAATAGGAAACCAGAATACCAAAATACCTGAGTAGGAAACCAGAATACCTTTCTCTACTGCTCTGACACTATCCATTTGGCGTGTAGATTGCTACTCTCAGGGAATCTCGCTTTCTTCTGCCTTGTACATCCTTCTCTCCACACCACTTCTCCACTTTGCAACCATGAGGGCAGGATGCCAGTCCTGTACCTCCCTCCATCCTAGTCAGTTTAACTAAATTAGGAAAATATATTTACTGTGCCCTATCCAGAAATGGAGTTCCTATAATAAATGAGTAGATTAAAAGGTTCTGAGCAATTTTTCTTCCTAGAACCTACAGATATTAGGTAGGCTTTGCTGCACACAATAGACTTTCTGGCCTCTGCAAAATACATAATCTAACAGATTAATAGTCCAATCCGGGAGAGGGGGATTCCTCTGGAGCCGGGACACCCTGCACTGTTGCGAGTGCTTGTTACACTGGAATAAGGGGAAAATGCGCTACAAAGGGGCAACTTAACTGGACATGTCAGAAGTAGAAACAATAGGGGTCGAACTTCCTCATTACTCACTGCAGTAATGCATGAAAAGCTCTAAAAAGGCCTACTCAGTGGACATACGGATCTTAATTTCTAAAATATAGAACTCCCTAAAATGGTAAATGGGGATAAGCCATTCCCTGAAGAATGCTGAGACCAGATCATGTCATAAAAAGTTTTGTAAGCACAGGTAAATGGGTAGCCAGAGTAACTTGAAAAGAATTGTTGGAATTTGGGGGGGGGGTGGGGGGGGGGGGGGGTGGGGGGGGGGGGGGGTGGGGGGGGGGGGGGGTGGGGGGGGGGGGGGGTGGGGGGGGGGGGGGGTGGGGGGGGGGGGGGGTGGGGGGGGGGGGGGGTGGGGGGGGGGGGGGGTGGGGGGGGGGGGGGGTGGGGGGGGGGGGGGGTGGGGGGGGGGGGGGGTGGGGGGGGGGGGGGGTGGGGGGGGGGGGGGGTGGGGGGGGGGGGGGGTGGGGGGGGGGGGGGGTGGGGGGGGGGGGGGGTGGGGGGGGGGGGGGGTGGGGGGGGGGGGGGGTGGGGGGGGGGGGGGGTGGGGGGGGGGGGGGGTGGGGGGGGGGGGGGGTGGGGGGGGGGGGGGGTGGGGGGGGGGGGGGGTGGGGGGGGGGGGGGGTGGGGGGGGGGGGGGGTGGGGGGGGGGGGGGGTGGGGGGGGGGGGGGGTGGGGGGGGGGGGGGGTGGGGGGGGGGGGGGGTGGGGGGGGGGGGGGGTGGGGGGGGGGGGGGGTGGGGGGGGGGGGGGGTGGGGGGGGGGGGGGGTGGGGGGGGGGGGGGGTGGGGGGGGGGGGGGGTGGGGGGGGGGGGGGGTGGGGGGGGGGGGGGGTGGGGGGGGGGGGGGGTGGGGGGGGGGGGGGGTGGGGGGGGGGGGGGGTGGGGGGGGGGGGGGGTGGGGGGGGGGGGGGGTGGGGGGGGGGGGGGGTGGGGGGGGGGGGGGGTGGGGGGGGGGGGGGGTGGGGGGGGGGGGGGGTGGGGGGGGGGGGGGGTGGGGGGGGGGGGGGGTGGGGGGGGGGGGGGGTGGGGGGGGGGGGGGGTGGGGGGGGGGGGGGGTGGGGGGGGGGGGGGGTGGGGGGGGGGGGGGGTGGGGGGGGGGGGGGGTGGGGGGGGGGGGGGGTGGGGGGGGGGGGGGGTGGGGGGGGGGGGGGGTGGGGGGGGGGGGGGGTGGGGGGGGGGGGGGGTGGGGGGGGGGGGGGGTGGGGGGGGGGGGGGGTGGGGGGGGGGGGGGGTGGGGGGGGGGGGGGGTGGGGGGGGGGGGGGGTGGGGGGGGGGGGGGGTGGGGGGGGGGGGGGGTGGGGGGGGGGGGGGGTGGGGGGGGGGGGGGGTGGGGGGGGGGGGGGGTGGGGGGGGGGGGGGGTGGGGGGGGGGGGGGGTGGGGGGGGGGGGGGGTGGGGGGGGGGGGGGGTGGGGGGGGGGGGGGGTGGGGGGGGGGGGGGGTGGGGGGGGGGGGGGGTGGGGGGGGGGGGGGGTGGGGGGGGGGGGGGGTGGGGGGGGGGGGGGGTGGGGGGGGGGGGGGGTGGGGGGGGGGGGGGGTGGGGGGGGGGGGGGGTGGGGGGGGGGGGGGGTGGGGGGGGGGGGGGGTGGGGGGGGGGGGGGGTGGGGGGGGGGGGGGGTGGGGGGGGGGGGGGGTGGGGGGGGGGGGGGGTGGGGGGGGGGGGGGGTGGGGGGGGGGGGGGGTGGGGGGGGGGGGGGGTGGGGGGGGGGGGGGGTGGGGGGGGGGGGGGGTGGGGGGGGGGGGGGGTGGGGGGGGGGGGGGGTGGGGGGGGGGGGGGGTGGGGGGGGGGGGGGGTGGGGGGGGGGGGGGGTGGGGGGGGGGGGGGGTGGGGGGGGGGGGGGGTGGGGGGGGGGGGGGGTGGGGGGGGGGGGGGGTGGGGGGGGGGGGGGGTGGGGGGGGGGGGGGGTGGGGGGGGGGGGGGGTGGGGGGGGGGGGGGGTGGGGGGGGGGGGGGGTGGGGGGGGGGGGGGGTGGGGGGGGGGGGGGGTGGGGGGGGGGGGGGGTGGGGGGGGGGGGGGGTGGGGGGGGGGGGGGGTGGGGGGGGGGGGGGGTGGGGGGGGGGGGGGGTGGGGGGGGGGGGGGGTGGGGGGGGGGGGGGGTGGGGGGGGGGGGGGGTGGGGGGGGGGGGGGGTGGGGGGGGGGGGGGGTGGGGGGGGGGGGGGGTGGGGGGGGGGGGGGGTGGGGGGGGGGGGGGGTGGGGGGGGGGGGGGGTGGGGGGGGGGGGGGGTGGGGGGGGGGGGGGGTGGGGGGGGGGGGGGGTGGGGGGGGGGGGGGGTGGGGGGGGGGGGGGGTGGGGGGGGGGGGGGGTGGGGGGGGGGGGGGGTGGGGGGGGGGGGGGGTGGGGGGGGGGGGGGGTGGGGGGGGGGGGGGGTGGGGGGGGGGGGGGGTGGGGGGGGGGGGGGGTGGGGGGGGGGGGGGGTGGGGGGGGGGGGGGGTGGGGGGGGGGGGGGGTGGGGGGGGGGGGGGGTGGGGGGGGGGGGGGGTGGGGGGGGGGGGGGGTGGGGGGGGGGGGGGGTGGGGGGGGGGGGGGGTGGGGGGGGGGGGGGGTGGGGGGGGGGGGGGGTGGGGGGGGGGGGGGGTGGGGGGGGGGGGGGGTGGGGGGGGGGGGGGGTGGGGGGGGGGGGGGGTGGGGGGGGGGGGGGGTGGGGGGGGGGGGGGGTGGGGGGGGGGGGGGGTGGGGGGGGGGGGGGGTGGGGGGGGGGGGGGGTGGGGGGGGGGGGGGGTGGGGGGGGGGGGGGGTGGGGGGGGGGGGGGGTGGGGGGGGGGGGGGGTGGGGGGGGGGGGGGGTGGGGGGGGGGGGGGGTGGGGGGGGGGGGGGGTGGGGGGGGGGGGGGGTGGGGGGGGGGGGGGGTGGGGGGGGGGGGGGGTGGGGGGGGGGGGGGGTGGGGGGGGGGGGGGGTGGGGGGGGGGGGGGGTGGGGGGGGGGGGGGGTGGGGGGGGGGGGGGGTGGGGGGGGGGGGGGGTGGGGGGGGGGGGGGGTGGGGGGGGGGGGGGGTGGGGGGGGGGGGGGGTGGGGGGGGGGGGGGGTGGGGGGGGGGGGGGGTGGGGGGGGGGGGGGGTGGGGGGGGGGGGGGGTGGGGGGGGGGGGGGGTGGGGGGGGGGGGGGGTGGGGGGGGGGGGGGGTGGGGGGGGGGGGGGGTGGGGGGGGGGGGGGGTGGGGGGGGGGGGGGGTGGGGGGGGGGGGGGGTGGGGGGGGGGGGGGGTGGGGGGGGGGGGGGGTGGGGGGGGGGGGGGGTGGGGGGGGGGGGGGGTGGGGGGGGGGGGGGGTGGGGGGGGGGGGGGGTGGGGGGGGGGGGGGGTGGGGGGGGGGGGGGGTGGGGGGGGGGGGGGGTGGGGGGGGGGGGGGGTGGGGGGGGGGGGGGGTGGGGGGGGGGGGGGGTGGGGGGGGGGGGGGGTGGGGGGGGGGGGGGGTGGGGGGGGGGGGGGGTGGGGGGGGGGGGGGGTGGGGGGGGGGGGGGGTGGGGGGGGGGGGGGGTGGGGGGGGGGGGGGGTGGGGGGGGGGGGGGGTGGGGGGGGGGGGGGGTGGGGGGGGGGGGGGGTGGGGGGGGGGGGGGGTGGGGGGGGGGGGGGGTGGGGGGGGGGGGGGGTGGGGGGGGGGGGGGGTGGGGGGGGGGGGGGGTGGGGGGGGGGGGGGGTGGGGGGGGGGGGGGGTGGGGGGGGGGGGGGGTGGGGGGGGGGGGGGGTGGGGGGGGGGGGGGGTGGGGGGGGGGGGGGGTGGGGGGGGGGGGGGGTGGGGGGGGGGGGGGGTGGGGGGGGGGGGGGGTGGGGGGGGGGGGGGGTGGGGGGGGGGGGGGGTGGGGGGGGGGGGGGGTGGGGGGGGGGGGGGGTGGGGGGGGGGGGGGGTGGGGGGGGGGGGGGGTGGGGGGGGGGGGGGGTGGGGGGGGGGGGGGGTGGGGGGGGGGGGGGGTGGGGGGGGGGGGGGGTGGGGGGGGGGGGGGGTGGGGGGGGGGGGGGGTGGGGGGGGGGGGGGGTGGGGGGGGGGGGGGGTGGGGGGGGGGGGGGGTGGGGGGGGGGGGGGGTGGGGGGGGGGGGGGGTGGGGGGGGGGGGGGGTGGGGGGGGGGGGGGGTGGGGGGGGGGGGGGGTGGGGGGGGGGGGGGGTGGGGGGGGGGGGGGGTGGGGGGGGGGGGGGGTGGGGGGGGGGGGGGGTGGGGGGGGGGGGGGGTGGGGGGGGGGGGGGGTGGGGGGGGGGGGGGGTGGGGGGGGGGGGGGGTGGGGGGGGGGGGGGGTGGGGGGGGGGGGGGGTGGGGGGGGGGGGGGGTGGGGGGGGGGGGGGGTGGGGGGGGGGGGGGGTGGGGGGGGGGGGGGGTGGGGGGGGGGGGGGGTGGGGGGGGGGGGGGGTGGGGGGGGGGGGGGGTGGGGGGGGGGGGGGGTGGGGGGGGGGGGGGGTGGGGGGGGGGGGGGGTGGGGGGGGGGGGGGGTGGGGGGGGGGGGGGGTGGGGGGGGGGGGGGGTGGGGGGGGGGGGGGGTGGGGGGGGGGGGGGGTGGGGGGGGGGGGGGGTGGGGGGGGGGGGGGGTGGGGGGGGGGGGGGGTGGGGGGGGGGGGGGGTGGGGGGGGGGGGGGGTGGGGGGGGGGGGGGGTGGGGGGGGGGGGGGGTGGGGGGGGGGGGGGGTGGGGGGGGGGGGGGGTGGGGGGGGGGGGGGGTGGGGGGGGGGGGGGGTGGGGGGGGGGGGGGGTGGGGGGGGGGGGGGGTGGGGGGGGGGGGGGGTGGGGGGGGGGGGGGGTGGGGGGGGGGGGGGGTGGGGGGGGGGGGGGGTGGGGGGGGGGGGGGGTGGGGGGGGGGGGGGGTGGGGGGGGGGGGGGGTGGGGGGGGGGGGGGGTGGGGGGGGGGGGGGGTGGGGGGGGGGGGGGGTGGGGGGGGGGGGGGGTGGGGGGGGGGGGGGGTGGGGGGGGGGGGGGGTGGGGGGGGGGGGGGGTGGGGGGGGGGGGGGGTGGGGGGGGGGGGGGGTGGGGGGGGGGGGGGGTGGGGGGGGGGGGGGGTGGGGGGGGGGGGGGGTGGGGGGGGGGGGGGGTGGGGGGGGGGGGGGGTGGGGGGGGGGGGGGGTGGGGGGGGGGGGGGGTGGGGGGGGGGGGGGGTGGGGGGGGGGGGGGGTGGGGGGGGGGGGGGGTGGGGGGGGGGGGGGGTGGGGGGGGGGGGGGGTGGGGGGGGGGGGGGGTGGGGGGGGGGGGGGGTGGGGGGGGGGGGGGGTGGGGGGGGGGGGGGGTGGGGGGGGGGGGGGGTGGGGGGGGGGGGGGGTGGGGGGGGGGGGGGGTGGGGGGGGGGGGGGGTGGGGGGGGGGGGGGGTGGGGGGGGGGGGGGGTGGGGGGGGGGGGGGGTGGGGGGGGGGGGGGGTGGGGGGGGGGGGGGGTGGGGGGGGGGGGGGGTGGGGGGGGGGGGGGGTGGGGGGGGGGGGGGGTGGGGGGGGGGGGGGGTGGGGGGGGGGGGGGGTGGGGGGGGGGGGGGGTGGGGGGGGGGGGGGGTGGGGGGGGGGGGGGGTGGGGGGGGGGGGGGGTGGGGGGGGGGGGGGGTGGGGGGGGGGGGGGGTGGGGGGGGGGGGGGGTGGGGGGGGGGGGGGGTGGGGGGGGGGGGGGGTGGGGGGGGGGGGGGGTGGGGGGGGGGGGGGGTGGGGGGGGGGGGGGGTGGGGGGGGGGGGGGGTGGGGGGGGGGGGGGGTGGGGGGGGGGGGGGGTGGGGGGGGGGGGGGGTGGGGGGGGGGGGGGGTGGGGGGGGGGGGGGGTGGGGGGGGGGGGGGGTGGGGGGGGGGGGGGGTGGGGGGGGGGGGGGGTGGGGGGGGGGGGGGGTGGGGGGGGGGGGGGGTGGGGGGGGGGGGGGGTGGGGGGGGGGGGGGGTGGGGGGGGGGGGGGGTGGGGGGGGGGGGGGGTGGGGGGGGGGGGGGGTGGGGGGGGGGGGGGGTGGGGGGGGGGGGGGGTGGGGGGGGGGGGGGGTGGGGGGGGGGGGGGGTGGGGGGGGGGGGGGGTGGGGGGGGGGGGGGGTGGGGGGGGGGGGGGGTGGGGGGGGGGGGGGGTGGGGGGGGGGGGGGGTGGGGGGGGGGGGGGGTGGGGGGGGGGGGGGGTGGGGGGGGGGGGGGGTGGGGGGGGGGGGGGGTGGGGGGGGGGGGGGGTGGGGGGGGGGGGGGGTGGGGGGGGGGGGGGGTGGGGGGGGGGGGGGGTGGGGGGGGGGGGGGGTGGGGGGGGGGGGGGGTGGGGGGGGGGGGGGGTGGGGGGGGGGGGGGGTGGGGGGGGGGGGGGGTGGGGGGGGGGGGGGGTGGGGGGGGGGGGGGGTGGGGGGGGGGGGGGGTGGGGGGGGGGGGGGGTGGGGGGGGGGGGGGGTGGGGGGGGGGGGGGGTGGGGGGGGGGGGGGGTGGGGGGGGGGGGGGGTGGGGGGGGGGGGGGGTGGGGGGGGGGGGGGGTGGGGGGGGGGGGGGGTGGGGGGGGGGGGGGGTGGGGGGGGGGGGGGGTGGGGGGGGGGGGGGGTGGGGGGGGGGGGGGGTGGGGGGGGGGGGGGGTGGGGGGGGGGGGGGGTGGGGGGGGGGGGGGGTGGGGGGGGGGGGGGGTGGGGGGGGGGGGGGGTGGGGGGGGGGGGGGGTGGGGGGGGGGGGGGGTGGGGGGGGGGGGGGGTGGGGGGGGGGGGGGGTGGGGGGGGGGGGGGGTGGGGGGGGGGGGGGGTGGGGGGGGGGGGGGGTGGGGGGGGGGGGGGGTGGGGGGGGGGGGGGGTGGGGGGGGGGGGGGGTGGGGGGGGGGGGGGGTGGGGGGGGGGGGGGGTGGGGGGGGGGGGGGGTGGGGGGGGGGGGGGGTGGGGGGGGGGGGGGGTGGGGGGGGGGGGGGGTGGGGGGGGGGGGGGGTGGGGGGGGGGGGGGGTGGGGGGGGGGGGGGGTGGGGGGGGGGGGGGGTGGGGGGGGGGGGGGGTGGGGGGGGGGGGGGGTGGGGGGGGGGGGGGGTGGGGGGGGGGGGGGGTGGGGGGGGGGGGGGGTGGGGGGGGGGGGGGGTGGGGGGGGGGGGGGGTGGGGGGGGGGGGGGGTGGGGGGGGGGGGGGGTGGGGGGGGGGGGGGGTGGGGGGGGGGGGGGGTGGGGGGGGGGGGGGGTGGGGGGGGGGGGGGGTGGGGGGGGGGGGGGGTGGGGGGGGGGGGGGGTGGGGGGGGGGGGGGGTGGGGGGGGGGGGGGGTGGGGGGGGGGGGGGGTGGGGGGGGGGGGGGGTGGGGGGGGGGGGGGGTGGGGGGGGGGGGGGGTGGGGGGGGGGGGGGGTGGGGGGGGGGGGGGGTGGGGGGGGGGGGGGGTGGGGGGGGGGGGGGGTGGGGGGGGGGGGGGGTGGGGGGGGGGGGGGGTGGGGGGGGGGGGGGGTGGGGGGGGGGGGGGGTGGGGGGGGGGGGGGGTGGGGGGGGGGGGGGGTGGGGGGGGGGGGGGGTGGGGGGGGGGGGGGGTGGGGGGGGGGGGGGGTGGGGGGGGGGGGGGGTGGGGGGGGGGGGGGGTGGGGGGGGGGGGGGGTGGGGGGGGGGGGGGGTGGGGGGGGGGGGGGGTGGGGGGGGGGGGGGGTGGGGGGGGGGGGGGGTGGGGGGGGGGGGGGGTGGGGGGGGGGGGGGGTGGGGGGGGGGGGGGGTGGGGGGGGGGGGGGGTGGGGGGGGGGGGGGGTGGGGGGGGGGGGGGGTGGGGGGGGGGGGGGGTGGGGGGGGGGGGGGGTGGGGGGGGGGGGGGGTGGGGGGGGGGGGGGGTGGGGGGGGGGGGGGGTGGGGGGGGGGGGGGGTGGGGGGGGGGGGGGGTGGGGGGGGGGGGGGGTGGGGGGGGGGGGGGGTGGGGGGGGGGGGGGGTGGGGGGGGGGGGGGGTGGGGGGGGGGGGGGGTGGGGGGGGGGGGGGGTGGGGGGGGGGGGGGGTGGGGGGGGGGGGGGGTGGGGGGGGGGGGGGGTGGGGGGGGGGGGGGGTGGGGGGGGGGGGGGGTGGGGGGGGGGGGGGGTGGGGGGGGGGGGGGGTGGGGGGGGGGGGGGGTGGGGGGGGGGGGGGGTGGGGGGGGGGGGGGGTGGGGGGGGGGGGGGGTGGGGGGGGGGGGGGGTGGGGGGGGGGGGGGGTGGGGGGGGGGGGGGGTGGGGGGGGGGGGGGGTGGGGGGGGGGGGGGGTGGGGGGGGGGGGGGGTGGGGGGGGGGGGGGGTGGGGGGGGGGGGGGGTGGGGGGGGGGGGGGGTGGGGGGGGGGGGGGGTGGGGGGGGGGGGGGGTGGGGGGGGGGGGGGGTGGGGGGGGGGGGGGGTGGGGGGGGGGGGGGGTGGGGGGGGGGGGGGGTGGGGGGGGGGGGGGGTGGGGGGGGGGGGGGGTGGGGGGGGGGGGGGGTGGGGGGGGGGGGGGGTGGGGGGGGGGGGGGGTGGGGGGGGGGGGGGGTGGGGGGGGGGGGGGGTGGGGGGGGGGGGGGGTGGGGGGGGGGGGGGGTGGGGGGGGGGGGGGGTGGGGGGGGGGGGGGGTGGGGGGGGGGGGGGGTGGGGGGGGGGGGGGGTGGGGGGGGGGGGGGGTGGGGGGGGGGGGGGGTGGGGGGGGGGGGGGGTGGGGGGGGGGGGGGGTGGGGGGGGGGGGGGGTGGGGGGGGGGGGGGGTGGGGGGGGGGGGGGGTGGGGGGGGGGGGGGGTGGGGGGGGGGGGGGGTGGGGGGGGGGGGGGGTGGGGGGGGGGGGGGGTGGGGGGGGGGGGGGGTGGGGGGGGGGGGGGGTGGGGGGGGGGGGGGGTGGGGGGGGGGGGGGGTGGGGGGGGGGGGGGGTGGGGGGGGGGGGGGGTGGGGGGGGGGGGGGGTGGGGGGGGGGGGGGGTGGGGGGGGGGGGGGGTGGGGGGGGGGGGGGGTGGGGGGGGGGGGGGGTGGGGGGGGGGGGGGGTGGGGGGGGGGGGGGGTGGGGGGGGGGGGGGGTGGGGGGGGGGGGGGGTGGGGGGGGGGGGGGGTGGGGGGGGGGGGGGGTGGGGGGGGGGGGGGGTGGGGGGGGGGGGGGGTGGGGGGGGGGGGGGGTGGGGGGGGGGGGGGGTGGGGGGGGGGGGGGGTGGGGGGGGGGGGGGGTGGGGGGGGGGGGGGGTGGGGGGGGGGGGGGGTGGGGGGGGGGGGGGGTGGGGGGGGGGGGGGGTGGGGGGGGGGGGGGGTGGGGGGGGGGGGGGGTGGGGGGGGGGGGGGGTGGGGGGGGGGGGGGGTGGGGGGGGGGGGGGGTGGGGGGGGGGGGGGGTGGGGGGGGGGGGGGGTGGGGGGGGGGGGGGGTGGGGGGGGGGGGGGGTGGGGGGGGGGGGGGGTGGGGGGGGGGGGGGGTGGGGGGGGGGGGGGGTGGGGGGGGGGGGGGGTGGGGGGGGGGGGGGGTGGGGGGGGGGGGGGGTGGGGGGGGGGGGGGGTGGGGGGGGGGGGGGGTGGGGGGGGGGGGGGGTGGGGGGGGGGGGGGGTGGGGGGGGGGGGGGGTGGGGGGGGGGGGGGGTGGGGGGGGGGGGGGGTGGGGGGGGGGGGGGGTGGGGGGGGGGGGGGGTGGGGGGGGGGGGGGGTGGGGGGGGGGGGGGGTGGGGGGGGGGGGGGGTGGGGGGGGGGGGGGGTGGGGGGGGGGGGGGGTGGGGGGGGGGGGGGGTGGGGGGGGGGGGGGGTGGGGGGGGGGGGGGGTGGGGGGGGGGGGGGGTGGGGGGGGGGGGGGGTGGGGGGGGGGGGGGGTGGGGGGGGGGGGGGGTGGGGGGGGGGGGGGGTGGGGGGGGGGGGGGGTGGGGGGGGGGGGGGGTGGGGGGGGGGGGGGGTGGGGGGGGGGGGGGGTGGGGGGGGGGGGGGGTGGGGGGGGGGGGGGGTGGGGGGGGGGGGGGGTGGGGGGGGGGGGGGGTGGGGGGGGGGGGGGGTGGGGGGGGGGGGGGGTGGGGGGGGGGGGGGGTGGGGGGGGGGGGGGGTGGGGGGGGGGGGGGGTGGGGGGGGGGGGGGGTGGGGGGGGGGGGGGGTGGGGGGGGGGGGGGGTGGGGGGGGGGGGGGGTGGGGGGGGGGGGGGGTGGGGGGGGGGGGGGGTGGGGGGGGGGGGGGGTGGGGGGGGGGGGGGGTGGGGGGGGGGGGGGGTGGGGGGGGGGGGGGGTGGGGGGGGGGGGGGGTGGGGGGGGGGGGGGGTGGGGGGGGGGGGGGGTGGGGGGGGGGGGGGGTGGGGGGGGGGGGGGGTGGGGGGGGGGGGGGGTGGGGGGGGGGGGGGGTGGGGGGGGGGGGGGGTGGGGGGGGGGGGGGGTGGGGGGGGGGGGGGGGGGGGGGGGGGGGGGGGGGGGGGGGGGGGGGGGGGGGGGGGGGGGGGGTGGGGGCCCACAGTGGCAAGAAAGATATCCTTGTAAAGATCTACTAATCTAAGGTACACTGATAAAACCCAGTAGAGAAAAATATATTAGCAGAAGCAGTGGGAAGTGAAACCAAGCGAATCCATTTATTTGGTACGCTCAGTGGCATGATTCAGCATTTCAGATGTGAATCACTTACAAAAGGCAAAAGCCACCAGCCCCATTGGGTAGGAAAGCAATAAATTTAGGTCTAATGAGGGCTTGCTGAGAGGTATGACTGCAAATCCCCATTGCGAATAAAGCCATTTGCCTGCCTTTTTGGAAAGCACTATATCTTTAAACGCTTTGCTTCTGAACCATAAACACTCCAGTGGTTTGAAATCGATGCAGCACAACAAATTTGTGTATTTTTCCCCTTCTTTCCACCTGGTGGAAAATGAATGCCAAACACTAATTGCAGAAAATGTGCTGGTCTTAGTGTTCTGTGACTCAATGCCATTTCTGAACTGAAGCAATTATACACTACCTGACTGGCACATTATTATAATCACTCCCTGTAGATGCAACAAAATGGCGCTACTTTTGTTTTTCAAGACTTTGTTGTGAACTGAATGAAAGAGAATATGTGTGAGTGGAGGAGGTTAATATCTTAAAAACAATACTGCATAACTCTTCAGCTATGCCCTGGTCTTGTTGACAAGCCAAAGGTGGGAGGAACTCTATACAGTGGGCCACATTGCATATCTGTTTTGGCCTTTTTAGCAGTCACTTGTTTTATTAACACATCCTATTATTTCTGTAGCGGAAATTACATTCAATACCATCTACTGGAAACTCCCACCTGGACAAGCTCCACTGAAAAGAATAGTAGTTGGTATAGAAGTGCAACAAGGGATGTTTTGATGGATTGTGAACCTGTCCTTTATTTATTTCCTAAGGGGGAGGGTTATTTCAAAACTGTGTTTCTTCTGTAAAGTTCCTATTTACTGTGTAGTTATTTTTATGCTTTCAGCAGTGTTTCCCCTTAACCCTGTACTTTCCTCAATAGTCTCTGTTCCTCATCTTTAATTTCTACTTATTTCTCCTCTTTATCTTTCCTCTTGGAGCTGCAGGCCTACACAGAGAATTTTCTCTTGATCTCACACACGGGAGGAGGGGACAAAGGAAGGTATGGCTGGCAGCGTGCCAGTGCACAACATCAATTCCAGCACAAAACCATAACTGACGTTATCCCATCAGGACAACAGTCTAGGTTTTTCTTGAAACACTATGGTTGAACTATAGCATTTGGGCAAATCCTTCAGTACCCCCATGATGATGTCACTTCTGGTTTTGTACGAGTAGTGATGTTAATCCATGCACCTGCCTCTCAACTGCTTCCAGGGATTTGCCAGCTGTAGATGACAACCCTATGGCCTACTTTTCTCATTGTTACCCAGTTGAAGCTTGTGACAATGGAGAACTTGCAGCTGCATCTGAGGCCTGGATCTGAGGTCTTCCTGGCACTAATGGACATTGTCATGAGTATGTTCAACGTCCAGTTTTCAGTCATGAGGCCATTGACACAAACCTTCTTTCCTGCCCCATTAATCTCAGTCCTGGTCTAAACATTCAGAAGTATGAGGTGGAAGAATGCTGAGGGTTAGAACAGACCATACCACTTCAGCCTGCAGATGAGCAATTGCATTTTTCCAAGTGCCCCTGAATTAGTCATTCCCTGCAAGTAGAAAACAAGCAGAGCTCTGCTTCAGTTTTATTTTAATTGAAGGGATTTTTTTTATGGAGATAGCATTAAACTGTATGTTTTCATATCTGCAGTCTGAAGTGGCACTGCCCATTCTATCGCCCTCAGAAGACTACCACCTCATTGATAGCATGTATAAAATGACCTCAGCAAGATCTATTTGGGAAAGGGAGATATTGTACAAAGGGCTTGCAATGGGGTTTTGTGACAGGGAGCCTTGTTGGTGGGACTATGGTACATCACAAGAGGAACCAATTTGGAAGTGGAAAGGAGTTATATTAAAAAAATTTTTTGAAGGAATTTAAGATTCATTTTAAAATATTTTGTTTTAATCAGTGCTGGGAGAGTTAGCCCATCACCTATTCTTTGTGATATAAATTCTCCATTTCTCTTCAGGACATTTGCGTGTGGGAGAATGAGTTTTAAAATCCCACTGAAATCAATGGCCTAACTCTCCCATTAAACTCTAACATTAAACTCTCGAAAGTGCTTAGGTTTGGCAGGTTGCACTTTTCAGATTTACAATAAGCACTAATCCTGCTGTGTGTAATGTTCAGTTTCCTCCGCTCTCTTGGAACTGCAACCAAATGAATGTATAAATATCACTTCCTCTCCAAGACTGACGATCACACGAGTTCATTTTTGGAGTCTCAAATAACCAGTGTCAGACGGCATTATAGCATTAAACAAAATGGAGCAGTCAGCAGAGAAAACGAGCCCGCCAAATAGCACAACAGAGCATCACTGTATCTATTAGCTTAATGTCACATGTATTCAGGTGTTACAATATCTGAGATTCTGAAAATGTGTAGCAGGTTAATGAGTCCATTAGCGGCAATTGGGCTCCATACATGAGTTACATTTCAAATCTGTTCCCTATCCTGTTTGTAACAATTGTTGTGACATTTGGGTACATTTTTTTTAACAAAGGAAGCTTACAGAACTAATGAAACATACAGGGTTCTGTTTTAGGAACTTTATAAAGCTATTTCATTGTTTTGTGAATACTTTCAAAGTTTGTATTTCTGATACAGCTAAATTGTTTTTTGGTCATCAAACCCCATTCAAGAGACATCTATACAACCAGAGATGATTATCTCTTTCCTCATAGAAATAGTCTCTTCCAGAAAACTGGCAACTGAGCTCTAATATTGCAGCATAACCAGATTATTTTACAGAGACATCACTGCTCCATGCTACTATTTTACAGAGACATCACTGCTCCATGCTAGAAACTGTCAGATCTTGTTTCCCAACACAAATGTTACCTAACAATGGTTCTTAGCCTTTAGGAGCACTTGTAAGCAGAGGCATATCCTAGGGGTGGATTCCCCAGGTGCCATTTTGTCAGTGGCTCTGCCTCCTGTGACAGCCATTTTGTTCTTGTACAAAGAACCCTTTCAGAATTCCAGAATTGCCCACAGAAATAAGGAGGTTGGGGACCTCTGGACTAGAGATTATTTTACAGAGACATCACTGCTCCATGCTACTATTTTACAGAGACATCACTGCTCCATGCTAGAAACTGTCAGATCTTGTTTCCCAACACAAATGTTACCTAACAATGGTTCTTAGCCTTTAGGAGCACTTGTAAGCAGAGGCATATCCTAGGGGTGGATTCCCCAGGTGCCACTCACTTGGGTCATGTGGGGGGGCACGTTTGGCTGCCCACCAACCCCTCTTTCTTCCCTGCAGGCCAGGAAGATGGCTGGAGTGTCCCCCTTGTGTTAGGCAGGTGGGCAAGAGTGCGGGCCGGTGGGTGACTCAAGAATAGATGGGCAGGAGGGTGAGCAGGTAGGCAAAAGAGCAGTTGGGCAGGGAACTTGAGTGTAGGTAGGGCAAGTGGGCAAGACAGTGATCAGGCAGGCAACTTGGAGGAAGGTGGGGTGGGCAAATGAGAGAGCAGGTGGACAAGAGAGCAGGTAAGTGAGCAATTTGAGAGTAAGTTAGGTGTGTGAGCAAGAGGGCAAGCTTGCAACTCAAGAGTAGGTAGGTGCACTCCACCCAGGATTTAAGATCTGCGGGCCAGATCTCTGAAGGTCTCTGCTGGAGGGAAAAGTGATTCTCCATAGGAGGCTTCTTTCTATCTTTTGCAATGATTCCAATCTCTGATGTCTTCCCCTCTCCACCCAATCCCCTAGCCTTCCCTTTTGCAAAGAGAAATCCATGCAAGCTTTTAGTTTAACTGCAGAGCCAGTCCATCAGAGCAAGCAGGCAGTGCAGCCACATGGATCTCTAAGGTGCAAATGGGGGCCCAACATGGTTCCTGTAACCCAGGGGAAGAAGCATTCATGCCTTCAATGAACCTCAATGCAGTCCGTGTGTTGCAAAAGGTCTGAAAAACCCTCTCACTTCTCCAAGTCTTGAGGAGATGGAAGAGTAATGAGTCCTTAGAAGATCTGGTAATGAGATGGAATGAGAATGGGACAGAAACAGAAGGGAGAGGAGTTTGCCACTGAATCCATAAGTTATCTTATAACTTCTGGCTGAAAAACAGAGGCATGGGGTGGGGAGGGGGGTGTCACTTGCAGGGGCACTTGATTCAAAATGTGGCACTTCCCTAGGATACATGTTACTTTTTTAAAAAAAGTTGAGGTTTAGTTTGGAGAGAGGTTAGTTTTTTTAGGGCTACAGAATTATTGTTATTTTTGTCTTTCCCTTACAAGCTTTACTGTCATTTTACAAGCTTTACTGTTGTTATCATCATCAACCATTGCTCTCTTTGCACATGCATGGTAAATGTCAAATTTCAAACTGAAATTCATACAATGTGTTTTGTTCCCATATTTCCATCCATATCTAGTGGGAGAAGGGCAGAGGATAATAGTACTAAAGTTGCTGGCTTGGAATGATGCATAATGGACGGGATGTCTTAACATGTTCTGCTCTCGGAAACATTTCCATAATTGTGATGTTGTTTGAAATAGGCAAGCACATATTGCAAGTAATTCCCTCCAAATTAGCCAAGCTATCATAATACAAAATAGATTTACCGGTGTGATCAACAGTTCCCATCCAGTGACTAAAATTGAAATATTTTTTGGCATTAAAGAGAACAAAAATAAATTTTGGGAAGATTTTTAAAAATGTCTTATTTTGAGGGTAATTTTTTTTAAAAAAAGCAATATTCAACCACGAATAACAGTTAAATTAAAATAACAGTTATTCAAAAGATGGGTGTTGAATGTTTGTGTGTGGGGGGAATGCAATTTCAGTTCTTGCCCCAGGCACTGTTATCTGTAGATATGCCTCTTCTTGTAAGCTGTTTCTGTAAGGCAGTTCAGTTTCTGTAAGGCAGTTCTCTCCTGTTTCTAGTTATTTTAAAATTACCCCTCTTGTTTCCTGTTCTTCTGAGTGTGTGGCTGCAACTCCTATGGCAGCCATTTTGTCAGTGGCTCTGCCTCCTGTGACAGCCATTTTGTTCTTGTACAAAGAACCCTTTCAGAATTCCAGAATTGCCCACAGAAATAAGGAGGTTGGGGACCTCTGGACTAGAGAATAATCCCAACCTCCCTATCCCTGTTGAAAAAGTTGATCATTCCCAATTTATTGTCATATAGATTGTAAATTACTTGTCATTTATTAAGAAATGTATATAAAATGGGAAGGGAATATTTATCTATCTATTAATTATATATTTGATTTTTAAACCACCCTTCCCCAAAGGGATATCTTACATCCCATGGTACATCTCCATGAAAGGAAGATATTTCCATCATCAGGTTAGAACCTCTTTGCCTCTACTGCAATGCAGATTAACGCCCTCCAATGGTGCTGCTGGGGGAACTGGGGATTACTATGAGGGGACAGCAGAAGATCTGTAATAAGAAAGGAGCATCAGTCGGCCTTCTATTAGTGGAAATTGCCCATGGGATCCAACACACTGTGTTTTT
Organism: Sphaerodactylus townsendi; assembly: GCF_021028975.2. Classification (NCBI taxonomy): domain Eukaryota; kingdom Metazoa; phylum Chordata; class Lepidosauria; order Squamata; family Sphaerodactylidae; genus Sphaerodactylus; species Sphaerodactylus townsendi. The sequence continues at coordinate 49,789,493 of NC_059426.1, forward strand.
ATATTTCTGTATAGTTTATCTCAAAGGTTTATGCATTGGCCACAAGTATACCATGTATTTTTATTTAATTTTTATATTCAAATCTATGGAGCCATATAAGAAAGGTCAACCAAATACCCTTCTACTGACTCTGGATTAACTCCAGCTGAGAATCCCATCCTCAAAGAGCATTTGTGCTCCATTTAATTTTCAATTTTATGTTTCTTTTAATTCTCGGGAGCCAATTTGAAAGCCATATTTGGAAAGTAGATCAAAACTGGGATAGATGGATGCCTGTGAAATATATAGACAGCCCTACATATAATCGCTTAAAGAACAGAAGTTTTCAATTGTCAGATATTCAGAAAGTTTTTCGATGAGAGTATCGTTGGGAGGTACCTAACACAGCAAATTTGCTGAAGCTAAAGAGATCCAACTCTGGGAAATCTTTCCCAGTTAATGGGAAATCGTCATGGAATCCCCTCCACTATTCACTATTATGAGTTCCATGATAAAATAAAGGTAGGGTTATGGATACAATTAGTCCTAAAATGAAATTAAGTATGTACGTTAACTGAGTCTGGATATAAATGATATTCATAGCTAGGGAACAGGTGTTATCTTCCTTGTAGTCATGTTTATTACTAATGACCCATGTGGAGACTTAGGAAGCTCCTACATCAGGGGAATCCACATCTCACCACTAAAGTGATGAGCCTTCTTTAGATCTCAGCTATAGGTATGAATACAGGATATATGGCTAATTATTTAATCTGCTGCAGTGCTACAGCCCTATGTGTGCTTACTTGAGAATCAACCCCATTAAACTCAGGTGAATTTTATCCAATGTGTAAAAGAAAGAAAGAAAGAAAGAAAGAAAGAAAGAAAGAAAGAAAGAAAGAAAGAAAGAAAGAAAGAAAGAAAGAAAGAAAGAAAGAAAGAAAGAAAGAAAGAAAGAAAGAAAGAAAGAAAGAAAGAAAGAAAGAAAGAAAGAAAGAAAGAAAGATTTGAAAACAATTACACTGGTCTTTTTTCCCAAATGTAATGTGCGGTTGTGTGTGCCTTCTATTTGTAACCACTGCATTTGATACACATATATTTTCTTAATTATATGATAAATGTTTAGTTGAAGGATGGAGAATTAAATGTTACCCTATGATGAAGGCAGATACATTTGCAGAAACCCACAAGATCATGCAGACCCAGATTTAACCCTGAAGCCAGCATTGGAGAATTCACTCAAAAACACCTACCGGAGACAAGAATAATAAGAAGTTTGGCCCCAGATTCCAAAAGAGCGTGAAAGAAACGAACAGTAGCAGAGATGTCTTTTACATAATACAGCATCTAGGAAGAACAAAAATAATTTCAGTACGAGGCTTTCTTCTGAATATTTTTAAAAACAAATGAAGTGGATTCGGCACAATGTAGAGTGTAGAGTACAATACAAACTGTTGCCAGGGGAAGGGGGGGGGTCCGTCCCCAAAACAAGTTTGCCCTGTTTTATTTCCCTCAACCTGGAATTTTTGAAAATCGCTAAACCATTTATTCTTTTGCGAAATCCTGGATTGGAGCTGCTCCTGAGCAACTGGCCAGGCAGGAGGCACTTTATTTCTCTCCCTTCCGTTACACCGTCCACAGTCAGGAAGAATCCGCCCGCCACAGCAATATGTTCATTACTGCCCTGCTGCAGCTGATCGTACTGTGGGACGAACAGAATGGCTGCAGGGGTTCATTTCTGTATGCCTGCACAGCTAAACATGTGTTGCAGGAAATTTTAAAAAAAGAGAAGCATCTTGGTGCAAAGGCACAAAAGCAACCTGGATTCAATGGACTCCAATAGCTGCCAACACAGCACACATGTGAACAGGGAAAAGGGAAACTGGTTTCTTTATAATAATTGGAACCTGTTATACATTTGCTGTGCATAATCCACCTGAGAGTGGGAAAGAACAACCCAAATACACACATACACACAAATATCAGTAGTTTTACACACACCAGTGGCTCACTCCTATTGCATCTTGCCCTTATGCAGTGGCAGGGCTACCAGGGGGTGGGGTGTGTGCGCCATGCAAATCTCTCCCAGGCGCACGGCTTTGGGTCATGTGGGGGGCAGATAATTCCCCCAACCTCTCCCCCTTCCCCCTTTGGTCTCTGCCTGGGCTGGCTCAGGCTTCAATTCCCTCGGCTCCCTCAAGCCGCCAACGCGACCTCATTGATTACTACACTTCTACTTTTAAATTGAAATGGCATGCAGGGTCAGTTTTCTGCCAGCCTGGAAGGGAACAGACAGGCCTCTTCTCCAGCCTGCTTGGTTTGCTAAAGTAAGTGTGGGGGGGGGGGACCGCGGGGGCAGGGGGCACAAAAAAAGCCAGAGTGTGCATCGAGCGCACTGTGGCCCAGCTACGCCTCTGCCCTTATGAGAATCATAGTAGAATGGAATTGGAAGGGGCCATACAGGCCATCTAGTCCAATTCCCTTCTCAAGGCAGGATCGGCCTAGAGCATTCCTAAAAATTGTTTGTCCAGCCGCTGCTTAAAAACCATCAGTGAGGAGGAGCTCACCACCTTTCTAGGCAGTCAATTCCACTGCTGAACTTTTCTTACAATTATTTTTCCCTAATGGTTAGCCAGTACCTTTCTGCCTGTAATTTAAACCCATTATTGTGCATCCTGTCTTCTGCTGCCAACAGGAATACCCTGTTTCCCTGAACATAAGACATCCCCTGAAAATAAGACATAGTAGAGTAGAGGTTTTGCTGAAGTGCGAAATATAAGGCATCCCCCGAAAGTAAGGCGTAGCACATCTTTGGGAGCAAAAATCCCCTGAAAATAAGACGTAGTAGAGGTTTTGCTGAAGTGTGAAATATAAGGCATCCCCCGAAAGTAAAGCGTTGTTTGGAAGCATGCCCAACAAACAGAACACAGAAAAATAAGACATCCCCTGAAAATAAGACATAGCACATCTTTGGGAACAAAAATTAATATAAGACACTGACTTATTTTCGAGGAAACACGGTAGCTTACTACCCTCCTCTAAGTGACTGCTCTTCAAATAATTCAGGGGTCCCCAAACTTTTTAAACAGGGGGCCAGTTCACTGTCCCTCAGACTGTTGGAGGGCCGGACTAAAAAAAACTATGAACAAATTCCAATGCACAAATGATTGTAAAATGTTTGATTTCACCTTTCAGCCTTTCTGTCAGCCTTTCTGTCATGGTCTATTTTTAAAACAGTGACTAAAGTATGTCAAGTACAGGGTGGGCTCCAAATATTGTTGGGGAGGCTGTGGAATACCTTCCCCTGTAAAAAAAAAAGCAGAGCTTTCCCAATGAAACATTCCCCTGTAAAAAAAAAAGCAGAGCTTTCCCAATGAAACATTCCATCTAACCCAGGATCAGGTATCTTCCTGGGTTCTTTCCTCCCTAGCAGCCAGCGAGCGATTTGCCAGCCTGGCTGATGCCAATGGGAGTGAGGTGGAACAGAAAGCCTGAGAGCAACACATGGAGTAGCTGAGAGGGAAGGGTGGAGCAGGCGTTGCCACATGTAAGGTTTCCAACTCTGGGTCAGAAAATTCATGGAGATTTGGGGGTGCCATCATAACAGCCGTTGGGGCCGGTTCCTCCTCTCCCTCGAGTCCCCACTGCACATGAATGGAGCCATCGCCGCCATGCCTGGCGGGCCGGATAAATGCCTTCAGGGGGCCACATTTGGCCCCCGGGCCGTAGTTTGGGGACCCCTGAAATAATTAAAGGGAGCAATCATGTCCGATATCCCCACTCAACCTCCTCTTTTTCAGACTAAACATTCCCAAGTCCCTCAACCTTTCCTCATAGGGCTTGGTTTTCAGGCTCTGATCATCTTTGTCTCCTCTTCACTCACTCCCTTCTGTCCATATCCTTTTGGAATTGAGGCCTCTAGAACTGCACACAGCACCCAAGGTGCAGCCTGACCAACACAGTGTACAGCAGGGCTATGACATTATGCAGTTTAGACACTGTGCCTCTGGTGATGCACCCCAAGACTGCATTAGCCTTTTTTTGTTGCTGCATCACACTGGCTACTCATATTTAACTTACTGTTCATCATATCCAAATATCTTGTTCACAGACACTACTAGCCAGTGTGTTGCCTATGGAACAGAGATGAATTCTCCTTTCTTTATGAAATTTGGGAAAGAGAATCACTTTGGTGAAGGAACACTCTGGAAGAATGTCATCCCAATGTGGGAGGAGTTACACTCAGAAATATATTTACAATTGAAATCAATGGAAATCAATGGAAAAAAAATAATCAGCTTGCTTTCCTAAGGTAATTAATTTTAATTTTGACATGTTAAAGCATCTGACACTAGTTTTTAAAATAACCTAAATGTAACTCTGGCTTTAAAAAAAACTAGCTAATGACAGCTGGTTCTGGGGGATTTTCCAGGCTGTGTGGCCGTGGTCTGGTGGATTTTGTTCCTAACGTTTCGCCTACATCTGTGGCTGGCATCTTCAGAGGTGTATCTCAGAGAAAAGTCTGTTTCTCACTTTGTCTAAGTGAGAAGGGAAAGTTTAGTGTGTTCATGTCCCAGAGTGGGGAACCAATCATTAACTGTTTGGGTGGGACTTGCTATGCAAAGGTGTGGTTGAGTGCACTGTATTGCGGGTGGGGTTATCAGTCAATTTTTAAGTACTGGGAGCCAAGCCCTGCTAATCTTCAAAGTCTCTTCTTTCTTATTGAAGTTGTCCTGAAGTTGTCCACCAGACCACGGCCACACAGCCCAGAAAACCCTCCAGAACCAGTTGAATCTGGCCATGAAAGCCTTCGACAATACATGGCTAATGACAGGTTTTTAATTTACCACTGTATAGCACGGCTTGTGTACATTTTTCTTAAATAATGAGGAAAAAATGAAAAGTCTATAACATCTTTAATCCAACCACTCCTTAAACTAACCATGGCTAATTCTGATGTCTGAGTAATACTTACATGACATAAGTTTTTGTTTTTTCTGTTTTTTCAGACCATGGAATACAAGAGGTCTACAGTAAATCTGTGACACTCCAGCAGTATGATATTGTCACATGTAAAAGGCAACATGTAAGCCTCATTTAATTTCCCAGCCAGAACTCTGAGGTTAAAATATTTCACATTGAATTACCTGAATCATATGGATGAAGTCCCATTTCTTCACATCACCACTCGCCTTCATTCGGCTTTCATATTCCAGTGATGTCTCCTTGTGCCAAGAAAACTTTATGTTCTCAAGGTTTGATGTCTTTGCTACACGTTCTAAAATATGAGGAGAGATGCACAGTTTACCTCAGTTGCAAATATAGAATACATTTCCATTTCAGATTTTAAGGCAACTGAAAGTTATATATTCTGAAAATAAAAAACACACAGTTGTGTCATTGGTGGGAGCGATCCTGGGCTACTAACTGCTTCCCTCCCTTCTCAGTGAAATTACTCATCTTAAGTATAATCGAGGCAGTCAAAGGAGCACTTTCCCCCACAAGCATATGACAGTTTTGGAATCTGTTTCCATTCCTATCTTTCCCATTGTCTTGATGAGCCTGATGTCTTTACACCAAGCTTTGCTTCTATCCAGGTGGTATCTGCCAGCGTGAAATGCCTCAAAGATTATTGCAGTGAACAAATGCAAGAGGGACGAACCATTTACACATTCTGAACTTCTTAGAGGAAGGGTAAGGTAAAATGCACCAAATAAATGATGAAATAAAATTATATTCAGATAGCATTCCACATTTATAGCTAGAACAAGTAGTCAATCCAAACCAAGGAAGGGGGGCAGCAGTGGACAATAGAGCAGCAGTCAGGTCCACCACCAGCATGCTGCCTCCAAAGAGCCAACTGGTGGCGTGGACACTGGAAGAGAAGGAGAAACTCTTTTCTACCCAAGGAAAGTCCATAGGCAAACAAAATTTATGCCACTCTTTTTGGAGACATAAGTCTGCACCACTGAAGGGGGGTGGGTATTCCCAGGCAGAAAGTCCTTTGGGAGTCGGCTAAAGTTGGCTCCACCCCCAGAACACCCCCAGAATGCTCCCCTCCATGCTGGTGCTGCCTCCCTCAGCACAGGAGCAATGACATAGAAGACTACTTCCTGTTTCCTGTGCCGTTGTGCCCAGCTGCCAGGGTAAGTCTCTCTGCAACAGCATAAGTGCCACTTTGGATGGCACTGTTGGCACTGGAACTGGTGCAGTCATTCTGCCACTTTCTGTGGCTTCAGACCTTCCCCCCACATGCACGCACGCACTTGAATTGCAGCCTTATAGGGGAAATTCTTTAGAGTTAAAATGAATAGAGGAAGGGAAGATTTACAACAGCATGACAGAGAAAATGGCATCAAACCATTGGTAAAATGTGCACTGTTACGCACAAGATCCACCCTACAAACCATATTAGAATGCAATCTTACACAGAATTATACTCTTTCAAGTCCACTGTCTTCAATGGGTTTAGAAAGGTGTAACTTTATTTAGGGCTGTGTTAATGTTCTTTGTTCATTTTGTTTGGTGTTCTGATCATTTTTTAATCCACCTCAAACAGATTTTCTGGAGGGGACAGAAATGTCCTATATAAATGAATTAAGTACACTAAACAGTAGTAGCAGCAGCAGCAGCAGCAGCAGCAGTAGTAGTAGTAGTAAAGTGCCATCAAGCTACAACCACCTTATGGTGACCCATTATGGGATTTTCAGGCCAAGAGAGATGAGTGGAGGTGGTTTGCCATTGCCTGCCTCTGCATAGCAACCCTTATCTTCCTTCATGATCTCCCTTCCAAATACTGATCATGGCCAACCCTGCTTCATGTCCAAGCACTGACAACCTCAGGCAACTCTGGGATATTTAGGCTGCCAAATAAACATATTCTTCCTATTTCCCCTTACCCAATTCAGAGTGTTGTTAATTTAGCTCCTTATGCTGGTCTGCCATTCAAGCACTGATCAGCCCCAGGCCTGCTTAGCTTGAACAAGATTCCCAGAGCACGTGCCCTTTAGCCAAACCCTGGGGCTGTGAAGAACTTGTGGCACTATTTATAGCTTGAGAATTGTGCCCCATTTTTCTGCTACACCTCCTCATTAAGGGGGTGTTGGTCTCAGTGTGCCTTCGGCATGCAAATGTTGAGAAAGAGGAAAATGTAGTACCCATTTCCTGATTTTTTTCCAGGCTCAGTAGTGTTGAAGCTTTGAGATAAAGGCTGATATAAAGGAAACGGTGGCTTTATTTTGCCCAGAAAGTCCTTTAGAAGTTGGCCCTGGAAAGAAATAAAGAACTGGAGGCCTAACTCTCTGCTATTTTAATTCTATTTTCAGCAACAACTCCACAGTCTGAAGCATAACTATATGAACAACAGGAAGGCTTCGCATGCGCTGAGCACTGAGAAAACTGTGCATTAAAGCCTCAGACTCACCCAGCAAATCAAAGTGTTATTTTTTTTCAACGCTCTGATTATAATGCATCTCTACTGAGCAGACGAGAAACTTTTCACCTGTGCTTATCTTCCTCCCTTTACAGTCCCCTATTGGACATGGGCTACCACTTCTAAATGCTGCAGCTGTTCCTCAGCTCTCTTCCATTTATCAGTCTGTGGCCTCTACGGCTGCAGTTCAAATCTAATTTGCTATTTTAAACTCAGACATCATTGAGCAATAATCCATATCACCATTGAAAATAATCTGGCTCAGTCTGCTTCTATTTAATCACTAGACAGTCTGTGAGGAGACGTCGGGAAGACGAGGAACAGGAAAGAAAGCTGATGTCTGTCAGTGTGACTTCTCTACGTCAACCACAAGAATCAGGCAAACTGGTTTGCATGCCAAAGTGGTTTTTGAAAGCCCACATGACATTATCTCATGATTTCCCAGCATGAATTCTTTTGCAAAATAGATGTGTGTGGCATAGTCATATAATACGTGTCACTGGTATATGGCATACATATGTGTGTGGGGAGTGGGGGTTATTTAAGTAGAAGTGATCTCCGATTTTCAGAATGTCAAAGTATATGATTGGGGGAACTCACTTCAAAGTGTTCTGTCACTCTGTTCAGCTTAGAAACACTGCAAAGGGGGAGGAGAGGGCTTCAGGCTTCCTTCCTGAGAAGTTTTGCCAGTAGAAATGGCCCCGGGGGGGGGGGGGGTCCTGTTTGCTTCTTACTTAAGTTCCGTGAAGAAGGAAGAGTTTGTATTTATACCCTGCCTATCTCTTCAGTTAAGACTCTCAAAGCAGCTTACAAACTCATTCTGTTCTTCTTGCCACAACACACATCTTGTGAGGTAGATGGAGAATTCTGATAGCACAAGGTCAGCTAGCATGAATGGGGAAACAAATTAAATTCTCCAGATTAGAGTCCACTATTCTTAAGATGATGTGTAGAACCCCCCCCCCCCCGCCCCATATGACCATCTCCACTAGCAAAAATGGTGCAGGAAGGAAGACTGAAGGCTCCTCCTCCCATATTTCAGTACTCTGTAGCTAAACAGAGCTATTGAACACTTTGGAGGTGAACTTCCCCAATCATATGTGCCAAGTTGGGTTGAGGACCTGTGACCCAATTTGTGTTACATTTACCATGCATTTTGGCCCTAAGCCCATTAACTTCAAGGATGAAGCTCTACTTAGCTTAGCAATGCTAGTCTATTAGTCTTTTCATTTTCAACAACGAACCACTTCTGTGCTGTTAATGCTAATTCAGCAGAGCTCAAGCTATTCTTTCCCCCTTTTTGTTCTTCAATAAATCTCTCCATGCAAGACAATAGTACTGGGGAGGGCATTTCACAAACATTTTTGCCCTCTTTCTCTCTTGGCAAGTGCTTTGTGTCCATCTTGCTAAGTAAGTGGAAGCCATACAGTTACCAGTCCAAAGAAGTCCAATCCATGCTCACATGGATTCTTGAGAGTAAGTGGACACACAGCCAACCAAATAATGTTTGTTTAATGTTTTATTTAAAAAAAATAAAAAGCATAAAAAGTCCTTCAGCATGAATAATAACATCTGCATAAACAGCAGAAGATTAGCTGAAACAAAAGCCAGGATAAAGCACTCACACATTTTCAAATATTAGCATAGTCCTTGAAATCCATTTAGTGTTGGTCTTAGTTTCTTCCAGTAAGCATAATAAAAAGTTAACAGAATTTCAGGTAGGTTCAAAATAGAAAATCAACTCTAGCCCCATAGTAAATTTTTTAAATAAAAATTCAGCAACCACAGTCAAGTGAATTTAATTCAACCAATTACAGCCAAATTTGAGTGGAACTTTTCAGAGCCAAGCTTCTGGTCATACTTACACGTCAGACAATTAGTGAGTTGGGCCAGCTTGGCACAGATAATCACAACACCTCTTTAATGCTTTGAGAGACTGAGACGGGTAGCTAATACACCCTGCTTGTTCTCACAACATTAAACAGGTGAAACAGAATCTAATCAGGACAGGACCTTCCAATTAAAGGAGACAGAAGAAATTTCACAGGCCTGTTTTCATTTGGTTCTCTTTCACAGCCTGAGCAACCTGACCAAAGTTCTGACAATGTTTTAATTTCTTGAACAGGTGGCATAAGTCCAAACCTGGGCTGCTGGGATAATGGCAGCAATGGCCAGAAGGGAGTAGACTAATGTCGGCTTTTTCCCAGCCTTGCCCCAGGCCCACCCCTGCTAGGCTGGAAACAACCACGAAAGCACAGAGTGGCTGGCACCATGTTCAGTGCCACGTCCCACCACCAGGGAGGGCTGCAGCAGCCACAAGCTGGGGGACTCACCCGTTGCCAAGTTAAGCAACCTGGAGAGAGCACACAGCCCTAGCTGACAGATCCCCCCACTTGGATGGGGCTATTATTGATGGTTTTTCTGTTTATAGTATCATCTGTGCATCTGGAAACCAATGAGAGTACATGACAGAAAAGCAGAATATTTATATTTTTCTAGGGTAAACAAGACAAGAATTTTGCCAGTTACAAAATAGAAAAATGCTTCTTCTTGATTACTACTCTGGATTACAGCATGTCAATGCAGGTCTCAGACAAATAGACAAAGTTTCCACCCAAGATTATCATTCATGGATAGTGCTAGTACAGACAGGCCTGGCTAAGGCTTGGCTGATTCAGTAGCACCTTTTTCTTGAACTATGGTTAGCTATTGATCTTCTCTTATTCATTTACAAGTTCCAGTGCAGAAAGCTGCCAAGAACTGAAGCTTTTTGTATAAAACATTTTGGTGATGAGGGCTGTATTCTGACAAATCTACCTAGATGTAATCATTAACTGATAAATGTGTTCCTTGGCTCTTTTGATTAGCAGAGCTGTGGTATAATTCCATGGATAGCTTTTATCCTGTGCTGTTTAAGCCACATCAACTTGATATTGGATTCTGAGGGGGGGTGGTTTTGTCTAATGCAAGGAGCCTTCCATTGATGGAAGAGGTCCTATATCAGGCAAAGTCTATTTATGCTTGAGGGGAAACCACCAATAGCTGAATGGATTCAGTAGATCTAACCCACCATGTCAACACCAGCCATCCAAACACACCTAAAAATGCATAGTGGTTAATCCATATCAGTGGTGGGATACAGCAGGTTCACACCACTTTGGCAGAACCAGTTGTTAAAATGGTGCTTGTAAACAACCAGTTGTTAAATTATTTGAATCCCACCACCGGAAGCGGTTGTTAAATTATTTGAATCTCACCACTGTTCCATATCCTCTTGATTGGATCCTCATATAAATTACCAAGAGGCACAATCAATAGATTCAGGCCATTTTCACATTGGGTAATTTGCCACAAAGTTGATGCTGTTAGGAAAAGTATTTTCCCCTGCTTCCCCATAGCATGCATGAATTCAAAATTCAGAGATTTTCCTGGCTTTTCTCTGATCCTTCTCAAACCCGCTTTGCTGGGAAATAATGCAGTAAATCCTGTATGGCTGCAGTGTGGTTGGGCAAGTTATTATTATTTATTATTATTTATTGGGTTTATAGACCACCCTCCCCCGGAGGGCTCAGGGCGGTGAACAACATATAGAAAGAGCACAATCAGATTAAAATACAATATAAATATAAGTTAAATATGGCTCTAATAAAAATAAACCCAACCCCGTTAAAATGCAGCATTAAATTAATTAACTCAAGATGGCGCCTGCTATCAATTCCCACAGAAAAGCCCCAAAAAGGGAGGGGTGGTAGGATCTTCATGATGTCAAAAAGAACAAGAAGGGAGGGAGGGGGCCCCTATCAACGGCTAGTCTCCTCAAAAGCCCGGTGGAACAGCTCAGTCTTGCAGGCCCTGCGGAACTCAGCGAGATCCTGCAGGGCCCAAACAGCTGGAGGAAGAGCGTTCCATCAGGCGGGGGCCAGAGCTGTAAAGGCTCTGGCCCGGGTGGAGGCCAGCCGTATCATTGAGGGGCCAGGGATCACCAGTAAATTGGCCTCTGCCGAGCGCAGAGACCGGTTTGGGACGTATGGGGTTCAGATTATCTCACCCACATGGTAGCCCTTTTCCTTGATCATGTCCCCATGATGGTAATTTCCTCTGCTGCCATTTGCACCTTTCTAAATTGACAACTGAATGTCATATCAATAAAGCATTATAGCTATGGGTATATTATATTCTTTGAATTCTCAGCTTTCATTTTATTACTTTCATATTATTAAAAAAAGAGGTCTCTAGTCTCTTATTTTGAAAATATAAGGGGAAAGGTATATCTTCACAAAAAAAGAAGCTAGTTTTACTTTTTTTTAAAAAGGTCATTCAGAGAACTTAGTAGTTTTGATATTATCTTGATATAATAATATTAAGTTGCCAATAAAAATACTGAAAAAGAACTGGTAATCCAGAGGATGTAGGATGGCTACTGCCTGTGGGGAAACTTGCCATATAGAAGCCACATTGCCTTTTCACAGTATTAGCAGTAGCAATGAGGAAACTATATGAACCTGTCCCCATGAAGAAAACACCTCAGGTATAGAAGTGTCCAAATATCTGTTGGAATCATTTTAATGAAAAAGCTTTGAGAACTTCTCCTAGCACATCCTATCCTAGCAGAAAAGGCAAAGAAAAAAAACCAAACTCCCTGCTACCACTAAGGTCACTTCATCCTAAATATTAGAAAGATGTTGATTGTGAAGCATCAACCACCCAACATGCTTTTATGCTGCAGAGAAAAGGCAAGGGACTTCTCCGAAAACTGGCTAGCATTCTACAGGCCTCTACAGGAGAGGAGATGAAGGCACCAAATTTACTGAATGTTTGTTCCCGGTGAACTGTTATAAAAACATTGTACATGACTGAAGGTGAAGCCAAGTAAGAATAAACTCAAAACAAAAACTGTTCTCTTGTTCAGTTTCTTAAACATGTGCCAACCCGAAGTGCCAACAAAATGCAACATAAACCATACCTTTGTAGTTGATAATTTGTTCAACACTTGGTTCTATGACGTCATTATAAATTATAACTCCAGGGTATTTAGCCTGTACTTTTTTGAGAATCTGAAGGTCAATTTCACCTAGAACACAAACCAAAGAAAGTGATAATTTTTGTAAAGAAATTGTGTGAATTCTTGTGCCAGAGTCAGCATTTCTCTCTCCTTGTTAGGAACATGGCTATGGGGTAAGGAAAGGGCTACATCAAGATTTTCAGTTGGAACTGCCACAAGCAGAGAATTTGGCAGATGGATTAACTGAATATTTGAAAAAATACATTATATTTTATTCAGTACAAGGAGAGAGAGAGACTTTTGAACATTTTTTCTGCCCCATTTGTTTTTATTTATTTTATTTAAGATGTTTAGATCTCTCATTTTCAAGATGCTGAGAATAGCACACATTCAAAAGATAATAAGCTTTAAAAACCAGTGAAAAAGGAAACAATAAAAGCAGTTGTGATGTCAACCAAATCTATCAACCAGAACAGCAGACCCACAATCAACAGCAGTTCTCAAAAATCAAACGACTTCTTAAACAGCTGTGCCTTGCACAACCCATGAAACAAACACATGATGAGATATAAAGTGATACAGCAAAAAATGGAAAGGTAGTAGTTGAAGGGATATTCATGCCATTAAGGGGAAAAGGTAGTGAAAAGATCATAGTATTTTAGAAATGTCATAGTGATCCAATGGCAGATCTCATTTCTGGTTCTGGAAGTTAAATGTAGGTTGTATCAAGGCATCAGAGAGTCACCAGGTTCACATCAGTACGACCATCATCGGACATCACAAGAAAACTAATAGGTGGTTTAGCACTGTTATTCCAAGAAATACAGGCAAACACCTGAACAAAGCCTTGGATCTCACTGGCTGCAACTGGGTAAGGCTAGGAAGGATGGAATAGAATCAGACATTGAGTTAGGAGGCAGTGGAAGGTGAGATCAGGATAATTCAGAAGCAAGTCTGAGGGGAAATTTAACAGGAGGAGAATAATGGTTTCTGACCAGGTTGAAAAGGAAAGTGTCGAAGGCATGAAGAATAAAGGATGAAAGTATCAGTCTAAGATATGACTAGGTAGACGGTGCAGAAGTAGCTCTCACAAGACATTTTTTTACTTGGATACCAATACCTGAATACAAAGCAGACCGATACCCTGTCAGAGATGAAGAAATGTATGTATACATCGTGGCTTCTTTCTTCAAAATGAATAAAGAAAGAACTAAGATTGTGCCCAGTGATTAAATCCCAAATTTCTGCATTTTCAAATGAATGTTTGCATACAACCCTATAGATGTGTGGGTATCTCTTCCGTGCAATTGGGACAACTGAAAAAATCGTGAGCCCTGATTATGTGCACAGAGCCAAGAAGCATGCACCTGTACATACAACGTATATTTCACTGAACACAGAGAAGTGGAGTCCAAAAAATGTGATACCTTTCCCCACTTAATATATGTGCAACTGAATATCTGAACAGGGCTTATAGCCTAGAAAGAAAGGAGTAAAAACTTGAAAGCAAAGTGCTTGATCCTTTGTGCCAAAGTTTGCCAATGAATGCCTGAATGATCTCAAGGATAGGAGAATAAAACTATCATGGCAACAGAAGGATGAGTTTAGCAGAGGCATTCTGAATTGATCTGAAAAGCAGTAGAAAGGAAGGCAAGCAAGATGGAAAGTTTCATGGATCAAGGGTATAAATAAAGTTTGGAGAAGGGAGTTTTTCAGCGCCCAGCAATGCAATCCTGAGCAGTTATTCTAAGTCTGCTGAACTCAAAGAATTTAGACTGGCATAACTCTGCACAGGACGGCACTTTGAAACTCCTTTTGGAAATATGTAACGAAAAATCGGATAGCAGTTTGTTCAGCAAAAGAGAAACCAATTAAAATCAGCTGGGCTTTACACAGCATAAAGATGAGCATATGCTTTCAAGACTAAAAACTGAATTTCAAATGAAACATCAAGAGCTGTCTTTTGCTATAATGACAAAGTTGTTTTCATGCTGAAATATCAAAACAAGTTGATTTTGCTAGTTTAAACCCAGCCACACTAAAATTTGGAGAATGAAATTGGTAATTCGCTACTGGATAGATTTTGATGTTTTTTGTAAGATACTTGTCCGCTGGACAAATTGCATCCTTTCCTTAAGGAAACAACATAACAATAAACAACTCCTCTCTGCTTTGGCAAATTAAAAAGAAAAAAATAATTTCAATTTTCCATATGTTGTTCTGTTAATGTGTTCCCCACACTTGAAAGAAGCCAAACCACCCAAAATGTTAGTTTTCAATTGCTCCTTCCCCCACTAACCCCTTTGATTTGTAGCTTCATCTGCAGCCTTAATTGAGTTCCGTTAGTTGTTTATATGCAAACAAGTGCTTGGGGGCATTTTAGAGCTAGATATGTAGCACCCTGACTTATCAACAACTTGCAATTTAAGCTATAGGAATTATTTAAACTCTCCAATACAATTACCTTAAAAAGACTATCAGTGTGTTCACCATTAAGTTTCCAATTAAACTTTTCAAGGAAATGGATTCTTTATAGCACATTCGCTATTTTATAGCACAGTTAAAGCCATTTGTAGTTGGGGGGATTTACAGCAACATTAATAAGGCAGCGTATAAACAAGGCACATTTTCTGGATGGACTGGCGTAACATATTCTCAGCATTAGTTATTGTCACTTACAGTCAGACGGTAGACATCCCTAATTTTGCTCATGCAGCATTTAACAAGAAAATTATAATTGTCACCCAACCATGACAGATAGATGGAAGGCTAGTATTTACCAGTACACTTTAGTTTTTTAAAAGGTAAGTTCATGAAGAATAGATTTATCAGAACCTGACAGTCATGACAGTCATCCATACTAACACAATACTGTACTTTTAACAATTACATGATAGAGAACACAGCATCTTAAGACACCAAGGCTCTCAAACAAGGGGCTCTGGCCACAGGGTCCAAGAACTTGTATCCAGGGCATTAAAGCAGCATGCAAGTGGAGTGTGTTGTTAGCCTGGAGTCTGAACCATTGTAGAACTTCCACTGGGAAGGGGTGGTACCAGAACAATGGAGCTAAGGGGTTAAGGACCCAATAGGGGGACATCCAGATCTAGGAAGTTGTTAGTTGTGGTCTTCAATTCATTAAGTTGTTCAAGACTCCCTTTTCTGGTTTGACTGCTTGTTTGTATTCAAACTACACTGTAGATTATAGGTCTCCAAACTTGTCGAGCCTGTGGGCGCTTTAGGAATTCTAAGAAAAGATAGTGAACACCACCATAAAATGGCTGGCATGTTGATGAGGGCAGGCCAAAATGCCGAGATGTTCTAAGCCAAATATACTCTTATGATGAACGCAACTGTTTCAGAATGAGCATTGCTTTGGATTAACTTTCATGATTTCTGGGTCACTATTTTTCCCACCTTCTCAAACATGTTGAGGAAAGTTAAATGTGTGCCTTAAGGTTCTTACTCACCTGCACCACCCCCAACGCTAAGAATATTGATTGTAGATCTTCCATTACCAATACTAAGGAAAGATAGTTACATATTTTAGAATAGTCAAGGAACATTGAAAAGGCAGAATATTATTAACTGCTTGAAACTCACATATTCCTTCAACTAAGATCGAACAACTTGGAAAATAACCTGCAAATAAGTACGTTGAAGCAAACTCACTGAACAAAACCCTGATGGGACTATGCAAATGAAGAGAAGGATCAACAACAGCAGGGAACAGGTTTAGTCCCTAAACTAATTACATTCTTTCTTTTCCCACATAAGTGAATGGCTGCCATTCACTAATATAGGATACCTGTGATGTGGAGGGGAATGCTTCCAGTGAATACAATTGCCTGGGTACTCTGAGCCCACTGAAATGCACAACACCTTATGGAAGTCCTTTCAGTATCAAATCATCCCTCTATACATGCCACATCCATCATAATGAAAGGCAATTTACTAGTTAATAATAAACAGAAAATGTATGCAGCAGCTGACATACCTGTCAAGATAATCAGCAACACTGAATGCTGCCCCCACCCCCCACCCACAGAGGGCTTTTTTACTGAGGTTAATTTTCTATTCACACTTCTAATATGATTATTTCTTCTTTTATTTTCTAAATCAACACTGGATTCAAATGTTTATCCATGTCCCTAAAAGGAGAAAACATGTTTTCAACTGAAAGGAAGAATAACATTATTGCCCCTTTGACTCAGGGCAAACATTACTACAATGATTTTACTTTATCTACTTTGTTTATAGTCCATTTTCCTTGCTGAGACTCAAGGTAGATTACCAGGCATAACCTGCCAAGGAGACCACACCTATCCACCTTGTAGTGTAAGCTACTACAGGGCCTTCTTAAACTTTAGGATTTCTGCAGTCGGTCTGGGACTGCTAAATCTGGCAAATTGTTCAATATTCAGTAAGCTCCAAGGCTTACAATCCAGTCCTATACAGAATTACTCTATTAAACCCATTGAAATCAGTGAGACCCAACTAACTCTGAACAGGATTGCTCTGTTAACTGGCAAGCGGCATTAGCTAGACACAAGTTGTGCAGGCATGATATTGAAGCACATCACCAGAGCAAGCAGAAATCTGTTCAGATTTGCTTACAATTGCACCAAAGTTGCACCAAAATGCTTTTTTTAAAAAAAATACATGGCAAGGAAAAGAAGAAACAGACTCAACCCTGGCTCAGTGTACACTATTTTAATTTTGTAACTTAATCCTTGTGAATAGTGTTTTTCATGTTGGTTTATTCAAAATCTGCCCCACTCAGCCTGTTAGATTCTGGATCTGGTAATCCAGCCTTGTGCACAGCAAAGCCCATACATTCTCTGTGTGTGCCAGGAACAAAATAATTCAGAGCCTTTTAACCTATTCAAATTAATATACTTCATTTACTTTAGAAACTCCATTTCTGGATAGAATATATAGTTTCCCAATCTAGTCTAACTAACTAGGATGGATGGAGACACCTGTGTCCTGCCCTTATGTTTGCAAGATGGAGAAGCACATGCAAGTGGAGTGTGAGAAGGAAGGAAGGAAGGAAGGAAGGAAGGAAGGAAGGAAGGAAGGAAGGAAGGAAGGAAGGAAGGAAGGAAGGAAGGAAGGAAGGAAGGAAGGAAGGAAGGAAGTTTCCCCGACAGTAGCTATTTATACATCAAAGGGATAGTGCCAGAGCAATAGAGACAAGAATTACAAGTGTCTTGACCCTCTTTCTCCCTCTGAAGTCTGAGGTTAAGAGACAGTGCATCGTTCTTCACTTCCAACACATCAAGGGTATGGAAGCTGGGTTGACCAATGGACCAGTCATGTAACACATGTAGCACATGCCATTTTCCACCTGCCAATGGCCAATTTCTGGATGGGTAGATAGGCCCAAAGTTAAGTTGGTGTTTGACCTGCAATCTCTTAGCCCCTTCTTTCCAATAAGTTGCTCTTGCTCAATTATGTTAATAAGTGAAGTGCATTTGTTTTTAATGAAAAAAGAATCCTATACATGAGTGTGTGTGTGTGTGTACACACACACACACACAGGAACAGATGTGTATATGTATACACACACACACAGAGGCCCCTGCCTGGTGGAACGCTCTTCCTCCAGCTACGCGGGCCCTGCGGGATCTTAATGAATTTCGCAGGGCCTGCAAGACGGAGCTGTTCCACCGGGCCTTTGGGGAGCCCGGCCGCTGATGCCCCCCCCCCCACTTTCTTAAATCTGTGGACCCTGCTGTTCCCCCTCCCTCTTCTTTCCTCCCCCCCTCTTTTCTTAGGGGACTACGAGTAGGACGCCATTGGTAATTTTGATAGATGCTGCATTTTAATGGGGGTCGATTTTAACTTATAGAGCCATATTTAATAACTATTTAAAATTTTTGATTTTATTTGTGCTCTATCTATTTGTTTGTTCGCCGCCCTGAGCCCTTCGGGGAGGGCGGTTTATAAATATAATTAATAATAATAATAATAATAATAATAATAATAATAATAATAATAATAATAATAAATAAGTTTCAAGTCAATAAAGTCATTTAAAAAATCAGTATAGAACTAGAATAGCTTTCGAATATATAGTTCCTTTCTGTTTGTATGTGCACATCAGCTTAAGCTCTATTTAAATGTGAAAGGAATCTTTAGCTTCTGCCTGGCAGACACTGTCAAGAAGAAAAGTTTTTCCCTGGATGGTTTGAATGAAATCTCTAAGTGAACAGCTATCAAAGATGTGGCAAAGAAAGGAAAGATAGGAAAGAAATGGCAATCTATAACTCTTCAGCAGCCTTTACACAACCCACTTTTTATATGCACACATACATCATATATGTCAGAGACAATCTCTGGTGCTTTTACCTTGATATTATACCAGGTAGCTTCTTCTCAATGAATTCCAGCATACACTGATGCTCTGTTGAATTCTCGAGGAATAGGCGAAAAGATTCAACGTAGTGGCCATGGTCAGACAGCAAACTTCTCATTGGGGACGCCATGGTTGTTTGCAAGGGTCCTCTGAAACAGACATAAAATACTAGGTGTTGTGGGTTTTCCAGGCAGTGTGACTGTGGTCTGGTAGCTTTTGCTCCTAATGTTCCATCTGCATCTATGGTTGAGATCTTCAGAGGCACGTCATGGTAAAATGTGTTTCTCTCCATGGCACAGAGAACATGCCTTACCATGACATGCCTCTGAAGATGCCAGTCATAGATGCAGGCAAAAAGACAGGTGCAAAAACTACCAGACCACAGCCAGACAGCTCAGAAAACCCACAATCCCCAGTTGATTGCAACTGAGAAAGCTTTCGACAAAGATGTAAAATTAAAAAAGAATCCTCTGAGAAAGCAAATGCCAGAATACAGAATTGTCAGCACCTCTCTCATGTCATCAAGCACTGTTTAGGTATGTATAGGCGTTCAGGCTGTTGCAGTTTTAAACACACAGGGATAATGAGAAACCACTTGCCTAAGCAACATATTGGCACTTTTCATCAGACTTTGTACTGAGACTTTGACCATAGAAAAGGTTGCTTTTCAGCTGGAAGCAAACTGTGTAGCTTGCTTCCTTAGAAATCAGAAGCCTTGAATAGGTGAATGTTGCTTCAGGGTTATGCTGCTCGCAGCCCAGTCACCCCCGATGTTGGGTCTGAGCCCACGGTCAACGCTTTCCTTTCCCCATGCAAACAGGGGGGCACTTATCTCTGGCTTTATTTAAGTCTTTACATTCAGGCTCTTTGCCCCAGTCACCCCCTTATTGGCCATCTTCTGCCCACCCTCTCCACACACCAGCTGACCTGCCTTTGTGCCCTTAAGTCACAAATTGAAAAGAAGGATTGTTATTATTATCATAATAAATCATCATCATTGTCAATAATATCACCATTGCGGATATTTTTGTGGGAGAAATGAGTATGGATGTTTTGCTTACTAAATGAGAAGGAATTTGTCACTTTCCAAGAGCAAGGTAATTACATGGGATTATTGCTTCATCATGGTAATAATCCTGAACTGGAAAATATTTTTGGGCAAGTCTACATAGATTGTGACCAAGCCAAAGACAAGGTTTCACTCTCGCTCTCGCTCTTGGCCTCTCTCTCTCTAATACAGACAACCAAACTCCTATAATCTCTTGAAATTTGGAGAGAGCTTGTCACACCACCACTACAAGCAGTCTTAGTAAAAAAATATCTGAGGTAGACAGAATAACTAAACTATGACTGATTTTTCACGGTAAAATGCCCTGTTGTTAGCATGGAGAATAGTCAGGTGCAGCTGGGAGTTCTTCAGGGCTCTCAGTGCTGCAGTGGGTCTACCATGTTGTTGCCCCGGTGCCGCCCTGCAGCATTGGCTTTGCTCTGCGAATGTCAAAAACCGCCAAATTTGAGGTTCTTTTGAAATGCCCCTTTGTTGCTCCAGTGGCTTCTGCTGCCGTGAAAGACTCCACAACAGCAGAACTGGGGCCATTTTTCCCGCCTCACTGCTCTGGCCTGCCCCACCAATGAACAGGCTTTGACAATCGGTGCCCACCCACCCCCAGTGGAAAAAAACATGGAGGGTGAAACCTTGGTTTTTAGACAGAAAAGTGGCATGTGCAGGCACCACAAAGGGGAGGGCACCGATTCTCTTGCACACAAGGATTTTAGACGGGGGGGTGTGGAGGACGGCAATTCCCTCACACAAGCAAGGATTTTAGACAGCGGGGTGAGGGTGCCAATTCTCAGTGCCTGTTTTGGGTTCAGAGTAATTTAAAATTAAAATAGTGAAAGTGAGTGGGGGGAATGGGGGGGGAGAGATTCAGCCAATCAGAACGCAGGAAACTGAGGTTGTCCACGTATGCGTGGAAGACATTGCAGAAAAGCTCACAGTGCAAATGGACAAGCACCAGGCTCATGAAGAAACAGTTGGGGCATAACGCGCCAGCCCTGCCTCGAATCCCAGGAAGAACCGGGGAGCAGTGAAGAGTTAAAAGCAGGGCAGAAAGTGCTGCAGCAGGTATGCTCCTGGATCTACTTGGGGCACTTTGACTGTGAAAAATCAGCCTATAATTCAGATATCATTTTACCCTAATTGTTTTACCCCAAACTGAAAATTAAGTAAGCCATCTGAATAAAGAAGGGCCTTGAAGTTCACCGCAGGCTCGCCCTTCACAGAAAAAAAATGATACTGTCCATGTTTATACATTCTTTTGCTGAACTTCCTCTTCAAGAAACTGGAGAGATTTCTGCCATTTTAAACATTTAAAACATTTTGTATAACCTGGCAGTTTTGGCATACACACACACACCAGAAGAGGTTTAATCTTGCCCGATTTCGAATAGCTGAGTTAATGCTCAGTATGGACTCTAACACTATATCCATTTGTTATCAATTAAGACCCAGTGAGCTTACTTCAGAGTAAACATGCATAATAGTGGGCTGCTTGTACACTCTAGACAGTAATTTTATGCATCAATTTACTTAGTCTCTTTACTTGTTTCTTTATTTCAATGACAAATTTGCTTCCCACATAAAAATAGACAAAATACTGTTTCAAAAGCACTTCACTTTGGCAAGGATGGTGATTTCCTTAATGTTATTCTCTACTAATCCAAATGTACATAGTATATACATTCCAGAGTTCTATACTGATCTTATGCATATTTACTCTGGAGTATCTTATGCTGAGTTCTTTGGGCCTTGCTCCCAAGTAAAAGAACATAAGATTGCAACACTGGTTTCTTGATACCATTTTAAATTCAAGAACTGATATTCTCTAACCCAATTTTGCATGGGTAAAAATACACAGAACTGCTTAATTCCCCCCATAACAGAATTAGACCTTCAAATGAGCCCCACAGCAAAAATCCTAAAACACTGTGACCAAGATCAGATTTCAAAACAAATCCCCCTGAGTCAACTTGAGACAGACTGCAGCAGAAAACAGGCGTTTATTCAAGATTATTTCTTGGTTGCTTCAAAACCCAGATGAGTTTACATTTTCCATCCAAGGAAGTGAAGGAGACAGTTTAAGCCTGAAATCATTTGTACTTACATGCCACAGACTCTATAAAGAGCAGCTAATTTCAGTGCGTGGGAGTGTTGCGACTGTGTGCAGGAAATGGATTCTGTGTCGTCCCAAGTACATTTTTACAGGCCGAATCTATCTCCACCCACAAAATCAGTAACTTGGCACACAAAGCATTCCTGTGCGAGACAGAAAGGAGTGTGATTTCAATCGACAGAACGGTCTTGAAGGGGACTGAGGGCTCAGAGCTACATCCTTCCTTCTGTTTTCACTGGTGCAAATCTGATTGGTGCAACTTTCTATTACTGTACAAAGAGAACTCAGTTTCAGGGCATTCAATTGCAAATAAGACAATATAGTATTTTTCACTTTGTAATATTCTGCTGTTCAGGCATAAATAGCTGAGCACATCAGAATTTTTAAGCAGCTATAAGGAAAAACCTCTAAAGAAAAAGCTACAAAGAGCCTTGTTTATTAACACTTAATAAGATTCCATAGTAGTAGCTACTACTCAGTTGTTTCTGTTTTCACTTGTTGGAGTCACTTCCTAAATAACTCTTAACAGTGAAGAGTTATTTAGGAAGTGACTCCAAGAGAGAACAGAAACATAGCTGGCATAGTTACCTTTTGCATTAAGGAAAGCTCCTTGAACTGATTCATCTAAACTGTGTAGCCTTCCTTTCTTTCAGGAACACAAGGCTGTTAAAATAGGCTCGGATCTAGTTAGTCATAGGCAATGAACTCCATGTACAAAGACTGGCCCTCTGTCAGACTCACATCTGCATACCAAAAGAAAAAAAGAAAAACCCATGCTCAGATGAGTATCATGAACAGCTCAATCCATATTGGCATCCAGCATGGGATACACTTTTGTGTATCAAGGTGGACAGTTTTTTACAGAGTGTGATTTTCAGGCAAGTTAAAAGAACGATCCAGAATCCACTCAACGTTTTAAAATATTCCTTTAATGTATGTTATTTATAGTCCACCTTTCTCTCTGAAACTCAAGGCAGGTTACAGAGCTGAAACAAAGCTGAAACAAAGGATAAGCATTTAAACATGACATATTAAATGATACAAAAATTACATGGCAGGAGAATACTTAAACCCGTTATGCATACCGTGCCTTCAGAATACCCACCCTGCGGCTGCTTGCTCTGCAGTGGGGTGTCCTTGCATTGTTCCAGCAACACACAAGAAAACCCCACTACATACCCCAGATCTAGCTGCCATTTTTGCTGCCAGTTGGTACCTTGACTTGTCCAAAGGCCCCTAGTGCCTCCATTACAGCCCATTTGGAGGCCACTACCCCCATAAATGAAAGGAAAGCACGGGCCATCATATAGAAGTACTCAGTGATGACTGATTTCTCTAGTCTCTATTTTTTTCCTTCTCTTTGGACCAGCATACCTGCAACAGGATCATTGCTTCTTGTTGGGCTACTTCACTTGTAAACTGTTCTTCTATCTGCTATGGCATCACATTAAGGTTTATCTCAGCCTGCTTTTTTTTTTTAGCTCCATTGTCACTGAGAAGATTAACATGCTTTAAGTTGTTCTTATTCTTTATTTTAGTACAGTTTGTGAAACCCAGTAGAGAAATGCAGTTTGCAAATAATTTTTTTAAAGTTAAGGGAGTATTTTGTTTGTATTTTTAGGACCTTGTTTGTTTGGGTGGCGGCTGTGTTAAGTTTTGTTTCTGACCTGTTTTTCTTAGGTTTTCTGGGTGGGGCCTTCCTTCACCTCTTCGGCCTTTTGCTTGGAACCCCATTTCTTCTTCTGGTGTGGAAGGGTGGGAGGGAGACAGGCCAAAAATCCTTGCAAGGCTTGAGTGTCTTCTCCTGTTTGGTTGTGTGGTTCTCATGGAAGGGGATTTCAGTTGCAGAGGTTTTTTTGGGGGGGTGCCTTTTTGTGGGAAGCTGAGGGGAGTTACAAATACTTCATTTGGTTTGTGTATGTGTGCTTTCTCATCCCTGTTCCAGGGTTCCCCCCCCCCCCTTTCAGTTTCTTTTGGTTTCAAGGTCTGTTTTGTTGTTGTTGTTTCTTCTTCCTTACCCTTCCCTTCATTTTCTGGTGCTTGCTTTTCTCTTGTGTTGACGTATTGCGCTGGGCCAGGAACTTGTTGACAGTTTTTCATTCATTTGTTTAGAAGGCATCTCTGGGCCTCCAAACGGGCGCTGAGTCTTTTGGCATGGAGTGCCTGACGGCCACAATTTCTGAGCTGCCTCACAGAAACAAGTGAGCCAGGAGGACTGTCTGCCGTATCCGCCTGCTCTTGGCTTGGGCCAGCACTGTCTTCCACCTGTGTGACTTCTGGCTGCTCATGGGACATAACCAACTGTGGCTCTGGAGATTAGCTAGCTGAAACTGATGAAGCTGGGTCATCATGCCAGTATTCCTCATCTGAGGAAGCCCGACTGGCTGCTGGGGAGCCCACAACACCGTTCCCCTCCCCAAGCCCACCCCCTCATAGATAGGGTGGTGTTGGCTTGTGAGGGTAGGCCTCTTGGAAAGCTCAAACCAAAACGGGGGCATGGACTTGCTGCACAGGGTCCCAGAAACAATCTTCTGGTCTGTAGCCTTTGGATTCAATGAAGAATTGTACCTGCCTGTGATGGGAGTCCAAGATGCGAGCCACTTCTTCAGGGTCACCTACCCACACCGGTGAGGGGAAGCAGGCAGGTTTGGTCTGCCTGGATCTGGCAGACATGCCTGTACTAAGAGGGATCAGTGAAAGAGATGGTGGATATGTAGTGTGTGGGGGAGGGCTAGCCGGAATGTCACAGGGTTTACTTTTCCAGTATTGGGAATGGGCCCAGGAATCGGGCATCACTAGCAATGACTGGAAAGGCTTTTTGCTTGTGCTAATATATTACTATGGAGAGAAAGTGGTATGGTATAGCCTGATCTTGTGAGATCTTGGCCGATAAGCTGGGTTGGTACATGGCAGAGAATGAAATGACATAGCTTGGTAAAGAGATCCACGATCACTAAGATCAGAGACCTTCTGGGGTTAGTATCGGTAGCAGGAGACCAATTGGCTTTCCTGGTGACTCCTTGGCCTATTGGCAGACATCACAGGTTATTACATAGCAAGCTATATCAGCTTGTACTCGGGGTCACCAAAAGTCACTGATCAAGAGATGTAGGGTCTGATTCTGGCTGAAGTGGCCGGCTGGAAGTATGTCATGGGAGAGGTGTAATTGGGAAAGGTCAAAAACGGGCTGTGCAAGCAAGGAGTGGGAAAAGTCAAAAAACGGGCTGGGCAAGCAAGGAATGGGGAAAGGGCAAAAAAATGGGCTGGGCAAGCAAGGAATGGGGAAAGGGCAAAAATGGGCTGGGCAAGGAAAGAATGGGGGAAAGGTCAAAAAGCGGGCTGGGCAAACAAGGAATGGGGGGGGTCAAAAAACAGGCCGGACAAGCAAGGAATTGGGAAAGGTCAAAAACAGGCTGATCGGGCATGGAATGGGGGGAAAGGGCAAAAAACAGGCCGGACAAGCAAGGAATTGGGAAAGGTCAAAAAATGGGCATGTCAAGCAACGAATGGGGGGAAAAGGTAAAAAACAGGCCAGACAAGCAAGGAATTGGGAATATCAAGTTATATTTGCTTCCGATGCTGGTGGACACACATGGTCAGGGTCTGGCTTTCCCATTTGCCTGGGCCAGAGTGAAGAGGCTGCCCATCAATGGCTTCTACGTGAACAGCCACTTACTTATCCTGCAAAAGGAATCTGATGGTGCATGGTGAAGGAAATATCCATATAGGAACAGTATGCTCCAGAATCTACTAGCGCATGGGTCAGGATCCAAGGACTCCCTGGGGGGGAGCAGTCGAACCAGGATTAACACATGTTGGGGTCTTGTGCTGAGTGGGCCATCAATGTCTTCTGCTCTCCTCAGGTAGTGAGGACCACCGAGCTCTGGGGTTTGGGGTTTAATGGCTGTTGTTGTTTCTCAGGGCAGTACTGGCATAATGTCCTGATCCTCCAAGCTGCATGGGTTGAACTTGATAAAATTTTGGTTGCAGTGGGATAGCAAAATCTTTTATCACAGTTCAATTCAAAAACCTTTATTAGGCATCAAGAGAAAATACAGATAAAACTGTGCAGTAGTATGATCCAGAGTTTAACAGAGTAAAACAACTGCTCATAGTTCATACATTACAAACTTCAAGAAAATAAGTGAATAAAAGGAGAGCCGGAGACTTATTTCACAATATCAAGCAGGAACTTGGCCACCATTTTCAGCTGCCTGGGATCCTCATTGTTCAAGAGGCGGTTCAGTTTGGAATACGGAGGGCATAAGTAAGTCGGTGTTGAAAAAAAACAAACTAGGTCTGAGATCTATGAATTTTGGGCAGACTAAAAGAACATGCTCCAATGATTCCTCAGGAGGTTGAGCAATATATGGACATATGCAGCTTTTCGCTTTGAGTATGCCGTGAATCTCTCCGGGAAAAGGTAAGAGGGAATGTGTTTCGTTCTTGCTCTGGTGAATAAACCACCTAGACTTAGGGTCGAGCAAGATGTTTAAGTAAGCAGCTGTCCTGCAGGTCCCGGGCATGATTTCAAAGTAAAGGGGGAAAAACCGGCTCCTTGCTTTGCTAACTAGGAGTTGATGTTCCTGGTTGAATAGCTTACGTTCCTTGTCTGATACGTGGCGCAGATCACTGGGGGGAAGCATGAGGAGCTTGTCCCAAGTGAAGCCCAGGGAGGAGATCTTAAGCTTGATGTGGGCCCACCAGGCAGATGACTGGAGTTCGGGGAGGGAGCAGTGAATGAGGCTGTTAGGATCACTGAAAAAAAGCCGGATCCAGAATTTAAGGGTGATCCACCATGCCCTTGTTTCCAAGAGATGTTGTCCTGCCTCTAGGCAGAGGGCCGCGTAGGGTACACAGTGGGGGACCCCGAAAAGCTTGTATAGAAATTTCGATTGTATTCGCTCCAGAGATATATGCCAAGCTTCAAATTCTATGAACTTGAGCAAGACAAGGTGTATCATGCAAATACAACTCTATCATATAACTTTTGCAATCTCTATTGTATAAATTTTAACAATCTTCATAGACTGCATTTCTGTAATCTTCTCGATCTGTGCAGTCAAAAAAATGCAAGTCTTTCCCTTACTGAATATGTTCAGCCAACAGCTTTCACTTTGATTCTACTCCAAAATACTAGCAAAATGAGCTCTCAGTTTCAAATCTGCACATTCAGTCTGTTTGTTTCGCACAGGTTGCATATGTTGAATGCCAACATTCCTACTGATCAGCACTCTGGGGTACCCACTTCCATCTTTTCTGCTTCCCATTCCAGCTGCTTTTGGGTTTCTTCCCAAAGCACAGTGAGAGGCAACATGCTGAGGACTTCCCTCGGGTCTGCATATGGCTCATTCCCCAACTTGCTGGAGCTTATGCTCTTCCCAGAAAAGATCAAAATGCTGATGAAAAAAACCACACAATTTTGTCAAATCCATCAGTATCTTTTAAAATGAAAATGAAACCAATAACAGTTTTAATGAAATATTCTGTATTGATCTGTTTTGGTAATATGAAATATTGCAAAAAGTGCCAGGCTGAACATTCATGCTTGGGGTTTAACTGGAGGTCATAAAATGCCAACACTTCCACAGTGAGGCAACAGACCAAATATTGAATGCAAAGCAGTTCAAATTTAATCTATTCAAAGTGCAATTTAAGTACAAATAATCAGTGAGAAATGCCGGTGGTGCTATAATCAATCATAGTAGTGGCGGCTTTATCCTTGGCACTCCAGATGTTATGGATTATTACTCTATCAGCTCTTCGCCAGCATGGCCAATTGGCCATGCTGGTAGGGGCTGATGGGAATTGTAGTCCATAATATCTGGAGTGCAAAAGGTTCGCCACCACGGACATAGGGGTCCAAAATTAGAGTCAAACGTAACTGTATTTCACGTGAGCATCTGAGTGTATGTATCTCAAGTCCACATAAGTTTCATGCAGGTTCCCAAGTATATTTCCCATTTTCGTGGTCCTATATCCACTTCATCAGAATACATACAAATACTTGCCAAATGTTGGTATACAATCCCTCCCCCCCCCCGCCCCCCGCATTCAGATTCTTGTTGGTAGGATATTCTCTGATTTGATGCGTCCTTCTGCTTTTGGCTTCGTTGCGGGCTTTCACTCTTTTTCTGGTAATGTGGGGTTTAATTGGAACCAAGGTACGGCACACCCAAGAATATAGTCATAAAGAGTGATAGATATACCCTTTTTTATTTCTCTTGTTTCTTTATATTGTCATTGTGAACAGTTTTGGTCCACTCTTATGCAAAGCTGAAAATTTTTATTCGTTTGTTTAATGTATGTTTTGTGCATTTTTGACAGTACTTAATTGTACACTGTATGTAACATATACATATGCATATACATATATGTGTCATGCTGATTTAGTGATCCATGACTGACACACAAATTGTGCACATTTTCTAAGGAAAATGATCAGTGCTGAAAATGATGAAAAAATGAAAAACTAGGTTTTATCACAACAAGGAAGAAGCAGTTGAAGAGTGACTTTCAGATCAAACCAGCAGAGAAAATGTATTTGAAATTGTCCCCAGTATTCAGCAACAAGATCAGCCCTCAAGTAATAATGGAAAGGCATGCATGTTCAATGCTGCATGTTCAAAATATTTTTCTCTTGCAACTGGAATCCAACTCTCACATTATCTGAATGGCATCTTGCCAGCCCCAACATAAATATTAACCAATCATTGAAGGAAAGCAGGTTTGGCCAATATATAACCACATCTAAAAATGTCTAAGCTATTGAACAGCTCTAATGTAGAAATTACGGAAGCAGTTGCTACATTTTTAATCCGTGTCCTACATTATGTGTAACAATGATCCTGTTATTGTACTTGGAATGTTCAGCACTTCTGGTTTTATGCCTAATAAAGGTTTTTGGATTGGATTGGATTGGATATAACCACATCACATACTCTTTCTCCCATACATGATGGCCGAAGCCCTGAGAAGCGACGGGGGTGCGTGGTTTTCCAGAGCGCACGCGCCACTGGGGGCACAAAAAATGCAGGCCCCCAGGCCCCTCCACCTCCACCTCTTAGCAGAGCGCTTCCTTGTCCCCCTTCCTCCGTCCTCCTTCCCATACTTACCTTAGTTCCTTTTTCAGAACTTTTTCAGGCTTCAAGAGGCCTTGCTCTCAGTAAAAACGGCCTGAGGAACTACAGTTCCCAGGAGACCTTGGGGCTCACAAGGTTTCCTGGGAAGTATAGTTCCCATCAGGCCTTTTTTTTTTTTACTGAGAGCAAGGCCTTTTGAAGCCTGAAAAAGTTCTGAAAAAGGAACTAAGGTAAGTATGGGAAGGGGAAAGGGGGACGGAGGAAGGGGGACAAGAGGGCACTGCGAAGGGGGGCACCGCGGGGGGCAGGGGGCAGAAAATATGGAATTTACCGGGCGCAGTTTGGCCCAGCTACGCCTCTGCTCCCATATGATTTGGTTTCTTATAGATTGGAATCTCCCCTGGTTACTCCCCCCTGGGCCTTGATCTCACTAAAGATGATAAACCTGTTACCAGACTATGCTACTGTAGGTTATAGACGAGGACTTATATGACTTGAATTATGTTTTGTACAAACTATTTTTCCTGTGCACAGAATACAGGTCAAGGAGACTGGGCCAGAGTCCTTTTCCCTTCCATCTAGTTTTCTTAGTGAAGGGAATTTTTTAAATGAAGGGCATTCACTTATATGAACCTCCCCTGCAGTCTGAAAAAAACCCATCCAGTTTCAGTATAAGGGATTATTGCAACCATGTAGCCTGTATCCCACTCCTGTGAGTAATTCACACCAGGTTCTCTGAGAATTCCAGTGGGATCAAGACAAACCATGCACACCACTGGTAAGATTTATGAATCGAACTGGTTCATTAACTGGCACATTATTCTAATTACAGCTTGCAAAGAACATTCAAATGCTATATAATCTCACCTATGATGGGTTGTATGGTACCTCTGAGAGTCTCTTAAGCAGCCAGCTATTCAACTTCCAATAGCAGTGAGCTTAGTCAGATTTTTTTCAGAGTCAACAAGGAGGAAAGAGGAATCCATCAATATGCATGATTTTGCTCCTGATGTGTAACTGATTTATTGGTAGTTGATGTTCTTTATCTGAGTGTATCCTATCACTGAGTGCCCTGAGCTTTCATGTGCCAAAACGTTCAAAGGAAAACCACTGCTTTCTGGGATAAGGTCAAAAGATCAGTAGCATAGGGTTCTGGAATAGTCTCTTATAATCTGGCTACATCTGCTTGACAGATCTTTTGCACATGAATAGATGGGGGAAAGACTTAAGTTAGAGGTAGCAATTCATAATGACTTTTATCTTCCTTCTATCTTGGACATTTCTTTAAGTAAGTAGTTCTTCTTAGTCATTCTCCTTAAACTGGAACCCAAGCCATGGACAATTTGTGAGCAAAGAGACCCTCAAGGACACATTAACTATTTTGACTACTATTACTTATCTTTTTCTCCAAGATAGTTCTCTGAATTTCTGAACATTTCAAGAAGAGAGATCTTCAAAAAGAATGAATTTCCAAACACAAGCCAGTTTAAACACAAACTAGCAAACCTCTTATTCCCAGCCCATTGGCCTCTTTTTACAGAAAGATATTTTCCATTCTCATTCCTCAGCCAAATTCAAACCTGCTTGAGGGGTTCTTGGATCCTTGGATTTTAAAGTTCACTAGTTACTACAGGACAGGTAGAAGTTTACTACCTCAGTGAACACTCTATCTCATATAACATGAACATGAAATCTCAGTTCCTACAATCATCCAAGATACAACTGGGATGAGGGATGAGACTTCCTTGGGTAACATTCTAATAGTTTTTTTCTGATTCTAAGCAGATTAATGATATAACACCACCACTAAGGGCCAAATCTGAATAGTCCAGTCCTAAATAGGAATACTCAAACCCCACCAGTTCAGCTCACATCTTGTTGTCCAGTTGTGATCAGGCAGCTAATTTATAGATGAGCTGCAAGGTGGTTCACAATGTTTTTATATTTGTATGTCATGAACTAGCTAAGTGCATCAAGGGATCAGTTAGCTACTCTTAGCTGATCCCCATCAACTAGGAATCAGTTTCTGATATCCTTCTCATGAAACTTAACTGGGTCACAGTGTTGCTAGGATTCACTGAAGTTTTTTGGGGAGGGGTCAGAATCCTATACATAGCTGATCGCAAAGATCTGATGGAAGTGAATTTCTAATGTCCCACCAAAGCAAAAGGCTCATTCCGCACATGCAGAATAATGCACTTTCAAACTGCTTTCAGTGCTCTTTGAAGCTGTGCTGAATGACAAAATCCACTTGCAAACAGTTGTGAAAGTGGTTTGAAAACGCATTATTTTGCGTGTGCGAAAGGGGCCAAAGTTTTTTGTGGCAGGAGCTAATTCCCAGTTGATCTTTGTGATCAGCTCTATTTAGAATTATTTTCCCTTCTCCAACATGGCTGGACAAAATTAGTTGGAAATCAGAAGATCAGGAGACATGTCTCTGTGTCCCAAGGATGAGAACATGTGCTGGAAGTAGGTTTCTTTTTCCTCCCTGCCTCCCAACCCCTGCATTCCAGCAAAGGAGTAACTTAGTGATGTAGGAGATTGTAAGCTCATGGCTTCTAATCGCTGAGATGTTGTGTGCTTGTCTTACTAGGATGCAAACATTTGATGGCAAGAATCTGAAGCTCCCATCCAGTGAGATTCTATTCTATCACCACCATCACCCCAAAAAATTCTGCCAATCAGTAAAATTAGAGGTCAGAAGCCATGAGTTTCTGTGGGAACAGTGATTTTCTGGAGAGGGAAATCCAAGCTGATTCCCCCTGCAAAAGTTAGAGATCAGAAGCCTACAACTGATCTTCGGCTATCAGATTGCACTGTAGAAAACATAAGCAACTTGGGTCTATTCTCTCCACCAAGCTTCTCCTTGATAAAATATTATTAGACTTGTTAGAGTAAAATTAGTTGATAAGGGAAGTAAAGCAATTGATATTCTTTGTGTGAATGAAGCCACATTGCAAACAAAGGGGAAAGCGTGGATTTCAGGGAAGTCTGAGACCCGTCACCATTCATTTTAGGAAGATTTCACTATGTGTGGACATCTTGGTCTCTCTCAGCACTTGATGACTCACTGCTGAACAGGTAAACAACTCAAATTAAAATTATTGCTTTATGTGTGTTGTGTTATTTGACCTATAATGTTGCAAATGAGTATACATGTTTAATTTTGAAATTAAATCCTTCTGGTATTTCTTGAATGAAACCAGCTTTAATTGTGAGACAATGTCAGTCTATGTAAAAATGCAGGACTTTGTACTGCAACAGTGCAGAGATTAAAGGTAAGAAATGACAAAGGAGCTTCCATGTTATACACAGTCATGGATGTTATTATTCCAGCACTGAGTTTAAACTTCCTGCCCCCTAACAATATGTTACAATGAAAACTTAGGGGGGAAGGAAGCACCCTGGGGCATGCACAAAACCTCAATATATAACGTCTGGATTAATTTTTATACATTCAACAAAGAGATGAATGCAAACATTGCCTCTCCGTGTGTATTTAGGCATATGAAACCTATTTGTAGTTACTTTCAAGATGGTGACCACTTCCGGGCACAAAATATGTGCATGCCTTGCCTTCAGGGACACCAATATTTAGATGCCCTAGGAAATGTGGCAGTCTGAGTTCCATCTGGTCTGTACTTTTGTTCTACATTTCTCAAAAATAAGTAAATTTTATAAGCAAGTGATTAATGATCTAGATATTAAAGAGACAGTTGAACAAATATTTTGAAAGTCAAAATAGAAAATGAAGCAAGGATTGGTAAATTGCATTTTAATGCTTTAAAACATCCAAGTACCAAGGTCTTGAAGACAAATTGGATTTTGTAAAAGTAGAGATTTCTATCTCCTTTTATTTAACCCATAGGTAGTCCATTCCAAAGGGGGGGGGGGAGGCGGTAGAGCAGCCAGGGATGGCTCTGCCATATTGCCTCAGAAGAGGTAATTGGAGTCCCTGGCATCAGGGGAAAAGGGGAAAGCCCATTGCCCAAAGTGACTTACACCACAGTTTTTGGTGACATAGGTCTGTGCCACAGGAAGGGGGCATTTCCGGCCTGAAAGTACACTGGAAGCCAACCCTTGGAACACACCCCATGGCACTGCTTCCAGGTTTGGCTGCCATGCAGTCACATAGCAGCCCAACAACAAGGTAAGTGGCCCAACGCTGGTGTCCATGCCAGTCTGTGTGGTGCAGTGGGCATGGATGTTGGCATAGGGCTCCTGCTGCTTCCAATGTGGCTTCAGCCATCTCCCCCCTTTGGACTGCACAATAAATCAGTTAAAAAATTAGTAACCTAACAAACAGGATTGGACCTGCATCCTCTTATATACTCTGAAGTGAATTCCCTTTGGGCACTATTTTCACTGAATCTTTGGCAAGAAGGCACCAGTTAAGGAGTTCATACCAAACTATTAGATACCTAATAGTGAAGTCACAACAAATTTATGATGACCACATGAAAGGTCTTTCAAGGCAAGTGAGAAGCAGATGTGATTTGCTATTGCCTTCCTCTGCAGAGACTTCTTTGGTGATTTTACATCAATGTACCAACCCAGCTTAGCTGCCAAGATCTCACAAGATCAGGCTACACCATGCCACTTTCTCTCCATGGTAACATATTAGCACAAGCAAAAAGCCTTTCCAGTCATTGCAAGTGAATATGATCCACTGATCCTAACTCACCTGCTATAAAACATTTTTCTTTGTGTTATTACAAATTAACATCAACGTTCTCCTTAAAGCCTTCATCTAGTTAGGTGAGTGGTTCTACTTTAAATAAATAAGAACCTGGTTAGACAAGATATTGCAAGACCTCCAGTGTGTTTTATTTATTGACAAAATTTGTATCCTGCCTTTGCCCTTCCAAGGGACGTCAGGTTCGCTAACAATTTAAAACATACATGACAAAATCATATTGCACGGAATACCAAATGAATCAAAAAAGTTTTCATCTTGTGGTGGAAGACAGCCATAGTAAGGGGCAGCTGTACCTCCATGGGGAGAGAATCCCAGAGGTTTGGTATCATGGCTGTGAAGGCCCTTTCCCGCCTAAGCTCAGAAGTTGCCACCCGCCTAAGCTCAGAAGGCAAGGTCATCTGAAATAGGGTCTCTGAAGGTTCATAAGGGAGTAGACGGTCCTTCAGGTATGTTGGTTCAAAACCACATAGGGCTTTGAAAGTCAAGATCAACAACTTGAATTTGCCTGGAAATAAGTTGGGAGCCAGTGTTGATGGGTCAAGATTGGGGTGAAATGGTCCCTACAACCCACTCCAGTCAACATCTTGACTGTTAACATTCTGAACTACATGAAGTTTCCAGATACTTCTCAATTGCTATATCACATTGCAGTCATTTTATGTTGGGCATACATTTTATGTATGTTGGGCATCCACCACAGTGTACAGTTCTGTTCTGCCCAGTAAAGGCTGCTGCTAACCAGTCGAAGATGATAAAAGCCACTCTTGGTCACAGCTGCCACCTGCTTACCCATCAGTAGGTCTAAATAGTAGAAGTTGTTTCTACCGTGGAGTTTTGCCCAAATACCAGAGTATCTCCGACAGTATTGGTGACATGATGATGTCACTTGCAAAAGTGATGACATCATGGCAACAGTGACCAGGTAAAGGCCTAAATAAACGGCTGAATGGTCCTGGGAGGAGGTGGTATTCAATGGGGTACAATGCCATAGTGACCACTCTCCAAAGGGACTTCAATGGGGTACAATGCCATAGTGTCCACTCTCCAAAGCATCCTTTTTCTCCAGGGGAACTGATCTCTGTAGTCTGGAGATGATCTGTAATTTTGAGGGATCGCCAGGTTCTTCCCGGAGGCTGGCATCCCCAACTCTCAGCCCAGGTAGGCAGTTCAGAAAGGTAACATGATTACTAGTATCAAAACCCACTGAGAGTCTAGGGCTGTTTCCGCAAGGTGGCAGAATGCAGTTCCACCGGCATGAATTGTGCCGGTGGAGGCTTGGAGGCTGTTCACACGCTATCGTGCGAGCGGCCCCAACTTGCTTCCCAGCCGGAGAGGCAGCTTTGCACAGAGCCGCCTCTGGGTTGACCCCCTCCACTCACCTTCCTGTCCAGCGCTGCTCTGGAGGGCTCGAGGGACATGCCCATGCTGCTCTCCGACCTCCAGGGGTCAGAGGGCAGTGTGGGCATGTCCCTCCAGCCCTCCAGAGCAGCTCTGGACGGGAAGCTGAGTGGAGAGGATGGGAAAAGTGGTGTCTTCCCGCCGGTGCTGTTCACATCGCGCTGGTGGGAAGATGGCGCTTTTTGAAAGTGGCACCTTTGTGCCGCTCGGGGGTGGCCAGGACGGTGCTGCTGCAATGCAGCAGCGCCTCCTGTATAAACAGCACCCTAGGGATGGCGTTTTTTCCGTCCCTAGGGCGCTGTTATTTGGCCGTGCGGAAACAGCCCTTGTGGAGAATTGACAAAGTTGTGCTTTCTCGGTCCATCTCCTGGCACATGTCTTTCATCAGGGTAAATAAGGATGTTTCAGTCCCATAGCCAGGCCTAAACCCAAACTTTGAGGGATCTAAACAATTACCTTTATCAAGGCACTACTAAATAACTGGGGAGAAAAGCAGGATGTGAAAGAATGAATGAATAATCCACCTTCCCCTCTGCTTTTTCTTCAGGATTCACTACGGTTGCTATTTTGACCTGAAAATGACACTGGGGATCTGATTGCTAATCTCCTGGTTTTCACCTAACTTAACGCGCACATAGATAGACAAACCTCTTTGCTTTCCAGACCATAGAGGTTGTTTTCATAATCCCTAGTAAAAGAATATTCACAAAGTGCAAATTATTGCCAAGGGACTTCTACATCCTGTAGTACCACACAATATGATGTTACCACAGACAGTATTTGGAATAAGAGTAGCAGTCTGAAAAACAACAACTCAGTTTTATGAATTTGTGAGCATTGTCTGTAGTGTTCATCTTTAGCAGGTGCTGATCTGAAAGGAACATTATTTCACAGTCTGGTAAGAAAAGCAGTTACTTGGAGTTGAAACAAACAAAGCCATTTCAAATAATGAAAAGTAGTCCCATTATCCAAGCCTTTGACAAATCTTTTAGTTTATACTTAGCCTGATGACAATGTCTATACTATTCAGGGTTTTTTTTAACTACTTAGGGTCAGTTTAAATGTTACCATGACAGATGTGCTACATTTCACATCTCCCTGTTCTCATATAAAGTGTTATGTTTGCCCTAGTTCAAGAGTAAAAGGGTTATATGGGAGAGGAAGCCAACCCTTGCCATGGGCCCTCTGAGCATGATATATGCACATTTCTCCATTCCTGGGTCACTTGAGGTATCCAAGTCAGAAAAATGGGAAAGCACCTGGAATATCTAACTGTGGGGATACATGATCTAGGAACACACAAGATTTAGCATCCCCTCTCATATTTTCCTTCCAACATTAAAATAACCGACATGGAGATTTTTTGAAACCCACACAAATTAAAACCCATACATCCTTTTGTTTACGTGTTATTTCCAAAGCTGGTGCCATTTTTATGTCATTCCTGTCCATATTTAACACGTCTGAATTTGTTCTGATTATCTGGTCAGTCACTTACTTAAATGAAACTACTTGTTTGACTCAATGGCCTCGAGCAGAATATCTGGTCCATAACGACTTCAAAGTGTGAGCTTCAAAACTCTATATACAGGATTCTTGGAATTCCTGTGCAGCTCAAGAATTTCTTGATTATTATTTAAAATTCATGTTTCTGTGAAAAGGTTCTTGATCAGTGTTCTTGGCCATCTCTTATGAAAGGCTCCTAACTCTTTTTCTTGCCCTGGAGGCCCACAAATATATCTAAGGAGTTTTCCCCATAATCGTTCTGTTTCTCATTTCAACCTGCTTCTATGCCAGTGTAGGCAGACACCCTTTCATGTATCATTACTTCTTTCAAGCACCATCTCCTCCTCCACAAAACTGCCTGAACTATCTCATCCTGTTCAAGAACTCCTTTGGGCAGGCCTTGAATTGCTGCTTGCTGCTTTCCTTTATTTTAACAGCTATTTATTCCTTATTAAATAAGCCAATTATTCCCAAGTTGTCATTATTTCATTACAAAATTTTCCTTGCTGCCCGTATCCTTTGTTTCCTATTCAATTTGAATTGAATGTGAAACAAAATCATCTATATTTGTGTTTTCTTTTAATGAGATTCATCATAATTTTTTTTGGAAGAGACCATGACTGGTTCCCTGGCAATGCCCTCCCAGGGTATGTGGGAAAGGCCATAAAATCAGCATTTGCCAAGGTACACCTGGATTTGGGTGGCAGTCTGTGAGTTGAATCCTGGTTTTACAAATTGACCCGAATAACCCATGTTTTCCCTCAATGGCTGAGATGAACCTTTGATTTAACGTGAGGTATTGTTGGGACATGCAGGCCTATACATACTGCAGCTAATTTTGAGCACCATAAGGGAGGGAATGTGTGAATGACTGGAGCAATTTTGGAAAGGACCTGGGACAGAATCAAACGTTCCATAACATCTAGGAACTCCAGAATTCAGGGCAGGAGGCAAAAGAAATGAGTACTATTTTAATATTTTATCTTAGTCGTTAATGTATCTAACGTTGACACTTTCAGATCAGTTATACAGATTTTCCTTCGCTTTCTTCTTGAGATTCCAATGGGACAGAGACTGGCTGACAGTTTACAGAAGGCCAAAGAAAGTACCCTCCCCAGGTAATCTATTATTGAATTAATTTATTATTAATTTTTTTCTATGTTCACCTGTTTATCTGTTGACATATCAAACATGTGCCCCTTGTTTGATGCAGACTTCTTTCACATGTAATTCAAAACTGCTTCCACATGAAGGTTTTGTTTTAAATTGGTGTCAAACTGCAAAAAGCTTTTGAGTTGTGTTGGAGGCAGAAGGGTTGCATCTGTGTGACCCTTTCTTCTAGTTATCCACTTTCCATGTTTTCTTCTGCTTTTCTGTCCTTTTTCCAAAGCCTGATGTCACCTTTTTGGAAAGTTCACTGTCAAAACATGTTTGCATGTGTGGATAGGAAGGTGGGCATTTCTGCAGGTCCTGATCACATTGACACCATTTTTCTTCCCTAAACACTGCCCTCCTGAGCAACTGAAGAAATTTTTTGAAAATAATCTGCAATTGACATACCACTATAGTGTTATATTTTTATAACTATCAGCTATGAATCCCCAGTTTCCATTTTTTTTAAAGAAGTAAGTATCTAACCTCTTTCATTGAGGAAATGCAAAGGGAAAGTATATCTGGGCAATGAAATTGGCTAGAGACAAAACAAAGCAGGAAATTTAAAGGTCTTATGAGATAGGCTATGAGATATTAAGAACATGACTTCCTTCAGGCTTAGGATATAATGGACAAAGAAGTATCTTTATGTTTCTTAAACCAAAACAGATATTTAATTGCATGTCTCAACAAGTACACATAGAAGTATGCTTCAAGTTTGTGAAGTTTGAAATTTCTCAGCCAAAAGTCCCTACAACATGGTATAAGTTACAACACAACAGAAATTAGCCAGAGGTGGGATCCAGCAGGTTCTCACAGGTTCCAGAGAGTAGATTACTAAGTATTTGTGTGTGCCGAGAGGGGGTTACGAATTGGTGATTTTGCCACGTGATTTTTGCCTTAGTTACGCCCCTCCTCTCATCAGTAGCGCACAGAACTTGAAGCAGTCTAGCAGGAGGTGCACCGGCGTGCGAGGCAGCCTGCGCCTGCGTGCATTTGTTTCCCGCCCAAGGACCAGCGCAGCTGCTGCGTCCTTGCCACAGCCCCGCCCAGGAATGCCCGGCCACGCACCCGTCGTGCCCGGCCCAGCCCCATTGGCACTACGCCACAGTTTGAATCCCACCCCCATGGGAACCTGTTACTAAAATTTTTGGATCCCACCACTGAAATTAGCCATGATATGTTCCTCTTCGTTGGTGATCCTGTTGCTCTGCAAGATCTTTTTGTCTTTGTTAGATAGTTACTCTGTGTCAATTCCTGTGACATTTCACTCTCTTTCTTGCCTCCACTTGCTGTCTCCTATAAATCGCGTGTAAATGGAAATCCCTACGGAAGCCCTCATTGGTTCCAAACATATATAATGCAACTATAAAGGCAACATCCTGTCAGTGTGGCAGAAGAATGTCTTTTTCTCTCTCAAAAAATTCAAAAGGAAAACCATCTCTGCTCTCACAAAGCTATCCATGGAAAATGGAAGGTAAATAATCTATACAACTAGAAAAATTGATAGGAAGACTCTACACATTAATTGGCTTTTTCCATTTGCTGCTGAAGGATACCAGGTACTTGCAGATATGGCCATTAAATTCAGTAATGCTTACATCCTGTCTATCTTGGCTTGCTTTTTTATATTTTGCTCCTGTTTCCTCTTAATATGGCATATTCAGATCCTACCCTTCTCAATTTTAAACACATAATACTGTCATGTAGAGCTAAGGCTGAAAGAAAATGATAGGCCCAAGGTCACCCAGTGAGCTTCATGGCTGAATGGGAATTTGAACCCGGAATCTCCAGTCCAACACTCTAATCACCATAGCCACTCTCTTCTGAGTAAACATGCATAGATCAGGCTGAAATAATACTGCACATGAAAGTAACTTCTAGGAATAAAACTATCCATCATATCTGTAGTTTATGGAGGGGATTGGGGGTGAGTGTACTATAACAGAGTCAATATCAACTTGGATTTGGTCCCCTCAACATGTTTTAAACATTCTTTCGTACTCCTAAGCTGAGTTAAAAGTCTCAATTTTTTTGCTTTTCCTGTGTGACAAGCATGGCAATTCTTCCAGATATTTTAGAGTTTCGGAAAGAAAGAATGTGGCGCCCCCTGCTGCCAGGGCCGCCTTAGCATTACTGCCTTCTGCCAGCTCCCCAGAGGTAGGTTTGGCCTCAGAATCGGAGGAGGAGGTCTTGGGTGTTTTCTCTCCCTCCTGACACATGAGGTTCCCACATCCCTAAGAATCCACATCAGCATCCTCCTCGTTGGCCATTCCCTTCCTATTTTTATCCTCCCAGTCACTCACCTCCCTCTGTCCTGGCAACCAGTCAGGGTCTCAGGACTGGGCAACCTGTCTGCCAGCTGATGGTACCAACTATCCCCCAGCCCACCTGCTGGGAGAGCTCCATGGGACAGCAATCCCTGGGTTCCACAAGGGTGTATGCCACTGCATGATCCCTTGTGATTAGAGTTAGAGTTGGCCAGCAGCTCCTCAGCTAGGCATATTGCTGAACAACCCATTTCCAAGACCCCTTATGAGAGTTGCCATACCAGGGGAAGCAGGCACACTCTCTCTCTCTCTCTCTCTCTCTCTCTCTCTCTCTCTCTCTCTCTCTCTCTCTCTCTCTCTCACACACACACACACACACACACACACACACACACGGCTCCAAATTGGGTCTGGCCTAGTATCCTAAGTACCACAAGAGATGGATGACTGCCCATAAGATCCTATGACTGCAACCAAGGAGAAGCAGGTGCCACCTGGATTGCTTTTGAGCCAATCAAGGGTGCATGTCAATGGTCTGAGGCCGAGAACTTAATTTCACAGAGGAAATGTCAGGATTCTGCTGTATGTGACCCGAAACATCACCCAGCTTCATGGGCTTGCCCAGGCAGAACTTTTTTGCTCACTTTCTGCCTTGTCCCCTGCAGAAGATTACTACCACCTCCTTCCTATCTTGCGTTCTTCTCCCTGCATTGGTTCTCTTCCTTGCCATGATCTTTGCTTGACTGAAGCTGGCTGATATAGTGCCCCTGGTTATGGCTGTCGAAACCCAAGAGGAGCAGAACAAAGGTAAAACTTTGGCTTCCAGGTCTAACTGGAAGTTGTGCCCCTCCCTGACTGGCCTAGTTGCCTGATTGACTAGCTCAGGATGCAGCCAGAGCCAATTGCCATGGCTCCTTGCTGCCACCATAGAGTCAGAAGAAATAATCTTCCCCTTCACCTGCTCCTGGCCCTGTCACCACAAAAATAGCCCTGTATAAATCTGGGACCACCTCCTCTCATGTAAATAATATGCTTTCCTCTGTGCCCATGTTCTTATTTATATTAACACTTCGCAGTTTCCAGGATTGACTCATGGCACTCAGAACATGTTTAGGAACCAAGCCTAGATGAGATTAAGCTCTGTTAAAAGCATACAGTTCTATCTACTGAGGGTTTTTTCTTTGACTTTGTTATTATAAATGCACAAACCTGTAAATCGTTGGTCCTTGGGAGGCTCTTTGAGATGCTTTGCTTCATCCCTCCCTGTGACCTTTTCCCCCAAATCTTAATTTAGATCACTTGTCTGTGTTAATGTGGAATTTATTTTGTGCTGCTTCTTGTCCTGGTCTGTTTTTAAGCCATGGGCTTTGTGTAATCTAATTCCGAATCCATTAAAATGTCTAGCCTTTTTTAAAAAAAAAACTTTGGTGTCTGACCTAAATAGCTTGTTACCTCCCCTTTCTCAGAATATAGAGGTGTTATTCTCTAATGGTTCACGTTTCCACCTTAATAAATATATATATATATACTTTCCCTTCCTGATATACAGTTTCTATCTACTCTCCTCCTGTGATTTGTTGCTAGTGGTTGCTATTGCAGTCATCCTACCAGAACAAATATTTTCATACCAGTCATCTCCTTTTTCTGAAATCAGTTCAATTTCCAACTGCTGTTGGCTCTTTCTTGTTGGTAGTATGATGAATGACCTTCAGTTTCCAGGGTCTTTTAAAGAACTGATCAATATTACCTAGTTAACATAATCAGAAGTTACACCTTTTGTAAAGACTTTTCGACTTGCTTTGAAACCCCACCTTTGGAAGGTGACAGAAGTGATCGGATTGAACCTTTTTCTCTGAAATAATGCCGAAGAATGACAGAAATATTGAAACTTAGAAACTTAGGATAAATTATAACAATTGCATTGTTCTGTTGGAAAAGGGAAAATGAAATCCTAAATAGCTTGAGGTGTGTGTAAATAAATGTCATTGGCTAGTGTCACTGAAGTATCATATGTAAGAGAGAAAGCAAAATTCCATTACTAAAATTGCACACTTTGCTGACACTGTAAACCTTATTAAGGGAAATAAAATTAGTTGTCTCTACTATGGAACAATCTACAATGCAGTAAAGAATAGAAAAAAATACTCCTACAGATCACAAACAGAAAACTTGGACAGAGTGACTGAGGGAAGGCAAATTAAGTTAGTTTTTTGCAGAGAAAGGCTCTGAAGTAAAGAACAGCAAGCAAGGACTCATTCTTCTCAGTTAATTGACCACATGTGCATGCATACAGACACACACAAACCTAGCACAGAGACTACCTCGTAGGTTACAAAGGAAACAAGGAGCCCTATTTGGGAAAGGAGATTTGCCTATGGGAACGGCGTGCAGCCATGCAGGGGCATGGCTGTGGGAGAAGCCAACGTTCTTCAGCTTCCTCCTGGCCCATTCGCTCCATTCCACCAGCGGACAAGTATTCAGATGTATGCAACCTTAAAAGATGGTGTAAGTCCATTAATTCCAATGGAGGCTTCCTGGCAGCTGGGAGGCATTTTTGCTTCTTAAGCCTCCATGGGAACAGATGGGCAGCAGAGGAGCTGCAGCTGGCCACCTGGCCCTTTGGATGTGGCTGCCTAAAAGTGAAAAAAAAAAGTTTTAAATATATATGCCTACAATACCATAGAACATACAAACCATTGAAATGTCAAAAAGAGAGAGGCCCCTTCAAAACATGCAGAATAATGCACTTTCAATCCACTTTTCACAATTGTTTGCAAGTGGATTTTGCTGTTCCGCCCAGTAAAATTCAAGTGCAAAGTGCATTGAAAATGGATTGAAAATGCATTATTCTGCATGTTTTGAAGGGGCCAGAGAGAACAAAAGCACATATTTCTTGTGAACTTCAAATGGGAGCTGGTCAAGGGTCCATTTGAAACAACATGTTTCCAGTTAAACCAGTGAACAGGCAAAATTCTGCTTCATTCCAAATTATCACTTGGAGAAAACATCACTGCATTTGTAAAAAAAAATGTGCAGCAATATTAAAAGGATTTTTCGTTGCAGAGTTGGAGAACTGTACATTTTTCAGCAAATAAGAACAGTAAGAGCACATGGGAAGAAGTTCTTTGCAGTTGCAAAAGTTTCAGA
This sequence comes from Sphaerodactylus townsendi, assembly GCF_021028975.2. NCBI lineage: Eukaryota > Metazoa > Chordata > Lepidosauria > Squamata > Sphaerodactylidae > Sphaerodactylus > Sphaerodactylus townsendi. The sequence goes on from NC_059426.1 coordinate 49,832,694, forward strand.
ACAATTTGAAACAGACTTCATTTCACAGAGAGTTTTGATTTGACTAAATCAAGGATTGAATGTAAAGTAGATCTCAGGAGGATTCAGAAATCTCATTAGTATCCTCTTCTCTCCAGCTTCCTCTTATGATATATTACCTGTTGTCAATGGTATTTTATTCATTGCTGGAGACAAATGCCTCCGTCTGTTGTACTCTTGTCTAAATGAAAGGTGTGCTGAACACCTGTAGTCATGAAAAATTGGATGGAATCCCAAAATTATTTGGAAAGAGAAGCATCATGGAAAGCTTTGTTCCTGTTCTTCATTTCTTCAATGACTTTGCCAATTAAGAATGTAAGAAGAGGGTTGCAAGATCTTTCTTGTCAGGAGAGTCCAGCCAGATGCCCCTGGGAAGCTGCAAGCAAGGCACACTGGAGATAGCCATTCCCTGTAACCTTGCCCTGTTGTGTATAAAGTCACAGTGCTGCATATGAACAGTCACTGGAAATTATCATAGATAATCTCCATTACTTTGCCACCTTAAAAGTCTTCTGAGTGAAGTTGACTTGGGTGTTATTTCATTATGTGTGAGTCTGGACTCATGTCCAGCGTGGTGCAGTGGTCAAGAGCGGTGGCCTGTAATCTGGAAAACTGGTTTTGATTCCCCCTCCTTCACATGGGCGTCAGACTCTAATCTCGTGAGCCAGGTTTATGCAGTGGTGAGATCCCAAAATATTAGTTACAGGTTCCCATGGTGGTGTGATTCAAACTGTGGCGTAGCACCAATGGGGCTTGCCGGGGCACGACAGGGGTGTGGCCGGGCATTCCAGGGGTGAGGCATTCCTGGGCGGGGCTGCGGCAAGGACGCAGCCACTGCGCCGGTCCTTGGGCGGGAAATGAATGCATGCAGGCGCAGGCTGCCACCCACGTCGGTGCACCTCCTGCTAGACTGCTTCAAGTTCTGCGTGCTACTTCTGAGAGGAGGGGCGTAACTAAGGCAAAATCACGTGGCAAAATCACCAATTAGTAACCCCCTCTTGGCACAAACAAATAATTAGTAACCTACTCTCTGGAACCTGTGAGAACCTGCTGGATCCCACCCCTGGATGTTCCCACTCCTCCACATGAAGCCTGCTGGGCGACCTTGGGCTAGTCACATTTCTCTCTCAGAACTCTCTCAGCCCCACCTACCTCACAAGGTGGCTGTTGTGGGGAGAAGAAGGGAAGGAGTTTGTAAGCCACCTTGAGACTTCTTGTGGTTGAGAAAAGCAACATATAAATCCAAACATCTCTTCTTCTTCCACCTGAATTCAACTATTTGGACTTTTTTCAGAAAAAACAGGGTAATGATAGAAGTATGAGGTCTAATTTTTGTTTGGTGAAGAGTTACTACTTTCCTTTTGTAGAGAAATGTTTATCTGCTTCGGTGGACCAGGGAATTACAGTCTGAGAGAAAGTGAATTCGCAGCCAGAATCTAAAAGTCCTCGTCCAAGCATCTGATTCCAAGGAGTTTTGACCTAACTCCAGACAAAGGGCTGCATAGGGCACGCAATTTGGGAGTCCAGTTATCTTGTGAAAAAAAATGGATTGAAATGTAGTAATTCAAGGTGACTACCAGCTTGTTCTAGTGCACAGGTGTCAAACTCACGGCCCTCCAGATGTTATGGACTACAGTTCCCATCATTCCTGGCAGGGGATGATGGGAACTGTAGTCCACAACATCTGGAGGGCCGTGAGTTTGACACCTATGTGAATGGTCAAGGCTTCATACCTACTACTATATGTTAGCCCTGACCATGGCATGGGTATAAGTTTGGATGAGAGGCTCCTTGAAAACTGTACATAAGTTGCTGTGACCACTTCACAAATAGTGTGAGGTAGAATTGTAATTTAAAAATACTAGCAAATAAGTAGGGTTGCTTCCTGGTATGCAACCAAAGTGCAGCAAAATGTGGGCAATGCATTACAAGCACTAGATCAAGTCAGAAAATGTAAAGATGTAGAGCTGGAAAAGGGGGCAAGCCAGGGACCATGTAGTCTTCCCTGGCATTTTCAACTTGAGACAGACCAAGACCCAAATAATTGAGCAATCACAACCTAAAACTCCAGCTTCAATTTCTGTCTGCTGCGGTCTCCTACCAGTGTTTCTATAACAATGTCATTGCTACCAAATATTAATTCTTCATATTTGAGGGAGGGGGGGGGGGTTTCCATGTAGCTGTGGTAATTTTTGTCCTTGGGTTACATGGTTGTGTACTCTATTAGGGAAGCTGATTTCATACTGCTTACAAGGGTACAAAGCCATAGCTATGAAAAAAAACCTTTATTTTTGACCAGCAAACATGTCTTAATTTTTGAATGTGACCAGCTTGGTGTGTGCTGGCTGCACCACATCCCTGGTTGCAGTTTTCTTTTTGAACGGCGTGGGCTTCAGTGCTGACCAATTCTTGAAAGACCTGGTAACAGGAGTTGCAAGCCGAAGTGGCGTTCACAGCAGCTTTAATTCAGAAAGCGATGGGACTCCGACCTAAGAAAAAACTGGTTGTGTTTAAGCTTTGTTAAAATCAGTGAACATTTTGGTGCTGTTGAACACAGGAAGGCTGGCTTTGCCAGTTAGTATTGCTGTTCTTCCCTAGATACATCCTAATATGGTGAATTGGTACATTAATCATGACATGATTATTATTTTTTACACGGAAGAATGTTATGGGTTGCCGTCATTTCTATTCTGCACAATGATTCTGAAGTCGGAGAGGCAGAACAGATTTAAATGTAGTTATGCGCAAGTTCTAGAGGCAAAGTGCCCCACTGGTGATAATAAAGTGTTCTTCATCAGTTAGCTGCTACACAGGAAGAATTTCTATAACTTTCCATAAAAACACTATCTAGTGATCTCTACTAAGGTGATTAGGGATCACAGCTGGAATGAAATGGAAGGCAAAACTCATAGCCAAAGTTCCATAAAAGGTAACAGTTTGGGGTTGGAATCCTGAATGCATATCCTAGGATATACAACAACACAACAACACAAGCCTTTATTGGCATATAAAACGGGATAAAGTTTTAAAACAAAACAAGGTTAAGAAATACAGTTAAAATTGCTAAAATTACTAATTTCCAGTATAAAATTTGCAACAGTTTCACAAAAGAACACATCAGAGCTGTTCAGGAGATTGGGTATCTTATAACACTCATGCCACTGAGAACATTTCAAGAAAATGGAATTCATGTATTTCATGCGTATCTTATTGTATTTAGGGCATAGAAACAAAGAATGGTCAAGTGTTTCAACCGTAGTCCTATCACATGAACAAACTCTTTTAGAACGTTCCATATTCTTAAATCTTCCCTCCAGCAGAGCTGATGGCAGCACATTACATCTTGCAGTAGCCAAGGCTCTCCTCTGGGTGGGATTTATCAGCAGACGAAGATATGCTGCCATAATTCCACGCTCGCATGGGATTAATAATGTAGTCGGAGAACAGGTTGTCTTGGCAGCACGAGTCAAATTATGAAAATCAAGATCCAAGAGCCTATTCTTAACTAGTCTGAAGGCTTCCACCTTTGTGAGCATAAGGAGTGATTCCAAGGGGAAACCAATAGCTTCAACCTTTCTAAAGATCAAAGTATACCATTCTGAAATAAAGTGATCTGATAACAGAGAGGGAATATAGCTATTGGATCCCACTAGAAAATATATATGCAGCCAATATTTTATGGCCCTTATATATCCTAGGATATAAATCCCATTGAGCTCAGTAAAATTTACTCTTACAATTGTGTTTCAAGCACATTTAAAGAGTAAACCATACTGTGAATAATCTAGACTTAAATTGACCTCTATTGTTCTACCAGACCTGGATTGCCTTGCATCTTGGCTACTAAGCAGGGTTGACCCTGGTTAGTATTTGCATGGGAGACCACCTAGGAAGTATAAGGTAGCAGAGGCAGGCCATGGCAAATCGCAGAGTGGATTTCGCACATCCGCGGCTGGGGGGGTTGGGTCAGTGTGCCTTGAGCGGTCCCGGTACTTGAGCAGGAAGGCGAGCTCTTGGAGCGCCGTCGTCCTGAACTGTTATTAACCTCTGCGACAGTCCGGCACGTCACTGAGGCCAGGGGACACGCCCCCCTGCCCTGCGTAACCGCTCTGGAGTCGCAGGGCAGGGGGGCGTGTCCCCAGGCCTCGGCGATGCGCCAGATGGTCGCAGAGAAGGTAGGTCGATCGGGCAAAGGGGGGAGGGATGGCGCCTTCCAACAACCTCGCTCGGGGAATGAGGTGGGAAAATGGCGGCTTCGCGCCACTGGGGAGGCGCGAGGGCGTCGCGGCTGCGAAGCAGCTGTGCCCCCCATGCAAACAGCTCCCTGGGGACGGCGTTTCTACCGTCCCCAGGGCGCTGTATTTGGCCCGTGCGGAAAGGGCCATAGAGACAGGCAATGGCAAACCACCTTGAAAGCCCCATGAGGTAGCCCTAAGCTGGCTGTGACTTGAAAGGACTTACTCCACCAGAACCATCATTTGGTTTCTCCCCTAACCTCCTCTACCCCATCCCCCACCCCAGATTATTTTGCTGCCATTATATAGCTATCCAGGTTTTCAAAGCCTGGATCAAAGCATTCTTGCTTGATAATATCATCATGTTCTGTGCCTTTGTATACTGCTAGGTCATTGTATAATGGAAACTGGCCTATTCATATCACCAGACAGAGCTGAAGAAAGTGGTGGCTACTAAAACATAGTCACAACCACTGTGGTAATGGTAGAAGACAAAATAGCACAAACAGGAGTGGGGGTTTATCTTGGTTTGCAGTATGTTGTTGTAGTATATGCTTAGGAATGTTCCCCAGCCATCTATGAAAGAACAGAAACCATGTATTAATATAGAACTTAGGTTTACAAGCCTCTGACCACCAGCCATAGCAGAATGGCTTGAGCAGTTCTACTTCCCCAAGGAAATAAACTTTACTAGAGATTGCGGGGCAGGAGGGGGACTGAGATCATGGCATGACAAGAATTGCAGTACTTTTGTTGAATACAGAAGAGTTTGTTTGAATAGATACACAGAGCCAAGCCAGTCTTGCCATAGACAAGGCACCAGTTGCTCTGCTGGATGATCTCCAGTTAGATAATGTCAGGGGATAATTGTGTCTCCCTTCCATAGACATTCGGTCAACATGGTTGACCACTTGATAAAGGATAAGCACTTAGAGCAGAAGATTAGATTAAGATGAAGAACAATGGAGAAGTTTAACTGTTTTCTTTCTGACTATGTTCAGAGTGTGTTTGTTGGGCAGTCTACATCAGCAAGATGGGATCTTTCCTCTAAAGTGCCAGGGTTCTTTTATGTTTCCAATGCTTTTCAATATCTATGGCCTGTTCTGCACAGACAACACAAACGGGTTAAATGAACCCATGTTGCCTGTGTCACCGTTTGCATGGCAGGTGCAGGGGTCAACTGGAATTGCTCAGCCAAACTCCCCCCACTCCCTGCCAACTCCCCCCACCGCACCCCCACAGCAAAAAAAATTTCTTGCTGAGCCAAAGGTATATACGTAGAAGAAGAAGAAGAGTTTGGATTTATATCCCCCCTTTCTCCCCTGTAGGAGACTCAAAGGGGCTTACAATCTCCTTGCCCTTCCCCCCTCACAACAAACACCCTGTGAGGTAGGTGGGGCTGAGAGAGCTCTGAGAAGCTGTGACTAGCCCAAGGTCACCCAGCTGGCATGTATGGGAGTGTACAGGCTAATCTGAATTCCCCAGATAAGCCTCCACAGCTCAGGCAGCAGAGAGGAGAATCAAACCCGGTTCCTCCAGATTAGTTACACGAGCTCTTAACCTCCTACGCCACTGCTGCTCACTTGGAGGGGCTTGAAGCGCTCACTCTGCCACTGCTACCGCAGTGCTACCGCTTGGCTGACAAAATGCATCTTCAACTTCCTCTGCCTTTTAAAACCTCTCTCCAAAATGTCCGTATAACAAAATTGTTTCTGCACTAGGCTTACCTCATTTCAGGGGTCTGCAACCTGCGGCTCTCCAGATGTTCATGGGCTATAATTCCCATCAGCCCCTGCCAGCATGGCCAATTGGAATCATAGTCCATGATGGGAATCGTAGTCCATGAACATCTGGAGAGCCGCAGGTTGCAGACCCCTGCCTTATTTGTTGCTGACCTCAGAGCATTTTGGATCAACTATTCTTCACTGATAAATTTTGGTGACTCCCCAGCACAAGTGATCAAAATGATGATAGCAGGAGGAACAAAAACATATGGTAAATATTCCCCAGGTAGGAGTGTAATGTCTAGTCAGGCTCTCCGGATGCAGTCCTGACCTGTTAAAATTAATGTCTTCAGTAAAGTGTACACTGCACTGTTAAGTTTATTGACAAAGTGAAGGTAATTGTTAAAAAATTCAAGAAATGGCTTTTTTGTCTGCCTGAGGTCTCTGGCACAGACCCCATCTGTATAGGATGTACTGGTGCTATTGAAAAAAGCAGGCTGTCAAATGTCATGATGTTAGATGTTTAATTTTCCTAAAAATGAACCTTGAAAATGTCTATAATTACACATCTCCTCCTTTAGCTTTCCATGATGGAGTGAGAGAAGGCAGCCCGGTACTTATGGGTATTGATTATTTAAAGTAATGGGCTGAGACTGATTTAATCTAGCTGTGCAGTGATAGGGCTTGTAAATGGCATTTCTTTTCAGAGCAGCAAAAAGTAGAGACGTTCCCTAGGTACTCTGCAGGCTGCTCTGCACCCACAGTGTCACACAGCTTGTGAGATATCTGTAACCCTTTACACACTGGAGAGCAAGACACACTCACAGCTTTAAAGATACTTGTACTAGTCGCAAATGGCATAATCAGGGAGGGAAGGTAGTATGCTCTTGTCAGATCTCAGAAGCTAAGCAGGGTCTGTACTTGGCTGGGAGATCACCAAGGAAGACTCTGCAGAGGAAGACAATGACAAACCACCTTTGTTTCTCACTTGCTTTGCATGTCCCTTGTTGGGGTAGTCATGCATCAGCTGTGACTTGATGGCACTTTATACATGCACATTGGCATAATGTAACCCACCTAAGATAATATCTTTCTACTGATTTAAATGGTTCTGGAAAAGGTAAAGCTTGCTGTGATTACCTCCTGCTGAAAGCAAGGGGGCATAATTTTGTCACGACTGATTTATTCATGACTAACTTTACAGGGATTACGGACTGGGACAATGGGATTTAATTTAGCTTCCCTGCAAGAATAGTAATGTAATTACTTAATTAACAAATGAAGACTGCACTTTTTTCCAAGACAAATAAGACAGTCAGTTCATTGTCGTAATCAATATGTCAAACTAGTACTGGGAGAATCACGGTTCTAATGCTTGTTCTGCCATGAGCGTCAATTAATGACTATACTTTAGAGCCCTATACATTGGGGGGGGGGGTTGAATTTGCCCATGGGATTGGTGTGCAGCTGCTCCATCAGATTTGCCTTCCCAAGGGCACTTACCCTGGTGAAGGGGCAACTGCTTTGACATGCAGCCACTGTGGCCCTCCCTAGCACTGGAATATGGTGCCAAACATGGCATCAGCATCCCAGCAGCCCCATTAGGACTGTCGGCATAGCAGGGGTATCAGCAGAGTTTAAAGCAGAGTCACTCTGGTAAGATGAGAAGGACTTTTGCCTTCTTGCACTCACTGCAAACTTCTAGTGCACTTGGAAAAGAATACTCTCCACACAAGATGTTCTTTCCATAGGAAGGCTTTTACTTTAGCAGTTGCAAGGTTACACAAGTCTATTCTATACAAGACTGTATAACTATACAGAACTCTTCAGCAATAACAAAGTTCAACACACACAGAACTCCTCAACTCAACTCAGTCTCTATCTCAACTCATGGATGGGGCTGCTCATCTCTCTCTCTCTCTCTCTCTCTCTCTCTCAGCTTAACCTATCTCATAAAGATATGGATAAAGTGGGAAGAGAGCACCATGTACATTGCCATGAGTTGCACTGAAGGAAGTAATAGAAAGACCATTTCTCCCCCTTCTCTTCTGCAGCCTCTCAAATGACATGGGTCTCACAATTCTGGGAATACATTTTCCCAGGCTAAGAAAGCAAAGCTGTAGTGAGGGGAATGCAGGAAAGAGCCACAACAGTTAGTACCTTCTGCTGACAGGGTCAATAACTTTGGCCCCCATGAACCAAACTTTACCAGACCTGGGTGGTATCATCAGGAGGGTCTCCTAAAGATACTCTGAAATCTTGGTGCTGCTAGCTTGCACCCCTGACAGCAGACATCCCCCCAAGGGGCAGGCCTAGATGTCCTCACTAGAAACATGCTGCAGTGAGGATGTTGGAACCTGGATGAAAAGGTACCAATTCTTTTGAAACTTGGTTGTATCTAGATTAAATTTTCGTTGGGAATTTGGCCCATGAAACATTTGTAGGAAGTGAGTGCAGACAAACATCATGGTAAAGTGTGTGTTGGGGACGCGTCAAAATATTCTGGAAATGTTCTAAGAAATATAGTAGCATTATATGCTACTGATCAACAGAGCTGAGATAATCAAGTGGCAAAAACTCCATTGTCCAGAACTCAAATTAATTAGTGTTTTTTTCATATGTATGTGCTAACTAGAGATGTTTCCACTTCCTTGGTCATACAGACTGTTTCATTTCTTTGCCTAGAAGTATAGTCAACATGGTACAGCTTAGTCCTAAGCATTTTTTGTTGACTTAGCCAGATACTGAGTCAGATGATCTTCTGACACTGATCATCATTCAGGTTAGTTAACATAATATTAACTGTGTCCTTTAGCAATCTTTTTTCTTACATGTTAATAGTTACACCGTTTGCTGCTTCCACTATCGTGAGACCAACAAACACAATGATGAAGATGCTATCTCTGTTGTAGTATTCATTTGGAGAGTCAGAAGGCACAAATCCTTGCAAATCACTTTTTATAGGATGTTTCTTGAGGGTTCTTAAAAGACAAATGTGTTTTATTTTATTTTATTTGCAACAGATCAATCTATAACATGCCCGAGTGACTAAGGAAACAGAGAAAAGCAAAGGAAAGATTTTGACAGTGACAAGACGTGGACTATTACAATCTTCCTTAGGGGTTCAGACATATACTTCTTTATACTGTATACCTGGTTGAGTTTTTCAATGTTGTTCATAGCATAGTACATTATGCTATGAAATATAAATGAAAATTTAACCACTGAGGTTATCCATGTGCAGGTACCACATCTCGGAAATTGCCCTCATCCTAATTGCTGTGGGCCTTCTTATATGCCCGAAGACCTCTTCTTAGCCCTTATTTTCCTTGACTTTTCCCTGCTTGATAAAGAAGTCCAGTGATTCCTGCTTGATTCACTTTATACCCTAGATTTCACTCCACTCTTCTTTATTCTTTCATTGCCCCACTTCATTCCCCATCCTCTATCCAGCTTTCTGTCCCTGGTTCTGACCTCTTCTTGAATCCTTGCACTAGTTTGCTGTCCAGTCGTAGAGGTAGCACAGCTCCTCATCTTTCTCTTCAAAGTCTGTCATGTAACCAAAAGTTCTTCTCTCGTGTCACAGTTCACTGCTGCTCATGGTCTTTGTGCCATCTGTGCCAGTCTTAGTTGTGTGAAGAATCACACACTCCCTGAAATAATCTCCCTAGCTTTTCTTTTCCCCTGAAGTTATTTCCACAAACATTTTCATATCACTTTTCTCAACTCCTTCAAAACCTACCTATTCTGTGAAGGTTTCAGAAAAATCCCCTTACTACCCTTCTACACTGACCCATTACGCACAGAATGCTTACTTCATGGTTCTTCAGGGGCTCTTCTGTGCACAGTCAGCCTGCAGTGGGGACTCCTTGCATTTTTCTGTTTGCATGTGAGGAGCCAATCCCTCTTGGCCATGCATTTTTTTCCGTAGAGAACTTTACAGGCCTGGTTCTCTTAACTCTTCCCATCAAGTGATTCTTAAAGGCACAGATCTCAAAATGCACTTATTCTTAACTGATCTCACTACAGCTGGTAGTCAAAATTGCTGTTTTAGCCTTTAACTGCACTTTTATCCATATTACTGTTTCAAAAATACCCCCCCCCCCAAAATGAAAGGGCAAAGTAATTCCCTGGATCACATGCTTCCAAAAAAGGGGACATTATAAGAACATAAGAACAAGCCAGCTGGATCAGATCAGAGTCCATCTAGTCCAGCTCTCTGCTACTCGCAGTGGCCCACCAGGTGCCTTTGGGAGCTCACATGCAGGAGGTGAAAGCAATGGCCTTCTGCGGCTGTTGCTCCCGAGCACCTGGTCTGTTAAGGCATTTTAGTTCAGAGTCAAAGAGGATCAAGATTGGTATATAAATCGACTTCTCCTCTCCATAAAATCTAATCCAAGCCCTTTTAAAAGCTAGCTCGGGTTGGTGGCCATCACCACACCTCCTGTGGCAGCATATTCCAAACACCAATCACACGTTGCATGAAGAAGTGTTTCCTTTTATTAGTCCTAATTCTTCCCCCCAGCATTTTCAATGAATGCCCCCTGGTTCTAGTATTGTGAGAAAGAGAGAGAAAATTCTCTCTGTCAACATTTTCTACCCCATGCATAATTTTACAGACTTCAATCATATCCCCCCTCAGCCATCTCCTCTCCAAACTAAAGAGTCCCAAACGCAGCAGCCTCTCCTCATAGGGAAGGTGCTCCAGTCCCTCAATCATCCTTGTTGCCCTTCTCTGCACTTTTTCTATCTCCTCAATATCCTTTTTGAGATGCGGCAATCATTATGAAGACTGGTTACAGTACTCCAAGTCGCGATTAAGCACTTTTCTGCTTTATGAGGAATGATGACAATCTTTGCCGTTTTATTCTCTATTCCTTTGCTAATTATTCTGAGCATAGGGTTTGCCTTTTTTCACAGCTGCCATGCATTGGAGTTAACATTCCCATGGAGGACTATCAACTAAGGCGTAAATCCCTTTCCTGGTCACCAGGCCATTAGCACTGACCCTTGTAGCTTGTATGTGAAGTTTGGATTTTTTGCCCCTATGTGCATCACTTTGCATTTTGCTACATTATAAGCCCTGTTAGAGTTGATATTCCCTCTCTCCACCCCCACTCTCTGCTGAGGCTGCCAGGAGGACAGAGAGGCTTGTTATTTTGCAAGCACTCTCTCTTCTATTGATCTATCGACATGAAACTGCAGAGGTTGATGTGTTTTGGGTAGGCCCCTGTGAGTGAACTTCTTCTCTTTAACTTGAAAGAGTTGGCAACATGAAAGGAGGGGCAAGGGGGAAGACATGGATTGCAGGGCACAGGAAAGGGAAGGCTGTGGGCCAAAATAAGATCTCCAGGGAAAAGCTGTGGTCACTGGCGAATCTCCCTGCTCAGCAAATTATAAGTCATGCTAAAAGTGGTCTCACTTGCTGCAGAAAGAATTGAAAGTGAAAGCGGGGCTCCAGGAAACAGGTCCATACAAGAAATCTTGCTGCGATGAAGATTAGCCCCCATTGTGCACCAAACACCTTCTACATAATTGGCCACTGGAACCTTTCCATGGCTGAGACAGGTCAGTTAGACTATAAAATAAACTGACAGCATGATGAATATAAAGAAATCCCCTTGGCCTGTCAAAAATGGTTACAGAAACTCAGGCTGAGTATGTCACAAATGCTGCAGTTGCTCCTTGCCAGGACATAGCAGCATAGCAGGACCGGCAAAAGAACCTCCTCAGTGGCTTAGTCACTCTTACCTACACCTCCTATTACGCTAGAAGTACAACTCCACAGTAGTGCTGGATTCACAAATGCCTCATTTGGGGACTTCTAAAGAAGTATTATTTTCTTCTTGAAACCCTTGCCCTTTTCAAGGCAGCAGTTAGTATGTTCCACTGAGCCAAATTTTGAGGGCTTCTGCACACATTCTGGTCCTCGTTCATCTTTGGCCAGATGGACTTTTAACAGTCACCAACCATGCACACTCTATTTCTGTGCTAATTAAACAAAGTAGCTCATTTGTTTGCAATTCTTCTCCCCAATATACACCAGAAAGACACCCTTAGCCACAATGCAGAGCATTTGGCTTTTCAACGTCACACCATTTTGCAGCATCAAAAACTGTGGCAAAAGGATGCGTTGTCTATCGTACTCTGTAATTTAGCACCAATGGGAAACACTTTTTGTGGTTCGGCTGTATCTAAATGCTAGCACTATTTGAGTCAAACATTCTCTCAAGAATATTTTAATTGTATTTTAACATTTGTGCCTGTGTAGTTTTTCTATTGCTTGAAAACCGTCCCAAGCCTGGCTGTGGTCTGGGATGGGCAGGATATAAATGTAAATAAATAAATAAATTTGTAAGCAGGACGTGAAGAGCTAAGGTTTATGGGGTGGTTGCAAAAACAGGTATTAATTATTTTGATGTTAGATGTTACTAGGAATGGCCCTTGACATTCTTTAGAAAAGCAGTATAGAGACTTTAAAAGAATAGCTGCAATTAATATGGTTAAGTATACAAATCTTTTATCTGAAAGAGTAAATGGATTGGATGCTGAGTACTCTTAAAACAGTGCAGGACACATGATCTCAGAGTACTTTGCTCCTAAACCATTATCTCACTGCTGTACGGTCAGTTCTCCCAAATTTTGTTCCTGGAGTTCAAGGAGCCATTATGGACATTACAGGAATGGTGAGAAACTGGCAAAATTTATTACCCTCTTCCACCAACAGAAGTGTAATTCCATCAGTGTAAGTGCTATTACACCAGCACCTAAGTCTGAGGGCACTTGGACAGGTGCATTAAGAGTTTCCCTTGGTTGTCTGAAATATATGCTCATTTCAAAGAGTAGAAGGACAAGTGTTTGTGTGTGGTGAGTGGGGTGTGCACAAGGAACCCAAAAAGCTCTGTTTCCCAGAACATTGGTTGTGGGATGGCTGCAATATTATGGATAAGGTTAAGCTTTGCCTTGGAGACGGGGTAGAGCACCAGCGGCTCTCCAGATGTTCAGGAACTACAATTCCCATCAGCCCTCTGTCAGCGTAATGGTGTGGTAGAGGCTGTGGAATGCCCATGGAAGCTTGATTCTAACACTCCATTCACATCCTGAGTATAAGAGGCTCAACAGAGGGTGCAGGCACCCCACTTAGCTTCTACACCTAAATCCTTCTGTTTAAATGCTAATGGTTACTGTCTTACTTAGAAGAGAGGGAGGTGGATGGATGGTGTGCTGAGAGCCATCAAATTACTTCTGACATGGCAACTTTATGAAGTTATAACTTCCATAATGTCTTATCATTAACAGCCTTGCTCAAGACTTGCAAATGGAGAGCAGTGGCTTCCTTTATTGAGCCTGCCCATCTTCTGTTGAGTGTCTTCCTCTTTTCCAGTCATTCTTGTGTTCTCATGATGTGACCAAAGTATGACAGACTCAGTTCAGTGGAGGCATTTTGCCATCTAGGGTGGCCCTCCCAATTGTTTTTTTCTTTATTATTATTATTTATTTAATTTGTATACCGCCCGATCCCCGAAGGGCTCCCAGGAGGGGAGAACAATGTAGTGCTCTATGCTTATGCCGCTTCAAAGGAAAGAACTGTCCCTCTGTGTTGGCAGCGATGGCTATGTAACAAGGTGTCCGTGTGGTTCAAAGGAAGAGTCTGTCAGTTAGATGGCCATTGTTGCTTTCAAAGATGTTTTTGCCTGTTGGCTGACTGGCTTTTCTCTGATCATCACTGCACTCCACATCGCTGCAATCCACATACTTTCATCTGAGTGCTCAGGAGTAAAGGAGCTATGGATTGATCAGCCTAATCACTTAAAGAAAGTATTTCAGTTTGTCAATATAGGTGACCTTTTTCAGAATAGTTGATTAAGGTAAATGAGAAACGAATTAACAGATGGATCGTTTAGCGGTTGGAACATTTTCTTCAATGTGTTGCCGCTCTCCAGAGGTATGGATAGAATGTTTACAACAGTTCTTTCAACAAACACCTTTCCCTGGTGGGCATTATTGATTAAAAACCCACATTTGTAATCTACATTTAAGGAATTAATCCATTAATCGCATTAGTTAATCTTACAGCTTTCAGCCTTAGCTTTTCCGTGGCTTGTTTTTCTGGAATAAACACAAAACATGCATTACTGCTCTGAGTATAACTTTACTGCTAATCGCAGCTACATGGTGAATCAGAACTGAAAGTGTTCTGGGGTCTGCTTTACACGCATTTCCCAACTGTATGGGGTTGTCCACGGGGAATCAGATCCCATGCTTCTTGTCTGAGGAGGGATGTAGCCCCAAACAAAACTCGGGCTGTTTAGCAGCTCTCACCAAACTTACCTGTCATTAAATCTACACTCTGACCACTTTGTGGGAAGAAACTTGTTTAAAACCTGGGGTTCAATGGTGTCATCACAATGGATAACAGTTGGGTCCATAGTACGTAGTTCACGTGCCCCCTGAAAAAATAGTTCTACAGTTCAAAACATGGCATATAAGTCAGCTTACTCCTCTTCAATGTAAGTTTTATTTTCCTGGCATTCTCAAACTTTGCTTGTGATTACTGACCCAATTCCAAACTGAGCTGAGTGGGGTTCATTCCTCACTCGTCCTAGTAGATAAACACAGCTGTCACTTCATGTTAAAGGACATCCAATGCGGATGCAAAGTGGCCAAGAGGCCATTTATTCTGATGGTTTAGGGACAATTGCCATAATTTGGTAATGGTTACATAACCACACTTGTAATCTGAGCAAAATGTCTACTGGGTTTCCAATGCATTAATTTCACCAACTGTCTTATTCATCCATGCCAGCTCTTTCTTGCAGAAAATAGGAAATACTTAAGATTATTATTTTCCTTTCAACAGAGATGTTGTAAAACCCCAAAGACGACCATGATAATAGCACCACTCTGAAAGTAATTGACTTATAGAATTAATATTTACATCAAACCATTTTGAAATGATATTTTTGATTTGTCTTAAGTCTTCATGGCAGAAAGAACTGTTGTTTTCTTTTGTGCCTGAATATGATGTCACTGTAAAACACCAACAGAGACTGTGGATTTTGCTAGGATCTGTCATTTTTGCTAAAGATGGAAGGATTTCTGCCCACAAAGTATGTCTCTTTCGCTTTTTCAACCAACTGCAGCCCAAAATACACCCTGAAATGCTGTTCCTGAGGGACAGGTGACTCCAGGGCACCCTTAAGGGATGCATTTTCCAACCTGAGGATAGAACACCTTTCATCTACAGAAAAACTATGAGGAATCCAGGCCAATAGCTGGAATAAATGGATGACTGAGGCCCCTTTCCCACATTCAATCCACTTGCATGCACTTTCAATCCACTTTCACAATTGCTTGCAAGTGGATTTTGCTGTTCCACACAGTAAAATCCAGCTGCAAAGTGCATTGAAAGTGGATTGAAAGTGCATTACTCTGCATGTGCGTAAGAAGCCTGAGTGAATTAATCAATGAGCATGAATTTAAGAAGTACAACAGTAATGTGAGGATTGACATGATCTATCAGTTATAATCTCTAGCTCAAATGTGAAACTTTCATAGCTATTTGTGGATGCAGAGTCCTCTGCACCAACTGTGGCCAGCGCAGCAAATTTCCTGACCTACCAGTGGTTTAGAAATTGAAGACAGGCATTGGGTGGGGTGGGGTGGGGTGGGGTGGGGGGTCTGGTGGCAGAAAATAACTAGAAAGCCAAAGTCAAGTGCCTCATCTTTGCCCTTCCATGGCAGCTCAACATAAGAGGGAGCCACTCGCTGGTCTGCCATCCGCCATGCTTGAGAGTCACCAGTGCAGCTAGTTCAGTACTTTGGCCACTAGTGACATGTGCTGGTGCAAGCCATGTCTGGTGTACAAAAGAAGAGAAGAAGAACCCTGCAGGGGACAGCAAGAGGAAAGGCTAGGCAGGTAGGGCAGTAGGGTCAGCACCTTTCTTCCCTAATAAGCATCATTTCTATTTTTCCTTATATTAATTTTAATTAATTGTAAAAAAAATTTAATAATGCAAACTATAAAGCAAAAACAAAAAATATTTCCATGCAACTTGCCACCTTACATTTTTCTAACTATTGCAATTCATATTTATTAAATTTTTCATATATTCAGAATTTTAGGAAAGATTTTTTATTCTCCATTTTGTTCATCTAACAGCATATATATTCTTGCTTGTGCCCACTAATCCTTTATTGTATGTGTCTAATTCTACAGTTTACCTCTATTATCCTAAAAATTATCCTAAAATTAGTAATATATTCCATTTATTTTGAAAGTCTATTATTGGACTACTATGCACTAAAGACATTAATTTCCCAGTGTTGCATATTCTTTTACTTATCCATTCATTCAAGTCAGAAATTTTGTCTGCTTTCCACTTTGAGGCATATACCACTCTGGCAGCGGTCACCATATATTTAAATAGTTCATTGTACCTTTTGGTAAATTACATGGCACTTTCTGCACTCTGGCACTTTCCACTAATATTTTAACAAGTCCTCCCTATTCTGTAGAGAAAATAGAGGCCTGCTACCCACAGCAATCAGGAAAGAAGACTAAGTAAGAAGATCAGAGGATCCATGGGTTGCCACACACCAGAGGTGGGATCCAGCAGGTTCTCACAGGTTCCCGAGAGTAGGTTATAAATTATTTGTGTGGTCCGAGAAGGGGTTACTAATTGGTGATTTTGCCACATGATTTTTGCCTTAGTTATGCCCCTCCTCTCAGCAGTAGTGCACAGAACTTGAAGCAGTCTAGCAGGAGGTGCACTGGCGTGCGTGGCAGCCTGCGTCTGCATGCATTCGTTTCTTGCCCAAGGACCGGCGCAGCAGCTGCGTCCTTGCCACAACCCTGCCCAGGAATGCCCCGCCCCCGGAATGCCCGGCCACGCCCCGTCATATCCCGCCCAGCCCCATTGGCGCTACGCCACAGTTTGAATCCCACCACCATGGGTACCTGTTACTAAAAATTTTGGATCCCACCACTGCCACACACTGAATCTTCAGTTCATCTTCAAGAGCATTTAGGCATCATGGTGAGCACCTAACCACCACATTTTTTGGTACATGAAGACCCCATGCCATCAAAAAAACAAACAAACATGCAACTGCTTTTGAGGAACACAGTTATCTTTGTAAAAATTAACAGGAAAAGAAACAACAACAACAAAATCACGAATTCTTTCATGTTTCTGGCACATACATATCTACCCTTCATTTCCCTCAGTTTAGCTTAGAAGCCCCATGCTAGTCCCAGCAAAATGTACCAGAGATCTCAAACAGATTGCACTCATCTCGTGTAGCAAGGTAGTGAGACGGATCAGAAAATGATCTTTATCTGTTTGTCTGAAAGAATCCATTGACTGATATTATCTTTTTTTAAAGAGAAAGAAATGAACAGAACAATGCTGACCTCTGCTGTTTAGCTGTGGAACTGGTACTTATCCATAATGCCTACTGCAGAGTATTAAACAGAAAAACAACCAGTTGAATCCAGCCGTGAAAGCCTTCAACAATATAATAAACAATATATTAGACAGAAAGCACAAAACCAGTAATGAACAATGGAGAAATATTAAGAATCGGTTTGAAATATCTACTGATCGTAATAGACATAATGCTCTGTTGAGAAAGGGATAATATACAATGTTTGGTAGTGGAACACAGTGACTGATGCTTTCTTTCCCCAATATATGACTAAATCAATTTTTCTAAATTCTAAATCAAAATTTGTCCCTGGAAGCTCACTGGATGGCCACGGCAATTTCCTCACTGGTGATTTATCCCAGGATAGTCCCCCAAAATATTGAGGCTTCCTCACGACCTCCCCACTGCCGAACCTTGGAACACAGATCAATCCCAGATCTGTCTCTCCCCCTTATCGCACGTTCTCCCAGAACCTGGTTGCTTGTGCAACTTTTTTGCAGAGCACGTTACCAATCCAGATTCGTGGGGAGGTTCAGGCGTCTTATTTGCTTTTAAATTTCCCACCATGCACAGTGACGCAAATGCTTCCAGCCAATCAGAGTGTGGTGGTGGCCAATGCGCAATGCGCGCACAGTTTTTTGGAGGGGGGGTTGTTTTCGGTTCATTTGGCTTCTGATGTTCTTCTGATTTGGTCTCACACTTAACCTCTCTGATAAGGAAACGAAAGAACAGGTACGGGAACGCTCAGGAACAAGACTTTTGGTTCAGTTTTTTAAAACGTGGTGCTAAAGAAACCCTGCGGTAATCGTGCTTGCAAGAGGACGATAACCAATTAGAAGACAGGGGATGCCGTATTCTTGTTATGACTTGATGACGTGATGACGTGATGAAAAGTTCCTGCCCCAACAGGGCACGGCAGCCAATCAGGAGAGTCCTGGCAAGCCAATCGTGTGGCAATGGAGATTGTTGCATCACTGGAATCCGAGGCCCAGATGTCTTCAATTGAAACATGGTGCAATGAGAATGATGAAACCGCGATTAAAAGGTGCGGTTTACTTTGAAACTTGGATTAATCTACATTTAATTTTCAGTGGAAAATCGGCCCATGAGTTAGTCACCCTCAGCCTAATCTACTTCCCAGGATTGTTGTGAGGATAAAATTTAAGAGAGGCAAATGATGTTATCTGTTTTGATTCCTAGTGTCAAAAAAGGTGTGTTATGAAAGAAGTAAAAATATATAACTGAAAATGGAAGACAGAAGAAAGGTAGTTTGGTTGGTGGATGGGAAAGGTATGGGTATGCACGTTGCCAAGAGAAGGGGAGGAGAAAATAGTGTAGGAAGAGGGGATATAAGGGAAAATGAAGTGTACTGTGCAAGTGGTTTCAGAGTTCCCATCGCACAACTGAGCTATAGTTCTCTTTGATGGTGGCTGCCAGGGGCAAGGAAGGAAGGAAACCTGAAGACAGGAGAGCATATAGAGATAGGGGCTGATAGATGGAAAGGAGAGAAGGTAACAAGAAAAGGGGAGAGGCTATGGGGGTTTTCAGGAAAGGAAAAGTGGGAATAGTGGGGCAGGGGGGAATAAGATGTCTGCAGGACTCCTTGTGAGCCCCCTGCTTGTAATAAAGATTTTGTAACCCAAAAAGCCCAAGCAAGGCTGCATTCTCATCTCAATCACACTTCCTGGGGAGTCAACCCCATGAACTCTGTGGAGCTTGCTTCTGCCTAGCCTTGCTCATTAGTCTTTGTGACACAGACTTAAGTGACTGTTAAAAATACGTGCTGTCCCTGTGAGCCAATAATCTGTGTGCCTTCTCACAAAACTGCATTTATATTATATTTCTGGTCAGTCCTCCCATATGAATCCACTCTCAGACACTTCTTGCTTCTTCTTTTTAAATAAAACGTACTCTTCGCAATGGGCTATAAGTAGAGGCAGTTCCAAAGAGTTACTTTAGAATTTAGAATTTCAGACCATTTTGCCATACATCGTCCAGTCTCTCCTGTTACATATTTTTCTCATGAATCCTAATCAGAATGCCAGAACCCTTTAGGCAGACTATCAATTAATCAAGGTATGTGGATTTTCAACGACTGTGAAGCATACCACAGTACCTTTAATAGGATATGCTATTGTAACACATTATTATGCTAGTAGTAACTGCCTGAGCAGGGGCAACATAGAGTTCCATTAGCGCTTTGCTTTTAGTTGCTGGAAAGTTCCTGAAACTAATTTTTTGTTCTTTCATCCTTCTTTTGGCTTTGGGGTATATTTAAACAGCTTGGACAAGTGTAAGAATTATGAACATCACAATCACTTTCCTCCAGGGTCTCTCTTACATATCTGCAATAGAGGAAACCGACTTTGATTTGCCTGACTTAGAAGAGCTATTGCAAATCAGGCAACTAGCATTAAGTCCCTGAAATGTAAGCAGATTGAAGGACAGAGCCAGAGAGCATACAGTTTCATCTTCCACCCGAGCGATGCCTATCCTTTCTAAAATTGCAACACCTTGTTGTTTATTTGAGATCACAAACTTACAAGCATCCTCCTAAAGAGGAATCAAAATTTTGAAAGTATGACTTGGACTCTAAGCCATGTTTTTCCTTGTGCTGTGCTCCTTTTCAGTGTGGGACAGTCCTGTTCTGTGTAACGTGCTCTTCTGCTACTCGGCACTTCTGCCCACAGAAGATTAGTGTTGTTTCTAGCACTGGGGGTGGAGGGTGGGGGGTGGGAAGCACCGTGGAGGAGCTCAATACTACAGAGGAACTGCCTTTGGAACAGATTAAAAAATGGACTCAGATGGAAGCAAGGTTTAGGATCTAACCTATATGTAGGAAGGGAACACTTGAGCCTCGAAGTGGAAAGCTGCAGATGGACAGGAAGATGCTGCCTACACTCCTTGTCCCCCAGCAGTCAGGTGAAGCAAAGCATGGTGTCTTTCCACAGTCCTCTCTCCCAGCCAGGCTATGGGTAGGCAGGAAGATGGTCCCTGCCCTCTTTTTCCTTGATGGCTGGGTGAATGGCCACAGTGCCTTCCTATCCTCCCTGTCCACACCAGGCTGCAGGGAATCAGGAAGGCAGTGCCTACCCTCCTTCTTCCACCACAAACATGTTTTCAGGGGTGACCCATCCACTAGGCAGATCCAGACAATACCCTATGGAGCCAATGCTTGAGGGGCACCAACCAGCCCCATCTCATAACTGTCCCCCCCCCCCTTGTGGCATCAGAGTCTCCCTGGAAGATTCCCCCAGCCTCAGTGGCAGAGACTCTGTTTTTTCCTTCCCTCTCTCTGTCTGACCCTTTTTCTTCTACTGGCAGTGGTGGCAGCTTCTCACTGTGGTGGAAGAATTGCTGGTCTATTTGGGTGCTACAAAACTGGACCTGGGACTCACTGTTGTACATTGATGTGAACTAGGGAAACATAACTGGTACACAATGCACTGCTAGTAACTAACATGTGCCAATGGAAAGCTAGATACTATAGAAGACATATAAGAGGCAGGCTTCACATATGCAATACTAACAATCCTACAGTAACACAGACTGTATGAAGACCAAAACCAGAAAGATCCTTACTAACAACTAGCAGAAATCAGATGATCTTGGTCTAAAAGGCTGCAGAGCGTTCCCAAGTGGCGAAAGTAAAGTGGTGACAAAGAAACTAAGGCTCATTCCGCACATGCAAAATAATGCACTTTCAAACTGCTTTCAGTGCTCTTTGAAGCTGTGCGGAATAGCAAAATCCACTTGCAAACAGTTGTGAAAGTGGTTTGAAAATGCATTATTTTGCCTGTGCGGAAAGGGCCTAAGCTAAGATTTGAGATTCCCAATTCATAGCTTGCGGACTGAACCAAAGTACATGGGACTGTTCATACGCTGTGTAAAAACCCATTAGAAATCAATTCACTATATAAAAATTGATCCAAGTTTATATCTGAACAATCTTAGTTTATATCTGATCAAGTTTACAACTCTATTTCAGCAGCGTTATAGATCTGGAAACCACATTTTTCCTCTGTTTTTTAAGCTAAAGTTTTTTTAATCCACACAATAAAATCAAAGGTCTGCCAGTGAATAATGGTTTTTAGATCTTGCGAAAAGGAACTTACAAAGCCTGTAAGCACAATGGAGTCTACAGATCAGCAAGTGGCATGAAGCCACCATCAAGACATACCTTGAATATACAATAGGATGACACATCCCTAGTGTTCAGCACCATTACACAATCTTTGCTCCTTACAAGTCAGAGACCTCTCTTTCCTACTCAAAGAGATGAAAGTAGGAATATTTTCAAAAAGCTACAAGGAGTAAAAGAACCAAACTACTGATCAGGCACAATAACAACCAATGTGTGATATATATCCCATGAATAGAACATTTAAAATAACCAGTTGTTCTTTCTTTCAAATCAAAGGGCATCCATTGTGGGAGATTAAATTATAGCTTTTTTTCACACATGGCAGCTAAAAATGATTTTGAACAGCAATTTCTTTAAGCATGGCTTCTTATCTTTTCTCTGCTGGCCATCACTGCCATTTTTATACTATATATGTATATATTTTGGAAAACTGAGTTCTTATTATGGACACCGTTTGTATACTTAAGTAAACAAGTAATTTCTTTCCAAGGAACACATTTCCAATGAAAACAAATTTCCTGTGACTGATGTGGCTGTTCATCATTATGACTGAACTAATTAATATGTCTTAATAATCTCATGATTGTGATTTTCAACACTTCATTTAATGCTTAATGAAAAACATGGGACTATACTTGTGCATATCCTTATCCACTTGTTTCATGAATTTATGTGACACACTCCCCTATGAAGTTCTCCACTGCCATTTAACATTTGAATGAGTGGATGGTCTACATTATAGCAGTTTTTTAACAAAGAAAACTCTTGAGATAATGGAAGGCAACACACAGTACAAAAGGCTTGCCTTCCCTGAAAGATTTTATCACCTTCAATAGCAGAATGGTAATTTCATAATGGACAATTTCTAGAAATGTAAGGAAATGTTCCAAAACTTTGTCCATTTGGATTCTAAAGTCCCACAAGATCTTGACTTTCTTGTTTTCCATGCTTTCCCGCCTGTCTTTAGCCATCCTAATGTTGTAACTTTTGCATAATTTCCAGTGAATCATCGTCATCACCACCACCACCACCACCATTTGATTTTTATCCCACTCTCCCCCACCATAGCAGGCTCAGAGTGGCTCATAACAGTATAAAAACGCAAAAACTATAAGGCTCCCAGTGGAGGCTCCCAGTGGAATTCCGAATCATCTTCAAGGTGTGGGTTTTGACCTTTAAGGCCTTACGTGGCCTGGGACCCTCGTACCTGAGAGACTGCATTACCCCATGTGTCCCTACTCGGCCTCTGCGTTGGGCAGAGGCCAATTTGCTGGTGGTTCCTGGCCCCTCAATGATGCGGCTGGCCTCCACATGGGCCAGGACCTTTACAGCCCTGGCCCCGGCCTGGTGGAACACTCTTCCTCCAGCTGTCCGGGCCCTGCGGGACCTTGGTGAATTCCACAGGGCCTGTAAGACTGAGTTGTTGCGCCGGGTCTTTGGCGTCCAGTCGCTGAGGTGCGCCCCCCCCCCCCACCTTCCTTGCTTTGCTCCCTGGTTCTCTTGCTCCCTATTTTATAATCTGTTTTTGCATATTTATTGCTATTTTTAGGGAGGAGTTTGGTTGCTCCCTTCATTTTGGGGTGGTTTTTAAAGGAATTGGATTGTGGGACGCCATTTTTATTGTTATTGTTTTGACCGCTGTTTACATGGTTTTAATGGTTTTAACGAATTTTAGCATATACGGTCACTATTGCGACAGTATTGATTATATTGTTATATACTGTACATAGATTATGTTGTGCACCACCCAGAGCCCCTTGGGGATTGGGCGGTCTATAAATAAATAAATAAATAAATAAATAAATAAATAAATAAATAAATAAATAAATAAAGCAATAAAGCAATAAAGCAATAAACAATAATGCACTAAAATATGTAAAACATATAAAAATGTTCAACCAAGGATGGAACGACTCAGAAAGTTCCCAATCCTATATCCTAAAACAAGTTCACTGTAACTAAACAAAGGAAGTGAAAGAAAGGAGGACTGGTTTCTATAGTATATCATCTATAATTCAAGGAGACCCCAGGCACCCGGAAGTTGGCAACCCTTCCCTGGAAAAAGTTCCATATGCATGCAGCCTAGCACAGTGATTTTGAACTAATAATGATGGTCTCAACAGATCTGGTCCGGCCCTTGTGATAAGAAATCCATTCCACTCAGAATCTATAGGGGAAAGTAACTACCCAAATTAACTACTCTCACAGAAGTAGTGTTTTTTTATTTGCAAATTAAAACTCTATTTGATATAGACATAAACAAGGCACTGGCGTGGATACAAGGGAATGTTTCTGAGGATGGAAGGAAGTCTGTTCGCACAGAATGAGTTTCTCACCATATCCTCCCAATGATGCCCCCAAAGGCACCCCGAAATGCCACTGTTTCAGCCCCAGGAAAAGACTTTGGGGCTGCAGTGGGAAGAGAGGCAAGTAAATTGCGCTCTGTGGTTGGAAATTTTTCCATTACCAGAAAACCTTACAATTGATCCATTCTCTCTTTATGCCCCTGGCCAGCCCCCACTATGCTGGTGGTGGCAGTGGACTACAATCCTATTCCATTCTAAAGGTGTTTCCTGGTCTGTTAATTCTTCTACAGTTCTGATCTCTTTTTATATCATGCATTCTTGATCTGAATTCACGCACCAACAAATCAGACCCATTCATTCTGTCAGATCCAGCTGAATCAAAACCAAACTTGACACAAGTGGTTTTGGAGGAGAGAGTGCAAGCTAGACTTCCATGCAGGTATTTTTAAATATAATTTGCAATATAGCTCAGTCCTGTTTCTTTTACCCTGTGCAGAATGGAGCTGCAACAGCTTCTAAAGAATTCTCAATTCACTCATAAAATTAAAATGTAAATTAGAATAAGAGTACTATAAATAACAGATCTGCAACTGCTGGTAACACAAACAAACAGATTTGCCAGATGTTAGCAGAAAACATTTTCAATGTCATGTCGAAGAGATTGGTTTTTCTTCCCTAAAGAATTAAAACTTCCAGCAAAATGAACTTTTGATGGCTTTTCCCAAGCTATGTATATATCCCAAAGCAACACAAATTCAAAGCCTGTGTGGAAATAGTATTGTGATTAATGTAATTTTTTATATACTTCAGGAAGTGCTACATAAAAGGTTATACTCCAAAGTCAGTACTTCCAGAGGCTGTCAGGATACCAACAAGTAGAAATTGGGGAAGGGGGGAATAAAAGATTGAGCCACTGGGGGCAGCAATGATGATGATGATGATGATGATGATGATGATGATGATGGTGATGGTGATGGTGATGGTGATGGTGATGGTGATGATGATGATGATGATGATGAT
Source organism: Sphaerodactylus townsendi (assembly GCF_021028975.2). NCBI lineage: Eukaryota > Metazoa > Chordata > Lepidosauria > Squamata > Sphaerodactylidae > Sphaerodactylus > Sphaerodactylus townsendi. Next base: position 49,857,571 of record NC_059426.1, read on the forward strand.
GATGATGATGATAATAATAAAAAATAGGAGAAGACTGAATGGAAGAAGACAAATGATAGGAGAAAGTCAATATGAATGACTCAAGGCTAGTGGCTGACTTTTTTCTAAACTTCAGTTTCAGGGCTACATGACTATAGTGGCCTGGTTCATTAGTCAAATCAAGGTGGTTTAAGAAAGCAATGGTTTGAGGTTACCATAGTTTGCCCATTTCAGATATAAGAGATCAGGTAAGAAATATTTTTTGGATTTAAATAATCTTACCTTTAAATGTTAATGGTTAATTATATTTACTTTCTATTTTTTATGGCAAATTCTAAATTGTGAATGCTTGTTATTCTGGAATTTGTATTGTTTTAATCCATTTTTATGATTGATCTATGACCATAAATAAATACATTTGAATCAGACATAAGAGCTTTTTTTGGTGAACTTAAAGGTGAGTGAGGGTATTGGCCAGCATGCAGAGGAAAAAGAGAGGAATGTGATCAAAATAGTGGAAACTCACTGTTACCTAGTCCAAAGTCAAGAATTATTTAGCTGTACAAAACCAAAGGCATTTGGCAGCTTTCCACAGTAGATCACTGGACTGTCATATATCAGAAGCATAGTGCCCCAAGAACATTTGGCCTCAGGATGTCAGAGTGAAGGGAAACGCACATTTTCCCTTTGCATACTACTGAAAAAAGCACAGAATTAATTAAAAGCAGTCTCTAAATCATGCCCAATATCATGCATGGGCTTAGATGGGCATTATTTAGGGCCATTCACCCTCCCTGCCTCCTTCCCCTCTCCCCAACTTTCCCAAAATGAGAAAGAGGGCTTTGCAAAAAAAAAACCCTGGAACTAGCCCTTCTCTAAATACAAACTGCCTAACAGCCCAGATTCACCAGATGTGCACTGATCAAAGCTTTCTTTGAATATTGTGATATCCCTCAAATGTTCTCAGTTCTAGAGCATGACACTGGTTTTACAAATGAAGTTCCTGGACCATTATAATCAAGCCAGAAAGGACCGTTTGGTCATTTTTCTGATATCAGAATCATATCTGGGTCAATCTTAATACCAATCGCAAGTGCCCTTTTCATATAAATTCTAGTATCTCTTTTTCAATAGAGCAACTGTATTATCATATCATAGCCCAAACTCTGCAGCATGTATTGGGTCTTGGATCCAGAAAAGCACCAGTTGGGATCCAGTCCAAATCCCATCAATGACAGTCATTGTCCAAAGTCTAGCCAAAACCTAGCAAAAAATGTCACAGTTTAGATCTACCGGTAACTCCAATTCAGTCAATTCTTTTCTAGGCACCACCAGACTATGAACAATTTTGAACTACTGGACTGGATGCAAATCAGCAGACACAATGGCAACAACAAAAACGCTGTAGCCAACAGGACCACTCAAGCTTCCAGAGATTCATTTCTGACTTCTTCAATAGATCATCGTACCCCTGCTCAGCACAGAAGTAAAACTAAAAAAAAGTCTAGATCATGTCCTTTGTGTTGGACCCATTGACAATTTAGGGCAATCCAGTGGTGTCCGGGAAATCCTGAGATTGACTAAAAGTAGCTTCTGTACAGCTCATGAAATCCCCCTGAATTATAACAAAGTTTCCTAAACCAGGCTTCTGCTAGCAGATTAAGTGACAGAAACTCTAATTAGTTCCTGGTCCCCAACATGAGGTAAATACTATCAATATTAGCCACTGAGAACCTGTGGAAAGCAAAAAAAAATGTCTTGAATGATCACCACCATTCCTCTCTCAACTCTCCTATTTAGGGTTGATGAAGGTCCCAGCCTGAGTCAAATGAGACAGCGAAACGTTAGGTCTCAGTCAGACAGGTCTCTGCTCCCCCATGTTGTTCGTAGAGACTTGGCATTGCACTATATCTAGGTCAGAGGAAAAGTTTCCTTCAAAGTCTGACCAGCTGCATCTATTTAGATGGACAGCAGACTTTAAGCAATCTTTCTTCCCAACAGTGCCCGTAGCCTTATTGGACTTTATAGCTGGAGAATGGAACACTGGCGTAGCCTATTCATCTGCAAAAGATGGAGCATGTGTGTCCATTGCACATGATTCTTCAGAGGCATTCTTGATTTCTTCCTCCATTGTTCAATTGTCAAGTTGAATCTTGGTGCTTCTTTTATCATAGTCTGCTTTAGCATTGATGTATCTCTCAGAAGCAAGAGAGAATCCTAATTTCAGCATCTTGTTACCTAGGCAGTGTTCAGTGTTTATTCTGAGCTCCTACACATGCTGTGCAAGCAGCTGGGGACCCCCACACACTGTCCTTTCCACCTCCAAAATCTTTGTAAGCAAAAAAAAACAAACAAACCCTGGAATCAGAGTAGAAGGGAAACTGAGAATTGACAGGAAAAAAATACATAGGCAGGAAGGAACAGGAAGATAGAGAGCAAGGAAAATGGAGGTGCCCCATATACAATGAGGGAGTAAAGGGACACTTTACCTCACATTATTTGGGATTGAGATTATTTCCTTTCATTGATTTATAGTGGGGTACAGACTGCCCCCGATCAAAATTTAACTGGCAGTATAATCCTATGGTCATTCAAGTATAACAATTTCAATTATTTTAGACTACAGTAACCCTGCACAGGATTTAGGGGAGCCAAGTATCCCACCATAGAGTGAGGACTCCTGGCCTGGGCTCGTTTATCCCTGATGCCTCTCAACAGGACAGCAGGAGAAAAATGTGTGGCAGAACTAGTGTGGCAGTACTAGTCCCAATCCACAGGAAGTTGTACCATTCTCCCACTGAAACCAGTGGCTTTTCATTTATGTTCTTTATTTCTTTTACTATTAATTAAACCAAGTTGAACAACCAATAAGAGATATTGTTTCGGCAATTGATTGAAAGCGTCCTCCTTTTCAAAGGGTTATACATTTACCTTTGAGCATTCCCACATTTCTACAATAGCAGGCAAATATCTAGCAACCCTGTCTGTAACCCATCCATCTTTGTTTCTTAGTAGCTTAATAGTGATCTTCTTTATGTTAGTTGCAACTTTTCTGTACCAAAGATTTCAAAAAGACTACATTGTGGTTCCCAGGATCAGGGCCATAGTGACTTGTAATTGGGTGCTCCTTAAATTTGAACAAACCTGTCTGGGATTAAAGCAAGTTATACTAATATCCTCAATGAAAATAATGCCAGAGGTAGAATCTTTTCAGATACAACAGAACATAACTCTCTTCCCCAGAGATTTTCATGAGATGCTCCCCAGTATTATTGGACTAACAGGAGCTGCAGGGAAGAGATGAAAACCCCATTATGATGTGTGCTGTCACTTGTTAGAGCTTTCTAAAAGTTATTCCACAGAGATCCAACAATCACAAATTTTCCGTAAGCATTAACTTCAGATGTCAAGTCTTCCTGCAACTAGTTATGTTCTTGAAATGCCTCTGTTGAAATTATTATTGCTGCTGCAGAGGTGAAGGGAAAATAGACCTGGGGGGCGAAATGGTAAGCTGCTGTTTCACTTTAGCCAGTGACCTGGGCTAATGAATAGTAGCATGGATGACTCAGAAACTCGTCCTTCTAGAACTGCTTTTATTTAAGGGAGGGCTGTTGTTAACCCCAAATTCCCTTGCAGAATTCCATAAAAAAACTTTTGCTACAGCAAGTGAGGCACACCTGGAATCAATTTCATGTTGCTCACTGTTTAAGGGCCATGTGCAGAACCAAATCAATATATTGTTTTGGTAGTCCTTTGAAAACAGGCAGGATATTGAATGATATTGATATCCTAAGTAGGCAGTCTTCACTTTAGTTGGAAGAATTGGCTGGAGATGGACAGGGATTGACAGCCTACCAGCATAGTCAAATGAGCAGTCAGTTGTACAGTTGGAATGATTTAATTAAAGAATAAAAATAATAAAATATTTAAGGAAATGAACATACACAAAGTCAACAAGATCTAAGAGAAAAGGGGGGAAGTTGGATAGCATTTCAGGGAGGGACATCTTGAAAGTCTGGCGCCTCTATCTTCAAAAATGGGCAGCCAGTGCTTACACACTCAGAAATTCCCCAGAATCTGCCAGGCTCTTCAGCAAGTTCTATGGTGGGAAAAATTACTTTTCTCACCATAGACTTCAATGGAGCTTTCTATTATACCCAGCTGGCTCTGTGGTAGAGGTTTCAATGGGAGGCACTCTGGTGGGGTTCTTAATCTGGGTGGGGGCATTTCCTGCAGGGCTGCTGGTGTGAGTCTCCTGAAAACAACCAACCAACTTTGCTAAAGTTTGCTTGGGAGGGGCAAATGCTGTGGGCATCAGGTTCACCTTCAACTCCTGCCTATTCTTTCCCGGTAGTTAATACAATGTAAGGATTCAAAGATCCTTCTGTGACAGACTTTTTGTGATATGAGGCATCAATATCCACTCCAAAGGTCAACATATTGATCCGGTAGGGATCAATGCTTCTTGTGGTTATCAGATTATGGAGGGTCTTATTTTAGTTCAAAGGATCAGATTCAGGTTACTGCACACATTTCCAAAAGGCAATAAGAAAAAGATTATTAAAAAAACCCTTTGGTACAAGTACTACAATAATATATACTTCATGATGATGTATAAAGATAAAACATAAATAGCACCAAATGAGAGTCGAATACATCATACTTAAATAATAACTTGTGCATTGCATTTAGGAACGATGCCCAGGCTAAAATTTATTTTACTTATTTTATTTTATTTATTTTAGCTTATTTTAACCATAGGCACACATTGACTTATATCTATTGCTGTAAATATCAAAGCATTCCCTGACCACAGGTTAGATCCAAAGTATCATTCCCAGAAGGCAGAGAACTCTTGGTAATGTTCTCCTAATAGATGGGAGCTGAAGTGTGTCTCCCTGTCTGTAGTTAAATGCCCAACTGCAACTGGCAAGTGTGGAGTAGGAAGGGAAAGCTGCCAGTTCATTGCCAGCAAGTCTCACTTCTTTCTTGTATCAAATGGGCATCTGCTGACAGCCCTGACAGGGTCCAGGAACCTTGGCCAGCTGGATGTGAAAAGAACTGAAGACTACAAGCTATGGTCATATGCCCTGTGACTATACTCCTGCTGCATATCCGCTGTGTTCTGTGGTTTGCTGAGGCTGCTTAAGCATGGTCCATTCTGCACAGCACAAAAAAAAAAGATGTCAGAAGGACATCTTAAAAAGAGGCAACTTCTTTTTACGCCACACAACCAAAAGAAGACATCCTGGGGACGTCTTTAGAAAAGCCATTTCTCATGTTTGTTCCAGACAGCAAAAGTGTCGGAGGAGAAAAGAGGCTTTTCCCACTTGACCAATTAGCTGTCTGGTCAGTTTCCTCTTCAGCTTGTGCCCAACATTTTGTGTGCTGTTGAAGGGATTTTCCCTGCCTTCATTTGCTGAACGTTGCCCAAGGACGTTAGTTCTACAGGCTCAGATTCTGGACATTTTTTCAGCCCAAAGAGTAGACAGTTGTACTTAGCTTGTCCTGCCGATTCTGGCAATATATAGTTTTCCTTTTTAAAATTTTCACTGAGGTGTCTGCGAAGAAATGCAGCCATGAATACGAAAATCTTAGCCACTAGTAGAACTGGTCTACCATCCATTGAGAAGTACGGGGTAGACCTGCCCTCCATGGACCATTTTAGTTTTTTCTTACTGCATAGAAAAGCAGAGAGCAAGCACCTGTATCTGACACCTATATTTGCTTTATATGGTTTATATTCAATATGAAACCTTTAAAATATGATATATAATTTCTTCCCAGTTCCTACAGATGTATGAAGTGTGTACCTAGACCAGGGGTCCCCAAACTTTTTAAACAGGGGGCCAGTTCACTGTCCCTCAGACTGTTGGAGGGCCGGACAAAAAAAAACTATGAACAAATTCCTATGCACAAATGATTGTAAAATGTTTGATTTCACCTTTCAGCATTTCTGTCATGGTCTATTTTTAGAACAGTGACCAAAGTATGTCAAGTACAGGGTGGGCTCCAAATATTGTTGGGGAGGCTTTGGAATACCTTCCCCTGTGAAAAAAAAGCAGAACTTTCCAAATGAAGCATTCCATCTAACCCAGGATCAGGTATCTTCCTGGGTTCTTTCCTCCCTAGCAGCCAGCGAGCGATTCGCCAGCCTGGCTGATGCCAATGGGAGTGAGGCGGAACAGAAAGCCTGAGAGCAACACATGGAGTAGCTGAGAGGGAAGGGCGGAGCAGGCATTGCCACATGTAAGGTTTCCAACTCTGGGTCAGAAAATTCATGGAGATTTGGGGGTGCCATCATGTAATTGCAATCAACAGCCGTTGGGGCCGGTTCCTCCTCTCCCTCGAGCCCCCACTGCACATGAATGGAGCCATCGCCGCCATGCCTGGCGGGCCGGATAAATGCCTTCAGGGGGCCACATTTGGCCCCCGGGCCGTAGTTTGGGGACCCCTGACCTCTTTGTTTCTGACCACTAAAGTTTTGGAAGATCAGTTTGACCCTCATAAAATCTGGATTTAAATGTTCTGTCAGTGGACCAGATATTATTAAAGAAGAATTCTCACACAATGTATTGTTCCGTCCAATGTATGAAAGCATCAAAATAATTTTTGTCTCCAAATGTAGAAATATCAGGATTTATCTTTGTACCTTACAATATTATTTAGTTATCACGGGGATGATGCAAACATGATTATCTTTGCTGAACAGTAGCAAAGCTCAGAGTAGTTTTTATTGAGCTTGGTACTTCATGATATTTTACTGATTCTCTGCCATTGATTGGAATTTATACCCACTTGTGAGAGAGTTTATACCCCCTTTTCATTATTTTGTTCATTGCTACAGCCATTAAATGAATCATACAAGGTCCCATGGTAAGTCTCAGCAGCCTTGGATCTTCATTTTTCATTCACCTTACATTTAATTCCTAGAATGGGCCCAGTTATTTTGCTTGTATTCCCACCTGTTTTATGAATCACCTTTTTTTGAATTGACTGTGCATTGTTCCACTAGTCATGGAGGAATTGATAGGTTGGTTTAATGAATTCTAACCATTCTGTGACTCTATATTTAGCTCATATTCTTTTTTTTTCATGCATTCATTCAATAATGCTTTCTCCTGCTGATCCTGCAACAAATATTGAGAGGGATTCAATGCCAAAAGCAAGAATTTGGGGAGCATTTCGAACAAATATTGAGAGGGGTTCAATGCCAAAAGCAAGAATTAGGGGAGCATTTCGAACTGCTGCTGGAGGGTGGAGTTGGGAACCTTACAGTGGAAGCCTTTATGTTGGAGAAAACATGGCATTCATCTTCATTTATGGTGACAGTCATGAAGAGAGTTGTTTGGATGAAAAATTGATAAGAAGGAATGTTCATACCTGCATTTATGTATTTAAACATTTATATCCCACCTTTCTTCTTGGTTCAAGGTGCTTAGAATAATAATTAAAATATCCCCAGCTAAAACAAAACAAAAATGAAAAGCCTTAAATCCATCCAGAAGCAAATCTTGGAAGGCTGCCACTCACCTGGGTCATGTGGGTGGCACATTTGACCCCCTGACCCCTCCCTCCCATCTCCCAGGCCAGTAATGCTGTTGCCTGAGACAGCACCATGTAGGGGGTGAAGCTGAATTTTAAAGGCACAGTTCCAGACACCATAAGCTTTTCCTCAGAAGAAGCTTATCTCTCACACACTGATAAAGTTCTGTTCTGAGATGGAGCTTGCTGCGACAAATATGTGTATCATCAAAACTCAAAACAATTATGCCTTTTTGCTACCAAACTATTGGTTTTATTTACATGCAAATATATGCAGATTAAGTGGGTAATCAAATTATAGTCTCTTTTAACTCTTTTACAGTCCAATTCGTGGGGAGGGATCCCCCTCTGGAGGCCACACTCCAGGTGTTTCAGGTGTGTCCTTGCTGTCATTCAGCGTCAGTAGGCCACCCATCCAAATATTAACTGGAGCGACTTTAAAAAGAATTATAGACAAACTGTTTTTTTTAATTGACTGTAATGTTTAATTGACTGTGAGTAAGTAACTTGTATCCATATTTAATAGGGCCACCTCTTTTTCTTGATGGCACATGTGGGGGAAAAGGTCATTTTCCTGTCAAATACCTCTTCATTTTTTACCAGATCATCGCAACTGTACAAAATGAATTTCTGGATACTGGTAGGTCAGTTGGCAGTGGGAAAGATTAACATAAGAGCAACCCAGCTGGATCAGACCAGTGATCCATTTAGTCCACTATCCTGTCTCACATATTTGCCAACCAGTTCCTCTGGTTTTGCCTCTTGGCACAAGGATACAGAGGCTGACGGCCTCTGAAAGTGGAAGTTCCGTTTGGTTACCAGGGCTAATTGCCACTGACAGGCAATTAGTCCGTGGACTCCAAAACAGATGAATCTATGGACTCCAAAGCAGGTGAGATCATTTACAACTGATACCTCAAATGTGCTCGTGAAGAAAATGCTAGCTATGCTGCAACGAGCTTCTTGGTTCAGCCAAAACAGTAAGAAAGTTTTGAAAGCAAGCCGATCAGATGTGCTGAGCTGCATCACCATCTAGTGGCCACACTTTAGTTTCAACTTTTATGTCGGTTCGTTGGGGGGGGGGGGGCAAGAAGTCCATCCAGACTCCCCACAGAAACACAGAACATGTTATAAGTGATGACACAGCATAGACATGGAAATGAGATAGAGAGGCTAATTCTCATAATTAAACAGCATAATGACAAAACTCCTCACTTCTTTAAAAAACAAATGAAACAATTGAATATAAAATAGGGGCTGTGTGCTATTTTTGTGCTTCCTTACCCTTGCCTAGCTCTTCCATTATAATTGCATTGACTCCCTGGAGAATTGCCTGTTAATTAATTGCCGATATGTATTTTCTGTTGGTTTCACAATTTAACCCTTTCTCTGTCACATAATTTTCCTATCTTCTCTCCATCCCCCTCCTTCCCTCCCTCCCTCCCTCCCTCCCTCCCTCCCTCCCTCCCTCCCTCCCATGCCAATAAAAGGCCTGATATCTCCAGGAACAATGATCACCAATGGTACTCTGTCAGTTCCCACTTGTAGTAAAGTGGACATTTCTCATGACTGTGGACAGTGAGTCACTTTTCTTCTGTCTCCTCAGTTTTGCTTCCTTTCAAATAGATGTTGCAGTACCCCATGTGGGGTCAATGTGGCAATTTAATGTACTTGGTTATGGCCATAATCCCTCCATCTAGATCAGCGTTTTGTTTTTGACACTGCCCACTGCCCACCCCAAATGCCTTAGGGAACGAGGACACTGTAGAAGGGACAGAGACTGAGGAGAAGTGCCTGCACTTTACATGGGCCATTTTCACCCAGCACAATTTAATCAAGTTACAATTGGTATTTTACAATCTGGGTCTATTTTATCACAATTTCTCCCTTCGCATGGCTGCCCATTTCTGTGAAGGAATCGAGTGAAGAGTAGATATGGCAGAACGGATGAGACTCTACTTACGTCTGCTGGCTACCCCATCCCTCTTCACTGTATTTTCATATTGGCTAGGATTTTGTTTCCATTTTCTCAGCTCCAGATTGTTACTGAACACAGCACCATATGTTTATAATCTTCAAAACAACCATTAACACCGAGTGTGGAAAGTATTTATTTTTTAAAAGGAAGAATGCAGTATGAAAATACACAAATTGAAATCTTTACAGATGACAAGCTGTCCTTATTACACCAGAGGCAGGGGAGATGCACAAGTATCTTTTAAGATTCCATCAAGAGGCTGTTCTCCTGTGCTGAGCAAGAATTCTGCCTCCCAGATAGCCAAGGACTTCCAGCCTATGTGGGCTCTTCTAAAACCATGCCATTCTGAGAAGAAAAGTCAGAGCCCCACACATTACCAGTGAACAGTCCAACTGCAATAAGTGAGCACAGTATCGTAGTTACAGTGCTGGACTAGGATCTCGGAGATTCCGGATCAAATCCCCACTCTGCCATGAAGCGTGATCCCCCTCTCCACCTAACCTACCTCACAAGATTGTTGGGGGAGGAGGAAGAGGACATAGTTAGGTATGCCACCCTGAACTCCTTAGAGCAGTGATAGCGAACCTTTTCAAGATTGAGTGCCCAAATTGCAACCCGAAACCCACTTATTTATCGCAAAGTGCCAACACGGCAATTTGACCTGAATACTGAGGTTTTAGTTTAGAAAAACTGGTTGGCTCCGAGGCATGTGTTACTTGGAAGTAAGCTTGGTGGTAGTTGGTGGCTTTTCTTTGAGGCAACCGTGCAACTCTTCCAATGGGTGAATCACGATCCTAGGAAGGTTTACTCAGAAGCAAGCCACATTGCCAGCAACCAAGCTTACTCCCAGGTAAAAGATCGCACTTCAGTTCTTCGCATGAAAATCAGTGGGGTTTAACAGTGCTTAACAGGGTTACCTACATTGCTTCCCCAAAACTAGGTCTTATGTTTAATGCTAATAATCAAGCCCAGCGGCCCAGGCCAGCCTAGATGTGTGTGGGGGGGGCAACTCTGTGCATGCCCACGGAGAGGGCTCTGAGTGCCACCTCTGGCACCCATGCCATAGGTTCAGCACCGCTGCCTTAGAGAAATTATAATTTTAAAATATATTAAATAAATAGACCTGTACCAGCTGGACCGGGGGCAGTCCCTGTTCTTTGGAAATTCTCACATATACATCAGAAACAAGCAATGCAAATGGTGCCCCCCTTTTGTACTTCACCAAATTCCAACAGAGTACATTAACAGATGGGGGCAGGGTTTGGTTCCCTGGCACACATGTTCTCGTTTGATTAAAAATAGCATCTACACATGAATTAAAGTGTTTGTCTGTGTTGCTCTGCCATCAGGGCTAAAACTAATGACAGAATGGGAAAGCAGATTTTTATTGTGATAAAGCATGGCTGCTCACTGTTTTCATGTAACATTGCAATCATTTAAAGAGATTATGGGTTTTTACGCATTCAGTGCTTACTTCGAGGTTGTGTAGTTTGCAGTGGATTTTTCCCACAGTTTTTGTTTGTTTGTTTGAATGGGAGTCTCCCGCTGTGATGTGTCCATAGATGAGCTGATCCACCATTTGACCAGCCCATGGTGGTGCGTTCCAGGTGTTCAGGAGCCATTCCGGGGTGGGGGCAAGCAACGCTGCAACAGGGGCAAAGGGCGCGCACGTGCCCCAGGCACAATTCCCCTTTGCTCTGCCCCTGCCTGCCCTCCCCCACTTCTGTGCTCTATCCAATTGAGAGCAACTGCTGCTGAGCAGGTGGGAAAAGCCAGAAAGACCAAAAAAACCCAAAGGAAGCAAAAAACATGTTGATTCCGTTGCTTTCCCCTGAAAAAGCGGCACTAACCAGTTTTGGAAACTATGGGGAGAGTCCGAACTGGGATTGTGATAAGCTCTGAACAGGGGGAAATATGTGCGTAACTGAGAATCCAACCCAAAGGGAATGTATGCTGAACGCAAAGGAGACCAAATGGACTCAATGGCCTGAGATTTCCTAGCTCATTTGATTTAGTGCAACTATGTCTGCTAGAGGGAGGGGACTGCCAAAAGCTTAGCCTTTAACTCTAATTGCCCTGGAAACTTCATTGAAAATGCAGCCCATACGCAAAGCAAATAAATAGCTAAAATGACACTGCAGCCTATCTGTCATTTGCAGAGAGGGAAACCTGAACATCAGTCAGTCTCTGTTTCCCCCTCCATCTCTGTAGTCCTGCCTATCCCATATGCCCAATATTTAATATTGCCTGGGGGCGGGGGGGAGGCAAACCATAGCATGTTTCTTTCCTTCCTATCTGTCTTGCCTGATTCCCAATGAATGCAATTGAAGCCTAACCACCTGGCACCTTTGCAGACAGATCCAAACATCAGTGTAGGAAAGCAAGAGCCATACTTATGCAGAATTTTTTTTTTGGGGGGGGGGGTCCATCCTTCTATAGCTACTGATTAGTAGAAAGTGAACAAGCTGAGCACAGAAATGCCAGTCAGGTTGATTTTGTTCCCCGTGTACCTAAATACGTGCATATCTGCTGATGCCAAGGCACTCTCTCTCCCCCTCTCTGCCCAAGCCACTTCAAATTAGCTGCCAAGTAAAGTGAAACCAGGTAGCAGTGAAGCAGAGCAAATCATCAGGCTATCAAATAACTGCTCTATAATACTGGGAATAATTTTGTTCCAAATCAGGACACTTCCAGGATTTACGAATGACCACAGTTCAGATTGCAATTTGAATAGTATACTTTTGACTGAACACCCATAGAAAAGAATTTTAACTGGAAGCGTCCCCACTTGTTACTGCAGTCGCATCATGGGATGAAATTATTAAATCTTCCTTCTTTAAAGGTACAGTAGCCTTGTCAGCATCTGGCTGTTATGATGTCCTCTTGTTCACATCTGGTTAAAGATACCAAAATCTACCAAAACTTGTACAGCAACCTTAATCAGAACACAATGAGTGCCATGTGCTCTGGGACAAAACATTCACTGGACTAAGAAGCTCAAGGTCATGAGGTCCAAAGACATAGCATGCACATCATTGAATTTATCCAACTATGTTTATGTGTACAGCCCTACACTTGGTTTCCTCTATGCTAACACAACACAAAGTTTGCAGTCTCCTTACACACAGTCACCATCTAAATATATTGATGATTTTTTACAGTCTTCCTTCATGAATTATCAGGCTCTGTTTTGTGAGTCCTGAACCTTAGAGGCAATATGAATCTGTACAAACCAGTGTTGATTGCATATTGTAGTAAACTGGGTACCTTTTAAGGCTAAAAGAATCTGCTAAAAATACACTCCACATCTTTTAAGTTTTCATACTTCACTCCTCCAGTCCTGAACAAGTTGCTTCACAACTTTACAAGTTAATTATCTGTAGATTTGTTTGCACCGTTTCTATCAAAACAGATGAAAATAGCCTCCTGGTGTTTCTACTATTATTAGGAACTGACCACAATCATGCTTAGATCATTTCTGAAAATAATCCTCCCATCTTTCTTGGTGCTGCACTCTGGCTGACCCAGAGCTTGTCGGAGCTGTTGCTTAAGACCAAGGGGTGCAGTGTTCATGAAGTCCTTTGTCCCTGTAAGGAAGTCAAGTGTATGACCTCCAGTGGTATCTCCATCAATAAAACATTCAGTGATATCCCAAACTGAAGGGAAATCATACACTTGGTATTTGACTCCCATTCCCTCCAAGACAACTTTGATGTCATCGGCCGTAATGTAATGGCCACTGTCAGTTGGGGGTAGACAGTGTCTGTATTTCTTCCATATAGAAGCCCATCCACTGTTACCTGTTGGAACACATCATATGGAATGGTTAATTTCTCTAAATCAGTGAGACTCTCTCAGTCACTGGAGGGATGCTTGTGATTCTTTGATATAGCATCTATGGATCTTCTGAGCACTGGTCTCCAATATGTCTTCTGAAACAAGTTGCTGGTAAGTGGCAAAGCTAATGGGCTTGTGGTTGACATGGGGTTGCCACCTTGAAACACCTGTCACCAGAAGAACAGGTAAGCTGCAAGCCTCTGTGAGGAGTAGGCCTCATGCCAGGAGTGGATGCAAAAGAACCATTTTGGTTGATGGTAACTGCAGATGTGAGTACCACTGCTGTAAATGTTATATTAAATTGAGGGAACTACATGGTGCTGTGGGTCTGTGCTTTGTTATTAGATGCATAACTTAATTGTAAATACTAGGTAACTTGGAAGCAGGAGAGGGATCGAGACAGGCAACTTTGTTCTCCTCCCTCCACACTATTATGCACGAACATGAAAAATCAGTCATTTTTGCTCTGTGTTTACTTCAAAATTGTCACATTGAGAGCTGCTCTTAGTCAGCTCACCCAAGCAAGCCATGCCCAGCAGATCAGCATAGAAGTAATGAGAAGTGACAAGGAGCAAATCAGAAGAGCTGGTCCAGACGCTGACCTTTTTTAAAGACAAGCTGGCACATCTATTCACTATCAGTCTTACTTGTGGGCAAATGCACCAGCTTGTTACTTGAAATGGAAAGCTTGCAAGGCACATGATGTCTATCCAGATGTTGAAAGAGAAACCGCATCAATGAACAAATCCAGAAGTCGGGCCTGAACCTGGGGCACCACTTGAGATGAGGTGTGAGCTAGCTCAGCTGTTACTGACATGTCAGACTAGATTGGATTAACCGCTGAATACGTGTGTCACATTGGAAAGGTAAGCAGACATAGTAGACAAAATGCAAGCACTATCATAATATATTACACATTACTCCCCATTATTCCATAACATAGAATACGTAACACAACGTGTTCTGCTTTTTACCTGAAGTTCTATATTTAATTCAGGCAACCATATGATCTACGGCACAGGTGTCAAACTCGTGGCCCTCCAGATGTTATGGACTACAGTTTGACACCTATGATCTACGGCATTAGTCCTGTTTTCAGTGAAGATGGGTGGCTGGAGCATTAAGAGCAGGTGACTTCACAATTCTTTTGTCATTGTTTTATTTACATATAAAAGATGCAAGGGTGTTAAATTCAGTAGCAACAAATTAAGAGTACAGGGCTGACAACTCTGCCTTGGCAAATTCTTGGAGAATTGGGGCAAAGTTTATGGAGAGGAGGCAGCTCAGCGGTGATCTGATGTCATTCTAGGACTTGCATTTCTCCTAGACTCTATGACAGGAGTCCCCAACATGGTATCCACCAACACTTTTCCTAGTACCCATCAAAATGGAATGGGGTTTTAGCTCAGAAGGGTTTCTGACGGATTTATAAAATGTTGAACAATTATTATTAGAGTCCCTGCCATTTTGTGCTTTGCTCCACATCTTGTGGCAGTCCTTTCAGGTTGTGCCACCACTCTGGGTCAGAATTCCAAAGGTGCACACAGACACAAAAGGTGCATGCAGGGTATGCATCATGGTACATAATTTGCCCTCCAAAGCTGCTAATTCCTCTGGGGAAATTTATCTCTGCAGCCTGGGGATCAGCTTTAATTCTGAGAGCATGTCAGGCCCCACCTTAAAGTTAGTAACCCTTTAAGAATTACCAGCAAAGAAAACGAAGGAAACAATGAATTTTAGTTCAAAAAACCCAGTCATTTCC
Organism: Sphaerodactylus townsendi; assembly: GCF_021028975.2. Classification (NCBI taxonomy): domain Eukaryota; kingdom Metazoa; phylum Chordata; class Lepidosauria; order Squamata; family Sphaerodactylidae; genus Sphaerodactylus; species Sphaerodactylus townsendi. The sequence goes on from NC_059426.1 coordinate 49,872,672, forward strand.
ACTCAGCTAATTAAAAACATGTAGAGAGAATACACAGGGAGTCAGTCCTTCCTATGTCAAATTGAAGTGTACTGAGCTAAGCACAAAGGTAAAGCCTAACTGTCAGCACAACATAAAATGTGACACAGAAGTTGTCAAAGGAGCCTTTCATAAATGGCATTGGTTCATCAGTTGTTGTTAGCCACTCTTGCGATTTTTTGTTACTTCAGTGACTGGAATGAATGTGGGTTTTTTTTCCATTTCAGATGTTCATTCATTTGCAAATGGATTCACATCTCTGCAGCAAAGCAGACGTTTCGTTCAAGCCAACAGAATCTGGAGCCTATTTAATTACTGCAGGAGAATCTACTTTAAAAAATATTCAATGCTTTTTTAAAAATAAAAGCCTCTTACCTGATAAAATTATAATGAGAAGTTTAGCATAACAATCTAGGCAACTGTGAAAAAACTTGATAGTATTTGCAATATTCTCCACGCGATACAGCATCTAAAAGAGACAATTGGCACTAAGGAAAATAAGCATATTGCTAACACTGTAAGTAGCACTAAGAACTTCTGACAATGAAAGCAAATCTGTGTCCCAGTTGCTATTACCCTCCACAGAGATGACAACAGGACAATTTCTAGTCCCATTCTCCAGAGTGGGGCACTGGAGAAAGGCCATATTAATGTGGTGGTCTGATAGTTGAACTGAGGGTAACATAGCATGGTGCTTTATGGGAACATTCTGCTATATCCTTATCATTGGACTGTTGCCATGAGCTTTAAAGCATTTGGGTAGAAGGAATGAAGAATAAGATGTCCCAAAGAAAACAGAGTGTACCCATGGTTAGCCAGTCCTCAGCGGATTCCGTATGGGCCAAAAACAGTGGTGTGAAAATGGTGTAAAATGGTGTAAAAGGGTTTACACCATTTTCACACCATTTTCACACCACTGTTTTTGGCCCATGCAGAATCCAGCTTCTTTTTAAAGTCACCAAGGAAACCAGAAGACATTTGCTGCTCAGAATGGGCTTCACTGAACAGGACTACAGAGTGTGGAGCTGCCCCTCCAGATTGTAGAGTTGAGCAATTTAATAATTTTGATAATGAGGTGAAGACTAAAATCAAGGAAACTGGTAACAAAAATAACCTAGGATTGAATCAATTTCCCTCCAACTTAGATGCCACCTTCAGTGTTGAGAGATTGAGGGACAGGGGTGCTGTGTGGTTTTTGGGCTGTATGGCCATGTTCTAGCAGCATTCACGGCCATACAGCCCGGAAACTACACAGCACCCCAGTGATTCCGGCCGTGAAAGCCTTCGACAATAAATTAAGGGACATTTGAGTAATTTTGTGCAGGGAAGTCCCAAATGACAACATTCAGACTGCACTTCCCATTAGTGGTGATCATGCTCCCCATTACAGTGGTGCCATTTTTTAAGATCCACCAAAGTAAGGCCACAAAGTTGTGGATGGCATTTGTGACCCATACAGCTACTGCCAGTGATGCATACAAAGAGAATGATTCTAAGCTTACCAGCCTCAGCTCCCTGTCCTCACCTCTACTCTTCACTCCAGTGGAAACAAAAGTGCAGGGTGGGAAGCAACATACAACCAGATGTGAGGCTGTAATGTTGTGTGTGTGATGTCCCTCCCCCTCATTTTTGCTGCTGCTGGAGCAAAGTCGTCTTACAACTCAAAATGATTCACTTCTCACTGTATTAATTCCTTTGAACGGGGAGTGATCAAGTCTAGTATGAATAAGAAGCTCTACTTAAGTGGGTCATCAGCAGCTCTTTCAAACTCATGAAAACCATGGAATTGATTCTGACTAATGATATAAAATGGTCCACCTGAATAGAAAAGCTGCTTTTCGGTTTCTGTCAAGCAACGCATATTTAGCATTTAACAAAATATATGCTGTCACCATATACGCTACATTGGGTTTTTTAATACTTCTCCCACACATTTGGTGCAAACATCTTTTACATTTCCATATCTAATGGCAAACCTGGCTGACCCCCATATGGGTGACAAAAGTCACAGTTCTAGAACACCCAGAAATGAGTCAGGAAAATTAAACAGGGGTATATTAAAAGCTAACTCACTTTTTCCAGCTAGGTTTTTGTGAATAAAAGTTTATTTCATCCCTTTTTTATTGCATTTCTTGCCCACTTGTTGTATTATGGTATGTCATGCCTTAAACAGTTTTATTTCCTCTACCCTAATCCTACTGCCCTGTTAACTGAAGTTTTCAGTTGGTATCTGATTGTTTTATTCTGTAATCCCCTTTGAGTCTCAGTAGGAAAAGTGATCAAGGAAGGAAGGAAGGAAGGAAGGAAGGAAGGAAGGGTGGGTGGGTGGATGGATGGATGGATGGATGGATGGATGGATAAAATGTTCACTCATTAAGAAGCTATATTTGTAGAAGTTAGACATCTCTATGTGCTTGAAAAACTGCTAGGAAGATATGAATAACTTAGTCAAAGGAGGAAATAATCTTCAAAAGCCAGCCTAATGAGGACTGAAAACATTTTTCAATAGATGGAATGGTGTATTACTTAAATGTGTAAGTGGGGAAAGGGAGTGCTCAGGTTCTTTGTAAATCCAGCAAATTGAAAACCATGAGTTTGTACTGCACAAACCAGGAAGGTTTATACAACTGATGCTGAATTTACCTGGATCAGGTGTATGAAGTCATATTTCTTTTCTACATTCCCTTCTTTTGCTTGCTTTTCATATTCCATGGAGGTCTGCTGGTGCCAGGTAAATGAGACATTTTTGAGATCAGGAGAATTCTTAATTGCCTCTGTTTATGAAAAAAAAAACACCAAACAAAATTCAATAAGGCAAAATGTATGTTCCAGTATCTTCTTTGGATAGTAATGCAATGCTATACCTTTGTATGCCAGAATATGATGTGGGTTGGGCTCTATAACTTCATTTGCAATGAAGGCTCCTGGATGCTGAGACTGGATTATTCTAATCATTTTCAAGTCTTGTTCCCCTACACAATAAATATACATGAAATCTTATCAAAAATCTTGCTTTTTTGAAGTCACAGTTTTTTGCTTAACTTACAGCATAGCTTTGGAAGTTACACACAAGGACCATCAGCCACTTCCGTAATATTCACTTCTAGAGTGGTTTCTGTGTGTTTTATTAAAATGTTGTTCTGACATCTGTGTTGACCCATACTGATGGAAGTGCATCATTTTGGGATTACAAAGAAGGGATATCAAATTTATTAAATAAACTGTTAACCTTAAAGTAAAACAAGACTGCATTGCTGGAGTAAAAAACTTTCTAGACTTGCTTGTTATCAGGAGCAACTCACTCAAACAAAAAGCATGAATGGAATATTGCAAAATGTTAGTTAAAAATTATTCTTTACCTGTGCCACTTCCCACACCTAGCACACTGATAGTAGATTTTCCATTTCCAACACTGAAATTATAAGCATTTATTATTAAAGTATTTTGCAGTTTAGTTTATTCACCTGCATGTTATTGTTATTAGTGCACTGACAAAAAAATCCGAGAACTTTGGGTAGGAAAATATGTTATGTGCGTTCCTCCAAATTCATAGCATAGTTTACTTTTTGCATTATGAGAAAGACTCTGGAAATCTACATGGCCACCCTCAGTGATGATGAGCTAAAGAACCTGTTTTGTGACCTGCTAAACCTAACACAATTTGTGACCCGCTAAACCTAACATAGCTCACAAGATATATATGGTGTCTCATTTTAAGAATCACTGATATAAATAGGCAAGATTTTAAAAAAATTTTTATTAGATTTATGCTTCACCCTTTCCAACTGAAGTTGGACTGAGGGCAGCTTACACACAGGTGAAAACACTGTGGACAAATTTAATATTTTCAATTAATCAACAATGCTCTGCTATGGCTGGATCAGTGTTTAAGAAGATGTTATCATGTTTTATAAGGGTCCTTAAAACTTGAATTTCACCAAAATTAAGATGGCAGCCTTAAGTGTTTACCTGGGAATAAGGCCCATTGAACTTAATGAAACTAGTTGTTGAGTTGGATTCAGCCTATGAAGCTTATTTCCATTTTGAACAGTGCTAGATAAAAATTAAATATGGTGGTATAGGAATCAAGTTAAAATATCTTCCTGACACAAACTGACTAGTAAAGAGAGGAAAATGAAGAACATTTGCTGATGAAGTAGATAATTTTAAATTAATTTAACAAATCTTTAGCTTTCACATACAAATAAATACATAAATAGATGAAGGTAGATACACCCTCCCCTTCATTTCAACTGAATCCATGAAGGTGATTTACAGCCATTAGAAAAATTGACCATTCCTTGAAGCAGTGGCATTGTATGACATCTTTTCCAAACATTGTGAAATGGTTCCTTACCTGGCTACTATATTTGGCAGTTCCGTTTTATTGAACTGGTCCATGCACTGGTGTTCAGTTGAATGGTCTAAGAATGACTGAAAGGCCCTTGTGTATTCCTCTGCTCTAAGGCTTCTCATGGAGGGCGTCACACAGATCTCTTTGGGAAGCAAAACTGTATTGGTATTTGTTAATAGCGGGAGAGAAAAATCATTATATCACATAATATGATGGAGAACTTCAGTCTTATTGAGAGTAGAAAAACCCAGCAGATGAGGTTATGCAAAAGCGTATTTGAGAAGCTCCAGTGGAATCAATAAAGCAAAGCTTGTTGATGGAGGACTGTCAAGGAGCTGTGATATTTGACATTTTTTATGTCATTGTACACTTTTTGGCACACTGCTGATTTCCAGGAGCAAGTAACCTTACAAATTTATCGATTAGGCCAAAACTATTAATGTAAAGATATACATCTGACAGTAGACCTTTACTTGGCAAGTTTTTTATAGGCTTATTTAGCCAGTGCTACCTAGCAACTGACAAACTGTAAATGTGACTTGATGAACAACCCGCTCTTTGAGTTACACTGACTAGACAACTGTAAGATTACTCATAAATCCTCCCTGCCTGGTGCAGCTCCAAGTTATGCTGGCATAGTGAAGTTTATACCAGCATACCTTTAATCTAACGTACCCTGTCATAAAAAGTGTATGTTAAATGTGCAGAGTTGGAAGTTGGATAGGAAAAGAGCAGCTTTGTTGTCATCCTAGTTCTCCTCTGCCAATGTAAAGTTATGCCAGCAAAAGAGCTAGTGTGCCAAAATACACACCTATTTGAACCACAGGCCCATTTTGCATGGAAGGGCTACCCTGGGGCTGTCCAATGTGCAGTAGTGCTGGGATTTGGCAAGTGCCAGTCACACAATCCAGTAATGAAGGAGTTAATTGTTGCATGCTAATTAGTTAGAGATGTCAGAAGTCAGTGACCAGGTAATTGATACCTATTGGTCTAGCAGACTTGGGGTGGACTACATGCAGTTCTGCATGTAGGCTTTAGGTATGTGTTCTTTGTTACACTCTGCTCATGCTCAGTAGATTGTTAGCCATGTGATAGTCAAGTAGCAAGCTGGCCGAAGGAGCTGGCTAGATAGAGATATATTTACTTGTTTTCTATCCAAGTTACCCTTCCCCATTTTTATAGCTAGTAAACTTTATTTTCAGTAAGCAACTGTCTCTGAATTTTTATTGCATGTACAACAAGTAGGCTTGTAGTGGGGTCTCCTCACATTTCTCTGTTTACATGTGAGGAGGCAGCCCACAGTCTGCAGCACCATTTGTCTGCTGAACTCTGCCAACTCTCAGTTCCTGATTCTCTTAACTTCACCCATCAAATCAGCCTTAAAGGCACAGATCTCTTCCCCTCCACTGTCCTCCCGCCCTCTTTCTCTCTTCCTGCCGCTGCTCCTGCAGCAGGGAAGAGAGAGGCTTGTTTTAAAAGAAAGGTTAGTTTGGGGATGGTGGAAGCAGAGTGGAGGAGGTGGGGTGGAGCCAAAAAGAGATCCTGCTTATACTATTCCTTTTGAAATCTCTGTGTTATTATTATATCAAGATATTGATATCTCAATATAAGCATTTAGAGGAAGCTGGCAACATGAAAGGGGGGTGAGGAGGAAAGTATGGACGGCAGGGTGAAGCTAGGTAGGCTGGCTGTGGGCAGAGGGAACTTGTCCAGGGCAAATATGTGCTCACTGGCAAATCTGTTTTGCTCTGGCAGTGAAGCAAATCAGAGTTGTGCTAGAAGTGGGTCTTGCTTGCCACAGAGAGAATGGAAAGTGAAAGCAGGATTTCAGAAAATACATCCATGCAAGGAATCTTGCTATGGCAGACATTTGCCCTCATTCTGCAACAGACACATTGTGGATAATTGGCTAGAGAGAGCTCATTCCTCTTCAGCCAAGTGTAGCACAGTTCTAGGCATGCTCCAACCTCAGCAAGGGAACAAAATGCCTGTCATGGGTAACATCTGTTACAGCTGCTTTCTACTGTATGCACTGTCACCATGTTCCTCTTGCCTTTTCACAGCAACCAAGCAGCCACCCAGTGCTTACTAATGGAAGGCCACTCCTTACCCCCAATGAAAGCAAACATAGAGGAGTATCAGTTACAAGAAGGGATATGCTAGCAGTGGTTCTTATACAGGGGTTATCCCATGTTTATGTTGGGGCAGGATTGTGGTATCTAGGGGAAATGATTGCAATATGAAATTTATAAAGTTCAGCTTTATCCTGCATGGAGGTACAGGAATGCATGAAACTTCATCCATCATTGACTTTCATTCAGCATTCAAAGGCATAGGAAACATGAAGGAACAAAAGAACAGCAACCCCTATTCCCCTGGCAGGCATTTCATTGATGTTTAATTAAAAACAGTGTGTATTTCTTTCAGCAGTTTGATATCTTTGTGTTATTTTTATGACTTGCTTTTTGCATTTTGTGATGTTTCCATTCTGCCACGTGTTGAGTGGTAGGTTCCAAGCAGTGGTAATCTAGGGCACGGCAAAATTGATTGGTGGCTGCTATTCATGGGAGATGTCTCTGGGGACATGGTTCTGATTGCTGGGCGATAACAGAGTTGCTTGTGATGCTGCGAGATTAGCTGTCGATGTTGCCATGCTGCCTTCCCGTCCTACTGCCAGTCCTGTGCTTCTGGCTTTGAGGCTGGGGAAGCAACTAATTGCTCTGATAACAGTTCTGGATCAAAGAGCTGCCTTGCCCATCATGTAGACATTTTTTTCCCAGATAAAATTAAAGCAAACAGATTAAAACAAAATGAACACTTTAATTAATTTTCAGAAGTACCTGAATCGTCTAAAGAGTTCAACAGCACATCTGTTTCAAAACTCTCGCTTTTTGATTTCCTGTGACAAAAAAAGAGAGAAGAATTGTCGAGAAGTCCGAATAACCACCTCCCTGTTCTTCTGCTGCCAGTGAAAGCAGCCCACAGTTATCCTTTGAACCCTATAACTGGGAATATGTGCTCATTGGCATACCTGGCATCAGCTTCATGAGCGGTCCTAACTAGAGGCAACCTGGATCCATTCATGGGACAAAATCCTTTGGGGAATACTCCAGCCCTTAAACAGCCATCTGTAATTTGGTTTGGCTTGGCTTTGCAGAATCTGAATCAGGAATGATAAATGTATTGTTAAGGCTAATTTAGATCATCATTTGCTAGACACTCTTTGAAACGAAAACTTAGACTGGTTAAGTATTTGTAATCAGCCCTCTGAGATTCTGCCATTTCCTTGCAACATGGATGACAGGCCTCTCAAAAGAGGCAGATTTTGGTGGTATAGTTCACTGATCAGATTAACAATACCATTTTAGTATTCAAAGGTACAGTTAGCTACATATAGTGCACAACATATAGACATGCTTTGGTCTGTCTAGGCTGATATTTTCAATTCTGGCAGTTTCTCCAAGGATTGAAACAGGGATCTATCTCCCCTGAGATCTTTTTAACTGGATAAACTGGGATTTCAGTCTGGGATCTTGCACATGAACATTGTGTGCTCTATCGGTAAGCTGTGGCTCTTCCCAAACAAAATCTTCCCAAATAAAGTTAGTAGTTTGAATATATATTCAGTCCAGCACATTAGCTAATATGCTGTTACAAAAGTCACTGATTTCATACCAACATTCAAATAAGCCTTTCATTTCCATAACTCCAAGCACTAAATAGGTTTAAAATAGGAAGATTTTACATTGCTTACAAAATGTGCTATTTTGAATGGGGAAAAACAAGATGGCAAAGGATTGAGTATTGATTGGTTCTGGTGGGTTTTCTGGGCTGTGTGGCTGTAGTCTGATGGGCATTGAGTATTGAGTTTCTTCACTCAGCTTACAGTACTGCTATGTTGTTTCTGATTTTTTTTGAAAAAAGAAAAAAGAAAGACAGATGCAACTGTGTTTCTTGTAAGTTTGTGTCTTCACCTACCTTTGCTGGCAGCTGAAAAATACTGAACATATCACCTCAAACACTCGCAATGCTCTCTGAATCTTGCTAATTCACCTGGTATTGTCCATTCATTTTTCAAGCCACTTTTTAAAGCCATAAAAAAATTAAAATTGGCTTTTTTGTTAGTTGTTAATCCATGGACAAAACCATAAATACCCAGGGTGTTGGAGTCAGTGCATAAAACTAAGCACAGAGAACAGTTATTGCATTCCAATGGATTGAATGACAGACATCAACATCCCTCCAAAGACCCTGGGTGGTGCCAGGGAAGGTACCCCGTCCAAAATTCAGTTCACTGCAGGTAACACTGCCCTGTGTAACCTTCCTCCTAATGGTTTTGGAGTGTTTGTGAAACCTTTCACTGATACAGTTTTGCAAGATGGTGAGCAATCCTTGTTGATACACAATGTAGCCTTCTCTGATGTGGTAATTAAAGTTGTTGATAATATTAATAATCATATATCAACAAAGCAAGTCTCCATCTTGAATCAGCTATCCAACACACAATCAGTACTCTCTCCTCCTGTGATAGTATCTTGCTGAAATCAGAATGATTCTTCACATATCTCTTACCTTTTCACCTTTGCCACTGGCTCCATGTTGTCTGTGGGCCTTTCGCATGCTCTTTCCTCCTTTAGTATGACAGTCTGGTTCACCTCTGGTTTATATACTCCAGCTGAATGTCAGTATACGAAGTACAGTATTCAAGTGCGGTTGGCCTTCTCTCACTCTTTACCAGTCCTTCTCTGATTTCCCCACATCTATTTCAAAGCGATATCTGCTTTGAATCATCAGTGCTAAAGGTTACAGGCAGATTCGTCTCTTAAGGTGATACGTTCATCTGTTACTGTCACTGTATGCCTAGCCCACTGAGGACCCGTAGTATCTGAGAATGTCCTTCCTCACACCTGTTATCACTCCCCCACAAACTGCTTGAATTAGTATGCTCTGGAAGAAATTTGATCTTCACAACATGGATAACTGATGAAATCATAATGTTAGAGCCCTCTGTAATGCATTTAAGAGACCTGGCACATAAAGTGTCTGGAGAAAGAGATGACATTTCAAAGGGGATACAGAACATACCATTTCTCAGTTCTGTGCAACACCTAGCTCACTGTAGGTACTAAATATAGACACAACAATTGTGGGTACTACATATACAACGAGCAGATAGTACAGGATGCAGCATTCGTAGCAAGCAGCATAGTATAGCTTGCTGTTAATACTGGGCAAAGACTAATGTTGAAATATGTGAACAATAAGTTACATTAAGTGCACTGCACTTACCATTCTCTGATCCACTTCTGCTGGGTTCTGGGGTGTCCAATTATCAGCAAGCAACAGTGTGTACATAACCGAGTGATAAGCTGCTTGTCTGTAATGCATATATATCTCAGATTACCTCTTAATATAAACTGTTGTGACAGTGTAAAGTAACACTGTTTCAATATATTCTCATTTGTAAGTCGCTTGACAAAAAACTGTAGAGTTACCATGCACCAAAAAACTCTTTCAACAGCAGCAGCAACCTCTGTTACAGTCAGCTGATTTCCCAGCTGCTATCTGAAATGACAAAACAGTTTCCTTGGAGAGCACTGAAGTCCTGGGAATTCATTGCTCATACTTTGCCTTGCAGGGTCTGTGCATTTGTCCTCTAAGGCAGGGGTAGGGAACCTGCGGCTCTCCAGATGTTCAGGAACTACAATTCCCATCAGCCCCTACCAGCATGGCCAATTGGCCATGCTGACAGAGGCTGATGGGAATTGTAGTTCCTGAACATCTGGAGAGCCGCAGGTTCCCTACCCCTGGGTTAGTCGATTCAATAAAATAGAGTTTTTTCAGATCTTGGGATGAAGTTAGTCCCAGGAGGCCTCAATGGAAAAGACATCTAAGTGGTGAGTTTCATCTCAAAAAAATGTAAACTGATTTACAAATTAGAGGTAGGAACTGCTGACAGAGGATAAGAACAGCTGCTTTGAGAAGGCACAGTACTGAAAAATTAACACATCTGACCAGTTCAGTAAATGATTTGCTCCTTTCAGGAGTAAAATATGAGCCCAAACAAGGTCCCACCATGCACAACTGGTTCTCAGAAAATATAAAAATATTAATGTAAAAAATGGAATGTCACTAAGGAAGCATAACGAATATGACCACTACTTTTTTTCCATTGACTGTTAAGTCAGAAATGTTGTCTTTTAGAAATCTAAATTAGAAATTTATTAACCAAGATCAGATCTAAAAAATGGCTATTCATAAATATCAGAAATGCTGTAAATTTGAACAAAATCAGACCACGGGAGCTCCACTGACCCGTGGACACTGCTTTGTCTTGCCCTCTGAGATGTCTAAAAACCAGTAGGCATACCACTCCCCCAGCCTTCCCAACCCTCAGTGGGTTTTTTCTCTCCCTTTTTGGTGCACCACTGCTACCTTTGTAGGAATTACCTACTGAGACAACCAGAGCTCCTAGCTTCCCTTCTCTGCATCTTTTCTGCATTACATTCCCCTTTCTGCATTACATCTCAGCTTCCCTTCTCTGCACCACATATAGATAACCCCTTAGAGCAGGGGTAGGGAACCTGCGGCTCTCCAGATGTTCAGGAACTACAATTCCCATCAGCCTCTGTCAGCATGGCCAATTGGCCATGCTGGTAGGGGCTGATGGGAATTGTAGTTCCTGAACATCTGGAGAGCCGCAGGTTCCCTACCCCTGGACTAACCAGATTTCTCAGCTTCCTTTTTGCAGAGTCTGTCATTCTCCACATCCACTGAAGTCTCACTCATTCCTTTTCTTATCTGAGAAACACACCCTACAATAATTCTCCCTATGAAGTTCCTCTTACTTTCCTTTAAAATTCTTGTTGCCAAGAATCTAAGCTTTTGCATAAATGGATTCCCAGGTCTATAAAGAGCAGCGAAGACCATCAGCTATTTTTATGAATGGAAGAACAGGGGAGATAACTGTCCCTGCCTAACAGGAAGGCAGTTGCTAAGGTGCTGACCCGGGAAGAATGTTTCCTGAGGGTAACTGAGGACCTGCTGACTGACAATAACATTCTAAGTTACAGTCAGTACATTTCCATGCCAAATGTTCATGGCAGAGCAAAGATTCAAAGCCAGATAGTCCCAGATCCTAATTCAACACTGTACTAACTGTACCACTCTAAGGCACTACAGTTTGAAGTGAAAGAGTCCACACAGATGTTAACCCCATCCGTGGAAATCAAGCCTTAATGTGATCTCATAGCTGTGATCTGATGTGCTCCTACAACATTATGGGGGAGAAAATCATGCCTTCTCCTTTTGAAGGTCATCCCTCCAAACAACAAACAACTGTCACATTCTCCAAAATGTTTTTCCTTAGCTCAAACTATAACCAGCAGTCCAAACAGGCCCAATTTAAGTTTTTCCTATGTTGAGAATAAAAAAGTTTGAATTTATATCCCCCCTTTCCCTCCTGTAAGGAGGGGCTTACAAATGCCTTTCCCTTCCTCTTCCCACAACAGACACCTTCTTGTGAGGTAGGTGGGACTGAGGCCCTTTCCGCACAGGCCATATACGGCGCCCTGGGGACGGCAAAAACACCGTCCCGAGGGAGCCGTTCGCACACGGGGCGAGGTTTTCAGAAAACGGCGGCTTCGAGCCGCTGCCATGCGAATGCACTGGACGACCACACACACGGTAGGTGGAGGGCTCGAAGGCGCCCTCCCCCCCTTTCGCCCTTTACCTACCGTGTCTGTGGCCGTCCAGCGCGTCGCCGAGGCCTAGGGACACGCCCCCTGCCCTGCGACGCTGGAGCACTCGCGCAGGGCAGGGGGGACGTGTCCCCAGGCCTCGGCGATGTGCCGGACGGCCACAGTCACGGCAGGTCGGCCGGGCAACAGTGCTCCGCGGCGCCGTCTTCCCTGCTGTTTCTGGGACCGTTTGTGCAAACGGTCCCAGGGGGGTTGGGTCGGCGTTGTATACGCCAACCTAACCCCAATCGTGGCCGTGCGGAAACAGCCTGAGAGAGTTCTGAAGAACAGTCACTAGTCCAAGGTCACCCAGATGGAATGTAGGAGTGGGGAAACAAATCTGGTTCACCAGATAACAGTCTGCAGCTCATGTGGAGGAATGAGGAATCAAACCCAGTTCTTCAGATTAGAGTCCACCTGCTCTTAACCACTATGCCACGCTGGCTCTAAACTTCCTTTATTTAGCTCCTTTATTTGTATGCTTCTCATTCCACCAGTCCAAGAAGTTATTCAATGTAGTTGGGTGGAAACTGCACATCATCAATGATGCCACAGAAGCAGCAATTTTGTGCCAGGGGAGACTAAGCCAAACTGCCCCAGTTTTGAAGAAACACCAGAAAGATTCTATGCTTGGTGAGAACAGAGAACAAAATGCATTTGACTGGTCTCCAGTGGGAGATTGTCTCTTTAATGAGCTCAGTTACTGGACCACTTGCTGCATTTGCTCTATAGCCACAAAGGGAGCAATGAGGCATGAGTCATATTCATCACAATTTCCTCCTGTTTGTCTATAACAGCTGACTGTTGGACACTAGTTGCCTCTGCTACAGTAACCGGAACCATGTCATCAACTGACTCTGATTTATTTGCCTTATAGCCAAGAAAAATATTAGGTCCTTTAGGGAGCTGCAATGTCAAGCAGAGGGTCAGTCTCAGATGCATTGCCCTGTATTGATTTGAGATCATAAATAGCATGATTGGCTTGGGAGGAGAGAGAAAAAGAAGAGGGAGCTGGTTTGGAGAGAGAGAGAGGGAGACAGAAAACAAGGGGGGAAAGGCAGAAAAAAGAAGGACTAATAGAAATAAGAAGGGATGATAACAGTAGCAATGACTGAAATGGGGAAAAAGAGATAGAAATAGAGAGTTAGGGAAAGACAGTAGCATGAGGAGGCAATGGTGACACAAATAGGATAAGTTGCTTGATGATTCCCACTTGTATCTATATATTTTATTCACAAGTGTGCCTCTATCTGCCAATTCCTAAATATGCTGATAGATGGCACGCATAACCCAAACAGATGTTTCCCTTTAAAAAAAAGCATTATCTGTGCATGTATAGACAATTCACTTACCTTTTGAACTGCCAGCAACTGCCACTATTAGAGATCCTCTCTGGGCCTGGCTGCCATGTCAGAGGAGCTTCTCTGTGTCCAGCCAGGGTGGTGGATGCTGGGAACTGTTTCAGGCTCAGGTCCCTTGTGCACGGGCAAAGTACAGTGGGTTGCAGTTGGGGTTAAGCAACCCGCATTGCCGTCCGGGTGTTCGCATGCCTCCATGCAGCCAGCGAACGGAGTCTGCGGAGGGGTGCCATTGCACCTTCGCACGGAGGTGCATTTTTTTCACTCACCTCCCTCTGCTATGAAGCCAGGCAGGCATGGACCTCCACAGCCATGCTGCCGTCCCTGTGCCCCTCCGTAGCTATGCAGCAGAGAGGCAGGGACTGGAGAGAAAAGGGGAAGCGAGGCCAAGTAACGTGCTTCCCAGGGCAGCTCGCTCAGCAGCGGCTGCAAACCAAATACCTGCCTGGTGAAATTATGAAAGAAATAAAATAGAGGATAAGAAAACAAGCAGGGTGGCAACAAGCAGTGAAAGATATGGACTAAAAATACGCATCCCTGGTGACCAACAGACAAGGCTCAGACTGTGAGGACCTCCAAGGGACCTTTGAGCAGGAGGGGAGTTCATCATCTGTAGTCCAAAGTTGTGCAGTTCATTATCCCACATATGGGAAACAAACCTAGTCGACACCTGAAAAAAGAATGAAATGGTCGAATTCTGAAAGTGAGTCAAAAAGCAGTATCGCTACAGAGTGAAAAGGAGAAACATGGGTACGTTGCAACACACTGACTGGCTCTATGGTAGTTTAGCAAACAAGGACACTCAACAGGTACAGCATTGCCTTCAATGGTACATTGGAGGGTAGGAGGCTGAAGGTGAAAAAGGACACTCAGGCAGCTCCATTTTCCAACAGAGGGAGTTTGGATGCAATCCCAGCTGCGAATGGATAAGATGACCAAGCAACAGCCATGTGGGCTGTCTGCCAAATGCCTTTTCCCAGAAGAGATAAGAAGCGTGACCTGCTCCTTCCCTCCCTGCCTCCAACGTCAGTAATAGACAGACGGCACTATTCACATGAAGTCTATTTTACCTTACCCTCTACACAGTCGGTTGCCAAATCCTGTCACTGACAACCCCACTGGTTGGACAGCCAGCAGCTATATGCTGGTTGATGTAGTCAAGGGCACAAACATTTTAACACTCTGAGAACTTTCTGCTCAGGCACTCCAGTCCTTTGCAAGAGCAAAGGCTGCTGGAGTCACATAAATAGTAATTGGCACTATTGTTGCTGAAGCACAGTCTTGTCCCTGGGAAATGGGACAAAGGAAAGTCTTCCTCGCTTTCAGGTACAGTGGGAGGATCTTTGCATCAAGCGACTGCTCCTAATTGCTCCATTTCCCCGCTTGTTAGCAAATTCCCTTGTACTCTCAGAATACTAAGCATTTCACCACCTCTAAATTTGATCTTAACCTTTTTTAAAAAAAATACTGTGGATTAGCAGATCGCTTTTCTGAAAGTTGGATTGAATTTATGTTTCAGGTAGACTTTCAAAGGTGTTCTGCACAGCATCAGGAATCTGAAATGGTTCAGACAGAGTGGGGAAAGGGATTAGACGAAGGGAAGGCTGAGATAATAAGATAAAAAGCTCAGCAGAATAATTACAGCAAAGTGGTGGAGTAAGTAACTCACTCAGACTGGGGAGAAACGATTTCTAGTGAAAATAGGAGCAGATTAATGGGTTAATGGATTAATGAGACACGAGAATCAGCGTTCTCCTTCTGGAAAGAATCATGGTTTCTCTACAGCCAGCGCTAAGCACAATTGATTTCAGTGAGCGAGAGAGAAAGAGAGCTGAGTGCTTGCTGAACTCTTCTGCTGAAATCAATAGATTTTCAAAGTAATTACCTGGGGTATGTTTACTTAATTATTTATTTGACTTTTACCCTACCCTTTCTGACAAGTCAGACTCAGGGTGGCTTCTGTGACAAACACCCATAGGGGAGGTGGTTTCAAGTGATAGACAGCCCGGAAATGGTTAATTCCTGCTCAGTCCTGATTGGCTATGGGAAATTGCCTGGGGGTAGAAAAAGAGGCAGCAACAGTCCTGAGAGATCTTTCTGGGGAGAGTCCCAGGAAGGGAGACTCCAAGAAAGGGGTCTGAGCCCAAAAACTTGACAGGGCTACAAAATAAATAAAATTAGGGTGACCCTAGGAACGTGTCATTGGGGGTTGCTTACTCTCCCTAAAGGGGAGGTCTCCTAGATATGGCTGCAGGAAAGTGCCTGAAGGAAACTGATCAGTTTTGAAGTGGAATACCAGTTCCCTGAGGGGAGAGCTGTGACCCTTCTTGGTATAAGCCAGTGGACACGGGGATTCTAGGCAGGGACACAACCAACTCACCTTTGAGCATAGGACCATTTGAGAGCCTAAATACTACTTTGAATGACAATACATACTTCTGTTTTTTTGTTATATGTTTATGTGTTCCTCAACCCTACTAAGGGAAGTTTAGCTTTACTGTTTATTTAAATAAAATCTTTTGTTGTTGTGCTGTATGGCAATATGGGCTCTGGTGCTGATTATTCCGGAGATACTCAAAGGAAAATGGGGAATAATTCCGGAGGAGATAGCTCCTCCGTTTTGGGCCTTGTGAAAGGGGAATTATTGTCCCCCCATCCCCCCCCGCTCGGTTGTTGTGGGTTTTCCGGGCTGTGTGGCTGTGGTCTGGTAGATCTTGTTACTAACATTTTGCCCGCATCTGTGGCTGGCATCTTCAGAGGTGTATCATGGAGGGAAGTCTGTTACACACTGTGTCCAGATCAAGATCAATCAGACCACGGCCACACAGCCCAGAAAACCCACAACAACCAGTTGAATCCGGCCGTGAAAGCCTTCGATAATATATTGCCCCCCCCCTTTTGGCATACTTCAATAAAACTTATAAAAATTCACATCAAAATAACATTAAAATAGCAATTAATAAATCTCAATTATGCTTTAATACAACAGGAAGGGGAAGGCCAATTAAAATTCTAATAGGAAAAGGAAAACAAAATACAACAATAAATAATAAAGGGAAGGAAACAGGCAGGGGTAGAGAGGCCAGCTAGATGGGACAACCATAGGCCTGGCAGAACATTTCAGTCTTGCGGGCCCTGTGGAATTGCAGCCAGATGCTTTTTGGGACCACCAGCTAGTTATGTCCTGAAGAGTTAGTTGCTCTTCCAGGATGTATCAAGAGAGGCAGTCCCACAGATATGAGCATCACATATCATTAAGAGATTTAAAGGTCAGTACCAAACCATGAACCTGATTCAGTACTCCATCCAAAGCCAGTGCAGCTGGCAGAACACAGGCTCAATGTTTGCCCACCACAGGATCCCTGTAAGGAGTCATGCCACTGCACTCTGGACCAGTTAGAGTTTCCAGAACAGCCTCAAGGGAAGCCCCACATAAAGTGAGTTATAGTAGTATAATCTGGAGGTGATCATCACATGGATCACAATGGCTAGATCACAGTGAGATAAGTAGGGGGGCAGTTTCCAGATCTGGCAAAGGTGGAAAAATGCCACTCTGGCGAAACTGGTGACCTATGCCTTCACTGATAACGAGGCATCCAGAGTCACCCCAGACTCTTGACTAGTAGAATCTTATATGTTTTTAATCACATGAAGCAACCAGATTTTACTAATACAGTGGTACCTCGGTTTTCGTCGATAATTGGTCCGAAAGGAATTGACGAAAACCAAAATTGACGAAAACCAAGGCACCATTTCCCATAGGAATCAATGTAAATCCAATTAATCCATTCGAGGCACTCCAGAAAGTGTCTCCAATGGATTAATTGGCTTCCTCAAACCCCAGCCGGGAGGCAGAGGGAGCTCCTTATTTCGGCAGTGACATCAGGGGGTGTCACTGCCCAAATAAGGAGCTCCCTCTGCCTCCCCGCTGGGCTTCCACAAACCCCAGCCAGTTCGGTTTTCGTGGACTTTTCGTTGGTTTCAGTTTGCGTGGAGTTTTTCTGGGCAATTTTTTTCAGGGTTTGAGGACAAAAACCGAGGCAATCGACGAAAACTGAGACAAATTTTGCCCAGAAAAAGTCGACGAAAACCGAAACCGACGAAAACCAAAGTCAATGATAACCAAGGTACCACTGTAGTAATTCTGATGATGAGTGCTCTCTAAGGATTAACATTTCCCCTCCCCCAGCTCCGATTGTTTCTTTAGCTTTCTATAGCTTTGCTCTGCTTTTCATTCTCTTCCTTCTGAATTCTGTTTTATCCTCACTCTAATTTAGAATTACATTGAGGTATCTGTTTCCTATTGTTGTATTGGTCAGGCTTACAGAAATCATTTCACTCCAGGAATATGTTATAATTAATAATAAAGAAGCTAAGTTTTACAAGAGCAAGGTTTCTAGGTCACATCAGAGACCTTTACCAGAGATCATTACAACAAACAAGCATTTCATTTCAGTTAAAGAACCAGTTAAAAAACAAACTAACAAGAAGAGCTGAAAAAACGCCTATGCACTGGTCTAATGTCCTTCTCTAGGGGAAATAGTCCTTAAGTAAAAAGAATGATCCTTAACCAGTTCTAAAAGAAATATCCCTAAATGAAGGGAGTGATCCCTAACCAGTTCTAAGGGATAAAATTGGGGGAAACTGTGTTTGTTCCCAAATTCTTCAACTAAAGAACTATTATTTCAAGAACCTAATGTTTATCTACTTAGCAGTGATTCTATCTCAGTACATATCAAACACCTACCAGTGAACGACATCATATATATCCTGAATTACAAAACATATATTGTTCACAAATATCAATTTTCCTCATTCTTTTGTTTTGTTACCAGCCAATATTATTTTCTGAAATCCCCTTGCTAACCTGACTTGTACAGCTTCCCCAAAAGAGACAAATGAAACAGTTCTGAGCTTTTTCATTCCTATAAGCCTCTCTTGTGCTGTATTTCTGACTTCTACAATGTACAAGTGTTTTTCTTCCCCATCAAAAAGTGTGGGGCAGAAAGAAAACAGGAGACATGTCAAAAGTCTCAAGAGTGATAGTGGTGGTTAGTGAGGGGGAAATAATTAAAAGGTTGGTGAGGGAAAAAATTAAAATAAAAAGAGATCCTTCATAATAACTATTCTAACGCTTTCAATAGCTGTGAGATAGGTGACCATTCGTCCCATTAGAGAACTGAGGCTGGGACTTTGCTTAAAATTAGCCTATGAATTTGCAAAAAGGGCCAGACTGTACATCTTCCAGGTCCATTTTTTCCCATGGGAAAGTGAACCACCTAGTTAGTTGTATTGACCTTGCTTTTTACATGGGCTATAAGATGGGATGTATGGCAGAGAAAACACTTGCTTCTAGAACTTTTTCTAATGATTAAAATATTTATTTCCAATACATGTATTCATGTTTAAAGTAATGGGGAGAGACTTGTATTTGAAATGCATTTGCATTATCTGCTTCTTCAGAAAGAAGGAAGAGTAGAAAACTTTTATATCAGTTGCATAACTTGGCAGCAGTTAGTGAAGAGAAAGGTACTGAACATCACTATGTAGTAGGTTTAATAAGAAGCAGCATATGCAAGTGAAAGAAGCCGAAAGGGGGATAATGTTCTGTCCCCTACTGTTTAGCAAAGTATGAAGCCTCGTTCCAACTTCATTGATCTTTCTCTGGCAAAACATAAGAAGAATCCAGCTGGATTAGATCAATGGTCCACCCAGTCCCAGATACTTTCTCACACAGTCACCAAACTGCTGCTCTGCAGGACAAACAAGCAGGGCATGGTGGCCAATGGGCATCATTTATGCATAGACTAATGCAGTTTTATTGATCCATGAATAATCTTAAAATGCATACTTTTTATGGGAAAACCTCAGTGCAAGTGGAAAAATATTGTGAGAATGAAGAATCTCTGGTTCAAATTATGTAAGGATTAGACACCAAAAATGCACACAAATTAAAAAAAACAAGGATTGTTATATAAAGTAAAACAGCATTCCTAATTGTGCATTTCCCCATTCCTTAGCTAGCTGAATTTTTCATTCCCCACCCCTTCCACAATGCCAGTCATTTTTGTCCACTGATAAGCTGGTTGTAATTACAAAACTCCAACCCAAGTTTGACTTCATTGGATGAAAAAATTCTCTTTCAGTATTCCAACCACCAGAATAGGTGGTGGGCATGTTCTAAGCAAACAATGGAAGTTTGAGGAAAACAATCATGCACAGCAAATAAGCTGCGATTACATCCCCCTGCCCCTCCCCCCCACCACACTCCCATTGACAGTAGATAGGCACATTCCATGTAAATCAGCAAGGAAGGTTGCAAAGTCTGCACAACAAAAAAAAGAAAATTGCACCTTGGCCTGAAGGAATGTGATGTCTTGTTAATACCAGGGATTAACTTCCTTAGGTAGCTGAATAGCTTGGAGGCTGATTGGACCTTTGTGATTTTATTCATAATCCTCTTGCACTAAATTGCTTTCCCCACATAAGCAGATTGATCTGAGTGCAGAGATACATGGAATAGCTTCAGTTACCACAGGACACATCTTTTTGCACATAGGGTGGTAAAGGAAAATGGGCAGAAGCTGACACTGGTTCAACTGGTCAAATGATGTTGCTAGGGAAACTTGACTAGGGAAACCAGAGGAAATTAGCAGTTCTTTAACTGAGAAGATATTTAACTGAAGAGCAAAAGCATATCCTCCAGTATTTTACAACAGGGACACACCTTTGCATTTGACTTGTTCTCACACTTAAATTCACTGCCTGTGCCATTTCTCTGGATACAGTGCTGCAAGTTCTTCTCCACCTACTGTACATTAAAGTGACTGCAGCATTTCAGCTGAACGTTTTATCTCCCAATTGGCCAGGTTGGCTTCTGGTAGAATGGCTGCCACTCACATACATTTGGCAAGATTTACTATCTAAATAGGCAGTTAGGAGGGATAGCAGGCATAACAGGACACCGAGCAAGGGTGTTTTATAATTTGTATGTATGCATTGGGCTATGGGCGGAGGGATAGCGTCAAGATGCATCTGTCTTGCATTCCAAGACCTGATAAGTGAATTTTTTAATGTCCCACTGTTCTGCTATCAAAGCCACTTAAGATATGTTTGTTAAAACAACTAGAACCCGTAATAGATAACTGGTTGTGGTGAGTTTTCCAGGCTGTGTGGCTGTGGTCTGGTAGATCTTGTTCCTAACGTTTTGCCTGCATCTGTGACTGGCATCTTCAGAGTTGTATCACAGACAAAAGTCTGTTTCACACCATGTCTAGAGAGAAGGGAAAGTTTATTGTCCATATCCCAGGGTGAGGAACCAATCAGTAAGTGTTTGGGTAGAACTTGCTATGCAAAGGTGTGGTTGAGTGCCTTGTATTGCAGGTGGGGTAAGCAGTCTATTTTTTAAGTACTGGTAGCCCAGCTTTGTTAATTTTCACTCTCTTCTTTCTTGTTGAAGTTGTCTTGGTGTTTGTGAATTTCAATGGCCTCCCTGTGCAGTCTGACATTGTAACCTTCTGAATTCACAAACACAAGCTTTTTGGAGCTTTATAAAGAATTCCTAGGAAAACCTTAAGCTTTTCCCAAGAGGTATTTGAAATAAATGACACCATAAAAATTAGGAGTGGAAAAAACAAGAACATCAATATTTTTCAGGTTTGGGTTTAACAGACGCAGAACTTTTTGAAACCTTCCCCCAAAGTTAACATTCCATATCAGCTTGTGGGGTTTTCTAAAAAAAAATTCAGATTATTAAACCCAAAACCAAAAAAATATGCCTGCCTCCAAACTCGACATGTGTCTCCAAGGCAGAAAGAGTTGAATGCTGGGCTCACCTGAGCAAGTCCAGCATTGCAGGCTCGGCCTGCCTGGGTCCAGCTTTATACTGTTGGTTCTGCTTCGAAAGTCCACCTGACTTCAGAGACGGAGCTTCAGAGGTGGACCCAGCAGTATAAAGCTGGACCCAGTCAGGCCGAGCCCACCATTGAAGAGCACACCCTGCCCTGAATAACACTTACCATTCAGGGGCAGGCTGCATAGTTAAACACTGGACCCAGCTAGGCCAATCCCAGTTGAATGCTGTCCACTGTTCACCACTGGCATCACATAAGGGAGGGAGTGGAGAGAGAGGGGTTTGGGTTTTTTTAGGTGGTGGCTAAAGCAGCCTGAAAAATGCCAGAAAAATTCTGCTTTTTTTCAGAATATGCTTATTTGGCTCCCTTTTATTGCCACTTTTCTTGCAAAGGGTGGGGACTTGGAAAATACTGACAAGGTATTTTGGTTGGGTTTTTTTTCCTTCTCAGATTTACCAAATGCCCATCTCTTGTACAAATGCTACCCCCGCTCTGCCTCTAGAGTTCTCTGCAAACTGTTTTCCCCTTCCTGCCCTTAAATGCCTCCACAAAATCTACTTTTCCCACAAAACCTCCACAAAACCTCCACAAAATCTCCACAAAATCAGTTATGCACAATCACTCTAAATCATTCTAAAATCATTCTAATCATTCTAAAAAATCATTCTAATCATTCTAAAAAATCATTCTAAAAAAATCATTCTAATCATTCTAAAAAAATCATTCTAAAAAAAAAATCCCAAGGATGCAAACATTAAATTTTGTTTTATGAAGTACATGACCAAAATTTCATTAACACTAAATGAGACAGTGAGTCAAAGCAGGGTATTTTCAAACACATTTTTCAGAAATCTGTAGGTGCAACTAAAGAAGTGTGGGACAAAATATGCACTTTGTTTTAACTCCGGATCAGACAGAAGGCAATGAAGTTGAAACATGGTCCCAATTGGTAATTATCTGGTTGAGAGCATTAATAACATCTCACCACTAGATGGCGGTGTGATGCAAATTTTGTACAGGTTAATTCCTGCCCTCCCCCTTCCCCCATACCAGTATTATTGCTGTTATGATTAGCATTGCTTTTCTCCCTCTCCCTTTGCTTATTTGGTTACCTTAGACAATGGAAAAGCAGAGATTTAGACTCAGCCTTTAACTGTTGATTATCAAACCAAAGCTAAGATTTTTGCTACCTTTTCATACAACAACAACAACAAAACCCCCCATAAACATTGCAGGTTGGTCTCTTAAAAAAAATTTCTAAAAGCAGCACTGCACCACTTGAAATTAATCTCCAAGCTTTGTTAATATAAGAACTACCACCACTAGAGTATATATCCTGATTACTGCTGGATAGAGATCCAATTTACTCCTGGTGGTTTGTACTCTGAAGGAAACATATAGCCTTATAGTGCTTCTCTGTCTTTGGTAAAACTTGAAATCTGTTTTATAGCCAGATAATGTTATGGAATGAAGGCTATGCCACACTTTCTTGTAAGACTCATGCAATATGCAGACCTGGACATCTTTCTCCCCTCCCCCTTTCTACTGAGGATCAATTCTGAAGAAGAGTTCTGAGACAACTGAAAGCCTGCTCACCGCTTTGAGATATTTTACTTTTTGCTTCACAGTCACAACTGGACTGCATTATTGGAGACATGGAAGAGAAGAACATAAGAAGATGAGCCCTGCTGGGTCAGACCAGTGGTCCATGTAGTCTGATAACCTGTTTCTCACCAAGCAGTTGCCGTGGGTGGGGAGAGAGGAAGAGAAATAGCATTGAGGTCAGTCGTGTCCTGATGTTACCTCCTATCACTGGTAATATCAAGGTTTCCTGCAATCATTGTAACCACCAAAGGAGCAGCAGTGGCGTAGGAGGTTAAGAGCTCGTGTATCTAATCTGGAGGAACCGGGTTTGATTCCCAGGTCTGCCGCCTGAGCTGTGGAGGCTTATTTGGGGAATTCAGATTAGCCTGTGCACTCCCACACACACCAGCTGGGTGACCTTGGGCTAGCCACAGCTTCTGGAGCTCTCTCAGCCCCACCCACCTCACAGGGTGTTTGTTGTGAGGGAGCAAGGGCAAGGAGATTGTAAGCCCCTTTGAGTCTCCTGCAGGAGAGAAAGGGGGGATATAAATCCAAACTCTTCTTCTCTTCTTCAGTGTACCAGTCTTACATGAATTTGCCTAATCCCCTGTTAAAGCCATCTATATTTGTACCAAGTGTGTTTTCTCCTTTCACTCTTTCCCACTGTGCAAATCTAAAAAGCAGTGGAGTTTTTTCAAGACCTGAACTCAGTAATTATGTATCACGCACATATCTTTCCTACCCTGTTTCTCCGAAAATAAGACATCCCCTGAGAATAAGACGTAGTAGAGGTTTTGCTGAAGTGCTAAATATAAAACATCCCCCAAAACTAAGACGTAGCAAAGTTTTTGTTTGGAAGCATGCCGGTCGAACAGAACACCAGAGCATGCAGCTGTGGAGCGGAAAAATAAGACATCCCCTGAAAATAAGACATAGCGCATCTTTGGGAGCAAAAATTAATATAAGACACTGGGCCTTTCCCCACTTACCTTAAGCCCCGCACTACTCTCCTCAAGTAACGCGGGGTCCCCCGGCACTCCCCACGACAGGGGTGGCGACAGCACAGCCACCCCGACGCTGCCGCTGTCACACCCCCTCAGCACGCAGGATCCCTGGCTCTCTTGTAAATGGCGCCTTTTGATGACCCCACGCTGTCGTGGGGACGCCCGGGCGTGCACCAGGGATGGCGAGCGCTGAGAGCAGCACGTGGCATAGGGGGGATCATGGAGAGTGGGGAAACGCCCACTGTCTTAGTTTCGGAGAAACACAGTACTTTCTGTCACACCAAACTACACTGGTGTGACAGTGCCTCTCCCCACCCATATATACACAGATACCCTAATCTGGTTTCTCAGCTATTCAAAAGAATATAATTCAGCAGGTCCACTAAAAGCAGGGATGAAGAGCTCCAGGAATAGTAAATGGAACCTCCAGGACAGGGCTTCAGTTCATGGCTTTTCACATGCACATGTAGACAAAGAGATGGCTAGCCACAGCAATGCCATGGGTCGATTTACTCGCTTCCCCTGAAGGACTTAATTTTGTAGAGATCTACTTGTACTATTTATTAATAAAATGTTAACATATATATGAATTGGATTAAATGCGGTTTTTTCTTAGATATTATGGAAAAGAAGAAGAGATATTAAGACAGAAGCAAAGGTTGTTTTATTTTACACAGTACACTAACAGGGCTTCCACTTTGCAAATCTGACTTAGAAGAAAAAAACAACAGAGTTGGGTAGAAAAAAGGAAAAGGAAAAACGACTGTTAGAAACTGTTGGGGAGGTTGCATCCTGGCAATGACTTATCGGTCACAAGCAGTGCCGGCTGGTCTAGCCTTGCTCCAATGTTGGATTGCCAGATGGGTTTAGCAGGATCTAAGAAGCAGCATTTCCCTCAGCCACATAGTGAATGCTGCATAAAAGCCTGGCCAGCAGAGTCAGAGTAACTCCTGTTTACTGTGCTCTGCCTTCCCTGTACCCCTAGTGATGGCAGGGTACAATTACATTAAGAGTAAAATAAACTGAGATGTATTCTGACTGCTGCATGGCACTCACTTCAAGGACCCTCCAGATGACCTGAACACCAGGAATCTTGTCTCCCCCCACCATCCTCCCTCTATGTTGCCCTGGGCAGAATCCCCTCTCCCCCCCCCCCAATACCTCATACCCAACCAGAATTAGGCCCCACTGGCACTTCTAAATTGAGTTACCATGAAGAACTCACAGCTGTCAGAAGACTGCAAGTGCCTATGGTGATAGGGATGCCATTTGCCTGTTCTGTTTGTTTGTTTGTTTATACATTGTTTTATGTTACCTTTCTACCTAGGTAAGGGTCCTTAAAGTGAGGAACAGTCAAAAACTTTAAAATGCACTCCTATAAGTATGCAAAGGCCCCTCACTGACACACCTCATGTCCCCTGTGGCCCTCAATGGAGCAGCAAGGGAAAATTGAGGATGGGGGGAAATGGCATCATGCAAATCCATGATGTCACTTCTGGTTGGAACCCAGAAGTGACGGTACCACAATGTGTGATATTGCAGGAATTTTCTCAATCTCTGTGATTAGAAATCAAGATTATAAATCTTGTCGCTCAACTGTGAAGATTGAACTGCTTCCATACACTTGAATTATGAGCGTCCACTATCCCATTTAATAAAATCAGAGTACTTATACTCATAAAAATTACTGCAGGGAGAACCATTCAGATGCAATATTAGCAAACCATTTCATGAGCAAAGTTTGCTTTATATATATATCACAAATTGGAATGGTGCTTTCATGTGAGTAATAAATCAACTGGATGAGACCTTGCTATCCAATTAGTTCAACCCTTCAATCTGCATCTGTCAGCCCTGGCAGTATCCTCAGCCTTCCTGATGAGTCCATCCTTTATTTACTGTTCTTTCACACATCTGTCACTTCTGATAAGAATAACTTACCTGTCCAGAGTGCCAAACTGTAGAGATAATTGCAGGTGCGCTCACCCCACGTCACTGTTGTTTGCATTCATTGTGTTTGTTTCCATGCAAGAGGGCCCTCAAGTTGGCAGCAGTGCGAGTCAACTTCACAACTGGAGTTGGCACCTAACCTGCACAGCCTCCCTGTAACTGCCAGGGTACCTGCAAGGAAATGCTAAAGAAATCAGACACAACATTCTGCTGGGAAAGCAAAATCCTCCATTGGAACTCCATGAGAGCGCTTAGCAGTTCTCATTTCCAGTACCTTAAAACAATTAAAGCTCACAGCATCCCTCCATAGTTCACAGCTACCGCAGGTGATACAATGCCACTAGGAAAGTAAGTGCTGCCTCTTTTGCTGATAGGGAAAAAACAGCAGCGTGCATAAGAGTGTCATGGTGAGCATCAGAAATCAACGGCTCTTTAACGAGCAAGGTCCTTTCCAGGACCATGTGGCGACACGTGATTCTGCATATAATCAAGAGATAAGGGTGCTTCATTATGGGGGAAGCAGCTAATCTTGCTTCTGTGCCCTGCTCAGAGTCATAGGAGAAAATGCCACATGGAGAATTTAAGTCCTTCGCTTTCAGCACACAGCAAACATTACTATTTTCTGGTACAAAATGGTATTTCTGTGCTGTTTGAGCATGCCTCCCTGTTTCACCTGGTGCACCATAATTGCTCATAATGTTGTAATGCACACACATCGCATGTATAAAATAGATGTATGCAAAAGTTACCTGCCATTATCTGCATTGGGTTTTTTTCCCTGATTTTTTTTCCTACCTGGAAATGTTTTGCATGAACAGAAATGTAAGTTGTGAAGCAGCCCGGCCTTCCTCTTCTGTCTCATGGCTCAACAGGAGCTGAAAGTTAGCCCCAGAATTTTTTTTTAATTCCGGCATCTCTTCCTTAAACATGTGAAGTGGTAAGAAAGTAATTCTGACCATGTGCAAAGCTCCTTTAAATTTTCTATGAGTAAATATCACATGACCGTCCCTTTCTCTTCTGAAATCGGGAGAAAAGACTTGCAGGTCAGAGGGGAGAGACCTACAGCCAGCTATGTTTTTAAGAGTCTCAATGAATGGATGCATTCATATACCCAACATACAAACAGCCAAACCAACATCAATTCTGCAAATCTCACTGGCCCATCAAGTGATTTCTGTAAGCATGATCCTTTCACACAAACACCTTGAGCCCTAACTTATTAATCCAGACACTGGTCACAGGTACTGTCTGTGGAAGTAGCTAGGGTATTGTTATGCTAGAGTTTCTATGTTCTTTTGATGCGCCAGTAAAGGCATTTTAAAATTCCAGAAGACCACATTGTCTGCCTGTCAAGTACCAGGTCATCTTCAAAGTTTTGATAAAGTCATTAATGGTCTTAGACCCACATATCTGCATGACCACCTCTCTCCGTATTACCTTCGGAGACCCCTCCAGTTTGCAGAGTGGAATTTGCTGGAGGTCTCGGGCCCCAGGACTGTTCAGCTGGCATCACCACGAGCCAGATCTTTTACAGCCCTGGCCCTGGCCTGGTGGAGCACTCTTCCTGGTGACATCTGGGCCCTGTGGAGTCTGTCGCAATTCCACAGGGCCTGAAAAAAGAGCTGTTCCACCTGGTCTTCTCTGTCAAGCCAGCCAGACCGTCCTTTTTTTCTTAAATCATCTCTGGTGCTCGTTCAGATGTGGCATGTGCATTCTGGGTTTTGTGCTCCCATGTTGGGTTGTTTTTATGCCATCTGTGTATCTGGGTTTTTTTTTTTGTATTTATGTATTTCTGCTGTTTTAAAAGTTTATATTTATAGTATATTTATTGTATTTATTGATTGTTTTACTGTAAGCTGCCTTGAGTTTAAGGCTGATTCCACATGGGCAAAAAACAGGTGTGAAAACGGTGTGAAAACGATATAAACCCTTTTACACCGTTTTAAACCCCTTTTACACCATTTTTACACCGTTTTCACTTTGCTGTTTTTGGCCCATGCGGAATGAGATATATGGTGGGGTATAAATGCAATAAATAAATAATAGACAGGATAAACCCAGGTTGGTCAAGCATAGCCATGGTAGGCTGCGCTTTCCAGCTGATCCACATCCTTGAGCCATAAGAAGAAACGTGTTGATTTATATCTCACTTTGTGAGGTACAGGTGGGGCTGAGAGAGTTCCAAAGAACTGTGACTAGCCCAAGGTCACCCAGCAGGAATGTAGGAGTGTGGAAGTACATGTGGTTCACCAAACAAGCCTCCACCACTCAGGTGGAGGAGTGGGGAATCAAACCCGGTTCTCCAGATTAGAATCCACTTGCTCTTAACCACTACACCACGCTGGCTCACACTGAACACTCAAATTCACTTCTAAAAAACCTCTTTGAAAAACAAGAGTCCAAGTTGGATCCAGATGCAAGTGTTTTAATCTGAGAAAATGCTTGGGAAAAAGGTCAAATTGGCCTGTTGGGCAATCAAGCTTTACATAATCATTTGTTATATCTTAGAACCAGGAATCCCTCCACTGGATGATTTTGTGCGGATGAAATGGCGAGGAAGAAGTAAGAATGCATCACCACCATCCTTACGACATAGAATAAGCACTATTGCATGTTCTAAGTTATGCCTGGTCATATTCACAGTGCGTTTTTCTTCATTTGTGTTCTAGATAGTTACTAATCTGCTTCATTACTTTAAATTTATCTGAAAATCGGTGGGCTGCATGGGCCAGAGAAAGGGCAACTGAGGCAATCATGTTGACTTCCCAAATAATCTCCTCTTTCCAAACATTATCCAGGGCATGGGAAGAAGCATCAACTATGTCATCTGGAAACTCCTTAACAGTTGTCAGAAATCCTGATCCATCTGCCCTCAGGTCACAGCCATCCTAATAAATCCTACGGAGCTGTAAGTCTAAATCTCACCATGTTGTAAGAATCACTTCAGATTGAATCCAAATAAAACATGTGACCGATTCCATGCATGGGGGCCAAGGGCCAAAATGTTCTTGCCCTACAGTCCTATGGTCTTCAAGGAAGCCATGAAAAACTGTGCAGCGATCTCCCGAAAGCTCTCTGTGTGGATGCTGGCATCTCCTTCAACCAAAAGTCTCAACATTGAGTCTGATATGATTTCTAACAGCTCAGGCAGGGAGACACCAACAGAATCCCTAACCTGTCCTGCTTCCCCAGCTATACCTGAAATTAAAATTTTGTTTATCAAGCATCAGAATGAGTAATATTAGTGTGAAGTCTGCCTCCCTGAGCCCTGAATCTGGGCTGAAACTGCACTGAGAAGCTTGAAGGACAAATCTAGGAAATGTCCACTCCTCCTGCTTTATCAAGCCTTGTCTTGGTGAAACATATACAGTCAGTTCCTAGTAATTGATTTCCCATGGACCAACTTGGCATTGAACAGCAGCAATTTAGAACCAGACAGATGGCTGCTACTGTGGCTGTGTGAAACAAATATTATGAACTCACCCAAAAGCTCCCAGCGCTGTTTTTCCCAAAGGATCCGTCACTGCTGCCCCTGAAGTATTCAAAGATGTAGCAGTTGCATAACAGTGTTACTTAAAGCCTATGAAAAATATGAAGGAGCCAAGCATGCCATCTTGATAAGATAAGAACTGATCTTAGATTCCATTTGGAAAACATATGTTGCTTTCAGACCCCACTAAAAGATGGCAG
This sequence comes from Sphaerodactylus townsendi, assembly GCF_021028975.2. NCBI lineage: Eukaryota > Metazoa > Chordata > Lepidosauria > Squamata > Sphaerodactylidae > Sphaerodactylus > Sphaerodactylus townsendi. Next base: position 49,902,222 of record NC_059426.1, read on the forward strand.
CATGGAAAGGGTAAATCTGCTTCCTGAGAGATTTAATTCATTGCTACTAGACTGCTCATGAATCAGCATTTTAAAAAATAGCATCTGCTAATATTCGCCATATGGACTTACTTCCTTGCCATGAAAACCTCTTGTTCTAAGCATATGGGAGCAGGCTTGGTGTCATAGATATCAATATGCCTGAGTAACTGCTGGCATTTTATTGGCAAACGCTGCCATTATGAATATGCGTCTCTCCTGTGGGATGAGCTCCTGGCTATTTTCATCAATGCAACCATTGGTTTGCTGTATTAAAAACACAATATTAACAGTGCTTGGATATTCAAGTAGGGATAACTCAGCCAGTACTTCAAAAGCTGGTAAAAATACTAACACTTGAGCCCTATTAAAACAGCTGGGTTTGTCTTTTGAGGCTGATGGAGGAGCACATCCCCATCTGATGCCGCCAGTTATATACTTAATGGGAAACGTGTGTTTGACTAAAACTGATTGGGACGTATCTATTATTAGGTCGATTCCACACAGCAAATGTATAACTGGTTGCAGTCATTATAAAGGAACCCGTTTTCTTTTTCCTATTCACACGCGCGCTGTGCAGGCAGCAACTGGAGCCCATGGAAACAGTTCAGGTTGCTTTTGCACCTTTGCATGGAGACGCTTCTCTTTTTTAAATTTCCTGCAACACGTGCATAGCTGCACAGACATGAACCCCTGCAGTCATGCTGATTGTCCCTGACTGTGGATGGCGTGATGGATGGGAAGGAAATAAAGTGCCTCCTGCTTGGCCATTCGCGTGAGAGCGGCTCCAACCAGGGATTTTGCAAAATGATCACTGGTTTTCAAAAATCCCAGGCTGAGGGAAATAAAGCGGGGCAGATTTGTTTTGGGGGCAGGACCTGTGTGAAGTTCCCCGCTCCAATGGTTTGTGTTGCATCCTCCTACACCCGTTATATTTGTCCTGTGCAGAATCCACCACCTCTTTCTTACAAAAAGGGTCAGTCATATAAGGTACTTCCCCCATTTTTGTCTCCATAATAGACCTGTGAGGTCACATAGGGTATCTGGGTAGATGACTCATCTAAGGTCACCTAGTGAGCTGCCCAGCATAGTAGGGAATTGAACTCTCGTCTCCCATTTCCTAATCTTATACTATAACCACCGTGCCACACTGTGTCTGGACCACCACAGCAAGTATAGTGAAGTGGCTAAGAGCATGATCTGGCCGTCTAGGTTCAGATTTCTTCTTTATTTTTATTTATTTGTTTGTTTGTTTGTTTATTCGATTTTATAGGCTGCCTTTTATAGGAGCAGCAGTGGCGTAGGAGGTTAAGAGCTCGTGTATCTAATCTGGAGGAACCGGGTTTGATTCTCCGCTCTGCCACCTGAGCTGTGGAGGCTTATCTGGGGAATTCAGATTAGCCTGTACACTCCCACACACGCCAGCTGGGTGACCTTGGGCTAGTCACAGCTTCTCGGAGCTCTCTCAGCCCCACCTACCTCACAGGGTGTTTGTTGTGAGGGGGGAAGGGCAAGGAGATTGTAAGCCCCTTTGAGTCTCCTACAGGAGAGAAAGGGGGGATATAAATCCAAACTCTTCTTCTTCATCATCCCCAAAGGGCTCTAGGCTGCTCACAACAACCCCAAGCAACCACATAACAATTCAATTCAATTAACAGAATACATAACCATCTAAAAACAATAATAAATTAAATTAAAAATCAATCCAGCAGATAACTTCAGCACAACAATACAATTCATGATTGGATTGAAGGCACCTGATCTAAAAGGCTGGGAGGGGCTGGCAGCGCCGAAAGATGGAAGCAGCAGGCACTGCCAAAGATGGTGAATGTGGCGGGTATTACGAGGGGGAAGCCGATCCGCGGCCAGCCTTGTCAAAGGCCCGGTGGAACAGCTCAGTCTTACAGGCACTGCGGAACTCGCCAAGGTCCCGCAGGTCCCAGACAGCTGGAGGAAAAGCTTTAGAGCTATGCACTTACACCGTCCCTTGAGGAACATCAGTTTCCCACATTCCATCAGTAAGAAACTGATCAGTAATACAGAGATAATAATATTGGCCTCCTTGTAAATGTATGTGAGGAGCTTTGCAGTGCCAGTCTTGTAAGCGTCTATGAATATATAACTTTGCTTAGGACAGCAGTATTGAGCACTTCAGAACATAATTCACAAATCCCAAGAGGTTTTAAGATTTGACTTCCATCATTATATGTTTATCAACATAATTTTGAAAAGGGTTCCAGGAATTACAAGCAGCAACAAGCTGGTGTCTCTTGCTTCCTGTTTTGTTTTGTTTTGTTTTTGTTTTTGCACTTCTCTCCCGTTGAAGAAACGTACAAGGGGGTTGGATAGTACACCTCCCTTTTACAGCATCACAAGCAAATTCCGTCTTTGCACATTGTTTTCCAGCATAAAGGGTGGCTGAGAATTACCTTGGCGGCCATTGCTGCCTGGAAGGGAGAGGGGTGGGCTCGGTGCCAGCATCCAGCCCAGTAGGCAGAGCTGTCAGAGTCTGTTTCATGGGGGTTGGGCTGAAATGCTGTTTTTCACAATCTCTGGCCTTGGTGGCTGGGACAAATAGTCAAGAGAACACTGTACTGTTTCGGTTCACATAAAGGAGGGGGGAACCTTTGCAACATATTATCTCTTGTTCTGAGCGGAGAAACTCAGAACAGACTTCTGCTTCTGTCTTAAGCAATAAAGCCTTTGAACTTTCAAGTGCTTCATTGTCTATTCAGGGGAGTCCTGACAAGAGCCATTCTGCTGCCAGCGTGAATGGGTGATGTGGACAGAGGGGGGGCATAAGAACATAAGAACATAAGAACAAGCCAGCTGGATCAGACCAGAGTCCATCTAGTCCAGCTCTCTGCTACTCGCAGTGGCCCACCAGGTGCCTTTGGGAGTTCACATGTAGGATGTGAAAGCAATGGCCTTCTGCGGCTGTTGCTCCCGAGCACCTGGACTGTTAAGGCATTTGCAATCTCAGATCAAAGAGGATCAAGATTGGTAGCCATAAATTGACTTCCTCCTCCATAAATCTGTCCAAGCCCCTTTTAAAGAGCTATCCAGGTTGAAGTGGCCATCACCTACCCTCCTCTGTGGCAGCATATTCCAAACACCTTCAAATCACACGCTAGTGAAGAAGTGTTTTTTCCTTTTATTAGTTCTTAATTCTTCCCCAGCTACTTTTCAATGAATGCCCCCCTGGTTCTAGTATTGTGAGAAAGAGAGAAAAATTCTCTCTCTGTCAACATTTTCTACCCCATGCATAATTTTATAGACTTCAATCCCATATCCCCCCTCCCTTGGATCGTCTCCTCTCCAAACTAAAGAGAGTCCCAAACGGCTGCAGCCTTTCTCCCTCATAAGGAAGGTGCTCCAGTCCCTCAATCATCCTCAAGGTTGCCCTTCTCTGCACCTCTTTTTTCTATCCTCTTCAATATCCTTTTGAGATGTGGTGACCAGAACTGAACACAGTAGCACTCCAAGTGTGAGTTCGCATTCCACAGCTTTTATATAAGGGCATGCCACAATCTTTGCAGTTTTATTATCAATTCCTTTCCCTGATTATCCCCAGCATAGAGCCTTTTGCCTTTTTTTCACAGCTGCCATACATTGAGTTGACATTCCCATGGAACTATCAGGAATTAAGACGCCTAATCCCTTTCCTGAAGTCACCAGCTGACTGATAGCACTGACCCCTGTATGCGTGTATGTGACGTTTGGATTTTTTGCCCCTATGTGCATCACTTTGCATTTTGCTACATTGAACTGCATTTGCCATTTCTTAGCCCACTCACCTAATTTATCAAGGTCCGCTTGGAGCTCCTCACAATCCTTTGTGGTTCTCACCACCCTACATAATTTGGTATCATCTGCAAACTTGGCCACCACGCTACCCACCCCTACTTCCAGGTCATTTATGAATAGGTTAAAGAGCACTGGTCCCAATACGGATCCTTGGGGGACACCACTCCCCACATCTCTCCATTGTGAGAATTTCCCATTTACACCCACTCTTTGCTTCCTGTTTCTCAACCAGTTTTTAATCCATAGTTAATCCGGGGCACACTCTTATATGGGTAGGGCAGGCCTTCCCGTGCCTCCCTTTCGCCCCGGCTACGGCAGCTTCTCTTACCCCCCTTCCCTTGTTTTTTGACCTTGTAGTGTTGCGCTATTGTTTGTTGGATTTTGTTGTTACTTACATTTCATCTGTCACAGCCTGGTGGGTTGTGCATGGGGACTGATCCATTCAAGGGAGGAAGAGCCGGTGTGCTGGGCCTCCCCTTTTGGTGGGGGCCTCCATAAGAGGCCTGGGGGGGTGGTGGTAGCCAGCATGTGTACCACATGCCCAGGCAGGGCTTGTGGGTGGCTTGAACCCCTTGGCAGCAAAGGGAGTTCATCCAGAGGCCAGCGCCCAGATGGCTCCCACTATCTTGCTGCTCCGGGGGTTTTTCCCACATGCATCAGACTGGGGAAAGCTACTACTGGGGGACAGCAGATGTGCTGCCCAGTAGTCACTGGGGGACAGCAGGCGTGTAGCCCAGTGCCAGATCCGTCCCCTATGCTGTGCCTCTGCTTCCTTCAGCCAGCATACCAACAAACAGACTGTGGCCAAAAAAAATTTCCACACAAATTGGTTGTCTGTGTTTTCTTTTCCGCACCTTCAAGCTGATTCTCTCTTCCTCAGGCAGCAAAACGTAAAAGCATCTGCTGTTCCAAGCCTGCACATTGACTCATCATGGCAAGTAACTGTTTTGCTCCACATGGTCTGAGAAAGGACACAGGGTTAATTCAAGCCTTTGGTGCATTGCTTGGGAAGCAGATGAGCAGAAACAGGCGCACCGTACAATTGTGAGCGCTTAGGTACCCAACCAGAAGTAGTTTCTCAGGGGAAAAAGAACCACATTCAGTACCAGACAAATTGAGCCTGCTAGGGAAGATGTTGCAATAATTGCCCAAGGGAAGCCAGCGCTGTTCCTAGCAGTTAATTCATTATTTGTGCAATATATAAAACCACGTTGATGGGGCGGATGGTGTAAAGTTGATGTGCCCCAGGGAGCGACGTATCTCGGGTTCTGATAAACATTTGTGCTGCCTGTATCCAGAGATTATCACGAAGCAGATCATTAGTATAGTTCTCACTTTGGAAAAGAATGAGGGAGAAAGCCCTTATCTCTCACAGCAAATAACTAGGTTTCTTTTCTCAGTTCTTCAGTGTGGATTTATTTTTCTGAATGTTTGGAATGGTGAGTGCAATCATAGTGTTTCATTTCATCACAGGGGGGGGAGGGTATTTCAAGGTGTAACATCTGGTTTCATCTGTGCCACTATCCCCGGAGCTCTCATTTGCAAATGAGGGACTTGGTCTCATCTCAAGAGATCAGCATGCTCAGCAAGTGAATTCCAGACTCTCTTTCTCCTTTTGATTGCTTTTTGCATGTGGGCAAAAGGATAGGCCTTTTTAATCTTAGGTGAACGATCCATCCTAGAAGGGTGGTGTATGAAGGGATGAAATAAAATAGCCTGGTTTAGGAAGCTCTGAGAAGTCATCTATTTATGGCCTGCCCAGAGGGTGTTAGCAGTCCGAGAGACTTGCCACCTGTGCCCCCTTAAAAGCTAATTGATCTTATATGCCAATGGGTCTTTGACTGAGAATAGAATAGTCAGACATTTTGATGCATTTTGAAACAGGGATGCATAGAGGTGGGCTAGAGCAGAACTTAGACTTGGATCCATCGTAGCATTTGTGAGGATGGAAGAATTTTCATTCGCAGAACATGACTTTCTTATTTCTTTCTTAGCAACAGCATTTTTGGGAGCAGTTTGGGCTGCAAGAGGAAGACGAAGGCAAGAAAGTTGTATTCCACAAGGGAAATCCTTCTATTCACAGAAGGCTCCTTCGGATCAGCTTGTAGTCTTGGGACTGTCTTCTGGCACCCACTAAAGTGAAGTTTGTATGTTAAAGAGTGTATTTAACAATATGACAAACTGACATAATAGATCTATCGTTTACTTAGTAGTGAATAACAGTAAATGAGGATTCACTAGACTGTCAATAACTGTGAATGAATATTCACTAGACAGGCCAACCTACTTTAATGGCATAAAAATGGACTATCAGACAATCTCAGGAAACTGCAAGAAATTATAAACACTATTGACAATTACTAAAATTAAAACCAGAACTTACCCCTTCAGAGATTGTTAGCCTTGTGGAGTTCTGGGTCAGTTTGCCCCCCTAGCAACCACACAAGGCATGTGTGCAAATAATGTGTGCAAATAATGTGCAAAGAAATAGATCTCTATTCTTTTTTCCCAGCTTTGCTTTTGTATCCGGGAATCTCCCAAACTCTTGAGATGAAACAGCAACTACCGGTAGTTACTGATTGAAAAGCAGCATGTTTTGTTTGGTTCAGCCACTGTGCAGTAAAAGCACTGGAAAAAAATGCCACAGACATACTGCCGGGGAAAAGCAGACACTTCACAACTCTTGGTTGTTTTTTGCAGTCCTCTGAGCCACCTGGCCCACTGCTGTGTGATTTGTTGACAGAAGTCTGTGTCTGCATTCAGTTGCTTGTGGAGACATTGGGCAGTTCCCCTGTGACATGAGCCGTCCGGGCTGTTCCACAGCAAGGACCGATTTTAGTCAGCCAGGCATGCTGCTGAATCAGTAGCTTAATAGTTCCTCTGAGGTCAGGCAAGAGATCAGGAGAGCTGGATGCAAAAAGTGGAAATGAAAAGGCTGGAGCAATTTGGCTTTGCTATTATAGAGGTTTATTCAGGCTGTGGGGCAGATTCGAAGTCTTTTCGACCTAAGCGCTGCTCTTAAAGTCTCAGCGCTTCCTTTCTCTTGAGCTTGGCTCATTTAGTCATTTATTCTGAACAGTTACTTCCTGCTTTCCTTACGCAGCCTTAGTGCAGTTCACAACAGATTACTTGTGCTGCTGCAAACTTTAATGTCTCTGGTGTGAAAGAACACTCAGAAAGGGGCTCCAGGCAGCTGCCATTGTTCAGCCTCCCATGGTTATATCTCTCCTCCACAGCACTCTGTTTTTCAGTGACTGCTGTTGCTGTTCAAATGCTTTCCAAAAGGCACCTTCAGGCAGTTCTCCAGAAAGCACCTGCTGGCTAAGCTGGATGTTCAGGGGCTGCATGAATGGAGAATGGGCCAAGACAGAGCAGCCAATGGAGAAGGTACAAAGGGTTGCTAAACTCCGGGGGGGGGGGAGGGGGGGCTGGAAATCTCCTTTTCAACTGATCTTAAGATGGAAGAAATCTGTTCCCTGAAGAAAATGGCTGCTTTGGAGGGTGGACTCTATGCATTGTACCATCCAGGCTCCACCCCCCCATATGTGCTGCTATTTCCCAACAGGGCTGGCAAGCCCAGCGCGAACAAATGCAAGTGACAGACCTGTGTCTCACTTTCAGGACTATCAATACCAGATTGTCAGCTGAGAGAAGAACTGTGGCCCAGAGGAAGAGCATAAAGTCCAGGGACAGACTGGATATTTAACATAAAGGGAAATTTGCTGCTCTGGAGAGCCACTGGTGGCCAGGAGCAATCAGACTCACACCTAAGGGTCTACCTCAGGGACCATTTGGCTCAGACCCCTCACCAGCAATGACAGTCACCAGTTGTATCCTCTTGCACTGTTTCCACCTTGGGGGTAAATAAATGCCCATGTGTCAATGAGAACTGCTCAGCCTGGATTGCTCCAGGGCCATTTTCACTTCCTAATCCACTCCTGATAAAGTCCCAGGCTGCATCACCCAAGCAGCCATGGAGCAACCCGTGTTTCAAAAGGGTAGCAGCACCAAGCAGCACCAAGGAATAAATGGGCTTGTGCCTGAAGCCACCTCTCAAATCTGCTTGGCTGCTGTTTGGGTGCAAGGTGAACTCCAGAGATCCCCGCAGCATCACTAGAACTTCCCTCCACTCCCAGTATAGGAGGAAGCAATGAATGGGGTTGGCAGCCACAATTGTTTCCTCTATTGCCCTGCTTAGGATGATGAAAGGTCTTCAACGAGCATAGATAAAGCCCAACATTCAACTTCTAGCACCTCAGGTTAGGGCTGAGATCTCCAAGAGCTGCTGCCCACCAGAGTAGATAATACCATGCTGGATGGACCAAAAGTCCAATATAGGATAAGGTATTTCATACGCTCAAATGGTAAAAGGTGTACAAAGGACCACTGCAAGTCTGTATAGAATCCTTGTTTTGAGGTCAAGCAGCATTTCCTTTTATTAATCGGGGATAGTCCTGCCATAGCTTGTTCAGCTGAGCAAAATCAGTACTTTGCATGGGCACCTCAATGTGCAATGGACAATGAGTCTGTGCCCTAACAGGAGGCAGTGGATTTTTGAAAATGAAGAAAAATGGTGCAAAGTGAACTGCTTACTACTAATTAAGCCCAGTTTTTTTGGCCTCTTAATTGTGACCGCGTGCAAGTGATAGATGCTGTGAAATCTGCAGATGCTGTGAAATATGCTGCCTGTTGTGGGAGAAGCATATTGAAAATACACTCTCCATTCCCCCCTAAACAAGATTCTGGATAGAAGAAGGATGGCAAAAGGCACACCAAATGTGTTCCTAACATTTTTTATCAGAGCACAGCAGCTAACAGCATCTTGGAAACTGGCTTGCTGCATATTTATACTTTTTGAAGAAGGGTTCCAGTGTATGAGTACACTTGTAAGCCACCTCTAAATCAAATTATAAATAAATAAATGAATAAATTTCTGCTGAATTGTGACCCTGGCAGGGCACTAGATGGTGCAAGAGTATGCATTTAGAGCTAGTCAAACAGTGATTCCCTGAAGCAAATACATTCTTCCGAACTGAGGGGTGCTTGGAACAGAATGTCATGCAAACTTTGACGCAGGAGATCAGTAAAGACTCTGTTCTTATTTTCAGGTGGAATCAGTTGAGTTGTTCAGTCTGGTCATTTCCAGCTTAGATCAGTGTGACTCCTATCTATACTCACTGCTGAACAACTGCACCCCCCCCCCCCGGTGACTTCCTACATATAATCCTTTGGGTGCCACCTACTACCTAATCCCCTTTTCCAAGGAAGGCCTCCTGAGTGATTTCCACACAGGAAGGGGTTTGTCCAGCCTCCACGTTGCTAGCGCAGCCACAGATAAAAAGCAATGGCATCCCCATGGCAGGTTTCCCAGAAGTTTCCATACCTCAGTCCCCCAGTAGTGGTCACCCCACCCTTCTCTGAGCCCCTGTGGGTTTTACAACTTACAAAATGCTATTAGAATGTTATTATATTGATATACTGTTGTAACAATACATTAACCAGGTTCCCATAAATTCCCAGCTTTCGTTTGTTAAAACAGCATGTTTCTAACTGCTTCCACTGTGAAGATGTTCACTTTGTACTTGTCCAGAATTCCATAGGACCACAGTTGTGCCACGTTCTCTTTACTCCTGTAGAAGGGGAAGAAGCCTTTGCCTTTATTTTTCCACAAAGAATGAGGGGTGTTTTTTCAAAAAAAGCATAAACTGAGAATTAGGAGACCCTGAGTGCTGAGAGAAGTCTGGAAAAGCTTGACTCTCCCACATTCTTATCAGAGAAAGTGAAAGGAAAAAGTGCGCATTTTTCTTTCCACTGGTCTTCTCGTGACTCTTGGTTTTTTTCCACCCAAACAACAGCAGTTCCTCTGACAGGGACAGAACCAGGAACTGGGAAGTGGGCGGGGGGGGGGCAGAAGGATGAATCCATATGGCTGAGGGGCCACTTCGCTGCAAGATAATCCTGTTTGCTAAGAAAGAAGTGGGAAAAGCCCGCTGTGAAGCACAGAGCCATGCAGAAAGCCGTAAGTACACCAACAGCCAGTGTTTCATCGTAGCTTTGCAACTGTGCCCAACTCGACATCAGTTTCAGGACTAACCACTCTCCTAAGCCTCTAAAAGTCATCCATCATTTTCTCTGAGTCAGTCACCCCCTTAAACAAGTGGCAAATCCAAAGGACTTAATTATTAAAGCTGTGTTACTTATCGGCCACACAGAAGGGTTTTTGAGGATTGATTAGTTAACACAGCAGCAAGAAGCTCTGAAGACAAAAAGCTGCAACGAAGCAATAAATAGCAGGTCACGGAGCCCTTAGTCAGCTCTGCTGAAATCAATGGAAGCCATTTAACAGCTTCAGGGAACAGAGACTCAAACTCCAGATGAACATGTTGGCCCATGCTGTCAGTGTGCCTGTTGCCAATAGGCATTAGCCATGTTTCCGTAGACTCTACTTGGTGTGAATCTGAACACTTTTGTCAGGCTCTAAAGAAACTGCTGCAATATCACCACTCTAATAGAATGCAAAGTGGAGTAAGAGTAGGAAATACTTTCTTGTAAACTGGCACTTTAAGAGATGCACACACTGATATCCCAGCAATTTGGGGATGTCGTTTGGAAAATGAAGGAAACTAATACTTTTTAAGCACAGCTGATTAAAGGATGATTGGCTGGATCCAAATTGCTGAAGTGGTGGTCATATCCAAAATGGTGTTCTACAGTGGTGTTCTACAGTGAGGAGGAGGAAACTGTCAACAACCCCCCCCCCCAACACCCCGCTTGTGCAAGTACTCTTGAATCCAGCCTAATGAATTTACATTAAATTGACATGAAACTGCCTTATACTGAATCAACCCATTGGTCCATACAAATCAGTATTATCCACTCAGATTCGCAGCAGGTCTCTCGGGTCCAGGTCAGAGGTCTTTCACATTACTTACTACCTGGCCTTTTAATGGAAATGCCTGGGTTTGAACCAGGAACCTTCTGCATGCAAAGCTGATGCTCTACCACTGAGCCACAGACCCCTCCATAGTGAGTCTCCCAGCTCCTAAGTCAAGTGTCTGCATTAAAACTAAACTTTTAAAAATGTTCTCCCCACCTCCCTTTTTCTTTATTTTGCATTTAGGGGAAACTCGTTTATTCCCTTCAGGTCACTAGAAGGTGTGCTATTATTTTTAAATTCAATTGCACCCGTTGCTTGAAATTAAATTGTTTTTACTTGCAGGAAACTACACATTAACTTTTGTTTTCTGTTTCACACAAATTGGTTTTCCAAAGGGACAGTCATCCCATACATTTCTAACCCACAGTTTTGCCCAAATTGGTTTTACCTTCTTTTGTACTACAGCACATTAATTGGCACAAACATGTTCATTTATCAGAGCAAAAGACTATGCTTTTAGCAGTTTCTTTTCTGGGTATTTGTGATTCATGAAATTGAGAATGTTTATATTCTCAAAAGCGGTTCAATACGTTTGACTGAAATATAAGTGAAGGCGTTACACATCTAGAAAAGCTACACAATCACTGTGACCAGCACTGATAATAACTGAACTCACAGGCTTCACATGTATTTCTGAAGGGAGAAAATGGCTTTGCTTATTAAAGGAATGGCAGAACTGGGTTGCTGTGGGAAAGTGCAGAACTACTTGGCTAAGAGTCAAACTAGATGAATTGGAGATCACAGATGTCCTAGCACCTTTTGAAGCTAAGTTACAGCTGCACAGGACACTAATTCTGACTGAAGTTCTGTAAGGAGGAAAGAAGGGGTTATGCTGATTAAAAATAGCCAGGCACTCACCTTTAGACCTTCTTTTTTTCTTTAAAGGGTTGGTTTCTACTCATAAAACTGTGCAAAGATACATCTCTATCTCCCCCCTGCCCTGCTGGTCCTAATCCAAATGGAAGCGTCACATGGCTGTAATTCAGTTGTCATTCACTAGGAAGATCAAGGTTTGGGAAGCTGAGAAGTGTAGTGCATACCTGCCGATTATTACATTTGATAAAGAGCTAGCAAAGTCACTGTCTTCTCCTCATAAAGACAGCTTTCAAAGTAATTAGGGTGGAACCTTTTTACATAAAATAGTTCATGCTGAATTAAAGCTTAATCTGTTGTGTTGAGTAACTACTTTAATAGCTCAGAATCTGGCCTATACTCTTAAAGTGAGAATATCTGATGTGTTGCTTTGAAGTTTGGAATAAAATGAAATTGCCCTTAAAATAATCTGTCCTTCATTCACATATGGAAATATGATTACAGCTGGAAAAATTAATGCCAGCCTTCTAGAATTCGGTTAAATATTTAACCATGCTTGCATAAACCGCAAATGGGCCAATCTTTCTTTTCTTACAGAACAACAGAGATGTCACTTTGGTTAATGATAATTGCCTTCCCACTGCTCCATTATGGACAAGAGGAAATTCTTTACTATCTGTAAGGATTAGGTTATGACAACTTCCATTCTGTGTCTGTCAGGGGTATCGCTGATACAGGCAGTTGGAGGCAGGGTAAAAGCACAAGGCAGAGCAGCCACAAAATGTACTATTCTCCTACTTGTACAGGGCAAATAGAGGTGGTTTCCCACTCCCCATGGTCAAAATTTTCCCATTGTCCTCATAGTGCTTAACCAGGTTTGCTGAGTAGTGAAAAACACCAAGCCGTCTGTCTTCAGGACCAGAACTGCATTTTTTTTAAAGGGAGGGAATACAAAGTGGTGCCATATATTATATACATTTTTCTGTATATACACAGATAACCAATGTATATAATATACACGTATAATCAGCAGCTCTTTTAAATGATAGACTTCTGGAGGAAAGAAACTTTTTTGGTTTTGCCATCAAGTCATAACTGACTTATAGCAATCATTGATGGGGTTTTCAAGGCACGAGGCATTCAGAGGTTGTTTGCCATTGCCTGTCTCTGCATTATACCCCTGGGATTACTTGAAGGTCTCCCATCCCAATACTTCCCAGGGTCAAGGTACAAGGCGAGTGACTGGCCCAAAGTCACCTAGCAAGCTTCTGTGGCATGAGTAGGGATTCAAACCTGGGTTTCCCAGATCTTAGTCTGATCCCTTAACTGCTACGCCACGCTGGCTGTCATGAAGTAACCATGTCCTCCTAGAACTCTTTTTGTTGATGGGACCCAGGGGAGTTCATGTGTGTTAGATGTTAGGAAGACAGACATTAATGAACTCAGAGCCATGATGTGAGCCATTCCATGGAAAGTATCCAGGAAGGAAGAGGAAGTGAAGGATGGGCATTCCTTAAACAAAAGCTCTTGCAAACTCAAGTCCTTAATATTCCAGCAAGATTGAAATGTGATTGGAATCCCCACTCTGCTGGCATTGTTCTCTGGGTGACCTTGAGCGAATATCTTTCTCAGCCTAGCCTACCTCACATGGCTATTGTTGTCAGGATGAAATATCTAAACAAATAAAGACAAATAAGGATAATCCAGAAACTGAGTCAGGTTTTCAGGGGCATAGTTTCCCACTAGCTTCTCAGCAGGGATGATCATAGCCAGACTGAAAGAGTTTGAATTTATATCCACCTTTCTCTCCTGTAAGGAGTCTCAAAGTGGCTTACAAACTCCTTCCTTTCCCCTCTCCACAACAGACATCTTGTGAAGTAAGTGGGAAGGGATGCATGAGTACGCAGAAGACACTTGATGAACAATAGTTACAGCTTGTTTACCGCTGCCTGCTGCCGCTCTGCCTGCCCCTAACCCCCTAGAACAGGTTCTGTCCGTCTTTCAAACATCTGCTGTTTAGAAAGCAGGATTGTATTGCTCTCCCTTTCAAGAGCATTTGGATTAGCCAGCTGAACTATTTTTAGCAGATTTAATATTTGTTACTAAGCTGTTTTGAAATTAGCCATTAATATATGTATTTGTATTTTAGATGTTAATCTATACGCTACAGGAAAGTCCTTGAGATCCTCTGAAAAGGAGGTTTCACTTGTAAGAATGTTTTTCTGATAGAGCGTGCCTTGATCTTGAAATATACTGGGGCTTATTAAATAATTGCTTCCTTAACCCATTTTGAGTCACTGTCGTATGTCTTTGGTTCCATAATTACAGTGTGTTTAGATGACAAGATTTTTATCTTGATGCACCAAGACTTTTACAGAGATTACAAAGTATCTTGAGCAACTTCATTCCCACTCCCTTTAGCATTTTATTTGCGTATAAATACATGTCAATACCACAAGATGGCACTTTCTTAGTTGCAACACATACTATTACAAACACTTATCTTCTTCAAGATGTTCAGAATGCAGATTTGGAAACGTCTTTTTTTTAAAGAAAAAAACAAGACTTCCTACAAACAGACTTTTGTTTATCTGTGTGTTGAATGTATAATAAATAAGATCAGAGGATAAACTAAAAAAAAAAGAATTTACAAATATTCCAGATAAGAAAAATTTAAATTACAAAAGTGGAATTCATATTAATTCAACTGAATTACAGTTTGCAATGATTAAAATGCATCTAAATGGCTTATCAATTTAAAATATATCTTCAAGCAATCTTTCCATCTCCTTGGTCGTCGTGAAAATGTTTGTTCATCTTGTTTAAAAAACCCAAACCAAAACCAACTGGACCCCATGCAATTAGAAAGCCATCTGAAACCACTTCTTGTGCTGCAGAAACATTTGATAAATGTGCATCATCTTGCTGTTCTGATGAAAGGGGAGTTGAGATTATTTTCCCATCTAAGGAACACAATAATGTTGAAAGCCAAGGAAAGTCCAGAAGTCTCAACATTCCTCTGACGTATTTTGGAAAATACATGAAGAACCAGCATTCAGTCTCAAATGTAACTTGGATGTAAACACTAGAAAACTCATTATTGAAAGAGGTGAAAAAATAATGAAGCCTGCACTAATATAGTGCATAATGACACAGGGTCCCACTTGTCCTTTATAATATAATGTCACCTTTATTCCACAGGATTGTCATGCTTTTAAAGGTAAAAATCAGTAGAGGTTGGTGGCTTTGTTTTATTTTGTTTTTGCCCTTATTCCCGTTGTCACTCCAGAGGAGATGTGTTTCTGAGGTCTCGTTTGGGAAAAGGTCATAAGAGATGAGCCTTTAATGATTTGTTTCAGATAAACCCAAAGGCAAAAAATGTTCTGTTGGTCTTCTGCCCAGTTTTAGCAGGGATGTGATTCCTCAAAAACCAAACAAAAAGCGGAGAAGTCCAAATGTTACAAAAGGGAAATCAGTTAAGGCAGTTGATGTCTACATTTGGATTTCTTTCCATGTTACATGTCAACATCTCCATCGTAGGCTAAGGTCAGACACTTTTGTTGTGGAGGAGAATGTTGTTGCTGTTTTGGCTTTTTGCTAAAAGAGAATTTTAAAAAGATCACTTTAGCAAACTTAAATGAGTCACTTGATTTACTTCTAGAATCTAGGTCATCCTCAACTCTGTTATCCAGCTGATTTCAGTAAAATTAAGTACATATTTAAAGATTTTCCACCTGGGCTAGATGTGCACTTAGCAAATCAGAACTAGGACTACCATCCAGATGCCTAGATAATGACTCACTCTTTTTAACATTCATATTCTGCTTTTCTCACTCAGGAGGACCCAAAGCCACTTATCACATCATTCTCCCCTCCTCAACCTTACCCTTGCAACAGAGGAGAAGGTGTGAGGTCACCTGAAAAACTTCCATGGAACAGCGGTGTTTTGAATTCAGTTGGTCCAAGTCCTAGTCTAACTAATATATTACTCTGCTTCTCACATATCACCGAATCATAGTCATTGTTCTTACTATTCCAATCAACACATCACAGGAAAACAAATCACCCAGGATTCCCCAGGAGAATCAGGAATTGTGTTCCTTCTGTTTTCAGCCTCCCAGATTAGAACTTGGAACTGTAGTAATATTAATTTCCTGTCCAATCGGAACATATTAAAATGGGCAACTCTGCAGTTCTATAACTGTGTCCATTTCTGATTTGCAAAATAATCCTGAGTAACAAAATTCATGTGTCACCCATTCTTTTGCTGTCTACCAAGTAGAAGATTAATGCAATGACTTGGATTCCAACATAAATCTCAACTGACAGAAGGGATTTCCATTAGTGGAAAGGGACTTCCTTGCCGCCTTCTGTTCAAATCGTCACTGAAATCTTGCTCTGGGGAGCAGGAGACTTATACAAACAGCCTGAGGTCTCCAAGATCTACAGTGGGAGGGGGGAATCAGTGAAAATCATCTTCTGCTATTTGTGGAATTTTGCTCTATAGTTCAATCCTAAAAGAATAATCCCCAAAAGTGCTATTCATGAAAACTGAAAATAAAGATTTTAAATTTTTATTCATATTAAACGACGACTGAAATATAAGTCAGACAGAGAACAATACCATTAGAATAGTAAGAACTATGAGTATCATACAATATTATCCTGGTATTTTCCTTTCCAACACATCACAAACATCATTTAGATTTTCATAAATGTATATTGTTTTTAATCTTCCTTCTCAAATTTTATATTGATAACAGCTCCCACAATTAAAGATACAAGCCACAGCTGAATGCAAATATTAGTTGTCTCAGCCATGGGTACTGATCTGGCAATGAGTTCAAGCAAGGCTGCACACTCGGACCTCTCTAATATTTCTATTTTGCTTATTTGAGTCCCAGATAACTAAAAGTGTGGAGAACACTCTTTGTACATGCCTTGAGGAATATTAGTAAACTAGAAAGTTTTAGATATAATATGAAAAAAACAAAAATGTTTTTAAATTTCAGTTGTTCCACATTACATCTAACTGAAGGTGAAGTAGCCATGGAATCTGATTTCTGCATTAAAAAAAACTTTTTTCAATTTAAATCACCTTGACTGGAATCAACTTTCAAGTAAATACATCTACCAAACTGAGGCAAAACATTGATTTCAAGCAAAAAAAAGAATGCAATGAAGAGAGAGTTAAGAAATTTCCCCAACATTAGCCCCTACAGCTCCAATATGCTGAAAGATAGAACTAGGACACGTCATCTAAGCACTACGCATAATGTATACCTCTACCCTAAAACTGAGGCAAAAATCAAATAAACAAAATAGGGTGTCAGGCCTGGCTCTGCTGGGGCCTGGCATCTCAGGGCTGGAGCCAAGGTCACAACTGTGCCTGCTGTTACCTGTGGCCTGAGGGCCTCTTTATTCTGTTTCTTTGTGCTTGCTTGCAACTAGTGAAATATGCATACCTGCCCCCACCACCCATTTCCTGGAGATGGGAGTACAATGGGAGTATGACTGCCAGGGCCTTGGGCAACTCATAACAATACTGCATTCATATTATCTCTTTTCAAGTGGGCAATTGTGGGAAACAGTGGGAGGGGGAACCTCTGAATGGGCTATGCTTCAATGATCGGTAATATAAACTAGGGGCAAAGTCTCGAGCGTCAGCTCTGGCTTTTTGCAGCCCAGGTCTTGACACAGTCCAATAAAGCTCTAGAAATATTCCCGAGTCTCCATTATTGACTGGAGTAACACCCTTACATAGGGGAAATATGCACAAAAAACTCAGGATACTTACCAAAGAAGATACGATGTAAAGATTAGGGAAACTATAATAAAAAACCCGCCTGCTGATACTCCATAGACCCAGATTTTAAGTTTTCCATCTGAGGCAGAAAGAGGAAGAAAAGGAATAAGACGAAAGTTATACACCATTGAAGACTCTTCCCTCTGCAAACACCAACCTCCTCAGCCTTACACCCCTCCCCCCCAAAAAAAATCTCCAGGTATTTCCAAATCCGGAACTGGCAACTCTAACTAACCCCAGCAGAGACAAACACCAAAATGAGTCAGCTGAATACTCTGAAAAAGAGAAAGTTCTGAATTTGTTGGTTTTTCACAGTTTTACAGAAGAAAGTACAATTTTGTTCACAGAATCCTGCCCACATCTGAGAAAGTTTTTGTGTTGTCACAGCTGATTCAGTGCCTCCTATTCTGCTCTTGCAATTTAAAACTCGCTACTTTGAATAGCCAAATATTTCCAATATGTGGCTCATGGAAACCAACATGTAATAAGACCCTAGCAGTGCTGCCTTCCAGAATTCAGACGCAATACTGCTGTGGCTATTCAGTTCCAAAAGCCTAAATTCCCTACGCTTCTTGAGACAAGAAGGGTAAAACTGAACCACGTTCTTGACACCTTTGACAACTGAGCAACTAACTGGTTAAAGGCAAGATGATTCCAATCGGGCTGCCACGTTGAAGCTATTTGTAACTGTCTGCATAGTGAAGCAATTCCTTGCTGTGACGCATACTGCTGCCACACAACAAGCGCTTCCAAACTTCTTCACTATGAGGGGTCTGTTGTAAAAAGTTATTTAAAGGCTTCCTGGTTAACAGTCAGGGCTCCTGTATGGATTTCTTATCATGTGAAGTTCAGTGAGATGGGGCAGGGTCATCTAAGCAGAGCTCTCAACCTTGGCCTGGGGTTTACCTGCTTCAGTGCCAGAAATAAAAAACATACTGACTTCCAGGCAAAGCCATGATTTTGAATAATACCCAAAAGTAACAGTGTGCAGTGGAATATCTTGGGGGAATGGGAATAGGGGGTTCTTGTGACGCAGATGCCACTGGCCTCAGTCACGTGGGGGATACATTTGGCTGTCCCTTCCTCCCTGCGCCCCCACCTACCAGCCTCTGCTCACTTGCCGCCTTGAAGGGCTCCAGCTTGCACAGCCCACCCCCTTCCCTCTCTCCCTGTGCCCAGCTCTGGCCAAACTCCCCAGGCTCCCCCTCCTGCCTCCTCTTGCCTCCCCGAACTCCCATTTCCCAGCTTGCCAGACCTGCTGCCTCACCCAGCCAGCAGCTTTTCCAGACCCCAGCTTGCCTGGCTTGCTGGCACACTCTCTCCCTACCACTGCACTCGCATGGATAAAATGCTTTGCCACAGAGATATAGATTCTCCCTTGGCTCTCATAGTGAAAATCACATCTTGAAGGAAATGTGCAGCAGACTGAAAGAATAGCAGTAGGCACACAGCCTTCAGCTGAATTCACAGTTCACTGAAATAGAGCCAATATGTTTAATAACATTACAGTGATAGGCAGCTGCAATTAATTACAGTTGCACAGATTCCATAGATATTGCAGGCAATATCATTCTGATTTTGCTCAAATCTCGTCTCTAGCACCAATAAATGCATTTTTCTGAGTGACAAATGTAATGCTTGCAAAAACCTTCAACCTTCTTTGGCTGCAGCACCATGCAACCATTCCAGTCATTCTATACTATATGATTTTGCATAAAGTTGCTGCATCTGTTAAAACCTTATTATGTTTTAACATAATTAATTAGAATATGTTGGCAGATAAAGGTTTGGACATTCTCCGGTAAGGTTTCTGCTTATATGATCTAGTTAGCATGACCCTTACTGATACAATATTTAAGGAAATCCCACCATATCTTACCATCATAATATTTTTTTACCTGGGTTAAAAGGTTGAATAGACCATCCTTTGAAAATGTCATGCATTTTAGAGTTGATGGGTTTATTTTTTGCAGCATTCGTTTTAACATCAGCTTTCTTATCTTCTAAACCCGGTATCTTCATGCAATAATCCAGGAAGCCGTCTGATCTCATTATTTCCGTATAGCCTCTCTTGCAACCACAGACTCCGCTCTAGTTAATAAGAATGCATGCGATACTGACAACAGTTTGTTCACACTGTTATGAGAGGAATTCATTACAAAAGAGGTATCAGCCGAAAGGCTTGCCTGCTTTCCTCAGGTTAACCTAACCCCAAATGATGTATTTATTTGCTTAGATTTGAAGCCCAATTCCTCCTAAGTACTTGGGACAGGCAGTTGTATTTCTACAGACTGAAAAACAGTGTCTGATTCATACTGGGCACAATAAAGCAATAGGTGGTCTGTTTGTTTTCCACTCTGTTCACATAAAAGCATTACAACAAAAAATGCTGAAAATAAAATCAGTCTTGTAGAAAGATCACTGTTTCTCTGAAACCCCGGCAACAGGCTGGGAAAAATATAGACTTGAATTCAAAGAAACATGAATGGAGTTGTGCTCACAGATCCTTGCTGACTTTTCCTTCTCACTTCAGATTCTTGTGCCCCACCCCCCAAATTGCTCACAGGGAAAGTGGCAAAAACCAACTCTTCGGCATGAACAGAAGTGCCTCTCCACTTGCTCAAGGGAAGCTTTGGATCCAGCCCCTTGTTCTGGCATATATAACACAACATTTAGCTAATATATACATAGCATTAATTCTGAAGGTAGAAAAACATAGGCCCTTTCCACACGGGGGCTGAGGGGGTGTGCGTCAGCATAGTTTATGCTGGTGCACCCCTGTCAAGGACACCAGTTCGCGATGGGATCCGGTCCCGGGCTGGAAGCTGCACTGGCCGGTCGCGGCTCATTCATAGAAGCCGCGCCGCTTCCAAATGCTGTTAAGCCTTTCCTGTCACTCTTTTCTGTTGCATTGTGGAGGTCAGGGGACACGCCCTCCCGGCCAGAGTGACGACCCTGGAGAATGAGGCGAGGGGGGCGTGTCTCCTGGCCTGCACAACGCGACAGAAGGTGACCTGAGGTAAGCAGTGTTTGGGAGGGCCGGGGAAGAAACGCCGGCTTCCACCCGGTGCTGTTTGCATAGCACCGAATGGAAGCTGGCATTTGCAAAAAACCTCGCTTTTGAAAACCAAGTAGGAATTGAGCGCCGCTGCAGCAATTTGGCAGTGTGTATACGGTGGAATCGGCTAACTGTCCCACAGCCAAAACGGTGGTTTTACTCAGTTCCCGCCGGCCGGGCCACTTTTGGCCCAAAGGTACGATGCGGAAAGAGCCATAGATTTAAGAGATGAAAAGAAAAGAGGAGTACATACAACAACATTAGAGCTACAGGTTAAACTTCCTAAAATACAACCACTGAGAATTTTCTGGTTGATTTTAAAAGAATAATACTGACGTTCCAGATCCACTGAACTTTGAGGATCAGCTGCTTCTGTCTTTTGCCACACTTTAAAAAAAGACATGCACACAAGAAAAGTTTGGATTTATACCCTCCTTTCCTCTCCTGTAAGAACATAGGAAAGAGCCTGCTGGATCAGACCAGAGGCATTTGCAATCACACATCAAGGAGGATCAAGATTGGGAGCCATAAATCGACTTCTCCTCCATAAATCTGTCCAAGCCCCTTTTAAAGCTATCCAGGTTAGTGGCCCAAAGCCCAAAGTCACCCAGCAGGCTTTATGTGGAAGAGGGGGGAAACAAATCCAGTTCACTGGATAAGAGTCTGCCACTTACCTGGAAAAGTGGGGAATAAAACCCAGTTCTCCAGATTAGAGTCCACCTACTTTTAACCACTACCCCAAGATTTATTTATTTATTTATTTATTTATTTATTTATTTATTTCGATTTATTATACCGCCCCATCCCCGTAGGACTCATGCTGCATGCATGAGTCTTTGTAAAATTTGAATGGACATACACAAAAAGCAGCAATGTCTCTGAGCTTTTCGGGAATTCATCCCATGCTCTCCCTTTGATCACAATGGAACTACTGAGAAATGTGGCTGCTTCCATTATCTCTTTTCAGAATATGAGTACAGGAATATAACATCATATGAAATTCTTACAAAGGTAGTCACTAGAGTCAACTGCACATGTAAGGGGACTCGTTAGATAAAGCACATGCATAATTAACTTATGGAACATGTTGTCATGGTCTTATAGCCACAACCCACCTTACTTGATTATGCCACTAATTGAATTAAGCAAGCAGAAATGAAAAGAACATGAGTCACTAATCTTGGTCAAGACAACTAGAATTTTGCAGAATATTCCACAGTTCTCCACCCACCTACCACATGCACAATGGCCATGTCTCAGCCATGGCTTAACTATCATTAAAGTCCACTGTGGTAAACAATACAGCAGGCTCTAGACAGCTGTTGGCATGCGCAGCAGCAAGGGAATATATAGTGTCCCCCCCTTTTTATTTTAAACTATGTGTCTTCAAAGTTTCACAGATATGAGAATCCATGCTGATCCTCATATCAAGTCTGTGAAGCTTCGAAAACACATCTTCTAAAACAAAAAAGGGGAACAATCCTGATCAGTCCAGCACCCAGGATCAGGCTTTCCTTCCCCCTACTTCTCTTCCCAAGGCCCACAGCTCTTGGGAAGGGAGGTGGGGGGACAATCCTGTGTGCTGGACCAATTGCTGCTCAGGACTCACTTCCACACACAGCTAGGCTGGAACTGAGTCCTCCGTAGTGATTGGTTGGAATAGAGTTGTTGCCATGTTCGAAGCCTTAGCCAATTATGTAGGATAACCAATTAAATAACTGGTGTTCCCTCTAAATGCCAGGCTACATTCATATCTCTGTACATGAGGGTTTTTAAAATCCTACTTTATTATCCTTCTAAATTCTGATGATGTAAATTGTGCCATATGGATTACCTGTGTGCAGTAAGAGAAGGGCTTTTTACAAGCTGGGCTGCAATGCCTAGTTGTAGTTGGCTGCCTCTGAATAGAACAACCACCTAGAAGAGAAATGGTCAAGAGAAATAATCAAAACATACATTTCAAAATGGGACAGGATGTTGTAGAAAATACTGCTATTATGTGATATTCACTTCCTCTGAGGAAAAACAATGCATTCATGTCACTCATGAATGAGGGGGAAGTTTTAGTGTCCATTCTACATCAAAAATGTATTCCTTTGACTTAGATTGTCTTTATGTAGTGTCTAAGTGTATACAGCAAAATATAATATGTGAACGTGATAACATACAGGTAAACTGTTGGAGAGATGGGACTAGCTACGAGCTCCCTTTTGGGGATATACTGTCTGGTAAACCTGTTTTTATTATTGCATAATATGGGTTATGTTCCTCAAGCAACTTGTTTATGCAGGAAACTTGCAAATAAAATGGATACTTGTTATTTTCAAAACTCTGTAGGCTATACCTGCATTACAATACTCATTATGCTCACATCTTGTGGCAGCCACATGGCGTAGCCCGTATGAATGGACCAATTCTCCTGCAGCAGCCCCAGTGGCATTTCCAGATACTCTGTTGGGGGCTGCTGATGAGCATAAATGAATGCATATTAATTGGATGGTATTTAACCTAAACAATCTATTTGTCTGTAAACATACCAGCGTGTTTCTAACAACAGGAAGCCTCAAGTGTGAAGGACGAATGGTATAAAAAAACCTGACATTTTGGAGGATCAGATATTTCTTCTTCTGCTTGTGAACTCTCATTTTGCCCCTGGTGCTCGCTGCTGTTGAGAGGGAACATGAATGCTGAGTCTCTAGTATTCCGTCCTTTGTTTTGTTAGTATTATTATTATTTGACATAAGCAAAGAGGGGAAAAAACCTCATTTTCTTGATAGCATTTTTAATGTACATGCTCCACATATCGAATTCATGTCTTTGTTTTGCAGTAGTTGGCTGGTAATATTTGTTTTGTTGGCATTTTTTTTTGCTTTGCTGTGTACCTGTTCCCTGCTTGTGATATGCTAAGGAAAGTTGCAAAATTCAACGCTTCACAGTTGCAAAAAGGATCCCTGCTCCCTTTGACAGTTTTTCAGGTCAAATTCAATTCCAAAAGATATTCATGAGAAGCCCAGCCAAGTTCATATCCGACACTCAGTCCTGGCACTCAAAGTATCTGGATCAGTTCTCAGAGTTCAGAAGTGTATACTTCTAGACTATGGGACAGAATCCAAGAATTTTGTCTCTAAGTACCAGTTATGCTTCCAAGAGCCAGACATGAGGCTTTTTGACACAGAGCCATCTCCTAGTGCTAGATCCAATTTCAGAACCCAAAGGTTCATCCTTCTGGGTTTTCAAAAGAAAACAGATAGAGTAGCACCTCTTTAGTGCCTTGTTCCTAATTGTATTCATATATTTAGTACATGTTTGTCTTACTGCAGTGCTGTGCAACAATCTATGTCTTTTACGGTGCAGGCAGTTCTCCTATGTGGTAGGGATAGTGCTACCAGTGGCAGATGGTTGAGCTGAAGGATTCTCAGTCCCTCCAAACTCTGATTCTGAGTTTCTCCTAACTAATTCTGAATTCCTCCTAATTTTGATTGTGAAAAGAGTACTTAAAATTTTCCTTGGTTTCTCAAGAAGAAAAGGGGATAAAGTTTGAGTTGCAGCTTTTGTACATTTCTAGGGGCATGCAGCAGACATACCTGTGACGTTCACTCCATCAGAACGCTGGCACCACACAGTGCGCTCATTGTCTTGCCAAAGGCTTGCTTTCCACACATAGTTATAACACTTCCCTCCTACGGTACAAACAAGTCAACATCAATCAGTTTGCAAGGCAGCATGCATGTGGACTATTCGAGGACATGGAAAAAACCCAAAGGCTGTTTCCCTACCAGAGCAAGGCCGTGTTTCTAACTCCTGTTCAGGGCAGCTATCTTGGTTTTCAAAAGACTGAATGATAAATGTTCTTGATCGAGATTGGCGACCTGTGGACTCAAAACTCCTGCCATCGATGCACGTTAATTCACAAGAGCTCCACTCTGACCATTCCGTCAAATGGCAATCACCTGCAGGTAAGAAGCAGGGGGAAAAGAATGAATAAGGGCTATGATGAATAAATATCCTATTGGCACATAAGTGGACTGGTAAACACCACTGTGTTTGCTCCCTGGTTGACAGAACACACACAAGCATAGGTATATTTTTGTATGTGAATATATTCATGTATGTGCATGCACGTGTGTGTTTGCACATGTATGTGTGCACATGTGGGTGTGGGTATGTTCCAGCCACCAGTGTGTGTACTACCAACACAGTTCAGGATTGCTCCATGTAAACTCACTTGGTGTGGTGGCTGCATATTGTTTAAACCCATAATGCATGTAGAAAATCTACCATGGGGGACCTGTGAGAAATCTGCAGTAGAGGGAAAATTGCACCATTCACTTGTCCCTACTTTCTCCTGCTGCTTCTCTCTGACTACCCTTCCTCCCACTATTTTTCTTCTCTTGGTGTAGTCGACCCACGTGGTCAGCGTAAGAACGAGACGAGACGCGGAGATAACATCTGGTGGAGATCGGCAGCAGCGGGAGACCGGAGGTCCGTGTTCCTAGCGAGTCTCTCGTCTGCCGGTTCCTGGCACCTTTTATTGTTATTCTATCGGGGGCGTGTAGGAGGGAGGACCGGGGGGAGTTCCGGGAGAGCAGGAGGTCGGGAGATCATCATGTGATGCATGATCTCATCTGGCTACGTGCGGAGAGGAGCGTAAGCGTCTGAGCCTAATCCTCACCTGGGGGGGGGTAAAGCACCATTGTCCCTGGGCGCTCGTGATTGAGCCAGGCAGTTCATGACCCGTGACTCATGGGGGGATGAGGAGTGGGGGTGCGGTGCGACCAGCAAGGCCGTAGGTCCGTTGGCGTCCCAACGTTCTACCACGGTGCTGCTGGGTCAGCAGTGCATCACTACATCTTGGCCCATTTGCTCTCCTCCTCCTTTCTTCCCTCTTTTGGCCCCTGCTGCTTCTCCTACTTTTTTGCCCACTCACAGCATTGCCTATTCCCTCCTGGTCGCAGTGCTTCTGTCACCCTTCCCACAGCCTTGTACCTTCTCCACCACCCACACAGTCCCTGACTCACTCATTGGGGGTGACAATGGTCTCTCCTGC
Source organism: Sphaerodactylus townsendi (assembly GCF_021028975.2). Classification (NCBI taxonomy): domain Eukaryota; kingdom Metazoa; phylum Chordata; class Lepidosauria; order Squamata; family Sphaerodactylidae; genus Sphaerodactylus; species Sphaerodactylus townsendi. The sequence goes on from NC_059426.1 coordinate 49,927,708, forward strand.
CAGCCTTCCTGCCCAACCGGCATGGGATTGGTGCATTGCTGCGCTTGTTTCTGCCTTTGCCTGCTTATGGAATTACCAAGCATCCTTCAAAATGGCCAAGATCTCAAAGGGCCTACCTTTGCGGCTGATCCGGAAACTGAAATTGGTCCAGGATGCAGTGGCACAGCTTCTCACAGGTGGCTGTATTAGGGATCATATCTCCCTGTGCTGCGCCAACTGCACTGGCTCCTGGTGGAATACCAGATCACCTTCAAGGTCTTCATTTTGACCTTCAAGGCCCTTTGTGGCCAGGGGCCCCCATACCTCAGGGACTGTTTTTCCCCATATGTACCTACTCAGCCTCTGCATTCTGCAGGGCAAATTTACTGGTAGTCCCTGGTCCCTCAATGTTCGACTAGCCTCCACTCGGGCCAGACCCTTCTCAGCCTTGGCCCCTACCTGGTGGAACACTCTCCCGCTGGCCATCAGGACCCTGCAGGACCTTGAACAGTTCCACAGGGCCTGCAAAATGGACTTGATCCACTGGGCTTTTGGGGAAGCTGGTTGCTGATTCGCCATCCCCTCACTGTCTCCCCCCTTACACTTTTCCCTGTATATCACCATGGCTGGTTAACATTGTATTGTGGCCATCCCCTCCCAGGGGGGTAGAAGGTCTTTTTAAGTCACTTGGTTTTGTTACTTGGTTTTGTTGAAATGTTATGTAAATTATTCTTGGGTTTTAATTATGGGATTATTTTTATATGGTTTAATTAGTATTTTATCTTCTGTACACCGCCCAGAGCCCTTCGGGGGTGGGCGGTATATAAAATTCAATAATAAACAAATACATAAATAAAAATCCCAGCTTTTTTAACATGTGGTGTTGTTTTTGCAGATTTTTTTATCCACATTCCAGGGCTATGTGATACTGTCTTGGAGGGACATGGCCTGACCATGAGAATCACCTCTTATTGCTTCAGTTACATGTAAAGAATCGCTTCCAGATATCAGGATCATTGCAGTCCTCTAATTCCATCATTTTAGATTCCTATTATCTGCTTTTCCATTCTGCATGTGGATTTACACTGACTTAATATAATGGTGATCTAATTTGTGGAGGTTTTACAGGTGCACCATAAAAGTGAATGATCTACAATAAAAGGGTTATATGCAAAAGAAAGAAGTTTTTCTTTGGATTAAAACGCTCGTATCTGAAGGTTGTAAATCTTATTGAACTATGATACAGGTGGGTAGCCATGCTAGCAGAAAAAAGTTTTAATCCAGTGGCACTTTTAAGACCAACCAAGTTTTATTCTTGGTATAAATTTTCATGTGCATCCATAGTTCCTCAGATACTAATTATGACTTACTCCTGAAGGACAAAACAAATCTATAATCAGATCTTTCCAGTATTTAAAAAAAGGCTAATAGCAGCCAGGCTCCCCGTTCCGCACAGGCCTCAGGAGAGGAGGTGCACTGGCATATTTGATGCCGGTGCACTCCCCAGGGCCCCTGTGGCCTGCAGGGCTGTCTTTGCACGGGGCCTACTGCTTTAGTTCCCATGTTACCTCCTCTTGGCTGCCGTCGCTCTGCAGAGCTGCGGGGACACGCTCCTGCCATGGCAACGCCTCTGGGGTTGGAGGCCAGGAGGCTTGTCCCCTGGCCTCTGCAGAGCAACGGCAGCTGAGATAAGGGGAGAGGGGAACTAAAGTGGCACGGGGAAAACGGCTGTGTCCACCCAGTGCCGTTCACTTGGCACCAGGTGGACACCGCCGTTTTTCAAAAGAGTCGCTCATTGAGCAAATCAGAAAAACATCGTTGTGCGGGGAGGTGGGCCGTTATGGCTTTGCTCCAGCTGCAACAGCATTTTTACTGGCCCCACACCGGTATGGTCCATGTGGAACAGGCCCTAGATAGCCTCAGGTTAGCCTGATTTCAGATTTCAGAAACTAAGCAAGATCAGCCCTGGGTAGTATTTGGATAGGCAGCCTCCAAGGAATGCCAGGGACATGACATGAAGGCTGGCAATGGGAAACTAGCTATGAACACCCCTTGCTTTGAAAACCCCACAGGAATTGCCATAAATCAGTTATGACTTGATGGCCCAAAATGAAATAGCTGCCACGGAGGCCCTTACCCATCCAGTGAAATATGGGGAGGTTTTGCCTTCCTCTCCCAGTCATGTTTTAGACAACTGAAGACAATCCTCCATACAGTGTAAAAAGATGGACAAAGCCTATTTTTCCATTAGAAAGACCATGTGGGGAGGAAATGGTTAAATCCTTTCTCTCACACACCTTGGTTCTGATCACAATCAGGAGACCCCATGAAGTAGCTATTAGCCTTCCCAAAATGTCAGAAAATCTGATACTTTCCAGCATCATGATTTTTTTGGATTCCAAACAAGCCTGTAAATGTGCAGAAGACTGGTTTACAAAATGTAATGGCTCAAATTATAGTGGCATCTTTGCGGGACAAGACATTACTATTGTGAAATTCTCTTTTTGTGCTAACATAAGGAGTTACCTGGGCAAGGCACAGAACAAGGAAGCAGAAGCACACTTTCTTTAGACGGAAGATCTCCACATAATGAACTTTCCACCTGTTTAGATGCTGCTGATAAAGAGCCATTATGTACCATGCACGTGAGGTTCCGTACTTGGATTCCATCTCCACACTGTCCACCCTAAGAGAAACAATAGAGGCACATTGTGCTAAAATAGCCCTTAGTACATTAATAATGAATGCTAAGTATGCTTGCATAGATCCTTCCCCTTGGAAGCAGCCCAGACAGTTCATTTAAACCTGAAGCAGAAGTGCTTCATCTGATGTTCACGACTAAGAAAGAAAATGAAGAGGTCTTTCCTATTTTGTTTCTAAGTGTTTAGATGTTTTATTTAATAGTTTTAAATATTTAAATGCTGAGTTAAGTGGTTGGTTGTTCACTGTCCCGGGACCCCTAGGTTGGGTGGAAAGGCGGCGCACACACATTTTAAACAAAATAAGCTACTTTTGTGGTAGCCTTGCGCAGACTATTGTTCATTTGCTGTGTCCACCAAAGAACACATATCCAGTGCAAAGGTGATATGCGTGAAGAGGTGTGTTTGTAGTGGTGGTGGGAGGCCAAGGCCTTCCATAAAAGATAAAATCAGCCCAGTTGGACCAGCAGCTTAGTTGTATATATTGGTCTTTGACTGCAGTAATAAGACATTATTATGGAGAAAGGTATTTTTCCTCAGAAATATAAAACTATACCAGTTTTGTAAATGGCTCTTAAGAATATTTCATACTTTCCTCTGTGCTGTATTTTCACTGAGTTATGATCTAATTAGTTTGACACGACCAAAGCGAAGCAGAACCCATCCTCCCTCTACCATGCATGAAGAAGTTGAGTGTGGAAAATCCAGAACGGTTTTATGTGAACATTGGATAACGGCTCAAATGTTTAGATGAGGCATAATCCATGGGATAAAAGGGAAGCTGGAAAATGCATAAAGGAAGCTGAAGTTTGCATGAAGACAGAAAAAGGCATCCAGTCTGTTGATGCTGACAAAGCAAAGGTGTACGTATTTGATGCTCCGCAGTTCATGCCAGCATTTACTTTTTCCAACCATTAAAAAAAGTAATTGCCCCAAAGAGAATAGTCACACTCAGCACTTCATACAACAGCTTTAAACTACACCCTTTCAAGGACTTCTGATGTAGAGAGACAAGCTACACAATATTCTTAGAGCAAAAGTCAATTTTGCCAGTGATAGCATTCTGAAAAATTAGATCATGCTACAGTCTTCATTCGCTGCTGTAAAAAAAATCCATATGGATGCTATTAGAAATGTACATTCCTGTTATTTTTGTAATTATAACCAGTATTTAATCAGCTGCTTGTTAGCTTTTGTGACAGAATTTCCCTTCATTTGTTATGAACCTGCTTCAGTGTTAAAACATATCACACTATAACTTTAAAAAATAGTATTGTTTCATGTTCTGGAATTGGCAACATTAATTTTCCACCTACAATGTCAAGAGGTTGTTTTTAAATAAACACCCAACAGTACCTCAACTCTGCATGGGGACCATTCTCCAAGAACCAAACTGTAGCAGGGTTTTGCTGCACAGTTTCTATACTGAGTGAGTTCAGCTGGGCAAAGCCTTCCTTCTCCTTGTGCTTGCATGATAACAGATCGGGTACGCAGCATCTGACCTAAAACAAGCAGAGAGATGATGATTAAATTTTGTTTTGGAGACGTTTTTGAGTTGTCAGAGGTTGCAATCCAATGCACAACCTGTCAGTCTTGGTGCAACAGTTTTAGCTGGAGCACCGGAAGGTTTTTATAAGATGAGTTATGATAAAGAATGAAGCAGTAGCTGAAGTCACCAATGGGCAGCCAACACAGTGGAGTGTCCAATTTCCTTCAATATGAAAGGAGAAACTTGGAAAAAACAGTACCCTTTGTTCATAGCACATCTCCCACTCATAGAAGAGAACAGGAAGCCTTTTTGCGTATAAAGCCGTAGATCATTTATGCTTCGGTGTATACTTTGGCCATTCATGCACTAGTGGCCTGCTCCGCAGTGAGCGTACATTCCCTTTAATTTTCTTGCTTCTCCCCACCTTCCCCCACTCAACGAACAGAAATTCCTCCAGCTCTTTGGGGCAGCATTTCAGAGCGATCAGATGAGTCTAAAATTTTTATTCTAACACTGCTGGTCTATTGCTGGCACAATAGACCAGTGAAATCTACTTGATGTTTACATGGTCTGGTAAAATAACACTAGATGCAAGATGGCACATACACACCCAAAAAAGGCAGTAGAAGCACCTCCTCAGCTGGAGAAGAGAGAACAGATGGGTAAAATGGTGGATCAGATCGGCTGAGGACATTTTGCAGCAAGAGAGTCCCATTTAAACAAAAAAGTGCAAAGTTGGTGGCCGAGGAGCACTGCATGCATAAAGGGCCTTTGATTCCTTTAGTCAGAAAGGCTTGCCATTCACTTTACTGGCAAGAACAGCTTCCGCCTACAAATTTGCCCCTTCCATTGACAAGGAAGCTCCAAAACTTGACTGGATATTTAATAATAGCGATGATGTAGTAATGAGAGCGCATTAACACAAAATGTCTGCAGGTTATAATTAGATGCATCCTGTACAGAGCCAAGACATATTTCTCCACTCCCTCACTTAATGAGACTCTTTGTTGGGAATCATCTTGATAAAGACGGAAATCCTGTCAACGCAATCATCAGTACTGTACGGCTACCATTCAGGAGGCGCTTTCCATTTCACTAACAAGCTGCCTTCTAGTTTGAATACTGTAAGAGAAAACATTCCTTCTTCCGCCCTTTCTCTTCATATAGGTAGCACAGGATGTTTTAAAAAACCATGAGATTGCTGATACTTTAATGAATAGCATTCAGCGTCACTATTCCAGAAATGATAACCTAATTTCTTGTTCTATTCTCTGAGTTAGGGATATTTCACTGAAAATAAATAGGCTTTTAATGAAAATTGTAAAAGTGGTTATGGGCAGTAATGGCTATAACAGTGCTTGCAATTTTTCAGTTACAATAAATGTAATTCGGTCATAAAATGCAAACTTTGCCTGGCAGGAAAAAAGCAGTCAAAACATATAGCCGCTGCCAGTGTGAAATGCAGTGCTATCATAATTATTGAATTGGTACCATATGTCACAATTCATGATAGTTATTTAATGAAGGATATCACACGGCAAGAAATATTTACCAGAATACGGTATGGGATTTATAAAACGAGTTCACGGACAATATGTTATGCTATTCCATTAAAACAGTTGTAAACCCGATTTCTATAAAAGTTAGTTGCAGGAGAGGAAACAAGCTTCATAATCAGGATTTCTCTCTGTGTGTAATCATTCATTATGATCTACGTTATCTTTATTGATTAACATTCTGTGAAGGAACATAAAGGGAGCACTAGATGCTAGTTTGTCATCAATTCCATTAAGCTTCTGCCTGGAGAGGTGGAACTTAAAAATGAGTTTAATTAAGGAAACAGTGAAGCATTTCTATCAGCTGCTACTAATTAACAAAGAATAGCAGACAAGCTTCTGTGAATCAAATGTACACCTTCCAGTGCTGAAAATACAGATCCATCTGCACTTAGGTGATAACTCCTAGAGCCAACCTGGCTTATAATACCAAAAAGTTTGTACATTATCTCAAAGTCCTTAGTCTCTCGTATACCCTTTTTAGTTTTGCATTCCTATCCCTCTTCTATAAATCACTGTTTCCCTAAAAAGAATCTTGTTAAACTGGTGGGGCTCAGAGAGGAAATCTAACGTAGATTTTGAATGAATATGCTCCATCAGAAATGAACAAGATTGCTATTGTTCGGGGGAGATATTACGGCCACAATCTTGCATATAACAAATTGATCCTCTGACTTCAGTGGGATGTATCCAGCTAACCTGCACAGAAGACTGATGCCAATATAATTACGTTAGTCACAACATTTAAAAATGACCTTAAGAAACTCTGGGTCCTACCAGACCTTTCACAAATGTAACGGGAATCCAAGAATTTGATATAGTGGCATTTTAGATTAAATCTATTGGTGCAAAATCCTGGAAAAAAGCAATTGCAAAGCTGGCTGAAATGGATTACGTAATTTATTTTTATTCAAGGTTTTATTCTCATATCCTTTTGGCTAACCTCAAACTGAAAAACATATTATAAGTTGAAATGATAAATTGCTTATTTCTGGAGTAAAAATGCAGTTTCTAACCATGGTATTACTAATATGCTAAGAATGGGCTTGTTGGATCAAACACAAAGTCCACCCACTTTAGCAACTGGTTTCCAGTAATGACTCTCTGTATACCCCAAAAAGATACTATGTCATTAACTTCCTGCATCTGCGAGTCAATAGTATATTGTTTCAAAATAATGAGGGTACATTTTGGGGTATTGCGGGTACTCTATTTAGGGGTCATAAATGGTATCTTGCTTGTGACAGATCCAAATCTGATTAAGGGTCACATTAGTCCTCTCTCTTGCTCCTTTTCCTCATGTGATAACATCAAAATTGAAGAAGGAAATCTTGAACGACCTCCCATTAGTCATTATGTGCAAATCTGAAAGACTTATCTAAATGAAGTTAATTTCTTTCTCATTAACTTGGATTCTCAGTTTAATCCCAGCTGTGCGCGTAAACTGCCGTCAAGATGCAAGCAACTTGTGGTGACCTCACAGGGTTTTCATGGCAAGAGACTTAAAAGAGATGGTTTGCCATTGTTTTCTGTGCATAGCAACCCTGGACTTCCTTGGTGGTCTTCCAAACAAACACCAACCATGGCTGCCAGTGCCAACCCTGCTGAGCTTCTCCAATCTGATAAGATAGAGCTAGCCTGGGCAATCCAAGACATGGCACATTTAGACATATTGAGTAATTTGAGGTAGCTGAAGGCATCAAGCTCAGAGCGATGCTCAAGGAGCAAAGAACTACGAGAAGCTGTCTAGCTCTGACCTGAGGGATCCATCTGTATTGGTCTGGGTGACATCATTTTGCCATCAGTTTTTCAGACTGCTGCCTTGCATGTATGAAACTGAAATAATTTTAGTGGCCATCATGCTAACTGGGGCAGTCTGCAAGTTGCCTGAGACACAGTGGGGGGTGCAACACTGGCTATTTGTTTCTGAGATTCCTGTTTTTGTTTTTTTCACTTGTTCAACTGGTTGAACACAAGATCACAACTGGGACAGCATCACCCCTATGCAAAAACTGCTGGCATAGCAGCACCACAGGATTTTTGTCAGGTGCTTTTTGAACACTGCTTGAAATGTTTCCAGAGAGCTACTTTGATCAGAAATAAGTCACAGGTTCACAGCCTTCCTCTCAGGGTTTGTCTCCCCTTTGCCATTGTCCTTCTGTATTTACTATAAATAAATTATTACCAAATGAAAGCAGTAGCTCAGTTTTTAAAAAGTGTTTCCTGAAATTCCTCTGGGTAGCCTCCTCTGGGAATATGTGCTTAAATGGAATCTATAAGCTCAAGTATATTTTTAACTCTCTTTCTATACCTAGCAAAATCCAGTGGCAGAAATATTGAGAAAATAATTTTTTAACAGAAATTCTTAGCGCCGAAGCCTGTTAACCTTAGCTTCTACTTGAAATTAAATTCTCATTGTGTACACCCAGGACATGTCTGTGCTAGAAACCCAAACCAAGACCTTTAAACTTCTGTGCTTTCCAACAGAGACCTTTGGAAATTACAGCAAATGTGGTGGAATAAAAGAGCAGCAAGGCTGCGTATGGTCTGTGTATGTTTGTGTGTGAGCTGATGGTTAAATTGGTTTCTAACTGGTTGAATATGACATCTAGATTTTCTTCCTTCTTGACCACAATAAAGAGATATATTCATGTACTGACATAATTCATAAATTATGTACAAGGCACTTTCTACAGGCAAGATTTAGAGCTAGGTGTCACCAAAATTCAGTTCCAAATAAATCATGTGCGCATTTCAGGTCTCAGGTATGGTGGCCATCAAAGCTTACAGACTGCTTTCCTGAAGCTATGGGAAGGCGATGCAGAAGTGAGGTACTTCAGTCCTCCCCCAGCACTTCTCCTGTCCCAAGGAAAAATGCTGAGGGATCTCTGTCACCAGGCTGAGTGAAGGAGAGGCTGGCAGAGGAAAGAATGGAGCCCTGTGGCCAGTCAGGCTCCCCATAAGTTAGTGGGGTGTCAGGCAGGTTCCTTGGCACTTTTTCTGTCTAAAAAGAATGGCAAAACCAGTGGCATGAGAGAAAGGAAGGAAGGAAAGGGGAATTTAACAGCAATTCTTCACAAGTTACCCACTTGTACGTTTCTGTGGCTAATAGTGAAATAATCTGCATCCAGCACATTGGTAGTTATAATACCAGGAAAGGTGGCATAGTATAGCCTGATCTCATCATATCTTGGAGGCTAAGCACAGTCAGTATTTGAAAGGGAGACCTCTAAGGAAGACTCTGCAGAGGAAGGCAATGGCAAACCACCTGTGATTAATTACTTGCCTAGAAAACCCCTTGCTGGGGTCAGCATGAGTTGTCTGTGATTTGACGGCACTGCACACACATATTCAAGGCAACAAAGTAAGTACTGACAGCTTTCAGTACAGCAACAGTTAATCATCTTGCTGCACATTTGCTGAAATGCATTAAATGACTGGCTATTTTTTTTCATATTGAGCTTCTGTGGATTTTCTTTCAGTAAACCTTAGATTTTAAGCCAGTGTCAATATATTTTCAGCTTCACTTCATCAACTATAACCTTGTTCTTGAGATTATCTAGAAATGTATGGATTGCATTTGCACTGTTAGAAAATACACACACAAATACTCGTCTGTGATTCTGTGTGCAGTAATACCTATTGCCTCTGGCACCCATATGATCATATGATTCAAGAGGATGGCAAACTTGTACTTTAGAAAGATATAAAAGGTTTGTCTGGGAACAGTGGTAAGATCCAAGCTCACCTTAAATTAACTTTTAACAGATCCTGGTATTATGTGCAAGATGCAGATTCTCTTTGCGTAACTGCAGATTGCTTTATTATTAGCCATACCAACACCCATGAGCAAATCATGGGCTTATTCTCACAATAATCTCTGGAAGGATGGACCCCAAGATGTTGGACTAGTAGCCACTGGTGCCACATGTGGGATGCTGATCTGCGCAGGCTAATGGCTTGTGGTGAACTCTGCTTTCACTGATTTTTTCAATTCTCTTCTAAGCATTGCTGTGACACCTTCCAATATCACCCAAGCAGGAAAACCACTCCCTGACCAGGCTTGACAGATTTTCTCTACGTTTTCCTGTCATAGGCTGGCTTTTAATATGGTAGTATTTGGTGGCAGCCTTGGCCCTGTTAAACTACCAAGAAGGCTAAGGAAGCCTGTTATCTTAAAACCTTTCTTGGCAAACCCCTTATAAGGCATACATAATAATAATACTGAGGCAGCAATAACTTAAACAGAACAAAATATTTATTTATCAGAGAAGAGATGGGAATGGGAGACAAATAACTGGGTGGAAGAAATGGTGGAGGAAACAGAAATATAGGCCCTTTCTGCACGGGCCATAAACGGCGCCCTGGGGATGGCAAAAATGCCGTCCCCAGGGAGCCGTTCGCACAGCCGGCGCTGCGAAAACGCAGCAACGCCGACCTGGCTCCCCTCCCCCTCCCCCAGGGCGGCGTCAGGCCGCCTCCAAAAACCTCCCTCCTGGAGGGAGGTTTTTGGTAAACAGCGCATTCCCGGCGGTGCGGTGCGAACGGCACCACCAGGAATGTGCTGTTTTCCCCGTCCCTCTCCCACTCACCTCATCGCCTCCGTCGCCCTGCTGGCCTCCTAAGACCCTCCCTCGCTGTCCCCCGACCCCTGGAGGTCGGAGGGCAGCGTGGGCAGCTCTTAGGAGGCCAGCAGGGCGATGGGGGTGACGAGGTGAGTGGGAGAGGGACGGGGAAGAGGCGGCTCTGTGCGGAGCCACCTGTCTTGCACCGGCCTCTTTGGGGGCCGCTCGCATGCTCTCATGCGAACGGCCCCCACCCCTTCACTGGCAGAATTCCTGCTGGTGGGGAAGCGCCCTTTCCGCAGTGCGGAAAGGGCCATATATTTACAAAAGAGAGCTTTGGCAGATAAGTAATATTTGTTTCTCAGGCACAGACTTAGGTTTGTTCAGATTCTGTAAGCTTAGATGGTAATAAGATGCTGTTGCATAGATGATACAGTTCCTCCAAAATGGTATTATGGCTAATGGGTATTCATACTGGGTTCTTTCAGGCTTTGTACATTTACTAAAGTACCCCCACTCAGCCTTCACAGATAGAAAACACTCAAAACAAAACATAAAACGCCCTGTTGAGGAAAACAAAAGCAAAACCCAATACAGCAGACTAACTGATCTTTAGGATTTTTTCCCTCTTCCTGGAAGACATATCCTTTACTGGTTATATATATGCTCCTCAGTTTGGGCACTCAACAACCTAACCACCAGTATACTTCAGTCTGTGTAATATTTGCTTAAACCACAGCATACAGGGCTGTCACCACGGTAGGGCAAGCCAGAATCACACACAGACTGCCACTATTTTCCTCAGAGTTATTATGCTTTGTCACAGCAAAGGCAGATAGCTCTCTTTACTTCAGGAACTTCAAACGCCAAAAACTCTCAGGTTGTTTTACCCAGGGAAATATCCTTCTCCCTCAGTGTCATCAGATCTTTTACCCAATCAGAGTGCAGGGATGCCTCAGCCAATCAGATGGCTTCCCTGATCCTAGGCTTTTATACCTCACTCTAGATGTAAACAATAATGGCTCCTAACAGATCTGCACTTTTAAAATACACACTTTCTCCTGCAGTCTGTCACAATGGCTTTTAAAGAGCTTTCTATAATGTGCAAAAATCAGTTTTCTCTGCATTGTCCTTTCTCTACCCTAAACAGGTGCCTGGAAGTTAGTGAACACAGCAGCTGTCATGCCAACTCTGCCATTAGAATCAAATTGGTTCTAAATTATAGCATGTCACTCGTAGGAAGATACATTTTGCTGAAAAGCTTAACAAGTCTGAAGTATCTTTGGATATCTTTGGGTAGGACCTAATATGACAAGAACCCAACTACTGATTTTTTGAAAACCTTAACACATACCATTTTGACTCAAATAGATCCTTGTATTATAAATACAAATGTAGAAGATGTACATTCAGATTTGCACTGTGAAAACACAAATTGTTTTGGATATACAATTAGCTGTAGATATCTATTATACTAGACATCCTGTCTAGTTTCTGAGGAAAGCAATTTCCATACATAGTCTGGCTTTTGAAGCATTACTTAATAGATGATTTACAGAACAAGGAGCCTTACTTGACATGTTTGCTTATCCTGGGAGCTGGACCCTATGCCAAATATCAATCCCCATCCAGTTGAACTGATATAAGTTCTATTGTTACTGCCTTCTAATGAAATGTCAGACATGGGCCCTTTATGCACTGTACAAATAAAATGTCTTGCTGACCATGACCTGCAGTTGAAAATAATGGGTAGACCTGTCCTCCATGGAGGACAGGTCTACCCATTGCCTCTTAATGGGAGGTAGACCAGCCCTCTGAGCATTTCTGATTCTTATATCGTGTCATCAGAGCTACAAAGTCACCTCCCTCAAAAAAATAAAAATAAAAAATGACACGTGCATGGGATCATCAGGAAAAACTAACCGTATTCATGTACTTTTTAAATGGAAATAACAAACGGATGAGCTGCTAGCAAAGGAAACCTCCATGGGAAACCTTCACCAAATGGCAAGCAGGATGGAGAATATTTGCAGCAGCACAAAATGCCCCCATCTTGGCAAATAAGAATCACTAGTTTTGCAATTTTTGAACAATCCTGGTTGAGAGAAAAAATTCGACCCAAAGGTGTCTTGGAGGAGAAAAAATTACTGGGAAAAGGGAGTTACAGAGAATAAAACCAACAGTGAGGAAGCAGCTGCTACTGAAACAATGTTATTTTAATCTTCACAGCCAGTTGGATTTACAACAGCCAATCAGAAGTCTTGTTGGGCAAGAACCTTACCTAGCCCCACCTTTTTTCTAAAAACATTTGGTGGTCCCCATGGAAGGTTCACCATGTTGGGGATCCTTGTTACACTACATTATGTTTAAAGTCAGACTTCTATCTTCAGAACACATGTTTTGAAGCACTTTAGTGTATATTACTGTTCAAAGAACACAGACAGAACATTGATCAACAAGTTACCTGAAAGGCCACATGAATGTGAACATTCTGACCAGGCAGACCACTCGGACAACTGGCAATTTACCACACATTCCACAAGGCAGTGAGCAATCATTTTTGCAGGCTTCTCCAAATTTAGCTATTTTTTAAAAAGAAAGAAAAACAAGTCACTTGTTTGTCACTGATGGGTCAGGAAATAATATTTTAAAAACAGGTCAAGGAGCCAATTCACATTGATCTGGGTCCAGGTAACCCAAACAGGAACACACTATTAGCTGATGTGGAAATAGCCAGCCAATTAAAGTTCATGTAAGTGAAGTTCATGTAAATGAAGATTTGGTAAACATAATAGCTTCACCACAGAAACACTGAGAGGCCTGGTCTACACATGCAGCAGAATGTTATGTTACAGTTCTGAGGTGATAACACTGGTACTGCTACAGACAGCAGATAAAGGATTTTTTTCAAAGCTCCTATATGTTGACAATTACAAGTGAAAAGTTCAAACAGTATGTAAGCTAGAACTTCTCTCTACATTCCTGATTAGAGACAGTTTTTACATAGGGCAATATTCAAATGTCTGTTTTACCTGCAGTCTGAAACACTATAGCCTATTCTACTACATCAAGATTCGATGTATGTGTGGTGCCAGGCCTTTGGCTGTAAGCTTCCTGTGAATGAGCCATTCCTGTGCACCACTGAGCACCAAGTATATTCCTTATATGTAACAACTGCAGTGTTGAACGTAGTATTTTTCAAAGATAAAGAAATACACTTGGTAGTTATTCATTCATCTACATTTGACGGTGAATTTATTGAGGTCTACTGACCCAGTCACATATAAAATCAAAATGAAACCAACAATACTGAAAAGATAAAAATGTACAGAACATGTTGAATTTTATAATTCCTAGAAATGTACCAGAGACAAGTGGGGAGGGGCTCTATAAAGACATCAAAGCTTTGTTCTATGTGTGACTTCTATATTCTTTCAAACCTAAAATTTTTAATCGCAAGAAGAGAGGATGAAAATTTCAGGATTCTGGTTACCACACAAAGTTGTATCTAGACAGTGTGGACTTCTATGATGTGTGAAAATATGAAATTCTGTATTGAGGTAGCAGAAACCAAGAAAATGCATTAACTCACTCCAAGGGTGGAGGGCGTCAAATAAATTGAAAGTATAAATATAAACAAATAAATAAAAAATATGCTGCAAACCATCTCTGAATGCTTCTTAAAAACTCTACAAAATCATCATGTCAGCCGCAACTTGTCAAATGAGCAAAAACAAAAGCAAACTCTCAAATGGTTCAGCAAAAGAACAAAAATTTTTGAAACATCAACAAACTAAAAGACCTGTGACAATAAGTCAAATTTTGTATTATGTAGCACAACTTACCAAAGACTTCAATAGCACAGATGTATCAGATGAAAGCTCACCTGCTCACAGTAGTTCATGGTCACTGTTTTCCCATCACTGCGTACACAGCTCAGAAGGCGATTCTTAATCCCTTCGCCACAGATTGCATTTTTACTTAGCTGACAAGTGCTCCAGTCTAAAAATACATAATGACCACATTTAGTTCTGTCTGGTATTCTGTATGCATGCTAGTTTCATTGTATCAAAAATTATCTTTGCTATAGACATTTGAGGTAAAGAGATTAATTTTAAAACATGGGCCAAATTTTACTCTTTGTCTCTTAAATCACTTCAGTGTGCAGTAAGGTTGTAATTCTAAACCCACTTCCCTAGGAGTAAGCCCAGTTGAGTAACACTGGACTTATTTCCAAATAGACTAAGCTTTATCAAGCGCCATGCTTCTCCACTGGAAAAAAATAAATAAACATTTTTCGAAGGCTACTTCTTAAAGCAAAGCATGTTGCAATCTTTGTCTGATTTTTGTCTGACAAAAACAAATCATGTTTCATTCTTTAAAAGGTGCATAAACTATCCTGTTCATCTCAGCATAAACTATTTTGCAGTGCCATCCTAAACTGATAGGATCAACATTCCCCACAGTATTATCTGGGGATTAATCTGAATGTACTTGCTTGGACTGTGAGGCTGCTCTATCACCTTCAGATTCTGGTAGAATCATTGGCTGGTCCTGCACTGCTATAAAAGCAGAGAAACCCCAGGTTGGAACTGATGGTTAGGTTTTGGACCAGACCTGTTGCTCAGATCCAGAAGCTCTGGAATTATCCCCCTACTCCTGAAAAAAAGGGTGATAGAAATAAAATGGGTAATGCTGCTATGGTGAAGGTGGTACAGTGTAGTAGGGCCACAGAACTGGTTGTGATGGTTCCAAAGGCACATTCCATTCTGGAAGTAATGGAGGCTAGATATACAGGACCAGTATTCCAATTCTTCTTCTGACAATGATAGTGCTGGAGAAGGCAAGTGGAATCTGGCTGCTCTGTCAGAGCGGGCTTTCAGGGTGAACTGAATTCAAAACTTACAAGTATTGGTGTTTTGCCCCTTGCCCAGACGTAACAGACACAGTGAGTGCCCATCTGATCTGGTCATCTTGGTCTCAGAACATTTTTAAACAATTCCTTCTGCACCACAATGAGAAGGATTAAATAAAAGTGACTTTGGGAATGTGAATAAAATAAATTGCTGAAATTCTGTCCTCCCACAGCAGTGGCGAAGAAAGAACTGAAAAGGAAGGGTTCCTCCCCTCAAGCACAAGACCATTTAAGCAGGAAAATGGCCGCATCTCATGCTCTGAAGAGAAGAGCTCACCCCTGACTTTTCCACACGTGGGGCTGATCTTGGCATGGAGATTTCTCTCTGCTTGCCCCCTTCACCCCGCTGTCTCTCAAACTATTGCTCTGCCCATTATTTTAAAAAGGACTACAAAGACGTTCAGAACTATACAGCTGCATCAATTTGCATACAGGATTCCTAGCTTCAGTGGGAGGGATATCACCATTTCTGAATCCCTTTGCATGTTCTGTAAATGCAGAAGTCCTTACAGGCAGAAAAATCTCAAATGTGCATGCAGGTATCTGTTTTGAACAGATTCCTGGAATGGGGCAACACAGTTTTTACCTCATCTTTCTATCAAGAGGCAATGGATTAATTCACTTCTATGTAGTCACAAGATTTTATTGAAACAAAAGATTGCAATGACCATTAAATTAATAACGTAAGTCTCCTATGCGTACAGTTAATATACTGCTTGATTTGCACTTTTTCTTGTTTTACAACATCACAAATGATAATCAGTTTCAACGGCCATATTTAATGATTAGTAACTGAAGTTAGATCTGTTTAGATTAAGCCTTCGTAGCCCAACTTGTCTGTATGGTCCCTAAACTGATAACTAGTTTTGTGTAATTACATTTTTTTGTCTGCAATGGTAATATAAGTTTTTGTTCTAAAGCATCTAAGTAGCCTCACCCAAGTCAATGGAAGCACTTGTATGTTATTTCTTACAATTAATTATGTAAGTGGAAAATAGCAGGTCTAGTTTCAGCAAAGTATGGCTGAAATTTTAGGCACACTTACTTGGAAGTGAGTCCCAGTGGGACTCACTTCTTGCCAAAGAGGCATAAGGTGGGCTGTGCTAAGTAGATAATTGAAAACACAAAAATGCCTGGAGAGTGAATAGAACATAATTTTAGGTAGTTACTTTTAAATACAGGGCAGTCTATACAATTTGCTTGAACATATATTTACATTACTATTTCTCAATTATATAGCACTTTTCTGTATAGAAAGTATTTTCCTGTTCTTAGTCAGTCTTATAAGAATTAAAACCTACCTAAATGAGCTCTGCCCCTAAAAATAGTTTGCCTCTTGTGATATGACATCAACCAAAAGGGTCAGTAATGACGGGGTGCTTGTAGAGCAGACTATCTTTATGTAAATGAGTTCCAGTAGGCTTTAGCAAGCATCATAGTAGACTCAGAATCAGTCTTTCCAGAATATATCTTTTTTCTTCATTTACCATTCAGTCCTCTCCTTCAGACACATGCATAAAGGAGCACAATTTGTTCCAAGTCACAGTGAAGTACACTTACCTGTTACATTGTAATAATAGTGAAAACAATTTTGATTTAGAACACAAGGCCACATTTGAGAATCTTCAGGGCAGGTTTTGGGATGTACAGGAGATCTCAATAAACGTCGTGTTCGCGTTTGCATTATGTTGGAGTCACAAGGCTGAAAAAGAGGACAGGACAAATGTTAACAAAGGGATGGTACAATTTTGTTAGCAGAGCTTGAATGACCTCTTAGTCAGGTAATGCCATGTCCTTCCTGCAAACAGAAATTCAAAAAAGCTGGCTAATGTAAATATTTACAAAGTGTTGTAGCCACAGGCCTTAAGAACATAATAAAAAACCATATTAATAAAAGCGATACAATGAAATAAAATATATAGTAAGATAAAACACAATAATGAATTCCATAGACAAAAACAGGACTGACAGGTTCTACCTTTGAAGGTTGGCATGCACAAATGTTTTTCTTAATTTAATTGATAAAAGAGGCAACCCGATATGTAATTGCTGGATTTATGTCCATGAAAGAAAAACAGATGTGATCCTCATCTAACCCCAAAGCCTGTGAAATAACTTGGTTGAGTCTAGATAGAAAATGGGCAATAGAAAAAAATAATGGGCAAGGTGTTCTATATGATTACAGGCACAGGGTCAGAAATGAAGATCAAGAGAAATTTTACTGTGTAATTTCACACACAAGTGGTTGGGATTTGCCACAGTGGGTTCAGCAGCTGCTATTTGGTTCAAATAGCTGCTTAACACAATAGTGACTGAATATGGTACAGGATAAAGAGAAAATGCCAACTACACATACATGCCAATGCACTGATGTAGATCCACTAATGCAGATAGCTTATCAGTCCTGCATCCATATTATCCTTGCTTTCAACTACAGGGAAAGAACAGTGTTTTGCTGGCTGGAGAACCTTTGCTTTATATAAGGCTGCCAAAACAAATTCTGGAAAAAAATATCCCACAATATATTTTATTTTTTTCCTGTCAAACTTCCCTGGGAGTTCAGAATGTTTAAGAAACCTTTAACCATAATTCTCAAATCTCTTCACCTAGCCTCCGGCTATATTTTTTTTAGTAGTTTAATAAACTCAGTTCAGATATCATTGATCACAGTCCTGATTAAACAAAGCAGAATTTATCCTTGTGCAGCACATATTTAATTTGTCTGAGTTTGGAAACTGAATTGAAGAATTATACAACTGGAAAAGACCAAAAGATCATTTAGTCCAATCACTGTCAGGACTTTTTAAAGATGTGGATTAGACGAGGGCAGGAGAAATTGGGGAAAGAAACTATCATGTGACCAGGCATGGTAACAGTGGCAATCTGACAATGTCAGTCTGTGTCTTTTGGCATGAACATCAATGAATGAACGCAGTGATCTGTCTCACAGGCTCTGTTCTTTGCATTCATTCCTTGAGAGGTGAGGAAGGTGGCAACGAGAGACCAGCCTTTTCAGCAGTAGCACCTTATTTATGGGACATCTGCTGCCTTGCTTGGCATCTGCGCTTCCATCTTTCCGGTGTCAAGCTAAAACATTTCCTTTCATCCAGGCTTTTCATTAGGAGTTGATCTTTTAACACTATTTTGGACTGGAAACTATTATTTTAAGCTGTCTATGGTCTGCTTTATACAGACTATGTTTTTTATGTTTGGGCTGGATTTTCATTGCTAATATTTTGTTTTCATCCTTTTTATTCTGTAAGCCACATCCAGTAGGTTCTCGTGAAGGTGGAAGGAAAATTTGCTAAATAGATATATAAATAATAAACTCATTTCATGATGCCTTAGACCAGGGGTCTGCAACCTGCGGCTCTGGAGCCGCATGCGGCTCTTTCAGCCTTATACTGCGGCTCCACGTGGCCTGGAGGTCGGAGGGTAGCATGGTTGTGTCCCTTCAGTCCCTCCAGAGCAGCACTGGAAAGAAAGGTGGCCAAACTGGTGGTGGCTCCATGCATGAGGGCACCACTTTTCACGTCCCCTCCACTCATCTCTCCTTCCAGCTCTGGAGGGCTGGAGAGACACACCCACACTGCCTTCCAGTCCCTGGAGGTCAGAGGGTAGCATGGGCATGTCCCTCCAGAGCAGCCGCTATCCCCCCTCTGCCATCCCTGCAGATGCCATCCCCCCTCTGCTCCACAGAGCAGGCGGCCACCTGCTCCGTCAGGCAGAGGGGGTTTCCTTGCCCAGCGCCGCTGCCTCCCACAGCGCGAGAGGCGGCGGCACCAGGCAGGCTGCAGCTGCCACCCCCCCTCTGCCCCACGGAGCACGCGGCTGCCTGCTCCGTAGGGCAGAGGGGGTTCCCCTGCCTGGCACCTCCACCTCCCAGTGCTGGAAGGAAAGGTGAGTGGAGGGGCCAAACCAGAGGCGGCTCAGTAGATCTTTGGGGACGTGGAAAATGGGTCCAAATGGCTCTTTGGGTGGCAAAGGTTGCCGACCCCTGCCTTAGACTTTCACCACTTAGGGTTCTGGTAGGCTAGGTGTGAGAATGCATGATGAACCCCTCTGTAATTTCTGGCAAAAGTGGCAAAAATGTTTTCTAAACAATGAAAAAGGAAGAACTTAAATGAGAATGCATGCAGTCACCCATATGGAAAGGGCACAAAGGCCAGAACGGGTTCTCATCCCACCTGAAAGAAGGCAAGCTAAAATTGTTTGTTCCCTGTTTAATTTGGTCGAATTATCAACCTTTTTGCAGATCCTACAATAACAGTGCAATTCTGTGCAGAGTTCCTCCTGTCCGTACCGACAGAAACCAATAAACTTAGACTAGAGAATGATTCTGCAAAGGATTACACTGCAAAGGTAGCTTTGTTGCAGTTTAAATTCCATGGCCTCTTCACGTTTTAACACATGGATCTGAGGTACTGAACTAACCTGTCCCATTCATCAGCATTCTCCACCATTAAATGCAATACTCTGCAATGAGCTTAGGTGTAATTCTCGGTAGGACTGCACTGCTCACCTGCAGCCTCCATACTCTTATAAAGCAAAAAATTCCAACTTTGCCAATATTCAAGTTATGGTGCTTTTCTGGTAAACATTAAAATGTCTCATCCTCTAGGTTGAGTCATTTCTGGATACAAGATGTCACATACGTGTCTGACCATGTAAGATCTTATCTATTGGCTGTGGGGAAAAGTTGAGATATTGAGCATGTCCCTGTATCCGTAGTGCCCTCCTGTATCATGACATTGACACCTTGGAGGGCAGCCACTTCAGTAATTTAATCGCTCGTAAGGGCAATTATGTCAGCACATACTTTTAAGTGTCTTAACCTGCTGCACTTCATCACAGATGGTAGTGAAGCTGGGGCCAACGGGGGCTACTCAAAGTGATTAAGAGTGGCAGAATTATACCATGAAAGAATGGCAAATTCTAGGCCACTTGATGCCAAAAGTAGCTCTCTTATTGATTCCAAGGAAAGCGAAACGAGACAAGCAATAGAGCACGAAAAAAGTTCCAGGCTTCTAAATACTGGAATGAAAGCCACATGAAAAGTTTAATTAATTATCTTTGATTATATATAATTAAGGACGAGAACCAGTTTTTACCTGTAGAGGGAGGAATCAAGAGCCATGGACTGGACAAGAAATTCTACGAATTTTTTTTTAAATTTTCATATATATTGGGGATTTTTACAGTCACATCCTTCCACAAATCACACTGAGGGCTCTATCTTTCCCCCTTTAAAAGGCCATTAACTATTCAGACCACAGTTCAAAAACACGTGCTTCTATTGCCTTGCAGCTGCCACAGAAGGCAGAACTTGAGCAAGTGTCAGAAGAAGGACTGAGGAGGACTCATTCCTTTCCCTGAATATTCAAAAAGAGATTCGAGCCACTGATGCTCAGAAGCTCCGTTTTGCTATGGTTTCACCTGATACAATGCTGGCACCGCTCCAGACAAACTGCAGTGCAGTTATTTAGGCTCTGTCTAGCAATGTGAGAAAGAGCACACAGTTTGACCCCAAGCGTTTTCTCCATGGACATCTGCCAGGAAAGACCGGGCTTCCTGCTGTTGCACTGCGTCTGAATTAACTAAATGCAATCATTCTGCTATCTTTCGCCTTGTTGTATAATTTCATGTGGCAACCTTATTGAAACCTCTGCTGCTAGCCAGGGGAATGGTCACCCAGACACATATCAGATCAGCCATTATTCTTAATTACCTGAAAACTAATCCTGCTGAAAAGTGTTTACGAATCGTTTATTACATTTCATGCAATTAATTTGATTGTTTACCCTTGCAGGCAAAAATAATAGCGTAAATGATTTGCCAATAAGAATCAAAGAGAAGTGTCTCGCTAGATGCTCCCAATTAATGCTCTACTGCATTTATTTTGATTTGTTAAAATCAATCACAGCGCCAGTGAAATCAGAGAGGGCCAGTTTCTAAGCAACCACTTCTGGTTTCTTCAGCATACAACTAGGTAAGTGCCTGAATTCTTTGAAGGTGAGGGCCACATTTCAAAAGAATCGTTTTTCTGTTCTGTTCTTCTTTTGGTTTATGGTGGTTAGTTATGAAATCCTACTTCAACACTGGTCAAAAAACTGCTGGGCAACTGAAAGCCAGGAGAGGCTCCTCCCTTTCATCTGCTAAAGTCTGCAGTATGTAACTTGGCAAATGGCCATTTTATTCTGATAGTGGATATTGAGATCACAATCCTTTATACAGATTTGGACAAATTCTGATGTGCATGCATATACTGCTCAAAGGGCGGGAGAAAATCAAGAAACCTAAACTCCATCCTGAACAAACCCAAAATGTGTTTTTCCCTGGGCACAATTCTGCTAGGATACAGTCCCAGCCTGCTGAAGGAGAGAGCTGCTTTGCCCAGGCTGAAAGAAAAGGGCAGGGAAGGCCAAGGGTCTCTGGGTACAGCATAAACTCTTCCACCTTTTCTTTACTGAGTTCAGTCCAGCCAATCCTAGTACACGTAGAGGCCAGGAAATACTACAGTCACCAAGGTGGCTCTGTGGTAAATCACCCGGAAGACCCGAATGTGGGGATCCAAGAAGTAACATAGGTGAGAGGAAGGGAAATCCCTTCCCTCTTCTTTGGACCGTGTTTCCTCCTTTGCCTACTCCTAAATTTGGCCTGATTTTCATGTTGCAGTCCTCCTAATTACTGGATATCTCCTTCCCTCTCTAAGGCCCCTTCTGCACATGCAGAATAATGCACTTTCAATCCATTTTCACAATTGTTTCCAAGTGGATTTTGCTATTTCACACAGTAAAATCCATCTGCAAAGTGCATTGAAAGTGGATTGAGTGCATTGGCCAGTTTGTAGGTTTCCCCTCTCCCTAGTTGCCCAATCACCATATTTCTCCTCTCTCCCCATGCTGCCTGATCACTAGGCCACCACCTTCTGTTGTTGAAAACGAGAAAAAACACTGCAATTTAGAGAACCTATTCACTCAGACAATGGGATATAACTATAAGTCGCATGCCTTACAGTCTAGGCATGTCTTCTTGTTGTCACTGAATATTTATCAATACTTATAAGCCCTTAAAACACTGCTAGCTATCTGAAGTTAATATAACACAAAGATATCAAAATGAACTACCACCATTTTCTACAAAGTAAAATAACTGTTCAGGTCCTTAATACAGCTTCTTTATCTCTGTTTACCTGACATATAGGAATTGAATATTGAAGTAATGTAAGAGATTAATTGGCCAGTTTATAAAAACTACTAAAATCCTTCAAAAGGTCTGTGGGAAAATGAGATATAAGTAGGCTAGAGTTTGTCCCTAAAGAGCATTTGCTTCAGAAACTCTAGGCTTTGGTCCAATTCCAAAGAGCCAGGCTCGAGAAAATAAATAGAACTGCTGCATTTCTTGTAATCAATTACATTTTGCCCACTGTGACCTGCTGTCACTGACGGGAGCTAGAAAAGGAAGGGAGAAGTACAAAGAATCTACCTGTACTTTCATGCATTTACAGAGTACAGGAAAAGATATTTTGCTCAAGAAGCTGAACAAAGTTAAAAATGAAGTGATGCAAAGCCAAAGCAAATCAAAACATGTGCCACACCTCTGCCAAAGTTTTAGTGGTGGCAGCATAACCTCACATGCTTTTCATGATCTGTTTCCCAACAGTTGATTACATCAAGCAAGTATGTAGAGTTCTATCAGGTACAGGTTTTTTTAAAAAGTACCAGACAAGAAGCAAGAGATCCATTGAGCCTCTGATCGCTCAGGATTGATACAAGATTGGCTGCATGGGGCACAAGTTATAGAGGTCTGTACTACACAACTCAGTCATGCTCCATCCCAAGGTGGACTATACTAAATGATGGCTGCTGAAGTGATGGACTAGCTTTGCATCAGGATTGACCACAAATGAATCCAAACCAATCTCGATCCAAAGTGAATCAGTAAAACTTATTTGAAGGAGTACATTCCGAATCATACCTGGGAGAACTTGACCGACCCTATGACACTACCTTATAATGAGTCATTAATCTACAGTTATTTCTATTCTGGAACAGTTCTGCAGAGCCTTGTGCAAATATAGGTAATTCCCAATATTTGCTACTTGAGATCCTTTAACTGGGTATGCTAGGGATTAAGTCTGCAAACTACTATATATATTCAACCTGTTACCCAAAATGGTGAATGGAGAATTAGTGAGAGCAGACTCTTGGCTTAGCAGAAGGTCAGGCAAGCTGTGGTTCTTTGTTGCCTACATATACCAAGATCAGCTTTTGCATGAAATTCCACAGGAGAGTGAATAAAGTTAAACAATTTTATTCAGGAATAATGGGAGTACACAAGCACACAATAATCAAAGTAGGAGAACACACGCACAGTCTTAGGACATATGCAGTTCTGAGGGGATAGATTTGGAACAGCAAAGGAACTGGGGAAATTTTCAGGGGTGATATACCAAATCCTGAATTGACTTTGGGTCTGTGAAGCAGAGTCCAGCAACCTACACTGGGCTCCAAGGAAGCAGGATAGAAAGCAGGTGGCACCCAGCAGCAACTGAACCATTTGCTGGCTCAGAAGTACTAGGCAGAACAGTGTGGCCAGATCAGTGGTCCAGACACACTGAATGCTGAGTGTTGGATGGGGGCCTATTTTATGGAGGAGATCAGGTCCTCTTGCCATGCTAAGAGAGTTTAATCTCCCAGGACAAAGAGGAGGCCTGCCTTTCTGAAGAAAGACAAGAGACAGACATCAATCTTAATAGTAGGGTCATTAATTTAATGGTTCAGGCATCAGCTTGATGGGCCAAGCTTAGGAATGCCTGAAAAGGGGGAAGATAGCTGATGGAATTAAAGCTATAGAATAATGACAATGCAAATGTGGTGACTGTTAGAGAGGTTAGTCAGAAAAAGAAGTATTGAGTTAATGCAACACTGGGCAGGAACACTCACAGCAAATGCATTAACAAGTCCTTTGTCTCCGCAAGGGTGTATTGTCCAGGCCTGGAGATGGGATTGCCCTCCAGGGCAGGCTCACTACGTTTTCCTAATCCCTTCAGGAAGGGTTGAGAAAGGCTATATGCATGACTGGTTTGGCAAGGGCAAGTCCAGACAAGTTTTTACTTACTGTGTGTCCTTGCGGGTTCACTGAGCCAATGCAAACAATGGGCTCCCCATTTTGGCACTGTACCGCTAGGCACACCAAGGGTTGGCAGAATGGGTAGAAGCATCACTGTCTTAAAGCAGAGTTTCCCCTCCATAGGTTGGTCTAGCTACCGACCAGTGAGTCACAACCCATGCGTGTTCTATGCTGCAGGCTGGGACTAACGGGTGTGTGTGTGTATGTGTGTGTGTGTGCATTGTATTCTTATTCTCAGCAAAATAATCTGCTCAGATAAATTGGCCTATATTTTTGCAGCCTATTTAGTTTTTACAGCATTAACAGTTTCAGTTAGATATTCACTGGGAATCCCGCGTGTTTCTCTATAGCCTAGTCCACTATCAGCCTTCTACTCAGCATGGCCACCACATGCTGTAGGGCTGATGGGAATTGTAGTTCCTGAACATCTGGAGAGCCGCAGGTTCCCTACCCCTGCACTAGTGCCTAATGAGATGTCTGTATTGATCAATACACTATATGCAGGTTTAGCAAATGGTTTCAGAGTTCTGGATGCATTTTGTATTTTATACAGTGACTGCTGGTGTTTGTTGATCAAAACTGAGTAGCAGAGAACCACCCCAGATGTTGTGTGTGTGACATTCAGAGATAGTTTGCCATTGCCTGCTTCCATGTGGAGTGAGAGAGTTTTGAGAGAACTGTTACTGGCTTCAGGTCACTCAGCAGGGTTGATGTGGAAAAGTGGAGGAATCCAACCCGATTCTCCAGATTAGAATCTGCTGCTCTTAACCACTACACCAAGATGGCCCCATCCTATATGTTACACTTGACATAAACATTATGTTTCCTGTGGCAAGCTCCCTGCATCCCAGTTGTATAATTCAGGATTGTTCATTATGTCAACCCTGCCCACCGACACAGCTTTGGGATGTGAAAAACTACTATACAGTGGATTTCTAATAAATTTCATGGAGTGGGGAGGGGTGATGATGTCTAGACTTATCTGATCTAGAGTGGCTC
This sequence comes from Sphaerodactylus townsendi, assembly GCF_021028975.2. Classification (NCBI taxonomy): domain Eukaryota; kingdom Metazoa; phylum Chordata; class Lepidosauria; order Squamata; family Sphaerodactylidae; genus Sphaerodactylus; species Sphaerodactylus townsendi. Next base: position 49,953,042 of record NC_059426.1, read on the forward strand.
CATTACTTGTTAAATTATTTGATCCAATTGTGCTGACACCATCTCTAACTATTTAGACACAATTTATTATGAATATTACAAGCTTTAACATAAAACACAGCTCCACTAATGTGCAAATGTGCTTGGGAGCTACACAGATGTAAGGAACTGTATTTTATGTTTCACTTGGAGGTATACTTGGAGGTTAAGAGGTAAGTGCTCCATTTGAAAGCATTCTTGAGCTACTGAAATGTTTTGTTCTGTAATATATAACACTGTCTCTGCGATCTCCCTCTGAGGGTTCTCATCGAGCACCTCACTTGGCCCTCATAAATGCAGGCTACAAAGGTTGTAACATGTTAACCGGCCTTGAAATTTATTGAAAAGCTTGCACATAGTGAAGATCATGACCTTTAACGAGCTATTCGTAAGTAAATGTGCAACTCAAAGCTCACAATGTAATAAAGTGTTCTGCAGAAGAAGGACCTGACCAGCTTTAACTGTATAATGAACCACTCATAACAATCGGCATGCAGATGTGAAGGCTCTGTAACAATTTAATAAGCAATTTACAACACAAGTAGTGATTAAAACATAAAATAAAAGGTAGCTTCACACAACTTATCAATAATGGGGCTTTGAACATTTTTGGGTGGTGTTAACCGCTGGCAAAAGAATGAAGCTCAACTCACAAGCAGGGAGCACTTACATCTACTCTGAAACACTAACATCAAAGGCCTCCAATATCGAGGCTCTTTAAAAACTTACAATTATATTGTGTCTGGTCAAAGAACATACACACAAAAGATTTGCTTCAGTAGTGAAGATTAACACGCTCACTGTGTTGATTCTAACTGTGCCATTCTTTGTACAGTGTGTTCAGATCAATGGTCTTAGTCTGGAATAATTATGTATAGGATTGCACTGTAAATTACTCACAGGGAAGAAAAGTTCACTGAAACAAATGGGACAGGTTTCTATAAAATTGTCTAAATCCATTAACTGTGGATTTAGCATTGACAATGCTACCTGTGGCTCTTCAGGAGAACTGTTCCGCAAGGTGGAGTTGCCCCATGTTTAAGGAGAATGGGCAAGTCTATTGCCTAATGAGACTTGTGGTTGGCAAATAATTCCCACCTTGAGGAAAGGGACTGGGGAATGGGTAGATAAATTGTGAGCCTCTTTCATGCCAGAGACAGAAGGGTACAATCTCTTTCTCAAAAAAAGAAATATCCTCTACCTTTCTCAGCAGGCTCTGAACTTCTATCCCAACACCTCGATGACTTTTATCATAGGCAAGCTCCAGACTAATAGAATTCTGAAGCTTGTAAGCCGTCTTGTGGCCTAAGTGTGACTAGAAGGTTCTTCCTTTTACTCAAAACATACAGGGGCTAAGTTTCAACAGTGGAGGGGAGAGATAATTCTATATGCACAGAGGTTCTAATAACTGAAAATATTAGTCAAATATTGTCAAATTAGTCAAATAGTCAAATATTGAATATTAATAATTATATATTCTATTATTGTATAAGTATGTTTGGTGGTGTGGCACACAACTGCTATGTCGCTCATGGGAATTGTGAATGTGATTCCCTCCGAGCACTATTCTAAACGTACACAAATGTCTGCATAAAAGGATATTATCATGTTCTTTTCAGTGCTGATGAATACTTTACATAGGAATAGGACAGACACTGACCGCATGTAGTGCTTAGAAAACTAGTGAATGTAGACTAGAAGTCAAAGGCTTTAATAGCCATAATCAACTGGATATCGTGGGTTTTCTGGGCTGTGTGGCTGTGGTCTGGTAGTTTTTGTTCCGAACATTTCTCTCCACATCTTACTGTGAGATACATCTGAGGATGCCAGCCATAGATGAGGGCAAAACATTAGGAGCCCAAAATACCAGACCATGGCCACAGGGCCCGGAAAACCCATAACAGGCAGTAGACTAGGAGCCTTATGCAGTTCTTTCTCTTGACTCTGACTAATTTATGTAATTAGCTGTAGGTCAGTGGCAAAACTGCTAGAGAACTGATGAATCAGCCTGTCTTGGAAGGGTTGTACTACATCTGAAGGATCAAGTTCATAGTTTTGGGAAGCCAATGATCCTAGCCTTATGCTGGAAGCTCGGGTCTTCTACATACACAGAGCACCTTTTATCAGGGCTGATGCACCAACAGTTGATGTTCTCTGAAAGTGTGATCTGGCTATGGATGATATACTTTACAAGAGGCCATCTTTAAAACCTCTCTAGAATTTTCAGCTGGTCCCTAATGCAGCATTTACAATGCAATCCTATGCAGACTTATTCGATTCTAAGCCCATTGAAATTAATGGGTTGAGGCTGGAGTAGCGCTGTTAGACTATGGTCACGGGCTGGATTGTTAGCCACTCTTGTGCTGAAAGATCTGCACTAATTGACTATTTGGTCCTTACCTTTAAGGCCCTATACAGTTTGGGATACTTTAAGGACTGCCTACTTCTGTGCTATCCGGCCTTTCAGTTGAAATATTATCATGCCTGTCTCTATGTGCCCCCACCTGAGGAGGTGAGATCACAGTGATAACCCCAGACATGGTTTTGTCAATGGTGGCAGCTCATTTTTAGAATGCTGTCTCCCTTGAGGCTTCACTGCCCTCTCAATACCTAGAATTTCTCTTTGCCCAGATTTTTACCTGAAGGATTCAGTCTTCTAAAGTCTTCTAATGCTCTTGTTCTGGCCTCATTCTTCCCTGATGTCAATTTTATGCCTCGTGATTGTACAGCTTGTTTTAATATTGATAATTTCTATGACTGTTGTGTTTACTTTTCTTAACTTGGTGAGGGAGCCAGGCCTCTGCAGAGGCAGCAGATACATGTTCCAAATAAACAAACAAGAAACATCTAGTCTTAGGGTTCAGAATACATGTGAGAAAAATGTACCCTCATGACAGGGCTAGGTTCTGACTCCCGCACAATTCTCATGTCAGTATCCCTGCCCCAGTGTTAGGGAAAGGGAGAGAACAACAAACAGATTTTGATCCCACGGGAGACACATAGAGACTATAAACTCTGGAAACCATAAATGAGACTACAAAAGAACCAAGGATTACTGGAAAGCATTTTTCTGTCACATGGTGTGGTGGGTTTTCCGGGCTGTGTGGCCGTAGTCTGGTGGATCTTGTTCCTAACATTTCACCTGCATCTGTGGCTGGCATCTTCAGAGGTGTATCACAGAGGGAAGTCTGTTACACATTGTGGCCAGTGAGAAGGGAATGTTTAGTGGGGTATATATTGTCCATGTCCCAGGGTGGGGAACCAATCACTAATTGTTTAAGTGGAACCTGCAGTGCAAAGATGTGGCTGATTTCTGTCACATGTTTCCTCCTACAGCAATTTAAACTGACCCATATAACCAGTGTACAATAAAATAAATGAGATCACTAATTTTTATTTTGTTCTCAGGAAAACATTTGAAGTTATCCTGAATCAAATTAGACCAGCGATCCATGTAGCTCTACACTGAGTACCTCCACTAGCAACAGCATCCTGGGGGCTCCAGAGGGGGTCTTTCCCAGCATTTGAGATGCTTTACTTGGAGATGTCAGGGCCTCAGCCTGAGATTTTCTCTGTGTATGACAGGTTCTCTGCAACAAACACACAGCCTCCTCTCATACAATATTGATAAACATGGGAAGCTGCCTTATGTTGAGTCAGACCATTAGTCTATGTAGCTCACTACTGTCTGCTTTGACTGGCAGTTGATCTCCATGGTCTCTGCACATGCTCTACCACTGAGCTCACCTGGGCAAACTCTAAATGATGATCTAAGGTTACAAAATCCAGGCAATGTAGCAAAAAACTTGTTGTAGCTAATCCTGACTCTTGCTTCAATCATTCATCAACACTCCAGTAGTTCATATCCTTTTTATGGGAACAAAAACTTGATTGATATTCATATAAGCCTATAAAGGTGCTGTTGATCCACAAGCAGAAGGAGCATTTCCTCTTTCATTCTGTTCATCACGCTATAAATTTACATAATTAAACAAACTGTTTTCAAACCCTCTTGAATTAACCGCTGCAAATGCTAACGGCTGATGCTAACGAGGAGGCCACTCAGATCTAGTACTGGGGTTATCAACTGTTGTAAGCAAGAAAGTCACAGCTGATACAATAAATCTCAGATAATTATTCCAGGGACTTGTTACACAAGTTGCATATTAAGTCAGTTTAAGAATGCTTTGATGAATTCAACTGAAGTCAATTAATTACATTTCCAAGTCAGATGAACGCAGAGTCAACACATTGCAGGTATTGCCACGTTAAATATTCAGTGTTGAAGTAACAAGAGATGATAGCCTTTCAATTGCCTATGCACATGAAGCAATCAAGTGATGATGTGTGAACACACTGTTGTTACAGGAATTAATATGAAATCTCTAAAGAAAAATGTGGTTCAATTTAATTTGCCAATGTTTATTGAAATAGACAAGAAATACATTCACTCTTAATGCAAGAATTCCCCGAAAGGTCTTTCAGTACAAAAAAGAAAACTGAGTAGTCAACTAGATGATAAATCATATAAGAAATAATAATACATAAGAAAACAAACTTCAGAGGGAATGGTTCCTGATGCACAAAGATGGAACACTCATGACCAAATCCCCAGGTAGTAAAATTTATTCAAAGGTATACTGAATTTGAGAAGTATCCTCCTAAGTCAGTGGTGGCGAACCTATGGCACAGGTGCCAGAAGTGGCACTCAGAGCCCTCTCTGTGGGTATGTGCAGAGCCCCCTCACATCTGGGCTGGCCTGGGCCACTGGGCTCGATTATTAGCATTAAACCTAAGACCTAGTTTTGGGGAAGCAGTGTAGGTAACCCTGTTAAGCGCTGTTAAACCCCACTAATTTTCATGCGAAGAACTAAAGCGCGATCCTTTACCAGGGAGCAAGCTCAGTTGCTGGCAATGGGGATTGCTTCTGAGTAAACCCTCCTAGGGTCGTGATTCACCCGTTGGAAGAGTTGCACGGTTGCTTCAACGCAAAGCCACCGACTACCACCAAGATTACTCCCGAGTAACGCACGCCTCGGAGCCAACCATTTTTTCTAAACTAAAACCTCAGTATTCAGGTTAAATTGCAATAAATAAGTGGGGTTTGGTGTTGCAATTTGGACACTCGGCCTCGAAAAGGTTCGTCATTACTGTCCTAAGTAATGCACAATCCAATCAAAATTAGGGATTTCAAAGTGGAATTCTAAACAGAGTTAGGGAACAGAGTTATAGCTTTGTAGTCCTAGGGGCAAATTGTGAGGGGGGAAGCATAGGGAGAACACATATCCCATAACAGCTGTGATGGAGTTTAACACGGCCACAGCAAACAGCCTGGATCCAGGCACTAGCTGACCTGCCTCTCTGCCAATGGCAACCCATCCAGCCTCCCTGCTGGGGAACCTGTGCGATGAACACAAGCCACTGTGTAGTTCCCTTACCACTTGGGAGAGAAGTAGATGACAGACCCACAAGCTTGACATGTTGTGGAATGGCTCCAACCCAAGATCCCCAAAAGTGCGGGAGGTGGGTGTGCAAGGCTTCCAAATGAATCCAGACCAATGTCTGAGTCCCTGCCTCCCGCTCAAAAAAAACAAGTTGTGATGAAAACATGCAAACCTCATAAACAATTATAACAAACTCCCCATCAAGGTATGTCACGATAGACCAGGAGAAAAAAGGTGGGGAAGCCAGGACCAACTGCCTCAGGCTCTGTGGCTGAGTGTAGCTACAAAGGGGCTGAGTGGACCAGAGTGAAGACTTCTGCCTCCCAGGTCTGCCCAGGGAGCCTGCTTACCTGCGGACACTGGGTCCAGCGTCCCCACTCCGAAACCACACATTCACTGGGGCAGTAGAGGGTACACTTTTGAGTGTCAAGAGGAATTTCAGACTGATTACAAAACCTGTTGGCTACAGTCTCCTCTTCACCCTCTTCAGGGGTGTTTATACATCTACAGGAGAAGAAATGTGTTATCAGTTGAATGTTCCATGCTGAACAAAACATAAACAACAAATTATGAGTACAAGTTGTAACTATTTTTGTTACCTACATGATTTATTTGTAATTCTCTAGACAATATTCTCTAGACAATGCTATTTTGAATTGGATACAACTGTCAAAGACTTGAATCTTAAGTCTTACTTCAGCTTGCATTGTGCTCTCTTTCACTGTGGGTGGTCTTGCACTACAGAACGTGTTCGTAGAGTGTTAGGAGCTTGTGTTTATGCCAGACCAAAGTCTTCCAATGAGTCAAAATGTACCTATCACCAGAGAAAAGTGCTGCAATGCAGAAGGACACCTTTGCAAAGGACAAAGATGGGTACAACCAGAAACAAGAATCCAACTGTTCTATCATTGATAAGAACATAAGAAAGAGCCTTGCTGGATCAGACCAGAGTCCATCTAGTTCAGCACCCCACTACTCGCAGTCGCCCACCAGATGCCTTTGGGAGCTCACATGCAGGATATGAAAGCAATGACCTTCTGCTGCTGCTACTCCTGAGCACCCCGTCTGCTAAGGCATTTGCAATCTCAGTTCAAGTAGGATCAAGACTGGAAGCCATAGATCGACTTCTCCTCCATAAATCTATCCAAGCCCCTTTTAAAGCTATCCAGGCCATCAGAACTATAGCCTCTGAATATTTGTCTCATCTTGTATGTTACAAGACTCACAACAATTGAGTGATCTGTAGTGTAGAACAGAAAGAAAATGAATGAGCCCATTAAAGTCAGCACTAATGTAAGGCTGGGGCATGATTATTAGAAATACTGGGCTGGGTCCAGTGCTTCCATGAATGAATGAAGTTTACAGACATTATTTCTAATCATCTTCCTCTTTCCTTCCTGTGATTCTGAATAACCACTGCTAACAGTGTGGGAACTCTCCAGATGGGACACCATGGGGCTGCATCAAGAAAGTGGCCTTGGCAGAAACTGACTCCCTTTTACTTGGGTGGAGCTCCAATCTGTTCATTCCTAGAAGAGTTAATGAGGAGCAGAATTCTACCTGTTCTCCCTACTTGCAGCACTTACAGACCACATGTCATCCTGTCTGGGGAATCCCCTTATCTTCAGCTGCAGCTTTTCTAAGTGGTGCAAAAGATGAAGCGAGAAGGGGAATGGGGTCGCTTATGGTGACCCCATTTAGAAATGAACAGAGGTGGTTTGGTCCTTGCCTGCCTCTGCATAGCAATCCTGGGCTTCCTTGGTAGTCACTCATCCAAGTACCAATCAGGGCTGACCCTGCTTAGCTTCCAAGACCTGATGAGATCTGGCTAGCCTGGCCATCCAGGTCAGGTCACCTACATAATCTAATCCTTGCAGAATTACAAGGGTGGGAGTACAGCAATGACACAAAGTGTGTGTGTGGTAAATTGTTCCAGTTCTTTAAAAATTTCTATTTCAAACTCTTCCGCTTTTATGTCTATGCACCTGATTTTCCTAGTCTGTCTTCCTTCTCCACAATGGAGGGAGTTTTGCTCGCTGTTAATTTCACACGGAGACCAGGGTTCTGTTTCCCAGGAATACTGACTGCATTCACTGTAACATGGAATTGCTTCATACACCTTCAAGGGGGGGAAAAGTACAGGCAAAATTATACATATCAGTCATCAAAGAAAGTGTCTCCAAAGAAATAGTTTAGCAAGACAACACGTACAAAACCCCTCTTTGTCATACACATGCTACTGAGAAACACTTTTGATTACATTCCTTAAAGAAAGTATATTCTAACATTTAAATTCATTGATTCATTATAGTCTAGTAAAAAAATATGCAAGTATGCAAAACAAAACTCTAATGCAAAACTCCCCAAACGTAATAGACATGCAACTTAGAAAAAAAAAAGGGGGGGGGCAACCACCATTCTGTCAGAAGCCTAAAGAACAATTCTATTGCAATGTCATTGCTCCAAATGGCTCATACAAAACCCAGATACAATTATACAACAGGTTTGCAACAGTTCTATTGTAATTTCATTGCTCCAATGGCTCACACAAAACCACCAGATATCTTCTACAATTATGCAACAGTTTTCATTTTTTAAAGTTTTCTATCGCACTAACTGAAAAAAAATCTTTTCCTTTTTGGATTTCACATTCTCTTAATACTTAGCTTACAATAGGAGAATGAAACATTTCCCTCAAAGATTCACGGAAAGTCACAACTGGCTTTCCTTATTCTTCTCACCCAAGTACCGCTTATTTATAAAGTCTCTAAGGGCAAACAACAGCAGTGGCACATGAACTCTATTATAAAGCAAGCAAGAGGAACAGGCACATCATCACCAGTTTGCCTCTAAACCTTATTTTTAAAATACAATGGCATGTTTAAAAATTGTGACTGAATGATATTTTCCAGAAAGGATTTAAAGATATGGCACACCCAGTGCATTTATTCTGCTTCCATTTCTCTGAATATAGGCAGTAAATTCAGGCTGTCTACCTAGTTATAGGCAAACTGCAGATAGAATCTTCATTGCTACTCAAAGTATAGCATGGAAATCAGGGAGAAATGAAATAATGTTAGCACTATTCAGAATGCTGAAAGGTTTCCTTCTTAGGCAACAGTCTGGAAAACATTTAATATGGTAGGGGTTAGGGAGAATGTTACCTTTCCATCACTGCGTGGTTTGCCTCATTCTTTCAATGATAAACCCGTGGCTCTTTTTATTTTACATTATGTATTATGATCTGCAAGTTGGGGGGGGGGGGAGGTTAGGAAAGAACAACTGTGTTTTCACACACAGTTTGTTGTAAGAATTTTCATCTCATCTACTTTTTGCTATTGTCCCATTTTTTCATACCAAGGCATGTGACAGTTTTACTCCTGAATTCCATTCACTATCTTGGAAATAATAAATGGAACTCCTGCTGAAGCACAGTCATCATGGAATTTGAAGGAGGAGGAGTGATACCATGATGGAAAGGGAAGAGTGTTGGGTTTAATAGTAGGATTGAGCAATACTGAAAATATTTGGTAAAATTCAGATTCAGCTTTATTCGGGTATAAAATTATCTGTATACCCAAATAGGCGGATACCATATTCGGTACACCCGAATATATTCAGATATACCGAATAATTCAGGTCCTTTTTAATTTTTTTGGTATTTTTAGGTGTTTTTTAAAGGGATTGTTTAAACAATCCTCAAATGCCACTGAATCCCAAATGTCAACAAGCTGATCCGAATATTTTGTATTCGGATGGGCTCAGATTCAGAGCCATTGTATTCGTGCCAAATGTGGCTCGAATATGCCCAAATCACCAACCCTATTTAATAGTTCCAATTCAGGTGTCTTGCAGCTACACCATTCAATGATAATCCCACCACAAAGATGCAATTTTTCATTCTGAAGCTAAAGCCACATTTGTTATATATGATGTTTTATGCACATGTAGCTGAAAGACAATTCATATGTACAATCTCCTTCAGCATTTTTCACTGAAATAGTATTATCTGGGTAGCAATGAAGGAGTATCTATTCTTTCTCATCCCCTTGATTGTGATTATGTTCACACATCTCATTTGATAGGAAACTGCATGTTCTACTGCATATTTGGGTTACAACCAGTCTATGATAATTTAGAGGTTTGTTTTAAATGGAGCAGTGATCCAGCACTTCATTTCATTTGACTTCTCACAATCTACACTCACAATTTTTTGTACACTGAGTGGCTGAATATTGGAACTGCAGGAATAAGTATACCGAAACACCTGTTCGTATGTGTTCTAGTGTGTGCTCACTGTTGTGAAGGACAAAACAGTCCTCATGGGTTTAACACAGGTTTATGTACAGTTAACGATGAGAACTATTAGAACAGTGAACAACTAACAGAAGCTCTATGTCTGAATTCTATCAGGACTCAGCTACACTGCTTTTCCTGGGTCTCTTAGCTCCGACCATTAATTTAAATTCTTAAAGGCATATCATCACATCTTTCCCCCTTCTGAATATATACTAAAGTACAAACTTATTTAAACAATGTAAAAATACTATAAATACATAGCACATAGGGATTATTCTGCCCTGTATTAGGTTGCTAGTACAATCTACACATCAATCACTATATCATGCAGGTTTTCTGATCGCTCTGCCTCTTGAAGTTGCTCTCTGTTTGGTTGGCAAAGGAGAAGAAGTGGTCATTGCTGCAGGCTGAGGTTGAACTGGATCTGATGTAGGAGATTTCATGCTGGTTGGAGAGTTTGGTTCTAGAGTTTCTGGAGTCTCTGGTTCTGAAACTAACTGGGGGTATTTTCTACTTCTTGAAATAGTTCCAGTGTTAGTCATAATGAGGTATGATCATGGTGTTTGCCATTGTTCCACAGCTACTGAAGGGTTGGACCATTCTTTATCATTATCAAGATTTACTATTACTTGTGATCTTTTTGGTAGTAATGGTAATATGTGAACTCTATGAGGCTGATCGTAATATATTCTGTATCCTGCTCTGGCTTTTCTGGTCATTAATTCAGTCTTCAGATTTGGCCTTTGAGGGTGCAAGGCTGTCCCTAAGGTAGGAAGTGGTGTTTGAATTGGTGGCCCATTATTAGTTGTGGAGGACTGTATCCTGGAGCAGTTATTGGAATAGTGCAGTAGGTTAGGAAAGCTACTGTAGCAGTTATTGGAGTAGTGCAGTAAGTTAGGAAAGCTACAAGAATGGGTCTTCTTATTTTAGGAATTTCTTTGTCGTTTGCACAGCTCTCTCTGTTTCCCCTTTTGACTGTGGGAAGTGTGGACTGGCTGTGATGTGTTCAAACTGGTATGTCTCTGCAAACTATTTTCCTTCAAACTGAGGTGCATTGTCAGTCATCATCACATCTAGACAACCCCATCTGGCACATATGTTTTTCTGACAAGTGATGATTGTGAGAGTTGACATGTCTATCGAAGCAATTTCTATAAACCTAGAAAAATAATAAATAACAACCAAATAATTTTGATCATGCAGTGTACACACATCTGCACCAACCCTTTCCCAGAGTCTGGGAGAAAAGGAGTAGGAAACCAAGAAGGTTTGAGTCTCTGGCAAAATTCACAGTTCTGAATGAAAGAGATAAGATCTTGACTAATTTGTAACCACCACACGGAAAGTAGTGCATGTTTTCTGCATTTGGTAAAGCCTTGATGTCCAGTGTGAAACTGGTGTAATATGTACAGCCTTTTCTCAGTGGGAATAACAATACACTTGGTAGACAAAGTGCATGTTTTGGCCACCCTTTGAACACATAGTTAATAACTTTCTGCAACTCTGCATCAGAAGAAGTAAAAGTTTGTAGCTGATGTTGAAGAGATTTTGAAATTGCCTTAAAGTTCACTTTTGGAAGTAGAAATGCTGATATGAACCTAGCAGTGCTGAACGGTGCATCTGTGACGAATGCACTTATCCTGCATTCAGGTTACAGGGTGGAACCGCCCCTGAAGGAGTTAAGCCCTGGCCAGCCCTGATTGGCCAGAGAAAAATAGGCAGATACTATATATACTGTCAGTGAGAGGGCTGAAGGGTTCTGGCTTTTTAGTCTTCGGACTTTTTTGGCTCTGTGTGAGCGTTTGTGCCCTCGGATACTTTTGAGGCAGAGTGAAGAGTATCCGCAGAGATCTCTCACTGCTGTGGTGTTTAGAGCATAGCTGAGGAAGCTATTGAATGATCTTAAACCCTGAGTTTGGAGGCGTGTGTCCGCCCTCAGGTGTTTTATTTCTGAGGGAAACCCCTGTAACAGTCTGTGAGTCTGTCCTTCAGTACAGGGAACATCAGTTTTGGGGAGGCCCAAATCCTGTGGCAGTGAAGCCAAGTTTTGGGATTGTGGGAGAGGGAGGCTGTATGCCTGAATCCCACAGGGCGAAAACTGAGTGTTTTATTTTTGTGAGGAGGAACAGCGGACTGAGGTTTTATTTTTAAAAAGGGAGTGTGAAACCTCCTCAGTAACATCTTTGAGAAACATCTTGTTCTAAAACAAAATCTGGAGTGAAGGGACACCTGCGAGTGTCCATTGTGTAACTGAAGTAAAGTGCCTGAAACCGTTAAGCTTTGAGAACCAAACTCACTCAGCAACCGTTAAGCTTAAGTAAACTCTCTCTGAAACCAACACGCTTATTTCCTCTCCAGTTTACCTGAGAAGCCTCTTGTTAAGCCAGCAAATAAAAGTTTTAAGTTTTGTTCATCTTTAAAAACTGCTCCAGTCTATTATTGTTTTGTCTGTGTCTGTGTCCCCCAAACAAAAGGGAGGTGGTGGCCGTGAAAATCAGTTTTTGTGGGCTATAAGAAAAATTTATATTTTGGTGGCAGCGCAGTATAATAGGCCCTTTCGTTACAGCATCATTGCCTTTTAGTCTTAGTTTAATAGGAGGTTGTGGCGCTCTGCCTCTCTGGCCATTCCTGGGAGCCCTTGGTCCTTCCCTCCTATTCCTTCCTGGGCATTGTCAGGCCCATCCTTACTCATTCTGGGGATTAGTCAGGCATTGCAGCCACAGGATGGCAGGGTCCCTATCTCTCCTTATCACTGTGTTCCTCCTCGCCCGCTCTTCCGCGTGATGCTAGGCCTGCCCTATCCCTCCGCCTCCTCAGGCTTGCCACCTCCAAAATCTCTCAGTTGCTCTACTCCTTTGTCCCCTCTCCTCCACATTTTCACATATTCGCCTCTTTCAATCTCTTGTCCTTCCTCCTGCACTCTGCTCTCTTTCTTTCTCCCCCTTCTGTTCTCCTCTCCCCCCTTTTATCCCTCTCCCTGTCTCTCCTCTGCCCCAGAATGGGGAGCACTTTCCCTCCAGTTGTCCCTTCAGCATTGTAGGGAGGCGCAGGCTGGTAAAGGTGACAGCCCACAGTGGGGAAAGGAGGGAGGGATGTGTGCCTGCATAGAGAACCACTCAATGAACAACAGCTACAGGTAAGTATATCCTTATCCTTCATCATTGTGGCCTCTGTGCAATCTCCTGTGGGAGAGTAGCAAACTTTTATTCATGAAGGTTGGTCATCTAAACAAGGATTGTAACACAGCTTTACCCACTGCCGTCTCTGCTTGGATATTGATGTCCATGGTGTAATGCTTAATAAATGTCAACCAGGTTGCTGCCTTTCATACATCTGCAAGGTCCACCCTGGCCAAGAAGGCTGCTGAAGCAGCCTGCACCCTTGTTGAATGCACATGAACCTCTAAGGGACAATGAACCCAGATCCAGAAGGATTTGGTCCTATCTAAATAGCAAAACAAGACTTTACACATGTCCTGGGAGTACAGCATCTGTTCTACACACGATTGTGGATTCTGAAAGGCATTAAACCTTAACACTACTTTTGAAAAGTGCTCCAGACTTGGTCAGAGGAGCACCATATTTGGGTAGAATTGAGTTAATGGAGGGTCAGAATGCAGTCCAACATTATATACCATGCTAGCTTCATTCATATGCCACTTTTTCACACCAAAGCTGCTTATGTCATTCTCCTTTCCTCCATTTCATCATCACAACAACCCTATAAGGCAGATTAGGTCAAAAATGTGTGACTGGCCTTACATAACCCAGTCTTTTTCCACAGCAGAATTGTGATTCAAACCTGGGTCTCCCAGATCCTAGTCTGAAACCCTAGCCACTATACCACACTGACCTTTAAGGGGTGGCAGCCATAGACACCACCCTCCAAAGCAGCCATTTTTTCTAGGCCTAGGGTAACTGATTTCTGTTCTGGAGATCCCCTGGAGGAAATTGCAGCTTTGGAGGGTAGAGTCTATGGCATCATACACTTCTGAAGTCCCCCCTCCTTAAACCCAGACTTCAACCCTCAAATCTACAGGAATTTTCCACCCTGGAGTTGGCAATCCTGCCTCCTTCACACCCAATAGCCAACCTATCTTTATCTGCCCTGTATTCTTAAGCTTTCTATCTCTCCCCTCCTCCTCCACAGCTTCTATCTTGGAATGCTAGTCTGTTTCCACAGTGGGACCAAAGAAGCTTACATTAGCCTCCTGTCCTCTCCTTTTTATCCGCACAACAACCCTATGAAGTAGGTTAGGCTGAAATTATGTGACTAATCCTGAAGCACCCAGTGAGCTTCCACAACAAGATGGGATGTCACAGATCCTATCTGAAGCTCTAACCACTACATCCAACTGGCTTACATTGGGGGTCTGCTGCTGAATAGCAGAAAGCAGCCAGGCCTAGTTAAATCATGCAAGCCAAGTGATATCAAGTCACCCAGAGGATGCTGCCAGACAAAAAGTGGCCAATCTCCAAGTGAGATCTCCCAGAATTACAATTGAACTCCAGGCAACAGAGAGCTGCCACTCTGGAGAAAGGAGCTGACATTATACACTGCCGAGGCTTCTTTCCTCCCCAGACATTGCCCTCCTCGGTGTCTTCACCACAAAATCTCCAGGAATTTCTCAACCTGGAGCTGGCAACCCTAGCCAGGCCAGGCCCCAATTAATCTTCCTTCAAAAGCCAAAATAGGCCTGGAAAGGGCCCTGTCCCCTTCCACTGCTTTTTAGTTTGTTGGGAAAGGGTGGCCTAATAATTGGATAAATCAATAAACAGAAGCCTAATTGCTGTGGTTGCCTAGTCGAGCAACAGCCACAGATGGAATCAATTCAACAGCCACTAATGTTATCAATTCTGTCCAGTGGCTTCAAGAAGAGGTCTCCTGGCCTGTGATATCTGAGATCGTTTAAAATAGAGGGGCCAGGGACAGTGGTGGGATTTAAATAATTTAACAACCGGTTCCGGTAGTTGGATGCAAATAATTTAACAACTGGTTGTTTACAAGCACCATTTTAACAACTGGCTCTGCCGAAGCGGTGCGAACCTGCTGAATCCCACCACTGGCCAGGGACCTTCTGCATTTAAAGCAAGTGCTCTCCCACCGCACTGTGTCCCCTCACCACAGGTTAGGGGATATCAGCAAACTCAAAGCAAGAATTTCAGAGACAGTGACCATTATTTCTGCCTACAAAATCATAACAAAAAAGTACATACATACAAAAGTATACTATAGTTTCTCTAATAAGAGAAGTCAATGCCGTGTAAATGGCACCATTATCCACTGGAGAACCAATAATTATTACACAAGGTAATCACTAGAAGTAAGTTATCAGACATACAGAAGCAACCATATAGAAATTCAATACAGGATAGATTTGTAAGCTGGGCCAGATTCCAGAGTTCCCACTCAGTCTCAGTCTCCTGGGACATATCTGCATTGTGGCTTCCTGCATTCACAGTTCAGTTGCTTTAGCACTAAATCAGACAAGTGGGGAATGGAAAAAGCAAGCACTAGTGGACTGTAAGGGCAGGATGTCCATTAGATAACCTATTCCGATATCATCAAGCCGAGGCGTCTCTAGACGCCTAGAATTGTAAAATACAACAATTCATTTACAAACCCAGACAGTATTTTTTTTACAGTACATCATTAATACTGAGACAAAATAAACAATTTTCCCTTGGACTGGAAGTGCATTTACATTAGTACAGAATAGTGTCTTTCTGACTGCCTGGAACCATATCTTTAGAAAACCACAACTCCCATTTATTTTATTGTTTCCTCTGACATCAAGGTGAGAACAGGAGAGTGGAGAGATTTTGGACCAGTAAATATTGCCTACACAAGCACCACAAAGGGGGGAGGAATTCCTTCCCCTCCCATACACAAAGCGACCTCTCTATCTAGAACGAAAATACTTAACATGTTTCCTAATATAATGTTTAAAGTAACCCCCACTTTGACTTTCTAAGTACCTCCAAAGTAAAGACACATCTGGGACCAAGCTGTTTTCTCATCTTCATTCAGCTTCCCCGCACTTATTCACTTAGATTCATCACATCCATTTATTGTTGTTAATGACGACTGCTCGGCTGGTGTTTTAGTCAGCAAGTATCCACACCACGTTGCTGACACCTTGGCTTCTATGCATCATTTGTTCTAACAGCTCAGCTTCTGCAGCTATCACTATTAATTGAGGTGCAACTTTATGTCTGCCTCCTCGAATTGATATTATGTACTGCTAGAAAAATGCTCATTATATTATATGTTATATTGTAATATAATATACATTATCTTGTATTTAATTTATTGAGAGGGTTCCTTTTGCTTATTTTTGTTATTTATGTTATATTGAAATGTTGTGCACAGCCCAGAGCCCTCCGGGGGGTGGGCGGTATAAAAGTCAAATAAATAATAATAATAACTATGATGATGATGATGATGATGATGATGATGATGATGATGATGATGATGATGATGATGTTGGGGGGAGGAGCCCTGCACACTGCGGGATTCCTGGTGTGTGAAACACAACTCAGAACATTCTGCGCACAGAGATCCACTGCCCCCAGCCCAAGGTATCCATCAAAAGTTTGCTTTTATACTCAGCCATCCTTTTCTGATTGAATCTCAATTATTCCCTTTATAGGAGACAAGGGGAAAACCTGCTCTCTGCCTCTAGTGATGGCTAGAAATGAAAATATGAGAACTAAGCCTGCTCCCACTTGACTGGCTCCCCAGGTTCTGTTTCTTGGTCTTCCTGGGAATAACACAGTTTTAGGAAGTGACTTATATAATTTCCAACAGCTGTGAAGGACATTTGTGTTTTGGCTCTAGAGTAGACTATGAAGCCCCAGGAGCTATTCTACCATGGTCCCTTTTGTCACGGAAAAACATCAAGTTTTGAATACTCAATTACAGACACATTTATCTTTCTTATATACATGACAATTCTAATCTATCAGAATATGAAAAGAAATTGCACCTACTGCTCAACTTCTGTTTAAACATTGCTAAGTACAGGGAATTTATGACTAGTTAACACTGGCATGTTGTATAAACACCTACACTTTCAATAGCACATGTGGGAGACTTCAAAGATTGACATCTGGATCTTAGTACAAACTGCAAAACTTAATGAGAGAAGTTGGGATGGTTTTCTTGTCTATCTCCCCTTTCCTTTCACTGATCTCAAGACCATTTTCCTGCAGCCACTCATTCGTCCCTTCTGTCTTCCTCCACCAGTCTTGCATTCTATCTCTCTTGCTCATTTTTCAGGCTGATTTTGTTTGAACGAACGTCATAGTTTCCTGCCACTCTTCATTTCCTCTTTTATGCTCATTGGAAATCTAAGTTACCTTTGCTTCTCAACCATACAAAAATGGGGTCCTCCTCATTTTTATTCAGCTTCCTATGCCATGGCTCAGGCCTGTTTCCGGTGTTTCTTAGAATTCAACTCCTGTTGGATTCCAAAATCCTCAACAGCCTATCTCAGGGGTGGCAAACCTATTGCATGGGTGCCAGAGGTGGCACTCAGAGCCCTCTCTGTGGACACGTGCAAACAGAGCCCCCCCACACACACACACACATCTAGGCTGGCCTGGGCCGCTGGGCTCGATTATTAGCGTTAAACCTAAGACCTAGTTTTGGGGAAGCAGTGTAGGTAACCTTGTTAAGCGCTGTTAAACCCCACTGATTTTCATGCAAAGAACTAAAGCGCAATCCTTTACCTGGGAGTAAGCTCGGTCACTGGCAATGGGGCTTGCTTCTGAGTAAACCCTCCCAGAGTCATGACTCACCCGTTGGAAGAGTTGCATGGTTGCTTCAAAGCAAAGCCACTGACTACCACCAAGCTTATTCCTGAGTAGCGCACGCCTCGGAGCCAACCATTTTTTCTAAACTAAAACCTTAGTATTCAGGTTAAATTGCCATGCTGGCACTTCATGATAAATAAGTGGGTTTGGGGTTGCCGTTTGGGCACTCGGTCTCAAAAAGGTTCACCATCACTGGCCTATCTCATACTCTAATACAGCTCTGCATGCCTTGCTGAACTCTCACCCAGACTAGTGAAGTTCCTTACTAACCTGACTTTGTGGGGTTTTTTTTTACAGCTGAAAACTAAACTAGACATGGTACAGGAGACCCATAATCACGATCTCCTAGGACTTTTAAACAAAAAGCATCCATGTGTAACCCAGAGTTCACTAGGGGAGCTAAAGAGTTAGGATATTCCCATATAAGGAAGAAAAGGCGCACATTCTATGTGTGAGAATATTTGTATTTGATTGTTGAAAGGTCTGTGTGCATGAATGTATGTGTGTTTATATTGGTTGGCTAATAGTTCGTATTTTGGTTTTCTGTTATGAATGTTGCAATGGATGTTATATGAATTCTCCCAGATTTGTTGGAGAGCCTGAAGCTGTAGGTAGTTCACCTTAATGGGGTTCCAAGTTTGTTATGAACTATATACTTATATTCCAGGGCTATATTGGAACCTTTGAAGAGAAGAACAGATGGCTCAACAAAGACAAAGCAAAGCAGAAAGCCCATCCATCTCAAAGGGATCCAGCTAGAGAAAAGCCAGAAAAGGGCTGAGACTCTGGCCACTTCAGCACAGCAAATGTACAATGGGTTGCAGTCAGAATAAAGGAACCAGTTTTCCTGTTTTCACGTTCACATGCATCTGTGCAGGCAGCCATTAGAGACCACAGAAACAATCTGGGTTGCTGTCGTGTCTTCGCATGGAGACGTGTCTATATTTTTTAATTACTTCCCACACGTGCATAGCTACAAAGGCATGCATGAATGAACCCCCACAACCATGCCAATGTCCCACAATAGAACCATCTGCACCTGCATAGCTATGCAGAAGCAAGCTGCAAAAAAAAAAAGGGGGGGGGGAACATAAGCAAATAAAGTGCTTCCTGCCCGGCCATTCACTTATGAGCGGCTGCAACTTGGGATTTTTTTTTAAAGGATCGCTTGTTTAGTGATTTTTTTTTAAAACCAGTTTGGGGAAAATAACACGGGACAGACTTGTTTGGGGGATCTGTGTAAAGCCTCCCCCACCCAGGTTTTAAGCATCCTACCCCCATGTTTATTGGCCCGAGTGGAAGGGCCCTCTGCTAATCTGTTTGAGCACAACCAGCCTGAACTATTATATGTTAATTATTGTTATATATTTGATTGCTGTTCTGCACGTTATTTCTTATGAAAGAACAAAAGAAAAAAAAACAAGTTGGGAAATGGTTTACTGAAATTTTTGTAAGTTTTGAGTGTCACCAGGTGGGATCACACTGTCAAAAGAAAGTGAACTCTGTTAGTTTTAAATGGAGAATGATATCTGTTTTGGGATTTAAGTTGGGTTAGACATGCAGGGATGAAATCTGGATTGAGGCAATCAGGCTGGGGAAAGGGAAGTTTCACTTTTCCCTCCTGTACCATTTTTCTAAAGGAAAATTTCCCCCAAAGTTCTACAGCTTCACTCCAAAACGTCTTTTAGATTTAGCCTTTAACAAAAGTACTCACTGAACACCCCATCGTGGTTCTATTACATTATATTCAGCACGGTGCTCTGTAAACCTTGAACACCTGGGGGGAAAGTCCTCCCTCCCTCTCTGAGCACACATGCTTTTTAGCCTGCTGCACAAGATTTTGTCTTGTATTTCAAACCCCTGGGCTTCATCCCTGAAGTCCTCCACAACTGTGCCAGCTTCTGCCCCTTTTGCTCTCTTTTCTTGGAGCAAGCTGTTCCAGCTGGCTTACCAGACCCTTTGCCTTTGAGAAAACACTCGCTCATATCCAGATAGCCAAGTCTGTCTAGTATTTTTTTTCCTCATTATGTAAACTGAGCACATCAAATTGTTGCATTGTGTACAGCTGCTTTGTGCCATCTCAGGGCAGCTACAACAAGGAAAGAGTCAGAGGAAACATCTTTTATCCATTGTGAGTCGTTTGCTCAGGCTTTGTTCTGATACTGCAGAAAAGCTTACCGAAGAGAGATGGTACAATCATGGCTATGACTTTTTCCCACTGTTTGGGACAAGTTATTTATTTATAACACACATGCCGCTTTATCACAGTGGCCTAAGCAACTTGAAAAAAAAAGTAAAAAAAGAAACATTACAAGATTCTTAAGGGTAGGTTTCAGAGTCTGGTGCTGGGGACTGCTGGTCTGCCCTTAGGCTTCTATTCTATGATTCATCCTGGTTTTCTTCTTGTCCCCCATGCTTTTCAACAGCTAAATAAATCCGCTGGGAGAAATCATCCTGAGATTTGGATTGAGTTGCCATCAACATACAGATGACACACAGCACTATCTTGTACTATCAGAAGATTCCAGGGAGGTTGTGGAAACTGCGAATAGATGCCTGAAGGCAGCTTTATAATAGATGAGGGTTCCCAACGATCTGAAACTTAATCCCAACAAAATGGAGGTCCTACTGGTGGGGGAGTCCTGACCGTGGAATAGGATTATCTGCTGCTCTAAATGGGTTATACTCCCCCTAAAGAAGCTGGTTAATAACTTGGGGGTGCTGCTGGACACAGGTCCCCTGTTAGATAAACAGGTGGCAGTGGTGGCCAGGGGTGCCTTTCAGCAGCTTTAACTATGAGACAGCTGCACCCCTTCCTGGGAAGAAAAGATGTTGCTGCTGTATTACATGCCCTGATAACATCAAGATTAGATTACTGCAATGTGCTCTATATGGGGCTTCCCTTGAAGATTGTCAGGAAGCTACAGTTGATACAGATTGCTGTGGTCAGAGTGTTGCCTGGAAAGGAAATTATGGATCATATTATTCCATCTATACTGGCTTCCAATTTGCTTCTGGGCTCAATTCAAGGTGCTAATATTGACCTTTCAAGCCCTGTCTGGACTGGGACCAACATACCTTAAAGTTCCCTTTCTCCCATACAAAGTTATCAGTTCACTCTGGTAATCTTTGGGACCCTGTTTCAGTTGCCACCACCATTTGAGGCTAGACAGATAGTGACCCAAGAAAGAGCTTTCTAGGTTGTGGTACACTGGGGTCCCCTCCCCCCAGTAGAGTTGTCTGTCTCCCTCCATCAGTGTCTTCCACCAGTGGGTGAAAACTTTTTTGTTTCACTTTACATACTTTCAATAACCACTACAGGCCCTCCTCCCTGATTCTGGCATGGTTTGTTTGTGCTTTTTTAATTATTTCATAATTTTAAATACTTTCAGTTGATTGAATGTTTTAATATTTTTACGGGTACCACCTTGGAGTCTCAGATAGTCTGGCAAGGTAGCATAAAAAAGTTTTAAAACAAATAATAAAAAGATTCATATGTTTGCAAAGCGCTGTCAAGTCACAGCTGACATAGCAACCCCATAGGTTTTTCAAGGCAAGGGACATTCAACCACCACCACCACCACCTTTATTAGGCATTTAAAATAGGCTCTAGAGCATTACCAGACATTTACGAAATACAAATCAAGAGTACATTCAAAATGCAGACAAAAAGACTGTATATAGTAGTATACATTACTTAGAAAGTTCTGTCGCTTGCAAGGGACATTCAGAGATGGTTTGCCATTGCCTGCCTCTGCATTGGCTCAGAGAGTTCTGAGAGAATGGTGACTGGCCCAAGGTTACTCAGCAGGCTTCATGTGGAGTAACGGGGAATCAAATCCAGTTGTCCAGATTAGAATCCGCCACTCTTAACACTATACCGTGCTGGCTCTCAACAACCTTGCACAGCTTCCAGAATCCAGAGAGAAGGCAGACTGTTCCAGAGAGTCAGCACAACAGCACAACCATACAAAACGCACGCATCTTAGTAAAGAGAACCAAAGCTGACTATATGAAAGAAGTAACTGCTCTAAAGATCTCAGCTGGTCACAGGGCTTAAAAGTGGCCCTTCAGATGTGTTGATCCCAGGGTGCTTAGTGGTGAAAGCATCATAATTTTGAAATGAGCCCGGAAATACAAGAAACCAATGAAGCTGTTCTAAAAATCAACATCATATATGCTTGGCAACTATGACTCGTCAACAGCTATGTGGCTGTATTTCACATCAACTGAAGTACCTGAGACACAATCAAGAGTGCAGACACTTTGAGAGGTAGCTCTGCCTGGTAACATGGCAGAGTGGTTTAGCTTTATCTTTGGGAGAGGACAGTGCACACAGTTTTTAGGCCTGTCTTTGGTGATGAACAGACCTTGTACCATTTAGCTTGACTCTTTGGAAAGGGCAGGCTGGTGTAGGTGAAATCCTCTCTCTCTGTGTGTGTGTGTGTGTGTGTGTGTGTGTGTGTGTGTGTGTGTGTGTGAGAGAGAGAGAGAGAGAGAGAGAGAGAGAGAGAGAGAGAGAGCCTTAAAGAGAATTCAAGCCACATTCTGAAATCATAGCTGGCTTAAATGTATGTGCCTCAGCCAGGTTCCTCTTTTGACTATCTGAAGACTTGCGTTGCTGATCTGTTTTCCAAAAACAATCTGGAAATAAATCTTTTTTTTTTGTTATTCACATACAACTTCTACCTCAGTAATCTATACGTTCTTGCTCACCACAAAACTTACCTCACAGCATCAAACCCAAAGCCTTTACACTTGCTACCCTAAGAACATCTTGTAATTGAGGAGAAGATTAACAGATCAAAATATACCTGCTCCCCCAAAATCTTAAGAGGCTGTGTGGTCCCCTTGATTCCAGGAAAGGACCTGTCACAGCATCCATTAGCAACTCCACCAAAGTGCTCTTTCAAGAGAAAGGCTGGGCCCATGAGAAGCCCTTTTCAGTTAGCCTGACAGTACTAAATAAGTGACATGAAGCAATGGCATCACCTTTCTCAATCATCATCTGTTGGGATTCAGGTACAGGTCTTTACCACTACACCTTTCAGAGGATCTGAAAAGGTGCAAGAGAAGCAGCAGCAGAAGCAGACATGTTTGCAATGCAACTGATGTGTGGAATACTGCTGGCACATTCTAGATACAAAAAAGCTAAAGACCTCTGAGACTGTGAGGTTTGGAATCAAAACTAGTCGGAATAGACATGTCCAGAATCTAGACACAATCCACTACCAAACTGCAGGCAGGCCTACTTGAAGGAGACTGGTCTTGAAACAGTGAGAAATTGGCATGTAATAATCATTGACTACTTCTGTACAACAGCCTGAATCCTTATTTCTTCTTTATCCTCTAATAAGAAACCAGTCACTATTGCAGGATTTCAAGTCCTCTTTCATAGTAGTATTCAAATGTTCAGTGTGTTTTAATATTTTAGGCTGCAAACACAGAATACTTTAAAAATAAGCCAATAGTTAATAGAGTTCTAGCCAGGCTCAGCTAAAATTTGGGTCTGTTTATTTTTTGGAAACTCTTCTCCTATGATCCCATGCACTATTATGCAAGGTGCCCTGGGGATAGATCTGTCTGTAACCAAACAAATGTGTTTATATGTGCATGGCCTAAGAAAGGAAAGGATCTCACCTAGGTTTGACATAGTACGTCTTCTGAACAGGTTTGATAGGAAAACATGTAAGATTAGTTGATATTTAAACACAGCATTCTATGAACTGAAATCAATGCTCAGGTAACAAATGGACCTATCCCTTCCTACCTGCATTGATCTGCTCTGTTCATTTCTTATGTTTCTCAACAATCATTAGCAGTTGGTGCTGGAGCAGTGGACCCCATTATTACTGTTTAAGTTTGCTAATACATGAAGAACGTAGCTGTTTACTCATAACCAAATGCACATTTAAAATTATATACAAATATATATGCATGTGGTGTGTTCACACATCTGTCTGTCTGTCTGTCTGTCTGTCTATCTATCTAATCTAATATACATTTATACACATACACACGATATAAGATAAGATTAAAATCACTTTCAAAAGTGACTAAAACTGATTTTAAAACCTTAGTTATAGGAAATTTGTAACATATGGGGAGTCAACACATGAAGATATTTATAGCACTCACAAGTACACTTTGAGAGCTATAATGATAACTTGTCATATATCACTGATGGCCCAGCAAACTGGTTTATGTGTAATATATCTAGCTGTAATCTTTGCAACCATTCAGAACATACTCTGCATGAATAAGAACTGGTGCAGTGGGAGGGATCAGAATCCCAGGTAGCAGAGGCAATGATTTCAGTATCAGTTTACTATTTGCAGTCTGGGAAAGAAAGAGTTCCTTGATTGGAGAAAGCAGGATATTCAGCCTAGTGGCTGAATTTCCAGTTGTTGTTTGGTATTTGGTGGTGGGGTGGGGTGGTGATGGGGGGAGGCTGAGGGCCTAGGTCCAAAGGCCCAGGGTTCTTCTAGAGCTTAATTTGTGATTTCTTCAACTGTTGTTAAGTTGCTGCTAACAGCATTTTCTTTGTTTCAGTTCAGGTTTTTGGTTTTTTGAGTGTGTGTGTGGGGAAGGGGTTAGGCCAAGCCCACGGAGGCCTGCCTTTGGTTAAAGTCTACTTAAGGAAGGACTGTAGCTTGTGGTTTTCCCTTTTATGGTTAGTTTGCTTTTTATGGTTAGTTTGCTTTTGTTAAATTTCTGTATAAGTGTCCCAAATTTTGATTCTCTTCTGCCTCCACCAGTCTGCCACTGCTTCTGTTTTTAATTTGCTTTTTTTTGGATTAGAACTTTACTTCTGGGTTTTTTGGTTAAGGTTTGGGTCATTTAAATGTCTCCCTGTGTTTGCTGTTAAATTGCTTCTCCTTTTCAGTTTGACTAGTCTTAGCTGTTCATTCCAAATTGTTTAGGTTTTGCTTTTCCTTACAGGTGTTTCTGTTGCAATTATGGTGCCGCTAGCTTAAAATGTGCCCCCTACAGGCCAAAAACCATAGAAATACTAAAAAATATCCAAAAAATTTGCCCATTTTTTCCCCAGAAACTTTGAAACTATTTGAGTTTAGCAAATCAGATATTCAGCTTTTTTTTTTTTGGCATAGTGGCTAAGGGCAGGTGCACTCTAATCTGGAGAACTGGATTTGATTCCCCACTGTGCCACTTGAGCTGTGGAAGCTTATATGGTGAATTCAGATTAGCTTGTGAACTCCAACACATGCCAGCTGGGTGACCTTGGGCTAGTCACAGTTCTTCAGAGCTCTCTCAGCCCCACCCACCATACAGGGTGTTTGTTTGGAGGGAGGGAAAGGAGATTGTCAGCCCCTTTGAGTCTCCTTACTGGAGAGAAAGGGGGATATAAATCCAAACTCTTCTCTCTAATGACAATTTTAAAGCCCAATAAAGGTGAATCCGAATTTTCAGTATTGCTCAAGCTTAATTTGGCACAGCACTGCAGCTCAGAGGTGGTGCAAATATAGAGTTGCACATTTTAATTTTTCTGTAGATTGGTGTTGGGGGCTGAGGGATGGGGGGGCAAGCAAAGCAGTTTCCCTGCAGCTCTGCTTTAGCTTCAGATCCAGATTGCGGGGGGGGGGGCTGTTATGGTGTAAAAAAGTGTAAAAAGTGTATAAAAAATAAACTGGGGGGGGGGGTGGAAGCCAAGCTGGAGGTAGCTCAAAGGCAGCTGGGCTAAAATAACCCCACATTTTGGCCATTTTAGATTCAGAGGAGCTAGATCCACTCCTCACCCATGACATTTTGGACCCTAAAACCACCTCGGGAGGAAAGGCAGAAGGGCTGGCAAAGGCAAAATCACCACTGAAGTCCCTTCTCCTTCTAGCTCTGTGCCAGCAGTCTCCCCCTGCTCCTTGTCTGTTGCCACTGCCCTCTTTCCTGCCAGCCTTCTTCTGCACCAAGGCCTAGCTGAATGAGACCTTTTACCATGGAGATGATGCCTGAGGCAATCTCGGCAGCTTCTGCTTGGGGCTGTGGCTCTCCTTCCAGCCAGAAACCTGTCAGTGGCTGGAGGCACTCCATCCTGCAGGCCCACCAGGCAGGTCCCAGAAAGCGGGGCTGAGGGCGGCCTGAGCTAAAGCTTGGTGTGGCCATGGACATGTGGGAAGGCTTTTTATTTATTATTACTACTTTTTGTTCTTTTGAAATTTTGCACCCTTAAGAATTTTGCACCCAGGGATACCGCCCCTTATGTGCTCCAAGATGGAATCCAGGATTCAAAATGGAACCTGAAAGAGATGGTACCTATATGGGCAATTGTAAAGCAATCAAATTTCCTATTTTCATCTGCAGACTATGTTCATGTGGGCACACATGTAGTATTTATTCCCCACCATTCCTCAGATGACCTCCTGCCACTTTGTCGGGGGGTGGGGGCAAACCATTTCTATATACATGCATGCACTCATAATGGTTAGATCACTAGAAAAGTCTTAGCCACATATTGGTTATCAATAATTTGTGGCTGTAGGAGAACATTAGCCTTGTTTCTTCATTGATTCTAAGCTGTTTTACTCAAAAATTCTACTCTAGGAACTTTAGTGTCTGACACTTCTACTCTCATCAGCTGGAACCACAGGCACTTAGAACTTCTGAAAATAGAAACACGACTCAATATACAGCTCGGAAACCACACAACCCCCCAGTGACTCAATATATTGGTGACTACCAAGATGCCGTAATCCTTTAGGAAAATATTAACTTCAATTTTCCTTAAACAAGTATCTCAGTTTTCAAGCAAGTAAATCTTGACGTTCCTCACAAGAAAAGTCAATATGTTCGTATATTAGGAGTAACTGCTGACAGATTCAAATAGTTAGCACTGGAACTCTGAAGAAAGCTTTTATACTCCTTCTACCAAAATGGAGATAAATTAATGCTTGCCCATTGCTTCAAAGAGGAATGGGGCTGTGTGCATTGAAGTACCAAGATGAAAGACATGGAGACACTGATGGGGAAACCCCGCTATAAAATACAACTTGTGCAAAATAATCAAGTTCTTTAGATGAACTAGCTTTGGTATGCTTTGATTTACTGAGGCACGAGTGGCAAAATATTATGAACTTAGATATAAAACATGGCTACTGAGACACTCCAGCTGTAGTTTCATTTGGTATGATTTGTTCTATCCACTTTACTCTTTTCCCAAAGTGACCAGAGTTCATGATCAGACAGCCATTAGCATGAATCGGTTCTGAAATGGCTCACTCTTTATGTTACACTGACAGTCCATGAAGAGCCCTGGTGATAGTTTAAAAATCGGAGTTCACGATCAGACAGCCGTTAGCATGAATAGTTTCTGTAATGCCTCACTCATTTTGTTACACTAGCGGTCCATGAAAATCCCTGGTGAATTTTTAAAAGTCTGTTTTTTTCCCCAACAATCAAACTCATGTAACTAGAGGTACAGAAAATTAATAGAGACAGCTATTTTGATATTTTCTGACTTCAGTAGGAGATGGCTCTCCTTCAGCAAATAGGGGCAGAGAGCTGAAGAAATAAATCCCAAACCACCAAGACAAGATCATTGCTTTGTACATACTCAGACAGTAACCCTGCACTGTTACTATTTATCCAGCCCTCGACAAACAGTATTCTTCCTGTCTCAACTTTTTAAAAAAAACCTAGAAAGGAAATATATAATGGCAATTTTCACAGCTAACAAACCTCCACTTTGTATGAGAGTGATATTTATTTTCAATTTAGCTTTCACAAATCAATTTCTTGGCTTAATTAATGAAAGACCCCTGTTCAAGAGTAATTCCTCACTTGGGGAAATTCCTCTAGACTAACAGCTTTATGGATGTATTTTCTTGACTCTCAAACAACTACAGCATCACTTGAGAGAAATGCCGCAGATTTCAACCTGGTTTTTAATCTTATCTTTAATTGTTATTTATGGGGGAATCCATATCATGTTGATTATTACACTCCTGTATTGACTTACTTTTTGGATTTTCACTTTGGATAAGAACATCTAGGAGGTTCTTTATGAGAGTTTCCCAACTGCTCAATCCAACAATTCAGAATTAAATTAGAACTTACTGTCAGGCCTGGCTCTTGCCTTGGCCTAGCAGCGAAGGGCTCGAGGAGACGTCACACCCGTGCTTGCTGATATCTGCAGCCTGAGGGCCTTTCTTGTAACTAGTGAAGTAAGCAATCCCACCCCCCTTTCTCTCCCTGGAGAAGGAGTATGTCGGTTGCTGGTCTTGGGAAAACACATAACAACACTGTATTTATACTATCCTTTTCTCATGTGTGCAATTGTGGGAATTAATGGGAGGGGGGGAACACCTGAGTGGGTAATGTCTGAAGATATACACTCGCTGCTAAAGCTTGAGCACCAGCTCTGGCTTTTTGCAGCCCAGGTCTTGACACAGTTCAATAAAGCTCTTGAAACATAACTGAGTCTTAATTATTGACTGGAGTAACAGGCCCTTACACTTACAGTGCCATCCTAAGCAGAGTTCATTAATTAACATATATATTTTACATTTTTATCCTGCTCTTTCTTCAAGAATTAAGGGCAGCACACATTGGTGTCTCCATCCTCCATTTAATCCTCACAACAACCCTGTGAAGTAGATTAGGCTGAGAGAGTATGATTGGCCCAAGATCACCCAGCAACCTTTCATGGCAGAGTAGGAATTTAACCTGGTCCTCCCAGATCTGGTCAAACGCTATAATCACTAAACTTAGGAAGGTGAAATTCCACTTCAGATAGTATTGTCACTGAAACATTTTCATAGACTGGCCTACCTGTTCCAGCCCTGCATTTCCACCAAATATATGTACAGGTAGGTAATACCATCCAATCCAAGATACCAGAATACTAAACAAAAACTATGTGCTTTGAATTGCTACAAACTAGAATGGTTGAAACAAGCCCAATCTCATCATATATCAGGCGCTAAGCTCTGAGAGAACACCAAGAAACTTTGGGGTCACTATAAAGAGACAGACAATGGCAAACCACCTCTATTCATCTCAAGCCTTAAAAACCTTATGGGGTCGCTGTAAGTCAGCTGTAACTTGATAGCACTTTACACAGGCATAATTATGTTTCCTCAGTGGGTAACATAAAAATGATTAACAGCAAAAGATCTGAAACCTACTTGGCATGCTATAAGAAGTGGGGGAGTTTTAACAAGTGGAAGAGGTTTAAAAAATCACAAATGACTGATAAAAATGCAAGTGGCAGATATGGCTATGCAAATTTTGAAGGGGCAGGGGCAGGAAAACTCCTGCAGTTCCCCAGACATGATTTATTTTTTTAAAAAAAATCTCTAGCACAGACCAATAGATATGAAACATGAAAAGGCACTCCAAAAAAGTTAACAAGGCTATTTAAATCATGAAACATTTAGGGGACAAAATCCATTAAATCCTACAATTTACCATGCAGGCAAAACGTTTCACCTGTGATGAGTTCATTTTGGTTTCAAAAGCAGACGTACAAAATGAGCCACATACTTCAGCAGGGAACACCTTGCATGAACATGAGGCTACCTATCATTGGTTGATTTAGGTTGCAGTCCTAAGAAAAAAACTTCCTGGAAGTAAGCTCCACTGAATAAAAAGGGACTTATTTCTGAGTAGATCGGCTAGGGATCACTCTCTTAACCTAATCTGAATGGCAGAGGAATCCAAGCTCTTTTCTTGTTCCACTGTCCAAGAGCTTTTAACTGGAGAAACTGGGACTGAGCCAAAGACTTTCCATATATTGTGTATCATAGAACTGTGCTGCCTTCCCCTAAGTTTCACATAGCTGCTAGATATAACAGTTAAAGGATTGACCCCTCAATCTGGCTAGAACTACTGCTGTATGTCGCTGAAGTATTATATTGTGGAAAAATACTTTGGAGAAACTTCAATTTTAAAAGCTGGCATGAAATCAGTAAATTACATCAAACAGATAAATATTCATGTCAGGCCTAGATTATTATTCTGATTTGTCTTCACAGTGATCCAGAATTGTTCTTAATTTATAGAGAATACTGGGTTGAAAGCGTAAGGGAGAAATTCTAGGTAGGTCTACTCACAAGTAAGCTTTTTGCTATTAACAAACACTTAAGAATGTTTATATGACCTGAACAGAAATCAGAGTACTAAGCACCAATTTGGTTTCCAAAAGCCATCAGGAAAATATTAAATAATGCAAGGCAGACAGGAATTGATCTAACAAACAAATTATTTGGCAAATGGGTTTGAGCAGCCCCATCTACAAGCTGGGTGCCTGGCAGTGATGCTGAAGCCCTGCTGCCCCACTACTCCCAAAAGGGACTTCCTGGTGGCATGGGAAGGCTGCAAAAGTGCAAAACCTCTTCATAGCCAAGAGGCCTCTATGGGGCTGTTCAGGCGAAGTCTGAACTGAATGCCACTGGTGTACAGCAGCTAACAGAGAGGAAGCTGACTAAAGTTGGCCCCTCCCCAGCCATGCTCCTGGACTGCCCCCTATGCATCAACGGAAGTGGCATAGGTGTGGGAATGCTGGTGCCACAGCAGGAGCCACATCCCAGTGATTGGACCCCCGCCTTTGAATGGTGCTCAAAATCTCAATATGTTCATAAAAACATGAAGCAATTTTGGGGCAAGTCACAGTGTCAAGTTCCATTTGCCTCTGGAATAAGGTAGGGTTGTTTTAAAACTTAATAAAATTTTCCTGTTACAGTTGCTATTATTATTATTGTTACTATATTATTATTTGCTAATGAATACTGCTCTGCAGTTTTTCTTGTGGTCTCTTCCAACTCGTATGCCTGATTTTTTTTTTACAACCCCAGGCTCTTAAGAAACTTGTCTCATGATAGGTTCTAATTCACTGTTAAATATTCAAAGATGGGTATCTCTGCTCAAATTAGTAAGTGCACAATGACTGGAAAATGATTTTTCTTAGAAAAACAACAACTGATTGACATGAACTCTCCCAAGTCATCACCATTCTACTCTATGATAGAACCCAAGGGACTGCAGTTTATTTATTCAGATTAATAGCACTAAACAGTTTTGTTTTTTATAAACCTCATGGTGTGTGTGTGTGTTAAAATAATCTGATTCCAATGTGTTAAGTCACTGGCATCCTTCCATGCAGTTTTAAAAATGAGCTGGTGTAATTAAATGTGAAAAATATGGGATAAAATATTCTCTGAGTGACTGTTCATTTCAATAAACTCCAGGTCTCTAATTAGTAGCAGCAGGAGTCATGAGACCCTAAAGCTCTGTGTGAACAACAGACTCCTGGCTTGTAAACCACAATGATTCCCCAAGCCGTCGCAGTGCTAAATGTTTTCAAAGTGTTTAAGCCTTGGTTGGGGCGGGGAAGAGGAGACGGGTCCCACTGAAACAGCAGAAATGAAATAGCTCACTTCCCAAGAACCTCCACTTTCAAGTGACAGAGTTACATCTCCAGGCACCTCACCTGCAATTCTGAACAAAGGCATGTGGCCTTTGCTATCACCTCTATCTCAACACAGCAGAAATTTCTTGAAGAATCCTCTTGGATCTAATGCTATAGCCATCAGCTGTACTTATAAAGTTGACTCCAGAGGTTGAATACAGTGCTTAAAACTCTAATGATTTCTTGTATGTATTATGCGACTGACATTATTACCAACAGGAATGGAGACAAAAAAATAGTATTGGGGGTTTTTTTTCAGTGTAATCCTAAGAACCGGTGTACTGTAGTGGTTAAGAGCCCCAGATTGTAATCTGGAGAACCAGGTTTGTTTCCCCACTCCTCTGCCAGAAGCCTACTAGGTGACCTTGGGCCAGTCACAATTCTCTCAGAACCCTCCCAGTCCCACCTACTTAATAAGTTATCTTGGGGTGGGTGGGGGACTATTATAAGCTGCTTTGAGATTTCTTACAGTAGAAAAAAAGTGGGGTATAAAAGCTAACTCTTCTTCCTGGGAGTAGGAACCACTGACTAAATTTCGATAAAATTCTGAATGAACCAGCTTAGGAGTCACAACCCCAGACTTGCTCAATGAAAGAAATCAGTACTTTAGAAGAAAAATTCTCATTTACTGATGCCAAGCATAGGAAAGCTGAGGGCTATATTGTCTGAACTGACTACAGGGCAACAGGCAAAAAATTATAGCCCCCCAGTGGAGACACGTCAGACCCCCCCCATTTCCTTCTCCGAAGGTGAGAAAGCGCGCACACACACACACACGCACACGCGCACACACACACACACACACACTCTCTCTCTCTCTCTCATGCATTCCTAGAGGGAAGAAAGAGGAGGGAAGAGGGAAGACAGTCACATGCATTTCACAGACAGTGATAATGACTAAGGGGAGGGGGTGAGAAACCTGACTGGTTCCACTCCACCTCCCTTTGACTGAAAAGAGATAACAGTACCTAAAACAAGCAAACTTTCCCAGGGCCTTCAAGCAGGAAGCTTTCAATATCTAGAAATATGGCAGGACCCAGGCTAAGATATTAGAGGGTCATGACATGACATCAGGATCATTTAGAACTGTTCCGAGTGGACCTGCTTAGGTCTTTATTTTTGATGCTAAACATATCCTGAACCTTCAATTCTTACGGGCATTTTTCAGGATGAGATCCTGGGTGACTGAGAGAACAAGAGGATTGCCCTCTGTAAAGGAATTGATCTTACATTATATGAAAAAACTTTACAGAGTAACGTGTTGTACTGTACATGTGCTTTTAAAATGACAAATGGCTGTCTCATTGAGAGTTAAAAACATACATTCAAATGCAGGCACCTGAATTTCATTATCATGGAAATAATTCATCAAAAGTGGTCTGGGTCTCTGAAATGCTCAATTGGGGAAGCTATTCTCACTGTCTTCTGACTTTATATATACAGATATATATGTCAGATTACAATGAGAGCTTTCCCCATTGAGCATTTCAGATATATATATTTACTGTGCTCCTACATACAAAGCCTAACCAAAGAGCAGACTTATTAGTGGAAAGACTATTGCGCATTTGTGGGGGGGTTTTTTGCTGATTCGAGAATCTTTGCAGTTTTTGTAGTCTCTCTCCCAATAATAAAATAAGGCAAGCAAAGCAAATTTAAACAAATATAAATAAGGATATATGCTGTCTGATTTTGAAGCAGTAATTTTTTGCTGAACCGTAAAGGGCATGTTCAGCAGCAAGAAAATGAATGTAGAGTCTTTCTGGGCATCTCTAGGTTACTGTGTAAATAATTTTGGGTTTCAAAGAGGGAGGGGAGCCTTAGTGGTGAAGAATAACAGAATGAGGAGATTCTCCTCAACTAAATGAGAACAATAAAGATCAAGACAGATTACATCACCAACCTGAGCCTTTGGAGATGTCCATGTTAGCAAGGCACGACAAGCAAAAAGGAGAGAAAATTATATATCCATTAGTTTTATTTCTGCAGAAGAATAATGAAAAGGAAAAAAAGAGTACAAACCCTACGTAAAACTATAACATCTATAATGCCAGGTTGCATCTGATTCTTTCTTTCTTTCTTTCTTTCTTTCTTTCTTTCTTTCTTTCTTTCTTTCTTTCTTTCTTTCTTTCTTTCTTTCTTTCTTTCTTTCTTTCTTTCTTTCTTTCTTATGCCCTTCAATGAAGTGCACATAAGCTGGTGTGAATGAAAAACTGACTAAATAAATGCATCCTGTTTTAACTCATCTGTTCAGCATAATGGGCACTCAAAATCAAAGATGGTTTATGGGCAGGAAGATGCATAATGCTTTAACGGGGACTCACAATTGCAGAATATCAATTATGACAGGCACTGATGTCTCAGAGGGACATAAATCTTATTTGGTTATTCCTGTCAATGACAAAGACAGACACAAATAGACAATCACAGATCCTATGAAATATGTCAGGAACTTGCATCTGGTGGTGTTGGATTTTGATGAACTGCTAATTGGTTATTAATACAATGGTCGCTTAAAGAGAAAACAGTTTTAAAAGAGTATAACATCAATATTAGAATGAGTATAACAACATCAGTATTAGAAAAACAGAACAGTTTGCAGGAAGGTAGAGATCTTCATTTGAATATTCTTAAAATAATATCTTGGCAACTGCATTTTCTAGTCTTCCTGCAAGTTGTGTAGCCCGAAGAAACTATTTTGGGAACAATATGATTAGTGAATACCATAATTTCCTCCCATTAAAAATAACACAGAAAGCACCAAATCCCTATTCCAATTATTTTAATGGTGTTCATATAAGAAAACATGTCAAGGAGTTCTCCTGAAGCTCAACATTGCTGCAGGGCCCTGAATGTTTCATAACATCAGGCCAGCTTTCTTACAAGTCATCCTGAGGACAACACGTTGCTACACCACACAGTACATCATTCTCTTTCAAGCCTGATATTGACATTTCAGCATGCATGGAACCTGTTAGAAACCAGAACTTAGCAACAGCATACTTGTGGAGGCAGAAGGAAAGTGAGGAGAGTCACAGTGTTGCATGCCTGGAGCGCAATGGAGATAATGGTGTGCCCAACTATCATGGAGCAAGAAAAACACAAGCAAGAGGGTGGGAAATGCCAAGTGCGCTAATAATTGCATTAATAAAGTAATTGGCAAAGGGAGGTCAAAAAATGGGATGAAGGAGAACAGCTGGAGAACAGCAGTGGAAGACTACAGATGGGAAGAGGATATTGAGAGTAAGATTGTTGACAAGGTTAAGCCAGTGGGATAAATACTGAGATGTGAGCCAGAGAGCTTTGAGATCCAAACAGAAGCAGGTGGTATGAGTTGCAAGAGTAGTGAATAACAAGATACGGGTATCTGAGCCCAACTTACACGATGCTTTATGAACAGAACAAGATGAGCCAATGCAGAGATGTGCTGTAGTAAATATTGAACATTGAAGTGTCTTTGTTCAACTTCTCCTTTATTGCTAAACTGGAAACAGAAGTGCAAGTATGCCTGAAGGAGGATTTTTTCCTTTAGCAGCCCAGTCTTTTGTGTTTCATGGAGTGAATACCTTCTGCACCAAATTCAATAACATACCATGCTCCTAAAATGACTGCTTAAAACTGGAGCATTTGTTAAAAAGAAGCCACACGAGCTCTCGCCACCCAGATACTAAAAACTACCATCTCTGGATGTTTAATGTACAGCTTTCACATGTCCCTTCGCTATCTAACTGCATGGCCAGCTGCTGTTTAGTAGCTTTCAGACTTACAAAAGTGGAAGCACTTTGTTTATTTCCTGAGTTCATATGGAGCAAATGCGCAAATCTGCAGAAGGCTTTCCCTGCTTTTTTTGTAATTACTATAATCAGATGGTCAATTACTACAATTAACTAAGGTCAAAGACCTTCACTCGGGAGAAGGGCTAATTGCTTTAGATAATTAGCATAGGTCACCACATAATTCAAGAGTCATTACAGAGAGAGAAAGTTGATCAAACTTAATGACTTGGCTTTCTTGAAAGAAAATATTTGATTCAGAAATTTAGACATAGGTGACCGACTGTTTTGCTGGGCATTTGCATAAGATCACGTCATAGTGACTTGTAAAAAACTAGCTTAATTCTTCACCCATATTTGGGATATAATTTTCTTAGGAAAGATGCAGACAATTCCTGTTGAAATCCATGCACTGGATGATATCCTTTATTGATCATCAACAAAGGCCATGCAGTCATGTAGGCAAAACAGCAGAAATTCTCTTGAAGAATTAACACATGTGGCTAATTATAAGTATGCTATCTGAAGCACATACCAACTTCGTTGTTAATTCTAGCCTGATCACATTATGCACAAGGTTACAGTGAAATAAGTACAAGCTGTTTACAGAAACAGATGATTGGGGGGGGGGGATGCTTTCTCCCCATGTCCCTTCCTTCTGATCCCTCATAGAAAATTCCAGGAAGACACCATATAGGAGTGCTTATCATGTTTCCCCACAAATAGAAACAATGGAACTCAGAGGATGAGTCTGTTATATAGCTAGATACCAAATAAGAATCAAGTGGAGAATAAAAGAAAATATTAATCCAATTGCATTCTCAGTAGAAGATATGTAATCTACTTTCAGTAGCTTACTCTTGCCCTGGTCTGGATACCCCAAGATGGCCCAGTCTCATCAGTTCTTGGAAGCTAGGCAGAGTCGGCCCTGGGCAGTATTGATGAGAGAACCCCAAGGATTACCAGGATCGGTATGCAGAGACAGACAATGGCAAACCTCTGCTGAACATCTCTCGCCTTGAGAGCCCCATGGAGTTGCCATAAGACAGCTGAGAATTTATGGCCAAAAGAAAGAAAGAAAGAAAAAGCTGGATCTACTTTGCTTCTTAGATAACCTACTCTCTCTCTTGTTTTCAGCTTCATAATTTAATATAGGAATAATTAAGGGGTCCATCTGTCAATACTAATTTTGCCTGGGACCTGTTATTTATAAGTTTCAATTTTTTTTTAAAAAAAAATTGTAAGCTGCCTCAGGCAGGTTTCTGGAGAGATGGCATAAACACCTTAAAATTAATAATAAATAATAATAATAAATAATAATAAAAGTGCAATCTTAGCATTGTCTGCAATGAACGTTCTATGCAGGCGCTGCTAGCAAAAGCAGTCTGTGCTGCAGGCAGTCTGAAGTCAAGGCAGGCAGAAGGTACAGGCATGGGCAGGTGGCCTAAGGTCAAGTCAGGCACAGGCATTGCCGGGTAGGCTAAAGCCAATGCAGGCATAGGCGTCGTCAGGTAGTCCAAGGTCAAGCAAGTCCAGGAGTTCAAACAGGCAGACAGACTAGGCATGGAGGAACAAGGCGCGAAGCAGGGAACAGGTGCATGGAGCTTTCCAATGAAACACACTCATTGCACCCAGGCAAAGCCAAGCCCAAGGTAGGGTTTTTGCTAATGAGACCACGATCCTGCAGAGACTCAGCCCTCCTCTGTTGTTGCTGTTTCAATATTGCAGAGCCTTTTGCTAAATTAAGCTGCAATGAGGGAGCTTCTTTTTTTACTACTGAGCCTTCTTCGTGCCATTGGCTAGCACTCAGATCATCTGGGGCTGCTAAAGGCTCTCCCAGCTGTACCCCGTCTGGCTCAGTTTTGCCTGGCAGGGAAGGGCTTGGCTCTGCTACTTGTATCTCAGATCAAGGAGCCAGCTCTGGGTCTATGGTGTCATCTGGCTCTGCATCTGATTCCTTATCTCCCAGAAACTGGCTCATAATACAGTCTCTACTCTGCAATCTAAGCACTGCTTCAAAATGGATGCTTTGAGTTATGAAGCCATGTTTGTTACAAACTCTGCAAATGGAAGATATTCTAAGAGGTTTAACGGCACCACAAAATTAATCTGTGCTCCGAGGTTAATGTGATATGACAGATAATGGGCTATCTTTGACAGTTCTTTTGTTACAGAACTTAGTGATACATCACTGAGAAGTGAGCACAAAAGAGCTTTATTGTAGTGACTGTATTAAATAATCCTTCCCATGTTTCCTATCTCCTCTTCCATGGGTTTAACATCTTTGGTAAAAATAAAATCTCCCGAAGGTCCAAGACTGCCAACTCCAGGTTGGGAAATTCCCAGAGATTTGGGGATGGAGATTGGGGAGAGTGGGATTTGAAAAGGGGCGGGACCTCAGTGGGATATATAACACCATATACTCTGCCCTTCAAAGCAGTCTTTTTCTCCAGGGAAGCTCATGCCTGTAATGTGGAGATGTAATATCAGGAGATCCCCAGGTCCCACCTAGAGGTTGGCAACCATATAAAGGCTACATCAAAAACAAATATGTCTGTAACATCCATGATTTCTGCAAGTGTACTTATAAAAGCTTTTTTGTGGGCATTAAGACTGATTTAAGTCATCTTTCCCCATTTACCTCCTCATCGAATTGTGCCTTCCCATTGCTAGTTCTCCACTATTCATGAGTAGACTCAAGGTCCAACCCCGCATTTACAGATGAATTCCTAGTTTGGCTACACAAGGAAGGAGATGAAGGGGACCTCCGGATTCTTAAAGCCTACCACCAATTTTTGGTGGTGTTGATGGAAAGTGCTGCCAAGCCACAGCCAACTTAACCCAATTTGTAGGGTTTCAAGGCAGGAGACACTCAGAAATGGTTTCCCATCTCTCCTCTATTAATAAATTTTAATTCTGTTGTTGAACTTGCCTCTATATTATTTTGTGCCATTAAGAAAGTGGTTTGCCAAGAGATAAAACAATGGGCTCTTTTCACCTTCTAAGACCCCACAGTTAATAATTTTACAGGGCTGAGGAAATTTTTTATATCACCTCACACTACCATCTGAAACAGCTCAGTTCCTGGAAAAAAGGCAGAAAATCTGACATGTCTGGTCAGAGAATGCTTTGCCTGCCTCAGTAAGGTAAGAAGGTGAGGGTCTGTCTCAAGGTTTTTTGAACTCCTCTGTGTGTTCCTTCTCATACAATGCTCTGGTGTTTCAAAATACTATCTTACACTGAGTGGAAAAGATTGCATTTACAAGCCAAACTTCCATCTCCCTGACCTGTATTTCTTCGAATAGTAACCACTGTATCCCCAAATTTGTCTATTTCCAGGATACAGTGAAATCATTGAAATATTGCTGGAAAAGTTCTGCAACAGGCCTGAGCATGTGTTGTCCCATGGGTGCATGCACCTAAGACCACAAAGATGAACAATTGTGGCTGACACTAGTTGCATAATCAACTAGGTGAACGTACAAATGTTGATTTGTCCTTTCCTTTTTCATTCATTAAAGTCAATAAGCAATCTTAGAAAAATCATTTATATTACCTTGACTCTAACACTAAGTAAATGTGTTTTTACTAAATCGTAAAAAGATGGAGACAAATTTCACCAGGTTTATATCAAAGCAGCTTAGCCTGCAGCCATACATTACAATGCAAAGCAAATTCTAGAGACTGACATATTTTCACCTGCTGCTTTACGATTGACAAAGTGAGTATGATTCAAGGCAAATGAACAATCTGTGTCAATACAGACTGAAATAGAAAAGGAAATATGCAACACAGTTTCATATTTTATTCATTTATACTGGTAGAAATGAGAAGAACAGGAACACAGTACATCAACTAATCTAACTGGTCATTTAGGCATACATTTTGCAAGAGAGAGTCCTAAAGGAGTAAAACAAATCTTGTGTCAGAATTTGTCACAGATGTCTAAACATAGCTTGTCACTTCTTTACACAGACACATAGGAAAGATGTTCTCAGATGTGGCTGTCCCTGAAGTTCAACTGCTCAGCATGCTCAGTGGTATTTAAGACTGAGTGCAGCTGGCATGCTGTTTAGTGGCTTCCAGAGCCCTGGAATGTTCACCTTGAGTTGAGATAAAAGACATGTGAGAAATACAAGAAACTCATATAGCACTCTTCTTGCAGCAGAAACACTTATTCTGCGGATCATGGAAAGCACCATTTACCATTCCTGTCAACCAAAAGAGCCACCTGACAACTGTGTGCCCTTCATACCATCTCAAACAATACTACATATCAGCCTTTTATTTACCACAAACCCTCTGAGTACAGCACCACCTTATGCAGTGGCATATGTGGACCCAACCTCAAACACAGGCAACATGTTCTGTTATAAAAACAAAACAGCTTGAACCATAGTAATGATGAAATTATTCCAGGTTCCAAAGCAACTGCCTACTTTCCTGGAAGACGGTGTGTGTGTGTGTGTGGGGGGGGGGTGCTATAAAGAGCCATAGGTGGCATTTCAAAGAGCCATGTGTGGCTTTCAAGCCCATGAGCGTTATAAGGTGACATGCAAAATTAACTCCCTGCTTTTTGGCCTATGTCTAGCTCTGATAAACTAGCAAACAAAGCTTATAAATGTTAAAGGGCTATTTAAACAGAATGTCAAGGAAAGATAATCCCAAATGATTTTTTGTGGGTGATAGGAAAAGATTCTTCCTAAAAAAAAATTTATATTGGAAACATTAAAAACAGTTTTAACCAGAATCCACAGCCGATTGGATTATTCTTGTGAATTGTTAAACGTTACAAAAAATTAAATAAAACCATTTGCCATTATGTTAAAATATAATCAAACACCTCCCTTTTTCACAAAAAAAGAAAAACGGATAAATTCTTATTCTAATATGCATCTGAAAAAAAAACCCTTTCCCATTTTAAAATTTACAAGGCATAAACCTGTAGTCTGCGGAGCAGAGAAAATCTTTTGGTATATTTAAATGGCTTTGATTTCTAGATTTTTTTTTAAAAAAATCACTAATTAAATGCTAAACTGTTTACCCTACAAGAAGGAAGGGGAAACTGTTCTGCTTTAAGTCAATATGACAGGATTATTGTTTATTTTATTAAATTTATACCTCGCCCATTTCCCAATCAGAGTTGGGCTCAGGGAGGCCTACAAATTAAAACATTGAATAGTACAGTAAAACTTTACAATAAAATCGATAGCAATGCTAAAAACTAAACTTAAAATTCTACAGATAGCGAGCAAAAAACATCAACACCCAACACTACACTACACACCTTCCCCCATCTCGACATAGTCCTATCAAGGCATTGTCAGAGAATGGGAGGAAAGAGAGAAAAAACAGATGAAAGGCCTGGTGGAACCATTCGAGGTCCTGCAGGGCCCTGGTGTCAGCTGACAGGGAGTTCTACTTTGGCACTCCAGATTTTATAGACTACAATTCCCATCAGCCTCTGTCAGCATGGCCAATTGGGGCTGATAGGAATTGTAGTTCATAACATCTGGAGTGCCAAAGGTTCGCCACCATGGTACTAGGCTGCACTCAGGGCTGAAAAAGCCATGGCTCTGGTTGAGGTCAATCTAACATTCTTGGGGCAATGGACCACCAGGAGATTACAATTGGAGGACTGAAGTGCCGTCCTTGAGCAATATGGGAAGATGCCATTCCAAAGATACAAGGGCCCCAGACTGTTCAGGGCCTTAAAGGTCACTTTGAACATGATCTGGAATTCCACTGGCAAACAGTGCAGCCAGCATAGCACAGGTGTAATGTGCTCCTTCACCATTGGTGAGGAGTCTTGCCACTGCATTCTGGATCAGTTTTAACTTCTGGATCAGTCTCAAGGGCAGGCCCGCACAGTTACTTTAATCCAATGTGAGGTGACCACTGCATGGATCACTGTGGTCAGGACTGAACAGGATGGGGGGGGGGCAGTACTGTCATCCAACTAATTTGCCTGCTAGATGGGAAAAGGCCACTTTAGCCATGTGTGTGACCTAAGCCTCCATAGACAAGGAGGGCTCCAAGGTCACATCCAGGCTTTTGATGAATGTGGCAGATTGTAAAAACAGTAGAAAACAGAAGGCTGTTCTAAGAGGATAACATTTGGAAGCTTTAAACCAGAACAATTATTCCATGCACATTATCATCATCCTCAGCAAACAAAAACTGATTTAAGCAACTGCAATAGGACATTTCAGGCAATAAGACATTCCCGTCTCTCCCTTGCATGCCACCTCTCCCTCCCTCCCCTTCCCTTGCATGCCACCCCTCCCTCCCCTCTCCCTCCCTCCACTAGGGTGGGTGGGCCATGTCCAGATGCCGGGCCGCCTCCCCCTTCCTCCCCTCCTTGCATGCCACCCCTCCCCCTCTCCCCTCCCTCCACTAGGGTGGGTGGGCCATGTCCAGAGGCCGGGCCCCCTCCCCTTCCCTCCCTTGCATGCCACCCCTCACTCACTCCCTTTCCCTTGCATGCCACTCCTCCCTCCCTCCCTTCCCCCTCCCTCCACTAGGGTGGGTGTGCCAGGTCCAGATGTCGGGGCCCCTCCCCTTTTCTCCTCTCCCTTACATGCCACCCCTCAGGATGACAGTACTGTCATCCAAGTCAAACTGGTTTGTTAGATACTTATCTATCCATTTCTTCTAGTTGACAGTATGCAAACGAGTATATATTTTCCAGTGAATCAGGAACAAGAAGCACTCAAGAAAACAAGTGCAACAGAAAAGTGCACTTTTAAAATGAATACTAATCAATTATCAGCCCCATCCTAAGGGGGTGCTGGGGAATTACCATCAGCAGGCAGTGCAGGCCTATGCTGGCGGATTTGCTTTCCCCTAGGGCATTTACCCCAGCAGAGGGACAAATCCACTAGTGGGCAGCCACTGCAAACTGCCAAGACATTTGGACATAGCGCAGAGCACCACATCAGCACTCCAGTGCCTCTGCTGGCTCGTTTTGGGAACATTTTGGAGCATGGATGGGAAGGAGCCGATGTTAGTCAGCTTCCATCCCGGTTTTGACACTGGATATGCGGCAGCCTGGGACTTGAGCTGAATGGAGGGCTTTTCAATGGTGGAGAGGTTTTGCTTTGTATTTTGCCTGCCCACACCATTGAAAAGTGGCCCTTGGCCACCAAGGGCTCTGAATGTCACAATGGTGGAAATTTGCTTTCGCTTTGGCAGGTGTACTTTTATCACTTCTAGCTGTGGCCTTGGAGTTCTGAGGCTGGGAAGAGACTCCAGGCCGAACAATGTGAACTGTCTGTGTCTCATATGGGGGTGGGGAGCTCTCTCTCATATTATCAAGAGTTTGGCCTGTTTTTTGCAGAACTCTCTTTTTAGGTTCCTGACATGTCTTCAATAAAAGCCTTGAACCCATCAAGTGATTTATTGTCTGAACAGGGAGTCTGACACTTGATTCGGTTGCCTGATCATGTAGCCAATTGGACAATTCCACCTGTTTTTACCAGTGCAGTATTTATTAAAGCATAACAATTAAAGATGTGCTGCATTTTTTTTAAAAAAATTAATAAACACATTTGGAGGAGAGCAAATTTCACAGTGCAAATAGTAATTACTTTTAAATTAATCTAGTTAGACATTTCATCACAAATAACATGGTGCTACAATAGTTTGGTTCCTTGCTGATTCTGGTAAGACAATATTGTGGTATTAGAGGTGGTTAACAAGTGGGGTTACCAGGTTCCTCTTAGAAGCTTAGGGAAGCTTTATGGAGGTGGGTTCAGGGGAAGTGATCTGCATTCCCTACATGATACTGTCCTTGTAATTCAATACAGTACAATTCAATACGATCCCAAAAATAGGTCTAAAATGAATCTAAAAATAGAAATAGCATAAAATTAAAAATTCTGGTCAACAGATTAAAAAGTCAAAAAAGAACATACATGGACAACCTGGAATCCAGTGGATGAGCTTTATATCATCACTTTAATTTTAGAGGAAATAATCTGAAAAAGACTTCATGTTGTAAGGAAGCCCAAAGTTCAGGTTGCATTGGTTGTCATATTTGTTTTCCATGATGTTTGTCAATAGGGTTCCCATCTGTCCAATAATGGAAAGAAATTGTCCACTGATTCATGCCACTGCCCACGGATGCTCAACTGGATGGTGGACAGAAGAACCAGACAGTAGAGTTGGAGCAATCAGTGCCCCTTGCGTGATTATGTAACCTTCAGCTTGATGCAGAAGCATAGCACTGTATCAATGGGGTGGGTGGGTTACTGAAGCACTCTCTCCATAACTGTCTGAAAACCACAGAGTGTGAGCAAAGGGCTAGAGCTTCCTTCCACCCCAATGTGATGCCAAAGCTTCCACATCAACTGTTTAAAAATCCACAAGAATAATCCAATTGGCTATGGATTCTGGTTACAACAGTATTTAATTCCTCCAGTATCACAGTTGTTTAGGGAAATCCCATTCTTCCCAGCCTTAATTGTGATGCTCTTAAGGCAATCTGTTGCAGCAATAACCAACACCTTCTAGAAAACCACACCAGCTCAAACAGGACAATACAACCGAGCTATTGCTATTTGTATTTCATTTCCATTGTATGTTGAGAAATCCCCCCGACTGGAACTCCTTCTTTTGTCACTTGTTGCCATAGAAACTCTTTACATCCATCAAACATCTTGATTGGAAAAACATGCATGGCTGTTGAATCAGTCAAAATCAATTTTTGTAAGCCAGTTACTTTGAGCCATTATGCATAAATATCATCAGGCTGAGAAAACCAAGGCACCAAGCCAATCTGCTGTTTAATGTGATGCTGGGAAAGACCTCCAAGTTTCTTCCAGAGGCTGCTATGAACTCACAAGCCATTGATTTGCAATTCTCAAGAGCAAAGATTCTTTGTAATTGCGGCTGTAGCAATATCAGACTCGCACATAAAACTGTGCATTCTTTAGATGCTATAATATTGCCAAAGGAAAAAAAAAGTTCTAATAATATTTTTTTCCCAAAACAAGAGAGCAATTTTAAAGACAAATATAGTTTTTGTGTGCTTCTTTGATATCAAGCAAGATGCTTGCAACACAAAAGTGGCCCAAGAATTGGTTTCTTGCCAGGCTGGGCCAGGCTTAGTAAACGGCCTTTCACCTAATTGGCTCTGGTCAGGATTGCTTGCAGGCAAAGAAACTTCTGTAAATTGGAAAAGAGGTGTTTTCTGTTTGCATTTCAGGCTGTTCCCTTATGCTGGGTAACAAACAGCCAAGGAATGTGTGGCCAGGCAGGGAAGTATTAGTGCTACCTGGCAGATGTATTTACACGGCTATGCTGGCACTGCAAGATGGTAACAAAGTTGACTTGGGATAGTATCTTCTAAACAT
This sequence comes from Sphaerodactylus townsendi, assembly GCF_021028975.2. NCBI lineage: Eukaryota > Metazoa > Chordata > Lepidosauria > Squamata > Sphaerodactylidae > Sphaerodactylus > Sphaerodactylus townsendi. The sequence continues at coordinate 49,997,169 of NC_059426.1, forward strand.
AACCTGATCACATCCTGGAGATGCTCTACTGATGATTACATGTATGCTTTCCTCAGAGGGCAAGTGCCATCTCCCTGGGGTTGTTCCAGGTTGGGAAAATGGTGAAGAAAGGGCCTAGGCCGTTCTCCCCGCATATCTCAGTTCTCATCTGAATTCTCATCCCTGAGTTCCCTGTATGAAACTCCATGTATACTTCTAATTCAAAATCATTGAGGCAGCCACATGACTACCTACCATTGAGGCAGCCACATTGAGGCAGACTACATGACTACATGTGGGCTTTGCAACATGTGAGTTGGCCCTTAAAATTAGACATATTTAGGGTTGCAAGGTCTGGGCTGGAAAATTCCTGAAGGTTTTGGGGGTGGAGCCTGGGAAGGGCATGGTATGGAGAGGGGAGGGACATCAGCAGGATAAAATGCCGTACTGTCCCCCCCTCCAAAGCAGCCATTTTCTCCAGGGGAACAAAGCTCTGCAGTCTGGAGATCAGATGTAATACAGGAGATCTCCAATCCTACCTGGAGATTGGCAGCCCTACATAGTTCAGTGCCAGTCAAGATCAACTTTTCTATAATTTTTTTTAAAAATAAAATAGTGTTCAACTTTCAAGAAATGAGAAACCAAAGCAGATAATGGCAGAGGAGGCGGTAGAGGAAGACGAGAAAGAAAATGTTTGTGTGAAAGAGAAGTAGGACATTTTTTAAAAAACACAACATATTGTTAGATTATGAAACATAAGAAGGCGTAGCTGGTTTCAAGCCTTCTTTCTTTTAAGTTGTCATTTTGTGTCATTGTGGAAACAATGAAAAAAGAAAGTAATCCCACACAAAATAGATAAAAGTTATAATTACAACAGCAAGGGAGAACAAACATATATAGCACACTATGCTATTGCTCTCACACACGCCTATGAAAAATGTCAGCCAGTTTTTTAATATTATAAAACTGCACCCATCCATGACAAAAGTACTGTTACTACACCCTTGTTTTTCCTCTAATGTTCCACCTTTGCCACCTAACTATAACACACTATCCTTCACCACACTAAATAGATTTAATTTCGTCTTCTTATGACTGTGCCTTTTTATTTTGAATACGATGGCATTGCAGTTGTCACATCTCTTCTTTTTTTAAAAAAATCATTTAATTATTTACCTGTGAACTATATTTTCAGTGCTGTTGATAGGCATTTTTACCAAGATTAAATCTCCTTATGCCAAAGTAACTCTGAAACATTTTCTTGAATGTTGAAAAGAGTGGTATTCTTCCTGAACAAAAATTGCTTTCAGCAATGAACCACTGAATAAAGAGCACAATGCAATACTAAAGGGATTGTTCTTGTACATGATTCCTTGGAAGAAAGTCCTACTGAATGCAGTGGAACGGACTTGTGAATAAATATGCAAAGGGCAACCTGTAGATCTTTAATCCTAGTGTACGTGCCCTTTCACTTAAATGAATGGGAATTATAAACAGGCATCTTTAGAAATCATTTTCAAAATTGTGAGTTATCTCTGTCCACTTAATTGCAAATCAAAAGTGGGTTCTTCAGTTGATAGTGAAGCAGTTTCCTTCTTAGCACTGAAAGCCCCTGGAGTGACTACTTTTAATAAATTGTGAAGTAGTTCTTATTTCTGATTTGTATTATACTAGAGCCCAAAGGGCTTTTGATTCATCAAACACAGGCATAACAGAGTTACCCAAATGAATTCCCAGGCTAAATTAAAACAACCCAGGATGTGTAACAATGTATTGCAATAAGAAAGAACTGCACCACAGTAATTTAATCACACACCTTCATAAGCTAACACCCTAGACAATATATTATTTTTGAATTATTTTGAACATCACCGCAAATAGGACAGATTACATGGCTGTCATGGTCGATAGCGGTTTGAAACTACACCTGGGTCACAAATACATGTAGTGAGAAATAGGTGCTTTCAAATGAAGCACAGCAAGCCATTGTGGGAATCTTATGCAATGGCCTACATGGGTGTAGAAGTTACATTGGATTATCCTGGATCAAATTTATTGCTGGTTTAACTGCTACACATCTCACAAGTACCACTGGAAAGCTGTTCCTTATGGTAGCACTTCACGCAGATGCAGGAGCATCTTAAAGCTTTTACTTTATGCATCTCCCATCATCACTCTCCCCTGAACAATGAACTGAAGTGCTAGAATGTTTGTACAAACAAGTGCAGAACGTAACTGCTTCTGTTTGAGGTATTGACCAAGGAGAAGCTTTTGGGTGGAGTTCATTTGAAAGTGATAATGTTTGTACCTACAATGTTTTTTTCCCCTTATTCTTCATTCTCCAAAACCTACTCTTATTAGAACAGCTAATGTCAGGGGTTTGATCAAATAAAGCCCAATTCAGACACAGCACAATGACTCCCAGGAATGCCATGTTCCTAGGCATGTTGCCAAACATCATCTGAAAGTTGAAGGCATTACAAACAAATCTCTCATTGCTAGAATGTATCATGAATGTAACGTTAACCTTCTGAACACTTATGTGCATGCCACCCCCCACCCCAGGCTTCATATTGAAACGGAAATATATCCAGAGATTTTAAAAGTTACAACTTTTCAAGGAATGGAATGGAATGCTGCTTCTATTCCAGGGTCCAGGCAGAGTTTTACTCACTGGCCAATTAATATTAACCTCCCTAGCAAACTGAGCTCTAGTTCAAAAAGCATAAAAAGATAATAGTGTTTCCTCTGAGAAAGACCATAACATCAAAACTGTAATCAAGAAGCTAACAGATGAGTATTTTCACAGCATCATGCCATACACACCAAGACCAATGAGTATCTTGTTAAGCAGCAAAATTGGGAAAATAATTCCTCCCAGTGCAGTTTTCACAGAAGCCCACTTGGCATCATTCTGAGCCCATTTGAGTTCTCCTTTTTTAAATAAGTCATTTCCCACAGCTGCAATGTGGCTACAGGGAACACAAATTGGGGGCCACCTCTTTAAAAACAGTAATGTAGTTTGGCCCTGAACAGTCCTAGAATTCTATCATCCAAGCCTAAATATTGGGGGATAGAAGAATTTCATACAAGTCTTGGGAAACACAAATTTTGGGAGGGGAGGGCACCGGCAGTGATTTCCTGCCTTGTCGCTCTGGCCTGCCCCACCAATGGACAGGCACTGAGAATCGATGCCCCACTCTTGCACTGGAAAAAAAAAACAGAGGGAGAAACTTTCCTTTTAAAAAGGAGGGAGAAACCTTGGGCAGAATAGTGGCATGTACAGGCGCCGTGAATGGGAAGGTGGCAATTCTGTTGCATGCACAAGGATTTTAGATTTCGATTTTAGACCAGGGGTGGGGCGGGGTAAGGGCGCCGATCCTCAGCGCCTGTTTTGTGTTCAGAGTCATTTAAAACTAAAATAGTGAAAGTAAGTGGGGGGAACAGGGGGAGATTCAGCCAATCAGAACGCGGAAAACGGAGGTTGTCCACGCATGTGTGGATGACATTGTGGAAGAGCTCGCGGTGCAAATGGAAAAGCCCCAGGCTCATGAAGAAACATTTGGGGCATAACGCACCAGCCCTGCCTCGAATCCCATGAAGAACCAGGGAGCAGTGAAGAGTCAACAGCAGGGCAAAAAATGCCGTGGCAGGCACGGTCCCCGGATCTACCATGGCCTAAGAGTCTTTAACATTATTCATAATTATCATCAGCTATCCACATTGGCCTCGTTTATTAACAAGCAATGGACAGCCTAAGGCCATGGTGGTGAACCTGTGGCACTCCAGAAGTTCATGGACTACAATTCCCATCAGCCCCTGCCAGCATGGCCAATTGGCTATGCTGGCAAGGGGTGATGGGAATGGTAGTCCATGAAAATCTGGAGTGCCATAGGGTCGCCACCACTGGCCTAAGGTAAAATAGCTCAAGGTGGAAACATGCAAGTAGTTACCCCAGCAAGGAATGATTACAATGAAGGCCATACTGTCAGGGACAGTTTTAAGAATTTTGCTTATTTTGGGGTGGCACAAACTGGTTATTTAGAACAGCTTAGTACTATACTACCTTTTACAACCAATTTGCATCTGTACAAGTGGGATATTTCCTTTCCTCATTTTTGTAATTGCAAACATTGTTTATCATAATATATTGTAATAATCGCATGTGGTTCCATCTGCAGCTACCTATATCCACTGACTGAGTAGATCCATATGAGTAAAAGAGATTTTTTTTTTCTGAACTTGGGCTGCAACTCAAAGTTGCAGAAATCTTAACCCTCTGATAAAAAGGTGTGGAGCGTTAAAAACCCTCAAAAACAGTGCTGCTGCAGTGAGGGAAGGAAAGAGGATTGAGGAAAGTAGTGCTGAAGACACAGCTATGTGAGAGGAAACCCTCCCCCCACAACTCTACTGCTTTTCCCTCCCCCACCTCTGTAGCTGCCAGCTCAGCTGTCTTTTTAAAACTTTCCCCCATCTACTAATTGGTTAGACTTGAAGGAGAAGCAGTTCTGGAGGTGCAAAGAAGATTCTCACTCCACAGTCTGACTGATTAGAAGCCGGAGGAAAGTTTTAAACGGACAGCTGAGCTGGCAGCTACAGAAATGAGTGTGAGAGTCTCCTCACCCACTGATATACTTCTGCATTTGCTGGTTCAGCTGTACTCCCCTTTTTAGTCAAATTTCAGGGAGAAGAAATATTGGAGGTGTGTGTGTGTTGTGTGTGTTTGGTTCCTGGGGAGTCCTACGGACTTAAAAAACCCCGAAGCAATAAAAGGAATGCCTGCAACATTACAAAAGGAAGCCCTCAGTGGCAGTTGCTAGACAACCACAGCATTCTACCCTTTGTTTTTGTCAGTAAAAACAAGGGGAGAGGGTGAAGGCCCATTTCCAAACCTGTTTGAACCTATGAGGGACGATTCATCAGGGCCAGGATTGGCAGCAATCACTGGATGACTAGATACCACCCGACTGCCCAACTCACCTGGCTGCTTTCTACTGTTCGACAGCAGCCATCCTATTAGACAGAGCCAGTGTGGTGTAGCAGTTAAACCTTAAAGCAGGCGATCCAGGTTTAAAGCACCAGTCTGCCATGAAAGCTGACTAGGTGATGTTTGACTAGTCCCATGCTTTCAGCCTAGCCTACCTCACAGGGTTGTTGCAAGGGGAGGAGAATGCTGTAAGCTGCTTTGGTCCTTACTGTGGAGAAACTGTATCGATGAAGTAAATAAATAAAAGTATAGCTGAAGATGGGATGCAGAGAAAAATGGCTGAGAAAAAGAGAATGAGGCAGGGAAAGGGGAGAGGATATGGGGGTTGCCAAAGGGAGGGCAAAGGGAAATCATGTGGGGAGGGGGATAAAAGGGAAAGTGATATGTCTGCCTTGCACAAGTCCTTGATGCTGGGGTGGCGGGGGAGGGGGAATTGATGACTGAGGAATAGGTAAAGGTAGGGTTACTGTTTAGTGGGAAAGAGAGAAGGAAGCAGGAAAAGAGAAGGGGCTATGAGGGCTTTCCGGGAAGAAGAGGAAATGGTGGAGGAAGAAAAATGAAATGTCCCCCACAATTCCTTGCAGGTTCCCACCTGTTGAGAATCATTATATTTTCTGAGAACACTCCTTGTAGACATTAAACTATGCTGAAGAGACTTCCTTCAATACATATATTTTGAAAGCCTTACTCAAAATGTGATCATAAGCTATAATATTCTAAGTGCTGCAATGTATTATTTTATAAAATTGTGGAGCCACAGCTGAGGATGTGATACTATATGAGAGTACAGAGGGGAAGTGGAAGGAAACAGTTTACAGTTCTGGACCTTCTGAAACTGTAATAAATATTAGAACTCCTTAGTAGAAGCCAATTGAAACACAGGAAAATAACTTTCTGTGTTACAATAGAACTTACTGAACACAAAGTTTTCCTGGGCATATAGGGTTGCCAAATCTTGGTTGGAAAATTGGGGGGCTGAGTCTGGGGAGGGACCTTAGGGGGACATAATGCCATTGTCCATCTTTCAAAGCAGCCATTTCTTCAGAGGAACTGATTTCTGTCACGTGACGATCAGCTGTAATTTTGGAAAATCTCCAGACCCCACCTAGGGGGTGGCGACATTAACACCAAAAGAGGCCACAAGCTGCACAGTGCTGGTAAACCTTGATTTTCAGTACTCATTTGCTATTGGTGCATGAGCAGCTAAAAACTAATAGCAAATGGCTATTGGGGGTTATGTGGCCATGGTCTGGCAGCTTTTGCTCCTAATGTTTTGCCCACATCTATGGCTGAGATTTTCAGAGGCATGTCACACTAAGATGTGTTTCTGTCTCTTACGATGCCACCCATAAAATGCAGGCAAAAAGTTAAGAGTAAAAGCTGCCAGACCGCAGCCACATAGCCCAGAAAACCCACAATAACCAGTTGATTCCAGCCACGAAAGCCTTCGACAATACACTAGTAGCAAAGTGCCAAGATGCAGATAAACCAGAAACAAAATAAGGTAGAGTCTACCCTTTTCTTCCATTACTGAAACCTAGTCTCAGTCACATTCGGAAATACCAATATTCTAAACTAAATATCATTTGCATGTGAACAAGCTGCAGTGAGTGACAAAAGCTGAGAAAAATATCTCCTGTTTGCCGTATAAATATTGTACTTCTTTCAATGGAAATGGCATTGCTCTGGCTGATTGGCTGCGGAAAGATTTTGGCAAGCGTTCCTTCTATGTATCGGTTCAGCAATATTGCTCACAGCCTCATGTCTCATAATAAAACTCACACACTACTACCTTTGATAGTTTAATGGGCAAATGAAATATATTTAGGGCACCTGTGTGTATTTAACACCCAAGTACATTAAACTGTCCCATAAAAAAATAGCTTTCATTAAATTTATAATAGTACCATTATGTGGAAATAATTACGCATCCCGGTTTGTGATCCTCTATATTGTCAAAGCAGTAAAGACTGTACTCCCACTTCTGTGTTTTGCCACAAATAAGCTATTTAAAAATGTTTAACACATAATCCGCCAAACACTTGGGGCTTGTGAAATGAATGGGAGTTGCAAGGCGGCTATATGTGATTGATGATGCCCTTAAGGCTCTCTCCAATGCACAATCAAGTCATGTGTAAGTCCCTCCCATCAATTTCAACAGACATTTAAATATGCTTAACTCTGTGCTTCAGTGTACTCTTAGGGTTTCACTCTAGTTCACAGCTGTACGTCATAGTCTGTACTGTAATCAGTAGGGTGTTGCATATATTAGTACCTGCAGAATTCTAGCCTCCCCCTCAAGCCCTAAACACAATTGCTGGGAACTTAGTTGAATTGATTACAATAATCACTAAGGGAATGCAAAACATGCAGTAAAACTGATAGCTCTTCTTTCTCATGTACTAATTTTTCACATGCAGTGCGATTTTAAAGTGGGTGAACCCGCGATTCCTTCATGCACATATCTGAGGTGGCTTAGAAAGAACTGAAAGAACTATACCTCATGCCTTGCTACACATTTGTATTGGTTCTTAGTTTACAAGTGTTGAAGTTTTCAATGTGAAATCAAATGCTTGTAATCATATGATAGAGAATGTTTACACAAAACCTATTAAACCAACAAAGTACATTTAGAGTAACGCCATATCTGAGCAACAGATAAACATTATTATAACATGAATTAATATTCAGCTATTTTAAAGTGGCAAAGTACCATACCCCTGATTTGAAAAATTATAGGTTTAATTAATATCTTGTTTTTCCCAGTTAATAATAGGAAGAATATATTTTGCAGTTACTATAGAGGGAATTATTAGAGCTGGTAAACTTGGGCCCAGCAGAAATTCATGTTTCATTAAAACATCTGGAAAAAATAGTAAAATAGTATCTGTAAATCAGTGCCTCATAGATTTTGGCCAGTTCACCATACGCTGCAACATAGCCAATGATCAGAAGAAAAAGGTGGCAATATTCCACTGTGAATCTGTAAACTGCCAAAGTGCTAAGGGCTTTTTTTGGCCTAAAACCTTTTAAGTGAAAAGAAAAAAAAATCCCAAGGCACTGGTAGGAACAAAGAAGCAGGAAGTCATTCATTCAAATGCTGTAGAAGAACTAAATGCTTTTTAATTTACCCAATAAAATGTTGTGTATGGAAGTATCTTAAACACAAACATGTTTCACACAGAGATTGTCTCTCCAATAAAACTGCCATATTTGCCTGTTTTGTACTCCTGGTTCCGATGTTGAACATTTATTGCACTTGTTACAGCATCTTTGGTGATTACTAGAGCAGGCTATGTCCCATTACTAAGACAAATGTCGCCATGACACATATTTCAAATATTATTTTTTATTATTGTTAATTAAATTTAGTATACTGCCCACCCCTGGAGGGCTCTGGTATATATTTTAAGGTACTAAAATGCTATATAAAATGCCACATGATATATTTTAAGGTACTAAAATTCTTAGAAACTATGAAGGGGGGGGGATAACTTTGGACTCCTGCCTCCCTCCACAAAGTCACTCTTCTGGATCCAACAAACTCTCAAAAGCTGGACCAGACTATTTCTCCCCCTTAACACTTTTATCTACACCTCAGCGGATCTCAACATTCCATCATTCCTGAAGCAAATATAGTCCTCACCAGGACATTTTTCGTTTTCTTGCTTCATTTACAGTGTCATTTTTTTTGGCATACATGATGTTCCCTTGAATATGCAGAGAATTTTTGTCATGTCTGTAGGAGCCCCATGGTATGACTTTCCTCATCCACATAGGAGACATCCAGTTTACCATTAAATATAGCAATTAAAAATACCCCATCACAAACTGTGAATCAAGTATTTATTCTGAATCAGAATGGAGTATAACTTATTGTAAGTGGGGATTTGCACTTCTATACATACAGGGCTGGATACCATGTAGAAACTATATTCCAATGTAACCTTTTCCTTGTCATTCTAATTTTCTATGTGACAGAATTTTTTCTCACGGGCAACATTTTACCGTGAAGCATCTCTTGCAGTCTGAAGAGATGCATTCAAAACACAGCTTTATTACTTTGTCTACTATTCATGGAAACTAGGCTTTAGTGCAAATAATTTAATACATACACAATACATTTAATACATTTAATACATAATACATTCAATACATACATACTAATTTAATACATACATAATACATTTAATACATACAACGCTTCTTTTCCCAAAGGCAGTTGGGTCCATCTGTTGCCATGTAAGTTGATGAGGCCATGTGAGTTGATGGAGTTGTTACTTCCCATGCTAGTATCACCTTAGATCCCATAGGTGGAACATAATTTCCTCAGCATAATTATCAGAGTGGTGTAAGATTAAACCACGCTGCAGCTCCTCTCCTATGCCTAGAGAAACTGACGTGAAGAGGGATATGGGGGTAGGGTTGACCATCAACCATATAGTTTCTGGTGATATCCAGAGAGATGTAACATCTCTTCTGGATCTTCCCTGTATGTGATGTCATGTTGTTAGCCTGATGGTAACAGAGTTTTTGACAATTCCTAGAAAGGACTGACATTGCTTCTGGGTTTCCTAGAAGTGACATTAAATAAATGTGATTTTAAAAAGAATCTTTCTCCTGCTGGACACTGGAATGCCAGTGAGCACATAGCAGTCCTAGGACTGATATAACTTAACAATTGGAACATAAGGCAAGTCTAACAGCACAGCAGGAGTGTTTAAAAATGGTTCATTTTTTCCACAGTATCTTCCTAGCAAAAGGGAACTTTGTGACCTATTACTCATGGAACACTTACCTAGGGACTTTTAGCTACGTAGTGGGGCTGAAGTGTGGTCTCCTCACATTTCTCTGTTTACACATTTGTTGGATCTGGGAGGGGATGTTTTTTACGCTACTAACTGCATTGCTAAATAATAACGTCAAGATTTGGCAGTGCTAAGTAGTGAAATGGTTGCCATTCCTCTTAGAGAATGTGGCAAACCAGAGTTGCTTTTTTAAAAGTCACAAGGGACATATCTTTTTTGTTCCTAATGTAAAAAGAAGCACTCTGCAGATGTTAATTCTCAGTAGTTTTACACTTACAGAACACAACACAACCCACCCTGAGCCCTGCAGGGATAGGGCAGAATATAAATTTAAAATATACATAAATAAACAAATTAAATTAAATTATGCAATTAATGCTTAATGTAAGATTTAAAAATGAGATTTAAAACTATCTAGGTCAAACATACATAGAAGAAAGTCAGATATTTTAAAGTCAAAATCTTATTTGGTGATTCCGATCAAGGATATCAGTGCAGGTAAACTATGTGGAAGATGCACAAAGTCATTCTTAAATGATTTCCTAAAGCTTTAAAAAGCAAATTTTGTACGTTGCAAATTACTTTCTGAAATGTTTAAAATATTTGTGTTCCTTCAGCCTACAAGCTGAATAATACAGAAAGCTAATTTTGTACCAGCAATATCATTTGCTGTGTTTCTAGGACAGCATCCCTGTGTATTGTCTGAGTATATTGCTTTATGTGTCCAACACATTTTCAAGGTTAAAAGTAAGCATTAGAGGATTACTTTCCTTTGCAAATGATTTTATTTATGCGGTTAAGTACATATGCGGCCAAAGAACCGCATAGGCTCAGTTGCCTTCTGCCAAACACAGGCCTTTTGTTATTTACATTTAGATTTAGAAGGTTAATTTTTATCTATTAAAACTTTCACAGTTCAAGGAAGGGCCACCAATTGCTTTAAAATTATGCAAAATCAGCAGCACCAATAAAGTAGAAACAGCTGCAAAACAAAGACATTCGATCAGCCCAACCCTTTCCGAAACAAGTTGGTTTTATACCATTGGTCCTCCTCAGAAAACTAATCCCAAATTCTTTGAGACCATTACCATAAAGGCTCTGCTCCATGCAACCAATGTTCTAATTTCATGCACTAAAACAACTCAGGGTGCCTCTGCTGCTAAAGTAAAACTGCTTGGCCTTACATATGCATACCTGGTAAAAAAGAGCAATTTCCTCTAGAAATGCTTGTGTTGCTAAGGAGGTGTGGTGCTGTTTTCCCTCGCTAACCCCAGGAAGGAATGTAAATCTAAACAGTGACAACCTAACACCTGGTTTTTTGATTAACATTAAGGTGAGAAGGTCTATTAATTTAACTATCTATGGGCGAATTCCCACTGCCTCCTTAGCACGGTTTCGGGCCACTTACTAACACGGTTTCATCGACGTCCTCCCCATGACTTCTGTGGCAGCAACCGTTTCTGACGCTTGTTCGCCCTGTTAATCCACATTCTGGCAGAACCTGGATGCAAGTGGTTCAGGCCCCGTTATCACAGTTTACGGCTGTTCTGAGGGGAGGAACAAGGTTTGGAACCTGGAGTTGTTCCCCGCCCCAGAGCGTGACGTGCATTTTGCGCAGCCAATCAGATTGATTTGACCCTTGCGCAGTCTACTTCCCGGTTGATAGAACGATCACGTTTCTGAGCATGTGCAATACAAGTAAACGGTCGCCTGGTAACCGATTTAATGGTAAAACTTTCAGAAAATAGTTGCTTTACTGTAAATGACAAGTATTCATAGTGGTTGCACTTCAGCGTTCGCACAGGTTTTTTAATGGGTAAAAATGGGTAGTGTTTCTGAAGTGGCTAACAGGTCCCGCCCAACTGAACACCGACCAATCAGATTAGGGCAATGAAGCGCGATCACATGGCTGTGGGGATTGCAACGATGCCTGCACCCGGGAGTGTCTGCTGTGTGCTCGCTGTGGTGGGGAGGGAGAAACTGCGATGAGCAGAACACGGATTCACAAGGAACAGGTTTGGATCCGCTTGCAATTTCAAGTGGGGATTCGCCCTATGTTTATTATACTGTTCTCTCATGGACTCTCATTATATCCTGTCTCCATCATATCCTAGCAAACACTAGAACTAAAGAGGCAGAAAACTTGAGTTTCTCTGTCTGAAGTGGTAGGCAATGCATTTCATCAGTTTTATGGGTCTTTTGGGCCAAAATTACAGCCATCTCCTATACGAGACTCCTATATGTATTCAAGCCTTTTGTTCCAATATAGAGATCATTCAAAAATCCTTCCTTGGTGTTCTCTGGCTTCCTCAGAGAGTTTTATGTCCTCATCAGCTCTTGTGAATAAATATTTGTATTTCCTCAAAGCCCCCTCATACTGTTGCCTTTTCTCTTTGGCCCCTTTTTAAAATCAACTACTGGTTGCAGATCTGTATGGTAGATTTTCCAGTATTATACACATACAGGTGATGTGCCCAGTGGGTCTCAGGTGCCAAAAACCCTGATACACATCCTCTTTTCACACACACTCTATGGTAGTTTGATAATCCCCTTTGATAATCCCCTTTCTAACAACATTTCCCAACTATTTGAACGATTACCACATACTCTATCTCCTGACTGGAAGTGAAAACTCTGCTCTTGATGACTGACTTGGAGTCTTTATGGCTTTTGTTTATGGATTATTGAAAGCCATCGTGAACCATGAGGAAGAAGAACATTCTCTAACCCAGGATAGAGTTTGGAGGAATGTTTAAGATTCTTGGCCGAAATTGATAACTGTGGGTAAAAGTTGGCTATCATCTCCTAATCTACAAGAGATAGGAACCTCTGTGTATAACTGGCAAGAGAGACTTTGTTTCCCTTTACTCATTACAGACTTTTCCCTAGATTGAAGTTCTTCATGTGAAATTTTGTCAGATCTCAGATACTAAACAAGGTTGACCCTGGCAAGTATTTGGATGGGAGACCTCTAAGGAATACTAGGATTGTGACAGGGAGGCAATGGCAGGCAAAAACCACCTTTTATCATGAAAACCACACCACAGATTGCCATAAGTCAGATGTGACTTAATGGCAAAAAAGGCATATTCTTCAACATTTACTAAGTGGAGTGAAAAGTGGAGTGCAAATTTGTTGTTCAGCCCTTACATGTACTCAAAAGTTCAAGTTCACTGTTTCTGATGTATTGTTTAAGATCTCGGTGGTTCATTTTCTCACAAACATTAATATGTTTCTCACAAACATTAATATGTGAGGTGAAACCCTGATTTAAATGTAAGTTAAATGAAAGATTACTGCACATGTGATTTTTGTGAAGACAGTTATAATGTGTTACTGATTTTCTCTTCAATATGCCTTTAGCAAAGGATACCCAGGTGTAAAATACTGCTGTGATCCAGATGAAACACTACAAGATGATTTAGGACAGTCTGGAAAAAAAATGTAAATGAGTGGGATAATTTGTTGTGTTTCACATCCTATCATGAAAATGTGACATAAATTGCAGCAATTTATTTCAGGAGGAGGAGCTCCAATTCTCTCTACACTATGGTGAGTTTTATTTGAAAGAGATGAGAGTTCATTATAGAACTACACAGAAATTAAACTGTGCTAGCGTACTGAATAATCTTAACTGTTTTAGAAGACAGTGTTAACATACAAAATCGTTTGAACTGCCTAAGGGTCTAGGAGAATCACATGATCTCAGGACATGTGGAGCCTAATGAAAGGGCAAATGGTTCCCTCGAGCCGTTTCCACTAGGAGAAAACAGCAAGGCCACAAAGGCAGAAGCCCCCCTCCCCCACAGTTCTCCAAACTGCACTGAGTAACAGAGCAGTTATAAAAGTTAGTTTCCTGATGTACATGTGACTGAGTCAAGTCAAAAGAAGCCCAACCTTACTCATAGTTCTTAAGTTAATTACTAGACACAATGAGAGGAAATGAATTCAACACAGTACAAGTATTAATATGTTTTGATCAAATGTCTCTCTCAGAGATCCGATGAACATCAACAAATTAAAAATACAGTCACCTCACCTCCACTCAACAACAAAAGATCCATACATTTTCCGACATTCCACCCCACCCACAAAAAAGGAAGGGGAGTATGGAAATCTCATTCTGCCCCAGCAGGGGGAGTCAGACAAATGCCCAGGTGAAGAGGATAGTCTTCGCTAGGTGCCAAAACACCAAGAGAGTAGATGCCTGGCAAACTTCTGGAGGGAGGGTATTCCATTGTAGAGAAGGCTCTCCAGGCTGCCTCCCTTACTTCTGAATGAGGCAGGCAGGTGCCCCACTCCAGTCTCAGTGCCTGGGCAGGAATGTGTGGGTGGACATACTCTCTCAGGTACCCAGGAACAAAGCTAAATAGGGCTTTAAAAGTTAGAACTAGCCCTTTGAATTGAGCACATTGGCAGCCAGCACAGACTCCTCAGAATAGGGGTTTTGTGATCTGAGTGTGATTTCCTCTATTCAGATTTGTTATTATAATAAAAATAACTTTTTTCATTTATTCACTTGCTTTAATATTCCAGTGCATATCTCTACTGGGTACGTAATAGTGAATTTATCTTCTTTATATTGACGTTCAATACAGTCTATTACAGGGGTAGGGAACCTGTGGCTCTCCAGATGTTCAGGAACTACAATTCCCATCAGCCCCTACCAGCATGGCCAATTGGCCATGCTGGTAGGGGCTGATGGGAATTGTAGTTCCTGAACATCTGGAGAGCCGCAGGTTCCCTACCCCTGGTCTATTAAGTCAATTTTCTTCAGCTTTCTTACTGACTGGTACACTAATATCTGCTTTTGTACACACTGTTTATAGTCTCTCTCTCCCTCTCAGCGAGAAAATACTGAATTGAAACTAATTCATTGGTTAGATTTTCTAATGAATATCTATTGCTCTTCTGGCTGTTACAATGACTGCTACCTGATATTTGCTTTCTCTGGGCGCAGCTCCCAAATTATATAAATCATCTTTGTTTCCCATATATTCTGGCTGTTATTAGCTGAAGGTGGGACCTTAACAAATACAAACAAATCTGCCGTCGAACTGTATATCAAAGCAATATATGACCATGAAAAACAGCTATCAGGTGATGTGTTTATCACAGGCCATTTATGCATGTGTGGTCTCCTTCACTTTAAGCATACATTCCCTTCGGGTTTGATTCCTTTCTACACACACAGTTTTCCTTCTCCGGCACCCACCTCACTTTCAGATTAGAGAATCATCGCAGTTTCCAAAAGCTCTTTAAGTGCAACTTTTTTTCTCTCTTCCCAGGGAAAATGAAGGAGATTTAAATGCATTAGTATTTTCTCAAGTTTTCTCATTCTTCCCTGCCTTCCCCTGTCCACATCACAGTACCTCCCACTGTATCAGCCACCATTTCAGGATAATCAGGTTCCTCTGCTGGTTTTGTTGTTAAAAAAAAATCACGTAGGCAGCCCAATTCAAAGGTCATCTCCAAAGAGGCAATCAGATGTTCAGGCACAGAGGCAGAAGAAGAAAAATCTCTTCTCTCCTGGGGAAGCCCATAGCTGCGAATGACTTAAGCTACTCTTTTGGGTGGTGTAAGTCTGCACCACAAAAAGAGGGCATTCCCAAGCCAAAACTGCACCCTGGGAACACTCTGGGAATGCCCCTGGACCCCTCTCCCCCTATGCTACTGCAGGCATCTTCTGGGTTTGCACATTTGATTTGATTTTTATACCGCCCCATCCCCAAAGGGCTCTGGGCGGTGTACAACAGTTAAAACACAATATAAGTAAATAAGCATTTAAAAGCAGCGATAAAATTCTCAATGCATTTACAAAATACAAAACTCCAGATTGAAATTTAAAGCTAAAATCAAGATATAGGTGGCGTCCAGCATTCCAATAATATAAAATCCCTCCCTCCCCACGGTAGAGGGAGGCATGGCGAGTCTCATTAGATGTTTGGTGGCCCAGATGTTAAGGGCCAAGGAAGGGGCACTATTGGCGGCTGGTTCCTCCAAAGGCCCGGCGGAACAGCTCCGTCTTACAGGCCCTGCGGAACTCTCCAAGGTCCCGCAGGGCCCGGACAGCTGGAGGAAGAGCGTTCCACCAGGCTGGGGCCAAGGCCGTAAAGGTCCTGGCCCGTGTGGAGGCCAGCCGCATCGCCGAGGGGCCAGGGACCACCAGTAAATTGGCCTCTGCCGATCGGAGAGGCCGCGTAGGGACGTATGGGGTGATGCGGTCTCGAAGATACGATGGTCCCAGGCCGCGAATGGCCTTAAAGGTCAACACCAACACCTTGAAGATGATCCGGAACTCTACTGGGAGCCAATGCAGCTGCCGCAGCACAGGCTGGATATGTTCCCGAAAGGCGCTGCCTGTAAGCAGACGTGCTGCTGCATGATGGACCAGTTTTAATCGCCGGATCAAACGCAAGGGAAGGCCCGCGTAGAGCGAGTTACAATAGTCTAGTCTGGAGATGACCGTTGCATGGATCACAGAGGCTAGATCCGTTCTGCAGAGGAAGGGGGCCTGACGAAGGTGGAAAAAGGCAGCCGGGCCTGACGAAGGTGAAAAAAGGCAGCCGGGCCTGACGAAGGTGGAAAAAGGCAGCCCAGGTTGTATGGGCCACCTGGGTCTCCATTGAGAGAGACAAATCCAGGTGGACCCCCAGGCTGCGAACGGAGGGGGTCGGCGCCAATGTGACCCCCTCCCACACCGGCGCGCTGGAAGGCCCTCATCGCTGCCAAGCTTTCAGAGGATTCTCCTGCGCTCTCGATGGATTCCAGTTTCTTAACCTGCGTCTTGTTGCAACCTAACCAGCCGCAATCTCCATCAGCCTCCCCAAGCAGTGCTGTAGGAGCCGCGAGGCGCGGCGTGCTGCTCCTCCATCAACAGAATGAGCTGCTGTGTCATCAGCTGCATTTGATGGCAAATCAGCCCAAAACTCCGGCACTCACAGCTTTCGAGCAAGGGCTCCCATGTAGATAGTTAAATAACAGCAGGGGACAATAATGCCTCCCTGGGGTACACCCCGCATTGGAAGCGGGCACTTTCCAGGAGGCTCCTGGTCCCTGCACCTCACTTTGCTGATTCCGCCCCGGAGAAACGCAGGTTATCCACTGAAGCTGACAGTACCCTCGCGACTCCGGAGGCGCTAGGCGGTGGGCCAAAAGGTCGGTCACCACATCAAACGCTTTCGCGCGTGAGATCTGGAGCTAACACCAGCAGCCACTGCATCCGCCTTTGGTCAAGTTGAATACGGAGGTGCGTATCTGTGACGGGCGACGAGAACAGTTCTTCCATTCCCATGCTCCAGCACATGGAAGCTGGACTGGAAGGGGTCAAAAGCCGATGCGTCATCCAGAAAACCTTGTAGCTGCTCCAGCACCACTCTCTCAATTACCTTCCCCAGAAACAAAAGATTCGAAACGGGGTGGTAATTGGCCAGATCTCTTGGATCTAACGATGGTCTTTTTAAGAGTGGGTGGACCACTGCCTCCTTCAACCCATCCGGGAAGGTTCCTTGCTCAGTACCCTCCTGCTGGAATTGAACAGTACCCTCCTGCTGGAATAACAGCTCTTCTGCCAGTGTCTTTGTCCCTTACACTGGTTGAGTGGACACCTGCGTCAGCACAATGCCATGCCACTTCCATGGCTCCATTCAGCTCATTCTCTTTGGATTGCACTCTTAAAGTCTATTGTAGGAATGATAGACTGGAGCAATGAACCCAGTGAAATTGACAAGGCTGGCTTCTCTCCTTGAACATCAACCAGGGCTCTTGCCTGCATTACTAGATTCTTATCCCTGCCACCTTCTTCCCTCCCTCCCTTCCTTCCATTCCTGTAAGATTTTAGGTTTCTATTGCTCAGGATGGCAGGCCTTGCCTTGATTAGTAATTTCAGTGAACTACTTATAGTATTTTAGATGCCCCAATCCTTTAAAAAGGCAGCAGGCAGCCTCCTAGAATGGAGGTTGTATAGCAACAACAAAGAGGTGGGAGGGCAAAATTCCTGCTCAAATAAGGAAACAAAAACCACAGGAGAAAAAAAGAATAGTACAAGCAGGAAAACCCCACTGCAAAGCAAAGCTAGAGAGTCAGTGAGTCTCAGCCACAGCGTAAATGGGGCATGCATAAATGGCCATAGTCTTCACTGGATTGAGAAACAAGGCCTACAGTGGTTATGTACTTGTATGAACAATGTTTGCAATCCTTTAGGAGTCTTATAATGCTGAAACTTTGGGGCTCTAACAGCTGATTTAATTATATAGTTACCTTAATTAAAATTAATATGTACTAGAGGTAAAAAGAAACAGAGCTGTGACCTACTGCTCAATTTTCTTCTCTTCCTTTTAGGAAAATATGTTGCCAACTATCTTTCCCTTTCTGGTTTTAGGCAGTCAGTTGTCTGATTAGGATACAGTACTAAGATTGCAATATTTATAAAAGTTAAGTATGTACTGCATAGCTAGGATCACATAAACGATAATGTGACTCATGATGGTAAATCTTACTTATTATGCCCCTTTCTATGTGGTAATTGTATGACTAAAGATGATTACCTGCCTCTCTTTACAATTTCTAGTGCTCTGTGACAAGTTATCAAGCAGCTGCTTTGTGGTCACTGGTAGCCTGAATCCAGTCTATCAGGGTATCTGGCAGTGTTTTGCACTATAGTTCCATCCAACTAAGGCACTGAAGCTCCTCAGTGCTTCTGTACTGCCTGGATATAGCAAGAGACAACTGACTTTTATCTAACAGTGGTTAAGTCCTGTCTTAAGCAAGTAGAGGGAAGCTCTCTTGGCAAATCAATCTATATTTAGCTGATGAGATGTGTACTTAACTGTTAAAATGACTAGATTCCATGGATGCGATGTTGAAGACAGTTACATAATCTCATTTATCAACCTTCTTGAGAGAAGGAGCTGCTCACTGAATACTAACCTGCTACTCTGCAGTGGCACCTTCTCTTTATGTTAGGTTGCCCTCCCAAGCAATTCACTCCTTTGAGATCTTAAAGTCAAGCATTGTTTATCTAACGTAATGTGCAAGTTCATTTTTGTATTGAAGAAACCATCTGGATGCACAAGATGCCTGTTTCTCTTTAAAAGTGTGATGTAGCAAAAATATGTGTGATTCAGAGAATTTTAGGACATCATTCAGCTGAACTTAAGCCAATTTAAGACTATAACAGAATACAAAACACACTTTAGGATTAAAAGGCTCATAAATTACTACTAATTAGGTAATAAAGCACAACAGATGGAGAAACTGTGAGACATAAGCCCACCTGAAGGCAAACTGTAAATAAAATAGATGATAACAATAACAGGAATTTTGCCATTTTGTCAATCAGGTGCCCTCAGCAGATTTAATCAGATAGAAAGGGCAAGGATCATAAAAGCAGCTGGTAAGCCTCAAACTTCCAAGGATCCTGCCCATATCCTCCAGTGAAGGTATAAGTAGTAATAGCAAGATTTTATTACATATGACCATAGGTCAAAACAATAGAAAAACACAGGTATAAAAACAACACCTCTACAATATACAATCAGATGACGACTTGTGTATGTGTGTAAACTCCCAAGAGACTGTACAATGAAACTTTCTAATAAACCCAGAGGAGGCATGTTGAAATATGTTACTTGCCTTGGTTACATGTTTTAGATACATATTTATGTTTTAGATACTTTGTCAATAGCAAAGTATCTAAAAGTGTGGTTTCCGGGCACCCTAGTGATTCTGGCCGTGAAAGCCTTTGACAATACAAGGAAGAGAGAGCTTCTCTAAATCGGAGAGGGGATTTAGGTTTGATAACATCTTTGCAAGGAATATGGCTCTAGGGTTTTTATAAAGAGGACCATATCAAACTTAATATAGCATGTCCTCAAGGGTGGACGTGCCACATACGCAATTTTGCAAGGCCACTGAAGTTTGAGAATATTGGCCAAGAAGTATAGCTGACAACATGGTCTGAAAACAAATGGAGGTAGATGCCATTCTGAGATTTTTTTTCATGTAATATTAGCCAAGTAAGATAGGTAGCATTGAACAGGCTTCTGTTCCCTCAATTTCTGCTCCGGGATCTGATATATAATATTAATCTACTTGGCAGTTCATATAAGAACTGTGAAGTGCACTGAAGGTTTAAAATACATAATATAAAATGTTAATCATTGTTATTAACTTAGAACTCACTTTCAGTAATGTACTCATAATATCATATTTGGAGAATTACGGTCATAGAACTATTCCCTCACATTAAGATATGCAATGGGTCATAAGTCAGTCTCTCCTGAAGAAGGGCTTCTTTTTTCTCCTTTTATATTAAGTTAAATGCTCACTGTGCACCACAACATATGCTAGGCATCCCCCTCTTGTACAGCAAAATGTGAACTTCCCAAATTGTCAAGTCTCTTTGCAATGGACCACAGGGAGTGAGTCTAAATGGCTTATCCTAAATAGTCAACGAATCCTCTACCCTTCCCTTCAATCAGAAAAATACTGAAAAATTAAATGAGAAGCATTTTTTTTCCTTGAGCAAGTTCAATGTACTGAAAACCCATTGCAGTACTCCATAAGCCCAGAAATGCAGAACAAGCAAAGCCAGTGAAAGGTCTCAGTATTATTAAATGCAATGAATTTCTGGTCATTATGCCACCAAATTGCCCCTCTATAGAGAGATTATTTCTTGGACACCTCAGACATGGATATGACATTTGACAACCACTCCACACTGTAATTGGAGTCTGGATTCCAAACTTTTAATGAGACTCTCAGTCTAATGCTGACAACTTAGAAATATGTCACATTTATATAGTAAGCTAATATCTGAACTATGGCTGTTATTGCTCACTTTCCATAGAGTGATATCCGAAGACTAGGAATAATAAAGACTACTAAAACTTTTTAATCTGAATGCTCTTAATCCATCATCAAAATATAAATATGGGTAAATAACAGTAAATTAAACGGAAGGGCATTCAGTATAGAACTGTTACACACAAAAAACTGGTAACGCTTAGCTACTCTGGCAATAATGTGATGACAGCTATGGTCCTATTGCTCACCTTACACAACGAAAGAAAGAAATTTGGACCAGTATGAAAAAGAGTGCTGTTTATCCCATTATATGTTTCCAAAGAGTCAATGAAAATTGAGCGAACTCTCCAAAATTGTCAGCTCCCAGAGTAGATGAGAATACTATAACTTTCTCACTCGTAAAACTGGTTTGCCACTCACTGCTCCTTCTGCATCAGCATTTCCATTGCAATGGGTTCTGAGTTTGTACCTTTTATGCCAGGAATGGCTTGCTTATCAGTACCAAGTTTCATAGTAAATCAGTATGTTTTTTATTTACACAAGGATAATATCTGAATGCAATTTTCACATGATTACGGGACACCAGGGTATCGTTACAGATGGTGTTTTCCACATGCAGAAGAAAGCAAACTAATAAAAACAGCACAATCAGATGGTGGCAGTATTCAGTGCTAACTTTTAACACAGGCACCAGGGCAGAATTCTCAGCAGTAACACTGATTTGGCGTAACTATTACAGGTAATGAAATTGTTTCCTAGTATCTCTGCCCCCCCCCTCCCTCCCCGGGCACATACATAACATAGCAACTACAGTAAAAAAAGCACTAAGTAAAATTCTGCCTCACAGAAAACTTTAGTGGCAGCAAGTGACTAGACTTACATTCACTATTTTTCAACATCACATAATCTGCCAAAGTTAATTAAGTCACACAGAATACTATACATCAAGATCCTAAACGTCATGTGAAAACTGATAGTTTCATTGAGTCATCTGGATACATCTTATGAAACATTTTCATGTTCTACAGGCACTTACATTATTGCTGAGATCTACAAAGACCCCAAGATTTTACTTAGCCCCTCTAATTCCACTTAGAACCAACTCAGACATCATATGGATGCAAATCATGGGCCTTGTAAAGACCAATGAGCCTTTGTGGTGTTCAAGGTTCTAAGAACTATGTCCCCGTTGCACCCCTCCCATTCAGTGGCCTTGTGATGTAGCATGCTGTCATTGCCCCTGCTGCATAATTATGGCAGACTTCAATCTAAGCACTCAGAAGTGATGTTCCACTGTTATACAGAATAGCACACAAGAAAAGCCGTCTAGCATCCCCTATTCCCATTACACACGTGCAACATTGGACAAGCGGTGTTGCAAAGAACAGATAATTCTGTGGAGTGGGTGTTCCGGACTTTATACGGGAATATATTTGTAACTCATGTTGATGGCTGCAAACAGTGAAGAGCCATGGAACTATGTGGAAGATGTTTTATGGCAGCCATAAGCTTCTACTCCATCCCCTTTGGCCTGCACAGTGTCATGGGAGATGGGAATTTGGCTTGGGCAGACCTGAATGATTACAGGCTTTCTGAAGTCTGCCTGATGGCTGCTTAAGGAGAGGGAGGCAAGGTTGTAAATTGCGCTACCATGTGAGCACAAAGTCGCCTGCAGAACAAAGAGCTTCAAGTGATCCAACAAATCTATAAGAAATTATTTATCAGGGAACATGCACCCAGTCCCCCTTCTGAGAGTCTCATCTATATTTTGTGTTTGTACTTCTCAACAAAAAATGCATGTTAAATCTCCCTGATAGGACAAGCCTAAAAACTGATACACCTGTTCTAGTCAGCTGCAGTGTGCCGATCACAGTCCCGCAAGTAAAGGGTAGTGTTGTATCAAGCATAACAACATGAAAATTCACAGTGGAGATGAGTATGATTTTAAAAGTTTCCTAGGGCTTTTCTGAAAAGTAAAGAGGAAAAAAGGAAAGCACTAAACATGCTTCCAAAGGGCAAGTAAGGCATCAATCCTTCCATCCTCCTTTGTTCCCCAGACAAAGGTGTTAGAATAAGTTCAACTTTAGTGTTAGCTGTTGTCAGGCTGATTTATGACACCTCAGCCATGTGAGTCTTGCAACATGGCAGACTGTCCACTGGAGATTTGGCAGAAACCAGCCTTTTTTCTTAAAAAATATTGCTGTAAACTAATTGAACCTCAGTAACTGAAATTAAATGATAATAACTTTTTCCTTCAGGCAGTTTGACCTTCTCGAGCTGCTTTTCTAATTTCGCTGCTTTTCTAATTTCACTGAAACCACCACTTTGGGGGGGCTGGTGATTTTTCTGGAATGCTGCAATATTATATACATACAGATATACATATATGAGGTGAGTGTGCACATACATGTACACACACAATGCATTCCAACACATTACTTCTTTTATTTTTAGCCTATTCTTCCACTAGGAATGACTTTAAAAAATGAGACTGCTTTAGTCAGGCTTCTGGAGCAGCACATACAATTAAAAATAATAATAATAATGAACACAAATGTCTTGGACAAAAGCTTCCTACCACTAGAAACTGAGCGTGAAGGTCAGTTAGCCTGAAATAAACTACAACTTGGTAGAGAAAAACTGCCTCAGAATCTGTTTTCAGCACCAGGCCTTTTCCACAGAATATCCAGCATGTATGTTGTGCATGTCAGGGATTTGTGCTCGGAACCAAATAACAGAGCAAAATACATATCCAAAAATATATCATTGGTGTTTTTCAGATATAATCAGGTGCCCCAAATATATCTGGGATCATTCAGGATACCAAAAAATTCTTGAAAGATCTGGAATTAATCAGGAAAACCAACATCTGGGGTTTGCAGGCTCACAAGACTGTTCCCCCACCCCTGCCAACCATGATTCTGTGCCTCCCAAAGGCTGGAATCAGCTTGCCAGGCTGGTAAGATTATGTCGATTTCAAGTGATTTTTGTTGCTGTTTTTAAAGGGTTTGTTCTTTACTAAAGTTTATTTTGCTTTTGTTCTGGGTGCTGGTGGATACTTGCATCTTACATTGAGAGGGTCATATTTTACATAGGTCAAGATTTTTGCATTTTAGCTTCATATTTGGGATTTTTACATAATTTCAGATTCTCAGGTTCTATACTGCAATTGCTTGCAATAACCCTTCTTGGGTTTTACATTTTTCGCAGCTTTTTCCCTCCATAGTAAGCAATGCAGATATCATGTTCAGGGACCCATAGAACTGGACCCCTTCATTCAACTTGAACTTTGGGGATTATTTAAAGCACAGGCTTCTGTGGCACCCTTGCAATCTGGTGCCAGAACCCTTAAAAACACCCCTCACCTCACCCCACCCCACCCCACCCCCGGAAAGCTTCCCTGCAAGGAATAAAGGAGCAAAAACAAAATCAGCAACACACACAAACCGCTAGATCAGAATACCAAACCAGTGTTTGGAACCAGGGAAAACAGGAATACCAATATTTTTCAGTTACAGTATAGCTGAATCTAAAAAAAACCCACTTTTTTTGCTGCACACCGCTAGTGCCTGTAGTAACTATTGCTGAGCTCCCTCCTTCCATGGACACAAACTGAGGATTGGGAGAAGAAAAGCTTTCAGGTAAGAGAGAGTGACTCTTATTTTTAAAAAGTCAGTACTACTACGTATTAAGAATTCAATGGGGCAACATTTGGGGCACTCCCACAGCCGGCTCCATGATACTGTGTGGAATTTGTTGCTAACTTTACTCCTGTCAGACTACTATCAATCTCAGTTCCTTGTCAGAACATTTCTAAGATTCAGATGATATATTCCAGTGTCCTGATTGTACATGTGAAACTGAGTAGTATCCACAGGCATGCCTTCTTTCAGAAAATTTTAATACCCTAAAGAATAAGTATTCCCTCCAAATGCATGCTCACTTCATGGACCTCTGACTGACTGAGTATAAAGGTAAGAAAGAGCTGTGCATATAATGTGGGAAATAACTTATCTGGAACTTTTGGCATTTATCACTGAGCAGTCCTCACAGTGTCAACTCCCTTGGGCTCTATGAACAAGCCCAAATAATTGTATTTATTTCAATATTTATGCCCTGATTTTTACCCCAATGGGGACTCAAAGCAGCTTAAAACTTTCTCCTCTCTCTGCTTTCATCTACATAACAAACCTGGAAGATAGGTTAGGCTGAGAGACAGTGTGTCTCTGTCCAAGTCCAAGGTCACTCAACAAAGTTCCACAACAAAGTGGAGACGCAAAGCTGGGCCTCAGCTAACACCCTAGGCACTAACCACAAGCTACTTAAGAAGTGGGGTTTGTACATGAATGGATGAGTTAAAAACAATGCTAGATTTGTGAAAAGATAATTGCAGTGTGAAGGTCTATCAGTGGATTGCAGTCTTTCCACAGACTCTCTTAAATATGTCAGATACAGCAACATTTCAGCAAAGTCTTCATCTGTTTGTTAACTAGCTGCCCCCTCTCATTTCCACACCTCTCATTCTAGCCTTTGACAAGCAACAGGAGTAAAAATACAGTCTAATATCTTCAGAGAAGTTTTTACTGTGAATAGCTATGCCCAGCACAAGTTACACTGCAAGCCTGAGATTTCTTACATTTTCGGAACTTGAAAGCAAACAAGTTTATTGGGGAAAGTCTACATTTCCACGAAAGCTCTAATTGTGGAGGTCATGGAAGGGAAGACAAGTAGCAGGTACTCAATAATATTTGCTTTAGTTGAATTGTACTTACACAGAAATTGAAAATAAGCCTTCAGGCAATAGATGGAATGTAAGCTATAATACCAGAGCACAGAATCATTACAGAAATTCAAAGCATCCGATTTAAAGTTTAAGACCTAACATAATTCACCAGCCTCTCCCTCTCTCTCAGGCTAATTTTTAACCTGTGGCGGCTGTGAAGTACAACTGCCCACAGTATGCTTGGGGTGATCTGACATCATTCCTGTCTGTTCAGGAAAGGCAAGTGACTTATCATAAAACAGTATGATTTCCTTCTTCACACCAACATTAGCACTGCCAAAGAAAGTTAATGCAGTTGCAAAAACACTTTCTTCCAACTCGGTATAGCTTGGAAGATCCCTACTTTGATATAGCCTTTCTGGCTACCTGGATCCCAGTAACACTGATCCTACACTACTGTAAGGTCTTCACTTTTATTATTATTATTATTATTATTATTATTATTATTATTATTATTATTATTATTATTATTATTATTATTATTGTTGTTGTTGTTGTTGTTGTTGTTGTTGTTGTTGTTGTTGTTGTTGTTGTTTACGTTTGTATACCGCCCTCCCCCGAAGGGCTCAGGGCGGTGAACACAGAATATATAGACAGAGCACAAAATAAAATAAATCAACAAACAACTAGAAATAAATAAATTATGGCTCTGTACATATTAAAACTAAACCCCATTAAAACACAGCATTCTAATTACAGAAAACACAAAAAACACAATAGATGGCGTCCCACAGCTAAACCCCCTAAAGGGGGGGGCGGCAGGGACCACTGATGTTATGAAAAAAGGGGGGGCAATCAGCGGCCGGCCTCCCCAAAAGCCCGGTGGAACAGCTCAGTTTTACAGGCCCTGTGGAACTCACTGAGATCCCGCAGGGCCTGGACAGCTGGAGGAAGAGCGTTCCACCAGGCAGGGGCCAGGGCTGTAAAGGCCCTGGCCTGACTGGAGGCCAGCCGCATCATTGAGGGGCCGGGGATTACCAGCAAATTGGCCCCTGCCGAGTGCAGAGGCCGACTCGAGACATATGGGGCAAGACGGTCCCGCAGGTACGAGGGTCCCAAGCCGTGTAAGGCCTTAAAGGTTAACACCAGCACCTTGAAAATGATTTGGAACTCGACCGGTAACCAATGCAGACGGCGCAACACAGGTAAGGTATGATCTCTAGCGGCACCCCCTGTGAGCAAGCGAGCTGCCGCATGCTGGACCAGTCTTAATTTCTGAATCAGATGCAAGGGAAGGCCCGCGTAGAGCGAGTTGCAATAGTCTAGTCTGGAGATGACCGTTAGCAACAAGATCCACCAGACCACGGCCACACAGCCCGGAAAACCCACCACAACCAGTATTCAAAATGGCTTTTTCACACAGGTGATAGGGCTGCACTGTAAAGAAATAGTTCAGACAATTGCTTTGGAAGAGATATTGGGACTGTGAAATTTATTACTGTGTATAGTAATTTCTACATGACTTAGCATGACATGTTAATGCTTATGCTTTGTTTCAGCTGTGTCAGATCAAATGTCCCATTCTGTTGACTGTATTTGACTTTAATGTAATTAGCCTTGGGCCTCAGTAAGAAATATGGCCTATAAATAACTCAAATCAAATTATAAGAGTTGGTTGTTGTGAGTAATCATCACTTTTACTATTTCTTTGAAAGACTGATTTTCTCCGAGCCACAAGGGAAAAATTCTGAAATAGCCTTTCTTTGTCATCTCCTCAGAAAGTCAGTTGAAAATATCCTCATTTCAGGGCTTTGACTTCATTCTTTCCTGAATACTGTTAATCATCCAGAAGATGATGAATTCTCTTCATTCCAGCCTCCGCTAAACTACTTTTGTTCTTGGTGGTTGGGAAGTCTGTCAAAATGGCAGAAGCGGCTGATGCCTACGATGCCTCCCATTACAGATAATAATAAGTTCAGCATTCTACTAGAGAACAGTTGCTGAGGCAGACTTAAGACGACACTCACAAATTGGATAGAGATCTTTTTTAAAAGCTGTCAGACCAACAGTAGAGATAACTACTCCCTATAAAATATAGGAGCCACATGGAAATTCCTACCTGAATTTACCTGTGGGGCAGGAGAACTGTGATTGGGGCAAAGGAAAGTGGGACTGTGCAAAACTGATTCTGATTATATGGGGGAATTTATGTTGTATTCCTGGCTTTTCCTTTTCATGTGGTTGAAAATGAATGGATGAATACATTTATTTGCCTTGCTTTTAACCTTGTACCATGAATGATCCCAGAGTTTGAGGTGGGAGAGCCATTAGCAAGTTCTACTATGCAGTACCTCCCTTCCAAACACTATACTTTGCTATCTACATTTGGCCTCTTATAAACCTGACACTTAGGATCTTTTGTAGGATCCTGATCCATGGGTCCCCACTTTCTTGAGGT
This sequence comes from Sphaerodactylus townsendi, assembly GCF_021028975.2. Taxonomy (NCBI): domain Eukaryota; kingdom Metazoa; phylum Chordata; class Lepidosauria; order Squamata; family Sphaerodactylidae; genus Sphaerodactylus; species Sphaerodactylus townsendi. The sequence continues at coordinate 50,024,930 of NC_059426.1, forward strand.
GAGATGTGTGACCACAGGAGGCATGGCCTTTACTGTCATAACATCCCAACTCTGGCATTTTTTCTTTTTCTCAGGCATTTTGTTGACTGCCCCCCTTTGTTCCCTCTTTTTTTGCAGTGGTAACTACAGCTGCCTGTTTTGTTGCTCCCTTAGGATGCTTTGCTGGCTTTATCACCTTGTCTTGTAATGTTGTTTCTGTAAAGAGATTATTATTGGTTGTATTCTGAATTCTAAAATCACATCAAGAGCGTTTGGACCTGAAAGATGTGCTGTACAAACAGCTGAAATTGATTAATAAATAACCCTACTTCATAGATGTTGCTAGATGCCAGTTTAGCTGCAAACTACACCAAACCATAGTTGAGCATGGTGTGGCATGATAACTGAATTGATAAAACAGATAAGAGGCAGCTGTAGCAAATACAATGCTAGAAAGTCATTGTTGACTGCACAGGCTGAGGTTACATTTCAAATGAGGACTATGAAACAAAGCCATCACTCCAAGATGCTTGTCACCTACGGACCTTGTGAGTAAACAAATGAACTGAAGTTTCTTTTTCTTTGTCAGGTCTGGTGATCGGTCTAAAATTCTGATGAAGGCAAAGTTAGTGGCAAGAACAGAAGAAAACAACCTGCTCCCCCAAATATACTCAGGAAATTATAATATTATTTTATTTGTTTTTAAATCCTAATGGTTATATGTTGAATTTTTTTAAAAAAATCAAAGGTAGGAAGCAGCCTAAAACCAGCCCCCCCATCTGCCCCCACCACCATAACAGCCAGGCTAGGCCAGCAGAGCAGCTGATCTGTGGGCCCACAGAAGCCCTCCTGCCTTCCCCACCCAACAGCCAGCCCAGCCCACAGAAACCCTCCTGCCTCCCCCACCCCAAGCATCCCTATTCCAACCTCCCCTCATCCCAAGTCTCACCTTTCCACTCTCCACACCCCAATACTCATCTTCCAATTTCCCCCCCAGCCCGAGCCACATTTTCCAACTCTCCCCCACCCCAAGAACCCCCATTCCACACCCCAAACCTCAACATCCAATTATCCTGCCACCCCATGCCTCACCTTTCAACCCTTCTGCCACCCCAAGCTACTCTATTTCATTCTCCTCTCACCTTGCTACCCTCTCCCACCCCACGCCACTCCTCTTCACCCTCCGCCTCTGCTCACCTTTCCACCTACCGCAAGCTACACCTGTCCAACCTCTCTTCCCTAAGCCACAGACCCAGAACTAGATAGGTGGAAAACACTGCAATGGGATCGGGGGGAGGGGGCATGCTACAGTCCCAGTAAAGCCCACTGCAGGGGAAGATGCATTCTCTTCCACCCTTTGCTAGGGCCCACTGCATATCCCCCTCAATGGGCTTTGCTAATAGTATTTCAATAAAAAGTCAAAACAGCCTGGGATCCATTTCCCGTTGTAGCCAACCACATGCCTCAGGCAACCCCACAAAGAATGCAACCATGCAACAAACAACCTTATTCCATTATCTTATCTACTTTAACTGCTATTTAAAACCACACTAGTTCTCTACACATAACACCTCCATGCATTCAGTCAATGTGCATAGAAGGGGAGCAGGAATGATTATGCTAGCCTCAGTCCTTGCCTCCACATAACTGCCACCTCCAGAGCTTTGTATCTACTCATGGTGGACATGTACATGTATTGGCAACATCCCTGTGATTGGAAATACTGATGTTCTCAATCATAGGGAGAGATTGCCTGGATGTAAACTTACTCCTCTGTGCATAGATGCTACTAAACACATGCTGGGTTCTGAGTTCAGGTCTATGGTCCCTGAGCATCAGGAGCATTTGGAAATTATGGTTAATAACCTACAATAGATCTATCAGCTAGGTCTGTGACCACTGTTACACTATGAGGCAGTGAATTCCATGAATACAACAACCTGACAGCAAAACCACAGAACTCCCTTAATTGATATCTTCTAATGCTACTATCAAGATAAGCAGAAGCTTAAGATTCTCTTCTGAATAATTAAATTACTTGGAACCTTACAGAGCAGTGAATACGGGATAACCATATATCATGTAATCTGGAATGAGTTGAGGGTTAACATTAGTGATAATTTTAAATCACTGTGTATCTGCAGAGGAAAAATCTTTATGTTTCCTGAACAAAGTTCCCATAGTGACTTCACTAAGGTCACTTTTGGAAGGAAAATTGCTGCAATAGTAAAAGGAAACTAGTTGTATCAGCAATGACAAAAGATACCAGCACAGTTAGGTGAATATTGTCAACCTACATAGATTGAAACACCATGCATGTATGACCTACAGGTATGGGACTGGCTATATTAGAGCTCACTGGCTGTTGGGAGCACACTGAGTAAATGGCATAGAAATCTGCAAGTTGAAACTGTCACTAAAGAGCGGCCACGAATCAGTGCGGCTGGCATTGCCAGCCAGGAAGGGCACAGTGAAGAGGCTCCCGCCGTGCCTGCCCTTAGAAGGGTGGAAGACGGGTGGAGGCCATGCCTGTTAACAGTATGGATGTCACAACGCCGGCACAGCAGTGTGACATCATCAGGAAGGGCTGAATGGGAGCCTTTATAAGGCCTTGGTCCTGGCCCCCTCCTTTTGGCTTATGGCCTCACGCTTCTTTCATCCCTTTCTTGAAGCATGCTCATCATCATTTCCTAAGGATATATTTCATCCTATATGTTAGGAAGTAAACTGAAGATGAGCATGTGTTGTTTCTATTCATACACTCCATATCATCCTACTCTCTGAGACAATATGCGACAGTTGTACAGTGCTCTTTGCTCCTTGGTCTTCTGGACAAGTAGCGTATTACTCCGGAAAAAATTATTATCTGTAACCCTCACTTCAGTATTTATTTTCTTAGGCTCTGTATGTTTGCAACAGCTCTGTTTATTTGTCATATGTCTTTTTTTTCAATACCTCCCCTTTTCATTTTCCACATTTTCTGGGTCCATTCTCTTAAAGAAGGATCCTGATGTACACTGGTAGAGAACCACACTGTTGCCTATTTCTCACTAAGCAGTCTTCTAACTCCTTCCCATATTAATTATTAGATTTGAAGACAGATCACCAATTTGTCTAATACCCTTTTCAAAGTGAACAGAGAGAAATGTGTGGCCAGGGGCTCTACAAATGGTCGGCAGAAAGACAAGCAAGTTTGATTCTTCCTCCTGCATAGAAACATTTATATAGCCTACATGTCGGTTTCCAGTGAGAAATAAAGGTAGTTGAATCAAAGTTAATGTACTTCATCTTGTGCAAAAATTGTCATGATTTAGAGGTAAAAGTCGAACACTTAAATCTACTTTTTGATATTACTGGATAGGAATTTTAGCTTTCAGCAGTCAAGATAGCCTGCCAGTTTATGGTTTGCTAAGGGCCTTCCTGGAAAAGATAATGTTATATATATATAGATTATGAAACAAAGCAAAGATTAACTTTTTCCTTTTAGAATTAACTGACATGAAGGAGGCTGTTTCAATGGATTTTAAAAGCATTAGAACAGTTAAACCTGTTTTGAACCCATATATTCTCCTGTCGGTATTAATTGCCAAATTGCTTTCATTATATTAAATTAGAACATTAAGTGAAAAATATTTTACTCCTAATTTCCTATCTGAAATATTACCATTTATATCTTTATCCTTTCCTAATAGAATACATTTTTGAAAATTACCTTGTAATTGTCAGATAGAAACTTATTAGAACAGGGTGAAATTGAATTAGGGGAAAAAAATCAGGTAGGGCAGTTTGAAAACTCAATCTTCACGGATTGTTTTAGATATCATTATTCACAAACCACTTGCTTCCGAATAGTTTTGCTAATTTCACTGACTCAAATTAGTTATGTGTGGTCTTGCCAAACATGATATAAACATTAATTCACGGTGCCTTAAAATACCAGAATATTTCTGAGTCTGCTTTCCTCAGCAGAAAAGTAAACCATATCAATATATAATCTGATTGTTCAGAGAAAGTAGGGCCTGGTGCAAGGACAGCAGTGCAGTCTTAAGCAGAGTTATACTCTTCTGAATCCATTGAAGTCAGTGGGTTTAGAGCAGGACAACTCTGCTTGAGATAGCACTGAAGATTTACTAGAAAGAAGAATTCCTCCCCTTCTCATTTCTGTAGAATTCCCTGAAACCAGCCAACACTTTGGAATTACTGTTTTTGTCATACACCTCACCTGGTTCTTCGGATCCAGTTTTGGACAAGGACGCCCTCCATTGTATGGTTTTTCCTTCAGCCATCTGGATCGAGTTCTCACTCCTGTTCCACAAGTAGAGCTGCAGGGGGTCCACGCAGACCAGTCGCTTAATTTGCAATCAAATGGACAAGGTACCATACACGGCTCTTCGATGTAACCTAATTATCAAAATAAAGAAAGAACATTTGTTTATTCATTTATTTATTCCCTGACCTTTTCTCCTGTGGGGATCCAAAGAGGCTCACATCATTCTCTTCTCCTCCATTTTATCCTGTGAAATAGGTTAGGCTGAGAGAGTGTGACTGGCATAAGACCACGCAATTTTCCATGGCGTGAGCTGGGATTAGAACCTGGGGCTCTAGCACTCTTAATCACTATACCATACTGGTTTAATTATATTTAATCATGTTAATACATAGATAACTGTCCGGTTCACTTATATTTATTAATTGAAATCCTTTCCCAGTTCCTTAGGGCTAAGCAAAAGCCTAAGAACCATCTGTTTCTTGAAAGTTTTATCGCAAAGGAAGGATATTTGAGGTATCATGGACAGTGGAGCAGAAAACTTAAGAGACAGGTCTAGTAGCACCTTACAGACCAATATGTTTTGGGGGGGCATGAGCATGTTTTGGAGTCACAGACTGAATCACAGAAAAACCTGGAAAAAAGCCATACCGGCTTCTTTTTCCACAATAAAAAAACCCTATATTTGAAAACCTGATTATTCCTGGGGCAGAAAAACCTGAATAACATTTGGCATTTTTTGGCCTTTTAAATCTCCCTCCCCTCCACTGTCATCTCCCAAGCCCACATGGAGGATAAAATGGAGGAGAAGAGCCAGTGGAGGAGGGGACGGAGTGAGAAATCTCTATGCGGCACTGAGCAAACTCAGAGTGCTTTTCAAACCTTGCAGAGCTTGACAAGCCTTGGCAGGGGAAAAGTCAGCCAGATTCTATATGTGATGCTGAGCTAGCTCAGTGCAACATTCAGGAGCTATCATTCCCTATGGGGCTTGAAAAGTATCAGCAGCGGAAGAGGTAGGGTTAGATATTGCATGTGGGGCTGAGCTTTCCTCCAGGGCTTGAAAAGCAGCTCTCCCCCCATTTCCCAAGCCCCTGAGAACTTTAAAAATGGGGGAAGGGGGGGGGGGAACTGGAAAATTTCAGGTTCACTTTTTAACCCAAATTTTTCAGTAATAGCCAATGGATGTCACCTTCATTTGGATTTACCAAAAAAATGTCTGGGTTTAAAAAAAGTCGAACCCAAAATTTACCAACATTTTTAGTTGGTGCTCATGCCTAGATCTGACTAAGGAACCTTTGATTCTTGAAAGCTTATACCCTAAAAATCTTGTTGGTCTCTTAAGGTGCCACTGGCTCCAAACCTCGCTGTTTTATTGAACACTACTGAAGCAAGACTCACTTCAAACTTACTCTGCTTTTTAGGATCTACTGAAAAGCAATTCCATACTTTCCCCTTTCCCCAACAGAAAACAGAGGAAAATCCAAAGCTACCATCAAATATAATCTATGTTGATTATATGTGAGTTAATCAATTAATTAAACTTAAGTAACCTAAGTAAATGTGCATATGTACAGGTCAATGGCAGTTGCAATAGAAGCACATTGGCTTGCAGCGTACGAATTAATGTCAGACTGATCTTTTCCCACCTTTTTATTCCATCTATGACCCCCTCCTCCACAAGGCACCACCAAGAACAAAAAGCACCATAGCATGGGCATGGTAATAAACCATAGGAAACTGGAACAATGGCTTTCCAGCTCCTCCTCAACTTACCTCAGCAGATAATTTTTGTTCACAAGGTTCCCTGACCCCAAACTATGTCTGTTCAGGGATCTAAAAAGAACTACAGTGGAAAGGGAATGGTGGGGAAAGTTCACTTCTACCAGTACCTTCTGCGTTCAACTTATTTTGGGTGAAGTTCAGGATATACTGTTGGCAGGCAAGGCAGGGCGGCTGTTTCAGGGCAGTGTCATACCAGTCGTCTATATTGGTGTCATAGACAGTTGAGACAAAGATGGATGCCAGATCTTAATTCTGGACTTTTATATCAAAAGAGGGGTTTTGCTTGAACATGTTCTCCTGCTTCCAATCATATGCATAGCAGCCAGCAATGCCTTTCCTAGAGATTCGACCATTACCATCTTGGTTACAGCAGCCCAGCCCTATGAGGGGCACACCGGTTCTCCAGCCCACAAAGGAAATGCAAATGCCACCCAGTCTTAACCAATCAGCTCTTAACCAATGCCAATCAGCTCTTAACTAATGCCAACCAATCAGCTCTTAACCAATGCCACCCAGTCTTAACCAATCAGTCCTTTCTTCCATAGCTGATCCTATCATGCACTTCCTATCCAACTAACGGAGAACCATCAAACCTTATTCTGGATTGGAATACCCAGAGTTGCAAATTCATGAACTCCACCTAAAATCTGATCAAAAACTGGATGGTCCCTGGCTCTGACTCATCTAAGTAATCATCCATTGTATTGTTCTCTTCTGAGAACAGGAACTCCTCTTTGTCCTGAAAGAATGTCTCTCTTAGCCTGGCCAAAGGGTCCAATTTTCCTAGCCTGTCCAAACAGAGGCTCCTTGCCCAGTGTTTCCTGAGCTCCGTTTGGTTTGGTTACACTAAGTTCAGTGTACCTTGGTTTACTTACGCTGTGCCTGATGTCGCCACTCCTTCTCTGCAGACCACATGGGCATTTGATTCTTGGACATTCCTCTCTGATGAGGTGATTATCACCCTTTCCGCAATGATCTCTCCTATTCCAAACCTACCTGTAACCGCTATCTAAATCCTAAGCTTCTTGAATCTCTCTGTGTCTTTATGTAGGATTTGCGTGCATAACTTATTATTTTACTTTTCAATAAAATGTTAAAAATTATCCAAATTCTGATATCCTGCAGGTTTTTAAACCCTGGAATTAATCGGTAGAGATCTCAGCACGAGCCTCTCACATTGCTGTTTGTTCCTGCTAATTCCCCCAAATTAAAAGGGAACAAATCCCAGACCAATTTGGGTAACAATACGTGTCACATCAAAAATCATCTCAGAAAAGACATTCCCTGCTGTGTGACAGAGAAGCAGAAATGCCTGTTCTGACACCCGTTTGTAAGTATTTGCCTTTATAATAATTAATTTTTAAATAAAAATACTCTCATTAATTTATTTTAAATGATTTCTAATTAATTAAATACTTAAACACTGAAGGACTCATTCAAATATTAAAATCCAACAGAAAAATGAATGGTTTCTAATATCCTGTGAAAACATCAGAAAAACCCAAGCTGATAATGTGCTTTGTTGGCCAAGACACTAAATTTTCTCATGAGAAAGGGAGACACATAAAATGTTTTCTTGTACAACATTACCGGGGGAGAGGGGCCAACAACACCCAGAGCCATTCAAAAGAGTGTGAATACATATATCACAGTGAAATTTGTTCTGGACAACAAAAAACAAAACAAACTACTTAACAACTACATCCAACAGGGTGGGCCATTGTTCCCAGGGAGGCTTCCTGGCAGTGTGGACAGGTTTAAAATGCAATAAAGCCTCTCTACTGCCGGGAAGCCCCCTTGGCCTTAATGGACTTAAGACACTTTTTACTGGTGTAAGTTTGAGGCCCTAGCGGGCCTAGCCACTGGCACAATGACGGCTGTCGACTAATGTTGGCCCCTCCCCCAGCCAGGTCCCTGGACTACTCCTGCTATGATGATGGGAGCGGGGGCTAGAGACACTGGAACAGCATCTGGTGCAGCATCCCACTACTGGGGAGGGTCGTGGCGGCTTCTAGCTGGTGGATTTGCCCCTCTGCTGAGGCAAGTGCCCTGGGGAGAACAAATCTGCTGGCATGACCCACACTACTCCCATTGGCAGATTTCCCCTCCCCCTTGGATGGGGCTGTAAGACTGGTAGTGCCATTTACTTTTCTTTTTGATGCATCCACAGTATTTTTGTTAACCTTTAGCACTGCAGCCAGACAACAAAGTACAATAATTATTCCATTATAGCGTTTTATTTCAACTTGTCTTTCAAGCTGCATGGCCTAATTTAAAATAAATAATTTAAAATAAAAGAGTTACTTTGCAAACTAAAATGCTTTCTCTTAGCCACATCTCCAAATACATTCTGATTAGACACTAGCTTAGCTCTTCACTAAGTATCAATAGTTCCCTCACACCCATTATGAATCGGCATTGACTACTAAAATTTTGTATGCATTTGATACTTGTGTATTATAAATAACAAAGCCCTGCAAAATGATGTGACAATCTTAACCTTTCACTAAGCAAAAAAGACCATCCCACTGACAACTCATAATGTATTAACTTCAACAAAAGAAAGGCATTACTAATAAGAGAATCTGGACAGTCAGCTTTTGGCTTCTTACAAATTCAGATGAAATATAGTTCTATGTCTGATGGCATGACAACTTAAATAACATCAATAGAAAACTAAGAATCTTGTTTAAAAACTAGGCGAGACAGAAGGATTACTGACTGATAAATGAAGCAACGTCTACCAAGCTCTAGGCACATTTTACTAGCTTGAGATCTTGTAGAGGATTTTAGTGTTTTTTAACTGATAGTACATAGAAATGTAATCATATTAATACTATTTGTTTGTTTGTTTTATTTATTTCATATTCTGCCCTTTCCCTGCAGGGCTCAGGGCGGGTTACAACATAAAAACTTATCAATTAAACTTTAAAATACAACATTCCTATAAAAACAATTAAAATACAATACTGACCGCCCACCCTAATAGATTAAAACTGATGACAATAAATAAACTTTTCCACCTTCCCTCTTTCAGAGGCCGAAAAGAGGTGATCTATAATCAATTCAATCTGGCTGGCTAGATGGAAAGAAAGAATTCAAATGTATAATCTAGTCACTGAGTCCTAGTCACCATAAAGTCAACATAGTCACAATTGTGTTACCTAAGTGAACTTCTGTGAAAAGCTTACTAGAAATGAAGGGTTAATTTGTTTGATACAACTTTCAATGAAAGGCAGACAACCCTCTGGGAGGGGAGGGCGGGAGCTGGCCTGCAGCTGTGGTGAACAGCTCAGCTGGCAAATGGCGCCCTGACACAGGGGGAGCTGCCAGGCACCAGCTGGGTCGCCGTGCCATGGGATAGGCCAGGTGCAGGGACCCGGCCAGTGCCCGCTCATGTAATGAAACGCCAGGCACCCAGCAGTACACCACTGGTGTCTGCTTCTCATTTAAACCAAGCTTGAGCAAAACAGATACATATTTTACTATTCCTACCATGAGTAAGAACTCAGAGGATGATAAGAACTCAGAGGATGACAGAACCAGAAGAGTCCCCCAAGAGTACTGTACTGCTCATCAGCCCATCATTCCTTTGCCACATTTCAAGGGGTAGTACATTTTTAAGTGACTTTCTTAATCAAAAAGTTATTATGATCAACATAACAGCTGATTAGAAGGTCTTGCTGTTATCATTCATGTTTTTGTATAGTGATTTTAAAAGAACGAAACACTTTACAAAGCTTCCCAAAAAACTAGAGGCTCTACCTGCCACACTGGATCCTTTTCTGGACTTCTTCAGCTTGCTCTCCCAAGCTGATGTCTTAAAGTTTGACCTACTACCAGTTCCTTGGATCCCTGTTCCTTTTGGTAGGTGAAAGGAGATGGTATGAGGAACAATAAGAGAAATGATTAATCTCTCCTCCTCTTGGGGTTCTTTTCCTAGTTCCCTCAATGACAGAGGTGTAGCTAGGGAAAATGGAACCCGGTGCAAAATCTGAGTTTTGCGCCCCCCCCCCCTGCCCAATAGGTGGCCACTGTGATGCTGGAATCCAACAGCATCACTTTCAATGGTGTTTAAACTAGGGAGCCCAGATTCGCCTTTTAAATCCACCTTAAAGGGAGAATCTGGGGTCCTCAGTTAAAACAATATTGAAAGTGATGCTGTTTTGGGGTGGATTATCCCTCACCCTGAAACAGCATCACTTTCAATATTTAAACTGGGGACTTCAGATTCACCCTTTAAATCCATGCCAAAGGGGGTGGATTTAAAAAGGAGAATCTGGGGAAATTTGCGGGGGGTGTGCCTGCTGTCAGGGGTGCAATTGTTAAGCTAGCAGCACAAAACGTTCAGGGTATCTTTAGGAGACATGCCTGATTTTTTTTTGCACACACCCCAGCACACGCCTGGTGCAACGTGCACCCCCCAGTCCCCTGGTAGCTATGCCTCTGCTTAATGAGACACTGGTAGCACCTCTCCTGAAAAAAAAACCCACCACTGTTCCATGAGAAGGATCCAGCCAATTACAGCCCAGTATTGAGCCTTCCATTCATGGGAAAGGTGACTGAGTGAGCAGTGGCCAAGCAGCTTCTTGATTTCCTGGATAAAACATCAGCCCTAGATCCCCTCCAAATCAGTCTCTAGCCAGGATACAGCACTGAGACAGCCCTGGTAGCCTTGGCGTATGACCTTTGATTATGTCTTGACAATGGTAGACCAGCGTGGTTGATCCTTTTGGATCTGTCAGCTGCTTTTGACATCACTGACCATTTAGTCTGGGGTGAGAAGCACTGCACTGAGGTGGTCCTCTGTGTTCCTTCAGGGACACTCACAGAAGGTTATTGTTGGTGGAGAGAGGCTGGCTACCTCAGGTCCTAACCTGAGGTTTCCTTAGGAGTTCATCCTCTCCCCAATGTTGTTTAATATCTGTATTTGTTCTCTAGTGGAAATCATCAGGATTGCAGTTGGGTGCCACCAATATGCAGATGACACCAAACACTACCTCCTGCTTGAACAGCATCCAGCTGCTATGATCTTGGCCATGGACTCATACCTGGACAACATGGTGGATTGGTTAGGTGAGAGCTACCTGGAGTTAAATCCTTCAAAAATCTGTGGTGGGCTGGTGTGATGGAAAGAGGAGGGGAAAAAAACCTTGCATAGGTAAAATAAATGAATAGGCCAAGAAGAAAGGGTTGGCCACAGTCAGAACCTTCCTAGAGTTCGTTCTTTCAGCAAAAAACTGTTCGTGTTTATTATACAAATTGCTGATGGATCCCTATTGAGGAGAAAAACAGGATATTAATCTCTAAATAAACTGAATAAAATTAGCACACAGTATTCTTCCTATTGAATTATGATATTCCAGGTACAAGCACAATCAAAATATATTTTATGGCTAGGAGACAATAATCTATGGATTTAATGGAAGAAATATATACAGTTTTAGCATTTAATAGAAATCAATGGTGCTTCCTTAGCTATTTCTCTTGTTGCAAAATTTCTGCACAGTGTCTTTAGGAAAATGCAAAACTACTTGGATGAAACTGGGATGTTGTTGGAATAAACCCCCTCTTCTCAAGATGCTTGAGAAGCAGATGCACATCTCATTTAATTGGCGTTAATCTCATCTGCATACACCACTAGCATATTTCATCGTTATAATTAACACACTCTTAACAGCTGAACACTTGGAAAGAAAGCCTAAAGGTGCCTCACAGAAACCAAGGTCCTTGAATGGCATTCCATATATCACTCCAAGTATCAGTGACAATGACAACAGTGATTTCCCTGGAAGAAGGGGGAAAAATGGTCCCTTCTTGAAAAAAAATGAATGCTGTCAAACAATGACGGCTAAATACACAAGCTGATTTATTTTGCTTATGCAAATAAGCAACTGAGAACTGAGGCCTCAGTTCAGCAAGATAGACAGCTACACAGGAGTAGCAGAATCATACAAAATTCCCTCTGTGCCTCAGCACATTAATTTTAAAGCCGCTAGCTCTGAAGAATGGAGCTTTGACTCTCAGAAACGTATACCCAGAAAATCTTGTGGGTCTCTAAAGTGCTACTGGATTTGAATCTAGTTGTTCTGCTGCAGACCAACATGGCTACTCTCCAAAAGTGACCTTTTCTCCGCAGGGTTACCAAAGAGTACACGAGGGTTCATTTATTCATCCTCTTTGCTCCATGTAGCATGGAAGGAAAGCTTAAACCTGTATAACGAGCAGTGAAATGAACTGCTGAAGTCCAAACAGTGATTAATTTATCAGCAATTACATGTAAAATGGTAGAACAGACCCTGGAAAAATGCACATGGGGGGGGGGGGAGGATTGGAGTCAGGGAAAGTGCAGCGTTCAATCCCAGTTAAATCATACTGTTCCTTCTGATCTTTCTAATGGTGCACCTGAAAGACATGTTCTCATACACATAATGAAACTACATATCACTCACAAGACAAGTGATAGTTTTATAGGGCACTAAAGTTATTTGAACACAGGCTTACATAAGCCTGAGTTGTAGAGATGAGAATCAATGTTTCAGTATTCCCACTGAATACTAATTCAATATTTTTACAGCAGTAAATAGGTTTAATTAAATACAGCATCCACCAGCTAAAGTGTTAGAGTTGATAGTTGGCTAGATTCAGAAATTACATGAGCAAACTACATTGAAATCAATGGGACAGATCAGTTATGGCAATTATTTCAAAGTCAGAAAAATATATCAATGAAAGTAAAATTTAGGCTACAGTCAACTAAAGTTTAGCATTTTAAAATTCCACTGATTTGGGTGGGAAAGCTAAAAAAAGTTCATTCCATGGCAGTTAAAATTACTGAAGTTTCAAAGTTTAACTTTAGCTAGGTTCATACGGCATAAAAAAAGGCACACTGGGCAGTAGTTATTTTGGTTACTGGGGTATAGAAACATCTTATTTAAGACATGTTTCAGGATTGCCTCTTTTACCTCTTTTAAAGAGATGGATCTATATCATTACATAGAGAGGCATTTATTACCTCCTGGATCTACTCAACCCAAGACGAGACATGGTCAGCTGCAAACTTCAAGTAGCTTGCCCACTTCATGAAACTTCATCAACTGAAAGCCATCCATACAACTAAGACCAGAACGCACTCCAATGGCATGGCTAAGAATGAATTAAACCAAATGTGGAATTGAGGAGAAAGGGGAATGTTTGGGAGCAATTGTATCCACAGTCTGAGTAATATCCATTTCTACAGGCCAACAAGGACTGTGCCAGGAGCATTGCATTGCCAAGGGACACTCCTACAGCAGATCATCCTAGTGAGGACCCAAATTTTGCAGTGATTTCCAGCATCTATAAACCTCATCACACAACAGTCCATGGCAAGGACAGAGTGGAAAATCCCCCAATTATCAAGCCATGCCACTTACCCCCAGGGAAACTCAAATCAACAGTATGATCTACTTTATGCATAGGGACCCGAATGTTTTTGACATGGTGGCCATGGAGTTCGGTGCAGCTTCTCCCATCAGAACTACCTGAATGTACTAAAGTTTTCAAGAACAACAAACTGTGGATTTTCCAATGTCAAATCTGAGAGTACCTCAGTCAGCTCAGGTACAGAGACAGTTGGACAATGGGTTGGTGAGTACATCAACAGAATGTTTGTCACTAGCATGAGCTATGTACATTCAACACTGAGAGTCCGGGCAAGAACAACATAGAGGCTCAGTAGATCACGGCCACTGCCCTTCTCTGACCATTACATTTAGGCTGTTGTGGTACCAGGAAACCTGAAAGAAAGCAACCCCTCCCTCTTCACCCACTCATGTTTTGGTGCATATCTGCTGGCCTCCTCAACCAGTATCACATTTTGATTGAGGGATAATTTACTACAAACCAACCTGGCATTCCGCAGCAGCACGTTTAGACTAGATAGATGATCAGCAAGATCACCAGGGTCATGAAGCACATGTACCCAGCCACAAACAAAACCATCTTTAGCAGAAGCAATCTTTTGTGACCAATGGTGTCACAGGGAATATTATTTACCCAAATGGGCAGCTAGAATGTGCTTCCCAGGTCTTAAGTAGTCTGCTCCCATGTTTCCAATTGTATACTGAATTATGGCAGATGACAGTAATTCTATGGGTTCATTTCTGAAGGGGAAATTTCACAAGATAAGGAATCAATATAATTTATCTATGGTCCTTTACTATAAATTAATGTTCAGGATGAAGAAATCAAGATAAGACTACAGATTTTTTGTTGCTGGAAAGTTATGATTATTTATTTGTAGTTGTAATGTTCATTTCATCCTGTGAGAATTGTATAAAATCATTACCTACTGAAGAAACTACAAGAATTTCTCACTTGGTAATGGGGCAAGAATGCTATTCAGCCATAGTTTCAGTGCATCCATTCTATGATTTGATGAACCAATCAAGGGACCACCAGTGACAAATTAGCCATTACGCCAAATTTACCAGGAAATATGACACAGCTACATATCTTACATGTTGAGGCCACTTTCAATAGCTGCTGTACCTAATTTAAAAGCATCTGGACAATTTAACTGAGCATGAGCTGTTCTAAACTATCATTAGCCAGCTAACTTGTCTCAGAGCACCAGCCCTCTATCATGCAGCTGTGTTTAGACATACATCAACAATGCTGGTTATCTGAATGGCTGAACACAGGCCAATTTGTGACATTTTAGTTCTGCAAGGAGAAAAATCCCCAAACTAGAGCAAAGAAAAAACCGTCAGCAGAACAGTACAGAGCAGGCACTAATAAACAGTGAGAGTCAAACAAGTCAGTCAAGAGTTTTCTTAGATTTTTTCAGACTGAGTCTAACAGAAGTTTAAAGTTCCTCTGATTAAAGGTCAGTTGTATCTTGAAGTATGCTGAGCAACAAAAGAACTATATAGCAGCATCCTGTTTACTAAAAGCATTGTTACCATACTCAAAGAGTAGCCATAAGAGCCCCTATGTTATTCTGTTATCTTGCAATAAATAGTGACAACTCAGAACATTTTAGGAATAATATTACAATACCCACATGTCCAAACTATGAGCTAGTACTCCATTTAAAAATAACATTCTCAATGGTATTTCGCAGAACATTTATAATCAATCTGAATGAGGAATCCGTAGAGAAAACCCTAATTGTGGTAAGCCCATAAAGTTTAGCTCACGAGTATACTAGAACAATTTAGGACCCAGACAACTGTTTTTCAGGAATAAAAACGAAAAAGGAATTTGGATTTATACATTGCCTTTCTCTCCTGTAAGGTGTCTCAAGGAGGCTTACAAATTCCTTTTGCTTCTTCTCTTCACAACAGGCACCTTGTGAGGTAGGTGGAGTTGAGAGAGTTCTGAATGAACTGTGACTGGCCCAACATCATCCAGCAGGAATGCAGGAATGGAGAAACAAATCTAGTTCACCAGGTAAGAGTCTGCTGCTCATGTGGAGGAGTGGGGAATCAAACCTGGTTCCACAGATAAGAGGTCACCTGCTCTTAACCACTACACCATGCTGGCTCTTCTGCAGCCAGTCATACATGGCTCACTGACTATATTTGCTATGTGCTGTTACTGTTGACAGCAGAGGATAGGACTTGTAATAATGGGTTTAAATTATGGGTAGAAAGCTAAATATTATGAAAAAAAACTTTTTACAGTAAGAGTTGTTTAGCAGTAGAATTGGCCATTCAGGGTGGTGGTGAACTCCCCTCTTAGGCAGTCTTCAAGAAGAATCTGGGTGAACACTTGTCAGGAATGCTTTAGGCTGATCCTGCATTGAACAGGGAGTTTGGCTAGATGGCCTGAATGGTCCCTTCCAACTCTATGATTCTATGATTTACCTTGTAAAATCATTAGTGTTTTCAATATTGGACTTTAGCTAGGAAAATCTAAAGTTAAAAATTACACCTTAGCCATAGACTTACTTGCTCAGTTCAAATGTGTCACCAAATTCTGATTAAGTTAGTAACTTCCACCTTAACACGGAGCTTATTTGCCATTGCATCTAAAGTAATGGCAAATTATGGTTTGTGCTAACAATATAATTAGGCTTGGCGATTCGGGTGGCCTGAACCAAGCCGGATTCAAATCTATTTGAGTGCTTGAACCCAAACCACGATTTGGGCATTCAAATGGATTTGGGAGGGCTTAAAGGGCTCCCGTCGCTTTCAACAGCATTTAACTTTTCCCCTGGAGTTCAGCATGGAATGGGGGAGGGGATTTAAAGAGCTCCCTTTAAATGTTCCTTTAAAGGGAGCTCTTTAAATCCCTCCCCAATCCACGCCGAACTCCAGGGAAAAAGTTAAACGCTGTTGAAAGGGACAGGAGCCCTTTAAACCCCGATTCTCCTGAATCCATTTGAATGCCCATTGCCAGAATTGCAATTCAGGCATTCAAATGGTTTTGGGCTCCCTTTAAATTCACCCTGTTTGACTCCCTTTAAATCCATCCCCACTCAATCCTTGCCGAATGGGGTGGATTTAAAGGGAGTCCAGACAGAAGCTCCTTTTAAATCCACCCCCACCCTTAATCCATGCCCAACGGTGTGGATTTAAAGGAAGTCCAGACAGAGGCTCCCTTTAAATCCACCCCCTTCAATCCACGCCAAACAGGGTGGATTTAAAGGGAGCCCAGACAGATCCCTGCTCTCCTTTAATCTCTGCTGAAAGTGGACGGGGAGAAGAAAAGTCACTTCTCTCCTCCTCCCTCCCTCCAGGAAAGATAAAAGGAGATTCTCGTGCAGATTCTCTAATCTGACCTGGTTACACTGTAGCCAATGGGGAATTTCTGGGGGTGTAAGCAGGGTGCACATTTTTCAAGGGAGAGGCATCACACTTTCAGGATAGCTTCAGGCAAGAGCAACCAGGTTTGGTAAACCCTGGCATGCTTACACAAACCCAGAAATTCCCCATCGGCTGAAATGGAGTCAACTCCGTTCAAGGGAGAATCTGGGAAAATATCTTGGGGTGCCTGTCAGGGGCACTTTTTTTAAGCTAGCGGCACCAAAATTTTAGGATATCTTCAGGAGACTCTCCTGATGATATCACCCAGGTTTGGTGACCCTCAAAGGGGTAGTGCCCATCTCCTGTTAGCTCCCATTGAAAACAATGGAGGATGGGGGACCCCCTTTGGAGATCCATAAAATTGGACCCCCTGAGCCAAACTTCACCAAACATCGGTGATATCATCGAGATCGTCTCCTGAAGATATCCTGAAATTTTGTTGCCACTAGCTTTAAAATGCACCCCCTACAGGCCAAAAACAAAAAACCACTAGAAAAAAATCAAAAAAATCAAATGAACCCGAATTTTTCAGTATACCTGAATATATTCAGGTATACTGAATCAAGAATTCAACTGATTCGGCTATATACAGTGGTTCTCAACCTGTGGGTGGCGACCCCTTTGGGGGTCGAATGACCCTTTCACAGGGGTCACCTAATACCATCCGAAAACAGTCTTTTATTTTTTACATATGCCAATTTTATGGTTGGGGGTCACCACAACATGAGGAACTGTATTAAAGGGTTGCGGCATTAGGAAGGTTGAGAACCACTGGGGTATAACAATGATTTTACAGCTAAATCAAGCCGAATCCAAATTTTACCGAATTTTTTTGGTATTTCTCAAGCTTAAATATAATGTTCTGGGAAATGAAAAAAATTGTGCTTTTCATTTGACTTTCCACAGAGAGACAGTAGCAGGAAGAACATGATGCCAAGTTTCTCAGGAAGTTTTCCTTAACATTGTTGCCTACAGGCAACAAAAACATAGGACAGCCCTCCTCAAGAAATAAACTGTGAGCATATATTTTCCCCTTAGTGTCTGAAAAGGCAAAAATCTAGAAAAAAAGTGCAATTACTCTAAAGATGTTGCCTTCCATGAATTTCCTGTCAGCACAAAAATGATATTGTTATATCCCAATGAACTTCTCCAGGACAGAGTATCCTTAAATTATGGCCGTTTCCGCACGGCCACGATTGGGGTTGGGTCGGCGTATATGACACCGACCCAACCCCCCTGGGACCGTTCGCACGAACGGTCCCAGAAACAGCCGGGAAGACGGCGCTGCGGAGCGCCGTCGCCGAGTCGACCTGCTGTTTCTGTGGCCGTCCGGCATGTCGCCGAGGCCTGGTGGCACACCCACCCTGCCCTGCGTGACTGCTCCGGCGTCACAGGGCAGGGGGCATGTCCCCAGGCCTCGGCGACGCGCTGGATGGCCAAAGAAACGGTAGGTGGACGGTGCACAGGAGGAAGGGCGCCTTCGAGCTTGAAGCGAGGTAGGAAAACGGCAGCTTCGCACTGCTCAGGCGAACGGCTCCCTGGGGACAGTGTTTTTGCCGTTCCCAGGGCGCCATATTTGGCCCGTGTGGAAAGGGCCTATGTTTCCTTCTTAGTTTTCCTACTTGGATTCTAATTGCAATAAATTTGAACGGCACAACAGTAAGGCTAACAAGCTATTTCATCCCACAGCAACTATAGTGCTGATGGACAAAGGAAGAATAAGAAATATAAGAAATAAATAAATAAACAAATAAGAAAATAACTAAATAAACAAATAAGAAAATAAATAAATAAGAAAATAAATAAATAAACAAATAAGAAAAAGTGCACCAAACTTGCATGAGTACTCACTAAAGGAAGGGATTTTTTAAAAATAGCAAAGTGAAGAACTAAGGAAAAATGTGGTGACTTGAGAAGGGATGTGTGTGTTAAGGTAACAGTGGCTTTGTCTTGTTTGTTTGTGCTCAGTGGTGCTCCCTGTTTTGCTCATTCTCATCATCAGCTGCCATGAGCCCTTTGTTTTTCTCATTTTTACACAGGCTTTTATTTCACCAGTTTTAGTTAGGGCTTTTGGGGAAGAAAGTTTGTTTAGTGAGACAAGTAAGCATCCTGTTAAGAGGCTATTACTTATAACTTACATGAACAGGCCCTGTGGACAGGATCTCTATGCATTAGAAGAGCAACCTTGAGCTTGGAGAGGATCCTGTCTGTTATGGATATGGGTTCCAGTGATAGCTTATAAACTGGAATAGACTCTCTAGAGAAAGCGAACCAAATCTCCCCGCAAGGTTTATTTACTTCAACTAAGACTCAGCTACAAAGTATTTACTATCATCAGGGAAACCTATTGGGGGTAAAGTTGAAAAGGAAGTCATACTTTATTTTCTGTGCAATAAACATTTGCTGTTCATCTCCATCTGTGTCTTGTCTGTCCAGTCACATATCTATGAAAAAGCAATTTCTACTAGCCTCATAAATAATTACATTATTGGTCTAGCAGGTTCCCAAATAAAATATCTTTAGAAAGCACATAGCGTACATGCTGCCCTCTCTTAAATCAAAACTTGTCTCTCTCCTTTTCCCCTGACTGTGGGTGGACAGAGTGGGGAATTAGACATTCTTCAGTACAGCGGGCAGATGCCTCAGAGTCCCCCCTCCCCCTCTAGCCACAACAAAGACTTTAGCATTTGAGCACTGTTCCAACAGTACTTATTCTCATCTTCTTTACATTTCCTTTCCATAAGTTTGTAAAGGTGGGATGATGGCCTGAAGCTGCGGCAGGGGGCAATATGAACTATAAATACATTGGTTGCCATGTCAAGCATACAGGAAAGTCAAGAGGAATCCATACTTACATCACAGCAAAACAACTCTGCTGTGTATCTCTTTTATATTATGCTTTGCTTCTGATGAATAGCACTGCATAGCTACTATTGAAATACCACAAAATGTAGAAGTCCCTTTGTGACAACACCCTTTTCCCAAACTTATAAAACAGGGTCTAGCATGAGGTGGCAGAATTGGACAATAAAACACGTACCACTCACTATTACTGCCTGTTTGTTATTTAGGGATACTTATACCCAACTGTTTGTTGTTGTCAGATACAAACCACTCTCCCTTCCACAGAGTGATTTCCCATCTTTTTTCTGAAAAGTGTATAAAGAAAAAAATCCCTAGGAGTCTCGGATATGGTTCAGTGAAAGCTTATTGCCTGTAGAGATGAAAGACTTGATGTCAGAGAATCAGTACATTGTGAGGGGTTGCTACCACTAATTTCTATGGAAGTTAGCTCAACCCTTTTTCTAGTTTCTAGAAAATACTGGAAAGGAAAACTTTCCTACTTCCTCATTTGAGAACAGTTGGGTTTGCGAGTATGACCACAGTCTATATCCTTGAGCCAAGTTGTATCTACTGTTCATACTTTATTTTATTTATTTATTAGTTGGATTTATTATACTTCTTTGATCTGACTAGGATGGGCAAATTTGTTTGGAGACTTTTGAGGAAGGAGTTTAACAAGGATCACTTTCAGTCAATTTCCTGATCAGTATCCTCCTTCTTGTGTACCTCGCTTATTTTCACAAAAGGCAAGCCATCTTACCTGAATGGTTGCAGTGAGAGTGTTCCACAAGTCTGCCAGTCTTATCATAACAGGCAAGGGCTTGAAATCGCACACCTTCTCCACACTCTTTGGCATGCCCATGAAATCTCGCTTCTAACTGTAGTTCTGTTTTTCTGACAGAAATAATGCATTCTGACCAATTTCCGTGGGGCTTGGTGGTAAATATTGAGCAAGGGCACTGTTCTGTTTCAACTTGAGGATACAGTTCTGTATTCTGGCACTTGTCTCGCTTTCTGCTTCGTCCTGTTCAGATTGGGAAAATATGCTTGTTAGTGCAACATCTGCTGCTTTTGATAACAATATGTCATATTATTTATACTTGAAGGGGTTTAATATAGTTAGAACTAACACAATCAGAAATGTAAATACAGAGGAGCTGGTTCAAAGACATCTATTAGCTGCTGCCGATACTCTGGAGTGCCAAGACAATGCAGTTGTCTCCAGGGCAACCAGGGAACCTAAAGGAATGTGGAAATATTTTTTGTTCTAGAAAAAGCTCAGAAGGATGGAAAGACAGCAACTGCCTGCCTACCGTTATCCCAGAAAAAATGGCAATGTATGTTCATTTTCTCCATAATTATGTGATGAAAATAATTTTTGTTCACTGTTCACAGTTTGCCTTGTAATTAGTGGTTGCTTAGGCACACCTACAATGTAAATTAAGTATGTGGCATCTCTTTGCTGTCTATTTTTCTATTTCAACATGGACTTTGCACAAAGATTTTGAGTTCATTTTCTGAAATTACTACATTTTCCTCTTCAGTCCATTTTTCTATTAGAGCTTGGCAGCCAGCGCCTTCTCAAAAGACACCTGCTCTTCCAGCCATGTGACATAATCCTTTGTTACATTATCTGAATTAGTCGGATACACGGTGGATTTCTTCACAATCACTTCATTGGCCAACTTCCCCATGTTGGATTGCCATTCAATGATTTGTTGAGAGATCCACCTATTGTACTACCATGATATTCAGTTTTGCCAACTCATCACTGGAATTCCCCTGTTGCTTCTTTAGGTGCAAGGCCAAAATGTTTCTGCTCAACCAGGCTTTTAATTAAGGGGTTGATTTTTGAACAGCATTTCAGTATGGAAAAGGAGCAGCAGTGGCGTAGGAGGTTAAGAGCTTGTGTATCTAATCTGGAGGAACCGGGTTTGATTCCCAGCTCTGCTGCTTGAGTTGTGGAGGCTTATCTGGGGAATTCAGATTAGCCTGTGCACTCCCACACACGCCAGCTGGGTGACCTTGGGCTAGTCACAGCTTCTTGGAGCTCTCTCAGCCCCACCTACCTCACAGGGTGTTTGTTGTGAGGGGGGAAGGGCAAGGAGATTGTAAACCCCTTTGAGTCTCCTACAGGAGAGAAAGGGGGGATATAAATCCAAACTCTTCTTCTACTCTTCTTCTTTAAGCTGCCAGAAGTCTGTTCTTAAGCTTAATGATGGGCTGGGCTTTTAATGATGAATTTTAATTAATACCTTTCAATTTTTCTTTTACTATATTTATTTTGTAAGCTACTTTGGTTAGGTTCCTGGAGGAATTGCATACAAAATTCTAAAATAAATAAATTCTTCGGTGACAGGAACACAGTTACACAAAGAGACGCATGTTATTAGGATTAACCCTACCACTAGACAAAAAGGGACCCGTGATAACCGTAAGGCTATCTAATTAATCTCTATTCCCCACCTCCTTCAAGAAGCTCAAAAGTGTTCATGGTTGTCCTTTTCCTGTGAGGCAGATTAGTTTAAGACAGCATGACTGGCCCAAGCTTACCTAGCAACTTTCATAGCAGTGTTGTGATGTGAACCTGGGTCTCCCAGATCCTACACCCGTGGTGGTGAACCTTTGGCACTCCAGATGTTATGGACTACAATTCCCATCAGCCCCCTGCCAGCATGGCCAATTTATCTAGTCAGTGTGGTACCGGTGTGTTGCTGCAGCCAATTGGCCATGCTGGCAGGGGCTGATGGGAATTGTAGTCCATAACATCTGGAGTGCCAAAGGTTCACCACCACTATCCTACACTGTAACTACGGCCGCAAATTGGCTGCAGCAACACACCGGTACCACACTGACTAGATAAATATGGAAAGGATTCTAGCAAACCTGGGGGAAAATATGTGAAAGGTGACTTTACTGGGGCATGGGCTGCACACACCATGTTATCATTTTCTCCATGGCATCCAAGTGCCTACCAATGGAGTTTTCAAATCTTTTACAGTACAATGAAGAACAAATAGTTTATACGGGTTCAGAATGTGTCCGCTCTTTCCAAGAGATTGTTACACTGGAATGCAGGTCTAATTCTGAAAGAAAAGCAGATAAACATTTCCTAATCTAGAACCTCCCAGATCTATGTACCCAGATTTCAGCTCAGCATTTCTGGTCTCTAGATGCTACCTTGGAAAACCTCTCCCTTCCACAAACACACACACAACTAAGTCACTTCAATCCCAGAAGTGAACTCTATCCAACATTAGATTTTTTTCCCCAGTTACCTTCTTATCCACTTACTGCCCTATCCTACACTCTTGCTTCACCACTGGCTTTCCATTTGTTCCATTTTAAGGGAACTTGCTGAAAATAGCCTCATGGAATAAATACACCTCTTAGAAAAGCAATTGTAATCCCTTATCCCTATTCTACTACTTTCACCAAGCCCATCAATCTATACCAAGAATGGGTTTGTTCTGAAAGAACAAACTTTACACATACAATTTTGATACCATTGTGTCCCAGCATCTGTGAGTGAATTTCACTTTGTATTAATGGCTAATATAATAGGTTTGCACATTCAGCACCTGTCAAGTTTTCCTTTGAAACTGCAAAGTGCTTAAGCCAACTACACATTTTCTCCTGATATTAGAAATATTAAGACAAATCAGCTGAGTTGCATCAAAAAAGTGTATTTCAGTCCACTTTTTTCCAACCATCAGTGTTTCAATTAGCATATTAACATTCTCAGAGTCAGTTTTAACAAACTATTATCAAAATTACTTTTTCTCAAGACACAGCGGCCTTAATGAAAGACTTTTCCTATTTCCTTTTCAATATAAATGGGTTTTCAGCATTGACAAAAGTGTTGAATTGGAAAAAAAAACTCTGGTACAGTAGAAATCTATTTGCCCTTCACACAAAACGTTCAATTTCAAGACCAGCGCAATGCATATTTGACTGAGTTCATAATTAAAGAAGATTAACATGGCTTTCTTGACCATGCGGATTACAGGGGAAAAACTTCATAATACAGACAGCACAAGGCTGACCTAAAATTAACTTTTAACAATCATTTGCTTTGGGATACTTCTTATGAATAATATTAAATGCACACTGTACCTGTGGATTTAAGAATAAAATGAATTATACTATTAACAAAGAAAGTGGTCTAATACCTAATCTTTGGGCCCAGTTAACATCAAATTACAATGACAAACTGTAAAAAAATTTCCATGACTAAATATATTTCTCTAAGAACAACGGTTACTACAATATACACAGTCATAAAATCATGGAATTATTTTCACATAATGATACATTTAATTTATATAATCAGAATAATTAAATAATGTGTTATCTCAATACAGGCGAGAATCTTCTTTAGAAACAAAAATTACATTATTGCTAACAGCATTGAACAAGGGCCTGCTTTATCTCTGAGTAAATCAACAAAAAGTTAGTATGGTGTATCAAACCATCCATGGATTTTGTGAAAAAGTACTTCTTTGCTTCCTGTTCCATTGCAGTATACTGAGTTCTTCTGATTTTCTTTGTGGGAAATCAGAGGTCTGCAGGAACAGAATGGCTGCAAAGTGGAGTCTGCAGTGGGAGGACTACGAGATGGAAATTGCTGCCCCCTCTTCTGAAGACTTAAGTCCTTCAAAATACATCATTGGACACATGCCAGGATGTGCATTGTGCTCAACTACGTTTCCTCTCATGGCTGTCTGGTTTATCACAAGAGAGACTCTTTTGAAATGCATTTTGTGGTCAGAACACTTATATCCACTGTGACTTGGACGCCATGGCTGTTTCAGAAAAATCTCAGGATGCTACTGGAACACAGTCTGGTTCTAGTCACATGAATGAATTTCAATTGGTAGAGGCTCATGAAATGTGCAGTCTGTCATGTGTAACTTTACCCCTTGCCCTTCTTGGTTGTTGGTGTCAGTTTGCTCCCATGAAGTTGCCTTCCACTGAAAGTAAGTGTTGTCTACTCTGACTGGTAGTGGCTCTCCGGGGTCCCAGGTAGAGTTCTTTCACATCACCTACTGATTCCTTTTGACTGGCGATGCCTGGGATTAGAACTGGAACCTTCTGAATGCCAAGCAGAGGCTCTACCACTGAGCTATGTGGGGGTGGCTCAAGAGGGTCCAAGAAATAATAAATGCCTCTCCATAGGAGTCCTGGCAGCTTTGAAAGAGAGGGTGATGATATCCTTCCTCAAAAAGAAATCCCTGCACTTCAGTGATCCAAATACCTACCACCCAGTGGTCAATATTCTTTTCTTGAGTAACAGCTTGAACATATGGGTGCTCTGCAGCTTCAGATCTGCAGATTACCTAGACAAATTTCAATTAGGATTTAGATTCAGGGCTGGGTTTGAGACAGAAACAGTCCTGGTAGCTTTGACAGATAATCTTCACTAGGAAAATGGCAGGTAGTGTGTATCCCTGGTGATCCTTCTGCACCTCTCAGCAGCTTTTGATACCATTAGCCATGGCATTCTTCTGTAGGGACTAATTGGGCTTCAGCGGTTCTGTTATTACTTGGCTGGCATAATCCAAAAGCTGAGGCTGGAGGACTGCTGCCCAGTACTTATGCTGCAGGGTCCAACAACTGTATTTTTTACCAACTACATACTGGTAAAATTGCTGGAAGAGATTGTCTGGGAATTTGGATTGAAGTGTCACCAATATGTAAAAAAAAATTCATCTCTGTTTCTTCTTAATAACTGAACCAAATGAGGAAGTCCTGACAAAATGCCTGGGAAAGATAATGGAATGGATCAGGATCAATAAACTGATGCCTGATGCAGACCAGAATGAGGTGAGACTCTTCTTAACCCCAGCTTTCTATGCTGCAACCTGCAGATATATGGCAAGTGGTAACCAAAAGATAGGGCTTTTTCATTGGTGGCACCTTGACTTTGGAATACTCTATCCCAGTGGAGGCTCCACTGGTGCCTATTTTTCTCATCTTTTGGCCACTGGTTAAAGCATTTCTTTTTTTTTTTTAACTCCTGATTTTAACTAAAGGTGTTCCACATTTTTAGAGGCTTCATAGACTGCTCCTAGCCGGTTTTATCAGTATTATTTTAAACCACTGTGTTTTATCTGCTACTATGATCTGGATCACTTCCTGACATTCCTTTTCCCCCTGGTACACTACAGGGCTAAAGGAGAAAAAACAGGAGCATAGACAACTAGAGTGAGAGTTGTAGCGGACTCACAACAAAGCCACAAGAGTTCCTTAAAGGGAGTTTATGAAATCCTATGAGGTGGAGTGAAAGCTGCTAAGAAAGATTATTATGTGGCCTCCATTGCATCTGTAAGTTTCTACCCAGCACAACTGATTAGGATAATTTGGTCCCTTACATCCCTTACTGAGGATCATCAAAATGTTAGAAATTTGGCCATTAGCTGCGAGGCATTTTTGACCTCTCCATGAATAAAATTTTGTTAATCTGCCATGATCTCCTCACCACTTGTAATACAGTGAGTGAACTATAAGCCCCTTGGCAGTCTTCTGGTCCAGTATTAGATCCATTCCCAGACCGAAGTTGATTGGATCCTGTCAGTTGTGGCTGACCTGGTTCATCAAAGCCATCATGGGGGCGGGTACAAGCTTCTCTGGAAGATCCTCTGAAGATGCCAGACACAGATGCAGGTGAAACATCAGGAGAAAATGTGGCTAGAACATGGCCATACAGCCCAGAAAACCCAAAATAACCTAGGCCGTTTCTGCACGGCCTCGCCACTTCCCATACGCGCAGGAGTTCTGTCGTAAGGCATGGATCGTTCTGCATCGCAAGCGTGGCGAGCAGGCAACGAGGAAAACGGCAGAAGGCAGGGCGAAAGGCTGAGGCTTCTCGCTTACGGAGCTGCCTCGCTTGCGCCAGAGCCCCGCCCACGCTGCTCTCCCGACCCTGGTAGGTCGGAGGACAGTGCGGCGCGGGCTGCACTCCGGGTCCGGCTTAATGCAGGAGGACGAATCTGCGGCGCGGCGCGAAAGTTCCACGGGCGCATTTGTGGGAAAGGCGAAAACGTCTTCCCCAACAACAACCCTTTAAAGGGTTGTTGTTTAGGGCGGCTTGACACCGCCCTGGGGGGAGGGAAGAGGCGTCAGGTCGCCGCTGCTGCATTGCAGCAGCGGCGCTCTGGTCGGCGGCCTGGGGGCGCCTTTTTTGGCGCCCCCAAGCCATCGTAAAAGGGCCGTGCAGATACGGCCCTAGTGATTCTGGCCATGAAAGCCTTCGGCAATGCATTCCCTGGAAGACATTATCAACCAGTTGTTGACCTTAGAGGTCTTCCTGGGAATGCTAAAGAAGGAAGTGGTGAAGCTGCTTTTTGAAAAAAACCTATAATTGGCTCCATCTAATCCCAACAATTATCTTCCAGTATTGCAAATGTCTTTTCTGGATGAGGTGGTTGAAATAGCAGTGGTGGAACAGCTGCAGGCATTTCTGTAGAACTCACTGGCCCTGGATCCATTCCAATATGACTTCTGGCTTGACCAAGGGTTTTAGATCATGCTAGTTGCCCTTACAGATGACTTGCAGATATCTAGTTCAAGGCAGGTCTGTGTTGCTGTTGTTGCTTGACTTTTCAGTAGTGTTTGACATGATTGACTATGAGTTGTTAATCCAATGCCTCGCTGGAGTTGGCTTACATAGGACAATCCTTCAATGGCTGACCCCATTTATCCAAGGCCAGGGACAGAGGGTGGCACTGGGGAGAAGATTTCAACATATTACCTTCTGGTATCTGGAGTTCCACAAGGAGCAGTCCTCTCCCCAATGTTTTTTTTTAATATCTATATGTGCCCCCTCGCCCAGCTAATCAAGAGTTGTGGGCTGGGAAACCATCAATATGTAGATGACGCTCAGATCCATCTGTGGATGGATGGATACCATCCTGGAAATTCTGGCCAGGTGTTTGGAGGTTGGGAGGAAAATAATTAAAGCATAGCTGTCTGAAATTTAACTAATCAAAAACAGAGGTCCTGGGGATGAGTTGCAGAGATAGGGGTCAGGTTGGTGAGTTCAGCTTCCCGTTCTAGACTGAATTCAGCCAGAACCAGTTTCTTCTGTCAAGAATCTGGGAGTGATTCTAGATGTCTCTCTTTCTTTGGAGGTCCAGGTTTATACACACTGGCAGATCAGCATTTTTTCACTGTCACAAGGCCTGGCAATTGACCCCTTAACCAGGTTCTGGCTGACCTAGCCACAGTATTGCACACAACAGTCACCTCTAGATTTAGACCACTGCAACTCAATTAATGCAGAGCTTTCCTTGAGACTGATCTGGAAATTCCAACTGGTCCAGAATGCATCATGGTGGGTCCTGATAAAGACCCCATGGAAAGCTCATATACCACCAGTGCTCTGCCAGTTGCACTGGATCCAGATTGAATTCCAGATCAGGTTCAATATTTTGGTACTAACCTTTAAAGCCCTAAGAGGTCTGGGACCACTGTATCTTCAAGGCCATATCTCCCTTTATAATGCCCAGAAAGCATTACACTCTGTGGGCACCAACCTTTTAGTGGTCTCTAGCCCAAAGACTAACTTGTCCTCAACCAAAGCCAGGGTTTTTTTGGTAGGGTATAAATTCCATTCCATTCCATTCCATCCATCCCATTGGTTCCATTTTTGTTATTTTGAGTCACCTCGAGGAGGTCTGAAGAGATGGTATGCAAATTTTCTAAATGAATAAATGAAGAATGAATTTGGACACTATATCCTCCCAGAGCAAGCAGGTTAATTTTAAGCAGGAAAAAAGACAGGGAAAGGGTTAAAGATACTTTCCTTTTCAATCATCCTTTAGGATGCTGCCATGCTTTTCAAGAAAAAAAAAGCTGGCAAAAATTAACACACATCTGCATAAAACATCACTTCAGCCTTGAGTCAGTACTTCATCTATCATAATACATTATGTTAGACCAAATTCAAGCAAATAAAATTAAGAAAAATATTTTCTTGTTGCTTGGATAAACGTTTAATGTTTTCTATATCAACTTAAAAGCAGAAAGTTTTAGCTATTTGTATTTCATTAGCCAACTAAATACATCAAAGGTTTGAACAACAAAGGATAAAAGAATTTATATTTTCTAAAGCTCTCATGTTATCTTGTATAAAGAGGTTTCAAGAATGAGAGAATGCATAGTAGCTATCACATTGCCTCTTTTAAAAAAGCATAACGTGCAACCAATTAAAGGTTATTCTGCAATTGTACATATGACCTGGCTTTTGAATAACACTGTTTCATTGTATAAACACAAGAGTATCAAACTGCTTTATTCATGAGCATGGCTCATTAATGAATAAGAGTTATTCTTGCTTTAAAAATTATTACTGTGTATTTTTTTGGGGAAAGAATTTATAATATAATGGCATTCATAATGATACTTGTGCTTCAAAACCAACAGGAATTCTCACTCTCTCTCAAATCATTGTTTGCCAAAACTAATGTTCTTATCAGAAAGCAATAATTGAATTCTATAAATTGCATTCTTGGATTTTTACAAAATTGGCATTATAGTCCAACAAAATTCTCATGTGAGTTTGAACAGTATTATGCTGGAGGTGGCCTTTCCATATTCAAACACTTCAGCACATAGATAAACCAACATTATTTCAAGCCCATGTTAAAACTTTGATATGGAAGAACTGGCTTAAGAAGAACAGAATAATTTTGGGAAGTTTCTTGGCCCTATTGCACTTATTGCAAGGAGGTGAAAATCTGTCACATGTGTTAGTGATTAATACAGAGTTAATATCAAGTAACTGCATTTATTGGAGGTTAACACACTACCTAATTTTTTTTTTTTACAAGGAGGGTAAAAGGATCTTGGTGCAAAGGTTAAGCAGAAAAATGGGAAAGGAGATACCGAGCTCTTTTCTCACCATCTACTGAGTCTACTGTGTAAAATTAAAAATCCACCACCACCGCCTGCCAACAGAAAAGAGAGAAATAAAATAAAAAGGTGCAATGAACCTTTAATACTAGCCAGATGCTCCTCAAGGAGTAAGTTCAGTGCTTTTCCCAACCCGACATAGACAAGTTTGGTTGTATGTTCACAGAATAATTTTTGACACAGGTACTTCCACATTTTATACCAGGAGTTCACTAGAAAGGGAGCATATGTGCCTGTTCCCCCACCTGAGAACAGGGTCTCAGTCCTAGATAAAGTTCTGAACCAGGTCTTAGTCTGAAATTCGTTTTTAATGCCTGGATACACTGGAAGGTAAAGCAATAAGGGAGAAGTGCACGCGGCTGATCCTTCAAGTACTGATCCTGTTTTTATCTCTCCTGAACAACTTGAACGGCTGAGACTTCCTGGCCTTCTTGAGTTCTGACACCCCTCTTTTTATACCTAACTTGCTTGACACTACAACTTTTCACAAAAAATCATAGCAAGATGCTTCATGGTAATTTGGACAAGAGTAATGTTGTTTTGAGAGCTCTCTTCCCCGTCCCCCCACCGTGCTTCAAAAATTTCAGCTTGGCAGAAAGATAAGCTCAGCTGCATTCTAAACTATCCATCCTTCTTTTTCTCCAAATCCTAGGATACAGACACTGTGGCAATCTACCATTTTCCAGAAGAAGAAAAAGAAGGGGAGGTTTTTATGCCCCCATTTTCTCTACATTTAAGGACACTCAGTGGCTTGCATTCACCTTCCTTTCCCTTCTCCAAAATAAGCACCTGGTGATATAAAAAGGGGGGGGGGGCTGATAGAGTTCTGAAAGAACTGTGAGGTCACCCAGCAGTCTCCTTGGGGAGAAAACAAATGCAGTTCGCCAGATTGGAGTCTGCCTCTCCTGTGGAGGAGAAAGGAATCAAAACTGGTTCTCCAGGCTGGAGTCTGTTGCTCTTATCCATTACATGCTCTTGCCAGGGATCTTGTTCATTGGAAGTTCCTAGAGGTAAGGTTTGTATATCTTAGGTTAAATAAGAAGCTCTGCTCTTATGTTGTTGCTGGAAAGTAAATTTTGGGGAATGGTCATAATGTTTGGAGAGACTTCTAGTGGGGTAGCCAACTCCTGGTAGGGACATTATTGGAGATTTGGGGATAGATTGGGGGGGAGGGGGGTTTTGGGAAGGAAGGGAGCTCACCAGAATCGAATGCATACAGCCCACCCTCAAAAGCAGTCATTTTCTCCAGGAGAAGTGACCTCTGCAGTCTGGAGGTCATTTGTGATTCTGGGAGATCGCCAGGCGGCACCTGGAGATTTTGTTTTTGATGACAGCAACGAAGGCATGCAAAGGTACTAGTAGTTGGGTAACAGCACACTTTAAATTAAGCTATTTTGAACCTGATCCCGATGAAGCCTACATAAATTCATTTCAGGAGTGTTCATGCCATGTGGAGAAATCTCATTCCTTTCTCATTCAAGCTGTAATTAGACAGCTTCGTATTTAATGATCAATAGAATCACAACCTTACTGCATATACAAGATGCTTCACATTTGTCTAGAGACAGGGAGCTCTCTCTGCCTCCCCCCAAAATATTGAAATGGTTAACTCATTCCTTATGACATTAACATGTAATCAGCATATGTTCCCCGTTTTGTTTATTTTGTTTTTAAAACATTTTGACAACAGTTTCACAAATGACATAAGTCTGCACTCACTTTACTGTAAAAATGTAATATACGGTAACAAAATGGAGCAAAAAAATAAAGATTCAGAAGTTTGATTTTTATAAAGGGAAAGCAAAAAAGAAATGAGGATTTGAGGGTGAATGCCACAGGGATGGGGGACATGCAATAAACCCCACATCTCTCTGAATGTACTCATATGGATGATTGCTCTATCACTCATGTAAATAAACAGTGTATCCACTTAAACAGTTGATGATACAAGTGGGATTCAAAAAAGAGATTCTTTACCAACTCTAACCAGTCATAGCAAGGATTATTTTGGTAAATGAATACTAATAATCACAGTTGACAGGAACCACCTTCTTCAGAGCATTCAAACTGCTTCACGCCTTTCCTTAGTATCCCTCAAAAGAATCCTAGGGAGTGGGGCTAAGGCTGACAGAATAGTGACTTGGCCTATTGCCAGTTACTAACTCATAACAGGGAGAGCTTATAATCTGAAGTGGTGACGGCCGGACCTCTTATCCACTGTACTACACTAACTCTCACATTTCAGTTACAACACCAGTTGTCATCACAAAGTGTACAATAGCAACTAACAGCAACTAATAGCAACATAGTAGGTACAGATAGCTCAAAGGGGCACTGACTAAAAGTTTAATATCTAAATATATAAACAAAAGCAGATATGAAGGCAGGAAGCCAGCAGGGGGATGGGGGCTTCCCAGTGTTTTGCACTGAGTGTTCACATGTATGACTATCTGCCACTCAGGCCAGAGAGTCAGGTGTGCCCTGGCTGCAATCGAGTCTCCTGGCATACAAGGAGCGTGTCCGTTCTCTTGAAGCCAAGGCTGCGGCGAGACCTGGAGAAGCTGGAGAGAGGCAGAGAGGGGCAACAGAATGCAAGGCTTCTCAGGGACCCAGCGGCCGGGTCCCATTCTGCCAAGTGACATCTCTCTTCAGATGTCATGGAGAATGAGAGTCCTGGGTGACAAGAGGTGCCAGTCTCGCGGTGGGAGAAGATGTTCCCTTAGATGGGACCCCTTCCTTAGTTGGTGGTCAGGATATCCCCTCTGCGCACTGAGGATACCCTCGAGGAGGTAATCCTTGTAGTGGGTGATTCGATCATCAGGAATATAGAGAGTTGGGTTTGTGACGAAGGCGTTGCGGACCGCATTTGCGACTTGGGTCTGCCTGGTGCGAAGGTTGGGCGATGTCACGCCACGTCTAGATATAGGCTGTTAGACAGTGCTGGGGTGGAGTCAGCAGCTATGGTCCACATTGGTACCAATGACATTGGGAAATGTAGCCGGGAGGTTCTGGAAGCTAAATTTAGGCTGCTAGGAAAAAAGGTTAAAATCCAGGACCCCAAGGTGGCATTCTCTGAAATGCGCACCTGTTCCGCAGCGCAGAGGCGTTATAGCCAGAGGCAAGCTGAGGCAGGAATACAGGGTCTCAATGCGTGAGATGAGAAAGGTGGTGCAAGGCAGAGTGGTTTCAGATTTTGTCAGGAACTGAGGGAACCTTTTGGGATAAAGGACGAGGCCTGTACAAAGGGACGGAGCTTCATCTTAACCAAAGAGGAACTAGGCTGCTGGCGGCTCAACATTAAAGGTGTTGCAGAACAGCTTTTAAACTGATCCCTGGGGAAAGCCGACAGGAGCTGAGGTGACTTCGGGTTCGGAATACAGAGATCCAATGGGGATGCAGACACAGAGAAGGAGGTTTTAAATCCAACCTTACACATACAAGTGAAGAGCACAGCAATGGCGATGATAAGTGATAGTGTCTACAAAAGGCTAGAGGAGCCAAAACACATAAATCCCAGGTTAGGGACAGAGATAGAGTATACAAGCAAGTCTCTATGCTAATAGTAGAAGCGATTCGAGACCTAAAATGGGGGAGCTGGAGTACAGAGTTTTGAAGGAGGACATTGATATAGTGGGCATCACAGAGACATGGTGGAATGAGGAGGAACCAGGTGGGATGCTGTTTATCCCAGGTTACAGGTTCTACAGGAAGGATAGGACAGGGCTGTGATTGGGGTGGAGGTGGCCCTCTACATCAAAGAGAGAGCATAGTGTCACATAAAAAATAAGACAATGCAGGGGAGCTGAGTTCCAAGGCAGAAGCACTGTGGATATCAATAACTAGGGGTGAGAAGCATAGTTTAACATTAGGGAATATATTATCGTCCCCTGACCAAAGCTATCAAGAGGATTCTGAGATGGAAAAAGAAATTAGAGAGGCCAACAAAGAAGCAAAAAAAATGTCGCGGGTAATGAAATGCGATTTTAATTCATCCCCACATATAAACTGGAAAAATGCATGTTCAGGTCATAGTAAGGAGAAGAACATTCCTGGATAATCTTGCCTAAATGACTGTGGTTTAGAGCAGATGGTTGTTAGAACCAACCAGGGGAGATATGATCCTAGATCTAATTCTATGTGGAGGACCCAGGACCCAAAAGATGGCGAGGAAGTCAGTGTGCTGTTGAGCCGAAGTAGGGAACAGCCACCACAATGCCTGTCCAGATTCGAGTATCTCTGCATGCTGAGAACAAGTGACAACTACTAATGTAGTTACATTTGCCTTCAGAAAGGGAAATTTCTCTCAAAGATAGAGGGGGGATAGTGCTTAGGAAGCTGAAAGGAGAAAATCAAAGAGAGTCAAAAAAATGTCCAAAGATGTCTTGGAGGTTGTATTTAAAAAACACAGTCACAAAAGCTCAGCTGGAATGTGTTCCGCGAGGTTAGGAAAGGCAGCGCCCAGTCCAAAAGAAAAGCCACCATGGTTAACAAAGGGACGTTATGAGAATTATTAGGAAAAAAAAAGATGTGTCTTTTAGAAAATGGAAGTCCAACTTAACTGGATAAAAGGAATACCAGAGAGAACACAAATGGTGGCAAAAAGAGAAGCCAAGTTAGCTGTAAGGGAGGCAAAAGGATTATGAGGAACACATGGCTGTAATGAACATCAAAACCAGCAACAAACAGTTCTTCAAGTACATCAAAAGCAGGAAGCCAGAAGCAAAGGGAAGCGTGGTAGGTCCAAGTTAGATGACAAAGGAACAAAGGGTGTGCTAAAAGGGTATTGACAGGGAGATTTTCGCAGAAAAGCTGGAATGAATTCTTTTAATCTGTCTTCACTCAAGAGGAGGTGAGGAAAATTCCTGCACCTGAACCAAAGGCTTCTTAGGAGGCGAGATCCGAAGGGAACTAGCAATAACAAAGATAGGTGGTATATTGCTGAAGAAGTTCTTGGCAGCCATTGATAAACTAAATGTTGCAA
This sequence comes from Sphaerodactylus townsendi, assembly GCF_021028975.2. Taxonomy (NCBI): domain Eukaryota; kingdom Metazoa; phylum Chordata; class Lepidosauria; order Squamata; family Sphaerodactylidae; genus Sphaerodactylus; species Sphaerodactylus townsendi. Next base: position 50,059,491 of record NC_059426.1, read on the forward strand.
ATCCCTGGCCCAGATACTGCATCTCAATCTACAGAGTTCTTAAAAGAGCCTTCAGCGACATGAAATTGCTGATCTTCTCACTTTAATATGCAACTTATCCTTGAAATCCAGGCTCCATCCCACAAGAAGACTGGAGAAGATGGCCAATGTCACACAATCTTTAAAGAAAGGATCTACTGGGGGGGACCCGGAAATTACAGAGCCAGTCAGTTTGACATCTGTTCCTGAGGATGAAATTAGTAGAATCTTGGTCATTAAAAGATAAAATTATAAAACATGTGTAGAAAAGCAAGACCTGCTGAGAAAGAAGTCAGCATGGCTTTGCAGAGAGCAAATCCTGTCTTTACAAACTTACTAGGAGTTCTTTGAGGATGTGGAAGCCAGGCATGTGGATGATAAAGGAACCAGTGGACATTGTCTACTTTGGAAAAAAGTTTCCAAAAGGCTTTTGACAAAGTTCCTCACCAGAGACTAATATTGAGAAAACTCAGCAACTGAGAAGGAATAAGAGGGAAGTCCCTCCTATGGATTAAAACTGGTTGGAGAAACAGGAAGCAAAAAAATGGGTGTAAAATGGGAAATTCTCACAATGGAGAGATAGGAGTGTAAGGTGTCCCCAAGGATCCGTATTGGGACCAATTGCTGCTTTAACCTATTCCATAAAATGACCTGGAAGTAGGGGTGCCAGGTAGCGTGGTGGCCAAGTTTTGCAGATGATACCTCAGAATTATGTAGGGTGGTAGAGAACCACAAAGGATTGCGAGGGAGAGCTCCAAGCGGACCTTGATAGAATTAGGTGAGTGGGCTAAGAAATGGCAAATGCAGTTCAATGTAGCAAAATGTAAAGTGATGCACATTAGGAGAAAAAACCCAAACTTCACAAACATGCCTCAGGGGTCAGTGCTATCATCAGTCACAGACCAGGAAAGAAAGGGATTTAAGGCGTCTTAGTTGATAGTTCCATGGGAATGTCAACTCAATGTATGGCAGCTGTGAGGAAAAAGGCAAACTTTCTATGCTGGGGATAATTTAGGAAAGGAATTGAGAATAAAACTGCAAAAGATTGTCATGCCCTTATATAAAGAAGCTGTGAGATGCTGCACGCGCGACTTTGAGTAACTGTGTAGCTCAGTTCTGGTCGCCACATCTCAAAAGTTAGGATATTGAAGAGATAGAAAAAGTGCAGAGAAAGCGGCTTAATGCGAGGATGATTGAGGGACTGCAGCACCTTCCTTATGAGGAAAAGAGCTGCAGCGTTTGGGAACTCTTAGTTTTGGAGAGGGAGACGTCTGAGAGGATATGGGATTGAAGAGTCTATGTAAAATTCATGCATAGGGGTAGAAAATGTTGACAGAGAGATTTTTCTATATACTTTCTCACAATACTCAGGTCCGAAGGGGCATTCATTGAAAATGCTGGGGAGAAGAATTAGAACTAATAAAAGGGAAACACTTCTTCACGCATAGCGTGTGATTGGGTGTTTGGAATATGCTGCCACAGGAGGTGGTGATGGCCTACTCAACCTGGATAGCTTTAAAAGGGGCTTGGACAGATTTATGGAGAGGAGAAGTCGGTTATGGCGGTCACCAATCTTGATCCTCTTTGATCTGAGATTGCAAATGCCTTAACAGTCCAGGTGCTCGGGAGCAACAGCCACAGAAGGCCATTGCTTTCACATCCTACATGTGAACTCCCAAAGGCACCTGGTGGGCCACTGCGAGTAGCAGAGAGCTGGACTAGATGGACTCTGGTCTGATCCAGCTGGCTTGTTCTTATGTTCTTATGTTCTTAAGCCATCTATGAACTGTATTGCCAAAGACTTTCACGGCCCGAATCACAAGGGTGTTGTGGGTTTCTGGGTTGTATGGCTGTGTTCCAGTAGTTCTCCTGACGTTTTGCCTGTATCTGTGACTGGCATCGTGAGATCCTCTGAAGATGCCAGCCACAGATGCAGGCAAAACGTCAGGAGAAAATTCTACTGGAACATGGCCATCTGTGAACTGTTGTCCAAGCGAAGTTTTCTATATCAGTCTCTAGGCTTTAAAAAATCTGAGAAAGATACGCTTTAGCAGTGTGCCAAGTGTGCAATTATCTTGGCAGTTAAAGACCTCCTATGTCAAGGATAATTTTTTTAAGTTTTAATGAGAACTTGGTGACCTCTTTTTTGGTTGACTGCAACAGTTTGGAGGGGAGTCAGATACTAGTGATGACTAGGTATGTTTGTGTGTGTAAAATGCTGTCAAGCTGCAGCTGGCTTATGGCAAGTCCTCAGCCAAGCCATTCCACAAGGTGGGAGCCACAATGGGCAGTTGTTGATTTTGTCCATTTGCAGTTTGGCACCTGCAGAACAGTGGTGTAGCTGGGGGGGGAAGGGTGAGGGGGCTTGAGCCCCAGGCGCTACTTGCTTGGGTCACATGGGAGACACATTTGCTGTGCTATAAGAGAAACATTAATCTTGCAGACTGAGCTTAATCTTGCAAACTCCTTCTGGTTGCTTTAAAAGCCAGGCAAAGGGGCCTGCAGGAAAGCTCAGTCTGCTGGAGATCACTTTGCTGGGGGGTAGGCTACTCTGTGAAGGCTGAATTTACTCTTCCTTGCAAAGATCTTTCCCTCTTGTTTTAACAGCCTGACAAAGGGGCCTGCAGGAAAGCTCAGACCACTGACAATCATGTTGTGGGGGTGGGGAGTGCAGGCTGAATGGCTCACAGATTCCACGGACGCTGCTGGACTCATCCATCCCTTTCCACAGAGAAGGGGAGGAGACTTGATCAGCACAGCGGCAGCAGCAGTGAGCGCACACAACCAAAGCCCAAGGCAAGCCAGTGGTCTTCTTTCCACCTTCCTCATCTCATGTGGGGGGTGGGGGTGGGGAACACAGAGAGAAAAAACAAACAGTTGCCTTTTGGGCTTTCTCTTCAGGGAAGGAGCTCTTCTTTATCACGCAAGGGTAGTTAAAAGTGAGTTGGACAGTTGAAAGTGAAGGGGAACTCAAGGCCAGTTTTTCACCCTGCTTCCAAGCGTGCTGAATGGCTTGGTGGCATTGCTCCTCTTCTTGCAGTCTGGCTTGGCTGCCTCACAAAGCCGTTGTGAAAGAAGAAATGCAAAGCAAGAAGCTTTCAGTTTCTGCAGAATGTGGCACGTCCATGGCCTTTGATCATATTTCTTTTCTGGGGCAATTTGCTTTCCATTCAAGGCAGGCACATATCTAACAAGAGGTGAGTAATACTTTTTCGGGAGGGGACGCGCACAGTTTTGGGCTTGCTCTGGGTGCAGTTTTCTGAAGATATGCCCCTGCTGCAGAAGACCTTGCTCAGATGAGTAAAACTGATGTGGTATTACATAGGAAGAGAAATATGAGGATCAGAGGCTAAGAAGGGTTTTGTATGCAATGCTGAACACCTTAAATTTAGCCTGGTAACTGACTAGCACCCTGTGGAATGACTGTAGAATGGGAATAATTTTATACGTAACACATATTGGGTGGGCACGAGGGACAGTATATGCCACACGTATTGGGTGGGCACAAGGAGCAGAGTCTTTTCTGTTGTGGCACCAGGTATGTGAAACCTCCTCCCCATATAAATGACAAATTTCATGCCCTGTAGGCATTAGGCACCCTGACCTGAATGGCTGAGGCTAGCCTGATCTTGTCAGATCTTAGAAGTTAAGCATAGTTAGTGATGGTTAGTAATTGGACAGAAGACCATCAAAGAATACCAGGATGATTAGGTAGAGGAAGGCAATGGCAAACCACCTCTGTTAGTCTCTTGCTTGAAAACCACACTGGGTTGCTATCAGTCAGCTGCAACTTGACAGCACTTTACAAAAACACAAGCATCAGTAAAAGGCATTTTTATTTTCTCAGGCTTCTATTTGAACTATCCGAACATTTTTATCTTGCTTTCCCCTTCGTGAATTCCTTTTTGCCCCATTCTCCAAGTTCTATATCAACTGTAAATCAGTTATATGCTGATGTTTTATGACTGCAGGTAGTTATATTTTCTCTGTTTCTTTTCTCTGTTCTTTGCCACTTGTTTGATATTTCATATAATATAGTGCTTTAGAGTTTTTATAGCCTCAAGGACATATTATTGAGAGGCAGAGTATATATATTTAAATTAAATAAACAAATGCACCATATAATAAATATATACAATCTGTCTGCCTCTTGATGCTGTCTTCTGCGTACTTATAAAACTGCTACACAGGCATTTTCTTCCAAACTCTATTATAGAAACTGAAGCCTCAGTATTGTATAGAGCCAACGTAAAAAGTTTTTTTTTTGCTTTTTGCACACAGACTTAGCAGCTAGAAATAAAGATGCTTTTTTTGCTGTTAATTTATCCAAATATATTTTATGCATTAAAAAGAGCATATGACTGTTATTTGCATTAGCCTCAGGAATAGGCCGTTACAGATTTTAATTTCAAAAATAAGTTATATATTTAATTAAAATTCATAAATGATGCAGTACTACTAAAAGCATGTGACAAGTATTATTTAAAACTATTGCTACTTTACTGCAAATATCTTAAGATTGACATAATTTTGCAAGTTATATCTCTCCATCACCTGATCATTTATTGCCGATCTGCCCCCCAACCTTAAGAAATCAACATCACAGTCACTGTAATCATACTAAACATATTTTAAGGTGCTTTCCCATTATGACCTCTCTCAAGATAACAAGTGCTACGGTTTAGTAGTACAAAGTTCTGTGTGTCAGAATATCAGCATTGTGTATGTGTGTTTTTACAATACAGAGTAGGATGGATTTAAAAGTGGTAGCAGAACAGAAGGTACCCAAGGATCACTGCACGCAATCAGTGTCATTTTAGAACTAAATAGCTACAGACGCAGTATTGGCATACTAGCAATGTTTAGGAGGATGTTACCGTGACAAGAAGCATCAAATTTACGTTGGGACAAACAGAATTGGTTTGGGCCCAATATTGTGTTACAAAAGCTAGAGCCTTTAGAGAACAATGCTTTAATTGCATTTGACAATTTTTAAACTCTCTGTCGTGCCTGGAACAAGGACTGGGAATGAAGTATGAAATATTGATATCACCTGTGAGAGTTCGTCTTCTGGTTCTTGTTGATCCACAGTCTGAAGAACATGAAGTAAATTTAGACCAAGGGGTGAATGTGCAGTCATCTTTGCAAGGAATCAGGCACTCCTGCACAAGGGAAGGCATAGGTTCCACCCACTTCAGGCATTCACCAATGTCTACTGAATGGTTACTCTCCATAACACATGTAACAACTAGATAAAATAGAGAATAATGAAAACATTAAAAACCCTTGTTACAACTGCATAATCATTGGACTACTTATTAGGAAGGCATACACACAAACACAGACACATCTCTCTATATACATATGTGTACACACACATATATATCTTCAACATTTTTTAAAAATGAAAGATATTGATAGAAAAATGAATACTGGGCACCATATAGATTAAAAGCACCTTGTTTTCCCCCCCACAAACCTGAAACAAAATCTGGGAACAAAGAATGTGTTGTTCAGAAATAGCAATCAATTAATTCCCTTATTTTCCATGTTCTTCCTGAGATACCAACAGAGTCGTTCACCTCAATCTTCCAATTTCATGGGTTACAGAAATTCTAAAGCAAAGTCCATACGACAACTTACATATTCCAATTAATATGCACAATGGGAAAGTTTTCAGCATATAAACAACTGCAAATCCTTTTGGTCACAAGGCACAGTACACCCCACATTACCTTAAAGGGTGGAATTAGGAAAAAAACTGGGGAAGAAAAACAGACTCCACGAATTCGTACTAAACATTGAGATGTATAGAACATACCACAAGCTTTACACACAAAAGGCAATGTTTCCTTCAAAAGTGTTCATTTGGAAGAAGCTATTAAACAGTGAAAATAGTTTTAACTGGGAATGCAATGCCATTTGTATCAGCTGCTTTTTTCCTGGTGGCATATCAACATATGAACATGTAAAAATATAATGTCAATATTATAAACAATGTTTCCGCAATCTTTATTCATACCTGGGTAATTCAAGCACAATTGGTAATGCTCACGTGCTACAAGAACAATGAAAACGGATTCCATATGGCTCTATTCTCAACGATTCGGCACAGCAATTGAATCTGCAACAAGTATGACAGAGTGCCCCCACGCCTAACAATGTTTTGTTGCATAGTAAAATAGTTCTTAATCAATTATTTGGATAAGTAGGGTAGAAATATCAAATATGTCATAACAAAGCTTCTCTCCCACCCCTCCCCCACTCATGAGTCATTAGTGCTGATAATCTCTTATGAAAAGTATACTGCATTACCATGGAGGAAGCTGTGATATCATTTTCCTTTAATTCTGATCACAGAGAGGGAGGGAGGGAGGGAGGGAGGGGGAGAGAGAAAGGGGCCAATTCTGAGCAACTTTGTGTAACAGCCCTTTAAGAACTATTCTAATTATGCTGTTTGGGTTAATTTATCATTAATTAAAAATCAGTCTTCTTGAGTGAACAACAGTCAAAGATATGACAAACTGAAGTTAAATGTTTTGATTAAAATAATTTCAGACTCTCACATAGATCTCCGATGTGTTCTTTTTGTCTAGACCCTGGAGAATCCCATCGCTAATTAATGGCTGGCTGTTTTCCTCACACATTACAGTTCAGCTCCAGTTATCCAGTTAAGTGTTATGATTCTGTGAAAGACTGGAGGTTTTTTTTCCCAATAAAGCTGCAGAATGATGCAAAACCTGAGCAGAGATGACGTTATTACATCTTGCAATAAGCTGGCCATGTCATTATGAACATCACAGATTAATCCCCACTTTAATGATTACCCATGCTGCTTTCATTGCCTCTGCCAGCTGAAATAGATTGAATTACAAAATGTGGAAAAGTTGGATACATTTTAATGCATGTTTTTGAAGTGCAGTAGATTAAGCTTTGAGCTAACAGCATGCCAAGGAAGAAAAATAATCACTTTTAAAACAGAAAGCTGCTCCCCACCCAAGATAGAACTGTACTTTAAATGAGCCTACTGAGATATTGCAGGCCTTTTTTTAGAATGAAGCAACATTTAAGTCAATGTATCCATAATTTTTCCCAAATGGCTCATAACTGAGTTTTGATTTCTTGGATTTAAAATAACTACTGCTGGCCACCTACAGAGAAACTGTTACAAATTGGGAGAGAGTGCTATTAAAAAGGGACACTCCAAAAGAGAGTTAAATATGCTTAAAACAACTGAAATAAGCATTTGTGATGCTACCTTGCATTGCAGCTGAGGTATCATACATGGTACCCTTTGGGTATGTACTGTCAAGTCACATCTCATTTCTGACAACATCATAGAGTTTCAAGGAAAAAGACGTCTGGCAAGACATTCAAGGCAAGAGAAGTTTGCCTGCCTCTGCATGGGTTGGCAGAGTTCTGAGAGAACTGTGACTGGCCCAAAATAACCCAGAAGGCTTCATGTGGATGAGTGGAGAATTGAATATGGATCGCTATCTGTTGTTCAAACCTGGCTCCAGATAGCTTATTGACACGCAAGCACCCTTTTGCCAACAAGTATGCAATACAATTTGAGGTTTGTTGAGGAAATCTTGTGAGTATATGTAAATAATCAGTAAATCCCCCCTTAGGCTGCTGTTGACCTAACTTTGAACAAAAACAGTCCAGAATAAGATCTTTATTGTTGGAGTGTGGGAGCAGGTGAACTGGAAGCTAATCATCACACCCTCGACATAATCTGTGAAAGGGAAGAAATGTGAAGGTTTTCCTAATTTCCTCAGTTGTGTTTTTCCACCAAGTAGGAGCTATGACCAAGAATACCTGAGCATGGGGTTAATAAACTGCATTTGCCTGGAGGAGATCATCACAAAGGCCCTGTTCAGATGAGTGAAACAAAAAGCCCTGTAAATACCCAAATCCATGGACACAACAAGCTTTATGGGTGATCACTGGAAGTCAATGATGTGACTACAAAATTGATAAAGTATGGTCACTTCACCTTACTACAGAAAATAATTGAGATACTCTGCAAAAGCTCACATTTCCAAATGGTCTTCAAGGGCAATCCCATGTCCAGTGCATTCAACAGTCTAATCTCAGGATTCCTTAAAAAAATGTTTTCTTAATCTTCCCTGTTTCACATGCAGAGTACTTACACCATAACCTGCAAACTGCCCATATTCACTGCACTTCTAATTCATGCACAAATATCTAATGACGGAAGTATTTGAACAGCATTCAAATTCCTGACCTGACGCAGTTATTCTAGATCTCTTACATGCATTTTTCTACCATTTCAGGCACAGGCAATGATCTACTTACTGACTTACACATATGCAAACTTTTGAAGAGAACAACAGGGTTTGCTAAAATAAATTAAACAATAAACCAGTAATTGCTTGTTAGGGCACTTTAATTGACTCATAAGTACCATATGCGAATCAGCATGGTTGCAGGAACCCAATTATAGACCTACTTATGAAAATGAGCAAGCCATTTGCATGTAGCAGGCATAGACCCCCTAATTAATTTCTTGATGTCTGTCAAGGGGAAAAAAATCTCCAATGAACAACACTTTGATCAAAATAATGGACTGTGAATGACTGCTGTAGTTCCAATGAAGTAACTTAAAACTTTTTGCATAAAAATGAAACTGTTTTCTTAATAGCTCAGAAAGAGAACTCTGAAATCTATTTTGTGATGGTGCTTCTAAAAATTGGCCACTTAATTTGAATCAAAATTGTACCAGTTCATCATCTCTTCAGTATCTTGTCCTTGATCACTGAACTGGTATATCATAAAAGAATTTTGGGTCAGTTATGGGCAGTTTTATGCTAATTTCACAATACACAGAACGTAGTTGATATATTCACATTGTGTGCATTGCCAAAAGAGAAATTATAGTGATCTATACATTATCTCATAATTTAGAAACTAATTCATCCAACATAACATTCTAAGATATAATGGGATGGATCTGTTTGCATGAATGCATTTAACTTACCTAGATCTTCCCTGGCAAACTCCAAGTTCCCAAAAAGGGTCTATTAATGAGTGAGGTTCTACCTCAAAGGTAAGTTTCAGAGTGTGGGGCTGGGGGGCTGCTGCTCCATCCCTTGGCCTCTGGGGCCTCTGGAATATCTTGTTCCTCATGCCTTTCAACATCTAAGCAAAGCCATTGTGAGGTGAACTGGAGGTTTAGACCAATATGTGAATGACAGTGAACACTATCTCGTGCTTCCAGTAGATAGCAGGGAAGCTGTGGAAACTGTGAACAGGTGTTAAGGGGCAGTTTTGGAATCAATAAGGTATAACAAGTGGAAACTTTATCCCAATTGTGGAGAAATGGCTCCTCTCCCCCCCTTTTCATCCTTCTCCAATCAGGTATCATAGATGTGGAGGACTTTGAAATTCCAGAGGAACATCAGAAAGAGCTACCTGACCTAGGGAGGAAAGATATCTTGACCAAGCCTGACCAGATCAAAAGAGGGTGGGGTCTGGGGACTGATAAAACTCTGGGAAGAGAGGGGCGAGGTCTCTTCTCTTTCTGCTGGGTCGCTGAAGGGGGCAGACCTCTTGCCAGGGCTGTGCAGAGAGCAGCTATTTTTGAACCATGTGCTCACCCAGGGAGCTCACTCAGCCTGCCAAGTAATAAGAACTCTTTGAGAATTGCAACCTTCTAAGCTTTAAGGTCCTTCCCTATTTTCAACAACTGCTAGGGTATGTTTAGGGCGAGGGACAGAGGATTTGTGTTTATATCTCCTTTGTTTTGGAAACCCTTGCTCAATCTGGTGCAGTGCTTGTAACCATTTTATTTTTAATAAATACTTTTAAACCTTAGATGTGGAGAACAGTTTTCCGTACCACAAATGTCTTGAATGTGCTATCTAAATAGGAGGGGGAAGGAAGACTGGCAGCTGGCGAGCAGCTTTTCCTCCAGGACCTCCAATCTACCCTGTGAAACCCAGAGAAGGGAACCCAGGGGAAACTGAGGCTAGGCCTCATGGTAGGAAAGGAAGTTGTGGACCCCTGACCCTCCCCAGCAGGCAGTTTCTCAAACGATCAGGTGGTGGCAGCAGTTTACCCAGAAAGAAAGCTGAAGGGGCAGATGCCTCTTCTGAGTTGTGCTGTGTGGAGCTGTGTGGTGCCCGCCCACTGTCCCGTTTGCCCTTCCCACTGCTGTAAGTGCCATCTGGATTGGACTGTAAGGCTAAAAATTATTGATAACCCTTTACTCTGTCCAATCCCTTCTGACTTACACACACAATTTACTGATCTCCTTATTTTCAATATGAATACAAGGGTGCTAATGATGGCAGGAATTGGCTTTTTTGAACTTTGCCACTAACATAAATACTATCATATATCCTCGAATTATATTTTCAGGAGAAAAAGTTCGGACTCCTTTGACCTTAATACCCACAGTAAAGTGTTTCCTTTTTTATGCTTGACCGTCTATTTTAACTACAGGTGGTTAACAACTGTCCAATAGGAAAGAAAATTCAGTTCTTGTTTTGATGCAACATCACTAAGAGTAATTTGCTTTTATATTTCTATGATGAAATCGTTTCTCTTGTTTTATTGGGGGAAAAACACAGAAAGAACACAGCCAGAATTCTGAGCATTTGGAGATGATCACAAAACTGAAGAGGTAGCATGACAACTATACACTAGAATTTTTGTTTTATTAAAAAAACAAAAACAGTACCATTTCAAAATCTAAAGAATGATTAAATTTGTTTCCCCCCTGCTGGTTACATGGTTCTCCCTAGTTTTGCCTTTTTAAAAGATGGTGAAAACTAGAACACAATGACCACTAGAATTAATGGAAGTATCAAACATACAGTAGAATTTTGTCTATTTTCATAACACTCTGCCTTCTGCACACAAAGATTTCTTAAAGGAAAATTAGAAAGACTTTGCGGATCAACCAAGTAGATTTTAGTAAACAACTCACAAATTTGATAGACCTTTAAATGTATTACATAACAATTAACAGTTTAACAGTGAAGCAGAGTGGAGACCCACAAAGGGGGGGGGGGGAATCTAATGACTAAATGACTAAAACCAGTGGAGATTCAAATAGTTTAACAACTGGTTGTTTACAAGAACCATTTTAACAACCGGTTCTGCTGAAGTGTTGCTTCGGAATCTAAATGACTAACACTATTCTCTTCTGACCCCCCAGTGCCATAACATTCCCTGCCCATAAGCACTGGGAGGATAGCAAACAATTACATCTACTAGTCTCTTCTCTCCCACCCTGTTCCCTCCCCATTCTTTCCCCTTATTCCTGGCTGGACCATACTATACCATCATTCCCTGGTTTGTGTGTAAGGTCACCATACTTTTTGTCAGTGGTGTACCACTAATAGGGACAAGGATATCCCATGTCCCTGTGTGCATACTGTTCTGTCACATGGGGAAGCACCAGGGGGCCAGCTGGGTCCCTGCACCAGGTCTATCACATGGTGCAGTAACCCAGCCGAAGCCCGATGGCTCCCCCCTGTGCCAGGGTGCTGCTTGCTGGCAGAGTTACTTGCCGTGGCTGCAGATCAGCTCCCGCCCCCCCAGGAGGGAAGAAGCCAGCCTACAACTACAGCACCCACAACAAGTGGCCTGCCACCGAGCCCCACCCCCAGCCTCTCTGCAGGCTGTCCCTTGCTGTCCCCATGCCCTGGGGAGGGCAGGAGCCGGCCTGCCACTGAAGTGCCCTCAAGCCCTGCCCCCTGAGCCCCACCCTCCCTGGCCCCCCTGCTGGCTCCCCAGCTCCTATAAATGGGACAGAGGGGACAAGGGGATTCAGGTGGCGGAGAGGGGTGCGGGGAGACAGTCATGCCCCTGGGCACAATTTAACCTCTGTACGCCACTGCTTTTTGTTTTCCCTGGGACTGATTTTGTCTGTTCCATAGTTAGGCACCTTTTAAACTGGTTTTCAAGATGTGGATTTATATGATTATTTAGGTATTAATGCTGCATGCTTTTAATGTTATTCAACTGTACATTTTACATTGTTGTTTGCTAATCTGAGCCAAATTGTGCCAGGAAAGGATGGGATAAAAGTTGAATTAAAATTTTTAAGATTGCCAGCATTAAATAGCTGAATTTATTTCCCCCTCTATTGAATTAAAGACAAGAAAATTTTTGATAAATGGTTGTATTGTTGTAAAATTTGAGAGAATATGTGTATATATTCATTTGCTAGAAAGGATTATAAGAAAAAATGAAAAATAAGGCATCGATATAATAGCTGAATTTATTTTCATATATTTTTATTTGGAAAGAAACTAGATGAACATTTTTGGAACATAAAATCTCATTTGCCTCTGGCTGGCCAAAAGGCCGTAATAAATATCTATCTATCTCATTTGCCTTTGCCCCTTTGCTTGAAGAGGAAAAAAAGGGAGTATGACCCTGCTAGATAAGTTCCAGCTATCAATAACCATGGCATCCCTATGGACTGAGTAGTCAGGATGGTCCTGTCTGACCAACCAGTTCCAGAAGATGGTGACAGGAACTGCTGCTTAAAACCATGGATATTGGATCACACAAACTTTTGGAATAAGGCAAAATGTGAGTAATTTGAATGCCTGTTCTCAGTTTTACTTCCTCTTTCTCAGTTGGATTATTAGATTTAGAATGCAGCATCTGTAAGCGCTAACATTTAATTACAGCTCTGTCACATCAAATGCAGATTTCAGAAATTCTGCAATAAAAAGGTTTACGGTGGAATCAAAGGATTTTATGCCGTGCTGTTCTAAAGTGCGAAGCAAATCTTTAAACAAGCTTTGTTGCATCTTCCAGCTATTGAAATGGTAGCTATTTTTCAGACTTAGCTTGGTGCCAGAACTGAATAAAATAACCTGTGAATTTTTTAAAGTGTTTATTATAGAAAGCAACTTTCAAAAAAAGAATAAAGGATGTCTATAGACATTCATAGAAAACAATAGGCTAAATACATCATTTTAAAATTTCTGTGTCATATAAAATTACTGGGCATTTTCACATGGTCAGACATTATTCCTGCAACTCTCATAATGATGACCGAGTTATCCTTTGATAACAAAAACATTCCTGTCAAGGACTCTAATATCTGCTTAGCAACCTCATTCTAGAACACAATGGTAACTTTTATATTAAATAAAATAAATCAATAGTTCCTGGAATTTCTAGTTTTATTGGTCCAGTGTTGTCAGATCTTAAACAAGGTGTTCTTTATTTTTCTCATTTTCATTCCCAGAGTTCAAACATTCAGGTATCCCTTTACACTTCCTACTAAGTCTAAGATACTTTCTATTTCTTCAGAAAAATAAGACTATACACCTCTACTTACAATATACTTTTTCTCAATGCAGGTGGAAGAATATATTTTGGGGTTCATCCTCACTACAGAAACGTAGTAGATCAGAGAGAGGAAGTATCTTTAAAGTCATATGTATTAAAGTAATCTACTAATATTTCTAATTTTAAGCAAAAAATGAAAAGTATTCAGCCTTCGAGAAACAGAGAATAATCTTGAGGATGTAAATGTAAAGCGTAGTTCTCAAAATCCTTTCTGTTGTTCTTGCCATTAATTTAATTTTGCTATTCTGAGAGCCATTAATTGCATTTCAAAAGGTGGGGATGAGAAGTTACTTTCATCAGCACTTTATAACACACTCTAGAAGAATTCTCAGCTTCTACTTTTCTGCACCTTGGAGCTAGAATATATGAATGCCTGAAGGAAGGGTACTGTCAAGAGAATAGTCATCATCAAGGAACTCTCTAGCTTTCAGTGGCTAAGCGAGTTCACAGGTGCAGACTGCGTTCAGTTAAGCTTATCTATTCAAGGCCCCAGGACAGTAGTTAATTGGGATGATTTGGTTCATCTGGAAGGTTCTGAACAGCAAGGATCTTTCACTCCTTGAGGTGACTTTGCTCTGAGTCTGGAAAGTTTGGCCAAGGCAGCCTCTGGATTGGTCAGTTGGAGTCAGCAGATTATGGCCAGCATTTGCATAAAGATTTGCCATTGGAACAACAGTTATTCACCTTCTCCTTTTACGTTTGCTGGAATTGGCAGGGATTTTTGATGGTCAATAGCTATCTTTCTTTTCTGATGTCTCCCATGTAATACAAAGAACAAGAGATTTTTTAAAAATACCTCTGTAATATGTTGTACCACTTAGGTTCTGGGCTAGCTGAGGTGCTTCCTGATCACATCAGCTTCATTTAGTACTGTAACTGGAGACCCCCAAAGAAACTCGGGATTGTTAAACAGAGGCAGGCAATGGCAAACCACCTCATGCTTTGAAAAACCTACAGCATCATCATAAGTCGGCTACAACTTGACAGAACTTTCCACCCATGAAGATATGTTGCTTTTCTACTAAATAGTATAAAGTGGATGACTAAGTAAACATTTTATGGGAGAGTTAGAGTGACAGATACATATGTTTGTGTGTGTGTGTGTGTGTGTATATACTGTATATGTTTTCTCTCTCAGTTAAAGTAAAGTTCTCCTTACGTTTATGAACTTCTGAGGTAAAAATGGCTGGTCTTTTGAGAGATAACTATTCTAATTTAACATGCCGCACAATCCACATTTCTGCTCGTTACTCAGCTTGACAGGATTATATATTCTAAATATACCTGTTGCCCATCAAGGATTGCTGAAAGTGGGAAGAATGAGATCTCAGCAGGAATTCTTTGTACATGCCTTCTCATAGCCATGGAGTCTTTGTCATGCTGCATGGCCTGTCCATGTTATTTGGTGTAGCGATTGTATTTTGCTGTAATACAGCACTTCCCTATCTGTCATATGTTTGGAGGGGGAGGATTTGAGAGCTAACTCCAGGCATCATTTTCTGTAGCTAAACCCTGGATCAACCATCCTTCCTCCTGTCATTTTACCACTCAAAGGCAATTCACCCATTTTGCTATTTAGCTTTTTAAAAATGGTAAGCATTTCTTGGTTATAAATCCTGATTCATTAACATCACATCCATAAAAAAATTCATTTTGTTCTAATAGCAAACTCCACAATTGAGGGTGTATCACCATAGCAAAGCAAAATAGGGCCACCCACAGACAAGGCAGGGGGTCTCTGGATACTCACACAACTTGCCAGGTTTGCAAAAAATTATTTTGCAAATTAAAAAGGAAAAAAAAACAGATAGATGCACTTTCCCTAGGGGAATAAACAGTAATGAGGACTGAGTAAACTAATTGCTTTCCAGGAAGTACAGAATAGTTGAAGTAAGTTGGGGAGTGGGATTGAGAGAAAACAGCATGGAGAGCGATTGGTCTGCTTGAGCCCTTGACAACTTGAAGTAAATAACTAGAGGGCTTTGAGGCAACACAAGCTCCATGCTCAGTACAACCTAGTGCATCCTTTAAAGAGTGCTCAAAATACATGTTATATAGGTGGGGTGCTGTGTTTTTCCGGGCTGTATGGCCGTGTTCTAGCAGCGTTCTCTCCTGATGTTTCGCCTGCATCTGTGGCTGGCATCTTCAGAGGATCTGTTACATGTTATATATTTAGGCATACACTGAAAAAATTCTAAGCCTGGACCTAAAACATGTATGGGAAGAATGCAGTAGGCATTTGGAGACATATGTATCCAACACGCACACTTATCAGGGAGCTATGAGTGCTGAAGCTCCTTACTGAGAGTGTACTTGGTAGCAAACCTGTGCTACCAAGGGGCAATATTGAGGGACAATCTAGGCCCCTTCAGGTGTATTGTAAGAAAAATAAAGTAAATAAATTATCCATCCAATTGTGATCATTGTTCAGTAGAAAAGGAGGGGAGAGGTTCATGGTGTTGTCTAGAACTGTTGGTGTCAATAATGATATAGGCAACGAATGAATACATGAATGAATGAATGAATGAATGAATGAATGAATGAATGAATGAATGAATGAATGAATGATATAGGTAATCAACATTACTATTAAAAAGATATAAAATTAATAACCACTAAGTTATTTATTTTATTGTAGATGCAGTCTCATACTGGTTGTTTAGAGACTCAACTGTTGTTGTTTTTGTCTATTTTAGTTTAGTTTAAGAGCCAGTGTAGAGTAGAGGCTAAACTAGCTGTGTAGGATATAGGGGACTGCTGGTTAAAATTCACACTCCAACATGAGCTGGGGCCAGTCACACAGTCTCAGTCTAACCTATCTCTCAGAGTTATTGTGAGATTAACATGGAGGAGAGGAGAATGATGTAAGTTTCTGTGAGTCATTTCTACATTGGAGAGAAAGGCAGGTTATAAGTAAAAAAAAAACAGAACAAATACAAAAAGATGGGATCTTTAGTGATATTTTTGCAGACAAACACTTAATTTTTAAAAAAAGAAAGAGAAAAACCTATTAAAATGCAAAGTGGAAAAATGCTTATCAAACATTAATAGTGTTCAGACATACAGAAGATCATATTAGCCTCAGGGTGAGAAGTTGTTACACCTTCATATGAACGTTTAAGGCAATGAAAAGTAGGAGACTGAGAAACCACTGGCATTGAGTTATTGCAATGGACCTCTGGTGCAGTGCCTTCCTAATTCTTAAACCTGTACTCCTCAGCTGCCTTTGAAGAATTATATTAGCTTATCTGCGTGTGTGAGAGACAGACAGACAGACAGACAGACGCTGATCGATAGCTTGAGGCAAACTCTGCTGTGACACCAGTCACATTGCTCCCTTTGAACATGGTCTAACTCACAACAGAATTTCTACATACACAGGTCCAAATGCAGCTCATGACAGTTCTCTTCCTAGGACTAGCAGAGGACTGCCTGCAAACTTCTGGTATGCATGCACAGCTTTAATTGGAAACATTGCTCTTCTAAAAGAAGTGACCACAGGTAGAAGGAAGAAAGAAATTCTATTACTGTAGTTTCCTTTAATCATGGGGCAAGGAAATATTAATTCGTCATTTGTAGCATAGCCCTTTTTTCAACATGCAATCTCTGAGCCAAGCTGATAAATATTGGTTATGCATTGATCCTGTAAAACACAAACAGGGCTAACTTGTTATGTAGAATCAGTGAAGCAAGGAGGGAGAGAAATCTTTTGCTATAAAAGTAAGTGTCCAGGAGAAAGAAGGAACTACAAACTTTTATAAAACCATGTGGTTCCAAAGCAACCATAGGGTATCTGTTATTTAAATTCATCCTTCCTCCTAGTCCTAATTCACTTACAGTCACCCTGAGTCCGCTGGGTATAAATTACATTAAATAAATAAAATACACAATTTACGTTCCATTAGCTATAATGATCCTTCCAAACAGGAATGATGATCAATTTGATGTGAATGTCAGGTGACATATGCCCTGAACAGATGGCATCCATCTTGCTGTTCAAAATCCAGCTTGAACTACATGCCAGACAGCTTAACATCTGCACAGTTGCCATTTGTGGTATGGGATAATGGTTTGGCTGCCCCTTTCCTGTCTTTCCTTTCAGTGTAGGTATTTCATAGGCAACCAGCTGTGAGACGCATCCTTTTAATAGTAGTCTAGTTTAAATTGGGACACCTTTTATTGACAGGCAGCATGGTATATAGTATTTAGAAGGTTTGGCAGACCAAGGTTCAAGTTGCAACTCCAGCTTCAAGCTCTCCGGGTGAACTTAGCCCTGTAAACTGTCAACCTTACCTATTGTGAGGAGAAAATACAAGAGGGTAGAATAATGTATACTGCTCTGAGAGGATGGGGCTGGATAAAAATGTAGCAAAGAACAAATAAGTCAGTATAAAGACGACTGTATTTCTAAGATCACTTAACCAAAACCAGTTAAGAGTCACTCCATGCATGAAGCCACTGTGTGTATAGCTGTGGCCTGCCTCTCCAACTTCACAGCTGTAATTTGAGGCTATGAATATCCTAAAGTAGTCTGCTGCACATGAGCATTATGCGCAGCCTGCCATTTCACACACACTGAACCCACTAACGCATATTTTAAATTGTCAACATATTATAATATATAATTACTGTTTCCAAGTTAAGCATTAATCAAAAGCAATCACTCTTTTTTATCAATGGAAGATAAAGTTATTACAGTGGAAGGTGAAGGGCAGCCTTCATCACTGTGTTATAGCCCAAGGAACAGAACCTGTGAAAGGATCCTAGGTATAATTATCCGGAGTGTTGGAAGCATGTCTTCATTTTCATCTGTGGAATTTTGGAGGGCATGGAGACTGACAGGAGAGACTGACTTCTGGAAGCCAAAGGACTGCAAGGTTAGACTGGTAGAATTTCATTTCTATTTTTCCTGAGGTCACACAGAGGTAGGAGTGCCAATTCAAGATGGGGAAAAAACAAGATGAAAAGAAATCAGCTGCCTTACAGCCACCACACACAACAGATACAGCTAACAGGAAGCAAAAAATTCAACCACTGAGGAAAATGAAAAGTTAAGCACAGTATATCCACAAGGACATTACAATCTCCAATAGTTTAGGACCTTCAAGAATAAATTTTCAGATTGTTATATGTGGTCCAAAGATCTCAGTAAGCAAGATCAGAGCTAACTGTGTGTATATGGTGTGTATATAGTCTTTCAGGAAGCAAGATACAGTCTGACCTTGCTTACTAAGATACATAACCAGGTATAACAATCTGAAAAAATGATACTTAAAGCTCCTGCTCTATTCCAGTAATGAAGGGGATTATCTAGTTAATGAACTGGCCCTACTTCTTGTGTGGGTTTTAGAGCTTGGTCAGAAATGTTGCATTTAGTATTTTAAATCATTTCAATGGTAGCCTGTATTTTAACAATCTGAACCGAGAAAGACCTAGTGGCTGAAACATGTTTGGTTTTAATGGATCCCCACCCATTTGTAATGCATTAGAGCAGTGGTTCTCAACCTGTGGGTCGCGACCCCTTTGGGGGTCGAACAACCCTTTCACAGGGGTCGCCTAAGACCATTGGAAAACACATATTTCCGATGGTCTTAGGAACCGAGACACAAATAATTTTATGGTTGGGGGTCACCACAACATGAGGAACTGTATTAAAGAGTCGCGGCATTAGGAAGGTTGAGAACCACTGCATTAGAGTTTTTTTTTAATTGTTGCACATAACCCTTAAGTGCCCTGACCCAGATAGCCCCAGGCTAGCCTGATCTCATCAGATATCAGAAGTTAAGCAAGGTCAACTCTGGTTAGTATTTGGATGGGTGACCTTTGAAGAATATCAGGATTGCAACGCGAAGGCAGGCAATGGCAAACCACCTCTGAACATTCATTTCTTTGAAAACCCTACAAGGTCAACGTAAGTCAGCTATGACTTGATGGCACACGCACAAGCCCTTAAGTATTCATTTGATTGTTAAGCTTCCTGTCAACCTTCTTGATCCCCTGGTTTTTCTGGGTTGAAGTCCATGCTATGACTAGAAGTAGAGGATATTCAGTTACAGCAACATGTAAAAATGTTAACATAAATGAAAAAAGGGATTCTTGTTGCTTTATACTAATAATTTGGACAAGAAAAAAGACAAGCAAAAACTGGGATCAAACTGAGGGAAGTTAAGTATTTCAATTACTGTTAACTGAAGTAGTCAGTGTTAAGATGTTACACAAGAAATAAAACTTAATTTGTGGAAGTTATAGGGATTTATCTTTTTTTAAAGAAAATGCATTAGAAGTCTGGATTGGGAGGGAAAGAAAGAAATGAAGTTAGACGAGAGCCAGTACTATAAATAACACATTTAAAGTCAATCTGAAATTAAATCTGCAATAAAAATATGTAAAAATTTAATCAACAATAAAACCTAGTTCCCAAATAATGTTGACTATGAAACACACTACAACTCAAGATTAGGTGGCTGTTCAGAAGAGCATAAGAAAACCTTTGCAAAGTTTACAAGCTATTTCTGTATCAGGTCTTTATAAGGCATTGATACAACCACAAAATTTTACAATCTTAATTTGTGTTTGATGTGGTAGGTGAATCTCTAACCCTGCCGCACACTAGTCTGGTGCGAAGCTGCAACTAATAGACATCCTAATATTACCCCAGGGCAAAGAAGGACCTATGAGTCTTTGCTAGGGGGCAATATTTTCCTCAAGAGACCTGCTGCAAATTGCTTTAAGGTAGAGTGAAGATAGCAAACATTTATTTTCCTTGATATGCACTTCACTAGCAAGCTGAGCCACAGGCATTCAAATGCCTTCAGTTCCATTAGGGGTGTAAAATTATATTGGGATAATGGATGTCTTGAAAGTGGTAGCCATTTAATAGCAGATAACTGAGACCTAGGTTAAATAAAGACTTTTAATTCCAGAAAGTTTATGTAGCCTTTCACTACCGTTTTAATAGCTACAATTTTAATAAGTGCTTCACATCTAAGCAAGAAATAGGCATATTCTCCCAGAAAATTTGGCGCAAATCAACAAATGAATAACTAGATCTCTGTTCTCTCATTTTCATGTTTCCCCCTGAAATCCACCTTATGGTACAAATTAATTTCCCAATGTTTGTTTAATCAATACACAGTCACTGGTTTGCCTATTAATCTCTAGGGTAGCATTTTCCAAACTTTTTTCCCATGGCCCATTTATTTTAATTTCTTTCCTCTGTGACCCACTAAAAATTTTATGGCCTATTTATCAGTAAAATAAAACTAATTTCAATGTCACCTCAGCTCACGTCTGCCCGTGCTGGCTCAGCAAGGGTGAACCCAGCCCTGCGCCGGGTCTCATATGTATGCAGCAGTGTCAGGGAGGCTCCCCGGGGTGCTGCTTCCGCCCCCACCTCCCTCGTGGTACCAGTATCTGCCACGAGCTGTGGCTCTGTCCCCAGCCCCTTTCTGGGTGGTTGGCTAGCCAGGGAGGAGCCCCGAAGCTGCTGTATCATCCTGGCTGGTCTTGCTCCAGGTGGGTGGTGCCTTCCGAGCAAGGACGGAGGTGTTGTCGGCCTCAGCCCCAGACATTAGGTGACCCAGCATTTTGCTTTTGTGACCCAGTACTGGGTTATGACCCGCCATTTGGGAAACACTGCTCTGGGGGAAAAATCTATACCTAAATCAAGGTGGCAAACTAATGAAACTATAGGACCATTCTGTTATGCTGCAGGTTACCACTTCTATACACCAAGGCTGTGTCTGTGCCATGGGAAATGGCCAAAGTACCTTTATAATATTCTGACTCATTTCTGCTGCTACCCACAAGATACCAATTGCATGCAGTACAACTGGTCTGAATGATACTGCTATAGTGTGTTCGGTAATGGAAGCTTTTGTTTGGGAATTCTACTATAATAAGCCAGGTTCATTTACAACAGAAGAAGAGTATAACAGGTCACAGCCCTATGTACCATGCCAAGTACTGGTTGATTTAGGAATGCATCATGCCATTCCTATTTAAAATGACTTCATTTTAAACAAACGTTTGAATGTTAGATTGTTTGTTTTTGAAAGATATATAGCAACATTAAAACTGCCACAGTCCTTCTCCCTCATTCCCAGCACAAAACCCACTCTCCACTTCCCACTGCTCTTAGAAAAGCTTTTTTTCCTTATGGGCAAACAACTTTGCATGTGCTCCTGGAAGACTGCAAGAAGTTATTCTGCACCTATAATGTAACTAAAACAAGGATAACAGTCGCTAACTTTGCTGCCATTCTCTGTACATTTATATAACTTCAGTGACTTTCTCAGATAATTCCATTTCATATACCAGTGATTCCAAAAAAATAGCTTGTGACTCACCAGAAAATCCTAGGAGCTGTTTCGCTGCCAGAAGAATTTACAACAGATAATTTAACATGAGGTTATATAAGGCTGGTTTTAGTGTCAAGAAAGGACAGGAGCACTCCAGTAGGCTATGGAATCTCTCTTGAGGAATGGTTGTATTCTCTAAAGCAGGGGTGGGGAACCTTTTTTTCTGCCAAGGGCCATTTGGATATTAATAATATAATTTGCGGGGCTATACAGAATTATCAACTTAAAAATTTGCCCTTCTTGGCATGTGCATTTTCTCACTCTCTCTCCTCTGGTTCCTACCAGATTGCCTTTTCTCCCTCCCCCGCCTGTTTTTTGACTTGGCCTCGCCTCAGTCCTCTCCTGATTCCCACCTTTCCTGTTGTCCCTGCCCTGGAGCAGTGTGGCCAGTAGGGCACTGGGTCGTCAGGGGTACCCAACAGCTTTTTAGGATCTAGTGGCGCAGCAGGCAACTTCTCCCACATATGCCGGTCCCCTCCCCCTGCCTGCCTCCCTCCCTCTATTGTCTGAGCAGCCTGGCGGTGGTCAAGCACAGGAGGGATGGGCAGCGGTGGAGCAGGGCACAGATGACAGCGTTAATTGCCTGCCTGAGTGGTTGCAGCCAGATTGAGCTGATGTGGACATGAGCCCCGCAGCATAGAGAGGAGCAATCTGAATGGGAGTTGGAGCAAGGCCAGACCAAATTATTTCAAGGGCCTTATACGGCCTGCGGGCAGGATGTTCCCCACCCCTGCTCTAAAGATAGGGCCAATTCAAGCAATGCACCCACTGAACAGAGCAGCCACACTACTGCACTTTCCCAGTTACTGCTTCTGCTGGTGTGAAGGTTGTCCTCAAGGCCAGGAAAATTTCTGCATTACCACCACAGAGCTTGAAACATGATGGCCCTAAACTGGAATAATCAGTGTCATTCTCAAAGCATCTACTCTGTGGCCATCACTTTAGAATCAGCCCTTATTCCAGCTCTGCATTTGTCTGAGACACATATGCTGGTCTTCAAGTTAGTGAGGGTATTTTAAATGCAGTTCAGTGCTGAAAATTGAGGGACTGGCTGCAGGCGTATTTTGTATAAATATATTTAATGCTATGTTAGTTTGAGCACTGATTACTGCAACACACAAGTCTCAAACTGGAAAACAACCAAACAGTAGTATGTGTATTTTTTAAAAAAAATCTTATCTTTCTGTCTGTCTGTCTTCTGTTACATTTAAAATCAAGTGTCTTCTCAACCATTACAGAACATTGCCTATTTTATGTAAAATGAAAACAGAGATGCTGTTAGTAGTAAGTGGAAGGTTACTTTGAAATTGATTTTAAAAGACAGGGAAATTGCCCTTTAAAAAGTACCAGGAGGAACTGGCGAAATCAAATGCATTTCACCTTTTTGTAACTTGCCCAACAAGAAACACAGAAGTACAGAGCTTTGAATACCATTAAGAAATAAGTCTATCTGTGATGTGGTAAAGATAAGGGGGGGGGAAAGAATTGGGACACATATGCACCATGTTTTACGCATCACCTAAAACATTCTTCACTACTGAGGAGAAATAAAAATGTTTTACCGAAATTACCTCAGGGCAGACCTGCTTTTTTAAGCAAAAAAAAGAGAGAGAAAGGAATTGCTATAATGAACAAGCTAGCAGGAGTAGATGCTAAAAGATGAATTTCTTATATTTTCTTCTAAAAATGGGTATCTACCAAATACAAAGAAGCATTTTGCTTTTTTGGCCTGTAAGAATAAGTGCCTTATTGGCAATTGAGAAGTCTCAAAAGAGTTGTCTCCTAGGGAGAGATGAGCCTGCAATTAGATTTACTGATCTTATGGTAATGTCTGTTGCAGGGGTCATTATCACTAGGAGCACATTCTTTTCTGCAGTTGTTAGCATTTTTGCTAGAATTGCATGTTTCTTCCCTTTTTTCTCTCCTAACTTTAAAATAAAATGGGAGTACATGTAAAGAAAGCTGCTGTCCATAGTTTCACTTGCTTTTTATAGTAGTCATTGTTCCTTTATATTACCAAAAAAAAAAAAAAAGGAAGACACTGAGGGAAAAAAGAAGACATCTTAATTATAATAGCTGCAACTCAGGTACTGCTCCTACTGTATTATTAAAACTTAATACTGGGCTTCTTACATTTCTCCGATCAAGTTTAACAGCAGGTAGATAATGTCACCATATTACAAAGAACACCATCAGACTTTTTAAAAAAGGAAAAACAAGTTCACTTGATGCCAAAACAAAGATTTTAAAAAATGGAAGACAGTACATAAATGCTGTGATTTCAGAAGCAGAACTGGAAGGGCTGGGAAGATCTCTTAGTTCCATAGTTCCAGTCCTGAGTCCCTATTTTCTGCATTCTCAAGAAACAGTATCCTATTCCCTTTCTTTGTGCACTTCCCTTTGTAAAAATATTATATTTATATATCTTGACTAGTCTCCAGAGACCTGCATGTTCAAGGAAAATTGGGACATGTTTTTTATTCCAGACTGCTGAGCTTTAAAACATGGCAGATTCTTTTTGAACAGAGGGAAGTTTCCGAAGTAGTTTTAGAAATGGAGGCCGGGGGGGGGGTTCAAATAAAAATATGCCGAATAAGATTTTGAGTTTACCGAAGGTATTCCTTTAGATTGTAGCCCTTTTTTAGAAAGCTTTAAAGAACTTTTAAAATGTTTTGTTTCTTGTTCTGCCCTTAGTGAAATATATACATTTATTTATTTAACCAATTTCCATGTTGCTTTTCTACACAATTCAGACTTCCTCAATGTAGCAAACACAAAACATTCCGAAAGCATTTTAAATACATACCTACACCCTCACGTACGTATAACAAATAAATGTAATGTAAACACATAAAAATATAAATACATAAGGCCAGAGAGGACAGCTAATAAGTGATAATGAAGGAACAGCACCAAACCAAACAAAAAAGACTTCAACAACAGCCATTTTTTCTTTTTGTTTTGACAACTTTCAAAAGATTCACAATTCAAACTCTAAAATACAGGAAAGCAAGCCTTACTGAATTTAGATCCACATCCTGATAGGTTGGCTTACAATTGCACTATAACTAGCCTTCTTTTAAAGTCTACAGATTAAATTTATAGGATATCAGCTATTTCTTGTGACTATTTCCAGATATTTTTGTTTACCTCACAGCACATTTCTAAATATGTTCATTTTTCCATGTATTAATTTGGAACATAACGGGCGGGAAACCTTTGCAGGGCAGCAGAGTTCATGCCTGCTCTGGGGGCAAGGATCCCTAGGCTGCAAGGCCATCCAGAATTTTCACCGGGGTAAATGTCGACCCAGGATGCTAGATAGCAGCATAAAACTACTCAGGAGGTCAAGTTCTCAAGTTCAGTCAGCCATGTTTGTCTCTGCAGCAACTTGGCAAGTTCACAGGAGGCATAGGCCTGGCATTGTTTGTTTCTGTAAAGGTTGCTTGCATCTAAGAATCCAGAGAAGAAACTTTTCAGATATCCTATATAGGAGCATTTGTTTGGTTGAAATAGGATCCACGACAGCAGAATCATCTTACTCCCCAGATTGGAAGAACCAGCTTTACCTCCCACCCACCCCGCCAATGTACAGATGCACAAACAGGCTCAAGATACACATATTCTCATCTCCTCCACTTCTTTTTCTGTAAAACAGAGTTATGAACAATATAGGATCAGGCAGACATTGTTCTCATTAAGACATTCAGTATCCCAATAACATTATAATGGCAACAATATTGTTGCCCAGAGAAACGAAGGTCAAATGGTGGTCAGAAGTACCAAAATTGAAAACAGCCATTTAGTCAAAAGACAAGAAACCACAGTATTAAAGCATCTGCTGCTGTTAGCTTATTTTTTGCTCTTCTAACTTGCATTTTAAGAAACACTAGAGATTCAAGTCACTTTTTCTATTATACACCCGCAATTCCTACTGCACAAAGATCAAAAGATACATGCAACTGCAGGACAAAAAGAAGAAACAGGACCAATTATTCTGACACTCCCCAGTCTTCTGAATATTAAGTAAATATAAAAACTGATAATTATCTCATTCATCTGGAGATAGGTTTTTGGGAACTAAAATTTAATGAGAAAACAATTTAAAGCTTTGAACAGCCATTAGAATTCCTCATGCATGTGTCTTTTCTAAGAAAGCACTGAAGTTTGAAATTCTAAAGTGTCAATAGCAAATAGTAAATAGCAAGTGTTTCACTAGAAGCATAGAAAACAGCCTAAAATGACCCCATGTATAATGTTTACTGAACTTTACAAAACCTTGCTATTAACCTGATAAAGATATAAATATTTGCTTTATGCAATTCATTAATGGATCAGAGATTTACATAAGAGTGAGCTATCATAATAAAGCACCTGATGAGTAGAAACAATTCAGTAGTATGACTATGGCAGCCTTCTGTGAGATTAGATTTTTTCCCCTAATGTCTGAAAATATAATTGGGATGACGAATTACACCAATGTTTGGTGCTGTACCCACATATCCCTGGTCTACGTTCAAACCTGTTTCACATTCTTTCTACTTCATCATCCACCCCAACCTAATATTCAGTACACACTGCACCATGCGTACAACTACTCTCCCTCCTCCACAAAATCCACTTATCTTCTCCCAGTGCAAGCCTGGGCTGTTGTTTGCTGCCCTGCTTTGTTGTTCCAAAGTTAAAGAAAAATGGCACCCAGCTCTCCTTCTTAAAAGTCTAGTCAGATCAAGCTATGGAACTCAGTAACCGATGCCTAGAGAAGGTAATGGGATAGATAAGGGTCAATATATTGATCTTAAATCTACACAAAACAGAGGTACTGTTTGGACAGTGCTTGAGGCCCAAGTCAGCCTGTTCCACAAGGGATTGCATTCTTCTTGAAGAAGCAGGTTTGTAGCTTGAGGATGCTGCTGGATCCTGGCCTGTGGCTGAAGACACAGGTCTCCTATCTACAAAGCTCTCCACCACATTGCCCTTTTTGTGAACTTCAGCAGATATGCTTGCTACTGCCTTTCCTTGAGAAATGTGATCTAGCCATGGTGATTCATGATCTGGTCACATCCAGTTAGATAGCAGAATAACGTATGATTAAAAATTACCGTGGAACATAAAAGATCTTCTAATACAGTGAAGTTCCAGACATAGTCATTGCCTCTCTGCTCCAGAAATTAAAACTCCAAATTGGTTTTCAAAGAGGTAAAACAAACATTTGAAAAGTGGATCAGATTTTCATGTCCAGTGTAAAACCACAAATATCTACAAAGTTCTCCACCATTAGAATCATACCATTAAACCTAAAGAGAAATTTCTCAGTGGGCCACTGCCCTAGAGGACTGTTGGTGGCCAGGGTTATGCTGAAGCAAGTCCCAGAAACACTGCCCAAGCCTCCTTCGTCCAGATCCATCATCAGGCATGAGCAGTTTGGGTCTCACCAGTTGTCTCCTTCTGTACTGCTTCCAGCTTGGGAGGGAGCTTAATTCCCATTATTGCCCCACTGATTTGAGTAGCCCTGCAGTGCTGGCTTACAGTACAGAAGGGATTGCTCAGCTTGACTTACCCCAGGGCAATTTTCACATCTCTATCTGCTTCTAATTAGAATCTGTTTTTCTTTGTTATTGTTTATGCTTCTGAAGACCTCTGAATGACCTGTGGTCTTTGAACATGTGAAGTCAGTGGAACCAAACGCAATGTCAAAAATGGGTGATCAGAGGTAAGGTGCAACTTAACAACCACCAAAGGAAAGGCAAAGCTAGAGTTTAGAGAAGGATGATCTGGCAGAGGTGCACAGGGATATAACAAGACCGACATGTCTCTGAACGTTTGCTGGGAAACCAAGCATTTGAAACACTTGATGATGAAGCAGCAAAGGTCAAGGGTGTTTTTTTAAAATGCATCTTTATTTTTTAGACAGAAATAGTAACAGTTAAGTTCATGATAATAGGCTAATGGCATACTCACAGGATGGGTGGGGGAACAAATACTATGGTGGCATGAAAACACTATAGAGGAATTGCCTATTTATGGGCTCAATAAAAGATAATGCATTCTGCAGGTAAAATGTTTTCTAAAGAACTCTCTTAAGAAATTTATGAACCATGTTTACTAGATGATTATTGAGGGCAAGTTAATATCATGTAGATAATTAAGATGGAAGTATGTTATCCAAATAATAATGTGCAAACAAGGAAGGGGAACAAAACTTAACCCTGTAGTACCTGAAAGGTCAAGAACATGTATAGTTGGCTGTTAATTATAATATAAATACAGAGAGAGAGAGAGAGAGAGAGAGAGAGAGAGAGAGAGAGAGAGAGAGAGAGAGAGAGAGATTAAAATCATCAGAATATGTTAAGGCCTCATAATAGCCTACTTTACAAATGTTGTATTGCATATAGATAGCACAAAAGGGTCGCACAAGGCAATTTTTGAGCCTTGAGAACCAGATGGATTTCAGCCAAATGGCCTTCTTCAGTGGTCAAAGGTAAAATATCTGGCACCTGGGTATTTCACAAAATTCAAATAATCAATAAGGGATTGATATACTGTGCCAATATGTGCCCAATTCTGCTACAGTGAGATCTTATATTGTATCTAAGTCATATGATACTTAAGTTTGCAGCCATCTGGCACAGTATATCAATCCCTTGGTCATGGGATTTGCCATGTTGGCAGGGGCTGCTGGGAAGTGTAGTCCATGAACATCTGGAGTGCCATAGGTTCACCACCACTGATCTAGATTGTAGTAGATTTGTTATAGCCTACTATCAGCCCTCAATATCAATGAGTATAGCCACAAAAAAGAGCTCTGACTATTATCATACATTGCTTGGTGAGACTAGTGATTACGTGGAACAGTTGAACACATTAAGACGAATAAAGTATGTTTTATCATTCGGCTCTACCACTGGGTATGAGTTCTCTACCCTTGATCCTCTACAATATGGTCTCTAGCCTTGACCCTTCTGACCCTAGATGGGTGGGCCCTGTAACCCTATCCATGCCATACTTGGCCTCCCAAGAATTGTCTACTCCAGGGGTAGGGAACCTTTAACACTCAGAGAGCCATTTGGACCCATTTTCCATGGGAAAAGAGAACACTTGGAGCCGCAAATAATTTTTGACATTTAAAATAAAGCAAAGCAAAGCAAAGCAAAGCCTTTATTGGCATACATAGAACAACAGTAACAAAACACAGCAAACATAAAAAATTTAATTCAGAACCAGTAATAATATGTATATACCTGAGGTTATCCTTTTTGCCTTTTAAATATAAAGATAACACTGTATATATTGGGGGGTTTTACCTTTTACTCCGCTCATTCTGAGAAGCGCATGGATGAGTCCGCCCTGCTGCCTGCAGGGCGGGCAAGGATGGGGCCAACGGCTCGGCTCGTGGAGCCACAGTGCAAGGGCAGAAGAGCCGCATGCGGCTCTGGAGCCACAGGTTCCCTACCCCTGGTCTACTCTAAGTGGAAGTTGAATGGAAGCAGTGCCTTCCACATAGACTATGAGCACATAAAACTGTCTTATGAAGATTCAGATCATTGCTATATTTCATCCTACTATAAGTTGGAAATTGTTCTTCAAGGTCTCCATCAAACGTCCTTCCTACCCCTGCTAAGTAATTTTTTTTAATAGGGGAATGTTGGAAATTTAACAACAAAAAAACAGTTGTTGGATCTTTCTAATGTCCAACATTTTGACTAATTTCACTGCTAGTGGACTTAGAAATGATCTACGAAGCAGTTATTCCAAAGTCCTGGATAGTCAAATGTTTCGACCTAACAGAAGGATACAAACCTAGTATTCATTAGCGACACAAAGATATCCTAAATGTAAAAGACAGAAAAGACCTGATGTCTGAAGACATCTGCTGTGGCTAACTGTACCAGAACTGAACTGCATTGGTCTGCTGCATTATGCACTGAATAGAAGCCACATTAATACAGCAGTAAATATTTGCCAAGATTAGATGGGTGTATGTAAATATACTGGGATAGAGAGATGGGTTATGAAAAATATAAGCTCAAAAGAGCAATATATTCTGCACTTTCCTCTTTCCTTTGGTTTACTGAAAACTAATTTAGTCCCTGGAGATACACATGCAAACTAATTATTTAAGAAACCCAAAGATGATCTGTTATTTTCTCCTAAAATTTGGGGAGCATGCTTCCTAAAACTACAAGGCAGTCTTCAATAGAAGAATATTTACTGCCTCAGGTTCAATAATAATATTTTATCAGGCAGCATCCATTTTGATGCTGACCTTCTTTTAAATAGCCCTGTTGTTTATCATATCTTCCCCTGAAAATCAACTTGAGAGTTTGCTTCATTTGGTGCCATTGAGAATAGATGTCCACATATTAATCCCTTAAGTTTGAAATCAATAAATCAAAGACAACAATAAACACTCTGGATGCATTCTTTCTGCATTCCTCTCAGTTTCAGTACTTGAAACTATTTAAAGCTCTTCTGCATGGAATTTTTCTACCCCTTATACAAAAACTATGTTTGCTTTTTCAACTGAAAGAACAGAATAAAGTTTAGCTATTTCAGACTTTTAAAACAACCCGGTCTACTATGTCAAAACAAACACTGCATCCAAATTATTACTGCTCCAAACTGTGCAAAGTCCCACATGAACATCAAAGGACAGTGGCATCCGATGTCTTTCCTGAAGATTCTGTTCAACAAGTCTCTTATGAGGTCTACCCATTTACCAAGAGCCTGCCGAACCAAACAAGAAAATATGACAGTTCAGATTTGTGTGGATCCTGAAGTTTTAAGGAAATAGGCCTTGCAATGAAATAATGAAACCTCTTTGATAACCAGGCCCAGTAAACAATTACTGGAACCAAAATACTCACTTAAATTGCCCTGTGACATACTGGAATTTCTTTCTTTTGTGTCAAATGAGAGGGAAATCTTTCAGGTATCCCCATTACCATTACAGAATTCAACCTGTAGCCATTGCTCAATGGGAAAATAGCTATTGGGGATGTAGACTGTAGGCTTAAGACCATAATGTAGAAGTTAAATGTTGAGAAGCTCAGCACTTTCTTCCCTGCTGGATTGCAGCCCCAGTGCTTAAAGCATTTTTATGCCACATCAGAAAGGAATCTATAATTTTTTACAAAAATGCTTAAAATCATTTCAGCATGCTATATGAGCAAGACGATTCTTATCAATCAACCAATAAATGTTCCATAACTAAAGCAGAAATAGAAACCCTTTTTTGCATGACAGATGCCAACAACATTAAAAAAACCTCATTGGTAAATTATTGCTTGAAGTGAAGATTAGTAGAACACACAAGCTTTGCCTACTGGCAACATTTTAGAAAGCAATTATGAAACTTATGAATTAAAGATTTCTGTTGTTAATGTACTGAAAAGTTATCTAGTCATATCAAACATTTCATTAGTTGCAATGGATTTATTTGCAGAAAGACTCCTGCAAGTATTAGGTATAATTTCTATAAGCAGGAGCCTTGCTCTGCAAGCCTACTTTATTTGGATGAAACAAAATGCAATCAATCTTGCCTGTTCAATATTCATGATTCTTTGTTCTAAAACAAAAATGAAAGGATATTCATGAATGTGTATATCTGAGAACGGGAGAAGGTGAAAAAAAATGATTAATTCAACCCCAAAACAGTGACTAACAGAAAAGCAAGCTAATTTTACTTTAAGTTATTAGCTACAGATATATTTTCCATTTCAATTAAAAGAATTCAAAATTATAATAATTCCCTCCATTTCCACAGTAGATTCTGCCTAGTTCTAGAGGAAAACTTTTTTGAGAAAGACTTGTCAAGGAGGATAAAATTATATTTTTTAAAGCCAGTGGAAATTCTTTTAACTTGATTCAAATAAAACACGGGCCAAGATGATGTAGACTTAGATATTATATCAGTACATTTGATTTACTTGCATTCTCAACAGCAGGCAGGTAATTCCCATATAAAACTTTATTCTTAAGCTGCAATGACCTTGACTTTTTCTGCAAGTTCAGGAATATCGTTTCAAGGAAGAGAAGAAGTCCCAGGGAGTTCTCATAGATAAGATAATGAACTGTCAAATATACCTTATGAAATACAACTGCTGTTTCCAAAACAGAAACTCTGATTTAGTGTTTGTTAACAGACAATTTTAAAAATTATGACTGAGTCTGTGTATGGAACCAGGGATGACAAACTCTGAATTACTCATTTGTTTATCTCATAAAGCATTGGCTTGTACCACAAAGACACCTACCATCTTACCAAGAGAAGGAGGAGTGGGGGGGGGGGTGTTTGTTGGTCAACATGTAAATTAAATCTTGAAGGAGTAGGTATAGATCTTCAATGATAGACATACTATTTTTAAAAAGTGGAAATCTAAACTTCTACTACTGCAAATGATTGGGATGAATATGTGAATCAAAGACTCCAAGTTACTATTAAGTGATTTACAGCCCAATCCAGGGGTGGGGGTTGAAAGTAGTTGAGGAAGTGGCAGGGCCCTCCGCTGGTGAAAATGCTTCCCCTGAGGAACATGCCCCATTGGGGGGCAAATCCACAGGCAGACAGTTGCCATGCCTCACAGGATGCCTTAACGTGGCTTAGAGTGCCATGTCAGAATCCCTGCCAGCTCCACCAACATAGCTGGGTGTTCCAGAGGCATGGCTGGGGGTCATGCTTCCACCCTGCCATTGCCTCCCAGGACACCAGTGCACACTGAGTAAGCACACTGAGCTCAATAGGGGGCTTTCTGGAGGAGGGGAAGGCTTTTTTGGGGTTTTGCCTCTGGAGGTGGCACCACTGCAGCAGCGCCATCCCTGGCTGCCCCATGGCTCCAGTTTGGGCTGCCCTTAATGCCTGAAGTTACCTCATGTTACCCATTGCTATGCTACTTCACTTTGTTAATAAATTCTGAGCTATACCCTTTTCAACAAAAAGAACAAAACTGTCTTTGTTGTAGAATGCTTCACCTGGGTCGTAAATGGAGCATTCTAAAACAAAAAGTGCCCGGTACGTGGTCAATGAAATTACAATTCTACTTAGTTTTTTTTGTTGAAAAACGTATGGGATGTAATTTTCAATATATCTGTTTATGGGGTTTTGAAAATGGATTCCATGGGGAGAGAAATATTTAGCGTTTCTTTTCCTAGGAATGTTTGTACCGAAGTTCAAACAAACAATACTTTATAATTACCTACTAATGAGTTTCTTAGTGTCTTACTTATGCTCCATTAAAAAAAATCTCTTTTCATAGTTAATTCTGCTGGGAGACAGGATTATTACCTGTCATAGCTGAAACGGCGTATCAAACCCCCTATTGATAAAACTATAAATGGTAACTAGAATAATGGTGGGGAAGAGCGTTCAGGGCCGTACCTACATTTTAAATAAAAGATATTCCTATGTGTATTTCACGTGCTTGGCGAAGACAACCACTGGACAAATAAGGATGAAAGATCACTAATATCCTCCAAGAGATGACAATCTTCTCACCTGTGCCTGACATGCTGTATTAAAAGAACCACCTTCCCTTTTAATCACAAGTCTCATAGCTTAGTTTTTCTAAAAACACACTAGCATGTGATCACATTAATGCCGGTGAAATAAACTAAAATGCATTTAATTGCTCGAAAGACACCTGGCAACTAGAACTTGCACATCAAAGCTTAGAAGTCCATTTACACCACATAATGAATTTCACATTAATTGTCTTTGCCTTTCAAGAATGTCGATCCCATACCAGGTAGGATTTTCTTTCTCTACTTCCTGTGCCTTTTCATATTAATGTTCATCCATTACATTTCATAAGTAGGAATGAGGCAGGATGTAAAACAAAGTTGCATTTTCCTATAAGAGTTGTTTGAGTGTCTTCTGTGCAGGCACACAAAGGGATTGCACAGGTGCAGGATGGCTGCAGGCAGTGATGTACCTGATGGAAATGGCATCTGGGGCATGTACTAAAATTGTGCCCTCCCAAATTGTGGCAAGCAAGCGGCAGAAGAGGTGAGCAAGTGGCAGAAGCAGCGGGTGAATGGCAAAGGCGACGGAAACAGTGGGCCAGCAGCACAAGTGGTGAGTGAGTGGTGGGGGAGGCAGACGCAGTGGGCAGAAGCAGCAGGCAAATGGCAGGGGTGGCAGAAGCGGCATGGGATGGCAGAAGTGGCGGGTGAGTGACAGAAGTGACAAGCAGCAGAAGTGGCGGGTAGCAGCTCGGGTCAATACAGCTGTCAGGACTGTGGTGACTGAAGTGGTACGAGCCCTCTTAGGAAGTTTTTCTGTGGGAGCATAAACTGTTGTCAGCAATTTTTCCCACAACATCGGCTTAAGTCTGCAGGTCCATTCATATCTGTCCTTGTATATTTAAAGGCAAAAAGACAGACGCATATTGGAGACATGAGCCTCGCCCAAGTAGAATAAACATTTCTTGTGTTTGTCATTTCGTGCCATCTTTGTCTTACACTTCATGGACTTTTAAAACAACATCATGTTGATGAAGAAAAAAATCTGAGAATAAAAACACTGTGATGAAGCAAGTCCTCTCTCCACAGACTCCAACTGAGGGAGGAGCACTCTCACCTCCTCTGTCATGTGATTGGGCAGAAAACCACCTCACTCTTGGCTCAAGACAGAGGGGAGGAGGAGTGCTTCAAGTGTTCTGAGGCTTCAGTTTCCCATAGCCAGTCTGTGCATATGAAGTCCCCAAGCGGGACTGTACTGAAGACACAATGATGAACAGTTACACTGTCTGTATACGTTTTCATGAGAATAGCACTTAATGAAAAATAACTTTTAAAAAGTTCATAGTTTCATAAACACAGTGGAGAGCTTCAAGCATGCTGAACATGAGGTCGGAACATGGCTCTCCCCCAGGCAGATCACACACTTGGCCTGGGCATAATTCACTGCCAGTGAAGTGCCACAAAGGCGGTCACTATCTTGTCTCGTTCCTAACACAAGGAGGCACATTGCTCATAAGTAATCCATCGCTAACCCCCCCAAAGAAAAACAAACTGCACTAAATAGAACTATATAAAGAAAAGAACTACAAAATAAAACTAGCTGAAGCTTTTCCCAGACAGCCCTGTAGGCCTCATCAAAAGCTCAGCTATCAGAGAAGTCGAATTTATCTTTGCTCCTCATGGCAATAAATGAAAATCTGGAGGGAGGGAATGTAGCTAGTCCAGGCATGTGGCTAGGAGAGGGAAGCACTCCATATCAGGCTAAAGCTCTTAATTTGCAATCAAAATGCTCTGCAGTTGACCATGTGCTAGCGCAGTCCTATGTAAGGCTGTACAGAGGTCACGACAATGAACCTAGAGCAGTGGGGGCGAACCTTTGGCACTCCAGATGGTATGGGCTACAATTCCCATCAGCCCCTGCCAGCATGGCCAATTGACCATGCTAGTAGGGGCTGATGGGAATCGTAGTCCATAACATCTGGAGTGCCAAAGGTTCGCCACCACAGACCTAGAGATGTGTCATCTAATAAGTTAGGCTTTCACATGCCCTCCCCTACTGGTGAAATATGCTTGGAGAAAAAATTGGGAGATATTACAGTAAGATGTGATAAGTATAGGAATGAAGATTTGGCGGAGTACAACAATGGAGTACAACAACACTCTATTTCTTTTCAGGCAGATTAAAAACCATGCATGTCTTTGTCTACGGTTGACCACCATTTTGGGTTCCATCAGTGGTGCCAAGCAGTGCTACAAGGCGTCTCAAAGCAAATGGTGCAGAGCCATACTCATCTGAGCAAAAGTTATCTGAAAATAGGTCTTGAACTTGGGGTGGACAAAGATAGATTAGACTGTTAATCAGGCTACAGAAGTATTTATGTCTCCTATTCTTTCCAAATGAATTCCTAATTCGATCTTATCAAATACTTTATGGATCACTTATATACCTGAAGATAGTAAATGGACAATAAAGTAAACCAAATCAGGTTTAATCTGAAACAAAGTCATCCCTACCCCCACCCCATGACTATTGTGTTCAAGATAAGATTCTCTACAGGACACTATATAAGTACTACACCACAGATTTCAGTGTCTACAATGCAAGAATGAATGTATTTTATTATTGCGGTCAAAGACCAAACAATGCAAGATTCTGGAAACAATACATACACAAGCTCCACCAAACTATACAAGAGTTCTATATAAGCAGGGATTAAGTTTTCGTATTTGCGTCAACAAAACTGTCTAGTTTTTGTGGAAGTCTGAATCAGACATTTGACTCTTCTGCAGAAGAAAGGCAGTTTCACTTTGAAGTAGTGCAAAGTGAATAACAACTTTCATTCAATGTATTGTTGAACGTATTATTCTATTCAGATGAACTCACCTATTGACCTTGCTATCTTCATTGTTACTCACATGCTAATGGGTGGATCCCAATCAACACATGTAAATCTAGCTTGCTAATTGCACCTTTACTTGTTAACAGACAATGGTTCCTTCCTCCACCCTAAATACAACAGGTATATACTCCACTTGCTTTCCTGCTATCAGATCCTCTGAAGATGCCAGCCACAGTTGCAGGCAAAATGTCAGGAGAGAATGCTGCTAGAACACGGCCATACAGCCCGGAAACCACACAGCACCCCAACTTTCATTCAGTGTGTTAAAAAGGGAACTCCCCATTTCTCTCTCATTATGTCTTTTGAGCAAGTCCCTGAACAGTCTGCATCTCCAAAGACACCTTTTATCTACCCTACTGCTGCTTAAATGTTGATCAGTCACTTAAGGGAAAAAAACACCAAGAAAAGGACATCACCTACAACGGACACTTGAATTTCAAGCCCTGCACATTACATAAAAGCAAGCCATGGAGAGCTAAATAAGGTTCAAACTTCATAAGGGGATGAAAGATAAAGTGCTGGTTCATGCCACTTCCCCCATTAAACATCTTAAATTATCTTTATGTTTGGGTCCTTATTAAATACAGACTTGGCATGACTAGTGTTTGATGACTGAGGTTTGCTAATAGCTCTTGTAAATTGTGTTACAGTGGGCTTGTCTTTAATGGACATATCTCCCATTGATCTGATGCAAATCTCCTACCCCTTCCTATTAATCAAGCAAGTCATACTGTGAGAAGCTTTGATGTCTTTTCACTCTTCTCCTTTCATTATTTTTGATCTTCCTTGCATAGGTATTTATTGTCTGATACAGTTCTTCTTTCCAGTTTTATATGTGCGTGCGTGCGTGGGGGGGGGGGGGGCTTGGATAGAAATATAACATTCCACATGATAGCCCAATGCTTGTATATTGATATCCCAACCTCCTGCTGTTTCGTTTTTCTTGAACAAGTAGTACACAGCAAGAGGAAAACACTAGCAAATTTTGCATGTGT
This sequence comes from Sphaerodactylus townsendi, assembly GCF_021028975.2. Classification (NCBI taxonomy): domain Eukaryota; kingdom Metazoa; phylum Chordata; class Lepidosauria; order Squamata; family Sphaerodactylidae; genus Sphaerodactylus; species Sphaerodactylus townsendi. The sequence continues at coordinate 50,096,568 of NC_059426.1, forward strand.
ATAATTTTGTACAATACATCCTTTATCATCTTCATTTTATTGAAATTCTGCAGATTACAGAATTGCCTTTGGATAAAGCGAAACATTGCACATATTACTGTCAAGACAGATTGCCATAAAGACTTTCCACAATTTTCAAGGTGCTGATGGAAAGATAACAAGTGTGAAGTAATTTGGAGAATTCCCATCAAGTGGTCCCCAGTTAACTGTCTGGTCCTCAAGATGCACCTGACAATGGTGGCTCAGAATGGCTGGCACGTAGTGTAGTTACAATGATATCCTATGCCTGGAAAGTCTTCCCTAATATAGTGCACTATACCTCCAATCCTATCCCATAAAGTATTATTTTGGAGTGCTGTGCCAATATAGCCTGTGAGATGCCACAGAAATAATTTTTCCTCAACCCATCATGGAATGACAAAACTGAAAGACCTCCCCCAAATCATCTAGAAAAGCAGAGTCACCTTCCCACTACCCCCCATACCATCATAAGCCATTCAGACCACATGTGCCACTATAGAAGAACAGTTTGAATTTATACCCCATTTTCTCAAACGTAAGGGGTCTCAAAGCGGCTTACAAACTCCTTCTCTTCCTATCCCCACAACAGACACCTTGTGAAGTAGGTGGAACTGAAAGAGTTCTGAGATAACTATGACTAGTCCAAGATCACCCAACAGGATGTGTAGGAGTGGGGAAACAACTCTGGTTTACCTGATTAGAGTCTGCCACTCATGTGCAGGAGTGGGGAATCAAACCTGGTTCACCAGATTAGAGTACACTGCTCTTAACCACTACACCGTGCTGGCTCTAGCAAAACAAGTGCACTGATTTTGTAACAAATCTAAACAAAGATTTAAGCTCACCAAGTAAAGCCCTGGTCCCAGTTCTATTTTTTTGTCTAGCCACTAGATCGAAATTGCAGGAACCTCAAAACTCTCCGGGTGTTCAGGGGAACGCTACAATTCCCATCAGCCCCTACCAGCATGGCCAGCGGTGGCCATGCTTGGCCAAGAAGCTGATAAGGGGTGCCAGTTCCTGAATATCTGGAGAGCCGCAGGTTCCCTACCCCTGCACTAGACTGTCACTAGCCAGAAGCAGGTAATGACTAGGGAGTTGTAGAAGGAACACCCTCAGTAGGCCTATTCTTCTCTCACGCTTGTCTCACTTAGAACATAAGCTTTTACTTAAAAAAAAATGAACTCGGCTCTTTAACTGCTGACCCCAACCCCACCCCTTTCTTGCATGCTTTTTTTGGGTAACACTTTGATATACTTCTTCTGCTTTGAGACCCATGCATGTTAAAGTGAGTGCTGCTGTCAAAGTCTGATCTAATCCACCTTGGGTGGGACCATCAGGGGCAATTCATTCCATAGCTTCAGAGGGACAGTGGCTAAGTGGCAGAGCATCTGATTTGTATGCTCAAGGTCCCAGGTTCAGTTGTTGGCTTCTCCAGTTTTATTTATTTATTTTAAAAAACTCCAATCAGATAGAAAGTAATTGAAAAAAGCTCTGGAGCCCCTGGAGAACTGCTGCCAGTTAGAGTAAAAATACCACTCTCGATATAGCAATCATTACAAGGCAGCTTCATGTGCTTCTATGAACTTCAGTGTCTGCCAGCAATACGAGAAATGCTGTGCAGAGGGGTTTTCTTAAGTCTTGAATAGAACAATCAACCTTCCTTGCCTGATTCCTGACCCAGCAACAGCAGCACCCCAGACTGACAAAATGTAATTTCCCCAAGGCACCCAAGTCCTTTATATGCAACTATATTTTCCAGAATCAATGTAATTGCCATGTTCAAAGTGAAAAGAAAGGAGAGGAGGTCTCTTAGATAGGCTTCCCTGGTACTGACCCAATGGTGGAAACATGTACAATGTTAGGAGGCTCTGGGGGAGAACATATTCAGACCCAACCTTAGGATGCCATTAGAATGCTACAGTTTGTGATAGACAGAAAGTTTCGATACTTTGGGGGATGGTTATTACATGTAAAAAGACTGCATTAGGCATGAGTACCGATAAAAATTATCAGCAAATTTCGGGTTTGGGTTTTAAACATGGACATTTTTAGTAAAGCTGAATAAAGCCGATATCCTTTGGGGTTAAAAAAAAATGAACCCTTTTTTTTTCCAGTTCTCTTCCCCCTCCACTCCACCATTTCCCTGGGGGGTTAGGAAACAGAACAGGGGAGAGAACTGCCCCTGTGGGCGCTTTCCAAGCCATGAAAGCATCAACAGGGGACAGATCCTCCATGCCGTGCTGAACTTGGAGGATTGGGCTGTCTTTTCCCCTGCCCATGCTTTCCAAGCAACACTGAGTTTGCTCAGTGCGGCATGGAGGCTCTGGCTGTCTCATCACCTGAAATGTTTATGATCAGTCTGTAAATGTTTTAAAGACAGTCAGTGAAATGAAAAAAAAAATCTACTTTGCCCTTGGAGAGGACACGGGACGAACCAATGTCTAACACACAGTTAAGAATTTTTATATACAGTGGTACTTTTCATTCTGCAGGAAATAAAAAGAAGGAAATCTTTACAGGAAACCACCCAATTTGACTCAATGTGAATGTTTCATTATTTAGAAGAAAAGACTGCAAAATGTCTTTAGGAAAAAAATTGACAGTTTAATTGGATTAGAGTGCAGATTAATGACATTTAGTTAATACTTAATTGATCTACATGTAATGGGAACTGAAAGTAATGAAAGAGAAGATGGATAGATAAACTGCTTTTCTCTCTTTCTGGTTCTTGCAACTTCCAATTACTGAAAGGAGAACCACAAACAAAACATCTGAATATCTTAAGGACCAAAATAAAGTTTCTCTCTTAAAGGAACCTAAGATGAAGAAATAAATGTCATGACTATCATGCACCCAACAAATGGGGGACCCACAAGGATTGGTGAGGGGAAATATCATTTCCTTCCCCCACTATATATATTTTTGTCACCCATAGCCTCCTTCTCTCCTTCCCATCAACTAGATAACCTATCTTTGTCTGCCTTCCCATCTTCAACTACCTCCCTATCCCTGGAAAGTATCTTCCTAGGAAAACTCTGCTTGGTTCCAGCCACTGAGCAATGTCAGTTGCTGAACCCATTGTGCAGTGGGAAACCCACAAGTACTTTCTGGGGCACCCTGTATCTCCCTCCCCACCAGGGACGGAGTGAGGCGGGAAAGAGCCCAGTGCACTGGTATGTGCTCCGCCCCTGCCATGCCCCCGTCCTGCCCTGGAACGCCCCCGTCCTACCCCGGAACACCCCTGTCCTGCCCCGGAACGCCCCCGCCATCCCCCTGGAACACCCTCGCCACACCCCCACAGGGGTGCACACCCAGTGCATGTCCCCCTTGGAGCTACACCTTTGCTTCCCACACTATTTCCACTTTTCCACATCACAGAAATAACCATATCCTCCTTCTCATGCTTTTGATCTGCCTTCCCACCCACCTACCCTTTCTCCACCACCCCCTTCTTCAGCTATATTTATTATTTTATTTATACCCAGCATCTTACCACAATGGACATCCAAAGCATTCTTATTTATTTTTATTTGATTACATTTCTAGGCTGCCCTTCCCCTTCATTCTTGCCTCCTTGAATTCATCCTCACAACAATCCTGAGCAGTAAGAATATATAATGGGCCAAAGAATATGTCAAGAATATATAACTGGCTGAAGTTACCCAGGGGAGCTTCCATGGAACAGTGGTTTCTGACAATGGTGCAGCAAAGCAAAGTGAAACATTTATCCTTGGCCCTATGCAATTCAATGGTCTGTGTCGCACTTTTAGGCAGTGTAAGTTTACACCAGCTAAAGGGGCCATTCCTGCGCCAAAAGGTCTCAGGAAGTCAACTAAGTCAATTCTGTCCCCAGGAATGCCTCCATTGGAGCCGGCCCAGGTGCCTGTGGTGATGAGTGGCTGTGATGGTGGCTGGGTATCCTGGAGTTACATGATGGCCTTCTGCTGGTGCTAGTGCTCCTCATGATGAAACAGGTGCCATGAGGGGCACTAGCACTGGATTGGCGATGCTGCTGCCAGCCCCTGCCCCCCCTGCCACTATTGGGTTGCACACTTAGTTTTTAAGAACCAGTTTGTTAGTCTTTGTTACTAGGCTCTGATTTATTTAATATAACAACTATCATATTTACATGTTTCTCCAAGGTAAACTCCTGACCTTGGATGCCTGCAAAATAATGAGTTAAAGACTGACAGCTTGGTGTTCATCCACCAACATTAGCTGATTAATTTCTAGAATATTGTCATAGGACATTTTATGTTACTTTATTCCAGGCATACTGTTGCATTTTATGAGCTGTTGGATTGGGATAGCATTTTATGGCTGCTTTGGATAGTTTATTGGGCTATTTCTTAACATATTTTATGTTGTTGCATTGTTTGTTTTTATGTCATGAGCCACCTTGAGCAGTTGTTTTTTTCTGGAGAGGCTGCAACCTAATACTCTAACTATAGAAAGAGGAAGAAGAGGATTTTAGGATAGCACTACTGGGAGATCTACATCCTAGACTGGCATTTAAAAACCTTTATTTGATATGAGGGTGCTTTCTGCCTCAGATAGGTCTCTGGACAGGAAAGATATAAATTTTCTATATTCAACCCACATAAGAATGTGATACTACACATGCTGGTTTCTATGAAAACATGAAATGTTACTGCACAATTGTGGTCAGGGTTAGCATTGGACAGTCTCTGATTTGTTTCTCCCACCCTCCTGCTGGCTTCTTCTCCCATGGTCCAACTTCTCTCTCTCTCTCTTGGGTCCTCTGTCATGTGTCATTTTGTATTTCTTTGACAAACTAGAAGAATGTTCAGCCCAAGCATCCAATGATATCCAGTAATCTGACTAGAGGGCCAGACTACCAGAGTGAAGGCGCCCAGTGGCATCTTCCCTGTCTGGCTTGACAGTCACACTAGGAAGAGGCAAAGAGACAACTAAAACTCCTACTTTTATACAATTTCCACTATTGGTCACCATCATCTGATCTACAATGAGATCATTTTAAACCAATCCTCTGGATTACCTAGATAACTCTCGGTCATAGGTGTCAACACCAGGTTCTCCAGATACAGGTGGACTACAAGTTCCCATAATCCCCAGCTGTGCACCCAGTTGGCAGGGGATGATGTCCCTGTAGTCCATAACATCTGGAGGGCCGCGAGTTTGACACCTGTGCTCTAGTTGCAGGAACTACCATATTAGGAAATCAAATAAACTTGCTATGGCTTTGAAGAATATGATATCACTTTTGTAGAGCAAAACAATCTGTCCTATAAGAACCTCTACATTCAGAGACAAACCAGAGTCACATCATTACTTCATTGAATGCTATTGATTTGAATACTGGCTTTTTTATACAAAAGAAATTTCAGAACATAACTTCTCAATCTAGAGAACAAAGTCCTGATTTTGCATTCTATTAGCTCTTATCTCTTTTTGAACATTTACACTGATAACATTTCTACCTTCTACTTATAAAGCTATCCTTATATAAAACATAAGGAATATATTTTCTCAGAATGCTATTTCTCAGAGTGCTATTTCACCCTTGTTGATTTCAATGAGAATACTTCAGAGTAAGGGGTATGAATTGTGATCCTTGACTTTTATATGAAAAAAAGATACTTGTGATTACATTCCCCCTCCCTTTTCTGTGAATTTCCCTTTCCCATCCACTGAAGGAAGAAAAATGCTAAGCATTCAGATTCTGGTGAAGAAAACTATAAGATGTAACTATCATTTCATTATACTCTTAACTAGGTTTGCAATGTCTGGATTGCTGAATTTAGGGATACAGGTATGGTATGTTTCCTGAGGAATAGTAAGAAATCTTAATTCCAACACAGGATTCACAAACACACCTGCAATACTGAACTCTGAACCTAACTTGTCTGGCAGAATTGAAGCATGAGTCTGTGTGTGTTTGTAGGATTTTCTGCTCTACTGAAATTTTCAACTAATGTTTTGCACCAGTCCCACGTAAATCATACAGATACATCTCCAGCAATTTTGGAGAAAACCACATGCACCTTTCAGGCAATTAGATAATAAACACTCTCTACTGAAGAGCAAAAGAATGATAATGTTGGCACATGGTGATGACATGGCTCATAACCGAATAATCAAAAATAATTAAGAGTAAAAGCAATGACAAACCATATTGTCATCATTATAGTTTAATTTGTTAATGAATCTGTGTACATAAGGAATGCCTCATTTATCGGTTTATATTTCATGCTTGACCATGCTTGTAGGGTGAAAGTCAACAGAAATGAGTAATATAAAAAATAGAAGGCCAATTTAAGCATTCTGTAGGAGTCATAGAGGACCCATCTGCTTCAGCTCTTCTACAGGTAACTTGCATGTCAAATATATTATCTGGGTGCTTTTAAACCTTCTTTATCTCTCAGTTGGGTTAATTAACCCTGGTCTGGTTCTATACTCACTTTCCTGGAGGCCTGGCTACCACCAGATTCCACCTAAAGCAAAATGTGAGGTTTATTTGAAGGATGTTTATAAGTAGTTAAACCCCTCCCCCTCTAGAGGGTGCCATAAGTGGCAGAGGGAACAAGAACTGGCATAAGAGCAAGGCACTGTGTGACGGTTTAGGCTATTAAAAGGTTAATTAGCAAAAGTGTAGTTAGCCAGGACAAGAGCACCCCAGAGATAACCAGGGTCAACCTGATTGGCTGGGCTGTAATGCTATGGCTGGTAGCCACAGATAGGGTGCACAGTCTGCTATAAAAGCAGGAAGAAGCCTGTCAGAAAGAGGTTGGGGAATTGAGAGAGGGAATTGACAGTCTTGAAAACAGACTGAGAGTTGGTGTGACAAAAAGAGACTCCTGTCACTTCCTTAGTGTCAGTCTGAGATCTTGTCTGGTGGCAGTGAGGCCAGTGAGAGACAAAGAGAGGAAGGCTAGGTAGCCAGATTCCTAAGTGATCTCTGAGAGACTGAGAGGAAGGATCAGTGTATACCAGAGACTAGAGGCCTGAGTTGGTGGCAGACGAAAGGGAAACTTATGACATGGAGACCCTCCTAAGCCAGTGTAAAAATCCCTTTGGAGATAAGGCTGGGTGTTTAAGGAGTGGGTTCTGGACCGTGTGTGGAAAGTTTACCCGAAAGTCTGTTCTAAAAGCCATCTTACTGAAACTGCTGGCATCTAAGAAAGAAATCTGCCTAAAGTAACGTTTATGTACCTCTATTAACCATCCTGAGAAGAGAAGTTAGTTATAATAAAAATCCAGTTTTTCTGTTTAAAAATTCAAGAGCCTCTCTATGCATTCCATTTGGTGCAGTTTATGGTGGCAGCATTTAAAAACTACAGTTTAGTTTGTCCTGACTGGATTTCTGTTTAAAGGCCTGTGTGTGTGTGAGTTGAGGGGAGTGCCTTAGGCCACCAAAATCAGCTACCCACATATCATCAGTAACAGGCTTTCCTCCCTTTTTGGGGCCGCTGTTTTCCCTCAGGGAGTGGGTGCTGTTATACGCTGCTATTGTAACCTCAGCTTGTGGGTTCTGTGGGGCAGTACTTGGAATGAGTTGCAACAACAATTTTTAAACAACAAAATGGTTTACTTTTCTTTACAATTAACACTTTTAAAACATCAACATTTAACGTTACAATTCAAGGTCCTGTTCAGGTTGCATTTCAAGTCCTTCTATTTACAGTCTACTGATATTGCCAAGTCCAAATTCTTCTTTGCAAGTTGGCTGGCTCCTGAAGACTCCAAGGGCTTGATGAACAGGTTGCAACATGATGAAGGTCTCCAGGAGAACTCTCACCCATTACAACCACAAAAGAAAACCCTTAACAAGGTGTTAAGGGCTTATAGAAATCAAGGTCCGAGTCTGGTAGCCTTGTCTTCTGCAAAGAGCTCTTTCAGCCTTTCTGCTGCTCTGAGTCTCCACCCCCTTACTGGGTCAACCCATTCTGGGCCAATCCATTCTGGGCATGGGGGTTACACTATCACAAAATGGATGCCTCTCAGAGACTTTCAGGTGTCCATCTTGTGTGTCAAGCATGGGTGGGAAGTTGTTTGGGAGTTTACTTTTCCAGTGGCTCAAAGGTGTGCCTGGCTGGCCAATGGGGCTAATTAATCTCCACTGTCTCATCCTAAAGTGACTTAATTGAGCTGACCATTAATTATTCTAATTTGTAACCATCCCAACACTTATCTGCATCTATCACAGCACCCCACAATCACCTACACACATCACAACAATTACCGTATATGCTTGAGTACAAGCTGACCTTTTCAGCACATTTTTTATGCTGAAAAAGCCCCCCTCAGCTTATACTCAAGTATATATGGTCATTCCAAGATGGTGGCCGAAGCTGGGGCTGCTGTGGGGATCCGGTAAGCATGTTGCTGCTTTTTTTCTAACTCACCAGAGAGCCATAAAAACAAGCTGTAAGGACAACCTGCATAGTATTACAACTAGGTGTGTGTGTGTGTGTGTGTGTGTGTGTGTGTGTGTGTGTGTGTGTGTGTGTGTGTGTGTGTGTGTGTGTTAAAAGAAACCAAGGCATTTCTCTCCTAAGGGTTATTGGTGCGTTGCATTCTGGATGAAAACAATTCTTCATATAGTACTTTACTGCCAAATACTGATGTTGCTGAAGACAAACACTTTCTTTGGACCAAAATTTAGCATGGCATGGCTATGAATCCCAGAATTATTCTACATTTGGAGGAAAACAGTGGTTCATTTGTGTTCCTAGAGTGCTGGAAAGCTGCTCATCCCTAATGCAAACTCTGTTAAGCAACTCTATCTCATCTTGCTCCCAAATACTCTGTTTTTAGCTGCTACTGAGTCAAATTCGAAGGCTTATACTCGAGTCAATAAGTTTCCCAGTTTTTTGTGGTAAAATTAGGTGCCAGTTTATATTCAGGTCGGCTTATACTCGAGTATAAACAGTCATCAGTATTCAGGAGGCATTCTGCTTTTTGTCATTTCTTAGTATAGATAATCTAAACAGTAGATGTAAAGATATAAAGCAGTTGCAACAGTCACGGGGATAAAAATAAGGCAAAGGCCAATGGTGCAAAATAAGTGCAAAATAGATTAAAATATATTTCATTACAGAGATAAAATTCCTTTTACCTATTTTGCACCATCAGCCTTGGCCTTATTTTTTTATCTCCTAAACAGTAGGCACACCATAGGGTATAAGAAAAATCATTTAATACTATGGTTTCACAGTGAAGAAGGTTAATCCATGAAATAAATCTGTTTTTACTGCCTGGCATGAATATAAATCAAAAATAAATCCTGGGTTATCCCATGTACTTTTGGCCATTATAATGAACATACCATATAATCACTGGAAATTTTAGGTAATATGGGATATTGGCAGAAGCACAAATTGTCTCATAGAAAAGATCTAGGTGGAAAAATGTTTTATTGTATCAACAGTCTAAAAAGAAAAGACATTTGACAAACCCATTTGACCTTTTTAAAATGGGAACATGGTCTACTTAGGGAATGTAGTAAATTTCAACATTCTCTGTACCATGGACCACCAGACATTTGACATTGGATTTAGAACAACAGGTTCAAAAATTTAATGACCTCAAATCTGAAGGGAAATATACATATATTTAAAATATGCCAGCAATGGTTGCCTAGAATTTTAGTTCTATGCTTTCACAGATTTTGAAAAGGCAATTTTATTATGTTTAAACGTATGCTGTTCTAGTTAACTCTGATATATGTTTTCAATGAATAAATATAAAACATAAATAAATATATTTAGTCCCATAAAACTGAAACTAATTCATAAAATGAATGGCAATTGTTGACAAAATCACATAGTTTTGCAACATACTATAAAAATTGCAACACACTCCCTATTTGAATTGTCAAATTATCTTTACGTAACAGAGTGGAAATGCTAAAACATATTAATGAATCCATTTAAAACTGTTGTGCTGCCCATTATTGGAGGGAAAATGTTTTTCATTTCTGATTGTGAATGGTTCTATAGAGTATGTGGTGCAGACATAATGTTCAAAAATTACATTTTATATACAAATCTAGATAGGATGAATTATGCTGAATAAATTTATTCAGGAACTGGTTATGATTACATTATAATGGAATGATAAATTTCATGCTGTTATTAGCCCTCATGTACTTTTTACATTAATTTGATATATCCATGCTGAAATGCCGAAATATTATTTCTCTGTTGAATTTTGTATTTTAAGCATTTGGTATGTTTGTGTGTGTATGTTTATCATTATCACACATGTACTAAACAAGCACATAAAATGTTTGCAGTAATTCCTAGTAGTTCTATGACTCCATTTGAATTCAAAATCCCAGGCTCCAACAGTACAAGTAAATTTGCACATAGTGTAAAAAAGGATGGTTGCAGGTTTTTTTGTGTCATAAAACAACATGGCTGCCAGGGCAAGAGAAAGGATCCAGCAGGTAAAAAAACCCAGCAGTGATTGCTGCACATATGGAATGATGAGTAACACAGCTTAATACTGCTGTTTATCAATATATTTAATTCTCAACATGGCTTCATGTGGGGCTACTTAAATTCTGAGACTGGGACTATAGACAGACAAGACAGATCTTTCTATAAACACCAAAAAGGCTTCAGGATTTCTGGAAAAATATGAAATAAAAGGGGTGGGTGCATGGGTTTTAAAGCCCAGCAAAATAATTGGGGAACCTGTAGCTTTAGATGGGGGATGCCCTCTGTACCCATTGCTAGGCAAACAAAAGAAAGTTGAAGCTGGCACTATGTAGCCTCCTGGCCACAGAGTTCCCAGGCAGATGCTATCAGAAAAAGATAACAAGGGAAAGCTAAAGAAAGGGGTACAGAAAGTAGGTTAGCTGGTAGACTGGAAGGAGAGAAAGAAGCAGAAAAAAGGAAGAGGCTATCATGGGATCTTTCAGGGAAGGAAAAGAAGAAAAAGTGGGGGGATGAGAAAATGGCCTATACAGCCATATAGCTTACACAAAATTCAGTTTTGTAAATCTACTGGATTCTGACATGTTGCTAAAGAAACAGACTTGGATTCACTTCACCTTGAAAGCGCTATCTTCTTTCTCGATTATGCAAAAGAACTGAATTTTTATACTGGTTGTGGTGGGTTTTCCGCGCTGTGTGACCGTGGTCTGGTGGATCTTGTCCCTAACGTTTCGCCTGCATCTGTGACGAAATTTTCAGATAGCAAAGCTTGCATACACACTGTTTGTACAACACCAACTTCAAAAAATCATAATGCAACGAGAAAGGGAAATGCACCTGGGAAAGCAATTGCTACACATGGAGCTGCCTTCACACATCTGGAATGAAAAGTCTTGTGATCAAACCTCCCAGGTAATGTTATTCTCTATTTTCAGTTTCATTTTAAAACATTTGTTTATCTCCTTTCCTGCACAGACACATATTCCTCCTCCTTTTTTTATTGCTCTCAGATTATGTAACTATTTCAGTCCATCACAAATAACAGCTTCTCTAAGCTTTAAACCATATGGTGCTGAAAATATGATAATCATTCAAAGCCCGTTTTGTCTACTTAGGTTTATTTTCACATCATTTACAACGGATCCCTTTTAATTGGGGATTGAACCTGGGAACTTCTGTATGCAAAGCAGTGACTTTACCACTGAGCCATAGCCCCTTCCAGCAACTCAGATTTAACCAGAGCTCAATCCAAGACTAAGATGCTCTTGGTGATGATTAAGCGAGTCAGGGTGTGAGAACTCTATGCCTTTTTGATGGCACTACATTACACATGAAAGCTGAAATCTAATATCATTGCTCATAGTGCACTGTATGCCTAGAATGTCTCAGAATTAACCATCTTACCAATTTTTTCAGCTAAATATTACCAGGTTGAGCCCTCCTCCTCACCCAGGACTATGTCCTACTTTTCTCTCCCTTACAATGGTTTAAAATATTAAAAGACTTTGGGCATTCTTTGCAATGTATGGTTCTGTTCTCTGTGCAGACACCAAGGACAGAATTAGGTAATTATGGATGTAACAGTTATATAACTGTTATGGATGTATGGATGTAACCAGTTATATAAATGGTTTTGATCATGCATGTTTACACCCATGTAAGAGGAAATAATGGAAAAGAAGAATCCATGGGGCATGTAAATCCACAATGTTGGATGAACTATGCCCCTTTGCCGAAAAGTTCTGAGAGGCTCATTCCGCACATGCAGAATAATGCACTTTCAAACTGCTTTCAGTGCTCTTTGAAGCTGTGCGGAATAGCAAAATCCACTTGCAAACAGTTGTGAAAGTGGTTTGAAAACGCATTATTTTGTGTGTGCGGAAGGAGCCAGAAATTTCTACTGAAAAGTGCATGTGGTTTGATTTTTAGTTTTTAACCACAGCAAATTTCTATGCTCATCCCTTTGTCCTGGGAAGAGATGAAGTTTTCAGATAGCAAAGCTAAATAGATTGCATACACACTGTTTGTACAACATCAGCTTCAAGAAATCATAATGCAACGAGAAAGGGAAATGCACCTGGGAAAGCAATTGCTACACATGGAGCTGCCTTCACACATTGGGAATGAAAAGCCTTGTGGTCAAACCTCCCAGGTAATGTTATTCTCTATTTTCAGCTTCATTTTAAAACATTTGCTTATCTCCTTTCCTGCACAGACACATATTCCTCCTCCTTTTTTTATTGCTCTCAGATTATGTAACTATTTCAGTCCATCACAAATAACAGCTTCTCTAAGCTTTAAATCATATGGTGCTGAAAATATGATAATCATCTACTGGGACAGCCTTCCATTAAAAATATTTTGCGCAGATTTCTAGAAGGAATGTCTAACAACCCAATAAGCTCCTCACTATGCTAAATTTGCTGCCAATAATTCACAGATGGTAGAATGTCTTTCCCTTTCCTTCAACTGATAACATAAATATGATTCGGGTCCACATTAAACAGTTAACATGCCATGACCATACATGTGTGAGGACCCCGCCACCTCCTCCAACCAAGACTCCTTAAATAATAGGGCAATCATCTTACTTCGGACTTAAGTGGTTTTTAATGCAGCCTAAGTGCCAGGGAACCTGAAACACGAGGAAGCTCATAAAGCACCTGGGTTGAGCCATGACATTGAATTTTTTTTGAATGAAGAGGAAAGGTATTGCTGCAAGGAAAGCAGAACTACAAGCTTCCCCCCCACCCATCCCAGTGGCCTATCATAGTCAATAATGACAGACTTTTCTATATTGGAGACATCACCCAAGATCCTGACACAATCCAGAGGTATCTGCCTAGGCCAAGGATATTGCTATTTCATTAACTAACTCACAATTCCCTTTCTCCGTTTTTTTTGTATGCAATCAAATAGGGCACTCAAATAATTAATTTGTCCTCCATCACGTTTCAGGAAGTTATGTTGCCTCACCTTGACTGTGTTCATGCCGATCTAACTCACTTCAACCTAATTAAAGTATGATAATCCAGTTGCCTCACCCAAGCTCTTTGTGCCCATGTAGATTTGGCTCGCAATAGCTTAATCAAAGTACATCCCCCATAATGTTTCCTGCCAAAGATAGAGAGCAGTTGACAATAAACTGCTTGACCTAGGCAAAAATCAAAATGATAAAACTGCCACCATCTCTGGCCCTTCTGTCCATAAAAGGAAGTAACCTCAAACCTGGAAATTGTTCCTCGCATTTCAAGTCCTTCTGAGAACTTCTGCTACAATCTGCAGACTTTGAGCCCTATGCGGGGGGAAACTGGGGTGGGTTTCCACTGGCAAAAATGCCCTCCCTAGGGCACTTACCCCGATGGAGGGGCAAAACTGTTGGTGTGCGCTTGATGCCAACCTCTCCAGGCACCGCAATATGGCAGTGGGGGAGGCACAGGAGCGTGGCTGAGGGAGAGCCCAGATTAGTCAGGTTCCTCCCTGCTATTCACCAGTTTGCAGCGGTGACTTATACAACCCAAAATTCTAGTCCATAGAGGCTTCTTGTCAACGGGGAGGCTGTTTTGGTTTTCAAATCTCTCCACACCACTGAGAAGTATCTCTGGGAGAGGTGGGGCAGTGAGGTCACAGTGCCGCCACTCACCTCACCACTTGGATGAGGCCTTTTGCCTCCTTGCTTTGCCAGCTTCTTGCTCTCTCTCTCTCCATGGCCTTCAGCTGCATCTCCCACAGACCAGTCCAAATCTTGAACCCCAGATTTAAGGCTGTACGTCCCTTCCTTAAAGTTCCCAATTCCCCCCTCCCCCCATTTTATAAAATGCATCCTTTTGTTGATGTGTATGTAATTGCTCAGGGAATCAATTCTCAAGTGCTCACTGTAGATTCTTTACATTTTTTACTTTTATGGAACTAAGTTATTTGCTTGTGTGCTCTATTACCACCCCCAATCTTTCTTCATAATTTTATTATGCCATTCTGCTACTAAGATATACATCCTGATATACAGAGGTTACAAGGTCTCAATAAAATTTTAAAGCTAATTTTCCCTTTAAAGTCACTTTCTTCTGCTCTGTGTCCAGTTTGGGTAACACACGGATGCACAACATTATACATTTTCAGACTTTCTGCAGTACTTTATTTTCAAGGAACTCTCCTTATCTCAAACAGGGTTTTTTTTAACTTTCTGCAAAGATAACTCAGTTGATTCTTCTAAACTAGCATTATTTTTATGGAAGTTTCTCTCATCGGCTGTATGTTTTTTTCAATCCTTTAAAATGCAATCTTTTACATAAAGTATATGTGTGTGCATATTTACCAAATAGGTGAATAGGCAGGCATTATACTGTTTCTTTCCTCTTCCCTACAGAACTCTGGAAGAATGTTCATTTTTCCTAGATGAATCAGCAGATCTTAAAGCAATCCTTTCTTTATTCTGTTCTACAAATAGATGCTACTGCAGACTACACTTTTCCTTACTACCCAGAATGACTGTTGCACAAATTCTTCTCCTTTTCCTTCCTTTGGAAATCAACCCATCAAACATTTTAATTTGATCAGTGCGACCTCAATAAATTGATCAGTATTATTTAATTTGGATTTAATAAGCACAACTTTGTTTCACTCTTTCTCTACAAACACACAAACATGCAATCTTCCCCCTCTCTTCAGTTAGAAGGGGGCACCTTTTCTAAGCACCTCATACTTCACAGAACCATGGGGGGGGGGAATGTAAGATTAACTTTAGAAAAATTAGTGCCCATTTTCAATAAACCATTAACCTAAGAAAAGCATGATCAGCCAACATCAATACCATCACCATTCTCAATGGAACACCATTCTCAAAGAAAGTACCCTTCAGTGAACATACTGCACAGGGGGCCAGAATAACAGCCCAAGTCACAAAACAAATAAAAAGTTGGTGAAAGAATATTACCTTATATACACAAACCAAAAATAAAAAAGAGGAAAATAAAAGATGGAAAAACTAGTCAGAACAACAATGCTACAAAAATATATTTGAGTTATTACAGAAATATGCTGTCACTCCAATCTCAACAGGAAGTTGTTAGATTATGATATATCGGGTTCTGTGGCAAAAAAAGAAATCATTCAAAATACCATGGTTCAAGAGAGATTTAATTTGAATGTTTCTTAAGTAACTCGGCTATAGTGATAATATATTAAAAACAATTTGTTCTTTTCAGCTTGGGAGGATTCAAAAGGATGTTGTTTAAACTGTTACTAAGAGTAGGATATAAAAACACCTGATTTATCAGATGCTCCATGTAAATTACGCATAAGAATCCAAGGACTAGCTGGAGGGCACGAAATGAAACTGGATAATGAAAAAACATAGGAAACCAACATTTTATCAAGGAAATTCACTTATTAATTCTTACCTCTTGACTGCAAGCCGTGACCACATGGCTCACTGACTCCTAATATACCTTGTCTTATAGAATCTGGCACTAGTACACACTGACCCCATTTATGGATCTTCCAGCTGGAAGAGTAAGAGAAGAAAACTTACAAAGCTGTGACTGATCTTTAAAAACAAGCCATCAAATTAAAACAGAGTATTCATCTAATGTGTGACTATGTTTCAGGTGCAATTTATCCAATCAAACATCAGCATTTCATTTATTATAATATAGCGGCTCTCTACATATTGTAGCTGTGGTATATCAAAACCCCAACAACAAATGTAAGAAAATGTGGAGACTGTAGAAGAGAAACAGAATGCAACATTAAATTGATACAAATTGATTAAAATAAATACAGTGTACTAAATGGGTTGCGGCTTCATCAGTATTTTAGTTTACCAAGCAATGCAGCTGTAAACACAGAACTTCGGTTTTAAAATATAGGTGCTATACCCTACCCAAGGACAGGATAGTATAGTATATGAACAATCACACTTTTAAGAAGGATATAAGAATAACTTATTAAAACTAACATGTTTTTAAACATGCAAGATGTACAGTTTAGCTAGATCAGCAGGTTCATCAATGTGTCAAATATAAAAGCTAATTTTCCTTAAATACATATATATCATTTAGTTGTATCCTATTATTTGACATAATTGACAGATGTTCCTAATGTAGAAAAAATATCTTTAACATTTGCAATCAATTGGCAGCCTGATAATACAAATCTTTTGTTAGTACAGCACACACAGTTTGTCTGACAATAGCTAAACCAAACCTTTTTTTGCTTATCAAGTATCAATGATTTAACCCTTTGCCTTACTTCCTTGTAACATAAGAACATTTATGTGATTTCCAGTCTTGGGACTCAACAGCTCTCATGAATGCTATGATAGAGCCTGTCCTATCCTCACTCCTTGTCTTATAAATTCTGCACTATTGTGAAGAAAACAGAACCAGCTCTAGCACAGCAGACCGTTCCAGACCAAGGACCTACATTAAATAACTGTTAAACTACAATTGTGGAACAGCAAGTCACATGACTTCAGAATTATATGGCATGAACAAAGGAAGCTGGAGTTAAGCTCTTTCCAGTGTGAAGGACAGGACAGTCAGCAATAGACTAAGATACTGACAGCCCAATTCAGAGCGGGAAGAACTCCGCAGTGGCTGGAGACAGTGCAGCAAAGGCAGTGCCATGCCGCCTTCAAAGAGATTTCCGTGGCAAAAACGCATACAAAAAACGAAAAATCATAGCCATCTGGAAAAATACCATTTGAAAAAATGACGAATGCCATCATTTGCTATAGCATAAGTCTGCAGCCTGGAAGGGAATATTTCCTGATCTGAAACCCCAGTGGAAGCCGACTAAAGTCAGCTCCATCCCTGGGAATGCTCCCGGCCCACCCCCCGCATGCTCTCCTATGCCAGTTTAGCTCCTAGGCAGCAGACTGTAACAGATTTGAGCACTGCAGAGTTGTGCAGTGTCCGCACGCTGGGATTTTTGCTCTTTCCACAGGCATAGGTGCCCCTCACACTGGCAATGTGGACAAACATGCCAGCGCAGGCCTGCACTGCTTTTACAACCCAGTCCCCTGCCCCCCGGGATTGGGAAGCCCCAGACATGAAACACAAGTCAAATACCTGTTGGAAACTGACCAGAGCCTGAAAGGAGTGGGGTGGCATAGAAACTTAATAAAATAAATAGCAGAAAATACACAAGAAATCATATCTCTTAGTCTGCAAGACCCAAGCAAGGCTGTTAATGACAGGATGCTTTGGTGGTTAATAATTCATAGGGTCACCATAGGTTGAAAGCTATTTGATGGCACTTAATACACACACACACACACTCTACAATAAGGAACAAACCATGAATCAGAACTGTATTGGAATCTTCTTCATTGCTGAATATGAATAACCTTACCTTGTCATCCTTCTGCTCCTCTCAACACATTTGAAAAGAAAAGCAAGATGTAAGGCACCTTGTTATTTATGGACTTGAACTAACAGCAGATTTTTTCCAAAAAAGTGGCTGCACAGGAGTTTGCAAGCAATCCCTGCAACACACCCAGGAGCCCCAATTCCTAAGAGATATCGCATAGCACCAGCATTTCCATGGCTGTTGGGTCATAGTACTGGTAAAAGACCAAGAAATCTCATTACATTGATTACAGCATCTTATAGCCAGTCTTATGAACCACACTGATCCCCAAAAACAGAATTTCAGAGGCAGAAGGAAATTAGAAGTCATGTGCTGCCCCCACACCGGATACTTTAGCTTTGTGACTGCATGGTTGTATACAGACTAGAGTATGCAAATTTCACATTTAATGATTTTGTTCTTTTGATTATTTATATTACCTGTACGCCGGACAAAGAGGGATGTTTTCACATTCTCTTTCTTCAAACAAAGTGTCTGGGCATTCTTGTCCTCCATTGACAGCATCTTGAATGATAATCCTGTAGCGAGACTGTTTCATTGTAGTAGAATTACCTGATTTTTAAAAGATGCAATACAATGTATTTCTACAAGGGACAGTTAAACCCATGCATTAGGCATCTTGCCTTTTACTGAAGAAGCCACTAACTAGGTATAATCAAAGTCAGAACCTAGTGAAACATACACTTTATCAGGAATCCTCACAGCTGACACATGGGTACAATTAATGTGATTAGGCCAAAGGGAGAGTTACCTATAGAGCTTCTGATCCTATATGTCTGCTCAATAAAAGGAATATGAGGATAGTCAACTGCAAAATAATATTCTCGATATATTTAGGAAGAAAGAGTTGCAGGAAAAGAAACCCAGATATCAAACAAATGAATGGTATCTAAGTCACAACATTCTGTTGCTACGATCCAGCAATTATCTTATAGGCATGGAAAGGGTTTTATACATGTGGAATAAATAATAGCAGCTCAGGGACAAATGACAGGATTCCATTCTTTGCACATATTGGTAGGTGAATGGTACAGCACTGAGTAAAACCAAATGCCTACCATCATCATTGGGTGACCCAGATTTTCAGCATTCCAGGAAATGAAGAAAAAGTTCTCTTTACCCACTTTCAACATCCACACATAATTTTAGAAATCTGTATTGCACCCAAGATATCTGTCCCCTGAACTGGAAAGCCCCAGTCTTTATGCTTCCTCATATAAAAGATGCTCGAGCCCTTAATAACTTTGGACACTCCCCCTGCACTTCTTATAACTTTATAATATATTTTTTCAGATACAGCAACAGGAATGACATTATATTCCAAAGGTAGTGAAATCATATGTCTATATAAGAACGTTATAATACTTGCCATTATACTTTCAATCCCTTTCCTATTACTCCCTGAATTGGATCTTGCCTTTTTAGCTACTGCAGCATAGTGAGCTGCCATTTTTAATTGAGTTATTCACTACAACCCCCAAGACATCTTTTCTCCTCAGTTTCTGTCACCTGGAATTGGTAAGGTCCTTTTGGAGGTTGCACATATTGGTAAGGTTCAGTTTTTGCCACATTGAATTGGTCCTCTTGGATCACTTCATTAATCACTTTGGTCTTTAACATCCTTAACTATTTGTTATCATTTGCAAACTGAGCCACTACATTGCTCATCTCAGAGGCGTATCAGGAGGAAATGGCGCCCGGAGAAAGGATTGTCTCCGGGTTCCATTTCCCCCTGATACCCCCCTCTACTACACAACTACATTTGTGTTCTGTTTTAAAAATGCTTTTGAATTCTACCTTATTGCCCTAAAGATTTTTTAAAAAATCTTCAGTAACGCATAACATGAAAATTACGGCAACCAGCAATTCAATCTTAAAACAGATGTACACCTAAACTGAGAAGGGGGGAACTATTTAGGACTGCACTGTTTGTATTTCAAAGGCAAACTGTGTATCCTTTCTTCATAATAGTAACTTTAATAAAGAACCAATTATGTGTGTAATAAGTGAGAGGATATATGACATCGAAAGGGATCAATAAAATGAAGCTTTCTCTACATTTCCTTTTCAATTCCCATTTTCAATTTATGTTTTCCATTATCGTGTTATTTCCTTAAGCTCAGTGTCATCTGCACTGAAGGTGTATGATAATTCTTTGCCAGGTAGCTTGACTGATGACATTTAACTGAAGGGCAAGCAATAGGTGGGAAAGCTGGCTGTAGATTTTCCATCTCATTTCCAGGTATTTTGTCTGAAGAAATATATTTGTTCCCCAGCCAATGTCTAATTAACTTTTTTTAAAATGTCCATTTGCTTAAGTCTTATTATGCTGGTACAAATTTAATTTTATATCTGGCTTACAATACCTGTTCTTCTTTGTCTGAAGCTTAAGCATTCATCTACTTACCATTGTTATCATATAAACTCCTCATGCATATATATCACAGTGTTGTCTAAACTTCCAAGTGTACTGCAGCACAAATTAAAGAACCTGCACTCAAGCCATATCAATAACAAATCCAGTGAGCGACAAAATCCCCACAACTCACTTTTAATTTAGAGCCATATTAAAATAATAAGTCTGCCGAGGAAGTTAAATAATTAATTTGGAAGATTTTGCTTTAAAAAATGTACAGGATTATCCAATAAACAAAGCAATTTACTAGTTAATTTATTCCACTTATTCAGACACTGTTCATTGAAAGTATACTAAATAAGCATCTAATTAAAACATTATTCATTATTTTTAAAAGGACCTAGGAAATCTACCAGAAACTGAACACACTGCAGTTCACCGACAGGAATTTTTCAAGGGGCAGAAAATATGAGAGCATATGAACAAATATAACTTCCATGCTGAGAGTTTAATTAAATGCAGAATTTGCCATTGTAAGTATCAGTGGAGAACTCTGCATACAGCATGCATAAGGACCATACTGGGGGAAAGCTTATTTAGTAAGAAAGTGCATTTTAATTACAATTGTATTATATTTTTTTCTTTTAGAGCTGAAAATAATGGCTTTGAACGTTCCCTGATTTTTCCAGAACACTGGTGAAAACATGATCCACTTTTCCCTAATTTCTGAAACCTGCTCTCATTCCACTACTCTGTACAAACAGCTTTCTCTAGGAAAGGCTAAGTCTACAAGAATTATCTTAAGTGACGAGCATTTCATTTGATATTCAGCACATTACTATCGTACTCCAGACTCTTCCCCAGAATCAGTGAGCATTTTGAAAGACTGGGCAAAATAATTTTCATTTTAAAAAAATGAAGTTGTGAGAACAACTTCACACCACTACTAATCCAAATGACATTTGAAATTGAAATTGTTTGAAATTGTTTCAATAGATCAACCATATCTTCCTCAAGATAGGATTCAGTCAAATAACTATGCTGAGATAATGTTAAACTGATCACATTTTCAATTGGTTTAAAAACTGATTAACCAAACTATCTCCTGGCTGTGCTTGTACAAACAGTTGTAATGACCTCCATGGCTGTCTACATGAACATAATGGGTTATATCATTGCAGCAGGCCATTGCATAAGGCAGACCAATTCACCTGCACTTCTGTCGCAGTGCTGGAATGTTAGGAACACAGCACCCTATATGCTCTTGAGGAGCTTGTGCCGTGACCTCTAGCTAGTCTGAAGATGTTGAAGCAAACTCAAATTTGCCATCCAGGTATTAAAATTCCATCCCCAATTCAAAGCAAATAAGCAAAAATTAGGTCAACAGTAGTACAGCAGTGGCAGTGGTAGCAGCAATAGTAACAGATGGAACTGTGATACGAACTTGAAAATATTACAGAATCAGACCTTTAAATAAAATCTGAAAGCTTTTTGAGATCCTTGTTCTGTAACATGTAGTCCATGGACCACTGCATCTATGGCCCTCAGGTGAGCCACAGGAAACTTTTAAACTACAACAACAGATAAACAGTGCAAGCCTAAAGACACTTTCCTGGGACTAATCCTCATTCCACAGCCCCAATAAGATTATGAGCAGATCTGCTTAGGATGGCACTGTATTACCCAATAGAACTTAAGCAAAGAAACTTCTGGAATGGCAGTCTCAACAACAGTCTGGGTCTACCTAGCTTGCCATCCCATTGGGGGGGGGGGGGGGCTCTGTCTTTTCTTAGATTCTGAATATGAAAGTAGAGCTTGATGTTCTTAATTTTGTAAAATTCTTAACAAATTAATGCTCTTGTAATATTAACAGATCAAAAAGTGATTGGGAGGTTCTGGCAAGCAGTCAGTACAGACCCATGTAGCAGCATGCACAACTTTGGCGACAGTATGCACAACTTTCCTCGCTTCCAGTACACATGCACAACTTTCATGCTATAGTAGTACAAGCACTGTAAACATCATGGTAATCCCAAGTTGGATCCACATTGGTGGGACTCAAGACGATGTGTCTCGACTGGAAACATTATCTAAAAAAATTTCCCCTGCATACACCCAGATAATCGAACGTCTTGGAACTGTAAATATTCCTTTATGATTTGTACTGATATAAAAGCAGACTTATGGTTGAAGGTAGAAAGCAAACAGGGTATTTTCAGATTTTATTTATTCCCTTTTACAGAAACATACCGTGTTGGCAAACAGTAGGGCAACTTGTCCATTCACTGAAAGGGGTCACCACACAATCTTTTTTGCATGTGAGTAGACAGGGGCGGACTGTTTCTGGCCTGATGGATTCTGGGCACCTATCAACATAATTAGAAATGCAACACATGAGAGACCCAAAAAGGAACAAACATTATTCAGGAAAAAATGCTCCACAGTGCAAAAATGAAGACTGCTATGAAAGATCTGTTTAATGTTTATATTTCCAAATTAAAAAAGGAACAAATCTCAAGTGCATTATATACCATTGTCAAGGACTGGGAGCAGCCCTGGATTTCCAGGCCGCATTTACCCCAAAAGAGCTTGGTCAAGTGCTCAGGACCTGAAATTGTCAGGATGCCACAGGCTGGGTGGTGGAGGTTGGTTGAAGGTGGAGGGAGGAGACAAACCAGGGGCAGCCAGAGAAGAGATCTTCTTTCAGGCAGCCAGGAAAGAGGGCTTTCTGAAGCCAGCACAGCAAAAGGCAGGCTGAAGAACTGAAGACAGGTCAAAAGCCCAAGCAAAGCAGAACCAGACTCCACCCTCATTAGCAAAGCTGTCAGTCAGATTACCGGCAGCTGCACTCACACAGCTGAAAGGGGGATTTGAGAGAGGGTTTCAGAGAAAGCAAAACGTGGGGCTTGGAGGAGGGATAGCAAGGGAAGCAACGCCAAGCCAAACAGAAGGAGGGTCCAATCCCAGGGTGAGCTTACTCCATACTCAGCCAACCTAGGGAACTAATGAAGGCAAGGATGACCTCCTTAAAAGGAGCCAGTCTGAGGCCAGGTGTAAGGAATTCCATAGACGCAGAAATAAAAGGCTTTGGGAGTAAAAGTCCATTTATTAAGACATCTTAGAAAGCTCAAGTACACGCAGTGGCAGGAATGACACCTCCCGCCAGAAGCACAGGTTATAATACCAGTCACCCCATCCCCCCTTCCTGCTTCCCATGGGAACAGAGGCTCTATCCCCACAGAAGATAAAAGTCTCCCACATGCATCTAACACATCAGCCTGGCTGTGGAATGCACTCAAGGTTACTTCACCATCAACACCCATTGAATCTCTTTACACTCTGCCTCCCTAGTGAAGACCCTCTGTGGTTTGTGCGGAAAGGCGCGTGGAAAGCAGTGAAATAAGGGTAAATTTTAAATAAGTTTCTCTCAACAAACCCATTGATTATAAATTCTAGAGGGAATATCCCACTCCAAGAAAACTAAATATTGCAAGCTGCCATATTAAAGGAGTCCAGGAGAAGCAATTTCAGAAGTGCTTGTGGCCACTGGGTCAATAGTCGGTGGGGCCTCTCCTCAAGTGGTCGCAAGCAGGTAATCGAAGCGGGAGCCTCCCTTGGAGCAAGCTGGAGTCGAAGACAGGATGGATGTTACTGGTGAGAGTTAGGCACCCAAGGGCAGGACACTACTAATCACTTTAGTAATCTGAAAGGTCCTACAAATCTCTGCTAAGTTTAACATTTATGCATCGCCTCTGAGATTTTGTAGATAAATACACCCAGGAGCCCACACCGCAGAGGGAAATCCGGAAGGTAGTTTCTATCCATTGCAGTTTTGGGGAGTCCCGCTTGCTGTGCGCGGTTCGACCACTTCCATCCCTCGGCTAGGGATGAAATCCATTGTTGAAACTCTGGGGGTCCAAAGTAGCTGCGGTAGTTGCGGGTAACGCGGGAAGGGAGCCACCAGACACAATTTCAAAGGGGTTTTCTTTGTGCTACTATGAACTGCATTGTTGTAGGCGATTCAGAAACGGAATAAGTTCTCGCATCTAAATTGTCCTTGGTGGTAGTTGGTGTAAATAAACGAAATAATTGCTCTAGGGTTCTGTTCGTTTCCGCCTGCCGGCCACTTTGAACGTAGGAATAAGGACAGTCAAGGCCCCAACAACCTCTAAAAAACGCTTTCCAGAACTTCTTTGAGATGAATTGGGGGTCATGGTCGGAGACCACCTTAACGGGGCTGGGAATGGAGACGGTAAACATAAGAATAAACAGCCGCTAACTTAGGGCGGAGGGGATGGAAGCATGGAATAAAATGGGCTTGCTTAGAGAATAAGTTCACCACCTATAAAAAATCAGACAAGGCGGACTTCGGCAAATCTGTAATGAAATCCATTGGAGATGACTTCCTGGCTACGGGAAGCCACCGAGAGGTTTCGTCAGTCCATGGCTTTCCTGGATGGTTTCCTTTGGCTTCTGCACAAACCGAGAGCCTCTTTAATGTATGCCTCAATGTCTCTTTATGCGCATTGCGCTACCACCAGAACTGCCGGGCGGGCTATGCAGAGTTTTCTAAAGCTAAAAATGTCCAGCCGAACGGCATCGTGGGTGTTGTAAGAACTTGGTTTGCGGAGGGGGGGGAGGCATCGCATCTAACATTCCCTCCGCCAAAATCCATTCTCCAAACGCAATTGGGAGTCCTCCTTCGTCATTGGAGGCTCATGGCAGCTCCGCCTCCACTCCTGCAGGAAAGGAGAGGACGACTGGGAACGGGGAATTGGGAGAAGGGACGCTTGAGGATCGGGTGACAGCCAACCCAACTGAGGGGGTAAGAATAGTGCTGGAATGTCTCAAGGCAGCTCCACCCTCTCCCTCGGCAGGAGCTGGCCAGCTAGTTTGTTGGTTTTCTCCTAGGGAAAAATGGACTGTAAAAGAGAAACGAAAAGAAATCGGGCTCCAACGGGTTGTTTTATGGACATCTTGAGGGGTGGTGAGCTGCCAGGTTTCATGATCCACCAACTTGAAAGGTGCCTAGCCCCTTCCAGCCAGTGCGGTTTCTGCTGAGAGGCTGCCTTTGATGGCCGCATTCTTGTCTCCCAAGCAGTCCAGTTGAGTCTCGGCACCAGAGAATCTCTTAGACAAATAAGTACACGGAACCAGTCTACCATCTCTATTTTTCTC
Source organism: Sphaerodactylus townsendi (assembly GCF_021028975.2). NCBI lineage: Eukaryota > Metazoa > Chordata > Lepidosauria > Squamata > Sphaerodactylidae > Sphaerodactylus > Sphaerodactylus townsendi. Next base: position 50,121,918 of record NC_059426.1, read on the forward strand.
TGCAACAGGGGCTGTCCCCAGCTTTGTCCTGAGGCGCTCCACGGAACCACAAACGAGATCCGGGTCAGGGTGCTTTAGGATAGGGTTCGGTGGTAAACGAGATCTTTTAAGAAGTTGAAAGGTTTGACATTTCAGACCAGAAAGGGGCCCTGGCTTCATGGACAGTGGATCTTACCTCTTAGTGCTGGCAGAGGTCTGTGAGTGAGAGCTAGTTCAGCAAATTGGGTATAAAATCATAGAACATAGTAAAACCAAGAAACGACTGGAGTTCTTTTGCGGTTGGTGGGCAGGGCTACTGAGGACTGTCAACTCTTTTGTTATATTCCATTGACATTCTCTGGGCTAGATCCGTAATCCTAAATAGCCGGAGGTCTCGATGAAAACAGCATTTGAAAGAGTTTGGCAAAGAGAGAGTTGCTGCTGCCAATACCTCTCAACCAATATTTCATGCTCTCTATAGTTTGCTGGTGCAAATTAAAACGTCATCTAAGTATACAACTACCCTCAGTACAGTAAATCATGAGAACTTCTGATATGGGCCAAGGAAAGCTCCGGGGCCCTACTTAACCCGGAATGGCAGTGGAGTTCACTTCTATGGCAAGAGAGCCTGAACGCTGTTGCTGTAAATCCAGTCTGACTGTTCCAGGATCTTTAATATCATGGACTGACAGATCTTGGGGCATATTGTCGCTGGAGCTGGCCTTTGGCACGGGTCCAACCCGAGCTGGACTTCATGCTGTTGTTCCCGGGTCCCTCTGTATGGTTTTCGCCTTTGTTGCACCAGCCTGCTCCTCCTCCTATAGTTGGCGCTCACGGTTCCATGCCGCTTGGGCATCTCAAGTCGCCCACTTCCTCATCCCAGCCTCTCGGAAGCGTGGGAGAGGAAACTCGTCCGGCTGGGAATGCAGGCTTTCCCTAGCTCTTCGGCTATCAGGAAGCGAGCCACCGGAGACACCTCGTGAGGCTGTGAGGCCACCGTATTCCCCGAGGCACTCAGGTGCGGTCACTGACCGGGATGGGGGTCCATTAAAGCGGCACGATACCCTCCCACCCCAGGTTGAGTCCTGGTGTCCTTTGACGGCTCCTATGCTGAGCTAATGGCAGGGTTCCTTGGGAGCATCACCAAAAATACGGTCCAGGAATCGCTCAATGGACTCTCCTGCTGCCGTATTTAAAGGTGGTCGCCTGGCCTCCATGACAGGTTGCATCTGAGGTCTTTGTAATCCACACCAAAACGGTAGAGATCCGACCCACAGGCCATCCATGGATACCAAACGACCTTCCAAGAAGTCCCCTATCGCTGTTGCCACGCCCCTGGCTCCAACGGAGAAGGAAGACCTGCCTCCAACGGAGTAAAGGAAGATCTGCATTGATATCAGGACGGGAAAGAGCCACCAGCTGGTGGCCCGCTCTCCCGCCGGCTCTCCAGATTCAGAAGGGAAAGGTCGGAGCCCCTTTGGGGCTACAACAAACCTTCCAGAAAGTAACATCTAACCTCTCCATCAAGACAAGAGGTCCACTGTGCAAGAATATAGATGGGAATTCAGGGATTCCTGCTACAATGTATGGAATTCCATAGACGAGAAATAAAAAGCAATGGTAGAGTGAAAAGTCCATTTATTAAGACATCTTAGAAAAGCCTAAGTACACGCAGTGGCAGGAATGACACCTCCCCGCCTCTGGTGAAGCATTGGTGGGTTATAATACTCAGTCACCCCATCCCCCCCCTCCTTGCTCCCATGGGAATAGAGGCTTCATCTCCGCAAAGATAAAAGTCTCCGGCCATGATCTTGGCCCATCGCCCGGGCTGTGGAATGCACTCAAGGTTACTTCACCATCAACACCATTGAATCCTTTACACCAGGGAGGAAATTTCTGGACTTCTTCTTAACAATAGGGAATGTTCCAGATAGGATAGAGGTGAGGTCACCTACATTGGCATGTGAGAGCAGAAGAGCAAGTAAAAATGAAGCAGGTTGCTAACTTTGTGAATATTGCAAAGCTGACAAAGATCTTTTGTTTCCTAGAAAGGCTGATTAAATTATTATATTAGCATTTTAATTATTCTATAATTCTAACATATATTGTTGTGCAGATCAGTCACAGAACTGATGAACTCTGTTAGTATCATTCATTTTCTTGGAAATGCAAAGTAAGCGAGACATATTTCCCATCAACGAACTACATGGTTTATGATGTATTGTCCAAGTATACTCAAATCTGTTTTTCATCATTATTCATTAAGGAGCAGTATTTCTAATTTGTTTCTACTTTCTGTCCTCCAGACACTACCAAACAGATCAACCAGAAAACTGGTATATCCTTTGGTACGGACTGATAGAACCCGAACCCACCAAACAGAAATAATAATTCATTAAAGAATTTTCACTGTGCAATCCTAAGCACAGTAACACACTTAAAAGGGCTTAGAAGATTATAACTTTGTTTAGAGTAGTGCTTACTAGCAGCACTAACAAAGCAGTTCAAGAAACGTATGCCTTACCTGAAGAACATGGCCTTCTTGTCACACACTACAAGTACATAGCCCTGGATCTGGGCTCCCACACTATCTAAATGTAAATATGAGTTTTGGGTTCTCTTCAATTCCTAAACATGCACTACCCAAAGAGAATCAGGAGCACTGTGCAAGTAAAGTGGGCTTACCAGTTGGATGTCCCAAAACAGAGGGGGCTTTTCAGGGCAGCATTGTGTGTGATGTGACATCACTTCCAGAGAAAATAAGTAGTAGTGCTGGCTTTTATACCCTCTTTTTCTTTACTGAAAAAATGTCAAAGAGGCTTACAATCGCCTTTTCTTCCTCAGTCCCCCTACAATAGGCACCATGTGAGGTAATTGGGGCTGAGAGAGTTCTGAGAGAACTGTGACTAGCCCAAGATCACCCAACAGGTTTTGTGTGGAGTAGGGAATCAAACCCAGTTTTCCAAATTAGGGTGTGCTGCTCTTAACCTCTTATATCGGTAGGAGCGCAGACCGAGCAGGCACACAGGCTCCTCAGGAGTTCCTGTCAGCCTTACTCTTACTGCTGCCCCTTGGGTATACTGATAGCTCTGTGAGGGGATTTTTACTTTTCCCTCCAAAACTGACTGATCTTACCAGGCCCGATTGGGGTACCCTTAAATGCCTCTTAAGGCTTATTAACAGGCAAACAAAGATGAAACATTTATTTATAAAATTACAAGAAAATAAGTTACAGAAATAGCTAAACTTTTCTTTTTAAATGGCAGGAATATTTTATTAAACACTTTAGTTGTTTCAGATATTTTATTATAATTTCCAGACAGTTCTCTGACTCAGTTTTAACAAAACTTCCTTATAATAAACTTCCTTCAGAGGGAAAAACTGTCCTTCACAGAACCTGACAGATACTTAGATATCCAATTCCTTTCACCTTCCACCTGGAAACCCACTCCTGACTTTGTTAATTAAATAATACACACCCTCAGAGACTTCACTGTCCCATATCTAGGTGTTTTCTCCATAGAGACTTACAAATAAGCCCTCCATATGATTTGAGTATTGCCCTTGTGATGATGTTTCCCTGGGACCTTGGCACAGGTTTCCCATTCAGCCTGGCCTTTCCCGTTCCTTTATCAAAACCCAACTATCCAGCCTCTCAAGAACCAAAGCTCTCTCTTTCTCCTTTCCTCTCTTCTTTCCCTTTTTCTTCCCCATACACCCACCCTCTGGCTTTTCAAACAGCTGCAGTACCAGCCAGCCAATTAGGTGGAGCTCCAAGTTAACTCTTTAAGTTCCTTTTCTCTAACAGAACTGCACTTTAAAATGAACCCTTAATCAGCAGTGCGTCACACCTCTATACCACGCTGGCTCTCAGAAGTGAAGCCACACCTACCCTGGACAGTCTAGGAGAGTGGTTCTCAACCTTCCTAATGCCGCGACCCTTTAATACAGTTCCTCATGTTGTGGTGACCCCCAACCCTAACATTTATCAGTTTTACCGATGGAGAACACTGATGCAGAGAGTCTTAGGCGACCCCTGTGAAAGGGTTGTTAGACCCTCAAAGGGGTCGCGACCCACAGGTTGAGAGCCACTGGTCTAGGAAGTCCCCAAATTTCTATGATAAATACTACAGAGGAATTCCTAGAGCATTGCAGGGTGGCTGTGACATCACTTCAGGATTTTGGTCAGAAGAGTTGACATGACCCTTGCAGTGCTGTTCCCTCTCCTATTTTCCTTCCATTGTCCAGAGAAGGGTCTTCAATTTTTTCCAGTACAGAAATGTTAACTGCCACTTTGGACAGGCATACTTCCAATGATGGGGGCCAGTATGGGGGCCAGTAGGAGAAACAGTGGGATGTGGAAATGATGACACACTATGTACCAATGTTATGTTCAAGCAAAAACCCAGATATTATATCAGAAGTCAACCAATGCCCTAGATCCTCTGAGAACTGTAGAACATTGGTTGATGTGCTGATGTCACATCTGGGTTTTTGTGCAGATGTGGCATCTGCATGTAGCACAACTTCTTGTCCATCCTTGCCCCACCTCCAAAGCTCCCAAGAGAGCCAGGAAGTGGCCTGGCATTCCCACCACCGTATTGTTTTTCCAGCCTGAAATATTCCCAGGGCTATTGGGCATATTAGGGAAATCCATGTATATGCCAGAGAATATGTGAAGTTTCCTAAAAAGTGCCCCCTACAACTGTTTCAGGAAGCTAAAATGGCATAAAGGGGAGGCTGAAGCCCCTTCTTCATTTGTGCTGTGGTCCTGATTCTCACCAGGTACTGTATGCTCAGGAATTGAGAAGAACCCATAACTCATGTGCAGTTGCATTACATATGATGCAAGATGTGGACTGAGGAAATTCTTACATATTCTGGCGCAAGAATACTTTTATTCCTGGCTTTTTTGCTGTACCGCCCCCACCGCCCACCCACCTGTTGTGAGCTCATCTTTTACCAGATCTCTGCAGTTTTAATAATCTCTAACTGCTAGGTTTAAACCTTTTTGTCACAGTCTTTCAATATAGCTATGTAAATAAAATTCGTATGTCATCCATTCCTAATTTGAATTATGTGAGGGAAGGGAAGGGGGAAGTTGTCTATGATGAATGACATCTGCTGTTCTGCATTGAAACACTAAGAAAGACTTGGCTTTTCAAAATCATAAGTTCCATGCAGATAGATTGCAGAAGAAACACCCACCATTGAAAGAAAACATCCCACCATTCCGCAGCTTAATCACTGAGCCTTTAAAGTATAGCAGGACCTCTGCATCAGTCATATAGCACACAGGCTTCTTCAGTAGGTATTCTTGTGTAATATATAATATCATCAAACAATAAAAAAAGTTTTTAAAATTAATCCAAGTGAAAGAGAGAAATGACCTATTTAATAAGTGTATATATTGTTCTTGGGGGAATTCTCAGTGTATAATGAGTTTTTTTGTTTCCATTATCTCTTTGGAATGTAAAGCTACTGGAATTTATTTCTAGGTTCTATTCATTTTTCTATCCATTTGGAAGTCCATAAAATAGAAAATGAATTTAGCTCTCACCTCCTTCAAAGTAATAGGAAAGAAAACCCTCATTTCATAAATTCAGCACAGTGGCATAAATTGAATATTTATGCAGATACACAAATCTTATTTTTTGAAGTTACCCTGCGGTTAAACATTGCAGTGGCAGCTTTTAAAGAAGGCCTGCATGTTTAAAATTTCATAACTAGTCAAATGTGATATAATAAGCAAGTCCAGTCACAAACCATTATTCTGCTCATTACTGTAATTAATTTCTAGCAAACCCTACCTGCATACCGCAGGCTTCAAGCAGCATAGGCTCTGCATGGGTTAAGGAGGATCAAGAATTGTGAGCTTAGAAAAGGATGGAAGAGCTTAATCCTGCTAAATCCATGTTCAGCATGCACAGTCAGCAACAAACATGTTAAAGAATCAGTGCTTTCTACATCACTAACATCTGCAGTTTCTGCTGTAAGATCCCCATTAAATACTGGCATTTGTTTGCATATGTACAAAGTACTGCAGTGGAATGTTCTTATCAGGGTTCCCCTTGTCTTCAATCTCACTGCTATTGTAACCCCTATGTAAGAATGGGATGACCCACAAAGGGGTGAAGTCTGAAAAGAAGCAGAACTCATGAGGTTGGAGGAAGCAAGGCTACCAGGCTGGGACCTTGATGGATTTTTATAAGCCCTTAACACATTGTTTAGGGTAACTGCAATGTTGTTGGGAACTAGTGGGAAGGGAGTTGTTTATTTTTGCTACATTGTAAATGTTAGAATTTATTGTTTCAAGGTTTTTGTGTATGTAATTGGTGAGAGTTCTTTTGGGGACCTTCATCATCTTGAATCCAGTTCACCAAGCCTCTGGAGTCTTCATGAGCCAACCACCAGCAGGAAGAATGGACTTGGCATTATCAGACTGTAATAGGAAGGTCTTGGAATGAAACTTGGCAGTGTGAGAGGCAGGCTAGGTGGGATCTTTTAGACAGCTATACCAGAATTGGCTTTTGAAACATTCCACAGAGAATACAAAGAGACTAAATTGAATTTAAATAGTTTTATAAGTTTTTGGTGCAGACATTCATACAGTGAGGCATAAGGAAGCACACACAGTTCCTACGTGATATAAGCAGGGAGGAAAAATAGGTTTGGATGATAGATTGGGGAGGGAAGCAGCGGGGACTATACGTTACCTAACTTCTGCAGAGAAGTTCTTGAAGAAGGCAAGGATTCAAATGGCCAGCATGTAAATCCAAGCGAAGGATGATATCGTGTCTCAAACCACTAGACCAAGAGAGATTCAGGCCAGTAAAATGAGCTGGAACGAGCCAGCAAGCTCACTAGGAGCTGGCTAGCTAGTCAGCTAGCTCTAGAGCAGAGCCAGCAAGAACTTGGGATGCGCTGTATTTTTATACCCCTTTGTGCAGTTTGGGCAGGAGAAAGTAAGTTTCGTTTTCCTGGATTTTCTGGGTTTCCCATGCTGGGATTGCTGGGCTGAGCTTATCAATAGTTCATCTATTGTCTTCTAAATGTCAGGACAGTAGAGCCAATTGTTTCTTGATTGTATCAGGGTTAGTCTTGAATGACTTCTACAGAGTTACTCTTTGGAGTCTCTGCCCAGGTATTCAAATTTGGCTGAGGCTTTGAGTGGATCAGAAAGGGAATGATTGTTAAGGAAATGGTACTAAAAGGCAGAGGAAATGATGATCTGGTATCAGGGCGTTCTCTAGGTTCTTTTGTGTTAGCGAACTTCTTTGACGGGGAGTGATAATCAAGATGCATGTCCATGGGGCTTCCAGTCTCAGCTGACGGCATTAACCCTTTTTAATGATCTCATTTTGCTACCAGACCTTTTTGTACATTTTGGTCTATATTAATATCTGAACATTCTGCTACACACACAAAAATATATGGCTATTGGCATTTGCCAGTACATATTGCAGGAAAATCATATGAAATCCATATTCCAATAAGTCAGGGTAGAAAGGGTAGGGCAACGGGATGCTCATGCAATCCAAGCAGAGAGATTGGTAGTGATAACCAAGTCCTATTAAGTTGGAGAGGCCCCAATGACAAGCAGAGAGGATAGGGTTTACTGAATCACAAAGAAGAGCCAAAAGATCCTGAATAAAGGAGAATCAAATGAGAACCGACCGGACACACTAAAGAGGTCACTTCAGCAGAAGCACTCATTGTCATAGCTGGGAAGCAGAGATGGAATTCTGGGGTGAAAATCATTGCCTGGCTAGATTTTTACTCTTTCTGGGAAAATACAGAGGTGCTCAAATATGTGGAACAGAGAATTTGGGATGTTAGTTAGCAAGGTTTACGTTATGGGTGGAGTCTGACCAACATGCAATTTTGAAATCTTTACCTCTTTATTTCCCTTGTGATAAACATGCCACATTATGTACGTATGTGTGCGTATGTATTTAGACATTTACATCTTGCTTTTCTTCCCAAAGGGGACCAAAAGCAGTTTACCCTGTTCTTCTCGCCTCCATTTTTCCCTTACAACATCCTTGTGAAGTAGGTTAGGCTGAAAAAGAGTAACTTACCCAAGGTTGCCCTGCAAGTTTCCATGGCAAAGTGGGAATTCTCCTGTATCTCCAATGAAGGGCCAACCAACACCTCTTCTGGTGACTCTTCTGGTCAAGTGTTTGTAGGAACTGGGCATGACCAAGTAAGACTTTTGGGCGGAAAGGCTTTTGATTGACTATTTGATTGGCTGTGCAGATTTTTTAAATTTGTTGCTTTGGCAGGAGCTGCCGCCACAGCACAAGGATCTGTACTGTGTTACTGAAGTTAACCTATGGCAATCATTTTGTGGCAGGCTCCACCCCCTGCAGTAGCCATTTTGTGGCAGTTATTTTGTAGCTGCAGCTGCCCTGACATTTCAGAATTTGAAATGTGCCCTCAAGCTAAAAAAGGTTGGAAACCCCTGCCTAGACTGTAATTCTCACTACTAAACACTGTTGGTTCACATTACAATTGTTGTAGGGCACGCAGTATCTGCAGAGTAGTAATCTGATACCTGTAAGCATTGTATACCACTCATATAACATTTTAAAGACAGCCTTCATTGTTTTTTTCTCTCTTAATTCTAATTTATTACAGCTAGAGAATGATGGCTATAAATTAGTGACTCACATATACTGTGAGGTACTGTAGATTATGAAAAATGCAATTCCATTCACTGGAGGACAAATGGCAAGCAGCTCCCTTCTATTACTAACTCTTTTTTTCTGACAACAAAACAGCAAAACAAATTAGCTTTCCTTCTTGTTAGCTATAAGTACATATATATGTTTCTTCTACTTACTTGGCTGGGAGACTACCAAGGACATTCAGGGTTACTATGCAGAGGCAGATAATGGGAAACCACCTTTGAACATTTCTTGCCTTGAAAACCCCATAGGGACTCCTAAAGTAGGCTGCAACCTGACAACACTTTTCATGACATATTTATGTTATAACAAGACTGGCCATGGTTGTTCTTACATAAATATTCTTGACCCAAAGAATACTTGAATTTTCATTAGTTTTAGGTTAAATGTTTTCTTTAAAAAATGAGGCAGTTTCCCACAGAGAACATTCTAATACTCTTACAGTTCAGCCCCACTTATCTGTGGCAGAAACAGCCTAGTATAGTGGTGTACAGGCTCGGTGGTGGCAACTGACTCAGAGCCCGGACTCGCCTGGCCCACCCACACTTCGGCAGCCACGGCAGGGGGGCGGGGCTCTCGAATGGGCCATCTGTGTCCGCATACCACCGCAGGCGATGGAGGTGGGGCCCGTCCCCTCGGGCAGTGTGGGGACTGTGGGGAGGCGCAGCAGCCCACGGGTGAGCAGGCACACAGCAAGGCCTCCTGAGGAAGCGGCGCAGGTGGGCGCAGGCCCTGCTGCCACGAACGCAAAGGCTGGGAGGGGCTCTGGGCACTGGCGGGCATGGCCTCCCACAGCTAAATCAGCTGTGGGGGAAGGCCGCGAGCGACAGCTGGGGCGAGGAAGGGTAAAAAGGAAGAGGATATAAGGGGGTGGGACACGGCTGAACGGGAGCTGCCGCAGCAGCAGAAACTGGAGAAGGGGGTGGAAAGCAGCGGGACAAGGAAGCACAGTGGTGGGAAGTGGACTGGGAGGGTGAGGACCCAGGAGCCAGGATACCACAGCAGAAAGAGGGTTTCCTTCCCGACTGGTCCCATCCCAGTGAGGAAACAGGGTGGGAGTCAACGCCTCAGCCTGCTCCCAAGCCTGTGAAGTAACAGGGTGGGAGCCCCTGTCTTCTTCCAGGCCCACTCCTGTGAAGTAACAGTGCGGGAGCCACACCCCTACTAACAGGCAGCCACACAGGAGAGCTCTAGCCCAGCCCTCCAGGGAGAAGGGAGACTAGGCGGCCAGCTAATGACAGGGACTTCATAAGGTGGGTGCTGCCTACGGCAGGTGCCCTGTGGGCAAGGTTGTTTCTTGGCCCCTTGGGCCAACTGGAAAAGTCAATGACTCGGGTGGACAACCCCCAGGTCAGGGAAAGTCCAACCGCCCGAGGATCACCGAGGAGGAGGGGAACCACCACAAGTGGCTAAAATACTGGAATTCAGAAGATCTCAATTTCAAAATGTGGAAGACCCAGATTCAAATTTCCATTGTGCCATGATACCCACAGGGCCTCTCTCCCAGTTCACATCACCCCACATGATGGCTGATAGCATAAAGTGGGGGTGAGAAGACAGGCTCCTCTAGGAGCTCCTCTCTGCCACTCTGCCACTCTAGGCTCCTTGGAGGAAGGACAGGAAAAAGAGGTGTATTAAATAATTAAATACTCTGACTTCCAGCACTAGCCACCAGCAAAGTACTTCTACCCAAGCACGGCCAAATGTCTTCAGTTAACGGGTGTTACACTATCATAATGCTTCCTTTTTTTTTGTCAAAGTACAAGATTTCTATAATTGCTAGGATAAATCTAGCCAGGTTTTTCACTGTTGAAAATGAGTGGAGTGGTCCCTTTTGACCACTCACTTATGCTGGGGAAAACAGAAATTGTATAACAAAAGCCACGTGCAATGGGCATTGAAACAGGAGGCAGTTGAATGAGACTGAGTGGAACAGCTGGTTCGATCCACCATCTTGTCAATTTTGTTTGAAGTTATTCATTTTGCCTTTTAAGTGGCCTACAACTCTGAATTGTAAACCAGCTTTCCCAGTGAACTGTACTTGTTCATCCTCCTCTCAATAGATTTTAAGACTGTTGACCTTCATTGTCTCTGGGACATATGCTAAGTCTTTGGGATGTGAGTACTTAAGGGATCTGCAGATGAGAGGAGTCTACCGTTTACCCTAATCCTTAATTTCAGAGTCCAACTGTTCCAAAATTCCAAAGGTCTTGCTAACTATCCACTTACAGCGTGCTTTATGTCAGGTTAAGTTATTTGATTAATTATGGTGCAATTAATCTTCACTCCAGTCTAGTTTACTGATGATTCTCATGGGATGCCACTGAAAATTACTCCTAGCTCCATCCTACAATGCCTCTCTGATTCACACTGGCTCTTAATAAGACTATTATCTCCAAAACAAACCCAAACAGGTACTTCAGAAGATAAATACGGTATAATCTGACAAAAATACCTCCGCCAAGCCTACAAAGAACAAATTTTCAGAAATCTCAATGAGTGCAGTCTTTCTGAGATACTTTCCTAATATATTTCACTTTTGAAGATTTTCTCTGAGTTATCAACCCATTCTGATATTCTATCGGAACTATTTTATATTCTGCTTCAGTTCAGTGTCCCTCTCCTGAGTCTTCTTCACCAGGGAAAAAGATTAAAACAACTTTAAGTACTGTATTATGACACAGTAAATGAAATAATGTAATACTGATAAGCCTTTTGCTTGTCAATGGACACTAGACAGCCCCTTTTCTCACTCAATTAATCTAATTAACCTAAAGAATTTTAATTAATTTAGTGAAGTCAACACAGTCTGCTAATTTTTAGCAGAACTATTCTGAGGGATACAATAAGAATTAAAAGTAGGTTGTAATTCTCAAGACTCATTAACAGTGCGAAAAGTAATTAGCAAATGTCTTGCTTTTTTCAAAAAATGTATTTCGGGAAACATCTGTGCTTCTCACTTTTCTGAACTAAAACAGAAAGTAAGTTCATGAACTGTGTTAAATGTGTTTATTATTCATAGAGTAACCTCTATACAATCAACAGCATGGTACATATGTTGAATGTACCTTTTCTTTTCAGAAGTCAAGAAATGCTAAATGAATCTCTACACTGCTTAAAATATATATTCTAGGGTATTTCTGTTTGAATGCTGGCTGCAGTCTGAAAGCATTCATAAAACTGCCAGAATGTTTTATGAAATTTTAAAATTATTATTTTTTTATTAAAACTAATTGCAGTTGTTACAGTTTTTGACACTCAGATCTTGCAAAGAGAGTATGTTCATGGTTGCCACATGAATATTGTCCAACTTTGGTACATGCAGACATATATTTCCTATAAATCTGGATTTCCAACTGCATGAATCCAAGTTAAAAAAATGCACGTTGTCCTTTCCATACAAAATGGCAAGTGTAGATAATGGCAGGATCATACCTAGCGCCATCTCTCCTTATACCAAAACTTTACATGAGTACACAATTTGTATGGTGCCTTTCTACTTTAATAAAAAACTGAAAAATTACAGTTCTGAAATAACAAGTACAATATCTTCCAAAAAGATGGTGTCAGTGCCATTTGCTGAAATAGGGTGTTTGGCAGCCTCTCGGTAGAGACTGAAAAGTTCCATTCAGCATCCAACTGGTTCTCTGGGATATTGACAGTTATCACACAAACCCAGTCTCTCTCTTTCTCTAGAGAGAGAGGGGAGAGAGAGAGAGAGAGAGAGAGAGAGAGAGCTTTGAGCAGCAATTAAGGGGTTCCTTGGCAATTTCTGAAGGCTGCTTCATGCATTAGTAATTCACGTGTATTCCATCTGCCAACATAGTAGTTCCCTGAAGCAGCATACAAGACAATCAATATAAATGTCATAAAATAATAAAAATTAGCTTACAGTAGTATCAGAAATAAACCAAATAAACCAAAACTCTATTGAGCAGTAGCTACACAAGACCAAAAGAAAAGGATTCTCGGGCTGTGGCTCAGGATCCTAATGTGAGGTGTAAAGCTGTTGCAGATGGGGTGTGAGGCCAGGAAGGAGGAGGAGCTGAGGCTCTGGGAAGTTTGATGGCAAATTTGGGTCTACCTCTGCAATGCCATGAAATACAATCCACTGCCCAATAATGCTATATGTTTATCAATACTGAACCCACAAATAAATTATAAGGGTGTCCAGTGTTCAGACTTCTTGATTTTACATTAGAGAAGGGGAAAGTAACATGAAGTTACTTTGCAAGAGGATCGTCAAAATTAGTACAGGTCTAGGAGTGGGCCTCATTTCTAAGAGTTCCTCAATCACTGATGTAACCAAAACTGAAAAAGCCCTATCTCTGGTAGCCAGTCATTTGACATCAGAAGGATAAGGCATACAAATCTAACGGTCAGGAATGCTTTAAGATACCTTTAAAATCCTAAACTGCCTCAGATCAGATTAAAAATCAGCACTTTCCATTGGACCAAGAAATGAACTAGAGGCCAACAGAATTTTTTGAGTACAGTGGTACCTCAATTATCGTTGACGTCGGTTTTCATCGGTTTCGGTTTTCGTCGACTTTTTCTGGGCAAAATTTGTCTTGGTTTTCATCGATTGCCTCAGTTTTCGTCCTCAAACCCAGAAAAAATTTGCTCAGAAAAAATCCACAAAAACCGAAACTGACAAAAAGTCCACGAAAACCAAAATTGGCTGGGGTTTGAGGAAGCCCAGCCAGGAGGCAGAGGGAGCTCCTTATTTGGGCAGTGACACCCCCTGATGTCACTGCCCAAATAAAAAGCTCCCTCTGCCTCCCGGTTGGCGTTTGAGGAAGCCAATGAATTCGTTCGAGGCACTTTTTGGTTGCGAATGTTTAATATAGATTTTAATGTATTTTAATGTTTTAATGTTTTAGTCAATAGATAAATGCCCTTTTTACTAATTCTGTAATTTATTATGCCAATAAAGGCTTTGGAATTGGAATTGGAGTGCCTCGAATGGATTAATTGGATTGACATTGATTCCTATGGGAAATGGTGACTCGGTTTTCGTCGATTTCGGTTTTCGTCAATTCCTTTCGGACAAATTATCAACGAAAATTGAGGTACCACTGTATAGGCAAACTGGATTCCCAGTTACCTATTCTAGTCAGTGGTCTCACCAAAGAAGTCTAAACTAACTGAATTTTCTCAACAGTCACCTTACAAAATTCATACTCCAAGCATATAGATAACTAACTGTGATAACATTTCCACTTGTATTTCACACATGCTTTTCCCTGTACCCCCTGAGATGCAGAGGTGCTTTAAAGAATCACAGAGTAGGAAGAGACCCCAAGGGCCATCAAGTCCAACCTTCCATAATGCAGGAACACACAATCAAAGCACTCCTAACAGATGGCCATCCAGCTTCTCTTTAAAAACCTCCAAAGGGGGCTCCACCACACTCCGAGGTAGAGTAGTCCACTGTCAAACAGCCCTAACTGTCAGGAAGTTTTTCCTGATGTTTAGGTGGAATCTCTTTTCCTTCACCTTGAACCCATTACTCCTGGTCCTAGGCTCTGGAGCAGCAGAAAACAAGCTTGCCCCCTCACCAACATGACATCCTTTGAAATATCTAAACATGGCTATCATGTCACCTCTTAACTTTCTCTTCACCAAACTAAACATACCCAGATACCTAAGTCTCTCCTCACAGGGATTCCAGACCTTTTACCATTTTGGTTGCCCTCCTCTGGACCCGTTCCAGCTTGTCAATATCCTTCTTGAATTACGGTGCCCAGAACTGTACACAATATTCCAAGTGAGGTCTAACCAATGCAGAATAGAGAGGTACAATCACATCTCTTGATCTAGACACTACACACCTATTAATACAGTACAGAATCATATTGGCTTTCTTGGTCTCTGCATCACACTGCTGACTCATGTTCACTTTGTGGTCTACTAAGACTCCCAGATCCCTTTTGCATGCAGTGTTGTCAAGCCAGGTGTCACCCATCCTCTATCTGTGAATTTCATTTTTTTCTGCCTAAGTGTAGAATCTTACATTTATCTGTTGAAATTCACTTTGTTTATTTTGGCCCAGCTCTCTAATCTGTCCAGGTCATTTTGAACTCTGACTCTGTCCTCTGGGGTATTAGCTACCCCTCCTGTTTTGGTGTCATCTGCAAATTTGATTAACATGCCCTCTATTCCATCATCCAAGTCGTTGATAAAAATATTAAATAGCACTAGACCCAGTGGCAGCCCACTAGTCACTTCTCTCTAGGATGAGGATGAGCCATTGAGAAGCACCCTTTGAGTTTGCTCAGTCAACCAATTTCAAATCCATCTAATAGTAGAATTGTCTAGTCCTTGGGTCTGCAACCTGCGACTCTCCAGATGTTCATGGACTACAAATCCCATCAGCCCCTGCTAGCATGACCAATTGGTCATGCTGGCAGGGGCTGGTGGGATTTGTAGTCCATGAACATCTGGAGAGCTGCAGGTTGCAGACCTCTGGAGACTCTAGTCCACATTTCACTAGCTTTCTTGAAAGAATTTTATGGGGCACCTTATCAAAAGCTTTACTAAAATCGAGGTATGTTATAACCACAGCATTCCCTTCGTCTACCAAGCTTGTCACTATTAAAAAAAGTGATAAGATTAGTCTGGCATGACTTGTTTTTCAGAAACCCATGCTGACTTTTTGTGATCATAGTATTCCCTTCTGGCAGACCGTCTGTTTAATGGTCTGCTCCAGAATCTTCCCTGGTATTGATGTCAGGCTGACTGGACGGTAGTCATTAGGGTCCTCCTTTTCCCCCTTTTTGAAGACTGGGATAACATTAACCCTCCTCCACTGGGACTTCTTCTGTTCTCCAGGAGTTCTCAAAGATTATAGCAAGTGGTTCTGAGATTACTTCTGCCAGTTCTTTTAATACCCTGGGATGTAGCTCATCAGGGCCTAGAGATTTGAATTTGTTTAAAGTAGCCATGTGTTTCTGCACTAACTCTTTATTCTGTGCTGAATTTCTCCTACTGTATCTTCTGTTTCATTTCCCCCTGGATGAGCACTGTGTCCTTTTTGGGAAAAGGCTGAGGCAAAGAAGGTGATGAGTAGTTCTGCCTTTTCTCCATCCCCTGTTAGTATTTTGCCATCTCCTCCATGCAGTGACTCTATCCTATCATTTTCTTCCTTTTGCTGTGGACATGACCAAAAAAGGGGCCTTTTTATTGTTTTTAACCTTTCTAGCAAGCCTCAGCTCATTGTGAGGTATAGCTTTTCTGACTTTCTCCCTACACATCCTGGCTATTTGTTTGAATTCCTCTTTGGTGATTTCCTGCCTTTTCCATTTCTTGTACATGTTTTTTTTTAAATATTAGCTCAGGTGAAAGTTTTTTAGACAGCCATCCTGGCTTCCTTAGACACCACCCATTTTTCCTCCTCACTGGAACTGTTTGAAATTGTGCCCTCCAGTTCTACCACTTTCACTCCACAAATCAGATCATCATTATTGGTGAGGAGCAGATCTAAAATAGCTGTTCCCCTTGTTGCTTCTTCCACCTTCTGGACTATGAAATTGTCTGCAAGGCAAGTGAGACATTTGTTGGACCTGACTGTCATGGAAGAATTTGACTCCCAACAAATCTCAGGATAATTGAAATCTCCCATGACTACTACTTCTTTCCTTTCTGAAAGTTTGGTCATCTGTTCCAAGAATGCACCATCCATCTCTTCAGACTGGCATGAGGGGTCTATAATAGACCCATACAATGAGATCAGGGTTGTTTCTCTCCCCCTTAATTTTTACCCAAATGCTTTCAACCTGGCTTGCAGAATTTAAGTAATGGACCCGCTCACTGCTGTAATAATCTTTTACGTATAATGCTGCTACTCCTCCTTTCCTATTTGATCTGTTTCTCTGAAATAGGTTATACCCTTTGATTCTTATGTTCCAGTCTTGAGAGTCATCCCACCAGATTTCAGTGATACCTATTATTTCATATTTGTTTTGCTGTGTTAAGAGTTTGAGTTCATCTTGTTTATTTCCCATGCTCTGTGCATTGGTGTAGAGACATCGAAGGCCATGAGGCATTTCCTCTGACTGCTTCTTCAATGTTTTTTCCCTCCTGCTGTTGGCTCTTGACCTTTTTGCTCAGTTCTCTTTATAACCTTTAGACTTTCATCACTATCACTTGATGAACTCCTGTCTGCTTGAATACTGAAGAGTACCCAGCACTTCACTTAAAACTGAACCCCATCACTTGATATGGTAGCAGCTACCTGTGCCTATTTGGAAAGAGCTGATGTTGTCAGAATTTTAAACAAAGGTGGGAACAGTTACTCTGGCCAAGGATGTGCTCCATTTTCCCACCATCTTTCCCAGAAATGGGCAGACCAGTACCATCCAATGAAATGCCACCTGGATGGATATTTCAGGAAGCATTTGCTTTCTCCAACATTCGAACACAGAACTAAACTCACATATACATTTTTTCTTCAGCTGCAAGTGAACCAATACTGGATTGAGAAGCAGGAATGTTAGCTGCACATGCTTCCAAGCTGAAGACACTGCTTCATTATATAACTGATGTTCATTATTCCATCAGCCCAAATTGATCCATCTGCCTTGAAAATGTGCCCAAAGGAAGATGAAAAATTTGGATTTATACCTGCCTTTTTCTCCTGTAAGGAGCCTCAAGGCTTACAAACTCCTTTTCCCTTCCTCATTCCACCTTGTGAGGTAGGTGGGGCTGAGACAGTTCTGAAAACTGTGACTAGCCCCAGGTTACTCAGCAGACTTCATGTTAGGAGTGGGGAAAGAGATCCAGTTCACCAGATAAGGGTCTGCCACTCATGTAGAGGAGTGGGGAATCAAACTTGGTTCTCCAGATTAAAGTCCACCTGCTCTTAACTACTACACCACATGTGGTCTCCCATCACGGTGGATACTACCTATTCCTCTTCCTAAAGCCCAATCTTGTTCAATCAATTCCAGGGCACAACACAAGCAAGGAGGAGGAATTAGAGGGACTAACGGTGGTGGCTTGCACACTTTCTAGGTAAACAGACTATTTTATTCTGATTATTTTAGCTCTGCAGGGAGCAAAAATCATGCATTTGTTTATCCTGCTTACATTGCACATTCAGTGTACAACAAAGGACATAAACAAGTTATCTTCAATTATAAGTTATACCTTTTGGCTGGGACCTGGCCAGAATTATTCTTCACACAGAATACCTTCCTGGTCTGTATGCCCATTCCACAAGTCGCTTCACCATTCCAGTTAATTGTAGCATTTAGAGAAGTTATCAAGGTATTTTCTGAACAAGGATTCCATACAGATGTTTCCCAGTAGACCTGATTGCAAGAGTGATCATTGCAGGAGCGGTATTCTTGTAATGCCTGACTAGAAGGACATGCCTTTCCACCTATAACACATAAAACCAATGATTGACATCAATGGCTTAGGAAAGAAAGACACATTGTTCCAAACACACTACTTGCACTTCTGATTTTTAATTCATTTGTTGCCTTTTCAGCTGCAGTAAAGGGCCAAAAATTAGCCTTGCAAACATTCCACCAAAACATCCCAAAAATTAGCCTTGCAAAACATTCCACCTTAACATATCAGCTTAGCATCTTACCTTACATCATAGCATTGTTAAAATAAATTGTCCCATTTTGCCTATTTCTAAATGTTCAATTTTGTGGATTGACTTTCATTGCAAAGCCATGAGATGTAGACTTGCCTTTTCCCTGTCTAGATAATACAACAATATGAATGTGCTGTAACCAAGGCAAGGCCGCAGATGCACCACCCCACTTATTTGCCTCAATCAAGAATGCTTCAATAAGCAGCAGTAAACAATAATTCAACAGTTTACATTTAAAGAATTTAAAGTTAATGGAAGCCAAATCAGGTAATGTTGCTTAACAGGTAAAACCCCTCCCCTGGATGTTTATACTAAGCTTGGTCAATGCCTTAAATATTTGATAAAATTCAGATTCGGGCTTATTTGGGCATAAAAGTATATGTATGTCTGAATAAGCCTGAATACCAGATTCAGTATGCCCGAATATATTCAGATATTCAGATATCTGAATATATTCGGGTCAGTCTGATTTTTGGGGGTTGGGGTTTTTTTGGTGTGGGTTTTTTTTTTCCGGCCTGCAGTGGGTGCATTTGGGCAGGACATATTTGGACCGATTTTGGCCCGAATATGCCCGAATTCACCCAGGTTATGGCCAAATCTGGCATTTCACTAATCACAAAAGCGGAGGAGGAGGAGGAGAAGAGTTTGGATTTATATCCCCCCATTCTTTCCTGTAAGGAAACCCAAAGGGGCTTACAATCTTTTTTCCCTTCCCCCCACAACAAACACGCTGTAATGTGGGTGGGGCTGAGAGAGCTCCGAAGAACTGTGACTAGCCCAAGGTATGTGTTTGTTTGTTTGTTTGTTTGTTTGTTTATTATTTCGGCTTCTATACCGCCCGATCCCCGAAGGGCAGAGTACACATTGGAGTGTCGGAGTGCACATGCTAATCTCGTTCACCAGATAAGCCTCCACAGCTCAAGTGGCAGAGCGGGGAATCAAACCCTATTCTCCAGATTAGAGACACCTGCTCTTAACCACTACATCACGTCATAAGAGATTCTTCCCCTGTCATAATAGTTTCCTTTTCTTTTTCCTAATGGAAAAACTAATTATGTTTTTGCTTTCTTCATTTACATCTCTGGTTCCAACAACTGTATAAATAGTTTGTTGAAAAATAAAATGATAATTAAGAAGGGGTGTGAGAAGACAATGATTCTTAAGCTAAACTATCTTTTGTTCCACTTAACCTCTGACTGGCTCAAGGATGAAGGATCGCTGCAGTGATTTTGATACCACTTGACTTTGCTCACCAGTAATAGTCTGGGACAGGCACCCACTTTCGGTTAAAGGGTTAATCCACTCATGATCTAAAATGAAAATAGATCTTTATTTGCTGTACAATAAGGACACCCATGCCCTAACCCGGATAGCCCAGGCTAACTTGATCTCTTCAGATCTCAGAAGGTAAGCACTGTTGACCCTGTTTAGTACTTGGATCAGAGACCACCAAGAAATATTAGGATCACTATATAGAAGAAGGCAATGGAAAAATCACCTCTTTTAGTCTCTTGCCTTGATAACAGCCCTACTGGGTCGACATCAGTCAGCTGCAATTTGATGGCACTTCAGATGCACACAAGGAAGCCAATTCACGAAGTCCTTATTATTTAATTCCTCCATCTGTAGCACTGGTAAAATTATAATAACCTAACTACCGGTAATTCATACTATAAGAACATGAGATGAGCCATGCTGGATCAGATCAAAGGCCCACGAAGTCCAGCATTTTGTTCACACAGTGCCAACCAGCTGCCTCTAGAAAACCCCAAAGCAAGATGATTGCAATAGCACTGTTTTGCCTGTGCTTCTCAGCAACTGATTTAAAGAAGAGTACCAGCTCTGGTACTAACCAGAAGGAGAAGATATTAGTAATGACTCCACTTCCCTTTTAAAGCCTTCCATATGGGCAGCCATGACCACATCCCATGGCAGTGAGCTCTGCAACTATGTGCTGTATGAAGTACTTCTTTTTGTCTGTCCTGAACCCTCCCACCTTGAGTTTCAGTGGATGACCCCAGGTTCTAGTGTTATAGGAAAATGAAAAAAAGCTTATACTATACTAACTGTACAGTATGAAATTGTAATCAGTGTTCAGAAAGACTTAGATTACTATTTCCAATTGGCTATGATGGCAGGGGCTGATGGGATTTGTAATCCATGAACATCTGGAGAGCCGCCGGTTGCAGACCCCTGCTCTAGGGGAAAATCAGACAACTCATATATCCATTTATGTTTATTTTTCTGTCCACGCATCTTGAAGAGTTCCACTGATATGATGGCTTAAGGTGAATAAGTAAATCTGGATGCTGCACATTTCCCACACATGGATAGACACATCTATAAATTTTATACTATACTACTCTATTGGACCAATTTTACAGGTTAAATACTATAGCTCCTGCTCTGCACTTCTCCTCCTAAAGCTAAAAGCCACTATTCCGTTATATAGATAGATGTTGGCACCTATGTTGCCTAAGATAGCACCTTCATCTACTCTAAACCAAATGATAGGAAGTAAGCAGATATGGTACCACTGAGGAGTATTTTCAAAATTACTTATAAACAGTTATTTCATCTTTCCATTTTGGTAAAATTATGCCATGGGTTATTTAATACAGTGCTTGATATATAACTATGCTAAAGCGTAAACATTTTTTAAATGATGCATTAAATTTTAACATGAAAACATACAATCACAATTTTTTCCCACTGTGCTTTTCCACAGCCCAATCTTAGTCATGTTATTTAGAAGAAGAAGAGGAGGAGGAGAAGTTTGGATTTATACCCCACCTTTCTCTCCTGTAAGGAGACTCAAGGTGGCTGACAAGCTCCTTTCCCTTCCTCTCCCCACAACAGACATCTTGTGAGGTAGGTGGGGCTGAGACAGTTACAAAGAACTGTGACTAGCCCAAGGCCACCCAGCAGGAATGTAGGAGTGCGGAAACACATCTGGTTCACCAAATAAGCCTCTGCCACTCAGGTGGAGGATTGGGGAATCAAACCCAGTTCTCCAGATTAGAATCCACCTGCTCTTAACCACTACACCACACTGAATTATCCTTGTGTTCAATAGGTCTTCTTCATAAGCTTGCATAGGATTATAACCTTAGGGTACTTTACAGACCTACAGTAATTTGCAATATTACCAGGAATGAACATTATTTATCTTTTTAAAATTCAGCATTTTGAGGTATTTACTAGCATCATTAAACCATTTTTCACTGTTAACAGATTCCATTGGCAATATAGTGGATTAAGAAATATTTGCAGATGCACAGGTTTTTTTTCAAGGATATAGGTTATTAAATAGTAGTATCACAATAGAATGGCATTTCCCCCCAATTCTTTTTCCAGGAAAATGTGGAACGGCTCACAGTTTTGAAAAGCTGAAGGCCAGACATAATGCACACCATTATATTCTTTACTGGTACTTATCTTCCATCATGGTGTTTATACAAGAGATTCTATTTTTAAACATGTTTGATCTGACAGTCTTAAGCATGAACATTCACGCTTGTACTTTTCCCAACTTTTTTTTAATTGGTTGTGGCACAAGAGGCCACTGTTGAGCTGCTAATAGGACACTCCTCTAATGTGATGCAAAGATTATTAGGTTTAGATGTCAGGAAGGGACCATACTACGTACATATTCCGAACTATTCAGTGCAAATATGCATTTCTTTCATCAATAAAAGTCAGGCACAAAGCAGAAGTGTACAAGGTCCCTCCCGCTCCAAAAAATGACCCTTCTCCCACTTCCCATCTTAATTTCTACAGCAATCTGTGCCGTATCTGGGGGGGTGGGGAAGTGTTTCCTGGATGTAGTAAACCTTATTTTCAAATTCCGAGTCTCAACACTCAAAAAGTTTTAGAACTACTGCAAATAAAACTCAAGCCCTCCTCAGACAATGGCTGGCCCATTATCTTAACCAGTAAATAAGTCAGAAAAATTCTTCTAAATAAGAACCTTTCTTAGCCTTGCTGCAGCCCAGGAAGGTGGCAAACAACAGCTTTAGGAGATCTGCTACTCACCTTCCCCTGGCAATGCCAATATAGATCTTGTGCGGCTTTGCTTCCCTTCTGCATTTTTGCCAGAGCATGAATGAGAACAGGATGACCACTGTGACCACTCAGTTACAACGCAGTCCCTTCCACAGGGCACTTCGCAGCCTGTTGTTCCAGAGGGAGAAGGAACCTCTGAACAAAAGTCATCCGATACATCCTCCCCTAAACAAGGACACAAAATATGGAGAGGAAAAAAACAGTTTAAGATTAACAACCGCTTTTGAAATGAATGTTGCAGTAGTCCTAAAGTAGTGATTCCATGATGTGCTATGGTGCTCACTATGTGTTTCCTGGCACCTCTTTGAAATACACTGCTGTTCCAGCCAACCGTAATTCAGTACTCAGTTAATTCTACAATTTTTGATTCAGTGTACAGAAAAGTATATGCTAACATGAAAGAGAAGTCTATTTACAGGTGATACACATTACCCTTTGTCAGATCTTGCAAACTCTCTGGACACACAGACACAGATGCAAACCTCTAAAAGAGGCCGAGAAAAGGACTTCTCATAGGTAGCACCATCTTGAAGGAGTCCCATGTTTGAACCCTATAAAGTTCTATTCACTCAATTACAAATAGTATTCTCACTTGGAATGTTTTTCCCCTTAAGATTTTTTGGAAAGCTTTCATTATCTTTAATGAATCCAAGAGAGACCCACCAGAGTAGCCGGTCATTTAAACACGTGCTAAGACAAGTGATAAAACTTGGAATTGGAGCTGCAGAAGGCAAATTCATCTCTTTGTTGGCAATGAGGCTTGTGTCTATCATGAGGCAGCCTGGCATATAATTACAATGTAGACGGTAAAACTCTCTATTGCTTTCGCAAGGCAACGTGTCTGTGCCAGCCTGCAAAGGAGAGAGACAGGCTGCCAGTGGAAGTGCTTAAAGCTGTCAATTGTGCAACAGTAATTTCTGCATTTATATCCCTAAATGAGGACAGCCTCATAGTCCCCGAGGTACAAATAAAACTTTCCAAGCATATTATCGGGAGTATTAGAACGAAGCAGGCAGGCAATCATGCTACAAGAGATGTTTTCAAATATTTTCTTTACAACCCAGTCTCTCTAGGTCTTGCCTCTACTGATCAGACAAAGCTTGAATCTCCTGATCACTGTTATTATTATTCTAACCCACTGAATGATTAAACAAATTTGAAAATCCCTCTCCTACAGCAAAGCATCTGATCATGGGTAAATACCGGTCTACTTGTATAATGCGTTTGGTAGGATTCTTTAACGGCACATATCACCCCCTGCTTAATCATTCTTTCAGAATGGTCTATTTCAACAGTAGCACTCTGGCTGATCGCATCAAGCTGACAGGTAGGATGTGTGGAAGATCTTAAACCATGGACCAATTAAGTGCTTGCTTCTATAAGCCATTCTGGTACCACAGTCCTCACAAGCATTTGACAGCCTGCCACTGTCACACTTGTTACCATCGCTCTGAGAACTGGGGTCAAGGTGGGGACTGCAAAGAAAGGGCAAACCTACAGGATTTCAATACTTCAGACCAGCCCAACAGCCAAAAAAAAAATCCATCCTGTTTTACCAATTCTATTCACAGGAAGTCTACAAATCGTTAGTTCCTGTCAGGTTTTATGTTGTAGTAGACAACTGGGTACACACTGAAGACTTACTTCCCTCCTTTTTTCAATCACAGTGGAATGAGTTATACACATTTAATTCTTGTCATTATCCATCTGGGTCTCACCTCAAGGATTACTGATGGGCATTGGTGGAGCTAGCTGAGCTAGCTTTTGGGGAAATATATGTTTTGTTCTTCGGGAAGCAAAAGAGTTATAGTTGAAAACTTGTCCTTTCTTGAAATTATTTTGTGTTTTTAACTTTAATAATAATTTAAAAACCCTCTGTCATCCACAAGGTAGAACATCATGTCTGAAGAAAGAGTCCAGGCAAGATCTAATGCTATTGAAGAAACTGGAATTAAATGGATCTTAGAGCTAATCCAAACAAAACATGGCAAGAAATAGGTTATAGTGCATGTAATGAGTACAAAATGTCACCAACTTCTGCACAGATCATAAAGACAATTTTGAAAATGCTGCATTATTTTTGTAAGTGTAAGTCCAGGCTATTTGCTGAATAAGTTATAGAAATCATTTGTTTAGAGGTGAACGTATACTGGACTGTAAAAGAGCAAAGAAGAGGTTTCATTGGACAAAACTCCAGTCCCATCTTGTCTCGTTACATTCCTACCCTTTTCCACACAATAGAAAAAGGTTTTTTGGGACAGTGAATGAACCTTGTAGTAGTAAAAAGTTTATGTATGCAAAATTCAGAAGCAACTAAAGTTTTCTGGAAGAAAAGAATGATTAATCTTATCGTCACTCATTTTATTTCAATTTACACATCTCAGATGTTTTATCTGAATACCACTCCCTAAATTCATCTACAAATATGCTTCAGATGAAATTTTTAAGTCAACATACGCTGACCCCGAATACTCCAATGACCATACAATGGCTTGTACCATTAGTCTGATGATAGAAGTCATGTCTTTATCTCAGCAAACCTACTTTGTGTCCAACAATCTACTGTGCTATAGATTATTTTCATAAAACTTCAGCAAGGTATATACAGACACCTACAGTTAAGTATGAGACCCCACAAAATCAATTTTAGATTTCATAAGGTATTATCTACATTTGGTATAACTGCCCCTCTAAATAAGATTATTTCCGCAATGCTGTCAACCTACATTGCACTATATGCAGAAACACAAAAAAGAAAGAGTTCTTTCCAGAGGAGCTGAAAATCAGATGTCCCACAGAGGAGAAGACAATGGATAAGAGATGAAGGAAGAACAACATGGGAAGAAATAGCATAAATAGAGTTACAGATACTACAGTCTTAGTTATAAGATGAGCAGGTCTAAGGGATGGAGCTGAAGGCTTCACATGAGGGGGGCTACTGGAGCAGGATTTGAGCAAAGGCAGGGAAATGATACAGTAGCATTCCAGGCAAAAGGGATACAATGAAGGAAAGAGTGGGGTCATTGAAGGAAACAATTAATGAGAGATCCTCTAGCTGCTAAAGCTAGAATGAGTCAACAATGTGATGTGGCAGTTAAGAAAGCCAATGCAATTCGGGCTGCATCAACAGGAGTATAGTGTCTAGAGATCAAGGGAAGTTATAGTATCACTTTATTCTGCATTGGACAGACCCCACCTGGAATACTGTGTCCAGTTCTGGGCACCACAGTTCAAGAAGGATATTAACAAGCGGGTCTATAATCCATGCCCTATGAGGAGAGACTTAGGGAACTGGGTATGTTTAGTCTGAAGAAGAAAAAGTTTAGGGGTGACATGATAGCCATGTTTAAACATTTGAAGGGATGTCATGTTGAAGATGGAGTAAGCTTGTTTTCTGCTGCTCCAGAGACTAGGGCACAAAGTAATGGATTCAAACTACAGGAAAGGAGATTAGGAAGAATTTCCTGACAGTAAGGCCTGTTCGATAGTGAAATTCTCTGCCTCTGAGCGTGGTGAAGCTCCTTCTTTGGAGGTTTCTAAACAGTGGCTGGATGGCCATCTGTTAGAAGTGCTTTGATTGTGTGTTCCTGCATGGCAGGAGGTTTAACTGAATGGCCCTTGTGGTCTCTTCCAACTCTGTGATTCTGTGAAAGAATGATATGAAAGAATGAGTCAATCCAATAGAATGATTTGATTTTTGTAGGTAACATGGGGTTTATTTAAGATACATGTAGTACGTGGATTTTTTTTTTGCCCTATTGCACTATGAGAGACTTGATTATATAAATAACTTCGCAACCAAGCCCTGAAACACAGAAGATTCTCATTTGCACATAAATGACTTGTACAACATTTTTGCATCTTTTAATGACACACTGTCCATCAATATTACTCCTTGTATCCTTCCATGTTCTCTGTGTAAAATAATGAAAGAGTCATTAAAATACTATGCCTGCTATAAAATTTTATGTCTCATTTAAATCTCAGGACACAATGCCAATAAACCTTGAGTAACTGCTTGTCTATTACAAAGATGCCAGTAAATAGTAGTAAATTTAGAAGTGGGAGGGGAGGAATCTAACTTGTCATTTGGCAGTTTGCTAACAGCAGTTTTAAATCTTTCATGATAAATAAGCTAACAGGGGAAAAAAATGTCCCCCAGACACCTAATTAGCTAATGGAACTGTAGCATTTAGACATTTCACAACAACAATTACAGAATTTAAAACTGTAAGATTGATTTGATATATTCCATTCTGAATGTACTCAGCACTTGGAAATGTTGCCATTGACTTTTTTTCTCCACATCACAACACCAAATCAAATATTATGTCACACTCCACAGAAATTTCCACCTGGGTGCTGGCTTTTGCTAATGCCAATCCATAGTTAAGAACTTCTGTACGAAGTGTTGTCAGTTTGTCAGTGTGACCAGCAGGGTGAGGAAATAATCTAATTGCTTTGCTCCGCTGCCATTTTAGCAGTCGAAAGGGAGAAGAAAAAGAACAGTCAAGCAAAGAATGACTGGGGCACAAATGTCAGACAGGAGAACAAAGCAGCAAAGACATGATGTACAAAGAGGAAAAAGGAAAAATTCCTGAATGCTTTACAATATTCAAATATGAATCAAGGGGAAAGACAACCCAACCACAAGGAAGAGGAAGGAGACATATGCTCTAAGATAAGTGAATGGTTTTAAACAAGAATTTATCAATTTTCTTTATTAAAATCCTGCTCTAAAAAGTAAAAAAAATCTAAACTCTTAAAAATCCTACTTTTAAAAGTTAGGTATTTTCTCACTAACATTCAATGGCATTGTTACCACCTGTGGTGGGTGGGAGGGCTCTGTTTTTGGCCCCTTCCAAACACGCAGAATAATGCACTTTCAATCCACTTTCACAATTGTTTGAAAGTGGATTTTGCTAAACCTATACCCTCAATTTTATATAATCCTAAGACTGTGTGTACACTTTGCTGCTTTCATTATTGTGTGCTTGTACATTTATTATTTCCCTTTAATAAAATTGTTAAGTCCACACATTGCATGAAAGGTGAATTCTCACATTCGTTTTGTTTGCTACATGTATGCTGTGTTTTGTTTTCAGATTTACATTCTTGGTTATCATGGGACACCCATTTGATTTAATCAAAGAGTCTGAATACATTTTGGGGTGAGCAAAATCTTGCCATTTTGCCTCATTTAGTCTTTTCCACTCTTATGGATTTGATCCCCAAAAAAGCCACAAAAATTTGTAACTCTAAGAATGAAGAGGGTATGGTCCACCCATAACCCCCCAACTTGTAGTCCATTTGTTTTCCCATGCCTGGGACATTTGAGGACACAGAGAGGGACCAATCCAGGCACTTAGAGATGGTTCTTTCATTGCCAAGCAGATGATTCAGAACCCAAAAGTATCTTTTGAAGGGCAGTTACTATTCCAAGATCTACTATATGTTGTCTCTTTGAGACACATAGTGTAAAAATTCCCCTTTTCAGACATAATGTAATCAGACTCCCTAGGTGTTGAGATAGAATCCTAGTAATTTTAACTGACTCACTGGAATGAGATCCAGAATCAACACATATTGGATAAACATTGTGAAAGAAAAACATTAAACAGTGGAGTGAACATTATCACTGACCAAAAAATGAGTCCAAAAAATGAGGACAATCCCATGAAGCAATAAGCATGGATAAATCTGGTTTAATAGAATCTGACCAAGAATGTTATTCGCTGCCCTCTTACCCCAAACATATTGCTCATATTCAACCATACCATCTGTGCAAGAAGCCGAGAAAGATTTATGTGAAAAATGATTTATAGCTACTACGCCAGGACAATCTTCTCCAAACGTGTCCAGGAATTTCTAAGTCTTTCAAATAAGGTGACAAAAATGTTAGAGTACACACAAAGAAGAATTTATATGTACACAGAAACGTCTTACTGTGAAAACAATGGAAAGTTATGCTCTCCCCAGCCCTACTACTTGTGTGTGGGGGAGATAAATGGGCATGCAATTTTATTTAAACAAAACAACCAGTGATCTCTTCACTGAGTTGTCTTCTCAGTGAAAATGTTTACTATGCCTAGTCAAGCCTAAGGAGCAGAATCTTGTCTCTTTTGTCCCCAGTTGAGTTTATCTTTGATGCTGTCAGTCATTCTCCCTTCCCTCTTTGGCTCTTTGGGGGAGAGATTGGTGCTTACTTTCCTTGTCTCTTCCTCCCTCAATGGATCCTTTCTTTGGCATTTTCCAAGGATCTGTCCTTGATCTCGTCCCTTTTCCTCTTCATTTTTCTTCCTTTTCACCCTCCTTTTATCATCTTTTGGCCTGTCATCCATAAACTGTTGATGTGCAGCTTTCTCTCAATCCCTTCTCTGTGCCTGCTGGAACTTTCCATGGTTACTAATTGCCTTTCTGCTTTTATTACTTCATGGATGTCTGCTCATTTTCTTAAATTAACCTTGATGAAACTGAATTTCTTGTAATTTCTGTCCATAAATCTTTTCCTCTCCCAGTCTTTATGAACTTTGATGATCATATAATCCATTTTCTGCCCAGAATGTAATTTTTTGGGGTTGTCTTTATTTTTCATTCCTGAGAGTTAGTCCTTTGCTAAGTAGGATCAAATAGCAGAGCCCTGACAGATGTTCTAGAAGTAAAGGAGGAGGAGTAAGTAGTAAATAGTGGTAAGGTTTACCTGCATTGTTCAGTATGTATTGCAGCTGCTATTAATATGCTTCTACTATCCCAAGGTAATGTGTCCTTTCCTTGATCCCAACCGGACACGTAAGTTGGGGGGAGGCAGGAACCCCAGGTACTAATCATGCGGATCACATGGAGGTTGCATTCAGCCAGCTGCCTTCCTCCCCTGCCCACCCCCAGAAAGACTGCCTCCCTCCCTCCCCCAGGATGACTGCCGGAGCATGGCCCTCATGTTGGGTGGGTGAGCTGGAGGGCAAGAAAGCAGGTGGCATCAGTGGTGACAACTATGTTTGCTGCTGCCTTCCTTGAAAGAGGCAAGGAAGGAAGGAAGCTGAAGAAGGGGGTGGGGACAAGGCCTGCTTGGCCAATCCTGTGCCCTCATGCTCTTCTGGCCAATCAAAAGCCTCCTGTACCTCCAAGCAAGTTAAACGTTAAAGAAAGAGGTGAGAGGTATCCATTGCGGAAGGGAAGAGCATGGTAGCCAAGCCCTGCCCTGCAGTCCATGTGCGCCTGCTGGCTGGTCAGCCTTTTCTCCTCCCACTCCTTGGAGCCAAGTATGCCGGCCTGTCCTCTATCAGTGGTGGTGGTAGGTAAGGGAGAAACCTTGAGAGCCAAAGGTAACTCCTCACACTTGCACTGGAAAGTGCAGGGTCCACAGAGCCTTCCTGGTGGCCTTGCCCTGGTTGCTGGTCTGAACTGTCCTGATTATGGTCAGGGCTGGTGCTCGTTTTCCTCTCCCTCCAGATGCAACAGACTATACCCGAGGCCCCACCCAGAGTAACTGGAGGCCTTTGGAAGGCAGATGGGGGGGGGGCAGGGGGTGGACTCCTGAATCTCCTGTAATAAGGAGAAACTACATTCATAGCTAAATATTTAAGATCTGAGTAGAAATTCTGAAAAACAGCAATGGATGGGGAAAGATGAGAAGGGCACATCTGAAAGCAACCAGCCAGACTGACTGACTGGGAGGGGGCCCAAAGCTCAGCTGACCTGCCCCACTGAGGAGCATTTGCTGCCATCAGCTACACTTACAAATGATACGTTGCTATAGAATATTGCACAGCAGTCTACCTGCCTGCTCCCTAGCTTTTTTCACTTGCATAACAATGCTACTGTGAGAGGACCTTTAAGTGAAGGTATGTGGAGAAGGTAACAGTTGATAAACCATAAAATCCTAAGAAATAAACCATAAGTACACCGCAAATTAAAACATCACCTTATACTAGCAAAAAGGAAAGTAAAAACTTCAGATTAGTCTGAAGATTAAAAAGAAACTCTAACCCACCCTTTTCCAGCCCCATAATGGAATGTTCCCATCCCCACTCTTTCAACTCTCTAGATCAGTGAGGAAGTGAAGAACTGAAACTGAAAGCAACACGAGACAAGCTACATAGTGGAAAGAAAAGAAACCCAACAAGGGGGGAAAGCGCATAGTCTGTGCAGCTCCTAATAAGAGCCCTGTCTGGGAACATCCTGCACTATCAAGCCAGAACTCCAGATAGAGCTTTCTGGGAAGGTGAAGGAGCTCAGCCAGTTAAACCTTTGTTGACTTGAAGAAGTGTATATGCTGACCCTTCTGCATCTTGTGAATTTTTCTTTTCTCTGTCTGGCTGATTACCCACCGGCGCAGAGGGGCGTGGTGGGACAGGAGGCGTGTCAGGGCAAGAAATCTTATCCCGATGTGCATCCTCTTTGGGGCATGCCGAGAGAGGAGGCGTGTTGGGTCAAGATTTATTGTACCAATGTGCTTCCTCTTTCTCTGCGCACGCTTCTCGAAAGCAAGGCACTTCTGGCATGACTTTTCATACCAAGGAAGGATGAGGCCGGAGAACTGTGGGTAATATGCCTCCTACAACCTTTTCTCTGAGGGAGCCTTTACTTCTTTCTTGCTTGACTCTCTCTTCTTTCACACTAGTGGTTCCAAGTAAAAATGCTGGCTAGAAAAACTGAGCAAAATCTATGATAATGTTGGGTTGTCTCCTTGAATGGTAGTAGAGAATTGCCTCAGGAGTGCAGGGGGCATAGGAAGGGGGGACAAAAGCAGAACTTCCAAGATCTGACAAGATTGGGTAGGTCTGGGCCATCAGGCTCACTGATGGTGGAAAGTGGCTCAGGAGGAAACTCTAATGTTCACAGAAAACTTCTGCTGGAAGCTGACTGCTTATGACAAGGTTTTCTGTTTGCATTCCAGGCTGGTATCTAGCACCTAGCTTTGTCTGACAGAAACCGAGAGAATGCATTAGAGAGAAAAAAAAAGCAATGAAGTCAGAAGATTCAAAATGTTCTCCCAGTCAAAATATTACTGACAGCTATTCCTGTCTTTCTTCTTCCTGTATTATGAGTGGCAATTTAAAAGCACTCTGCACATACTCAGTGGCTTCTTCATTAACCATTTACTCTGGAACAGATGACAGTAATCCATTGTTATGCAGAATTAAAATGTAATTGTCCACCAATCACATTCCAGTGATTTTGATGTTTTCACATCTATTTTTCAGACCTAATTTATATCAGTATTTTTAAGCAATTGCAGTTCCAACCATCCTGTCTATATGAGGACTAACAAACCTTTTTTTAAGTTACCCGGGATGATGTCCCTTTACATTTGACTCCTACTTTCTCTTATTTTAAGCTATTTCTGCTACTTCAATTAATTATTTTTTTTTGCTGTTTGCTGGGATGGTGTGGCATTTCTGAATCATTCCTTGTTGGGGGTGGGTGGGTAATTGTTGCTTTTCTGCACTTTGAATGATCATAATTGTGCAATTACAAAATCATGAAAAATAAAAACAATATTTTGGGGGGTGGGAGGTTTTTCCCCCCAATTTCTCCGTTTGCCCCAGGCACCATTTTTGTAGCTATGCCCCCGATCCCCACAAGTGAGTAGGGTTTGTAATATAAACTGCTCAATTTTTTAAAAAAGCCTCCAACTGTTGTTATCCAGTCCTCCTTTCCAGTTCCCCTTGCTTCTGGAGTAATAAAAGCTTCCCAATTAAAAGGTAAATATGGCAGCCAGAAGAGCTCACTAGAAAAGCAGGATAAGCTTCCGGTTGTCTACTCTTTTTGGAATTACCCAATTCCTACTGTCTCCAGACATGTTCTTCTGCTGAGGATGATCAAGATTGTCTTTTTCAGTCTTCGGAGTTGAATCAAGGGGCCAATAAAATAACAATTCAAAACAACCCTGATGGGGGTGGACGGGAATTGTACATTTGTAAGCATGTATTTATCCCCTGCCCCATGTTGATTCTCCTCTCTTCTTGCTTGGGAAGGTAGAAAAGAACCTAGCAAGACAGAGTGGCTGACATCTGTGTTGTTTTTCGCCTCCTACCAGAATTCTCTTAAGTGCTCAAAAAACTTGTTTGAACATTTAAGACTTCGAAAGAGACAGATATTCACAAAAACGTTGTTTTTTTCCAAATCATGACAGGGTCAGAACATCACAACTTCCAAGTCCATGTCTTATTCTGAATGTTTAGACCATTATATCTTCCTGCAAGTAAAAAAAAAGCCAGATAAAATCAGCTTGCACTTTAGAGATGACCCCAGCCGTTGACTTATATCCCACACAGACTATATCCATAGGTGAAGCAATATGAAATCACAAATTGCAATTTTATCACCTCCCCACTCCCCCAGCAGCCTGAAATACCCCCAAAATTTCATTGCTGGGGGACAGAAGACCCTCACATGCAGGATTCCAGGGAACACTTCAGGCTGCCATAGGGGGTGGGTGCAAGTATTCTGCGTTCTGTGTGTGCATTTCTCCCCAGCTATTTAAATATTGAGTGGGATCGAAGCACTAGTCACTCTTTGTAATGCTAAAGTTCAACTTTTACATGGTGTTTTTGTACAGGTCAACAAAAAGTATTACTATTAAAAATATGAATCCGCTATTGTTTGAAGGGAGCAATCTATTGGGTTGCCTCAGAATTCTATCATTTCATTTTTCTGCATATTGAGGAATACGACTGTTTCATTTGTTCTTAGTTACGTAATAGATTTTGTTCTGAAATCTGTTCTGAAATAGATTTGTTGTCAAATATGGATTGCCTTGATGCAGGATTCTTATAATTATTATATTTCTGCAGAATGCAAAAAGACCTGGCTATAGATTCTAAGTTCTCGGACAAGCACATACAGTGGAAGGCTGATTTCAAGGCTATAATTAAAATTCTTAACTTGGAAAAATGAAGTGCAGCCATCATGTTCCTCGACTTTTTTTATTTTTACCTGCTAACATATGCCTCAAGAAAAGAACCTTTAGTTTGCATAAAGAATTGAACCACTAGCAAAGAGAAACAGTCCATATGACTGAACAAATGGCTTGTGTTGGCAGAGTTCCTGTTTTCAGAAACTCTGAAAGCTAATCATAATAAATAACTATAAATGCCACCTGGATTTCCAAAGAAGAAGAAAAGAACACCTCTCCCAAACACCTGTGTTTGAGATTCCAATATGAAAGGATCATGGAAAACAAAATAAAAAACAGTACAAATAAAATCTGTATGGAAATGAAAGTTCAGGAATCAGCACCTGAATTGTTAAAAGTTGAAGAGGAAAAGGAGTTTGGATTTATGCCCCCCTTTTCTCTCCTATAAGGAGACTCAAAGAGGCTTACAAGCTCCTTTCCCTTCCTCTCTCCACAGCAGTCACCCTGTGAGGTAGGCAGGGTTAAGAGAGTTCTGGAGAACTGCGACTAGCCCAAGATCACCCAGTAGGAATGTAGGAGTGGAGAAACAAACCTGGTTCACTAGATAAGACCATCGCTCATGTGGAGGAGCAAGGAATCAAACCTGGTTCTCCAGATTAGAATCCACCTGCTCTTAATCACTACTCTGCTGGCTCTCTGCAAGTATTTTGGGAATCTTTGGACCATCCAGTGCTTTAAAGCAAATAAATAAACAAATAAACAGGGGAAAAAGAAAAAGAAAGTAGTCTTTTCTAGAGATTCATTAAGTTTTCATTGCAGGCATCACTGCCACCTGTTAACCTCATAATTAGGGTGGTATAAATATGCTTGCAACTGATGCTTAATGGAAAACAAAAGATTCCAATCAGTGACAGTAATTATGGGTTCAATCTAAAAGACTCTGAGGATCAAACTATACGTGTTATGCAATGCATTCACCACAAGGACTCGCAATGAGTACCAGCTGTGGGAACTCAATTTTGAAGTCCTGCAAGGGTCTAAATCAAACTAGAACTGACCTGAAATAGCCCTGTGGGACTTCACTTGCCTCCCAGAGCACACCACCAATGCACATGCTGCTTCTCGACAAGGAACTGTTCCTACCATCTAAAAACACAAGATGCCATTTTCAACCAAAAGCTTTATGTTCCAGTCCAACGCCTTGTTTTGTACCCCATCCACTGATGAAAATAAAAATGAACAAAAGTCTAAAACAATGTCAAAACAACAGTCATACCACAGTCTTGGCATCAGAATTTAATAAGATTTCAAAATGAACGTTTAAATGAATACACACACAATAAAAGCTTTATTATCTGGCACTTGATTATCCAGAATGTTTAATTATCCAACACTGACCAAAGGCTCAGTTTTTCCACCTCAGCTGCCAGACCTCTGCAATTTCAGGCAATATGCCCCATTCCCACCTCTTCAGAAAGCCAGCATATCTCCAGCTACTGCTGCACTTCTGACATCATCTTTGTGTGCCTGCTTTTCCATCACCCTGCCTTGAGCTGTTGGGAGCTAGCTCAGCTAGATGACTTGATTATCTGCTGTCTCTATAGGGTGGCTCTATAGCTTGAGAGAGTCTCTCCAGGTATAGGGCTGTTGTCATGGCTTTCCCAAAAGAGGTGGCATTTAATTGATGTAGATTCCTCTAGGTAGAGGGCAAGGAAGAGAAATAAGCTTGTACATCCAACAAATTTACTTAATAGGCAATTCTTATTCATTTACAGTGGTCAAGGCAAATCTAAAAGGAACTAAAAATGTTAGACCTGTCATTTCAATACAGATGTAAGAACAAATTATGCTAAGTGTACAAGACTAGGAATGCCTGGCATTACAAGTATAAAAGCTTGTAAGAGTGACATCTGATGGAGGGTACTTTGATTCTCAAAAGCTTGTATCCTGAAAATCTTGATAGTCTCTAAGGTGCCACTAGACTCAAATCTAGTGACTGTATGTAGTAGCTCATAACTTTGTGTGGACAAGCAAAGCAAGTTCATCCCACCATGGTACAAACAACAATCTCCATTTTAATAATCATTTGCCAGCTATCTCATATGGCACTTGAGTTAACATGCTCTCATTAACACCCATAACAGCTCTAGGGTGATTTAATCATCCACATCACACTATCACAGTTAAAAAGCAATTCCTTCACACATACACCCAGAAGTCTTCCTTATTAATACGTTACACAAACAAAACAGAGAGAAAAGTCCAACAACACAGGAGATCCACTGTGAATAACAAAATACATCACAATTGTTTAGATTGGTAGGACTGGCTCTGCCCACTTCTATTTACCCCCCCTCCCCATTTTGACACAACACTACTATACTCCTCATACAAAGTGGTGGCTGTTAACTTGCGATGATGTTATATGACAGTTCAGAAAACCGAGCTACAACAGTCCACTCTCAATTGAGATTCATCAAAACAGATGTTAAATTCTGGCAACAAACCTCAACACATTTTTGTCTTATCTTCTCACTCTAGACAGGTCCCTAATCTTAGATCAACGGAAATGTCTAATTTCACTCAGAAAGTCACATATACCCCCTAAATAAGTAAATAATAGGCATGATACCGCAATATAAATGTTATCTTTCTGGTGTGCTTCTGTTTTGCCTCCGAGCTTGGAATTTTAATTACATCATTAATAATTGTGCCATCATTTATAGCCCACAGTGCATGATTCCTAAGGAGGCATTTAAGGAATATTAAATATCAAAGCAGCACCATCTTCTATAACCGGTCCATTGGTTATATTAGAACGGCCATCTAATCCTATGCACAACTCAGTTATGATAGCATCTATAAAAGTATTCAGAGGGAGAAATCATTTATGATAATATAAAAAGAAAACACTCCACAATGAGAAAAGGTTTTTTTTTCTCCTTTTAGACCACAAGGAAAAGCTTACGGGAAAAAAGGATTTTCAAGTGGATTCAAACATCATTTATACTTGCCCTTTAACTTAATCTTGATGTAGTATATTTTTATTTGTTTCCAGTTCTGAGAATTTTCTCCTACTCCGTGTAGGCTTCATTCAGTGCAGCCCTAAGGACAATTACTCCCTTATAATTTCCTTGAGTTCAGAGGACCCAGAAAGGTATAACTCTACTTCAGATTGCACTGAAAAGTTGTGGACTATGACCCTAAGCAACAACAAAAGCATGCACATAGTCAAAAGAAAACGGAAGATGTGTCGTAAGCAGAACATGCTACGAACACAAATTACAATCACATACCAGTGGACAGTTGCAAATTTCCCTTTAAAAATCCATGCTCAAATTATAGGTAATGTGCTACATTTCTTTGACAATGTTATTCAGAAATTATATTGCTAACTTCACTCTTTCTAGTAATATCTGACATGAGAGTCAATAAGAAAATTGAAAACATTTGGCAAAATCTAGAAAACAACAAGCTCAGTAGGGCTTCGGGCTAATGAAAAACAGCTGTAGCCCATATAACTTTTTTCAAAGAAAAGGACACTTTTATTCATTTTTGGTTTTGGTATTTAAATGCTAAAAAGCATTTACAGTTTTAAAAAAAACTTTAAAAAATAATTTGATAATGCAAAGTGTACTTTTAAAGCCAGGAACATTTCAGAGTCAACTGGTTCTGGTGGGTTTTCCAGGCTGTGATAACTTCCCTCTGTGATACACCTCTGAAGATGCCAGCCAGAGATGTAGCCAAATGTTAGGAAAAAGATCCACCAGACCACAGCCACACAGCCCGGAAAACCCACCAGAACCAGTTGAATTCGGCCATGAAAGTCTTGACAATACATTTCAGAGTCAGTTTGAATCATCACATGGAGGGTCTGAAGGTAGGGCTGAGGGTAGGCTGAAGGTGGGAAAAGGAGACGTGAGTAGGACATTGGCAATATCACTATATCCCTTGCAGGTAAAACAAAGTGACAAAGAGTAGCTCTAGGAATCACCAGAATTTCTATGGTAGAATCAAAGAGTTTCTAGTGATTTCTAGAGCTATCCTACGTCACTTCCACATTATACCCAGAAGTGTCATAGTGATGTTGGTGACACTGATTTTTTAAAAAAATTATTTTTCTCACACCACTGCTGAGTGGCAGCAGGCAATGGGGCTTGCTGGCATGAAGCCTCCCACCATAATATGAGGCCTGGCAAGCCCAGTAAGGGCACTTTCGCATGTGTAGAATAATGCAATTTCAAAGCACTTTCACAATTGTTTGCAAGTGGATTTTGCCATTTCGCACATTAAAATCCAGCTGCAAAGTGGATTGAAAGTGGACTGAAAGTACATTATTCTGCATGTGCAAAAGTGCCCTATGTCATGGCAGCAATCCTCGTGAATACTTCTAAGCCATTTGTATAGATCACAGCTTAATTATGATATGTATGGTCCTCAGTCACAAGGGGGGATTCACAACTAAGAGTTGTTCTGGATGTAGGATTATATGTCTATGGCTCATTATACATAGAACGCTTACCTCAGGACTCTTTACTGCATAAGCATAAGCATAAGCATAAGAATTTTATTGTCATTGTGCACGCACAACGAAATTTACAGCAGCATTCCTCGATGCACACAATTTCAGACTCATACATCATCCTCACTTTCCCCTTCCTCCACCCATCCCTACACAGCCCCAAATACATCAATATGAAGCAGCGGAGTTTAGCATAGCCACAGCTCTAGAGTAGAAGCTGTCTCTAAGCCTCTTTGTCCTAGTTCTGAGGGCCCTGTATCGTCTGCCAGATGGTAACAGTTTAAAAAGAGAGTGTGCTGGATGAGACGGGTCCCTCAGAATATTTTGGGCTTTATTTAGGCTTCGGATGCACAATGGGATTCGGATGGTTTAGGCTGCACAGTGGGATTGTAGTGGAATCTCCTTGTGTTTCTCTGTTTACACATGAGGATGCAGTCAATGGCCGGCAGCTCAGTTTGTCTGCTGAACTTTGCTGGGCCTCTGCTTCTCCCAGTTCTCCTAACTTCACCCATCAGCTGCTTGAATACCCGGGTCTAATCACACTCAATCGTTCCAAGGCAAGAACTGATATTCTCTCTCTGACCTTCCCCTCTCTTGCTGCCACTGCTGCAAGAGAAGAGAAGAGAAGAGAAGAGAGACGCTTGTTTTAAAATAGAGGCTTGTTAGAAATAAAGCTTTAAAAAGCCCTCCCAATCATTGGGAAGGGCAGAAGTACAGTGGAGGAATGGAGCCAAAAAGAGCCCTGCTTGTACTGTTCTTTGCAAAAGTCAACTCTATTATTATTATATCGATATATTGTTATATCGATATGATCATTTAGGGAAGTGGGAAGGAGCTGGCAACATGGAACGGGGGTGAGGGGAAGGTGTGGATGGCAGTACGAGGGAGTGGGAAGGCTGGCCATGGGCAGAGGGAAGATTTCCAGGGCAAAGCTGTGCTCACTGGCAAATCTGCCTTCTCTGGCAGCGAAGCAAATTAAAAGTCATGCTGGAAATAGTCTCGCTTGCCGCAGAGAGAACAGAACATGAAAGTGGGTCTCTAGAAAATAGATCTGTACAAGAAATCTTGCTGCAATGGAGGACATTTGTTCCAACTGCGCACCAGACACCTTGTGCATATTCAGCTTATAATAGGTTTGAAAGTGTATTTCTGTGTGTTCTAACTATCTTATGAAGCACAGATATGTCAGAGACAAGTTTATTGTTCAAGATTTGCGAATCAGAATACAGGAAATCCAGCATGGTGTAGTGGTTAAGGTGTAAGACCAGTACCTGGGAAATCCAGGTTTGCATCCCCAATAGTTCCATGGAAGCTTTCAGGATGACCTTGGGCCAGTCACATACTCAGTATTTGGATGGAAGATCTCCAAGGAATACTAGAGTTGTGACACAGAAACAGGCAATGGCACACCACCTCCGAAATCTTGTAAACCCTAAAAGGCATTTTTACCTGGATTACATTGACTCTCAATATTGGATGCCTAAACATAGGGCTCATGCATTGAAGGGAATGCATAAAACCAGATGTTCCTCTGTCCAAAATGCATGAAAGCTCTATGGAATGCATTAGAACTCACTTTCTGAATTGAGAAAACCTGGAAGGTGTCTACAATGGTTGATACCCCCATCCATATCAACTGCTAATATCACAGAAATGAAAAAAGTAATAATCTGTCTATAACTTAGGGGATGGAAAAGTCACTTCTGCTTATTCAGTTATTAAAACCAAGGACTGCTCTTTGATAGCAAGTGCTTTCTGCAAGATATATTCCCCACTTGCATGTGCATGAAACAGGAATGCAGGAATGGAAAAAATATTAAAACCTTCAGTATTAATAAATATTTCCCAAGCTAAGTATTTTGTGACATACCTCCTAATAGATGGTGTTCAAAATTCAGAACACATAGGCAAGCATGATTACATTACTGTCTCCAATTTATTTCGCTCCTCTCATGCATGACAATAAAATACTACCTTTGAACTTTTATGTAGCATAGCTGAGTGAATTGAGTGCATGCAGGCACAAAAATATAATAAAGCTTTTGCTAATTCTATAAATTATTGAAGCCCTCACACAGCAAATAGAATCTTGCTGTCTTCATGCATTCTAAAAGTCTGACTTTACACAAAATATCGAAGAGGTAATTTCAGTAATAGGGTGTGTTTGGGGGATGAGTTTTTCCTAGCATGTTCAAGGGAAAATGTAAAGGAAAAATAAAGGTGTTTTGCAGATTCTGCTCATAATCCCCAAAGCAAAGATGTGGCCCCATGCAGATTTACAAGGAAGTTTTACTAGAGGATAGCTCAATGTATGCAAAAGGATGTGTACCTAGAGCTGCCCTCTACACCGAAATGAAATGATAATGCAGCTCCATAAGTCCTGGACCAATGGATTGGCATGCTTCAGTTTCATGATACTTTGTTCAAAAGTTCTTAAAATGCAGAGGTCTAGCATTTTAAATGATTAACAGTTTCACCTATAGTGTTTTTGTTTTGTTTTAATATCACTAAGCATTTGTCAATCACAGATGAGGGCAAAATGTTAAGAGCAAAAAATACCAGACCACAGCCCGGAGACCCCACAACAGCAAGTATTTGTCATTCATTTATTATAACCCCCCCCCAAATAAACAAAACAAAAAAACTCCCTCCCTTGCTCTCGATTACAGAAAAGCTTTCCTACAATCAGGATAGCTTTTAGAAAGCTGAGTCCTGCTAAACCAGGGGTAGGGAACCTGCGGCTCTCCAGATGTTCAGGAACTACAATTCCCATCAGCCTCTGACAGCATGGCCAATTGACCATGCTGGTAGGGGCTGATGGGAATTGTAGTTCCTGAACATCTGGAGAGCCGCAGGTTCCCTACCCCTGTGCTAAACAGAAACAAACATACATACAAAGCAAATACCTTGGCCTTTTAAAGTTCAGAATGATTCGGAAGAGTAATTTCCATCCTCTCTTCTTCCTTGCCAAACTTAACTTTATCTGTTTCTCCCCCATCTTTCTCCATTTCCCAGAGATTTGCACTCTGTATCAGCACCATTAGAAGAGTGCATCCCAGGAAAAGTAATCATCTGGATACCTGATACTAGCCAGTATCCAACAGTACAGTTCCAACGATTGAAAGACACAAAATTTCAGAAGACGTAGCGATAATTTCCATTGATTCCCACCTCCCACTGCAGCTCTCTGAGCCCACCCCCTAAATTTTTTGCTTGTGGGAGGTCAGCAGACCTACAGGAATAGCATAGGGGGCAGATCAGGAATCTACAGTAGAAGAAGAAATCAACAGACATTAATTCCCATAAATCAACTGCTCTTAAGTTGCTGAATGTGTGGTTGCATGAGTTATTGTATATCAGGCACCTTGAGACTATATTTCCCAGTGTTTCCAGGGTACACCTTATACTGTCCTGCACACCTTATACTGTCCTGCCCCTCGTACTGTCCTGCACACTGGCTATCTGTTGGACCATCTGCCAATCCCCTCCCATCCCAGGGTTTGACCACTGGGGTTGGGTGCCAGACGTCTTCTATTATTAATTCAATTATTTATTGCAAGTATTACTGCTGCTGTAGTTTATAGTTTTATAGTTTTATGGCTTTGTATTTTGACTGGGGTTATTCGATTTGTTTTATTGTATTGTTGTTGTTGTGCACCGCCCTGAGCCCTTTGGGGGTAGGGCGGTTTACCAAATCGAATAAATAAATAAATAAATAAATAAATAAATAAATAAATAAATAAATAAATAAATACTGTGCTGGGGCAAATAGTCAGAAACAAAAACTGGGGACCAGAATGAAAGAGATTGACTCTGTTCCCACCCATGCCAAGTCAATGTCATCAGAATCACAAACACAGGTAACTTGGGGGAGGAGAAAGTTGCTCTCTCTGTGTGTATATGTTTATAAAATCCAATGATGGAGAGACTGTACTCAACTTTATTTGAAAGAGCATCATGAAGAGCTGCTAATGCAACTAACAAGGAGTATGAGCTTCAGAGGGAATCTCTACAAATAAATATATAGCAACATTAATTAAAGGTAGAGGAACATTTTAAAAAACTTATCTAAATAACAAGTTGCCAAGAATGATTGTCAGCAGAACAAGCTACAAAGAATGGTTAGCAACTGGAAAAAAGAAAAGAAAAGCAAATTGAAAATTTAGAAGTCTCTGAGCAACACTTGAATGAGAAAAATAAGTACACCAGGCTAAATCTGTCAGGGAAGAGAGTTTCAGATATGTCACCACTATCAAATGTCATCAGCTACCTCAATTCAGAAAGTGTGGGATCCCTTGAAAGGGTTCTCCGAAGATCTAAGTGGAGTCGGTAAGCAGTTCTCCTGTTATATAAATTAATTCCCTTATCAGATATATCATGCAGAGCACTCCACATGCAAAGCACTAAAACACAGGTCTTGAGCAGCAGGAAAGATTACTTGCCTTACAGTCCCTATGAATCCTTACTGGAAAAGGCCAGGAAAGCTGCTCCACAAACTCAAAGCCAAGGGCTTTCTACAAACAAGTCACATTCTTTATACAAAAAACCTAGGCCGTTTCCGCACGGGCGGAATATGGCGGCCTGGGGACGGCAAAAACGCCGTCCCAGGCCGCCATTTTTGCATCAGGGGCGAGCTTATTGCCTTTGCAGCCGCGACCAGCTTCTTGCGCCGCCGGGCGCCGAGTCGGCATTTCCAGAGTGCGCTGGGGAGCGCGCTTTTCGGGAAACGCTGGCTGGGAGCCGCCGTCGCGTAAACGGCAGCAGCTTCCGGGCGCTTCCCCACTCACTCCTTTTTTTCACTTAGCCTGCTCTCCGGCCCTCTGGAGATAAAGAAGTTGGGGCCTGGGGACATGCCCCCCTGCTCTGCGACACGGAAGCAGGCGTGCAGGGCAGGGGAGGCGTGTCCCCAGGCCCCGGCGATGCGCCGGAGGGCCGGAGAGCAGGTAAGTTGACCGGGCGCCGGCGCCCAGCGGCGCCGTCTTCCTGGTTCTTTCTGGGACCGTCCATGCGGACGGTCCCAGCGTCGTCGGGTCGGCGTCAGAAACGCCAACCAAAGCCCTTCCGCCCCCGTGCGGAAACTGCCCTAGATAGTTGATGTGATTTAATGCTAGAATGGCAGACGGACCAAGGAGATCTGGGTTCAAATCTTGACTGAACTAATAAAAGCCCAGTCCAAACTGTGGAGGCAGCTGGGGACAGGGCTGCTGCCGTGCCATCCCGCTATCTCCAGAAAGCTTTCTAAAAGCACAGGGAAGGATAGAACAGGAAAAACCCTGCCCACCTCTGGCAAGTCCTCCATTGGGGCCAATGGATATCCGCTCCCCAAATGGGTGGTGTAAGTCCAGGACTGGGGCTGCGGCACAACTAACGTCGGCTCCACCCAGGAATGCCACAGCATGCCCCCCTCCATGCTAGTGTCTGTTTTGAATGGCAGCACAGCCTTGCTGCAATTGCAACTTCCAGCTTTTACAGTGGTGGGGCTGAGGGGCACCCAACTGCCAGCATATTGGGCCCTCTACTGGTACAAGGCTGCTCTGGATTCACAGATAGGTCCATCACCACCACCCTCGGATAGGGCTGTAAGTTTATTTGGTGATTTGCAAATAATCTCAATCTCCTAGGATTGTTGTAAAATAAAGTAATTCTGATTGTCGCTTAATTCTTTTTCCCCCGTACTGAATCCATCCCGTAGAATAAACATTGCACTATCAAAAGTAAACATTACTAGGTGGGCAGATAAGAACCTAGTGTTGT
Source organism: Sphaerodactylus townsendi (assembly GCF_021028975.2). Taxonomy (NCBI): domain Eukaryota; kingdom Metazoa; phylum Chordata; class Lepidosauria; order Squamata; family Sphaerodactylidae; genus Sphaerodactylus; species Sphaerodactylus townsendi. The sequence goes on from NC_059426.1 coordinate 50,165,396, forward strand.
TCTGTGCAATTATAAATATACTGAAACCATAAATGCAGCACTGAATTGCAGATGCATCACTGCCGCAATCCCCTTTTCTACTAAAAGGTCACTCAGCACATTAACTCAGTTTCATTGATTTGGAAATTAAGAGAACTGCCACTTTAATGAACCTCAAAACCATTTAGGAAAAATAACCATTTTAGGGGTTTTTTTGCATGAAATACATGCCACTTAATTGTAAGAGAAAAAAGGGAAGGCAATTTGATTTTCTGATTATGCATCATAGGCCAATTTTGCACGCCGAAATTGCTCCTCTGTTGGCATGGGGAATGCCCCGATGCAATCGGGAGTTTTGCACTGCCTCCTGGTGCTGCAGCATGGCTACCATGTTTCTGCCCCGGAGCCGCCCTGCAACATTGGCCTTGCTCCATGAATTTCCTGAACCACAAAGGTTGAGGTTCTTTTGAAATGCCCCTTTGTTGCTCCAGAGGCTTCTGTCACCATGCAAAACTCCTCCATAGCAGAATTGGGGTCAGTTTTCCCACCTTGTTGCTCTGGCCTGCCCCACCAATGGACAGGCGCTGACAATCGGTGCCCTTCTCCCCCTTGCAGTGAAAAAAAAAACAGAGGGAGAAACTGTGGGTTTTAGAAAAGAGACAGAAACTTTGGGCAGAAAAGCAGCATGTACAGGCGCCATGAACGGGAAAGCGGCAATTCTCTCGTACACGCAAGGATTGTAGATTTAGATTTTAGACTGAAGGGTGTGAAGGATGGCGATCTGATCACCCACAAGGATTTTAAACAGGAGGGGGTGGGGTGTGAGGGTGCCAATTCTCAGTGCATGTTTTGTGTTCAGAATCATTTAAAACTAAAATAGTGAAAGTGAGTGAGGGGAATGGGGCAAGATTCAGCCAATCTGAATGCAGGAAATGGAGGCTGCCTGTGCATGTGTAAAAGAGACTGCGGAAGAGCTTAAGTAGCGCTTATGGGAAAGCCCTGGGCTTGTGGGGAACCATTCGGGGCTTCCCTCACCGGCCTTGACTCGAGCAGAGGAAAGAGCTGGGCAGCAGTGGGGAACTACAAGCAGGGTGAGAAGCCTTGCAACACATACACTCCCCGGATAAGCCACAAAGCAATTTTGATGTGCAAAATTGGCCAAAGTAGACCAAAAGGAAGTGTTCCCTCTAAGCACTCACTTGCCAAAAGAGACCTTTGACAAGTGATTTTACCGGATTCTAAAATTCTATTTATTCTATAAATTCTATAAATTCTATAATTCTCTAAATTCTATTATTATATTCTATTTATTAAAATCCAGGGGCCTGGGCGAATCCCCAATTCTAGGAATCGTCCAAGGGATCATAAGACTGATTAACTGATTGGCAAAAATAGAACACATGAACAAACAAGATCGTTCCTTGCGATTCATGCTGGAAGGTGTCCAAAGGAATTAGACTACAGGAAGAAATGTCATGTTTGTTAAGTCTCTCTTATTGTCTTCTCTCAAACCACAGACAGGTGGGTAATTGCGTGTACATCTACTAGGAACGATCGGAGGGTTGTCACAGAGCCCATGTTCACAACAACAGCAAGCATGGGCATGTTGTTGTGTGCGCATGTTTCCGTCAACATCATCCTATCTGAACAGTTATCATCAAATTTCTAATATGGTTCCACAGCAAGCGCATCAGAGTGAAGAAATATAGGGCATACACTGTACGGATTTTCTTGTTTATGCTACAAATATGCCTACTACACAAAGTGGCTCCCACAATCCTCCCAAAAGGAATGGGATGATAGCTAATCTGAAGGTCATGAAGACTGAAAGAGTCTTTGCTGAACAAAATGTTCTCAAATAGATACTGCTCCTGATTAAGCTTTATAGGAGGACTGATGATTCCTTCAGCACTGGGCGGGGGGAGGGGGGAAAACCTTCTCTGCTGGCCCAAAATTGTAATGAGAAGTCCTCCGTGAATCAGAATAAATCCTTACTTAGCAAAGATTTTCAGCTTTGTCAAAATATGTAATTTGAGACATACAGCGGAACACTGGCTCTTCTGGGCAGCTTTTTATCTGCCGCTCACCTTTCTTTGAAGCTTACAGAAGGGATTAAATTAATCAGATGATTATGCGAAGCATGTCACCGGTATCACATTTTTCCATTTTGCTTTGCACCAGTTTAGTTTATGCAGCGTGCATGAGGACAAAACCAAGAAAGAGGCTGCGGGAGTCACAGGAAAGAGATGCATGCTGTTGGTGTGAATGTACTGACAATATCCAGTGAATTTGCTAGGGAAACAAACCTTCAGGAGCACCTTATAAGTGCAGACTGTGCTGTCCTTTGCCTGGGTTGTTTGGAGACATAAACACATGCAATCTCACGCTGAGTTCCTTGGGGAATGGGTATCATAAGTTCTCCCAATTCCTCCGTTACACATCCTTATCAAGACCTGAGAACACTGCATCAGCTGGTTCTGGTGGGTTTTCAGGGCTGTGTGGTCATGGTCTGGTGGATCTTGTTCCTAATGTTTCGCCTGCATCTGTGGCTGACATCTTCAGAGGTGTATTAGATCCACCAGACCACGGCCACAGAGCCCGGAAAACCCACCAGAACCAGTTGAATCCGACCATGAAAGCCTTCGACACTGCATCAGCTGTTTGAAGTATGTTGGGGAACTAGGATCTTCAGGTGGCATCACAGCACAGGTCATTCACCCACATCACAGTGTTTCCTACTGTCTTCTCCTTATGCATTGTTACTTCATTAACAGATCAGTAAACAACTCAGCTGTTGACCTGCATTATCTACAACATAAAAAATCCGGAAACTGGTGCAAGCCCTCCGAGGAACTGTGTAATTCTGCTGCTGCATCACTTTGGACAGGGCAGAAATACATTCACCAAAACTCTACCCGATGTAAAAAAAAGTGAGCATCTCATTCTGTAAATGTATATTGCCTCTGTATAATAACTGTACATAGTTTGCAGGATGCTATTTGAACCAAGCACAGTTCCTACCGAATAATTTAAATAAAGAAAAATCAACAAACCCCAGAGAAACACAATGCGACACACTACGGTTGGTCACATTCCACTGACTTGTTGTTAACACCTACTACCACATAAACACACATTTCACATTTAATTTAGCAGAAGTTTCAAAAGTCTGAGCTGTCAGAGGCCACAGCAGTGCATCCAGTTTAACCTGACCATACTAGTCTAAAGCGAACAACACTAGACAAGCCAAGAATCAGCATGTATTAACACAAGGAACCTACCCCAATATCTTCTTGAAGGCACTCCGTGGCAGACTGAAAGCACACAGGTTGTACAATAAAATTAGTCAGTAAGATTGCCATTAAATAAAAAATGTTCTTATGATCAACACCCCTTTCAGATGGGAAAAAAGATTGCTTCATTGGTATTTTTTGGTATGATCTGGAATGTGATTTTAAAATTGCCTGCCTCAGAATGGCTGAATTGGGAGAGGGCTGTTTTGAAGGGGGAAAACACCTTGACTAAACAAGGAAATAAAATTACACGATCTAATCCAGCCATTACCCAGGTTGTATCTTCCTAAAGCCAGTCTCTCAGTGTGAAATGTATGTAGTCTCCTAGTTACAAACTATGCTATCATCAGTTTGGGTTTCACACTGACATCTTTGTTGTACCATTTCTGCAGCTTCTTCACTCTTATCATGTATGATTTGTATCTCATCCTCTAAAATGGGTCACTGAATAGCATATGTTGTGGCATTTTGTAAACATATAATTGTTTCCTTTTCTTCATGCAACTGATTTCTTCCCCCAAATTACAAAAGCCGGCCTGACAGCTCATTTGTCTGGAGCACATGAGGGGCCAACCCCTCCCCCTTTTTATTAACAACATTAACAATTTAAGCCACAATCCCTTTGGGATCAAAGCTAAAGTCTGCTGAAAGACAGACTATTGCATACTGATTAATATCAAAGGCACAAGTGGTTACAATTAAGTTGTGAGGGGGACCTTTTATTTCTTAGGGTGCTGAAAATGGGAGAGTGTGCAGTTACTCACCAAGCAGATTTTGACATTTTCCACACATCACGACCCTGGCAAAAATCCTTTTGGGAATATGAACGGATCAGTTTGCCATGGTCTTAGATTATAGATACAACAGAAAAACCAACTGCAGCACTTTGGGTAGTTTCTCTTTCTATTGATGGGCCTAATTATGAGAGCCAGCATGGTAAAGTGGTAAAGAACAGGTGGACTCTGGAGAAACGGGTTTGGTTCCCCACATGAGCGGCACTGGTGAATGAGGTTTGTTTCCCCACTCCTACACGTGAAGCTTGTGGGGTAACCTTGGCCCAGCGACATCAAAACTCTCTCAGCCCCGCCTACCTCAAAAGGTATCTGTGGTGGAAAGAGGAAGGAAAGGGTTTTTTAAGCCAGATTCCTTATGGCTGAGAAAAGTGGGATATAAATCCAAACTCTTCTATGCACACTTACAGTCAACTCCGCAAAGACGCTATGTTCATAAAGGACACAGTCACAAAGAAGTTTATTTGTAAGAACCAACAGCACACCTGAAGTGACTGCAATTTGCACATCTGTGGTGACTCCTACAAAAAGGCTGTTGAGATTAGGCAAATAATGTCAGCTGCAGGTATGAACCAGCACGTGGAAATACTGGTTCATAAAACATCATTACTGTATGGATTCCATCTGCCCAGTGGTCGGTCGCCTCTGCACACTCCTGAACTATTCATGTGAGGGATGCTATAACTATGAACCAGCCCATAGCTACTGCACATCTAACAAAGCAAATAAAATGATAAAAGTATTACAAAGCCAACCGAGTACCAGAGAAAGGAATTCTCCACATACGAAGGCTGGTCATCTATCTCAATGTTTCGGACCATGACAAATGGTAGGATGATAACTTCCACTTTCCCTGTCATCATTCATCTTTCTACTGGCCTTATTGCCTCAAATTCTGATGATGAACCTCTGTAGTCACTCATCTCAACAGCCAAAATCTATTGCCTTTACCTGAAAAGAAAATTACTCCTGAAAGGAATTGAAAGGGACATAAAAGCTACATTCAGTTCCGGAAACAAGAGGGAGCAACTTCCAGGACCTTTAATCAGGCTTAAGCAGCGACCACAAATACTACGATAAAGATTTTTCTTTCCATTTTAAGAATATCAGAATCACTTCCCTGAATTAGTTCTAATCTCACCAATACCATCGTTGTATATAAATGAAGCCAGCCCTCATACACAGAAGAATCCTGGTTGAGTATTATTAGAAGTTTGTTCTCAGTAGCAAGGAGGAGGATGGATAGAAAATTTTGACTCCTTCCTTTAAAAAAAACAGTCTACACCCCTGCTGATGTGAATCTGTCCTTTGTGATCTCTTTTCCCATGGAAGTGCTCCCACTTGCAAGTGACTGCAGCTTATTCATGCTTGGAGCAAACTTAATAAGGACACCATATTTATGAAGAGACTTGTGGTAATTCCCATTTACCCTAATTTCCAACTGATCTTCCAAGGATTATCACAGTAGTGGAAAGAGAATGATGGATTCCTCCTGCTCCCCCTGAGCTTGTTCATTCTTGGCAGATTAGGCCAAATCTATATCTGAACATGAGAGACCCTTGAAGCCACGTAACTGACTGAAAAGTGACATTTCAGTAAAGTGTAAAACTGACTATATACATGGTGATATATCACTCAAGGAGATTAAGAATGAATACAAAGCAGTTTACTAGGAAGAAGCTTCCACCATGCCCCCTTCCACACATGCAAAATGATGCACTTTCAATCCACTTTCAGTGTACTTTGAAGCTGGATTTTATTGTGCGGAATGGCAAAATCCGCTTGCAAACAATTGTGAAGCTGGATTGAATGTGCATTATTCTGCATGTGCGGAAGGGGCCCATGAGGTTGCCATATTCAAGAGCGGAAACTGCCAGAAAAAATGCTCCTCTAAGGCAGAAATGGAGAAAATAAAAACAAAAAAAATCTCCCCTGTTGCAAGAGATCAACTGAACTGCCATAGCTGGAAAACTTCTGCCATCAAACTTGCCCTTCATTCTGAGGCTAACCTCTGCTTGAGCATCACTAAATCAGACAGACAGCAGTCACAAAGAATAAGAAACATTAACTCTTTTTGTTTTAAGACAAATGATGACAAATGAGGGTTTTATTTCATTTTTGTTCATGTTATAAACTACCCAGATCCTGACCTAAAACTGAAAACCCTCTAAAATGAACAGATTTTTAATCGGTTTTTGAAATGAAGAAGGGTGAAAGCAATGGTTCAACTAAGCTAAAACTTGGAGTCAATCAAGGTCCTGTTTCACTACATATTTGTAACAGCCCCTGGGTAAGTTATACAGTACTCCCTGGGTTTTATTACAGTTCCATCATCACCTTGCTTGTATACAAACTGCCAGAATTCATAAATAAGGATTGTCTTCTCTTGGTAATATTTTTGAACCTCTTCTATGAATTGATTCAGTGTGCCAAGTTCTTTGCAGACAATCCCCTGAAACAAGGACGTAGGTACGGGGGTGTTCCCGGGTTCAAACCACCCCCCCACATTACATGTCCAAAGCTCTGCCCCCCGCTTGTGGTGTTTTTTGCTTTTTTAGTGTTTTTTCAGTTTTCAGGCTAGCAGCACAACATTTCAGGGATTTGTTGGGCGACTCTCCTGATCAGTGGTTCTCAACCTTCCTAATGATGTGACCCTTTAATACAGTTCCTCATGTTGTGGTGACCCCTAACCTTACATTTATCCATTTTATAGATGGAGAACACTGATGCAGAGAGACTTAGGCGACCCCTGTGGAAGGGCAACCCCCAGGTTGAGAACCACTGCTCCTGATGATACCACCCAGGTTTGATGAGGTTTGGTTCAGGGGGTCCAAAGTTATGGACTCCCAAAGGGGGTGCCCCCATCCCCCATTGTTTCCAATGGGAGCTAATAGAAGATGGGGTCCATACACCTTTGAGGGTCCATAATTTGGACCCCCTGAACCAAACACCACCAAACCTGGGTGGTATCATCAGGAAAGTCTCCAAACATACCCTGAAAGTTTGGTGCTGCTAGCTTAACAATTGCACCCCTGACAGCAGGCACCCCCTCAAATTTCCCCAGATTCTCCTTTTAAACCCACCTCCTTCGGCATGGATTTAAAGGGAGAATCTGAGGTCCCCAGTTTAAACATTGCTAGAAATGATGTTGTTTCTCAGGGTGGGGATAATCCATCTCTAAAAAACAGCATCATCGTTTCACGTTGTTTTATACTGAATCTCTGTGATTCTCCCTTTAAGTTGGATTTAAAAGAAGAATCTGGGGTTCCCAGTTTAAACACCATTGAAAGTGATGCTGCTTGGGGGCGGATTCCAGCATCACAGCGACCACCCTGCCCCCCCAAAAAAACTCAGATTTTGCACCGGGCTCCATTTCCCCTAGCTATGCCTCTGCTCAGAGGGGAGGGCAGAAGGGACTGCCAGCTGCAGGCTGGGAGCCCAGCTGGTAGGGGCGGGCGGGCGGGCGGGGCAGGGGAATCTGCTGTCCCTGGCCTCGGAGAGCTGGTTTTATAAGCACTGAGGCTGGGCGGGGCTTGGGGAGGCAGGGCCCTGCCCCCGAACCCACCCCATAAAAAAACTATTCCTAAGTCACTGTTCTGTAATGTTAGCATTAACAAATGTGAACAATGTTTTTGCAAAACTGTCAACAGGAACAGCCATGACAAAGCTGATTTAGAACCATTTGATGCCACATCCAATCTAAATGCTTGAGAGGAGCAGTCCCATATGATTATTGTACAGCACATGTCTGAAGGTTCAGAAACATAGACTTCTTTTTTTTGCCTCGTTAGGTGCTTGTAGGCAACTCTGCAATGGAGCATTTAGTCACCTGTATGACACATTACAATCTGTACATGAATTAGAATTATGTTTCCAGATACCATTCTACCAGGCATGGCCAATTGGCCATGCTGACAGAGGCTGATGGAATTGTAGTTCTGAACATCTGAGACGCAGGTTCCCTACCCCTGATTTAGGACCAATCTGTGATCTCTCAACAGTTAAATCCAAAAAAGAGACCCAGCCCCTTAATGATAAATGCCTGATTTTACTGGCAGCAACTTCTATTTGTACCTTTGAATGGCACGGTTTCCTTCTGGAGCTGAGCTTAATAATGTGTAAATTGGCCAGGAGACAAAGATGGGATTTGCAACCAGTAAATATATTTTTTTGTTCTGTTGCTCTTTAAAACAAACTAAAATGGCTTTACAGGGAACAACCGAAAACATAGAGAAATGGTTAAAAAAGAGGATAAGTAAAAAAAACAGAAAAGCAGAGAATGAAGAATTCCAAGGATCATTAATTTGGCAAGTTAAGACAGATGACCATTCTTACCAGATTTACCAAATCTGTATCTGAACATGAGGTACCCTTGAAGCCAAGGAAGCTGATTGACATGTGACATTTCAGTAATGTATAAAACTGGCTATATGCATGGTGATATATCACTCATGGAGCTACAGAATGACTACAATACAGTTTACTTGGAAGGAGCCTCCACCATGAGGTCGCCAGATTTAAGTTCCCCAAACTGGGCCACATAATTTGCATATTTTGCAAAGCTTTGGTCAATTATGCAAAGCAAACACACTAACTGATATAATACCAGTAGCTACCTTTCCCTGAATACCACAAGTTGGGTATAGCAGCAGAAAATATCTCTTTACCTGACCCCTTTGCTCATAGCAGGATATGTTCAGGCTGTCCTTTGAGATAACAGCAAAGTTTGTCTGGGCAAAAGAAAGATAGAGCAAGGGCTTGTGGTCTTTGATTTATTTTTTTTTGTTCTAATAGTACATGGCTCTGCGTCTTATCAATTACACTGCAAGTAGAAGTTCCACAGAGGAGATGGTTATCCGTGTGGTTTTTTTTCTGGTGCTTGTAGTGGTTTGCCTGACTCTTAGCTTGTAGTGGTTTGCCTGACTAGAAATGCAAAATCCTCTTATCAGCTGAAAAAAGATTTGAGGTTCTGTTCTGTTCTATGCTATCTCTTACTGATTACATTGGGGTCTCATCCATTTGCATGACATTTACTGTCAATGAAGTGTGAACAGGATCTCAATATTAAACCCAATCCTAATTTACTCTGAAGTAAACGTTGCCAATTCAAATGGCATTGGCTTCCAAACAAGGGTTTATAGTACTGCTACCCTGAAAATTAGGAGCCGCGTGGCGTAGTGGTTAAGTGCTTGCACTGCCACTCACACGGTCAGGAGTTTGAGCCCCCTGTGGGTCAGATATCCTGGCAGCTGGCTCATGGTCAACTCAGCCATCCATCCATTCTTGGTCAGTAAATGAGTACCTAGCTCATAGCTAGGGGGTAAAGAATAGCCGGGGAAAGCAATGGCAACCACCCACAAAAAAAAGAGGCTTACCTATAAAATCACCACCACAAGCTTGCAGGACCCCAGGGTTGGACAACACTGAAGGGGAAACTTTACCTTTACTTTTACCCTGAAATAAAGATCTCCAACAGTACACACTAATATTGATACTGTTTCCTCGGCACAAACCATTAAGAAACCGCTCTACAAAAGTCAGATTAATATATCAGTCCAGAACCCCAGCCAATTAACTGAAGCCAAAAAAAGACCTATCACAGATCCTTGTCAGAAGAGTTGTCACAGACATCAACAGCAGGTGACAGTACCTGTCTCAATCCAAGTTTCAGAACCTTAATAATTTTATTAATTGACACCCAATCAACCCCTACTCAGCCATGAAGCTCACTACGAATCTTAGGCCAGTCCTTCACCTACTCACAGGGTTGTTATAAGGATAAAAAATGAAAAGTATTGTGAGAAAGAGGCAACTTATCCCACTTTGGAGGAAAGGTATGATCAAATATAGTAAATAAAATTAAACAAGTTTTAAAACTACATATAAAAGGTCTGCCCTTCTTTGTATGTGGTTCCTGTGGCAAGATCTACATAGCTCTCTGAAACTGTTACACGTCACATGGATTTCCCTCACATCTGTAAAAACAGGGATTTGGATTCTAAACATTATGTTCCTTCACAGAACAGAGAAAAGTGATTTTGCATACTCCTCACTGTCAATGGAACTCTCCTCTCTGATCCTCACAATATTCCTGATGACCCATTGACCCACGGAGGCATAATTTCAGGGGGCGTAGTCCACTGGAGTGGTAGGGAAGAAAGGGAAAATTACAATGTATGCAGTACAAGTTAAGATACCCAAGCAACATAATAACTAAGCAGTTAAAACACACCAGAATGCAAACCACTAAATCACATAGCATGAAAAGAACATACAAAAAAGAAAAGCCATAAAAAATAATGTTCATTACTTTTATAATCTTCAATACTTTGGCCTTTTCACCTTAAATGTTGTTCAAATATATTAAAGGCTTTCTGTTTAAAAATATGCATAGTGATATAAGATAAAATTGTCCTCTTTCTAGCCTTCATTATTTAAAGTCTAGAAATATCCTGCAGACCATATTCTATGAATAAATGTACAAGTGTATAACATGTAAAGTATGCAATAACAAAAAAGGTAAAAAGAAAGCCCACAAAGCAATTTCAAGGCTCAACTGTTGGTTACAATCTCAACACACAGCTCAAAATGGCATTTTTTCCCCAGAGAACACATTGATTTAATAGCTCCTGTATTACTACTTTAGCATCCTGATTTGCACTTCAAACCTTAGACATGATGAGCCGAAGTTAAGCACTTTAAAGTCCTCTTGATTTTAAAGAGATTTAGGCAGACTTAAAATTTGCCACTATGTGAAGCAGCATAATGCCCTGCTGAAGTCTCTGCCCTTCTCAAATCCCACCCCTCCCGACTGCCTCTGCCCTAAAATCTCAAGGTATTTCCCAACCCACAGCTGGCAACCCTAGAGTTTTTAACTATGCTGTTCAGTGGCAGCTGAAGAAAAGACGCGGCCGCAACTTACCCAAGCCGCCATTGCTCCCTGGGGAAGGGAAAGCACTTCCCCATCCATGCTTGCAGCCCTCCCAGCAGGTAGCTCATTTCGCTCCCGCCCTGAGCATGTGCGGGACCTGGACTCGCCTTCGTATTTTGTGTTTAATCCTTTTCTCCATTATTTTGTCCCTTGGCTGACTCCCCTTCTCATTATTGAAAGATCAAATAAACCAGTTTGGGCAGGAAACTTGGGGAAGGGATATTAGGAAACTAGCTTTGTGGCAAAGGGGTTCTTTGCCTTCCAATTCTTTCTTGCAAACTCTCTTCCCAAATACTGTTCTCAAAACACAGTTTCCAAACCCCACTTATTTACAAATCTACTGTCAAGCTGTATTGATCAAGGATACAAGCTTATGGCAGTTTCTCAAAATAACACTGGCCCGTTCCCCATAGATCCTCAAGAATGTTTACAAACTTTGGACCCCACTTGACAACACTCACCCCTGAAACCATTCCTGGCTGCCATTTTAATTGTTCCAGCTTTTTTAAAAGTTTTTCCATGGATTTGATGCTACGTTGCTTCAAATCCTCATGCTATGATTCTCATAGGTTGTGTACATGAGACTTTGAAGATTCGGCCCCTCACAAAAAATACTTTAAAATGACAAAATAAACAGGCAAGCCAAATTGAGTGAGCTCTGTGAAAATGTTGCCAAGGAAGAAGTCCAGAGACTGCAGAATAGCTTGGGAAATGTTTGAAGAGATATGCACAGTAAAGGAAAATGCTGTGAAATGTTTCCACCTAAAGAATCGCTTAAAGAAATAGATGCAAAACAAAACGTTTTCAGGCTAAAATAAAATGATTTGGGGAAAAAAAAAACATGAGGAACTCCAAGGAAGAAACATTTTATTTCCTGCCTCAAAATATATAATTTTGGTTGTGCTGAAAGAGTCATTATTCTGATCCAACTAGGAAGCTTCTTTTTAGCTAGATGACAGTCTGTACATGGTAGTTTGCTCTTGAACCCAATGCTACACCTGTTGCATACCAGAAAACTAAGGACAGTGCCTATAACTGATTAAAGAACAAAGCTGAGCACTTCCTCCCTCCTTTTTTTAAATAAATTTAATAAATAAATTTAATTAATAAATAAATAAATAAATAAATAAATAAATAAATAAATAAATAAATAAATAAATAAATAAATAAATAAATAAAGAGGTTCCATTGTGGATTACCTAACCTGAGGTACATATGAACTGTTGCAGATTCCACATGACCAGAAATTTGGATTGAAGTTGGTATCTTCAACCACAGTTCAGCTAAAAGGAAGTTCATACCTTTTAACCTATGTATAATTCTCTTCATAAGTCTTAACTAAAGACACAATTATCCAATGTCAGGAAAAATAAACATCTTTAGAAGAGTGTAAAGTGTGTTCCTATGTGCCATGTTTCACTTCGACAGAAGGAAGAATTACTATTAGCATTTATAGATATTCTGTTTCTAAGATTGGCACTGAAGTAACACATGGAGAACTGTATCCATAATCCATTTGAGGAGCAAGTAGAAAATCTATTGCTGTAAGTTTGGTTTTTCTACTTTGGGAAGATAAAGAATCATTAAAGTGGGAATCGTCTTCACTTGGCAAACTCAAAGGACAAAAAATGTGTTTGAACAAGGGGATGGATTTTCTCCAGCTGTCTGACATGGGATTGATATTGCCCATTACAAAATAGTGGCTGTCTAACATGCAAATCTTCTACAAACATTTCCATTTTGATACAGTGTTAAAGTAACTTTCATCACTAACACATATCTTCCTCGTGTCAAATAGGACTTTTATCACTGTAAAGGTTACAACCAGAGATTCATAATTTTCATAATCCAATTCAGATTTGCATCATTTCCACATTGGAATAGCCACAAAGAGCATTGAGTTGGAAAGTTGTATATTTACCTGAACTTTTAACAAACACTCTTTTCATATTTTTGCCCATCATGGTTTCAACTGTTGCCTAGTAACCATTCTGTAATGATTAGTATCAATCTAAGATCTAGAACGCCTGTCAAAATTCCCATTCTGCCATACACTTCAAAAGGATGATGTGGATTCAAGACAGTGGGTTTTTTCCACATTAGGGTTTTTCCCCCATCAGTTCTGGCTCTGGTACTGCTTCTGTTTAATTTCTAACCAATTTCTGAATGTATTTTGTGCCTTTAGTTTTCCTTGATCTCTCCCTCCCTCCTCTGGGTTTTCTAGCTTTTTTGAGACCCCCTAGCCCCACTGTTTTTCTGGAAGCCAATTTTGAGTTGTTGTTTTTTCCAGTGTGAAATGTTTCCATCAGTTTTCTGGCCTGCCCAATCTTTTAGCCCAATTAAGTACCGATTGATTGTTGTCACTATTAAACCACTCTCTCTCCCATCTAAGAGAAGTGATTTCACTTCTTAAAAAAAAAAAAACCTCTGCAATATTGGAGGCTGACACTGTTGTACTTAGAGTTTAAATAGATTCTCTGAATCCCTGCTTGCTTCTTTCTTTCAAAGTAGCAGCCCACCTGGAAGTGCAAGGCTGATGGGGCTGGCTGCTGCCACCTTCAAAGTTGGTTTTCAAGGAACAGAGAGTCAGGGGAAAAAATCCATGACTTGAAAGCCCTCCATAGGGTGCACTTTGGCTGCTAAGTCCAGGTGGAAGCTGACCAATTGCCTTCAGGAGGACTTTTGGGTGGCGGTGGGAGGTGAGGAAAACAACAAACTCCCCACCTGTCGAAAGTCTCACATGGGTTGAATTCTACCTCTACACCACCCTTTTGGTGGCATAAGTCTGGTGTCTCCAGCCATACATCCACAGCTTGAAACCCAGATGGGGAGCTGACTGCAGGGCTTCATCCCTGCGGATCACTCCAGCATGCCCCACCTGCACTGGTGACTGATTGGATGCCAATGAAGTGTAGAATGGCCAGCCTCCCTTCCGGGTTGGCACTGCCAAAGTTCAGCACCTGGCCAACCCTCTAGTTTGTCAACACCATCAGTGCATTTGCCAGATGCACTGGTGGGTGGGGAAATGGGCCAGCTGAAGCCTTGCTGTTCCATTGAACCATCTGTCCACCCTCTTGAATGGGGCTGTGACTAGAAATGGGAGTCATGAAAGAACAAGAAAAGATCCTTAAATGTAAAATGTACAATTGGAGATTAAGATCAAGATACTTCATATACCATGTTATTCCCTATTGTGAAAGTTGGACAACTAAGAAAAGCTGGAAAGGAAGCAAAACCGATGTATTTGAAACATGGCAGGAAATTCTACTGAAAAAGACCATAATGCTAGGAAATGTTGGAAGGTGGCATGAAAAGAGGGAAGACACAGAATGAAAGCAATAAAGCAGCTTACCGCCTTCAAGACCTGAGCAAACCTGTTAAAGTTTGTAAGGCATTTGAAGTTCATTAATTCTTAGCTAGGAAATTACTGACAGCATACAACACATACAAAAAAAACAGAGAAGGAAGAACAATGTTATAATAAGACTTACAATGTTATAAGACTATGCATGTGTTGTAAGGCTTAGTATCCCATTAAGGAGGAAAGTGAGTCATAAATATCTAAAGGATTAGGTGCATTTTGTGGTTTTTTACATTGTTTTTAATTTACATTGGAAGTTGTCTAGGAACCCTTCAACTAAAAAAAATTATAAAATATACTTTTAAAAAAAACAATAAAACTTCAAGAAAGTCATAAAAGCTGGAAGTGTTCGCGTAAGGGATGGTGGAAGCAGCTAAGACAATAATTCAGAAGAGGAAACAACTGTTTGCCACATTTACTAAACTGATTGATTGTAGTGAGGAAATGTGACACTGCCAACAGTTCAGATTACTTAAAGCAATATTTTTTTTCCGCTCTGATTCATGTTGAGTTACACAGGCATAAATATAATCAATTCAAGTCACCTGCATGTGACTTCATGGACCACACATTGGCCTCTAAGGGTGACAGACAACACAATGAAGAAAAGATGAAAATGTCATGCCCCTCCTACCACAAGTATTTCACAGGTCTAGTAAACCCTTTTGATTTGAAAATTCATCTTAGCTTTCGGCCAAGCAGGAATATTCAAACCAGTCATCAAATTCAACTTTAGGAAAACATTCAGACAACTTTTTGGAATTAGGCTGCATCCCCATAGTGAGAATTCTCTGTCTCTCTCTCATATTTGCTGCAGATGCATTCAAACTGACACCAATGAAATCTACACATACATATTTCTCTACCAGTCACCATTGTTCTCCTCTTAGCCATCAAAGCCTTTGAGGGGCTTTAAGTGTTGGTACAGGCCATTGTGCTACAGCATTATAATGTTACAATGATTTGTTATAGTGATCTAATTAGTTCCTCTTGAATTCTCAACTTTCTCATTTTAAAAAAGAGGCTGTCTCTAAACATTACACGTGGAAGAGATACTCTTCCTCCTTACAACTTGAAAAATGCAAAGAGCTAGAGACAAGTACTTTGCCAAGAAATTCAGGGAAAGTAGTTTGTACAACAGGTTGTTGTAAGTAATGATGCTACATGGTCTAGCCATTACAGTTTTAAAGGGCAGCTACGAAGGGAAGGAGGAGGGCTGGAATTATATAGAACAATTCAATAACCAGTGATACTAAGAATTATGAAAGTATGAGAGTCATAACCTACAAACACTGGGTTGAATTAGTACACAAACTGACAAGCTGCATTCAGAAACTAAAACTCCCATGACTAAAGAAACTTGACATAGTCAAATAAGTACCATAAATTTCTATGCAATTTCTGTATGCACTATAAAGCAAAACGAAAATTGGAACTTATTTATAGCAAAATAATTTCTAGGTAGTACCTCTCTAATTTTCCCACTTTCAAAAGTCTGAAGTATTAGGGCAAACTTGATCCCATATTAATCAGTGAAAAAAATTTACAATGCCCTGAAAAGAAAGAAAAAAAACCCTTCAGCTTGTGTCAATGGACACTTTCTAGCAAGCAGGACACACCTGTGGCTGTCTCTATAAGTCTCCTGAGAATCAAGGTACAAGTACAAAGAAACAGTCATATAGTTAACTAGCTAAATACATCACAATTAGTACCTGACTGTTGAGAGTCCCTAGTTACCAGTGATCTAAGGCCTTTCTTTCAACCACTGGCAGATCACACTATCAGATCTTAACAGAATGTCACCTTGTTGACTGTGCTTCCTTTTCACTTTGTTTTGGAATTGCAACAGTGACTCCTTCAAGACAGAATATAAAGCTAACAGCATCCTGAAATCCTTTTTATTTCAGACAGCAGAAAGTCTCAACCTCTATGAGATTTATTATTGCAAAGATCACCTCACAGCTTGGAAGATATAAAAGAGAGAAAATAAAAACAAGTCAGGGTCAGATTAAGTTACAGGAACTCTGAATGTATGCCTAAATTTTATTTCTTAGTAGCTGACTATTAAATCAGTTGTGTGGTTTTTTTAAAAAAAACTATCTCATATGCATGTGATTAAAAACAGTAAGGGATCAAACAATCACTGCTTGCATCAAATCAGCCTGAAAAACTTGAAAGTTACAGAAATGGATGCTATAGTCAAAAGCCCTGCAGTTCTAATATTCATTCCTCTGAAGTCT
Source organism: Sphaerodactylus townsendi (assembly GCF_021028975.2). Lineage (NCBI taxonomy): Eukaryota > Metazoa > Chordata > Lepidosauria > Squamata > Sphaerodactylidae > Sphaerodactylus > Sphaerodactylus townsendi. Next base: position 50,181,991 of record NC_059426.1, read on the forward strand.
CGGTGTGGATAGACGTTCACAAACTCTACCAGAAAGGAAAAATTCATACATGTATGCTAAGACATAGTTTACCAGCCATCAACCAAATATGACTGAAAAAAGCTTCCCAGGTGGTAATTCAGTGATCAGAGAGAAACATTCTGTTCTATTAAACTATGCGTGATGTCCATTGGCAAGTAATTGGACATCATGCTGGGGATCCATTCTGGAAACAACCACAACAGCCCCTATATGTGCTTGAAGTTGCTTTATTTTAAGCTTCTTTACATCATACAGAAGGAATCTTAGGCATCATTAAAAAATCATCTGGCTGGGATGGGAATACATCTCACACAGACATACCTTCATGTACCTTGATTTATCTCCCTCTCTGAACCTACCAATGCTTCTTTTTCTAGCGTATCATGTCAGAGCTCCTCCTTCTTGGCTTCTCCACTTTTTCCTCGATGCTGTCCTTTCCTGAACTCTGCCATCTCTCCCCTTTATCCCTGAACTCTTCCCTTCTTCCCATAGGTGGCCCAGGCCCCATCTTCTGTTCCTTTCTCCACAAGCTCCTTCTCTTAATGACACAATCCAATCTGAGTACTCAGGTAGCCAGAACACCTCACAGCCCCATCCAAAGCCTCCCTCAGACCATAGGGAGTAATTGAGCTCCTAGCAGTACCATCCCAGGGATCACACACAGCCCAGTCTGACCTCTTCATGGCAGTCTCAAGGGTCAGCCTTTGTCTGTCCAGCCAGAGCTCTTGATGCCTGCCATTACAGTCATTCCTATTCTTTGGCCTGGTCACTTCCCCACAGCAGGTAAACTTTGACCATTCTGTCTAGTTTCCATGATACCTGAACCACACTCTTCCTTGAACCACACACATCTAGTCTGTGTGGCCTCATCAAGAGACAGCATAGTTTAGTGATTAATAGTGGTGGACTCTAACTAGGAGAACCAGGTTTAGAATTCCCCACCTCCATATGAGTGGTGGACTCCCATCTGGTGAGTTAGGATTGTTTCCCCCCCACTCCTACGAAGCTCCTACTAGTCACAGTTCTCTCAGAACTCTATCAGCCCCACCTACCCCACATGATGTCTGCTGTGGGGAAAAGGAAGGAAGGAGTTTGTAACAGCTTTGAAACTCTTACAGGAGAGAAAGTGCCTCTAATGCTACATTGGTAGTTTGATTTGAAATTTACACATAACTGATCCAGCCTAGCTTGCATCTCTGCCTGAAAATTAAGATTGCAAGTTCTATGTGAAATCTGCAAAGTTGAATCAATCAACCATGCTAGTTTGTATTTCTGACTCAATATCACATCACTAGCTTGTTATAACAAAGAGAAAAATGGAGGGGACCACATTTGCACAAATGGGGATCCTTTACAGGAGCAGGTACCATTACCTGAAGAAACCCCCACAAAGAATCCGTATCAGAGGACAAATTAGAGCTGCAGTAACAAACTATCATTACTGTGGCAAACTCTGCAACTTCCTTTGGTCAATTTCTAATTTGCTCTTAACTGCACACAGTGTATCTTTCCTAATGTTACATCTCTAATTCAAGATGAGATTGACCAAGCTGATATAACTGACCTGTATCTCATAATTCTAATGTTACATCACTAAAGGATGCAATTCCTTTCAAAAACAGAGAAGGAGGATAAATACTGAAGGAGAAGGTGGCACTACATGGGACAAGGATAAGCATTAGGATTGCGTGGTAGAGAAATAAAATAGTTAAGCAACATGATTGCATGCTGAAGGGAAGCCAGCTCTCACAAATAAATCTGGAAGAAAAAAAAGAGGTAAAAGCACCTGAAACAATGGAGGAAAAAATGAAGGGAAAACATGACCAAACTGAGGGGAAAAATGTGAAGAATTACAAAAAAATTTTAGCATTTGGCAGCATTGTAAACATCTCATGTAGAAAAGTAAATGTCTGTATATTAGGTGGGCTTTCAACCCATGGTATACATGCCAACGCTGAACAGAAAAGAAGTTTCACAGTACCACAGCAAAAGTCTCTTCTGGTACCCACTCACTGAACATCCAAAGACTGGAGCATCAAAGAAGGTCCTTTATTGAAGACTTTAACTGATGAGAGTTTTAAATGGAAGCATCCCTAAGCTCTGGTCAAAGTTAAACCATATTATACTAGAGATTCCAGTAACTTTAGTGAGCAGCACTAAGTTAGTTAGCAATTAATCAATGTAATTTTGTTAAAACCAGCATTTAACTTTAAAGTAACAGCTGTAAAATCCCAAAATATGTATCATGTATACTGTCTATATCCACAAGCACTTTGAAGGCTCCTAAACCTGCTTTTAAAATGTTGGTGTTATAAGTAGAAAAGAAACTGTTTAATTGGTTCCAAGTAACACTCTGTTAAAAGGGATAATAACGGTGGTTCATTTTTCACACAGCAAGACATTGATTTTCATAAATGTTAATTCCTGTTGTTTCCATGACCCATATCTACTACAGCAGAGTCTCTTTCCATGTTGATAATATCAGATATATAATCACAGCAAGAGTCAGGCATTCTACGCCCCTCTCTGCTTAAGTTATTATTACAATAGTTATAATATTCTTAAGGTTTGATCTCGTATTTGGCAAGCAGAGTACAAACATACAAGTGCTTGTTTTATACAAGCTGTTGCTCATTTACACTGGATTCTAAGGGATCACATGGGATCAGAAAGGATAGTCATGCAAAAGCAACATGGAAAAAAAACCTTGCCCAAAGAGATCTGTAGACAATTTATTTTGGGTATCACAACCGCAAGAGCCAACACTTCTCACAAGTAATATTATCCTTCTGTTAACATAAGTTTATCTAGTTTTAAAATATCATATTTTCTTCAAACCTAAAGTTATGGAATCAAGTTGTAAAACAGAAGAAAAAGAGGTAGCAATACAACAGCATTCACAATAGTAATTTCTAAGGATCTTCATATCGACATTCATAAATATCTAGAGTTAAAGATTGAGGGAATTTCTCATTTTCCAAGGGACTCCAAATTGTTGGAATGGTAATGTTCAGCAAACTATGATGAGCTCCAAAATAGGTAAAGCAGGACAGTGTGGCAGATGAGATACTAGATAATAGAACATAATGCAATACAGACTAACTATTCCCAGAGAAGCTTTCTGTGCCTCTTATCACTTGATCAACAGTGACAGTAATTAGCCACTGGCATGGCATACAGTAAAAAACTAGCTGAAACAGCCATGAGGATGTCTGATATGTAGAAGTGGTTGCTTCCCATGCCCAGCAAGTATCTGTAATGGGAAGGGGGGTCCATGGTTTGACAAGAAGACTATTTCTCTCCCACTGGTTGAGGGCAAATGGGAGAGCAGCCCCACACAGAGCCTCCCAGAGATCCGTCCAACCCAAGAAAGTTCTTTTAGGCTGAGAAAAAAGTGACTTGGAGGCTGATTAGATCCACAATGTCAGAAGTGCCTACTCAGATGTGCTAATTAAATGTGCCAGGGCTAAAAAGAATATCCACAAGAAACTTAAGATTTTGATTAGTTGCCTCCAAGCCCCTTGTGCCCCAGTTCCACAATTACATATTTAAGGCTGATTACACAGGGAATGTTGACTCTTTTGGGCTCTTTTCAGTGTTGTTGGCTTGCAGAGGGCTCCCTCCTTGTGTTTCTCTGTTTACATGTGTGAGGAGAAAGCCCAGTGCCCGTCCCAGCTGCTTACTGAGTCTCAACTAGCCTCTCCTTTGCTGCTTCTTAACTCCATCCCATTAACAGCCTTAAAGTCACATATCTCACTGATATTCTCTCTTCCCCGGCTCTTCCTAGATACCTTTGCTGCTGCTATTGCAAAAGAGAGAGAGAGAGAGGCTTATTTTTAAAAATAGAAGCTTGTTTGAAAGAATGTTTTAAAAAATGCACCTCCTGATCATCAAGGAGGATAGAGGAACAGGAGAAGTGGGAGAGCTTCTTCAGCAAATTAATGACCAGAAGCAATGGTAGCTACCAGTGCAGTGCTAGCACAAGGCAACAACTGTGTAGTGTCACAATTTCATGGGTTTCCTCTCTTAGTGAGCAGCACACTGGCTCCATGACTGACTGGCACATGGAGCAGGTAGGGAGTGGTTTTTCTCCACCCAGCCTGCCATGAACAGGGTATGACATGCTGCCCTTCACCGATTGCTGCTCCAGGTCAGGATAAGATGGATGTGCTCCTTTCAGATTTGTTGAACTTTCCCCCTTGCAAAAGCCAACTCTGTTATTACTACAGCCATCTGTTGTCATAGCATTTAGAGAAGGGAAGGAGTCGGCATCAGAGAGGAGGGTGAGGGAAAGCGTGCAAAGGCAACATGAGAGAGTGGGTGACAGGACTCAGGAAGGATAACAGGACCACTATCAGTTTCACCAGCATGGCCAATTGGCCATGCTGGTAGGGGCTGATGGGAATTGTAGTTCCTGAACATCTGGAGAGCCGCAGGTTCCCTACCCCTGCACTAGGTGGACTGGCTGTGGGTGAAGGGAAGAAGTCCAAGCCAAAGTTGTGCCCCTTGGCAAATCTGTTCACTCTGGCTGTGAAGAAAAATTAAATTCATGCTAAAAGTAGACTTGCTTGCTGCGGAGAGAATAGAAAGTGAAACAGGGCTGGAGGATATATGTCCATACAAGAAATCTCAGGTGATGCACATTTGCTCTCATTGGCGCAGCAAATGCCTCAGGCACTGGCCCAAGAGTGCCGTGGATAAAGATCTTTTGTATTGCCATGGTACAGCTCAGAAAGACAGATTTATGTATAAAGTCCTTCAGTAGCCTCATCTACTTTGCTCCGTCTTGCAGTTTTCTTCTAATTTATGCCATAGGTCTTCTTTTGTCTGATTAGTCATTTAGATTTTTATTGTAGCTGTTTATTATCCTCAAGTAATCTTCTTCGTTCTTAATTTTATTTCTTGCTAGGTAGCACAATATAAAAAAAGCAAATTAGAAATGGACTGCAAGGGAATTATATCAAAGCATAATGCTGACTAGGAAGGACCCAGATTTTTTTTAAAAAATATATCTAATAATAATCAACTTAATGGACAATGTCACTATCAAATTCCTTCTAAAGAAACAAAGAACTAGCTTTAAAAAAAAGAAAATGTACTGACCTCAATGTATTTTTGCTTGCTGTACAATATACTTCTTGCTTTCATTTTAAAAAATATATGATAAAGCAGAACTGAGATATATTACAAATAATTGTATGTTTCATGCCAGGATATCTGCACAATGTCTCTTTAAAGCACACTTGGGTCCCTTCAGTTTGTTTAAGACTGTGAGAGTGTTAAAGCAGCTGATACTGATGAGGGGAAAAAAGAAATAAGGAAGCTGATATTTAACCACTGGAGTTTTCTTGGCAATATTAATGTTCCAATATTAATTTAATTCAAAATTTCTAAATGAACATTAGGGAAGATGCTGCCAGGAACATTTAAATTTATCTTCCATTTGATATGACTTTTTGGTAACTGAACTGGTGTTTGAATGCATTCTCTATGGCTTTCTCTATGAACTCTTCCTCAGCAGGATATAGTGCAGAATAGAGTCATTTCCCCCTGGAGTATAGCCAGATCAAAGTACCAAAAGAACATAAGTAGGCCAATCCAGAGCTCTGGCAGTGGGATGCAGTACTGCTGCAGTGCCACCCCACCACCTCCAGGAGGACTTCTCAGCAATGCAGGGAGGTGAAAAACAAAAAAAGCCCTCCCACTGGGTGGTGTAAAAGAAGTTACCTTTGCTTCCTCTTACAGATTGGTTGGTCATGGGTTATACCACTCCCATCACCAACCAATCTGTGTGAGAATGACACTTAATCTGATTTATTTAGTTAGTTAATTTGTGGAGCCTGGGCAAAAAGACAATGGAATCAGTAACAGAACTGAATAAATTGCGCCCACTTTTATGCCTCTCAAGTAATTGAAATCGCAGTGGAGGATACTACAGGATCTTTTCCTTCAACATATCTCAGTACTGCTGTTATATACCAGTGGTGGCGAACCTATGGCACGGGTGCCAGAGGTGGCACTCAGAGTCCTCTCTGTGGGCACTCCCACACAGAGTTCATCATGTGGGAGGGGGTGGAAAATCACCCCCTTTACACACACACACACACACACACACACACACACACATCTAGGCTGGCCTGGGCATGATCCTTTACCTGGGAGTAAGCTCGGTTGCTGGCAATGGAGCTTGCTTCTGAGTAAACCCTCCTAGGATCATGATTCACTCCATTTGAAGCGCTGTAACGGTTGCTTCACTAAGCTTACCCCTGAGTAAACGCGTGCGGCCCCAAAGCCAACCTTTTTTTTTTTTTAAGCTAAACCAAAACCTCAGTATTCAGGTTAAATTGCCATGTTGGAACTTTGCGATAAATAAGTGAGTTTGGGGTTGCAATTTGGGCACTCGGTCTCAAAAAGGTTTGCCATCACTTTTATATACTATTTACTGAAATGCAAATAAGTTCTGTCAAGCAAAAAAATGAGGCAACAGCATATTTGGTAGCCAGAATAATGCAGGGCTTTCGTTTTATAATAGGTATTTGAGATACTGAGCTAACAGTTGTTGGGATTACTGGCTGAGATCAGAGGCTGGAGCATGTGAGAATGTAAGATCACCTGCATGATGCATCCCTGGGAAAAATACTGTAAACTTGAACGCAGCTTGACAGTAATGCACTTATTTTGTATACCATCTCTCAGGAGTCTAGGCAAAGACGTCCAGTTTATGTTTTTCCAGTTAAATCAGCCTGAGACCCTTGAAATAGTTTCTGGTTAGTATAAAGTTGACATTACTAGGCTAGGGCTATCCTGATGGTATAAAGAAGGGAAGGGAAATAAAGACAGATGAACACAAAACCAGGGGAGAGATACCAGGTAGCTCTCATAATGCTGGTGTGGCTATTAGCACTTTAGTTTCTTCCTAACTGGCAAGCTAGGCATAAATCTCACAGGACCAAGAATGCAGATTTAATTTGCAAACGGTTCTCTCCTCTTTTGTCCCCCATACCCCCACTGCGATGCTCCATACTTGACCAATAAGGCTGCAGGTACCAGTGGACTTTTTTCTTATTTGGCCAACAGGATTCTACCTGATCCTATATAAAGTTGCTGGACCTGGCGCTTGGTTTGGGGAACTCATTATTTCAATGACTGGATTCTCAGACTACCCTGCTTCAATTCCCAGCTTGTTTCCAGATGGACAGCTCCAACTCTTTCACAACATGGAAAAGAATCAAATGTGTGTTTAGTGCTGTGTGATAGAAGCCACAAAACTGCATTTTGGTGGAAAGGATACATCTTTTATGGAAATTCTTATTAGTCCAATAAATCTTTTTTACAGAACTGACTACACACCTAGATTAATATGTTCAAGCCACGGTGAGAAAGTATGTTGCACTATTCATACACGATGGCAAACTTTTTTCTACAGTGTAAACATACAAGCCATTAATTAGTTCCTTTCATGACTACTTTCTTCCTGAGATCATATAATGTAAAGAATGAAAAAAATTGTCTTACAGACTGATCTAGGGCCCCTTCCACACATGCAGAATAATACACTTTCAATGCACTTTCAATGCACTTTGCAGCTGTGCGGAATAGCAAAATCCACTTGCAAACAATTGTGAAAGTGGATTGAAAGTGCATTACGCTCCATGTGCGGGCCTCACTCAACATAATAATATCTTATTTAGTTTTCCTAATATGTACATTTTGCTGAATATATATAGGCAAAAGTTGTGTCATTCTTCTATTTCCAAACACTTTCTCTTGTTCTGCTGCAAGTCTTTCCTTACATGTATCCTTAAAAGGAAAGGTACATTTTCAAAGTAACATTAAAATCTTAACACATATCCCTAAAATAACCCTTTATTACAGTTCAGCCATTGTGTACTCAGATATGTAACTATTTAATACAGCTATAATAGGATTCATAACTGAACTTGACCTTGCAAAAGAAGGGCTTTAGATGAACATAAGGAAAATGGAAAAGGCACTGCAAATTAAACCACACAGTTTGAGAACAGAATCTGAAATAAGGAAGTTAAATAATGTTCTGCTATTATTTCCCAAGAATAGGGGAACAAATGGCACTTGAGGTTAATTATGCATTCGGTATTCAGGAAAATATCAGCGAAATGTTTTGTGGATTCCCCAAGCTTAGCCACCAAGATTATAAGAACTGTTTTCTTAAACTTCTATTAAGGGAAGTACTGAGTATCATTTTTGTATTTACAAAAAAGGATTATGAAAACGTTAAACATGGTTGCTCACAAGGAACAGATGGGACATGGTTCTATGTTAAGAATACATGTTTCACACACAGATGTCCCATGTATTCCCATGGTTAAGAATAGTAAAGGAGAACAGAGTACAAGATGGGTGGGAATTCCTTAAAAGCGAGATCTTGAAGGCACAATATCAAATAGTTCCAATGAGGAGAAAAAATGGGAGGTGTCTAAAGAAACCAAGATGGATGTCTAAAGAACTCTCAAGTGTGCTAAGATATAAGAGCGTCATGTACAAAAAATGGAAAAGGGGGGAAATTACTAAAAAGGAATTCAAACAAATAGCCAAGACATGTAGGGAGAAAGTCAGAAAAAGCTAAAACTCACAAGCTCAGACTAGCAAGAGATGTTAAAAACAATAAAAAGGTCTTTTTTGGTTATATCTGTAGCAAAAGGAATAAAAGGAATATCATAGAGTCACTGCATGGAGAAAAGGGGAAAATTCTAACAGGGGACCGAGAAAAGGCAGAACTACTCAACACCTTCTTTGCCTCTGTTTTTTCCCAGAAGAAAAACAGTGCTCAGCTGGGGGGAAATGGATCAGAAGATTCAGTAGGGCAGTGGTGGCGAACCGACGGCACTCCAGATGTTCATGGACTACAATTCCCATCAGTCCCTGCCAGCAAGGCCATCTGGAGTGCCGTAGGTTTACCTCCAATGGCAGTAGGAGAAATTCAGCACAGAATAAATAAAGAGTTAGTACAGGGAATACCTGAATACTCTTGAAATGAATTCAAATATCCAGAGCCTGAAGAACTACATCCCAGGGTAATAAAAGAACTGGCAGAAGTAACTTTAGAACCACTTCCTATAATATTTGAGGAACTCCTAGAGAATGGGGGGAAAGTCATAAGAACATAAGAACAAGCCAGCTGGATTAGACCAGAGTCTATCTAGTCCAGCTCTCTGCTACTCGCAGTGGCCCACCAGGTGCCATTGGGAGCTCACATGCAGGATGCGAAAGCAATGGCCTTCTGCAGCTGTTGCTCCCGATCACCTGGACTGTTAACGCATTTGCAATCTCAGATCAAAGAGGATCAAGATTGGTAGCCATAAATTGACTTCTCCTCCATAAATCTGCCCAAGCCCCTTTTAAAGCTATCCAGGTTAGTGGCCATCACCACCTCCTGTGGCAGCATATTCCAAACACCAATCACACGTTGGGCGAAGAAGTGTTTCCTTTTATTAGTCCTAATTCTTCCCCCAGCATTTTCAATGTATGCCCAGAGATCCCTTCCTGATTCACTCAAGCCTCAGCCAAATTTGAATACTTAAGGCAGAGACTTTAGGAAGCACCTCTGCATAAACCATTCAAGTTATCCCTGATATAATCTAGGACCAATTGACTCATTGTCCTGGGAAGTAGAGATAATAGATAGAGCTGTTAATTAGCTCAACCCCGCAAGCCCAGCAAGGAACCCCAAGCAGTTGCAAAGAAACGAAACCTAAGTTTGAATTTCCCGCCTTACCTGTGCAAAGGGGTATAAAAATACTGCTCACCAGAGCCTCAGTGCTCATTTCTAACCTGAGCCTCCCTTGGTCAAGTTGGTGTGAGACATGATATATCGTCCTTCGCTTGGGTACCTATGCTGGCACAGAGATCCTTGCCTTCCTCTGGAACTTCTCTGCAGATTTTAGGTAATGTATAAGACCCCTGCTTCCTCAACTCCCATTCTATCATCCAACCTATCTTTTCCTCCCTGTTTATATACTTAGGAACTGTGTGTATGTGCCTTAACGTCTCACTGTGTGATTGTTTGCAACCAAAACTTATATAAAAATATTTAAATCCACAATGTGGTCTTTTGTGAATTCTCTGCGGATAATGCTTTCAAGCCGCTTCTGGTATAGTTGTCTGCAAAGATCCCCTCCCAACCTACCTGTTGCACTGCTGCCAAGTAATTCCCCATTGCTATATAAAAATAAGTTCGTATACTGTTAAGCTGAGTAACACTCCCCCAGGGAAATGTTACTGTTTCCCTCTATCTGTGTCTTCTCCAGCAAGTGAGACTTTTTTGTATTGTCAAAGTCATTTCATAGCCAGAATTAACTGGCTGTTGTGGGTTTCCTGGGCTCTGGCTGTGGTCTGGCGGTGTGAACTTGTGGATCTTGTCCCAGTCTTGGCTTCTTATTTTCTGGCTGGTGTTGTTGTGAAGTCACAGCATCTCCTTGTTACTGGTCCTCCCTTCTGATGTGGTTTTACTTATGTGTTTTTATTGAATTATTTCATAAATAACTATTTTTAACTGCTTAGATATTTGCAATTTACTGAAAACCCTGGATCAGGGGGAAAAGTGGCATTAAAATGTTTAAAATAAATAATATTTTTTTGTTGGAAATCAGGTGGCAAAATATAGGGAAGACCAGTAGCTCCTTTGGGAAAAAATTTCAGAGTTCCATGGCACAAGCTGAGGCTATTTTTTTTAATCTCTTAATCCATATCAAGTTGATGTTAGCCTTCTGTGCTGGCATACACTCTCTAAAGTCAGCAACACATACCTACACTAATTATCTGTGCTGGAATCAGGAACCATTTTCAGTAAACTGTAACTGCGAAGCAGCATACAAAAGAGAGAAAGAACACAAAAGAAGAAACAAGATCTCCTTGTGCTTGTCATTTCTTTGGACTTTGTCATTCATGAAGTGCTACATTCATCAAGGAACAAGGGGTTGTTTTCTAACACTATACACTATAATGCTTTGTCTCTTTTAATTGACCACTAGATTGTTAAACTGAATATGCAAAGCACTCTGCAGGCATTTGTGGGAAATGTTGGACACTTTGACACCTAAGAAATAACAAGAACTCACTATTGTAGTATTCTCTGAAAAAAACAGCAAGTGTAACAGGAAGTATTATGTTCTACCTCGAAAGGTTTTACAGCTGCCCAAGGCAATTATCATTACACTGTTCAATGAGAGCAGAAAGGGATTACTTCTTTCTTATTATTTGATGACATTTTGTACTGATTGGTCATTGTGTATCAACCACAGAGCCAATAAGCTTACTGCTATGCAATTAGGGATGTTAAATTTTGTAATCTTTATCCTAATGGACATCAGAGAGGGAAGAAAAATCATTTTGTAGATTGTTGGAGTATGGGTATTAATAACTAGTAGTTTTAAGATGATCAATAGAACCTCTAATACAAGTACAATCTGAAAGTCCATGACGTTCTTGTTAATTTTTGTTGATATTTTATAACAGTAAGGAAGAACTTTCAAATCATATTTCTGCCCTAGCATATCTAAATTACCACCTCATTTATTTTTAACCTGCCAGTTAAATTGAGTTTCTATTACAAAATCTTTCCTAATTTGGGCTGAACAGGGGAAATAAATGTCCCACCACAATAGCCGTGGGGAAAATGTCTGTTCGAACATGGCTGGAATCCAAGAGGGGACTACCATGTCATCATGGAGCATGAGAAAAAATAGTCTCTCTCACTCAGACTCAGACACACACACAGACTTCATCAATGACACCAAACCTATCGGTATTTCTCTACTATTATTTTAAAGAAAAGCACAACAAATGCCTCTCTTTAAAAAATAAAATGGAAAAAAAAAAAAAATTGAAGTGGAGACAAAATGCCAATATCTTTCATTATTTAAAAGCTAATGCTAGACCCCTGAGCTCTCAAATTGCAGTGAAATGTACTTCTTTGAGGACAGGCATGTCAGAGAAATGTTGACTTGTTCGTCAATCTGTTCTTATAAAGTTCTTGATTGCTCTTCTGTAAAAAATATCATGTTGAGAAAATCAACTTGCCTTCCTAAGCTTTCTGCTTCTAATGAAGCCAATTATAAGACCACAAATAAAAAATTCTTCACAGGCACAACTTTAAGAGAAAAAGCAAAATACTTTGCCCCAGACTTAAATAGAAATAACAATCTAACTGACCTGGTTGTAATTAAGGGGCTGCATCTCAGAAGACCCTTTGATGCCCCAAAACAAATATAGCATTTACATTAAGTTCTCAGGCATGAATGGTACATATTTACACATTCTATCATAGTGACAATGCACTTTTCTACAGAATATTGCATTAAAAAAAAATCATAACCTACCTTGATTACAATGTATGCTTCTTTGTTTGGTTAAGCACTTAAATAAATGTGATTGTAGTGATTTTTTTTTTTAAACTTGTGTGTGTTTTATGTGTTTTACATTTGTGCAACTTGCCAAATAAGGCATGGTGGCTGATTAAGTAGCTATTACTCCTGCCACCTCACAATCTACTGGCTCATGTCTAGGCCATCATGGACAGATAAGACTCAGTTAAACCAGCTTTCATTTTTGAGTGAGGTCAGCAGCAAGGAGCATACTATGGGACATGCTCAGAACTCTATAGGAACTTCAGAGATGATATAGTTGGTTTTTTTTAAAAAAGCACACTGTATTTGTTGAAACTGGAATATTGAGTGTACAAGAACACACTCACCTTTCGAAATCAGGAAAACAGAAGGGGCAATGTTGGAATATAATGATTAAGTGTAGCCATACAACTTCATACATGTAGACACACACCCCAAAAAAAGCACTTTTTTGTAAGTTAATTTTCTTTTTGTCAGATAGGTTAGGCATGACAGAGAAGGGGAAAAAAAGCACTTGTACAAACATATTGCAGTACAATTTAGGAACAATGTTCACAAGCCGTGCATAACAAGTGAACTCCTTTCTGAATGTTTAAGTACACGTTCACTATTTATGATCCAACAGAGGAGTGTTTGCCCAGCACGGATAAATCACAGCTTTCCTGTGAAAAATAAACACCAACTAGAAAGTGGAGTAAGGCCCCATTTATCGGCATTTTGAAAAGAAAACCTGCATGCACCCTTCATACTAAATTATATATGAACAGCTTTTGAATTCAAGCAAAAGTAGTGCTTGGGCCAGTACTAAGAGAAGTATATACAAAAAGTGCTGAGTATATACCCCAGATTGGATCAGTTCATGTAACCTCCAACAATTGCCCTGACTAAACAAGCTGCTGTTTAAATTTTGAGGACTTTAAGCAATTTTATGGCTTGGACTTCATCAAACAAATACAAAAGAATGACCCTTCAAAAGCTGTTTGTAAGGATACCTAACGCTGAGTTTTAATCTCAGAATTCATATTTGGGAAAGTTCTTTGTATCTTTGTATTAGAATCCCATCAATGTTCAAAACATCAAAGTTTAGTCTTTGTTGTGTAGCCCAGATCCCCTAAATCAGTGGTTCTCAACTTTCCTAATGCCACGACCCTTTAATACAGTTTCTCATGTTGTGGTGACCCCCAACCCTAACATATATCCATTTTACAGATGGAGAAAACTGATGCAAAGAGTCTTAGACGACCCATAATTCTGTGAAAGGCGTCATTACGACTCTAAAGGGTTCGGCTGATTCCTACAGGATTGAGAACCACTGCCCTAAATGCATCTATCATCGCTGTACTCTAGGGACTGCAGGGAAAGTCATCATGTAAAAGCAGACTTAGGAAGTCTGTCAAAGAAAATAAAAAAGCCTGTTAAAATGAGGTATTAGCACAAGATGATGCAAATCTAAGTGGTCTTTGCTCAAAGAGGATTAAAACCTGAGAGCAGAATTCATAACTTAGCTGGTAATGAAACATTACCAACAGTGACTGATGGTAATAAGAATTCTTTGTTTACAATGACATCCTCACTTTGAGACAGAAATTTAAATGCACACTAGAAACAAACTTTGGGAATTTTATCCCATTGCAAAATGTGAGAGAAATTGCAATCATGGAATTTCAACAGAGTAATTATTATTATAAAAACTCTTTTGGAATCTCTTTAGTGTTACATTGAAACAAACATCTTTTATACCACTGGCATCTATGTATGGTTCTTTTGCATACAGGCAGCACACGCAGTCCCTTTGACCACATATTCCATTATATCTGAAGTGAACACATTAACTCCCTTCTAAACTAATCCCACTGGTAACTTATACTTGGATTTTCTACATGGAATGGATTCTACGTATCAAGTGTGGACAATCACCAGAAGTATCCACTGGTTCCACAATAACACGTCTTTCCCTCATTTTGAAACCTAAAAAGAAAAAAGATGGTTAAGTTTTACCCCCAGAACAGATTAATAAAATACATTGTACAATTTGCAAATTACATTTGCAAAATACATTGCAAATTTCCTTTCTTTTAAATAAGGAACTTTCCATTTGAAGGTTTCCTTTTTTTCCAGTGGAAGATTCCTCATTCAGCAGAAAGGAATCACTGGCCCAATCCATTTTGTCTCAAGGTTGAAATAATGATATTTTATAAAGCAATAGATTTGTTTCAGAACTAGAAAACTACGTAGGCTTATTGATAATGGAATAATAAACGTGATGAGTTTCTGTGCCATTGTCTAAGAAAGTGATCCCCAAATATGGAGTGCACTGACATATTTCTTGATGCTAACTTGTCCTTTCCCCAAGCCTGTTTCCAAAGTGAGGAGGAGGAGAGGAAAAGGAGAAGAAGAGAAGAAGGAGGTTGAATTTATACCCCACGTTTCTCTCCTGTAAGGAAACTTAAGGTGGCTTACAAGCTCTTTTCCCTTCCTCTCCCCACAACAGACACTTTGTGAGGTAGGTGGGGCTGAGAGAGTTCTGAAAAACTATGACTAGCTCAAGATCACCCAGCAGAAATGTAGGAGTGCGGAAACACATCTGGTTCACCAGATAAGCCTCCCTGCCAAGTTCAATTGTGGTGGAGCAGTGGGGAAATCAAATCTGGTTCTCCAGATTAGAATCCACCTGCTCTTAACCACTAAACCACTCTGGCTCTAGCTGTTCTCATTACCTGTTCTCAAAATTCCAAATGTGCCCACAAGGTTGGAGACTACTGGTCTGGGTGCTGATATTAGTAACTAGAATGAATCATCCAGACTCAGATCAGCCATCTAGGTAATAGGCAGCCCCATCCAAGTGGTCAGCCATGGTGCCAGGCCACCCTGCTGCTCCGCTAGAGGCTTCCCGGCATTTTTAATGATGTTTTTATTGACTATTCTTAAAGGCCAGATGTTTTTTATGGGTGGGTTTTAATGGTTATGGGTTTCTCTTTAGCAATGGTATGTTTTAATGGGACTTTTAACCCCATAATGTAAGCTGCCCTGGGACTTCGGTGTAGGGCGGGGTATATGTGGAATAAATAAATAAATAAAAACAGTTAGAGAATAATACAGCATGCACCTTTTTTTCCTTGTGTATCGTGACAGTTTTCAAGGACACAAGGGCCCCATGCCGACCAGGAAGAAACCCGACACTCAGGAGGACATTGAATATTGCACAGTTGAGAAGATGGAGGAGCAGGCACAAGACAAAGCTTGTTTTCAACAGGTCTAGTCACTTTGGTGAGGAAACAGAGAAATATACAGGTTATAGCTTGAAGGAATATAGTCTTAGTAGGTAATATGGTTTATTTTAAAAACAGCATTTAAAAAAACATTTAAAAACTATTGCTAACAGTGGAGTGATTTCTCTCCTGCAATAGAGGAAAGCATTTGCTAACAATCGATATAAATTAATGAAATTCATTTTTTGTATTGTTTTATCAGAGTACACTGTGATATGAAAAAAAAACAGTTATTTAAATACATCTTTACTTCATAAACTCTAAAAATAAGTGGCCAGAAAGACTAGAAGCTTATTTTGTTTCAAATAATCACATTTCAATCTTACTAGCACTGATCACCTGTTAGAAAAAGCTGCTCTATGAAGAAAGGAAGCCTATGTGGACTCAAAACTCCACTGATCGTCACTTGCAAATAGGGCCTTACAATTCACGCAGGGGCCTGCCACCTGTGGCTCTCCAGATGTTCATGGACTAAAAATCCCCTCAGCCCCTGCCAGCATGGCCAATCGGCCAATTGGCCATGCTGGCAGGGGCTGAGGGGAATTGTAGTCCATGAACATCTGGAGAGCCGCATGTTGCAGACCCCTGCAAGGCTAGGGCTACTTTATTTACAAACCAGCTAAGATCTGAGGGGAAAAAACAACACAGACAACCTAAGCAACATTACCACCACCTGCTGTTATTGCAAAGGAATGCCCCCTCCCCAACACCCAATTGCCATTCTGAGGACAAGTCCAGTGACTTTAAGTAGATGAAAGTAGGGCTTCCAACCACTCAGTGTGTATAGTGATCTCTCATCCCCCAAGTCTCCTTGGCAGCCACAGAGACAAAGAATAGCCCTAGGAATTGCTGGAAACTTGGATCTATAATTCATATCTAAAGAGCCCATATCCCAAATAATGAGCCAATTCATAGACATGCAGCCATATATGCGCTACAACTGCAGCAAGCTTTCAGCACGGAGACAGTAATTTTTTTTTCCTGATAAGTGCCAAACCATTTTAATTGATGCAAAATCCATTATCACAGAGCTTTGAAAGGGTGCAGTTCTATAATATTAGATCATACAAAGTGGGATAAGATCTAAAATGTTTTGATTTTCAATGTATATGTGCAGAGAATTCCAGTAAACTTTAACACAAATGCCTTTCTCAGTCACAAGACATACTTTGAAATGCAGGAATGACAAGAAGAGAGTAGAGTTTTTAAATGCACAGTCCAAACTCATAAATTTCTTCCCGAGGCATTTGCAGAATGATCAAATGTTAATTACTCAAATTTAATTCAAAACTAATGAAAAGTTCCACTTAGATGAAAAGACTGCTTCCTAAATTATTTTTTTCAGAAACAATATTGCATTTGACATATTCATTTAGGGACTAAGCACCAATCTCTGGCAGAACTAATTCAATTCCTCCTTCTAAAGTAAATAGATCCTTTCTGGTTATGGTTCTTAAAGTCAAACGGTAGAAAGAGCAAGATAAATATTAGCCCATTTTAACCATCAAGCTATTCTGTTTCAAAGAGCCTCATGCATTTCTTAATATGCCCTTCAGCATTAGGCACTGCAAAATAATTTATCATTTTGGTAATTCACTGGCAAACACGCAAGCAAGTCAAAGTCAGGCTCCCTGCGTTTCGTCATCACGAACGGATTCAATTTCAACTGTAAGAACATGATATTAGCCATGTTGCTTGTTTTGACACTGTTTTGCAGGGCCTGTTGGCAGTAATCCATTTATTTTTGGAGTGCCCCAGCAACATAACGTAATAAATAGAATTAATTCCCTGAATAAGAAAACTAGGTGGTTATTTATCTGTGGAAATATTTCAGGAATAAAATTAGAATGAGAAAAGAACGGAACAGAACTGATTAACAGTGCAATCCTAAACAGAGTTACATGCTTCTAAGCCCATAAAATGGTCTCAAAGGGGTTTAATACTGCACTGAAAAGCTATGGCAGCAAGGAAAATGTTCTTATTGAAAAAACAAGAACTAGTTAGGCAACTATATCATCTTGCTGGCTTGAGGATTCCCAAAAAATGAGGAACTGCTGAAGAACCATTATCTATAGCAAGAATTTGTTACGAAACATGAAATCAAATTACAAATGTGAGGACAAGGAAGGGATAAAGGGGGAAGAATAATCAACAGACCATATTGATTTGGAGGAGAAAAGGACACAACTTTTAATGAGTAAAATTATAGGAGCACCAGCATAGCTCAAGGCATGGATCCAACGCTGGGTGATCTTCCTGTGGGTCAATGACCACCCCTCCTGTCAGCTCACTTGCTGGGCAAGCAACCTTGGGATGGCAAGTCCAAGTCCAGGGGTTCCACCATCAGTGTGATCCATTGTGTGGCTTTGTTGCCACTTGAGGAATAGAGCTGGGTCCCAGTCCCCAAGCTAGGCATAATGCAGACAGCCCCACTCTCAAGAACTCTTACAAGGGTTGCCAGACCCAGACAGGCAGGGATGCAGGCTTAGTCCCTTAAATTAGATCAATTTTATTTATTTATTTTTAGATTTGTACCCCGCCCATCCTTAAAGGGCTCAGAGCACCCGCAACATCACAACCACAATAAAACCACAATAAATATACTAAAACAAATATTAAAACACTTACTAAAATAATAGCTCTGTCTTACAGGCCCTACTGGAGGCTCTAATCAGGAGTCTTGCGGCCACATGCTACACAAGTTTCAATTTCTGGATTAGGTTCAAGGGCAGGCCAGCATAGAGTAAGTTACAATAATCCAATCTGGAGGTGACCATTGCATGGTCACTGTGGCCAGATCAGAACCAATGACCAAACAACCACAATAAGTGTCTCTCCCGCCAGTCCTCCTGTGACTGCAGCCAAGAAGGAAGGACATAATGGATACTAGGAACCCACATGTCCTGGCTCCAACTTAGAAAAAGGCACATCATCCACCTGACAAAGAGTCACTTTCCTGAAGGAAATTCCGAGTGCCAAAAGATGGAACCCCTCAGCTGCTTCCATGATCCAGCCAGCCGCCTTGCTCAATATTTACATCAGTGAAGTAGCCCCATGCGATCTATAACATTCCAATAACTTGGACCAGAAGAGCTGTGTCCCATTGAGGCAGGAAATTATGGAACACAAATCCCCCTCCATGGCCTACCTTAGGTCCACCACTTTCCTACAAGAGAAACAGTTTTCTCCTAGCTGGATGACCAGAGCATCTCCCAAACCACCCATACAACAATCTGTCATGTAATGGTGGGAACAAGAGCCTCGCAGTGAATTCCTTTGAGCTCAATCCACGTGATTGAGAACCAGTCCTTTAGTCCCAGAGGTGTCCCCCATCTAGATGAACCATGTAGATCCCGATTCAAGTGAACCATGCTGTGACCTATGATCCAGGACCCCAGGATTCCCCTGATGGAAACGAAAAGAAAAGGACAAGGTGAGCTTGAGGGGTAGAACATATATATGCTTAAAGGGAAAACCTGCAACACTCAAAGGTCTGCATGCAAGTGGGTGAGAGCATAAACTCCACCACCTCTGTGGCCATGTCTATGCAAAAAGAGTGCACCCCAAAGTCCCTCTGCTGGAATCCCAGAACAGCCACGCACACCTGAGAATGCTGATAAACTGAAATGTGTAGGAAAATCCCATCCGTATGGATAGGAGGAGACCGGAGATCCTTAATCTTTTGGACAGATGATCTGCGGTTGCCTGCACCGGGCTGGGCAGCTCTTGGGGGCTGAGTGAAGACACACACAAGTTCCCTGTCCCTTCTGGTTATACTGGAAAGCCCCTACCATAGTGAAACAAGCCCCCCCAAACTGCCTGCCAGCGGCACAAGGCAGAAGCCTCAGCCTTTGCCACAGCCCTTTGTGCAGTGCTTTACTGCAGTAAAGCCTTTCCAGCCCCAATGGCTTCCCAGTGCCCTCCCGCCAGTAGTTCCAGCAGTTGAAAAAGAAAAAAAGAGAACAAAAGCCAAAGAACAAAAAAAGAGGGGGAGAGAATCAAAGAAAGGCAGTAAAGGAACAAAGTGTGGGGAAATGAGGGAACCACAGAATGAAGGTCAGCCTGGGAGTGGGGGGTGGGAGTGAATTTAGTTCATCTATACTTCCCAAGTCAAGGAAGGATGAGCAGTGGTAGAGACCAGTGGTGTGATTCCAGCTCTGATCCAGCCCTGCTTCCCCATGTGCCCAAAGAACAAAGACCCACAGAAAGAATAAGAGCGGAAGTAGTGTGACAGTGCCTGCTACTCTCATGGCTACCACCACTTATTTTGCACACATTGAACACAATCAGCGCTTACTTCAGACTACCTTGATGCCACCACTCTGCCACTTCCAAGAACCAGGAGCCACCACTGGAAAACAGAGCTGACTCCCTATATCTAGGAGGAGCAGACAAGATTGAAAACTCCGGCTTCCAGGCCTGTGCCTGGAGTCCCCACCCCTCCCTCAGCAGGTCTGGTGTCTGATTAGCTGCCCAAGCGTGATCAAGTTTGGTCACCCGGCATGCTGTTCAAAACAACTGAAGGGGAAATCCTTCCCTGCCACTTGCTCTCCAGCCGTTTGGCTGCAAAATCAACCCCAGGGTAAATTCCAGGGTTCATTGCTTGCGTGAACAATACACAGGGAAACTACAGAATGCAAACATACGACGAAGGGTAAAATTCAGCAATGTATAAACACTAGATATTATTTTTATAAAGAAGCATAAGGAAAATTAAGTGAACTGCCATCCCAATAGAAAGCTTTGACTATTTATAACTTCAAGCTCTAAATGCTGATGAAGCAACAACATTACCTATAGTGAAAGTCACATGCAAACCTATGCATCTTTATTGCAACAGTTAGGCCTTCTAGAGCTTTATTTTTTTTTTTTATTCCCTTTTAAAAGTAAATTATACCTTCAGCATCTGACCCCCTCATATTCGCTAAAGATCTGGAAAGAAAAACAGAAGTCTGGAACACGAACAACAAAAAGAGAGATGTCTTTCCAAACGTCTTCAGCAATTCTGAATGTATGCAGCAAGACAAGAATTTCAAGATATATTGTCCTTCACGACTACTATTGGATTCGGGGTCTCTTTAGTCAATATTAAACTCTAAGTAATGTGCATCTGTCACCAGAAGAGAAGTCAATATGTGCCTAATATCTGGTCCAATCCTGCAAAAGTCATTGTTACTCGAGTTTCAGGTAGTAAAGTGTCTCTACTTCATATAATACCTGCTATTAGTGAAGCTCAAAATGGATCACATGGATTGTGATCCTCAAACCACTTAAACTTTAACAGCAAGTATGCTCATTTAAGCAGCTTGTGAACTACATTATCATGTTCTTCTTTCAGCGCCATTGTAAATTAGTTCAGAAACTGAATGGAACTCGATTTACAAAATGTGAAACTCAAGTATAAGACCTCGAAATAGGAACAAAATGAGCAAAGAGATGGAAAATCATGTTTTCTTCAGTAGTATTCAATCCTTATTAAGGCAGAGGTATCAAGGTTTCCCGCAAAGGTACTAAGAAAAAAATAGTACACCTATGGAACGTGGACCATTTTTTCCCCTTTTTTAAACGCTATTCTTCTCATGATCCAAACCCAATGGAGCCAAAGAAAGGACACATTCAAAATAACTTTTGACAACATCATGGAGATATGCACTATGGCATTTAAACATATGATTTATGCAAGAACTATAAGAATGATCTGGTATGGTTCATAAGGACCCATTTCCAGCTATTATTTGCGTGCTCCAGGAACCAGAGTCTACATCATTGAGGGAGAATTTATGAGTAACTCCAGATGTTAATGGACTACAATTGGCCATGCTGGCAGGGGCTGATAGGAATTGTAGTCCATGAACATCTGGAGTGCCATAGGTTCACCATCATGGGTCTACATGAACATTAGCTAGAGAACAACAGACTACAGTGGTTAAAAGCATCTCATCTACCATTTGTGGAAAATAAAAGGTTCTCAGCATGGCTGGGTTAAGGAGCCAAAGAGAAGCTGACAATGGAATAAGGGTGTCATGCCCAAGATGTACCAGGGTTTGTGCATGGCCAGGCTCAGCCCCTGTCCCAGTAACACTAATCAATATCCTACCAAAGGCTGGAGGAAGGCATGAAGTGGAATGGTAAGGCACAAGTCATTGTTACTAGCAATGACACGAATGGCCAGGAACAAGAGCAATTGCATGGCATCTGCTGTTTGGGAAAATGTTCTCAGCTGCTTGTGGGCTAGTGGACACATTTACACTCATCACAAGGTGGCAGCCAAGAACTCCTTGCCTTTGAGGAGCACTTCATGCTGTTGCTATAACATCATCTACAAGGATGAAAAAAAAAAGCCTGCAGCATCGTGATAGTGAAAATAGCAGAAGTAAATCGTAGTTAACACTGCCATGGAAATGTGCGTGCTGACCCAGTGTGAAGTGGCTGAGGTCATACTCCCACAAGGCATTTGCTGAATTTAACATTACTGTAATAAAAGATGCAACTGAATGCCAGAAGGATAATGTTGTTCATTATAATATGTTCTGTGAGTTTACTTAGTCTTTATGAAAGAAATTTAGTCATTACAGGGGCCTTAACCTGGAAAATATCACAATGCTGCCAAACTTATGTGGACAGGAAGATGGTTAGCTGTGATACTTATTTAGAAGGGCAATAGTGTCACCTAAAGGAAGACATCACCTATTGGAGACAGCCAGCAATGAAAAGGGGCAAAATAGCCTCTACAAAGTAGAAAAAAACAAACTTTCCCCCATTTAGATCCTTAATGAAAGGCACCCATTCACATACATATGCAAAACTACAGGTAGGCTTCTCATGGAATCCTACAACAGGCTTCATTTAGAAGGTCAGAGATGTTTGAGACTCTTTATCTTTGCCTCCTTTCTTTTTTTTTTCCCCTCAAGGATCAAGAGTTTGTCCTCATCGTTCCACCCACACTGTCAAGCCATTTTCAAACTTCAGGCTAGGAGCATACTTCACAGTGCCAAATCCTCATAGACACTTCCTGCTGCCATCTATGCAGCCACCTCAAGAGGCCCAGTGTTTCAGAAGCCAGTAGTTTGCTCGCAGGCTGCTCCTTCCTTCTCATGTGCCAAGTTGAGCCAGTTCTAATCTGCAGTCAGGTCATTTGACTCAGGGCTGCTGCTACATGAGGGGCTGGGAGTGTCCAGTGGTTAGAAGTGCTCCTGTGCCTTCCAGGTGCTCCTGTGCCTTCCTAGGATGAATGCGCAGCCTTCCTGTGCCTTCCTAGGATGCATGCGCAGCCATTCCAGTTAATGACTTAGGAGGCCTGGTGGAACAGTGTAGCATTCAGGGGGCCACACCAGCCAAGCTCACTATAAGCCAGTTTGTCCTTGGCTAGCTGACTCTTTGAGGACTCCTTGAGAGACTGGTAAGATCCTTTTGGGTGTAGTGGTGTCTGTCAGCAATGCTGGCATCCTTATCAGAGCTCCAGAATGCATCCAGGATCTCTCCCACACCCAGGTGGCACAGTTCACAGATACTGAGACATAAACAAAGGCCACTTACAGCATACATGATGAGAAAAGTTGTTTTTTTCCAGTGAGACAGAAGAGAAAGCAATCAACAGTGTATAGGCTGGGGGGCTTCGGACACATGGACGAGGGGTTTACTTCAAAGCGGTACAGCACACACTGCCCCAGCAGAAAGCCCACCTTCAATGCAGAGTGGCTCAGAAGCTGCAGCACAAGCACAGTCTTCAGCCTAATGTCCTTGTTACACTGACAACCATCATGTCTCTGGTCCTTGGCTACCTTCACCTCTTTCTCTGGCTCTACTTCCTCAAAAATCATGAGGTCTTCCTCACCATCGTCCTTCTTCTCCTCATAGTCACAAACTGTACCACATCACACCACACGTGCTCTGCTTCTTTGAGGGGGTTGATGTGAGAGTTGGAGCAGTGCAAAGCCCAGGTACATTATAGAGGATGTGACTATCAAGATGATCTGGAAGATCCAAAAATGGACATGCAAGAATGGAGCAAAGGCATCACAGCAGACATTCTCACAGCCTGGCTGCTGTGTGCTGCACACAAACTTGCTCTGCTCATCATAGTAGATGGACTCACCTCCCACAATTGTCAGCGCAATGCTGAAGACAATCAGTACAGTGAGTCACACTTTCCGTAAAAAAGTTGAAAGTTGGTTGATCAACTCAAAGAGGTGCTTCAGGAAACTCCAACTCATTTTAGCTCAGCTCTGGCCAGGTAGTCTTCGGTGGACCCTCATAAAGACTCCTGCACAGCAGTAATTCATCTTCTCCTGCCCGTCTAAACAATGGAGCCCTAGATGGTCGCCACCCCTGCCCCTTGTCCATGCCACGCCACCCCCTTTTCCCCCTCCCCATCATTCTGGTCTCTAATACAGGAAGAACTCTGAACTTGAGGCTTTATGGATAAAACAAAATACAACATACATATTTGTAAGGACATATCATGTGTTAAATCATGCGTAAACTGATAGTTAATCAAAATACCATTCCTGTTTTTCAATCTAGGTAGAATAAGCCCATAGTAGGGAAATTTCACATGAAATCTGAAAGTTTGTGCTATCTTGTAGTTTTTCCTCCTCTATTACCTTGACTATAACAGAAAATCTGGGAAAGATGATCCACCAATTGTATCTCTCACCTAAACAAACAATTAAAATATATGGGTTATCTTCAAGTAATTGTTATTGTAACACTTGTTCCTTAGATTTCATCCCCATGTGGTGGTTTCATAACCATGCCAAGGAGTATTGGGCTAAGATCACTTAAATGTTGAACACTGGATGTGGTAATACAACTATTAGATCTCCAGAACTGTTTCTGCTAAATTATGTTCAATCATTGCCATGTAAGCTGAGGATAATCCTCCTGTATATGATTACCGCAACCAGGCTAGTTTTCTCTAGACATTAGAAATGACTGTCCTACACAACAAGAAAAGATTGACAAAGTGAAGGTACTTTTATTTTAGTTAATCTTACAAAGAGGTTAAAATCTGTAACACTTGGATGTCTTATAGTCTGCCAAACTTATCTAAAAATCCAAACTTATGTCTGGATTATCATTTATCTATAAAATGTATTATTTTATTATTAAAATTTATATATACATTTATCTATAAAATGTTTTATTTTCTTAGAATTTAAAGTTAATAAAAAGGAATATATTCAAAATCATCCCATCAAACTTCAAATATTATGTTCGTCATCATCTTCACTATGGCCATCATCCACACTGCAAGTCATTCCAGGGGTAAACTTACAACTGTGGCATGAATCATTAATTTTTTTTTTAAAAAAAGGCTGTTTGGGGCTAAAACCCTTTGACTATTATAATGCACTTACCAGCACCAGCAGACATACTAAGACAGTCAGGAGCTTAGTACAGACTTGGCAAAGAAACCTGGAAACAAAGCTTTGTATAGTATATGTTGTAGAGAAACTGTGAGGAGGCCTGCACTAGCCAAAGAATTCTCTGCACCTGTGAGTTACATACACAACAAACAGAAAGTCCCCAAGACATACCAGATTATCTGTGGGACAAAAGTCAGAATATTCTTCAAAAGGAAGATAGCTATTTACCCTACAAACTGATAATTTTACCCTGCAAATTGTCTGTGCATTCATATTAAGTACATCCTAGACATTGGAAAATTGAAAATGTTCTACTTCTGTGACTAGAAAGATTAATCATCCTTTCATGGATTTCAGCCTTTACATTTCTGAATTACAAATTTAAAGCATGGTAGTTCCCCACCTCAAAAGATTTCAGTACAATCCTTTTATGTCTTGTTTCAAAGGGTCTCCTCTAAAAGAAGCCTCCTGTTACATATTTATCATTCTATTATGTGGCTTTAATCTTATAAATTCTACTCACAGAAACGTTTTTGTGGTGAACCTACAGATCAATAGCCAAACATCCCAACAATGTAAATTTAATACCTCCAGGTGAGAATATATTTATTTCCTGAGGTGTTCTTTATCAAGTAAATTAGGTCACTTGGAAGAAATATTTATTTTGTACTAACCATTTCCCTTTTGGAAAAAAAATCAATTTGCTAGATCACTTTGCATTTTATCCTGTAACAGTTCAGTTTGCTTTTCTCTCAGAAAACAGGCCAGGGAAGACTCTTATTCACAGAATGGCCACTTTTATGTGACTTCTTGTAAGCTTCACCACAGGTGTCAAACTCGCAGTCCTCCAGATGTTATAGACTACAGTTCCCATCATCCCCTGCCAGCATGATGCTGGCAGGGGATGATGGGAACTGTAGTCCTTAACATCTGGAGGGCTGCGAGTTTGACACCTATGCTTCAGACACAGCTCTAGTTGTTTACAAGAGGTTGTGGTTCAGTGGTAGAACATCTGTTTGGCATACAGATAGTCTTCAGTTTAGTCCATGGGATCTCCAGTTTCTTTACAAAATCAGGTGACAGGTGATGTGAAAGATACCTTGGAGAGCCACTGCCAGTCTGAGTAGATAGTCTGAGTCTGATTCAGTATGAGGCAGCTTCAGGTATTCTGTATATCCACCCGACATGGCTAAGATCTGCATCTGAATAATTCTCCATGTAGGCAAGGCCACCAACCTGGGCCTTTGCTAAAGTATCAGCATTGTGAGATCAACTCACCTGTGAGGTTCTGTCATGCAAACACAAATTCACCTCAAAGAAGCATGGCTCTTAAGTGCCTGGATATGTGACTAAAGGTAAGACTGCTTAATGCATTGATCTTTAGTTTAAGAGACAAATTTGGAATTGGGCTAAATCCTAGCCAACTGTGGTTCACACCACTGGGATCATTACCATTTTCTCTGTTGAAGAGAAGAAAATACGAACAAAAAACGAAAACATTAACAGAGAAAAAGAGAACCCCACTGAACATATGGTTAACAATAACAAGTGGGACCTATGTGATTCTAAAGGTGAGGCCTGGGTCTGAATATGGTGCAGAGGACTGACTTTAAGTTACTTATACACATTACGGTTCTTGTCAGGGAATCATTCTTGTTGTTTGGATATACATCCTAACCAATAAATGGCTAAACGATTGAATGTCACAATTACAACCCTCCCCCCCATCAGAAAGCAGGAGTCATTAAGTGAGTCCTTCTTGCCCATTCATGGGAAAGATTCCAACCCCTCCCGTCTTTCCCAGACCCAACAGCAAGCCCCAGCAGTCCATCCTGGCCAGTGGAGCAGCAGCACCTTGGTGCCCACTGCTCTGCAGGCCATGAGAAGCCATCCCACCTCTTCCTCCACACACCAAAAAGGCTGCTCTGGCTGTCAGAAAATCCACAGGCCAAAAAAAGCTCTTCTGCCTCCCCAACCCAACAGGCCACTCTGGCCAGTGGAGCAGAAGCGCCTTGGCACCCGCTGCTCTGAATGCCAAGAGAAGCCCTCCTACCTTACCCCCCCTCCCCACACACACCAACAGGCCACCCTGGGTGATGGAGTAGTCCGAATGCCAGGAAAAGCCACCCCAGCTGGAGGAGCAATGGCACCTTGGTGCCCGTTTTTCCCACTTGCCTCACTCAATCCACACCTTTCTGACCTATCTCACCCACAAGTCACAGACCCAGGACCAAGTAGATGACAAGTGTCATGTTAGGAGTAGTGGGGGCACTACGACCCTGATGAAGGTCATTGCAAGGGGA
Source organism: Sphaerodactylus townsendi (assembly GCF_021028975.2). Classification (NCBI taxonomy): domain Eukaryota; kingdom Metazoa; phylum Chordata; class Lepidosauria; order Squamata; family Sphaerodactylidae; genus Sphaerodactylus; species Sphaerodactylus townsendi. The sequence continues at coordinate 50,209,335 of NC_059426.1, forward strand.
AATGCTTGTTTCCCCACCCTTTGCTAGGGCCCACTGCATCTCCCCCACAATGGGCTTTTGCTGCTAGTAAGAAAATAATGGGCTAGCCATCCAAATGCATGCATTTTTCGTTCCAATTTAATTTTGATTGGAAAATGAAGCATGTGTTCCTATCTATCCCACTGAACCTCTAAGTTGCTAATTTTGGTTGGATTATTTAGGTTGTACAGAAAACACAAACTGTTTTCTCAGTAAATATTGCACTTTGAAACAAAACTTCACACACCCAAAGGGGTCAGAGAGCCAGTCAGTGAGAGTGTAGGGGGAAGCAAGGAAAAGGGAAGGAGGCCCTGGAGCAATGCCTGTAGAGGAAGCCCGGATTGTTCTGCAAGGTTCTTCCCTGATATTGAAGGCACTGGAGGAGGCTAGGGTAAGCCCACCTCCAGGAAGTTCTTTTTGGGTAGCTCAGGAAAGGGTCAAGGGGAATGAGCTAGCCTTTCCCATGCTGTCTAGGAAGAGGAAGATGGCTAGAGAACAGGGATGTGATTCTCCCTTCCTGTCTGCATTCTGAAACCCACACCAAAAGCTGCTGAAGAAAAGGGTTCTGGAAGGTGCAGCTGCTCCAGATCCCAGTCAGAGGGTTAGGGGAAGAATTGAACAATTTGAAAAAGAAGACAGTATAACCTCACTTTCTAATTTACCACTATTTTGCTACTACCAATTTCCTGAACAAGTATACACTAAGCTCCTAGAGGAAAATCCCATCTTTGTTTCCATTTCTATAACCTCAACTTTGTCTGCAATATTAATTTCTTATTCAAAATTGCCTTGATCCCTTAAGTAAGGTCAGAGGGCACTGCAGGAAAAGCCAAGATGTGACAGTTGGAGAGTTAGCTGCCCAGCCTAGATGGAAAGGGAAACAGAAAGGGTAGAACCCTGTTTGTCATAATTTAGGATCACGTTAAGTAACTTTTTAAACATTATTTTGAAGCTTCCCCTTAACCTCAGAGGTTGTTATCATACAACTGATGGCCATTATTTTTTCTACTTTATAATTTTGTTTTTGTTAAACCTGTTAGTTATCGCAAGACTGTTAGTTATCTAATTCAGCCTTTACTGCAACCAAAGACTAATCTACAGGTGGAGAAATTTGCTGCCATGGCTGGAATGAGTAGTGGATGGATATGAGTTGTTCAAAGAAACCCAGAAAGGGTCAAAGATGAGGTGGAGTGGCTCTGCATGTGAGCAGAGGATTTGCTTACCAGGAAATACTGGAAGAGGTGAGTGATAGCCCCGTGGAAAGTGACTGGGTGAGGATAAGGAAAAGAAGGAGAAATAATGTCATGGCTGGAATTAGCTACAGACTGCCTGCCCTCTTTGAGCAGCTTAATAGTGTATCCAAACAAATGACCTGGTAGTTATGGGTGAGTTCAGCTTCCCTGATATGCACGGAGAGACAAACTGTACTAAGCATCCACAGTCACACAACTTCCTGATTTGCCTGGCTGACAACTTCCTTTTTCAAATGGTAAAGAAATTGTGGAGAAATCTGAGAAGGGCTCAACCATATTCAACATAATATGAACTTTTAACAGCATCATTGAAAGAGAGAGGACACAGCAACTACGAGGGGATCAACCCTTTCTCCTTCAGCCATTTTCTTAATACAAATGGATATTTCCCTTGCCTCTTCCAGAGGTGCTCTCTGTCTTAATACGATTTAATTACCAGAACAGCTTTCAGGGGATGATTTATTACTGGGGAAAATGGCATAGGGAAAAGAATTCAACCTCTCCCTGCAACACCTCAGTACCAACATGCTCTGTCCAAACACACATTGCTAGTGCAAAAAGGAATTTAAAGTGATTGAAGAAACAATCAGAAATGTCCAAATACCTGTCTAATTTGGGCCAAGCCAAACCTGTTTTAACACATATAGGCCACATCTTTACTGAATGTAGACCTCTCTTGTGAAAGACTTATCTTATCAGGAGGGGTTAGGGAGAGGCAAATCCAATTTTTTTAAAAACAAGCAGCAAGAAAATCCCTCATATTGACTGAATAGATAATCAGCCTTCAGCAGACTGAGTATTCTGGCAGAATGACAGGACAGACGATCTGCCCAAAGACAGACTTGCTTTGCCTTTGTAAACAAGCACGTCTTCAGCTGAGATGATGTGCTTTTGCTATCTTACATCTCTCTACAAAGTCATATTTTGCAGGAGCAGAGGGTATAGTAAAGAAAATACACAAAGATAAATTATTCATCAGGTATCTGTCTATCCACTTGCTTTTCTTCTGACGCTAGAAAATGATTCAATTCATGGACCTACCAAAAATAAAACAAAACCCTTAGATTAAGAACACAAAATAATATTTTAAAACAACTTTTCTCTATTCTAGATTGCACTGTGACAGTTCCATTTCCAATATTATCTATTAAAAAGCCCAAGACATTCCTGATAACTTGCTTACACATTAGTGACATACATAGAACTCATCTTTGTGCAAAAATTTCCCATTCATTTCAATTTGCAATGTTTTGCCCCTCCAGCAACATGAATGCAAAAGACTTTCAACACAAGTAACCCCAACAGTGTGACAGGATAATCAACTGGAATTCTTGAAGAAGCTACCACGGTGTAGATGGTAAAAACCAAAAAAAGATTAAAAATTTACCAGTATATTGCTACAGTTGTGAAGTCTAGCACACTGGTGTCTGTTCCTACATACATTATTCTACTGCAGTGCAATCAAACTGACATTTACAATTCACACCAATTATTTGCTGGCAATCCAAATTACTTCTAACATACCTTCCTTTAATTTGTGCGTTTCATCCAATGTGCTTTGGGCACAGTAGACTTTCCGAACTTGTATCCCCCCTCCACAAAGGGCTGTGGGCTTCTGGTGCTGAGGGTCCTGCTGCTCTAGCAGGAGAGAAACGTCACATTCTTTCCACTCCGACGTCCTCCATGAATATCTTGAGGAAAACAAGAAACATGAGGAAATTCTTCCAAAGCCATTTATCTTAACTGAATTGATTAACTCTTGCTAAATGGTGGATCACAATGCAAATGTCAAAGAGCTAATACGGTAAAATTCGCAATGTTTACAGTTATGTACACATCAAGCACTATTGTTCTAATAATAATACCCTAACACAGTCAGATTTAAGTAGATTATTCTTGACAGTGACTAGATGCCTATGATAACTTATAAGGATAGATGCTGACTGAAGTTCCCTGGTTGTACAGATGCCCCAGAATGCAGTTCACTGCCCTGATCGCAACACAGAAATGGAGATCTCTTGCTTTTTAGAAATTTGTGTTCACTTTGTCTCAAAGAGGATGGGTCAGAAATAAGCAACGTACTTTCTCTCTATCCCTCTGAAACATCAACTGTGCTATGAATTGCCTCAACTCTGGGAAATGTACAGGTATGTGCTTGCTATTTCTGCCATTCCTTTGAAATATGGGCTAAGGTAAAAGAAAGACAAATAAAGCATCTCAGATGAGGCTTCCTTACATTTAGGAAATGAATAATAAAATACACAGAAAGTTCACTTACTGGACTATTTCTAGGTATTGTTGTTTATCAGAATAAAGACTTTATCCTATCACATCACAGTATGTCAGTTCAGTGCCAGATTGGTCTTTTTTGATAGGCCGAATTCCCACTGAAAATTTAATCTAGGTACAACCAAGTTTCAAAGGAATCGGCACCTTTTCATCCAGGTTCCAACATCCTCACTGCAGCATGTTACTAGTGAAGACATGGGGTGCCTGCTGTCAGGGGTGCAATTGATAAGCTAGCAACACCAAAATCTTTAGGAGACCCTTCTGATGATACCACCCAGGTTTGGTGAAGTTTGGTTCATGGGGGCCAAAGTTATGGACCCTCAAATGTGTAGCCCCCATCTCCTATTAGTTCCCATTGGAAACAATGGGGGATGGGGCATTCCCTTTGGGAGTCCATAGCTTTGGACTCCCTGGACCAAACTTCACAAAACCTGGGTGTTATTAGTAGGAGACTCTCCTGATGATACCACCCAGGTTTAGTGAAGTTTGGTTCATGAGAGCCAAAGTTATGGACCATCAAATGTGTCGCCCCCATCTCCTATTAGCTCCTATTGGAGTGTTTTTTCAAAAAGGTGCATATACAAGCAGGTCTGGGGAAATCCTGTGATAAGGGGGAGGAGGAGTGCCAGAAACGGGACTGATCTGTGTTCCACGGTTCGGCTGTGAGGAGATCTCAAGGGAACCTGGATATTTCGGGTGACTATCCCAGGATTAATCGCCAGTGAGGAAATCACCATCGTTTACCAAGGGTCAAGTTAGAGGATATATCCAGGACTCACTGTAGGAAATTTAATTTTAAAAGGTGGCACTAGCCCAATTCAGCTAGAAACTTCAGTGGTGGGAGGGGCTTCTTCCTATGTTCCACGCTGTCTTTCCAAGTCCAAATACCCCTCAATACCCCTGCAGCCGGAATCACTTTGGAGTTGCATATGCTCAAAATACTTCACGTGCAGCTTCAAAACTTATGCAACTAACTGCCTGCCAGAGCAGTTTCAGATCTGGCTAATGATGGGGTGGAGAAAGAAGCCAATTTTCAATATGACATTCTTCAAATATGCTGTGTGGCTGAGGGGAAAGTGACTCACCAAAAAACATATTGTGTAATCTGGCTCCATAGCTGATTAAGTCAGGCAGGATTTGTGCTACAACCTTCTAGAAGATTCCAGATACTCCCTGCGCTGAATTTACTCACAGTTCCTATTTATCCTAGCTTCTCAATCCAATTTCTTCAACATATTAGAAATCCTGTCTATAAACCAGAATTTCTATTGTTCCCTTGTCCTCAACATCCCATATACCTAGAGTTAACTATTAACTGTAATACCGCCTATCTTCTTGTTTCCTACTTGTTGCCATTCCAAGGGTATTTGATTAGTAAACAGAATGCTTGGCTGGTATGACCTTTGGTTTGATCCAGTAGGACTCTTCTTAATTCTTCCTTGTAGCAACCCTTCTCTACTTACATAGAAGCCTACCACCCTCTACAACTCTATCTCTCTCAGGTTTAGGGTTGCAAGAAGGTCAAGTTGTCACTCATCATTCATGACTTTTAAAATCTCTAGACAGCCACAACCATTACACCTCTCAGGTTGTCTCACAGAGGCATCAGCAGATAGGGTGACCCAGTCCCAGTGGTGGGATCCAAAAATTTTAGTACAGGTTCCCATGGTGGTGGGATTCAAACTGTGGCGTAGTGCCAATGGGGCTGGGCTGGGCATTCTGGGGGTGTGGCATTCCTGGGCGGGGCTGTGGCAAGGATGCAGCCACTGTGCTGGTCCCTGGGCAGGAAACGAATGCACACAGGCGCAGGCTGCCACGCACGCCAGTGCACCTCCTGCTACACTGCTTCAAGTTCTGTGCGCTACTGCTGAGAGGAGGGGCGTAACTAAGGCAGAAATCACGTGGCAAAATCACCAATTAATAACCCCCTCTCGGCACACACAAATAATTAATAACCTACTCTCAGGAACCTGAGAGAACCTGCTGGATCCCACCTCTGCCCAGTCCCCTTTAATCATTGTCCCTCTCTCAAATACTTCACAAAGTTATTTGGGGTTGGGGGTTCAAATGCTGTCACCATTTATTCATATCCTAAAAGATATACAGACCAAAATCTTCACTGGTATGTGTGTGTGTTTCTTTCCTTGAGATAAACAACCCAAAGGATTAAACAAAGAGTTTACTTTTACTTAAGGCTTGAACACAACACTGAAGAAAATAAGGTACATGTTACAACGTTTTGTTTCCCTTGACCTTTTAAATTCTAGCGCTGGGAATCTTTCCTTACAAATTGATGTTTCTCTCCGTTTAGCTGCAAGCTGTTCTTTGCCTCTGCTTCAGTCAGTCAGACATACTGTTTTCTTTCTCAGTACCCTAGTTGCCAAATCTCAACTGCTCTCTTAACTGCTTTTCCACTTTTTTGCCCCAACATGCTGTCAGCATTCACTAGTAGTTGCTTTTAGGTAGAGGTGGAACCTCTCTTTTCCATCACACATTTGTTCACTGAACTAGAATTTGCATATTGCTGATGTTCCACGACCTTTGATCATGACCACACTCAAACCACTCAAGACTAGAGGTTTTGAATGGTAAGAAATTAGCCCCATACAAGTAGCCCTGAGGTTGATTTCTACTAGTAGGCACCTGATAATGACATAAGTAATTGTCATACCAGTTAAGCAGTAAGATGGTAAATATTTCCGCTTTCCAATTTCATATGCATTTTTAAAAAATTTAATGTTGACAAGCTCAAAATCTTTTGCTAAAAATAAAGACTTAAATTACCAGCATTAAAGTAATGTCTTAAGTAGTATTTAATGTACATAAAAACTTCAATTCAAATGATAATGAAGCAATGTTAATTGCAAAAAATCCTTTAAAAACTGCAACATATGGAAAATATCAAAGGCTCTCACAGGCAAAATTAACTAGGTGTTGCATGTTTCTGAGCTGTGTGGTCGTGGTCTGGTAGTTTTTGATCCTAATGTTTCACCTGCATCTAAGGATGGAATGCCTCTGAAGATGTCAGCTGTAGATGCGGGTGAAACATTAGGAGTAAAAACTATCAGACCAAGGCCACACAGCCCAGACAATCTACAACAGTCAGTACGGGAAATATTTGTGGAACTACTTATTTACTTTGAATTTGCAAGACTTTGAAATGAACAGTCACTTTAATTACATAATAACATGCGCATATTTGGAAATAACAAGCACGGGGGGGGGTGGAAACATAAAGGAACTGATTCTCTACATGACATTCTTTTAACTTAATAAATAAGAAACTGTCCTCCCACAACACACATATTATAATAGATGGAACCTTCTTTTGTAAGAATAACGTTTTAAATATTATTCAGTAACATGGTTATCACTGTTTTTCATACAGACAAACTCACTTCTGGAGGAGTTAGATAAACAGCACAAGGTAAATGTGCTGTGTTTTGCTTCCAATCACATTAAGCTGTCAAATTTCCCAGGCCTAAATGGAAATCAATTTTCAATACCTAATACTTAAGGACCGGTACCTACTCTTATTTAGTCATTAATGCTTTAAGCAGATGTGTGTTGATTTAAATCCATGTTTAGGTGAAAAAGTAAAGATCTACTGTAAATTAAGTGACTAAATATGAAAATTAGAAGCCCTTTAAAAATATGCAGGCTTGATAAACGAGTCAGTCAAGTATGAATGGACGATGTACAGCACCTTTCAAACCTATGTATATAGTGTTAATTAAAAATATAGAACAAAGTTACACCTATCTGAGTTGAAAGCTGAATGAAGGAAAGCAAATACTTTCCTGCGATGCATCACTCAAAGCTCCCTAAGTGAAATAAAGAAGAATCCATATTTGTTTCAATGGAACTCTCACTTTGTAACATGATAACCAAGTCTGGGGTATCTCACTGATAAAAGCTTGTAACAATAAAGAAATAGAGTACATGCCAAGCACTCAGTTTTTCTTTCATCCTGAACAGTCACCACAGGTAAGAGTTTTAAAGTAAGATGGTAGGAATGTCACAAAGAGACACCACTATCTTTGTATGGATATTTACGTGTTGAAAATGTTCAATAGCCTTACTACACTGTGGAGTGTTCCTTCAAATCTGACTGTTTTCAATAAACATAGCATCATTTAGTGTTGGGAATGCAGGCTGTTGGGGAAAGTTGCTCCCTAAACCATCTATTGGATTGAAGCTGATTTCTTCTGGTGTGGGCTCTCCTACCCATGCTCGGGCTGAGGTCCCTTCCTAGGCTGGAAGGTCCTCAGAACTTCCTCAGTTCCTCAGAATTCCTCTTCAAATGGATGGCCTGCTTCCAAGGAACTATAGCAGTCACCCCGGAAGTGCCACATTCTGTAAAAAAACAGCACTTCTTGGACATTGGTGACAAGACCTCAGTCGTTACCATCTGCCAAATAAAATTTTGCAAGACAATACTTTCAAAATCCCCAAAATTACCAGAGAGTGACACTCTTAATGAACCATTAAGTTAGGCCCTGACTTAATAGGCCATCACTTATCACTCAGATTTAGGAATGCAGTATTTCAAATATGTCTCAATCTTTTCTTTTGTATTCAACAGAAAGAAAAATATATATTTCAAAAGATTACTAGCTGTAAGAAAACTACGTTCCCCTTGCAAATATTTTGGTGAAGACATTCTGAACACACTGTACATGAAACACTATGTGTGGCTGTAAGTAAACACACTTTCTCAAACTCAGTAAACAAAACCTCAGTTTTGGGCCAACTGCTTAATCCTCAGAGATGCAGCTTCTGAGATTCATAAAAATAGCAAGATGTTATGGATACAAATCTCCTTTCTCTCTCATTAAACAGCAGGAAGTGTATTCCAATCACATGACTGCCATTGAGCACAAAGAATAAAATCACTGAGACAATCTGGTCCTTTTGTCTGACTGATTGACATAAATTGGAATGGAAAAGCAAAAATCAGCATACAAGGGTGTTTTTTTTTGAAAGAGCTAATCAAGCAATGTTTTTTTTAAAAGTACCCTCTCTCCTATAGATAGCTAGATGCACAGAGATGATGGACAACTTGGTGATTTTGAAGTAACATGATTGGGCCATGAACACCTCACTTGTGACCTACACATTCTTTTCCTCAGAAAGATTACTCAAGTATGACATCCCTTCTTATGGGACAGACAGGAACAGAATGTAAAATTCTGGTAATGCTTGAATAAATAGCACCAGCACAAACTTTCATGCAATCATTCTACCTTTTCCACTAAAAAGATGCTTAAATACACCAGCCACTGACAACCACCAGAACACACCATCATCAACCCTGAACAAATGGAGGGAGATCAGAGAAAAGTACATTCCCATGACCATTTGCTGCTGAACTGTCTACTAAGCATGTTCATAATAAAACTGGGGTGTGTAAATTGTAGTCTGACTAAAGCTCGGTTTAGTTAAACTTGTGACCCTTGAGTGCAGACATTTGATTCTTTGATTCCAAACCAGGAATTCAAATGGGTATGCACATCTCATTTGTAATACTCAAAGGACTACAAAAAAGGAAAACAAAGAAACAACCAGTCTATGCATACCTATAAAATAAACATGTTTCTTAGTTGCTTTTATCAAACCCACTGTGTGGTTCCTTGAAGCCTATCATCCTTTCACAACAGACCAAGGCAGTTTCCGCACGGCCCCCGAGGAGCCCCACGCCGGCAAGAATTCTGCTGGCGTGGGGAAGACCATTCGCATAGCTGATGCCAAGTAGGCGGCCCTCAGGGGAGGGGCCGTGCGGGAGGACAGGCGGCTCCGCATGGAGACACCTCTGCCCCCTTCCCCGTCCCACTCACCTTGTCCCCGTCGTCGGCCTGCTGGCCTCTGAAGCCCCGCCCACGCTGCCCTCCGACCTCCAGGGTGGTGTTCAGCGGAACACTGCATACGCCGAGGCTCGCAGCTGTTCTTGGCAAAAACAACCCCTTTAAGGGTTTGTTGTTTAAGGCGACCCTGGCCTTACGCCTCTGGGGGGGGGGGAGCGCGGTCAGGTGGTGCGCTGCTGCATTGCGGCAGTCTGCATGCGAGAATAATCCTCTGGGGGACGGCGTTTATCCCGTCCCCAGGGCGCCATAAAAAGGCCGTGCGGAAATGGCCTAAGCAAATGTTAGGTAGCACCTTGAGTTTAGTCATTGCCTTCACTGAGGACTGCAAGACCAAGTAGTCACAAAAGCCTCAATTATAAAAATAAATGTATCTTAAGGAAAATGTGTAGTTTCTAGGTCCAGAGATGGAGTGCTATCACAGGAGGGTACACTGTAGGTGTATTCTCTGTGGTGATGTCAGTTATAGAGATCTATACCTCATGCCAGAAGTACCTCATCTATACCTCATAACTGCGGGACTGCCTCTCCCCTTATTGCCCTCCAAGACCCCTCTGGTTCACGGAGGGGAATCTGCGGGTGGTTCCGGGCCCTAGGGATGTTCAGCTGGCATCAATATGGGCCAGGGCTTTTACAGCTCTGGCCCCGGCCTGGTGGAACACATTCCCCAATGACATCTGGGCCCTATCTCAGTTCTGCAGGGCCTGTAAGATGGAGTTGTTCCGCTGGGCCTCTTCTGTCTGGCCAGCCAGGCATCCCTCTTCTTAAAATAATCCCATAGTCTCCGGCTGGGTGTGATACACATGCTTGTTTTTATGCCTTTTTGAATTTTTATGCCATCTTGTAAAAACTTGGTATTTTAAATATTTCTATATTTTTGTATTGTTTTTGAACTATTTTATTATGATTTAATTATTTTGTAAGCCGCCTCGAACCCTTTGGGAATTGGCGGGATAAAAATGGAATAAACAAACAAATAAATAAATGCCCCTCATTTCAGGCCTTCTAGAAGTCATTGAAATCTGCATTGCTCTGGAAAGCTTTTAATGGAACTTTATTTAGCTTTATTGTTGGCGAACTGACCTTCAGTATTTTACCATCTGTTTTGTCTGCTGAGCTCTGATGCTTTTAATGGGAGGGTGATAATGTTTTGAATTATTTTGGTTCAAACATATGGTAACAATCATGCAAGGATTGCTGCCTTTCCACACATTTCCCATGTTTTTCAATCTTGAGAAAGTTTATATCTGAGGTCACAGGAAGAGTGTGAAGTAATAGGTAGGTAGATCAGTGCACTACAGTGAAGGGGGAAAGGGACAAAATTGCTTATTTCATCTTATTCTATCATTGTTGCTGCACTGACAAAGACGTACAAGGATGTGCTCAGCCTGTGTGGTTATTCGTCCATGTGAGTCCCACCAATTTGGAAACAATCTATCCCGTAGTTGAAAAGGACTTCGGATGGGAGGTGATACAGAGAAGATCTGTGATCACAGTGACACCACTTTCTACAGATAGATCACAAGAGGATTTGAAGTTCTCAAATTAGAAACAAAATTTCCCTGCTAGAAGTTGACAACTAGACTTGGATTTGTGCACAAGCCAGGATTTGTCATTTACATCTGACAGACTGATCAAAGTTTGTTGCATAAACCAAAATTTAAATAAACCATGGTTTCTAGTAACATATGGACAATACAACAATGCCTGTGAACAACTGTGTGTATAAGAATGGAGGGCTGCCAGAATAATAATCTCCTTATATGGATTCAGAGTTGGAATGTCCTACCCCTCCCTAATTTGTCCATCACCCTGAGAGGATAAATCCATCTAGTTAACTGCAGTCCCAACTTTTATTTGCAAACATGAGCTGGTGAGGCTTCTCAAGCTATAAGGTGTCAACTGACTATTGTTTTATTTTGCTGCAACAGACTAACATGGTCACCACTTTGCAGAGGTGGCAGCAGAAGGCTGGCGACCCCCCGAGTTAATGTGAGAGAGGCTGGCCACCATGCAGCATCACATAACACAGTGACATCACTTCCGGTTGTGTAACCTGAAGTGATGTCACCTATCACCAGACACTCTACCAATCTCCCCCGCCCCCATTTTTTTATATGGTTTTACTGGTATCACTTTTCTGTCCAAATTTCTCCTACTGGTGCATTGGGCATTAGCAGGGGACTGGGGGTAGAATGTGGGGAACTTGGTCCCTCTATCCCTTTCCACAAATCTGAATTAAGAGGCCTACTCACATTAAAATCATCCAAGATCAACGGGTATCAACAAGATAAACAGCACAAGTACAGTAGATATATATCCTGGTCATCTTGTTGGACTTCCCAGTTAAATTGTATGGCTTGTTGAACATTTGTATGTAACTAGCTTAATCTCTGAACTAGTTATACTGATGCAAACCTGTGTCTCAAGAACTATCTTTGCAGGTTTTGATATTTGTTCTTTAATAGAGCTCTGTAAAAATCCAGGGTACCTTACGCTACCAACTTGGCATTTAAAGCTTTTTTTCAAGTAGAGTCAAATTAATAGTATAATATTAAAATACACACGTTCCTCTCTCTTAGAGGTGCATCAATACATGTTTTACCCAATATGGTTCTCCACCTAAATAAGTGGGTCCAGAGCAGTATAAAACATTTCAGGATCAATATGTCATCCACCAAGGAAAATATGAAAGTATTAACATACCTTGGACATGGATGAAGATGCCTTCCTCCTCCAATGTTGCATGCCTCTCTTTCTTCTGTTTCAGGACATTCCTTCCCAGCTCCTGTGGCAATATGTGTTATATTCCGAGTTCTTATTCGGAATCCTGGTGACAGGTCCCCTGTGTGACAAGTCTTTGAGCAAGAGCTCCATGAAGACCAATCTGACGTTTCACACTCTTTAGGCATAACACAGGACTGAAAGTTCAAAGGGATGGCTTCTTGAACACAAAGGCTGTGATAAGAAAATATTTGGTTACACTAAAAACCTGAAGACTACAGACTTTATATTTTAGCCAGTTGGCAAATTACATTTTTGCCAAGCCTTAAGATCTTTTCTGGATAACGAAAGAAAGTAAGGGGAAAAGAAGCAGACACTTCTATTTGTTTGCAATGCAATATAGGATCTCAACCCTGCAATAGAAGTGTATGGGTACACAAAAAGAACCCTAGAGATTGTATGCCACAACTCCAGGGCTGATAATGTGTTTATGCTAAAGCCAATGCTTGCAAATCTCAACATACGTGACAAATGTATGGAAATGACATGCATAGAATGCAACCTCCAGAAATAAGTTTATTCTTAACATAATGAAAACCTGGATGTAGATTTCTATCCTTTCTTCACAATCTCATCTTATGTTACATTTTAATAACAGGATCACAGGACTTAATTACCCATAATGGAAGGTTAATAACATTAAATACAGCATAAAATTACAGAGGCACTAAAGGGTTATTTCTGCTTGATAAACTTCAAACTAATTTCATTGATATATATGCATTTGTGTGTGCTAACTGAAATAGGATCCTGCAACTATGTTACTTGGAAACATTGGAATATGTTACACAAATAATATAATAGTTGATGGGTGTTTTCATATGTTAATTGCTAACATTCAATATTGTAATTAGTAGTTAAATAGTGAGGATGCTTAAAATGTAGACTATGTGCAGGAACAGGCACACCAGCCTTTTTCTGTACTCAATATTCAAAGACAGAGGTTTTTAGGAGCTGCTTAAAAGTTTGATGTGTACATATATTGTTCGCTGGAAATCATGCAGCAGTCTTCCTGCCTGCTTCAAGAATTTGCTGCTTCCACCATGCTCTGGGAGTATTTCTAAAGCAGATATTTTAAAAGATGTCACAAGTTTCTTAACTCAAATTTAACCTTTGCAGCAAAGGCGGTTTAGGGGAGAAGTGAAATAATACATTATCTTTAACAGTTTTATCACTGGGATACATGAAGTAGATGCCTTTATTCAGGATCTATACAGAAAAGAAGTTTCGAGAGCGAGTGAAGTTGTTCTTTTCTTCATTGCTTCATGTTGCTCCTACAATAGTTCAGTGATCCTCAATGGGGCAATAAAAGAGCCACGCAGCTGCAGAAAAATCTGCTCTTATTAACAGCAAGAAGGAACAAAAAATGTAAACAGTGCAGGAAACCATGTAGAAGAGTGTATTCCTCAACAGACACATGCATTTAACATGTTTCTAGAATTCGCATAATGCAGTTAATGTAGACTTGTATTGTTACTGTCTTTAACAGATACTCAGGTGGTAAAGCATTTACTGGTTACCCCAAAAATATATATTTTAAGTATTATTGAGACAGGGTTTGAAATTTGTTTTGAATATTTCAGAGCGATGTATAAATGCAAACTATCAAATTCATACAGTTTGAAAACTGATAGACAAGGGAGGAAAAGGAAGACCTTGTAAGTATTACCACTAGTAGTGTACTATCCAATAGGTGATCAGGAGACATACTGGAGGAAGCTGATCATAAATGACCTGGAAGTCATAAATGACCTGGAAATAGGGGTGGGTAGCGTGGTGGCCAAGTTTGCAGATGATACCAAATTATGTAGGGTGGTGAGAACCACAAAGGATTGCGAAGAGCTCCAAGCGGACCTTGATAAATTAGGTGAGTGGGCTCAGAAATGGCAAATGCAGTTCAATGTAGCAAAATGTAAAGTGATGCACATAGGGGCAAAAAAATCCAAACTTCACATACACGCTTACAGGGGTCAGTTGCGCTATCAGTCACAGAACCAGAGGAAAGCGGGATTTAGGGCGCCTTGAAGTTCATGAAAGTTCAATGGGAATGTCAACTCAATGCATGGCAGCTGTAAAAAAAGGCAAACTTCTATGCTGGGGATCATTAGAAAAGGAATTGATAATAAAACTGCAAAGATTGTCATGCCCCTTATATAAAAAAACAGTGGGTGTGACCGCGACTTGGAGTACTGTGTCCAGTTCTGGTCAGCCGCGATCTCAAAAAAAGGGATATTGAGGAGATAGAAAAGTGCAAGAGAAGGGGCAACAAGGATGATTATTGAGGGACTGGAGCACCTTCCCTATGAGGAGAGAGGCTGCAGCGTTTGGGACTCTTTTTTTTAGTTTGGAGAGGATGCTGACTGAGGGGATAAGTGATTGAAGTCTATAAAATTATGCATGGGGTAGAAAAATGTTGACAGAGAGAAATTTTTCTCTCTTTCTGCACTAATACCTAGGAACCAGGGGGCATTCATTGAAAAATGCTGGGGAAGAATTAGGACTAATAAAAGGAAACACTTCTTCACGCAACGTGTGATTGGTGTTTGGAATATGCTGCCACAGGAGGTGGTGATGGCCACTAACCTGGATAGCTTTAAAAGGGACTTGGACAGATTTATGGAGGAGAAGTCGATTTATGGCTACCAATCTTGATCCTCCTTGATCTGAGATTGCAAATGCCTTAGCAGACCAGGTGATCGGGAGCAACAGCCGCAGAAGGCCATTGCGTTCACATCCTACATGTGAGCTCCCAAAGGCACCTGGTGGGCCACTGCGAGTAGCAGAGAACTGGACTAGATGGACTTTGGTCTGATCCAGCTGGCTTGTTCTTATGTTCTTATGTTCTTATGATCCATGAAACAGTCCCCATTTCCTTTCTGTCTATAAAGCAAAGTGTAACTTTATTCTTTGTATATTATATTTAACTGGAGAAATCTCTGTTGCATACTGGAACCGGAGTAACCGAGATTAGAAGCAGGCTCTATATTTAAAACCACATCATGTGAGACAAACCTCAGGATCCTCCATGATGATATTAACTTCCCTGAACAATAAAATGCCTCTCGTCTAACCAATATACATCCACAAAAGGTCATAAACAAGGATAAAGGTATATCTGCACACCAGTGCAAAGATTTCAGCAACATTGATTAAAAACTATGCACCTTGCATCCTGTGAACCCCTTCCCTTTTCCATGTGAGTGTGAATTAAATGTGAAGTTGAACAGACATCAGAAGGAAATATGTGCAGAATCCACAAAATCTCATGAGTCCAAATTTCTTCAAAAACATCTAAAGTAATTGATTTTTTCCTAGTCTAAAGCCACATATGAGAGATATTTTACATTTACTTCTTCAAGAAGATGGGAAAGTAGATATTTTCAGTAAATGTAATAGGAATGTTAAAATACGAGGTGACTGAAGGGAGCCTTCATATCCAGAGGCAGCAAACATCAGTAAATGGGCAATCCAAGGGGCAGGGGGGAGCCATATTGGAAGTGGTGTGCCGCCTGTGCCGTCAGCACCGCATAAAGTGGCTTGTATGCTGGTGCAGAGGCACTTACCTCAGCGGCGGACACAGCAGGGCTCTGCAACATCCAAGCCCACAAGGGGACAGCGGTACAGAAATTTAATAAACAAAAATGAAATTAATTCAGAAGTCTGCCCCACACTGCTGCTTCTGCTCTATTGCAGCCAACTTTAGTCAGCTCCCAGTGGAGTTTGGGATCAGGTGCAAACTTACAACACCAAAAAAATGTGTGGCATAAATTATTTATGATAATAGGCTTCCCTGGGACAGAAGAGGATTTTCTCCTTCTTCCTAACCACCTTTTGGGAGGTGGCATTTATTCCCCTTCCCTAAGGCACCAACCCCAGCCACCGCTCTACCATACTCCTCCTACTCGGGTTGGGCTGCCTGGGAGGTCATCAGCCTCTATCTATAACCACTATGTTTGGTCTTCTAAGGCAACTCATTGGCCACAGTAAGAAATAACATGCTGGACTTGATGGACCCACTAGTGGTCTGATCCAATAGGCTCTACTGATGTTCTTATATTCTTGCTGCTAAAAATACCGACATCCATTTTGAGCATGCTAAAAAAACCCCAATATTTAGCATAAACTGTGCAAAAAAGTAAAGCTTTTTTTAACTGAAACAGAGGCCCATTCCGCACACACAAAATAATGCATTTTCAAACCACTTTCACAACTGTTTGCAAGTGGATTTTGCTATTCCGCACAGTTTCAAAGAGCACTGAAAGCAGTTTGAAAGTGCATTATTCTGCATGTGCGGAATGAGTCAAGTGTTAATTTCTCCAACACAAAGTTTCTACAGGAATCAGTAACTACTGTCCACTGTGTTAGCTGAGGAGCAGCCAGAAATTTCCACTAATATCCACTCCCACTGTTGTCCCTACATTGTTCCTGAATGTTCCCTCAACCCTCAGGAGCAGCATTTCAGTAGATTGAAGGAGGAGGCAGGAAGTAGGGAAGAACTACTAAACCAGTTTCACGGTGCTGGTAGAAGTTAGCATCTGATCTGTAGATGTGCATAATTATGTTTTAATAAAATGTTCGTGGATATCCAGTAATGGATAAATCCTTCCTTTGTAAGCTTTTTCAGGATTTCATTACAATTGCCTTATCCTGTATCTATCGCCTGAGCATATTGATCTCTAAAAAGAAGTTAAAGATTTTTCTTTCTTTCTGGCATTTGCTGACCAGAGTTAAGCAAGTGGAATATTTCAGTCTATTTCACCTTACTCCATTACAGAGCAAACAATTTAGCCCCTAGTTTTAATTACTGGTGATGGTATATTTAGCAGCAATAACAACTTAACATCTCTGCAACACTTCTGAAGACCAGCTCTGCAAAACCTCAGAGGCAAAGATATGGGTAGCTGTTAACCAGGAAAGAATTTGACCTACTAAGAACAATAGAAGTTCTGTAATTAAAAGCTGTTTTGGACTAGTTCTGTAATTTACAAATTACACCCACTGAGTGGACTTGAACAAGAAGTTATTCCCAATTTTAGTATGTCTCAAGTATGTCCTTCTCCCATTAAAGAGCTTCATGGAGGCAAGGGGGTATCTGCGATAGGCATCACAGCATGCAACTTCTCCTCTAAAATAGTTACCCCTCAGTATTTTGGGATTTGTCTTGTTGTGTTCAAGCCTAGACGGGAAAGGGATGACAGCTGACTTTTTCTTTGGGCCAAAAGATGTGTCCTATCTTCACAAAGAAAGGGCTAATTAGAGCCCGGTGAGTCACCTCAAGATGCTTTAATCAGCACACCAAGTAGACTTTTTCCCACCAAATCAGCGTCCAAATGGTCTAAGCATTTATGTTTATGAACCTTCAAGGCTCTCCTACTCTTTGGTCCAAAGCCCTTGAAAAGCAATCAGGTGTTTTTTTTAGCTCTGGCATCCCTGTCATAATAACCCTTACTCCTCAGGACCCATTTTAAGGTATAAAACCAGGTTGTTTGGTCCCCATGGGTGTGTATGTGTGTGTCCTGGATCTATGCCTCACACCTCAACTTGTGTGGGGGTCCTCTCTTTACTCCTGAAAACATGAGCATTTCCTTCCTTCATGTGTTTCTTGAGCAGTTCTTCGGGACTGGCATTTATTCCCCCTCCCTAAACACTATCCAACCTCTTTCATTTTTCCTATAGTTAACTGCTTTAAGTGTGTATGTTTTATGGTTTAAAATTTTATTTCATTTTTAGTAAAACTCATGTTTGTTCCAACAACTGCCTCTTTATTTTAAGAATTTTAACTTGGGATAATCCTGGTATACAGTTTCTCAATCCTAGCCTCCACCCCACCTCACTCTGCCTCCAGCTAATTTCACAAAGAAAGGGCTAATTGTTCCAACAACTGCCTCTTTATTTGTTCCAACAACTGCCTCTTTATTTTAAGAATTTTAACTTGGATAATCCTGGTATTAAGCCAATCCTAGCCTCCACCCCACCTCACTCTGCCTCCAGCTAATTTCACAAAGAAAGGGCTAATTGTTCCAACAACTGCCTCTTTATTTGTTCCAACAACTGCCTCTTTATTTTAAGAATTTTAACTTGGGATAATCCTGGTATACAGTTTCTCAATCCTAGCCTCCACCCCACCTCACTCTGCCTCCAGCTACTCTCATTAAAAGAAAGGGCCAATTGTTCCAACAACTGCCTTTCTTTTTTATTTTAGTTCTAAACAACTGCCTTTATTTTTAAGAATTTCTGAATCTCTAGATAATCCTGGTATACAGTTTCTCAATCCTAGCCTCCACCCCACCTCACTCTGCCTCCAGCTAATTTCCACAACTTAAGTGGAGACTGCCTTCCTGGCATAAGAGTTCCTGAGTGTGTGAGTTCCTTCCCCACCATAATGTTAACAGACTTTCAGTAGTAGTATAATATGAATAAAAGGGTCTTACCTCAGCATAACATTTTTCCCATCACTTCTTGTACACCTCACCTGCCTTGTTTGATAGCCAATCTCTATATCCAATGATTTAGAACTGAGGTGGAGTTTAAACCTATGGAAGTTTTGGTCATTCTCAACCACTTGAAGTTTGAAAGTGCTTCGTTCTGTAGAATCCAAACTGAAGTCCATACTAGTTCTCCCAATCATATTCATTTCTTTAAGGTGAGGCAGTCGGCATTTACTCCAAGATCCAACTTTCAGACTGTAGGTATATTCCTCTTCCCCATGAGAACAAGAGATAAAACCATTGCAAGTCCTTGATTCAGTGAGATTTGGACATTTGGCCCCACCGTAGAGTGGTGGAGCAATAACAGAACGAGTTCTATGCTGTAAACGCTTTCCACAGTGTCTCCTACAAACAGACCAGGAGGAGAACTGTGATACCACACAATCCCGGGGACAAGGAATTAGGCAAGCTTGTTCCATAGGTGGTTGAGGAATGAAATGTTCACATATCTCATTTGAAACAACTGTTCTGTTCAGTTTTTGTACACACTGTACATGTCTGTGCTGTAATCCATGCTGTGCAGTTACACACTCTGAAGTCCGTGGCTTGACTTCACCATGAGCAAAAGGAACTAGAACACACATGTGCCATTCTGAAACTTCCCATTCAAAGAGTTCAAGATGCCAGTCACATATTTTAAAGCAGCTCCTCTGGCTATCAGGCCTATCACTTTGTTCACAGTTTGAATGGTGGGTGGTCCAGCCTTCAGAATGGACACACCAAACTACACGACTCTGAACCCCACCTGAACCACAATCACCTATGCATCGACCCCAATGACCTAAAAAAACAGAGAGAGACAATAAATCATTCAAATTGCCTGTACCTGCTATATTATCAAAGAGATCTACAAAATGACTTCATGTGGAGACATCTCGCTTTCAGTCTCATTTATCATAATGGAACTAACTGATCGCTGAGAAGACAGGCAATCACAGCGCTCCCAAAACCTAACTATGAGCAATGAGCTTGATCCACCAACACAGGTCCAATTCCCGTGCCTTCTATTACCCTGTCATCTCCTTCTTCCTTCCCACTCGGGCTTCTCACAACATCTGATCGTGAGTCCCCAGTGTGGTGTCTTTCCTGCTGATGAGCAAGTGATTTTAGGAAGTAGGTGGACCTTTTCCCAGCTGGGCAGATTTTTGGCAGCAGCTGCTATCACAGCACAAGGATCTTATATGCCTAATAAAGGTGGTTGTTATAGCACAAGGATCTTCACAGAATAACTGAAAGTAAACTGTGCGAATGCAAGAAAATGTTTTTAAACATGTTCATTTTAAAAGGCACTCTGTTAAACAGACCTTTTGTCTGAAATGCTGAAGAGTTATCACTATATCTTGTCTCACCTAAAGACAGATGCTCAATTGTGACCTAATGCCCAATGCCCCTCTTCTTCCTGTGGAATGTTCCTCTGTGGGCGTGGTTCTTCAGGAGCAGACCTACAAGTGGAGCATTCTACAAGGAAAAGAGGGGTATTTGGTCGCAATTGAGCTTCTGTCTTTTAATGAGACAAGGTTTAGCGTTATGCATAACCTCACCACATTTGGTGGCAGGCTCTGCCTCTTGTGGCAATCATGTTGTGCTTGGCTCTGCCTTCTATGGCAGCTATTTTGTGGTTGCACTCACCACCCTGTGTCAGAATTTCAAAGGTGACCACAGGCTCTAAAAGGGTAGATGCATATGCTCCAGTTCTAGAAAATTGTATTGCTTCAGTACCACGCTCGCAATAATTATTCTATACATTTTTAATGAAAGCAGGTAGTTGATAAACAGCTAGTTTATAGTACATGGCATTCAAAGGATAAATTAACAATATTTTGTTATAGTTCATTTAAGAGACTGAGGCCAGATCAAATTGAGTGAAGTATTGTGAAAAAGTTGCAGAATAACTGCAATAATGTATTTAGAGATGCTCCTTCAATAGAAGCCCTTTGGACACGAGGTGATTAAAAAATATATTTAAAACATTCATCAGCCATCTTTTTCCTAAGATTTACACAAGCAACAGAATCTCAGTAAAAACACCTTTCTTAAGAACAGTTTCATTGCCCTCCACAAAAAGCTCTTTGAAACAAGACAGTCTTGCAGGAGCTTGGCAAAGTCAGCACAGTGTGGTGGTTAGAATGTCAATCTAGCACCTTGGAGACCCAGGTTTCAATCTCCATTCCATTTGTTAAAGGGGTCTACAGGGGAACCAGGAAATGACCGGCCAGTCAGCCTAACATCTGCCCCAGGCAAATTAGTACTATAATCAAATACAGAATCATTAGCCACACAGAGGAACAAAGTCTATTGAGGGAAAATCAGCATGGCTTGAAAAGGAAAGTACTGCCTCACAAACCTTTTGGAGTTCCTTGAGGAAGTGAACATGTAGATAACAGTGACATGGGAGACATTATATACTTTGACTTTCAAAAGGATGTTAACAACATACCTTACCAAAGACTCATCAGTAAAATTAAGTTGTTGCATGAGAGGCCAGGTTCAAGTATGAATTAAAAATTAATTAAATAGCGGGAAGCAAAGAATAGGAATAAATGAACAGCTCTCACAATGGAAGAAAGTAAGGAGTGGCATCCCACAAGATTCAGTATTGGGGCCAGTACTATTTAATTTCTTAATAAGGGATCCAGAATTGGGGGTGAGTAGTGTAATGGCCAAGTTTGCAAATGACACAAAATTATTCAGGTGGTAAAAACCAAGGATGATTGTAAATATCTCCAGGTGGATCACCACAAACTGAATGAATGGACAATAATGTGGCAAACAAAGTTCAATGTTGGTAAGTGTAAAGTGATGTACCCTAGAACAAAAAAAATTCCCAGCTTTAAGTATGGGCTAATCTGGTCTGCATTTGCTGAGATTGAGAAGGGAAAAGATCTTAGGGTTGTAGCAGATAGCTCAATGAAAGTGCCAGCCTAGTTTGCTGGATTAATGAAAAAAGCAAACTCAGTAAGTACAGGGTTATTAGGAAAGAGATTGAAAATAAAACAACATATATTATACTGCCTCTATATAGATCAATGGTGTGGCCTCAGTAATATGATATACAGTTCTGATCATTTTATTTCAAAAAGCATGGAAGAGGACAGCAACTTGAGGTTATCCAATGAAGCTGATGGGCAGTAGATTCAGGACAGACAAAAGGAAATACCTCTTTACATAGTGAGTGACTAAAATGTGGAATTCACTGCCAGAGGATATGGTGATGGCCAAAGGCATAGACAGCTTTAAAGAGAGATTAGATAGATTCATGGATGATACATCTATCAATGGCTACTAGCCTTGGTGACTAAAGGGAACCTCCACTGTTCAAAGACAGTCAACCTCTGAATCCCAGGGCCAAATGCCAACATCAGGGTAAGGCCTCAGCCTCTATGCCCTGCTGTTGGAACTCTAGAGGAACTGGTTGACCACTGAGTGATCAACAATCCACAATGGGCACAAAAAATTGGCTTGCAGTCTAATCATTTACTGAGTTAGTAATATGAACCAGGCCTACCATGGGGCTACAGTATGCCCTTATACCATTCATGTGAATAAACACAACACACATCATCAGGAAGTTTCTTCAAGCTAATCTGAAAACTCTGTAACGAATGGCCAGAATCTGTTATTAGTCTGGCTTCAATAAGTCTTTGATGGCTCATGTGTTTGTGGTATTTTCACAATTCTTCAGTATTGTTCCAGATGATTTCATTCATACAGTACAAATTGGACCGTGTTTTATCTCTGCACTGTTTGTCTCGCTGCAAAATGGCCACTGAGTGAGGCAGCATGCTGGATTAGATGGACCACTAGTCTGATCCACCAGGATCCACTTCTTATGTTCTTAGTCGGCCATGGAACTTTGCTACAGGACCATTGGCCATGCATATACTCTCAACCTAACATCTCATAAGGCTGTTGTGAGGATAAAGTGGAGAAGAGGAGAATGATGTGAGTAATTTTGAATTCCCAACTGGGGAGAAAAATTGGGATAAATGAAGTTAATAAATAAACAAATAAAACAAGAAGTGAGGAGTATCTCTATATCTGTTCCAACAGGCCGTTCCACAATGTTAGCCTACCACTAAACATGCCCTGGTTCTGCCATATGTAGAACAAACTGTTTTTAGGGAGGCACAGCAATGAGATTGTAGTCCCAACAGGGGACACCAGGTTCAGACTTGGCACTGCATGAACCCAATCAGTCAAACACCAAGAGGGAGAGGTATAAAACCCACTTTATTTTGGCTGCAGTCCAAAACAGGCTACTTGCTAAAGGCAGAAGCAAACAATCTTACAAAAGCTTAGACGTTATATGGACAGGTATGTGTCAATATTATATCAGCTGATACATCATTTGGAGACATCCCTCTACGCTGGTAAACAGGTAAAGCCCCTTCAGACAATTTCTTGCATCCCTTGACTATGGAAATGAAGAGAAGGGGTCACATGGGTGTGAATTTTACCATGTCAATGAGACCTTGGTCAGCATTCCAGCTTAGTTGAAAAGGAAACTTTTCCACTGCAAGGTCATACAACAATAAAGCACTTACTATGGCTAATTTCCTCATCTCTGAAGTGGAGGAAGAGTCTAATTCAGTGCTTATCTTGCATACTTAATGTTCCTCAGCAGATCAAGGAAAGCTTGAAACTCCCAACTGAGTTACTGTCTTTGGCCATGGATGTAATTCACACTTGAGGTCATTAGTATGCAGAGGTTAACAGAATCTCCAGATGCCCTGTGGCTTTGCATGGGCATTGACTATAGGAAATGGATCCTCAGCTCATCAAGTTAACAGTATAAAACAATGGAGAAACAGAAAAATACAAAAATGGAAAACTAAAAAGGCCTCTATTTGCTTTCTCAAACGCCAAGCCCAGGCTGCTACCACAAGATCACCCTAAGAGCATGATTGGTACACCAGAGTGTACCAGGAGATACAGTTCAATAGGCAGAAGAATTTGAGAACATTAAGGAATTTAGGGTCACAAACTTCACTTTGAATTGGACCCGGAAGCCAAAAGATAATTAATAAAGATATGAACACTGATATTATATGTTCTGAATGGCTGATTCCCGCTCAAAGCAAGACCACCACATTTAGCCCCAAATAAAGCTTGAGTGGTTTTCAACAGAATCTCCCACAGAGCACATTATGGCAGCATAATCTTGGAGGTTACAGTCATATAGACTAGCATGGCCAAGTTGGTGGAATCTTTTATAATGATAAGGGCCTAACTTCAGAGCAAAATGCTTCAGTGAAAGTAAGAGGAAGAAAAAAATGCATTGTCACTGAAAATAAGATTTCTACTAGAGTTCAGCTGCAGGGAAAGCAGTGCAGTAGAAGATATAACAAATTTCAAAAATATCTCCACCTAGTGGCAGAGAATTTGACTCCATACATTATGCACAAAGAGTTCCAAAATCTTAAACCACATTGTGATTTAATGTTCACAGTATTCCCAACGAATCCTGGGTTGTGTAGTTGGGCGAGGTGCTAGAAATCTAGGTTCCTTCTGTTACATTATGTGTATGATCTGCTCCCTTAGTGAAAAATACATTTCCTACAGGTCAAAGCAGTTGAGGTATAGCTACTTTTAGTGCTAGATAAGTTCACAGGTATAAAATTGAAACTGCATACATACGAGTAGGTACTTCTAATTATTCTATCATAATCAGAAAGGGATTGCTTTTAGCACTTCAGTATACAGAAAAGACAATTATACTATCTTAGAGCATTTTACACATTAATCAGCATTGTTCTCATTATCATATATACTTCTCAGCAACTTTAATTGGGAACAAGCAAATGGCAAAGCTCATTCTAAAGCTCATTTGAAAGCTAAAAAGGCCTAAAGGAACATGAAAATTTAATATCAACTTACACAAAAGACATTTTTAAAGTGTAGAATGAATTTGAAAGAAATGTATAAAGCAGCAGTCTAAATGCAAAAATAATTTAAAACTGATTAAGGAAACAATTTGTAAATAGGAAGACTACATATAATAAAATTAATATTAAAAAATCTGAATCACCATCAGAATGACTAAAAACATATTATATCAAATGCGCCTTCATTCTTGCATTCCTAGCAAAAACAAGAACTGCAGCTACACAAGATGCTGAAGAACAATACTATGAACATCCAATATTTTTTATTCTTAAATGTCAGCCTGGAGGACATTCATGCTGGGGCCGCAGCTGAAAGGTACTCTTCTGCCTTCAGGTCAGTTTTAAACTACTAGGCGTTAGTCTTTCTTTAAATAATTGGTATCAGGCCATGTAGGAAGATTAATACAGTTAATGGGTTGTTGGAAATGTGCAGTGATGGCCCTTCTATGGTAGTCACGTTCAGGTTGTTCAAACATGAACTGAATAGCCCATCAAACATTCACCTGTAGAGATCATGATACATGATGTGAGCCAAACTGTTTGGTAATTGAACACTATTAGAAATTACCTCCAGATGTATTGGATTTGGAGCACTGTCCCTATGTTCCTCTGGAGGCAAATGCTTTCTATCTTGAAATCAGCAGAAAGTGCCCCACATTGCACACTGCAGTGGGACACCACATCCATATAAAGGACAGAAATGTAAAAAAGAGTTAGGATACAAGCCATAATTTGGCCCACTGGGCAAATAAACAGGTTTCCTCCAGTGAATAAATAACAACTCCAAGGGATTGTTTGAGTTTCAGAAGCAGCAAAGGAAAAAGATTAGACCATCGTGGATTCCACACAGCATATAAACAAGCTCATTTATAATGATTGCAACTCGTTACAAATATGCTGTGCGGAATCATGGTGACAGATCTAATCTGAATTAGTCCATCTATCATTAGTTAATAATAAATACCACACTGCAGATCTGTTTATAGATCTCCAAGCATTTTATCCAGTTTGACCCTCAGTTAAAGACAGATCATTTCAGCATCCCAAACCACATATATTTTTACACAAAGGCCAAATGAATATCCCCACAATTCTTTCCATTCAATGTTTGTGCTGACTATGCACCCTTATTATTGCAAAACAAATAAGAAAGGATATGAGATTTACCCAGAGATCTATTAGTGGCAGGAACAAGACTATTTACCACACTTTGGCAGTCTGTTCTGTCCCTGGAAAGCTGATCTTTAGGCCATTTCTGCACGGCCGGAGCAGTGGCTTCCCACTGGCTTAAATAAAGCCAATGGAGCGTCGGGACCCCTCGCTTTGCATGGAGCCACCCAGGGTGTTTGCGAGGCACTTACCTTTCCTTCTTGTGCAGCTCTGGATGGCTGGAAAGACATGCCCACGCTGCCCTCCAACCCCCAGCATGGGTGTGTCTTTCCAGTCATCCATCGCAAACACCAGAAGGGCCAGAGGGGTTTCTCAAAGCTGCCTACCACGCTAGTAGCGGCTCCTACACCACGCCAGCGTGAGAATACTGGCGATGAAAGTTCAAAAGCAGCCGCCCTTCGCACTGCTTTGGGTGGCATGTGAGCATTGGCATGCTGCTGCAGCTGTGCTTAACAGCCGGGACAGTGTATTTACCGTTCCTAGGGTGCTGTTTTTTGGCTTTGCTGGACCTAGTTAGTTATACAGTGTACTTTCAAAAAGTTCATACCTACTTTGGATTGGCTTTATTTGATTGGTGGTGGAAAGTGGTATCATGTCGCAGCCAACCAATGGTGACCCCAAAAGGTTTTCAAGGCAAGAAACAGAGGTAGTTGCCATTTCCTGCCTCTGTGTAGCAACCCTGGACTTCATTGATAGTGTCCCACACAAGTACTAACCAGGGTGACCCAGCTTAAATTTCGAGATCATGCTAACCTGGGCTATTACACTGGATAAATATGGTTTTAGGCTGGATTTCCAAGAGATTACACTTTCTGAACACATTTTAAGCAATACAGGTGGAACTGAATGGACAGTCAGTACCTACTGCAGCTCTCATAATATCTTCTAAGGAGCAAACACTGAAGTTGTTTACACATTCAGAACAAGCACATAGTAGGATTACTTTGATTTAGGAAGCAGATGATGTTACTGCATATTTAAATTCTACTATACAGTTCTACACTTATCTGAATGTTTTCAATGGCTATGGAGTGCTTCACATGAAAATCCATTCAGTCAATCCTGTTTCTCCATACAGCCAGAAATGGTAAATTCCTGGTATGCTGAGCATGCAGACCAGTCCAGCTCATCACAGAAGCTGGCAACGAAAGTACTGAATCTAAGAATTATAATTCCAATATGATTCTAGTATGATATATTCATGTACTTTTATCTCACTGTACTGAGCAGGAGCAGAGTAAAAGAGAAAATTGATAACTTCTCCCTCATCCTGACTTCGTGATAGTTCGTTATCTTCTATCCACAGCCTGGAAACAACTGTAGTAGTGCCAAATAAGGAGAGTGATCAAGAACAGTGCTGGGCCTTGAGTAGGAGTAATGCTCCGTGGACTGAACTCAAAGTTTGTCAAGATCAAGATCAGGGAATCATACTTGAGTTTTTAGTTCATGCATACCAATATATTCAAGCAATATGGCAAATTACAAGAACAAAATCCCTTTCTCCCACTAAAGTAGTTGCACAATAACAACAAAATGCAACATGAGAATGGAACCAAGACATCCAATTCCCTGTGTCCCAAGAGCTGCTACAGTGAAGGCAACTTGACAGATGCCAGGCCTACCTTCTTTTAAGGAGTAAGGGGTTTTCACAGCTGCTCCAAGCCAATTCAGAACAACTCTTAAGAAAGTTTGTTTCCACCCTAACATTTAACCAGACCACAGCTTAAACTCTCACTTCTTAGCTCCTGCTCTTTGAAAGTGTTAGACCAGGGGTCTGCAACCTGTAGCTCTCCAGATGTTCATGGACTACAAATCCCATCAGCCCCTGCCAGCATGGCCAAGGCTGCAGACCCTTGGGTTAGACTGAGACGCAGAGCTTCAAGTCAATTCAAAGGCAATACAACCACTGCACTAATCTGAAGGGAACAGAAGCACAACTGCCTTGTACTTTTTTTGTTCCTCTTGTCATCCAAAATAGATTTTTTTTTCATGTATTCTGACAAGAAGAAGTACAAGTTCCCAAGGCAGTAGAAACTTGCACCTTTCCATTAAGGAGGACACAAGAAGCTATGCTGTATTGCACATGTGATAATAAAGCTTCTGGTGTGGATTTTCTGAGGGTCATAGTTCATGTGCCCTGTAAATGCCATGGCTGGAATTAGTGTTGAGTTAGTGTTGAGTTAGCATTAAGCGTCCTCAAGTTGCTTGCAACTTATGGTGACCTTATGAATTTACAATCTCCCAAACATCCTATTGTTAAAAGCCTTGCTCAGGTCTTACAAACTAAGGGCCATGCCTTCTTTTATCTATCTCATTTTGGATCTTCCTCTTTGCATGCTGCCTTCAGCTTTTCCTAGCATTATTGTCTTTTCCAGTGAATCTTATAATGTCCACAAGGAATTATAGCCTCAGTTTAACTATTTTAGCTTCAAGGGAGTGCTCTGAATTGATTTGATCTAGAACCCACTGATCTGTCTGTTTGGTAGTCCACAGCATCCTTAAAAATCTCTTCCAACTCATTTCAAATAAATCAGCTTCCTTCCTGACAGCTTAGTTCACTGCCCATCTTTTATAACCATGCATAGTAACAAGAAATACAATAGTATGAATTATCCTGGTTGCCAGTGACACATCCTTACACTTGAGATTTTTTTTAATGATACCTTCATGGCTGCCCTTCCCAGTCTCAATCTCCTGATTTCTTGGTTGCAGTCCCCTTTTTGGTTGATGATGGAGTTAAGGAAAAGAAAATATTTTAACAATTTCTTAAAGTTCTGTAGTTCCTAGGTTTTTTAAAAGTTTTTTTAATATGAATGACAGATATTCCCCACTACTCCCCCCCCCCCCAAAAAAAAAACCCTGTACAACAAACTGGTTTTTAAATTTACCTGTTTCAAGTGGCATTTAAGAAACAAAAGTAAGAACAACCCTTAAGTATGCAGAACTGAATATATGGTTCTTTGAAATATTGTACAAAGGAAAAAAGTGATGGCATTTGGAATTGCATGAAATAAAAAATATGTATTAATATTGTGAAGTTCAAATATTGGAAACTTATCTAAAAGTAGTGTTTATATTTATTCCTTACAAATTCATAAAAGAGGTAATGTCTTTCTTTTCCAGTCTACTTTGAAAACCTGCTTATAAAAAGAAAAGCACAAAAGAAACATAATGCAGAGCACAGGCCTATAACAGGAAAGACAGAGAAAGAGTAATTTCTTCTAAATGGAATTCAATTAACATAGATGAAGAACCTCATTGTTAACCATCATTTTGCATCTTAGAATCTTTCCAATATGCAGCAACAATTTGTGAAAGTATTTACTAATATAATGCTTTGCTAAAAATCCATTGCAAGCAGTCCTACCATTACATAGTTATTTAGCAGCGGGGTGTAACTTGCAATCATAAGTACAATTACCACAGAAGTTCAGAATTATATTCTTAAAATTATAAAATCCAAAGTAGTGGAATCTTCCCTACAGCCAGAAACTGAAAGGAAGAAAAAGGATAACGAGTTTTTTCTTCCTCCTAATAAAAGAGAAAAGACTTACTTCAGCTTGGATGCAGTTGATCATTCTCTCTGTATTATTCACACAATAGGTTTTTGGCATTCTGTCCTATGTGGGATGTATAGGTGGGTAATCTATTCATTGGCACAGCTAGAGATCCAGCATCCACAATTTGGCTAATTAAAACAAGCTTATTTAGAATTACCACACAAATCAAAAGGAGCCATACATGACTACATAATAGTTCTATGTGCCCCCAAATACATACACATACATACCATATGATGAATAGAGGGAATTCCATAAATCTAATTTAATATATAACCTTTTAAATTAATGGAGTACCTCTGTGGGGTTATCTTTTCTTCCTCTCCCACCCACAAACTTGAATCTTAGCTGGCTCTTATATATATATGCAGCAAGGGAAGGGCTTCTGTAAATCCGACTCCTTTCACAAAAAAAAAAACTATGGAGGAAAGCTTTCTCAAGCTCTCCAGAATATAAGATGTCCTATTCCTAAAATCAGTTAGTTCATCTCAGGATCAGAAAAACATGAGAGGAAGTCTCCCATCCCTAGACTCTAGGAAAACATGATGGGACAGTTCCATCCTAGGACTGAAAAAAACATATTCAAGTTAACTCCTAAAATAGGGAGAGGGAGCTTGAAGCATGCCTGATCATAACATACTCATCATGTCCACATAAGACTTTCTATGAGGGACAAATCTCTTTACCCTCTTGGAGACCTTCTGAGTGCTCCTGTATGCTCTCATCCTTCTGATTCTTAGATTGATTGGTTGTGGGTGAGGTGGGTGCCTTTGCTTGCACCCATCCCTTGGAACTGACGAAGCCAGTCTGATGCTAGAGTTCCGATTGAAGCTTGCCAGAACTGAGGAAATTAGGAGGGGAGACTTCTAAGTTACTCAGAGGTGGGAGCTGACAGTGCCAAGGATGGTTGCATGGGTGTTAGGGACCCTGACAGAAGCAAGGAAGCTAACATGGCCTTCTACCACAAAACCACCTTAAGTCTGGAAGCCCTCTCAGAACGGGCTTTGCGGTTAAACTTATGAGACACAGCACATTTCAATACACTGTGTGCTTCACCAAGGCAAATAAGGCAGGACTTGTGCTCATCCGACACAGCCATCATGATGTGGCACTCAGAGCATTTCTTGAAAAGCATTTTGGTATGGCTGTTGATCCTCTCTCACCCTGTATTTAGAGGCGCGAGCGTCCAAGACCCAAGCAGGGCTTAGTAAAGTCCTCTAGACCCAGCAAAGCTGCCCTAGAGCAGCTGAAGGAAGCAAGAGAGAACTGTAGAGCAAAGAAAACTCACAGACCAAGCTTAAATGAAATAACAGGGATACTTGCTAAATGGGACTCTGAAAGAAGCCCAAAAGAGAAGCTGGAGGGAGAGCAGTCCTGGAACCTCCAGGCCATGCGATGGTTTTAGGGGCAGGAAAAGGTCCACTATTAGTGCTCTTGGAGTGAGGGGCACCATGGCTTGTTAAGCTAAGTGGATTAGGCTGTCTGCCATTCGGCTGGACTGTCCAGGCACAGCCCCCAATATGGGGCAGCACCACAACCGACAACAAGCTATAGGATCTAGATCCTTCTGTAGCATGTGCACTGTAAGTAGGGTTTCCCAGGCAGACACTTTGTAGTATCTGAGACAGGAGGAATTGGGGGGGGGGGGAGATGGTGACGAACCAGCACTTAATGAAATGAGCTCCTGATTTATGACTGACTGCACCTCCTCTGGCCCAGTCCATAAAAGGACAAGAAGAGGAGAAGAGTTTGAATTTATATCCCCTCTTTCACTCCTGTAAGGAGACTCAAAAGGGCTTAAAAACTCCTATCCCTTTCTCTCTCCACAACAAACACCTTGTGAAGTAGGTGGGGATGAGAGAGTTCCAAAGAACTGTGACTGGTCCAAGGTCACCCAGCAGGAATGTAGGGGTGGGGAAACAAATCTGGTTCACCAGCTAAGAGTCTGCCACTCATATAGAGGAGTGGGGAATAAAATCTACTTCTCCAGATTAGAGTCCACCTGCTCTTAATCAGTATACCATGCTGGCTCTGGACCGGCCTAGGAATCAGCCCCAGGAATGATACTAGGATTTATAAATCCAACGAGGCAGAGAAACAGAGGAGGATTGACTCCTTTCTCCCTTCCACTGAGACAGAACTAAATGTGAGTAGTGGCCCTACAGCCCCAGGATCCTCCATTTCCTCAAGAAATAAGTGATCACAAAGACCAGTAATAAGACAGGATGCCCCGCCCCCACTGCCACAGCCTGGCCTTCAAAATTCCGGTCCAAGTCACTTCCCAGAGCAGGAAGGTTATGGAAATAGCCTCCTGGAATAAGTCAGCTGAACTCCCTAAAAACATAACACACAACATTATCAGGTTGGCCTTCAGTCTGCAGAAACCTTGATCATTATACTGCAACAATTAAATGAAATAGCAGCCAAGGTGAAAGCTGGACAGCACAGTTTTGGTCTATGTACTTTGGTCCATGGCACTTGAGGTGTTAAAATGGAAACAGAATTAGGTCATGTTGACAATCTACAGTGCAGACGGAAATTATCAACTCCTGCCGGGTGTTACCAAAAAAAAAAAAAGGAGCTCCTCTTGGAAATACAACTGAGCACACACAAATGGATTAGCCGTAAAGCTATAAGGCCCTCCCCATCCCAGATTCTAAACTGCCGAACAGGAACAGGAGATTTGAAAGACTTTCATTATCTACCCAGTTTAGGAAAAGTTTAACGCATATTTTTTACTTTTACCCAGACAGTCCTCCCCGCAAGACTTATACAGATTAGCAAATATTTATGGGAGATTCACCACATTTGAACTGTGAGGATCTTTAAGGAGGAAATAATTCACAATCTTACCATTGGGAGAGTGACTAAATACCCTAATCTTGTGGATAAGAGCAATAAAAATCAACTTCCCAAACACTATGTCAAGAAGGATGAGACAAAGCTCTTTTTGAGGGAGGTGGATAAATCTGTAGACACAGAGCTTATCAATTTGAAGGGAAAATTAGCTAATATCAAGGCAACTTTAATGGTGGATAATGATATGAAGTTCAGCATAACATATCTGCTCCCTCCTTAACTCCATCACACAGGAAGCTACAAGTTTACTACTCTGATTTTTGCTCCTCTACCAGCTATGAGGACTCCTCTGACCGTTCCGTTCCAGAAATATTGAAAGAACATGTAAAATTCCAAGCAGCACATAGCCAAACATGTTTCAAACAAAACAAACTTCAGTCAAATAAACCTCAGGAACCTCTTGAGGCCCAGAGGGATCTGCACCTACAGGAGGAACACACTCCCCCATCTCCACTCCAATTGGCTAAGTCAAAGGATGAATCCTCTGCTAAAGACAAGGGCTCCCTACTTGCTAGTGATCCACACTTTGCTGATGATGATTCTCTGACTCACTCAATGTCATTGCAAGCACAGTAAGCTTCCTAGTCCCCCCCATGAGGAATCGAGAGGCTAACATTCAAGCAATCAATGTAAGATCACCCTTTTAACCCAGAATGTAGCCAAGAGGGTTGCATCTATCAGAGACACTTGCTTTACTCACTTTCTTTCCCAACATGATAGTCCATTGATTCAAGAAACATGGGTGATTTTTCATTAAGTGGATTCCACTCATTCTTAATTGGGGCAGAACCAGGGAAGAAGCATGGAAGAGAAAAAGGGGGTTTGGGAGTCCTAGTCTCTACCACCCTCTATGTCATATCAAGCCCCCCCCCCCCCGCATTTAAAATATATGCCATGGCCATGTTAATCCAATTTAAATATCATGCCCTGTTGGTAATAAATGTATATATGTCCCCAGTGAGGCAGAAATTTCAGATCAGAGAATGTGGACTGAATTAGAAACATATGTTGCTAACCTTGTATTGCTGAACCCAAATGTATCTGTAGTAGTGAGAGGGGAGCTGAATGCTAGATTGGGCCCCAGTGATGATACTCTGTACACAAAGTATAAAAGTTCCCCACTCAACCTCTCAGTTGATAGATTTCTCCTCAACTGCTGTTCCGAAGATCAGAATATTAGCCTTCTTAACACAATTAGCAAACTGTATGCAAAGCACTTACAGTGGAAACTACAGGACTGGCTAGAACAAGAAAACATACTTGCAGAAGAGCAAGCTGGTTTAGGGAAATGCCAATCTACCATTGACCAATGCCTAGTACTCCAGCTGGAAATGCACAGAGGAGCTCAACTGCCATCCTAAAATCGCTTTAGATGAAAGGGGACCATTGTATTTCTGCAGCACTTAAATTTTTTGAAGTCGAGTCAATTGCACAACTTCCATATATATGTAAGCCACCAGGGCCCCATTACTCAAAGCTTTAAAAACTGGGAACTGGTACACCTAAATTTCTCGAGATCAGCCCCTCCGGGCACCGCAAAATGTGTTTCTAATGCTACCTTGCGTCTAGAAACAGGCCTCAAACAGAGCCATCAGTGAATCTATTAGGTACTCTCTCTCTCCTATGGTATACTTAACTAAATCTTGAAGTGCTTAAACAATTAAAAGCCTTTACACTGGCTTGGTGCCAGGCCCTCCCCTCTGCTGTCCTGGAAGGCCAATACAGGAAGACTCCTTATCAGGAGAGAAAATGTCTCTGTGGATCTAGGCTCACAGAAACAGTTGAATATGTGCTTCTTCACTGTCAGTTTTACAAAAATATACGTATGAGTTTAATTTCGCCACTGTTTTATGGATCCCCAGTCATACAGGTCAATGTTATATCTCCATGTTGCTTACAGACACCAATCCTGATAATTTTCAATGTGGCCAAATTATGTGTAACAGCAGTTGAAATATGTCACAGGATGGTCTGTGCAACACAGTAGGCTTAATGACTTGATAGATACAGCCTTCAATTTACCAATTCTAGACTTTTTATACCTATGCTGTTTTAAAGTCTTTTCACCCCTTTTAGCATTTGTGCATATTGTTTTAATGTTGCATCCTTTATGTTCTATTCTTTATTTCTTTTTCCTTATGCTGGTCTGTGTTTGCAATAAAGGACTGACTGACTGACTGACTGACTGACTGACTGACTGACTGACTGACTGACGAGGAGGAGGAGGAGGAATGGCCCCGGTAAGCCCGATACACAGAATGAAAACTTCAGGGATCACATGGTTTATGATCCTGTCAAGTCAGGGCAACCCCATATGTTAAAGCTGTTCTTATGTATTCATCTGAGATGCTGCTCATTTTTCACTGACCACCAGTCACGGTTGTTAAAAAAAATCTAGTGTGAGTTTCTAGAGAGGTTCAGTTGCCTCCCGGGGTCTCTATAACTTAAATCTCTAAGCAGGGAATAATTACACATTGCCTCTTTCAAAACATGCATGTGAAAAATATGTGAATGAACACTGAGTTGTAATGCATAGTATGACGTCATTTGCATGTAGAATCTTTGCCAAAAGAAGAAAAATCTTGCTGGTTTTTAAATCAGGAGGGGAGATGTGTAAGGGAAGAGTCCTCAGGCAGTGACCCTTCATATTTAAATGGGAAGTGACAGAGGGTACGCAATCCAGACATCATGGAAAATTCAGGTCCCATGGTTCTTTGAATTGCTAGACAGCGTGTGCATGTGTGGGAGTGAAGGGTCCAAAGTCAGCGGCATTCATAATGAGAACTGGGACCTCCCAGATATCCCCTGTTCCTCTGGGGAAGCCTAGTAAAGTTCAAGAACTTGACACTATTAAAATCAGAATCTAGATTAATTTTCAAATGTCCCACAGACTTCTGTCCTTAACCACTGAATTCACAGCAGCCACCTGACTATGTGGAAGGACAAGGCAAACTAAAAACAATACTGATAGACAGCTAGATTGGAAAGTATTAGGAGACTTGTTTGGAGGAGCAAAACGGTGATATATCAAATATTCATTCTTGACATTTCTACTTCAATATATTAAAAAAAACCATTCTGGGCTGAATTTCAGTAACCTACCTACATGTAAATATGATTGAAAGAATGGATTCACCCGGATCATTGACAATAATAGACAGAATACATTCATTTTCCTTCAGACTGTGATAAACTATTTACTTACAAAGTATTGATCTTCCATTAGTGAAAGATTACAATAAAAAAAGAGAAGAATGACAATCCATCTTTGAAGGACATTTACTAGTCTAAGAAAGATAGTGAAAATTCTAAAAACTGATATGGTCTATAGAAAATGCATTCTTTTATTGCTTTATTGCTGCTTATATAATCACTACTAGTTGTGAATTATTCAAGTTTGAAACAGTTCATGTATTCTTTTGACGAGTTCTTTGCCAGTGTTTCTATTTAATATTGTAAGATTTTTTTAGTCTATTGTGTTTTTCTTAGACTTGTTCATTTACTTTGAAAAAAATCTAAAGCAATAGTTGCCAAAGTTTCACCAGACCAATTCACTAATTCAGTTAGGACAGAAACATTTCATCTGGAAAAAACTGAGATGCTTGGAATTAAACTGTTTTTACATATTTAGCCCATTCACATTGAAATTATCAGAAACACAGAAGGACCTAAAAGCCTGAGCATGCATAGCAAAGTCATAGCATGGTAAATTCCCTTGTTCTTGACTTATTTATGAGCGATATCGAGGACCACAGAGATGTCTTTTCCACTGTTCTTGAAAATGTATCAGAATGGAAGCTCCACCACATATTTCAATGTATTTATTTATTTGTAATTAAAAAGAAACTTATTTATATTGTTCACAGGCAGCCTTTCCCAGTTAGAGTCAAGGCAGCTTAAACATCCAGTAAATAGAATTCAGCCTGCAAAACTCTGAAAGGAACTAGATATGGATATCTTACAGAGCAATAAAAAAATAAAGTAAAACAAAGGTGCAGAATTCATTCCTATGGATTTTTGGTGCTTCTTGATATTTTGTTAGACACAGCAGCAAACTTATCTGCAATGCCTCATTGCTCTATTAAATTTTCACTTGTAGCAGCTTAAACAGAATAGAAACCTCCAGATCTTTTGCACTGAATACTACGCTTGGCAATTAGCAATTAATTAGATCCTTTTAAAGGACATTAAGAGCACTTTTCCTCCATAAACCCAAGATCAATTTCAATAAACCGGCAGAAAGAATGAACAGCAGTGTGCTTAGATTTATTAAAAACCAAACGAATTGCTTTCATCCCAAAGCCACAGTAAACTGATATTTTAGTTAGGTTAGCCACAAAGAGATAGCTTCCTAGACTTTTTCCACCCTAAAGGGTTCAGAAAGGTAATGAGTCCTATGAGTAATAATGAACCCATCTTAGACTTAAATTTGAACACTGAATCTTTGGAGAGGAGTCTAGTTTAGGTTCAGTGATAAGAGCAAATCCAAATCACAAAAAAACCCCACCTCTGAAAAAAACCCTTTGGGTTTTTTCGGGTTATTAATTTGCTGATAAAATAACCAGGGCTATTCAACACAGCCAAATAGCCTGGGAGCTGATAAAGCCAAATGATTCAGCTTTTGGACAGAAAGGCAGGGGAGAGTGGACTTATGCAAGCCTGGCATGCAAGATCACCCACTCCCCTCTCCTGTCCAAGCCCTCTTGGGCTGGCACAGGAGAGGTGGTGGGTGAGCATGTGCAATCTGGCATGCCAAGCTGGGCCGCCTGGTATGCAACATCGCCCATACCCTCTCCCTTTTGAACTGGCACAGTGTCAGGAGTGCAACTCCCAGCATTACCAGCTCCCACCCTTTTCCAAAAAGAGTGTGAAAACAAACTGAGAAGCTACATCCCACTGGAGCTTTAGAACCAATGAGAGGCCAGGAGCTGGGGGGAGGGGGAAAGTTGATTGGCTGCTGCCTGTTTTTGTAAATAGAATAATTACTGGAATTGAGGACAAGAATCCTCAGTTCCAGCACCCTGTAGCTAGGGCGACATAGTTCAATAAAGTTAGTTCCTTTTTATTAAGCCGACTTCAAGTGTGTTCAGCCTTACACACAGAAGAGGCAGCGGGTGAGCATGCACGATCTTGCATGCTGGGTTGCGCAGCCTGGCATTCAAGATCACCCATCCTCCTCTCCTGTCCCAGCCCTTTTGAGATGGGGGGGGGAGAGAAGTGTTTGTGATCTGTCTCCCGCCTTTCGGGTTTGAGCCTGAAGGTTAAGCCTGCATTGTGCTCTGACTCAACATTTCTCAAAGATGAGGGGGATAGTGCGCAGGAAGCTGAAAGGGAAAACCAAGAGAGTCAAAACTGTCCAAGATGCTTGGAGGTTATTTAAAAACACAGTAATAAAAGTTCAGCTGGAATGTGTTCCACGGGTTAGGAAAGACAGCACCCAGTCCAAAAGAAAACCACCATGGTTAACAAGGGAGGTTGAGGAAATTATCAGGAAAAAAGAAGATGTTTTTTAGAAAATGCAAGTCCAATTCGACTGATGAAAAATACGAAAAGGAACACAAATGGTGGTAAAAGAAAAGCAAGTTAGCTGTAAGGGAGACAAAATTGGATTACGAGGAACGAATGACTGTGAACATCAAGACCAGCAACAAACAGTTCTTCAAGTACATCAAAAGCCAGCTAGGGAAGCAGTAGGCCCATTAGATGACAAAGGAACAAAAGGTGTGCTAAAAGATGACAGGGAGATTGCAAAGAAGCTGAATGAATTCTTTGCATCTGTCTTCACCCAAGAGGTGAGGAAAATTCCTGGGATGTTGGCACAGTGTATGTCGTGTTCCAGAGTCGGGGGGAGGGGGTGTTGCAGTGGCGGCACACAAATGGAATCAACCATCTGCCAGGGGAAGTGCCCTGGGCAGGGCAAATCCATCGGTAAACTGGTGTGTTGCTCCTATAAGCAGAACCCCCCCCCCCATTTGGATGGGGCTCTTAGGGACTTTCCCACACGTATGTACACTTCATAGCTATGAGAACACTATGCAGCTGTTGTTCTTTTCACAGACTGCATATAGTTGGGGTCCATTACCCTATGAACAAGTTGTAGAAATTCATATGCATGTAAAATAAACATTTATAAGCAAGCCAATGGCTTTCTACCTCATGGCAATTCTATTTCTTTTGCAGGACTGCCATATATTTTCCCCAAACTGTGATTTAAGTCAAGGTTATTCTAACCATCAAGAGAAATGGCCAACATAATCATTGCTTTAACTTTCATTCCCTATTCTGGTTTATAATTCATATATTCATTGAATAAGCAAGTATATTAGCTGCTATAAGAAAATATAACTGTTTGCAATGAAATAGAGTCTACCCAGGATCATAATCTAAAACACCTGTTTATCCCAGGAATTTCCTAAAAGAAGATTTAGAATGCTAGAGTGAGAGCTGATGAATTTTAGAGCTTAAGGGCTATAGTTTGTGGGGGGGGGGGCATCTTAACCATGTGCTCCCCACTTCTGTGTATAGCTAAAGAAAATGTATTTGTTTTGCTTGTTTGTGTGTGCCTTTCACTATACTCTTACCCATGGCATTATTACCCATGTCATCCCTACCCCAATTCACCTACTCAGTCTGAACACAACACTATATGAACACCACTACAGTTTCACAGTTTATAGCAGTAACATTGCCTGTATGGAATGTCAACACAAATAAACATTCTGAAGTTTTTTTGGAGAACATGCAATTAGGGACCGAGAACATTTACTTCTTTATCAACCAAACGTACTACTTTTCTGCATGTGGGATACGAAGTAAGCAGTACTCTTCAGGATGAACAAGGGATCTCTCAGAGAAAGTCAGTCTGACTGACTGACTGACTCATGAAGTGACAAGCTGAAAAGCAGCTGTATTTCAAAGGTGCTTCGCCTGAGGCTACTATTAGAAGCTAAATTCAATACCTCCAAGATGAAGAAGGCAGCAGCCCCAAACACAAGATGATAGCCAAGATATTTTGAAAATTGCAGCAGCATAAGAACAGCCACAGAAAACATATATAAACAAATGATTCTGTTGAATAACTAAATGTTTATAACTTGATTAACAAACCCAAATCAAATGTTTTAAGAAGCAAACGAAATGAAACAAAAACAAAACTGTGCATATTCCCAATAGTTGCTCAGTAAAAGAGTATAGCTCCATGAAACAAACATTAAATGCTCAAATTCAGTATTCACACTGTTTGGTTGACAGTGTAAATATTAATCATTTTAACAATAAATATAAAATACGATGCAGTATGTGTCAAATGTATAAGGCTGAGCCATAAATTGTATATAGAAAAAGTTTAATATGAGGATGAAGAATCGGTTTTAACAAATTTTGCTGCATTCTGTGTATCACAAACAGACCTGCGCTCACAGAATAGAATTTTCCAAGTTGGAATCTAGGATGGATTTGCATATAGCTGGAAGTAACTTGCACCAAAGTTAAAGTCGGGGATGCTTATCCAATAAACAAAGTTTTACAGGTGACTCTGTGGGGGTGAGGGTGGAGACCAAACAGGAATAGTGAAAAAATGCATGAGCCTCCAAGGGAGTGGATATTCCACAATGTATTAGCCTCAACAGTTCCTGCTCTGGAAACCAGGGATGCCAAAAGCTACTAGTGGCTGTCAAATACGCCTTCTTCTGCAATAAATAAACAAACATCAGATGAACACAAATCACATTATTTGCCCAGCAACAAATGAGTGATCAGGCCCCCAGAATACTGTCCCCTTAGTTCCCCTACCTCTGACTGACATGCGCCACAAAGCATGTAACAAGGATGTGCAGCCCATGAACAAATATAAACTACTGTTTCAAAAAGCAGCAGTGAACCTCAGAGTTCTACCACCCTTAGTATTTAAAAAAACCAAAACCTTATCCTTTCCACTACAGCATGCTGTGCTACCCAAAACACTATTCCCAAGTGAATCCTTGTAAACAGTGTGGAAGGGGCAGCAATGTCAGATGGAATAATCAGAAATCTTGTGCTTTCACGACCAGAATCACTAGGACTGTGGTGGCGAACCTTTGGCACTCCAGATGTTATGGACTACAATTCCCATCAGCCCCTGCCAGCAGGGCCAATTGGCCCTGCTGGCAGGGGCTGATGGGAATTGTAGTCCATAACATCTGGAGTGCCAAAGGTTCGCCACCACTGCACTAGGATGTTGTGGGTTTTCTGGGTTGTATGGCTGTGTTCCAGTAGTATTTACTCCTGACGGTTCGCCTTAATCTGTGGCTGTCATCTTCAGGACATAGGATCCAGCCCTCTGGGGAGGCAAAAAAGGATTATGAGGAACGCATGGCTGTGAACATCAAAACCAGCAACAAACAGTTCTTCAAGTACATCAAAAGCAGGAAGCCAAAGGCGGTAGCTGCAGGGCCCGCTAGGATGACACAGGAAACAAAGGGTGCGCTAAAAGAAGATGACAGGAGATTTGCAGTGAAAAGCTTTCATTCACCCTGCATCTGTCTTCACCCAAGAGGTGATGGAGGGAAAATTCTGCACTGAACCAGTAAGGTTTTAGGAGGTTAAATCCGATAAACTAACGAAGAGAGGGTAGATGGCGAAGAAGTTCTGCCATTGATAAATCCAAACGCTACTAAACTTCTTCATACCAGATTGTATTCACCCTAAGAGTTCTTAAAGAGCCTCAGCTAATGAAATTGCTGATGTTCTCAATTTCTAATAAGCGCAAGTAAACTTATCCGGAAATCAGGCTCCATCCCTAGCGACTGGAAGATGGCCACACTGCCACACCAATCTTTAAGAAAGGATCAGGGGACCTGGAAATTACAGGCCAGTCAGCTTCTGATGATCTGCCCTAAATAAGAATCGCATGTTAAAGATAAAATGAGGAAAACATGTACAAAAAGAAAAAAACCTGCTGAGAAAGAGTTCAAGCATGGCTTCTTTGCAGAGGCAAATCCTGTCTTACAAACTTACCAGAGTTCTTGAGTATGTAAAGAGGTATAAGGTAAACCAGTGACATTGTCTACTTGGATTTCAAATAGCTTTTGACAAAGTTCCTCACCAGTAGACTACTTAGAAATCCTTCAGCAACAAGGGAATGAGGGAAGTCCTCCTAAGGATTAAAACTGGCTGGAGAAACAGGAAGCAAAGAGTGGGTGTAAATGAAATTTCACAATGGAGAGATGTGGGGAGTGGTGTCCCCCAAGGATCCTCAGATTGGGACCAGTGCCTTGCAACTCATTCAGTAAAAACACCCAAAGTAGTGGGAAGGCAGTGGCTGCTGGTAGACAGATGTTCAAATTCAGGTGAGAACCATGTTGATTACAGGGTCCAAGACCTTGATAAATTAGGTGAGTGGGCGAAAATGGCAAATGCAGTTCAATGTAGCAAAATGCAAAGTGATGCCATAGGGGCAAAAAAAATCCAAACTTTACACGCTTAAGGAATAAAAGCACGTCACAGACCATATGGACGGGCTGCCTTAATTGAGAAGTTCCATGGAATACAACCGTGTATGGCAGCTGTGAAAAGGCAAACTCTACGCTGGGGATAATCAGAAAGGAATTGATAATAAAACTGCAAAAGATTGTCATGCCCTTATATAAAAGTGGTGCATCACACTTGGAGTTCTGTGTTCAGTTCCTGCCTGGCATCTCAAAAAAGGATATTGAAGAGATAGAAAAAGTGCAGAGAAGGGCAACGAGGGATGATTGAGGTGGACTGGAGCGGCTCTTTATGAGGAAAGGCTGCAGCCGCTTTTGGGACTCTTTAGTTTGGAGAGGAGACGCCTGAGGGATGGTGATTAGCCCATAAAATTGGCGCATGGGGTAGAATGCTGACAGAGAGAAATTTTTTCTTTTCTCACAATACTAGAACCAGGGGGCATTCATTGAAAATGCTGGGGAAGAATTAGACTATCAAAGGAAACACCTTCACGCAACGTGATTGCGTTTGAATATGTGCTGCTACAGGAGGCGGTGATGGCCACTAACCTGATAGTTTTTAAAGGGCCGGAGATTTATGGAGGAGAAGCCATCATGCATTACCAATCTTGATCCTCTTTGATCTGAGATTGTACGCCTTAATGAAACCAGTGCTCGAGCAACAGCCGTAGAAGTGGCCATTGTTTTCATATCCTATGTGGAATCTCTAAAGCAGAACGGTGGGCCACTGCGAGTAGCAGAGAGCTGGACTAGATGGACTCTGGTCTGATCCAGCTGGCTTGTTCTTATGTTCTTATGTTCTTATGTGTGGCTTTTAAATCACTGGTTTGCTTTACACTTACAGATTTTTAAATCAGGCTACTTTAAAGGGAAATAGAGATGTATTTCATAATTTTTAAATCATTTTATTATCTGCCCTGCCCCAAACTTTCTCCACTCATCCTCCACTCAACTCGCTTTGATAAATCCTGACTCAGGACTAACTAAAATGACCATTCATCTCTCCCCCTAGTTTCTTTCAGGTGGCATTCTCCCCTTCCCTATCTCCAACCACATATTACTAAGCTAGTGGAAGAAGGCTTCAAACCATAAATGTGCCCTAATCCAATTATTGTAAACAAGCTAATTCCTATAGCTTAATGCAGAAAACATGCTTTGTATGCAAAAAGCCTCAAACTTAATCCCCAGCATAACCAACTAAAGGAACTAGGGAGCAAAGTGGTGAAAGATTTTCCTGCCTGAGAGAGCTTTTCTTAAGGTTAATATAGATTTATCCATTTTTGGGCATTATCTCGGTGCTCAGAATTCTTGACTCCATCAGTTCTTTTGCTTTGATTGCTGTATGTTCTAAAAAATGTATGAAAGAGATATCTCAACAAGCAATAACTTTCTCCATCTAGGAAAAGGGTTGCAAGTGCCAGATTTAAGTGTTCAGCACATAGCATTCCTCTCATAAACCACTAAACAAATATAAATGTCTTAGGTTTTCTTCTGGGGATAATGTAGAGGAACAGAAGCATTGAACAGGAGCAAAGAAGAGTAGTAATATCCGTGACCACAAGAGATACTTGAAAATCAACAAATGATACCTTTATGTGAAAAAAAAAATCCAGACGCAAACATTCAGTGGTAGTCAGAAACAATAAATGCTCAAGTGAGATTCATTTCTAGGACATAAAACTACACTAAGTAAAACTCTCTGGAATTCAAACTGCTGAAGAGGAACTGTTTCCAGTAAGAGACTGTCTCTGTAACTTTAAACTCTTTGCTCTGTTCTCCACTAAATAGAAGCCACAGGGCAGCAACGGATACAGGAATTTCTTTCTCCCTCCAAACTGATAATGCAGCTCCTGGCCACGTAGCACACAATGGTCAAAGGATATGTTCACAAATCTGAGTCCATTCACTACCATATTAGTTCAGAAGATGCAGCACTGGGGACTACCAGCTATAAAACTGTCCATTAATTCTGTCAATTAAAGATGTTTTACAGTGTCAAATGAAACAGCAGAGTTCAGGCTAGGAGATAAATCAAGGTTTGCAATTACATTAATAAACCTGGGAGAATCCTTAGGCTACCTCTGAATGGAAAGATTCCCTGGAAAAGATCTTCTTAAGTGATGCAGCCAGCACTTCTTGATGGCCATGAAAGCCATGTTAATATATGGTCCACACATAGTGTAGGTTGTCACTTTTATTTGGTTTCCTGTACCATTTTTTTTTTGCTATCGAGTCACAGCTGACCTATGACAACCCTGTAAGGGTTTCAAGGAAAGAGACCTTCAGAAGTGGTTTGCCATTGCCTGCCTCCATGCCATGAGCCTGGTATTCCTTGGAAGTCTCCAATCAAAATAGTAGCCAGGTCTAGGCTGAGGGTTAATGACTGGCCCAAGTTTCCATGATGCAAGTGGGGATTTGAACTTAGGTTTGCCAAGTCCTAGTCTGACATCTTTACTACGACACCATGCTGGCTCTCATTCCTGTACCATACCACAGTTAAATGATTCAATGTGGGAAGATTTCTAATCACTGTGGACAGATCAGTGCCTGGTGAGATTTACACAGATATCTTCCTGCAACCTCCAAAGTGGGTCCACCCTCATAGGCTGATGAACCATAATGCCCTCAGAGAGTTTCCTGCTGTGATACCTGAAGGTCTTGAGGACACTTCTGGTGGATCTATGGAATTGTAAGTTTTTCAAGTGGTCGATAAACTGCTCCCAGGCACCTTCTTCAAAACATCCTGAGAACGTTCAGCTCCCTGGCTTACTATGGAGTCAAGAGCAATGAAAGAAGTAAGACAGACAAAATAAAAACAGCAGAAAATTTGTAGCAAATATGACTAAACACAAGTTAGAGCTTATTATCAAGCCTACTCAATGATGGTGATGTGTTCTTACTTTATCACCACCATTGTTTTCATGACTTCTGGCTGTGTGTTGGCCAAGTTGTCTCATGGCATAAGTGGGTTTTTTTTAATCTGTCCCTCAATTAAACTGACTCTGACTGATCCATAACTCATCTAGACTAACAATGCAGCAATTCAATCAACATGTTATCAGAGCACCATCTAATCAGTTGATTAAAATAACTGTCATTTAATTAAGAATGAGTGGCTTGAATGTGAATATTTCCTCAGAATAAAATATTTCCACACATAAAGCATACCACTCTGGACTACAAAATTCTCCTCAAGTGCTGTATCTGGGGTGGGGGTCCCCCCTGCTCTCCATTCAGAGACATGCTCCCCGATCCAAACCAGTATGGCACAAAACTGCTCTGAGAAGCACAGCTGACATTTTCAGTGCTTAGCCCTTGATCTTCAAGGC
This sequence comes from Sphaerodactylus townsendi, assembly GCF_021028975.2. Taxonomy (NCBI): domain Eukaryota; kingdom Metazoa; phylum Chordata; class Lepidosauria; order Squamata; family Sphaerodactylidae; genus Sphaerodactylus; species Sphaerodactylus townsendi. Next base: position 50,254,295 of record NC_059426.1, read on the forward strand.
TAATTAAAGCTGGGGGAGTGGGGAATCAGTCCTTTGGCTCCAGGAATTAATAACTGACTTTCAGAAGGTTAATACCAAGGACCCTAAAGCAGGCAGTTATGAAACCTGTCCTGAAAAAGCCATCTGCGGATCCAAACAAACTAATATTTCTTGTGGTAATTATCATTTTTTGACCAAGATGCTCTAGTAAATGGCAGCTGGGTGTCTTCAGATATTTATGAATGAGACTGCTAGTTTGACCCTTAAAGGTACAGTAACTCTGTCCTCCTTTGCATCCGATCATCACACATGGGAGCAATTTAACAGTGTACTTCAGATGGCAGTTGTGCTGTGTGATCCAGCCTTATTAAGTGTGCCTGCTAAGAATACTGACACTTTTTGTGTTCCTTACAGTGCCATCTTATACAGTCCATTGACTTAAGACTGGAGCAACTGCCTAAGATTGCACTGTTGGTAAACTAAGCCAGAGGAATCACTTGTCATTTCACAAGGATTTGATGTTACTGATTCAGACACGGTTCATTTTCTTGCAGCCCCACCATTTGCCAGTTTTCCTCAGTAAATTAAAACAGCTAAGGATCTGCTCAGGTGAAAAGGTGAATGAGAAAGGATTTACAAGCCTATTAAACAGAGTGCCTTGTAAAAGAAGGGCTTGGAGTCTGATCAGAGATTGATTAAGTCACAACAATAGGAGAAGAATCGTTCCCTTTCACTGTGTTCAGTAAAATAATGAGGAATGTGATAAAATGCCATTTTCAGAGACCAAAAATGGAATATTTAAGAATGTATTGAATCCTTTAAAAAAGTCAACTGCGGCAACGTAATTAGAAAATGTCACAGACTGCATTAAAACTATCATAAGTAGCCCTGAGAAATGCAAGGGCAGTTACTAGGCTAAACCAATCCGATAAAGACATCTTTATTTTAATTTGTCAGCTTTTATTCGACAGGAAAAGGACTACACTGTCAGCTCATATTGCTTATCTAATTCACTGACCAGCATGTAATTGCAGTTACAACTTATTTTATGTAGTATAAGCTGAACTGCTTCTCATGTCTGCTGAGTAAAAAATGATACAGTACTTATTCTTGCAAAGGCACAGTGACATTTGCTCACACACTTTGACACGCAATGCATATGTACATGGGGAAAATAGGCTACTTTGGATAATGATCACATATCAGAGGATATAATGGCAGTGATGCTAAATATCAATCTCTTCATTCCAGGAGTAATAAGGTGTGTATGGGTGCTTAATAATGGTAGCAATTATAACAACAGCTTCAGTGTAAAAATTTAGCTGTCCTGTCATCAGTGTATTTTTGTGTAGGTCATTCACTGTCACTGAACAAGTGGGGGTTTTTATAGCAAAACATGAAGTAAACTGTGACCCCACGGTCCAAATCTTGATCTGAGATTGCAAATTCCTTAACAGACCAGGTGCTCAGGAGCAACAGCCGCAAAAGGCCATTGCTTTCACATCCTGCATGTGAGCTCCCAAAGGCACCTGGTGGGCCACTGCGAGTAGCAGAGAGCTGGACTAGATGGACTCTGGTCTGATCCAGCTGGCTTGTTCTTATGTTCTTAAGTTCTTAAAAAGCGCGTGATACTCATGGGAAAAGTCCCGGTTTGGGCGAAGAGTCCCCATGGCTCCAGTGTCCAATTCGGCTCCATCCTGGCTCTGGCATGCACTCTCCCCCTTGGCAAGGAAGTGCAACTTTTTGAAAAACATGGGGCAAAGCCAAATCGGTGGGGAGACACAGGGGAAAGCATAGGTTTATTTTTCTCGCTCTAGGGGGTGATGTGAAACGTTCCAACCAATCAGAGCACAGTAGGCTGTGCACAGAATGCATGCAGCCTTTTGTGTGTGTGTGTGCGCGCGTGCATGCGTGCGTGCGCTGGTCGTGGCTACGAAGGAACGAAAATACGAAGCTATATCTGTGAGCTTGAATTGTTTATGCATGGCTACGTTTGAACGTAAAAACGTGAATAATAACGTGAATAAAAAAGGGGAGGGGTATTGTTCCTGCCCCAACACAATATGACAGCCTATCAGAACAGCTGCACAGGTGCAGTGAAAAAGGCTACATGCGCGTCTACGTAGCGATGTAGCTGCACGCAAAATTTTGTTTTAAAAAAAGCAGAGGAAAGGGTCATTGTTCCCACCCCACTCCAACACAACAGCCAATCAAACGAGAAACAAAAGATCCACTGAGCAGATCGTGTGTTCATGGGAAATGTTGCATTGCTTGAAATGGATTAATTTTGAGGTCCTCAATAGAAGCAGGCTGTGGTGGGGAGGGAGAAACCCCAATAAAAAGGTGCTATATCTTCTGGAACTGGGATGTACCGGGTTTAGTTTCCCAGTGGAGATTCCCCCTATGTGTACTACTGTACACAGAGATAGCAAAATTAAACAATATTTTGAGACTTATGACATTATTTTTTAAGTAACAACCATCTAGACTGCATCATAATGTGTAAAAATTTTAAGAACTCTGAAGAAAATGAATAAAGAGCTCGTCTTGCCAGTTTGTAAATGTCTTCATTAGCTCTTTAAAAAAGAAAGAAAACCTCCACTTCTTCTTGAAGATACCAAAGAAGGGTCATTTACAGAAACTAAAAACACATTACAAAGCTCTTGTACAAGGCTCAAATAATATCCGCCTTGAAAAGCTGAGATTAATTTTTGGCATAGACAGTGACCACCAGACATAACAGCAGCAAATCATGATTTCATTACCGCCAGTCTGGAGAATTACTTTAGGCAGTGCTATTACTATTCTTCAAGATCAACCTAGTACACTTAGGCTGAATATTTGTAGTTGACGTCTAGCATAAGTAGTGTTGGCACAACTCCAGCCTCTTTCCATATGATCACGGTCTAGCCTGACAGTCTGACTTGCAGTACAAAGCTCTGAGAAGTGAGGCTTTTATTATCATGGACAGATATTGTTGATTCAAAAGAAAAAGTCAGTTCTATTTCCAATTTGTTGGATGGCTTTGAAGGGAAAACAGTAGTTAATGGATAATCAATTGCAGAGGATTCCATGGAAACTGTACTATGAACTTGCTTATATAGTTCCATTAGCTTGTCTAACAATATGAAGGAAGAAACTATAACTACAGCTATCCATTAGCGCCATAATTGTTGAATATGTATTATTTGGGATAATGTCTGAGTGCACATTGAAAAGAACAGCAGCTGAATAAAATGGAAATACAAAACAAATTGTTTGCTGCGTAGCCAGCCTCTTTTTTATTTGAAAAATTTATACCCCACCTCTCCATATAATGTACCCAAGACAGTTTGCAACAAATCAAAAAATAGTAAAATCATAACTATCCAGTAAAATATCATTATGAAGATGCCTCTCAACTACTTAGATTATTCCACACCTGGGGCCACAAAATAGAAGGTACTATTAAACAAAAATGATGTAGAACAGTTACAATAGCACCATGGAGACCAACAAGATTTTCAGGGTATAAGCTTTTGAGAGTCAACGCTCCCTTCATCTTTATATCCCAGTCAAAAGGTAGGAAGGGTGTTATAAAGAAGGATGCAAATGTATAGTGCATACTGTTATCAACTTGATTACTGCAGAGGGGAAATTGAATCATAGTGTGGAAGGAAAGCAGATGCAATAAACAGTATTACTTCCCACTTTCTAGCAGATTTACAGGAGGCAAATCAGATCTTGAAGCCAGTCCGGAAGAACCTATGCCCCACAGAGCCACACCAGCCTACATCTGTAGGTAAGCAGAACTGGGGACATTCTGGGGGCAGAGCTGACTTTAGTCAGCTTCCGTGGGGCTTTCATGCCAGGAACTCCCCTGGCACAGCCCTCAGATAAATGTCATTAATACAGTGCTGTAAGTCTGTTTCCTCTTCGGGGCTCTTCATGTGGCAGAAGGGATTTTGAATTTGCTTCCTGCTTGCACCACCCAGGCCCCTTTGGAGGCGGGGCTATCTCTGGACACAGTGCAGCTCCCCCCACCTCATCTGGATTATGCAGTTAAACTCTAGGTCCCAAGGTTTATCAGGGGCAAAGGAAAGGGGAACTGTGCCCAGGGTGCGCGCGCCCTGCACCCCTGCTGCAGTGCCACCCACCCCTGCCTTGCATCGCGACACCCCCCCCATCCCGTGGGTGCTACGCCAGTGAAGTTTATAAAAAATTCACATTGCATAGGATGACTGTAGAGAGCAGAATCTAGTTCTATGAACATATACTGAAAAATACAGTACTCAGTATCAAACAACGTGGTGAAATGCTTTCCACCCCAGAATTAGTGCCATAGTTCAGTGCTACATGTTTAGTGCTACATAATTTCCCTGTTTTCCCATGACCATTTGCTCTGATTAGTGCTCTGTATTAGTGCTGAAGCAGTTAACTCTTTGTCTATTTCTAAGTGCCTCAGTCGACATTTGATTCCATCTCTTCTCCTTAATATTATATTAAGAGTAAAATAGATTAACTAGACAGCAGATTAATAAGGAAATTTTGTAATAAACTAGCGGGCCCGGCCACGCGTTGCTGTGGCTCAGTCTGGTGAAGTGGAAAAGAAAGAAAAGGGAAAGCAAACATGGGTCATTGCACAATGCTTGCAAGGGAGGGGAGGGGCAAGGGCCCCCTCACTCCCCTCCCTCTCTCCTGTTCCCTTGCATGGCACCCCACCCCGTCCCTCCCTAACGTTCCCCTTCCTCTGCTAGGGTGGGCGGGCCATGTCCAGGTGGCAGGCCCTGTCCCTTTCATTCCCTTCCCTTGCAGGCAAATTACCTAGCTTAAAACACGCTGGGAGGCATGAGGTACGTTGTGTTCAGATTTCAGAGCGTTTGGTCCAGCAAATCCCCGGACCCTCCCTCACCTTCCCCTTCCGCCGCTAGGATGGGTAGGCCATGTCCAGATGGTGGGCACCATCCCTTTCACTCCAGATGGCAGTGGTTTTCAAGGAAGGCATGGTTGTTTCCCTTGTATCAGAGGGTGTTGCTTTGATGGCCAGCAGATGGGGCTGTAGCAGAACAGAACTGTGTTTCCAACTGTCACAGGTGTGGCACGTACACAATAACTGGCACAGTTGTGACATGTTCGCAACAGGAGGTGTGGAAACAGTATGGAAACCTGGCTGCACGCAAATGCAACGTTGTGTGAAAATTTCAAAGCAATCGGTACAGTAGTTTGGGAGATTACCTTCAGCAGGAGCGCAGATTTTCAGCGCAATCCTAACAGTCCACCCCCTTGAATGGGGGGGCCAGGAGTTGACTCTGCTTTGGGTGATCTCATTTTCCGCTCCCCCGAGTCCTTCTTGGAGGGGGCGGGACCACATGAGGGACCCCAGCAGCGCCACCTTTTATTGCAGATCCCCCAGCAGCCCTGCTGAGCTCCAGGGACTTTCCTGGCAGATGGCAGCTTGGCTGAGTCCACGTGAGAAAGGCGATCTCAGGTTTTAAAGGAGTTATTACCTGCAGCCCTGCAAGGTTGCACTCGTCGGGGCTGTTTGATGGGGAGGCTGGATGGGTGGGAATTGTTTGCTTCTTCATTGCCAAGGAGGGCAGGAGCTCATGAGGAAAGCCTTGCACATGGATCTTGGAAGGTTACTTACTTCAGAGTAAGCCAGTGGAAGATAAGCTTGTAGATCGTGGAAGGGAGTAAGGCCGGGATCATCTTCAGCCATGGGTTGCCAACTCCCAGCGGGCAAATCCCAGGACATTTGGGGGGAAAATTCTCAGAAGCTGTGGCTTTTGGGACTAGGGTGGGGGACATGCTCAGTGAGGAATATGGCTGTTGAGTCCACCCTCCATGGCAGACATTTTCTCGGGGGGGGGGGGAGTTCTGCCTCCCCTGAAAGTTGACAACCCCATTAAAGGCACTAATTTTGATCCACCATCCAAGTGGAATTTGAGGGGGTTCTTTTGGGAGGGCATAATCAGTGTCTTTCAACACAAGAAAAGAGAAATGTGTGAAACGGGGTTTTTACTGTTGGACATTTGAATCACGTACAAAACAAACTTTTTACCCCCCCCTTTTTTTTTTTGCTTGGATGGGTAAAAATGGGCGCCAAAGAAGGGAACTTCTCTCTGCATGAGAATATATACAGTGTTATCTTCATTTTAGATGTCAAAAAGTATTTGCGGCTCCAAGTGTTTTCTTTTCCGTGGAAAACGGGTCCAAATGGCTCTTTGAGCGCTAAAGGTTGCTGACCCCTGCTGTAGACTGTGTCTTCTCTTGGTTGCTTTCATATGCAACTTATCCCTGAAATCAGGCTCCATCCCTGAAGACTGGAAGATGGACAATGTCACACCATTCTTTAAGAAAGGGTCTAGGGGGGACCCGGGAAATTACAGGCCAGTCAGTTTGACATCTGTTCCTGGTAAATTAGTAGAATCTATCATTAAAGATAAAATTATTAAAAATGTAGAAAAGCAAGACCTGCTGAGAAAGAGTCAGCATGGCTTTTGCAGAGGCAAATCCTGTATTACAAACTTACTAGAGTTCTTTGAGGGTGTAAATAGACATGTGGATAAGGGGGAACCGGTGGACATTGTCTACTTGGATTTCCAAAAGGCTTTTGACAAAGTTCCTCACCAGAGACTATTGAGAAAACTCAGCAATGAAGGAATAAGAGGGGAAGTCTTCTTATGGATTACAAACTGGTTGAGAATCAGGAAGCAAAGAGTGGGTATAAATGGGAAATTCTCACAATGAAGAGATGTAGAGAGTGGTGTACCCCGAGGATCTGTTTTGGGACCAGTGCTCTTTAACCTATTCATATATGACCTGGAAGTAGGGGTGGGTAGCGTGGTGGCCAAGTTTGCAGATGATACCAAATTATGTAGGGTGGTGAGAACTGCAAAGGATTGCGAAGAGCTCCAAGCAGACCTTGATAAATTAGGTGAGTGGGCTAAGAAATGGCAAATGCAGTTCAATGTAGCAAAATGTAAAGTGATGCACATAGGGGCAAAAAATCCAAACTTCACATACATGCTACAGGGGTCAGTGCTATCAGTCACAGACCAGGAAAGGGATTTGGGCATCTTAGTTGATAGTTCCATGGGAATGTCAACTCAATACATAGCAGCTGTGAAAAAGGCAAACTCTATGCTGGGGATAATTAGGAAAGGAATTGATAATAAAACTGCAAAGATTGTCATGCCCTTATATAAAGCAGTGGTGCGACCACACTTAGGAATACTGTGTTCAGTTCTGGTTGCCACATCTCAAAAAGGATATCGAAGAGATAGAAAAAGTGCAGAGAAGGGCAACGAGGATGATTGAGGGACTGGAGCACCTTCCTTATGAGGAGAGGCTGCAGTGTTTGGGACTCTTTAGTTTGGAGAGGAGACTTCTGAGGGGGGATATGATTGAAGTCTACAAAATTATGCATGGGATAGAAAATGTTGACAGAGAGAAATTCACGCAATGTGTGATTGGTGTTTGGAATATGCGGCCACAGGATGTAGTGATGGTCACTAACCTGAATAGCTTTAAAAGGCGCTTGGACACATTTATGGAGGAGAAGTCGATCTCTGGCTACCAATCTTGATCCTTCTTGATCTGAGGTTGCAAATGTTTTAGCAGACCAGGTGCTCAGGAGCAGCAGCAGCAGAAGGCCATTGCTTTCACCTCCTGCATGTGAGCTCCCAAAGGCACCTGGTGGGCCACTGTGAGTAGCAGAGTGCTGGACTAGATGGACTCTGGTCTGATCCAGCAGGCTCTTTCTTATGTTCTTATGCTTTCAAGTGTCTTGCTTCCTTTCAGTTCTTTCAGTCTTTGTCCAGTTCTAACTGCTGCAAAACATAACTTGTGCTCTTTGGACCACCATATAATAATATGGACATCACGAATATTCCGGTCTCCAACTACCCTCCAACTCACTCTGACTGACTGGGTAGAACTAAAACAGGAGATTGCTGGGTAAAGAAAGGGAACTGCCTATTGGGAAATGTCTTAAAGGGACAGGGGCTAACTAAAATACCCTCCCTTAGAAGACTTAGCAATGAACTAAAACCATGCTAACTATGGGGAAACTAAAGCTTAACGGGGAAATAACAAAAGCCTCTGTAGAGGCATGACAGTAATACTTCTGAGGAGTGGAATACAAAAAGTCTTAACTGAGAATGACTTACAGGTCTCTCTCTGGTGAGCTCCACCAAATGATTTAAGGAGCAACTCTAATAAATCCTGAAGCAATTCATACCCAAGTCTTCCCAACCAGAAGATGGCAGCCTTAAAAGACTGTTTCAGGAAGAAAATGTAACACTAGCATAAGTTCAACAGAAACAAAAAGGAAACTGCTTTTGAGTCCAGAAACAATGAGATATAGAATGATAAAGCCAGAAGGCAAAAAGTTATTTTAGGTTTCTACTTAAAATAAAACACACAAATATTGAGGGAGCTGAAGAAAAATCTCTGCTGACCCCTGCATGGCCTAGCAACTGAAACTTTGGATGATTGACTGAACGACAATTCATGCAGGTGTACAGTAAGCGTAAACTTAAACACTATACATCAAGAACTGTACAAAGACCTATGTATGTCACCTTAAGTGTCATACATGACATGAAGCACAGAAAGCAAGCCGGTAAGTTTAGCGTTTTATAGTCCTCATATCACTGAATAGAGGGTGCACTTGACAATAAAAGTTCTGAATACCAGTGTAATCCAAATTTTAAATGTAAAACATCCATTTTATTTTACTTTGGCCAAAAAGCAGATAACAGATTAAAAAAGGAAGATGCAGGCAAATATATTAGCAACTTGCCTTCACCCTCATTCCTACTGGTGGGGACTACTTCCGCTGTCGCTAAGCAACGGTCCCAGACTTACCTAGAGCCACATCTGTAGCCCAGGGCTGGGAGGATAGCTCATTGCTCTTCCAGGATGGGAGTGTCAGGCAGTCCTAATGAAAAGGAATCAGCTGGATTAGCTCACTTTCAGCCAAATCCACACTTATCCTATAATACAGAACTGTGATGGAATAATACTGTAAAACTAGCAGAATCACACCTACATGTTAAAATCGGCCTTTGATCTCAAGACCTCCGGATGGAGAAACCAAAAGGTCATGGAAATGTACCCAGGACAGGAAGATGCCCAAATAAGGCACTTCAAATAAGCTTTGCGGACCTCATGGCAAGGGAGAAAGTTTTCTTGGAGACTAAAAACAAAGGCTATGGTGACTCTATCATGGGCTAAACTAAGAAAAACACCTCTTGGCTGGACGTCCCGAGAGATCCATAAGACTGTATTCAGCTGAGCCATTTCTCTAATTGCATTTATGTTTTATTTCTTTGTTTTGAACTTTTACAATAAAATAGTTGAGTACTCAGCTGGTTGGAGTTATTGGAGAAAGGACCCAGATTTTTACTGAAACAAGCTCCCAGGCTTGGTTTCATTATCAGTACTATTCCATCACAGGAACCTATTCAGCATCCTGCAGAAGGGGCACATCAGAACTAATCACAGGACAGTCCTCCCTTCTCATCAACGTGGGCTGTGTTTTGGGACCAGCTTATTTTTCTTTGAATGGTATTTGAAATTCTTGAGCTTGCTCATTAGCCAGCCATTTGGGATTGCTCTGCACACACCCTGCTTCTCAATACCCATCTTAATGTCAGCTGCAAACTTTCTCAGCAAACATTTTACAGTGTCATTACAATTGTAAATGATATAATGGATGTTGAACTAAGGAATTAACCTGACAAAGTCTGCCATTCACAGTGATGCTTTCTGGTATCTCTTTTTCTCAGCTGTACAAAAGATAATTTTAATTCATAAAATGTGAACCTAATTGTTCTATATGATGCATCTTTAATTGAAAAATATAATATTATATTACAAATGCCTTTATCAACCAGCCTGTTAATCTTGTCACAAACAGGATTGTTTAGGAAAAGTATTTTCAATTAAACCATGTTGACTCACATCAACTATTTTATTTTTCAACGAATTGTCTAGCCAGGATTCATCATTAAACTGGAATTTTCCTTTACCCATTTCTTTAACTACTTTAAAATGCAGAAAACCAGAGTCACCACTCTCTAGAACCATGGTGGCGAACCTTTGGCACTCCAGATGTTATGGACTACAATTCCCATCAGCCCCTTCCAGCATGGCCAATTGGCCATGCTGGAGGGGGGTGGGGGGGGGGGGGGGCGGGGGGGGGTTGGGGTGGGGGGGGGGGGGGGGGGTGTGGCGGGGTGGGGGGGGGGGGGGGGGGGGGGGGGGTGGGGGGGGGGGGGGGTGGGGGGGGGGGGGGGTGGGGGGGGGGGGGGGTGGGGGGGGGGGGGGGTGGGGGGGGGGGGGGGTGGGGGGGGGGGGGGGTGGGGGGGGGGGGGGGTGGGGGGGGGGGGGGGTGGGGGGGGGGGGGGGTGGGGGGGGGGGGGGGTGGGGGGGGGGGGGGGTGGGGGGGGGGGGGGGTGGGGGGGGGGGGGGGTGGGGGGGGGGGGGGGTGGGGGGGGGGGGGGGTGGGGGGGGGGGGGGGTGGGGGGGGGGGGGGGTGGGGGGGGGGGGGGGTGGGGGGGGGGGGGGGTGGGGGGGGGGGGGGGTGGGGGGGGGGGGGGGTGGGGGGGGGGGGGGGTGGGGGGGGGGGGGGGTGGGGGGGGGGGGGGGTGGGGGGGGGGGGGGGTGGGGGGGGGGGGGGGTGGGGGGGGGGGGGGGTGGGGGGGGGGGGGGGTGGGGGGGGGGGGGGGTGGGGGGGGGGGGGGGTGGGGGGGGGGGGGGGTGGGGGGGGGGGGGGGTGGGGGGGGGGGGGGGTGGGGGGGGGGGGGGGTGGGGGGGGGGGGGGGTGGGGGGGGGGGGGGGTGGGGGGGGGGGGGGGTGGGGGGGGGGGGGGGTGGGGGGGGGGGGGGGTGGGGGGGGGGGGGGGTGGGGGGGGGGGGGGGTGGGGGGGGGGGGGGGTGGGGGGGGGGGGGGGTGGGGGGGGGGGGGGGTGGGGGGGGGGGGGGGTGGGGGGGGGGGGGGGTGGGGGGGGGGGGGGGTGGGGGGGGGGGGGGGTGGGGGGGGGGGGGGGTGGGGGGGGGGGGGGGTGGGGGGGGGGGGGGGTGGGGGGGGGGGGGGGTGGGGGGGGGGGGGGGTGGGGGGGGGGGGGGGTGGGGGGGGGGGGGGGTGGGGGGGGGGGGGGGTGGGGGGGGGGGGGGGTGGGGGGGGGGGGGGGTGGGGGGGGGGGGGGGTGGGGGGGGGGGGGGGTGGGGGGGGGGGGGGGTGGGGGGGGGGGGGGGTGGGGGGGGGGGGGGGTGGGGGGGGGGGGGGGTGGGGGGGGGGGGGGGTGGGGGGGGGGGGGGGTGGGGGGGGGGGGGGGTGGGGGGGGGGGGGGGTGGGGGGGGGGGGGGGTGGGGGGGGGGGGGGGTGGGGGGGGGGGGGGGTGGGGGGGGGGGGGGGTGGGGGGGGGGGGGGGTGGGGGGGGGGGGGGGTGGGGGGGGGGGGGGGTGGGGGGGGGGGGGGGTGGGGGGGGGGGGGGGTGGGGGGGGGGGGGGGTGGGGGGGGGGGGGGGTGGGGGGGGGGGGGGGTGGGGGGGGGGGGGGGTGGGGGGGGGGGGGGGTGGGGGGGGGGGGGGGTGGGGGGGGGGGGGGGTGGGGGGGGGGGGGGGTGGGGGGGGGGGGGGGTGGGGGGGGGGGGGGGTGGGGGGGGGGGGGGGTGGGGGGGGGGGGGGGTGGGGGGGGGGGGGGGTGGGGGGGGGGGGGGGTGGGGGGGGGGGGGGGTGGGGGGGGGGGGGGGTGGGGGGGGGGGGGGGTGGGGGGGGGGGGGGGTGGGGGGGGGGGGGGGTGGGGGGGGGGGGGGGTGGGGGGGGGGGGGGGTGGGGGGGGGGGGGGGTGGGGGGGGGGGGGGGTGGGGGGGGGGGGGGGTGGGGGGGGGGGGGGGTGGGGGGGGGGGGGGGTGGGGGGGGGGGGGGGTGGGGGGGGGGGGGGGTGGGGGGGGGGGGGGGTGGGGGGGGGGGGGGGTGGGGGGGGGGGGGGGTGGGGGGGGGGGGGGGTGGGGGGGGGGGGGGGTGGGGGGGGGGGGGGGTGGGGGGGGGGGGGGGTGGGGGGGGGGGGGGGTGGGGGGGGGGGGGGGTGGGGGGGGGGGGGGGTGGGGGGGGGGGGGGGTGGGGGGGGGGGGGGGTGGGGGGGGGGGGGGGTGGGGGGGGGGGGGGGTGGGGGGGGGGGGGGGTGGGGGGGGGGGGGGGTGGGGGGGGGGGGGGGTGGGGGGGGGGGGGGGTGGGGGGGGGGGGGGGTGGGGGGGGGGGGGGGTGGGGGGGGGGGGGGGTGGGGGGGGGGGGGGGTGGGGGGGGGGGGGGGTGGGGGGGGGGGGGGGTGGGGGGGGGGGGGGGTGGGGGGGGGGGGGGGTGGGGGGGGGGGGGGGTGGGGGGGGGGGGGGGTGGGGGGGGGGGGGGGTGGGGGGGGGGGGGGGTGGGGGGGGGGGGGGGTGGGGGGGGGGGGGGGTGGGGGGGGGGGGGGGTGGGGGGGGGGGGGGGTGGGGGGGGGGGGGGGTGGGGGGGGGGGGGGGTGGGGGGGGGGGGGGGTGGGGGGGGGGGGGGGTGGGGGGGGGGGGGGGTGGGGGGGGGGGGGGGTGGGGGGGGGGGGGGGTGGGGGGGGGGGGGGGTGGGGGGGGGGGGGGGTGGGGGGGGGGGGGGGTGGGGGGGGGGGGGGGTGGGGGGGGGGGGGGGTGGGGGGGGGGGGGGGTGGGGGGGGGGGGGGGTGGGGGGGGGGGGGGGTGGGGGGGGGGGGGGGTGGGGGGGGGGGGGGGTGGGGGGGGGGGGGGGTGGGGGGGGGGGGGGGTGGGGGGGGGGGGGGGTGGGGGGGGGGGGGGGTGGGGGGGGGGGGGGGTGGGGGGGGGGGGGGGTGGGGGGGGGGGGGGGTGGGGGGGGGGGGGGGTGGGGGGGGGGGGGGGTGGGGGGGGGGGGGGGTGGGGGGGGGGGGGGGTGGGGGGGGGGGGGGGTGGGGGGGGGGGGGGGTGGGGGGGGGGGGGGGTGGGGGGGGGGGGGGGTGGGGGGGGGGGGGGGTGGGGGGGGGGGGGGGTGGGGGGGGGGGGGGGTGGGGGGGGGGGGGGGTGGGGGGGGGGGGGGGTGGGGGGGGGGGGGGGTGGGGGGGGGGGGGGGTGGGGGGGGGGGGGGGTGGGGGGGGGGGGGGGTGGGGGGGGGGGGGGGTGGGGGGGGGGGGGGGTGGGGGGGGGGGGGGGTGGGGGGGGGGGGGGGTGGGGGGGGGGGGGGGTGGGGGGGGGGGGGGGTGGGGGGGGGGGGGGGTGGGGGGGGGGGGGGGTGGGGGGGGGGGGGGGTGGGGGGGGGGGGGGGTGGGGGGGGGGGGGGGTGGGGGGGGGGGGGGGTGGGGGGGGGGGGGGGTGGGGGGGGGGGGGGGTGGGGGGGGGGGGGGGTGGGGGGGGGGGGGGGTGGGGGGGGGGGGGGGTGGGGGGGGGGGGGGGTGGGGGGGGGGGGGGGTGGGGGGGGGGGGGGGTGGGGGGGGGGGGGGGTGGGGGGGGGGGGGGGTGGGGGGGGGGGGGGGTGGGGGGGGGGGGGGGTGGGGGGGGGGGGGGGTGGGGGGGGGGGGGGGTGGGGGGGGGGGGGGGTGGGGGGGGGGGGGGGTGGGGGGGGGGGGGGGTGGGGGGGGGGGGGGGTGGGGGGGGGGGGGGGTGGGGGGGGGGGGGGGTGGGGGGGGGGGGGGGTGGGGGGGGGGGGGGGTGGGGGGGGGGGGGGGTGGGGGGGGGGGGGGGTGGGGGGGGGGGGGGGTGGGGGGGGGGGGGGGTGGGGGGGGGGGGGGGTGGGGGGGGGGGGGGGTGGGGGGGGGGGGGGGTGGGGGGGGGGGGGGGTGGGGGGGGGGGGGGGTGGGGGGGGGGGGGGGTGGGGGGGGGGGGGGGTGGGGGGGGGGGGGGGTGGGGGGGGGGGGGGGTGGGGGGGGGGGGGGGTGGGGGGGGGGGGGGGTGGGGGGGGGGGGGGGTGGGGGGGGGGGGGGGTGGGGGGGGGGGGGGGTGGGGGGGGGGGGGGGTGGGGGGGGGGGGGGGTGGGGGGGGGGGGGGGTGGGGGGGGGGGGGGGTGGGGGGGGGGGGGGGTGGGGGGGGGGGGGGGTGGGGGGGGGGGGGGGTGGGGGGGGGGGGGGGTGGGGGGGGGGGGGGGTGGGGGGGGGGGGGGGTGGGGGGGGGGGGGGGTGGGGGGGGGGGGGGGTGGGGGGGGGGGGGGGTGGGGGGGGGGGGGGGTGGGGGGGGGGGGGGGTGGGGGGGGGGGGGGGTGGGGGGGGGGGGGGGTGGGGGGGGGGGGGGGTGGGGGGGGGGGGGGGTGGGGGGGGGGGGGGGTGGGGGGGGGGGGGGGTGGGGGGGGGGGGGGGTGGGGGGGGGGGGGGGTGGGGGGGGGGGGGGGTGGGGGGGGGGGGGGGTGGGGGGGGGGGGGGGTGGGGGGGGGGGGGGGTGGGGGGGGGGGGGGGTGGGGGGGGGGGGGGGTGGGGGGGGGGGGGGGTGGGGGGGGGGGGGGGTGGGGGGGGGGGGGGGTGGGGGGGGGGGGGGGTGGGGGGGGGGGGGGGTGGGGGGGGGGGGGGGTGGGGGGGGGGGGGGGTGGGGGGGGGGGGGGGTGGGGGGGGGGGGGGGTGGGGGGGGGGGGGGGTGGGGGGGGGGGGGGGTGGGGGGGGGGGGGGGTGGGGGGGGGGGGGGGTGGGGGGGGGGGGGGGTGGGGGGGGGGGGGGGTGGGGGGGGGGGGGGGTGGGGGGGGGGGGGGGTGGGGGGGGGGGGGGGTGGGGGGGGGGGGGGGTGGGGGGGGGGGGGGGTGGGGGGGGGGGGGGGTGGGGGGGGGGGGGGGTGGGGGGGGGGGGGGGTGGGGGGGGGGGGGGGTGGGGGGGGGGGGGGGTGGGGGGGGGGGGGGGTGGGGGGGGGGGGGGGTGGGGGGGGGGGGGGGTGGGGGGGGGGGGGGGTGGGGGGGGGGGGGGGTGGGGGGGGGGGGGGGTGGGGGGGGGGGGGGGTGGGGGGGGGGGGGGGTGGGGGGGGGGGGGGGTGGGGGGGGGGGGGGGTGGGGGGGGGGGGGGGTGGGGGGGGGGGGGGGTGGGGGGGGGGGGGGGTGGGGGGGGGGGGGGGTGGGGGGGGGGGGGGGTGGGGGGGGGGGGGGGTGGGGGGGGGGGGGGGTGGGGGGGGGGGGGGGTGGGGGGGGGGGGGGGTGGGGGGGGGGGGGGGTGGGGGGGGGGGGGGGTGGGGGGGGGGGGGGGTGGGGGGGGGGGGGGGTGGGGGGGGGGGGGGGTGGGGGGGGGGGGGGGTGGGGGGGGGGGGGGGTGGGGGGGGGGGGGGGTGGGGGGGGGGGGGGGTGGGGGGGGGGGGGGGTGGGGGGGGGGGGGGGTGGGGGGGGGGGGGGGTGGGGGGGGGGGGGGGTGGGGGGGGGGGGGGGTGGGGGGGGGGGGGGGTGGGGGGGGGGGGGGGTGGGGGGGGGGGGGGGTGGGGGGGGGGGGGGGTGGGGGGGGGGGGGGGTGGGGGGGGGGGGGGGTGGGGGGGGGGGGGGGTGGGGGGGGGGGGGGGTGGGGGGGGGGGGGGGTGGGGGGGGGGGGGGGTGGGGGGGGGGGGGGGTGGGGGGGGGGGGGGGTGGGGGGGGGGGGGGGTGGGGGGGGGGGGGGGTGGGGGGGGGGGGGGGTGGGGGGGGGGGGGGGTGGGGGGGGGGGGGGGTGGGGGGGGGGGGGGGTGGGGGGGGGGGGGGGTGGGGGGGGGGGGGGGTGGGGGGGGGGGGGGGTGGGGGGGGGGGGGGGTGGGGGGGGGGGGGGGTGGGGGGGGGGGGGGGTGGGGGGGGGGGGGGGTGGGGGGGGGGGGGGGTGGGGGGGGGGGGGGGTGGGGGGGGGGGGGGGTGGGGGGGGGGGGGGGTGGGGGGGGGGGGGGGTGGGGGGGGGGGGGGGTGGGGGGGGGGGGGGGTGGGGGGGGGGGGGGGTGGGGGGGGGGGGGGGTGGGGGGGGGGGGGGGTGGGGGGGGGGGGGGGTGGGGGGGGGGGGGGGTGGGGGGGGGGGGGGGTGGGGGGGGGGGGGGGTGGGGGGGGGGGGGGGTGGGGGGGGGGGGGGGTGGGGGGGGGGGGGGGTGGGGGGGGGGGGGGGTGGGGGGGGGGGGGGGTGGGGGGGGGGGGGGGTGGGGGGGGGGGGGGGTGGGGGGGGGGGGGGGTGGGGGGGGGGGGGGGTGGGGGGGGGGGGGGGTGGGGGGGGGGGGGGGTGGGGGGGGGGGGGGGTGGGGGGGGGGGGGGGTGGGGGGGGGGGGGGGTGGGGGGGGGGGGGGGTGGGGGGGGGGGGGGGTGGGGGGGGGGGGGGGTGGGGGGGGGGGGGGGTGGGGGGGGGGGGGGGTGGGGGGGGGGGGGGGTGGGGGGGGGGGGGGGTGGGGGGGGGGGGGGGTGGGGGGGGGGGGGGGTGGGGGGGGGGGGGGGTGGGGGGGGGGGGGGGTGGGGGGGGGGGGGGGTGGGGGGGGGGGGGGGTGGGGGGGGGGGGGGGTGGGGGGGGGGGGGGGTGGGGGGGGGGGGGGGTGGGGGGGGGGGGGGGTGGGGGGGGGGGGGGGTGGGGGGGGGGGGGGGTGGGGGGGGGGGGGGGTGGGGGGGGGGGGGGGTGGGGGGGGGGGGGGGTGGGGGGGGGGGGGGGTGGGGGGGGGGGGGGGTGGGGGGGGGGGGGGGTGGGGGGGGGGGGGGGTGGGGGGGGGGGGGGGTGGGGGGGGGGGGGGGTGGGGGGGGGGGGGGGTGGGGGGGGGGGGGGGTGGGGGGGGGGGGGGGTGGGGGGGGGGGGGGGTGGGGGGGGGGGGGGGTGGGGGGGGGGGGGGGTGGGGGGGGGGGGGGGTGGGGGGGGGGGGGGGTGGGGGGGGGGGGGGGTGGGGGGGGGGGGGGGTGGGGGGGGGGGGGGGTGGGGGGGGGGGGGGGTGGGGGGGGGGGGGGGTGGGGGGGGGGGGGGGTGGGGGGGGGGGGGGGTGGGGGGGGGGGGGGGTGGGGGGGGGGGGGGGTGGGGGGGGGGGGGGGTGGGGGGGGGGGGGGGTGGGGGGGGGGGGGGGTGGGGGGGGGGGGGGGTGGGGGGGGGGGGGGGTGGGGGGGGGGGGGGGTGGGGGGGGGGGGGGGTGGGGGGGGGGGGGGGTGGGGGGGGGGGGGGGTGGGGGGGGGGGGGGGTGGGGGGGGGGGGGGGTGGGGGGGGGGGGGGGTGGGGGGGGGGGGGGGTGGGGGGGGGGGGGGGTGGGGGGGGGGGGGGGTGGGGGGGGGGGGGGGTGGGGGGGGGGGGGGGTGGGGGGGGGGGGGGGTGGGGGGGGGGGGGGGTGGGGGGGGGGGGGGGTGGGGGGGGGGGGGGGTGGGGGGGGGGGGGGGTGGGGGGGGGGGGGGGTGGGGGGGGGGGGGGGTGGGGGGGGGGGGGGGTGGGGGGGGGGGGGGGTGGGGGGGGGGGGGGGTGGGGGGGGGGGGGGGTGGGGGGGGGGGGGGGTGGGGGGGGGGGGGGGTGGGGGGGGGGGGGGGTGGGGGGGGGGGGGGGTGGGGGGGGGGGGGGGTGGGGGGGGGGGGGGGTGGGGGGGGGGGGGGGTGGGGGGGGGGGGGGGTGGGGGGGGGGGGGGGTGGGGGGGGGGGGGGGTGGGGGGGGGGGGGGGTGGGGGGGGGGGGGGGTGGGGGGGGGGGGGGGTGGGGGGGGGGGGGGGTGGGGGGGGGGGGGGGTGGGGGGGGGGGGGGGTGGGGGGGGGGGGGGGTGGGGGGGGGGGGGGGTGGGGGGGGGGGGGGGTGGGGGGGGGGGGGGGTGGGGGGGGGGGGGGGTGGGGGGGGGGGGGGGTGGGGGGGGGGGGGGGTGGGGGGGGGGGGGGGTGGGGGGGGGGGGGGGTGGGGGGGGGGGGGGGTGGGGGGGGGGGGGGGTGGGGGGGGGGGGGGGTGGGGGGGGGGGGGGGTGGGGGGGGGGGGGGGTGGGGGGGGGGGGGGGTGGGGGGGGGGGGGGGTGGGGGGGGGGGGGGGTGGGGGGGGGGGGGGGTGGGGGGGGGGGGGGGTGGGGGGGGGGGGGGGTGGGGGGGGGGGGGGGTGGGGGGGGGGGGGGGTGGGGGGGGGGGGGGGTGGGGGGGGGGGGGGGTGGGGGGGGGGGGGGGTGGGGGGGGGGGGGGGTGGGGGGGGGGGGGGGTGGGGGGGGGGGGGGGTGGGGGGGGGGGGGGGTGGGGGGGGGGGGGGGTGGGGGGGGGGGGGGGTGGGGGGGGGGGGGGGTGGGGGGGGGGGGGGGTGGGGGGGGGGGGGGGTGGGGGGGGGGGGGGGTGGGGGGGGGGGGGGGTGGGGGGGGGGGGGGGTGGGGGGGGGGGGGGGTGGGGGGGGGGGGGGGTGGGGGGGGGGGGGGGTGGGGGGGGGGGGGGGTGGGGGGGGGGGGGGGTGGGGGGGGGGGGGGGTGGGGGGGGGGGGGGGTGGGGGGGGGGGGGGGTGGGGGGGGGGGGGGGTGGGGGGGGGGGGGGGTGGGGGGGGGGGGGGGTGGGGGGGGGGGGGGGTGGGGGGGGGGGGGGGTGGGGGGGGGGGGGGGTGGGGGGGGGGGGGGGTGGGGGGGGGGGGGGGTGGGGGGGGGGGGGGGTGGGGGGGGGGGGGGGTGGGGGGGGGGGGGGGTGGGGGGGGGGGGGGGTGGGGGGGGGGGGGGGTGGGGGGGGGGGGGGGTGGGGGGGGGGGGGGGTGGGGGGGGGGGGGGGTGGGGGGGGGGGGGGGTGGGGGGGGGGGGGGGTGGGGGGGGGGGGGGGTGGGGGGGGGGGGGGGTGGGGGGGGGGGGGGGTGGGGGGGGGGGGGGGTGGGGGGGGGGGGGGGTGGGGGGGGGGGGGGGTGGGGGGGGGGGGGGGTGGGGGGGGGGGGG
The DNA here is from genome assembly GCF_021028975.2 of Sphaerodactylus townsendi. Lineage (NCBI taxonomy): Eukaryota > Metazoa > Chordata > Lepidosauria > Squamata > Sphaerodactylidae > Sphaerodactylus > Sphaerodactylus townsendi. The sequence continues at coordinate 50,273,035 of NC_059426.1, forward strand.
GGTGGGGGGGGGGGGGGGTGGGGGGGGGGGGGGGTGGGGGGGGGGGGGGGTGGGGGGGGGGGGGGGTGGGGGGGGGGGGGGGTGGGGGGGGGGGGGGGTGGGGGGGGGGGGGGGTGGGGGGGGGGGGGGGTGGGGGGGGGGGGGGGTGGGGGGGGGGGGGGGTGGGGGGGGGGGGGGGTGGGGGGGGGGGGGGGTGGGGGGGGGGGGGGGTGGGGGGGGGGGGGGGTGGGGGGGGGGGGGGGTGGGGGGGGGGGGGGGTGGGGGGGGGGGGGGGTGGGGGGGGGGGGGGGTGGGGGGGGGGGGGGGTGGGGGGGGGGGGGGGTGGGGGGGGGGGGGGGTGGGGGGGGGGGGGGGTGGGGGGGGGGGGGGGTGGGGGGGGGGGGGGGTGGGGGGGGGGGGGGGTGGGGGGGGGGGGGGGTGGGGGGGGGGGGGGGTGGGGGGGGGGGGGGGTGGGGGGGGGGGGGGGTGGGGGGGGGGGGGGGTGGGGGGGGGGGGGGGTGGGGGGGGGGGGGGGTGGGGGGGGGGGGGGGTGGGGGGGGGGGGGGGTGGGGGGGGGGGGGGGTGGGGGGGGGGGGGGGTGGGGGGGGGGGGGGGTGGGGGGGGGGGGGGGTGGGGGGGGGGGGGGGTGGGGGGGGGGGGGGGTGGGGGGGGGGGGGGGTGGGGGGGGGGGGGGGTGGGGGGGGGGGGGGGTGGGGGGGGGGGGGGGTGGGGGGGGGGGGGGGTGGGGGGGGGGGGGGGTGGGGGGGGGGGGGGGTGGGGGGGGGGGGGGGTGGGGGGGGGGGGGGGTGGGGGGGGGGGGGGGTGGGGGGGGGGGGGGGTGGGGGGGGGGGGGGGTGGGGGGGGGGGGGGGTGGGGGGGGGGGGGGGTGGGGGGGGGGGGGGGTGGGGGGGGGGGGGGGTGGGGGGGGGGGGGGGTGGGGGGGGGGGGGGGTGGGGGGGGGGGGGGGTGGGGGGGGGGGGGGGTGGGGGGGGGGGGGGGTGGGGGGGGGGGGGGGTGGGGGGGGGGGGGGGTGGGGGGGGGGGGGGGTGGGGGGGGGGGGGGGTGGGGGGGGGGGGGGGTGGGGGGGGGGGGGGGTGGGGGGGGGGGGGGGTGGGGGGGGGGGGGGGTGGGGGGGGGGGGGGGTGGGGGGGGGGGGGGGTGGGGGGGGGGGGGGGTGGGGGGGGGGGGGGGTGGGGGGGGGGGGGGGTGGGGGGGGGGGGGGGTGGGGGGGGGGGGGGGGGGGGGGGGGGGGGGGTGGGGGGGGGGGAGGGGGGGGGGGGGGGGGGGTGGGGGGGGGGGGGTGTGGGGGGGGGGGGGGGGGGGGGGGGGGAGGGGGGGGGGGGGGGGGGGGGGGGGGGGGGGGCGGGGGGGGGCGGGGGGGCGGGGGGGGGGGGGGGGGGGGGGGGGGGGGGTGGGGGGGGATGAAACCGTGGAGCACATCATCTGCTGTTGTAAGAAAATAGCCCAAACTGACTATCTTGAACGTCACAATAGGCTAGCAGCAATGGTGCACTGGAACCTTTGCAAAAAGTACGGCCTGCCCTGTAGCAAGACCTGGTACGAGCACAAGCCAGAGAAGACCACTTATTATTATTATTATTATTATTATTATTATTATTATTATTATTATTTCCATGATAGGGAAGGAAGCAGCTGCTGCAAAAGCCAAGACTCAAAAGAATCCAAGAGCTTGCTAGCCCTCCCGCCCATCATTTTCCAGGTGAAGGAGCAGTTCTGATGCCAGAAGCAGGGAGAAGCCTCCAGCAGGGATAATGAGAAAATCATACCTCCAGGGTCAAATTGGCCCTTTCCTCTGTAAAATGAAAATATCCTTGGGTGGAAACCAGGTTTACCTGACGACCATCTGTTAGCTGGCAGGCTTCCTTTTTTCCTTCCTTACTCCCATGCCTACCAAAACCCCTAAACAATCCCAAAATCCTTGGAGATACATTTTCTGAACTTCAGGAATTTCAGGAGTGTTTTGCATCACAGCAGGTGTCCCCGAGCCAATTTGTAACAGCTCATTTCAGTCATAATTTCAGCTTGGGTATATATGAACTCGCACAACCAGTGATGACTGACTATCCTTGATAACACATGCCTTCTAGAGGCGAAAGAGCAGGCTGAATATTTGTAAGGCCAATTTTGCTGAAAATATTAACGTTAAAAATTACAAACTAATGATTTTCTGTATACTTAATAAGTCTACACTGTTGTTGCCCCACTGATGGGAACAGAACCATTACATTTATCACTGCAAGAAGAAATGCTTAAGTCACCAAAATAGGCAAAGTCTGCTTTCAGTAAATCCAATTCAGTTAGACAAAAAGCATACTTGCTTATATAAAACTCTTCCTCGGGCTGGAAGAACAGAACATCAGGAAGGAAATCTGTCTCTCTCATTATCCTTATGCCAACAGACACTGGTACAGTAAACTGTAACATTCATCTATTTGAAGGTCTTATTTTTCGACATCAACATGGTAACAACATTCTCAACTGAAACATATTTAGCAAGAACTAAATGGTGCCTGCTTTTGTGAGCCTTTTCAATGTAGCAGTCTCATGTCTTACAATAAATTTGATATACACCAATGTCAGCAGTTCTGCACTGAATTCAAACGCACATGTAAAAACCAAAAAGTAATGTAGTTCAAAATAGACTCCAAGGGAATAAACGGCAAAAGAGATTCATTCAGAGGCATCAGATATTGTCTCTTTCCAGTTCATAAACTAGTAAAAAGGACACCATTCAGTATTTTCTCCAAGCATGGCAAATGAACACTCACCTGCAATAAACTCGCCTGTTGTTTCTAATACTAAATCATACTTTCTATAAACAGCTTGTTTTGGTCAAACAACAGACTGCCCCTACCACTTTACTTGCTTTCAGAAAGGGCTTGAAGGGACAGCTCCTTCAAGTGATCTTTGGTTTACCTGTCCAGGTTCTTGTTTTATCCAAAAACTAAACGGGTGCTATTTTGTTAGGATTGTTGGTTGTGTGACAAACTTGGGATACAATTCTAGTTTATGTTGTTAGCTATCCTTTGGAAAAGTGTCATAAAGAGAATAAATTAAGTAGCAAAAAGATAGACACACAGATTTATAGATTCAAAAGTCCCTGTCCTAAGGGTGGCTGATATAAAGGACTTCCCCGTGGATTTTGACAATTGTGCAAGGATCCTAAAGCTAGACCAGCTGAAGGAATGTATGCCTGGCAGCCCAACACTGCAGTTTCACTCAAGAAGAAACTAAGGCTCATTCCGCACATGCAGAATAATGCACTTTCAAACTGCTTTCAGTGCTCTTTGAAGCTGTGCGGAATAGCAAAATCTACTTGCAAACAGTTGTGAAAGTGGTTTGAAAACGCATTATTTTGCGTGTGCGGAAGGAGCCTATGACTTTCTATCACTTGGCAGAGGCAAGGACTTTCTATTACCTGGCAGAGGCAAGAACCTAGAAGTAGCAGTAGGAGGAGGAGAGGGAGAAGAAGGCGTTTTTGCCGTCCCCAGGGCGCTGTATTTGGCCCGTGCGGAAAGGGCCTTAGTTTTATATGATTGTTTTAAGGTTTTTATGCTGTTTTATCTGATTCTTGTACACCGGCCAGAGCCCTTCGGGGGTGGGCAGTATAGCAAATTTGAAAAATTAATAAATTTTACACAGCTATCACTTTATTCAAGATTAACAAAAAAATGTAAATACTTTTTTCTCACTGCAAAATTTAAGTACTGTGTAACATTTCACTTGTAAAGGACTTACTACTGCAACCCCAAGTTGCTTTCTTGAATAACTTAAATGAGCACTGATTCCAGAAACAAATTTAAAACTCTCACTACTTGTCATGACTACCTCTGAACCCTCCAAAAACTGAACCTTCACTGATTTCTTTTGATAAAGTGGAGCCATGCATAAATCTCTCAGCAGTTTAAAACCAAATGTCAGCAGAAGTAATCTTCCCATTGCATCTTTGTTCCGCTATGTCACCAACAAAGCAAATCAAATGTTTTCAAATACCATTTGGGGAAGATATTCATTTATCACTTTTTGTGTATGTGTGTGTTACTGGTAAAATGACAGATAACTAGCTCTGAATAATGGAAGGCTTATATTATCTTTAACAGTACTGACAACAAAATGTAATGGCTATTAACTCCACTTCAGGGAATATTTGCAACTTTTCAAATGTGATTTCAAAGTGATAAAAAGGCATCCCTGTCAGAAGGCAAGTGCAGTTCAAATGAAATCATTCTGAAGTTCTTCCCAACATGACAAGAAGTCTTTCTGTTTGTGAAATGCAGGCAGCATAACAATAGGGTAGGCTGCTACAATTAAAACATTAAGAAAATGTTTGAACTTGCCCTGCTGATGGGGTGGAATCAAAAGCAGATCTCCACGTCAAGAGAAGGTTAACACAGGTCTTTTCTGAACACCACACACCCCATTTTGAAGGCGCTTTCAATCCCATGGTTTACCAGGAAGTTTGTCTGCACTCCCCTCCGCCAAATGTTGTTTCCTGGCCATCAATGTTTTTACCTTTTTCATGCATGCGCTACTGCAACGACTCATAGCATTGCTGGTTTCCTGATCCACAAAACAAGATGAAAAAAGAGAAACATACTCAAAATTTGAGAAGAGGGGACAAAGCAGGGGAGGGACAAGGGGGCAAAGATGAGGGGGGGGACGAAAAATGGCAGTCCAGGTGCCAAAAGGAAGGATTGACAGGAAATGGGGGTTTGGCACAGGGGCCACAGACAATGTCTGACTGTTTTCGTGAAGAAAAAATCATGTTAAATATGAGGGAAGCCAGCCTGGAAATGATTTAGCAAGAAAAAAAACACTGCAAATGTGTTTTGAGAAACAACGGACAAACAGTTGTCTGGAATCATTTCTGGAACCAAAAAGAAAAAAAAAACATGCAGAAGTCCATGGAGGACATGCTTTATTGTGGAGGAGAAGTCGATCCATGGCTACCAATCTTGATCCTCCTTGATCTGAGATTGCAAATGCCTTAGCAGACCAGGTGCTCAGGAGCAACAGCAGCAGAAGGCCACTGCTTTCACATCCTGCATGTGAGCTCCCAAAGGCACCTGGTGGGCCACTGCGAGTAGCAGAGTGCTGGACTAGATGGATTCTGGTCTGATTCAACAAGGTTCTTTCTCATGTTCTTATTATCATCCTGGAAACACTGTAAATGACTTGTGTGGAAAAGGCAACACTTGTACAACCCATAACATTTTAATAGTTGTATTTTATTTTAATGTTTAGACTTTAGGGCCTAGTGAACAGGGGCTCACTGAGCATGAGCAGCTGGTAAGTTTGTTCATATGTTACCAACTGCAAGAGCCCCCCCCCCCCCCCGTCAAGCCACCCTATGCAGGAGATGGAAGGCCCAGAGCTTGTCTGAGGGAACTGATCATTTCCTTACAGGTATGTGGTGAGCCCAACTAGGGAGAAATGGGATAACAGAATCTTCCCTAATATAACAAAAGAGTTTGTTAGGTTGTTAATTATGTTATGGTTCAAAATAGGGTTTAACGCTTCCCTCCCCAAGTCAGCCTGCAGCAGGAAAAGGGAGGCCCAGAGCTTGACTGAAGGAATTGATCATTTCCTTACAGGCCCAAGCTAGAGCAAGACCTGTCACAGTCACCACAGAAAAGCAAATGGGGAAGAAGAAGAAGCCCTGTACTTCTAATTAATATTTTGGACGGCTCCCTCTTTTATTACTGGGCACTGATGGTATCTGTAATTGTTCTGAGTGCCTTTCCTGAAGGGCACTGAAGATTCTGTATATCTGAGTTGTGCTATATTCATAATCACTATGGTTTAGTTTTAATTGAAGTTGTAAAGTTCTTGCGTTCATATTAAATGTTTGTTATCATGAACGCTGTTACCCCATTTAAGCAATTTCACATTTGTTTAGCAAGCCACCAGGTGCTGGCATTGTATTGATTTTAAATTTCCCCCCAAGACTCCAATAGAGATTTATGTAGCCAGGGATCTGCCAGTTTACACTTGCACAGAAGTATAATTCTGCATGCAAATATACAGGCTTGGGCCTGTAAGGAAATGATCATTATATACACACACATACACACACGCGCGCACAGACAACTCATCATAAAGAGTGGCATAGATTTATCCTACCACCACCACTGCTGTTCAAGAAGGCAGAGTCAGCAACTTCTGCCGGCCACAGGTTGCCCCCAGGGCAAAGCCATTAGCGGCTTGGCTGGAGCAAAGAGCAGTTGCGGTGTCAGGCAGGTGGGAGCAGAGCCATTGGCTGGCAGGAGCCTCAACAATCTGGCCGGCACAGTTTTTGCCCTCCTTGGCTCTGCTCTCCCATCCACTCTCCCCTCATCATAACACCACTCTCTGTAAATGAGGCCAGCTGTACAATCAGCTAACAAGCAATAGAAGTCACCTAGTAAAAAGCCATCCAGTAAGGATGAAAAGTGCATGGTAATGAATAGCCAAATTCAACTAGGCATTGTGCAGTTGGGAATATAGAAGGCATGAAGCACACAAGCAGAGGAAATTATCAGCTTTACCCATCAGGCAACTCTTCTATGACAACCCTTTCCAGCCTAATCACAAACCGTTTTGTGTTTTCCGTAGTACTTCAGTCATTACAGCTGTTCTTTCTAGTCCTATATGCTCCGTTCCTGGACCAGCCAGCTACAGTCAAGATCAATCAGTCAAGAAATCCTGGCAGTGCCAGAATCTAGCTTTAGGATTAGAGGTCAGGATTCCAAAAGGCCACCACGCTACACTGCCAAAGGAGCAACAAGAGCTGTTTTTAGTGTAAACTGAGGACACAACTCAGCATTTGCCAGCATGATTACTCAGTCTCAGTACTGAAGCAATTCTTGCCAAACGTAAACTTCTGGCACGCCAGTCTATGAGAAATAAACAAACAGATGCAAATTATGCACTTGTATCTCCAAGGTATTCTAGCTACTCTGGCACAGTACTTTAAATAAAAGAAGAAAAATTAAGAGAAGGGATTTAAGAGACAAGGGCTTAGAGAATGGAGCAGACAATGAAACCCATAACTAACATGAGCCCAAATGGCTGCAACATCCAATCAGAAAATTCAGTAACACAAACGTAATGCATAAAAAGTCATATTTATCAAGAATAAAGGTCCACTGAAATCTGTTTCCGAGGGTAGCTGTCTGCAGTAGAAGAGTTAGTTTCAAGTCTAGTAGCACCAAAGACATCAATATTTTCAGGGTATAAACTTACAAAAGGACCATCCTTTTGCCCCAGTAAATCCACACAAGTGATATAGTTTTGTGCTGACTCCAAGGTCTATTGCTGAACAGCTGCCATCTCTCCAATCCACCAAAGGACAACCCACTGAGACCACCTACTGCCACCCACCCAATGCTACAAGAAAAAGAACAGAACAAAGGAAGCTCTTGAATGCTTATGCCCAAAAAACTCTTGTTGGTTTTTAGGGTGCAGTCGTATTTCAATATAGCATTTAAAATTTGTGAGCATATTCAGATTAGAATTAATTCTTCAATCTGTAGTCTCATCAAAAAGTTACAAGGGTGTATAATAAAACTCTACTGAAACTACATACATTTCTGTCAGAAAATATCACAGGATATTTTGTCTTCTTACTCTGAATATGCTGATTCAAATTCAAGCCTATAACAATAATCTTAGCAGATCAAATGAGTGACTTGATTACCTGCTCAATCCTTTCCTCCCCTGAAATAGATCTAGACATAATAGGAGTTGTCCACAGACTCTTCCACAGATAAAGATAAATGATTAATTGTCATGTGCACCTGCTAACATTTATAGAGCCATAACTGCAATGAGGCATGGAACATAATGTGTTTGAAATAAATGTTCATTGAAACCAACTCCTGACAAAATGTACCCAAGCCTGATGGGTTCCAAGCCATAGAAAAATGGACTAGTCCATCATGAGGTGGAGATGGATGGGAATGGGTTTTTTCCCAATTGAAAGTGGCATCTCATTGTCAATTACAAATACAGTCATGCCTTTATCAGCCTTGGAATCTTGGCCCGAATACACTCTTCTTTACAAACCTATTTGATCAGAAACTATAAAGGAACAAAAGATACGAATACATACACTGCAGGCAAAAACGCCTTGTAATTAAAACAGCTGTACCTCCCTTCAAAACTACTGTCCCAATGCCCAGACTCTTCCTCTTGTTGTTTTTCCTTCTCTCAGCCTCCAGAACTTGTTATTGCAAGTATTTTGCTCAGTTTCAAAGTTCTTCTCAGTCACTCTGATATACCAGACCTTGAATCAGAAACACTTTCTAATAGAGTCCATGGTAGTTTCACAAACTTGACAGTTTAAGACAGATCAAGGATCAAGGTTATCATTTCAAAAGGCCAAGACATTTTGAGAAAGAGTTTCACTTTAAATGAGAACAAAGTTTGAAGGGTGAATTGAGTTCACAGAATCATAGAAATGGAAGGGAACATATATGCCATCCAGTCCAAACTTCCAAAGCATCACTGACAAGTGATAGTTCAACCTCTGCTTGAAGATTACGGGAGCTCACAAGTGCCCTAGGCAGCGGATTCCACTACTCTTACTGTAAAAACAAAAATCCCTAACATCCAGTCAGTGTGCCCATTTTTGTGAATCCTGTCCTCTTCTGCCAACAGGAACAGCTCCCTGCCCTCCTCTAATTGATAGCCTTTGAAATACTTCAAGAAAGTAATCATGTCCCCCTCAACCTCTTATTCCCCAGACTGAATATTTTCAAGTCCCTCAGCCTTTCCTCTTAGGGTTGGGTCTCCAGGGCCCTCACCATCCCCATTTCTTTCCCCTACAACCACTCCATCCTGTCCACATCATGTTCACAGTACTCTAAGTGCAGCCTGTACACCAGCCAAACCAATGCAGTGTACAGAGAGACTATGACATCTTGTGATTTGGATGTTGGGCCCTTATTGAAACACCCCAAGAAAACATTAGCCTTTTTTTGGCACTGTGTCAACCTGACTGCTCACATTTAGCTTAAGATCTTGTTCACACACACCCAGATGTGTAATCCTCATCCAGTATGCTTCCCATTTTTGTTACCCAGATGTAGAACTCTACACTTGTCCTTGTTGAGATGCACCTTGTCCACATCTGCCCACTTTTCCAGTGAGTTCAGATCTCATTGGATTCTATATCTATGTTCTGGGGCATCTGCTACTCCTCCCAATTTAATGTTATCTGTTAACCACACCCTTATCCAGATGATTTATAAAAAAATATTCAAAATTATTGCGCTCAGAACTGAACATTGTGGCACCCCACTTGTCATAACCCCAGCCAATGTAGCTTGGGCTCTGCCATGCTGTTTGTAAGAGTTTCTTCACACGCTTTCAGCCTGAGAAAGTTATCAAGTCGCAAATGTTATCGGACTTGGGAATGTGTATGTCTCTTGCTCTCCTTTTCCCCCTCTTACCTTCCAAATTCCTGGCAGCTGGCTCGCTGGCTCGCTGAGGTGAGAGGGGGAGGGAACCACTGGGAGCATATAATTGGTGTTTTGTGAAAAGCTGACCAGTTTAGACAATTTTTCAAAGTTACATACCTATGCTTGCTACTAATAAGCAAGGATTCTATTAGCAAAGTATTGGTTCCTGTTATTCAAGCAAGACTGGGAATGTGACACCACTCCAATCAGATGAAATACCATTGACTGCTACTCTTTGGGTGTGATTCTACAACCAGTTCCCTACTCACCTAAATATTCTAGAGTCCAGTCTGCAGTGCTCCAGTTTACCCATCAAAACGTCATGGGTAGCCCTTTCAAAGGTTATACTAAAGTCACTTAAACAATGCTGATGGTGTTCCCATGATCCAGTAAGGTGATCACTTGACTGAAGAAGAAAATGAGGTTGGTCTGGCAGGACCTTTTGGTGACAAATCTGTGCTGACTTTCCTGGTTTACTAAGTTGTCCTTCAGATGCTCACAGACTGACCTCTTCAAAATCTGTTCCACTATTTTCTGTGGGATTGAGGTCAGATTGATTGGCCTATAATTAGTTCTGACTCATTCCTCCTCTTTTTTTTCTTTTTGAAGATTGGAATAATATTCATCCTTCTCTAGTTTTGTGGCACATCTGGTTTCCAAGAGGTCTTGAGGGTGACGGACAAAAGCTCTGCAAGCTCAACATAAAGTTCTTTGAGCACTCTTGGGTTCATACCATCTGGCCGGGGGGGGGGGGGGTTGTACTCATCCAATGCAGCCAGGTGCTTCTCAACAACTTCTCTGCCCATGTCAACCTAAAGCCTAGATGCTGTTCCTTCCCTACTACTATCTCTAGATGAGACTATTATCTTCTTCAGGGAAAAAAGTCTGATCACATCAAATAAATTCATCCATTGCTAACTGAATTCTCCAGAACAATTTTCTGGATACCTGCACGGGAACTGTCATAAATAGAGAAAGAAATCACAGTAATGAGAACAAGTGGCCCTCATATAAGCCTCAAAGGCTTCCGAAATACCTAATTTTCCTCATATTGTTAGCACTGAAAAAAATGTACTATTTCCTCCTTTAATTTTACTACTACCAAATATATTTGCAATAAAGAAGTGCTCATTTTCCATCTTTTACATTGTAACTCTCTTTTCATTGATAAACTGACGGTAAGTGGTGCATGGTCCACATACATCATTGTTCCAATCCTTTTATTACTTAATGCTTACAAAACCCTTGACTTCACATATTTTTAATTAAAAATTAGCAAATTTTGCTGAGGGGGGAAATTCAGAGAGAAAAAGATGGAGGTAAAGCTGCTTTAGGAATCCTATGAAGCCCAATTACAATTACTACCACTCCAAACCAGTGCTTTAGATAGCTTTGAAAAAATGGTTAGTAGCTACCATAATAAGCACTCAGTACATTGCCTGTTCAGATGGCTCTGTTCATCTAGCAGTAATGGCAGCATACATAAGGCAGTTTGACCTTCAAAATGTACGCTCCAAAATTAACAGCTGGACTGATGTGACAAGTCAGCAGGTGTCAATCAAACAAAGGAAAAGATAGATGGTTTCCCTGATCAGGATTCATAACTCTCACCCTTAGAAAGATGGAGAACAGATGTCATTTCCTGCAGGGCCTTCTGTATTTATCTTCTTTAGAGAATTCAAACTCTAAGCACCTGAATTACTTTATCAGGCAACAGTGCTGGTTTTTTTTAAAAAACTCTACTGGCTGGTTACTCTTCCTGGCTCAGGAAAATGTTTGCACACTGTATGATTTATACATTAAAACACCTGTCCCACTCACTCTTCCCCATCTTGCAGCGACTGCTTTTTTTGTTTGTTTCTATTTTTTAATTCATATTTCAAAGACTGGCACACATTAAAATTCTGCTATCCATTATTTGGCTAAAATTTCCCTGGAATTATTGAAGTTAGTTCCCATTACCACAAATAAAACTGAAAATGTAAGTGGGCTCAGACTATAATATACATGTCAATATTTGACAGCCAGCTGCCTGAAGGCTATTTATGCCCAAACATAACTGGCTATTTCAACACTGGTTGTTCCAGTAAAAGAGTAGGGAAAATAATATACGGATGATAAACTAAAGAGTAGCTTTTTTTTTTTGGCTAAGTTGCTTATAATAATCATTTGTATGTATTTCCAAAGCAGGCAGCTTCTATTCTACTGAAAGTAATTAAAGATAATATATATTTCCTTTGGAAAAGCTGCATAATACCAAGGCTTGGATCCTAAACTTTCTTCCTTTTTGCATTCCCTTTGTCCAATGCAAAGGACTCTTCTACTGTAGACCGTCATTCCCTCTCGTGCTTTGGGCAGTTCTGCTGATATAAGACTGATGTTGTTCACAGAGCCCAGAAGTACTTAGTATGGAAAGAACTTTCTCTGTTACTAAGGGCCACCTTCAAAACAGGCACATTGAAACCAAGGTATAGGATCCAAGCCCAAGTTACCATCCAACCTCTCCCTGTGATTAACACAGCCTACTGCTTGCACACACAGCATGGCAAAAGTGTTTATTATTGTCTTCCCTTTCCAAAATCAGGAGCCTTGATCTTCCACACATAATACAGAAGCTCCTGCCATACTACGAAAACAGCTATACTACACATAATGGTGTGTGTGGAGAGATGTCTCCAAGGGACAAAAAGGAAGTCAGAAAACAGGAGATGTCATGAGCAGAGGGATCCTGTGCTTTGCAAACAGGAATTAAGGCACCCATTCATCTTCCTATAAACTAGTCCTTGCTTGTCATTCATTAGTGTTAGCTCATCTGTACAACCGGCCTTCCCTACCAGGCTGCTATTCCCCAAACCATTCTCTTACCACTTTCTCACAGTGTTGATTTGCTGATTTCTTGCTTTACTCAGATGGGTAAAAATCAACTTTACATATTTACCCAGATTTTTAACAGCATCTGCTCTATTATATAAACAATAATTTGATATAAAACAAAATTCAATTTTTAAAAAGCCTGAGAAGTGAAAATGACACAATCTGTTTAAAATGTGCCAACAAGGAAACAACCCTTTATGCCCCCTTCTCGTGGAAACACCAGGCTGAAGCCGGCAAAGAAACTAGAAATTAAGAGAAAAGCAAAGCAGTGAGGTGAGGTGAGGTGAGGTGAGGTGAGGTGAGGTGAGGTGAGGTGAGGTGAGGTGAGGTGAGGTGAGGTGAGGTGAGGTGAGGGACAAGAAAATGTGGTGAAGCCAGCACCAAAGCAGAGGTTTGGCAAACGTGCAAGGGGCATGAAAAACAGACTGCCATTTGGGTAGGAAGGAAAGAACGTTTCAGTGTAATCGCACTGCAAGGGAAGCCAGCTTGGAAACGTTTCAGTGAGAGACAAAATTGCAAAAGTGTTTTCAGAAACAACTGAGAAAAAGATGCAACTGAGAAAAAGGGTCTCTCTTGTCCTTTGCTGTGTGTTGCATCTGCTGTATTTTCCTGGTAGGTGTAAAGATGGTTTGTAGGTTATGTTTCTTCATCAGTTTCCCTATTTGATCAGTGATTCCCTTGATGTATGGTAGAAATATTTTTCCTGTGGTGGGCTATTTCTACTCAGTCCTCTGGGTTTCTCTTGGTCTTCTGATTTCTGTTGTGGAGTAGCCATTAGCCTGCAGAGCCCAGTCTAGATGGGAAGCCCCCTCAGCCCAGTGATAGCCTTCCAGGACCAATGATGGCAGGAAGTTACATCTTGCTAGTGCAGTGGTGGCGAACCTTTGGCACTCCAGATGTTATGGACTACAATTCCCATCGCCAGCATGGCCAATTGGCCATGCTGGAAGGGGCTGATGGGAATTGTAGTCCATAACATCTGGAGTGCCAAAGGTTCGCTAGTGTGAACACTCTCTTCAACATACTCACTTCCAAGATGTACAGGTACACTGCCAGGGCAAGCATGTATCTTAAGTTATCAGGAGAGAGATCCTGGAGTGATTGCTAGGTCTATCTGTCTCTCTATATCCAGGACTCCCTGCTTAATTAGTGTTCTTGCCCATTCCAGGCCCAGATCTAAAAGGGCCTGGAGGGAGTGAATCAGATGTCAGGCTATATGATGCCAGCAATATTTTATGGGGAAGATGTGGAACTTCTAGATGTGGGGACACACTGGAAGGATATTAAAACTGGGATCAGAGAGTGGTACTTTTGTTTTATAATGCAAAACATTTACTGGGTGCCAGTGGTGCATCTTATGACATTTCTCAGCAGTTAAATGTTGGGCCAGTTTTAAATCAGTTTTGCAAGACCAAAGAGAAATTGCTTTTCAGTTAGCAACTGGTTGCTGTTTCAAGAAGGAAAGAGCAACCCAAGCTTGAAGATTGATCTAGAAATAGAGAGAATGGGCAACAGAAAAAAAAGTCAAAAAGCCATTAATTTTTCCACTGGGTTTGCAAAGGGGGGTATTCCCTTAAATTCCTATTTAAGTGTCCATCTGTCTGCAGCCCACACGAGACAATATACAAACTAGAACCAATATAAAAACTAGAACCATGGACTCCATGGCTTGCAAGCAATGACAAAGGGGGGGGGGGGGTTTCATGAAAGGAAAAAAAACTATTTAAAATGAGGTTATTATTTGAAGAGAAAATGCAAAAGACCGACAACAGAACAAACAGAGAATCTTCTGTTGCAGAACATGCAGAAAGACTGTAGGAAGAGATCAAACTACCTTTGGCACTTCCAAAGACTGTAGGAAGAGATCAAACATGGCCCCTGACAGTTTAACAGGCTCGTGAGCCAGGTAAGGTAAACTCCTTCCTGCTCCCAATCTGGCTTGGGAAGCCAGCTGTGGGCTTCTTTCCTGCTCCCAATCTGGCTTGGGAAGCCAGCTGTGGGTTCGCCACATACCCCTACCCACTCTCAATCTGGCCTGGTGAGGCCACTGTCAGCTGAGGCAGCCCCCCCCCCCCCCCGTGCTAATGTGGTCTGGTGAGACTTCTATGGACTTCCTAGCAGAGGCAAACCCCTTCCCCTTCCACATGCTGACCCCACCAGAGTCATTATCGGCTTGTAAATCAACTGTGAGATCACCAACCCAGGCAGACTCCAACATCCCTGCTCCTAATCTGACCTGGTGAGCTATCCCCTGCTGCCCCCCATAGTGCCAATCTGGACTGGTGAGCCTGCTGCCATCTGAGGTAGTCCTATACACACCCAATGCCAATCATCTCCCCCAGCTGAAGGCTCACCAGTCAAGGCTGCACCCCCTCCCACCCCGGCTGGCAAGTCTATTCGGGGCTCACAGCCATATTTCCTGTCCAAGGCTCAGCCCAACATTTATATCATATTCAGTCCTTACAACAAATGTGTTTGACATCCATGTCATAACATCTTTCAGTTACTTCTGCTTGTCCATTAAGTGCTGATAGTATGTGCTGTCCATACTGTCTCCGGTGAAAGAAGTGTTTTGTGATGGTGCTATTGGTCCTGCAGTTAGAGATGTTTTTCCCCAGAGTATTTGTGGGGGGATTTTATTTTCATTCACCCTTCTCCCTGTTCGTGTATCTTTGTGTTTCTTTAATTGTTTTAAATATTTTATATACGTTATCAGTATTTTAAACATTGTTTTCATTATTCACTATCTTGGAGACTCCAAGTTGGGTAGAAAGGTGGCATACAAATGTTTTAATAAAATAAATCAAGCAGTTACACAGCATCTAATGAGAGATGGCTAAGCAACAGAAATCAGTCAACAGATAGCATTTTGCTACCTTCTACAAGGAGGATGGTAGTAGATAGAAGACAGAACCCTAGGAAGGGAGGTTTGCCAAAGGGAGGTAACAACCCAAATGAACTGAACTTGGGCTCTGACAACAAACTTCCATATGGCTAGGTGAAAAATGAGCAATCCATCTGCCACATCAAAACATTCTTTCAATTCCAATAAGTAACAGAAGCATTTATTGTTCATTTCCATTATTAAGTTAAAAAAAGAAAACTACCTTTTAGTAATACAGCACTTGAGAGCTTATAACATTTGTATTTGTGCTAGTTACATTTATCTTTTGATATTCCTACTTCTCAGCTACATATATCTGAGTTTAGAGTACTATTACAAAACTAGAATCTACTCAGGCATATGTAAATTAATTATCACAAATATGCATTGTGACTAATGCATTATACATAAATATACAAAATAATCACTGCTGCCAAAATAGGCATTGAGGTGTACCATGGATACCCTGACCAGATTTAATTCTATTATACAACATTACTAACGTCTGCAATACTGCTGTTGATGGTTTACTAATTAATTATCAAATATGCAGTTGCTTCTATGTAATTATATTCTTTTATGAGGCTGTCTTATTTGATAATTATCATGGACAGTAGAAATTAATTACAGTCTATTCTTTATTAATGCATTTAGAACCCCTGAAGAACAATATTAACTGTTTAAGCAGTATTAATGTGGGAAGCTTCTTTCCCAAATAATGAATAACAGAAAATGATTAAATAATTATTTTGTTCCAACAGTCAGTATCCAAAACATTCTATCAATTCTACTTAAATTCTCTTTGACAATCTTTTTGTATAACAGAAGCAACATTAACAACATAATCACCTGGAGTGCTATAGGATATCATATAAGATCCCTACACCTGAGTTTGAGGGTTATATTGCCATGATGGAGGCACAACAACACACCAATCTGATGGAGCCAAACTGGGCAGCATGGAAGACACTTAGCCAATATCCCAATTTCCCCAATGGGTTAGATGAAACAACACATCAGCAGAAGGCATTTACTGCTGAATTATCTCCATGTTTCCCTTCTTCCTAGCAGTCCCTTCTGGCCCCAAGAAAGTTGATGATTGGGCTCACTAGTCTAACAAAGAGTAATACCCACACACAAATGGGGATGGTGTAGGTAGCACAATCACCCTTCTTATCTCTTCCACCAAAAAAGCAAACAGATCATTGCACTCCATTAATTCACACAATTCAAGTGTTCAGTTGTGTTTGTGTCTTCCATGTTCTGTTTTGCATACAGATATGTTTGCCGATGATGACATCATGGAGGCATGCTGGAGATGTTTATTAAGATAAAACTCTGTTTATGTTACTAAGGACCAAAAGATATACTTATTGACAAGGAATTGACAAGGAAATCCCTACAATAAATGTACCTATCTATACTTGTAATCTCTATAATTCTCTTTCGTTGTCAAAGTTTTTCAAAGTACGAATAAAAATCTTTCAAAACAAGAAAAGCTCGGCAATCAGCAACTCTCTCTTGACAAAAAGCCCAATTGACAGTAGGTTTGTTTCATGTATAACCAGAAATCTACAGTAGCACAAGCAACTGTTCACGCAGGATGAAAATATGTGAGCATGTCTAAATGATCCTGTTTGCTGACAGAATTTACATTGAGTGTGTGTGAGAGAGAGAGAGACAGAGAGCAAGTGAATGAGAGAGAGAGAGAAAGAAAGAGAGAAAGAGAGAAAGAGAGAAAGAAAGAAAGAAAGAAAGAAAGAAAGAAAGAAAGAAAGAAAGAAAGAAAGAAAGAAAGAAAGAAAGAAAGAAAGAAAGAAAGAAAGAAAGAAAGAAAGAAAGAAAGAAAGAAAGAAAGAAAGAAAGAAAGAAAGAAAGAAAGAAAGAAAGAAAGAAAGAAAGTGTCTATCAACGCTTAGGCCAGTTTTGATGCAGCATTCTTCCAAAAACTTTTGACAGTGAAAGGTTGACTCAAATATGAGGGATAGACCTGGAAATTAAATAAGTTTAAAAAAAAGATAAAATGAGATCCTGGAAATGTTCAGTAAAATGAAATTGCAAACTGTTACACACAAACTGACACCCAGTCCAAGGGAAGGTCATAGCAACAAAGACTGCTTCTGTCTGTGAGATGGATAAGCGCAGTACTTCTCCCATGGGAAACTCATACCAGTGGTAATAGTAGTCCATATTTGTTGCCTAATTTTGAGCCATTAAATATGTTTGGGACAGAGGAGTAGGTTAATGTGGCTTTCATGGTCTTTTTGCTTGCTTGCTTGCTTGACTTGGCTTGGCATACTCTAATAATGGTTATTGGTCCTTTCCTCCAATTCTGAAGTTGTTTATGTGTTTCATTGGAATATGTGTCTTATGATAAACTATCTAATTTGTTAAGAACTAATACCTTAGAGAGATACATAGTAATTTGGGAACCGCTAGTAAACTTCCTGAAAAGTGATGTTGATTATAAAAATGTACTTACTTGCAATGTTACCATTATATAAAAATAAGACAGATCTTTAAAGGATATTTATTTATTTATTTATATGTGTGTGTGTGTGTGTGTGTGTGTATGTGTGTGTGTGTGTGTATATATATTTATGTATATATATGTATATGTATATATGTGTGTGTGTGTGTGTATATATATATATATATATAATGATGTAATTAGCTAAGAGGAAGTCATATGTAATCACTCTTTGTTTTGTTCTGCTTTATGTTTTTTATAATTTTAAAGGACAATGGGATTCCCACTTTTGATGGCGTTCAGCTGACTTCACTGACTCAGTTAAGGTTATAGTGAACCAAGAATTATTACTAGAGAAGCAAGTTTCAACAAAATCTTTCTACCAACTTAAGCCTAGCTCAAAACATGGTCCCTTCTCTTGATTCAGCTGATCTGGCCACCTGGATCCATATCACAAAACATTGAGATTAGACTACAATAATGCTCTATACATTGGCCTTCCGTCAAAATCAATTCAGAAATTCCAGTTGGTACAGAATACCGCAATCCAGCTATTAAGAAGAGCTAGATGGACTACACACATTACTCTTATCCTGAAGGAGAAAAGGAAATGCCATATCAACTGGAGCAAAGATGAAGGAAAAAACAAAGGTGCAGTTGGAAGACCATTTTATTCCAATATGCAACATTCCCACTGCACACAGTAGGTAAGGGGTTTTTCTCTTGGGTTCAAACCCTCCCCCCCCCATTACATGTCCAAAGCTCCACCCCCATTTGTGGTTTTTTTGATATTTTAAGTGATTTTTTGTTTTTGGCCACCTACGTCCCTGGCACCACGGCTTTTTCTTCATTTCTTTGCTCACATTTTGGAGGCACTTCACAGGCTGTCCATCAGTCACAAGCTCAATTTAACGATTAGCATTTAAGTTATTCAAGGTATTAGCTATCATTTACAAAGTCTTTGGACCTTCATATCTATGAAAGTGCCTCTCCTACTACATTCTGCCATGACAGCGAGTGTGGCCAAGCTGCAAAGAGGCAAAACCAACAATTGCCACTACATGTGCCTTCCCATCGTGGCCTCTACCTTATGGAATAGCCTGCCTCATCTGTAATATTCCCAGTGCATGGGGTTAGTAACAACTTATATAGGGAAACCAACAATATATTTTAATGGCAGGCAAATAAATATATTTTAATAGTAGGTGACAGAGGACACTTTGATTTGACATGATGTTTGTCTGGTTTTTGGAAATCAGTGTTAAATGAGGCCACGCATAGAAAAGCCTCATGTTATATCTGATGTGAAGCTACTATGGTCCATTTCCCACAGCTGCTGCAGTCCAAAAAGGCATAAGTATTTAGAAAAAGAAGTGGAAATGTCTACGCAGTGCAACAGAATGATTCTATATCAATTAGAGTCAAACTCTAGGTGCTTGCTTCTCACTTTGCATTCCGTCTCATCGTTGCTCATTCAAAGGAGATGCTTCTCTCAATCTTGCCCAAAGGCAAAAATGATGAAGTACAAGTCAACGTGCATTAGCAAATGGAATGAAGGGGGGGAGGGGATGAGTGATTTAATTAAATTGCAGATAATATCTACATACTACCACTACTAGATAAGGTTTGTAGATCATTTTCCACACAATTATCTGAAATTCTCAGTTGTACATAAGCAGTGGGAACTCAGTGATGGGATGGGTTTGGGTACAAACACAACAGTGATGACACCATTAACAATGCCATCTAGTATCATACATTATTAAGGATATTTTTAGACTGACTTCCATTTGCTTATTTGATCTGCAGGTTATTATAAACTGTTGATTGCTATTGCTGAATTTAAATGTGGTTTAAAACTGCATTTTAAAACTGCATGTTATTATGTTTCTTCATTTTACCAGTCAGTTTACAGAAATTCTGAAACCATATATTCTTAAATAAAAATAAAGAACTTCAGGAAAGTCTGTTCAGTTATTTTTCAAGAACTATGCTCGGAGATTTCCAGTCATCCAACAAACAAACTGGAGGTAATTCAGATTTTTAAAAATCAGTAAGAATAGGGGACAACAAAGACCAGTTTGCCCTCCATAACCTTCTTACAGGTGCCTTATAGGTCGGTGACTGGCCATTGTTTTTGAACTCTCCTAATAGTTTTAATAGTACAACTCTAAACAGATTGAAGCAAATGGACTTACAACAGAATAATTCTGTTATTTAATTATGACAGTTCTAACTCCAAAAGAAAACTCAGTCCAAATTCACAAAAAGAAGGGCTTTAAATCTGGTACCTGTTGCATGCAATGTATCTGTACATCCACTGAACTATGGGCCCTCCCCGACCAATGCAATAATATCTACTACTCTTTCCTTTTTAAATTTCAGTACATTATTGAACACACTGGTGCCAGTGTGTTCTCCCACTGTTCTAAGTTTGCATTTTCCCCCTCAGAGCTATGCATAGATATACACATGCATGTTGGTTAAAGCCCCACAGACGAAAGGTAAAAGAATCATGCAACTGCATCATTTCCCATTTCTGCATTATGTTTTAATCAATGAACATATGTACTTGTGGAGAAAGATAATCAGTAAGGAAAAACACAGAACTCCCGAACTACAATGTACTATGGAAAGTAAGTGGATTTTCAGCTTTGCCTGCTCAAAATGAGAAAAATTCCACCAATAATTCTGATACCTTGGGAGCTTTACTACCTCTAGAATTTATGTTTCTCTCAGACAAACAAAAAATGTCTAAGCTATTGAACAGCCCTAATGTAGAAATTTCTGAAGCAGTTGCTACATTTTTAATCCATGTTCTACATGATATGTAACAATGATCCTGTTTTTGTATTTGGAATGTATGGTACTTCTGGTTTATGCGTAATAAAGGTTTTTGGATTGGATTGGATTCTGATACCTAGCTCATCTGCAAAAACACAAACAGCCCAATATCAAGCAGAGTTACTCCCTTCATCACTTAGGGCTGTACTGAAAGGCCCTAGATTAAGCACTGACTTTTTAAAAATCCAGAAGGTATGGCTGTATCGCAACAAAGGATCTACTCTACACAAAGTTTGTTTAGGCTGTAGATATTTCTCCACTGAGTTACATAATTCTGTATATTGGCTTACGTACACTTGGTCACTTGCAGGTAGAACTACGAATCAGCAGGAACTCTATGGTAAGAACTTTCTGTAACAGATGAGGCCTTCCTTTTCTTGTTAGTTTTTCTCTTGGGACTCTCCGCCCTCCTGTCAGTTCCCAGGGACTGCTCAGAAAACCTTGTTTGGTCATAAAGTAGTGTGAGAGGCAATACAATGCAGGCTAGGATACTAGTGTAGTTTCTACAGAAATGATGGAAGAAAGAGCAAAGGTGATAAAACTAGCATTTGTATTTGAATTGACAAACCAGAGTCTGGTTTCACAAAATAACCACAGTTAAAATAAACCATGGCTTACTGTGATATGTAAACCAGGTAAACAGTTCAAACTTAGATTTCCCCTCCCCTTTTTGTTAATTTTTATTGAATTATTTGGGGTTAACTCTGGTTATTGCTAGTGTTCTGGTTGTTTTGTTTTTCAGTTCTCAAGCAACAATCTGTTATCACTTGGCATTCTACAAATTGATATTCCCATGCTGGAAACAATCTCTCATCTGCTGAGAGTTTGTCAGGCATCATGCTTTATCTACTGCACACTTGACTTTAAAAACTAACTAAATAAAAAAAGTTTTGAAATGGTGTGAAGAACAGGAGTATTTGACAGAGACTGTTTAGCAAGGCTTTTTTTTATCTTGGTTGGTAGTAAATGTCTCTTTATTACTGGATCAATCAACTAAATGAGTTTTATATGATGTAAAATTGTATAGTGGCATTCAGAACAAACATAAGATGCAGTAGGTAATGTGTGCTTAATTCTCAGAATCTGAAGGCTACTTGAGATTGTTGAGACACTTCTTGCAATTCCATACCTCACATCGGCAATTTAGTTGAGTTACATGGATGCAGTTTTATTTTTGGGACGGAAAATTCTCTGGCTATTACACTATAGGAAGGTTGAAGGTCTTTTATGCTTGGCATAATCCTAGGTTTACAGAATACCCTATAGGTTCTAGGGAGGCCCATACTAAAGTAGCTAGCAGGTCTACATATTCCAGGAACCCTCTAAGTCTTGTGATTTGTAAAAGAGGATTTGGAGGGAAAACTAGGGCCAACCAGGGTGGAGGGGTGGTGCCTGGGAAGAATGCATAAAAAGCCTTTCCCAAAAGAGAGGGTGGTTCACTCCTAGGGAGCAGTACTGGGGAGAAGGTGGTGCAGATGGAGGAATCCCTCATCCAGGAAGGTGGGAGTTGGCCTGAAACCTAGTTCCAGGAGATGGCTAGGAAATGCACACATTAAGGTTGTTGTTATTTTATTTGCTGGCCTGTACTGATCTCATCCTACAGGTGGTTTGGGTTATTGTAGTAATTAGATATAACATTGGTCTTACCCGTGAAGGGGACTTCTCCATTGAGCAATTGATGACATCTGGGTATTTGTCAGCTACCATTCAGGAAGGCAGGGGTTAAAGAAAAAACTTCCCAGGCTCCTCTCTGTGCTGTGGCTCCACCCCTTCTCCTGGGCTCCAGTTCTGGCTTCTCCATAAAGCAGTATCCAGCTGAAAAAATTCTGTAAAACTTGACATTACAACGTTCAAACTTGCACCCGATACAAGAGCAAAAAGCCATAGTAACCAGTAAAAGGAATTCTTGTTGGGCGCTAAGGGAACAAGGGGCTCCTGCAACAGTATGTCCAACACAAAGAGGACCTCCTGGGCCGGTTACCAGAACAACAAAGTGTTTGTTTATACTTATAACTATATATATAAGAAAGGAGAAAAAATTCTAACTAATCTGGGAGCAGGATAACGACCAATGGGAGGGCAGATGTCATCAATTGCTCAATGGAGAAGTCCTCTTCACGGGTAAGACCAATGTTATTTCTCCATTGAGCAAGATGACATCTGGGTGAACTCCCCTAGCAGTGACAGACTCGGTTAAAGGGTGGGGTCGAAATCCTCTCCAATGACATGTTGAAGGACTCTGCGTCCATAATCTGCATCGGCAGCGCTGAAGACCTATGGTGCCTGACAAAGGTGGATAAGGAGGACCATGTTACGGCTCTGCAAATTTCAGCCACAGGTACATTATTGTTAAAGGCCACATTAGCGGAAGCATTGCAGACAGAGTGTGCCATGATCCCTACTGGGACCAACAGCTTTTGTACCCTATAAGCCTAATACATTCCCTCAAACACTTACTGATGGAAGGGGATGATAGCTTCTGACCCCTGTTATGATTGGAAATGAATATGAACATGGAATCTGATCGCCTGAATTCCTGCGTTCTAATTAAGAAGGCTTTTAAGGTTTTCCTCACATCTAATGTATGCCAGTACACCTCCTTGGGGTGTTTGGTATTAGGACAAAAAAGTGGGCAGAAAAATTTCCTGTTTCCTATGGAAGGTAGAATTGACCCTAGGAATAAAGGTAGGGTCAATACCACCTTGTCCTTATGAAAAACACATCATGGAGGTTCATCAAGGAGCAGCTAGCTCCGAGAAACCCTTCTGGCAGAAGTGATGGCTACCAAAAATGGTCTTCATATGAGGGATGCTTAAGAGAAATGTCCATTATGGATTCAAAAGGTTTTCTGGTCAGGGCATGTAACCCTGCATGCAGCCTCCATTTGGGAAGTGATGATTAACTGGTTCATCTTTCTGTGGCAGCTTTTCCTAAGGAATCTAACTATGTGTGGATGTGAAGTGGGAATGTATCCTTCCAGTCTAGGTATTCCTGCTGTAAGGGCTGCCATTAGTCTGTGTAGAGTATTAGCTCTAAGACCTGATTCTATACCGTCCTGCAAAAAACCTTAAACGTCCCGGAGTTTAGGGTCTGTAGGTGTCACTCTCTTCCTGCAACACCACCTAATAAACACCTTCCAGGTTGAATCGTAAATTCTTTTGGTGGAAGGTTTCCCGGAAGCCAGTATGGTGTTAAGTACAGCTTTGGGATACCCCTGAGACTCTAATTGTCACCTTTCCACCTCCAGGCGGTCAAGTTGAGCCGCTCTGGTTCCAGGTGGAAAATGGGTCCCTGTTGTAGGAGATCTCTGTGCGATGGGAGTCTGAGGTTTGGGTGCCAACAGCTGTAAGATGTTGGTAAGCCAAGGTCGCCTGGGGCTACCACGGGGCTACCAAGATGACATCTGCTCTGCTCCCTGATCTTGGAAAGTAGTCTGGGAAAGATGGGACCAGGAGGAAAAGGCGCATATGAAATTCTGTGAGGCCAGCTGGAGGACAAGGCATCCATATTCTCTGCCTCCGGGTGATGGAATCGAGACATGAATCTGGGAAGTTGTTTGTTCAGATTGGAGGCAAAGAGATCCAAGACTGATGTTCCCAGAGTTCGGGGTATCATTTGAAAAATCTCCTCTTTCAGTCGCCACTTCCCTGGATGGATGCTCTGTCTGCTCAACCGATCTGTCTGAATGTTCAAGTTTCCCTGAATATGTTCGGCTCTGATGGAAAGCACATGAGTCTCAGTCCACTGAAAGACTAGAAGGGCTTCCTTCTGTAAATCTGCGGACCTGGACCCCCCTTGTCTGTTCAGGTAAGACTTGGCCGTCGTGTTGTCTGTCCGGATTAGAACATAGGATCCTATTAAAAGATGTTGAAAACATCTCAGTGTGAACCAAATCGCCCTTAATTCCAGCACATTGAAGTGAGGTATGGTCTCCTTGGCTGACCAAGTCCCTTGGATTGGAATTCCCTCGAGTGTTGCTTCCCAGCCCAGTAGACTGGAGTCCGAGAACATCTGTTTGGTGGCTGTAATCCAGAAAAACCCGTCCTAAGTTTTGGCTGGCCAAAAGGCCGTAATAATATCTATCTATCTATCTATCTATCTATCTATCTATCTATCTATCTATCTATCTATCTATCTATCTATCTATCTATCTATCTATCTATCTATCTATCTATCTATCTATCTATCTATCTATCTATCTACCCGTCCTAAGTTTAAATAGGTTAACCTGATCCACCATAACAGGCCGACTTTGACAGAACTCGGAATCACCACCTCTCTGTGGGATTTGTGGGCAATGAGATCCTGAAATGGGCGAAGAAACCTCTGGAGCGGTCTGGATCTGAATCTTCCCCACTGTATGGCCTCTGAGAGTGCCACCATTAGACCCATCAGGTTTGCGAGTGTAAGTAGAGAACATCTGTTCTAGTGCAGGATCTGAGTTATTTTGGCCTTCAACATTCGTTTTTCCGGAGGGACCAGAATTTTGCAGGAGTTGGTGTCTATGGTGAAACCTAAATGTTCCAATCTCCGTGAAGGATTTAGTGAACTCTTGGTTCGGTTGACAAGAAAGCCATGACTCTACGGGACCTGGATGGTCTCCTGAGTGTGTTGTAGTGCCTGTGTATTCTGATGTCTCTTTCCCTGAGTAACCCTATCAGATTAATGAGGAGTTTGGAGAAAACTCAAGGAGTGGTGCAGAGGCCAGAGGAATTCGTCTGGCTGGAGAGAGTCTGCGATGGACCTCAGGGTTTACATTCTGAAGTGTTTCAGCCTTACGAAACAGTTGACATACTTCAAATCCAGAATCGGATGCCACTCCCCATTTTTCTCGGGTACTGTAAACAGAATGGAATAGACTCCCCGTTCTCTCTGCTCCTGTGGAACTGGCTCCACAGCCTCTATTTTTAATAGATGTGTGATGGCTTCTAGTTTTCTTGATCTCTTGTCCAGAACTTTGGACAATGGAGACATCATAAATCGACTTGGGGGTAAGGAGAGGAACTCTATTACATACCCTGATTTTCCTATTTCCAGGGACCAGGCATCTGCGTGAGAGGCTTGCCAAATCTGGTGGAATTTGAAGTCTGCCCCCCACTGCATTGCAGTTGGCATCATGCCTTGGATTGACTATTGTCTGTTGGTATCGGTCTTTTGCAGGAGGTGGCCTTCCCTGGTCCCAGTGAGGGCAACGAAAAATGTCTCTTTTAAACTGACTGTCGCTCTGTTGGGGGCGAAAAAGGAGTGGGAGGATGACTTTTTTGTCAAACCCACGATGTGGTTTTGGAAGATGCTTTGGTTTCTCTTTAGGATAGACCAGGAACTTGTTAAGTTCCTCACCAATTATCTTCTATCCATGGAGGGCGCATTGAGAAACCATGGACTTGGACCGCCAGTCAGTCTGCCAAGCCCTCAACCAGAGTAAGCGACATGTAGCCACTGAGGAAACCAAGGAACGGGCCGAAAAGTGACTGAATCAAGGTGGCGTCAGCTGCAAAACTAGCTGCCTAAGCATTCTGTTCACCCCTTCTCTGTGGGATTTGTGGGCTGTAGTAATTCCAACACTTTTCTGGCCCATACAATCAAGGCTCTAGAGATAATGGAAGCTGTAGCCGAGGCTCTAATGGCCATAGCCGCTGCTTCGTGTGCTCTTTTGCAGAACTGATCAGATCTTCTGCACGTCTTTGATTTGGCCTCTGCCATCCTTAGACACCAGGCCTGAAGACTGTAGAGCTGCCACTGGGCCATCTATAATGGGAACTTGAAATATGTTATTAGCATAAGCAGGTAAGTCATTCAATTTATGTAAAAATTGGGGAACCTTTTATTGGCCGCAGTTTGTCCCATTGATTAGTGACCTGAGTTTCAAAATATTCTGGGAAGGGAAAAAATCCTTTAGAGTCAGGATGAGGTGGAAAGAATTCACCAACACCCTTATGCGGAGAAGTGGATTTACGTTTAGAAGACCCTTTACTGCTTTTGGCTTCTCCAAGATGCAAGGCAGCAACAGATTTAAACAGTAAGTAATGGTAATCTTCCACTTTAAACAGGTGAGAAGATTGTTCAGTAACCTGCATCTCCTCTAAATCCTCTTGATCAGAGAGTATCTCCCCCTCCTCCTTACTCTGAGTCTCAGAACATGAGGAGTTCTCAGTGGGCTCTGGGATTAGTTTTGGTTTTGGTTTTGGGCAGTTTTAGTTTGCTAAACAGCACCAGCCCTTTTATTTTCTCTGATAGAATGCTTGGAAATGGGGGTAATGGAGCTGAGAGAAGGACTGGGGGGACAGAGCTCCATCTGTGATTTATAAAGAGTTAACATCTCCTCTCTCACCACTGCCTTCTCCTATTGGAAGGCTCCTTTAATAAAGGCAAAAATTTTAAATCTCCTAAGGAGAGCTTACCACTCTCCTCCTGTATAGCGGGAGCTTCCACCGTCTTGCCTCCCTTCTCATTTTGCTCCATATTGAGCATGTTGAAGTCCGGACCTGGGAACACCAAGGTACGTTAGACTTGTGCAGAGCATGGCATTGCAGCCGTCTGCCATTTCCAATGCGACCTTTTCTTTTAGGGCCCAAGACACCTGGCCGCTAGGAATGGCGCTTGAGTTCGCTGTTGCCACCCCAGCTGGGGACGCTGAGAACTCGCTCCTCTGATGGCTGCCAGAGCCCTCCTGGGACCTTTGGCTGCCTTCACTGTCCTCTTCAGAGGACAAAAGGGTTTCCCCCTGAGGCATTGCAGAGAGGAGAAGAGGGAGGTAGAGGGATCGATCAAGCTTTGCGCTTCTGCTGTAAGGCAGTCAGCCGATCAGCACGGTCACGAAGGGAGCACTCAGCCGCTTAAAGGAAGGCTAATCTCTCTCCCAAACAGTAGAAAGTAGTCCAAGAAAAACTTTTCTCCAGTAAAAAAATTAGATAATGGTGGCTCTGAGAGCCACCATGCCTGCTCTTCCTAAGGCAGGGAACAAACTGGAGCCCAGGAGAAGGGGTGGAGCCACAGCACAGAGAGGAGCCTGGGAAGTTTTTTCTTTAACCCCTGCCTTCCTGAATGGTAGCTGACAAATACCCAGATGTCATCTTGCTCAATGGAGAACTCTTTAATAAACTATTTGTTGTTCTTCTTGAGTCCTCAAGTCTCATTTGATCACCTAAAAGGTATTCCCTTTTGGGGAAAGAAGCAGTCTGTGGCAAGGAGGGTGTTCTGGGCCCTCTTGAGTTAGGCCCATACCAGAGTGGTGGCCGCTAATGAACGCCTCCTTTTCTTCCCACTTAAGACAATGCCAATACTCACAGTCGTAATAAAATTTTGCTCTTAGCCATGAGAAATCAGTGATAACATCTGATTAAATAATTTTTGCTCATCTGGCATTTATATTTTAACTGATCAATTAATTCAGATTTAATTACATTGGTGAAAACGTTTTTAAAAGATATTGGTGAAAGTATAGAAATTCAAGATTTCCAAAAAATCACTTGTGAAAACTTACACTGAAATATGTTTTATTAGCCTTTAAACTGCCACAGGACTCCTGCTTTATTTTGATGGTATACAGACTACAGTAACCCATCTGAAATTGTGAGTTTCCTAGTTCCCTCTTTCTTATTCTTAAGCATGCAATGTTTAGTATTTTAGTATAGTAAATGCCAAAGAGACAGCCAGAAGAACTAATGATTAAGAATGGTGGACTCTAATCTGGAGAACTGGGATCGGTTCCCCAGTCTTCCATTTGAAGAATGCTGGGTGACGTTGGACCAGTCACAGTTCTCTTAGAACTCTCTCAGCTCACACAGAGGCAGGGAATTGCAAACCACCTCTGAACATCTCTTGCCTTGAAAATCCTATAGGGTCAGCTGTGACTTGATGGCCCACACACACACAATGCAGAAGAGATTTAATAGCTTTAAACAAATAAGCACGTCATTAATTCACATTAAAATTTGCCATCACTGATGAATCAATGTAAACTTTAGGTCACTAATACATCACTTAAGCTTGCAGTATTCAACTATCTAAACAGGTGACTGAGCAAATGGAAAACTAAACTACTTACATGGGTGATACAGAAGTGATTTATAAAAATGTGTGCAAAGGGACTACAAAAAAGAGACACAATGTTTTAAACTTCTCTAAGGAAGCAACAAGACACAACAACAAGGTAAGATAAGCTAGAAAAAAATGAGCACAACCAGGACAGAGAGATACACACACCCAGAAGGAGGAAGAGCGGGAGGAGGTTTTAGTAATGATTTATAGCTTGCCATAAAACTACTGAGTTGTACAGATTGCTTCTCTCTGCCTGATCCTGCGCTAGTGTTTTTTTCCAAACATCTGACTGCTCAGTCATATTTAATAGGGATCTGTGAACAACTACTAAATTAACTGTGGAGAAATGATGATTTTAAGTTAATCATCCCAGGCATTTGCCTAGCCCAGCTCTTAAAATGTGGTATTCCAGTACGCAAGCTTCAGCCTTTGACTAAAACCTGAGTTCTGTTGCCTTTGAAATAATGAGTTTTTAAAAATCATTAATATGAAATGGAAATACAATGAGGTCTTATGATTGCACACGGTTACCATCATTCCTCAAATATTATTTTGAAAAATGGATTCCAGCAAAACAAACCCTAGTGAACAGGACTTGCTGTTTCAACAAGCACTACTTATTAACACAGACTCACTGAGATGTTACAGTTCAGAAAAACATTTCAAATACAGAACTCAGGTGCATTTTGTTAATAAATATAATTATGTAAAACACCAAATTCATGAATGTGCTAACAAAACCGCAATTTCAAGCAGATGGGTCATTATTTACAACTGTTTGATGCAGATGGGATACTTAGTCAGTGCTAAGTATTCGCTACATTAGGTAGCGATCAAAACATGCCAGACGGAAAATGTACTTTATTTTCCACCCTTTCACTGTGCTGCTAAAAGCAAACTTCTGCATTTGTTATTGCTGTACATTGTAGAACTTATGGAAGTTTTGAGTGCAAATAAAGTTTCCAGTAGGAACTCTTACCAATAAATACACATAGTATTTATATAGAACTTCCATAACCAAAATATACATTATTATATAACAGATGTACAGAACAAAAAGGCAGACTCTACAGACATTACAATATGGCAGAATGAATGTGAGCAAGGGAAGACACGTAGAATCATTCCTCCTGGCTTTGCCTTCCATCCTACCTGCATTCAGTTTTACTTCTGAAAGCAGTCTACGGCATATATAAACACTAGGTGGAAAGGCCTCTACACTGAATCAGGTCATTACATGAATAAAGAACCCAGTCACATCGACAATGCTTATAAACATTCTGTCATCATGTTGAATGTGCACAAGATAAGCAATTGCACTCGGATGCACCTCAAAACTTGTTTCTGCAAAGAGCACTCAACAAGCTTGTGGTTCAGTGGTTAAGAGTGTTAGGCCCTTTCCGCATGGGCCATTAATGGCGGCTTGGGGACGGCAAAAATGCCGTCCCCAGGCCGCCGCTTCGACACAGGGCGAGCAAGGCCGCAGCCACGCCACCCTCGCATACGCCGATCCCCAGCCGGCGTTTCCCCAGTCTTCGAAGCGACTTGTTGGGGAACGCCGGCTGGAAGCCGCTGCCGTGCGAAGGGCAGCAGCTTCCCAGCACTTCCCCACGCTCCCTGTATTTACCTTGTCCCGGGCCTGTGTGGTGCCGCTGAGGCCTGGGGACACGCTGCCCTGCGCCTCGCTGGAGCAGGCGCTACAGGCCAGAAGCGGTCCCCAGGAATAATCAGCGCGCAAGCTGTCTGAACCGACTGGGCGCCGGTGCTCCGCGGCGCCGGCTGCCCAGCTCTTTCTAGGACCGTCCGTGCGGAAACGGCCACGGACTCTGATCTGAAGAACCAGGTTTGATTCCCCACTCCTCCACATGACCGGCAGAGTTTTATCTGGTTTTCCTGCTCCTACACATGAAGCCTGCTGGGTGACCTTGGGCTAATCATTGTTCTCTCTCTCAGTCTCACTTAACTTTCAAGATGTCTGTTGTAGGAAGAGGAAGTAAAGGAGTTTGTAGGCCACTTTACCTACAGAAAAGAATGGTGAGATAAAAATACAAATTCCTCCTCCTTCTTCTTGGCCCAACTTGAGTTTTTATCCATTGTGTTCTTTCCCTACTACAGTGTTACAGAACTAAATTTTCCTGACATTTCCCATCTCACCGTATTTATAAACATTTTTAGATATTCTGAGCATCCCGAAAAAAAAATCAGTTCTCACATAAACAGGGACAACCAAACAGTAGATTGGGAATTCAAGCAAGTGAGCAAAAGTATAGGAGGAAGGCCTATGCTAGGAACATCACATCTATTACTATACATACACATGCATGCAAGAAGCATAATAGATTCTTCCCATATTTTTAAAAGGACCAACAACTATGTGGAAAGAGACAAAACAGTGAGAATAGAGGGTCAGAAGGAAAAGGAAGGAAGTAGCAGAAGGATGGTTGAGAGGCAATAAGGGAGAGAAAGAAGCAACAGGAAAGGAAGAGAGATAGACAGCAGGGAGGGTTTGGGAAAAGGGGAAGGAGGAGAAAGCATCAACAGAAGGATTGCACTGAAGAAGAGAGAAAGCAGGTGGGATTGAAGTCAGTCAACAATTTAAACTGGAACACCTGCACTCTGATCAGTTATGTAAGATTAATGAATTGTATCTCAAGACTTCCTAGACCCGTGGTGGCGAACCTTTGGCACTCCAGATGTTATGGACTACAATTCCCATCAGCCCCTGCCAGCATGGCCAATTGGCCATGCTGGCAGGGGTTGATGGGAATTGTAGTCCATAACATCTGGAGTGCCAAAGGTTCGCCACCACTGTCCTAGACTGTACTTAAACTATGAATGGCATATAGTGATCAATACTACTCTGAAAAGAAAGCATGATTCAATGGATGTTTTGAAAGGTTATTACAATGTCACCGCTTAAACCATGGTGTAATTATTTGCTGTCCGATGGAAGTCCAAATCTTAGCTATAGTTTTATCATGCCATTTATGGTATGCAACACAGATTCTGGACAATATAAATACAACAATACCACATAAAAAATTCTGATAGGCACAGTGTAAAGTGGAGCCTGACATCCCACAGATTGATCACTGTAATAGGGAGGAGGGGAAACGACATATTCTAAATTAACTGCTTTTGAAATCAAGCTGTGTGTCTCAAAACTGAGGGAGGGGGCTGAAGTTGCCAGTCAGAATATAATATAGCCCTGACTTCCCATTACATAGGGATTGCAGTATATTCAAATTATTTTATCTACAACCAATCCAATCAAATCTAATTTCTATCCCTTCGTATACAAAGGGGAAAAAATCCATTCCTAGCTAATATCATTTCAGCCATGCCTCATAAAGTAGTTAAAAATTACTATTTTTTTAAAAAAAGGTCATTTAATAAAACTTTTTGCATATTCTTATGTTTTATTATACTGACTCTTTTAAAGTCACAAGGTTAAAAATGATTCAAAATTGTACAGTGTAATTTAAAAGGTACTCCAGTCTAAGCCCTTTGATTTCAATCAGTTTACTCTAGAGTAAGTCTCCTTAATACTGCAATGCTTATCTTTGAAAGCCGCATTTATGATTCTATCAGCTCACGGAGGAAGAAAATGATCAGTCTAGCAACTACTACCAGTTTTTTGTGGTACAGGGGTACAGATCAAGCAAAGCAGGATAATTATGTGAAAAAGAAAAGGGGCAGACAAAAACAGAGACGATCTTTGAAAAGAGATGTATTCTGTTTCTGGAATCAAACTACCGGTATTATCTCTCTACCAAATGTACAGATTTTAAACAGACCGTATTTAGGGTTAGAATCTACATGTGAAAGGCCACTCCCATGAAGAAAATAACACCCCAAGGCCATTTTGGATTAGGAAAAATATTGCAGGGGCAGCCTAAATCCCCTCCTCATATGCCATGATCTGAATGGCAGACTCCCAACTGGAATAAAAACTCCAAGAAGGGATGTGTGACCCATTGATTCAAAGTCAGGTTGGACTATTCAGACACAACAAACTAAAAATTGTAACATGTAGTCTGGTCGTAGTGAGCATATTTCTTTTCTCCTGCTTTTAGTTTTAGCTTTTATAACTTTTTAAATATCTATGACTTCTAGTACTATTTAGTTTGAGTACCATTTTAAATAAAATAAATTTCAAATAAAAAGTGCATCTTCAGAGTCTGTCTCTTCAAGTGTTGTAACAACATATGCTCATTTTTGTATACCTGTTTATCCTCCTAACCCTTAGAAAATGGCTCCCCAATATGGGTACTCATACTTAAAAAAAAATAGTGTGGCATTCATATTTCGGATTCATTGCAGAAAGAAAACAGTGTAAAAGTAGCACACAACAGCAATCATGTCTACAACATAACATGCAGAACCACCCAAAAAATGACAACTAATATCATGAAAGTATATATATCAGAAAGCTAAGGCTGGCTGCATCTTCCTGGTAAGTGTATGTTCAATAGCAAAATCAAACTTAAAAGCTAAAGGTATTCTCCTGTGGGATCATGTCACACCAAGACATTTACTAGGCAGACTATGTTTACAGGATGGTTTGGCATTACCTTCCCCAGTCATCTATACTTTACTCCCAGAAAGCTGAGTACTTCTTTTGCCAACTCCATCAGGTTGGAAGGCTGAGTCAACCTTGAGTTGGCTACCTGAAACTGGCTTCCATCAGGACTGAATTCAGGTCATGAGCAGAGCTTTGATTGCAGTATTTCAGCTTACCATTCTGCACCATGGGACTCTATAAAACCAAACTTATTGCTGTGTATTCTGAGAAACAGCCCAAGTGAGACTGCATAAAGGAATAAATATTTCTACTAGGTTTGAAGACATCAAAGATGTGCAAATCTCTGGAATAAACTAATAAAATAGTTCATTGAGCTTTGCCATGGGAACAGGTATTTGCACATTTCTAAACAAAATTGGAATAACTTGTTTATGCAGTGATAAAGATGTAACATTATCCGTGTTTAAGTGTAAAACAACGTAAGCAACAAATTTGATCTCTACGGGCAATGTGCTTGTTCTGTTATTCTGTACATTCCATTAACTGCTATACCTAAATAAAGTCTTGATAATGTTGTATCTCTCATCCTCTTAATTTTATAGCTGTTGTATTTTTTGAGCCAGGAATAATGTGGTGATTAGAAAAGCATTCAGTAAGAAAATGTGCCAATGTTGCAAGGATACACATTAACAAATTTATGGGAAGCTAATTTCTATCTCCAATGCTGAACGATAATATCATCAATTGTTCCATAATTTGCTGAAGCATTTACTAAAATGAACTAATAAGAGGTGGTGGTAATAACAATGATTGGTTCTTGGCAGCTTTTCTTTACTTGTCTAACCGAACTTAGTTTATTAATTTAATGGATTCACTTTCAAAAGTACTATAAAAATATTTGAGAAAGAGTGGGCATTACTACATTCAAAATCATCAGGCTGCAAACTATTTTGAAAAGGGTACCCAAGTTTCTAGTATTTATGAGAGTAGAGAAAAAATCCACAGGAATTTGAAGTGTGTCAGAAATTAAGACAGTTCGTTAAAATATATGCACCTCAATATAACTAATAAATCAACATGGCCCGGAATGTAAGTTAAAAAATCCACATAGTAAGGCCAGGTACAGGAGATGTTTGTGCAAACCTGGGGGGCAAGTTATAGTGGGAACTTATACAGGAACTGTTTTCCAGTGTTAAGGAGACACATCCCTCAAGGAGATCTTTATTACTCTTTCCTTGTGGCAGTGCATGTTGAAACTTTGTACTACTGCTTGTGGCAGAAAGGTTTGTGTGTGGCCTCTCCACCACCCAAAAAACTTTTGTTGAGATACTAAGGATTTGGGCACCATTAATGCACCACCATGTACCCTCTTCCCCCACTTAGTGCATCCCTCTTTACATAGGCGTTTCACCGCGCGGCCCCTCGCCACTCTACCGCAGGAGAGTTCTGTTGGCGTGGTAAGCGTCGCGAGAGAGGCAACGGAAGGCGACGAAGGCAGGGGCTGACTCCGCGACGAACGCTTTCTGCCAGCCCACTTTACGGTGTCTGCCGCCAGCTAGCCTGCCGCGGTAAGCAGCCCGCTTCCGCTGCCCTCCGACTTCTGGAGGTCGGAGGACAGTGTGGGCGGGCTCGATACTACGCAGGCGCACAAGGAGGACACAGTAAGTGAAACATCAGCTGTCAATGGCGGCGGTTCGCAGCGCGAGGAAGACAATCTCCCCAACAACAACCCTTTTAAAGGGTTTGTTGTTTAGGGCGTTTGACGCCGCCCGAGAGGAAGAGGCGTCGAATGCGCGCTGCTGGGTTGCAGCAGCGGGCGCTGTCGAAAACGGCGACCTGGGGGGCTTTTGTTTCAGGCCGCCGTAAACGAGGCGGCAGATACGCCATAATAGTTTGTATGTGGGAACTGTATGGCTGTGAGTAGGATGCTAAAGCAGACACACCAGTGTCAATTATCTAGACCAGGGGTAGGGAACCTGCGGCTCTCCAGATGTTCAGGAACTACAATTCCCATCAGCCCCTACCAGCATGGCCAATTGGCCATGCTGACAGAGGCTGATGGGAATTGTAGTTCCTGAACATCTGGAGAGCCGCAGGTTCCCTACCCCTGATCTAGACTGATAGAACAGAAATACAGGGTGGGATTTCTTTCAGAGGACTGCCATGTTGGACTGCAGTAGAGCAACTAGATTTGAGTTCAGTAGCAGCTTAGGGACCAACAAGATTTTAAAGGTATGAACTTTCAAGAGTCAAAGTTCCTTTTGTCAGATACAAGTAGGAATAGAGATCACTGAGTACATATATCCCAGTCAAAAGATGGGAGGGATGATACAAAGAAGGAACAGAGGATGCAAAGGTACAATGCACTTTGTAAATAGTTTTATTAGAGCAGAGGAAACATGCTTAGGGACAGACAATTAGCATCTATAGCAACTTAAGAATCCCATGTCCCGATTTATCCCTGGGCAGTCCATTGTTCTAAACTTGTGAATTAACTCAATTAACTCAAGCTTACAGTGTAATTCCCCCTTGGGGATTTTTGTTTGAGAACTGCCATTGGAAGGTCAGCAATGGAATGACCTGGAAGATTAAAATGTTCTCCCACTGGTTTTTGAGTGTTGTGGTTTTTAATGTTGGCTTTATGCTCATTTATTCATTTGCAAAGAGACTGACTTGTTTGTCCAATTTAGAGAGTGGAAGGGCATTGCTGCTACTTGATGCCATATATAATATTGGAATATAAATGTGAATGACCCTGACATGGTATGGTGATGCTGTTACGTCCAGTTATTGTGGTTTCAGTGTGAATATGGAGACATCTTGGTTTGTTACAGGCCTTAGTCTCAGAATCCATGTTAAGAAGGGCATTGTTGTAAGTGAGAAGTTGTTATGGTTAGGAGGAAAGAAAAGGTTTATCCCCCAGTGCCTATAAGAAAAGAGTACAATTGTCCACTATAGGTTATAGGGTGTTAATGATGCATTAAACTAGTTTGAATGACAGCCATGTGGCCACTCATAGTGTTCTGTTGTTTTTTCATTTGGGTCTATCTTGTAGGAGGTTGGTTCCAATTTTGTTGGTTTCATTTTGATTGTTATCAGTCTGATTTTGCTGATCTGTTTCCTGATAGTTAGAATCTCTGTCTGAAGTATCAGAAGAAATGCAGCAGCAGTATAGAGCTTGACAGTAGGTACCCGATGGTTTGGTATGTTTAGGATGGTGACTGGAGGCGTGTAGATATGTTCAGAAGATTTCTGGTAAAAGGTGGTAAAAGGTGGCTTCAGTTATGCATTTGTACTGTGTCTAGACAATATACTTCTTGTGTACATTGGTTTATGGTCAGTTTGATGATGGGGTGGAAACTGATGCAGGCCTGGTAAAATTTCTTTAGTGTTTCTTTCCTATGTGTCCAAATGATAAAAATTTCATCAATAAATCTCAGTTATAAGACAGATGTTAATGAATGGGAGCTGGGGAAGTACTGTTTCAGGTCAGTCATGACAAATGTTGGCATACTATCATTCCCTGTGGGTGCCCGCGGCTGTGACATTGACCTGAAAGAATAAATCATCACCAAATTGTTGGATGCCACAAGAAAAGGTCTGGGTGACCTTGAGATTCTGGATATCATTTCATGTTTACCCACTTTTTCCTGTTAGAAACAATTGGAAACAATGGGAGATGGGGGCAACATCTTTGGGGACCCATAGAATTGCACCCCCTAGAACCAAGCTTTACCAAACTGGGGGGGGGGGTCTTATCTAGAGAGGCTCCCAGTGCCACCCTGCAAGTTTGGTGTTTCTACCTTGAAAAATGCCCCCCTACAGACATCCCCAGAAATTCCCCATAGGCTACAATGGAGCCCTGTTAATTCAAATGGGAGAATCTATGTGGGAAAAGGCTCCTTAAAGTTTAAATAGCTGAAATTCAATAACCCAACTATTTAACTATTCAGTTTGGGGATTTTTCTTGGTTCTTGTACTCAGTCTTGAAAAAAAATCAGAAAAAAGTCAAGTAGGGCCTTTTTCAAGTTTTTTGCTGATACAGTTTTACCAAATCAATAATCCTAGTTTTAACTCACTTCGGCAAGATTAATCATATAACCACAATTAGTTCACAGTGAGGCATTTGTGTACACATGCATACTCACACCTTCACTTTGTAGCATGTTACACTTTTTCATACCTACTTTTTTGTAAATTATACCATATCTACATATTTTATCCGATCATATGATTACCATTAATTCAGTGGTAATTCTCATATCACACAGGATAACACAGTTAATACAGAATACATAGTATGCTGTGCAAGATGGATATCATTATAATCATGGCACATAATCCCATGAACTGTTTATAACCACATTGGTGAAGTATGAGACGAGCCGGGAAGCAATCGTGGAAAAAGTAGTAACAAAGCCAGATTTTTAAAAAAGACTTTATTAACAGGTCTGGTTTATGGAAAAGACAGCCTATAAATACTCTAATTTTTTTAATGTTACAAATCCAAGAGTATTGCAAGGCAGAATTTGCTTTAGGATAAAGGAAAGACAAAATTCCAAATAAATTATACTGTACTTTTCTGTCATTTTATGTATGTGAATTCATCTTAGCCAGATCCTCAAAAAGACATAAACAAAAATATACTCTCATTTTAGTTAACATAAAAATGATTAAGTTTGAATGAAAAACATTTTGCTGCTTTAGAGGTAATAAACTTTCCCTCAAAAGGTTCCCAAATTTTCCATAATAAATATTCTAAGATAAAAAGTGGATTCTTTCAAAGTTAAAATAAGTTTTGCTACTTTGAGCAAGAAGCTGCTGGACTCTGTAATCAGAGAGGGATTTAGGGAGCTGGGAAGGTATGCTTACTAATTTAAGGGGATCAGCATCTTACAGCCAAATCAAATAAAACAGAGAAACCATCTGCTTTACAGAGTTAAATGATTAATTTTTGGATGGTTTTCTAAAATGGTGTTATTTTGGCATTCCATTTATTTATAAGATGCTATAACTGGCAGCCCAGCATTTTGCATAACAGGGTTATAACTACATTATCCAGTTATCCATCTGGGCCTTTTTCAATTCAGTGGTTTAATTAAAACTCAATAGTATTATCAATCTGTTGCATTTTTCATTTTGATGGTTATTACATTTACAGTACAGCAGGAGTACAAATTAAAAAGAATAGCAAGATAAATTGCATTCAAAAATTTCATTCTTATATCTTCAGCAAATTATACCGTTACAACATTTTCTAACTTCTTTGGGTATATAAAACAATTTTCCATTTTGAAATACAACAATAATTGGTTTGTCTGTGTTCTTCATAATTTCTTCATAATTGATTCCATCAGTACTGATAAAGAATTTGTGCCAAAATTTTTGATTGTATTTAAGAGACCTTTTTTCTGTTTAAGATTTAAAAAACTGTCTTAATTCTCTGGCTTTTGTTATTTTTATCATTATGATTGTGTTATATTGACTGTATATCGTCTTGAGTTGAACTGGAGAGAAAGAATATTAGCAATCTATTATGTTTTTGTTGTGTAAAGAAATACATAATCCAGCAACATGAGATAAACAAATAGATGTCCCCTTTTTAGAAGACATCACTAAAAGTTTTAAGACTCCAATCATAGTAGAGGGAGAATATATCCTTATCTAAAAATACGCCAAACCCCCACCCAAACTGAATAGATTTCCAAGTACAATCCGTTACAAAATAAATGCTAACTAGCTAAATGTCCTTGCTTTTCCTTATAAAACAACGATATTCTTTGAAGTGTTCTGATAAAGGAGGGCACATTTCTTTTGCAATTTGTGCTTTATTCCTCAGAAAATGAGCACTCAAGATTATTGAATTTATGATGGCATAATTATAAAGATACCAGAGTATTATTGCCTAGGTACTTAATAAAGCTCTTAATGTATAACAATGTGCTCTGAAACAATGAGTTTGGACAAAGACAAGAAAAGAAAACCTATGGAGACAAAGCTACTTGAATGTATTCGGTATTAAGTAGTTTATCATTGCATTTCCTTTTTTAAGGCCTAAGTCCACATATTCAGTTCATCTAAGCAAAAGGAATAACTTGCTAACAAAAGTCATGCTACAGCAATTGGAAAAGTTCTTTAATTGCTTTAAAGGAACCTGTAGTTATATTTGGCAAAGTTCTTTCATTGGACAATCTATTTAATAATTTTACCAAAACGGGGAGAGGAAGAAGAAAACCTAAAGCTGGTTTAATTCACCCATTTAACTTGTAGGCTCCTTTGAAGAGAACAGAGTTACTGGGGAGTGGGTTGACTCCTTAACCACCTTAACTGGAATGGTCCAGAATGAATACACTTAAAATACTAAATGATAATGGAATCATTTCTATGCCCATGCCTCTGACAAGGAACACTGTTCCACACTGTAGTAAGGTTTTTCTAGAAACCTCCCAAGTGTGCTTTTAAATATCTCAGCTATCAAAGATTCTGCAATTTCCTTTGGGAAAATATTCTTCAGTTTAATACATCTACCTGAAATAAGACTTTTGTTGGCTCTGAAAATGACAGGTCACAAGAGGGCAACTTCCATGTAATGAAGATTCACTATTCCAAAGTCAAAAGGGTTTTCCCCCCTCATTTTGTTTGCATTCTTAACTCTACTGCTATACTATTAGAACCACACTGAACTTTTAGGTTTGCAGGAAAGAAATATTGCTTTTATCACAGAGAAAAAAAAGAGGTCAATATCTAAGTTTATCACAGAGAAATAAAGAGATAAACATATTGTAGACATGTTAGAACATAAGAACATAAGAACTAGCCTGCTGGATCAGACCAGAGTCCATCTAGTCCAGCACTCTGCTACTCGCAGTGGCCCACCAGGTGCCTTTGGGAGCTCACATGCAGGATGTGAAAGCAATGGCCTTGTGCTGCTGTTGCTCCCGAGCACCTGGTCTGCTAAGGCATTTGCAATTTGAGATCAAGGAGGATCAAGATTGGTAGCCATAGATCGACGTCTCCTCCATAAATCTGTCCAAGCCCTTTTTAAAGCTATCCAGGTTAGTGGCCATCACCACCTCCTGTGGCAGCATATTCCAAATACCAATCACACGTTGTATGAAGAAGTGTTTCCTTTTATTAGTCCTAATTCTTCCCCCCAGCATTTTCAATGAATGCCCCCTGGTTCTAGTATTATGAGAAAGAGAGTTATGTTATTTTTATTTTAACTAAAGAAATGCTTTTGTAGCAAAACTATTTCTTATTGAAACAGAAAAACAAATTTAAATGCATACACATCACCTTCATTTTTTA
Source organism: Sphaerodactylus townsendi (assembly GCF_021028975.2). Taxonomy (NCBI): domain Eukaryota; kingdom Metazoa; phylum Chordata; class Lepidosauria; order Squamata; family Sphaerodactylidae; genus Sphaerodactylus; species Sphaerodactylus townsendi. Next base: position 50,313,423 of record NC_059426.1, read on the forward strand.
TAAACAGGCCTGAACCACTAGGGTTTAGGATAACTCAATAAGGATCAAATCAGATAATGTACTGGATAATAAGGTTTCCTTTGAATATTAGATTGTGGCAACCCAAATCCTTGATTTCTTTTCTAACCCAAAGATGTGAATCACAGTTAATGGATCATGACTTAAATGGATATAAAGATGGCAGCTGTACTAGCATAGAAAGACCTTTGAGGTTGTTTTCATGTTGTTTTTAAGAGTCAGAATGCTCATCTTCTGCAATAGAAATGGACAGCAAGAAAATATGTTCCTGCCCTTAAATGTTTACAAACAGAAGCCTTTATTGGCATTATGAATTACAAAATTAAGAAGGAAAAAAACATTTATCCATTAACTGAACCCGTTAAATGTGTTAAAAAATACATTGAGTACCCATGTACAAACCCCTATATATAAAATACATAGAGAGATAAATTAACCATGACTATTTTGTAAAAAAATAATTACGCTTGGTCAGCCCTTGAATGTATTTTGAAGTGACTAGATAGAGATGATTTCACATCTTATACGACTATCAGGCAATTGCACCTCAGGGCAGCTAAACCCATGTCCTGAATTCCATATTTTAAAGGAAAGCAGTCACCTCTCAGAAGTTATATTCAACTGTCATTGGAAGGGAACAATATATAGGTGATGAATTGTGGTTGGATTTGATAGACCAAATTGGGTTTCCTTTGCTTTACACTGAATTGTGGTGATTTGCTGTGAACTGGGCACTGCTTTGAGATCAGCAGATTTGAAAAACCTGGAACAAGCTTTTGCTGGAATTTCTTTAAGAGGCCTTCAAAGTCTGCATTCTTCTAAAGCAGCACAGTAACTGGAATACGGTTCTGTCATATCCTCAGTGAATCAGCATGGAGACCCAACTGCACTGGACTTCAGATCTGCTGCAATTCTTTTGAGCCAGGCTATTATTTAATTCTTATGCTCATAGGTTATATCACCATGAAGTATGGTTAATAAAGTGGTGGCCCATTATTCATTTAGCAGCACATGTTGGCTTTTATTTCTTTTCTCTTCCCACTACGGGCACAAATAAAAAGAATGAAACAAATCATTAATTTTGTGCCCATAAAACTATTCCTCATGCTTAGAGCACACATTTAGCACGCTGATGTCAGCTTCTGATAGATAAAAATAATGTAGTCAAATGATTTACTTAACTCTTTATTGTTAAGTACACACATGCACATATTTGGCTAAAAAAGGGTAGATATTTTGAATAAAACAGGGAAGTCACGCCTTCAGTCTACACTTCCTGTCTTATTTTTTGGCCTGACCTTTAACTTAATATTTTCTCTCAGCTTTTATTTACTGAGAGTAATCACTTTTTAAGTACTATTGATCAGTTGTATTGCAATGTGAACGATTAATGTAGAGGGTTGGGAATTACAACCAATGATGCAGAGGAAGGGGTGGGGGTCAAGAATAAAAACAAAACCACTGGACTATGTACATTTAATCTCTAAGCAAAAGAAAAAGAAATCATCCAAAATTCCAAATATCAGAAAGCAAATGGTGCGGATTAGAATGGCTGGTATGACATTTAAGAAAAACCAGGGGAAAATATGAGATTGAGAAAAAGATGTTTCCCTTGATGATACAGAAAAATCAAGGTGATAGTAGCACAGAATAAAATCAGTGTATATACTTAATTTAAACGCTGTGCTGAAGCAAATCAGGCTCCAGTACACTGTGTTTTTCAATACCCCCTCAAGGACCAGCCAGATGCCTCCTAATGACACCTACATAAAAGGATTTTTAAGGCTCCCTTTCTATCTACAACCAAATATGTCTCAAATGTTGTCCAAGTATTTCTCCTAAGTTTCCTACTCTAAAATTATCCAAAAATTGCTTTCAGTATAACAAATTATAGTATTTTCCTTTGCTTTGCTCATTTTTCTCAAACTGTTTCCATCCCTTGCTTTGAACTAGTATCTGCAGTGTCTAGTTATGGAATGAGACATCTTCCAATCATCCTCCACATCCTCCGCATATTTATATCTATCTTATCATAACATGATTATAGAAACAGAACAAACTAGAATATATGCAATACAACCAACATCTGAATGTGTCAAATGCAGAATTAAAGAATAAAAAAGGAAATTCCAATTTTCTCCATTGGCCTCACAGACAATGCAATAGACATTTAATAGAAATATTCCAGAAAGTATCACACCACAATGGGATCACTACCCTATGCATTATGTATTAACTTCATCCACAGGAAAAGAATTATTATTCATTGCTGTTATACGTAAAAACACTGTGCTAGATATTATATAAAACTAGTTATCTAGTTCTTGTTCAGTAGCTTTTGTGTCATAAAGCAAAGCTAGTTTTCCATGACCTAATGATGACCAGAAGCTCTCAAACACTTCAAAAAAAAGCACTTAAGTGAAACAGAAAATATGAGATAAAGTGTACTGAATTGGGATCATGAACTCAACCTCAACACAGTTCTTTCATTTTCCAGGAGGACAGTATGGAACAAACACAATGAAATTGTGTGAGCTAGGTAGTCTGGAAATGAGGGTTAGAAAAAAGTAAAGTTATTTTTTCTAAGTGACAATCTGTGTGACCAGATCATCTCCACAGATACAGAGTACATATCTTGCAGAGTTGGGAATGTGAGGAAATAATGTGATCATAAAGAAGAGAAAACTGATCACTTGTAATTTTAACATGTAAAGGAGCACATTAAAATGATTTTGTGTCAATTTCTCCCTGGGAATTCCATTTATTCTTATTATTAAACCACTAACCCCTTGACATCTTTTACTGACCGTAACTATAAACTTTCAAAATAATGCATTCCAAGTTTAGCACCAAATCATGGTATTCTCTCCTGAGGAAGAAAAGGAGGAATAAGTGAGTGTGGATGTACTATTTTTAAAAGTTGATTTTATTTTTTTAAGTGCTGATTTTGTACATTTATTGTTTTTAAATAATGATTTTAATGTCTTTTTAATTGTTTGCTGGCTTGAGGGTCCTCATTGAGCAGAAAGGAAGAGTACAAATGCATAAAAACCAAAGCACAATCCTACCAATCCCACTGCTAAAAAGCCTCCTACTATTCTATTGCTTTGAAAAAGCCTAAGTCTCATTTAGCATCCTTGCCCAAAGAAACAGGTAAATATAACTCTCACTTGTAGCTGGTTGAAGGAAATATGCTGGGTCCAATCCCAATACAGAAATCTGCAACGACTGTAAATGCCTTTATTCCAAATATACTTACAATTACAATTCTATTATGTCTATGAATCTCATACAGTGTTAGAGTACTAATTAAATTGAGTTGGCTTTTGTCCAAATACTGGATACTGTGGTGTGGAAGAGAGCAGTTCAGAGTTCCTAGATTATTGTGTAGAGAAAATATGGATTTCTTAATTCTTGCTACTAGAAGAAAAAATTCTACTGAAAAATGAAATATGGACAAAAGATAATACATTAACCCCAGTGGCAATCCATCCATGCTTCTATGCATCCATCCACACCAGAAGCAGCAGCAGCAGCAGCAGCAGCAGGAGTAGTGAAGTAATAAGAAAATATCGTCTGCATTTTTTTCCTCCAACTTTTAGTTTTACTTTTTCTCTGACATGCTTTTGCCATTTCAACTCTTCAGTGCAAGAAAATTATGGTAATAAAGGAGTAGAAGGGAAACCCTACGAAGTCCGTCTCCTCCTGACCTTCAGACCATCCTGCCATATGATGGTGGCAAGGGTAGGCATATATACCCTTCTCCAACACTGACGTTGTACAATGCTAGGTCCAGTAATAGCAAGGCCACCACCCGGGAAATTATTTTGCAGGGCATGAAGTAGACTTGGCAGGAGTGACAAAACCTGGGTAAGGGAGGGCAAGATACTCACCTTGAAAGAGCTAGTCCCACCCCCAGTCTCTCGGTCCTTCATTGCTTACAGACAAAGGATCAGAGAATGACCTTGCTCATCCAGGAGTCTTTCTCCTTCATGGCATTCCCCATCTCAAAGATCCCAGGCATTGATTGTGTGGGATGCTGAAGAGTTTGGCTGTCTGGCTGATATACTGTCTGCCTAATGCTCCAGCTCATACCCTACCAAGCCTGTCGGAGGTGGTTTCAGGATGGACCCTGAGAGATTCCTAGATTGATAGGCTTGGGGGACTTCAACACCCATGCAGATATGGCCACTTCAGTGCAGGCTATGGACTGTGTAACTTCAATGGCAGCACTAGGACTCTCTCAGTTAGTCCCAGGCTCCAGACATCAAGAGCACATGCTGGATTTGATTTTTGGCACAGACATAGATATGGGACCAATATCTATTGATACAGTGCAGTGGTCAGACCATTTTGCTCAGCTGAGAATCCCATCCCCTCCCTGTGTAGGAGTCAAGTAGACTTATGCATGGAGACTTATGGATCCGATTGGCTTCCAGAATGCTTTCCAGGATCCAATACCTCCTAGCAACTTGTTACACACTCTGGTAGAGGTCTGGCATAGTCATCTCTCTGGAGCCATCAACATGACAATCACCCAATGCCAATTTCAAACAAGCCCATTGGTACAATTTGGAGTTACTGATGAAAAAGTGGGAGCTTAGATTACTAAAGCAAGTTTGTTGAAGAACTCATGATGAAGCAGCAAGAGCATCTTATAGGACATTTATGAAATCCTAGGAGATGGTGGCAAAGGCTGTTATAAAGGAGTATTATTCTGCCTCCATCGCATTTACTAGATCTCATCCAGCTGAACTGTTTTAGGTAATTTTGTCTTTAACTACCCTCACTGAGGGATCTTCAAAAATAGTAATGTGACATTAAGTTGTAAGGCATTTATGAGTTTTTGCAGATAAAAGTCTTGTCATTCTGCCAAGTCCTTCCAGCCAGTGTTGATACAGTTAGTGAACTGGAGGCTTCCTTAGCCATCTTCAGGTCTGATACGGGAACAATTCGGTTGTCTCTCCTATTCCAATGCTGATAGAATACTGGCAGCTCTAAAGCCCACTACACCCCTTAGACCCATGCCCCTAGTGGCTGATGAAAGCTGGTGACAGCATGCAGGCTCCCTTGATGGATATCATCAATTTGTCTCTGGGATTTCCAGAGGCAGGGGTGGGGTGTGTGTGTGTTTGAAAGTGGCAGTGGTACAACCACTCTTAAAGAAACTATCATTGGATCCACTTGATTTAGCCATCTACCACCAGTGTCACAAACTTTTGTTCTGGAGTAAGTTAGCTTAGAACAGCTTCAGATATTCCTGGAAGACACATCACAACTGGATCCTTTTCAATCCAGTTTCTGACCTGTCATAGGATGAAGATGGTGTTGGTCGCCCTCTATTCATGTATGGGGGCCTATAAGGGGTGATTTTCTCTAGTGTTATTTAACATTTATATATACCCTATTGCCTACTCTGGATTGTCATCAGTTTGCAGCTACACCCAGCTGTATCTGCTGATGAGTGGCCCATTTGGATGTTGCCCCAAATATACTGACCAGTTGTCAGGAAGCCATAGTAAAATGGTTAAAACAGAGTCAGCTGAAATTAAATCCAATGAAGACTAAGGTCCTTTGACTAGGCCAGGGAGACTTAGGAGTGGGATACCAGCTCCTGACACAGGATGCAATTAACATCTATACCACCAACACTCTGAGAGTAATCCTGGATGCCTTCCTTTCCATCAAGGCCCAGATCACAAACATAGCTAATCTGGCATTAACTACCTGTCCTGTTCTGCCCTGACCTACCCATGGGGTTCTATGCAAAGGTTACCTCAAGGCTAGACTACTGTAACTTGCTTTACATACAGCTATCCTTGAGATCACTCTGGAAACTCCAGTTGGTCCAGAATGCAGCTGCTCAGGTCCCCACCAAAACAACATGGGGAGAACATATTCAGTTAGTGTTCTATCAGTTGCACTGACTCCTGGTGGGTATTGGATCTGGTTCAAGGTCTCAGTATTAACCTTTAAAGTCCTAAATGGTCTGGGGCCTCTGCAACACATTCCCCAAAGAGTGCTGCATTCAGCAAATTGTTATTTTTGGCTCTGGCCTAGTGGAATACTCTCACAGGTGAGACCCAAGGCCAGCAGGACTTACCGTATGTCACTTCTGCAGGGCCTGTAAAACTGAGTTGTTCCACCAGGCCTATGGCTGAGGGCAATGATAGCACTCATCTTGACTAATCCGCTATTCTCTTCCACCCACTCTGTTGAGATTTTTATGACTGTCAGTTATGGTGCATCAACTGGAAACTGGGTTTTTTTAATTGTGTACATATATATTGTTGTATTGTTGTGTATTCAATGTTGTAAGCCACTCTGAGCCCATGGCTAAAACACTGATGATGATGATGATGATGATGATGATGATGATGATGATGATGATGATGATGATGATGATGATGATGATGATGATGATGATGATGATGATGATGATGATGATGCATTTCAACAAATTTTTTAATCTATATGTTTTCTCATTATTGATCCTGGCATGTTATCTGAACAATCAACCATGCACCTCTGTGGAATAAAGGTCAAACAAGCACATACTAAAATATAATACACAGAAAGAACTCAAGTCAGTGGAACAGTAGTGAAACTTATCCTATAGCTAAAGCTTATCCTACCAAATACCTTTTCCAGCAGAAACTCAATAAATGAACTGCCTACTTTGACAAAATAAAGAGCACATTTTCTTTTATAACTTATTGTACACAGATGCTTCAAAGCCAAAAGCAGCATAATGTACCTTGAAATGAACCTTCCCTTTGTCATCAAAATGTAAGTCCTATTCTGACAAGCGTTCATATGATTGCAAAAAATTAGCAGTTGACATAACTGATTGAATTGCCTTAAAAGAAGAGCATCAAAAGAGAATATTTCCTAGTGTCCCCAAGACTAAAAAATAAAAAGATTCAATACTTCATATTTAAAAGTTTAGCACAACCTCAACAGTATGTGCCACGTACCTACACACACACACAGTGAAGAGCTCTTGATTTATTCTCAGCCTTGTATAAATCCTGGGGTTGACTAACCTGCAATTATTCACAGGATTGAGGATTACAGGTTAGGTGAAAAAAATTTAAATTTATGTATATCATTCTTTTGCTAAGATCCTTTCAAAGACTCACAACAGTATTTAATTATTCATATTTACTTATTTTGAACTTTTCTAAACCTACCTCTTCAAGCACATAAGAATATTCCCAAAACACTAATTTACAAGAAATCAGGAGAGGTGATCTCTCAAGACAATGAAGATCCTACCACACATACAGTTCTAAAATACATACAATTAGTGATAACAAGAAAAGAAAAACAATCCTCTAGAATCACATGGAGTCAGGAAGAAGGAAAAAAACACTCCACCGCTCTAAAACTCCCAAATGCTGCAGTTGTGTAATTGAATCAACATTAACTTATTTAAAATATTTATATCCCTTCCCTCTGTCAGAAAAACAAAGACAGTTTACATATGTACATATACATAAAAGCAGTATAACAAAATTCTAATAAGTGATTAGCAAATATCAGAAAATGTAGACACACACTCCTCCAGGAGGGAGGAAGAGTGTATAATGAAAAGTTGTATAAAAATATATGAGGAAAAGAAAGGACAAATATTAGGAGTTATATACAAAAACATGATAGAAGATCAAGAATTCATGATAAGAATCATAATGGAAAAATGGCAACAAGATGGAGTGAAAGACATAGACCTTATTAAAAGGATTATAGATAATATGAATAAAATAAAAATAGATAAATAACATGCAGAACTAGGAGAAGAAATTAATATTAAAATGGTATAGAACACCTAAAACAGTTGGTATATATGATAAGTGGGCTCTAGTCCGAAATGTTGGCATTGTGGAGAAAAATGCACAGGATATATACCCATGTGGCTAGAATGTATAGAAGTAAAAAAAAATATGTGGGAAAATGTGATAAAATACATAGAAAAAAATATGTAAAGGTACAAAAAATAAAGATAAATATAGGATTTACCATTTATAGGTATAGTGGATTATACTATAATAGAACAAAGAAAAAGAAAACTTTTCAAATTCATGAGATTAGAGCGGTCCATGCAGTAATAGCATTGGGGTGGAAGGACAAAAAATCTGACAATGCAGAAATGTGGTTGGAATATATATGGGAGCAAATACAATTAGAAATTTTCGACACAATGTCAAGAAAATCAACATGGCAAGAAAAGCAAAAGGATATGAAGGAGATTTGGATGGAATTCAAAAGACTGGCTAAACGTAAATTGGAATTACATGAAGAAGAAAATGGACAAGAAGATTGAAAAGAATGGACCTGCTGCTGCGCATCTAAAGAAGAGAAGAAGAAGGAGGGAGGGGGGAGAAAGGGGGAAAAATGATATGGAGGATGTATATAAAGTATACAATATAAATCTGTAATAATTCCGAAATATCAATAAAAATATTTAAAAAAAAGAAAAGAAAATGTAGACACAAATGTCACAAAGAGCATTCACAAGGTTAAATATATTCACACAACTCAACAGAAACCCTGTTGCAAAAGGATTGCTTTACAACACCTTCTAAAACACTGAACCTCCTCTGAACCTCTTCTGGCAAGCCATTCCAGGGACACAACTGAAAAAACAATCAGACCAAGGGTGAAACGTCTGGAATGACACAGCTTCTATGAATGGTCAAGAAGAGAACAGGTGGCTCATAGGTTCCTACTAGGGATATGCATTTGGATAGTTCTGGTCTGCAGGTATATCTGAAAAATACTTTAGCAGGTTCACGGATATATTTGGGTGTCCAGGTGGTATCCAGGAATCATTGGAATCTAACAACTTCGCCAATTGGAAACCATTCTGTTTCTCCATATTCTGTTCTAACAGTAGCCTCTTGTCCAGAGTATAGGTTGTGCATCAAAACAATTAGATGCTGTGGCACATCCAGCCACAGGTTTTTATAATCCACACAATCAAAAACTTTGCTGCAATCTATGAAACACAAGCATGTTTTCTTCTGAAATTCTCTCACACACTCCAGTTACCAAATAAATTAGCAATATGATCACTAGTGTTTCTTCCTTTGCTGAATCCAGCTTGAATACAAGACATTTCTCATTCCACATAAAGTAGACTGTGTTGGAAAATTGTGAATAGTCATTGAAAGCTCCTTTTTTCAGAATTGGAATGCAAATCTACTGTTTCCAGTAACTGAAATTGTTCAAGATTTTCTATTCCTTGCTCCATCATTAATCAAAAGGAAGACTGTAACCAAGAATTTGGAAGGAGATTGACACTGGGAAGAGTAGACATGAAGGAGTTAGTAAAGATTCTTAAATGTAAAGTTAATTCATGCTATAGCATTCCCGATTATTATGTATGGGTGTAAAAGTTACACAGTGAAAAAAGCTGACAGGAATACAGTAGCTTCATTTGAAATGTGGTATTGGAGGAGAGTTGTATTTATTTATTTTACCTTTATTGGCATAACAGTGCATTTCCATAAACAATAGGTTCATTCAGGCCAGACAAAGGAGGAGAAAGAAAAGAGAAAGAAAAAGAAAAATAAAAATAAAAAGGAAGGAGATGTAGGAGATATTAGTGAAGGACTCTGAATTATAAGTAAGTCAAGAAATTTGGCTACGGAATCAGTTATATCACTGCTACTATTGTCTAATAAGAAGACAATCTTCTGTGAATTGGAAGCATGCTCCTTTTAAGCTAACGGGGATAGCAGCTTTGTTCTAAGTGCAGTATAAAGGGGGCAGTAGAGCAAGATATGTACTACAAGATATGTACTACACAGTCCTCATTGCATGCACAAAGCCTTTGATGGTAGGAAATTTTGACAAATCTCCCTGTTAGTGCAGCTGAAGGAAGAGCGAGCCAGCATCATTGCTGTACGTAACCTGGGTGAAATTATTTGATAAAGATATTTAGCCCCCCTGCTTCCTATGCGGGGGATACCCAGGGCTAGAGATGAGCAAGACCTAGTGGCCTTTTCAATTAAGATCCAGCAGCCTCCTTTTCAAAAACTGAAATATCTCTGTACAATCACTGTGCACTTGCATTCCAAATTAGATCAACTCAATCATGAACTCTTTCTAAAAGCAAAAATGGGCAAAATAATGCTTTGATCACATACTTTGATCGCATTATGAAAAGACAGTGGGAAAGACAATAATAGTAGGAAATGTTGAAGGCAGAAGGAAAAGAGGAAGACCCAACATGAGATGGATTGATTATAAAAGAAGCCATGGCCCTCTGGTTGTAAGACCTGAGCAAGGCTATTAACGATACCACATTTTAAAGGACACTGATTTACAGAATTGACATGGATTGGAAGCAATTTCATGACACTTAACATACACATCCAGGAATCTCAGGGCGACAGTGATTTAAGGCCCCATGTCAGTGACTTCTCAACAGGTCTTGATACTGGATTACCAGATTGGTTTGGTTTGGATTCCTTGATTTGAAATTGTTCTGTTGGACTTGCGAAAGGGTTCCTTGTTTTCTTGCTTGAGACATGAAGGATACCCAAAAGAATCTCATCTAGAACATCAGTTTTACTAACCAGCATCATTTCCATCTTGTCTGGATTAAGTTTAAGGTTGTCTAGCTGTCGCTCACCCACATTACCATAGCATGTAGGTGACAAACACTTCAGGAGGTTTCAGTCAATGAAAATAGACCTAGCAACCATCAGTATATTAATAACCATCAAGGATGGGGATTTTTTTTTCTAACATACATATTAAAAGTAAGAGAACAGGAATCTGAAAAATACTACAAGAAAAAATCATAGTCTTTCCAAGGTATGTCCTCATTTTCTCCAAGAATGATTTCACTAGTGGAGACTTTTAATTGAAAATTGTGACACAACTCCAGAGTTCTTGCACCCTTCATCAGCACAGTTAGTGCAAAGCTATCCATGGAAAACAAGCAGAGTAGTAAATTCACATTATCTACATACAAACTAATGACAAAAAATGCACTGATTGACAGAAATAATGTAACACCAAAAGAACTGAGAAAAGCATCACAATTAATCAGTAAATATCAATAAGGGAAACAAATCTAGGTGCCATCAAGTTCTGAACAGCCTAAGAGAACTCTAGTGGGTAAGATTCAACAGATGACATGGTAGCAGAGAGAAAAAAGTCTTCAACATTATAACTATCTTCCATAGATCTTTAAAAAAAGCTGTTTTGAGTATTCTGTTTGGATTGACATGAAAGTTAGATCTTAAAAAAACAACCCTATATCATGTAAATAAGATCACTGCTTCATCACCTTTCAGCAATTTTTCAATGCACTGCATATCTTAGAACAAAGCTCTGTTAGAAAACAGGAAAGCTACATAACATTGCACTTTAAAAAAAAAAAGAAAAGTGACTTTAGTTACTACCTGTTCATGCCAGTTTCTGGTTCTAAGAGCTTTGGAACAGGGTCAGGAGCTGCAGTAATTTCCAAGATTTCTTTCTCTCAGCCAGACCTTCAGAAGAACCTCAATAAAGTAGCTCCAACTACCTTGCTTCTTCCTGATATCTCGAGATGGATCTGGCATTTCCTTCTTGGATCACCCACAGCCAGCTTTTAAAATGCCTTCCCAGAGGAGGGGCCTCCCCAGATTACTCCCATCTAATTTCCTGAAAGGGGGAATCTTGCAGATCAATAGGGTCGCAGCCGAGAACTCTTTCTCCTGTGTCCCCCTCCCAGAATCATTCACAGACTGTGCTTTAGGCCTGGAAAGGACAAGGCCTCCCATTTCCTGTCTGGCCCCTCCTCCCAGATTGCCTGGGACTGCAGGGTCACAGGCCATCATGAACAGAGCCAGGCTCAACACCATCTTCAGCAGTTCTACTGTCTTGTTCCCCCATCCCACGCAGGAGCAGCCTTTATTGTCATTGTGCCAGGCAGCTGAAATCTGGGCCTTACTGCTGCTGACCACTTTCCCAATATCCTTGCTGGTTCTGTCTGTCTCTCTCCCACTTCCATGGCCTGCTGTCATCATCTGCTGTCTTCAGAGGAGCAGGGAGGAGTTGCTGACTCTTCCCCCCCCCCCCCAGGAGAGAAGTGCATGGGAGGCAGGGCAATCCCTGGACAGATAGCTATAAATATTGTGCGAGTAAAGCTCTGTAATCTCGTTCTCTTACACAGACGTGTTTGTCATTTACACATAAACAAAAAGGGTCAGTCTACAGTTTCCAACAGTAGCCTACTAGCTGCTTTCCCTGTTGACTTCTTTTTCAATCATCCCAATAGTGAATTAGAGCCATATTGTTTGCCACATCCTAATGATTTTTTCATACACATTAACAGGAGGAATACATGAAGAAATCGCTCCCACATCAAAACAATAAAGGGTTAATTGGCCTGTCTAGATTCAAAACAGGTAAGGACATCATAGGGTCTGTAATGTCAACTGAGAGAAAAATATGTAAAACAGGCAAGTCAACAAATTATGTAAAAAAGGTAAAACAAAACGTCTGCTCTGCAGGGTGCATTGTACAATGAGTCCCTGAAGAAGTTCCACCATGGAAAAATTCCATGTTAAAAATTACCATACTGGAAAAACATCACTATGAAAGGCAACAACATAACAATCAACTCCACAAAAAGTTAACAACCATATCTAATTTCTCCAATAAATACAATTAAAATAATGGAATCTGCAACAGAACTTGATAATAGTCCCAGTTTAGTCCAAATACAAAGTGAAGAATACATCGGAGAAGACCAGATCTCAACCATTTCTTGAAAACTATTTTGATATACCCCTCTTATTGAAATTACATACTCCTGAAGAATGGTCATAAATAAGTTGACACATCTTCTACAAGTGGCTCGCCAAAAATGAATATATGAATATAAATATGTATGCACACAATAGAAGCCCAACTCTGCAGTATTTGCAGAAATGTGTTTTTATTCCAGCTGTGCACTAAAATAGGATGCATTAATGCCCTCAGTAAAAGCCCTTTGACTTAGTGTACATTAGCAACTTACAGCAAAGAACTGTCAAGTCTGTATTATGCATTGCTAGTTGAGGAAAATATGTGCATTAAGTGCCATCGAGTCACTTCCAGTCTCCATAACATTCTGTCATTGATAACCTCTCTCACGTATTGCAAACTGAGGGCCGGAGCTTCCTTTATAGAATCAGTCCATCATACGTTGGGTCTTCCTCTTTTCATGCTCCCTTCATGACTGTCTTGTCCAGTAAGTCTTCTCATACTGTGACCAAAAAAAAAATAGCCTCGGTTTGGTAATTTTAGCTTCTAGGGAGAATTCAGGCTTGATTTGATCCAGAATCCACTGATTTGTCTTTTTAGCAGTCCATGGCACTCGTAAAACTCCCACATTTCCAAAAACAACATTTCCAACAATCAACTTTTTTCCTGTCAGCTTTCTTCACTGTCCAACTTTCATACCCATATGAATTATCGTGATCTTGATTGCCAGCAACCACATGCTTACACTTCAGGATCTTTTCTAATTTTTTTCATGGCTGCCATTCTTAGGATAAAGCATGTTGGTTTAATTTTAAAAACTTCTGCACTTTAACAAAGTAACAGTGAACCATAATCAGTATCAGCTAAAGTTTTTCCCACATCCATCCCTTATTAATATTGTTGTTCCTTTCCTTCCCCTCTCTTAAGTTATCGATGCAAGAGCTCGTTGTTTCATGGAGCCTGTGTGGACGTCCAAATGCAGAATGTTCAACTGCACAGAAAAACAATAGGCACAATTAAAACAAATTTACAAAGCTAACATGCATGTTCACAAAAATGCAATAAATGTATTGCACTGTTGATGACTTAACCACTAACTTTCACAAGCTGGCCTCATCGCTATACCATATGCCACCAAGGAATCAGCAATCCTCAGTCCCTGAAAAGTGTAAACCATCTGGTTTAAAGTTTCAGTTCCGGGATGCTGACTGCTGTGCCAAAAACATCCCTAGAGGAATTCTAGCAAAATAAATGGCAGCTATAAGAGAAATAGCATTTTTGACTTTCATGTTGTTGTAAACTGGCCTTTTCATCAAAGTGAAGTAATAGCTTGAGGCATACTGGAAGTTTCTACGCACTATACAAGTTGAGCCACAGCCTTTACCTGTGGCTCTAGTTACACATATTCTATATCTTCTGTAACTGATATGATGTAAGCATTTCCATCCAAAGAACAGATCACAGTGAAACAAGATCTGTCCCAATCTGAATGCTAATTGGTATTCTAAGACCTGGATAAGTGGATAGGGTGCATTAGGCAGAAAAAGATCTCCAGGGGACCTGAAACTTAAGTACTGAACAGCTGTTAGGTTCTATTAAAGATATCTTAAACAACAAAGCATAAGCTTCAGAGCTGTTGTAACGGTCTACTCAGAAAACTGATATGACATCCCCCTTAAAAAAAAACCAAAGCTATGGACCAGTTCTACAGACTGTTAAACCTAAGCTAGCAATACATAACAACAACTAGATACCATCATGCTATGACAAATGCTCAGATTTAAGACCATTTAGTGTCAATCTGCCCTACAACAGAGTATACTTACTTACAAGCTACCAGCATTTGTGTAAGACTGTCCACTTTTATACCAATACCAAGAAAGTTGTCCCCAGTGTTATCTGGTGGTTTTCAGTCTCCTCCAAGAGATTTTTATAGACTATCAACTTTGGTATACTAGTACTAGCAGTAAAGCCCAATTTAAAGTAAATAAAATGGGTTCTAGATAGGGGTTAGGGGAAGACAGGCACAGGACTGATTGGGCTGGTGGAATGGCCACTGCTTTTTCTGCCTGCCCACCTTCTCTTGACCCCATTTCTCCTGTCCCCCCATACCTTTTGCTTCTTCCACTCTGTCTTTGCCTCGGTCTTTGGGGTGGGGTGGGGTGGGGTGGGGATGGGGAATAGAGATGGTGCTGGCTGGACTGGCAGGGAGGGCAGCTTCTCACTGTGGCCCTGTTGGGACAGTTTGGCTGTGCAGGGAAAGTGGACAGCCTAGATTTTTGCTTGGGGAAGGTGCAGTGGGGTTTCTTCTGGGCCCTGCGGAGCAGAAGCAGCTTATCACCAGTGCTCCATAGGACCTGGCTTGGTCATTCGTGGGGAGGGGGAGATGGGGGAAGGGGAAGATTCTTCTCACAGGCCCTGCACATATCCTGTCAGGGCTAGCTCAGTCTTTGAAGGGTGGGAGAGGATGTGCGGGCAATTGGGGAGGCACCTGCCAGTTCTGGCCGGGGGAACTGCCTTGGTGTCCATGGACCACCAGTCCCAGCTTGGTCTATGGAGGGTAGGAGAGGGCGTGCAAGGGAATGGGGAAGCTTAAGTTGGGCCAGCGGGGCAGCTTGCTGTTTGGGGGGAGGGTAAAATAGGGAGTCTTGGCATGGAGGGAAGGGTGGATGGGGAAGCCTGGGTCAGGAGAAGGTGGAACGGAAAAGCTTGGGGTGAGCTGGGAGAGGGCAGGCAAAGGAGTGGGGAGATTTGAGAAGGCAAAGCAGCCTGGGTGGCTAGTTGGGGTCTGAGAGAGTTTGACAAGGGAGTGGGGAGGGTTGGGCTGGGCTGGGCTGGGCTGGGCTGGGCTGGGCTGGGCTGGGCTGGGCTGGGCCAGCAAGGCAAGGCAGCATTCAGCAGCCCGGCTGTTGCTTTCTTAGACAGCCAGGGGTGCCTGCTGTCAGGAAGGTAATTGTTAAGATAGCAGCACCAAACTTTCAGGGTATCTTTAGGAGACTCTCCTGGTGATACCACAAAGGTTTTGTGAAGTTTGGTTCAGGGGGTCCAAAGTTATGGACCCTCAAAGGAGTAGCCCCATCTTCTATTAGATCCCATTGGAAACAATGGGGGATGGGGAACACCCTTTGGGAGTCCATAACTTTGAACCAAACCTCACCAAACTTAGGTGATATAATCAGGAGAGTCTCCCAAAAAATCCCTGAAATTTTGGTGCTGCTAGCCTAACAATTGAGCCCCTGCAGGCCAAAAACTGGAAAAAACTTTAAAAATACCAAAAAAAAAAAATAACGGGGCAGAGTTTCAGACATGTAATGGGGGGTTAAACCCCCCCCCCTTACCTACGTCCTTGGGCAGGGAAGTGGGTGGAACATCAGGAGAATGACCTTTCCACCAATGGGCATGTAAGATTGAGTCCTGACCGCCAACCGGGGGGGGGGGGGTCATCGTCATGACATTCCACCCCTCTGACGTCCTTGTGTGGTAGTGCAGCAGACAAATCTACTACACAATACAATAGTGTAATAAAAGTTATTCTAGAATCTCAGTTTGCAGCTAAATATTTGGCTCTTTCAATGTGTGATCTAGTTCCTGGAAACCTCTTTAGTATTCCTTATCGGGGGTGGTGGAAACCAGTGAAACTTATACTTCATTCTGTGATTACCACAGAGTTACCCACAGGGTTA
This sequence comes from Sphaerodactylus townsendi, assembly GCF_021028975.2. NCBI lineage: Eukaryota > Metazoa > Chordata > Lepidosauria > Squamata > Sphaerodactylidae > Sphaerodactylus > Sphaerodactylus townsendi. The sequence continues at coordinate 50,329,868 of NC_059426.1, forward strand.
TATCCCTTCCCTAACAAATATTTTAAAGGTCTGTACAAGCACTAGAATATCGATCTATTCAGTATGATGCCAAATCATATATCAGTCACTAATCAGAAGCAGTTTCAAGAAACAACAGACTGTAAAAACTCACATGCAAGTACCCTTTGGCTTAAAAATGGGGTTGCATTTCCCAGCTGAGCATACAGTACAGTATATTCTATTCCTGTAACTTTTTCCTGTCTAAGAAAGCATGTTAAAAATATAATAAAGCTGCTAACTGCCACCCTCCCACTCACCTCCCAACACTACTGCCATTTTCCAGCTGTCAAAGAATAAAAATCATATTGGCTTCAAATAATGTATCGCAATTCTGTCACACATACTCCTAATCTCCTGGCCTCCAAAACTCACCTGCCTAACTACTCCTTATCTGCTCCTCTGCAACTAGTGGGTAAATCTCTTCACAACCAATTTTGTTTGAGCTTCTTTTTTCAATTCAGTGTTTTATCCACCCAGTGTCTCTAATACCCATTTTCCACTACCTATACTCTACAGCAATGGTTTACAACTAAATGACTGGAACCCTCCAGGAGATTCTAGATCACCACCTCCAGGATCATGACCATCTAGGAAGTGCCTTTTTATGTTTTTGGGGAAGACCTGCAGCTAGCATGCTTGCATTAAGAACAAGGGTCTCACACAGTTCCTGCCTCTCTTTACATGCGTGCTGAGAAAAGAGGCAAGACGAACATCAAAGTCATTCAGCAGTAGAGAGGTTTCCTTTTTATCATGAGCAATTCTTTGCAAAGGATCTCTGTTGTTTTTTCTCTGTTCACTACTTGGCAAAGATCAGTCACCACAACTATTGTCAAGTAGCCCTCCAATATTCCAGGCAGATACTTATGAAGCCGAGCGCCCTCTTCCAACAAACGCTGATACTTCACAGACAGTGAGGCTCAAGAAGCAAACGAGCACACATAGATGTGGGCACTGATAGGGATGGGCAGATGTTGGGGAAAAAAGGGTAAAGGAAAGCTTTGACAAGCAACACACAACTGACTCTGACAGGGGAGGGGGTCCAGCATCTGGACATGGCCCACCAACTCTAGTGGAGGGACAGGAGGGGGTGAGGGGTAGCATGCAAGGGAGGGGAGGGAAGGGAAGGGGCCTGGCATCTGGACCTGGCCCACCCACCCTAGTGGAGGGAGGGAGAGGTGGCATGCAAGGGGAGGGAGGGGTGGCATGCGAGGGAGGGAAGGGAAGAAAAGATTAGATTTATACACTTTTCTCTCCTGTACAAACTCTTCCCTTCTACTGTCCACAACAGACACCTTGTGAGGTAGATGGGAGTGAGAGAGTTCTGAAAGAACTATGCCTGAGAACCCAGCAGGCTTCATTTATAGGAACAAGGAAACAAATCCAGTTTATGGGTAAGAGTTCACCAGTCATGTGGAGGAATGGGGAATCAAACCCGGTTCTCCAGATTAGACTCCACCGCTCTTAACTCCTACACCACGCTAGTTCTTTCCATTCTGTTTCCAAGACTTCAGTTTCCTTGACTGCCCAACACTCCATACAATGGTTTGAATTTTCACACAGATCTAAATCATAATGAGAACCAATGATCAGAAAGTTTTTTAAGTAGCATCTGGATGTACAAACTCATGTACACGTGCCCACAAGTTTAAAAACTGTATCCTCTTTCCTTCATCACTGAAATGCAAATACCATGAAGACTGGCGTGCATTACAATCTGAAATCAGAATATCAGTGTATCTATATTCTAATACATAAGTCAGCCAAAGCTGGGAGTACTTAAATCTGGAGACTAGACCCCTGAACAGACAAGACAGCCAAAACTTGAAAATATATACCAGGTTTGCACAAATAAAAATGAAAATCTACCAACAAAATAGGTTGGAAGGTTAAAAACACCAAAAGAATGAAAGGAGCTTTAAGAAACAGATGCCCTTAGTGGCAATTACTAGGCAATCACAAAAGGCTTGGTCTCTATCATTAAAGACGGTGGAACAGGGCCCTCTCCTTTGATGAATTGGCCTTTGAGGGAGGACACATTGAGGATAGAAGCCACACTAGGCAACTGATATCATAAACTTTACATGACTCACTTCTGTCTAGATGTTTGCTAACATTCACCACCCCATGAAAGCCAGTGTGGTGTAGAGATTAGAGTTTCAGAGTAGGAACTCTAATCCCCATGGTGCTCTGGAGACATTCTGGGTGGTTCTGAGCCAGTTAAACCTCCTCTGTCTAATTTACCTCACAGGCAGGGCAAACATTGAGCATTAAGAGCACCTGGATATTTCCTGTGGGCTGATGTCCTCTCACCTGCACCTGGGCCAGGTAATCCTCTGACAGAAGGACTGAGTCCAGCCCATCCATTTCCCATATAAGGCAGGAGAGTTGGGGCCCAGGCAGTCCAAGATGAAGACAGGGAAGACAAAGCCTGGCCCATTGGAACTGTGGATGAGAGGCGGCAGCAACTGGATCAGCTCACATGATGAAAAATGGACATTGGCATCTAGCCCAGCCACACCTCCCTCCCCCTAAAAATGACATTCAGGTGGCAACAGTTGGGCTGATCCTTACACAAAACATGGACATTTCACCCGGCAAGTAATTGTGGGATCCTACTACCGGTAGTCTATATCTAATTCTCAATGTGGCCAAATAGATGGATACTTAAATTCAGAACTGGAGTCATGAACAGACAAAACATATATTTCTACAAATGTGACAAAAGTTCTGGGTTTGCAGAAAAAAATCTGAAATTAAAAAATCCTTGGTATTTACCGTAATCTCCCAGAAATAACTGAAGCAGCATCTGTAATTTTAAAAAGGCAGTAGTAAGGCAAACTGCAACAGCTCCTACTCCCTGAAGAAAGACAGAGGCCCCAAAGGGAAGGAAGCGTGTTGCTGGAGGGTGGATATTTGATGGCTATTATTGGCACTCCCCAACTCACGCACACACACAAGCCCTTTCAATCAAAAATCCTGTCAGGAAACTCATATAATCTGCCACCAATTCTTGAGGTAAAAATAATATGGAACTAGAGAGGCATTTGAAAGATAAAACAAAGCTAGATTTCATTTTACAAGCATTCTTCTCAGGTTGTTTCAGAGAAGTAAGCATTTCTGGTTTCTTTAGGCAGATATTTTTCTTAGAGTTTACAGAGCAAATGCAGTTTCTTAAATGGCTGTTTCAGTTACAAGAATATAGCTTCACTTAAATATGGCTGTTTCTGTTTCCAGATAATTTCACATATAGTTTCACACACATACAAGTGTCTCTATTTAAGGTAAATCTTTTCTGCACAGTTCTGAACACTCTCCTAAACTCCCACCCTTAACTCCAAAGGGAACTCACACTGGCTTGGGACAGATTAAGCTCTGGGATTTCATGAAACCCACTCTTAACTCTGCCAGTTAAGAAGAAGAAGAAGAGTTTGGATTTATATCCCCCCTTTCTCTCCTGTAGGAGAGAAAATCTCCTTGCCCTTCCCCCCTTAAGCTAAACACACTCTCATGGCTCTGTGGCACCAATATCTAGATGTGGTCTCCTGATGAGACAATAGCCAAGCCCTCTGTGTGGTCTTAGCAGTGTCCCCATGAAATATGCCTCCCTGTTGTTTTCCACCTTCACAAGGCCTCTTAGCCTCAGTGAAAAAAAGGCTCTTTCCTCTCAGTCTGAGGTCAAATCCCCACTACCATCTTAGCCAGGTTTCAGAACACAAACTAACCAGGTTTGAGGGACGACCTCCCTGGTCGAATCCCCACTACTGTCTTAGCCAGGTTTCAGAACACAAATTACCATTAGTTTGTGTTCTGAAACCTGGCTAAGACGGTAGTGGGGATTCGACCTGAGATTCCTTTGAGAACACAGGCCACCTAGCCGTTCTCCCTCTGTGGCTCTTAGCCTTTAGACACAATCTCCTCTGACTGAATCTGAGGACTGACACTATTTGTGTGTCACACAAGCTCACAAGCTGCTTTCAAATCTCTTAAAACACAAACTCTGTCTTCCTGACAGGCTTTTCCTGCTTTTATACAAGCCAGCACACCTGTGGCTCCTGGCTACTGCATTTCAGTCAGCCAATCAGGTGTTGCTCTAGTTAACAGTTTGGTGCTCCTGCTCTGGCTGAACTGCACCTTTTAAAATTAACTATTATAAAGCCTAATCCATCACACAAACCAAGGACTTCAGATCTCCCCTGTCTTGGATGGGGTTATACTCCCTTCCAAAAACCAGGTTCACAGCCTGGGAGTTCTGCTTGACACAGTTTCATAACTGCTGTGACTCAGAGTCTGTTTGCCCATTTTCCACTGGTAAGTCAACTGTATCCATTCCTAGTCAAATCAGATCTAGCCATTATTTTCTACACAGTGGCCAATTATGCCTGGTGAGATTCCCACAACTTCAAAGAGAATTGGTCACGGAGTCTTTGTTTCAGAGCACGCTCAGCATTATTATTCACTGCCCTGTTTGCAGCAAGGCAGGGACTACCCATCAGCTGGCTTTTTGCTTGTATCAGAGGGGTGGGTGGGGGAAGACATTTTTACAGGTTCTCTATCGCATATGCATGCCTTTAATTTTTAATATAATTTTAATATTTAAATTCTCTTCTTGATATATCAACGTATCACAACAAAAAAGGCAAACTATTAAAGTCTTGAATACGGCATTTGTATACTTTGCCTGAACACTGACTGTCTTTTATGGTGTGGAGGGGTGGGTGGGTAATGGCAGTATGCAAACAGCATGAACCACCATTTGCTAAACTCCTTGGATTTACAATTGTCCGTCTCCTGCTGTAAACAAGACTGACTGGCTTTTCCTGTTGTGGTCTGGAATCACTCACTGCTTGTGTATAAAATTACAAGGCTGCAGACCAATCAGGTATTTGGGCTGATCAACCAATCTTACTATTTTTACATTTTGTGTGTGTTATTATCAAGTTATCAATCTATTGATATGGTTATTTATTTTTTAAAAAATCTAAAGATATGCCAGAGAGAGGGCAAGGGCAATTGACATTATATGGCAGGACAAGAAGCTGGAAGGAATTGGAAACAGGGAGAAGGGCAAGGGAGTGGGGGAATGAGACTGGGTAGGCTGGCAGTGGGTGAAGGGAAGAGGTCCAGGGCAAAGCTGTGCCCACTGGCAAATCTGTCCCGCTCTGACAGCGAAGCAAAATTAAATTCATGTTACAAATGGTTTCGCTTACCACAGAGAGAGTGGAAAGTGAAAGCGGGGCTAGAGGAAATGCATCTGAACGAAACATCTTGCCATGACAAACATTCGCCTCCACCACATGGCAAATACCAGTGCTAAGGAAACTGTATTACCAACCACTGTCAATCTGATAGCTTGCTAATAAGAGATCACTGGTTAATTTTTTAAAAAGGTAGCCAGAGACTAGACAAAATATTCCTTTCCCCCTTCTTTTGAAAGGAAGAACTAAATAATGAAGGGGAAAGGAGAAAAGCAGTTTAGAGCTAGTTTATGATCCACATATGGAGACAGACAGCTGTGATTTGGATGACAGTGAGGTACCATATGGTGCAGAATCTCAGCTTAGGAATCTGCCACTGCTTTTGCTGTGTTGTGAATATTGTGTAAGTACAACAAATATTGAAGACATGTGCAAAATAAACTAAACTGTACAGTACCAATGGCCTAGTGTAGCACTGAGAAGTTGGATGAGGATATAAGAAACCAGGGTTCAAATCTCCGCTCAACCCATGAAGCTCATTGGCTGACCTTAGGCAAACTAATTTACCTCACAGGATTGCTGTGAAAATAAATGAAGGGAGCAAACAGCTCTGACCTCCACTGAGGAAGGGTAGGATACATTTTTAGGCCATACGGGAGAGGATTCACACCTAGAACTATATTTTACATTTCTTAGTCATGGTCACATTGGGGTTTGTTGCTTCTGTTATTTAAAAGTCAGGTGAGAGGTTAGATGTTTTAATATTCCACATTTTTTTTCTTTCTTTGTTCATGAAATATTGTACAGCTGATCTTTTTTCAGTTATTCAGCACCGGAACAAAAATAGACATGCTTCAGTCTCATATGGGTATTTTCTAACTAGATGTTTTGGTCAATTCAGATAACAGCATTGATTTTTTAAAGCAGTGTCCTTTTGAGATTGTTCAATTGATTGGTTTGAAAATTATCAGTTGAAGTGTCAAAAGTTTATCACGTCCAATTAAGTGTAAAAGGGTCACACAGGTATTGTGTAAAACATGTCCTGATATCCTTCTTCCTCGACAACTGCTTGTGCCTAAAGTGGATTAAAGAATGATGTATCACTACAGGAAAACAGAGGTAGAGGTACTGTGTTGGCTGTTAAGAGTGCAGCTCCTGTTATTTAACTCTGCTATTAACATGAAGAGGTTTTAAAAATTGTTTAGGCAGTTTTTAATGATATAAAACAGTGTTATTTTAATCCACAAACTGCTCATGGATTTAGACAAATTCTAAAGCAAGGATATTTTAAATAAAACAAACTAAAATATGTGCCTCAAGCTGAGACAAGATGGATTTTCAGACAAATTGAGAATAGTTTTTCTAAATGGTAATATGGCATTGGGCTCACCTATAAAGAGAACTGGCAAACACTCATTTATAGTAGCTGGGAAAAGCAGAAATCTGAGCAGTTACTTATAACTCATATGCCTCATCAATATCTAGAGGCAAAATAGCTGTACTATCTATTATGATATATTTTACTCTTGTAGGGCATAGAACCTACCACAGAAATCGATACAATGGCACTTATACTTCATTGTCGTAAAGCAAGTATTGTGTATACTCAGGTTAGCACATATATATGCTCTGTCCTTGGAAAATCTTGATTAGTCTGACAGAAATGCAAAACTTCATAAAGAATAACTTGCTTTTAATCATCTCAGCAAATCACTTGTCCAAGTTGATGGGAACATGACAAACTATTTAGGGGTTACGGGAAATGTTGTCTTTAATAGCTTGGGATGCCTTCTAAGCTATGCCATGGGGATGTGCCTGAAAGCTGACTCCTCCCAGCTTTCTATTAAAAAAAGAAAACTTTACACATAGAACTGGTTCTTGATAATCAGCAAAGAAGAAAACAGGAATTCTGCACAGAGGTCATACAGCACCTCCAGGGGGGGATCTACCAATCTTGATGGGGGCATATAGAACTTTTGGAGTAATTAGAGGGCAGGCAGAATTTTAGGCAGACCCACTTGCAGTGACTTCCAGCAGGCAATAAAGGACAGCTGTTTTAGTTTTACACTGTGTGTTCGCCTTCCTCTTAGATTAAAACACTTTAAAAGTGATACGCAGAAAGCAGCAATCTAACCAAAACATTAATGAGTTAGAGGACAGCCATCGGACACATTGAATGTATGTCTGAGATTTGTAAACTATGTGCACATATTATAAATATACCATTACAAACAGCATTTCCTGGTAAGGTGTGTTGCTTTTAATGTCCTAAATTGAAGTCCTAATTCCAGGAGATCTCCAGGTCTACAGAAGGTGGAAACCCTAGAACCCACCAATTAACCCATCTATTAACAAGGATAGTTTTGTTTATTAAAAAGTTAGCTACCCAAAAATACAAGCTCACAATCCTGATCACAAACAAACAGAATTAATTACATTCCATAAAACCCAAATCGGCATGGATTACTTTAGTCTCACTTTGTTATTCTATGTACCACCTGTTCCTGTCTTTTCATCTTCCCATCTTCGTATTTAACATTTATTGGATCATTTGTTACTATACAAAAATATTAATTTAATAAAAATGTGCTATGTACATTCTCCTTGGTGTCAAAATTGGTTTGTCACATGGCTTCATCCTGAAAAAGCAAACACAAGGGGCCTTCATTCTGCAGAAATAGCTGCGTAGTTCTTTAGATCCCAGTTTATAAATGTAAACAATGTAAACAACTGCAATTATCAAAGCTCACAAGGAATTATAATCTGCATCTTCATTTTATCCTTGTGAGCAGCCTGTTCCTGTGGATAACTCTATTTGCATATCTAACTTCATTTTTTATACCTGTGCCTATTCCTAAAAAACAAAAATATTTTGAAAGACATAAAATAATATTATACCTGCAGAACTGTTATATTCCTAAAACTGAAACCTTGTCAGTTTTGCTGTTGCTAATTTTAAAAGAAAATTTCAACAAACAGGCTTTTCAAACATATCCTGCTCCTAATCAAAATAATCAGTCCTAAGTACATTTTAATGGGTTGGTCATTACATTTTCCAAAATGGGAACATACAATTGGAACACTAAACACTGCCAAAGTGTACTTGTCTCCATGTGTTAACACCACAGCATAATAGCACAAAGCATAGAGTGCAAATGTGCAGCATGGAATCAGACACACACACACACACACAAAACCCATCTGTAGGCACTTAAATCTGTGACAGAAATGCTATTTTCCCACCAGCCTTACAGGAAAATTTGAAATTTTACAAATCATGGAGGGTGGTGATAGAAAGTGCTGTCACGTGTTGCAGACAACTTATGACAACCCTGCAGGTCTTTAAAGGCAAGAGATGAACAGAAGTAGCTTGCGGTTGCCTTCTTCTGCATAAGGACCCTTAGCTTCTGAGACCTAACAGGATTGGGCTAGCCAGGGCCATCCATGTCAGAGCACTAAGGAGGAAGGTGGTTTAACTTCCCCCCAACACAGGAACACTGTCTGCACAAGTGCAGAGATGGAGAGAAGACAGTCTAGTGTATATACCAGGACACCCACTACCCAGGGTAACCTTGCCATTGCCACCCCTCAGGTTAATGGAGAGGTGGACCAGGAGCTGCACAAGCCCTTCTACCTCACCCTGCACATGTTTAAGCCAAATGGCAGCACTGTTGGAGGTGGACAGAGGAAGAGGAGGAGGAAGACCAGGAAACTCTCCCAAATGAGCAGGAGAGAACGGCCCATTGGATACTCACCATGAAGGGCCCTTCTCATGGATATCAAAGAGGACATCTTGGAGTGGGTGATATGCTCTTTTTTTCTGATTTGCAAAAATAGACCACCTAGAACCATTCATTCCATTCTTCCTCCTTTTCCCCACACCTCCAGACAGACCAATAGCCTTTCCTGTATCAAGCTGTAACGGTGACCCTTATATCCCGGGCTAGGGTTCAGGGATCTTCTTTTTTTACTCTGTTGCCACCATTAAAGGGAATGAACTGCTGCTGGCTGCCAAATATATAAAGGATCCCACCTCACATTCACTCTTGGTCTGAGAGGAAAGTCCTTCAGAGTTCCATATACAAAAAAAATGGAGGGAACTCAAAATTGACTGGGATTCTAGTATCTCAGACAGGCACTCTTCCACCCCTCACACACAAACGCATGCTGGCACGAGGGTAACTTGAATGCAACGAATTAAATTTATTTTAAAAACAAAAGAAAGGCTTCTTAAACTGGCTCAGATAGGTACTAACGCTTGATGGTTTCAGAGAGTTACAGAGCTTCAGTTATAACTTAGATATAACTTCAGATATAACTTAGGTTTCTCAGACCTAACACACACTCAGACACACGCAGGTGTCTCTCAGAAACGACTTGGCTTTAATATACTTTACTTTTCCTCACAGACACACCCTTGACCTTATTTCTTCCACTACCCACTGTTTCACACACCCTCAGTCCTGGCCCTGTGAGTTTCAGGCATTACACAGCCTCCCTCCCTCACACACACCAAACCCTCTCTACCTAGAGGTTTGGGGGCTTCCCAGACTGGTATGGTACAGGGGCTGGACAGACTCCTAGGTCTGGTCAGTGTCTACTGACAAGCCTCTGGCCGGCGCTTCACTCTGCACCAAAAAGCCAGTGCCTTCCTTCCTCTCACAAGCTTCCTTCGCTTGAGGAGAGTCACTAGAATCCTGCCAGCTATCTGAGCTGGACCAGAATTCCTTTACACCAGAGACAGAGCGGGGAGACTTCACTCCACAGACTCTGCTCTCAACTGAACACGAGCTGTTCTCTTCAGAACTCTCCACAAAGAACTGTCTGACAGGCTCTCTCTGTCTTTCTGTTTATCTAGCAGCGTTTTAGCGCCCTCTTACATTGGCCAGGGGCAACAGTGCCTTCCATCGACCAATCACCTTGCTTTTATTTAAATTAGGGCCTGCTGCCTTACTTTTACTGTCACCCAGGCCTCTTTAAGCAGGCCTGCTTCACACCAGCCCTTCAGGGTGGAGCAAGTCCGTTACACAAGCTCATACGACCAAAGGTTTCGAGCATAATCCAGTATATTAAAAGATGAAACATTACAACATCATAACAATCTTAGACATAAACCAAAACATAAGAGGAAAAACAGCGTTTGAACATTACAAAACAGAACAATAGCAGTCCAATAGCAAGACTGATAGCCTAGCAGGATGAAGACAGCCTCACCTCAGCCAATACCAGTAAGGAATATTTAAGTGCTCAGTCTCCATTCCTGACAGGCAGTGTTAGCAACTCCTACTCTTACCAGCATTTCACTAACCTCATAGTTGAAAAAGCGTTAAACAATGGAAATATCCCATTTTCAGCCTCTGACATATGCTGTAGTTGACAGATTAATCCAATAGTGTTTTGTCTTTCAAGTCAGGACACAAAATCTTAATTTGTTGTTGTATTAAATTTTGATGTCAAATATACATGACCTATGTCCTCTCTTTTTCCCTTATTATATCAACACAGGATTTCGGGGTGGGGGTAAATGGGCCCTCAGCTCCTGAGCCTATCAGTCTTTAAAAGAGTCTGATGTACATACACTACCTGTGTGAGAAGATGGTGTAGCTGAATTCCCAGTTTTCCTTTCTACCAGCACAGTAATCTTTTTATACACAAACACTAAGTGTACTCGTCTTTCAATTTCTTAAAAACATCTTCTAATAATCATCGCTAAATAGAGGAAAGGAAGCAGAAGTGAACTTGAGTGGCTAAAGATGAGAAATTAACACAAATTATTGTGTTGGTTTTAAATATTAGCTGTTTCAACGGAGGTGGACTATTATTGCTAAAGCACTACAGCATTCACAAGCGAAAGGATATCAGAGTTAGGCAACTTTGGACTGGAGTTTGAGCTATGCATTCCCTTCTGCCCTGTTATGCTAGAACTGGTGCCGTTAACTCACTTATAATTCCTTCACCATTTTGTTTCTAGACATCTATTCATTTCCAGACTTCCATTTCCATCATCCTATCTTTCCATGATTGATACTGATGTCAGCAAGAGGTATAGAAGCCTGCAGGGGGTAGAAGAAAAGCATTACGGCTGACCTGCCACAAAAGACTTTTAAACAGCCTTAGGTATCACATCTGCTTTTGTGACATCCGAACAAGACCGGGGATTACTATGCCATCCAGGACAGTGTTTCTTTCCCCCACTTATCATACAAGATATTTTTTTACCCGCCAGATACACTGAGATAAATCTCAACTACAAAATTTTGAAATGCTTCATCACCTACAGTAATGACTTCAGCCCAATGCCTTGAAAGGGAAAATATCTTGTATACATAAGATCAACAGTGCTTTATGTGGAGCTACAATCTAGCAATATGCAGTTTCTGCAAGATGTATAGTGACTGTGGAGTCTTGCCAGCACAGGTGAAAGTGTGCTAATGTTCTTTAGATATCTATAATCTACATCAGACCAACTGCCAAAGCAGAGCAAAGCCACTTTAAATGAAGAGGAAGAGTTTAAATGTATACCCCGCTTTTCTCTTCTGCAAGGTGTCTAAAACGGCTTACAAACTCCTTCTTTCTCTCTCTCCACAAACGATATCCTGTGAGGTAACTAAGGGGAAGAGAGTTCTGAGAGAACTGTGACTAGCCCAAGGTCACCCAGCAGGCTTCATGTGTACAAATGGGGAATCAAACCTGGTTCTTCAGATTAGAGTTCACTGCTGTTAACCATTCTCATGGTGTACACAAAACCATGATCAAAGATCCCCAAGGACCTGAAGAAAAAATGGGCTCCTCAAATTTTAGGTGATCCGTGGACTCTGTCCAGCTTGACAAAAGCCTGATGAGCGACTAGTTTTTACAACCTTGCTGTAAAGGTAGAGAAAGTGTGATAGCGAACACTTGACAAGACACACATCACAACTAATGGGATGCATACAGCATGAGGCCTACAGATGGTACCTGCTTATTTCCTCTACAAATGGATTATAAGTGACCTACACTTACATTTCTATGTTTAAAAAGAGCCAGTCTAACGTAACAGACTTACAAGACCTTTGGCTCAAGGCAGTGCAGAAGCAAGAGGAGAAGGTTACAAAGAATTAATTAAAAATTGGAAGTGCTGAAGCTTTGATAATTCTCCAGAGGATGGAGGCTTCACATGTAGGACAACTTCTGAGAAAATCTATTTATCTCTTTGGTATAAACAATGAATCTACAAACATTTAAATTTGAGGTGTACTTTCTAAAAACCTGAAACAGCAACGTGCTAAAATAAAAAAATCAGGTGAAGCAGCAAAGACTACACATATTAACTCCTTTAAAGAAAATGCTACATGGATTTTCTTCTCATTTAGAAGGTCATTTTGTACTCTTCCCTGCTCATCTTACCATTTTTTAAATGCCTCTTCAATAAAATTCAGATAATCTGGAGCATCTTGCCGTTAATTATATTTTGAGGAGAAAGAAGCACATATGGATGAAAGGGCAAATATAGAGACAATACACAAGGAGTGGGGTTTTCATTACATGAGCTGAGCTTTTTTTCCCCCAGAAATTGAACTTAGGAGGACACAAGCTGTGTGCAACTGGGGTTTCTGTGTATTTCATATCGGGGGAAATGCTGCATTTTGCCAAAATGGAATCAACAGACATCTGGAAATTTGGTCTACACAAATTAATACCAAACGGCTTAACTGAATACAGAAATTTTAATTCCTTAGTGGTTTTGCAGAAGAGGCCATGTCAGCAGGTCACCTTGTGTTACAGTGCAGCAGAAGCAAGAAAAGAGGTTCCTGCCAACATTCCTTATTCTCCTACCCAATCAGATGACATAAAGAAGTCCAGCTATCCAGTGAATCTGGTTACCCTATTTAAAAGGGAAAGCTGAGAAAGGCTGCAATCTAAGAATGCTTTCTTAGGAACAAGCATTGTTGCATAAAACAGGACTTACTTCCAAGTCGATCAGTTTAGAAAGTTCCCTTAATCGTGTTCGTTTACAGATGCAGAAAACCGGCTCAAAAATCAACCAAATCGCATTGCTGTGTTATGCTCCTTTATTTCTCAGGAAACAGAAGGGCAAAATGCTCAATCATGCTTTCTTTACTTTTCTATAAGGAGGAAAACGTAGACCATGTCTGAACTTCCCTCCCCTTCCCTCTTTCCTTAATGAAAATATTATTGATTTTTTTATCCCTGCAAATCATTGCCTTACAGCAATTTCTTTTAGGTGCCGGTTCTCACATTTAATTTGTAATGTATGCCTTAAAGCAGAGTACATCAATAGAGTCTCCAGAGAGATACTGAGAGATTTTTATTCGAAACGTATGTAATTATATACGAAACATTAGCCACCTGAACAAAACAGATCAAACAAGAAATTAATTAATATAATTCCATTTTTATGTACATCTTAAGGACACACACAGAATCTGATGAGAAAGTTTGAAATATTTACCATGTTAAAAAATGAAAATAATTTTTTCCTTATTTATCTGGACAATTTTGTGTGAACTCTTAACATATGAGATTGTGTGCGCGAATCTGGTTACCCTGTTACAGCATACTGTTACTTCTTCAGACCATTCAAATGTATGAAGGTATCTGCATTGGGACACATCCCAATTTTATAAGGGGGCTATTCTTGGCAGATGGTTACCAGAAGTAGAACAGAATATTCTCAAGCTCTAAACCTTATATGAATCAAACTTCTAAAAATGTGAACTTGGAAACTACTGAAAGAACTGTCAACTGCATATTATGGTGACCCTTGGACATGTAAGTACAATACATTTAAATAAACAAACACTAAAGAAATTTAGTCCAAATTACAACAGACCTGTTTCTTTTCTTTTTTTCATTTTGTAAAATGGCCAGGGATTAGATTTATTTATTTATTTTGTTTTAATTGGCAGGTGCATGACTATGCACATTTAACCACTGGTATTATTGAAATTGCAACTGAAATGGTGATGCTTTTGCTTAATTATTCTGCTGATTGTATTGAACAAATTACTAGTTAGTTCAGGAGATTTTTCTTGAAATTTAGGTAAATAGGTAAGTTAACCTCTATTACTTCCATTAAGACAGACAGACAGACAATTGTACACGAACTAGGTATACCATACATAGAATTAATAATCTTTGTTCCAACTTTGCATGAAGATACATCTAATACATACTTACACATGTATACAGATTAAGTATAAACACAAAAATAGTACCTTTGGACTGCTTAATTATTGTCTCAATTCAGTAATGTGGTTTCATACAATGTAGGGTACAGCATCTGTATCTTTGTAGGACCTGATCCCCCCTCCTCTTGAACAAGAAAAGCCTTCCACCTATCTATAGCATTTTTATCCTGCCTTTCTCCAAGTTCAGGACAGCATTTAGAACTGTATCTCTTTCCTTTGATTCTCACTGAAGCCATCGGATTGGATCAACCATTTTTCCACTAGTGCAGGTTCTCCTTGACTACCAAACAGCCCGTGTTCTGGTTCGTGAGAACCACCATGTGGTGGAAAGAACTGCAATAAGGAATTGACTGAGACTGAACAAAAAAATTGGCTGAATCCAACCCATTCCATTTTGAAAAGGAAGGAAGCCTGTGGATTGGCTGGTGGGGGAGGGGGGAACCAGCATTTCCATTAATATTATTATCCACTTTTGATGAAGCTATGAACATTGATTTATGCCCCAAAGCCACACCCGGTGCTATAAGCAAACAGCACAGTTGTGCATATGAGCAACTCTGAATCAAGACCTGTATATTTAACAGATTAAGTGGCACTATTACATTCAGCCCCTATGACCTTTCAGAGAAGGCCTAGAGGGAATCCATTAATGATAGGCCGATTGGGTGGTATCAGTTATCAGCTACTCTATATATCCCTCTCCTCTTACAGCTAAGTGTTCTCACTAGGATTTTCCCCTCCTGGTTAATAACCTCTATCAATGTACCTCAAATCTGATTTGGGACTTTGTGTGCGGTAATAATTAAATCATTGTGAGGGCTCCAAAAGCTGACTTATCCTTTCTACAATAAATCAAGGACAAACTAATGAGACTATCAAAAACGATAAAGAAACAGTGACAGTTTTTTTCAGTGCATGCTTATGCTGAACTCTGTTATAGATAAAGCTAAATGGGAGTGGGGAGGACAAGCAGCTCTTTCTATTATTTTGGGTGATATTACAAATTTCGCATACAGACGGAGAAAACACCCAGAGTGAATTAAGATCCAAGTTTTCTGAAAGCTCAGTTTCCAAGGACAGCTTTAATCCCTGATCTTCCTCAAACATTCAATTTATTCCAGTGCCATAGGCTTGTTATTCACAAATGTCATTCATCTGCACACTGTGCCTTTTCAGAGGTTATTCTAGAAAAGGTCAGCAGTCAAATACCCATCAATACACACTAAATAGGTGAAAATGCTAAGTACTAGAAAAGTTCTAAAGTATAATTTCTAGCATTTCAAACCCATATTCTTCCTTAGATAATGTTTGAGGACTACGACAGTAAGAGCAGAGGCCAACAATTTGTGACACACCAAAATGGATAGAGCACAATAGTCACACATTGTGATCTGCCAGAGAATCTTGTGGGGCCCAAGATGAGCAGTTAACAAAGTTTAATGTTTACAAGGTTTACTGAGCCTTTAGATGGTTCATAATCTATTGCTGGTTAGCTGGCTTCAAGTCTGGTACCTTACCACTGAAAATGTGGAACTAAGCATTTTTTTAATGTTAAACTACACTACACTAATACCCAATCTTCCTTTTTCAACCAAGCTTCCCCCCACCCACCCCCACCCCGGTCCAATATCATTAAACGTTTGGCTTTGCACTTTATTTTTTTGTCTGACCCACTTTTCATGCTATTTTCATATGACTTTCAATTCTGTCCCTGCAGAATCAATGCTTGTTACGGTAGAACTTTTATGGTTTACATTAGGATTATATGCCAAGCATTTCTACTGCTATAATGCCCTACTTTTTGCTTTTTCCCATTTGTATCTTTATTCAACTTGCTGGAATAAATGAATCCATTTCTTTCTGTATATCCCTGACCTTTGAACATCACATCTGCCCATCAGCAATTCCTCTATTATTAATACCTTCACTATTTACAGCTTCCCATAACTAATTGCTGCTTCTCATAATGCTGGTTCCCCATAGAGGAATGCTTCTGAAAGGTAGCTGCTTAATGCAGGTAGGTATTCATGTATGGGAGCATGCTAGGTGAACGGCCCCCAAATGCATGATTTGGGCCCATGCCATCACAAAAGGCTACTGCTCACATCAGAGATAAGAAGCCATACTAAGCACTCCTTTCATCTAACAGAACAGGACATACAATTTAGGAGAGCAGCACATGTCCTGCATTTATAACACTGAAACTTCAATCTTTCCCATCTTTTACTTTTCTCTGTTTGCCGCAAGGAAAAGAATCCTGCCTAGAGCTTTGCTTGAGTTGCTGCCAGTCAGAATAGAAGATACTGTGCTAGACAGCAGTACCGCCTGTGTGTACAACAAAGCACAAATGTCAACTTTTTGCAGCACTGTTCCTAAATTATTTGCTTTGTTATATAATCAAAAGACCTTTACACAATCCCTTTAATAAGATAATACATTATTAATCTCAACTAACTGACTAACAGCAAAACTAACTGATTAAAGTTTTTAATTAGCCCTTGTGAAAATCTGTGCTGTTAAGAGATCATGGAGAACATACCTGATTCAGAACGCCTTCTTATATTTTAACCAGACTGGCCCTGACCCTGAGTCCCCAAGACATGCAATAGAATTTGAACAGAGCTGGAAAAACTGGTAAGTGTCGAAATATTGGTGATAGTAGTAGCTCCCTAAAAGGGGAAACTAAAGAATAAAGTTAGAAGATTGTACACAACAAAGTATACACAGAAGGCACACAGGGTTTTCCAGCATTTTTCTCAACCCCTGAAGTCCCTTTAGATCCTCAAAAAGATAATTCCTAAGGAAGGACAGCTGCACTGGGAAGGGTTGCAATGAGAAGGTATATAAAACTGTTCCCTCCTCTCTCTTTCATCCACAGAACTGCGCCAACATCAGAGGGAGGAAGGATAATTTCACCTTCTCAGGCCTCCTCACAACAGCCCTCGCCAGCACTGACAGCTATTCCTCACATGGATCCCATGACCCCATGAATGACCTTTCCAGGAGTTGAAAGGGGCTGCAGGAGCAGGGAAGAAAAAGATAAAAAAATCAGCATTCTGTGCACACTTCGCTGGCTAAAACCTAACATTGATTTCACTGGTTCAGGAATACCTTGTTATATTACAACTAGCAATGCCACGATTGTGTTACAGTTGATCTGAGACAATGCTTCTGTATAATACTACACAATTATACATCCTATATGGCACACATAACAGTAAGGCAGCTGCTATGGCAATTCAGAAAGAATGTAATTGCTATCGTGTATACATATACATTTAAATTCTTGTGGTAAAGTTACCCGGTCATTTCCTAATAAAGCCAGCACTACAGATTCTCATTATGGAAAGATATGTATAATTAATAAACATTACTAATTTAATTACGGAATCTTCCCTATGCATAAAATGTCATAACTAGAGACATGATGTCTCAGGACCTCCAAGGAGCGAGAAGCCAGTGATTTGTCCTATTAAGAAGGAATTTAAATGACACATATAACCATTTCCAAGGGATCAAAAGAGACTGGACTTTAACCTTGTTACTAGCATAGAATTTAATGCCGCCTCTTATTCATGTTTAAATGCAAAACTTCACACACAAAAGAAAACTGAAAATGTCCCCTGAGTGGGATTTTAAAGTTAGGTGAAGATTGCGGACCCATAATAAATTACAGAAGAATACATTGTCAGGCAAAATATAGATCAGATCACTAGAAGTACACAATAAATCTTAGGTATCGTACAGAGTTGAAGTTTAGCTGCAAGGTTATCACAAGCTATCGAATCAGAATGCCCTAGCCTGATGAAGTTAATCAATTTTTTTCTCATTATGCAAAATTTATGAATAATAAAAAATGTGGAAAATAAGAATATACACTTCATATTGGTAATCTGAGGCTATTTGTCAGTGTAGTGAAGCCAGAGGGCACAGGATCGGCATAGTGTATGTAGACCCACACCACAAGAATGAGAATGCGTGGTCTCTCCTTAGCAGTGAGAACCAACCTAAGCCCAGCAGCCACTTCAGGCCAGTGCTTTAGAATAAAGTTAATAGCACACAGCAAGGCAGGGCCACTGACAATCCCCTGCTTTCAGATCCAGAGCCCTGTGTCTACTGTTTTGATGCCCCAGAATGCACAAGAACGCCTTATCCTATTTTCCCTAGCTCAGTGGTCCAAGCGGCAGAAGCAAAGCTGGATCACAAGATCAGATTGTCTCTCGCTATGGATAAAACTTCAGAGCGTGCTGATTCATAGGCACCAAGTTCAACTTACACTGTCACCAAATTAAAGCTCAATCAGCCTCAAGTCATCCATATAATCATTATGCAAATACGTCTGAAGGTTAATACTAACTTTACAATGTGTTCACTCAGACTTCCGTGGGTAGCTTCTTCTTTCCTCCCCTTTTGTTATAGGGAGATGTTTGCTCTAAAAACAAGTCAGTTTAAATGATCCCCTCAGAATCAAATACCTGCCCAGGAGTAGACAAAACTAAAACGTTTTATATACTGATCGGATGAATAATATTTGTGTGCTGATCCTTTTTCCCCCCTGGAAAACAGTAGGGTACCAAGTTGAGTTAAGCTTCCATGCTGAAAGGATGTCAGCGCCCCTTTCGTGGTGTTCCGACTGGATTCTCTTTGAACATATGCCCTTTCAAGTGAAATTAATCAATCTCTTTATCGCTCCCACAGCATCTGGAGCCATAATCATTACCCAACTGCTGAGAAAGAAATGAAACCGCTAATCGCATAGGGAGTAGGGCTTACCGTTCAGAGCAGGAAAGTTTTTATTAAGTTCTAATTTGAAAAGTGATTTTTCACGACTAGCCTTCCAAAACACACTGAACACACAGGAGACTCTGCTTCAGCAAGACTTCGAGTGGCCTCCCAGAATACATATTGAGAACCACGCTAATTAGGGTATCATGCTTTTTAAAATTGTACATTTGACTGCAACGATCCTAAATTATAATCCAGCCAAAGTCAGGCAGGTTTATGTCCCGTGGATTTCAATGAGAGAGATTTGAGAGCGGGTTTCCTTCTTCCGTTGAAAGCAACAGGGTTTAAAAGCACTTAACTTTGTTGAATTGTGTCCTGCTGAAGTGACACTCAGAGGGTTATTTCAGCTAAAATAATTGCAAAACCTTTACATCATGCACAATTAAAATATAGAAGCTGCCCTGGGTTGTAATTATCTTGCAGTAAATTAGCTTTGACCAAATTAGGGAATATTCACATGCTGTGAATTAAATGATCAAAAATTGGCAAGGCATTTCCAGGAAGGTCTCAAGCAAGACAGCCTACTGATTTAGCTAATCCGTGCCTCTTTCATGTTTGGCCAAAGACAAGTAATGCATTGGACTCCAACAGGATGCAGCTGAATTGCAAGCGCTGAAATCTAAATGAGTCAGAGAAAAGGAGACTTGCAAAAACAGCTCCAATGCAATTTTTTTTTGTTGTACACCAAGCTGGCTCAATTCAGGCTATAGACTCTAAACCAGTTTAAAGCTCCATAGTAGTAACCTGAGTATTTAGAACAACAGTAATAAGGACAGGAAACCTCTTGGCATCTTGTATTTGCATGCATTAGAAGAAATCCACCCAGGTAAGTTAAAGAAAATAACCGATCATATGTGAAACTCCAAAATACCAGGTCTTGAATAAATATTGAAGTATTACCTTGAACACCAAAGCCTTTTAAAAATAAATCCTCCCAAAGCATTGTATTTGATGCTTTAAATGCATTCAATTGTTTGCGCTTACTTTATTTTATACTAGAGGGATACCCATTCAATTCATTCATTCACCAGGTCCATAATTCACTGTGCTTGCAATATTTAACAGTCGTTTCAATACAGAATGATAGGTTCTACCATTCTGCCTCCTGCCACAAGAGCTGTAGTAATAATGGATGAAGCAACAGCAAATAATATATTTTTTTGCAATTGAAGCTGAAATTAGATTTATAACAAATGTCATACATCCCCATTCTCTCCAATGTAGACCCAAAGCAGCTTCCATTGATCTTCTGTCCTTCATTTTATCTCCACAATACAGAGAATAGATCGCCCAGCAAGCTTCTGTGGGCAGAGGAGGAATTCGAACTTCTCCTAGTTCCTAGTCAGACACTCAACTACTGAGCTACATTAGCTGTGACAGTCCAGGGAAGTTCTTCAACCACTCTTGCTTTCTAAAGAAGGGATTATGTTCCGTCCTCCCTGTCTGAGTTTTCTTTATCCTCAGTATGGACTCCAAGTAGCTCACATCATTCTTCTGTCATCATGACAACAACCCTATGAGGTATGTTATGCTGGGAGGGTATGATTGCCCCAATGATTGGATGGGAACACAATGAGGAAGTCTAGGGTTGCTACACAGAGTAAGTCAATGGCAAAACACTCTCTTGCCTTGAAAACCCTATGGGGTTTCCATAAGCTGGCTGTGACTTTACAACACTTTCCACATAAGCTTAGATCCTAGCCAGACACTATAACCACTAACTCTTGCCTTGAAAACCCTATGCGATTTCCATAACCTGGCTGTGACTTGATAGCATTTTACACACAAGCATAGCTACTAGCCAGTCTAACCACTATACCACACAGATTTTGATAGGTCAAGAAAGTTTGTTAAACCCCTGCTGCTTTGTTAGAGAGGAAATGTTTTCCACTCACCCTGTCTGTCCTGCCTACCTTTCCTGGCTTCTTGGGAGTAAACCTTTGCATTCACTGCAAACATCAAAGGCATGTTTGGGATCTAAACTATGCCAGGATGTTCCAATCCCCTTTCTTTTGGGCATTTGTTCTGCTGAGCTTGCACTTCAGTAGTGGCCCTGGGTCCTATTGGGTACCAGTGCATTCTCATTGATGTAGCTGAGCAAGCAAAAATGCTTCCATCACCTTCAGCTTCCAATGTAGAGATTCTTTTGCTTCAGTGCAGGAAACTATGAATATAACATGGTGTGAAATATAGGGTCCCCGTTAGGGTTGCCACCTCTGGATTGGGAAATTTCTAGAGTTTTTGGTGTTGAACTTGGGGAGGGAGTTGTTTGGGGAGGGAAGAAACCTCAGTGGGGCATAATAAAAAAAAGTCCACTCTCCAAAGCAGGTGTTTTCTCCATGAGAATTGATCTCTGCAGCCTTGAATTCAATTGTAATTCCAGGAGATCTCCAGGCTCCACTTGGATGTTAGTACCCACAGCTGGCCAAAGAAAGATAAAACATCACCTTGATAGTCTAAGACACACCATCATGTCCTCACAAAGCTGAGAAATACTGTGGACAGTTTAAATAATGAAACTAAGGTTAAGGGCTGAAGAGAAAAGGGAAACTCCACGGAGGAGGTTTCCTCACACAGCTTCCCATTGTTTGCCTTCTGTTGGCAGGCATCATAACAACACTAATTCTGTTCTCTCAAATGAAGTAATGGCTTAAATTTCTTGAAAGCTCTCTGAAGTCAGTTCTGCACCAGTGATATGTTAGGCTGCTGTTGTTCTTCTGTTCATTTGTTTCACCATACAAAGAGATTCACACATGGGCAAGTAATTCAATCTAGTCATCTCTCTCTGCATGTGAAGAGAGGTATTACATGGTTCTTATGAATTTCTATACTTCCCCAAATAGGTGCAGAATTGAGGCATAAGTTTTTTTAAAAAAAGAGGAGGGAGAGGAAGGGAGAGACAGAGACAGAGAGAGACAGAGAGAGAAAGTGTAGATTCCTACCCGTTTTCCAGACAAACTGATGGGATTTTCTGCCTTCCAAATCAGATGTGTGTAAAAGTAATAGAGCAAGCACAACCAAGCAACTTCTTGAACTCTGCCATGCCCAGTGAGCGGAAAGCCAGCTATTCCTTAGAAACATACTTCATGAAATTCAGTCCAGTTCACTTCACTATTCCTAAAACAGAAAGAGAGAGTTCATTAAAACCGCACTCACCAGATCATCTTAAACAGTGGCAGTTTATCAGTTTTACCTAGGAAAGGAAAACTTTATAAGATGGTATCATGGCCTATTTGTTCTGGAACATTAGTATTAGATGTTATCATGGCTTATTTGTTCTGTTTGCTCAAACAATGCCTCACACATTTTTGATACAATTTTGACACTTCAATGCAGCATGCTATTACATGCCGTTATGTACAACAAATGCACACATTTCTACCTTACTGACTGTTCACATGATTAGAAATGGCCATTGGCAGGACAAACAAATAAAAAACCATATACCACACTTGAAACTGTACATGATTTTCTCTAGGTAGAAGTGACATCTGTGTAGCAAAGTAATCAGTCTTTCTTCAAAAGGAAATGAGATTTAGATATGCTTGACTTTGAGTTGGATCCTGTAGATCCATTATTAGAAAACACCGGCAACCACAAGATTATCTGGGTCTCCCCACCTCACAACCACCATTTCCAATCCATGAAAATGTATTTGCAGGGTTGCAAGAACTACCTAGATCGGTGCCCACTGACACCTTCCCAGTGACACTATCCTCCAAGTGTTTTCAGAAAGTAGGCGGGGCAAGGTAGGGCTCTTGCATGGCATGGATTCTGATTGGTTACTGGAGAACTGACTGGCTGTGCAGATTAAAATAATATTGCTTCAGTGGCAGTTGCCACCATAGTGCTGGTTTTATTTTTTTCTCGCCTTTTAAAAGAAGTACCCTTCTTTTCCCTTGAACTTGGATTTCTTCTGATATATGGTTAGCTCTGCCTGCCACGGTTCCCATTTTGTAGTTGTGTTCATCACTCTGGGTAAGAATTGCAAAGATGCCAACAGACTCAAAAAGGTTGGAAACACTTGACATAGAATAACAAGTCAAGATGCTGTAGTCCAAAGAGAACTGTTGAGTGGAAATCCATGACTGGAGTCAACTGCCAGTTGGAGGGAAGAGCCAAGAAGATTGGGGTTGCTTGTGCTGACTTTGCAGCTCAAGGAGCTGGCTCCAACCTGTAGACTCTATCATTCACTTTCATTTAGGAGATTACTGCTAAATGAAGCTCAAAATGAAGATAATTTGTTGGGGGGTAGGGAGTCTGTACATTCTTATTTGGGAACAGCAGAAAACACCCATTAAGTTGCTTAATTAAACTATGCTGTGGGGCGGGGGGTTGCATCTGCTTGTTACTGGAAGCCCTGGAAAAATCCTGGGGCAGGTCTGGAGTGGGCAACGTTCACAAGAGATGCCATCAAATTTAATCTACAAAGAAATGCTGAAGTGAAACTGATAAGTTGTGATAAATGGGAAAAGCAAAAGAGTTCCAATAAGACTTGGACAATCTTTCTCAAGTGCTTTCCAAATCAACCAGGCTAACTTAAATAGTGGATTCAGCAACTCAGTGAAAAAGTTGAAACACCGGATGTTACTGACATTCCAACTTATGTAGCCGAATGCAATGCCAACAGCTTTCAACTTATGACACAAAGCAAAAGAGGAAATGTAAATATCTCAAATGAATAAATGAACGAAATGTCTCCAGAAAATAAATGAACAGAGGTCAATAGAAAACTGGCTTCCTTATCCAGAACAAATTTACAAACTCCCAATAACTTGGTATTTTTATTGTATGCCTTTTAAGCACTTATCTCAATTTTTAACATTTTACCTTTGCAACTGGTCATTTTTCACATGATTTGTTTTGTGATTCATATCTTGGAACAGGACAGATACAAGGAATACGTTTCTTTCCACAAAAGGTCACTAACATCATATTTGCAATTATTAAAAAAATTATCAGTTAAAAGTTTAGGGCCAAGCTATTACTTTTCCAACTGTATAAATATGAGCCATTATTACTATACATAATACATAGTTTGTGCTTCTTGATAAAGTCAAGATAAGTCTGAAAATACAGTCCACGGTAGATACACAATAAAAACCCGCTTTTTTAAAAAAATGTGGTTTTAGGTAATTTACTCTGGAATGGTTTGCACCATGATAAACTCATTCAATTATATTTATCAGGTATGGGCTATCTAAAATAAAAATATAATGCCATTTTTATCTAACTTCATTCATTTGTATAGTTGAGCTATATAGCAACTCTTATAGAAATTATATACTGGGCCTTTGCTGGGAAAGGCACAGCATCAAAATTAGCCCATCAAGAGGTTTCACGAATTTCTCAGTCTGAAAATTACATTTTAATTCAGCTCGGACTAATTCAGGGTGCCAGGACAGTTCTGGAGGAGGGGAAATTATCATCTGAATCATACTCAGCTTGTCCTTCACAACACTAAGGGACAAAATGATATGAAATTCATATGTCATAAATGGTTCCCAACATGACTCACAGTTATAAATTCTAGGGGAAACTTACCTTTCAAAAGCTCACAATTTCTCCATTTGGCTGCAAGTGGGTCACAGGGATGGAAGGGGCTTCAAGCTTCCCTCCTGTGGCATTTTTGCTACCAGAATGGTACGAGCAACCTGTTTGCTCTTTCTTCTGACTTCATGTGCCCTGATGTGGACATGTAGTGCTGGAAGAAGGTGCAAACAAAGCCCCCCAGCCCATGCTGTTTCCTGAGGCAAAAAAAATACTATAAGAGGGAATCCCTCCTGCCTGCTCCATTTGCAGACAAATAGAAAAAAAAGAGCTAGCATGGTTATGCTAGGATGTGCAAGAGAAACTTGTAGGGGATTCCAATTAGTCCCAGTTCCAGTAACCTCTACATCTGCTTAGCTTCGGCAAGAACAAATGCTTCCATGCCACTCACTGCAATGTTACAAAGTTGTTTTCACTATAACTCCACTCTGTGATCATGTTAAACAGCATGGGCATGACTTAGCAATATAACTGGAAGCAGTACAAGCAGACAGAGCTTGCTATGCAGGGCAAGCACCAGCTATGTTATGTAATGAAATGATCCCAGTATTGTTGGACTACAATATTGTGGACTGACCCCACAAAAACAGTCAGGAAGAACTCTCACCTATCAGCCCCCAAAGGGAAGGGCAGCACATGTTTAAAATGGGAAACTTGTTTGAACATTGAAAGCTCACCAAAAAAAGAAGCAGCAGCAGCTTTGGCAGTTCAATATCAACCTTTATGTTGAGCTACTCCTAACAACAAAAGTAATACAGGGGAAAGTGCAGAGTTGCTTAGACTCTTATAGTGTACCTTCTCTTTTCTTTCTCCCAACCAAAGCTCAGAAAATCTGTAACTATCTCAGAAGGATTTACACAGTTTGGCTGTTAGTTACTGAGACACCTTATTAAAAGTGATCTTTACAAGGCACAGAACTCCAATACAACCTGGCCAGCAAATTAGACAACATGATTTGACTAGCTTGTGGGTAAGTAGAAGGAAAATCCTAGCCATGGAATTAATACATTAAAAAATGAAAATTCAGAAGATAATAACATATTATAACAGCACTACATAACAGCACTATGGCCTGGCTAGCTGGGGCCAGAAAGTGATACCGGTGTGTGTGTGTGGGGGGGTATTATTTGACACCCCCCCAAGAATTTGTGTGAGAGTATCACACAGGATTTTACTGTCCATGGCCGTTTCCGCACGGAGGCGGAAGCGGCTGGGTCGGCACATTTCGCACCGACCCGACGACGTTGGGACTGTCCGCATGGACGGTCCCAGAAAGAGCCGGGACGACGGCGCCGCAGAGCGCCATTGCCCAGCCGACCCAGCATGTCCCCAGGCCTCTGGCACGTCGCCGAGGCCTGAGGACACGCCCCCCCCAGCGTGCGCGCCTGCTCCAGCGTCACAGGGCAGGGGGCATGTCCCCAGGCCTCGGCGACGCACCGGAGGCCCGGGGACAAGGTAAGTGCAGGGAGGGAGTGGGGGGGAGGCGCCTTGAAGCCCCTGCCGTTCGCACGGCAGCGGCTTCAAGCCGGCGTTCCCGGGATAGTGCGCTTCCCAGTGCACTCCGGAAATGCCGGCTTGGCGCCAGTTGGGCGGTGCGAGGGCGGCGTGGCTGCGATGCAGCTGCGCCCTCTGTGCGAATGGTGGCCTGGGGACGGCGTTTTTGCCGTCCCCAGGCCACCATATTCCGCCTGTGCGGAAACGGCCCATGTTATCTATGACATCTATGGGAGAAGGGACTGCAAATGAAATGTCAAATTCAATGCAGACATACAAATCTATTTATCTCTTCTAATACATTCACATGAGGCAAGTAATGTTTTGAACCTAAGTACAGGATCAGTATAGGCGGGTTGAGGTCAATAAACTGAAGCTCAGTTCAGATCAAATGAAATACTGTTAGCTAACTATATAATTTACCAGATTCTAACAAGTTTGCTTGTTTTAGAATAAGTTTACAGGTTGAGGTTATCTATAAATGGGCCTTTGCAGGCTAGAGAGTACAGATACTCATAAGGCAACATTTCTGATCAAGAGGGAAGCCGGAAAGAACTCTTCCTAGTTGACCCAGGCAGACTGACTTCCCATAGCTTAACCCTGCAGAAAGACTGCAGGGACCAGAACCAGATCTTAAGGAGCAGGCGATGTGAAGGAGCAAAGTAATTAAAGTATCTCAGTTGTATTTTTGACACCAGGGTAAGGAGATGGCATTTCCCAAAGAGGATGTGGCCCTTGGCCATAGGACCATCACAAATACCTTCAGGAAAATGTGCATGTGAGTACTGCAGAAAGGATGTGGGTTTTTTGATGTGTGAGAGCGAGAGCGATGACAGACAGACAGACAGACAGACAGACAGACAGACAGACAGACAGACAGACAGACAGACAGACAGACAGACAGAGATCTAAAGTGCTTGGGAAGTAGCTTTATTGGTACTTGGCATGCAGGGAGTTCTTACCCTCCAATAAAATGATCCAGGATAAGTTAGGTTGCTTGCCATTAATGTTATTGTCAATATTATGTAACAGTTGCCCACGATAATATACAATTAAACTTCACCCAGCACTCAGAATTGCAACAGCAGCACTAGGAACAGGGTAAGGGGAAAATTGGAAGACAGCATTTTTCTATCAACAAGATATATGTACATATTTATATAATTTATACAATTTGAGTCAATAATGCAAATAAAAAACTAGCAAATAAAGAATTTACATTGTGAAAAACATCGAGATTGTGAAAAACATCCTTGAATAAGAAATGACTGCTTATTGTCAGTACTATAACAAAATTTCTTTACATTTTTATTTATGGTCAGAGAGGATTCAAACTATGGGTAATTGAGAAGGATGACACATAATAAGGGAAACGGTGCCTCAGAGTCCTCAGTACATTTTAATTTCAGATTCGAGTCCAATAGCACCTTAGAGGCGAGCAGGACTTTTTTGGGTACATGCTTTCAAGAGTCAACATTCCTTTTGTCAGATAAGGGAGCTCAAACTATTGAAAGCTTTGACTCTTGAAAGCTTGTTGGTTGCTAAGGTGCAACTGGACTGAAATCAAGCAGTACAGAGCCAGAGTGGCGTAGTGGTTAAGAGTGCTGGACTTTAATCTGAAGAACCACATTTGCTTCCCCACTCCTCCACATGAGCGATGGACTCTTTTCTGGTGAACTGGATTTGTTTCCCCACTGCTACACATGAAGCCTACTGGGATACCTTGGGATAGTCACAGTTCTCTCAGAACTCTGTCAGCTTCACCTACCTTGCAAGGTGTCTATTGTGGGGAGAGGAAGGGAAGGAGTTTGTAAGCCACTTTGAGACTCCTTACAAGAGAGAGGGGTGGGGCATAAATTCAAACTCTTCTTCTCTTCTTCTTTTATATTTTAGTTGCTCAGAAAAAGTTGTTAAAGTACCTAAGCAAGCTCCTGCCTCAGACATGCATACAGAAGACAGATACTGAGTTGAGCAAAGAGGGGGAGAAATAAATTAGACTAACTGTATGACAGGTTAACTGCTGTGGCTTCACTCATTTGCACCAGAGTAAAATAGTAAGATCAGAATTAGACACTAGACACAATCTAACATACCATCAATTCTTTGCAGAAATGATAAAAAAAAACTGCACAGACACCATACGTCAATCCTACAGCACTATGAATAAATTGCATTATGAAGGCTACAAACATTCACATCAAAATTAGTTACTGCATATCTCAGCCTCCAAATGTGTTGGCATGGTTGATGGAAAAAACATTCATTCAGCAGTCAGCAAGGCTTTTAAAAAAATAAAAGGTAAAAACTTATTCACAAGAGATTTAAATGCACTCAGGTTGTATACCCAGCAGTTTCAAATACAGATTATTTTCTTTCTATATATGTTGACTATTGGTTCCCTTGCTTTTTCAGGGGAAAGCCATTAGGAAACGATGACACTGGGACCATCTTGGTCCTTCCCAAGCGAATAGAAAATTATTTTCAACTACGAATTTAACTTAAATGTATCATCCATTTCAGTTTATTCCATTCTACATTTCCTTTTCGGATGAGCCCCATAACTGTGACTTTGTTGCTGGTGTAGAGGCAAGATCCTGATCACAAAACAGGCAACAGAAGCTGCACTATCGATTCCATTTGCAACAAGAGTGTATTTTAAAATATACTAATTTCATCTCAGAACAGCCTTGCATTATGACACCAGTGAGCATGACCGAATCAAGACTGCTTATCTTACTTAATTCGGTTTTTTCATATTCCTCTCTTGCCACACGCATACTTTGTTCCCGAAGAACAATGGCCTCATAGCCACTCCTGACCTGAATTGCAGCTTCTAAGAACATCCTACTGATCATTAATGATCAAGTAAACAATTCCAACTATAACACTGACAAAAGCAAAGTCACTCATTTATCTCATGAACTCCTATAATGGATCACAGGTATAATAATATGGCAATGGGTTAAATTTCCAATTCTCAAAAATCTGCCAAGCCATTTCAGAGTATAATCTTAAACAGTTACAACTAGCCTCTGTTTAGGATTTCACTGTTAGCTTCCACTTCATTCTTTCTTTTACCATCAGCCCATGCCCCCAGCTTATAATTACAGTAGTCACAACTTACAGCTACAGTATAGTCACATCGTCTGGAAGCTTTCTGTGTGCAGAGAAGCGAAAGCATTGTTATACTTGCACCACAAGTATACACATCTTTAGTTCTACTGCTGTAACTAAGAAGCAAAAGGAAAATATTGAAAACCACACATTTCCTGCTTGGCTACCACAAATTTTGATTTTGTCATTCAACCTGGAAATTTAATAAAGGAAGCTTTGCATTTAGAAGTTTAATTATGAACTCAGTTAAGTGGATTTTAATGAAATATATCTCTAGCAAGGGAGTCCAAACAGATGCATTACGAATACATTAAGGAAAACACCAGAGAACAAACTCTCCATCAGCAAAAAAAAAAAAAGATTTTAATTAAAAGAACCATAGAATGGAACTCTTCTGTGAAGTGATAGTACCCTTATATTCAATTCATCATTAAGTACTTCCAACACATGCTGTGGAACTATTCCTGAGTCCGGATAATAATTTTGAAAGTTTTATATTGCTTCTACGCATTCCTTGGTGGCCTGGATGAACGGATCATTGGCATACATGCAAGTGAAGCCAAGTCTATATGCAAATATGTAGCACCACACATCTGTGCAGATGCATGAACTACTTATACGAAAATTGTAATCAGAAGATTGCTGTGGCTTCCCTTACACTACAAAAGAAACCCTGACAGACAGAATATGTAATTGAAAATAGGAAATATCAAGAGGAGATGAGCAAAGTTCACAAATGAGATCTCCTAAATGGCACATCTTTAGGGCACAGAAAAATCAATTTAAAAATCAGATTATTTTTAATTTAAACCTGTTTGTTTAAAATGTCAACTACA
This sequence comes from Sphaerodactylus townsendi, assembly GCF_021028975.2. Lineage (NCBI taxonomy): Eukaryota > Metazoa > Chordata > Lepidosauria > Squamata > Sphaerodactylidae > Sphaerodactylus > Sphaerodactylus townsendi. The sequence goes on from NC_059426.1 coordinate 50,360,054, forward strand.
TCTAGGGCCTCTTTTAAAAATAATCTGAATTTAATACCAATGTGTTAATTCTGCCCTTCAACGCAGTGGTCCTCAATCCTGGGATGGCTGTGAGCCCCTACCAAGCTCCCTTTTTCTTTATTTTTTGAAGGACATGCTGCTAAAACCCTTCCCCCATGCTTATCAAGCAAGGCATTTCCAACAACATCAACAACCTTTATTGTCATAACAGTGCATTTCTGTAAACAACAGGTTCATTCAGGCCAGACAAAGGAGGAGAAAGAAAAAGAAATAACAAAAAAAATTAAAAGGAAGGAGAAGAAGGAGATGTTAGTCAAGTTTACTCTTAGGAATCTGAATTATAAATAAGAAATTTGGCTACTGAATCAGTTACATCACTGCTGGTATTGTCTAATAAGAAGATGATCTTCTGCGAATTGGAAGCATGCTCTTTTTTACCTAACAACGGTTATAGCAGTTTTGTTGTAAGTGCAGTATAAAGGGGGCAGCAGAGTAAGATATGTTCTATGGAAACTACACAGTCCCCATTGCACACACAAAGCCTTTGATGGTAAAGGATTTTGGCAAATCTCCCTGTTAGTGCAGCTGATCGAAGAGCATTGCAGCAAGCAAGCATCATTGCTCTACGTAACCTGGGTGAAATTATTTGATAGAGATATTTAGCCCCCCTGCTCCCCATGCAGGAGATACCCAGGACTAGAGGTGAGCAACACCTGCAGGCCTTTTCAATTAAGAATTGATGTTCCTGGTCTAGCAGCCTCCTTTTCAGGGACTGAAATATCTTTGTAGGTGAAAGCATGGCCAAGAAATCCAATGAGTAGCCTAGCTTGAGGATTTTGGATTCAATATGGCCCCACCATTCAGAGTGATAAAGAAGATATAAGGATTTGTGAATCAAATAAGTGGCTTCATAGTTAAAGCAGAGGCGTAACCAAAATTTGAATGTGGCAAGCCAGGCTCTTGTCTCCAAGAGGTGCTGTCCAGTCTCAAGGCACAAAACAGCGTAGGGCACACAATGAGGCATACCCAGGAGTTTGTATAAGAATCTTGATTGTACCTGCTCAACTGAATTGGACCAGGAGCCTATATGGGGTAAAACCCCATATAAAAGCTGCTGGGATACCCTGGCATTAAAGACTTTAAGCGCAGCGGGTACATATTGTTTGCCCTTATTATAGAAGAAACACATGATAGCTGAGACGCTGGCCACACAGTTTGTAATCACATGGTCTCTGTGACTTGCCCAACCCCCTCTATAGTGAAGCTGCAGGCCCAGGTATTTAAAACATTTGACCTGTTCCAGCTGGTGACCTCCTAACAACCATCGAGAGGGCTTCCAGGATCTTGAAACACTACTATCTTAGATTTTTGAGAGTTTAGTGTCAGGCCGTTGTTAAAACAATATTTGTTACAGGACACTAGTAGTTGCTTCAGACCAATTTTAGTGTGCGACAGTAGGACTGCGTCATCAGCATATAATAATAAGGGAGTTGGATGACCAGCTAGACTTGGGAAGTGAATTAACTGAGTCGAGTACAGTGGTTAAATAATTTAAATATAGTTTAAAGAGAAGTGGTGCAAGGACACAATCTTGTTTTATTCCCCTGGAGATAGATATTTCAGGTGAGAGCAGTCCCTCCTGATTGCATTTAACTTGGCACTCAGTGCCTTAATGAGCAGAAGTAGTCTGTTTTCAGCACCCATTTTGGCAAGCTTGGCCCATAGCTTGTCTCTAGGAACAAAGGCCGCCTTTATGTCCAAAAATGCAGCATACTAGGTTTGCTACAAATTTTGGCAATGAGTTGATTAATGACCATTATGTGATCAAAGGTAGACTTGCACTGCACAAACAGCTGGTATTTTACCATGTCATAGTATGAGTCCACTAAACAGCAATGCCACACAACTGCACAGGCCAGGACCAGCCATTTCAGAAGAGTTGCTTACTGAGTGTGGAGCCAGAAAGAGTTCACCTTGGATCTTAAAAAAACCTATCTGCAACTATGCAGCAACTCCATGACACTGATAGCCAGTACAGTATAGTGGTTAAGAGCAACGGCCTCTAATTTGGAGAACTGGGTTTTATACCCCACCCTGTCACAAGAGCAACGGACTCTAATCTGGTGAACTGGGTTTGTTTCCCCACTCCTACATATTAAACTTGCTGGGTGACCCTGGGCTAGCCATAGTTCTCTCTGAATTCTCTCAGCCTCACCTATCTCAGAAGGTGTCTGTTGCAGGGAGGGGAAGGAAGGGCAAGTATAAGCTGCTTTGAGACACCTTACAGGTGGAGAAAAAGGGGAATAAAATCAACTCTTCTTCTGTTTGTTTGGGGGGTTTGGGGAACTAGCAAAGGATGACTTGTTCCCTAGGGCTAATGAGATACCAATTAGTTACTGATAACAAGACTAAAGATAGCCATTGTGCTGTAAGATTAATTTACAAAGCTACTCACCCTTAATTTACATTGCTACTTGCCCTGTATCCACCAAGTTTCTTAAATGCAAACCCATAATTTCTATTGCACCCATTTTGTCCTCTCTCTTTGTTGTTGATGATGTTCTTCAAGTCCACCATTAACTTCATCGTAAAAGCTACAGGCCTCAGCACACTGACCTCTTTCTTACAGAGACCTTCAGCAGTGTTGGCACATAAAGAAGAACGCGACAGATTCTCCAAAGAAAACTTTTTTGGAAACCATACCCTAGCAAGGGCAATTATCTCTTCAGTTTGTAGGAGACCAAGAGTTCATGTTATATCATCACTGGCCCTATCATTTTTGACCTTCCCTGCTGTCATCCCCATTATAGTTCAATTAACAGAGGAGCCCTGCAGTGGCTTGATGAGCATCTGCTGGCAATACCTGGCAATAATTCAATAAGGATGTGCCATAGGAGGAAATAATGAGAAGTCAACTCGATTGTTCCCTGTTCCCCCTTGAGAATGCAGAGCAGCTTGGCTTATGGGAAAGAGCATGACCTACTGAAAATTGTCAGCTCATTTCACGTTTCAGAGTTTAAACATATTATTACTCCCCGACAACAAAAAATGTTCTTGTTTACTCTCTGTGGATGCAAAGTCAATATGTTTTCAATAAATCATTTTTTTAATTCCCTTGATGCAAGCACTGCAGATATATTTTTCTAAGGGAAAGTGGAATTTGTTAAGCATTTTACAAACCCAGTTGTACCAACTGACTGACGGGCTGCAGAACCTTCTATGACAGATGGAAAGAACAAGACAGTCGGCCATAAAAGTCAGTTCTATCAGCTGCCCAGCAGGTGTAGAAGGCAGGCTATAAACTTCCCTGCATCAGTGAAACAGAAACTTATGGCATTCTTCTGGTGACAGATTCTGACTACAGCAATGATACTAACAGTGTGACGCTTCCAGCTTTGATATGGTACAGTAATGTTGCATAACATGTTTCATGTGGTTGAAGTACGTCAAAGTTTGCCTAGCGTGGGAAAATGATTTCACATTTCTTAGTTAGGAACGGAACACCCATGTTCATTTGACAGACAACAGGACTAGAAAAGACCCCATGGATCAGAAAAGCTATTAGGGTTGCCATAATATGTTTAGAAGTACAGCAGATAACAGCCAACTGCCAAGCTCTACATAGTAATAACCTTTTCTCTATAACTATATTTGGATAGGCAGAACAATCTTAGGATCCTTCCGCACATGCAGAATAATGCACTTTTAATCCACTTTCAATGCACTTTGCAGTTGTGCAGAACAGCAAAATCCACTTGCAAACTATTGTGAAAGTGGATTGAAAGTGCATTATTCTGCATGTGCAGAATGTGGATGTGCCTTTGTATGGCAGACAGAATAAAAGTTGATTCTGTGACCCCTGCCTAACATTAGCACAACACAGCATTGCAAAACAAACTCTACTGTAAGTAGTATTGAAAGCACTGTTCTGAGCAGCAGATTTTACCTGACTAAGGTCGTGGTCTGCTCATTATGTACCCTGATAATTTTTGATCAATTACAGATTATACTGTCCTAATTTGAGCAATTACTGATTACGTTGTCATAATTTAATGATATGGTAAAAACATGTCAAATAATAAGTTGAGATAAAAGCTCAGATTCTATTGAAGTCACTGGAATCAGGACTGCATTCTTTATTTTAATTTGAAATAAATGATTGGAAATAGTTCTGTAATACAATTTCATAACTGCATTTTAATATTTATAAGCAACGCTCATCCTCATTTTGAAGGTCAGTTGATTTTTATTTTTATTTTTGCTTCTGATTTAATTTGGACGATCATCAGAACTAGGTACTTGTTTCCAACTCTAGCTTAAACTTTAAATATCAATAAATGCATCTGAGATTCAGTACTAAAAATAGTAGCTTCTACACCAACAGTCTTTCTGCAGTGGGATTATTACTGTGAACCTCCAGAACGAAAACCAAATCCAACAAAAATCACACTGGACTTTAGCCCTGGCAACTTGATGCTCCCTTGATTTTGACCCCAGTGAGCCGAAGCTTCCCTTACTGTTCCATTCCCTTCTTGCCTACAGAATTCAGAATTATTATTGTTGTTGTTGTTGTTGTTATTTAAATTTGATAAATCGCCCACCCCCAAAGTGTGTGGCATACAAGCCTACAGTACATGTGGCTGATTCTGCTACATCCCTAAATTTTTCCTGCCTTATGCCATCTTCAACTCCATGCCCCAACACGCGTACAAGCTCTACTTTCTACGACTACACTCAGTCAACCCAGCTTCAGAGCTGGGATGCATTCAGAAGACACAAATAATGCAAACATCCTTGGGTTCACTCTCTCTCCATGGTTTAGTTCAGAATCCTGGTTTTGAAGCAAACAAAACTTGATAATTGGTCTAATTTGGATGTCATAACAAACTGCCATTATTGAAAACTTCATGTTAGGGGCAAGTGATTCCAGGGCCCTAAGCAAAAGTCAAGTATAGGAGATTAGAATCACCCAGGCAGTATGGGGAGAGGGAAATCAGCTGTAGAGGGACAGGGGCCCTCAACTGTCTTACAGTTGAAGCCTTCAACCCCTCCCTGAGTCTTAGACAGTACAGGGGATCAGCAAGGTGAGGAGGGGTGGCCGACCGTCAGTTGGGGCTGCCAGCACTTTTACAACCCCACATAGCTGGCCTGGGTGCCCCATGGCTGACACTGTTCTTGCTTTCTGGTTTCTAATTTTGGCATTGCACACAAAGCAAAGAGGAGCATGTAAACCCAACTAATTGTGGCTTGTTTTCAACACGTATAGTCTAGGGCAGTGGTTCTCAATCTGGGGGTTGGAACCCCTTTGGGGGTCGAACAATCCTTTCACAGGGGTCACCTAAGACTCTCTGCATCAGTGTTCTCCATCTGTAAAATGGATAAATGTTAGGGTTGGGGAACTGTATTAAAGTGTCACGGCATTAGGAAGGTTGAGAACCACTGGTCTAGGGTGTGTGATGTCTGAATAGAGTGTGTTTTTTAGTTAATCTGTGCCTTCAGTTTCTTCACAGAAACTGTTTGCAATTATTCCGGTGGTTGTCAAAACTGTTGTGAACATTCCATTACGATTCTTGTTCAATACGTAGAAATTGTAAGAAATCATAACTTATTGAGCAACTTAGAGCTATATTTACTACATTATTTTTCTTCAAAACATGAACCTCCAAGAACATCTTAAAAGTGGACAGCAATTGCTCAGGGTTGAAGAGATAGATTGATTCTTAAGAAATGGCAAATCTCTTGTGCCCTACTTTTAAAAGATGAGGATGTCACCGTGCCAGAAATTGCTTCATGCGAACATCTTATTTGTAAGATTAATGTCCGAATCAAGGATTTTCTGTTACATACAGAGTAGGAAACATACACAAGATAGATCACTAGAGCGGTTTTGTGTTAACCACAACTTGCTTGTAGTTCTTCACACTTCACCCTTAACAGGAATCTTGCATCCAACTTTGTTCTCAAGGATTTAAGAGAAGTACTAGGTCAAGCAAGAAAAAAATCTAAAGAGATTCATATTTTCAAAAATGTTGCTGCTTTCCTTTCAACCCCTGGGATCTTTGACAGCTATTGACTCAACCTTATCTCATACCACTGCAGACACTAGAAAGTAGGCTAGCTCTATTTCTGGATATACTACGTACTTTTACCCTCACCTATATTATAATAGGAACACAAATAACCTCCAGTGTACATTTTTTAGCTACTTTGGGTAACTTCAGTTCATCCCTCAGATTATGGTCACTTTCAATAATATATGTGTTCCCTTTGTAGACAATCACAAACATGTGGTTATAGCATTTAATAATATTTAATGAAAAGGCACAAGATTCATAGGACAAGCCACAAGGATGTTCAAAGATATTATAACATTAATGCCTGACACCCAGCCACACAAGTGTCAGGTCTTGGTACACACTGTTTTCCTATTTGGTTGTCTGAATGGCAATACCAGATAAATGCTTTCATGTGGATATCCAAAAGAACAGAAAGAAATCTGGAGTTCCAACTAATGTAATAAATTAATGCTAAATATGCAAGTTAAACTTTAATCCAATTAACGGCTCCAGAAACATCCAGAGGTGAATGAATTACAGGATAGAGCTTTATCACTTTGGATACACAATTCTACTCATAGCTCCATGGTTAGAAATCAAAATTCTTCCTGAATCTCCTTTTGAACCATGTAAGGCAAAAATATTGTGCTGGCAAGCCTGCAGATGAGATAGTTTAACAAACTTTCTCCCTTAGATAGGAGGGCTGGTTCCAGCAGAATCTCAGTCCATCAGAAATGGAAATTTCAGCATGGTGCTGGGAACAGTGGGTTTAGCTATCTTTTTTTCAGATTTTGTAAAACTCTCAAATAAAAGGCACACAAGCCATTCCTCCAAATTCTAATAGGCTCTAGCCAGCCCTTTCTTCTGTTCATGCGACTTAATGCATCTTCACAGTCAGTATCTCTTCTATGGGCCTGGTACTTGTTTGAAGAAACACAACGCGTAAAAACTATTTTCTTGGGGAAAATCGGCATTAATTTAAATGAAACTTGCTTCTATGAAAGTGTTCTTATGACCACAATGTTAGGATATATACATGCACCTATAATCGCCAGATTCTTATTCAAACACTGAACATTACAACACTGCATTGACAAAACAGAGACTTAATTTACAAAATTCCTATTATTGTTCAAGTGATCACAGCCTGTGCCATCCCCACCCTTGAACACTGCAGAAAGACCTATTCTACTTTCTCTATTCTGCCTTAATTTACTCTGCAATAGAATGGCCTACATTGTTTTAAAAGCCAAGAGAGTCTTTATTCCTTAGGTTAAAGACACACTGGTACACCTTAATTGTTCTACAATTCATCATCAACAGTTCAAAATGAGCTTCATCAGCATGTAAAATAGCAGGCTTTGTATTATGTAGCAACTTAATGTTCAAGCATGTGCATTAAAGATATGTATTTACCCACCTACTCAGAGATTTAACTTCTAGAGACCCTGGGGAGAGAGCAGAATGAAAATTTAAAATCTCAGAAAGCCACTAGGAGCAGTTAAAGGGATGTCATGTTCTGCTGGGTCTGAGTGCAGGGCTGTCTCACCCTCCAATTCCAGGGTTGCTTTTAGTTGGACAAGTGCCCCAGGACTGAGACTCAGAATAGAGCAAGAGAAGGGAATTTCTCTTCACCTATTTGCCCCAGTCTCGTTTACCATTTACCCATTTCACCAGCCTTGAAATGGGTCTGGCTCTTGCCCAACCCTGGGCTCAACCAATCCTCTGTTTCCAGGCCAGCTCTGGAGACTGACAAGTCCCTAGACCAGAGGTCCCCAAACTACGGCCCGGGGGCCAAATGTGGCCCCCTGAAGGCATTTATCCGGCCCGCCAGGCATGGCGGCAATGGCTCCATTCATGTGCAGTGGGGGCTCGAGGGAGAGGAGGAACCGGCCCCAACGGCTATTGATTGCAGTTACATGATGGCACCCTCAAATCTCCATGAATTTTCTGACCCAGAGTTGGAAACCTTACATGTGGCAACGTCTGCTCCGCCCTTCCCTCTCAGCTACTCCATGTGTTGCTCTCAGGCTTTCTGTTCCGCCTCACTCCCATTGGCATCAGCCAGGCTGGCAAATCGCTCACTGGCTGCTAGGGAGGAAAGAACCCAGGAAGATACCTGATCCTGGGTTAGATGGAATGTTTCATTGGGAAAGTTCTGCTTTTTTTTTTTTACAGGGGAAGGTATTCCACAGCTTCCCCAACAATATTTGGAGCCCACCCTGTACTTGACATACTTTGGTCTCTGTTCTAAAAATAGACCATGACAGAAAGGCTGAAAGGTGAAATCAAACATTTTACAATCATTTGTGCATAGGAATTTGTTCATAGTTTTTTTTAGTCCGGCCCTCCAACAGTCTGAGGGACAGTGAACTGGCCCCCTGTTTAAAAAGTTTGGGGACCCCTGCCCTAGACCAATGGATACTTGCCTTGAAGTGGTAAGTTCACTGGCTCTTCCCCCAGACTTCTTCAAATAGCTAACTACCTTGCTCAGCCTTTTCTGTGAAGGTCAGTGCTGCCTGTTCTCCCTGCCCCTTTGTCAGAGCTCCACTAAGTCTCAGCCATCTCAGGTAGGAACTCGGGTGGGTTGGTCCCTGTTGCTGAGAATGCTGCTGCGACCCAGCTGAGCTCCTTCAAGCTGGCTGACTCCTGAATAGACTCTGCCAAGGCCACACTCAGCTGCAACCTGACAGGCGTCTTCCCAGCCTCCAGTCTTGCTTACGCAGTGTACTTCAGTGGAGCTTGCAGTTCACTGGTACGTGTGGGGGTGGAGATGTCCTGAACAAGGGAGAAGACCTGGGATCAAATTCCAATTCAACTCAACAGACAGCCTTTAACAAATTATTTTCTCTTAGATTAACCTACTTCACCAGGCTGTTGTATGAGTAAAATACAGAAGGGAGAACTATATATGCCACTCTGAACTCTTGGAGTAACTGCACGGCAAAGGATGATAAGACGATTAGATTGGACTGATGGATGGATGGACAGACAGAAACATTTAAAATAACATCAGTTTTATGCCACATATGTTTATCATAAGACATTTTAAAATTCTACCTTTTTTGTTTCTCCTTGAACTATGCAGGGCAAAAAGGTTGGTATTCGCAACCTGGGGACATTATGGACTGTAAAGCATGCATGCATGCATGCATGCATTCATTCATTCATTCATTCATTCATTCATTCATTCATTCATTCATTCATTCATTCATTCATTTTTAGATTTATACCCCGCCCATCCCTGCAGGGCTCAGGGAGGCGAACAACATAATATAACAGTATACATTAACTAGAATACAAACTTGTAAAATAACATACGTAAAACTGTAAAATAAAAATGTTTCAGATGGCGACTTAACACATCAAACCTAGCACTAGTCAGTTACAATAACAGCAGCACATTAACAATTCAATATATTAGCAATATATCAATACATTAACAATACAGCATGAGATAATTTGCTTTGGCTGTTGGAGAGCTAGCAGGATATAGTGGGCAGAGTGTTGTTGGACTAGGAGTAAGATTCAGTAAAACAAGCAAACGGCCCTATTGTTCTATGTGGGCAAGTATTTCATGAAAAAAAGCTAAATTTAGGGAAATATGAACTCACAGGAGTTAAAGTTAGAAAGATTATAGTGCCTGAGCAGCATGTCTTCTACAGCTTTAAAAAACAGTAACTTAAAAGTCAGACCACATTCATTCACAATCCGATTAGCACTCATGTATGCACTGCTAACTCTCTCAGAGTGTACAAAATCAATATGGCAGAGGAAGGAGATCATGTTTATATTCCCTTTTTTTTTGAACAATTAAAGCACTACAATATAAAGTAGCACTTTCTATTTTGTTTGTTTTATTATAGTTTATAGGTTGAATGGATTTTCATTTTATTTCCTCCCTCAAGCTTTGGAAAAGATAGACTATGAACAACTGAACTTACATACACAAAAAGCCATCCTTTGTACAATGTCATCTGTAATAGTTGTATGTAGGATTGCATGAACTACAGAAATTGGTCACATTTTGGTAAAACTCCTAATTCACAGGCTCTGATCCATGAATTCATTTTGTCAGGATGTGAAGCCTCTCATACCTAAATCCGGCCACTGCTTCATCTATCCTACTACAGACCACTTTAACTGGATGGACAACATTAAGAATTCTATAAACCATTCAAAATACCCTTTCTGGACTGTACTATTACAACATCATTCTGTCCTCTTCCAAGCCCCAAAAGCACATCATCTGGATTATGCATGCCCTGAATGCAGTGGAATAAATGATAGGATTGAAGGACAGATTAAAGAACTGAGGTGGGAGAACGTCTAATTCTTAAACATTATTTCCACATGCTTCTCCTCAAAAGTGGGACTACAAATGTCACAGCGGCATCCAAGAGGCCAGGTATAACATATACAGACACTTGGGCACCTTCAGGCAATAGAAGGTTGAGAGGGTTAACACGGAACTCCATGTGATTGGCTAGAGAGAACTGCACAGAGTTCTTAGCCAGAGCACTGAAAGTTCTGAGGAGAGAACTGATTTGAATGCCAGAGTGAATGGTTGTTCTGTTGTAGCTCTGTTCTCTGGAGGTTGAGGGCCAGTTCTAAGTGAGCAGAGTTAATCTGATTAAGTGTCAGGAAGAACAGATTTAAATTAGGGAATCTGTATCAAGGTCCTGGAATTAACCATAACATAGTAACACTGGTGGCTTGGTTGATTTTCTCTGAGGAGAATCCATGTTAACAAAGAGAATCTTATGGGATTAAGAGACACTGGTGTTGAAGTCACCTTGATAAAAATCTAAATTAGTGGCTCCTGAACAATATGTTAACAACAGATTTTATTGCATAAAGGGCATAAGTAGGCCAGAATTTGAGGTTCCAATTGAAGAAATTCCCATCCAATATAAGCATTTTATTGGAAAATGGCTTTTGGGTGTTTTGGATGAGACAGTAGTGCCCATATTAACTGGCAACAACCTGGCCAAGCATTGCACAAATATTAACACTGTAACAAGAGAGAGAGAGCTCAAGTTACAGAGGCCCAAGAAAATACCTCAGCTGGTGAAGAGGCAGAGTTAGAAATACAGATAGACACATTTCATGCTGCACAGTTTCAAAATGAACAGAGAGATGAGGAATCTCTTCAGGAAGTGTGGAATGCAGCTGAACCATCTGATCCTGATGTTACCATCGAATGTCCCTGCATTTTTAAAAATCATGGACAAAAGAATTCATAGAGTTGCCAGGAGAAAAGAGAATGTGGAAAAAGAGAATGCAGCTGATAGTTCCAAGTAAACACAACTGGCAGATGACATCCCTTTAACTGGACATCTAGGTACTAATATGACCAGAGACCATATTCAATCAAGGTTCTACTGGCCATATATGGGGGGGAGGAAGAAGAAGAAGAAGAAGAAGAAGAAGAAGAAGAAGAAGAAGAAGAAGAAGAAGAAGAAGAAGAAGAAGAAGAAGAAGAAGAAGAAGAAGAAGAAGAAGAAGAAGAAGAAGAAGAAGAAGAAGAAGAGGAGGAGGAGGAGGAGGAGGAGGAGGAGGAGGAGGAGGAGGAGTTTGGATTTATATCCCCCCTTTCTCTCCTGTAGGAGACTCAAAGGGGCTTACAATCTCCTTGCCCTTCCCCCCACACAACAAACATAAAGGTTTTCTGCCAGTCCTACAAAGTCTGTCAGTTGGTAGGGAAAGTTTGGGATAAAACCAGGGGATTGTACTTTACCTGAAAATAGTATTCTCACACCACTTGAATAAAGATCAAGAATGACAGCTGAAAGTGTCCTGGCAAGGGCAAATCTGCCGGGGCAGCTGTGTGCTGCTTCCATGGGTGGATTCACCCCTCCCCTTTGGATGGGGCCATCAAGCTTTCTTAGAAAAAACAGAGCTAATCAATTGTTTAGAAAGGAGATAACCCAACCTTCCCATCTCCTCCCAAATAGCTGATCAGTAATATCACTGTTTTTCTGAGAGAGTTCGGTAGAAGAACCCATAGCAGATTGGTCAGGGAGAAGAACTTCATAAACAGCACCCATCTGTCCATGCATTTCCTCATCCGCAGAAAGATGTATTATTTATTTATACTGTCCGTCATGAAAAACCATAGCTCATGAAAAAATGCAAGTGGAAGGCCCTGTCCAATGCAGACGAAGCACCTTCCAATAAAAGTTCATGATAACACGAGTTGTTTTTCTCTATCAAATTTTAGTTCTAAGGCAACTCAAACGAAAAGACCGCATAAGTATTTCTGGGATATGGAAGTAATGGTTCCTTCACCTAGTGGCATGTCTTTCTATTGAGTTATAAACTCCCTCTGCAATTCAAGGGAAATTGCTCTGGCAAAAAGGAACCCAGAACATCTGTACCGATCAAATGGAAGTCTGTATTAATCACCTAGGAATTAATGCTCAAGCTCAGGAATGTATGAAAAATACCCTACTATAAATCAAGAGTTTAGCAGAAATGCCACCAAGTTTTTTTAAAAAAGATCATTCAGACTTAGTAATTCCTAACTATTATAAAAAGCTATTAATATCACTTCAGTAGTAACTTCAGAGGCATTATGAGCCCATTTAAACTGGTAGAAATGTGATACCTAGAATAAGGACTTTCACACGTTGCCCCTGTTGTCTTGGGAGATGGGAGTGGAAAGCGCCACCAAGTTGCGGCTGATTTATGACGACTAAATAGAGTTTTCAAGGCAAGAGACATTCAGAGGTGGTTCGCCATTTGCCTGCCTATGTATAGCAATCCTGGACTTCCTTGATTATCTCCCACACAGATACTAACCAGGGCCAACTTTACTTAGCTTCTAAGATCTGACAAGACCAGGCCAGTCTGGACCACTAAATAGTCCATTTAAAGTAAGGGCAAAAATAAAAATGGCACTGGAAAAGGTGTGAAATATGATTTGCTGGGGCCCTGATTGCAAAACTGTGCTCCTTGGCTCCTAAGGCAAGACAGACAGGTAGAAAGTAATAGACAAAATACAATGGATTAGATATGGAACAGAATAGAAAGGAGTAAGGTATGAATAAGATATGAAAACAAAAGGATTGCAAAGCTCTCCCCATCTAAGGCAGGAAAAGAACAAATGAGGGCAACTCCCACCACAGGACATAGGAAGTAGAAGAAAACTTAGAATCATGGAGTTGGAAGTCCAAACCCCTGCAATGCAGGAACATACAATCAAAGCATTCCTGACAGATAGCTATCCAGCCTCTCTTTAAAAACCTCCAAAGAAAGAGACTCCACAACACTCCAAGGTAGTGCATTCCACTGTCAAACAGCCATTACTGTCAGGAATGAACGCATTACACCTTGAACCCATTACTCCTGGTCCAAGTCTCCGGAGCAGCAGAAAACAAGCTTGCCCCCTCACCAACATGACATCTCTTCAAATATCTAAACATGGCTATCATGTCACCTCTTAACCTTCTCTTCACCAAACTAAATATAACCAGCTCCCTAAGTCTCTCCTCGCAGGGCATGGATTCCAGACCTTTTACCATTTTGGTTGCCCTCCTCTGGACCCATTCCAGTTGTCAATATCCTTCTTGAATTGTGATGTCCAGAACTGTAAACAATATTCCAGATGAGGTCTAACCAATGCAGAATAGACAGGCACAATTACATCCCTCAATCTAGACACTATACTCCTATCGATACAGGCCAGAATCGCATTGGCTTTCTTGGTCTCTGCATCACACTGCTGACTCATGTTCACTTTGTGGTCTAGTGGTCTACGAAGACTCCCAGATCCCTTTTGCATGTAGTGTTGTCAAGCCAGGTGTCACCCATCCTATATCTGTGCATTTCATTTTTTCTGCCTAAGTGCAGAATCTTACACTTATCTCTGTTGAAATTCATTTTGTTTGTTTTGGCCCAGCTCTATAATCTGTTCAGGTCATTTTGGATTCTAACTCTGTCCTCTGGGATATTAGCTACCCCTCCTATTTTGGTGACATCTGCAAATTTGATTAGCATGTCCTCTATTCCATCATCCAAGTCATTGATAAAAATATTGAATAGTACTGGGCCCAGGACAGACCCCTGTGGCAGCCCACCAGGGGGAAATGGCACCTGGGGACAACTGCTTCGCCCCCCCCCCCCATTGCTCGGGGGTGGCTCAGATGGGCACCGTGGCAGCAGGCTGGCTCTTGGCAAAAGGCTGGCTCTGTTTTTAGGCGCCTCCCCCACACCGACCCAGCTCTTCCGAGCCAGGTTGGTGTGGGTAAGGATAAGGGTGGGGGGAAATTTTGCATGCACCCCCCCACCATTGTGCCTGGGGTCATTTGACACACACCCCTGTCCCCATGGGCAGTACGGCCCTGCACCCACTAGTCACTTCTCTCCAGGATGAAAATTAGCCATTGATGAGCACCCTTTGAGTTTGGTCAGTCAACCAATTACAAATACATCTAATAGTATCACTTCTGGTCCACATTTCACTAGCTTACTTGCAAGAATATTATGGGGCACCTTGTCAAAAGCTTTACTAAAATCAAAGTATGCTACATCCACAGCATTCCATTCATCTGCCAAGCTTGTTACTCTATCAAAAAAAGAGATAAGATTAGTTTAGCATACCTTGTTTTTCAGAAACCCATCCTGACTTTTGTGATCACAGCATTCCCTTCTAAGTGCTGGCAGACTGTCTGTTTAATGATCTGCTTCAGAATCTTCCCTGGAATTGATGTCAGATTGATTGGGCGGTAGTTATTTCAGTCCTCTTCCCCCCCCCTTTTGAAGATGGGGATAACATTAGCCCTCCTCCAGTCCACTGGGACTTCTCCTGTTCTCCAGGAGTTCTCAAAATTGTAGCAAGTGGTTCTGAGATTGCTTCTGCCAGTTCTTTTAATATCCTGGGATGTAGTTCATCAGGGCCTGGAGAACTGAATTTGTTTGAAGTACCCAGGTGTTCTTGCACTACCTTTTTATTTATTCTGCGCTCAATTTCTCCTACTGTATCTCCTGTTTCACTTTCCCCTGGATGAGAACCGTTTCCTTTTTAGGAAAAGACCAAGGCAAAGAAGGTTTGGGAAAAGACTGAATCAAACTTGTTCCTGCCTCCCTAAACGGAGGGGCAGGAATCACCCAAACAAGATGTGCTGTCTCAGGGAGAGAAAGGTGGACCACAGAAAGGAGCATAGAGATTTCTTGTGACAGTGAGTCCTACAACAAGAATTCAGCAGGTCTGGTTGTTTGCTGAGTTTTCTGATTATGACAATATACTTCCAGATCCTAACTCACCACAGTCCACCATAAGTGCATGTCATTCCACCTAGTTCCAGGAATTTCTGGTGCTTTCATGCAAGCTAAAATAAGGCTCACACACAGAGAACTCTAATGGGACTGACTGGCAAAAGACCACACTCCAATGGAGCAAGTACTTCCCTTCTCCTTAGACACATGAGGCATAAATCACCTTTCTGCATGGCAGCTCGAGTGAGACTGTACATATGCATCTTTTTCATGTATTTATTATCAGGGCGCTAAAGTTATCTATCACTTCTGCTTGAAGATCTGCCCTGAACTGCAGAGCTACTATACATACCATAAAGTAAGCAGCTCTTTAAAGTGACTGTTAATATTATAGATGATTTTGTAGCTCTCTTGATTTTTGGTTTTAATTTCAGTTACATATTTAAGACAGTTGTGTTTATGAGATAAGTTGATGCACAACAAAACCAAAGAACAGAAGGCTGTCCAACTATCTCCCTCTAAATAGATAAATAGAACTGCAAGCAATACCACACATTGCATGATGTAATTCAGGTGGAAACAGCGCAGTGTGTGTGTGTGTGTGTGTGTGTGTGTGTGTGTGTGTGTGTGTGTGTGTGTGTGTTTGTTTTTAAGGGCACACCAAGTTGTTTCCAACTCATGGCAACCCTATGGATCGATGTCCTCTATAATGTCTTCTCATTAACAGTCTTGCTCAGGTCTTGCAAACTGAGGGCCGAGGCTTCCTTTATAGAGTCAATCCATCTCATGTTGGGTCTTTCTCTTCTCCTGCTGCTTTCAGCTTACTCTAGCATTATTGTATTTTCCAGTGTGTTTTGTCTTTTCATAATGTGTCCAAAGCTCAACAGCCTATCCACATCTGCCTCTCATTTCCTTGATTTTAGCTTTTCCTATTAACTTCAAACTTTTTTATCTGAGCACTCAGAAATGTTTTCCAGAAGAAGTACAAACTTACATGTACATATAATCTCCTTCAGTTTTTCTGGTCAGTCCCTGATTAATCCACAGTAGTAGATTTTATTGACTACCTCAGACTAATAGCTTCATTCACACTTCCACGAAACGGAGAAAAAATACCATTTATCACAGTAGCATACATGTTATACAAAACTCATTATGAACCAAACCAATTTCTTAAAAATACCCAAAGATATAAGAAAAAATGTTACAAATAAAAGGCACCTCAACTGATAGAAAGTAGGGAAAAGCTCACATTTACTATAGCTAGTTAGGGAGGAACAGTGATTCAAGAGATGGTGGACTTCAATAGATGTATCGTTGCTGCTGAGTTTACAGACTTGACAGTAGGTTATAACATAGCTAGTCTCCCTCAAAAAGAGTATATATCAATTAACCTTAAAACATGGATTTCAAAATACATTGGGGAGGGGAAGTTTAGCTCAAAAAGCAAAGTAACTGTTACAGCTCACCTTCTACTCATAAAACCTGAATTTTTGTTGCCATGCTTTGACAAACACTTAAAATCAGAAGGCAGCTGCTCCAAAAAGTTAATTTTGCTTACTAGTATAACAAAGCACTAGAATAGTTAGCATGGGGTTCTCAAGTATGACTCCTATATATGGGTCTATGCATACTAAGAATTCCCATAATGTCCTTCCAAACTTGCAGAGGACATTGAAACTTTAAACAAGTTAAAGTTCTTTTCTTTGATATAACTTTTAAGATCTGATAAGCAACTTT
The DNA here is from genome assembly GCF_021028975.2 of Sphaerodactylus townsendi. Taxonomy (NCBI): domain Eukaryota; kingdom Metazoa; phylum Chordata; class Lepidosauria; order Squamata; family Sphaerodactylidae; genus Sphaerodactylus; species Sphaerodactylus townsendi. The sequence goes on from NC_059426.1 coordinate 50,377,069, forward strand.
CAAAATCCCAAATGAATGGGATGCTATAAGACTAGCCTTAAATAGACCACTAAAAACACATCCTGTGGGTACAGATATCTTCATCTACTCTTTAGTTTTAATTTAGCAACTCCTGGTTTTAACATGCAAAATATTACAAAAAAAGAAGCCAAAGTTAATTTTATTTTCAACCGCATTATCACTGGAGAAGGAACATTTAGAACTGTTCCTTGAATCAATCATCAATAATAAATTGAGAATGTGCACATAACCCCTTCTCTTCACCACCAATGTGGCCAACCCCAACCCCATGTCGACCAGCAACATGCAAGACATGTGCCCTGGCCACAATAATTGCCATGATCACTGTTTGATGAACAAAAGCTACAAACACTGGTGTACTATTAATACATTTATTTTTATCCAAAAAAGCACCAAAAATATTGAGTTGAAATGGCAAATGAAAGTTGTATGGGTTCATCGGACTAATGAAATCTTGGACTCAGACTGTAATTCCTTACCAGTACTGATTATCATTCCACAGCCCCCTCGCACTCTTTAGCAGAGATCATGTATAAAAAGTGCCCTCTCACACAAATGCTGAGAGCATAAATAATGCATATCTCTTAAACACACCTCTAAAGCTCTCTCACTGCTTGCCACAATGTCCTTTCCCAGTGTTTTCTCCTGGACTTCTTCCTAACTCTGACTCAGCTAAAGGCAAGTATCTCTACTGTGGCTTCTACCTTCAGGAATGGCCTGCCTGAAGTGGTCAGGAAAGCTCCCTTATGTCTGTTATTCAGCAAGCTACAATAAACAGAACTGTTTAGATTTAGAACATCATCTTTTTAAAGGAAAAAAGGCTATAGTGTAACGCAGGGGTCTGCAACCTGCGGCTCTCCAGATGTTCATGAACTACAATTCCCATCAGCTGCCAGGGGCTGATGGGAATTGTAGTTCATGAACATCTGGAGAGCCGCAGGTTGCAGACACCTGGTGTAATGGAATAGGTCAGGAAGGGGCTTTTATAAAGGTAATCAGGACTGTAGTCTATGCCACTGTTTATGCTATATACTATCTGTTTATTATATGTCCTCTCCTCTTACTACATGGTTTTCTACTTCTGTAATTTCATGCTCTGCTTTCTTTGACATATTATGTAATGTTTCTAGTTTTATAATCCAAGTCCTGTTGTATTGCTTATTAGATGCGTCATGCTACTGCACTGCACTGTTTTATAGTGTGTCATCATCCTTGAGTCTCAGGGAAAAACACACTTTCCATTTTTAGAAAGCTGTATAGAAAGAACTAAATCTCAGCAAAGATATATGTGCACCCAGTTGTACCTGTGAAATTCAGTTACTAACTGCTTTTACTGAGCAGACCTTGATAAAACTCTTCCATCCTAACATTTGTACATCTTTATTAGCTCAGGCTTTTTGTAATTACTAGCAGGGTACCCGCGCTTCGCTACGGGGAGTGAGAAAAGCGGAACGCAGAACTGCAAATACTCCACCTGTAAGAAATGCAAAGAACTCCATCCGTAAGGCGGTTGTGGCCAGTAATATCTTGGAGCATCCTATTTAGGGCCTTGAAACCTCATGTGTGAGGCATGGTGCAGTCATGGTGCTGGGGTCCCGCCATGAGGCATCCTATCCTGTGATCACAGCATCTGTATGAAGTTGTTGAATCACACTGTAGCGGGTGCAGCAGAAGGAATGGGTTGCTATGCATTGAGGACCATGGTGTTGGATAGTAGGGCACCTAAGGTTCTGCACGTGTTAAGAGAGTGCATGCGTCTCTGTGAACTTCGAGGTGACAGTCAGCATACTTCTGTACAGGGTGGTTGTGAACTGAGGGGTGACATACAGAATATTTCCTCACAGCCTACCTGTGGAGGCAAGGATCGGGTGGGTTTTGCACATGTTGCAGCAACTTCCTGACGCTGTGTGTGTGTAATGTAATGGGCGTAAGTTGGATGTAATGGCGTAAGGGGCATGCTCTCCCTTTAGCAGTATTCCCAGCAGTGGAAGGAACAGGTCCCTGTGTGCTGGAGGAGCATGGTGTTAGACAGGGCCCCCCCTGTGATTCTGCAACGTGACATCACAGTGTCTGCATGAATTTGCTGAGTCACCCTGTAGCGGTTGCAGAAGAAGGAACATGTTGTTGTCCGCCGCAACAACAGGCTGCATAGCAGACACCTGCTGATTCGCCATGTGTTGGTGAGAGCACTGCCCGCACATGCCATGGAGACAGGCACCCTGCACACTTCTTTCAGCATGTTTGTGCCACTAAGGGATTTCCTGCACCACAGTTCCGAGGGCATGCCTGCAGGTGTGGCGGGGTGGGTTTTGCATGGTTTGCAGCAGCTTTCTGGTGCTGTCTGTGTGCAGTGCCTCTCTGCCCAAATCCCTGCATGTAAGGCACCGCAGACCAGTGGATCTGCAGTGCCCAGAGGGCAACACCATGGGCTTGTCGATTTGGATAGTGGAGTTAGAGCAGCAGCAACGTAATGTCACTGGAAAAGTCCTGTGACATGTAGTTGTATAATATAAACATTAGTCAATACCAATCACTACATAGAGTGAGTGACTCATCAAAGGAACTAAAAGCTGTTCCATGAGTGGGTGATTCTCAATGGTGGTTGTTCTACTCTCATGTCCGGGAGGCAGGAGGGAGAATCCTGGAAGGGACCCCTTCCTCCAGGAAATAATTCTGATTACCCCTGGGACAGCCCTTTATAGGTTTTCTTTGCAGTTGTCCAGTTGGATCCTCAGCGTACACTGAATGCTGCAAATCTAACGCATTTATAGTTTTTGTAGTTAGTAGAGATAAATCCCCCCTTTAAAAAATCTGGGAGTCTGTTCTATGTCCTCTGTGAATGGATCGTCTGTATCTGAAAATTGAGTTTCCTCCTGTAAGCATTCACCCTCACTTAGATCCTCTATACCCAAGGGACTGTATTGAGAGAAGCTAAATGGTCCAGGATCTAATGGAACAGCTACCTCTGCTGGCTGTTGTGGCCATTGTCTGGTATTCTGGGAAGGCTGAAGTGCTAAACTGTCACCCACGGAATGTTCGGGCAGATGGGCAGAGATGAATAGGAAAAACAGAAAATAGCTAATAACTCAAGTTGACTTCAATATTTTTGGAAATCCTTTCTTATTGAGCGCCTTGGGCACATGAGGAACAGGCGTGCCAAATTTCAAGTGCGTAGGTTCGGCGGTTTCTGAGTTCCGTTGGCGAGAGAGTCAGTGAGTGGAATTCGCTTATATATAGATAGATAGTGAACTTCACTGTAATGATCACATATTCCATCAGGATTTAAATTTCCAAATATGCCTTCTTGGGGATGCAGCCCAAAATAAATTTCATGAGTGGGACTGCAAGACCTCTCTGCATGAGCAAAAATCCACTGCAAGCAAGAACCACCAGCCCACCACTATTGGGGCGGGGGTGGGGGGTGGGATATCTTGTTCAGCTTATTTTTAGAATAATATGAAAACCTCTTGAATAGCAAACTTTTATAAACAACAGCAGAGTAATACCTGTATATATAACAGCAGAGGAAAGATGTACAATGTGAGTACAAAATCTTAATAGCTTTTCTTTTTGCCTATCAACTTTTAAACTTTCTGCTTTTTAAACTGAAACTTTGTAACTAATATATAAATTTAAATTCCAGAGGGGTGGCAATGTTTGAAGTGCTTACCTGTGACTGTAGTTCATAGGAGCATACACATCTTTAGGAAGCCACTGGGTTCTTTCTTTTTTTATGCACAACTACTGAAGGCTGTGTTAATTCAATGTTTGGAATGTTTTCACTCCCTTGGAATTTATGGCAGCTACTTTATAGGCTAGTTTCACTGCTAGGACAGTAGTAACATCATGCTTATTAAGGTAACTTCACTGCTTTTCATGCACTGTCATGAATTACAATAAATTTAAGCCAGATTTGTGTGAAAGCATAATATTAAAAAAGGTGAGTAAATGCGACACCTTGTCCTTTTTACAGATACTTTATTTTTAAATCTAGCGTCCCAGAGGTTTGATGAGCCTCTCCACTGTCTGTACCTGGCATCCTCTGGACTACAACTCCCAGAGTCCTTCACTTTTTCTGGTTTGTTGTTGGGAACATGCTACTCAATTATATATTTCTTTTTTAATGTTTAATTTCAAATATGTTTTTGTGAAAGACATTATGAACCAGCTAGTTCCCTAAACGACTCCCATTATTCCTGTCTTTATAGCATCCCAGCTGTAATTTGAAAATATTAATTTTAAAATGTCAGTAATATCCCTACAAACTCAAATATAATAATTCAGCCAACATTTCTGCTCATGACTAGCATTAAGAAGTAAAGGAATGAAACAGAACTTACGGAAACTGACCTGCCAATGGTCAACAAGGATCAAATGTCTGGTCTCAAATACAACACTTCCAGAAAAATTTCCTTTCTTCAATTCATTGCAATTACTTGCTTTTATAATCCTCATATATGTCCCATGTCTATAGTGCAGCAGCCTTGTCAATAGATCACATCATCTATTCTATTCTAAACAAAGCCAGCAAGTTGGGCTATCTGCTACAGATAATTAATAACATGCTTTTTTTTTTTTACTGCTATGTACCTCTGAATGGTCACTAATTTTTGCATTGATTCTGCAAAGGATAATGACCTGAAAAAAATTCTAAACCTTTTAAAAAAGATATCTAGTTATGCTGCCAATTTGATCTATCGACTCAAGTGACTCAATAGGAACTCGGGCACCCAGTGTCTACCGTGTTTCCCCAAAAATTAGACAGTGTCTTATATTAATTTTTGCTCCCAAAGATGCGCTATGTCTTATTTTTAGGGGATGTCTTATTTTTCCGCTCCACAGCTGCATGCTCTGGTGTTCTGTTCGACGGGCATGCTTCCTAACAAAAACTTTGCTACCTCTTACTTTCGGGGGATGCTTTATATTTAGCACTTCAGCAAAACCTCTACTATGTCTTATTCTCAGGGGATGTCTTATTTTCAGGGAAACAGGGTAACTAGACACCTCTACCAGAATGGGGGTAAATTCTCTGCCATTTTTCCAGCCCCATTATCCCGCATCCTGTTTTGTGTTGCTTTTTGTCCTGCAAGAAAAAATACATAGGCAGTAGTTTGGTGCCTCCAAACTGTCCCCCCTCCATGCATGACACACACAGAGAAGATAAAGTCTCTCTGAGCAGGCAACTGAAGTTAGGGGAAAGGGTGCAGCGTTAAACGATCGTCTTCCTTCCCTGCTGATGCAATTATCTGAATGTGGAGCCTTGTACTATTTAGCCTTGAAAATCCCAACATCTGATTGTCAGGGTCCACCCTTTCATTCTGGAACAGTATCATGACCATCTTGGCTTCCCCAACCCCTGTTTCTATCCACAGAATATAGGGTCAGTGCATTAAACATAGCCTGTATTGAGATTTCTGCATTGCCTAATCTATCCAACATCTGAGGGTCAATTCGTACATTCAACATGCAAATAAGAAAACATATATAACAACTCATATGACTAGTCTACTTGTATGAAAAAGAATGCAATACCACAACAACAACCAGGTTTTTTTACATCCAGGAGACCTTGAAAATCCACTTTGCTGTTTGTGGAAATAGTGACTATAGTTCTCTTCCTACGTACTGTACTCCTCACCAAAGTACATCACTTGAATGACCTTGTGCATGAATCAACAGTCACCACAAATCTATTTAATCAACCCTCACATAAGATGTAACCAAAACCATATGGCACCACTCTGAGTACATTACTTTAATGAATCTGTGCATATTATACAAGCTTAAGTCCTGCTGACATGGGCTTAAGCATGCCAAACTCTGATCTGAATTGTGGACAATGTGTCACACAAACAAGGGATTATTATAACTCACCGATGTATGTAACTCAAATAAAACTACACTGGAACAGTTCAGGGTTTTTTAATAGAGGGAAGCGCTCTTTTCTGCTTACATAAATTGGAACATCTATCGATTTCTGTTTCTTCTCCATTACCAAGAAATCCCACACCTTTAGCGCCAATTGGATATCAATATAACTGCACTTTTTAAAAATGGAAACAGTTAAGCCCTTAAAAGCTAAAAGATCAGGGACATAAAGTAAGTGTGAAATACCTTTTGACAACACATCAACAGAAATTCAGTGTTCTATAAGAACATCATTATGAACAAGTTTTGGGGGAAAATCATTAATCTCCTCAGTGTGTGTTTATGTAACGTGTAAATATTACAAAGTCATGAAATATAACAATTTCTGTACTTCTTGTTATGATCAAAGAATTAGAGGGCTGATTTCTAAGAGTTGATAACATGGAAGAAGAGGCTGAACTAATTGAAGACCAATTTTAGGTGTTTTATTTTAAATAAACCTATAGGCTGGTATCGCTTAGAGCACTGTACACATGCAAGCAAGCTCCCACATCTGTTGGATGGGGAACCACAATTCAATTCAGCATGTGCAGCTTCCCTCTTTGATGCAACAGTCAGCACTACAAATTAATTTGCATTTTTAATCCTGGTCCTGAGGGAGGGTCTGGATCAGTTTCTCACCCCCAGGTCTACCTTCTCCAAAGCTGATAAGCAAAACAATACTCCCCTGCCTGCATGATACTGTATCACAGCAAATCTGTATGATAACCTGTGACGTAACTAGGTACAATGGCACAGGTCTTTCCATTACATTTGCATCTCTAGATCTGATTTCGGAGATCACAGTTATCTCTTTCTTGGCTCCTGAAAACCCCAGCTAAGACTCATTCTTTCAACTGAGCTTGCTTACTCTCTAGTCTCAGAACTGGAAGGATCCTGTCTCTCAATTCTGGCAGCTGAATTAGGCAGCTACACCACCAAGAGTCCAAGTTTCAGAAACAGCTCTGTAAAATTCCTGCTCACCTGAACCCAATAACATCAGTCACTTTAACATGCAACTGGAAAAAGACTTTGAAATCGAAAGGTAATAGTAAAATACGCAGTGGTGTATGGGGCCCAAATGGTACCCGGTGGCATGACCGCACTGCCAGTATCCATATTCTAGCAAATAAATCAGGCTTATGACCGAGTCTGAAATCAAATCAACCATTTCGGTGCCATTGCTAGCCGCCAGACTGCCAGCCGACATGATTTTACCTTCTATATGATGCCCAGATTTATGGATGAATAATAAAAAGATAAAAACATTGGTTACTTTCTACTAGCATGACTGTACTTTCAAACTCTAAAAAACACAGAAGGTAACTGAATTTTCCTTCCATTCTAAACAAGAGAAAATATAATCTATAGATTTAAAAACCTTACTCACACTCCCCACATACGAAATGAGTTAATAACTCTTGAGTTAAAGTAAAACTTTTGACACTTCCTCAATTACCTCACATTTTATTCAAATATTCCCAATGCCAGTCTTTAGAGTACAGAGGTAATCATAACACCTCAGGTGCTCTGCATATCTCCTAGCAAAGAGAAATTCTAGGGGTAGCACTCTTCGGTTCAGGCAATCTACAAATAAAGCATGCAGAGGCAATCCATCATATTGGATTCCCAGGGAGAAACCTTGAGAGCTTTCAGCCAATGTAGAACTCACTGCCTGTGTTCTTTATCTGTATTTTATCTGACATTTCCTCCAAGGACCCCAGAATGGTACACATGGGTCTTACTTCTTCCGTCCTGTCTCTTTTCAATATTTCCAACACTCTACCTGCTGGGTTGGTGTTTTGTTTTTGTTTGTTTTGTTTTGTGTGCATGTGTGCATACTCATATACCCGCCTTTGTACTCTGAACTGGCAGAAAATTATCAACTTCTCCAAACTGTGACAGATTTTGAACAAGAGAACCAGAAAAGTAACCAAGATGCCATCTCCTAATAATTAGCTGCCACTGATGAGCCATCCACAGCCATCAAGGAACATCGATTTTCTTTTGTCATCGTGGCCTTCTGACCTCATCAGATGTATCCGAATGTGTCAAGCCATAGTGATCCACCAGTTCACTATAGTCAAAGAGCAATATCACAACAACATATATTTCCCAACTACAATTTTAAAGTTGACTGACACTACAGACAAATAACAACCTGATGTGCTCCCTCATCATTTCCCCTCAATTTATACGCATTCACTTCTCTTATCATCTCCTAATTCACAGTAAACACAGTTAATCTTCAAGATCAAAATCAGAAATCAAGATATGAACTGCTTTTCTGATTCTAATTATTAAGAAAGCTGTGTGTTATCAGTAATCACACCACAATTCAGTCACTGTAGCAAAGTTCTTGTCAGTGCTGACCGGGACAGATGATGGGTAGGGGAAAAGGAATAATATGAGCCAAAAGATATTCCTAACAACAAAATCATAGTTTAGCCATCAAATATGCACTATTTATTGATATTCTCATAACCAAGCAATGAAAGTGGAGCACTAGCTTGGGAGGAACCATCTCCTTTGGACTTTGGAGCACAAAGTGCCTCCTTTTAACTGTTTTATTAGGACAACATCATTCCAATGAGAACACTTGCTGGATAGCATTGCACTGAGAACACTTGCTGGATCACAAATCTATCTAACTTAGGACAGCCTACAAGTGGAAACAGCTTTCAGGGGCCTCAATGACAGAAAGGGCCTCCTCCACACTTGTTCCTATGACATGTCTGAGAACTTCTGCATCCAAAACCTGAGGCATGATTTTCTGCAAAACTACACAAAAAGTAGAATCATTTTGCTACAGAATTATGTTTAGGATTAAATTTTCCAAAGCCTGCTCAATACTAGGTGATTACTGACTAACACTGTTATTCAGACTAATTAAGAGCCTTAACACTGAATATTATTAGAATTGTAGAGTTGGAACGGATTATCCAGAGGCCATTTAGTCCAACCCCTGCTCAATGCAGAATCAGCCTACAGCAGTGGTGGTGAACCTTTGGCACTCCAGATGTTATGGACTACAATTCCCATCAGACCCCCGCCAGCATGGCCATCTGGAGTGCCAAAGGTTTGCCACCACGGGCCTAGAGCATCCTTGACAAGTATTTGTCCAGCCACTGCTTAAAGACTGGCAGTGAGGGAAAGCTCACCACCTTTATCCCTTAGCTTTTTCATATCATATCATATCACCTAAAATACAGAAAGGTTCCTCAGCTTGGTCTCCAGGCCCCTGGTCATCCATGTTGCTTTCCTCAGTACCTGCTATTATAGCTGCTTGTACTCCTGCAAATAAATATACAACATTTTAATGTAACGATATGTTCAGTGGGTTAAACAGGACTGTTACAACAACCAAACTAGGGTGACTTTTCTAAACATTTAAACATTTTAAACATTTTTCCCTTATCGCTCAGCCAGATAGGATCTTGGCAGCTTACAAGATTAAAACACCATAAAAACATACAAAAAGACAACATTCTAATAACTTACAAGATCTAAAAGAAAACTCCAACATCTCTTTAACTTCCATTATTATATTTGAAGTCCCAAAGACAAGAATGCACAGAATGCTACTGTATGGGAAGCAGGTATTAATCTTTCTAGAAAAATACAGCAAAACTTCAGTTTTTGGTGAAAGAATGAATGCTTGAATCAATTTTTCCATTCAATGATTTTGCACTATCATTCTGTATAAAGATTTTTAAAATCCTTCACCAAATCTCATGGATTTTTTCAAATGTATAGAAATAATATTGCTGAAAATTACAGAACTAGGGTATAATTACAGAGTCTAGGGTATAAGATATATCTATAAATACATATTGGTTTAATCCTAAATCACAAAATCTTTCCCTAAAAATTCTAGCAATTATAGGTGACAGCCAGGTTCATTTTTAACATTTCAGTGAACTGAGTTGGCTTCTATTTGTTTTAACAGCAGTATGCTCACACTCCAGTTAAATAACAACTATACAGATAATACCTATTGAACTTGCATTATTTACCTATATTTCCTTTGTACTGAATAACAATACTGAATCTTGGTTAGTATAAAAAGATAATACTGGGAAGCATAATGCTACTTTTTTCAAACATATTGTTAAATAAATTATTCAACGAATCTGAAAACAAGTGATATAATCAATTTTCTCCAACCAAGTACTGGTTGCATTCAGACACCATGAACCACTAGAGATTAGTCTGGGATAGGAATGAAACATATGTTTTACCTCACCTTTTTGCCATCACTCCTCCCATTTCAAGCATAGAACGAACAAAGGCTTTCATGTTTGGAAAGTCTTGAACCAAGCTTCAAGGTAAGACGGAGATGTTCCGCCAGGCCTATGGTTGAGGCAATGACGGCTACATTGCTACTTACCTATTTTGTTTATCCTTATTGTATTGTATTTATGTCAGTTTGCATTAGGTATGTCCTTCCTTAGTTAGTCATGGGGCAGTGAATGAGATAATTACAATGTGCTAGGGGATACAGTATATTGTTTTAATATAGAAATTTGATTGTTTAAATGTTGTGAGTTGTTAGCCATCCTGAGCAGACTCCAGTTGGGAAAAGCAGGATAAAAGTCTAATAAGCAAGCAAATAATTAAAATTCAAGGGCCTGGGTGAACTGAGGAATACAAATTCCAGTTCGGTTCAGTGCCTGTATCCAGATAACATGGTGACATGAAGCCTGAGTCAAGGTTTCCCAAACACGGAAGCCTTCAATTGGGATCTGCATGTAACTGGAAGAGCGTGGAAGAGGAAAAAGCAAGTTATGCTCATCCTGGACAAACAATGGTTCATCTGCAGTGTCTGAATGTAGTCCGTGAGTCTTCTGTTTATTTTGTAAAAAGACATACATGAAACAACAGAGCGAATATCACAATCATTTACAACATGGTTAGTGCTGCTTATGCTCTACCTGGATTCAGGGGCGTAGCAAGGAGAAAAAGCGCCCAGTGCACTGGTGCGTCCTCTGCCCCGGAACATCCCAGAACGCCCTCGCCACACCCCCACAGGGGCACGTGCCTGGTGCGTCACTTCCCCCCGCCCCCCGCCCCCTTGGAACTATGCCTCTACATGGACTAGAATTTTTCTTCAGCTGGATATAATGCTGTCATGATGATGGACAGCTTTCCATCATGTATGCAAACTGTATTTCAACTCTAGGCCCCTGTAAAGTGGAATGGTATGGTGAGTCATCATTTATACCTAGTACGGAGCCTCTAAGACTTCTTTGCTATGATTTCTGAACTGATGAGAAATACCAACAAAAATATGGGAAATAAGCCAGATGTCATGTAGTCAGTACACATTATGTCTAAGCTTCCAAAAAAGCCAGCTCGTTAAAAACACAGTAGCTATAAAGCTGATAGTGTATCCAGCTCTTCATGGTTTCCATTTCAGAGTCGGTACAAAAATTAAAGGCAAAAACAATTGCCTGAATCCACTCCAATTTAATCATTTTAAGACAAGTCACCATATTCCTTTACCACTAACTATTCAATATGCAAGAGAGCGGCCTAGATTTATGCTCTACTTCTTCTGATCTCCAAAACTAATCCCATCAATCTGCAACACATTCTGAATTCATGTACAGAACTGTGAGACCATGACACAGTGGCAGATTATCTGCTTTACATACAAAGACCCCAGGTTCCATCCAGAATAGATAATACTGGCCTTCATAGACCAATGGTCTAATTCAGCAGAAGGCAACTTCAAGCGTTCAAACACTTCTCGTATTTTTGAAGCCATGCCTTCTCTCTTTTCAGAGCCAAATCATAGTTAATGAACCTTCACAACGCTTTGCTATGGCGTCTGAATTGACAAACTACAGTTATAGACATTGCTGCACCTCCAGAAGCTGCTGCGCCATGGAGATGGGAATGAATTTATTCATTCAAGCGTACTGGAATTTGAAAGCAAACAAGCAAGCTCTAACCATATGATCACCTGCTGCTTGTCTTGAAGCTCAGATAGTTAGCCTAAACAATGGTTAGTACAATGTATTGTTGAAGGCTTTCATGATACCTTGTCATTCCACAGGCATATATACTCCATTTGTATTGTCGAAGGCTTTCACAGCCGGATCAACTGGTTGCGTGCGGATATGCGGAGGTTCACTCCAATAACCATTAACACCATTGTTAAATTGGAAGAGAATAGGCCGCAGCCCATTTATTAACAGTATAACATTTTATAACTGCAACCAATAAGGAAGCTGGGCGAGGCATAAAGGAGCACATCCATGGCCCCCAGGCAGCAAGCACTGACCTGGTTCATGGGGCAGCCCCCAGCTGCCCCCCGGACCCTTCGGACAGCCACTACTGTCCGGCACATCCCCCAAGGGACTGGAACAGGAAGTTACTAGGTGTCACATGAGTGCACACTCATTATGTGACACCCCTTCCTGCCGGGCAGCGAGCTCTTGCATGGCCCCCAGGCGTGCATATCGAGCTCTGCCCTGCCTCGGACCTCTTATGGAGGCCCCCAAAGCGGGAAGGTCCGGCACGCAAGCTCTGCCTTCCCACGAACGGGTGTGCTCCTATGCCCCCATCGCCACTGAGCTGTAAACACAGCTCCCGCCCCAGCTTCCCGAGCCCGGAGTCATAGCTTATTGTGAGGCGCACAGCCACTCCAACAAAGCATGACGTATGGCATGCAGCCATACATCCTGTCCCCAGTCTGACAGATGGACTCCATCGGGCAGGAAAAGGGCCTCTATAGAATGTGAAATGCCCATATGAGAGATCACCCTTCCGCCCATATCGCTCACCACCCGAGCTGCGGCCTTGCACACTCTCTTCTTGGCACCGTTAACTTTGCCAAGAGATCTGGCCCCCCGCCAGACCCGACGCTCAAGCAAAGTGGACCAAAAAATTGTTGTCCTTGGCATGCGCCAACTTAAAACTGCAAGGTCATTTTTGATTTGGAGCAACAGCGCCATGCCCTTCCCCCCAGGGATGTCGTTTTCGCCCAGCTGCAAGACCATGGCGTCTGGATGGCCAAACTGATGCACCAAGTCATGCAATAACGGCAGCAGGGCGTTCCAAGCCATGCCTCGTTTCTCGAGCCAACGAATGTTCATGGCAGCATCGAAACCCAAGTTGTGTCCCCATCCGGAGTTTTCAGCGTAGCATCCAGCCCAGTAAATGATGCTGTGACCAACCAGCCACACGGAGAAATTACATCCCTGCAACGCTAAAGGGAAATCACAAGGACAGGTGAGGCCGCACGTAGACCCGATAAGCCAGCGATCTCCACTGACCGATGGCCCTGATTTTGTCCTCAGACAATCCATCTCGAGCTGCTGATGTAGCCGCTCCAATTCTAAATGAATGAGGACCAAACTCCCCAGCTGGCATCCCCACCGCTTGCAAACATTGCCGTAACACTGCCGTATATTGAAACTTGGACAGTGAGGATCCATCAATATGAACGAACAGTGGACCCTGGCAGTGAGGCCTAAGGGACAGATATGCCGCCATAGTGGCCACCGGGCATGGCAATCCAGGGGGTGCGGCCGGCAAAGCTACGTGGGTGCCCCTTCCAAGCTGGTCTGTCTTTGAACTGCCTAACCATATCCGCAGCCTACCGTCTTCTATGATAACATCCTGGTTTTTTAAAGCCCGGGGGGCCGAGGATGTAGTGGATGGAGCCACCAACTCACTGCATCTAAATGCCCCATGAAAAGCCAGGGTAAAAGCCGCTTGAAATAATATACCCTCATATTGGGAAGAGCAGATCGTTGAGGTAAAACTAAGTAATGTCTGCAGTAGCTCCCTGGTGATAGGCCGCCTGCTGTCCTGCTGCCGAGGAGCTGACTGCCGCCAACCTCCTAATGCCCGTCGAACAAAAAAGGAACGTGTAATGTCTGGCATCCCTAATGACTGACTAAAAAAGGAAATGGCCGCTAGGTGGACCTTAATGGTCCTTACTGCCATTCCCCTATCATGGAGGTCAGCCATGTATCGTAGCAAAATTCCTTCCGATATCCCCTGTTGGATCAGCAAGCCCTTGGAACCAGCAAAGTCTAAAAAGGTCCCTATCGCCCCTTCGTATGCCCTCCTTGTAGCCGGTGCTAAGGATTGCAGGACACCTTTGGCTATTGTCAGTTGCCAAGATCCCACAGGTTCACAGGAAGCTGGTCGGGCAGAGGGTTGGCGTCGGGAGCTAGAGTTCTGAAGTGGTCGACCTGGCGGCGAGACAAAGCATCAGCAATGCTGTTGGTAACTCCTGGGAGAAAAACTGCTTTGAAAGAGATGTTATAGATTAAGCACAATAACACTAACTCTCTAACCAAACGCATAACCCGCTCTGACCGGCTTGATTGCCGGTTCACCACCCTTACAACTGCCTGGTTATTGCACCAGAATTTTACTGCATGATCCCGGAAAACATCCCGCCAAATGTGCACCGCCACCACTAGCGGAAACAGTTCTAAAAAAGTCATGTCCTTGAGAATCCCAGATTGGTGCCAGGCAGCAGGCCATTCGCCCCTACACCAACATCCAGCAAAGTAAATTCCAAAACCAATTGATCCAGCAGCATCCGTATGCACTTGGAAATTCTCTCTAAGTTCCCAAGGCACTTGCCACAGAGATACCCCATTGAAATGATCTAAAAAACGGAGCCAAACTGTCAAGTCCTGTCGGAGGCTGGCTGTAATTCTAATATGATGATGAGGTACCGAATACCCGGCTGTTGCCCTGGCCAACCGAACGCAAAATGCCCTGCCCGGAGCTACCACCTTGCAAGCAAAGTTAAGATGCCCCAGCAAGGATTGCATCTCCCTCAGCTTGCATTTTGACTTCTTGCATGTAAGCTCAAGCAACTCCTTCAACGCAGACAACTTGTCCTGCGGAAGGGATGAAGTCCCAGCCTCAGTGTCCAGTTGTACTCCTAAATATGTCAAGAGCGTTGCCGGGCCCTCCGTCTTGTCAGCAGCCAATGGGACCCCCAGGTCAGCTGCCAATGCCTGAAAAGTAGCCAATGCTGTTGCGCAGAGGTAGGAGCCCCCGGCACCTATAAACAAAAAATCATCTAAGTAATGTGTAACCTGCGCTGCAGGCAGCCTGTCCTTCAAGGCCCACTCCAGGAATGTGCTAAATTTCTCAAAAGCAGCACATGCGATGGAGCACCCCATGGGCAAGGCTTTATCGACATACCATTGCCCCCTGAAGTGAATACCCAACAAGTCGAAATCCTGCGGGTGTATGGGTAACAGCCTGAAAGCCGACTGAATGTCGCATTTTGCCAACAGCGCTAAAGACCCCACATTCCTGATCAGCCCCACAGCCTCGTCCAGTGTGGCATACCGCACGGAACAAATGGCGGGATCGATGAAATCATTCACCGACCCCCCTTTTGGGTAGGAAAGGTGTTGTATCATCCGATACTCCCCAGGAGCCTTTTTGGGCACCACCCCAATAGGAGAGACCCTCAAATTGGGCAAGGGGGGTGATGAAAAAGGACCAGCTATCCTGCCTGCCCCGCATTCTTTGGAAATTTTTGCTGCCACAATGTCTGGGAGTTCCCTTGCTGACTTGAGGTTGGGAGCAAAAGAGGCAACCCTACTGCCAGTGAATGGGATGCGAAAACCCAATTTAAAACCGCCCTCCAGGTAACTAGCATCCGCGCGATTAGGATACTTAGCCAGCATTTTGACCAAAACTATCACATGCACCGGGGAAGGAGCCAGACATCGCAGAATCTCAGGAACCTCACGCCTTTGAGACGGCAAGGGATCCTCCCTGGCTGCCGTTGTCTTTCCTTGGGCCGCCGGAGCCAGGGGTCAGGCAGGACCGAAAGGGCTTAAAAGGGGCCTGAAAACACTGAGTCTTGGGATGCGGTCCATAGCACTTGGAACAGACATGTTCATATCTGCACCTATCCCTTTTGCAAGAACCTTGATTAAAGTTCCAGCAAGTAAGCCTATTGGCCGCCCGCTGTCCCGCCCATTTTTTCTTTTGGCCATCTCCGACCAACTTGGGCAACTGATGGACTGAAGTCATCCACGTTTGGTCGTGGATTAAATCCCATCTCAGACCAGGACGATGGGACGCACTTCTCCTAAAGGATTCGTCGTACTGTAAGGCGGCCGCCTCCCCAGCCAACGAGCGAGCCTTTAAGACATTAGCCCAATGGGCTGCTCATGCCAGGCCCAGAGAGGATTCGTAGCACTAATGAGGGCCATATATTCTGCATACCCCTTCAGCCAATTGTCAAATGACCTGTCGGCCCCATGTATTTTTCCCTTGTTTCTGCTTGACCGAGAACCGGACAGCCCCGGGTCACCTTCCGGCCTCAGGACCTTAAATATGTCCACATAATAGCCGTCCAGAGCTCGCTCTCTCAATTTACGAGAGAGGTGCGAACCAGGAGGATCCCCTGCATCCCAAGCGGAGGACCCGCCCGGACCGTCCGCAATGGGCGGAGCACACTGCCCCTCACTGCCTTGCTTCCTCCTATGCGCCAGCCACACCGGTAATGAGGGAACCCCTGCTCCCCGCACCCAGTAATCCCCTGCCACCTGTACTGAATCCTCATCCGTTGACTCACTGGATGAGGATGTACTAGGGGATCGTCTTGAGGACCTTGAACGCCGTGCAGATTTTCGCCCTTTACGTCTGCCCCTGGTCTGAGCTGTACTAGCCTGGCCGGATGGACCTGGCGCCTCCTCGCCTTGACCTGCCGTTGACCAAGACTGAAACCTGTTGCTCGCCATGTTGACTAGATGATGGCAGGGGTCCAAATGGACCGAGAGGGAATACCTCCCTTGCAGGACCAGCTACTGCTTCGGTTGCGGGCATCTGTCCCTCCCCTGGTGGGCGCGGGTGAAAAACAGAGGCTGGCACGGGGGAGAAACCGGCATACGGCTGCTGCAGGCCAGAAAAAACCGACGGCCACTGGGGAAAGTACGGCATTGCTGACGCCTGCCCCAGCCAGCCCATGGCCATGGCTGGGCCCAAATAAGGCATGTGGCCAAAGGAAGGAGCACAGTAAGTGGGCAGCGTCATATTGCCCGGCCCACCTTGCCCCGTAGGTGGAGGTGCTGGCATAGACACCTGGGTACCTGGGTCTCCACCTATTATATATCCTAAGTGCTGGCTCCGTGAACAAGGTGCTAACGGCCCAGGTTGGGATGTTGGTGGCCTGTGCTCCTCCTCAGCTGGGGGAAGCAAACACTGCTGCGCCATCCCAGGCAAGGTAGCCTGCGGCTGAAACTCGCCCTCCTGGCCAGTGCTTGTTTGCACAGCTGGGGTCCGACCCCTGCACTGCTTAGATGCCCGGTTTGGTTTTGGTGCCATGACTGAAATTAATGCACCTTTTGAGATTATACCAAATTAAATGTAACAATATATAAAAATCTAACGATTAACAATTATTAATTTTTTAATTTTTTGTATTTAAGGGTTGTTTTTTTTAGTTTTTAAATTTCTTTTTTTTAATCTATTTATGTAATTTAAACTTATTGAACTTATATAACTGCTAACCTATCAACTATTATAACGAATAAGTCTAACAACCAGCTCATCCACTAAAAACTATGAAGTATATTTAAAATTATGAACTGCAGCAACTGTCAATCCAACCGGCAACTGACAGCTGCCAGAGAAAGAGCAGCCAAAAATGGCCGCCCCTTGCCTTCAAAGGTTCGAACCAAAAAAGGCCGCCCCTTCTTTACCAAATTGCAGAGCAAGCTGCTTAAATGGCTCCTACAGTTGGTCAAAGCAGCTGCAACCAGGTGGAAGCCGAACAAAAGGGGACTAATATATAAAAACCTAAAACCTAAGTGAGAGGAAGAGGAAAATAAAAGGTTTGCTATTTTCGCAAGAGGAAGGGGCCAGGAGAAGGCACAGCACTTGACGCGCTCGCAAAAAATGCCCCTTAAAACAATGGGGGATTTTCCCGTCAGCCGCTTTGCGAACCCCGTTAACGAAGGCCAAAGGTCGAACACCGCTTCATGACCGCCTCTCTCTCCTCCCGCCCCTTCCGTTACCACTAGGAGGCTCTTTAATTAACGCTGTTAGCACCGCTCCTAAAGCTCCTGCTGGCCGGACCCCAAGGGACGGGTGAAAAAACCAGCGAAAATATTTTTGCTTTTTTACAGCAGCCTCCGCTCTTCCCGCTAAACGCTGAAGGAGCGACGGCCAGTAACTGCCGTTCTCATGCTCCACAGCCTCGGAAGAGGCTGTTCCTCCCGGCCAAGCCCCTTATATGGGGTTGCTTGGCCCCTGTCACATGCTGGTTCCTGGTCACGTGACCGGGGCTTCTCCGGCCGAGAACGGCCAGGCGGTCGTTTCCCACTCTCCTCGCCGCAACAGCACCCCAGGTTAATGCCTGGGGCGCGTCTTCTGGTGGGTTTTCCGGGCTGTGTGGCTGTGGTCTGGTGGATCTTGTTCCTAACACAGTGTGTAACAGACTTCCCTCTGTGATACACCTCTGAAGATGCCAGCCACAGATGCAGGCGAAACATTAGGAACAAGATCCACCAGACCACGGCCACACAGCCCGGAAAACCCACCAGAACCATACTCCATTTGCTTTACTACCATCAGATCCTCTGAAGATGCCAACCACAGACGCAGGCGAAATGTCAGGAGAAAATGCTGCTGGAACCCGGCCACACTGCCCAGAAATCCCACAACACCCCAATGGTTAGTACAGTTTATGGTTTGGCATAACATCTGAATTGAGCCAAAGCTCTTTCCAACACTACAAAATTAACAAAGTTTGTATAGCAGATACCACTATCAAAAGAATACATTTGTATAAACTAGCTCTTAATTTCTTATTACAATGAACTTGTGTTTGACCCTCCTAACGGGACTGATTTGACACACTGAAGATTAATGAATCAATTATTTTTGGACAAGGTACAAAGCACACAAATGGCTTCGCTATTTAATATATATATAGCAAGTGTGCATCTTTTAGAAGACTTCACATCCATAAAACAATCAAGAGCTATTTTTCAATGAAGACATCATGAGCTGAAGGCTCATCCTAAAAATATGGAAACCACTGATATGAAAAAGCTAAGGGATAATGGTATAGTTCAAGCAATTCTTTAAAATGATTGCTGTTAAAGGTTTTCTCTTTGGCAAATCTCAGCATTCACAAGTTTAAATGAAATATAGTTTAACAGAAATGGGCATGGTTCTCTTGACCCCGCAGAACTGGTATTCGGAACTCACTTGTAAATCTCAACAGCCATGAGGGCACTCCATGACAGCTGCAACCTTTAATTTAAGCAAAAAAAAATATTAAAATTAAGAAACTGTTCTAACAGACTAGCTAACATTTACAAACGTAGAGGTGTTTCAGGGCTACTTCTCAGACATCTTGGCAGCAGAAAATGTTGAACAGGTCCTAGTCCAATCAATCTAGACTTTTCCCACTCACAGCCGCAATGTACATCATCAAGCTAGATTAGTGGTCCCCAATATGGTACCCATGGACACCATGATGCCCGTCAACACCTTTCTTGACATCCACCAAATGTTTTTAGAAAGATAGTGGAGACAGGTGAGGTTGTTGCCCAGCAGAACTTCTGATTTGCCAGTGAGGAACTGATAGGCTATGCAGATTAAAATGACATTCTATCCGTGGCAGTGGCCACCACAGTGTTTATTTCATTCTCTCTCACCTGCCTTTCCCAATGTAATTTTTAATTATCTCTCCTCCCCCAAGCCCTGCACTTGGGTTTCCTCTGAATGGGTGGCTCCACCTCTTGTTCAGCCATTTTTGGGCTGTGCCTCCCTCCTTGTGTCAGAATTTCCAATGTGCTCACAAGTTCAGACAGATTAGAGCTAGATAATATGTACATTTAGCTACCCATGCAAACTGATTACACATGTAAGGTCGATTCCCCATGGGGAAAATCATCCTGGGATTGGACCGGGACCATAAAGTACAGTACCTTTTGATCCTGGTCTGTCCCTCCCCACGGCAGCCGAGGTCTGGAGTTGAAACCAGGATCAGAGCCCAGGATCAGCTCCACAGCTCTTTTGCTCCTCGTTCCTGATTGGATGTTGCTTTAGGGCAGGAACGTTTTGTTTGTTTGTTTTCCGTAACAGCTACGTAACTATGTCGTCACAAAGCAAGAACGCCACACAAACGTGCACCTATTAGTTGCATGATCGTAGCTTTGTATGCAAAGCAAAACAATAAAAAAGAGCATTCCTGCCCGCCCTGAGTCTCCCATTCTGCGCATGCCAAGACCACTGTGCTGTGATTGACTGACAGCACCAACAGAGACTCAGGGATTCCCCACGATACTGGGCTCATCCTGGGATCACTAGAAAAGATGTACCTTCCTGGCAGTTTCTGAAAATCCCTCCATAAGAATATAAGAACATAAGAACATAAGAACAAGCCAGCTGGATCAGACCAAAGTCCATCTAGTCCAGCTCTCTGCTACTCGCAGTGGCCCACCAGGTGCCTTTCAGAGCTTACATGTAGTATGTGAACGCAATGGCCTTCTGCGGCTGTTGCTCCCGATCACCTGGTCTGTTAAGGCATTTGCAATCTCAGATCAAGGAGGATCAAGATTGGTAGCCAGAGATCGACTTCTCCTCCATAAATCTGTCCAAGCCCCTTCTAAAAGGCTCATCCAGGTTGAGGTGGCCATCACGCACCTCCTGTGGCAGCATATTCCAAACACCAATCACACGTTGCGTGAAGAAGTGTTTCCTTTTATTAGTCCTAATTCTTCCCCCCCGCATTTTCAATGTATGCCCCCTGGTTCTAGTATTGTGAGAAAGAGAGAAAAATTTCTCTCTGTCCACATTTTCTACCCCATGCATAATTTTGTAGACTTCAATCATTATCCCCATCAGTCAGCCTCACTCTCCCAAACTAAAGAGTGTCCCCAAACGCTGCAGCCTCTCCTCATAGGGAAGATGCTACCCAGTCCCTCAATCATCCTTGTTGCCCTTCTTCTGCACTTTTTTTTCTATCTCCTCAATATCCTTTTTGAGATGCGGCGACTCAGAACTGGACACAGCTTACTCAAGTCGCTTGGTTGCACCACTGCTTTATATATATGGGCATGACAATCTTTCCAGTTTTATTATCGAGATTCCTTTCCTAATTATCCCCAGCATAGAGTTTTGCCTTTTTTACAGCTGCCATGCATTGAAGCTTGACATTCCGCCATGTGAACTATCAACTAAGACGCCTAAATCCCTTTCCTGAGTCTGCTGACTGATAACGCACTGGACCCCTGTAGAAGCGTGTATGCGTGAAGTTTGGATTTTTTGCCCCTATGTGCATCACTTTACATTTTGCTACACATTGAACTGCATTTGCCACTCACCTAGTTTATCAAGGTCCGCTTGGAGCTCTTCGCAATCCTTTGTGGTTCTCACCACCCTACATAATTTGGTATCATCTGAAAACTTGGCCACCACGCTACCCACCCCTACTTCCAGGTCATTTATGAATAGGTTAAAGAGCACTAGTACCAAAACGGATCCTTGGGGAACACCACTCCCGACATCTCTCCATTGTGAGAACTTCCCATTTACACCCACTCTTTGTTTCCTGTTTCTCAACCAGTTTTGAATCCATAGGAGGACTTCCCCTCTTATTCCTTCATTGCTGAGTTTTCCTCAACAGTCTCTGGTGAGGAACTTTGTCAAAAGCCTTTTGGAAATCCAAGTAGACAATGTAATCCACCTGGTTCACCCTGTCCACATGCCTGTTTTACACCCCTCAAAGAACTCCTGAGTAAGTTTGTAAGACCAGGATTTGCTCTCTGCAAAAGCCATGCTGACTCTTTCTCAGCAGGTCTTGAAACTTTTCTACATGTTTTATAATTTTATCTTTAATGATAGATTCTACTAATTTACCCAGGAACAGATGTCAAAGAGCCCTGACTGGCCCTTTCATGTAATTTCCTGGGTCCCCCCTAAATCCTTTCTTCTAAAAGATTAGTGTGACATTGGCCATCTTCGGGAAGTCTTCAGAAAGGATGGAGCCTCCGATTTCAGGGATAAGTTGCTGTAGTATTAAAAGTGAGAAGATCAGCAATTTCATGCTTGAGCTCTTTTGGCTAGAACTCTTGGAGTGAATGCAATCCGGTCCAGAGGATTTGAAGTAACATTTAGGTTTATCAATGGCTGCCAGGAACTTCTTCCTTGTCTACCACTATCTTTGCTTCGCGTTCCCTCGGATTAAACTCTGCTAAGAAGCTTCTTCTTTCTTGGTTCAGGTGCAAGAATGTTCCTCACCTCCTCTTGGAGTGAAGACAGATGCAAAGGAATTCATTCAGCTTCTCTGCAATCTCCATAGCCATCTTTTAGCACACCCCTTTCTTTGTTCCATTTTGTCTCATCCTAATGGGCCTACACGCGGCTTTTCGCCTTTGCTGGCTTCCATAGCGCTTTTGATGTACTTTGAAGAACTGTTTTGCTGCTGGTCTTGATGTTCGCAGCCATGCGTTCACTCATAATCCTTTTTTTGCCTCCCTTACAGGCTAACTTTCTCGCTTCTCTTTTGCCATGTTGTGATTCCCTCTCTTTTGCCACCATTTGTGTTCCCTCTTCATCAGTCAAACTGGACTTCCATTTTCTAAAAGACATTTTCTTTTTTCTGATAATTTCCTCAACCTCTCTTGTTAACCATGGTGGCTTTCTTTTGGACTGGGTGCTGCCTTTTCTAACCTGTGGAACACATTCCAGCTGAGCTTTTATTACTGTGTTTTTAAATAACCTCCAAGCATCCTGGACAGTTTTGACTCTCTTGATTTTCCCTTCCAGCTTCCTGCGCAGCTTCCAGCTTCCTGCTTCCCTTTCAGCTTCCATGAGGGGGATATCGCAGGGCAGAGCCAAAACTGACCCGAATTTGACCCAGGAGCGGGGGAGTTCTCCGTTGTCCCAGGACACCTACCAGGGCTATCCCAGGATGAATTCCCCGATGGAGAATCACCCTAAATCTCACACCAGCAGATGTTCTGTTAGCTTGGTTCACTACACACTGGAAATCCCTTGCATGGAAATAGAAACTTTAATATCATTCATACTTCTGCTCATGTTACACCTCAGTTTGATAACAAACATTCTGAATCTCTACCTTTCCCCCATCCAATTTATCTTTATAGTGTTCGGTAGTCCAGTTGTAGCTACACACCAGTTCTAGCTACCATACTTTCTCATATGGTCATGCAGTGGCTATTTTTTCACTGGATGAATGGAATGGTAGCCAGGATTGGGCACTCGGGGTCTTCACAGCAGCAAGAAGTGGACAGACATATTGTGACTCAAAAAAACCTGCTTTCTGCACAGCATTCTCTTACAGCCAATTGTTACAACTATTCTGCCACAGTAGCCCTTACACATTTACAATGTCAGCCTTTAGTGCCATACACAAAGCTGATTATACAAAAGTGCTGAGAATTACAAAGGTATGTCACAACCAGTCATGAAAGTTTGTATGTAAACAAGATGTTGAGGCCATATTCTAATGAGCTGACCTATTGATTAGGCATTGGCCAAGTTAGTAGCCATTGACTACATGTCCAGGAGCACCTACATTGGAGGTTATAAAGTTATCTTACCTTCTTTGTTCTACACCAGTTAGCATTATGCAGCTCTCTGTTTCTGTCTTGTGCTGAGGCAAGTGTGCGAATGTACCAGTGTAGATTAGAGTGTAATGTTTTCTCCATGTTTACTCTTCCTTTAGCTAGTAAACTTATTATAAAGCAAATCACTGGTATCCGGGTCATTATTGCTCTTTTATTATGCACTGATTTAACGTAAATTCAACCAAAAAGGTATGTAGAACTTTACACCAATTGACTTTTAACATGCCACACTTACAAAAGGTTCTGTTATAAGCATTCAAAATATTCAATTTATACTGCATGTGAAGCTACCTTTTAAAGGGTCTCTGTCCAACATAGCATCTGAGGCCAGTTACGTGAAACAGATACCATACATACCAGTGGTGGTTGTAATTTTCTTCCACCTTTCCTCCAAGGAGCTCAGAATTGCATATATTGTTTTCTCCCTATTTTATATACTGTAGAATACACTGTGATTGGTCCAGTGTATTCCATGTGTGAGTGAGGATGTAAAACCAGTTTTCTCTGAGCCTGACACTCTGAAATGGTCCATTGGTAGACTTACCCTGAAGGGGCCTTCTCCTGGACGGCGACGAGGGCATCCTGATTGGGTGATTCCTAGCTCATTCTCAGGGAGGCAGGACCTATTTTTTGTTGTCACTTCCTGAGGAGGGCTTAATCACCCTTCCTGGATCCAGTATTTGGAGTAACAAAGTAGTATAAGAGAAACGTTCACTAACAGGTAAGAAGAAACATTAGGAAGTAACAACATATAAATGCGGCAACAAGCCTAAACATATGCTCCTAACAAGGGCTGTAATGTTTGAATTTGTAGCTAACAGCTTATCGAGTGGTTGCGTGAGTGCTCATTATGTTTGAAAAAAGTAGTAGCGGTCCGATGATCAGTATTCGGTGTTCTTCGGGAGGGCCAGGATGCCCTCGTCGCCGTCCAGGAGAAGGCCCCTTCAGGGTAAGTCTACCAATGGACCGTTCTCCTGGAGGCGAGGCTCGGGCATCCTGATTGGGACCTCCCAGAGCAGTGTCCCTATCGGGTGGGATTAGTCACCGAATATGTGCTCTAGAACTGTGTGGCCGAAGGCCGTGTCGGTGTCTGCTAAAGATTGTAATCTGTAATGTTTAATGAATGAAGTGGAAGAGGACCATGTAGCTGTCTTGCACATGTCTTCCACCGGCACTTGCCGTCGGTAGGCGGCGTTTGTTGCTGCACTTCTGGTGGAATGTGATGTGATTCCTGGTGGGACAGGAGTATTAGACGATCTGTAGGCTTCTGAGATGCAGGACCTTATATTTGAGCTGATAGCAGCTCTGGACATTTGTGCACCTAAGTTAGGTGTGGAGACGTTGATGAGTAAGGATTCAGTTTTTCTGATGCCTTCTGTGCGAATAATTTCAGTGTTCTTCTGACGTCCAAGGTGTGCCAGAGAACCTCCTTTGGGTGTCTTGGATTGGGAAAGAATGAAGGAAGTACGATTTCTTGAGCAAGATGAAATGCTGACCTTACTTTGGGGATGAAAGTTGGGTCCAGACGCATAACTACCTTGTTCTTGTGAAATACGCACAATTGTGAGTTGATGGACAAGGCGCGGAGTTCTGAGACTCTCCTTGCTGAAGTGATGGCTACGAGGAATATTAGTTTCATTCTGAACCATCTCAAGGGTATGGACTGGATGGGCTCAAAGGGTGGCTTTGTGAGGGAGTTCAGCACGAGGTTGATTTTCCATGAAGGGAAGCGATGGATGACTGGCGGCTGCATTTGGCGGACTCCCCGTAAGAATCTGACAATGTCCGGGTGTTTGGAGGCAGTGATGCCTTGTAAGCGGGTCCAAACCGTAGATAATGCTGTCGCCAATTTGCGTCAGTTCTTCAGGGTTGAACTTCTAGAGACCTTTTTTTTCCGCTCCCCTCCTGCAGAGTATGCACTAAGAACCCTGGGAAGACCTTCGGATGGATGGGATCTCTGTGTGGTGGTTATCCACGCCCACCTACCTGACGAATGATTTCCACAACGAATCATAGATGCGGAGAGTAGATGGTCTTCGGGAAGCAATGATAGTGTCTATCACCTTTGGGGAGTAGCCCTTCCTCTCTAGCGTCGCGCGTTCAAGTGCCACGCGGTTAAGCAAAACCAATCGGGATTTTGATGGAGTACTGGGCCTTGCGATAGCATGTCTGGAGGTGTTGGGAGGCGAAGCGGTGGGCTGACGGACAGCTGAAGAATGGAAGAAAACCATGGTCTCCTCGGCCAACAGGGAGCCACCAGTATTACGTCCGCCTCTTCTCTCCAGATCTTCCTCAGGAGTTTGGGAATGATGGGGACTGGGGGGAAGGCATATAGTAGGCCTGGTGGCCAGGGGGAGGTCAGCGCATCGGTGGCCGTTGCTCTGGGATGGTGGTACCTGGAGAAAAAGGTTGGTAATTGGTGGTTCTCCTCTGACGCAAAGAGGTCCACCTGGGCTGTCCTGAACTGTTTGATTATTTGATGGAAGATCGATGGGTGGAGTTTCCACTCCGCTTCCGAGATGGTTTGTCGGCTTAGCCAGTCTGCCTCGACATTGAGGTTTCCGCTGATGTGTTCTGCTGATATCGATTTCAGATGTGTCTCCGCCCAGGTTAGGATGTTGACAGCCTCGTGATGTAGTTGGATGGACCTCGAGCCCCCCTGATTGTTGAGATGGGCTTTGGCTGCCACGTTGTCGGTTCTCACTAGGACGTGGTGTCCGTGGACTTGTTGATGAAATTGTTGTAACACCAAGCGAATGGCCATCATCTCCAGGAGGTTGATGGGAAGTGTCGTCTGCTCGGGTGTCCAAAGGCCCTGGGCTGCTTGACCTTGGAGGGAGGCTCCCCATCCTCGCAGGCTTGCATCTGTGGATATTTGTAGTTTTTCGCCGTGGAGGTAAACTTTTCCTGTGGTCAGGTTCTTGAGTCGGGACCACCATATGAGGCTGTGTTTGACCTGAAGCGGAAGGACAATTGTTTTGTCCTTCTTGGTGGTTCGATCAATGCCATGATGATAGGGCCTCAGGCACTGTTGGAGGGCTCTGGCGTGAAATCGCCCCCATTGAAGCATGTCGATGATGGAGATTAGGAGGCCCATCAGTTTTGCCAGTTGCAGGATGGTCGTTCTCCTGGCTCTTATGAAAGATGTCGCCAGCCTCTGGATCTTGATGGCTTTTGTGTATGGTATGAAGAGTGCGTTGGCTTCTGTATCGATGATGCTCCATGCGCGTCTTGGGCACGAACGAACTCTTAAGTTGACCAAGAAACCGTGCGAAGCCAGCGTCCTCATCACTAAGTTGACATCTTCGTTCGCCTGATCTCTAGATGTTGAACGAATTAGGATGTCGTCCAGGTAAGGATGGACGTGGATGCCCTGTTCCCGTAGGGCAGTGATGGGGGCCAGTAGTACCTTTGTGAAAACTCTTGGGGCGGTAGCGAGCCCAAACGGAAGAGCCCTGTATTGGAAGCGGTGGTCTTCCACTGCGAACCTCAGGAAACGACGGTGCTGTGGATTGATTGGCACATGCAGGTATGCCTTGGTGAGGTCTACTGATGTTGGAGGTGGGGTCGGGTTCGGGGAGGTTCTCCGCAAGAATGGACCTTGAATGTTTCCATCTTGAACCCGATTGCAGCCATTATTGCCCGGTTGACATAACGTGGAGTTTAAGATGGCTCTCCACTCTCCTCGGGTTTCTTTTGGGAATGACGGTGAAAGAAAGTGGGAAGTATGAGCTCCGCAGAAATGTCTCCGATTGGGGACCTGTCTCTATGGCATGAATTTGAAGGAGGTGGTGGATAGCCGCCTGCGTTCTCAGTCTTTTCTGGACTTAAGTGGGGTGGGGAAGTATTGAAATCTGGGTTTGGGAATTTTTTGAAGAATTCGATTAGAGTAGCCTGAGGTGACCACCTCTGAGATCCATTTGCTCGGCGTTGGTTGCCTCGCGTCCCATGATTGGTTCTGGAAACTTAGGAGGCGAGCGCCGACCGGGATGTCGTGATGGTCAAGGGATTCCTGTTAGGCGGTCCAAGCTACTGGAAAGCGATTTGGCTCTCCTACCTGCTCTGGAGAGCCGAGAGTCTACGAAAGGAAGGCTGACTGGCATTGGGGTTGTTGCTATTGTTTTGACGTCTGCATGAGGTGAAGGAGCTGGACCAGTGTCTGCAGTCTTGGGGGGCGCGCGTTAGTGTACATTGTGTTCTAAAGGTAGAATACGATTTGGTGTTTGAATTTTGTTCTGACCTAACGTATTTTGGCATGGTTTTCTTGTTTCCCTTGGATTCTACCAAGACTGCGTCCAGGTCCTTGCCGAAGAGCCGGGAGCCATGGTAGTTGAAGGTAGAAACGACCTGCTTGGAGTGTAAGTCGGCTTGCCAGGCTTTAAGCCAGGCTTGTCTTCTAACTACTACTCCCAGGGCTTGTATGCGGGAAATCAGGATGAGAGCATCGAGGTTGGAGTCGGCCCAAAATGAGACAGCTGACAGCATTCTCTCCAGCCCTTCTCTAATTCCAATATGTTCTGGGGGAATGATTGCCAGGATTCGCCTTGCCCAAATGATGGCTGCCCTGGCCATGGTGGCCGAGGGAGCCAGGGTTCTCATGACCATTGCTAGACGGTCATGCATTCTCTTGAGGAGAATTTCCCCTTTTTTGTCAAAGGGATCCTTTAATGTGCCTTCTCCATCCTTGGTAACCAAACCTCCGGACTGCACTGCCACTACGGGAGCATCAACTAGTGGGGTTTGGAACACAGAATGTATGTGCTCGGGGAGGACATAGAGTTTTTTAAGGAGTGATGGGTAGCTCTTATTGACATCTAAGTTAGTCCATTCTTTACGGATTTTCTTTTCGAAGTACTCTGGCAGAGGAAAGGCCCTGGGGGCTTCCTCAGATTGAGGGAAAATTACTTTTGTGCCTTTTGGGCAACCCTTAACTGGCTTTTTGGACCCTGCTGGAGCAGATGGATCTTCCGCGTCTTCCTCATCATGTAATTCTAAAGCTGAGATGGTTTTGGTGATCATTAAGGGCAGTTCCTCCTGCTTAAAAAATCTTTTGCATTGATCACTAGGTTCAATGCTCTACTGGTTCCATAAGGTCCCCTTCGCTAAACTCCTCATCAGATATGTCAAGTTGGTCCCTATATCTGGAAGTGGATGGGGGTGGGCTCTGGGATTTGGAGGAGGAACTGGATCTGTGTCTTCTCCTTCTGTTCCTATCTCTTTGCCTGGATCTATGGCGCCCTCTGGTGCTTTTTTGTTTTTTCTTGTCATGGATGTTAATCTCCTGTCTGATCTTTTTGGTAAACATACGCATTAACAACTCTGGGGAGGCATGAGCCCATGACCTCATATCAGTGAGAGAAACTGTGTTGGAGGAGGTTCCTCCCCCCTCCTCTGTGGCACTGCCGTGCCTGGACTCTGAGTCAGAGTCATTGTGGCTGGAATGGCTGCAAGCGGGATTTTCCCTTCCCGCGTCGTCTCCGCCCCCTCGCTCTGCAGAGGAGCAGGAACGCTCTCTGCTGGCCTCTTCCGTCTGGTTCTGAGGGGGGTGCGGAGGGGGATGCGGAGTTCCACCGTGCGCATCCTTGGAAAGGGCGCTGGTGCTCCGAGTGGGGGAAGCATCCTCCCTCTCTGGCTGCTTGCGGCGCTTGGCTGGGGCCGCTTTCGCTTTCGTGCCCTTGTGTTTTTTGGAGGGAGGGGGAGCGAGCTCGGAGCGAGCCGTCTCTTGCGTTGGCGGCTGAGAGGCTTGGGAGCAAGTCTCCGAGGCCACGTTACTGGCGCCCTGGCGTTGCGACCCGGAGCGGGTGGCTGCCCGTGTCCCTTCTGCCGCGGACCTTCCGAAGGTGTCCCGTGGCGGTGAAAAGGAACGCAGTGAGGCCATGATACGGCCTGTGCGTGGTGTGGTTTTCCCCTTGGGTTTTGGCGGGAACCGCGGTGGGGGAGGGGAAAGACTCAACGAAAAGACAAAGACACACAGTGGGACAGGACTTACTGTAGGAGACTATGGAAGACAGAGGAAATTAGAAAATTGTTTCTTTAGCCTGTTGGGTATATTGGGCTTGGAGCACTGCACAAGCCCTGCTCTCCCTATCTAGGCAGGAACAATACTGGATCCAGGAAGGGTGATTAAGCCCTCCTCAGGAAGTGACAACAAAAAATAGGTCCTGCCTCCCTGAGAATGAGCTAGGAATCACCCAATCAGGATGCCCGAGCCTCGCCTCCAGGAGAAACTTGTGTTTACTGGATGTCTAGCTGTTAAAAACAGATTCCTAGAAATCACAAGAGTTGCCCACGTTGTTCACTTTCATATTCCATTTTAGTGGGGGGCATGTTTGTAAGGCAGCAGTGCCTCTAACTATCTCACCAGCCTTAGGGGTGGCATAGGAATGCAGTGCCAAGATAGATGCCATCCTCTGCATTGGCTCAGTGTCACCCATAAGGACATAAACCATCAACTTGCAAAACAACTTGCCTCATCTGTTCCTAAAATGATTAGGAAAAGACAATACCTTCAGCCTGAGAAGATAGTTCCCATTCCAGCCTCAGTGTACCTGCCCCTGTGAAACAAAGGGTATGCTAAAATGATTTCATCAAAAGTTCCTGCCAAGTTATTCTTATAAACACTAACCTCATATTTTAGTTTCTAACTCCTCCAAAGACCACCTTCACTTACATTGGCATTGTCCCAAAACCATTATTGAACCAGCTTTGCCCTAAAAATCAAGTTATCTCCAGCACTCCCCAGCTTGGAACATCGAGTCTAAGTGCTGACCATTAGGTGCTGACCATTAGGCTGACCACCACTTAACTTTAGTGTCCTTCTCTTGTTTCTCCTCCTGAGAACAAGAGCACCTTTGTCCTGGAAAGATTAAGTTCTCCTAGTATAGCCAGAGTGCCAGATCTTCCTTATAAATTAGTCGTCCACCCTGCAGTCAGTGCCCAATTCATCTGAGCCTACTCCTGGTTCAATTGTGCTGAGTGCCATCTGCTTTTACCCCGTCTCTTCAGAGCTCAATGCAGGCATTGAACTCTGCTTTCCAGAAGCCATTCTTCAGGATAAGGTAATTATCACCTTTATTCCCCAAAAGTTGCTATCTATTCCAGCTCTCTACCCCCAACTCTATCTATATCTTAGGACTGTGTGAATTCTCTCTGCACTTTAACCATTTGTGTGCTTACTTTTTTATTATTTTATTTTTCTAATAAAATTTTTAAACTTGTATTCCAGATTTTTGTAGGTTTTTTGCAGAAACAACCTTCATAATTTTAGTGGAAAAGATCCTGTTTACTCCTCTCAGCTAATTCCTCAACCTAAGAGGCAGACCCAAGCATTTTGAGTAAAAGTACAGTTGGTGGTTTATTAGTTCTCAGCCCTTTGTCTCTCCTACTGATTAAAAGTGCAATTTTTAATCTCTAGAACAGAGATGAAATAAAATATAAGTTGTTGCTCTCCATTTACCTCCCATGCTCTACCTTCTCTCTCACTGTAGTGGTTTCCCAGTTCCATATTATTTGTAAATAGGAAAGATCAGCAGTAATGTAATCCCACTGGGAAAGTTCATGGTTATTTTCACAATTCAGTCATCAGTGAATGACTCTCCCATCCAGACTGGCATACAGCATATTTCCCCCTTAAAGCACTGCATATCAAAGGATAGGTTTTTGCACTGTGACAACCACATTTTCAGTTTGTTAATTGTTTTTTATTTAAAAAACCCGAAGCTTTCAATAAATCAATCATGCAAGCTTTGTACTATATTCTATGATGAACATCTAAAGAAGATAAACAATAGTCTTTTCTCATACAACATCTTTCCAATGTACTATGATTTTATAAGGCAAGCAAAAATGATTTGGCAATTCAGTGTTCTGGTTTTACACTCATCCAAGCAAGGGCCATGCTATAGCTCCCAGGAAACTGTTCACATAAACCACTGTTCCTCTGTCTGACTTACACAACTACCATGCTGCACACTGATGTGTCTCTTATGGGCCATTTGATTTTTCCCCAAAAGAATCCCTCTTCATTTCAGTGGGATAGGGGATATTTCATAAGACGCCACAAGGCAACGCCTTTTGGTCTGCTGTGAGTGCTCATTTAGAAATAGCTGCCTCTATCATAGAAGGGCATTTGAAACCTCCTAACATTTTGGAGACTGACCCTGTCAGAACTGAAACAGCATTACAGAGATGTTCCCAGTTCCACCACCTGGAACCCTGAACAGCTTGCCCAAAACCTGGCAAAGCTGCCCAACCACTTTACCATGTGTTCCAAGATGATTTCTGCTCACACAAGAACCAAGCCAGGCACAATAAGAGAATGTTTTATTTATAAAAGTTACAGGAAGTAAAATGATTAAAATTCCATTATATATTAAGTCCAGAGCAAGAGCAAAAAACAACACCCAATTCACTACATAAAACATAGGATACCTGCAGTGAAGACAATAAATCTTCTGTGAGCAATCTGATAATAGCATGCGGAAAAATAATTCAAATTATGCCATAATACAGAATACTAGCTTCAGCACCAGGCAAACATGACAGGTAGGCAGGGAAAGGAAAAACAGGAGCTGGTCCTAAACTCCTATACCCAATCATAGGTTTTGACCTATAGGATCCAACTAAACACGTCAACCAATGAAATCCTTCCTTCATTAGGAATCTTCCAGAAAAATTCACATTTATCTCAACTTCCCCTCCCCACCATCCTTTCACCACAGTCAAGTCTGATTCTCATAAAGGACTTCACCCATTCCACTGCTCATCCCTGGAAGAAATAAGGACCAATCATTCCAAAACCAGGTGCACCTGCTTAACCTGACTGGACCTTTTAATTCTCAAGTTAACACCTAGGTGGAATGACATCACAGATCCCGATAGTAGTTATTTTGAAACTGAACCAGTTTTCCTTAGCAGTTCTTTTGTGGTGTCACCTGTGATGATAGAGAAGAAGAGTTGGATTTATACCTTCCTTTTCTCTCCTGTAAGGAGACTCAAAGGTGCTTACAAACTCCTTTCTCTTCCCCCCTCACAACAAACACCCTGTGAAGTAGGTGCGGCTGAGAGAGCTCAGAAGAACTGTGACTAGCCCAGGGTCACCCAGCTGGTATGTGTTCGAGTGCACAGGCTAATCTGAATTCCCCAGATAAGCCTCCACAGCTCAAGCGGCAGAGCAGGGAACCAAACCCAGTTCCTCCATATTAGAGTATATCTGCTCTTAATCACTATGCCACTGCAGGATACCTTGATTAACACTCAGGGCAGCCCTGATCTCAGGGAAAATATTATTTCCTGAGAACAGAGCAATAAACTCCTCAGATTACAGATGGATAGGAGGTCAGTTTTCTTCTATTGAGAGAAATGGACAGGCGGTAGATGACTATTTGCACACATAGGCAAGATCAATGACTATTTGCACACAGGGGCCAGATCAATGACTATTTGGATATGGGGCCATAAAGGTTTGGAGATGTGCTTAATTTGATTGGAGTATGGTGCAAAGCAGCACACGTGAGCGCTCAAACCCTATTTCAAAGTGAAAATCTCCCAGCTAGGAGAGAATGGCTTAAATGGCCAACACATTGAAACAGCTATGAACAAGTCAGCAAGGAGAAATTGAGTCACGTCTGCCCTGACCAGCCTCTGCTTTCCATTTCCAGCAGGCTTGTGTCCATTCCACTGAAGGAAATTTCAAGGTCACACCAGTTACGGGATCATGTTTTTAATCCCCCCTCCCTTTAGTTCTGAGTATGACAGTATTTTGATTTGTTTCCAGTGCTTTTGTGCTGTAATGAATTGAGGTAGTATTGAAAGAGAGAAAGTGCAGAGCTTGAGTGGTGTCACTACCACGTAAAGCAGAAAGGGAGAAAGCACATGGGGCAAGTCCTCTCACACATACACAGTGTTCCCCACCACATTTTAGGCTCTCGGGGGTAAGAGGAGGAAGGGAATGGAGGATCACGTTATTATGATACCCAACCCCCCTTTGCCAAAGTCCAAAAATATCCACAGGTTCAACCAAATTTCCCACTCAACCAGATCAGGGCCATTTAACATACGCTAATGTTGCTAGTTTACTTGTAAAAGTTGAAACAGTACACCACATGCATACTTCAAAGTGACACATACCTTAGTAGACTCATTTAGAAAGCTCTCCCACATTAGTTTTTTTTTAAAAAAAACACATGACAATCAGAACATTACATGAGGTTTACTTAAAAGTGATATTTTAAAAACTGAACTACCTAGTCAAAGTTAAAAGTTCCATTGACTCGTCTCTGTTGAAGAAAAAAATGCTTAATTTTTCTGGATTGTGCCCACATTTCATTTGCACTAGATTTGTCTTATGAACAAGGGAAAGACATATGAGTCTTTTTAACATCAGCCAACAATGAAATTCAGTTGATCTGTTTTTCATGGTATAACCAGTGTGGCTACTACTGTCATAAAAACTCAGAGATCCTCCAGTACGAAAGTCAGGTATTTTATGGCAAGAAGCTGAATCCCAAGATTTCTGATAACCAAAAAAACCCCATGCTTGCTAAATTAGAATGAAAATATAGGGAGCTAATCTCTGTACAATAATAGGTAGCCATTTTTTAATTTGCTCCATTTATTTCAATAAGCTCACGTGTACGATAAGTGACTCAAGAAGGCTTAAACGGGATCTTTTGTGGGAAATGTGTTACACTTCTGCTTTGCACTTCCATACTCCAATATCTGTCTCAAAAACTGCTGCTCAAGGGCAAGCTGCCTTCTCTCTAAGAAACTTTGAGTGCTATACATAGTTGTCCTCTTTTCCACTTTATCTTTCCAACAACCTTATAATTTAAGCTATGACGAGAAAGAGTTCAAGATCACTTCATGAACTTCATGGCTAGATGGGATTTCATGCAGGACTTCCTACTTCCTCTCCAGCATTCTAACCACTACATCCCATTCTGGTTCTGTATTATGCTTGATTTCACAGCTGCTAGTTCTTTAGCTGGTTGTTGGCCTTCATTACAATTCGACCCTCACCCAGAGGCCTAGGGAGTTGTTATGTATCGGCATAGTATTCGTGTGGATTCCAGAAGGGCTGCCTTCTGAATCTGATCTATGTTGATTTTGTCAATCTGAAGATGTTTCAAGTGCTGCCCTAGAGTTCTGGGAATTGTGCCCAGGATGCCGATTACCACTGGGACAACCTCAGCTCATTTGTGCCATAGTCACTGAAGTTCGATTTTCAAACTCTGGTATTTAGTGACCATGTTCTTTTCCAATGACCCTGCTGTCACCAGGTACTGCTATGTCGATGATGGTCACTGTCTTGTCCTTGATCACTGTGATGTCCGGTGTATTATGTGCCAACACTTTGCCTGTTCAGATCTGAAAGTTCCACAACATCTTGACCTTTTCCATGACTTTCCCTGAACAATGTTCCCACCAGTTTTTAGCTGTCCTAATATTGTAATTCCTGCATAAATTCCAGAGGATCATCTTGGCTGCAGAGTTGTGTCTCTGTTTGTACTGAGTATGGACAATCTTTTACTGTGACTGTTATAATCATCATTTGCAAGCCTCAGGTGTCTTCTCCATATTTTTAATTATGTTAGGCATCTACACACATTGTTTACACCAGCTCAATGACTAAACTCCAAACCCCTACTCCCAGAAGACAAGGCTGCAATTGTTCTCTGTGGTCCCAAGAATCCACAAAGAAGATACAATATTTCTTTTTATTCAACTGTATATTTTGTTTATGGCAGGTGGGTTTTAAATTTTTCTTAAAGAATAAAAATAAGGGGTTAAATGACTGCCATATTTGTGTCATTAAGCCTTCTACACATTTTAGAATATAATAATTAATATTTACATGTATGTTAAGACTTGCATTATAGTTCCCTCAAACCCAGTAAATAAAAATGCAAATATAGCAAACAAAAGAAACTGCAAGAATAATTTCTTTCATTTTTTTGTAAACATTTATGCTCTGCCTTTATCCATCAACCACAATGGATCACCAAGGCCAGGCCAGTGGCTAAAAACAATTAAAACCATAAGCATTCCAGATTCAACACATAACATCATTCAATAAACCATACTACACCTTCAAAGTATAATACTATACAGTCTTTGGTTACCTGTCAAAAGTCCAATTGAACAATATATCCTGGCAGTGTTTGTGAAAGAAAACTGACAGTGGCCCCTCCTCATTCTTATGATACCCTATGATCAGGAGCCAACACACCAACATGTTTTGTTTGCGAGGTTTGATGTACATGAAAAAAATGGATTCCAAATGTTCATTTATGAAAAGCTTTTTCCCCATTGACAAACAGAATCGGAAGCTTGTCTTTGAATGTTATATGCAAGAAATAAAAGATTCATGCTTATAAAAACAGCCTTGATTTCTGAAACAATCTTGGTTATCTCTGATTACAAAAACAGACTATAATAACTAAGTATATCTATAGCAGATATTTATAGAGTTTGGACAGTCTATGTAAAGAGACAGTATACTTTGCTGTTTAGACTAGGACAGCCCAATCCAGATGAGGGGCTGAATACTCACAGGAAGAAATGGAGCGCCAGATGTCCAGGCCAATCTGGGGAAACACTGGCATCCACTCAGATGCTGATGTGGGGGGTCAGGCTGGAGCATTCCTCGGGGTGGAGCTGAAGTCAGTCAGCTTCCACTGGCACCCTGGGAATGCCAGTGCCCAGGCCTGCAGATTTATGACACACAAAAGTGCAGTGTAAATTTGTTTGGCCCATTGGGTTATTCATGCAGTGGGAGGGATTTTTTGTTTTCTCTCCATTTTACGCTGCCTGACACCGCTTCGCTGTGCAGCCTCCAGCTGCCTCCTCACACACAACCCCGTCTGGATTGCACTCTTAGACCTAGATACCAAGATTCAAGCCCATCAAAAATTCACCTTAGGCCAGTCATCATCTCTCATCCTAACTTGCCACACAGAGCTTTCAGGAAAGAGAATAGAACCACTTATGCTGCACTGGGCTCCTTGGAGAAAGGACACTGTTAGATATAACAGGTAGGGCTTTTTTGCACACACGGTTTGTTCTGGAATAAATATATGTGGTCGTCACGGTTTGTGGTATTTGTTCACACACACTTGTGCCGGAATGTGCTTCGACCCCTAATCTGTCGCCCATTCGAACCTTTACCTCAGATTTTTCCTGTCGCTCGATGCTTGTGCAACTTTCCTCTATAAAACGGTTTCCCTCCACATTCCAGTGCCTATGTGCAAAACGCAACGCAAATGAGCAACTTTTAAGAATCACGCCCCCGTGGTGATGCAATTTCTCCCAGCCAATCGGAAGGTGCCAGGCAATTGCTGATGCGCACGCAGATTTTTAAGTTTCGTTTCCGTCTCACTTGCCTCCCCCAGCTCATGGCGGTCGGTCATGCATAAGATTGCTCTGCTCATTAACTTAACTGGTGACGAAATCTAAAATGTGTATAATAACAGAGAGCTTCAGAGCTCAATTAACTCAGTCACACTTTGGGTGGTTGCAGAACAGGTATGTTTGAGAAGGGTCTGGTGGGGCATGGGCCAATGGGAGTGCAGGATGCACAGGGCTTGGGTTGGTATGCATCCCACACAGTGATTGGCTAAAGGTTCGTCATTGGATGTTCGAATCCTTAGCCAATTATTTATGGTAAGATACTATTTTTTAATTCCCTATTTTAGCACACAGGTTGTTTTTTAAAAAAATATATAAAATCAGATTGACAGTTTATATATCCCTATTAAACTGGCAATTTTACTAACATTTATATTTGGTAGCCGATTACTCTCAGATCTACCCTTCATTTACTTCAGATTATTATTATTATTATTATTATTTATTAAACTTGCTATACCACCCTATCCCCGGAGGGGATCCCACCATTTCATTGCTCTTTAATTGCATAATAATTAGTTGTAATGATGAAGCTACCTCTTGATTACCTTACAGATCACACCTAAGGATAGATATTATTGCTTTCAGTGTTTCTTTCTTTTAAATGGGTGCTTACTTTCATGTCACTCTTCCTAGTTTATGCTCAACTTTTATGTACACATGTATAAATTGCACCTTATGACCCTTTAAAGAGTGATATCATCAGGAGAGGCAAATGATCAAATACAACACAACTGCTAGCTTGAATCTGTTTACTTTTTTCAAAAAAAATTGCTTACTATGAAGCTTGAGGAATTTATCATTTAACTGAATCTACTAAAACTGCTTTACATACCAAATCTAATTTATCAAACATCAGCATCTGCACTCTTATCACGGACCTCCTCCTCATCTCCAATTTTCTAAAATACCAGATGTTGCTTTTTTCTGGGTTTATTAACTTAATATACTAGAAAAGACTGCTGTGCTGTTCCCCTCCGCTTTTTAAACAAAGTTGTGGAAAGCTGCAGATCTTTTGGGAAAACCTACAGTGAAAAACCATTAGGTATAATAACTCAGTGTAATGCTTCAGCATAAGAATTACTGTACTCATTTATTTCTCGCCACTCATAGAAATTAATTTATGCTATTGTTGTTGTATGCTATGAACTCTGAAACGAGGGCAACAGTCCAAAGAATACAGAGCCGGATCACCCCAAGTCCTATATTATCATGTATTGCCACTGATACCAAAGCCAAATGCACACACACATCCCAAATGACCACTTAGTGATGACTGTCATGTGACAAACTGGGTGCACAAAAACCACTTAAGCGAGTGTGTGCCCTGGCCCCTTGTTCACAGTGAGTCAATAAAAGCAGGTGCTTTTAGCACGTTTAAGGTGGTATGCACAAAGCTTGGCCTTGAGTCACATGCCAAGTTCCACATAAGCAGCCTGAACAGGCTGTAATGTCATGCGACTAATATACCAGAGGTGAACTGGAACTGGAACACATGAACCAATCATTCCCTTCATAGTTAAAGCAGCAGAGAGCACTTACTATCCTTATTTGTAATTGCCAAGGGCCAACTACTGTGCAGACCAAAGAATCTGCAAAACAGGGCCAGCCAAAGCTAGGATTTCAGGTTCTGCAAACCCAGGGCAACTCCCAAGTTCTCCAGAAAAGCAAATATGTTTTAAAAATGGGAATCTCAAGGGCATTAAGAACAGTGTTTACATATGCACACACATTAGGTAAAAGAGTATAGTCTGATACTGAAACACTGGTGCCAGCCAGCAGTGCCACAAAGAGGTGGGGGTGGTGGTAAAAAGGGGAATGGGGACAGAGGACAGGAGAGAGGAATCAAGCTAGTGATGAGAGTGGGAACAATAGGAGTGAGATGGCTCTTCCCCTCCCCTGCAACTCTTCACAGTTCTCCACTTGTAACTCCGTAACACAGTGATGGCGAACCTATAGCACGGGTGCCAGAGGTGGCACTCGGAGCCCTTTCTGTGGGCACACACACACAGAGTTCGTCATGTGGGGGGCAGAAAATCACACCCACACACACCATTACTCTCTAGGCTGGCCTTGGCCACTGAGCACGACGTGCGTGCACCACAGTGAGCAGGGAGGACTCGGCTGGCGGGCCTGGTGCCTATGCTCTGGGTGGCTGCTGCCTGAGGGGGGGCGCAGAGGAGGCAGAGATTAGCTAGAGAGGCACAGAGCAGTGCACGCAGAACTTGCTGGAGGCTAGAGCAGGCTGGCCCCTGCTCAAGCGGGTGGGGCAGAGGAAAAGGGAGCCAACTGTTTTTTTCTAAACTAAAACCTCAGCATTCAGGTTAAATTGCCAGGTTGGCACTTGGCAATAAATAAGTGGGGTTTGGGTTGCAGTTTGGGCACTCGGTCTCAAAAAGGTTCGCCATCACTGCCCTAATTTTCAGTTTCCAACCTCCAGGTGATGGCTGGAGATCTCCTGCTATTAAAACTGATCTCCAGGAGACAGAGATCAGTTCGCCTGGGGAAAAAAACAGCTGTCTTGCAAGGTGGACTCTATAGCATTATACCCCACTAAAGTCCCTCCCCCCCACAAACCCCAGCCTCCTCTGACTCCAGCCCCAAAATCTCTGGTATTTCCCAACCCACAGCCAGTAACTAACCATTGTTAAAAGATACAATGGTGCACCTGTTGGATGGGGAGCCAGGATCACTCTAAAGACTTTCAGGATTTCATACATCCTCAGCATACTCAGAGAAAAGCCTTTAATACTGCCTCCCCACCATTACCCCTTCAAAGCTGCTGATCTGCTGTTGTGGAGTTTGGTTCAAATGTTGATGACAGGAAACAACGATCTTCTTTCATCTGTGGTAGGACACATTTACTTGTGGTCACAGTGCAGCAGCTTATAGGCTGGGCGCATGTCTGTAAATTCTATAAAACCTAATCATCAGTCCAAATGCTATAATCAGCTGCATGGATTTTCACTAGGGATTGTGGGAATTTTCAAAGGACCACTTAACTCAGATCACCTCTAACAGGGCAAACACATTGAAGTCGTTTAGGATCAAGATGCCTACCCAATTTAAAATGAACAAATTGGGTTATCAGCTCCATGTTCTTATTTGTAACTTTAAATTGCACATAAAGGATTACATTCTGTTTAAACCCTCAGGAAACAGGGATGCGCTCATTGCCTTAACCGGAAACCTTTAAAAGCTCCTTTGAAATATGTGCCCCAAAATAAACCACCATCAAACATTCATGCAACAATTTTTATTTGCTGTTTCGAGCTGTAATCAAATTTGCATGCTGAAAAGCTGGACTTCACTCTCCGTATGTAACACCACATTTCAGAATTCAATCAATCAGAAATAAATATAAACTCCCTATATCTATTAGTGGTGTGAAAGCAATCAAAACAGAAGCAATCTTCACATTCAGGTGACCATAAAACATAAGGCACACAGAGACACATATCTTGTTAGTGCCTTAGTAAACAGAAGTTCACTATCACCAATAATTCATAACTACCTTTTACTGAATCTGCACGCCTATCATTAAATGTTAAACATTTGCGAAGTTAATGAGATGCCACATTACAAATTTACATGCAAAGCGGAGCACCGATTTTGCCTCTGAAACATGGCTGATCCCTTCACCTTATCCATTTCAACAGAAATATCTATCAGGGAAAACAGAAGGCTCATATATATTTTTAAAAACCCACTTCCCCCAGCTACGTTTCAGCTGTCACCAACAAGAGGGGAGACCCTAAATTAAATGTTCCCAAGCTTAAGAAAATAAGTTGCAGGTACCCTATGTAATCAGCTGGAAAAATGACTGCATTCGGAACAGTCAGGAACCTCAAGACCTGTCTGCGCTGGTGCTTTACTGTGCATTAATCAATCTTGATTTCACTTGTGGCATCTTAAAGAGGTACAGCTGGGAAACAGATAAGTCCCCTAGGCTATCGTACGAAAAAAAAGGTGATAGACTGAAATGTGATTTCTTATGTGACAGTTTCACATTTACAACATAACAAGAGCCTTGTTCACAAGTTACAGTTGATGCAAGTACAATCTGTGTACAATGTTGATTTGATTTTTCTTTACATAGCGTTAAGTAATTCTCGTATTATGCTCAATGCATGAACAGCTGAAACTGTGATTAAAACCACACATTTACCCAGGGACTGGTCCCCAGTTTCATTTAGAAGAAGAAGAAGAGGAGTTTGGATTTATATCCCCCCTTTCTCTCCTGTAGGAGACTCAAAAGGGCTTACAATCTCCTTGCCCTTCCCCCCTCACAACAAACACCCTGTGAGGTAGGTGGGGCTGAGAGAGCTCCGAAAAGCTGTGACTAGCCCAAGGTCACCCAGCTGGCTTGTGTGGGAATGCACAGGCTAATCTGAATTCCCCAGATAAGCCTCCACAGCTCAGGCGGCAGAGCGGGGAATCAAACCCGGTTTCTCCAGATTAGAATGCACCTGCTCTTAACCAACTATTATTATTATTATTATTATTATTATTTATTATATTTATAAACCGCCCTCCCCCGAAGGGCTCAGGGCGGTGAACAGACAAATTGCTAGAGCACAATAAAATCAGTAATCATTAAATAACGGCTCTATACATTTTAAAATCAACCCCGTTTAAAATGCAGCGTTCCAACATCAGGTAAGCAATACGCTCCTACTATCATAGTGATCCCCAAGGAAGGGGAAGGAAGAGAAGAGGGACAGCAGGGTCCACAGATGCTGCTCCTTTATAAAGTGAATGCACGCTGGCTCTTTCTTACATACAGCTGTATGAATATGCAGGTTGTTCACTGTGTCCACTATAACATATGAACAGGGCTTAAGTCAGTGCATCTTACCTGAACCCCAACCTTGAAAATGATTATTTAATATGTGAGCCGCAAGCACTCTTCTGAGTGCTGTCTTTCTTGTGATTCCCCTTCCTTTCATCTATTCCACACGCATATATATACACACAGAGAGAGAAAGAGAACAAAAGGTGATACGCCCAAGCTTAAGTTCTCATTTGGATCTCACCATGTAAATTTGCAGCAATTGCTGTATCAAAAAAATGAGAAATACTGTAAGATAGATAACTATGTTCCTGTCCATACAGTGATGTCTGGCATGAGTACTTGCCATGTGGATTTTGCAAATGTCAATTTACAAGGAGTGGTCAATTAAAAGAAATTTTAAAAGACACTCTCCACAGAGCCTTGAAGGCATTACCCCATGTATCATCACAAGCAAGTTGCAGAAGTGAACATTTTCAAAGGAGAACTTAAGGAATAGATAGCCCCCATTCTTTCAGGCTTTCTGGAATCACACCACTATGGTTTGCTAAATCTGATAGCTTCCTTCCGCAGGGGGATAAGGAAAATATTTACGTCAAGAAATTGAATCCCTTAATGCAGTTTCTTGTTGTCTTATGCATTGGTTCAGGATTCAGGACTATAAAGAAAAAGTAAAGTTGGAAGATAACTGTGCTGTTGCTCGAGATTCAGCAAGCTGTGACCTTTTGCAACTGAGATAGCAGTCCAGGTTCTGGGAGGAGACAAGGTCAAGAACAGTGAGGCTACATTCCGTTCAATTAGCAAAGATGAAATCATGAACCTCAGTATCTGTGAGAACAGGATGGGCTTAGCTACAGATAAACCCCCATCATTCCATCTCATTCTGACCCTCCTCAGGTCACATGACTAGGAACAGGTTTATGTGGACAACTGACATCATCAGCCATGGATGTGACGGGTTAAATGAGTTCAGACCAACTCAGACTCTTGGCCATAACATTTAGTATTTTCAGTTCAGTTTGGCTCTTGGTGCCTCATTTATGGCTCCATGATCCAACCCTTGGACTTTTCAATTTCATACCTGCTTTCCCTTAAAAAGAGTGAACTTTGAAAGGTGAAGGATTTCAGCTGAAAGGGTGACGTCTAGTAATCTGGACAAATGTTATTAGTTAGTCTTTTTCATTTAGCCTTTGTTATTGAAATCCTCACTGTTCTCTAGAGGATTTTTAAGAAATATTCATTCACAATTTGTCATCAGGGGGCTTCAATTTAATTCCAGTATCTAAGCCTACATGGCTACGCCTGCCATGATAATTGTTTTATGAAACTGAAAGTGACCTATCTTGCAGGGGTGTCTTTTTTTATTCTAATTCTAGAAAGATTGAAAGAGTGCTGCTTAGCTTCTGGTTGATTGGCTAAAAAGAGTTGGTGGCAGCAACTAAGGTGTGAGGACTCACACCCCAGGGTTCTGGAATTTTTTTGTGGGTTGCTAGCCCATCCTGAGAATCCCTTGGTCTAGCGGTTCATGACAATCTGAATTTACCACAGGCCAGAAGGATTGTGGGGAACTATTAGAGAACTGTCAAGATGAATTCCTGTGGCAGCCAATATGCATCCATGGTTTTTCAAATGAATTAATATGTCACATGGGAAAAAATGGTTTCTGTAACATCAAAATCTAGACTATGCCAAAATCTGGCCAAAAAATACACAATTTGTTAACAGTGGAATGGAAAGAAGATAGGTACAAAGAGATGTAAAATCTGTAGTCATATGCATTCTAATTCTTCAACTGAGAAAATATTCTTGGTGTGCTGAGGTTTTATTGTCTTCAGCAGTGTTATTTACCCAAAGTTTTGTGAAGTCTCTCCCTTTTAGTGTGGGGAAATTAGCTAAAGCAGACTCTTGGTTTTACAAAAGGCCAGGAACGTGGGGTCCCGATTGCCTCTACATATAAGAGTCAGCTTTCTGTAGGAGAAACTCGCAGGAGAGAGAATAAAGTCTTTTTTAGGGATAATAGACGTTTTTTATTTATTTTATTTATTTCTTAGATTTCTATACTGCCCCATTTCCGAAGGGCTCCGGGATAATAGAGGTTTTTAGGGACAATAAAAGCATCAGATCACGTACACAGTCCTAGGATATAAGCAGTTATGAGGGGATAGGTCTGGAATAGATAAGGAATATATGAGAAGAGACAATAACAGTTATACTCACCTGAACATGGAGTGTAATGGTTTGATGAACAGAATTGAGTGACCAGCGCTTAGATCTGGAAGAAACAGTGCTGTGGAACAGTATCACAGACAGAGAGATACTGAACACTGGCCACTGGGAGAGTGGGCTTTTTATAGGGAGAAAAGGACCCTCAGGGTTATGCAGAGTGATCCTAAATCTCCCTAGACAAAGAAATTCCCTGCCCTTCCTGGGAAGGACAAGAGACAGACATCAATTTTAATGGCTGGGTCATAGGTCAGGTTGGGACTTTAGCCTGATGTGTCCAGGGTTAAGAGTGTCTCCAAGAAGGAAGTTAGCTGAAAAAAATTACAGCAATGAAACAATGACAATGCAAAGTAAGGTGGTCATTGGAGGTATTGTCAGAGGAAGAAACATTAGTAGGTACAACACTGGGCAGGTAAGAACATTAATACATATATTGTCTTCACCGGGGTGTATGGTCCAGGGCTGGACATGGGATCTCTCTCCAGGGCAAGGTCTTATCAGGAAGTGTATGAGAGAACATTATGCAAGTTGCTTTGGAGGGAGACAAGTCCAGTCAAAGTTCTTTTTTGTGCTGTCGAAGGCCCAGAAAACCCACCACAAAGTTCTTTTTCTTTGTAGGTACACTGAGCAAATTCCCAAAACAGGCTCACCTATTTTGGCACTATGTTGCTAGGCACCCCAAGGGTTGGCTGAGGTGGTAGAGATGCCACTGTGTTAAAAACAGGG
This sequence comes from Sphaerodactylus townsendi, assembly GCF_021028975.2. Classification (NCBI taxonomy): domain Eukaryota; kingdom Metazoa; phylum Chordata; class Lepidosauria; order Squamata; family Sphaerodactylidae; genus Sphaerodactylus; species Sphaerodactylus townsendi. Next base: position 50,421,751 of record NC_059426.1, read on the forward strand.
TCCCTTGGTCCACCATAGATCAGTCTAGCGACAGTGTCATCATCCAAAATGTTCAGAAAACAAACACAACTTGACCTAAGGCCAAATACCATTCCAAATCTTTCAATATACAGTTCAAAACCACCATGATGTCTCTCAAATCCAAAGAACTATCATGATTCTGTTAACTCTTTTAATGGTTCTGCTTACTAGAATCAAAAACTCCATCATCATAAGTTTTTGTACTATTCCTGACCTAATTCTACAGCTGTTTCTCAAACCTCTTAGCTCACATCTAAAGACTATTTTAAGCTGTTTTAATAATGCAGCTTTTAAAAACTCCAGCTGAAAGTAGAAAGCCTAAATTGAGTAAAGAATGTAGTTTTCCCATTCATTAACCTTCTCTCTATTGATGCATAAACTGAATTCTCATCTGTACTTTCCCAGAATATATAAAACTCTTCCAAAAACATATCTTAAAACACTCCATGCTGCATTTACCACAGAACAAACCCTTGATTATACTACAGTAGATTAAAATGTTGTGGTAAATGCTTAGAATAGGCTAATTTGATCTGATGCAATGGAACCTTTCCAGTTGTTCAGGGTGCAAAGATGGCAACAACCAAATTAGAATAATAAAATCTCAGAGTTGGAAGGGTCCATAAAGGCCATCCAGTTCAATGCAGGATCAACCTAGGGCATCTCAGACAAGTGTTTGTCCAACCACTGCTTGAAGATTGCCAATGAGGGGAAGCTCACCACCTCTCTCGGCAGCTAATTTCACTGCTGAACTACTGACACTGCAATTTTTTCCCAAATACCTAGACAGCTTTTTTTGCCTGTAATTTAAACCCATTAACATGAGTCCTGTCTTCTGATGCCAACAGGAACAGTTCCCTGCCATTAAGTGACAACCCTGCAAATACTTAAAGAGAGTACCTTATCTACTCGTGTATAAGTCTACCTTTTCAGCACATTTTTTGTGCTGAAAAAAAGCCCCCCCCGTGAATTCTATAATACTAATCGAAGTAGAACAGGGTGGTGAGCAGGTGGGAGGAATGGGTGGCAAGCGAAAAAAGGCTGGGAGCTGAGGGAGTTTTTCTGCACCTGCTCCCTGCTATGTGGACACAAAGGCTGCTCCCAGATAAGCCTTGGGCTGTTGCTTCTGCATCTACATAGATGGCTGTAGTAGCTTCATTCACAGTGAATATTCAGTGAATAGGTATGAATATTAAATTTATATGTTACAGAATTTTTGTTCAGGCCAGGAAGCTCCATGAATGCTAGGGAGCCATACTCATTGGGAAATCCGCACCATTGGAGCCCATGGTGGCAGGAACTCCCCCGCACACATAGGGTGTCCTGGGGTGCAGCCAGCACCTTTCTCGGCCCCCACCCAGTGTTTCTGGAAAGCAGGTGGGACTTCTGTCCAGCTGAGCTTGCAAACCTGAAAAAAAAAAATTGCTTTGGGGCAGCGGCTGCCATCACCACGCAAGCATCTTTACTGTGTAGTGATAAGCTATCCATGTTGAAAAAGAACCTGTATGGACTTTTTAAAAGGGGGATCTTGTTGAGCATCTTCGAACGCAGGTCGAACGCAACTCGAACTTAGGTCGATAACACGAGTGCGGAATCGACCCCAGAATATCAACCAGAGACTGAGACCTGAGGGGGAAAGGGTAGCCACCATTGTTCCCAGGCAGGTTAAAAGCAGACAAAAATGATCAAATATTAATAAACAAATTGATAAATTGATAAAACAAATTGATAAAGAAAGCATAAGGGGGCTAGATTTCCCTGCTTTATTCCTTCCAATGTATATGTCTTGAAACCCCTTGCCTATTCCTTTCTCTATTGCGCACCTGTCCAGCAGCTCCGGTGCCTTCTTCCCTTTCCACTTCTTCCCTCCCTTAAACACCTGTCATTCATTTTGTTCCATTCCACCACTTACTCCAGTTGCTCCTCCACCTTCTTTTTGTTCCTGCTTGCCCACTTCTCCTTTCCCCTAATAACCTCAGATCTCAAAATGAACCTCCAGGGACAGTCAAAGATTATCCAGACATCCACAGATAACATCAATGGTATTGTCCAAAGTCAGCTGGGAAAGCCCACATGGTTACCACGACTTTGTTAGGTAATCGTAGAAGATCTCAGCATTTTAATACATTTTAATTTCACACCGTCCTCTTTTTTGAATGTCACACTTTTCTGCAGATCAGAAGGTTGTTCTAGGTTTGTAGAAACATCTCCCCATCCTAAACATAGCCCCCTTGTGTAGATCTTTTCATCTGCACTCTCAAGCCAAGAAGTGCCATGCGAATTGTCACACAGGATACAGTACTTTGTGAATAACTCGGAAGCCAAGCAGGGAGGTTTGCCAACTTTCTATACTTGTTTTACAACCAGCAGCCTTAAACAAACTTTAACAGCTCACAAAACCTGGTAAAATATTTTACTACCACTCTAAATGGCATATTAGTCATTCATATCTGATAAACAATGCTTTTCAAGCAGCTTTGAAGGCACTTGGAGATACCAAACCCCATAAAATTCAGAAGCAAGCAACAAACAGATAATTTGAAAGCCATTCTGTGCTTAGAGAGTATTAATCTAAGGAATGTTACTGGTATGAATAAAAATAAATGACTAGAGGAGAGAATGCATACCATGTAGCATTTACACAAAAATAAGCTAATTAAAAATCTGATTTAAAAGTGTACTTTCACCAGGATGAAAGATTAGAGCTAGGTCCAACATACTTGCATAGTTCTAGGGTTGCTAAAAAGCCTTTTCAATTAGCCCAGTGAAGAGGACAGCATATTTTCCCTGGAAGCTTGCTCCAAGCAACCTTCAGGTAGGCTTCAAGTCCATAAGAAGAAATAGAACTAAATTTCCCTGGAGACTCAAATCCCATTATTTAGCAGGCAAAGCATTCATGATTGGGAAAGGATTCACTTCCTGTAGGGACTGGGACCTATCAGTTTTGCAGAGGAAAGGCCTGTGAAAGCTAACCAATGCCAGGAAAGATAAAACTGATAGCATGGAGTTTCTATTTAGATAAACTTTGGCTTTGCAAGGGATATTCCCATTTCAATTAAATATTATAGGAAGAATTGCTACCTCAGCAACTTTTACAGGAAAACTGTCAATTTATTAAGAGTTCCCAGGCAGACAGAACAGTTTTCTCTAGTGGTTCCTGAGGTGATCATTAGCCCCAAAACACATGCTTCTAAGGATTGCTTTGGAAGTATTTTCAATTATAATAGGTTTAGGGGAAATGAGAACTGGAACCAAGGCAAATATATATTCCAGCAGAGGCATACAGGGTTTTCCGGGCGCTCCCCCAGGAGACCCACCCCCGCACGTCCCTGCTACAGGGAGCCTGGGAGGGTGGAGCGCCCCAGCCCTGCCCACCTGCAGAGTGGGCAGAGTTGGGCATCCCTCAGCTCTGCTCCCTGGTCTGCCTGGAGATCAGGGATGTGGCCCCTTTCCCCTGCTTTTAGCAGGCCCAGTCCTGCCTTGAACTATCTTTTCAAGTTATGGTGAGCATTTCAACAATAACTTGAAAAAGACAGTCCAAGGCAGGACGGGGTCTGCTAAAAGCAGGGGGATGGGGCCACGTTCCTGATCTCCAAGGTCAGTGCCTTGGACAATGTTTTCAAGTTGTGGTGATCATTTCAACAACATACCCATGAGCCTTTGCTAAATATGCAGATTAATAATTAATAATTTGCTTATTTAGCAAAGGCTCATGCGTATGTTTTTTAAATGCTCACCATAACTTGAAAACATAGTCCAAGGAGCTGACCTGCCCCCACTTATTTTAATTCTGCCAGCAGCCGGCTGAAAAAGCAGCCTGCTCCGGCTAGGTTGTTTAGGCTCCATGCTTTGTCGGAGGCAAGTCAGAGTTGCCTCCCTCAGGGAGGCTGACTCTCTGGTCACATGGGGGGGTCAATTTTGCACCACCACCCCATGTGACCGGATGGCATGAGCCTGGAGACAGGGGTTACCCCATCTCCCCGGGCAGATACGCCACTGTATTCCGGTTTCATGGGGAGATCAACGTGAACAGAGAAAGAGCCTACTAGCACTATAGGGCAGGGGTGTCCAACCTATGGCCCTCCAGATGTTCATGGACTATGATGCCAGCATGGCTGACCAGCAGAGCTTATTAAAATTGTAGTCCATGAACACATGGAGATTGAATCTCCCTGCTGTGGGGCAGCACAAGCTCAAATACACATTTCAGTGGCAGACACAGGATATTATCTGAATGAGCAAGTTATACTAAAAGAGCAGAGACACTGAATCAACAGCAAAAACAAAACGCACCAACATTTGCTTCCACATGGGTTGAAGGTCAGTTTAAAAATAATTAGTATAGCACAGGGGTAGGGAACCTGCGGCTCTCCAGATGTTCAGGAACTACAATTCCCATCAGCCCCTATCAGCATGGCCAATTGGCCATGCTGGCAGGGGCTGATGGGAATTGTAGTTCCTGAACATCTGGAGAGCCGCAGGTTCCCTACCCCTGGTATAGCAGAACAACAGAAGAAATCAAGAAAATTCCACTTAAATGTAAGAGAGTATTGTGAATGCTAATGCAGTGTAGTAGTTAAGAGCAGCAGACTCTAATCTGGAAAACCGGAAATGGAGCAGAAGAAAACATGCCAGACCCATATTCACTGCGTATTACCTACACACATATAAGTCATACTCATCCAGGATTTACCCTTGAGATCACAGCCTAAATCAGAGGTCCCAATTATGGTGCCCATGGGAACTTTCCTGATGCCTGCCAAGTGATTTTAAAAAGTAGGTGGAGCCAGAAAAGACTTTTGCCCAGCTGGCTGTGCAAATTTTTAAAAATATTGTTTTGGCGGCAGCTGCCAATATAGTACAGGGACCTTCACTGTGTGATTGAAGGTGAGCTGGAGCAGCCATTCTGTCTCAGCAGCTCAGTCACCTGTGGAAACCATTTTGTGGCTGCACCCACCACCCATGTCACAATTCCAAAGGTGTCCACAGGTTCAAAAAGGCTGGTAACCACTGACCAATACAGATTAAAGTAACATTGTTTCAGTAGCAGTTGCCACTACAGTGTTTGTTTTATCTGTTCCTACTGCTCTTTTCCTGTGTATTCTTAATTAGCCCTCTTCTCCCCTCTGTGCATATGGCTCAGACTCCTGTGGCAGCCCTTTTGTGGTTGCGCCTACCACCCAGTGTCAAAATTTCAAAGGTGCCCACAGGCTCAAAAAGGATGAGCACAATGAGACCAGGTAGATAATTGTTAAAATCCCTAAAATTAAAAACTGAATTAAAAACCTCTCCCAATTTTTTTAATGCCAGCAGAAATCTCACAATATCAAACCCAATTTTTAAAAAAGATGAAAGCATGGCATGAAGATCAGCATTAAGGAATACACTAGCAACTTCATACAACAAAGCTGAGGGAAAGATGGATATAATGGAAGAAGAGTTGGTGTTAGAAGTTGTATACGCGCTCTTAGAGCAGCACAGGCTTATCAAGTGGAATGGAAAATTAAATCCTAAATCACAGCCCAGGACAGGAGGGGCAGATTTAGACTGATCAACTGAACTGAAAAGGGAATTTAATCCCAGTCACAATTTCTGTTATTTGGCTAAACTTCATAGATTACTTACTTACTTTGAATGCAAAACTTTACACTATTGAATTTGGATTGCCTTTAGAAGGGTACTCCCTGGCTAAGGAAAGTCCGTAAATGTCTTAACCTAGATTGGAGTTCTGTGTCAAGACCAGAGTCAAGTCTGATATTAATGAAAGACCTATCTTGGACCCAAATACAGGAAAGGAAATATAGAGAGCCTTTATAAATATAGGATTAGCTAGCAATTTACCTTTTCTAAGTGTTCTGCCTTAATTCTACATTCCTGATTGTACCCAAGCATCTGTGCTTCTAGAATGTTATTAAAGTATACTTCTTTGGGATCTTTGAGAGTATGGTCTTCTACAAACTGCTCCAAAAATATCTCACCCACATTTCAGCGCAGGCTACTTTGTTTTGATGCTGAGAAGGAGTCAGTGCTAAGAGAGACAGCGTTAACAGATTCAGATAAAGCGAAAAAGGCCAGCCCACATGCATCTGTTTCTTTCCCAAATCTTGTGATTACATATTAAACTGAGAATTAAATGGGTTATTGCTATAACTCTTCCAACTTTGATTCATTAAATGCTGTAGAAAAGTCCCAGTGATGTAAAGTACTTGCAGATCCTACTTACAGTCATAGAATCTAGTGGTATAGTGAGTATTTATGTATGTTATCCTTCCAGGTTACTAAAGATAATGGCAGCAAAAACAACATGGCTCCAGACACAAAAATCCAAGCAATTGAAACAGTTTAGAAAAGCATAGTGTATTTTGAATTATAGGGCTATAATTCTATCTCAGGATTCTGGTAGCTATATAAACCATTCAAAGAATGCTGCCATGGTATCTAATATCACCAGACTCCCTTGACAGAGCTGTAGCTCCATAATTCAAAGATGCATGTTTAGATGACCTTCATATAACTTCTGGATGAATTCAGCAATCGGCTGTGGTTTTAGATGGGAAATTAAAAGGGAAGGGAATTTCAGTATCACATAGCTTGCATCTGGATATGTACTTAAATAGTGGTCAGTCAATTGTTTCCTCTCTCCTGAGGATCAGTCATTAACGTTCCCACTAAAAGTTCACCACTCTCTTGGCATAGGTGAATAACATTTACAACAATATTGCACTATAGAATATTGGTTTCTTTTTTGTGTTGAGTAGGATATTATAGTAAACAAGCCTAGCCATTCGGCTAGTGAGGAAAAATACTTGTTCAGCTGAACAGTTAAACAATCTTATATAATGGTTAATACCTAAAATAAATGCAAAGAATGTCAACAACTGAAATAACTTTGCATAAAGAATTAATTTAGTACAACTGAAACAAAGAGAAGTTTATACTAATTACAAAGTGTAATTTAGGAAACAAAGAAACATAAATGTTATACTGTACATTATTATTTATAGCTACAATTTATGTAAACAAAAAATGTGACATTCATACAATTGAATAGTTCTTGGCTTTTACTGACATTCTGCCCCAAGTGAAATGCACGTACTTCAGTACAGATCACGGCATGCAGGATACCTGCATGTGGAGGGAACCTGCATGTGGGGGTAAGATATAAAATCCACCTTTCTCAAAATGTGAAAACACACTGGTTCCCAAGATCAGAGGCATAGCCAGGCCAGAGTGCGCCCTGTGTGCACTCTGTGTTTTCCGCCCCCCCCCCCGCTCTCTGCCTCGCCAGCCCCCCCCCCTTATCTTAGTGCAGACTGGAGAAGTGGCCTGTTCCCTTAAGGCTGAAAATGGCCTGGTGGGAACTACACTTCCCAGGAGACCCTGGGGCTCGCAAGGTTCCCACCAGGCCATTTCCAGCCTGAAAGGAACAGGCCGCTTCTCCAGCCTGCACTATTTCATGAAGGTAAGTGTGTGGGGGGAGGGGGCACCACGAGGGGGAGCCAGAGGGCGAATTTCCACCTCGCCCCTGGGCACACGCCCAGTACAACGTGCACCCCTCCCGGTAGCTTTGCCTCTGCCCAGGACACTACAACATTTTGGGGAATGGAGACCTCTGTAAACTTTCATAGTCCTCCTCTGCTTATTCAAGAACCCCTAGAGCGTCCATGGGGAAGGAAGAATGGGGATATGGAAAGTGTGGGAAATGCAAGACCTGTGTAGTCTAGATCTCTTCATTCGGGTTTCAGAACTAATATTCTAGGTAAAGAGATTACTTTGGTTGACCTATCTGCACTAGGGGATGGACTGAGTATCTCTACTGGTTTTCTTATATGTAGCAGTGGCGTCTGATGCCATTAACTATCATACTGTCTGGAATTGCTGCTATTAACTGAGGAAGTACTTCTTCCAATACTGGTTCAAGGTCTTCCTGAAAGATAGATTCTAAAAGGTAAAGCTGACAAATCAAGCAATAATCCTGAGTTCTAGCTTGCATAGTTTAAGGTTCCATTCTGTTTATATTTTTAACATCTACATGATACTGTTGAGAGAAGCTGTCCAAAAATGTGAGGTGTAGTGTGACCAGTCGGTGTAGCATGTAGTGGTATAGTGAAGTGTGACCAATTCTGTCCCCTTGCCATTAAATTCTAGGGAGAAACAGATTCTGAGTTTTTAACCTTGGCTCAGTTATAAGCTGACAGCTGTGGTAGTAAGCTATTTTATTTCTCACTGAGAACTGAGGCAGATTACAGAGTAAAGAAAAAAACAAAATGTAATCTCAGTAGGAATATAAAAATTCAAAGACAATGCAGCAACAATGAGAACAGCAAGGCAAAGTATAGTGTGAGAAATGCAGAACATGGGAGTACAAGGTATAAAACAATACAGCAAATGCCAGACGATACCTTCAATAATAAATAATACCAACAGTTATCACTTAAGCAGGCCTATTTCCCATATGAAGATGTCCTTCAACACTGTGCCACCCCAGTAAAGTTCTGTTGCCCTTGTAAGAACACACTCCTGAACATTTTTGTTCTGAACATTCTGCAGAATGACAGAACTGTGGGATTTCCTCTGGGAGGCCATTCCACAAGGTGGGAGCCACCATGGAGAATGTGTGTGAAGAAGAAGTTGCTGTTATCCAATTGTAGGAAGGCACCATCAGACAGCTTCATTCAAATGAGCAAAGCTGTGGAATGAACCTAGCAGAAGAGGTGATCCTGCAGGTATGTGGATCCCAGGTCTTCAAGGGAGCTGTGTAGGTGTTAATCAATACCTTGAATTGCACCTGGTAAGTGATCACTAAATCAGTGGAGCAACTCCAGAATGGTTATGGCATTTATGTTCCACCTGGTATCCATTAGCAAGGAGGCTCCAACATGCCTGGAATTTCTAAGTTGACTTTAAAGGGCAGAATTATGCAGAGTGTATTATAGTAGTCACAGCTGAGTTAAAATACAGGGCCATCTTCCAAGCTATGCAAAGTTGGTGGACTGCTTATTTTGCAGCTGCATTAGATTACAGTAATGATGGGTCCGGTATAACTCCAGGGCTCTTAATCAAGTCAGAAAGTATCGGATGGAACCCATCAAAACAGAACAGCACCTCAGTCTTCAAAACCTCAGTCTTCTCAACCAGCATTACCTCTGTCAGCAGAATTCAGATTACACCCTTAGCCAATTAACAACAGTTAACCACTAGTTCAGGAATGCTGTAGAATCACCAGGCAATTTAGTTAAGGAGATACACAGCTGGGTGTCATCAGCGTAATGGTAACAGCCTAACCCAAAACTGTGAATGATTTGCGGATGATTTCACAGTTCTCTAACAACAACCATTAAAAAAACTTACAAAAATGGTATTTGGGGTGTATTTTTATCCCAAGTCAAATTCCAATATATCTTGGGGTAGAAAGCGTTCCATGGTACAGTTTTTATTTGTAGTAGCAGAAGTTATTAAGTTTCACAGCACTGAAATGTTCAGCGCTTGATAATACATTCTGTCAACAGGCAGAATGTTTTTCATAGAGCCAACCCTCCCCTTGTGCATACTGATTAACTGGCATCAGTAGGGTTGCCTGACAAAGCTACAATTTTTTTTGTTTGGGAATAACAAAAAATATGGTTTGAACCTAAGACTACTGAAAAACTTCCATTAATTGTATGGAAAGTTACTATACATTATAAAGAAATCCAGCATTCAATTTTCCCTTTTCAGTCAAGACATTTGCATTTAGATTTCACAACCACAGTTTTTATACTACAGTTAAATTCTACTTCAATGTGATGCCTGCATTTAGGCTTCTGTGTTTTTTTTAAAAAAAAAGGTTTCAGATTTTTCTCCAGACATAGGGGGTTCCCTAAGTCAGCAGAAAAACAACTTGGGCAGGGAGCACACTTCAGAATTAAATATATAGATTTTTACCAGGTTTTTCAACTAGCAGAAGTTTGTGATATGTCTGAATGAAGATATCCCAGCTTGTTCAGCAGCACTAACCCTCACAGAAAATCTTGCCATTGCTGTGGGTTCCCACTAGCCAGCAGTAATTTCTATGACAACTCATGCCCTCTTGCCTTCTCTCTATGTCCTTTCCTTTCCAAATAGTAAAAAGTTAGAAAACACGGCAGAACATTTTCTGAGGAGAACTATAAAAAGCTGCAAAAATAAAGGAGGGGCTTCTATTTCAGAATGTAAAAGGTTCAGTTTAACTATTAGACAGAACAGAGTGAAAGACTGTCAATTCTTAGCCAAGGGCTAAGAGAGAGCGGCTTAACCAACCAATAGCAGACAAGCTGAATATGAAATGAGGTTTCCTAGCAGCCTGACAGTGCAAATGGTAGCATCAGATTCTTCTTGGGGCCGAAAAAGCATGTGAGAAGCAGACTTGCTTGAGTTATGAAGAAACTGTAATCTATTACATATTTGGGTAAACGGGGGTTTGTGCTAGAATCTATAGTGTGAACAAACCCCACTTTATTGTGATCCATGAATGCAGCCAGAACCTGGCTAGTTGTTGAGCATTTTCTCTTCATAACCCACCCTCCAACTACAATAACTGCAGAAAAACATTGCTACATCATGTGTAAAGTGCTGTCAAGGTGGAGTAGGATTATGGCAATCCCATATGTTTTTCAAGGCAAGAGACCAACAGAGGTGATTTCACTGCTACATCACCTTGCCTGCATGAGGGTTCGAATGGTTTAAGTCCCATATGATAGTGAGGGGAATGTGTGGCTTCCCTAACAGGAGATCTCATCAAAGCTCCGGGAGTTCAATGTCCAGCAGTAAGGACATGGAAGCAGCACCAGGTCCAAGAGCAATAGGATCAAGTACAGGAATGGGTAACTGTTATTTTAATATCCTGATACAAACCAAGAGCCATTAAACCAACTTATTAATTTTACGACAATCTGTAAAACATAGCAACTGATGTGCTAGCAAAGGATCAGTCCTTGTTGTCACACGGTGATCTATGCAAACAGCCAATCACAATCGGCTTAAAACAATGATGGGACAGGTAAACAGTATGGCATTTTTTTTTTAAAAAAAAAAGGTATATCCACAACGGAAGTGCCAGAAGTATCCAGATCATTTCACTTCAGATGCCAGTGGTTTTTCACACCAACAATTGACATTCAGGAGTCAGAAGGTAAAAACTGGAACAGCAGAAACATTAAATGTCAGGAGTCAGGTGTACTGGTAGAATCACAGTATGTCAGGGAATTGGCAAAGCACCCTGGAGGATTCTAGTAGCTATTTTCTAAGTTTTAATGCGTTGCATTTATGGACAATGAATCTACACACTTAAAAACCTTTCTTCTACATTCCCAGAAAAAAAAAAAACTATTCTTCCACTGATACAAATTTCCAAACCAAATCAACAGTAATCATAAGCAAGTAATCATAAGCAAGAATATGATTTTTAAGGATGTTTGAGGAAGAATTAAATCTATTAATATTCATGTCTACCTGCTTTACATAATTATGTAATGAGGCATCTCAATGCAAATTATCTTCTAGTTCTCTGAACAGTCAGTAAACTATTTCCCACCATTTCTCCCCAGTTTTACCGAAGAGAAATTAGAGCTATTTAGTCCATAAAGGGGATAGAGCTGTTTAAGAGAGAGATCGGGTATCAAGAATAGTGTGTGTTAGCTATTAACGTGGGGGGGGGGGGTTGCCTTCAGACATACCATAGCTGAAAATATATATGAAAAATCATTGCTTTAGCTCAGCTCAGGTATACGTAAAGTGACTCTGCAATTCTGTGAGTAATTGCAATTAATATCCCAATTCTGGAAATGTTCTAAGTTTTAGGGCATAGAAAGAGAAAAGAGGAAGTTGGCCTGGCAAAAAGCTGTTTGACAGCTCCCGGTCCCTTTAAACACTGAAAGGTCATTCTTTTTCATAACAGAAGGACTGACAGTTCCCCCCCCCCCCAAAAAAAGCCTGTTAAAAAACGCCACCCACCCCCACCCCAGCAATGCCTGTTAAATTTTTAAATGAAAGGAAGGACCAAACTGGCCTGGCCTTGGAATTACCTGGCATAGTTTCATTGGCTGCTCCAGAGTCACATTTTGATCCTTCCTCTTCACCTTCAGTCCCCACTACCAGAACTGAGCCCACCCAAATGGCTAGCAAACAGCAGGCTGGCAAGGTCCTGGAGTCACATGAGGCTTAGCAGGACAGCAAAGTTTCAAGCTCCACACGTTCTATTTTTTTTTTCAGAATTAAAAATCACAATTAAAACAGAAGATTGCCATGTCAACAATACAGCTTTCACAGAGGCTGCTCAGAAATAACCTTAATTTTTTAATATCAGGGGTGGCTGAATACTTTTGCCATTTTTTGACAAATCTCTTTCTATAATTTGGACAGTAGAAGAAGCAACAGTGACAGAGTCCACCCCAACTGCCAGAAAATGGTGGGAGGACCTGCAGGCAAGCTCATGGAGTCCAGCAAGGTTTGGCTGCCCTGACTAATCTCCCTCACTTTCCAGCCACAGGAAGTAATGGCCTCAGTATTCCCTATAAGAAGTCCTCAAGTCCTTCACTCTCTCTCAGCTTAACCTAGCTAGGGTAGGTAAGAGGCTACACTGGGGGAGAGAACGGTCCATTGGTTACTTACCATGAAGGGGCCTTCTACTGGACGGGAAGGAGGACGTCTTGTGAGATGTGCTTTCCAACCGGAACTCAGGGACGCAGGAACTCAAATCTTGTCACTTCCTGTGGTCTGATTGGACGCCCCTCCTCTTCCTCAGTATACAACTGTCAAAGCAGTAATGGTAGTATCCTCTATCGTAGAAAACAACAGGAGGTACGCCACAAATAGGAAATGACAAGAACTCAACAACGGTAACAATAACTATAACAAGAACTCAGATTGTGGAGGTGAATTCGCCCTGAACCTTACGTGTCACTGAGAGAATGTATGTATGTCTGTCTATATTCAGGAAAAGAGTGTAGAGGAAATATTGGGGAGTAATGATGATCCCGGGAGGGCCAAGACCCTCCTTCCCGTCCAGTAGAAGCCCCCTTCACGGTAAGTAACCAATGGACCATTCTACTGGCGCAGGAGGACGTCTTGTGGGACCTCCCAGAGCAGTGTCCCTCAACGGGTGGGTCAGGATCAATCCCCAATAATGTGCTCCAGCACTCTTCAACCAAAGGTGGGTTCTGAAGCTGCCATTGTGTGAATCTTGTAATGTCTGACAAAGGAAGACACTGAAGACCAGGTGGCTGATCTGCAAATGTCTGTGACCGACACCTGTCTTCTCAGTGCTGCATTGGTGGCGGCACTCCTGGTGGAGTGGGCCATGATCCTTTGTGGTATGGATTGATTGGCAGCCTTATAAGCTTCGATTATGCATGCCTTGATGGAGTGGCTGATTGCTGCCTTGGACATCTGAAGACCTAATTTGGGTTGAGTGATGTTAACAAATAGGCTACTGGATTTTCTAAGAGACTCAGTCCTAATGATAAACACTTTCAAAGATCTTCTGACATCCAGATTGTGCCAGAGCTTTTCTTCCTCCCCCGCCAGTAGAACTGCATGGTAGTGATGTGATTGGGGCAAAAGTTGGGTACCACTATATCCTGGCTGAGGTGAAAGGCGGACCTTACTTTGGGTACAAAGGTTGGATCTGGTCGGAGAATGACTCTGTCCTTGTGGAATAGGCAGAGATCGTTATTGACTGACAAGGCGTGCAGTTCTGATATGCGTCTGGCTGACGTGATCGCCAGAAGAAACAATGTTTTCATGCGCAGCCATTTCAAACGTATTGTTTGAACGGGCTCGAAGGGTGATTTGGTAAGCGCTGATAACACTAAGTGTAATCTCCAAGTGGGGAAACGGTGATTGACGGCAGGTTGCAGCTGTTTAACCCCTTTCAGAAACCTCAGGACATCTGGATATCTAGACGCTGGTACACCCTGGAAATGTGGCCAAACAGAGGTGAGAGCTGCAACCTGACGGCGAAGGGTGGTACTACGTAAGCCCTGATCAAAGCTTTCCTGCAAGAATTGAAGGATTTGGGAAATGCCTGGGGACTCGGAATTTACTAATCATCTTCTGTACCATTTAATGAATGCTTTCCAGGTTCAATTGTATATGTTATTGGTAGAAGATCCCCGGGAGGCCAGGAGGGTGTTTGTCACCTGATCCAAATACCCTTTCTGTTTTAGCAATCTCCGTTCAACAGCCAGGCAGTTAGTCTGAACCGTTGTGGATTTGGATGGAATATTGGTCCTTGGGACAGCATGTTGTGAGGTGTTGGTAGGGTAAATGCTGGAGCTACTGCTAAGTCCAGTATGGATGATAACCAAGGACGATGTGGCCAGAAGGGAGCCACCGAGATTACTAAGGCCTTTTCCGACAGGCTCTTCCGGATGACTTTGGGTATTATCGGTGTTGGGGGAAATGCATAAAGTAATGTCTTGGGCCAAGGGTAAAGAGGTAGGAAAAAACTCTAAGCTAAAAGAGCTCGCTCAGAGTGCTGCTCTCCCTGCTTAGGCAGGAAAAAATACTGAGGAAGAGGAGGGGTGTCCAATCAGACCACAGGAAGTGACAAGATTTGAGTTCCTGCCTCCCTGAGTTCCAGTTGGAAAGCACCCTCACAAGACTTCCTCCCCCGCCAGTAGAACTGCATGGTAGTGATGTGAATTCATGTATTTCTAAACTGAAAGAACTTTCAAAATCAGCTGTTCAGAATTAGCTTGGTGATACCCAAAACAATCCAAAACATTCCCAAAATGTTCGGAGTAATCACAATTTATCTCTCAAAATTTCAGAAGTGTACCAGGGAGAGATAGTAGGAATGGGAAGGGATGAGGGAGGAAGAAAGTAGGAGATTGTAAGCCCCATGCAGTAGACCTGGTCTTCGATGCCAGACACCAAATCAGTTTTCCACTGATTTTGATGGAGGCCAGGTCTACCACAATAGATCTTTAAAGGAAGCTTGCCATGGCCCAGCCAAGGGGTTCCTTGTCTCCCTTCCTGACTACTCCCACTACCTCTGCTTGTTTTAAATTTTAAAGGGCCACTGTTTAAAATGGACAATAGATGCACTGCATTGCCCTTTAACTCTAGTCGTCTTCAGCTATATGAGTACAGTGGGGTGGTTATTTTATTTTGAAACCCACCTTGAGTCTGTGCATGTAAAGCAGGCTATAAATAATGTAAATAAGTAAACTGAAGAGCTGCAGCAGGATCTGGGGTGTGCTCTCCCCCACCCTCCTTGCCACTAAAGGGAGAAAAGGAAGCAGGAAACTAGATAGGGCCACTGTTTTTCAAGGGCAGTAGATCTGGTGTCTGGACTCAGAGCGATGTTACAATATGGTCTATAAACAATAGTTTTGTGCAGTGGAAAACCCTTCAGTTAAGCTATTCACCCCTGGTAGGTGAATTTTTTTTAAATATTTCTGACCAACTCATGATATACCTGTCCAATTAAATATTTACCATTTGCACCCTTAATTTTTAATCTGAGACCACAGAATTAGTTTTACTTTACTTTCCTTGATAACAAAAATGTCAACTATACATGAATATTTACGAGTACATTCTACTTTAAACTGATAACCAGCAGTATTTTTCCCTTTTTGCTACTTAATTGAATTATGCTGTATTCAATACCTCCTGACACCTCTGGATAATTACCACCCTCTTGTATCTACAGAGTAGATAAAACCAGTACAGTTTTAATTGCCTTTTAATTAAATATCACAGCAATGTAGTTTAGCAATTTTAAGCCTGAATTTCCACAGGTAAGAGTTAATCATGGGTATTTAATAGG
Source organism: Sphaerodactylus townsendi (assembly GCF_021028975.2). NCBI lineage: Eukaryota > Metazoa > Chordata > Lepidosauria > Squamata > Sphaerodactylidae > Sphaerodactylus > Sphaerodactylus townsendi. The sequence continues at coordinate 50,437,565 of NC_059426.1, forward strand.
TTTCCAGATTGCCTCCTGTTGGGCTAGGGCAGGGCAAGGTTGTCCTTAACCAGAAAGGAGCAAAGAGCTCAGACTTTCCTGTTTCATCAGATTAGCAAGTCTCACCCAGAATGATTTAATAAAGATCTGGGGATTTTACCTGACCCACTCAGGTCCAGTGGGGGGAAGAGGCGCAGCTGCCTTCTCTTTGGAAACTCATTGGATATTTCTCTGATTGCCATTATGGAATTGATTCACCATGGGTTTGAATCCTGACACAAGCCAAACTTTAATGTGCTATTTACATTTCATTCATAGTTAAGCAAAAGTGGGGCTTTATAAATGCTTGGCATTCTTGCAGTCAGTGATAAATAATGTAATCCTTTAAACAATCCTTTAACAATGAGGACTGTATCCTGCAAAGCAGTTCCACAAAATAGGGCAATTTTCACCAATTCTACCCTCCTGGTTTAGACCTCTAACTTCTCACTCACTTCCTGGGGGGTCCCTGTCTGTAAGGAACAGTATTTCACAATGCATTTCGAGCTATGGTAGCAGAGGGAAGGCAAAGAAGATCTACTGCCTTCCTTCCATCAGTGGAATTGTTCTACAAGCTCCAAGCTTTAAATTGCAACTGTTACTGTTATTTACAGCAATCTTCAAAGAGAGAAGGAGAAAATAAGTTGTTTTAGGCACGGCAGCAAAGTCTTCAATTATATATAGTCTTAAAATGAAAAATATGATGTGCTAGATTCGTTTTGATGGTGCCAGGTGCAAAATACGTTTTCAAGTTGAAACAAGTTGCTGGAACAAAGGAGAAAGAAAAATATGGCATTCTCTGAAAGGCAGAAGTAAAATCAACGGTTCACATTGTTGTCTTAAGGCCTAGTGGAAAGGTATAACTTCTCACTTATCCTTCAGGGGGTTGGTGTATTGAACAGCTGAACAGGTGAAAAATTCTGTGGAATTCTAAGGTTTACATATTGCTTTCTAATAGAAATGGTTTTGTTTTGGTTGAGTACAATCAAAAGGTATTGCACAACTGTTTTTAAAATCCTCTTTGAATCAATCAACTACTCAATGTTTTGTCTATTCAAGTGGTAAGTTTAGTTTACTATTCATCGCTTTTCTCAAATAACATCTGAATGAATTTTTAGCCTGACAAATATGCTCATTCTAGGCTTAACAAACTATTAATATACTAATGTTTAGAATGGAATGGAATTAAAAGATTGACATGAAGAGCTCCATAGTCACGTTTCTATAGGAAAATTTACAAAAATTCCCTGTTCAAGTAATATTCATTTTAGCTCTTTATGCAATTCTTGTCAAAGTATTTAAACTTACTCAGATACTGAAACCAGAAGAAATTAAGAGAATACTGGATTGGATTAGCAGCTACATGAAGAGTTTGACTATGGACAGTCAAGCCCAAATGCTACTTATAAAACTCTGCATTCAAATGTCAAACATCAACAAAATTACTAGTGTAATAAAATATATATTTCTACTCTTTTCCATAGTACCTTCATTTCATTTTGCCATCAAGATGACCTTGCAAAGTTTTCAAGGAAAGAGGTACTGGGAAGTGGTTTGTTATTGCCTGCCACAATGTTACACACCTGGTGTTTCTTGGAGATTTCCCATCCAAAGGTCAGGGCTGAGACTGTGTTACTGACTCAAGGTCAACTAGCAAACTTCCATGGCATGAGTGGGGATTTGTACATGGGCTTTCCAGGTCCTAGTCCAACACCTTAACCAATGCACCACACTAGCTTAGTAGCCTGCTACTGAAGCAGAAATGATAGAAAAAACCACATCTGACATAGTAAACTCTGCACCACAAATGCTTATGCTAACAAACATTTGTTAGACTTCAAGGTGCCATAAGCCACATCCATAATTTTGCTGTAACAGGTTAGCCCTCTGGAAAGAACTACAGCTAGCTTCCCAAACGTAATATGTGCCAGTAGGGTATAATGGCTATAAAATGTATAAACAGAGAACTGTGCACACAGCTCCTTGAAGGACTGGCAGGATACAAATGCAACTGGCCATCTTCAGGGTTTTTTTCCCCACAACTTTCCATCAAAAAAAAGAATTTAACTGCAAATATGTTTGTGAGTTAAATTGCATTCTCACCCAGGTTACACAGGGACAATCCAGCTCAAATTGCGTACAAAGAATAGTCAGGTGTAAGATACAGTATCCACAAATTCAACATGCATTTCCACCTGCATGAAAAGATGAATTCAGCTCAATCAATCTTACTGAACAAGCACAAAGTAGATAGGAATACATATCCAGGAATGCATATCATTCGTATCATCTTATGTATGTAGATCTTTGTTACTGGATAAGGATAACTGTCTTCCTGCAGCCAAGATAAGACTGCTGTGGTGGAAAATGCGATCAAGTCACAGTTGACTTATGGCAACCCTTGTAGAGTTTTCAAGCCAAGAGATATTCAGGGGTGTTTTGCCATTGCCTGCTTCTGAATGGGCTGAGAGAGTTCTGAGAGAACTGTGACTGATCCAAGGACATGCAGCAGGCTTCATGTGGAGTGAGGAATCAAATCAAGTTCTCCAAATTAGAGTCCACTGCTCTTAACCACTACACCACACTGGCTCTCAGAATGTTGCTATACTGCTACAAAAATGTCACATTTTGCCACCCTGTAGAGGTTAGCTAGATGCTATGGATGTGATGAAGTTGGTAGGGAACCTGTTCAGCAGCCAGATATGCCGTGTTCAACTCTCATGATAAGACAGTGAGCAAACAAAGATTTGTTCAGCTCAGCCAAAACAGCATGAACAGGGTTGCTGAGAAGCTGATTCCCAGCTGATACGGTCTTGCTAGGAAACAGCTTTGGGGGGGAGGGGGGAATCTGAAATCAACTCTCAGCTGATCAATCTGAAGGGCAACCGGTATATTGAGTATATATAATCATGTCAAGCAAAGTAACAAGTAGAAATGTGGAATGTGCAGCACATCAAATTAGAATAATTATCTCTCAAAAGACCAGCCGTTTTACCTCAGAAGTTCATAAAAATATAAGGAGAACTTTACTTAAACTGAGAGAGAAAACATACAGTATATACATTAACAAAGTATCACAAATATATAGTTACATGCATTGCTCATGGTTTGTTACAGTTTGGTTGCTTTACAACATTTTTTAGTCAGAGTACTTTAATATATCATTTGGTTTACAGAGCACAGATAAACTGTCTTCTCAGTCAGTCAGGGAGTCTCAGACAGTATGTGAGGGAACAGAACACCACCAGCAGATTTTTAACTGTCACCTTTAGAATGTTCGTGCAGCTTCCCAGAATTCCATGCTGCTTCTGCTCCTGCTGCATGCAAGCAAGGCTGGAAATGCCAACACAATCAACCATCTGAGAGTCAACTTCTGATCTCAGACTTGGAAATACAGGTGTGTGTTGAACTTTCTAAAACAGCTAAGCTGAAACAAATAATTGAGAAGGAAGGAGATACAATGGATCAGAGCAGGGATGGACTGGTCATTATACTCATCAGGACTTCTCCTGGTAGGCTGGCAGTCTCTTCCCCCTAACTGGGGCTGGCCTACCCCAGTATAGAAGAGCTGCAACCAGCACGAGCAAGTATGATGCAGGTAAGGCAGGCCCAGCCTCTTCTAACCCTGCGCAGGTGGCTCCCATTTCCAGACTGCACTTGGTCCTCAGCATGTGGAAAGCAGAGCCTAACCAGATAAGCAGACAAGTGGTCTATTCCTTCCGCTCTCTTTTAGGGTCTGGGACTGAGATTAGGGCTCTTTTCCAGGGCCGCTTTTCCTTCCCAGTCTGCTCCTGAATCAAAGAATCAAGTGGGCGTGTGTCTGATACCCTACCAAAAATCACTATTCTCAGTAAGACTAAAGCACAACAAAGTTGGAGAGGTTTTTTTGGAAACTGGAAATCCATTTTTAGGTGAATGGAGAGTTTCTAATGCTTCACAGCAAATGCAGAAAGCTAACTCTTTAACTTTGCTATATCTCAGTCTTCCCCTAATACAGCAACTTGGATGGGGTAGAAAATGTCGACAGAGAGAATTTTTTCTCTCTTTTCACAATACTAGAACCAGGGGGCATACATTGAAAATGCTGGGGAGAAGAATTAGGACTAATAAAAGGGAACATTTCTTCATGCAATGGGTGATTGGTGTTTGGAATATGCTGCCACAGGAGGTGGTGATGGCCACTAACCCGGATAGCTTGAAAAGGGGCTTGGACAGATTTATGGAGGAGAAGTCGATCTCTGGCTACCAATCTTGATCCTCCTTGATCTCAGATTGCAAATGCCTTAGCAGACCAGGTGCTTGGGAGCAGCAGCAGCAGAAGGCCATTGCTTTCACATCCTGCATGTTAGTTCCCTAAGGCATCAGGTGGGCCACTGCAAGTAGCAGAGTGCTGGACTAGATGGACTCTGGTCTGACCCAGCAGGCTCTTTCTTATGTTCTTATGGATGGGGAGGGAATCAAAATCCACTCTCGATTCCTCTAGAATTGGGTTTCAAATCAATCTATCTCCCCCTCAAAAAGCCAGTGTTTTGAGAAAGCCTGAGACAGAAGAAAATCAAAGATTAGCGGGATCACTGATGTTTTGTTAGCAGGAGATCAGAAGGTAACTCCCAGCTGATGGGAGATTAGGTGGGAGAACTGCAGATCTCCTGCTGAAACCAGGTTGCAAACTGAAGAGTTCATCAATTAAATCAGCTCCATGAGTGGAAGTGGTGAACAGGTGCTGAACCAGTGCATGATCAATCATTCCTGCTATATACCACATTTTAAGTATTTAAGTTCTGGTACAGGGCCAACTGGAGATATCTGCTACACTTCTGAAACTCTCTGTTCAAATAATCTTTATTATTCAAAAAAATAAGGCAGTTAACCATTTTTAGCATAAAGCTGCCCACCCCAAAAGTCAGTAATCGTGTGCTTTTCACTGTCCAATAACCAGAACAGATATTAACTAAACTCAAAATATGACAAAAGATTATATCAACCTGAGGTCAGTACAGGATACAGAATCTTATCTAAAATATTCTGATCTAGTTTTCAATCATTTATACCATTCACAAATGCTGTGCTTGTTATTACAGTAAATACAACTACCATGCTACCATACCAGCCACAAAAATGGCTCAACACCGATCACCATTCCATGAGCAAGTTGTCATTCAACTAGAAAGAAATCTGTGCACAGTGATTTAAGGACACAATGTGTTAACATGGAACAATATCATGCTCACCCACAATAATCTTCTTGTCTGTCTTATCTAACAGCTATCATTAGACCATTCCCATCTGAGTGGCCAACCTTCTTGTTTTGATTTAAAATTTAAAGAGTGGACACCATCTGTCTACAAAGTTTTACAGGTAATATGGCCCTTGTAAAACTCATAAAATTTCTATTAAAAGAGTTACTCCATAAAACTTTGAAAGAATTGCTTCATAAAACGTTACTTTAAAGTGACTTAAAGGGCAGAGGACTTTTAATAGTCATTTAATTTTTATAGGATATTTCATTCACAAAAGAACTAGAAAGGTACAACTTAACCAAACGCATAAATAAAAGAGAAGGTGATCAATCATACTTGCTAAAGAAACACCTTGCTAATTCATGGTTCAATGGTATTGGCCATTACAGTAAACAAAAACATAAGCTAGTATTTTCCATTAATATTATAGCTGATATATGCTGAGGTTCCATGTGAAGCAAAGAGTTCCAAGTCATCACAGAGTTTTCAAGGCAAAGATGTTTGAAAGTGGTATTGCCTGCTTCCACATCATGATCCAAGGTATTCCTTGGAGGTCTCCCATCCAAATACTAGCCAGGGTTAGGGCTGAGAGTATGTGACTGGCCCAAGTTCACCCAGCAAGTCTCCATGGACTAATCCGAGACCTTAACACACTGGCACTGATCCAAGCCACCATACCACAGTGAATTCAGGTGGCACTGGCTATCCTCAAAACCACTGTACTGCAAGATAATTACATTCTTGATGGTATTTGCAACTGTATGTCACAACTCAGTCAAAACTGTTCAAATAGTGATGAACTTTTGCTGGACTGTAACAGCTCAGGCTGGAAACTGAATATATTAATTCTAGAGTGAAAAAAAGTGTCCACATATACCAAGCCTGCATTGGAGAAGATTCGAGAATAATCTTCTGTCAAATATATTTATAGCTCTGGGATTGGTTTCTTTAACTCCAGTCAGTCAGCTGCAGCTTGTAAGACAGAATGCTGAAGAATAGCAATGATATCTCATGTGAGACTGGCCAAAGATTTTACTACCCAGTAGAAAGGAATAAAGACTCCAAAATGGATAGCGTCACTGTAACAGGGAAATTTAAGGTTTTGTTTGATATCTCAAAAGACTTATGTAGGCGTATATATAGTATGTCTCATTCCTGAAACAAGTTTATATTTACCCTGTTGAAGGAACAACGCTGAGTAAAAAAGGGTCCATACTACTTTGAAACTAACCAAATGCTAGGTTGTGTTTTCCCTTTTTTATCTCTAGGCAGACATATACATCAGAAAGACACATGACTCAAGCACAAACAAATCAAATCCTCGTGTGTGTGTGTGTGTGTGTGTGTGTGTGTGTGTGTGTGTGTGTGTGTGTGTGTGTGTGTGTGTGTGAGAGAGAGAGAGAGAGAGAGAGAGAGAGAGAGAGAGAGAGAGAGAGAGAGAGAGAGAGAGAGAGAGAGAGAGGGAGGGAGGGAGGGCAGAGAGCGAGATTCCTCTCCCCTAGACATAATTTTAGCCAAACTAAATTAGGGTTTTTTCAAAGCAAACATAAACCATAGACTTGTGAAAAACAAAAACAAAAATCAAGCTTTTCTTGTCTTGACCTGTAACTGAGTGTCCTTTTAGTACCATCTGCTTCAAGAAAACATAGATACCACTTTTATCACCATATAAAAAGCACATTTTTAATTCCAGGCTACATTTTTAAAAGTCTCAACTTTGTTCTAAATCAAAAGACAGAGAACACTGTAGTTTCCTTTTTAACCAAAGCAGCAAGTTGAAAGGTTTAATATCTTCAGAAGGATGTGGTAACTGCAAGATTTTTAATGAATTAAGATGTGGTATGTCAAAATATTTAACATATAACAACAAATTATAAATATCTGGGTAGTTTGTGAACACTATAATCTATTGTAATGGTTATTTCTAGTCCAGTGATTCAGAAAACCTACTGAAGGTCTGTCAATATATATATATATATATTTAATCCTAGCATATTTTGATAAGGTTTTTAAAACTAATTTCTTCCAAGAAACTATAGAAACTGTGTTATGAAGGTGTGGATAATTTTCTGACAAACAGCCACCGCTTCCAAACAAAATAGCAGTTTTGATAGAAATAGCCATTTCTGGTGAAGCCTAAAAAAATTCTGTGCAAGCGTTATCAAGTCATTAATATTATAATATTTCAATACTATAATGTTCAGCACAACTATAAATATACATTCTTGTCACCCAGTTTCCTTTTCTGTCTACAGAGCACTCTGGGACACACAGTCTCCAATAGCTATGGTTACCAACCTCCAGTTGGAACCTGGAGATCAGCCAGAATTACAACTGATCTCTAGACTATGGAGAGCAGTTCCTTTGGAGGAAATGCCAGCTGTGGTGTGATATCAGATGAGCTTCTCAGAATCCACACAGCCAGAACTACCCGTAATCTTCAGGAATTTCCCAACCCAAAGTTGGCATTGATAGCTCACGAGTTCCAATCAGTCCCAATTTCAGGTACAAATTCCTCAAAATTAAATCCTTTCCATGAAAATCCATACTTCTGTGAACTTAGCTTGCTTGCTTACAAATGGAAAAATCAAAAAATGTGCATCTACTTGCAAAAAAAAAATTAAACTAAGATCAAAAAGTAGTGTAAAGGCACAAGATGATTGGCCACATCTACAAGTCAGTACTCAACTAACTCCCATTTAACAAGGCAAGAACATTTCAGAATGCTAAGGAATGTAGTCAACTATTGATTGATTTGTGGTGGATGTAATGATTTATAATGTGTCTGAACCAACATGCAGTAAGTGACAGTCCTGATTGGAGCTCTTGAATGAAAGGTCAGTGCAGCCAAAGATTAAGTTGCATTTCAAATACAGCAGTGTACAGGTGCTTCCCATAAAGACGATATTTCTGAAGATGCTGTGACTGTAGGTCAAGAAAGCCAACAAAAGAACTCTGTCAAATTATGCCAAACCTGGAAACATGCTTATCTTATGTGATTGTTAAAAAAAAATTAGACAGGTCCACCAAAACACTGAAGCTCACTGAAAAACTTCAGCATATTTAATGAGAATCCCTGTCTGATGCCTAAAGCCTTGGTTTCTATTCTGACAAACATAGTTGCCTTGCAAATAACGCAGCATTCATTAGTGGCTGGGGCCCTAAAACCATCCAAAGTTAACAAGCCTTGCAATAAAAAAAAATTCAAGAATCATAAAACTTCCTACAAGAGGAATTTGCCTTTCCATCCTTCAAAGGCTTACACAATTACAGGAAGAGAAAGTGAGCTATAAAATGATTAATGTGACTTGGGGGTGTGAGAGTTTTAACCAAACAAGAATGATGGGCTTGCCAGATAGAGGGCATGAGGCCCAATAAAGACAGCTTTAAAAAGTTTCCAAGATATCAACAGAAACTCAGTCTGATCCATAACTCAAGATTACATTGACCAAAGAGTGCATCAGTCACAATATTTTGTGAGCCCCAAACAAGAATTGTGTTAATTTCACACCATTACCTTCCACATAATTCTGTATTATAATGATCTCACTTTAAAGCAAATGCAAGATTCTACCTCTAGTTTAGAAATCAGTCTTCTAAAATTTAAAAACAAGGGAGTCAAGACTCAATGATTTGAGAGCGGAACTTCTTAGGATTCCCCAACTCATTTTCTCCAACTTTATTCCAGTTATTTCCTCACACAACATTGCATTTTGTTCCAGTTTAAAGCTGCATCTATGAGCACACTTATCAAGAAGACAGTCCCACTAAACACAATGTGATTAATTTTGGAATAAATATAAATGATCAAGATAGAGATCTGCTTTCTGAAAGGCTATCTTTGACCTGTCATTTTCTTACTAAGTGAAACAATAGGATGAACCTGCCTAGCACAAAACTGGAAATGGTTGTTATATCCTTGCACACACACACACCCCAGTATTACTGCATTGAAATCTCAGTAATTAGTTCTGCATGAATCTTTCTCAACTTTGATTTGGGGATAGAAAAATTTGCAGTAGTTTTCCTGTGTGGCGCAGAAAATTTTCTGCTGCTTAAACCATAATAAATTATTGTACATTCACAATAGCACCAGTTTAGTTTGTTTCTATTGTTATTGAAGCTTTGCCTTAGCATCTTCCTTCTGCTTTATTTACTGTCTGTTCTACCTGTCTTTGCTCACTTTGACTGGAAAGAGACACAGTAGATCCACCATGACAGGGCCATGACCTCACTTGTCACACAGAACAGTTCTGCCCCCTCTCTTCAAGAAGCTAGCTCCTTAAAAAAATACTATTTTGAGTGGAATTATAGTTTCAATTTCTGCATTCACAGGAACTCTTGTTAAAGACCTATCCATCTGACTGTCACTTCCAAACACACACACACACACACCCTTTAAATAGACTTTAAAACAAATTTCTCTATTTAGCATCCTACATCTTTTAAAGGTTCAAACTACACATGATGATAAAATCCATTCACATTTCTTCATGTGCCCATTCACATGTAAAATGAGGAGACATTTTCATATATTAAAAGCAGTCCATGGTTATTAGAAGCTAAGCTCTTCGAGGGTTCAGATGCCCCTGTCATCTGAGGCTAGATGGGTGGCATCCCAAGAAAGGGCTTTCTCAATTGTGGCACAGAAACTTTGAGACTCCCTTCCCCCGGAGAGTCATCTTTCTCCCTAGACATTTTTTGTTTTAGGTGCTGCAGGTTTTCCAGGCTGCGTGGCCATGGTCTAATCGGTGTTTGCACCTAATGTTCTGCCCCCATCTATGGCTGGCATCTTCAGAGGCATGTCACGGTAAGATGCCAGCGACAGATGTGGCCAAAACGTTAGGAGCAAAAACTACCAGATGACAGCTATACAACACAGAAAACCTACAACACCCAGTTGCTTCCATCTGTGAAAGCCTTCAACTACACAGTGGCGTAGGAGGTTAAGAGCTCGTATATCTAATCTGGAGGAACTGGGTTTGATTCCCCGCTCTGCCACCTGAGCTGTGGAGGCTTATCTGGGGAATTCAGATTAGCCTGTGCACTCCCACACACGCCAGCTGGGTGACCTTGGGCTAGTCACAGCTTCTTGGAGCTCTCTCAGCCCCACCTACCTCACAGGGTGTTTGTTGTGAGGGGGGAAGGGAAAGGAGATTGTAAGCCCCTTTGAGTCTCCTTACAGGAGAGAAAGGGGGGATATAAATCCAAACTCTTCTTCTTCTTTTTCTTTTGTTTAGCATACCCACAACAACTGTTATTGTCCTCCTCCCTGGTATTTGGTGTTATACTGTTATTGCACATATAGCTTATTTTAAATGTTTTATGTGTAAAATGTTTTAAATGTTCAATGTTCACTGCCTTGGGGACCCTATCTGTGTAGAAACACAGCACAGAAATGTTCTAAATGAATAAACCCCTACCCCTTTTCCAAATCACAGTACCCTGTTTCTTTTTAGGCATTTCTCACTAATCTCTACTCTGACACCAAAAGCAGAACAGGATAGAAGAAAAATCAGTGCACAGCAATATAAGGTTTATCTCTGTTTTGAAGATGACATGAATAAATGCATGCTGTTCAGCACATCAAATCTGGTTGAACCCTAAAATCACACACCATATAGTGGTTTCTAAAAATATACTACTCTGATTCCTCCCCTCACACCCCTAAAAGGAGGAACAATTTATGAGCCAGGCTCTAATGACATACCTCCAACAGCTTGTGGGGGAAAAAATCATTTAAAATATTACGATTTAGTGAATCTGCTCTACCATTCAACCCTTTTAAGGCCTTACTAAGTTGCTGGGTCACTTGACTTTCTTTTCCATTTTGATGATCACACTCCAAGCAGATAGCTATACAATCTGCATGCACCTGCAGGGCCCTTTGGTAATGAGCAAATCTGATGTAAAGGCTACTATTCTTAACCATGGAATCACACCCAGTAGTTTCTGATTTTAGTAAACTTAAGAAACTACTTGGTGTGATTCCCTGGTTAAGAATATTAAAAGAGAAGGGAGTACAAGATGGATGGGAGTTTCTTAAAAGTGAGATCTTGAAGGCACAATATCAAACAGTTCCAATGAGGAGAAAAGAAACCAGGGTAGATGTCTAAAGAACTCTCCAGAGAGCTAAGGCATAAAAGAGACATGTACAAGAAATGGAAAAGAGGAGAAATTACTAAAGAGGAATTCAAACAAATAGCCAAGACATGTAGGGAGAAAGTCAGAAAAGCTAAAGCTCACAATGAGCTCAGACTTGCGAGAGATGTTAAAAACAATTTTAAAAGCTTTTTTGGAAGGAAGGAAGGAAGGAAGGAAGGAAGGAAGGAAGGAAGGAAGGAAGGAAGGAAGGAAGGAAGGAAGGAAGGAAGGAAGGAAGGAAGGAAGGAAGGAAGGAAGGAAGGAAGGAAGGAAGGAAGGAAGGGAGGGAGGGAGGGAGGGAGGGAGGGAGGGAGGGAGGGAGGGAGGAAGGAAAGAAAGAAAGAAAGAAAGAAAGAAAGAAAGAAAGAAAGAAAGAAAGAGAGAAAGAGAGAAAGAAAGAAAGAAAGAAAGAAAGAAAGAAAGAAAGAAAGAAAGAAAGAAAGAAAGAAAGAAAGAAAGAAAGAAAGAAAGAAAGAAAGAAAGAAAGAAGGCAGAAGTACTCAACACCTTCTTTGCCTCGGTTTTTTGTCTCTGTTTAAATTCATTTTGTTAGTTTTGGCCCAGCTCTCTAATCTGTCCAGATCATTTTGAATTCTGACACTGTCCTCCTGGGTATTAGCTACCCCCCTAATTTAATAACATCTGCACATTTGGTTAACATCCCCTCTATTTCAATATCCAAGTCATTCATAAAAATATTGAATAGAACTGGGACCAGGACAGAACCCTGTGGCACTCCACTACTCACTTCTCTCCAGGATGAAAATGAGAAATTGATTTGGGTTTGGCCAGTCAACCAATTATAAATCCATCTAACAGTTGCATTGTCTAGTCCATATCTTTCCAGCTTTCTTTCAGAAATATCATGGGGCAAAGTCCTTGTCAAAGGACTTACTATCCATAGCATTCCCTTCATCTAACAAATTTGTCACTCTATCAAAAAAAGAGATAAGATTAGTCTGGCATGACTTGTTTTTGAGAAACCCATGTTGATTTTCAGTGATCACGTTATTCTTTTCCAAGTGCTTACAGACTGTCTCCTTAATGATCTGCTCTAGAATATTTCCTGGTATTGATGTCAGACTAACTGGGCAGTAGTTGTTTGGGTCCTCTTTTTTCCCCTTTTTGAAGATGGAGACAACATTAGCTGTCCTCCAGTTATCCTGTTCTCCAGGAGTTCTCAAAGATAACAAGCAGTTCTGAGATTTTTTCTGCCAGTTCTTTTAATACCCTGGGATGTGGTTCATCAGGCCCTGGAGATTTGAATTCATTTTAAGTATTCAGGTATTCCTGTACTAGCTCTTTATTTATTCTGTGCTGAATTTCCCCTGCTATATCTTCTGATCCATTTCTCCCTAGTTGAGCACTGTTTTTCTTTTGGGAAATGTAAGATTCTGCACTTAGGCAGAAAAAATGAAATGCACAGATATAGGATGGGTGACACCTGGCTTGACAATAGTACAGGTGAAAGGGATCTGGGAGTGTTAGTAGACCACAAACTGAACATGAGTCAGCAGTGTGATATGGCTGCCAAGAAAGCCAATGCAATTCTGGGATGCATCAATAAGAGTATAATGTCTAGATCAAGGGAAGTAATTGTACCACTATACTCAGCATTGGTCATACCTCACCTAGAGTACTGTGTTCAGTTCTGGGCACCACAATTTAACAACGATATTGACAAGCTGGAATGGGTCCAGAGGAGGGCAACCAAAATGGTAAAAGGTCTGGAATCCATGCCCTACGAAGAGAGGCTTAGGGAGCTGGGGATGTTTAGTCTGGAGAAGAGAAGGTTAAGGGAGGACATGATAGCTATGCTTAAATATTTGAAGGGATGTAATGTCAAAAAGGGAGCAAGTTTGTTTTCTGCTGCCTCAGAGACTAGGACACGGAGTAATGGATTCAAGGTGCAGGAAAAGAGATTTCACATAAATGTTAGGAAGAACTTTCTGACTATCAGGGCTGTTTGACAGTGGAATTCACTGCCTTGGAGAGTGGTGGAATCTCCTTTGGAGGTTTTTAAACAGAAGCTGGATGATCATACATCAGGAGTGCTTTGATTGTGCGTTCCTGCATGGCAGGGGGTTGAACTTGATGGCTCTTGTGGTCTCTTCCAACTCTATGATTCTATGATTAAACTTCAATGAAGAATCAGAGAAGCATATATGATATTTGTTCCCTATCTGCTTGTACTGACAGATTTGAAACAGGCATCCTCCTACACATACACAGTGGTTGAAGGAGCAGAACCACCTCTGGTGCATCACAAAATAATTCCAGGTGAGGTGTGAAGGAACAAGCACCAAATTATTCCATTTGCATACTAAATCTTTAGCAAAACAGTGATTCTCAGCAATGTGACAGCTTAACTCATAATATGATTTACGAGTCTGGAGCAAGGTTTTGCTTTCCAGGGCTCACAGCCAAAATAAATTCTCCTCAACAAGCATAGATTTTCATTTGCTAAGACTATTTCACAGGGTGACTGCTCTTTTTCTTCACAACACGCCACCCCTCAGTCCTAAAACATCGAGCAAAAAGCCAAGCCAAGCTTTTTAAAAGTTAAGTAACTGAAATCCAGAACACAACAGTAAATGGAGTCAGCTATAATCAGTATCAATATAGCAGGTCAAAGTTCTTCTTCTGGACTATGGAAAACATAATATAGGAAATCTGCATAAAGTCAAAGCAACCAGTACTGATCAAGGAAAGATGTATGGTATGCTTATACAAGTGATTTAGATGTGGAATTTGCTGCCAGAATGCAGTGATGGCAAAATAATTTTACCCTCCTATGAATTTTACCCTACTATGAATACTTCCGTTAATCCAGTCAATATCTGAGCCTCAACAAAGTGAAAATGAACAAAGAAGAAGTCAATGACACTGCAGGTCCATGATCTTCTTCACCTGTGGCATAATTTGAAAAAACACATGCTGCAGAGAACAATATCTATATGCTGCAGAGAACAATATCTCTTGGTGGTCTACATGTGAAGATCACAAGTTGTTCACCACCTACACCAACCAATAATGAGGTCTGCTCTAAACAAAACTATATGAGCATCCTTTGTTGTTTGCTGAACAAATACCTGTGGTATTCAACCAATACTTTTATATTTATTGTTAAGGATATCTAGAGTTCAAAGGCATACCTGAAATTCAAAGAACCTTCTATTTTCAGACTATTAACACCCATTCAAGAGATGTTTTCATTTGGCGGCACAAAATCTGCTGAAGCACACAGCAACTGTCTAGAGAGCAGGACCCTCACGGATCATAAAGCCCTACAACTTCAATTAGTGGCATTTAAACTACTTGGATATAATCAAACACTTAACATCATCCCAGGGTTTAGAATGATCTCCTGCAATTCTATGCCCTGGAATAAATCTTAATGCTTTACTGGTAATATAATTTCAAGAAGGAAACATTCCCTTCTCTATGAGGTTACAAAGCAAAGAGGGAAATAGGATGGATAATGAAAAATGTAATGTTGCTGTTATTAACCTTCTGCAATTACCGCCTTAGACATACTTAGAAGGAAGCAAGTCTCATTGTTTCTGAGGAAAGGTAGAGAGGACTGAGCTGTCAAAGACTGAAAGAAACATTGGCCATGTTTTGGTACACCTGATTTGTTTTTCTTTTTAAGAGAGCTAATGATTAGAACACAGCATTTAACACCTACATGGTTAACTGTATCTCCAGTGGTTTCATTTTAACTACAGGTAATCTGTTACACACCTCATTCCCTATTGGGCACTCTAATTAGGGTGCAAACTGCTATACAAGTCTCTTGCCAGATTGATGAAGGAGACATCTTGCAAGGTGATCCAAAAGGCTGTGTTGATGCCATTAATCATTCATCTGTTAGAAAGAATACAAAAAGCTCTTCCATTTAAACAATTCCTCTAGAACATGACTTAAAGAAAATCCTTCTCCACTATTACTCTCCATCCCTGTGATAATGAAAATCAGAATTAACTGGTGTTTTTAATTATTTCATCAGTTATGATTCTCCCATTTACATCGAACAGTACAAAGCCTTCCATAATGGGCTTATTATAGTTGGCTTAGGCCAATAATGGCATCTTGCTTGGAAAGGAGCAAGTTTTGATTATAAAATGTATATACCCTGTTTTTCAGCCCAAACAGAGTCACCAAGGTGGTTAACAATTAAAAGCAAAATATTATAAAGGTACATTCCTTTAGTGTGGTGTAGTGCTTGAGAATCTGATTTGGAGAACCAAGTTTGATATCTCATTCCTTCCCATTCCTGGGTAACCTTGGGCCAATCACAGTTCTCTCAGCACTCTGTCTGCCCACATCTACAACGACATCTAAGGCAGGGCTCAACAAATCCCAGGTGCCAAGGTGCCTAGAAATCACATTCTGGCACCTAATATTTTAAATAATGGTTTTAAATAATGGTGGAAATACAAAACTCATTTGTCATTTTGAATATGAATATGTTCTGCCATTATATGACAAAAATAAATATGCATGAAGCTATTTTTATTGCTTTCTTTATGTAAAGTTTAACTTCCACCATTCAGTAGTGGTACATGAAGTGTACTATATTTTGTATAATGGCTCAGATAACGTTTTTTTTTAAGAAGTGAGAAATTATGAGCAAGTGGAGAAATAAAAATTAGACTAGGATTAAAGTTCAGATTTTTATGGTGATGATTTATATACTTTCAACACTATTATTGCGATTTATTTATATACTTACAACACTTTTATGATAGCATTCATAAGATTATCAGAAATGGAAAAGACGTGAGAGTGAGGCTTTGTGGTAGCACTAAATAGAAAATATGGTAGCTAAATTATAAAAAACCTGAAGGCCGAGTCTACCTCCCATGTTTTTGAACTGGTTCCTAAATTCAAATAAAGTTTGTCAAGAGGGGCTAACATAATCTTTGAATACATTCGTCACAATTTTTTTTAAATTAACTGTCTTCAAAATTCTGTAGCCTTTAGTGATCACCTCAAAACCTTACATAACTAGAAGGAAAAAATGATACTACAGGAAAGCTCTGAAAGCCTCCTTGTGGTACGAGGAATGAATACTACAGGGCATAGACAGCAGTGCCATTTTGAATGTAGGTCTTAGTATAGATGAAAGGGGTAATAACAAAGTACAGACAAAAGAAAGTTGACAAATGGAGGCCAAAATTTTGGATATGGAAGACTGCTCCTCATCAATCTCTTCTGCCCTTGCAGCAGAAGCCAGACCCATGGCCCACCACAGAACTCAGTGACCTAGAGAGTACATTTAGGACGACACTGGCAGAAAAGTCGCACTGAACCCAACAGAGCATGATATAGAGCCAATTGGAAAACTTACGAAGGGGTGATGACAGTGGCAAAGAAACATTATTCCTTTGCAACCAATGCATTGGCTAGTTCACAATCATCCCAGTTGTTCAAAGTATCTCAATATCTCCTGACTCTTAAGCAAGAATCTTTATTGCCTCAGGAACAGATAATTAGCTGTGACACCTTTGCAAAGTTCCAGCTTAATAAAATAACAAATAAGACTCTGATCTTAATGCTAGCTGTAAATATACGCTAGGCAGAAAAAAGTAGACACTGTCTGGTCTACATATGGGCCACTTTGATCCCATTACTGTGATGGGCATTGACAGCATCTTAGGATCTGTGAAGGCCACCATTTAGACACGGGGTCCTTGCTCATGCTGGCTGATAAAATCAGGTAAGAGCCACATTAATGGGCCGTTCATATCAGTCATCAATCAGTCACTAACTATCTTCCCTTGGCCCGTTCAAGTTATCCACCCACTATTTAAAAGCTACCCTTAAACAAAAATGATGCCACCAGTTACTGACCAGTCTCTAATCTGCCCTTTCTAGGCAAAGAGATTGCAAGAGCAGTAGAAGACCAACTCCAGATCTTCTTAGATAACTCATGCTCCATGGACACTTTCTACTCTGGTTTCAGGCCAATCTATGGGACAAAGGTGGGGTTTGTGGCTTTAGTTGATCACCTCTGTCTGAATACAGAAAAAGACCATGCTACTTTGCCATTTCTGCTGGATCTACCTGCAGCCTTTGATATACTAGAGTAGTGGTTCTCAACCTTCCTAATGACACGACCCTTTAATACAGTTCCTCATGTTGTGGTGACCCCCAACCCTAACATTTATCCATTTTACAGATGGAGAACACTGACGCAGAGAGTCTTAGATGACCCCTGTGAAAGGGTTGTTCGACCCTCAAAGGGGTCGTGACCCACAGGTTGAGAACCGCTGTACTAAAGCATTCTACCCTATTCAGGAGTAGATGTGCCTAGGACTGATTTAAATTGTTCCTAAGGATAGGACTGAACGGTTGCCGCTGGAAACCAGGTATTATGAGTGTGGCGTTCCACAGGGTACAATCTTATCCCCAATGTCATTCAATGTTTCTCTAAAGCCTTTAGAAGAAATAATTTGTAGCTTTCAAACACCATGTCATCAACATAGCTTGCTGGGTAACTAGTTGATTGAGAAGATGGAGGTCTTGAAAGGCAGTGCGCTTTGAACTTTGGTTGGGATTCAGCTGATCTTTGCAAATTGACAACATCAACAATTGCTCACATACATGCTTCTCTGCCCTAGGATGACTGAAAAACCACCACCCTCCTGACTTTCTGCAAACTTTGGAAAACTGATTTATTTAGGAGGGCTTATTACATGAGTAATATGGTTGTACTGAAATGAAATGCTTCAGAAAGATGATTTTGTAAAATAAGGCCTGTAGATTATACTACTGTGCACTATCTGTTGCTGCAAGTATGCTCCAACTACCGTGTTTCCCCGAAAATAAGACAGGGTCTTATATT
Source organism: Sphaerodactylus townsendi (assembly GCF_021028975.2). NCBI lineage: Eukaryota > Metazoa > Chordata > Lepidosauria > Squamata > Sphaerodactylidae > Sphaerodactylus > Sphaerodactylus townsendi. Next base: position 50,455,817 of record NC_059426.1, read on the forward strand.
AAATTTTGCACCAAAAGATGCATTAGGGCTTATTTTCGGGGTAGGGCTTATTTTAGGGGAAATAAGGTAAATATGGTACCTTCACAATTCATTAAGGCAGGCTCTCGGCAGGCCCACTGCTTCACTGTCACGTGTGATGCAAGATGCATCCTCATTGGCAGGGAGCACCCTCCTGGATCACACCATCCTGATCTGTTACGACCAGTAGGGCTTATTTTTGGAGTAGGGCTTATATTTTAAGCCTCCTCCAAAAATCCTGAAAAATCACGATAGGGCTTATTTTTGGGGTAGGTCTTATTTTTGGGGAAATATGGTAAATTATTTAATGTGTCATGTTTAAATGCTTATGCTGTGTTCCAGCTCTGTATCAAATTTCTGCATGTTTTCACATTTCCACAATCTAAGTTATATCATAGTCAGGGTGGATAAAAATCAGATATTTTAAAAAATCCAAAAGCCAGACTTTATTTAAATCAGATTTTAAAATAAAATACTTTTTGAGGAAAAATCTATCTAAAGATAGTTTTCTATTTAAGATACATGATAGTCCAAAGGTTATTCATCATGAAACAAGGATTAGTAGCACAAGGCTGTATATTCATGCAATGTTTAAATTATTTGATAAATGAATTCCATTAATCCATTCTCAAAGTCATATTTTTCCAGAGGTTTTTGTAAGGTTATTTTGGGCAATTTTTTTGCAGATATCATAAGATGCTTGGTTTTGCATTTATTAAAACTGTGAGCTTGTGTCTCTTAACATAACATTCTTCTTCCTCACAGCAAAATGTTATAAAATAAACACATAGAGCTGATGAAAAGACCTAAATCCCATTGTTCCTTTGCAAATCTATGCAGAATCCACCCCTTATCTCTTAAGTACTAAATTAAGTACTAAGAAGTTCAATGAATAGAAGATTGTCTGGAGTGGAATAGATCTGCACAAGGAGCTAAGTGTAAGGTGAGAGGAGAAGGAAGTAAAAATGAGAATGAAATCTTTTGAGCAGAGCACTCCACACACCTTGGTACCTTGGAACTTCAGTTATCGTTGATGTCAGTTTTCATCGGTTTTGGTTTTCGTTGATTCTTTGGTTGGAAATTTTGTCTCGGATTTCGTTGATCGCTTCGGTTTTCATTGGCACGCGCACACTAATTTTGCAACAAAAACTGGTGACCCCCATTGCTTGCCAATGGGAGCCTCAGTTTTTGTCGGTTTTGGTTTTCGCCGAGGTTTCCAGGACAGATTACCAACGAAAACCAAGGCTCCACTGTATAGCCTGGGGTTTATCACATCATTCTCTTCCAGGAGGAGAAAATCTATAATGACAGCAGGCTGGAAAAGACACTTACTGTGGGAAAATTTTAATTATGTTTCTCTACTTATGGGTAAGACAGGCTGGCATGCATGCAAAATGCAAACACTGCAACAAAGAAATGTGATACCTAGTGGTACAAATGAAACTGGAGATAGTACCCCTCACAATAATTTCATAATTATGTATCTATGTATTTCTACCAGCAAAACCAAAAACTAGGGGATTTTTCAAACACCATTCAACGATCTACCAGATGCTACAAACTCCTTCCCTTCCCCTCACCTCCAGTTTTTGGGATGAGTCAAACCACCAGAACAGATACATACCAATTTAACTGCAAATGAATTCCAACTGGACACATGCAAATGTGCCTCGCCCCTCCCCCCTGACAGGAAGACTAAACAGATACCCAACCAAACAAATCATTCCACACTGTGCCACAGATAGAAATACATCCAATTGTGATATGGCTCTGAAGATGTCAGTCACAGATACAGGTGAAATGTTAAGAGCAAAACTACCATATCACAGCCACACAGCCCAGAAAACCCACAACACCAAAATAAGTAATTTTTTGATATAACTGTAAAACTAATCTTAAGGGTTACAATTTTAAAAGGTTATTATTCTATATATGAAACTTTCATCTGGTTGTAAATGTTAAGATTATAACAGCAAGAATGAGTCTTATGTGGAAAGCCATGATTTAAATCTAGTCTTACTGTCCAGTAATTCAAACCAAACTGATTGCACTGTTCATTGGATGACCTAGTTTATTAATTGTGTCAGTCTCAAATAGAAAGAAAGAAAGAAAGAAAGAAAGAAAGAAAGAAAGAAAGAAAGAAAGAAAGAAAGAAAGAAAGACAGACAGACAGACAGACAGACAGACAGACAGACAGACAGACAGACAGACAGACAGACAGACAGACAGACAGAAAGAAAGAAAGAAAGAAAGAAAGAAAGAAAGAAAGAAAGAAAGAAAGAAAGAAAGAAAGAAAGAAAGAAAGAAAGAAAGAAACTTGCCTGTGTCTTCTGTAAGTCTGGACACCAAATGTGGATTTAAAAAGAATTTTAAAAGCAATAAGACAATTTGTCTGTTTGCTCTTCTGTTTTCTCTTTGATAGAAGGACAGATATTGTTTTATTGATAAACTTAGAACATTTTTTATTCCACCCTTCTTTGCAAGAAGCTCAGGGCAACATACGCTGCTCTCCCTTTCTTCATTCATAACCCAGTGAGCTAGATTCAAATGAGAGAGGATGACTGGTTCATGGTCCCAGTTAACTCCACAAGTTGCAAAGCCATACAAAGTTCCAGGAAAAGACTTTCCTGGGCTACCTCTCTCCAAAATAAGAAATTATCTGGGAGAAAAAAAATGAATGAGATTATCTACAGTTAATGTGTGTGCTTCACACCCTCCATGAGAAACGTATAGTCTACTCTAAATGATAAAGAGCTCTGTAAGGAATGCTGTGTGAATTTAACAGGTGTATTTGCAAAAGTTTGTTATCATACATTAGCAAGAGAGCCAGTTCCCTGTTGAGGATATATCTGGGTTTGCTTCTGTGTAATGTGCGGCACAGCCCCGTGGCTCTGCCCTTTTAGGACATTATCTTAACTCTGGAATCTCAATGATTTTCAGTCACAAAGCTAAATCATTTTGCTCTAAAATTATTCCTTTGCAGACTATATTTCTAACATTACACTTTTAGTCCCAAGGAGACTATTCTCCTTTTTCACTGCCAGTTTAGTAGAAAACGGCAAAACAAACACCTTCATTTTTAACAAAAAATACAATTACACTCACTTGGATTCTTAAAATGTGTTCCATTGCTCCCAGAAGTGGTTGTCTTCATCGCCATCATTCCACACACATACAAAAGAACTAATCTTCCAAATGCGTATTTTCTACAACTCACTGGCTAGGGCTGTCCAGCTTTAAAGTTCCCACTAGGGTTTCTTAAACTGTAGTTGTCCAAAGCTCTCTGAAGCTTTATAACAACCACCAGAGAGTACCTCTTGAAAATAACAATGCTTTCTTCACTAAAGAAATTATTGTTGGCATCACTCTATTATTTCAGCGAACACAAAATAAAAGCAGACTCTGTAACTTGATGAAGTACCAGCTACATTTGAGGATGCAGCAGCTGCCATTAAGCCACAAACCAACACACAGGCATGATCTTTAAGCAGTACATCTAACCCCGTATCAGACTGTGGCAAATCCCTTAGAAGTCTAGTTTCTGCCATCCTCATTTCTGTCATAACTGCTACAATGGTGAAACTGCATGTCTGAAAAGTCAGACTCACCCCCCCCCCCCAAAAGAAACCTTAAGTTAATTTAAATTAATTAGCAAGAGCATTCCACTGAAATCCACGCTGAATCCTAGTTATGTTCCATGTGCACATCAAAGTATGTCAGGGGTTGTATCCATCCAATTCGTCATTGGATACTGTCTGCTATTGTAGGCATTCCCAACTTTGTTGGCCTAGCAGGCACTTTTTAAATTTTTGAAAACACACAGTAGATGCCACAGCAAAATAGCTGCCATGAGTCTATGATAGAGGGAGCTATTCCCAGAAGGGCTAAGCCTCTTGGGCTTTTCCGAACATTTGCTGCTTCATACAGGTGAAGGACAGCCAGGTTTCGCTCTTTGCTTTGGGAAACAGATGATCTGGAGAAGGAAAGGGTGTACAGGAAACACATTGGTGGACCCCAAGCTGGGAATCAATGTGCTACAAAAACTGTTTTTTTTTCTTGACCACACAGGAGGAATCCAGTTGCAAATGGTCACTATAAAGCAATGTCTAACAATGTATGGATGCAGCCCTGATTTTTGGATGAATAGTTAACGTACAGAATCTTTCTCCCAGCTCTAAGCAGGCAGCCTAACCCTAGTCTTCCTTGTTCTCCCTTTTATTGACATCATCATATTGCAAACGTACATTAATCCCACTTCTCTACATTTCAAGAATTAACACCTCTTCAATTTTAGCCAGGGTACTCAACAACTGAGGTTGATTAATTCTATCAAGGGGTTAATTCAACAGATCAGAGAGCTCAGCAATTGACTTAACCGTTCCCTTATGAGAATGATAGTTATTTCAGTTCAGCAAAGAGGAAAACTGAATTATTTTATATTCAGTTTATAGCAACTGATTCCGCCATGGACATATCTTGAATCACAGGGAACAGCTTTGTTAAAATCCAATCAATAATTCAATTTTAATTAGTGATTAATGAATCAATCAAACACATTTCATTAACTGCTTCATGCTTTCAGCCCTGGTTTAGTCAATTTTGAAATACCCCGCCTTCAAACTTTCAAGCAAAAGAACATTCCCTAAGCATCACTGAACTTACTTTCTTCAAATGTAAAATGAGAAATTTTACACATCTGCCTATCAATAAATAATCCCCCCCATCATAATAACTACCTGTATTTCAAACCAAAGTCCTAGAAAAGTCCATTCACGTTTTATTGAGTAAAAGGTGGAGAGGGAATTCAGAATGTGAATCCTTTGAGAATGACATCCTTTCTGGAAACTAACCGGCATTTATAGCAGGCAACAATGCTCCTCTTGAGTTAAAATTAGGAGAAAAAGAGGAGACGGTTGCCGAGATTCAAAGCTCCGTGGAGCTCCAATATGCTTACACAGGTCTGCCAGGGCACAGGCTGTTCCATTCTTTACAACACTAGGGAACGTTCCAGAAGCATCATGGGAATTTCATAAAATCTAAAAATCTGAGGCAGCATCTGTTTGCCTGGTTTCCATCGCATGTTCTGTGCAAGGACCAAAATCACCGCTGGACTCCAACAGTCCCCCCAAATTAGGAAGCTATTCAAAATTAACTGGCTATTTGACTTTAATGATCAAAACTATGCAACAGTATGTTCAAGCTAAAACATCTGGCAGGGTTGGGTTTTTTTTAACTTATTGCTATTGAAGTCAATAGAATTAAATCCGTTTAATATACATAAGTTGCCTTCGCTATTCAGCTATCCCCAGTAACTTTTTATATGACAAAAGCCACTACCTGAGTTCGCCTGTTAAAACACGGCAGGGAGAAAATTGTTCCACAGGGGCTACTTCTGCTGTTCACTTGCAAGTTACACACTCATAGGCTGCACTAGATACTATGCAATAGGATCTAATACGGTTTTGCAGAACATTAGCACAGCATAGCCTAAGTTCTTCAAACACAGAATCCTGCTGGAAATTGAACAGCTGCCTTTCTGTGGCAAAACGCCTCGATTTCTTTCTTTCTCTATCTCCACATCATGGTCTCATGCTTCCCCAGTCTACCTTCTTCATCCAGTGGTTTCAATCCAGCAATTCTTTCAAAACACAGTCATTGTTCCAATCAGATTTTTGATACTGACTCGTGTGTTTGCTTTTCCTTCTTTCTACTTCATGTTTTCATTCGGCAGAATTTGGTCTTCTCACATCCCATCTTAGTTTCCGGGATCCAGAAACTTTTCCTTTGTCATCCACACAGCTGTCTTCATGTACCCATTTTCTTTCCAAGCTTGCCTTCCAATAAGCAATTTGTTACTAAAATACAGCCTACATTTTCTTTCTCTGCAGAGAACCTTTATCTTACTGTTACCTACCTGTAGAAAAATCACAAAGCCAGTACATCTGTTCAGACCTTTACTTTGTTACTATTTAATTGAACAACTTGCTTGAACCAAGCCAAAACAAACAAACTAACCTCAGTTTTCACCTCCCACCAATGTTAGGACTCTACTTGGATTTCAAAATCTCACAACTGTTTGGTCATGGCTTCATCCCGATTCAAAGCCTTCTCTCTCGCAATGTATAGCTCAGACATTTTGAAAAGTACTCATGATTTGCCCCCAAATGGGAACTTTTTACAAACAATAGAAGACATGATACTGATCAGCCTAAGACCTGAAACTGCAGAATGAATTCCCAGTATTGAAAACGTTAGCCACAGAATAATAAGTATTTCAAGAACTCAAGCCAGTGAAGATATGTGAAGAAAAGAAGGGAGTTGCACCAAGGCAAAACAAACATAACAAAACAAATGGTGCAGAGGGGTTCTTTTTAATAACATCCCTGTACATAAATTAAGGGATAAGTCTTGATTAGGAACAAGTCTGCACAACTCCTTGTCACCACTCCTCAAATGCTTCCCATCTCACTCAACAATGTGCTGGTATTATGTCTGGCCAACAAATACCACTAAGGGTGCTCATAAATGACTACATTTACTTGCTTTCATTTTATAGATACCAACAAAAGAATCTTTAAATGTGGGAATAGTAAGCACTTATACTCAAATATACACAAAGACACTGCTACATACAGTTGACCAAAGCAGGAGAACTCAGAAACTGCCAGTATCAAATGTTGAAAAGTGCTTCAGTTCATATGTATTTCCTCAGCATGAGATTAGTGTTCCATATCACCACATAGAAGAAAAGCAGCAGAGGCAGCATACGCCTAAATGGTTCCTAATAAGCTGTACAAACACAAACCAGAAGGTACAGCTGTCCCATCATCTCACCCTGGGCTTAAAAGAGGGTTTGACTCATCTCTATCTCACAGATATGGAGAGCGTGTTTGCATCCTGGTTTGTTAACAAAAAGAGGTACAGATGAAGCATCTAATTTCTCCCTTGGTGAAAAATAAAAATGTCTCTAAGACAAGGTGGTTTAAGCTTACTCTTCTGCTACAATCACGAAGATGCAACATTAATTGAAGAAGCCACACGCCAAAAGTTAGGTTGATACACCATAATTATAACAGGTTCCTGTTAAACATCTGCCAACACTTCTCCTTTCTCTCATTCACCTACACACTCACATAAGTGCTGTTATAAGTGCCATTATCAGCTACCCAGATCTGATGATAGAGACAAAAACGTTACAATTACTTTTTCCTGTTGTACAGTAACCATTTTTAATGAACACAGATCATTCTACTTCTTCTACCACCACTGTCGCCCAACTTTATCCTTCAAAACAGGAAAGAATATTGTCAGCGTAATGAAAATAAAGCTAAGAGAGGTCAAAGATCTGTTAAAAATATTTTTTAATTAACAAATAGAACATGATAGGGGGGAAAGCCTTCACACTGTAGAATACAGCACGTTCTATGAACTGTTGCAACTAGCAAATATATATATTCAAGATGATTCAAGAAGTCTATAAAGGAAGAAGAAAAATTTACTCCCAAAGTCAGAGATAAAGGAAGCAGACACATAACATCTTAGAAGCAATTGCTACAAGACATAGAGCTTGTTTGAATGTCCTTGCTGATCCAGAAGTAATGAAGTAGGAGGGAACATGACCCTAGGGCACAAGTCAACAGCCTACCATAATGCATACATATGGTGTGCAGCAGCCAGCATCTGTTTGGTCTTCCATGTACAAGGCAGTTAAAAAAAGAACGCAAAATAGTATGCCAAAAATATAAACCAAGGCTGCAATCCTGATACAGGTAAGCTGCTTAAATTCTATCAACTTCAGTTGGGATTTCAGGAGCCCAGGAGAAGCATTACAGCCTAGTCTTACATGGAAATCCTCCTGTCAGTGAAAGTTTGCTGCCTTAATGGCTGTCATTATACTGAATACTGTCAGAGAATTAAGCGGATGCTTTAGAAAAACAGCAGATATATGAAACAGAATGTACACAGGAAACCAAGAAAGGCCAAATATCTGAACAGAAAAATACAAGTAATGCAATCTGATTCAGCAAAAACAACAGGCATCTTATTGAAGAAGAAGAAGAAGAAGAAGAGGAGGAGGAGGAGGAGGAGGAGGGTTGGATTTATATCCCCCCTTCCTCTCCTGTAAGGAGACTCAAAGGGGCTTACAAATTCCTTACCCTTCCCCCCTCACAACAAACACCCTGTGTGGTTGGTGGTGCTGAGAGAGCTCAGAAGAACTGTGACTAGCCCAAGGTCACCCAGCTGGTGTGTGTTGGAGTGCACAGGCTAATCTGAATTCCCCAGATAAGCCTCCACAGCTCAGGCGGCAGAGCGGGGAATCAAACCCGGTTCCTCCAGATTAGTATACACCTACTCTTAACCACTACGCCACTGCCGCTCCTTGAACCTTGAAGTCTTGAACCTTAAAGGCTAACAAAAAAAATGATCATGCTATGAGCTGCCCATGGTCTAGACCCCTGTTCCTTGGTTGCATAGCATGTGGGATCCACTCATGTATCTGAGCAGGCTCCAGCGATACCAACCTAAGCAGAGCTATATGGTTCTAAAAACTTAGAACTGTATATAGGAGGGCCTTGTGGCTCACAAAACCTAATGCTAGATTAAAAATGAACTATCTTTCAAATGACGCAAGGCTTTGTTTATTATTTAGTACAATAATGCAGTGCTATTTACTCGTGTGTGGGTGTATAGTGCCATCAAATCACAGTCAAAACAAAGACACCAGCAACGGTCTTTCAAGGCAAGTGAGAAGCAGACAAAATTTTCCATTGCCTTCTTCTAGAGTCTTCCTTGGTGGTATCTCTTCAGGTACCAAACCTTCTGAGATCTGATGAGATTGGGCTACCTTATGCCGCCTTCCATCTCATTCCTCTTGTTAACTGTATTACTCTTTGAGTCTTCCTATCATTCATCCAGGCTATAATCTGTCTGAACAACTTGTTGGTTGATATGAAAAGCAAATTCTACAATTAGTCCATTAAGCTCTCATGCAAACATTCATTAGCTTATCATCTCAATGCTACTCTGTGCACCTCTTTTATGAGGATATTTCATACTTTTCACAAAGCAAAGATTGTATTTTAACTTCTACGCAGAGAGATACAGTGCAAAAAAATAGTGGGGAAAACCTTTGGCATTTACCTCTGTAATCCTAAGAACACTTCCCTGGGAGTAAGGCACACTGAATAAAATAGGAGTTACTTCCGAGAAGACTCACTTAATTTTGCTCCGCAGATCCATCTCTGAATACTACCATTATATATAAAATATACAGAAAACATCTTGCAGAAAATAAGATTAAGAAAATGGCTAGTCAACCATAACTCAAATGATTTGTTACGAGTAATGCTAAGTAGGCACCTCAGTATTTTTACCCTTCTTAGTTTAAAAACGGGACCAAAGCCTTTTAAAAACAGAAATACTGGCACACAGTGCAATAATTTTCAAGCAGTTACTTACAGATTTGACAAACATCTTCATTTTCTTTAGAACAGAACTGGAATCCAGTTATCTATCCCAATCATAAATATATTTAAAGGGAAGCAAAAGTTCAGAGATCAGACGGACGTTTCTTCCAAATAATCATGCTAGGCAGTCATAATCACAAATTAACTGGTTGCTCGCAGCCACATATAGACACCTGTAGAAGTACAACACAAGCTAATCATCAACTTCACAATGTTTTCCCAGATCCGTGTGTGTGTGTGTGTGTGTGTGTGCGTGATCAAGTCACAGCTGACTTATGACAATCCTGTAGGCAAGAGGGAAAAAAGAGGCTTGCTCTTGCCTGCCTCTGCAAAGTAACTGTAGACTTCTTTGGGGGGTCAACCATCCAAATACTATATAGGGTGGATTCTGCTTAGATTCCAAGATCAGGCAAGCCTGGGCTATCCAAGTCAGGGCATCAGACTATTTACTAATATTTAAGTTACTTTATGTTACAGCCCTATCCAGCATTTTCACTGTCTCCTACCACTTGTTATTACCAGTTACTTCCAGCTTATCCACTGTACCTTCTCTCCTGTGTTTCTACATCAGTGGTTCTCAACCTGGGGGTCGGGACCCCTTTGGGGGTTGAACGACCATTTCACAGGGGTCGCCTAAGACTCTGCATCAGTGTTCTCCATCTGTAAAATGGATAAATGTTAGGGTTGGGGGTCACCACAACATGAGGAACTGTATTAAAGGGTCACAGCATTAGGAAGGTTGAGAACCACTTTTCTACATAATTCTCAAACCATATATCAGTTATTTGTCTCCATCCTCCCCTTTCTTCTTTGAACCACTTCTCTTTCTAACTTCAAAGGCATCTGTTTCCAAGAAAAAGACTTCAGTCTTTTTCCTGCAGATAACAAGTTAATTTTAATTAAGAGCCGGAAAAACCTATTATTAAAAGCCAACAATGCCTTTGTCACCCTGACCCTAGGCACTTTTTGAATAGAATCATTCAATGCCATATTTTTCTGAAGTATCATTTTTCTACGGTTTTGAATACACACGCTGGAAACAAGTGCTCAGCCCATCTTAATTCTGAGGAACTCATTCACCAGAACATGCAGTTGGATCACAGCCTTATTTAAGATATATGATCCCCTGGAAAACAAGGCGACTTTGCCACGGACATAATGATAACCCTATCCTAAACATACACCAGGGATCACAACCACTCCTACTTAACAAAAGTAAGTCTCACTCAGTTAATATAAAAGTAAATCTCACCAAAAGTAAATCTCACTCAGATTATTCCCAAGTGTGAGTGCATCTGACATCAAAATCCTATGCATGCTTATTCTAACACGATTCAATGTACATTAAACACTTAAGTGAGAAATGAAATGTAAATCCAAAGAATCTAAGGCAAGTGGGCAACAGGTATTCTTTACAACCATCTAACTTTTTGAAGCATCTACCAAACATCAGGCACAAGATCAAATAGAAGGTTTTCAAGAATGGGGAAATAGGCATCCAAGACCTACTGCTGTTACTACCTCTTTATCAAAGGACAAATTTCTACATGGCTTGACCTCAGCACACTTATTACCATGTGGCTGATAACTGAAATGTGGAGATGACCCAGTCGACCCAAGGAGTAATGGCTTTTCAAGTGCTGACCAAACCAAAAGGTTAAGCAAGTAAGGAGGAATGGTAAAATCCATTTTATGCTTTGAAAAACTCAACTAGAGGCAGGCAATTCAGGTTACAACTTCAGAGACTAGAGTATTTTTTAATAAAAATCTGGTGCTAGACACAAAGTATGAGAAAGAAAAATGACAGCTAGTGAAATGAAGTGATTGTGTATATTGAAGAGCTTTTTAAAGAATGACAATCTTCTCTTCCCAGGATCAATTTGTCCATCTACAGAGGAGGATGTAATCATGTTTGCGCTGAAGAACAGCACCCTGAATAAAATTTCTCAATCTTATTAGAAAGTGAAAAAGTTGTTTCCTCCTTTCCATTAAACAATCTTAAGCAGTTATTAAAGCTATGTGGCATGGAGCACAAAAGGGAGGTCCCCGAAGATTACCTGCTTTCTAGTTACCCAACAAACCTGTGCTATCATTGACACTACAACTGAGACATAAATTCATCATCTTGACATTCAGCTACTGCCTTAACCAAGCAAATCATACATACACACAAACCACAAGTAAGCATTTTATCCTGCATGCAATACACTACTGGAACACCCAATGAAAATACTGGGAAACATACATATACACACACATATGTACTTCCTTCGGACCCCCCAATAATTTAGTCATACTCAAGTGGCACAGATGTATGCATCTATCACTTTCCCACTAAAAAGTGTCCAATTTGACTGAAATAAAACAAGGGAATACAATTGTAGAGTGACTTGTGTTGCATTAAAGGAATATTTTTAACCTTAGTGATAAGAGATTGTCTGTTTCAAAGAAATGAATAGCAACTGATGTTATGCCTCAAGCTCTCTGGAAAAGAGTTAAAAGAGAACAAAGTGCAGGAAACTGCCCAGAAACAGATTTAATAACAGGGTTTTGATTTCTGTCTGGAAACTGAAACTTCTTTTATAGAGGACAGAAGTGTTTTTAAGATAATGATTATTAGCATTCGATTTGGAGATAGGGTTATTGAACTAACCAGTTTAATGTTACAAGCACATTTACAGACTGATTCTGAGGATGCTTCTTAGCAGTGAATTCAATGGAATTGGCTGATAACCTAATTCCTGGTTAAGCATGCAGAATCAAAGTCTGAAAGTGTTGCTTTCAAACTCCACCAAGTACACAGCCAACTACAATCTTCTGCACATTTACTTAGAAGAAGTCCCACCAAATTCATTGGCACTTGCTTCCTTATAAGTGTGTTTAGGATTGCAACTTCGTGTCTCTCACACCTGTCCTCCAGTGGACCCTTTAGGCTATATTTTAATTTGTTAAACCGCACCCTGTACAATAAAAACTACATCTAAGCAAGGAGAAGGTTCTATCACATTGACTGGGAAAAGGAAAAAAAACCAGACCTAGCATACTGCAGACACCCGCAAACTTCTCCTCGTATCGAGAGCGGGTAAAAAACCTCAATCGCAATGCAGATTAACAACCAGCCCGGGAAGGAGTAAGAAAGAGAACAGAAAGGAAACCTGCGAGGCTGTTGGACAATTCCTGACACACCAGTAGTTCTGATCAATTAGGAACCGGCAATTCGGTGCAACAACGGCTTCAGATCTTTGAAGAATATTGCGAGAATGCAGTCTGAGGGTGGATTGTAGAAGGGGAGGAGCACAGATACATACACACCCCCAAAAAAGTCAATGCAATCCTTCTGTGGGTTATCCGCATGAAGACTCGCCGGTCTGCTCCCAAATATCCTAAAGAAAATGTGGCAGGGAAACTACAACCGGGAGAGATTCAATGCATGGTCGGAGCCAGCTGCCAAGTTCGCCTCCTTTAAAAAATACAATGCAAAAAAAACCCCCATACAATGCAAAAAACATACAAATACAGAGACCAGAGCTACGGGATAGAAGAGGTTGGGATCCCTGCAGACTTACCAGGCTCGCCGCGGTCTGGCCAAGTGAGCGGCGCCTGCAGCCGCGCGCTTCCCCGGGCAGCGGAAGACGGCGATTTGGCAGCAGCCCTCCCATCGCCCGGCGTCTATGCAATAGCCGCGGGGTGTTCAGCTTCGGAGGTGGAAGGCGGCGAAGGCGCGCGGGCAAACGCCATCTGCTGCACGGCGCTGCCACGCGATTGGCTGCTCGGAGGCTCCCGCCGGCCGCGCGCCAGCCAACCCGCCCCCCTCCCCTTCCTGCGCGGGGAATGATAATAGGGAGAAACGGGGAGGGGAGGGGATGGCCGGGGAACGCCCGGCGGGCGGGAGCCTCGCGCCAGTCCTGGCACGTGGGAAGACAAAACGCCGGCGAGGGTCTGCGCTTGCAGGGAGCGCCTGCGCGCCTCTTAGGGCGAAGGGTTCAGGGAAAGAGCCTCTCGGGTGGGAGCCCCAAGTGGCGCGGTTCGCCTGTGGCTGGAAAATGAGATTGAGAGCCCAGTGGCGCTCCAAAGACTAGCCGGGTTGACTCCAGTCATAAGCTTAGAGCCCGCTTGGTCAGAGGAGGGTCATTTTTCCCCGCTTGGGGTTGCCGTCGCCTTCACCAGCGACAGATCGAAAAGGCACCTCTCCAGAAGCCCGCTGAAGTTGGCAGCCTCTGCCGCATCGGCTTTGCCGTTGATGAACTCGACCACTGTTGCATTTAAGGCAAGGGGAGTTCTGATCGGCAGCCGCCTTTCAGGAGTATTGGCAGGTCCTGGAATGAATAGCCTTACTTATGGGGAACTCAGTCGCTGCATGGTTTTTAGCCAGTCGGCTTCTGCCGGTTTATAGGCGGCCGGGTCAGCTTTCCTACCTCGCCCAGTTTTGTTCTTGTTTTGTTTTTTTTAGCGGGAAGATGGACGTCGAGTTTTCTCCTCAGTGCGAACTTTCCTCCCGAATGCAATCTTGAGATTGCATGCGCTGAAAGCCAGGCAATGGCGTCAGCCAGAAGGGAAGCCACCCCGACCTCTGAGAGGGGAAGTGCAAGGATAGCGCCGGCTGCTCCCCTTGCACCAACCTCAGCCGCTGAGTGCAATCCCGGGATGTCAATGCTGGCCTGAAGCTCTCATCTAAAGTGATGCAAATGTTATAGAGGAGACCAGCCTAGTTCCAAGGGAAACCCGAGCAGGCGACGACAGAGCAAAAGACAGTTTTAAGTGAAAATAACCTAAGCTGGGAATGGACAGAAATCCCTGTAGAAGCTAAGGTGGTCGGTCGAATCTGTTAAAAAGAAGAAGAGTTTGGATTTATACCCCATCTTTCTCCCCTGTAAGGAGACTCAAGGTGGATTACAAACTTCTTTCTCTTCCTCTCCTCACAACAGACACATTCTGAGGTAGGCGGGCCTGAGAGAGTTCTGAAGAACTGTGACTAGCCCAAGGTCACCCAGCAAGAATGTAGGAGTGCGGAAACACATCTGGTTCACTAGATAAGCCTCTGCCACTCAGGTGAAGGGAGAAACCCAATTCTCCAGATTAGAATCTACCTGCTCTTAACCATTACACCACGCTGGCTCTTAACAGGCTTGGAACCATGGCACACTCCTGATTCCTAATTGGTGCCTGGTTTTTAAGGTTAGTTTGGCCCTAGGGAAGCTCCAGGAAAAAAAAAATTATGACTGAGCAAATCACTCCTTTTAGAGACTGTTAAAACTGGCAGTCGTTTGGTGCCCTGAGGCGGGGAGAGGTCATTTTCTCTTCAGCGGAGGAGCTTACTTGAAGGCTGTTGATGTCTCTCATATTATCTGGTTAGCATATATACAGTCATTCATTACCAAATTGGATATGTTTGAGGTTTGTGTACTTCCTCTGGTTTAGTGCCGAAGGAAAGCATGTACTCCTGTATAATATTTCAACTAACTCTTCAGGATGCAAACCTTTCAAGAATTACAGTGCAATACTATGCGGTGTTACAGCAGTTTAAGTAGAACAATACTTCAGCAGTGCTGGAGCTGGAGTATTAACCTCTTGAAGTGCATTAGTCAAACCATGATGTGATTTTAGTCATCTGAAATCATCAGGCTTACCATTTTTTTGTAGTATTCCTATGCAAAGGATGATCAGAGGTGTAGTTTAATATAGATGTAATGTTTATTTCCCGGTCGCTTCAAGTTTTACCTGCTGAACTCTACAGATCTCAATGCTTTTAGAGACAAAGTAACTGTGTTAGTCTGTGGCAGAAAATTGAAATGGAGTCTTGCAGCACCTGAAATCAGGAGTCTCCAATGTTGTGCCCATGGGTGCTATGGCACCTGCCAACACCTTTGCTGGTGCCCCGCCAAGTCTTTTTAGAAAGCAGGCAGGGCCACGTGGGGCCTTTGCCCAGCAGGGCTTCTGATTGGCCACTGAATGCCTCATTGGCTTTGTGGATTTTTAAAAAGTTGCTTTGGCACCAGCTGCCAATCACTACAGCACAAGAATCTTCACTGCATGACTGAAGGAATAAGCAAGAACATATTGTGGATTTTAAAAGGCAACCTGTTAGATAAAGCTGCTTGGGGATGGCTGTTCTTCAGCGGTAGATCATGTTCCTAGCATGCAGAAGGTCCCAGGTTCCGTCATTGACATCTCCAGTTAAATGATCCAAGGCATCCACCTGAGAGCCTGAGGAGATGCTGCTGGGCCCGTGTCATTTTTCACATTTTTTTTCAATGACGTGTCTTCAAAGTTATGAAAACACAATATAAGAATGGGTTGCGATTCTCATTCGCGTCTTCGTAGATTTGAAGACGTGTCAGTGAAAACAAAAAAATGGAGAAAATGAAATGTGCACATCATTGGCAGGGAAAACGAAGTTGATTCATGTTCTTTACAACCTGAAATAGTGGCCAGCTGTGATGCAAGCAGAGGAAACTGCCCTGTGAAACCTTGCAGCAAATGGCGGGCATCAAGGAGGATCCCTGGAGCAGCAGAAAGTGGCGGGCACGAGCTGTGGAGAAACCAAAAGTGAGAGCTTTAAATCTGGCAGGAAAAATAAAACATTTTCTGATCTTCATACAGCCAGCAGCAAATGTTTTCAACCTGTCTTGGAAAAAATATGGCTAGTTTAGCATTAAAAAAAAAACCCTGGGTTTAGCAGAAGTAAAACTTCCTGAGGACATCTTGGTGGGAAAAGCTGGGCAAACTTCCTCCCCAAAAATGCTTCTTTAACATCCTCAAGACATGTTATTTGTGTTGTTCAGAAAAGACCAATATCTCAGAGTCTTCAAAACCATAAGATATTTCTGGTGTATCAAAAACCGATTAGAAGTATTTCCTTCTGCTAGTAATTGATCTCTTAATTTCATTTTACCTTCCCCTTGTGAAAAGTCTCAAAAGTTTGATCCTTTTTAGGGGTTGTTGAGGTCTCATATGTTGGCTTGTTATGATATCATTGATTATCAAGTGGAATATATTTGAGGTTTGTATACTCCCTCTGCTTCAACATGAAGGCTTCATTAGGCTATTAAAAATGCTTTCTTCCCCACTCTGGTTTTAGAGAAGTCAGTTTCCTCCCCCAGGTTCCGCTTTGTAGTAATTTATGATTATTGTGTTCCAAATAGAGTCAAAACACTCTATTTGATTTTGAAACCATTGAAGCAGATAAATTTTTATTGTCCATTTTTGGTCTTTAAGACTTGTTAATTGGTGTCTTCAAGGTAAAGCTATGGTTGTTTGTTCCTCTTTCTCTTTTTTTCCTAGGAAGGAAACCAATTATCTTTCATGGATTATTTTGTGGTTTTGTTAAGTGATGTGGTGACAGCACTGGACAAAAGCCTGATAATGTTGTTGACACAACTGCACTGGCATTGCTAGAGTTGAAGTACCAGTGTATCAGGTAAGGTGGGCCTTGGTAATTATTACTCCTTCCAACACAGAGAGGAGATTGCATTGATCCATAGCACAAAAACCATGCAATACCTTTTGTGTTATTTTGTTCGGTCTTAGTAAGCTTGCACACTGTACCGTGTTATGTTAGTTGGTCTTAGTTGGTATGACATGGCTTTTGTGTTTGGATTTTTGCCCCTTAACACTGTGAAGGGTGGTCAACTACTGAACTGGCTTTTCTGGTTCTAAGAGCAACTTAATGTGCTGACATTAGAAGGTGTTAATGTTTGTTTCAGTCCTGTTAAAAGCTTCACACTGATTTCTGCAATCGAGCAGCTGCTAAAGGTACAAGGCTAGGTCTTTTTAGATGGAGTTGAGTGTTGCTTTATTATGAAATGTAACATACAGAGTTGGGTAAAAATGTGTAGATGTTGTACTCCCTTATCTAGAGATGCTTAATCCCAGGAGAAAGTTGTCCACTTCACTTGATGTTTTCCTGGTCAGTGCTGTTGCCTGTTCAATTTAGTGGCTCATTTAAATTTACCTCTAGTCAGTGGTGGGATTCAAATAATTTAACAACCGGTTCCGTTGGTGAGATTCAAATAATTTAACAACTGGTTGTCTACAAGCACCATTTTAACAACTGGTTCTGCCGAAATAGTGCAAACCTGCTGAATTCCACCACTGCCTCTAGTTTGGTTAATACAGAGGCATTCCTCCCATTGGGCAAAGTGCGCAGCT
Organism: Sphaerodactylus townsendi; assembly: GCF_021028975.2. Taxonomy (NCBI): domain Eukaryota; kingdom Metazoa; phylum Chordata; class Lepidosauria; order Squamata; family Sphaerodactylidae; genus Sphaerodactylus; species Sphaerodactylus townsendi. Next base: position 50,473,450 of record NC_059426.1, read on the forward strand.
GCCCATGGCGTCACCTTGTGGTGGGCGACACAATTGCAGGTTCGTTTGTGGGGGATTTTGTATTTTCAGTGTTTTTTCATTTTTGGCCTGCAGATGGCGCAGATTTTAGGCTAGCTAGCAGCACCAAAATTTCAGGGATTTTTTGGGAAACTCTCCTGATGATACGACCCGGGTTTGGTGAGGTTTGGTTTAGGGAGTCCAAAGTTATGGACTCCCAAAGGGAGTGCCCCCATCCCCCATTGTTTCTAATGGGAGCTAATAGGAGATGGGGATCCACCTTTGAGGGTCCATAATTTTGGATCCCCTGAACCAAACTTCACCAAACCTGGGTAATATCATCAGTAGGGTCTCATGAAGATACTCTGAAATTTTGGTGCTGCTATCTTAATAATTGCACCCCTGACAACAGGCACACCCTAAATTTCCCCAGATTCTCTTTTTAAATCCACTCCCTTCCTGCCAATGGTTGTTTTCTTTCTTTCTTTTATTCTCTCAATGCCTAATAAAGGTTGTTGTTGTTATTACTATTATTAAATCCACCCCCTTCGGCATGGATTTAAAGGGAGAATCTATGGTCCCCAGTTTTAACATTGAAAGGGATGCTGTTTCAGGGTGGGGGAGAATCCACCCCAAACAGCATCACTTTCAATGTTGTTTAAACTGGGGACCCCAAAAGGAGAATCTGGCCTCCCTAGTTTAAACACCATTGAAAATGATGCTGTTTGGGGGTGGATTAAACTAGGGAGCCCAGATTATCCTTTTAAATCCACCTTAAAGGGAGATTCTGGGGTCCCCAGTTTAAATAACATTGAAAGTTATGCTGTTTCCCCGAATTGGGGGGACTGGATACAACACCATAAAATGTTTTCATAGCAGTAATAAATCATTTTGAAAGCATTCTGAAAATGTTTTCCAAAAATTATTTCTGTTGTGTGGCATGGCCCATTGCTGTGTTCAGATTTGTGAGTTGGGGGATGCTCTATAATGTGATGGTGACTTTGAAATGATCTGGTGTAAAAAATCATTGCTTGGTCACGCTGGGGAAGGGCGGCTGACCATGGGGGGGGGCATCAAACTCAGGTTTTGCCCAGAGCTCCAGTTTGCCTAGGTACGCCTCTGGGTTTATATTATGACAACCATGGTTATTTTTGCCTGCCTCCCCAATCTTTTTTTCAGGGATCTTTATGGTGTTAGACACATTTGATCAACTTCAGGTACTTCTGGTTTCAAATGGTAGATGATATTATCTCCTTCCATGAAGGTTAAGGTACAATTTGACACAAGCTCTAGTCTAATCTAAACTCTACCCAATCTAATAAAATCCACAATACATTCTACACAAGATGCAAACATGATGCCTTTATGATTCTGACCTACAATTTGTTTTCACCCACTTTCCTTTTTTATCTAATCTGATAAATACCAAATCTGAGAGAATTTGGCCACTGCTTAGGGATATTTTGGTTGGTTGTGAATAAAAAAAAAGTTACATGAGTTTTGTTTCTTGAATTAATCTCATGTATGACAGATTGTGAATTGATTTTGTGAAATTGATTGTTGTGTCCTGTGCCCTCCAATCATATCCAGGGATTCATGCAAAATCTGCACTGGCTCCCCACCACTGGGTGCAACAACACTTGTACTAAAAAGCCAATTCAGAATTGTAGAGCCAGTGTGGTGTAGTGATTAAGAGCAGATGGATTGTAATATGGAGGACTAGGGTTGATTCCCCACTCCTCCACCTGAGTGGCAGAGGCTTATCTGGTGAACCAGACGCGTTTCCGCACTCCTACATTCCTGCTGGGTGATCTTGGGCTAGTCACAGTTCTTCAGAACTCTCACAAGGTGTCTGTTGTGGGGAGAAGAAGGGAAAAGAGTTTGTAAGCCACCTTGATTTTCCTTACAGGAGATAAATCCAAACTCTTCTTCTTCTACATTGCTCTAAATAATGTAAATCCCACAAATGATAGATTCAAACATGTGGTTAGGAAGAGTTCATTCAAATAAGTAGACAAAAGCTATAGTGATACCTGTAGTATCACTATAGTAGCTATAGTACTATAGTAGCTATAGTGATACCTCCCAAAGTCCAAAAACAGTGGTGGACACAGCACAGTATTTCCATGGCAGAAGGATTTTCACGTATGGAAATTGACTTTTTCACCTCCCTCCTCTTGCTGCATCCTGAGATATGTCCCACAGTATTGGGGAGATGAAGACCATCCTCAAGGTAGGAGAATTGATGTGTGATATGAGAAAGGAAATTTGATTTTTGGTGACTTTAAATGAAGGGGAGAAGTTGGATGACCTAACCGTTTGCCTAAATGTGACATTTCATCCCTACTCGTCTCCCTTTCCTCCCCAAACATTCCTCTCCAAAGGTACCATCCACAAATCTCCATGAATTTCCCAAACTGGAATTGCTAACCCTAGCAGGAGGACATGAGCAGCACTGGGGGATATTTGGGGCAGCAAACAAGAAGAGGAAGACAAAAAAGTTGCACTCCACCAGCTGAAATCCTTCTGCCTGTAGAAACATTGTGTTGAATCTTTCATTGGGACCAACCAAAAATAACACAAGATGGTGGGCAGGCTTGCAAGTTTGCCAGTGTTAAAAGAAGTGCTCCCCACCCATTGTTGTTGTGCTTTTTAACATCCAGCCTGAGGAGTTCTGGAAAGTTTGCACACTATATTCTGATGTTTTGGTTGGTCCCAATGAGAAATTTTATTGATTTGCCTAAATAAATGATCAAACATTTCTGGGCAGCAGTGCAGGGAGAAGACTTAAGCTGATTAGTCACTTCAGAGCAGGCTTAGGTGCCTTCTCTATATGTGAGATAGCAGTGAGTGACTGGGGACAACTAATTAATGCATCCTCTGTGGACCAAGTTAACCAAATTTGAAGTTATATTCCTCTGCCTTTAGGGCAGGGGTAGGGAACCTGCGGCTCTCCAGATGTTCAGGAACTACAATTCCCATCAGCCTCTGTCAGCATGGCCAATTGGCCATGCTGGTAGGGGCTGATGGGAATTGTAGTTCCTGAACATCTGGAGAGCCGCAGGTTCCCTACCCCTGCTTTAGGGGATCTGTAGAAGGACTTGATGACTGATTTATGGACCAATCTGTTCCTTTTGGTCTCACGTTTGTGCTTTATTGACCTCTCAACAAGGAGGGGGGAAAACCCTTGAACTGTGTTACTTATCCTTAAACTGGAAGGATAATTCCTCCCATTTTCAAACAAAATTCCCCTAGATTGATTTATTCTGCTGTTACATTGGGGAAACATATTGAAATTAACAGTTTCAAAGCCTTTTAATGTTTTATTTACATAGCGGTGTTTAAAATGGAAATCTTGCAGGAAGCCAAGCGATATAATTGGGAGCAGTGTAGGCAGTAACTAGAAATTGGTTTGAACACACAAAACAGACTTTTCCCAAGCTAGACCACTGATCTACCTAACACAAGGATCAGCTCTGACGTATGTGTGCTGCCACTGAGCCATAGAAGCTCAGATCAAACTCTAAAACATTTTTTACCTTTTCTTAAGGGTGCCTGCTGCTGTTTGGCTCACCTAGGAAAAGTTAGTTACAACGAAGCTTGAGAACTAGCAGCTGTAAGGCTACGAGTAAATACATTATCTAGCTTTTAAATTAAGCCCAGTAATGCTTTTTCCTGTGCTCAACATCTTCCTCCATCTCGTTTCCATTTTGTATGATCCAGTCTTCAGCATGAATCCATTTGTACTCGAAACTTATAGACATTTGTAGAAACAGTTAAATTATTTAATACCTTTATTGGGTTTTAGCCTGTTTTATATTTAGCTTTTGGCTATTTTGCAGTAATTTATAATGCCGTTACATGACCCTTGCCAACGTCCTCCTTCATCATCCAAAGCAATGTTTCTAACCAGAGGCTTGGGTCCTGCCATTGTTAACAGGCTCTATAAACTAATGCGCAGGGCCATGTACACCATACCCTCAAGCCAATTAAAACAATGTTATACCATTTGAAGATAATAAATTTATCAGTTAAAACATCTCAGTATCCAAATGCTGGCCAGGATTGATACGTTTTAACCAGTTTTTCAAAGAAAGCCAGGGAAGAAGTCAAATAATGTTTGAGTCACAGCAGTTGTGGCTCCTAACTGCAGGAAAGGCAAAGCCAATACCTCATAGTTATGAGTTATAATGACAATTCTTATCTAGAATGTGTAATTCAAGATAACATTGGAAAGGTAAAGGCATTAAATTATTTTATAGTTGTTTACTTTGCAGTAAATTAGATTCTTTTGTAATATCATGTTGTAGTATTTGAGATTTTTAGGAGGATAGTCTTTTCCTATCCAGCACTACTATGACTTTTACTGTTGTTATCTCCGCCTTCCTAAATTGCCATGAGAGTACAAAGTCTTTCAAGTTAGGAATGTTTCAATATAGTTTTTATGTAATTTGCAGAAGATACTGTGAAATCAACAAAATAAGTGTGTGCCTGGGATGTCTTCATTGCTCTGTCTCATGATTTACTACTTGTATATTCTCCATTGTGGGAAGATCATTGTCTCTGCCATTTATTTTGCATTGCTCATATTATAAGTGGATGAACATTTACAAGTATACCCTGGTAATTTTCTCTTCTGTAACCCGTCTTTATTATTTCAAGGTGTTATGTTACCTTGAAGTACACATTCCAGATACCAATTGTCATTATTTTGTCTCTCACACCTATTAGGTCTTGACTTTGTCTCTACTTTCTTGTCTATTAAGACCTTCTTCCTTTCAATTCAGATATTTCACTTTTGATTTCACTTTTCCCATGCAATAAATGATACTTTACACCTTGATTTGTTTTTAGATTTGAGTCCAAGAACACATTAGAGAAATAAGCTTTTGAAAATATAAGTTTCCTTCATCAGATCCTTATACCCCAAGCATCTTATTATGGCCCCATCTGGGAGTGAGAGCTTGGAGGAGTGGCCAGCATCTAACCACTCCTCAACTCTGTGGCGATGGTAGTCAGGGGTGCTGCGGAACAAAGCTGGTGTCTGATTGGATGTCAGTGCAGGAGGGCAGGCTGCCATGCTCCTGGGATGGTGGCAATGTTAATTGTCTTCCACCTGGGGGTTTGGGCCAGGAGTGCAGACCAACATACCTACCCTCTGTAACTGTCTTGATTTTGTAACTGTCTTGATTTCTGCTTTCCCACAGAACACTCCCTCCCCCAGATCTGTACATGTTTCAGTGTTATTTGTGCACATTCTTTGTATATAAATCCAATTTAAATATCATAAAATTGGAACCAAAGCATCATCAATGAGAGCAGTAAAAATGGGGGTGGAGTGAAACAGATGGTGATGACAATATGCAGAATCTAGAATAAATGTCAGTGACCATATCTGCTCATCTCTACAACAGAAATGCCTTCTTCCTGGCAAATATTTTATACAGTTCTATTTTACAGTAATTTCCTCAGAGGAACCCAGTCCTGTTAACTAGAGATAAACCCTGGAATATGATCTTCTTACCAGATCATGTGGGATAATTCTATATGGGATTTCAGAGTTCAGACATAGTATCTAGAATTGGCCCTGATTGCAAATTAGTGATAATTTTTCCTAGAACTCATTATTCTACCCAAATCTGGAGATGCCAGTAGCCACAGAACCATTGAGATTGGGTTCCAGAATTTTCTGTATTAAATGCGCCTGAGCTCTAGAACACAATAACATGCCTGAAGTATTTATTTCACATTTAGGCATTCACTACTGCCCTCATGGATCTTATCATCCTTGGATATACTGCAGATACATAGTACTGACCATGACTTCTATTCCTGCTGCTGCCTTTTTACCAGGAACTTCCTTGCCTCCACTAAATTTGAATTTGGAAAGGGCTTTATTTGCTGTATGAATGCCTGGTGAACCCTAAGGCCTCTTGTGGCATTAAAGTTGTTGAGACCATGGAGTCAATTTAGATCTAACCTGGAATTATGCAAAAGATATCTGGGATATTGATCTGTTCTGGAATGCATTTAGGTGTCTTGCCTATCAGTGTGCACTTAGAGAGAACAAGTAGGCTGACATCTCTAGTCAGCCTACTTTTAGAAGTTCCTTTTCCTACAAACTAGGGATCTAGTCTGTTGCACTTAGTTTGGCAAGTTTAGGATGATACTAATTATCTGGTATACAATTAGGAGCTATGTTGTACTAAGACTAGGAAATTTGATCCAATTCTACATTTCTATATTATTTTATTGAAGTTAAATACCGGTACTGCTGTGTAAGAAAACATGCAAGATACTGTAGGCCAAATCTCACTTGATGCAAAGAATCATCTTTCAGATCCCCAAATACATAAAGGAGAGTGATATGGCTCAAGATCATGAAGCTGGGGGGAAATGTTTCAATTATTCTGGATGTACCATTTCCCTAATCAGAAATGAGTGCCGCCACCCCACCCCCCCTTTAAGCCCAGGATGGCAGAAAGTCAGGTGCAACACATACCTGCCTTTTTTTCATTTCTGGAACACAATTACTAGAAATGCTGGGAGCATTTCAAATCAGGGAAACAGTACTGAGAAAATTACAACTCCCCTTTCGTAGTATCATGGCCCTGATCCATATTGATTCTTCCGTGGCTGCTTTCTGCAGTTTAATTACACATCTGGGAATCCAAACTTGGGTCTCCAGCATTGTATGTGTTTCTGTCCTGCATTCTTAACTAGGACATGCCCTTTCAGATCCATGAAAGTCTTAAGTCGCAGCTAAACTACAGCACTGAGGAGGGAAAAAACCCAGATACAAGACTGATCCCTGGTGAGCCTTTGCTCTAATTGATCTCTGGGGTCAATAAATTCCTCCCTTTGCTAGGGATTGTCCCAGCCATTTGCAACAAATTACTCAGATTATCAAAAGGCCTGTTCAAAATGAATATATTTGTCCTTACTTTTAGAGGAGGAAAGCCCCTTATACAATATTTCTTCATTCATTAATCTTCTCCCCTGACATGCTTCTTTTCCTAGTAATAAACACTTGAGATTTGCAGAAGTCTACCAACTGATCACTTGTTTCATTCAGACCCTTTCTGCACAGCAAATGTAAAGTGGATAAATGAATCCATCATAGCCCCGGGCCATTCGCATCACTGGGCGTCCTGTGGTCAGCAAGGGTATTGACCAGGGTGTGCCCCTTTGCACAGTAGTGCTTTCTTTCCCACTCACCTCCCTCCGCTGCATAGCTAAAAAGCCTGGCAGGCATGGACCTCCACAGCCATGCTGCCGTCCCTGTGCCCCTCCGTAGCTATGCAGCAGAGAGGCAGGGACTGGGGAGGAAAGGGAAGCGTGTCCAAGTAACGCTCGGATGTTTGCTCGGATGAAGCTGCAATCTGTGCTGCCAGCAGGCAGGCTGTGGCCAGGTCTGACCTAGCAGGGTCAAATGAGCAGCAAGCACGAGCGTAGTCAGGTCACAGTCCAATGGGTCAAGGCAGATGGCAGGCAAGGCATAGTCAGGTCACAGTCCAACAGGTCACAGCACAGGCTGGAGATTAGCAGTAGACCAGGCACATGGAGGCAACAAGAAGTACACTTGTTGCACCCAGGCAGAAGCAAGGCTTAGATAGAGAGCCTTATACAAAGGGCTGGGATTCTTCAAGGAGTCAATCCTCATCAGATGCAGAGACTTCTAATCTCCCATATCTTGCTGCCAAATGAACACTCCTCCTTTGCTTCTGAAGTAGCAGACTCTGCTTCTGCCTCCTTTGCACAGCTGGCTCATCACTGGGTTCCCCAGGAGACTCCTCCACCTGCATGCCATCAGGCAGGGAAGGGACTGGGTGTTGGCTCTGCTGCCTGGTCTTCCTCAGGAGCAGCCAACTCTGGCTGCACTGAGTCCTCAGGTTCTGCCTCAGAGGTCCTCTGTGTCCTAGTAAGCACCCAGCAGCTGGCTCATGACACAATCTATGTTAAAACAAAAGAATCACAGACAGTGCTATTCTTGAAAAACCCAGGTTGGGGGAGAAACACGGAGCGGACTCGCATTAGGAGCGGGATCTGTGTGAAGTCCCCCCCACACACACACACACACGTGTTTTATACCGTGGTTAGCCCGTGTTTATTGGCCCATGCGTCAGGGGTCTCAGAGACTCCCATATCTAGAAGTCCTCAATCTCCACTAAACCTCAGTCACAACAGTGTACATTAGCCTTAATTGTAGAGCTAGTCATATTTAAGTTACATTGTTGTCTATTGTTGGCAAAACAGTAAATGCTTATCAACAAAGCTGGTGGGATTGTATATCTTAAAAGACAACAGTCGTGTCCTGCAGGAAGGGAAAGGAATCCTACATTTATTCACATCTTGTGCCAGAAACTACAGCAGGACCTCTCAAGAGGGGTTTGCATCAGGGACGTGGGTATAGATTTTTTTATGGGGGGGTTCGGGGGGGCCACACACACCCCGCCCCTAGCGCATGGCCACGCCTCCCCAAGCCCCGCCCCTGGCCTAGCGCTTATAAAAGCAGCTCTCTGAGGTCGGGGATGGCAGACTCCCCTGCCCGCCCCCCCCCGCCCCTCCCCTCTGGGCAGAGGCATAGAGGGAAAATGGAGCCTGGTGCAAAATCTGAGTTTTGCGCGCCCCCCACCCCCGGCAGCTGCTGTGATGCTGGAATCCACCCCCAAACAGCATCACTTTCAATGGCATTTAAACTAGAGAACCCAAATTCTCCTTTTAAATCCACCTTAAAGGGAGAATCTGGGGCCCCTAGTTAAACAACATTGAAAGTGATGCTGTTTTGGGGTGGATTATCCCCCACCCTGAAACAGCATCATTTCAATGTGGCGTGGTGGTTAAGAGCAGGTGCATTCTAATCTGGAGGAACCGGGTTTCCCTGCTCTGCCACTTGAACTGTGAAGACTTATCTGGGAAATTCAGATTCGCCTGTGCACACCCACACATGCCAGCTGGGTGACCTTGGGCTAGTCACAGCTTTTCGGAGCTCTCTCAGCCCCACCCACCTCACAGGGTGTTTGTTGTGAGGTAGCAAGGGCAAGGAGATTGTAAGCCCCTTTGAGTCTCCTACAGGAGAGAAAGGGAGGATGTAAATCCCAACTCTTCTTCTTCTTCTAAACTGAGGACCTCAGATTCTCCCTTTAAATCCATGCTGAAGAGGGTGGATTTAAAACGAGAATCTGGAAAAATTTGGGGGGGTGCCTGCTGTCAGGGGTGCAATTGTTAAGCTAGAAGCACCAAACTTTCAGGGTATCTTTAGGAGTCTCTCCTAATGATACCACCCAGGTTTGGTGAAGTTTGGTTCAGGGGGTCCAAAGTTATGGACCCGCAAAGGTGTAGCCCCCATCTTCTATTAGCTCCCATTGAAAACAATGGAGGATGGGGCACTCCCTTTGGGAGTCCATAGCTTTGGACCCCCTGGACCAAACTTCACAAACCCTGGGTGGAATCAGTAAGAGACTCTACTGATAATACATCCCAGGTTTGGTGGAGTTTGGTCCAGGGGGTCCAAAGTTATGGACCCTCAAAGCTGTAGCCCCCATCTTCTATTAGCTCCCATTGGAAACAATGGAGGATGGGGTCACCCCCTTTGGGAGTCCATAACTTTGGACCCCCTGAACCAAACCTCACCAAACCTGGGTAGTATCATCAGGAGAGTCCCCCAAACAATCCCTGAAAGTTTGGTGCAGCTAGCCCAAACAATGCGCCCCCTGCAGGCCAAAAACCTAAAAAGCACTAAAATGTTTTTAAAACCCACAAATGGGTGGGCGGAGCTTCGGACATGAATGGGGGGGGTTCAAACCTGAGAACCCCCCCTTACCTATGTGCATGGTTTGCATTTAGGGGGCAACATCACCATTCCATCCAATTTATCTGCCTCTGCCTGCCAAGCATCACCAAATCAAGATGAAAAAAAATATTATTCTCAAGCCTCCCATCTATGGGCTGCAACCATCTATTTTTTCCTTTATTGAAGGCAAAAAAGCACTAATTCTCTTGGAACACAACACTTAGCATCTATGTGGTAGCGATAATGCTGCATTCAGAAGGGATTAGCACACAATCTTCTGCAAAACTGTAGCAGCAGAAATCCCCCAGGGCTGTCATTTCACTACAGACAACTCTAGAAAATAGTTCTCCACCCTCTAAACTTCACATTGTGTTATTTCAGTTTTCTGGTGGAACCATTGGCTTAAATATTGACCGCACACACATTAAGTGAAAGAAAACTAGGAGGTCTAGCAACATCAACAGAAGCAGCCATGTGAAGTCGTGCTGCATGAATCTGAAAGACAGCAAGGTCACAATCCTAAAGCATGTTTTCTTGGAAATAGATCCCATTGAATTCAGTGCATCATATTTATGAGTTAGCATGGTTAAACATGAAAGTGACCATGAAAGGGGGATTGCTGGCAACAATTCTGCTGGCAAGAATTGTAAAGCCCCTATGGTTAGCCTTTCAATCTGTCACTTACAAAAAGTAAGTCACTTATGTAGAAGTAAACCAAACTGAGGTAGACATTATGCTTTACTGGTGTTTAGAAGTGATGTATAGAAGATGGTACGTCACAAGTTTCTGCCTGCTTAAATTATTTAAATGCGTCACCACTGAAACAACTTACATTTCCTGATCCTTTGCTTTTGAGGTTGTGTGCTATTCTTCAGCACTCACATGGATATCTCCACCAATATGGAAACATTAGCTCTCTCCCATTCCCAGCCTTGCACAAAGGTAACTGCATCAGTCTACATTCTATTGCATAGTGAAACAGCTTCCTGTGGTTAGCTTGCTACTAAAGAAGCGAAGCGTTATGCTATGTTAGAAATGGTATAGTCTAGAAAAGTCTTATTAAACCTGTAGTGAAAACCTGTAGTTTTCTGCAGTAGTGCAAAGATGCAGTTGCTTACCTTTTCCATCAATGGATTTTCATCCGTAATGCAAAGTGAATGTTATTACATTTTGTTATAATTTTGAGTAGAATTAGTAACTCAGCTGTTTGAAAAATAAAGCTAATGCTGCCTCATAATATCATTGCACAGTAATCCGATTAATTACATTTGAGGTAGTGAATCGTCTAATACTGTTTGCCTGAGCTAGATTGATGTTTAGAATGTTTATGAACATTCCAGATGCCCAAATGAACCAGTCACAGCGTTTTCAGCCCAGTTTCTGTGAAGGAAGGAATTTTGTCAGCCAAAACCTCAGCCAAAATTCTTCAACAGACTGGGGGGGGGGGGGTTGTATCATTATAGCATTACTATAATACAGTAATTGACAGGACTGAAAAACTTGTTGCTACAGTTAGTATCATCTCTAAAATTACAAACAGTGAAATTTTGGTTTAAAAATTTGATTTTATCACTTTTGAACTCTAATTTGAAAAGTGTGGTAAAATATGATAAAGAAAAGGGCTATCTATCTGCATCCTACAAAGAAGAGCTCAAAAGTGGGAAAAACCTCACTAAATGAAAAACCATGGAAAATCTATTTTGAAAACATATACAGTTACATAGAAATGTATACAACCAATGGTTACTCACAAGAAAACATGAAAGAGAACATTATACAAGAACTGGATGACATCATTGAGAAGTCAGCCACAAATTAAGAAGCAAAAAAATCTAATGAATTATGGCTGCTAGAAGGATCTTTTGGTTAAATGAATGTTGTTCCTTTCTTCAGATATAAATTGTGCTTTTTTCTTTTTTTGCATGAAGCCACCAATCAAATGAATAGCTGAAGATACCAATTTTTCTCTAACAGGCTCACTCAGTGCAAAGTCACAGCTGTGAAATATGCCATTCCTTTAACGATTCCACTTTCTCCACTTACAAGTCATGTTTATATGACGGACAACATGTAGTATTGCAGCGTCTCTATTACTGAATTATTTTACCCCTTTTGTGCCAAACTATGTTCCTGTAAGAGGAATGCATGAGAATGGCAATTTTACTTTGTCCTTTCAACACTACAAAACCTATAATGCAGTATGGGGTATGATTAAACAATTGATCATATTAAAATAATTGCAGTACAAATTTGAATAAACACATTTCAGTTTTATATATGTAATATGAAGGACATGGTTTCTATCTGAAGATATTTAGTGCAGCAAGTACTTGGTGTTTTGTTGACCAGTTGCTATGTACTTGGTTGTCTGTTGAACAGTTATTATGAAAAGGCAGAAAAAGCACCAATTAAAGTGGGAAAATAGAAGAAAAATCTACCAGAATAAACAATTTACAGTTCAATCCCAAAAATATTTTTTTTCTGGGGCAAAGCACCGATCAGTAGATCTGAGTAAAGATTCTGAAAAGGCCTACTGAGATGTATTTTCATTGGTTTTGTTTTCCATTTTCTAGTAATCTTCTTAGTTGGGGCTAACACAGATAATATGTGAAATTGCTGTGAACTCTTTGTGGCAGACTTTCTCATGCTAACCAATCTATAAGTTACCAGCCACACAACAGTGGCAAGAGAAGAGCCTATATGAGTTATATTATTGTGACATTTTAAAGATGCTTGTTCCTTCATAAATTTCTTCAAGGCATTTGGAAGAACAGAATTGCATCAGATAAAAAAAGGGTACCCAACCAGATGCAGGCAGTAGGAGTATGAAACCCCAAGATTGCACCCTCCCATTATTCTGCTTCATCTAGAATTCAGATGTTTCTTCTTTCATGCCTACTCCTGTTTAAATGGATCTTGCTAACCATTTGATGTGACACTGAAGCAAAGGAGGACAGCACCTGGAAGAGAGGGTTGTAAATGCCGAGAGACAATTCTCTTTTATGAATGAATAGTGCAAACCAATATGGGAATAACAAAGCAATGTGAATGACAGCTTGGATCAAATTCATAATGACCTGGTTTGTATAGGCCAGGTGTTTTGTAGATTGGAGCTTGTTATTGTGCATCGTTTTGGCAACCCTGCTGTTCAACTGCTACTTCCAAGAAAGCTGGGCACCAAGCCACATGCTTAAGCAGGTCCTATCCTCCGCCAGATATACAAGAAATGCTTTCCACCCCCACGTCCTATGGGAAAGGCAGTCCTGCTGCTGTATCTTCAGTCACTGTAAAGAGCTTCAGGACAACTGGCACCCTGAAACCCACAAGAGAATGGAAGCCTGCATTTGGTACTATATATTTAACAAACTCTTATTTGTAACTATGCCTTTTTTTGTCCCCTGTAAAAACACTGACCGAGGGAAATCCTTTCTAGTTTTTTTAAGTCATATGAGTGGTTCATTACAAATAGCAGCTCAAGTTTTGTCACTTTTAAGATTACGGAGAGAAATCTGTCTGTCTGTCTGTCTGTCTGTCTATCTATCTAATCTGTTCCACTTAATATACCACCCACCCCCGGAGGGCTCTAGTATTATTTTTCTGGATGCAAATAATTAAATGCAAACAGTGTAGAAAAACTGAAACAAGTGCTTTTCAGGTATGTGGCTGGTTTCTGAAATATTTTCTTTAATTATTTCTGCTGGGTGTATATTCTGTAGCATTTCTGGAGGATTAATATTTTTGTCGAAAACCCAAGAGAATAATAAATAGCAAAGACAACATCAAGTCTGTGGATAAGCCTGTGATCAAGTTTAAAGACAGCATTTTTCATGGATGTGCAACACTTATCTATAATTTCTGGTAAAACAAATGTTAAATTTGGAAAGTGGAGGCCACTCTTGTTTGGTAAAGGTGGTGCAGTACAGACATTGTTTCCTGTGATGCTAACTTTCATCCAGTTGTGTTTATTCCCAGCTTCTGTCCAGGTTTTGTACCACTTCAAAATCAATTTTTATTAGGGAAAATGGAGGCGGATTTTATTTTTTATACCCATGAAAAACAAATTATTATTATACTATAAATCAACCTGCTTCTAAACTATAAGCATAATCTAATTAAAGCATAACACTTTGCAGTCACATTACGTCAGTGAGAGAGGTTGTGTTTGATTTTGAGTAGAATGTTCTCCCAGCTCAAATTTGGGTTTTCTCTGCAAGAACAGGGGACACAATATCTGCTCAGGGTGAAATGCTCTTGCCAAGGAAAGAAAGGGGTGCCTTGAAATATTGTATACGATTGTGGACCACCTTCTTTAAAGCAGTGTGTGATATTGTGATGACTTGGCTCTTGTAAAGAAAGCAGCTACTTTTACGAGAAACACACCATAGCCCTTGATGAGCCCCATGTAATCCTTTCGCTCAGAGGAGCTGGATCCCTTTTCCATATCACTGGAGTTCACTTCCTTTAAGGGAAGCAAAATGTAATGGTAGACAGAGCCTCATCAAATCTACTTCCTCTTATGTCCTGTCAAGATGGGGGATGGAAATTTTGCACACCTTATTTTGCTTGTCTTCAAGAGTGCAATCCACCTCTCCTGACAAAACAGGAGGTGGGTAGATAGATCATTTGAGGAAAGGAGATTCTCACAACAGAACCATGAACAGAGAATGACCTACATCAGTGATGGCAAACCTATGGCACGGGTGCCAGAGGTGGCACTTGGAGCCCTCTCTGTGGGCACTCGCACACAGAGTTTGTCGTGGGGGGCGGAAAATCATCCCCCCCCCACACACACATCTAGGCTGGCCTGGGCCACTGAGCACAATGTGTGCGCACCACGGTGAGCAGGGAGGACTTGGCTGGCAGGCCTGGTGCCTGTGCTCCGGGTGGCTGCTGCCCGAGGGGGAGGGGTGAAGAGGAGGCAGAGATGCTAGAGAGGCACAGAGCGGTGTGCACAGGACTTGCTGGAGGCTTGAGCAGGCTGGCCCCTGCTCGAGCGGGGAGGCGGGGCACAGGAAGAGGAAGCCAACCGGTTTTTTCTAAACTAAAACCTCAGCATTCAGGTTAAATTGCCGGGTTGGCACTTTGCGATAAATAAGTGGGGTTTGGGTTCCAATTTGGTCACTCGGTCTCGAAAAGGTTCGCCATCACTGACCTACATCTTCTCTTCCAAGATGGCATGGGTTGTGCTCTGCATGGAAATACAAGTGAAGTTAATACTTTTGTTGCTACTTGGACTACCCAAAGAAATCTAACTGTATATATAGGGTGTCCTTTTTTCAAGAGAACAAATACTTTTTTGCAGACAGACCCTCTCCCGTTTCACCTCAGCCCTGATTCTCTTACTCAATCAGAGTTCAATTAAATTTGTCTGGATCATGTCTCTTGTTTGTTTCCAGCCTTAGAGTTTACCCCACTTTTTCCACAGTTCAAGACAACTTACAAAAGCAATTAGTTAACAAATATAAAATATAACACAATTCCAAATAACTATCCCCGTTAAAATGACACCCTTACAAAATAACCTAGAAAGGTTTTCAGCAAACATCAATTGAACTGGGAATGTATTGACTCACCAATGCCAAACACATTTGGTTGGAGCTGGAAATGTTTTGATTTCAATTCTGAATCCATCCAGATAAAGATAGTTATCATACATCAAATTTATTTATACAGTCACGGCCCAGATAAAGATGTTTAGGACACAGCTTTTAAAAGCACATGGGTACATGATTCAGATACTGCAACCACAGCTCGTTTTTTATCACCTCATTTCTCTGTGCTAGCTGCCCCAATAATCTCAACCCCCATAGGACTTCACCTCTGAAGGCCCATTTTGTGAGGGTGGGATGGAATGCTGGACATGAAACAAGAATAGAGAGCTGCCCACAGTGGCATTAAATGACTCATGAAAAAGTGGCGGGTTAATTTTTTTGGATGACTAGTCGTTCCACTCATTGTTAGAGACTTATTTTTAGATCAGTTCTCCAGTGCTAGTTCAGGAGACACAGAAAGGAAAAAGAACCTCCCTCTCATCCCTCGAGACGGTCACTCCACAGCATAAATGCTAATGAACAGAGAACAGCAATGGGAAGCCTGTGTCTCCTCTGCTCTGTCAGTGCCAGAGATTCACAGGAGCCCTTCGGAGTGTTGTCATATGCAATTAGAAGAGCAGAGGAGACAGGCAGGAAGTCATTCATCCATGGTTTACAAAGCACATTATCTTTCAGACTGGTAGGCTGAGTACAGATTGATTAACAAAACATTCAGTACAATAATATGCCTACACAGGGGCAAGTTAGGAAAGGGGGGAGAGGAAGAAGAGAAAGAAAAGAACAGTAGAAACAGGATAAGATAATGAGGGAACACAAAGGGGGGGGAAGAACCTCATTTTGTGGCAGTAGCAACATGCCTAGATAGGACAGGTCAGCAGATCCCCAGAGGGTATGAAAAATGCAGATATACAGAATATTTAGCGAGACTATTACTAGTGATGGTAGATCAGATGAAGGCAGGATGTGCAGTCTGTGGAGATTGTTCCTGGTCCAGTCAGGCTCCTCATTATCGGCAAGTGCCACACTGGGTACCAAGTAGGCTCCTTCACATCCAAAATACCAGACCAAGTCAGATTAGCGCATAAAGCTCTTTTTATTTTTTGACAGGGGTATGCATGTAAATAGAAGATTTATTTCACAAGCCCATCACAGTTACTTTATGTAAGGGAGGAAAGAGAGATCGAGAGGCAAATGCTTTGGGAGAGAAGTCCTGAGACTGTTTCCATTAGGCAGTTTTCCAGATGTAAAAACTGTCAAGCACCTCTTAAAGCGTCTGCATTTGGTAATCCAGAAAACTGCAATATTTGCATAGAGAGGAGAAAAGGCATTATTTCTTAATTCCTTCTTGGGACAGGATGAGAAAGTCTTTCATGCATCAAATTGTATTTGGAGTCAAGTGTTTGCGCCGTGGACAGAAATGGAAACAGTTGGGACTGCCGCCTTTGCTAAATTGTCTTTCACCTTGGACCAGTGATTTACAGTACAATCCTAAATGGAGTTACAGCCTTTTCAGTCATTGATTTCAAAGGCCTTATAACGGTGTGACGTTACTTAGGATTGCACCACAAAATTCCATGGATATGACTGACTTCCCCCTTCTACAAATACTGTTGCAGTTGTGTTGTTGAAGGCTCTCAAGGCTGGAATCAACTGACTGTTGTGAGTTTTCCAGACTGTGGTCATGGTGTGGTAGTTTTTGCTCCTAACATTTTACCTGCAGCTATGGCTGGCATCTCCTGAGGCAGGTCATGATAAGATGTGTTTTGCTCTGTGGCACATTGTGGACTGCTGGAGCTGAACTATGTAGAATGGAGAAAGCTGTTTGAGAATAGAGAAGGCAGAAAAAAATGCAAAAACAGCACTTGAACAACTCCATACACTGACTTATGCTGCTTACTACTCCAGCATTTTATGCCTGGCAAGGGACATAAATAACCGTTGGGTCAGTGCATACAACTCCCACAATAGCAAAGGCCTGTTGATTCCCAATTACCATCTGGTCCCCACCAGCACAATGTAAGTAACTTTGCAGACTATGACTGTGCCCAAGCAATAGTTTCCTGACTAAAATGCTGGAAGGGATTGTGGAAAGGAGTTGGAAAGGACTTTATTATAAAGCATCATGCAGCTCCTCTAACTACATCATGCCAGTACCACTTACAAAAAAGCTTTCTGCACATCTTACTTTGCCTGATTTGTGTGAAACCAGCCTATAATAATGAGTCAGATTAAAATGGGAAACATCTCTAGAGCACACAGTGGAAGTTGGTACCCATTGGGGGTAGCAAGACAGTGGTAGTCGAAGCCACAATCCAAAGTAGGTGGGGCCAGTGAATTCTGCTTGTATACCCATTCACCATTCTGCTTGTATACCCATTCACCTCCCTTGCAACCCTGCAGAAGGCAACTGTATTCCGAAGACATTTATTTCACGTACTTATATGAATGTATCCTAATGTAGCTTCAGTTGAGTAATCAGTCTGGATGTATTTGATTTTAACATGAGTTATTGTCATTATTACCAGCTACTTTGATGACATTGAAATTGAGGGATAGGATTAAAAAATCTTTTCCTTAACTTCATGTACTTATTTATACATAAGTAAAATACAGAGTAAGGTACAGAGCATAAATGATTCAAGGGACACTCAAGTTAAGCTGTTAATGTTTATAGTTTGTGCTATTTGATTAAGATGTAAAAATAGTCCAGAACCTCTCACGCTACAGTTGCTTGCATTAGTATATCCAATGAGCCAACAAGTCCCCACTAAGAGTATTGTCAGTAACATTGACTATAACTGAGGTCGGGAGTTAGAATCTGAGCTATCAAAAATTAGAGAAACATAAAAAAATGAAACCTATCTCTATGACAAATTATAGTAAAAGATAGATAACCCACAAAGGCATCCAGTGAATACAGTGTTTGAACCTGCCTCCCTGTTAGGGTTAACTGCCCTATCCAGTTCCTGGAGGCAGCCAGGGACAGTGCTATTGCCATGCCACCCCACTGCCTCTAGAGGGCTTCCAGGAAGCACAGAGAGGCAGGAGAAGTTGGAGAATTTCCCCATAGGGGAAAATGGAGTTACGCCAGCCAAAAGGTTGGTGAAAGTCCATATCCCCCGCTACTGGTGTTATCGGGGGTCAAAGCCCCCTGGAATGCCCTCAGTTGTGTGAACCTTAACATTAGGCTGACACAACTCTGGAAATGGCAGCTGGAAGCTAGTCAGGTGCCTTGGAGCTCTACAGCACCTGCCTGTCTCCCTATTTGTTAAGTGCCACTTAACACTGGCTGTGAGGGTGAAAGCATCGACACAGACTAGTGACGCAGACCAGTGGCCATTCAGCACTTCACCGCCTGGATTGGGCTTCCTGTATTACTGATATTGAAGAATGAGTATAGAGTAGCATCCACTTACTCAACAATCCTGACAATCCAAGTATTCTACCTGACATGCAAAACAAGAGAAGCCTTGTGAAGAAATTCACAAGCTATTAACCTTTCCTGATTGGAGTCTTGAATGTGCAGCTAGAGAAGCAGGCACACATCACCAGTTGTCAAGCATAGATTTCCTAGTCAAGAATTACTCTGATTCACTTTATTGTGATAAAGGGAAGAAAGCTGTGTCATTTAAATTATTTTTCAGCAACTGTGGAATCCATTGTCAGATAGGCCAACTTGTTTTGTAAACATCAAACTCATACAGATACATGTTATCCCTGTTTACACTCTGTCCCACGTATCTTTTTGTGTCCTTCTATGCGTTCATCAACTGAGAGTGATGGCTCCTGAATAAAAAGAGTAAAGTTCAAAGACACCATGACAATGGCCTCTTCATATCTTCAAGCTACCTCTTCATATCTTCAAGCTAACCAGACATTTTGCACATACAGATACATCAGATTGGCTTTTCTGCACTTGTATATTCAGTGCTTGAAAATGACAGCTGAACATGGGCTCTCACTCTGTTGGCCTAGAAGCTATTTTGTGTCTTCTGCCTTGTGTAGGAATGAGATGTCTTGAAAGTGAGACACAAGATTAAACCATTAAACCATTTTATGGCATTGACTCAAGGGACAGTGGTTTTCCAGGTATCTACTCCTGTACATTCCCCAAACCTCTAGAAACACCCCCAAAGACTCCAGGGAATCTCCAGGGTTGGCCTGGCATAATTTATTTCTTCCTCTTCATTACATATACAACCCATTGAGGAGCGTGAATTATAATATTAAAATGAGCAAGATTGATACCTCTCACCCAATCAACTGATGTAAACAATTGCTCCTTGTGTGTACAGAATTCAGGAATGTTTTAGCACTCCAATATGCCTCTCCTCCTTCTCTCCTGTTACCCTGGAAACCAGCCAAAGGGCAGGAATAGAGCCACAGGAATTTTCTCCTTCCATAGCAATGCAGCAAAAGGGAAACATTTTGCCAGCCCAGCAGAACCCAACTGGAAGCCTGCCAGAACACTAACCAAGGTAAGTCTAAAGACGGATGTTAAAATTTAAAAGCCCAATCCCCTGTCCATAAATATGTATAAAATTTAAAATTAAATTTTAATTTTTAAAAATATATATTAAAATTGTAAAAAAAAAAGTAAAAAATTCCCCCTGTGGCTTTAAAGGGACTGTGGGAAAGTTGAAAAGCCGAAGACACCCCTCCCCTCAATTGACAGTGCATTGCCAGAGGATTGAAAGTGCATTATTCTGTGTGTGCAGAAGGTGGCATGCAAGGAAGAGGAGGGAGGGGGCCTGGCATCTGGACATGGCCCACCCACCTAGTGGAGGGAAGGGAAGAGAGGGAGGGGGAGGGGTGGCATGCAAGGGAGAGGAGGGAGTGGGAGGGGCCCCGGCATCTGGACATTGCCCGCCCACCCTACCAGAAGGAAGGGACGGGGAGGGAGGGGAGAGGTGGCATGCAAGGGAAGGGGAGGGAATGAGGGGTAGCATACAAGGTAGGGAGGAGAGGGGGCTTAGCATTTGGACATGGCCCACCCACCCTAGCAGAGGGAAGGGATGGGGAGGGAGGGGAGAGGTGGCATACAAGGGAAGGGGAGGGAATGAGCGGTAGCATGCAAGTAAGGGAGGGGGCCCAGCATCTGGACATGGCTCACCCACCCTACCAGAGGGAGGGGAGGGAGGGGTGGGGTGGTATGCAAGGGAGGGAGGGGGAGGGAAGGGAGAGGTGGCATGTGTGACAAATGCACTTATCCTGCATTCAGTTTACAGGGTGGAGTCTGCCCTGAAAGAGTTAAGCCCTGGCCAGCCCTGATTGGCCAGAGGAAAAAATGCAGGTACTATAAATAGAGTCAGTGAGAGTGCTGAGGGTTCTTTTGGTCTTTTTGTCTTTTTGGCTCTGTCTGTGAGCTTTTGTGCCTTTGGGTACGTTTTGTGGCAGAGTGAGGAGATTCCGCCAAGATCTCTCACTGCTGTTGTTTGTTAATAGCTGAGGAAGCTATTAAGACATCTGAAACCCTGAGTCTGGAGGAGAGTGACCGCCACTCAGGTGTTTTGAGGGAAAACCTCTGACAAGTCTAAAAGTCTGTCCTCCACAGCTAACACCAGTCTTGGGAGGCCCAGTCCTGTGGCAGAGAGGCCAAATTTGGGATTGTGGGAGAGGGAGGCTGTGATGCCAGAATCCCACCGGGCATAGACTAGGTTTTTTGTTTAGTGGTTAGGCACAGTGGACTAGGAGTCTGCTGCAACAGAGAGTTTAAACCCTCTAAAGAAACATCTTTTTTCTGGAAACATCTTTTTCTGATGAAAAATCTTACTAAAGAGACACCTGCGAGTGTCTAGTAACGTTTTAAAACTTAAGTGAAGTGCCATTAACATCTCTGCAACCGCTAAGCTCTGAAATCATTAAATTCTGAAACCAAGAAGCGTAAATCCTCTCAAGTTACCTGAGAAGCCTCTTTTAAGTCAGAAATAAACGTTTTAAGTTTTTGTTCAGTCAGATCCGTTCCAGTCTCTATTTTTTGTCTGTGTCTGTGTTCCCAAAAAGAGTGGTGACCATTTCATCAGTTTGTGTGGGCTACAGTAAAATATATTTTGGTGGCAGCGAAGAAAATCAAGCTAATTAATAGGAAGGTTCCTAAAACATCTGACAGGAATCCTTCCTATAGAGCAGAATATAATACCCTTACGTTACAGCATGCAAGGGAAGGGGAGGGAATGAGGGGTAGCATGCAAGGAAGGGGGAGGGGGCTTAGCATCTGGACATGGCCCACCCACCCTAGCAGAGGGAATGGATGGGGAGGGAGGGGAGAGGTGGCATACAAGGAAAGGGGAGGGAATGAGGGGTAGCATGCAAGTGAGGGAGGGGGCCCAGCATCTGGACATGGCCCACCCACCCTACCAGAGGGAGGGGAGGGAGGGGTGGGGTGGTATGCAAGGGAGGGAGGGGGAGGGGGCCCGGCATCTGGACATGGCCCCCCTAGCTGAGGGAGGGGGAGGGGTAGCATGCAAGGAAAGGGGAGTGAGTGAGGGGTAGCATGCAGGGGAGGGAGGGGAAATATTATCTTATTTTCTCTAGTACAGACTAGTGTTGCCTCATACTGAAACATTCTAGATGTGATATTGAAATGTTTACATAAGCTGAATCCCTAGATGTCTGAGTTAACATGAACCAGACTCGTTAAATGAAAGTTGAACCGACAGTTGAATTGTCCATGTCTTTTAATTTGATTTTCTTTACATCCTTCTATCAACTCAACAGAGAATATTATGTTTAACATGATATGACATTGTGGCTGTGAAGTTTTATTCAATGGCTCATTCAGTCATGCAAGAATGATATGACAATTATTAAATGATGGACATGCATGTTTGAATCACCCTATGACCCACATAATTCTCTACATGCTTTTCGATACTGTACTCACCAATAATATTCCATGCACTTAATGATGTGGAGTACCGACAGCTCTGGGCTAATCAAGTAAGGTTTTGGTTCACGATCCTGAAATTGTTGAAGGTAAGATATTGATTATCCTACCAAGATAAATGCCTCAATATTAGCATCACTTGAAAACTAGCCTTGCTGCATGTCTTTGCACTGTAGCTGTTGTTTTTCTTCTTCTTCTTCTTCTTTATATTTATTTATTTATTTATTTATTTATTTATTGTTTTGGCTTTTATACCACCCCATCCCTGAGGGGCTCTGCTAGTGTACTACTTGCAGACAGGCAGCCCCATCCAGCCCTGCCACCCCCACCCCCAAAGAGGCTTCCTGGTGGCAATGGGAGTCTGGAAAATTCAAACAGCTTGCTCACTGCCAAGGAGCATTTATGGGCCGCAATGGATTTACCCAGCCAAAAGGCTGGCTTAAGTCCTAATTGAGGCTTGCCAGTGTAACACCAGCAAAGGGAGGGAGGGAGTCAAGAAATGTTGGCTCCTCCCCTGGCTACAGCCTTACTACACCAGCAGCAGGGGTGCTGGGATGCTGATGTGGCGTTCAGTGCTGCAGGGGCAGCCACACACCAGCGGGATTCCCCTTCCACTGGGGTAAGTGCCCCAGAGAAAGCAAATCTGCCTGAGTGACTATGCATCCCTCCAACAATCAGCCCCCTGCTCCCAGATAGGGCTTTTAGTCCTGAAAGTTTATACATTAGAAAACAGGTATAACAGATGTTGGCAGTGTTTGGGTCCCACGAGGAAAAACATATTTGAAACCTTTATCTCAGGTCTGCATAATTTAAAGTTCACAAGTCTAGCCAATACCCACCAGCCATCTATGGCAGCCTACCTGGGGCTTCATCTGTTTCTCCTGCCTGTATGTGTTTGCGTAAAGCACTTGAAAGGCCACAAGTCAGTGGCTATTGGTTTGGATTTGATCTGGAGAATCAAATGCATATGCCTGCTTTGAATTACCCTCTAGGCATAACCCAAGAGATTAACAAATAATGTCAGTTATAAACATTGTTTTAAAATGAACCATGAACACATATACATGACTCAAAAATAATATGGGGATGAGAGGAAAGAATGCAGACTCACTCTGGAGCTGTCCGCGGTACTGAAAAGATAGTCTGGGAGTTCACAGCTGGGAGTTCACAGCCACAATGCTCCCTTATGCAAAAGATGCAGCAGAAGTCTAAACCCAAATAATTGCTGTAATACTGGTGTACTTTCTTGCTTGGTGTATTTTCTTGTAATTTGATTGTATGCTAGCTCTTGAATGTGATTAGTTTATCTTCTTGGCAATTTGCTGCTTTCAAATTCCCTGTCATTACAAAACTAGAAATGCCGAAACAGTGTCTGACAATGATAACTTAAAAAGAACAATTTTACTATTATTGCTAGTGGTTCTGGAAGATCATGGGTTGCACTCTGCCATTTTACTTAACAACATGTGGCACCTTCCCACATTATAAGAAGCATTCCTCTGAAGAAAGAACTATGAGCAAATGCTTCTTAAACTGAAGAAAGGCTCCATGTTAGCTGAGGAGGAAAGTGATAGGATAAAGCCACAGAGAGAGAGAGAGACATAAAGCAACTAGTGCATCTCCACTACAGAAGTGACTTATTCCATATATATTTGTTTCCTGATTAAAGTAACTTTGAACTATGTAATAGTCAATAAAATAAAACTTTCCTGTTTGTGAATTGCTTGTTGGTACTCTGAGAGTCTTCCTCAATACTCCCCCATTTATTGTTAACAGCAGGGTTTTTTTGTGGTGGCATTCTTCAGTACTGAGTACCGATACTTTTTTGGGAAGGTGAATCTCCCAGTTCCTGATTCTTATGTATCAACTTGCCCCACTCAGCCAGACAAAGAGAGAATGGACTCACGGGAATAGCTTAATAGGGATCTGCAGAGGGAAGAAGGAACTGGTGGGAATTGCCACTGCCCTCTATATGGGCACTGACACCTTTTTAAAAAACTAAAAAGTTTTGGCTAATAGTATGTAGATTTAAGAGTGTAGATAAAGTGCTTATAGATGAGATGAGACTTTTAGTGCTGGTGAATGCCCTAAGTCAATGATTTTTAAACTTTACAGGTTAAAAATTCCCTCTTGGTGTGAGACCACAGTCCAAAAATAAAGCACGCTGTAGTTTTTCTTCTAAAAACATAAGACTTTATTGAGAACTGAAGCATATGAGAGATAGATGATTTCTGAGGAATATAGAAAGAACCAGCCCTTAAATCCCTGCTGCCCTTGGCCTGTCCCTTGCTGGGCCCAAGAGCCGCAGCTACAGTAATATAACAAAGGGAAGAATACCACCATTCAAATACAGAGTTAACATTACAAAAGACAGGGACCTGGCCACACCTTGGAGAGTTGTGGCTGCATTTTAACTTTCGTTTCCTGGAAGGCTGGGGGGGGAGAGATAAGCCCTGCCAGGGGGTCCATCCTGACACTTGGGGGAATAGTTGTGTACAGTAGGATTCTGGCAGGTCGCTTGCCACAGTCCCATTCATATGAATGGCAACATCACAAGGCCATCGTTGGCTCCAAATCATTTTCAATGGTCCTTGCAGAAGACCTTCCTACTGGATTGTATCAGGAATAAAGAGACCTTTTGTAATTTTAAAATCTACATATGCTGGAGTCATTAGTTTCTTCCCTGTAGACTTGATTTTCTAACTGCAGTCCAATCATCTGGTATATTTACTAAGCAGATTGCTTTTCATTATATAACAGCACAAGTGAAATTATTTTAGGCAAAATCACTTTTTTACTTGAGGACATAAGTAACTGCTGGCAAAGTTTGCTGTCCTTATTAGTCGGTGTTGAAATGCTTCAGGATTAGTTATAATTAACTGTCACTGTGTCATTTCCCCTCCTCAGATTAATATTTGAAAAGACCAGCAGAAACCATGATTAAAACAACTCTATTCTGTCCTGTTTGGTCCTTGCATGACTTTATTTTGTATTTCTAAAATGTACCTCAACTGTTCATCTTCTGGTGCTTTATACTACAATATAAACTAATGGCATTGCTAATAATGGCAAGTTGCACAAAGTAGACCATATGTTAACAAATATTCGGTAAAAATATTTTATGAGACATTCGTTAAATCTGTTTGAATTACAGTTTAGATCTCAAAGTGGAATGTCAAAGGGAGTGAAAGGTGTGGAGGTGATTATAACTCATGACCAGTGACAGTACAGAGAGTACAGCAATAAGTGTCTATGAGACTTGTGCAACCACTATTTGGCATCACAAAGTATAATGAATTTGAGAAAAAGAGAGAAGGAAATGCATTATCCCAGTAACAAACTATTGCTGGATTTTGCCATAAAGATGACAGATACCTACAAAAGATGTGCCAGCTGGGACGAATATGCGGAATGCTCTCCAAAATGAAGCTACAATTGTACGATTATTCCACACTGAAGTGAATGTCTGGAAAAACACTAACATGTCAGATCGTCATTATTTATGGGGAAAAGGTAAATAGATTTCATAAAATGATAATGGAAGTAAAAACCAGACATTCCCCATCCACCCTAACAGTAAGAAATTAATTCAACACACATTTTACAGAGTCTGCTTTAAAATTCTACAGCAAAAAAATATCACAGAATAACTTATTTTATGTAATTAATTTTAAGCTATCCTTGAGATGAGGCACCTCAAAAGCATTTTTATTGGAAAACAGCGTCAGCAAGAGGAGGGACTTCAATCAGGACTAATGAACAAGGGCAAAGGGGAGTGCATCATCCATTCTCCAATGTTATTTTCCTGTTTTCCCCAAAGGGTTCCACAGAGCTGCTAGTAGCCCTGTTGAAGGAAACATACAAGCAACTTACAGTGAACGTTTCAAGAAGGGGCATTTGAAATTAGGAATGTTACATTCCCTGTGCCAGCCATGCTCAATGATGGCTCTCCCATTGTCTTGCCTAGTTTTGCACCAGACATATTTCCACTTTTCAGTAACTGTTTGAGTAGTAAGTGGAAAAGTTGTATTAACATTAGATTGACCCTCTTGTGTTGTTCTGATTTCATGTGTCTTCAGATAAGCTTCTACAGCTTGAGAAAATATAATTTCAAAGATATAGTAAAAGTTTACATGATAATTGTACTTGTTTAAAAAAAAGGCAAAATACCAAATTGTGCCTTCTCTCTTAACTTTTTAAATTATAATTGTGCCAAAAACTTCCCACTTTTAAATACAATGTGAGTGCTAAACTGTGCAAATAAATAAAAAGATATACAATTACTGTTATACTCCATTAATATATTTGTTAAGAAAAGTATAAAATTCTTAAATAAAACTCAGAGGAAAGATTGGGGTAGGGTAAAGTTTCTCCTCTCACAGCTATTGTTGAAGAATAATATGACATATGATATTAAAATGCTGCGGGGGTGGGGGAGAGATACTTTTAAAAATGACAGTGTTACAGGTATATTTTTTCCTGCAGTACAACATTTGAGTGTGGTGTCTGATGATCTTGCTAACTGTTGTCCTTGCTTTAATACAAACAAGGATAAGTAATAATAATAATCAAGACAGTCCCCATGAGGCTCGTCCATACCAAGTGTGCTGACTTCTTAGGTTGTGGCCCACCCACTCTGGGGAGAGAAGGAGAGAAGAGGTTAGAGTTAGGGTGGAGAGAGGACCTGGCATTTGGTCAAAGCCCACCCACCCCAGAGGGAGGGGGAGGGGCCCAGCATCTGGTCATGGCCCACCCACCCTGGGAGAGGGGAAACAGTAGGGAGGGGGAAGAGGGCTCATCATCTGGTTGTGGCCCACCCACCCTAGGGGAGGGAGGGGAAGAGGATTGTGTTATCCAGACTATGTTAATACCATAAAGAAGATATTGATGTCTGCTCAGCCACAACAACTGTAACCAGTATACCAACCCAATGCAATTTTGAAAAGTTAGCTTAAGTTTCCAGTGTCAACATTCTTGTTTAATTTCACAGACTAAAAATATCAG
This sequence comes from Sphaerodactylus townsendi, assembly GCF_021028975.2. NCBI lineage: Eukaryota > Metazoa > Chordata > Lepidosauria > Squamata > Sphaerodactylidae > Sphaerodactylus > Sphaerodactylus townsendi. Next base: position 50,500,682 of record NC_059426.1, read on the forward strand.
TATTGAGCCACACCACTGTATGCATATGCATATCATAAAGCTTGTCCTGTGCCATCCTAGACCTTACTTATGTCAAAAAGCTACAGTGCTCTAGTTCACTCAGCTATGCGTAATAGTTGCATTCAATGACCATCATAGCAGAACAAGAGGCTGTTGTAATCAGATTTCCAAAGCCGTTGTTAGTTCTTGCTTTGAATGACCATGGGGACCACAAGTATATATTGCTTCATATTTACCATTTTTTAATGAGTGGTGAGAAGTCCAGGAGTAATGTTACAAGGGCAGTTTCCTTGGGAAAATAAAAAGCATTGGAGACTTATGGTATCTTTGTAATACTTGTTTTATTTACAAATAATCAGACAGAGCACCATGGGATCAAGTAGGTACTCATTCAGCCTTGCTACTGTTGCTTTTGATTACTGTGCAACCTGTGAAGCTGTACCCCAATTTCTGCTAGAAAGTTCTATCTCCCTTCCCAACTGAAATGGCAACTAGAATTGACCCTATTAAGAGATACGAAAACCCTATCATGCTTTGCAGGACAACATCAGTTACGTGGAGGATTAAGATTGCTGATAACGATTCTCATCTGGTCTGACTTAGAAACCCAGTTAAATGTGGATCCTTTACCAAAAGTGCTGGAAGTACCTGGTTGTCAAGTTTCCATAGACAGTTTCAAATTGATCCCCCTGGCTGATGTGGACAGGGTCCTTGGCATTGCCAAGGCCACCTCCTGAAAGAGAAGCCATTCTCTGACTTCTGAAAAGTTGCTGAGAGTAAATTAGGAGAACTCTTCCAAGGACTATACATACCTCTTAGTCAGAAGAAAACTACTGGGTCTGATGGAACTGTGGCCTTTATTGGAAACAATGACATTTCTGCCCTCCATGCATTTCATAAGGCTTTAGGCTTCCTATGGAACAGAGACAGCATTAATTTGTCTTTAAGCCACTTGGTTGTGACCACTGGTTACTGATTCATACCAGAAGAAAAATTAGAAAAGAGTTGTTTGTAACATGAATCAGCATTCTGGACATGTAGGTGAAATCTTCCTAGAACTTTGTTGACCTAAAAGTATAAATTGGTTCTGAAACTCTCTAGTAATGGTCATTTTGCTACCTTAGCATTTTGGTCAAGGTATCTAATGCCTTCATTTGTCAGGATTCTCAGAAGTGGCATACCTTCTTCTAGTGCTTTGCTGGAAACTGCAGGTTCATACCTGTGGTCTGTGTTGTTCTAGAAGGTTCCAAAATGAGGCTTTGGAGCAGTAATTCCATGTCAGTGGATAAGATCATAGATGCCAGGACAAAGAGATTCAGTGTTAGCGAGGTTTAGAAGATTGCTTTTATAGCTTCATTTGTAATCAAAATCTAAAATCAAATGAAAGAAGTCTAGAGGAAAAGCAGAGGAGATTCTTGATGAATAATGTTTCTACCCAAGAAATTGACTATAAATAAACTGCTGTCTGTTTCAAGTCATGCTGATGAGAGAACCCAATTTTTTGCCACAAATGATTTATTAGGAATGCAATAACATGGAAATAGGAATTCATGCAATCTTAGCCAATCTTCAATTTTATGTAAAGTCGCTGTCTTAACCTGACAAACAAAATCAAATGCAGAAATGTAATAAAAGGAATGGAAACTTCCCTTGGACTAAAAGTTACTGCTTGGCTTTAAAATATACTTAAGGAGTAAGTTCTGTGGCTCATTAATCTTGTTACCTATACTGCACAGGGCTCATTTTCTATCTGACAGAGGGTAAAATACATTTTCCATTGGGAAATGGAATGGAAAATATATTATACATGCAATGCATTTTACAAATGCAGCATTTTTGGTGAATCAGGTGGATTTCATGAGCAGATGTGAAGTTTAGGGGGAAAAGGCCACTTAGAGATATGTGCAGTCTATATCTTGCAACACTGAAATTGCTCACAAATTCTCAAGGCTGGAGATGCCAGACAGCTATAGTTGTAGTTGATGTGCAATAATTTTGTACCAACAAGTCAAGAAGTAATGTAATATTCATATAAAATGAGGGGAAGCCAGTTCTAGCAGCAGCATGGAGGCATGACAATAAATATTCTAATTGGTTAGGCTGAGAAGTATTTTGAAGTTGCATTCAAACCAGTGGTGTTATTTGCTTAAGCACTAAATAAGAATTGGCATGCTGGATTCTGTAAACAGAATCTTCTTGAAGTATATGAAGAAAGGCTTGAAGCCTTCACAGTGTTTTTCCATCCCTATGAGACACAATTCCATGCCTACCACAATCTGGCTTAGTGTGGGCAGATGTGAAGTTTAGGGGGAAAAAGGCCACTTAGAGATATGTGTAATCTGTATCTTGCAACACTGTCATATGGGAATGAACAGTCTCCTTTCTGTGGTGGAGTTGCAGCTACTCAGCCTTGCTGTATTCACTCCTTCTAGTAGTAAAGTGACAAAACTGTGTAACCTGGAGAGAATCCAGGGGTTTCTACGTACTCAAGAGATTGCCCAGGTATGCAGAAGAAGACAAGTTCAAATTAACTAAAAGGAAGAAGGGAAATAGAATGACCTGATGAAGACTGGATATGGTCCATGAGGCATAGCATGTTGAGAGAGATTGAGAGTCAGTTAAAGGGGAAAGGAGATAGAGAGAAAATAAGTTTGCTCAGTCCCCTGAGAATTGGTAGAATCTTGAAGGGATGGGATGGCCAAACTGTTCCCACCTCTTGTTGTCCTCCCTGAGGCCCTAGCTTGTTTTTAACAAATAATGAGTTGGAAAACAAAAAAGGTAGAGAAAGAAACATTTGGGGGGGGGGGGGGAAACGACAATACATAAGGCTTGCTTCCTGGCAGGAAAAAAGTCCAGCTATTTAGAAACAAAAATCAGCACCAAATAAGAATCCTTTAATGATTATTCAAAAGTAAAACCAAAATAATGCAAAATTATAATAACATGTATAAAAAAGTAAGAGACCAGACTTGTTTTGTGCGCCAGTAATCAGTCAGTCTAATGTAAATATTGAAATGCAGAGTGAAACCACTTCCTATGACTGCATTAAATATGATTTACAGGGATCAGATAGACTTTCAAAACCCTTCACACCTCTTAGCATCCGTGGAGTCACCACAAAAATGAAATATTGGAAACTAACATTTATGATGACAAATGATGAAATCGTCACTTTTGAGTGCATTTTCCATGTTCAAGTAGGTAAGTACTATTTCCACTGCTCCATTTTCAAATGCAGCACAAGGCACCTATTGGACCAGGGCTATGATTTGTTAAACTATGTGCAGTCCAACAAATATGTGACACTCTTTCCATGTCTATTTAAACCTACTGGGCCTTTTGGGGGCAGGCATTTGCCATGAGATGGTCCTTCCACCTGGCTTTTGGAAAAATATGGGATTACCTGCTCACCTGTTGGTGTTGAACAGAAATGTTTTGAGAACCCTTCAAATTGACCGGGAAGGGCAGCATTTTGTGCTCACTTCACATTGTTTACGGAGTTCTGGGAAGATTCTAATTAGACTTGGTTTTTGACTGATTGGGACATAACCAGGTTGACAGGAATAGTGCAGATTGCATGGGTTTTGGTAGGGTTATTTGGCAAGCACCCAGAGACATCTATGAATGAAAAAAAAAAATTTCAAGCCAACCCACCTTTGATTTACATAGGGAAGGGGGGCCCCCAGAGGGTTTTTGGTCTCTGTTGATTTATTGTTACTATTATTTAATGCAGCAGTGTTAGCTGTGCAAAGTTCCTCACACTGCTGATTTTGGCCCATGCGGAATCCGCCAGAGTGGGGGAATCCTTAAGCTGAGGATTTCCCCACCCAGACTGTGGCACTCCCACAACTCTGACTCCTTGTGGAGGCCAAACTTGGGAGGTGGAGTCTAGGCTGAGTAATCCTCAGGCTTCTGAGGGTTCCCTAACCTGGAATCTGCCACCCCAGCATGGCCTCCACAGCCCTTTCCTATTGAGGAAGGACTGCAGATGCCATGCTAGGGTGGTGAAAGGTTACTCAGTTTGGCATCTACATCCACAGACTCCACTGCACCACTCCAGCACAGCTTCCGCAGCCGTTCCTCAGCGAGAGGTCATGCTGCAGAGGCGATGCTGGGGCAGCAGAACTCTGGCAGGACTTTTTTTTCCCTCTTTCCCTCTTCTCCACCCTCTCTCTCTTTCTTGCTCTTCCTTTCCTTCATTATTTCTGTCTTTTCTTTCCCTCTTCCTTTGATTGAATGAGACTCACACAATTAATAGGCTAAGTAATCCAAAACACAGCATAATCAGGGTGGATTTGATTTAAATCATTGGGCAGTGAGACTAGATTTAAATCATGGTTTTCTCACTGTGTTCTGTCAAAACACACAAAGATTTCCATCAGAAAACTCTCTGATAACTCCATTCTGATAATTAAGAAGACATTTTACCTTAGAAATCACTTTTAAACTTCTACAATCCTGTCCCATTTCCACCACTAAATTTTCTGGTCTTCACCACTGCCCCACAGAAATTTTATTTCCTTTCACAGTACAATGTTCTGCCTACCCCCACTGCTCGGGATGCCCAGTGAAAAGAAAAAAAACATAGCTTCAGAATAACCCACCCAAGACTGGATTGATAACCGAGATAAAACTTCTAAGCACAAAGGCCACACATCATAAACATAATAAATACACAGGACAGCCACATATAACCTCTTATAACAAAGAGTGAAGATTAACTAACACTGTGGTTCGTTAATACCTCGAATTGCTGCTAGTCCTGTTTACAACAGAGTTAGAATTTGATTATAATATTTTAATATTGTTTCACTTTGCAAAACAATGTTTTTGTAACACTTTTCTAGGAACTGGGGCAAAAAAACATTGAGCTGTCTTTGAAGTAGACAGCTTTGGATAATCCAACTACATTACTATTCAGCTTTAAAAAACAAGCCTTTTCTTAATTTTAATGTATTCTGCTAAGTGCTCGCACTCATCTACAACTGTCAAAACAGAGGATATCCAAGCATAATATTTATCTCATTAGAGTAAGTAAAGAGGTTATAATTAGGTGGATGTGATTCAAAATTATCTTGCAATTTGTCACTAGAATTCTTGACATAAAGTAGATAATGTGACTTTTCATTGGACTAATTTCTCTTGGTTGTAGGAGAGCAAAGCTTCCTTCTCTAGGAGAATTTTTAAAGTCTTTCCTATAATGCCTATGAGATCCTCACAGTGCAATCCTGACCAGAATGACAATCTTCTAAACCTGGAATTAGAAAAGCAGAGCCCTGCTTAAGACTGCACTGCAGAAAGTGAAAATGAACTCCTCACCTTTTTTGGCCCAAAGTACATAGGATGCTACTGTTCTGTCATAGGAGCACTAGACTCATAATTTGGGCCTTAAAAGCTGAGCTGCACAATTCTGTGGAAGGGAAGTTCACATGTGAGTCAGCATGGTGTAGTGGTTAAGAGAGGCAGAATCTAATCCAGTGAACCATGTTTTTTTTCCCACTTCTACACATAAAACCTGCCAGGTGACCTTGGGCTTGTCACAGTACTCTCCAAATTCTCTCAGCCCCAACTTGCAAAGTGTTTGTTGTGGGGAGGGAAGGGACGGAAATTGTAAGCTGCTTTGAAACTCCTAAAAGAGGGAGATAAAAGCGGGATATAAAAACAACCCCCCCTTCTTCTATTCCCCCTCCCTGCCGCCGTCTTCTCCAATCCAAAATGCCTAGGACTGCTTTGAGGTCCAATTAGGGGAAAAGGCAAGCAAGTGTCCACATTGTTTATCTCCCCCCCCCCATTAGACCTTGAAGCAGCAAGGGGGGAGTGGTGTAATTTGTATGTGGGGAAGTTTCATAGGAGAGAGGAATGAACTCTTCCTTCCAATGCAATGTATTCTCAATCCAGATTGGGAGCAGTGTGTGGGTATAACTGTTTTTTGGCCAAGTAAGACACTGGGAGTTTCATTCACAAAATGTCATCGTTGTGTATAGTTTGGCTCTCTCCCCTCACTTCGACCCTGCTCCTCCAGCCCTAAATGGCGACAATGGTTTCCCCAAATAATTGTGCTGTTCAATGCAATTTGCTAGAAGAAAAGAAGCAGAACACTTTTACTGAAATTGGCAAAGAGTGATATTAATTTGCAATTAGACAACTGAAAGCTTACCCATGTATTTCTTTCAGCAAGTTAGACAGCTGCATTGTCAATAAAATCAATGTGATCAGGGGTGCAAAAGGGAGAAGAATCTGCAAAGAAAACTATTCAGCACGGTCTAACAGCTGCCCTCAGCTTCACAATCCTGCTGACGCATCAGTTTCCATGAATGTCAGCAAAGGACCGTTGATTGGTTGTGTTTTTACTTCACTTTTCAGCCAACAATTGAGTGGCAAAGGAGCTTATGGCAAGGGAAAAAACTACTGCAAATATCAATTACAATTTAACTTTTTAAAATTAAAGTGCTCAGAAAAGAAGGTCTTGGTGAAATCATGGTCTTAGCAAAGGGGACCTGGCTGCTGCCTCTTCTTCCTCTGGTCACAGTAATGGCAGTTGATAGCTCGGAGGAGGATGGGATACTCTTGATGAAACAAACAAACAAACAAACAGAAGAAGAATATATGGATACAAGGAATAAGGACCTGGCATGCATGTGCTTCTTGGCAGCAAGGAGAGAACCACTTTAATATTTTCCCAGTGACCCCCAATGGCTTAAGGCTAGCCTGAGCTGCTGTTGTTTATGTAGTACAAAGCACATTTTCTTCATTGCATTGTGAAAGTGCAGAGAACTGTGTTCCGAGTCTGACAATTGCGGCATGATAAAATGCCTTTTACAGTTCTCAGAAGTTGTTTAAGGTTACTTCCACTGGGGTAGCATTGTGAACCAATAAGAAAACACTAAAACTGCTCTCAGAAAGATGAGAGCATTGATGCACTTTAAATTGTACTCGCTGTATATGTACAGGTTCGTCACACAAAAATGGAAGCAAAGAGGTCACAGGGGACTTTAATCTGCCTTTCTATCGTTAGGCTTATCTTTCAAGTCAAATTTTACATGTTGCAACCCTTGTCAGGATGAAAGCAACATTTTTCATGTTCGGTTATCAGTGCAGGAAGATGGAATCAATCCTGTGCAGCCTAGTACTGTACATGTTTTCTCAAAATGAAGTCTTGCTGTGCCCAGTGGGGCTATCACTCCCAATTTTTACTTGCGACGGCTTTAAACTCTGAGATCTTTAAATGCATAAGGAAAATATGCATTCCTTCATCTTTATGTAGTAAGATATTCTGCTTTGGCACTGGGGAAGTACAATTTAAAGCTTCAGGATGACAAGTCCCTTGAACACCTGAATGTGCAAATGGTAGCCTCCTGTTTTTCCTCTCACTTTCTCTGGTGAATTTCTAATGATAGCTACACAGACTGTTGGAAGACGGGTTACTAGGGATGCAAGGTTTTCTCACCTCAGAAACATGAGGTATATATATTGACCACCTAAAGCCACTTTGAGCTGAAGGACAAAGTCTTCTTGAAAAGTCATGCCAATGAAAGTTGTGTAAGAAGACTCCAGATTTATTTGTTGAGATTGCTCCTCAGGTCTAACACACTTGTCCCAGCTTGGGCTTGCATCTTCCTGTAAAATTAATCTGCTCTTACCCACCATTACTGGTGAGGCAGCTGGTGAATTGTTACTTCCTGCACACCTGGGACTAGAACCCTGGAAACATGGATTTGACTTTTGAACTCATGTGGTTTGAATAGAACTGTTTCTAACAACCTTGTGACTCTATGCAGAACACAGGGCAAACCAGAAACTAAGGCAGCTTCTTACCAGTAATCCAGAAGTGAGCAGCATTCTAAGAGACCTAAAATGATTGCAGTGAGAATTGCTGGTTTCTTGGACATGTTACTTCTTTGAACACTTAATGGTGGAGACTTTGATTAAATTTGCAAGCTGCTTGGGGTTGACAAATTATGCATAAGTACTAGGGCTTCAAACATGATCAACAGAAGAATAGGTTTTTCCATAAAGTCTTCCAACTCATGACAAAGTCTTGCTGCATTGCCAACTTTTTTACCATCCACCATCAGCAGTATCATGACAGGGAAGCTTCTCTTGGGAAGATTCAGCCTCTCAAAACAATTTTTAAAACCCACTGATCAGTGCTGTAGGTATAGATTTTTTAATGGGGTGGGTTCAGTGACTGAGCTGACTTTCCAGTTGTTCCATTTCATGCATGGTTTCAAGCAAGCCAGACATGTAATGAGAGGGGTTTGAACCCATGAACCCCCCCTTACATACGTGCCTGCCACTGAGCCACCCCCCACCCCACTCACATTCAAGCAGAGACTAGCCAAGGAAACTTTACATTATCCCTTTCCTCACACAAAACCCTGTGGAAAACAATTCCCTGCTGCCGATTTCACAGCTCCCTTCTCCTTCACAAACACAATTGATTAGACCAGTCCAAGCATCTTGTCCTTGCTTCATACCATATACATCAGGGGTCCCCAAACTACGGCCCGGGGGCCAAATGTGGCCCCTGAAGGCATTTATCCGGCCCGCCAGGCATGGCGGTGATGGCTCCATTCATGTGCAGTGGGGGCTCGAGGGAGAGGAGGAACCGGCCCCAACGGCTGTTGATTGCAATTACATGATGGCACCCCCAAATCTCCATGAATTTTCTGACCCAGAGTTGGAAACCTTACATGTGGCAACTCCTGCTCCGCCCTTCCCACCTCCAGCTACCCCATGTGATTTGGCTCTCTAGGCTTTCTGTTCCTCCCTCCTCACTCCCACTGGCATCAGCCAGGCTGGTGAATCGCTCGCTGGCTGCTAGGGAGGAAGAACCCAGGAAGATACCTAATCCTGGGTTAGATGGAATGCTTCATTGGGAAAGTTCTGCTTTTTTTTTTTAAACAGGGGAAGGTATTCCACAGCCTCCCCAACAATATTTGGAGCCCACCCTGTACTTGACATACTTTGGTCACTGTTTATTTATTTATTTATTTTATTAAACTTATAGGCCGCCTTATCCCCGAAGGGCTCTAAAAATAGTTCTAAAAATAGACCATGACAGAAAGGCTGAAAGGTGAAATCAAACATTTTACAATCATTTGTGCATAGGAATTTGTTCATAGTTTTTTTTAGTCCAGCCCTCCAACAGTCTGAGGGACAGTGAACTGGCCCCCTGTTTAAAAAGTTTGGGGACCCCTGATATACATGCTTGTAGAAGATAATGCATCCCCTCCCACCTTCTACTGATAGGCTGTAGCAGATTTGGGACTCCCTGAAAAAACTGCTAACTCAAACCAGTTAGGGAAGAAGGGGGCATATCTAGAGTGTTCACACAGAGTCCAACCCCCGCTCCACCAAAGCTGCTGGAAGAGCCTACAAAAACATCCTAATTCTCCAGTGTTCATTCAAAGGAAACTAAACCCAGGATGTCCTGCCCCTGGAACTTTTCATTGCTCAGGGAAGTATGGAATACCATTTAACAATATAATTATTTCAGTTGTACAAGAAATCTATGCACTATATTGGGATTCCTTTCCTTCTGTCAAATATGTGTCTTTGCATTGATTTTCTTCTTGATTTGGAGGGGGGGAAGCAATATGTAATTCAAATTCCTATTTATTTAACAGACATTTATTCACTCTTTTCTGTCTATTTTTGTGCACACGAATCTCTTCTTTGGCAGGAAGAAGAGATGCATCACCACAATCATGTCTTTATTCATTGCAAATAGCCAATTGATAGGTAGTAGAGAATGCTGTGAGCAGTATTTTGGATACAAATGCAGCTGTTCTGAAATAGTACCTGGAGAGCATTTTGTTGCTTGAATGATGTAGACCTTGCCAGTTTGGTGATGACCCTTGCAACTGGATATGTCTTAATTAGCATAGTTATTCACTCGTCTTTTTTCAAAAGGTGAGGAAATCAATTTTAGGTCAAAATAAAAATGTCATATATTATGGTGACTATCCAACAATGCTGACATGTGTCATCAATAGTTACTGCAGCAGATGGCACTGTGTTCTGATTACTATACCTTTTTCAACATAAAGATGACAGGAGATTTGAGAATTCATCCACCATTTCCTAGATGATCTTTGTTCTAGAATGCTCCGTTTGAGTCCCAGTGCCTTGGGGACAGAACTAGGTAGGCATCAGGATCCAAATGGAGCATTCTAGAACAAAGACCATTTAGGAAATGGTGGATAAATTCTCAAATCTCCTGCCATCTTTATGTTGAAAAAGATATTGTTCCAGAGGTCTGTTGGGGTAGCTCTGTCCATCAGCACAGACTGGCTCTATCACACCTACATAAGAGAAAAGTAGGAACAAGTCAGTCCTGGCCAGTTCTCCCCAATTAAAGGACAGTTTCTCTCACTGTTCAGTGGGTGTGGATGTGTATGTTTTCTTACAACGCAAGTTCTTTTCAGATATTATCTACACTCAAGCAGGAGCAAAGCAACCATGCTCATCAGAAATGTGTGGTATCTACAGTGTTCAAAATAGAATGCTCAACATTGAGCCTGACTTTAGTTGGGAATGGGTCAGGTAAAAATCAAATAAATATATAATAAAAATATTTGGCATGTGTGTAAACTTTGGTAGATGTGAACAAGAACCCTGAAGAATCTAGTTATCTGCCTGTGTGTATCGATGTTTATATGCATTACTCCTGTTCAAATAGTGTGGCAGCTGTGCATCAGGACGGTCTATGTGTGTATGGGAGGTTCCCAGAACACATGGATGTAATATATCAGTGATGGCGAACCTTTTTGAGACTGAGTGCCCAAATTGCAACCCAAACCCCACTTATTTATCGCAAAGTGCCAACCTGGCAATTTAACCTGAATGCTTAGGTTTTCGTTTAGAAAAAAATGGTTGGCTCCCTCTTCCTCCGCCCCACCTGCTCGAGCAGGGGCCAGCCTGCTCAAGCCTCCAGCAAGTCCCACGCACACCGCTCTGTGCCGCTCTAGCATCTCTGCCTCCTCTGCGCCCTCCCCCCTTGAGCAGCCGCCATCCAGAGCACAGGCACCAGGCCTGCCAGCCGAGTCCTCCCTGCTCACCACGGTGCGCGCACATTGTGCTCAGTGGCCCAGGCCAGCCTAGATATGTGTGTGTGTGGGGTGTGTGATTTTCCTCCCCCACATGATGAACTCTATGTGCACGTGCCCACAGAGAGGGCTCCGAGTGCCACCTGTGGCACCCGTGCCATAGGTTCGCCATCACTGTAATATATGAAAAGAATAACTGTAAAGTTGATATATGATGCTGGTTCCAAGTTCATGCACAGGGAAGAAGTGCATGAAATTGTGTCCTCTACTACTGTTTCCTCCCTCTGGAAGCTCCAAGCATCCCTAGAAAAATGGCTATCATGGGTACATGGATCCTTGTGAACAATGTGCCTTTGAGTTTAGGAAGCTGCAGCAAGGAAGAAGGATTAAGCAAAACCAGCCCTTTGATCTTGGCCAAATGGTGTGAGTTTGAAGATGAGATTGCTATGAGCAAACAAGAATCAAGAGGGAACTAATTTTATCCACCACCCCCACCACCCATTTAGGGTTATCAACCTCAAGGTGGAGCCTGGAAGTCTCTGAGAATCACAACTGATCTCCAGAATATGGAGATCACCTCCCATGAAACAAATGGCAGTTTCAGACGCCAGACTTTATGGTACCAACTCTATGGCACCACTGTCAAAAATCTCCCAAACCAAAGTTGGCAACAATTTCCCAGCTTCACCTACCTGCACTATAGGGCAGGGATGGTTAACCTTTTAGAGACCGAGTGCCGGGGCAGAGCAAAAGAAAACTGTGCCTGGGGCACATGTGCACTCTGTGTCCCTAACACGCCCTTGTTTGCCCCCACCCTGCCCTGGAACGCCCCCACCTTGCCTCCAGAATGCCCTCGTCATGTCCCCACAGGGGTGCATGCCCAGTACGTTGCACCCCCTTCGCCCCCTTGGTGCTATGGCACTGCCAAGTGCTCAAACTAGGGGAACAGTGCACGTGCCCAAAAAAGAGGGCTCTGAGTGCCACCTCTGGCACGCGTGCCATAGGTCCGCCACCACTACTATAGGACATCATGACCAATTGTTCAGGGAGGTGTATTCACACTCAGCTGAGATTTTTTGAGAAGTGAAAGCGTTACTGAGGGAAGGCGAAAAAAATGAAGATCTGCTTGTGCAATCTACTCTTGCTTAAGAATATTTGAACCCAGCCCTATGAGTGCAATGTAGAGAAATGAAGTGTATTTTTCCTTCTTCAAAGCTATGATTTGTGCACTCACACTTAAGACTATAATAGTGCCATCTTAAGCAGATTTACACCCTTCTAAGCTCGTCAACTTTAATGAGCTTACAAGGATAATAGCACAATTCCAAGTAAGTGAAATAAAGTGAGAGAGTCTGTGTGTATGCTGTCCCAAAACAGAAAACCTCCTTGTTTTGCCATCCATTCATTTATTAGTCCACATTAGCCATCCAGCGTCCTCAGTAATTAGCATTATGTTAGACTACCCACTCTAAAGAAGTTTTCATAGCAGTTAACAATATATCAGAGTGCAAGGAAAGAAAACATAATCCCCTCTACCCCAATAGTCATTAAAAACAATAAGAGAAGCAAATGAAACAAAATATAAACCTTTTAAAATTACAAGAGATAAAAAGATGGTTACATTGCACTTTTATATATTTAGAGAAGTTATATGATGCAGTCCATGCACAGCACAGGAATCTTTTTAAAAGTATTTAATTATTTATCTTCTATATTTCTCCCCAGGGCCTTTTCTCCCAAAGTTGCTGATGCTCCCAAGTGCTGTCAAGTCACTTCTGATTAATGGAAATCCTGTGAATTAACAACCTCCAAAATGTCCAATTGTTACCAGCCTTGATCAGGTCTTCAAACTGAAGGCCATGGCTTCCATTAGTGAATCAATCCAGCTCAAGTTGGGCTTTCTTCTTTTGCTTGTGTCTTCAGCTTTTCCTAACATTATTGTTGTCTTTTCTAATGGCTCTTGTCTTCTCATAGGTTCCTTCCGCACATGCAAAATAATGCACTTTCAATCCACTTTCAATGCACTTTTCAGTTGGATTTTACTGTGTGGAATAGCAAAATCCACTTGCAAACTATTGTGAAAGTTTGCATTACTCGGCATGTGCAGAAGGGCCATAATGTCATCAAAGTATGATAGCCTCAGTTTGGTCCCTTTAGCTTCTAGGAAGAGTTCAGACTTGATTTGTTCTGGAACACACTGATTTGTCTTTTTTACAGTCCATAATATCTTTAAAGCTTTCCTCCAACACCACTTTTCAAATGAATCAAATTTCTTCCTGTCAGCTTTCTTCATGGTCCAACTTTCACACCCATATACAGCGATGGGAAATACTATGGCATTAATTATCTTGAACCTGGATGCTAGCAACACATCAGTACACTTAAGAATTTTTTCTAGCTCCCTCATGGCTGCCTTTCCAGTTTCTGTCATCTGCTGATTTCTTGGTTTCAGTGTCCCTTTTCATTGATGGTGGAACCAAAGAATAGAACATCTTGAACAATTTCAATTTCTTCATCATCAACCTAAAAAAACACACAAGTGCATTCTCTTTGAATGGTAACCCAATCCATTAATGGAGGAGAAAAATGGAGGAAAAATAACAACAAACATGTAAATATGATTTTTATGTACCGCATACAGTCTACCCAGCCCAACCAAATGTAAGCCAACAGGCAAATATGACACTCCACCAAGAAACAGATGAACCTCTTGCCAGATTGGTTTAGCTTCTCATATGGAACAGAGAGGTTTCAAAAGCAGCGTGAAAGCCATCTTCCGTCCTCGTCGTCGCCTGCTGGGCGTCGCAGCCCCGCCCAAGCTGCCTGAAGCTCTGAAATAGGGAAACTTCACGTGGAGGCCCTCCTAAAGTCAGTGACCATTCCCTTTTGGTGTTAAAGGACGGGTGATTTAGGAGTGTGCTAGACCAAGGGTGGAAAGTTTTCCCTCAGGAGGCACCTGTGGGTGAATAAGTTTATATTGAAGTCTGTGCTGAAATAGCCAAGAAAGAAACATCTATGAAACCAAATATGCTTTTGAAACCTCTCTGTTCCATATGAGAAGCTAAACCAATCTGTAAAATAAAGTTTAGTTTAGTTTTTCACGTTACCAAGTACCAGCGTGTGTCTGCTTGTCTGGACGGGGTAGTGCCTGTATATTTTTATAAATCCTAGCCACACAAACAGAGTTTCCCTCCTTTTTACAAAAGGCTCTGTTTTCTCCACAGCGTCTCAGAGGGGTGTTGGTGCACCCACCATTTCTGCTCATGCTGTGATCCGCCTTGCCGGCTGCCATTTCCTGAAGGTTTCCCATGGATGTTTTTACTTCATGCTTCTCAGCTGCCTACAAATTCAGCATTTAAAGTACGTGCATCAATTTAATTTTCCCTGACGATGCCTTGAGCATACCGTTTCCTTTTTTGTTTTGTTTTCAATGAGCTGTCTTTGAAGTCCAGATATGAGAATCAGCTGTGCTTCTCATAATGCACCTTTGTGGCTTCAAAGATGCATTTTTCTGTCCTCAAAATGTTTTATTTGTGCTGCAAGGGCTTGATCCTGATCAAACTGGCAGCATTGGATGACCAGGTGCCTTTTTGTTCCCTTGCCTTTCAAGTGTATAACATCTGTAAATGGTCCAAGTTCTGATTTAAAATGGCTGTGATGTCTATGAGTTGGACCCATGAACACTGTAACATCTGATATGATGATCTCTTACTAGAGATCATTATTGGATTGTCAAAGCTGAAAGTGTGGAACAATACAGTATTGTGAGATACTTCTGCCACCATGCATTTGTGTGCTATAAATCATAAGAAACTGGATCATTCAAAGCAAGTTGACCAGAGAGTCCAGTGACCATTGGTGTAGTGAGGAGGGCAAGAAGGGGCTAGAGACCCATGCACAACATCCTCGCAACTGTGCCCCAGTCCCAGAGGCAGAGCAAGGGGGAACTGGGCCTGGGGCGTGCGCACACCCTGCGCCCCTACCCCGCCCTGCCCTGCCCCCTTCGCTGCTCTGCCCGGGGCGTCGTGCCCACTCCGTTGGCGCTACGCCTCTGCCCAGCCCTGTTCAGGACCAGAGCACAGTTAAATGCTGGCTACTCCCAAGCTCCATGTGGAGTTCAAATGCAAGGCCAGGAATCCTGCCCCAATCTTCACATGGAGTCCAGAGCCATTTGCTTCTGGCCTCAGTTGGCCCAAAATCTCATTGGGGCCAGAAGCAAACTGAACACGTAGCCGGTCCTCCTCTACTTTTATACTGTTGGTGGAGCTTCGGGGTGGAGCTTTGGGGCGGGGCCAACAGTATAAAAGTAGAGGAGGACTGGCTGTATACTCAGTCTGAGCCTAGGCTCAGACTTAAACATGCCCATGCCACTGACACCACCAGGTTCCTCCTTGCTCCCTTTATGAGGTAAGAAAGTTGTTCATGAAAATGAGCCTAATAAGGGAGGTGTTCCCTGATCTGTTGCCCGAGACTGCTTTTGGATACATGGTTTTGGCTCGGTACTGAAACTAAGACTGTATCTATGCTCTGCTTATTTTCCCTGAATGTTGACACCTCTGGCTACATAAAACCGGATGAGCAATGTGACAGCTGCCAAGGTCAATAAGAGTTATAGTGATTTGCTGAGTAAGTGCTGGTTGCAGAAATTAAAGCAGCTTAAGGGCAGCCGCAACTGATACAAATATGCACCTCATTCAAACTGCTTTTGAACTTTAGAGAATCAACTTGCAGGTGATTTATCTTCTGCTCCCTGCAGAGAAGTTAAGGGATGCAATGTGATTAAATCAAAGACAATTTACAAAGCCCTAGGGTTATATTCATGTGTCACCTTACTGAGAATCGAAAAGATGGACTAGAAATTAAGAAATAATAATAAAACTAAATACTGCCTGGAAAATAATATAATCTACTAAACTTCATGGAATGGATGTTGGGGAGGACTATAGAAGGCTGACTATGGCTCTACTAAGGGAGATGGGAATGTGGTTCAGAGGTATTGCATCTAGGGCACAGCAATTTCCAGAAGAGTTTCCAGGCTGCAGCCTTGAACTCCTGTGGACATTTGGAGGATGGGATTAGGTGCACTGGCACCATGACAACATGCAGCATCACTTCTTATGAAAAATAGTTAAACAATAGAGTTTGGTGCAAATATGTCTTTCCAGTGTCATGACAACACTTACGATTTTCTCTGGAAGTGACATTGTGCTCTTGCATAATGCTCATATGCCCTTTCCCCAATTTGCTGCCCTTTTTTGCCCCTTGCCAGCCTCTCAGGTGCTGGCAAGTAAAATGGGAATTGCAAGAGATGGAGGAAGACCCTGCAATCCTAAACTGCAGTGAACAGGATCAGGCAGCAAGTGATATAATTGACCTCTGTCTCAAGTTTGGAAGTACTGCTGCTAGTTAGAGTAGATGAAACTGACCTTGACAGACCAACAGTCTGACTCAGTATAAGGCAGCCTCACATATTCGTAACCCTGCATCACAACCTGGCACCAAAGAGGAAAGCTACTGGTCATGTTTGATCTGTGTTTGTCTGAATCAGACCAGAACTTAAATCCTAGTTTAACAGATTTATGGGTCAGGTTGTCCAACCTTCTTTTTGAAGAGCTATAAAGATATCATTTAAAGAAGCAGTTTAAAAGAATTGAGCCTTTCCCTTCACAATACAAGTTTGTTCCCAGACAGAAAAAAATCCTTGAATGCCACAATCTTTACCTAAGCAAGTATTTACAGCCAAGTTCTTAAGCTCTGAAAATAGAACTTCATAATGAAAGTGCTGACACGCTCTTAACAGAGGTGCTGTGAGCAGTAACACTGTAATAATTACAATGAAATAAGTGTTAGAGGGTGGGGTGAGCAGAAAGATCTCTCTTCTTTCAGTTATTAGCTTACACTGCACTAGTTTAGAATTATAGGCAGAAACACTGCTAGACAGTATGTCCCATGATTTTTCAATTTTAAAAGCTGGTAATTGACCCTCTGAGGAGAAAGCTAGTTCTTCCCCCAAGTACTACTGACATTAAGAAACCATTATTTAACATTTGTTTAGAGAAGATACAGTGGACCAAGCTGTATGGCAGGTCAGGGGGGCATTAAAAATGTTCTGATTATGGTTCTGGCTGGGACTGCAAACCAGAATTATTGAGCAGCTGACAGGCCACAGTACATGTCTGGTGGGCTGTTCTTGGCTTAATGTGTCACAGGTTGGGCAGGACTTAAGTAATATTTGCTAGTCCAAATGAAGAAAAGTGGAAACTGAATCCCCTTCATGCCGTACTGGATTAGCAGATGTGAAGGTCTTGATGTGAATGTTGTATCAATGTGGGTGGAACAGAGGACACTTTTGCACACGCAGAATAACACATTTTCAATCCACTTCCACAATTCATTGTCAAAGGCTTTCATGGCTTAATCACTGGAGTGTTGTGGGGTTTCCGGGCTGTATGGCCGTGTTCCAGTAACATTTTCTCCTGATGCTTTGCCTGCATCTGTGGCTGGCATCTTCAGAGGATTCACAAAAGATGCAGGCAAAACGTCAGGAGAAAATGCTACTAGAACATAGCCATACAGCCTGGAAACCCCACAACCCCTCACTTTCACAATTGTTAGCAAGTGGATTTTGCTATTTCGTACAGTAAAATCCAGCTGCAAAGTGGATTGAAAGTGGATTGAAAGTGCATGTGTGAAAGTGCCCTAAGTAAAGCAGGCAGGAAGAATAAATTATTATTATTATTATTATTTATTTAATTTGTATACCGCCCGATCCCCGAAGGGCTCCGGGCGGTGAACAACATTCACTACAACATCAACAGGAGCGGTCGTACAAATATAAACACATAGGCTCCATCCCATAAAATAGCTTAAAACTCATAAAACAGCAAAAAACCATAATACATAATAAAAGGCGTCCGACCCCAATTTAAAACCTACCCCCATGGGGGGGGATGGCAGGACCCCTCAATATGAATGACACAAAGGGGACAACAACAAAAGGAGCAACAAAGACTGAGGGAACAACAACTAGGAAGTGATTCAGCAAGTTCAGCAAAGAGAGAGAGAGAGAAAGCACAGGAGGAATAGAATGTAGATGATACACGACATGGGTGGGATACAGGGAAAGGGCCGGATATAAACAAACAAATAAAAGACCTGCGTTAGAATCAACCTGATTTCCATTCAGTGTTGCCAAAGTCCCCTCTCTACTCTGGCACTTGTTCTGCATCAGGTTGCAAACTCTGGGTCGAAAAATTCCTGGAGATTTTGGGGTGGAGTCTGGGAAGGGTGGCCTTTGGGGATGAGAGGGGCCTCACTGGGGTATAATATTGTAACATCTATGCTCCAAAGCTTCCATTTTCTCCACCCTCCCAAGGCTGCCTGTTTCTCCAGGGGAACATCTCTGTAGCCTGGAGATTGCTTATAATTCTGGGAGTTCTCTAGACCCACCTGGAAGATAGTAACCCTAGTCCCTTATGGCTTTTGTACATATACAAGTCATGATTCACAAGATAGCCTTTTTTGGTGGCTACAGAGGTCACCTCCTTCCTTTTTTACTAACAGAAAAGTTGAGTGAATTTAACCTTGTAATGATAGCCAGCATTTGTGACCTCTGAAATATCACACCTCAAATGGCAGCTTCTTCCAGGGTGATGAACAAGCTATGGACATATAATTATTTCTTTCCTCACTGTTTCAGAGACACAGATGACACATATGGAATTCTTTCTTATATAGAAGGGTCAAGCAAGCATCTTCATGTGCCTTGTGACTTCACTGAATGGTTTTTTTCTTGACTAGTGGGCTGATTGGTGCCATTTGTTTACACAGCTGCTGTGGATGTGTAAAACCTAGTTATGGCACATGGTCACATGGTTTGTGAAGCTGTCAAGCACTGGCTCACTGTCATTTATTTATGTTTACTTATTTATAGTATTTGTGGATCCCACACTCTACCTGAAGGCAAAGTACACACTTTAAAAATAGGGCACATCCTAGCATGATAAATGTTCAATAAAAATATAGTAAAAATGAAGAAAACAGCAGCAGAACAACAAGCACATTCCCAGGTGGCAACCATTCCTAACAGTCAAGAAAATTTCTGCTCAGCCACAGGCAAAACTTTTATATGATGGTAACTGGGAGCCCCAAATTCTATTCCTTCACAAAGCTTAAATGGCAGTGGCTTACATGCTTTGAGGAAGCACAAAAAGTGAACCAAACTTGCTTGTTGGAGGCTGCTGGGGTAATGTGCAAAAGGAGAACTCACGTGTATCTCATTGCTGCTTTTAATAACGAGTTGCTGCAGTTGCCATTATGGGCAGAAGATAATAAGTATATGGAATTCTGTCAGTCAGAAACATTGCTTGTGGGTTTGTTCATTGGGAGTTAACAATCCTGCTCAATGGAAACATATGGGGTGCTGTGTGGTTTCCGGGTGGTATGGCCGTATTCTAGTAGCATTCTCTCCTGACGTTTTGCCTGCATCTGTGGCTGGCATCTTCAGAGGATCTGATAGTAGGAAAGGAAAGCAAGTGGAGTATATATACCTGTGAGAAAAGGTCAATAAGTGAGGGCATCTGAATAGGAGTGACCTGGCAAGTGAGTAATAATGGAGATAGCAAGGTCAATAGGTGAGGCATCTGAATAGAAGTAGTCTGGCCTTTGTTCCCTTTGATTGTCTATAGTCATCCTGTGTTTGTGTGGAGCTGATTAGTCACTGTCTTGACTCTAGTGTTTTTCAAAACTGGCAGCCAAATTCTGTTCATTTTCAGGTTTCTTCCTTTCTGTTGAAATTGTCCATGTGCTTATGGATTTCAATGGCTTCTCTGTGCAGTCTAACGTAGTGGTTGTCAGAATGATCCAGAATTTCTGTGTTTTCAAATAATATTCTGTGTCCAGGTTGGTTTATTATGTGTTCTGCTATTGCTGATTTTTCTGGCTGAAATAGTCTGCAGTGCCTTTTGTGTTCTTTGATTCATGTCTGAGCGCTGCGTTTGGTAGTTCCTATGTAGACTTGTCCACAGCTACATGGTATACGGTAGACTCCTGCAGTAGCTAGAAGATCTCCCTTATCCTTTGCTGAACATAGCATTTGTTGGATTTTCTTAGTGGGCCTGTAGATTTTTTGTAGGTTATGCTTCTTCATCAGTTTTCCTATGCGGTCAGTGGTTCCCTTGATGTATGGTAAGATGTATGGTAAAGCCTTCGACAATACGGAAACAGATATTTTAGGGACAGCAGAGCCTTAGCAAAGAAGTAAGCTAAAGGCAGTAGCAAAGAGGACATTTATTAGGTGCAGGAACATTGCTGCTGCAAACCAGATATATAAAATCTATCTTTTTATCATACAAGGTGGTAATGAGCAGAGATCCTAATACAGCAAACCAGTAAATTACACATCATGCTGGCAATCTGTTTCACAATGACTAATGTGCTACTTTCCTTACAACACTGGAACCAGCAGCGGGCACATGATCGTTTTAGCAAACATTGGCCATTTCGACATTTAAAAGCAGTGCAACTTGCTAACAAGGTTAAGAGACAAATGTTTCAATTATACTGAGCTTCAGAAGCAGATATTTAGGATAGGACTAAAGTTCTGCTATTTCAGGTGCATTTTCATCTATTGGACTA
This sequence comes from Sphaerodactylus townsendi, assembly GCF_021028975.2. Lineage (NCBI taxonomy): Eukaryota > Metazoa > Chordata > Lepidosauria > Squamata > Sphaerodactylidae > Sphaerodactylus > Sphaerodactylus townsendi. The sequence continues at coordinate 50,521,369 of NC_059426.1, forward strand.
AGACATAGATGGTTATCCTACAAGCGCTCTGGCAATGAAAAAAATATTTCACAAGCTCTAAAATGTCCCCTGGAGCATCATTGATTTCATTTTACTTTACACTCACCTAAAACCAGTGTTAGAATTGTTGATCAAAAAAATCTTTGAATAGTCATCTTATGGCCTGATCAGCATTTTGTAGACTCCGGTCAAGTTCAGTAGAATATTGTGCACAATTAATCTTTTACTTGTATATAGCTCAAGAGTCCTAAATAGTTTGCCCACAGTTTATGCAGGAATAGCTTCTTCCGGTATGTTTTATGTAGGGAAATATTATAGTTCAGTGGTAACATACAATATGTATTGGTGAAGGCTTTCATGGCCAGAATCAACTGGCTGTTGTGGGTTTTCCAGACTGTGTGGCCATAGTCTGGTAGTTTTTGCTTCTAAAGTTTTGCCTGAATCTGGCTGGCATCTTCAGAGGCATGACATGGCACATATAAGAAACACGTATTACTGTGATATGCCTCTGAAGATTCCAGTCATAGATGGAGGCTAAATGTTAGCAGCAAAAACTACTAGACCACGGCCACACAGCCTGGAAAACCCACAACAGCAGCCAGGTAACATAGATACCTCACATACTTAAGATCCATTGTTATACTTCAGGTTTGAGAAGTCTAATTTTTTTTCTTCCAGTGCTTCAGGTCCATCAGTTAGAACACTTGCACAAAGATTCCTTCTAGCAGGTAGAGTCAATGACAAAATAGCCGACTCTATAGGATACAGTTGATCTAGTTCTCTGCTGTGGTATATCACACAAGTCATACACTGTGGTATATGGCTCTAGAATTTAAATTCATACTTCATGTATTAGACACTAGGGATTCCAATATCAAACCCTGAAATTTCTAAACAAAGACCTGGTAATAGGCAGGTAACTTACATTATAAGTTCATAAAGGATCATTCAGGTTAAGAAATAAGTTATGATCTCTTCTTCTTTGCGGTGCTTAAACAGCAGCTTGTGTTGGTGTTCTTATTTATGACTTTACTGGAAAGGAACATCTGCAAAGTATCCATTGGACGTAGTGATGGCTATAAAGGGAAATTAGGTTCATGGAGGATAGGTCCATCAGAGGCTACTAATCATGATGACTAACGGTAACCTCCACATCCAAAAACAGTAAAACCTCTGAAATACCAGTGCTAGGAGGCAGCATTAGAAGAAGGCCTTTATGCTCTGTTTGTTTGACATGCAGTGTAAGTGCCTGGCCATGGTGTGAAACAAGATGCTGGTCTAGATGGACAACTAGTCTTATGTTCTTAATTGAATGATTTCTAAAACAATGGCACAAGCCCTTGAAGGGGTGCGGACTTCTAAAAAGCTGGATGCAGGAAGAAGATGTAAACTTACCTGAAAATCATATTTAAGCCAGAGCTCTATAGCCATTTAGCGTACATACTATGGCTTACCAGGATCAGGATCTATCTTCTGCCCCTTGTTGTGCTATATCTGGTGAAACTGTATCTCTCTCTGAGACTATGAAAAATTGCTCAAGGTTAGGACAAATCACATTCTGTTTATTTATTTATACCCACTTTTTATAGAAACAATTAGGGTTGTAACATATCAAAATTCCAGTGCTGTTAAAAGTAGATCTAAAAGCCATATTATGCTCATAAAACGAGTGCACATGCTACCTAAGTTGGTTACTTAAATGTTTATCTCCAACTTTTCTTCCCAAAGAAACTCAAAGTAGCTTTCAAGAACAGGGGGGAAATTACAATTTAAACAAAAGACACCAAAAGAAATCTGGGGTTCTTCTTAGATCCTGGATCAACAAACTAGATCATCCAAGACCAAAACAAACAAACAAACATGAGTCCTGAGCTTAGGGCCTTGCCATAGGTCTTGCACCTCTGGCTGCACCTGAGCTTAGGAAGAGAAAGCCAATCTTCAACTCAGATGTTACATCTGGCAGTACTGTTCTCCCCAGCTTCCCCCCTAGCTGAATGTGGTTTGACTGTCTCCATGAACAGCTAATTTGGGTTGCCACCTCTAGGTTGGGAATCTCTGGAGATTGAGTGGCGGAGAGCTAAGAATGGAAGGATTTGGGGAAGGGAGGGTCTCAGCTGGTCATAATATTGTTGACTTCACATTCAAAAGTAGCTATTGTCTCCGTGGGAAATGATTTCTGTCAAGTGAAGATCAGGTAAAATGCCAGCACCTTTCCAAACTCCACCTGGAAGTTGCCAACCTAAGCAGATTGAGTATATAATTAAAAGCTATGTTTCAAGGCCATTTGAAATCCACTCTGGCCCAATTTTGATTCAGACAACTCCAACATGCATTCTGCACTAAAAGACTCTTATTCCATTATAACTTGAACAAAGATGTTGTGAACTTTTAATGTTTTTATGATATGAAAATAAACGCAACTATATATTTTTAAAAAATCCAGTGGAACCTGTATGCTTAACTATTTAATGGACTGTAACCTTCAATAATGACCTTGATTCTTATGTACTGAAGGATTATATTTCTTTCAATTACTGTTAAAATGGACAATGAGCTATTTTAAATTTGAACTTGTCCCAAATAAATGAATAGATGTATACAAGCTAATGACTCCTAGCATCTACCTTGGTCAAAACACCTGAGACTGAACTAAAAAAATTAAGGCCCATTATCCATGTATTCAGAAGAAGATGGAAATGTTTATGTCATTAGATGGGATTCTCAGCTGGGGTGAATCAGAAAGGCAGCATCAGACTCAAGAGGTGGCTATACTAGTTTTTATTCACTACCATCTCATTTTTCTCTTGTTTAGAGAAAGTTGATTTTTACTTTGTAAATCCATCTCCATCTTCCTTTCCCCCATACCTTTCCTCCTTGACATTCATAGTTGGGAATAGATTTTTCCCCCTTTCCCCCTTTTTTGGGGTATTGATTTGTCCTTACTTCATTCTGTTGGGAAGCCTGAACTATAGAAAGTCAGCAAAGCAAAAGTTTGAAGCCTTGCTTCTGGTGAAATAAACTGTTTCAAAATGTGAAGACATCCCACTGGAAAAAAATAATGTATTAGCAGAGTTCTTGCCATTAGAGTTCTGGCCCAGTGGGGAATCACAGGCATCTCCAGTCAAAGGTTCACAAAGAAAAAAATATATATCGGAAAAGATCTTGGTCTGCCTGAAACCTTGGAGAGCCACTGCCAATCATGGTAGCCAATACCGAGATAGGTGGATCAATGGTATCACTCTGTATAAAGCAGCATCACATATCTTCTAAAATGTTATTTCAATATGACTGTCACAGTGCTAACGCTTCCCCAAGAGATTCCCTCCTCACTTTGTTTAGATTGGCCCATGGTTCAAGGCTGGTAACTGTGGACCCTTTTCCCCACCTTTTTAAGACAATTGCCCTTGCAGCCAAAGAACACCCAGTTCAACATACAGGTAAGCTGGGGCAAGAGTTATGAGCTTGAGGCTTCAGTGCTATTCAAAGCCATATGAGCTTCAGTGTTTTTCAAGCTTCAGCTGGTTTATTCAGCAGCAAACCTGATATTTTATTTTGAAATCAATAAAATAAGCAATCTTTATTAAGTCATAAAATTCTTCTCTTTTACCTTTTCCAGAGCGAGGCCTTTTGTTCAGTCTTACATTTTGTTTTCCGGTGAGTTCTTTTTTTCCCCTGACTGCCACTTGATCAGCCTACAATATCCCCCTGCTGTGTTATACCTCATAACACTGCTCTACTTTTTCAGGCTTTTGCTTTCCCCCTTCTTTTAAAAAAAGCTGTTGCTCTGTTAGTTCTTAAAAAGGCAATAAAAGTGAATTTAACATTACAAGCAAGCTTTGGTTAGCAGGCTGGATAGAGATCCCAGTTTCTTTGTCCTCTGACTGGAGCAGAAAAATTCAGCAAACAGGATCTAGACAGGCAAAAGACGCAGGCTCCCTTTCTGCATCTGGTGCCTACTTGCTATGTAACCCAAGAAAACTCTGATATTCTGCTCCTGTCTTTAATGTAGGAATAGTGCATTTTTGTTACACATGGAAAACAGTTTGGAATGCATGGCTGTATATTCTTTGGTCTACAGGTTTTTTTTAGATAGAGTGCAGAAGTTATTCATAACATAACATATACTAAGTTTATTAATCAAACCACTTTCCCTTGTGATATCCTGAAAACTTCATCTTGCAGTGTCATTGGTACCCACATGGACCAAAAGAAAGGGATAATGGCTAGTGGCGAACCTATGGCACTCCAGATGTTTATGGACTGCAGTTCCCATCAGCCCCTGCCAGCATGGCCAATTGCTATTTTCTGGGTGGTTAGATGGAATGAAGTCTTCCCATTGGCCTAATCAGACAAGAGCAGCTAATTCTAGACAGAATACCACAGCCAGGGTGACCAGATTCAGCTACCCAGTAGCCACTACAGTGACAACATGTAAAGTTGAGATTATGTATACGTCAAAATGTGTATATTTGGTAAATTATTTATTTGCATGTAAGGAATCTAATTTTTTCCTGAGTCTATATTGCAAGCTGAGATAACTGATATCATGCATAGTGTGGACGTGGTACTGTGCCAAGATCCAGCAAAAGGAAGGACAGGAAAAGATCAGGCCTGGAAGGAGCAGTATACAGTAGAGTTGCTATTGCTGCTTGTGTCTAAATACTCTTTCCTGGTTTTCTACAGGTAATGAAAGAGGAGTCTTGTCACCATTGCCTGTACTGGCTACTGATAGAAGAAAGCTCACTCTTCATTCTGCTTGCGAGTACACGCAGAGCGGAGCTTGATGACTGGGACTGCAAGCTAGAAACAGTCCAAGTTATAAGGCAAGGTATAAACAGTCCAGCCTTTCACTCTGTCAAGGAGTTCAAACAATATAAAGGACAATATAAAGATGAATTTGTTGCAACCAAGATCATAATTGTTGTCTGTTAACATCATTTACATTTGAATGATTAAATAAGAAGCTGGAAAACAGGTCACTAATGCCTGATGGTTGCCTTGCCCTTATTGTTTTCTGAACATTTTCAGAGCAAGAAAATGCACAAAATTGGACAGGCAGTATGAATCATAATTCCACAGAAACAGTTTTTGTGTTTGTAAAGTGCCATCGGGTTGCATCTGACTTACCCCATACGGTTTTCAAGGCAACTGATTAAGCAGAGGCAGTTTGCCATTGCCTTCCTTTGCAGAGTCCTCCTTAGTGGATTCTTTTCAAGTACCAACCCTCCCTAGCTTCTGAGATCTGGCTATACTATGCTGTTGTCCCTCCCAGAAACAGCTCACCCTCAGTCATTTTATTTTAAGCACTGTTGTTCCAATGGTTACTAGCGAAAGCCCATTTAACATTTAAACTGAAGACAGCCCTGAGTGAAATTTGTTGAGACACACAATTTATAGAAAGAAAGCATGGATAAATTCCATTCATAGTAGGTTTTCTGTTACAGAGTTTATAAAGAATATGCCAGTAAATTGGCAGAAATTCTGTTTCATATATTGCATATTTTGACTTTGTACCTGCTATTAATCCATGGATGTAAGATCTATATACTGCTCTATTTTAATTGCTGTGGTTTTGTATTGATTATGTCCTCCTTGAAAAGAGACTAACATACAAATCAGCCTTTTGTTATCTTCTTCTAAACAGCCAATAAGATTTCACTTTGCTCAGAATTCTCCTACTCCACTCCTTTGCCCTTCTGTTCTTTGTTTGCTTATTCAGTTATTTATCTCATAACACACAAAAAAGAATTTCTGGCTCAGACCAAAGGTCCATCTAGGCAAGCATCCTGCTTCCTGTAGCAGATAATCAGATGTACCTCGTTTGTCCACAAGCTGGGCAGAAGGAAAGTAGCCCTTCCCCAATTATCCCTCCGCAAACATCATTTATTGGCAAACTTCATCTGAGCCTGGAGGTTTCCTCATCATTGGATCACATATGACACTGGGAGCTGCAAATGAAGTTTCCTTCCCTTCCTGTAGCCTTAAGCTCTTATCTCCTAAGTCATCAGCATAACAAAAGAATTATCAACCAGTAGAAGTGCAGATTATGAAAAAATCTGGAATTAAAGACATCAGTTTTGAACCATAGTTGGAAGGGACCGCCAGGGTAATTAAGTTCACAACTACTTCCAACCCTACAACCATCTGTTACCCCATGTCCAGAAGATGGCAAAACAACCCCTCCAAGATCCCGGGCCAATCTGGCCTGAAGGAAAAATGCTTCCTGACCCCAAAGTGGTGATTTGCTTTATCTTGGGCATGTAAAAAATGGTCCCAAGAGCCAAGCACTGATGAGATCCTTTGTGCCCTCTCTCTCATGATCCATCTAAGTTCACAGAATCAACATCGCTGTCAGATGGCCATCTAGACTCTGCTTAAAAACTGGTTGTGGTGGGTTTTCCGGGCTGTGTGGCCGTGGTCTGCTGGATCTTGTTCCTAACATTTTGCCTGCATCTGTGGCTGGCAACTTCAGAAGTGTATTACAGAGGGAAGTCTGTTATACACTGTGTCCACACAGTGAAAATGCCAGCCACAAATGCAGGCGAAACATTAGAAACAAGATCCAGCAGACCGTGCCCATACAGCCCAGAAAACCCACCACAACCAGTTGAATCCGGCCATGAAAGCCTCTGACAATACATCTGCTTAAAAACCTCCAAAGAAGAAGAGCTCACCACCTCCTAAAGAATCCAGTCCCACTGAGGAACTTATCTGTCAGGAAGTTCTTCCTAATGTTTAGCCGAAAACTCTTTTTGATTTAATTTCAACTGTTAGTTCTGGTCTGACTTTAATGAACTTGGAAAGTCCAGGCAAAAGTAACTTATTCAACAGTTCTTTATTGTACTGGCAATCATAGTCGGAAACAAGCAATGCAAGTTCTGAAAGCTTCAGAATTCTGATAGCAGTTTAATACAGTAGCAAACCTCTTTCCCGCCACAGAAAGTTAAACAAAGAATAGTTTCACACAGGCAAGCAGAGATAATACTCAGCCAGAATCCCCCAGCCTAGGTACACAGCCAGAGCCGACAGGCGGGAAAAAACCAAGGACGATGCACACACTAACATCACCCTGACACTGACCTGGAGTACTAGAAAACAACTCCACGCCATCTGGTTTATGACAGCCCTTCAAGTACTTGATGATTATTATAATATCATCTCTCAGTCATCTCGTCTCCAGGCTAAACATACCAAGTTCCTTCAACCTTTTCTCTTAGGACTTGCTCTCCAGATCTCTCACCATCTTCACTGACCTCCTTTGGACATGTTCCAGGTTGTCTACATTCTTCTTAAACTGTGATGCCCCAAACTGAACATAATAGTGTGAGTGAGGTCTAGCCAGAACAGAGTAAAATGTAATCTGGACACGTAATCTGAACACTATACTACTTTTGAAATAGTCCAAAATCATATTTGCCTTTTCAGCTACCACATCATACTGCTGATTCATGTTCAATGTATGGTCTACTAAGACCCCTACATCCTTTTTTGCAGATACTATTGCTAAGACAAGTCTCCCCCATTCTATTGTTATGCATTTGATTTTTCCTAACTAAATGCAGAACTTTACATTTACCTCAATTTAAAAATCATTTTTAGTTCTAGCCCAGTTTTCTAGCCTGTCAAGATCATTCTGTATACTGACTGTGACTTCTACCATATTTGCTACTCCTCCAACTTTAGTATCATCTGCAAATTTAATAAGCATTCCCTCTATTCCTTCTTCCAAATAATTTATAAAGATGTTGAACACAAGTCCCAGGTCCCAAGATTTCCTGTTGAAGTCCATCTGTAAGTCGCCCATGTTCAGAAGTTGCAATTTCCTCCCTCAGTTAAAAAAACAAAACAAAACTTTGGCAGATTCCGCATGGGTCAAAAACAGCGGTGTGAAAACAGTGTAAACCTCTTTACACATTTTAAAACCATTTAACACCGTTTTCACACCACTGTTTTTGACCCATGTGGAATCTGCCTTAAGGAGGTTCACCAAACAATGCCCCCTTTAACACTAACTACATTGTATTGTTGAAGGCTTTCACGGCCGGAATTACTTGGGTGCTGTGTGGTTTCCGGGCTGTATGGCCGTGTTCTAGCAGCATTCTCTCCTGACATTTTGCCTGCATCTGTGGCTGTCATCTTCAGAGGACCCTCCTTCAGAGGATCACCACAGATGCAGGCGAAACGTCACGAAAGAATGCTGCTAGAACACGGCCATACAGCCCGGAAACCACACAGCACCCAACTAACTACATTTATTCCAGCGTACTGTTAGTCTTTAATGTGCCACTGAACTGACGTTTTGTTTTGCTGCAATGAATAGACAGAGTTACTCCTCTGAATTATTAAGGTCAAACTAGATAAGGCATTGGGCTGTGAACAGATGTCCCAAAATTTTGTTCCTTCTCAAATGCAGGGCCAAAGCAGTGGAGACAGAATCCCTGTGTCAGACACAGGGATGTTGCTGCCACTTTAAAATTGAATGAATTTATTTTAATATGCTGGGAGTGCCCAGCCCCATTGTGTCCACAATACAGCAGGATGAGGCACTCTTGTCTGCACCTTTTTAAGTGACAAAGTGGCTGCATCCTCATCCCCCACAGCTGTTTCAGCATGTTAAAAGAAGGTGTAGGCAAAAATGGACAAGAGTTTCTAATCTTGCCATGGTTTAGGCTCAACCAGGAATGGCATTCATGGCATTTCAAGTTGCTTCATTAGGCTTTAAAATGGTGGTGGCATCTATGTGTTGGACCTGTGGATGCTGTCATGTCTAGTTTGGCCCTCATCTGCGGTCCTAGGTTCAACTGGGACCACAGAACAAGGGAAGTGCAGATTTCAGATTGATAAATTATGTGCATGTAAAATATGTCAGGTGCATAACAGGCATATATCAAACATATAACAGTAATCGGAAATTGGGTGGAAATGCCAAATTCAGATTTTGCTGGAAAGTTCTTATAGAGGGAAAAACGTGGGTATTTTAAACAACAAAGAACAAAAATGGCCACAGGTTCATGCACCCCTATACATAACTCCACAGCAGGGATTACTTTCCAACTTTGGATATTTATACAGAACCCAGGTAATAAATACACATAATAGCAATAATAATAATTTTCATGTAGCCAGCAAGGTCTGATGCAGTAGTATCAGCTAAAGGTTTGCAGAATGGAAAATCCTAGTCACTTTCTTTATCTAGATCTTCAGGAACTGCGGGTGATGAAAATAAGAATGTATAAAATAACACAGTGCAAAACGCTGCAATCTCTTCTTATTTCATGCAAAGTACTTTGAAGCTCTTTAAGACAGCAGGCCATCCTTTATCTTTCTTCAGCCTTTATGTGACATGATACTTCTGCAAGTCACTGAGATAAAACATGAGATAAAGCATCACAAGAAGAAAATCTTTTGAATTACCTTGGTGACCTTGCTTCTTCAGAAAATGCAAATGTCTTTGGAAAAAGTGATATTCTAGCAAAGTCAGAGACGGCCTATCTTTCACTTAAATGAATGAGGGCTTAACCAGATATGGTTGTTTCTGCAGCTTCCAGCATTTTTCAAAGTTTTAGGTATTGGGGGAGAGGGATTAAATCTTTCCTCTTGCACCATTTTCTTGACATTTATTGCCCCCGGGCCTCGTTGCCTCAAATGGACGTGTACACGTCGGTTTTCAGTGTGAAAATGAAAAAAAGAAGGCTGCGTGCGCATCGCGCACAGCCTACTGTGGCCTGATTGGATGGGAGGCTCCACGTCACTCGCAAGGGTGGGAGTTCGAATCTGGATTCACCTCCCCCCGCAACTTCCCCACTGCTCCAGATTGGCCGCACGTTTTTTCAAAAGGTCTACTTTCTTCCAGGTTCTGAAATAACACATGCTGAGGGGGGAGGGGCAGAACCTGGATGACTGCGTGTTCGGCGCTGGTGTAGTGGGTAACTCTGCTGGAAACCTGGATATTTGGGGTGGTGAGCACACATTTAATGGTGAGTGGGGAATCGACCCTAGAAAAACATAATTTGCCCTATCAGAACAAGAAAATTTCCCAACCAGAACAAGCAGTGAATGCCTGGGACTTGGAGGCCATTCTGGAAATGAAATAGGAGCAAAAGGAAGGCCTGCTGTCCAACTGTGTCACAGTCCCTATCTGAATTGACAACTGCTAATTGAACTTGAAAAAATTCTGATTGCTGCAGAAACATACATGTCTGGTTAGATCCTGACAGAGAAAGCATCAAGTCCTTTCCCTGATGGCCCATCTGATTTATTGTTACATCTAAATTGCCCATGGTTAATCAGGAATGAATGACTCCAAAGCAGATAGAGTGACTATTTATTGATCTCATTTAATCCCATATTCTTTCATGCACCTCATAGTGGCCCACATGGTTCTTCCTCAATTTAGCTTCACAACAATGCTGTGAGGCAGGTTAGGCTGAGAAAAAAATGACTGGCCAAAGGTCACACAGAGTGATCACATGGGTATTTATACTCAGTCTCATCAGTCCTAGTCCAACACTCCAGTCATAGCCCCGCACTGGCTCTCTTACTGTTAATTTCTCCAACCAGGGCAGTTGTACTAGATGCTTAGGCCCAGCAATCGTTGTTAGGGGTGTTTTAGACTGGCTCCAGAATGTAATTTTTTGAGGTATTGGTCAGATAATATACTAGGGAACAGACTTTCAGGAACGGAAGGCTGCATGATATAGCCCAAGTTTACCAGACCTTGGTATCTTAGGAGGGTCAGTACTTGGAAGGGAGACCACCAAATAATCTGCTGAAGAAGGCAATGGCAGCTCACCTCTGGCTCTAACATACCTTGCAAGCGCCTTCTTAGGGTTTCTCTAAGTTGGCAGTAAGTCTATATCACTCATGTACACAACAGAACTTAGTGATGCTTTTAGGAGGAAGTAATATGAACTCAGAACAATGGTTAGCAACTAACTATGAGCCAGATCTCAAATGGATGCTCCAGCCTTGCCTTATCTACATGATGCCAACAGCTGTTGGAATTAAAGGTCTCAGGTAGATGGGATTGTTTGCAGAGGAGTGGGGGATCTGAAATAATTACATGGCTGGTTTCTTACCCTGTTTCCCCGAATATAAGACATCCCCGAAAAATAAGACATAGTAGAGGTTTTGCTGAAGTGCGAAATATAAGGCATCCCCTGAAAGTAAGACGTAGCAAAGTTTTTGTTTGGAAGCATGCCCGACGAACAGAACACAGAAAAATAAGACATCCCCTGAAAATAAGACATAGCGCATCTTTGGGAGCAAAAATTAATATAAGACACTGTCTTATATTCGGGGAAACACGGTAGCAACTGTTCATGTAGTTTCCTGCCACATTCAAGTTACTGAGAAGCAGCATGAGCCATACTATGTTTTAAAAACCCAATCTAGTTAGGGGTCCACAAGAAAGACACTCTTCTTAATTTAAGTATATTCACAAAACTAACAACACAGCATTATCAGGTCTGTATATGGCCCATTGCTATAATATCTGACCACAGTTCAGGTTGGTGACCATTGGTCTTGTATTGCTGTTTCGTTTTTAGAAATTTTTTTGCATATCATGCCATTACATTCATTTTAATTCAGCAGCATCTGTTGGTGGTTAGTCTGGTGACTAGTGGTGTTCTAGCAGTGCTGCAGCTGGGAATTATATTTAAGATTTCAATAGGAGAAGAAAATGCAAAGGCTCATAGCAAGGTTTAATGACTAAAATGCATAAAATCAGTGTACTTTGAGAGTCTATAACATAATACCAATAGCAATGTGAACATCATGTCAGGTTCTTGCACTCTTTCAAAAACACACTTTTCTCATGTTGCTCAGATTTGTTTATAATCCAGAAGAAGTATCTCTCTCATACACGCTCACACATAGTGCTTTTCTGGCAGGTGCTCTTGATACCTGTATTACAAGGTCAATAACCTGAATCCTTAAACCAGATTTGGCCTCTGAAAGATACTTTCCTAGTAGATGACTTGTAGGCAGAGAAGATATCCAGGCTGCAAGCTGCTGATCATTCCCATTATGAAATACAGACTCAGCTGCTGGCCTCACTCCTTTCCTGAAGTGGCTCTTAAAGAGCCACAATATTCATTAGCTTGTTTACAATATTAGCATTAGCAAAAAATATAGGTTTTCCCAAGCAATAATAAAAGGTAGCTCTTTATACCCCTAGTCAATTCAGATTATTTTCCCCCACTTTTGATTGCCAGCATTCAAATTGGCCTCTCTAGCTGTCTTTTTAATATCAGTTCGATCTGCATCAAATATCAGCTTGATCAGCATCTGGTGATGTTATTTACTACCATGCCATTTCTGCCCATTTCTATACATGGAACCTCTATTAAAGGAACAGGACCTCCTCCCCCCGCCACAGGCCAGCTGGCAACCTAATCCTTACTATAGACACCAAGTTCAGTCAGATCTTTTCACGTGGAGAAGTGCTCTTATGATATTTTACAGCATCTGCTCTTTGTAGTAATAACACAATTTCATTCTTATGTACTCTGGAAGACAGCAATCCATAGAGATGGATTGTGGCAAGAAGTACTGAAGGAAAACCGAAGTGCTGTCCTCCAAATTCTCAAAGACGACCTAACCATTTTATTGTACTATTGCTGCCTCTGTCTGTGTAAGTCTATAAAAGCAATCTAATAAAATTCTACTTAGACTCACAGACCTGGCATTTAGAGTGAACAAATAAAAAGAATTACTTCATCATGCTCACATATGCTGTGCAGCAGGAATCTGGTTTTTTTTTTTTTACCCCCTTCAGGATTCTCAAGCAAGTCCTCAAGGCTGCATTGATAAGTCCATGATTTCAAATATTCTTCTTCACGACTTAATATTTGAGAGTTACTAAGGAAGGAAACACCTTGATTGTGCATGTGACATCTAGCCCATGTAGGGCTTGCTTTGATGAGGCAAGCACAGAGCAAACTATAAGTCATGTATCACTACATTGCCACCAGCATAATATATGTGACTCTCTTACACTCCAATTTCAAGGAAATAAGATATCTCTATCCAAGGCCATTTCCACACGGCCAGCTGAGCAGGGGTGCATCAGCACAGTTTATGCCAATGCACCCCCCAGGACCATTCGCATGGATGGTCCCACTGGTTGCGCAGCTGACAGCGCAGCCTTTGCACAGGCTGCCCTGTCCCCAAACGACTCTTACGTTCTCCTGGCTTCCGTCACGTTGTGGAGGCCAGGGAACATGCCCTCCATGGCCAGAGTGACGGCTCTGGAGTTGGAGGCCAGGAGGCCTGTCCCCTGGCCTCCACAACGTAACAGAAGCCAGGAGAAGGTAAGAGCTGTTTGGGGAAGGTGGGGGGAAAACGCCATCTTCCACCTGCTGCTGTTCGCACAGCAGCAGGTAGAAGACATTGCTTTTGGAAAACCTTGCTTGTTGGGCAAGGTTCAAAAGTGGTGTTTTCGTGCCACTTGGCCAGCACGAGCATGGCGCTGCATGATTAAGAGTGGTGGACTCTGATCTGATGAACTGAAATTGCTTCCCCAATCCTCCACATGAAGCCTGCTGGATGACCTTGGACTACTCACAGTTCTTTGGAATTCTCTCAGCCCCCCCCCCTCCGCCCTCATAAGGTATCTGCTGTGAAGAGAGGAAGGGAAAGGAGCTTGTAAGCCACCTTGAGTCTCTTCACAAGAAAAAAGGTGGGGTATAAATCCAAACGCCTTCTCTTCCACCTCCTCCTGTCTTGGGAACTTTCAGGCAGCATGGAGAGAGTCTAGTTTTACAAAAATACAAGTTTGTGGGAAGCAGAGATAATCCATGTTCCTAAATTCACCAAATTCCATTTCTTTCAGTGTTTTTCCTTCCTGCCTGCCTGGCTTTGCAGCTATGAGGAAGAAAAATAATTCAAACGCCAGAAAAAGACGTGGAATGAGGTAGGCTTTGCATTCCCTGACCACTGCTTAGTTCTAGTTTTTGCACATGTGAACAAGGAGGATTTTTCTGCCTTTTTTCCCTTCTAAGATTAGTTGCAGTTAGAGAAAAACAGCGGCTGCTTGGTACGCTTACATTCATTGAGATGTCTCTGACACTGGATCAACAATTCACTGGTACACAGTGATCTGATCCTTCCTTACTGATGAGCTCATGAACCCCATCTGATATGGCACATGTGTGCTTTGTGTCGAGGAATGAACTTTTATAATCTGCTTCTTGATTGCAGTTCCAACTGATAGGATACTTTGGTGTCATATTTTTTACCAAGTAATCTTGTTCTTGTTGGGTATGAATAGAATAGAATAGAATAGAATCTTTATTGGCCAAGTGTGATTGGACACACAAGGAATTTGTCTCCAGTGCATATGCTCTCAGTGTACATAAAAGAAAAATACATTTTTCAAGAATCATAAGGTACAGCACTTAATGATTGTCATATAGGTCTAGTAAGCAATCAGGAAACAATCAGTAGTAATGAAAACATAAAATGTAAAATCATAAAATAAAATAAAATAAAATAAAATGTAAAATAAAATGAAATGCCAGCACAGGCTATAGTCATACAGTCATAAGTGGGAGGAGATGGGTAATAGGAATGATGAAAAAAGTAGTGCAGTAATTATATAATAAGTATATAATAAATAGTTTAACATTATCGAGGGAATTATTTGTTTAACAGAGTGATGGCATTCGGGAAAAAACTGTTCTTATGTCTAGTTGTCTTGGTGTGCAGTGCTCTGTAGCGACGTTTAGAGGGTAAGAGTTGAAACAGTTTATGTCCAGGATGCGCGGGGTCAGTAAATATTTTCACAGCCCTTTTTTTGACCCGTGCAGTATACAGGTCCTCAATGGAAGGCAGGTTAGCAGCAATTGTTTTTTTCTGCAGTTCTGATTATTCTCTGAAGTCTGTGTCGATCTTGTTGGGTTGCAGAACCAAACCACACAGTTATAGAGGTGCAGATGACAGACTCAATGATTCCTCTGTAGAACTGTATCCAGCAGCTCCTTGGCAGTTTGAGCTTCCTGAGTTATGCAGAAAGAACATTCTTTCTTGTGCTTTTTGATGACATTTTTGATATTAGGTGACCATTTTAGGTCATGAGATATGATGGAGCCTAGAAATTTAAAGGTCTCTACTGTTGATACTGTGTTGTCTAGTATTGTGAGAGGAGGTAGGATGGGAGGGTTTCTCCTGAAATCTACCACCATTTCTACGGTTTTAAGTGTGTTCAGTTCTAGATTGTTCCAGTGGCACCACGAGGCTAGTTGTTCAACCTCCCGTCTGTATGCGGTTTCATCGTTGTCTCGAATGAGACCAATCACCAGTATTATAACAGATGGATCGTTTGAAATGCAGTCATTGGTATACAGAGAGAAGAGAAGTGGTGAAAGTACACAGCCTTTGGGGCCCCTTCTGTGCTCATTTTCCAGGTGTCTGATGTAATTTTTTTCCTAGCTTCACCTGCTGTTTCCTATCTGTTAGGAAGCTTGTGATCCACTTACAAATATGCTCAGGTACTGCTAGCTGATTTAGTTTGGTTAGAAGAATGTCCGGTCTGATAGTATTGAATGCTGAACTAAAGTCAACAAAGAGGACCCTTGCATAGGTCTTTGGCGATTCAAGATGCTGTAGGATATAGTGCAAAGCCATATTAACAGCATCGTCTGTCGATCTGTTTTCTTCGGTATGCAAATCTGTAAGGGGTCCAACTGTTGATCCGTGATGGTTTTCAAATGGTACATCACTAGCCTTTCAAAAGTTTTCATAACTACAGATGTTAGAGCAACTGGTCTGTAGTCGTTCAGTTCCTTGATGGAAGGCTTCTTCGGCACTGGGACGATAGTGGAGTGTTTGAAGCAGGAAGGAACATAGCACATCTCTAGTGATTTGTTGAAGATTTGGGTGAAAATGGGGGCCAATTGGACAGCACAGACTTTTAAGCAAGAAGGTGTTATCTTGTCTGGGCCTGGTGCTTTTCCAGGCTTCTGTCTGTGAAATAGAACTTGCACTCCCTTTTCTGAGATCACCAGGGGTTGTAAACCCAATGAAATGGGTTCAGTTGTAGGAAGTTTGGCTATTGTTGGTGCGTCTGAGATAGAGGTTGTGGAGAAAGGTGACTGTAGATTGTTTTCAAACCTACAGTAGAACACATTCAGGTCGTCTGCCAATTGCTGATTTCCCTTCCAGCTTGGGAAGGTGGTTTGCTGTAACCGGTGATATTTTTGAGAGTTTTCCACATGTTTGCTGTTTCGTTTGGTGAAAACTGATTTTTTAGCTTTTCAGAGTAGTTTCTTTTGCTGCTCTGATCTCCTTTGTTAATACATTTCTGGCCTGATTATACAGCATTCTATCACACCCTTTCTGTAGGCCTCTTCTTTGGAACAACGTAACTGCTTAAGTTTAGCTGTGAACCAAGGTTTGTTGTTTACTATATATAATGCATAGAGTTCCTGGTTGAGTATACAAAGATCTTCTACAGAAGCTGACATATGATGTTACAGTATCTGTGAGTTCATCCAAATCTGCAGAGTGTGTTCTTTAAAAATGTTATTCCAGTCTGTACAGTCAAGGCAAGCTCTGCAGCTTTAACTTTGCCTCTTCAAGTCCAAGTTCTCACTGTGGTTTAGTTATTGGTCTTGTGGCTTTAACTCTTTGTTTGTAAGCAGGTACAAGGTGAATCATGCAATGATCAGGAATGGCCTCCACAGCTGCTCGTGGTAAAGAGCCGGGATAAGCATCTTTCAGTGTTGTATAGCAGTGGTCTAAGATATTCTTGCCTCTGGTGCAGGACGAGGATTGACATGCTGGAAAAGTATTTTGGTAGGTCTTCCCTTAAGTTTGCTTTGTATTTAAATCTCCCAAAAATAATAACCAGTGAATCAGGGTATTTGGCTTCAGTGCCTCCATAATCTGATCGGCTAGAGTTCTTAATGCCTTTTTTACAGACAGCTTGTGGATGAACGTAAACCAAAAAGAACAGAACTGAACTTTATCTCCTCGAGGGGAATAAAAGTAATTTGCGAATTAATAAGTAAGGACTCCAAGTTTTTCATCACAGAATTTTTGAATTATTGTTATGTCCTGACACCAGCTTTTGTTGATGTATATACATAACTCCCTCCTCACTTTTTTTCTTTCCCCTGATAATTCTGCGTAATCCTGTCTGAACAGTAAATATCTGAAACCCCGGTATGCACACATTGCTATTATCATCAATGCTCCTCATTTAGCCAGGTTTCAAGTAAAGCATAGGGCAGATGCGTTGTAAAAAATCAGAGAATTGCATCTGTTTAAAAGAAGTATTTCATCTATCTTGTTGGCAAGTGAGCATAAATTGGTAAGAAAGATTTGAAGGGGAAGGCCCGGGGTATTTTTTAATTCCCTTATTCCTTAGTCTATTTTAAAATTCCAGCAGCCTCCTTTACCTCTTCGCCTCTGCCGCCTTGTGCTCTTGTTTTTTGCTGGATCTGTTGTTTTGCCGGGAAATGGCATTGCCTCCTGTGCTGAAATTTCCTCCGTGGGTTGTAAAGATCTGCTTGTTGCCGGGAAATCGGCTGCCTCCTGGTGCTGGAAATTTCCTCCGTGGTTGTAAAGACAGATAGGGGTAAAGTTGCAGAGAGCCACTCCTTAAGGAAACGTTCCCTAATTCTTAGCAGAAGGTCTCTGGAGTATGAAATTCGTTGTAAATTGCAGGAAATAGTAGAAAATGTAGAAGCCATTTGAGAGCATTCCACCGAGGCAGCCCTCATCGGCGCCATCTTGGAAAAAGCCGCATTATGTTGGTTAATGTAGCAGAGTTTTGCCCAATCATGGAAGCTTGATGCTGAGTGCAGAAAAATCAGCCTTCCGAAGAAGTAAATTGCAAAAGGTGAAACTTGCATTTATTCAAGGAGGTTCTGTCCACATTCTTATTGCAGTTGAAAGAAAGATAGAAATCGTAATCTAAAGAATATAGTTGCCTATAGTGGCCACCTACTGCAGGATCATGTGAGTTCGATGTATGGGGTATTTGGTTCAACAGGAGAGACCCGTAGAAGCATCTGCCTCCATGCAAGTCCACGTGGTGAGAGAACAAAGAACAATGGCTACTGAGTCAGAAGGAGGAGGGGTGAGCGGGCAGCTCCCAGGTACAGACAAAGAGAGGAACGTCCCAACAGGTAACACTTACACACTGAGAGAGATTTAGCATCTGTCAACATTCTGGCATGCTGAATCAGTCTTCCCAAGAAGTAAATTGCATACCCAGATTGTCCGCACGCATTTTCTACTCACAAGACCCTGTGAGATAGGCGATGATGAAAAAGAGAGAAATGGGCCCAAAATCACTAGAAGAGCTTCATTCAAACCCATGCATCCCTGGTGAAGCTACTACACTACAATTGGTTTTTAATAACATCTCCCAGCAGGGATTATGTCTTCTGGAGCAAAAGTGTTATTTTAAGGCAGCTTTTTGATCTTTTGATTATAATACATCGAGGGGTGGGATCCAGCAGGTTCTCACAGGTTCCCGAGAGTAGGTTACTAATTGTTTGTGTGTGCCGAGAGGGGGTTACTAATTGATGATTTTGCCACGTGATTTTTGCCTTAGTTATGCCCCTCCTCTCAGCAGAACTTGAAGCAGTCTAGCAGGAGGTACACCGGCATGCGTGGCAGCCTGCGCCTGCGTGCATTCGTTTCCCGCCCAAGGACCAGCGCAGTGGCTGCATCCTTGCCACAGCCCCACCCAGGAATGCCCCGCCCCTGGACTTCCCGGCCACACCCCCATCGTGCTAGGCCCAGCCCCATTGGTGCTACACCACAGTTTGAATCCCACCACCATGGGAACCTGTTACTAAAATTTTTGGATCCCACCACTGAATACATCCTTGCTTTAGATTAACTGAATTTGTCCTAAGTCTTTGTGTTTAGAGGCTTCCTGTTCTTTGCTATGAGAGGAAACATTCCATGCGAGGCATGTATATTGTAACTATTGTAACTATGCACATGTAATGCTTTCTGCAATGATCTGATTTGCTGCACTCACCTTGCTCCCAATTGGCTACTGCTAAATGCATGAAGCATTTAGTATTTCTCAGCATGACAACAACCAGCTTGTGTTCCAGATCATACTCCAGGGCTGTGATTTGGCTTTGAACTGCTTGGCATCCAATCTGGGCAGCGACCCAGCTGCAAGGTGACAATTCAAAAGTGACTGCTGAAAATCTATACCAGCTGTCACCTACAAGGGCATCACTTCTTAACCTTGGAACCATCCTATCGATGCTCTGGAAACATAGCCAAGATCTACCAATTAAAGCAGGAATTCTGCCAGTTTCCAGTTAGATAATGAGACCCAGAGGAAAAAGAGAGAAAGGAAGATGTTATTACAGCAAAAAGGAATAAATGTACAATGACAGCCACCAAAGAAAGTTACAATAAATAAGATTCTGATCGATATATTGAGCACAAGACAATTCAAAACTAGTGATTTACAACTAGCATGCCAGAACCTGAAGTCAATGGAGCCAATGAATGGACTGTTAAGTTGTTTGCAGTAAAATGTTGGGATTATCATAGTGCGCACAGAAAGAGAGAGCGAGAGTGAGAGAGAGGTGTTTGTATGTACCTACTGGTTCATAAAACATACTGTAGCATTTAATTGTAATTCTTCTATAATATTACATACAAGTTGAATTCTACAAGCAGTGCAAGGAAGATATGCATGGTATATTTGCCCAACTTTTATTCTACCAAAACAGATTAAAAATTGAGACTGATTGTTGGAGGAGACTTTTAGTCAAATGCATGGGTAACTATAGTGGGGGAGAATTCAGGTGAAACAATTCCTCCTTCTTCTTGGGCCAATAAATAGCTTGCTCTGCCATGCTTTTGTCAGCAGTGGAAGGAACAGTGTTTCCCTTGAAACATCCTGTACCATTAATATGTGGAAGTGGGCAGCTGAAGCTTTTCATGGAGGCAGGGACATAGCAAGGGGGAAAAGTGTCCGGTGCACTGGTGCATCCTCCACCCCCACCGTGCCCTGGAACACCCCACCACGCCCTACAGGGGCACCCCCTCAGTGTGTCGCCCCCGTCCCCTTGGAGCTATGCCTCTGCATGGAGCCATATGTGTGTAGAGTTTTCAAGGCAAGTGGTTAAGTAGAATGGAGGCAAATAACATCTGATAAATAACATGCCATTAAACCTCTATCAAAAGGACTTTTTTGTTTTTGTTTCAGGCATTCAGCAATCTTAGGTGGACATTATTTCACCTTATTTCCCCCATCCTACTGTAACCACTGTGCTTCAAGATATTTTGTCTGTGAGGTGCCCCCAAGGCCAACTGTGGCAGTTGGTGGACTTTAAAGAACTTCTGGCAGCAGAGAAAGCTCTGCTTTATAGGATTCCACCCTGATTCAAAATGCACCACAGAAATTCATGGTCCTGAACATATTTTCCAAGACAAAAACTTCCAAGAAAAAACAGCTTTCTTGTCACTGTTGGAAATGTCTGCCTGTGAAGTACAAAAACCTGATATCTTAGCCAGGGAGTCTGGGAAATCTAGGTTTGAATTCCTACTCTGCCATGAAGCTCGGTGGCTGACTTTAGTCCAAGCATTCTGTCTCAGTCTAACCAGCCTCTTAGGGTTCTTGTGAGGATAAAATGGAGGAAGGGAGAATGATTTACATTGTTATGAACTCTTTGGAGGGAAAAGTGACATAACATTGTGTTATAAATGAACAAGTCAGGGCCCATGAAACTCATGTGTGTGGGGGGGTCCCATCTCCCCCTTTCAGGGGGTGATTTCATTTTCCCCTCTCATCATCCTCTGACTTGACTCATTTTGGAGCCTGGCTGGAACAGTGATGGTGTCTGGGAGCTGCTGGGAGCCTGGAGTAGCTCCTGGGGTCTGCTGGAGTCACCACCACCATCAAACTCTAGGGCTCCACCATAGCAGATGCCGTGGTAAGGTTCCTCTCCAGCTTCTGAATGGTATTCAATTGGGGGGGGGGGGTATTTAAACCCCCAATTATTTTTTAAACGTTTCAGATTTTTCTATAGATCTAGGGGGTCTCCCAAGTCTGCCAAAAAAACCCCCCAACAACCCCCAAACCTGTTTTGGATCACTGTGGCCCTAAACTGCAGATTTAGGTATCCACAGATAAGAAATAGATATATAGATATCTGCACTTAAGAAATAGATATTTTGATAAGATCAGTAAAAATTAATATCTGTCAGGTTAAATGGGGTAAAAGTCAAAAGCCGTGTTAGGTATCATGATACTTACTTTCTGTCATTCCAGTATCACTGTTCTTTGTTTCAGTGAGATAGCTCAAATGGGTAAAATACATTTTACAACTTAGCAAGGAAATACTACACTGGATGACATAGTGCTTATTACTAGAATTTAATAAAAACCAGAACAAGGGGAGTATGAACCAATGCCTCTTTGTAGAATAAGGATCAAACTTAGCAGCATATGAAAAGTGATGTACAACCTACAATAGAAAAATGGTTACTTTTATGTCTGATGCCACAGGGAAGCTTCACTGCCTGAATCTAGGGAAACTTTATGTAAGCAATGAGGGCACAACGGAGGAATAACGAAAAGTGAAGTGTATATTTATTGATGGTATTCAGTCAGGCCAAGTTCATAAAAAGCTCCTTTTTTTGCTTCAGAGTACCTGTAATGATGAAAGAAAAGAACATTTATAGTCCTTTTTTTTAACAGAAGGGCATTCACACACACACACACACACACACACACACACACATGCACACCCACATACATATTCATGCTGCCATTTAACCTGTTTTGCAATGACTCTTTTACTTCACTAGATGTCAAACAAAGACTATGGGATTCACACAGTCTATGAAGTACTTTGTGGTCCCTGGATATAAATTGAATGAATCTATATGTGGGAATCATTTATTTTGAAGTGTCTAATTTAGACATTTTATATTTTTGAGGAAGACAGATCAAGCGTTTCATATGCCTAAATCTTAATGGGGAGAGAAATAGTGCATTGTTTGGGAAGAGAGAAATTTTGCCTCTCAGATATAAATTGTTGAGAGGGCTGGCCCAATCCAGTAATCTTCTTCTCAAAGCCAATGGTGGGAATTGCTTAACTGTAGGAATATCATACAGCTGTTTTACCCTCCTGAGAATTTGCAGTATGGATTGGGTTTGAGCTAGTCTCTCAAATGTATTCTAGCTATGGCTTGGATCAGGCTTCTCACAGTACACTCCACAATTCCCATCTATACTATACAGAGGCAATCAAATACAAGAAATCAATATGACTGGTCGATTCCCCATGTAAAAAATCACAGTTTAAGGACTCCCCACTGCTTAAGTGCTGAACTGATCCTGGTTCTGGCGTGTGCTCTCCCCCTTATCACATGTTTTTCAGAAACCTGCACGGAAGTCCAGCTTTTTGAAAAACACGCGCTGAAGCTGGTTCGGTGGGGAGGTTCAGGGGGCAGGTTTATTTTTCCTGCTGTAGGGACTGATGTGTAGTCTTCCAGCCAATGGGCTGTGGGCTGTGCACAGTGGGCTGTGCACAAAGCACGCATAGCCTTTTGTTGTTGTGCTCCAGTTAGGTAGGAGGTTAAGAGCTCGTGTAGCTAATCTGGAGGAACCGGGTTTGATACCCAGCTCTGCCACCTGAGCTGTGGAGGCTTATCTGGGGAATTCAGATTAGCCTGTGCACTCCCACACACACCAGCTGGGTGACCTTGGGCTAGTCACAGCTTCTCGGAGCTCTCTTAGCCCCACCTACCTCACAGGGTGTTTGTTGTGAGGGGGCTAGGGCAAGGAGATTGTAAGCCCCTTTGAGTCTCCTGCAGGAGAGAAAGGGGGGATATAAATCCAAACTCTTCTTCTTCTTCTATGTAGAAATGTAGAGACTCTTATGTGCAAACTGTGTAAACTATAAACTGTGTAAACTTAAATTAGTCTTCTGTGCCAATGAAGCTGTGCAGGTTAACAGTTGGAATGGCAAAGCCACACATCTACTTATCTGCGCCCGAAAAACAGACAAAGGTGGAGTACTGTTCCTGCTCCAACACAACAGCCAATCTGCTCAAACACATAGAACCCCACACAGATGTCCATGCAGGTCCAATGATCCCCAGCATAGCCTTTTGGGGTGGTCAAATGGAATACCTCTTTCCCTTTTCAATGCACATCGTTATATGGTGCTGTTTTTTTTGTTTAGAAGAAAAAGGCAAACTCCAGCTTGCTTTTAGTAAAAGAGAGCTGTGGCGAATATGGGTGAGGAAGTGGGTAAGTGGTGGTTGGATGTGAGGAAGGGCAGAGTGAGGTGTGTGAGGATGAGCTGGATGTGTGTTGTGTGGTAGCAGTGGGTGAGGCACAGAGTGTGAAAGTTACCTGCGTGTGAGGGGGGGGGGGCTGACGTCTCACATGGCAAAGTGTGTATGTGTTTCACTTCCACTCATATTACCTAACAGTATTACCTATTTACTGTTTTAACTGCTCATCTCTAGCCATCTGTGCGAACATTCTAAGGGCATACCAACCCCTCAGGCCACAGATATGCTGCACGAACATTCTAAGGGTGACAGTTAAACACAGCCAACTTCATGGCCTGGTGTGCCAGCAAAAAGACGTTTTACCTGGCTCAGGTATGGACTTTCGGCGATTTGAAGGTCCGATTACCTGCCCACAACGAGGAGGGTCCTTGTGGGAAAATTTGGGAGGAGTTTACCCAGCAGCTTCTGAGGGAGACCATCAGGGATAAACACACATTTAGATTTTTATATATATAGATGTCTGTACTGGGTTACCAGTGATAGGCAGGGTCCTGGAGTTCTCCTTAGAAATACATGTGATCTTCAGATTGTAGGATGGAATCAAGAAGGTGGACTCTATGGTATCACATTCCAGCTGAGCTCTTCCCCTCCCCCCAATTTCACTTCCTCAGACACTAGTTGGCAATCCTATATCTGTAATACCAGTCATGATTACTTGGAAGTAGGACCCACTGAAATCATCACTTTGGAGTGTACATAGTTGTGATTGCACTGTGCTATTCATACATACCGTGTTTCTCCAAAAATAAGACAGTGTCTTATATTAATCTTTGCTCCCAAAGATGCGCTATGTCTTATTTTCAGGGGATGTCTTATTTTTCCGCTCCACAGCTGCATGCTCTGGTGTTCTGTTCGACGGACATGCTTCCAAACAAAAACTTTGCTACGTCTTACTTTCGGGGGATGCTTTATATCTAGCACTTCAGCAAAACCTATACTACGTCTTATTCTCAGGGGATGTCTTATTTTCGGATAAATGGTATATATAATCAATGAAAATTAAACATCCTTTATATCCAACAACACATAATTTCTTTGTACTGACACACTAGTAGGAAAATACAGTGAAAGATTAAATAGCTAGTATGAAAATACACTAATAGGAAAATACAGTAGAATATTCAAATAATAGCTTAGATAATATAGGAGATAATGTCAATACAGCATTCTGCTTCAGCAAATCTGAAGAGTTTAGTAAAAGCAAAACATTATAGCTCATTTGAGAGCTTCTGTAACTTTATTTTTAGCAGAGGAGCCTCCTTTCAACCTCCATACGAAAAGACTGTCTGTCAGACACTTAAGGTTCCTCACAGTTTCTTATACCAAACTGCTGTACTCGGGATCAATATGCTGCTATTGCCAGTTGTGCAGGGCCCCCCTTCCAACCTCCCACACGCAACCAGAACAAAAGAGTTCAAAAATGATAGTTATGTGTCAAAGGAAGAATGACAATGAACAAGAAATCTGAGAGATGCTGTTAACCATCTTCCATGGTACACATTAAAAGCCTAAATACAACACCACACATAAGAAATCTACTAGAGGAAACAAAAATAAAAATAAGCCTTTGGCTTAAGGCAGCGCTGCTCCTCTAATGGTTTACTAACGCCATCCATTCTTTACTCAACTCATTTAGGAAGAATCGTAGTACAATGGAGGCTTACATGCCATGTTCACAGGTTAAAGGTAGAAACAGCTATTGTAATCTAAAATCCTATTTTTAGAGCCATATAATTTTGGCTAAGAAAAAAAAGAGAAAGAAAGAAATTGGTTTAGCCTGAAAATTTCCGGGTTTGCTGTAAAGCCAAAAGAAGTCTGTCTGTAAAATATGGAGAAAATTGATCTTGCTGTTGTTTAAACTGCTGGCCATTCAAATTATCCTAATTTGAAATCCTGACCCCTCTGGCTCAGACAAAGAATGTGGAGACTTGATTGCTTGCCTTTCTTCCATTTTCCCCAGGCTATAAAAATAGCACACACTTAAACAAAGATATTATTGTAATGCTCAGAACTTTTCACAATGAGGATATCATTATGTAAATCTGGCTTTGGAACAAGCAATCCGGCTGTTTTCCAAATCCTTTCCAGGTTTGGGATAATATAGCATATTTTCTGAGTTGATTATTGTATAGGATACTTTTGGATGGGTTACTTTTGGATCTCTTTGATTCCTGGCTGCACAGTGTAAATCAAGACTTACCAGTATATTGTTTGGCCTCTGAAGAAACAAGTGCCTCCTACTGCATTGCTAGGAACATGAACCGAGTCTGGTTCCACCTCTACATATAATAAAATGGGGGTGTGCTCTGCTCTTGTTGTATAGTGCCTGCCCCAACATGAAGGAATGTGGTAGCATCTAATATACTTGCTCTTTCCTATTGGGACAGGAGAAAAATATGACTAGAGCTAGCTGGCTCTCTTGAACTGCCTGTTTAAGGAATAAAAGGTAGAAAGGAAGGAAGGCCAAGAAAGGTGGTAAGTCGCATTGCCAATGAACAATAGAGACTGTTGTTATTTATTGTGATTGGGGAGCTGTATAGGAATTTTGCTCTGAGTTTCTGACTGAAAAGGTTACACAGTAATGTCTGGCTCTGAGTCACAGAAAACACAGCAATCCTCAGACATGCTCACAGAACAGCAGTAGAGTTTAATAAAGAGAGAAGCCTAGAGACACAAAGTCTCTGAACATAGACAGAGAACAACAACTACAAGAGAGCAACTACCGGCTCATGATGAAACATCAGGCTTATTAAACATCAGGTGTGCTAAGGGAACAATCCTACTTAAAGGAACATACATCACACTACTGCTTACATACATTTTGGGAAATAATCTGGTACACACAGAGGCAGAGCGAGGGGGAAGTCTGCCTGGGGCGCATATGCGCCCTGCACCCCTGCTGTAGTGCCGCCTGCCCCTGCCCTGGAACGCCCCTGCCACGGCCTGGCCCTGCCTCCACCACAGCTCCACCCAGTGCATCGCGCCCCGCCCCGCCCCGCCCAGTTGGCGCTACGCCTCTGGGTACATACGGACATTCTGGTTTTGTTAGTATATTCATTTTGCATTGCACCTGCATTACTTCCCCTCCCCCGCAACGAAATTTATATAAATCCTTTGCAATGTTTATGGTTTCCCCATTCATTCTGGAGAATCATTGCCCTGAATCAGACAGTACTATTGTGTTGAAGAAGACCATATACCATTCTCTTCAGCAGGTACACAGAAGTTGCCTGGAAATTCCTCCTTTTATTAGGTTCTCCCTGCCTTATGCCAGGAACAGCGAAGAATCAAAATTCTCTCATCATTCACAAATAGGATCTAAATGGAGGAAGACATGCTACAAACTAGTTCTGATCTCAAAATAAAGTGAAGCAGAGGGAGAAACCCTGAAAATGATGCTACTGACAAAATTGTCCATACTTGGCTACCCCCAGATTAGATTTTTTTTCCAGAGAACTGAGTCAAATAATCTACGTGCTAGAAATAAAAGAAAAAGAGAGAGAGAAGCCAGATTACCAATTACAGCAGAGACAAAATCCCACTGTTATTTCAAATGACACCCCTAGGAGCAGAGTGTGAATCAATTTACACCAAACAGCAAGCATCCTAGGGACAGAAAATGAAGAGATGGAAATAATTTTGTTTCCACACTCCCCCAAAAATAAAGATACATAAACAGAAGAGGATACCAAAATGAATGTATCATCTACATCTTTAGTCTTGGTTTAGTTAGCTAGTTCAGGTTCATAGCTAGTTCAGAAGACTCTTCAATGAAATTACCGGTAAGTTTTAAAAGGGTAGCCATATTGAATTACAACAAAGCAACAGTTTTGTCAAGGTTAAGTGATTAACAGGGCTGTTCTGTTCCCCAAGCAAAACTGTTACTGGTGCCCTGTGCCCGGCTAGAACAGAGAGGAGTCACAAGCAAGGTTTAACAGTTCAAACAAAAGGTTTATTATTTAGAAGAATGGAGATCCTAACTCCTCCCAGGGTCTGTCTAAAATAAAGTACTTGCTTGACTGGACAGTAAAAGCTGTAGACTTTTGTTCTTTCTCTGACTGCTTCCAGGAAAGTCTACTTCTTTCAGTTCCTTGAGTCTTCATCAGGCTATTACTCTCTGTAAACCTCAACTTTGTGCTCTCTGCACACCTTTGACATACACCTTTGACGTAGCAAAATGCTGCTGCCTCCTAACTCATTGGGCACCTGTACTGAACTGAACTGAGTTAAACGGGCATTGCTGGGAGATAACAGAAAGACTGCCTCTTGGGAAACTTCTTAAAGGAACAGGGGCTAAGTAAAATTCCCTCCCTTTGGAGACTATACAGAGGATTAAACCCATGCTATCTATGGGAAACTGATACTTAACAATAAAATAATAAAGGCTTCGGTGGTGGCATGACAAGTGCAATCTTTTACAGAATTACACTGTTTTAAACCCATTGACTTTAATGGTTTTGCAGTGCACTTTAGGGGCACACAAAACTAGCTGTTTGAGGTGTATTCAGGGATATTTAAAATGACTCAAACACTACCAGAATTATGGGAGTAATGATAATTATTTATCTCCTGGAATTTCAGGATTGCTTTGGGTTAGTTGAGGTACAGACTCAGAGACAGGGTGAGAGAGAAAGCCTCCAGTAAACAGTTTTTTGGCAGTGCATATGCCCTTTTAATGTTAAAGGGTCATCATTTTCTATGGAAGGACCTGGTCCTGAAATTTTAGAATACAATAAAGCACCAAAACAGAATTCAAAACCAGGAATTCCAAAAACAACACCAAAACAGAATTCCAAACCAGAATTCCAGAATGCAATATGAATTCAATACAATGTAGGATAGCAAAAATCATGACCCTGAAATCCCAAAATGAAATTAATTTAAATTTTTTTTGCTGTGTACACCACTAGAACAATCCTAAAACTACCGTATTTACAACCTTCTAAGTCCATTGAAGTCCATTTGTTTAAAAAGGCGTATTTCTTCTCAGGAGTGCACTAGTTTGAAGAGGGTAACTCTGAAAGTGCTCCTATGCATTCTTACATGTAACTGAGGACCAATGAACACAGCAGAATTTACATCTTAGTATAAATACATAGGACTGCGCTACAACTCATTTATTGTGGCATAAACTTTCACATACTATACAATATTCTGGGTAGAATATGCTGATTTTCTTCAGCTAAGTGAGAAATCATATTCTGAAGGAGGACTTCTTAATTGGAAGGACTCCTTCGTTCCTCCAATAGAAGGAGAGTTCCTCTGGATGAAGATTGCTTGTTTGGCAGAATGAACCTTTGGATTTGGTCCATGATTAATGAAACATATTGCATGGAATCTTACTGTGTGCATTACAATACAATAAAATACAATACACTGAATTTATTACAGTCTATGGACCCAATTACGTATAAAACCAATACTAAACGATAAGATAAAAACAAACACAACAATGTCAGAATTTATACTTTCTAATCAGCATCATTTATTAAGCTAGATATAAGATGGCTCCTTAATGCCTCTGAAAGAAACGTAGCTACAGCCAAGGTAGTTCTGTTGCACTTATCCTCTAAGAGGATTTTAATTAGTATTGATGGGGTAGGCTTTCCCACGTAACTAGCAATGGCATTATCCTCAATTGACATATTCTAAGATAGAATTTACAAAAAAGCAAAATGCGTATCAGTGATGTCACCTCTCTGAGGGACATACTTTAAATCTGACCTTAATGAAAAGCTTTTGATAGTGTGGGAATGGTCAAATTCTTAAGACAATTTGCTAAAGGAATTATTGTAACTTAAGCCAAGGGAAACTGGAGGACAGAGAGAGATGAAGGAGTCAGTAACTCTGCCAAAGTGACATCCTTAAGTCTTTGAGTCACTGGTTGGACAGCCATATCAAGACTCAACAGAGAAAGAAAAGAAGGGGAAAGACCAAATTAGGTTACTTTATGTACAGTTGCCCTGGACTAATGACTAGTATAATTATCTTAGACTAAGTATGTAAGTAAATCAGAGCCCTTGCCAAGTAGAATGACCTTAAGCCATAACTTTATGGTTGCAAGCCATGCTCTATATGGCAACAAATATTTTTCAGTTTCTAAGAGTAGTACAGAATTTGGAACACATTTGATGATTTGTGGAACAGCTCTCAGAAATTTAACTTGTAATCTAACTCAATTGATACCTTGAATCCATATGGCTGGGGCATACAAAGCTTGAGCAGCAACCTTGCATTGAAAACCTTAATAGCAGGAAGTAGATAATGACCCCCCAATGGTGAGATAGAACCAAACAATTGGATTATAGCTAATATTTGTTTTTTGCCTAGCTATGCTACTATGAAAGGACCAGGACAGGGAATGATGAAAAGCTATGGCTAGGATGTGTATTACAGAATACATTATTCCATGTATAATGGATTATTTTTCTGAAACAATATTTGGATTTTCAATTTTGTTAAAATTTCATTTCAATAACTTTATTGGCATAGGTAAATGGATAAAGACATTGTCTGGGGGTCACCGCGCCGGCTCGCCCCGGACTCCGATGGCCTGGGGGCGGGGCCGCCAGCGCAACGGCAGCCGGCCGGCGCAACGCCCTGACCCGTGGCAGAAGCGCCAGTGGGGGGGCGGAGCCGGCAGACGACGGGCGCGAAGAGGAGCAGCTGCAGCTTAGCTGACAGCTGCCGCGCCTCTCGCAATCGCCGGGGTGCGGCCGGGACGACGGCACAGCTGGGACCGCCCCCGAAGACCCGGGAAGGCTTCAAAAGGCGAGAACTGCCGGGAGAGCGAGGCTGGCCGCAGCAGGGCATGGGAGGGTTGTGCGGGAGCCCAGGGAGGTCGGGGAAAGCATCGTGGGGGAAGGGAGGTGGATGAGAGAGAGAAGGAGCGACGAAGCAGAGGAAAGAGGAGTGAGAGAGAGAGGGGGAGCAGAAGGAGGAGGAGTGAGAGAGAGAGAGAGGAAGAGCATAAAGAGGAGGAGTGAGAGAGAGAGGAGGAGCAGGAGGAGGAGGAGCGAGAGAGCGCGAAGGGGAGTGCGGAGGGTCCTTGGTGAGGGAAGAGAGGAGTCCAAGGAGGGGAGAGCAGCCGGCTGGGAAGAGGGCAGCACACCCCTGTAGGGGGGCAGCCACTCCCAAGCCCCAGTAGGAAGAAACCCCAGGGAGTGAGGGCTGCCCTCACCCCTTTAGGAGCACCCTGTGGCTAAGGCAGCTGACCGCATTGAGAGCCCCAAAGACCGGGGCCACAGACGAGGAGTCCATCACCTTGGAAAGGGACGGTGGGACGGCTTGTCAGCCGCGGCCACAGGAGGGGGAGGGGGATCGCCACAGACATAAATTCCTAAAATGCTAAAACATTAAAATTCTGTTTCAATAGTTACGTTTGTTAGAAATGTGTGTGTGGGTGTGTGTATATGTATGTATATGTGAGTGTGTGTTTCCCTTTTCAGAGTACCAGTTCTTAACCACAGCCAGGTCTTTTCGTTGTCCACCTTGCTCTTGATTTTCTCCAGAAATTGACCATGCAGTGCTTTGTTGTGCCAGCTTTCAGTCCTCATTTTAATCACATTTTTCCTGTATTCTTATTTGGTTTTCTGGGTCTTCAGCAAATGTCTGTTCTTCACTTCAATCAATGCCTGTTCTTGACTTTCCTTCACATAATCAGCCAGTGCATGCTTCTCCTCTTCCACTGTTTGCTGTACTTGCAGTAAGCCTCTGCCACCAGACCTCCGGGGAAGCGGTATAATCTATCAGTATCACTGCGTGGCAGTGTAAAGCATATGGTGCATTTCGTCATAAGCTTCCTCGAAGTTTTTCTATCCAAATGCATCCAACTCAGTCTGTGTCCAGTTGATGATTCCAGCAGTGTACCTGATGACGGGTATGGCCCAGGTGTTGATGGCCTTGATGGTATTCCCACTATTTAATTTAGATTTCAAAATTTCCTGACCCCTCTTGGGTGTACTCTCTGCTGACAACGGTCTTCACTTGTCCGTGTTTGATGTTATCTTAACAACTGCAAAATGCCCAAGTATTTATAAGCTGCCTCTTGGTTGCACTTGATGAGTTGGCCATCAGGCATTTCAATCCCATCACTCTCTGTGATCTTGCCCCCTCTCTTATTGCCACAATAGCGACACTTTTCACAGGCCAAACTCCATCGAAATGTCTGTGCTGAATGATTCGGACTGTGTTTACTAGTGGACTGGATTTCGTGTGTCTGATTTCCCATACAACTTCAAATCATCCATGTACAGCAAATGTGTGAGGATTTTTTCTGAGTCTTTGACCATTTGATAGCCCAACTTTGTTTTCTTTAAAATTACTGTTATTGGGATCATGGCAATGATAAACAGTAAAGGTGATAGTGAATCACCTTGGAAAATTCCTCGCTTAATGTTGACTGTTTCGAAGTTTTCATTTCCGACTGTCAGTTCAGTTTTCCACTGTCTCATCGCTTTTTCAGTGAATACTCAAACGTTTTTGCTGACGCCAATTGTTTCCAAGCATTTCATGATCCAGCTATGGGGCAGTGAGTCAAATGCTTTCTTGTAATCAATCCAGACCATATGCAAATTTGTTCTTCAATTCTTGCAGTTTTCCATTATCATTTTATTTATTTATTTATTTATTTATTTATTTATTTATTTATTTATTTATTTATTTATTTATTTATTTACACTTTTATACCGCCCCATCCCCTAGGGGCTCTGGGCGGTGTACAACAACTTAAAACATAATAAATAAATTATTAAAATCTTTAAAACAGCGGTAACACAATACTAATAATAGTAATAATAGGAAGGCGTCCGACCAGCCCCGTTTTCCATTAAAATTCTCCCTGGGGAAAAAGCAGGGGGGGGAGGGCGGCGAGCCACATCAGATGGTAGCCTAGATGACAGCCGGCTTGGGGCACCATTTCAGCCGGCTTGAGTCCCTCCTATAAAGGCCCGGCTGAACAACTCCGTTTTACAGGCCCCATGCGGAACTCATTAAGGTCCCAAGCAGGGGTCCCGAATAACAGCCGGGAGGGGAGGGTGTTCACTCCGGGCCAGCCGTCAGATGCAGCTGCCCTGGCCCGGTGGAGGCCACGACCGCATCATTGAGGGCCAGGGACCACTAATAAATTAGCCTCCGCTGAGCCGGAGAGGCCGCAGGGACATACAATGGGGTGATGCGGCCCCTGGTTGCACGAGGGGCCCCAGGTCTGCTAAGGCCTTGAAGGTCAACACCAACACCTTTGAAGATGATCCCGAATCCTTCCACCGGGAGCCAGTGCAGCTGGCATGTAATACACAGGCTGAATATGATCATAGATGGCGCTGCCTGCAAGTTCGGGGTAGTCACTGGGCTGCATTACGCGTTGGACCAGCTTTAGTCTCCGGATCAAACGCATAGCGGGAAGACCCGCCGTGAGAGCCGAAGTTACAAGCTAGTCTAATCTGGAGGTGACCGCTGCAATGGTCACAGTGGCTAGGTCTGCTTGGGAGAGGAAAGGAGCCAGCCTCCGGCCTGGACGAAGCGTGGAAAAAGGCAGCCTGGTTGTATGGGCCACCTGGGTCTCCATTGAGAGAGACAAATCCAGGTGGACCCCCCAGGTTGCGCGCATTGTGAGGTGGTCGGGTGCCAATGTGAACCTCTCCCACACCGGGTGGCTGGAAAAATCCTGTCCTCCCCCCCGCGCCGCAAGCCAGAGGATCTCCGCCTCTCGGCGGATCTTCATAGTTTTAACCTGCTCTGCCACTAAACTTTCAAACAGCAAACCACCTCCAAACAGTGCTGGAGAGCCAAGAGGGCTGTGTGGCTGTTCCCCCATCCATCACAGAATGAGCTGCATTGTCATCAGCCGCACTGGTGACAGGTGGTCAGCCCAAAACTCTCGTACTTGTAGTCGAAAGCAAGGGGTCGCATATAGATATTAAAGAGCAGCGGGGATAATATGGCGCCCTGGGGGACACCGCAGTCAAGCTGGCACTTCCGGGAGGCCTGATCCCCCGACGACCTCACTTTGGCTGGACTTCGACCCTCGAGAAACGAGGTAATCCATTGAAGCGATTGCAGTGCGCCCCCACACCCCGGAGGCGCCAGGGCGGTATGGGTCAAAAGGTCGGTCGTGGTTGGCCACATCAAACGCTGCGGTAAGATCTGTAACAATACCAGCAGCGCCGATCCGGGCCTCAATCGAAGCTGAATATCGGAGCATGTCTGCGACGGGCGACGAGAACAGTCCCTCCGCCCTCGCGCTCCAGCACCGGAAGCCGGACTGGCAAGGGGTCAAAAGCCGATGCGCCATCCAGGAAATCTTGAAAGCTGCTCCAACACCACTCTCTCACCACCTTCCCCAGAAAATGAAAGATTCAAACGGGCGGTAATTGGGCTGTGAGGGATCCCTTTGGATCTAACGGTGGTCTTTTTAAGAGTGGGCGGACCATCTGCCTTTCCTTCAACCCATCCGGGAAGACTCCTTGCTCGAGGGAGCCATTGATGATACTCAACAGATGGGGTCGTAGCTCCACCCTGCAGGTTTTTACAAGCCAGGATGGGTAACGGATCCAGAGGACAGGTAGTAGGTCTAACAGCAGCTAAGGCGTCCGCCTTGTATTGGACATTGTGCTGTGGTTTCAGAGAGACAAGGGAAAACTGGGCCAAACAAGGGCCTGAAGACGGCAAGGGAGCCTCCAGTTCACTAATTGTATCCGCCAACGTGGGGGAAGGTCCCATGAGGCGGAGCCGCACGCGACCCATCCGTGGGCAAGGAAAAGCTCATAAAGGCCTCACAGCTGATGCTCAATTGTGGATTTGAGGACCTCTCCGATAGGGAGGTCAAAGACCGAATTATAATGTAAATACCATTGTGCCGGGCAAGAGCTAGCTAATAGCTAGTGAGGAGGAGAAGAAAGCTCTCTTCGCCTCCTTCGTCGCCATCTCATAGGCTTTCATAAACGCCCTCCTATAAGATGTTCACAAGTGGCCTCGGCTACCGCAGATTTCCAACGCCACACTCGCTCGATCGCCTAAGCACCTGTTTCATATGGCGCAACTCCTCAGTATACCAGAGAGCCGTGCCGGTGAACGGGGGCGTAGGAGGACGCCGGGGGGCAACAACCTCGATGGCATCGGAGAGTCAGCCGGGAATCCCAGTCCTCCACCTGCTCATCGAAAGTGTGCCATGGCGAGTTCAGGGTCCCGCAGGAGCATTCACAGGAAACCAAGTGTGGGATCCATAAGTTCCTCCATCGCGGGCTGGGCAGTAAATTGGCCCTGCCGCCTAGACAGGGTAAGTTGCGGCAAGTCCACCCGACTTTCAGGGCATAATGGTCGGACCATGGCACTTGCCAACACAGAGAGGATAATGCACCCAGATTTCTACTACCTCGCACACCGAAGACCAAGTCCAGCCGTATGCCCGGCCATTCATGAGTGGGGCCAGCAATTTATTAAGGAGAGGCCTAGCGCCGCCATGGATGACACTAGCTCCGCAGCCACACAGACATGAGTAAGTACGGTGTACAACATGGGACGCTTGAAGTCCCCCCAAGACAGTAAAGCTCTGGAAAACCGTGACGCCTAGTCCGGACACCACTTCCAGCAGCCGCCGGGTAGGCCGCCTCCCCGTGCGCTTAGGGCGCACCGTAATACACCAGAAGAACGGCTGTAGCCTCTCCACGGCCAACCACTCGAGGCCGACGCGATTCCATGCCGGGCGACCTCCGGGACGGGACTGCCCTAAAAGGGCGATAGATCTTCACGGGCTTAACAAAGCCACCCCCCCCACCGCCCTGTGTTCAAGGGATTGATGGAGACACATCGAAACCTGGTGGCGCGACCGCATTGCAGGGCTTAATGCAGTCTCAACTTCAAGCGCACATTCAGGTTTCCCCGGTGACACACGCCAGGTCCACCTGCTGGGCCCCAAGAAAATCCTGGAGCACCTTGGTCTTGTTGTTAATGGACCTGGCGTTGATCAACACCAAAGACGAAGCAGAGTATCCCTGATCCCAGCCACCTTCGTACTTCGGGATAGGTCGGAGGTCAGAAGGCGAACGAGCATAGCCATATCTCGTGCACCTTCTATCATATGGCCACGCCAGCTTCTACCGCACAATATCTTCCTCTCCTCTGGCCCCCATCATCAGCACTGGGATCCCTAGCCCCAAAGTTGGTGCCCCCATAACTCTGCCAACCTCCTCCCACCCAGCGCCTGACTAAACCAGACCCCCCACCAAAGGTGGGTCCAGCTCTGCTAGATAGATAGAATAAACCTAATAGATAGGGTAAACCTAAACTAAACCTAGGCACCAACAAAGCTGGGCAACTATCTATAACCTACCCACTAACACAACACTAATACAGTTCAATACAATCTATAACAAATCAAACTACTACACTACTACAAACTAATATTCACAATACTCATCTAGATTGTAAACCACAATTAACCACAATCAGGGAGTTTAAGGAAAAATTAAATCAGAGGCCAAAAGAAGAGAGCATAAGATGGCAAAAGGAGTTGCTGCCACCAATCTCCACGCCCTCTTTTAATAAGCGATAGAATTACATGGTCTACCGGCCGAGTCAATAGGGTGATGACATAGTTCTTACTGCACAGATCGTGGGTATGGGGCTCACACCACCCAGACCGATTGGTCATGTGCAGGATGTCCAGGTTGGGGAGACAAATCACTGGGGGGTAGCAACACGGAGGAACAGCTCGGGTAACAGCCAGTGGGCCGCTGCCACCAGTCACCCTAGATGGTCCCCGAGTAGAAAGCTCCGTGGTCAAAGATTGTCTATTGTGGTATAGTTCAATCAGCCCTCTCACGGCTGATATATCCGGTGTAGGGCCGGCGGCGATGTTGCTAGCCACCTGTTCCAGTTCCCCCACGACTCCCCGCCACTCAACTGGCTTCTCAAGCCGGTCTCGCTGGCCAAATGCTATGGGTATCTAGCCTCCCAAATTAACCTCCATAGTGTCTCTCTTCCTCCAGGGTGGCTCGTTGCTTCATGGGTAATAACGGATGTGGGCTTTGCTGCAGCAGGGCAGATGTCCAAGGCTACAAGGCCCAAGAGAGAGAGACCACAGCTGGGTCGCAGAACACGTGGCCTCCTCGGCAGCGCCACCTGCAGGGCCAGCTGCTTCGCCGTCTCCCACAGCAAGCCTCAATGCAGCCGCCACGCCCAGTTCTCTCCAACAGGGCTCCCGAGGCGATGGCGTCTGAGCCGAGAGACAGGGGGGAATCCCTGCCACCGATCCCCAGTACCACAGTCTCCCGGCTCTACTCAGGGGGGCCACACCCAGCACTCTCTGGCTGCACAGCCACCCAAGCGTTCCTTCCCAGGTCTTAACGGAGTGGAAGCTGTAATGGCTGTAATGGCAGCAGTAAGGGAAGCAGAGGACTCCACGGAGACGAGGGCGGAGGAGGCAAGGGGGGCAAGAAACACGAAATAGAGGCACAGGGAAATCCAGGTACCTCATGCCGCCATCGCGCCGCTTCACTCTGTTTCGCCCCAGTTGATTACGTCTCTCAGGAGTTGATTTTGTCTATCAGGAGTTGATCTTTTGTTACGTCTATCAGGAGTTGATTTTGTCTATCAGGAGTTGATCTTTTGTACCCCTTCTCCTTCTTTTGTTCCCTTTTTGCTCCACTGGCAGGATGCTATTTACTTCCAAGTAGTCCATGATGTTATCTGCTATTATGCCAGTGAGTAGTTTGAGCATTGTGGGTAAACATGTTATTGGCCTATAGTTTCCAGGTGTTGTTCCTTTGGCTGGATCTTTCTGAATCAAGTATGTCTTCCCAGTTGTTAGCCATTGATCAATTTCACCATTTTGCATGGCTTCATTGAACTGCTTGGTCATTATCGGATGCAAACTGGTTAGGTATTTGAGCCAGAAGTCATGCAATTGATCATGTCCTGGTGTCATCCAGTTTTTCACTTTCTTGCTTCGATTTGTTATCATATCCATTGTTATTTCCAGCTCTGGCACTTGTTTTTGGCCAACATCTTTTTCAAAATCTTTTATCCACTGTGCCTTCCTGTTGTAATCTTTCTCATTTTCCCAGAAATCTTTCCAAAATCGAAGTGTTGCATTTTTTTCTGGTTTTTTTGCTTTCAACATTGATTTTTGTGTTGAGGCTTTGGTAGAAATGCCTTTGGTCTGAACAAAATTGCTGATTTTGTCTGTACTGGATGTTTCTTGCTTCATATCTTTCAATTTTTCTCGCTGTGGCTGTTATTGGTGATCTCCAGTGCTTTTTCAAATGTTCTAGTGTCTAGCCAGTACCTTCTAATTAATTCTTTCATGATCTTGCCATTCTTTAACCTTTGTTCTTTCATATTTTTCAGGTTACTGGCATCTGATCTTAGTTTTTTAATCTTCTGTTCCAGTCTAATTTTCCACTTTGGTTTTGATGGTTGATTTATCTTGGGTTTAAGTATTTCAATGCCCATTTCTCTTGTGACCACTACTGTCATATTGTACATGAGCTGATTAGTTTCTTTGATGGATGTTGTTTCAATTGTCATCAGTGCCATGTTTACATCCCTTGTTATGGTTGCCAGGTCTTTTTGGGCACCATTTTCAATGCTGGCAGCCGCTGTCTTTCCTCATTTGATTGTCCATAGTGGATTATCTTTTCCCTTAGTTCTTTTTGTCTTTCTGTCAGTCTATCAATTTTTTCTGTCATGGGTACTTTCTCTGGAGGTTGTACTATTATTTTCTCCCCTGTGCTGGCGTTTTCATCTTGCAGTTCTATTATTACCTCTCCTGTTGTTTCTGAATTATGTACTGTTTTTTCATTTGATGTTACAGTTGTTTTCTTTTCACAATTTTTCTGGACTTCTTCCAGTTCTATCTCTGTAAAGACTTTATTCTGTGCAGGATGACCTCACTTTTGATCTGCTAGTCTCTTGCCTTCAGTGATATTCAAATCCTGGGTAGCGCTTTGTTTTGGCCACAATCTTCGTAGCATCCACTCTCCAAGTATATCCCCTCTTTTTTCTGGCTCTGAGTTGTAATAACAAGCCATGATGGCACTATTTTCTTGCGCACTATACTTCTTTCTTTTGGATGGTTGGTCCACTTGTAGCCCACTTGTTGACGCATGCCCAGGGACCCCAGCATGCAACGCGGCCCTTGTTAACCCGTGCGACGACCGATGCGGTATGGAATAATTTTTCATTTGTATCACCATATTGTATGAGTTGGTGGACACTCTTAGTCTGGTTTCTCAGTTGAGACCTGTCTGGCATGGGATCTGTCCCCTATGCTGCACCTCTGCTTCCTTCAGCCAGGATACGAATAAACAGGCTATGGACAAATTTTATTCCACACAAGGTGATTGTCTGTGTTGTCTTTCCACATCCTTGAGCTCATTCTCCCCTCCTCAGGTGGCAACATCTAAAAAAGGAACTGTACAAACTATAAACCATCTATGAAACCAACATCTAAGCTAAAATGTACCAAATAATCTTAAGTGCTGTGCTGAAGAAACCAAAAACTATAAGTCTCTGTGCCAAACTCTCTTGTGAATGCTGTATATATACTTATCTTGCCTTCTGCCTAGTTTACCTCATCCATCTATCTCCAAGTTAATATTCTTCTTTTTACCATCTCCTATGTATATTAAATAAATCTGAATTACTGTTTAAGTTTACCTCTGCCTCAATATATTTATTTTAGAGTTTCTAGTGAGTGGTGTTAGCCTTGCCCTTGACACCCCAATATATATATTATTTCATAATATTTTCCTGTTAAACTACATAGGCAGAAGCCACCTCTCATATTTTTGTGTGGTTAGCAGCGTGTCCAAGCTGAAAGCAGGTCCCAGGCAAAAGGTCTGTTTGCAAGATTAAATCAATGGATGAGTTACTCCTGCATAACCTGGGGGTCTCATTTTGTTTGTGGGCATGATCTTGATTACCACACCTTGCAAAGATACTGTTAAGACAAAGAATATGGAAAGCCACTTTAGCATCAGTTGCTGAATTTCACTATCTCTTCTAGCAACAGATGGTTGCTTCCTTGCATTTCCCCAACCTCTAGATATGATCTCCCTAACAACAAGATCCCATCCTGAATCAATCAAGCCTCATTCAAATCTGAATACTTAAGGCAGAGACTGTAAGAGTTACTTTGCATAAATGTATCTCAAAGCTTCCTGATATAATCTAGGGACTAATATTGACTCCCAATGTCCTAGTAGAACAATAGAAGAGTTGCTAATTAGCAAGCCCAGCATGGGAAATTCCAGAGAATTTAGAAAAATGAAACTTAAAACTCACTTGTTCCCGCCCCTACCTGGGCAAAAGGGTATAAAAGTTTAGTTCACCCCAACACCAGTGCTCATTGCTAACTTGAACCTCCCTTGGTCTTGTTGGTGTGATACACGAATTCGTCCTTCGCCTGGATTCAGATGCTGGTCATTTGAATTCTTGCCTTCTACAAGATCTTCTTCAGCTGAATTTAGGTAACGTATTACCCTGAAAACCCCCCTCCATTTCTATCCTCCAATCTATCTTTTAAAACCTTTACGTATCTTAGGAACTTGAATGTATGTGCTCTTGTGCCTTACTGTGTGTGTGTATTTTTGAACAAATTTATATAAAACGTTTAAACTCAATTTAGACTCTTGCATTACTCTGTGGAATATTCATTGCCAGAATTCCTTCCCCGTATTATACAGTCTAAACGATCTCCTCTTGGCCCCTCTTGCTGCCAAC
Source organism: Sphaerodactylus townsendi (assembly GCF_021028975.2). Classification (NCBI taxonomy): domain Eukaryota; kingdom Metazoa; phylum Chordata; class Lepidosauria; order Squamata; family Sphaerodactylidae; genus Sphaerodactylus; species Sphaerodactylus townsendi. Next base: position 50,561,389 of record NC_059426.1, read on the forward strand.
GTGAGTGCTCATTCCCCTTTGCTACTTTTAAAACCATATGTGTGCTGTTACACTTTTAGCAGCTGGTGGAGATTCCCTTTAATAAAGCCCTTACCCCTGTTAGGCCAGTAACAGTTTAGTGCATGGAAAAGAATAAAAAATCAACAGGCATCTTTTACCTTCTGGGAAGTATAACAGGGCTGAGGGAAAGTGCTTCTTGTCACCAATTTCTTCCATTTCTGAAGCAGCTCAGTCCCTGAAGGAAAAAAGGCAGGAAAATCTGACAAGTCTGGTCAGTGAGGTTTCCCAGCCTGAAGAAATATAGAAGGTGAAAGGGGTGCACATTGCAACTGGTTTTTAAACACTGAGAGCAAGGGATGAATGACCTTGTTTCACAGATTGATGTATAGTTGATTGGCAAAAAGAATGTGTGAGAGTGCATCAGGACTGTCACTTCCACAGGGGCAGACTCTTTTAAGAAAAGGAATCCGTCAGTATTTTCCTTCAATAACTGAGGAAGAGAAAATGTTAAGCCGTGCTAGCATGAAGATTCTATGTTGTAAGGATGGCATATTGGTGAGGTATCTGACTCTTGACCCACAGGGAACCTGGATTCCCCAGTGAATTTAAATGAACCTGCCTTTCACAAAAGGAGTTCTATTGATATAAGGATTACAAGACTGAGCATTAGAATGTTGAGTATATCCTTTCTACAATACATTCAAGGGGATTATATATTTATTTCCGATATTTTTATCCTGTCTTTCTGCCCTTACAAGGGCTGCCAAGGTGGCTATCAGTTAAAAAAACATGATAATATTATATTGTAAAACTATTCATATGAATCTCCCTCCCAAACATATCTCATTAAAACAACTTTAAAAAGTGTTTAAGAACAGTAAAAATACATGCAAAACATAAAACAATGGGTAGGAAGGAGCAATAAAAGAAATAAATAGGAAAGAAATTGGTGAAAATTGTGTCATAGAACATAAGAAAGAGCCTGCTGGATCAGACCAGAGTCCATCTAGTCCAGCACTCTGCTACTCGCAGTGGCCCACCAGATACCTTTGGGAGCTCACATGCAGAATGTGAAAGCAATGGCCTTCTGCTGCTGTTGCTCTCGAGCAATCTGGTCTGGCTAAAGCACGGTAATCTCAACCAAGGAGGATCAAGATTGGGAGCTATAGATCAACTTTTCCTCCATAAATCCAGTCCAAGCCTTTTTTAAAGAATGCAGAAGAGTGGCTTAATCACCACCTCCTGTGGCAGCATATTTCAAACACCAATCACACATTGCGTGAAGAGATGTTTCCTTTTATTAGTCCTAATTCTTCCCCCCAGCATTTTCAATGTATGCCCCCTGGTTCTAGTATTGTGAGAAAGAGAGAAAAATTTATTTCTGTCAACATTTTTTACCCCATGCATAATTTTATAGACGTCAATCATATCCCCCCTCAGACATCTCTTCTCCAAACTAAAGAGTCCCAAACGCTGCAGCCTCTCCTCTTAAGGAAGGTGCTCCAATCCCTCAATCATCCTTGTTGCCCTTCTCTGCACTTTTTCTATCTCTTCAATATCCTTTTTGAGATATGGCGACCAGAACTGAGCACAGTACTCCAAGTGCGGTCTCACCACTGCTTTATATAAGGGTGTGACAATTTTGCAGTTTTATTATCAATTCCTGTCCTAATTATCCCCAACATAGAGTTTGCCTTTTTCACAGGTGTCATGCATTGAGTTGACATTCCCATGGAACTATCAACTAAGATGCCCAAATCCCTTTCCTGGTCTGTGACTGATAGCACTGCCCTCTGTAGGGTATATGTGAAGTTTGGACTTTTTGCCCCTATGTGTCAAAAGCTATCAACTGCAAAAAGAGCTAGGAAACAATTCTTTTTTTAAAAGAATCATTAAAAAAACAGAGGTTAAAACCATTTACAGACTTCCCACTAGAATTTTAGCACAAATAAAACACAAGTAAAAATTCCTGAAAGTCCTCTGACTTAAAAGCATTTAGCTTCTGGTAATTCAGGAGGAGAAAAAGGGGCCAAAGTATTGTTTTTAAGAGGGGAGTTTCATAGGATGGTTAGTACATTGAAAAAGCCCTGACCAATGTCCTGATGATTGAATTCCAATAAAAGAAAGGAGCCAGAACACACACAAGAAGGTCATTTCCAATATTCACATGGCTCAAATCATTTATGTAATAAAAGGGTAATTTAAAGGATACTTTTGCTGTATAACTAGGCAGGGAAAGAAGAATAGGGAACAACCCGAAATGAGCGAAACATTTTTATCATGGGAGAATCACTCCTGAGCATCTGTATTCAGAGTGTCCATGTCATCTATTGTGGCTGTATTGGCAGCCAGACAGGACACATTATGCTCACAATGAATCAGAGGAAAGAAACAGAGGTTAGTCTCATCCATGAGGAATAGCCAAACCAACCTCGGCTGTCAGGCCAGCTCTCTATTCTGTAAGAAACTGTGCGTGACTAAGCAGTACCATAGTTGATTAGCTCTTAAGAGACATGGACCTGGCTGTTGTACGGCAGCCAGAAGTAAAGAGAGCAGAGGACAAAGGAAAACATGAGGAGAAGGAATAACAGGCCATTCTGCACCGTTGTGACATGCTGGCTGAGCACATAGATAGTCTACCCTCACAGAAGGCTCACAAAGATATATCAAAAATGAAATAGGATTGTGTAGCCTTTTTCTGTAATGGCATTCAAAATTAAACTGGTGTGAGTTGGTGCTACCTAAAGAGCAGGACTTGGCAAGCTGAGTTTCTGAGAAGTTCAGACCTACATTCTGTTGGTGTGTAGAATATAAGATAATATCTTAGATCCCTGGGAAAAGCTTGTTGAAAGAGATACCAGTCAAATGTCCCTAATTTATACTTCTTAGGGAGTATACAACAACAAAGTATCAACCTCATCGTATTGGGAGTATCAACAACAAAGCATTTAGGAATTAATAATCAATAACAATTTATACTTCTTTGGGAGTATACAACAACAAAGTATCAACAACAAAGTGTTGGGTGTATCAACAACAAAGCAATCAAGCATTTAGGAATTAATAATTAGTAACAATTTATATTAATAATTATATCAATTAATTAATTAGTATTATATTCATTAATTACTATATTAATTATATAATTAATAACAATTTGGGAGTATACAACAACAAATATTCCCAGAGAAGTATAAATTGTTATCAATTATTAATTCCTAAATACTTGATTGCTTTGTTATTGATACTCCCAATACTTTGCTGTTGATACTTTGTTGTTGTATAGTCCCAAAGGAGTATAAATGAGGGAAATTTGTATGGTGATCACAATGCCATTATTAGTGCCTTGGAATATACTTAGCAGAGAAAGAGATGTTATATACCAAGCATAAGACCATGAAATGCCGGACAAAGCTCATGACTCTCTCAGAACAAGAGGTCTGCCTGTTGATAACCCTGATGACCGTCTCGTTGCCCCACCAGAAGAGCACATGTTTGTCCTTTAACTGGTCTTGCCACAGATGGACTGCAACTAGAATGGGGAAAAATTCCAGGAAAGAAATGTTTCTGAGTATGCCTGAGTCTCGCGGGTGCAGGGCCATCTCTGTGAACACCAAGTCCACTGAAAAAACCTGCCAAAGTCCCTGCTGTTGGAAGCATTGGAGTGAACCCGAAAGGCCTCCTTGTCTGCCAGAGCAAGACCCCATTGTAATGGCTGAGAAATTCCAGCTTGATGCCCTTGCACAGATGGCAGGAGTTCTTCGCCTTCTATGTATATGTTGTAAGCTACCTTGAGCAAGTTTCCAGAAGGGGCGGCATAGAAATTTTTCAGATAAATAAATTCAGAGGCAATGAATCACAGTTGAACAAGAAGGCTCTTCATAGTATGTGGAAGAAGGAACTTTTCACAGGATTTATCCAAGAGTTCTAACATTAGTAAGAGAGGATGTGTGGTATGTATAATATCTCACAATCCCAGGGGTAGATTCATGGGAGTTCTGTGTCTTGAACTCACTCACAATAGTTTCTGTCCCATGAATAATGTGGCTATTTGAGCTTTACTTCCGAGAAACTTCTTGCTACATTCTCAAGGCAATTTCTCTCTCAGTTTAAAATATAATGAAAGTGGCAGCAGCTAAAAATAGTCTCTGAGATACCTTCTTTAAGGTACATTTCTGAGCTGGGCTGTAAACATCCGAATCACATTTTTTTCACTCTCATAATAAGCAACACATGCAGCTTGGAGCCGGAGCTGTTAGGAAAGCCATTTTCACACAGCCCACAAAACTGCCTATTGTGTTTTTGCTATGTTTAAAACATTCCAGTTACTTTACTCCACAGAGTATTTGTTGCATTTCTTTCATCCTTGCAATATCATTGCATTGGACTCTAGACGTTACCAGAAGCATTTACAATGTAATTTTCTCATCACAACATGCAGATGATAGGTGCATCTCTGAAGGAGTAGTGGTGCTGTGCAGTAACAATCGTATGAGATCAGTCTTGAATACTCATAGTGGTGAAGAAAAACAATATATGTAAGGGTACAAAGCAAAGTAAACCCTCTGGATTTCAGTTCTTCTAAAGCCTTGTGAGGAAGCTAGAATCAAATATTCAGAACCAAACATATGATCTCTTCTCCTTTCCTCAACTAAAGTATATATGCCCTTATATATAAGGATGAGTTTGTGGGAGACTAATATGCAAGTACTAGTTTCAAGAAATACTAATTAACTTTCCCTATGCTCCCACATCTCAAACCTTTGATAAGCATCATAAACTTTAAAAATGACACTATTATCACATACAGGCACGCATCCAGACACACATATAACCTTCATCTTAAATACATTATGTAAATTTGAAAAGTTTGCATCTATATCTTCATAGGAAAAGTTTTGTTTTCAATTAAGAATTCCTCCTGACTCCTGAATAACAGACAAGTTACTTTGGGATGTAAACAAACTGTGGAGGTGGTAGACAGAGACTGAAAGGACGCAGCATGAGAAACATAGCAGTACAAGGCTGATAGTAACAATTTTCATACACTCATTTTGGAAACTCAAATTAGATGGGGTCTGATAGACCATCTAGTCCAACTGTCTGATCAATTCAGGAAATCCAAAAGTATACACCGTAAATCCATATCCATCCATTTCCTGAAAATCTCTAGCAAGCAAGACTCCATCATCCCATAAGTACTTGGTTCCATGCTGAGATTTCTTTCACCATTAGGAACTTTATCCTATTTCTTCAGCTGAAATATGCCATTCTGCAGCTCAAAGCTGTTAGATCTCATTTTGCTTTGAGAACAAGTCTTTGCTCCACTTTTCTGTTTAAAAATATTGAACACACTTTGCAAAAGGAAACATTAAAAAGCCATTAAGCCTATGAGCAATAATAAATACAAGTAAGAACCCACAAGGATTTGCAGGAGGCATCTCATTGCCTCCGCCTCCACTATTTCCTCTTTCCCTTTCCTGAAAGCCCCAATAGCCTCTCCTCTTTTCCTGCTTCCTTCTCTTGTTCTAGGGTTGCCAACCTTCGGGGGGGGGGGGGGGAGGGTCTGGAGTCTCATAAAATCACAGCAGCTGTCCCAACTACAGAGATCAGTTTCCCTCAGGGTTGCCAGCTCCAGGATGGGAGATTCCTAGAGATTTGGAGTGTAGTCTGCACAGACAACACTGGTTTTTGGGAGGATCAAAACTCCCCGTTGTGGGGATTTTTAAGTTTAATTATTCAGATTTTCTGCAACCTGGAGAATGTCTCAAGTTTTGGGTAAGCGTGGCTCTGATCCACAGATTTAGGTAAGTGTAGATGAAGCCCATATTTGGACAATAGATATATAGATGATGATGATGATGATGATGATGATGATGATGATGATGATGATGATGATGATGATGATGTGTTTAATTTATTATACTGCACACCCCCGAAGGGCTTTGGGTGGTGTACAGATAAAACACTTAAAAAACTTAAAATCATTAAAACAATTAAAACAGAATAATGTAAAAAATAGAGACAACACAATTCAAAATCTAATGTTGGATGGCAACCTGTAAAAGACCCTCTGGGAGAGGACCAAGCGCAATACATCACAGCCTGCAAAGATGGTATATGTGGATGGGTGGCAATCAGCGGCTGGCCTCCCCAAAGGCCCGGTGGAAGAACTCCGTTTTACAGGCCCTGCGGAACTGTCCAATGTCCCGCAGGTCCCTGACAGCTGAAGGAAGAGTGTTCCACCAGGCGGGGGCCAGGGCTGTAAAGGCCCTGGCCTGGGTAGAGGCCAGCTGCATCATTTAGGGGCCAGGGACCACCAGCAAATTTGCCTCTGCAGATCGCAGAGGCTGAACTGGGACATATAGGGATTATGAAGATAAGGACAAAGTGATGGACCAAAAAGTCAGCAAAAACCTTTAGTAACATTATAAAGGATCCCAGGGCATAAAGCAGAATTTATTTATCTATTTATTATGCCACATTATTTATAATCTGTCTTTTTCATTTTGGACTTAAGGCAGATCACACAGAGTGAGTGACTACAATTGAGGAATGGGACATTCATTAAACAACGCAATCGAATTAGGGTTGTAGAACCAACCAAATGTCTAAAAACAGACTTTTAACATAACACACTAAATGATGCATAGTTCCATGGTTCGGTTCTAGTTTCAGCAGGCTATAGAGACAGTAGGATAAACCACAGTCCCTAATCCTTTTTTTCTAGGTAACTTTGCAAATCATTTAGTATAGTGCAACTCTCTATTGCATGTATAGAATTATTAACAGCTTTTAAAAATCTATCTGGAATAAGGTCTAGAGGGGTGGTGTCAATGGCACCCCCAGTTTTATAATCTGGAAATGGCTGCTAAATATAAATACTGGTCTAGATTTTTACAGAATTTTGAGCTTTTTATAGATCTAACAAATTTCCTGCAATTAAGAGAGACTGAACAATGCTGTAAGGATGCAAAGTATGAGTATCCAAAGAAAATGAACACTGAATGATCCTGGTACAATTCTGAGAGCTATTGTGTTGTTGACAGAAATTCGGTTTGCTTAGCTATAACAGTGTAAAAACAACTGAACGGTATGTACTGTTTTAACCGTTTACTCTGTTGTTCTTATGCTTTACTAACTAATAATGACATTTCTGTAGAAGCAGATGTTTTGTAACTAGCATCTTTTCATATGAAAGAGATTTCCCCCATTCCAAAATAGGAAAATACTGTTGTCTTCTTAATTGTACTGCGTATTAAGTAGCCCTTGCGTGTTTGTATATTGTATATCATAAATGTAAATAAATTCTATGCTTTATTTCAAGTTACTTCCTATTTTTAGGGAAAAATATGGAAGCCCTCTAGTAATAAACTGATTGAAACTACACCAAAGCTCTTTCAGGCCAAACTTGTTTAAATGCATCAGTCATTTATATATACATTTACTTACTTACATACTTCATTTAAAGTCCATCTTTCTCACTGCAGTTATAAACAAAATAATGCATACAATAAATGATACAATAAACTACCCTATTCCCTTTCCTGTCCTACTTTTAATTTTAGAACTTGAGAGAGTAGAAGGTGGAACTTTTGTAGATGACCTGCATGTTGTATAACATTATAATTGACAACATTTTGAATTGGTTATGCCCTCTTCCACACCGGGAAACAAAAAAGAATAATTTATTATGGTCAGAGATCAGTAAAATTAGACAAGCTAACAAAACAATTCCACCTGGAAAGGAAACAGCTTCTGCCCCTTTGGCCTTTGACTATTCTGCCATATTGAATATGTTAGCCATAACTGGCCAGTGCCCGAACAACAATCACCAAACAGAAGTCTATCAATATTCCCTTTGGTAGCTGTCTTTATGAAGCAAACCTTATTTCATATATTTGATGGATTAGATACTCTGCATGCTTAAATGAGTGCAGACGAAGTTGGCCACATTTACAACTGGTGTGATGTTAAATGGCCTCTCTGGACTGAGCTGTTTGTATTGATCAGAGCTTAGTTTTCATACCTCTGTGGCTATAAAACTGTGGCTATAGTACAATTGAATTTTTTTTCCTTTTCAAAATTAAACATGTTGTGTTAATTTGATTAAAATAGCAAATGACTGAATGTAAACTAAGTAGCACAACTTTTGAAATATATGTTATTATGTGCTATTCTTTAACTTGTTAATTTATTGCAGTAGTCTTTGAATCTGTGGACTACTGAGAATATTTAGCAGAAAAGGGTTAGTTTGGGTATTTTTTTGTTTTGTTTGTTTTGGAGGACATACTATTAGATATGTTTTCTCACTGCAGGGATCACTATTGTCACCAGTGCTTGATTCAAGTCCAGTAGCCCTCTAAACACCAACCAGATTTTCAGGGTATAAACTTTTGACAGTCAAAGTTCCCTTTATCAGATACATCATAAAATATTGTTTAATATGTGCATGAGGCTAGTGGGCGAGGCCATCTGCAGTCTGAAGCTAGTTATCATTGATATATTTAGGATACCATTAACTTTTAAAAACCTTTTAAGGTAACTTTATTTCATATTTTTATCCTGTCGTATCCCGACCAAGTAGGGCTCAGGGAAGTGAACAGCATAACAGCAACAATACAATACAGTTGATACAGTCTAATCAAAATAATTTCTACCATGGTTAAAAACAACTGTGTAAATACTCGCAATTCGACTAAAAAGTGGTGTCATGAGGTCTTAAAATCCTTAAAGTTTCCAAATGGTGCAGAGACCTGTTTCCAAATAAACTGCACCCCCCCCCAACTCCTCCTCTCAATATCTTAAAAATTGTCTATTACTAATGAACAAGAAAAATGGGGGGGAGGGGAAGAGCAGGGAGAAAAGAAGAAGAAATATGGAAGGGGAGAGGGGAGGCCACACTAGATGTTAATTTACAGCTGCCTCAGCCATGGGCCTGGCAGAACACCTCTCTTTTCAGAGCCCTGCGGAACTGTCCTACATCCCACGGGGCCCCAACATCAGATGGTAGACAGCTCCACCAGGCTGGGGCCAGTTGGATATCCTTCGGGCTAGGGATTTCCAGGAGATTACTGCTTAAGGAGTGTAATGTCCTCCAAAAATGATATTGGGAAATGGGGTCCTGCAGATACAAGGGCCCCAGACTGCTCAAGGAGTTAAGGATTAATTCCAACACCATGAACTTGATCCAGAACTCAACCAGTAGCTAGTGCAGCTAGCAAAGGACTGGACATGTGTGCAGTTGTACTGGGATTGGAGATATGTGCCACTGCATTCTGGTTCAGTTGTAATTTCCCAACAGACTCAAGAGAAGCCCAGCATAGAGAGAATTACAGGTAAACATCTGAAGCAGTCATCTCTATTCTGAACTAAAGTAATTGTCAAATGAATGAGGGGTAACATTAAAATTGTGGCCATTTATACATGTGTAGTCTTCCTCGAAGTGAGTGATAATTCTCTGTGGGTTCAGTTTTCCATTACGTACACATGCTCCACTCTTCAAAACTCCCTGCGTGTCAGGTCAGACATTCCCCACAGTTTCCAAGACTGGTTAAAGTGTGATTTTTTAGGAAAAGTGAAGGGAAAGCAGGGAGAATAAACATGTGTTTGTCTTTCTTTGGGTTTCCTTGTCCCTTCTGGTTTCCCCCACTCATGCAAAAGAAGTTCCTCACTGCTTGGTTCGGCTGTGATTGCTTCGCAGAAGGTTTTCCCCATTCAAATGAAAAATTGTGGGGAAAGCTCATTGCGAAGCACATAGCCCTGAGATAAGCCCTGCATACATAAAAGCCCTGTATGCTGACAGATGGAAGTAATATTATCTGGAAGTCATTCTAGAGAATATTGATTTTGCTATGATTTTATTAATTGCAAATTACCCTATCCGATAAAGGGAAGAGCTTAGGAGTTTTCTTGGACCCTGTCCTACTTCTTCAGAAGTTGGAGGGGTGAGTGGCTAAACATGCCTTTCCTCACTTAGTTTGAGTACATAGCCTCTCATCCTTTCCAGATCAGTCCGACCTTATCCATGCTTATCTAAGCTTCAGCGACTTAAAAGTCTTGACTACCACAATATACTGTATATGCTGCCCTTGATACAATTTGTAAACCTCAAGCAGATTATTACAGTCTCTTTATTGTCTTGTGTCAAATTTCAATATACAGACAGTTCTATTCCATTTGCAATTATAGTTCTGTTGTGTTCAAAATCAATTTTCATCTATAAAGCCCTTTGTGACCTGGGAGTCATATAGCTGAAGGACTGTCTCTTCCTATGTATATATGCACATGCACTGATTTGTGATCAGGACATTCAGCCCTCTTTGCTGTCCAGTTATTCACCAGGTAACTTCTTGTCCTCCTTCCACCTTATCAAGGGGGACATGGGCTGCAAAATGTATTTATTTCATTGAATAGGTAAAGTTTTATAGGTAATTTGTGATATGGTGATGATTTTATACTTTGTTGTAATTTCGGTTTATAGGTCTATCTTATGATGGTTTTATGTTTTTTCCCAGCATGTTGATTTTATTATGTTTATCAAGGACATTAACTGTGAAAGGGGGTATAGATTTTTTTGGACCAAGTGAATTTCTGTTCTCTTAGAAAGAAACAAAAAGTGAGAAAACATTTGGTTCCACTGTGATCTAGATGTGAGACATGCTGAAGAGCAGTAGATTGTAGTAGATTATAGTATTGTTCCGCTGAATCTAGCATGCTCATAATTTATTTTATTTTCTTTCAAATTTGTTCTTCAGAACCGTGCTGCTGCCTACCATTATGTTTCTTGGTTTGCAGCTTTTCATTACTGCAGAGGCGTAGTTGGGCCAGAGTGCGTCCGATGCAACGCGCACCCCCCAGTCCCCTGGCAGCTCCGCTTCTGCATTACTGCCACTAATATCACTCTTCTACCTGTTTGCTTATTCTTTCTAACAGTCTCTCCTGCTGATCCGCATTTTATCATCCTGTTCCTCTCCTGTCTTTTTTCTTCCAGTCCCTTGAACTGCATAAGGTACATTCTTTTATCATACAGCTGCAAGATTTAGTCAAAATGCAGAGACAAGACACATAAAACATGGTCATAGCTGACCTTGCAGATTCCTAATGATCATTATCGCCCTTTACTAATTAGGAGCAAAAAAATGAAGAAGAGGGAAAATTAATGCCTGTTTGCTCAGCTGTTCTGTCTTCTCAGCTGTGTTTGTGTGGTTCTTGTTTATTCAATGTCTTTCTGTGAAGAGCACCTTACTTACAGACCAAAAGCAGCAATGCTGGCAATAACGTTCTCCACACTGTCTTAGTCCACTTAATGAAAGGGTGGAGGGCTGCTAGCCTGCTACTATGACATGCCACCAATTACCCAGAATTATGGGGAGGGGAACCTCTCTGAAAATACTTGGTTTGCTTAACACAAAGAAACTGGTGCTTTGATTTGAAACAAGATTTTAATAATGGTTCAGAACAGCAAAGAGTGTATACTGAACTGCAGAAATGCATCAGGAAATTAAGTAAAATGATGAGTCCAAAAGCTGGCTGGAGTGGTTTATTGCAGAAGGAAATATGTTGCCATTTCGGCCTTGCTATTTAATCATTCTCAAGCACAGCACCATTCATCAGTTTAACACCTCAGGGATCTTGGTGAATGGGTTTTGACTAATCTTGTGATAGGTAAAGCCATATAAAGACATTTTTTGCAATCTGTGTCGTTGTGTATTTAGCCTGCATGTAGAAGGTCTTTTTCAAAATCGGAACCTCTAAAAGCAATAGATCCCAGCTGCCAGTTCTTAATAGTTCTGCATATTTGGAAGCTGCTTCAATGTGTGTCTTTTGTGCTTCATGGAATCCTTGGGTTACAGTTCAAAACAGACTGAAACACACTTCACTTCTGAATGACTTGTGGCCTTGTGGAATTATCACTGCTAGGCCACCCCCACCTCCCCAAATCATCTCTCTAAATCAACTGCATCATCTTTCATTTCTGGATCACCACTGCCTGTAAAAGAGTTCTTTTGCCTGTGTATTATTAAAACCACTGCATATTTTCACTTTGATATTCAATGAACACTCTTAATAAGTTGTTCTAAGGTCTTTAGAGTAGAATTAGAGGCATGTACCTTCCTCAGCTCCCATGTTCCTTTCCTATTTGTCCCCTAACTATTAAAATTCTCCTCTCTTAATATTATTTTCCATACCTTAAACGAGGAAACATAATATGACTCCGTTAGTTTTAGTTAAACGCGCAGCAATGTATGATTTTCCCAATCTGGTCCTTCTCATGTATTTTTCATGTGTTTTAATTAAGTGTATTTCTTGCAAGAAAATCACTAGAGATTTTGCTTTCCTTTGTTTTCTCTCTTTGCCTCTTAAATGTAAACATAAACACATGAAGTTGAATGAATGAATTTATTTAGTGTTGTGGCCATAGGCCATAACAATGCACGCTATACATCAGCAGACAACAAACAACACATAGCATATCACAAAATTTGACAGAGTAATAATACAGTGATCCTATAAATAATAACAATACTCAAAACCTGTTGGATATCAAATAAAGCACTAAAACAATGAACAGTAAACTAAACATGACTGTAAAATCCCATTCGAGATATGTTATCCTGAAATCTCTTTAAAGCATTTAAGAAACAAATTTCTTTCTTACAGTAAACTAGTGGGCCCGGCCACGCGTTGCTAATAACGGAGCTGTAATCCCCTTCTCATCATTAGTCCTGCGAATCCACACAGGATGTCGCATGCAGGTCCAAATGATCCCCAACTGCAGCCTTTTGTGGTAGCCAAGATGAGTAAATCCCTCTTTCCCTTTTCAATGCACATCATTATATGGTGCTGTCTTGTTTTTTCTTAGAATTTTCTTAGAAGAAAAAGGCAAACTCCAGCTCGCTTTTAGTAAAAGAGAGTTGTGGTGAATATGGGTGAGGAAGTGGGTAAGTGGTGATTGGATGTGAGGGAGGGCAGAGTGAGGTGCGTGAGGATGAGCTGGATGTGTATGAGAGTATGTGTGTTGTGTGGTAGCAGTGGGTGAGGCACAGAGAGTGAAAGTTACCTGCATGTGAGGGGGGGAACCCCACCTGATGTCTCACACGGCAAAGTGTGTATATGTTTCACTTCCATTCATATTACCTAACAGTATTACCTATTTACTGTTTTAACTGCTCATCTCTGGCCATCTGCGTGAACACTGTAAGGGCATACCAACCCCTCAGGCCACAGACATGCTGCACAAACGTTCTAAGGGTGACAGTTAAACACAGCCAGCTTCATGGCCTGGTGCCCCAGGAAAAAGACGTTTTACCTGGCTCAAGTATGGACTTTCAGTGATTTGAAGGTCCGATTACCTGCCTGCAACAGGGAGGAACGTCCTGTGAAAATTTGGGGGCGATCCGTCCAGCAGCTTCTGAGGGAGACTATCAGGGACAAACACACGTTTAGATTTTTATACATATAGAAGATAAAAAGGCAAAAGTAGCAACTTTAAAAGTAATTGAAAGACTAGCATCTACCTGAAGGAACATAATGCAATATTCATCAGTACCATGCAGATCTGCCACATCTAGAAGCAGTTTCACACATATATTGTCATATAACTGGCAGTATAAGATGTAATGAGTAAGGTCTTCAACTTGGTTAGAACACTGTGGGCATAACCTCAATAACATGTGAAGTTGCCATTGATCCATAAAAGGGTGTGTCAGCAGCTCCTGTTTTACGGCCAGCATCATCACCTTTGATTTCTCCTTCCTGTCCCAGACTGGCCAACTCTTCATATCTGGCTCTTGCCTCTCATCATCCTGCTGCCACATCCTTCCATTCCTCAGATGCTGCAGACATCCCTTGATGAGGCTTCTTCCTCCTTGTCAGTTTACTCATTAGCTAGTAAACATCCTGCCCTCTCTCCAGCAGCAGTGAGCCACTTCTTGCTCAGTCATTTTTACATCTGGCCAAGCCATGAGAGGTCTCCAGCCATTGGCCGGGCCTCACAGGATTGTCCCATTGGTCACATTTTTAAATGTATTTAATTAGGATATTACTACCGGTATGCTGTGTATCCAGCATAAAATTAAAACCATCTCAACATTAAAAACAAGCCATTGAATGAAGCACCGTAAAAATTATCCATAAAACAAAAACAGTCCATTAAAAATCTGGTATGATTAAAACTTTAATATAAAATGTCTTTTTAGACCCGGTACCTAAAACAATGCAGAGGAAGCTCCAGCCAAGATTTAGGGGAGACTTGCAAAGACAAGGTGCAACCACAGAAGAAGCTCTGTCTGTAGTTGCCACCACATCACCTCTGAAGGTAGGGGCACAGAGAACAGGGCTTGAAAGGCAGATCTAAGCTAGTAGGCTTGATAGTATGACAGGAGATGGTACCCTGGCCCCAAGCCATTTAGGACTTTAAAGGTAAGACCTGGCACTTCGAATTGTGTCCAGAAACCAATGCTGATCTTTCAGCACAGAGTTGATATGATCCCTGTAACCAACCCCTGAGAGTAGCCTGGCTGCCATGGTACTGGACCAACAGAAGTTTCTGAATGATTTTCAAAGGTAGCCTCACATGAAGCTCATTACAGCAGTCTAACTTGGATTTGATTGGAGCATGGATCATTGCAGTCAGATCACTTTCCACAGAACAGCTGTAGATGGTTAATGAGCCAGAGCTGAAAAAAGGCATTACATGAGCCTCTAGCTGTAGGCCAGGATCCACTGTCACCCGTATGCTATGAACCTGCTGCTTCAAGGGACGTGGAACCCCATCTAGGATAGGCTGACTTCAAAGTTCTTGAGCAACTTCTCCACCGACCAATAGCATCCCGGTCTTGTCTGATCCAGCTTCAGTTTATTGCCTGTCATTCATCTCATCACCTTCTCCAGTCACTTATTGAGGGGGTTTTTTTCCCACAGACCCTCCTGGTTTAGCACTTAATGAGAAATAGAGCTGGGTGTCATTCACATACTAATAACACCTTACTCCAAATCCTCGGATGACCTCTACCAGTGGTTTTATGTAGATGTTAAATAGCACAAGGGACATAACAGTGCCATAGAGTTAATGTCATGGGGTGAGCACCAGTCTCCCATAACCTTCTGGAACCAGCTGAGCAAGTAAGCATAGAGCCACTGAAGCATCCCCTACTGTCAGCCCAACCAGCTTCTTCAGCAGGATACCATGATCAGTGGTAATTGAAAGCC
This sequence comes from Sphaerodactylus townsendi, assembly GCF_021028975.2. Lineage (NCBI taxonomy): Eukaryota > Metazoa > Chordata > Lepidosauria > Squamata > Sphaerodactylidae > Sphaerodactylus > Sphaerodactylus townsendi. The sequence continues at coordinate 50,576,602 of NC_059426.1, forward strand.
ACTGAGGTACCCTGAGTAGAATCAGCAGGGGTACATTCCCTCATCCCTCTCCCAGAGAAGGTCATCAGTTCAGGTGACCAAGCCATTTCTGTCTCAAAGCCTGGCCTGAATCCAGATTGAAATGGATCTAGATAATTCATCTCCTCCAAGACCACATGAAAGCTTCGTTGCCACCACCCACTCAAGCACCTTGCCAAAGATTCAAATATTACCCATTGTTTTCTCTCATGACAGTGTATGTATCTGATGGAACTGAGGTGGGCAGTTTGCTGTGCTACGTCCCCTCGTGGGGCTATCTTAGGGAGCTATGGAAGAAACCTAACATCAGTCATAAGCATGTACACATGATTGCCTGTGCACATCCCATACTATATGTTTGTGTACAAAATCATTGCACAGCAGACAGCATTCATAGTGTAATAATTATTCTATCCCAATTCTGCTTGCAGAGACATGTGCTACAACTCTGGAGCACTGAAAAGGTAAAGAAACAGTCCGATGCCATTTTAACCAATATTATTGTGTATTCAAATGTGTGTTAAGTGATTAACGATACTTAAGGATTCATTTTTAGAGACCATCAGAGCAAAGCACCATGGCATTAAAGCTGTGATTTTCTGTGCTGATTGGTCCTGTTCTGTGAATTGTTTTAAATAATGTTTGCAACTCTAATGTTAAATGTTCTTTCTGCTTTGCTTAGCTGAGAGATTCTTTAAAAGTCAGATTAAATAATTATGTTATAATTGCTGTTGTGAAACCAGTAATGAACTTATCTTTGCCTTGCTCATATAAATATACAAAGCAAACACAATGGGGTGTAGAATGCAAATACTGGAAGGTATAATTGCATGAAATGATGTTTGTTAATATTTCTGAGGAAGATTTAGTGCTTGTTGTTAAAAGAGAGTCAGTAAACATGTTATTTTGGAAACTGGTTTATAATGCCTATCTGCATTATTTGCTAAACTTTTACACAGAATGTTACTAGATCAGGCTTCCAGTTCATCAGTTATTTATACACAGTGCAGCCAAGATGAGAAAATATTTATTTCACACACAATTGATTACAAAGGACTGGCTGTTGATCATAGTTACAAAGAGATAGCCGTTGATGGCATTTTTCAGCCACTCTGTAGACAATAACTAACTATGTGATTCAAAGGAGATGAAATTATAATAGAGTGACACATTCAGACATTGAAACTATGCTTGATTGTGGTGGCGGAAACTACCATCAGGTTGCAGTTGATTTATGGCAACCCCCATAGTGTTTTCAAAAGAGGTTAACATAGGTGGTTTGTAGTCCTACCATGCTTTGCTTCTATGATCCTTGGTAGACCTATTTTGCTTTGCTTCCATAATCTGACAAGATCTGGCTTGCTTGGGTTATCCAGGTCAGAGCATGCTTTATTTATTTGTTTGTTTGTTTGACTTCTAACCTGCCCCTTCCCTGTCACAAGAGGCTCAGAACGGCTAACATCAACATTATCAATTTCATAGAATAAAAATAAATCAACATGAAAACAAAAATCTAGCACCTTAAAATGCAATATCTCACTAAATGCAATATCCCACTAAAAGGAGCAGCAGTGGCGTAGGAGGTTAAGAGCTCATGTATCTAATCTGGAGGAACTGGGTTTGATTCCCAGCTCTGCCGTCTGAGCTGTGGAGGCTTATCTGGGGAATTCAGATTAGCCTGTACACTCCCACACACACCAGCTGGGTGACCTTGGGCTAGTCACAGCTTCTCGGAGCTCTCTCAGCCCCACCTACCTCACAGGGTGTTTGTTGTGAGGGGGGAAGGGCAAGGAGATTGTAAGCCCCTTTGAGTCTCCTGCAGGAGAGAAAGGGGGGATATACATCCAAACTCTTCTTCTTCTCTTCTTAAATTACAATGTTCTCCCCATATCCCCCAGAAAACAGTGAGTGATAACAATAAAACAGAAAAGTTGGAGGAAGGGGGGAGAGCTTTTTTGGGGGGAAATGCTGTTTCCCTGCTGGCGCTATGGGAACTGCACCAGCTTGGAGGTTCTGCTTTTTGGCGCCTTCAGTTTTCCCCACACTCACCTTCTCTCCTGATGGAGCTCGGCAGGGATGGGGAGGCATGGCCACACTGCCCTTTGACCCCCTGAGATCGGAGGGCAGCGTGGGCATGGCTCCCCGTCCCTGCTGAGCTCTGTTGGAAGAGAAGGTGAGTGTGGGGAAAGGAAAAGGAGGAGGCTCTGTGCAGAATCATCTCCATGGACAGCAGCTGCTCTGGGACCACTTGCACCTCAGCGTGCGAACAACCCCAGGGCTCCACCGGCATCATTTATGCTGGTGGGACACCGCTGCCCCCCGCCCATGTGGAATCTGCCTTAGAATGGCAATAGCCAACTAGCATGGTATGAGAAGAATTCAGCTTCCCAGGCGATTGATGCTTGTGCCATGTTTGAGGACAAGAATAATGCTTCCTCTTTCCTCCAAAACATGTTATGATCAGCCAACACAGTATTAGCTTGGTAAACTAAGACTAGGGAAACTGAAATTCAAATTCCCCTCAGCACAAAACCTGGGTAACAAGGGGACCAGTCACTGTCTTTCAGCCTAACCTAATACAACATGGTTAGGGTTGTGAGAATAAAATAGAGGAAAATTACATACATTACTCCTCAAGTAAAGCTGGATAAACTCAGCAGAAGTCCTGTATTTCATGATTACTATTTCCCATCAATGCACAAGCAGTCATGAACCAAAATTAAACAATGATAATACAATTAGCACTGGATGGAAGAATTGTAGTGCAGGGTTGTATCCACACATAAAGCAGTTCAGTTGTGAATGATTCCATGAACAGTTTCAGCAGGAAGCTGTGTTGGTCTGCACAAGTACAGCTGGATACAAATCCAGTAGCACCTTAGAGACCAGCAAAATGGTCAGGGAATAAGCTTTCAAGAGAGTTGACATCTGATGAAGGGAGCTTTAACTCTTGAAACTTCATGCCCTGAAAATCATGATGGGCCCCTTCCGCATATGCAGAATAATGCACTTTCAATCCACTTTCAATGCACTTTGCATCTGGATTTTACTGTGCAAAATAGCAAAATCCACTTGCAAACAATTGTGAAAGTGGATTGAAAGTGCATTATTTTGCATGTGCGGAAGGGACCTTAGTCTCTATAGTGCTATGACACAATGACAGGGCAGCCAGATGTGAATCCAGAAGCAATGCCTATGTTCATCCAAGACTGAGTCCTATAGCCGCTAGGAGTTAGGCACCCTGGGGCGAGAGTATAGATTTTAAAATTGATCTATTCTACTTTTTAATCCTTTATTGAAGAACAGGCATAAGATACATTGCAAACTACAAAGCAGTCTTAGATCTGTTCTGAACATGCCCATGATCTTGCTGCTGCTTCAGTCGTCGGCTCAGCAGTGTGCCCTGCTCCCCTCCTCAGAATTTTGAAGAGTTCTATCCAACTGTTCAAAAAGCTGACCTCCAGTCCATTGTTCCTACTTTTTAGTGAAATTTACTTTATATGTGACCACTTAAGTGACAGCAAGAAACACCTCCTCCCCATCTTCTACAGCACTTTGGAGTTTGAAGCAGAACAAAATAGAACAAGAATGGACTTATGAATTGGTGGCCCATTAAAGGCATTACATGGAGCAGAAGAGTTTCTAACTGGGTGTAATGGAAAGCTTGTTCTTCACAGAAGTTATAGATTTTGTCTTGTTTAAACCTTTTAACCTTTGGAATGGCCTACTAGAGAGGATGTAGCAGACACCTTTATCTGCTCCCTTCAGGAAAACATGTAAGGTTGTTTTGTTACAAAGAGGACTTTGTGACAGGTAAACGGTTTGACCAGTTTTGCATCGTGCATACTTCTTTTTAACTGTGTATATCATTTGTAACTATGTATTTTAATTGTGTACTGCTTTTAATATTGTTGATGCTAATAATGTTTATATCCTTGCAGCTGTTGCTGTTCTGTTTAGCTACTCTGAGTTTGCAGAGATAAGATGAATTATAAATATTTTAAATAAATAAGCTGCCATTTCTAGATGTATGTTATTTACTTGTTTCGGTTATTCCGTTTCTACTTCTCAATAAAATATATCCAAAGAGGGTTAAACTGGAAACATAAAAAGCTGAGGAAAATAGAGAGTAATAATTATGAACAAAATAATAATCAAGGGTATTTAAAACAGCAGCATAAAAATGAATTGCAATAACTTCAGCAGGTAATGCACAAGATGAAATAGCAAGGCTAAAAACACATCAACAGTGATTCAAAAAGCACAATAAATGAATGGCTTGTTTCCCACATAGATCTGCATGTATGCAAGGAGGCAGGCAATTTTCACAGCCCCCCACCTTGGAAGATCTCTGATGTCCCCCTAAGCGGCTGCTGCAGGAAGGGTGAAGAAGTGAAAATCATCCCCCTTCCTTGCACATGCAGAAATCTGAGTGGGATTGAACCCTGTTTTAGCAATGGCAGACAAAAGCTTTAAAAACCAAACCAAAAACAGTGCAAGCAAGCAAGAATGGAAGAAAGAACTAGCAAATAGCTGTGGGAGGGGTATTTCAGAGCTTGGTTAGGGCCATGTTCTGTTCAGCAAGAATAGGAGTTTTCAGTGGTTGATTCAATAGGTCATCAAGCTGTTCATCAGTGTTCAACAGGTTGCTTCACTGTATATCTTCCTAACTGTGCGGCAAAACTGAATTTCCATGCATGCATGTTCACACAATGTGGACACCTGCCACGAGCGGCTTTAAATTTCTAATTTGTCTGTATTTCAGCTTTTCCCCAAAACAAAGATTTTCCCCCAAAACAAAGATTCCCAGCTCAGCTAGTAGTGGGCTTCTAATCCATTCCCCTCCATCACTGTGTTTTGAGAAGGCAGAGTTATTATTATTATTATTATTATTATTATTATTATTATTATTATTATTATTATTATTAATAAAGTTAGCGATCAGAGGCTTCAGGTCTCTAACTATGCTGTGTTCCAGCCTTCTCCAAACCAACCAGTTGTGAGTGCTCCCAAGGAGTGAGTTTCTAGTCCACAAATCATGTGAGAAGTATTTTTGGGGGAAAGGGGATCTGGACAAAAGTCAAGATTATTTGAAATGGATAATCATGAATTCATAGGAATTTTACGCTGAAATAAAACACATTGAAAGACAAACTACATACTGCACAAAAAAGCATGCTTACTCCTTTGTAGGAGCAAGCTTCTAATACATACACACACACACACATCCCCTCCAATTGTTGTTTTGAAATACAGTAAAGTCATAGATTTGAACCCTCTTGTCTCTAACTTTGCTGTGTTTGAGCCAATCCCAAATGCAATGATTGTGGGGGAGCCATGATTCTAATGGCTACTAATCAGTTTGAACTGGCAGGGTCTTTGCACATAACTAGTTTGGCAGGTGTTCGTGGCAGTTCCATATGATCCAAACATATTGGGGTGGTCAACTGCAGGCCTGGTGGGCCTTTTGAAAGTGGGGGGGGGGGGGAAGGTAGCTGCCAAGCCTGCAGAGCAGGTGCTCCACAGGCCCAGCAATGGCCAATGGGGCTGCTTATTGACACCTTCAAATATGTTAAATTCAACTGTTCCCAAACACAATGTTGGGTTCATGGCAGCATTGGCAGCTTCCCTTTCTAATCACCCCCCTCCACATTTCAGTTGATAGAAGCATACAGAGCAGGACGTTAAATTCTAGTCTGGTCATCAGACAGTTTCTGCACTAAGACTCAACATTCAGACTGAAAAAACTTTAAAAAGAAAACAAAAACATTCCAACAACCCCCCCACTGCCACCAAAAGCACTTGCAGTTGCAATACACCTAGCAACCCATCAGAATGAATGTACTATAAAGCTCAAGCCGTTTGATAGGCTGCTGCAGCATCACTCCTATGGCATTCTTTTATACCACATGGAATTCATAGCTTACTTGCTGGAAAAGTCAGTAAAATAATTTATGTTGCTATTAAATGACCTTCATGCTGGATGCTGCATCCTCAGCATATTAACTGTATTTACCATCCAGGGCTTGCATTTGAGTCATCTCCCTCTCTCGACAAAGGAAGCAGCCAAAGTTATGGTGAAATAAAATTAAATCATAGAATTTTTTTAAAAGGATTTGCAGTAATGGTCAAAAGCTCACTGCTTATGTTCCCCATTATGTTCTAAAATTATATTTAATTTAGCAGGATAAATCAATTTAGCATCTGTTGATGAATAGGATTTTCAAAAAGGCCATACAAATTTGGCAAATGCTCTGAAAATTCACCATTAAATGGTGAGTGTTAAAACATGTGCTCAAAAGTATACATTTTCACATTGCAAGGAGGAAAAGAGTACAGATGTGAAAGGAATAAATGTCCTGTTTTTAATCTTCTCCAACAGAGATGAAATGGATGGTAGTCACTGAAAACTGTCTAGAGGAAGCACTTTAAAGTTTGGGACTGGAAAAAAAAGACTTGGAAGTTGTAAAACACCCTCAATAGCTTTTCTTGTAAGGGAATAAGGTCATTTCAACATCTATAGTCATTTTCAGACATTAACAGTCACAGGAACCATGAGTCTACCAACTGGATAAAATGAAAATGTCTGCTATCCATGACACCCCCTATTATGTGTGGTCACCATGTTGTATGAACAGGGCAATATATATTTGTCATGCACATATAGCTTTGGTATGTGTCAACTGACCACTGAATTTTTCAGGTTTCACATTGATGTCTACTTAGGCTGTTCACGCTTGGTAAACATGTGTGTGTTCCCACCACTTACACAACATAATGGGTATGTATATCTGGAGGATCATAAGAAGCACATGCTTCTGCGGTAGACAGTTGGTAGGTTCCCAGTATGTGTTACTGAAACATCTGAAAAGAACTTCTAGGGAAAAAAAGAATCCACTAAAGGTCCCTGGGGTTCCCAACAGCTGCTTGTGTTCCCAGGGAGGAGAGCCATAAAATGGACCAAGAGTTCAGAGATAGCAGAGATGTGTTTCCACAAAGAGATAACCGTTTTCTCTACCTTCCAGGAAGGGCAATATAGACAGCTGTTATAAAACATGATCCGGGAATCAAAATGTGAGGAACATTTATCCTTGGTTGATTGGGAGATCAGGTCATCTTTCCATTTGGAGACGAGTACCCTAAATCTGTATTGAGTAAGAGGCTTCCTCCCTGTCAGCTAAGGCAGGAAGAATTAAAAGTCTGAAGACATCTGGGAACATTGTTCAAATGCTAGGAGTTGGATTCCTGTGCATGGAGCAGGTGGAAGTTAGGATTTGCATTTGCTCCACAGCCATCCAGAATGTCAGACGTAAATCTTCTGTATCGTTAAATTCAGCATAGTGTTATATTATCCTTTTCCTTTCCTTAGACCTGTACAGCCAGTATTCTAGGCTATTACCTGCCAATAGGTACCTTGTTTTGAAAGAGAACGTTGTGCGGAATTCCCTTCTCCCTCCTGACGAACCCCAGCTACCAGCAATTCCAAACAGGCACACACAGTGGAAGGGCTGAAGTAATTAGGAGACTCTGTCTTTCATGCACACTCAGAGACAGCTTTTACTAGTGTTCCTCAAGTCACTGGAAATGTGGAAGCTGGATTCTTAACTTGTGGTGGTGGTATGTAGAAGAGAAACATGCTTGACATGCACACGAATGTGCTAAGTGCATGTAAAGATGCATAGACTCAAGTGGGGTTGTTGTTTTTTTTACAGTCATGAGTGCCATCATTTACCCTTCATTCTGTCTGGCCCTTTCCACATTTTCCTTTGCCTCCTGTGTATCAGAGTGGCATTCCAACTGGCAGCAGTTACTCATTTATGTGCTATTGCATCTGACCAGCGATTAACTCATGCTAATTACGAACTCCCATAGCACAGAACTCCCATAGCACAGAGTGGTAAGCTGCAGTACTATATTTTGCCTACCCCCGCTTCCTAGTTCTATCTGTGCAACCTCCAGCTGGGGAGGTTGCCTACCACCTTTCTGGGGGAGTGCCGTCTTGAATCAAATGTTAATTTGCTATTCTGTGTTAGGTCAATTTCAAGTGTTGTGTGTTTTTTAAAAAAAAAACCCCAACCTTTTCAATCCTTCTGAAGTGGTGCCCAGAGGAGCAGGCGGAACTGCTACTGTTTGGGTGGGAAAGCCAAGAGAAGGCATAAAACCTGAAGAAAATGAAATGCATGTTGATTCCCTTTACTCTCCCTGCAAAGTGAGAGAAAAAGTCACACTTTCAGAGGTTTCAGAAACCTTGGAGATTCTGTGATCAAAGCATGGTGAGTTCAGGAGAGGGGGAAATGTGCATGTATCCAAAAATCCAACCCAAAGGGAATGAACACTAATGCGAAGGAGACCACAAGTGCATAAATGGCCAAAGTTTGCATAGTAAATGTTGTGATGTGAAGTGACTTCATGGGTCAGTAATGACCAGATGTTTGCACATGGGATTACCTTTACCTAATGGACTAGTCTAGAAGATAAATGTGTGTCGGCAATGAAAATCACTGCAGAAGAAACAACAGCTCCAAGTTCAATGAAAGAATGTGCTTTATCTAGGAATAGGATTTGCTTTCCAGCAAAAAATTATCAAGCAACTAACTCACAAAAACTTTGTAGCAGTAGATTCACCAGTGCTCTGACCCATCCCTATTAATGACTCTTATCATGAACTTTTGAAAATGGTAGACAGTAATATTGATATGTTTTATGAAAGTAGACTATGCCTTTTTATGTGGTCTGCTCAGGCTCAGTAGACATTTTGGGATAGGTCCCTGAAGAATCGAGATGACCTGGGCAACCCTGTACACCTGGGTCAGAGCTTTACTATGAATTTGCATTGATGCTCATGCAGCATTAATGTGCAAAATTGCTTTTGTATTCATTTCAATAGAGGATGCACAGTTTTGTATGCGTACTTTGTCTATAAACTGCCACTGAATCCATTACAGTTGTGGAGAAACTCTTGCAGCACAGAAGTCATGTTTTCTATGTGTGTGCCAAATGCCCCACTGAATTGCTAGACTTAGGTATTGGGAATGTACATACACATATATGTTTGGCTTATTTTGTGCACTAAAAATTCCATTTGGAATTTTTGCTATTGCTAAGCCAAAGGTTCAGGGTTGTATGTGGGTGAGGTTCACAAGTAAAAGTGGAGATGAAGAATGGAAAATGTTGCTATCTGCTGCCAGCACATTCCTTTGCACCTTGAAGTAATGCAGTCTCTCACTCACGCCTGTGATTAGCTGCCCTTCAGAGGGAAAAAGATAGGATGTGCTCAGATCTGATGCCGGTTAGCTATTATTCAGTTGCAGAAATTGATGCATCTCGTCTCATATAGATTCATTTATTTCATATAGAGCTTTACTTTTTGCCTTGGCTGCTAGGAAATTACAATCCAAATATGCCACTAAAAATTCCAACTAGAGCATAAAACTTCTTTGAACTGAATGCCATTTACAGTGTGTTATTGCATAATTTTCTTAGATATTTTATACTATGTACATGGTTTGTATTTTATATATTTAAGTTTATATCTGTTTTGTTATATTTTGCGTTTTATCTATTTTGACCTATTGTGAAGGCCTACAGCCAGAGGTGGGATCCAACCAGTTCTCATCACTTCTCTAGAAGTGGTTACTAATTTTTTCTGAGTGCCGAGAAGGGGTTGGTTACTAAAGCAACCTCCCTGGCCAATAGGGACTGGAGGTGCGTGTGTGCGGCGGCGCCACTGTTTGAATCCCACCACCATTGGAACCTGCTATTAAAATTTTTGGATCCCACCACTGCCTACAGCCATATACAATAGTGGTTAAGAGCAGGTGCATTCTAGTCTGGAGGAACAGGGTTTGATTCCCCGCTCTGCCGCTTGAGCTGTGGAAGCTTATCTGGGGAATTCAGATTAGCCTGTGCACTCCCACACACGCCAGCTGGGTGACCTTGGGCTAGATACAGCTTTTCGGAGCTCTCTCAGCCCCACATACCTCACAGGGTGTTTATTGTGAGGGGGAAAGGGCAAGGAGATTGTAAGCCCCTTTGAGTCTCCTACAGGAGAAAAGGGGGGGGGGATATAAATCCAAACTCTTCTCTTCTTCTTGTATTATCCAGATGCATGTTCTTTGTATATAGATCATATTCTATTTGGCCTGCTAATATAGTTTTTTATATACAGAGATATGTCAGGAAGGACCTTGTGGGCCATGAATTCCAAACATTTTTAGGGGAAAAACTTGTTTTCATGAGCATACAGATACAGGATGATCAAGCAGAAGCATCCATTTTTCTGGTTTGCTTCTCTTTTCCCTTCCCCCAGAACAGAGCACATTCAGGAAAATAAAGAATTCTTTTTGTTTAATGTTATTGCTTTAAAATCCATCTTTGATCTGTTGCTCACGTTTCTGGTAAGGTTGAATAGCAGGAATCGGTAAGCACATGCCCGGATTGGGACCGCCAAAAGATAACAAAATGCTATCAAACATTCTGTGGATGCAATCTACTCTTAGGCAACTTGGCTAAGCATCACTGTAACTCAACCTGACAGTACATCCTTCCACTTTCTCATAATTACTTGTCTGGGATACAAAACATTCTGAACTAATCTGCAACGGTCTTTGAATAAACCTCACTGCTTCCTGCTAAGATTCCTGGACATCAGCCTCTGCATTGGTTTTATAGTAGAACTCAGTACCTGAATCATAGACTTCTAAATTCACTCACTGGTATTAATCCTTCCCCAAAGTTACTTATGGTATAATCAGGTTCATTCATAATGACATCATACTGCAACTGCAGCAGTTATGGAGTGGGCTACCAGAACCCCTTCAGCTACCCGTCTCAGCTCACAAAAGGCTCATGCATGCCTGTTGCTTTCTACTGCTTTCTACTTTCTACTGTGCTCCTTGGCAGTGTATACTTGCGGTCCTTAACACGCCAGTTTCCAGTGGGGATGAGACTGTAATTCCTTACTGTTTTCCTGACAAAGCAGAAGAGCTCTTTCATTGGGAAAGGTGCACCACAGCTTTTGACATCCTTCCTGCAACCAGGCTTGAGAGATCTCCTCCAGACCTTATAAAAGGGATAACTGCAGGGACACAGTGTAAAGGAAGGAACAGAACTAGCACTCAAGTTTATGGAAAATCCAAGGGAGAAGACATATACGTGAACTGTTGTGGAAGTGGTTTGAACATACACAGTTTCTATCCTGAAAACAAAGAGAAACCTGGCTTTAGATTACATCTGGCGAGGACAATTTTTGTACTTCCCAAAGAGATATGGAGCTATTGTTTATATATTTATTTAAAATATCCTACTCTTGTAATGTGTGCAGGGTGGTTAACAACAACAAAAGTTAAAAACTAAGACTAAGTTTGAAAAACAATTCTCAACAATAGACCAGTTCAAACTTTAGCCAGCCATAAAACATGCTCCCCAGATTGCCACCACCCAAACTTCAACTCTATGCCAAACCCTATCAATTAAAATTAATCAGTCCTCAACATGTCTGCGACGAATTGCACCTCCAGCCTTTCAGTTCATTTTTTAATAATGGTTGCTTTATTCACAAAGGGCGATCACCTGATCACCATCCATTTATAGGCCTATTAAAACCCGCCTTACAGGTGTCGAGAAACTGCGCCCAAGTACTTGCTTGATAGAAGCTCAGTAATGGATTTCATAGAATAAAATCTTAGGGCTGGAACAAGTAGGCTTTAGAAAGGGCAAATCCACCTTGGACCATTGCATGGTCCTTAACCAGCTAATATGCAAATATGGTAGAAAGGCAGAGGCAAAACTGTACGCAGCCTTTCTTGATCTTAGAGGGCCTTTAATTCTATGTCTAGGGACTTGTTGTGGAGAAAGCTTGTCAGACTGGGCATTGATAGTAGCCCCAATTAAGTCACTCTACAGGTCTACATTCTGCCAAATTAAATGCTCCTGTTCGGGAACACTAACTCCTCAAATACCTGTCAACAGAGACATGAAGCAGGGATGTGTTTGGGCCCCTGTGCTTTTAAATCTTTTTTTGAATGACCTTGTGCCTGCATTAACAGAAATAGACTCACATTGCCCAAGACTAGGTAATGTACATATCCCACACTTGCTCTACGCTGATGAAGCAGCCCTTCTCTCTTGCTACAAGATAGGCCTCAATCATCTCCTTACCTGTTGCAATTATAGTCTTGCTTTGAACTTCGAGAAATCTAAGATCCTCATATTTTCAAGGGAATTCCCTGGAGCAAGTTAAGCAACTCAAATACTGAGAGCTGCATTTCCATTGCAGAATGGACTGGGCAACTCATCAGGACACAGCAATCTTGGCAAGCAAGAGCAGTGTTGCGGAGATAATCCACTTTTTCTGTAACAGAGGCCATGAATATGTCCCTGCTGCCCTTAAGACCTATAACACCAAGGTAGGTGAGCAGTTGCTCTGTGGTTGTCCATGATTATGAACAACACATGAGAAAATGCTGGAGCAGGATAACTTTGGTTACATACATTTCTTTAGATAGATGACATTCTAAGGTTTTATATGTCAATCATTTTGTCATAAGCAACTTTTTATGAGCATCCAGTATTGCCAGGCATGCAATGTAGTTTTAATACAATGGTTGTAGCTTTAATACAATGGATTATATATAATACATTTGTCACATGAGACCATTTTTCTTTGGTCGGAAGCCTCTCCAATAGAGGAAGACAAGTGTTCTTATCAAGAATCATCTCTGTCCCTCTCTATTGTTTGTAGAGGGGGACTGAAAGGGCCCTAGGTGGCGCCAATGGCTGCACATCCCACAGTTGCAAAACCCAGAAGTTCGGGCTGCAGCAGGGTTGTACTGGTGTCCTGCTCAGATGCCACCATGGGAGTGGCAGGCTGGGGCGTTCCTGGGGGTGGAATAGACATTAGTTCACTCTCTCCCAGGGATGTTAGCGGGGCATGGATGCACATGGGGGGGGGGGGGGGGTGGGGGGGGGCCCACCCCCACCCACCCCTAGGGCATGGCCACGCCTCCCCAAGCACCACCCCTGGCCTACTTCTTATAAAAGCAGCTCTCCGAGGTCGGGGATGGCAAACTCCCCTGCCCTGCCCCTCCCCTCTGGACAGAGGCATGAGAGAAAAAATGTTTGCCTGAAGTGCAAATCCTGGTTTTGCACCCCCGCCCCCCGGTTCAGGGTCATCCCGGTTAGCAGACCCTCAGGTATGTAGCCATGTCTTCTATTAGCCGGCTCATTGAAAACTAAATGGAGGATGGGGCGCTCCCTTTGGGAGTCGCATAGCTGGGGACCCCCTGAACCAAACTTTACAAAACCTGGGTGGTATCAATAGAAGACTCTCCACGATAATAAAATCTGGGTTTGGTGAAGTTTGAGTTCAGGGTATCCAAGGTCCTGGACCCTCAAGGAGTGTAGCCCCCATCTTCTATTAGCTCCCATTGGAAACAATGGAGGATGAGAGAACACCCAGAGAGTCGCATAACAGACTCCCTGAACCATCTGGCCAAACCCGGGTAGTATCATCAAGATTGAACCTGAAACGAAACCCTGAAAGTTTGGTGCTGCTAATTAACAATGCTCCCCCTACGGGGCAAAAACCGAAAAAGCACTAAGATGTTTTAAAAGCCTGGCTTGGGTAGAGCTTTGGACATGAATGGGGGGGTTCAAACCCGAGAACCCCTCCTTACCTATGTCCATGCTCCCTCCTTGGGTTACAGCTGGTTGCACAGCACAGTGCACCAGCCCTTGGATGTACACCACAATTATGTGGCATAGTCCATTCAGCCCTATTGGGCTTTTTGTCAGTGGGGAGATCCAGGCCTTTCCCCTGTTCCCTGCACTGCCAAAAAGCTCTTTTTGAGGCGTCGCATTGCAATGGCACAGCAGCCTGCTGTCTCAGGACTTGATGGGGCTCTAAGAAACCTTATGTTTGTCCCATCCCTTCCCAAACATGCCACTAATCCCATCCTTCCCCTCTGAAAAATCCTTTCCTACCTGACCATTCCTACTCACCCTATTAGTCTTCAACTTCCCCCTGGCCTCCATAAATTACCAAAGAGGACAATTTGGCAACTGTCCATTCATCTAATTTTTATCCCGTCCTTTCTGTAAGTACCATCTTGAATGGGTCTAACTAGGTAGTCTTATTTTGTCAAATGTTGGACGTTAAGCAGAGTTGGCCACGGTTAGTGCAGGGATGAGAGACCCTCATGGAAGGTAGGGATTGTTCTGCAATGGGAGGCAACAGACAGCCACCTCTGCTCTTTTCTTGCCTTGGTCCTGGGAAGGACTTGGTAAGGTTGCAATTTGGCAGTACACAACTGTTGCTGTTTTCCTCCATGCAGCTCAGAGTGGTATAGATGCTTCCCCCGCCCCCATCCCTTTTATCTTCAGAACAACCCTGTAAGTTAGGCTGTCCTCAAAAACCCATGACCACTTCTACAGCTCCGCAGGAACTTGTTCTAAATGTGCTGTTTTGTGGGGTTACTAATGCTGAAAGAATATATACCCTTGTTGGAGGGTTTATTGGCACATTCTGCTTGCCCAGAACTGAATTCTGCGTGATGTCCCGAAGCATCTTCTGTTTTTACTTGCTGAATTAAAGACTAATGAGCCCATTTTCTTCAACAGAGTAACTGTTGACCTTTAACTGAGTGAGCTCTAGACAGTGTACACAGAAGTTAAAAACAATTTGCTTGACTCATCATTTTCATGCACTGGAATAAAATCATGTTAAACAGAACTCTAAATCAACCGGGGAAAAGAATAGGAAACAAGTCGACAAGAGCAGAGCTGGCGGCCCTTTTGTGAAAAGGGCCTCTGTTCAGCAGGGAAGAACTGTATCTCTGGCTGCCGGATGATGCATCCAACTGAGAACCCAGCAGGAACTCAGCCTGGCACGGCTGTATATTTGTTCCCGCTTCCACGTATACAATGCATCCTGAAGAGAAATGCCCAGTGCTGCTGAGCACTTTACTCAAACAGGCTTTCTCATCTCCAACTGACTTTTGAAAGGGAGAAAGGGGGGAAAAACCACAGAAAGAGATATTTTAACAGCCAGAAAGGTTTGGCCTTTCCTTAGCCAGCTGTATCAGACACTGTGATTTAGAAAAAGAGTTGGTTTTTATACCATTCTTTTCCGTACCTTTAAGGCATAGATTGGTAAGCTGGAGCACTGCAATCCAAACTCTGCTCACAACCCATGTTCCGTCCCAAGGGAAGTTGGTTTCAGGTAGTTAGCTCAAGGTTGACTGAGCCTTACATCCTTCTGAGGTCGGTAAAATGAATACTGAGCTTGCTGGGGGTGAAGTGTAGATGACTGGGAAAGTCACCCGGCTCTACCTATCTTTTCCACCTAATTTTGAGGATGCTATTGATGTTCTGTATAGTTGCTAGGAATCAGTAATGGGTTGGATGAGGGTAACTGTGGCAAGATAGAGGTTCTCTGGGTTACTAGAAAGACTGACTTGGGATGTGAGATTTCTCCTGTCTTGGATGGAGTGATACTCCTCTTGACAATCTATGTTTGCAGCTTGGGAGTGCTGCTGGACATAGCAGTCACCTTAGAAAATCAGGTGGCTGCAGTGGCTTGGAGTGATTTTGCCAAGCTTCAGCTGGTGAGCCAGCTGCATCTGTTCCTGTTTCAGCTAGATTTAGCCATTTGATCCATGCTTTAGTTACATCTAGACTGGACTATTGCAGTGTGCTCTGCTTGGGACTACCCTCAAAGATTTTTTGGAAGCTGCAGTAAGCGCAGAATGGTCAGGGCCAGCTACTTTGGTGCATTGGTCCCAATTCCACTGCAATTTCTTGAACAGATCCAGCAATTTGTTAAAGACTCAGCAGGAAAATAGCACCAGGGAAATGTTTAAAAGAATTGTTGGAGTTAGTTGAATATGGATCAGCCCAGACCTGTGCGTGAGTGCAGCAAGAAGCTCTTCCAAACAAATATATGCAAAAGAGGAAAACTTACATTTATTTCAAGTAACTTCAGATCACAGGCATTGTTCCAGGTGAAAGGTAGATAGAGAGAAACCCCAGGCAAATAAACGTTGCTCACCCTTGCACTTGGGCATACCGTTAAAACCGCATACTATGGCCAGATATTTCCATTTGGTTTTAGAACCCAAACTGCGACGAGCTGTAACTGTTGCCAGGTGCAATATTCTCCCTTCAGCTACCACTCAGGGTAGAATACAGAAAGTGCCCTTTAACGAAAGACTTTGTCCCTGTAGCTCAGCCCATGAAGAATTGAGCCAACATGTGATATTATATTGCCTGTTACATAGCTTAGCTAGAAATAAATATCTAGACCCGTGGCTAAGAACCCCCATTGATTATACTGATTTTTCAATTGTGGTAACCATGTTGGATTGTGGATCTGCATGAGTATTGGAAGCGTTGACTAAATTTTATATATAGTCTAAAGAGATAACTTCCCTATAACAAGTGGGCACACTAAAGCGCCATCACGTATGTGCAAGTGTAATGTGCACACTAAAGCGCCATCACGTATGTGCAAGTGTAATGTGCTTTTGTGGGAAAGTCCCAGCAGGAGCACGTAGCGATTACCACTGTGCTCAGTACAAAGGAGAAGAAGAAAGAAAATGGCTATAGGGTGAAGAAGGAGGAAGTTGGTGGGCAGACCCCAAACATGGAGAGCAAACAATAGAATTGCCTAGGCATGCAGAAGTCGCTTATACCAACAAGAACTTCCCTATTTTATTTTATTTAAATATTCATAGGAACTTTCTCTCAACCAAACTGGGACCCAATGTGGGCAACAAAATAAAAAGCTGTAACATCGGAAAACACATCAAAACCCAAATAATTTGAAAAACAGTCAGTAAACTTAATAAATCATTCTAATTTAGACTAAGTCTTGCCCACCATATATTAATAACCACTGACAAAACCAGTAGTATCAGATTGCCCACAGTCTTAGAGAAAAAATCCTGTTTACTTAAATAGTTTTAATTTTCCAAATGATGCTATTTACATCCATGCCATTTACATTCAGCTGCACATTTCCACTCTTTAAACCTTATGAAAGAGACAGGGCATGTTCCTCTAGGCCTGCTGGCAACCCAAAATATTAATGACACTAGCAACACCAGCTCCATGTCTTATACTGTTTCTCCAAAATGCCCCTATACAAACTTCCTTGACAGATGAGAGTTCCAAAGTTGTAGGGGGTCACAAAGAGCACCTTGGCTTCTCTATCTGTTCTTCCTGCCCAAGAACAAATTCATATAAGCTCAATAGCCACCAGTGGTCACATAATATCGAAGCATATGGAAACTATTCCGTGCAGATAGATTACATCTGCTCAGCATGCAGACTCTCCACTCACCACTCTGTCATTGCAATTTATCCCTCTCGTATAGTTTATGGTGAGGACTGCATGGTGATCGTCAGTAAGGAATAGAGCCTTTGAAATAAATCTTGCCAACCCACAAGATGACCTTGAGTGCAAAAAAAATAAATAAAAACTAAAGGCAGGGCCTGTATCACTATGTAAGCAACGTGTTACAAATCCCCATTTGCAGCAGCTTTCCAGAAAGCATGATAATAAAATAAAAGAAATGACTGTTTACTCATTTATAGTCCACTTTTCTTCCTGAAACACAAAGCAAATCACAACTAAAAGCTATTCCATAATAACCGTACAAGTCATGGATCCAACTAAAGTAGAGAATGCATTGATACAAAACAATAAAGCAGCACTACAAAATCAGTGAAAATGTAATGAAATATTATATTACACATGAAGTTAAGTATGTTATCTAACTGAACTCTTAATATAAATTATTGCTGAATGGTCTTTTTAAAATGGTGTTTTATTTATATTGTATAATTGTCACTGCTGATTCAGTGTGGAATCCTATACATGTAGACTTTTAATGGAATAAATGGGTACAAGTGGTGATCGGCAAGAAACTTGAGGGAAGGTGACATGACCCGCATTTTTTTCTCCTGTTCTTCCCTTTCTTCACTGCCTCTCACTTGTCATCCTGCCACCCTTTCTCTTACTCTTCTCTCTTCCTGCTCCTCTAACAGCTTTCTTTCTCCCTTACCCCAGCTTTCTTTCTCTCTCTGCCCACTATCCCAATTCTCTCTTTCTCTCCCTCTGTCCCAACTCTCTCTCTGTATCTTACTGCCACTCTGCCCCTGTTTTTCTCCTCTCTTTCCACCCTGCTACCCCAAGCCTCTCTACCTCCCCAACCCAACTCTCTGTTTCTCTCTCCCCCACCTGTCTTGGTGGCTTGCCTGGACTGCTCTGGGTAGAAGTGCTGAGGCTCCCCTGACAGACAGCCCTTTCCCTGCCACCTTTGCCATTGCAGGTATGGTGATGTCTTCCAATTGCCACAGTAAATGGGCTGTCTGTGTATTTTTTCTTCTTTTCAGATTTATCTGCAAACTTGGGGAAATAATTGTTTGGGGTGAGTGTGCCTTCACCTGTAGATTTAAGTATCCACAGGCAGGGCGTACAGGTGGGAATTAGATATTTAGATAATTCTTCTTATGATTGTGCATGTGTGTGTGCAGGGGACAGATATTGCCAATTTGATGACTACCTGTACTATTGAAATGAATTCACACAGCTTAATGGGTTGTAGAATTCTTTGTGATGGAAAACCAGGATAAAAGTAGTTTAATGATTAAAGAAGAGCTTATGCTTTTCTGAAGTTTCATGTTTCATAGATTTACTCTGTCCTCATGGGCTTCATCGGCTCTTCCACAAGACAACGAAAAGGTGAACAACAGCTAAAAGATTTCAAAATAAAATGCAATTTTGAGCCAGTACACATTTTCAGGGGAAAATGCTACTGCAATCTACACCCCAATTATGTTGCTGAGAACAAAATGAATTTCCACATAGGTATTAATTTAAGATTATATTATAGAAATGTGACAGAATATTGGTCTTGGTGATGGAAATAATTTTTGTGAGCAAAAGGTTTTGGTTTCATTTCCCAACCTATCACTTCCTTTGCCTAACACATGCAGCTTTAGAAATGTCTATTATTGGAGACACAGTTTACAATCGGTCTTTTCAATAATTCAAAGTGCACAAAGGAGTTTGATCAAAGAAGCCAGGCCCCAATCCCAGTCTATATGTATTCATTTTACAGCGCGGACACAAGACCCCCTGCTGAAGTAAACCAAAGGGGCATCTATTTCAGCATCCTTTTTCCAACAGAGGGCAATCAAATGCTCCTGGAAGGAGCAGGATACACAGAGGTCAAATACTCCTCTTGTTATTGCTATCACACAATTTGTACTACCTCTGACTTTAGAGGTCTCATTTAACCATCAAGGCTAACAGCGATATCTTCACTAAATTGTGTGCACCCAAATGTAGACCAAAGCTGGCTCAAGATATTTTGCCACTCCAAGTGGTACACAGCTGGGATCAAGATGAGTTTCTGTGGCACTGCCTCCACTTCGGAGACTTGCTTTTGAACAAGGGTTGAGGTGAAATCAAGTAAAATTGAGTGGAAAAACGAATAGTATTCAACCCAGGGCCCACTGATTTTAATTGGACTTCTTTCCAAGTCAATACGCACTTGGCTGATGTCCTTTTCTCTGAATAATTAACATTGCTGTTTCTCATTCAAATTAACATCACAGCTTCAACATGCAGATCAAATGGAAAGGATATTTAATTAATAACAGCTTTTCAAATGCAACAACACTGTAACTAATAGTAACATCACCTCTAGTGAATTGTTAGAGTGACAAGAGCAACACCGATTTTTACAATAGTGGCATGAGCCCAATGTATTCTTTCACGGGTGACAGCTCCGGTGACAATCATATTATGGTTCAATTTTGTAATCTGTAATTAATTTTGGGGGTCTTTATCATTCTCAATTAATTCTACATTGGTATCTTATGATCTAGGAAAAAACTGGCAGACTCATTAAAACTCAATAGGAGCAAGAAATATGGGACCAAAAAGGGTCAAGGAATTTTTTCCCATTAAAAATTATTTAAGTTCCTGCAAGTAGTGGCACACAATGGCTGACATTCAATAATCCTTCCACTGAATCCTTCATCCTATAAATGTGAACTAGATGTATCATGCAGCCAATCCAATCCATGAGAAGTTGGCCATTGATTTCAACAGGAACAGGGCAAGACTCTTCATTTTTAAAAAGCTGCCCCCCTCGTAATTCCTCTAGTAATTGCCACTTAGTTCATTCATAATCGAAAAGCTTCCCAAAGTGGCATGGGGATTGTCCATAATGGGGATTTGTACTTTGGCTGGGTTTCCAGCGATTCCCCGTTTTAAAGCACATGGTAACAAAAAGCTATGAAGTGATTAATTAAACTAAATTATGATGCTTTACTTATCTGTCTGTCCTTAATAAGAAAGCAAAGAGTAATAAAAAATAGGATCTTGCATAATAAATAACAATAAGGCAATAGGCAACAAGGGTAAAAAAAATGGCTCCGATTTCTCAATCCCAGGTTAATTAAGCTTAATATCAAAAGTGACTGGAAGGATTGGGAGAAGGGAAATGAATAACTAGATGTTGCATGATTTTATGGAGTCCATTACATACTGGTAGAGGTATTTTATCCATGGCCCATTGCTCCCAGTATTGCTTTAGTGGTTAAGTACAGTTTAGGGATTAGAAAAATAGTGAGGACTAATGGTCAACCATTAGGAACGCCAGAACTAGTGCATGAGAATACTTTCCCCCAACACATTTCTATACCATTTTTTCCCTCTAAGGAGCACAAGGCAAGTGTGATGGACTGCACAGAAAAAGAGATTTAAAAATGCAAATCAGTCAGTGGAACAAGTTGCTATCACAGCAGAGTGGGGGAAAACTTCATAGGATTGGGAAAATGCCCTGATTGGGTAAGCTGACCTGCACTCTGGTGGAGCAACCAGAAGGAGGAGGAGGTATCTCCCTAAGGGGAAAACGAACTTCCCTTGGATTTCTGGTGCCTTAAAAGGGGATTTGCCAGAGGGAAAAAAAGGTTCCCTTCACCTTTCTGGAGTTCTGAAAGCTGAGCAGACTACCATCATATGCTACCATCAAAACAACGCCATCTTAGAAAAGGCAGGAAAATTTGCCCAGCATACTTAGGAGTCTGCCTGAGCCTATCTTGCCACAGCAAATTACCCCCATTTTATTCTAACCATGACTCAGAATCATTAAACCTGTTTCTCTACTGGTTATACTTGACATTTGGTTCAGAACTGGAGTTCAAAATTTGCAGTCTAGAACAATGGTTTCCATCCTTTTTGGTATGGTGACCCTCAAGTCCCAATTTACTTTGTATAGTGACCCATACAGGGCTGGCCCAAGGGTTTTTAGTTCCCAAGACAAACTAGGACCTTGGATTCCATTGATTCCAATATTCCATTTTCTACAGTGCTGAACCAGGTATTTTTGAGAAACCAACAAACATCACACATAAAATGCAGTTGCTCCCACTATAAACCCCAAGCAAGTGAGAAATCATCTGCTCCTGCCAGCTGGCCCAGAGCTGGAGACTGAGGAGGTGCACTTGGGGGTCACTGGAGATATGAGAATATGGTGGAGGAGAAGTTGCCAGCAAGGGGCTCGATGCAGTACGTCTTCCTCAGCAGGTAGAAGCCAGTGAGACACTGCAAGGGGCTGGGCTGCTGAAGGATCAGCACCAAGACAGAGCCCACACACTCACATGCCTCTTTCTTCTCAAATGCCACACACTCACATGTCTCTTTCACATGCCTTCCTTCTCTGGTTTTTCCATAGCATGCTGAACAGCTCCAACCAAGTGCCCAACCTTTATCTTTTTTTCTTTCAGCTACTACTGTGAAGTTCATAGATGCTGCATGGCTTTCCCCTTTCATTGTTGTGACAAAGAAGGAGGGGAAGATGAGAATTTGAGAGGTTGTCAAGGAAAAAAGAAAGTGAAGGATGCAAAGGGCAGGGGCTGCAATTAAGAAAGACTGGCCTGTGACCTACTTTTGGAGGCTTCACAACCCACCTTTGGGTCCCAACTTACCAACATGGGTTTAGAATGTGGGGATGAGTCAGACTTGAAAGCATGTTTGAAAAAGAAGTCGAACTCTTTAATATTTGAGTGAAAGCTGTTGGGAAATCCATAAGATAGGCATTTCTACTGGTTTTAGTAGGGAACACATTCCCACCTGTGCCTTGGCCACACCTACCTGATTGGGATGAAATTATCAGGAATTTCATCTCTGACTCATCCCACCCAAATTTCAATCAGCTAGGCCACTTCCGCATATGCAGAATAATGCACTTTCAATCCACCTTCACAATTGTTTGCAAGTGGATTTTGCTATTCTGCACAGCTGCAAAGTGCATTGAAAGTGGATTGAAAGTGCATTATTCTGAATGTGCAGAAGGGGCCCTAGAAAAGAGTATCTTTGCTTCTTCTTTTTCCATCAAGTCACAGCTGACGTACGGTGGCCCCACAGGGTTTTCAAGTCAAGATATGTTCAGAGAAAGTTTGCTGTTGCCTATCTCCATGTCATGACCCTGGTATTCTTTCAAGGTCTCCCATCCAAATAGTAACCAAGGCTGACCCTGCTTAGCTTCTGACAAGAGCAGGGCTCCTCACTGATTAGGCAGATAAAATTCATATTTGCAGAGAGGGCACAAAGCGTAAACAACTGGTATATGAATTAAAGTGGCCAGAGTCTTGAACTAGAGTCTTGAACAGAGTCTTGAACTGGAGTTGAGCTTTAGAAAGCAGCAGGCAAGAACTTTTTTTTTACAAAAAACGGGGCACACTCTACCCCCCACTTCAACATGTGCTCCAGAGTTTTTCTCAGTAATTATTTTTTATTTGTACTTCAATATCAAAAACATACACAAAATTAAAAAAATCAATTAAGTACCAAATGATGAAGTACTTATTTCATAGAAACTTCAGTTTCGTCTACACTGAATATTAACCCTTAATTCTAAATTTTCAGCACTTGGCCATTAAGGATCAAAATGAAATTAAATCATTAGCATGATTATTAATAAAAGTCTCCCTTTTCTCTGTTGAATCTTATTTTAACAGTCCTTAACTTTCAAAGCCACTAGTCATCAATTTTTCTGTTTTATCTAAATATTCTGTCAAGGATTTCCAATTTCCCATGAACTTAATTAAGTCCTTTTAAGTTAACTTGGCCGTCTCGGCCAGTTCTAATACCTTCAACCACCATTCTTCAATTGTAGCTATAGCTGGGCTTTTCATTTCTGCCCATGTACTATTCTTGATGCTACTGTCATATATAAGAACAAATATTCTCCAGGTTCCCCCTTCCCAAATATCCAGGAGTTTCCCACTCTGGACCTCCTCATCCCCCGCTGGCAGTCGGGGGAACCTGGCAACCCTACATTGGACCTCCAGGAAAAGTAGTTAGCCACTGGGTGAGACAGGATGCTGGACGAGATGGCCCACTTGTCTGACCCAGCAGGGCTCTTCTTATGTTCTTATAATTCTTATGGTTACTTGTTGAGTTGTGACTCAGACAGGCAGATTTTGAAAAACATTCACAGGTGGACTCTCCAGCTTTGCAGCATGCTTCCTATTCATGGAAATACAAAATGAGATCTCCTATTATAAAGAGCGTGCAACCCATCTGAATAAAAATAGGCCTTTTGTGTGTTTCCTTACAGATAACTAGCAGTTTGAATGTATCAGGGGGGGAAAAATTACACCTTCCTACACAAACTGTCAAATTATCTGTCATCTTTTTTTTAAAAAAATCCCACACTATCAGGGATAGATAACCCACAAAGGGCTAATTATTCCAGCCTTGTAAGTAAAATGTGAAGAATCATTTCTAATGGCAATTCAATTTATTTTTCAGTGACTTCCCTTTCAACACCACTATTTTCCTTTTTATTTCAAAGCCGCTTCCCACTTTCAAATAAAACACTTACCATATATCATCCTTGCCGTAATCTCATATTCTTTTTTGTTATACATATATTGCAAACCCAGCTGCTCCTTGGATACTCGCTCTGCAAATCTGTTTTGGGGGGCTGTGTGTGTTTTCAGAGACAAATTATGTCACCAAAATGTTTTTCCCACTCTGTGCAGCTTAGGGACAAACTTCACATCCTGTGGAAAGGTATAAAACTGAATCCCAACAGCCCATTTTCCAGGGGAAGAAAAAAAGTCATTTTGGGAGATACAATTTCGAGCAGAGAAGCAGCTGGAGGGGAACAAATGAGTTTTGAAACCCCACGAGAACTAAACAGCTGGAAGGCAAGTTGGGTCAGAGAAACATCAGGAGTGGAAAAGAATAAGCCACCTTCTAGCTCTTCTTTTAAAATCACCAACTCCCAATGCAGACTTTCCTAGCAAAAGGGACCTTTGGGTTCATTACTGAATGTAATATATATTTATATTTTTAGTCAATCAGATGGCTTTTCTAATCATAAACAACACAGCAAGCAGAGTTACCATATCCTGAGGAGAAGAGAGAACTTCTGTCTTCTGTGCAGTACTCTGTTTAACACATACTAGATGTTACAATTATGCAGCACTAGGATGCGGACTGCAATGTGCACAATGATATTACAGTGTGGATCCCCCATTTAAGAGGAAGAAAGGAGGCATAAGGCCTCACGACATCTCTTAGTTCCCTGAATATGGCACCCTCCTGCTGGAAAAAAACATTACTGTTCTGGACCATTCTGGTCAGGTCTGACTGACATATAGGCATGACCTAGCTATCTAGTTATCTTTCTTATATCAGATCATTAACCTTCTGGAAAGAGGTACACCGCTTCGTTCATTTGAGAATCGTACAAAGTAAAAATAGTAATAGAGGATCTTGCCTGCATTTTATATTTTTATTATAACATAATTATTTACACTTTTAACAGAGACTAGCTTAAATAACAATACCATCAATTGATTTTACATAGAATATATCTATATATTAATATTTTCTTAAAATACAAGCAAGAGCTATGTTTGTTCCTTCTACTTTTATCACAACCAAGAGAAGCAAAAATAGTATTAGCAAGTTTCTATCTGTTGTATTTCAGCCAATACACCCAATCTTTGAACTATATCTTCACTTCTGTATTTAGAATACATTCTGAATACATTCTGTATTTCACTTCATTTTTGCCATTTGTTGATTTATACACTAATTGCAAAGTTGACCAAATCTGAGGATACTTAAATCCAAAGACTGGAGTGGTGAACAGGCAAGATAAATCTGTTAATAAACTTGAAAAATACACCAAGTTGGCAGAATAATGTGAAATCTAAAAAAAAAAATCACATGGGGTTTTAAAAATTCTAAAATGATAAAAGAAATACTATAGCTTGAAGAAACAGATTCTCTCAGTGGTTGTTGCTTGGCAACCACAACAAGCTTGGTTTCTATGAGTAAAAGGTAAGCAAGGAGAAGACCTTTTCTAGGGACATTTTGGTCTTTGATGGAGGACTTACTGAGGAGCACATACATTTGCCCAGCAAGGCTTCTGATTGGCCACTGCATAATAGATTGGCTGTGCAGATTTTTTAAATCTGCAACTGCAACCACAGCACAAACACTTTCTCTGAGGTAAGCTGCAGCACCCATTTTGTGGCTGGCTCTGCTTTCTGAGGCAATCATCTTGTGGTAGCCATTTTCTGGCTGTGCCCACTGTGCTGCATCAGAATTCCAAAGGGACCCACATGCTTTAAAAGGTTGAGAACTCCTGCTTAATGTATTTTTATCCTTATATCAAAGAAAAGAACTTGTTACAATCAATTCTGTGGTAGGTTGTTTAATAGTAAATGTAACATAGTACAATAGGAAAAAATGGCATAGCTTGTTCCTGCAAAATTAGTAAACCTTGAGAAAGCCAATGAATAAAAATGTGATAACTGACAGGGACATAAACAGACAGACAGAACAGTTCCTAAGATATTAGATTAGTTATCCGGGTTCCCTAATTGAAAAAAAAAACATTCTTTTTCGGCTACTACTCCAGATTTGTAGAAGGTGTACCTTGACTATAAAGAAGTCATTTCATTACCTGGAATCCTAGCTACTGACTTTTATCAGGCCTGCTATCCCCATGGAGTAGCTGTTTAGAAATATGCCATAAAGCATTTGTCTGTGCATGAGAGTGCCCAAGACCATATGGCTTCGAGACAAAATCATGATTTACTATGTGTTCTGTGCATGCCTGGAGTTATTGAAACAAATTGCATTGGTAGAGCCAGATAATTTATTTACTGACATCAAATGGGTAAATATTAAACTGTCCCAAATGAATGAGTGATGCTACTGTACTACAGGCAAGGTATTTAAAAATGTAATCTTGACCTTATGGCCCTGACTTTCCATCCAATATCTGATTAAACAGTATACCAGATATATGTTTTACCACACAGCTACCCTATGACAATAATAAATAACATGGCTTATGGAAGGATTATTATTATTAGAATTTTGTTTAATATCACAGCTTCCAGTTCTTTAGCTAGCTGTTGGTCTTTGATTACAATTTGAGCCTCTCCCAGAAGCTGTGACATTGTAATGTATCAGTGTAGTATTTGTGCAGATCCCAGCTGGGCTGCCTTTTGAATCTGACAGATGTTGATTTTGTCAATTTGAAGATGTTTTAAGTGCTGCCCCAGTGTTTTCAGAATGGCACCCAGGGTGCCGATTACCACTGGGATGACCTCAGCTGGTTTGTGCCATAGTCACTGAATCTCGATTTTCAAATTGTGGTATTCAGTGACCTTCTCATGTTCTTTTTCAGCATTATTGTTATTTTTAATGTCACAGCTGCCAGTTGTTTAGTTAGTTGTGGCTTTTCATTTGAGCCTCACCTAGAGGCCTAGGAAGTTGTAATGTATTGGCATAGTATTTATGCAGGACCTTCTGAATATGACAGATGTTAATTTTGTTGATTTGAAGATATTTCAAGTATTGTCCTAGTGTTGTTGTTGTTACTGTTTAATTTTGTTTAAAATCACAGCTGCCCATTATTTTGCTGGTTGTTGGCCTTTCATTACAATTCGAGCCTCACCCAGAAGCCTAGGATGTTGTAATGTATTGGCGTAGCATTTTGTGGATCCCAGCAGGGCTGCCTTCTGAATCTGACAGTTATCAATTTGAAGATGTATCAAGTGCTGCCCTAGCATTTTTGGAATAGCACCCAGGGTGCCGATTACCACTGGGACAACCTCAGCTGGTTTGTGCCATAGTCACTGTATTTCAATTTTCAAATCACGGTATTTAGTGACTTTCTCATGTTCTTTTTCAACAACCCTGCTGTCACCAGGTACTAGTATACTGATGATGGTCTCTTTCTTGTCCTCGATGTCTGGTGTATTATTATTATCATTATTATCATTATTATCATTATTATCATTATTATCATTGTTATCATCGTCATCATCGTCATCATCATCATCATCATCATTATTATTATTATATGGTATTCCCACCATTTAATTTAGATTTCAAAATTTTCCTGACTCTCTGGGTGTATTCTCTGCTGACGACAGTCTTGACTTGCCCATGCTTGATGTTATCCAGCTGCAAAATACCTAGGTATGTATGTATGTATGTATGTACGTACGTACGTACGTACGTACGTACGTATGTATGTATGTATTTATTTAATTCATAAACCGCCCACCCCCGAAGGGCTTCCTTTTGGTTGCACTTAATTAGTTGTCCATCAGGCATTTCTATGCAGTCACTCTCAGTGATCTTACCCCTCTTTATTGCCACAGTGGCAAATTTTTCCAGGCCAAACTCCATCCAAATGTCTGTACTGAATATTCAAACTATGTTCACTACTAAGTGGATTTCTCTATGTGAATTCCCATAGAGCTTCAAATCATCCATGTAAAGCAAATGTGAGTCTTTGGCCATTTGCTATTTCAACTTTGTAAGGGCGATAGTGAATCACCTTGGAAAATTCCTTGTTTGATGTTGACTGTTCCATAGTTTTTATTTCTGACTGTCAGTTCAGTTTTCCACTGTCTCATCACTTTTCCAGTGAATACTCAAATGTTTTTGCTGACACCAATTGTTTCCATGCATTTCATGATTCAACTATGGGGCAATGAGTCAAATGCCTTCTTGTAATCAATCCAGATCATAAGCAAATTTGTTCTTCAATTCTTCCAGTTCTCCATTATCACTTTGTCTATCAGGAGTTGATCTTTTGTACCCCTGCTTTTTCTTTTGTTCCTTTTTTGCTCCACTGGCAGGATGTTATTTGCTTCCAAGTAGTCCATGATGTTATCTGCTAATTTGCCAGTGAGCCGTTTCAGCTTTGTAGGCAAACATGTAATTGGTCTGTAGTTTCCAGGTGTTGTCCCTTTGGCCAGATCTTTCTGAATTAAGTGTTTTCCCAGTTATTAGCCATTCATCCATTTCATCATTTTGCATGATTTCACTGATTTGCTTGGCAAACTGATTAGGTATTTGAGCCAGAAGTTGGGCAGTTGATCATGTCCTGGTGCTGTCCAGTTTTTCACTTTCTTGATCTCATGTTTTATCATATCAGTTATTTCCAATTCTTGCATTTGTTTTTTGCCAACACTTTTCTTAAAATCTTTTATCCACTGTGCCTTCTTGTGGTAACCCTTGTTTTCCCACAGATTTTCCAAAATTGAAGTACTGAATAGGCTTAGTGATTCGGTATATCTGAATTTTATAAAAATACAAAAAAAATCTGTATTAATCTTTTTCCAGCTTTTATCAGCCCCCAAAAGAAGCAGGGCTGATAAAAGCGGATCCAAATAGCTCAGAATGTTGAGTCCCCAATCACCCAAACTTCAGCAAAGTTGGCTGGTTCCTTTGAGGAGACTCATCAGCAGTCCTACAGGAAATTTGGTGCCCAGAGCAAAACCCACGAGCGCCCACTAAAATCTCCAGCACAGAGCCAGCTGGGCATAACACCAAGCCCTATTTAAGTCTATGGTGGGACATTTTCCGCCATAGACAGTTGCTGAAGAGCCTGGCAGATTCTTTGATCTGATATGACTCCATTGCAGCCAATGGGTCATTTCTGGGCGTGTGTAGGCAGGGTACACATTTTTCAAGGTAGAGGCACCAAACTTTCAGGGTGGCTTCAGGAGACCCTCCTGGTAAAAGCACCCAGTTTTGGTGAACTTTACTTCAGGGGGTCCAATTTTATGGACCCTCAAAGGGGATAGAGCCCATCTCCCACTGTCCCCTGAAGCAAAGTTCGGATTTATTGAATCAGATATTTGAATTTTTTGGCTTTAGCAATAATTTAAAAGCCAAATAAAGCTGAATCAGAATTTTATCAAAAAAAATTTCAGTATTGCTTAAGTTGCATCTCTCTCTCTCTCTCTCTCTCTCTCTGCTTTCAACTTTGATCTTTGTGTTGAGTCTTTGGCAGAACCGCCTTTGGTCTAATTCAGGGGTAGGGAACCTGCGGCTCTCCAGATGTTCAGTTACTACAATTCCCATCAGCCCCTACCAGCATGGCCAATTGGCCATGCTTGTTACAGAAACTGATGCAGAGATTGGATTCTAGTCCCTATCTGGGAGGAAACCTCACAGGTATCATCTAATGAGAATTGCTGATGTTGTCCTTACTGGATGTTTCTTGCTTCATATCTTTCAATTTTTCTTGCTGTGGCTGTTATTTGTTGTTTGGTGATCTCCAGTGCTTCTTCAATTCTTCTAGTGTCTAGCCAGTACCTTCTAATTAGTTCTTTCAGGATCTTGCCATTCTTTAATCTTTGTTCCTTCATATTTTTCAGGTTACTGGCATCTGATCTTAGTTTTTTTAATCTTCTGTTACAGTCGAATTTTCCACTTTGGTTTTGGTTGGTTTATCTTGGGTTTAGGTGTTTCAGTGCCCAGTTCTCATGTGACTACTACTGCTATACTGTACATGAGATGATAGGTTTATTTGATGGAAGTTATTCAATTGTCATCAGTGTCTTGTTCACATCCCTAATTATGGGTGCCAGGTCTTTTTTTGGGTATCGTTTTCAATGCTGGCAGCTGTTGTCTTTCCTCATTTGATTGCGCATAGTTGATGATCTAGTCCCTTAATTATTTTTGTCTTCCAATCAGTCCATCAGTTGTTTTCATGGGGACTTTCTCTTGTGTTTGCACTATTATTACCTCTCCTGTACTGGCATTTTTGTCTGGCAGTTCTACTATTATATCTTCTGATGTTTCTGGAGTATGTATTCTTCTTTCTTCTGGTGTTACAGTTGATTTCTTTTTACAATTTTTCTGGATTTCATCCAGTTCTATCTCTGTAAACACTTTATTCCATATGATGAATCACCTTTGATCATCCAGTCTTTGCTCAGTAATATTTGAATCTGGGTAATGTTGTTTCCACAGTTTGTACATACTCTTTTTTTGGCTCTGAGTTGTAATAACAGGCCATGATGGCACAATTTCCTTGTGCACTACTTCTTTCTTGTTGATGGTTGGGCCACTTGTAGCCCACTTGTCGACACATTCCCAGGGACCACAGCATGAGACATGGCCCTTGTTAACCCACATGAAGACTGATGCAGTATGAAATAATGTTTTTATTTGTTGGCAGGGGAGGATCAGTGAGATCCAGGTTGCAGTCAAGATCCCTCAACCAAGCAGTCGACCAGGCAGCTCTTCCTCCTTTGCTCTTAGGTGAAATTTTATGGTGTTAGTTTGTCACTCTCTAATGCTTTCAATGAAAAACTCTTAAATGTGACCTCAGTTCCCATTTACGATAACTTCAATTCTGTTAAAATGTAATTACAGGCTTACAGAATTATTGTTAGTTACCTTTTTCATCTTCCTGTCTTTTCAGTTGCAATGGATCCCACCCACAATGAGAGGAATATTGGGGAAAAGTCCAGAATTCATGTACTGTTGATGATGGAATAGTGATGGGAGAGAAGGGAGAGAACATTGCTGGGTTATTTATTTATCTATTTATTAAGAGGATATACATCCCACCTTTTTGTCCTGAAAGAACATTCACAGTGGCTAACAATATCATAAATATCAATAATACAACATTAATACATTCAACAACAGAAGCTAATAAATCAAACTAATGATATCAGTATAAACAAGAGAGAAGAGTGACAAATCAACAAGGGACTTGATGGTCTCCCTGGTTGTAAAGTTCTCTCCAATTTTCAATACTGTGGGAAGTTGCTTCTATTTATTTTCTTCCAGTTCCTTTACTGGAAATTTCAGAAACAACATCTTAAAACAATATAACCAAGAATCATAAAACTTCAAGCAGCATATAAGTTCATCGGCACAAACTTATCTTTTAAAAATGTTAGTCCCAAATGCCTGATGGAACAAAGTTTGTCAGTAATCTCCTAAAATCCCAGTAGAACTGACTAAATATGCTGGAAAGTCCATGAAGGAACCCTCACAGGGAAGGCTTTGTTTCTTCAACCCACCAACTTTGACTCTCATACCACATATAGCTAGAATAAGGTTTCAGTCAAAAATCTGGACAGAGAGGGGTATATGGACAAATATGCTTCCTTAAAACATTCATCAAATATTAGTGCTAAAGCTCTGTGCAGAAACAGTTGTAATCCTGCACATCCCTGTCAAATTCGGTGATACATAATAACTCAGAGTTTCAGTTGCTGGCCTGTTTACTTTATTCCTTTCTGACAGTGTCTTTAAACTTCCTGATTGTTCTCCATATCTCACCAGCTGGCTTGCCTTTCATTTTTTCCAACTGTCTCCAAGGCCCAAAGGATTACTCAGTTATAATGAAAAGTGAGCTTCACCAGAGACGATTGCTGCCATGTTGACTACTGCCAGTCAAACCTTTAAGCCAGTAATATAACAAAAGTTAGTCAAATACAGTGCGTTTTACTGGAAGAATGAGCAAACAGGCTGCTGATCATGACAGCCTTGTATATTAGCCTCCTGCTGTGAACTGAGGATGCAAGATTATATTAAATGAATATGTAATCCCATGTATTATGTACAGATTAAAAGTGACTTTGGCTTGGGTGTCAGAAAAATGATGGATGGAAATTCCTTGCATATGCATTTACCCAGTAAACTCTATTAAGCAGAAAGTCTCCATGGAATTGAATATGCTGGTTCCAGGATAGACAAAATCAATAATTCTGGCAAATCTGACTAATTTTCTTGCTTCTATCCCCTCCCCACCCCGCCCCGTCATTGGCCTGTAATGGGTCTTATATGAAAAAAGCTGTCAACATGTCGAATAAATGTCTTTTTTCATTTTCCGGAGCTGAGAAAATGGGAAAATATGTTGTACTGTACAGTTGTCCTTTACCTGATTATTTGTCTTGCATATTACCTCACCATTTCGGAAGATTCAGGATGAGGGTGAAACTACTTATAAAAGATATTAAACTCTAATGTAAGCCAAAATTAAACTTTAAGAAATCGAGTACATACTTGACAGAATGGTTCCTAACCTTGAGGTATATATGCTATGTCAGATTCATTCACTCCAAACCGTCCTCGTGTTTATTTATTTATTTATTTATTTCTTAGATTTATATACCGCCCGATCCCCGAAGGGCTCCGGGCGGTAAACAACCTGTAAACAATCCGGTAAACAATCCGGGCGGTGTTGGCTGAGCACTGAACGGGGAAAAAGGTTCCAGCAAAGTAATTATTTTATTTTGCCATCAAGGTGGAAAACAGCACTGAATGGGGTCTAGCACATTTAAAATCTTATTTGACATGATGCTAATACTTATGCTCTCACATATGATATAATGTGAGAGTATCAGACTAGGATCTGGGAGACTCAATGTAACGAACCAGAAACTCCAGCAGGAACCTCTCCAAGGTTGAACTGCACCCTTACATTCAGGTCCAAATCCCCACTCTGCCGCAGAAACTCATTGGGTGACCTTAGGCCAATCACACAGTCTCACCCTAATCTACCTCACAGAGTTTTTGTGAGTGGAGAAGAAAATTATTATGCAAGCCACTTTGCATCCCATTGAAGAGAAAATGAGGTTATAAATGAACAACATGAAATAATTAAATAAATATTCTGCTAACAACAGAGCCTTCATCCAGCACAAGGAGACACCAGTAGCAGAACAGTATGGCAGATTCCAGTTCCATTGATATTAATGAGAAAAACAAATTGCCTTTACATTAATGTCAGTAGGATTACCAAGAAGTACATGAGACTTAGAATTGAAGCCCAAGAAATGAATCCATCCCCAGGAGTCCTGAAAATCCTAACCTACATAAATAAAGAGCAACCAGATATTCTAAATGCACAAATCTCTATTAGAGAAGAGAAAAGTAAAGCATCTTGACAATTCTAGGGTATTTGAAGGAACATTGGGTTTTTAAAAATAGAAATAATCAGATAACTTAAAGAAAAGTTCTAGTCAGCTGAAATTCCACAGGAGTCACTTTGAAATATCCATAAATCTCTAAAAACCTGAATATTTTCCCCTAAAACTATGGTTCAGAGAACCATTTGCATGCGGATGTGTGGAGATGTGGTGACAAGAACACATCTTTTTGTTGGAAAAGAAATCGGCCACAGCCCAATTTATTTAACATATAACTGTAACCTTGAAGCTGGGCAAGCATAATAGAGCACATCCTGACCCCCAGGCAGTAAGCCGCTGAACCTGGTTACAGGGCAGCCCCAGCTGACCCCTTAGGCCCTTTGGACAGCACCGCTGTCCAGCACATCCCCCATGGGAACTGGAACAGGAAGTTACTAGGTGCCACACGGACTCAAACCCATTTTGTGACACCCCTTCCTGCTGAGCAGCGAGCTCTCGGCGCAGCCCCAAGGTTTGCCCTCACGAGCTCTATTGCCACCGCGGACCTCATATGGAGGCCCCCGATGTGGGAAGGTCTGGCATGCAAGCTACTGCCTTCCCAAATAGGATGTGCTCTTATGCCCAAACCACCCAGTGAACTGCGACAAAGCATAACAATAAAAAAAACCCAATAACCATTCAAAATGGGAGGGAAGGGAGGGCCTTTGCTGCTGCCGGCCTCGAAAGAGGATGGTCCCTGCCAATGCAGCCTCTTATAGGCTGCCTGGCCCCAGTCACGTGCCGGTACCTGGCCATGTGATTGTGTTGGCCGGCCGGCAGGCAGGGGAGGCTTTTCACTCCTTCCTCCCCTGCTGCAATGGCGCCACCAGGCTGAAGCCTGGGGCACGCTTTTTCTTCAGAGTAAGCTTCCTTTGCATAAATAATGGCACTAGAATCAACTAGGCCCGTAAGTGCAACAGGGGGCAGGGCACGCGGTAAGCGCTCCAAGAAGGGAGCATGTGTGTCCCTGGGCAGCTGAACGGCTGGCCTCACCACCCAGCAATTGCGCGCGGGCATTTGGATGGAGCAAGCTGCCTATATAAGGCAGCACGCGCTGTCCTCGGCCTCTTCTTGATGCCTCGAGACAAACTGACCCACCCACCCTCCCAGAAGGGATGGGACTTTTTTAGTTTATTCGTCGCAGTCCTTTGGGGGCGGTTTGGGCAGAGGAGCACGTCATTTTGGGGGAGGACCGAGCTTGCAGGCTGGACCTCCCCGCCTATGGAGGCCTCCGTAAGAGGCTGGAAGTGGGGAAAGGCTCGGGGAGCATGCTTCCAGGGGCCTCTGCAGGTGAACCTGATGCCCCAGCTGGTAGTGCCACAGGGAATGGAGCGGATGCCCCATGGCCCAAAACCTCTGTCCTCCCTCCCCAATTGAATGGGGGGAAGTCTGGATCAGCCAGGAAGGCTGATCAGCAGGAAGATGTGCTTCTCTTGATCGCCCAGCTTCATTTAAGCATTGTTTTAATAAAAAGGGCTGTGGCCCTATTTCAGTCCAAGCTGTGTCTGTGCTTATTTCAGTAGCCTCTACACATTTGGCCACAAATGAAATTATCCCACCCTGATAACCGAAAACAAACATGTCTTCCTTGTGAAACTGTGAACTAACTGCAGTCTTCAGAGAGCTGATATGCAGAGATAGGCGGATTGTTGCACTCTAAGCATCAAAGTGCAAGGCCAGAAGTGATGCAGAAGTTCCACCTTGAGGAGTTTCACAATCCCATTCTTGGTTTTGACCATGCAGATGGCAAAGGCATCTGGCATCATTACTGGAATGTTTAAAACATGCCATTGGGTTCCTAAGGCTCTAAAGGCATTTTATTTTAATGAATGCGAATAAGCATTTACTGGCCCATGTAGAAGAAAAGCTTGTGACCTCATAAATCCTCATAATGATTTTACTGTTTTATATTTCTTTTTCTTACCGTTCATCACATATGGCAATGTTTCTTGAACGTTTTGAATTCACTTTATCACTCTGTTTTCTGGGATCTACATAGTGCTCCCTGCCAGCACCAAGGTATCCCGATCTATCACACTTTTACCTGGCCCTTTACCTGGCTTTAGCCACCGCTCACCCAGAGTGTCTTGCAGCAACTTATGACAACATTATAATAAAGAAGTTTTAGAAAACATGAACGTTCACTTTATCACTCTCTTTTCTGGGATCCAAAGTCTGGGTTTCTCCTTCCCCGCCACTATACATGAGTGAGATTGATCTAACAATCTCTTGGGCAGTGTACTTAGGGAAGCAGGAAGGAGCTGACAGCACGAAAGGGGGTTAGGGGAAAGGCATGCAAAGCACTGTGAGGGAGTGGGAAGGCTGGTCATGTGAAGACTGACCCACCCACCCTCCCAGAAGTCCAGGGCAAAAGCTATGCTCACTGGGAAATCTGACCCGCTCTGGTGGTGAAGCAAAATTTAAATCGTGCTATAAGTGGTTTTGCTTGCCACAAAGAGAGTAGAAAGTGAAAGGGGCTCCAGAAAATATGTCTGTACAAGAAATCTTGTTTCGGCAAACACTGACCTCTACTAAGACTTTGTGCATAATCAGCCAATGTGTGCAAATATTAAGATACATGACTCAGTATCATATTGTTAGCAAACCAAGCCAGAACATCTGGTTAACCTCCAGTTATAAAGGGAGCGGTGGTTCCACAGGTATGAGGGACCAAGACTGTAAAGGGCTTTAAAAGTTAACACTAACACTTTGAATTGATCTGGAAATTAATTGACAGCTAGTGCAGCTGCTGCAAAACTGGAATAATATGAACTAACCATGGTGTTCCAGTCAGCAGCCTGGAAGCTGCATTCCACCGGCAGTTTCCAAAGCAATTTCAAGGGTAGCCTTATGTTGCAGTAGGTCCTTCCCACACAAATCTCCTAAAACATTTGAACATAAGAAAGAGCCTGCTGGATCAGACCAGAGTCCATCTAGTCCAGCACTCTGCTACTCGCAGTGGCCCACCAGGTGCCTTTGGGAGCTCATAAAATGTTTTCAATCCTTCCTTTTGTTCCGACTCACCTTCTCAAAAAGATTCCTGGCTGCCATTATGTGATCCCCCCCCCCCCCGTGTTGATTCAATTCTTCAGTGCTTCACAGCCTTGTGCTGCATCCTATATTCCTCATATCCTCGATGCTTTGAAGGCCTTTGAAGAGAAATGCTGCAAATAAACAAGTGAGAGGGAACTGAGTGAACTCAGAAAATAGCGCTGAGGAGGAAGTTCAAAGAAGCAGGGAAGTGTGGGAAATGTAGTAAATAGATAGCAAGCAACTGAAGACATTCTCAAACCTTTTCAGCCAGAGAGCTGTTTTAAAAGGGGATTCATTTAAAATGTTTTGAGACTGGAAAGAAAACATTTTGGGGTAAAAACAGTGTGGAACTCCATGGAGTAAATGTTTGATTGCCTGTCTCAAAAGGTTATGTGGAAAAAGTCCATAGTCCAGTCTGGAGGTGACCATTTCATGGATCAAGGTGACAAGGTCTGACCCAGACAAAAAAGGAACTAGCTGGAGAACCTGTCTTAGGTAAAAAAAAATGCCTACCATGTTACCATGGACACTTGTTAAGTCAGAGAGATAGCTGAGATAAATCATCTATTGTTGGAGCTCGAGGTTAATTGACGCAGTAAGTTTGTTGAGAGTGGCAAAGTTAGTTAAAGCAGCAAAAGAACGTAATCTTATTTTCTAACTCACGTCTCCTGCTAGTGCGCATCTGTGCTGCTCCTCCTCCTGTTGGTTAATTTACTGTGGCGAAGATATATTTCCACGAGGAGGATAGTGGTATCAGCTTGGATAGCTGAGGGAGTAGGTAATCCAGCATCTTGGAAAAAGATTCAGGAATGTAAAAACAAATTATTTGACTGGCCTCAATGTAGCTCATCCCACACACAGCTGCCCGCATGCAAACTGGAACCGGATCCCATAGACACTTATTTATCCAACAATAGATTAGACTAAATAAACTAATAGATAGATAGACAGGCTAGTGACAGATGATCACCCAGTTTGTTTCATGGCAGAGTGGGGATTTGAAGTCAAGTTTACTCTAACCATTATACGCCACTGCCACTGTCTTCAGATTCATGGGATGTGCCTTGAATGCTGACGGATGGAATCTGATAACAGGAGTATAGGGCAACTGGAATTGTCTGCTCAAAAATTGATCAAATGGGCCATTTGGCTGACAAAACTGACTTTTGGTGTGCAGTCATTATCTTAATGAGCTTTCCTCCATCAGCACATCTTGACACAATTCCTTCTGAATCCACAGCAGTTTCTGGAACGTGATTACTATCTCTGGAAAAGGGACTTTGCGAACAGAAGAAATTACCATTGCTTTGTATTTCATTGCTGTTTCTGCACTCTGCAATTATACCACATATACTGTGATGCTGCCCTCATAAGATGGCAAGCATTTATATTACAGGGTGCAGAAGTAAAATTGGAAGGCAGGGGGAGGCTAGCTTTGGATTGCTGCATTTTATAAACAACCCTAGAAAATTAAAATGCATAAATCCAATGGAGAAAGGGAACCCTCTCTGCAGTGCAGAAATATATACTACCATCTTTTCAGATTCTTCTGCAGATATTTTAAAATCACTAGCTAAGGAAGGAATTGTATGGGAAATGTATATACGAAGGTGCCTTCTGTTAAGATTGTTGGTCCATCTCACTCACTGTTACATTGTTGGGCCAGTGAAGTTCACAACCTCGCTGGGTGACCTTGATCTATTTGCTCTCTCTAGGCATATCCTACTCACAGGGTTTATTATGAAGGTAAAGTGGAAGAAGGGAATGGAGAATTTATGTTTTCCCAAGATTTTCTGAGAAAGAGTGGGATATATACTAAAATACTGATTACTTGTGTTGGCAGAAATTCTTCAGGGTCTCAGGCAGAAAAAAGCCTTTCCCAGCATCTGCTGCCTGAAATCTGTCTAATTGGAAACATCACTATATGACTTGTATGTTCAAAAGATATGCTCTCCCACTGGTTCAATCTTGTACAATCAACTATGGTCATGATCCAGACACCACATCCTCTATAAAAAAGGGAGAGGAAACAGTGGACCAAGAATGATAATAGAACTAGGAGAGAAGAAATACAGTACATGAATACATGACGTGGTCATATACAGGGTTAGACCGCTGGTGCCTCAAAAATGATGGCAATGGCTGGCAGAGGATTGCTCGGCTTTCAGGTCAAGATCTTTCATACTTCCTGAAATTCTGCAATCCACAAATGTCAGAAAATGAACCTTCTATAAGCAAAATGGATGCTCTACCACCAAGCTGCCACCACTCCCTGATGCTGGAAAGAAAAGGAACTCCTCTTTTCTGACTGAAAATAGGTATGTAGATCAATATTAGGAACCGTGTAAGTATGAATGCAAGCGTGAGTGAGAGAGAGCGGCAGAACATAGGAGGAGTGAAAGTCCTGGAAATGAAATATTTTCTCTTGCTTTGCCCTCTCCCCTCAGCTATTTTCTTTGCTCCTGGCTTCTTGTACTCTACAAGTATGGCTGTTATGCCTTCTTCCACTCAGAAAGAATATATTTGGCTCATGGTTCTAATTATTAATATATATCTTTTCAAGAAGTAATAATAGCGAACAAATACCAAGGTACATAAGTTCCAACACTACATTTCACAACATACTTATTTCCACTTAAATACATGTTTGTCTGATAAATCTGACTGAAGGAATAATTCTGGTTTCTGCTTTATGTAAACATAAGAGTCACCATGAGACATGTCAAAATTTAATTTGTGATGATCATCTGCCTTTACTATACCAACATCAAGAAGATATTGTTCACTAATCCAAATATTGCCTGTAGCAGTGAAGATGTTTCTAACAGGAAGGGAGATCAATGCCACATTTAGCACAGCAGTTTCTTCTAACTATCTTCACATGGATTTTCACTTGTCACCATCTTGGACATCATTTTTGTATACAAAAGCAAACTCTGACCAAAACAGCTCCTACAAGAAATTTGTTCCCATTTCATTCCTGCTGTCAGATGACTGGAGCTACAAGATGATGAGGGGTAATATTTATGAAGCAGATCAGCTATGGGAGAAGCACACTGGTTCTTTTTCTTGGATAGAGTTGGGAAGGATTAATTATGCTGTCTTGTGAAGGGGCCATTAAAAACCTAGGCCGTTTCCGCACGGGCGAAATATGACGTCGTGGAAACGGGAAAAGAAACGTCAGAGCGAGAGCGTTCGCACGCATGGCGGCCGGAGGTCGCGCCAGTCAGCGCCGTCGTGTAGCGTTTGTCGGCGCCAAAGATGCCGTGTTATTCAAAAAAAATGCTTCGAAGCGCTCTTTTTCCCGCATGTGGCCTTGCCGACGCCTTGCATAGTCCGTGCGAACCGCCGCCCACTCCGCAGACGTTCTCAAC
The DNA here is from genome assembly GCF_021028975.2 of Sphaerodactylus townsendi. Taxonomy (NCBI): domain Eukaryota; kingdom Metazoa; phylum Chordata; class Lepidosauria; order Squamata; family Sphaerodactylidae; genus Sphaerodactylus; species Sphaerodactylus townsendi. The sequence continues at coordinate 50,616,309 of NC_059426.1, forward strand.
AATGGCGACTGCCAAAAGGCCAAGCTTGGTCACCGTCCCCCCCCACACACACACACACGTTTGTCCCTGGTGATTTCCCTGCATGGTCAAGCACCTTTCCCAGATCCATGTCGCCTGTGCAGATGGTGGCTGCCCATACACACTCTGGTCTCACAGGTAACATGAACTGGGACTGACAGTAGCTGGGAGGGGAGGCAATGACAGATGGGGACGGGCAGGACATCAGAACGATCCACGATCCAGCCAGTACGCTGCCAGCGAGTGCATAGCCGCATGAGGCGTGTGAAGCGCCGCTTCCGCTTAAAGCGCTTCGATGCGAACCGTCCGCATTTCTGCGGAGACTCCTGGCGCCGCGCCAGCTTAAGCCTGTCTGTCAGAGCAGCTTTTTTATGAGATGCGCGTTGCTATTCTGACGTCAGCCAGCGTCCACTCCTTTTGTCCGTGCAGAAACGGCCCTAGTTTCAATCGCTTCAGAAATAAATGAGCAAATAGAAAGAGGAGAGGTCTATCAACTGCTACGAGTCACAGTAGCAAATGGAAACTCCACATTCATGGGCAGCATTCCTCGAATTTAAGAGGCAAAGAACAAGAATGAAAAGTAGCCTTCATGACCTACTTGTAAGAGTGTTTTTAACTGGCCCCTATTGGGAACCAAACATATATTGACCCTTAGTCTTCTTCAGTTGGGATCTCTTTATGTTGTTACTCTGCAACTATGGGAACTGGGAATGCAGTTTGAAAGTATCTCTCTTTCCCCCCTCCCGCCCGCCCCATTATTTGATTAATAAAAACTTTGTGGTGCATGCATAGTTCATTTTTCTGACCATAGACCTAAGCTCCCAAGATTGGAAATCACCAGCCTAACCAGTCCTTTTCATTCTTACCCACTCATTTATCTCCCCAGAACCTAATTGGAACTCAACAGCATAAGCACAAGTACTGGTGAATCGAGTTATAAGGTTGGTTCAAGAAAGCCTTTCCTGTAAAAGGAAAGTGCAGACAAGTGTTTACTGGGCGAATCAGGACAGATTTATTTATTTGATTATTTACATATCTCCTGATCAACATCAACACTGGTATCCCAACTGGTATCCCAACTCCACACTTCCAAAAGCCTAGCTGATGAAGGTGTTTGTCCATTTCAGACAAGTTACCAGAAAAACAAGGAGAGAAAGCATGTTTTAAGAATAACAGTTGTCATGCGATTGTTCTACCACTTCTTCTTCAGACAATTAATTTTCTTTGATCTTCATAATCTTGGCCACTTTCGTCTTTCTCAAGAGGTAACTTGCCCGGCTGCTTGAATATTCATAAAGCTGCACAACAATACTGGGTGTAACAAATGTGTGATCCTGTGCATTGTGACACCAGCCCCAGCTGTTTGCTACCGCTCCACAAACAGTTCCATAGGACTTTCAGTAATTGGGTGCAAATTGGAAAATGCAGGCATAATAGGAAGTTTCTTAGAACACTTCTAATCATAGTGGTGCATTGTACACATTTAATTGCAATGTGTAAAAGTGGAAGGTGTCTCTTGACTGGCATATTTAGATCCCTGTGAGAATTCACAATAATTTTGGAAATGACACAAAAGGAAAGTGGCAGTTAGTAGCTCCATTTGGCAAATTGTGCTTACTTTGCATAATAATCTTTCTTTTTTGTAACATGCACATCTGCTCTGGTATGGCCTCAAAATAGTCCAAGATATACGTTCAGTTTTGAGTGGTTAGGTACTCTTTGGTGTTTTCATTTACATCGGATCAAAAGGTAAAGTATGAACAGATGCAACAGTAAGAAAACTGAGCTCTTTGTAGTTTAGAATTTCCTTGAAACTGCAGTCTCTTGTTAGAGATAACATAATTGCTGTGTGAAAAATTGCCATATTTTCCATTGGCAATGGACCAAATTAGTCAGTGGTGTGATTTCCATTAGCAGAGGGAAGTCTTTTCAAGCAAGAATTTTTTAAGTGCAAAGACTAACAGCCCAACCCAAAGGGAGGGTGTGTGTGAATGGGTTTATGGAGCCAGCGCAAGCTCACGTCAGTGCATTTGCCCACCCCATCAGCACTTTTGGCAAATGTGCTGGCAGGTGGGCAAACTGGGAGGCAGGTGGGCACCACAGATCTCAGTGGCACCTGACCTGGAAGGGAGGCTGGCTTTCAAAGCTGCACTGGTGTCCAGAAAGATCCCAGTGCAGCTCAGGGGGTTTCAAGGGAAGTCCCTGGGGCAAAACCAACATTAGTCAGCATTTACCTGGGCTTTGCTGCTGAGAACATGGCACCCAGGGCCTTTTGGCATAACTTCCTTTCAGACAATAGTGGGCTTCCAGGCTGCCAGGGAATTTTTCTTTTCCCCCTTTTCCCTGTCTCCCTGCTCTGCCTGAAATCCCTTTGGAGGTTGCATGGTGGTCTGGCAGTGGCACCATCCCCAGCTGCCTCAGGTTTTGTATTGCGCTGCCCATCACTATTTCTATACTTTATGTCTGATATATAGACATAATTTATTGAGAACAGTATTACAGTAGGCTTTTGTTCAGCAGCCGAGTGCCTGCTGCCATGGGCATTCTCTCACTCCCCAGGTCTAGGCATCTGCTACTGCTCTTTATTCCAGCAGGTGAAAAATGGGAGGTGGAAAGTGTTATCACCTGATGTTCCCACAAGCAATGGAGTCTGATGGCTCAGTGAGAAAACCAGGCAATCAGGCTGTGATTATAAATACTTTTATTTTAAGGGCTGCCATTTGGTGATCATCTAAGTTTGTGTTATTGTTATTTGGCACATGTGTATTTTCACACAGAATTTCAACTACTGTACACTCCACCACCACAGCTACTGCACACGCACAAAGCGGTTTACCAGCTGTTTGAGTCAGATGGCGGCAAGGTGAGGAAATCTGAGGTTCAGCTCCCAAGTGATGATTATGGCTGGTAAAGACAGGATGTTTGGATTGGGGAAAGATCTTCCTCCTGCATCTTTTGAACTCCCAGTCACCCAAGAGACGTGGGTGACTGAGCCATCAGACACCATTACTTGTGAGGAAAGACATCAGGTTTTTTTTTCAAGAGGATTAAGATCAGATGGACAATTTTTTTTATACGAAGATGGAACAGCAAGAAAAGGTTTAGAAGGCCTGATGGATTTTTTTTTAGTTTTAATTGGAGTGCTCCTTGCAAAAATGTGAATAGGGTGTTGTGGGTTTCCCGGGTTGTATGGCAGTGTTCCAGTAGTATTTTCTCTTGATGTTTCAGCTGCATCTGTGGCTGGCATCTTCAGAGGATTTGCCTTCGACAAAAATGTGAATGTTGAAAAAGGAGGAGGAGAGAACTGGATGGATGGTCTTGTGCTTTCACAATTATGAATCTTCCATAGTATGCCGAGAAGAGATTTTTGAAGTTTCCCAGGCTTAGCCTGAAGTGTCTTCCAGATTTGCCACAGAATCACATAAATGATGTTCTCAAAAAGGTGACTATCGTCTTTTCTTTGTAACGTGAAAAGGGGTGAAAGAAACACACTAAAGTCTACCTAACAATAAAAAAACTATGATAAAGCCAGACAGATCAAGATGCAAACTCAGACAAAGCTGTAGGTAAATACTTGTTTAGACAAAAACATGACTAAATAACAAGATTCTTCAACATCTGTATAAAAGGGTTATTCAATACCAGAGCTATAAAAAGGGCCCCCCTTGCCTTGGGAGCACAAAGCTGAGATGGGCAGAAATAATAAAATAGGCATCTACCATCCCAAGCTGCCATGCCATTAGGAAAAGAATGTGTTTCTATTGATACAAATTGAACCAACCAAGCAGGGGCAGCTGGTGCATTAAGACAATGTCAGCCCCTTGCCTCTTTTACAGGAAATAAAGTGAAACCACAATCTTCCTGAACCTACTACCAGTCTAAAACTTGCAAGCTATCAGGTCTCTCCTTCCTCAGTCTTCTTGCCTGCTGGTGCTCAGCCAAGATCCTCCCCACGTTCGAGGTAGAGAGCTTTCTCCACTTCTTCTTCAAGACCCAGGCTCTTTTCTGGACCAAAGTATTAGGTCTTGGAACTGCAAGCCAACAAACAGACTCTGAGGTATTGATCAGTAGTGTTTATTGTTGAGGTAACGGAGCACCCATGCTTGGCAAAGCCAGTTCTGACAAACCTGGCCTTTGCCATCCCCCATATTCCCCATTGTAAATCCCCCCTCTCATTTTCTTAAGAAGTCGTGAAAGACAGAAAAACAGTCCCTGGAGCTGAGGCGCCCCAAGGTTTATGGCAGATAGTAAGAGAGAGCCACCTGGCTTCCTGCCCCATGAGATAACAGATACAATTCTTTTTTCTCATGGGACCAGAGGGCCAAGGGAATCCTAGTTATCTACAAAGTACATGAAACCATAAAGTAAGGATTAAGGAAAGAATGCTTCAAATGGCGAGGTTTATATATATCTTTTAGCAGCATTGGTTTGTTATTTTAAACAGTTGATCCAGAAATGCATCTCCATCACATAGATACTATTCCCCTGACACAAAGTCCATGGTTGCCCAATGCAAAGAAGAAAAAGAAAGTGAGGCATATTTAAATAAGAAAAGATTGACAGGCTTGTAGTCATCCCCGCAGGGTCGTCGCTAAGGAATAGGCGAGACGCGGAGGAGGTTTCATCTGGTGGAGAGCGTCAGCAACAGGAAGCGCGGGATTTCGTGATCCTGACAACTCTCCCTGTGCTGGTCTCTGGCACCTTTTATTAGGGTTTCATTGTGGGCGTGTAAAGGAGGTGGGTAGGGAGATGAGCGGGAGACCGGGAGACCTTGGAGATCATCATGTGCATGCATGATCTCACCTGGCTGCTACGTGCGGAGAGGAGCATAAGCGTCTGAGCCTAATCCTCACCTGGGGGCAAGACCATTGTCCCTGCGCCCGGTGACTGAGCCAGACAGTTCATGACCCGTGACTCATAGGGGATGAGGAGTGGGGAGGCAGTGCAAACCAGAAGGTCAGAGGAGCGAGGGTGTTCCAGCTGCCGACCACGGTGCTGCTGGGTCAGCCGGTGCATTACTACATCTCCTCCTTTTTTTACATTTGTGAAGCTGAAGGTCAAATGCCGTTGGGGGGCGCATTTAAAGGGACGCTTTGTCCCTCCGCCGCCACGCTTGGTCGAAAGGACTGAGAGCTAAGCTTGTGCAACATTAGAAATCTTTGGTTAAGCTTGGTGGTAAGGGAAATTCGAGGGGCTTCTCTGCTAACACGCTACAGGCAATATTAGATACACATTGAATGAAACAAGATCAATACTTATCAGGCATACAATCAAACCAATGGTGAGCTGTACAATGACTAGCAATTCTCCCCTCACGCAGCCAGCTCCAGAGTGGCTGACCAACCAAATGGGCAATACATCGCATTTCAGATTTGATACAACTTCTTTGCAACTCAATGACTTTCATATGAATCAACTGGGGAATTATCAGAGAGATTAAAGCAACACATATTATGTACATTCACAACCCTGGTGGGATGCAATAACAACAAACAATCAACATGGCGGCACAATTATCTAAAGTCGCTGACGAAATTCCTGTTGCCTCGAGGCCAGGGCATCCAGGAGTAAACGGAGGTGGAGCGCTGATGGATCCTCAAGAAGGGCACAGGCCAGCTCGCCAATAGTCTTGTGTTAAGCAGGAACAAGTCCTGAGTCCCAATAAGGGAAGTTGGCGAGGGAAACACACTCCGGGCTTGAGTTAGAGTCAGCCGCCCGCAAGGGGCCGAGGGGAAGGGCGGATGCTGGCTGTGCTTTCTGGGCTTCCGGGTGAAGCCTGAGGCAGAACGATGGTGAGAAGGTAGCAGAGAGTTCCGCAGACACAGGCGGAAATGCAGCAACAACAAATAACATAACTTCTAAAATTCACAGGCATGTAATAACTTCAGCAATAGTTATTCACAGTAAGCAATAAACATGGCTAACCCATACATAGGCTGGATGATGTACATGGAAGGAAGGCAACCCGTGGAGCCAGATAATTGGGTCCAACGCATGGCTCTTTGCCACTTGACTACCAAAGCTACAGAGCCATGCATGCTAGGAGTCCATGGATTTCTCAAGAGCCAGGGAGAGCTACTGATAGTCTTTAGCATTGCAGGGTCAGTGGATTCTCACGAGTTGCTGCGAGCAGAAGCTTGTTCCAACAATATTCAAGGGCCGGTACCAGGCAGGAGAGTTCCAAGGGTTAATCTATCAGGAATGTCTCATGGCTGCAATTCAAGTTTCCAGCCAGGGGGCAGTGAGAGGGAGAGAGAATGGCGACTGTGGATGAGGGGCATGACACACAGTATCAAACTCTGAGCCATAGCCAGCTCCAGGCTGCCGCTCCCTCGCGGCCCCAGCAGGGCTGCAAGGGATCTCCGCGGAAGAATGGGTGTGCTGGACTCCAGAGAGATCCCTCCCATCTCGCCCAGGCTGGGGCAATCGGGCCCCTCTCTAACAGGGCTGCTGGGCTGATCCTTCCAGGGGAGGCCCTCGGGCCTCCATCTCCGGGATGGGGCTGGTCTGGCATGGCTGAGCCAGGACTCCTGTATGGAAGAGAAAACAAGCAACGCTTTCCCCAGGGGCTCTTTGCTGGCCGGGTTAGTAGATGACAATAGAGGACCCTGAGCCCCTGAGTGGGGGGGGGGGCTATACCAATTTTGAACGATTGATAGAGAACGACACTTTGGATATGGTCTGCTGGATGAGACCTTGATTGGGTCGATAGGGGACTACTCCCCCCTTTCTTTGCTCTGTTTTGGCCAAGCTTCCTTAGGCGCAGAAGTTGGCTCCATTCCCACAACGACCACTCTCTGTAAACATCTAAGCATGCTAAGAGACACAAGGCAGGAATTCGCCTCAAGGCTTAGGAGAAGGGAGAGGTCACATCCAGGTCGGGTGTTTGTTTGTAAAACAATCCCAATCACCGTTTCAAAGTGTGGGTTTTTTTTAAAGCAACTTTAAACAATTCACAATTATAGTCATATCGTAATATAGCAATCCATAGGAAAGATTTAGAGAAATATGCAAAGAAAGCAGTTCCTGGGCTTGGAGGTTTGATCACACGAAAGAAATTGGAGAGGGTTTGCAAAAACTCCCTTTATCAGGATCCTAGATATAGAGGTGGGGTGCGCCAGCCCATTAGAGAGAAGGAGGGCGTGCAGAAAAGAAGGCGGGTTGGAAGTCAGCTCTACCTCTTCCCTCCTGTAAGGGACTTTGGCTGTTTGAGCTTGTTTCTACCTTCACAGCGGAGGCTGTGTAAGATAGGTGGAGCAGGGAGACCTCCCCGGCACTGTGACTAGCCAGGGGGGGGCTTCAGCAGGAGATGTGGGAGCATGAAAATACTTCCTGGCGCCACGCCAATGTGGTGGCAGTGTAGGCTCAGATGGACGAAGGAAAAGGTTCTCAAGGAGAGGTTTGAAGAAGAGTTTTGAAGGTTTAAACTAAGATGGAGGCATGGGCTTGGCTCAAAGCAGGTCCCATCGGTATCCTAGGGAGCACGACGAAGCTGTGGTCCCGCTTAAGGCGTGGATGATGTAATCGGGCAAGCCTTTCGCAAGGCATTGGCACACATAATCAGAAGGGGAGAAAAACTTTAATTGAAGCACAAGAGCATAGCTTAGAAGCTAATGGAAAAACCCTCTTATGAGGGGAAAACTCTTTAGGGTCTCTTGAAAGGGGCAAGACATACAGAACATACATATTAGGCATACAGAGCACATATAAAGTAACCAGGAGGGATTGCAACTTGATTTGAGAGATCTTTGCTCTCTTGAGGTACTGGACGATTTTGCATGCCACTGGAGCTTTGAGCTTAGGGCTTTGGCACACAGGCTCAGAGGCTGGGTGAGATCTGGTTTGAACCTTACAAGCTGAGAGAGGGCCAAGCGGGGCTTCTTCACGGCGACCTTTTTTGGCTTAAGGCCATTGTGCTTGTTATCTTCCCCTTCCATGCCCTTCACATTGTCCTGTAGATTGGCTATGGGGGCATTCCTGGAGGAGGGTTCAAACGGCAGTCCTCTTCCATCCAGCATTTCTTTCTGTTGCAATTCAGTGACTGTGTGGACTCTGCAGAGATTTTGAAATGCGCGCTATTCTGGGGCAATTGGCGGAGGTGGCATGGTGACTTTGGAAGTAGAAGGGGTTGTTAGCAGAGCAGGGGAAGTATAGATCGAGGGGAGCAAGCTGGCAAGACATTCAGCCCAATGGTCTCCGTGGGGATGTGGGATCGACTATACTGAGCTGGGGCAGCTAAGATCTCATGGGGGAGTTCTGGGAAGGGTTTCTGAGGTGCCAGATCTTGGTTCGGCTGGGGAGATGTCTGGGCGCTGGCCTCCCAGCGGGGCATTGGGAGCTCCTGGTCTTAGATTCTCTCCTTTCCTGGGGTCTTCCGCTCTCTCTGGGAGAGAGACCCTCCGGCCAGGGTTGTAGGCCCCCCCGCCGGCAGCCTGCTACACTCCTCGAAATGTCCTGGCTTGCGTCGCAATTGGAGACACTCTCGCCTTCGGGCTCGTCTCCATGGCAGCTGGAGAGGGCGGCGCTAGGTTGGCTTGATGGGCTTAAAGACCCGGATATCCTGGCGCAGTAAAGCTTTTGAGCATGTCGGCTTTCAGCTCTCGGGTTCCTCTTCCTCTAGGCCTCAGTGGGATCGCTTTAAGTGCACTCAGCGGAGGCGCTCTCCTTGGCAAGGCGCTTTAAGGAAAGTTCGCCTCTGGGCCTCCCTCGGGTTGTCAACCTGCCTCTTGAGGGCCTCCTGAGCCTGTCTACAAACTCCAGCATAGGGCTCTTTGGAGGCTTCTGGCCGGGTGCTAGAAAAACTTTTGGGTTGGCTGTCCGGTATTGGGGGACTTTTCAAAACGCCTTTGTAGTGGGCTTTATTCAGAGGCGCAATCAGAAGCGCGGCGGCCACCGGCAGTGGGCTTAATTTCAGCATTGGGGCCAGCGAAAAGCTTCAAGAGCCATAAAGCTGGCGCTGGGTGGTGTAGGGCGCCGCGCAGAGGCTGCTCCTCCTGCTTTATGCACTGCTGGCGGTACTCGCCTCCTGTGATCACATACTGTGCAGGGTTTAAAAGCATGCGGAAGGTGGTCTTCCAGTCCGGCCGAACCATTAGGTGGTTCTTGGCGACTGCTTCCAACATGCCTCGCACATAGGCTGCTGGTGGATTCCTAACGTCCCGCATTGCTTTGGCGGAGCTCAGTGAGGATATTATAGCTTAAGGGGCTGTACCGACAACCTCACCGGTAACAATGCCATCCTCCCCTCGGTATCTGTGGAAATGGATCGGGCACAATGCGAGAATATCGGGCATCGCTCTCCGCCAGGGTTTCTTTCTTTGCAGATCGTATTAATACGCTTCATGGCGTAGAGTTTTTTTGAAACCCGTCAGCCATTACGCATAGGCGCTGACGGAGAGGTGCGGGTGGCTTCGGAAAATGAAGGCGATAGCAGAGGGTAGCGGCTGAGCCGCTGGAGAATTTGAAAGCGGGGCGGAGGAGCCGCAGAGGGCAGAAGGAGGGACAGTACGGCCCAATTTAGTGGATAATGAGAAAATTCCGGGCTGGAAATTGAAGGTGAAAGATCGAAGCGAGGGCGGCCTAGCAAGCGAGTTTCATAGGTCTGCAGGCTGGGATGGCGACATAGCATTGTCTCCACCGCCAGTAGTAAATGACATCGGGCAATGGCAGGCTTCCCAGGCGTAAGAGTGCGTACGATGTTTTCCTGAAGTCCTTAAGATTCAATGTCCCCCCCTGGGTACCATGGACATTGAGCTTCAATCTCCTCGAACCAATTTGGCGCGAGCTCCTCTCTTTACCGGAGACCTCTGCCGATTTCGCTTAACTTCAGTTCAAGCTAACGTTTGCTCTATAAGCCCTGCTTTTGCAGGCTCCCCATACTCACCGTGTTCCGGCTGACGCAGAGAGGTCCTAGGACGCTGAAATCTCTGGATGCGCCGATCCAGAGGACAGGCGATAACAAACGGGTGGTCCCTGGATGCTCGCATCCAGCCGGACTCTCGGTACCGCTGCATCACCCCCTTCCCAGGCTGGCACGGTGAGCAGGGTGGGAGGTCTCGAGGATTCCTCGGTTTCGCACCAAGCTAGGTAGTCATCCCCCGCAGGGTCGCCGCTAAGCGAATAGGCTAGACGCTGGGAGGGAGGTTTCATCTGGTGGAGAGCCGGGCCAGCAACAGGAAGCGCTGGGATTTCAAGGGATCCCGACAACTCTCCCCTGTGCTGGTCTCTGGCACCTTTTATTAGGGGTTTCCATTGTGGGCTGTAAAGGAGTGTGGGTAGGGAGATGAGAGCTGGAGACCGGGAGACCTGGAGATCATCATGTGATGCATGATCTCACCTGGCTGTTTACAGCAAGGAGAGTGAGCTGAAGCTGCCTGAGCCTAATCCCCTTCACCTGGGGGGGGGCAAGACCATTGTCTCCTGCTGTACCGGTGACTGAGCCAGACAGTTCATGACCCGTGACTCATAGGGGGATGAGGAGTGGGGGTGCGGTGCGACCAGAAGGCCGTAGGAGCGTAGGTGTTCCAGCGCTCGACCACGGTGCTGCTGGGTCAGCGGTGCATTACTACAGACTTGGTCAGTGGATTATTGTGGAATTTATTGACCAATCAGAGACTCACAAAGGTAGCAGAATCTTCTGCTCAGTGTCCAGTTGTTGCCATGGAAAGTAACAGGAAGGCTAAGTCAAACATGTCATTGCTGACCTATCTGGGGCTTTTGCTGTGATGCTCTGGAAGATTTAAGAAATGGTTAAGACTGTTCAAGTCATCAGTGCTTGGTGGTTTGTATTAATGTTCATGGTTGTCCATCTGGCGGAAAGTAGACTTTAAAAATAAAAACATTGGTAATTTTGTTCAATACTAGCTGTCATTGAAAGCACAAAACGCATGACTACAAAAATGATCGTTCCTGATTAATTTAAGTTTGTATTTTTTAAAAATAGTACTAAGTTATTTAAATAGTAAGTTATGCAGCAGTTGATTGTGTATGCAGATCTCATGACAAAAATGTTCTATTGTTTTCTTGTTATTTATGTATGTACCTTTTTTACTGAAATTACTACTATGGAAATACAGGGGGTGCAATATTATGTTCTAGCCTTGGGTACAAAATTAGCTCATTATGGCTCTATCAGCACATGATCTGCAACACATTTCAAAGAGGTTTTATTTCAGAGTGACTGCTACATAGTGTAAAAACTGGTTTTTTGGAACATGTTGCTTCTGTCCTAAAATGACCAGAAAACCAAATATACACAAACACGGCTATTGGAAATCTTACCATTTGAGATTGGTGCATGCAGATGTTGATATGGACATCAGAAAGATGTGCATGCTCGCCAAGCACGGAATGGAAGTCAGGAATAAGAGAAAAGGTTGTAATTAGATTCGGAATGAAGATAAACAGTTGAGCATGACTACTGACAAGAAGCAGAGAGGAGGCAGCTTGCAATTGCAGCCCTACAGCTGCTTCTCCAGTTGACAAGCTGTTTGTGTGCAGTTGCTTGCCATGCCACTGTTTCATTTCTACCGAGGAGGGATTTGAAGACTGATTGACCTAGGCTGTCCCATCAGCAGGGAAATTATAGGTGTTAGAAGAACAAAGTATAATATGCCAAGGAGGCGGGGGAATACTGACCATGACTCATTTCCACTTGGAACACAGAGGAGACTTTGAACAGATTGCAAAGGTTGGCTCTGCAGATTCGCAACATCCTTGAGACTTGAATGAAGCCAAATAAACTTGTTACGTGGCTGTAAAAAATAATTCCAGGAAGTGGAGGAGGATAATCTTGGCACTTGAGAGAGTTACAGCTCATTCATCATGAAGGCAATAACTACCAGCTGGGAGTGTTTACTATCCAAGGGTCTCTGAAATCTTCTCTACTTAGTTACTCTTCAAGCTGCTTCACTCATCTCATTTTTAAGGACTTTTTTTTTTATAGAAAGCCATTTCCTACTCAACTTTTACTGCTATCAAGCAAGTTCCTTCCCTGGGGATTTTCACTCTATCAAGGAAGAGTTATAAAACTTACAAGGGCGCAAGTTCTTAACATTTATATGCATTACAGCTGCACCCCAGGTACACAAGAACAACGAAAATGCTCCTTTAACATGTGTAGTTTAAAACATACCAAGGATGAATAGGTGGAAAATGAAGAAAAAAAAACTAACCAAAGGGAGGAATTAAATTAGCAATAAGCAGAATTCAAACCACATTTCATCAAACCCCATTTCACCAAGCAATCTAAGGGGACAGTTGCTAATGAAATTCCATATGCAAAATGCATTAATTAAACAGAGTAATAACAGGCATGTTTCCAGTATTGTACAAACACTAAAGAAACTGAACTCTGTTAAACTACAGATCAAACATCATTGTTTAATTTAGGATGTTAGGGAGCTGGACATGCAATAATGGGAATCTGTATGACAATGTGACATAGGGGTGGGACTGTGTACAATAATTTGGGGGATTTGCTAGGTTATTGTTACCTTCTAGTGCACAGAAAATTTATTCACAGTTTTAGCAAGTTTTAATTAAACTTTTTGTTTGTATTCTGTAATATTCTATCCGCAAGCATTCGGAGTTGGTATTCAGGTAACACTTGCATTGGTTTTGAAAGGAAACATGTTCCCACCATTAACAATTTTGTCTTCTGCCCAATGAAGAAGACATATTGTAGTTGTCACTCAAGGGATTCTCCTTTGCCAACTGGAGGCAGATAGACGAGAGTATGCCTGGTCCAATAGCAATTAAAATCCTCACTTGTAGAACAAGAAGGGGGGGGACCCCTCCAAAGTAAAGAGCTCTTCCAAACAAACCATGTTGATTTTGAATCTGATTTTTTGGAAGGTTTTGTTATCCTGAATTTTTGGGAGCATCCTTGCTCTGCATTAGGTTTTCTTTTTTAAGATTCTGAAGTTCAGACCCATTTTTTTTAATTCCCCTGGTTCTCTCTGAAGGCAGCAGAAACAAGAAGTAAAGGAGAATAGGCAGGATGCAAGTCCTGGCAAACAGTTGTTAGAAATTGTTTCTGATTCCTTTCAATTTTAGAGGGCCGCTATGTTCAATGGGCCGCCTCTTCAATGCACCCTTCTATGTAGTAAGGCAGTTTGTGTGTGTGTCAGTGAAGCTGAGAGCAATACCATAAGGGGCCTAGACTCTACCAAGAGGCTAAGCTGCTAGCAGAGAGCAGAATGGTCACAGCTGAAATACCAGACTTAAATTCATCCACTTCCTTCAGGGACCAAGGTCATACTAGAAGAAGAGAAATGATAGTTTATTGTCGAAGGCTTTCAGTTCCACAATAGTTCCAGTTGTGATGGGGGCAGAAGAATCCGTGAATGGTAGCTGCTGGGCAGCAGTAGCGGAAAGTGACACTGGTCCGAAAAAGATTAGAGAATGTTGAGGGGGAACACAGTTGCTCTCTTTAAGTGTTTGAAAGGATGTCACTTAGAAGAGGGCAGTGAGAGCTAGCATAGTTTCAGTACAGTACAGCATAATGCATAGTTTCAGTACAGCATGCTACTTCTTTCCATTCCTTGCAGTTGAGACATGGGCGTAATGCCCATTGGACAAGGTGGGCATCTGCCCAGGGCACCACCTTGTGGGGGGCATCAAAATGCAGGGTTCATTTTGGGGTATTTTTAGTGGTTTCCATTTTTGGCCTGCAGGGGGAGCAGTTTTTAGGCTAGCGGCACCAAAATTTTAAAGCTGAAATTTTGGTACTGATATGTCTAAAAATGCACCCCCTGCAGGCACCAATGTCCTGGTGCAAAAAATTTTTTGGTCGTGGTGGAGTGGCCACCCATGGGGGGGGGGGAGGGGGCCATCCAACTCAGGTTTTGCCCAGGGCTACAGTTTGCCTCCTTACGCCCCTGAGTTGAGATCTAGCAGCCTTCAATCATATTTCTGGGAATATAAGGGCTCACTTATTTTTGGACCATTGTAAACCATTTAGAATTTTGTTTGAGGAGCTGCCCTGGTTCCTGATAAATCTGACTCTGGCTGGCCAATTAGAATAATGATCTTAGTGTTACTCCCTCTGCCATACTGTCTGATGCTGGTCATTTTCTGTTCTAGTTAGTACCTTTTGGATCATGCCCAGCATTCTGCAAGCTCTCAGCCCAGTGGATGTAAGGCACTTTTTAGAATCACAGAAATGTGAAAACATGAATTCAGAATATTATATCTTTAGGGATTACAGCTAGGCCTGTTTAGGCAGATTTTATGAGAGGAATTGGAATTGGAATTGTTCTGAACCAGTAAGAACAAGTGTTGTAGAAAGGACTGAGTTGTAAACTTGAGATGTGTTTGAGAAAAACTGTATATGTGTCATGTAATCATAAGGATGGCTATGAATTCAGGGAGAAATTAATCATGGAACAACAGAAAAACTCTTACTTTTTCTAAAATATAAGAGAACAAAATTTAAAGTGACAACTGAAGAGAGAGGCAAAACGTTTGCTGAGCAGGATGGGCAGTGCAATTCAGAGCGGGAATGCCGCTGCAGCCAAGGATGGCGCAGTGAAGGTGGTGCTGTACCGCATTCAAAGAGGCATCAGGCAGTGCAGGGAGAAGGGAAATCAACAAACCCTTCTCCCACCCAAATCACTTAATTGGGGAAACAGGCTTACGCCACACTTTTGTGTGGCATAAGTCTATAGCTGCAGAGAGGGCCATTCCTGGGTTGGAAGCCTGGTGAAAATCAACTAAAGTGGGCTCCACTTCTGTAACACCCTCGGCCTGCCCCTCCCTGCACCAACATCTGCTTGGATATCAGCATGGTTCCCTGCTGGCACCTGCTTCTGGGTTTGGCAGCTATGGGGCTGAGCAGCACCCAAAAACTGCCATCCTTGCTCCCCCTCCAGCATAGGCCTCCCCTTGCACCAGTGTGGGAGGCAAATGTGCCAGTATGGACCTCCACTGCATCTGGAAACCAATTTGTCCCTCCCCCCCCCCCATCTGAATTGGTCAGCACGCTAGTCAGTTTTTGACCACTGCAATGGGCTATGCAGGAAAAGTACTAAAGTGCTATGGGAAATCATTCTATCAGTGCTTCTTGATAAGAACAGCATCCTTGAATGCATTGATAGGTATGCATGCATAGTTCCATAGGGACATCAACAGTTGGCTTTCCCATTTTTTTCAACTATGTGCCAAGCTTTCCTGCAAGGCAAGATGTTTTCATTCAGCAAAAGAGCTTGTTTATTCAACAGACAATGGCCTTCAGGATGAAAACTCCTGTGCTGGAAAAAGGTTCTGCATTTCGCTCAATGGGATGGTACAATCCAATCCCATAATACTGCATGGAGTTAAACATACTTTAAGTCAGGTGAAATCCATAGGCAAAGTATATTAAACTGTGGAAGATTATGGCTACATATATATTAACCAAATAGTATCTATTTTTGACTTTGAAAGACTAGTGTATGTTTGAAAATAAGCTGAAAGAATGCTTCCTTGGTCCCGCAGCGTGCAGCCTTTTCTTCATGCTTTTTGTCTTTTGCTTTGAAGAATGGGGGAAAATGTCTCCAGTAACTCAAAATTAGAAAACAGTCTCAAAAGGGTCAAACAAGAAAACACTATTCTGGCTGTAAATCAAAGTGTACAAAGGGGATTTATATCCTCCTCCAGGTTTGATAACCATGATTGGATTTATGCAAATGATAAGGTTAAAATAATTAGAGTTAGGTCGAAGGTATAAATCACGCACCTGAAACTGACATTTCTAACATTTTTGCCTGTGAGATTCAGGATAGTCAAAGTGCAAATGCTTCATAGCACCCTGGTGGGGCAACAGCCAATAGACGTCTAGGGTGGTGTATACAAGGGCTGTTATTATCTCATTTATAAACTAGTGATTGGAAGGCAAAAATCTGGTTAGTGATTTTAAATTAGTATGTGAAGTCTAACTCCAACATCCTTCATACCTCGGGAACAGGCACCCAGCCTCTCCGTCACCACCACCCTTTCCCCACCAACAGAAACCATCCAGTTTCTGCAGACTGTTGTAGACTTTCTGAGGCCTTGGTGGGCCGATTTGCACATCCCATTTCTTGAGCTTGCACATTAATAAAGATCCCACTTTGATTTCCTTGACTAGCTGTCCAGCAGATTATTATCAGTGATACAGGCGTCATGCTGTCGTCTGAAATAATTTCCTGTTGTGCACAGCATAATATGCAAAAAATGCATTTGCACGGTCACTTAACAGTTAGTTACTGCTTGGTGTACTGACATGATACCTGCATGATATATTTTGGCGGGTGAACTTTAAACTCCCATTCTGTCCTTGCAGTGTGGCCCTGATCCACATCATTGTCCCAAATGAGTGCTTTTACCTTTTTTAAAAAAGATGGAACATCTTGATCAGAGGTCACATCTAGTTTGCTTCTAACAACTGTAACAGAACAGTGAAAGGATGAATCTTTATTCCGCCTTTCAATGTATTCTTTTGGGGAAAGGGTAATATACTTTAGTGATTTTTGAAGCCTGCTTTGAATACTCTGGCAATATAGTAGCCAGTATAAAATACTTCCACATGGAAAATTCGGCATTTTCATGCTGCAGTGATGAAAATGAATGCAAGCAATAATCATGTGGCTTAGTCATATTACCTGATTACTTTCCATTATACTGCTTGCGGCCTATGAAAGTGTAAGATCTGGCATAAGAGGTAACCATGTAATAAGTCTAAACCACAGAGCAGTGGTTTGCATACACCATGACAACTGTTACCATTTTTAGTGGCTAGCATGACCAAAATAGCATATGCAATAGACTAGAAAATAGATTTAGTTATGATTTATATTCTCCTATGAGATCTTCATTTATTACTCCATTGATCTCACACTTTCCAGTATGTTCACACATTTATCTTCTAATATATTTGCTGTCTGGTAAAATCTGTTACCCTATCTGTAGCTCATTATTTAATGCCTGCCTTGAAGATGCTTCCAAAGTTGTAATTAACTTATGCCTAAATGCTCATTTGCATACACTGCACTGGAACTAGAAATCAGAACAGCACTCACTAGCCTTGTCTTTAATTAGAGCTACCTATGAGTAAGAAAAAGTATTCCTCCCAACACAATACTGAGTTTGTTCCATTTTAGAATCAGAACATGGACCAGGAAGGGCACAAGAAAGAAAGCTATCAATTCCTGTGGAAAATATATATATATATTGGAAGATGGGAGATTTTACCACCTTGTGATTCTCTGCCCACAGATAGCTCATGAGCTGCTGTAGAATAGCTCAAGTGTCTGCTAAGAGAGCTTGTGTGTGTGTTTGTAGATATAGATATATAGACACACACACACACACACACGAGCTCTCTTAGCAGACACCTGAGCTATTCTACAGCAGCTCATGAGCTACCTGTGAAGGCAGGGAATCACAAGGTAGTAAAATCTCCCATCTTCCAATACCTGAAGGCAATTAATGTTCCGTAATTTTCCTAAGATCTTATTTTCCTCACTGCTGTTCATCTTTTCTGTGTATATAGAAAATGTATATGTGTGTATGTGTGTGTGTGTGCATAAATACACATTTTTGAGGTTCTCTTCTGTAACAGAATGTTTAACTGAACCAGCAAAGGGAACTGGGGTGATTCACCCCTCCCTTCACTCTCTCTGGCCCTTTCTGCACAGCGGAAAGGGCGCCCCTGCACCGGCAGGAATTCTGCCGGTGGAGGGGTGGGGGCCGTTCGCACGGGAGTGTGCGAGCGGCCCCCGCAGAGGCCGGCTGTTTTCCCCATCCCTCTCCCACTCACCTCGTCGCCTTCATCACCTTGCTGGACTCCTAAGACCCGCCCACGCTGCCCTCCAACCTCCAGGGGTTGGACGACAGCGAGGGAGGGTCTTAGGAAGCCAGCAGGGCGACGAAGGCGACGAGGTGAGTGGGAGAGAAACGGGGAAAACAGCGTGTTCCCAGCGGTGCCGTTCGCACCGTGCTGCCGGGAATGCACTGTTTTCCAAAAACCTCCCTCCAGGAGGGAGGTTTTTGGAGGCAGCCTGCCGCCCTGGGGGTAGAGGAGGGGAGCCAGGTTGGCGCTGCTGCATTTTAGCAGCGCCGCCTGTGCTAACGGCTACGCTGTCCCCGGGGCGCCGTAAATGGCCCGTGCGGAAAGGGCCTCTGTTTTATATCAGATAACCAAGGAGCTATTTTTTTAAGTTCAACAAATAATAGAATTTTATTAAACACTTTGGAGGAATAACATGGGGGGGGGGGGTGACATTGCCAATAAGGAAAGAAGCAGTTCTATATACAGGCATGATGTTGTTTCCAAAGTTCAACACAGATGGTAATGGGCTTTTTGAAAAGATGTCAGTTTGTCACAGAGTTCTTAATTTTTTTAAATATGATGGACATTCAAGATGTTTGGCGGATTTAACCCAAGCTAACACTCAGAGGTTCAGATGTTAACTCTGGTGCCTATAAACAGAAAGGAGTATTCTCCCAACTCGCCTTCTCTTCAGAATTTTGAAACTTTAGGGTCACTTCATAGCATTTGAAGTAAATCTCTCTAAAGAACTAGGGATGGGAATTGTTTCCCCCCATGCAGTGTAAATTTCCCTTCTGGTTAGATAATGGTCTCCCTCTGACACACACTCTTTTGAAGTCAGCTTACTCAGTTCTACTAACTCTGTTCAAAAGATGCACCAGCTCTTGTTGTAGAATCTGGGCTAGGAATTCTCTCTCTAGAAGTAAATTCCATTCCTGGCTACAGTAGGGATGCTTTCCCCCAATTGTCTCTTCTTCACAACACAACAGGTCTTTCACAGACACTAAATACATTTGCTCTCCCTATAACTCAGAACTGAAACCTCTCAAATCCTCTCAGAAGCTCTGACTCCTTCTGAAACTCCACCCACTCCTAGCCTGTCACTCACATACTTAGACTTTGTGAAGGGTTAATGCATTACATTCTAGCCTTTCTGCCTCTGCCTGTTTTTTAGGTCTGTCATACTACCAGTAGTGCACTGGACAGGGACATAGCCAGGTTCTGAAGCTAGGGGGAATGGGCCTATTAAAAAAGGTGCCATACTAAACAATTTTAAATTTGTCAGAAAAAAATCTATGATTGTTTTTCTAGATAAACTTAACAGTAGACATAACACCCTCATAATAAAATGAAAAAGTAACTTAAACTCGCCTTTGCAATATATAATTGAAAGTAGCCTACTACTAGACCAGTGATGGCGAACCTTTTCGAAACTGAGTGCCCAAATTGCAACCCAAAACCCACTTATTTATTGCAAAGTGCCAACACAGCAATTTAACCTGAATACTGAGGTTTTAGTTTAGAAAAAAATTGTTGGCTCTGAGGCGTGCGTTACTTGGGAGTAAGCTTAGTGGTAGTCAATGGCTTTGCTTTGAAGCAGCCGTGCAACTCTTCCAACGGGTGAATCACGACCCTTAGGAGGGTTTACTCAGAAGCAAGCCCCATTGCCAGCAACTGAGCTTACTCCCAGGTAAAGGATCACGCTTTAGTTCTTCGCATGAAAATCAGCGGGGTTTAACAGTGCTTAACAAGGTTACCTACACTGCTTCCCAAAAATTAGGTCTTCGGTTTAATGCTAATAATCTAGTCCAGCGGCCCAGGCCAGCCTAGATGGGGGGGGGGGGCAACCCTATTTGTGCGTGCCCACAGAGAGGGTTTTGAATGCCACCTCTGGCACCCGTGCCATAGGTTCGCCACCACTGTACTAGACAGTCGTAAATTCTATGCAGGTGAGGTGGCTGTGTTGTACCAGAGGTTCCTGAAGTCAATGGAGGTAAGGAAATGGGCCCAGCAGTACAAGCCAGAGCCTTGGGAGGAAGAGCCTGGGGAGCAGGGGTTGGGATGGAAGGGGGGGTTACGGTTTTCCAGATCACAGGGATTGGGGGGTGCCATGTCCTGATTCCCACCATCTCTCTAGGGACAACTGTATTGGTGCAGTTATGACCTTTGTGATGTGAGAAAGATGGAACTCCATGGGATTGTCCAACATCAGAGAGCAGGTAACTGTAAGGTTGGTCAATAATGACTCCAGAAAATTTTTCCAAGGTCATGTGATTAAAAACAACAACAATGAAATTAATGAAATTTGACATTTATCGCACAAGTGAACTAGAGTTTTAAAAAACTGTGGAAAAGGCACCACTTTTCAAAAATATGCTCAAGGGGAGTGGTCACTTCCTTTGCGTCCCATTAGCTATTCCACTGGCACTGGACTAAAGGAGGGCAGTTTTCTTTCAAATAAGAAATATAAAAGTACAGGTTATATTTGGTGATATGAAATTCAAGATGAATACAACTTCCTATTTAAGTACATTGGCTTCCAGATAACAGTCCTTATTGATTTTTTACTGCTTAGAATTATCTTCAGACTGCCTTTCTTCTAAGGATACAATCTTTGCTTGTCCTTACAGAAGTGATGGGGTAGAGGGAGAGAAAATAGTTGATTTTTTGACACATACTTTTTTTTCTTGGATGACTGGAGGAAACATCCACAATAGATAATGAACCACATTTCATATTTGAGAAATGGTGTCTTTCTTTTTTAAAAAATGAAGCGCTGACATTCATTAGATTTGCTTTGTTGCTACCTCACAGCATGGCAGAAAGAAAGATTTCCCTTATACATGTTTCGTTTTGTTTTCCTCATTTTCCATTTTCTTACTCTCTTTTCATTTGCCACTCTCTTGACCTCATTAATACAGACTCTTTTAGAGGCCCATCATCGCAATATGTTCTCTACATTTATTATTCCTTCAGTAAAACAATTTTATTTAAACTTCCTTTGTCCTCACTACTTTTTAGTAATTTCCAGGATTTGCTGTGATATTCTTCTTCTTGGGAAAGTAAATAGTGCTCTCTATGCTTTTTTAAGGAGTGGGGTGATTAGAATGAGAATTCATTGGTAGCTTACGTTGATTAGGCTTTTTTAAAAGTGGGGTGATTAGTATAATAATTCATTGGTTTCACACCCAAAGAACCAAGACTCTGGGGTTTACTGGAGACTGCAGATTATACAGGCAATATATATTTTATTATACATAACAATGTCTTTGGTTTCTTTGCCAGTGTAAGCTGTTTGCTTAAGAGAGCAGAACAAATCCATCCCAGTAAGTATTTATTAGTATAATTTCACATCTTTCTTTTTGATTATTTTAAAAGAACTCATTGTTTGTTTCTTGGTTCTTGAGTCATGACTAGGTCTCTTGAAACTGTAGTTAGCATGTGAATAGCTCATTTTGGATACCTAGAATTTTCTGATGTGAAGAACTGATTCATTTGTCGTAACTTTCACTCCTACAAAAATGTATGTGTTCTATTCAGCATCAATGTTACTCATTCGATGTTAAATCAAGGTGATAGCTACTCCCAGGACAATCCTGCACATGTCTATATACCAATGCCAGAAGCATCTAAGACTCACTGGTTGGAAAACACTCCCCAGGTCATACTGTCCCTGCATGAGCCGACTACTCTATCAGGGAAATGACTACGTTGTCCTATCTACTTCAGTTTTGTCATGATCAAGGAGGGCTTGATACAGGAATGATTTAAAACTGTTGTAAACCATACTGACTTCTAGTGAGGGCTACAGAGCTGTATGGAATATTACTACTACATGAAAACATGGGAGAAGCCCTTATTATTATTTAGAGTAATTTGTCAGGCACCTTTACTAGGCTAGGCTGTGTAGACGTATCTATGTTTATCTTCCCAAACACTGTGGGGAACAGTTAAAATGTTTACTAAATTCAAATTCAAAACCTCTAATGGCATGAGAAAATGCCATTAAAAGTTTTTGAATTTGAAAATGTTTACTGGTTACATGGGACACTGATACTTGCCATTTGGTAAGTTCATCTCTAAGAAATTTGTTTGACTCCAGATCCAAGACTGACTTTTGGTCAAACTGGATGAACAGAACTCCAATTTAGATTGGGGGCATTCATGAAGAGAAGAGGTCTAACCCCCTTCCCCAATGGAAATTGCCTTCACATATTGTCAATAGCCCTTTAAAGAAAAAACATAGTTACAGTAGGTGTCTAGTTACTGACCTTCTTCTTTAAAGAGATAGTACAGTGTAGGGAGCTCAGTTTCAGTTATGAAAGCAACATGGGATTGAAGAGTTAAAAGCCATCCCGTCCCCATGTGATCCAAACAGAGGATATGCATGGCTGTAATCCTGACTTTACAAGATCTTGAGATGCTCTGATCACAGATCTCCCAGCATCTCGTCTTTTTGACCTTTAGGCTACCTTATGTGCCAACCTGTGATAGACCAGCGATTGTAATAAATCAGGTCTAGAGCAAGGATATGTTTTACCACATAAGAGCTGCTTGTGAGAGTCATCTTGTACTGACCCTAAGGAAAACTTGTTCAATCTTATTTGCAGACATCCCTGAAAATCTGCATGAATGAGAGGCTGGGAATAATCCTTCCAAATAAATAAAATAAGGATATCTTTCTAATCCTTATTATTTTACTCTTTAAGTTTGTAAAAAGGTTTGTAAAAAGTTTGTAAAAGGGTATTTTGATTATACGATTCTGACATTAGAATACCGAGAATTAACCGATGTTCTAAAGTATGGCAACCAATTTGGCCAATGAATATTTTCACCTCAAAAAAGGAGGAAAACCAATATCACATACTATACTTGAGAGGAATATTGCATCTGCATGGTTAGGCCATTAAGAGCAAATATCTTTGAAAAACGATGAAATAATTTGACAGAAGCCACTGAAGGGTAACATAATAAATTTCAATCCTTTGTTGGTTTTTGCCAGCCTTTAGAATTCTGCAAATATTCTGGATTGATCTGACCCTATTTGTGGGCATTATGTCCCTGCCCAGGCTAACCCAAACTCATCAGATCTTGGAAACTAAGCAGAGTTGGTCCTAACTAGTTCTTGGATGGGAGACCACTAAAGAAGTGCAGGGTAGCTATGAAGACAGACAATAGCAAACCAGCTCTGTTTGTCTCCTATTGGGTTGTGTGAAGAGAGTAACCATTTTTGCTTGCATATTGCTATGTCCTAAGAGACTCTATTTTGATTGCTGGAAAAGCTTACAAAAAATCTTGTCTCTCTTGTTTTTCACACAGCTTAGGAGTAGGTATTTGTAGTTAGAGATAGGCCGTACCCCCACCAAGATTCCTCATTTCAGGCATGGAATCATCTCCATTTTTTTCAGATGAATCCAACCCAAATGGAGGGTTTCAAAAGGGCAAGTGTAACTTGCTTACCTTCCATAGAATTCTCACTAACTTGATACCTGATTGGTTAATTGATAATTATTTGGTGTGGCCAGCTTATGCCATAAATTAATTTAATCTGCATTAGCAGCCATCTTTTTCCTTTGTCTTTTGTCTATTTTGCCTCTACTTTTCTGGAAGAACTCTGCTTATGTTCTGAGGATTTGCTATTATAACTTCTAGCCAATGTTTATTTTAGTAAGTAAGGTGTTTTCCGCACATTACAATTACCCTGGGATAGAACCAGGATCATACATACCGGGTAGTTTGTATCTCGGTTTCTTCCTTTGCATGGCTGTCCATTTCCATGAAGGAATCAATTTGAAGTACTCCAGTTAATTTTGCACAAGCCCCTGGTTTCTTTGTATTTACAACGCAAATAGGCAGGGGGCGGTGCTCCCCACTAGGTGCTCCCTTTGCTGCTACCACTGCCAGGATATCCACCTCAACTTCCTCCTTTTGCTTGGCTTCCCTCCACCCCGTCGCCACTCATCTGAACGCAGGATGGAGAGGAGGAGGAGGAGGAGGAGGAAGGCACTATCCTGCCCCTCCAGCGGGACGATGCTCAGTTCACCATTCACCAAACAAGGTGAACAGGGGCTGCAGTGCAGGAGGAGGGGCAGTAGTGGCAAGACACTGGACAGGCGCAGGGGCAGGGAGAGCAGGCAGCGAGGCAGGAAAAATAAGCTGGTCCTTCTCTGATGGTGTTTACATGGCAGCAGGATCAGCATGGGATATTTTAAAAGAACCACCAATTTAGCGATTTTTTAAAACCCCAGGATAAGGGAAATCTCGTGGGGCAGGCGCAATTTAGGACCGGAAGCTGTGTGAAAATCATGCACAGACCGAAATGTTTCACCTCCCCATCTCAGAATATTTGGACAGTGCGGAAAACACCAAGGTGTACTCTCTGTTTTATTGTGTGTCTGGAAATGCACCTTATGACGTTGTATTCACTCCCTGTTTTTAAAAGCTATTATTTTACAACCTTTCTTTTAAATAAAATATATAAAAAATTTGCTTTGTGTTTTGAGTACTGACAAAAAACCCAGGGTTTTGCATTGTTGCCACTCGAAACGCCTAGACGGGTCTTTACCAGGTTGCCATAAGTACCCTACAAGTCCCTTTAAACACACACAGATCTTAGTCTAGAAATCTCTAGAAAATCCTTTTTGTGCTTGTTATCAGTTATGCACAGAGATCAAATGATAACTATTGAACATTCTGTGGCCTTTGAAATAGCATTGTATTGTCTTGTACTGCTTGTTTCAATTTCTATCTTTGTTTTCCATTATTGACTTAATGTCTAAATTAGGTACAACAAAGATGTAAGCTTTTAAATATGGTAAGACAAACACACATTTGGCTGTCAAGAAAAAGCCCTACAGTCAATGCAATGCAAAGACACTGGCTTACACTGTATATTCTTTACTAGCAGTAAAGCCCATTGTGGGGGACAATGCAATGGGCTCTAGGAAAAGGGGGGCCAAGCAAGCATTGTTCCCCACAATGGGCTTGACTGCCACTTTACCTGTCCCTTCTCCCTCTTGCCGGGCACTTCCTACCTTTCTTTCAATGATCCTATGGTCCCAGGACTCCGGTAAACGTGGAAGGCTGCTGGTGTGGGGTGGAGGGGCTGGAGAATGGGCTTGTTTGGTGTGGTGGATATAGGGTTATTTGGGTGTTGGAAGGGGGATGGGGTTGTTGGGGGTGTTGGGGGTAATGAGGTTGTTTGGGTAGGTGGGATGGGAGAATGGGGGTGTTTGGTATGGTGGGAGGGGGAAGGGTTGCTTGGGGTAGTGTAAGGGGGGTGGAAGACTGATAGCAGGGCTGGTAGAGCAGCAGGTGGCAAGGGACCACTGGTCTGCTGGCCTGGCTTGGCTTTTGAGGGTGGTGGGAGGGATGGCGAAGGCTGTTGTTGGGACCAGCAAACCAATGCCTGCCAAGGTGCAGCTACCTTGCTAGCTGGTATTTGAACATGATGGGAGGGGGGAACCAAGAAGCTGTCAGAGGGCCATGTGGCCTGCCCTGGCTTTTGAGGCTGGTGGGAGGTAGGAGGGAATCAGGAGGCTGTTGAGAGCCAGGCAGACCAGCAAGCACCAAGGCCCCGCTGCTGTGGTGACCCAGCTTGGCTTTTGAGAGTGAAGAGAGAGGGAGAACCAGAAGGTGGCCCAGCCAGGCATTTGAGGGTGAAGGGAGGAAAGAACTGGAAGGCTGTTGGGAGTGGCAAAAGGTGACGAACTCCCAATCAGTAGGCGTGCAGAACAGTCCAGCGTGCCCATCGGTTGGGGATTTGTTGTCACGACCTTAGTGAATTATATAGGGAAAGGTTATGCATAGTTTTGTATTATTTCCCCCCAAATAGGAGCCGTAAATAACACAGTTTTATTTTTGTTTGCATTAAACAATTATTTATTTACCCCTGTGATATTACTTGAAAGTCTGCACTCTGGGAAAGGATGCCTGACACTTAGATGGCAGACACAAGCTCAGAATCTATTATTTATTCAGTGACTACTTCATTTATTCCTCATCTCCTTCCACAATTTACATTTCAGAGACAGTTCATATTTTAAATGCTGCAGCTGAGAACTGAAATTGTGAAATGCTCTGAACTGGATGATAAATGTCAGGACTAAATCAGATGGGGAGAACTGAAGGAGGCTAGAATTTAGGCAGGGGTAGAAAAGACAGAGATGTAATCAGGAACCAACGAGGTCATCTGGTTCAGGAGTTATGATATCCAAACATCATAACTGTAACCAAGAGAGACAGAAAAACCAGTTTCAAAATGTCAAGAACACGATCAACAAGTATAAGACCATCTGCAGATTGGAGATGGTATAGATTACAACTATTTTTTTCAAATCTGGACCATTGAATAGAATTTTCTGTCTATATCCCAATGCAACTGTGAGAAATACCTTTCAGGGCTAGAATGGAGAGATATCCAGTCATTGTTCTATAGATGAAGGGTATCTTCCTAAACTGGAATTCAGTTTCTGTGATGCAACTGACTGAAGACAACATTACCTAGTAGAGCTACATACTCTATAAGGCATTAGTCACATTAATAAAATACTGTGAGTGAGAGCCAGCATGGTATAGTTCCATGTTATGGACTACAATTCCCATCACCCCCTGCCAGCATGGCCAATTCGCCATATTGGAAGGGGCTGATGGGAATTGTAGTCCATAACATCTGGAGTGCCAAAGGTTCGCCATCACTGGTATAGTTGTTACAAACAGTGGACTCTAAACTGGAGAACCAGGTTTGATTCCCCACTCCTCCACATGACCAGTGGACTCTTAGCTGGTGAACTGGATTTGTTTCCCTGCTCATATACATGAAGCCTGCTGGGCAATCTTGGGGTAGTCACAGTTCTTTCAGAACTCTCTCCACTCCACCTATTTCACAAGGTGCCTGTTGTGGGGACTGGAAGGAAAAGAGTTTGTAAGTCACTTTGAAACTCCATACAGGAGAGAAAATAGGAGTATAAATTCAAATTCTTTTTCTTCAGTGCGGTAAAGTCACTTCTGACTCATGGCAACCATACAAATTAATGTCTTCCAAAGCGTCCTATCCTAAACAGTCGTGCTCAGGTCTGGCAAACTGAGGGTCACGGCTTCCTTGACTTAGTCTATCCATCCTATATTGAGTCTTCCTTTTTTCCTGCTGCCTTCAATTTATCCTAGCATTATTGGCTTATCCCATGACCCTTATCTTCTCATAATGTGACCAAAGTACAATAGCCTCAGTTGAGTCATTTTATCTTGTAGCATAAGATGGAAGAGATTAGGAGACAAACACATTTTTGTCTAACACCTTTGCCAGCTGGAATGCTAGCAGTGTACTAACAGACTGTCCACTAACTTCACAGAGCAAGACTTCCCCTCCTGTTCCAGCTCACTGAAGGCCTCTAGAATTCTGTGTGTATGGAGGAGTGTTAGTGGACTCGCAGAAACAACATAGGAACAAAGTAGAGATCTGTAATGGGAGGGTAGAACTGGTGGAAACCCCTTTCCGCTTCTTCATATATGGAAATACTGGTGCTTAGGAGGAAGTGTGGTTGGATTAATAACAACAACAACAAAGAGCACATCTGTTTTTTTTTATTTCTACCAATACAACTGAAAACCACCAAAGCAATTTTCATTTCTCCCATGCCTCATTCATCCTAATTCGAGATTCAATATTCAGATCAGTCAGCTGGCTCCTATTGCAGCAATTGTTGCCAAGCCAAGCACCAAACAGCCAGCTATAATCATCATTGGGGAAGCAATGGAATTATTTATAAGCTACCTTTACTTTCCTGGGGAAAGAATTGCAATAGATTTACAGCCCTGCCTGTCTGTTTCTCACTGTTTGACCTGAATGGAGACACAAACTTGCCAGTACAGGTGCATTGGCATTAAGTAGCCTTAACAGATTTCCAGTTTTCAGGCTCTTTTCAAACTCTATTACACCCTCTGAAATAAACTTCATCTACGTCATGGTTGCTGCTGTTGCTGCCACAGTTGCATCTTAAGAAATGTATTTCATGCCTAGCCTAAAAATAAAAAGTGATACAGCAAAACGCTGATGGCACAAAAAGCAATTTGAATCCAGTGGTGGAAAATATAGCCCTAGCAGGCACAACAATAGAATGCTAAGATGCTTTTTAAACTTTAGGTGAACAAGACTTTCTCATACCATTTTTCAAAAAACAACAAAAATGAAGGCTTAATTTTTCTCATATTGCAGACAGAAGTAAAAAAGAGAAACATAGCTATAAGGGAGTCATATACCAGCCAGATGGCTATATTTCATAACAGCCTGCTTTTTAAATCAAGTTACATTCCATTTTGTAAACCCTGTAAGCTAAACACTTGTTCAAGATAATAGTGACCAGTCCTTCTGTTAAAGGATCATTTCACCATGAAGCAGGAACTAACCTGGATTTGCCACTCACTGACAATCTTGGCCATATTAGCTGCTGCCTCAGACTTTATAAAGGATGCCAACAGGAGACTATAGCACACGCAGGAATTTTACTTTTATGTGGATCTAACCACCCATGCATACAATGTTTTCAAATGTTCCTCTCCATTCTGGAAGCCACCTCTGACCCCCAGAAAGTTTACTATAAAGGTCATGTGATCTGTGAAAAGAAATAGCTATGCAGGTTTGTTACCCAGAGTCTCCTGGTTTTAGTAAAGTTAGCATAGGAGACTATGTAAGAGTGGTTAATTTGGGATCTGTAATATCAAATTTACAGGGATGGCGCAAGTGGAATCTCTTAAATGAGCAGGCCATTATAAAATTAACAATTGAGTTTTATTAATAAAATAATGAAACACAAGGAATATGTTTTCAAGCACAGAACACACACACACATGCACGCAAGCACGCACGCACGCACGGCATACAAGAGCTAAAAGAGAAAGGGTGGAAGTTGATAGGGTTTCAGTTATGGGTGATATTTACCAGGCTGAGTAGGGGAGGCGTCCAACAAAAGCTGCAGCTGAAAGGAAAAAGGAGGCCACACAAACTTGTGGGTGTGCACATGGATCCAAGACGCATACATTATGAATGGCCACAGGAGTAATACTTTTAGTCAGAAATGGGTCCTGAGGCAACATGAGGTAAACTAGCAGGAAGGACTATTTCTGTGTGATTTTGGTGGTGTTATGTGGCTGCTGTTAAGCTGTACATTGATCAGGACTAAGGGTGGGCAAAAAAAAATCAGTTTGGGGGTTTATTAGACCTGGGAAATTTTTGAAAACCTGGAAAAAGCTAATCTACATATTGGCTTTTGTGGGAATTTTTTTTAAAAAAAATTCAAGTTATTAAACCCAAACCTGAAAAATATGCCTGTCCGCACACTTCATGTAGGTCTGGGAAGCAGTGCAGAGCTGAATCTGTGCCAGCTGCTGCCTCTGAGACCCATGTGGACTTCAGAGGCAGGTGTACAGTTGAACTCTGGTCCCAGCCAGGCAAAGTCTAGTATTAAGCTGTGTGCTTGGTTTGGCCAGGTCCAGCTTTAAAATATGAACTCCACCTGAGAAGCCTGCAGTTTAAAGTTGAGCTTAACCTGGCCACTGGCTCTTTCTCCAAAGTACACGTGATCTTGGAGGTGAAGCAGGGATATAAAGCTGGAGCCTGCCAGGTTGGGCCTGCTGTTCAACACTTGGCCTGGCCTGTGGGTGTTGTTAAACTGTGAGTGCTGACGGTGGAGATTGCAATTTAAAACTGGTCCCAGCCAGGCCAAGGCCAGCACTGAACTGTGGGCTTGGCCTGGCAGGATCCAGCATTGAACCCTTTGGGGTTGGGCGGTATAGTAAATGGAACACATACATACATACATACATACAAACATACATACATATATACATACATACATACATACATACATACATACATACATACATACATACATACATACATTGTGCACAGCACCTCTGAAGTCCACATGGACTTTGAAGGCAGTGCACACAGTTCAATGCTGGATCCAACCAAGCTGCAGATAACAAGGGGAGGGAGGAAGAGGGGTTTTCTTTTCTTTCTTTTTTTTTAAGTGAAGGGCCAAACAGGCCTGAGAAATGCCCCCCAAAATGGCAATTTGGGGGGGGGGGTCTGTTTTTGGCTCCCTTTTATTGCCATCTTTTTTGGGGGGGTGAAAAACTCTAAAAAAATAACTTGTTGATATTTTTTCTGGGTTTTTTTTCTGGGTTTACTGAATGCTTACCCGTAGTCAGCACAATGTCTGCAATATATAAAATGATCTCAAAAATCTAGAATATGAAAACTAATAGCATGGATTTAAACCCAGACCAGTAACACCCTACCAAAAATGAAACAAACGCGGTAATTCTACACACACCTCGCACACCAAACCTCCGATCTGAAATTGTAATGAAATTTTTCTCGGGACACACTTCTATTATTGGCCCTCATTTTGTCCATTAGAACTTCCAGGGAAGGATTGAAAATATCCAATGACCTGACTTGATAAGAAGAAATATATCTGGGTGTCATATGGATATTTATTTGATATAATTTCACATCTTCTGACCACCTCTCCCTGTGGTTTCATTTAGATGGGAAAAAAGATGGGAAAATAGAACCTTGATGTTTCCAGCGGTATATTCTGACACCAGTTAATCAAGTACAAATGGAGTGGCTGAGGTGCTGTTCTCCCAATACTCATTCAATCATCTAGTCCAAGAGCCTATTAAGCAGCATTGAAAAGTGCAAAGAGAATTAATAGGTCATACTTCCAAATAGGTCATACTACTCTTTCCTTGTAAAGTTTGTCCATCAGAACAGCCAAAGCGGTTTTTGTTCCAAATCTAGATCTGAATCTGGATTGAAATAGGTTGTGTGTGTATGTTAAGCGCCATCAAGTTGCTTCCCATCAATGTTGTCCAGCATGTCCTCTAATTGAACTTTGCTCAGGTCTTGCAAACTGAAGGTTGTGGCTATAGAGTCACTCCATCTCATGTTGGGTCTTCCTCTTTTCCTGCTGCCTTCAACTTTTCCTAGAATAAGTTAGAAATAGGTCAGACAATGTCTTATAAAAAAAAGACCCTGCAGTTGGCCACCAACATTCAGTGATGCACCATTCACTATTCATTGGACAGATGGACATATTTGCTGCTACAAAGCAGTTGATGAGTTCTTGGTTCAGAGAATAACAGCTTCAGAAAAAGTTTCTCAGTTTCCTTCTACCCTTCTTTTAGAGAAGCATTTACTAACTTGTGTCCATTGATGTTCAAGTTGATTATTCTCCACTTGAGTTATATTCCTTTAATAGACAGAAAGAAACATAAATTGGATAGAAGAGGAAGCTGCAAAAAGATCAATTGATTTAGCTGTGGTCAGATTACAATTTGCATATTACACCTCCTGTATGAGAATCTTTTGACTTTGTAATCAGTTGTTTATTTCTTTGAATTAGCTGATCTCTTGTTGAGTATTTGATCCTGCCTCTGACTTGCTACAGAGGACTAGATTGAGTGTATGATCTGCTCAGTGTGTAGTAACTATGATATCCTGCATGGTCATTATTGTTTCACGAAAGGCACTTTTAGGCCCAGTGATATACTTATATGGTAATCAGGGTCCAAACTGTTGAATAAAGTATTGTTGAAGACACAGGGAGGCCATTGAAATTTACAAACACCAAGACAATTTCAACGGGAAAGAAGAGACTTTGAAAATTAGCAAAGCTTGGCTACCAGTACTTAAAAACACCAAAAGCAAACCCCAAGGGCATGCTAAATTCATGAACAATGGACTCCATCCAAACACAGGATTTGCATTCACCAATACTGGTGCTGCTGCTGCAGGGCATGAAAATGTGAAC
Organism: Sphaerodactylus townsendi; assembly: GCF_021028975.2. NCBI lineage: Eukaryota > Metazoa > Chordata > Lepidosauria > Squamata > Sphaerodactylidae > Sphaerodactylus > Sphaerodactylus townsendi. Next base: position 50,647,935 of record NC_059426.1, read on the forward strand.
TGATAAGCCCCACCTGCAATACAATACTGTCAACCACATCTTTGCATTACAAGTTCCACCCAAACACTTACTGATTGGTTCCCCACCCTGGGACATGGACAATATATACCCCAAACATTTCCTTCTCTCTGGACACAGTGTGTAACAGACTTCCCTCTGTGATACACCTCTGAAGATGCCAGCCACAGATGCAGGCGAAACGTTAGGAACAAGATCCACCAGACCATGGCCACACAGCCTGGAAAACCCACCAGAACCTGTTGAGTAAAGGATTGGAACAAAGCACAGGGATTAAGTATCAGATTTCTTCAGGGGAGGAGGAGCCTTCATGCCGGTCCTCCCCATTTGGTAGGGGTCTCCAAAAGAGCGAGCCTGTGAACCACCTGCCCAGGCGGGGGCTGCTGGTGGCTCAAGCCCACTGGCAGCAAGGGGAGTTCATCCAGAGGCCAGTGCTCAGAAGGCTCCCGCAATCTTGTTGCTTCAGGTGTTGATGTTTTCCCTCAGGCATTGGGCTGGGGGAAAGTTATTACTGGGGAACAGCAGACGTGCTGCCCAGTGGTCACTGGGGGACAGCAGACGTGCTGCCCAGTGCCAGATCCATCCCCTATGCTGCACCTCTGTTTCCTTTTGCCAACACACCAATAAAATGGCTGTGGCCAAATTTCACCCACACAATGGGATTTTCTGTGTCTCCTTCTGCACCCTTGGACTGCTCCCTACCCTCCTCAGGTCGCAAAGCATTTGTTGCTGTCTCTTTCAGGCTCCAAGGTAGTGTATTCCTAAAAATATTTAAAGCAGCATCCCACATCTAACCATTCCACTATTAACACTTTTAGAACCCTTTTTTCTCCACTGGTTACATCCCCATACATGTAAATGTTAACCCTTCATTAGCTTTGAAATGAATGCTAATGCTTTGGAAGAAATCACAAGTTAACTTATTTGTTGAAGCCAATCTTCTCTCATCGATGCAGGAATTTTCTTCCATATTCTTGGTGTATTACAAGGAAGCTTATTTCTACTCTCTGCTGCAAATGAGGCTAGGTTTTTTTTTCCACTGGCACTGAACATAACAAAGAAGAAAGTACCCCAGGGGTCTATAGAAATGTAAGCTATTATTTCCATGTAATTTCCATTTAATATATAGCTAACTTTAATGTGCTACAATACTCCCATGCCACAGGCCTAATCACCCCAGCATTCTGACAAAAAGATTATTCATGTTATGCTTTGAGGGCACTCCGACTATTTTGCTTTCCAGTTATTCTCAACTAGTTGCTATATCACAAAAGCATTGCAAGTGAGGCATTTTAAAACAAAGAATTAAAATGTAATAAACGGAAATTAGTTTTTTGTGCAGCTGGGTTTATTTCTGTGAGCATGTTGTGAGCCACAGGGAACATGTGGCAGTAGCTCAATGGGAGGAGAGTGTGAGTTTACATAATCAGCTATTAATGGAACCTTAATGCTCATAGCCAGGCTTGGAGATCTGTGAGCCTGATTCATCCTGAGGGCTTATGCTCCTGAACATGGGATTTGTACCGTTGCTAAACAATGACTAATAAATGGCCTGATTTGGTCGTTCAATTTAGGCGTGCACATAGAATACACACCAATGCCAGCTACCTTAGTACATTTACCCTATTATTTGGGGGGGGGGGGGTTGTATCCGCATTTCATTGATAATTGCACTATCATTATTCTATAGCAAATGTATGATTATTGTGTAGATGAGACAATTCCATTTTTATTTATTCGTATAGAGCAATGATAGTTCTGTATTCGATGAAGTGTGGATACAACCTAGGAGCTCCTTTTAGCAATCACCGTTCTTAATCTAAGATACCTCTGATAGTTGGTAGAAAAGGAGTACTAGAATGGAAAAACCAGTTTTCAGGACTGCAACTTCCAGCATGCACCGGCTTCCACCTTTTTCCAAAAAGAGCAGGAAAGCAAACTGAGAAGCTACATCCCACCAGAGCTTCACTGCCAATGAGAGGCCAGAGACTGGGGGGGGGGGGGAGCTGATTGGTTGTTGTTCAGTTCAGACATAAAATAAATACTGGAACTGAGGACACGAATCCTCAGTTCCAGCACTCTGTATTTAGGGCGACGCAAATCAATAAAGTTCTTTTCTTTAAGTTAACTGTGTTTGAGTGTGTTCAGCCTTACACCAGTGTGAGTAGGAGTAAGACTGTTGGATTATGACTAGGAAGATTTTGCTTCAATTACCCACTCAGCGATGAAGCTCATTGGTGACTTTGGGCCAGTTATTTTCTTAGCCTACCACCTAAGGATGGTTTCCACATGGGAGTTGGGGACAGTCTGATGTGATTTCTCAGATAAGGTGTAGAGATGTTGTATCCCAGCTGAATCAGAAGCATTTTGGAGGAGCCCTCTTTCCCAAAATGAATTTTACCCGTTACATTACTGGTTTTTCAAAAAATCACTGAACTAGTGATCTTTTCCCCACAACCCAGGTTGAAGATTTGCCCTGCCTGCTGAAAAAACTCAAGCAGGCAGGAAACACTTAATTTCTCCCGCTGAAACCTCTTACTTTTGTTTCCACTGCTCACCCCCACCATTTTGTGTGCTGCAGCAGATTCTCCATGAAAATTCCCCATGGAGGTTTCCTCTGCTTGAAGCTCATGTGTGTTATTTCGCTGTCAAAAGTAGATGAATAAAGTTTGTTTTGCCTAGTGATCTCATGCATGTTTTTCCCTTTTTTTGTTTTGAGGGGGATGTCTGCGAAACTACAGTGAAATCATTAGAGAAGCTGCAATATGTGCATATTTGTGTTACTGTAACTTCACAGACATTTCCCTCAAAACCAAAAAAAGGAAAAAGGACACAGGATCACTAGACTAAACAAACTTTATTCATATACTTTCTTCATTGAAATAGCAAACAGATGAGCTGCAAGCAGATGAAACCCCTGTGGGGAATCCTCACAGAGAATTTGTTGCAACACACAAAATGGCGGGTGCCACTGTGAAACTGACAAGAGTTCTGTGCAGCAGGTGGGGAAAAGATCTGTTTTGGCTGGCAAGCTTGTGTTCTCCCATGCTGTGGAAACACAAAATGGCTCTTTTTATAATGTCCTAAAGACATTATATTTATGGTATGCAGAATCCACCAAAGAGTGGGCATATGTCACTCTGTTGAAAGAGGCTAGAACAGGCCTCTTTATAACTCTGTATAACTCCAGGATATATCAGGTCAAAATGCATTTACGGATAGACAGGACATCTCTTTAGCTCATTCTATAGAGTCATACCGAAACCTCAGACAAACTGCATTTAATATTAAAGGCACTTCTTAGCTAAACTATACTATACTAAACACTCCGTGGCATAATTTTCCTAAACCTACAATCTTACTTAACACTTATTAAATAATACTAAAATACTTTAAACCTCTATAGGCTTATTACTTTCTAATAATATTAAATCTCTTCTACTGTATCACTAACAGTGAACAGTGAACAATTATTTCTGTTGGTTAGCATTTTAGCAAGAAAGTGTGATTGTAAGTGGCATCAGTTAGGACTGCTGCTTGATAGATAAGCTTCATAGGCAGACCATACCTTCAAGAAATGGCAGCGGCATCTGACATCAGTGCGTTCAGGTGTGTTTCAGCTCTTCTCTGTCTTTCAGTCAATGCTTCCTTTGAGCAAATACTGGGACCCACACTTATGAACTCCCACACCTATGAACTCAGAGCTTTTGCCCTTAATGAATGCAGCAGCCTCGAGTCAACTGTCCAGATTCCTTTACCTGCCTTCTTAAGACTGTTTTCTTTCTCTTATCTTGGTGGTTATCTCTGCTTTTGACAATGAGACAATAAAGCACAGTAAGGCAAAGGACAGCTTGTGTTCACAGGAACATTTGTCTTCCTTCCTAAGCCAGCACAAAATTGAGTTCTTTAAAAGGGATCAACCTGGAACCATTTTCAAAGAAAACAACCCTTCCTCAAAGCTTGCATTGGAAAATACACATTGCATGGAGTCCTCTGCTGACAAGTCAGTTCTGCCTACAATAAATGGAAAAATACTGGTGTGGTGGAACAATTCCTTGCTCCTAACCACTTCTGGTATTCCATTTCCAAGACGTTTTCTATTACTGTTGATATGCCTTTTCAAATGGCAAAACTAGAGTTCAACACCCCAATCCAGAGGCTGCTGAGCACTTTGTTTCAGTGACATTTTTCCCCACATTACATGTCAACACAGAACTCATTGTAATTCTTTTAGGCAGCTGTACACTCATCGCTGTTCAATAAGCTCTTTGCTGTCATGGGCAACATTTTTTTTCCCTTGGCTGTGTTGCAACTAATTTCAAAGTCATCAAGTGGTATGATTAGTGCAAATTATTCTTTCAGAGAGCATTACCTTCACTTCTTTGGGCTGAGGACATAATGGCAAATTGTCTAGCTTGGATGTGTCCTTCAGACCCAAAGAATCTTCTTTTCATCTACCTCACCTAGGCAGTTAGCAATTTAGAGGAGTCTGCTATTATCCCTGCCAGATCATTAATGAAATTCCAAATATAGGCCCTTAGGTCACCAAGCTGTTGCCCTTACTTTATATTTATTACTTTTCTTAAACAGTTCCTAGTCTATCAAACAAAAAATCTAATACATTGGCAAGACATTACATGCCCTTATAATTGTTTGGTCAAGAGCTGCTTGAAGGCTAATGTAAAAAGACTGCTAAGTAGTCTCAAATGTATTCATGGTGTTGCTCTCATTGTTTTTCCTTCAGGTAAATGTTCTTCAGGTAAATTGTTGAGTTTCTCATTTATTTACTTGAGCTGATATTGCATAAATTCTTAACTGGGGTCACATAACATTAATTGTATACATTCTTCACTTACTTAGAAATGCAAGGGTTAAATAAGGAAGCAAGTCTGCATGCCCAGTCTTGTCGGAACTCCTAAGCAGGATCAGTGCATTGAAGGAAGCCTTTCAAGGAATACTCTCCAGAGGAAGGCAATGGCAAACCACCCAGTGGAGGGATTCAAATAATTTAACAACCGGTTCCGATGGTGGGATTCAAATAATTTCACAAGTGTTTTTTTTCAAGCACCATTTTAACAACTGGTTGTGCCAAAATGGTGTGAACCTGCTGAATCCCACCACTGAAAACACCCCTGAGTAATAACTTGCCTTGGAACCCCTTGCTAAGGTCACCATGAGTCAGCAGTGACTTGACAGCACTCTACACACACAAACAAGGGTGTGGGCACCCTGCTTAGTATGATGTTATGATGGCTACCCCTTTACCTCCTCAGGAACCCATCTTTGCTGTTAAATTAAATCCTCTATCGTGGTAGCAATTGACACAGTAAACACTTGGCTGCACATATTGTTGTCTCTGTCAGTCACTACCACGTTCAGTCTAATCAATGTTCATGTTTACCTACTTCAAATACACATTGAAAAGCTCATAATGGGCTAGCTGGCAAAAATGTCATAAATAATCTTAGATGACAAAGACAAGACACCCTGACTTGCCCCAGTCAACCTGATAAGATCAAGATTCATACCTGCAAACATTGCCTCCTCTTTTGGCTCCCACCCAAATTAACCCCTTTCCTCATACATCATTTACATCCAATGTATTTTCAATCGCTTTATACAAGTCCTTTTATATGGCTCAAGCTGAATTCTCTCCTATGACTGATTAACCTTACTTGGCTAATCTGAAAGTTATTGACAGGTTTGCAGCAAGTGCTCAACTAACTCTGGGCAGCTTCTTTTAAAATGTATGGAGCCAGTTTCCATTCAACACATTTGTCTGCAGCAGGACAACCAAGCAGCAGTCACTTTCCGAGGAATCAAATCAGCACTGCTATGCAGCCAATGATAAAATATTATATACCTATTAAAACGGGGATATTTGAATGTACCATTACATTATAACCCTATGCTACCTATTTTATAGTACTCTGGGTTGTTACCACCCTAGATATTGTATACAATCCATTAAGGCACAATGTTCCAGCGTTCTAACCCTCATAATTTCTGGCCACAAAAAGAAAAAAGAAAAGAAAGAAACAATGTCTTAGTTCAATGAGATGCTTTCTGTCTAATTTAAGCACACACCAAGAAGGCACTGCCATTTTGAAAGATACCCATTCAACAAAATCCAAATCTCATCACACTTGTTTGTGCTGACCTTTAGAGCTGAGGGTTGAGATATTTCAATGGCTATAATTTTATTTACTTCTGCTTGGAGAATTGGTTTTTGCTTGTTGCCTTTTGTAAACCTTGGGTACGTTTCAGATTTGAACCCTGATTTCCATCGTTAGTAATGGCATGCTACAGCATCTAACTAGAGGCTGACTGCAAATATTGGGCGTCACTTTCAAGTCTCAGGGTTCAATCTAACAAGAATTACCCTGCTAAATACTATAATCAAACCCATTGTCATTTACCACAGTTCACAGCAGGAGTTTAAAGAGGCCATATTACAAGCCAGAGCCAGAACAGAGACTGTGAGGTATGTTAGCAGAGCAGAAATGGAAAAATGAATTCAGGGTCAGCACATTCCCATTTCATTATTCAAGAAAGAATAAAAGATGAATTTATTCATAGGAGCTCAGAAATGAATCAGAGGAAAAGGTTCATTCATAATAATAACAGTCTGTGTTCCTCTTGCAGTTGTACTCAAAACCACTTAAATCTTTTAAGGTGGTCAGAACTACACTGTCCCACAGAAAGAATGATTTAAACAAATCAAAAGCACATGCCCTGAACCTACTTCTGCTTCTAAACATTTCAATTAGATTATATGGTCTTCTGTATCAAAGGCAGCAGATAAATTCAGTATGAGGAACAATGAGATACAGCCTTTGTCTAGCTTCATACACAGATTAGGCCCTACCTCGTAATGTTTTTATTTAGGGAACTTGTATGCTTATAATACTGTCAGGGCCAAACAACAAATGCTATACAAAAAAACAATCATGTATTAAAATCATTCTACAGATAAGCCAGAGCCCACTTATATAAGCTCCAGCTTGTCCATGTAACTCAAATAGTTTAACTATATATAGCTTTATTGGAAAGTCCCAAGCCTACTTCCCTCCATAGGTGTGGGGTAATAGCAGAAAATTCCTGAACCCAAGTTGTGGTGAATTATAGTCTTAAAAAGAGGGACTGTAGTGAAAAGTGCAATTACGCAACTGTTGTGTGAATGAAATGGAACAGGGAAGAACCATGGATGTCAGTATGCGAAGCTTCTTTGGGGGTATGTTGATATGTTCGCCACCAACTACTGGCACAACAACAGGGCTGGATTAAGTCTGACTGATGCCATAAGAACAGTCCAATCTTGGTGCCCCAGCCCTTCCAAACTGGCTGTTCTCCTGATGGTTGCTACTGTGGAGACGGACCAGAATGTCTATAAATTTGTATTTAATCAAGAAACATGGAAATTCATATGAACCAAAGATGCTAAGAATCAAAATGGGTGCTTCTGTATAAGTGACTAGAAGCCTGCATGTTTGCAGCAGGTCAAAAGGAATGTTAGAAGCTTGTAGTGATTATGCAGGCAAGCAAAGATAACATCTTTAGGATCTTGTCACTAAGGGCCAACGTGACAGAAGACATATGCATTTTATAACTTTGGTTTTTGGGTTAGAACTAGCTATAGAATGTGATTAGTTAAATTAAAAAGTATTTTTCTATATATAGTTAAACGAACACAGAAATGATAATGAGAGATTCACATGTATTAGTATTTCACTATAATTCTATTGTTTTAGAATCAGTGTATGTAAAATCTTTTAAATGTTTTAACATTTCAAACTGGGGAATCGAAGGGAAGTTTTATGATCCTAAGGAATGTCAGAATGCTGCATGCCTTAAGGACATATCTCTCTCTGGGAGAAAACTAAGAAAACAGGTTTTTCTTGGAAACAAGAAAGACAGCAAGCTAGTTTTATTGCAGCCCTTTGCATATGGGCAGAGAGGGCACGAGCTAACAGCATGCAGCATTTGAATGACACGTAGAATAAGAGGCTGTCTTACTGTGACCAGGAGACAGATCTATCCAATGAGATTTTTAAGGTACATGCTTGTAGCACGTGAAAGAGGTATGGATTATGTACTTAAATCTTATGATGATGATTGTGTTACGTCTGTATTTTGTTTCTATAAAAATTGGTCCCTTTGTATGAAGAGTGTGCCTCTTACCCTTAAGGGGACACCCTGGTCAGATGCTTATGCTGTCCAGTAAACTTATCTTCTGTTTCAAAACTGTTTCTTGGGTGTTTTCTAACTTAGTCTTAAAACTAATTCAGCTGTGTAGGACCAGAGACGGGGTTCTGGCCCCACACTACGATATCAGTTGCCATGCTTATATTCACTAACTTTAGTGCCAGAATTCACATTCTCTAGGTGGCAACACTAAGATGGGACAGACATGCCGATCTTTATGCAGTTTAGTTACGAGTTCTGGCTGCATTTCTGTCTGTAAGATATACGTGTATGTGACAGAGGCCTTTATTTTGGGAACTGTAGTTCACCTGAAGTTGAATTAATTTTTTTGTGATAGTGGTGCCCCCTTTTCACACCTTTTTTTAGTTACAGTAATTTTTTTGTGGTGGTGGTGCCCTTTTTGAACTTGTTGTGGTGCCCTCTTTCCCCTTGGTGCCCTAAGCACATGCTTATTATGTTTAATGGTTAATCCAGGGTTGCACAATGGTTTAAGGCCTGCCCAGGTTTCTTCAGTGTGACAGGCATGCCTGTGATTTCGGGAACAGCAACTATTATCCCCAACTGAGAACACTATTCCTGGTGTTGAAGTCTCACAGGTTTAATAACATGGCAAAAATGCGAGTGGAGTAACATTCTTAAATTTTAAAAACTACAATCCTTTTGCAATTTTGTCAATTCTTACGTTCATATAACAGCATTATCCTTAGCAGACAAGGTTCCACCTCTCTTTCGGAAAAAAATACGGGGGTTTATAGCAGTTTCTGGTGTTGCAATGTTTGATCTTAGAAGACTGTTTTTGCAAATCTCTCCCATGATGAAAATCACCACATCAGAAGGATTTATACTGACCTGCTTTCTGGAGTCTTCTTGTGCCTCTGCTGGGATCCATAGTAAGCACAGTTATAAGTCCTTCTGATGGACTTATTTTATAGACTTATCATTTTCATCATGGTAAGCCATCAATAACTAAAAGAGAATTAGACTTTGCTTCTGGCCACACAGGTGAATCACAGTCCACGTGAATGCCACCTATGTGAAACACGTCTTCCCGACTGTAAAGACAAATATTTGGCTCACAGCAACAATTGTGGGAATACTTTGTGGAAAAAAATATTTTTTCAGGGCTTGTGAGGCAGTTTGGATGTGAAAGTACAAAAAAAATCTGTTAAACAGTGACATTTCTGAAGTTTATTGGCTAATCTGCTCCTTGGCTCTCGGTCAAGATGAATTGGCCTTTCTTGTACCACTTACCCGACCCGAGCTTTCATGCTGTATATATTTTGCTTCTGGCACTTTTGGAAGGAAATGGTAGTAATCAAAGACTGGCAAAATAAACTCAGATAAAAGTCAACCACCCCAGAATTAGAAAGAGTCTAGCAGGTAATTGTATGTATGTATGTATGTATGTATGTATGTATGTATGTATGTATGTATGTATGTATGTATGTATGTATGTATTATATTTGTATACCGCCCTCCCCAAGAAACTCAAGGCCGCCTACGGTGTCAATAATAAAATACAATAAAATACAAACTTTAAAAACATAAAAACATTAAAATACATTAAAATGTTAAATCCCAACAAAATGCCATTATAAATAAAAGTGGGGAACTTGTTCCATAATCATGGAGCTGCCGCTAAAAACAGCCCTTTATTTAATTTTGTTTACTATCACAGCTGCCAGTTCTTTATCTAGCTGTTGGCCTTTCACTATAATTTGAGCCACATCCAGAGGCCTAGGATGTTATAATGTATTGACATAATATTCATGCAGATCCCAGCAGGACTGCCTATTGAATCTGACAGATGTTGATTTTGTCAATTTGAAGGTGTTTCAAGTGCCGCCCCAATGTTTTCAGAAGGGCACTCAGGGTGCCGATTACCCCTGGGACCACTTCATCTCGTTTGTTCCATAGTCACCAAATCTCTATCTCCAGATCATGATATTTAGTGACCTTCTCATGGTCTTTTTCATCAACCCTGCTACAGTTCTTTTTCATTGACCCTGGTGCAGTGGTGTAGCGCTCACAGGGCCAGGGGGCATGATGCCCCGGGTGCACCCCAGTGTGGGGGCATGGCCAGGATGTAGAAGCAGCGTGGAGGGGCAGAGTGGGGTTGACGGTTCAGCAGCAGGGGTCCAGGGCACGCACGTACCCTGGCCACAGTTGCCCCTCGCTCCGCCCCTGCCCTGCCATCACTAGATATTGCTATATCAATGATGGTCAGTTTCTTATCCTCGATCACTGTGATGTCCAGTGTGTTATGTGCCAACACTCTGTCTGTTTGGATTTGAAAGTCCTGTAAGATCTTGATCTTCTCGTTTTCCAAGATTATTTCTGGTCCATGTTCTCACCAGTTTTTAGCTGTCCTAATGTTGTAATTCTTGCATAAATTCCAGTGGATAATTTTGGCCACTGAGTTGTGTCTCTGTCTGTACTCAGTCTGGGTGATCTCTTTGAATTGGTCCAATGTAGGACCCCAAAAACAGCTAACGGACCTCTTGCTGACTCACTGCATTCAAATTGGCAGAGAGGTCCTGACAGAGTGATAATATTTTATCCACAAAAAACTTGCAAAAGTCTTAAAGCTAAAGGCTGAATTTCTATTTGTTTGGGGCTTCTGTGGCAAAGCTGTTAGTGATTGAATTGTTCCCGGGGGATCCAAGATGGTGTTGAGAGATTAAGTCAAATTGCTCTAAATAACTGTGCCAAGCAAAAGCTTGCAAATGCAGTATTGGCTGCAAAGTATTCCTTCTTCATAGGATGGGGAAATGAATTTCCAGCTGATTTGGGGGATTACTTTTCCCAAAAGCTGACTTGGGGGATTACTTTTCCCAAGATTTCCCCCTAATACTTTTGTTTCAGTTCTCATAACCACAGTTTAACACAGAGACACACAAACTCTTCAGGAGCCCAACCCTGTGTGAGACTTTGCTATAGACCATCATTGACTGAGATACAGGCCCATTACTCATGGAACACTTACCTCAGGGCTGGTAGTTACATGGTGGCGGGACTGAAGTATAGTCTCACCACATTTCTCTGTTTATATGCAAAGAGACAGCCCAGTTGTTGTTTCTTGCTGCTTCTTGCTAATCTCAACCAACCTTTCCTTTTGCTTCTTCTCCTAACTCCGCCCGTCACTGGTTCTTTTAACTCTGCTGATATTCTGTCTCCTTCCCTCCCCCTCCACATTCTCTTTCTCTTGCTGCTGCTGCTGCAAGAGAGAGAGAGGCTTATTTTTAAAAATAAGCTTGTCTCAAAGTTTTAAAAAGCCCTCTTAATCACTTGAGGAGAGAATAAGCAGGAAAGGGGAAGTGAGCTGGAGGCAGAAAGAGACTGACTTATACCAAAATCTCCATATAAGCACTTAGAGAAGCAGGAAGAAGCCAGCAATATGGAATGGGTGTGAGGGGGAAGGTGTGGACAGCAGGGCAAGGGACTGGGAAGGATGGAGCTAGGAGGCTGGCCATGGGCGGAGGGAAGAGATCTGGGCCAAAGCAGTGCTCATTGGCACATCTGCCTGCTCTGGCCGTGAAGCAAAATTAAATTCATGCTAAAAGTGATCTCACTTGCTGCAGGGAGGATAGAAAGTGAAAGCAGGGCTTGAGGAAATCAGTCTATACAAGAAATCTTGCTTTGATTGACATTTGCCCCCATCGTACAGCAGACATATTGTGCATAATTGGCCACAGTAACTGGTCCAAGAGCAATCAGTGAGCTTTATGGATTTGATCGAGTGCAGCATTGATCATTTGCAAACACTGTCATTGGCAGAAATAAGGTAATATACTACCCCTTATTTTTCCTGCCCTAGTATTAGTTATACTAAAATCCTTTTTAAAGGGAATAATTTACAAGAATTTGTGAAGAACTGTAATTTTTGTAAACAATAGTTTGCAAATGGACATGTGCAAAAAAAAGCCATCTGCAAGTGTAAGTAATGTGACTGTTATTTACTTTGAAAGAAAGAATAAACTGCTTATCTTTTGGGGAGCGGGGAGAGAGATGTAGTGGATTAGCCACCAGTTCATCCATTGAAAAGTGAACTGGAGGTGATTGGAAGAGGGCAGGACAAAGAAAATCAACAGAAACATTATGTAAAAGAAAAAGGTGATGCAAAATTGGCTTCCAGAAAAAGAGTGGGGTAAAAGTGATCTCAAGAGTGATGGAAACCCCCCCCCCGGGAGGGGGGGGGGAGCAGCAACAACAAAACTTTGAAGGTAAAGGCACAAAATGTGTGCAGAAATCAGGGGACAAACAAAAGCAATATGGGGCAAGAACTGATGGATAAAAAACTGTGGAAAAGCTTTCAGAAAGGATTATTAGTCCATGGGCAGCCCAATCCAGAGGAGGGGGCTGAATCCCCCTCTGGAGCCCACACACCCCTGTGCCAGCAGAAATGTGCTTTCCACTGGCCCAAGGGACAAATGCACCAGCAGAGGAGCAACTTACCAAGGTGGCCGGGTGCTGCATGACTTTGTAGTGCCCAACCTAGAAACTGACTCTGCAACCAAGGCTTGCCAGTGCAAAATGGTGTGCTGGCATGGCATTCCAGGGGTTAGGCCAACCTTAGTCAGCCTCCAGAACCCAATCAGCTTCCTTGTGCCAGCAGAGCATTGGCAGAAATACACCAATATTTTTGTGGCATATCTCTATTCCCCACCATGGGGGATTTTTGCTGTTTTTTTTTTTAAAAAAATAATAATTAGGACTTTCTAAAAAAAAAAATTAGGGCTTCCCTCTGGAGGGGGCAGGGTGGTGCCAGAGCACCAACATCCCTACCAGCCCAACAGCACTGGATTGCACTGTTTTAATAGCAATTCATGTGGGGTTTTTTCATACAATGTTTGGGTCACATCTCAGAGATGTGGATACAGATTTAGATGGGACCTTTGTCTGCGGTCCTTAGATATTCTTTGAAGCTTTGTAAGGCAGGTATTTTTTTCAAAGTCATAATCAGCAATTGAACATTGTCGCTATAAACATCTGTCTCAAAATAATATAGTGTGTCCAATTATTCCTTTATGAGTAGAATTCAGTGCCCATAATATAGAAGAGCCCTATATGTTTTTCACAAACAAAAATCCTTCCACTCCCCTTAAAACATGTTCCAGTTCAAAACTATCCACATTTGTTATAGGGTTCTATAGGTGCCTCTAGATATTTCAGTTCAAATGGCCATATTACTGGATTATTCCATAGGCTGACTGAGTTGTGACAGTGTTTGTCTAGATCCCCCCTTGGTCTCTGATCCCCCCCCCCCCCCAGGATCATCTAGCACTACTCTGACAAGGAAATGTGACAGCGCATTCCTGGATATGTTCCCTTTGTGGTGATTTGTCTCACCTCTTGAATGCGTTGTGCCCTGTAGCGTGGTTAGAAGGAACTTTGAGGACTCATAAAGAAGGTAGCCCCCAAACCTAATACAAGGATTGCCTTTAATGAGAGCTACTTCAAATTGCCACCAAAAAGCCATCTAGATAGAAACAACAAAATCCTGTTCATAAAAACATGATCTGTTAGCAGGAATGCTGAAACAAATGTGCTCCAGATAACTCTAGTTACATAGCCATGTTATTATGGTGTACAGGTTGACTTGAAATGAATTTCATCCTAGATAAACCATATTGTCATTAATAAAACATAACAGACAAAAAGGCATTTCTTTTGCAAATAACTGTAATGATTTGTTTGTGTGAATTCATGGCTGAGCTGGAATTTCATCCCTAGTCATCCAAAACCAATGTTTGAATTTGAGTCATCCAGAACCAGTGTTTGAGTTTGAGGTCCACATGGTTTAACAGTAACAATTTAATAGAAGTAGCAGGAAAGCCTTTGTAAACACTACATGCTACAGATGAATGTTTGCTACCAGGACAGGTTGATTATGTCTACGATATTGAAGCTGACCCATCTATTAATTATAGAGATGTTGAATACAGGCTTTTTCTGTTAACTCATTGATTTTGAAGTACAGCACAATGCTCGGCCTAACTGACTCAAAGGATGATGATGTATATCTAGCAGTTTATTTCTCTTAAAGTGTCCCTATTGTTGTCATCTGCTGGAAGCCTCCTATTCTCCTAGTTTAACCGGAATCTAGTCACAATCACTCGGCTGAACAATTCCCTCATACAATGCAAGCTAACAAAAGCCACCCCTCTGGTGTCAGAATTGTTTGTTTTGTGAAAGAAGCACTTTCCCTTTGTAAGCTTCAAAACATTTTTATAACTTTCTGCTAACTATGTGCTAGCACTCTGCTGTGTGTGACTTAACTCCATGAATAGCTTCCCTGTGTCTCTTACCTATTACGCAATAACAATTACTTCCTTGATTTGGAGAGTTTGGTTCATAAATCAATTATGTAAGAAAAACCTTTTTTTTTCAATTTTTTTTGCAAATGGACAAGCCTGTGATAGATATTTTGGGTGGGAATGGCCAAATAACATAATCCACAGTCAAAAGCATATAAAAGAAAATACAAACATATAGTAAAAATTCATAACTTGCTTTAACTAAATTCCATGTTACATGCATAGTTAATTTTTGTTCAAAAAAACTATCTTTTCAGATTTTAACTAAGACCTATAGTTTTATGAGAGTATTATAGAATATCTCTTTCAATAAACCCTTTTGAATTTATGGTATAGATGAGCTGGAGATATGTGACTCTTTATATTCTGCTATCCTATTTGTTTATTTTTTTATCTTGGTTATTTTATCTTGGCTATTTACTTTCTTTTAAAAATATTTTATTATGAATTTTAAACTTTCATACAAAAATACACGATATACAGAAAAAATGCACAATCAGAATAAAAATGAAATGATCAATGGAGTGCAAGATAGGAGGCAATTTCCAAACCTGACACTTTCATAAAAAACCTACCTTGCAGTTCCATTTACCTAGTGTTCAAACAACAAAGTGGGATCAAGGAAAACTCCAAAACCTTTCACAGATTCAGCGTAATACAGAACCATTCCGTTTACAAAGCTATCTCACCTAGATGTTTAGTATTTCTAACCAGCCTCCCTTCTGTGTTGTCTGGATTAAGTGTTAGTTTGTACTCCTTAAGCCAACTGACCATGACCCCCAAGAACTGGCCTAGGATACAGAAACAGAGAGTTGGGCGTCATTCACATACAGATAACATCCAAGCTGCAGGAACCTAAGATGAAAGAACCACACTGGTGCCTCCAGTCCCTAGTGCACACACAGGTGTATGTGTGTGTCTACTCAGATGTAAGGCTTACTCCCACAGAAGTGTGAATAGGTTCGCAGCTTTAGCATCTTAGACAACAGGAAGTCTTGGGACCATCTGATACTGCCTCTCTTCCAGAGGAAAGAAGAAGAACTGTCCTGGACTTTGCAAACTGAAAACTTTTTACATGAGTTCAGTGTAGAGGTGCCAGGCTCCTCCTGTTTCCCACCACAGTTGATGATGCCAGTGGGAAAAAAAAGTCTGCAAAAATTGGCTACCGGTGACATTACTTACAGTTTTCAGTAGTTCTGGGCTTTCTCCAGTGACATCACATCATCACCAAGGCATTCCCCTGTACCCTTCTCTTCCTAGTCAGGCTATGCCTGTCAACCATGGTCGAACCTTTCAGTGCACATAGCCAGGCCAGGACATAATACTTTACCTTCTGAGCCACCATTTTGTGATTGACTTTGCCTTTTTGCCATTTTGTAACTGAAATCCCCGTAATGATTTTCCCCAGTGGCTCTTTTTATTTCTCAGTTTGATCCCACTAATTTTCCCTTCTTTCTCAGTAGGTAGATAAAATTTATTTTGAACTTGCGAAAGATAGCTTTCTGAAAGGAAAGATATGCATTGCAGGAGTAATAACCTTGATTCATACGTCCTGTAACTATTCCTGTCACATTGTATCAAAGGATAATACTGCAAAGCACAACACAGGAGGAAATTTAAGGATGTTAGCGCCTTACCATTCTGAGAATAAACTAAAGTGCTCGGCTTACACAACAGAATGGCAGCTTTTCTATTGATGGCCAGCTGTTCTTCCTATAGAGCCTGTTGCTAGAGGCTTGATCATTTTTATGCTTTTATTTATTTATTTTGCTCTGCTTTGAGATAGCGTGCAAAAGTCTGTTGGAATCATCTTTCGTTTATCAGCCCTTCTTGTTTTAGTCGGGATGCAGGTTCCTGATAGCTCAAGAAAAGACTGCCCCAACTGCAGCTCAGTGTGGGACTTCTGTGTAAGTGGTAAAGATTTCACACTCTTTCAGGGTTCAGTTGACGAAACCAAAACAGGACAACAGGTAGAGAAAAGCGTCTCAGTGATTACCAGAGCTAAATCACAGACCACGTTGGTAGGCTTATTGATGCTGAAAAGACCCCTGGTTGCAGCCAAACAACAAAACTGGAATGTTTTCTTGCTCCAGAATTAGTGCTCCTCAGTTTCTTTCCAAACATTCTTTTGACTCTACCTCTCTTAATCCCTGTCAGGCTTCTCAGACAACATTAGATTTGACAGAAATTAAACTAATTCTAAATAAGCAGTCACAGCAATACCAACAATCAAGGAACTTAGGACACATATGAAATCCCAAGTAGAGTGTCATGTAAAGGCACTTAACACAAATATTTTCTTGTAAACAAAATTTTCACTAAACTGATGGTTCAGAGCACGTGGTTCAGAGAGCAGCTACAGCCATGTTGGAAGAAGCAGGACTCCTGAATTCATTTTGGTTTATAATCTTTAAAACTCCCTTGCTCTTTGTCCAGAGGTCATTGGTGGGGTATCTCTCATCTGACATAGCTAATGTCATATTAATGAGTTACCCGGAAAGGAAATTCTATGTGTGCATATGACACATAATATTGTCACGGCATTCTGTGGTGGTGTTTCAGCTGACATGCATCTTCATATGTACAAGTGAATGAGCTGATATCATAATGCTATTAATGTGGCACCTATATGTACTACAACATAGGCTGCAAACTCCTACAGCAAAACTCATCTCCTTACATCTAAATGCTGAGTGGGAAATCCCTTGCAAGTACCCAGTTAAAGCATTTGTAAGATTCATATATTTTTCTAAAAACCTCCACCTAGTTACTAAATTCACCTCCCCATATTCTCATGCACATAAAAAAGGTAAAGTTTCCCCTTCAGTCATATTTGACCCTGGGGTACTAATGCAAGCAGTGATTTTATAGGCAAGCCGCTTTTGTGAGGTAGTTTGCCATTGCTTTCCCCAGCTATTCTTTACCCCCTAGCTATGAGCTAGGACAGTAGTGGCGAACCTTTGGCACTCCAGATGTTATAGACTACAATTCCCATCAGCCCCTGCCAGAATTGCCAATTGGCCATGCTGGCAGGGGCTTATGGGAATTGTAGTCCATAACATCTGGAGTGCCAAAGGTTCGCCACCACTGAGCTAGGATCATAGGTGTTAAACTTGCGGCCCTCCAGATGTTATGGACTACAGTTCCCATCATCCCCTGCATGCATGATGCTGGCAGGGCATGATGGGAACTGTAGTCCATAACATCTGGAGGGCCGCAAGTTTGACACCTGTGAGCTAGGTACTCATTTACTGACCAAGAAATGGATGGATGGCTGAGTTGACCATGAGCCAGCTGCCAAGATATCTGACCCATAGGGGGCTTGAACTCCTGACCATGTGAGTGGCAGTGCAAGCACTTAACCACTACACCACATGGCTCCTACTCATGCACATACATGCACATAAGCATTGAAAAGTCAATTCCTTGTATACATTGTTTCAAAATCTATTTTATTCTAGGCAGTTCCCCAACCTTCCATTCCTAATGCTGGACAAGGAAAAAAGCTTTAATTTTACACATTCATATAATTTAAAAGCAACTTGCAGAAGACTGTCATACGAAGTCAGCTTATTAACTAGTTGAAACCAATCTCTGTGGGACTTCTTTTTCTGCCTTTTAAGAAATCCCAGGAGGCTGTTTTTCGTTGGGGTTGTTTTGCTTCATTTATATGTCTCCCAGCCTTACAAAATACAGCCTGTTCGCATGCCAAGACAGATCTGAGGGTGTTTGCTCTGCATTAATACCTGATTTGCCAGACCCTGTTTTCAACCCTGTAGCTTGAGAAAGTAATTAGCAAACTTCAAAATAACAGAGCAGAAACTGTCTATCCAGCATATAGTGTTGCAAGATCTAATTAGGTAGAGCTAGTTGACATTAATAAAACTCAGTTGTCAAGAAAGGGTCATCTGTAGAAGGTGCTTGGAAATGGCTGATAGAAATAAAATTATGTCATTATATTGTTTCATTGAAAACAGCATCTAATGAGAAAGTTGCACAATGCATTTCACTTTTTTCATAAAAACGAAATGTGGCACCATTAAGGCAATAGAATGTCCAAATATAACAATCTTGTAGTCTTCCTTACACATGCTGTATATGTCAAACATTCCTGTCACTCCATGGCTTGCAGTTCGAAATGTGATTTATGTCAGTAAGAAAATACTGCATAATGGTTCCAGTTCATGTGTTTGACATGTGATGGCAGTTTTTTACATTCAATTCATCACAAAGCTTCAATCATTATGATATCAAGATCTGGTTATATAATGTGGTAGTTTTCATTGACACTGGGGTTGCATCCACACATCTTTGGATATAGTGGTAGAACTGTGACATGGCAATCAGTCACAGCTGGACTGGTTTGCCCACACAGGATAATCCTATTGCCAATTATTGCTGCAGTTTAACAATGATTCAATAAAAGTGTGGGTTCAGCCATATAGCAGCCCTGTTTAGTTGGATGGCATTTCAAAAATGAGATGCCACTGCAGAAAAAACACTTCTTGTGGTTTCCAGCCACCTTATCTCTACAAGAAGGGTCACAAAGGTCTATTCCCCACTTGCAAAATTGTCCTAGGATCGACCTAGGTTTGACCTAGGAACTCCCCACATCTCCTGAGTTCAACCCAGGTCCGTTCCAGCTCTACCCCTTTTTATTGTTAAATTTCTGACTCCACCAGGGACGTACAGGTTTTTCTGCCAACCTAGGTCAAACTCAGGTCGAAGCTGGTAAAGTGGGGAATCTTCCTCGCCGTGATTCTTCCATTCAGCCAATCACAGATAAGTGTTTTGGGCATGCGCAGAACAGGAGACTCATGGCGGGGAAAAGGGGGCTCTTTAATTTTTTTCCTTTTTTTGTATACAAAGTGACGGCCATACATATAAATGGCACACATATCTGCGCAAATCACGCCTCTGTCAGATCACTGCTTTGTGACAACGTGGCTATGTAGCTGTTACGTTAAATAAAACACACAAAAAAGGAACATGCACTCCCATTCCTGCCATAAAACAACAGCCAATCGGGAACAAGGGCAAAAGAGGCACCTTGCTGATCCTGCAGAGGTGGAATGACCTCAGCTGGCGTGGGGAGTGATTGGAATCAACCTAGGTACTGGTCCCATGTTAACCTTAGGTCAATCCTAGGACGATTCTGCAAGTGAGGAATCGACCAAAGAGTCTTAAATTCAGTTAAATATTTGAGAATAAGCCTGACTGGACAAAAGAACACACTTTAATTATAATTTTTATTGCATTCATATATATATTGCATCCATATATATATTGCATCCATATATATATATATATATATAGAGAGAGAGAGAGAGAGAGAGAGAGAGAGAAAGAGAGAGAGAGAGAGAGAGAGAGAGAGAGAGAGAGAGAGAGAGAGAGAGAGAATTATAAGATGACATGGATGAAGATACAAGAGGAATTGCAAAGATGGTCCAAATTAAAAAATTCATGTCCAGGAAGAATTTCCCCTGTAAAAATAAATGCATTGCCAAAGCGAATTTTTTTATTCCATAATGTTACCAATTGATATGCAAGAGAGAAAACTCTGAAGAAATTGTAGAAAAAAAATATACAAGTTTATATGAAGCAACAAAAGCCAAGAATCAGATTTAAAGTTTTACAGCACGAGAAAAATGGAGGAGGTTGAGCAGTATTTAATGTTAATTTCTTTTACTAAGCAGTAGGTCTGGTTGGGATTACAGATTGGATTAGAAACCCAGACCAGAGAGTGATCAATTAGAAATAGCAGATCTGGAAAAAGCTCTACATAATTGCTTATGGACAGAAAAATTAATGAAAAAAATACAGTACAAAATGGAAGTCATGTAATCAGAGATGGATGGTTTAAAATTTGGGAAGCTACATGAAAAAGAACTAGCCCTCTAATGTCTCCTCTAATGCCAGCTATAAAAGCTTCTTATGATAAGAATGTGATGAAAAATACTGATTTTATAACATATGAAGATATGATGGACATTCAAGGAGGAATTAAACCTTGGCAAAAAAAAGAGATGAAGGCAAAAAGATACAATGGCTATTATATTTTTAACTATTTCCAAGACTAAGAAAGGAACTTAATACAGCAAGACATTAATAACGGGACTGACAGAATTTGAAAAAGAGATGACGCAGCAAAAAGAACATTTACTAGGATGAATTATGAACTATTGCTAGGAAAATTGGTTCCTCTACCTTGAAAAACAGTTCCTCAGAGCCTTGAATCAATTCTCCATAGACTGTAATGGTGCCAAAAAAATAAGCCAAAAGAAAACATTTACCATTATGGCTATTCAACTTTTTCCAGCTTTACCGAAAAATTTCAGTTCCAATAAACTTGAATCTGGAAAGTACTGTGAAAAAAAATGATACACATCCCTATTTGTAAATTATTTCTAACGTATCTTTTCTATTGTTGTCAGTCTGTTTCCTTGGTCCTGTTGGACTGTGTTGTGGCATCTGTGTGGAGCAGCATTGATTCCTTCCTGCTCTCCTCTCCCCACTCCCATCCAATTAAGCACATGAGCGGGGGGTTTGATTGAGGAACACTATGAGCTGCCTCTTTTATTTTACATCTCTTTTATTCCATATTTATTTTTCTTTGGCCCGTTACACATCAGTGTGGCCCTTTCCGCTTGGGTAATAGCAAAGCCCTATGGGCCGGCAAAGCGCCCGTCCCTAGGGGGAGCTGTTTGCATCAGAGAGGCGCACAGCCCGCACCTTCGCTCCCCCCCAGTGGCGCGAAGCCGCTGTTTCCCAAAAACCTTGCTCGCTGCCATGCGAACTGCAGTGGCTGGAAGGCGCCACCCCCCCCTTTCCCAAACGCCTTACCGTGTCGTCCGGCCTCCGGCGCATCGCACAGGCAGGGGACACGCCCCCGCCCTACGACTTCCGAACTGTCGCGCAGGGCAAGGGGGGCGTGTCCCCTGGCCTGTGCGATGCGCCGGTGTCCAGAGGACATGGTAAGGTATTTGGGGGACGGCGCAGCCAGTGCAGAGGCTGCGCCGTCTTCCCCACTGCAACCGGGACCATTCGTGCGAACAGTCCCGGGGGGGTTGGGTTGGCGTCATGTACGCCGACCCAACCCCTAGCGTGGCCATGAGGAAATGGCCTGTGTTTCCTGCCACAAGCAGCCTTTTGCTTTGGATCAGATTTTTAATTTCCCAACAGTTTCAATATATGATGTGGGCTAGTTTTTCCCTTATGCCACTGCTCTGAAGTGACCTTGCTTTTTCAAGGGGAAGCCCCACGTTTTAAGGAAAAGCTGGGAAAAACCTGGACTTTTTTTCACTTCACAGGGAGAGCATAGTAAATCTACGCCTCCTTCAGGTTTTTCCTCCTTCCCTTCTTCTCCTTTTCCCCACCTAAAACAGTGTATTTTTACTCTTGCACCATCCCAATCTCCTCCCATTTTTCCAGCAGACCCTTTTCTCTTCTCTTCTCCTCCAACCTCCTTTTTGTTCTGCGCTTTGGTTGAGTGGCTTCCAGTGGATTTTTTTAAAAATTTGTAATTCATTGATGCATCAATGCATTAATAAAGTGAAAAATGTGCCGAATATCTGTGAACTGCAACCATAAAACCTGTTTGTCTGGGGATCTTGGGATACATGCTGGTTTCTGCCAACTCTGTAGAGCTTGTTGCTTGCCATGTCTGCTCCAACTTGGTAGGGGGGTTGGATCCCAGCAATCCGCACTCGAAACCCTTTGTTCAACTTGTGACCACCAGTGGATAACTACATAAATACTACATGAGTACTTGTTTTGTGAAATCTACTCTGATTGGGAGTTTTTAATGTCTCTGGCAAGTTTCTGGCACTGCCATTCCTGTTGGTAGAATGGCTCAACCCCTTGCCAGGTTTCTCCATGCTTGTTTGTGATCCCAGCAGAGAAAGATCCCATCTTGTTTGTGATCCCAGCAAGATAATGGCATTGAGGTTTTTGCTGCCTTCTTCACCCATGGCATAGAATCCAACATTTCCCACTGATGGTACCATCAATGTATTAATGTATCAATATATTAATGTTACATTTCTTTGAATATGATTAATACATTTTTGTACCCTCCCCCCACATCACACACAAACAGACTTCAGGTAAAGAGTGCTAGAAGTCATATGAAGGGAGAGGAAAGGGTGCATGTGCTGCAGGACACTGATCCATGCAGATGCAATACAACTTCCCAATCTAATTCCCCATGCAAATTTTTTCTTGAAGAATCTAATCTTTTGGTTCCACATTGCGCATTGAACAACTGGAACTTGCCTGTTCCTGCATAGTGCAGGAAGAATCAAAGGACTTACTTGTATTAGGCATCTGTACTTCAGGGCTTATTCATCTTCCTATGGACCTTATCTTTCTGGATGTTCGATAGTATGTTTTATACAGCTGCTTCCTGTATTGTGTCTTGTATGTTGTTCATTACTATAGAGTGGTTACTAATGTATTTTTTTCATCACATTAGCACTAATTTTTCACTGATTGAACTGTGCACTATATTTTGATTGATGTTGGTCTTTCAAAAGCCATAGTAGTGTAATAGGTTCTGCTCATTTTTGTTTTAGATCAGTTCAGTACTAGAATCCAGGCCCATAGAGTTTGTTCTCCTCTCTGTTTGGGATTGGCATAGCCAAATTCCAGTCCAGCCTATCTTGATTAGTTGGTGGTTGGTTTGCCTTAATTCAATCCTAACAGCAGAACTTTTTTTGCCACTTTGGGAGAATTCCGTTTGTCGATCGACTTTATAGTTGTGAGTCAGGGAGCCTTGACACCTTGCCCCATTGTCTACTGAACTGTCCAGAATTTCATAGGCATAGGCATAGGAACAGGCATAGGCAGAATTTCATAGGCATAGGCATACGCATAGGAATTTCACACCCATGTTTGTCTCTCTCTTTTTAAAGTAGCTGGTTAGCTTTCCAGTCCATTGTAAGCTTCAGATCCTCTTGGATGGAAGTTATCATAACACTACTTGGCAGTTGGCAAGTTTTGTTTCCTATGTAATCAGACTTAATACTTAGTTAGGTCTGGGCAACCTGGTGCACAAGAAGAAGAGGAGGAGGAGGAGTTTGGATTTATATCCCACCTTTCTCTCGTGTAAGGAGACTCAAGGTGGCTTACAAGCTCCTTTTCCTTCCTCTCTGTACAACAGACACCTTGTGAGGTAGGTGAGGCTGAGAGAGTTCCGAAGAACTGTGACTAGCCCAAGGTCACTCAGGAGAAATGTAGTAGTGCAGAAACACATCTAGTGCTAAAGGTGTATTGTTGTTGTTGTTACTCATTTGCCTTAATGCCCCTTGCTGGGGTCATCAAATGTCAGCTGCAACTTGACAGCACAGTACGCACGCATCTCTTCTCAACTCTTCCTCCTTCTTCCTTACCCTTCTTTAATTTTCTGTAAAAAATAGGTAAATGACTTTTTTGTTCTCCTTGTATCTGAAGTTAGCTCTGTCTCATGAAAATTCATGCTAGGATAAATGTTGTTAAGATACAGTATGATGCAGTATGTTAAGATACAGTATGATGCAGATACAGTATGATGCAGTAGCTAAGAGCAAGTGGACTCTAATCTGGAAAACGGGGTTTAATTCTCCAGTCCTCCACATGAGCAGCAGACTTTTATCTGATGAACCAGATTTGTTTCTCCACTCCTACATTCCTACTGGGTGACCTTGGGCTAGACACTGTTCATTCAAAACACTCTCAGCCCCACCTACCTCACAAGGTGTCTGTTGAGGAGAAAGGCAAACATGTTTGTAAGACTCTTTGAGCCTCCTTACAAGAGAGAAGCAGGGTATAAATCCAAACTCTTCTTGTTGTTTTGCTACGATAATTTTGCTACAATAGTCTAACATGGCTGCTCCACTACAATGAACTATTGTGCCATAAAAAAGGTAATGAAAAATGTGGTAAGACCTACCCAAAACATCTGAAGAAAAGATAAGAGAATTGGTTCAGATGTCACTATGCATTCGAATATATCAAAGAAGACAAATTATTTTTGTAGGACAGAGAGAGGACATTTGTAGAAGATCTACTGAAGTCTTCAAAGCAAGTGGTATGAAGTTTCTTATGCATTCGCCTCCTCCCCCTGCACCACCTGTGAAGGCTGAGATCTGGCCTTTAAGAACGACAAATTGGAACTTGACAGCTATGGGAAGAAAATGTCATTTCTTTGCTGCAAGGGGTGGGGTTTTGAGTATTACCTACTGTCATCTGAAGTGCTCATTAGCAACTATCAGCCAGAATGACTGACACGATAGTCCTAGCCTCCCAAACAATCATGACTTGGTTGACTTAGCAGAGGCATTTATTGCTTCTTTTGGTTTGAAACCCTCTCTCCATACATGCACATTTTATATTCCAGTAAAGTTTTCAGAGTGGTGGGTGGAAAAGAGCAGATCCCAAGGAATAGCCTTCTTGTCAGGAGAACAGAAAGATCAGGGGGACAACCAATGACATATAACCAATGTGCTGCCTGATGCTTATCGGAGCATTAATAGAACAATTAGTTTGCAGCTCTTTTAAATCTTGGATATGTGTAGAGGTGATTTATATGCAATTAAAGTGTACTTTAACTCACAATAGATGACCTACTTCAAGAGTCTCTGAATGAGACTGCATAAAATTCAGATTCATTGACAGAAGTTATGAAATGGGTATATAAGGGAAGGACAGACTATTATCTTGATGAGGCAGAAAAGATGCAGTATTTTGTCTTACAAATTAAAAATGCTGCTTCTATCACTATTTCCTCAGAAAAAAAATGCGCACACCCTGGCCAACCAGTGTCAGCAGAGCTGATTTAGGATTTAGCTAGTCAAGACTCACTCATCTCTCTGCCTTTTACTTAAGTGAGTCAGATAAGTATCTGGGAGACTCAGGTTTTAATCCCCACTCATTCCATGGAAGTTCATTGGGTGACAGGCCAATCATACACTCTCAACCTAACCTACCTCGCAGGGTTGCTGTGAGGATAAAACGGAGAAGAGGAGAATGATGTAAGCCACTCTGGGTCTCCATTGTGAATAAAGGTGGGATATAAATGAATACTTTAAAAATCCATAAATTTGTAAAATCTTGTCTTCCCTCCAGTGAGCTCAGAGTAGCATACGTTATTCTCATCTGCTCCATTTTATACAACCCTGTTTTAGTCTGATTGGCCTAAGTTCACCTAGTGAGCTTTCATAGCTGAATGAAGAGTTGAATGTGGGCCTTCCCCAGGGGCAAAGCAAGGGGAACTGCGCCCAGGGCACTGTGCACCCACGCCCCGCCACACCCCTGCCACGCCTCTGCCTGCCCCTGAAATGCCCCCCTGCATGCCCTGGCCATGCCCCCACACAGGCCTGCGCTTGGGACATTGCAACCCCCCCGCCCCGTTGGTACTACGCCACTAGTCTTCCCAGCCAAGTACTCTAATCACTACACTATACTGCTTTATGAGCCTAATTGTGGGGATTTTTAATTATTTATTTACATGTTTATACTGACATTCTTGGAAAAATAGCTCCCCTTTTTCCGTTTTTGCTGCCATCTTTTCCTCTTCTACCTAAGGCAGTTTTCTTTTTAACATTCTTTTTTGAAGGATCCTGTTCTTCTGGTAGCCACTTAAGCCTTAAGCCTTTCTCTCTTATCTGATATTTAAGGCACAGTATGGCCTGGTCATGAAGTTTCAGTCTCATTTGAGCAGAGTTAGTACTTTTTTCCTCTCCGAATCTTTAACTTCCTCCTTTGTTGTCTTGAAGTCTTCTTTCAGCTGTACAACTTTAAAAAAATCATTCTTGATCTCTTTACACTCTTTTAAAAATTCAACCATTGTTGCTGATAGATTTCCCAGTTCTTTACTTGGGATATTTTCAGTACTGGTTTTTAGGAAGTCTATTTCAGATTGCAAAGTCTGTATATTAACAAAGATAGCTTTCACATTTCCACATAACTCCATTATTTCCAAATAAACTTATCCTTTCCTGGTTGAGGCCATTATGTCTCTGATGTGTCCTTATTTCTCTTTTGCCTCTTATGTAATTTATAATTTATAATTCCATAAAAATCTGTTAGCAGCCAAAATATCTGCAACATCTCTGTTGGCCACTAGATGTCACTGCAAACAGTCACCTACAAACAATAGTAAATACTGTGGAAGGCTTTCACGGCCGGATTCAACTGGTTCTGGTGGGTTTTCCGGGCTGTGTGGCTGTGGTCTGGTGGATCTTGTTCCTAACGTTTCGCCTGCATCTGTGGCTGGCATCTTCAGAGGTGAACTCTTCATACACCTCTGAAGATGGCTAATAGATTAAAACATACAAATTAAAATCTCATCTTAAAAGATATTTAAACCAACATATAAATATATTCTTAAAACAATTCAAAATCAGAGCGTAAAATAAGTATAGAAGATAAAACAGTAATTAAAACATGGGGGAATGCCAAGTGAAACAAAAAAGTCTTCACCTTCTAACTGAAGACAACAACAAACTTGTACAGACTAACTCCCTAGAGAAAGAGTTCCAGAGCTTTGGTGCTGAGGAAAACCTGTCCACGGTTGCCACCTGATAAATCTCAGGTAACGGGGCCACATATATCAGGGCCCCCAAAGATGACCACCGAGATCCAGTAGGTTCAAAAGGTTCAGAAGGCAGTCCTTCAAGTATGTTGGTCCAAAACTTCATAGGGCTTTAAATATTAGAACCAACAACTTTTATAATTAATCTTGTTCAGGAGATTGTCAACTTATAGATCCAGTCAGGTTCTTAAAATATCCACATTCATAAGGCCAAACTTTAATAGATTAATTATGAATCAACACAATCAAATAAAACTGAGCCTTCTTAAAAAATACCCTATATCATGTGAAGGGTTTCCTGCTCACCTTTTAAAGATGTCTATAGAGATGCGAGGGTATCCTGGAGACCACTTTTTCATCATCTGAGTATCAGAGTCCTTATTTTTTTTGGTTTCTTCTTTTGCTCTCTAGCTCAGGCATGCAGTTTATTTCAGAAGGAGAGAACTGCTCACAATCAACTGCCTATCATAAGTTGAACCTCTAGTGGTTTAGTTGTTTCTGGCCATGTTTGGAAGCATATATAATTCTGGCATGGGAAACCTGGCTACAGTCATTTGCAACTAGAACCATTCAATGCAGGCAGTTCAAAGTGTATCCCCGGGTATAAACTAAATATTCTTTTATATACACTGGGGAAAAAAGGCTATTGCAATAGCTATAATTTCTGGAAAACATTTTTAGTTAATCACAGTGGACAATGACACAATTTTACACATTCTGTGAACTGGCTACCAGCAATAATTTGTTTGTGTTTGAGAAACTGCCACTTTTCTTTTGTTGGTTCTTTCCATGCCAGGAGCAGCTTGACAGAACCTTCATCTCAAGCAACACCCTGCTTTCAAAGAGCTGCAATCTGCATTTACTTCTTACCAAAAAAAAAGGCCAGGTATCCAACGAAAACTTCACAGTACCACTGAATGCATAAGGTCAATGTAAGATAAAATAAAACAATCCCATTCTCCTTCCTATTATTGATGACAATAAACACCCTTCAGCCCAAAACAGGTTATCAAGAAGGGGATACCATTAATAGACGACACAATGAGCTGATGTTAACAACAATGGTCCCCATCGGTGGCAAGTGGTTGGGAGACCAGCAAACTGCTGACAGCAGGGGGATGCCTCAACCAAAAGCCCATTGGAACATCCCATTTATAGGCCCTGTGAAACTGGACAAGATCATACAGGGCCCTAATGTCAATAGACACCACCCAGGTTTGGTGAGGTTTAGTTCAGGGGGTCCAAAGTTATGGACTCCCAAAGGGGGTGCCCCTTCCCCATTGTTTCCAATGGGAGCTAATAGTAGATGGGGCTACCCTTTTGAGGGTCCCTGATGATACCACCCAGGTTTGGTGAAGTTTGGTTCAGGGGGTCCAACGTTATGGACCCCCAAAGTGGGTGCCCCCATCACCATTGCTTCCAATGGGAGCTAATAGAAGATGGGGCTACCCTTTTGAGTGTCCATAACTTTGGACCCCCCTGAACCACACTTCACCAAACCTGGGTGGTATCAGAAGGACAGTCTCCCAAAGATATCCTGAAAGTTTGGTGCTGTTAGCTTAAGAATTGCACCCCTGACAGCAGCCCCCCCCCCAAATTTCACCAGATTCTCCTTTTAAATCCACCCCATTCAGCATGGATTTAAAGGGATAATCTGAGGTCCCCAGTTTAAAAATTGAAAGTGATGCTGTTTCAGGGTGGGGCATAATCCACCCCAAAACAGCAACACTTTCAATGTTGCTTTAACTGGGGACCCCAGATTCTCCCTTTAAGGTGGATTTAAAAGGAGAATCTGAGCTCCCTAGTTTAAACACTATTGCAAGTGATGCTGTTTGGGGGTGGATTCCAGCATCACAGCGGCCGCCCATTGTGGGGGGGGGGGGGGCAGTGCAAAACTCAGATTTTGCACTGGGCTCCATTTTCCCTAGCTATGTCTCTGCCTGGAGGGGAGGGCAGAAGGGACTGCAGGCTGCCGGCTGGGAGCCCAGCCTGTGGGGGGGCGGGGGCAGGGGAGTCTGCCATCCCTGGCCTTGGAGAGCTGCGTTTATAAACACTGAGGCCAAGGGGTGGGGCTTGGGGAGGCATGGCCATGCCCCCAGGGGTGGGCGGAGGTGTGGCACCCTGACCCCCCACATTGAAAATCTAAACCTACGTCACTGTGCCCAGGTCCCTCAGATTCAAACCAAATTCATTAACTACATGGCCACACTGGCAGCTCACAAGCCAGTCTGCATTCTCATTCAGCCTCAGGATCAAAATGATCCAGCTGTTCTCTTGTATTTAAACCTGGATACTAGAGACATCAAACTTTTTTTAATGTATATTTGACTACTGAACCTGCACATCGGCATTTCAGAATATCTCTGTTGCAATAGTCCATTCTTTCATTGCCAGCATGTTTGATACAACAGCAGCATGCAAGTCTGATCGCTGTCTTCAAAAGCTATGTTCTCCACACAAGCCTTATAGAATGAGCAGAGAAGCACCAAACAAGCACTGCGAAGGTTTTTTTATAGAAAAAGTCAAATGGAATATGCTTGGCTGCTTTGCCATGAAACTGACTGTTCATGTCCGTTATATTCACCAGATCACACCTTAAATTGTTTAATGTTATTCAGAAACAGAATGATTTGATCAGTTGCTGCTTTCAAGCACAACTGAAAGATTTACATCATCTGTCCCTTTACCTCGATTGCTTTTCCCTCTCCTTTGAATCACAAGGTGAATCAGTCCTTTTAAAAGAGTGCCACTTCTAACTCTGTCCTTTACTTCACAAGATCAAAGCATTTGGATATTTAGCAATGTCAACAGAATGTGAGGGGCTCTGTCTTAATAAATACATGTTCAGGTTGGGAAAGGTTGAACCAAGAGCAAGTCCCTGTCTTTTTTATGGAAAGGTCTTCAATAGACTCTTTATCAGAGTGAGTTCAGTTGCCTAGATTGTGCCAATTCTTACACATGCTTGCATTTTTCCCAGGAAAAGTACAGGCCCTCTAACAAAAGACGAATCTTTACTTTGGCAGCCCCAAAGCTCATTAATAATTAATTTAAATAACCTCAAGTCTAATGCTGATTACAACTTAGCTTGCAAACATTTGTACCCTTCTTTGGGAATAAGCCCAGTTGAACTCAGTGGTACCCTGTTTCCCCGAATATAAGACATCCCCTAAAAATAAGACATAGTAGAGGTTTTGCTGAAGTGCGAAATATAAGGCATCCCCCAAAAGTAAGACATAGCAAAGTTTTTGTTTGGAAGCATGCCCGACGAACAGAACACAGAAAAATAAGACATCCCCTGAAAATAAGATATAGTGCATCTTTGGGAGCAAAAATTAATATAAGACACTGTCCTATATTCAGGGAAACACGGTATATATTAGGGGGATGAACCATTTTTTTCTGGTATACTTTTAATTTAGTTTTTCTATGTCTGAAATTTTTTTGTAAAGCTGAAAAAATCCAAATACTCATACCAATAAATTGATTTTTAATGGCTTTTTTGACAGCTGGGTGGGGGGAGGGTTTCAAAGTAGAGATATCAAATTGGCAGCATAGCTGTGGATGACATTCCTTAGAATAAAAACCAAGTTTGGTGAAATTTAGGTCTGGGGCCTCAATTTCATGGGCTCCCCAAGGGGACTCAGATATATCTGGTCTGAATATTCCCCCCAAAATATCTTATGTATGTATTTGGGTATATTCGGGTATCCAGAATGATATTCATGATTCTCAGGAATACTGGTATCCTTATCCGGCATATTTCTGTAAATATTTGGGAATATCCAATATGGGTGTTTTCAGTATCCCAAGAGGTTGACCAGTCCCAGGTATTTGCATTCAAACCAAGCCTTCTACCACTGAGTTCTGACCTCTCTCCAATTCAAACCATGGCAGTCCAGTCAGAAAGGTCTACTTTAGTGCCAGTTAATCGGATAATGTCTGGATCATTGCACTGAAGTATCATAACAATCCTGGTTAAAAAAGCACAGACAAGAAACCCTTCAATACACATTCTGGTTGTTGTTAATGTAATCCTAAGCAGTCACAAAGACACTGCACTGCAGGGATATTTGTTACTTCAGCTCCAGCAGTCCAATGCAAACATCTTTATTTGGTACCACTGAACTACATCAGTTGCAAAAGGAATAGCAGCTGCTGCTCAGGCTGGTGTAGGGTTCCCTCACCAGTAACCGTTCATTCTGGTTTTACTGCAGCAGCATTAAGGCATTCCCATCAAACTATATGAGTTACTTTACTGTTGTTATGCTATGAAGCATGTTGCAGAATTAGCCTATGAATGTTTTAATTACAGGTATGATCGAGCCTACCTTAGGCATTTTAAGACCCATTGATTTCATTGGGAGAGATTTAAGCATATGTTTAACGCCTCCCTGAAAATCAATGGGACTTCAAGGTGCTTAACTGTGGTTGGATCTTACCTATAGTTTCAATTGAATGCAACAGTTTAATGGGTTTGTGCATCACAGCCAGAATCGCTGATAGTACAAATAATGTTAATGAAAGGATTAATTAATGTATAAGTCTCACCAAAGTCAATAGCCTTGTGCCACTTCATGTATTTCATCAGCATTCATTAATGAACATCAAGGAAGGGAAAAATCATGAATGATTATAATGAGGTAGGTAGATTGGGCATAGCAATAGGGAGGCTACATCTGCCCCATCCAAAATGATAGAGCAGACATAAAAATGGGTCAGCACATCATAGGGTGCAAGAGGTAACATGATAATAAGAAACATAAGTTTGAAAAATGACCTGAAAGCCAAATGAACGACATTTCTTAAAGGAACCATAAATATAGATAGGTTAAGAAGGTGATAAATCATCAAAAGGGAAAAGAAGAAAGTTTAAAGACCAAAAGCATTCCAGCTTACATCTCAAGGTAAGGCAAGACAGTAATCAAGCAGAGTTTGGAATTGGCCTGTAGGGAACATTTTCCCTTCCTTTTATTTCCAAATATTTCTTTCTTCTTTTTTTGCTCGAGAATATGGTGCATTTTTTGCCAGAAATTTTCAATGGCAGGTTTCATCTCTTCAGCTGTGCACGCTGTTGGGATGTGACTGTTCGTTCAGGAAAGTGCTATTATTATAGAATATCAGGATAACAGAATCTCAGAAATAATTCACTATTATTTGGAGAAAGTGACAGTTTTGGAGATTTACATTTTGTTTCCTGAAGTGAGATGGACATTCTATAGAATAATCCACAAAAGAAGAAAAATAAGACATCTCCGTTTGTTATGTTCCTCTCAAAACCTGACTTCAGGCTTATTTCCAGAATGTTAAAACCTGAGATTTTGGAATGCTTCACTAAGGCAGATTCTGCAAGGGTGAAAAACAGTGCTCCTGGAATGGTAAAAACACCATTCCAGGGTGCTGTTTGCATGGCTGCCGCCTCTGAACCGAGGCAGCGCCGTGCTTTTCCCAGGGAAACGCTGTTTCCCTGCCGGCGCCGCTTTTTGGGGCCTCCATTTTCCCTCACACTCACTTTCTCTCCTTGCCAAGCTCCACAGGGACGGGGAGGCATGCCCACGCTGCCCTTTGACCCCTTCATATATGCCAGTGGAACACCACTGCTCCCGCCCATGTGGAATCCACCAAAGTATGGGGGCCAATAATTATAGAATGTTCAAATTCTACCACTTTATCAACAGCTTTCTTCCAAGGCATTAAATTCCCTCCCAGAGATCCACAGCTATTCCTGCTACTTCCACAAAGACCTGTTCCCTATCACTGATGTTACCTGAGCTCCATCAAATATAAGTGCTGACTAACTGAACCATTTATTTTACTATATATGTTATATAATTCTATCAACCTCTCCCACAAAGAACCAACCCCCCAAATATCAGTCCCAGTTGAGCAACAAATTGAACATGCACTGCAACTAGATTTTTTTTCTTTTTGCCAGCAAGTCACTGTTGACTTTTGGTGACCCTGAAGGGTTTTCAAGGCAAGAAACAAGCAGAGGTGGTTGGCCATTGCCTGCACCCATGTCATGCCCCTGGTATTCCTTGAAGGTCTCCCATCCAAACAATTGCCAGGGTCAAACTTGAGAGTGCGTGACTGATCCAAGGTCACGCAGCAACCTTCCATGGCAGAGTGGGTATTCAAACTTGGGTTTCCCAGATCCAACATCTTAACCACTATACCAACCAGGTATACAGTGAACCAATGTCCAGTTGTTCCTCTGCATACAGACTTTCAATTTTTCAGGAACAAACATTGTTCTATAACCTTTTCCTTCACAAATCTATGCTGACCAATCTCTTGAATTATTCTCTAAAAGGCTGTACGGTCCAAGCACCGAGCACACCAGATCATGGCTGACATCAGTGCAACACTGACATAGCTATTTAAATATCCTGTGCACTCAAAGCAGAGAAAAATAATGCCAAAAAGACACCACCTCAAGAAGTTGAGAACATAGCAACTGCACTGGACTTCACAGTGACACTACCAACAGTGTCAACTCATGGGGGGTCATGTCAATGACACACCCATGGTATGGAAGCAACTAACCCACACCTGGAAGTGGCCATACATCACTGCAGATGAGGTTTCAAACACCTTTGCACAAAGGCAGGTCATTTGGAAATGCAGAAACACAGGGAAGAAAGCACTTCAACTGTGATACCCCCAGAATCTTTACAGTTCACCAGGCAGAGGAAATGTAGAAAACGTACACACATACAATTCACATATATGCACATCAAAATCAGCTACGCAGTCTTGAGACAGCCTACTTCTTAAAAGATCAGTTTCCCTCTGAAAGCTGAGAAGAGGAAACTGCAGAGTTGCTGCCCCCATGGAAAAGGCCCAAATTTTGGTAATACCCTGAGCTATAGCCAAAATAGGGCCAGTGGGTATACCACTCTGCCTAGGGTTGGTTTAATCTTAGAGCTTTTCAAAACAGCACACTCTTTTAAAAACCTGGCATTAGTTTGTAACATCAGCTCCCATTTAATGCTTTAATTTTTTTTAGAATGCAAGCATTTCTAGTTAAAGTGAGTGCCTCCCCATCCCCAGTTGTTCTTGAAACTACTTATATAATTCATTGAAGGTTACCCCTGATTACCTTACAATTCATTAGTGATTCAGGGGTTGAGGTCAACTGGTGTTGTACCATAAACACTTTTTCGACTGGGCAGGTGTCCATGCTTCTGGTTGTTTTGTAAGTGGTTTACTTTGCTTTTGACTCTAATCTTTTCTTATTGTCCTGTATTAGAAATGCTTTGGAGAACCAGACAGATAGAATTCACTGAGCTGTTCCTTGGTGATGCAAGGGCAGAGTTTCATTCCTTTAGTTCCTTCTTTGGCCCCTTTCAAAATCCCTAGTGATAACTGTGCACCCTCTCCACTTATAGGGCTGCTATGATGGCTGCTTGTAAAAAAACAAAACCTTCATTTTGTCCTCTCTTTGAATTTACAATTGCCCAGGTTTGGTTCAGACACAATATGAAATCACGGCTTAATTTAACTGTGACTGGGAAAGCAGGATTCATCACACACTTAAATCATGGCAAGTTTAATTTCTGTACAACCTGGAAGGGGCATTATCAGAGAACAGACCAGAGTTAAGCAAAATCAAAAGCTTGCAATTGTTAATAAACCATCTTCGAATCCTGGTTTTGGATCCTGGTTTGATAGATCCTAACTAGCCATACTTAGTGGAGGCACTGCATTCAGACACCAACCATATTAAGGCCCACTCCGCACGGGCCAGGGAAGCGGATGCACACTGGGGTAAATTACCCCAGTGCAGCCCCAAGGCCGTTCGCACACTTCCGTGTGGATGGCCCCGGAGCTGCCGCAACAGGCAGAAGCACCTTCGCATGGAGGCGCGTCCTTCTTGTTTTTAGACGTACCTTCTCTTTCCTGCGAAGCTCTGCAGGGACAAGGGGACACGCCCCCATGGCCATGGCAATGCCTCGGGGGTTGGAGGGCAGGAGGTGTGACCAGAGGCGGACCACCCATTGGGCAGAAGGGGCAGCTGCCTTGGGCATAGAAATTGTGCGTCACGTGATGGGCGACAAAATGTCTGAGCGGCCCCACCCACTCTGGCCGGCCGAGCAGCCTGCAGGCTGAGTTACACTTCCCCTGCCTGGCTCTGCCTGCTGGCGCCGCCCACAAGCTGAAGGAACGCCGGGAACCAGACTACCACTCTCCCCTCCAAGTGAGCGGTGAGGGTACTCTGCTGCACTCCGCTGGGGGCCCCGGCTGGTGAGCTTGTCCCCGGGCTGTCTGTGCCGGCAGCCAGCAGACTGGCCATTGAGGAAGTGCGCAGCTGAGTGCGGAGACCGGGGAGGAGGCAGACTCGAGTCCACACACAGTTCTGGAAGGGCAAAAAGCCTTCAGGCTGCTGCCGGTGCTCCTGCTGTTTTCCTTGGACTTTGAACAAACTCGGGGGGGAGGGGTGCTGGTGGAACAGGTTTCCACCCCCTCTGAGCCGCTTGGGGATTGCGTCAAGTAAGTTGGAGAGGAGGATCCTCCTGGAAATGAAAACTTACCAAAAAACCCCCGTAAACCCCTGCTTCGAAGCTCATCTCTCTGCACTCGCTCCTCCCCTCCTCCCTCCCTCCTCCTCCCTGCTCTGTTTTGAAACGGGATACAGGCTCCAGCCACTGCCTTTCGCCAGGGCTTTATCACCTTCTGCCCAGCTCCGATGCTCACCAGCCGCAGCAAGAGGGCTGCTGCCTCGGGCTGGGAGCCCCAGCCGGTGAGCTTGTCCCCACCGAAGCTGTCCTTTCAGGCCGCCCGGCCGCCGAGGTGAGCGCTCAGCCGAGTGCGGAGGAGGAGGCGGAGGACCGAGGCGCTCTTGCTGTGGCTGGTGCGCATCAGAGCTGGGCAGAAGGTGATAAAGCCCTGGCAAAAGGCAGCGGCTGGAGCCTGGATCCCGTTTCAAAACAGAGTAGGGAGGAGGGGGAGGAGGGGAGGAGCGAGCGCGGAGAGACGAGCTTCAAAGCAGGGGTGGGGGGTTGGTAAGTTTTCATTTCCAGGAGGATCCTCCTCTCCAACTTACTTGACGTAATCCCCAAGCGGCTCGGAGGGGATGGAAACCTGTTCCACCGGCACCCCTCCCCCCCCCATTTGTTCGAAGTCCAAGGAAAACAGCAGGAGCACCGGCAGCAGCCTGAAGGCTTTTTGCCCTTCCAGGCTGAAGGTCTTATCTGTGAGGGGGGGGGGCACCAGACTCAGGTTTTGCCCAGGGCTCAGGTTTGCCTAGGTACGCCACTGGGTGTGACTCCTTGTCCCTGCGAAGCTGCGCGGGGAGAGAAGGTAAGTTGAAAAGAGAAAAGGACATGCCTAAAAAGGAGTTTCAAAAACACCATTTCATCACTGGTTTGGGTGGGGGGAAGCACAGTGCTGCCTTGTTTCGGAGGCAGCAACCGTGCAAAGTTCTCCCCCCAATCGGTGTTTTTACGAGACCTGCACTGATGTTTTTGGCCCGTGTGGAGTGGGCCTTAGTCTAATTAAATGTTGTTTTTGCGTGATGTCGAAGTCATAGTGATTATAGTGAGAATAGATACACACAGAGCCAAATTTGCTATCTGAAATAAGGAGAGATAAAGGGAGACTCAGCCATGCTTCACATTTGTGGCTGTCAAGACAATTGGGTAGAAAGCCCCAAACACAACAAACCCATTGTTTTTAAACATGGATTCAAAATATGTTCATGGTAGACCAGCAATGTCAATGGTTTGTTAGGAGTTCTCTAGACCACTGGGCTTTTCACCTCAAAATGGCTTTTGCCTTCTTCCTCAAATAAAATATCATTTCAGTGGTGCTTGATGCAGTAACAACATATGTTCCTAAAAACAGTGAAATTATCAGCGAGGGTTTGTTTAGAAATCTTATAGGCTCTACTCAGGGATGCAAAAACAAAAGAGTTTAATGGTCTGGTATACCTTCCTTCTCCATTTGTACCCTTCACTCACAGAGCTCACCTTGATGAATAATCTCTGCTCAAAGGCAGCACAATTGCAAATATGCCCTAGGTTGGAGTAAAGTTACAAAATCAAAGCTGCTTTCATAAAAATCAGCAGAGCACTACTATATTGTTTCCAGCATCACAATTCAGAACAAGCACTAAGGGATGTGTCATGGCCCTTCTATTTTCTCTCTCTCTTTTTTCATTGGGACTTTATATGCTTCAAATTCTTCCATCTCTTTGGAGATGTTAAGTCAACCATTTCAAGAGCTTTAGAATTTGGTTTGCTTAGGTACACCACATTCCAGGATCTGGAAAATAACATGAGACATGAGGCTGCGGTTTATACCAGCAACTATCCAAATATATTAAAAATAGACTCTGATATACACTGTCCACCTAGCATACTAAATGGAAGTGCACAGCCTGCCATCTAGTGCAAGCAATAAGAAAAATTCACTAAGCTAACAAGAGCCTATTCAAATCTTGCATTATTCCTGTAAAGCAGCTATTCTTGACACTGTGGAAGGGGATGAGCATTAAAACAATCAACAACACAAATGTGGCCCAGAGAAGCTAAAAAATGCCCCTCATAAAAGCTCCTAGGGCAGGGAATTGTCTTTCAATTTTTAAAAATTATCACTTCAAGGTTTGCACTGTAAAGCACTATATGTTACTGGCCCAATCTTATGCATTCTTACTCCAAAGAAAGTCTACCTATGTAAGAAGTAGGAGCCCTTCTCCCATTAAGTGTGCCATGGAGGAATGGGGGCCAAAGACTGGAATAAGAACAAGACTCTGGTCCCCCTTGCAGAGTTCTGGGATCCATCTTGTGTGTCAAGCCTGGGCAGGAAGACTGCCCCTCCCCCTCCCTTGCATGCCACCCTCACTTCCTCCCCTTCCCTTGCATGCCAACCCTCCCCCTCCTTCCCCTCCCCCTTCCTCCGCTAGGGTGGGTTGACCATGTCCAGATGCCGGGCGCCTCCCTCCCCTCCTTTGCATGCGACCCCTCTCTCCCCTCCCCCTTCCTCCGCTAGGGTGGGTGGGCTATGTTCAGATGCTGGGCCCCTCCCTCCCCTCTTTTGCATGCCACCCCTCCCCCTCCCTCCCCTCCCCTTTCCTCCACTAGGTTGGGTTGGCCATGTCCAGATGCTGGGGCCCCTCCCCCTCACTCCCTCCCCTGAAATATCCAGTGATTTAGGCAAATGAAAAGAAAGACCCCAAAGCTTGTTTCTGCCTCTTCATTTGATTGTGGACATCTAGGCTTTAAAGAATCTATAGGAGAGGTGAGAGTGTGGGACAGACTAGGCATGGTTCAGTTCAGACAGTTGCCTCAGAATCTTCCTCTCGTCCCCCCCCCCCCCCAAAAAAAATCCACCGCTCAAACAAGGCTGTGGTAGCTTTGATTTCTAGGGAAGTCCCCGGGTTTGTTTCGGACTTGTGTATTGGGATCTTAACTGTGGACACAATCCAGCTTTTGTGAAACATCTTTAAGTAGTGCCATTTCCAGTAGGAAGGATTTAAGGGCATGGCTCATTCTTTCACTGATATCAAAGAGACTTTCAATTGCTTACTTGTGGTGGGACTGAGCCCAATATTTGTACTCACAATTGTACAATTGTATAATGTACAAAAAAGACTGGCCAATGAACTTTTCCCCAGGCCCTAAGGCTGGAAAATTGGGCTAGCTCACCCCCACTGTTTCATCCTAAGGTGATTCAACCGGTGCTCCCAGCAGATCATTACTTATCCTAGCTGCACCCATCCCAACAATGAATCAATATTTAATAAAATAATCCAGGCATTCTCTTGAGTCCTGAAAACTCACCAAGCCTCTCCTATCATTTTGTTTGAATCCTGGAAACGCAATCTCTGGCTTTCCTGCCAGTTTACCCCATACCATCTCAGAACCCATTCTGGAATATAAATATTGTCCTTCAGCCATTGTGTGTATGTGCTGAATCTGTTCATGCACCCCCACTTGAATGTGGCCTTTTCCTTTTGCTCCTGGAAATGCTGGTTGTTTTTCTCTTCAGCACTGCTTTCATAAGAACATAAGAACATAAGAACAAGCCAGCTGGATCAGACCAGAGTCCATCTAGTCCAGCTCTCTGCTACTCGCAGTGGCCCACCAGGTGCCTTTAGGAGCTCACATGTAGGATGTGAAAGCAATGGACTTCTGTGGCTGTTGCTCCTGATCACCTGGTCTGTTAAGGCATTTGCAATCTGAGATCAAGGAGGATCAAGATTGGTAGCCATAAATCGACTTCTCCTCCATAAATCTGTCCAAGCCCCTTTTAAAACTATCCAGGTTAGTAGCCATCACCACCTCCAGTGGCAGCATATTCCAAACACCAATCACACGTTGCGTGAAGAAGTGTTTCCTTTTATTAGTTCTAATTCTTCCCCCCAGCATTTTCAATGGATGCCCCCTGGTTCTAGTATTGTGAGAAAGAGAGAAAAATTTCTCTCTGTCAACATTTTCTACCCCATGCATACATTTTTGTAGACTTCAATCATTATCCCCCCCTCAGCTTGCAGCCTCCTCTCCAAATCTAGTAAGAGTCTCCAAACGCTGCAGCCTCTCCCTCATAGGGAAGGTGCTCCAGTCCCTCAATCATCCTTTTTTGTTGCCCTTCTCCTGCACTTTTTCTATCTCCCTCAATATCCTTTTTTTGAGATGTGGCTACCACTGTGAGACTGGACACAAAGTACTCCAAAGTCTGCGGGTCACACTGCACTGCTTTTATATATATATGGGCATGACCAATCTTTTCCAGTTTTATTATCAATTCCTTTTCTAATGATCCCCAGCATAGAGTTTGCCTTTTTTACAGCTGCCATGCATTGAGTTGACATTCCCATGGAACTATCAACTAAGACGCCTAAATCCCTTTCCTGGTCTGTGACTGATGCCAGCACTGGACCCCTGCTTAGCGCAGGTGTATGTGAAGTTTGGATTTTTTGCCCCTATGTTGCATCACTTCCCTTTACATTTTGCTGCTACATTGGAACTGCATTTGCCATTTCCTGAGCCCACCTCACCTAATAATTTGTATCAGTCAAGGTCCCGCTTTGGAGCTCTTTCACAATCCTTTGTGGTTCTTTTCCACCCACCCTACATGAATTTGGGTGTCACCTTTATTCTGCAAACTTGGCCCACCACGCTACTCCACCCTCGCTACTTCCAGGTCATTTTATGAATAGGTTAAAGAGCACTGGTCCCAAAACGGATCCCCTTGGGGGACCCACCTCACTCCCGACTTATCCTCTCCTCCATTGCTTGAGAACTTCCCATTTACACCCACTCTTTGTTTCCCTAGTTTCTCAGCCAGTTTCTTTAAATCCAAAGGGGAGGACTTCCCCTCTTATTCCCTTTCCTTTGCATTTGCGCTTAGAGTTTTTCTCAACAGTCTCCTGGTGAGGAATCTTCGTCAAAAGCCTTTTTGGAAATCCAAGTAGACAATAGTCCACCGGGTTCACTCCTCTGTCCACATGCCTGTTTACACCCTCAAAAGAACTCTAGTAAGTTTGTAAGACAGGATTTGCCTCCTGCAAAAGCCATGCTGACTCTTTCCTCAGCAGGTCTTGCTTTTCTACATGTTTTATAATTTTATCTTTAATGATAGATTCTACTAATTCTACTCTCAGGAACAGATGTCAAACTGACTGGCCTGTAATTTCCTCGGGTCCCCTAGATCCTTTCTTAAAGATTGGTGTGACATTGGCCATCTTCCAGTCTTCAGGGATGGAGCCTGATTTCAGGGATAAGTTGCATATTAAAGTGAGAAGATCAGCAATTTCATGCTTGAGCTCTTTAAGAACTCTTGGGTGAATGGCCAGGGGATTTGGTAACATTTAGTTTATCAATGGCTGCCAGAACTTCTTCCTTGTCTACCACTATCTTCGCTAGTTACTCGGATTCGCCTCCTAAGAAGCTTGGTTCAGGTGCAGGAATGTTCCTCACCTCCTCTTGGGTGAAGACAGCTGCAAAGAATTCATTCAGCTTCTCTGCAATCTCCCTGCCATCTTTTAGCACACCCTTTGTTCCTTTGTCATCTAATGGGCCTACCGCTTCCCTTGCTGGCTTCCTGCTTTTGATGTACTTGAAGAACTGTTTGTTGCTAGTCTTGATGTTCGCAGCCATGCGTTCCTCATAATTCTTTTTTGCCTTCCTTACAGCTAACTTGCTTCTCTTTTGCCACCATTTGTGTTCCCTCTCATATTCTGGACTTCCATTTTCTAAAAGACATTTTCTTTTTTCTGATAATTTCCTCAACATCTCTTGTTAACCATGGTGGCTTTCTTTTGGACTGGGTGCTGCCTTTTCTAACCTGTGGAACACATTCCAGCTAAGCTTTTATTACTGTGTTTTTAAATAACCTCCAAGCATCCTGGACAGTTTTGACTCTCTTGATTTTCCCTTTCAGCTTCCTGCGCACTATCCCTCATCTTTGAGAAATTTCCCTTTCTGAAGGCGAATGTAACTACATTAGTAGTTGCCACTTGTTCGCATGCTGAGATACTGAATCTGACAGCATTGTGGTCGCTGTTCCCTATCGGCTCAACAACACTGACTTCCCTGCACCAGGTCCTGGGTCCCACATAGAATTAGATCTAGGATCACTCCTCTCCCCTGGTTGGTTCCCACAACCATCTGCTCTAAGCCACAGTCATTTAGCATATCCAGGAATGCTCTCTCTACTATGACCTGAACATGCATTTTTTCCAGTTTATATGGGGATAGTTAAAATCAACGCATTACCACTACATTTTGTTTTTGTTGGCCTCTCTAATTTTTTTTCCATCTCAGAATCCTCTTTGTGCACTTTGATCAGGGGACTTATAATATATTCATAATATTAAACTGTCCTTTACACCTGGTATTGATATCCCCAGTGATTCTGTAGGGGAACCGTCTCCCTTTGCATTATTGTCTATATTTTATGATACTATGCCTTTGATGTAAAGGGCAACTCCACCCCCCAATCGCCTCGTCCTATCCTTCCCTATAGAGCCTGTAGCCTGGCATAACAGCATCCCACTGGTTCTCCCCATTCCACCATGTCTCTGTAATGCCCACTATATCAAAGTCCTCCTTCAAAACTCTGTACTCTAGCTCCCCATTTTAGGTCGAATGCTTTACTATTAGCATACCTGTATACCCTGGTTCTCTGTCCTTAACCTGGGATTTATGTGCTTTACCCCAAGTCTTTTGTAGTCACGATCCCTTGTCACATGCACGTTGCTATATTCCTCGCTTGTATGTGGTTGGATTTGTGAAAACCTCCCTCTCTGTCTGCATCCCTATGATACTGTATCTTCAACCTGTCACTCCTGTTCTGCCTGTCCGCTTCCCCAGTGATCAGTTTAAAAGCTGTTCTTGCCACCTTTTAATGTTGAGCCAGCAGCCTGTTCCTCTTCGTTAAGATGAAGCCCATCCCCGCTTGTACAGGCCTGCCTTGTCCCAAAAGGTTCCCCAGTTCCTGACAAATCTGAAACTCTCCGCCTTACACCACCTTCTCATCCACGATTGAGACCCTGTATCCGCTGCCCACTTTTCCTCGCCTCTATGCCAGGTGGAACGGGTAGCATTTCTGGAGAATGCCACCTTGGAGGTCCTGGACTTCAACCTGTTTCCCTAGCAGCCTAAATTTAGCTTCCAGAACCTCCCGCTACATTTCAATGTCGCGGTGCCAATGTGGACCACAACTGCTGACTCCACCCCAGCACTGTCTAAAAGCCTATCTAGGCGGTGTGACATCCAAGCAACCTTCGCCAGGCAGGCAAGTCACCATGCAGTCATCATGCTCTCATAAACCCAACTCTCTACATTTCTAATGATCAATCACCCACTACAAGGAGCCCCCACCTCAGGGGTATCCCTGCGCGAGGATAGCTGATCACCAGTTAAGAAGGGATCCCATCTAAGGGAGCATCTTTCCCTCAGACTGGCACCCTCCGTCCCCAAGACCTTCATTCTCCATGACATCTGAAGAGATGTCACCTTGGGAGTGGGACCCGGCCGTTAGGTCCCTGAAAGCCTTGTCTGTCATCACCCCTCTCTGCCTCCTCTTTCAGCTTCTCCAGGTTCGCCACCTTGGCTTCAAGAGAACGCACACGTTCCTTGGAGTGCCAGGAGCTCATTGCAGCAAGGGGCACACCCACGACTTCTCTGTCCTAGTGGCAGATAGTCATACATGTGACACTCAGTGCAAAACACTGGAAAGCTCCCTCATCCCCCCTGGCTTTCTGCCTTCATATCTGATTTGTTTAGATATTTAAATATTGCTTTTAGTCACTGCCCCTGAGCTATCTGCATGTACTATCTGTCAAATATGTCCTTATTAATTTAAAAAACAATAATTGAAATTGGCAAAGGCCAACGCTGCGTCATTGGTTCCGCGAGACTGAACTAAAGCCCCACCTGTCAGGACAAAAGCCCCACCTCTCAGGACAAAGAGGAACAAGAGATGAACTCTGTTAACCCCTGTTAAGCCCCACCTTCCAGATTCAGCAGCCTTAGCTCACAGGAGCCTTACAAGGAGAAAAAGAGATAACCCCTGTTAAAATACACTGTTTTAAAAGCTGTGGCTTTGAGAAAAGCCCTCCAAAATGAACACCAGCAGGTCACTCTGCTCTTCCTGGTCAAGTCTGCCTTTCCCTGGACCTGCCTTCAAGACTGGCGATTATCACTCATCCCTGAAACCCTATCCAACTTCCTTCCTTTTCTCTTAGTTGGCTCTTGCATGTCTTCATTGTTTAAAATATATTTCTTGTGGTTGTGGTGGGTTTACCGGGCTGTGTGGCTGTGGTCTGGTGGATCCACCAGACCACGGCCACACAGCCCGGAAAACCCACCACAACCAGTTGAATCCAGCCATGAAAGCCTTCAACAATTTATTTCTTGTGTTTATTATTTTCTTCTGTGATAAAACCAATTTTATTCATACAACTGCCTGCTCCTTTGTGAATTTTCACGCAGGAGTGTCCTGGTATACATAGGTTATAGATCCCAGTTATCCCCTCTCACTCTTTGTCTTCAGCTAATTCCCCAATTTAAGCAGAGACTGCTCGCTTAGCGTAACCCACTGAGTTCATTAGCTCTTACTCCCAGGGGCATCATCATCTTACCTAACTGTAACAGTTATTTTGAAAGTGGTAAGGTGATTTAGAGAAGTCAACTGGTTAATTTTATCACAAGCTTTTGTATATCCAGTACATATTGATCCTTCCATGGTTCTCACTTTCCATTTTACTGTCTCAAGTGAGGTAGATTGGGGTGAGAGGGTGTGACCGGCCCAATGTCCCTCTGTGAGCTTCATGGCAGGAATTGGAATCGGGGTCTTCTATAATTCGCTCTGTCTAACTATTATACTACCCTGGCTTGTAGGTAGCAAGTGACTTGATCTGACGGATTGAAAAGTAATGATTATCCTTTCACACAGGCAGAGGTAAAGGATAACATTTTAACAGCAAGACACCCAGAGATGCGCAATCAGATACTTTCAGCATTTTTAAAATGTGAATAAAGGTCAAGATAAGACATACAGATAGTAGGATATGCATTCTAATTGGCGGAACACTAAATATCCTTTTATCTTTCTTCCCGGCACATTCTGTCCCAGGCATCTGAGACATGTAACAACATTG
This sequence comes from Sphaerodactylus townsendi, assembly GCF_021028975.2. Taxonomy (NCBI): domain Eukaryota; kingdom Metazoa; phylum Chordata; class Lepidosauria; order Squamata; family Sphaerodactylidae; genus Sphaerodactylus; species Sphaerodactylus townsendi. The sequence goes on from NC_059426.1 coordinate 50,692,651, forward strand.
TAACGAAATGGGGAAATAATTTTTCCCATAATGCTTCTTCAAACCCTCAGGCAAGTATACAATTCCTTCCAAGCATTTCCCCATAATGTGAAGGTTTTCCAAACTCTGCATCACTAATGAATGTCAAAAAAAATAGTCAGTGGAGAGAATAAGAATCAAAATGGAAACATCAATAAGCTCTTAAGTGAAGTTATATTACAGCTGTCTAATCCTGTCTGAAGACGTCCAAGATGCCTATCATGCTTCATGATTGATACTTAAGATTAAGATGTTGAGGCACAAACAAAAGAGATGCCAAGGCTGAGGTAGTGATCTTTGAACCATTATATTAGCCGTGCTGCTGTTGTATTATTTATGATTGCTATTAATATTGTTCCTCCATATAGTAATGCTGTTTAATAACCTGGAACATTGCAATAGCAAACATGCCTAAAAATCCCCAGGCTCAATCCTCATCTAATATTAACAACAATGAAAAATGCATACAACTTCTATCAGTTCTTAAGATGAAATCAAAGGACACGTCCAGATGTTTTGTAAGCGAATCATCACACCATATTCCAGAAGACCACTGGGGAACAGGGTCACAACCAGAAACTGGGAGATCCATGAATGGATTCTCTGAATGTTTTTAAACAGCTAATAAAATCATGCTGGCCCCCAGTTTGGACCAATATGATTGAAGACAGGAGAGTTTGACTCTCATCCACTTTTCACATGTTCCTGATCAAAACTGACCTTCTCTCCACTCCCTCCCCCTCCACTCAGGTGCTGTTATTATCCCTCAAAGGAGAAAAACAAGATGGATGAGCAAAATTTTCCTTTCCAAGACTGTGAATCACAGGGCAGAAAGACAACCTTCTCTTGCTCCATGTACTCCAATTCAAACTGAGGCTGTCATGGCTCAAACAGACCATTAAAAGACACTGGGGGCTCCTTCCGCTTACTTTTGTGTTACTGTACGGTTGTACCGTTTCTACGGTTTCTCAAGGTTCAACTCAGTGTATCCGCATTCACAACCGAGCTCGGCCGTTGTGCTTTGTCTCCTGTTCCCCAGCAGGTGAGTCAGCGACATCCCCTATGCAGTTAAGTGAACTCGGCACTGACTGGCTGGTGGAACAAAGGTCGATATCAGCCGAAGCCCGAGAATGCGGACGCATCGAAACGACACCGCATCCATTCAACCAATCAGGAGCTGCTTCGTTCGCATGCGCAGAACAGGAGAGTCGTGACGGGCAGAGAGCGCGGCTTTTTTTATATGCACGGTTTCCCTCACTCGCCGTTTCAAAGCTCACGATATTGAGGATGCGAACTTTCAAAGTGACGAGGAGAAATCACTGGCTGGAAAAATTTTGAAAAGCCTAAAAGCTTCGTAGAGCTCCGACTGCGCGAGGAAGTAGTTCAAGCGTGTCAATGCCCTAAATGTAGCTGCGACGCACTGAGAACTGTAAAAAAAAACAAAGAAACGTTCCACGTTTCCCTCCGTGAACACACAGCACCAATCCACGATCGAGGAAGTGAAACAGAGTACCCGCCCACTTAGCTTCGGTTCCAGGGGCCCAAAGGGAAGTTGCAATGTCGCGGACAGCCAGTGAGATCGCCCCCCATGAAGAAGGGAACCAGGAATTACGACCTTCACTCCCTTTTGTAGTGCGGAAACACCCTGGGAGATCAGTTGAATAAAAACTCCAACTTCTTATGATATGGAAGTCAAATTGAGAAATTACTAAGGATGGCAGGGAAGAGAAAAAGCCACCACCTGGTGAGATATCCAAGCTGAGAATGAACCAATCCTTTCTGGCACTTTCACTCATCAGCGCACTGCGTAACACTTGTGACTGTGATATGCATGTGTTGTGCTACCTACAGCCACCTCAGATAGTACGAATAGATAGTATTCTTTTACTGGTCATGATAGAAAATGACCAGGGAAGGAACTGACTCCTGTGCCTACACAGCTGTGAAGGTTCCTGCCTTTTCAAACTCTCCACAGCCCTCCCTGTCTTCTAAGCCAGTAGCCCTTGTCCTGATTTTCTTGTTGGGGATCTTGGTGCAAAGCAGTGAGTAGAAAAAACTGGGGAGTTGAGATTCTGAACAGCTAAAATAAAGTGTAACGAAATCACGAAAACTGCCAGCAAACAAGAAGGGGAATGCTAAATCCTACATTTGATTGTCTATCGTACTTGGCAGCTTGGTGTTTTAAGTGCTCATCCTGACTTAACAAAAAAAAAATAGGCATCAAGATTCTTCATACATTCCAATGCACATGTGTTAAGGAATCAAAACATGTATCAAGGCATCAAAAAAGATCAGAGAAAAGATAATATATTCTTTGTCATGTCCTGTAATCAATTGTCATCAGTTTCAAATACAAGTGAAATCAAAGGTTGCGTTGGAGAAAGACAGTCTGCAGATATGGGTGCATCTATTATTTTGTCTCAACAAGCTTTATGTCTAGGAGAATTGTACAAATCCAATTTTTTTCCCTGCCAAGCATTTGTTGCTGTCATAGCATTTGGTTGTGATTTGTTAGATTGCTTGGTCTTTCCAGACTGCTTGGTCTATTTTTGGACCAAAGGGGTGGTTGATTTTCAGAACCCACAATTTAAAAAGGAAGGGGTCCAGTATTATGCATAGGACTTGAATGCATAGCTCCATGCTAATCGCACCACATGAGAGAAAGGGCCTCTTATGATGGAGAGTGGGAATGCCCACTTTGGCCCATGGATATAATAAGCAGCATCTCAGAGGCAAGTGGCAGCATGCTGATGGTACCATCTCTTTTTCCCATCTTAAACAAACAAACAGTCAGGCTGTGGAATTCTCTAATCCAAGAAGTCCAGTCTGTTCCCTCATCAATGACCTCCCAGAAGTTGTCAAACACAGTTCTCTTCCAGTGGGCCTTTGAGGGGAGGTGTTTTTTTATTGCTAGAATCCTTTGCCAGTTTTTGTCATAGCATTTTATTTTGTGCGATTGCTTCCCCACCCCTCTCCAGGGGTTAGAAGTTTTTATCTATCTGTGTTCACTGTTTATTTTAGCCTTAAAACAGAGAGTGGAAGATATCAAGCGACAATCTGATCTAGCTAACTCCCTAGATTTTTTTGTCCTCAGCAAATAAAAGATATATCCTCGCATAGGCTGCTTATCTCTCACTTCTACAAATTAATAACTACAGATGAGCATTTGATGCTCTGCTCTACCAACAGCAGAACTGGAGGGTAAGTATAGAAAGATCCCTGGATAAGGGGGTTATGCCCATGCAGACAAAAAGAAGTGGAATCAATGGAACCGGCCTTGTTCCATTGTCCATTCTACAAAGCCGCTCAATTCAAGCTTATCCACCCACTACTAGATATAATTCCAGATTAATCTGAACCGGTCAAAATGTTCTTGTTGGACAGGTCTCTTTTGTGCATATATGTACAAAGTACATCATCAGGTACTCCAAATGGAGTAATTATACCTTAGAAATTTCATTATATGACCTTCAGAATTTTTTCTTCTTATGTCAGGTTTTGTATACAGATTATTTTTATGAGACTACATAATTCCTATTTAGAGCTTCTGAGGTTTTTAATGTGATTATTCTATTTGTAAGTCTGATTCAATGACTTTATTAATAAAATAATGTACCATATACTATTTTAGTAGTAACTTGTACCGTGTTTCCCAGAAAATAAGACAGGGTCTTATATTAATTTTTGCACCAAAAAATGCATTAGGGCTTATTTTCGGGGGAGGGCTTATTTTAGGGGAAATGCGGTACCTTCACAATTCATTAAGGCGGGCTCTCAGCAGTCCCCTTGCCTCCCTGTCACGTGTGATGCAAGCTGCATCCTCATTAGCAGGGAGCACCCTCCTGGATCACACCATCCTCATCTGTAATTACAATTAGGGCTTATATTTTTAGCCTCCTCCAAAAATCCTGAAAAATCATGATAGCGCTTATTTTTGGGGTTGGTCTTATTTTCGGGGAAACACGGTGGTTTTACTGGGTTTTGGCTTTGGCTGAGGTTGTCCTTACATGTATTTTAAATTTTAGTGTTTTAAGTTTAGAAGTCATTCTAAGAACTTTGTAGAAGTGTAGGATGTAAATAGCATAAAATAAATAAATAAAATGCGGTACACGCTTGTGTTGTCCATCATCATTTCTTACATCTTACCATTATCTATTTATTTTGTAGGTTTAATAGTACTACAAATCCTGCATAATCTACTTGACCAGAAACATCTACGAGCCATAAGCCACAAGAAAGACTGGCTCTCTCATCAGTATCACTAGTTTGTAAACATCATTATTACTCCTGATAAGAGAAGAAGCATGCAACATTATTGTTGGCTTGCTTGCCAGCGAAGGGATATTACTGCAGGCAAGAGTTGACTCTCTGTTGTACCTTAAATTGCCTGAGCCAGGAAGATCATTGCAAGAATGTTCTACCTTGACATTTCAAAGGATTTCTCTTCTAACCAGCCACTTTGGTGGCACAGGGAACAGGAAATCAGTCTGCAAAACATGTCTGTCTGATGATGTCTGAGGAGGGTTTAGGAGTGTTGTAACTAGGAATCACTGCTGTTCGTAATCTAGCAATTGGCATCATACTTTCTTTCCAAATAAAAGCAAAACAAACTATTTCCTTCCAAGTAAAAGCAAAATGAATTACTAGACACTATTCTGAAGTCCACTGTCTATCTTTTTTAGCTACCAATATCTTTGTACTCACCAGACACTGTTTAATGTGATACATTGAATTTGTTCTGTTCTGGAACATCCAGATGATGATTTCAATTTGAAGTGGTGTTTAAACTGTCAGCATGGCTTGTATACCTCTGGTGAACAATATAATTATCAGGTATTAAGAACACTGAGAGCTTTTGAAGAGGCCAATGTCCTCATCACAATCACCTCAGGTAACCCTCCAGGACACTGACAATGGGCCACTCTAAAAGAAAAGTCTGAGGGCTCATATTGCACAACAAAAGTATTTGGAAATACTTGTTTTGTAATCTCATTCACACCATTCTAAACTCTGAAGTGCCTCTCCAGAACAATTAACAACATGACACATAGATAGATCTTCATTTCTACATACTTACTTGAAAGCTTCTCATGAATTTGCTTTTTCCATTCTTTGTAGCTGAATGCAGTGGTCTCCAATCAAAATGCTTCTGCAAAGTTGCCAGCTGAGTTCCAAATAATATTTTAATTAACCGGTGGGAATTCTCATTTCCCTCTTTCCTACTATTTCCTCTTTCCTACTATTTCCTCTTTCCTGAAAACCCCCTAATCCCCCTTTTCCTGCTTTCTTTTCCCATGCCCACCCAATTGCCAAGCTACATCTAACTGTCCCTCTTGTCTCCCTCACCTCCATATCCTCTTCCCTTTCCCTGCTTTATTCTCCCCTCAACCAGGGGATAAAAATAATATCTTCATAATGTCTAGTCTTAAAAGATACTTAGTGAGTGGGGTCTGAGAGGCACTAGGGAACTAGTTGAAGAATTTACATGCAAACATTCACTCACAGAACCATCACATTCCAAATTCTAATATTAAGTTATTGCTGCTTTTCAAGACAAGACCTTCCCTCAGAATTCTGATGGTTTCTAGCCTGCCTTTCTACCTCCTAGCAGTGACTTAAGCCCAGCCCAGCTTGACTATACTCAGTTTGCGGATGGAGCAAGAAATCTGATGGGCTGAGAAATGTGGGTTGGTGTGCCATTGTTAGGTATATGTACCAAGGGTTGCTAATCCCTTTGTTAAACTCTGATATTTACCACATCTGGGAAATGTCCTCCGCGATGCTGGGAAATAACAGATCTCCCCATGGGGCATAGTCAAAGTCAGAAAAGGAGCCATTTTTCATGTACTTCATTTTTTTTCTTACCATGCAATAGCAATTCTAACACATTAAAATGCCTGAAGGAGCTAAGCTTCAGTGCATAAATAAGGATGCTATACTCCAAGGTTCTTCAATTCCAGTTCCTCTTCCTTGTAATGAATGCTGGTCTTCTAAAATCATCTCCATTTTCCTAACAAATAATGTAGGCTCCTGAAACGCTCCATGTTCATATATTAAAAAAAGAGAAAGGATGTTGGAAACTTTTAAGACACATGACTGCAGAGAACATTAAAATAAAAAAAGAAATTTCTATTAAATATTCTATGAAAGAATCAAAGCGGAATGGGTGTTGCCCTCTACTACAAATATCAATTTTTCTTTCTTCTTTGCCATCTCCCCCACCCTCACCCTATCCAATTAAGAATATAAGAACATAAGAACTAGCCTGCTGGATCAGACCAGAGTACAACTAGTCCAGCACTCTGCTACTCGCAGTGGCCTACCAGGTGCCTTTGGGAGCTCACGTGCAGGATGTGAAAGCAATGGCCTTCTGCTGATGCTGCTCCTGAGCACCTGGTCTGCTAAGGCATTTGCAATTTGAGATCAAGGAGGATCACGAGTGGTAGCCATAGATCGACTTCTCCTCCATAAATCTGTCCAAGCCCTTTTTAAAGCTATCCAGGTTAGTGGCCATCACCACCTCCAGTGGCAGCATATTCCAAACACCAATCACATGTTGCCTGAAGAAGTGTTTCCTTTTATTAGTCCTAATTCTTCCCTCCAGCATTTTCAATGAATGCCCCTGGTTCTAGTAAAGTAAGTAGTTCTAGTAAAGTAAGTAGTAAGTAAGTAGATAAAATAAAACAGGGGAAGGAAAGTGACAAAGTGACAAAGTCAACATCAATGTTATTGCATACATGTATAACTGGGCTTCAAAAAGTTTCAAACTTTTAAATGTTTATATTGTTTTATATCAATATATCTGTTTCTCAACATAATCTCCTCTGTGGAGTCTGGAGTCATAAACAGAAAAGACTGATCTTTCTCAAACCTGAGAAAAATCTCAGATTTGCAGAGAAAAAAGCTTTTTTTTAAAAAAAATCTGTTTTAAAATAACCCAATAATTTACAAGCAGTATCTTTACCTTTAATAAATGAATACCCTGTGAGATATCAGTAGCCACTGTTGGGGTTGTTAGGCAACAATATCACCAGCCTTCAAACCTTGTTTTTTGTAATTAAACGGCATGGGGAAGGACCCTTTCCAGAGACACTTTGGCTGTTTGCCCATGCTTCCCTCACTCCTCCCCTGGGGGAACTATTCCTTGGGTCCAGGCCCACCAGCAACCACCAGGCAACATGCTGCTATGCAATTTATGCAGTTCATCCAGGTGCAGTGGTGGCTACCAGCTAACTTGATTCAACATAACTCAACTGGGCCCAGTAGCAGCCTCCATACAGTTTGCACAGCTTGGACAAGCACAGTAGTGGCTACCACATAACTCACCTGAGCAACTTGTTACTACACAATTTCACAACATGACCAGGCTTCTTCCAGGGAGAAGCTGCCAGGGATAGAAAAAGCTAAAAGCCAGTGTAATGGATAGAACCGTGGTGGCGAACCTTTGGCACTCCAGATGTTATGGACTACAATTCCCATCAGCCCCTGCCAGCATGGCCAACTAGGATCTAGGCGACCCAGGTTCAAGTCCTCATGGAGTGATGTTGAGCCAGTCACTCTTTCTCAATTTAACATGCTACACAGAGGTACTGTGAGAATAAGAATGAGGTACTGTGAGAATAAGAATGAGGTACTACACAGAGGTACTGTGAGGAGATAAGAATGATGGGAATTGTTTTGGAGGGCCCTTGGGGAGAAACATGGTGTATAAAAGAAACAAGTAATCAATAAAAGATTGGGTGGGCAGATGGGTTGGTGAGTGAGAGGAAAAAAGAAATGGAAAGCAGAGACTATATCAGTGGTGCGAACCTTTGGCACTCCAGATGTTATGGACTACAATTCCCATCAGCCCATGCTGGAGCGCCAAAGGTTTGCCACCACGGGACTATATGTTGGCTGCTAGAAGGAAAGAGAAAACTGTGGAGAAGGGCATATGAGAGAAAATAAAGTGATTTCTGTAAGTCTAAGAGTTCCCTGCTTGTAAGGATATTACTGAAGGTTCAGAACTACATGACCACTACTTAATTTATTTAGAATTAATTAGGATGAAATAGGCAAGGAGTCATCCCTTTCTTTTTATATCATCTGTCTGTCTGTTGTCCAGTTCTCATTCAACCCTTTACTGGCTTCTAAAACCAAAGCTGGCAAGGAATTGAGGGGTGGGGTGGATAATATGCATATAAGAAGAAGAAGAGTTTGGATTTATATCCCCCCTTTCTCTCCTGTAGGAGACTCAAAGGGGCTTACAATCTCCTTGCCCTTCCCCCCTCACAACAAACACCCTGTGAGGTAGGTGGGGCTGAGAGAGCTTCAAGAAGCTGTGACTAGCCCAAGGTCACCCAGCTGGCGTGTGTGGGAGTGCACAGGCTGATCTGAATTCCCCAGATAAGCCTCCACAGCTCAGGCGGCAGAGCTGGGAATCAAACCCGGTTCCTCCAGATTAGATACGCAAGCTCTTCACCTCCTACGCCACTGCTGCTCTAAATGCACCTGCTTCAATGTGCAGATTATACCAATAGCCTATAAAGCAGTTTATTCATTCTCCAAATTAGGGAATTCTTCAGGGTTGGCTCCACAGTCTCCCTTGAACATTTGTACTTCATGTTTGGTTTATGCATAAAACCATCAGGCACACGGTGCTCTGAAGCCACAGCTAACAGCCATCTAAGAGCCTTGTGCTCAGGATGACTTAATTATAACAAGTCAAGATGCCAGTCAAAACAGAAAGACAATATTCCTTTCAACTCTTACTGTTCAGTTTCCTGCCAGCAAGTGTTTATACAGCCCACTTGCCCTCTGCTGGTGAGAAATTGAATTACTGCTGAAATTGGACAGGACAGGAGCAAAAATAACTAATTTCATTACCAAGTATCAGAACTTAGCTTATAGAAAAGCAGAAGTGAGGACACAAACTGTGGGCCAAGGAAGTGATTTAGTATCTTCCATTCATGACTCGTTTGCTCTAAAACTGAACCCCTACTTTAATGTTCATCAGGGAGCAGGGCTGCCAAGGATAGACTACATTTGGGGTGCCCAAGGAGCCAGATGGGTTGTGGGATTTGTCTAAATAGAATGTTTCAAGTTGAATGTGGGTGGTCCTATGCCCCCCAGGGATCTTTGTCTGCAGTGGTTCTTGGTAGCCTGCACTGGGGCAGTCCTATGTTTACACAAATGGGCCTACCAGTTCCATGCCTCCTTTGGCCTCCTCTAAGCAAGAATCTGCCAATAGGGAGGTTACCAGGAGGAAGCTGGGGATTTGGTGCCTAAAACCTGGATCTCCTCTGCCCTGTAGTATTGTCACAGATAACCAACTGATATACTGCTTTATACTGAGTGTTTCAACGTACATTCTTTCTGTCTTTATTTTAAAAATTATCTATTCCTGAACAAATTTCCAATTTTATTTGAATAAGTTATATCTACAGCTCTCTCAGACTGTTCCTGTCCTCATGCTCAGGCCCAACTAACGAGAAAAAAAAAGTGTATATTTCCCTTGCCAAACTGCTGGCTGCTCCCAGGAACCACAACACAACTTTTTTTTCCAGGTCGCTCCACAGATTCAGCCCATTGCTCAATAAAGGTCAATATTGACTTGGGCTGATTTTTCACGGTCAAAATGCCCCATGGTAGATCTGGGAGCATACCTGCTTTGTCAGATTGCACAGGGAGGCCATTGAAAATCACAAACACCATGACAACTTCAACAGGAAAGAAGAGACTCTGAGAATTAACAAAGCTTGGCTACCAGTACTTAAAAACACCAAAAGCAAACCCCAAGGGCATGCTAAGTTCATGAACAATGGACTCAACCCAAACACAGGATTTGCATTCACCATTACTGCTGCTGCTGCAGGGCATGAAAATGTGAATCACTCCCTGGACTGATAAGCCCCACCCGCAATACAATACTATCAACCACATCTTTGCATAACAAGTTCCACCCAAACACTTAACGATTGGTTCCCTACCCTGGGACATGGACAATATATACCCCAAACATTCCCTTCTCTCTGGACACAGTATGTAACAGACATCCCTGTAGATACACCTCTGAAGATGCCAGCCACAGATGCAGGCGAAACGTTAAGAACAAGATCCACCAAACCACAGCCACACAGCCCGAAAAACCCACCAGAACCAGTTGAATCTGGCCATGAAAGCCTTCGACAATACTTTTTTTGAAGTGCCTAATAAAGGTTACTGAACTGAACTTTTTTTGAAGTTTACCCCTGAATAAAATGAGGCCTACTTCTTAGTAGACCTGCGTAGTATTGCTGTCAACCTTCTAAAGGGCTTTGAGACGAAACCTGCAGCCTGGCTTACCTATTGTGAAGTCCTGCTAATGCATTCACTATGTACTTCACAGAAATCTCACCCCTTGCTGCTTGTACTATACAGCATATGTCTGGCAGGCTCTTCATTTACAGTGCAGATGGAAACAGTACCCTATAAACATGCATACTGTGAAGAAAACCTTTCTTGGCCAATACTGAAATCTTAGCATTTACAAAACGTTCCTGAAAGAAGTCCTGTGTGCAGTTTCTTTTTTATTCAATATGTAACTGAAAAATAGTGCTGTGCATGAATTTTTAAAATCAATATGAAACCTTAAAATGATGAAAAAATAATCTATTTCTCTTTCAAAATTACTATCAAGCGTGCTGATACTCTGCCAGGTATTGGTAAACCTTTTCAGTGCAGTAAATATTGTAGACGTACTTGCTCCGATTTATGAATGCAGGAGAATACAGCTAGTTCATAGCCCATTTGCTTGAAATACACCCTGGTATGAGGAGCTGTGAGAAGCAGGAAATAAAACAAGAGCTTATCAAACTCCCCACCTGAACATCTAGATCCGTAAAGAAGCAGTGATTGAAACCGAGGTATATTCTTTTAAAGAAGGGGAAAGGAGTGTAATATCTTACACGAGGTCAAATGTGTAAAATGAGAAAAAGGGCCACTTCTCCTTCGAAGGAAGCATGCATAAATATTGATTATATGCCATGAAGAAGCCTGGCGCTAAAATTATTTTAAAATTAGAAGGCTACATTATTTATTTAGCTTGTCATGCAACCTACAAAATATTAAAATGGCCAAGATGCAGCTCGCTACAAAAAAGGATACAAAATTGAAGACTGCTGAAAATGGCCTGTGGTATAGCCAACAAATGAATCGTTTATAAAGGTTTGCTTTGTACTGAAGTGATTTCTAGAGATGCTTGAACACCCACCAGTTTATCTTACATACTATTCACCAGTAACAACCATGCAGGAAATTTATCAGCAGGCTGTTCAGCTGTTTGTGACCTGTTGACTAGTGGTTCAGCATGAGCAGTCAAGCCAACAAAGGGGGGGGGGGGTTGGGGGGGGTGTCAAAGACCTGACTCTGCCTTTGAGTTGGTGGTAATGCTGAGCCATGGGCCCTGAACCAGAACACCAGACACTATTTATATTTTAAAATTTCTATTAAAGAAATAATATAAAACAGGTTTAAAAACATAACAGTGACACAAAAATCAAGGTGCAATACATTCACACAGTAAAAAAACAAAAGCTAAAGTTTAAATACAAAAATAAATACTTGCAGGCAAAAGATACTCCGTATCTTCAGTACATGTGCAAAGTTCCAATAGATTTCAGGCAGAGTGGACAGCAGACCATAGAACAAAGAAAAGGAAAATAACTGTTAACACTGATAGAACTAATTTATGGTTTAGACTGACTGCCTCAAGTGATCATTGATTAACCAATCAGGGTCTGTCTTGACCAGAAAGTTCTAGATGAAGAGTAAATCTAGTCCTCCCTCCTAAAATGAAACCTTTCCAATTAGCTACCAAGCGACCAGTTCCAGCTGGTGGGAATTAATGAACATGACTCCATATTGTCTATCAAGTGCTAGGACCTTGGAGAGATAGTATATTCATTCCCAATTAAAAAAAATACACCTGCTTTCTAAACCTACTGAGCTCATGTGAAAGGAAAAAGGATATTTCTTTTTTTTACTTAAGCAAACAAAATGAATTCTGTCTTAATGGGGAAGGGGGAAGGTAAAGGGAAGGCAAAGTTAGTTCCCAGTTCACCCTTATGATCAGCTGGGAGCCCAGTTTCTAATCTCCCACACACTTCTCTGCAATGCACTTGGAATTCAACAAAGCTTGTGGTGGTGATCAGAAGCAGTCTCCCAGGTGATCAACTGGTGGTTGATTTCTGATCTTGGAATGCTTCCTGGAGTGGAAGACAAGTTGGGACTCTGCTTCTGAACACCACCACAAGGTTTGCTGTTTCACAGTAAGGCTGCACAGCAAGGTTTCCAAGAGATCAGAACCTACTATCTGGATGTGAATTTCAAATGTAGTATATTTGCTGCAAAATCATTGGCATCCCTAGCGGTTTCCACTTTAACTCTTTATGAAGTAGACTCCCTTTTGATACAAAAGAAATCAATACCAAACACTGACATTGTCTCACAGTTTCCTTGAATCCCAGTGCTGGCTCTCTGGTGATTACACGTGAGATATGCTTTAACACTGGTAATCCTGACTTTAACTGGTGGGAAAAGCTAGGAAGGTGGATGTTGAGTGTTAGTATCATACAAAAGAGGTAAAAAGAAAAACATTGAACCAAAGGGTGGAAATATTTGCAGTATGGGTTAGCTCTGGTCACGCATCTTAATCTGGTGTCTCAGTTGTAACCATTCTGTCTTCCATGACTCTGCTAAGTATTTAGCCTCTTGACAGAGTCAAAACCCCTTATAGTATTGCCCCCAGATTTGCTGACACACACAACCCCCCTCACCACATTAAGGTATGTGTCCAAAGGGTGCAGAGAGTTCTTAGGAAACTCAAGTGTAGGTTTCCTGATCTAGCAACCTGTATATCAATAACTTCAGAAGACTGAATATAAATATTCCACCAATTTTTTAAAAGGGGTAAAGAGGGAAACCAGGAAATTACAGTTCAGCTAGCTTAATGTCTGTTCCAGACAAATTAGTAGAAACTGTAATCCAAAATAAAATTATTAGGGATATAGAGGAATAAAGCTTGCTGGATGACAACCTGTATGGCTTCTGCAAAGGTAAATCCTGCCTCACCAAACTTTTGGAGTTATTTGAAAAAGTGAACAAGTGTGCGGACCATGGTGATGTGGTAGACTTATATACTTGGGACTTTCAAAAGGCTTTTGTCAAGACACCTCACCAAAGACTCTTGAGTAAATTTAGGAGTCTTGGGATAAGAGGACAGGTCCTCTTACAGATTAAAATTGGCTAAATATCAAGAAACAAAGGAAGAAATGGACATTTCTCACAATAAATGTAAGTAAGCAGTGTGCTGCAGCAGTGAAAAACACAAACTCTGTGTTGGGGATTATTAGGAAAGGAAGTGGAAATACATTTATTTATTTTTATATTATTAAATTTAATGCCACACCCTTCCTGGCCAAAGTCAGGCTCAGGGTGGCTTACACACAGAGGTGGGATCCAGCAGGTTCTCACAGGTTCCCGAGAGTAGGTTACTAATTATTTGTGTGTGCCGAGAGGGGGTTACTAATTGGTGATTTTGCCACGTGATTTCTGCCTTAGATACGCCCCTCCTCTCAGCAGTAGCGCGCAGAACTTGAAGCAGTCTAGCAGGAGATGCATCGGCGTGCGTGGCAGCTTGCGCCCACTGGCGTAATGCCCATTGGGCAAGGTGGGCAGCTGCCCAGGGCATCACCTTGTGGGGGGCATCAAAATGCAGGGTTCGTTTTTGGGTATTTTAGTGGTTTTCCATTTTTGGCCTGCAGGGGGCGCAGTTTTTAGGCTAGCGGCACCAAAATGTCAGCATATCATCAGGAGACTGTCCTTATGTTACCCCCCAAGTTTGGTGAGGTTTGGTTCAGGGAGTCCAAAGTTATGGACTCCCAAAGGGGGTGCCCCTATCCCCCATTGTTTCCAATGGGAGCTAATAGGAGATGGGGGCTACAGTTTTGAGGGTCCATAACTTTGGCCCCCCTGAACCAAACTGCACCAAACTTGGGGGGGTATCATTAGGGCAGTCTCCTGATGAGACCCTGAAAGTTTTGAGACTGTGCCTTCAGAAATGTGCCCCCCACAGCCTGCAACCCCCATTGACAGCAATGCAGAAAACTCAATGCAGAACAAAGATTCTTGGGCAAATTTCTAGGATGTTCCTGCAGGGGGTGCATTTTTGGATGTATCAGCACCAAAATTTCAGGGTATCATCTGGAGGTGATGGCACCCCCCAAGTTTGATGCAGTTTGGTTCAGGGGAGCCAAAGTTATGGACCCTCAAAACTGTAGCCCCCATCTCCTATTAGCTCCCATTGGAAACAATGGGGGATGGGGCACCCCCTTTGGGATTCCATAACTTTGGACTCCTTGAACCAAACCTCACCAAACTTGGGGGGTAACATAAGGACAGTCTCCTGATGATATGCTGAAATATTGGTGCTGATATGTCTAAAAATGCACCCCCTGCAGGCACCAATGTCCTGGTGCAAAAAAAATTTGGTCGTGGTGGAGTGGCCGCCCATGGGGGGGGGCATCCAACTCAGGTTTTGCACAGGGCTACGGTTTGCCCAGGGCTGCCTCGTTACGCCCCTGCCTGCGCCTGCGTGCATTCGTTTCCCGCCCAAGGACCGGCGCAGCGGTTGCGTCCTTGTCACAGCCCCGCCCAGGAATGCCCCGCTCCCGGAATGCCTGGCCACGGCCCCGTCGTACCCTGCCCAGCTCCATTGGCGCTAGGCCACAGTTTGAATCCCACCACCATGAGAGCCTGTTACTAAAATTTTTGGATCCCACCACTGCTTACACACATAATTTAAACCAATTCCAAAATCAAATTCAATACAATTATAACAATAAAAGTTAAAACACAATGAGCATATTGATAGTGCAAAAATTGGATATCCGAAGGATCCCTATATAGCCTAAAAATATCAATCCCATTGTACATCTAACCATCACAATCAGGATGGGGAAGGAAGGGGGGAATTTGGGGGTTCAGCAAAGGAAAACGGACCTACAATTTCCTCAACCAAAGGCCTGGTGGAACATCTCCGTTTTATAGGCCCTGAGGAACTGATTAAGGTCTCACAGAGTCCTGATGTTAGCTGGAGCAAGATCACCAGAAGGCTACCTCCAGAAGAATGTGAAATCATCAATATTATAATGCCTTTGCATGGCTTTATGATGCAGCCTCATTTGGAAAACTGTGTGCAGATCTGGTCACCATCTCAAAAAGGACACAAAAAACTGGAGAAAGTACAAAAGAAGGCAACCAAGATTTTTAAGGGGTTGGGATATTTTCCCAATGAACAAAAGCTGAAGTGTCTGGGATTTTCAGTTTAGAAAAGAGAATGAAAAGAAACTAGATGTTTATAAAATTATGCACAAGGTGGAAAGCGTTGACAAAGTGATTTTTTTTCTTCCTCTCCCAAAATACTAGAACGGAAAGGCCTCCAGAAGCAGATGGGCAGTATTTTCATGATGGATGAAAGGAAATACTTCTTTACATAGCAAGTGATTAAAATGTGGAATTTGCTGGCAGAGGATGTAGTGATGGCTACAGGCATAGACAGCTAGAGAAGGGAATTAGACAGATTCATGGATGATAAGTCTATCAGTGACTACTAGAAGTGGCGTAGCGCCAAGGGGGTGGTGTGTGTGTGATGCGCCAGGCACGCGCCGGTGTGGAGGCATGACGGGGGCATTCTGGGGCATGGCAGGGGTGCGGGCGCATGCGTGCACCTGGGCACATTTTTCCCTTGCTCCAGCCCTGACTACTGGCCATGGTGACTCAAAGGAACCTCTATGTTCAGAGGCAGTAAATCTTTGTACACCAGTGGCAGGAGACATCAGGAGAAGATGTCAGCCTCTGTGCCTTGTGTGTACCTCCAGAGGAACTGATTGACCACGGTGTGAGGCAGGATGCTGAACTACAGGAACTTCTGGTCTAATCCAGCAGGGCTCTTCTTACGTTGTTATGTATTGAATACATTTGACAACCCATGAGGCAGAGAGATAAATTATACTATTTAGTACATCTGCAGTACAGACCAACACCACTGCTTCCTAAAATTACTTCCTATCTTTTCATTGCAGAGTAAATTACTCCCAGAGGTTCAAGACAGCAGAACATCACCTGTGATTAATGACTGTAAAGACCATATTCGGTCCTGTTTAGTATTATGCATAGGCAAAGCCTGAGATAAATAAGCATTAATATTCTAATCTGTGGTTACCTCATTTCACTCCATGCAGGGTGATTGTAATGACAAATCCAGTTTGATTTGCTACTGCGATCATCTGGCTTGATGATTAAAATTGTTTTTTAAAGAGAAAAAAGACCATAGGCATACTCACTAAATGTATTAACGGCAAATAAATCAACAGTTTATGAAGCAGTAAATGTCTGAATGGAATGGGGGACATTGTTGAAGTCTTCTCACAGCAGGTAAGACATTTCTCTTTCAAGGCTGTGATATGCTCATTTATAACTGTGCAGTCCACATGAAAACTTAAAATCAACTCAGCATCTGACTTGAGATTATATTTTTGTAGATCTGTTGCATGGCATTTGAAAACATCTACATTTAGGGGAAATTACAGGCAGATGGGAGTTTTCCTGAAAAGGGACACAACTGAACAGGTGTTGCCAATCCTTGAAGCATTAGAGGTCCTTGAAATCATATCTCCACATATGTGAAGCAGGAGTTAGAGGGCATGAATACCAGTTAATACAATTTGGTGTCCATATGGCAAAAGCAGATGGAGGTTTGTTGCAGAAATCTGGACCTTTTTTTGTGTGTACGTCAGGGTAGCAAGTCAACAATCTTGGCTCTAAATGCATAAAAACAAAGGACCCTTTTTCTTCCAGCCAAAAGTGAAGAGAGTAAACATGCTGAAGGACCAGCTGTAACCTACAAGCACAGCAATCCAGTTGTTCATGGCAGAAGGAGAAGAATCTAGGCTACCCCTCCTCGTGAGGGCAAAGGCATTTTCTTTCTTCATTCAAACATTTCTAGCTGCTTTGGCATCAAAATCCTGTCTCCTCTCCTCCTGAGTCACATTGGGGCAAAACCCTAGGGATAGACCTCTCTACCTAATCAGACAGAAGGCTCCTAACAGTACACTCTCTTAAAAATTTGAAGAAGAATACAACAGTGCTGCTTCTGAAGGATGTTTCCTTGAGTTATGTGCTCAAGGGAGTGTCGGGACAGCAGGTGTGAGACTTACAACTGCATCAATGGCTACAACAAACAACCATTTGATATATCAAGTAGCTAGTTACATGAAACGCTACAGAAGAGAGGTGCATTTTGGAGGGGGGAATAGATAGAATGACAAATGAGACCCAGAAAGCAGTATGGACAGTGAGGCAACAAAGGATCAATGGGGTAAGATTTCATCTTTCACTTCTAGCCTGACGTATAAATGCCCGTAGAAGTCAGGTGGGATTGAGATATGGATTATTCAGTTTATGAAATCCTCTTTATTCACAAACATAAAGAAGAGTACTGTGAAGGAAGAATAATTTCTCTCGACAGCTATCAGTACTGAACAAATGCTATTAGCCAAAGCTAACTGTCAGAGCATCCTGGTCTTTCCAAGCCACATTTGAAGTCATGTTCCTTTCCTAGCCAAGCCCAAATTGATCTAGATTAATAACATATTATTGTATTGAATAATATGGTTGGCAACATAACAATGGAAACTAGGATCTGAGGATGTCAAAGCAATATGGCTGTGATATCTTCCACCCCATTGATCGTCTGGGTTAATTTGACTGAACCTGAAGTATTATATAATCTGAGAAGAGCTCGTGATTCAGAAAAACAGGCTGTCACAGGAGGACAGCTCTGAAAGTGTTATTTTTCCCTTTGGAGATTAAACCTTTGTGCACATGTGTTTTGGCTTGTGTGCAAGCTGGTCATAAAGTGGAAGTCATCAAGGCAAGTAGCCTGTGCTGCAGGCATGCAGGGTGTGGTCAGGTCCAGTCTCGCAGGACAGAACAGGCAGCAGACAAAAGTGTAGTCAGAAGGCAGTTCAATGGGTCAAGGCAGCCAGCCAGCAAAGGCATAGTCATGGGTCAGTCCAACAGGTCATGGCACAGGAGATCAGGCAAACAGGCTGGAGATCAGCAGTAGACCAGGCACACAGAAGCAACAGGAAATACACTTGTTGCTCCCAGGCAGAAGCAAGCTCATAGCAAGGCTTATATAGAGAGCCTTGTTCAAGGGGCTGAGATTCTACAAGGAGTTAATTGCCATCAGATGCAGAGACTTCTAATCTCCCATATCTTGCTGCCAAACGATTACCCTTTCTGTGTTTCTGCAGTAGCAGCCTCTGCTTTTGCCTCCTTTGCACAGCTGGCTCATCAATGGGTTCCCTAGGAGGATCTGCAGGCTCCTCCACCTGTATGTCATCAGGCAGGGAAGAACTGGGCATTAGCTCTGCTGCCTGGTCTTCCTCAGGAGCAACCTCCTCTGGCTGCACTGTGTTCTTGGGTTCTGCCTCAGAGCAGGGCTGGAGCGAGGCGGAACTGTGCCCAGGGCACACCCCTGCCCACCATGCCACACCCCCACCACACCACACCACAATTCTGTTATGTCCCCACACCGTCATGCGCCTAGTGCATCGTGCATCCCCCCCCCCCCGCCCTTGGCGCTACACCACTGCCTCAGAATTCTCCGGGTCCTGGTAAGCACCCAGGGGCTGGCTCATGACATAGCCACTGACAGGCCCAACTTCCTTGTATCTATCTAATCCCCCTTTAAAGCTGTCTATGCTTGTGGCTAACATTATATCTTCTACGA
Source organism: Sphaerodactylus townsendi (assembly GCF_021028975.2). Classification (NCBI taxonomy): domain Eukaryota; kingdom Metazoa; phylum Chordata; class Lepidosauria; order Squamata; family Sphaerodactylidae; genus Sphaerodactylus; species Sphaerodactylus townsendi. The sequence goes on from NC_059426.1 coordinate 50,711,483, forward strand.
CCAAATTCCCCATTTCAATCACTCGCTGCATAAAGAAGTATTTCCTTTCGTCCATCCTGAATTTACTGCCCATCATCTTCATTGGATAGTTGGATGCCCTTGTGTTCTAGTATTTTGGAAGAGGGAGAAATGTTCTCTTTATAAATCTCTATCATACCCCCCTCAGAGGTCTTTTTTGTACACTGGGAAGGTGTTCCAATTGCTTAAATACCTTGGTGACCCTCTTCTGGACTTTTTTCAGCAATGTGGCTTCCGGTTTGGGAAGAGAAGCGGCAGCAGCATCCTTGCGGAGCTGCTGATTTTGACGCCCTTCACCGCAGCGAACCCTAAAATATTTAGGGCGGTAGGAGACTTCGCGGAGCTGGAAGATATCCCACCCACGCTGAACCCCAGTTAGGGGACCCGTGAGCCTGCAATTCGTGGTCGGTGAGCTGGCGCGGAAGAAAATCTCACCGCGACGGTTGGGGGAAGGGCGCTAGAACGGGGAAGAGCAGCCTTCCCCTTTGGAAGCAAAATACCCAAACCCTAGAGACATATATCAATACAACCGTTGTAGAAACAGACGGTGAACTTGAGTGAGAAGTCTGTACTTAAAAGAGTTTAAACTCTTCTATATGCTTCCACCTCTATATGAGAACAGAAAGTAACGGGCGGTTTGAATGTGCGGTTTTGAATATAGAGGTGAGGAGAGTGGAGACAGGACCCCCGGTAAGGAAAAAGATAAACAAAACTTAAACTGGGCAATTACCGAGAGAGGTCAGAAGACTGAAACTTCTCAAATTTGTGGCTCAGAGAGAAAAGCAGTCACATTTAAATTGAAAGAAGGAAAAACATTACCACTTTAAGGATACAAGTTGAATGGAATAGAGGGAAAGACCGGAGGAGAGTCAGAGGCAGAGTGGAAGGAGGTGATTGCGAAACCATAGAGATGTAAATTAGCCACTCTGGCACGTGTGCTAGAAGACTTTAATTCCATACTAAATAGCCCTAAGGATTACGTTTAGAACTGCTGATGTGGAAAAATGTGTATCTAACTTAACAAGTAAATGGTGAAGACAGCTCATTTTGTTCCATTACCAACAATTATTTAAGAAAATAAATGGCGACTAAGGGAAAGATGCAAACGAAAGATAAGGGAGGAATAAATGAAGAAATAACAAGTGGAAGGATCAGATTCGCTCCAAAATGGAAATACTTTATGAATGATCTCTGCAATGCAGCAAAACATTGCTACATTACAGCAAGGATATGCAAAAGAGCCTTTAAAGAACTTAAACAGGAAATGGCCTGGGATTAAAACTTGAAGGCAGTCCTGCTTCTAGAAGACAAGATGTTAACAATGTTAAAGAACAACTAATAACAATGGGAGAGAGAATGGATGAAAAAGATAAGCGAATAGAATTTCTGGAGGAAAAACTAGTGCTAATGGAATTAAGAAGCAAAGAAAAAAATATACGGATTAGAGGTTTGAAAGAGGAAAGAGATGAAGAACTGGATAAGAGAATAATACCTGAAATGGCCCAGCTTATAGAATATGATAATGAAGAGCTAGAGGCAGGGAAATGAGCTCATATTTAGAGTTAACTCTAAATTTGCCAAAAGGAAACAACGTGCCTAGAGACATTAGCGTGACCTTCCTCAAAAGAGACAAGGGACACATTACTAAGAGAACATAAAACAGAAATTGAGGATTGAAAACCAAGGGTGACCTTGTTAAAGAAATACCAGACATTAGCTATACGGAGAAGAAGAAAGAAATATACCCCTTTGACTGACACCCTTAAAAAAAAGAACATCCTTTATCGCTGGGAAGTGCTGGAAGGGTTATCGTTCACCTACAAAAGCAAAAACTGGACTATAAATTCTGAAGAGAAAATGAAAGACTTCATGCAAAAATACAAAAAAGACTTAACAAAATGAGACACTGTTGGTAATGTAAGGCTATGAATTATTATATACTGTGGAATTAATTCTTAGCTGGTATTATAAAATATGCAGATAATATTTAGATCATATTAATTAGATAACTTGATTGGAATAGAACGGTAAATATAATAATGTGTCCCTCTTGTTCTGAATATAAGGTGCCTATATACATATGTGGAAATATAAATATAATGTGTGTATAGTTAAGTAAATATTTATATGGTTACAAGTGGCTGAATAGAAAGCTGTACAAAGGAAGGTGCAACTATATAGATATAATAATGTAAGTATAATTATGTATGTACAGATAAGGATGCATGTATGTGCATGTATATATATGTGTGTGTATGTGTGTATATATGGGTGTCTATATATGTATATGTACATATGTGTGTGTACGGTATGGATGTATGTATGTATCTTTGTACGTATGTAGGTATATGTATATATATGTATTTCTTAATTGAATTTTGTTTATCTCCACCAATTACAACGAAGTATTTGACTGTACGGTGAAAAGGGAGGGAATAGAGAGGGAGGAAAGGAGGGAACAGAGGATAGATTCACTATTTCAAACCTTAATATAATTATAAGGAGCAAATAAGAATTAATATGTAAATATAAACTAGACAACAACAATGATAGAACTACATATAGTAGATAGAAGAAAAGAACAAGGAAATGGCAAAGAAAAGCAGACTAATAAAGTATTAAGATATTATTATAGGAGATTCTGTCTTCACCAAGATGGGAATTAAAAACCATGAACTTGAAGATTTTGGTAAATAATATTAATGGATTAAATATACAAAAGCGCAAAATATTTTTTCAATTTCTTTATAAACAAAGATGTGTTAGCATGCATTCAAGAGGCATATATCAAAAAAAGAAGGACGAAGAGCTTATTAAAAAGAAATTTATGGGGAATTCTTCCATACATTTTATATAGAAAAAAAACGGGAATTGCATTGTACATTAAGGAACACCTAAAACGATACTGAAATTTGAAGACTCCCAGGCAAGGTATATTGGAGTGGAAAATAAATGTGTTAGGAAACAAAATATTACTGGTAGGGGTATATGCACCCAATGAAAAACAAGAATATTATAAAAATTTAACAACAATTTTGTCAGAATACCACTATGAAAATGTGGTTTGCATGGGAGACTTCAATGGGATAGTAGATCCAAGTAAAGATAGAGTAATAAGAAAGGACTTAAGAAAGAAAAAAGGGATAATTAAAAATAAATCAGTTGGAAACTGCCACAGGTTTTGACATGATGGGAAGTTATCAACTAAGGACGTTTGGAGGAAAAAAATGGGGAGATGCTAAAGACTACACTTTTTCTCACATAGACACAAATCTTCCACTCGCATAGACATGATTTGGACATCGTCACAATTAGTGACTAAAACTAAAGATATTTCTTTTTTACCGAAATTATTTTCAGACCATAACCCAATTTTATGGCAATTGGAAGTTAATAGAAATTCAAGAACATGGAAACTGAACAACTATATACTTGAGAACAAAGAGAAGTGGAAAAAGTGTAGGAAAAATATAATGGGAATATTTCCAGCTTAATGAAGGAACAGTAGATGACATAAAATCATTTTGGGATGCTCACAAAGAAGCCTTTTATTAGGGGTATCCTAATACAAGAAGGATGTAAACTTAAAAGAAAAAAGGAGGAACAACAAAAGAAATAATGAAAGAACTTACCTCCCTGGAACAACAACAATGTAACAACCCAGAAATAGAAATTAGGAAACAAAATTAAAATACTGAAGACTTATTACATGACCAGTGGCAAATTAGAAGCCCTAAATAAATTAAAGCGAAATAGGCAAAAATTTCTATAATGCTAAAACATAGGAAAATGGATAGTGTTAAATTGAAACAAGAAAGCGAAAGAAAAATAACAAAGTTAAAAGAGGGAACATTATTTGACAGACCAAAAAGTAATAATAGAAAAATAAATAAATATTATTCAGAACTATATAAAAACAAAAACATCAAAATGAAGCGAAATTGAGCAATATATTGAAGGTAACATAAGAAGTAGGATAGAAAGATTTACATTTAAGATCATTAAATAAACCCTTTGACATGGAAGAAATTAGGAATGCAATAGCGATGGCCAAAAATAATAAGACACCTGGACCAGGCGGCTATCTGACGAGAATTACTACAAGTTGTTTCAAGACATTCTGGCCCCTAAATTGACAAGAAGTGATAATAATGTAGCATCAGTTGTACAGATGCCAGAGACTTCAGAAACAAGCGAATATTAGCCTAATACCCAAACAACGAAGAGGATTTAACAGTTGGGCGGCTTTTGGAGCCGATATCTTTGCTTAACACCGACTATAAAATCTATGCAGCGGTGTTAGCCAGAGGCTACAAAAGTGATTCCACAATATATAAAATAAAGATCAAGCGGATTCATCAAAGAAAGAAGTATAACAGAAAACATTAGAATGGTGATAAAACACAATTGAATTTTTGAATTTGGAATCCTAGTAAAAAGCTCTTATTTTGTCGATGCGAGAAAAAGGCATTCGACAACATCAGTTGGCAATTTATGAAATATATGATGAACCAAATGGGTCTGGAAGGAACCTTTGCAAATACAATAAATAGTATATATGATACTCAAAGAGCCAATCTAATTATAAATGGGACCAAATCTAAAGAAATAGAGATCCAAAAAGGAACGAGACAAGGATGCCCGCTGTCTCCACTAATATTTAACCTGGTCTTAGAGGTCTTATTAGAAAAGCTGCGAAACAGTAACTGTTATAAAGGGATAAGGATTAAAAAAACAACTATAAAACTGAGGGCGTATGCAGACGATCTAGTACTTTTCATAGATGACCCGAATCAAAATTTATCAAAGACGATTAGTGAGATGGAAAAATTTGGACAGCAAAGCAGGATTTATTCTAAATAGAAAAAGACAAAAATTCTAGGATTTAATTTAACCCAGTAAAAGAAAAAATGAAATTAAGAATAGAAACAAGCTTACAAGTAGAAAGAATTAAATATCTTGGGATTGAGATTGAAAATAACAACTAATCAATTATTTAATAATAATTATAAGAAAAATGGGCAGAAATAAAAAGATTTGGCTAAATGGAACAATATGCCCATGTCAATTTCAAGGGGAAAGTTGAGTTGATAAAGACTATGGTACTGCCAAAATTTTGTAATTATTTCAAAACACCTGTAATATATAGCTCAAGACAATTGTAGAGATGGAAAAGGACCTTCTGAAATTCATTTGGAACAATAAGAGACATCATTATTAAGTATGTGTCATTGATAGGAGTCCAAAAGGCAGGTTTGCCTTTCCAGACCTAAACATACTGATGCAGCATCATTGCTATGGAGTCAGGAATGGATAAAACTGGAGAATGAAGAGCTTTTTGAATGTAAGAGGGACATAACATCAGTGCAAGTTTGTGAATATCTTTGGCCCACAAGAAAAGGAAATGATAAAGGTTTTCAAAAATCCCATATAATCAGAAGAGCATTATGTGACCTAGGAAAAGTATAAATACTATTATAGTAAAATACCATCCTGGCTGTCAAGAACAAGAAAGTTGTTTAAATATCCAAAACAATAGCAATAGACCTTGGTTAAAAGGTATTCCTGATATATTAATTTGGACACAAGAAATAACACGACTCAAAAGAAAGACCGCGACATAATAATTGGGCAGAGAACCCTGCCACTGGTTTTACCTACCAACAAATTCAAAACACAATTTAGGAAGAGACATGGAAGAATGGACAATTAACAAAAAACTGTGGGACTTGGATAAAGTATACTAATAGAACCAAATAAGAGGCTTTCAAATTATAAGAAGTTGTTATTGACTCCTGAGACGAAAAGAAAATGTTACAAGATGTAATAGGTAGAGGTGGGCACAGGATGTGGAAACCAATAGAATATGAAGACAGAATTTAGTTGGCAAATTAACACTAAGTTCTCAACAAGCTTAGAGTTGAGAGAGCCTTAAAATATACCACGATGGTACTTGGCCTTAACACAACTTGCAAAATAACTAAAAATAACAACTCTAAATGTTGGCATTGTCATAAAGAAGAGTGCATGATACATATGTGGTGGTTTTGCCAGAAAATTAAAAGTTTTGGATGGTGGTACACAAGAATATAAAAAGATATTGAAAATACAGGTAGATTTGCCCGGAAATATATATATTGAATATAGGAATATGGAAGATTTCTAAAATAAATATAGGATTATTTTTATGCATGACGGCTTAGCAAAATAGTGATAGCAAAAAATTGGAGAGGAGAAGGTCATTTAACGAAGGAAGTGGCTTCGCAAAAGTAACGATTACATGGAAATTAAGATAGATTATCAGTTAAGGTGAAAGAATTACCCTGGAATAAATTTGAGAAGACATGGAATGATTATCTTCAGTACCTAGAAAGATAAAGAAAAATACAGATATATATAAATATCCTAAAGAGGAAAACTGAATTTAATGGTATATTAAACTATAATATGTATAGAAGATATGATGATATAAATTATGATATACATTAATAGAAGAATCTGTAAATTTAACTGTATATCAACTCTTATTTGATGAAATTGAATTTTGCTTTTTTACTTAATTCTCAGACTCAGCCAAACCAATGAGGAAGTCTAAAAGTAGTAAAGATAAGAAACAAACCAAACTACTTGTTTATCAGAATAAAGGACAGCAATGAAGAAAATGATTTGGTAAAAGGGTTGGACTAGACCTTTTTTTGTTAGCTGTAATAGAGAAATAATGTATGAATAACTGTATGTATATTTTTAAACAATAAAAATTATTGAATGACTTTTTTCAGCAATGTAAACATTTGTCATATTCTTCATTTATTCATTGATATAGCTCCAGAAATAATACAGGCAAGCAACACAATGGAACCTTTTGAAAGCTGACAAAGTGGGCACAGATACCCATAAGAGGAGATCAGAGATGACCATCTACCTGATCCTCTTTTCCTCTGAACTGTTTACTTAGTTCCATTTTGCTTCATTCCCTTTTCGGCACACTGTTGCTTTGATTGTATGGGACTGTGTACGATATGTGTACAACTGCCCTGTTGGACAGATAAGGTGTATAATTATGCCACTGTTTAGGTTTGTACCTTGCTGTCAAATTGTTCTTGTGTTTTGATGTGACAGAGAGAAGTTTCCCTCACAGATACCAAGCCCTGCAGAGTTGTCAGGCTTTGTATTTCTCTTTAGAGAATAAAGTCTGCATAAGATTGCACCCTAGAGCTATACAAGGGCATTATAATATAGGTGATTTTATTTTCGATCGCTTTCCTAATAATCCCCAACATAAAGTTTGCGGTTTTCATCACTGCAGCACACTGGGTTGACACTTCCTTTGAGCTGGGTACTTTGACCCCAAGATCTTTTTCCCTCTCGGTCTCAGCAAGTTCAGGCCTTATTGGCCTATACAAGAGTTGGCATTTTTGTTCCAATTGCATCACCATATACCTACTGATACTAAACTTCATCTAAACTTGATGCCCATTCACCCAAATTTGTGGACATTCTCTTTGAGCTCTTCACTGTCATCCTTGGTTTTCACCATCCTAAATAAATAGTCTCACTTGTAGCTACGCTACTCACCCCTAGGTCCTGATTATTGACGAACAAATCAAATAGCAATTCTGATCCGCAATTCTGATCCGTATGGAAACCCCACATCTTACTTCGCTCCATTGTGAGAACTGTCCTTTTATTCCTTTTCTTTGCTTCCTGACATTTAACCAATTTTAATCCATAAGAGAACCCGCCCTCTTATCCCAAGACTTGAATTTTCTCAGGAGTCTTTGGTGAAGTCTCTTGTCAAAAGCTTTTGAAAGTCCAAGAATATGTCTACCACATCACCGTTGTCTATACATTTGTTCACTTTTTCAAAAAAACGCCAAAAGTTTGGTAAGGCAGGACTTCACTGTTATAGTTTGTACTAATTTATCTGGAACAGACATTAGGCTAACTTCCTTGTAATTTCCTGATTCCCCTCCAGACCCATTTTTAAAATTGGTGGAACATTTGCTAATCTCCAATCTTCTGGTACAGCAGCTGAATTTAGTGATAGATTAGATAAATGGATTAGTAGATCAACCATCTCATATTTGAGTTCCCTAAGAACTCTCAGATGTATGCCATCTGGAGATTTATGTGTTTGTAATTTTCCCCAGATGTCTAGAACTTCACCTCTCGATACCTTGATTTGACTCAGTTCTTCAGACTCTCTTCCTGAAAACAATGGCTGTGGCATTGGTACACGCCTTCCACTTTCCAGAGTGAAAACAGAAGCCCAATATTCATGGACTCTCTGCTGTTTCCCCATCTTCCTTTATTTCTTGGTCATCCAAAGACTTAACTGTTTGTCTAGCTGGTTTAGAGTTTCCATTTGCCTGTGCTATGCAGTAGTCACTTTCCTTAGTCCTTTGCTAATGTGGCCCATTCTTCATCATTCCTACTTAGATTATATGGATGAAAAAGGAGAAGACACTGTGGAAAGTAACATCATTGTGGCATGAGAAACCAGCCACATGTGTATGGTGACCAGATGCAAAGAAGAAAAATTATGTAATTGGAAGAATTTTGATAGGTGCATATCAATCAGCAGAAAACATTATTTTTCTGATGTTTATAACTAGCCACCCAGGGCATTATGAAAGGACCGGATAAAACTATTTTAAACAAATAGATATGTGAGCAAACCCATCACTGCAAATCAATTCCATCACCGCCCATAAATCGCCTGCATTTCTTTCAAACGTAATTAAGAGGTCTGATCTACATTGTAAATGCAACTTGTTTACCAATGCGTCAAGCCTCTAGGCATCTGTATAACAGGCAGAATTTAACCTCTGTAACTCTGGCATTAGTCACCACCTGACTCATCTGTAAAGTGTATAATTTGCATAACCAAGAGGTGGCAGCACTCCATCAGGCTGAAACGTACAAATCACACACTACTGCTCAGTTAGAGGGACAGAAACTCCAGGGCCAAAAATAGCAAGAATGGATTAGAAAAGTTAACAGAATATTGCCATGTTTAACCAAAATCTGCAATTAAAAATATTTTTTTGTTGTGTCAGTCTGAAGCAGGGTTCAAGTAAATAAAATTTGACCACATTAGGGCATTTAGAAGTGTGTGGACTTCTCTCTTGACAGGATTCATGGACTGTTTCCAGTCAATGCAAACAGGATTTGGCTAGAGTCAGGCTAATGCAACTTCATATGTTCAGCCACACCTCTCCCCCCACCCTTGATTTGTATCTTTCTTTGTCATGTGAAAATTAATCTTTATAGCCTACCTGTTTTAAACGCTATTGTTATTTGTGCTTGAATAGAACAAGTTGAAATTGCTAGACAACTATGCTAGCCAATAGCAGACAACTATGCCAGCCAAACAGCTATGCTAGCCAAACCTATGCTAGCCAATAGCAACCACACTGGGAGTCGGCTCCAGTTAATTCACCCTGCCATGGACAACTGGCAATTTCCATTGATTCCCTCTTCCTTTTGCAGAGCTAGGTCTTCCAGCTCTGAGTAGGGAAATTCCAAGAGATTTATGGGTAGAACTGTCAAGAGGATTGGGCTTGGGGAGGGGCAAGGTATCAGCTAGGTATAATGTCATAAAGTACATCTTCTAAAGCAGTTATTTTCTGCAGTGAACAGATCCTTGGAAATCAGATGTACCTCCTGGTGATCTCTAGGCCCCACTTGGAGGCTGGCAACCCTAAGCATCAGATCCCCTGGTGCTATCTTATCGCTCAGGAGCAACATTTCATGGAAATCAGAAGGCTGCAACCGAAGGAAGTGAAAAGGAACATCAGGATTATCAATTATGTTAATCTTGATCATTCCCCCTTAGTAAGGATGTATAAGACAGGAGATGATTCTCTATAATACTAACAAGGAGCATGATGTAAGAGAATATTGCAATAGTGGGAAGTGCTGAAAAGTTATGAAAACAGTGTTACTTTCCATGACCTTATCAATTCTTGGCACCTCCTGACCACTGCAGAGCTGCTACACAAACATGTTTGTGTGTACCACTTGATAAACCACTTAATAAACATTGCCTCCATGTATAAACCCTTGCCAATAATTATCGAAAGAGTTACTTCTTCATTCTCTGCAAATTTACATCTGATAATGTATCCAAATCCAAAGGGGGATTTCTTATAATTAAATTTCACGCATGACTAGAGCTACTAAAACGTGCTTTATTCCATGGTTAGGCTCCTGTACTGTTCATCGCGCAAGAGAAAAGAAATGTGGATTTTCCTTCAAGATCAAGCTGCCTATTCGGCCTCATAAATATGCCAAAAGAAGGAAGAAAGTTGGCTCATTTAGACTGGGAATCAGCTAGAGCAAGTAAGACTGTGCTAAAATCATCAAAGCATGCTCCGCTTTACACAACACCTAGATTCATTATCTGTGGTAGTATTCTGATGATAAAAATGGCAGCAAAATTAGCCACGAATAACATCTCCCTCCAAACCTATGCTAGCCATTAGCAACCACGCTGGGAGTTGGCTCCAGTTAATACACCCTGACATGGACCTATCCACCTGTCCAGTGGCGAAGCTCCCAGGGGACAGGGGGGCACAATGCACCGGGCGCACGAATTTGAGTCACGTGGGGGGGTGCAAAATCCCCCTGGCCCCTCCCCCTTTCCCCTCCGTGGCACCCCCACACACACTTACTTTAGAAAACCGAGCAGGCTGGAGAACAGGCCTTCCTGTTCTGGTGGGAACTACATTTCCCAGGGTTGGCACTGTGGTATGCACCATCACTTCAGTTGACCTATATGGATCTTCATAATGGGTAATTGCGTAACGTGCCTTGAATCTGCCCCACTCTATAGTGGCAACCCTATGGACCAACCCAGTCTGGATAATGGCACATTGTTGTTTTCAGTGAATCTACATCCTCAGTGCATACCACAGTGCCAATTTTATTTTGTATTAAGCTAAATTGTTTTTCCTCCTTAATAAGATTCTGAGAAGTGACTCTGAGAATTGTCAGCTGTTTTCTGCCTTTCCTAAACTGCTGGGGAGCATTAACTGAGGCTGCTATTTGAGTGAATAGTGTTTGAGGGAGAGTGGGTGCTTATAACTGCTGGAGAGTGGTTTCTGTTTGGTAATTTGTCCGGTTTGTTACTGATTGTTGCTGATTGAAGAGGGTCTGTTTACCTGTGGTTGATTGCTGTGCCCACCCTCTGCTGTTGCTGTTGTGAAACAGGGGCTTTGAAGGTTGAACTCTAAAAGCTCATCAGTTGCACGGGCCTTTGGTGCAAGCTGAAGGGAGATATCCGAAATGCTCTTTGTTTGGGGATTGGACCTGGGGACCTTATAAGGAGCTAAGAAGTTTTTTACATTCCGATATGTATTGTCAGGCCTGTAAAATCCAGTTTACATTGACACACAAAGAAAATTCTAGGATGAAGGAATATACTTAGAAGGCAAGTATGAATGCTCAAGATCCATTTACAGTCACTTGCAGGGAGTTTGTCATGTGGACTTCACTTGTCACAGCAGACCAGTGGTTCTCAACCTTCCTAATTACTAAACTGATACACTATGATATACCCTTGATAATATGGAACTTAAACTTTGACTGGTATCATATCTACTTTTCATGTTATTTCACGATGAGAAATATTTGTGTGGCTACCATACTGATGAACAAGCCTATAGTTTCTGGAAGTTAACAAGCCCCATAATTAATTTCCAAGCAATGACATTTAACTGCCATCTCTGCTTTTTGGCTCCACTGTTCAACTGGCTAGAAGATATATGTCTGCCTTTGGGCCTGGCAAACTTGGCTGTAACTTGAATGCTGCATTATATTTATCCACAATAGTTGTCTTTATCCACAGGTTTATCCTATTATTGTATCTTTTGTTATGAAATTTTATAGACCTTATTATAATACCAAACAGAGCACTTCCTTCCTTATAGCATCAGGCTTTTTGTTTGTTAAACTCTTTCTTCCCCCCACCAAAAAAGACAAAAGAGGTGGTGACTTAATTTTTAATGAAAGCTGGGAATGCAAAAGAAGTAATAGATCAGTAGGTCCCAAATTTTGGGGGGCTGCCACTCCCTTGGCTCCAAGGTCACATCCCTAGTGTTCCCTCACACTATTATAACTCACACTGAGATCATGGTAAAATGTAGGGAATAAATGTAAATAAATGATACATAAATAATAAATATGAGTACACACCTCTTTCTTGGTATTAGGTCTACTGCCAATTCAAAACACTGTGAACACTGTGAACACACACATACATGTTTTTCACAAGTAAAACATGACCTAGTAAAAGCTATGTATTGTCGAGGGCTTTCATGACCGGATTCTACTGGTGGTTGTGGGTTTTCCGGGCTGTGTGGCCATGGTCTGGTAGATCTTGTTCCTACCGTTTCGCCTGCATCTGTGGCTGGCATCTTCAGAGGTATAATTACAGAGAGAAGTGTGCTAAGTGAGAAGGAAATGTTTAGTGGGGTATATATTGTGGAGAGTTGGAAGGGAGCCAGCCCAGGAGTAGTGCCTTTCCTGATTCTTCCCAGGAAAGAGGAGGGAAACCACCACAAGCAAATTATTGAACTAGTTCTGCTGCCTGGCTATGGGATATAGGTTGGCCTATATCCCCACCCCCTCACTGGAGACTACTGGGGAGCCATCAAGAAAGAGGGTCAGTGCCAGCAATGGGGGAACACTTCCATCTACCCTGTTCTGTGGGGGCGGCCTGCACTGAAAAGGCCACTAGTCTGGGGGGGAGGATGCTGTGGCTGATGTGACTGGTGTGCCTGAAAGCTGATGGGTAGGCAGGCAGGTCAATGGCTGTGGCTCCACACGTCTTCCTCGATGGAAGGCCCAATCCCACCACTGCCTGCAACTGGGTAACAAGGCCACTCCCTACTGTCACTGTGCCACTCAGGCCAGCCAAGGTTCCAGATCAGACCACACGTCTGGGCTCAGAGTGCTCTAGAGTCCAGCCCATCCCAACTTCTGGAGTCCCTCCCATGGCTGGAGCAGATGTGCATCCAGCGTTGTGCACCAGCCCCATTCCTGGCATGCATCTCCATTGGCTATTGAGCTGGGCCAGGGCTCAGGTTTGGGCAGGAGGCAGAGCCCAGTGGGGTTACCCAAACATTATCCCTGCAGAAGCTTTTTCTCTTCCTGCTGGGCGGCCAGTGGTGCTGTCCTGTAGGCTGAGATGCTTTGGCTGGGGAAGTCTGACCCCAAGGCGCGGTTGGGGGAAAGCCTGAAATGCGCCCCCAGGAACTCGTGTCTGAGGCTCAAGCCTCCTGTGACCCCCAGGTACACCACTGGCTTACCACAAAATTTTTCATACAAAAGTCAATTGTTTAATTGAATTCTGAGACCGTTTCAATTTCCTGTTCACATCTATATGTCTGTGTTAGCTATATCAGTTTAGTTGCATTGTTTCATACTCTGGAAAGGTTGAATTATTTTTGGGGGGGGGGGGGTTGCTTTGGCAAATCTGTTAAATCATCCTTACGTTCCTCACCTACAGGGCTTCTGTGAGGGTGAATGTGGGCTGTTAAAAATTCTAAATACAAAAAGCAACTTACTCTGTAGAAATGACAAACTAGCAGCAGCACATTATGAAATGGTACAGTCTCTAGCACAGAGTTTGCAGCATTCACTCACTTCAATAGTCTGTAAGGAGCAACAGTCACACACTTCTCACTCAGACCTCAGCCTTCACACTCTCCAAAAGAAAACACAGTAGGATGTAGCTTTGTGAGCAGAGTTGCAGGGTAGTTATTGTTGCTCATAATAAACAATTCTTTCCTGGCTAACAAAACATACACATTGTGCTATGCGTGGTGTTTACTATGAAATTTAGGTTTTCACAGATAAACTAAACTTCCGCCACAAGCTCAGAAAAGTGACTCAGTTTTTCCTGTGTTCTTTGTTGAATTTTGTTTACTTCAGTGCATAGTATTCCACAGGAGGGGACATGACTCTTATTTTGTTCTCTCTCTGTGAGTGTGTGTCATTGAACAAACTAAACTTTAAACTATCCCCATTATTGTTCTTTACTTATATAAACAAAATTAAGCTGCGGGGAGTCCATTAATAAAAATCCTACCTAACACACAGAGATGTACACATACATCTACCCAAAAACACACTGCCAAGCTTCAAGACAAGTTTTAATCTCCCAGGAAAATCAATGTTACTTTGAATAAAATACCCAAGAACAGAGATTACTTAAGGGAATCAAGCTCCAAAGTATGATTGAAAAATATAGATTTTTTCCCTTTCTTTACCTCAGCAGTACAATGCTGCAGCGCATATAAAAATGCAGCGTAATAATTACGCCAATCTGTAAAGAAACTCCAGGTGCAATCCCCTAAAGGTTTCTTTCAAACAAGTGTTTGAATGAAGGAAAAAATAACAAAATAAGAAAAACCCTATAAACTTCAAAAGATGGAGGAATGAGCAGTCCCCTTCAAAAGCTCTGTGTGCGCGCACACACACACACACACCACAAATACAAGGCCATTATATTGTAATTGGTAATTTTATTTTTCCCCACCTTCAAATAAGATTCCTTTCCATGCAGGATTATCACTGAAATGTTGTATGGCTATTTTTTGGTTGGGTTGGATTTTACTTGAGTCCTTTGTAGTGTTCAATAAAATGGATATTATTTTTAGAATTGGATGCTTTAACTGGGAAATTAGTCCACTAGAACTGAGAAGTAGCTAATTTTAATAAATGGAATTAAAGGAGAATTTTTTTGGGGGGGGAGGTTATGCTTTGTGTATGGTATGCCTTTCTCTTGTGGAATCAATAAGAAATCACAAAAATCTTTTACTACTAAAACGAATGTATTAATAAATGTGTTGGATTTTATGACTTCTTTCTGGTAAGTGAAGATTCTCATTCTAGAGCAGGGGTAGGGAACCTGCGGCTCTCCAGATGTTCAGGAACTACAATTCCCATCAGGCCCTACCAGCATGGCCAATTGGCCATGCTGGTAGGGCCTGATGGGAATTGTAGTTCCTGAACATCTGGAGAGCCGCAGGTTCCCTACCCCTGTTCTAGAGGAAGGAGTCTTATCCTTTTTGTCCAGTACAAGATTTTACCTGACAAACTGGCTTCTCAATTAATGGAAGGAAGTTATAGGTTGCAACAAAAATCATTATACATGCCCTCCCTTCCAGAAAAAGATATCTATAATAAGATTTTGGTAATATGAAAACATCTATAACCTACATGTAAGCAATAGGTTGAAAAAATATCCATTAAATAAAAATGGTCTAATTTGTTCACAGCCTGTATATTTAATTATGTTAAAGATAAGGGAAACTTTTTATTGTGAAATGGGGATAACTTTTTATTAGTCAAAATTCAGATAGAATTCATTTGTTGGACAAACCTGTTAGCAAAGCCATAAATAGAAATTGGAATCCCACTGCATCCAGGGTTTATATTCTAAACCTTTGGGGCACGGATAAAGTTCCCCTATCCTGCACAGGAACCTTATATAATGCTGCAATTTTTCAAGAGATGACTGATTACAATATTTATATGAACTAAAGGGTTGCTTTTCTTTTGACTAGGAGAGATACCAACTATATGACATTTTTATTCTGTCAATCCTCCAAGGAACTCAAAACAGCATCTATAATCTCCTGCCTCCATTTTATCTTCAGAACGACCTTATGGCAAAGGTTAGGATGCCAATGACTAAACCATGGCCACCCAGTGAGCTTTGGTCTTCCCAGTGCCACACTCTAACCACTACACCATACTGATGCCATCCAATTAACCCTGTTAGTATGTACTACTTTCTAACTAAGCTACTACGCTTTTGTGCCCTTTGCTCTAAGAGCAGTAGGCACAGCATGATATCCAAATGATTAGGTCAACTGGAGCTATTATATTGTTGCTCTCATCATACAAGTTCACCCTGCCTGCAATATTACAGCCAGCCAAATAAGATAGACTTTGGAATTGTTCAGCTTTGTTGTTCTTCACCAGCCACCATGATCTCCTGCAGGAAACACCATCAAAAAGAGCAGCTTCTCTGCTCCTGCTGGGTAAATGTTCTGCACTCATTTCTTTTATGATAGCAATGATAACAACGATAACAAGAAAGATAGAAAAGCAATGGGGCACTTTGCACATTGGCCAGAAAAACAAGCAAACAGATGTGCATTCTAACACATTGTATGAACAAGAATAATACATGAACACTTTACCTTTGCCTTCATGACTGAGCATGAGATTAAAAAACAGAAGTTCAGTTTTTTCCACCATTTATTCCACCATGAGCTTTTATCAGAGCTCACTTATTCAGATGCTATAAAGAGGAAATCAAAATTAATTGACATCAATAAGGGTTAATCACCTCTTCCTAACATTTGTATCATACCCTTTGCTGATGTCAGTTAATTTACTTATGCTTCAAACAGTTTCTTCCTTGATTAACTGTTGTTTATCTACTTTCATTTGTCTGCACCTCAGGAGAAAGATGCTGGAACCTCTGATCTCTTGCACCATCAATTATGTGTAATAACCTAATTTATTCCAGTCTCTTACACAGAAAATCACATCTTAAACATTTAGGATGGGATTCATACAAGCCTCTCTCTATACCCAACTCCTCAATTTCCCCCTCACTTTCAGAAATGTTCTTTATTAAATGTTCTAAATGAGTATAGCATTCCTCTTTGTGGCATCTTAAGAAGTGAGCTCTGACTTACAAAAGCTCAGGCTGAAATAAATATCTTTAAGGTACCGCTGGACTTCTGTTATATTTTGCTACAGCAAACTGACATAGCTATCCCTCTGAAAGTACACTGAGCTACCTGGCTGCACTTTCCACAACTGTGTCTCCAGTTTGTCAAGCTTCTGTGGTGACAGGAACTACTAGAGTGGATGTCTCCAGATGTCACCAGGTTCACAATAACACTCCTCTGTGTCATTCTACACTTTCATAAAGAATCATGTGCATGAAAGAGCTCTTAGGTTTGAACTGAGTGATGCACATGGACGACATCGGGATCATAATAGCTGCATGAAATTCCTGCCTGGATAAGCCTGTCATGACCTGTCACCACCTCACAGCTATCAAGCTCAAGATTATTTTCTGGCAAGCCTCAAACCAAATGGAAGCCTGCCACACCATGCAAAATTCTCCTTCTGGCACATGGAGGCATAACAGCTGCACATGTCTGTCTGGTTCCACACAATTAGGTGACAGGCTACACTATGAGATTTGTAGTCATGTGATCTGTTTTCAGAATCACGCTTGTCACCAGAGTCATTGATTCTTAGCCCCATATTGTTTTTATTTGAGCTTTAAAACCCTGCTTTTTCTAAGGACACTGACCCAAAGGCCCAGCAAAGGTAGCACAACAAGATGCTGGAAAATGGAGAGTAATTGTGGAATCATTAAACTCTGTTCACAAGGTTAGGAAGTTAATTCATTGCCTGTTTTCCAGAGATTGAGTTAGATGAATAAATGCTGTGATCTCTGCCCACTGGTTGTTGCTCTGTTTTGTATGTGTTTTCCTATTTGCTCTAACGGCACTTGTTCTGGTTACACAGTTCTTCTGCTTTCAGGGGCTTTTATTTTGTTGATTATTGTAAATGGCAATGAAGTCCACTACAGATCAAAAGAGCAGACTCAACGAACAACAAATAGTTCTTCTTTGACAAGAAAATTATTCTTCCTCCAGCAAACCTTTGTGCTAGGGGGAACCCAGAAAAGTAAAATAATCTGGTCACTTTTGCTTCCCCTCTTGTTTGGGTTTTTTAATGTTTCTGGTTAAGAACCTGGAGAATATAGAGGGGAGGAAGTTCCTTGAGGTGTAATGGATTACTCTTGGCATTATTCACACTAACTAGAAAACAGAACGGAGCTAAAGATCTCAGCAATTTCCTTGCCAAATGGCTAGGTGGGAAAGAAGAATGCCTGGAGTGCATCATCATAAACAAGCTGGAAGCCTTTTCACATTGTTTTTACAACGGAACCTAAATCTAGTTGGCCAGGCATTGGAGTCAGAGAGAAATACACCACAATATGCCTTTCCATTTACGGACTGGCTTTGCTAGAAAGTCATTTTGTTTCAATAGGGTTGATCGCTGATATGATGCTAATGGCGAACACAAAGGATGCAATCAACCTTCTATTGAAGCCGCTGACACTAACAACACTCCACTATGCTCAAAGAAGTTTCAGCCAGATTTTTTTAATAGCTACCAAATCATGAAGCCTTTTTTCTAAGTTGTTCACTATGAGTAATCAGCATCAACTAGGCAAGTGACACAAGGCCTTTAGCTCAACTATTCAGTAATCAGTCTGCATAGTTTTCTGGAACATAGTTATTGGAACTGTTAATGCAAATAACTGGAATGAATGAATCTCATACATGTATTCAGGCACACTCCAATTCCAAACTCAAATCAATGGTGATATAAAAATAATGCAAAATACAGTGTAAAATATCTCCTTTGAAGACTAAAGTGTCAGAAGAATTAAAACTGATGTACATGCTGATAATATAATTAAACGTTTCAAATTCAAACCCAAATTTAACCCCCACACCTGTTTTCAAAGACAGCTAGGAATAGAAAAAAAAACCATTTGAAACTTCTGGATGGAAACCATACAATGGCCGGGCCCTTCCTCATGCCCTTACTGCTCTGAGAGGCAGGAGAAAAGGCCAGGGCTGGAATGACATCCAGTAATATGTAATGCCACATCTGCCTGAAAACCTGGCTGTTACACTAATGTATCGTGAGCTTTTAGGGGAAGCTTTCAGGAGCTTTCACTTATGTCACATCCGGGTTTTTGGATGGATGTGACATCATGTGCTGCTCAACATCATTTCCAGCCTAGGCTCTGCCCAGAAAGTTCCTGGGAATGCCAAATGGCAGTTTGGCATCTTCTGCCAGATATGGAAAGCATGTGTTTTAACAGTCATGTACTAAAGTGAATTGAGATGGACATTCAATTCAAGTTCTGTACATATTGCCAACAGAAAGATCAATTGTTTGTTTGCATAACACATTCTGGCATTACCTCTCTATCTTGCAATCAACACAGAGATGCTGATAACAACCTTAGACACCTTTGGACTTCAGAAACTCAGTTTATTTAAGCTGCTTCCTCTACAATATTTTTAATTGATCCCTGAACCATACGAAACCTGACATTTCAGTGTCTCAGACCATTGCTCCATATATGTCAGCCATGACTTCCACATATTTCAGGATAGTTTCTTCACAGAAGTCTACAGATAGAAGAAGCAGAAGAAGAGTTAGTTTTTTAAACCCTGCTTTTCTCTACCATAGGGAGTTTCAAAGCGGCTTACAATCACCTCCCCAGTCCCACAACATGATTATTTTTGTAATACTTTGAATGAGTTTTTAGATTTTGATGTATATTTTCAACTAAAATTTCTATTAGTAAAATTTCTATAGTTTTCTATTGATAAGAGTAGAACACAGTGTCATAAAATGGGCATTTAATATATTTTAACAGACATCCATCAGATTCTTTGGGTGCCTATCTTGTTTTACAGATCAGGTCTTTTTTCCCCTTTCTTTGGCTGCTACTAGCTCTAGGCCCCCCAGCAGGCTTCAGGTGTAGGAGTGGGAAATCAAACCAAATCCCCCAAATTAGAGTCTGCCATGCTGACTTCTGAGCATGGAACCTAAGATGGATTTAAAATTATAGTGAGATTTCAACACAGCATTATCCATACATGGGGTTCTGTTGTGCTGACGTGTGTATCTTTTGATTTTTTACTCTAAACAAATGTAAAACATTTTTACTGCTGACATGTGCAGAGATTGGCCAATTTTATATACAGTAGGTCCTCAAAAGGACTGAAATAGAAATAAGGCTGTTTGTATTTTTAACATATGGAGAAAAATTCTATTGGGGAAGCTTTTTTCCTGAACTGGAGATACAGTATAAAAGTTTTTTGTTTAATGCATAAATCTGCACATTTAAAAAAAACCATACCATGATTATAATGTGGTAGGCCTGCCAAGCCAAAACTTCAGGTACTGGCATCATTTAGGCTTGCAATGAAAAATACCTTGAGAGGTTAGAGGCGGAGCCTAAGGAGGGTGGGGTTTGGGATGGGGAGGGAATCCAATGGGGTATAATGCCATACAGTCTACCTTCCAAAATGGCAGTTTTCTTCAAGTGAACTGACCTTTTTCGCCTGGAGTTCAGTTGTAACCCCAGAGATCTGCAGCCACCTCCCGGACATTGGCAACCCTAGTCATGACATTTCAGTGACAAAGTTTAAATTGCAGAGTGAATAGTCAGAAAAAGACAAAAAGTGCTGGAAAGTGAGTAAGTAATCCCTGACTGAAATCTTTCAGCGAAAGACTGGAATTCTTTTTCCTTTAAAAAAAATCACTCAGCTTCTCCAGGTCTTGTCAATTTCTCCATCAAGTAGCGCCTTTAAGTTTCAGGCTCCATCTCAGAATCTCAGGGTCTGAGTATTAGGAGATTTGGAAGCCCTAACATCCCTGGTTTTTAGCAAGAAGGGACGTTTTATTGAGACTTTTGTTACAAGGTGGATCAGCAGGACTGAAGAATTTTCATTTATTTCTAAAGATCTCATGTCAAAGTATCATGGCTGTTAGAGGCCAACACCAGGTGTGACTTCAAAGTACAAGAGAATTTAAGGTGAGAAGCCTTTTATAACTATAAGGTGAAAGCACAACAGGAGTCTACAGGTGCCCAGATCAAAAGCCAAGACCAGAAGGGATCACACCAAATGGACTCAGAAAAGAACTCAAATCTTAGGAGGGATCTGGCTGAGTAGCCCAAACTTAGAAGTGAAAGTGTTTAAAAAAGCACCAAATCAAAGAAGACATAGGGATGACAGGACAGTTCTACACAATGATCTCCTATGCATAAGTACTCTCAGTGAGATGCAAACACCATTCTTATAATGCACCTAATATGTGAGCTCAGTACAGGGTTATCAACAGCCCTGGAGAAAAATGTCTTGTCTCTTTAAATGCAGGCTTAAATGCAGGACTATTTTTTCAGGCCTACTGGCACCCAACGTTTGGTAGCCAGCTGGTTTACTTAGCAAAATTGCCTTGTCTTCTCTAGGAGGAACATGGTTTCTGCATAGTTAAGGCACAGGAGATGATAGCAGTTCGACAAAAAAGCAGGAACATGGAGCTTGGCACCAGTGCTGTAATTTAACTTGAAGAATGCACAGTCATAAGATTACAAATCAAAAAAGAAGAGGCAGAAGAAATAAGATACATAATAGAACAGGACAGCCATTGCTGTTAGCTGGTATACAGAGAAGGAACATCCATGTTCAGAAACAGCCTACTCCTGAATACCAGTACTCAGTGGAGGAGCTACAAGGGGCAGAAGGTGCATGCATTGCACTGGGCGTAGGCCTGGGAGGCATGAAAATCACCCCCTCCAAGCCCGATCCCCTTCCCCCCTCACCCATCCCACCTCGCCAGGCCTGGCCTGCCCCATCAGCCTGGCCAGTTTTCAGTCGGCAGAAAGCTGTTTTCTGCCGGCTGGATAATGTAAGTGGGGGCCAGGAGGGGAGAGGGGGGCTGCAGGGGGGAGACTATGGGGGGGAAGAGAAAAAAGAGAAAGCTGTGAAAAATCAGATAGGATGATAAACTGCTTGAAAACCCTTGACTATGGCCCTTTCCCCACTTACCTTAAGCCCCGTGCTACTCGAGGAGAGTAGCGCGGGGTCCCTCGGCACTCCTCACTGAGAGGGGCGGCGACAGCGCAGCCGCCCCGACGCTGCTGCTGTCGCGCCCCTCAGCGCGAGGCATTCCTGGCGCTCTTTCAAAGGGCGCCTTTTGATGACCCCGCGCAGAGCGCGGGGTCGTGGGGACGCCCGGGCGCGCGCCAGGGATGCCGCGCGCTGGGGATTGCGCGCAGCAACCCTCGGAAAAGGGTAAGTGGAGAAAGGGCCTATGATCCAAACATCTGCCACAGTAGCAGTTGCTCACCTGTCAATTTTCAGCATTTGAAGGAGATATGAGGGAAGAGCTGGAAGTCACTATGCTTGCCAATCTACCTGCTTCTCCTCTGGCCACTCAAGTATCCACATAGCACTGGGCTATTATGATGTGAAAAGGTTTGGTGAAAGTGAGAACTATGACTGCTACATGGGAGGAAAGCCAGGAACTGGCCCTGCTCCCAGAGAGTTATTGGCAATGGAGTGTGACATGTCATCGGGTTTTCAAATTAGGACTCCAGTGATGCCTTTCTTTACACTTCAGTCATTTCCATTTCCTTTTCTGCTCCCCAGTCCCATCTCTCTCTCTCAGGTGGTGGCACTGCAACACTGCATTTGTCCTTCCCCTTAGATCCTTCTGAGAGACATCTGAGCCATTTCTTAATCTTTAGCACCCACCACTTCCACCATCCACCACGCCTGCTTCCATCTTCTGACAGAAAATCTGCCCTTTCAGTTATTTACTGCTGAGGCATGCTCCCCACCTTTTTTTTAAAAAAAGGATCTAAAATGTGTTATTTAATTTTCATGTGGGCAATATACCTTTGCACTAATAATCCTGTTCTTATTCAGAGGTCTCTACTTGATAGGCTTTCATTTTTATCTCACACCACAATCGCTTGTGAAAAAATAATTCACCCTACTGGAGTATAATCATTTATTGATCTAATGTTTAAAACCTTTTCTTCTCCTGTTGCAGCAATAAGTTCATAGGTTAAATGATACAAAACATTTACCTTAGCATTTGTTGAGCTCCTCATTCAAATAATCTGTCCGACGGGTCTAGTGTTGGAAAATTCTGGGAGATCTGGGGTAAAGCTTTAAGAAGGAGGGTTTTCAGGAGGGAAAACCTCAGCAGGGTATAATGTCATAGATTCCACCCTTCAAAAAAGTCACTTTCTCTAGGGGAACTGATCAGTATAGTCTGGGGATCTGTTGTAATTTCAGGAGATCTCCGGGCCCTACTTAATGAAGCTGAAATGTGTGTGCATAGTGAACCAGCCAGGGGCGTACCTGCCAGAGGGACATGGGGTGTCCCATATCCCTGGGTGCCACCCATCTGGTCACGTGGGGAGCACAAAATCGCCCCCCCACACACACACACAACAAAGTCGACCACAGGCCCGCAAGGCTCCCCTTGGCCCAGCCCCAAAATAGGAAGAGGTCCAGCAGGGAAGACAAGGCAGGGAGGCAGCAGAAGTGGTGGGCTGCCACCAATAAAGGTTGAGCTGGGGCCGGGGGTGGCAGCAGCATGGAGGTCCACGGCAGGCTCTCCGCAACCCACCAGCTGCTGCCACACACACATCCTCGCCCCTGGCCCGGCTCAACCTCCATTGGCAGCAGCCTGCTGCCTCCCAGCAGCCTCCCAGCTGCCTCCCAGCAGCCTGCTGCCTTGTCTTCCCTGCCTGGCCCTACAAGAGGAAGAGGCCCAGCAAGGAAGACGAAACAGGGAGGCGGTAGCCACTGTTGATGGAGGTTGAGCTGGGGGCAGCAGCAGCTAGTGGGTCACAGTGAGCCTGCTGCAGGCCAACCAGCTGCTGCCACTCCCCCACCCCACCTCCATCAGGGGCAGCCTGCTGCCTCCCTGCCTTATCGTCCCCGCTGGGCCTCTTCCTCTCGCAGGACTGGGCAGGAAAGACAAGGCAGGGAGGCGGCAGGCTGCCACTGATGGGAGGTTGAACCAGGCCCGGGGGGGCAGCAGCCAGTGGGCCCACAGCAGGCTTGCTGCGCCCCACTGGCTGCTGCTGCTGCCCCCGGTCCTGGCTCAACCTCCATCAGTGGCAGCTCCCCACCTCCCTGCCACCCCCACAGCCACCAGAGAGGTCTCACCACTGCTCCTGCTGCTTTGCCCAGGTGAGGAGGTGGGCGAGCGGGGAGGGCACCCCAACTGGGCCTGCAGGAGAAGGGTGCCATTTTTGTTCTTGCCCCCAGGCACCATTTAGTTCAGGTACCCACTGCAACCAGTCTATGAGTAACCCAAACTTCTGTCCAGTTAGTAATTATAATATTGGTTAATTAATTTGTTTACTATTAGTAATTTTAAAATTGTTCACTGCTTACCTCTGAGGTAGACTTGGCCTTGGCTAAGTACTGATCCAGCTGGAATCCATTCTGATACTGTTAATTTATCTCCAATTGTTAAAATATGGCTGAAACATTAACTGGTTAATCAAGAAGTATCTCAAGAGTTCACCTATACCCAGTAACCAAATGGATGTACAAAGAGGAGAAATATTAACCTCACAATTCTCATGTTTTGTTCCCATATAATATTTGAATTAGGTTTGTGCCATGTGATGGGGAGAGAATCATGGGCTGGGGGGCTATGGTGACCCTTGGTGGTCCTGCCTGGCAATTCTGTCAGTGCAGAGTCCTCTTTACAGGCCCCCTATTTGATATCATGCAAGAGATATACAGCCCAAAATGTCACCCTTCTTCAATTTGACATGTGTGCTAGCAGAGATAAGGATGAAGATTGGCATAGTTGCTTGTGGCTAGCAGCTGCAGTTGTTGGGTCCATTGGAGTATTATAGTGGACTCTCCTCTCAACAGCAGGTGATGTTGCCTAGTAAACCAAACTACAGTTCTATCCAGTTTCTTTTTAATGGAATTTGTAAACTGGGGAATGGTTAGAAGAACAGCAGTTTCTGAGGTCCACACCAGCCTGCCGGATAACAAGTGTTCCGCTTTTTCTGACCCACACTCTATCCTTTTACAGAAGGCTAGAAGGTTACATTCTGGGGTGCCTTTATATGGGTGTTGAAGGCAATTAGAAAGAATGCACTGGGCTCCTAAGCCTATGGTTTATTATTGGTTTTACTTGAAGTGATTTTTGTAAGGTGCAAAGTGCAAAATAGAGATGTACAGAGATGTATCATAATAAAAATAACTCTCCTTTATTAATTATTATATCAAGAGATTTATGACATGCTATACCAGTAGCTGTTTTTATTAACTCAACATCAGTTGTTTTTCTCTTGTGTTTCCATGAAATACAAAGTTAGTTTTCACTGTTTAAAAAAAACAGAGACAAGCAGCTTTTCAGACTGACAGCAATGATACAAATCTTGGAAAGAAGTCTTATAAAAGACTGCAGGGAACAGATGGCAAATAGATTGGTCCAGATCAACACGTTGTGCTATTAATTTGCTTCATTAAATATATATATATGATTTATGTGTTTTCTTGCTTGTTTAACTCATGCTCTGGAGGTTTTGATACTAACAGGATGAATGTGGGAAAAGAAATCAGGCACCCTGGTTTAAAGTTTATACCATCAATCTTTGGGTATGTGGAGGAGGGGGATGGAACCAACTTTATCTTTAGAGCTATCATAGAGCTACATGCAGAGTAGCATTATCAATGCAGGCATAATTTTGTAGCAAGGTGGAATGTCTGACTGATCTTTTTAAAATGGAGATTTTTTTAAGTGGGGGGAGATGTGTACTTTAGTGTTCACATTCACTCTGCAAAGGAAATCCATTTTGGAAATAAAGAGACGTTCCTAAAATTGCATGTGTAAAGATGCTATGCTTTCAGACACACTGAGGAAAATTTTCCTTCCAAAAGATAATCAGTCTGTCCCCTCTAGAACTCAGTAGTC
The DNA here is from genome assembly GCF_021028975.2 of Sphaerodactylus townsendi. NCBI lineage: Eukaryota > Metazoa > Chordata > Lepidosauria > Squamata > Sphaerodactylidae > Sphaerodactylus > Sphaerodactylus townsendi. Next base: position 50,737,100 of record NC_059426.1, read on the forward strand.
CATACTTTATGAGCGTAGCATGTGAGTGATGCTATATAGACATACAAATATCGTACCACCCTTAACTAAAATATATATATTCCATAAATTGGGCTTTTCCTACTCAGTCCTAAAGACTGTAGAGTGTCACTGTATTTCCAGAAAACTGTACAGTGTCACTGTATTTCCAGAAAACTGTACAGTGTCACTGTATTTCCACACCCTAATCCTTGTCAGAAGCAATTTGGCACCAAAGGCTTTTGACCAGTTTAGATACTATTATAAGATTTGAACATGTTTCTCAATACCTGGTAAGAAGTTACAAGTAACTTAATTTACAGAAAGCTTTAAATACCATAAGTCTTTCTTAGGAATTTATAATTCAAGTTAGGTCTCGGCACCTCCTGATGCTAGAGTTATTAGAATTCCTTCATCTCTAGACAGCTTGAGAGTATACATTTATCTTGAGGTAAAATCTTAGCAGTTTGACCTAACACCAAACCAAGGACAATTAACCATATGATTATTCCTTCTTCACATGGATTATGATCAGCATTCCTTCTGTCCCTCAGAAGAATCCCTTCCCTCTTAGGGTACTTACTGAATTAGGAGTCTCACTGCCTCTCCCCTTCAACGTATCTTTTCAAAAAATAACCAATATCCCTGTGTATGTCTGTTTTAAACCGTGACAAGGGAACACATAATAGACCAGCCACAACTGCCTGACTGTCCCCTCAGAAAGTAAATCCCACTAGCGGTCACCATAAGTCAGATATGACTTGATGGCATTAAAAAAGTTCTTCTACACGTCTGCCCTCCCTGTGTATTTTGACAGTTGTGAAGGATCAGATCTGGGGTGGGTTGAGGGGGCAGCTGTCCCAGGTGGCGGGCAGAGAGTTAGGGTTAGCTGGATCAGAAGCAGCAGCTGCCCACCCAGTTGCTAATGCACATAGCACCTTTGTCTTGCTGGGAAGCCTTCCCAGCAGGTTGTAATGTGCTGCCCCAGCAGAATAGGTGGAGCCATTTTAATGTATGACAAATTAGTATTCTCTCTTTAAGATGCATCCTGGGAAATGCTGTCCTAGTGTCACAGTCAGATGTTCCCTGTTGTTCCCTCTATTGGTGAATAGCAAGTTCCTTCATGCTGCAGGAAACTCTTCTCACCTGGGGTCTAGCAGAAGTAAAATCACCTATAGGAATTGGGGGAGGGGATTAATGCCAGGAAACCAACATCAGTAGGGCAGGGGATTATTTCCCTCTCAGACCCTTCTCATGGACATTATGAAAAGGTTAGAAACAGGAGAAAAAATGTTGTATGTGTGTCCATGAGAGGGGATTTTTTTTTCAGTAAAGGTGTTTTGGTGTGGGAGGGTTAGAAAGTGCTCTTTTGTCTCCCAACTTTCTTGGGCTTGGTCTGTCTACAATGGTTTCCTTATACATCTTCCCATGTTGCATTTTTTCGCTCTGCCTGTAAATCCAGTAATATTGGGAGTGGGGACAAGTGCTATACTTCCCTCTCAAACAGTTGCAGAAATAAGGTTGCCAACCTCCAGGTGTGGTGACTGAAAATCTCCTGGTATTACCACTGATCTCCAGGTGGCAGAGATCATTTCAACTGGATAAAATGGCCACTTTGGAAGGTAGACTCTATGGCATTATATCCCATTGAAGTCCCTAGCCTCTCCAAAACTGTCGTCCTCCGGTTCCACCCCCCAAATCTCCAGGTATTTACCAACCTGAAGCTGGCAACCCTATGCAGAAATATTTGGATGGCAAGAGGTAGTAGAAGAGTACAGCGGATTTTTGGCAGCTCAGCGCTATACCATTCCTATAACCAATGGTGGGATTCAGCAGGTTCGCACCACTTCGGCAGAACCGGTTGTTAAAATGGTGCTTGTAAACAACCAGTTGTTAAATTATTTGAATCCCACCACCAGAACTGGTTGTTAAATTATTTGAATCCCACCACTGCCTATAACCATCAACCATTCCAGTTAGGGTGAATTACTGGTGTCTGCTCTAGAATCTAGAATATATATAAAACTCAGCCCCAGAATATAAGCAACCGTAATAGACAATAAGTTCAAAAATGTTCAAGTTTCAATTTTTACCACAACCTACTTCTCCCTAAATGAGAATACCTGGGAAGGTTAAGAGTAAGACAGCAGGGGTAGTAGATAGACTGGACAATGGTACTCTTTTAAAAAAGAATTAATTATGGATTAATTTTAATTACCACTGTTTTATTTATGTTGCTTTTTATTGGAAGTTTTCTTCTTTAATACTTGTTGTAAGCCACCTAGAGACATATTATAAGACCAGGTAGAAATATCTATACATAAATAAAATTAAAATATAGGAAGTTTAGAAATATTTGTTAATAAAAATTTGACAAGGCACCTGGTCATACTTAAGGAGTGAAATATCTTCAGAACTTCAGAAATATCTTCAGATCTTCAGAAATATCTTCAGAACACCTTATTCTGACTGCAGCTGTCTCCAAGCAGAATGCAAGATTATACACATGGCATCATCCCTGTTAGCCAAACCTGTCTCTTCCTCCTCCTCTCTTCCTACTTTATATGCAGCCTGGCTGGGCCCAGTATTGAATTTAGTGCACTGCCTCCAAATTCTATGTGGGTCTCGGAGGCAGCAGGCAGGGCGGGTTCAGTGCTGAACTGTCTGCAGCCTCCCAGACCCACCTGGAGTTTAGAGGCAGGCAGATTTTTGTGTTTGGTTTTAATACTCCCATGCACCCCCCAATCTTTTTTTTAAAAACCCCAAAAAGCCAATATCGAACATTGGCTTTTTTCAGGGTTAAAAAAAAAAATTCTAGGTTTATTAAACTTGCATCCGAAAAATACAGAGGGGAAAAAATGGTGCACACCCTTACCAGAAGCCCTTCCTTTCATTCGCTGTATACTTTAGAGAGTGTAAAATGACTCAAAGGAATCCTGGATAAATAAAAAAGACAAAAATATAACATGATATTCTAACCACCACAGTTCTCATTGCTGTGGTCAAGTTTAAACAATGACTGGATTTGATATAATGCTCCCATTATTCACTTCAACAGCAACCCATTATGAGAGTGTTGAATTTAGCGACATGAGACTAGGCACCATTTGGCATTCTGGCACCAGAGCAGACACCCAGCTTTCACTTTCCTTTGCCAAAGTGACTTTCACTTTCCTCTGCCAAAGCAGACTTCTTTTTACAGCACCAAACTGCATCTCAGAGGTTCCTTTACAAGGAAACACCTACTCAGACAAATCGTTCATTAAGGAAATAATAATGACAGTAGTTACACTGTACATAAAGAATGGCTTGACGGGAGTGGAGGAGACTGAGGGCTGAAATCTGATGCAAATAAATTAAATAAATAACACAAAGAAGCACTTTGGGCGCATACATGTATTTTATTCATACAGGTAAAACTGAGTTAATGGTGTCCTCATTAATTAAAGCTATATTCACACACAAAAGTGTCCATATGACGCCTATCAAAAAGATATTTATACACAATTGAACTAAAGACAAATGATTCGTCAACCTTGCCAGAAATAGCCCTGTCCAGACTTTGTTACACCACAAGTCTGATTCAGTATAAGGCAGCTTCTTGTATTCCATTCAAATAAGCATGCATTCATAAGCAGGAAGGCTTGCTGCTGTAAATTTGTCTTTGAGGAAGCAACAGTGCTTCAGTATGGTGTAGTGGTTAAGAGTGGTGGATTCTAATCTGGAAAATCAGATTTGAGTCCCCGCTCCTCCACGTGAGTGGCAGATTCTAATCTGGTGAACCAGGTTTGTCTCCCCACTCCTATACATGAAGCCTGCTGGGTGATGTTGGGCTGGTCCAGGGACGTAGGTATAGATTTTTTATGGGGGAGTTCAAGGGTGGGGCCACACCCCCACCCATCCCTGGGGGGGACATGGCCATGCCTCCCCAAGCCCTGCCCTGGCCTCAGTACTTATTTTTTATTTATATTTTACATTTCTACCCCACCAACTTCCCAAGGGACTCAAGGTGGCTTACATACTTATGAAAATACAATAATATAAAACGTTACAAAGTGTAAACATTAAAACATTACAAAAATGTAAACATTTGGAGGATATGAACATATATTAACAGAAATATAAACATTTGGAGGAGCTTAGTAGAGAAGAAAGAGAAGGGAGCACTCTAACACATTTGGGAACTCCATTCTTCTTCCCAGAGCTCTCCACTGTCATCCTTATAACAGCTCTCCAAGGTAGCAAAGTCTGAGAACACGTGACTGGGCCGAGGTCATCCAGCTAGCTTCTGCAGCAGACTGGGGATTCGAACTCAGGGCTCCCAAATCTCAGTACAACACTCTACCCACCACACCCCGCTGCCCAGTTAGAGACGGGCCGAGAGACTCCTGGGATGCCCAGCGGAGCAGCTCTCCGAGGCCAGGGATGGCAGACTTCCCTGCCCTACCCCCCCCCCCCACTGGCAGTCCCTTCTGCCCTCTCTTCTGGGCAGAGGTGTAGCTTGGGAAAATGGAGCCTGGAGCAAAATCTGAGTTTTGCACATGTGCCTCCCCCCCCATGGGCGGCAGCTGTGATGCTGGAATCCACCCCAAAACAGCATCACTTTCAATGGTGTTTAAATCCACCTTAAAGGGAAAATCTGGGGTCGCCAGTTAAAACAACATTGAAAGTGATGCTGTTTTGGGGTGGATTATTCCCCACCCTTAAACAGCATCACTTTCAATGTTTAAACTGGGGACCTCAGATTCTTCCTTTAAATCCATGCCGAAGGGGGTGTATTTAAAAGGAGAATCTGGGGAAATTTGGGGGGTGCCTGCTGTCAGGGGTGCAATTGTTAAGCTAGCAGCACCAAACTTTTAGGGTATCTTTAGGAGACTCTGTTGATAATATCACCCAGGTTTGGTGAAGTTTGGTTCATGGGGGCCAAAGTTATGGACCCTCAAATGTGTAGCCCCCATCTTCTATTAGCTTCCATTGGAAATAAGGGGGAATGTGGCTGCTAGTTTAAAAACTGCGGCCCCTGCAGGCCGAAAATTGAAAAAACACTTTAAAATACAAAAAACCCACAAACGGGGGGGCGGAGCTTCACACATGTAATGCGGGGGTTGAACCCAAGAACTCCCCCCTTACCTACGTCCTTGGACTGGTCACAGTTCTCTCAAGACTCTCTCAGCCCCACGTACCTCATAAGGTGTCTGTTGTGGGGAAGGAATTTGTAAGTCACTCTGAGATTCCTATCTGTTGAAAAAAGCAGGGTATAAATCCAAACTCCTCTTCTTCTTCACTGTTGATATGTGTTAAATTTGTGCTCCCTGTTCAAATTTCAATTGCTGCACAACAAACGTTGGCAGAGAATTCTATGCTCAGAACTTAATTTCCAGGAACAAGATTTGGACTGGACTGCTGGCAGAGGGGTTAAATCCTTTTCCTACATGATGATGCTGTGAGAGGTTTTGCAGAAAATGAGAAAAGTTCAATTGAATTATCTGCCCCATTTCTGCCTTACTGGGATACTGACAGCCTGAGCTTGCAAGAGCTCTTGTTTTAGAACAGTGGTTCTCAACCTGTGGGTCGGGACCCCTTTGGGGGGTCGAATGGCCCTTTCACAGGGGTCACCTAAGACTCTCTGCATCAGTGTTCTCCTTCTGTAAAATGGATAAATGTTAGGGTTGGGGGTCACAACAACATGAGGAACTGTATTAAAGGGTCGCGGCATTAGGAAGGTTGAGAACCACTGTTTTAGAGAGCCTATCCTTTATTTGCCCCTCTCTCTTCCAGCATCTTTACCATGGAATGATGCTCATCAGGCCTCTAAGTTAATTAAAATTTGCAAATCTACTGTGCATATCTGGCTATAAACTTCCTTGATCCTCCACAGCAAAAGGAATTTTAGGAGGGCAGGTCACATCCCACCACCTTCACTCCATCTACTAATTCCAGCCTAATATTAAATCACCCATTCTCATTAGGGAAGCCATCCACTCTGTTGTCCCTCTGACTGGTCTCCCCATCTCTATGCAGGGCCTCAAGACTGCTGTTAATGAACCTCTAATGAACAGTGGCACTCTAGTCCTCCAACCTCTGCACCTTCTCCTCTATGAGCCCTATCAGCTTTCAATTTTGATAGGTCAACACAATTGATTCTGCCCTTTAAAGGAGTTATTATATATATTATATACACTGGTTATATATGTATATTTAAAGAAAAATATGTATATAAGATATAGGGGGTGTCATTTGGTACTTTTGCACCTGTAGGGACTGTTCAACAGATGCTGATGAATTTCCCACAAAAAAATCCACATTTTTGTTAATGTACTGATGGTTGCCCAAGGTCTAAACAGAATGTTTTAATTTTTAGCAGATGTTTCCTAGAGGTGTTCAGAAAGTAGTTTGCCTATGACATAAATTCAACCCCCCCCCCAACTCTAAAGGAGTATTATAATGTGCAACAACAGTACAAGAATATACCTCAAAATATGTTGTCTTTATGAGCCCTTAAACTCCATTTTGCCTGAAAGCTATAAGCAGTCTGACACTTTTACAAATAGGGCTACATACCCGGTAGATTATTGACTAAACTACTATTACTGCTAATACTCCACATTTACATAGTACTTTGCATCTCCAAAGAACTGTGCAAATATTACCTAATTGATCTAGTCTGGAAAAAAAAAGTCCTGGCAATCTAATATCAAGCCTAATATATGTAGAGGAGAACAAATCATTAACTGAAAGGAGCACATTCTCTCGAATCCTATTACCATAAATTATATACAGCTTTTTTCTCCCCTCAAAGTTATTCCCTTAGCCATCTGATTAATGACTGGATTGAAGCAGATTCATTTACTTGTGGTTCTGGAAACTTAATAGGTAAAAATGTAATAGAAGCCTGATAGAATTGTCAGAGATAATTGATGTTTTAAGGGGCATGAAATCAGAAAAAGCATCCAGTTAAGATGGGATTCACAATGGACTTTTTAATGCATGAGATGGGAGTTTCTCTACTGTCGTTTTTGAATTTAAGAAGTGATATTTATATGGGAAAATGCTGTTCCCCCAACTGTGAGTCAAAGTGAATACAGTGTTAGTACTTACTTCTTACACCGAGTGCTATTATGTGTGCAAATAAAAGGGTAATTGATTAAGCCTCAAGCATGGTTTCCTGTCTGCAAAATGGGTAATCATCAACTGGCTGATAAAAAGAATCAGATGAAGATTTTGTAAAAAGACCTTTACATAACAAAGAGCTACAAGAAAGATTAATAATTACAAGGAAGCAATACCTCAGTAGCAACAAGTGAAGAGGAGATTAAAGAGGATGATCCACTACCTTGCCACAGACACTGCTTCCTGTCTTGGAAATGCCTGAAGATTTGAAGTCATACACAGGAGAGGTTAGTCTGAGGAAGGGAGAAAAGATGTGATGGCACTCTAGATGATCTCTGTAATCTGGTTGCTATTCTGGAAATGTTCAAGGTCCCACCTTGGGGCTTGCAACAGTAACCCTGTGCAAGATTTCTCCACTGCTATCCATACCAGTGACATAGCGCCAAGGGGGCGGGTCACGATGCACTGGGAATGCACCTGAGCGGGGGCATGGTGGGGCCATTCCGGGGCGTAGGGGGATGTGTGGCAGAGGCAGACAGGAACGTGGCAGGGGCGCAGAATGCATGCATGCCCCAGGCGCAATTCCCCCTCATTCCGGCCCTGATCCATACCCTACTGTTAGCCCATGACTTCATGAGCCAAACTAGCATCATGGATATTTTCTCTAGACTAATTAAACAAATAATGCATTAGTTGAAATATAACAGAACAGTTAAGTAGATTTCAGCTTCTAGCATGAATTAACTACCAGAAGCACTATTAAGACTATATAGGGCTGTGGGGTAGCCAGCTTTGTAAACTTTGAGGTTTGTAAACTTTGAATATATTTATTCCATCTCACTGGGCTGCTGGAGAAATCCCAAAATCAAGTCGAGTTTCCCAATTCAATCAAGAGTCTAAATGGAAGGCAATATGTTCTTATAGCAGCTAGTGCCAGACAACTAGCTCAACACACAATTCATTCTGAGTGAGCTAGATTTTTTAAAAGCCTGACATATTTTAAGTCCTTTTAGCAACTATATGAAGTGCTTCCTATAGAAAAAGTTGTACGTAGGGAAGGAGAACCCAGTGTTCAAGCACTGTTGATATATTTAACCACTGAGTTGGGACTGAAAAGCACTTTTAAAGGAAAACATGGGGATGGCAGGAGCTCGGTCCAAGCCTCCACCACTGCCTCCAAGCCCCCCAAGCACTTGGGGGCACAGAGCAGGGGTGGGGGGACACCTGAGGAGGTGTTGCCCCCAAGTGCCATTTCCCCTCAATACGCTTTTGCTGCTGAGCAAAAGCCCACACACACTTCCTAAGAATATTTGGCAGGTGCCAAAGGGAAAAGGGAGCACCACGACGCCAACAAATACAACACTGGGGACCCTTACCTTAAAGAGTACTGGAAAATTATTCGAAAGCTCTTAAAACAAATTTCAATTCAATTGACTTCCTGTATCCCAGAAAGCATTTTTTCTGGATCTTTTTTTAAAATGGTAAATTTACCGGCCTGAACACTTTCCACTGAAGAGGTGGCACAGCAGCTGAAATGTAAAGAAGGGGATCAGAACATTGTTCCTTAAATAAAATTTCAGAGGATTTCAAATTTTATACTACATGAAGGTTCTTAATTGAATAAAATGCGATTGCACTTAATTTTAATTTCATTTTACACTACATATAATTTATTTATTTTAGTGAGGAAGAAGGCGCACGTGTGTGAAAAATGAAACTGAGTTGCAATTCCCAAAAATATCTGGGATTCATGACGTGGAGTAGATACTTGTCACTACCATTTGTGTGGTTTTTTTTCTCATGCGTATAGATGCTGAACACATGCAGGCAACTGTGGCAGGTCAGTGATAAAGACACATACTACACATTCATGTATTTTTCTACACAGAAGTATTTCCACAGAGGAGAATTAACACATCGGAAACCGCACTGACAGAGCGGTTCTAAGCAGAATTACCTTTGTCTAAGCTCACTGCTTTCCATGTACAGTTAGTGATTTTATACCAAAATATTTTAAAGCTTGATACAATTTTTTTTTAATTATACCAAAAACTGATATAAGGTATGAGAGCCAAATGAAATTTCTTTCTGTTTATCAAAACAGACATCACCCATTCTCTCCATAAAATGCCCAGCCTATGGGAGAAGCAACATATTTTTTTCTGTGAGGGTCCAATCTGGTCTCTATCATTTCGCTCAGTTAATACCAAGAAGTTCTGGCTACAGCCGTTACTCCCTCTGCCCATTTCCCCAGTAACTCTTTCACAAGCCAATAAGTAAAAGTCATTGTAGTGCTGTCTGGCTTTTAAATGCATTGAGCAAGGATCGCATGTTTGAGCTTGACAACCAGCCAGCCATGGTGATTATGGAGAAAAGGAACTGAGTTTTTGTTGTTTTGTTCTTATGGCTGTTATTGTTATTAAGACTAGCACCATCCATCAAGACATGAAGTTATTTTTGATGTGCTTGCAAAGGTCAGTTGGTCACATACAGTGACAATAGGAAAATCCATGGAAATCCATACCTAAAAATCTGAGGAATGTTCCTTTTAATCGTCCATCATCTTTGATGCATATATATTTCAAAGCTAAAGATCAACCAAGTCACAGACATTTAAGCACTGCAGATGTATTATTGCCTGTCCAAGGAATACTTGTGCGAAACACCAGAGTTCAATCTCAGACCATGAAGCAGAAAAATAATCTCCCTCTAAGGACTAGTGTAGATACAATGCTGAAAACTGAAACAGGATGTTCATCCTGATTCCATCAATTTCAAACACTTGGAAAGGACTCATTTTCTTGAATGGAAAGCCACCAACTTGTAATGTACGCTGTGAGAACAGCAATCACAAAGGCAGTATCATTATACCCATGTTTAGGAGAATGGCAAGAACTGGTTCCTCATTTATCCCCACCACTCCTCTCCATTCATGCAACAATTCCCCCCTTATTTTATAGATTGCTATAGCTGATGCATTTTTTTTTTGTAGCTGTGAAGAAGCATTAAGCACACTGGCACTTTTGCAAACTATGCTTCACTTCAGACCACACTTTGCAACCAGAATTAAAAGTGGTTTTGCAAATGGTGATCTGAGCTACCCATGTTTAGCACACACAACCGTGAAGTTGCAACACTATGGCTTTCAAAAATAAAGGCTGTCACTTAAAGGAGGGCAGGGAGTTCCTGTTGGCAGCAGGCAATAAGACTCACTATACTAGGTTTAAATTACAGCCAGAAAAGTACTGGCTGGATATTTGGGGGGCAGGGATTACAGTAAGGGTAGTTCACCAATGAAACTGACTAATTGACAGTCTTCAGGCAGTAGCTTTAGGTCAATCCTGTATTGAGTAGGGGGTTGGACTAGATGGCCATGACTTTACATTACATCGTTGTGTGGAATTATGAATGTGCGTTCTGAGACCTGGTTTGTCAGTACTCCCTCTCTCTGTTCAGAGTTTTTTCTGTGGCAGCCACATTTCCCTAAATTAGGGCCGCAAAGCCCCTACTGGGGGTTGGAAATCTCCTGCCCTGACGTCCTATTGCCCGCCACTCTGCAGCAGAGGTGGGAAAGACTTTTTTAAATGCAGTCAGAAGTGACAAAGGATAGCTCTAGGAATGACTGGAAACTCGGTAGTTTTATCATACGGTTTTCAGCAATCCTTAGAGCTACCCTTTATCATTTCTTGTAAGAACTTCTAGTAAATACTGTAAGCTATATTAAAAAAGAAAATCCCTACTACACTGCACCAACACTCCACCAATCTATTGCCTAGACCTTATTTATGTCCAGATGAGCTGTAAGCATGAAGTATCCTGGATTTGTTTTGTTGGATACATAAATATTTCAAGTATATGTCAAAATCCCAATTTAATTCTGCAAAATTGTTAAGAATTACAGGCTTCAGTCCCTGGCCTTCTTAATATGGGTGTGCCCCAAAAAAAAATCAGTAACATTCCTATTTGGGTTTAGTGGACTTGAAATTTTTCAGGAATCCTGAAATTTCCAAATCTCCAAATTGGAAATATTCAAAATTCCTGAAAAAATTCTGACCGTTAGACCCAAATCTGAATTTTACTCTCTCCCTCGGTCTCCCCCTCCCCTCACTTAAGTGAGCCCAGGAGGCAAAGGCAGTGGCCACTGGCCACACCAAACCCAGCTTGCAGCTCTGCTCCAATCACTGCCCCCCAAGCCCCTCATGGAGCCCCAAGGTAACAATAGTAGAGCTCTGGGCCATCGTTGTCAACTATCAGATATGAGAGGGGGAAAGGGAGGGAGATGGGAGAAGGAGAGGAAGGGAAATGGCAGGGACTGAAGGGATTATCCCAGTGTCTTTTAAAAAACATGGTGGCAGGGCTGAGTAGGTCCAAATCATGCCCAAAAAGTTCAGCATGATTCAGGAACCACTTTTCAGCTCCCTTTGAACTGCAGCTATTTTGGGGGAGGAGGAAAAGCAACAAATACCGATAAGTTATTTTTTCAGGGGAGTTCAGTTTAGCTTTGCCAAATGCACACCCCTATGTCTCAGTATAGCATTTTAACAGCGTACATATCTCGTCCAAATTTCTGAATACAATAAAGGCAGTTCGTGCTGGATGTGTGGGCTGCACGAACTGTACATTGGTGTGTATTGGATAGCTCTAATAATTTCTAGTCAATTTAGCGCATCCCATTTGGTAAAGGTTATTTCACAGACCACAAATTTCATTGGAGAGCTTGATGCATTCATGAGATGGCTATTGATCGCTGAGTTGCCAAGTACATTGCAGAGAAAAGAATAGAAATTACATGGTTAAGTAATTAGGGTGTAAATAGATCTCTGTGTCTCCCATATTACATACTGCCGACTTACTCTCTCACTTTCAGAGATATTGAAATTATTAGGATATTTCCTGAGAAGACAGAGTTCTGGCATTTTGGTACATACATTTCAGTCATTCCATTTATTATAAAAGTCAGAAAGTGGGAAAGTTCTTTTTCTTTCCCCTGAAATATGGAATTCAGAAGGGATCCCAGAACAATTAAGCTATTTCTGAATTGCCTAGAAAAATGAAATATTCTGATCATTACAAAGGTGTAAAAGGGGACACTTAAACAACTCTTTAAAACAACGTACTCACATTTTAGCACCAAATGTTTCAGCTAATTCCACATTAGTTAAGTACTTAACATTTAGGGCATGTACCCAAAGATATTCTGATTACTTTTAGAATGGAAAAGGATGACATAAGGAAGATGTTTATTTCCCTAGAAACACAGGTCTCTGCATATACATCAAAATGGTTTTCTGCTAAAGCACTCAGAAAGCTGAAATTAAGCACAGATATTACAAAGCACACTAGTTACTATAAATGTCTGAAAATTGACATTTTAATGTCAAACCGATAAAGTTTACTGTTTCAGCAGAGCTCATCAAGATCATGTATGTTCCACCTTATCACTACAACCCTTACATTTCTAATTCTTGTTGCCTAATTTGCTTAAAATAATGTTATCATGCTTTCCTTCCATCCCATACAGTGAGTACAAATCATGCAAGAAAAGTAGATTTTTTCGAACAATTAAAACAACCCCCCAAAACCCCTTATCTATGAAAAATAGTAACTAAAAAGACAACACACCCAGCTTGTTCCGTTCCCAGCCACTACATGTTTCCTATTCCCACCCACTACCTGTTTTCTAGAAGGCTAAGAAAGAGGAATATTTACAGATCTGTTCAACAAGGTTATTCCAAAGCCTCCAAAACACCAATGAAATACTTTCTATAATAGTTGTTTTGCCCTCTCTTAAAGAAAGGATTTGGAGCAGGGCCTTACAGAGTCATCTTAATAAGAAGCTGAGGTCAGCCATTATAGGGGAGCTATACCAGATGTAGGCCAATACAACTATGGAAGGAACAGCTGGAGTGAGTTGGGCACTGTGGAGCTCCACAGCACCAGTTAACCTCCCTGTTTGCCCTCCTGGATGGTAAGTGCCTCTTATGCCAGCCAGAAGGACAAACGCATTGGCGCAGGCCCACACCACCTCCTATAACCATTTCACCCCCATCCATCCCCAAATCTGGATTGTGTGGCGATTCTGGTTGTTGTTTTTGTGGACCAGTTTTTATGAAGGCCAAATTTGATGGTATAAAATTTGAAAATTAATTGCAACAAATCTGTGACCAGATTTCAAAGTAATAAAATGGTCTCAAGCAATGACCAAATGTTGGCATTTTCAGAGATATTCCTGATTTACAAAAAATAGAAAATTGTGCAAGGTAATTTACAAAAGTATGCTTTGCAGGAATGCCTAACACTAAAACAGTGAACCAATGAAAACATAGTAGAAACAAAATATCTAGCAAAACATATTAGAAATTCATTTGGCAGTGCAGAACTACCTCTAATAAAGGTGACAACAGATGAAATCACTGCAGAATCTGGCCTTCTGAGGCCAGATTCAGGCCTTCTTCATAAGTGAAATTGCACAGACAATTGGCTCTGAACCAATGTTGCAAGTGGTAGGTGCGGGGAGGAGAAACAATAACCTTCTCCACTAGCTCCACACATCCCAAACCTGTGGGCAACTTGCCTATCTCCACCACTGCCTGGTAGGGGGAGCCAGGAATCTCTATCATGCCTCCTCAACATCCCCCTCTGCCACTGGTCCACCACTATGGCAGATGCTGCTGCTGCTGCTGCTGCCACAATTTGGACAGCCAGAACACTGGAAAAATAGTTGGCCAGTCATGTGATCCAAATCCTCTCCCTCACCGCCTCAGAAAGTGGCTGAGGAGGAACAGGAGCCCCCAACCCCCTTCCTCTTTGACACCAGAAATGAGGCAGTCAGCTGGGTAGATAAATAGAGTGGTGCCATGGGACATGGGGCTGGGAAGCCTGAGCAGAGGACGGATAACTCGCCAGATACAGGCAGATATAGAAAAGGGGAAGGGGTGGACAGAGGCATATCAAGGGGGGAAGCGCCTGGTGCACTGGTGCGTCCTCCGCTCCATCCCACCCCAGAACACCCAGCCCTGGAACGCTCCTGCCACGCCCTTGCCACGCCCCAACAGGGTGCACACCTGGTGCGTCACGCTGCCGCCCCGTCCCCTTGGAGCTATGCCTCTGGGAGTGGGCAAGCCATACCTTCCTGCAAGTTTTACAGCAAGGAAGAAAGAGAAAGGGAAAAGAATGACAGAGAATTGGTGGGAGGAAAGAGAAGGAGGGTGACAAAGAAACCATGGGGAGAGAAAAAGAAGATTAAGGGGTAGGGAAGAAATAGAGAAGGGGTAGGGAAGAAATAAAGAGAGAAATACTGACTGAGATAAGAAGTGGGTGAGGGGGAAGAAAGCATAGGCAGAAGGAATGGGATGCCCCCCCCCCAAGTTCCCTAGGTCATCATTTGTTATAACACAATTCACACACTATTGAATAATTCTTCTATATTAGGAAAAGTGATGAGAAAATACACAGTGAGGATAAAATAACTGACATTCTTCATTTCAAGATGTTCTTCTGCAAAGTGTTACAATATTAGGGTGCCAATGCCACACATGAAAGTGAATTAGGCTCCAGGTGACCTCTATATTTGAAGGAGCTCCAGTAATTGACAAAAAACCAAGTCAGTCTGAAATTGCCTGAAAGGCTCATAGAGCGAAGTATAATTTTGATTCACTCCTGAATGAATCATTGATTCAAAAACAAAAAGAGGAACGCTTGAATGAGTTTCAAAACGACTTATTGACCAGAGGTTAAAGTGTGGGGGGTGGAAGCACCTGCTTCACGCAATGACCTTCTGCCTAGGATTACTATCTATGCATGCTCATACATATGATATCTACTGTCAGAGAAAATTCTTATGTGTTGTATATTGTGATTTACTGGAAAGCACCTGAGAATCTATCTCAACAAATAAATATTGTATTACCGGTATGTCTCCAGGACTGAAGTAATTTTAAACTGACGATAGGAAATTCAGCCATACAACACATATCTGGTGTGTCAACTCTTTTTCCTCAGACCAGAGTCTACTTTGGTATGCATACATGCAAGTCTGCATCTTCTCCTCTCTTGAAGAGACTAGGGCTGGGCAAGCATAAAGCTTAAACTAGATGACCTCACACTGACAAACACTGAATGTGCAATTTGATTTTGGTTACACAATTATCTGTGCATTCTGGTATATCAAAATCATTGACACCTTACTCTTGAGAATACAGTGACTTGCTAAACTGCCCAGAATGTCTTATCCAAAGGCATGTCCTGCAAGTGAAGCCTCATAGAATTGGATATTCTTCCATTAAAAAAAAATCCTGCTTGTAGAAAGGTTAAAGCTAGGCTCCTTCCGCACATGCAGAATAATGCACTTTCAAACTGCTTTCAATGCTCTTTGAAGCTGTGCAGAATGGCAAAATCCACTTGCAAACAGTTGTGAAAGTGGTTTGAAAACACATTATTTTGCGTGTGCGGAAGAGCCCTAGTCTAACATACTTCTTCTTAATACTTATTGTTCTGTAGAGGGAATTATTTTGTACAGAGAAACATTTAAGCCTGTGAGCCTGGACAGGTTGTATGAAGTGGTATAGCCCAGATAAAAGTTTATCACCAAAGTTTACCAAACTAGTGTTTGAAACCCACAACTAGATCTTCTGATCTGTTTTTTAAAAAATGATGACAGGCCTGATTTGTGTCAGGGCTATTGGTTGCAATATGAAGAAACGACAGGTACAATATTGGAGACTGCCACAGAGAGTGATAACCCACCACTAATTGCTTCTCAGCAACAGGGAACATTAGGCCTGTGGAATATCTCACTATTTGTGTCCATATTCACACCTAGTACAAGATCTAACTACAACCACAGCTGCCTTCAGAGGTCATGCTTAAGTTAAAGGTGCAAAATCCCAGTTTACTACAGTGCTCTCATACACATCTCACTCTTTGCCCCTTGTCCCTCCCTTCTTGCATGGAGGATTCAGTAGAAAATCAGTCATTGCCTTAGGTAGGTAGTTTTCACTTTAATTAGAGGAATTAGCTGAAGAGACAGAGCAAGAGGGAATAACTAGGATCAACAACCGTGTGTTCCGGGATAATCCTGAGTGGAAACTCTCAAATGAACAGGCAGTTGTACAATTAACAAACTGTGTTTTATTAATGATAATTATTGAAAACAAGGAATATATTTTAGGCAATGAGGACACACATGTAAAGCATACAGTGGCTTATTAACAGAAAAGGGGGTGAAGTTGGATAGGGTGGAAGGGATGGGTGACAGTTACCAGTCTAGGGATGTCCAGTAAAAGCAGTGCTGAAGAGGAAAATGACCAGCATTTCCAGGCGCTCCCATGCAAATAGGGATGCATACACAGATCCAGAACACACACACTGTTAATGACAAAAAGACCAATATTTATCTCAAAATTGGTCCTGAGGCAGTATGAGTCAAGCTGGCAGGAAAGCTGCAGACAAAGAATTGATTGCTTTTCTGAGGCTCTAACAATAAGATAGGAGAGGCTTGATGAGTCATCAGGGCCCAAGGAAATACCTGGACTATTCTCTTGAATATGGGTTGACTGCTGGGATGGATGCAGATAGGATAAGTAATGGTCTGCTCTGAACTCTGATTAAATCACATTAGGGTGACATAATGGAGATTACCTAGACCCACTGTCCAGCCAGGCACATCTTTGGGCTAGAGGAAAAGTTCAGCTTCCAACCACCTTCCTGCCCAGACTTGACACACAAGATGGACCCCGAAATTCTCTGAAAGCCTTCCATTGTGGAGCAATGCTTGCTCTGATGTCAATCTTTGGTTCCTGTGCCTTTATGTCACTCCTTAGTGGAGGGTGGGTTGGTTGTTTACAGTTTCCACTCAATGAAAATATATGGCACCAGTATTTGACTTTGTTCATACATACCAGACCACTAATTAATTGCTTGGGTTGCCCAAGAGACGTGTCACCTGTAAGCTGTTATAAGGAGACTCTGGCAGGGAGAGGAGGAAGGCTGGGAGAGAGAGGAAGAGGACAGCAGTAGAAAAAGCAAGCAGGCCCAGATTCATTGTCAGAAAACAAAAACAACAAACAAGCAATCAGCAGACTGAAAGGGTGAGGTTGAAGTCAGACGCTGCTTCCACTGTTCCTGGGTGTGGGGGATTCCCTAACTATTAAAACAATCAACAATTATTCTTAAATGGTAGAATAAATCAAAACACATAAACGACTAATAAATCATCAAAGGCTTCCATGGCAGGAATCACAGGGGTGTTGTGTGGTTTCCAGGCTGTGTGGCTGGGTTCTGGTAGCATTTTCTCCTTGTTAAATACTGAGTAACAATTTGAAAGTAAATTCAGTGCATAATAAAGAAAAATACACAAGGAGGAACCAATGATCCTAACTACTAGGTACATAATGGTTTGTGGTCAGAGTAAGATCCCACCAATAGTTATTTTCAAAACACATTACTGGTTTTGGCAGTCACTCTCCATGAGGCGAAAGCCTTGTCGTATGTGACACCCACCCCCTGTATCCACATTGGTGGGGCGCAGGCACTCGGGGAGCCACTGGTTGCAGCTGCAGAAGTTCATGGAGGCTGGCTGACACACTCATCTATCAACAAGCCCACCATTCCTTGGTGCAGGCAGTGCTGAATAGCTGAAATATGAAATCCATACTACTCCTCTGACCTAAGGTGGCAGGGGGGGAAACTGTTTCCACAGGATAATCCTTGGTCCATTTCTTGTAAAGATGATCAGCTCCATGACAATCAGGACAAATGCAGACTCCCCACCACAGTTTACAATTATAAAGAAATCCTGTCAATAACACTTCACAGCTGTCACTTTTATTACTGAACTCCTCCTCCCTCCACACATCACTGCACTGGGTAACCATGGCAAGACACCAAATTGCTTTGCTTCTAAAGTGTATAGCTTTAAAAAAAACCACCTTCATCATTGTGTGCTATATCTTCCACTGTGTTCAGACTCATTTATATTGCTGGGGCACACACAGGTTCTTCAGCCATTTCACAGAGTGGCTTCTTTTACTGAATGCATCCAAATCTTTATATCAGCGTTATGACATTCCATTTTTTACAAAAATCTGTAAATAAGGTCAACAAGATAGGGATGTTCTGGGTGACAGAAGGCTTAATAGCTTTTGAAGAATAGTCGTCTTTTTTGTTGCTGTTTTTTAAGTCAACTTACTTTTGACTCATCCGTGCCTGTTAAAGGGACATACTTTGCGTAAGCAGAAGCAGGGCAGTTTTCAGGGCTTTTGATTAGCATCAGAGGGCTGCTATAAGCAGTCTGCATATGCATAGTTATGATAAAGGTAACTATATGAGAGTTTATCTTCCTCAAACAATATCAAGTTTAACCCAATTAGATCAGTGTCAAACATATAATCCAAATGGGAACCCACAAGCTCATTTTGAATAATGTCATTTAAGTAGATTAAAATTAAAGCTAAAAATAGATTAAAATTAAAGCTAAAAATAGCTTCCTTAATTGTTTTGCGACTAATAGTGATCCCTCTGGACTAGTTTTGCTTAATGCGGAAAAGACCAAGTCTCTGTTTTACAATAGAAGGATTTACAGATCTGCTGTTCTGCTCCTTTACCAAGTACAAATCAGAGATCACTACAAAGAAAACCAACAGTAGGTCATGGGGTTGAATGATATCTGGATTTCTGAATAAAAGCCAAACTCCTGTAAGGTGATTTGTAAGAATAAGCTTATGAGTAGAATACAGACACCTGTTCTCACCCACAGATTTCATTACTACAATTACAGAGATTTTATAAGTACCATGGAAAAGTAGCAACAAAAAAGAACACTGTAAAAACAAAGGCATTCAAATAACCATAAAATGAATCTACAGCAGTGATTCCCAACATTTTTTTCACTCACGTAATGCCAACCCATTTCCCTAAAACTGTACCCCCATATTAGCAAACCCATTAAGTAATTTTTTTCATGTACCTCCAAACGTTCTGGCATGTACTTGTACCCCAGGTTGGAACCACTGGTCTACAGTAATCTATCAGATTTTTATCTGCTCTTTTCCCAAGAAACTCCAGACAATGTATCTGTCTAGTCCAGGCAGTGCATGTAACTATTCTGTTCCTGCAACAATCCTGTGAGGTAGGCTGTTCTGAGAGAAAGATAGTAAACTGGGCCAAAGTCACCCAGGACATTGTTAATGTTGAAGCTTGGAACTGAACCACTAGCCTGCCCACCTGTAGTTCCACATTCTTACTAGTACTCAATACTCAATACTGGCTCACACTGAGAACAGTTAATTTGGGCTATTATAAAAAGTATAGCACTCCTTTAACAGTAAGAGCTGGGCCAATGCATGATGTCAGCTTGAGTTTTCTAACTTGCGAACACCAAAATGAATGGGGCAACAACTGCCTATATCAAAGAAGGAATTATAATTCTTATACTGTGTAGAAGTCAGAATGCAGAAATCTGAGCAGTGTGGCTGTTTCTGCTGAGACAGAGATGAGCAGCCAGCTGACGTCTATAAATTATTGTAATTCACTTTTATGCAGAAGCTGTGGTTTCTGAAGTCCAGCTTTGAACTACACATAGCGTTAACAATAAAAGCAGCATGCTTGTCCTCCACTGTCTTTGGAAAGTGCTTGGCTTTCTTTTCATCCAAAGTGGTTCACAACCCTCCTCCCTCCTTGTCTTTTAAAGATTTTTCTCTTTCAAGGTTTTAACCCTGTTTGTAACCTCCAATAAACCACTGATAATTCCCTTTGTTCTCCAGTTTCACCAGAGGTGAAGCTACAAGGGGGCCAGGGGGTGCATGTTGCACAAGGCGCGCACCTGGGAGCGCAAAAAATTCAGGTTTGTGTTTTTTGTATTTTTAGAGGTTTTTCAGGTTTTGGCCTGCAGGGGGCGCAGTTTTTAGGCTAGTACAGGGGTAGGGAACCTGCGGCTCTCCAGATGTTCAGGAACTACAATTCCCATCAGCCAGCGCCAGCCAGTCAATGCTGGTAGAGGCTGATGGGAATTGTAGTTCCCTGAACATCTGGAGTTCAACTAACACCAAAATTTCAAGGTATCTTTAGGAGACTCTCCTGATGATACCACCCACGTTTGGTGAGGTTTGGTTCAGGGGGTCCAAAGTTATGGACTCCCAAAGGGGGTGCCCCCATCCCCCATTGTTTCCAATGGGAGCTAATAGGAGATGAGGACTACACCTTCAAGGGACCATAACTTGGGACCCCCTGAACCAAACTTTACCAAACGTGGGTGGTATCATCAGGAGAGTCTCCTAAAGATACCTTGAAATTTTGGTGCTGCTAGCCTAAAAACTGTGCCCCCTGCAGCCCCAAAACTGAAAAAACACTAAAAATACAAAAACCACAAACGAACATGGGGGGGGGGGGACACAAAACTCAGATTTTGCACCAGGCTTCATTTCCCCTAGCTACGCCTCTGAGTTTCACCACACATAAGTAACCCACCTTCTGAGACTTGGAGACAACTTGACTAGGATCTCATCAGAATTCAGTACCAAGTACAGGACAAAATAAATCACTTTGTCACTTTGACAGTACCCATTCTATTCCTAAATGAATCCTTTTTACCTTAGAGACTGCACTATTCCGTATGAGTTGATTTCCATCTACCTATTTTAATCATGTTTTGCAGCAGGTGCAACACTCTAGATGAAGAACAGATCCTTGGATACTTACCATAAGGATTCCTTCTGCGCTGAGGTAAGGAAGGCATCTTGAAACCTGGGTGATTCCCACCATCTGCTCAGGGAAGAGTGATTCCCACAAGCTGTCCAGAACTAACCTTATCACTTCCTGTCTCCCAAGTGGGAATCTCCTGAGCACAGTTTAAATGCTTTCTGAGCTAATAAGGAGGAGAACAGGAAGGAATACAATGAGCACACAACATTAAACAAAAACAGGTGAAAATTCTGTCATAGTGCAAGGTGACAGAACAACAGAAAAGGAAGAGAAACTGGTTTTGAAAGAGAGAGACCACATCTTTTCCCTTTAGGTATTTGGTTACGTAATTTTTGACAATCCAGAACGGACTCTTGCACGGTTTCTTTGCTCCATGTACTGACTGAACCTTAATCATTTCTTTTCTTTCTCTCATTCTTTCTGGATGATCAAGATGTCCTCCTTACCTCAGAGCAGAAGGAGCCCTTACAGTTAGTATCAAAAGTTCCGCTCTTGCTCTGAGGAGGGCATTTTGAAGCTTGCGACTTCCAGTAGCGATGTCCCTCAATCTAGGTGGGAAGTAGTCCTTATACACATGTTGCAACACTGCATTGAAAGACTGCATCAGCTGAAGAGAATGCATTAAGCCTGTAATGTCTGACAAAGGAGAATATGGAGGACCATGTAGCCACCTTGAAAATCTTTTCCACTGAAGCTTGAGCATTGGTAGCTGCACTTCCTACAGGGTGTGCTGTGATGGCTGCTTATTCATTTCATTGATGGGCAAATATACGTTGTCCATCAATGCAATGAATAAGCAGCCATCAATTGAACAAAGACTACATCCCCTTGTACCAATGAAGGTAAACTCTCCAAGGAAATCAAGGCCCATTTGTCCATTTAGCATAATTAGGCCAAGTTGAATAATTAACTTGAATAACAGAATCCCAGCTTGGTTAAGCTTTTGATTTCTAGTCTGTTTTTCAAAGCAACCCAGTAAAACAAGGTAAACAGATGAATCTGGAATTTTACCAAGGACAGTCCCATCTGAGGGGCCTACCCTGGCATTAAAATCCACTCTCCACCTCTGGAAAAAAACTTAGCTCTAGGGAATTTTGTAAACAGTCCTTCAAGTAGACAACCACTTCCCTATCACAAACACAAATAAGCTGAGTAACTTGCTTGCAAAAGTAATGTCCTATTAACATGACAGACCTCATGGTTCGAAAGGGGATGCCTGTAAAGGCTGATCTTACGTTGTAAAACATGATGTTAGACAAGTAATGGCCTCTGTTGTTATTTACCAGGCCAGAGTGCTATAGCAGGAATGGTGTCAAGCTGTTCATTAACTGTTGACTCTGTAGACCTATGGAGCACTATGGATAAGGACTACTGACACTTATTTATAAAAAGCAATTGGCAACTGACATGCTTCACTTGAAGGTGGCCTGTTTCATCTTTTTTAAATTATTCTGTGAAAATGCAACTGAACACTAAAACAATGCCTGCTATTCAGGAGAATTCTTACCTGCTGTTAGTACAGCAAAAAAATAAATTCAGTTATGCTGTATAGTTTTGAATTTTTAAACAGAACGTATTTCCCAGGTCACACTATCAACTTAGATAACAACTCACATGTATCTGTGACATAAATTTTCCAATGAAACAAAAAATGAAGTGTACTCTTTCATCCCAGTTTCCCCTCTAAAGTCAAATGTAATGAACTAAGTCAGTTTTCAAGTTGAAATATTATGAGTCCAAATGGCTCACAGAATTCTGCCCCATCTGGCATCGTCTAAATCTCAAGTAGCCTCCTGGAAAAGTGGTGTAACTTACAAGTTTAAAATACACTAAGCGATGTCTGCCTCTGTCTATAATCCTATGTGTTGTCCTTCCCCAGCCATTACAAATTCCACTTTAAACTGTTATGTCTAGAAAGTCAGCAATTTTGCTGACATATAACTTTTAAAGAGAGGGCGGCCACTGTGTCTTAGGATGCTTCCAGACTGCCCATTCTCCCCATAATGGTGGTGCAAACAGGAAAAGGAAAGACCAGATCACTGAATTGTGAGTCTACCATCTCTGATTTGTTCCTTCAATCATTTGGTTTGGATGAGCAACAATCAGCATGATGGGCACTGTTGTAGATGTGTTACTGACTGATGAACTATTGAACCACATGGATATATGTTAATTCAATCCCTTGTGGCTCATGGATAACAGGTATGATGAATCCTGTTGAGTCAGCCATCTGCCATGAGCCATCTGCCACTAGCTATGATCTCTGCAAACACTGTATAGAAGCACCCTTTTTGACCATATAGGACAAGCAGCAATGTTTAAAGCCATTCACACAATGCAAAAAAAAATGCCCATTTTCTATTTAGAGAAATACAAAAGTCCTCAAAAGGGGGAAAAGACAACTGAGAATTACAGTGTTAAAATCCATATGGAGTAAGCTGTTACAATTACCTGTGCATTCTGCTCAGAAAAGTGCCATTACCTGCACAAGCAGTTCTGGGCCTGATTCTTGCAATGTGGACAGCAGCAAAAATGAATTCAGTTATTGCACTCTGCCTGAACACAGAAACAATCCAGAATATCCTTGTCCCTTTGGAGCAAAGGATAAATAAAACCAAAGGGGCTAGCTCAAGACTACTGGTAGGCAGGTATAGTGAAGAACGTGTTTCTGTACTGTACCTGTTACCGCGCTGTGAAGCATTATAATCCAAATGGCAGGCATAGGATGGGATGAGAAGTGGATTGTCCTCCAGTAGAGCAAAAGGAGGGAGATCTGGTACACTGGTTTATACTTACCAGTAAGACTAAAGAGAAAGTGAGTAGTTTCAGCTGTCTACAGAGTCCAGGTAAATTCATAATTCAAAAAGAAAAACAAAACACTTGTCCATAACCGGCATAGAGGCTTAGTTTAGTCCCTCAGAGGACCTGCTGCAAATTTAAAGCTCTCTGTGAGGCACAGTTCTGCGATTGCTAAGGTTGCAGCAAGATATAGCAATACCAAACATAGAGAAATGATAGCAGAACTACACAGCTACTCCTTGCTGCACATGTATATACCCATACTCTACAGGATCTCTGTAAATTAAGGACTGAGCTACCTTGTATCAGGTCTGTTGGAGAAAAAGTAATAGTAAACTTGGGACAACTCTGGGGAAGCAGCTATACTTCTTCAGTACTGCCTGTTTCTATAGTCTCACCTCTTCACGTCTATATATGACCACCATAGGCTCTGCTAATCAGTCAACTCAGAATGAATGAAATATCAGAAACTGACATTTACATAGTATATAACTACTACTGTACTGTAAATACAGATTTTACGATGATGAAAGAACAAATGAAATCCCACCACACAATGATTTCAAATCTAAAATGTACGTTCCAAATTCTACCTTTTTAAAAGTGTGGTTCCTTCAACCAAAAGAGTTCAAGGTCTTCCTTAAGGCATTCCTAGCAAACATGCTTAAGAATTGTATTTATATGGCAGGCCATACCATTTGCAGAGAAGGAAAGGATTAGCTTTGAAGTGTAAAGATCAAAAGCTATTTTTGCAGGTAATAAGATCTCTCTCAGATGGATTTCAGTAATAGAAACTGCCTCTTCAATAGCCAAGTAATAAAATGAAATCACAGTACAATAAAACCAAAATAGTGAATAACTGGCTCACCCTGAAATACACAACATTAGCATTCCACAGAACAATGTTTACAAGAATTAATGTGGTTCTTAGCACACAGTAGAGAATGTGGAGAGCATCTCTGCATTTGTGGGCTTGAAATAACTTGGTTGTGGTAACACTACATTAATTATAAACTGTTTCATGAGAGGAGTGATGACATTGGTCGTTTCCGCACAGCATAATAATAACAGATTACATTCATTATTTTTTTAATCTGGGTCTATTTTATCCTGGTTTTGTCCTTCTCATAGATGCCTGTTTTCCATGAAGGAAATAAATCCATTCTTTTTCCTGCCCCATCACACAAACTCTTTTTTTAACAATGCAAATGTGCAGGCGTGAACATGCCATTTTTCCTGTATCCTGATTGGTTGTTCCACCACCACAGTCCCCCTTCTGCCTGCTCCCACCCTACAGCAACCCTGGGAATCAATGCAAGACCTCCCCCTTCCATTTCTCCAGCAAGGAAAAAGTTTGGGCTTTGAAACTACGACACATGTAAACATGAAGCATGCAAAAAAAAAAAAAACTCTTAACATTGTGATATACAGAATAATAAAATCTGTCCAAAAAGGGAGCAAAGCAATACGTCCCATCCACATGCAAAGGTGTACATCTGCCTAGTTATGTCCTCTGAGAACCCAAAAAATAAAAAGGAAAGGAAATGTGCCCATTGCTTGCAACAGCCCCATTTGTTGTGAATCCATTGCCATGCATACTTGGGTAAAATGGCACGCGGACGCTGCCATGGATAGAAAATGTACTTGGGGAATGTTTCAGAAAGGGCAGGCTGCCACACGGGTTGGCAGCTCAGCAGAAATAAAATGACATGATGTTAGGCAAGGAGAACTGGCGGTGGGGCAGGAAAAATAAAGTGGTTGTGCGCCTGCGGTGTTCCCATGGAAGCGGGTTCAACACAGGATTTTTTAAAAAGATGGCTATTCTGGCATTTTTTAAAAAACTCAGGATGAGGGAAATATCTTAGGACAATCCCGCTTTAGGGACAGGACCTATGCAAAGTTCTTGCCCAAACTGGGATATTTCCCTTCGTCAGCCAGGTAGATTTGTACCATGCGGTATCATCCATTCAAAGTTCATTTTGAGCATTTATTTGACACTATATTTTTAAAAAAATATTTTTAAGATAGCAAGTACAGTCACAGGATACAAAATGCAGGTGCATAATGCTATTTAAAAATGGGACTGCTGACTTGCTGGTGACTCAGGGGCTTACAATCTCCTTGCCCTTCCCCCCTCACAACAAACACCCTATGAGGTGGGTGTGACTAGCCCAAGGTCACCCAGGAATAAAAAGAGAGTGTTAATGACTGATTTTAGGTATTTATGGGGCTAAAGGATTACAAAGCATTTTGTATAAGTGAAAGGTTAAAAGTACTAACTACTAATGCTTACTCGATTTTTTATCCTGGCAGTAGCCTTGATATCTAGCTCTTTAATAAGCCTATGCAGTAGGAATGGTCCATCGGATCCATGTTTTAATGAATTTGTGTCTTAATCTAAAGCGCAAATTATTTTGAGTATTTAGCCCTTTAGAATATAGTTAACAAACAGTGGTGATGGTGATTCTTCACTAAACTGTAGTGACCACTCATGATTTCACAGTTGGCATAAAGTCCTGTTGTTTCCTATGTGGCTGGTTAGCAAAGGTAGAAAACGGGATAATTCTCCCTGTTGGGCTGTTTTAAAAACATGTTTTAGAAATATGGCAAAGTTCCTTGTTTAAGGAAAGTATCCTTCTTTTGATTTCTAGAAACAAAATTAAGTATTTGAAAGTATTAAGTATTTGACAGGCAGTCAATCAGAGGAGAAGTAGTTGTTTCTATTGGCAGTAGACAATAGGACTTGCTATAATGAGTTTGAATTATGGACAGAAAGATACCAGCTGGAAATTAGGAACTTTTTTTTACAGTAAGAGTTTTTTACAGTAACAGAGAAATTATTAATGCCCCGCCCCCGGAATGCTCGGCCACGCCCCTGTCGTGCCCCGCCCAGCCCCACTGGCGCTACGCCACTGTTTGAATCCCACCACCATGGGAACCTGTTACTAAAATTTTTGGATCCCACCACTGGGAATAGGAATCAACCACTGCACCCTCCCATTTCCATTCTTAGTATGTGGGACTGAATATGGCTCTAATGGGGGTCACAAAGATCAGACTAATCACATTGAAAATGAAAAGAAGTTCAATAAGAAAATTAAAAATGCTCTCAGGATATTTATGCATAACTGACTGAGCAAGCAAAAAAAAGGTAATAAAAATATAATCTTCTGTGGCTGAATCTTATACATTTCCAATGGTGACAAGTAAGGACTAACTTTTAATTCTTGGAGTTTCAAGCATTCAAAAATCATCCATTACCTTGTTTCAGTGTTCTCATCAACATGTGCTCAAGGAGAAGTCCAAAGTAACATGGAGACTGCTTAGAACAGTTGACAGTAAAATGGCCAAGACCTTTGTGCTTATAGTGATTATAATCTCCCATCTGCCCACCTCTCAGACCTTCTTTCTCTTCATGTTCCCCCCCAAAAGACCTATTCCTTTCCTTTTCCTTTAAAACTCTGTATGTAAGGTGGTACCTTGTGATTGTTCTTTCCTTGCTAGGGTCATTTACATTATTAGGGCATTGGATACTTGAGATGTTAAGTCATACTCAGGCCTGTTTTTCTTCCAACCCCAGCAAGCAAAAAGTACTTTATAAACATTTTGGGTACAGAGAATCTTGTTTCAGTGCTGAGCTTGCAAGAACCCACTGGCCACAAGCTGATCAGTCTTGACTATACTGCTACAGCAGATACATGCCCACGCCTCTATATGTATGCAGTCATTGATTAACACCTTGCACTATCAGGTCTCCTTAAACCATGGGCCAATTTATAAAACACAACTGAGTTGAGAACTGAGAACATTTGTTGAGTGGATCAATATAGAGCCAAACACATGCTGAAATGTTTCTACAAGGTTTGCATGCATGCCAGCTCACAATTTATCCCCCATTTATGGCGCTACCTCACATTTTGCAACTGAGCAAAAGTGCCTTATATGTGAACTGAGTGGTACGAACATCCATTTAGCATGCACTGAACTGTGGTTATTGAGCAATTGGTTAATTAAACTGCTTTTACTCAGAAAGCTGAGAGAGGTTTATGTGAGGTATCTTCTATCCAGGCAGAGATCATCGTTAACGCTGAACTCCAAATGGTCTCTTTTCTGGGCACTGCTCAGGTCCATACTACTTAACTTGTGCAAAGTTGTAGCACTGAATGCTTTACTGTGCCCACTTACTGATGCATTTATGCCACATTCTCCATAGGTAATGGGATTGTTTAAATTGGTCAGGATGGTTAAGACTGCCCTTGATGTTAACGATCTGTAGCAATTTATTATCTTTGCCCAATGGAGAAACAGAGCTTTTCTGGAAAACAGAAAACAGATGACTCAGGCCAAAGAGATAAAGTGATAGTATGGTGTTGTAAAATGAGTCAGTGTCTCATGCCCGGATTATTCCCTGGCTCAAGTTCTCTAACAGACCAGCTGCTTCTCATGCACTGGCTATAGGGAAGTTTGGAAAGAAACTGGCCTGAAATATCATTTCAGCAGGCAGCAGGTTTCCTGTTGCCAAATCCTGAATAATAAGTTAAAATTTTCTGAAATCAGATACCAGTCCTGGGGGTGATGTTTGTACCTTTTACTAGTACCTGCCTTAAGGTAGTTTCTAGAGAAATGGCAAGAGGTCAGCTTTGTTTCAGCTTTAATGTGTGTGCCAGCATGATCCTAGCTACAAAGATTTAATGGGACTTAAATCTTCAGAAGCAGGAGGGGGGTAGCAATTTCTAAGTTCTCTGTTCTCCCACAGCAAATTGCCACTGCTCCTAGGAGCAAAGTTTCAGGGAGTTCTGTGGATCGCAGTGGGAGGGGGAAGTAGGAAAAGCTCTCTCTGCAAAATCTGTAGATGGCTGGATGTATTTTTAAAAAGGTAACCACCAAATGTCTCCCTCAACAGTCCTAAGATTGCAGCTCCTGATCTACATCAGAAGCAGAAGTGGTATCAGTCTGGGGTAGAACAGCTTGGGGCATGCCAGATCCCTGAAACAGCCAAGCATCTAGCAGAATATATAGAGACTGGGAGCAAAAGAGCAGCAAAACAAAAGGACCTCTTCCTTTGTATAGTGAATTGCTGCTGTTTTACCGCACTGACGTCTGTCAATGCTGATCAGATGAAGGAGACTGAAACTTTTTCACAGGGTCTTGAAAGTTCTAACCCAGTGGTACTCACACTGACAATTCCTGTCACCTGAAAGAACCACACCACAAACACACAAACAATAATACTATAACCTGAGCATGTAGAATCATGGTTATATACTGAACATTTAGAGTTGTCTCTCCCTACCACTGTTAATTTCTGGGTAGCCTTTGGGTGTCCAATGTGAGGGGAAGGGCCTGCAAGTCAAACTTGGGACACAAAACAGTATGCAAGCTTTAGAAGTATTAGTCTGAAGCTCATCCAAGTGCTGGGATGAAAGTACAAAGACTACAGAGCAAGGGGAAGAATTCTTTAATGCTCAGACCCTTCACTTCTGTTCCTGACATGAAGGAAGATCATAGCTTATGCATCCCCAGTCCCTTCAGCAGTGAGTGAATCAAGATGGAAACCACATGTCAAACATAAACCCTACTGAGCAATGGCCTTGTCCCTTATTCTTGGACATGGGGCAGGTGCCATCATGGGGAACTGTGCTCAGAAGAATCACAGGTAGCATTGTCAAAGAGCTGCATGTGACTTCTGAGTCTCCTTTGTCTAGAACTGCCGGGTGCCCCCTGGCCACCAGTGGGGGATGGAGGGGAAGAGTTGCCAGTTCCAGGATGGGAGACTCCTGGAGATTTGGGGATGGAATGTGGAGAGAACAAGAACCTCAGTGGGGCACAATTCCATACAGTCCACCTTCCAAAGCATCCATTTTCTCCCATGGAACAAATTTCTGCAATCAGAAGATGAGTGAAATTATGGGGGATACCAGGGAATATCCAGGTCCCACCTGTAGATCCATGTAGGCTATTTTACTCTGAAGTTGGAATCATCATCAGAGTGAGTGCTTAAGGGGTTTATTGGACTGGTTGGGATCTTCCCAACCTCATGCAGTACTCTTTTCCTTTCAGGACACTTGTGCTCATGTATCTAGACATATATGAGTGCTGCGCAAAGCTCTTGTTCCCCTCTATACTTTGGGATCACACCCCAGAAATCTAGCCCTGCTGTATATTTAGAACAGCTTGTTAACTATAAGTGCAGATGGGTCATGACCAGAGCAAGGTGCAAATCATTCCCCTCTGTCTATCTTCAACATCCCACGAAGTGAGCGTTGTTGTCGGTACTGTCCCAACACTATGGACTCAATTCCTCATATCCTGCTTTACTGTTCGAGGTATAATGATATTAGAACCGATCTGGGAGCTTTACTACCTCTAGAATTTATGTTTTTCTCAGACAAACTAAAAATGTCTAAGCTATTGAACAGCCCTAATGTAGAAATTTCTAAAGCAGTTGCAACATTTTAAATCCGTGTTCTACATGATGTGTAACAATGATCCTGTTATTGTACTTGGAATGTATGGTAATTCTGGTTTTATGCCTAATAAAGGTTTTTTTAATTGGATTGGATATATGAGTAAGACTGAGCTTGAAGTACCTACCATATTTTAACTGGTAAAAATGGACAGGGATTAAGTCTTCAACAAACAGGCAATTACCAAAGGACACCAAAGTATAAGCGAAATGCTTATATCCACCCCAACTCTGCATTGTAGAAATTTATTGAGCTTGTTCTCAAACATGGAAAGTTACTAAACAATAATTAGCATATTCTTATCTTGCTGTGAAATATGACAGACAGCATTTCTCCAGGATGGCTGACAATATGCCCACACCCACGGGAAAAAAATACTTTAGAATCCTTGAGCTAGGACGTTTAGGAGATCAAAATTAATGTCTTAATGTGGGAGTTTTTGAACCAGCCTGTGGTGAAGTTTCTTTTCAAGATAGTCTTTTCGTGTGTTTTTAATTGATTAAAGACAAATGGAGCGGGAGATAATCTACTGTTTATCAGGATTCAGGAAAGACATTATATCTTAAAGATTGCTATTTAGTTGGGAGCGATTCGTCTGGAAGAAAGTGTATTGCGTTTGTTTGTTTGTTTGTTCCCAGATTACCTCTGCTATTTCCTGATATGTGATAAGTCAGAATTGTGATCTTGGGGACAGTTTTTAATATGTACATATATGGGCTTTCAAACAAGTGTTTCTTCTAATATAGTAGTCATCTCTATGCATTCCTTTAAAAAGTGTATTTATTTATTTATTTATTTATTGTTTAAACTTTTATACCGCTCCCATCCCCGAAGGGCTCTGGGCGGTGTACACACAAAGTATAAATACAGGTGTAGGACCCCAGTTCTACTTATTATTTCTTAGGGTAAGATAGTCAAGTATTGTGGCCAAAAAGGTTGATTATTGTCCCATCTTAACCTTAATGTATAATTGACCAAGAACTCAGGGTATAATAAATCTACACAAAGCTTTCTCCTACTTCCGCAGTCCACTAGCTTATAGCCAACAGCACTGTAAAGAGAGCTTTATTTTAAAGAATCAAAGTCTTCTGCCAACAAAACTTTGAGATATATATATTGTCAATTTTCATTTGCCACCAACCAAGCAATAGCCATTTCTGACAAGCTAATCATATTTGATTGACATCACAGGAAGCACAAAATTGGTCTTGGATTGGCTAAAGCGAGGCCATCCTATGACAGGTATTGTGTGACACATGTAAAACGACTGAACATAATGCAAGTTACAGATTGGATGGTTTGAACAAGTGGTTCAGTTAGATCTTGATAGATTCAAGGTGAGTTTAACTATACTTTCATTACATTGTTTTCTACTGACAATTTGGACACATCATGATACCACAGCCTGTTCTTACCTCACTTCAGTTTCTGGCAGATATTGTATTTCAGAAGTTTGGGTGGACACAATTCTGGTGAGACAGTTTTGTGCATCCTGCTGCCCATTGCTGAATTCAGCACACAAGAAATTTTGGTGCAGCAATCTTAATGCTCAAAAATGTACATTTAAAGAAAGGTGCCTTTGTTCTTTGTTTAAAGAAAGGTGACTGTGGCTCCCAAATAGAACCAGTCTTTTTTTTCCCAGCATCTACAGTGTCTTTGTTCGTTCCCAGATTATTTGTGAATTTTTGTGATTTTTTCAGCTTTCCCTCCATTTTGCCACAGTCTTGTCTAAACCTGCCCTGGGATGAACTGAGGTAAGGTTGCCAACAGGCCTGCAGAAAAATGCCCTGTCCCTTTAATAGAGGCTTAATGTGTGGAAATGGGCATTGGAAGCTTTCCATCGTTTGGAGGTAGGTAACATTGCCCAGTAAATAGCATCTCATTAAACCACCATTCAAGGGACAAAACATTTTTCCATTAGGAAATCCTGGCCCAAATACATTTGTACTGGTATGGGTGCAAAGGTGAGAGGGGTTTTCAGATTCCACCTGTATCAGCATCACTTTCCTTTCCTAGACTCCTGTGCCCACAATTTCCTTTCCCTCCCAATGTCACCAAAAGGGGGATTTTCAGGCATTATTTTTTTTTAAAAAAACCAGTAATTGATATACTGCTGTAGCATTATAACCCCATAGCATTTTTGCTACAGCAATATGTGAATTACCCATTTTTAAGGGCCCCCCAAAATATATTTTGCATGGAGGAGGGATCAGCATTTGGAGCAGTTTCAAGACCCACAAGAAAAAGCATCACAGTGTGGAAGCACAGTCTGTTCCCTGTTTTAGCATGTCCACAGCATATAATCTTCAATGTGATATGGTCACCACCAAGGTTCCACACATTAGCAGAATGGCCATGATATTTTTAGAACACAAAGAAGAGTTTGGATTTATATCCCACTTTTCTCAATTGTAAGGAGTCTCAACGCAGCTTACAAACTTTTTCCCTTCTCCCCAAAACAGATATTTTGTGAGGCAGGTGGGGCTGAGAGAGTTCTGTGAGAACTATGTCAAGACAAAGGTTACCCATCAGGCTTTATGGGGAGGAGTGGAGAAACAAATCTGGTTCACTCGAATAGAGTCCACTGCTCATATGAAGTAGTGGATAATCAAACCTGGTCTCCAACTTAGAGTCTGTCGCTCTTAAGCACTACATCAAGCTAGCTCTTTAAAATATTCAGTGTGGAGCTGCTGCTGAGAACAGTTACTTCATCAGTGATTTTTCTACTCTTCACTGTAAACTGGATCTCCTCAGGCCTACTCCAACATGCTAACCATCTCAGCAGGCTGGCTCTGCTTTGAGCATTAGCCAAGGCCAAGAGCAAAGTTGTCAACATGCAAGGAAAATATCCAGAGAAATATGAAAAAATCTCAACCGAAACAATAGGGGAACATGTTGAATCACATTCAAATGTCAGGAAATTTGTAATATTAATTTGGAATAATCATTAATTAGGTTTCCTAATTTCCTAACTGGCAAAAACTTAAAATCCATTGAAGATCTCTGTATGTTGTCACCCAGAGAGATTCTGCAAACCTTAAAAAGCAGACTTCTAGAACAGGAATACCATATCTTGTTGGGGCAAGCAAATAAATCATGCTCACCCCTTTCTGTCGGAATAAAGAGTACTTAGGAATAGGGGCAGCTGATAGCCAAATATCTTGAACTATTAACTGAACCCCAACAGAGATGGATTATTACAAGGGCCAGATGCAATACTTTTTCATCAGCCATTACAATAGCGTTGGTCAAGCTACCTATCTATCCCTCTCCAGGATCGGGTCTGTCCATACTGTAAAAACCAAGTGGAGACTCTTGCTCACATTATACTTGACTGTCCGAGATATGTGGGTATTAGGAATTTCTCTCCTGGGCTGGTCTTAGACAAATCTGAAAGAGACTCTGATAACTCTGTTGTGGACCTTTTGTTAAATAATACAGAGGCCATGCTCTTGGAAAAAGTAGCAAAATTTCTTTTACAAGTGACAGAACTTTCTAAGTAATGTCCAATGCTAGATACAGTTTATCTGTTCTCAGTGTTTTTTGAATGTACTTTTGATTCTTGGTGTAATTTCAGAAAATGTCTGTAGCATGCTTCTTGGAGTCTATTTTAATATGCCTAATAAAGGTTGTTGTGATGCTAACAATGAATAATACCGCTGTTTTATAAGCCTGTTAAAACTGAGGAAATAAAAATGTGAAGGGAAAAAACCTCCAAAATCTATTCAAGTCTGAGGATATACTTGATGCTGTTCTACAATTAGACATGTATCTTTGTAGAGAAGCAACAGCTCAAATGCCAAGGCATTGTTCTATCTGAAGGTTGCAGAAGGCATACAAGCCCACTTGAGCCAGAGAAAGGGAGGAAAAAACCTTTGTGAATGCCAGAGATCAGTCAGAATCCTGTCTGAAGTTTGTACGCCTTGCTCTATGGGGTCCATTGACATTCTGCCCTCGTTTGCTTCTGTGTAAATGCCATTTGTTGGCTTTATGTCTACAAGGCTTGTATATGGAAAGGCCAGACAATTTTTCCACTGCAAAAACTCATAAGCTGTGAAAGTTACTTTTCAAGTTCCATGTACTAGCAACTGAAAGAGTTGAAAATGATGCTTAATTTCTGAATGAGGGCAAATCTGGGGCAGAGGTTTGCCAGGATATCATGCTGTCTCCCCTGCCCCAGGGGAAAGTAAATCCTGTTCCTTAAATGTCTGACTTGCAGCATAGGGTCTTTCCAGTTTGCTTGATGATCAGGTGCATACATTAGACTCAAGTGATACTGCGCATTACTTCAGAGCAAAGTAATAGGGCAAATTCCTTCTCTTATCGCTTGATGTCTTTGGAAGTCGGGCCATAATTTTTGCATCAGTTAGTTTTTAGTTAAGTGGAGTGCATCATTCACACACACCCTGCCTTTTTTCACCAGACTTAGTTTTATGGTGGTCTCTGGATGGCTGCTGTCAGCATTCTAAGGGTTTAATCATTGTTATTGTATACAGACAGAACAACTTCTTCGCTGCAAAAATTTGTAAGCCAAAGAAGTACTTTTAAAAGCTTTCTGTGCCTAAAAGTTAAGGGGCTATAGTGGTGCATTGTCTTTGAAATGCCTTCCATTTTGACATTTGCCTGACATATTTTCTGTGGAGAACTAGGCTACAACATTTCTCTTTACCTGGGCTATTAATTGAAAGACTCTATATTCTTTAATGGTTGTTATGGCCTGCTTCTAGCCAGTGATCTATTTGATGGTTTTATGGTTTGTTTTAATAATGGCCCATTAAGCATGGAGTGTTTTTCTTGGGGTTCTTTGCTCCACAGTGGGGTATTGTAGTTGGGTCTCCTCATGTTTCTCTGTTTACACATGAGGATGTGCCCCACTACCTTCTCACATATAAACAGAGAAACATGAGGAGACTTCCAGGTCATTCCCAGTTGTCCCAAGATTCCCAGTTGTATTTTTAAAGGCCTTTAATTTTTTGTATCGATATTTGTATGTAATAGCTATATCAATTTTTCTGAGATATCAATATTTCTGTGTTTTTTGAAAATGCCTATGAGGAGGGGGGAGGAGCAGAAACCCAAAAGCAATGGAAAATACTGGGGTTTCTCTGCTCTCACGAGCTGCAGAGCTTTCGTGATCTGTGATGCCATAACACAGAGTGTGTCAGCACATAAAGCTCTGCCCCAAAGGAAATGTTCCCTTGCTGTGGGGCAGAGCAGCAGTGTGTATTTGATCAATGATAATTTTATGTATGTTACTTTTATTATTCTATTGTGTGTGTTTTTACTTTGCAAGTCACCTTTAACAGATCTCAGAACAAATTGCATATACCTTTTTATATAAGGAAACACTGTGCAGCTACCTGATAATTTGTTGTTTTTAGTAATTTTGATAGTTTTTGTAATGAATAGGTATACTGTGTTTGATATTGACTGGTTTTTCCTATTATTAACTGCTGCAAGTACTTTAGCGGTGAGGCAGTATATTTTAAATAAATGAAACGCTCGACTAGGGAAAGCATTCGCTTATTTCTTGTTCAGAGGATATCTTCTCCTTTACGAGTTCTTTATTTGCTATCACCAAGATATATATTGTAATCCTGGTCACAATTATAATGCTTAAATTCTATTAAATCCAATGTGTCAGTGAACAGGATTAGAGCTTTAGATAACAGGGCTTTTCAACCTTTGCCAGTCCCCTTACCAACTGCAAATTCAAAAGCAATTTTTAAAAAAGTGATGTAAAAGAAAATTCTATCTAATAGAAACAGAGATGGGCTGTGGGCCAGTCTAATAGCACTCCTCTGTATTCTGAGAATGTCTTTATTTTTTCAAAACAGGCAAATAAGCAATTCATCTTGTACATTACTCTGGTCAATGCACAATTTTCGCTTGTTTCCTTAAGCTTGATAACCCTACTCTATACTGATTTGCTTCAAGGTCGTCCATCGACCAGTAATTTCCACGACTATTTCACATATTCTGAGGATAACATTTTGCTTGACAGCTTGAATTCATCAAACTCTATACTGGAATCCAAAATATATTCTTATTTTTACACAGTTATAACACAGTTATAACAGAACTGAAAAAGTGTTGTTGTTGTTGTTTTCTATTGTACATGTGGAGCTCTATAGAGTTTAACTTGCCAGGTCTTTACTTTACTTTCTCCCAGGCTTTCCTCTGTTTCTCTTCTTCCAACTATCATTGCCCTCCATCCCAGACAGGGAAGGGACCTTAAACATCAGTCAAAAAAACACATATTGGGCTCAAAAATTCACAGCATTGAAAATCAGTACCAAGTATTCTCCAATGAATAAACGAACTTCACAATGAGCATAAAATAATGTATTGTTGAAGGCTTTCATGGCCGGAATCCTCTGAAGATGCCAGTCACAGATGCAGGTGAAAAGTCAGGAGAAAATAATACTGTAATATGGCAATACAACCTGGAAAACCCACAACATCCTAGATCATAAAATATTTTATTTGAAAAAAAAAATTAAAATATCCAAGTAAGTATCTAAAATAAGTTCCCCTGGAGAAATGGGACGCTTTGGAAGGTGGAATCTATAGCATTGTACCCTACTGAGGTCCCTCTTCTCCTCAGGCTCTAGCCCCATATCTCTTGGAGGTTCCCAAACTGAAGTTGGCCACCCTACCCCCCCCTTCCAGTGGCAAGCAGGAAAATAGCAACCCTGTCTCCCTCATTTTACACCATAACTCTAACCATTATACAACACTGTTCGCAAATACCGGTAGCTCAATAATAATCAACTGACCAAACAATTTAAAGTAAATCATATAATAGTAGACTAGTCCTAAAACTGTCAGAATCTGCTAATGGCCATAATCTAGTCACATTATTCACTTTAGAAATACATCAGCAATCTCCATAAGTGAACTAAAGAGGGCATGAAATTTGACTGTGGTTTCAAAGATCAAAAGTCCACATGCTGCCAACCTCCACTAATGGACTCAGAAATGTATTTTTGTACTGGGAACCTCAAGCTATTTGCTTCTAATACACATAACAAACACAGAAAGGGTGGAGGTTGTTATGACAGGTCTTTAGAATCTCTGCAGTAGCAACAGCTAAGAGAATTGCACACCAAAATGAAAAAACTTGTAAATAAGGAAGTGCTTGACAAATTGGGTCCACCAGGCTGATAAAACATCTGGCAGCCTCTATTAAGTAATCCTAATCTTTGGCCACCCTCTCGAGTAACCTACTCTTTCATTTCTAGTGCTTGCAGCAGGACTCTTCCTTCAGTTCCTTAGGCAAGCAAATCAGTAGAAATATACATGCTTTTGACCTTCAGTTTCCATGGTTGATTGGTATCAGATTTCATAACAGGAAGCTCCAGCTGTTACAGCAAATGACCCAGACAGATATGAACTACATAGAAAACTTAACTGGAAGACAGGAAACCAAAGGTCACTTTTGAGACACAAACAATGGTCATAAAGTTTGTGTGCCGGAGACACTTGACAGTGTCAAAAGTCAAGGAAGGACAAATCATTGAAGCGTCATACTCATCATGCGCAAAGAAAGTTGAACACATTCTGAGAAGGAGAATTATGGCTCCTTAAAACAACAGTTAACATTGGCAGTTATTTTTTAAAGAGTTAATAAAAATAAATATTTTTTAGATGATCATGTAAATGTGACATGCCCATAAGCACTACCTCTTAGGAGCTACTGAAGGTGAAATGTGCAACCTTTGGAAGAGAAGCTCTGCCGCACCATGTGCCATGCCACTGAGGTAGCAAATATAGTTAGTGGGAGAGCCAGCATGGTGTAGCAGTTAAGAATGACAGATTATAGTCTGAAGAACTGTGTTTGTTTCCCTATTCTGCCACATGAACAGTGAACTCTAATCTGGTGAACCAGTTTTCCCGGCTCCTCCACAAGAGGTCTGTGGGTGATCTTGAACTAGTCACTTCTCTGACAACTTTCAGAACTCTCTCAGACCCACCTACTTCACAAAGTGTTTGTTGTGGAGAAGAGAAGATATAAAATATCTATATGAAAACATATAAAATAGATATTAAACACATAAAGCAGAGGAGAAGGATTTGAGACTCCTTTATCTAGTATCTAGCCAGAGCACCTTTTACCAACTCTGGCTGGTAAGCCAGCTGTGGATCTTCCTGGACAGTAAAAAAAACTGATCAGTGTGGTGCATGCTCTGATAATACCCAGATTAGATTATTCCAATGCAGTGTACATGGGACTGCTCTTGAAGATTGTACTGAATTGGTACACAATGCTGCAACCAGAATGTTGACTGGAGTGTGTTGCAGAAATCATATCAGTATAGTTTGGCTCCATCTACACTGGCTCCCAATTTCCTTCCAGGCCAAATTCAAGATGCTGTCATTGACCTATAAAACCCTATATGGCTAGCACATTTTACGAACTATCTTCTTCCATTAGAACCTACTCATCTATCCAGTTATCTTTGGAAACCTTGCTTTAGGTGCCCCCACTATCTTTGGAAGTCTCTTCCCAAAGAGATTCATCTGTATTTTGGTCATTGTCATTGGTCATTGTCTTTTGCCAGCAAGTGAAGATTTTTTTGTTTCATTGGGTGTAATAAATCCAATAAACTTTTAGTGTCCCTCTTCCCTGGTTATGTCATGTTTCAGACAGACAGACAGACAGACAGACAGAGGGGGCAGTGGCGAAGTTCCCACGGGGACATCCAGAGACAAATGCCCCGGGGACTCCCGATCGCGCCCCACCCCCTCTTCTGCCTGATCGCACCCCCTCGTCATCCTTGTCCTCCTCCTTGCCTGCTCCTGCTCTCTCTGTTTCTCTCTATATATAAAAAACTCACTCACCTTGGTATTTATGTCTCCACAATCAGCAAACCTTTCAAGTTATGGTGAGTCATTTTACACACTCTTCCAGCAACCTCAGGGCATCTGAACATCACTATTTTGTAATTTCCCCTCATCCCTTTCTGCTCCTCCAAAAGGATGTTTCCTCCCCCAGCTGTCCCCCAGCACCCTCAGAGCCTGCATGCAAATGAGCCTTCGCCTCATTGGCTCCTACTTTCAGTTTTGCCTCATGGGGGGGGGGGTGGAAACTGGCAAAAGGGCTGGGATGGAACCTGCAGGGACAGTAGAGAAGAGATCATGCATGCCCTTCACAGAAAATTGCAATCTTCAGAGTAAAGCCTTTTAAAAGAAAAGATGACTTCTTTCTACTTCTCCACTTTTACAGAGGCTTCATGGAGGGGGGCTTAAGAAATCAGGAAACAATAAAAAGCTGGGGGTTTGTAACTCTTTACCTGTTATCTCTCCAGCATAAGCACAGTATGATATCTGTGAATTGCATTTGCACAAGATCTTTAATGCATTGAATATGAAAATAATCCCTTTATAGGTAACAGTTTAGCACTATAAAACTGCATTATGCAAACAGCACAGGTACAGAGATCAGTTCACCAGGAGAAAATGGCAACTTTGTATGGTAGATTCTGCACTGCACTCCACTGAAGTCTGTCCTCTCTCTGAACCCCCCTTTCCTCAGGTTTCACCCTTGAAAATCTCCAGGTATTTCCCCAGTCTGGAAACAGGCAACACTAGTTCTGCACAATGTAGGATGTTTTGGGTAATAGCTATATCTTCAATGTTTGTGATATCTAAATTGTAAACAAAGGAGCCAAAAAGAAAGAGCAGGGGACACAAACACATAGCTGTTCATAATTTCTCTGCATCTGGGATGTAGAGAGTGATGTGTTGGAATGCTTGGAGTAAACTCCCCACAGTAAACTCCTTGAGGTTCAACAAAAATGCATAAAGGCTGCAGTCTAATGTTGCCTCTTGGCACTGGTATTCAGAGGTTTACTGCCTCTGAATGTGGAAGTTCTGAACAGTTTCAACACTCAAGACAGATTTTTCAAGAGCAAGTCAAAAAAGTAGATTCTGAGTTTGTGCCCAAGCAGTCCCTCCCCCCTCCCTCCCACCCCCTCTCTCTCTGGAAAGAACCTTTGGGTCATCCAGGGGTGACTTTGTAATTAGCAATCTGCAGTGCTTGGAGTTCTTGTAGATACAAGTGTGACATAGGCATTCAGAGGAAGAGATGGAAATTCAGGCTTGCTTGTACTGTGGCTTATTTGGGCAGGTTTTATATTAATCCAAATTGGCTATTATTTCTGGCAACGCTTGGGAAAAATGCAAAGGAATGAGTGGAGGGTAATAAAACATTATTCACAGCAGTAATAAAACATTTTGAAAGCATTTTACGTTGTATGACACTTATAACAGTTGTTAAACATTTTGAAAGCATTTTGAAAATGTTGTTAATTTTTTTTTATCTCTGCTGTGTGCCATGGCCCATTGCTGTGT
Organism: Sphaerodactylus townsendi; assembly: GCF_021028975.2. Classification (NCBI taxonomy): domain Eukaryota; kingdom Metazoa; phylum Chordata; class Lepidosauria; order Squamata; family Sphaerodactylidae; genus Sphaerodactylus; species Sphaerodactylus townsendi. Next base: position 50,777,527 of record NC_059426.1, read on the forward strand.
TCAGATTTGTGAGTTGAGACATGTTCTATAACGTGATGGTGGCTTTGAGATGACCTGGTGCAAAAAATCGTTCTTTGGTTGTAGTGGGGGAGGGTGGCCTTTGGTCATGGTAGGGGAGGGTGGCTGCCCATACGGGGGGGGGGGGGGCACAAAACTCAGATTTTTCCCTGGGCTCCATTTTCCCTAGCTATGCCTCTGAGAGGGGGAGAGGGAGAGAGATTGCAAAACTGGAATTTATTGTAAAATGCAGCACCCTAAATGTCTACGTTTAAACACAGCCTTTATCACAAAAATGTAACTGTGTCCCCTCTTTTCCCCAGGTGATATTAGGAGGAAACTATATCTGCTCTAAGATACTGTTTTGAGATAACTGTTACTGTTTTAGTTGGTTTAACACATCTTATGGTTGCTCATTTTAGCTGTGGATCCTGAAGAGGGGGTATACAAATATTTTACATAAATAAAGTTTATGTCCCACAGTCCAATATTTAGAATACATTCTCTGTACATATTACTTTTTGGTTTTCTTACCTTATCAAAATTTATTTTTTCAACACTACTTCCACAACACTTCTAGATATACTGACATGCAACCAATGAAGCATGTCTTTATGTATTCCATCTTTAAGGTACACAGAACTAATTAATATATTATCATAGTTATGATACTTCATAGTTATGATACTTCATAGTTATGGATTTCATCAAAACTTGATCAGAACTGTATTTGTTAATTATGAAGGGAGACTGGATTGAAAAGACATTACTACATGGGTACTACCTCACTACAGGGATGGTTGGTTCTCCCAGACTCCATGGAAGTGATACTTCTTGCAAAGTTCTAAAATTGCCCTTTTTTACAAATGGAAGCTGTCATCTTTCTCTGTTTCTCTCGTAGGATCTTGAACAAACACAGTTTGTATCCTGCTTTGTAAATAACATCCTTGTACTTTAGATTAAATCACAGAAGTGAAAGAATAGAAGCCCTCATCATTCCCTCTGTATCCTTTGTGTCCAAAGACAATAACCCTGTGCACTGCCTCATTTCACATAGACAATGCATGTTACAGGATGATCTTTACAGTTACGCTTAATTAACTACTGATTGCTCAATAAAGTTCAGTTCAGTTGGCTTGTGGAAACAACTGATTACTTCAGAGCTACAAGCCAATTGTTCAAACATGTGTGTAACTTAATTCTTTGGTCTCCTTTAACAGCTATGTAAAAAAGAAGATGCATGTTACAGGTATTTGGTGAACATCGATGCATGTCCAAGAGAAGGTTATGCTGTACAGGAGAAGAAGAAACAGGGAGAGAATTCAAACAAGGTCAAACTAGATAGCGGACAAGATCTGAGGGCCAGACAATGGCTAGTTTGTGTCATTGAACATATAGGAAAATTAGCTTTTTGAGTTCAAACTCCTTGACATCTGTAGTACTTCATGTGGATTCAAGAGACCATATTATTCTCGTTACATAATTTGTTTGTTTATTTAACTAATTAATAAATTAAAATATAGCACTCTTTCCTCATGGTTCAAAGAGTCTTAGTGACTTCTGGTTTCTTGAATCATACAAGAATAGTTATTTCAGGAAGGGGTCAATGTGTATCATACATGATGTGCTTTCTTCCAGAAAAATGTTTACAGTTTGTCTATTGCAAATAACAGCTTACTCAATCATATTTCTGATCCTGTAATTTTAAGAATCCCTCAAGCAAATCTACCTCATAGAATTAATGTGAGGTAGGAAAAAACACAAAATAACCATGTTGGCCATGGAAGAACAGTAGGATATCAGTACAAAGAATAAATCAAACGAAATGCCTGAATGTGACAAGTAGAATCATAGAGTTGGAAGAGACCACAAGGGCCATCAAGTCCAACCCCCTGCCATGCAGGAACAGACAATCAAAGCAACCCTGACAGATGGCCATCCAGCCTCTGTTTAAAATCCTCTAAGGAAGGAGACTCCACTACACTCTGAGAAAGTATATTCCACTGTTGAACAGCCCTAACTGTCAGGAAATATTACATCATAAGTAACACAAAGCCTTTTCTGTCGTGTTTTACATTTATTTTTAGGTGCTCACATACATTCACATTGTGCCCTGTTCTACAGGTGACAGACAGCCATTTTCCTGAGGCTGGCATACAGGCAGAAGTCCACCCCTGTGGAACTAGATCACACCCTGACACATGGCTTGATTTCTCTGGTCCTGGACTGAACACTTCAGACCACAAGTGTGTGAAGCAGGGAGTGCAGAATACCTGCTCAGCAAAGAGCAGAAATGGCAAGGGCCATTCTTTCTAACTTGAAATAAAGCTTACAAATAAACCTACTTTATGCTGGGTAGCAGCACTCCAAAAGGTTATTTCCACTAGCAGCTTGATGTGCCCCAGGCTACTCCATCACCTCATTCTTCTGCCTCTGTAGATGAATGTTTGAATACAGTAAATTGGAAGGCTGACTTTCAATGTGTGAACTGACTCCACTTAAATGTGATGTCACACGAAAAGTTTATTTTTCATGTTGTCTTTCTGACAGCTCCTTGCAAATATGCATCATCCGTTTATCATGCAGTCACCAGTCCTGTTTCTTTTTGGCTCTGTTGTACAACTTTCATTCTTTTCTCCCCATTTCCCACAGATGTCATTCTTTTTTCCCATTTGGGTACTTGGTGCTAGCTAGCAATAATTAACTGTCTTAGCTTTATCCCAGCCTAGAACCAATGTAACAAAGGAATTGACAGTTTTGGGAGACCAAGCACTAGTTTAAAATGGTGGAGGCTGACAGACTGCCCAGTCTTCACTGAGTTCTAAGTGAATATGAAATGAAAAAGGTGGTTCTGCATGTTTATAGCAACCTGGTCCAAATTTACAAAGAGAGATCTGAACAGAGTACATAAATTAAATTACTTGCTCAGGAAAATGACAAGTCTTCTTCTCATTTGAAATAGAAAGATTGGCTTTCAAATCTTTGCACTTTCAAACTGCTTTCAGTGCTCTTTGAAGCTGTGCGGAATAGCAAAATCCACTTCCAAACAATTGTGAAAGTGTGGGTTTTGAAAAATCTATTTATTTCTTGGCTCTTTCCAGCGTATGTTTCCATTGGATTCCTAGACCTTAGAGAATAAATAAGGCACATTTTTGGGATACATAAGCTGTTAGAGAATTAAAAATTCTCTAATTAGATACAAGTAAGTAGGAATGGGAGATCTCTGAGCTGTCATAACTCCTGCGGCTGAAGGCGGAGAGGGGTGTTGCAAAGAAGATGACAGATAGAGAAAGGGAAAATATAACCATCAGGAAGTCCTTCACCAGCTCCAGTTCCACTTGGTTCCCCAAATACTCTTGTAAGCCTGACAAGAAGGCAAAACATTACTCAGTATGTAACAGAATCACACTGTTTAGTTTTACATTCTGTATATCATAAAATCTATTTTGGAAATATACAGATAGCTTTTCTGTATTCAAAATAACATGTTGACCACAACTTCATAAGCTAAAGCTGGAATAATGAAAAAAGGATTAAGATCAGTGTCAAATTCCTGAAAGATGTGTGTTATTCATGAATTTCTTTAAAAGATACCAATCTTGCAAACTACCACACACAGTTGTTTTGTTTGCTTTCTTCTTGATAACATCCTCTTTTACATCAATGTCAGATGACAGGATGGTAGTACCAAGTGTCTATCAGGGAAATCAATCAAGCAGAGCTCCAAAAGCAGGACCAACATTTGGCAGACTTTCACAATCAACTGTTGGCAGTGAATTGTGGCTGATCTAATACTTTGGTTTACTACAGAGAAGGCTGTTGTTTCCCACTGAATGTGTCTTGATGGTTTTCTCTCCAAGGCCTCTTTTCACCTCATTTGCTTTCCAGTTTATTAAGTCTTCATTTACATGCATCTTTTTGATGGTTCTCATACTTTGACAGAATAGTTTGCTTTTAGCAGAGCTTCAGAATAAAATATGTTGAACCATTCCAAGCATTAAGATTATATTGTACTTCCCTCTTTTTCTAAGCCATGGTATATTTAAGTCTTTCCCCATCATCTCCCAGGTGGAGAAAGTGCTGGATATTAGTAGAATGTACATCAGAGGAATAGCCAGCCATGCAGTAACTAATGCCAGGGGTTCTCTAAGCTTCCTTGCTATAATCCCCTACATTAACGCTGCTTCCTTGTATCGCAACTCCCACCTCCTGAGCGGTGGTAGGGATAAAACTAAAATTTTAGAAGTCCAACAGCCAGATTTTTCCCCAGAAATGATGCCAGTTCTCACTAGGAATTGCCAATAAACACTACAGTTTCAGCCAATTCCTTGAGGTGGGGTCCTGTCACTTCTGGATTTCCCAAGAAGTGACATTATGCCGACAGTCACCACATATGTTCCCCCCTCCCAAGTCTCCCACTGGTTGCCAAACCAAGGCTAGCAACCGTAGTACATGTACACATCAAAGACTAACAGATTTGTTGTTGTTGTTGTTGCTGTTGTTATTATTATTATTATTATTTGTTTAATTTAATATACCGCCCTATCCTGGGGGGCTCAGGGAGGTGCACAGCATAAAAACATCATACATAAAATCGTCACAGAAAGTTATCACCATAAATACAATTAAAACAACAGTTAATTCCTAATACAGCGTCCCAAGGAACCCTTGCTTGAACCCTCCCCAGAAATATATATATATAATGGGTCCCGATAGTGTGAGGGACCCATAGAGGCAGAGAGGAGGGGCAGTGGATTTCCATATAGCTCGTTCCACAATGTGGATTTCCATATAGCTCGTTCCACAATGACATAAGGTTTACCTCAGAGCCACCCACACAGGATGAGCATACCATGGTGGCGAACCTTTGGCACTCCAGATGTTATGGGCTACAATTCCCATCAGCCCCTACCAGCATGGCCAATTGTATATACAGCTAAGGCATCCTGTTCTTTGGGTCCAGCTAAGAATTCTAAGGCAAGAGCCTTTGATGGCAGAAAAAATAAGGAAGGCAACATAACACATATTATCTCACAACACGACAGAGAGGTGCCTTTACAGAGCTCACTCATAAAGGGGTCATTAAAAAAGACCAAAAGCATCACACTAGATCAAGTTCCCAGGTATTCCCAGAGTTATGAACAACAATAATCCAACTGCTGGTTCCTCTGCTCTGCCACTCCACAGGCAGAGTACTTAGGATCAACATTAACATTTGCTCCTCAGCTTTGTCACAATATGGAATGTCACACAAAGGATACTTGCAAAGCACTGATGGCACCAGGACAAGGTAAAGAAAGTGGCAGGGCCCCTTGCTCAGTAGATTATAAGTCTTTCTGGTTACTGGATACCAATAGAACTCTAGGTCAGGAGTATAAGAATGCAAGGTTGGCCTGGCTAGAGCAAATTCAGACAGGTCTGCCTTGTTTTCTGACCTTAAGATCTTTATTTGAGACACACAAGAGCACAAATTGCTGAGCTAAAGATGCTATAAATTATAGTATTTTATTTTTGGAAGATGGAGATAATTTTTCTTTTGCTGTATTAAAGCCTGGTTTTCCTTCTGAAAACACTCCTTCAGTTGATCAGTCTTCCTCCTCCTCTTCCTGTCTCATTTGTCCTCATTTTACTTTTGCTATGCTCGGCCCTCCTACATAAGAACCTCAGCTCCCATTCTGACAGCCATGTTATTGAACTGGACTTGTTATTCAACTGGATTATCCACATACCATCAGAACTAGTGCCCTTGAGGCAAGTTACTACCCATACTCTGTTTGTATCAGATAGCACAGTTCATGGTAATCGAGACCAATGGGGTTTTCCCACTCAGGATGTGCAGTAATAGCATTTATCGGTGAGGAAACTCAAGGTAATGAAGCCACAAATCACATATTAAGTTGGAGTAGATGACATAGAGCCAGTAAGAGGGCAACTTGGCATAAGGCTACCAACCTTCACGATGTGAGCAGTGCATAGACCAGCCTTTATCCCCACTAAATGTTTTGAAGACTGACTGTGCATCATTTTAATAGGGTATATTTTTAGCAATTTTGACTTGAGACACTTACTTATTACCATACTGAGGTTCACATATCCAGTGACCATGTAGAATCCTCACAAACAAAATGTCTATCACATCCGTATGAGTCAGTGTGGTATAGTGGTTAAGAGTATCAGACTAGGAACTGGGTGATCCAGGTCTGAATCACCACTCTGTCATGGAAACTTGCTGGGTGACCTTGGGCCACTCACATACACTTAGCCTAATCTACCTGTGGTGAAGATAAAATGGAGACAAGGAGAATACGGTAAGCTACTTTAAGTCCCATCTAGGGAGAAAGGTGTGGTGTAAATGAAGCAAAAAATAAATATGAGTGGAAGGTGCAGTTTTGAGTAAGCATCAGTGGCAAAGTTGCAACAGGGCAGGGGGCATGACGCCCCGGACACACCCCATTGCCATCACGTGGGGGAGGAAAATTGCCCCCCAGACCCCCCTCTCCAAGAACGTGGCATGGCGTGGGCAGATTGGGGCGGGGGTGAGGGGCACGCGCAGTCAGATTGTGCCCCAGGCACAGTTTCCTCTCCCTCCGTCTCTAGTAAGCATCCTTTGTGAACATGAGACACTCACCTCCACTGAACTGAATGGGGAAACTAGTTACACTCAATTACAGTATGTTTACATTGTAATGCCTGCAAAGCTTTAGGCTTGAAGTATTTTGTGAATTTTTTTTCAAGTACAGCTTGTTCTGTGAGGAGGAGTCATTGCAATTTTTCATAGTTAATTCCTTCTTTCTGACATTTTTACATTTGATTTTAGTCTTGGTAGTAACTCACTCATATGTGAATTCCAAATGTGTATGAACATTCTTATCAAATTAAATTGGGCATATATCTCCACCTTCATTTAGATCAGTACTTACCAACAGTGGCTAGCAAGTCTGAAACAGAGTAAAAATGCTATCATGTCTCAGCCACCTCAAGCTTAGGTATCAGGATATCTGTTGCTTTTTTAATCTCCTTGGCCAAGTTAACAAATCACTAAGTGGGAGGTTTTTTTGGTCACTTTCATTAAAAACAACCAAAAGGGAAGTTCCCTTATTAGCCAACAGAATGACAAAACAGTCAGCCTACTGTATTTTCTGTGTAAATTGCTAAGGCGTTTTCCTCATATTGGTACATTCCTTTTCATTGCTTTAAAGCCAAATTTTGAATCTGAAAGTAATTTTGCTCCTTTGCCTTCCCCAAACTTTTTTGTTTTACAACCTACATGTTAATACAGTAGAAGTCTCTTTCCAGTTTCTTTTTAACATTCAAGCAATGCAGTTTCCTAACAGCACAATTTTGATTGATTCATTCTTTCCTTTCTCCTATCACCCGTAAACTTTCCCTTTTTTATACGAAGATGGGGTTATGAAATCTTTCAAATATGTTTGCTAAAATGCCTCAGATCATGTAAGTGAACCCTGATATAACTTCTATACATTGAAAGGAAGAGATCCAAAAAAAGTTGGCAACTGGTGTACAGAGGACATTTCTAACATCATATGCAGGCATTGCATTATATCATTAAAACTGAGTTTAAAATTCCACCATGACAATTATTTTGTTAAGCACATAAAATACAAAAGGCTTTGCATCTCAATTTAAGCATGCCAATTCAAAAGGAAGCTTTGGTGTGTTCATTGGCCATTCTGCCAAGTAAGCATGCAAAAGACTAAAGCTTTAGCATCATATTTGACATTTATCTTCACAAAAACACTCTCACTGGATAGACAAAGGATCTGCCTACTAGTCCAACGCTCTGGTGAACACTCAAGTGGGCACTCAGATACCTCCAAGAGAACACAAGAAGGGCCTGAATACTACAGGCCTGTGTGTATCTAGCATCTGGTGAGGCAACAACCCTGTGAGACAATATTAGTATAGACAAAAAAGTGAGGTTGTGAAATAGTCAGTTGCCCAAAAGCATTGCAGAACCTCTCAAGATCAACTGCAAAAGCAAAATGACAGGATCCCATGATACAGACATTCAGACAGTGGAGGGCTTTCCGGGAGTATAGGGAAGGAGAAAACAACAAAAACACTTCCCACCGCTGGAAAGCCTTCCACTGGGGCCGATGGACTTTATGCCACAGTCCAGGTCCAGGGTTGCAGCACAATTGGCAGAAAACTAATATTGACTCCTTCATCAGGAACGTCTTCACCACCACCACCCTGATGCCAGCATCTGTTCCTTATGTGAGCACAGTTCTGCCACTACCAGAACTTCCGGTTTTTGTGGTGGCAGAGTTGAGGGGTGCCCTCTTGCATAACTCCCCCCCATGCTAGAGCATTTGCCCCTTGCGCCAGTAGAGAAGACAAATGTGTTGGAGCAGGACTGCACCTCCTCCTAAGGTGAGTTTGTCTCCCTCCTCTGGATTGGACTATTAATCATGAATTGATAAGAAACTTTCATGAAGAGCTAGCAACAAACAATTTCACACCTGGGTAGCTCTTTGATGTTCTGAGAAGAAGGTGAAAGACAGGTGGGAAATGTCTCCTCTGGAGTCTGTTGTCTAAACAACTGGCTTTCTTTGCTTTGTGATAAAATCAAGCCCTGAACCCATAACTTTAGCCCAGATCATGAATTGGCATGTTTTGCTATCCTACTTTGGAGATTTCTCAAGCTTCATCTCAGACTTCTAACATTACTGTTAGCATTATGTCTCCACAAAGTTGCTTCCTTCCACTTTGTCACATTTGCAAGTTTGAGATCCTATGAAAGGTTATCTCAGAGTACCTTCCCACACTAGTGTTGGTCCTGCCAGGATTCTTCCCATTGGGCCTCTGAACTACGAAGCAATAAATGGAGTGGCACTCTGCAGGAACTCCCATTGTAAAGGAAACATATAGACTATAAGCACAAAACCCAATAAGAGACTGTTAAACTTAAATGCATTGTAATCAACCCAAAGCAATCAGCTTGAAGCAGACCTAACGTCCAGAGCTTTGGCCAGTGTAAGCTTAATGAGTGCATTGTCTCACTTGAAGCTGCAGTTTGCCACATCTAAGGGTGTTTTGTAAACAGACTTTTCAATTTTAACAGGGGTCTTCCATTTAAACAATGAGACCGTACACTTAAAATAGCAATTTTTCTAATTTAACAAGGAACTGTTGTTATTCAACTTGTATGTTTATGATGCTAACACTTCATGGCCACCAATGTATACACACATTTGACTTAGCAACACTCCAATCTGAATCAAATTTAAATCAGTCAACAATGGCAGTGTTTACTCAGAAGTAAATTCCAGAACACAATATGTCTTGCTTTTAAGTAAGTCCAATTAAATCAGCTTAATGTACTTCTAAGTAAACATGCGTAGGATCATGCTACAAATCTCAGTACAAAGAACACAAAAAGTTGTCCCTCTGCTTCCCATGAGATTTAGTTAACTTTAACTGAGTTGGAGCCTCTGCATTGGCTGAAGCTTAAATCTACAAGTTTCCAGTTTTTCCCTCTGTTTTTATAGGCTTTGTAATTTTTTTGTGGATATTGACAAGTAGAGCTGAAAAGTACCATGTAGTTTTAATTCTGGAGTTAAAAGGTACATCAGTGTGATAACGTACACATTTTTATCATAGTAACTACACTGTTGGTTAAGGAGTCAACCAAAAAAAACCCCAATAATTTGTTTCATAGTGTTGTAATACACACATATCATATGGATAAGACAAATGCAGAAACAGTGTGACTTACAATTATTTGAAAAACCCAAATGCTATATTTTAATGACTTATTTCATATTGTTAAAGCAGTAAAGTAAATATAGGCTTGAGTTAAAATATAAGCGATACTTATTAAAATATCCCAAAATTCCAGGTCTTACACTACACAACTTAGTGTTAGACCTCTAGTTCTGCACACATAGTCCATTTGATTGAATAGCAGAATTATGTACAAAACATTCAATTAAACATATAGTTCCTCCTCACCCAGCTATAGATACATACAGTATATGGAAGCCCACTTCCACATGTATACAGCTTATAACTGGAGATGCGTGCAAGAATTTTTGGTATTTTAGACTGTTCACTGAATTTTCATTACTGAATAGTTTACACTTTTAGCTTGTCAGCTATGAATGAATGGACAAAATATAGGTTTCCTCCTTTCTGTGACAGTTTATGGCAATATTGCATCTGCACACTACTTTCCTTAGTTTCCTATCTATGAAGCCAAGCACACTTTGCAATTGCCTTTGAATATCTGTCTGCAACAATTGTGAGCATAAACAAACTGGTAGCAGTAGAAGATGGAGATCATTCAAAGGGAACCTGAAAAGAGTAACATAAGTACCTGGGCATATTTTCATGGAGACACACGCATCAGAAGAGGTTTTCAATTGGAGCTTCCATTGCCTACGAAATCTGAAGAAGCAAACTCCTAATGAGAATATAAGGTTCTCATTAAGTCCCTTCCTCTCAGGTTCCATCCATCACAGAAAGTAGATTCTTCTCAGGAGAGACAAATGTTTTATATTGAGTAACAGGATCCCCCACATCTCCCAAAGGTGTCAGCTACACCAAACCAAAGAAGCCGAGGCAAGGTGACAACAGGGCATTGTTGCTTTTGTTTGAAAGGCACCAGAGACAGAGGTGAGATTTAAGTTTTAAACTAACAAACTGTGCAATAAAATGAAGTCTCATTCAACACTGACATCACATCCCAGTATTCACATTCTTAGAAAACAAATAGGAAACAAGGAAACAATGAGTTTATTATTGTCAATGTTACTGATATTCTTCTACAGTGGTGACACCAATATACCGTAGTTTGTTAATTTATGTAAGCTACTGGGTGAGCTAGCCTTTTTATTTTTACATTAGATTTTGGATACCAGATTTTTTACCAGTGTTTTAAAATAATTTTGAGAATGATAATGACAACAACAACACATGTAAGACAATATGTGAAGCCCGTTTTGTAGCTTGTAATGTGTTTCTAAGCAAGCATCCATGGTATATGCACACAGGAAAAGCAAAAGTCATTTTCAAGGCAATGGGCAATATCTAACCAATGACTCTGCTTGCAGAATGAAATGTTCCTACCTCACCGATTCCACTGCTGCTTACTGTACTGTTTGAAATTCAAGACCCACCTGCATCTTGGAACCTTCTACAACAATATTAGGTGCATAGCTCCCTGCTGTTGAATAAAAAACACTGAAGTTTTACACACATTTTCAAACAAAGGGAAACACTGAATGCTGTTGAATACCTGTTGGTATTGTGTCTGTATTCATCTCCCCTTCCTTTGCCCCATCATCTTATCTTCTTTAATTTTATTCCGACTGATTTTAATCCGACTTGGCTTTCTACTACATTGTAAAAGTAAACTCTTAAATCCAACCCATATATATTCTGCAGCATTTTATTGCTATTTTGGTTGTTCATTAAGTTTAGTATTTTAAACCACCAATCTTTGCTGGTTTTGATTTTTTTTTGTATTTATTACTTTTGCCCCTAAATTGTTTGACTATTTTTAATATAAGTTGCCACGAGAGCTACTAGCATGGCTGACTGTATGGAGTATAAATACATAAAATATATAAAGTAGCAGAGAGAGTAGCATCTGCATAAAGAAAATGAGTCCTTATAAGATTATCTCTTTTTAACAACAAGGAAACCTAATCTAACAGCAGAAACTACTTTTCAAACTTCAGGGGTTTTAAAATGCACCGACACAGGTTGCAATAACAAGATTTCAATAATTTAATTAAACACACTAGACCAAAAGGATTATTCATTTATCAGTTTCACTCCAGCCTGCAACCCCTGACTCATCAGGCCTCAGCTTGATATTGATTACTTACAGAAAACCTTTTTTCTGGGCATTTTTATTGAATAGAATGAAATATACTACTAATTTTATGCAAAAATAATTACCAAAGCAGACAACCACAGCAGAAATATGAAATGATGAACTACCAAAACCAGGGATAGCTGGGAGAGTAGCAAAATGGCATAGTGATCTATATTGATCTACGGAATGAGTTTTGAGCAAATGGAACCTACAGGTTGTTAGCCCGAGAGCATTTATAATTATTTTTGGGAACTTAGCCTTTAAACAGATTAACAGTAGCAAACTCATCATTCTGCTTGTTTATGTGGAAAGAATCCCAAATTCAAGTTCCCCATTAAAAAGTAGCAGTGCGGGGCCCAGGAAAATAATATAAAATGCCAAATATTAGTGTGCACATCAAATGAACAGGTAATTTTCTAAGGCAATAATTCCTAAATAGTAAAGCAGAACTTGGTGATACATCACAGAAAGCTTATGGGTGAATTTGCCAAGGCTGTGTCAGCAAAGAAGGTAGAAAATAATTCAGAAGAGGCTGCGCAGTAGGGATACTTTCCACGCCAGCAATTGAGGGCAATATATTGGCAGAGATTCACAGCTGTAGATATAGACAAAATAAAGAAGTTAGAAAGCTGATGGTGTTGCTTAAAATTGCAATGCTTACAAAGAAATTGAGCCCTTAGGAGATTGGAGGGAGTGGGGACTGGCATCAACTGGCTGTTGTGGGTTTTTTGAGCTGTGGCACAACAGATATAACAGGCAGTTTGTGTTCCTGACATTTCCACCACAGAGGGAAACACATGCTACCATGACATGCCTCTGAAGATGCAGTTGAAATGTTAGGAGGAAAAACTACCAGACCACAGCCACATAGCCGGGGAAACCCACAACAACCAATTAGAAAATCCGTTTCCCATACCATGTCAGTAGCATGAGCCTACAGAGCCCTGGAATCAGTCCTGGACCCGGGCAGGTCTAGCAGTGCCTCCCTTTATGCAATAGAACTGACTACTGAACAGGAAGCTGTTCACCAAACCCAAACATGAGACCATCATTTCACTATTACATAGGGTAATTAATTTACAGCAGGAGGACCAATGAAATATGAAAACAGCATGGCTCCTGCTGGGGAAAGAGGGAAACTAATTAGCCTTTAATCTTTAGAAGAAAGGAAGGTGGGATGAAAGCTGGCATCATGCCACCATCAGAGGCAGGCAGAGCTTTCCATATTTAAAGTGCTATGCCTCCCTCAGGGCATCTTTCCCCTTCACAGTGTCAAACCTTCTACCCACTCAATAACCAGCAGGCAAATGAACTAGAAGTCCACTAAAAGCATGATATTTTTGGTTCTCATTCTTTAATTGGGATGGAGCTTTGATTAATTATTTAATTGGCTGGATTTAGTCTGAAACATTTTGCCAAATGTAAGTCGTTACAACAAGTAGATTCACTGTGTGAATAACCAGTGAGCACCAGGTACCACCACTGTGGTAAAATGAGCTTTTTTTTTGATAGAAAGTGCTATCCAGTTGCGGCTGGCTTATGGCAACCCTATAAAGTTTTCAAGACAAGAAATGAGCAAAGGTGGTTTGCCGTTGCCTGCCTCTGCAGAGCAGCCTGGATTTTCTTGGTGATCTCCTATCCAAGTACTAACCAAAGCCAACCCTGATTAGCTTCTGAGATTTGACAAGATTAGGCTAGCCTGGGGCCTCTTGGTCAGAGTGAAATAACCTTATCCAAACTAATCTGTTGTGCATTGCTCTGTCTCAACGGGACCCTCGGTATGGAGTTCCCACTCTTGAGGACTGAAGACTCCCTGAAACCAAGGTTTATGGACTGATAATGCTGACAGAGCATCCTTGACACAACTTGAATTAAGTAAATAAATAACTACCTTAATTTGTACTCCACCATTCTCCATAGTGTGGACCCAAAACTGCTTACATTGTTCTCCCCTACTCCATTTTATCCTCACAACAACCCTGTAAGATAGGTTAGGCTGAGACAGGTCATCAGGCAAACTGCCATGTCACTAGTGGGAATTCGAACCTAGGTCCCCCAGAGACTAGTCCAACTCTCTTAACTACTACACCACACAGCAACAAAGGAGGAATATCAGATGTTGGAGCTGCAGAGGCATCACTCAAATCAGGTGAGCAGAAGAAGACCCAGCTTCCTAGCTGTTGTCTTGGTAGAAAGAATATCTAGACTGTGTTTGCATTATGTAGTTCGGTGTGATAGATACCAGACATACAATTAATAAAACTGTAGTCTTTAGTTAAACCTGATTTCTGTTTCTCAAATCTTACTTCCAATTGTGTGGGCCCAAGTTCTTGAGCTTTGTCCTTCAGATGGATAATAAGCCGAAAGAACTGTTTGCCAGTGGGGTATATTTTCAAAACTGAAAAGTCCCAGACTCTTCAGTCTTGGTTCATAAGGAAGGTGCTCCAACCCTTTTAACATTTTGGTTGCCCTCTTCTGCACTTTTTCCAATGCTGCAATGTCCTTCTGGTGCAGTGGCTGAATTTAGTGACAGGCTACATATATGGATATGATCTCAAAGAACTTTCAGCACCCATCTTACCAAACATTCTGCAGGGTCTTCTTCCTAGGCTTCAGTACAAGAACCCTACTCCAAACATGAACTCTTCATTAACCTGATAATACTTTTGCATACTTCTACCATTGCAATGAGAAATAGAAAGTGAAACAATGTACTGGGAGACACACACCCCCACACACACACACACACATAACCCACTCTGAGTAATGTGTAATAAAACTTTCTCCTAGCCAGGTATCACAGTTGTCTACATTTCACTAACCTCCCTAATGGCTTCTGCTGGCATGGGGCCAGAAAACGGGAAAATATTGCCTATTAACTATATCATGCTTGGATTGGAGAGATCCAAGTGCACATTTCATTGTGTGACCCTGAGTCAGTCTCCATTTCTCAACCTAAACTAGGACTGTGGTGAAGATAACTTGATGAAAAGCTTCCTCAGTAAAGGGCTAGATTTTTTTTAAAAGGTGATAAAATTGATTTTTAATGGGTGATCTATGAATCTTGGGAAAATTAAGAATCTGGGGGGAGAGGCATGAGGCAACATTTGGGGTTCACTGAAGATATGCCTGGGATCAGAGTAAATCATATTCTTATATCATAAATATAGCTACAAATAGTTGTCTTGTTTGGAAAGCTGTTTTTATATCCTTTTTAAGTTGTAGCTAACATGTGATGATAATGTGTACATCACAAGCATTAGCAGATTAAAGGTTAAAAACTACGGCAATGGATAACTAGAAAATTATGTGGTAAAGGTTTCTTGGGAAATTAGCTTCAAAGCAAAGGCCAATTCTCTCTAACCTTTTTATCTAGGTATGGATCATGGAGTACATGCAGTACATGTCTCTCATCAATTTGAAAACTACTTATAAATAAAAAGTTATGTGCAAGTCCTAATGGCAACTAAGATCAAATCAATCCTCTTTTTCTGCAGATTTTAAAAGACCATATGTTGGTTTTTATAGCCATATGCCTTCACTTTTAATGAATGATGCCTCAGTGCACAGTTACAGAAGTATAAATATTTAAAATAAAATACAAATAAATATTCAGTTATCCATGCAAAAATGTAAATTGTGCTGTTGAAATAAACAGTGTTATCTTTTCCATTTCTAGTACAATTATGTTACTGTTTGGACATGGTATGAATTGGGTGTGGTAGGGCTATCATGTTATATCTATTTTTTTGGAAACCAGTGGGGGGAGGCACTGAAACTGACTTACATAAATAAGAACTACTACAGAAGTATTGTCCACAATAACAGAATGTACACATCCTCTGTGGTTAAGGATGTTGTAACTTTTAATTTATCACCCAAACTGCACACCCTAGGAACCTCCCATAAGCTTGCTCAATTATTCCCAAGTACCATTTAGCTATTTAGCACTTCTACAATGGCATTCATTGATGTTGTCCACAGGACAACAGGGTCTTCTGAAGAAATTAAAGGTGTTTATTTTAGATTACATTCTACTGAGACCTAGGATTTCCAGGTCCAGGTTGGGAAATACCAGGAGATTTGGGGATGGAGCCTGAGGAAACAGGATATGGGTAGGGGAGAAACCTCAATAGGTGTAATGCCACAGAGTCTATCTTCCAAAGGAGCCATTTTCTCCAGGTAAACTGATCTCTGTCACCTAGTGATCAGTTGTAATAGTGGGAGATCTCCAGCCACCACCTGGAAATTGGAAACCCTAGTATGAAATGTATGGTGGCCAAAGTATGGTGTTCTCCAAGTATGAAATGCAAGGTGTCCAAAGCAGGCAAAAATCAAATGATAATGAAAGGGCAAGCTCTTGAATTGTTGCCTTTCTCACCACTATTAAAGGCACAAAAGCCCTGTCAGATGTCAACAGTGAAACAAACACGGTTCTGAGGAATGATCTTCTTCTTTTTATTTATTTATTCGTTCGTTCGTTCGTTTGTTTATTTATTTATTAGATTTTTATGCTGCCCTCCCCCGGCGGGCTCAGGGTCATAAGTCCCACCCCAATCCTTTATTTTATGCATTACAATGCTTTTTAAGAAAGGAAACAAAACAAATTCTCATTTTAATGAAGCTGAGGCAAACCTGATACTTAATTATCCTTTCAAGTATAAGGAAGCATTTTGTGTGGTTGCTGATACCCTTCAATAAATTGCATAAACATAATCTATATATATATAGTTTAAATCTACATTAGACATAAAAATAACTATCTATAAATATTTACCAAGGTCTGTTCTTACAGCATCTAAAGAAGGCTATCTTTTCTTCTCTTAGACCTAAATATTTTGCTATTCAGTTATTAGGCACTAGCCCTGTGTAATGTTTGCACCAAAGATAAAGGTAATCTCTTCTGGTGTTTTGCTGTTTTCAGTAAAATAGGACTGTAACTACAAGAGGGGCATGTTTGATGACAGCTGAAGATACCACAAGATAATACTGACAGTGGAGTGTTAATTGGAATCAGAGTATTTGAAAAGAATAAGCCACTAATTAACTTCTTATCAGAAGTACGTGAGAGCAATTTTCTTTTATCCATCCTAATATATTTATGACATTCACAAATAGCCTCTCTTTAGTGCTACAAAAGCCAATGACCCATGTACATTGAAAATGCTGTCAGAATAATTTCCACAAGAATTAAAATCACAGGACTGGCTAGAGGACAATATGAGCCCTGGCAACAGACTGGCAGTGGATCTTCTTTTTCCACCACTTCACTGGACATAAATACATGACATCTCTCTTTCATGCACAGGTATGACAAACACCCAGAGACTCTATCACACCCAAATGCAAGCATGCAAAGCAGAGAGGCTGAAGAGCACAGTGTTAGGTGGAATCAGCCACATCTGCCCCCCATAGTGTGTGTCATGTTTGCAGACAGCAAGCTGGGAGACCCAGTCTCAAATACCCACATTGTCATGGAAGCTTGCTGGGTCAATATAGTGAGGTGTCTCACAGCATAATTCGCCTCACAGAGTTGTTGTGAGGATAAAATGGGAGATAGAGAGAAGGCTGTTTTAAGCTATTTTGGGTTCCCCGTTGGGGAGAAAAACAGGTCTCAACAAAATATGAACTTCTGCTCTGGCCATGGAGCTTGGTTTGCTCACACAAAGGAGGGGGCTGACTTCTTTTTGCAGCACCCAAACCACATGACCTATTGTCCTGGCACATCCTCCCACACTCAAAATTAATAGGTGGGAAGGTGGTAAAAACAGCTTTCATTGATTTGCTCTGTTGGTGGAAACTTAGATCCAATCTACTATGTTGGCTATGGTACAACTGGGATGCTACTGTTGTTATGATTATGATTCATTTTATTAATAATAAAAGAACGCCCCTAAAAATATCTGCTTGTTTTGTCAAAATTTCTTTAACGTCCCTTGAAATCCCTCAGTTTGGCCTAGCAGGAATCTCCAAAGCTCCACCTTGCATTTTGTTTTTGTTGAGATCCAGTATCATCCCATGACTGTATAACATGACCCTGAACTTTTTTGCTAGTCTTTTGAAAACTCTTGCCTTGTATGGAGAATCAGCTCTTGAAAAAGCTGCTCAGCTGACTAGATCTCCTTTCTCTACTCCCTTAAAACTGTTCTCTCTGAATAGCCACTGTCACAGACTGTATCAAAGGATTTCCCTGTCATTTTTGTGCTGCTTTAAGAGGATTTCTGTGGACACTTCCTGACTTTCCTCACCTTGGCGGTACCGGGGACTAGCATTTTCACAAAAGGGTTGAGAGGCTTAACTGCTGCCGCCTCTCTTTGGTTCTTTCTCTGGGTAAAATGATCAGTTCAGGAAAATGATGGGTCACAGAGATCACTGTAACTTTTAAGTTTAAGGCACATATTTTAGGTTAACATCTGCTAGGACATGTACAGAGGCAGGATCAGAGCAATTTCATAGTTACACTTTTCTTCTGAATCCCCTGCTCAGTTTGTTGCTGCGCTAAGAGTATGCATGTGAGCATTTTTTAAAAAAATAATTGCTTTATAGCTTTTAACGCTGCTGGTAGCTTTTTGTACTACATAGACCCCCACCATTTTGAACATACTTTTTTAAAATGTGTGCCAAGGGAAGGGAAGTAGTCAGTTGGCAAGTGGCTACCATCCTAATAAAGTGCAAGTTCAGTAAGGTGTCCCTGTGGAAACCAGATGCTGGATAGCAGGCGACATGGGCACAAAGCGAGGTCTTAGTATGGTAACACAGGGAAGGGAAGCTGGGAGCTCTAGTCCTCTCAGCAGGTGATTCCCAGAAAGGTCAGGAAGAAACAATGGTTTAACTGACAGAGTGAGAGAAAAGACCCTCTGTGGGTTGGTGTGCACAGGTAGAGACCTTGGATAGCCAAAAACACCTCAGCGAGCAAGATGGAACACGGCCTGCCAATCAATGTGGCTATTCTACCATATAAACAATGATAGCAAACTAAATTCTATACACACCCTAAAGGATGCTAATTTAAAGTAGGCAATATAATCTTAGAGTTACAAGTAGTCAAAAGTAATTCATTACCTAAGTTCCTTTGTGATGGGTCATTCCCCAAGGCAATCCTCAGACCATGTGATCAATTCAGAGTCCAGGTATAAACAAGAATGGCTTAATACTTCATGGCTGTGAAAAGCTGTCTTGGGGCATGTAAAGAATGCAGACTCAATTATTGAAATGCTAGCATGAACAACTGGGGTACAGGATATTTCTCCACACCTCGTCTCAATACTCCCCAGGTTTATCTTGAGGTAAAATTACTGATTCTTGATTTAGATAATTTTGACAATTCTATCAAAAAGTATCATTTCAGAGCATGGTGCAGAGAAACCATTCCCTGTATGTTTTGTCTTGGAAAACAAATAGCAGCTCTGAAGGAGAGGAGGACAATTGCGATCAGGAAAATTATGCTGAGGCTGAAACTGCAGTACCCACTAATTCAGTTCAGTTCTCTCTAATTTCTACCATGACTCTGAATTGCACTGGGGTCCCTGCAGTTAATATTCATCCAAGATTTCATCTTGGTTGAAAGAAACTGACTAATTTTATTTCCTAAGACCAGGACTGCCAAATCTCCAATGTCCCACATCCTGCAAGTCATGAAGCACAGCCTAATCAAGTCACACTGCATAGCAATACTGGTGACAGTACTTGAACACACACTAGGAGGTGTGGTCTATGGTACTTGCAAATATGTGTAGGCACAATCATACAGCTTTCAAGAGATGTAATATTTACCACATACAAACATTTTCAAAAGTGAAAACTAACTATATGGAAAATATAAAATATAATTGAGCTGGTAGTGCCATGTATCTACCTCCCATGTCCAATTGATATCTGCAATAGTTGCCTCAAAGAAGGCTTGCACAGAAGTTTTAAAAGAAGCCATCAAGTGTCTGGCCTGAGATATTAAGGGCTACCAAGAGGCCCTGAGAATTTAAAAAGTGATGATACCACTAAACCTGCTACATAACAACCAACTTCCTCTAACTTAGTGTATTTTAACAACACTGAGAAACTGTAGCCAGACTGCTTAGTTTGAAAGAAAAATATAACAAATGCTTAACAAGACTTTTCTGTTTCCTATTCACATCTGCTTTAGGTGGTAGATTTGGGGTACCATTAAGGAGTAGCTGTCAGCAGATCTCTGAAGCGGCAGCATATACATTCTGTAAATAAAACAAACACTGACTTTGGCTTTTCTCATTCTCAGGCCAAACCTAGATTAATTTAGAGGGGCCTTTACCTATGGCTTATCTAGTATTCAAGATAAAATACGAGAGGAATATGAGTTTTTATTCAAAGCAATAAAAGGGGTGCAGGAAAGGAGATAAATGAGCTAGATTTCCAGCAGTTTCAGGATGCTGAGTAGTATGGATTGCAGTAATAATTTTGCTGCAGAGTACCCAAAATTAATACTACTTTGGGGATTCCCATCA
Source organism: Sphaerodactylus townsendi (assembly GCF_021028975.2). Lineage (NCBI taxonomy): Eukaryota > Metazoa > Chordata > Lepidosauria > Squamata > Sphaerodactylidae > Sphaerodactylus > Sphaerodactylus townsendi. Next base: position 50,797,846 of record NC_059426.1, read on the forward strand.
GTCTTAATCTAGTCATGATTTAACAAAAAAACTTTTAAAGTTTCATTTCTGCAATAATTTACATTTATGGGGGCAAACTATTATTATCACTCCTTGAAGATTCATTTAAGGCAGGACTCATCAGCCAAATACAAATGGAATGAAGACTTGTGCCACTCAGAGATATTAACCATCACAGCTAACCAGAGTAAAATTTGACTCCATAAACTGGCTTAGGAATTAACTTCAACATTTATTCCCAGTTTATCTGACCTTATTTTGAACTTGACACTTGGATTCTGTGATCATTCTGGTTTTGTCATCCTTTTGCAATATTTCTCTGGAATGGGCAGGAACACGGGTAGCCAGATAATTATTTCATATATATGGCAAAACTCACTTTGGCCATTTCTGCACGGCCCATTTATGACGGCCTGGGGGCGCCAAAAAAGGCGCCCCCAGGCCGCCGTTCGCACAGGCGCCGCTGCTGCAACGCAGCAGCTGCAACCTGACTCTTCTTCCCACTCCCCCCCCCCAGGGGCTGGCGTCGAAGCCGCCTAAATAACTTTAACCCTTTAAAGGGTTTGTTGTTTGAGGAAAGGCGTCTTCCCTGCGGCCTTTGATGCGAACAGCGCCACCGGAAGAGCCGCTGTCTCCGTCTCCGCCCCACTCCACGGTGTCCTCTAACCGTGCGCCTGCGGGGCGTCGCAGCCCCGCCCACACTGTCCTCCGACCTCCAGGAGTCCGGAGGGCGGCGTGAAGCGAAGACTGTGATACACCGAAGGCGGCTGAAATTACCGTGAGTGAAGCGAAGGGAGGGCGCAGAGGCGGCTCCATGCGGAGCCGCCTGCCGTCTGCCGGCCTCCGCTTCGCCCGTTCGCATGCTTGCATGCGAACGGGCTTCCGCCCCCACGCCGCCCGCACTCTTGGCGGCGTGGGGGCGGAAGGAGGCCGTGCGGAAACGGCCTTACTGAAATAAGAGCCAGCCATTATGTGTTGGCTACAGTGTTCTAATTGATTCCTTGAACATCTGGTATTGCTGGTGGGAAAGGAGTGGTGGAGGGCACACTTCGGTGCATAAGGCCCCATTTGAAGAAAAAATGGGCTTTGCTTTCTGCTTTCCTTTCTACGCCCTGAGAATTTCTGTTTGGTTGTGAAACCATATAGTGTAATATGACGTTAAGATGATGGAATATGCTTTTGTAACTTGCTTGGTGTTTAGTTCTGCAGAGCAGGCAATCAGTTTGCAAAGCCTGATTTCCAGAGTTGCTAAGCAACCACCATTCTTGTTGCCGCCATATTATTATTCCCATTCTGCAATTGCTTCAGTGGTTTCCTATTAGGTAATGTGTTTCATTCTTGGGCCATCTTACTGTCTTGCCTACTGAACAAACAAATGCTCTGATGACAGCAAAGCTAATATATGTGATGTGTTTTGAGCAAACAGGCAGTGGTTTCTGGAAATATTGCTGAATTATTATTCATCAAAGCTGAATCCCACCCTTTCCCCAATGAGCTGAGAGTGGTGCTTTCAGTGAATATCCCTACTTTCTCTAATGTTCCCTCTGTGCTTCTGTTTTTTTGTACATTACTAGACTGAGGGGCCTCGCTCTGCCAAAGTCTCTCTCAAGTTAATTTTCCCAGGGTCACGTGATGATTTTTTTCACTATGGACACAGCATTTTCTACAGAAGTATTTTCAGCAATAGTTGGCTTTTCTTCAGTAGCACTCATTACTTACAATGCCTGTGCCTGCCAGCCCAGGGATTCTTCAAGCTGCTTTTATTGCAGTCCAGTCTGATCTTGTTGTCCTGCCTTAATCCCACAAAATTACAGACCAAATAATTGGGGAATCAATCACAGATTTTCCCAGAGTAGAAATTTTAAACATATCCTTTAATCTGCAAGTTTCCAGAGATGGTGACAAAAAAAGATTATCAAGCAAGGCACTTTATGCTAGAGAAATTGTCTGAAATCCTGACTTCATAAATTAAATTATTTACATTTAAGGCTACCTCAGTGATCTTCAGCCTTTCCAGATCCAGCAGCTATTAAACTACGATCATGACCAGAAATCAAGTACCATTAAGACACATGGTGGAGCCAGTTATCTGGTGTTAGGGCCAGAATCAAAAGAAATGTGGACAGAAAATGCAAGCCAAGCAACAATGAACCATGATGAGGATGGGGAGTAATCAACAATTTACAACCATGGAGGAATCATCTTCACAGAGAAACAGTACTTCACCAGCTGTGGTGATCTTAGATAACAGCACTTACTATAAACAAGAGCCTGCTGGAAGATGTGGTAGTCTAGGACAGGAAACAGGACTATCAGAGAGGTGAACTTCTGGGCTGAGTCTAAGCTACCTTACTGAATGATGTAGCAGTTGTTATGCCAGTTTTAAGATTTACAATGAATCTCATTTGTGATCTAAATTGGACTCAATTGCTTGATGCAACACCAGCCTGCTCGCAAAGAGAGGCAGTAGGCTTAACACTTTCACTCTATGCATTAGTTTCTAAGGCAGTCCATGACCCAGAGTTCTAAGACAGTCCATGACCCAGAAGGAGTCTGCAACTCACCCGAGAGTCTGAAGCTGTTTATTAAGGAAGAATTCAGGCACACATGTTCATTGCCCAGTTGCTTTTGCATCAACACAACTTGCATGCATGATATAGTCATCACAGATAGGAAAACACCAGAGAGAGAAAGAGACAGGGGTCATACTACATGTAACACTTTTATTCAGCACCATTCATACATTGATGCATGAGTTTGCTAGACCGGGGATCTCAAGAGGCTCTTGCATCACAGGAAGGCTTCTTGCACCTTTCGGTGCTTCCTTTGGGTGACTCGCCACACATCCTGTCAGTTGCCCTATGATTTCTTCCTAACACATGGAGTTTGCCACACATTGTCAAGGAATATGTGGGATTAGAATGATAGCAACAAAGCCTATATTAACTGGTGCTATGTTATGATATAAATATGTATGAAAAATCATCATGAAAATGTAGCCAAGCCACAAACATCATAAGTGGACCGGCCTCCTGCAAAATCTCTGGAACAAAGAGACATTCAGAGCATTTGCTTGAATGAACCACCCTTAAGTTACATTGGTACAGCTGAAACAAACACACTCTGCACAGCGTAATAAACACCAGTGTTAGCTTCAGTGGGGGGAAATAGGATTGTGCACTATACCAGGGACTGCCTGTACTAAATGGGTTTATGCCCAAATGTTAGCAAAGTGGACAGATTTGCGCTCCTATTAAAATATTTATTGAGAAAAACTGCAAGATAAGACTACTCTGCATCACTGCTATCATTACATGTTGTAATACAAATTGAAATGTCCAGGTGCATTACGTATACCGTATATACCGGCGTATAAGACGACTGGGCGTATAAGACGACCCCCCCACTTTTCCAGTTAAAATTTCCAGAGGTTGGGATATACTCGCCATATAAGAGTACCCAGCATATAAGACAACCCCAGACTTTACAGATGATTTCCCAGGGTTCAAAAGTAGTCTTATACGCCAGTATATACAGTAGCAGCCAGCATGGTGTAGTTGTTAAGGTGTTGAATTATTATTATTTTTTTTATTATTATTATTATTATTATTATTATTATTATTATTATTATTATTATTATTATTATTATTATTATTATTATTATTATTATTATTATTAATTATTTATTTATTTATTTATTTATTGGGTTTATAGACCGCCCTCCCCCGGAGGGCTCAGGGCGGTGTTTTTTTTTTAAGAGGAAGAGCTTGGATTTATACCCCAACTTTCTTTCCTGATTAGGAGACTCAAAGTGACGTATAAACTCATTCCCTTCCTCTCCCCACAACAATCACCTTGTGAGTTTAGGTGGGGCTGAGAGAACGTGACGGGCCCAAGGTCACCCAGCAGGATAGTAGGGAATGGGGAAATCTATCCGGTTCACCAGAGAGATTTTCCCTCACCAAGATAGAGAAGGGGGGAATCAAACCCGGCTCCCCGGATTAGAATCCGCCTGTTCTTAACCGCTACACCACGCTGGCTCTCGTTAAGACCTGGGAGACCAAGACCTGGGAGAATTAAGACCTGGGAGACCAAGGTTCAAATCCCCACCCTGCCATGGAAGTTTGCCTGGTGACCTTAGGCTAGTCACACATTTTCGACCCTGAACCTGGCTAGAATTTGGATGGGAGACTGTAAGGAATATCAGGAGTGTTGCATGATGCAGTCAATGGCAAACTATCTCCAAACATCTCTTGACTTGAAAGCCCTATGAGGACACATGATTTTTTGTCACATTAATTTTTTCCACTAAAAAGCAAAGTCATGGCACTACATGCACAACTAAAATGACAGTGTGGAAAATTTCCATTCTCATCACGTGCATATGTGGAGGCGGAAATAAAAACTAACCCAAAATAATAGGGTATAAGAAGAGGTGTTTTCCATCAGTTTAAGTCTACGTCCCACTTGAGCTCCTCTGTAACATGACCCTAGTACCTTCAGGGAGTTGACATCATCAACAGCTGCTGCCTGTTGCATCAGCAGAACGCTACTCACAGTCTTTCTTAGTGTAGTGACTTGTGGAAGGGCCCATAGCCAGGTCTCCAGGATGAGCTGTTTAAACAGGTAGTCCTTCAGGGACAGCAGCCATCTGTTGAAGGCTCTTCCACACCCTATTACTTCCACACCCTATTTCTTACAGACTCCCGTGCTGCAATGGGAAAAGGAGTTGACATCAACTCTCAGGGTTGTCTGGGCAGCTCTTCCAGCCCAGCTAGACACACGTCTAGTCAGATCATCAAACTCATACAGCCAGCAAAAGGCCTCCCTCCCACGGCACAACTGCAGACACTGTGCAACATAAATAAGTTGGGTGTGTGTGTGTGTGTGTGTGTGTGTGTGTGTGTGTGTGTGTGTGTGTGTGTGTGTGTGTGTGTGTGTGTAAGCAGAAGAATATATATATAAGCAGAAGAGAACAGAAGAATATATATATAAGCAGAAGAGAACAAAAGAGACAGATTCTCAGTTGCTTTTTATACATGAGTTTACTAACTATAAAGGAAGTGTTACGTGGAGATAAAATAAGAAATCCTTTCTTTCCTGTTACACATCCACATTACTGTACGTTTGGTTACATTTTGGTACCTATCTGCTGTCTCACATGATGTCGTCTACCTCATGTCCCCTCTCTGGTGTTGTGTCTGCTCAAAAAAACAGAGTTAACTTTATAACTTCAGATGTACATGCTCACTAACATGTAAGCAATGGCTATCTGACTGACCAATAGCCAATCAATAGATCAGGTCATAAAGAGTGACTTCAGCAACTTGTTTACATACAAACAGTTAACCCTTTTATAACTGAGTTATGACAGACACTTGCAAAATTCCAACAAAATAACCTTATATACATAGCACAGAAATGAGGCACACAGTTCCCTTCTTTTCCTTATCCAGCCTATTGTGAAGGTTAACTTATTGACTTAGTAATTCAAAATGTTAATTATGCTTTATAAATTTGCAAGTCTATGACATTTCTATTTTATTTCTATTGAGTGTATTTTAACCCATATGATTCTGGGGCTTTCAATGTTACATATGGTTTACTGTGATAAGTACAAAGGTGACATGTTGTTATGTATCTAGACCATTCCATATGCTACTTTTTATGCATTGTATATTCTGGGGGTGGGGGAGAGAATTAATATGTATTAGGATACATTATTGAATGTACTTCTGGAAATGAACCTCACTTTGGATCATTTCCTTAACTATGTATAACTGGTTTGCCCAATGTTTTTATTTTCACTTGAAAGCTGCAAGGAGAGATGGAGAAAAGGGGAGAATAACCCTTTTCCCCAGTGCAAAATTTGCTGTTCTGAGAAAAAACTACAGGTAATTTACACATGGGGGGAAAATATATGAATTTTCAGTTTGAGGAGTAAGCAGAACAATATATTCCATTATTTTCCTTGAGTAATAATGAACCTACTAGTAGTTTCCATTAAGAAATTTCAAAGCTGGAACAATAAAACCAGTATTTCATTCTGTACAGCCACATATCAAATGCCATTCCATGAAGCCCATGGTTACACACAAACAATCTGGGAGGTAAGCTCATGCCTCAGACATCTTTATTGTAAAGGATTTGTCCTTCGTTTGACACTATGGCTGCTTCCACACCCACACAGAGACAATTGTCCATGTAGTTCTTACTGCCTTTGGGAATGCAGAAGCATTTGCAGTAGCAACAGCACTTCCACATGGCAGTTTCCCCTGCATTAGCCTCCCCTCATTCCCTGTGATCCGCCCACCTACCCCCAACCCCAATACTACCAGCCAGCTTTTTCAGGCTTTAAAAAATCTGCCTTCTTAGATCGCTACAGCACAATAATGTTGTAACAAGTATATTGCCATGATCTAATAGCTCTTCTGAATTTCCAGCTTTCATTTTTTAAAAAAATCTGTAGCCATTATCATTGCACCTTTTCACTTATATCTGTGAATTTACCATTAAAAATAAAAGTCAGGGATTCAAAGGCACTAGTAAATAATAGCAATAGATTATTGTGCTGTGGTGATCTAGAATTGCTAGTTTTTAAAAAGTGCCCCCCAAAGTCTCTGGTGGCATGCTGGGGAATGGCGGCTTGCGCCTCAGATTGAGGGGAATGTGTGGGGAGATCCTTGGCTCTCAATATGCTGCAGCTGCGGGAGAGGAGGGAAACCAATTCCCCCCACGTTTTGAGCTTCGGGTGGAGGGGAACAGTGTGGGGGAGGATTCTTGGCTCTCAACATGTGGCGGCCATGGGAGAGGGGAAACCAATTCCCCATGTGTTTCACACCTCAGAAAGAGGCGGCCATGGGAGGGCGGCTTTCTTCTGCTTCCTTGGCTGAAAAATACTGAAAGGAATTTTTCTCCTATGCAGGAATTCCCAGTGATGTACTGCCTGACTCGGATGCCATGCAGACAGATGAGGCAATGCTGGTGGGTAAGCATGAATTTTCTATTCATTTGCCGTGTAGTTGTGCACAGCAACTGGACTCGTGATGCTCGGTGGCCTGCTTACCTGGGAAAGAGGGGGCATCAGTCCCCTGGTTGCCTAGGAATGGAGACTTAGGGGTACACGTTGGGGTGGCTAATGTGTCCTCCTTTTATGTCTGTCCTTTGACAGCTGAACAAGCAGGAGAGGAGCAGCAGCTCATGCAAACACCAGGTGACCCAGGAAATGGCAGCTCCTCCAGCAGTGAGGGCATGTGTGAGTTTTCTCCCCTCATTCCCCACCTGCCATGTGTTACACCTGCAACAGTTGCCAGGCTGACACCAAACTGCTGTTTCACCAAGTACCAGATAACCATGTCAACTACCAACTTCACCATTAATGCAGTCTGCATGCTCATGTCCTGGCACAGCAGATGGGGTCTAAGGCTGTTCACAATCCTCATGAAGATCCTCCTGGTCATGCGGAAGTTCCTGAACCATTCTTCGTCATCCCAACAAGCCATGACACAGTTGTGCCACCAGTCCCGGCTCACCAAATGTGCTCCTGCCTGAGAACTGTGGAGCAGGTCTAAAGGCAGGTGCAGCAATTCAAAAAGTAGGACAGTGACATCCATTCAAGCTGCCACCCCAAAACAACAGCCAATCAGAACGAGGGACACCGTAGATATTTGCACATGCGCGGATACGCTTGCAGTGTAAATACAAAAAACCCAGGCTTGTGTGAAACAAACTGGAGTATTTCCTCCCAGTCTTAATTCAGTCTCTTCATGGAAACAGGCACCCATGAGAAGGGAGAAACCAGGATAAAATAGACCCAGATTGTAAGATACCAATTGTAACATGGTATAATTGTGGTGGGTGGAAACGGCCCCAGATTGTTGCTTACTTTAGACATTTCCCTTCAGCAACACTCCACGATAATTTATGATGATGCAAGTTGTGCCTGTAAAATCCATCTTAGATTCTCTGGAACAATCTGAAGTTCCTATTGGAACTCTCGCACCAACGGGAAGGTTGAATAACACTGCATTTGTATACAGGCCTCCAGCAGTGAAGGGTGCATCCTGTTCAGTTGCTAGATATTTAGCTAACAATCAGTTTTGGCCTATTAATGGAACACATGGCAATGCTTTTGACAAAAGGATAAAGGCCTATTTAGCACTGCAGAGACTAGAAGGGAATTTATACTGCTAGTGTCTCCAAGTGTGCATTCTGTGGGGATGGTTAACCATTAATACAGGCTATAATAAAAACAGGATTTACAAGAACACTCTTTAATTGTACCCCAAGCCCACCTTTGCAATCAAACTTGTATAAGACAATAATAGCTATTGTGTCTTTTCTGTTCTGCTATGAGACCATTTCAGGCAGATCCAAGGACAAACTGTGAGACCTGTTTTCTGTTAGGTCTAACTGGCAAACTGTTTATCCATAGTCGGAACACACTGTTTAGCTAGGCTTGTCAGCCATGTAGTGGCTGGAGATCTCTCACTATTACTACTTATCTCCAAGCAACAGAGATCAGTTCACTTGGAAAAAATGACCTCTCTGGATGGTGGACTCTATGGTATAATACCCCATTTATGTCCCTTCCCTCCCCAAAGCCCCACCTCCAAAACCTTCAGGTATATCCCAACCTAGAACTAGCAGTCCTGTGTTTGGTTGAACAGCATGGTGCAGTGCTTACAGTGTTGGACTGTGATCTGGGACATCTGGTTTTGAGTAACCTCCCTGCCATAGATGTTTTCCTGGTGACCTTGGGCCAGTCACTGGCGTTTTCTGCGCAACACAAATAAAACATCCTACAAATTATATAAAAAGAAACATTTTGGCTTTTTTGTCCACATAACATGAAAAAATAAAGCTTTTCTGGCGACACACAATCCTTTCCGGGAGGGGGGTAATTTTCTGTGATGTATCTTCAAAGCTAAAGAAATACAGACACCTGAAATCTTCATATATTGCTGATTCTCATATCGTGTCTCCATAGCTTTGAATATAGCTCACAGAAAAGAAAAAAGGAAAAACTATACATTTGCATAAACAGGCAATACTGCGTTGATTAGAGAAGAAGAGGAGGAAGAGGAGGAGTAGTTTGGATTTATATCCCCCTTTCTCTCCTGAAGGAGACTCAAAGGGGCTTACAATCTCCTTTCCCTCCCTCCCCCTCACAACAAGCACTCTGTGAGGTGGCTGGGGCTGAGAGAGCTCCGAAAAGCTGTGACTAGCCCAAGGGCACCCAGCTGCATGTGTGGGAGTGCACAGGCTAATCTGGATTCCCCAGATAAGCCTCCACAGCTCAAGCAGCAGAGCAGGGAATCAAACCCGGTTCCTCCAGATTAGAATGCACCTGCTCTTAACCACTACGCCACTGCTGCTCCTTAGTGAACAGTAATAGTGGCAATGGTGAGCAGCGGCGACACTAGATGACAAAACATCTATGAGGCACTTCAGTAAATGACAGATAGCATGAAAAATTGCGAAGTGGCAGAAAATGGCGGGCAGCAGCAGATGACGGAAAAACAAGAGTGAGAACTTTGAAATTAGGTGGGAGAAATAATATGTGTACACCATATGTACAGCATGAGGCAGCATCTTGAACCCATCCAGGGGGAAACGACTGCTAAAATCCAGGACCCCAAGAAAGATGTTTTGAGGCTGAAATGATATGTAGTCACAACATTTTGGGGAGAAAGCTGTGCAGAATTCCTCCCCAAAATGCCTCTATTTCAGTCCTATTCAGTTTCATTTGTGTTGAGCAGAAAAAGTCATTCCCAGGTGCATTACATACAGATCAAATAAATTGTTCTGAAGATGGGGGAAAAGGTGTCTCGGGGAGGAACTCTGCACAGCTTTTTCTCCAAGATGTCCTCAGAATGCTTTATTTCAGTTCGAGCTGTCCTATTTTGAGGATACAAAAATACCGACCTTCTCCCCCCAAATCATCTGCAAGTCGTCAGTACAGAACTGAGGAGCTGAGGAGATATCTTATTTTTCCCACCAGACTATTAAAGCTGTTTGGTCAGTTTCCTCTTCTGCTCATGCCTGATATTTTATGGTACTGCAAGGATTCTCCATTCCTGCAGCTGTGTGCTGAAGATTTCCCCGGGACGTTTGCTCTGCAGGCTCTGCTGCGGGACACCTTTTCAACCCCCCAAAGTACATGGCTCTACTCAGCTAGTTCTGCCAATTTGGACAATGTATAGTTTCCCCTTTTAAAATTTTCAATGAGATGTTCTCAAAGACACATAGATGCAATTTCAGAATCCATGCCGATTTTCATAGCTTTAAACTCGGATGGGAGGAAAAGGCAAGCAGGGGAAAAAAGCTTTTTTCTCCTCTGATGCCTTTTTTCTCCATGCTGTCCAGACAAAAAACAAGACAGCTTTTTCTAAGACATCCCCAGGGTGTCTTATTTGAGCTGTGCATAATGGACCTCACCTAGCCTAACTTTCCTCACCATGTTATTGTGGGGAGAAAAGTGGTATGAATGAAAAAGGAATAGATGGTCACAAGCTGTGCAGGCCTGTTGCAAGGAGGTAGATAAGTAGCCCCTACTCACGAATCTTTATTCTACCTTAATACACTGCATTCAAACACATGAGAAGGAAAGAATACCATGTGTGAAGTTGTAGGAAGAAGTTGATGGCTGTAGAAAGAAATCAATGGTGCAAGGCAAACGTACTTGAGTCAACACAAACCAAAAATTAAAATGTAAACTTGAAATTGTACATTGCCAGCATGGCCTCAATGGGCTTATGATATCATATTCTGCTGTTTTCCAGAGATTTATCTCAGCTTTTTGGAAATGACTGAACATCCAAAATAGGAATCTCTCAATGGAGGTCATATGAGATAGTGAAAGGTAGGGATGTCGACCTCCAAGTGAAACCGGGGGGGTTCCCTGGAATCACAACTCATCTCCAGCATACCGAGATCAGTTCTGCTGGAGAAAATGGATGGAGTCTATGGCATTGTACAATGGTTGCCACATTCCCCCTAGGCATCAGCAGGGGAGGGGGGGATCTTGCCAGGTTTAAAATTAGGCCTAGGCCTCCATGTCACCAGCATTATGGTGTCACTTCTGGAACTGACATCAGCACACAGATGATGACAGGGGAGACACTCTGGTATTTGGGCATGGAGTTTTGCCCAAATACCAGAATATCTCCCCTGAAGTGACATCATCATGCTGGTGACATCAAGGCCTAGGTCTCATTTTAAGCCTGGTAAGCCCCCTTCCAGGCAGCTAGATGGCCCTAGGTGGGAGTAGGCCAAAAGTTAGGAATCTCCCACCCCCGATGGAGGTCTGGCAACCATACATTGTACCCCACTGTTGTCTTCCTCAGATAGATAAGTAGTCTCTACTCACACATCTTTATTCTTCCATAATACACTGCATTAAAACACAGGCAGGACAAAAATACCATATGTGAAGTTGTAGAAAGACGCTGATGGCTTCTAAGAGTTTCCTAACCTGGGTATAGCAACCCTAGCCCCCACCCCCATTCCCTGCCAGTGACCAGGAGGACCTAGCAACGCTAGAAAGGACTCAGAGGGGTACAGGATTATTAGAGGCAGGGCAATGTTTTCAGCTGTTAAGACTCCCCGCTACCCTTCCATGCAAGGGGAATTGTGAGTATAGCTTATAGCAGTATAGAATATAGCAGTAAAAGGTTTTGTGAAACTTCTTCCAGGCCTGAGTCTCTAACAAAGGGAAGCTGAACCAAAAATATATTTGAAACCAAGTTTTTACAATCTTGTTTTACCAATGACCTGAAAAGTCCTTATTCGTCTTCTTAGTTTGGAGGCATAAATAAAACATCCCTTTTTATCATTATTGCAAAATATCTAGGTTGGTCTAAGACCAAACTTTAATTTGAAATAAATTAAGGGGCAAAATCTCCCTGTGGGATGAGACAAAAGAACTTTGATTCCTCTTCATTGCTATTAAAGGAAGCATTTAAAAAATAATCCATTTCAAGAAGCTTACAACTTGACTGGCAAAATATCAGGCACAATAAGATAAAACAGTGCCATGAAAGCCCAAGGGAACAGTAGACCTTTTGTACTAAACTTGCTTGGGGACAACTTGGAAGTCCTGTGATGGGAAATGATGCCTCACTCCGAGCTCTTACAAGCTAAACACACAGTAAAATTGTGGACTGCTATTTTAACAATTTGTGTTTGAATTGTCACAATGCAGCCAACTACTTAAATATCATGCCTTACAGCTTGAAAATAAAAGCCTGCGTGAGACTCATTATCCAGGGTCTCCTTTGAGAACAAACCGCTTGTACAATTATAACTTAAAGAGTGTAGTCTTAGTATTTCTACAAAAATACTAATAACCTGGAAAATAAACCATGTTTCTGCACATGTATTAAATCAGGGGTAGGTCTTGGTCAACTTTTTCACTACACAGTGTGGTGTAGTGGTTAAGTGCAGGTAGACCGGGTTTGATCCCCACTCCTCCACATGATCAGTGGACACTTATCTGGTGAACCAAATTTGTTTCTCCACTCCTACATTCTTGCTGGATGGCCTTGGGCCAGTTGTTGTTCTTGTTGTTCTTGTTGTTCTTCTCCTCCTCCTCCTCCTCCTCCTCCTCCTCCTCCTCCTCCTCTAATCAACTCAGTATTACCTGTTGTTTATGCAAATGTATAGTTTTTCCTTTTTTTTCTTTTCTGTGAGCTATATTCAAAGCTTTTCTGTGAGCTATATTCAAATGCAGCATTGCCCTTTTAAGAAAACCATAGAACAGGCTGCCCCGAGCGGCAGCTTCCCTGTAGACTTAGAGCCTGCAAGAAAGAAAGCCGGCAGCTTCCCTGAAACCACGCCTTAAACTTAGAGCCTGCAAAAAAGAAAGCGTGAGTTAGTGAGGGGGACAAGACTTCGCGACGCATGAGTAAGCGTGTGGCTCCACACGGGGTGTGTGTGTGTGACCCACATATAAGCCGAGGGGGGCATTTTTCAGCCTAAAAAAAGGCTGAAAAATTCAGCTTATATGCGAGTATATATGGTATGTTATTCAAGTTAGTAAACAGTCTGTTTTTGACAGCACAAATGTCAGAATAAAATTCATAATTAATTTTCTAATCATGATATAGGCCCTTTTCGCAAGGGCGATATACAGCGGCCCAGGAACGGCTAAAACGTCGTACCTGGGCTGCTGTTCGCACAGGAGGCACTGCTGTATCACAGCAGCACCATCCTGGCTGCCCAGGAGCAGCATGAAGCCACTGCTTTTATCCTCGCTCAACGAGCGAGGTTTTTGCAAAGCAGTGTCTTCCCATCAGCAAAGACGCCGCTTTCCTCGTCGCCTCCACTGACTGTCATGGTCAGCGTCACTCTGGAGGGCTGCGGAGACCCGCCCATGCTGCCCTCCAACCCCTGGAGGCCGGAGGGCAGCATGGGCGGGTCCCTGTAGCCCTCCAGAGTGACGCTGGACATGAAGGTCAGTGGAGGGGGCTGATAAAGCCTCTCCGGCTGGGGGGGGAAGTGGGGACCACTCGCACGCTAGTGTGTGACCGGTCCCCGAGCCTCCACCGGCTTGTTTCCATGCATGTGTGGAAAGGGCCATAGAGAGCGATACTGTTATATCCACTGACTTTCATCCATCAGCGCCACCCATTATAATATGAATGTTTTAAAACTTGTTAATAATTGTAGTTGGAAATCCAAATGACTCTTCCATATATCCCTAATCACTGTTTTGGCTGGTAAAACATCTAACAGGAAAGTGATTTGCTCTTGCTAATCACAAAAACAGCAAAACCTGACTGCTCACAGACAACAGACTCTCTAAATACACACACCACAATTTCAAAAATAAACCACAAATGAATCATCCCCTCCCCAAGATATGGCTTAATAATAGCCAGCTTAGTGTGGTGCTTATTTTTGGATACCCAGATTCAAATCCCCCCTCTCGCATGGATGATCACATGATGACCGCAGGCCAGTTACATAGTCTCTGGCAAACCCACCCCCAGGGCTGTTGATGTGAAGATAAAATGGAAGAGGAGAAGAGAACAGAGGTATAAGCCAGTTTGGGTCCCCATTGGGAAAAAAGTGAGATGTAAATAAATAAAATTTCTTCCTTCTAGCTGTTTCAGTGAATTCCAAATAGTTTAACTCTGAAAATATTGTACAATCCTCATCCCCTCTTTTCTTGCCTTCATCCTTTCTCTTCAATGCATCTCCTAAACTGTACTTGGAGAGAAAATAATGTTTTTACATCCCCCCTTTTGCTCTTGCCATTTTGCTGTCTGTTAAATTTTTCCTCTAGGGAGGCCAAAGTCTCTGAAGCATGGTCCTGCTTGGTGAGTAATTGCTAACAAGGAGGAGGATGTGTGGACAAAAGGCAGAGGGAAGGAGTGTCCTCAGGAAAAAAAAGTCATCCACAACTAAAGGAGGCTGGAGCAGTGAGGTTTCTGCTGATCTGTGTTTTTCTCTCTGTATTCAGGAGAAGAAACTGATAATAGAAAGGTCAGTACTAGTGAACCAACTGGGATTCCTACAATCAGATGCCACAATAAAACATAACAGAACCACAGTTAACAAGACAGGCTCAAACCATAGTTTAGAATGTCACTTGAGCCGCCTACATTCAGATATCACATTAAAACAAACCTACTACTACTACTACTGTTGTTGTTACCAGCACACTGAGTGATATTTTAAGCACTATCTATTTAAGTTTTGGAACTATCAGTTTTAAAATTAGTATGATATAGTTGTATTTTATTGTCGCTTTATATTTATTCGATTTTATATGATGGAAGACACCATGAGCCAGCATGCTCAAATACAAATATAATTATACAAATATAATTAAGTAAGTAAGATTGATAAACTGTATATTATCATGACCTTTGAGTGCAGTCTTAAGTAGGCTATACAGGTATGTTTCTGTTTGAATGAATGTTGGTAGAAAATAATGTTTTATACATGAGGGTGGGATATGAGAGCCTAGATTACAGAGCATTATTCTAGGCACCAAGTCCATTTTTGCCTGGTCGTTCTTGGTGCCTCAGATAGTTAAGTTCAAATATGAATAGAACAAAACTGTCTTTCATAAGAACAAAAATCTGTTTGAGAAGAAGAACTAATCCCCAAAGACGTAGGTAAGGGGGGGTTCTTGGGTTCAAACCCCCAATTACATGTCCGAAGCTCCACCCGTTTGTGATTTTTGTATTTTTAAGTGTTCTTTTCAGTTTTTAACCTGCAGGGTGTGCAGTTTTTAGGCTGGCAGCACCAAATTTGCAGGGATTTGTTGAAAGACTCTCCTGATGATACCACCCAGGTTTGGTGAAGTTTGGTTGTGGGGGTCCAAAATTATGGACCCTCAAAGATGTAGCCCCCCTCTCCTATTAGCTCCCATTGGAAACAATGGGGGATGGGGTACTTTCTTTGGGAGTCCATAACCTTGGACCCCCTGAACCAAACTTCACCAAACCTGGGTGGTATCATCAGGAGTGTCTCCTAAAGATACCCTGAAAGTTTGGCGCTGCTAGCTTAACAATTGCACACCTGACAGCAGGCATCACCCAAATTTGCCCAGATTCTTCTCCCTTCAGCATGGATTTAAAGGGAGAATCTGAGGTCCCCAGTTTAAACATTGAAAGTGATGCTGTTTCAGGGTGGGGGAGAATCCACTCCAAACAGCATCACTTTCAAAGTTGTTTTAACTGGGACCCCAGATTCTCCCTTTAAGGTGGATTTATTTATTTATTTATTTATTTATTTTTCAGATTTTTAGACCGCCCCATCCCCTAGGGGCTCTGGGCGGTGTACAACACAGTAACCACCGTGTACAGCTAAAAACAGCTAAAACCTTTAAAAGCAGCAGTAAAATAGGAAACTAACTATAATAGTTAAATTAATTCATAGAATGGCGTCCGCAGTCTCAATTTCAAACCCTCTTGCCGGAGGGAAGGACAGCAATCCCAAGATGATAAGGCCCAGATGTATGGCCATGGGGGGGGGGCACCATCAACGGCTGGTACCTCCAAAAGCCCGGCGGAACAGCTCCGTCTTACAGGCCCTGTGAAATTCCATAAGGTCCTGCAGGGCCCGGACAGCTGGTGGAAGAGCGTTCCACCAGGCTGGGGCCAGGGCTGTAAAGGCCCTGGCCCGCGTGGAGGCCAGCCGTATCATCAAGGGGCCAGGGACCACCAGTAGATTGGCCTCTGCTGAGCGAAGAGGCCGTGTTGGGACGTGTGGGGTGATGCGGTCCCGAAGATACGAAGGTCCCAGGCCGCGTAAGGCCTTAAAGGTCAGTACCAACACCTTGAAGATGATTCGGAACTCTACTGGAAGCCAATGCAGCTGGCGTAGCACAGGCTGGATGTGATCCCAGATGGCAATACCTGCGAGCAAACGCGCAGCTGCATTTTGGACCAGTTTTAACCTCCGAATCAAACGCAAGGGAAGGCCCACGTAGAGCGAGTTACAATAGTCTAATCTGGAGATGACCGTTGCATGGATCACTGTGGCCAGGTCGGTCTGGGAGAGAAAGGGGGCCAACCGCCGGGCCTGACGGAGGTGGAAAAAAGCAACCCGGGTTATATGGGCCACCTGGGTCTCCATTGATAGAGACGAATCCAGGTGGACCCCCAGGTTGCGTACGGAGGGGGTCAGTGTCAATGTGACCCCCTCCCACACCGGCGGCTGAAACATCCCCCTCTCCCCCTCGCGGCCCAGCCAGAGGATCTCCGTCTTCGATGGATTCTGTTTTAACCTGCTCTGTCGCAACCAACCAGCAACCGCCTCCAAACAATGCTGTAGAGCCGCAGGGGCGGTGGCTGTTCCCCCCTCCATCAACAGAATGAGCTGAGTGTCATCTGCATACTGATTTAAAAGGAGAATCTGGGCTCCCTAGTTTAAACACCATTGAAAGTGATGCTTTTTGGGGGTGGATTACAGCATTACAGCAGCCGCCCATTGGGGGGGGCGCAAAACTCAGATTTTGCACCGGGCTCCATTTTCCCTAACTACGCCTCTGCCCAGAAGGGAGAGCAGAGAGGTCTGCCGGCTGCCAGCTGGGAGCCCAGCCAGTGGGGGGAGGGTGGGGTGGCAGGGCAGAGGAATCTGCCGTCTCTGGCCTCGGAGAGCTGCTTTTATAAGCACTGAGGCTGGGGGCGGGGCTTGGGGAGGCAGGGCCACACCCCAGGGGTGGGTGGGGGCAAGGCCACACACCTCAAACACCTCCATTAAAAATCTACACCCACGTCACTGCTAATCCCTCATGAGTCATTATCAGAAATTGTGGTGATGGAGACAAGGTTGTGCTGCTTTTGCAAAATGGCTGGGAATAAGTTAGTTTAAATGTTTATGTCACAGATATAAACCTCTGAATCCTGGATGCTGGATACAAATACGAAGTCCCAGAAGTCAAGGATTGATCACTCATTTAAAAATGCTAGATTAGTTCTCTGGTCACACAATGATGTTTAAAGAAGACTCCATTTAATGGTAGCATTTTTAGGTTTTATATTAGTTCAGTCTTTACCATCCCTTTACTTCCAAAGTTTTAGCCACAAGTCTTCAGAATATTCCATACTGAGCAACAAATGTTTTTAAAAGCCCAGTAATTCCTATTGTAATATTTCCATTTCAGTGTTTCCAAAAACAAAATTCAACAGTTATATATCTGAGGTGACGCAATATGTATTTTTAAATTTCACCATGAAGAAAATTAATGATGATCCTCATAGAAATACAATTTTTGAAAATTGGCACCCAGAAAACAAAATGCGACATTTTACTAGCAGGATTACAAGATTTCTATATGGCATCCCCAGAACTGACACATTTCTCTAAATATTTGGACAGATTTCTAGTTCAAACAAAGGAGACCATTTAGTGTGTTTTCAGATTAAGCTGTTTGGGGGGAAGTTTACTCTGGAATGGGTGTTGGCTCATCTTGGCCCAATAGCACCATTGCTATTGCTTTGTAAAGGGTCATGAAATCCAAAGTACCAGAAAGAGAGGCACTCCAAAGCCATTACTTCACTTTCTCATTAATGTATCCCAGCCATGAATTGCAGCTTTTGAGACGTTTCAAAAACCTTAGAGTCCTTCCAGCTGGTAATGGATAAAAGCTTTAGGTTAAAGGCTGAGATACTGTCATGTTGAGTTTTGAAAAAAGTTAAACAGCCCTCTAAATTAACTCTTGCTTCAAAGCCTGGGGCTATAAAGAAACTTGATTGGGCCAGCAAACTTTCAAAGCCTATATCCTGTCTCTTTCCTGCCCTGGGGATCCTTTGTGTGAAACTCATTGTTAAGCAATGCAGCTACTCCAGCAAAAAAGGAGCCATTTTAACAACTGGAAACATGTTTGGTTGTTGATGTGTCTTAATTTGAAGCATTTATGAGACACCATGTTTATATTTCCATATTCATTAAAATTCTTTGGATGCTTTGCATGCAGCCCAAAATATTCTCTCTTCAATTGCTATACCTGATGATGGTTAGCATTCAATGTAAATAAATGAATGAAACATCTGAAAGTCACTAAGTGCTAATGTACATGTGTACTTATTCCTCACTATCTCATCACCCAAGATTTTGCCACTGAAGTTGTTAGCTGCCTCCAGGGGCGTAGCGCCAACGGGGCAGGGTGGGGTATGACGCCCACGAACGGAACCACGGCAGGAGCGTGGCCAGGCTGAGGGGCGTTCCGGGGTGTGGCGGGGCAGGCAATGCTGCGGCAGGGGCGCAGCACGCACGTGCACCCCAGGCGGAGTTTCCCCTCGCTCCGCTTCTGGCTGCCTCCCCCTGGAAAAGTATTATGCAAGAGGTGAGGTGACAGATAGTCTACCTGTACTGCTAGAACTGTGAGTGTTTCCCACGTGCAAGCCTACACCTGCTCTGTCCAGTAATAGGAAATTTAATGTGTGAACTTGCCCTGTATACTTGGGGTTTTCAAAGCAATTTTTACCCCTTTTGAATGTGTTGCAGAACCATGTCACACCCATGTTAGCATAAGACAGATCACCAAACTAGGCACCCATGTATATTTTGTTCACTTGTCCTTCCATTCACAGCTAACATCCAGGGATGAACTGGATCATTTGCCCTATTGCTGGAAACAAACAAACAATTTGAAGAAGTTTCAAGTGCTGCCCTGGTGTTTTCAGAATGGCGCCCAGGATGCCAATTACCACTGGGATGACCTCAGCTGGTTTGTGCCATAGTCGCTGAAGCTCTATGTTCAAACTATGGTATTTAGTGACCTTCTCATGTTCTTTTTAAATGACTCTGTGACAGAATTTTCTAAGTAACGTCCAATGCTAGATATAGTTTATCTGTCTGTGTTTTGAATGTACTTTTGATTTGTACTTCAGAAATGTCTGCAATGCTCTGGAGCCTATTTTTAATATGCCTAATAAAGGTTGTTGTATTGAAGTAAGACTCTGCTGTCACCAGGTACTGCTATGTTGATGATAGTCACTTTCTTATTATTGATCACTGTGATGACTGGGGGATTACGTGTCAACACTTTGTCTGTTTGAATTCGAAAGTCCCACAAGATCCTTTTCCAGAGTTCCAGTAGTTAACCACAGCCAGATCTTTTCATTGTCCACCTTGTTTTTGATCTTCTCCAGAAATTGCCCATGCAATACTTTATTGTGCCAGCTTTAAGCCCCCATTTTAATCACATTTTTGTACTTCTTTTTGGTGCTCTGGGTTTTAAGTTAATACCTTTATACTCTCCTCCTTTTTCTCCTGTGAGGAGACTCAAGGGGGGTTACAAACTCCTTTCCCCTCCTTTGTGAGATAGGTGGGGCTGAGAGAGTTCCAAAGAACAGTGGCTAGCCTAAGGTCACCCAGCAGGGATATAGGAGTACGGAAACAAATCCTGTTCTCCAGATAAGACACCACTGCTCATGTGGAGGAGTGGGGAATCAAACCCGGTTCTCCAGATTAGAGTCCACCTTCTCTTAACCACTACACCATGCAGGAGGCTGGCAATCCTATTAGTTCATCTAGTTTGACTGTCTTTTTATATCTCTAGGCTTAATCTAGCACTGAAATTAGACACTTCCCACTGTTTGATATTACTTCATACTTTTTCTTAAAGCTTACTTCGCTATAACTGATTTATTCCTCATGTTGCTTCCTAGGCCTTTTGCTGTTCTTCTCCATTTGTGTTTGCTCTACAATATGCTTGATACATACACAGAACTTGAATGTCAACACAAGCTCCAGGCCTAGATCAAGGGCATGGTAAAATAATAGAAAAATGCTTAGAACATTAGTGTCATCTTTCATCTGAAGATTTCAAATGGTTGATACTCGTTCCAAAATGAAACCCTGCAGCACCTCTATGAGGCAGACATGATCGTCTTGCAGGCAGATTCACTTAATACGAAGCATGGGCAAATGACTTGCCTAAAGTCAGGTGATCTTACGATAGCAAAACCCAGGAATCAAACTCTGCA
Source organism: Sphaerodactylus townsendi (assembly GCF_021028975.2). NCBI lineage: Eukaryota > Metazoa > Chordata > Lepidosauria > Squamata > Sphaerodactylidae > Sphaerodactylus > Sphaerodactylus townsendi. The sequence continues at coordinate 50,818,296 of NC_059426.1, forward strand.
GCACCGGCTGACAAATTTGACCTCCTAGTTATCATAGGCCTGCCTAGACCACAGTGCATTGCATTCTATTCTAGAAAACAGTTTCTGAATTTTCAGTACTTGGATTTCATTGCTTTTGCTGATGTTAAATGACAGTTGGCCTCAAAGCACACACAGAGATATCTTATCTCGTGGTATTTGGCCTTTTTAGGGTTTGTTGAAAACCAACTTTTTTTCTTTCACTATATCTTTTCACAAATCCTCTGTCCTCTATCACAGTTTACTGAAAAGGTGGAATTTCTTGCTCTGGAGTTGTGTAAATCACACCCAAATGAGCCCATGGCACAGAGTGGTAAGCTGGCATATTGAAGGCAAAGCTCTGCTCGTGACTTGAGCTTGAACCTGACAGAAGTCGGTTTCAGGTAGATGGCTCAAGGTTGACTCAGTGTTCCATAGACAGTAAAATGAGCACCCAGTTTGCTGGGGGTAAATTACAGACAACTGGAGAAGGAACAACACAATTACCACGAGCGGAACTTCACAAGTTTCTCTCTGAGAATCAAGGTCCAAATTAAACATGCCTGACATGTTTTTTTAAACCTGAATGCACCCAACCACATACAAAATAAGGGTCAGATAGCAGTCCAGCTTTTTAAAAAATTGTGGTGAAACTGCCACAATCTGCCGTTCACCTTTCTATAATTTCTCCCTACAACCCCTTTTTGTACCATCTAAATTTATTCAGCTGAAGAAAAAAGTGTCAGAGAAAATTGAGCTTTTACAAGACAGATAAGAGGATTCCAACATTTCTCAACTAACTTTTTTCTAATGACTGGCTTTTTTAAGAACTGAAAGGGAAACTTACAAAGTCATTCAATTCTAGGCCATTGGTTCAAATCTTCCAAAAATCATTTAGTTGTGAGTCTGATTAGCATACCAACAGATGCTTCACATTTCATGTGAAATGAATTGGTGGCCTCGTTCCAGTTCCTGCCAGACAGTTGTCCTCTTCCTATAACTCACGCATGGTCATAATTGGCAATCTCACAAAAGACTCATGTTTCATGGAAATTAAATTGTTCTTAGCCTTTTTCAAGATCATTTTATGAGGGTGAGAGCCTTGATTGACTGATGAGTCAGTCAGTGGTTTTCTTTTCTTTTCCAAAGAATGCTAACAGTACTAAAGATGACGGGCATTACAACTGAGGGAAATTGTGGCCCGAGTGGACCATGTTCAACTTGATCAATAGCAACTTGTACAGTCTTGACTTAGAGCTACCTTTGCCCTAAATTTTCTGAAGTAGTATTACTTTTTCTCCGAGGAGAAACCTAATTTCCAAAGCTCACAACCCCATGATAAGGTTGAGTAACACAGCTTGTGTCAACAAAGAGCTTTAGCTCCCTGATGAAGAATCACCCAAGCATTGGTGTTTAAGGAAATTACAATCAAACAGGTGGCATTTGGAAGAACAAATGTATAACATTTGTGTATCCATGTCCAACATATCTGTAAGTAAACACCAACAAAGAAGAAAATACATGAAGAGTTAATATGAAGTCAATGGAAAAAAACAGGGGCTTGAGATATCTGCTGTAAATTCAGAATATCAGCCATTTTGCTAGAGCAAGGCACTAGCCATTCTAGCCATTTATGGAGATAGTATGTACATAATTCCCTATTAGAAATATGTTTCTTTTTAAATACACACACGTATGTGTGTCTTGTTGAACAGAAGAACACTGCCAATACACCCCCTCCAGATAAAGGGATAATTGAGGGAAATGACTGTTTAAAATAACTAGACAGTCAGTAAGAACAAATTTATTTTGTCTACTGTGTTGCATTCTAGAAAAAATCACTCCACATTTCCTGACATAAGTAGCAGTCTTTACCATAAATGCTTGAATTCATTTTAATGGGCAGGCTGATTCACATTACTGATTATAACACAGAAGACTAACCATGAGAGGGCATGTCCCTTCAGAGTTCCCCTAGTAAAAGAGTCATCCCCTTCGGGGATGGGGCGGTATAAAAGTTTAAGTAATAAATAAATAAATAAATAAATTTAATCTGTGAAGACTTCCCTCATCAGCACTACCCCCTGGCTTTCATCTGTTGTGCTGCTTTACTTCCCCAAGGTCTCTCCAGGGCTCAGAATAGGAAAGGGGGGGGGGGCACAGGGTTGCACCACCCAAGTCCTCCTTTTCCTGGAGCAGTGTGCCTGCAGAGTACAGCACAGTCTGCCCTGGCCTGGTTGTGGAGCCACCATTCATGCTTTTGCTCCCTGTCTCCACAGATCAGCCCTAGTCCTACCAACTTGGGGTTGGAACATCATTCCCCCTAGTCTCATGCTCCATCCTTGCTGTCCCTTCAGCTGCCTGTTTCCTGAGAGGCCTTCAGTGAGGCTTTCCCTGCCTGGCTCCTCCCAGATTCATACATAGAAGTGCTCCTTTCATGCCCTGCCCAAGCTATCATGGTTGGGATTCTGCTGACTGCCTCCACATTGGCTGGCTGGCTTGATGGCCTTTGAGGTTCGCTCTTGCTCATCTTCTTTGTTGTTCAAGAGATGACGTCAGCATCTCACACTCAAAGCTCTGGGGCCCAGGAGGCAGATGACCAGCCATCACCTGGAGGTTGGCAACCCTAGTTGGAGAAATCCCCAGCTTTGTTCCAGGCACCTTGGCTGAGGATGGGCCAGCCACAGGCCCTAGACAGAACCCATACTCACATGGAAAGACAGCACTTTTCTGCTCATATTTTCCAATTGCACTTGGATCGGGCTGAAAGCCCATTCCCATTCAACAACAGTGTGAATCTGCTCACAAATCCAACCAAAATGGACTGGCAAGAATTTAAAATAATGGCACACTGGCATTTCCTAAAAACCATAAATTGAATATGTGTGGTCCATCTGCATTTGATGTCATTGCTCCTACAGGAGTGGGCACCGTTCCTAGGTCGCAAAGTCACCCACCCCTTGTTCCTGCCCTTCAGTGGCCTCAATGTCTCTCTTTCTTCCCCATTACTGTTTGCATCTTATGGGCTTTATTTTTCAACCTTGCTTGGCTCTATTTGTACTCTTTGCTTTTTTGGTTTAGCCTCACTCTACAGGCTCCTCAGGAAACACATCAAACCTTCTTTATTTCAAGGTGAGTTCTGTGCTCAGAACAATGACAAGAACCAGTCTTTGTTCATTTCTAAACACTTCTTTCTTTTCTCTTCTTTTCTTTTTAAATATCATTTCAAAAAGTCCAGGCACATGAGTCACCGGGGCTTCTTGAAAGAATATAGGCTAGCATTTACAAATGGCTAATAAAACGGCACTGACTCTCTTCTAACATAGCATTGCAGGTTAGCTGTTTTAATGGTATTCTTTCTTGTAACACAGACCTTGTGAATACGTTGGTAGCTCACAAAATAATGGGCAGTGCAGAAAATATTTCCAGCGGTTCTCCTTCCTTCCCTTGATCTTTTCTCTTTTCTTTCTTTTTCTTCCAGATATTACACAGAACTTAGATTGGTTAGCTGCAAGATATTGTGGCCCTGATCCAAAGTAACTGGAGTGGAACTGTCCACCTTCCCCTTTTCTGCTACAGCTCCCTGCCCTCCCTGAAATTCTGCCAAAGGGGTCAAGAGACAATCCCAAGAATAGTGATGTGGACAATGTGGGGCTCTTCAGTGAGAAAGGGGGAAATGGCAAAAAATACCCTCGTCTCTTGTCTTGAAAACCCCACTGGTAGAAGGATACTTTGATCCAAGGCATTATCTCCATGGACTGGGGTCATCTCCTGAAATTAAACTACATTTTAAAAAAAATGACATCTCAAATACTCCAAATATCCTTCTTTTTTGCCTTCATTGCACAAGGAAGCATCATAGATTTATACTGAGATATTGTATTGATTTTATTGCTATTTTATGTTGAAAACTGCCCTGAGCCTGCAAGGGAAAAGGTGGCCTAAAAATAGAATGAATGAATGAATGAATGAATGAATGAATGAATGAATGAATGAATGAATGAATGAATGAATGAATGAATGAATATTATGTAAATCTATATACATGTAGCATCCAGAATAGGCCAGACTATTTTGACCTTGTCAGAGTTTGTAAGCCAAGCAGGCTCTGGCCATGAGTAGCACCTGAGTGGGAAAACCCACCTTTCTCTCCTGTAAGGAGACTACTGTAAGGTGGCTTACAAGCTCCTTTCCCTTCCTCTCCCCACAACAGGCACCTTGTGAGGTAGGTGGGGCTGAGAGAGTTTTAAAGAACTGTGACTAGCCCAAGGTCACCCACCAGGAATGTAGGAATGAGGAAACACATCTGGCTCTGGCACTCAGGTGGAGGAGTGGGGAATCAAACCAGATTAGATCCACCTGCTCTTAACCATGACATGTCTCTGAAAATGCCAGCCATAGATGGGGACAAAACTTTAGGAGCAAAAACTACCAGACCACAGCCACACAGCCCAGAAAGCTGGTGAGCCACTGCGAGTAGCAGAGTGCTTGACTAGATGGACTCTGGTCTTATCCAGCAGGCTAGTTCTTATGTTCTTAAAGCTACAACAGCCTGTTGATTCGAGCCACGAAAGTCTCTGACAATACATTTTCAGTAATATTAGGCATAACAAGTAATGCTCAACATTCAACTTGTATCTTCACTGCTCCCTTCTATCATCTTGCCTTGTTTTCCCTACTGCACAAACCCAAATTCAGGAGACAACATGACTGATCAGATGCCTAGGACCCTGAAGTCCACGCCCTACTAATGTGCCACAACAGATGCAGGACTGCACCACCGTCCCAAGATAATCCTCTCCACTCTCCCTTGAGGCACTGGTAGGTGACTCTTCCTCTTCCTGCCAGCCAGCAGAATACCTTTGCACAAGCCAGACAGGTGGGGTCCAGTCCTACTGGTGCATCTGCCACTGCGATTGGAAGGGGGAAAGCAGCTGCCATTGCTCCATGTTCCAAGGCTGTTCCATCCAGGTCAGAGATACATAGGGCTAAATTTAAAATTAAAAAAAATGCCATTCTGTATTTTTAAATATATTATTTACATTTGGGTGCTGTGTGGTTTCCGGGCTGTATGGCCGTGTTCTAGCAGCATTCTCTCCTGACATTTCGTCTGCATCTGTGGCTGGCATCTTCAGAGGATCTGACGATGCCAGCCACAGATGCAGGCAAAACGTCAGGAGAGAATGCTGCTAGAACACGGCCATACAGCCCGGAAACCACACAGCACCCAAGTGATTCCAGCCGTGAAAGCCTTCGACAATATTATTTACAGATTTTGCAAATTTTAACTACAATAGTTTTTTTAAAAAATCATCCACAGGTGTTTGCAGAAAAAATTGAGGTACATTTTGTCACACATTCAGACAGCTAGGAGCATTCAGCTCTGAGAACAAAGAAGATAAAAGGTTCTTCAGGATCCCCCTAGCTGCTATCTAATGTTTTCAAATGTAAATATAAATGCTGAATTGTCAAGCGCTTTATAACAGTACAGTATTACTGAAGTGGTTTTTTTGGCTTGATTTTAACTGTAAGTTTACAGCCAAGCCACAGTTAATCCCTCCCTAGGGATATTCTTTTGACGGCGTAGTTGTTATGGAGCAAATTTGTACTTCGCGTATTCTGCATCTAACCGCAAAAAAACCGTTGAAAAGTACTGCACACAAGATGTTTGAGAGTGTGTGATTACTTAATACCTAGACCCGTGGTTTTTTTGAACTGGGATTTGCGCCAAGTTTCATGCACTGGAACTGTAAAAAAACAAATAAGTGAGCATGTCCGTGGTTATGGTGATCTGCACTCAACAGCGACAGGGGACCTCTTTTTTTTAATAAAAAATGAAATAAGAGGTAGGTATCCGTCTTATCACTGGGGTCCTCAGATGAACCACTCTTTCTTCCTGTTTTGAGAAAGGGTGGTAACCGGCACAAAACGTCCTGAACACAATCTGTACCCAAGATATTTTTAGCATGCCAACCCTGCTTTTCTTTTCAAATGTTTTGTTTTAGTTCAAACCACCTCAGCAGTGAAACAAAGTTATAATATAGGCTGAAGCGCTAAGGTGTCAAATGATAGTTTCAGAAACATGCTCTTCCATATCTCTGTTTCTGCTTTTTCCTTTTCCCATTAGAAGTAAAACATGGAACTAAGATCCTCTAAATCAGAGCATTCAGCTTATCAACGTGGCCCATCAGTCATATACAGCAACATCCCCAACATACACACCAGGGTTTTTTCTCTCTGACTAGCACTGTAAAAAACAGGAGGGGGGGTGTCAAGAACTTGTCAAATCACAGTACATAACTAGTGGGGTGCATTCAGCTTGTGAATTAGAAAAAAAGGAAATTACATGTTAGGGATTATTACAAATGGGACTGAAAATAATACGGCCAGTATCAAAATGACATTGAGTGCAGCCACATCTGGTACACTGCATGGTCGGTTGGTCTCATTCTACCTCAGAAAAGGGTATCCCGGAGCAAAACAGCCAAACTGGCCAAAGATTGTGTTCTTTGCTGAAGTGCTTGAGGAAAGCGCTACGTCTTTCAAAAAACTATGTGAGGAAGTGAAAGACTGTTTTTATGCTCAGCACTGTAGAGAAAGTAGATAGGCTAGGCATTCCCATCATAAAGAGACACCCAGGTGAGGTTTTCCCGCTCATAAAAAGACACCCAGGTGAAATGGATTGGCAGTAGATTTAGGACAGAGAAAGAAGTATTTCTTCATTGCATCTATGGAACTGTTTGCTGCCAGATTTGGTGATGTTTCCTTACCTGGCTTGCTTTAAAAAGCAATTGGACAGATTAACTGAGGATAGGTTTTTAGCCATGATTGAATTACTCTGACAGCAGCCATTGTCCCTGGGTCAGCATAGTAAACCATGGAGCAAAAAAAACCCTGCTGCCACCTGGAGCCCTCCATCGGAAATCATGTCGTGTCGTAATGGTGCAAGTCATCTGACTGCACCAGGGGCATTCCTGGGGCAAAAGCTTGGTGGAAGCTGACTAGGGTCGGTTTCACACTGGGAATGCTCTTCTATTCAGAACTCAGAGCTCCAGATGTTCAGGATCCACCCCATCAGTTTTTCGTCAGCATGGCCAATTGGCCATGCTGGTAGGGGCTGATGGGAATTGTAGTTCCTGAACATCTGGAGAGCCGCAGGTTCCCTACCCCTGCTCTAGCCTGTCCCCAGCTGCTGTGGTGTCCATGTTTGTTTGTTTGTTTGTTTGTTTGTTTGTTTGTTTGTTTGTTTGTTTGTTAGATTTGGTATACCACCCAACCCAAAGGGGGTGACACAGTTCTAGGGTCAGAGGCCATTTTCAGTTTGGACGCCATAGACCTCTGAAGCACCTTCCAGCCTCTGTGTTCGCCCTCCCCATTGGCATAAGTGCCACTTATGATGGTCAGGTGGCCAAACACACCGGCACAGCTCTGCACCGGTTCCAAGAGCTGCTTTACCCACCCCATCTGCATTGGGCTGTCCAAGACTAAAAAGCCATAGCCACACTTAAAAACAAATATTGTGAAATGGACAATTACATAAAATTACACTAGCTGCCCATTTCTTCTCAGACAAAAATCAGAGTGTTGATCCTTACCTATAAAATCCTAAACAGCCTGTGGTAAGAGGACTTGGAGTATTACTTTCTCCCATATTGTTCAGCCCACCTGTTAAGATGTACCTCACAAGGCCTGCTCTTAGTGCCTGCAGCTTCAGGGCTTTTTCAGTAGCGGCACCTCACTTATGCAATGCAGTTCCCTTTGAGGCTAGCCTGGTTTTTCCACTGCTCTCCTTTAGGCATCAGGTCAAAATATTCATCCAGACATTTAACTAAGAGTTTTTAGTGTGCAGTTTAGTGTGTGTTTAGTCTGAAAATGTTATTTTAAGCTGTTAAATGGTCTGTACTTTTATACTGTGTCTGAAATGCTGAATCTTACTTAATAACTTTTTAATCCTCTGCTTTTATTGTGTTTTATTTTGTAAGCTGCCTTGGGCAGGTTCTATGGAGAGGTGGCATAAAAGTTTGCTAAATAAATTAACAAACTGAGTTTGAATAGAGCTTTAGAGGACGAAAACACATGAGCATAATTGGTAACCAGGACAGAGTACCTGAGCTGTTCAAGGTGAAGTGATAACAACATTCAGGTAATAAGCCCCTCCGTTTTGACTTTGCTTTCCTAATCCGGAACTGATGTCAATTCTGGAAAAGTCCTGAAAAAAAGGCATCGTGGAATGCCCGCTATGTAATCCTCTGTGGTGAACTGTCAGCTAGACCTGGAGCACAAATGGAGACATGTTTGCTAAGAGGATTAACTGAGTTGTTCAAAGCATGTTGTCAGGGTCAGTTCAGCCTAAACAAGTGGTAAACTAACTCACAAGCAAGCAGGTTCCCTCCCCATCCACCCACCCCGAAACATAAACACTGCCCAAGAGAAGGTAATGACAAGACTAGAGTCTACCTTGTTTTGGATTCCCTTCTTTTGGTAGAACTCAAAAATAAAGCCTGGTCCTTTAATCAAAGAGATCTGCAGGCAGCAAATCACACAACACTCCTCTGAGGCACTTAAAGCAGCATAATCTCATTTTGCAGATAGATGAGTTAAGGGATGGGGGTTGAATGTTTTGCAGATAGGGAAGGGGGCACAGAGAGCAGGCCAGAGAATGAGGGCTCTTTCTGCTAGATCACACAATAGATGGCATGTGTATCGCACATGCCATTAGACACCAGTGACTCAGAAACACAGACACTTGTTGGACAAAGGGGAAACTGGATCATAAAAACAAGTACAGCCAGAGAGTCACAGTGGGCTGGGGGCAAAACCTTTCACCAAAACAGGGGTTAAAGTGTAAAGGCTGAATTGAGGGTATATTTTGCTTTTATCTTAATACCACTCTTTACTTTTCCCCATTTACTCCTATAAGAAAATATAGGCCCCAACCCCTGCAGCTCCACATGTCTGCCAATCATAGCAACAGGAATTTGACTCATATTTCTTCAAAGTGCCAGTCCATTCATAGCTTTTTAGCTCAGTGGTGTGATTTTTTTTTGAAGTTTATGATAAATAAAGCTTATTGTATGGAAAAATTACATTGTTCCACATTCATATCTGTTTTCATTTCCTTGTCACCAGTTTCGCTGAGGCTCAATCTGAAGGTGGTTATATTTTGAAGAGGGTCAATTCATATTACCCAGTACCCCTATCTTTGCCCTTGCTTCCACATTTAGTATAGTTTCAAAGGGTGGCCAAGTGGTCTGCAATAGGAAAACTAGAGCCCTGTAGCAACTCAGAGACCAACAAGATTTCTAGGGAATAAACTTTCAAGAGTCAAAGCTCCCTTTGTTTTATCTGATGAAAGGAGATTTGACTCTTGAAAGCTGACACACTAAAAATCTTGTTGCTCTCTAAGATGCTACTGGACTCAGTGATATCGAGTGCATTTCCTTTATACAAATCTCTGTGCCACCACATCTGGAATTCTGGGCGCCCCATCTTCCAAGGAATATTATAAATCCGGAAAAATCACAAAGGAAAAGAAAGGCAAAAACATTTGGAATTATAAAAGAGGATTAATAAGAGAACCTGATAGAGGTTTATAAAATTAGGCATAGTGTAGGAAAATGAAGAGCAATTTTTCCTCCTATCTTGGAATATTAGAATTCAGCAGGTCCTCCAATGAAAATGATTAGGAGCAGATTTAAAACAGACCAACACTTTTCCATACAATGCATACTGAACTTTGGAAATTGCTGCTGCAGGATATGGTGGTAAAGCCTAGTGGAACTTAGTGGGCCTTTAAAGACTTGTTCCAACATAAGCTTTCATAAGTCAGAGTTCACCTCAATCTCGTGAAGTACAGTCTCACAACACCTCATGCTGAAATGTGTCTGATCTTTAAAGTGGCATAGGTTTCCTGTTGTATATTGCTAACATGATGACCCATTTAGAATTAAGATGTGGGATGATGGTTTGCGGCTTACATGGTTTTACTAGATCGGAGAATTGGCAAAAGGCTCAAGGACTTCACATGTCTCTCTACTTTTCTATTTCAGTTTCATCAGTTTTTGCTATCTGGATAACAATTCCCTAAATATATCTTCCACATTTGCTTTAACATCGCCCATGCTTCTACAGCATTCTTAGTAGTAACTGGCACTGTCATAAAACTGTAGCATCTAGCCCAGTTTACTCTTGGGAAGATTCCCTTAAAAATGCATTAACTAATCTGATTAAGGACATTTGGTAGGTCGGTCGGTTTATTTAACGCATTTCTACACTGACTTTCTACCCAACTAAGGGTCTCCAAGCCAGTGAATATTTTGGTTTAAGTGTTATGCTGCCGCATTCAAAAGTTACTTTTCCAATTCAGCCATTTTATTTATTTTTACTTTTGTTCATTAGAGAACAATAGAAACAGTTTTGTAATTTATTTATTTATTTATTATTCAAATTTAATATACCGCCCCATCCCCAAAGGGCTCTGGGGGGTGTACAAATCAATAAAATACAGTCACAATAAAATTCCAATTAAAACATCAGGTAACAACAACTTCAACCTTAACGCTAAAACAGGTGACAACATCAGCAGTAGACTCACCAGAGCGGTCAGACATAATAAATGCATACTCCAAGAATAGAATATGGAGTGCTTGGAATTCAAGGGATGGCACCCTCAACAGCTCACCTCCCCAAAAGCCTGGCAGAACAACTCCGTCTTGCAGGCCTCGAGGAACTGTTCTAAGTCCCATAGGGCCCAGATGGTGGGGGGTAATTGTTTAACATGAACATGTTAATGATTCATAGGTCAATGATACAATATTATAAAGGCACTTCAGATTTTTCTCTGGACATGTCACAGATTTTTACAAACCTACAGCAAGAGCGTAAGATCTTGATTTCCTTAGCCAGCAATATTCTTAATCCGGAATTCAAGCCTGGAAATTGCCCCTTAAGGCTTGTTGGATCACAATATGCTTTGACTGAAGTAGCCTCGTCTTTTATTTCTTTGGGAATCATTAACTGAAACACTCCTGCTCTTTCACAGGAAGTTTTTGACATGACTGGTTTTTGCCTTGGGTTCAGTTGAACAAAAATGGCTATAGATATCCACCACCATACCTAGTAAATTAATGACCTGCAGTTAACTATACATATTCCCACCAGGACTTACTGGTTTTCAAAGAGTCATGGCGTCCAAAATTCATAGTCATTAACTCTGGAGGAAGCTGTTTGAAGATTCCTATCCAAAGCACACTTGTGCCATCAGGAATTGCTCATCTAATAGACCAGATCACTTTTGGTCTTCTCATAGTTCTGAATGAGCATTTACAGCTGAATTCTAGAACCTGGTGAACCTGCAAATTAGTGAGTGAAGAGGGGATTCCAGCTTTTCTGTGGCCGTTATCATACATCTCAGCTTTATGTTGGCCCTGAAAATAAATACACTAGTGCCAACATCAAAGAGGAGGTTTATCTTCAACAAATATCTGTAGGAGACAATTTCCTGTGGCCCAGAGGCCAGAAGTCACACTACTATGTGAGGAATTCGAGATTAGGAAATCGAGATTATTTAACAGAAGATTTCTTTCTTTTTCCTCTTATAAACATAAGAACATAAGAACATAAGAACATAAGAACAAGCCAGCTGGATCAGACCAAAGTCCATCTAGTCCAGCTCTCTGCTACTCGCAGTGGCCCACCAGGTGCCTTTGGGAGCTCACATGTAGGATGTGAAAGCAATGGCCTTCTGCGGCTGTTGCTCCCGATCACCTGGTCTGTTAAGGGTAGGGACAAGAAAAAAAATTCTCACAGCAATGTTGAATAGAAATAGCTTGACTTTAGGGTGCCTCGGAGACACCAAGAAAATGAAAATATGAAGGTGTTTGTTATTTTTATCATATCTGTCTAATAGCTATGGATGGCCATCCTGTATAGATCAAAAATCTGTAATAGGAGGGGATACCCAAGGATAGAATATATTTAATTCACTGACTGATACACAGTACAATCCTAAACAGAGTAATGCCCATCTGCATCCTTGACTTCAAGATCCCACTAAGGCCATAACACTAATCTTCACTAGCCTAAAATAATATCCAAGACATAAAAATATAATTTAAAACCATGGGATATTCAGTAGTCCCCAGGTTTGCATAAAAATATAAGTGTTGTCTTTTTTTCTTTTAAAAAATGGGACTATCCACATATCCCAAAGCATATCTCCAAACAGCAAAAAAACAATATGTAGATTACCTGAGAGGAGGGATGAAACAACTATGTCAGCAAGGAAGTTGGAGGGGAACATGCACTGTTAGGCAAAACACTACTAAGCAATAGGCTGTATTTCCCGGTTACTGTTCCTGGTTACAGAGGTGTAGTCATCCCCGCAGGGTCGTCGCTAAGGAATAGGCGAGACGCGGAGGAGGTTTCATCTGGTGGAGAGCGTCAGCAACAGGAAGCGTGAGTTGGGTGGATCCTGACAACTCTGCCCTGTGCTGGTCTCTGGCACCTTTTATTAGGCTCTTGGCCTGTGGGCTGCAAAGGAGGTGGGTAGGGAGATGAGCGGGAGACCGGGACACCTGGAGATCATCATGTGATGCATGATCTCACCTGGCTACGCATGGAGAGGAGCCGTAAGCTGCCTGAGCCTAATCCTCACCTGGGGCAAGACCATTGTCCCTGCTCGGGTGACTGAGCCAAGGACAGTTCATGACCCGTGACTCATAGGGGATGAGAGGGGAGTGGGGGTGCGGCACTCAGAAGGTCAGAGGAGTCCGCATGCCCCAACGTTTCTACCACGGTGCTGCTAGTCAGCAGTGCATTACTACATCTCCTCCTTTTTACATTTTAGAAGGGGACCTAAATGCTAGGGGTGATTTAAAGGGACGCTTCGCCTCCTCCGCCACTGCCTGGTCAAGCTGACCGAGCTGCTTGTGTAGCATTAGAACTTGGCTATGGGCAGGGGAAATTCGAGGGGCTTCTTTACACAATGCTACAGGCAACATTAGACACACACTGAACGTAAACAAGATCCGATAACGAGGCATACAATTAAACCAATGCAGAGCTGTACAATAGCACTCAACCATCCTCCTGGCAGCCAGCTCCAGAGGGCTGACCACCAATGGGGCAAAACATCATATTTCAGATTAGATACAACTTCTTGCAGCTCACATACTTTCATATGAATCAATTGGGAATTGTCAGAGAGGTTAAAGCAACACATATTATGTACATTCTCACAACCTTGGTGATGCAAACAACAGCAAATAATGTATAACTTCTAAAATTAAGGCATGCAGTAACTTCAATAATCAGTCGGGTCATAGTATTCTCAACAATTCCCTTGGAGGTCGGCTCCAATGGGCATAAGCAAGGCAGATCAGACATTAAGGTCGGGTAACAATATATACAAGACATGCATGTTTGTAGATAGGCTTACATCATATAAAATGAAAACAATAAACATAGCTAAACAGTACATAGGCTAGATGTAAGGAAGGAAGGCAAACCCAGTGGTTGCATAATTGTCCAAATGCATGGCTCTTGCTGTTTGACTCACCAAAGCTACAGAGCTGCATGGGCGTTAGAGTCCATGGGTTTCTCAAGAGCGTGAGGGAGAGCTACTGATAGTCTTTAGCATTGTAGGAAGACCAGTGACTCTCCACGAGCAAGGTTGTGAGAGAAGGCGGTTCCAACAATTATTCAAGCGGGCTGGAAACAGCTGGAGAGTTCCAAGGGTTAATCTATCAGGAATGTTCCTGGCTGCAATTCCAAGTTTCAGCCAGGGGCGTAGAGAGGAGAGAGAATGGCTGCTGTAGATGAGGAGCAGCCACACACAGCGCCAACCTTTGAGCCATAAGCTGGCCCAGGCTGCCATTCCCTGGGGCAGCGAGGGCTGGCATCTCCGTGGAAGAATGGGTACTGGTTCCAGAGAGGTCCCTCCCATCTTGGCCCAGGCTGGGGTGATCGGGCTCTCTCAACAGGGCGGCTGGGCCGGATCCTCCAGGGAGGCCCCGCCTCCATCTCCGGGATGGGGCTGGCCTGGCATGGCGAAGCTGGACTCCTGTATAGAAGAGAAAAAACAAGCGGCAGCTTTTCCCCAGGGCTTTGGCGTGGCTGGCTGAGTTAGTTCTTATAGCAGACAATGGAAAGTATGAGCCCTGGGTGGGGGGGGAGGACAATTTTTTGATAGAGAATAGAGCCGAGTACTTTGGATATGGTCTGCTGGATGAGACCTTGATTGGGTCAATAGGGGGGGGAACCACTCCTTCTTTCTCGTTGTTTTTGGCCAAGCTGCTAGGGCTTTTGCAGAAGTTGGCTCCATTCCGACAAATCCATCACTTGCAACATATCCAAGGCGCTAAGAGATACAAGGTAGGAATTGCCCGGTATTTAGGGAGAAGGGAGAGGTCATATCCAGGTCGGATGTTTGTTTGTAAAACGATCCCAATCACCGCCTAAGGTGTGGGTTTTTTTATGGGCTAAACTTAAACAATTCACAATTATAGTCATATCGTAATATAGCATCTATAGGAAAGATGTAGAGAAGATGCAAAGAAAACAGTTCCTGGGCTTGAGTTTTGATCACACGAGCAACTTGAAACCCTTTTCAAATCCTGGGTGTTGAGGTGGTGAGTCAGCCCATTTGAGAGAATGCAAGGGGTACGTAGAAGAAAAAAAAGGAGGGGGGGGGTTTGGAAGTTAACTCTACCTTCCCCTCCTGTAAGGAGACTCTGGCCGGTTTGAACTTGCTTCACCTTCACAGCCGGAGGCTGTGTATGGTGGTGTGGCTGAGAGAGCCCCCCAGGCACTGTGACTAGCCAGGGAGGGCACTCAGCAGAAGATGTGGGAGCACGGAAATAATTCTGGCTCCACATACAAGCCTGTGCTACGCCAATGTGGCAGTGTAGGCTCAGGTAGACAAAGGAAAAGGTTCTCAAGAAAAGGCTTGAAGAAGAATTTTGAGGGTTAAAACTAAAATGGAGGTGGCTTGAGGCAGAATGGGTGACACCTTTCAAGGCATTGGCACATATAATCAAAAGAAGAGAAACTTTAAATTGAAGCATAAGAGCATAGCTTAGAGGCAATGGGGAAAATTCCTCTCATGAGGGAAGAACCTTAGGGGTCCCTTTTAAAAGGGCAAGACACACAGAACATACATAAGCATACATGAGCATATATAATGTAATGAGGAGGATTGCAACTTTGACTCAAGATCTTGCTCTCTCTCTCTTGCTGAAGATGGTTTTCTTGTGAGAGCATTTTAAACAAGGCGACTCAATCATATTTGGGATTTCTGTGAGAGCATTTTATCAATATAAGCGGGGGTGAAAGGAAGTGGGTTAGTTAGTCCTTGTCTTAATTCCATAGGAAGTGTTTCCAAACTGGATCATTTTCATTGAACAGACAATTGAAGACAAACCTAAGAGGAAATAACATGAGTTTAAGCATCCAGACCCCCGTAGGGGGGAGGGGTCGGCAGTTCCTCGTGTTGCTGTGGAAGAAAAGATTAGTTGGGGGTCGATGGGGGAATTGCGCAAGCAATTGGTTCCAAACTGGCTCAAACAGGGTCCTAGAGGCAGGCACATGTTGAATCTCTATGAGAATGGCTGCACCCAAACTCGAGAAGCCCACCATCTGGGTCTCGCAGGGCGGCTCCTCCGCAGGCTGGGATCCTGCTCCTTCTGAGGTACTGACGATTTTGCTGTTACTGGGTGCTTGGAGCTTAGGGCCCTGTACGTGCTCAGAGGCTATGAAATCTGGCTTGAACCTCACGGGCTGGAGGGGCCAAGGGGGCTTCCCTCTTTATGAAGGACTCTAGGCTTAAGGCCATCGCAGGCGAACGCTTTCCTCTCCATGCCTCATTGTCCTGTATGTGACATTCTGAGGAGGGTTCAAGACGGGCAGTCCCTCTTGGTTAGTGAGACGGACGGGGCATAGTGCCAAGATGTTGGTGTGTTTCTTCCGTCCAGCATTCCTTCCGGCTGCAAATCAGTGGTTTTGCAGGATTTTTGAAATGCGCGCCATTCTGTGGCACTGACGGAGGTAATGGTGATTTCAGAAATAGCAGGAACGAGCAGAGCTGGAAGTGGAAACGCAGAGGAGGGGCAGGCAACGAGATTTAGATCAGCTGAGCTTAGATTAGATTCAAGTGAAGGCATAGAGGCAGGAGGACCGGGGGAAAGGCAGGCATTGGACACCGCTGAGGGAGGTAGGCATCATCTTCCGTCAGGGTTTCCTTCCTCCGCAGATGCGTGGTTAATGCTTGGCTCTGCCAGAGTTTTGAAACCCGCTAATTACGCGTCATTGAAGTCGCGGTGGCTCCAGAAAATGAGGGAGGAAGCTGTACGGAAGGCGGAGCGAGAGGAGGAGGCGGCCGGGCCGCGGGAGTGCGAGCGGGAGAGTTTGAGGGAGGAGAGAGGAAGCAAGTGAGGCAGAAGGAGGACAGAAGCGTCCAAATTAGTGGATAGAGAAATTCCGGGGTGAAATTGAACGTGAAAAGATCGAAAGGAGGGCGGCCTACAGCAAGGGAGCCATAGGTCTGCAGGCTGATGGCGACATAACATTGTCTCCATCGCCAGTAGCAGTGACACCGGGCGCCACAGGCTCTGTGCTAAGAGTGCTACCGCATGTTTTCCCAATCCTTAAGATTCAATGTCCCCCCCTCGGGGTACCATGGACATTGAGCTTCAATCTCCTCAACCAATTTGCGCAGCTCCCTCTCTTTATGGAGACCCTGCCGCATTTCGCTAACGCTTTTAGTTCGTTAACGCGTGCTTGTCATAAGCCCTGCTTTTGCAAGCTCCCATACTCACCGGTGTTCTGGCCGGGACGAGAGTGTCCCAGGACGCTGGGCAGTCTCTGGATGCGCCCGATCCAGAGGGACAGAAAGCGATACCAAACGTGGTGGTCCCTGGACGCTGCTCTCATCCAGCCGGACTTCGGGTATCGCTGCCCTTTCCCAGGCGTGGCACGGTGAGCAGGGTGGAGGTTCGAGGATTCCCGGTTCGCACCAGCTTGTAGTCATCCCCGCAGGGTCGCCGCTAAGGAATAGGCGAGGACGCTGGAGGAGGTTTCATCTGGGTGGAGCTGCCAGCACAGGGAAGCTGGATTTCGGGATCCTGACAACTCTGCCCTGTGCTGGTCTCTGGCACCTTTATTAGGGTTTCATTGTGGGCGTGTAAAGGAGGTGGGTAGGGAGATGAGCGGGAGACCGGGAGACCTGGAGATCATCATGTGATGCATGATCTCACCTGGCTACGTGCGGAGAGGAGCGTAAGCGTCTGAGCCTAATCCTCACCTGGGGGCAAGACCATTGTCCCTGCGTACCGGTGACTGAGCCAGACAGTTCATGACCCGTGACTCATAGGGGGATGAGGAGTGGGGGTGCGGTGCGACCAGAAGGCCGTAGGTCCGTTGGCGTCCCAACGTTCTACCACGGTGCTGCTGGGTCAGCAGTGCATTACTACACAGAGGCAACCCCCAGATTTGCCATTGAGGCCGTTAAGAGCTTCCTCTCAAAGCTGCCCTCATATCTTGCCTTCCTCCTGGCCTCGCAACCCATCTGCAAGAAAGCTGTGGCCCACTTCTAGGTCCCACCATTTGAAAACCACTGGCTTAGAATTCCTTCTTAAGAGAACAATATATTACAGGGCAGAATTTATCCAACAGACGTTGTGTTACTGAGCTGTAAGTGGGAAATTCCTGAGGGAGTTGGAGGCAGAGTCTGGGGAGGGCGTGGTTTAGGTAGGAGTTGGACATAACCACTTTCACTTTGAAGGGAACTTGATAAAGGTATTTTGGTTGGGAGATTCCTGAAGATTCAGGAACAGAACACCAGTAAGGGTGGAATTTTAGGAAAGGAGATTCAATGCTGTGTCGTTCACCCTCTAAAGATGCCAGTTTTTCAAGGGAAGTGATCTATGCCATCAGGAAATCAACTGGAATTCTAAAATATTCTCCAAGCCCCACCTGTAGATTGGCACCCCTGAAGTGCACTTCATCATTAACATTTCTTGTTCTTCCCCCCAAGTGAATCTGTTTGAGGTGCCTTGTACTTGGCTAGGACAGAATGGGGGAGACACAAGCTAGGTTCAACAGTTCTTACAATGGGTTTATTACTGGAGAGAAACCACAAAACGCAGCATTCAGACCCGTATTAAGGAACACGAAATACACTTTCGGCTTAACCATCCTGAAAAATCTGCAGCTGCAGAACATGTGTTAAACAAAACTGGACATAATATTTTATTTGAGAACACTGAAATTCTGGACAATTCAGAAGCTTACTATGTCAGACTGCACAGGGAGGCCATTGAAATTCACAAACACCAGGACAACTTCAATAAGAAAGAAGAGACGTTAAAAATTAGCAAAGCCTGGCTTCCAGTACTTAAAAAATGGACTGATAACCCCATCCGCAATACCATGCACTCAACGACACCTTTGCATAGCAAGTCCCACCCAAACACTTAATGATTGGTTCCCCACCCTGGGACATGGACAATATACCTCACTAAACTTTCCCTTCTCACTTAGACACAGTGTGTAACAGATTTTCCTCTGTGATACACCTCTGAAGATGCCAGCCACAGATGCAGGCGAAACGTTAGGAACAAAATCCACCAGACCACGGCCACACAGCCCGAAAAACCCACCAGAACCAAGACCCTAACTCCTCCCTTGGGTCTATCTAAGTCAGAGTACTTGCTTGTCTTGAGCAGGTTTGAAGCTGTAGACTGTGTCTTCTCTTGGCTGCTTTCAAGAAAGTCCACTGTTCCTTGCTTCCTTTCAGTTCTTTCAGTCTTTTTCTAGTCTTAACTGTTGTTAACTTGACTTGTACTCTGTGGACCACCATATAATCATATGGACGTCACGAATGTTCCAGTTTCCAACTACCCTAAACACCTCTCTCAGACTGGCTGACTAGAACAAAAACAGGGGATTGCTGGGTAAAGAGGCAAACTGCCTATTGGGAATTGTCTTAAAGGGGCAGGGGCTAACTAAAATACCCTTCCATAAAAGACTTAACAAAGAACTAAAACCACGCTAACTATGGGGAAACTAAAGCTTAATGGGGAAACAACAAAAGCCTCCAAGGGGGCATGACATTTCTATATATTATAAGCATAACATTAACTAAAAAGTTCATCTTGGAGAAACACCCAGTTATGGTTACTGGATGGGGTTCTATACTGTTGTTAGTACAAAGCATAGTTGAGCATCTTTTCTGAATGGAGCTTGTATGCAGAAGAGAGGGAATAAAATGGAGCCAGAATGCAGGTGGCACAGTCAGCAGGTAGTAGTGATAATGTTAATTTGAGCTTAAATAATGTCTTGCAAGATTTAACATTTTTATTTAGGTATTTATAGATATCTATATATATAAAAAGCTAACCGTGTATGTGTTGATGACAGGGTACCTCAGTAACTGCTGGGCCAATTCCTCTGAAAATTCCCAGCCACTATAGTCAGTCAGGCGAGAGTGTTCTTAGATGGTCACATACCTGAAATTTCACACCTGGCCCAGGTAAAACGCCTTTTTCCTGGCGCTCCCTGGTGAAGGACAGGGAGGGGCCTGTGTGTAACTGTCACTTTTAGAATGTTCGTGCTGCTTTGAATGTTCACTCAGACGGCCAGATATGAGCAGTGAAAACAGTACATAGGCAGTAACTCGAGTGGAAGTGAAACACATACACACACATACACATGAGGGAGAGGGAAGGAAGGGAGGAGAAGAAGAAGAGGAGGAAGAGGAGTTTGGATTTATATCCCCCTTTCTCTCCTGCAGGAGACTCAAAGGGGCTTACAATCTCCTTGCCCTTCCCCCCTCACAACAAACACCCTGTGAGGTAGGTGGGGCTGAGAGAGCTCCGAGAAGCTGAGACTAGCCCAAGGTCACCCAGCTGGCATGTGTGGGAGTGTACAGGCTAATCTGAATTCCCCAGATAAGCCTCCACAGCTCAGGCGGCAGAACGGAGAATCAAACCCTGTTCCTCCAGATTAGATACACGAGCTCTTAACCTCCACTGCCACTGAGAGGGAGGGGTGGCATCAGAGATGGGATCCAGCAGGTTCTCACAGGTTCCCGAGAGTAGGTTACTAATTATTTGTGTGTGCCGAGAGGGGGTTACTAATTGGTGATTTTGCCACGTGACTTTTGCCTTAGTTATGCCCCTCCTCTCAGAAGTAGTGCGCAGAACTTGAAGCAGTCTAGCAGGAGGTGCACCGGTGTGCGTGGCAGCCTGCACCTGCATGCATTTGTTTCCCACCCAAGGACCGGCGCAGCGGCTGTGTCCTTGCCACAGCCCTGCCCAGGAATGCCCCGCCCCTGGAATATCCAGCCACGCCCCATCGTGCCCCGCCCAGCCCCATTGGCGCTACGCCACAGTTTGAATCCCATCACCATGGGAATCTGTTACTAAAATTTTTGGATCCCACCACTGGGTGGCATGCAAGGGAAGAGAGGGAGGGAGAGGAAAGGGATGGTGGGGGAGGCATGCAAGGGAAGAGAAGTGAGAGAGGGGAGACAGTGAGGGGTGGCATGCAAGGGAGGGGAGGCAGGGGGCCCAACATCTTGATAGGACCCACCCACCCTAGCGGAGGGAAAGGGAAGGGAGGGAGGGGGGTGGCATGCAAGGGAAGAGAAGTGAGGGAGGGAAGAGAGTGAGGGGTGACATGCAAGGGACGGGAGGGAGGGGCCAGGCACCCTAGATTCCCTGAATACTGCGGTTACAGTTAAGAAAACCAGGCACGCATTACTCAGGAGTAAGCTCAGTACAGCCACCATGACATACTTTGAATGGCTGCGTCGCGCCCCTCAGAGGGTTTCCTCAGAAGCGACACCCATTGCCACCAACCAAACTTGCTCCCAGGTAAAGGATCATGACCAGCCAGCCTAGATGTGTGGGAGGGGTGCCTTTCCATCCCCCCCCCGCCCAAGGAATGTGGGCACACACATCACTGACATCGCACAGTATCAGGCTGTGTGTTTGCGTGAGCATGTACTGCTGGCCTCTGCAATTGATTTGCTGCTACTGTTACTTTCCCATTTCACCACAATAAGCCACAGCAATGCGTGGCCGGGCCCTGCTAGTTTATTTATAGATTTTCCTCAATGGTAAACCAAAGCAGTTTATAATATAATTTCTCCCTATTCTATTTTATATTATCAATCACCCTGCGAGGTAGGTTAGACTGAGAGAGAATGACTGGCTCCAGATCACCCAGTGGGCTTCTATGGCATAGTTGGAGATTCAAACCTGGATCTCCCTGAACTTAGTAGGCATTCTAACCACTATACCACAAAGTTCCTTAGGAGCAATTCAGGTATAATGTACTATTATTTATTCTCAAAGTATTAGAACTTCAGGTCTTGAAATTCAGCGGACAAACAAAAGACAGATGTGCAACACACAAGTAATTTGCAAAATTCTTCTCCAGAAGGCATGATGATGACCAAACCAAGGAGTTACATGACCTGTGAATGCCATTACCTTCCTAGCCAATACCCAGCATATGGAAAGTGTTCCAGTGCAGTTTGCAACCAGGAAAAGCATGTGCAACCCAGCAAGCAGGAGCTGCACACTTTGGACAAAGATGCGGATGACCAAGCAGCGAGCACTATGAAGAACTGCTCATTGAAATGACACAAGAAAGGGAAAGGATAGGTGCTCTCTCCCTAAAAACCAAATGGAATTATTTCAGCGGGTTAGCAATTACTTGTTTTTCATCCAGGACATCTGATTGTAGATTTATAATAGAAGTCACCATTTTCCTGCACGAGAACTTCAGTGAAACGGCTGAACTGAGATTCATTAGCAGGTTTCACAAGACTTAACCCAATGGCCTGAGCAAAGACTTGGGATTTATGACTCATTCCCTCTCTAACTAATTTAACAAAACCTGGGGCTCCCCAGGCATTCGTTAGAAGCACAGACTGATTTAGCATAACCAGTAAAGGGTCTCTGTACTTTCCTTGATTAGGTTTGAATTAGTTACATTTTGCATTGTGGCTTCTTGATCCACCTGTTTTATTCTCTCCTCCTGCACAAACATCTACATAGCAAGGCCTCATGCATAACATCTGAAGGAGCAACCTGTAGTTCAAGAAAGTTATGATAAGTTTCATTTATTTACCTTTTCCCCCCTTTGCCTTCCTTTTTCATGTTACTAAACCTTTTCTTGTTGATATTCTTGAATCTGGCACCTATTATTAAACAATTCAATGATTAAACAACTTTTGAAAGAATTACAACCCCAGGCAGAAACAAAGCCAATACATGTTGCTCCCAAATAAATGTAAGCAGGGCAGCAGGCTTAGCTTCACTCACCAATGATACTGGCTGTCATGAGTTTTCTGGCTGTGTGGCCATGGTCTGGTAGTTTCTGCTCCTGTTTCACCTGTATCTATGGCTGGCATCTTCAGAGGCATATCACAGTGAGATGTGTCTCTCTCCCTGGCACACATCTCACCATCACATGCTTCTGAAGATGCCAGCCATAGATAGAGACGAAACATTAGGAGCAAAAACTACCAGACCACAGCCACACAGCCCGGCAAACCCACTACAACCAACTGATTCCGACTGTGAAAACTTTCAACAATACATCACCCTTGATGCATCTGATGATCCTTATAAGGTTGCCACTTCCAGGATGAAAAATTCCTGGAGATCGAGGCTCAGGCTGAGGAGGACAGGGTTGAGGGAAGGAAGGGACCTCAATTGGGCATTATGCCACTCTCCAAACCAATTTCTCCGGAACTGATCTCTGGAATCTGGAAATCCCAATTCTGGGAGAATCCCACATCCCAAAACAGACCAGAGTTTGAAAGAGTGTTAACTGTTTAGACTGCCTCGTCTGATCTTGTCAGACCTCAGAGAAGCTAAGCATAGTCGGTTCGGGCTAGTGCTTAGTTGGGAATATTAGGGTCACTACGGAATATCAGGGTCACCTTGCAGATGAAGGCGATAGCAAACCACCCCTGTCAGACTCCTGCCTTGAAAACCATACGGGGTTGCCCTAAATTGGCTGCAGCTTCACAGCACATTTCCCACAATTGGACTGCACGACTAAAATAGCCCTCGGTCCGCCTAATCTCGGGAAGCAATATTTAAGATCTTGGTTTGTTTGTGATTCCAACACCAACACTCCGATTTTATTGGAGGAGGGGGTACTCTAACGATGGCCTCACGCCAGTTGCACGACACAAAGCCTTGCCCTGCCTTGCCTTTTGGGGCAGGCGGCTCAGGGAGCAGAGCAACCGAAAAGGGGGGGGAGAGGGTGTTTCCTCTCCCCGAGGCACGAGCGTCACCGCGCCCACCCCCTGCACCCGCCTGCTCCGGCAACGCTTGGGCGAGCCCCGCGGCGCATGCTCAGGCACAGCAAGGGGCTCTCTTGGCTCTCTCCCCCCATTCAGTCACCTACCCCGACTCGTCACCCACCCCTGTCGCTGGTCTGGGGCGGGGCTGCCTCCGAGGGGCAGGACGGGTTTATATAGCGGCCGGGTGGCGCCAGCAAAACTTTAGTTTGTTGGAGTTTGGGGCTTCGGCTGCAGGGCGCGAGCGGGAGCAGAGGCTGCAGAGTGTCCGGCCGAGCGAGCGATGGAGCCCAGCGTGGATGTGAGTGCTGCAGGCAAATGAATGAATGAATGAATGAATGAATGAATGAATGAATGAATGAATGAATGAAAAGGAGACGAAGGGGCACATTTGCAACGGGCAAGGGTTGCCCAAGGGGTACCGCCCGTTCCCCCCTGGAAGAATCTCTCGGGGAGCCATATGCGCCTTGTTTGGCAAGGTGCGCGCGGCACAGCGTGCTCCTTCGTCGCCAGGAGCAAGCCTGCGGCTGCTTGCGACCTTTTTGCACCTTCTGACCCAAGGCGATCATCCTTCAGGGAACGATCCGTTATACCATGCTTGCCTGCTTCCAAAGACGCAGGCGAGTGTGTGATAAAAAGCGACAGGCTGCAAATATTTCAAAAAGAAACCCAGATCTGCGTCGCGCCTTATTATGATAATAGCGTTCTGGGGGTTGCTGGGTGTGAGCGGGAGGCGCGCCGCTTTTGCGGTGAAAGAGCCTGGCTTGCAGTAAAGTCGTCCAACTTTTGGCTGCGGACCGTGTCGCGGATTGGGGACGCGCAGTGCAGACCTGTCCCGATGCTAGACAGATTTCCCGGGCGAAACAAGAGTCCGGTGAAATCAGCACGACTTTGGAGGTGGGAGAGCGGAGAGCATTTGCAAACCGTAAAGAGAGAGCGGAGGTCGCCTTTGCACCTTCGCGTCCAGATTTAAGAGAGAGAGAGAGACGCGAGCTGCTCCTGGAGCTGGCTGTGATTTACTGTGTTTATAGAGCTGTTCTTGCTGCGTGCACTTCGCTGAGAGTCGGCGGCGCGTAGATGCAACCCGCGGCCCCCTGCGTTTGTGGAGCGCGAATAAAGGCTGGGCTATCCCAGGCTGAATGGCGATACAAGGAAGGTCGCGGAAAGAATAGATTCAGTTTTGAATGTGGGAAAAGGAAGAGTTGCAAGGTGGATTAAGCCCGTTTGAACGCTCGTGAGCTCCCTGCCCCATTCCTCATTCTCCACATAGATGGGAGGACACTTTGTCTCTTGCTTTGCAGCATTACTAGAAAACCAGAACACTAGTTGGGGAACTCCTTGAAGTCCAGTGGAATTGAACTACTAATGCCCAGGCAACATGGTTTGCTTTGCTAAGCCAATCCAAATGAAAAGACAGCTTCTAAACAACAGAGGGGTTCTTTTTCCATGGTGGTTGTATTATTTGTCTGGTTAGCCATCAAGGATACGTGACAGATATTCAGCAGAACCCATATGAAGGACTGATGTTCTATGGCTGGGATATATAGTTAATCGATGATGACAAGTTGGCATAAGCCACACTTTTCGTGACTGAATTACATTTGCAGGCTAGGTTGGTTTCCACTTCAACAAGAGCTGGGCTCCTAACAAGGCTTTGAGCACTTCATACCTACCTAGATGCTCAGAGATGTTTGACAGTAGAGTTTCTATCTGAGTTTTCAGCATGAACCTTTGTGTGTTGCTTGAGTTTCCTTGTTGGAAACAAAACAATGAACTCTTGCTCTGATCCAGAAAGCTCTGTCTAATCTATATTTAATGGGTCTGCAAGACCAGTTGGGAAGCACCATTACAAGGGAAAAAATCTTAGGCCTCCCAAGGAAAGAGCTAGGGGGCCACTCCCTTTGTTCAGCCTCCCTCCTGCTATTTGCATGTTCAAACGGCCAGCCAGTGGTTTCCTGAGATGTTTCTCTCCTTCCACTTTCTTTCTTTTGCTGTTGCGCACAAAGTCTCAAGTGAGAGCAGCCTATAGAAAACAAAAGTCTTTACTAGCTGAGGTGTCCTCTTACCAGTCTACAAGAACCGCTTTGCCAGGCTTCTGCTTATCTCCACAACTAGATGGTGATGGGCTTTGGCTGGCTAGCTAAGCGTTTAGGCATTGTGGTGCTTTTCCTTACAGGCCTTCCCCCCAACTAGATTGGCCTGAAGCATCGTTGCATGATGTTTGTATATTCATTATCAACTTAACATGTTGGAAGCTAATCTTAGTTTCCAGTATCTAGAAGAGAGCTTGGATCTGTTGTTTGGCTTGTGACAGTGCTAGACTTTCCTTCAGAGATTGCACTTCCATCTAGTAAAGCCCACAAAAACCACAAGTGGATTGCCAGAGCATGCTCTTTCACAACCTATGTGTAAGCGCGCTGGAGAGCTGCAATTGGCCAAGTGAATGTACACCATGACCGCATGCAGAGTGGTTTCATTGGTCCATCTGGGCTCAGTTTTGTCTTGCTTGAAGCACAGTCCATCAGAAAGTGTCCTTATATTTGAAGCATCTTCTAGAAAGCTAAAGTGTATGATGAAAATCAAACCTATTGACACTTTTCACTCCTTGTTGCTATTGCCCTCTACCATTTTGAGATACCCAACTTTCCTTCCTAGTTTTCAGCCTGGCCACTATTATTACTATTTTGTGATTAGAGAATTAGAAATTAAGCATGGGACTGTGGCACTCAGTGTTCTAATATTCCAATGGCAAAGCATTGACAATAAGGGATTCTTTCTTTTTGTCTTTAAAAAATGTAATCATGGCAAAATTTCCAGCACTCTCATTTTCTTAAAGAAGCTAGTGAAAAGTAATCCAAATTTGGATTTTACAGTTTATATCAGCAGAACTGCTGAGCATTTGTAAACAATATTTTATTACAGCTAGAGAAACAACATTTGAAAGTCATCAACTTGACAGAGGCCTTTTAGAATTTGAGCCTTACCAAGTAGAATGCATTTCACCTTTTAAAAATCTATCTGTTTTTCTTTCACAGAACTCATACATGGGTGTTACCCATTTTACCCTCCTCGCAACCCTGCGTGGTAGGCTAGGCAGAAAGAAAGTAAAGCTGAAGGTTGCCTGGTGTGCTTCACCATTTTCATACTTGAGTCTGCCCAATCCAGATGCACTGTACTTCTCTATAGCAGCTCTTAGACTTTTTAGGACCAGTCTTGGACTCTGTCTCTCACACTGTCATCTAACTATTTTGTTTTGTCATTCAGTTCCAGATGTCTTCTGAAGTCTTGATTGATCTGTCGAACAGTACTGATGAATCAGGATCAGGTGATGATGGGGACTACCAGGAGGTGTGTTTGGAGCAGAACAAGGCTGATTTCAACCGGATTTTCTTGCCCACAATTTACTCCATCATTTTCTTGATGGGAATAGTTGGCAATGGCTTGGTTATTGTTGTTATGGGCTACCAGAAGAAGCTCAGGAGCATGACTGACAAATACAGGCTACACCTCTCTGTGGCTGACCTTCTCTTTGTCATCACTCTGCCCTTCTGGTCTGTGGATGCTGTAATCAGCTGGTACTTTGGGAATGCCTTGTGCAAAGTGGTCCATATAATTTACACCGTCAACCTTTATAGCAGCGTCTTGATCTTGGCCTTCATAAGCTTAGACCGGTACCTGGCAATTGTGCATGCTACCAACAGCCAGAGACCTAGGAAGTTGTTGGCTGAGAGAATTATCTACGTAGGGGTTTGGCTACCGGCTGTGGTTTTGACTGTGCCTGATATGATCTTTGCAACAACGAAAGATGATGGCGGGAAATTCTTGTGCCAACGATTTTACCCTCATGATGACTGGCTGATTTCTTTCAGGTTTCAACACATTTTAGTTGGACTTGTCTTGCCCGGTCTTATAATTTTGACGTGCTACTGTATTATCATCTCTAAGCTGTCACACTCAAAAGGCCATCAGAAGCGCAAAGCTTTGAAAACCACCGTCATCCTCATACTTGCCTTCTTTGCCTGCTGGTTGCCTTACTACATTGGCATCAGCACAGACACCTTTATCCTGCTTGGACTCATCAAGAATGGCTGCAACTTTGAGGCAATGGTGAACAAATGGATCTCTATCACAGAAGCCCTAGCATATTTCCACTGTTGCTTGAATCCCATCCTTTATGCTTTTCTGGGTGCCAAATTCAAGACATCAGCCCAGAATGCTTTAACCTCCGTTAGCAGAGGATCAAGCCTGAAAATCCTTTCCAAAAGCAAACGGGGACACTCTTCGGTTTCAACGGAGTCAGAGTCTTCCAGTTTCCATTCCAGCTAACAGAATTTTCCCTTACTACAGTATCTATAAAGATATGGGACTCTCTTTAAAATCAGTTTGGCAAGATTTTGGAAGGGGAAACTCCTCCAAGATCACCTACAAGTTTATTCCCGGTTGGGATTGTATATATTTGTTTGTAGTGTTTTGTTGAATTTAATGGATGTATTTATAAAACAAATTGACATGTTGTCCAGAGAGAGTGTCTAGGCAGAACCTGTGAATAAGTGAGTAGGTGAGAAAGTTTTATTGCTTGCCTGTCAACTAAGTTTTATTGCTTGCCTGTGTTGGAACTAAAACACTTTTAGAGCATAGCATAGCTGATGTGCCTGAGTTCTTTGTAAATGAAGTATTTCCAGCATACCCATTTGAAAGAAGGCTTCATTTCTCTGGATGTTTAGGAGTCTGTCCTACATTGCATAAGCTGTTTTGGTTTACACTAGTTGAATTTAATTGTATTGCATGGATGAAACCACACCCTGCAATGGCAGTGGCAGAACACATTGGACTGAAAGCAGCTGGCTTGCACCCAGTGGCACTTACAACCAAAGTATTTTCTGTCGATGTTTTTTTCAATAACAAACTGGTTTGTAAACTTCTGCCTTGTAAAATTGTAAATAAAAGCATGTGGTCAAGTCTATTTCTAATTGTCTTTTTACTTTACTGAGCTTTCTTTGTTTTTATTTTGGATTGCAGTTGCACACGGATTCTCAGTCCGTTGGCAGCCCCGTGTCCCTAAACTGAGGATTTAGGGTCCCTCCAGAGCAGTCTGCCTTACGTTACAGGAGTCTGCATCAGTCAGGGGAGCTCTTCAGGAATCTCCCACCCTCTTGTCTGGGTAGATCTTGAAGCCCTGGATCTCCCTGCACTGGAGTGGAAAGATTCCTGCTGAGTTCCCCATTTTGCTTCAACACTCCATACTATGTGGCATACTCTTTGAATTTAGGCATACTCCTCAATCACAACAATGGTTTCGGGCTGGGAACTGCTGGGAAGCTAATAGGAATGGTTTCGACAATCTAACTCCATGAATGGAAACTCCGTGAATGGAAACTCTTTTGCCTTTTAAGGTTTTTTTGACCAAAGTCTGAGTCAGATTTTGCATATTTTAGGCACAAAGCTGTGCCCCCAGAGAATTGTTGTTGTGCTGAGAGATACCTTTAATGACATATAATGCATGAATCCATTGTATATGCAACTTTCTTCCTATGGGTATACAACCCCAGGAAAAAAAATTGATTCAAGAGAGTTGGTGGAGTTCCTGGGCATTACATGGCTGAGTTCATATATCCTGCAGGGGAAATTAACATCAGAAACACCCCAGAAAAACAACCACCCAAACTGAGATCCATATCCTTGTTTGAAAGCTGTGCTGATTAAACAAGGTGATCTATAGTATTATGAAATAGTCGTGTGTTTTTAAAACTGAAGTAATTCTCCTTGCCAAAGAGATTCCTGGATAACTCAACAGGCTGCTCCCTGTTTTCAGTGACATGAATGGTACAGTTTGCTGTTCATATAACTTTGCAACAGTACTGCAAAATTGACTGCTGGTCCTGCTTGCTCATCCCCCATTCGCCACCCACACCTCATCTGCTTTTTCTGTCCACTTCCATCTTCTTTCCAGCCTTAGTTCATTAGTTCTGGAAGCACCTGGAGATGCTGAGTCCCAGGCCAGGAAGAGCACAACAGTGTTCCTGAGCCAGGAGGAATATCATGGGGCCATTACAGGTACATATTCTTTCTCTTTGACCTTCAAAGATCATTGTAACAAGCAAGGGGGTAAAAGACTGTCATTGAGCTGGGAATAGACATTGCTCACCCCAGTGGAAGTTAGCAGTTAGCTAATTTCACCTCTCCATTAACAGTGGAACATGTGTTTTTCTTGTAGCGTTTACAGTAGTCGTCTCTGCTTCCGTTAAATCTATTGTGTCAGCTGCTGGAAACTAAATGGAGTGGAAAGTTGTCTGTATTTGTAATAAACTTAAAGAGTCAGAAAAATCTTAAGCCGTGTGACTTCCTCCCATAATCATTTTAAGATGAGAATTTAATGATTTTAAGCAAGTGTGCCTCCTCAGATGAGCATTTTTGCAGGTGCTATCTGTTAGCTGAGTACAAGACTGGCAAGTGGGACTTTTTGGAAAGGAAACTTTAGAGCACGATGTGGGTGCAGAGTTGTCTGGGTAGTAGAACACAGGGTTGCCTATTGATACATTGCCAGTAAGTACAGGGAAAAGGAATTATTTTGTACAACACAAAGTCTGCTTATGGAATTACCTTCTACATTGTTTGATGGCCATTAGATTAGATTGTGAATATTCAATACTAAACAGCTGTTGGGGGGGGGAGCATATTAAAGACACCTCAATGAAACCTTCATGTTCAGCGATTCCAAAAAATCAAATGTGAGTGGGGGCAAACAGCAGCTTCCCAGCTGGCCATTGTTGAAACAGAATGCCATGCTAGATGGAGCTTTGGTCCAATCCAGCAAATGTGCTCTTACAGTGTTGTCACTGTGAAATCAATTTCCGTTACATCAATAACAGAATAGCTGGAAATGATGTCTGCCAATGCACATAAAAAGCTAATCCTGAAATCTCTTGCTTCTTCCCACAAAAATATAACATTTGTTTTCTGTATCTTCCATAGACGTCTGCCTTGCAGTTGTGCATGGTTAAGATATCCTTTACCCACTAAAAGTGGGAAGGGGCATGACATGGATCAAGAAACAATGACACGCTTTGGTGGTCGATTGTAGTCACTGGGCAGCCTGGAAGAACCTGAAGCCTATTAACATTCTCAGTTCCCTGTGCTCTGAGATCACCAAATAGTGCATTAAGACTTCCCTCACCCAAGTCCATAAGGAAATGTTTAATGACAATAAAGATTTATGAGTTGTTGTTCAAGAAACTATTTCAGAACATCATCAAGCAAATTCAAAGGCCATGCCTCTGTCTCTTCTTTATGAAAAGAGAAACATTGCTCACGTGAAAGCTTTTTCTACTGGATGTGCCAAAACTTCCCTTCTTACAGAAGTGCACGAAATTCAGGACTGGCTTTAGATTTTGTTGCTGTTGTTCTCATATATCACATGATGGGTGAGCACAATCTGGGAGCACACCACAAAGTGTCTGCTATCATGGAAGTTCTTGGTGTATAATTGCAACCCATGTGAGAAACTGAACCTGACTTCTACACTCCTGAAGGGGTGTCCAGCTCACTGTGAATCAATAGTGGATCCTAAAACTCACTGTGACATGGCAGAGGATTCTGGTATTTGGGAACTCCATGCTAGAATAGTGTGGAAGCCCTAATGTGTATGCTGTTTCTGGAATTTAGACGACCCACTTGGACTCATGCCTTCCTAGGCAAGTGCCTAATCTGCCCTAGATGGGAAGGAACTGTGGATTATGGCTGTTGAGTTTAACCCTTCCACTGATAGAGAGCCTGCTTAAGGGGGGGGGGGGTCCCTAAGACTGACTTAACTGCAAGAAGGTGCCAAAAGCAACACAAATTATTAACCCTTGATTTTTAATGCCTTTGGGTGACATATGAAAGTTGGAATTCTCATGGTGCTCTGTGGTGAGGTAGATATTTAAGATGTCCATATGTGACATTTTGGCAGTTTTCCACAAGTATGAGTTATTCTGAATCAATAATTTCAGAAGCATCTTTAAGGTGCCACCAGTTGTGGAAACAGTCCAAGCTGAGATGTTTCCGTTTATAACTTACTAATCTTTCTAGGTCAAATAGTGCCTTTTGAACATGTACAGTGGCCTCATACTAAGTCAGACTGTTGGTCCTTATATCTGAGAACTGACTAGCAGTGGTTGTCCAAGGTCCCGAGCAGAGAGAGGTCCTTCATGGCATCTACAGCCCAAGATTCTTTATGTGGAGATGCTGGAGACTGAATGTAGATCCATGTGTACAAAGCACTCAAACGCATCTCACCATCACATGCCTCTGAAGATGTTAGCCATAGATACTGGAGAAACATTAGGAGCAAAAACTTCCAGGTCGTGGCAACATGGTCTGGAAAATCCACAACAGCCAACAAACAAACACAGCTCCCACTCCACTGCATACATACATATTCCTCATTGACAGTATTTGTACTAGTATCTTCATATTGCTGTCCTCAAAGAGTTTTTAGAAATGAGAAACGTAGGTTTTTGCTGGGTTATGGTGAGCTCGGGCAAATGACTGTGGCTCATCAGTCTAACCTACCTCATAAGGAAAAACACATATGCAGCAAACAAATGTTCCATGAAGAGCTACGGAAACTGAATTTTATAAGGTTTTTGTTTTGAACAAATTCAATTAAATCTCATTGCCATTTTATTCCAAGGCAAAGAAAAGCTGCATGTTGTTTCATCCTCAATGGGAGCATCCTGGTTCCCACACTCCTCCTTTATAATATTTGCCTTACCTTAGTCAAGATTCAAACATGTGAAGCGAGGTTGAAAAAGATCTTAACTCTGCCTGCCTTTGCAGTGAACTGCCTTATTGTTACTTGACTCATGTTTAAACCATTTTATTTAAAATGAGGTTCCTTAGAAGGTCAGCAAAATAGTTCCATTGGCACTGAAGTCCCACTCACGTCATTCACACTAAATAAGATGCACATTTCTAATAAGCCTGATGGTAATATATTCAAAAACGAAATGAACAACACACTCCGTTCCATTGGATTAGAATAACAAAGGCAACACAGTCTGGCTATTCCAATCAAGCGTGGGCAGTTTATATAGTTTGTGTTCAATGTAGGCACCTTTTTGTTAACAACTGCACGTTACTATGCTTGTAAAATGTGCATTTTAAACCAGACAGACAACAGTAGGAAATAGCATGTTGTGATCAAGCAAATAGGCAAATTTATGAAACATTGCTTTGAGAATAAATACTGTGTTTCAAGAAGTGTTGTACATTATTTTTAAGATGAGACTGGAGCTAGTTTAAGAATTAAATATACAAACTAGATGAGATCAAAACGGCACCCACTTTTTCACAAGTTTGTACAGCTGAAAGCTAATGAATGAGAGCAAGAATTAGCATCATTTATGCCAATAAAGGCTTTGCTTTGCTTTGCATCAGTAGAACATAACCCCCAGGGCCAATTCAGCCTCGGCTTGCATCCTTGCAAATTTGAGCTCAGAGAACAGACTAGCCAATCCTGCTACCCTGCAGTACTTCGAGCTGTGATGAGATAGCCCTCCCCTGCAATCATGGTGGAACCACAGGGCTGAGAAAGAGGATATTGATCTCTCTCCCTGTGCCCCACACCATTTAAAACCCTGTAGTGAGAATGAACAGACGCTTTACTAGTCCTATTTTTTTCCTTAAGAGATTTGTGAAGAGGGGGTTTTTCAATCAGAGAAATAGTGCAGGGTAAAGAGTTAGCCTCCTCTCTCACAGCCCCAGTTCAGATGGCATCCAAATTGCAATTCTATTGTGAGGCCAAAGCAGAAATCCAGAGCAGCAGTGGCGTAGGAGGTTAAGAGCTCGTGTATCTAATCTGGAGGAACCAGGTTTGATTCCCAGCTCTGCCGCCTGAGCTGAAGAGGCTTATCTTGGGAATTCAGATTAGCCTGTATACTCCAACACACGCCAGCTGGGTGACCTTGGGCTAGTCACAGCTTCTCGGAGCTCTCTCAGCCCCACCTACCTCACAGGGTGTTTGTTGTGAGGGGGGAAGGGCAAGGAGATTGTAAACCCCTTTGAGTCTCCTGCAGGAGAGAAAGGGGGGATATAAATCCAAACTCTTCTTCTTCAGAGTCTGAACCACAGACTTCAAAGTCCACATGTGATCTGACCACAAGGATCAAGGCTGAACAAATGCAGATAGTTTCCCTTTGATATAACTTTTGATCTGCTCCACTGAGGCTTGGCATCTGAGCATTACTTTATGCTGCCAACATATAAATATGTCTCCAACCATTTGTGGAAAGAAAGGATTTTTTCATAAAGAAAGATTGGTCTGAGTCTGTCTCTAGAGGTTCATTTCTGTTCTATCCCTCTTTCAATTTTTCTGTCTGCCATATCTACACAGAACATGTCCCCTTTACTATAAGGGGGAGGATAAGCTCCTCCTAATTTACTAAGCCACGGAGCAGGCAGCAGTTTTAGCACAGGTCGCATTCTGTGCTGTAGTCAGATTTTTAAGGCCCATTATATTTTACCTCTTCAGTGGGCAACTAGTTTATTTAACTTCTAGTTAAACAAACTGAGAAGAGCCATACCTCCCAAACTGAGAAGAGCCATACCTGACACTTTCCTGTCAAATCTTTCTAAATACGTTTGTGTACACTTTCCTGTCAGTTTTTGTTCCCATAGATCATTTCTTATGCTGTCAAGTCACAATTGACTTTGACCCTGACGGTTTTCAGGGCAAATGATATTCAGAAGTGGTTGCCATTGCCTGCCTCTACAACCAACCAGGGCCCAGACTGCTTAGCCTCTGAGATCTGATGAGGTCAGGCCAACCTAGGACTATCCATAGCTCATCTCCAGGGTTTATTGAGAAAATAATACAGTTGCCATCTTTAAGAATAAGCCACTGAAGACAAACAGAACAGAGAAGTCACATACGGAGACCAAGCCCCAGCTGCCTAGCAGCTCCTCCATACCTTTAAGGGGGTCCCGTGGCATACAACGCAAAGCCAAGTGAGCATCCCCCAGAAAGGGGCTTCTCTGCTTCCTGCTGCTTCCAGTGTTGACAACAGATACCTTCCAGGACTACACAGGGGCTTATCCTGTCACCAGATTCCAGCGGCAAGGGATGAGGTGATGGATGCCTCCCAGAACTAAATCTCTGTCAACCTCTGTCAAACTGAGGCCGTTTCCGCACAGGCATTAAATGGCGACCTGGAGACGGCAAAAACGCCGTCTCCAGGCTGCCATTCGCACGGGGGGCGCAGCTGCAACGCAGCCGCGCTGCCCTCACACCGCCCGCCCGGCCTGAAGCCGGCGTTTCCCCAGAGCGCTGGGAAGCCCTCTTTTTGGGGAAACGCCGCCATGAAGCTGCTGCCGAGCGAACGGCAGCGGCTTCACAACGCCTCCCCCACCCGGCACTTACCTTGTCCCCAGGCCTCGGCGACGCGCCGGAGGCCCGGGGACATGCCGGGTCAGCCGGGCGCCGGCGCTCCGTGGCGCCGGCTGCCCGGCTGTTCCCAGGACCGTCCGTGCAGACGGTCCCAGCGTCGTCGGGTCGGCGTCGGAAACGCTGACCCGGCCGTTTCCGCCTTCGTGCGGAAACGGCCTGAGCTTCAGAGATGTTGCCATCCTTCTAGGTCTCTGTTTATTCCCAGTTGCTGGCGGAGTGGAAGAAGACAAAAAGGGCCCATTTTTATTATTGCCTCACAGACCCATCCAACAGTCAACTGGGTTGAGGTGTAGGAAAATGTCTCGAGTCAGGACTGGCCATGTGTACCATAATAAGATGATGGCTGTAGAGAGTACAGCCAAGCATTATACTGATGTTACTCCTAAAATCTACTGTGACATGAACCCCCTTTGTGTCATCTCCTGCTGCATTAGCAAGACGTGGTGTGGTATGGTAGGTAGAGCTAGACTTGAAATGGAGTGAGAGGGATCAAATACTCTCTCCATGAAGTTATCTGGGTAACATTATTAATGCTCAGCCTAAACTTTCAGGAAGGACACGAAGATAAATTGCTGCCTTCATCAAAGGGAAGTGGATTACAAAAAATAAATACGGTAAACATGGGAAATAAATCCTGCAGTGGATTAACCAAGTAGATCTTCTCTAGCATAAATGGGACAGCAGGGCAGTGGTGTAGTGTCCATGGGAAAGGGGGGCGTTCCAGGGGCACTCCGGGGCATGGTGGGCAGCACTGCAGCAGGGGCGCGGGGCACACACATGCCCCAGGTGCAGTTTCCCCTTGCTCCGCCTCTGCAGCAGAAGGTTACACTGTAAGGAGAGTAATATATATTTGCTATTGAGAGAAGAGTGGGGAGACTATGTTTTGGATCTTTTATTACGAACATGACTATTTCTTCTAATTCTAGTTTCATCTCCCTTTCCCATCAGATGAGAAGGTTCCAGGGAATAAGCAATAGGGACAAAATCAGCTCTTAAAACAAAATACAATCCTGAAGTAGTCCTACTGGAATCAACTCAGCTGTAGCAGAGAGTTAATTGCTTGAAGAGTGCTGACACTTTGGGAAAAGTTTTCTATTTTCCCCTGACCCTGCACAGGGAACCAATTGCTGCTGGAATTACATTGACTTCCAGTCTTGTCAACAGAATCTGTGCAGTTAGCATCTTGACACAGAGCAAACTGGCGATCAACTTGTTGCCGCATATCCAGGAAACACTTGCAGGATACAGCACAGGAGTGATCACTTGGGCTGCTGCTTCACAGCTCTGCGGCCAAATGACTTTTCTATTTCACAAGAAACTTACGTAAGAGAATATGTAGAAAAGAGGAACAACTGGTTTGCCATTTAGTTGAATATAACAATCAACCTGACCCTTCAACAGGATTCCTGAAAATAAGGTTTGTGAGATTAGGAACAATTTTTAATCTGTGAGAGTTATATGCCTGGGACCCAGGTGCCTGGTGTCCAGTTATGGGGGCGGCCCCAAACAACCAACAGTTGGGGGCTTTCCAGCAGCATCTGGGAGGAACGGGAGCAACAGTCCCCACCCCAACCAATGGTAAGTTTCTTTCCAGGAGAGGAAAATAAAGGATAAAATATAATTAAATTTTGTTCTGTAAAGGAAGTAAAAATATCTTAACGTTATGCAGTGAATTCCAGAGACTTTGACTATATATTCATTGTGGCAATCCTCAGTAGAGATACATGGGCTTATAAAGATGGAACTCTGCTTAGTATACCATAGTCAATTTTGGAAAAATGTAATTAAAAAGATGGACCTATGCTTCTTTTTTCCCCCCTTGCTTCAAGATACACTTATAAGAAATAGCCAAAAAAGCAATTACCAAATATTTTGAGGCATGAAAAGCAAACATGTTTCAGGACTAACTGGCTGCTGCCCAAGAAGGGAAGGGTTAGAAGGAGGGTGCAGAAGGAGACACAGAAACCACATTGTGTAGATAAAATTTGGCTACGACCATTTTATTGGAGTGCTGGCAAAAGGAAGCAGAGGCGCAGCATAGAGGACGGATCTGGCACTGGGCAACACATCTGCTGTCCCCCAGTGACCACTGGGCAGTACATCTGCTGTCCCCAAGTAACAACTTTTCCCCAGACGGATGCATGCCCAGAGCAGCAAGACAGTGGGATCTATCTGGGCGCTGGCCTCTGGATGAACTCCCCTTGCTGCCAGGGAGCGTGAGCCACCAACAGCTCCCACCTCAGCATGTAGGTTCACAGGCTCGCTCCACCCCCCACCCACCCCAGCCTCTTATGGGGGGCCGGCATGCAGGCTCCTCCTCCCCTGAACAGATCAGTCCCCATGTGCAACCAGCCAAAGGCCATCTTGCTCTCACCAAAGCTTCCTAAGCCAAAAACCAATCACACAGAGCAGATCTGACACTGTGTACCCAAAGGTCCATACCCTATTCCCTGGTGGCAAACCTTTGGCACTCCAGATGTTATGGACTACAATTCCCATCAGCCCCTTCCAGCATGGCCATGCTGGCAGGGACTGATGGGAATTGTAGTCCATAACATCTGGAGTGCCAAAGGTTCGCCACCACTGCCCTATTCTGACATTGGCTAACTAATGAGGAAACATCCTCCCTCCCTCCAATAAGAGCCACTGACGTGGGCAGTGTCCTCATCTGAGGAAGACTCACCAGATGATGAGCTGTTGGGGGATGTATGGCAAGATAGGCAGCACGACCTCTTGAGCTTCCAGTGATGATCGCGAACTCTGGCAGGAGCCTTAAACCCAGCACCTGCTGATGGGCCATGGATCTAACTGCTGACTGAAGCACCCTCCCCCAGGCCCAGGCTGGCATCCTGCCCCCCCTTGCTGCAGGATTTTCACTTGGGGTGGGAGGCCCCTCTGTGCCAAGCTGGCCCATGCACTGTGAGAAGTGCATGAGAGTCCTGGCGTTGCCTTGGAAGAAGACATTGTTAGCATTGCCTATGGAGGAATCTGGTGCTGCCATGCTGATGGTGGAGGGGCATAAGGACCTTCTCCGTGGGGCACAGAGGTGGCTATAGCTGCGAGCCCCCTGCCAAGAGGGAAGTGAGGGTTGGAACCCTCCCCGGCTGCTCTTCCCCTTCCTGTTGGCATGCAAGGCATGGCATGCCGGATAGGGTCTGGCCCAGGCATGCTGACACGTTGATCTGCCCCACTGCTTGCCCTGTTTCCAGGAGGCCCAAAACTCAACCCCAGTGGGTGGTTTGGGTGGCAGACTGTTGCTCCCGTTCCCGCCAGATGCTGCTGGAAATGTCCCCAACTTTTAGCTTGGTTGCTGGGGGCCACCCCCATAGCTGGACACCAGGCACCTGGGGCCCAGGCATCTTGGAATTGGCTGATGGTTGCCAACTGATCCCATCCCCCAAAATCTCTGACCGGTGGCCGCTCGTGGGGATGCCACTGGGGCCTGGAGGCCCTAAGAACTTTGCCTGGTGCCCCTCCCCCCTGACCTGGGGAGGCCCTCTTCTTCCCACCAGAGCACCCCTTGGATGGGCTTGGTCCTGCTCTAATTTGGGTGGACTCCCCCATCCCCACTAGATGTAGAGGAGGCCCCGAGACTGCATGCAGCACAGCCCTCAATGGGTCAGTTACGCTTCTGCCGCCCCTGGTGCCGCTGCTTGCCTCTGCTCATATGGCACCTGGCTCTGCCTGTGGCCTGGAGAGGCACTCGACTGGATTGCCCCTACCATGCTGCTCCCTCCTGCCATTGGTGCTCCATCCCCACTATGTGGGTTCTTTGCTCTTTTCCCTGGCATCTCCTATCCGAGCTCCAAAGGGGGTGTGTGTGTTCCTGTTACTGCTGGGCTTACTGCAGCAGCCACCTCCCTTGTCCTCCTTCACGTGCCACTCAAGGTTGCACTGCAATCCGCAAGTGCAATCCACCAATTCCCAATCGCTCACTACTGCAAGCCTGCTGCTGCTATCTAGCTCAATTGAGGCCTCCTTCCATCGCCTAAAAGCACTAAGCTAAAAAGTTGGTTTGCTGCTGGTCCACATGGACTGATAAACAGCTGCCAGGTGACACGAGGGAGAGAGGAGAGAAGCTGTAGGCCCTCAGGCAAAAAGAGGCACATCACTTGCTCGTGCCAGCAGCTGGACGGCCCAGTCCTACACTGAGCTGGATGCTAGCCCTCTCCCTGCCTCTCCTGGGCAGCAACAGCAGTCAAGGTGTAATTGAGATAAAATTCCCTACACTAAAAATTCCCATTGCAAAATTGTTTATCACCAAAATTTTAAAAAATTCAAAATCCACAAAAACAAGTTTTGTTTTTGCTTAATTTTTTTAAATTATGGTCAGCAATTTGGGGAAGCCACTTGATATATTTTGCTTTCCTACAGATAGATTAATTTCTGTGACAGGATAAAATCCCCATGTAGACATTCTGATTCTGTAACTGGGTGGGAGAAGGGCCATGGTTGCTGAGGCAGGCCCAGTTCCTCTGCACATCTGATGTCCATGTATGCGGTAGAACATATACAATGTGCACACAAGCCTGCACACCTAGTCCCCTCCCCTAGCATGCATATGTGTTATTTGTGTAGCTGTTCCATTGGATGAGTAAACACTGGTGTGTGGAAAGAATGGGAGTTGCCACCACAATTGCAGTTCCTCTCTCCACATGAAGATGAATGCTGTTAAATACATAGATGAACATTCAAGTAAGAAGTCTGGTGTCGATGCTTCACTGATATTGATGCACAGATGGGCAAATGCTGTTGTATTCGCATGGCTGAACAAATTCAATGCTACATAAGACAGACTTTGCCCTATACAAAGAGTAATCATTGTGCTGGGCAAGTAATATATGAGTTGGCCACTACATAATTACCTCACTAATGGATAGGTATTGATTAGGTGTTTTAAAGATAAATGCTGCAAGGATTCACCCTGAGATGCTGATGCTGGTGTTTATCAATTAACTAAATGACCAGAACCAAACATTTATTTGAAAAGACCATTTTTTAAAAGTTGTTTGGGAAAGGAAATCGCACGACAACAGAAGGTTTCCTCAAGCCAGCAAAAAGCTCCTCAATAATAGTGAATTCTGTTACAGCATTGAGCACTGAAACTTAGGAAATGGCCTCTGGTATTTGCCATTTAAAGCATGCAACTGCCTCATTTTTAATGCCCTGTGCATTCAAGAGACCATTGGTCTGAAGAAACAAATGCAGCTATCAAACAGGTGCTGGTAGAAACGTTGATGTGGTTTGAAAGAAACGCTGTCACGCCCACTCCTTTGTCATTTGATGTGGCAGTTGCCCTGTTTCTCACATGATGAATTTCTAGATGGATGTAAGTTCTGTGTAGAAATCAACGTATTTGTTATGTAACTATTTGCCATGTAAAGGTGCCATGGGCATGTGAGGTGGCAAGTGGCACTGATATGAACATTATCAGGGCATTACATGAATCAGGGCTGGTTTAATTATGATTTTTGTAAAGTAACAAATTTTTAAAACTAATTTCTCAATAAGTCAGCTTTGTACAACTAAGGAATCAATCTGAATATTATGAACTACCTTTCAAGGACTCTTCACAATGCCATAGCAGAGCCAAGAAAACTCCCAAACAAAACATGTGTAGGGTGGAAGTGAGCTTAGGATAGCCTTGCTTCACATTATGAAGTCTTTGTGGTTTTTGGTGGATGACATAAGGACTTTGCATCAGATTGTGATGGAAGTTTTGTGACTCCTCAGAAACGTGCCAGTCCTGTTCTTCTTGCCACCACAGCATACATTAGAAGCAAAAACTACCAGACCATGGCTGCACAGCCTGGAAAATGCATAACAGCCAATTGATTCTAGCTAGCCTTCGACAATACAATCATAATAGTTGTCGTTTTGTGAAACCTGGAAGAACCGGGTTTGATTCCCTGCTCTGCCGCTTGAGCTGTAGAGGGTTATCTGGGGAACTCAGATTAGCCTGTGCACTCCAACACACGCCAGCTGGATGACCGTGGGCTAGTCACAGTTCTTCTGAGCTCTCTGAGCCCCACCCACCTCACAGGGTGTTTGTTGTGAGGGGGGAAGGGTAAGGAGTTTGTCAGCCCCTTTGAGTCTCCTTACAGGAGAGAAAGGGGGGATATAAATCCAACTCTTCTTCTTCATCTATATTTTGCAGAATAAAATATAAAGTAACACTAGAAACAAGTAGTTAAAAGTACTCTGTAATGGGGTTAACTAATCTTCTGTTTGAACTGTGGGTATATATGAAGTTTGCAGCACAAAACGAGAGAACATAAGCAAGCTGTTCCGCCTCTGCTCTCTGTTTCCCCCTCTCTTTCAAACCAGTTCCCACGGTTGTCTCTGCACATCTTCTTCCATGCTGTTCTTTACGCTGAGATTCCTTTCCCTTCTCCTAGAGCACCAAAGATCACTTCAGTCAATTCCCTATTGAAATGCACTCCTTCTGGCAAGCTTGTTACCATTAATCCGCCACAGAGAGAAGTCTTGTTGTAATCAGTAACATCAGGCCAAATGGTGCCCTCCCTTACTCTGGTCTAATATTATTCTACACAAAGGACCATGGATTTCGTACCAAGGAAACCACAAGCAGAATCTTCATATATTTTCATTTTTAAAATGACTGTACAAGCAGATCATCTTCCTTCCTTGCCAGTTCTTTTGGACTTCTAAGCAGCATTCAGTACCATCAATCATGGTGTCCTTTGGGAATAAATGGATTGGGAATTGGGGAGAATGGGCTCCAGTGCTTCCCTTTTTGTTTTTAACTAGACTTAATCTTTTTTATGGTCTGTTCCTTTAGCTATATATTCCTCATCATTTAGCTATACAATGCCTTGTATTTGCTAATAAGTTTGAATTAGATATTCAGCCTCTGAAATCATTATTGTCAGTCATCAATCTACCAAAACAGAGTTAATATACATGAAGTTAAAACATTAATAAGTATGGCCAGATATTATTCAATGACAGAGGTATGTCTCTACAGCATCCTGGATCGTTTTCATCCATTAATAAACAAGTGGGGTTGCCCAGGATTGTCTGAAAAGTGGCATGGCATCCCCTTGCTCTTTAAGCAGCTGTTCAGCTCCAGAAAGTG
Organism: Sphaerodactylus townsendi; assembly: GCF_021028975.2. Lineage (NCBI taxonomy): Eukaryota > Metazoa > Chordata > Lepidosauria > Squamata > Sphaerodactylidae > Sphaerodactylus > Sphaerodactylus townsendi. The sequence continues at coordinate 50,860,137 of NC_059426.1, forward strand.
GTGCGAGGAGAATCTTGCTTGGCCTCATGGCTTTTTTGTTGTGGAGTTCCACAAGGACTAACTATTCTCTTCAGCTTCAGACATGTAAGGGGGGGGGGTTGAACCTGAGGGAACCCCCCCCCTTACCTATGTCCTTGGTAGTGGTTAAGAGCGATGGACTCTAATCTGGAGAACCAGGTTTGATTCACTGCTCCTCAACATGAGAAGCGGATTTTTGTCCAGTGAATTGAATTTCGGCCCCACATGGCCCATTGGGTGACCTTCCATAGTCACAGTTCTCTCAAAACTCTCCCAGCCCCACCTACCTCACAAGGTGCCTGTTGTGGGAAGAGGAAGAGTATTTGCTAATAAGTTTGAATTAGATATTCAGCCTCTGAAATCATTATTGTCAGTCATCAATCTACCAAAACAGAGTTAATATACATGAAGTTAAAACATTAATAAGTATGGCCAGATATTATTCAATGACAGAGGTATGTCTCTACAGCATCCTGGATCGTTTTCATCCATTAATAAACAAGTGGGGTTGCCCAGGATTGTCTGAAAAGTGGCATGGCATCCCCTTGCTCTTTAAGCAGCTGTTCAGCTCCAGAAAGTGGTGCGAGGAGAATCTTGCTTGGCCTCATGGCTTTTTTGTTGTGGAGTTCCACAAGGACTAACTATTCTCTTCAGCTTCAGACATGTAAGGGGGGGGTTGAACCTGAGGGAAACCCCCCCCCCCCTTACCTATGTCCTTGGTAGTGGTTAAGAGCGATGGACTCTAATCTGGAGAACCAGGTTTGATTCACTGCTCCTCAACATGAGAAGCGGATTTTTGTCCAGTGAATTGAATTTGTTTCCCCGCTCTTACACATGGCCTGCTGGGTGACCTTGGGCTAGTCACAGTTCTCTCAAAACTCTCCCAGCCCCACCTACCTCACAAGGTGCCTGTTGTGGGAAGAGGAAGAGAAGGAGTTTCTAAGCCACACTGAGACTCCTTACAGGAAAGAAAAATGGGGCATATATGCAAACTCTTCTTCTAGACAGTTCTAATTCATCTTCACCAGCCATGTCTTCCTGCCTTCAGAAGTAGGGTGGGCAGCCATGAAGAATGTGACTATATAATCCCATCCCCCACTTCATGCTCTGCCTGTTGACAAATACTTTTTAAAATTGAATCAAGACTTTAAATCCATCATTGTCAATTTTTACCTAGTAAACTTTATTTGTCTATTATTTGTGGATTATGGATGCTGGGATGTTGTTTTAACTGCTAGTTTAACTAGCATTTTAATTATTGTTTTATTTTCCATCCTAACTGCCATTTTAATTTCTGTTTTTACTACCCTTAGTGACAGCTTCTGCTGCTTTAAACACTACTTTAATTTCCATTTTAATTTTAGATATTTTATTGTGCTAGTGTGGTTTCAATGAGATTTTTAAAAACTATTGTATGAATTGTATTTCGCTGTAAACCACTGCATGTGTAAACACGATGAGGCATTACATGAGTATTTCAAATAAATAAATATTTGTGCCCCGTTTTTTCCCATAGCAGACACACAAAGTGGCTTCAACATTATTTCACTCTTTTCCATTTAATCCTAATAACAACCCTGTGAGGGGTAGTTAGGCTGGGAGGTCACCCAGCAAGCTTCCATGGCATACTGGAGGTTTGAACCTGGGTCTTACGGCTCCTAGTCCAACATTCTAGCCTCTATATCACATGGTCACATGCAGCGGCGAAGCTCCCAGGGGAAGGGGGAGATGCACGACAAACCGGGCGCACGAATTTGGGTCACGTGGGGGGCGCAAAATCCCCCCGGCCCCTGGGTCTCCTGGGAAATGTAGTTCCCACCAGAACAGGAAGGCCTGTTCTCCAGCCTGTTCAGTTTTCTAAAATAAGTGTGGGGGGCGCCACGGGGGGGCCGGCATGATTTCCCGCCCCACAGCAATCCCCCTGCAGTGCCTCCCCCCACATTTACTTTAGGAAACTGAGCAGGCTGCAGAACAGGCCTTCCTGTTCTGGTGGGAACTACATTTCCCAGGAGACCCTGGGAAATGTAGTTCTCTCCAGAACAGGAAGGCCTGTTCTCCAGCCTGCTCGGTTTTCTAAGGTAAGTGGGAGTGGGAGTGGTGGGGCGCCACCGTGAGGGGGGTGAAAAAGCCAGAGTGGGCACCGGGCGCACTCTGGCCCAGCTACACCTCTGGTCACATGGTGTTTCTGAAATATGCTGTTTAAATAGTATGAACTAAGGTATTCCTGGTACATGACAAAAGGGTAGGAAGGTGTTATTATTATGGCTGAGACATATTAAATGAAGTTCATCCTAATGTATCTTTATGGAGCTTTTTTCATTTTTCAGGTCTCAAGAATAAATAATCCAATCATCAAATATAATTTCCCATTGTTTTTCTAAATCTAAGATGTGCCACATGCAACTGCAAAGCCCATCTTATTAGAAAACTAGCAGTAAAACCCATTGTACAAACTAATGCAATGGGTTCTAGAAAACTGTTGGTGGATTAACGGTGGCCATTGATGGGGCTAACCCCTCTCAGCTTTCCTCCCCCCTTGGTCCCATGTCACCAGCTACCTCCTCATCCTTATCCCGGCTGCCTACATCAGCACACAAGCATTAATGGATGGCCCAAGGGGCAACCCTTCCTGCTGTTCCTCTTTCCTTGGCCCTGTGTCACCAGCTCCCTCCTCCTTGTCCTCCTCTTCCTGGGAACCTGGTCCTCTTCCTGAACACCTGTGTCACCACACAACAATGAATGATGCAGTTGTGGCCACTAGCAGTCACAACCCTCCCATGAGGAGCAGATGATGGCTGTGCTTGCTCCTCCTCAGGCCACTGGAGATGGTACAGTGACTGTAATTATTCAGCAGTGGGGGCGAAGGGTGAAAGAGCAAGAGAGAAACCACCACATTCCGCTGTTTTGTTTATGTTGTTTTTTACCTGTTCTGTGAAAGTCCCGCCCCCAAGTGAGGCATCGCCACCATAGTTAGCCATTTATATAAGAGCACCCATTCTTTCTTGAATATGTCACAGTGGGTCAAAATTACTGATTTTCAAATGCCCAAATACAGATGTAGATTTTAAAATCAAACTGTATTTTTTTAATGTGCTAGCAAGCAGGAACAGGTGAACCTCAAGGGTGTCTGCTTTGGTGCCAGGAGCAGCAGTGGTGTAGTGGTTAAGAGCAGGTGTACTCTAATCTGGAGAAACTGAGTTTGATTCCCCGCTCTGCCACTTGAGCTGTGGAGGCTTATCTGGGGAATTCAGATTAGCCTGTACACTCCAACAAACACCAGCTGGGTGACCTTGGACTAGTCACAGCTCTTCTCAGACCCACCTACCTCACAGGGTGTTTGTTGTGAGGGGGGAATGGAAAGGAGTTTGTAAGCCCCCGTGAGTCTCCTGCAGGAGAGAAAGGGGGATATAAACCCAACTCTTCTTCTTATCAGAAGACAACAGGCTCAACATGGCTACACAACAGTTTTAGGATGGATGTATTGGATTTCGGACTCAAGTTTCTGCTTCAATACTGAATGCATCATTAAGTTCACTGATCTATCAACACTTCCTAAAGAGAGAAAACTACTATGGTAAGAAGGTAAACAAGCTCTGTCATTCATCACATCAACCATTAAGACTCAGCTAGATAAAGCATGCCTCCCAAGAAGTCTCTAAATCCTTTCAGATTTATATTTATGGTGCTAATTTGTGATCTGGACAGAGGAGAACTTGAACAGGTAATGGAAGATGATGCAATTAGAAATGCTAGTGATATCTGTGTGGTTGATCCCATATTCTTGAACACATCTTTCAAACCTGTGACTAACATTCTAGGGTGCAGAGACCGAAGTGTACAAATGCTTCCTCATATGTGTTCCAGACTCCAGACCAGGATACTTGCATGTATCACCATCATGTTCCTTCACTTTCCTGCTACGTATTTCATGTGAACTTTTACATAATAAGAATGTTCATGGATTCTGTTACACATACAAAATGGGAGAGAACAGTGGAAGACCCTAGCGAGTAAATTAACATATTCGTGCTACATAGTCACAAAATTAGGCAAAGCTTTTTATCACGCTTGCAGACACGAAAAAAATATGATGAAGATATGTGTATAGTGGTTAAGGCAGATTAAACTGGTATTCACATTCCCCTGTATAATGAAATCTTATTCTCAGATTCCACATGGGAATCACATAAGATTTATAGATGTGATGTGGTTGTCAGAATTGTGTGTACACTACTTTCCATACAGACATTTACCAAAGTTCAAAGGTGTGATCTTTAAGAATTATTGGAATAAAACAGACTGTATAGAGGTACTCAGAAGCATCGGAGGTTCAATTCTGTTAAAGAAATTGTGGCTATAGCTGGGAGATTTGTTTGAGTTTTCCACTGACAGAAAGGAAACAGTATGGTTACAGAATATTTAACAACAGTTACAGAATGAATGACAAACATACCTCTGTAGAACTCACCCAAGGAACAGAAGCAAATTCCTTGCCATTATGCAAATCAGTTCCCACAAAATATATATGTTATGCACATTGGATTTCATTGCCATGAGAAAAATGTGCACAAACTAGAAATGAGATTACTGCATCTGAAGGGCAACGGGTAGTATTCTGAGAATGGACAATAATAGCCAATATGATTTACATGTGATCATTTATAAATTTTAAGTGGCAATCAGTGTTACCATAAACAGGGTCATTCCATAAGCATTAGAGACAATGAACTAACAAGGGGATAAGTCTTGTTAGTATGGCACTGTGTAGGTCAGGTGTAAATCTTAACTAATTATAGCAAAATCAGATGAAAATATTGAGAATGATGGTGAGGTAGAAATTCACAGGACATATTTGTTTCATTTATTGTCAATAAATGGCTAAGATGGATATTTTTAACTTATGTGGTAGACATTTAAAAAGTCAAAAATTCTGGAAGGAGATATAAGCAAAAATGCAAAAAATAATGCAAATCAATATGGACCCCAAGAGGACGTTACTAGGAATTTTCCCAAAGAATCTATCTAGAAAAAGCAAGAATTGTTTCAATATTTGATAAACAATATTTGATAGTGACACTTGCAGCTAATTTGAAAGCAGAAAAATGTTCAAGAAATTTGGGAAGAGAAGATCAGAGAGTATGCTACAATGGTAAAACTAACTAGCCTCATAAATTGAAGATCATATCAGGAGTTTCAAGAGAAAATGGAAGTTAAAAACTGTGTTTATTCAATGCTAATTATAACTAGAACATTTAGAGTCCCACCCAAGGGGAGGCAAATCCACTAATGGGAGCAGCATACTGCCATGCAGGTGGATTCACACTCACTGGGACACTTGCCCTGGAGAAGAGGAAACATGTGACCGCTGTGCCACCCCCCCCGCCCCCCGCCCCCCGGCACTAGCACGCAATGTGGGATGCTGCATCAGCATCCCAGAGTTTTTACTGCCATTGGTGTATCAGGACCAGGCCAGGGGCATGGCTGGGGGGAGCCGACTTTAGTTGACTCATTAAGCCACCCTTTGGGGCAAAGCTAAGTCCACTGGGACCCATGAAGGCTGAGGTGGTGAAGCTTTTTGACTTTTCGAACCTTTCCCCCACCGCTAGGAAGCCCTATGCTGCAACCACTCTTGGTTGGCAATGCCCATATACCTTCTGCCCTATTAGTAGTGTCGAAATAGACCATTGATATTTATCAAAGTTTCTGATTTTCATTCTTTTTTCTTATCATGAGCATCATTGCCTCTCATACTGATAGCAGCTTTCACAGCTCTTGAGCCATGGAGGAAACCTAGCTAGCTTTCTGATTTACTTATTTGAATGAGTCTAAATATAACCGTTGAAGGCTTTGTCTGCCATATCAATAAGGCCACAAAAATGGTACATGAGCTCAGCCCACATGCCAAGAAGTGCCAAAAACAGCACCTTTTACTGTCCTTTCCATAAAGCATTGCTAAAGCAAAAGTCAATGGAAAGCCAACGTTAACGAGTGCTGTAACCACAGTGGCATTTTAAATCTGAATCAGCAAACCCTGGCAAAGGGAGCTCAGCTGCTGCAAATGAAATTATTTTCAAAAGAGTAGAGTTAATCTAAGCAAAGGTCAGTCAGTGCAGGCCATTAATGATAGGTTTCTACCTTCATGCTCCTGTAATATCTATAGTTACCTAGGAGTTCATGTCATGGCTAATGCCTCCCTGTTGGATGAAGGCAACCACAAGTCCCCTTTAAATCAAATTAGTGCTGATGATTACATCACTAAATCATAGGAAAGGCTCTCCAAGCGCTCTCATCGGAAAGGCTAATTTCATTTGAACTGTGCTTCTTCTGAAATAGTCCTATTTGTCTCGGGGTATGGCTGCCAATAAATATTCAGAGGGTTTTTCTCCCAGGGCAATGGGACAGAAACAGTTAATTCTTTATCACTTAAAACTGGTAAGTACTTTTGCTCCAGGAGTGGCTGTTAGGGTTCGGATGCCTTTTATCTGTTATTATTACACTGGACCAAATCCAATATATTACGGATCCTTTCCATAAGTAAAGGAATTATTCTGAGTTACAGAAAATTAAGCAGGAGCAAAGAGGTAATGTTCCCCCACTAGAAACTTCTATAGGGTTTTTGGCTGGTGGTTATTGTTGTTGTTTTTTTTAGAAAAGGTGTTGGTAAAAAATGTCTGAACTCTTCCCATTGCTTATCCCTGCACCCCAGCCTTATTCATTCTATCCCAGAAGCAAAGAACAATGGACATCACTTCCTACTTCTTTCAAAGTCTGTATCAGGAAAACTAAAATCTGGGATACTGGTAGCCAAGTGTTGCTATTTCTAACTCATTCACAATTCCTGTGTATTTGGGAACTGTTTTTATTTTAAGGTTATTGGTGCAGTTATTGATCTGTACACCATTTCACAGTTCACCTTGCCCCTACTCCTCCAAATTCTTCAATAACATCTTCATAATTTGTCCCCAAGAAAGGAAGACTTTACAGGCACTTCAGTTTCCATAGTTTGTTTGAGTCTGCACCAGCCTATCAGTAGGTTCACTTCATAGACCTTCCTGCTCAACTGCCTGATGGATATAGAAACACATTCTACTGGAAATGTATGAACCATCGTATATCTACAGGCTTTCAGCTACTGTCCTGTGTGCTCTGCATAATCCATTGCTAACCATCCAGTTATTTATTGCAATTGCATCTGCTCCTTGTAGTAAGATTTGGAGGATGTGCATCAGGCATTCTCAGTATCGCAAGATTCCTTTTTTCCCCCTTACTATTTTCATTGCAAGGTATTTTTACAGTAAGTAAATAAACTGTGAGTAAATAAAAGTATTCCTTTTCCTAGACAGACAGGATGCAAGAAGAAATAAAGATATTACGACTGCTGTCACTGGTCATGTTTTATTTGCATTCTTGTACGTTATACATGGGCCGATGATACCCTGGTGTTCTGCCAAATGCTGAAGGGAGATTCTTTTCATGGCAGAGCTTGTGCTATGGATGCCTTTCCTCCACACACACACTCACTGCGTGGCAGATCCCATAAACTCCACTGTTTGTGAGAGCAGGCAAAGAGCAACATTTTCCCCTGTTTTGCAGGGAAGATGAAAGAAATGGCCCTGCATTATTCTTTGCTTCAGGCATTTTGGCTTCACCCCACCTCCCATGTCTGCTTCTGCCCTCCCTGATGATTGGGAGGGCTTTGTAAAACTTTACTTCAACTTCAAGCATCTGTGTCATATTCGATCTATCAAAATAATGATGGATCTAATAAAGAATATTGATATACCTAACAATACCAAAATAACACCTCCCACAGCAGTGGCAAGAAGTGTAAGTGTGTGGGGGTGGGAGTGGGAGTGGAATATCAGTTCGAGGACATGGTCCCCAACTTCATCAGAGTGTGGTCCAGGAAATTGCTTTGCCTCTTTCATTTGTGAGGGGGATTATTTTTGGAAAAAACTACAATATTGATATAACTTCAATAACAGCAATATCTGTATAACAGCAATGTAAAAGGCTTAACAAAATCAGTAATCTTGTCACTGTGAGCATTTTAGAGTAAGTTGATGGGCAGAGTTAAGAGAACCAGGAAAAGCAGACCCACAGCAGGCAGTGGAGTGCCTACTTGCGTATAAACAGAGAAATGCAAGGAGACCCCACTACATTAAATCAAGTCACCCTAAAAGCTAAAATGACTAAACTTATCCCATCTTACTTTGGTCATGTATGAGAAGTCAAGTAACTGGAAAAGACAATACCGCCAGGAAAAGGTGCAGGGAAAGAACCCAACATGAGATGGATTGAATAAAGAAAGTGAGGCTCATTCCGCACATGCATAATAATGCAGTTTCAAACTGCTTTCAGTGCTCTTTGAAGCTGTGCGGAATAGCAAAATCCACTTGCAAACAGTTGTGAAAGTGGTTTGAAAACGCATTATTTTGCATGTGCGTAAGGGGCCGAAGCCTCAGTTTGAAAAACCTGAGCAAGGCTATTATCGATAGCACAGTTTGGAGGTCACTGATTCATAAGGTTACCCTAAATTGGAAGTGATAGCACTTAACACACACATGCCCTTATGTTTGTCAGCTATAATCAACCAGAGGTACATGCCCCTTCCTACTGAAATTATTATTTTTTGTTTCTTTTAAAGCCATAGTAATGAACATTACTTCCAGCAATGCCACTACAACAGAAGCTGAAAAGTCTGTTCAGCTCCTGAAAATGGCTGTGGTCCATAGCAGCATTAGGTCTCTGTATCAATTTATAAGTTCTTTTAAAGACTTTAAAATTGCTCCACACCTCCATGGCAGACTTGGGGAACCAGGATCATGTATTTTGGTCCTCAAGTCAAGACTTCTACTTGATGTTAGCGGTGAACAGATTCATACAAGGGTAGGGCATGTGAAAAATCAACCAGCCCTTCCCACTAGTGAGGCAGGCTAAATTGTTACCTCCCTAGAAATTGTTTCATTTTAAGCTAAACAGATTTTTTCAATGAGCAATCTGCAAGGGACAGCTGAAAGTGTATTTGAAGAAGCACTACCTACCCACCTGAACATGAGGTAACCTGTCCAGTGGTGAACAGTGTTAATACGAGCATTAATTATCCTAATTATTTGGCCATTTGTCCTTCTCAGAGTGAAAGAAAAATGAAGAGGTTCATCTGTCACAGAATAAAGATCCATTAATCTCCTCCCATAACTTTTCTACCTCCTCAATGTAGAGGAAAATTTGTAACAAGATAGATGTTTATGTTTTCTCTAAAACTGGCCCTTTTTATACTGTATTTTTCCTTCCCATATTGACTTCAGCCTTTCCAGACAATTTTTCCTCACACAGTGCATGTACACAGTTGTTACTCATTTGGATACAGACATCTTTCCTCAAGGTTGGACTTCTATTCAACATCTAGGTAGTGAATCAAAATGTCACACGCCTCTGTGGAAAACATTGCTGTTTTTCTAGCACTGACAGGTAGAGAAATCTCAAGTGTCCCTGTAACCCAGAGGTTTCCACAGTTTCAAAACCTGTTTGAGCAGAGGTGACAGTAGGACCACACAAAAAAAAAAACATTGGTATCATAAGAATTGAAATGTTTCTCAAGCAATTTTCGACTTTCTTAAAAAGTATTGTCTGTCTCCAGTTCACCTTAAGATATATTTTCCAACAGGAGCAGAAAGTGGTGACAATCTTTATTTAATCTTTTTGAGGGGTCCCTGCTTGTACAGGACATTCCCCGGTAGTATCAGTGGACTCTCAATGGTTACTATTTGTGTCTTTGTATGTTTGGGGACCATGTTTCTACACCCTGGAAACTACAGGAGTATGTTTTGTTTTCTGAATGTATACTTTTCTCCTCAGGGCCTCTTGTAGCAAAGACTAACATCAGAGGGTTTTTTCAAAAGCTTATTTTGGGGAGGGAGGCCAGACATTTTTCTTCAACTTCTGTTCCATGATCCTCTTCTAAATATTCAAACCACATTATTTTTGTAACTGGGGGAAACTGCGACTGGTGTAGTACGAAGTGTGGAAAGTCAAAGGCTCTTGGTGTGTTTTAAATATAATTTTACTGGTAAAATTATAATTTTACTGGTAAAATTATCCATATAATAACCAGGCCACATGATGGTGCCTCTAAGCATACAGTGATACTCAGGCATAGGGAAATATACCGGTATGTATGAGTCAGGAACTCTCCAATTCCAACCAGGGATGCTACAGACTTCACATCAAATTTGTTTGGCAGACAAACATACTGTCTCCAGCTGCAGTGGCTTGTGATCCAAGCCTCAAGTCTTCTTACCTTGCTGCTTGTGGAGCTTCATGGCTTTGCAGCAGCAATAATTATAAAGTTCCATTTTCTTCTACCTTGCAGCACCTTTTGCATATACACAATAGGTGAAATTGTATCTAAGGGTCACGGATAGACATGCAATTAAATGATACAGGTGATGGAACTTTCCATAGGTCTGTGTAAAAATGTGCATGTATCAAACAATCTCAGTAACACAGACTTAAAGTAACCATTTAAAACATGGTATTATAAATAATGGCCAAACTGATTCATTCACTCTTTATTTAAACAGTTGATTGCATAACAGCATGCAGCACTCAGCAGCAGCAGAAGAAGAAAAACAAGAAGAAAAGGTTTTTATACCCTGCTTTTCTCTACCAATACGTCTCAGAGTGGCTTACAAACTCCTTCCCTTCCTCTCCCCACAACAGGCACTTTATGAGGTAAGTGGGGTTGAGAGAGTTCTGAGAGAACTGTAACTAGCCCAAAGTCACCCAACAGACTTCTTGTAGAGGAGTAGGGTATCAAACCTGGTCAGTCTGCCACTCATGTGGAGGAGGGGAGAATGATGGGAATCAAATCCAGTTCTACAGATTAGAGTCCACCATCTTAACCACTACACCAAGCTGGCTCTCAATGACCACCCTGTTAGGAGGAAAATTTGGGAAGGCCATTGGCCTGTGTGAACATGCACATATGAAACACTGCCAGCTGCGCTGCACTGAACTATTTGAGTGTGCAGACAATAACCTGTTGACAGGGTCAAGCTGTTCATGAACAAGTGAACTACCCAACAAAATACTGTTTCCTTTCTCATCACCAATGAACAGAACAAAATTGAACTGGTAGGAATTCAGGCATCTCAAGTTCAAATCTTACTCTGGCCATAAATTTACTGTCAAGCCATTATTTTCTTAGCCTAAAAGTCAACCAGATGTGATGCTTGGAACTGTACCCTTCCTCCCATGCATCATATTGCACATTTAGAGAGGTATTTTGACAGTGCATTCCCAAGCAGAATTAAACCTTTTTAACTTCACTGAAGTCAGTGTACTTAGAAAGGTGTAACTTGGTTTAGGATGGCACTGTCAATTGCTGTATAGGCAGTGTCAATTGCTGTATAGGGGTAGAAAGGATTAAACACAGCTTCCCTGAACCTTAAAGCAGACATAAAAATCCTAATTACATACTTTTCACGTCATATCTGATTTGATCCTCAGTCTCCCAAAAGGGGGTTGGAAACTCCTTCTTCACAAGCTAGTATTGTATTGGTTTATCCTATCGGCCAGTACATTACAAGGACTGAAATAATGTCCATAAAGCTCTTGAAGTAGTGTGTGCAATTAAATATGTAAAATATTATAATGTAGGCAAGCTGTACAGTACTTACAGGATATACGTATGATACATGCATGTGGCTGATATGTAGGCATATCTCCACATATCACGACAGAGACAGAACCAATTTCAGAATGGATCTACGGGAATATTAGAAGTGGTCCCATGGGTCGTGAGCATTTCTTTAACCGTGTTTCTTTCCATGACCCAAACAAAATGTGAATGAAGATCTGCAAGAAATCAGAAGGCGCAAATATGGACCAAAAGCTGCTTTTCCCCTGATTCTGCCCAAGGGTGGCATACAAGGTGTGGTACCAGAGGAAGCCTTGTTTATTTCAGAGAGGTCTGAAAGCTCCTATTGCTTTAGATGACATCCTGCACATTTGCAAACATCTGATGATTCCAGGTATGATTCTTATTCTTCCAGTTATTCACTGGCTTCTGTAAACGGGACTCTTTCATGATCTGTGGTTTAGCCTACGGAAATCCTGAGAGAACAATGTGTGAATAAAATGCTTGCAGTTTCCCAACCAGTCTCAAGACTTTTCAGTGCCACTAGTAATGGTAGAAAAACCTCATCTTTCAGACAATCCAATCCAGCACAGAATTGGGCAGTGTTAAGGCTGCTAAAATCAGTTGAACCTAACTTTCTGCTAGCTTATAGCCACTGTTTTTCCCCTCACCTGATATCTCTGAAAATCAACAAAACTGCAATCTACCTTTTTTGCTTTGTTTCTTCAGTTCTACTCTCCAGGGACGTTAGTCTCAGCATCTCTTTGGGGCATATATGCAAAGAGAGAGAGAGAGAGAGAGAGTTTTACCCCACCAGTGGCTTGATCAAAACTTCATGAGAGTCAAGGGAAAGATTGCTGTTAGCTTGGATCAGACTTCTAAAGGAAGGCCTTCCAGTTCAGCATCCTTACAGTTTCTTTTAGACTCAGTACAACTACCTGACAGACTTTGATTTGTGGCAGTTTTCAGAATACTGGGTCTTTTCAGAAGATACCCTTCATAATGATCAGATGTGGAGTATCTGCCTTTTAAAAAAAAACACCCAAACAGTAAGTTATTCAGAGAACCACTGCTGTAAAGTAGCATCCGTCCGTTTTTCTTCATGAACGCTTTCGAACGTGATTACTTACATTTCAAAATATTATTTAGGCAGCGATTAGGGCCCCAGAACCAGCACGTCTCCAGCTAGCCCCTTCTAGCTATAAAAGCCAATATTCATTCACCAATTTGACTTTTTCTAAGTGCAGCTTTGTTTTTGATCCAATAGCTGAGCCATTTGTCTGAAGGGAAAAGAAAATGGCATCTGTATGTAATTTCCATGCTAACTTGGCACCACCACCCCCTTTTGAAGACAGCCTGTACTGTTTCCCAGTCCCCCTTCCCCTGCCTCCAGCTGCAGGACCCAGATGTCAAGCTCAGGAGGATGGGTTTTTTTCCCCCAGCAGCAATATCTAGGCTTGCTGTTGGTGCTTTTGGCTATTGGGTAGGTTGCCCATGACACAGTAAAGGAATCAACAGACAGCAAGTGAGCATTCTTATTTTGATTTTAAATCTCCTTTCCTTCAACTTTAATTACACAAGAAAGGCAGTTAAATGATAATTACATTGCAATTCCTTTTTAATTGATCCATTCTGCTCTTGACAGTTCCTTATCTGTCTCATTAGTATCTAGAATCAGAAATGTTTTTATAGCTGCAAGAGCACTGTGGAACATTTCCACTGGTGGAAGGCATTTCCATCACCAGAGTGGGACATCCTCACTTGTCCCTCTTACGGAAACCCAAAAATGTCTCCAAAATGCTGCTCCTGGTGTGAAGAAGACACCCCACCCACCCACCACCCACCCACCCCGCCAGGGAACAACATGAGAGGAGCTGGAGATCTGCTTTGGGAATGAGGATTTGCTGGAAATCAATTCTCCTTACAACATAATTTTTCTCGGGATCCAACTCAGTATTTAGTAGCCAAAGAGCAGTTTGACTGCCTCTCTCTTCTACAGGAAAATACACATTTATAATGTCATCCTGAACACATTTACTAGATCCTGAAAGCAAGTCTCACTGATTTCAATGAAATGTGAAAGTAGAACATGCTTAGAATCTCAGGTACATATTCTGTTAACAAATTCCAGCATATTTATGTCTGACTAGCGGAGCCTGGCCAAGCATTGCTGTGGCAACTGTCCTTCTCATCACAGTCCGCAACCCACACAGATGTCCATGCAGGTCCAATGATTCCCAGCATAGCCTTTTGGGAGCAGCAGTGGCATAGTGGCTAAGAGCAGGTGCACTCTGATCTGGAGGAACCAGGTTTGATTCCCAGCTCTGCAGCTTGAGTTGTGGAGGCTTATCTGGAGAATTCAGATTAGCCTGTGCACTCCCACACATACCAGCTGTCTGACCTTGGACTAGTCACACAGCTTTTCGGAGCTCTCTCAGTCCCACCCACCTCACAGGGTGTTTGTTGTGAGGGGGGAAGGGCAAGGAGATTGTAAGCCTTTGGAGGTCTCCTACAGAAGAGAAAGGGATATAAATCAAACTACTACTACTACTACTACTACTACTACTACTACTACTACTTCTTCTTCTCTCTTCTTCTTCTTCTTCTTCTTCTTCTTCTTCTTCTTCTTCTTCTTCTTCTTCTTCTTCTTCTTCTTCTTCTTCTTCTTCTTCTTCTTCTTCTTTTGGGGTGGTGAAATGGAATCCCTCTTTCCCTTTTCAATTCACATTATCATATGGTGCTGTCTTGGTTTTTAGTATAAGGTAACCCTTTCCATTCCACAACAGAACTGTCCAGAGTGCGAATCCAGATGTCCATGAGGCTGGTTGACACGCACAGTCCTGGCTTGGGTAAGGCAGAACTGGGGCAAGGAGGCTATCCCAGTCAAGCAGCAGAGTACTTAAAAGGTGGTGAGTATCAGATCGTGAGGCCAAGAAACCAGCTCCCCTTGGTTTTTAAAGGCCACCACGCGATGCAAGTGTGCTAGCCGAGGAGCCAGTAGTGCTGGATGTGGATGAGAGTATGTGAGGTGTGTGGTAGTAGTGGGTGAGGCACAGAGAGTGAAAGTTACCTGCATGTGTGGGGGGGAACCCCACCTGACGTCTCACATGGCAAAGTGTGCATGTGTTTCACTTCCACTTGTTTTACCTAACAGTATTATCTATTTACTGTTTTCACTGCTCATCTCTGCCCATCTGCACGAACATTCTAAGCCCTCATACCAATCCCTCAGGCCACAGACAGACAGGCTGCACGAACATTCTAAGGGTGACAGTTAAACACAGCCAGCTTCATGGCCTGGTGCGCCAGGAAAAAGACGTTTTACCTGGCTCAGGTATGGACTTTTGGCAATTTAAAGGTCCGATTACAGGGAGGGACATCATGTGAAAATTTGGGGGCGATCCATCCAGCTGTTTCGGTGTTAGGGAGTCACCAACAAACGGACGGTTAGCTTTTTATTTATATAGATAAAGATGTAGAGTGAAAAAAGAGATTTGTCCTGCTTCGGCTGCATGATAATTCAAAGAATGGAAAATGGGGCAGAACCAGCCTGCCCTTCCCTACATGACAAGCAATTCCTATTCACATTGTTCCTACCAAATTTTGTCAGCCAGCATGTGCTTCCTGGTCAGAGAAAGGGAGGAAGCCATGTTGCTTGCTAATGAGCCCTCAACAGTAGGGAGAGGCACCAAGGTACACACAGTGTGAGTCCCTTCTGAAAGTTATGAAAAAGAGTATTAATAAGGTTGATTTTACATATATATTCAGAATACTACATTCCAGGACACCAATGTCAAGTCACAGCCAAATTTTGGCAACTCCAGTAATGACCTTTTAAGACAAGTGAGAAGCAGAAGTGGTTTGGCGTTGTCTTCTTCTGCAGAGGTCTCCCTTTCAAGTACCAACTCAGATTAGCTTCTGAGATCTGACAAGATCAGGCTATAACATGCTGCTTTTCCTCCACTGGGCAACCCATAGGGACAAACCATATCCCGCTTTGGGCATTCCAGGATGCATCTGGCCAGCTGCCTTTGGATTATACAGCTGTGGCCTGATTCATAAAAGACAACCTTTTGTTTATAACATGGGGATCTTGTCATGATAGTTAAAGTGTCCATATCCTATCCAGCATGAGTCAGCATGAGACTGAGCTGACAAACCGGTTCTTACCTGTTCCAAGTGACCTTTAACATGATTGGTTGAGTCTTGTATAAAAGCACTTGTATGATACTGGTTCAGTGTTCCTTTGGGAAACAGGTGTTAGGCGAAGCACTTTGATTGTCTGCTGAATATTCTTCGTTGTATATAGTTACTTGTACATAGAGCAACTGAATGATAAAAGCCTTCTTATGAATGACAAAGCTGTGTGGAGTTTACTTCGTGAAGGTGGGAGTGTTGCTGTACAAGACCACTAGTTCTACTCTAAGTAGCCCCGCTCAAATTCTGCTATCAGATCTTGCCATCACTCCAGTGATAGTCCTGGCTGCCACTGACAGGGCATGCTGACTCAGAATATTTTGGCAGCAGACCACATGGCAAGCCCTTCTAGATCTTATAGCAGGAGATATTTATTTATTGAACATATTTATATACCCACCTTTCTCCACCAAATGGAACCCAGGATAAAGAATCCTCTGAAGATGCCAGCCACAGATGCAGGCGAAACGTCAGGAGAGAATGCTGCTAGAACACGGCCATACAGCCCGGAAACCACACAGCACCCAAGTGATTCCGGCCGTGAAAGCCTTCGACAATACAGGATAAAGAACTTACTTATGGAAGTGGGGGTGGAGAGATCTGTTTATTATGGCATTCCTGTGGCAATTGCAGCATATGTTCCAGTCATGAGTTCTTCAGTTGCTTTGATAAAAGATCTGCATTTCGTCTTAAAGTTCTGCAGAGCATAGGGCTCGTCCCAACTTGGGAGGCGATGATTTGCAGTAGAGTATCCAAAAAAGGCAGGGGAGAGTTTAAGAACTCTCCTCTACAGCCAGCGTGCTATAGTGGTTAGGAGCAGTGGACCCTACTGCTTGTGAGCACACTGTGCCCACTGAGTCTTTTTACATTTACCTGCTCCAAACAACAACATTAAGAATCACAGCCGCTCAGAGGGTTGATCTACTTCTCATTAAGAAGCATTGGGTAGACCTACCCTCTTAATAGAAGGTAGACCAAGTCTGGCTTTGTGATTGAGGAGGGGAGATTGCTTGCAGTAAGCAGAGGGCTCCACTTTTTGCAAGCAACTCCCCTCCCTGTTTGAAAAGTTGGCAACCAGCTTTGCAGTCAGGGAGAGGGGGTTGCTTGCAGTTGAAGCAACAGCTGAAAAAAACCTATTTGGCTTTTTTTTGGCACCAGGATAATTTGGCTCTGCCTATTAGCCTGGGTTTGTTTGTTTTTTTACAATCATTATCCCTAGTTACAGACATGACTACAAAACCCAGCACTGGAGTTCTCTATCTCCCAGGAGTTCTACACACAACAGAAGCATGGACGTTTTACCTTCTCCCTATCTTCCCAACCTACTTAGTCCTCGTGGGCCCTGCGTCACAAACAACAAAGTTTTGCAGGATCTGATGGAGGAAGGTGAACATGGATAAGATCCATGACTGTCAGCACCTCCAGTTCATGGCTATCTGGATCGAACCCAGTGTTTTCTGGAAAATGCTTTACTTATTTATTAGAAGGATCGGGGTTTCATTTCCCCCTAGGTTAGATACAGGCATTGGTTTTTCTATCGGTGGAAAAATGTTTGCCTTTTCAAAGGCTATGAATATCACATAATGTCTGGGGAAGTCTGAGTCACTCATGCAGCTCACTCTGACTAACTCCTCTGAACCACAAGATCCAGCAGCTGCTCACTTGGTCTCCCTCAGCCCAGTGACTATTTTCCTGTAAACAAGCAGCCATGAGAGCTCATGTCAGACTTCCCAAATGGCAGAAGGACCCTTTAATACAGAGAGCTACATTTTGAGATGTCTGCTTTGAGGGGGCCGTCTCAAGTGTACAATGGGGTAAGTGGGCATTTTAAAAAGTCAATGCAAAAGAGGGGATGAAACCAGAACACCAAGGCCCGATTATTTTGATCTGGGGTGAGTTTTTGTCTGTTTCTTCTGCTGATAATTTAAAGCACGGCTATGACTAGAGATGTGTGCCTTTAGTGGGAGCTGAAAGGCAAGAGCCAAAGGGCTCTTGGCTCTATGGCTGACAGCTCATGGAGCGCCACTAGCAACCAGAATCAGCACTAGGCAATCTTGTGGCTTATCAGCTGCCTCAAAGGTGTGTTGGCGGTCTGTTGGGCTAAATGCCTTTATTTAAATAGTATTTTATTTTTCTGTACTTCGTTTTGTAAGGTGCTTTGAGACCCCTGACCGAGGGACAATAATAGAGAAGAGAAAATATTCACATTCTACAGACAATTAACATTCATGAGTAAGCAGTAGGGGAGCATTTGGCAAGTGGAAAATTAGACCCTCCCCATACTAGGCATACTTCACTGCACTTCAGTGCTTGAAGCATTTTTCTGTCATTTCCGTTAGGTGGCTGGAAGAAAAATAACAGCAACGTAAGTTTAAGGACTTCTGTACAGGCACAAGAATCTCCCAATTGGCCTTTAGTTAAATTAGCTCAAAAAGTTGACTGGCAAGGTTAATAGTTTTGCAGGAGAGACAGCAACCCCAGAAAGGGTATGGAATGATGAGGTTAAACTCTCTCCTTTGAAAAGAATTTAAGACATAGAGTAAGCTCAAATTATCACAATTGAGCTCTCACATCTCATCTGCTTTGGCTTTAAGTCTGCCTACCTATGGGCCAAAACAGATGCGACTCTGGGAAATTTGTGAGTGGATGTTTAAAAGCTGCCACGTGGGGGCTCAGTTTAGACCAGGAGGGCAGGGAGGATCTGAGCTTCCTGCTTAACTATATTTTTTTCTATTCAAGAAGGGAAGGGAGAAGAGGCATCCACACACAACTGCACAACAATTTGGGTTTGTGTACATCATTCATAATTATATGTAATGTTTGAATGCAGCCTTTTGTCTTTTACACACTGATTCTTCCCTGCAAATTCCACTTCTCCCTCATCCATCCTTGCATGTGTGTTACAAAGAAAACAAGGGGTTGTGAATCCTGTAGCATCTCGTTCTGTCCTTAGGACATATGGAAGGCACAGCATCTCTGACTGCTAATTTTGGACCCCATATGCAGTTGCTTATCTGATTTTTGGCCTAGGAAAGACTATTCTATAATGGGAGAATTCTGAAAGGAAAGAGATTCTCTGCTTTCTGTGAAGCCCTCATCTTCTAGAATACAGTACCCCTTACTATGGTACCATATATGGAGCTGAGAGGGAGATTATTTGAGCTGGAGACTGAAAAGAGTATTTAAAGATGGTGTGAGAGTATTATGGTTGTCTATGGTATATTCAACTAAGTATTTGCCCAGTTCTTGTCTCATGTTTAATTTTTTTTTACAGGTTTTAGAGCACTTCTAAAAGGGTACTTTATCAGCTACTACCGTGGAAGCTAACATAGGCAGGAATCAAACATGAGCTTGGATCCCACCTAGCATTTCCACAGATACAAAAACCTATGGAATGTGATTGTCCTCCCTCCCTCCCTCCCTGCACACCATGGCAGCTCATAGTGCCCCCCAATCCAGTTTCTAGAGGTCCACTATCTCCCCCCACCTGAAACTCCTTGCACCCACAGAAATACTAGCCAAGATCCATGATCTTTGCATATGCATGTTCTCAAAGCAAAGATATTTTGAAGGGGCGCACCTTGAAGGGAAGAATCAGTGGGCAGGAGGACAAGATTATTTAACCTGCAAACTCTTGTAAAGAAGGATGATAGTCAAGCCAGCATGCACCCCATAGGGCTCAGTGCAGGACAGGGTGGAACAGACAAGGCAGTTATCCAAGAACAAAGCATGAATCACTGAATGTTGACCCAAGAACATGGTAGCACTTGGGCCATGTTCAATGGAGGACAGAAGTATGATAAAGGGGTTTGTCCTGTTTTCATGGTAGTAAACAAGATCTTACAGCAGTGGTGGCGAACCTATGGCACACCAGATGTTCATGTACTACAATTCCCATCAGCCCCTGCAAGCATAGCCAATTGGCCATGCTAGTAGGAGCTGATGGGAATTGTAGTCCATGAATACCTGGAGTGCCATAGGTTCGCCACCTAAAGTAACATGCTTTTTGACAGAAATGAAAGATGTCTAAAAAGGAAGAGATATTACCTAGAAAGAAGCACTCATAACAACATCAACAGGAAAATCACTCCATTTTGTGTCAAAGGTTTTTTGAAAATTGTGTAATGATGTTGAATCCTTCATCAACACAAACATTTCTAAGCACCAATTTTTCACCCCACCGACGTTAATAGGTATTAGCCATTGCTTGAAGCGTGTGATCGAAGTGGCAGAAGTCACTGTCAGTTTCATGAAAACTGAAAGAGGATCCAAATAGGAAGAAAAAAGTATGTTGTTTAATTAGCATTTTAATGCATAAAAGCTAGGTCAGTGATCTTGCTAGTACAAATGAAAGTAATCAGCAGACAAAACCAAAAAGCTCAGAAGTCTCCATGGAATTATAACTTATTCTCGCTATTTATGCTATCAAACTATTTTCCACTCCCACAAAACACTTGCTAAATTTGCCAAACTCTACCCAATCAAGGCAAGTCACCTTTTTTGGCGGGGAAGGACCTTTATCACGCAGTGAAATTGATAGGCTTAGACTGGAGAAAGTCTGGATAGGATAGCACTGTTGATCAATAAACAACATGCAAGGGGAACACCACACACAACAAGAAAGCAGAAGAATGATGTATTTAGAATATACTTGCTTTACGAACTGAATGAAGTCATTTGATAGTGGAAATGGGCTTTGATAAAAACTGATTGTTGATATTGGGACAGGGTCTTTTACTGGTTGAGAATAGGATTAAAATGCTGATAACCACAACTGGATCCTAGTTTGTATGAATGGATAATCTAATGATGTTCTGTAGCAAGATCAGACAACCCTGGCATGTGTGCCAGCAATGGTACACCAGACTACTTTGCTTGAGATACAGGGCCAGATCTCTCATCAATGAACTGAGACACTGGCAGCTTTGCTGAGGCCAGCAGTGTGAAAGAAGGCAGAAGGTGTGCCTATCAATGCTTCCCAGGCCAGCCACCAGCCAAGCCCAAGGTGAATCCTGAGATGTTAACAGCATCACTGCGGCTTGGCTTCCTCCAAGCATATCCGGCCAAGTACTTATCTCTCACCCCCTACTGAGTTGCTGGCAGGCCAGTGTCTTTGCTGGTAGATAATGCATTTTGTTTCTGGCACTTGGTCCAAAAGAAGATGCCTACTGAAGCTCTATAATTAAGAAATTTCTCTGCAAAAATAATATAGAATTCATATTGTCTGATCATGAAAAATAACCATTGCAATCTTCAAAAATTATGATATTGATTTACAATTCATGCAAGTTGGGGAAGGGGACATTTAGCAAAACCCATTTTATTTGCTACGAGCAACTGTTTATCGGTATTCCAAAGCAAATTGCTGTCACTACTAACAAAGAGAGTGAGCATGGGGGGGGGGGGGTCTGAAGAAAACATTTTCCTGGCACTAGATCCATCACAATTTCTTTGAAGTTCTTCACAAGTGATATATTCCACTGGAAGAAAATCAGACAACTTTTGTTATGAATGGGAAAAAGGAGTGAATATTGCCTAACATCTTCTGAAAGGATTAGATAATGGCATTTTCAAAGTGAGAGGGGAGGCAGAGAAACAAAGAACAAACTATCCTTTTTTATTTCTTGGACTCTAGCAGATGAAAACTTCTGGCACAGACTTGTAAACAACATTAACAACGTGTGTTCTTGGCTTGTTTGCAAAACAAGCAAGGGGAACAGAATCGATAGCACTCTGCAAACAGGAGGAAGAAGATAGGGAACTCCAAAAAACTCTGTTCCAGTTAATGCAATTTCTTTTCAATAGAGCTTCTGCTGGGATTCACTTTCAAATGGAGCCTGGTTATTATGATTAGGGACAATGCTATGCAAACTCTCTGAATGTGCCCCAAGGCTCTTATATATAAAAAAGGAAAACATCACACTTTTATCTGAAACAGTGAAGCAGAAAAGACCTAACAGAGCTGCTTAGAATGCAAACAGTAAACTATCATACTTTGGTCACATAATGAGAAGACAAGAGTCATTGGGAAAGACAATAAGGCTAGGAAAGGATGAAGGCAGTGGGAAAACAGGAAGACCCAACATGACATGGATTGACTGTATATAAAGGAAGCCATGGTCCTGTTTTCAAGACCAAGCAAGACTGTTAACAAGAGGATGTGTTGGAGGACACTGACTCATGGAGCCTCCATAAGTCAAAAGCAACTTGATGGCATTTAAGACACACAGTATGCTAAGGAAGCTCCATGACTAAAAGCAGAGGTGGGATCCAGCAGGTTCTCACAGGTTCCCAAGAGTAGGTTACTAATTATTTGTGTGTGCCGAGAGGGGGTTACTAATTGGTGATTTTGCCACATGATTTTTGTCTTAATTATGCTCCTCCTCTCAGCAGTAGCACGCAGAACTTGAAGCAGTCTAGCAGGAGGTGCACCGGCGTGCGTGGCAGCCTGCGCCTGCATGCATTCATTTCCCACCCAAGGACTGGTGCAGTGGCTGCGTCCTTGCCACAGCCCTGCCCAGGAACGCCCCGTCCTAGGAATGCCCCGCCACGCCCCCATCATGCCCCGCCCAGTCCCATTGGCACTACGCCACAGTTTGAATCCCACCACCATGGGAACCTGTTACTAAAATTTTTGGATCCCACCACTGACTAAAAGGGAACAAGCTGGAAGGAATAAGCTCTGCTGCCCCCTTTCCACTCCCCTCAAAAAAGAAAAAAACAGTCCTTGTTTATTCCACTTCACTGTTTAAAGGTGTCTTTACTTTCAAATTGTCCATTTACAGCACTGATAACAAGCTGCTGAAAGCTAAGTCTTGTGGTGAGGAAAAAACCCAATATGATATATTAAGAATGGTCCTCTCCAGAGGTGTAGCTGGGCTAGAGTGCGCCCAGTGCGCACTCTGCCCCCCACCCCCACCCCCCGCTCCCACTTACTTTAGAAAACCAAGAAGGCTGGAGAACAGGCCTTCCTGTTCTGGTGGGAACTACATTTTCCAGGAGACCCTGGGAAATGTAGTTCCCACCAGAACAGGAAGGCCTGTTCTCCAGCCTGCTTGGTTTTCTAAAGTAAGGGGGGGCGCCGCGGAGAGGTGGGGGAAAGGGGGAGGGGCTGGTGGATTTTGCACCCCTCCACGTGACCCCAGAACTGTGTTTGTGTGCTGCCACAAGTACTCCCCACCCCCTGGGAGCTTTGCCACTGGTCCTCCTTCTCCCCTCCCTCCCTCCCTCTCTCTCTCCCTCTCTCCCCCTCCCTCTCTCTCCCCCTCCCTCCCTCCCTCTCTCCCCTCTCCCTCCCTCCCTCCCTCTCCCCCTCCCTCTCCCCCTCTCTCCCTCCCTCTCCCTCCCTCCCTCTCTCTCCCCCTCCCTCCCTCCCTCCCTCCCTCTCCCTCCCCCCCTCTCTCTCTCTGTTGTCAGTGCCAGCCAGCAAGACCTGAGTGATACTTGCCAGAGCAGGTTGACAAATTGATCCTGAGGAGGGGGCATACAGATCAGTAAGACATATACATTGAAGGCTCTAGAATGCCATCACTTGCATAAACCTGGTTTAAGATCCTGAGTAAGCAAATGGCCAGTGGTTAAATTCACAAAAAATGGGGGGGGGGGGCAATGTATCACAATCAGGTAGTCAAATTGCCCTGACAGAATAATCTTGAATCCAACAGCATGTAGTATTCCAGACTGAATTAACACCCATAGATTTAACTGTATAGCCTTCAGAATCAAAATTATTGGGACCAAACATGCATATATCTGTCTAGGCTTTCAGCAAAAACAAAAAGTATCCATGCCACATCAACCCTTCCAACACCAAGGGTGAGCCCCTATGCATCCAGCATGCTGGATTAATTTTCTAAAATACCTCTCACAATACTTTAATGTACTACTGTGCGCAAGCTGGAACTCAGTGGCTGAAAGGATAGCCCAGTATCTGCCAGACCTTTCCACATGTTTAAAAAACAAACAGGTACCTGAAAAAAAAGCTACCGTATTGAATGCATATTAAATTGACTTAGTTAAACAGTTTTCTAGACAGATAAAAACCTGATAAAGAAAGAAGTATCCATATTGTGATAGATCCCTGAATCAAAATGCTAAAAAAAAATAATGAAGTAGCATTCAGGACTTCAGCACTTTACTTTAAGATAACACTGTAAGAAGTTTGATAATCAGATTTTGAATGATACAAAAATGCTCTGTCTGTCTGCCAATTCTTAATGTGTTTCTCCACAGCAACATATGGTATAGTCATTATTTAAGGAGTGTGCATCTTCCCCATTGAAGCCAGCGCGGGAATCAGGATAGAAGCCCCATCTGCTTGCCTCTATTGACTCCTCTACCAAACCTTCAACTCTCAGCTCACTGCCGCATTCAAAATATCACAGTCTTTCTTTTTTGTTTTGTTTTTGGAATGCAAAGCAAACAACAGGAAGGTGATTTCACTTGATCCAAATCGATCTTCCAATTCTTATCAGGGAGAAGAATCAAAGGAGCAAACAGCTGTGGTGCCGCATCAGTCATGCTATGCTACGCAAGCTGCTCCTGGACCACTTTTTCCTTTCTTTGTTTAAGGAGTACTCTATTCATTGCACCTTTAAAAAAAAGAAAAACTTAGTCCACTAAGATGTATAGATGATCCTTTTTATTAGCTTGCTCTCTCACCCCCTCCCTCTCTAATACAAATAAACAGAACTCTTGGAGAATTTTTATTTCAATTAGTTTAATCCAAGCGTGTAAGCTGTAAAGGGAGATATCAAAGGGTTGCCCTGCATGGTGCCTCTTGGTAAAATAATCAGCTTTGATGTTGTTCTTTTGATAGCCCAGAGATCTCTGAGTCTTGGGTAAGAAGCAGCTCCTTTGGATTTGCTGTCATTGGACACGGTCTGGCCAATTTGGGGAAATTTCCCCTCCCCGCATCTGCGAAGGCCTATTGCTATGCAGTGACATTTATTGAGCGGTCAGTCTTTAAACGCTTCTCAAACCTGCACAATGCTGAAAATCAGACGTGAGCTGGGAAACTAAGTGGAACATTATTTAGTGTCAACATTAAAACAATGGGAACTGGTTTTCACATGGTAAAATCTCTTGCTGGGCATAACCCCCAACTTACTTTTGTGTGGTTTGGTACCTGAAATCCAAGTGCCATTATCTGCATTTGTTCTATCACTTTTAAGGCACCAAATCTTTCCAGGTTCTCTGTTGCTTGGGTAGACAGATACCCCCTAAAAAGAGGGGGAACAAAGGGGAAAAAATTCCAGGGGCACCTGGAACAAGAAACAAGGAAAGGTGCTAATGGTGGGCAACTATAAATTCAGCAGCCCCTTCACTGGGTACTGAATGATCTATTTATTTAATTTACAACAGCTGTATTCTACTCTCCTTCAAAAAAGTTCCTGGCTCTGTGCATTATTCTCCTCTCCACCATTTTAATCCTCACAGCAATCCTGCGAGGTAGGTTAAACTAAGAGAGAACAATTACACCAAGGTAAGTAAGTTAGCTTCATGACAGAGTGGGGATTTGAACCTGGCTCTCCCCGATCCTGTCCCAACTTTCTAAAGAAGTGTAACAATGTTCTAGTCACTGTTTGCTACTACTCATAGGGTGTCAAGGTTTGACATTATCAAACTGGAGGCAACCCAGGTCAGTATGCTGATCCATTCTGCACACAAGAGGTAATGGAACCCTCCAGCGGGAAACCTAAATTATAACTATGAAAGCCCTCAGACCCTACTGAATCCAGGAACCTTGGGACATACCCCTTGATTCAGGTTTCAGCTGCTCTCCAGCCTGCAATCACTTGCTGAGCCTGGACAGAATCCATCTTTAGTTGGAGAACAACTCCCCTTTCAGACCAGCTACAGAAGATGCCTCCTGCAAATTACTCCATGAAGGACTGAGGAGCCAAGCCGCTATTCGCTTGCTGTCTGCAAGCTACTGACCTGCACTATCTGAGCCTCCTGTGGCCATGTGGACAGCTCCCCTGCCATTCAGCAACTGTGTTCTTGAACCTAGTCCTAGGCCAATCCTAGGCTATCTTTTGCTGCTGGACAGCTCCTTAGCCTTGCTCACTAGCTACTCCGCTCTTCTGGTTGCAAGAACTAGACAAGGGTTGTTGAGAGGAACCATGTACACTGCCCTGAACTCTTAGGACAGTGGAATATAACTGTGAAGAAGGGAATGGGAAAGAAAATGTGTGAGGCACGTAGAACAATTACTAGTCTATTCATGAATGGGGAGAGCAGCTGTGGTTCCGTGCTAGCACACCTGCTTAGCATGCAAAAATGTCCTGGGTTCAATTCCAGGCATCTCCAGTTAAAAAGCTCAAGCAGCAGGTGATGTGAAAATATCTCAACCTGAGACCCTGCAGACCTCTGCTATTAGTCTGACTAGACCCCACAGAATATTTGATGAACCTGTAGTTTGATTCCTATTCATGAATGAATGTTTAATGAAAGTTTATTTACAGTTAACAGCTAGCAATACAACAATTCACAAAAGGCCAAATTCCAAACCTTAACAAAGAGGTAAAAAGTTAAAATATAGAATAGAACTTATTTCAATATTCCTCTAAAAGAACTGATGGTCTCCTATCCACCTGCTTTCCTGTACTTATTTGCTAACAGCAAGCCAAGAGATGTATTTTTATATAAAGTCTGGGTGGTGTGAAGTGGTTCCCAGAGAGAAATCTTTGCTGGAGGACTTGTCTTTGGTGGCCCTAGGCCCCTACTGTGGCCCATACAATTGTATTTGCAGACAGATTAACAAAACTAGTAGAGGAGAAAGAAGTTTGAATTTCAGGTCCCTATTGTAGTTGCTATTTAAAAAAAAAACTAAAACAAACCCCATGCTTTGTTATGTGAAAAATGAGGGAAAAAATTACATGAAAAGGGAATGGGGGTCCTTTGATACTCTTTTCAGAATATTTTCTCATTTGATATTTGGGTTTATATTATTTTCTTTGATTTGCTCCCTGACCTACCACATTATGTATTTTACTGGAGGTTAGATTACTGTATTGTGCTCCTTTGACGACCACTGAGAAACTTCAACAGGCCCAAAATGCTCCCTTTAGGTTGCTGTCAGCAGCTCACCACAGTGAGCCAGTGTAATATAGTCATTAAGAGCGGTGGATTCTAATCTGGAGAACCATGTTTGATTCCACATGAGAGGAGAAGAGAAAAAGAGGAGGAGGAATAGTTTGGAATTATACCCCCACTTTTTCTCCTGCAAGGAGACTGAAAGGGGCTAACAAACTCCTTTCTCTTCCTCCCCCCCACAACAGACAACTTGTGAGGTGGGTGGGGCTGAGAGAGTTCAGAGAGAACTGTGACTAGCCCAGGGTCACCCAGTGTAGGAGTGAAGAAACAAATGCGTAGGAGTGAAGAAACAAATCCAGTTCACCAGATAAGAGTCCTACCTACCTCACAAGTCATTTATAAAAATATTGAATAGTACTGGACCCCACTAATCACTTCTCTCCAGGCTGAAGAGGAGCCACTGGTGAGCACCCTTTGGGTTCAAGCAGTCAACCAATTACAAATTCAATTACAAATCATCTTCGTCTACAAGTTGTGAGTGCCAGTTTTGACCCTTAATGTTCTAAACAATGTGAATGCATGGCATTGGAAGGAATATGTTCTTCCATTTGAACAGCTTATACGCTGAGATCTGTCTTGGAAGCCTTTCTCTGGGTTCACCTGCCACACAAAGTAAGGGGGATAATGACCATGGAAAAGGATTTTTTCAATGGTGGTGTCATGTCTCTGGAATATTGATCCCTATGAGAAACATAATATTTATTTTTATTTTATTGGATTTATATCCCACCCTTCCCAACAAAAGCAAACTCAGGGTGGCATACAACACATTTAAAACAATTCACACATGCATAAAATTTTTCCAAACATATTTATCTAAAACAAATCAAGATGGCAACATAGTTGTACTCATAAGCAGCCTATAAAAAACACCCAGCCCAACTCGGATAAAAACCTTAATTACAATAATCCAAACATGGGTGAAATCAAGGGGAGGGTGGGAACATAGAGTACCAATGCACTGTTTATTGTAGGTTATTATGTTTACATTGCTAAAGTTTTGGTAGACAAAAATCTTTTTGTTCACTACATCCTGTTCATTTCTTATTTGTGTGTGTTTTAAACGTTTGTCCAACATGATTTATTTGCTGCTGTTCTTTTGAGATGTATTTTTAATTGCAATGTTGCAGCTTTTTTGTGTTTTACTGTGTATTAAAATGGAAGGGGATGCATCTTCTCCTTTTCCCTGATTTCTATGATTCTATCATTAAAAATCTTTGAGAATAGCAGTTTTCAACTCATGGGTCATGGTCCCTAAAACCTCATCTGAAGGGGTGTAAACCTCTACAAAGCTACCATTTTGCTACCCTTGGAAGGACCTGCTTCTATAGGGTGTGTATATTGAACAATGCCTTTACACCTCCTGTGTCTCCTTGCACATATGCTGAGAGGAGAGGAAGGACAGCTAAGGCAAGTTACTCAGTGGTGGAGTGGATTCCTCTATAGCTATGACCATTGGCTTGATCATCACTAAGGTACATCTCCTGAAAGTTGGCAAGACTGAATATTTTTTCCTCTTCGATGACAACCAGCAGATATAGGCAAGTCCCACATGAAGACAGAATAGCTCCATGGCAGCTAAGGTACCCAAAGCCATGAAACATATATTACTACATTGTCCAAGATACGATGGCAGGTGAGTCCAACAAATTCTGCCATTGTTACAAAAAATCCACTGGTCAAATGAAAGAAAAATCAAATTTCTCCTATCAGATAATAACCCTGAAATAACAATGAAAGTGGCTGAATTTTTAGTATATGTTACTGTATGATGGAACCTGAATTAATGTACTGTACTACTTTTGTAATTTATACTGATTTTATATGTTTCTTTGTTGTGCCATTAAAGGTAGTTGTTTGTTGTTTCTTGTTGGCTTTTATTTCTTTTCCTTGGCTCTCTTTGGCCCGTTCTGCGCAGGCCAATAAACACGGGTGTAGGACACTAATAAAACCTGGGGGGGGGGGACTTCGCACAAATCCCGCCCCTAAAATGAGTCTGCCCCATGTTATTTCCCCCAAACTGAGTCTTTTCAAAAACCACAGGTCGCAGCCGCTCACAAGCAAATGGCCGGGCAGGAGGCATTTTATTTACCTCCCTTTTCCTTTTAAAAAATTTCATAGCTTACATTTGCACAGTTACGCAGGTGCAGGTGGTTGTTTCGTGAGACGTCACCATGGCTGTGGGGGTTCATTTGTGCATGCCTGCGTAACTACGCATTGATGGGAAGTAAATTTTTTTTAAATAGATGTGTCTCCATGTAAAGGCGCAACAGAAACCTGGATTGTTTCAGTGGGCTGCCTGCACAGATGCAAGTGAATGCAAAAACGGGAATACAGGTTCCTTCATCCCGACTGTAACCCGTTATATGTTTGCTGTATGGAAGAGGCCTCAGTCTGTTACCCACAGTTCTGGCCAGGACATTGGTAATTATAACTGTGTCCTCTTCCTGTCACATGAGTAGAGTTACCAATGTCAAAGTGAGGCCTGGATTGTTCCCAAAATTGTAACTGATCTCCAGAATACAGTTAGTGGGTATAGTGGCTAAGACAGTGGTGGGATCCAAAAATTTTAGTAACAAGTTCCCATGGTGGTGGGATTCAAACTGTGGCGTAGCACCACTGGGGCTGGGCAGGGCACGATGGGGGTGTGGCATTCCTGGGCGAGGCTGTGGCAAGGGCGCAGCCGCTGCGCCGGTCCTTGGGTGGGAAATGAATGCACGCAGGTGCAGACTGCCACGCACGCCGGTGCACCTCCTGCTAGACTGCTTCAAATTCTGCGCGCTACTGCTGAGAGGAGGGGCGTAACTAAGGCAAAAATCACGTGGCAAAATCACCAATTAGTAACCCCCTCTCGGCACACACAAATAATTAGTAAACTACTCTCGGGAACCTGTGAGAACCTGCTGGATCCCACCTCTGGGCTAAGAGCAGTGGACTCTAATCAGGAGAACCAGGTTTGTTTCTCCACTCCTACACATGAATCCTGCTAGGTGATCTTGGGCCAATCACAGTTCTTTCAAAACTCTCTCAGTCCCACCTATAACACAAGGGGTCTGTTATGGGGAGATGAAGGGAAAGAGTTTGCAAGCCACTTTGAGACTCCTTACAGTTGAGAAAAGCAAGGTATAAATCCAAACTCTTCTTTTTCAGTTCTCAAGGAGAAAATAGCAACTTTGGAACAGCATCACTTGTTCACTTCCCCAAACTCCACCCCCCAGGCACTGCCACAAATCTCCAGGAAGTTTTGAAGCCAAGCCCAGCACATAATTATGATGTCATGTGATTTGTTGCAGTTCAGTGGGTCTGGAGAGACTGAAAATCACTGTTCTGGAAGACGTTCATGCTGAGTCTTTGGCAGAATTTTCCAATGAAAAATTCCAAAGCTGCTAAGTAGCCATGAGGAAAAACTCCCTTGATTGTGTTGCCATCTATATAGTAATACTAAATATCCAGTGCTATGCTAAGTTTTAATGTGTTTTTACAAGCCCAGGATTAAATGAAAACATATATTATGCAGATTTACAAAAATAAGATTTTAGAGAAGATGCTCCCAAAGGACCAGAAGTTCTTTGGTATTACAAATCACTGCCATAGCTCTGGTGTCTTCTCACTGAAATGAGCCTACATGCATTTAGGCTTGCTCACTGGTAGCTAATCTGAGCAATAATAATAAGATGACCCTGAGCAAGAATTTAAGGACATTTAAGGAAAAGAAGCCCTGAATGTAGAAAACCACACTGTCAGAGAGAAAAGCACCTTTACATGGTACTAACACAAGTGAAAGGAAACTGATGTATGTCAGTACCTTCATGGAGAGTTTCTAGCAAATGTATTTTAAGAAACTAGGAACCTGCTCTCTGGACAGTCACTCTTATGGATCTCTATGGAACCCTTCTACCCACCCAGCTACTGGAAGGAGTTAGGAGGCCTCTGACAAATGTAGTGGAAACTGCAGCAGCAGCCTACTTAAGGCATTGGAGATCTCCTTCCTCCACCTTCATTTCAACCCTCTATGATTTTCACTGCACGGTAGCACCCAGTTTCTGACATCCACCTGAACAGTGAAAATGACTCTTCTAGCTCACTATAAGATGGTAGCTGTTCTTATGAGCCCTGCACCTTATAACAAGCATGGGCCCACAAAAGATGACATAGAGGGCATGGAAGCATGTCATGCATTTGCTACATGTATGTTTTATTATGTGGTTAGTTTTTGGAAGCTTGATGTGCCTGTAAGCTTGATGTGCATGGCCAACATCACACAGGGGCTGGAGGGGAGGTTTGGATAGTAGCAATTCAGTTAGCAAAATTCTCAGGCGGTGGTGACTTGGGGGAAGCCAACTCTATAATTCCGCGTTCGGCGGAGGCCAATTTGCTGGTGGTCCCCAGCCCCTGGATGATGCAGCTGGCCCCTGCCTGGTGGAACACTTTACCATCAGCTATCCGGGCCCTGCGGGACCTTGGAGAGTTCCGCAGGGCCTGCAAGACCGAATTGTTCCGCCGGGCGTTTGGAGAGGCCGGCCGCTGATGTGCGCCCCCTTCCTCTTTCTCCCCCCGTTTACACTCTGGGCCCTTAATTTTTGTGGGGCCCTCAGCTCTCTGGGTTTGTTTTCTTTCCAGGGTGGGTTTATTACATTTTATGAAGTTATGCTGGACGCCGCTGTAATTTTGTTAATTTCGCTGTTTTAATTGGGTTTTAATGTAATTGATTGTTATTATGTTGTTCACTGCCCAGAGCCCTTCGGGGGAGGGGCGGTATAGAAAATTTAATAATAAATAAATAAATAAATAAATAAATTTCCATGCCAGCATTGTCCAGTTTCTGGAAATGTCATGCCAGTGTGAAAAGGATTACAGAAGGGCTCCTCCCTCAGGCACTACCGAGTTTCCAGTCATGGGGAAAAGATGAACTGCAGTGGGACCCATCCTGTCAGCTTACCACGAGACCTGATTTGCTGTGCAAGCATACGAACAATCTTGGCAACACCTATTGACTCTCAGTGAGTAATTCCCCCTTTACCCAGGATTCCAACTGGATTCCACTGGGGAACAGAAGGAGTTGGACTTTTAACCTAGAAGTCCAAATACTTTCCCATGATGTAGCCATAATTTAAGAAAATTTCTTTTTCTATAAAGAATAATACTATCAGAATACAGTCTGGGGTACATTGGTATATTTGCTTCTGGATTAAATCATAAAGATATGAATACATTTCTTTATTTCAAATAATCCAATGACCCAGTGGTTTGGGAAACTGTAAATCTCACTAATATGTGTGCTTAAAGTGCTATCAAGTTGCAGTCAACTTATGCCAACCCCAGCAAGCGGTTTTCAAGGAGAAGCAAAGATGTTCATCATTGCTTTCTTCTGCAGAGCCTTCCTTGGGTGGTCTCCTTTCCAAGTACTGACTCTGCTTAGCTTCCAAGATGTGACAAGTTATGGCCATACCATGCTACCTTCCCTCCCTTCACTGTAATGCCACCCTCTAATTCCACCCCTGCATTGAAGCCACTGCAGCCAAAATTTTTGCCACAACTGAAATGACCAGAACTTTGCAGTGCTTGCTATAGTTTTTTGCAGATATGAGTCATTTCTCCTGAATAGAGCATTTCCATGGATGGAAGGGTTTCTATCCAAAAAGCTTTCTCGTCTCTCCCTCTTGCTGCCACCCAAAACACACGCCAATATGCTGCTTTCAAGTACAGCATTGGGGAACTGCAGCAGGAGAAAAGAGAGGGGAAATCATACTCCAAGGGAAGAAATTCTTCAATCTGTGGAAATGTGCTGATGGATCCAAGCCATAGGATCACAGTACACTGATTAAAATCTTTAAAATGCCACTATTGTTCAACTCCTCCTATGCACGGCTCACTTGGAAAAATCACATTGCAGTCAGTAAAACTTACTTCTAAGGAACCCTGCTTAGCATCAGGCTGTAATCTTTCTGTTCACGCCACCCTGTTAAGCAAAAGGATGACTGAAGAGCTTTAATTCGGAATTTCCCTCTTTTGTAATCCACACACTAGTCCTGGAACTATTTTGACATTGTTTTTTGTGTGTGGTATGCCTGGTACAACTGATAAGAAAACTGTAAAGGTCAGGCCTAGATTAGGAAAGTAAAATGCATTTCCTTTGTGGTAAGAATTGTTAGGGCACCCACCTATCCTGTGAATATCTGGTAGATATTACCATAATAGTTTTAAAAAGCCTCTCAGCAAATTGATTTGTTTTCTTGCATCAAATCTGGAGATTATTTCTCATGACTAGAGATAGAAAGAGAAAGCTGACCTTCAGGTGTGCTCTCCCTTGATGGACAACTTGTATGGCTCATTTCCCGGGCATTGCCAGGGAAACTGCTTTTTGCACATACCGCTGAACTGCAAAGAATTCAAATGGGATGCCTGATGAGCGTATCCATGAATAGCCAGGAAGTTTTAATCTGGTTTTGAGTTAAACTAGAATATGTCATACGTATGGAGGGTCATTTGAGCCAAAAAGGATTTGCTTCTCTGAGTTGCCTGACAGATTGGAGCTGCAACAATAGCATTCTCCGGATAGCTCCTGTTTACCCAGGGAAATCTAGCTCTGTCAAGGGGATAATGCAAAATAAAATGCTTTCAATCACCAACTACATTGCACTTTTTCAATTTTAGGCTGCTGTTTCTGTTAGGCATGAGATTTCTGTTCTATTTATGTGACCATCTGAACCCATCAATCCAGATTATAATTGCTCACCTTTCATTATGCCAAACAGTCTGATCCGGTGCATATCTACTCTGAAGTAATTCTGTGTTCAGTGTCAACAAAATAGTCCCAGGCAAATAGGAATAAAATGGCAACCTTAGTATATAAGGAACACAACTGCATCTAGGACCAATATTTTTACTAGCTACTTGAAAGATCCACATCCTCTTTCATCCAATGAGCTGAGGGACTCCCATCCTCTCTTTTATACACACAACAACTCTGTGAGATAGATCACTGAAAGTGAATGATTGGCCTAAGGCAGGGGTAGGGAACCTGCGGCTCGAGAGCCGCATGCGGCTCTTCTGCCCTTGCACTGTGGCTCCACGAGCCGAGCCGCCAGCCCCATCCTTGCCTGCCCTGCAGGCAACAGGGCGGGCGCACCAACTGCCCGTGGTCGGCTGGGCTGCGCCGCGGGCTTCCCCTCTCGCCTGCCCTGTTGGAGCGGGGCAGGCGCTTTCCCGGCGGCCGGTGAGATCAAGCTGCCGGCTTCATCCTTGCCCGCCCTGCAGGCAGCAGGGCAGGCGCATCCATGCGCTTCTCAGAATGAGCGGAGTAAAAGGTAAAAAAACCCTATATGTATAGTGTTACCTTTATTTTAAATGTCAAAAATTATTTGCGGCTCCAAGTGTTTTCTTTTCCCATGGAAAACGGGTCCAAATGGCTCTTTGAGTGTTAAAGGTTCCCTATCCCTGGCCTAAGGTCACCCAGTAAATTTTATGCACATTTGAATTCGGCCTCTAGTCCAACACTCTAACTAGTGGCAGGAGTAGACATGCACATGAAACCGTACAGCATGACCTATTCATATATCTGATTGTTTGTTTAGATTTATAGCTTGCCCTCCTGAAGGCATGACACGGGTAACAGTTTAAAGCAAAAACATCTATTAAGCCTCTGTGCTCTCACTCATTTGGTCATCCATCCTGCTTCTAAATCAGCCCACAAATTGCCTTCAGCTGTCTCTTGGGAAAGCCTCTCTCTCCAGTGCACACATTTAAATTAATATAAGACACGCACACTGGCATGGCCTGAAGGGTTATAGCCATTTCCATTTCTTCCGACTGATGTGGCTCTCCCCTGGGCAAGCTTTCTCTACACAAAGGCCATTTCCCCTCTTTATCCTCCCCTCTTATGAGGGGGGTTGTGGCTGCTCCAAGACTTTTATATCTACCCATCCTCTCTACTCCAGGTCTTCCCTCAGTCAGCTTATACACAATACCACCATTCGACTGACAGTCATGTACATCTACGAGAATGAAAGCCTATGTCTGCATAGCTGCATTGTTAATTACCCACCATTCCCATTCAGCTCCCTCCCTCCTTCCTTGGTGCCAAACCCATCTGAATTGGTGAGCTCATTTTCTCCCTCCCCCCTCTTTTCTCTCCCTCTGTTCCCCTCTTTACCCCACTGTTAGCTTCAATGGACTCCTGCAGTTACTCAGGCGGACAGCATTCTGTTGCCAGGCAACTCTCAGAAAAGGGAGCAAATGCCACCGACTGCCAAGACAGAGCAGGCCCGTCTGCTCCAGGAAGGCTGTGGCCTAATTTTTGTCTCCCCTGAATGAGGTACAAAAGGAAACGTCTTTGACATGGCTGGTGAAGAGTGCTCAATTATTTGCACTATTATTTTGTTGCTTGGCTTCTTCTCTCCTGTCCTCCTGACTAGAGTATCTCATTCCAACTCCAAGGCCCCCTGAAGTCACGCACACCTAATCCACTTGCCTGGACCTTGCAAACGGGTTCCAGTTTGGGGATGGCAATTTCCTGAAATGATGACACATATAATTAGCCCTTCTGAAGAGGAGGCTGCATGAAAATGATAGTTTGTTTTGCGTTTGTTTTAATTTCACCACTACCCCAATACTTTTCTGCTTTCTGTCATTCACGGGGCAATCCTATGCAGTTACCCCACGGGCTTAGACTGGAGTAGTTATGCATACCATTACACAGTGAGAAGACTTCTTGGAATAAAACCCTCTTTTCCTTTTGCAGACAATGGGCTTTTTTCACTCGCTCCGAACCTTCCATTTTGAATCTGATTCCAATTTTGTCAA
Organism: Sphaerodactylus townsendi; assembly: GCF_021028975.2. Classification (NCBI taxonomy): domain Eukaryota; kingdom Metazoa; phylum Chordata; class Lepidosauria; order Squamata; family Sphaerodactylidae; genus Sphaerodactylus; species Sphaerodactylus townsendi. The sequence continues at coordinate 50,895,892 of NC_059426.1, forward strand.
GTAAAAGGGATGAATTACTGTTGATTTTTGGTTTGAATGCCACATCCAGTGAACCCTCATTTTCCTTTGAGGCAGGAATAACAACATAACAAGGCTTAAATTATCTCAGATCTGCACAAATTATATCTTCTGTGCACAATTTCACTACGAGTAAATGCCATGATCCATATATTTAGTCTTTTGAAGAGGGAAGGATAACAAGTACTTTTCTTAGACTGCAATTCAAAGCACGTTTACTTCGTAGGAAGGGCCAAGCTAGGTGAGATGTAGCAGATGTGTGAGCAATCTCCTGGTGACAGCATTTTTTCCCCCTGAAATATACCCAAGAGAACAAGGGGGACTGCAAATTCTGTTGGAGTAGCAATGGGAAGAAGTGTGTTTAACATTTTCTCCATGGACCACTTTTCCTTTCTGCATCAAAACTGCTCTACTCAGCTGCTTCCGACTGACTCAAGAAAAGAGATGGGATGTCTGCATCTGCAGTCCTACTCTTTTTGTATTATCGTCGTTACTTTGTTTGCGGGTTTTAATTTTGTGAGGCAGCCTGTATTTTTACTGTTTGTATTATAACTTTCAAATTCGCTGGCTGCCTTGGAGGCAATATTTACCAAAAGAAGGGATCAAACTACTTTAACAAACAAATAAAGCTGGCACTCCACGACAGCAAAACACCTAAAGGATGGAAAATATCATTCTTGTTTGGAATGCTCAAACGGATAACCCCACATCACCCATTTCAATAGTTGCAGCTGGTGCTGTTTCAAGATGCTGTAATGCTTCTGTAAGTTTTGTAACAAAAATAGGGGGTTTCCAGAGCAGCCTAAAAGTTCCAGCTCCTCAGACAGATGCTCCAGATGATTATATTATATATGCCAATGGCCTTCCTATTATTTTAAAGATGACACTGAAAATGTAGCGCTGCCAGCCCACAAGTGAAATAATAGTCCAGTGTACACACAGCTGTCTTCAAAGAGAAATAGACTAATCCTAGTGCATTTCCTTTCCTCAACCGGTATATAAAGAGGAGCCTGAGGGGATTAGAGAAAAACTGGGTAGTATTTGTTCATTTCCCTCCATCTCTGGTTCTCTTGCTGCTGGAAAAGGAAATGGGGTAAGAGGGCAGGATTCTCGTCAATTTCCTTTTGCCAATATGCTGGAAGCTATATTCAGTCCTCTGTGACACCTGTGCCATTTCACAGGCTTTACGGATGTTTCTTTTGAGCACAAGAACATCAGCATGGCTTTTTTCTGAGAATGAAAATTCAGTTAGGAAAAAGTGTTGCTAAATGTCATTGCACAGGACTTCATGACTCTTGGCTGCCAGTGCCCTGCAAATGCTAACAGGGCCAGTGTCAGGGGTCAGTGTCTCTGGGCAGCTGCCCTAGAGGGGACCTCTGACTGATAGGCTTAAAGGGGCACAAAAGAGTCACACTCCACTGCTCCCTTATGCACTAACTCCACAGAAAAAGAGAGAACATCCCTAAGGCTGCTGTGACATGGGGTCCTTTGGAGTGTTCTTCCATTTCCTGTGGGAGAAGCACACTAGGAGCCTTGGGAGAACTTCTTTAGGCCCTGCCTATACTGAGATGGCTTGAAGAAATGAAAAGAGTCATGTTCCACAGTTTCAACCAGGTGCCCCTTCCAGTAGGAAATCCAGAGGTGGCAGCTAAGTACAGTTCTTTCACACTCCTTTCAACTCAGTCAGTTGGGTAGGGCTTATAGGACTGCAAAGAGTTCTGAGTGCTTCTGGATTTCCTACCAGTGTGATGATATGGTAAGAGTGTTGGACTCAGCACTGGGTTCAAATCTTAATCTTGCCACAAAACTTGCTGGATTGCCTTGAACCAGCACAACTTGCCCTAAACTATCAAACATAGTTTTTGTGAGGATAAACATGAGGTAGACAGAATCATGTACAATACCCAGGGCATCTTGAGGTCTAGCATGGCATAGTGATTAGAATTGTGGACTAGGACCTGGGACTGAATCCACCACTCTCCTATGAAAGCCTGCCAGATGACCTTGGACTCATCACAATCTCCCAGTCTCACTTATAAAGAGTAAGTGGAAGAGGGGGAATGATGGGAAAATCCATTTTGGTCCACTGTATAGAAATCAAATAATTACATAATCAGAAGCTGAAGATGGGGGAGCTCTATTCTCTCTGCCAAAACATGGCCAGGAGCTGATTGCTGTATAGACCATACATTCTGAATATCAAAAATTAGAATAAAGCTGAAGAAAAACACCAAAACATGAACAGTGCCGTCAAAACCAGCCAGAAAGACTGATTGCTTTGCACTCCACATATACAGATTCTGGTGGAAAGACTTAAGCAAGGAGATCAGACTGTACTGCTTGATGTTCAGAATGCAAAAGATACACAGATTGAGAGCAAGACTATATTTCAGCTAATGCATGGTCCCATATCCATGTTTCCAAAGATGATGGGAATACAAGATGAATCTGAAAAGAGAGTTCAGGAAGAAATGGAGCATACCTCCACCTGGACTGTAAATGTATTTTGCGCCAAACAGTTGCACTTCTATTTGTGAGGATTGCCCAGAGAAACATAACTAAAATGATTACATGTGCTTGAAGCAGTGCAGCAGCTTGCTCTTAGGGAGCTGAAAGGCCTACATGGGTCATAGAGTGATGTTTAGCTTGTTCAATATGGCAATGATGACCTGTCAAGAGATGAGGTCACAGTAGACCAGGGTCTGGGCTAAGTGTACTTGGTTCATTTCCTTAAAATGATTTTTCTTTCTTTCTTTTTTGCATGCTACCACTATAGCAATTGCTGTAGTCAACAAAGCACTAAAGAACTTATAGATTAAGAGCAAAGAGTTAAGAATAAAGCAGGGTAATTATTTTTTGTTTTTTGCTTTTTTTTGAAGCTGCAGAGGTTTAGATTCTGCAAGCTGTGCGCAAAAGCCTGAATATGCCCTTTTGACCTTGGAAACTATCACCTTGGCTCTCTTGAAGAAAATCTGTTGCTTGAATCCATCTTGAAGCAATGATATCATTTCTCTGCAGTTCCTCCTCAGCAGCAGCCATGGCCAAAGGAGATGAAAAAGCCCAGAGGTCAAATAATGGACAAGAAGATATAACAGGCTATCTACCGCCTCCTCTTTCCCCTACTGAATGTTTGGATTTTGCAGCTATTCTTGTGGAAAATACAGCCTGAGGCAACTTAATGAAAGCTTAGAAATCAGCAAGATTTGCTTCAAGATATTTTTTAAACTACAGGTGGGTGCATCACAGATTTGGAGCATTCCATGCCGTACAAAGTCACAAAGGACACTGGGATACATGGTTCCATTCACATAGTGCTTTAATGGCACCCCTGCAAATATTGCCACCCAAAATAAGCACATAGTAAAGATAGCCCTAGTTTGTTATGAATAGATATAGCGGTAGCCACTAATACCCCAGATCCTCAGAAGATGGCCCAGGACATGTTCAGGTAAACCATGGCTTCTTGTATATCCTCTTTCTGGTATCCCAATGGAAGTCTGAGAGGAAAATCAGTCAGGGAAATGAACAGGACAAAACAAAAGGAGAGAAAGCCTTTTCTGCTATATCATTCTTTAAATTGAACAAAATACTTCAAGGGGAGAAATGTAAATGAGATTCAAGTCTAATAGTGCAGGTCTGAACAATGTTACACCCTTCTAACCCCATTGGCTTCAATAGACTTAAAAGGGACAGACACTACTTAAGATATATAATTAGATTGTCAAGTATCGCTAGATTCCTTGTGGCCCATGGGATTTCAAAAGTGGAACTCAAAGCCCAGACATGAACATTCCATATCAAACCCTGATCTCTTTCAAATAGAATTTAACAACAGCTGTTCTTTCTGTCTCAGGCTCATGGCTCTAACTTGGACGTAGACACTGTCAGGCACTGTGGGCTTGCCCTAAAGCCACACAATCTGCTAAAGAAGTCCATACAACTTTGAATAGGTAGAGAGATAAGGAAGGTAGGGGAAAGGCCAGAGAGTTATGTGTTCATTCTTCCTCAAAAGACTCCAAGACCCCAGCCCTTCCTTCTTGCTCCAGCAAACAGGGCTTCTACAGGAAGGAATCGGTCAACACTTCTAGATATTATCAAAAAGCAAATAAACCCAAGAAACAAAGGCACCTTACAACTGAGGTTTCCATAGCCATGACAGAGTTATTAAGCCTCCCTACACACACACACACCTCCACCACAGTAGGGCCCTAATAGCATTTGCATGCTTAAATTATATCACACTTGATTCATTCACGTTTTGCCATAATATTTTTAGTATGTGTTTTATTTCTTGCAATAGGTTTGGCTTTCCCAGATACAAGCTACATGTTACAGGATGATGCACTTGAATCCCTGGCAATGGAGGAAAGTATGTGATGTCATTGCACCACCATGTCCTTGCTTCTCATCCACTACTACCCTTCCTAGCAGTAGTTACCAAAGGAGCCCATTTCATATAGTTTCTGCTTTTGATTAGCTGCTAGCATAGTGTAGTGGTTAAGAGTGGTGGACTCTAATCTGGAGGAACAGGTTTGATCCCCCACTCCTCCATATGAGTGGCAGGTTCTAATGTGAGCTGAGTTTGTTTCCCCTCTCCTACACATGAAGACAGCTAGGTGACCTTGAGCTAGTCACAGTTCTCCCTCAGCCCCATCTACCTCACCAGGTGTCTGTTGTAGGAATAGGAAGGAAAGGAGTTTGTAAACTGCTTTCAGACTTCTTATGACCAAGAAAAGTGGAGTATAAATCGAAACTCTTCTTCTTCTTGATATCCTAGCAGTTTTGGCAGATCAGAGCTGTCAGCAAAGGCAACGATTGTAAAACTCACCATGTATATGACTTCACAATATAATGTTTACTGAAAGGATTTGCATTCTGCTGAAGGATTTGCATTCTGCTGCTATCACATGATTGCATAAACGGTGAGCTCTTGATCTGATTACCTGGGATGGTAATGGTGAAAATTCCTCTGAAGCAATGCTTCAACAGGCCATGCACCTGTGCAATAGCTATAGAGCTATAGCTATAGAGCCTGGTCTAGCCTTGGTAATAGTGGCATGTTTCCAACCAGGGAGTTACTCCAATCAAATGAGGAACCCCTCAGGAACAAAATCGCAGAGGGTTCCGTGAGCTGCAGAAATGGGGCAAATCTGATTCCTTGCAGTCCATGGAAGGTTGAATACATGCGAGTAACAACTAAAAGTGCAATGCTATGAATACTTTCCAGGGAGTAAACCCAATTTAACAGACCTGAGTGGACCTGCTAAGGATTGCTCTCTAAATTTTCTCAGTTACCAGAGAAGAGCCATGTATCACTGGCGTCATGTTTGGAATACTAAAATGGCTTAGTTGCCAAATATGAAATTTATTTTTCTGTTGTTGTTTTTGAAAAAGAAGGTTTAATGCAGTGCTTTAAAGCAATTTATTGAAACACTAATATCCCATTCACCACCACCCCCAAAAGAGACCTAGAACAACTTACAAAAAATTCATCCAAATACAAATATCTAAAATCTAATGTCATAATCACAGACCAAACACACCTCTATAGTTCACAACTATGTATCGGTATGAGTGGCAAAGAAGCAGATTCATATCTTGAGGGTGCTGCAGCACCCAGGCTGTTGTTGAATAAAAAGGTGGCAGAAGTGGCCAGGGTTCACCAGCCTTTGGTCCTTCCTGGGACCAAGTGGGAAAGTTCTTGCATTGTGGACCATACTCTGGTAACATCTATATTAGATTACTACAATGAGCTCAATGTAGGGCTGCCCTTGAAGACTGTCCAGAGGTTACAGTTAGTACAGAATGCTGTGACCAGTATTGAACCAGAATATGTCATAGGGACCATCACCCCAGTCTTGTACCATCTACACTGGCCCCCAATATATTTGTAGACCCAATTCAAGGTGTTGGAATTGATCATTAAAGCCTTATGAGGGATCACATGCCCTTCCCCTCCACACACATATACATTTATACTCACTCACTCACTCACTCACTCACTCACTCACTCACTCACTCACTCTGTATCTCTGCCGCCATTGCAAAAGAAGAGAAGAGAAAGACTTGTTTTAAAACAGAATATTGCCTAAAATAAAGTATTAAAAGCCCTTCCATCCATCAGGGATGGCAGAAGTAGAGTCGGGGAGGTAGGGTGGAGCCAAAAAGAAAGACCCCTGCTTATACCATTCCTTGAAAAAACCCTCTCTGTTGTTACTTTATATCAAAAGATCAATCTCTCGATTTCTCAATAGAGATGCAGGAAGAAGCCAGCAGCATGGAGGGAGCAAAGGGAACCTGGCAACTGAGGCTGTGTTGTGCTGAGGCTTTGATAGTGGAGGAGAGACTGAACACAGATGTTAGACAGAGATGCGGGGGGGGGGGACATGTATATGAGAGATCAACCAATCTATACATATGAGAGATTGATCTCTTGATCAGTGCACTTAGGGAAGCAAGAAGGAGTCAACAGCATGAGGGGGGTGAGGTGGAAGGCATGCAAAGCGCTGTGAGGGAGTTGGAAAGCTGGCCATGGGTAGAGAGCAAAGCTGTGCCCATGGAAAATCTATCCCGCTCTGGCAGCGAAGCAAGATTCAAATTGTGTTATAAATGGTTTTGCTTACTGCAAGGAGAGTGGAAAGTGAAAGTGGGGCTCCAGAAAATATGTCTGTACAAGAAATCTTGCTGTGGCAAACACTGGCCTCCTCTACCCAGCAAAGACTTTGTGCATAATCGGCCATCAACTCTTTTCTTAGGTAAACTTAAAGCAAATCCCTACATCCCAGGCAAACTGATATACTAGAACTCTCCTCTAGGAGAAGTCTTTATCCTGGTTTATTAAGCCTTCACAACTGGTTTATTAAGCCCTTCAACAAACTCCACCAGTATACAGTGTCTGTGTATGACTGTTTAAACTCAGCACTCAGGCTCATACCAGTAGAATCAGCCAATCTCTCTGGGCTGTTCTATTCCTCTCAGAATTCAGTTTTCAATTAGTTATAACAGACAGCATTGAGCTGCTGTTAACAGTAGAAAGGATTCCAACCTAAAGTCCTCTAGACTAGAATGTCTGACAGGGAGAAATTCTTCTCCTCCCTCTGCATCACTCTGTTACTTGCCCAGTCAGGGTGGAGGAGGCCACAGCCAATCATGAGGTTCTTCAGTTCCTAAGCTTTTGCTGCTCCACTCTGAAGGTAAACAGTCAGTTTGCTTTGTCAGAATTGCATTTTAAAATTACATTTTCTTTGCAACCCATCACATGGGACATCTCAGTTATGGCACAAAACTTTGGAACATTGTTCTTGCTTTTGGCATTTTCCCAATAACTTTTATTGGCCATCCTCCCTGGTTGTGGTGCTATATGTGCGTATAAATTTTTAATAAAATATATGCCTACTCTTTATTTTAAATGTTGTCTTAATATTGAATTTTTTAAAACATTGGGGGCCTATTTGGGTGAAAAGGCAGCATATCCAAAGGATTGGTGCCATGACATAAAAAAAACAAAAACAAGAGAGGGCTAAGGATGACGTAACACCCCTATGAGAATATACAGCAAACAAGACCTAAAGTGAGGAGCATAATTGGCGTTTGGCTTTATCCCAGATATGTTATCCTTTAGATATATGAGTCCTGGGCCATGAAGGGTTTTAAAGCCAAGAACCAACTGTAGGTAAAACCAGCAACAGGAAGTTAAATTCCGCACACATTTACACAATATGCACAAAATCACAGCTTTGTGCTTTGTTTTTTTACTCACAATAACTTCCACTCCTTCCCACCCATACCAGTAACTGCACAAAAGATTCAAGCCATACTTTCCACTGAAGTTGTGCCATCTATCCTTTCCTCATCTTTATTTATTTGGCTAATCAGTACAACAGGATGGTTAAAAGATAACTAACCAGACTTGGGTGATCTTAGGGTTTTTAAAAGAGATTTTTGAAGGGAAAATGGTTAACTTTAGGTATAATCATTTACAATCAGTACCATACAAAAATAATTTGTAATAACGCAGCAGCTACACAATTAAAGAATGTATGTTAATGGATAAATCAAATCCCTATTCTTCATGGTTTCATGTATAATCAGAGGAACAATTCTCTTTTTATAGACGTGATTATGTAGCAACAGATCAGAGCAATCACATGGAGCATCATTTCTAAGACTATCTCAGACACACATTTTTAGAAGCATAGTGAGCTAAAGGTCACTGTTAAGGGGAAAAAACAAAGCACAGAGTCCATTCCAAAGGCTAAGGGGTTGGTTAGCAAAAGAAGCCTTTCAAATGACATTTCAACGGCCTTTGCGATGTGGGAAAACAGAATGAGCAATACTACTCATGTAGGTCAATGAATGACTGAACCTCATTAAACTGGTTTGTGTTGAAGGTTTTTTCCCCTCAGGTTCAGGAAAAAACAAGATGATGTGGTCAGTCTTCAGTAAACATTCAGTAATACAACTTCAGCCAGCATACAAAGACTTTACCTTAGGATGAGAGGAGAGGTTTGCTTGTGTTAGCAGCCTTGACACCAGCAAACTACCTGGGGAATATGTAGAGGTCTGTGTGCTGATTGCTTCTAGCCCAAAGAAACTATCAGAGTCAGGATGGATGCAACAATAACACATAAACAGCAATGATAGCACACGCCGTTGCATTGCTACCTTTTTCTTTGAACTTCCTCCAGTTTCTGTTTTGGAAATGTTGTTCATAAAGAAGCTACAAGCTGAAAGCATACATAACTCAGATATTTCTGAAGGGTAAAGGGTCTTTAGTAAACAGCAGCATAGTGTGTTACTAGTAGGCAGTCTCCATTTTGATTGGAAACATTAGCTGGACACGGGGTGCGGGGTGGGGGTAACTGGAATCAATAACCTAGGTATACCAGGATAGTCCTGAGTGAAAACTCTCAGACTCTCAAACCTGGGTGAAAACTCTCAAATGTCTTGAAATGAGACAGAAAAGCATTATATGAATCATCAATAAAGTCCATTTTCAGCAAAAATAAATAAATAAATAACAGTATAAAAATTAAGCCCATAATGCATACCTAATTATTTTTTGAGTAGTGCAGAGTTCTAAATAGCATTGACATACTGTAAAATGTCACCAGATGTAGAGCCTGAACCTGTTAACATGCACACATACACAGGTACATACACCAGCTGCTGCTTGGGAGTGACATATGGGCACAGATGCTGTCGTCACGGCAGTGCATCCCTGACACAGAGGCTCACGCCAGTACCAAAAGGGGTGTTCCTGGAGTGGAGCTGACGTCAGTCAGCTCCCTGAACCCTTTCAAGTTGGGAACACCCAAATTTTCCAGCACAAAGTTACAACAGCAAAAATCATGGTGCAGCCCACAGAGCTACATTATCAGACTGACAAAAAAGACCCTCCATTATTACAGTCTCCATGGCCTCAATTGGCCCTGGAAGCTAACCAAGCATCTAGCCAGTGGGGCAGCAGCAGATGCCAGCCCAGCTCACTGAGCAACTGCCAATAGCAGGGCCCCTCACCCTTCCCAATTAATTACTAGTAAAAATCCCAGGGTTAAATACATACTTTAAGATGGTTTGAAAGTGGGTGTAGGAGTACTAAATGTTCTTTAGTCTTAATTATACTAGGTACAGATTTAATCCCGATATCTCCTTAGTGGTTTACTTGAAAAGACAAAAGTCAAAATACAAACAACTTCTCAGCCAGAAGAAACCAGAAACTACAGTTGCCGCCTGTGGCCAGCTCAGAGATCCCGCTAAAATCGAGAACTCCACTTTGTTTTTGCAACTTGCTGCTGAGTTCACTAGGAGGGGGCCCCATCCTGACATTATCATTCTTCAAGTAACATGGGAAAGGTACTTCAGGGAACCCTATGGCAGTGCTGATATGAACAACCACTCAAGTTCCACCCCGTGGATGAGAGCCTCATTCATTTGCCAGGAGCCAGGCTGGTGAAAGGAATCTGAAGCTGCAGGCAGTCACTAGGCAGAAGGAGAGCAGCACCCAGAAGCAGCTCATGCAGCCCACCATCCTGGGCATGGATGGTGGGTCCAGGGAGCCTGCTGAAGCTGCTACAGTCAAACACTCCAGTGCTGCATACACACAGCGCCTGTGCCTTTCTTCTGGCATGCCAGCACTGGGGGCTTAGAGGGTACTCAGTGAGGAGCTGCCCCCTGTACCCTGCTGCCTGGCCACCACCCGGAGAAGGGAAGCCAGCTACCTAGGACCATGTGATGAAGCAGTCCAGGCAGCTACTTCTCCTCCTCATTCATCACACTCCCTTCTTCCCTGATGGACATCTCCCAGACTCTGACCTCATTGGCTCTGGCGTCTCTTAGGCTCCATTAGCAGCTCAGGCAGAGGAGGGCTTTGCCCAGAATCAGAGCGCAGGAGGCCCTGTGAAAGAGGCAGAAGTAGAGTGCAATGGGAAAGGCAACCCACTGCTCTTTCAGTCACCACCTGCCAGGATAGGCCAGGCCACGTGGGGGCTCCCAGAGCCCAACTTGGTGGTGGTGAATCCAGGTGTTCCTCTGTTATAAATGGACGGGCTTGCAAAGAGGCAACTCAGATGCCCACAGTCAAATGACACTCGGGGGATGAGCCCCAGCCTGCCCCACCCTAGCTATGCGATGCTAGCATCTCCAGTGGAACATCAAGACTGGATAAACAAGGGCATTGCTTGGCTAAAGAGGAAACCAGATTTAAAGAGGGTCGCTTGACAATAGACCAATGTATGATACTCAGTCATCTGACTGCAAAAATATTCTAGCAGTTCTGCAATGACCTTATATGCTTTTATTGATTTAAAGTCAGCTTTTGCCTCTATTTCTAGAGCCATACTTGGGAGGAAATTACAAATTTTAATCATAGATTTATTATTTCAGATTCTTATATAAAAATACGACCATAGGAGTAAGATAGAATACTCATGGACACCTTACAGATCCTATAATGGTAGGAAAGGTGGTAAAGCAAGTGCATATTAGTCCCTCTCTTGTTCAATTTTCATATAAATAATGTAGTTTACCAACTAAACAAACCAGAGGTTTGTTCTCCTAAGCTATTCTCCCGATGATGGACAAGCCTGCAGCCACTACACAACAGGCACCATACTGTGCATTTGTGGAGCAGAATGAGACTGGTCAGTAGTCAAGATACGGCAGTAGTTTGGAGATGGCCCCTTCTCAGTAAAGTTTCTATGCAGCCAAATGCTATGTCCTCCTCATATCCCTAATACAAAAAGGGAGGGAACTGGAAGAATGGATTTGAGGGGAGGGAGACAGAGATGATCCTGGCAGGTGGCAGGCCACTTGCAGCACAAACTCCACAGTTGTCTGGGGGGGGGGGGGGCGAAGCAATTATATGTGCCTCCACAGGGGTTGTGTGTACCTCCACGAACTGGAAGCTCCCCTTTGTAGTGGTGGCAAACCTTTGGCACTCCAGATGTTATGGACTACAATTCCAATTGGCCATGCTGGCAGGGGCTGATGGGAATTGTAGTCCATAACATCTGGAGTGCCAAAGGTTCACCACCATGGTTTTAGGGAGAGATCTGTGGTCAGGTATCAAGGGCTCTGCCCCACCAATGGAAGAGGGTGGCACTCTCCCACTGGCAGGGGGCCCTAACAAGACCACAGCCCCTCACTGAGTTACCAACAGGGTGAACTAGTTGGCTGTCCCAACCTCTAGGCAGCTGGACAAGACAAGGAGATGGGTGAAAGTATGGCCCTATGTCATAATGGGCCCATGGGTGAACCTACAACACTCCCGTGCCCTGGAGGTGTCAATTCACACAGAGTAGCTATGCCTCAGTGCTGGGGCATTGGACAGAATGACTGCCAGGAGCTGCCCCACACCAATTTGGATCCTTCCCGTCCCAGCAGTTACTCTTGATATTTGCATATGCTGATGGACGGCCAAGGAAGGGCTGGGGTGGCCAGAACAGCTGTGACAGTCTGTGCTAATGTCCACATCTGTCCAACTGCCCTCGGGCCAGGAGCTCAGGGCATGCTTGGTCTGCCAATGACCATGTCAGGGCTTGGAGGTTCCACTCTCATGAGATACGGACCAGGATCTTTATGATCAAAGAAATCACCATCTCATCATATGCACAATTCCTGGGTGGCTGGTATTTTTGCAACAATTATGAATGGTGTGTTGGCAACCAGCAACCTATCCAGATATAATGATGACCGGAGTACTCTTGTGTGAAGCAGGAATTTGAAACTTGGAAAGTGCTGTTGCCCCTTCCTCTAGTCAGGAAACCTTGACACATGTAAATACCAGACGCTCCACATTGCCCTGGAATGGGTGTACCCATTTCACCTGGGAGGAGGGAACGGGGAGCCTGTCAGTGGTGTGAGTGGGAAGGGTGCCTGGATTACCCTTTCTCTGGGTGCATGCTCCCTGTGTCAACACAGCTGCTTTCTAGGCTTGCTCATTGCCCTTGGGGGGTTAGCTATCATGGGGGTCTGGATGCCTTTGTATCCTTTCCCTCCTCTTGGGTTTTTTCCAAATGCCTTCAGTGGCTCTCTTTTTCCTGCACCCACATTTCTCGACCCCTCTGATAGATGGCAGCCATCCTGTCCATCAGGGCCCCTGCCCTACCTCCTCCACACGTGCACTGGTATACTATTGTTTCATGTCTGCAGACTGGTTTTTTGGTCTGCCATCCCAGAACTGGCCATGGCACAGCAAACCGCTTAGGAGGTAGCTCAGCTGTCGCTGTGCCATCTCCAGCCTGTCCCCCCACCCTAGATTGCACTGCCCAAAAAAACATACTGGATCCTTCAGATCAAGGGTTTGTTTGTTTTTTAATTGTTGTATAATCTTATTTTAGACTGAGCAATGTTTTCAACTCATTTTAAAGCATTCCATGGTGTATGTCGTGTTATGCTTTGACTGCATTTTTAAGACCTTGGTATTAATTAAATGTTGTGAAGTTTTATGTTTTTATTATATTTTATTCTGAAAGTCACCTTGGGCAGGTTCCCTGGAGAGGGGACATAGAAACTTCCCAAATACATGCATAAATATTTCATCATGCATACATCAAAAGGCTATTTTACTCTTCTAAAAATATTTCTTTATAGCCTATCAGCCACAAAATTGATCCACAACACATCATTTAAATCTTATAACTCAGATGCCTTTTACGTTGTTCCTAAAGCACAGGAATTCAGGACAATGTAACTCCTTCCTCTTCCTCAACAGGGGTTGGGTTTTTGTTTTTGTGTTCCCTGACGGACATTGTCTCACAATGCAGCCGCTGGACAAATGTTTCATTCTCACCTCACTTTTTTGGCCAACTCCTGTGCTGCTTTATAAAGAGCTTTTGGAGTTTCCTTGTGTTGTTGGTGGGTTTTTTTCCCCAAAAAGCTTTCTTTGATGAGGCCTGTTTATAATGCAATGGGAGGAAGAAACAAAGCAATTGTGAAGTTTGTTAAGAAGTACTCCGCCTGTTATTAAAAGTGACCTTGCCACTTCCACTTCTATTTATTCCGTTTCCTTCCTACCGTGGGCAAGATCATGTCAAGTGAAGTTTAAGCTATGCAGTTCCAAACAGAAGGAGGACAGGAATGTAAGCACAGGTGGTTTGGACTCAAGCCTTGTCTGCACATACAGCAAAATGAGGTGGGAATGAGGCAATAAACTAGAGAAGGGATGAACTGTAATGTGCTGTTTCCTCATATAAAAATATTCCTGTAAGTAAAAAAATTAACATGATAGGGAGCTGGCTGGCTAGAATTTTTCTTGCTAATTTTATTTACTGCCTACGACTATGGCAGACTGGAGCATTCTAAATGGTATGCCTTGCCAGAGCTCTGTAGATCATTCTAATGCATAAGCATTTTACCACCTAATTCTCTACACCATGTGTATATGTGTGGCCAACTCCATCTTGGATTGGATTCCAGCTCTGGGTTGGGAAATACTTGGAGATTTTGGGGGTGCAGCCGGAAAAGGGTGGGGTTTGGGGAAGGGAAGGACCTCAGCAGGGTATAATGCCATAGAGTCCACCCTCCAAGGCAGCAATTTTCTCCAGGGGAACTGATCTTGGTTGTCTGAATATCAACTGTAATAGTGGGAGTTTTCTAGGTACCACCCTGGGGTTGGCAACAGGGGCGTAATGCCCATTGGGCAAGGTGGGCAGCTGCCCAGGGCACCACCTTGTGGGGGACATCAAAATGCAGGGTTCGTTTTTGGGTATTTTAGTGGTTTTCCATTTTTGGCCTGCAGGGGGCGCAGTTTTTAGGCTAGCGGCACCGAATTTTCAGCGTATCATCAGGAGACTGTCCTTATGCTACCTCCCAAGTTTGGTGAGGTTTGGGTCAGTGAGTCCAAAGTTATGGACTCCCAAAGGGGGTGCCCCATCCCCCATTGTTTCCAATGGGAGCTAATAGGAGATGGGAGCTACAGTTTTGAGGGTCCATAACTTTGGCCAAGCCTAAGTTTGGAAAATTCCTGAAGGTTTGGGGGTACTACATAGGAAAGGCAGAGTAGGAAGATGAGAGGGGATTCAGTGGGGATGCAATTTCACAGAGTTCACCCTCCAAAGCTGCCACTTCTTCCAGTGGAACCAATCTTTGTAGCCTTGAGATCAGATGTAGTTCTAAGAGAACTCCAGGTCTCTACCTGGAGGTTGGAAACCATATCAGGCATCAGATACTAGCATGAAATCAGATCCTTGGGCCCAACATATTTCCCCAAATACAAACAGAAGCCTGTATGTTAACCTGCACTCATTAGAACACTGGAAATAAGTTGAGCTCAATCCTGTTATGAGTAAACCTCAAGCGGCTTTTCTCTTACCAGGTTTGCATTGGGGTTTTAGCTTGTTTTTGAGCATTTTGTTGAACTCCTCATTGTTCCTCATTTTGTTGAACTCCTCATTGATCATCCTTTCAAGTCAGCCCATCTCTGAGGATTAAAGCAGCAGTATCAGTAATAAAGCAGAGTAAAGGCAGATCAGGCTTTCCAAGTGTAGCCAGAGTCATGATTTCAGAATGTTTCTTCCAGCCTGTGTTTGGCTTAAGTTACTTTCTAGTAAGCCAATGCCTGGACAAAATGAAATGCTTCAAAGCTGTAGGACAGGGCAGAATTTAGCTCTCTTCATCTGTATGTTTCATTTTTGTGGGGAAAAAATACACCCATCCCTATCCCAGTTTTGTTTATGAACTTTTAGAGAAAGAAATCTTCCACTGCCTCTCTGTGTGTTTGTTCACATGCTTTCTTTTGTACTTTGGAAGGGTGGAAATTTTCTAACCTCTATTCTGAAAAGCAAGTTACTGCCTCAGGGAAAGGGAAATTTAAAGACAATGGTTCTATTATCCTACTCCTTACAAAGTTGGAAGCCTTCTTCCTAAGGCACCTTCTTCCCATGGAAATGTCTCTTTGGCTGGATGAAGACTTCAGACTTTGATAAGCAGAGTTGTAGGTCACAAGCCTACCAGCCGTTCTGAGGATATTGAAACTGATGTCAAGAATGCAGCTGCACTTCTTGGTACTACCAGAAAAAAACAGCCAGAACTGACCTAGTTGGTTCAGGTGTGAAAATTAGAGGAATATTCATTTGAATTAGTTACTCAGGCTCATTTTTGTGCTTCCTGAAAGCACACAAACAGTAGTTATCAATCAGATTCCAAACTGAGATGAAGAAAGCTTGGTCTCAAACTGCCTTACCTTATTGTTTTTATGAGGATAAAATGGAGAAGGGGAGAATGATACTGTAAGCCTCTTGGTGTCCCTATTGGGGAGAAAAATGGGGTATAAAAATAAATTGTGTGCGTGTGAAGTGCAGTCAAGTTGCAGTGGACTTACAGCAACCCCAGCAAGGGGTTTTCAAGGCAAGTAATTGATCAGAGGGAGTTTGCCATTGCCTTTCTCTGCCAAGTGGTCTTCTTTCAAAGTAGAGACCTTGCTTAGCTTCCGATATTTGACAAGATCGACCAATATCATACTGCCTTCCAACCCCAACCCCAAAATGGTAGCTTTTTGTTTATCAGTGGAGAATGGAGGGTCTAGTTAAGTCTTCTGGTGGTCACCAGGCAGGGCAGAAGAACAGAAGGAGGAGGAAGACTTTAGATTTATACCCTGCTTATTTCAACCATGAGAAGTCTCAAAGCAACTTAGAAACTCCTTCCTTTCTCCTCCCTACAATAGACAACAGTTCACCAAGTTAGAGTCTACTGCTCGTGTGAAGGAGCGGGGAATCAAACCTGGTTCTCCAGATTAGAGTTCACTGCTCTTAATCACTACACTACACTGGATAACAAAGACATAATAAACAGAGCTGCTCTTGCTTCCTACCCATAGCCCACATATATCTCAGTCCACCCTATTACTTAAATGTGCTCCCATACTTCTCTGTCAAGGAACTATCTTTGCCACAGGAACTTCAAAGACCAACTTGACACAGTTTCTCTAGGGATTATGTTTTTGATGTTTACACTGCAGCAAAATGAACACTGGCTGCACTCCTATTATTTTATGGAACTAACAAAATGTGGAATTTCCCTGTGTCTATTTTACAGCTAATATCCATCAGCTTATGACCTATTCAAGACCAATTCACACATGACAAAGTCCTTGAGGCTGCCACAAGAACTTTCACTCAGAAGTGTGCTGGGAGTGCTTTTCAGACAATGTTCCAAAATGGAACATTGAGAAGGCCTAAGCATTTGCTCCCCATGAGTGGATTGTATCTGAACTGAGGGTGCATGCACTTAGAAATGACATTGTGGGCATGGAACTAGTAGCTCACTTCTGATTGAAAGTCCTCATGGCAGCCACAACGACTTTGCCATGTGAGAATCAACCCTGTCAATTCAAAGGTTGTTGTTCTTCCACTATAGAAGAAATAGGAACAGCAGTAACGTAGTGGTTAAAAGCAGGTGTACTCTAATCTGCAGGAACTGGGTTTGAGCTGTAGAGGCTTATCTGGGGGATTCAGTTTAGCCTGTGCGCTCACACACGTCAGTTGGGTGACCTTGGGCTAGTAATAGTTCTTCGGAGCTCTCTCAGCCCCACCTACCTTACAGGGTGTTTGTTGTGAGGGGGGGAAGGGAAAGGAGTTTGTCAGCCCCTTTGAGGCTTCTTACAGGAGAGAAAGGGGGGATATAAATCCGACTCTTCTTCTCCTATATTTTAAAAAAAACCTTTACCTTTATGGGGATGAAAAAACTAGTCAGCTTGAAAAGAGGGCATGGGGGAAACTCTGCAAATCCTGCTGCAAGGTGAGGATGGAGGAGTCTGTAGGGAAAAGGTTGCTCTTCTTCATGTCTGTCTATTTTGGCAGCAAGTTTCTGGCTGCGGGTCCCACCTTTTCTTATCTTTATAGTTTGAAGTACTGAGCTATGGTTAGCAGCTTGTCAAAACAAAGAAGTAAATTGTACTATCAAGTCATCTTTTTTGCACTTTTAGAATGAAAATAAACAAAAGCTACAGCTCAAAGTCTGTCTTGGGCCTGCAACCCTGGGAGGCTCAATCACATTTGTATAAGTTCTACAAACTTCAGTGGAATTTATGTATAAGGAACTTTGCACAGGATTGCATTTCCATTTTCAAGAAGAAGAAGGTCTTTCTAATCCACCAAGTTTGACATTTTGTGTTGAAGACTGGAAGTGTTAGGTGGAATATATTTTAAATTCAGCATTTATCAGCTTTGATAGTAAATCTTATTCAGAGCATGCATTTCAATTTCACTAGACACAAAAGAGTCTGAAATATAACCACAGGAGCATATTTAGTGATGGGTTATTCACCAGCTGACGATTTCATATTCCCTATGGCTAAATCAGGAAGCAGAACCAGGTAAGGGCTTGGTGTATCCTCTATAAACAAAAAAAAAGCGGAGTGTTAAAAAGCCAACAAAAATCATCACATTTGCTGAAACCATGAATTCATATAAGAAATGCTTTGATCATAACATTAATATTTTTATTTAGCCAGAATGGAAAGAAGGAAAGATGACCCACAAAACAATGAAGGATAGATGATCAATCATTGTTCTTATTTGTGTTTTATTCTTTGTGTATGGCAGGGGAAGGGGAAAAGCATCTGCTGCATCTCAAAACACACTAGAAATAAACAAGTGACCTGTTTACATTATATTTGTCTTACAAGAACAATCCCTGATGTCACTTCACCTAACTATGTGTTACAAAGTTCAAGTATAAGACAGATGTTGGTTAAAAACAAGGATAAGAAGAGCCCCTAGCTAATGAGGGTATCTTTTCTTGACCCCCTTCTTCATTCTGAGTCACTAAAACAAATATTTACTCACTGGAGGGGGGTGGAATAGCTTCAATAAACAGAAGGTTCATAGTTTCCATGGTGGCTTACAGACAGATAGCTATAAAACTGCAGGTAAGAAAAATAAATTGATTGAACTGATACCATACAGTGGCAAATAATATTAGCTAGGAAGTCCTCGGTTCAAATCACAGGTCAGCCATAAATTTACTGTGAGGCACCATGACTGAGGCTCAGTCCTCCCTTCTGCAATAAGGGACAGATACTGATTTACCTTACATGGTAGTTACAAGGAATGCCTTTAATAATCTGTGCAAAGTGCTGTAGCCACTAAAAAAAAAGCTGTATAGAACCATGAAATATTATTTCAGCATTTCCTAACATGTTGAAGCTAATCTGACCCACATATGCAAATGGGACTCTGCAGTTCTATGGGAACTATGGGAAGCATATCAGAAGCAGGCTGTTCTGCAGCTGATACTTCTTAAATGAAGTCTCCTGAAGAGTTTCTGTTCTGGCTGTTTTTCTCATTTGCTCCCACTTCCATTTCCCACAAAATTCATCAAGCTTTTCAGATAATGAAGCTGGTATTGTCATTTTTTCCCAAGCATATGTAGTTCTTTACTAGAACTGTTACTTACACAGCATCTTTGTCCGCCAAAAACTACACAACTTCTTCCAAATCCTAATGGCCTAGAGAGCAATGAACCCAATACCACTAGAGGAAGCGCAGACATCTTACAGGAAAAAGTCAGATCTTCCTAGGGCAAAACCTCTAAACCTTTCAAATATGAAAAAAATATTATGCATTGATGACTATACAATGACCTTGGTAACACAGGCAAACTTTAATTCCTGAGTACTTGGATCAAATAGTTGGATCAAACCCATATAATAATTTGAATAATTCTAGATACCTCTATGTGTGAACAACTTAGAGCAGGTAAGTATACTAACCAGTTATCAGTCACCATTTTAAAATATATTTTACAGCTGATAAATGATGAGATCAGTTTCTTTTCTAGATGACAGTGGGAATGCCACAAAGTTAATTCAAATGTAGTATATGTTGTAAAATCAACATTAAGATAGCAGTTGGAAGCTTTGAGTCGAGAAATATGTACCTCAGCAAGACTGGCCACATAACTGCTCTACCCAAAGCACACTTCATTAGAAGTAATAGTTCACATTGTGATGAAATGACACCTCGCTCCAAAGTACAGATTTGAAAAGTAAATGTTTAATGAGTTATCTCTTAACACTCAAAGGATAACCTAATGACATTTTCATGGGCAGACAAAAGAATGGAAACCAAGTCTGTATAGCTAGACTTCAGTCAGCCTGGGTATGGAGATTTGCTTTATAGCTAGATCCCCAACAGAACAAATGAGTTTAATTTGTGGCCTCTAGAATGATAAGCAGGCTAAAAGGGTTTTGATGATGCTGTCATTTGTGAAGAAAGAAGGCTTGGGCAGATTTTGAAATAGGAAAGCTCAGGGGAAAAGAGGAATTTGACTTTTAAAAACTCAGACATATTTAAGAAAAGAAAGAGGCCAAGTTCTGGCTTGGCTGATAAGAGAACGCCTAGAGCAGCACACAAGAAACAGAAATTTTGTCATTTAAAAATTATTCTACTGACCTCGAAACTCAGCATCATGAGGGGTACGGTTCAGACCTACGTAGAGTGGCTTGTATTTATTGCTCTTTATGTTTCTCTTTGCCCAGTGTATTTTTCTTTGGCTCATTCTTTCCCTTTTTGTAATCTGTGACTGTCCATGCAAGCATAGTTTTATTACCTTTTATGAATTATCTGCATCCACATAAAAGCCTAACTTGGGCAAAGAACACCAAGATACAAAAAGAAAGTGATGGGCCTCCTACCTGGATCTGATTTATTCAACAGACCACATTCACCATTCTTTTAGAACATTCAGAATTAGGGTTGTTACCGCTGGAGAAATAAAAATTAAGTTTTTTTAAATAACCCCTTACACCACATGGAGCCAGAGAAAATAAAACAAGGACAAGCATTGCTCAAATAATCATTTTTCTTTATTTTGTCCCAACATATACATGTATGCTTTATTACATTATAGATTCTTTAATGTTGCATTAGTATTGGTTTGATTTTAAATAATGTTTGTAACCATTTTGGAAAATTGTTGTTTTAGATAGAATATATATATATGTTATAGTAGTTTGTATTAGTTAAGTACTAGAACTCAAGGAAGTCCACCCTGGATTAGCAGAAGCCAACACCCAGGAAATCCCATTGCTGAGAGACAAAGACCCTTTGGATTTACAAACCAAACCTAATGATGGCAATTCCAGAGGTTCCAGCCATTGAAGAACATCCCTGCCACACCATTGGATTATTCGAACTGCCTTTTGTTTGAGGACCGAGAGGCGGGAGCCTCAGGACAGGACTATGTACTGATAACAGGACTCTTGGGTGTGTTATCAGCCGCCCAAGTTTTCTGAATGGGATGCTCCCTGCTTCTTGCCTCCGCAATGCCAAGCGGATCGCGAAGACTCCATTCATGATTGTGAAATTGTATCTCTCTTTTAAAATGTTGTTGTTCGTTATTGTTATATGGTAAGGGACCTGCCCCTTTACCTGCCCCTTTACCTGCCCTTGCCCCCTCCTCCTATTCGAAGTGTATAAAATGATTTGTGCTTGGCTCTGCAGTGGTTCTTTTTGCTTGACCATTTTTGAGGAATCACTTGAAAATAAAGAATCTCCTGTTTGAAGAATCTCCAGTCTCCTGCGCCTTTGCTTTTGCTGCCACGAGCTGAAATCACTTGGGGTCACTCCTAGACCCACTTCAAGTTACCGAGGCAGCAGTAACAGGGTTGCCAGGTCCCCTCTGGCCACCAGCAGGGACTGAAGGGCAAGGTTGCTAGGCTGGGATCTAGGCTAGGAAATTGCTGGATCTTTGGGAACAGAGCTCAGAGGGCTATAACGTCATGAGTCCACCCTCCAAAATATCCATTTTCTCCAGGAAACTGATCTCTACAGCCTAGAAAAAAGGTGTAATTCTGGGTGATCCGAGGTCCCACCTGGAGACTGTCATCCCTTGCAAGAATGCCTTGGGAAAAACAGCCAGGAAAGCCTGAGTTTCCTAATGTGTATGAGAGTTGAAACAAAAATAAAGGCGGATTCTGCATGGGCCAAAAACAGCGGTGTGAAAATGATGTAAACCCTTTTACACCATTTTCACACCAATTTCACTCCGCTGTTTTTGGCTCATGCAGAATCCGCCAAAGACTTCAAATTCTAAAAGTCTGTAGTAGAAAATGATTATTATTGGGGGTGAGAGGAACAAAGTGAATTCCTCATTAGAGTGATGGCTTGAGATTTGGACCACCTAGTTAAATTCTGTAACTCCCATAGTAAATTGCAGGGCTCTCTCTGCTACTTAGATGGGTCGGTGCCTTTGCTTTTAAATTTACAACTATAATGCAATATATTAATGTAACCAACTGTGCTTACAAATGCCTGTATCTTACATGCACGCCAGGTGCAGGACTGGCTGCAAGCCTGTACAATCAACAAACAAAACACAACCAACCTTAGTCCAGGTTTGTAGTCATATGTTCCACTGATTTCGAGGGGTTTCTGTCTAGAAAAGGGGTGCTGATCAGAGCTTGTTCACTGTTTTCACCATGCATATTGCTCTACTTGACTTCATCAGATGTCCCTCTACTCATATCTCATGTTCTGCTGCGGCTATGATAATTTATCAACTTCACACTGATGCAGGCTGCAAAGCAACCAAAATTATGGCCAGCAAATAAATACTTCCTCTAATAATGATACTTGCAGTACAATAACTTCAGCACATGTGCCCTTAAAGTAAAATTTACAGCCATGCTGGATTTGATGAATCTTGATGAGGCAGACTGGGTAAGAGTTTCAGATGCACAGAGATATTAGCTTCTTGAATGTGATCCTTTGCCAGTTAAGTGGGGGGGGGGGCACCAATACAGAGTCAAAGCAGAGAACCACAACTGGGGGGACTATAAATCTTGCTGCACACCGGCCACCTGTTTTACAACTTATTATGGTGGGAATATACTGAGAGAAGGTTACTTTACAGGCTGGTCACGTTCTCAGTTCTTTAAATTTAAGGAATTTTATATTAATGTGAAAGTTATGAAATACGTTTAACTAGTTTAGTCTGTACATGGATCTGTTATGTGGAAAAGCCTCAACGATTTCTTTGCTATATCAACCAGAAGATTATACACTTCCAGAAAAATATTTTTATATGCTCAGTTTGCACTGAGCTTATAATCTGTTTTTATGTATTATGTTACATCCCCTGACAAAATGTTATGTGAAACCCATACGGATCTTCGTGTGGAATATAATTTTTTTAAAAATTCCCACTGCACTGTTCTGTTTCTTCTCTGAT
The DNA here is from genome assembly GCF_021028975.2 of Sphaerodactylus townsendi. NCBI lineage: Eukaryota > Metazoa > Chordata > Lepidosauria > Squamata > Sphaerodactylidae > Sphaerodactylus > Sphaerodactylus townsendi. The sequence goes on from NC_059426.1 coordinate 50,918,581, forward strand.
CTGCTTCTGCCAGAAGCCATGTCAAATACCAACACTACATTCCTACCCTGAACTTCATAATGTCAGGATTAGTAAAATGGCTGACAGAAACAAAATGGATGAATATATGTTCAGCTTGTCAGTCCAGCAGAAAAGTATCATAAAGTTAAAGGTTATGTAAAGTTCAAGTGACAGTTAGGCTTCAGTAAAAAGTAACAAGCGTAGAACCTTGAAGGGATTGGTGGAAAGTTATGGACCAATCGGGGGCTTGTTGCTGAGGCAGGATAATGTATCCAATGTATGAGACTGAGCCTAAGCTGGAGTTGGGAACCTTTATATATAACCTCCTACTCTGCATATTGTTCTTCTGTCTGACCTGTCTGAAAAAAAAGCTGTGTGCTTAGAAAGCTGTGTGCTGTATATAGATTTGAAGTGTTCTGTATAATTAGAGTAGTTTATATTTGTAGTCTTGTATATTCTTGCAACTTATTAAGTAAAAGCCTTCCTATGGAAAGAAGAACATGTTTGAAGAGTGTTTATTTCCATGAGTGAAGAAGGTTCCTGTTGGGTGCAAGAAGGCTACACCACTCTCTCCTTGCCATCCCCTTGCGTTAAATTACCTCTGCCGACACATAAGCCTGTGGGCATGTTCACAATTTTGACACTGTAGGAAGGCACAGACACAAAATAGCTGCTGCAGGAGGTGGAGCCAAGCACAAAATGACTTCCACAGTGAAGACTCTTGTGCTATGGCATCCATGTGCACTGTGCTGGGGACCCCTGGCCTATACTTTTCAATTAGCATATTTTTGGCTGTCCATCATTGAACCGAGAACAGCCTTATGAGGTGTACAATGCAATCTTAAGCAGAGTGACCCACTTACTTTAATAGACTTGGAAGGGTATAACTTTGCTTTGGGTTGCACTGGTGGTAAAAAATCTCTGTCACCAAAAGACACTGAAAATGGTCTTCTGGCACCTTATGGACTCGGTGTAGGTATATTTGTGTACACCACAGAAAAAAATGTCAACACAGACCAGAAGGTAATGAAATGCAGTAGTTATGGTCTGTGATATTTTTATTAAAAGTTCAAATGTTCGCAAAAGAAGACACTGACCTTTCACAACAACAGCATAGTCATTAGTTTAAATTCTGTTTTTACCACTTGCTGTAGACTCCTTTCTTACAGGTGTTCTACAATAGGTGAATCACATACCTTTGCCAAAATAAGAGGGAAAGTGTGCAACATGACATATAGAGCCATAAATGTGAAAACCTCAATCCCAAACACAAGAAGCAGCTTTTTAATGTCTCTTGACTCAGTCACACAAAAAATTGCTCGGGAATTGAGATCAGTATAAAATTAATTTACAGTGACACAGAACAAAATATTATTTGCTATGCTGTGCTTTTACAGGGGTTATATTCTCAGATGCTGGAGTTCCTGCTGGAAACCATGAAAGAAATGACTCGTTCTGCCACATCTGAATTTGACATTGTCTACTTGACAGCTTCTGGCTTTAACATTACTATTACGAGGCAGGATGAAGAATGAAGACAACATCCAATTGGCTAAATAGTTCCAACCATTTAGTGTCACCGTAGGGTAACAGTGGCTTTTCTTATCAATAACAATAATAGTTTATATTTATGGATCATGCCAAGCTCAAGCCCTTAAAAGAAATCAAGCCATAGCAGGTGCACGGAGCTGTCAGACCTTGAAATTTGTTTTGAAACTAGCCACCTGTTAGTGTAATTGTGTAGCTGTTTTTCCTGGCTTATGGGATTTTGTTTCAGCTGTTGTTTTCACGCTAACGTTTATTTCCTCTAGGAATCACTCAGTCCACTTGCTATATGCTACACATTTCTTGTGACAGTCATTCTGCATTCTGATTCACACAGAAACAATGCTCCATGTTTTCTTAATTAACATGAGCCCCCCCCTCCCCCATTGATCCCAGGACAGAATGTAAGTAATGATATCTTTCTTGTTTCTGTGCTTCATTGCGACTCCTGTTTTAATATTCATTCTATATGAAATATATGTTTGCCTATAGACATGACACAGCTCCTGTTCACAAGCAGTGTCTGTTCAAGACATTTTACAGCCATGGGAGGTGCATTTCAGGATGCCATTGAATGTCACAAAGATTCTGTGATGTAGCTCATGGATGGCAATTGTCAGTGAAGTAACCTTTTGAAATGTTTCTGCAATCCTATTAGCTTTGCCCAGAGATGTATAACATGGCATATTTAGATAGGTATAATGACCCAATGCTTGCACAAGGGACTACCTTTGCTTTTAATATTCCTGCTCTGCTTTTCAGCCCCACATATGTCCAGAGTGGCTTACAATAAAACATTTTAAAATTGGTAACATTAACACAATTGTCATCAAAACAGACTGCAAGATAGCATCGGCATTACTGATTTATTCGCAAATAAATAGACCGGCCCAAACACTGCAGTGGCTAAGAGATAAAAACAACATGAGCAGTTACCCAATGCCATGTTTGACCTCGTCCCATTGTACATGGGAGGGATTTGAGTCCCCTTCCGTTTCAGATGTAACATGGTCACACACAAGTTCTGGTTTCTTCATCCCTGCATGAATGATGCCCGATTAGGATCAAGACCTCTATGTAGCCAGGGAACACGAGTTGTTCCAAATACCCCACCCCCGCATTGTGTTGGGTTGCAAAAATGTTGCAAGAGGGAAGGCTAAAACCCCTTCTCCATGGTACATATAAGAATTTAGGACAACCCACAACTTAGTTGTGACTGTGTTACATCTGACAAAGGGTGAGGGCACAGAATCAGTCAGTACATTCCGTAATGTGTGATGAGAAGGCTGCCTGTCTTGATTTCTAAAGACAGAAAGAGCAAAATGGGCCTCTAAAGGGGAAGAATTCCTTGGTCTTCTTGGTACTGTCACTGAGAATTAAACATCACATATAGCTACCCACTACCCCTTCAGTGCTGAGGAAACACAGCATAGGGTCTTTCTCGATCATACAGGCCCCTTCCGCACATGCAAAATAATGCGTTTTCAAACCACTTTCACAACTGTTTGCAAGTGGATTTTGCCATTCCGCACAGCTTCAAAGAGCATTGAAAGCAGTTTGAAAGTGCATTATTCTGCATGTGCGGAATGAGCCACAGAGAAAGTGAGGTAATCTAAAACTATTTAGAGCTTGAAAGGTCAAAATACTTTGAACAGGGGTTACAAACCACTTAGGAGCCAAGTTAAAACTGATGTGGATCATCCCAGCACATTCCAGCCAGCAATGCGGCAAGAGTCATGGAGAAAGGAGTTTTGTGGCAGGAGGTAGAGGAGGAGAGGGGTGTGGCTTGATGAACTGGGAATTGATACAGACAGGGGAGGAGCATGGTGGAAAGCATGAAGATGAAAAGTGGGTTCTGAAGTGGATGAACTTCATTAGAATCTGAAAGTTGATATTTGCCATCTCAAGAAACAAAACCAAAGATGTAAGGGATGCACTGATGCAGTAGGGGTAACAAGAATAGCCCGAAGCCAGAAACTGGTGTAATCTGCACCCTGCTCTTCCGCCACTTCTCTTTTGCATTTGGTATCCCAACCCCTCCTATTGGTATTTTACTCTCCCAACTGAAAGGACTGCTGTATGTTTAACACATCTTTGGATGTAAACTAAATACTACTGTGGAAGAAGCACATAGGGATTCAGTGGTGAGGAAAGCAGAGCCAAGGCTTCCTAAAGACCCCGCCGGGATTTTATAGTACTATACTGCTTTCATTGGTCTGCTTTCTTTGAAGCTGTCATAAAGACAGCCGTGTCAGAATGTCCATGCATGATTCATCAGACCTAATAAAACCCCAGAGAAATATTGCCAGTGAAACCAAATAAGACCCATTAAATAGTATCGGAGGTTCAGGTGGACTGGTGAAATTATTAGGAGAAAATGTTTCCACCATTTTACAAACGGGAAGCATCTCTTTATTTGGAAGCAATATGGGAAGCACATTTCTTAAAACATTTGATCTTGTGCACATATCTAGAGCATGAAACTGATCCATTTGTTCAATTCATTTGTTTCCCACCGACCCACCCACCTGCCCCCAAGCTGTGTTTGTTAAGTGTGAGCCATCCAAGATTTGTTTTGTTTTTTCTCCTTCACATTTCCCGAAAGACGTTGAGATTCATAGGAGTGCTAAGGAGACTGGCTCTCTCCAATTTAAATGCACTGCTCATCACAGCTTAGCAGGGACCGGGGCTTCTTTCTTATCAGAATGGCCCTTCAGAACCTGATTTTAAAACCCAGTTGTTATCAACATCTTAATTGAGAAGGGATGCCTCTTTGTGAGAAATCCTTTTGGCAAAAAAGACTTCTTGCTTCTTATCATAAGCATGCACTTCCTCAAAGTTCCTGTGTTAGAAGTTTTATTAATTGAAAATTCTGTTTGTCAGAGGAAAAGCCTCCTTACTGAAGCTGTAAAACAAAGAGAATACTCTGAGCTTTTAATTCTTTGAATAAGGTTTTGTTTCCCCATTGACTAAAAACATCCTAAAGGAAACAAATAAATGAAAATCCAGGATGGACTTGGATTACCCACAAGTTCTACAGGGATTTGGAAAAAAAATGTTTCTCTTCTGCAGGAGTAAAAACTCAAGTGCTAGAAAATTACATTCCTTCCAATAGCTGGTAATATGTAAACAGCTGAATGTTTGCTTTGAGTGACAGAACAAAACTAAATGGCATTATTTTAAAATCTCAAAAGCAAGAGCCTTTTTCCTGCATTAATATTTGGGAGAATATTGCAGGTTGCTTAAAGCTAAAAACTGACATTTGAAAAGCTTAATTTGAGGCATCCTTTGGGCACATGCATATTGGCCAGCACAAACAGACATCTGCTGTACTTCTGCTGGTTAGGTTAGCGGATTGGGGATTTGATTAAAGAGGGTCATATTTCCCTCTTTTACAAAATGTATTGCAGAAGGAGACTAGCAAGTTAATCCTGACAATCCAAACCAGGGGTCTTGTGGTATCTTAAACACCGAAAAGTTCTTACTGTAGCTTCAGTTTTCGAAGACTAAAGCCTACTTGGTCAGATGCATAACATGGTGCATCTGATGTAGTCGGCTCTAAATAAGGTATATTTTTTCCTGGATGATCTGTACTTCTACCTCTTCAGAATCTGCTTAAATTGACTAGAGTAAAAATGTATCTGTCTTTAAGCCCTGGCTTGGAGAGCCTGGACTAACTTGATGTCGTCAGATTTTGGGAACTAAGCAGGGTCAGTTCTGGTTAGTATTTGGATGGTGGATAATAAGCAAGGAAGTCCAGGATCATTACGGAAAACCATCTCTGAACATCTCTTGCCTTGAAAACCCTGAGGGGCACCGAAAGGCAGCAGCAACTTGATAGCACTTGTCACTACCAGCGTTCCTGTTTGAGACATTGCTGCCCTTAGGAATTATTGTCAAACTACTTGAAATTATGACCCACAGTGCTAGTAAATATACATACATACATACATACATACATACATACATACATACATACATACATACATACATACATACATACACACATACATACACACATACATACATACATACATACATACATACATACATACATACATACACACACACACACACACACACACACATACATACATACATACATACATACATACATACATACACACACATATACATATACATATACATATATATATATACACACACACACACACACACATATATATATATACACACACACACATATACATACATACATACATACATACATACATACATACATACATACATACATACATACATATATATGTATGTATGTATGTATGTATGTATGTATGTATGTATGTATGTATGTATGTATGTATGCATGTATATAAAAAAGAAAAGAGATGGGGAAGGAGCATGGTAGAAGTTTATTGAATAATGCAAAGGGTAGAAAAAGGGGACACTTGGATTTGAGGGACATCCAGTGAAGGTGATGGGCGGCAGATCAGGATGGATAAAAGGAAATACTTCTTTGTATTGTTGAAGGCTTTCACGGCCAGAATCGCTGAGGTGTTGTGTGGTTTCCGGGCTGTATGGCCGTGTTCTAGTAGCATTTTCTCCTGACATTTCGCCTGTATCTGTGGCTGGCATCTTCAGAGGATCCTAGAACACGGCCATACAGTCCGGAAATCACACCCCAGAAATACTTCTTTATTCAATGAGTTATTAAAATGTGGAATTTACTGCCACAGGGTGTAGTGATGGCCACAAGAGTGATGGCCACAGATTCAAAAAGGATAGCTTTCACAGTGGATACAAGCCCTGGTAACTAAAGGGAACCTTCATCTTCAGAGTCAGTGAACCTCTGAATCCCAGTATTAGGATGCAACGTCAAGGGAAGGCTTCAGTTTCCATGTTCTTTTGTTGGATGTCCAGAGGAACTAGTTGGACACGGTGTGAGACAAAATGCTGAACTAGATTGGAACAGGGGTCTGATCCAGCAGGGATCTTTTTATGTTCTTACTGATTTTATTTTAATTTAATTTTTCTTCACCTAATTTTTCGTGTTTTCCTCACAAGTGAGATTCCGCACAGCCAATCTAAAATCGGATAAGAAGGCAAAATAAACCTGTTTGGGGGGCAAAGGTTGCACAGAACACTCCCCCAAAATTGGTCAGATTGGTTTTAGAGATCCCAACCCTCATTAAATGAAGATTACTAAACAAGCAATCTTTTTCCTGTAACCCAGTTTTCAAACATTCATGGTTGCCTGTGTGAACTGCAGCATATGAATTGTCCAATTTCCCCCCTTCCATCCAGAGAATCCACTCAAAAGGCAGCCACCATGTTCGGGTGGGGGGGCATATTCTTGTGGGGGTGGATCTCTGGTCGCCCACCATTCCAAAGTCCCAAGCATGGGTGGGGGGAGATTTTTCTTTTTCTTTCCTTGCCTGGGCATTGCATGGCCACAGAGATCTCCTAGAGGTCTCTGTAGATACGCATGCATCCTGGGAAGGGAAAAGAAGTGCCCCTGTGCAAAGGAGCTGCAAAATTTGCTGCCACTTCCTGAAGAGCAGGCGAGCTTCTTAAGTGCGAAGGGGGAGAGGGAGAAACAGGTTCATTCATAGTGAGTTACACTTATGAATGATATTTGCGGAAAGGGCCCCAGAGAGCCTTCCCACACTTCAATACAGTCCTTCATGTTCAGGTTTTCCAGTCTCTGTATGTTGAAAATGTGTCCATATCACCACAAGATAGGTTAATTTAACATAATGTATATGCTGCATTCCACACAGCACCACCACTTGATTGCAAGCAAATATTAAACCAACCTATGGGATCCAGAAAGCAGACCAACATGTTCCTTGGTGCAATTGCTTTCCTAGGTTCTGCCCGTTTTCATGCAGTAGTACTCATATTGTGGGTTTCTTCACTAATATTTTCCATTATTTTTGAGGTACAAGTAACTTACAGTTTTTTGCTTCTTCCCATACCAGTGACAGCAGCAGCTAAAAGTACAGCAACAGCCTTTGATACACATAATTTATCTCAAGGTTAAGTGGCAAATTAAATTACATTAAGTACTTTGTCTGAACTTTCAGTACAAGAGTTTCCTCAGAGGAAAACATTCATTCTGATTCAGCCCTCACACTCTGCTTATTTTGCTTTGTAACACTACATTTGAATTTTGCATGTACCTTCAAAAGTTGTGAGAAAAACCAAAAGAACCTTTGCCGTTTGTGTAAACGCCTTGATTGCATGAGTGCCTCATAAATCAAAATGTCTTATCTTAAAAAAAATTCAAGTTGCTAGCTCCTCTACAGTTGCCTACCATGAAGAAGAAGAAGAAGAAGAAGAAGAAGAAGAAGAAGAAGAAGAAGAAGAAGAAGAAGAAGAAGAAGAAGAAGAAGAATTTTTCTCCTGTAAGGAGCCTCAAAGGGGCTGACAATCTCCTTTCCCTCCCCTACCCCCCAACAAACACCCTGTGAGGTAGGTGGGGCAGAGAGAGCTCAGAAGAACTGTGACTAGCCTAAGATCACCCAGCTGGCATGTGTTGGAGTGCACACTAATCTGAATTCCCCAGATAAGCCTCCACAGCTCAAGCAGCAGAGCGGGGAATCAAACCCGGTTTCTCCAGATTAGAGTACACCTGCTCTTAACCACTACACCACTGCTGCTCTCTATGCCACTGCTGCTCTTCTTGAGGACTGAGTCAGTCAGTGAGCTGGTCAGAAGGCTTCATGATACTAGTCTAACCTACCTCAGGATAGTCGTGAGGATAAAATGTAGGAGAGCAGAATTATGTAAGCAATTTTAGCTCCCTGTTTGAGTAAAAGATGGGATAAAAATGAAGGGAAAATAAATCTCAATGTTAAGTAACATATTCATTAGGAAACATAAATGCCCATAACCCGCAAGTAACCACTCTGAGCCCTTCAGGGGTAGGGCGGTCTACCAAATCGAACATATAAATCGAATATATAAGTATGCATGGGAAGTCCTTGTGTACTTTCAGGAGTCCCCTCTGGAGCCAGCATATGGCACAAAGTTCTAACTGATTTTCTCTGTAGATTAATCAGCTACAAGAGAACCACCCAATCTTAAGGGCTGGTCCAGATTCAAGTGCCAACTGATCAATCGATCGATCGATCGATCGATCTGCCTGCCTGCCTGCCTGCCTGTCTGCCTATCTATCCATCTATCCAGCTATCCATCTATCCACCCACCCACCTACCTACCTACCTACCTACCTACCTACCTACCTACCTACCTACCTACCTACCTATCTATCTATCTATCTATCTATCTATCTATCTATCTATCTATCTATCTATCTATCTATCTATCTATCTATCTATCTATCTATCTATCTATCTATCTATCTATTTATTGTTTAGATTTGTATACCGCCCAATCCCCAAGGGGCTCTGGGTGGTGCACAACAAAGTCAACACATATACAATTTATAACAAGAGATCACAATAAGTGACCACATAAACAATTATTACATTTACTAAAATCCATTAAAATCCATTGAAACAGCGGTCAATACAATATGAATCTATGCTGTGACCTTGGGCCAGTTGCACCCTCTCAACCCAAACTACACAGGGTTGTTGTGAGGACAAAATGTTCACTACCTTAAATAAAGGGCAGACTAAAGACACTCAGATAGATTTTATATTCATGTAAAATACTTATATGTAAGACATTAAGATATCCTATGTATGATTAGTAATGAATATATATATATATAGATACACACACATATGTGTATTATGTATGTACTTATAAACATTGATATCCTGCTTTTCCTCATGGTTCAAGTCAGTGGGTCTTCTTCTTCTAGGGCTGCAGCCTCAGACCCAGCCCCTAAATACCAATAGTTTTACCAAGGACAAGGATTTCACTGCTACTTCACTGATGATGATATATCCATACCTACACTTTGGATGGCACGGGGGGAGGGGGAGAATAGTTTTGCTTTGCTGTTCGGTGGAACAGCTGAGTTCCTGACAGACCATATTATCCTTTCCTTAAAAGTTTTTTTCCTTGGGAAAAAAAGAGATATATAATAGTGGAGGGATAGAGCGTACATGTTAGAAACAAAGAAGAAAGGGAAGAGAAAGCCAAATAGCTCAACATTCCCTATTTGAACCATTTGGCTTACTTCCTTTCTTCTTTGAGAAATTGTTGAGGGGATGGGGGAAGAGATAGTTGCTATGGTTAAGGGGAAGAATGGGTAGTGTTGCTTCAGTAGATTTTGTGCCCAGATTCAATAGGATGAGTGCTCCCCCTACAAATAAGTAGGGGGCACTTTCCTTCAAAAAAAAAAAGTAACCTTAATTTTAAAATGACATTTATTTCTCAGTGAATCTAGCCATTTAGGCTCCAGTTGTTAGATTCAAGAGTATACCTCTGTTCCCAGCGGTATCATGGATAGGGTTACCAATATAAATCTTCAAAATAAAGGACAAGACCAAAAGAAAAGATGTTTGATATGTGTCAGAACATTACCAATACTTTCTTAGAACATATTGTACTTGTAACATGTGCAATAAAAATTGCTTTTTGCCATTATGATGCTGTTCTTCCTTTCCCTGCATATTTCTGAAATAAAGATACAAATCAATTGTTTCTTGAAATAAGGAATCATTCAATGGCAGTCAAACATGAATTCACTTGTATAAGGAATCACATTTCCCCAGTGAGTCAATTTAACTATTAGAGTCTAGTGAATCTTGCTGGGTATATGTTGCTCAAGAGACTGCAGCCTACAAAATTTGTCTCTGCTGATTATGTATGTCTTCAAGGAATGAGGAAATGTTAATTTAAAAACAGGAACTCTGAAGATTCATGCACATCAGAGGTATAATTCCAAAATATAGTTAAAATATAAAGGCCTCTATTTGACTGAATTTGTTAAATGTTTGCTAAAAAAATACCAACTGAAACTATAACCTGTAAATTCATTCACTTAGCTTTAAAAAAAAAATATTGTCATCTTTTTTTTTCTTGGAAGGGAAGGGTAGTTTTGATTTAAATCCCAAACTGCTGAAATGTGTTCCGTTTGGCTTTGCAGTTTACAGTGCGCCTGAGGCATAAATTATTTAGCACTCACACATGGCCTGTCATGTCTTGTTACTTAAGTGCAATACTGCTTTCATCCATGTATACCCAAGGGGCCCATCCAATTGACAGCTGGTGATGTCATCCCCATTTGGTAATCCCTTCAGAAGAAGAGTAGAGGTGGAGTGGCGGAAACAGTCAAGGCTTTCTTAGCAGAGCTCACAGTGGTCTTTCTCCTAGTTTAACCCTGAGCAACAGATTTGTTTGGAATCATCACTATAGGATCACCGCAGGTAGCAACCCCATTAATTATTTTTTGCCTGAAAAAAATATGGCTCAGAAGGTGGTAACCATTTTCTCTTAACAGAAGGCACAGCAGAAAAAATATGTTGAGACTGTCTACTTGTCCCCTGGACTGTGATAGTTTAACCAAAGCAATTTGCTAGCCACAAATTTTGAAAAATTTGCTTATATCGTTAGATATTTTAAAACTGAATTTTTGATTGAAAGGAAAACAAATGTGTCTAGTAATGGAGAGTGGATATTAATAGTTATTCATAGGGTTGCTGTGGGATTTGGGTTTTTGCTTGGTTGGTGGTTTGCTTTTGTTCCTTGCTTTTTGTTTTTTCACTGAGTTGCTGCAAAATTTTACTGTAGTTCATGCCAGATTGCATGTTGATTTAGGAGAGAAAATGTAGAAAAATATGGAACTTTGGCATAGGTAATAGTATATGAAAACAGTCCTGATTTGATCTAAGAAGTTGTGATGCTTTAAAAACCTCTATCACTTCTTTTTAAATATGGATCATTTGGGAACCCATAACAAGCACTGTGTTGGATAAGAAGGAAGGTTAAAGTCATACGTGCTGGAAAAAACCCAACACACAATAGACATTTAGACTGTGACAAAATGCTTCTTCTGTCCACATGAGTTCTTTGTGTGAAACAGTATTTAAAAACTAAGAGATCAGTCCACTTGAATACAGGTCTTAAGAGAATGTTTGCTATTGAAACATTCACTACTACATGGCTGCTGCAAGCACTTGTAAGAAAATGGAGGGAGGGCTGGTTGCAGGGGAGGGAGAAAATGTGTGCTTACTCTAGCAAGAGGATGAAGAAAGAAAACAGGACTCCTGCAGAATTACATACACACATATGATACCTACTCCAATTTTTATTTTTTTGCTATCAAGTTATACAACTTATGGCGACCTTGTAGGTATTTCAAGGCAAGAGATATTCAAAGGTGGTTTGCCATTGCCTGCCTCCACCCAGTGGTGGGATCCAAAATTTTTAGTAACAGGTTCCCATGGTGGTGGGATTCAAACTGTGGCGTAGCGCCAATGGGGCTGGGTGGGGCACGATGGGGGCGTGGCCAGGAATTCCGGGGGCGGGGGATTCCTGGGCAGGGCTGTGGCAAGGACGCAGCCGCTGCTCCGGTCCTTGGGCGGGAAACAAATGCACGCAGGCGCAGGCTGCCACGCACGCCATTGCACCTCCTGCTAGACTGTTTCAAGTTCTGTGCACTACTGCTGTGAGGAGGGGCGTAGCTAAGGCAAAAATCACGTGGCAAAATCACCAATTAGTAACCCCCTCTCGGCACACACAAATAATTAGTAACCTACTCTTGGGAACCTGTGAGAACCTGCTGGATCCCACCTCTGCCTTCACCCCATGACCCTGGTATTCCTTCCATCCATCCAAATACAAGCCAGGGTTGACTTGGTTTAGCTTCTGAGATCTAACAAGGTTTCCAGTCAGGAGCCCCAAATGCTTAGTTTTAATTTAATTTACAATTCACTAGGAAGAGGGGGAAAATAGTTGAAAGAAAGAAAGAAAGAAAGAAAGAAAGAAAGAAAGAAAGAAAGAAAGAAAGAAAGAAAGAAAGAAAGAAAGAAAGAAAACCTGTAGATGAAGACAATTATTTAACATTCTTTCATCTTCTGCTTCAAGCCTCCTGAGAGAGACTGTACTAGGAAGAAATTTACTAGGCAATCCTATAGTGACACTTTCTTAGTAAACCACAGTCTGTTGGCTTAGAAACATGTAAATCTGGTTAGGACTGCATTGTTAATTTATGCTGCTGTGATGGTGTTAGAAAAGGTTTATGCTCCAGTGATGAATGCAGCATCCCATCCCAGGAAAAACTCCTACTCAAAGCTGTGTTAAGCAATTAAACAGCTATTCAGAGCAGCAGCCTTTGAGAGAAGGGGCTTATCCAAAAGCCCTAAGGAGTAGGTGGCAGTCCTCTCTATCAAAGAACTATTGCACAGCAGACCTGCCCTATCCACCTGAGCTTGCATTGTCATTTTTCACAAACTTAAAAAAAAAATTAAAATCCTATGCTCTTTTTCTTTTAATAGCATTTGTTCCTAAACAGATGGCTGCAACTAGCTGATTATCCTTCCAATTAGCCCATACTTTTCTTTCCTATATTTCAAGTTAATGAATGTGTTTTGCTAAGTAAACTCATATATTCAGTTTCATTTGCTTTGATTTGTTTTCGCCATAAGCCATAACAAAATGCAAAGTACAAAATACAACTGGCAATGAAACATAAGGCAAAAATTACAATAAAGTCCAGTTTGCATTCTGCAACCATCCACGATAACATTGACAAAATTTTGTTACAGCCAGGGCATAGCTGGATATATTCTGTTATCTTCTCTTTTAAATCCAAGTTGTTTGTCTATGGATCAAAATAACAAACAATAAATGTAAACAACCTATAATGAAAATGTTTAAAAATCAGTGTTTTGCCATTTGCCTGCATTTCATTTATTTATTTAAAGGTGTATATGATGCCCCACCAGACCTGATCTGATACAGATTCATTTAGTAGATAGCAAACAACGCATATGACAATCTGTCATATCAATTTCAAAATACACATGATGGGACTCGGTCAAATGTAGCTACTTCATATATAATTAGTCAGATATTTTTCATATAAAGAAACATTACAAATATAGCTTAAAAATTCAGTGGTCTTTTCTCCAAGGGGAATCAGTTGACATAAACACCGCTCAAAGGTGACATGTAACAATATATATTATTATTTATTACATTTGATAGACTGCCCAATACCCAAGGGGCTCTGGGCTGTGTACAACAAAAATCCAGACACAATACAACAATAAAATAAATACAAATTATAAATTACAAATATAAAAATTTAAAATCCCTTAAAATCACAAGCAGCAGCATCATAATTCCACATTAAATAATTAATTCAAATTAAATAAATTGAATTGATGACGTCCGATCCTAAGGCTGGAGAGGGAGGGCAGCAGTGCCAAGATGGTACAAGTACAAAGGCAATGCCGGAGATGGTATAAAAATACGGCACTAGGCATCAGGAGAGGGCAGCCAATCCACGGCCGGCCTCCCCAAAAGCCCAGTGGAACAACTCAGTTTTACAGGCCCTGTGGAACTCACCAAGGTCCCGTAGGGCCCTAACAGCTGGTGAAAGAGTGTTCCACTAGGCAGGAACCAGGGCCATAAAAGCCCAGGCCCGGGTAGAGGCCAGCTGCATTATTGAGGGGTGAGGGACTACCAGCAAGTTTGCCTCTGCAGAGCGCAGAGGCTTTGAGCACAGAGGCCTACTAGGGACATATGGGGCAATAAGTTTATGACACTAATCTCTATATATAAATGCAAAATACCACTCACTCACTCACAGACTCATCAAAAGAACTAAAAAACCACTGAAGCCACACACATTAAATTTGGCACACCTGTTACTTATGTACTCCAGGTGCTCACTAAGAAAAGATTTTTCAAAATATTCAGTTTTACTCAAATTATTACACATTTACTGTTTTCACTGCTCATCTCTGGCCATCTGCACGAACATTTTAAGGGCAAACCAACTGCTCAGTGCACAGACAAGCTGCACAAACATTCTAAGGGTGACAGTTAAACACTACTGTACCAGCTTCATGTCCTTCACCAAGGTGCACCAATTGCACTCTAACGCTGCCCTCCACAACGCATGTGAACCTATCCCATCTGCTGAAACCGCTACAGGGAGAAGAGGAATTAAACACAGAAAGCGCTTTATACACTGCATTATAAAAATACAACTACAGGAAGATGCTGCAAAATATGCGAAAACAAACCCATCAGTCCACAGACAGGCTGTGAGGAAATATGCTGCATGTCACACCAAAGCTCACAAACGCCCTCCACAACGCATGCGAACTTATCCCTTCTGTGGAAACCACTACAGGAAGAAGAGGAATTAAACTCAGAAAGCGCTTTACACACTGCATTATAAAAAGACAACTGCAGGAAGCTGCTGCAAAATATGCGAAAACAAACACATTAGTCCACAGACAAGCTGTGAGGAAATATGCTGCATGTCACCCCAAAGTTCATAAACAGGCTACAAAGAAGTATGCTGAATGTCACCCCAACGTTAACAGACAGGCTGTAAAAAAGTATTCCTCCACCCACCCTCACATTAACAACACCGCTACAGCCAAATACTAACAACATACATTACAAGCCACACTATCACCTTGGACTTCTAAACATTTGTTGGGTTTTGCATATGGACATCAGATTTATTACTGTGGAGACAAGTTTACTGCTTTCAGCCTCCGATCACCCTGTGCTTGGTGTCGTGCTCTGAAGTGGCGGAATGAGTCCCCAGGAATGTGCTGCAGTGGTGGTACAGTCCAACTCCGTGCCCTTCAACCCTACCCTGAACCTCTTCACAGCCTTCTCACTCATCAGCATCCAATGACAGAACACTTCCTTTCTGCATCCCGAAAATACAATGGCTGCTTCCACATGACATCTTTTGGAGCCCACCAGGTGAAAGAGAGCAATAACACATTGCATTATAAAAAGACAACTGCAGGAAACTGCTGCAAAATATGTGAAAACAAACCCATCAGTCCACAGACAGGCTGTGAGGAAATATGCTGCATGTCACCCCAAAGTTCACAAACAGGCTGTAAACTGAAATTCATAGAGAGCCTGTGATGAAGTATACGTAGCGAAGCACGGGTGCCCTGCTAGTACAATATATATCTGAATATCTCTAGGGGAGAATGCATATCCTCTCAGGGTTGATGCACCAGCACTCATTAAAACAGAGATCATTTGAGAGCTGGCTCTGTTTAAAACATGTTATGCATCTGATGAAGTAAGCTCTACCTGATTGAAGGTTACTCTGTGCCAAATGTTTGTTTTATTTGCACCCTGCCTTTTCGGTCAAAGCCATGCTCACGGCTTTATAGACATATTGTCTATAAATAAAATATACAATTAAAATCATAAATCTGGCTAGCCTTATTACATGGCTTTTGTTGAAAAAGATAGCAGATGGTGGAATATGCATTTAATAATTATATAAGGATTTTTTCGTATCTCTACAGAGAGTGCAGACGTATTATAAAAATAAGCCGTCTTCTGCAGCCACCCCTTGGCTCGCATGGTTCATTCATACAGTTTATAAACACAACGCCTTTATCAAAAGTAAAGGAAGCCCAATGGGCTGAGATTAGGCAAAAAGAGAACAAGAAGACACGAGGACAAAAATAGAGTGAATCTGGGAATCTCGCGATAAAGAAGTCACGAGCGAGACTGGAAGGGCGGGGGGAGGAATGAATCTGAGCGAGCGCCGCCGTTCTCGTGTGACGTATTTGGCAATCGCTCTCTCCCTTGCGTGCCGTACGTGCCCGGAAATAGCCGGAGCCGCCACGCGGAGAGCGCGTTAGTAGAGAAGCGAGTGGGACTTGAAAGAAACAGAGGAGGGAGGGAAAAGACTTTGCCAAGGGGTACGGGAGCCTCTAAGGGTCAAAGTTTATTGTTTTAAACCGCGTTGGCGAACTTTGTTCCCGGGTCTGGCAAGATGCCCGGAGTTGCTGCTCCTAGGAGCCAGGAACGGACTCGCGACAGCACCATGGATCCGCAGCTTGCTGATGTGGGTCTCTGGAGGAGGAGGAGGGAGGGGGGAGATGTTATATTATTGGGAGGTGAAGGCGAGCACTGGGTTCGGGAGGGGCTGCTGGGCTGACAGTCTCAGATGCCGGATACTTGGGGAGAGGCACCTGCCCCTTCTCTTCTTTCCCCGACTTCCGACTGCCTTTTCTTCTTGCAACTTCCATGCAAAATATGGCTTGCAGTGTGGTCGGTTATTACCTGGGACTCTGTCCCTAGCCCCATCTACTCTGTTTAGTTCCTTGTCACAAGTCTGCTGATTTGGTTAGAAAATCTCACTGAATGTCCCTCTGATGAAGTCCAATTTCTATTCCTATCCCCATTTCTATGCCTTTAAGGCTAGAAACAAATGGTAGGGATTTTTAGTAGGGAATTGTGAGTAGTTTCGACAGAGGTTTTGCTTTGCATGGGCTCTGCAAGTGTATTTCTTTATCCTTCTGTCATGCAATTTAAAAAAAAGACAGCTTAGCTCCCTCATTTCCCAGATATAAAAGTGTGACGAGTATGCCCATTATGAACAGCTCCTTTCAAGCTGCTGTCAACTCTTGGGGGTGGGGGATGGTCCACTCTTCTGTCTCCATCTTGAAGTGGATTAGGAAATCCATGATAGAAGAACTCCATATGAAGATGGTTTACATTAACTACACCTGATCCCATGCAATTTTAGGTGCAGGACTGCAGCCTTCAGATTGTGTACTCAAGTCCTGGCATGAAGAAGCAGCTGAGACTGATGCCATCACTTACTTTTTATGGGCTACATGAGAGGTCTCAACTAGCTACCTTTACACTGTGATATAGAAAAGTGGACTGACTTTTGCTTAGGATTTCTGCAATAGCTTCGTAATATTTGAACAATTTGGGTGCTCGTCTAGTGGAAGGGAAAGTGCTCTTTTCCTTCTGTAAGGAGTCCTGCAATGACAGAACCTATTTTTTACTCACAAGCTTTTGGTAAAGGTTCATCTTGAAAGCCATATGCACCTGTAACATGATGTGGGAGTTTTGCATTGCATGACATTGCATCATATATGTCTTCATGCACAACCAAGAGGAAATTGTTTGACTATATCTTTGTTATAGTGTCTGATAAACTATTTTCAGTTATGTTTGATACAAGACTTTGAATGTAACTTCCTGTTTGCAGTTCTTAATATTGGAAAGACTGTATAGTACAATTTTTACTAAAACCAAGTTGTCTTCAGTCATTCCATAATAGGTATCTAGGAATTAAATGTGCTTTCATTCATAAATATGATACCAGTCTTAAATTTTGTAGCAAGGACACAGTTTCCCAAATGGAATTTAACTCTTACTAACCCACACATTTGTGATCTAAGGCAGGAACAAATCCCATGATGCCTGGAAATTTTATTTTGGTGCCTACTGTTTTCAGTAGTCATTTGTTTTAAATGCCTCTTGGTAAGTCTCAGTAGAAGTTTGTTTAGGTGAAGAATGGAGGATAGCTGTTTGTTGTGATGACACCCCAAATTACCCCATATGTATTTATATGTTATGACACTTTTGTTACATCTTTTGTCAAGAACTGTGAAAAGCTTAGAGTTAGGTTTTGTGGTAGTAATAGTTATAAAGTATGTTTATTAAAATATAAAACCTTGGTGACTAAGAAATGAGACCAGTCCCTAAATTTCTGGAGTGGCTTATAAAGGCTTGATCTAAGGTTATTCTTTTAAGATCTGCTGCTGTTTAGAGTAGGATGCTGTTTCTTGTAATGGTATTTTGTTTTCATGTCCATGGTAGGAAGAATTATAATTATCTGTGCTGATAAAGTAACAATTGCTGTATGTTTCCAAAGAATATCTGATCTCTAATGGAACAATTTCTACTGTTTTTCCTTAATGTTAACTTGGCACTCAGATTTAAATGTAAAGAGTACTGCCATTTGTTGTTGGGTGTGTTGCGTTTATTGTGCCTTCTTTCAATGGCTTACTGAGTCTCAAGTAGGTCTTGTCACCTGAGATTCTTTCCATGGAAGTTGAAGCAGAAATCTTGGACATGCAACTTTCATTGAGTTGTGGCTCTTACCCAAAATATATGGGTCCCTGCTATCTCATACTTCATAGAGAGTGGAAGGGTTGAAGCCATGGGCTGTTAAGCTCAAGTTGAAGTAAATAAACCAAAATATCTCATATGTAGCCCTGATGTTGATGGTCCAGGCTAGCCTGATCTAGTCAGAACTCAAAAGCTAAGCAGAGTTTGATGGGAGACCACCAAGGAATACCCGGGTCGTTATGCAGAGGAAGGCAATGACCAACAACCTCTGGTAATCTCTTGCCTTGAAAACCCTACTGGGTTGCCATAAGTCAGCTATGACTTGATGACACTTTACAGTATATACACACATCTGGTAAGTTTAGGTAGTCTCCTGTTTGCTACAAATATGATCACAAGACATAAACTAAGAAGGGTCTGTGAGTGAATCACTGTGTCATGTTGGCAGGCTTCATCCTGCTCTTGTTTTCCCATCAGTTTTTTCCTCAACTCTTTTGGACATCTTGCTAATTTTGTATTTTTTTCCCTTTCTTCCTCCACCTCAAATGTCTAGGCTTTTTACAAGTATGGTGCCTGCAATCTGTATTGCTTTTAGAAATTTATCCAGAGGAAGTCTCGCACATGGAGGCTCTGTGGTATTATTGACTGGCTGAAAAAATGAGCCCAGCTTGACCAGGAGACTCTGACTTTACGCAGTAGAGAAATACATGCACATATAGACCTAGTAATGTGGGTGTTCCCCCATACTCATTTTTATGGACTTAGGCAGAAGTTACGTTCTCTCAAAAGAAATGGGCAGGGACTAGAAGCAATGAGTATTTGAAATTCAGCACAGAAGAAATGCTGCAGTTGACCTCCCAAGTTTTGTGTTATACAGACATATTCTACACTGAAAGTACCTTCATTAGAGAGAAAATTCAAATTTTCATATATATAATAAAATTCTTGCTTGTGATCCTGTGTGGGTATACTTGGGAGCAAGTCCCACTGAACTCAGTGAGATTTCAGTAAACATGCACTGGATTGGGCTACCAGATTAATTATCTGGATATAACCTGTAAAATAAGGTATTAAAAAGTAGCCTCAATTCTCGGGACACTTCAGTCCCTATATTTAAAAAATATATCATTAGTGCACCTGCCAGGCACAAGTCTCAGTAAATAATGAATTCTACTCCTTGGCTTGGAGTCTGGCTCCAGCAGACCAACTGGGAATTTGAAAGCCAGATTATGGGTCCATCACAGAAAGTGTTCTATTCTCATAGGTTTATAGTAAATGGCTATAGTTAAGAACAGGGGGCTTATATCTGCTATCATGATGATGCATGGGAAGCATGGCAATTTCACAGTTGTCAAGCCACAAATCGTTCTGTGATAAAAGAGTAGTTGGAGAAAAGTTGATCTCCTGGGCTGATGTCACTTAGAGATCTTTCTTTTTTCCTCCTTGCATCTGTGACTGAGTGCTGTATCTAACAATGCAGCATAGAATGCTATTTCTCACGGCATGTGCATTTTAAAGTGAGAAATACATGCATACGTACTACACTTGATGAGATATGAATTTACTCTGTACACAGATATGTGGACTAGGCATTGGGTCCTTATTTGGTGAATCGTGTTTGCAGTATTCTTTCCAAACAGTATCATATGCATTTTAGCTCTCAATATTATGTGTACAGTATTATCATTGTTAAAGCTGGCTGTGCTGTAGTGATGACTGCCAAGGTGTTTTCCCCCCATTTGATTGTAATGGTATCAAGGCTTCTGGCACAATAACGTTTTCTCTCTCCTTTTTAGGACTACGCAAAGGAAAGATATGGCGTATTGCCGCTGATACAGTCTCAGGAGAAACCAGGTTAGTTTCAAAATTCTGAAAAGCCAGCAGAAGTCAGTTGGGTTATAAGTACCACGATAAGCGAGATAGCACCAATTATTGCATCAGCTTTTATATAAAGATACTGTTTGTAGCTCCCCAGGAGCCAGTCTGTCTGAGAAAAAGCAAGAAGATTGTTCACTGTAGGCTCATGGTTTCCTAAGGATTGTGGGACTGTAGCCAAATTCTCACTCATGAGAGAAAATCTATTATTTGACTCTTAATTTAGACAACAGAAGAAGATCTGGCACATTATCAAGGTGCAAATTGTAGAGATGTCTCTCTTTTTAATACTAGTGAAAAAATAATCACCAGCTAGTCACTCTGGCCTATTCGCTGCTTGTTCATCTCTATTTCCTGTGGTCTAGTGTAAGCAACATTAAGATGGCTGTGTGTTCAAACAAGTAACTTTAATTTAGTAATTTTCACTTGCTGTTCAAAGCAACATCCACGCTTAAAAAGAAATTATTTTCCATTTTGTTGTTGTTATGATTGATTGTGTGGAAGTTCAGTAAATCAAGTTCCTTAATAGTTTTTTTTTAAAGCCCTCAAACATCCAAGCTAAGAATCAGGGGTGCTTCTCATTAATGGTCTTTTTTCACAGCTTACCTTACGTTTTCACAGCTTTTTGTGAAATCGTTCTGCACACTTCCTTTCTGCCCATTGTTTTGGATTTTTCTCCCCCTTGTCTCTTCAGTTGCATTTATTCCACATGCTATTCCAGATGATGATGGGATGTCATCCGTAATGCAGAAGAACAACCTTGCCTTTTTGTTTTTTGTTTGCACAGGCACTCTAGCATTATTGCATAGTTACATTTTGAAGTGGCAATTCAGAAATATCTCAGCCTCCATTTATACTATTGAGAACTACCAATCCAAAATGGAATCCAAAACAGCTTCTGGGGCAGGCGCCGTTACCTTAAGGAACAGAAATACATACCGTATATACTCGCGCAGAAGCTGAGTTTTTCAACCCATTTTCCGGGCTGAAAAATGTCCCCCTCGGCTTATACGCGAGTCATGGAGGCTGCCCAGCTGGCTGGGGAAGAGGGGAGATCTTCCCCTCTTCCCCAGCCAGCCCAGCGACCTCCGTGCAAGAGAGGAGCCTCAACTAGCAGCTCCCATACGAGGGCTGCAGGCTGGGGCACCCCTCGTTTCCACGGAGGCTGCCCAGCTGGCCGGGGAAGAGGAGAGATCTCCCCTCTTTCCCAGCCAGCCAAGCAACCTTCGTGCAAGTGAGGAGCCCCAGCTAACAGCTTCCATACGAGGGCTGCAGGCTGGGGCACCCCTCGTTTCCACGGAGGCTGCCCAGCTGGCCGGGGAAGAGGAGAGATCTCCCTTCTTTCCCAGCCAGCCAGGCAACCTCCGTGCAAGAGAGGAGCCCAAGCCATGCCTTGAGCCCTTGGGGGGGGGGGGGGCGGGGGCAGGCAGTATCCAAATTCAATAAACTAAACTAACTAAGCTGCTGCATTTTCCACCCTCAGCTTATACGCGAGTCAGTAAGTTTCCCCAAGTGTTGGTGGTAAATATAGGTGCCTCGGCTTATACACGAGTATATACGGTAGCCATTAATTCATAAAGAACCACAATTTCCAGCCAAATTTTATCTGTTACTGCAGCAATCCCTGACTACGTGCAGCAATTATTCCTAGTACTCTTTTCAGTTGTTCCAGCAGCTCAGTGTTCTATCACTGATGCAATTGCCCCCATTTCAAAATCCCTCTCAGCCCTACATTGCTAGTTCAACATGAAATTGATAAAACTGATCCAATCTTCCCTGCTTCTTTGCATCTCATCCTGAACATCACCAATTTTATGTGAAATTGAGAGAGCTGATCCAATCACCCTTGCTTCTTTGCATCTCTGCCTCAATGTTCACATTGCAAATTCTATGTGAATCTCTCTGAAATATTTTCTCTTTTACATTGAGTAAAATGCTTTTAAAGCCAAGCTGAACATGCAGTAGATGTATGCAGCTCTTAAATCCAAGTTTAATTTCTGCATTTTGAAGGATAAGTCTTCATGAGAGCAGTGTACAGAGCTTCCATCGCTTCTCAACAGTTGTATGCCTTCTGTTGTCCTTTTGACCTGATGTGGTTGTGTGGTTGATCTTTTCACCTGTCCCTCAAACCACTGTGACACATTTACTCATAGGTTGAGTAAAAACTCATTGCCTTAGCTTGCAGGAAGAAGGAGAAGATCACAAGAAGATAGGACAGAAACTGTACCAAAGCCTCAGGGGAAAACTGAAAGTTTAATTGATAACTTAGCTGTCTCTCACTAGATAGTGAAAATTAAGTTACATGTGATAAGATAGCATACATGTGATAAGGTAGCATAGGGTGCATCACCCATCCCCAGCAAACCCTTCCAGCCTTCCCCCCACCCCCAGCAAGCCCTCCCCACCTTCCCTCCGTCCCATTTAGCGTTACCTGCCCTCACCCCCTGCCCTATCTAGGCCTGTTGTTTTACCCTACAGCGGGTTTTACTGCTAGTTTAGTAATAATATAGGTTAGTACAATGTGACATCCTGGGGTTTTCTCCTTCCTTTTGTATTAAAGTTATATTAATATCTGCTTCTGAAGGAATTCATGTATTTTTCATATGTCTATAAACCTTCTCCAGGCATGGAATTATATCACCCACACAGCTTTTGGAAAACTCATTTGTAGGCCCATCAAGGCTTGGATGTCCACATCCTTTTTGGATTCCTGATTGCTTGCTTTGTTTCCATTTAGAAGACTGGTTTATCTAAGAGAGCCCCATGTTCTGTTTCAGTATTATAATATTACTCATCAATGCTCCCCCTCTCCTAGATCTGATCTGTGTTCTGCACAAAGATTTTTTAAAGTGTTTTAAGTTCAGCAGTTGTGTGTTTTTGTCTGCATTAATACCCCATCACCATCTTTAATCATCAACATTTCTTATCACCTAACCATGCTAGAGTTTCTCATTCTTATTGCCATATTAAAAACTAGTTTGTTTAGTGCTGAGGAAGGACCTAGCTGTTAATTGGTCATCTTGTAACTTGAGTTTATCCTTTACTGATTCCCATGTATATTTATCATTATCCAACCTGGTTAGTTTATTTACTCATCTTTAAGTTCATTAACAATTTCCTGCCCCTATTTGTGTTTATTTTTTAAACGTACCGTAAATAATAGAGGAGGAGGAGGAGGAGGAGGAGGAGGAGTTTGGATTTATATCCCCCCTTTCTCTCCTGCAGGAGACTCAAAGGGGCTTACAATCTCCTTGCCCTTCCCCCCTCACAACAAACACCCTGTGAGGTGGGTGGGGATGAGAGAGCTCAGAAGAACTGTGACTAGCCCAAGGTCACCCAGCTGGCGTGTGTGGGAGTGTACAGGCTAATCTGAATTCCCCAGATAAGCCTCCACAGCTCAGGTGGCAGAGCGGGGAATCAAACCCGGTTCATCCAGATTAGATACACGAGCTCTTTACCTCCTACACCACTGCTGCTCATGTATAAGCCGAGGCACCTAATTTTACCACCAAAAACTGGGAAAACGTATTGACTCGTGTATAAGCCTAGGGTGGTAACTCCAAAGCATGTGGGGCCAGGAAGAGCCAGGGCGCCCGCTCCCCACCGGATCGCTCCCACCCCCCACCACCTCCTGGATCCCCACAGCAGCATTGGCTCCCCTTCACTTCTCTGGCGTTTCCTTGCTTGCAAGCAAGGAAACGCCAGACAGAGCATTCACCTGCTTTTGGAGTTTCCTTGCTTGCAAGCAAGGAAACTCAAAAAGCAGACAACTGCTCTGTCTGGCATTTCCTTGCTTGCAAGCAAGGAAACACCAGAGCAGGCGGGGGCAGGGAAGAGCCAGGGTGCCTGCTCCCCACTGGATCGCTCCCCCCGCTGCCTCCCGGATCTCCACAGCAGCCCCAGCCCTTGGCTGCTCTGGCTTTTCCTTGCTTGCAAGCAAGGAAACGCCAGACAGAGCATTCACCTGCTTTGTCAGACTCTTCTGGAATTTTAATCAGATTCAAACTAGCAACTTTCACTAGCAGAGACTGCACCAGCAAGTCATATCTTTTTATAAAACAGTATGAATTAAATTGTTTACATATCCATCTATTTTTGAATTACCGTATATACTCGTGTATAAGTCGACCCACATATAAGTCGAGGCACCTAATTTTACCACAAAAAGCTGGGAAAACTTATTGACTCACGTATAAGTCGAGGGTGGGAAATGCAGCAGCTGCTGGTAAATTTCAAAAATAAAAATAGATACCAATAAAATTACATCAATTGAGGCATCAGTAGGTTAAATGTTTTTGAATATTTATTTAAAAGAAAAACAGTAAACTGGTTCTGTAAGTGGAAAAGAGGCTCAACAAAAACAATATGGTATCAACAATAACTTTAAAAGTACAAAAACCTTAGCTCAATCAGCAACCAAGCTAAAACACAAGAGTTAAAATCCTTCAAAACTGGATTCTTCATCATCATCTGTATGTCCAAATGTAACTCAACTTAGATTTTAAGAGGGATATTATCAGAAATGGAAAATCTACTATTAGCTTCCATTGTAAACAAGGGGGATGGGGCACCCCTTTGGGGAGCAATAACTTTGGAATCCCTGACCCAAACTTCACCAAACCTGGCTGGTATCATAAAGAGACTGTCCTGATGAGACCAGCCAGGTTTGGTTAAGTTTGGTTCAGAGGGTCCAAAGTTATGGACCCTCAAAAGGGTAGCCCCATCTACTAATAGCTCCCATTGAAAACAATGGGGAATGGGGGCACCTCCTTTGGGGGTCCATAACTTTGGACCCCCTGAACCAAAATTTACCAAACTTGGCTGGTATCATCAGGAGTGTCTTCTGAGAATACCCTGAAAATTTGGTGTTGCTAGCATAAAAACTGCGCCCCCTGCTGGCCGGCAAAGTAAAAACACAAAAAAAATTTAATGACCCGCGTATAAGTCGAGGGGAGCTTTTTCAGCATTAAAAATGTGCTGAAAAATTCGACTTATACATGAGTATATACGGTAGTCATGGTTCTGTCATGCCATTCCAGAATTCTCCTCATCCAGTGGTCTAACTCTTGAGTGCCCTCAAAGATATTCACTTTGTATTAGAACTTTAGTTCATCCTTGCAAATAAGACTGATAATTTTAATAAGAATTTTTACCAGCCCATCTGCCGAAATACATCTATATGTTCCCTTTTCAGCTAGAAAAAACAACTTTTGTTGACATTTTCTTGCCTGGTTGCTATGAGCTAGTTCATTTTCCCCTGTTGGTATGCAACTATTTGCAAGCCTGCTTTAATTGTAGAACTAACTTACAGAAAGTAGGCACGTGACCTAAAATCTATAATATATGGTTACATTGTGAAAAGGCGAATATACCTTTTGAGGTATACATTTGCAAAATGGAACTTTGAAAGAGAAACCAGTCAAAAATGTGGTTCTTTTCAAAGAGCAGAGATGGAGGCATAAGTGAGAGCAAAGAGGCACTGTGTCTTGTAAGGGAACGAAGAGCTTAAAAAGAACAAGCCGCAGAAGAATGCTCTGACCTGGATGGACAAAACTAGCCTGGCCTCATCAGATCTTAGAAGCTAAACAAGGTTGGTCCTGGCTGGTACTTGGATGGACGCCCATCAAGGAATGCCAGGGTCCACTATGCCGAGGAAGGCAATGACAAACCACCTCTATTAGTGTTTTGCTTTGAAAGCCCTTCTGGGTCGCCATAAGAAAGCTGCAACTTGACATGGATAGAAGAATTTGCTGTGGTTGAGGAGACTGAAAATATATTTTCACCTGTAATGATGGATTTCAGAAACAGAACAACTAGGTTGTGTCCTTGGAGCAAAAAGAAAAAAGAGAAAGGACAGTGAAGGTAGTGCTGCAAACCCGGGTTATTACTTACTCATGGAGTGATATCACACCACAACCTTTACTAGGCAGACTGTTTATGAGGTGGTTTGCCATTACCATCTCCAGTCACCTACACTTTACTTCCAGCAAGCTGGGTACTCATTTTACTTAACTCAGAGGGATGGAAGGCTGAGTCAGCCTTCAGCCGGCTATCTGAAACAGACTTCCATCGGGAATGAACTCAGGTTGTGAACAAAGCTTTGATTTCAGTACCACATCTTACCACTCTGCTTTACGAGGCTTCCTCCTTGGAGCAAAACTCCCTTGAATCAACACAAAACCCTAATATTAATGTATCCACTAGCATTTTGCAATGTTAGTTTTACATTACTATTAATAATTCAATTTATAAACATCTCCCCTTAAAATAAGTATCAGAATGGCATGCAACAATGAATCAACAATTTAAAACCAACAATATTAAATACCCATATGTTGGCTCCTATCTATATGACTTGAAATCTAAAAGCTAATAACCAAAGAAGGATAGAAAGAGAGGAAAGGCCAGGTGAGTTGGAATATCCCTTCAGGAGTGGGCGGTATATAAAACAAATAAACAAATAAATAAATACCATTGCTGCCCTTAACTGTAGGCCTATTCCAGTCTTTCTTCAAGGAGCTGCATACCTGGTTCTCCCATCCTAATTATTACCCATTTGGGTGCGGCCTCCCCAGATGTTCCTTGGGCTCCAAACTCACCTGGTGGAGGCCCTAGCCCAGCACCAAGGTATCCAGGACCGCAGAAGAGGTGACCCATGAAGAAGTGGGCAGCCAGGCTTCAGACCTCTGCAGCTCCGGTCCTTCCTCCCAGCTCTTGCCAGTGCTGTGTCTTCCAGCCATACATGTCCAGCCTTGGCAGTGTCTGCCCCTCCTTGGCTCCTGCAGCTGCCACCAAGGCCTCTGGCCTCATTCAGCTCAGCTGGCGTGATGGAGGGCCAGCCAGCCAGTCTGGAGCATGGCCCACAATTCAGGATCAACACTGGCCAGCCTCCCCCCCAGGGCTAGGTGGGAGGGGATGGACAAGAGACTATAGGCAGTTTGGGACCTGGAAGGCCCAGCTGGCAGCCTGTGGGCCATTAGGGGCTGGGTGAAGGCTCTGCTCAGCTGACAGGCCTGGCTTGGGTGGGGAAAACAGGAAAGAGAAGAAAGGGGGGGTGTAAAAGAAAGAGTATGGTGACAAGCAGGAGTAAGGAAGGAGAGTGATAGATACAGAAGAAGAGTACAAACAAGAACTGGCAAAAGCATGAGCCAGAGTGAGAGCCTCTGGCCTCTGAGAGTGAGAGCCTCTGGCAAGAGGGGCAGAGACTACCTGTGAGAGGGCTGGATAGTGGAGAACCTGCCCAGGAAGCGTGCCACAAACATTACATTTAATATTAATTGAAAATGTTACTCAAAAAACAGCAAAATTGCTTCAAGGAAAAAAAGCTTTAGCAATTATGGGCCATTTATCTGTACAGTGCAGTTGTTAAATATAATAATTTGGATTGCATCAAAATGACCATATACCTAAATGTGTTTGCCATCTGCTTTTAATGAGTACCGGCCTAGTACATCTACAATTATTTTTAAAAAGTGAACCTAATTCAAACTCCGGGCGATGACGATCACTAGGGATTTATGAAAAGGGTGATTCTATCCTTTTAAAAAGATGTCTGGAAAATGTGTAGCTTTGTAATTTTGAATTGATGAGGTAATTTTGGCTGAATTGAACGATCTGTTTCAGTTATTA
The DNA here is from genome assembly GCF_021028975.2 of Sphaerodactylus townsendi. Lineage (NCBI taxonomy): Eukaryota > Metazoa > Chordata > Lepidosauria > Squamata > Sphaerodactylidae > Sphaerodactylus > Sphaerodactylus townsendi. Next base: position 50,946,604 of record NC_059426.1, read on the forward strand.
ACACTTCTGGAATCTAGGCTGCTTTCAGACATGGTAAACAAGAGGTTGGATCCAGTCATCTTTTCTGATTGAATCTTGTTGAGTACACCACTTTGCTGCAGATCATGTTCCACCTAGCATTTGTAAGTGGGGATCCCATGATTCCCCAGCACAGCCTTTTTTAGGGATCAAATGTGACCCATCCTTTTGTTTTTACCTACAGAAAAACTAGTTGGGGCCAACCCAAATTATAAGCAGAGCCAGGTTAGCAATATGCAAAATAACCTTTGCTTGTTCTCATCCTTAGCTGTTCAAAGTGCGCTCTCTCATCAAAGCTACTCTTCACCCCCCTCCTTTGTGTCTTTGAAAAGATGCTTTTAAAACAGGGAGAGTGGCCCATGCCGTGTGTCCTGTCATCTGAGATTGGGTTCCTAGCGAAGTTGTGGGTATATAGTGCTTAAGAGAGCAGTGACTGGCTCATATATACTTGGCTTACTATCCTGCATCTTGGCTGTGTACTCGTAGTAGAGGCAAGTGGGAGGAGATTTCTTTTTTTAACTCAGTGGGAGTGTTAATATTTACACCAGCTTTTAATTCTTGGAATAATGCTACAGGATGTGGGCTGAGCAGACCTCAGAATATACCTAGTGCTGTTGTGGTGTTAAGCTGATACATCTTCATGTAGCTCCATAGTCAATGTGCTGCAAGCAGGCAGGAGAGTGTGGCCAGGTGAGCCGGAGTGAAGGCAGGCAGTGTTGGAGGCGTGGTCAACCAGTCTGGAGTCAGGGCAGGCAGCAGCCAAATGTGAAGTCGAAACCAGTTCAGCAGAGGCATAGCTGGGCTATACTGTGCTCGGTGTGCACTCTGTGTTTTCCGTGCCCCCCTTCCCAGTGCCCTGCCCCCCCCCCCTGCCCACACTTACCTTATTGAAACAGTGCAGTCTGGAGAAGCAGCCTGTTCCCTTCAGGCTGAAAACGGCCTGGTGGGAACAACACTTCCCATGAGTCCTTGGGGCTCTCAAGGTCTCCTGGGAAGGGTAGTCACCCACCAGGCTGTTTTCAGCCTGAAGGGAATAGGCTGCTTCTCCAGCCTGCACTGTTTCAATAAGATAAGTTGGGGGGGGGGGGGTTCCACGCGCCCCCTGGTAACTCCACCTTCAGTTCAGAATCAGGGTAGGGAGCAGGCACAGGTATGATCAAAACAGTCTGAAGTCAAGACACAGGCAGGAGACCAGGCAGGCAGGCTGAGAGCCGGAGGACAGAGTAAGACCAGGCACTTGGAACTTACCAGGAAGTACACTTGTTTCACCCAGGCAGAGTCAAGCCTTAGTCACAGGTCATAAAGGGACTTCTGGTTACTGAGACTGGGATCCTGCAAGGACTCAGGCCTTCTCAGGTGCAGGTGCCTCAGGTGCTCATTTCACGGAGCCTTCTGCCATATCTAGCAGCAATGTGAGCACTTTTCCATTTATCTTGTAGCCTCTGCCTCTGTTTCCTTTGCACAGCTGGCTCGTTACTCGGCTCCTCTGAGATTCCTGATAGGTCTCCTGGGTGCATGGCATCAGGCTGTGCCTTGGCTTCCAGGGAAGGGCTTGGAAGTGGCTCAGCTGCCAGCACCTCTTTGCAAGGAGCCAGCTCTGGCACTGCGGTGTCTTCAGGCTTTACAGCAGAATTCTCAATGGCCTTAGGACTGCCTTGTGAGAAAGAGATGGCAGACTTTCTTCTTTATGGAAAGGAAATGACCGCTGTAATCTTTTATATATAGGGAAAATTATAGGGAGATATTTCGCATTTCTCAGGTGGAACTTCCCTCATATCATTTTATCTGTTTTAAAAGCATCAGTGAATTTACAGAACTTAAAAATTGCTTCCAGCGTCAGTTCCATCTCAGTGTATAGTACAGCAATGGAGTCCCTGTGAAGATAGGCACCATTAAGGAATGGGAGAACTTGGAGGAGTTAGAACAGCATGAAGCAGTCTGTAAAAGTATTACAACTTGCAGTCAAAGTCCTGAGTACCCAGCAGAAAGGCCAGTTTGGCCCACCTTAGTGTATTGATTTTCTTGGACACCCAGGCAGCTGAGAAGTTTGAAAGTCTTCAAATGTGTGGAAGAAAAATGAAGAATATTCTGATGCGAAGGTTCACTTTTCTGGCAGTGATGAACCCCTGCAGTTTTTTAAAAGGCAGAAAAGGTTGTAGTATAATGTCACAAGATTCTCCTTCAAGAAATCTATCTACACAATTTTAAAAGTGATGAGTTTCTTGTACCTCGTTACTGTGTGGGGAATCTGTTTTGGAATTTTGTTGTATGGAATGTTATGCTTTTCATCTTGCATTATATTATATAGTTTATGTGAGGGACAATATACTTGACTGTAAACTCCCTTTTGTTTTAGGAGAGTCCAAAAATTACAAATTCCTTTCTGCATTGATCAGTCAAACAAAATTTAAACACAGATAATTGACTTCTCAAAGATAGTTGCAGGTATTAATGATGTTTGTACACACAGCTTTGCAAGGAATTTTCCATGAATCTAGTTTTTTGTGTAAATGTGAACAAGATCTATCGTATATCTTCTGCCCAACTGTTATTAGCGTTGCCTCCTTTTTGATGTCTGTGATGAAATAACTTCATGTATTTTATACAGATCGAGTTCTGGTTCAAATAAAGGACTTGACAGGAGTGAAGGCTGATGAAGTTGTTTGGGTACGTGGCAGGATTCATACCAGTAGAGCAAAAGGTAAGATGTTTGAACTGAACTGTGCCTGTTGGTGTTCTTTGTAAAGTTTTGTTTTTGAGTGAAAAGATGTGAGCACCCTCCTTACCATGTTGCCTTCCAGAGCTGCTCTTGATTATTTGCAATCCACCCCTACCCACCTTCCCCAAAGAGCGCTGCAAGAATTGCTGAGAGTTAAGCATTCCCACCTGTGCTGTTCAGTGGCAGGTTGAACTGTTTGTTTACAAGCAAATTGGCTAATGGGAAATTATCTAGCTGCTAGTTAACTTGCTAGTTAACTGTCTTTGACCTGAATTGGAGGTATCAAGTGGTAGTATTTGAGTATTTCTGAGCAGCTAGTCTGCTCATAGATAAGTGTCCTCTGCTTCTTGAAATGGCATTGTTTGGCAAGTTTACTCAAGGGGAGATTCCCTGAGTATGCCATTCAAGAGTCAGCCATGGATACTTGTTGAGAATAGGCTTCCTTGTAAGCATGCTCATTTGTAGATGGTCACTCCAGTTTGAATCTTTTAAAAAAGTTAAGTTTGATTCTTCTGGGGAAACATTTAAGCTAAAGAAATTTAAGAACCTTTTGTCACTGATGCAAGACATCCATAATAAACTACTTGAATGTTGTATAATCCCTATCTATATCTTTTTATAGGCTCATTGTCTTGGATTGCTGTGAAGCTTTTTATGAGTATTATACATGTTAAATGCCTGTAAAGTACCATTTAGAAATAAAAGTGAAACCGTGCAGAAGTTTCAGTCATCAGGCATTCTAGAATTTCTTTATTCAAGCGGGATAATAAGAATATGGCTAACTTGTCTTGCATCATGTGTTTGAAAGGAAATAGAAAACTCTGGAACAAATTGTGCTTTTATGTTGGCATGAGCTAAATATTTCAGCTCATTCTTTTAAAAAATGGGGAATTCGTTTTACGGTGGCCTCAAAGAAAACTGTTCTCTGAGCTTTGAGCTCTGTGGCTCGACTCATTCATACAGAGCCACCTGTCAGTCATTTTTCTTCACTGCAGATGCCCAAGTTCTCTGGGAGATCAATTTCCAGTGCACAAAGCTAAACAGGTCTTGACCTCTTCAGGTGACATCAAAGACTAACAGCTGTTCTGTTGATTTGAACTCTACTCACCTCACTGGTTTTCTCTGGAACATTTAACAAATATTCTTGGAATAAAATGATATAATAGCAGCTTGAGAAACTGTGCTCTGTCTCAGAGTCTTTTTTCCCATTATTGAACTTGAGTGTGCTACTTTTGTATGGGGGAGCTATGCAGCTAGGGAGAAACTAAATCCTTTGACTGATTCAATTAGTATTTAATTTCAGCTTCATCTTGTTGCATTCTGGGTTAGGAAGTTGTGGGTGAAGAGCATTTTATATAGATAAGTAAAACTGAAATTCAGATGAACCAGCTTTGTGACTCTCCAGTGTCAGATACATGAAATACTGTCATATGAATGTCAATGTCAATGTTCATTTGTGAATATCTGAAATATGAAGTAATTACCTTATTTTCAGAATTCATGAAATACATTTGGGATTGTCATAATGGAGATTAATTGTTAATAAATGAAATTTTGGATATTCAGCATAACTTGTGTTTCTGATCAAGATATCTTGTGGTTGAGATTTAGTCATTATTTCTTAATACATACATTTTATGTTTTGAAGAGTACAAAACCTCTATGTTGGTATTTTTCAGGGAGTTTTTTTGGGGGGGGTGGAGGGGAGAAGGATGTGTTAATTGTAAAAAAAAGCATCTGTACCCTATCTATGCAGGCCGCTCATGGATTATTGACATGACAGAATGAGAGGGAAGTCATCAAGAATTAAAATGAGGACCATACATGAATAAACAGTCTTGTCAACTGAACAGAAAATCAAGTTCCATACTTGTTTAATGAATTTGTATCACAAAAATGGGAATGAATTACAGCTCAGGCACCCAGGAGTAGTCTTAGCTGTGACTGATGGTGGCCTTTTGCAGTGTCCAAAGGTGGCTGAGCTAGATATGATGACAGTGCTCGCAGGGTGCCCTATATGGCAACACCATGATTAGGTATAGTTACAGAATGAGTTCTTGTGACTTGTGCCTTCATCTGACTTTCCACATTCTTGGCTGCCATAGAATTGTATAGTGTGCATGTGTTTATGACCTTGTCTCACATTTCCGTATCTACATACTATTGCAGAGTAACTCTGCTCTTGAAAAGAATACAGAAACTTTAGTTGGTACAGATCTCTGCATCCAGGAAGTTGACGAGTGGATTGTAGGGATTAGATAACTCCAGTATTTGCCCACCATCGCTGGCTTCCAATCTATTTCCAGGCACAATTTAAGGTGCTGACTTTGACCTTCAAGGCCATGTATCATTTGGGACCAACCTACCTAAAAGACTGCCTGGTCCCTTAAACTTGCCTGTGTTACAGTCATCTTCAGTGGCCCTGCTTCTGGTGCCCCTGCCTTCTGAGATTAGGCAGCTGGCAATCCAGGAGAGGGTCCTCTAGGTCATGGCACCAAAGCCCTGGAACTCTGTCCCCAGCGAGATTCATCTGTCCCCTTCCTTTGCTGTCTTCCACCAGTAGGTGAAGACTTTTTTGTTTTGTTTGGCATTCCCTCAGCGACTCCTCCTTCCTAACCAATGTTTTATGTTCTGTATGTATTGTAACTGTTTTATACATGTTTAACTCTGTTATCTCTTTTAAAAGTTGTTTTAATGAGGTATGTTTGGAAGCAAAATTTATTTTAATGGTTTTGTCATTAAAGAGGTATAATTAAGTTGGGAATTTAAAGGGTTAATCTATGGATTTTTGTTTATCTAATCCAGGGGTCTGCAACCTGTGACTCTCCAAATGTTCGTGGACTACAAATCCCATCAGCCCCTGCCAGCGTGGGCAATTGGCCATGCTCGCAGGGGCTGGTGGGAATTGTAGTCCATGAACATCTGAAGAGCCGCAGGTTGCAGACTCCTGATCTAATCAGCATGGTACATGGACTGGGATCGCACGAAGAATTTCCACAAGCACTAGGAGGAGATGCCATTTTCACCAATCCCCCCTCATATAACATCCCCGAATACCTTCAAAATGCTGTTCCTGCGGATGGGGAACCCCCTGGAATGGCTTGGGAATCATGTGCAATATTCAGATATTACATTAAATTATCTACACGCCCATCCATTTCCAGGCACAGCTGATTTGTACCATAATACCCTAAATGGCTTGGGGCCAGGATACCTTGAGGACTGTCTCCTCTCATACTGTCCAGCCAGCAAGATAAGATCTGCATCTCAAGTCCTGCTTTCTGTGAACCCTCCTAAGGAGGTGAGGCAGGTGGTGACTAAAGGCAAGGCATTTTCTGTGGTGGCACCTTGCCATTGGAGTTGAGGCTTTGCCTGGGCACCTACATTACTTTCTTTTAGGTTTCAGGCTAAAACACTTATTTTCCTCGGTTTCTTAATATGAGGGTTTATCAGTGTTTTAATACCGCTTATGTTTATACTGTGGATTTTGGTTGTGAGCTGCCTAAAGCAAGATTCTGAAGAGGCAGTCTAAAAATAAATAAGGATCCATAGAGTATAGGAAAGTTATGCACTCTTCTTATGTAACCTACAAATATTACTTACAGACTCACTTGAGAAGGCAGAAGTAACTGCCAAAGAGCAGCATTATGAGTGTGTGGCAACTGCAAACAGTTTGAAGGTAGAACTGTCCAGTGCCATTTTCTTCAGCTTAAATCATAGCATGTGTGGACTTCTGGGGTTCTCAAGTTCAGATTCAGACGCATCACAAGATAATATGGTACATACCTTGTGGAATATTGGGTTAGACTGCTGATTGGGACAGTGTATAAATCTCTGGTTAGGCACAAAACTTACTGAATGGCCCTGGGCTAGTCACTGCTTCTCAGCCCCCCCCACGAGACAATTGTGCAGGTCAATTGAGAATTCCACCTGCACCTCCTTGAAGAAGGGGTAGAGTTAAAACCTGACAAATATCTCATGTTAAAGTAGATTTCAAACAAGGCTGGAGTTTAAACAACTTTTTGTTAAGAAAGATGTAGAATAATTAATATAAGGTGCTTTCTCACAACTCACAAGTTGTTGACATCATATCAGGGCCATTTCTGTAGAGATAACACATCTATAAACCCTGCAACATATTTTAAAAAGCCCTGAAGAAATGATGCTTAGGTACACACAGTGGTATTCTTCACCTTCTCTTAACATTTCTCTCTTCTTCAGGGCAGTACGGCAGTCCATGCTATACCACAGCCTGCTTTTTATCATGTCTCAAAATGGTGGAGAGGGCCTTCCAATTAAGCAGAAAGAATTCAGGTTCCTCCTTGTGGCACAGAACTATCTTCAGAACTTTTTTTAAAAAATCAGCTGACGCTGGCGTAACCTTGTTGTGGACGATTTATACAAAGATTCTTGGTTTCCACTCTGTTTCTCAGTTTGCTGCGTAAGCCAGTAAATCTGAAATTAGTTTTTAAAGGAAGTTTTAAATGCCCGTCGGTATTCTTTATTGTGTGATTGTTTTAAGCGCTGGCTTTGTCCTCTAAAAAAAAAAAAAGCCCCTTATTTTTGTATTCATTCAGAAAGAGCCCAAGCAATTTGCTCCAACCGCACCTGCATTGTTCCTTCCTCTTTCTTTTCAGGAAAACAGTGTTTCTTAGTTCTACGTCAGCAGCAGTTCAATGTCCAGGCTCTGGTGGCTGTGGGGGACCATGCAAGTAAGCAGATGGTAAAGTTTGCTGCCAAGTAAGTAAGCAATGATATCCTGTTGTCACAGTAAACAATGGTGGGAACCCTTGCTCCCAGGGGCTGAAACCATTTTCACACATCAACATAATGCTGTGTTTGTTTTTAAAATGTAGTTACTTAAATTGTCACTTCACTACCATGCTGAATGCCTGCCACTTACAAAAGATCAAATGGAACACAGGCTTAAAATTCATCCTTAGCCACAGAGGAGCATTCTGTCTGCAGACAGCTTCCATTTACTTTCAGACTGGCTAGCTAATAGGTTGGCAAGCTGAATCTGGAGATGTGATTTTGTTGCATGTGTTGGGGAAGGGGGTATTTTTTCATATACACTGGGTCTTCATTGTGTAGTGTTCTGATGTCAATAAAAAGTAGAAGATCAGCATTGTAACTCATTTTTCTTGTACTGAAGAATGTTAAAAATGTAATTTGTCCCTAATCTTACTGCCACTAAAAAGTGTTTTGTTGAGTTTTTTGTTTCCTCCAACTTTTGCAAAAACAGGCTCAAAGCTGCTTGGTTAGTCAGTAATTTCACTGTTGTATTCAGTACCAATTAAAAGCTTCCCAACCATTTTCACTTTTTAAAGGAGAGCATCTCATCCAAGGTTGAGTGAATGCCACATGGACCGACGGAACCATCTACTAACAAAACTTCAGTCTTACTTTGATTGAGTTGCATTAGTTTTTACTGCCTCTCCCAAGTCAGAGACAAGAGTAGGTTTTCAAATATTCTGCTAACACATTAACCAGTCTTTACCCAGTGATTTCAGGTTAAATTGGAGGGGGCAGGGAACTACTGAAATGCAATGTCTCCTAACAGTCTATCATGTGAACCAAAAGGATATCATGAAAACCTCTAAGACCCGGAAGAATAAATTCCCCCCGTCTCTCTCCCGGTGCAGGTCAGTGTAATCAAGACAATTACATTGCTAAACGCAAGCCAGAAGCCATGTTGAAAAAATCCAGATAATTAGTGCCTTCCCAAAAGCCTGAAATTGAACAGTTCCCATCTGCTCCAATCTCTTGCCCCACATCAGAGTTTAGAGGACAGTTGTTTGTTACTTCAGTCATCGGGATCCAAAGAGAATTTCCTCAGGAATGACTTTAGCATTATCTCCTTCAAGATGGCTGGAACTACTCCCTGTCACTATTAAGTATTTGCTGTCTCCTACAACTGCCTGGTCAAATACTCTTAGATGGATGCCTGTGACAAGCCTGTTTTTTCCTTCTGAGGGAGCACACACAGCCTCCTGAAATTTTTGGGACCTAGGTTCATTTTGAACTATAAACCCTCCCATTAGTTTTCAGGTGTTCTTCAAGCAGCGAGTACGTAGCTTTGGGTCCACTGCTTTGAGATAAGTTTTGAGGCGCACAAGAAGATTACTGAGATCACTGGGGCTGGGTTAATATATAAACAATTAAGAATATCTATTTATTTACAGGTTGGTTTTAAGGGAACAAACCAGCAGGACAGGGCTCCCGGTAGACAAAATAGAAACCTGACAGAGGCACAAAAATTTTAACTGGTTATGACTTCAGAGACTCGTTATTTTTCTACAATGCTCTCTGGTGCAAACAGACTTTTATTGACTAGTCACTAGGCTGTATCCTCTCTCACCCACAGGATCCCCTCCCCCACCATCCTGCCCTTTCCCCAGAGTTAGACTAAATTGTACAAGGTTTGCTCATCAGCCTAACAATCAAACACTCCCTTGGCGTAGGAGGTTAAGAGCTCATGTATCTAATCTGGAGGAACCGGGTTTGATTCCCAGCTCTGCCACCTGAGCGGTGGAGGCTTATCTGGGGAATTCAGATTAGCCTGTGCACTCCCACACACGCCAGCTGGGTGACCTTGGGCTAGTCACAGCTTTTTGGAGCTCTCTCAGCCCCACCTACCTCACAGGGTGTTTGTTGTGAGGGGGAAAGGGCAAGGAGATTGTAAGCCCCTCTGAGCCTCCTACAGGAGAGAAAGGGGGGATATAAATCCAAACTCTTCTTCTTCTTCTCTTCCAGAGATAGAGCAACCATTCTGCCACCTACTGTGAAGAGCTACCCTTTACTCTGTTCTTTTTCCTGAGCTGTCCCTGATCTTTCTCTGAGGCAGAAAACTATTCCCTCTTGTACTGTGACCCCTCCAACATCTCATTCCCCTTCTCAAAGGTGATTGGATGCTGGAGCAGCACTCCTATGGGCTCATCGTGAGTGGCTGATTTTTCTTTCAGGGGCAGGACAGTCTCCTGTCTGTCACAGTGTCAAAGACAAGGGCCAAGCTAGCAGATTGTGGTACATGCTTCTTTTGAGTATTCTGACCCCATCAGCCTGCAATAACTGAAAGTCATCCAAGCAGTTTCGACCAGCTAGTTCTATGGCAACATATCACACTTATATGTCATCCAGAGTGTAGTCTTAAATTGGATCAGATGTGAGCCATTTTTATTAGCAAAGTATTTGGAAAATGCCCTGACCTGGATGGCCTGGGCTAACCCCATCTTGTTAAACCTCGGAAGATAAGCAGAGTCAGCCCTAGTTAACACTTGGATACGAGACCAACAAGGAAACCAGCAATTGCTACACAGAGGGAGGTAACGGCAAACAATCTCTGCTCATCTCTTGCCTGGAAAAACCTGTGGCTTCACAGATTAGCTGCGACTTCCACTTTCCAACACTGTTAAACCAAAATTATCTGTCAAGGGTTGCCCACATTCTTTTTGCCACTCCCTTACTGTTTCTGTTTTTAAACGTTTCAAGGGTGATTCATCCATATTGGAACTATTAATATTTGTCATTTTGTCCTATTGTGAAGGTTAGATCAGTGAGAGTTACTAGGCTACTTGTTGCACTGTTAAATATTCTGAATTGAATTTCAATCCTGGTTAACTTGATTCCTTGTGCCACCTTGTATGGCAAGGTGGCATTCTTAAACAAACTAACATGAATATTTATCCAATTTTTAGTATTGCTAGATTTTAAATGTGGGTACACCTCCATGGCAAGAATGTAGTCAGTGTTACATGCTTCAGGTACTGTTGTTCTGTTTCAAGAGCAGCCTTCAATGCCAGGCGAGTGCACCTTTATTCTAGGTCCTGGTCTAAATGTTTGCTGCAGGTGTGAGCGTGGTGATATGAAGACAGAAGGGATGCATTGCTCTAATTAGAAATATTCTTGATGGCCCAAATGTTTTCTTCTGCTGTCATAAATTCAGGATTCTGGGAAACGGCTCCCAGTGCAGTAGTGTTCAGAGCTAGGACTTTCTATAGAATGGCATTTACAGGTTTTAAAGTTTAAATTACTTGGTTTGATCTTTTAGCAGCTTCAAGGTCCAGTTTTGTTGTAGCTCTCAGACAACTTAATTGGAGAAAAGGTGGTGTTTTCTCTTCAGTTTGTTCTCTATACTTGATGTCCTTAGCTCTTTGGCTTCAACTGTGTTGTGAGTCCTTGGCTGACCTTTCTAATGGCTTCAGCTTCTCTTTTCAACTTTTGTCATCTTCTGTATTTCAGGCATCTACTACTGTATCTCCTGTTCCAGTTTCTGGGGTCTTTTCTAACAAAGCAGTGTATTTTGCTTCTAATTGTTAAGTTGTCATTTCTGTCTCTTCTTACGCAAGCACCATAGGCAATTTGTTTCGCCGGCTAACGGTTTCTTGGTTACTCCCCCCCCCCCCCCCCAATGAAGATTATATGTTCTACTTAACTCCATGCATACTTTGTAAGGGACTTTCACACTAGTGAAAACAAAACCTGAAGTAATTTTCAGAAAATACCAAGATGACAGTTCTTGCTTTCAATATTAGCTCAGAATCATTACTTCCTTTTCCCCTCCCTCAGTTGCTAACATGGATTAGAGTCTACTCTTATATATTTAGGCCTTATATATGTAGGCCTTTCAAAGTAACATCAACTGTATAGACTTGTGTCTTTTTCTGAATAGTTGGGACACACTCTTGCCTTGGAAGCTGACTGGGTAACCTTGGGCCGCTCACACTCTCTCAACTGCCCCCACAAGGATATTGTGAAGATGAAATGGAGAGGAGAATGATGTAAACCTTTTTTGTGTGTCGGGGGGGAGGGGGGGTCCCATTAGCGACAAAGGCAGAGTATAAATGAAGTAAATAACTATCTGGTATGTTATGCAAGTGGTATAAATTTTAGATTCATTTTGTGTTTAGTAGTTTTTTACTTTTATATTCTGCCTTCTTGGCAGATAGTGGTTCTCAGACCATCCTTTCCCAGACAGTTACCAGACCTGAATCTGCTCAGCTTCAGCAAAATCATTCTCTGGGGATTTTGTATTATTCTAATAGTTTGATACATTGCTGTAGGTGATGGCCAAACAACTAAACGTGCTACTTTCTAAAAGGGAAGAAATCTTCCTTTATGTGCTCTAAATCTATGTCCAAAAATGTGTGCTTTGACAAATTAGCGAATTCATATTAAATGAATGTATACTTATTGACCTGAAAGTAACTGACTTAAATGGTTTTTATTCCCAAGCCTCTGAGTATGTGTGTGTATATGTGTGTGTGTGTGTGTGTATTAAAAAACTTGGTTTAAAAGAAAAGAATCAAATTGTTCAAGAATTCTAGAGAAGAGAAGTTTGCATTTACAGCCTGCTTTTCTCAGCTTCAACGAGTCTCAAAGCAGCTTACAAACTCCTTCCCTTCCTCTCCCTACAATAGATACCTTGTGAGGTAGGTGGTCTGAGAGAGTTCTGTGACTTGCCCAGGGTCACCCATCAGACTGCATTTGTAGGAGTGGGGAAACAGAACTTGTTCTCCAGATTAAAGTCTGCCGTTCATGTGGAGTAGTGGGGAATCAAACCTGGTCCTCCAGATTAGAGTCTCCCTCTCTTAACCACTGCACCATGCTGGCTCTGGATGATGAGTAGGTTTTATCACATTTTAATTGATTTCCGTGACTGGATATATGCATATATGAATCAGAGCTCTTGCCTTTGGAACATATATTTTGGTTCTCTAAACTTTTTAATGGAATACATCCAGGAACAATTGTGAACATATGGTTATACAAAAAACTATATCAGTGGTCTGTGGAAAGAACTTAAGAACACCTAAGGTCACGTCAGCAACTCTTGTGGAAGAAATAATAGTTCCTCTTTTTAGTGTTGGCACATAACAAAAAGCTTTTGTAACTTTTGGTGGGGTGAGGACTGAAGTGTAGTTAATATGTTACACTGAAAATTCTTCAGCTTTCATATGAAAATATTGTGTGGTATTTTTTTTTGTACACTTCAAGATATATTTTCATTGCACACAAAAAAGTTTTAACAGGCTGAAGTGACATCAGGGTAGAGTGTAGCCCATATTGTGGTTGTGCATGGAGAAGTTCAAGATTTATTTTGATTTTATTAAACTTAGTAACCTGCTGTTCCTGGCCCAATGGCTAGCTTATAGCAGCAAACAAATAAAAATATATCAACAAAACAATTCACAAGTTAAAAACAACATCCAAACATTTAAATCCTATCACAAATGGTGATTTCTTAGATGTTATGAAGTGCCAATAAGTCTTCAGGATCCAGAAATCTTCCCAATGCAGGGAGGGGGGTGTTGAATTCCAACTGGGCCTTCAGGGCAAAGTGATCTGGCCATGGCACCCTATCAGATTCACATTCAATCCCATGCCAAAGATCAAATCCAGTGTGTGGCCTGCTTGATGTGTAGAACCTGTACTAATCAGGGAGAGTCGTAGTGATTTCCATGACTGAGACCAGGTCTGTTGCCCACGATGATGAGGCCAAGTCTGCATATGAACCTTGAAGTCCCCCAGAACAGTCAGCCTGGAGTACCTCAAGGCCCAGTCTGATACAACCTCTTACAAGTTCAGCAGGGTATCTGCTGGTGTGGTATCTATGTATCAATCAAGAGGGTAGGTGTAGACCCAGTGAATGCATGCAGTAATGTTTTTACATTGTGTGTACATGTGTTGAAACTATCTGTTGGGTGATCCAGGCTGTTGCTTGAGTATATTTGCAGTACATCTCTTGTATTGCTCATATGTTTTAATATGTGCTTTATGCTCAATAGCAAGTTTCCATATCAAAATACTGTCTAATTACACAACAGTGCATTCTAGTGAGAGCCACATAACGTAGTGGTCAAGGTGCTGGACTAGGACCTGGGAAACCCTGGTTCAAATCTGCACTCACTCCAAGGAAGCTTGCTGGCAGTCACACACTCTCAGCCCTCATTTTGGCTAGCATTTGGATGGGAGACCTCCAAGAAATACCAGAGTTGTGACGTAGAGGCAGGCAATGACAAACCACCTTCATACATCTCTTGCCTTGAAAACTCTATGGGGTTGTCTTGAGTCAGCTGGGACAGTGACAAAAACCCAAAAAATGCATTATTGATGCTATGAAAGTGTAAAATACTATGAACTACACAGTTTCAAGTTATGTACTTTGCAGGTATTTACATGCCTAGAGAGGGCTTAGTTTTGTTCAGTTTTTCTGGATCCATTTGTACTTCTTACTTTCATATCACAGGAATCCATGTGGTCTATTTGATATATAAAGTAGTTGGGCTTCTGGTGCTGAGATAATGCTACTGATTAGGTTCACATGCAGGGTTTCTGTTTTTTGGTCATGGTCTGTGTAACAACTCGGTATGGCAAAGGTAAAACTTTTTGAAATTAGATGAGTAAATCAATGATACGTTCAAAGTTTGCTGAGAATAATAGACTGAAATATTTTAAGCCCGTTTATAAATGTATGTCTGTCTATTTTAGCCGAAGGTTTCCTCCAAAGCATCAAGTTCTTGTCAGTCAAGCTAAGTTTGTGTTGGTGTCCGTCAGCCATTCTACACACAGCTGATTTTTTCCTCCCCTGAATGTGAGACAGTTAAAATGTTCAAGGCTTAGTGTAACCTTTCTAAGAGGTGACATCAATCGATTGCATTCTTTGTTAGCCCTTCTGCTGAGTTACAACCAATAAGATATTGAGCCAATTCTGGGGAAAAGTACATAAGGATTTTCAGGTGTAGCTCAATACTGAAAGCAGTAGGGACCTCTCTCAGGTAGTCTGAAGGTGTTGATATTTAGCAGCAATTCATTACCTTGGGATTCTTTTAACTAGCCTTTTGTTCCTTTTCTGTGTCAGTTGGTAATGGATAAACTCTTCTAAAGAAATTTTACTAGTTGTAATTCAGTTTGACTTGACCCTGGTCCATACCTAAACATAAAAATAACAGCTTTATAATAAAGCATACTTCCAGTGCCATCTGACAGTTACCCAGATCTGTTGTCAAACTTGTAACTAGATTCATATATTTGTGATTTAAATTAGCAAGACTTGATGCCTATCAAACCAGTGTTGGCTTCTGTATAATATGTGATGTCTTTGGATTGCCCAGTAAATATTCAGGCTTTGGAATGACAGAATAGGAAATAAACAAGAAATCTATAGTTTAAACCTTCAATTATTATGCATCAGGACATAAGGTAAAGTGACAAATCACAATCACCAGTCACCCCACATACAGAATAATAAATTATAGCAAACCTTGTGATACCTTTACTCAATCATTTCTGATGCCATTTGTAATATAAAAGAACTTCTCAGTTTAAATTTTCCAGCCATCAGACTGCCTGCCAAGAAAATATTCCAAATAGGTGATCCCAATCAATTACTGTACCTTGTCCCACTGAAAGATAGAAGCTCAGTTGTGGCCAAATACCTTTCTTCTTCCTGTGGAATGCTGCACTGTGGGTGTGGTTCTTTGGGAGCTGACCCACAAGCGGAACATTCTACAGGGAAGAAGAGGGGTATTTGGTCACAGTTGCACTTCCATCTTTTGGTCAGACAAGGTATAGTTGGTTTGATGTTTGGCCTGTGAAGCTGCTTCAACATTGGTTAGGTGATGTTTAACCTACCGGTAACATGTGGTTGGTTAATCAGTCTGTGGCTTTAACTACCATTTGAGCCAGTAATTTACAGACTCTTCTGAAACTTTCATTAGATGCACTAAGTATTGATCTCTACTAGTTAACATGGCCAGAGGGTTCCAGTACCAATCAAGAGTTTCTAATTTTTTAAAAAAATCCTTGCTTATCTTTTTAATATCATAAAAACTGTAAAATTGAAGGCATATTTTGGATTCCTACAAATTGAAAAAATGCTGGATATTCTGATTTTTATTCTCATATCTATATTTAAGATGCTTGATGCTGAAAATTCATCTGGGTGGCTTCAGGATGAGTTGTCCAAAAACTTCAGTTGGTGAAGTGGATAGCTGAAGAGCAATATGACTTGAATTGTTTCAACTGATGTCATTAGATAAGCCAGATATCAGTAATAGGCATGTGCCCATTTTTATCATAATTAATACACAGGGAACCTCCATAACAATATTTATTTAGAGCAGTGTTAGTTTCATTGAGCTTAGAGAGAATGAAGACAGCCCATGCTAACAGCTGTGTGAACACTTAGGTTCGTATGACTGAAAGATGCTGCAGTGTACTTAGTACAAATAAAAAGAATGTTTTCATGATGTGGTTGGTTAATGTTCATTGGTGGACAACTAACTGATCTGAATCCCTTAAAAGTATAAAATTCTGTTGAAACTGACGTAATGGAGGCCTTCACAACACAAGGCTCACAGGCTGATTATGACCTTCTTCATGGCGATATCCAACCCCATTGTGCTGTTCCAAGTATCATCGGTTTCCAGTCCTTTTGCAGGGAACATCAAAGGCCTTCTCAAGCACAGCAGAAGTGCACTGTAGGGGCTGGGATGTGGTGATGCCCAAAACTAGAAAAAGAGAGAAAAATGAGGGAAGGAAGGGCAGAGCAAAAAGAGAGAAACAGTTGACTTCAAAGTAAACAAAGGTTTAATGGCGAGGGCAGATCCGTGATGGTGTAAAGACAGGTGTGGAATTTGTTTTATAATACAGAGGTGATAGCAAGCATGTGTGCAAGAAAGAGAAAAAGACTAGAAAGACAGCACACAGAAGGAGAAAAAGAGAAAGAACCAAGAATTTCACAGAGGGCAGAGTTTCAGGCTAGGGGGTTGAGACAGGATAGAGAGTTAAAAACAGAATGGGTTAAAAATCATTGTTCTGGCAAATTCAGGCTAATTGCATTTATTAAAATGTTAATGGGGTCCTCAAATTTGAATTGTAGGTGGTTTGGTGCTATTGAGCTTTGTGTTCATGCACTGCCAGGCCCACCCCAGACTTCCTTCAATTATAAATAGTGATTATCACCAGTTTGTCAGATCAGCCAGCTAAAATTTGGGCTTGTGCTGCAAACCAGAGTTTCTAACTACAATCAAACATTGGCTTTTAATTTTGCTTTGAAGGAGAAGCCGAAACCATAGTTCATGTGTTTAACTGACCAAAACAGCAAACTGGGGTTTGGTTTGCAAAAGTAGGGAGAGCATGGAATTTCAGTGCAAGAGGAATAAAGATATGGCAGAGGAACCCAGTTCTTGGTTTAGGAAGTGACTGATTATGGCTAAGCATTGTGACAGAACTAAATCCCAAGGTTTGAAATATTAGCCTCTTTGCCACTGAAGAAATTCAGAAGATACCCAGAAACAAATATATTTAGAAAGCACTCTTAAGGACAGAATACTATGCAGAATGAACTGATTAAAGAAAACTGTAAGCTAAGGAGAAACTAAAATTTAATCAATTTCTGCATTTCAAGCCAAAAATCAAACATCTGAATCACATACAACACACAGCCCACTTGTGCAGCCCCTACCATCTCAGTCAGTGCCAGATTTCATGAAGCAAATAGGAAGCCAGTGTAAATGAACATGATTTTCTGTTGAATCAGGTGGATCCTGACTTTAAAATGTGCAAATCTTTTGGATGATGGCTAATGGAAAAAGCCTCACAAGCTTTTTGAAATCAAGGTCTCAATCAAGAAACTTGAATGGCAGTGATTCAGTACTACACAGTGCTTGTGGGTTTGATTTTGCGATATGAAATTGGTGGTCAGATGTTTTTGCACCAATGCACCCGGGGCTGTAGCTGTGTGGTTAAAACAGAAAGTCTTGACTAATACTCGAATAGCAGAGTGTGAATTGAGTTTTTTGCAATCAGTAACTGAACTGTTGGCTTTACAAAACATGATATGCATTTCCGCTGTTGTGACAGCAAAGCGTAGGGTTGCCCTGTTTAAACGAATTGGGGAGGGGGGGAGAGACAACCTGTAGTACCATGTTTGCTGAGTCTCTTCATCCTGAACCTGGGTTGAAGCTGTGCTTTGAAGTCCAATAGTATCTTACTCTTCCTGTCCCCTTCATCTTTTCAGGTCAACTTTCCATTTTAAAAGTACGCAGCTGCTAGGTAAAAATAAAACCAGGAAGCTCTGTTTTTAGGTGGAGTGGAATATCAAAGGCAGTCATGAAGTAAGGGGACTGAACTGATCTAACTGCCTTGTACCAAACATGACTGTAGCCTCCAACTCAGCATTGCTGACCTTGACTGCCAGCTCTCCTCTCTGAAGATTTCAGGTTAATAAAGGATCTTTCTGATACCTAGTCAGTAAGATGCTTTTAGAAGCAGACACCAGGATTTGATAACGGGGTCTGCATGTAAAGGATGTACTCTGAGCTGCAGCCCCAACTCAGATTTTATTTTTCCTACAAGAGTGTCATGTGAAACTTTACTGAAGATCATCATAGTGTGTGAATCACACTTCTTCCAACATAAAATCCCTTTCTGTGTAGAAGAAGTATACTGCATGAAAGAATTCTAAGATGTTTTCTTACCTTGTCTGGATATTTTCAACCACTAAAACGATTCAAAAAGATTCAACCACTAAAAAGATTCAAAAACATCAAACACCTGCACCACATAACTTCAGCAGATGAGTTTGTTGTATATTCAGTGGTTGTTTAAACCCCTAATTGCAAACTGTATTAAGCCTTAAATACAGAAATTTGGGGGCGGGAGTAGATTGTTATGGTGAGATAATAATCTTGCTGTGCACTTAAAGGTAAGAATTTGTAGGTGTGTATTAATGTTTAAACTTGTGCTTAGGTGACTTTTAACGTTGTGATCGATATACTTAAATTGTCACCAAAGCACAAACAAATGTTACAGCTAATTCTTCTTTAAAGAATGTAAGCTTTATCTGAGATAGCTGTTGCATGTAAAAGGCAGAAAATAATATTGAGTTCTCATGAAGATCAGGACCAGAACAGAGTTCTGACTAAGCAATGGCTAGGTAAGTGTGAAGTTTGTTATTAATGTGACGTTTCCCAAAAGACAGTTCCCTTATTGCTGTCAGCATTTCCATTTCTGATGAGTGTTGGGTAAGTTTTTTCAACTCGATTTGGAATTGGCTTAGTATTCATGTGACATCCATTAATCCATGTCAAAGAGCTCTCCTCTGGATCATAATATTGGAACACGCATGGAAATGATGTGACGAGCATTGTGTTGGCCCTTGGGACTGTGGCTCCTGTCACCAACCATGACTGAGAGCTGCTTGGAAATTCAACTGTGGCTCTTCTTTCCGAAACAAACTCACTCAGGAACAAGACTGACATTTGAATATGAATGAGCAGCAGCAGTTTCATAAAACCAACGTTGTGTGAACTCTCCGAGCGCAATTAAGGCCTGAATTCTCCCCATTTCCCAATCCTTTGAGCCCATGAACCTTGCCCTGCCCCCTTGTCTTCTTGTTTATCTGGTAATGGAAGCAGGGGGATTTATCTGGCTTCTCCTGTAGGAGATCTGCTTCCTTTCTGACTTCAACATTCCCAGCTCTGGAGATGTCTATATTCTAGGGTTCAAAACTTTCTGAGCTTCTTAGGATGCTGTTATAGCTGTATTGAAGGCTTGTATTGAGACACTTCTTCCTTGCCACTTCCAAGGGAAAGTGGAAAACTGGTAGGAAAGCAGGAACTATTATTTGTAATCAAAACAAGAGAGTTTAGAATACTCCCCTTGAATTTTGTGAACTGAGCCTAGCAGTTGTGACAATTGCTAAGATATAACATATTAATGAACAAGACTTGGAAAGTTGCATGGTTCAAATTTTGCCAGCCATGAATTCCCTAAAGAAGCTGTAACATGTCAGTCTTCAAAGAAGATACTTGGTAATGGTTGTGGAAGACCCTGCTTCCAAGCAACGATGGGTCTCTTGGTTTGGGCATTCTCTTCTGCCTGAAATGATGAAAAGGAGCAAATGAAGTCTCCAGCTTCATGATTCCTCTCCAAGAAAAATTGTGTGGGGGTGATTAATACTAAAACAAATTCTTGGTGTTATCAGATTTTGGGTGAATATAAAACATCTGGTGGAAGAAAACTTGTTTCTGATTCAAACTGAAGTACCACTTTAGTCCTAAAATACTGTTCGTTGAATTCTGAAAGTAAACAAACTATCGTGCTACAGAAGCCTGGGATTAGAAACCACATTGAGGTGGTTACCTTCAGCGTATTTATAAACAACTACATCCTGTACAATAAGACTTTCTCCTCTGACTTGTAGTCTAATCATCTTGACTTGTTCGTTCTTCTAAAGAACATAAGAAGAGCCCTCCTGGATCAGTGGTCCATTTAATCCAGCATCCTGTTGTCTTGGAGGGCCAATAAACAGGGCACAAAGGTGAAGACTTTCCCTGATATTGCCTTCTCAAGCTGGATTTCAGAGGTCTACTGCTTCTGAGTATGGAGGGTCCCTTTACTAGGAGGAACAGCAGTGGCGTAGTGGTTAAGAGCAGGTGTACTCTAATCTGGAGGAACTGCAAAAAGTGAGACAGTTCTTCAAGGCCAAAGGAAGAGATAAGCCACCATCTGGCCTGGGCATCCCTACTTGTTTCAGCTAAGGGGAAAAGAAAGTAACTTTCCACTCAGACTCCTCACTCCCCCTCTCAAGTGCAGACTGACTCTCCAGATGCCAGACTCCTGCCTGACCCACCACAGTGTTCCATTCAATTAGTATAAGTTCACTAAGAGTACTTCAGACCCATGCCAGTATTAGGAGCCATCTCTATTCCAAGGATTAGTGCAGGACCTGCATTCTTATATGTGGTTCTCTGGTTCTCCTGCTTAACACAGCTATGATGCTCTAGAGCTGTGGTGGCGAACCTTTGGCACTCCAGATGTTATGGACTACAATTCCCATCAACCCCTGCCAGCATGGCCAATGAGGTTGCAATTGGCCATGCTGGCAGGGGCTGATGGGAATTGTAGTCCATAACATCTGGAGTGCCAAAGGTTCGCCACCACTGCTCTAGAGGCTTTCTTGGGCACTGCAAGATTGGGGAGGGGGAAACTGCCCTGCCTTGTCCCATTACCCTTTGCTGTCATTCCCTGGCTTGATGAAGAGCAAAAAAACCCACTGCCCCTTGTGAAGTATCAGGAAAAGAAAGGTGTGCATACTCTGCCTGCTTGGCAGATATTGCTACAACTATGTTTAAAGTGACTTTCTGTTACGTGGTGTAGTGTTACCCAGCGGTCAAGCGTCAGAATTTGAGCGAGGCGCGGAGATAACATCTGGTGGAGATCGCCAGCAGCGGGAGACCGGAGGTCCGTGTTCCCTAGCTTGAGTCTCCACGCCTGCCGGTTCCTGGCCCCTTTTATTGTTACTCTATACAGTGTAGGAGGGAGGACTGGGGGAGTTCGAGAGCGGGAGGTGAGGAGATCATCCAGGTGATGCATGATCTCATCTGGCTCACGTCTTGAGGAAGGAAGCTGTCACAGCGTCCCCAAACCCCTAATGCACTCACCTGGGAGGCAAGATCATTGTCCCTGCGCCCGGTTGATTGAGTAGCCAGACAGTTCCACGACCCGTGACTCATGGGGGGATGAGGAGTGGGGAGTGCGATGCGACGACGAGCAAGGCCGCCCAGGTCCCATTCGGCGTCCCAACGTTCTACTACGGCACTGCTGGAGTCGGCAGTGCACTACTACATCTCCTCGCGCATTTTTTACATTTTAGAAAGCGGGCGGGGCGAAGCTAAGAGAGCGATTTAAAGGGCAACGCTTGTCTCCATATCCGCCCGTATGGTCAAGTTGACCAAGCTGCTTGTGCAACATTAGAACGTAGCTGCGGGGTAAGTGAGAGGCGAGGGGGTTTCTTACACACGTTACGAGGCAATATTAGACAGAACTGCGCATTGAGATGAAGCAAGATCCGATAGCTTGAGGGCTTTTTTCACAATTAAAACCAATGCAGAGCTGTACAATAGCACTCAACCATCACTCCCGGCAGCCAGCTCCAGAGGGCTGACCACCGAATGGAGCAAAAGCATCGCCTACTTCCAGATTAGATACAACTTCTTGCAACTCCGCGCACTTTCATGCTGGACTTCAACTGGGAATTATCGAAAGATTAAAACAACACATATTATGTACATTTCTCGCAACCTTGGTGATGTAACAACAACAAATAATCAACTAAGCGGCTTACGATTGTCTGGGGTAAGCTTGCGGCAGCGAAGTTCCACCTGCCTGCTTTCGGCGGGAGGCCAGGGCATCCAGAAGCGGTGGAGGTAGAGTTGATGGACTTCGCCAAGGGCACAGGCCAGCCCGGCCAATAGTCTTAACCGCTTGTAGGAAGCGAGTCCGGGGACTCCCCACTAGAGAAGTTGCGAGGGAGAGCCGAACTCACCGCTTCGGAGAGGGCGACGTCATGCCGCTCCGACTGGGAGAATTCCCCGAGAAAGGCAGAGGCGGAGCGGCGGCTTGGCGGCGATCAGGCTCCAGGAGGTGGAGCCTGAGGTGGGATAATGGTGAGGCTGACTGAGAACGCTCTAAGAGAGTTCCGGCAGGGAGTCAGGCGGGGATGTAGTTAAACGTCCTCTCCCCGCAGGTCCAGAACCAGCCCCTGGGGAGCAGGATGTTTCCGAACACGGGGGGAATGTCCTCCATGTGTGTGCAGTTCCAACTGGCCGAGCCGACGAATGGGCCCGGGTCGGTTTCCCGTTCGGCTGCGCCGGTGATGCGGGCGCAGGTGTTGGACTCGTGGTTAGCGACCGTCTTGGTGACAAGGGAAAGAGCGCCAGCCGGGAGGGTTTGGACGACGGGTCCCCAGTCGGCGCTCATAGAATATCGGATGGATGAGGCATTCATGAAGGGGCTCAGCCCAGACTCCGCTAGGAAGTCTCCGGGTGCTTTGCAGACGGGGAGCAGGCAGGAGCTTAACAGGCTCCCGACTCCTAGGTACTGGCCCAGGCAGAAAGATGAGACGTTGGCAGCGGCAGCAAACTGCTCCCAGATGTTGGTCTGGTGAAAGCTTGCCAGGGGGTGGCCGATTGCCATCGGCAGGAGGCAGCAGAGCAGGCAAAGGATGGTGGTCGCTGAGTTGGTGGTGATGATCGCAAAGAGAGCGGCACAGAGGTTCTCGGGCGTCTCGGGGTGGTCTTGCTGGCGCAGCAACGCTAGGGCCTGGCTGGTGGTCGCCTTGACGTCTCCCCAGGTCATTCGGGTCTTTGGGCGTTGGCGACGGCGTTCCTGTCGGGATCGCTGGGCGGGATCCTCTAGAGAGATGCGTTCCATCTCCGGGATGGGGTTGGTTTCCTCCTGGCGCCATTCCATGGGTTGGCCTGTCATGGCGAATCGGAGTCCACGGGAACCTGTAGGAAGAGGGACTGAAACACACACCCCTTTCCCAGGTTACGGGGGGGGCCGGTTCCCGCCAGGCTCAGTTCTAGAGCGGATGGCGGGAGATTGGGATCGAGTTAGTGTTTAGATTTAATATGGGAAGGAGGGAGGCTTGTTTTGCAGCCTGTGAAGGTTGCTTCTAATGCAACCCTCCTGGGGGCCGCCTACACTCCTCTTTCTTTAGTTGTTTGACAGGGAGGGCAGGAGGTAGGCGACCCTGGTGGGAATTGGCTTCAGAGCGTCATCAGGGTGCGTCAAGGCGAGGGTCCGAGCCTCGAGGGGGAGGGGAACAGGCGAGTTCTGGGGGGATTGTGGGTATGCATGCTTAATCAGCAGCACAAAGGGGGCTTTGGGAGCACCTTTTGGGGGGATGGGTGCATCCGGGGAATGAAGCAATCAGGCAATTAGAGGCAAATTCCTCGCACACACAAAGGAGAAAGGAAGGGGGGGTTTCTTTGCAAGGGGGTTGCACTTACCGTGACCTTGGTGGCTAATGCAGGAAGCTGGATGGTGCTAGATTTTGTGATCGAATTATCTTGGGGGATTGCCGCCCGCCGAGACCGCTCCTTAAGGGGCGGTTTCGGCTGAGCGCCTGGCCTTTAACGTGGTACTGATAAAGTTGCCAGGCGCTGGGCAGCCATAACCCAAACGGGTTTGGGTATTAGCGGCATAATGGCGGCAGCCCCTTTTTAAACTGGGGCCTGTCCTGACAGTGCTGCGGTATCAGGACGGGCCCAGATTTTAATCCAGGGAGGGCCAGTCAGCCAATTGGCCCTCCCGCCTCTACTGGTCGAAAAACAGAAGGAGAAGAGGAGGGGAGGGGGGAACAGTTTCCTTACGGAAATTAGCAAGTAGTCTTTGGAAGGCACGATTGGGATCAGTGATCTGTGACGGCTTTACCCATCCCAGACCAGAGTCGTTTTAACCTGACTCATGAGGTCCCTTCCCCAGAGATTGACATGGATGTCTAAAACGATGGGGCGGACTGTGAGCTGCCGCTCGAGCCCTGGGCTGTTGACCGTGAGCGGGCGGATGCTCCGTCTCGCGGTTTGTCTCCCCCCCACCCCCCAGATGTGCGGGCAAGCCTCGGTCGGCCACTGGTCGGGCCACTCGGCTGCTCTGATGACGGTAACATCAGCGCCGGTGTCCACCAGGCCCTTGAACTTACATCCTTCTATGGCGAGCTCCAGGTATGGGCGGGAGCTCCCGATAGGCGTCTCCACCGCTGCGACGGTGGTGTAGGCTGCGCCATGTTGGCTGCTGGGGCTCGTAGCCTTTATTGGGTCGGCAGCGGGCAGCGCATGGGGCAAGAGGATCAGCTGAGCGCAGCTGGCTCCGGCAGGCAACTCCTGTGGGATGTTTGTCCAGACCTGGAGATGGATGGGTCCTTGGTGCGTGGAGTCGATCACTCCGGGGACGATGAACAGTCCCTGTTCAGCGGCAGAGGCCTTTGGCAGCACCAGCCCAATAGTCCCGGTAGGGATAGGCTCGTCATACTGGGTTGGGGCGATAAGAACCTCGTGGGGGAACTTAAAGGAGATGGGCTGGGTGCATGTGAGCGAGATGCCACGAGAGGGGGGTGGTTTTGGCAGGGGCCTTGGCGTTTGGGTCTGCTCTAGTACTCTCCTCCTTGGTCCTGGGCTGGGGAGACGCCCGGGCGGGAGTTTCCCGACGGGCAGTCGTCTCTCCAATGGAAGCCCTTCTGGCAACGTGGGCACCGGGTTTTAGGTGGCCTTCTCCTCCTGGGGGAGGACCCTCCTCCATCGGGGTTGTAGGCCCCCCCACCGGGCTGCCTACACTCCCTTCGGAAGTGTCCGGGTCTGCCGCAGTTAAAGCAGTCATCCTGAGACTGTCTCCTGCCGGTGGAGAGTGCTGCGGCGAGGAGGCTAGCTTGGTGGGCGGAGGACCCAATGTCCTGGCAAGCCTTAAGCATGTCGGCCAGTTCAGGATTTTTGCCTAGGCCCGTGATTGCCCTGCGGCACTCCATGGAAGCGTTCTCCTTTGCGAGGCGCATGAGGAGCTCGTTTTGGGCCTCCTCGCTATCTACCTGCCTCTTGAGCGCTTCCTGGAGCCTGTTTACAAATTCAGCATAGGGCTCTTGGGGTTTTTGCCGGATGGAGGAGAAACTCTGGGTTGGCTGGCCGGCATTGGGGACTTTGATAAATGCCTTATAGGCGCACTCAGAGGCGACCGTAAGGGTGGCCTCAGGCAGGACAATCTGATCGTTGGGATTGGCAAAAGCATCGAAACCGTAAAGCTGAGCGGCGGTGTAGGCGCCGCCAGAGGTGGCTGCTCTGTTGAAGCATTGCTGGCGGAACTCACTTTCCCAGACCACAAACTGCGCAGGGCTCAGGAGCATGCGAAAGGTGGTTTTCCAGTCATCTGGAACCATTAGGTGGTTCCTTGCGATGGCTTCCAGCATGCCTCTCACGTAGGGGCTAGTGACTCCTACGTCCCGCATTGCTTTGCGGAGCTCGGTAAGGATATTATAGCTCAGGGGGCGGTACTCGACAACCCGCCGAACTATGCCATCCTCCTCAGTATCTGTGAAGTGGATGGGGCACAATGCAAGAATATCGGCATCGTCTTCCGTCAGGGTTTCTTTCTTCTGCAGATCGTGGCTAATACGTTCTGCGAGAGTTTTGAAACCCGCGCCATTACGTGGCGCTGACGGAGGTGCAGTGGCTTCGGAAAAGGAAGGCGGAGCAAGGGGAGGGGGCGGCTGAGCCGCGGGAGAGTTTGAAATGGGTGAAGGAGCGAGGGGGGCAGAAGGAGGACAGGCGTCCAATTTAGTGGATAGAGAAAATTCCGGGGTTGAAATTGAAGGTGAAAGATCGAAAGGAGGGCGGCCTACAGCAAGGGAGCCGTAGGTCTGCAGGCTGATGGCGACAAAACATTGTCTCCACGTCAGTAGCAGCGACATCGGCGCGCGAGGCTCTGTGCGAAGAGTGCGCCCGATGTTTTCCCAGTCCTTAAGATTCAATGTCCCCCCCTCTGGGTACCATGGACACTGAGCTTCAATCTCCTCAACCAATTTGCGCAGCTCCCTTCTCTTTACGGGGACCCTGCCGCATTTCGTTAACGCTTTCAGTTCGTCAACGTGCTTGTCATAAGCCCTGCTTTTGCAAGCTCCCATACTCACCGGTGTTCCGTCGGACGAGAGAGTGTCCTAGGACGCGTGTCTCTGGATGCGCCGATCCAGAGGACAGGCGATACCGAAACGGTGGTCCCTGGATGCGCCGATCCAGCGGACTTCGGTATCGCGGCCCTTCCCCAGGCGACGGTGAGCAGGGTGGAGGTTCGAGGATTCCCGGGTTTCGGCACCAGCTTGTAGTCGACCCACGCGGTCAGCGTAAGAACGAGACGAGACGCGGAGATAACATCTGGTGGAGATCGCCAGCAGCGGGAGACCGGAGGTCCGTGTTCCTAGCGAGTCTCCCGCCTGCCGGTTCCTGGCACCTTTTATTGTTACTCTATCGGGGGCGTGTAGGAGGGAGGACTGGGGGGAGTTCCGGGAGAGCGGGAGGTCGGGAGATCATCAGGTGATGCATGATCTCATCTGGCTACGTGCGGAGAGGAGCGTACGCGTCTGAGCCTAATCCTCACCTGGGGGCAAGATCATTGTCCCTGCGCCCGGTGATTGAGCCAGACAGTTCACGACCCGTGACTCATGGGGGATGAGGAGTGGGGGTGCGATGCGACCGGCAAGGCCGCAGGTCCGTCGGCGTCCCAACGTTCTACTACGGCACTGCTGGGTCGGCAGTGCACTACTACAGTGAATGTCTTAAATGTTGTAGCTGTTGGGATGGTGTTTTATATACTTAATTGGAGCGCATTACAAATTCAGCCAGTTTGAAAAAGCAGCTAAGGAACTAAAAGTAAATAGATTCGTTCCAGTGATGAAAACTGTCCTGTAGAAAAGTGAATAATTAAGAGCTTACTAGTCTCTTGGACTAGCTCTATCTACTCACTTTGGCACCTAGTATACAGTAAGAGCTGTTTAAAGCGATCACCTTCATAGTGCTGGTCTAATCCAGGAGCAGCAGTGGCGTAGTGGTTAAGAGCAGGTGCATTCTAATCTGGAGGAACCGGGTTTGATTCCCTGCTCTGCCGCTTGAGCTGTGGAGGGTTATGTGGGGAATTCAGATTAGCCTGTGCACTCCAACAAATGCCAGCTGGGTGACCTTGAGCTAGTCACAGTTCTTCTGAGCTCTCTCAGCCCCATCTACCTCACAGGGTGTTTGTCGTGAGGGGGGAAAGGAAAGGAATTTGTCAGCCCCTTTGAGTCTTTTTGCAGAAGAGAAAGGGTGTGTGTGTAAATCCAACTCTTCTTCTTCTAACCGTGGCTATTAGCCATTGATGGACCTATCCTCCAAGAATCTGTCTAACTGCCCTTCTAAAGCCATCTATGATTGTGGCCATCACTCCCTCCACTGGTAGTGTATTCCACAATTTAATGGTATTGAATAAAGAAGCTTTTCCTTTTTTCTGTCCTGTATCTGTTGCCCATCAGTTTCATTGAATAAGTAGCACTGGTCTTAACACTGATCCTTGTGGGAGTCTACAGCTTATCTCCCTCCAACGTGGAAAATCTCGATTTATTTCTACTCTCTGTTTGCTGTGGTTTAACCAATTTTAAACCATACTCTTGTTCAGAATTATAACCAGTCTATCAAAACTATTTTCTGTTCTCTCAAAAGTTACTAGATCATTAATGCTCAATATGTTGTTCAATTAGTCCACCAGCTGGCAAAACAAAAATCCATCTCTTTCCTGTTCTTCCATCTGTGAATACAGTGGTTAGATCTGTACATCTCCCATAAAAACACTTATCCCAAAAGATTTTTGCCTGAGATTAGTTCTAGGATAGCTGGTGGAACAAATGGAATAGGAAGGAAGGCAAAGATGGTACCTTGCCAGGACGGGTTTTTTTTTTCTTTAATTCTCTCTGCAGTGTTTTACAGAATATTTGAACTTTATCTTGGAAACTGCCAAGCTGAAAACATACAGCTGCTGTGTAAAAGGCACCTTTAAAAGCAGAGAAATCTGCATGGATGATACAAAATGGCTATATCTGATGCCTACAGTCAGTCCCACTGTTGTAAAATGGAGGAATGAGTGTGTGCAGAAAGGCCTTGTGAATGAGTCAAAAATAATGGAAGAGCTGACCAATGTCTCTTCTATTTTGATGGTGTTTTGCTGTGGTATTAAAAATAGATAATGCTTTGATAAAAACCTACAGAGCAGTTTCAAGAAAAGCTGGCAGGCAAAGCAATGACAGTATAGTTTTTAAAGAGCCTTCAAAGCAATCTTTAATTTACACAGGGTGACTTAATGATGGGTCAGAGAACCCTGGTTAATTTTTTGCTGAAATCCCACTGATTGCAGTATTATCTTTTAAAACAGGAAGGTTGGGGGGTTTTTTTTAAGTTCTTCATCAGAATTTACCAGACTATAACAGCATGCTCATTCTTTAATCTGTTACTTATGTTTGACTCATAAGTAGACTGATATTAATAAGATTTTGATTTCCTTAGTGACTCAGTTTTGCAGTCTGTTTTTTCCCCTCATGCTCATTAATGAATAATCCCTACTTATTTATTAATTAAAATACTTCTCTCCCTCCTTTTCCTCCATATAAGGAGACTCCAAGCAGTTCACAACCCACGTGCACCTAAAATAAGCACAGCCCAAAAATCTTCACACACTGACAATATAGTGAGTGTAGTCACAAATGTGTTAATGTTGATTGCATAGAACTGCTGTCAGTTCTCCTTTCTGGAAGAAGAAGGATCTTGCAACTATCCTTTCACTATAATATCATTTATACGGGGTTGTCCTTTGAGAAGGCTTTGGCTGGTGACATCATCTGCCTTCTTACAGATGTAGTGAGATAGAAACACATTCTGTTCGTGATGAAGTACCGTATATACTCATGTATAAGTCGACTTTTTCAGCACATTTTTAATGCTGAAAAAGCTCCCCTCGACTTATACACGGGTCATTAAAAAAAATTTGTGTTTTTACTTTGCCAGCCAGCAGGGGGTGCAGTTTTTATGCTAGCGACACCAAAATTTCAGGGTACCCTCAGAAGACACTCCTGATGATACCAGCCAAGTTTGGTAAAGTTTGGTTCAGGGGGTCCAAAGTTATGGACCTCCAAAGAAGGTGCCCCCATTCCCCATTGTTTTTAAGGGGAGCTATTAGTAGATGGGCTACTGTTTTGAGGGTCCATAACTTTGGACCCTCTGAACCAAACTTCACCAAACCTGGCTGGTCTCATCAGGAGAGTCTCTTTACGATACCAGCCAGGTTTGGTGAAGTTTGGGTCAGGGGATCCAAAGTTATTGATCCCCAAAGGGGGTGCCCCATCCCCCATTGTTTACAATGGAATCTAATAGTGGATTTTCCATTTCTGATAACATCCCTCTTAAAATCTAAGTTGGGTTACATTTGGACATACAGATGAGGAGGAGGAGGAGGAATCCAGTTTTGAAGGATTTTATCTCTTGTGTTTTAGCTTGGTTGCTGATTGAGCTAAGGTTTTTGTACTTTTAAAGTTATTGTTGAGACCATATTGTGTTTGTTGACCCTCTTTTTCACTTACAGAGCTAGTTTACTGTTTTTCTTTAAAATAAATATTCAAAAACATTTAACCTACTGATGCCTCAATTGATGTAATTTTATTGGTATCTATTTTTATTTTTGAAATTTACCAGCAGCTGCTGCATTTCCCACCCTCGACTTATACGCGAGTCAATAAGTTTTCCCAGCTTTTTGTGGTAAAATTAGGTGCCTCGACTTCTATGCGGGTCGACTTATACACGAGTATATACAGTAAATTTTTTAAGGTAACTTCGAGACCTGCTTCAGAGTAATAGTATTGATTAGTAGACCCTCATCACCTGTGTTACCTATATTGGGTAACAGATTTATCCATGTTGTTCTCTCCTAGCACTGTCAAATACATGCTTCAAAAAAGATCTGCCAGTTCCTTCCTTTCTGTTGTTAAGGAATAAAATATTCTTCTAATTATTTGAACCAGGAATTTGTTTCAGCTTTCTTTTGTTTACAATGTCCTATTAAGCATTTTAATTTTTAGTTCATTGTGCTTGGCCAGCTGCTTTGAGCACATCTTAAAAGTAAAATTCAGATGGATAGGCTGCGTTGTGTCTATCTTAATGTACATTTGTAAAAACAATTGGCATTTGAAGTTATTGCCTCGAGGTAGCTTCAGTATACCACTAAGCAGGAAGTAATTTTCTCTCTGTTGACAGATATTTTCTAGAATGTTGCAGCTGCTTACCTGCATAGTAACACGTAGACTGATAGCAACCAACCTGGGTACAAAAAGTACCAAAAAAATCATTGAGAGAAGCTCTGAGAAAATTTCAATCACAAGTCCTTCATTTACTAGTATACCTTTTCTTCATTTCTTTTTAAGATGTGAGTTCTGACCTATATTGGCCTCGAGAAAAGGTCCCTGTCTACATCCTAAAGATAATCACGACAAATAACTTTTAAACTCAAAGTGTATGTCACACATTTTTCCTTAATTATTTTCCATGCCTGAGCTAACAGAAAGACTGAAATATATCATTTCAGGTTCACCTCTAGTCTAGGCTTTATTTGTGCCTGACCTTAAAGTCTTTGGCTTAAAAACACACTTGATTATATAATAGTCCAGTTGCCTTGCTCATTGGCACATGGAGCATTTTTTTCTTATTTAATGTTTCCCAGATTGATGAGGTAATAACTGACTCTGAAATGCTGAAGAAATCTTTTTGCAGTTCCCTCTTTTCAGCCTTCCACTCCTGTGTTAATTTATCACAGCTGAGAAATTATTTAGAAAAGACCTCTTTTGTCCTCCTTAATGATGTATTCTAAATATCTTTGACAATATGTTCCATTCTTTTGTGGTGGTTCAGCATTTAAATTAAAAACCAGAGTTTTATGGCTGTCTTCATGGCCCTTCAAATTACAGATGAATACTTCCTAGTGTGCTGAAATTACTAAAATGACTATTTTTATTGACAGTATTAACAAAGAGAGCATTGTTGACATTGAAGGTGTTGTGAGGAAAGTGCCACAGAAAATTGGAGGCTGCACTCAGCAAGATGTCGAGCTGCACGTTCAAAAGGTAATGGTTTTTATAACAAAATTATACACGTGCCATAGTAGTTATATTTTATTTTTACTATTGCAAAGAAGATTCCCCAAGAGCAATACTACTTTTCAAATACAACTCATGCAAGCAGGATAACATATGTACAAATAAAATGAATTGGATTAAAATGCAAACTGAAATAAACATGGAGCAGCTCTTTTTTTAAAATGAGAAAGAAAAAGATGGAGGAGATTCTTGCACCTTGATGGCTGATCTCTAGTATATACTATTGGCTCTGCCCCCAAGAATCATCTGACCAAAGGTGGAGGGGGGATATGATTGAAGTCTATAAAATTATGCATGGGGTAGAAAATGTTGACAGAGAGAAATTTTTCTCTCTTTCTCACAATACTAGAACCAGGGGGCAAACATTGAAAATGATGGGGGGAAGAATTAGGACTAATAAAAGGAAACACTTCTTCACGCAATGTGTGATTGGTGTTTGGAATATGCTGCCACAGGAGGTGGTGACGGCCACTAACCTGGATAGCTTTAAAAGGGGCTTGGACAGATTTATGGAGAAGTCGATTTATGGCTACCAATCTTGATCCTCTTTGATCTGAGATTGGAAATGCCTTAACAGACCAGGTGCTCGGGAGCAACAGCTGCAGAAGGCCATTGCGTTCACATCCTGCATGTGAGCTCCCAAAGGCACCTGGTGGGCCACT
This sequence comes from Sphaerodactylus townsendi, assembly GCF_021028975.2. NCBI lineage: Eukaryota > Metazoa > Chordata > Lepidosauria > Squamata > Sphaerodactylidae > Sphaerodactylus > Sphaerodactylus townsendi. The sequence goes on from NC_059426.1 coordinate 50,978,501, forward strand.
GCGAGTAGCAGAGAGCTGGACTAGATGGACACTGGTCTGATCCAGCTGGCTTGTTCTTATGTTCTTATGTGGAGCTTGGGGACTGAGCCAACAGTATGAAACTAGAGCAGGTCAACCTTTGGGGCTTAGTTTGCTGCTGGCCTCTCCGAGGTTTGGGGCCAACCTGCAGTATAAAGCTGAAGCTGGCTAGCTGAGGCCAGCAACAAACATGCCTCCAAACTCCATGTGGAGATTGGGGCAGCAGGTGGCAGCTGGCCCAGCACCTGAACTCCATGTAGCGTTTAGGGCAGGGCCAGTTAGGCTGGCCCTGCAGGTGGGCCACAACTGAAGGGGCATAGTGCCCAGGGTGAGCCCCAGGCACTGTTTAGTGAGCTCTGCCCCGTTAGCTCCTTTGTGCCTTTTCCCTCTGTTCTTAAAATACCCTCTGGATGTTTAGAATTCTGGTTCGAGACACCTAACTCTCTATAGCATCCATACTGAAACAACATGCACCACTGGATTTTCCTTATTCTGGCAGTCAGAAGTTAGCTATTCCTTCTGGAAATTCATTTCAGGCGCCTATTCTTGCAACAATCACATTGAACCGAAGAAAGCAAACTTAAATTATTTCTAGTATTAAACCAAAACCAAAGCTGTAGTAATACACGCTCCTTTCTTTCCTGACAGTATTTTGTATTACTTCAGCAAACAAGTGTGCAAATATTGTTTCATATTTCTGCCAAAAGTATACCTCTAAATCATACAATAATTGCTTCTGTTTTTTATTTTTATGTGTCTGTGTTTCTTTTAGATCTATGTTATCAGTTTGGCTGAACCGCGACTGCCCTTGCAGCTGGATGATGCTGTTCGCCCGGAAGTGGAAGGAGATGAGGTAAATTTTTGTTTTCATTGTAATCAGCATTGTATGTGCGTACTTTAAGAAAGTAAATGGTTAACCAAGGAATTTAAATTTTAGTAGCTACTGCATTACATAATTGATTTATGGCCTTGAATGAATCTTTCAAGTGTTGTCCAGGGTTGCATACTTTTCTATAGTATTTTCAGTACCTAGATTCAGAAAATGGTGCGTGCAACACATACACATGCATAAAACTGCCTTGTACTGAGTCAGGCCATCAGTCTGTCAAGATCAGTGCACTGTTTTTTAGGGCCTCAGGTCTTTCACCATCACCTGAAGCCCAGTTCTTTTTCTAAACAATGGATGATGCCAGGGGGTTGAACCTGGAGCATTCTGCATGCTCTACCACTGAATCATGATCTCTACTTGATGTTAGGGAATACCCAAGTGTAGATTTGAAACAGGCAGAGGGAAGTAAGAATGCCTTGTTTCATGAGTGGATATACTCATGATAGTTAGGAGCCAAGCCATGCTGTTACCTGTACCCTTGACTAATTGGTAAACATGAATATCTAACAAGCATGATTCATCATGCTGAGGCTCCTATCTTCATAGGAGGATATGGATTCACAGCTGTTATTCTGTCTTTTGGAGTTAGGGTATATACTGGTTTGGATCAAATTTCCCAGTGTTCATTATTTGTGAAAAATCCTGTTGAAAGTGCAGCACAGTTTGAATAAGTGTTTTCGTAAAGTAAGTCAGGTGTTTGTATTCAGTCTCCAGAATGACCACCTGTTGCAGTTTTGCCAAACAGTCAGAAAGCCAATGATGATTGTCCCGTTACCCCTTAGAGCAGGGGTCTTCAAACTATGGCCCTCCAGATGTTCAGGAACTACAATTCCCATCAGCCCTGCTACTTGGCCATTCTGGCAGAGGTTGATGGGAATTGTAGTTCCTGAACATCTGGAGGGCCATAGTTTGAAGACCTCTGCCTTGGAGCAAATTAAAAGATGTGCATGTATTCTTAAGGGACCACTTAGTCCATCGCAATTGGCTGAGCTGGTCTCACACCTTTTGCATTACTGCAAAGGAGGTTTCCTCATCTTGCACTTGTCCTTTCTTCAGTTATCACCTGTATGTACTGCAGATTTTGTGTTCAAGCATCAGGCCTGGAGCACAGAAAGCTGTTCTGAAACATCCTTGGTGAAGACAACATGATGCACAGACTGCATAGCATGGCTCCACCAATGTGCTGTCAAATTGCTCTTTCAAACTGTGCAAGACACATAGCAGGTGTCTGTGCCTCAGGCATCATGCATCTTTGGTGTGGGTGGCAAACCAAATGTAACATGGGAGATTATTTTTTTCTGCTACATAAACATCATTTAAAAAACAACAACTAAGTGTGGTTTCATTGTGTGTTCTTTTGCAACTGTTCAGGAAGGAAGAGCAACCGTAAACCAGGATACGAGATTGGACAACAGAGTGATAGATTTGAGGGTAAGGAACTCACGAGTTTGGCTTTGAAATGGAACAAACGGCTAAAGAATAAGGCAAAAAGAGTGTTTGTAGCAGTTCAGAATGCCAAAGGATAAGTTCACTTGTTTGCTATAAATTTGTTATACTTTATTTGTATTTAAATGTCGCACAGTAATGAAATGTGTCAACTTGACTTGAACTCCTTGGATTTGTCTGTGACACGAAATGGTTTCATCTACTGCTAAGGTGTTGATCTAGATAGATAGACTTTTAGAATCCAAGCATGGACTGTGGACCATGGAAAAGCAACTAGCTGATCCATTGTGCCACCCAAAGCAGAATTACATCCTTCTGAGTCTTTTGAAAAGTTTAGCTCTGCTTAGGCCTGCCCTGAAAACTGCTTTTAAAATCTTTGTATACCATTTCCGTGATAACCACTGCCCATTTGTATATTGTAGAAATTTTGCCCAGTTCTGCTTCGTGTAATATCTCTGAAAATTTTCAGCTAAAACTCTGGCTATAAAATGTGACCCACATTTGCTGATTTGGCATGGAATGTCTTATAGAAATGAAAGAACTGGGTCAATTTAAAATGAACTTTTGTGTTATCACTACGTAGTCAGAGTTACACAGACCAATGGAAGATTATACCAGTCTTGCAAAACAGACCTACTAGAAATTAATAAACACAAATATAAGTGGCACACTGATTACCTCAAACAAAACAGGACTACTTGATACCAACATATGCATGTATCTAAGAGATCTGTCCCAACCAAACATTATTCCTTTAATTGATTAACAGTTGCATTATTTTTCTTGTCAAGACCTGAGTGACCTGAAAAAATGGCACTTTTAGTTGAAGGTACAGGCTTAGGCATCTGTTTGAGGAAGAAAACCATTCTTAAGTTGAACAGAGTGGAAGGAACAAAACCATGAACAATAGAACTGCTTAGCAGTAATGGAATACCACTTACAGTTATTGTTGGTGGTCAGAGTGCCATCAGACATGCACGGCTCTTGGCAACAGAGAGGAATGAGCTGTGGAGCGAAGGAAAGTGACTGCATTTTGCTGAGAGTAATGGGTGTGGAAGATGTGCTTCACTGTGCCATTCTTCCCTTAAAAATTGGCAGGAGGATGTTCTCCCCAAGAGGGGAATAAAAAGTCTGAAGATGATGAATAGATATACTGAGATTGTGTTAAAAGCATGTGTCTAAGTATAGAGCCTTGGGCAACTTGCAGCTATTTAGGATTGTAGATAAGGAATGACCATTGTTTACTTTCCCATAAAGCGTCCTTCTCCTTGGAGCATAAGGAGGACATCTTGGGGGTGATTAACACTGTCCAGTCGGGGAGGCAGGAAGCAATACATTGTCTTTGCTGTTTGGCATGGGATCACCACTCCTCTTCAGTTCAGGACTCTCTGAACAGCAGTTAACTAACTTATGTACAGAGACAATCAACTGAAATGGAGCGTACACTTTCAATGCTCTTCTCACATCTAAGGTGTGCCATCAAAATGGGACAGAATGAAGGTAGACAGATTTCCTTTTGGAGGTGAAATCTGGAATGGATTTTTGCTTGCAAAGCTGGATCTGGATGTAACATGACTTTGTCCTTATGAAAAGTGCATAGATTTGGATTGATGTTCCAAACTGTAGCATGCAGAGGTTACTGTGATCAGGAATGTTGTTTTCATCCTGAGAAACTTCAAAGGAACCTGACTGAGTTGATCAAATGGAGGTTTGGTGAGAGCATGTAGACCATGCTTAGTCTCCAGCTGCGAAACTGATGAACCTGTGATCTATCCTTGGCTCAGGCACCCTTAAGGAAATGGATCTCATGGGGATGGTTTGCTGTTTATTATCCGTCCACTTGGTGTGGACAATGCAGCCATTTGCCATCTTAAGGTCAAGAGTGTAGACCCGAATCCAGTGGATTCAACTTCTTTCTCTTGGCCCATTGTATGAATGCCTTCCATGTAGCATTATAAATTTGATTTGTAGATTGTCTTCTAGATGCAAGGATGGTCTTGGTGACCGTCTCACTGAGACCTGATCTTAGAAGAAGAGTTTGAAAGTGAATTTGAGTTTGAATTTATACCCCACCATTCACTTCTGTAAAGAGTCTTAAAGCATCTTACAAACTCCTTCCCTTCCTCTCCCCACAACAGGCACCATGTGAGGTAAGTGGGGCTGAGAGAGTTCAAAGAAAACTGTGACTGGCCCAAGGTCACCCAGCAGTAGGAGCAGGAAAACAAATCCAGTTCACCAGATTAGCATCTACCTCTCATGTGGAAGAGTGGGGATTAGGGTCAGCCACTCTTAACCACAATACTACGCCGGCTCATGGTGTTCGTACTCTCAATTTCCATGCGGTCAGCTTCCATTTGTCTGGGTCCGGATGGCAAATGGGATCCAGATCCAGCATATCAGACTATTACAGGTGGAAGGCATAAAGTAGCTCCCAGGGCCATGGGGATCTCAGGGCATCCATAGCTTCCAGTGGGTGGAAGTATCAAATGAAAAAACAATCCATCCTGAAATGGGACAGAGAGGAGAAGAGGTCCACTACTGGCATGCCCTGTCACTGAGTGATCCATAAGAAGAGTACTTTCTTGATTTTCCATTCTCTTTCTTGGATTTCCTGGCAACTGAACCAAACTGCTTGTGTGTTGACTACCCTTCTCATATGCTCCACTTGTAAGGAAAGTAGGTTCTTCTCCACTCAAGAGAGGGTTTTGATGGTCTCTCTGTGGAAAACAGAAGATTAGAAGCCTCCCTGATGGTTTAGGTAGGCTTTGGTGGCAGTGTTGTCCATTTGGATCACTACATGAGCTCTTGTGAGTCTGTTCGAATGCCAGGAACACAAGATGTACTATCCTCATCTCCAGTCTGCTGATGGGGAGAGTCGCCTCTGTGACTGACCACTGTCCCTGAGCCAGGTGTCCTCAAACATACTTCCCCATCCAGTCAGGCTCACATTTGTGAACACTTGAGTGATGGTCTGTATCCAGTAGCACTTTCCCTTGGAGGACATCCCTTGACTTCATCCACCAAACAAGTCAATGGGCTTGATAGGGTGAAATAACAATACCTTCAAGTTCCTTCCTGCCCCTTCCTTCTTTGCTGATGTAGAGCACGTTTTTCTTTTAAGGAGAAGAGTAGAGGAATGGGGGCTAGTAATTGGTAACCCAAATATGGGATTTCCTTGATGTCAAACCTGGTGCAACTTGTTAGGTGGCAGTGTTTTAGGGCTTTGAAATGCATCACCAGCCACAATTCTATGGTCCACACAATTCATAATTGTAAGGAGTAGTATCCATACACAGTACATACACACATTTGCCTATACTTAAGAGACTGGTTATACTTCTGCTCATAGGTAGCCCAAGCCATGAGGAAACAGAGACAGAACCGCTGGGTCCAACTCATAATAAGCCTATCCTAAGCTGTCTGATACCTGGGCAAAGGGTGGGGTGGACCTTGGGCCTCAGAACCACTCCTTACACCCAGGTTACTCATGAGCCGTAATAGTTAAAACTCAGACAGAAATCATTGATGTGGGCTTAGGAATGAGAAAAGGATATAGACTTGAATTCTGTTTGAGATTTTCTTAGAATTCCTTCCTACTGCCTTTGGGTGAAACTTGTTGAACCCACATCTCCAAATAACTACCTGCTCTTTTCCTTACTTAACATGCATTTGTTTAATTATCAGTCAGAGAAAATACAGCGAGTGGGATGCTGAGAATGTCTGTTGTGCAACTGAAAAGGGAAGTTTAGAGTTACAAAGACGTCACGGTTTTTGTACGTATCCAAAGTACACCTTATGATGAGCATACTGTTTTACACATATGTCTCTTCAGAAAAAGTGTTTTTTGAAAGATAAGGAGTGAAGGCTCTTCTGTGAAGCCTTTCTACTGCCATCTTGGTCAAACCTATACTTAAGAACATAAGAACAAGCCAGCTGGATCAGACCAGAGTCCATCTAGTCCAGCTCTCTGCTACTCGCAGTGGCCCACCAGGTGCCTTTGGGAGCTCACGTGCAGGAGGTGAAAGCAATGGCCTTCTGCGGCTGTTGCTCCCGAGCACCTGGACTGTTAAGGCATTTGCAATCTCAGATCAAAGAGGATCAAGATTGGTAGCCATAAATTGACTTCTCCTCCATAAATCTGTCCAAGCCCCTTTTAAAGCTATCCAGGTTAGTGGATATAACCTGGAGCTCTGGGGCCCCTGTGTGGTGAATTTAAGCAGCTGCTGTCCTCCAAATGCTTGAATGCCTCCCACACTGTGATCTAGTAAATGATGGGAGAACCATCAGCATTTGTTCAAACTTGTCCTTGATCACTTGGTTGTATTTTTGACACTCATTGTTTATAGACTTGGCCTTGTAGTTTCTGTGACTGGAGGCTGATGAGTTATCTGCCAGCAGGAAACAGCTGCAGCTTGCCTTTTCAGCCACTGTACACTTCTTTCCAGACAAGCGCCCGATGAATAGGTGACCTTAAAGCACATTTTTGCTCTTGAAATGACTCTGCTTGGTGGTTTGCTTACTTATAGTAGGGAATCGACTGGAAGCAATTGACTAGCTTCCACATTGACTGGTCATGTGGATGGTACGAAGTCCCAACCCATAGACTTCATTGGCTACAGCTCCAAAGCAGTACCATTTTCAAGCATTGCAAGGCTACGCGTGAAAGGGTGTGGTCAGATTAGTAGGCTTGTGACAGTTCCCATCCTAGAATCTATTGAAGAATATCAATGTCCTGCCATGTGGTTGGAGCTCTGGGGCCCCTGTGTGGTGAATTTAAGCAGCTGCTGTCCTCCAAATGCTTGAATGCCTCCCACACTGTGATCTAGTAAATGATGGGAGAACCATCAGCATTTGTTCAAACATTAAATCTCTGTTCTGCTATTATGATTGCCTTGCAGTGGTGGAGTCCTTCCAGCTTTTGCATTACAGGCTTAGCCTGATTTTCTCAATTCAACTCATCTTGCACTGTCAATACTATAGCCAAGGTCGTAAGCATGGTCTGCAAGTGGGGGTGATCAAATACTTATGAATACCAATCCCAGAACCCCCTACATAAGATACTGTGATTTTTAGTTCTTCTTGCTGCAAAGGATCTGCATGATTGAAACAGCTGTGTCTGACAAGTCTTATCAGAGATTGCGCCTTATTCTTCTGGAAGTGACATCTTCTATTTGTCTCTGGAATCATTGTGTGTGCTATATGAGTAAAATGCATCAGAAACAGCCAATGGTAGCAGTTTTGCTTTGTCACTCTCCAAAAGATCAGTTTTCTTAAAAAATCAGTTACTCTTTTTCAATAAAAGCAATATTCATTCGTTTGTTTATTGGTGAAACCCATAGACTTCACTGGAAAAGGAGTAGGCAGTTCTGGCTTTAATTATATTTTTTATTCAGTTTCTGTCCTGCCTGATTATTTGGTTGAGATTTCTGTAAAGGTGAAAAGTTTTGCTTGTGTGTTAAGATACATGTGTGTTAAGATACATTTGGCAGAGAACTTTGTCAGTCAGATCTGTCTGATGTCATTTAAATGCCCATATAAAAAGGGTCTAGGTTCTGTGGATGAGCCCTGGCTGTCCCTGCCTGACAAAAAAATCCTAGTGGTCTCAGTTAAGGGAGATGAGAAGCAAAAGAGCCTGAGCAAAGCTACAAAGTGATTGTGCTGGAGGAAGGCAGATAATATTCCCTATACCTGGGGAAAATCATTAAAGATAAAATTATAAAACATGTAGAAAAGCAAGACCTGCTTGGGGGGGGGTGGGGGGGGGGGGGGGGTGTGAGGGGGAGGGGGGGTGGGGGGGTGGAAGGGGGTGGGAGGGGAGGGGGGGGGGGGCGCGAGGGGGGGTGGGGGTAGGGGGGGGGGTGGGGGGGGGGGGGGGTGGGGGGGGGGGGGGGTGGGGGGGGGGGGGGGTGGGGGGGGGGGGGGGTGGGGGGGGGGGGGGGTGGGGGGGGGGGGGGGTGGGGGGGGGGGGGGGTGGGGGGGGGGGGGGGTGGGGGGGGGGGGGGGTGGGGGGGGGGGGGGGTGGGGGGGGGGGGGGGTGGGGGGGGGGGGGGGTGGGGGGGGGGGGGGGTGGGGGGGGGGGGGGGTGGGGGGGGGGGGGGGTGGGGGGGGGGGGGGGTGGGGGGGGGGGGGGGTGGGGGGGGGGGGGGGTGGGGGGGGGGGGGGGTGGGGGGGGGGGGGGGTGGGGGGGGGGGGGGGTGGGGGGGGGGGGGGGTGGGGGGGGGGGGGGGTGGGGGGGGGGGGGGGTGGGGGGGGGGGGGGGTGGGGGGGGGGGGGGGTGGGGGGGGGGGGGGGTGGGGGGGGGGGGGGGTGGGGGGGGGGGGGGGTGGGGGGGGGGGGGGGTGGGGGGGGGGGGGGGTGGGGGGGGGGGGGGGTGGGGGGGGGGGGGGGTGGGGGGGGGGGGGGGTGGGGGGGGGGGGGGGTGGGGGGGGGGGGGGGTGGGGGGGGGGGGGGGTGGGGGGGGGGGGGGGTGGGGGGGGGGGGGGGTGGGGGGGGGGGGGGGTGGGGGGGGGGGGGGGTGGGGGGGGGGGGGGGTGGGGGGGGGGGGGGGTGGGGGGGGGGGGGGGTGGGGGGGGGGGGGGGTGGGGGGGGGGGGGGGTGGGGGGGGGGGGGGGTGGGGGGGGGGGGGGGTGGGGGGGGGGGGGGGTGGGGGGGGGGGGGGGTGGGGGGGGGGGGGGGTGGGGGGGGGGGGGGGTGGGGGGGGGGGGGGGTGGGGGGGGGGGGGGGTGGGGGGGGGGGGGGGTGGGGGGGGGGGGGGGTGGGGGGGGGGGGGGGTGGGGGGGGGGGGGGGTGGGGGGGGGGGGGGGTGGGGGGGGGGGGGGGTGGGGGGGGGGGGGGGTGGGGGGGGGGGGGGGTGGGGGGGGGGGGGGGTGGGGGGGGGGGGGGGTGGGGGGGGGGGGGGGTGGGGGGGGGGGGGGGTGGGGGGGGGGGGGGGTGGGGGGGGGGGGGGGTGGGGGGGGGGGGGGGTGGGGGGGGGGGGGGGTGGGGGGGGGGGGGGGTGGGGGGGGGGGGGGGTGGGGGGGGGGGGGGGTGGGGGGGGGGGGGGGTGGGGGGGGGGGGGGGTGGGGGGGGGGGGGGGTGGGGGGGGGGGGGGGTGGGGGGGGGGGGGGGTGGGGGGGGGGGGGGGTGGGGGGGGGGGGGGGTGGGGGGGGGGGGGGGTGGGGGGGGGGGGGGGTGGGGGGGGGGGGGGGTGGGGGGGGGGGGGGGTGGGGGGGGGGGGGGGTGGGGGGGGGGGGGGGTGGGGGGGGGGGGGGGTGGGGGGGGGGGGGGGTGGGGGGGGGGGGGGGTGGGGGGGGGGGGGGGTGGGGGGGGGGGGGGGTGGGGGGGGGGGGGGGTGGGGGGGGGGGGGGGTGGGGGGGGGGGGGGGTGGGGGGGGGGGGGGGTGGGGGGGGGGGGGGGTGGGGGGGGGGGGGGGTGGGGGGGGGGGGGGGTGGGGGGGGGGGGGGGTGGGGGGGGGGGGGGGTGGGGGGGGGGGGGGGTGGGGGGGGGGGGGGGTGGGGGGGGGGGGGGGTGGGGGGGGGGGGGGGTGGGGGGGGGGGGGGGTGGGGGGGGGGGGGGGTGGGGGGGGGGGGGGGTGGGGGGGGGGGGGGGTGGGGGGGGGGGGGGGTGGGGGGGGGGGGGGGTGGGGGGGGGGGGGGGTGGGGGGGGGGGGGGGTGGGGGGGGGGGGGGGTGGGGGGGGGGGGGGGTGGGGGGGGGGGGGGGTGGGGGGGGGGGGGGGTGGGGGGGGGGGGGGGTGGGGGGGGGGGGGGGTGGGGGGGGGGGGGGGTGGGGGGGGGGGGGGGTGGGGGGGGGGGGGGGTGGGGGGGGGGGGGGGTGGGGGGGGGGGGGGGTGGGGGGGGGGGGGGGTGGGGGGGGGGGGGGGTGGGGGGGGGGGGGGGTGGGGGGGGGGGGGGGTGGGGGGGGGGGGGGGTGGGGGGGGGGGGGGGTGGGGGGGGGGGGGGGTGGGGGGGGGGGGGGGTGGGGGGGGGGGGGGGTGGGGGGGGGGGGGGGTGGGGGGGGGGGGGGGTGGGGGGGGGGGGGGGTGGGGGGGGGGGGGGGTGGGGGGGGGGGGGGGTGGGGGGGGGGGGGGGTGGGGGGGGGGGGGGGTGGGGGGGGGGGGGGGTGGGGGGGGGGGGGGGTGGGGGGGGGGGGGGGTGGGGGGGGGGGGGGGTGGGGGGGGGGGGGGGTGGGGGGGGGGGGGGGTGGGGGGGGGGGGGGGTGGGGGGGGGGGGGGGTGGGGGGGGGGGGGGGTGGGGGGGGGGGGGGGTGGGGGGGGGGGGGGGTGGGGGGGGGGGGGGGTGGGGGGGGGGGGGGGTGGGGGGGGGGGGGGGTGGGGGGGGGGGGGGGTGGGGGGGGGGGGGGGTGGGGGGGGGGGGGGGTGGGGGGGGGGGGGGGTGGGGGGGGGGGGGGGTGGGGGGGGGGGGGGGTGGGGGGGGGGGGGGGTGGGGGGGGGGGGGGGTGGGGGGGGGGGGGGGTGGGGGGGGGGGGGGGTGGGGGGGGGGGGGGGTGGGGGGGGGGGGGGGTGGGGGGGGGGGGGGGTGGGGGGGGGGGGGGGTGGGGGGGGGGGGGGGTGGGGGGGGGGGGGGGTGGGGGGGGGGGGGGGTGGGGGGGGGGGGGGGTGGGGGGGGGGGGGGGTGGGGGGGGGGGGGGGTGGGGGGGGGGGGGGGTGGGGGGGGGGGGGGGTGGGGGGGGGGGGGGGTGGGGGGGGGGGGGGGTGGGGGGGGGGGGGGGTGGGGGGGGGGGGGGGTGGGGGGGGGGGGGGGTGGGGGGGGGGGGGGGTGGGGGGGGGGGGGGGTGGGGGGGGGGGGGGGTGGGGGGGGGGGGGGGTGGGGGGGGGGGGGGGTGGGGGGGGGGGGGGGTGGGGGGGGGGGGGGGTGGGGGGGGGGGGGGGTGGGGGGGGGGGGGGGTGGGGGGGGGGGGGGGTGGGGGGGGGGGGGGGTGGGGGGGGGGGGGGGTGGGGGGGGGGGGGGGTGGGGGGGGGGGGGGGTGGGGGGGGGGGGGGGTGGGGGGGGGGGGGGGTGGGGGGGGGGGGGGGTGGGGGGGGGGGGGGGTGGGGGGGGGGGGGGGTGGGGGGGGGGGGGGGTGGGGGGGGGGGGGGGTGGGGGGGGGGGGGGGTGGGGGGGGGGGGGGGTGGGGGGGGGGGGGGGTGGGGGGGGGGGGGGGTGGGGGGGGGGGGGGGTGGGGGGGGGGGGGGGTGGGGGGGGGGGGGGGTGGGGGGGGGGGGGGGTGGGGGGGGGGGGGGGTGGGGGGGGGGGGGGGTGGGGGGGGGGGGGGGTGGGGGGGGGGGGGGGTGGGGGGGGGGGGGGGTGGGGGGGGGGGGGGGTGGGGGGGGGGGGGGGTGGGGGGGGGGGGGGGTGGGGGGGGGGGGGGGTGGGGGGGGGGGGGGGTGGGGGGGGGGGGGGGTGGGGGGGGGGGGGGGTGGGGGGGGGGGGGGGTGGGGGGGGGGGGGGGTGGGGGGGGGGGGGGGTGGGGGGGGGGGGGGGTGGGGGGGGGGGGGGGTGGGGGGGGGGGGGGGTGGGGGGGGGGGGGGGTGGGGGGGGGGGGGGGTGGGGGGGGGGGGGGGTGGGGGGGGGGGGGGGTGGGGGGGGGGGGGGGTGGGGGGGGGGGGGGGTGGGGGGGGGGGGGGGTGGGGGGGGGGGGGGGTGGGGGGGGGGGGGGGTGGGGGGGGGGGGGGGTGGGGGGGGGGGGGGGTGGGGGGGGGGGGGGGTGGGGGGGGGGGGGGGTGGGGGGGGGGGGGGGTGGGGGGGGGGGGGGGTGGGGGGGGGGGGGGGTGGGGGGGGGGGGGGGTGGGGGGGGGGGGGGGTGGGGGGGGGGGGGGGTGGGGGGGGGGGGGGGTGGGGGGGGGGGGGGGTGGGGGGGGGGGGGGGTGGGGGGGGGGGGGGGTGGGGGGGGGGGGGGGTGGGGGGGGGGGGGGGTGGGGGGGGGGGGGGGTGGGGGGGGGGGGGGGTGGGGGGGGGGGGGGGTGGGGGGGGGGGGGGGTGGGGGGGGGGGGGGGTGGGGGGGGGGGGGGGTGGGGGGGGGGGGGGGTGGGGGGGGGGGGGGGTGGGGGGGGGGGGGGGTGGGGGGGGGGGGGGGTGGGGGGGGGGGGGGGTGGGGGGGGGGGGGGGTGGGGGGGGGGGGGGGTGGGGGGGGGGGGGGGTGGGGGGGGGGGGGGGTGGGGGGGGGGGGGGGTGGGGGGGGGGGGGGGTGGGGGGGGGGGGGGGTGGGGGGGGGGGGGGGTGGGGGGGGGGGGGGGTGGGGGGGGGGGGGGGTGGGGGGGGGGGGGGGTGGGGGGGGGGGGGGGTGGGGGGGGGGGGGGGTGGGGGGGGGGGGGGGTGGGGGGGGGGGGGGGTGGGGGGGGGGGGGGGTGGGGGGGGGGGGGGGTGGGGGGGGGGGGGGGTGGGGGGGGGGGGGGGTGGGGGGGGGGGGGGGTGGGGGGGGGGGGGGGTGGGGGGGGGGGGGGGTGGGGGGGGGGGGGGGTGGGGGGGGGGGGGGGTGGGGGGGGGGGGGGGTGGGGGGGGGGGGGGGTGGGGGGGGGGGGGGGTGGGGGGGGGGGGGGGTGGGGGGGGGGGGGGGTGGGGGGGGGGGGGGGTGGGGGGGGGGGGGGGTGGGGGGGGGGGGGGGTGGGGGGGGGGGGGGGTGGGGGGGGGGGGGGGTGGGGGGGGGGGGGGGTGGGGGGGGGGGGGGGTGGGGGGGGGGGGGGGTGGGGGGGGGGGGGGGTGGGGGGGGGGGGGGGTGGGGGGGGGGGGGGGTGGGGGGGGGGGGGGGTGGGGGGGGGGGGGGGTGGGGGGGGGGGGGGGTGGGGGGGGGGGGGGGTGGGGGGGGGGGGGGGTGGGGGGGGGGGGGGGTGGGGGGGGGGGGGGGTGGGGGGGGGGGGGGGTGGGGGGGGGGGGGGGTGGGGGGGGGGGGGGGTGGGGGGGGGGGGGGGTGGGGGGGGGGGGGGGTGGGGGGGGGGGGGGGTGGGGGGGGGGGGGGGTGGGGGGGGGGGGGGGTGGGGGGGGGGGGGGGTGGGGGGGGGGGGGGGTGGGGGGGGGGGGGGGTGGGGGGGGGGGGGGGTGGGGGGGGGGGGGGGTGGGGGGGGGGGGGGGTGGGGGGGGGGGGGGGTGGGGGGGGGGGGGGGTGGGGGGGGGGGGGGGTGGGGGGGGGGGGGGGTGGGGGGGGGGGGGGGTGGGGGGGGGGGGGGGTGGGGGGGGGGGGGGGTGGGGGGGGGGGGGGGTGGGGGGGGGGGGGGGTGGGGGGGGGGGGGGGTGGGGGGGGGGGGGGGTGGGGGGGGGGGGGGGTGGGGGGGGGGGGGGGTGGGGGGGGGGGGGGGTGGGGGGGGGGGGGGGTGGGGGGGGGGGGGGGTGGGGGGGGGGGGGGGTGGGGGGGGGGGGGGGTGGGGGGGGGGGGGGGTGGGGGGGGGGGGGGGTGGGGGGGGGGGGGGGTGGGGGGGGGGGGGGGTGGGGGGGGGGGGGGGTGGGGGGGGGGGGGGGTGGGGGGGGGGGGGGGTGGGGGGGGGGGGGGGTGGGGGGGGGGGGGGGTGGGGGGGGGGGGGGGTGGGGGGGGGGGGGGGTGGGGGGGGGGGGGGGTGGGGGGGGGGGGGGGTGGGGGGGGGGGGGGGTGGGGGGGGGGGGGGGTGGGGGGGGGGGGGGGTGGGGGGGGGGGGGGGTGGGGGGGGGGGGGGGTGGGGGGGGGGGGGGGTGGGGGGGGGGGGGGGTGGGGGGGGGGGGGGGTGGGGGGGGGGGGGGGTGGGGGGGGGGGGGGGTGGGGGGGGGGGGGGGTGGGGGGGGGGGGGGGTGGGGGGGGGGGGGGGTGGGGGGGGGGGGGGGTGGGGGGGGGGGGGGGTGGGGGGGGGGGGGGGTGGGGGGGGGGGGGGGTGGGGGGGGGGGGGGGTGGGGGGGGGGGGGGGTGGGGGGGGGGGGGGGTGGGGGGGGGGGGGGGTGGGGGGGGGGGGGGGTGGGGGGGGGGGGGGGTGGGGGGGGGGGGGGGTGGGGGGGGGGGGGGGTGGGGGGGGGGGGGGGTGGGGGGGGGGGGGGGTGGGGGGGGGGGGGGGTGGGGGGGGGGGGGGGTGGGGGGGGGGGGGGGTGGGGGGGGGGGGGGGTGGGGGGGGGGGGGGGTGGGGGGGGGGGGGGGTGGGGGGGGGGGGGGGTGGGGGGGGGGGGGGGTGGGGGGGGGGGGGGGTGGGGGGGGGGGGGGGTGGGGGGGGGGGGGGGTGGGGGGGGGGGGGGGTGGGGGGGGGGGGGGGTGGGGGGGGGGGGGGGTGGGGGGGGGGGGGGGTGGGGGGGGGGGGGGGTGGGGGGGGGGGGGGGTGGGGGGGGGGGGGGGTGGGGGGGGGGGGGGGTGGGGGGGGGGGGGGGTGGGGGGGGGGGGGGGTGGGGGGGGGGGGGGGTGGGGGGGGGGGGGGGTGGGGGGGGGGGGGGGTGGGGGGGGGGGGGGGTGGGGGGGGGGGGGGGTGGGGGGGGGGGGGGGTGGGGGGGGGGGGGGGTGGGGGGGGGGGGGGGTGGGGGGGGGGGGGGGTGGGGGGGGGGGGGGGTGGGGGGGGGGGGGGGTGGGGGGGGGGGGGGGTGGGGGGGGGGGGGGGTGGGGGGGGGGGGGGGTGGGGGGGGGGGGGGGTGGGGGGGGGGGGGGGTGGGGGGGGGGGGGGGTGGGGGGGGGGGGGGGTGGGGGGGGGGGGGGGTGGGGGGGGGGGGGGGTGGGGGGGGGGGGGGGTGGGGGGGGGGGGGGGTGGGGGGGGGGGGGGGTGGGGGGGGGGGGGGGTGGGGGGGGGGGGGGGTGGGGGGGGGGGGGGGTGGGGGGGGGGGGGGGTGGGGGGGGGGGGGGGTGGGGGGGGGGGGGGGTGGGGGGGGGGGGGGGTGGGGGGGGGGGGGGGTGGGGGGGGGGGGGGGTGGGGGGGGGGGGGGGTGGGGGGGGGGGGGGGTGGGGGGGGGGGGGGGTGGGGGGGGGGGGGGGTGGGGGGGGGGGGGGGTGGGGGGGGGGGGGGGTGGGGGGGGGGGGGGGTGGGGGGGGGGGGGGGTGGGGGGGGGGGGGGGTGGGGGGGGGGGGGGGTGGGGGGGGGGGGGGGTGGGGGGGGGGGGGGGTGGGGGGGGGGGGGGGTGGGGGGGGGGGGGGGTGGGGGGGGGGGGGGGTGGGGGGGGGGGGGGGTGGGGGGGGGGGGGGGTGGGGGGGGGGGGGGGTGGGGGGGGGGGGGGGTGGGGGGGGGGGGGGGTGGGGGGGGGGGGGGGTGGGGGGGGGGGGGGGTGGGGGGGGGGGGGGGTGGGGGGGGGGGGGGGTGGGGGGGGGGGGGGGTGGGGGGGGGGGGGGGTGGGGGGGGGGGGGGGTGGGGGGGGGGGGGGGTGGGGGGGGGGGGGGGTGGGGGGGGGGGGGGGTGGGGGGGGGGGGGGGTGGGGGGGGGGGGGGGTGGGGGGGGGGGGGGGTGGGGGGGGGGGGGGGTGGGGGGGGGGGGGGGTGGGGGGGGGGGGGGGTGGGGGGGGGGGGGGGTGGGGGGGGGGGGGGGTGGGGGGGGGGGGGGGTGGGGGGGGGGGGGGGTGGGGGGGGGGGGGGGTGGGGGGGGGGGGGGGTGGGGGGGGGGGGGGGTGGGGGGGGGGGGGGGTGGGGGGGGGGGGGGGTGGGGGGGGGGGGGGGTGGGGGGGGGGGGGGGTGGGGGGGGGGGGGGGTGGGGGGGGGGGGGGGTGGGGGGGGGGGGGGGTGGGGGGGGGGGGGGGTGGGGGGGGGGGGGGGTGGGGGGGGGGGGGGGTGGGGGGGGGGGGGGGTGGGGGGGGGGGGGGGTGGGGGGGGGGGGGGGTGGGGGGGGGGGGGGGTGGGGGGGGGGGGGGGTGGGGGGGGGGGGGGGTGGGGGGGGGGGGGGGTGGGGGGGGGGGGGGGTGGGGGGGGGGGGGGGTGGGGGGGGGGGGGGGTGGGGGGGGGGGGGGGTGGGGGGGGGGGGGGGTGGGGGGGGGGGGGGGTGGGGGGGGGGGGGGGTGGGGGGGGGGGGGGGTGGGGGGGGGGGGGGGTGGGGGGGGGGGGGGGTGGGGGGGGGGGGGGGTGGGGGGGGGGGGGGGTGGGGGGGGGGGGGGGTGGGGGGGGGGGGGGGTGGGGGGGGGGGGGGGTGGGGGGGGGGGGGGGTGGGGGGGGGGGGGGGTGGGGGGGGGGGGGGGTGGGGGGGGGGGGGGGTGGGGGGGGGGGGGGGTGGGGGGGGGGGGGGGTGGGGGGGGGGGGGGGTGGGGGGGGGGGGGGGTGGGGGGGGGGGGGGGTGGGGGGGGGGGGGGGTGGGGGGGGGGGGGGGTGGGGGGGGGGGGGGGTGGGGGGGGGGGGGGGTGGGGGGGGGGGGGGGTGGGGGGGGGGGGGGGTGGGGGGGGGGGGGGGTGGGGGGGGGGGGGGGTGGGGGGGGGGGGGGGTGGGGGGGGGGGGGGGTGGGGGGGGGGGGGGGTGGGGGGGGGGGGGGGTGGGGGGGGGGGGGGGTGGGGGGGGGGGGGGGTGGGGGGGGGGGGGGGTGGGGGGGGGGGGGGGTGGGGGGGGGGGGGGGTGGGGGGGGGGGGGGGTGGGGGGGGGGGGGGGTGGGGGGGGGGGGGGGTGGGGGGGGGGGGGGGTGGGGGGGGGGGGGGGTGGGGGGGGGGGGGGGTGGGGGGGGGGGGGGGTGGGGGGGGGGGGGGGTGGGGGGGGGGGGGGGTGGGGGGGGGGGGGGGTGGGGGGGGGGGGGGGTGGGGGGGGGGGGGGGTGGGGGGGGGGGGGGGTGGGGGGGGGGGGGGGTGGGGGGGGGGGGGGGTGGGGGGGGGGGGGGGTGGGGGGGGGGGGGGGTGGGGGGGGGGGGGGGTGGGGGGGGGGGGGGGTGGGGGGGGGGGGGGGTGGGGGGGGGGGGGGGTGGGGGGGGGGGGGGGTGGGGGGGGGGGGGGGTGGGGGGGGGGGGGGGTGGGGGGGGGGGGGGGTGGGGGGGGGGGGGGGTGGGGGGGGGGGGGGGTGGGGGGGGGGGGGGGTGGGGGGGGGGGGGGGTGGGGGGGGGGGGGGGTGGGGGGGGGGGGGGGTGGGGGGGGGGGGGGGTGGGGGGGGGGGGGGGTGGGGGGGGGGGGGGGTGGGGGGGGGGGGGGGTGGGGGGGGGGGGGGGTGGGGGGGGGGGGGGGTGGGGGGGGGGGGGGGTGGGGGGGGGGGGGGGTGGGGGGGGGGGGGGGTGGGGGGGGGGGGGGGTGGGGGGGGGGGGGGGTGGGGGGGGGGGGGGGTGGGGGGGGGGGGGGGTGGGGGGGGGGGGGGGTGGGGGGGGGGGGGGGTGGGGGGGGGGGGGGGTGGGGGGGGGGGGGGGTGGGGGGGGGGGGGGGTGGGGGGGGGGGGGGGTGGGGGGGGGGGGGGGTGGGGGGGGGGGGGGGTGGGGGGGGGGGGGGGTGGGGGGGGGGGGGGGTGGGGGGGGGGGGGGGTGGGGGGGGGGGGGGGTGGGGGGGGGGGGGGGTGGGGGGGGGGGGGGGTGGGGGGGGGGGGGGGTGGGGGGGGGGGGGGGTGGGGGGGGGGGGGGGTGGGGGGGGGGGGGGGTGGGGGGGGGGGGGGGTGGGGGGGGGGGGGGGTGGGGGGGGGGGGGGGTGGGGGGGGGGGGGGGTGGGGGGGGGGGGGGGTGGGGGGGGGGGGGGGTGGGGGGGGGGGGGGGTGGGGGGGGGGGGGGGTGGGGGGGGGGGGGGGTGGGGGGGGGGGGGGGTGGGGGGGGGGGGGGGTGGGGGGGGGGGGGGGTGGGGGGGGGGGGGGGTGGGGGGGGGGGGGGGTGGGGGGGGGGGGGGGTGGGGGGGGGGGGGGGTGGGGGGGGGGGGGGGTGGGGGGGGGGGGGGGTGGGGGGGGGGGGGGGTGGGGGGGGGGGGGGGTGGGGGGGGGGGGGGGTGGGGGGGGGGGGGGGTGGGGGGGGGGGGGGGTGGGGGGGGGGGGGGGTGGGGGGGGGGGGGGGTGGGGGGGGGGGGGGGTGGGGGGGGGGGGGGGTGGGGGGGGGGGGGGGTGGGGGGGGGGGGGGGTGGGGGGGGGGGGGGGTGGGGGGGGGGGGGGGTGGGGGGGGGGGGGGGTGGGGGGGGGGGGGGGTGGGGGGGGGGGGGGGTGGGGGGGGGGGGGGGTGGGGGGGGGGGGGGGTGGGGGGGGGGGGGGGTGGGGGGGGGGGGGGGTGGGGGGGGGGGGGGGTGGGGGGGGGGGGGGGTGGGGGGGGGGGGGGGTGGGGGGGGGGGGGGGTGGGGGGGGGGGGGGGTGGGGGGGGGGGGGGGTGGGGGGGGGGGGGGGTGGGGGGGGGGGGGGGTGGGGGGGGGGGGGGGTGGGGGGGGGGGGGGGTGGGGGGGGGGGGGGGTGGGGGGGGGGGGGGGTGGGGGGGGGGGGGGGTGGGGGGGGGGGGGGGTGGGGGGGGGGGGGGGTGGGGGGGGGGGGGGGTGGGGGGGGGGGGGGGTGGGGGGGGGGGGGGGTGGGGGGGGGGGGGGGTGGGGGGGGGGGGGGGTGGGGGGGGGGGGGGGTGGGGGGGGGGGGGGGTGGGGGGGGGGGGGGGTGGGGGGGGGGGGGGGTGGGGGGGGGGGGGGGTGGGGGGGGGGGGGGGTGGGGGGGGGGGGGGGTGGGGGGGGGGGGGGGTGGGGGGGGGGGGGGGTGGGGGGGGGGGGGGGTGGGGGGGGGGGGGGGTGGGGGGGGGGGGGGGTGGGGGGGGGGGGGGGTGGGGGGGGGGGGGGGTGGGGGGGGGGGGGGGTGGGGGGGGGGGGGGGTGGGGGGGGGGGGGGGTGGGGGGGGGGGGGGGTGGGGGGGGGGGGGGGTGGGGGGGGGGGGGGGTGGGGGGGGGGGGGGGTGGGGGGGGGGGGGGGTGGGGGGGGGGGGGGGTGGGGGGGGGGGGGGGTGGGGGGGGGGGGGGGTGGGGGGGGGGGGGGGTGGGGGGGGGGGGGGGTGGGGGGGGGGGGGGGTGGGGGGGGGGGGGGGTGGGGGGGGGGGGGGGTGGGGGGGGGGGGGGGTGGGGGGGGGGGGGGGTGGGGGGGGGGGGGGGTGGGGGGGGGGGGGGGTGGGGGGGGGGGGGGGTGGGGGGGGGGGGGGGTGGGGGGGGGGGGGGGTGGGGGGGGGGGGGGGTGGGGGGGGGGGGGGGTGGGGGGGGGGGGGGGTGGGGGGGGGGGGGGGTGGGGGGGGGGGGGGGTGGGGGGGGGGGGGGGTGGGGGGGGGGGGGGGTGGGGGGGGGGGGGGGTGGGGGGGGGGGGGGGTGGGGGGGGGGGGGGGTGGGGGGGGGGGGGGGTGGGGGGGGGGGGGGGTGGGGGGGGGGGGGGGTGGGGGGGGGGGGGGGTGGGGGGGGGGGGGGGTGGGGGGGGGGGGGGGTGGGGGGGGGGGGGGGTGGGGGGGGGGGGGGGTGGGGGGGGGGGGGGGTGGGGGGGGGGGGGGGTGGGGGGGGGGGGGGGTGGGGGGGGGGGGGGGTGGGGGGGGGGGGGGGTGGGGGGGGGGGGGGGTGGGGGGGGGGGGGGGTGGGGGGGGGGGGGGGTGGGGGGGGGGGGGGGTGGGGGGGGGGGGGGGTGGGGGGGGGGGGGGGTGGGGGGGGGGGGGGGTGGGGGGGGGGGGGGGTGGGGGGGGGGGGGGGTGGGGGGGGGGGGGGGTGGGGGGGGGGGGGGGTGGGGGGGGGGGGGGGTGGGGGGGGGGGGGGGTGGGGGGGGGGGGGGGTGGGGGGGGGGGGGGGTGGGGGGGGGGGGGGGTGGGGGGGGGGGGGGGTGGGGGGGGGGGGGGGTGGGGGGGGGGGGGGGTGGGGGGGGGGGGGGGTGGGGGGGGGGGGGGGTGGGGGGGGGGGGGGGTGGGGGGGGGGGGGGGTGGGGGGGGGGGGGGGTGGGGGGGGGGGGGGGTGGGGGGGGGGGGGGGTGGGGGGGGGGGGGGGTGGGGGGGGGGGGGGGTGGGGGGGGGGGGGGGTGGGGGGGGGGGGGGGTGGGGGGGGGGGGGGGTGGGGGGGGGGGGGGGTGGGGGGGGGGGGGGGTGGGGGGGGGGGGGGGTGGGGGGGGGGGGGGGTGGGGGGGGGGGGGGGTGGGGGGGGGGGGGGGTGGGGGGGGGGGGGGGTGGGGGGGGGGGGGGGTGGGGGGGGGGGGGGGTGGGGGGGGGGGGGGGTGGGGGGGGGGGGGGGTGGGGGGGGGGGGGGGTGGGGGGGGGGGGGGGTGGGGGGGGGGGGGGGTGGGGGGGGGGGGGGGTGGGGGGGGGGGGGGGTGGGGGGGGGGGGGGGTGGGGGGGGGGGGGGGTGGGGGGGGGGGGGGGTGGGGGGGGGGGGGGGTGGGGGGGGGGGGGGGTGGGGGGGGGGGGGGGTGGGGGGGGGGGGGGGTGGGGGGGGGGGGGGGTGGGGGGGGGGGGGGGTGGGGGGGGGGGGGGGTGGGGGGGGGGGGGGGTGGGGGGGGGGGGGGGTGGGGGGGGGGGGGGGTGGGGGGGGGGGGGGGTGGGGGGGGGGGGGGGTGGGGGGGGGGGGGGGTGGGGGGGGGGGGGGGTGGGGGGGGGGGGGGGTGGGGGGGGGGGGGGGTGGGGGGGGGGGGGGGTGGGGGGGGGGGGGGGTGGGGGGGGGGGGGGGTGGGGGGGGGGGGGGGTGGGGGGGGGGGGGGGTGGGGGGGGGGGGGGGTGGGGGGGGGGGGGGGTGGGGGGGGGGGGGGGTGGGGGGGGGGGGGGGTGGGGGGGGGGGGGGGTGGGGGGGGGGGGGGGTGGGGGGGGGGGGGGGTGGGGGGGGGGGGGGGTGGGGGGGGGGGGGGGTGGGGGGGGGGGGGGGTGGGGGGGGGGGGGGGTGGGGGGGGGGGGGGGTGGGGGGGGGGGGGGGTGGGGGGGGGGGGGGGTGGGGGGGGGGGGGGGTGGGGGGGGGGGGGGGTGGGGGGGGGGGGGGGTGGGGGGGGGGGGGGGTGGGGGGGGGGGGGGGTGGGGGGGGGGGGGGGTGGGGGGGGGGGGGGGTGGGGGGGGGGGGGGGTGGGGGGGGGGGGGGGTGGGGGGGGGGGGGGGTGGGGGGGGGGGGGGGTGGGGGGGGGGGGGGGTGGGGGGGGGGGGGGGTGGGGGGGGGGGGGGGTGGGGGGGGGGGGGGGTGGGGGGGGGGGGGGGTGGGGGGGGGGGGGGGTGGGGGGGGGGGGGGGTGGGGGGGGGGGGGGGTGGGGGGGGGGGGGGGTGGGGGGGGGGGGGGGTGGGGGGGGGGGGGGGTGGGGGGGGGGGGGGGTGGGGGGGGGGGGGGGTGGGGGGGGGGGGGGGTGGGGGGGGGGGGGGGTGGGGGGGGGGGGGGGTGGGGGGGGGGGGGGGTGGGGGGGGGGGGGGGTGGGGGGGGGGGGGGGTGGGGGGGGGGGGGGGTGGGGGGGGGGGGGGGTGGGGGGGGGGGGGGGTGGGGGGGGGGGGGGGTGGGGGGGGGGGGGGGTGGGGGGGGGGGGGGGTGGGGGGGGGGGGGGGTGGGGGGGGGGGGGGGTGGGGGGGGGGGGGGGTGGGGGGGGGGGGGGGTGGGGGGGGGGGGGGGTGGGGGGGGGGGGGGGTGGGGGGGGGGGGGGGTGGGGGGGGGGGGGGGTGGGGGGGGGGGGGGGTGGGGGGGGGGGGGGGTGGGGGGGGGGGGGGGTGGGGGGGGGGGGGGGTGGGGGGGGGGGGGGGTGGGGGGGGGGGGGGGTGGGGGGGGGGGGGGGTGGGGGGGGGGGGGGGTGGGGGGGGGGGGGGGTGGGGGGGGGGGGGGGTGGGGGGGGGGGGGGGTGGGGGGGGGGGGGGGTGGGGGGGGGGGGGGGTGGGGGGGGGGGGGGGTGGGGGGGGGGGGGGGTGGGGGGGGGGGGGGGTGGGGGGGGGGGGGGGTGGGGGGGGGGGGGGGTGGGGGGGGGGGGGGGTGGGGGGGGGGGGGGGTGGGGGGGGGGGGGGGTGGGGGGGGGGGGGGGTGGGGGGGGGGGGGGGTGGGGGGGGGGGGGGGTGGGGGGGGGGGGGGGTGGGGGGGGGGGGGGGTGGGGGGGGGGGGGGGTGGGGGGGGGGGGGGGTGGGGGGGGGGGGGGGTGGGGGGGGGGGGGGGTGGGGGGGGGGGGGGGTGGGGGGGGGGGGGGGTGGGGGGGGGGGGGGGTGGGGGGGGGGGGGGGTGGGGGGGGGGGGGGGTGGGGGGGGGGGGGGGTGGGGGGGGGGGGGGGTGGGGGGGGGGGGGGGTGGGGGGGGGGGGGGGTGGGGGGGGGGGGGGGTGGGGGGGGGGGGGGGTGGGGGGGGGGGGGGGTGGGGGGGGGGGGGGGTGGGGGGGGGGGGGGGTGGGGGGGGGGGGGGGTGGGGGGGGGGGGGGGTGGGGGGGGGGGGGGGTGGGGGGGGGGGGGGGTGGGGGGGGGGGGGGGTGGGGGGGGGGGGGGGTGGGGGGGGGGGGGGGTGGGGGGGGGGGGGGGTGGGGGGGGGGGGGGGTGGGGGGGGGGGGGGGTGGGGGGGGGGGGGGGTGGGGGGGGGGGGGGGTGGGGGGGGGGGGGGGTGGGGGGGGGGGGGGGTGGGGGGGGGGGGGGGTGGGGGGGGGGGGGGGTGGGGGGGGGGGGGGGTGGGGGGGGGGGGGGGTGGGGGGGGGGGGGGGTGGGGGGGGGGGGGGGTGGGGGGGGGGGGGGGTGGGGGGGGGGGGGGGTGGGGGGGGGGGGGGGTGGGGGGGGGGGGGGGTGGGGGGGGGGGGGGGTGGGGGGGGGGGGGGGTGGGGGGGGGGGGGGGTGGGGGGGGGGGGGGGTGGGGGGGGGGGGGGGTGGGGGGGGGGGGGGGTGGGGGGGGGGGGGGGTGGGGGGGGGGGGGGGTGGGGGGGGGGGGGGGTGGGGGGGGGGGGGGGTGGGGGGGGGGGGGGGTGGGGGGGGGGGGGGGTGGGGGGGGGGGGGGGTGGGGGGGGGGGGGGGTGGGGGGGGGGGGGGGTGGGGGGGGGGGGGGGTGGGGGGGGGGGGGGGTGGGGGGGGGGGGGGGTGGGGGGGGGGGGGGGTGGGGGGGGGGGGGGGTGGGGGGGGGGGGGGGTGGGGGGGGGGGGGGGTGGGGGGGGGGGGGGGTGGGGGGGGGGGGGGGTGGGGGGGGGGGGGGGTGGGGGGGGGGGGGGGTGGGGGGGGGGGGGGGTGGGGGGGGGGGGGGGTGGGGGGGGGGGGGGGTGGGGGGGGGGGGGGGTGGGGGGGGGGGGGGGTGGGGGGGGGGGGGGGTGGGGGGGGGGGGGGGTGGGGGGGGGGGGGGGTGGGGGGGGGGGGGGGTGGGGGGGGGGGGGGGTGGGGGGGGGGGGGGGTGGGGGGGGGGGGGGGTGGGGGGGGGGGGGGGTGGGGGGGGGGGGGGGTGGGGGGGGGGGGGGGTGGGGGGGGGGGGGGGTGGGGGGGGGGGGGGGTGGGGGGGGGGGGGGGTGGGGGGGGGGGGGGGTGGGGGGGGGGGGGGGTGGGGGGGGGGGGGGGTGGGGGGGGGGGGGGGTGGGGGGGGGGGGGGGTGGGGGGGGGGGGGGGTGGGGGGGGGGGGGGGTGGGGGGGGGGGGGGGTGGGGGGGGGGGGGGGTGGGGGGGGGGGGGGGTGGGGGGGGGGGGGGGTGGGGGGGGGGGGGGGTGGGGGGGGGGGGGGGTGGGGGGGGGGGGGGGTGGGGGGGGGGGGGGGTGGGGGGGGGGGGGGGTGGGGGGGGGGGGGGGTGGGGGGGGGGGGGGGTGGGGGGGGGGGGGGGTGGGGGGGGGGGGGGGTGGGGGGGGGGGGGGGTGGGGGGGGGGGGGGGTGGGGGGGGGGGGGGGTGGGGGGGGGGGGGGGTGGGGGGGGGGGGGGGTGGGGGGGGGGGGGGGTGGGGGGGGGGGGGGGTGGGGGGGGGGGGGGGTGGGGGGGGGGGGGGGTGGGGGGGGGGGGGGGTGGGGGGGGGGGGGGGTGGGGGGGGGGGGGGGTGGGGGGGGGGGGGGGTGGGGGGGGGGGGGGGTGGGGGGGGGGGGGGGTGGGGGGGGGGGGGGGTGGGGGGGGGGGGGGGTGGGGGGGGGGGGGGGTGGGGGGGGGGGGGGGTGGGGGGGGGGGGGGGTGGGGGGGGGGGGGGGTGGGGGGGGGGGGGGGTGGGGGGGGGGGGGGGTGGGGGGGGGGGGGGGTGGGGGGGGGGGGGGGTGGGGGGGGGGGGGGGTGGGGGGGGGGGGGGGTGGGGGGGGGGGGGGGTGGGGGGGGGGGGGGGTGGGGGGGGGGGGGGGTGGGGGGGGGGGGGGGTGGGGGGGGGGGGGGGTGGGGGGGGGGGGGGGTGGGGGGGGGGGGGGGTGGGGGGGGGGGGGGGTGGGGGGGGGGGGGGGTGGGGGGGGGGGGGGGTGGGGGGGGGGGGGGGTGGGGGGGGGGGGGGGTGGGGGGGGGGGGGGGTGGGGGGGGGGGGGGGTGGGGGGGGGGGGGGGTGGGGGGGGGGGGGGGTGGGGGGGGGGGGGGGTGGGGGGGGGGGGGGGTGGGGGGGGGGGGGGGTGGGGGGGGGGGGGGGTGGGGGGGGGGGGGGGTGGGGGGGGGGGGGGGTGGGGGGGGGGGGGGGTGGGGGGGGGGGGGGGTGGGGGGGGGGGGGGGTGGGGGGGGGGGGGGGTGGGGGGGGGGGGGGGTGGGGGGGGGGGGGGGTGGGGGGGGGGGGGGGTGGGGGGGGGGGGGGGTGGGGGGGGGGGGGGGTGGGGGGGGGGGGGGGTGGGGGGGGGGGGGGGTGGGGGGGGGGGGGGGTGGGGGGGGGGGGGGGTGGGGGGGGGGGGGGGTGGGGGGGGGGGGGGGTGGGGGGGGGGGGGGGTGGGGGGGGGGGGGGGTGGGGGGGGGGGGGGGTGGGGGGGGGGGGGGGTGGGGGGGGGGGGGGGTGGGGGGGGGGGGGGGTGGGGGGGGGGGGGGGTGGGGGGGGGGGGGGGTGGGGGGGGGGGGGGGTGGGGGGGGGGGGGGGTGGGGGGGGGGGGGGGTGGGGGGGGGGGGGGGTGGGGGGGGGGGGGGGTGGGGGGGGGGGGGGGTGGGGGGGGGGGGGGGTGGGGGGGGGGGGGGGTGGGGGGGGGGGGGGGTGGGGGGGGGGGGGGGTGGGGGGGGGGGGGGGTGGGGGGGGGGGGGGGTGGGGGGGGGGGGGGGTGGGGGGGGGGGGGGGTGGGGGGGGGGGGGGGTGGGGGGGGGGGGGGGTGGGGGGGGGGGGGGGTGGGGGGGGGGGGGGGTGGGGGGGGGGGGGGGTGGGGGGGGGGGGGGGTGGGGGGGGGGGGGGGTGGGGGGGGGGGGGGGTGGGGGGGGGGGGGGGTGGGGGGGGGGGGGGGTGGGGGGGGGGGGGGGTGGGGGGGGGGGGGGGTGGGGGGGGGGGGGGGTGGGGGGGGGGGGGGGTGGGGGGGGGGGGGGGTGGGGGGGGGGGGGGGTGGGGGGGGGGGGGGGTGGGGGGGGGGGGGGGTGGGGGGGGGGGGGGGTGGGGGGGGGGGGGGGTGGGGGGGGGGGGGGGTGGGGGGGGGGGGGGGTGGGGGGGGGGGGGGGTGGGGGGGGGGGGGGGTGGGGGGGGGGGGGGGTGGGGGGGGGGGGGGGTGGGGGGGGGGGGGGGTGGGGGGGGGGGGGGGTGGGGGGGGGGGGGGGTGGGGGGGGGGGGGGGTGGGGGGGGGGGGGGGTGGGGGGGGGGGGGGGTGGGGGGGGGGGGGGGTGGGGGGGGGGGGGGGTGGGGGGGGGGGGGGGTGGGGGGGGGGGGGGGTGGGGGGGGGGGGGGGTGGGGGGGGGGGGGGGTGGGGGGGGGGGGGGGTGGGGGGGGGGGGGGGTGGGGGGGGGGGGGGGTGGGGGGGGGGGGGGGTGGGGGGGGGGGGGGGTGGGGGGGGGGGGGGGTGGGGGGGGGGGGGGGTGGGGGGGGGGGGGGGTGGGGGGGGGGGGGGGTGGGGGGGGGGGGGGGTGGGGGGGGGGGGGGGTGGGGGGGGGGGGGGGTGGGGGGGGGGGGGGGTGGGGGGGGGGGGGGGTGGGGGGGGGGGGGGGTGGGGGGGGGGGGGGGTGGGGGGGGGGGGGGGTGGGGGGGGGGGGGGGTGGGGGGGGGGGGGGGTGGGGGGGGGGGGGGGTGGGGGGGGGGGGGGGTGGGGGGGGGGGGGGGTGGGGGGGGGGGGGGGTGGGGGGGGGGGGGGGTGGGGGGGGGGGGGGGTGGGGGGGGGGGGGGGTGGGGGGGGGGGGGGGTGGGGGGGGGGGGGGGTGGGGGGGGGGGGGGGTGGGGGGGGGGGGGGGTGGGGGGGGGGGGGGGTGGGGGGGGGGGGGGGTGGGGGGGGGGGGGGGTGGGGGGGGGGGGGGGTGGGGGGGGGGGGGGGTGGGGGGGGGGGGGGGTGGGGGGGGGGGGGGGTGGGGGGGGGGGGGGGTGGGGGGGGGGGGGGGTGGGGGGGGGGGGGGGTGGGGGGGGGGGGGGGTGGGGGGGGGGGGGGGTGGGGGGGGGGGGGGGTGGGGGGGGGGGGGGGTGGGGGGGGGGGGGGGTGGGGGGGGGGGGGGGTGGGGGGGGGGGGGGGTGGGGGGGGGGGGGGGTGGGGGGGGGGGGGGGTGGGGGGGGGGGGGGGTGGGGGGGGGGGGGGGTGGGGGGGGGGGGGGGTGGGGGGGGGGGGGGGTGGGGGGGGGGGGGGGTGGGGGGGGGGGGGGGTGGGGGGGGGGGGGGGTGGGGGGGGGGGGGGGTGGGGGGGGGGGGGGGTGGGGGGGGGGGGGGGTGGGGGGGGGGGGGGGTGGGGGGGGGGGGGGGTGGGGGGGGGGGGGGGTGGGGGGGGGGGGGGGTGGGGGGGGGGGGGGGTGGGGGGGGGGGGGGGTGGGGGGGGGGGGGGGTGGGGGGGGGGGGGGGTGGGGGGGGGGGGGGGTGGGGGGGGGGGGGGGTGGGGGGGGGGGGGGGTGGGGGGGGGGGGGGGTGGGGGGGGGGGGGGGTGGGGGGGGGGGGGGGTGGGGGGGGGGGGGGGTGGGGGGGGGGGGGGGTGGGGGGGGGGGGGGGTGGGGGGGGGGGGGGGTGGGGGGGGGGGGGGGTGGGGGGGGGGGGGGGTGGGGGGGGGGGGGGGTGGGGGGGGGGGGGGGTGGGGGGGGGGGGGGGTGGGGGGGGGGGGGGGTGGGGGGGGGGGGGGGTGGGGGGGGGGGGGGGTGGGGGGGGGGGGGGGTGGGGGGGGGGGGGGGTGGGGGGGGGGGGGGGTGGGGGGGGGGGGGGGTGGGGGGGGGGGGGGGTGGGGGGGGGGGGGGGTGGGGGGGGGGGGGGGTGGGGGGGGGGGGGGGTGGGGGGGGGGGGGGGTGGGGGGGGGGGGGGGTGGGGGGGGGGGGGGGTGGGGGGGGGGGGGGGTGGGGGGGGGGGGGGGTGGGGGGGGGGGGGGGTGGGGGGGGGGGGGGGTGGGGGGGGGGGGGGGTGGGGGGGGGGGGGGGTGGGGGGGGGGGGGGGTGGGGGGGGGGGGGGGTGGGGGGGGGGGGGGGTGGGGGGGGGGGGGGGTGGGGGGGGGGGGGGGTGGGGGGGGGGGGGGGTGGGGGGGGGGGGGGGTGGGGGGGGGGGGGGGTGGGGGGGGGGGGGGGTGGGGGGGGGGGGGGGTGGGGGGGGGGGGGGGTGGGGGGGGGGGGGGGTGGGGGGGGGGGGGGGTGGGGGGGGGGGGGGGTGGGGGGGGGGGGGGGTGGGGGGGGGGGGGGGTGGGGGGGGGGGGGGGTGGGGGGGGGGGGGGGTGGGGGGGGGGGGGGGTGGGGGGGGGGGGGGGTGGGGGGGGGGGGGGGTGGGGGGGGGGGGGGGTGGGGGGGGGGGGGGGTGGGGGGGGGGGGGGGTGGGGGGGGGGGGGGGTGGGGGGGGGGGGGGGTGGGGGGGGGGGGGGGTGGGGGGGGGGGGGGGTGGGGGGGGGGGGGGGTGGGGGGGGGGGGGGGTGGGGGGGGGGGGGGGTGGGGGGGGGGGGGGGTGGGGGGGGGGGGGGCTGGGGGGGGGGGGGGGGGGGGGTGGGGGGGGGGGGGGGGGGGGGGGGGGGGGGGGGGGGTGGGGGGGGGGGGGGGTGGGTTGGGAGGGGGGGTGGGGGGGGGCGGGGGGGGGGGGGGGGTGTCTGCTGTCAGGGGTGCAATTGTTAAGCTAGAAGCACCAAAATTTCAGGGTATCTTTAGGAGACTCTCCTAATGATACCACCCAGGTTTGGTGAAGTTTGGTTCAGGGGGTCCAAAGTTATGGACTCTCCTATTAGCTCCCGTTGGAAACAATGGGGGATGGGGCACCCCCTTTGGGAGTCCATAGCTTTGGACCCCCTGGACCAAATTTCACAAAACCTGGTTAGTATCAATAAGATACTCTCTTGATGATACCTCCCAGGTTTGGTGAAGCACCTGCTCTTAACCACTACGCCACATTGAAAGTGATGCTGTTTCAGGGTGGGGGATAATCCACCCCCATAACTTTGGACCCCCAAAAGTGTAGCCCCCATCTTCTATTAGCCCATAACTTTGGACCCCCAAAAGTGTAGCCCCCATCTTCTATTAGCTCCCATTGGAAACAATGGAGGATGGGGCACCCCCTTTGGGAGTCCATAACTTTGGACCCCCTGGACCAAACCTCACCAAACCTGGTTAGTATCATCAGGAGAGTCCCCCAAACAATCCCTGAAAGTTTAGTGCCGCTAGTCCAATCAATGCGCCCCCTGCAGGCCAAAAATAAAAAACACTACAAATGTTTTAGAAACTCACAAACGGAGGGGTGGAGCTTCGGACATGAATGGGGGGTCTGAACCTGAGAACCCCCCCCTTACCTACGTCCTTGAGAACCAGGTTTGTTTCCCCACTCCTACACATGAAGTCTGCTGGGTGACCTTGGACTAGTCGCAGTTCTCTCAGAACTCTCTCAGCCCCACGTACCTCATGAGGTGTTTGTTGTGGGAAGGGAAGGAGTTTGTATGCAGTTTTGAGACTCCTTACAAGAGAGAACAGGGGGGTATAAATCCAAACTACCACTCCTCTTCTTCAAATCACATGCAAAGCACTGTGCCTCTCTTTTTCTTGAGACCATGTCCAGAATCTAAGGAGATCATAATATTTGTTTTAATTTAGTGTTTAAATTTAGTGCTGCTGCTGCTTAACGGTGTACCTTTCAGTTACTGAGTGTCTCTGTATAAACGTACGCACCACTCAGTCTTTTAGCTGACTGGATTGAATTTAATTTTTACAGGACTGGAAAGAGTCACCATGCTGTATCTTGGCTTGCACAATGTCCGGCAAACATCCATGTTCCCGCGTGACCCCAAACGTCTAACGCCTTGAGAATGAGAGGTCTGAAGAAGTCTTTCTCCCTGCTCTCAATGACCTTATACCCAGCATAATGGAAAGTTGTCTAATCAACTAAAGTGCCACAATGACAAATGTTGAACTCATTTATTACTAACATCTCAAAGTCAAGTATTTTAACAGACCTGGATTCTGTTGTAGAAAATATCAGCTTTTTAATGAGAACATACGTGAGGAAGTTGAGAATATCATGTTGTACTTTAGGATGTTTCTGAACACTTGAATTTTAGTAATATTCCTAGTTGTGTAATAAGGATGCTTGTTCTATTTTTTAACACAATAACAAACTATAGATCTCATGCAAGAGACTTGGAAAGTAGCAGGTTACACAAGGATTATTTTGAGAAGCAGCTGAGAAATGATGGACAGTCTGAATTTACTAAACTGTAAACACAGGTTGCAATAAATCTTCTACATATACTGTGTCTTTTTTTTAATTCCCCATGTGTTAGAATTTGCCTTACTTAGGAGCTAGAAGTGTGCCCACTCACTCATCCCATAGTTTGCTGTCCTTGCAATATGTATGTGAAGAAACCAAGTTTTCCAATTCACTGAGATGATTTTATTCCCCTGGGATCTTGGATTAATCTTTTGGTAACTCAGTTAAGGCTGGGTTTGGACTCTTATGCATGCCGTAGAACATACCTTTTAATAAAGTCTGTTGCTTTTTATTGGAGAAAAGGTTCAGGCTTAAGTATAAGGCAAAGAAGACGTATTCAAATACGTCTAAATTCTTGGCATACACTTACATGCATGAAGGCAGGTGAATCAGCATAAATGAAAACATCAGGTGGGAGGCACTGCAAGATGGTTTCAAATCTGCTACTGTTCCTGATAGAATCAAAGGTCACAGTCTCTCTCCCACCTTCTGATGGCCATATGCTGCTTTCCAGAAAACTGGACTACTGATCTTCTGACTAGTGTAAGCCAATCAAGAACATGATTCAAAAGATGATTCTGGAAGATGAGTAAGACTTGCCCCTCGCACCTGACCTAACTGATGGCAGATCAAAGTCAGATCACTTTGAAATGCAAAGCTGTTCATCTGGGCTTGGAAATCATTTGTCATGAGAATCCCCCCGTTCGTCACAGTTAGATAAGATCAGGAAGGAGGATATTGCTCTAAGGTTATGACATGACCAAACAACTGATTTACAGAAGGGTTACCATCTCTTGACAATGTAGTGGTATTTTGAATACTATCTACTCCTCAAAAAGCTGTAGCAATAGTTGATGAAACAGCAGCAAATACGCCAAAATCAGATTAATAACACAGCCCACCTTTCTGCCCAATGGGGACCCAAAGCGGCTTACATTATTCCCCATTTGTTCCTCACAAGTCCATGAGGTAGGTTAAGATGAGAGTATGCAAGCAGTCAGTCCAAGGCAATCCACGACACGAGCAGGATTCAAAAACAGATCTTTGTGAGATATTCTAACAGCTACACCACACTGCCTCTGGCAGCTTAGGGAACTTCTTAAACCCCCTTTCTTGTGTAAAGGAGGACATTTCAAAGGGCAGAGTAATGTTTGGAGCTATAGTGTGCTAGGATGTTCCAATTCCTTTTCTAGCAGTGTGGAAAAATGTGATTTGTTTTGGAAGTTTTGACTGTATAAACCCTCCACCTTGAATTTTAAAGGGGGGGGGGGTTGGTCAATTAGCAGAGAAGGGGGGGGGTCAATTGCTCTCTGGCCTTTCTAAACTAGTTTTTAAAAATACCCTGATAGCTAGAGATTTGGAAGACTTATGCTTCTAGAAAATAAGTTATTTGACCCCCAGTTGATAGGCAAGCAGAGATAATAAAACCAATTGGCACAGAGAGGTCTCTTTTTTTGCCGATTCCATCCAAGCAGATGGAGCTCTTACCTAGGCTCCTGCTGCAGGCAGCCATTAACGGGTTGGAGGGTGTCACTGAAATTACATGGGCTGGAACATTCCATGTTTAGCACTCCTGAGTTCTGCCTGCAGCTAGTGGCCTATTTTGAGGCTCATAGTTTTATTTCCTGAAGAATCACACGAGCCATAGACAGAGGGATTATTTTCTTATTCTAGATTTCCTTAGTGCCCTTTTAAAATGTTGTCTGTTACACAGATGAAAGTTCAGAGCATTGTGTTATTTTTAAGTATTATCAAACACATACGGTACATAATGTAATTTTCCACATACTCTATAAAAGCATGTGTCTTTGGCAGGTATAACTCATCAGATAACAAAGCTAGGTGCTTCAAAATTGGCCGCCACCCAGCAAAATGCCACTACGTTTAGGTGCCTCTCACAAGACAAGGCCTTAAAACAGGTCACAAACATGGTGTCTGCAGGGTTTTTGCCCAGCAAGGCTTCTGATTAGCCATGCATTTTTAAAAAAAACATTGTTTTGGCGGCAACTGCCACCATCACACTAGAATCTTTACAAAGTCATTCTGATTTTGTGGGGCCGCTTCCACCTCCTATGGCAGCCAGAACACTATGTCAAAATTCCAAGGCTGAGGACCCAACCTTAAGATAACAGCCCAAGACGTGTGATGACTTTTCTTACCTTAAAAAAAAGGATCAAGCAGGTTAAGGTTTATAGAGATTGCAAAAGTTTATACTCTGCATGACTGCATTTTGATTGGTCCTGATACAAACTATTTGAGTCATTGTCCATGTGGAGGCGATGGGCTTTGCTAAAATTTGAATTCTGAGGTTTTACATCATTATTATCTGACCTGCTTCTTAGAAGTTTTCCAGCACCGAGGAATTGGACTTTTGACAGGAGGCACCAGTATTTTCTCTATTATTTTAAAACATTTGTATCCCACCTTTCTGCCTAAGTACGACAGCTGCTCTGTCATGGTTTTTTGAAGAGTCATCAGCAGTAAAAAGATGTGGATGCAATAGTCTGTGCAAATTGTACAGCTTTGGAAATTTCAGTTTGAGCAAAGGTACTTTGTTTTGTAATGAACCTGTAATAGAGATCATCATCCCTTTAAAACAAAGGTCACAGTAAAAATTGAGAAGTCATATTAACCTCTGGGAACCCGTCCAGTTGATGAAAAGCAGGGGAGGCAGCTTAGCTGACAGAACAACTCTGAATAATAAACACTGGAGTCTTCCCAGAAACACTGATGTCCATTTTTTAAAAACACTGCTTGTGTCTATTCTGGCTGTATTTAAGTTGCTAAGTGGATTATAAATAACAGCTGATCACTTCAGATTTAGTACCAACCAATCCAGGCTCCAGAAAGAGTTGTTTTGTTCAGATAATCAAACTGGAATCAAATTCAATTACCTTTTCCTTTGCAGAGCTAGCACTGTCTCTGGAAGATATCCTTAACTGGATACTACATTCCAATAAACAAAGTCATAGGCTACTAATACATCTTTAAAGGTTTTGGGGAAAGCATGTTGCAGAACAAATTAAACACCGATTTCTCTTGGTGTACTCTCACAATTTTCAGTTCACCTCATGCCTTACACATGTATCCTTTGGGCATGGCGATGTTCTAGGTATGTCATTTGCAGTTGTAGTGGCAGACTGCTGGATTTAATTTTTCTCAGTTATTCATGCTGGCAACAATGAAGACCAATTACCATATATAAGTCAACCTTTTCAGCACATTTTTTGCGCTGAAAAAAGCCCCCCTCGACTTATACGCGAGTGAGGTGTATTTTAAAAAATATTTTAGGGTTTTTACTTTGTTGGCCTCCAGGGGGTGCAGTTTTTAGGCTAGTGGCACCAAAATGTCAGGGTATCATCAGGGGACACTCCTGATGATACCAGCCAGGTTTGGTTCAGGGGGTCCAAAATTATGGACCCTCAAAGGGGATGCCCCATTTCCCATTGCTTCCAATGGGAGCTAATAGTAGATGGGGCTACATTTTGAGGGTTGTTAGCCTGAGAAAAAGCTCCAAGCCAATGCAAGTGTGTTTTAAGCATGTAAATCTCTCACAAATCACCCCCAGCAAAACATTTATCAAACAAATGTCAGCATCATCTCTCACAAAACACCTCCAGTGGAATCCATCCCCAAACAGCATCACTTGCAATGGTGTTTAAACTAGGGAGCCCAAATTCTTCTTTTAAATCCACCTTAAAGGGAGAATGTGGGGTTCCCAGTTAAAACAACATTGAAAGTGATGCTGTTTTGAGGTGGATTCTCTCCCACCCTGAAACAGCATCACTTGCAATGTTTAAACTGGGGGCCTAATTGTTAAGCTAGCAATACCAAAATTTCAGAGTATATTTAGGAGACTCTCCTGATGATACCACCCAGGTTTGGTGAAGTTTGGTTCAGCCAAAAGGGGTGCCCCATCTCCTATTAGCTCCCATTGGAAACAATGGGGGCACCCCTTTTGGGAGTCCATAACTTTGGACCCCCTGAACCAAACGTCACCGAACTTGGGTGGTATTATCAGAAGAGTATCCTGAAAAATCCCTGAAATGTTGGTGCTGCTAGCCCAGGGGTCGGCAACCTTTAACACCCAAAGAGCCATTTGGACCCATTTTCCACAGAAAAGAAAACACTTGGAGCTGCAAATACTTTTTGACATCTAAAATGAAGATAACACTATATATTCTCATGCAGGGAGAAGTTCCCTTCTTTGGGGCCCATTTTTATCCATCAAAGCAAAAAAGGGGGGTTGTAAAAAGTCTGTTGTTTTGTACATGATTCAAATGACCAGCAATAGAACCCCCATTTCACTTCCCAGATCCATGTGCAAGGCTTTCCCCATGCGCTCCTGCCCGCCTTGGCAATGCAGAAGCAAACAATTCCCACCCACCCCCGCCTCCCCATCAAACAGCCCTGGCGAGTGCAACCTTGCAGGGCTGCAGGTAATAACTCCTTTAAAACCTGACATCGTATTTCTCACCTGGACTCAGCCAGGCTGCCATCCGCCAGGAAAGCACCTGGAGCTCAGTGGGGATGCTGGGGGGGTCTGCAACCCAAGGTGGTGGTGCTGGCGTCCCCCATGGGATCCAGCCCCCCAAGAAGGCTGAGGGGGAAAGGACCCAAAGCAGGGTCCACCCCTGACCCCCCCCCCCCGAAATGCATGGTACCCCATGTCCCTAGGCAAATAAGCCACTAGTTGGGTAGGGATTGGAGAAGGAGTCAAGGGATGGGGGAGATGGTAAGGGATGGCTAGGGGTTGAAGAGGGTATCAAGGGGGTGGGGGGCGCTCTCCCCGGGCCTTCTGCGGCTCAGGGAGCCCGAAGGTGGGCAGGGTGGAGGTAACTCCCGCCAGGCTCGGGGAGAGTTTCCCCACCTTCGCCCACCCAGAAGCTCCCCGGTTCGCAGGGCAGGGAAGCTCTCGCCGGGCTCTCGGCGGCCCGGCGAGCTTCGGGTCAACAGAACTCGAAATAACAGCATCAATCATAGTTAATCTCAACACAGGAAAAACCTCACTTCCGTGCTGCACACACACCCCTGACTACAAACAACACGCGCGCTTCTTCACAGAAAGAATCAGACATCTGTGGGCGTTTTCTGCAACAAAGTCAGTAAATTCCTAAAGATGTCTCAGATTTACTTTGTATTCCTCTATCTCACACTTGCCAGGAAGGTAAACTATTCCTTCTAGCTACGTTTTCGGCCAAGCGTAGGAAGTAAACATGTCCCTTCTCCCACCTCCTCTTTGCTCCTCCTACTTCCGCTTTCTTCGCGCGAAAATTTTCCCGGGTAACTTTCGAAAGAGGCGGAGTGTTTCTGGTTGACGTTTCTGATTGGTTAGCGGAGCCACGAGGGCTCCGCTCGCGGCGCGAAGTCTGGTCTTTGTGCCGGAGTAAGCAAGTAAGAGCCGCTATGGATTTGGTCGCTGCCGGCGAAGCTGGGCTGGCGGCGGGCGAAGGGCCCGCACCGATCCGCGATGAGGTAGCAGAGAAGTGCCAGAAACTTTTCCAGGACTTCCTTGAAGAGTGAGTGACGGTCGCGGCGCGGAGAGGGTGGGAAGCGGTTTGGGCCTGAATTCGTCTTCTCCCTGCGAGATGGCTCGGAACCAGCATTTGCATCCCACTTCCCTTTGCCCGAACGCGAGTGCAACCCTGAAAACACTTTCCTAGTTGAATAAAGCGAGATCTGCTTAGGCTGGCCTATTAAGTCTGCGTTCCTGAAAGTGCATCCCCTTTAGATTCTGTGCACCGTTCTACGGAGCATGCGTAGATCTGGCCTTGATGGTACCAAGGAGTGGAGTGAATAGTGTTCAGTTTCTGCTTTCACTAGAAGTGGATTCCGTACAGCATATTTCTAACAAGTTGAAGTCGTTTTCCAAAACAAGTTCATTTATAACGATTTCAACTCGTTATAAATATGCTGTGTGGAATCCACCTAGAACGGAATCGAACTGATAAAGCTTCCTTGCTAGACAATTGTACCTCTGTCAAATTGCGTTTTCAGTTTTGCTGTGCTTCCTTACTGAACGTTATTAATCCTTACTCCCAACAATGGCCCTGCTTTGTTTCCATGATGACAGAACACACACACACCCCCTTCAGAGTACAGCTGGAGTTCTTTACTGTTTTGCTGAAAGTGAATGTTTCAGTCTCCACATCCATGCACTCCTCCATCATTACACTGATTTCTATAAAGCTTCTGAAACTTGTTTCTGGAGCAGAAGGTGTAGAACCAGGCTGCAACCTTATGCCCCTCTTACTCAAGAATAGATTTGTGTTGCATTCAGTGAGACATATGTGAGTTTAGGCCATAACGCTGGATTTAGAAATCACCAGTTGAGTTTTTTGTAATTTGCTATAATCACACCAAGCAATTTAACCCTTTGATGTGGCCTGGTATTTTATTTACCTGAACAGCTGAATTTCATCTTATATGGGTGGTGTGATAATTTCTGAACTGTAAGTCAAACCTTTTTAAATCTCCAGTGTGTGCAAAAGCATTTTAATCACAGACAAAACCACCACCTGGATGCATAAACTATACCACAGTTTGGTTTAGAAAGATAAAGGGTTTTTTATAATAATTAAAGAAGAAATAATTTTCCACTATAATCTTTTATCCTTTCTTTAATATTTTTACAACGTAATAGGAATGTACAACTGGTTCTTGGGAAATGCATCTGCAGAAGTGATTCCTTGAATTCCTTCTTTTTTTCACAGATTCCAAAACAGCGATGGAGAAGTTAAATACTTGCATGATGCAGAGGAGCTCATCCGGCCAGAGAGAAACACCTTAATTGTAAGCTTTGTGGATCTGGAGCAGTTCAATCAACAACTCGCTACCACAATCCAGGAAGAGTTCTATAGGTAAGAATATCCCACAGGAATTATCGTTTAAAGCTAAATATGCTTTATTGAGTCACTGGCTTAACTATTGCTAACTTTTGCCATCCTGGGCTGCATTTAAAGACATTTTCAGAAATATGTATTTGCTTCATTTATACCTCACCTTTTCCCCCAGTGGAGACCCACAGTAGATTGCATCATTCTCTTGTCCACTGTCTTATCCTCAACCCTGTGAGGTAGTTTACTGTGAGAGTTTGTGACTGAGCAGCCAGCCAGCTTCTGTGACAAAGTGATGGTTCAGACCTGGGTCTATAGGATCCAAGCCTACTACATTAAACTTGTTCTGTTCTGTTTATCAAAGGGGACAGAACACTTTCTTATAAATGAGTTTGCTGGTGTTCAGTCATTCTGATGGCATGTCCTCAGGATATTTGTGTCAATTCCTGTCCGGCAGCAAGGTCAGTAATGGGGACAGAGCTGCTTTTCTCCAGTCCCTTGGAAGCTGTCCTTTTCTGAAGTGGTGTTTGGTGTTCCAGCTGTACCGATCAAACCACTGTCTGGAAGCACTCTTTTAGTGTCATTTGTGTTTCTGGCAAGGAAATGTTCACAGGATATTCAAGGATATTAAAGAGTTCTAGGACAAGTATGGTACCTTTAAATTACAAGCAAATTTGATTCTCAAAATGTGTTTTTTTTCGTGGAAGAAGAGGCAAGTGACTTTGTTGAGCTATGATTTTACGTTTATGCTTGCCTTTTTATCTCATCTATGTTGAACCCTTATTTAAGTGCATGGCAAAGTCTGAAATTGCAGTTAGATGCCTCTGACTTGAATCACGTACTCAAACGCTTTGCATCACTGAAAATCCTCACTTGTCTTCTAGAGTTTATCCTTTCTTATGTCGAGCTGTGAAGACTTTTGCTAAAGACCATGGAAATGTTCCTCCCAACAAAGACTTCTATGTTGCTTTTCAAGATCTACCTACCAGGCACAAGTAAGAAATATTTAGGATATTAGATTAAGCTGACATAACAATTGACATAACCATAAATTAAGATATTTGTAGTCAGCATATGATGTAGCAACGAGATATCCTGGTTCTAAGGGTGCTTGCTCATTTATCCTTGCTGAACTGTCATATTACAAGTGTTGATACTTCATCTTGATAGCTTGGTTTGGCCAATCTGATCACTTGGATCCACAGCAGAGTAACATAAAGATTAAACTATTATAATGCGCTTTACATTGCTCTCCTGAAAGTCAGTTTCCCTCAGCTTCTGTAACTTGTAAGTGGAAGCTTAATAACTCTTTATGAATTTTTAAGCCACAGGCTGAGAGCAAAACCATTTCCATATGGCTACAGTTTTGTTATTTTTTTTCAATGTTTTACTGAAAGTGTGACCCTGAAGTATAGATTGTTTGTGCCAGTTGTAATAAATAATCCGAAGATCATTACCGCATATAATCTCATATACTATGTTCATTAGTTATATGAATCAGATTGGATAAAATACTCTACTGAAATCTGAAAGTTATGGAGAACAATGCTAACAGTTAGTGGCTCTCTTACCAGCTCCCTTTGTAAAGAGCTGATTTTGTAATTGTCTTAAATGTCATGTAAATCAACTCAGATGTATCTTCTGGCTAGCAGGTGAATAATGTGAGCATAAGTAGTACTTGTCTCTTGGTGTTTACTGAACAGCTTGTACTTGCAGATTTTTGCTTGCCTTAGACAACAATGGGCTGGAGTGGCCTTATCTGATTGCATGGATACCTGCTTAAAATGGAAGGGCTCTTATATTTGATTTTATCCCTGCAGAATTCGAGAACTGACGTCAGCTCGAATTGGTTCACTAATGCGTATCAGTGGGCAGGTGGTCCGCACACACCCAGTTCATCCAGAGCTTGTCAGTGGAACTTTCCTCTGTTTGGATTGCCAAACAATAATAAAAGATGTGGAGCAGCAGTTCAAGTATACACAGCCCAACATCTGTAAGAACCCAGTCTGTGCCAATCGGAGACGGTTCCTCCTGGACACCAACAAATCCCGATTTGTTGATTTTCAAAAGGTAATGCATTGGTAGTTATTTCCACTTGATTTTCCTGCCAGTGGTGCTCTTAAGGCACTAATAGAATTTGATACCAGACTGATTGTTCCAGGTTTTCTTCAGCACATCACTACAAAATGTGATGGTTCTTCTCCCATGAAAATCTGTTTTAAAATAGCATCATCTGTCTTTCAGAACATAAAGTTTTCAGACTTGAAAGTTTTGTATATTTCATAACTCAAGTAAAAGATTATGCTTTTGTATAATTTATCTTTGGCGACACCATGCACATTATGTAATGGGAAAGTTATTAAGTTATCTAGTCTCCCTGCAACACCAAAGGCACAGGTTCAATATTGACCTGAATAGTTATGCACAGTTTGCTTGCAATCTCCTCAAAGTGGTTTTAGCATCTGGACTTTATTTTAATACAAAGCTTGGCCTCCCTTCCCCTGTTATAACAGTTTTAGAATCTTCAGAATGTGTATTTTAGTGTTCAGAAGTCTTACATGAAGTCCCCCATATTTTGGCACAGCAATACATCAAAGGCTCAAAGAAATTTTGAAAATGGATGTTGATAAATTCTCCTTCATTTAAAAAGACAGATATTAAGAAAAAGATCAGCTTTCAACTCAGACATCGGTCATCTTCACCGCGCAGTACTACTGCTGATGGGTTATTTTTCTCTGCTGCTTTTAATAGCATCTTCTGCACCCCACCCCAATCAGCTTTTTTTCCTCCACCATTACCTAGAAACAGGTCTCTTTTCCTGATGGTGTTTTTTCCTTCTTGGTGCTTGCCTTCTTCTCAGTGATGATGTTCAGACAGCCAAGACAGTCTTCTAACCATTCTGCTGTTTTATATTCTTTTATCACTTGTTTGTGATGGATGCAAGAAGAGAGGACCAAAAAACTCCTGAGTAGCTGGACTGCAACAGGAAATGTAAGAATTCAGTGTGCTGAAAACAAAAGAGGGTTCTTCAGAATCCAAAAGTGTTCCAGTCCAGGTGCTAGGATCTGTTGTCTGTTATTTTAAACTCTTAGAGAACAGTTGTGCACATTCCATTTCAGGAATCACACTAGTATTCTTTTCTTTCTCGTTTCAGGTTCGTATTCAAGAAACACAGGCTGAGTTGCCCCGAGGGAGCATTCCCCGCAGTGTGGAGGTGATTTTGCGTGCTGAAGCTGTAGAATCTGCTCAGGCTGGGGACAAGTGTGACTTCACAGGGTCCCTCATTGTGGTGCCTGATGTGGCCCAGCTCTCCACTCCAGGTTGGTAGAAGAGCAAAGAACAGTGGTGTCTGTGGAATGCAGGTTGAGTCTTACATGTTTACCTGCACCCTGCATAAAAGGCTCCTGCAAGCAGAAACATTGCCCATCAAGGGTGAGGCTAAGTTACTACTCTTGATGATAGTACTTCACGATATACAAAAAGGTTTTATCATAGATGTGTGCAGTCACCCGTTTCAGTTTTGAACGGGTACAGATATAGAAGGGCTGGAGGTTAGCACAGAAGTCCTGAAATGATCATATGTTCTTGGTCTTGCCAAGGTGTTCGAGCTGAAACTGGATCTCGTGTGAGTGGGAAAGAAGGTTATGAAACAGAAGGTATCAGAGGACTTCGTGCCCTTGGAGTCAGAGAGCTGTCTTATAAACTGGTCTTTCTAGCGTGCTATGTTGCACCTACAAATCCAAGAGTAAGTCTTAATTTTCTTGAAGATTTGGTGTATGTAGGTGCTTTTTACCACTGGTGGATTCTGTACAGCATAATAATAACGGGTTGTATCTGTTATTTTTGATTCTGGGTCCATTTTATTCTGATTTCTCCTTTCGCCTGGGTGCCTGTTTTCCATGAAGGAATTGAGTTGAGGTCAGGGGAAAATAATCCGTTTTCTTTCTGCCCCTCTGCATGAACCTGCTTTTTTTTTTTTTTACAATGCATATGTAGCTGCACAGGTACAAACATCCCTGTTTTGCTGCACTCTGATTGGGCATTTCTCCTAAGGGAAAGCTTCCGATCGGTGGATCTACAGCAACCGTGGGAACCTCAAGCAGGACCTCTCCCCCGTTTCTACAGTACTGGGGGGGGAAGTCAGGGCGTTGAAACCACAACACATGAAGCATGTCCTCTCCCATGTTGTCATATAGCATGTAATAAAATTTACCCCAAAAGGGAAAAAAACAGTATGTCCCATCCACATCCAAAGCTGTGCATCTACCTAGCTACATGCTTTGAGCACCCAGAAAAGAAAAGGAAGTGGAGCCATTGGCCACAATGACCCCGTTTGTTGTGAATCCATTTCTGCACACATTTGGGTGAAATGGCGCTCACAGTCACTGCCACTGGAAGAAAATGTGCTGAGGGAATGTTTCAGAAATGCCGGGCTATCACACCAGTTGGCAGCTCAGCAGAAACAAAATTGACATGACATAAGGCAGGAGAACAGGTGGGAAAAATAAAGTGGTTGGGTGCCTGAGTTGTTTGCTGGGGAGCAGGTTCAACCCGGGATTTTGCAAAAAGTTTAGCAATTTTTGAAAAACCTGGGTTAGCAAAATATAACGGGCCAATCCCACTTTGGGGGAGGAACCTGTGCAAAGTACTTCCCCAACCAGGATATTTCCTTTCATCACCCGTTATATTT
Source organism: Sphaerodactylus townsendi (assembly GCF_021028975.2). Lineage (NCBI taxonomy): Eukaryota > Metazoa > Chordata > Lepidosauria > Squamata > Sphaerodactylidae > Sphaerodactylus > Sphaerodactylus townsendi. The sequence goes on from NC_059426.1 coordinate 51,019,741, forward strand.
CTACCGTGCAGAATCCACCATTGCTAATTTTCTGAGGCTCACACTTGGCAGCATTTTTCTTTTGTTAATTTCCTTTCATTAACATGCTGGTGCTTGCACTTGTATAGAGCAGGCTACAGTTTTGTTCTTCACCCTCTCAAACTGACTGTTCTTGTGGTGCTTATGTTTAATTCAGACTTGGTGTCCTAGACCTATGAACCTACTCAATGACCAGCCCTGGATTTCTTGAATCAGAAGCCTTCATTGAATTGGAAAAGCCAGTTCTTATGCAACATTCAAGAACCCCACAGTATAAGCCCTCAGAATCCAACCCCCCAACCTATTTCCTCCCATGTAATGCAAAAGCAGGAAAAGTGTGGGAAAGCTAAAGTAATCCCCAAGGCCAGGGTGATAGCAAGCCATCTGGCCAAGACCAGAGATGTCTCTGTTATCTAAGTAACAAGCAGACAGGAGGGGAAGGAAAATAATATAGAGCACAGAGGCCCCTTATAGGTAACCAGACCCCAGCATTCAACACCCAGAATTAGCCTAACATTGTGTTGCCAAAACCAATTTCACCATGAATCCCACCCTTGCCTCACAGTTTAGGCATTCTAATCTGTTTTCGATATATTTTTGTTTACATTATTCTTCCCCCCCACCCCAAACCATCTTTCTTTAGTTTGGTGGGAAAGAGCTTCGTGATGAGGAACAGACTGCAGAAAGCATTAAAAACCAGATGTCAGTCAAGGAGTGGGAAAAAGTATTCGAGATGAGCCAGGATAAAAATCTATATCACAATCTCTGTACCAGCCTCTTTCCTACTGTCCACGGTAAGATCTAATCATAGAATCACCTAGCATTCCTGATAGTAGTGTTGGTTGTTGATGAGTAGAATTTAGAACAGCTACTAGCCGTTGATGCTGCTGGCTGTACCTGTAGATGTGACACTATCATGAGCAGCAGACAACTTCTGGCTTAGAACGTTGTGAGATTGCAAGCTTGTGATGTTTACAGTGCTCAGAAACCTTTGGACCTTAATAGCAGATCATACCCTTGGACTTTGCTCGCAGACAATTTCAGCTGATTGCTCCTGCTGATGTCGGTGACAACCACTTCCAGTTGCAATAGCCAATCTTCAATGACTTTGAGCTGAAGGCTTAGTCTGCCATAGAGTGACACTGAAGATGTTTCTGTCAATGTGAGCCACCAAATTGATGTTGCTAAGCTATTTTAAAGTTATTTTTTTGTTCAGAGGAAGAAACTGTTTGATGCCATCAATATTTTAATGCATTAGTGTATTTCCAAACAGCAACTCAGATGCAAGCTATTTTGTATTCTGTAAAACCAACCATAGGCAAACTGTTACGCATTGTGACACAGGTAATGATGAAGTGAAACGGGGAATTCTGCTCATGCTGTTTGGTGGAGTTCCCAAGACGACAGCCGAGGGCACATCGCTACGCGGGGATGTCAATGTCTGTATTGTTGGTGACCCAAGTACAGCCAAGAGTCAATTTCTTAAGTAAGTGTTAGACTGGGATTCATACATTTAACCATAGAGTTGCCATATGAAGTTAACTGGTTGACTGCATTGATGTGCATGGATTAATTTTGGAAGCGAACAGTAGAAGTTATGAGTATGGATTAATTTTGAGCAGCAGTGGCGTAGTGTTTAAGAGCAGGTGCACTCTAATCTGGAGGAATCAGGTTTGATTCCCCGCTCTGCCACTTGAGCTGTGGATGCTTATCTGGGGATCCAAATTAGCCTGTGCACTCCAACACACGCCAGCAGGGGGGCCTTGGGCAAGTCACAGCTCATTGGAGCTCTTTCAGCCCCACCCACGTCACAGGGTGTTTTGTTGTGTGGGCGGGGGGAGATTGTAAGCCTCTTTGAGTCCCTATAGGAGAGAAGGGGGGGGTATAAATCCAAACTCTTCTTCTATTCCTGCCCCCAAAGAAAAGTCTGTTCACAACCTGGCTGTTGTCCTCCTCCTGGCTGTGTGTTGTGTATAAAGTAGCATTAAGTAGCTGAAGTACAGTGACTCTGTGAGAGTTTTTCAGGATGGTTAAGCCGACAGTGTCTTTCGTGTTCCTTAATACGGGTCTGAATGCTGCGTTTTGTGGTTCCTATGTAGACCTTTCCACAGCTACAGGGTATGCGATATACTCCTGCAGAAGTGAGAGGGTCTCTCTTGTCCTTTGCTGAGCGTAGCATTTGCTGTATTTTCCTGGTGGGTTTGAAGATGGTCTGTAGGTAATGCTTTTTCATCAGTTTCCCTATTTTCCTATTTCATCAATTTCCCTATTTTCATCAGTTTCCCACCACCGGAAAAATATTTCTACCAGGTCTACATAGGAACCACAAAACGCTGCATTCAGACCCGTATTAAGGAACCCAAAAGACACTGTCGGCTTAACCATCCTGAAAAATCTGCAGTTGCAGAACATGTGTTAAACAAAACTGGACATAATACTTTATTTGAGAACACTGAAATTCTGGACAATTCAGAAGATTACTATGTCAGACTCCACAGGGAGGCCATTGAAATTCACAAACACCAGGACAACTTAAATAAGAAAGAAGAGACGTTAAAAATTAGCAAAGCCTGGCTCTCAGTACTTAAAAAATGGACTGATAACCCCACCCACAATACAATGCACTCAACCACACCTTTGCATAGCAAGTTCCACCCAAACACTTAATGATTGGTTCCCCACCCTGGGACATGGACATTTTCCCTTCTCACTTAGGCTCATTCCGCACATGCAGAATAATGCACTTTCAAATTGCTTTCAGTGCTCTTTGAAGCTGTGCGGAATGGCAAAACCCACTTGCAAACAGTTGTGAAAGTGGTTTGAAAATGCATTTTGCGTGTGCGGAAGGGGCCTACGACACAGTGTGAAACAGACTTTTCTCTGTGATACACCTCTGAAGATGCCAGCCACAGATGCAGGCGAAACATTAGGAACAAAATCCACCAGACCACAGCTGCACAGCCCGGAAAACCCACCAGAACCATTCCCGCAATAGTTTGCATAAGAAAACACAGTGTGAATGCAACATTGTTATGACTAAGCCAAGGTCTTGACAGACATCTTCCCTATCTCCAGGAAGCCAGAGAGATGGGGGAAAGTTTGCCTAATTCTCTAGTTACAAGCAGCTATAGAAAAACAGCAGGGCCTTCAGGCCATAGATAACAAGTGTAGGTGTGGCCTTGGACCCAGGCTTGGGATGCCAGGCCCAGCATGAGCCAGGCCTGACACCTGGAGGCTATCCTTGCTTCCTTGTAATGCGGCTGTTCAGAGTTGTTCCATCTATGTTTTGTACTGTGCAGTCTCATGCAGAGTTAATCCACTATAAACCTACTGGCTTCTGCGTAGGATTGAACTGTTAAACTCCATAGGCTAAGAGTTGTTTCCTCTGCTTGGGGGAGAGAGGAGGTTGTAAAATTTTTGGTGCTGATTGTTGAAGTAGCCTGATCCCTTATTCCTCACCCGAACAGGCACGTGGAAGAGTTCAGCCCCCGGGCCGTGTACACCAGCGGAAAGGCCTCCAGTGCTGCTGGCTTGACTGCTGCTGTTGTGAAGGATGAAGAGTCTTATGAATTTGTCATTGAAGCTGGGGCTCTGATGCTGGCAGATAATGTAAGTGTTCTTGCTAGATCCGGGGAACAGCAGACTTTCAGCTGCCTTCAGCACTCAAATTTATGGCAAAGGGCAGAGGGTCCTGTTTTGTTTTCATTTCCCCAGTGTTGAAGGAAGGGACTGCTAAATCTACAATCTGCTTTTTTATATATATAGGGAGTGTGTTGCATTGATGAATTTGACAAAATGGACATGAGAGATCAAGTTGCCATTCATGAGGCAATGGAACAGCAGACTATCTCCATCACTAAAGCAGGTGTTAAGGTAAATGGCTGCATTGGCCTGAATTCCTGTGAAGCTTGTTCCTTTGTACACAGATGGGTCTCATAAGCATTGTTTCTGACTCTGTCTGCTGGCTTTCTGGCAACTAAACAACAACACACTATATCATCTGGTGCTGCCCCCCTCTGTTAATTTTCCTCTCGCTCAGACAGTGGGGTCTGGGTTGAAATGAGTTGAATGGTTCACATACGTTTAAGCCAGTTGTGGGATTCAGCAGGTCTGCACCACTTCGGCAGAACCGGTTGTTAAAATGGTGCTTGTAAACAACCAGTTGTTAAATTATTTGAATTCCACCACCAGAACCGGTTGTTAAATTATTTGAATCCCACCACTGGTTTAAGCTATTCTTTTGTCATGTGGAACTTGATCAGGAGTTGATGAGTTGATTTTATGTATGATTTTTATGCAACCTTTTAAAATATGTATGTTTGCCTCCCTGAACCCAGCCTTGGTTGTGAAGGGCAGGTTATAAATTTAGTGAATGAATAAATAGTTGTAACAACATGATAAATTAATGTACATGGTACTTGGGAAAGTTTCATTGGTGAGCTTTTGACTCTGTCCCTACCTTCCACCACCCCTTTTTGGGAATCAGTTTTACTCCATTAGTAAAACCACGGAAATTTTCTTATGTATTGCCACAAAACTCTCCTAGGTGGTTTCCGCACAGGCTGAAATCAACGGCTTCAGCCCTGTAAAACACCGTTTTGGCGGGGACCCTTCGCACAGGCGCCGCTGCCAAATTGATGCAGCAGCACTCTGTTCCTGCCAAAACGGTGTTTTCAAAACTCGCTCGGTGTTTTCAAAACTCAGGGAGCGAGTTTTCCTGCAAACGCCAGCTTCCATCCGCTGCCATGCGAATGGCAGCAGGTGGAAGCCAGCGTATTCCCCTCCCCAGCCCCAAACGCCGCCTTACCTCCTGCTGACAGCTGTCGCTCTGAGGAGGCCAGGAGACACGCCCTCTGGCCTCTGTAGCTGCAGCCGTCGCTCTGGCCATGGAGGCGTGTCCCCTGGCCTCCTCAAAGCAACAGCAGAGAAGGAGGTAAGGAGGCGTTTGGGGGAGGGGAGGGGAGGGGAATATGCAGCTGTGCGTAGCCTGCTTCAACAGCTGCACATCCCATGGGGCCGTTTGTGCGAACGGTCCCAGAGCCTGCATCGGCATGATTCCGATGCAGGCTCTTTCCCTTGGCTGTGTGGAAACAGCCCTGGAGAATCAGGAGACTTCCTTCTGAAATTAATAAATAGAAATTAAACCCAGGAAATGTAAATGGTTTGCAGTGGAAGTAAACTAATACTTTAAATTGTTATGTAGGTCCTTGGATGTGTAAGCTTTGATTCTGTGCATGTTGACATTGGAGTAAGACCAGTTGAATTCTGCAAGGCTTCTAAGCAAACACATGCAATGTCAGGCTCTAATTAAGGATACATAGCTTCATTTTCTTTTCAATTTATATTCCTTATCCCCGAAGGGCTCAGGGCAGCTAACAACATGATAAAACAATACATTCTAGTAAATAAACAATAATAACAATAATAAATACATTAAGAACTAGAGATAGGATTAAAATACTCAGATGGCGACTTAAGCACCAACAACAGCAGCACTAGAACAGTACATCAGTACATCAATATGAAATCAGTGAAGTTGATTAGTTCAAGCATGTGTCAGCTGTACAATTTCAGCTTTGAATTGCTAATAGCATCTATTTCTTCCAAGGAACTGCTCCCATGAAACAACCAAGAGGCTAGCTTACCAATATTTCTCCTATTTCTGTCTAGTGGAAATACTGTAATGAATCCAGTACTGTAACTATTTAATGAATGAACTATGTACTGTTGTTGTTCATGGACAGCTGTTCCCTGTTATGATTTTGGAACTGGTGCGCTTTATCAGAAAGATATCAGGCCTAACTGGAAGTGATCATCTTGTTTTTCTCAAAGCTGTGTTTCTTTCTATAACAATTCTGCTTGCTTAGAAAAGCTTTCTCTTCCTTATCAGGCTACTTTGAATGCCAGAACTTCCATTTTGGCAGCAGCAAATCCGGTTGGCGGACGTTATGACCGCGCCAAGTCTCTGAAGCAGAACATAAATCTGTCTGCCCCCATCATGTCCAGATTTGATCTTTTCTTTATTCTGGTGGATGAATGCAATGAGGTAAAGTAGAATGCTCAGTTGGATGTAGAGTATTATAAATCAAGCATATGCAGAGAGTAAAGTCACAAGGAAAGACAATATTCTGTAAATATATAACTACTTAATCAGATGTGCGTGGAAATGTCTCTGACTGTGTCTGATATTCTTTCCGCAGCCCTCTGGGGTAGAGTTTAGACAATTCAGAAGCTTACAAGTAAGAACGTTATGCAGGTTTTTTAAAAGAAAAGTAAGGCATCTTCTGTGTTGAGGTGGAGAATATGTCAAACGTGTCCTCATTGACTGAGACAGGACATTGTCCAGTCATATATTAATAGGACTATTGCTGATGTGATTGTTTATGTGGAATCCAGTAGAGAGGCACTGTTAACCCTATTGGCTGTTGTCCTGCTAGGAACCACATTGTTCATCCATTTGTTAGTGATCTTGTCCACGTCTTTCAGAACAGAATAATCTAACTTGAATTCCTTTTGCCTTAGGTTACAGATTATGCCATTGCTAGGCGCATTGTGGATCTTCATTCCAGAATAGAAGAATCGATTGACCGCATGTATTCACCAGATGACATCAGGAGGTACCTTCTGTTTGCCAGGCAATTTAAACCAAAGGTAATGAGAACTTCAGAACTGGGGCACGACATAGTGTGGCATAACGTTCACTCCCTAATCCAGAATGTTGTTGTGGTTACTTCATCTGTAACAACACATTTATAGTTATTACTACAAAACCAAGAAGAGTTCAGTCACTTTTATTACCATGACCTGTAAATTGGGATCTAATGAGTGCTGGTCTGATTCCATTGTCTGCTTGAATAAATAGTGTTTTTAAAGTGTAAACTGGGCCGAATCTCTTCTTTGTACTGCTCTAATAAATGACAACATGCAGTGGACAATTTCCATGGGATTGTATGGAAGTGGCACAATGTTGCTGTAGCTCCCATCACTTTTTCTTCTGCCAACAGATTTCTAAAGAGTCCGAGGACTTCATAGTTGAACAGTATAAGCGGCTACGCCAGAGGGATGCCTCTGGTGTTACAAAATCATCCTGGAGAATCACCGTAAGGCAGCTCGAGAGCATGATTCGACTGTCAGAAGCAATGGCGCGGATGCATTGCTGTGACGAGGTAACTGAACTGGATACAGTTGCTTTGGCATGGCCCTTCTTTCCTGCAGTGCTTTGCATGTGGATGTTCCTGGCTGTTTTCGTCTGTTAAAATATACTGCATCACACATAACTCAGAAAGAAATTCTGTTGGAGAAATTTTTATTCTATACTAGCGGGGCCTGGCCACGCATTGCTGTGCCAATTCTCCTTCTCATCACAGTCCGCAACCCACACAGATGTCCATGCAGGTCCAATGGTCCCCACATAGCCTTTTGGGGTGGTCAAATGGAATCCCTCTTTCCCTTTTCAATTCACATTGTTATATGGCGCTGTCTTGTTTTTTTAGTATAAGGTAACCCTTTCCATTCCACAACGGAACTGTCCATAGAGTCACCGAGATCTCTGCTGTCCATGAGAGGCTGGCTGGACACGCACATTGTGTCCTGGCTTGGGTAAAGGCAGGAACTGGGGGCAAAGGGAGGCCTATCCCAGTCACAAAGGCAAGCAGAGTGCAGGAGGTGGTGAGGCGCTCAGATCGAGGTTAGCTCCCTGGGTTCTTAAAGGGCCACGTGCAAAAGAAGCAGAGACAGTAGTGTTGGTTCGCCCCCACCCCCAGTAGGATTTTCTTAGAAGAAAAAGCAGCAAACTCCAGCCTGCGCTTTTAGTAAAAAAGAGAGCTGTGGCGAATATGGGATGAGGAAGTCGGGTAAAGAAGTGGTGGTTGGATGTGAGGGAAAGGTGTGCTGGAGGATGAGCTGGATGTGTATGAGATTATGTGTGCTGTGTGGTAGCAGTGGGTGAGGCACACAGAGAGTGAAAGTTACCTGCGTGTGAGGAGGGGAACCCCACCTGACGCCCTCTCAAACGGCAAAGGGAGTGTGAATGTGTTTCACTTCCCAGTCGAAGTATTATCTACTGTAGTATTACTCTATTTACTGTTTTCTACTGCTCATCTCTGGCCATCTGCTTGAGAATAACATTGTAAGTAAGCATACTCAAACCCCTCAGGCCACAGACATGCTGCACAAACATTCTAAAGGTGACAGTTAAACAGAGGCAGCTTCATGGCCTGGTGCACCAGGAAAAAGATGTTTTACCTGGCTCAGGTATTGAATTTCAGCAATGTGAATATCCGAAAACCTGCCCGAATTAGAAAGGCACGTTGAGTGAAATTTTGAAAGCAATCCGTCCAGTGGTTTCGGAGTTAGAGCACGACTCACAAACGGACGGTTTGCTTTTTATATATATAGATTAATACTTTTTAGAAATTTGTTTCAAAGTTTTCGATTAAGGAACTCTCGTTTTGTACAATTGAAACTACTTCCACCTGTATAAGTTACAGGAAGCAAGAGATATAGAAATGAAACTTCTATATCCCAAAGTTTTGAATTCCATGCACATTTTCATGATGAAGAATTCTTCATCATTCTAGCTTGTATATTCCTATACCAGCTTCTTAAGGTGCCGCCTTTATAAATGTTCAGTATCTTCATTTTGGGGTAATTGTCTTGTATTTGTTGTTGACTTCATCAGAACCATTAAGTGGCGCTTAGTCAGATAGAGGGGGTGGGATATTTGTTAATAACTATTAAAGTTTGTTTTCTGGTGCTTTTGCTTTCCGTGGACATCTAATGATACTTGACAACATAAATTCATTGATAAGCAATAAATGAAGAGACTTTAGCGAGGCTTGGAGAATTATTGCAATCTGACACAATCTGACACAAAGGGTTGGTTCTGGATAAAGCCTGCCAGTTTCTTTCAAGTGTCATGAAGATACATGTTTGATCTATTTCCAAAGGAAATGGTCCTTTGTGTCTGTGGTTGTCTGACTCTTAAAAATTCTTATTAGGTTCATCCAAAGCATGTGAAAGAGGCCTTCCGGTTATTGAACAAATCTATCATCAGAGTTGAGACTCCAGATATCAATTTAGACCAAGAAGAAGAACAGCCCATTGAAGAGCCTGAGGCTCAGGATGGAGTCACTGGTGGGTATTTGGGAAAATAAGTCCCAGATCATGACCCTACTTCTTACAGCGACTTCCTATTGCATGCACAGGATCTTACATTTCCTTTCTTTCTTTTTAATGTCTCCTGATTACTAAAACCCTGATGCCAGAGGTTGCAAAACTCATGTGGACAAAAGGCTATACAGGGTTACAAACGAGGAAGGAAAACTAGACCAAAGAACTGTCCCTTTTCTCTTCCACCAACAGTACTTCTGCTGATGCAACAAATTCCATTGTTGCAGCCAGCCCAGCAACTTGGGGGTTTTTGTACATGCTATTCCTGCAGACTCTGTTGTTGGCATCTGGAAGGTTCACAGGGGTTGCTGAGGGACATCAGAGCATCAGAATAGATTCCATAGAGCGTTTCCACAGATGAAGGGATTTCCATCTTCAGAGCATGACTTTGTCTCTCACGCAACCCTACAGGGAGCAGCATTTTATGGGGAGTTTGGCTTGCAGCAGGAACAAGAGGCAGGGAGGTCACAGTTCACAGCCTCGTGCAACGGAACTCAGTTCTAACCTACAGACAGAAATCCTTCACCAATGGATGTGCTATGTTGGCTCTGATCCATAGTTCGATCCATTGGTATTGATTGACATAATGTGTCTTGGTTAATAGGCCTGTTCTGAACCCTTAGAATAATTCATCCCTTTTAAGAAGAGTCCTTATGAACTCCAATCCTTTTGGCTGCTATTTTGTTCAAAAAACTAACTAATGGGCAAATAAAGTTCCCACTATTCCCAAAGCTGTGTGGTGGTTTTAAGAGGCTCAGTGATTATTTTAAACCTTTGGAACTGAGTAGTACCAAGGTGTTAGAAGATGCATAACATCTGGAAACCATCGGTTGACATATCTGTCAAGTACCTACTGCATTTACAAGATATTGAATGTTGATTTTGGGTTTGGTTCACGATTACATTTGTGCAGCATTGCTTACCTTGGTCTAATGTATACATAAACATTCCATGCCTACAGGAGATGGAGAAGCTGCAGCTGTGAATGGCTTGGTGAATGGCGTCAACGGCCACTCAGATGATTCAAGCAAAGACTCCGCACCTAAGGTTTCCCTGAGGCTTAGTTTCCCTGAATACCGTAGAATTTCCAACCTTATTGTGTTGCATCTGAGGAAAGCTGAAGAAGGTTTGTTCAGACTTAATCAAGACTTAAATGAAAGTCAGGAAACCAGTTGCCTCACCTATCAGAAAGGAGAAAGGGACTTTGGAGAAAGTCAGCGCTGAAATATAGCCTATAATATGGGTGGGTTCATCAGTTAGGTGGAAAGCATCCAGACTTTCATCTAAAAACCCTGTAACGGAGTTTGTGGTGGAAAGGGCTGTCAAGTCATAGCCAACTTAGGGCAGCTCCATATGGTATTCAAGGCAAGAGACAAACAAGTGGTTTGCTATTGCCTTCCTCGACATAGCAACCCATCTTTTTGGGTGGTCTCCCATCCAAGTAGTAACCAGGGCTGACCTGATCGGACAAGATTGGCCTTGGCCAGGCATTCACATCAGGGTAGGGTGAACTTGTACCTGCTGTTGCTTTCTTGTATGGTTGTGGCTCAACCCCCTATAAAACAGCCCATGGAGGTGCCCTTCTTTGCTGAATTGTTGCAATAGCTATTTACAAGCCATGAGAATGGTAGTGATGTTTTTGCTGAGAAGCTGTGTTTCTCCCCCATGAATCAACTGCATCAGCCCTGTTGCAAGTCTGAACTGGACAGTCCTGAGTTCACAGGTGTGAGATTACTAAAGGGCCTTTGATAAGCTGTGGTTCTCTCGACTTCAGCCCATTCTGTCCTCTCTGCAGCTAGGGATAAAAACAGTGGCCTGCCGTCCTGAGTTGGAGTGAAGATTAGACAGGTTTTACTGATCAAAACATACCCCTCCTTGCCTTGTTCTTCAAGGCAGCTAGATTAAAGGTTAAGGCATACAGAGTATTTTGAATGCGAAGAACTATGTAATGTTACATTAACACTTTTTAATTATCCTTGCAGAAGACAACGATAGTGCTTTAAAAAGAAGTGAGCTTATCAACTGGTATCTAAAGGAAATTGAGTCAGAAATAGATTCTGAAGAGGAACTCATCGATAAGAAGAATATAATAGAGAAAGTTATCCATCGCCTCACCCACTATGTAAGTCTGCTTTTGGTCTACCCCGTCAGGCTCCAAAATGTACTTGGATGACTGGTGTGATCAATTGTGTAACACAGCTGAACAATGTGGCTGTTTTCTGCTGTGATCCTGTACATATTTACTTGGGAGCAAATACTTCTGGTTCAGTAAGACTTATTCCTAGGCAAGCATGCATAGGATGGCAAGCTAAGGCCTTTTGTCTATAATCAATTTTTCAAGCAAGTTCCTGAAAAAAAAGGGGAAACATTGCACACTTGAACAGTGGGATCCTCGTTTGTACTCATAAATTTCAAGCAGGGGAGAGAGCGGTGTGTTAATTACGATTAAGGCATCAATCCTAAATAAATACAGCTCAAATCAGTGGTATTTACTTTCCAATCAGGCTGTTTGCAAGAAAGTCAATGCAGTGTATGGCCTCAGCCTTAAACATGATATGATCAAGGGCACTCTCTGTTTTAGGACCACATCCTAATTGAGCTCACCCAGACTGGATTGAAGGACTCGGAGGAAGGAGAAAGCTGTGATGAAGACCCCTACTTGGTAGTTAATCCGAACTACTTGCTGGAAGACTAGGGGCTATGAAGCAGTGTCATGTGACTCTCCTACGAGAGACCAATGCTCACTTCACCATTGTACATAGCTGGCTAACTCAGAAGGACTTTGCCATTGACTTTACCCTCCTTATCTTTTAAAAACGCTACGGCTGCTACACTTTCATATTCCTGCGAATGTGTCTTACACAGATAGTATACCTGTGCCCCTCTTTCAGGCAAGGAGTCCTGTACTAGATTATCTAAAAGCTCCAGAGTTTCATTTAAGGGGAACTTTTTACATTGTTTGGTTAGTTCCTTTGTAAAATGTTATGCTATAACTTTCCCTTCCCCTGCAGATATCTTATTTGTGCTAAATAAATAAAGTATTCTCTAGTTAAATGATTCAGAATGACTTTCTTTTTGTGATTTGATTGTCTCTTAAATTGGGCTTTATTGGTTGTGGCTTTCAGATAGGCATTGGGAGGGAGATACTTGGCAGCTGTGGAAGGATTAAGCCCTCCCACCCCTCCCCCATTCCGCACCTATAATATGGCCCTGTTCCGCACCTATAATATGTTCTATAAGAGCAGTGGCTAAGAGCAGGTGCACTCTGATCTGGAGGAACCAGGTTTGATTCCTAGCTCTGCCACTTGAGTTGTGGAGGCTTATCTGGGGAATTCAGATTAGCCTGTACACTCCCACTCATGCCAGCTGGGTGACCTTGGGCTAGTCACAGCTTCTCGGAGCTCTTGGCACCACCCACCTCACAGGGTGTTTGTTGTTACGGGGGAAGGGCAAGGAGATTGTAAGCCCCTTTGAGTCTCCTAAAGGAGAGAAAGGGGGATATACATCCAAACTCCTCCTCCTCCTCCTCCTCTTCTTCTTCTTCTTCTTCTATGAATTGCTAAGATTAACCTAAAAGAGCACACAGTCTTTTTGTCTCAGGCCTTTATTCCCAAGGCCATATTCTGCTAATCCTCTTTTTTTTTAGGCGTTTTGAAATTCCGCTCCACCCAGGCAGTGGACACGACCAGTTTGATGTTACATCAGGAAACATCACAGGGAGAAAAATGATTAATCCCCACCCCCGCTCCCATGCTGTTTTCAGGATGAGATTTGCAAAGCCCTTTTCCATTCTCCATTTAGCCAAGAAAACACAAAAACCAGGTGAGGTCCATTCCAGAACTCACAGCCAAGCAGTTGGTCTGGCTGTTAGTGAGAGTTGAACCTTTGTGTTCATTATCTTGGTCTGTGTTGGTGATAAGCAACTTCGTATCTTTGTGATAGATAATGAAAGTTAAATGTTAATTTTATTATCTGATCCAGCATAAATGGGGCATTACTTCTTGTGCCGCTTGATTAGGAGGCATGGAGTTAGCTTGGAAAGTGTTTTTGCTTGTTCTGCTTCCCTTGCGCTGTCTGGGGGAAGACTGGAAACTTGCAGAGAGGTTTGTTTCTCTGGCTGGACCTCTGACGGATGAACTAGTAAGTAATTTACACTTTGGAAATGAACATGTTGGAGAGCCAACCTTGGCACAAGCTCAGTATCTTTGCCGCTGGTCTACCCTCTCTTCCCTGTCTACTTACTTTGCCCAACTCTATGCAAGTGATGTGACTCACTTTAAGATCTTCTTACCATGGACTCATATCCTCCCAGAGGGGAATGCCAGGAACCCAAATAAGACTAACGTTGAGTGCTACAGACAACTTTTTGGAACCCTGAGAGCGGCAAATCTTAAATCAGTTTTAATTCTCCATCAGAAGCATGTGCCAGAATTTTTGGATCAATCATGGACTTTCACTGATCTTTTTGCGGAATATGCAGAGTTTGCCTTTGGAACTTTTGGTGATTTGGTTGACATCTGGCTCACTTTTAGCAACCTGCCTCAGACTGCAGAGGAATTGCCTTATGATAACCTAGTTTCCCCATCTCTGCAGACCCTAGCTTCAGCTCACAGGAGAGCTTATAAAATCTACCATGAAAAATACTCTTCAGAAGGTAAATGAATGGGATATTTGTTCTAAGGTGAATGGGTGAAAGCCATAATGACCAAGGTGGAACTTGAGAGAACTTTTCCTCATGGGGGGGCGGGGGGTACATAAAAAAAGAAGGGGTTGTAGAAGGTTGTGAGAGCACATAACTACTGGTATATATGTGTTCTGCATGAAGGCACCAAAAAGGTTCAACCTGAATATTAATACACACGGAGGAGGATTATTTATGAGCAGAGAATATGCAAAGAACATCACAAAGAAGAAATAAAGTCCCAGCATATGTCAGCTGCTCTTGACAGGGGTTCCCACTCCATCAACCTCCTTTGAATGAACATCAGTTACAACTGCCACCTAAGTAATTCACATATAAATTTAAAAACAGCACTAGCATAATTTGATTTTGTACCAATTGAAATATTACAAATGTATAACCCCAGACCTTTTCAGAAGGCTAGTCATGAGTTGGGGAAAGCCAAATACCAGTATGATGGAAACACAAGGGAAGAACTGAGATATTTGTCTATCTTTCCATATGCCCTCTCTTCCCAATTTCTAGTGGTCAAATCCTACACCATTTTATCCTTCCTCTCCAACATATCATGAAACCTCTCATAGAGTTCTCGCACCTTTTTTTTTTCATTCAAACACACCACGATTTCTTCCCTTCTCAAAGCATTTTTTCTGGTGAGTTTATGCCAATTGTTTTGCCCTCCTATCCAACTACGATACTATTTACATTTTGCTTTCTTGATTCCATAACCTTGACTTTTCTTCAACTTTTCTGACCTCATACAATCTGGCGCCTGTACTCCAGAGAAAGTACCTTAATCGAAATATGTAACAATCTCTTACTCCCCAAATCCAGTGGAGGCTCTGTTTTCATTCTCTTCAGCTCTGTTGGTTGCCTTTCAGTCTATTATCCTTTCCCATGCAGCTCACTTCAGGGTCTTTTCACACCAGACACCTGCGGTTTTAGTTGCAGAACTATAGTATTTTTAATTCCAGGTTTCTCATGACATCTTTTTCCCTTTTGTTATTTTTCCAAGTTTTCTACATTGCTCCTCTGTGGTTGCTCAAATCAGATCACAGGTGGTTTGAAAAAACACATAGAAATGATGTGGAAACCATGTGTGATAAAGAATAACCACTGCAGTTCAACACACAAAACATGGGGAATCTGTGTGAAGAGACCCTTAACATCTTAAGCTTCCACAATTCTATCTTCAGCTTATTTTCTTCCTAGCACTTTAATCTTTCCTTCAGTGTTCTTTCCAAAGGAATTCTCCTTTTCTCCATTGAAGCCCTTAAATGACCTGGCATTCTGCAGTCCTACCATTTCCTGGATCTCATCAAGCCTTTCTGTACCACATGAATGTTCTTCACACCCAGTTAACCTCTCTGTCCCTAGACTTCCCACCATTTTTTCTGATATTTCTGCTTCCGCTATTTCTTTACTTCCTCAACTTGGGGACTTGAGGTAGTCTCCAACAGGTCTTGGGTCAATGAGAATACGCATACAAAGTTGAGGTAGTTTCCAACAGGCCTTGGGTGAATGAGAATACACATACTGACTAGGCAATAAATACAAAACTCTTCACGGGCAGACAATGTGTGCATTCACGGTCAACATGCAAAATGACCTGTGATGTACATTACGTGTTCAACTACACCCCTTACAGAGAGAGCTGTGAGCGTTCTTCCAACCATGATAAATAAGTTTAAATTATAATTATGTGATTTCTTCTTGTCTTCTAGGTGGAAAAGTGTCCATTGCTCTAGATTTTAGCGATGCTGGCCTGGTGCTACCACATTCTTTCTTAGCTTCAATTTTGGTGATGCGTTTTATTTTCCTGACATTCTTTCTACTTGCAATTTAGATAAATCAAAGTAGAACCTTCCAGTTGATAAGGGCAACAACTGAACATTTCAGCTAAAAATCTACTATTTTTCCTAGTAGTTGGGGGGTCCGTCTCTCCCAATAAAGGGATATTTAAAACTAGTTTAACTAGTTTAAAATAATGAAGTTATGATTTTCAAACCAATAGTTTTAGTCTCCTTGGTTTTAATATGAGATTAAAGCATTTATCTGGAGAGTTTTATTGTCTGCACCCTCTAACAGAAGACCAGACCTTACCTGTATGTCTAAGAGACAACTAACTTGTTAACTGTTTGGAATTGTGCAGATGGAAAAGTCATTTATTTTCTTCCTTTTGTATACAACTGGGAGGGCTAGGATTGGTGTGGGAACAAGTCAGACAGGTCAGCACAATTTGAAATATGGCATACATTATTTTGTGGAATTGCGAATCTTTCTGTATTGTAAATACTTTGTGTTACATTTTGTCTTGTTTCCAGGATAGTGTAGATTTTCTCTCTCTCAATCTCCAGTACAACTGTAAGAGAGAAGTACACTTCCAAAAGATGCTGGATGAATTACAGGTAATTCTGAACAACTGTTACTTCACAACTTTCTCTAGATTTTTTAATGTGGTGTGTTATGCAAATCCAGACTGTTTGAATTTAGGGCATTTATTATTAAAGATATTTTCTCAGTTGTAATGTTTAAAGTCTCAAAAGGGAAAAAAATGATGGGGGGGGATTTAACAAGCATGCCAAAGGATGGTGGAAGTGATAATTTATTGTGGTGAATACAACACTGCATGCTTTTGCCAATTGCATTGTATAGACTTCTGGTGGTATCCCTGTCTGCAGAGAACAACCTTAAGAAATGGCTAGTGCGGTTGAGTGTTAGATGTAGTAATGAATTCTAAGAAATGCACAAGTGTAAGCAAGTCCATCAGTGTGCTTGATCACTGCATGTAATTTGACCTGCTATGTTTCTGTCCACTCCTCTTTGCAATCATAGGCCTCTTCCACACAGCAACTGTTGCAGATGTTTTCCTGTTTTCACATTCACGTGCATCTGTGCAGGCAGTGATTGGAGCCCATGGAAATAATCCCGTTGCTGTCACGCCTTTGCATGGAGATGCATCTCTTTTTTAAAAAAAATTACCTGCCACACATGCATAGCTATGCAGATGCAAGCCACAAAGGGGCCTCCCTGCAATGGCCAGGCAATGGCAGGCAGCTTCTCCCTGACCATGGGGGACAGGGTACAAGGGAGGCAAATAAAGCGCCTCCTGCCTGGCTGCTCGCCCAGGAGCAACACCAACCCGAGATTTTTTAAAAGGATAGCTTGCTTAGCAATTTTTTAAAAAAACAGGTTGGAAGAAATAACACAGGGCAGACTCATTTTGGGGGCAGGATCTATGTGAAGTCCCCCCTCCCCAAAGGGTTATTTAATGTCCTCCACCCATGTTTACTGGCCCATGAGGAAGGGGCCAAAGTGATAAATAGGAGGGGAACCCTAAAATATTCCCACATCTTGTACTTTGCTTAATGCTTAACTTGATCACTTGGGGTATCTGCCCCAGGAATAGGAAGAGGATGTATAGAGATGCTGATACAGTATGCTAGGGAATCTCCAAGCCCTAATGATCTCACAGTGATTAACTCTGGTGGTGATTTCACACTTTTTAAATGTGCGGGAGGATAAGCTTGCCTTTTGGAATCTACTTCCAGATTGCCCAGAAAGACTTAAAGGAGGACAATGCTTGCATGTATTTTACTTATGCTGGGGAAAAGCATTTTGGTAGAAGCAGCTTTGGTCACCCTGATTGCCAGTCTGTATCTACCAAAACATCCCTGCCGGTACAGCAGTATTTTGGATCTGATAACCTCAAGCCATGGTTTCTCTAGTTTTATTACAGATATCGGCTGTATTTTACAGATGCTAAGAATATATGGCACTTTTTGTTAGAGAGTTCCAACAGATGCTAGAGGAAGCTAATAAAACCTGTTCCCTGATCCCTCTGGGAATACCCGTGGATGGATTAATTGTAGCCCAGTACCTTTATCTCCTGGTTGAGGCCCGGTGGCGTAGAGCAATCACCTTAGCTAGGCGTAATGCCCTGCCTTCTTCCTTTAGCTTTGGACGCCACCTTGGAATTCCACATAAAGAAAGGAAATGCCCGTGTGGCATGGGTTCTGTGGAAACAGTATCTCATATGCTATTGAATTGCCCTTTTTATGAGATAGATAGGAAGAAGCACATAATCCCCTTCCTGGAAGTGAAGGCATTACGGATAAACAGAAGGTTATATATCTTTTAAACAGCCACAATTACGAGCTGTTGGAAGCGGTGGCTAAATTTTTAAATGGTGTTATTTTAACTCGTCAGAAGTTGTAGAGGCTGTTGTTATCTTGCAATGTTAATGTTAAACTATTTATATGCCATTAAAGGTACTTGAAATTGAAATTGAATATGGCACTGATGATGATAACATTTAAATAGCTGAATTTTTTTAAATTTCTAGCATGTAAAGAAAAATATGGAAGTGTGGCTCTTCACTTTAAATTTCCATGAATGTTCTTCCATGCAAGAAGATCCATTTGTAACAGTGGCTTCCATCTTTAATGGTGAGTGCCTTCTGATCAGAGGAACTGTGATCTTAAGTTAGGGACTTGAACTACAATAAGGGCAATAAGGCCCATCGGCTGGCTCCATTAAAGAGAGACCTGCTTCTGATTTCAACAGAGGTGGAATTTTATTAAAACACAACAAAGAGTTCAAGACAAACAAAGCTTACAGCTGTCAGTCTGCATAGGAATTGATTCTAGAGCAGTGATGGCGAACCTTTTCGAGACCGAGTGCCCAAATTGCAACTCAAAACCCACTTATTTATCGCAAAGTGCCAACACGGCAATTTAACCTGAATACTGAGGTTTTGGTTTAGAAAAAATGGTTGGATCTGAGAGGCGCACGTTACTTGGGAGTAAGCTTGGTGAAGCAACCGTGCAATGCTTCGAATGGGTGAATCACGACCCTAGGAGGGTTTACTCAGAAGCAAGCCCCATTGCCAGCAACCGAGCTTACTCCCAGGTAAAGGATCGTGCCCAGGCTAGCCTAGATGATGAACTCGTGCACATGTGCCCACAGAAAGGGCTCTGAGTGCCACCTCTGGCACCTGAGCCATAGGTTCGCCACCACTGTTCTAGAGTCTTCCTTTGGAACTTTTTAGTTGAACCATGGGAAATCTGTTTCAGAATTCCTAGGGAAAATGTGAAAGAAAAGGCTTCAGAGCTGCAAAACAGGACTCTATGTAGTTGGCTAAATTTCATATCTTTCAACTACACTGATTTTTTTAATGTATCTTTCAGCCATCAATGAAGGTCAAGTATTGGCAACAGGATATGACGTACAGAACTTACTGGACAGTTCTTCCATTGACACAGCTCGGTATATTGCTGGATTATTTGATTTGTTAAAATTTGTGCAGTTGCAACTACAGCTGATACTTGGTTGTTAATATAGTTGAAGATCCTAGAACTTACTCTTGTGAATGTATGCTCAGGATTGTACGGTAGGAATGGGCAGTGGGTTTTTTTATTTTTTGGAAACCATAGATGGTCAAATAGTTCAGACAAACAGCTATTTTGTATTATTTGAAAAAGTTTGGTTTCCCACAAATTACTGATATTGCTTCTATAGAATGTATGAGCTCGTCAATTGATGATCTCAAACTCTTTCTAAACAGACATTGTGGCATTTAAAATCAGTTAGTTACATTCTCTATGATCATTTATTATAATTTACAACATTATCAGGGACTGAGAATTCAGGCTTTCCTGGGCCTAGTGTGTACATATGTTACCATGATTTGGCTTATATGAATGAACATACCGGTAATGGATCCTTGAACTTGCCTCCAACCTCCACCTCTAAAGTTTAACTCAAGCAGATCTTAAAGTATCTTCCATTTTTGGGGCAAACCATTATTTATCAAATCACAGCTTGTTCTCTTGCTTCCAATGCAAGAAGGTGTGATTTTAAATTCTAGTTTAGAGGAAAGACAATAAGCTTTGTTTGGAATTTGGCAACAGTCAACAGTGGTTTGCTACAGAAGTGGAACATTTTTTTCTTTTTTTCTTTTGTTTAACCATCCATGAAGATAAAAGGGAAGGAGTTCATGAGTGAAGAATCTCTAAAGAATCATTCATAGGATCATTCATAGAATGACAAACTATGATTTATCACTATGTTTGAACCAAGCCATTGTTATTCACCATACTAGCATCCCTCTCCATCTCTCTTCCCACTTAGCATTTGTGTTGGAAGTAACAACTTGATTAGGATGAGGACTGGTGTCATTGAGAAAACCTGGAGCTAGACCACGGCAGAACAATTTTTGGTAGATGTCATGTTGCCATGATAGTGTATGAACTGGGGTTTGTACAGCCAGGTCCAGTCTCCTCTGGTCCAGACCCCTTCTGCCCATGCAGAATAATGCACTTTCAATCTACTTTCAGTGCACTTTGCAGCTGGATTTTACTGTGTGAAATAGCAAAATCCACCTGCAAACAATTGTGAAAGTGGATTGAAAGTGCTTTATTCTACATGTGCAAAAGGAACCATAGTGGCTGTATCACCTACTCATATACAGTTTGCCTCATAAGGTGGCTTGATCCAGACAATTCGATTGTTCATGTTCTGAAAGAAAGTGCCTTGTAAACATTTATATAACATAGAATTGCTCAAAACCTGCTAGTCCAACAGTGTGCTGGCATTTTATGGTAAATCTAAGCTATTTATTTGGTCATTTCATTACAGATTTGGGATATCCTGTTGAGTCCAAGGACTAAATTGTGCATTTGGGTAACAGTGACATTCATATACACATTTAAGAGTTAGTTAATGAGTTCTACAAAAAAGTTTTGAACTAGCAGATTTCATAAGTTCTGTTTCATTTGCTAGACAGCAGAATGCAGTTGAATAGATGAATTCAAAATATTTGAAACAATTTGACAATATTTGTCAACAATCAAAATTTCATCTCACACTCTAATGTCACAGATGTGGTCCTACTTTTTGGGCATAAACAGAAATTTAACTATTACAAGTTTTAATTTACATATATTCATACCATTTTTTCCTTCTTTAGCGCCTACACAGAAAATTTAGCCAATCCACAGAAGCCAAAGGAGACCCCAATGCCTGCCATCACCCATCATTCATCCTATCAAAAAGCTTGGGAACAGTTTGCTAATCAGTCTGAGTTGGAGAGAGATTCCTTTTTGTATGATGTTTTTCCAGATAATTTCCTTTGGGGTACATCAACTGCATCCTTTAATGTTGAAGGAGGCTGGGAAGAGGACGGAAAAGGAGAGAGTATTTGGGACAGATTTGGGCATCAAGGCTACGTATACATGAATCAAACAGCCAATGTTGCATGCGATAGCTACCACAAGATAGAATACGATGTCTACCTGCTCAGAGGCCTTCGTACAAATATCTATAAATTTTCTCTATCATGGCCTAGGATCTTTCCCAATGGGAACAGAAACAGCTTAAATCCTAAAGGGGTAGATTACTACAACAAACTCATTGATAGTCTGCTGGATTCTCACATCGAACCCATGGTAACTTTGTTTCACTGGGACCTTCCACAAGCTCTGCAAGATCTTGGTGGCTGGCAAAACGAGAGCATCAGAAGTGCTTTTGTAGACTATGCGTCATTCTGCTTTGACACTTTCGGGGATCGGGTTAAACTCTGGATTACCTTCCATGAACCCTGGGTCATAAGCTATGCTGGCTATGGCACCGGGCAGCATCCTCCAAGAATTGCTGCTCCAGGAACGGCATCTTATCAGGTAACAACAGCGCAGTAGCTTGGTGGAATTTAGGAGATGTAATGATTCCATAAAGATCAGAGCCTCTTCTTTTTTTACAGGTAGGACTTTCATTGACCTGATTAGCAGAAGTCATGAAAGCAGCCAGTGGGGAAACAAGACAGGATATTGAGGGGAAATGGCTGTTTTCTAACTTATAGCATTGACAACCCTTTTACAAGTGTGCACTACAACTTAAATTAGTTCAAACACTCCCAACGTGACCATGGTAACGGGAATGAAAAAGCTAGATAGCATTTCAGACGAAATATTCTAATTTTACCTTTCATGTTATGGAAGCTATTCCAGCATATTGCTTGGTAGTCCATGTTGTGGCTTCTTTCTATGCAAATATCATCCCTCCCTAGGAATGGAATACCACCAACTTGGGAAGTAGTGATAGCAGGGACTTTTCCCACATGACTTTATTTAATTTATATCTCGTCTTTCTCCATGATGGGGACACAGCATGGTTTATATTGTTCTCCTCTCCTCCCCCTTATTTTCACAACACTTTTGTGATTTCAGCTAGGCTGAGAGTTTGTGACTGGCCTACGGTCACGCTGCAAGCTTCCATGGCAGAATGGGATTTGAACTTGGGTCTTTACATCCTAGTCTGACACTCCAGCCACTAATACCACACTGGCTTGATAGACCTTGCACTACTAACTTTCTAGCTTCAGTTTTCATGATGGAGTGCCACAGAAGCTAAGGATCCCCCAAAGACATTTTGAAGATTTTTTAATTGAGAAAACAGCTTTGCACTCCTGATAGGAATCACTGAAAAGTTTCGTTAGCACGGCCTGGTGGTTGGAGTAAGGAACGTTACGCCTCTATGTTAAACAGCAGGTGAGGAGTCTAACAGAAGTACCATTTCTGGCCATTCTTTTTTCTTTCAAAACCTTGCTACAATATAGTACAATAATTGATTGCTTTAAGACAATGGAAACGGTACAAATTTTTTTGCAACGTAAGAAGAAAGGTAGGTTTTTATTGTGGTATTGTGTTTCTGGTCTTAATTATTATTTGAAATGTGTAGAGCTGTCAAAGGTTTGTAATACTGAGAATGTACTTGTAAATTCTAGAGTATAGTGGGGGTGGATATTGACATACATAATTTCAGTGGCAAGCCTATCAGGAAATCATACTTGCCACAGTTTTGACAAAACACATATCCTGGGATTGCACTGTTAGTTATTTTCGTTTTAACTTCTTTAGTATAAGGCCTGGCTCCACTGGGGTGTGGCATCATGGGGCTGGAATCAAGGTCACACCAGGCGCTGCTGTTATCTGTGGCCAGAGGCCTTCTTTGCTCTGTCTCTTTGTGCTTGCTTGTAACTAACTGAAGTATGCATACCTTCCCCCCGCCCCCATCGCCCATTTCCTGGTGATGGGAGGATGACTGTAGTGGCCTTCTGGAACTCATAACAATCCTGCTTTCACACTAGCTCTTCTCAAGTGGGCTATTGTGGGGATCAATGGGAGGGGGGATTTCTGGATGGGCCATATTCCTCCGTTTGGAAATAAAACCAAGGTGCAAAGCTTTGGAATCATTCCTCAGTCTCAATTATTGACTGGGGTAACAGACTCTTACATGTAGTTAATCAATCCTTGCAACTTCTGTTAACCCCATTAAAAGGTTTTAATGCTTAAACTAAAAAAGAGCATACATATGGTCACATATGAACATCCATGAAGCTGCCTCAGACATGTCCCCAATCCATCAAGGTCACTATTCCACCAGACTGGCAGTAGCTCTTCAGCTCTCAGTCAGAGGTCTTTCACGCCACCTACTGCCTGTTAAGTTGCTGGGGATTGAAACTGGGATCTTCTGTATGCCAAGCAGAGACTACCACTGAGCCACAGGCTTTCCTGAGAGACAGTGTGGTGTAGTGGTTAAGAGCAGGTGGACTCTGATCTGGGGAACCATGTTTGATTTCCCCATTCCTCCACATGAGCAGCTGACTCTTATCTGGTGAACCAGATTTGTTTCCCCACTCCAACACATGACACCTGCTGGGTGACACTGGGCTAATCACAGTTTTTTCAGAACTCTCTCATCCCCACCTACCTCACAAGGTGTCTGTTGTGGGGAGAGGAAGGGGTTTGTAAGCTCCTTTGAGTCTCCTTACTGGACAGAAAGAGAGGGAGGTATTAATACAAACTCTTATTCTCCGTGTGCATTAGCACATCGTCCTGGCCAGAGTCTCTCAGATCCATGAACCCTACAGCAACCCACACATCATCTGAATATAATTGAATTTCATGAGAAAATATCTTGGGCTGCTAATGTTCATGTCCTGTAGCTGCCTTATGCTATCAGACCATTGATCCTTCTGTTTCTCTGCTATTACCGGTAATACTACCAAAATCTCAAGCATAAGTTTTGTCCCAGCCATGCTACCTGAGATAAATTGCAGTTTTCAAGCAATGTCTATGGGACTTTTCCATGCAAAATATGTACTCTACCTCTGGGCTATATTCAATGCAGTAACACTCTTTTCTGTTCCTAAAGGTGGCTCATGTTATTCTCAAGGCTCATGCTGAAACATGGCATGTTTACAACATCCAGTATCGTTCCAAACAACATGGGAAAGTAGGAATAATGCTGAATTCTGATTGGGCTGAACCCAAATCTCCAGGGAATCTTGAGGATGTAAAAGCAGCAGAACGCTACTTGCATTTCATGTTGGGCTGGTTTGCTCACCCTATATTTGTTAATGGTGATTACCCAGATGTTCTAAAATCCCAGATTCAACAGAAGAACCAGCAATGCTCAACTTCAGTTGCCAATCTCCCTATGTTCAGTGATGAGGATAAGCCCTTCATTAATGGGACAGCTGACTTCTTTGGTCTTTCCCATTACACTTCCTGGCTTATCAGTGATGCTTCAGACAATCACAGCTGCAATGCAAGTTATGAGAATATTGGGGATTTTTCCCAAGATGTTAACCCTTCTTGGCCTCAGACAGCATCTCCATGGATCTCTATAGTCCCCTGGGGGTTGAGGAGATTGCTGAACTTTGTGTCTCAAGAATACACACAGTCAAGGATCCCCATTTTTATAGGAGGGAATGGTGCACCAACTGATGGAGAGGGAGGTGATTTTATTAATGATACAAAGAGACTGGATTACTTTCAACTCTATATCAACGAGGCTTTAAAAGGTAAGGAAATTTTCATGACTTTGGGCAGCAGATAAGTGTGAAACAGAACTGAAATTAACCTGTGCAGTCAGGTTAATTAAGTCAAGTAATTATAGTCAAGTAATTATAGTCAAGTAATTAATTAGCTTGTTGTCATGATTCCCTCTCCCACCCCCATCATCAGATTATCTATGTTCTAGTCATTCTCTAGGACATGGCAAATATTATATGGGGGGAAAGAGTGTACTCAGAAGAAATAAGAAATAATAACTGTTTGAAAAGGACATGAACAAGTGTGTGGTGACTGTCCCACATTGAATTTTTTTGAGCACTGAACCCTTAATACCCTTATATAAGGGTATTTAATGAAAGTAACAATTATGAAGACGGATGAATGTGGCTAGATTATATATGATTGGAAAAATTTGTTAGCTACAATATCTTGCAACATACCTAGGAGATGCAGAGTCAGCATGGTATACTGACTACTATTGGGCTAGGAAATGAGAGAATTGGCTTAGTTTTCCAACTCTGCCATGGAAGCTCAATGGGTGACCTTGGAACCCGCCCCAGTGTGCAGTCAGGTGCTACCTGCCCAAAAGATGCCTAATATTTTGGGGTTCATATTGGATTGAGAATATCCAATATCACTCCAGCCCTCCCCCAAACAATTCTGGATTTCAGTATTAACACTCTCGATAGCAGAATGGGGAGGCAGGAGTGGCTATGCAGGAGGGATGCTCCCCAGCTGTTCCACAGTGCACCTGCCATTTAAACTTCAAAAGCCATGATTTTCAATGTAGACCAGATCTTCCACCCGCAGGAATTAACAGTCCTTTAAAGTTTGAAGGGCAGATGTGCTGATCAAGTGGGGGATGCTCTACATAGTGGCAGAGGCATAGCTACAATGGGGACATCTGTGGACAAATGTCCCGGACGCCCACCATTCGGGCGCAGAAAAATTTGGACTCATTTCTAATTTTGGGGGGTATTTTTAGTGTTTTTACTTTGTCGGCCAGCAGGTGGTGCTGTTTTTAGGCTAGCAGCACCAAAATTTCAGGCTATTGTCAGGTGACACTCCTGATGATACCAGCCAAGTTTGGTGAAGTTTGGTTCAAAGAGTCCAAAGTTATGGACCCCACAAAGGGGTGCCCCCATTCCCCATTGTTTCCAATGGGAGCTAATGGTAGATGGGCTACCCTTTTGAGGGTCCATAACTTTGGACTCCCTAAACCAAACCTCACTAAACCTGGGTGGTTTCATCTGGAGAGCCTCCTGCTGATACCACCCAGGTTTGCTGAAGGTTGCTTCAGAGGGTCCAAAGTTGTGGTCCCCCAAAAGGGGTGTCCCCATCCCCCACTGTTTCCAATGGGGGCTAATAGTAGATGGGCCACCCTTTTGAGGATCCATAACTTTGGACCCCTGAACCAAACTTCACTAAGCCTGGGTGGTTTCATCAAGAGAGTCTCCTGAAGATAGCCTAAAATGTTGGTACTGTTAGCTTAAACATTGCTCCCCTGACATGCACCCTCAAATTTTCCCCAGGTTCTCTCTTTAAATCCACCCCCTTCTGCATGGATTTAAAGGGAGAATCTGGGCTCCCTAGATTAAAAAATTTTTTAAAGTATTGTCAAAGGCTTTCACAGATGAATTCAACTGGTTGTTGTGGGTTTTCCGGGCTGCGTGACCATGGTCTGGTAGATCTTGTCTCGAATGTTTCACCTGCATCTATGGCTGGCATCTTCAGAGGTGTATCACAGAGGGAAGTCTGTTATAAGAGAAGTCTGGACACAGTGTATAACAGACTTCTCTCTGTGATACACCTCTGAAGATACCAGCCACAGATGCAGGTGAAACATTAGGATTCCCCCCCTCTTCAAAAATAGCATCACTTTCACTGTTGTTTAAACTAAGGGAGCCCTGGGTGTCTTCTGATTTGTGTGTTCTGGTATCCCATAATGTAATGGTGATTTTGAGATGACCTGGTGCAAAAAAATGTTGTTTGCTCATAGGGGGAGGGAGGGTGGCAGCCCCTATGGGGTGGGAGGCACAAAACTCAGATCATGTCCCGGGCTCCATTTCCCCTAGCTACTCCTCTGGTGTTAACCCTAACCCAAACATATTATTTTTATTTTATTTAGTCAATCTTAAATTGTTCCAAAATTGTAACAAAAACACAAAACCTAAAACTGACCATAGCCCTATTCTCAGACTGCACCCTAGAACTTAATGTAACACTAAGGCAAGCATGAGCCCCTGCCCTTGCCTTAACCCTAACTTATAATTTTTATTTAATTTATTCAGTCAAAAATTCTTCCCAAAATTGTGACAAAAACCCGAAACCTAATACTGACCATACCCCTATTCTCAGACTGTGCCCTAGAACTCAACATAACACTAAGGCAAGCATTAGCCCCTTACCTTGCGTTAACCCTAATTTATGATTTTTATTTAATTTATTCAGTCAAAATTGTTCCCAAAACTGTAACAAAAACACAAAACCTAAAACTGACCATAGCCCTATTCTCGGACTGCTCCCTAGAACTCAATGTAACACTAATGCAAGCCCGAGCCCCTGCCGTTGGCTTAACCCTAACCCTAACCTATTATTTTTATCTAATTTATTTTTTGTTACAATTTTGGGAACAATTTATGACTGAATAAATCACATAAAAATAAAAATTTAGGGTTAGGGTGCAGACAAGGGCAAAAGTTAAAGCAAAACCCCAAAATTTGAAACTTACCATAGGCCTATTCTCGGACTGCGCCCTAGAACTCTTACACTTAGGCAGGCCTGAGCCCTTACCGTTTGCTTAACCCTAACCCTAACTTCTAATTTTTATTACATTTTTTCAGTCATAAATTTTTCCAAAATTGTAACAAAAACCTGAAACCTCAAACTCACCATAGCCCTATCATCAGACTGGGCCCTAGAACTCAACGTAACACTAAGTCAAGCCCGAGTCCCTGCCCTTGCCTTAACCCTAACTTATTATTTTTATTTAATTTTTTTCAGTAATAAATTGTTCTCAAAATTGTAACAAAAAATAAATTAAATTAAAAACATAGGTTAGGGTTAAGGAAAGGTACTCAGGCTTGCATTAGTGTTACGTTGAGTCCTAGGGTGCTGTCCAAGAATAGGGCTATGGTCAGTTTCAGGTGCCGGTCTTTTATAACAAATTTGGGAATAATTTTTGAGAGAATAAGTTAAATAAAAATAAAAAGTTACGGTTAGGGTTAAGGCAAGGGAAGCGGGTCAGCATTGCCTTGGTGTTATGTTGAGATCTAAAGCGCAGTCCAAAAATAGGGTTATGGTCAGTTTCACATTTCGGGGATTTGTTACAATTTTGGGAACAATTTATAACTGAATAAATTAAATAAAAATAATAAGTTAGGGTTAGGGTTAAGGCAAGGGCAGGGGCTCAGGCTTGCCGTACTGTTACATGGAGTTTTAGGGCGCCGTCCAATAATAGGGCTACAGTCTGTTTTACGTTTCAAGGTTTTGTTACAATTTTGGGAACAATTCATGACTGAATATATTAAATAAAAATAAAAAGTTCGGGTTCAGGCTAAGGTTAAGGTTAAGGCAAGGGCAGCGGGTCAGGCTTGCCTTATTGTTACATTGAGTTCTAGGGCACAGTCCGAGATTAGGGCTAATGTCAGTTTCACTTTTCGGGTTTGTGTAACACCGGTATAAAGTGTTTTAACACCATGGTAATGCCTTTGTAACACCGTTATAACGCCGTTATAACACCATTTTTAACTCCATTATAATGCCGGTATAAAGCTGTTGTAACGCCATTATAACGCCGTTGTAACGCTGTTGTAACGCCGTTGTAAGGGTTAGGGTTAAGGCAAGGGGAGCGGCTTAGCCTTGCCTTAGTATTACGTTGAGTTTTAGAGCGGAGTCCAATATAACCTTGATGGTTAGTTTTAGGTTTCAGATTATTTCCTTTTTTGGGGAACAATTTATGACTGAATAAATTAAATAGAAATAATAAGTTAGCGTTAGGGTTAAGGCAAGTGCAGAGGCTCAGGTTTGCCTTAGTGTTCCGTTGACTTCTAGGCCACAGTCCGAGAATAGGGCTAATGTCAGTTTCACTTTTCAGGTTTGTGTAACACCGGTATAACGCCTTTTTAACACCATTGTAACGGCTTTGAAACACAGTTGTAACGCCGTTGTAATGCCGTTGTAACGCCGTTGTAAGCGTTAGGGTGAAGGCAAGGCTTGCCTTAGTGTTATGTTGAGTTCTAGGACGGAGTCCGATATTACCTTGATGGTCAGTTTTAGTTTTCGGATTATTTCCTTTTTTTTGGAACAATATATGTCTGAATAAATTAAATAAAAATAAAAAGTTAGGGTTAGGGTTAAGGCAAGGGCAGGGGCTCAGGCTTGCCATACTGTTACATGGAGTTTTAGGGCGCCTTCCGATAATAGGGCTATGGTCTGTTTTACGTTTCAAGGTTTTGTTACAATTTTGGGAACAATTCATGACTGAATATATCAAATAAAAATAAAAAGTTAGGGTTAGGGTTAAGGCAATGGCAGCGGGTCAGGCTTGCCTCATTGTTAGGGCTATTATTAGTTTGATGTTTCGGGTTGTTGTAACGCCGTTGTTAATCCTTTGTAACGCCCTTATAAGGGTTAGGGTTAAAGCAAAGGCAGGGGATCAGGCTTGCCATACGGTTACATGGAGTTTTAGGGCACCGTCCGAGAATAGGGCTATAATCTGTTTTACGTTCTGGGGTTTTGTTACAATTTTGGGAACAATTCATGACTGGATATATTAAATAAAAATAAAAAGTTAGGGTTAGGATTAAGGCAAGGGCAGCGGGTCAGGCTTGCCTTATTGTTACGTTGAGTTCTAGGCCACAGTCCGAGATTAGGGCTAATGTCAGTTTCACTTTTCGGGTTTGTGTAACACCTGTATAACGCCATTTTAACACCATTGTAACGCAGTTGTAACACAGTTATAACACCGTTAAAACGCCGTTATAACACCATTTTAACGCTGTTGTAACGCCATTGTAATGCCGTTGTAACGCCGTTATAGCGACGTTGTAACGCCGTTGTAACGCCGTTGTAACTCCTTTATAATGCTGTTATAACGCCGTTGTAACGCCGTTGTAGCGCCGTTGTAACACCGTTATAGCGCCGTTGTAACGCCGTTGTAATGCCGCTGTAAAAGTTAGGGTTAAGGCAAGGGGAGCGGCTTAGCCTTTCCTTAGTGTTATGTTGAGTTTTAGGGCAGAGTCCAATATAACCTTGATGGTCAGTTTTAGGTTTCGGATTATTTCATTTTTGGGGGAACAATTTATGACTGAATAAATTAAATAAAAATAATAAGTTAGCGTTAGGGTTAAGGCAAGTGCAGCAGCTCAGGTTTGCCTTAGTGTTCCATTGACTTCTAGGCCACAATCCGAGAATAGGGCTATGGTCAGTTTTATGTTTCGAGTTTTTGTAACGCCGTTGTTAATCCGTTGTAACGCCCTTATAAGGGTTAGGGTTAAGGCAAGGGCAGCTGGTCAGGCTTGCCATATTGTTATGTTGAGTTCTAGGGCATAGTCCGAGAATAGGGCTATAGTCTGTTTTACGTTTTGGGGTTTTGTTACAATTTTGGGAACAATTCATGACTGAATATATTAATTAAAAATGAAAAGTTAGGGTTAGGGTTAAGGCAAGGTCAGCGGGTCAGGCTTGCCTTATTGTTACGTTAAGTTCTAGGGCACAGTCCGACATTAGGGCTAATGTCAGTTTCACTTTTCGGGTTTGTGTAACACCGGTATAACGCTGTTTTAACACCATCGTAACGTCGTCGTAACGCCGTCGTAACGCCGTTGTAAGGGTTAGGGTTAAGGCAAGGGGAGCGGCCTCCCTCCCCTCCCTTGCATGCCACCCTTCACTCCTCCCCTCCCTTCCTCACTTCCTTTCCCTTGCATGGCACCCCCCCTCCTCCCTCCGCTAGGGCCAAACATAGTTTAGGGTTAGGGTTAAGGCAAGGGCAGGGGCTCAGGCTTGCCTTAGTGTTATGTTGAGTTCTAGGGCGCTGTCCGAGAATAGGGCTATGGTCAGTTTCAGGATTCAGGGTTTTGCCTTATCCCTGGCCCTTGCTTGAACCCCTTTTTATTTTTTTTTAATTTATTCGGTCATAAATTGTTTCTAATTTTGTAGGTAAAACCCGAAACCTAAAACTGAGCATCGTGCTATTTTTCAACTGCGCCCTAGAACTCAACGAAGCACTAAGGCAAGCCTGAGCCCTTACCATTTGCTTAACCCTAACCCTGACTTCTAATTTTTAATTCATTTTTTCAGTCAAAAATTCTTCCCAAGACTATAGCCCTATTATCAGACTGCACCCTAGAACTCAACGTAACACGAAGTCAAGCCCGAGCCCCTACCCTTGCCTTAACCCTAACCCTAATTTATTATTTTTATTTAATTTTTTCAGTAATAAATTGTTCTCAAAATTGTAACAAAATATAAATTAAATAAAAATCATAGGTTAGGGTTAAGGCAAGGGCAGGGGCTTGGTCTTGCCTGAGTGTTACGTTGCGTTCTCTGGCGGTGTCCGAGAATAGGGCTATGACCAGTTTCAGGGTTTTGCCTTATCCCTGGCCCTTGCTTGAACCCCAACTCTAACTTTTTATTTTTATTTAATTTATTCAGTCATAAATTGTTCCCAATTTTGTAACAAAAACCCGAAACCTAAAACTGACCATCGTGCTGTTTTTCAATTGCGCCCTAGAACTCAACGTAACACTAAGGCAAGCCTGAGCCCTTACCGTTTGCTTAATCCTAACCCTGACTTCTAATTTTTATTTAATTTATTTTTTCTTACAATTTTGGGAACAATTCATGATTGAAAAAATTAAATAAAAATAATAAGTTAGGGTTAGGCTTAACACGACGTTTGGAGCTCTGGCTTGCCTTAGTTTTCCGTTGAGTTCTAGGGCACAGTCTGAGAATAGGGCTATGATCAGTTTCACATTTGGGGTTTTAGCTTAACACTTGCCCTTTCCTAAGCCTAACTTTTTATTTTTATTTAATTTATTCATTTTATTTAATTCATTCTTTTTTATTTAATTCATTTAATTCCCAAAATTGTAACAAAAGCCCGAAACCTAAAGCTGACCATAGCCCTATTCTCGGACCATTCCACTGGACAGCAGGAGAAAAATGCTGGGAGAGAATGGAGGAGCTATTGTCAGTGCCTCAGTGGATTAACATCACTTCCAGAAGTGATATCATTGTAACACCTGTGACATTCTAGCATTTGATCACAACTTCCTGGTTAACCCACAGAGGTTAAATTCTAGAACACTGCTATCAACATGATGATGTCCTTTCCAGTTGCACCCATAGTGATGTCAGTGCATCACTAACAACTAGTGAGCCCTCCCCCATCCTATGAGTCTTCTGTTGGTTGTCAACTTCATGCCAGCAACCCTTAGATGGTGATAACTTTCTGAAATACTTCAGTTGTTTGTACATCTTATTGGAATCTAAATTGCATTTTCTTCACTTACAGCTATAAAAGTAGATGCCATTGATGTTCAGTCATATATTGCCCGATCTTTGCTCGATGGTTTTGAAGGCCCAACAGGCTATGGTAAAAAGTTTGGCCTCCATCATGTGAATTTTGAAGATGCAAACAGACAAAGAACACCAAAAGAATCTGCCTATTTTTTTTCCACTGTTATTGAAAATAATGGATTTCCTGCTACGTTCAAAAGAAAGCATATCCAGCCACTGAAAAAGGACATGTCCATGTTACCAAGGTTACCTACCTTCCCAGCTTCTGAAGTTCCCTCAAAAGCAAAAGTCGTCTGGGAAAAATTCTCAAACCAGACTGATTTTGAAAGAGATTTGTATTTTTACGGCACCTTCCCAAACAATTTTCTGTGGGGTGTTTCTACTTCTGCTTTCCAAATTGAAGGAGGTTGGGATGCAGATGGAAAGGGCCCTAGCATCTGGGATAACTTTTCCCATATTCCAGGGAATATTAATAACAATGATAAAGCAGATGTAGCTTGTGACAGCTACAACAAAGCAGATGAAGATATTTATTTACTGAGAGCCTTAGGAGTGAACACTTATCGCTTTTCTCTCTCATGGCCTCGAATATTTCCCAATGGAAGAAATGATTCCATAAATCGCTATGGTGTTGATTATTACAACCGGCTGATTGATGGTCTGCTGGCTACAAATATCACACCAATGGTCACTCTTTACCACTGGGACCTGCCTCAAGCTCTGCAAGACATTGGTGGCTGGGAGAACCCAATATTGATTGAGCTGTTTGATAGTTTTGCAGACTTTTGTTTTCAGACATTTGGAGACAGGGTCAAGTTCTGGATTACATTTAATGAGCCTGCCATGATTTCATGGCTAGGTTATGAACAGGCAGTCTTCCCACCAAACAAGAAAGATGATCCAGGTTATGCACCCTACAAGGTTACTCATACAATAGTGAAAGCTCATGCTAGAGTTTACCACACCTATGATCAGAAATACAGAGAGAGTCAGAAAGGTGTAATTTCTTTGAGCCTCAACATTGATTGGGTTGAGCCAAAGACACTTCAGGATCCTCGGAATGTGGAAGCAGCTGATCGTTATCTGCAGTTCACAGGAGGATGGTTTGCACACCCAATTTTTAAAAATGGCGACTACCCAGAGGCAATGAAGTGGAAAGTGGGGAACAGGAGTGATCTACAGAAGTTGTCTTCTTCCCGACTTCCCGTTTTCACAGAAGAAGAAAAACAATATATCAGAGGTACAGCTGACGTATTCTGCCTGAACTATTATACCTCAAAAATTATAAAGCACAGGACAACCAGGCTCAATCCATACTCTTATGAACATGATCAAGAATGTGAGTTGGAGAATGACCCTTCTTGGCCTACCTCAGCGATAGAAGGACAGCAAGCAGTGTCCTGGGGCCTTCGGAGGCTGCTAAACTGGATCAAAGAGGAATATGGCAATCCTCCCATTTATATTACTGAGAATGGGGTTGGGATAAAAACTAAGTCTGATGTTGATGATACCAGCAGGATCTTTTACTATAAAACTCACATCGATGAAGCTTTGAAAGGTACAGTTGTTTTATTAACTAAGTAGTTCCATAGGTGTAGCTGCCAGACAGCTTTGAAGATCACCAATGTAATCAGAAAAAAATTGTGTATAAATTTCTATTTTGTCAAATATTTTTTCAATAGTTAATTTTTCAAAGGTGGCTATAAGAAGCAGTAAGATACATGTGTGTGTAAAGTGATGTCAAGTTGCAGCTGACTTATGGTGACCCCATAGGGTTTTCAAGGCAAGTGATTAACAGAGGTGGTTTGCGATTGCCTTCCTCTGCATAGTGTGATCCTAGAATTCCTGACCTTGGTGCTTCCCCATTTAAATACTAACCAGAGCCTACCCTGCTTAACTCCTGAGATCGGGCTAGGCTGGGCCATGCAGGCCAGGACCATAAGGTATAACTTACAGTTGTTAACTAGTCTCAATATACTTAATAATAGTTGTCACCAACCAAATAATCAAAAATTGATGAAAATATAAAAAAGATGGGCAGCATTAATGGCCTAATAAAGTCTAGAAATATTCACTTCTCTCCTTGAGGCACAAAGTGTTTAGGATGAGAAGAGGGGGATTGGTCTTCTTATAGCATTCATATTCTACCCATCAAGTCTAAGTGCCATAAGTTTTTAATGGCTCTGATACCTATTCAAGGTGAAAGAATCCCAAGGCTGGGTTATTTAAGGTAAAGAGAAAGTACTACTTC
Organism: Sphaerodactylus townsendi; assembly: GCF_021028975.2. Classification (NCBI taxonomy): domain Eukaryota; kingdom Metazoa; phylum Chordata; class Lepidosauria; order Squamata; family Sphaerodactylidae; genus Sphaerodactylus; species Sphaerodactylus townsendi. Next base: position 51,054,239 of record NC_059426.1, read on the forward strand.
TGATCTAAATATATTGTTCCCCAAATAACCTTTCAAACTGCAAAGGAGACAAATCTCTTAAAAGCTTAAAATATCTTTCAGTCCTGGAGTACAGTCCTTACACTGCACTGCTCAAGGTTTGAGGCAAGATGAGCAGCATCCTCATCTAATCCCCAAATTCAGACGTTCAGGCCCAGACACGCAGAAAACTGCTCATGTGATTGTATTATTGGGGATGGGGTTCAAATTCTGTATCCCCCTTCCCTGCTATTGTGCATGGGGTCCCAGCTCATTAAATTCTATTTTTAATCTCACATGTACCCAAATGTGTAAGTTTTTAATAAGAACAGTGATTTGAGAATTTGCTGTTTTCAGGAGATGGATGGTTGTAAAACACAAGGTAAGCCAAGTACTTTTGTTTTGCCCATCTCACGCTGCAATCCAAACTTACTCAGACATTACATTGAAACTGGTGTGATGTACTTCTGAGTAATAGTAGTGAGGATCCGACTGCAAGTATTATTGATTTGTAGAGTTGGAATGTGTATGTTTAATTATTTACATGATTTACTCCATTATTAATTGAAAGTTAATTTAACATAGTGTACAACTGATTTCGAAGAATTATAATGAACTGTTTCTAATCAGTATTAGCTGATTAGAATCAGTATTTAGTGGGTATGTAAGGTAAATTGATGGATCTTTTCCCTTTAATACAGCTTACCATTTATTGTTACACTGATGCAGTATTTTTGTGTGTGTATGTGTGTTATAGCTTACAAACTTGATGGAGTGAACCTTCAAGGCTATGTTGCTTGGTCTTTCATGGATACTTTTGAATGGCTAAAGGGCTATGATCCAAGATTTGGGCTGCACCAGGTTGATTTTAATAATCCGAACAGGCCAAGAACCCCTAAAAGTTCTGCCATATACTATTCTGAACTCATACGTAACAATGGAATTCCATTCCCAAAAGAGGATGAATTTCTTTATGGCGAACTTCCAAATAACTTTTCTTGGAGCGTGGCATCATCAGCCTACCAGGTTAGAAAAATATGTGTTCATGCAGAATATCTGTTGTCTTGTGGAATATATTCAAAACTGCCATTTTGAGAAAAGAATGAAAACTGTACAGGGGAGATTTATTTATTCACTTGCTTTATTTATACCTCACCTTGTCTCCAATGGGGACTCAAAGTGGCTTACATTATTTCAATTCCATTTTATCTTCACAAACAACTCTGTGAGGTAAACGTCAGAAGTAGCTGTGTTGGTCTGCAGTAGTCAGATTTGAGCCCAGTAGCAGCTTAGCAACCAACAAGATATTGAGGATATGATACAAGTAGAAACAGAATACAGATACAAGTAGAAACAGGGTTCTGAGTGCTTTTATCGCAAAGCAGGAGGGGAGTTGTGAAAAATGTTGGTAAAGGATGTAAAGGTACAATCAGCTTGATTAGAGCAGAGGATAAATGCTTGGGAGCAGAAAATTAGAATCTATAGTGAGATAAGACTACTGTGTCCCTATTCATATGACTCCCCCTCCCCCGCATACGTGGATGATTTTTATCTCACTATTTTTATCTCACTATAGGTGCGAATTTTCTGCTCCCAAGCATTTCCCCTCAGCTTTAATCAAGTTGATTACTATGTGTATTGTACCTTTACAAGCATCCTTTACAACTCTCCTCCTGCCTTCTGACTGGGATAGAAAGGCTCAAATCCCCATTCCTACTCATATCTGACAAAGAGAGTTTTGACTCTGGAAAGCTTATATCTGGAAAATGTTGAAGATCCAGTTGCAGGGCATGCTCCTGCGTTTTTATTTTTTGGTGTTTTTTTTACATTTCAGCTTGCACGGGGCGCATTTTTAGAGGTATCAGCACCAAAATTTCAGGGTATCATAAGGAGACTGTCCTGATGATGCCTCCCAAGTTTGGTGCAGTTTGGTTCAGGGAGTCCAAAGTTATGGATCCCCAAACGGGTTGCCCCTATCCCCCATTGTTTCCAATGAGAGCTAAGGAGATGGCGGCTGCACCTTTGAGGGTCCATAACTTTGTCCCCCCTGAACAACCTTCACCAAACTTGGGGGGGGGGTGTCATCAGGACAGTCTCCTGATGATACCCTGAAATTTTGGTGTCACTAGATTAACAATTGCACCCCTGACAGCACTCCCAGAAATTTGCCCAAGAATCTTACTTCTGCATTGATTTTTTTCCATTGATGTCAATGGGGAATTTCTGGTGCAGCCTGTGGGGTGCACATTTCTGAGGGCACAGTCACAGAACTTTCAGGGTATCTTCAGGAGACTGTCCTGATGACACCCCCAATTTTGGTGAAGTTTGGTTCAGGGGGGCTAAAGTTATGGACCCTCAAAGGGGCAGCCTCTATCTTCTATTAGCTCCCATTGGAAACAATGGGGGATGGGGCACTCCTTTTGAGAGTCCATTAACTTTGGCCCCCCTGAACCAAACTTCACCAAACTTGGGGGTGTCATCAGGATGGCCTCCTGAAGATACCCTGAAATTTTGGTGTCACTAGCTTTAAAAATGCTGTTTTTGTGGAACCCAGCAGGCTTCATGGGCTTGAGCAATAATACCCTGAAATTTTGATGCCAATATCTATAAAAATATGCCCCCTGCAGGCTGAAATGCAAAAAAACCCCAAAATAAAAACACATCCGAGATTACCGCAAGTTCGGATCGTGCAGAGTTAGGAGGGGGCGGGCTCGGGCCCTTGGCCCTCCAAGTGCCTCCAAACCAGCTCAGCTCGGCCTGATCCACGGATCGAGCCAAGCCGAGCTGAACTGCCAAGCCTTGCTGCCTGTACTCCACCTCTTGTCAACCCTGCTGCGTCCTCGGATGGATCTTTGTGGGATGGCAGGACTAGCAGTCAGGGGTGCACGCTCACCTGTCCGATGCACCGACTGTGCCACTCTCCCCTGGATGCCGCCGCTGCCCGCCACTGCCTCCCCCACCCCCCGCATCTCATGCCCTTTTGCCAGTAAGGGGGGCGCCTAAGTTCAGCTGGCAGGGAGGGGGGAAGCCACAAGCCACCAGGGGAGGAGGACGGGGGAGCTCTGCCTCCTTCCGCCGCCCATGGGGGGCATCAAACTCAGGTTTTGCCCAGGGCTCCAGTTTTCCTCGTTATGCCCCTGTGAAGGTCTTTAAGGTGCTGTTGGATTTGAATCTACCTGTGAGATAAATTGAGCTTAGAAAGAGTGTTTGGTCCAAAGTCACCCAGCAAACTTCCATGGCAAGAGTGGGGATGTTAAGCTGGGTCTCCCAGATTCTAGTCTTGTACTTCAGTCATTAGTCCACACTAGCGGTCAGTGTGAAGATACTGTCTGGAGGGGACTGTAAAGACTTCTTAGAAGATCCAGAATAACAGTTAGTTAACAGTCAACCTCACTGATTAATTTGTATCATTAAAGGTTGAAGGTGCCTGGAGAGCAGATGGGAAAGGCCTCAGCATTTGGGACCAGTTTGCTCATACTCCATTGAAAATCAGCAACGATGAAAATGGAGACATAGCCTGCGACAGCTACCACAAGTGGGAAGCAGACTTGGCCATTCTGAAAAACATCAAAGTGACTCATTATCGCTTTTCCATTTCCTGGCCTCGGGTGCTCCCTGATGGAACCACTAAGTATATAAATGAAGCTGGTCTGAGTTACTATGAAAGGCTTGTGGATGCTCTTTTGGCAGCCAATATCCAACCACAGGTAAAAGCAGTGATATAACCTAATCTATAGGTGGAAGAGAAACTATATTAGCAATCATATTTTAAATTAGATTAAGTTTAGGGTCCATCACATCTTCCAATATTATCTCAGAAATGTCAACAAGAAGAGGCTGCTTAGAACAAGGTTGCCAGCTTGACAGACTGTGGAATTTTTATGACAGGTCATGGGCATCACAACAAAATGGCCGCCATGGGGCTAAAACTAATCACAATGATGGGGAGGTAGGAAGTCAGGCATCCTTCTGCAGTAGGGGAAATTGTTTCTGAATAGGCGCAACAATGGGAAGTGACATGACAGCACAGACAAATGCTGAAGTTTAACAAAAAAGCTACTCTCCCACATCCACTAGTTTTTTGGTGTTCCATCCAGACTCAGTTTTGCTTCGCATGCCTTCTTGGGCTTTTTAAATCTACCCATCATTACAGTGAGGTGGTAGATTTGGCTGATGGAGAGTATCTTGCTAAACAGTTACCACATGACTGAACAAAATTTGCAGTCAGCTCACCTCAGTTCACATTCAGTATCTTATTCAATTCATTCCATTAGTTTTGTCTTAATTAACTGACTAATTAAATGGTTGTAAGTCTGTGCAGAGTTTGGAAACTGTTTGCTATGAGTTAGTTCCAGGGTTGATTATGGGAACCTAAGTGTCTACCTTTGGCACAATACCCACAAAATGGTCTGGGTCAGAAGTTTCCTATATTACTGTCAATTCCCACCTACAGTAATCATGGGTGGTCCCATCTATACTACACCTGCCAGGTCTTCACACCAGTTCTGTTCCACAATACATTTTGTACCATGTTCCTCTCTCCCCTCATTTTCCTTGGCTGGGTGTACAAGACTGGGTGGGTTGGAGAAGTGAATGCTTGAGAACAATTTTCAACACTTTGTAAAGCTGCTTATGTAATTAAATACATGCCTCTATCTCCAGGTCACTATTTACCACTGGGACCTCCCTCAGGCCCTTCAAAACATTGGAGGGTGGGAAAACGAGACCGTGGTTCAGAGGTACAAAGAATATGCAGAACTTCTCTTTCAGAGACTTGGAGATAAAGTGAAATTTTGGGTAACTATAAATGAGCCCTATTCCATTGCTAATATTGGTCATGGCTATGGAGTGTCTGCACCAGGTAAGGCTACCATTTTGCTGCCTTTCTCATCTGTGGGAAGGATGCTGGGGTCGGAAGGGGGATACCCAGGACTCAGCTACAGCTAATGGCTCTTCTAACACAGTATATCAGAGACAAGACAGTGCAAGTCACTGTCACTTCTAAACACCTAGAAGTCCTGTACATCTGAATCATGTGGAAGAGTTCTGGCTTAAGTTTGGGGCTTTTATCTATGTTGTTGTAAAATGGGAAGAGGATCTCCATAGGATTTATTTCAGTTCTTCCCTTTTCACAATGTGCTATTTGGGCAGGCATTTTCCTGTGCTTATCATACGTAGAGTCAGTAGTCTGCTGTTAATTAAAGCTGGAGTGACATTGTGTATATGGGTGGAGGCTGGGAATCAACAGGTCATTACATACTTGTAAGAGATGGTCTCAGTTTACCAGGATTAGCTGACCAGATGACATTGTGTTCCATTAAGTCAACAAGTATATCTGACAACCACACATGGAGATAGAGAAGAGGTGGCAGTCCCAGTTCTGGGCCTAATGCTGCTGGAAGCAAACAACCTCCCACCACCACCAGTAAGGATCTTGTGGTGACTTAACTGTTAAACTTATTGGGGCATAGATCTGAAAAAGTGGGCTCAGGCTCAAGAGAACTTCTGTCATTCTAAAGTTGTTAGTTATGAGACTGTCTGGGTGTTGACAGTCATTGATCTTAACTACATCTCCCCACCCCACCCCCAATCCTTTCCATCCCTGGAGAAGTTGACTCCCAGTATTTGGGGAAACCATATGGCTATGAAGGTGAGGGGGCTACACTGAAGAGGGAAGTGGGAGCAAAATCCTGCCTCTGAGATTGGTAGAACCAGCACTTGCAGAAGTGGGGGGTTTCCACTCCTTCCTCAGTACAGTCTCCCCCCTCCCCTAGAGTTGCCATCTTTGAGTTGGAAAATTCCTAGAGATTTAAGGGAGCAGGGTTTGAGGGAAGGGGAAGTACTTCAGGCATAATGCCATAGAGTCCATCCTCCAAAATAGCCTCTGTAACTTGGAGATCTCTGTAACTTGGAGATTCGTTGTAATTCTGGGGAAACAATAGCCTCCATCAAGAGTTTGGGAACCCTACCTCTCTCCCATCTGTGTGGCTTTTTATCCAGATTTTGCAATCCCAGGATCAGAAGGAAACATCCTCAATCCATGCACCAATAGATTACAAGACTTGAATCTTTGTTTTTGTTGATTTGAATATTTCTGTAAGCAAGGGTTGCTTGGAATGGCCTGACAACCGGTGGGAAACATATGTGGGGCTTCACCAGTGACATAGCAATGCACTGACATCACTTCCCATGTACCAAGAAATGATGACAGCATATTTCTGGAGATGCTGTAGCATTTGATCAAAATCTGTATGGTTTTGTTACAGAGTTTTTGCAGAATGCTAGAGCAGCCTTTGTCAGTTTTGATTTAAACTCGAAGTGAGATAAACTTGTTGGCATGATACCAGGATGCCAGAGCTTTCCTCCCTCCTGATTTCTTCCCAAGGTATTAATGGGCATCAAAAGGAATTGCCAGAAGGGTGCCTGTGACATGTTTGGTGCCTGTGACACCTTAGTGCCTGTGACATGTTTGGTGTCAGTTCTCTATGATATCTTTCATTTTGTTAACGTGGTGATGACAGACACTCACTATAAGAACAAATATGCCATTGTTAGATGCCATAGTCATTCAGGAATAATGCTGATGGTCCCCTAAAGTAAAAAAAAACACTATAAAGTTATTCAGAACAAAGAAAATAGTTCAGAGTCTACCAGTAGGGGTGCCAGGTCCCTCCAGGCCACCAGCAGGGAATGGGGCATAGAATTTCCAGCTTCAGGTTGGGAGACTCCTGGAGATTTCGGGATGGAGCCTGGGAAGTATAGGATCCTCAATGGGATATGATGCCATAGAGTCCACCCTCTGGAGATTCCATTTTCTCTGGGGGAACTGATCTCTGTAGTCTGGAAATGAGTTATAATTTGAAGAGATCCCCAGACCCAACCTAGAGGCTGGTATCCCCACCTACCAGAGTCCTTCACAGAAGCTTATCAAGTGAGTTTAACCACAGCCATTAGTAAAACTTGGTCTGGAATTCCTCTAGATTCTTGTGTCCTGGCCGTATAGTAAAACATGAAATGGACATCTGAGTATTACAAATGTCAAGGACAGCACGTTCAAGGGGCATAAATAGGAACTGAATTGGATGAGTGCTGAAGGGCACTACTTTCAAGGGAACCAAATGGGACAACTATTTGAATTGTTAACTACCGTGTTTCCCTGAAAATAAGACAGGGTCTTATATTAATTTTTGCACCAAAAGATGCATTAGGGCTTATTTTCAGGGTAGGACTTATTTTAGGGGAAATACGGTACCTTCACAATTCATTAAGGCGGGCTTTCAGCAGAAAGTGTGATGCAACCTGTGCAGAGGTGTACCTGGGTCAAACTGCGCCCAGTGCGCATTTTACATTTTCCTTATTTTCTTATTTTTGGGGAAACATGATATTAATTGCTCCTTGTTTACTATTGCTTCTGCTGGGATTCTGGGATGCAGCATAATCCAAGTCTGATTTCTCTGTTTTCCTAGGAATCTCTTTTCGACCAGGCCGGGCTCCTTACATAGTAGGGCACAACTTAATCAAGGCCCATGCAGAAGTTTGGCATCTCTACAATGAAACATACCGTCCAAAGCAAAAAGGGCTGATTTCTCTTTCCATCAGCATTGAATGGGCTGAACCAAAAAACCCTCACAAGCAGGAAGATCTTGATGCTGCCAGGCGACATGTCCAAGTAATAAAATGACTCCATGTTCTCCATTTAAAAAAAATGTTTTTTAATAATAACAGAAACATCAATAGGCAGGGTGACTAGATGGATGTGGATGTTAGCATGGGTGGTCACCTTCCTTTGTGGTGATTCCAGCCATCTCAGCTGTTCCAGCCACCCAGTCTTTCCTTCCACTAGCATATGAAAATGTCAAAAGAGGCTGCTGGGAGAAGGAGGATTCTAGCTGGCAGAGGCTAGTCCTTGGCGGTTGTTCAATCCAGTACCCCTGGCACAGGGGTACATTTAAATCCCGCCAATCTCCCATAGGATTCAGGGTGGCTTTTGGAGTGAGCTGTTAGGCACTTTTATCACTATTGCTATTTTTTTACACAAGGTTGGCATTTTATGGGCCAGGACTAAGCGCCAACATTGCAAGCAAGATTTGTTCAAAATTTGTCCCATTTGTTATCTATCCTGAGTTCTTATTTTCAGGCTGTCTGGTTTACTAAGCTAAAAATATTTTGCTAGGAGATAAGGAAAGCAGTGGAGAGATATTTGGTTTCATAAAATGGTTTTGTACTGTCTAAAAAAAAGAGAAGGGGACAAATTGTTTGTTTTTAATAGTTTGTTTTTATATCAGTAAGTAACATTATTTTAATTATATTCTATCCTGATCAGAACTTTGATGGAGCGGCGTAGAAATCTCCTGAATAAATAAAATCCAAGCATACAAGTCTTGTGCACTTATAATGCTAGAATTCTGCATGAGAGATTCTTCAAGGCAAAGTCAGATTTTTACTATCCCAGTTAAATTATGGTTGCCAACAGGCCTGGTAAAAAATATCCTGTCCTTTTAATGTAGGTTTATTAGTATGAATAAACAGACAGCTGGAGGTTCTCCTGACATGGCGGTTAATAGCCACTTGGTAGATAACATGCCATGTTGCTTCTAATAATTGGACCAGACCTTTCTTTTCCAGCAGACGGTTAGCAATCCTAAATGCATTGAAACCATATTTATGCTTCCTGGGCAGTTTTCAATCCAAGTTTATGCTGGTATCTGACCACAAAAATGCACATACCAGGCACAGCACAGAGCCAATTACCATTGCTGTACATGCTGTGAACGTTTGCAGTCTGTCCTTAAAACCAACTGCCACAGATATATGCAAAGGCAAAATATGTATCTGTAGAATTAGCCGGTTCAATAACCTGCCCTGGTTTCAGAGACATTACTTAATTAACATCTTTCATTAATTTTTAATTAACATTTTTAATTAACTTAAAAAAATTCACTGTCTTAGTTCTTCGCTGGTTGGTTTGCTCATCCTATCTTTAAAACTGGTGACTACAGTGAGGTGATGAAAAGGAGAATACAAGAGCGAAGCCAGGGCCAATCACGGTAAGAGACTGAAAGAACACTGAATACATTTTTTTATGGAGAGGCACACCACAGTTGTGGCTGTCATCCTGTAGTACAATAGGAAGAGGGTGACAGGTGAGATATACGGATACACTTGCCAGCTTTGATACACTGTTCATTATAACAGTGGGGGGTGGGGAGATGGCAGGGATCATAACTAATACCGATCATACTTCATACGTAACATTTTAATTGTAAACACATGAAACTGCCTGATACTGAGCCAGAACATAGATCTATCCGAATCAGTATTGTCTACTCTGACTGGCCCCAGCTCTTTAGGGTGTTGGGTGAAGGACTTTCACACTTACCTACTACCTTGTCTTTTTAACTGGAGATGGCAGGAATAGAACTTATGACCATCTGCAGGTAATGCATGCCCCTTCATGTATTTTATGAGGAGCATTGCACAGCATTGTGGGAGGAAGAGATGGTGCATCCTTTTGCCAACCTTGAGAAGAAGGGGATGTTTGCCACTTAGCCTTTTGGATGCTAAACAGGGAATCATTTCTACCCAACATCTACTGCATTATTTGCTCTTTATCTTGTCCCAGCTATGATTGCCTTAATATTCATGACTGGCAGAAGAGACAGGGCCACAGACACTTGCCAGGCATCAGAAGGGCCTATTGATCCAGCCAGAAAGCTTTTCTATGCCCAAGTTTCTTTTCCCCTTCTTGGTCAGGTTTCCTTCTTTGGTGGGCAGCCTGTGTTGTTAGCTCTTCCCAGGTTTTAAGTGTGGTATGTTATGACTGTGGGAAGCAGGAGACCATGGCAGGTGAGAGATGTGCAGAGCAAAGACCCACTCTCTATCAAAGTAACTGCAGAAAAAATTGGGCACTTAATCTGGAAGCCTTTCTAAGTTTGACTGAATTTTTTAAAAAGTGACTGAGATGTATGTGAGGAAACAATCCACATTATCAACAGGGAACAGGAGGCCATGACATTTAGACTTCTTGCAAAGGTTGATTCTGCTTTTTATGCATGTTCACATCACATGAGGCTATAAAGGTATACAGTGGTGGTACATTTGCACATGCACTGGCACATCCTTGCTTGTGAACATTCCACAATATCGTAGAAGTTCATCATACCAACCATTGCCATAAAGTCTTTGTGACATTGTAGATATGAATGCAGTTCTTTTGCCCTTTGGATACAGCAAAGAACGTGTGCAGTCATTATATATTCCAGTTAGCCTGCATTTATTTAATAAAGAAGTCACTTCCTTGAAGCAGAGTGTCCCACTTAGAAAAGGAAATCAATAAGAATGATGACTATGTAAATCTCCCATTCTGTTTATTGTAGCCCATATGAGGAGCCTTTTCCCTTGACACTTCTCTTTGTGTGTATGATGCAGACTTCCTGAATTTACTGAAGATGAAAAGAAGAGGATTAAAGGCACCTTTGACTACTTTGGCTTGAATCATTATACCACCATATTGGCATCCAATTTAGACTATCCTGCCATTATTTCATCCTATGATGCTGATAGGTAAGAAGATCACTTCATACTGCATCAAAACCTGTGTACTCCTCTGATATTTCTATCACTGCCACATAATGACTTTCACAAGCCTAGCATCTCTTAGGATCTAATTGCTGGACTTTTGTGATGAGGATTTTGGTTGCCAAAAGAGTACTTGTCAGAAATGTTTTGCTGCAGTGTGAGACATCTGCTAAGAATTTTATAGTGCATAAGTGCAAATCTTCGATCTAATAGAAACCTTGCTGTAGTTTAGGTTTGGAAGAAATGCCCATATTGCAAGAAGCCTCAGAAGAATATGATGGTGGTTAAAAATATTATTTGTTACATCCCAGTTGTATCTAAATCTAAACTATCAGTAAGAATGTAAACAGATTACAGGACTCAAAGGGTTGCATGTGTTTATTTTTATTGTCCTGCAGGAGTCTCTGATAATGTGGCATTTTCAGGTATCTATAGCACTCCAAGTAGTATGTGAAAAACAGATTATCACCACAATGTATGTGTGGAAGGGTGGAGCTTGCTGTTGGCCAGCAGGGCAGCAATAAACATGTACATTTTACCAGACCACAGCCACACAGCCCGGAAAACCCACAACAAACAGCCTGGAAAACAGCCCACAACAAACAGCCCGGAAAACCCATAACAACCATGTACATTTTAGTTTGCTTTCACAGGCCCCTGTTGGGTACAGCCCATGACAGTAACACACCCCTTTCCAAATGTCCGAAACATAACAAGAATTGTTTATGCTAATGAAAGGATAATATGTAATGTAACAAGAACTATTATTTTAAGTATAGAATCATAGAGTTGGAAGAAACCCCAAGGGCCATCAAGTCCAGCCAGGGCAATCAAGTCCAACCAACTGCACATAAACCTTGAGGATGGGATGTGTGTAGTCATCAGAGATGTCAATGTGGGTATTTTGCATCTGGCCTTGTTCCCCCACCCCAATTTGTTTTTTACCTCTGGTCACAGAGTACCACGGCAGCTGAATATTTTTCCGACATTTGAATTTAGGCCTTTTTTCTAAACTTATGTCACATCCAGAGTGTCCCAATTATTTAGCAGGCCACCTTTGTGACATGCAGAATCTTTACACAGTTGTATGTATGCAACATACCAGAGTGTGTATAAGGATGTATGGAACAGAGTGCTAATCTAGGACTCGCAATAGACGAGGACTAAAATACAGTAATCTCCTAAGATTGTTAAATAATTTATTTTTATCAGTGCTAACAAGTGATTTGATTCACTTGTTTTATCTTCACAATTACATGCATCAGGTTATAATAGTGGTGAATTATATAGCCTCCCCACACCCTGGTCAAGCTTCTTGTAGAACAAGTTGCTCTTCTCAATTCCAACCCCAACACTGGTTCCTTTATTTCACTCACCTCTTGTCAAGAGAATGACTGTTTTGTTACATCCAGAGACACTCCATCTTAAATGTTGAGAGGCCTAACAAAGATCCTTTTTTCCTTTTCACCATTCTACATAGCTTAGAAGAAGGTGTTCGTATTTGGAGATCAGTGTACTTTTACTCTAAGGTCATCAGTCCAATTAGGTGGATCATCTTCATTATTTTCTTCCAGTTGTAACTGGTTTCTTGGTGCCTAATGGAATGACTTTCAGTTTGGGAAGCGGGGGAGGGGGGGGAAGTGAGCTTGTTTCAAGAATGTTCGGACCAATGGGTAACCTGATTGGTTCATTGATGATTATTTGATGTGACTAGCTAGGAGCATAAATTAGTTACTCAGTGTTACCAGTTCCCTTTTCTTCTCTGTATCATCTTGATGTTTTGCCTTTACTTTGTTTTGAAGAACTTTGCATGTGTACTGAGGACTTCTATTGTAGTTTCTTTGCAAGTACTCTTTCTAGTAAGTAAGCTATATTCGTCATTGTTTTATTGTGTACTTCAGATGCTATGATGTTGTGTTCGCTGTATGTTTTTTTAACTTCAATCATTCTTCTAATTTAAAAAATCTGTTTGGAGATGTAACTGCTGACTGGTATTCTTGACCTGTAGACAACTGATATAAAGAAGCAGTGTTGCAAATGCCCATGTATCGGTCAGTTTTGTCCCATCAGATAGAAATAGCAGCCATGTTCTGTTCTGTTTTCCAGGGGTGTTGCCTCAATAGCAGACCGCAGCTGGCTGGGCGGTGGCTCTTTTTGGTTGAAGGTGACCCCTTTTGGCTTCAGAAGGGTCTTGAAGTGGATCAAGGAAGAATACAATAATCCACCAATTTATGTGACAGAGAATGGGTTTTCGGAACGTGGAGATGGTGGCTTCAATGATACGCAGAGAACACATTATTTAAAGAGTTACATCAATGAAGCTTTAAAAGGTACAGGGTTTCTCTCCCATATTGCCATTGAAATGTGGAGTACTGTCAATTTGTACTAGTTTAGACTTTTTTGTTTGTTATTTAACTATTGAGTAAAAATTCATAGCATGTTGTAAACCTGCATTTTTGTATGTACTGTAGCACCCTGGCTCAACCTAAGCAACAACAGGTGCTGTGCAATATTGCATTCAGGAAGTTAGATGCGGCATGTTACGTCTTTCTTTAGTGCCATTTTGTGCCATCTTATCACAAACAAGGGCAAAGAGGCACATAACAATATTATGAAAGATGTCATGCCAAGGGGAGGCCCATCCACCAGCTGGTCCTAGACAACCTTCAGTTGTGGAGGGATGCCAACCAACTCTTTCACCCTCCCACCCACTCCTGGCTGACAGCTGTTGCCCTGTCACAGCATTAGGGTCTGCACTGGAAGGTGCCATGGCCCCAATGGGTGATCAGTGGGAAGCCTGTTCCCTCCTTCTGTCATTTCTACCAATTCCCTTGTTCTTATTACAGCCCCATGAAATATTATTTGTGGAGGTGAGAAGGTCTATAGCAGGGGTAGGGAACCTGCGGCTCTCCAGATGTTCAGGAACTGCAATTCCCATCAGCCTCTGTCAGCATGGCCAATTGGCCATGCTGGTAGGGGCTGATGGGAATTGTAGTTCCTGAACATCTGGAGAGCCGCAGGTTCCCTACCCCTGGTCTATAGGAACAGCATAAGGGATATAGTTGGAAACTATAGGAGGAAGTGGGAATCACTGGTAATTGCCATTCACTTTGAAGGAAACCTAACTGCCCCTAAATCTTCAGAATGTGTGGTTGGGTATACAGACCACTCGTGCACTGCAATAATTGCCATATTCAGGCTCCATGGTTATATTCACTAATATGATGTAGGCATACACTGTTTTTACAAAAAGGCTTAGCAGACCCACCCCATCCGTCAAGACCATAAATTGAGTACAGAAAAGAATTAGTTTTTAAGGGATAACCATGTGTATTCAAACATGTGATAGCAAACAGTTTGTGAATGAAACCAGCATCTAAAGTGTTACTCCCTCATGATTGTGGCAAGATATATATAACCACCAGGTATCACTGGACTCTTCGCTCCCAAGCCTACACTGTGAATCTTTTCAATTTTGTTTGTCCACACAGGAGTTGTACTCGATGGTGTGGATTTGCGAGGCTATACTGTGTGGAGTTTGATGGACAATTTTGAGTGGGCAATGGGCTATTCAGAAAGGTTTGGGCTGTATTACACCAACTTCACACACCCAGCTTTATCCAGGATTCCAAAGGAGTCTTCAAAATTTTACAGATCTGTCATTCAGTGCAATGGCTTTCCAGATCCAGCCACTGGGCCTCATTTGTGTCTGGAATCACAACCTGAAGGTAAGTTGCCAGTATGGACTAATAGTAAAAAGCACCTAAATGTTTTTGAAGCTGTAATCATCAGTTGTGCATGAAATGCAGTGAGCCAGCTTGTTCAAACTTCTGTTATGGAGGAAATTGTCTTATTATGTTAATGATCTGGTTGCAGAAAGGATGGTGGCATAAGCATGGAACTGGTACTTATTGGAGCGTTGCTCCCGTGGAGTTTTAATAGCTATCTGTGAATGTGATTTTTCACATTTTCCCCTACAGCAGAGGTAGTTAGAGGGGCTAGGGCAGGTTGAAATGGATACAACAGAAATGAGGGGAAAAAACTAGCAATGTGGCAACAGCTTTTCTTGACTTAATCCAATCTATCAAGTGCTTATGCACAAACTGTAAATATAAATGTGCCAGACCTTATAGAACAATGTTCTTTCAGATAGCATCCCTGCTGTTTGCTGCATGGCCCCTTATTCTGGAATGTTTCAAAACAGGCAAAACAACTGCAATAGCTTGATTCTGATTTTTCTTAAGATCTTTATTTGGTTATGGATTAATTAAATTCTGTTAATTAAAATCAGCTCTTCAGCACGATTTGCAGAGCCTCGGGTAATTTTGGCCATATGGGCATAGAAGAGACAACTACTGGTACTATATTTTTTTAAGCAAAGCTGTCTCCTCAAGAACATCTGCCATTAGGTGCAAGACTTAATTGTGAAGCTTTGAAAAAACACAAAGTTTAATAATTTATGTACGCTCAGCCATTCCCCACTGAAACAGAATTATATAAAAACACAAACGCACTCTTGCATTGGTTTATTCATTTTATATCAACTTGCATGAAAGATTTTTAACATAGATTGAAGCCACTGTTTTCAAAGTGAGGGAAAAGAGCTTCTCTAGCATGTAATGTGGTCTCACAAGTTTCTTACTGTTGATCTAGTGTGGTAGTAAGAACGTGCCCTCCTTCACCAAAGCAATGTAAGTATTGCTACAGTATGACAGAACTAAGTGTCAGTGCTGAATAATAGTGTGTTATCTTTGTCTAACGTGATCATTGAAGGCTCTTGAACAGTATGGCTGAGAAACAGGAAGATGTTGGGAAGACTTTCCCCCTCTGTATTTAGAGAATCCACTTGGACAAATACATTTCCTTTTCAGATGCTCTAATTAGTAGTTGGCTAATAATAAGTGTTTTCATGTAACTACCATTCCTTTTGCAGCTACCACCATTTCCACACCTACACGTACCACGCCTGCACATACTTTAGCTGTGGAGAAGGTGCACTTTTTGGGACTGGAGCTGGCTTTATCTGATGCAAAAGTAGCCCTTTACGTGCTGTTTGTCCTACTGCTATTGGCTACAGCAGGGCTTGTTCTGTTTTCATATGTATATAGAAGGATGACCACAAAAGTCCACAAAAGAACTGCTTTGGAGCTAAGTAAAATGTAAGCTATGTTATGATTTTAATGTATACTGTGAAATTTATCAATTTTAAACTGATCTAGAGCCACAGCTTCTAATCCAGCTGTGTAAGAGAACTTTTCCTCAATAAGCACATAAGCTGGATATTATATTAACAGGGTGATCAGGGGTTACTGGACATTGCTTTATACTACCTGAACAGCATAGCTCAAGTTCACTTCAAAAAAAATTGTGGGCAATGCAAAGAATTCAAAAGAGATGCTAAAATGATCTGCTAGTACTTGGAGCCCAGGGATTGAAACAGAGAAGACAACTTAGTGTATGGCTGAAATAGACAATTGTTTTGCTATTGACTAACAAGAGTAAGTGACCTCTGCACTAAGCATATGTATATTTCTGCTTGTAGTAGGCCTTGTACATGTGTTATGTCAATAAAGATAAATGTTGCTTATAGTAGCCAAATTTAACTGCTTCTAAATGCAAAATGAGGGGAGGCCAAGGGGAGTCAAACTGAGCCGTGAATCACAGTGGAACTTCCTGGCTACTTGCTGCCTCTGAATTAGAGGTGAAGAAATCGAAGTGATCTTGCTCAGCAATCCAGTCTGCCACCAAGGCAGCAAAGACTGAAGAAGCAAATTTACCTGTGCATTACAATGTTTTGTACAACAAACAGGTCCTACCTAATCTTCCAGATTCCACAGTGGACCCCTATTCTTATTTATCACTATCTTGGTTGTAAATTCGTGGTCATTATAAGTTCCCTGTCTTGGATGAGGCACCAGTTGAAACTTCCCATATTCCTTTCCATTTCAAACGGTATAACTTAGATTAGAAATAGTACACAACTGTGATAATGTAATGATGGCAGGAACCAGAAAATGTACCAAATAACTTTTTTTAAAGACGATCTTAAACTTTAGTGGAAAAACCTTTATTGAATGCTTACAGATTAAAAATCTATTAGAATTTGCTCGTAGTTGCATAAGCACTGAAGAAAATAATAAGTTATCCAATATGCTATCTGGTATGGTTTTCTGCTAGTCAATCTCACCAGTTAAAGTCTGGGATTCTGGTTTGTTCCGAGATCAATAGAGATAAAAAGTACCTCTGAGATGACAATAGGGCTTTTAAGTATCAAATTCTGAACACTAAAGGCAGATTAGGATTCTTCGACCCTTTGACAGTAGTTACATTCCCATATCAAGCTTTACACTTGAATCATCACCTTACATGTGCCATGACAGGAATAAGGTAGAGCTCAGGCAGCAGACCAGAGAAGCCCACTTTTGCAGCAGAAGGTGTAATGGAATTAAATCAAATGAGGGGAAAAAACTCAATGATTACTATGCCCAGTTTACTTGTAAAACTACATTTGTTGAGTCGAATTTCCATTCCAAGTATTGTTATCATCTTCACCATCATCTTGAGTTCTCAGTCTATAGATTTTGCCTTCTTTTTTGAATTCTTCACCCCGCTTTTCCAGTACTCGTTTCCTGACCCCTTGCCTAAACAAGAAAAATGCCGCCTCAGAACAATGTTCTACAGTAATACATCGAAGTACCATTCATTCAGCTATTCTTCCACGCTATATCCCCAAAGCAGAATTCATTATAGTTGTACTGGAAAGGTAACTGGTAAGATTTTACTCACATTGTCTGTGCTTTGCAATGTGGAACAAACTTCAAAAAAATACTACAACAAAAATGAACACGTGCTAGCCTCCACCAACAGAGACAGCCTAAAGAGTTATACAACAACTTTCAGATCCTTCCTGTAGCCCCATAAAGGGCAATTTACATTGAGTTTTAATCACAGTTAAAAGAAGATTTGGAAAAGAAAAAGATGCCAGACAGACAGCTCCATCTTTCTAATAGTTAACAAAGATTGTATTGTCCATGAAGGGCAGTTTTAGGACCTTCTTGGGGCTCTCTCACTTGTACTGCGATTTTAGAAGGTAAGAAGGAACAGATATTTTCTGAAGAGGAGAGTCCCATTACTTCTTCCCTTCTTTGTATTCCAACAATAATGAAAGAATACCCCAACTTCTCCAAATCCGGCGCTTATCACAGGACTTATGGGAAGGGTAGTACAAACAATGGCTGATTAGTAAGTGAAGCCACCATCCATGAATTACCTTGTACTAGCTTAGTCTCATGCAATATTTCACCAGTGCAAAATTGCACCAAATGTCAAAAGGTAGAAGGAAGCCTGTTCTCCCCTGAAAACATGAGTATCTTATGCCAACAGAGAAGCTCTGGAGTGTAAGAAATTTCACTAATTAATTTAAAACATTTATTAGCTGTCCATCTTCCTTGTCAAGCTCAAGGAGGCTTACAATAAAATAAAATGCACAAAACCAAAATTTAAAATCATACTTTACGATCTCAATCAAATGAAGTCCTAAATAAAAGTGTCCTTAGATGCCTCCTAAAAATCTAAAGTGAGGGTCCTAGTCACACCTCCCATGGGAGACAGTTCAATAACTGTGGGGCTGCCATTGAATTCCTTGTATTCCTATCAAACAAACTTCCCATGATGGGACAGGAAGGCCTCCCTCTGTCATTTTAACCCAAGCAGGAACATAAGGGAGAAGAAGATCCTTCAGATACCCCAGTCCCAAATCGTGTAGGGCATAGGTGTCAAACTCAGGCCCTCCAGGTGTTCATGCACTACGATTCCCATCAGCTCATGTCAGCAAGGCCAACTGGCCATGAAAGCAGGGCTGCTGGGAATTGTAGGCCATGAACATCTGGAGGGCCTGAGTTTGACACCTATGATGTAGGGCAGGGGTCTGCAACCTGCGGCTCTCCAGATGTTCATGAACTACAATTCCCATCAGCCCCTGCCAGCATGGCCACAGGTTGCAGACCACTGATGTAGGGTTTTAATGATCAAAACCAACACACTTGCTTGGTCTTGGGAGCAGTGTAACTGCTGTAATGTTGGGGTCACATGCTCCTGATAATAGGTCCCAACCAGCAGTCCAGCCTCAGCGTTCTGCGTTAACTGCAGCCTCTGAACACTCTTCAAGAGTAGCCCCAAGTACCGTGCTTGCAGAAGTCCAGTCTAGATGTAGCTAAGGCATGGATCAATGTGGCTGGATTTAACTGATCCAGGAATGGATGAGGCTGATGCACCAGCCAACGCTGGAGAAAAGCACTCCCGTTCACCTGGTTTTCTAAGGTGACTGCTGTGCTGAGCAGCACTCCCAAGTCATTAACCTGGCTTTTCAAGAGAAATGCAACTCGCTTCCAAGACAGGAAAGATCTGAAGTCCCTGACCTGCCTTTCTACTGAAATGGGCTAGCTAGTGTAAGACAGCATGCTAATAAATCCACAGGTACCTGCTTGACTCTGTAGTGTTAGATGAAGAAGCTGAGTGGTCCTGCTGATGAGACCTTTCTGAAGTCTGGGGAGGAGGAGGGCTGCTAAACAAGAAGTTGCTAATAAATCGCCAGACAGCTATCAACGGATAAAGGACTGTGCCAAGAAATTTCCAAAAATCTCCACCAGAAGACTGCATGGCTGCTGTAGCTGATTTTCCTGCCTATTTATGAGAATTTAAAAAAAATGAAACTGTAAAGAACTGTAAGAACTGTAAACAGAATGCAAGGCTCCAGAAGAAACTCAGGCAACAGTTTGTTCCTAGAGCACTTGCTGCACTATGATAATCTGTCCATGGTACAATTTATTTCAATATTTTTGGTCTTTATGGACAAGACGCACTTACCGGTAACAATACTACCGAAGCACTTGGGGCAAGTTCTAAGTCCAATAATTTTTTTCCATAATCTTCTTTGGTAAATTCTCTTCTGGGGAACATTGTAGCCAATGAGAAATTACCATATGTGTTGCCAACTGTCTGTAATGATACAACGGGTTAGTTAAATATATAGACACACTGAAATGGGAGAAAATGCTAGACTCCCCAAAATAATTCCAGTTTCATTTCACATTGAGTGGTTTTAAAGAGGGGAAAACATTTAATTTACATACAATTATCACTGATAACCACCTGCTGTTTCTGTTTTCTGAGCCTCCATCTCACCCAAAATAAAAAAATGGGAACTGTCACTTTAGGCTCCTGTGGAGAATCTGGGGGACACTGAAGAATCCTAATTAGTCACCAAGCCAATGCAAAAGCTGTACACCTGGTATAAATTTACTTAAACTGACATTCTCAGTATCAGATACCAGCTGTCTTCAGATAATATCTGATCAACGTCTTTCCGAGTAAGTGAGACTAAAGATCTGTCCCTAATAGACAAGCACTAACCAGGGGAGCGGGAGACATGGAAACTATCTCAGAGTGCTGCCCAAACCTACCTCACAGGATTGCTGTAAGGATAAAGGGAAGAGTGGAGGTGAACAGAACAATATATGACTACCACCCCCTCCCAGCTTCTTAGAGGCAGGGTAGGATGGCAATATACTAAATAAATACAATCCCCAAGATTTTCTTAAGCTTATAGGGCTGGAGCAGGCTTACTCTTGTCCTTCCTGGTCATTTACCACCCCCTTCCCAAACCAATCCCCAATTACTCTGAACATTCACCCTTTCCAAAGTTTATCCAGTCTTTATCCCGCCATTGTGGAGCGATCCCTCCTCCCACCTCCCCAGGAGTCACCCAGAATAGGTATCAACCCTTATTTTGCCTTTGGGTTGACACATTTTTGCTGGCTCCATTATTCACCCAGCCAAGCTAGACAGTTTACTATTTTAATAGATACAGTGATAAACACCTCTCTGTTCTAGAGGCTACCAGCTTTGCTGTATTAGTACAGTATACAATCATGACTCCAATGCTCATTTACCTGGGCAGCAAACTGTCGAGCCTCTTCTAAGTGAGCATCTACTGGGAAGTTATTAGTAATTGATGATCCATCGGGGAGGCGGAACTGAATTCTTGCTATAGTACTAGGGAAGATATTTCAGGTTCAGGATGACAATATTTTTAAGACGTATCAGTCCACTGTACAAGTTCTTAGTTCAAATACTAGGTGTGTTACTTAATAAAAGAATATCCTTTGTATTTGTTTCAAGGAAGAGCCACAAGAATTGTGTGGCCCTAGTAATGTATAATGCCACAATGTATAAAGCAAACATTCTCTGCCAAGAAAGCTAAGAGAAGATAGAGGAGACTATAGAGGCAGCTGATTACATGGCATGAGCATGGGATGGGAAGGATTAGCAGTGGGTAGAAAGCAAAGAATGCAGTCCTATAGTAGAACTACCGTGTTTCCCCGAATATAAGACAGTGTCTTATATTAATTTTTGCTCCCGAAGATGTGCTATGTCTTATTTTCAGGGGATGTCTTATTTTTCCTGTGTTCTGTTCGTCGGGCATGCTTCCAAACAAAAACTTTGCTGTGTCTTACTTTTGGGGGATGCATTATATTTCGCACTTCAGCAAAACCTCTACTATGTCTTATTTTTCGGGGATGTCTTATATTAGGGGAAACAGGGTAGGGAGGCTTTGTGGGACTGGATAGGTAGAAAAACAATTTACCTTCTCTCTGCCTGCAGCGCCTCCTTCCTGGCTTCCCTTTCGGCCCGCTGTGCTTGGAGAGCTGCAGCTTTTGCAGCTTCTATTTCTTCCTGTGCCTTTGCATAGCGAGAAGCTCTTTCGGCACGATCCTTCATACAAATACAAATATATTAAGGCGCAGGTTACAATGGCTCTGCTGGGGCCAATCTGCCTAATACAGTTTCACTGAGGAGAATGATCAAGGGCAAAAATTATCACCAATTTTATATTAAGCATAACAGTAATTCAAAATTCAGCTCAATGCAGTACGTTTCTCATTAATGCACTCCTCTCATACGAAGAGGAACCATTAGATCTCATATTTTCCCCTATTATAAACACCCTCGTCCGTCACCCTGTGAAAGCATCTGTTGAAATATTCACTCCTTTTTTCCTGTCACAATATGATTTCATGCTGTTATCTAGAGATGTGTGCCAATAAGTTTTGCAGATATTTTGAAAGACTGCTGAAATAATGTTCTATGTATTTTTTGTACGGAACCATTCACAAACACACTCACACAATCAGATGGATGTCAGCCACAAAAGGACTAAGCATATAACTCATTAGAACAAACATAAACCATATACACACAAATGGACAAAAAAACCCCATCAGCCACCTATTTCTGAGGAAGTACACTTAAGATATTCTAGTACATCAGTGATCCTTCCAAGGATTTACTACATTTCACCTGATCCACAGTGGAACTCTTACCAACGCAATCTGCTGTTTGATACGCTCCCTAGCAGCTCTGTCTTCGGCTTTTTCCCTGTTCTTTTCTTCCAATATTCGTTTTGTCCTCTCTTCTTCTTGTTTTCTTTTGTATTCCAACATATCTTTTCCCGTTTTTCTTCTATCAATTTCTTTCTTAATTTCTTTCTAAATAAAAAGACACCTTTTCTAAGCACTAAACAAACACTGAGTTGCAACCTTTCACCAAAGGCGGTGAATTCCTCAGAGGGGCTCTCTCTGAGGGGCAAGAGGTTCTTCTGCCAGAGGAATGCACCGTAGAACGGTAGGATTTATTTTTATTACTTCATTTCCAGTTTATCTTTCTCATAAAGACTCAAGGTAGAATACATTCTTTTACAAACAATAAAAATATTGACCTTTCAACAAATAAGACAGTGTCTGCTTCAAAAACAATCCTCCTAAAAAGTTCAATTCCTCATATTCTGTAGAATTAAATTTATAAGGAAACTTTCCTGAGCTCTATAGTAAAACAACATGGAAGGTCCTTGTTACTATGCTAGCCCAGAACGTAAGTTGTCAGACCTCAATGAAAAATTCACCTCACCAGCTTTATCACACTCCATTTCATAAACAGGATTTACTATCTCACCAGGCAGAGACAGAAGAAGACTAGAAATAATAACATCTAAGAATCGGGAGGTCTCCACTGCTGAGGTGATCTCAGCTCATTCCTGTGCTGGTTCACCCTTTGTCCTCATGGGCTGCATTCATTACCATCCATTAAGTATGGCTGCTTCACCAAACTCTGCAGCTTGGCATTTTGAAGCAATGGGAAAGGGGCTGAGAGGAGGCTCTTTTGACTAGACTACATGTAAGGGCAGTCTGAGTTTAACCAATATCCAATAGTGTATAGCGGAAAGTTCCAAAACACAAAGATATATCCCGCTAATACACAAGCCTCAATATAAAGTGCACAGTGCGTTTATTGAACTAATGTGATTTCCATTAAGAAACCATTAAGAATGAAGAGGTTGGGGGATAAGCAAAGGGCTAACACCCCCAACCAATGGTGGGATCCAAAAAATTTAGTAACAGGTTCCCATGGTGGTGGGATTCAAACAGTGGCGTAGCGCCAATGGGGCTGGGCAGGGCACAACGGGGGCGTGGCCGGGCATTCAGGGGGTGGGGCATTCCTGGTGGGGCTGTGGCAAGGATGCATCCACTGCGCCGGTCCTTCGGCGGGAAACGAATGCACGCAGGCTGCCACGCACGCCGGTGCACCTCCTGCTAGACTGCTTCAAGTTCTGCGCGCTACTGCTGAGAAGCGGAGGAGGGGTGTAACTAAGGCAAAAATCACATGGCAAAATCACCAATTAGTAACCCCCTCTCGGCACACACAAATAATTAGTAACCTACTCTCGGGAACCTGTGAGAACCTGCTGGATCCCACCTCTGCCCCCAACCTCTTCACTCTTAATGGTTTCTTGTATGTTTGTATATTTAATTGTATGTCTAAATTGTATGTTATGAGAAAGAGTTGTATGTTTGGCAATAAATATTTGTTATGTATTAGAATTAGGCAATAGTAAATAGTGGTAGTCTGTTAGGTATAGTGATAAGTGGATGTTTAGAAATCACATTAGCACAGCAAACACACAGTGCACTTTATATTGAGGCTTGTGTATTTGCAGTTTGAGTTTAACCTCTGACTATCCAAAAGTGTAAACAAACATAATTTTAAATTTGCTTTAAATAAGATTCTTGCTCCAGAAAAAGCTCTCAGACAATGGGCCCGAAGTTAACCTACCTGTTCTTCTTCTTTCTTTTTCTCTTCTCGTTTTTCTTCAAGTATTTTTGTAACTCTGGAGATAAACAAGATACACACATAAACCAAGGGAGAATTCTATAGTATGAAATGCCACATAAAAGAGTCTTTACACTTAATCTTTCAGAAACACAAAACAAATTCTATTTAAGAAAACTATCTAAAAATAAAGCAGTTTCACTTCTGAAATTTTGGGCAGAACAAATTTATGATGTTTTTAATTGCGGAATGTCAAGTTGACATTTATGTTTATAAAATCGCTTATAATTTATTCTTGCTTATATATGTAACACAGGAAGAGTTTCTGAAAGAAGGAGTAGAAGGTATGTGCTGGAGAGCTTTCTTTACAGAAATGCAAGAATCAATAAACTATGATTCTTAACACAATAGAGTTCTAAACCTTTTCCAATAGCAGTATTCCTGGATTATTGGAAGTTTTAATTTAAACGCTTAAATGCAGGTAAGCATCAACACACGCACTGACCTATCCCAAAACGTCTACATCTGTAAATCTTACTGAAGCAGTCTAAAAACAGTTTTAGAACATTATCAGTACTATGAATATTTACAGGTTCAGAATCCCCACCCATCTACAACATATGGATTATTTAAAATGGCAAGTGCAGTGTTAATTTGTGGTTATATATTAAATTTGTGTTAATACAGAGTAAAGAGAAGCGACGTATACTTCCTCCCCGCCCAAGACTGTAATCTAATACATAAGATTAGAACAGCACTACATGCAGAAGACTTGATTTGATGGTATAGCAGAGCTCAGGAACAACTAGCCAGTGGCAGATAGCAGAGTACACAACAGGAGTCTACTGAAATCCATAAAAGGTCTGCCAAAGCAATGGGGTTAGAAGACAAAACAAAAATTGGCTTGGTGGATAACAGAGGACTTCTAACGTATCATAGTTCCATGCCTGAGCTGAACAATCCAGATGACAAACCACTTTTCAGCTGTCTTTCTTCTCTGCCAGTGAGTGGATTTTGTTATGCATGCTTTTGTTTTCTCCTCTCCTGTCCCTGTTTCCTTCCTTCCTTCCTTCCTTCCTTCCTTCCTTCCTTCCTTCCTTCCTTCCTTCCTTCCTTCCTCCCTCCCTCCCTCCATCAATGGCTACATTCTTTTATATTGAGACTTCCTCTCTTAAATACTTTTTGTGTGTGTTAAAGATCCTAATATCTCAGCTAGCAAATTATTCTTTACTTCTTCCTTGCCTTCTTTGCTTATCCAGTGCTAAACTTCCTGCAAGTGTACTTGACAAGTGCAAGTGCAACCTCTTTTTGCTGGCTGCTGCTTATGTGTAGAATGCCCTTTTCCTGTGATCTTTTAATATAAAACTTTCATTCCCATCTTACTCACTGTGCAACACCTCAAGTTTTTTCCCATTCTTGCCTCATGCCTTAGACAGGAATCTCTTTCATTTTTGTTACGTGCAGTAGATGATGTAATTCAGGTGATCTCAAAATGTCAGATGACTAAGGTCCATTATACTGCTGAGAGTTGTCACAAAGTCTCATCTTTTCTTACCCTTTTCACTCTTCCTCAGCTCTTCTTGTCCTAGTTCAGGGTCAAGAAGAGCTGGTGCCAAAAGAACTGAAAAGTATCAAGTGGCACTTTCAAACACCCATACTTTTTTCTTAGCAATGTTTTGATCGTATGATAGCAATTGTATTTGTACAAATGAACCAACATTCCATGAATTCCATGAATTTTTTTCCAAATTCGACATTTTATAGAAAACCGTGAAATCTGCAAAACAAATAAATAAAAATCCCCAAACAAACCTTTCTACTCTGACAGTGAGGTCATCTGTAGTCTGTGATTCTGCTCTTCTGTCATTTTCCTCAGGAAGCTCATCTGTTTGGACCAAATTCATTTCAGCTTAAGATAGTACAGAAATCAGATGGAGAGGAAGAGGGATAAGGAGAGAGAAAAACGTTAAGTATTGAACATTTACTACAATAAAGGAGAAAAGTGATTACTGTATAAAACTTCTGAACGGTAAAAATTCAGCTATAGAAACAAGGAAACAATAATCCAAACTGCATCACTATTTAGAAACAAGTGGGCGAGAATGTGATTAATCTTGAGGCCATCATTGCACACTGCTGCCAATGTGAATGATTCCAATTTGGATATCAAGTCCTGGACGTTTTAAAAGAAAAAATTAAGCAGTTAGGGCCAAACTACATACTATGTTTTTTAAGGAGTTGTCTGGCTTTTTCAAATCTGACTCACTTTTCCAGCAGTTGCAGTGCTACTGTGGAGAACTGTTCTTTAAAGTATCACAAGGCCCAATTCCACTTAAAAGCATGACATCGAAGGAGGAGGGGCCTGTGCTCCACCTTACACTACGAAAAACATAACATGTAATGGGGCCCAGAGCTTACATTGCCACAAATGTCCATACATAATTAATGCATCTACCATATTCATCATGATGTCACTTTTCGCTCTATCGTGCTCCCAGTCCTCTAAGAGGAGGAGATGCAGCTCTATAGTAATCTTTCCAGAGCCAGCATGATTTAGTGGTTAAGAACAGCCGCTTCTGATCTGCAGGACTGAGTCTGATTTCCCACACCTTTACATCAAGCCTATGGGGTGACCTTGAGATAGTCACAGTTCTTTCAGAACTCTCTCTGCCCCATACCTCGCAGGGTGTCTGTAGTGGGGAGAGGGAGGGAAGGTATTTGTAAGTCACTGAGATTCCTTAAAGATAGAGAAAATCAGGGTATAAAAATCCAGCTCTTCTCCTCCTTCTCTAGATGAGGAAGGAGCATGGTGAGGCCAGGCAAAAGTATGAAGGAAGGGTGCAAATAAGTGAAAGCAACATGAGGCAAAAGGAGGACTTGAGAATGGTGTGTTCCAAGGAACTGAACAGTTGGACTAGTGGTGCTGTAACACCCTTTAGATTATTTATACACTTTAAGAAAGTTGAAGTATTTTAAAAGCAGCTTTATCTACTGCTGTTACTTACAAGACGGAAAC
Organism: Sphaerodactylus townsendi; assembly: GCF_021028975.2. Taxonomy (NCBI): domain Eukaryota; kingdom Metazoa; phylum Chordata; class Lepidosauria; order Squamata; family Sphaerodactylidae; genus Sphaerodactylus; species Sphaerodactylus townsendi. Next base: position 51,080,994 of record NC_059426.1, read on the forward strand.
ACGTGCAGGCTTTCAGGCTGTGCTTCAATGGGATCGGATGTTTGCGATCCAGAATCATCTGTGACGTTACAGAGAGAGGATGAATATGGAGCAGGACTTTCTAGTGCTTCATTTTTTAACATGTGTATCTAAGGGAAAAATAAGTATGCACAGAAGATTCGTAATTCAGAAACATCGTTTTTGATTCTTTTTTTTTGGTGAAAAATGCAATGACAGCTAACTTTTCAAGAAAATTGATATCTGATTCTATCTTCTCTCCAAACAGTAAAATTCAGGCCAAATTAAATGAGACGCTGGAGATTCAGGATTGGAACTGCTGTATATTTAGAGGGCTATTAATGGCAGTAGTTGAACTAGAAAGAAGATGAGAGATCATTCTATTTTCAGGAACAATGCAAAAGGGTTAGGCGGAAGTGGGGAGTCACATTGGGTAAATTGTGTGTGTGTAGTAATTCCACTCCCATGGATGGCTCTGCTATTAATAATAATTTAAAGAATTAGGAGATCCAAACATGAGTTGCCGGGGTCTCATCTAGATGTGTCAATAAACTGTAGCCAGCAGGGCTTTCATTTAGCTAAGTCACTCTAAAGGGCAAATGCCATAAGAATGCACTTCTGCAGTTTTTAGCATTTGGAAACAAATGTCCTTCCATGGCTTCCCTAAATATATTTGCCAAGGTTGCTAAAATGCAAAATTTCAAAAATGTACTCAGGAAAATCTTCTCAAGTGTTAATTGTCTCTTGATACTTAGCAAAAGAAACCTGTCCCCCAAGAAAATTTTCTGGCAGTTAGTGTTAGGGGCTACCATCTTCCCTTTAAATTACCAAATTTCCTTTAATTATAATATTAGTATTTTGCCCAGATTATGTTGAATGGTCATAAAAGTCGTTAGATGTAGGCACTGGAGATAATGCAGCACACATTAGGTGAACTGAAATTCCAGACTAGCATTTATAACTAATAAGGAGTTCTTATCCCACTAATGACACATCTATTCCCATTGAACTAAAGAGACTTGGAGACGAAATAAAAACCAAACTCATCTGCTAAACCACAGACCAAGACTAATATTTTACACTTCTGGCACAAGTCCATTCCCCCATGTTGTTACATGTCAATTGCTTTCCACAACAGTTAAACCTCAACAAATAAACTAATAATAAAATATTATTTTTAAAATACCCACAAATAAAATCACCATATCTAACTACCACTAAAAATAAATTCTGAGTGCCACTGAAATCCAATCCATCTGGATGACTGCAAGGTTTGGCAAAGTTTCAGTGCTACTGAGATCATTTTTACTACACAGTCCTCTGCCATTACCTCAAAGATGACTTAGTAAGTGATAATCTACAGAGCAACCTTGAAAGGTGACCATAACAGCAGCTGTCATATTCAAAGCTTACCCAAAAGTCTATAAAAATGTATTCTGAACTCTGAGTTCCACAAGGACATAACCACTGTTCCCAAGGAATCCCCATAAACCTATCTGTTAATGCCGCTAAAAAGGGAACATTTTAAAATGGGCTAATAAAAGCAACCTGAGACAGAACAGTACAAAGGTACAATAAGTATTCATGAATAAAATGAAAACAGTCAAAAAGCCCAGGTATACAGGGAACAAAACCACCTAGCATTGGTTACAAGAAGCCGCCAATCCAAGTTTTCATGTCTTCCTAATAACTGAAATATAAAGCTCTATTTAACTCCCAAAATTGATGAAAAAGTCAATGAAAAAGTGAGTTCAGCCATTTAAACCTGTAACTAAGCAAAACATCCATAACATTAAAAATACTTTCTTACAGCAAGCCAGGTCATAGAGGTTTCAACAATCCAAGAGGAACAATTGTTCTAAATTGTACAAATTAAACATAAAAACAGAATTAAAAAAATACTTCACTATATTGTAAAAGCAGATCTGTCACCATTTGTTACCTCTTTGACTTTATTAATTCTTGTAATAAGTTCCTCTGCAGAAACACTGCCAGCAATCACTTCCAAAGGGATTCCATTCTCTCCTATAAAGAAACTGGATGGGACACATACTACAGGATCTATGTGGTAATAGTTAAGGACGATATATATATATATTGTATTTGTAATACTATACAAAAGTAAACTGGAATAGAACCAAATACCATTATCTATCTATTTCTCAAGTGTGAGCAGATCTGCAGACATCTACAGAAAATAGATTTTTTGCCACACTTGGAGGATTTCCCCCCCATGTTTGCAAAAAGGTCTTAAAAGTTTATATATATGTTTAATCCCCCAACACCCCAATAACTTTATCTGCTCATGAGCAGATTACTCATTTGCACAGCCGACATGGTGGCTCCTGGGAGCTCCACAAACTACCAGGGGCCTTGCTGCCAATGTTAATGGCTCCTAGGGACCCTGCTGGATATAATAGGCCCTGCTGCCCACACAGCAGCTTGAGAGAGCCCTGCCACCAGTGCTGCAGCTGAAGAGATCAAGGTAAGGAGGAAAGAAGAGAGATGAGCGAGTGTTGTGAGAGAAGGGTAAGGGGGAAGAGAGGGTGGTAAATTATCAGAGAAGGGGAGTGGGGAGAAATAAGAGGGAAGACTGACAAAAAGGGAAAGAGGAGGTAGAAGATTAGCCAATGGGGGAATGGAGAGGGTGTGGCAAAACCAGGAGAAGGAAATAAATATGCTGTGGATGTGATGTTTCAGCGGAGTCTGCCTATATAAGGACAACTCCCCTTTCTTTGCAAATAAAGCTACTTACAATCTCTTCAGTTGGCTTGATATTTGGTAAAGGAATATTGGGCACCACAATAGTGAGATGTGAAACCAAAACTAAACACAGACAGTTTTATTCTTCACTTTTTTGTGTGAAAGTCTGACTTATTTGAAGAAAGTCACAGGGTTGGATCCCATCAGCTTCTCTGCTGGGGCAACAGTACCCAACTCTCCTTCTCACTGAAGTCCCCATACAAAGTGGCTTTTTGTTCAGACAGGTTACCTTGAAGTTGGGAAATACTTACTTTGCATAGCCTTTACTGGCATAAACAAACAAAAAAACACAGCAACTGTGGTGATATTAAAACACACAAAAGAACGTCAAATAAATATGAACAGTTACAAACTCCTAATTATTTCCATGAGAAAACTTAGGTTGAAAATGAGGATATAAATTGACATATTTGACTCTAATTTTGGCAAATCTAGTACAGTGTAGTAACTGATGAGCCAATGTTTCAACTTGATTGTTATCACAACTGCATAGCCTCTTAAGATTTTTCTAGGTTATTGAACCTACCATTTAACAGGGCAGATAGCATGTCGTTAAATTTAGCAGTTGTGAAAGCTCTCCTTGAACGGGGATTGGTTAAAGGGTATAAATAGTGGGCCATACGTCCCTGTTCAAATGAAATTAGAAATTGCGTGGGAGAGCAAATGCATTTAGCTGCTAGAGATAAATTAGCAAATTCCTGATTCAAGAGCTGACATTTTAGTAATTTGTATGGCTCTGAATAGGAGAGAGGGTAAAGTGGTTCAAGGGTTAGTCCAATAGATACAATGTTCTTTTCAATCATAAAAACACAGGGATTAGCCTTGTGTTCGAAAGTATTAAGGAAACAAGAAAAGAATCGAGTTGTTGGTAGTAAACATGCAGCCAAATTCTAAAGGTCCTAAGCCAGGCTCTAAGTTCCATGGAATTTTGACCCAGTTCCAAGCATAAGGCTGCATGAGGGACACAATTCGATAATCCCATAATTTTGTGAAAAAAAATTAGATTGGAGGGAGTTCAGTGAATGGTTAACAGCCTATATCCATTTGTAAATAGAAATATGATATCTATAAAAGTAATTTCATAGTGGCTTTGAATACAGCTAAAAGCACATTAACTGAATTCCAATATAGTTATTCCACATATACTACTAGAAAAACTTCTGAGACATTTATAGAACACATTAAATTAAAATGGCATGCTTTAAAAAGTTTTGTTTACTGAAAACATACAGTCTTGAATTCTAATTGACCTGAACTGAAAGATTTTATACAAAATCCACGTAACAGGTTAATATCAATGCTGCTTCTTGTGGGTACCTTCCAATATGGATCATCTCTCTTGCACTCTCAGTTTTGATGGGAACCCAGTCACACCAAAAATATGACTGGAAATGCAGAAAGGAAAGGGGATTGTCAAAATTAAAGGGGAAGGAACAGAAATGACAGTCAAAACCTTCTGTTGAAAATACCTGAGATTGAACAAGACAATCGGCAAAATCCTACCATTTGTTATCCCAGCATAAGGTAGCATGCCAAAGACAGCACAACAGCATGGCTGCATTAGTTCATTTTTATATCTTACATTTCTGGACCAGGTTATTAGTGATCATTCCTACTATTAAAAGGCTTATTTGAAAAACTCTATTCAAAGGATACAGATCTGTGAGAACTGCAGGCAGGATTCACTGTGTAAAAAAGAATTCCAGTTTAGCAAATGAGTAACATTCCAAAAAGTAATTAAATTATGTCACGAAAAATCCTCCTTAGTTCACAAGGAATTACTTTTTGTTTCTATTAACCACTGCACTTGATTTATGCCATACTTTTGAGATCTCCAAGATTTAAAGCAACATCTATTATATATAACAAAGTGCTTCTTTTTCAAAGGGAACAGTAAAATAAAACTGGATTATATAAATCTTCATCTTCCATAGCACATATCCTACCAAATCATATTATAATACTACTAAGTAAAAATGTTAATCAAAGGGAGGAACAATACATTTCATTAGAGGACCACACTATATCTCTATGTGTAGCTTAAATGTAGGAAAAGGGGCATCAAAAGGAAAGAAGTATTGGGGGAACACTTAAACTGCTCTAGCAGTTGCTCTGGTTTAAATTGCTGTCCAGCAGCTTTCCTTTTGGGCTGAGGAGAAGGCAGCCCTATAAGACATGACCTGAATGGATGGGAGGCATAATTTGGATTGGAGAAATGTTGAGTGAGCAAAGGATTAAGCACTTTGCTTTTGTTTCTCTGATCTCAGTTATCTTCTCCTGATACAGCTTTTTGTAGAATAAAAGGGCTGTGTGGCTGCAACTGCTTGCTGTTTGTAATGTGTAGCTGGGGCACAAGTCTTTACATTCCACTGTTATACTATTTTAAGAACATATAAAATAGCTTCAGGCCACAGTACATTCAGGCCAGCACAGTCTGTGAAGTCTTCAAGCAGAAGCAAGATGAAGACTTGTCAGGGATGCTTTAGGCAGATCCTGCACTGAGCAGAGGGAGAGTTTGACTAGAGACAGCCTACACTCTACGACTCTACAACTCTAGTCGATGATTTTAGGACCAGCAGTGACTCTCCATGATCTCAGGTAGCAAAGAGATCCTTTAACTCACAGGTGTCAAACTCCTGGCCCTCCAGATGTTATGGACTACAGTTCCCATCATCCCCTGCCGGCATCATGCTGGCAGGGGATGATGGGAGCTGTAGACCATAACATCTGGAGGGCCAGGAGTTTGACACCTATGCTTTAACTGGACATGGACATGGACACAGGGACCTTCTCCTGCAAGCAGTTGCTGAGCCATGGCCCCTACCACTTTGGATGGCACTTATACAATAAAAGGGATGGACAGGAATACATTTATTGTGATTTTGTTTTCCTTGCTTTCGCACAAGTTTTTAAAGTTCTCCACAACAACTATGTCTTGAATCCAGAATGGTATTTTAAAGAGTGAATTATCACTGAGAAACAGAAGCAGCAGAAATTGCCAAACCTCTGGGTGTCAATTTTAATAGCCACAAAGCCATCTGCTGCCGCCTCAGTCACTTTCTCATCCTCCCAGCTGGCAGCCATCTCTGTGGACTGTTCATCATCCCCTGTAGAAAAATAACAAGGTTTTTTTTTCCAGATATGTTAATCTAGATTAATTACTGTTTAAAGTTAAACATAGTTCTGCCCCCTCCCCCCCATCATTTTCTAAACAGCACAATTTGAGTTCCGGAAAAACAACCTTCAGCTTGCTTGGGTATAATTTTCTTTTTTGAAAAATTTATTCAATATTAAAAATACTTACTAATTTATTATAAGGGATCATAACTGTATGGCAGAATGCATTTTAAATGTTAAAAAGTGTTGTGCTTCCATATGAACAAACAGGAGCTTTTTCTGAATTCCACAGATGTATTCTACCATAAATATTTGCTGAATTAGAATTTAAGAGTACATTTAGTTGTCTTAACCAGGACTTGAACTGACAAAGTTACAACTGGTTTGAATAGTCATAATGCTTATAGTTTTGAGTTTTGCTTAGAAAGGGCAACAAAGTGTACTCTTTTTTTTTGCATTTCACAGCCTTTTAACTCCATTGTTTACCATTTTTCCTTATATTTCCATGTGTGCTGCTACATCTGCTGACTGATGAAACAGGCTCACTGCAAAAGATTATGCTACAACAGACTTGTTAAAGAGACACAAGATTCTTTTTTTTCACTGCACAACATACTAATATGACTACCCCTCTGGCAATAATTGCTTAATTTGTATCACTGCATCAGTAGGCTTGTGTGTGTGTAAAGTGCCATCAAGTCACAACTTATGGAGACCTAGAAGGGTTTTCAAGGCAAGAGAGTAACAGAGGTGGTTTGCCATCATCTTCCTCTACATAACAACAATGGTTGTAACCATGGTCAACCCTGCTTAGCTCCTAAAATCTGATGAAATCAGTCTGGGCCATCCAGGTCAGAGACAGTAAGACTTCATCCAGAGTTTTATTTTCAACTCCAGTGATGAGAGTTGGAAGAAATGGTATCTCTGAGCATATGCAGATTACCTCCCTCACGCCAGTGACTAACACAACTCAGAAATAGGTAGCCCCTGTGCTTAGGCAGAATATTCCGATATAAGGACTGAGTCCCAAACCTTTTCCTTCAAGAAAATCCCCTTCCTGATTTTCTTCCTATGTACATTTTTGCCAATTTCCAACCATTTATTGTGAGATAAACAACTGACGAGATCAGATGAAATGACCATTTTGTTTCCCTCCCAAAATCCTTGGACTGTATTTCTTACCCTCGTTATAATTTATTTTTGAAAGAATGAAAAGTGGCTCTAGAACTTTCTCCTCTTAGGATACTGTCACCCACCCAGCCTGTTGCCACAGAACAAAAAAGTCATTTAGTGCACTTTTATTCCATCCTTCCTTCAAACAATTCAGCAGGGCATACAATTTTCTCCCTTCCTCACTGATACCCTCAAAGCCTGCTGAGAGAGCATGACTGACATGCAGAAACACAATCAGCTTCACAGCAAGACAGTTTGAACCCTGGACCAGTCAAGCATGATTTTTACCTTTTCTTTTTTCTTCTCTCTTCCTCTCTGTTGCAAGCATTTATGTGCACACACATACCCATCTCCCTCTGTTTTTGCTTCATCATTGCCTCGACAATCTAGGTTATCTCTTTACTGTCTCAGACTGTGACCAAAGGTTACCCAAAGCACCTGACTGTGTCCATCCATGCACAGACTGACATTTCTCACAGGGATACAGTTAGCAGGATGGGGAAAGAGAAGAATGTGTGTGACGGACACACATATCACCTCTAACAGAACCTCAAACCTCTGTCAACAAGGAAAGGGCAGAGCTTGACTGGTGACAACCTGCTCCATATGACAGGAGAGAAGGGGGCAAGTGGGCAAAAGCAGATCCCCCACTGCTCCTTGGGGTTCCCTTGATGAGGACAGTGGGGTGGGTTTGGAGTTTTATCTGTATCAACCTTCAGCATTCCACAAACAGAAAGGCAGCCTAGAAATTTCCTAAGTAAATATGAGTGAAGGGAAAATGTTGGAAGCACAATGACAAAAAATACATAAATATAAAAATTTAACTTTTCTTCAGGACTTTTGTCCAACTGATTTGACCCTAACTATTTCAGACAGCCATCAACAGCTAACAAAATATCCTTAAAATGCCAACTACCAGTTTCATAAATACGTGAAATTACTTAGAGAAAGCACAACATACCAAACTGTTTGCATTATGAAGATGAGCGCTTTAAAATAAATGCTAGCCATGGTTCAGCAGCCAAAGTGGGGGTTAGTGGTGAATTTTTTCAGTTATTCTATCTCCGATTGCTGCTTACATTCCAACAAAGTCTTTCACCATTAAAAAAAGAAAGTATCCATTATTTGTTTATTAAAATGCTGTCCTTGTAAATGCAGGGTTTTTTTCTTCAAAAAACCAAACAATAAAGTAATGCATTTTGACAATAGAAAATTATTTTTAGTAGCACTTTCACTGGTAATTCCCCATTAAAAGATTTTAAAAGCAATTAAAATATGCATATGTATGCACATTTTAATGGAAAAGCTATAGTCTCTAATATAAACACAACTGCAACATACATGCAAAAACCACCACATAAGCACTTGCAAATTTTAAAGATATATGAATTAGGTAAGTACAGGCTACCATTTTGTTTCTGTTTTCAGCTATAACATCATGGCTTCCAGTAAGTTAGGCGGTTTCTGCATGGGCTGAAAGCAACGGCTTCAGCCTGGTAAAACACCGTTTTGGTGGGGACCCTTCGCACAGGCGCCACTGCCAAATTGATGCAGCAGCGCTCTGTTCCTGCCAAAACGGTGTTTTCAAAACTCACTTGGGGAGCGAGTTTTCCTGCAAACGCCGGCTTCCATCCGCTGCCATGCGAACGGCAGCGGGTGGAAGCTGGAGTTTTCCCCTCCCCTCCCCCAATCGCCTCCTTACCTTCTGGTGGCAGCCGTCTCTCTGTCGTCGCTCTGAGGAGGGAAGGGGCCACGCTCCGGTGCTTCAGCCGTCGCTCTGGCCATGGGGGCGTGTCCCCTTCCCTCCTCAGAGCGACGACAGAGCGATGGCTGCCAGCAGAAGGTAAGGAGGCGTTTGGGGCCGGGGAAGGGAATACGCGGCTGTACGGAGCTTGCTCCAACAGCTGCACATCCCATGGGGCCGTTTGTGCGAATGGCCCCAGAGCCTGCATCGGCATGATTAATGCCGATGCAGGCTCTCTCCCTTGGCTGTGCAGAAACAGCCTTAGAAACAAGGGCAGGAACTGAGGCACTTTAATTATCAGTGGCTCTTCTAACAAACAAATGAAGTTGTATGGAAAAGCATCTGAATGTTCATTCCATTCTAAAGAAGAAGAGTTTGGATTTATACCCCACTTTTTCCTCCTGAAGGAGATTCAAGGTGGCTTACAAGCTTCTTTCCCTTCCTATCCCCACAATAGACACTTGTGAGGTAGGTAGGGCTGAGAGAGTTCTTGAAAAAACTGCGACGAGCCCAAGGTCACCCAGCAAGAATGTAGGAGTGTGGGAACACATCTCATTCGCCAAATAAGCCTCAGGTGGAGGACTGGGGAATCAAACCTGGTTTCTCCAGATTAGACTCCACCTGCTCTTAACCACTACACCACTCTGGTAGTACAATTGTCAGTGGCTAATGTCCTCATTCACATAACATCTCAAATGAAAGTTCTTCAGTTACTGATTTAGCAGGGTTTCAGCTCCCTGAGAATCTAGTCTGTCAACAGAACTATATTCTAAACCAGGGGTAGGGAACCTTTAACACTCAAAGAGCCATTTGGACCCATTTTCCATGGGAAAAGAAAACACTTGGAGCCGCACATAATTTTTGACATTTAAAATAGAGATAACACTGTATATATTGGGTTTTTTTACCTTTTACTCCGCTCATTCTGAGAAGCACATGGATGCGTCCGCCCTGCTGCCTGCAGGGCGGGCAAGGATGGGGCCAGCGGCTCGGCCCACCCCGCTCCAACGGGGCAGGCGAGAGGGGAAGCCCATGGCACGGCCGGCTGCGGGCAGTTGGTGCGCCCGCCCTGCTGCCTGTAGGGCGGGCAAGGATGGGGCCAGCGGCTCGGCTCGTGGAGCCGCAGTTCAAGAGCAGAAGAGCCACATGCGGCTCTCGAGCCGCAGGTTCCCTACCCCTGTTCTAAACACAGTATAGCTACCAGTATGTTGTCAGGAGGGAAAATATTACAATCGATCAATGTAAGACACGCAATAGAGCAACTTAACTAGTTCTGAGTACCCAGTAATACTTGAACTTGCATTTTTCTGACAACAGCCCATGCAAATGGGAGTTTGAAAAGTTCTCATTTGTTGGAGATCTGTCACTTACATTCCCTGAGAACTTCTAGTATCTGGATGCGGTCTTCTCTGGATAGCAGCCTCCATTTAAAAACAAAAACTAAATGATGATGCACATCCCTGCGCATCATCAGCAATGGAATAATCCTCACATACTGGAAAACTATGTAAAATGGGAAAAGTGTCACTTCAGAATATCTACTAAATTACTATCACCCCATCTTTCATTAATGAACTAAAGATCAGGACAATCCTTTGAAGCAGCTCTGTACAGAACTGTGTTATTAAGCAGCCATTCAGGAAATTATAAATCACACTAGAACATTTACCAGGTTTGGGGAATTTATTTGCTGCTTTGTTCCTCCTTCTCCCCCTCTTATTTTGTTTCTGACACTGCAATCCAGTGAAGAGGGACTGATGAAATGAAGCTTTATTTATTTATTTTTAAAAAGGAAGAATACAATGTCTACAAAAATTATTTTAAAAACCTATAGCTTGAATACAGACAAGTAGAAACAGAAAAAATAACTTTTCAGCACACTGTCTTGTGTTCCACAAACCAGAACTGTAAAATCAAAGAGTGCAATGAAATGTAATATTGTTTACCCATTAGTTTGACTGAATGTATTACAAATAACTCTGGAGCTCTAGAGAGAAAAATAATTGCTACGCATCCTGGAGACATTTGCAGAAACTTACAAGCAGTGTGTTAGAATAAGATGCCTTTTCAAGTAATTGTCAATAGTTTAAATGGTACATCTGAACAGTGCTTAAAAACAGCTCTGTGGTATTGAAAGAGGGAGGCATAGAAAACAGCTGGGCTGAGCACAGTGCCACCAGAGTGACAATCTGCACAGTCCAGAATTACTTCCCAAGAGGGAACAGAGAGAGAAAAATAAAGAGCTCAAGTGTGTAGGTTTCCCACAGCAGCGGTCATCATGCAATCTAAAGTGCAAAAGACAGAGAACACATATCTTATACAAGTTGGACTGGCTGAATTTTTCAGGTCAGTTTGCAAAGTGATGTATAATTAGCTGTTTGAAACTGATAGATTTCAAATCCTATCACCGCTTTAAGTTGGAACCATCAATCCTACTATTTCTTTTCAAAATAAACTGTTCATCACCTTCAAATCAAAATTTAAATATCTTACAAATAACGAAACCCATGCAGCAGGATTATAATACTTCAAAGAAAACACTGATTGGGTCAGATGCCATCCTTGTGCTTGTATTGTCCCCAAACACTTATTTTTAAAAGTCCATTGCTCAAGGAACTTGTCCACGTATGTACTACTGCCACATAAATATTCTCTATAGTCGTGTTAATTTGGTCAGATATGCAGTCCTCTATACCAGTGGTGGCGAACCTATGGCACGGGTGCCAGAGGTGGCACTCAGAGCCCTCTCTGTGGGCACGCGTGCAGAATTTGTCATGTGGGGGAGCAGAAAATCGCCCACCACACACACACCTAGGCTGGCCTTGCTTCTGAGTAAACCCTCCTAGGGTCATGATTCACCTGTTCGAAGCGTTGCACGGTTGCTTCACCAAGCTTATTCCCAAGTAACGTGTGCCTCAGAGCAAACCATTTTTTCTAAACTAAAACCTCAGTATTGAGGTTGAATTGCCATGTTGGCACTTTGTGATAAATAAGTGGGTTTTGGGTTACAATTTGGGCACTCGGTCTCGAAAAGGTTCGCCATCACTGCTCTATACTCTACGCAACCATTCTGAAGTTGTGAGGCTATCTATGTTTCTAATTTGCAGTACATATTTGTGCAGTGATTAATAAGTTTAACATTGGGATAGGCGGGGAAGCAAAAATGGTTCTAGAGAAAAGCCCAGCTTCCAGCATGCTCCTAGCCCCTCCCTTCAAAAGCAAGGGAAAAGAACAAATGATTATATTTTTGCTGCCACAGTAAGCTGGATGCCCTGTCCCAGCCTGATGTGGGGGGAGGGGTTGAGTTGTTGCGAGCAAGATGCCTGCGCTGGATCTGTGTGGGATAGTGCGAGTTGCCACAACTTCCTTGTGTAACCAGTCTTTGCACTTGTGGCACCAGCAGCTTACCTGCCCCGCACAGGGCTGGGGTGTGCAGCTTGCTTGTGGTGGCGCCCTACGCAGGTCTGCTTTAGGAGACACTATTGCCAACGGATTGCTAACTGGAATCTTATATCTACACTTGAATTTAGACAAGGTACAGGACAAATAATTATGAAAGAAGTCTTCTATGCTTTGGTTGAAAATCAAAAATCTTTTTATTACTCTTTGCCAAATCCAACATCCTCCTCCTCTGGATATTTCTTCTCCCAGGAGTTGTTGCCATTTTAATCTACTTCTTAAACACATGTGCTTGTAACTATCAAACACAAACGCTTGATTTAAGACCAGCGCACATATATCCAAAATATTTCCTGGTATCCATTCACATACAGTATTTCAAAATGTATTTTATTGTTTCCGATTTCTTCTAGACATTCACGTTTTCTCACAAAAGGTTTCTATAGTATCATTTGTACTCGATAGCCATGTCATAGTACGCACGATTCCAAAGGCTTCCAGTGTTCACTTGGAGGATGACTGCATACTTTTCAGTATATTTTAGATTCTTTAGTGAGTTGTGTTGAAGTCTGAAGACCTTCAACTCCAGCATTGAAATGCTACAGATAATCCGATTCCTCTCAATTATTTATTACATTCTATCTCTCCCCTTTTCTCTAAGGAGCTCTTTAACATATCCAAAACAGTCAATTTCAAGCTGTGAACCAAGCAATTTTCTTGACATGTGAAGCAAGATGTCTTCCAACTATAGTAGACATACCATCACTGCCAATGCTCAGTACGCACTAGGGACGCTACTCACTTCAAAATTCCTCAGAACACACTAGATCAGTAACAGCAGTAATTTTCTGTTGTATATTTTCTAGCCACGCGATTTCTAGGAATGTACTTTAACAGTTTTCTAAGCATACAAGACTATTTTATTGTCCCTGGTTACCTTGTAAATTAAATTAATACAGAAGAACATGGCGATTTCAACATATTTTAAGTGTCGGGAAACAATCGGGGTGAGGATATCCCCCTCTGGATGCAGTCTTCCACCCAGATAAATACCCTCTCTGGGGCACTTCTACTGGCGGAGGGGCAAATTCACCAGCACCTGACCACTGCAGTGCCCCGCAACCCCCAGCTGTGATGCCTGGCCTCATGCCAGCACTTGCTCGCCACCCTGGGCTACGCTGGCATTCTGGGCTTAAGCCTGAGGAGAAAACCTCACTAGGTTTTAAGCCATAACTCCACCATATTACATAGTATTGTTGCAAGGATAAACTGGAAAAGGATCAAACAACTTATACAATTCTGAGCTCTTTACAGAAACCGTGAAACAAAATGTAATAAATAAATACATGGAAATGTCTAGTTAAACAACCTCCTTTCTTAGAAGTGATAATTTTGAAGAAAGCTCAACATCACAAATTAATGTTTTACAAATTACCAATTTCAGAAGTCTTCCTATCATACAGCATGCTATGAAAGCTGCCGTCATTAGCTCAGTTATTCACATAATACTACACAGAAACAAAATACTCATAGAGTGGTAGTTCAGTGTAGTACAAAATGTCCAGGAATATCTGGGAAGATGCTTAAATAGCTGTTTGTAGCACCCATAGCCAGATGGAAAAGTAATAACCTAACCTCCGACTACGTAGTTAAGTCTGAAATTATCATGCTTCGACAAAAGCATAAATACCTAGGAATGAAGTAAAATGGGGGTTAACAGCAAATCAAAGATTATACAAAATATCCACCCAAGTGATTATGGTACCAAATTCTTAAGCATCCATCAAATAGCTTCACCTGTATCAACTTCTGGCGCAGCATAAATTCTACCAGCTTGCTTTTTAAGCCAGAACAGAATTCAACAGAATGATCATACAGTACAGCATAAACAGTAAATGCATGACCAAAAAGAAGAATTGTGTACCAGTTACAATAAATAAATAAACACTATCTGTACCTTTTGAGTACTTTTCTGACCGCTGTACAACAAAAAGTATACAACCTATTAAGTGGTGGGATTCAAACAGTTTAACAACTGGTTCCAGCGTTGGGATTCAAATAATTTAACAACTGGTTGTTTACAAGCACCATTTTAACAACCAGTTCCGCCGAAGTGGTACGAACCTGCTGAATTCCACCACTGAACCTATTGCACATTAGCAGAAAAGATTGTTTACATTTCCTAACAGTATTGGATTAAGTCTGCAAAGTGTGTAACATAATTGATAACCTTTATAAGAACAAAGCAAATGGCAGTCACACATAAAAAGGGTCCACGTTCTAATCACCTAGTGCAAACAAAATTAAGCAAAGCATTTATTTCATGACCTTTTTAGCACACCAAAGGATATTTTATAAAATACAAACAAGCTCTATAGACTTATGTAGCAATTACTGTAGCAGACTAATACTCAAACTCAAACACAAGGAATACAGTCCAGCTAATGCAAGAATGTTATTGCCTTGTTGGTTTCAATGACAGAGTTAAGAACAAGTTTATCTGCCTTCAGCAGAAATCAACAGGGCTTTTATGATGTGCTGATTGAAGGTCTGATTATAGCAGTTGGACTGTATCCTGCAAAGTATTTCTATTGACAGAACAATTTCAGCTCATGGTATGCAACTTCCTTTCCTCCTCCTTCCTGCTGCAGCCCAAAATGCCCCTGCAATGGATTCCCCCATCTCCCAGGAGGCTGTGCTGCAGCAGAAAGGGGGAGACAGAGAAATGGTTCTAGCATCACAACTATTATGTGAAAGTAAGACTCACTGATATTAATCAGTATACTACTATTTAGAATTTATAGATTTGTAACCTACGTGGAGCTCATTATTATGAACTGCTTATATAAACATAGAATTTTAAAGAGGGCTAACACCCTTCTAAGACAAAAGGTCTAAGAATACAATCTATACCCACTGACAATAGCTTAAAAAGAAAAGACCTAACAGTGACTGCATACTTGTAATGCCTAGGTTTTATAGTTTCTTGGCATCTCATCTCCCATTTTCAAGTTCCTTCACCTTCTATCACTATCTTCACGTATCATAAGCTTGTGGGTATAGACTATGTCCAAAATGGCTCTCTGTACAGCATATTTATATAAGCATGTAATAAATATTACTACTATTGAAATGGGAATTTAGGAAAACAGAACTGTGCATAGGTAACAGGCCCAGTAAGCAAACTGTAATACATCCTACAGACCAGCATGACCACATACTTGAGATTCTTCCATGGTGAAAGATTTTTTTTTTTTTGGGGGGGGGGGGGTTGAGGATTGTGGGACACAGACAAAAACAGAAAAAGCCACTAAGGACAACATCCGTCATTCTCTATTAACCATAGAAGCTCAGCTTTCTAGATAGCTGGTTTTATTGTGAGATGAGTCTCCAAGGTATCATACAGGAAACCACGTTTAGGGATAGTGTGGCCTAGCAGGAGTCTGATTCACATTGATCCCTACAACTTACTCACACAGAAGTCTCTTTAATACTCCTTCTTCTTCCAAACCACCACATGACTGGGCGGATTGCAAGATCAGCATAGCAGAGTCCAAGAAACAAGCAGGGATTGCTTTTTCCACAGACACCTCCTGCATTTGCCATTTTGTTATAGCACCAAATGAGACATACCACAAATCAGGCTATCTGGATAGATGTCATTTAAAACACAGTAAGAGTTCCTAGAATATCAGTTTGTTCCTTCAAGCTACTTTTGAGCAACATGCACTAACCTCCACTTTAATTTACACAGTTAAACAAACACAGCAAAGGCTTTTCATTTCTTCCCTGGGACGCAATAGTTCCTCCCACATGCAGGTCACGAAATATGAACAGTTTAGTGCCAAAACAGAACATCCAGCTCCAAGGCTATTTACACAATGGCTACACATATGGAAAAAACAACAAGAGAAAGTGGATTTGGAATATAATGTAGTCAAGGTAAAGAAACTGATTAGTCCTGAGTGTAGAAGGTGCTACAGCACTATTATTCCAGAGCAGTAGCTACATTAGCCCCTAACGCTGTAAAGACTAACCAGTTTAGGCCACAATAACTTTGTCAAGGTAACACAAGTGCTATTATAGCTATTAAAGCCCCCTTCAACAGTCCAACCAACTCATATTCCTTTTCTGGCAGTGAAATCCTAAGCACATATAATAAGAAACAATTTTACTAGAATTCAATAAGACTTGCTCCCTAATAAGTATGCTTAAACTTCAGTGCCTAATGGGGGAAGGCACGGTGGACAACGACAGCTGAACTAATGGATTCCGCACAGCATATTGACTTGCAATCGTTATAAATGAATTCGTTTTCCTTTCATGAAAAAAGGAAAACGAGTTCATTTATAACGTCTGCAACTCGTTATAAATGTGCAGTGTGGAGTCCACACTAGTGAACAAGGAACTTGCTTTAAGCACGGATTCTTAAGAATAATATTGCCATGTAGGTGAGACTGTAGCTAAACGCAATTCAACTGAAAATATTGCAGGAAGGACAACTAGTCTGAAGCCTGGAGAAAAACACCTACCAGACCAGACGATATTGGACCCATGTAAAGCAGCTTGCTACCTTTATATAATGTCACGGGAGCACCAGGAATCCATTACAAGAAAGGGAGACTTTTGTTTTTAGTTGTGGGAAGGGAGGAAGAGGAACTACAACAGTACTACGCCACCATTAAGCGAACATGGAGGGGCCCCGTACCTGTCACAAACACCACGAACACCGCGCCGCTCTGCTTCGAAGCAGCAATGGCGGCAGGGATGGTGCCAGGGAACCACAGCATGGCGGCAAGAGGAAAAGAGACCAGCAGCGGACGCTCGCCCCCAAATGCCGCTCCGCCGCAGGTCGCCCCTCCACGGCCCAGCAGCCCGTTTCGCTAGGCGCGCATGCGCGTCACAAACGTCACCCCCGCTTTGGTTGCGATGACTCGGACTTCGACATTCCCCGGGCCCCTCTCCCGTGGCTCGCCTTGTCCTGGAGCACTGCGCATGCGCCCGTAATGCAAACAGGGCGTGGTGTTGCGTGCGTTCGGATAGAGTTTTTTTCTGTCGATGGGGTGGGTGAAGCGCTACGATAAGGTAAACCTAGCTGCGATTCCCGAACGTACTTTCTTCGGCCATCTGCTGACGTTTAGCGATCGCAGATTCGTGCTGGTGGAAGAGAACCGAATTCGGGGAAGCAGATCAGAGTCTGACATTTATTTCTTTAACAAATGTGGTCTCATTACGCCGATTCAGTATTGTAATCGGCTTTGCTTTAGGGCAGGGCGGCGTACACCATCGCTAAACAGTTCCCCATGAAACTCAACTTCTGTGGCTTAAGCAGATTTTTTTTGGCTGTCAGGTTACACGTGGTGGGATTTAGCAGATACAATGTCAGAAAAAAAATCTCTGCATGGAGATCTCTCAGAACGTCTACAGATTTCTAGATTTCAGAGGCTAGTTCCCCTGGAGAAAGAGGCTGCTTTGAAGGGCAGATTCTATGGCATACCTCCCCTCCTTAAACCCCACTTTCCCCTGGCTGCAGCCCCAAATCTTTAAGACCTCCCCTTAAAAAAATCCAAAAACAAAAGCAAGTACTTTTTATTTCCTGAAACGAGACGAACAGTACAACCCTTCGTATTTATGGTATCAGCATTTTTGCAAGTGAGGGTAGTTTGCTCATTGAAAAATTCTTAAGAGATTCAGGGGTGGAGTCTTGAGGAGCGACCTCAGCACGATCTAATGCCATAGGCTCCATCACCTAAAGCAGCCATTTCCTGCATGGGAACTGATCTCTCTCATCTGGAAATTAGTTGCAATTCTGGGAGCTCTCCAGTCCCACCTGGAGGCTGTCAACCCTAATCCACTTTTGAGAGGAAAAACCTTTCTGCAGCTACTGAATTTCCCTAACTCTACAATCCTTTCCACTTCTAATAAGCCTCAGAGGATTTACTTCTTCACAAATAAGTGGAAGATGAAACAGCATGTTTAAATTGATCTTTCTGTAATTCTGAATGTTAACAAGCAGATATTAAAAACTAAACTGGCTAGATGAAAGCACAATGAGCTTGGGCTAATGGGTTCTATCTTAGCAGCATTCTAAAAATTCTGTGAATCTTGCAGGGGGAGACTGGCTTAAATGCCTTGTAATTACGATGCACCGATTAAACTATTGTTTCAATTCCCCACTATAATGACAAGATAAATCTACTATAACAAGAGACCAGGGCCCCTTTCTTTTGAAAGATCAAACCACAATACACCATGTTTACAGAACTTTATTACCAAGGATTATAAATAAGAACATTAATATAAACAGTAATCGTCTGACACCTTAAAGATGAATGTAAATTTTTTTTAGAAAAAGTTTTTCTGTTGAAATAGAATTGTCTTTAAGATGTCACGAACTCTATTTCCACAGCAAAGATGGCTAACCATCTGAAATGAGAACATTTACTATGATCATGTCCATCAATATACCTTTACCAACACAAGATTAGCCAATTCAAAAACTTGACTGAAAAATTCTGCATCCCAGTTTCACTGGTATAATAGTTAATGGATGTTCTTGTTTGATTGGATGGTTTATATGATCACTGCATTTAATAATTTTCGCTCTCACTTTAGCAGAAAAATTAGACCACCTACAAACAAGAATATACTTTAGGAGAACTTCCCACATGCAGAAAAGTAGGAGTTTGTAAACTAAACCCCAACACAACCCAATATAACCTGAATATTGCCCAGGAGACAAAGAATGATTAAAACAGTTGCATCAGCTAGAGGGATATGCAGAGAAGGAAGAGGATTTGCCACTTAAAGTTTATAATATTCTGGAGGAGGTTTTGGTGGGAAGTCATCTAAATTATTCCTCCTTTCCTGTTTCCTCTCAAGACATTCACTCATAATGTGTTGCTTTGATTTACCTTGATCTTCCTGTGAGCTTCCCATAGGGATATTTGCATGATTCCTAAGCAGTTGGACACCCATCCAAGCTTACAGGGCTAATATGTATAATACTGTCATCTATATCTGAAATTGTACAGTTTATCCAATGGTATTTAAAAAGAATAGAATATGCCAAAAAATGTGCAATGGTATACTTATCAAATGCATTGCCTAGTGGAATTAGATCTACACACATAGCATTTCAGTGCATGGAAAAACAAAGAATGAGCGCACTGATCCTACCTCCTGCATATAACTAAGCAGGTCTTTCCATATGTACTTGCCTGAATGTGGACACAGCATCTCCATTCCAGTGACAGTTTATAATCAGGAGGTAATAGGGTGGATCCTCCCCTGTTCTTACCACTGTACTGAAAAAAGTGTATTCAA
Source organism: Sphaerodactylus townsendi (assembly GCF_021028975.2). NCBI lineage: Eukaryota > Metazoa > Chordata > Lepidosauria > Squamata > Sphaerodactylidae > Sphaerodactylus > Sphaerodactylus townsendi. The sequence goes on from NC_059426.1 coordinate 51,100,513, forward strand.
TCATTAAAATATTTATACCCCACTTTTTATTTTGGCTCAAAGGTTTGAGGTCTTCTAACTTGAGTGGCTGTTCTGTTGGATGAAGGCTGACCCAGCCCAATGCTTCTGATCATGGGGGCAGGATATACGTGCATAAAATGTGTTCAGGCAAACAGAACAGCATGGGGAACAAATTATGAGAAGCAAGACGGACTACAGTAAGATATTAAGGCTGCTGACGTTAAACCACCTTAAAAGTTTGAATTCTGGTTTAGTTGTATTTGTTAATCTTGCTAGCAATTGAGTTTTTAGTTTTATTGTTGGTATTCTTTTAATCTATGTTGCTGCCAATATTGGATTCCATTATGTGGGAATCCAATACAGTTCAATAAGTGTTTCAAATAAACAAACTTGTAAACAAAAACCAATTAGCACACTCTTAAGGTCTTGCATTGCAGAAAGTATAACAAAATACAGCTTTTATGAAAATTTAATAAGCATTCCCATCACAGAAGTCAGTGACCAAACTCAAACTGATGTTTAATATCATGATGTCTACTTAAGCATCTTCCCTGTGCAACAATCAAGTATGTCCATCTAGTTTTCAGTTCACGCTTTCTCATTTTTTAAAAAGTACACTGGTCAAACTTGTACTTGTAAACATTTATTTTTTTTTCTGAACTGAAGAAAGGCTTGCATCAGCACACATTGTACAGCCTTGCAAATTATACAGAAATTGAAAAAAAGGTGTCTCCTTTATATGTGCAATGAATCATTTGATGTCCAGTGATCCTCTACAAATGATGAAAAAACATTTAAACCACTTTTAAGAAGTTTCCAGCACTTATCAAATGCGATTACTCTTACGGTAAAAAAAAAAAAGAAAGAAAAAGATACATATTGATGGGAACACAATTAAAGTGCAAACTTTTTGCCATTTGGGGAGTCACATTTAATTTCACCACTGCTTACTGAAAGTAAATGGGCTCTAATTAAAATTTGGTACACTGTTCAGTTTTCCTTGTTAGTATATATCCTGTTGGGGCAGAAAAAAAGCTGCTCAAGACTAGAATTTATTGGCAGTTACCATTCACACTTCCTAAGTAAACTTTGAAAGGGAAGGACTGGAGAAGGTTTTCAGTAGTTATTGTTGGATTCCATTATATTCGAAGACAAATAGAGGGGAAGAGAAATATGCCACATTTCTTGCCTTCTGTGTATTAGGCTCAAAATGCAGCGGGATTCCTTTTGAACTCTTCTCTCTTTCCCTCCCCTCCCAGATCCCTGCCCTTAAACCGATAGAAGTGTGCTGGTGGTGTGCAAAGGGATTACAAAATACTGGTAAGAATGTGGATATTCCTTATGAACAAAAGTTTGCTGTACAACAGAGCTTTGGATCTGATACAAGAATTCGGAAATATAAAACAAACGACTACAAAAGGGGCATTTGAACAGCAATCTTTGGAGAAAGCTGCTTGTCCATTTCATGTCACAGCAGGGCTCTTCTTCTTTTTTTTGGGAAGCTGCTGCTGATTTAACTGCAACCCTCCCCCACCCCCATCTTCTACCTGGATCACTGGGTTTATATTCTTCAAGGACCGTGACATCCAAGGAGTCTTTATGAAGACAACAAAAAACCCATAAACATTAAGCCAATCAAGTCGAGGAGATAAGGGCATGGAAGTTATAAAGGCTGAATGTTCAATGGCCGTGGCTGCTACTGAGAACTAGCCCTTTCCAGAATGTGGAAATCGTAGTGCTTCTTGCTTGTTCTCAGCCTAAACTTGTTCAGTGAGTTACTTTGTTTCTTCAATGCATTCTGGGCTGCTGACATGGTTGGAAATGTTGCTAGAACCGTGTATGCAGATGCCAAGTCACTAAGTTTGGAAGGTTCAGCATTCACATTACTGTCTCCACTGCCACAGTAGCGATGGTGGTGGTGCTGCTGCACTTGTAGGGATTGTGGATCCCGTAACCACCGAATCTTGGCACCAACTTTAAGAAGTTCCCCAAATAACTTTTCTGCTTCTGCCCGAGTTATTCCTTCTGGCAGTTCAGTGATTTCCAAGACTTTTCCTACAACTGAAGACAAATGGAATATTAAAGAAACCTTTATATTTATTTATTTTATTAAATTTATTAAATGATATCATGCCCTCTTCCCAACCAAGGTCAAGCTCAGGGCAGCTTACAAAAATTTAAAACATCAATAATAAAAAAAATAAAACAGTATAAAATTGAACCTAACTAAAACCTCAACACTGAATTCATTGATGGCGAATAAAAAGTATTTACTCTTAATAATCCATAACATATATCTCCCTATCTTGGCAGTTCTGCATTACCCGAGAATTGGGGAGAGCAGCGAAAAGGGAGGAGGATACAATATTTGTCATTAATAGACAAGTTGATGGATGGTAGGTGGCAGGTCAGCAAGTTGGAATAGGGGACAACAGGTTGCCTGAACCAAGGGCCAGGTGGAGCATCTCTGTCTTGCAGGCCCTGTGGAACTGTTTAAGTTCCACAGGGCCCTGGTGTCAGCCAACAGAGAGTTCCACCAGGCTGGAGCCAGGGCCAAAAAAGCACTGGCTCTGGCTGAGGCCAACCTAATGTCCTTGGGGCCAGGGACCACCAGAAGATTGCTGTCAGAGGATTGAAGCGTCCTCCACAGGCAACATGTGGAAATGCAGTTCCGAAGATACAAGGGCCCTAGACTTCTCAAAGCCTTAAAAGTCAGCACTAGAACCTTGAACATGATCCGCAATTCAACTGGTAACCAGTACAGCTAGTGCAACACAGGTGTAACGTGCTTCCTCACCGTTGTACCAGTGAGCAGTCTCGTCACCATATTCTGGGCCAGTTTTAGCTTCCGAATCAGTCTCAAGGGCAGGCTCACATTTAGCTAGTTATAGTAATTCAGCTTGAAGGTGACAGTTGTGTGGATCACTGTGACTAGGTCTGAATGGGAGGGGTAAGGAGCCAACTGGTTGGCCTGCTAAAGATGGAAAAAGGCCACTCTTGCTGGGTGTGTAAGACCTGGGCCTCTATAGACAAGGATGACTCTAGAGTCACACCTAGGCTTTTGATGGATGAGGCAGGTTGTAATGCCTCCCCATCAAATCCTGGCAGTTGGAATCCCTCCATCAGCTGCTCCCAACCCAGCCTTAGGACTTCCATTTTTGATATATTCAGCCCCAGCCTATTCTTTCTCAACCATCCAGCCACAGCATCCCAACACTGAGCCAGATCATCTGGGGTAGCAGCTGACTGGCCTTCCATCAACAGAAAAAGCTGGCTGTTATCGCATATTGATGGCAACCCAGCCCAAAGCTCTGAACAAGCTGTCTTAGGGGCTGCATATAGACCAGGAGTCTGCAACCTGCGGCTTTCCAGATGCTCATGGACTACACTCCCCATCAGCCGCTGCCAGCATGGCCAATTGGCCATGCTGGTGGGGGCTGATGGGAATTGTAGTCCATGAACATCTGGAGAGCCGCAGGTTGCAGACCCCTGATATAGATGTTAAACAACATTGGGGAGAGGATCGCCCCTTGCGGCATCCCACAAACAAGTGGATGCCGCCAGGACATCCCCCCAATATGTCCCCTGCTGACCCCGTCCTGAAAAAATGAGACCAACCATTTCAAGGCTGTACCCCAAAATTCCCGCAGCAATGAGGCAGTGGGTCAAGCGATCGTAGTCTACCGTGTCATATCTTACTGAATGAGGCCCATGGTACCACAAACTTTATTTAGAAACACCTAAACAGTTTATTTAGAAACACCCACCTATGCATTCTTGTGTTTGCGTGGCGGTCAGTGATTGCCTCTGTTTCTTGGCCTATGCCTTTTCTGATTTAATTATACCATCCAACTTTCATGTAAGTCAGTGACAATAACCATGGGGCAGCTACTTACAAAATGCAGTACATGTAATGACATAACACATGGCCATAAAACTCCCTCAATCACAGAGAAACTAAATTTAAAACTTCTGGAATTCCGTTTGGCCCCAGGCTACTGATAATCAGACACCAAGTTTAAGCAGCTATCAACGGGGCAGTATTAAAATCAAAGTATTGAAAATGGAATATGCAAAAGTTACAGCCACGTATACTAATCGACACAAAGATGCTACTGAGGTGAGATTCCAACTATGGCTGAGCACCAATAATTTTTAATCAGTAATTTCAGGTTTCGGTTTTAAAAACCTGGACATTTTCCAATAAAGCCAAATACAGCCAAAACCCATCGGCTTTATTTGGCTTTCTGCCAAACTTGTTTTGGTTTTAAAAACAGAAACATTTCAGTTCTCCTCAGTGTGGCTTTTCAAATCCATGTATACTTAAGAAGCTGCACCAGGGAGAACTGCAACTGAATGCTGGGCTGGGCTGAGCCAAGCACAGCATTCACTTCTCTCTCCTGGGTTCTCTTGGTAGATAATCTGATGCGTGTCTTTTCAGGTTTTGGGGTGATTAGGGTGTAACAGAATAGCAGGCAACACTCTTAGATCCAAGCTCTTGTACTCGGACTGCCACCATGAATTAGGATTTTAAAAAAGTCTAGAGGGTACTTTTAACAACTATAAGATTAGTTTATTCTATATCCGCATAGTACACTTAAAGCTGCAGAATCCATGACAAGTGCTACACAATGAATCACACACCTGGTTCTCCTGCACCAAGATCTGCTGAAGCAGCCTTCTTAGCCGGTTTCCTTCCTCGGTTCCCATGTCTGCTTCCAGGCTGACACTACATACAGAGGAGAAAAAGAGTCAAGGCTGAAACTTGCCTCTTCTCCCTCTCTCCCATATAAGCCTGCCAAGCTGCTGCATCCCTTTATTGGAGAGAACATGCAGAACAATGTGAATCTTCTCAAGGGGTATACTGCTAGGGTCCCTTGCAGAGAAATCAGTAGCTGGAGGGATAGTCTACAACAGACATTTCAAAGAAATTCATTCGCTGTATTGGAGCATGGTAACTGGGATTCAGATGACTTACTGTTAACGCTCCTCCCTTAAGAGGAAAAATGTATATGGTAGTCCTAGGGCAGGGGAAGCCTTTTCATCCTAGTCATCACTCCCCAACAAACCTTGGACTGAGTGGCTCAGAAAGCACACAATCATGTCAGGCAACTCAAGTAGTGCTATAGTTTTTCAAGGCTCTAGCACAATGCTATGTTTGCAGTATTAGCTACAATGGTGTACTGTTTTGTACACTCTGTGCTTAGTGTCTAAAGGCCTATTTTGAGTTTTGTAGTTGCTCATGCAGCACTCAGACACCACAAATCTATCTTGCACAAGAAAAAGAAAGAAAACACTGAGTTGGATCCAGCAATTTCTGAAGAGGGGGTGGGTGAAGCCTTTTCACTCATTTGCCCCCTTCCAGCTGCAGACAAACTCCCCACTCATTTTATTCCTGAAGGCTCCTGTCCCTCAAAAGCAGCATTTCAGTGAGTGTTTTGGGTTGCAGGTGAAAAATCCATGCCTCCATGTCTCTCAGCAGAAATTATGGCTAGATCCAAGCCATTAACTGAACTGTTTGGAAATAGTTTTTTCAAACAAGAAATTCCTTACTCTCTTCGATGCATGGCTAATAGAACAATGTGGAAATTATTTCCTTCTTATGGGGTCATATCCTTAAAAATGCTTTCATCAACATACCAAATGATTCAGAGGAAAAGCAACTTATTTCTAACATTACATTCATTGCCTCATAAACACAGGGGTGTCTTTCCTATGGTGGACGTTTCCCCCACCTGTGGACCAGCTATGTGTCCATGTAGCAGAGACTGAGGATTGTACTGTAGTGGCTGACCAAGCAATGGGTATCTGGTGTCACCTGAAAACACAGAAAGATGAAAGACATTTATTTTCAGAAATACATTTTCATGAAAGACATTTATTTTCAGAAAGACAAGACATTTATTTTCAGATATACAAGCACATACAATCTTCTGTATATATACAATAAGAACCAAGACAGTGATTCCAAACCAAAGCACTACAACTGTCAACCCAATTACATATCATCTAAAAAGGTGCTTTCATCACACTGACAAGACAAACCTGAATACATTTCTACACTACAATACTTCAATGAAGGTACATTTTAGAGAATCCTGAAAGGAAGCTTTTTGTGTGTGTGAAGCCAGATAATTGATTAGGTAACAAAGAGAAGTTGCAATAAGCAAATGCCATTTTCATACTTTGTTTTGCATTGATTTCAAAAACAATGACCAAAGACTATTCCTCTTTACAACACAACCTAATAACACCTTAAAAAACCTAATTCAAGATTCACCAGTACTGTTAAAGACCCAGTTTAAAATTTTTATGGATGAAGCCTAAAGGTTGATTGCTGCCAACAGAGAACTTTCACTGCCTCCTTCCTCCAGCAGACCTTCCTTTTTGCTTCTCATACCATTCCCAGAGGTCTCAATTCCCATCCTCACCCCCAAGTGATTTCAGTGACCTCAGGGGTCCACAGCAGGAGGGGGAGGTAGGAATGTTCCTTCTGGGTGACAACAGTGCCTTTAATTGCCAGGAAACATCCTATGCATCCAACCATATATTTCGTTCAGCATAAACTGTCAACTTCTGTCATATTCACGTTTATTTGCTAACTATGGTTATAAAAAGCAAGCGGGAGTGCCATTTCCACAAAACTGGGCAGAGGGGGCCAATCCATCAAAAGCACCTGTGTTTTTCAAGGGCCCCTCATCTTTGCTCATTGCCATGACTGTTAATTAAGAGGTCGTGGAAGGATGGAGGAGGCAGAAGCATGTGTAATGTAAGGCTACGGCTTTAGATGGCATTTGAGGACAGGGTATATCAAACTGGCAAAACTGCTCCTTTAGCTTGCCTTAAACCCAAGCAATAGGTGGGCAAAATAAGTAAGGTGTTGATACTGACCAGAGATCTCATATTGGGTATAACACAGAGATCAGACTTAAAAAAAAACACCTTGAAAACTATGATTCAGTGTAACTTCACCCACAATTCCCCCTTCATAATAGAAGTGTAAAAGATACTCTTAAACATGCTGTATTTGCTGGAGGGTTTTCTTTTTCAAAGCTAGGCTTTTTCTAAGTCTAGGCTAGGGAAGCCTCTTGTTGGAGGAAGTGGAAGAGGATTACTCTCAAGAACTCTTTAGGCAGCATATTATCCCCTTTACCCAGATCCATTTTTTGACAGTTCTGAATAGTTGTTTTCTAGGTCCCCTACCAAACACTTGATCGATCTAATTGTAGCGATCTGAGAATGATGAATTAAAAGCCAAAATGTAGTTAGTGCCTTGTATGAATCTACATGATAATGGAAAGATGAACACGGTTTGGTGTTCTCATGTTAAAATGTCTTCCTGACAATCTTACCACAGGTTTCTGTGAAATATCAATGTTCAAAATTCCCCCAAGTTGCAGTGCTAGCTGTTAACTAGTATGGTCTATTTCTTAACTTCAAGGGAACTCAAGTGGAGTATCAAAGAGGCAAGACACTTTTACTATTCTTAAAAGACAAATATTAGCTTGTTCCTCTAACCCAACAGAAACAATCTCATAGGACTATGACTTGGATTCGGGCAGCCCCATCCACACTGGAGGCAGCGGGCCGTGGAGCTGATGTAGCACTCCCTGCCGCTCCCAAAGGACTACCACTTGGATTTGGGAAACCCCATCTGCACTAGAGGCAGCGGGCCACGGAGCTGATGCAGCACCACCCTGCTGGTCTCAAAGAGGCTTCCTGGTGGTGTGGTGCAACAGCCTCTTTGCAGCTGAAAAGCCTCAATGGGCTGCAATGGACTTACACCAGCCAAAAGGCCTGCCAGTGTAACACTGGCAAAGTCTGGGAGGGAGCTGACTAATGTTGAATCCTCCCCTGGCCCTGCCCCCATTATGCAAGTGGGGACGCTGGAGCTGTGTTTTGCACTGTGTTCCAGGGCTGGCCGGCGGGTGTGTGTGTGGCAGAGACCACATGCTGACAGATCCCCTCCACCAGGGTAAGTGCCATGGGGAGGGAAATCCACCAGCGTGCCGCTCACAGAAGAGGATCCCTCCCCTTTTTATGGGGCTCTAAGTACTATTTGTGCTTCCTCTTACAGAAGTGGAAAATGGTGATTTCTACCAATTCTTTCTCAATTGCAACTTCCCCAACCCTATGGCATTTCTGGGGATCCATGAGGCAAAATTTCAGGGGGAGCACAAAACTGCAGGAGGAGGTGGGAAAGTCATCACTTGTGATGCGCAGAAAACAAGCCAATGTAAGCATCTCTTAATTCCTCAACTCCAATTCAATTGCTTACCTTGTCCAGGGATGAAAGTTCTGGAGAATGGGGCCACAAGGGGAAGAGGTGTTAATGTGGGACGGATGTTCTTCATGTTTGACAGCTGAGCTGGTGCTGGTGACTGGGCAGGAGAGGTAGCAGGACTACCTATTTGTGGACTGTGCTGTAACTTTATGTAGAAAAGAAAGAAAATACACATGAGTGGGGACCTTTCCATTTATTTGGGAAACTCAGTATAGTCAATTTCCATATTTAACCAGTGATTACAAACAGATGCTTCTTTGAACCTGCATTATGATGATAAGGCACAAAACGGCAGCCTAGGCAAAGTTGGCATTTCTTCTGTGTGTAACTTCAGGAGTCTTAGAAGGGTGTAATTTTGCCTAGGATTGCACTATAAACCTAGAAAGATAAACAATACTGTTCGGCCTCTTTTCCTATATAACAGAAATAGGACACTGTGGTTCCTGGGAACCCACTATTTTTAGGATCAATCCCATCACTGGTGTCTCTTGTTCTTGTTGCTGGTCTGCTCCTTTCTATTCCTCTGCCAGTAAGACTGAGGCTATGCCTGCCGCTTTCTTAGCCAGTCCTATAATGGGCAAAGCATCTGGAGTGCAGAACATGGATGTGTCTAAAATCCAGTATACTAAATAGACTTTCTCAAAGAGCCAGTGTGGTGTAGTGGTTAAGAGCAGATGGATTCTAAACTGGAGAACCAGGTTTGATCCCCCCACCCCTCCACCTGAGTGGCAGAGGCTTATTTGGTGAACCAGGTGTGTTTCTGCATTCTTACATTCCTGCTGGGTGACCTTGGGCCAGTCACAGTTCTTCAGAACTCTCTCAGCCCCACCTACCTCACAAGGTGTCTGTTGTGGCAAGAGGAAGGAAAAGGAACTTGTAAGCCACCTTGAGTATCCTTAGAGGAGAGAAATGTAGGATATAAATCCAAACTCTTCTTCTTCAAATAAAGAACACTAAAAATGATGCTTTACTGCTTTAACTACCTCAGCTGTTTTCAATAAACGCATTCAAACAAGAAAACAAAGAATAGCTCAATTTCTCAGACGTTTTAAAAGAAAGCTTTTTTTTAAAAAAAAGGCTCAAGTATTCAATACATAGGGCAGGGCAATACCTGTGTAGAGCTGTCCAAAGCACCAAAATCTGTTGACTTCTGCCCTCTCTGATGGTCACAATAATATTTATTTTGCTTCCATTGGGGAGGTGAATGGGGTCGAGGTTGAGGATTGTTGGGGATATTGAGTTGCATCATTACCATTCCGCCTCCTGCAGATGGCCCTACTGCTATAAAACAAGATTAGGGAATAAAGTTAAGATTGTAGACTGAACACTAAGAATTAGGTAATAATAAAATTTTAAAAGGCTGTGCGGAAGGCAAATGCTTAAGTCTACTTTTGCAAAATATCAGTTGGCTGATGAAACAGCCATAAAGTGAATTCCTTGAAAATTCAGTAAATAGCTTTTATGTAGCAAGTTCATTTTGTTTATTTCTGCACCAGAAGGACACCTCTCTCACTGCTCTTTCAGGAAATGATTGAACAGAAAACTAAAATTTGTGCGTGATCCACGTGGAAAGTCATTTTACAGACCTTTCAGTTACTTCTTAACACTTTTGCAGAAAATCAGTACAAATACTAAAGGCCAAAAGAGCTGGTAACAGAACTACAAAACCCCAATGTTCAGTTGAAAATTTCAGAGGATTTTCTTTATTTCATACTCTAATAATGCCAGAGAATACCTAATGTTTCACATGATGTACTCATTGATCTTTCAAATAGTAAAGAATAACACATGGTACACATCAAATCTGATACAGGAAGGCTTTCTATTCAGCCATGTAGGTGCAACACTGGTCCCCCTATTTCTAGCTGTACACTGATGTACACATAGTCTGTTTACATTCTCCCATTTCACTGCATGTGCTATGGTATATTTTTATATTACATGGTTCTCCTTCAGGAGGAAAAAGGGTCTCTTTCCTTGTGTTCATATAGTTCTCCCACAACAAGAATAAGAATAGTACAATAAGAATAATACATGATAACAATAGTACATGATAAAGAATAATAACTAAGGTACATGATAAAGGCTCCCAGGTTCTGTCAAAACCCAAACCTAAACACATTCTGTATAATGTTAATCCCACTACTGTGGAGGCAATATTCCAGATTGAACTGAAAAATTGATACCAAAAGCTTAGTGAATCATTCTGTATAGAATCCATATCAAAGTGCTGCTTCATGGAAGTTATCTGCTGAGGTCCTGGTAGTGGACTTCATTCATTTAGTGGGAAACATCATAAAAAGGCACTTCACAAGCAGACTCAGACTAGCTGTGCAACCAAAGCCAATCAACCTGAACAAGGGGTGAATCAACTGGGGATAAAGCTTGCACTAAAACAAACTAAGCTGGATTAGTGTACAAAATTTTATGTGCATATAAACCCCACTCCTGCACAAATAAAAGGACTTCAACTTAATTTCCCCAAAGATTTCCTTTTTCATACCTGCACACTGTTGTCCTTGAAGTTGCTGGGAATTACAGGGTGACGTTGTTCTAGGAAACTGTATCGGCTCCGATCCTGGAGGTTGCAGATATGCTACTGATGAGCTGCAGGAAGAGGAAATAAGCTTCTTTTGAATCCACATTCTACACGTCAGCCCTACATTTTCTGAAAGCCATTTTCTGAATCATTTAAATATTCCCAAAGGAAACGGCTTGGCTCTACATATTAACGGAAGAAAAGAAATGGGTTGGTTCCAGAAAACTGGAACCAGCAGGCATGTTCTCATTTTTCCAGACCAGACAAAACAGCGAGAGGTGGGAGGAACTAGCTTCTTCATCCCTACCCCCTCTCCAAGTTAAACATGCTAACATTCCTTAGTACAGACTACTGCTTTGGCTAGCATCTCCAAGAGACATGTTAATGTCTCTCACCTTTGCTGTGATTTGTCAATTTATAAATTAAATAGGGATTTGTGCGCTTTCTATTCTAAGGGAAAATGAACGCTATTTACATATAAATTAGCATATTTAAATATGAATAAAACATTTGCCATGGGGGGGGGGGGGAGAGAAATTCTGTTTTCCTCTCTCTCCTTGTGAATTATTCATGGAGTGACTTTTTGAAAGGGGACCAAGCTTTGAAGATGGCAGTAATGTGTTGTGTTGACGGCAAATGGCTGATTTTTAAAGAAAATAAAAGTAGCTTTCAAAGCAAGGTGCACTAAGCTCAAAGGAATCCTAAATGATAAAAAAAGAACTGATGCAAAAACGCCTACAGGCACAAATGCTTCTAAAAATGATACTGTATATACACAATGAACCAAGGTGACTGAAAATTTATTTAATTCTGCTTCTGTGGGAAAACCAAAGGACAGGAAGTTATGAAAGACACTGCAGTTCTGCTCAGCCTCCCACAGGGTGGATTTGATTTAAATCAAATTAAATCATGATTTGAATCTAGCCAGGCTAGATTTAAATTATGGTTTTCGACATAAACATGATGTTGGTTCATTTGGGCCATCATGTCTTGAATGCTGCAGTGTTTGCATTTTGCACGCATACTTGCCTTACCCATAAGTAGAAGAATGTCATTAAATTAGGTAGAGAAACATCATTAAGATAAAGAATTTATGATAACGTTGAAACAAAAATGGGAAAAAGATAATTTTTTAGAAGAAGAAAAAATAGAAAGAATAATGGACAGCATGAAGAAGTTAAAGATTGAAAAATATGTGGAACTAGAAAGAAAGGTTTTACTTAAATGGTATAGAACCCCAATACAACTAGCCTATATGATTAAAGGACTAAGCCCAAAATGTTGGCATTGTGGAGAAAAAGGAGCATATTATATACATATGTGGATAGAATGCAAAGTAGTGAAAAAGTTTTGGGAGAATATTTTGAAATATGTAGAACTATTGGTAAAAGTAAAAATTGATGTAAATAAAGATTTATTAACTGTGGGGATAATAGAGGATATCAGAGTGAATAGAAGTTTGGAACCAATGTATAAAATAATGATTAGAGCAGCACATGCAGTGTTGGCGTTGGGCTGGAAAGATAATAAAAAATGGACAGTTTCAAAATGGTTTACTTGGAATATATTTGGGAACAAAGACAGTTAGCGATATTTGAGAGACTGACAAAAAACATTTTATGGAAAGAAAAAATAGAAGATATCATGAAGATATGGACAGTGCATGAAAAATGGATCGAAGAAGCCGGATTTAACGAAGAGCCATGGAGTAAGAGAATAAGAAGAATGAATCTCCTACTGCTTGCATGAAATAACCAATAGAAAGAAGGGGGGAGGGGGGAGAAAATGGAAAAAATGTATAGATGGAATAAAGATATTAAATGTAACAAATGTACAAATACTCTATACAATAAAAAAATTATATATAAAAAAGAGAAACATCATTAAAATATTCCCAAAGTCGGTCTTTTTTATGGCCTGCTGCCATGATAGACTTTCTCCGCCAGGGAAAGAATAATATGATAAACTTCTGCTATGTACACAAAGATCCCAAGACTTGTGGGATCAAAAGGTTTCACTTTTATGTTTACTGCTTGCCCTGCCCTCCTTACACTTAGCTCCTTGTGCAGATCTATTCCACTCCAAACAATGTTCTATTCATTGAACCTCTTGAAACTTGGGCCCCTTCCGCACACGCAAAATAATGCATTTTCAAACCACTGTCACAACTGTCTGCAAGTGGATTTTGCCATTCCACACAGCTTCGAAGAGAACTGAAAGCAGTTTGAAAGTGCATTATTCTGCATGTGTGGAATGAGCCTTAGCACTTCAGAGATAAGGGCCTGATTCTGTGTATATAGATTGGCAAAGAAGTAATGAGAAGAAGAAATGCAAAGATTTGCAAAGTCTTTTCTCAACTCTGTATGTTTATTTTATAACGTTTTTGCATGTTATATCTGCAAATACAAATTCACAGTTTTGAGAACTGCAACAACAAGCAATTGTGATAACATCTTCCAAACAGAAGGACAGTCCAAAATAATTTTACAGAAGGCCCTGGAAGAGCCTAACGCTGTGAATGGATTAATAGAATTCATTTTTCAAAAATTTGAAGCTGCATGAATATACAGCCTCATGCTACTTAATTAAAAACTGATTTTTGTTTCATGATGAGTTATCTTTGAACTATAATGTATCTTAAGTAGATTTTCCTCCAAATGCATTTTATTAAAAAAACCAGTTTAAATTTTTAAAAATCCATTCTTTTTTAAATTATTGATTTTTATTCATCCTGGTTTTTTGAAATAATTCTTAGAATACCCCCCTCACGTGCACATATCAGCCTTAAGAATAGCCCCCTCACGTGCACATATCAGCCTTAAGAATTTACATTAGTTTTCTCCCTTCTTTTAACTGCATGCTCATTACCACAGTCACCAAGTGGAACCACAGTATGGTTCCTGCCAATGCAGCCCTGCCAATGGATTGAGAACTATTGCTTAACACTACTCACTTTGTCCTGCCCATTATGGATTAAATGAATTCACACTAATTTAGAAATTCACAGCACTGATATGGGAAGAGATTGAGCACTATTGCCCATACTTCCCGAAGGAGAGGAACCACTGATTTCCACTCCATTAGAATGACAATAGCTACATGCTCTGAAAAACTACCCAAGGCCAAGTTAAAAGGAATTTCATCCCCCCCACCCCCACCCCCGCACAGTAACTACTTACTTCACTAGGAGCAATGTGTGCACAGCACAAGGTCTTTCTCTAGAAATTGGAAGATTTGTTTTGGTAGTAACATACAAAATGACAGAGTGGTCAAGTTGGTCACCATGTCACACTAGAATCACAGAGGCTTAGATTCAAGTCCCCATGTTGCATGAAGCGTTCTGGGTGACCTTGGGCCACTAATATTCTCTCATCCTAACCTACCTTTCAGGATTATTATGAGGCTGAAACGTGGCATGGATGTTCATATTATGCAGTTTGGTTAGTTAAAGATAAAGATGCAGTTAAAGATAAAATTATAAAACATGTAGAAAAGCAAGACCTGCTGAGAAAGAGTCAGCATGGCTTTTGCAGAGGCAAATCCTGTCTTACAAACTTACTAGAGTTCTTTGAGGGTGTAAACAGGCATGTGGACAGGGGTGAACCGGTGGACATTGTCTACTTGGATTTCCAAAAGGCTTTTGACAAAGTTCCTCACCAGAGACTGGCAGGTTTGAGAAAAACTCCAGCAATGAAGGAATAAGAGGGGAAGTCCTCCTATGGATTAAAAACTGGTTGAGAAACAGGAAACAAAGAGTTAAAGAGTATAAAATGGGAAGTTCTCCACAATGGAGAGAATGTCGGGAGTAGGGTGTCCCCCAAGGATCCCGATTTTTTGGGACCAGTGCTCTTTAACCTATTCATAAATGACACTTGGAAGTAGGGGTGGGTAGAAGCGTGGTGGCCAAGTTCTGCAGATGATACCCAAATTATGTAGGGTGGTGAGAACCACAAAGCGACTTGCGTAAGAGCTCCCAGCCGGACCTTGATAAATTAGGTGAGTGGGGTCAGGAATGGGAAATGCAGTTCAATGTAGCAAAATGGTAAAGTGATGATGCACATAGGGGCAAAAAATCCCAAACTCTCACATACACTGCATTCACAGGGTCAAAGTGCTTATCAGTCACACAGACCAGTGAAAAGGGATTTTAAGCGTCTTAGTTGATAGTTCCATGGGGAATGTCAACTCAAAATGCATGGCAGCTGTGAGGCAAGCAAGGCAGAACCTTCTATGCTGGGGATCATTCTAGAAAAGAGGAATTGAGAATAAAACTGCAAGATTGTGTCATGCCACATATATAAAAGCAGTGGTGCGACCATGCACTTGGAGTACTGTGTGTCCAGTTCTGGTGCTTAGCATCTCCAAAAAAAAAAGGATATGTGGAGGGAGATAGAAAAAAAGTGCAGAGAAAGGGCAACAAGGATGATTGAGGGACTGGAGCACCTTCCCTATGAGGGAGAGGCTGCAGCGTTTGGGACTCTTTAGTTTGGAGAGGAGGCGGACTGAGGGGGGGGATATGAGTTGAAGTGTCTACAAAAAAAAAATTATGCATGGGGTAGAAAATGTTGACAGAGAGAAAATTTTTCTCTCTTTCTCACAATACTAGAACCAGGGGCATTCACATTACTGAGAAAATGCTGGGGAGAATTAGGGACTAATAAAAGGAAACAGTTCAGCACGCTAACGTGTGTGATTGGTGTTTGGATATATGCTGCCACAGGAGGTGGTGATGGCCACTAACCTGGATAGCTTTAAAAGGGGCTTGGACAGATTTATGGAGGAGAAGTCGATGTATGGCTACCAATCTTGATCCTCTTTGATCTGAGATTGCAAATGCCTTAACAGACCAGGTGATCGGGAGCAACAGCCGCAGAAGGCCATTGCGCTTCACATGTCTTCTGCTACGTGAGAGCTCCCTTAAAGGCACCTTGGTTTGGGCCACTGCGCAGTGAGCAGAGCTGGACTAGATGGACTTTGGTCTGATCCAGCTGGCTTGTTCTTATGTTCTTATGTTCTTATCTTGAGGAAAGGGCAGGACTAAAGAATACAAGAAAACCTTAAGACTGGTCATCTTTTAAAAAAAACCTAACATACCCTATTTTCTGCATCTTTTCAATCTCATAGAAAGAAAATAAAAGAGTTGTCTATTTCACTATTTTTCTCTGCTAGTAAGACCATCAAAACTCTGAATATGGCTGAAACGAAAACCATTGTTTTCTTAACTGTCACTAATCTTTTACACAATCCTTGCAATAAATCCAGCTGAGGCAACAGCATGTTCTTATCAACTCACACTAGCCTGGATTCGGATACAATGCCAAAACACAGCCTGGTGTTAGATGAAGGGCATTCAGCCTCATTCCCTTGTGGTTACCTATATTTCTTGCTGTGGGCAAACTATGGTTTAAAATTTTTGTTTGGCAAACTTTGATTCGCATTTCCCCACTAAGCCAGAATTACAATCCAAGGTCAAATAATGGTCTCCAGTTTGAGAGATCTACAAACTTAAGATTCCTGGGTCAAACAAAATGGAGAACTATATAAATGTTACATTTGAGTTACCACAGATGGCCTGACTCCTGCAAAACAGGAGATTGTGAAATCGAATCTTCTCCTTTCCCCCTAAAAGACCCTAACTGAGATCAGGAAACCTTCACGTACAATATGCCACATGATGCAGCTGGCAGGTGTAAGGGTAGAGGACTGGATAAATCAGGTAGAATCCCCCACCCACTCTCGTGTAAGCTACTTCCATTTGCTGGAATTAGGCTCCGATCCTAAATGTTTCTAAGCATGCCTCAGCCATCTGACTGCAAGAATCTGTGGAAGTGTTAATGGAAAACTACAAACAGATTTGATGCTGACAACCTTTTTCATAAATTGATAGTTAGGAGTTCAAAGGGAAGCTTTGAAATATAAATAGTTCACAATGTTCTACCTCAACCGTCTTATTCCTTTAAAAAAAAGCTTCAGTATTGATTGCCATTAAATCTATCCATATTCAAACACAACACTCTTTTTACACGTTCTTCTCCTTTGCAATAAGGAAATGTGTGTAATAATAGAATAAAACCGAGCACAGTGCACTTTCAATGATGCTGAGATAATGGAGATGCGGCCATGTAAGAAAAATGAAAGGTGACAAGAAAGTTTTGACAGCAGCAACCATTATAACGGACTAAAATCAAAAGTTCCTTCAAGAAGCAGTCTTCATTTTTACCATTTTAGCTGGCTGCATATAGGAACATTTCAGACATCACACATCACATGACCAAATATGCCACCTCCAGACTCAACATAAGATGATGACCACATCAGTTATCTTGCCTACTTGTTCTGGGGCTACAGCCAAATTGTTAAGCCACAATAACAATGCTCTTGTCATGATGTTCAAGACTGAGTTCAAGGAGGAACAGATTCTGCCAGAAGATGGTTACACTGTTTTGGTGGGACAAGGCTACATCCATCCTTCAGTGGAGTGGTTCTGCAGTTCTATTTTATTTAAAATGACAATATTTAAATCAGCAAGTCTTCATGCTGTATGTGTGTTTGAATGACAGGCGCATTCTGAAGGGGATGAGAATCCCACTGAGAATTCCCAACAGAAGTCTCACAACAAAGTCATACTTCTAAAAAAAGGTCCTTACACCACCTCTCATGTTACTAGTGAGTTCTTAACTATTCCAAATAGAAGGTTAACACTGAGAATACATACAGATAATGCCAAGTAGACCACTAAAAAACAGTAAATGACAAGACAGGTCAATTTGAGTCTTAAAGATACAAATTGGTGCATCTGAAAATAATTTTAATATTTAAACAGATCTAAAACCAAGAGCAATTGGACAGCCATTAAACTTAGTATTATTTTAAAAAACCAGTTCCACGTGTAAGTAAAATGATATTAAGAGCCAATAATTCAGCTGAATTACTGAAAACCAAGTCTGACTCACCTTAAATTATTTTGTTGTCCAGATGGAATAACACTGTAATAAACTGGCATTCCTGATGTGGGTAGTCCTTGATTAGACTGACTGGGGATAACAACTGGTTGCTGATATGTCTGCGGTGACATTCCTTGGGAACCTTGAGCCATTGAAACCTAAAGATTGGCAGCACAACGAGACAGCTGTTTTTCAACATGGCAGGTGATGCAGAGGCAAAATGGTGGAGGGAAAAATCCAAAGCAAAACAGAGCAGGATAATGTAACTGTATCCAAAATCAACCTATGCTTGGCTTGCACTGTTTCAGATGGCAGATAGGTGTTTCTCTCACCCACTGCACCTATATACAAACAATTCCCTTAGCACAGAAAAATAGAATTCAGAGAAGGATTCTAGCCTAGAATTCTATCTTATCTTCTACGTGCAGAGGCTTCAGTCATATGAGTCTCAACCGGCACTCTGAAGTGGTACAAAGCCTTTGAGACAGGTTTACCAGAATAATGAGAACCAGGTCTTAGTCTTGATTAGCATCATAGCCAAGTGTCAGTGGAAATAAGAGAGAATAGGGCCCGATAGGGACTTGTTCATTATGAAGTGGTGGTCCATTTATTCAATTTTAAAAACAGTTTTTTTCCTCATGTTTCACTAGGTTATATTAACAGGATTGGCAACAGCCGGGCAGGAGACGCGTTATGCAGCTGCGCTTTCCTCTTTTTGTTAAATTCCTGGCTCCCATCTGCAGAGCCATGCAGACACTTCTGAGGACATGAGGCAAGGCTCTGGGGGTTCATGTGTGCCTGCCTGCATAGCTGCTCATCGATGGGAGATTAAAAAAAAAAAGACACGCCTCCATGCCAAGGTACGCGTCCCAGCCGATGCACTGGCTGTCCACAGGACAGCCAGCCATATGAACAGCCCAGGGCAAGGACAGGTTCATGTATCTCACCCGCAACCCCGTTTAAGTTTGCTGTGCAGAAAGGACCTAAGTCTCTATAAATAAGAGTGCTTGGGGGGCAAACATAAAGGCACACAATACTTTCCTTGGGACCTAAAACTTCTCTCTAGAGGCTTATTTCTCCTGAGAATATTGCATTAGATCATTAGGCTATTGTGGTCAAGAATGTCTATTCTGTCTGGCTGCAGGCTCTAAAAAAAAGGATTTTCACATTACTACTTACTACAACTACTATTAATTTGTTAACTGGAGATCCCAGGGACTGAACAGACCAAATGCTTCTATCAAATCTCTATGACCATAAGAAAAGCAATGATCAAGTTTTTTACTTTAAGCGATAGTTGAGCTACACAGTAATCAAGACAGCAGAGATATGATGAGGATGCGATAGGAGAATGCCTGCTAAAAGATCCTAATGCATGAAAAGGAAATGAAATATTAGGTTTCAGTATGTCATCTTTTCTAAAAACAGGAACATTTAATAGCTTCTTGTACTGCTTTAGATGATTTCTGGGAGACAAGCAGACAAAATTTCATCTATGTTTAAAATCTAAGAGGATAATCATAAAAATTTCATATATAAAGCAAAATGGTCTCTTGTCTACACACTCAATTTGAAAAAGTTGTGTAAGTTCACACTCATCCTCTCTCAGAAGTACTCAGTTGTCATAGTTCTGTTGATTTGTCACCTTGGAGCATGAAAATCACAAGTGTTGCAGTGATATAAAGCAGTAGCAGAACTTACCTGATAAGACGGCACAGGAGGATATGGGACAATCACACCTTGGATCTGGTTTCCAATGTTGTTGGGTTGTCCACCAACTAGGTTTTGGTTTTGAGATTGCTGGACGCCAATTAAACCCTGGTAGTTTTGCTGCTGGTTAGGCATAACTTGGTAACCTGCAATCATAAAGATGTTTTAAACTTAAGTTATAGGATTTTTTAAAAAAAGATAACAGTGTCCTTATTTTGTTTGGACTCATGTGTTCTTTAGATGTTACACCAGCAGTGTGGGAGTTTCTTTTCCATGGGCTCATACCATGCTTCCCTGAAAATAAGACAGGGTCTTATATTAATTTTTGCACCAAAAGATGCATTAGGGCTTATTTCCGGGGTAGAGCTTATTTTAGGGGACATACGGTACCTTCACAATTCATTAAGGCGGGCTCTCGGCAGCCCCGTTGCTTCCATGTCACGTGTGATGCAAGCTGCATCCTGCAAGCTGCATTGGCAGGGAGCACCCTGCTGGATCACACCACCCTGATCTGTAACTACCGGTAGGGCTTATTTTTGGAGTAGGGCTTATATTTTAAGCCTCCTCCAAAAATCCTGAAAAATCATGATAGGGCTTATTTTCAGGGAAACACGGTATAACGATGCCTTATTGCATTTAAAGGCCATAACTATGTTGGTGGGGGTCAGCATTCTGGCTTTGCAACGCACTGGTTGCCAAACCAAGTGATAACTATGTGGTAAAGACCTGTACAATTGGCACCACCCATATGATGGTGGGCCCTTAAATGTTACAGAAGCATCAATTCATGAACCAATGGAAAAGTAGCTTCCATTGTGCTTTTCAAACATCTGAAGGGCATCATAGAAATGCAAGACTGTTTTGCTGAAGTAGATAATTTCACCATCTAATTTATTAATTTTTTTATCAAGTAATTGGCCAAAGATTCATAGCAGATAGCCAATACTATAGAGAAACATGGTCCTGATCAAAAGTCTGTGGTAACTATTATGAATTATTTAGCTGACCAGAAGCTTACCTCTACTGCCTTGTCATAAAATGGTAGATACTAAATTGCCATTTTGGGCTTGTTCTGCAACTTTTTAATCTTGAAATTACAACTTACAAAAATGCATTGATTTCAAATTCATGAGGCAATGAACCCATCCGTTTCTTAATTTTATCCCCTTCAGCATTTTTGCAGGCAGTTAGAGACTGTTTGGTAACCACGAGTATTTCAAAGCTGAACTGACACAAAACTGAATGCTTTCTGCCACTGTTAAATATGTATCAAGCGCAAGTAATCAAACTTTTACAAATACATTAAACAGCGATGCCAGACCAGCTGCTCATCATCTTCCTTGGATGCTGAATGGTTGACCGTTAAGATATGGTTGTGGGTGTTTACCTGGTCATAGGTTTATCTTATTGCAAAGGTTGAAACTGTCTTAAAGATAAAACATAATATGGACACTTTCTGCAGCAGGAAAAGTTTTTACCCTCTGTTCCGTTCAACAACAGGACTCAGAAGGCAGGATCATGACCTGCATTCTCACTGACCTGAAGACTTAACCCACAGTTCTAAGACCAAGAAGTTAACCAATCACCTGACAAGCAAACAAGTGCATTCAACCAATACAACACTGGCTAATTAAAGCTTCTGAATACAAAAGAATTATTTAAATAAAATTAATACAAAAGCATAAAGGTTACTTCTAGGTGCTCATCCCCTTTATTTAGAGAATCCAGAGAACACACACACACAAAATGAAATTAGTAAGATTCACCATCTTGTTGACAGAATTAATATTTCAGGAGGAAGTTCTTCCCTTTTCTATGCAAATGACTATAAAACATTTAGTCCATGCCATGAACAAAAAATAATTTTAAACATTCTTATTTCTGTAATGGGTTTCTTTGACAACAGCACACAGTCAGCATAGCCCATTTCTCAAAGACTAAGTCCTCTCACCAGGGAAGAATGAGCCTTCCCATCTACCAGCCATCCTTTCCCAATGCAAATATCTCCTTCCCTCTCCCAAGTTCTGTGTATTAAAGAGAACTTGGGGGGAAATGGAATGTGAAGAACACCACCTACAAGTCCACAAGGGAAGAGACTTTCAAATTATGAGAGAGAGAAAATGAGAAAACACGCTGAAGCATAGACTGTGCAAATATGCATTAAAGTGAAAGAAGATATAAAAGTGCAGTGCAATATAACTATATACAAAAATAAAATTGGCGGATCATTCCTATGTCACTATATACTCACGGCAGCATACAATCATATAATTGTGCAAATATGCATACAAAAGACAGGTGAATCAAACGCTATCCATGAACCAAATGCTGCCAGTCTGTAATCCAAAGTCCTAACGCACACCTAGAAGATCAGAATAAATATATGTGCAAATACTCCCGTATGGGGCTTACTTGATGATAGCAAAATGGGCGCGGGATTGGAAGTTACGGTCGGCCGAGAGTCGTACGGCAGGGTGAGGCATGTACAAATTCACGAAATTACGGAAGCTTGCGAACGTAATGGCGTGAACGTCTGCGAGCTTACTGGCTGATTCCTTTATGTCGATAACCTTCTATCCTATGCTGCAGTAGAAGAGATGATCCTGAATCCACGTTTATTAGGTGAGTGTGTGAGAGAGAGGAGATGAGTTCAATCTCCCTTCCCTCTGGGTTTCTCTGTGGAATGAGTCCTGTCTATGACTTCCCAAGGTTCCAGCACTGGGCAAACCTAAAGACAAGACAGATAGGTACACAGACGGGTACCTTATTTTTAGCAGAGCAGCAGGGAGCCCTCTTCCATCTTTGAAAAAATGACAACTGAAGAGCTTGGTCTCCCTTTCCTACCAAAAGCAGTTTACCAATAATACTCCCAGTTATGTATCAGAGGTTTGCTGGCTGTGTCCTTTACAAGAAGAAGAGTTTGGATTCATACCTCCGCCTTTCTCTCCTGTGAGGAGACTCAAGGTGGTTTATGAACTTCCCACAACAGAACCTTGTGAAATAGGTGGGGCTCAGAGAGTTCTGAAGAATTGTGACTAGCAGTCAAGGTCACCCAGCAGACTTCATACGTAGGAGCAGGGAAACAAATCCAGTTCACTAGATAAGAGTCCTTCTCTCATGTGGTGGAGTGGAGAATCAAACCTGATTCTCCAGATGAGAGAGCACAATTCTTAACCCACTATGCACACTGATTTGAGTTTAGGATCAGTCAGTATTGGGTACCTCAGACGTTACAGCATGGCCTTCCTTGAGAAAAAATAACAGCTCACTGGATGCTCTGCTGCAGGACGCCCATCACACTAAAAATGTCATTCTGCCAATCTAGTGCAGCTGAGATCTACTTACTTATTTCTGTAGAATTGTATTTATTTTAGCACCAATGCAACTCCCAATCCCGTCATAAGCTACCATTGAGAAGGTCTAAAAAGGGGCAGAAGCACATCTCACATCCATACAAGTGTTTGGTACTCCAGCCTTGGGGTTGGAATAGAATGAATCAACATAGCCAGCTCAGGTGGGTCTACAAAGTAAAAACATTTCTGTGCCAGAGGCAACTGAGAAAAGGCATGCTTGGCAACCATACCAACTTCCTTCTCTGGATCCAGAAGCATCTTCATACTCTACACAGGACTTCTTCTATGGCCACCAGAAAAGTCTTTGAACAGCTCGGTTATGCAGCACCACATTCAGAGTTGAATCCTACATACATAACTGGAAGTTGGTCATTTAGGGAGTTCTCCTGCTCTCTCTCTCTTTTCTCCACCAGCCAGAGAACCCTCTACTGAGTGCTGATAAATCCTTGTAAACAAAGTGGCCTGAGATACAGACTGCAGTAGATCTGGATGAATGCTATTTCAAGGCAGTAAGGGTGAGAAGCCTGATCTTGTCTAAATTCAACCCTTTTTACCCCTGTGCTTTATAGCACTTTATTCTCAAGAGTCCACTAACTCAACTGTGCTTCCAGGATGTACAGGTAACTACTAAATGAAGATATGATTCTCTTGTGCAAACTCCTTGCATTTTAAAACAATATCTTTCAACATAATTTACTCCAAATAAGCCTTGCAGTTTCCCCCCTCAAAAAGCTAGATGTCTGGATATATTTGGTCATCTGACAAGCTATGCAGAAAACACTGCTACTGTGAGTCATAACATTAGAACTTAAGCCGCAGTAGCAGAGAGATGAATGCATGGAATGCTGCAATTTCAAATATTTTCATTTCTCAGGGACTGCAGTGTAGCTGAGAAAATTATTTACTGTCTTCTCGCACTTTCACACTTCTGGCACTTTCACACAGATGAAACAGAATTAATTTTCCTTGCTGGGAGAAGAACTAGGACAATATAAATTGACTGCTAACATGCTTTTCCCCATGGGGTTCCAAGGTCTGGTTCTATTTTTAGCTTCTCTCTTCCACCTCAGCATACCAATTGGCAGGAAGTAAATATGGGAGGACGGGGGCGGGGGTTGCACCTGCTGAAACAGACTATTTTATAGCAGCACACTAAGCAGTACAAAAATGCTCACTTCCCAAAAACTAGCAACTGCAAATGACAATCACTTGCAATTTTATCCTCCTTAAATAATACAATTGCTTACACTCCCAGGAATCACATCCAGTATCACTTAGAAAGGCACATGGTTCTCACTAATGCAATTAAAACCCAGACACGACAGCATTATAAAAAAACCAGAAATCATGCACATAAAATGGACCACAAAAATAAAAACCTGTCAAAGGCATTATTTGCCACATGACAGCTCCTGAACATCCCTTTCTTGATACTTCTAATATCATTTATTTAAGGACAGACATTGCCAACTTTTTTAAAAGGATGAACAGTGCATGCTCCTTGACTAGAAAGCAACGCTTCAAGACAGACACACCTGAAACCCCTTTAAAAAAGAAGCCAGGAAGCAGCTGAAAAAGAGACCGGTTCACTGTGAGAAATGTAACCCTCTCAGACAGTGTTACGGCCCCGAATCCAACAGCTCATGAATAAAGGAAATCTATCCCACAATGTTACACATTCCATCATTTGGGTTTGCCATACAGACACACATATCTCTTGTTTACGTATACCCCCCAAATACACGTATTTCAAAAGTTGGTAGACATTATAAAATATTTAAATGTTGAAATGGAAAACCCTCAGACATAGTAATGACTGACAGCTAGAATTAACATTTGTTCAAGCTAGTTTTCTTTTCCTGTGGAACAGACACTCACACCCTCAAACTGTTCAGGGTTTGTTTTTGTTTTTTTAGTGAGAACTGATTCTACTACAATATTACATATTTTTATTAATTTTATAACACAATTATAAATATAACAAAATATCAAAGAATAAAATTTCAGACAGAAATGACAAAAGGTGTACACACACAGAAACACAGGAGTCCTAACTTGAATCATTTCAAATTCTGTAAAACAATTTTTATCTACCATTATTCAAGTAATGTAAGCTTAGTCTTCTTTTAAAGGTCAGAATAGATTAAATATCTGCTACACATTAATTATATTAACTACATATCAGACAATTACCCTTTTTACTTCTCAAAAACATCTGCAGGTAATAACGTACTGAATCTATTTTTTAATATTGCTAACATATTTTAGTTGCCTTCCTTACTTCTCCAAAACATTATTTAGACATATTAGTACAATGCAAGAAATATAATTTCCATTTCTCATTAAACTCCTGTTTCGGGTGTCTGTTTACAAGACGTAATAAGCTTGGGAATCATAGTATATTCTCATATCTTCTCTTTCCACATTTCTTGGTCAGGACAAGTGTCTGCTTTCCATCTGTGTCATCAATACCGCTCTAGCCTTAGTTAATAGCTTGGGAAATAGTTCTTGCGTTTTTCTTTAATTTCTTGCTGAGATGGAATTGGCAATATGATAGTTTTATTGTCAATTTGAGACTTGATTTTTACCATTGTTTGTATTTCTGCATGTATTTCTTTCCAATATTTTTTTCACTTTTTCACAAGTTCACCACATACAATAAAATGTTCTGTTTTCTTTGCATTTTAAACAGGTTCCTTCCAAATTTTTGCTCATGTTTGCTATATTTTCCAGAATGATGTACCATCTATAAAACATCTTGTACCAGTTTTCCCTTAAAGTCTGGCAGATTTAATATTTTTTATCCATAATGATTCCCATTGTTGGAAAAATAATTTATCTTTCACTTGTTCCATTTCTGTCTCATATTTTAACAGACGCCTGTATATTTATCCCAACAAATGCTGTTTTTGTTGGGTAATTTTCATTTCATATACTGCCAGCTCCCTTAATACTCCTCCAGTCGCTCTTCTCAATCTTGAAGCTATTTGGAAGTATATCAGCCATTGTATTTTCTCTTCTTCATATTTCATCTCTTGCTAAGATTCAATTTTTCATTGTATATTAATCATCTCTTTGTAGATTATATTGTCATTGTTCTTCTGTACCTTTTTTTATCAAAATAAGTCTTTAGTGGGGACATTAGTGGTGATATTGGGGCACTTAGTCTTTTATATGTTTTATCCAGATATCCATAAGTGAATTCCTTATTATGTGGGAATCTTTTAGGCTTGAATGTTTCACCTGTCCCACTTTCTTTGTCCATGAATAACTGTGAATTCCAGAGTTCAATTCTGTAGTTTCCAAGTAGACAATTCTTTGTTCTGGATTTTGAATCCAATCCGAAATCCAAACCAATTCCACTGCTTGGTTATATAATTTAATATTAGGTACTGCTAGTCCTCCTCTCTCTTTTTCCATCTTGTAAGATTTTAAATCTTATTCTGGGTTTCTTGTCATTCCATATAAATTTATTTAGCTGGTTTTGCCATTCTTTCAAAGTTTTGTCTTTTATATAGAGTGCGAGCATTTGAAACAAAAAAAGCAGTTTTTGTAGAACACTCATCTTAACAGTAGCAATTATTTCCAATCATGACGTTTTCAGTGTAGTCCATCTCTGCAAATCTTCTTGCATTTCCTTCCATGTTACTACAAAAATATCTTTGAATAATATATCATTTTGTCCATTCAAATAAAATCCAAGTTATGTAACTTCATTTGAACTAATGTCACAAACAGAATTTTGCCAATATCCAAGTATGCAAACAAAAGAAAAAGTCAAATCTAAAAATCAATATGCAAAATTCTGAGATGCAGACTTTAAATCAGATCAGATCGGGCAGTTCCTTCTTTCAATAAATGTGCTATTATACAATCAACGAGTAGATGACAGATTGGTCTTTGTATTAACTCAGAGTTTTCTGAAAAATTTCTGAGAAACGTTTTACAGAGGTGCCCTAAGAAAAGCATCAGTCTTTAGCACACAGATATCAGACCCAGCCCAAGACAACAATTTTTCAGCTGTTGTATCTAAGGTACGGGAAGGCCTTAGCACATATCAATTAGCTCTGTATACAATATTCAGAGTTCACACAGCCTACATCCCTTCCTCTATGAGACAAACCAAAGATGGTTATGCTGCCATTTTGCTGTTCTTCTAAGAGTCTCCCATAAATCTAGCTTTTGGGTGATTGGGATTCAAGATCATAAATCTTTCTTCAGGTATGCACCACAATCACAGCCTTCCATCGGGTACATAAGAGGACTTTTAAAAATAGCTTTAGAGTTTAGAATTGCTTGGTCATTAAACAAACTTCAGTAGCATTGCTTGGTCATTAAGCAAACTTCAGTAGCATTGCTTGGTCATTAAGCAAACTTTTCCAGTTAACCGAGACTTTCATTTGAGCCAAAAGGCTTTGTCAGTCCAAATTCAAGACGCAAAACTGATTTTATCCATAAAGGAAAAAGACCCCCCCCCCCAAAAAAAAGGAAAAAAGAGAAAAAAATATAAACCAAAAAGAACAGAGGCAGCTTCTTTAAGCAATGCAATGCTGACTAAGACTCAGTGATCTTTTGGTATACTCCAGATCTTGTAGATCTGCTTATAAGCCTGTGACGAGTGCTACAGAGAGCTACAAGAGAGCTTCTCTTCAAAGCACTTTCCCTCAAACCCTGCACTTTTTATAGAGCACTCATTTCAGCCTATATTAACAATTTTCTGCTACCCTGAAAAGCCCTGGTACACCTATCCTTACAATAAACGAACTCCTAGCGACCTAGCGCATTCATCAAACTACCTGAAACCAACATTTGGCCTAGGCTTGTGCTTAATCCCAAACAAAATAAGAATTTAATGACTAATACCTTTAAACTTCAGCAGCTGGCAGACCACTGACTATGCAATAATTTGGAAGCTTCTGGAACTGAAGTCAGGGATGCCAGAATGAGCTTGCACTAATTTTCCCTTTATTTCAGCATCAGTTCCCCAGACACAAACCTGATTGGACCCATTGACACTACTGAGTACACCATTCACAACATATAGGCATGGGAATCCTACTCACCATGGTTCATGTGACAGGCAGCAGATTTTTTAAAAAAATCAAAGTTGTAAAGATAAGTCAGGATCCAAAAACAACCCGAGATCCAACTTGTTCTGCACTCCCAAAGGGATTATAGGCCTGTACTTGTTCAACAGCTGCCCCTGCTACCACATGGGAAATCATGTTGGAAACTGAAGTAATTTTTTTTCAAACAAATCTGAGTTCTGGTCAGGTGCTATATGTTTATTTAAAAAGCAAGCTAGAGGATACATGCATTTCTGAACATGCCTGGAGTACCTCAAACAACCCAAAGACAATAACCATGTAGGTTGGAACAACAAAGATTCAGGCTGTGATATGAAAAGCAGCAGCCTTGCAATCTATGTCTCTATAAGGGTAACCAAACTAACTTATACTGGTTGCATTCCCTTCCACCATAGCTAGGGTGACCATCCGTCCCGCTTTTGCGTGAGGTGTCCTGCGTCCCGCCGGGCTTTCGGGAATGTCCCGGTTAGGGAATGTGCTCCTGCGGCCGCGCACACGCGGCTGCAGGAGCACACTGCCTTTTGCGCGGCGCTCCCCGGGCAGGAGACTGGGGAAGGCACTCGCGGTCTCCGAAGGCACTGCGGAATTAAGAGCATGTCGCGGCGTGCACCCGACCTGGGGCTCAGCGGTTTATCCCTGTCACAGGCGGCAAACCCTTTCATCTTGATCGCGACGGCGTCGTAAAGCCTGTTTCGCGATTTGCCGCCCTGTGGCAGGGTGGCAAACCGCGAGCCCCAGAAGCAAATGTTATTAATGCTGATGCACCCGAGATTGGCGACTTACTCCCCGTCCCGGGTGAGGAAGGTGACCATCTGGTCACCTTAACCATAGCAGTCTTCATTGGCCGAAGGACTCAACCTGCTAAAGAAGCCTTGCAATCTACGTCTCTATAAGGATAACCAAACTAATAATGGTTGCATTCCCTTCCACCATAGCAAACAGTCTTCATTGTCAGAAGCACTCAACCTGCTACAGAAGTTTATTAGATTTTAAAAGCATGTTTAAAAAATTCTAATGAAGAAAAATGCGTACTATTTTTGTCTGGAAACCCATGCCCTTTTAATACTGCTATGCCTAATTAGCATTTAAAAGAACTGTTTAAGAAGAGTTATTGGCACAGAAAACAGAATGAAGTAATGTCCTTCATTT
The DNA here is from genome assembly GCF_021028975.2 of Sphaerodactylus townsendi. Taxonomy (NCBI): domain Eukaryota; kingdom Metazoa; phylum Chordata; class Lepidosauria; order Squamata; family Sphaerodactylidae; genus Sphaerodactylus; species Sphaerodactylus townsendi. The sequence continues at coordinate 51,129,579 of NC_059426.1, forward strand.
TTAAACAAAAAGCAATAAAAACTTGGTTTTTCAAAAAAGAAAATAGGCACTATTCTGGCACAAATAGGTTCAGGACTGGCAACAGTTCATATTTCATATGGAGACTCCAAGTCACTTCACATTCAATGAAAATATTCACTGTTTGTGGCTGCTGCCGGTGTCACTAAGAAAAATTTAAGATTAGTTATTTTAAAAAGCTGGACATTCCCATAATCAACCTATTTCTTATTCATAGGATGTTCTACAAGGCCAACATAGATGAAAGGTCTCATCCAAAACATCACCACCTGTCTCTCAAACCTCCCTTCAAGCAATGATCATGTAGCTCCAATCTGTGACCCTAAGTAGTGATAGTCCTCGCACTGCCAAAGCATCTGTTTTCCACTATGATATTTTAGCAAATAGGGAAATATGCTGCACACACTGAAAACACTTATACTGCCAATGGCATGACCAGCCATCACAGCTTCAATTCATTGTAGAGACAGCATGTTTAAGTGGCACTGAACAAAACAACATTTCAGAATTCAAACAACATATTTAAGGAAGTCCAGCTGTCTGAAAGGCAAAGGCTCAGTCCCTTTCAAAACCAAGTCACCTTAAGGGCTTTAAACACATCACCACAAATAATTGCTTACTCCTAAAAAAAGGATCTTCTGTATTTTTGTCAAGAGTTCATGCATACAAGATGACAAATTATTGCTGCACTACAAACCTTCTTGACAACAGAAATCAACTTGAAAAGTGAACTTGGCATCTGTACTGATTTACTAGCTATAATATGAGTCAAAGAACAACACAACTGAAGAGAAAACCTGACCATTGTGAGAACCCAAGAAGATATACTTGTAACACAGAGAAGTAACATTAAAAACCAATAAGAAATGTATTGGGCTTTTAGTCACTCAGGATCTAGTAGATCTGCTCAGAAGTTCTTAAATTAAGGTCTCAATAGCACAATGTTTGAATAATACAGGCAAGATATTTCTAAAAAAAAAAGACTTGCATATATATGTAATACAATTTAAGTCTTATGAACAGAATGGCTGTTTTAGTCATTTCAGCCTTTTGTTAGAAATTCTTCACCTGAGAAACAATGTTTTTACATCATGTCCAATATTGTGTCCATCTGCATTCAGTCACTTAGACTCAAAGCTGAGAGAATTAAAAAGATGGTAACTGCACCAAATTTAAATTGGATTGAACATTTTAAATGTCTAAACAATTCCTGCCATCCTTACAGATTTTACAAATCCTTGCTATCTGATAATATCAACTACCTGAAGTATACATACATTAGGATTAAAAAACCCCCACACACAAACCTGTCTGCTGTGCAGGCTGTGGCAGTGGCTGGTTTTGCTGTGTGTTGTAATGAATGGAAGTAACTGGCCGATATTGTTGATTGGAGTGTGGATACTGGCCTGGAGCACAGTAACAGGCTGGTATCTAAAAGGAAGCAACATTTAGATACATGTACTTCAGAAATGACCCAAAGCATTACATGTTGGAAGGTTCATGAGAGGAAACCAAAAGTCTGGTGAAAGACAAACATTTAACTGCCAAAGAGTTTTTTTCCCGCTCTGGAAAACTTCAGCATGGGATCTAAAGGGCATCCTTCCATTAATTAAAACGTACCTTTGAATTAAGCATTGTAGCTTGATTTCTACTTATCGATTACATATTACTTTTTATTAACAGCAGAAAAAGGGAAAAAATAGCTCCATAGTGACATTAATGCAGTAATTTCTTCTACCAGTCTTAGAAATAAGCCCTAGGCCATGCAAACTATGGAAAAATATTAGTTTAAAGAAAACACACACACAAAACAACAACAACAAAAGAGTCAACAACTCATCCAAAAGTGCTTTGATTAAGGTTCCAATTGTACTTTAAGTACAAAAGGATGGCAATTAAAGAAAACATGGCAGGGAACCCCTTGAAGCTACTTAATATATGCGATGTGCACACAGCCCTTTTAAGAGCATGAACAGGAACTTCAGACATTTTTCTGAACTTAAAAAGTAATAAATGCATTAATCAGCTCCATAGTCTATTCTGTAATTCTAGACAAGAAGCATAAATGACTTTGGCTACTCCCCTTGGAGGCAGGAATCAAACTGGAGCAAAGGGGGCAGTCCCACTTCACAGGAAGAGGAAGAAAATTCATTTCCTGCCTCCCCGATGGGATAATGAGAATAATTTCTTCCTCTTATTTCTAAGAGAGACAAAGAAAGACACACACACACACACCCGCACACATAAAGACAGGCTAGTTTTAATCCAAACCTAATACACGGAGCCAAGCTATGCCTGATATGGTTTTACAACACTTTAAAGCTCCCTCTACCTGTGGCATTGGTTGCTGCATATATCCCTGTTGCTGAAGAACTTGCTGGTTGACAGGATGGCTAGATGCACTGTAATTAGGAGTAGGGACCGGTTGACCAGGTGGTGGTGGAGGTGGTGGTGGTGGAGGAGGTGGGGCGGTTGCTATGATAAAACCAGGCTGTTGAGGAGGCTGAAGGACAACTGTGGATTGGAACATGGTGGCATGAGGATCAGCAGCTTCCCCAGATGGCTGTCGGGAGAGACTCATATGGCTGAACTGGGATCCTAGGTTGTCTTGCTGAAATTAAGTTAAAACAGTAACTGTGATTTATTTTCTGAATGAAGGCAGAGTTCCTTGATATACATTTAACTAAAACATGGAGTAGTGATATACTCTCCTATCCAGTTAGACTGTGTTAGCAGTATTCTTAAAAAAAAAAACACACACAGAATGAATGCTTTTAAGACAAGTGGCATCTCAATGACAGCAGTAGTTGGAATAGCAGAGAAATTATACACGTTACATCCGCATCAAGAAACACAACTTTATTTACTGTTTCTAGACTGTAAAATAGTAGCTAGTTGCACTTGGTAATATTTTCTGATGTTACTCTAAGGATAGTAAGGAAATATTCGCCAACAAAAAGTATATGATACTAGGGCATTTTAAGAATAATTTTTTAGCAGTTAATTATGAGAACCTAAGTTATGGTTCAATTGTGAGAAATAACAGAATGAGTGAGTTTGTATTTGCTACCAAAATGAAGCATTATTAGTTATCACAGTTTCAGAGGGTAGCTGTCTGCGGTATCTGATGGAGGGAGCTTTGACTCTTGATGGCTCATATCCTGAAAACCCTTTTGGGTCTCCAATCTAGTTACAACAGACACATTATTAGACTAATTTAAAACTAATCTGGAGCAGAGCTGAATATGCATGATGCTCAGCATTTGGGATTTTAATTGAGGATCCGGGTCTTCGTGTGGTGCAGGTATTCACTGAAAACCTAGATTCTTCTCTCTGCTATACACCCCAGAATTCCTACATTTTCTGAACTTGCTAAACAGAAATTGCACTGAGAAGTATGTGAACTAATGGCTGTTACATCCAATATATTTTGATGAAACATGAGAAATGTGTATGTTAATGTACTGCATTGCTTAGATGCTAATTCAGAATGTTTTATGGAGTAATATCAGGAAAAAAGTCTCTACCCCAGCTCTCTCCTTCATAGGTATTTCCACAGCAAAATAAACACGTGTCTACTGTTGAGAGCTTAAGTTGCATGTCGGTAAAAAATTAACCTTGGGAGCACCTCAATATATTATTGAATTCAAAGGCTACGTGGCTGATACACAGGATAAACCTGTATACTTGTTTTAAGCATGTGTGTTAGCTGCCCTAGCCTGGCCTTTGGCTGGGGAGGGTGGGCTATTAAATGAAATAAATAATAATAAACAAGCAAACCACATACCATATTCAGTTTTATATTGGTCTATTTGGGGAGAACTTATGAAAATAAGTTATGCATGATAATTAAACACCAGTTGGAGGCAAGCTGACAAGCTTCCTCCTAATGAAAGCAGAGGCAGAGCTACAGAGCTAATCTTGACCTCCTGGTTTGCTGTAGAAACAGCACTATGCTGCCCTGAGGTTGTAGTCAGGTGAATGCATGCAGAATCTTACCGCTGAAGTGAGGGGCTGGAGCCTCTGGAATACTGAGGAACGCACTTGATTTAAAACTAGGCAACCTTAAACTCAGCCGACAAAGGTCCACTACCACCCATTTTAGTTCAAGCATTAGTGTGCATTGGAAAGCTTTTTATTGTCATGGGAGATTAGATAACACAGAATACCCTGAGAGGTTAGACAAAAACAACAAGGAAAAAGGAGGAAAGACACAAAAATTGAAGGGGTATAATGAATACTGACTGGCTGTGAAGAGTAAGTGCAAAAAATCCTTCAAGTTTCACTTAGGTCACAATTTCCACACAGCTGTTAACTTGCAGGTAAGCCTGCCATAGGCTTCAAATGGTGGGCCCACTTTTCCACTTCAACTCCTTTTTGACCTCTTACCAATACTCAATTTGTACTGAAAACAGGAGCCAGTCAATATTTATATGACACATGCACATCCCAACATAAAAGATAATCTAGTAAAGACTATCTCATGCAAGAAGAGCTGAGTAGAAGATAATATACCACAGTATATTGCTGGGTAGATGAGACTGGCAGGAGCGGGGGCGGATAAGAGACTGTGGAGAATTGAACAGGCTGTGAAGAAGGCTGAAGAGGTCGGATAGGCTGAAGAAGTAACAGTTGAATACACACAGTTAACAGAGTAAAAAAGAAATGAAAATGGGAATATTTCTTTTTTTGTGTAGTCATATTCAAAATCACCCCACTGTTTAATTGTGCAACTGAAAATACATACAACATAAGACTGCAATTACATACAGTAAAAAAAACTAACAATGGACATTTACCATCAAGAGGAATAATTTACTTTATAACTTTCAGAATTTCACACAGCATGGGACTGCAAACTTGTGATTTCTTTCAATGTTCAAGGACATACAAGAACACAAGAACAACAGGTTGTCTCCCAGTTTCTAAGCCAAGGTGCCTCCCTGAACCAATATTTGGTCCAAAAGTTATAGTCACATGACACCTTGCTCTCTCTTTCAGAATGTTTCTACAACAGTCTACCATTTTTTTCTTCATCCAACTGCAAGAATGCTTAGCCAACCATTGTATATTTGACATGTGTACCTGTGGTAGGATGTGATTGGTTGCTGGCTGCTGCTGAGGTGGCATGGGAGGAGGTGGCTGCTGAGGAGGTCCAGGCACTTGGTTTCTAACAGGTTGCTGAGGCATAGGAGGATTATACACGACTGGAGTGCCATCTGGATTTATGAATGGCTGACCTAGAGGGTCAGGGGGAAAATACAGTGATTACATAGCAAAATACAGTTGACCATCAGAATATATTTGCTGTTAGAACATCCCCTATTTTCAAAATTTAGTACCGTTTTACAGATTAAAGAATTGCACAGATGTTAAAATTAGTCTAACAGTGAAACTCATTTGCCTTTTGGGGGGAAGGGGAAGACATTAAGTTGCAAGCTAGAATGGAGAGAAAATGCTGATAAAAGTATATCTCCATCACTGAAAAAATTTTAAAGAAGAATGACAGTTCTAGAAATTCCTTAATACAATTTGGAGTGATCATCATATTTTGAAAATTAATTTAAAATTCACAAAGGACATTCAACTCATGCACGATGGCACTAAAGAAGAGAAGTTCCTGGGCTTATGGTACCACAGCGGACATTAAGCAACTTCTTAAAAGGGCATCCCAGAGTAAGCTGAATATGAATCAAGTGAAACCCAATGGGCCAACGTTCAAGCACAGAAGAGAACTAACAGGAGAAACAACTGCACAGTAGAACTGTTTAGAGTCTGCTAATTTATTCTGCAACATTTTATATCCCTGCACTTTCCACAAGAAGGTCAAAGCAACCGGAATAGATTATCCAGGTGGTTTAAGCAAGCTCAGGGCCAGACCCTGCTTAATTTTAGCAGTTAAGCCAGCCTTAAAGCCACCTTCTGGACCAACAAGTGGTGGTCCAATAAAAATTACTGTATTTATTTTCTAACTCTTGATTAATATGCAACCATCTTAATAGGTGCAATACAAAGGTAGCTATTTAAAGGTTTAACCATCATATCTGTAGGTGTAAAGTGCTGCAAGTTGCAGCTGATTTGGGTGACCTCACAGAATTTCCAAGACAAGAGACAAACAGAGTTAGTTTATCATTGCCTGCCTCTGCATTGCAACCCTGGACTTCCTCGGTGTTCTCCCACATCTATGAGATATTTCTTTAATTTACTATGAATGTATTATTTAAAGGAACTGCACCATTAAGGGTCCCCCTCCAAAAAACCCCAGAAAAACGCTATTCAACACAAAACACTTCCATATTCCAGATCATGTGCACATCAGCATGCACTGGTATAATTTAATAAGTCCTCTGAGGAGACATTAAAACGCATCCCACTGCAAAATTAAAAGGGGAAGAGTTGGGAATGAGGGAAGAAAGGCAACAGACCATTGTGATCAAAACATCATTTATACATTACTGCAAAGTCATTAATTAAAAAAAAGACATCCACATCTGGATACCAACCTGTTTGAGGGTTGATCAGAATACTTCCAGGTGGTATGCCTGCCGCTTCCAAGGGAAGCAAAAAGAAGCTACTGCTAGAAGGCGCCACTTGCCCACTCATGCCACCATCAAAGGAAAGAGAACTACTAGTGCTGACAGTTGGATAGACGGCAGATGTGCCATGAGAAGGCTGGCTGAGAGCTGTGACTGGAAGAGGCTGCTGGGTATGAGAAAGAGAACCCGTGGATGACCCTACACTACTAGAAGACTCTGAACCTAGGAAAGGAGTAACGAGAAATTGATTTTACCTAGAGACAGAATAATTCATGCACATTTCAATATGCAAGCTCTTATTCAAATATTACCCCTTTTAATGCACAGCCTGGATCTACAGTAACAAAGCAGCATCTCCCCATGTCCCCAATGCTGCTTCCCCCCACTCAGATTTCCATCTACTCCAATTGCCACACTGTGAGAATGAGGGTCTGTCCTAAACCACGCAGGACTTTGCTCTCATGCCATGCAGATATGAAAACAGCGAAGTGGAGGCGGCAAAACAGAAATGGAGGCAGCAAGACTGAGAAACATGAAACAGCTGAAGCATAGACACCGTACACATAGTCCACAAGGAGTTTAATTGGAAAAATCTTCTTCAAACAAGAATGAACAAAATCGAGCAGTCAAAAACAGAGTTAACGATGGGAACAACTGAGCCAAAGTTAGGCTGATTTAACACTGTAAAATTAAAACATTTGTCCTAAACTTGGGCTCCATGACATCTTTAGTATAGCAAAGATGTACCCATGTATATAAAAGGAATACAGATATTTGAGATGAAATTAAAAAAGCTTCTATATAAGTTAGAAAGACATGCAACTGTGGGATGAAATTACAGCTCTTATTTTAAAATTGGTCCAAAATGAAGTGGAGTGTTTTGGCACTTTAGAAGGCTAAAATATATATTGCAGTGTATAAAGCTTTAAAATTCACAAAACAAATTAGTCTTGAAGGAATTAGTCTTGAAGGTGTCTTCATTTGCACCAGCAACATATTAAGACACAGCCACCCACCAGAATTTTGAATTCTGACCTACGTATTTGTATGAGTTATTGCATTAGGAAAAAGTTCTCAGTTAAGATTGCATTTTTCATCTTCATACAACAGATCAAAAAAGGAGTTATCAATTTACTCCCCCCCCCCCGTTCTAGACAAATTGCAAACTTCAAGGGTATCCAGATCATGCTACAGCACTGATGAATCTAACAAAACTATCTGTGTAAACTTTAATAGCACTCCATCCAAACCTATCATTATAAACTCTATGATTTGGTGATTTGTTTAAAACAGCATCATCTTCAACATTAACGTGGAAGAGACTCCTGACTGACACCAGCATAATTAAGGATAAGAATAATCTAGATCAAGTTTTTAGCGTTTCTTTATTCTATGAAATTTGTAAAGAAATAGTAAGCTAAGTACATTAAATGTGAGATCTAAAGTTTATTTAAAAGTTCATTTAATTTTTGTTTGCTACATTGGATCTATGCATAATAGGAGTAAGCAAAGAAGAGTTGTGGCCCATTAGTAGTCCACTATTTCTGCCATTCCACCAAGTGCTTGCTTATACCAGGAATACAGGTAAATAATAAAATAAATAATAACAACAACTATGCCAGGCCTTAATCTAATCTAGCAGGCACCTTCTTAACTAAGAGTATATACCTCAGTAAACATTTAACCTGATCATTTGCTGGATCTGATCTGGCACAAGCTGAGCTGCACTAGATGAAGGGAAATTTTCTTGCTTCCCCCTCCTGTTACAACCCACTGTGCTCTCTGGAATTGTGGGGCTAGCCTACCTCCAGAAGCAGCATGGAGGTGAAGGGGAAAAAGAACCCCCAAAGTTATCCCTCCTTCTGCAACTGGAAGAAAGAAGTTAGAACCTAAGCCTGTCATCATATGGTCTTGCTTTGTAAATTTAAACAGTTTAAAGGAACACTGAATAATAATTTATTATTCCATATACAGAAGTGCCTTCTGCAAGTGGAAGAAAGAAGTTAGAACACTATTATTATTATTATTATTCCATAAACAGAAGTGTCTTCTGCAAGTGAAAGAAAGAAGTTAGAACCTAAGCCTGTTATCATATGGTCTTGCTTTGTAAATGTAAACAGTTTAAAGGAACACTAACTTTGTTATTAATAATAATACTGCAGTCTATCCTTTGGCCAGAAAAAGATAACATTTTCTTATCCAACATCCCACCCCCCCAACACCAACACCATTTGTCACTGTGCTGACTTTACAGTAGAGAAGATTCTGAAGAACAGGTTAAAAAGTTTTATTTTATACCAGTGAAATGCGATTAGGATGTCTGGAAGGAAGGAAGAGAGGTACATCCAAAGTATCCTGGCTGGAAAAAGGAGGGGTGGCTGGCAATGGGGAACCACGAGTGCATTACTTCTCACCAGATGGTGGTGACTAGAAGGGCTTTTGAGTATTGGAAATCCAGCAGAGTTACAAAGTCATGATTAAGAGTAAGCACCAAGCTTTCAAGTGCTAGGGAGGATGCACAATTTAGTGCCATCGATAAGACTGCAAGTTTTAAATCAATGTTTCACAAAAACGTTGAGCTGTAGACAAGAGATGATACAGCACTGTGTAATTTTTAATGGAAAAGTTCCAAGGAAGTGTATAAATATTTGCTCAGCACCATTTTCTCAAGTGTCCCTACAGAACACTTGAAATCAGATCTGTGAATGCCCACTAGGAGTCCTACACTCACACTGAAAGCAGGTTACAGCTTTCCTCAACTCCCAGTCCATCTCTGACCCAGTCAAGCAAGCCCACAAACGGTGTTTAACTGCCGTGCTGTTATTTCATACCTAGAGGAAATCAGAAGTTTAAGAATGCTAGATGCATTCTTAGATATCAGTTCAGTATCTTTTTCTAAAACCTGGGAAGTTTAAAAAATCCCAGACCCCTCCAACACTGAAAGAATGTTTACGTTACAGTTTTAAGGTTACTTTCTTTTTTAGAAACAAGAAGCTGAATAACTATAAAATATATTCAGTGCCATATGCTTCCAGGATGGAAGAGTTTGTTACCCCCTAGCCACACAGATAGCCTTCACAAAGCAAGGCAGGCAATGATTCAGTTCTCACTAGATCACCAGCACAAACAACCATCCTATACCTCTATCTCATCACTCTTTTGGTCTAACAACTAACCCTGAACAATCATACAATATGAGAAAAGCTTCTACCTACAAAATAAAAACTTGTCATAGAACAAGTTGGTACTTACTTTCGAACCCCATTCTTAAACTGAGGTTTTGAACAATAAAACCATAAAACCTAAATAAAACCCACATGTAAAAACACTTCCCTTTGACTTTTCTCTGCAATCTCTAAGAAACAAATAACAAAATTAGTACAATGAAAGTCAGAGTCCTCTAAGAGAAACTGAACCTTTTGCCCTTATAAGAGTCCCTGAGGATTATGATTCCCTCTGGTGTCTCAAAGAATAGATACAACCAGAATTTAAAGGCACGTACCAGGCACAAGTTTCTACTGAGCTAAGTCCAAACTCATAACAAAGGGCCGATGATGAAATGCACGTGGGGATTCTCCCAATTGGTCAGAGAAACAAGGACTGCACTCTATTTATAGGGTTGTTTATATAACAAAAATCCATATGGGGCACCATACAAAAGTTGTGAAATCACTATGGAGTTAAAGACTTTATTAGCTGATGGAATATAATGTGCCCCATTTGAGAGGCAAAATCACAAAACTGATTTCGTAGTTACCATAGACTTCTGAGTGGCCAATTGTTTATGACATCTTCAAAACAAGGTAGAACGAAATAAGATATCCAGATACCTAAAGGATGAAACCTGAGAAATCTTCTGTCAATTAATTATCCTTGTCTTTAAGAATGAGGCACAAACAGGCAACCCCATCCAAACCTGGAGGCGGTGGTACACAGTAACGGTCTGGTGCCAACCTGCTTCATCCAATAGAGCTTTCCAGTGGTGCAGTGAGCTCAGAAAAGCCCCCAAACTACCCCGCAGCCAGAAATATCCATAGGCTTTAAAGGCCATACGCTGCCCAAAGGGTGGTATATGTTCGAGGGCCAGTGTGCTTCACAATCATCCTAAACCCTGGGAGGGAGCCGACTAATGATGGCTCCACCCCTGGGAATGCCCCCCCCCCCAATGCTGGGTTCCAAGCAGGATGCCAGCATATCCTCACCATGGTCTGAACTTCCGGGTTTTGTGGTGGCAGGGGTGCGGGACATGCAGCCGCCAGCATGTCTGCCCCCTCTGCTGGGGGTGAGTGAAATTGGCGCAAGGCTATGTCACTTTCTGGAGCCCTTTCAGCCCCTCCCATATACACTTTGGATGGGGTTGTTAAAATTTTAGTTTTAGTAAAATTTATAGATAATTTCTCCAGCAAACAGTAAGCATGGAATCTTTTCAGAGCCCAAAGAATATCAACTCAAGATTGGGGAAAATAAAACTGAGTCATCTGCATGGACTGAAATATCCAGTAACTTAAATTCAGTCATAAAGACTGAAATATCCAGTAATTTAGGTAAATTAAAGAAAGGGTCATTTTTAAAAGCTGATAAATTAGACACGTATAAATTAAATATAGCTGGTGCTAAAAGGTAACTTGCCTAACCCTCCTCACAACAAGGAAAAGGGTAGTTAAATAACCCTCACTATTACACTGCACTTGGGCGGATGAATTAGTATGAAGGCTTTTAATTAACCACAACAATCTCCTATCAGTTGTGGTCTGTTTCAGTTTAGTCCACAGGGTTCTAGATATGGAGTCAAATGCATAGGAAAGATCTATAAAATCTGGATATAAAAAAGCCCTTCTTTGAGATGGCATACTTACTAATTAAGTAGGATAACACATGCATCTTGTATAGAGGAAATAAAGAAGACCCTTATACAGAGTCAGACACTGGTTGGCTTCACCCAATAACATGCATCTTGACGGCCAGTTCAAGTTGCTACTTTTTTTTGTTTTAAGTGCTCTATGAATGCTCTGTTCACACATGTATCCAATAACACTCTTCTCCTTTTAGACCTCAGATGACTCCTTTCTTTCTTTTTTTGTGACCCCATTTCTTTGGGTCTCTTCCTCTCAGGACCTGAACCTTTCCTTCCTTGCTTGCATTTAAATGGAATTTGGTAATTAAACTCTTAAATTTGGTAATTAAACTCTTCTTCAGAACCTTTGACGTCCAATTTGTGCCTCTCCCTCTCTTTTCTCCCTTCATTGTTGTCCTTCCCTATTCTTGTACTACTTATATGGCAAGCAGGCAGGATCTCTTACTTATTAATCTAATATTTGTATAGTTCTGTTTAAGGTTCTTTATTATTTATGCACTGCATAAGCTTACAAATATTACCGATAGAACAGTTAACCTGCAGTTCATACTAACTACCATCAGAAAACTTTTTCATAGTCACTAGGTATAAAAATACCTTCAGAGAATTCTGGGAAAATGGATTAATTGGTACAGGAACACAAAAAAGGTAATATATCCTCCTATCAAAACACACACACACACACACACACACACACACACACACACACACACACACACACACACACACAGAGGATGATAGCTGTGTCTTCTGGAGAACATCCATATACTAAATACTTTTGCTAGGTTAGATATAATCCAGTTTTATGCAACTTTACACAGAGTATAGCTACCATCTGAGAATCACCTGCAATTTTTCCTATAGACCACAAAAGTGTAAAACAATCTGAAGGAACTGGTTTCAGCAGTTACTGAGGCCACTGGTACAGCCAAGAAACTAGCCAATGCTGTTTAACAAAGCTTTGAAACCTACACCTAAATCATGCCAGGCAGACCTGTTGTGATGACAAGTCAATTAATAGAATTTCCAGCTCTTTGGACGATGACTGCAAGTCAGACACTGTATTTCATTATTTTAGTTGAAATTTCTTTGTCAGTATATTCAACTGGCCCAACACTATTATGTTTAGTGATGTTTGGTCAGGACCAGTTCCATTAATGCTGATCCAGTATTTGCAAAATATATGCCTGCATGATATAAAATAATCCAGTTCTGATTTTTTTGTTTTATATTCAGTACCATCAGTGATTGACTGGGCTCACAACTGCTGCTTTCTCTCACATTAGCAACCTTAGACGAGAAGCACTGCCTTTTTGACTTCTTACACAATATAAATCTATCCTATTAATGACTTGCTTATCTTAAAGTTAAAAAGGAGGGCACTTTTCTCAAGGGGAAAAATGTTTCAAAAATGCATCCTTTCCCAGTGATTTTAAGTGTTTTCTGCAGTTATGAGGTGGGCACTGGCCCAGAACATATACAGGCACCTTATGTTGTCCTTCACCTGGGATTCAGTGTGCTTCCATTCTGAGCCTGTTTTCAGTACAACTGGTTATCTCTCCCATGCCATATTTTTCTTCTTCAATCACCCTTCTTCTTTGTACTAACAATGTTAATATAGTCAAGCAGCCTTGAAGGCACACAAAGTTAATCTGGAATGAGAACAGTGCCTATCCAGGAAGAATCACCCCCACTCGGAATTATCCTTGTAAGAACATAAGAACATAAGAACAAGCCAGCTGGATCAGACCAAAGTCCATCTAGTCCAGCTCTCTGCTACTCGTAGTGGCCCACCAGGTGCCTTTGGGAGCTCACATGTAGGATGTAAATGCAATGGCCTTCTGCGGCTGTTGCTCCCGATCACCTGGTCTGTTAAGGCATTTGCAATCTCAGATCAAAGAGGATCAAGATTGGTAGCCATAAATCGACTTCTCCTCCATAAATCTGTCCAAGCCCCTTTTAAAGCTATCCAGGTTAGTGGCCATCACCACTTCCTGTGGCAGCATATTCCAAACATATTCTTCAAGAATGGACAGCCCAATCTGCTTGGCTGCATTAAAGGCATCACTGTTACTAGGAAGATGAAGAATGAACTGATTAGGATTGAGATCTCCCTCAAACTGATGAGAAAAAGTGAGACTTTGGTAGTTTTTATAGATTTGTTTAACTCCATGGAAGCTCCTTTTCCCACAAGGAAAATCTGGGTAATGCATGGATCTATTTCATTGAATGGAAAAGACAAAATTTCAACTTTGAAGTCAAAAGTTAACTAAGAGTGCTTTCATATTTCCCTTTCCTCAATGTGAGTTTGATTTTTGAAAATTCAGCGGGCTCTGATGGTCCCTAATCTGCAATGACAATTTTGAGGGGGGAAATGTATGACTGAGCTGTATTTTCAGCACATACATTGTAACATACATTAGAAGTTGTGTGTTTTGTTTTTTAAAAACTTCATACCTGTCTTAGATAGCCTGCCTGTGCTCTTGCTGCTTCCAGAGCTATCACCTCTTGTCAGGACAGAAATCCCACTGAAGCTGCTGGCTTTGGTCACAGCTGGCTTCAAATTGCGAAGGGAGCTGTCGGAGTCTGTGCTACTCCACGGGCGGGGTTCAGAGTACTTCAGCTCATTGTCTGTACTGCTCTGAAGGCTATTGGTTGACCTTCCTGAAGCATCTTTGTTGATTCTGTAAAGCATAAAATTTAGGTAAAAACAACAACGATGAACAGCTAATCATTTGCAAAATAAAAGGAAAAGCTATCAAGGAAGAATGAAACACACACAGAATGGGATTTAAAAATTAAGTGTATGAAATACCTAAATATCTGCCGCCTTTGCTGGGTACTATTGGCTTCTTCCTCTTGGATTCTGTTGGCATGTTCAATAAAATAGTAGCTTAATATTTTATTCATTAAAAGCAAATAGAAACTGGTTCAAATACTGATTTTTTTCCTTACCTTTTGTCAATAATATAATTCTCTTGGGAACACAGCGACTGGGGAAGAAACAGTATAGCATAAAAATCACCATTGGTAACTATTTGTATTATGAAGTCCAAACATGGCAGATACCAGAGAGTCAAGGAAGAAACACACAGCATGCCAGAAATGTAACTCGTCCTCTAACTGCATATGTTGTAGAAAACAATGACATGGGTAATACTAATCAAATAACTGTTCATGTTTTAAGTAGCATTTGGTGTCAGATCTGTGATCTTTCAAATGCCTATGTAACATAGTAAATGGGGGGCGGGGGTAGGGAACAAGATGTACAGGAAGGAAAACATGGCAATCTGATCTGCAAAATGCCGAGCCTTTTCCTGATGCTGTGTACTAGAAAATGTGTCACAACTACAGGCTGACAAGCAGAACCAAAGAATAAAAGCATGTCTCATATATTCCCTCCCTCAGTCCCCTTTTCCCTGGAACACCTGAAGCTGTCTCATACTGAATCAGATCATCACTTCATCAAAGTTAGTACTGTCTACTCAGAATGGTGGAGGCTCTCCAGGGACTCAGGCAGAGGTCTTTCACATCACCCACAATCTTTTTAACTGGAGATGCTGAGCACAGAACCTGGGACCTTCCAGGTGCCAAGCTGGGCCATGCCCCCTCCTCTGTACTATTGATAACAAAAGAATAATCTCCCAAGGCTCTTCTGGTATTACTGGTTATTTTTCCTAGGGCAGTAGTCAAAAGTTAATTCAAAGAACCTGTTATTCCTACACTGTGATAGTTTCCCCAACTCAACTGACTTCTACTGTTCTTATACTGAATTACCTGATGAGCTTCAAACAATTCTTTTAACAATTATGCAAGCACTGAAGTGGACCTAACAAATCCAAGCAGAAGGAAAGCTATCAAATCAATATGGACGACTGTGCTGACTTCACCAGGGGTCTGGTTAATTAACCAGGGATGGAGGGTGCAAGTAGCAACATGGCTTCCTAGCAAACACAGCACAAACTAAGCTTGAACTTCAGACAAATCCACATATCCCACATGGGTTTTTTTTTGCAAAATGGACACATCTTTAAAGCAATTCATATGTTAAAAAGTAATAAGGGCCATTCCACATACAATCATTGCACGGTATTGAAACATCTTGCTGAGAAATATGGCAAAATTAAGAATACTGGGCTACACGTTGCATTCCTCAACCTAAGGAGCGCCTTCGATTCTATCCCCAGGCAACTTTTTTGGAACAAGCTGAGAGACCTGGGCATAGAGAACTGCCTACTTTATCGCATCCAAAAACTTTGTACTTCAACTACATGCAGCATTCGCTGCAATTCTTCTGGCCTTTGCTCCCCTGAAATAATTTCCAACAAAGGGGTCAAATAGAGTTGTATTATTGCCCCCTTGCTCTTTCTGTTTTTGCATGACCTTCCAAACTCCCTTCCAACTATTGGAGTTCTGTCTCCTATCCTAGGCAACGCCCCCTTAGCCATACCATTGTATGCTGAGGACACAGCCTTACTCTCATGCACCAAGATAGGATTGAAACGTCTACTCCACACCTTCGCCGCCTATTGTGAGCTTAACCAACTCACAATTAATTATGAAAAGACCAAAATTATGGTCTTCTCTAAAACATGGAAGACAATACCATGGTTTATCAACGGAAACCAAACTGACCAGGTTAAAAATTTCAACTACCTGGGCATTTGCTTCCTGTACAACCTGAACTGGACTGCTCAGTATAACCACATCTTCTCTTCTGCCAATCAGTGTGCAGCAGCAATAAGGCGATTTTTTTTACACCCAAGGTGGCCAATGTGTTCCAGTTAGGAGACTTTGGCGGCAGATTGATGTCACAAGCCTTGTATGGTGCCCCTATCTGGCTAAATAACAAGTTAAAGCCCCTTGAGAGAATACAATCAAGCTTTCTATGCAAACTTCTTGGCATTTCCAATAGAGTGTCATATTTTTCTTTGTGTTCTGAAATGGGCTTAAATCTACTTGAGACACGAATATGGCTATACTCGTTTCGATACTGGCTGCGCCTGCATCATCAATCTAAGGATAGTCTAACCAAGCAAATGCTTTCTGATTCATTCCTTTCCTCCTGGAGTGTCCAGATAATGACTAAAGTAAAGCTAGACTTCACATTGGATTTTTTTAAATGACACGGATGAAGCACAAATGGTCAGCCTACTGTCGCAAAGGCTAATTCAGGGGTAGGGAACCTGCGGCTCTCCAGATGTTCAGGAACTAGAATTCCCATCAGCCTCTGTCAGCATGGCCAATTGGCCATGCTGGTAGGGGCTGATGGGAATTGTAGTTCCTGAACATCTGGAGAGCCGCAGGTTCCCTACCCCTGGGCTAATTGATGCAGAAATTCAATTATTATCCCCCCCATTACATGAAAGACATTCTACCTGAGGGTCTTAATCCTCCCCCTCTCAATAGGGGCCTACCAGAGTATTTTATTAACCTATCTTCGCCTTATCTCAGATGTATTTTAATGCTGGCCTGACTGAATGCACTTCCCTCGGCGGTCCTAAAAGGCAGGTTTCATCAGACCCCCTATCATAAAAGAACATGTTCCTGCCTACAGAAGGCCATTGAAACAATTGAATACATCCTTGTAGACTGTGATCTATACGCCCCACTCAGAAGACAGTATATTGAGAAATGTGTCTTATGATTGTACAAGGCCAAGACTTTCCACTTGCTCTGTGACCGACACCCACAGAAATCTTTGGATGTAGCAAAATTTCGGGCACTGGCTCAGCAGATTTGATCCAGGTTCTATATCCAACTATCTTTTAACCAATTATAATGTCTGAACACTTCTCATCTTAATTCATTTTATTTCTTTTAACCCTTGTATTTTTTCTATTTATGGCAATTAAAAGGTGTATGACGATGAAGTAATAAGGGGAAAAAGTGAAAAAGCTTAAGTCTTACTAGGTGCCAGTCCAACTTCTTACTATCCCCCAATTTTGAGTTATTTCAAGTACAAGAAATTAATGTATAGGAATGAAACTTCTGAAGTTGAGTTTGGCCTTCAGGAAAGATATACATTTATTTTGCTACTGATTGTCACTAATTAAGGAATCAGAATTTGGACAGCCCTCAGGTCTAATCCAAATGAATTCTTCAAAGGGTCTGCCAACACTCAGTATTATCTTTCTTGCCTCAGGGTCTAGTCATTAAGAATAGCAGCGAGAGCAGTACATTTTGCCATTATCACTAAATAAATGTTAAGTAGTATCAGAATTTTTGAAGTCATACTATTCCAGTCACATGAAAGTAAAAGATTAAAGGAGCAGAAATATCTTTTTTACATTTTAGAAACAAAACACAGATTTTAGTTCCATTTGGTTGACTCTTAAGGAGCTCTCCTGTTAATGGTGGTAGTTTCCTTCAGCCAAAGAGCCTCACATAGGCACAAGTCATTCTGCTGCTGATCTTGTTTTGGAGGAAACCATGGCTGTTCACATAAAAATTATATAAGAAAGCAGCTGCTGTTGTCACAAATAGTCAATGATGCCATAAACATTCCTTGTAATAGAATACCTACATCTTGTGCAAATATTCGTTCTCTAGCTCTCTGGTACTCTTCTTCTCGTTCTTCTATAGATTTGCTTCTTCTGTCATCTTTTAATCGTATTCGCATCTAAATTAAATAAGTTATTAATTGCCAATTACCACTGCACAGTACAGGCATGTAATTAAGACAAGTAACACAGGTTTTAACATTTACCTGGTTATCATCTTTGTCTAGACTAGAGTTTTCTCTTTTAAGGATGTACCGTTTTTGAAAGTCTTCACTTTTTTCATCTTTTATATGTTCACAAAACTTCTGGTCAGGTCTTTTTAAAAAAGATAAAGAAAATTAGTCATGATAGACAAGAAAAGGTTGTTTCCAAGTCTACACATCATAAGCTTTGGGGAAGACAAGTGTTTACATACATTTGCAATATCCTACAGGATAGCACAATGACTCACAGATAGCTTTTCTGTATGCAGTATTTGTAAAATTCAAACGATGGTCCAAGAGCTAGCATGCTCACTTCAAGTTATACTTATTTGAGTAGAAGAGCCTTGAAAACATAAAACTGACTACAGCTAAGAGCATAATAATAAAAGCACAATTGTTAATAAAGAGAACATTTTGACCCTCATCCACCAAATAGGAATTTGGCTGGAAGTGATCTTCCTTTGTTCTGTGCAGACTATAGTTACAGAGCCAGCAAGACAGGGCACAGGGGGAAAAGCAGAACCCCCATCTGACTTTTGAGGTGACTTGAGCTACTCTGCAGTTAGATCATGGCCCAAACTGACCACTGGATAACAAGAGAATGTTTCAATCAAAGTTACTAATTAAATGCATGGAACTAAAGAAATTCAGGTGCACATTTCAAAACAAAACAGAAATTGCTTCCAGACAGAGAAGTGTACCAAAAAAAGCCCCCTTTAATTTTGACAGACCTTTTCCAGCCAACCTTTAGGTGCCCAACCTACTTAGCATCAAGTAAATGTTGTATCATGACACTTTTTTCAAAAAAGGTGAAAGATAACTGTGCATTGATGTGAATTAACACAAGTGTTTGTCTTTACCTTTCCTCAGAAGACAGTTGCATAAAAGCAGAATCAGGTTCTCTCTTAATTCCTGAACTCTCTTAGGATAGTTTTAAAAAGCATTCCCAAAATCTAACTAAGAGTTATTGGATGCCCAAATATAATTAGCAGGCACTTCATAGAACCTTTAGACTGTCTTACCTCTTTTCTCTTAAAGATCCCTGAATTTACTGCCCTGCAATCACCACTCCACTGAGTCGTCCCAGTGTGTACTGGGTTGATGATGTCATTAACAGCACTGATCGGCACTGGAGCGGGGAATCTGCCTATGAGGAAAAGGCAAGTTGGGTTTTATTCAATATGGAGTAGATCTCCAAGGTTTTCCTTCTGAATTCTTATTTTATATCTCAAATGATTTAAAATAAGAACATCGAAAACCTTTATTTACATAGTCTACTGGTTATATGAAATGCCTGCTAATTATTACTAGGGCTTCCAGATACCAGCCTAGATTTTTAAGAACATGAAAAATTGATGTATTACTGTAGTTTGTTTATATCCTCAGCATCTTCAACCACCAGTTGCCAAAGCCATCTATTTAGTGACAGACACACAATTTAAGGTACAGGTTTTACTAAGCAGATAAATGCTGTCATCTATTGCATGATAAATGTATCTCAAATACAGCTTTCCTTTAAGCAAATGTTTTGTCATGTTCCAGTTCCATTTTAGAGACTGAAAAATAGAGATATGAAACTCAGGTCAGTGTAAACTATGTGTTTGTGTCCCACAGGTATAATCTGTGTATGAGTAAATGTATGTTGGTACAGTTGGAGTTCTCTGGAAGTTTCTCAACAGCTCCTCTTCCCAAAAGGGCACACTGGCTTGCCTCTCCTGGAATGAGAGAGGTATAAAGAAATCTTTGAAGAAAGTTTCAGCTGCACTTTCAGCTTTCTTACTCTTTCTTTCTGAATAACTCTGCATGGACAGGCTGATACACATTGTAAGCTGTAGTTAAGGCTCACCTCCCATACCTCGTGTAAAAACGAAATACTATAAAAGTGTTTCTGGATTTCTACATAAGAGCAAAATGGGAATAAGTCATCAATTTAGTCCAACAATCTGGAAAAATGCTAAAGGAAAAACAGAGAGGAAGGGTAGTTGTCAGTTGAAATCACTGTGTGGTATTTGAATTCTGAAGCTCCCATTGGTTTGTCCTGGGTTCTTGTTGAACCTGTGAGATTACTCACATTCTATGTTACACAATACCTTTCCATTTGGCTACTATGCTCCTTTCCCATTATTGTAACATTTCATCCATTTTAAACATGCACCTTTAAATTGTTAGGAGGTGGAAAATACACAAACAAATAGACAGTTAAAGGATAAATTGACATAATCCAACACCACTGTTCATTTGCTTTGCCTTCTATAAGCCCCTTGACTGTAGTTTTTGTAAGAAAACACTTTCTGTTTCCCAAATGCTAAAATTATTGTGGCCAGGGGCTCAGCTTGTTGAAATGACACCCTGGGCAAGCCCTGGACACCATGCCCCCACCTCCACAGCTGCACCCCCCCCAATCAGGGAACACAGCTCAATTACGGCAAGCAGAGCTCGCCCCGCCCTCACCTATATTTGGAGATTGGGTGTGAGGTCAACCATGGACTGATCTCCATGTGGAGATCAGAACAGCAAGGGCCTGGCCTTT
The DNA here is from genome assembly GCF_021028975.2 of Sphaerodactylus townsendi. Taxonomy (NCBI): domain Eukaryota; kingdom Metazoa; phylum Chordata; class Lepidosauria; order Squamata; family Sphaerodactylidae; genus Sphaerodactylus; species Sphaerodactylus townsendi. Next base: position 51,150,224 of record NC_059426.1, read on the forward strand.
GCCAGACTTGGATCCAGCTCTAAACTGCAGGCTGGAATCCTGCAGCTTAGAGCTGGATCCAACCCTGACTGAGGCCAGGTTCAGACTGAGCACACTGCTAGTCCTCTTCTACATTTATACCATTGGCTTCGACCCCTTTCGCCAAGCTCCACCTGAGTGGAGGTGGATACAACAGTATCAAAGTAGTGGAGGACTGGCTGTAATCTCAATTTGCTGCTGGCCTCAGAAAGGCTAGGGGCCAGTAGCAAATGAACTGCACATGGAGATCAAACAGTGAAATGAACTCCACATGGAGATCAGGGCAGGGTACCTGGTCCTGCACTTGAACTCCATGTGGAGTTTGGAAGCAGCCGGTCTTTGATGCACTCCAGCCCCAACGTGACTGGGGTACAGTTGGGTGTGTGTGTGTGGCAATGCGCCCTCCAGGAAGTGGTGCCCTAGGCTCTAATCTCCCTCGTGCCACCCCCCATTACACTAGTAACGGTGGCATAAGACAGTTTCAGATGGGGTGTCATGTTGTGTCCATAGTAGCAGATTTAAATTAGACCCCTGTGACAAAGTGAGCTCTGACTCACAAAAGCTGGTACTCTGGAAAATTTTTGTTGGTCGTTTAGTTACTAGAAACAATGTAATTAAGGAGGATTGATGATGATGATGAGGATTGCTTTCACAGAAGATTTTTAAGGTGATGGAGAATTAACTCTCTCACTCTCTCCTCCTCAAAAAAGAAAAGGATTTTGTTGTTGTTACGGTTTCTGCATTAGACGTTAATCGTTCTCTTAAGGATACTGAGGCTGTGAACCAAAAATTAATTTACATGAAGCTGTGTTATACTAAATCAGTCATGATACTAAATACTAAAACACATGAAGCTGTGTTATACTAAATCAGACCATGGCTTCATCAAAGTCAGTATAGTCCAGTGGTGGCGAACCTATGGCTCGCGTGCCAGAGGTGTCACTCTTTGTAGACACGTGCGCAGTCACCCCAGTTTCGGCAGTGGCATAGTGCCAAGGGGGCGAGGGGAGCGTGACACACTGGGCACATTCCCCAGTGGGGGCATAGTGACGGTGTGTCGGGGGTGTTTCAGGGCATTCCAGGACAGGGCGTGGGCGGATGGAGGTGTGGCATGGGCACAGGATGCACGCATGCCCCAGGTGCAGTTTCCCCTCACTCTGCCCCTGATAGTCGGTCACTAAAAGATTCACCATCACTGGTATAGTCTATTGTACTGGCAGCAGCTTTCCAGGGTCTCACACCACCTACAGCCTGATCCTTCAAACTGCAGATGCCAGGGATTTAACCTAGGACCTTCTGCAAGCAAAGCAGATGCTCTACCACTGAGCCTCAGCCCTTCCCCAATTCAAAGTTGCCTAATCTAGGAAAAACTTTTTAAAGACCTACAACCTTGTTTTAAAGATTGTTTCTAACCAGTGAGAGGCAGAAATGTTTTAAATATATAATGAAACGAGATCTATGGAGTAAGCCCCCCCATTCCCTGGTCACCAGTTTAAGACGTGCTATCATCCAGATTACTGGACTTTTTTTTAAAAAAAAGTAAACTATCAAGAAAAAAAATACTCCATCCTAACTCACATTCTTGTGTTGCTGGTTTTATTTACTATAACTGATTTCCCACTCTGGTCCACATTGTGCTCCAGTCCAAAGTAAGCAGCCACTCTGTGCAATAACATTCTATGATAAGAGGTCATGGGGGGAAACTTCTTGCGTGGGATTCTGAAATAAAATGAGACTTTTAGCTTTATACACATTGTTTCATCATTTGTCAATAAATTACTTCAAAACTTTTACTGTCAATTCCCAGCTGACCTACAGTGATCCTACTGCAGAGGCGTAACTGGGCCAGAGTGTTCCCGGTGCACACTCAGTGTTTTCCGCCCCCTCCCCCTCCACAGCGCATTCCCCCCCCCCCCTTACCTTAGTTCAGTCTGTAAAAACGGCCTGTTCCCTTCAGGCTGAAAACGGCCGGGTGGGAACTATACTTCCTATGAGACCTTGGGGCTTGCAAGGTCTCTTGGGAAGTGTAGTTCCCACCAGGCCATTTTCAGCTTGAAGGGAACTGGCCGTTTCTCCAGCCTGCACTATTTTAATAAAGTAAGTGATGGGGGGGTCCCCCACGGGGGACGATTTTCTGCCACCCCCGGCATGCACCCAGTGCACCGCACACACACCGGTCCCCCTGGTAGTTCCCCCTCTGTCCTACTGGGTTTTCAAGTGAAGAGACAGTCGGCAGTGGTTTGGCATTGCCTGCTTTTGCGTCACAACCCTGCTATTCCTAGGAGGTTGCTCACCAGAGTTGGCCCTGCTTGGTTCATACTTACTCATTATTACCAATGAAATCTAAAATTTCCTGTTCCAACTTCAGCAGCATCATTCTGTCCCTAGAAAATAAAAATAAAAGAGGGAAGAAAAGAGACAATCATAAGACAAAATATCCCCCTGCCATACTAAATATAGTATACATTTTAAGAAGATTCGCCCAAATGTTAAGCCCATAGAAAGGAGATACTGCAGAATTTATAGGAGAAATAAATGTGGTTGATTATTTGCTTTGTGCTACCCCCCACTTCCAGCTTAGTTGATTGATTAAAAGCCTTTACATGGCCCATTTGCACAAATTCGGGCAGCAACTGCAAAGTGTGCTTTCACTGGTCCCCAAACCCAGACACGAAGTTTGAAGGAAAAGACACACTGGAGTCAAGGCAACACCCACCTAAATAGATTACTTTCAGAGTAAGCAACAAGAACTCTCATATACACATTTATGCAAAGGTAGCTAAATACAGGTACAAGAAACAGAAATAGACTTATACAAAATTAAGCTCAAATAAGGCAGATTGCAAGCATGGTAAACCGTAGATTAAAAGCTTCAGAAAAGGTACTTAGGGGTATTATTTGAGACATTAAACCATAGAAGAAAATAAAATGAACACTGAACAGATTAATAAAATTCATTTAAAAACTAGCTTGTTTACCTGGGATTGTTTTTTAACGTATTTACTAAAAACTCATGTAAGTCTATACCAGTTGAATCTGTGTATTCTTGACTGGAATCTAAAAAAAAAATCCAAAAGTTATACAGAATAAATTAATTCTTTTAACAAAGGCACTTTTAAATTTTAAAAGGAAGCTGTTAGTGTAACCAATCATCCAATTTGGAAATTAGAATATATAAATTTTGTTTTGTTCATAAATCATAAGGATTCACACATAACATTTTGTATTTCAGAAAAACAATACTATTATAAACTGAGGCCAGGACCCCAATAATACCTGTAGCACATATTAAGGTTGATTTTTTCCCTTCATTTTCCTTCTTATACTGAGGCTTGATGGTCAAATGCTGCATCGGCAGCTGGACCAAGGGTTGTCCTCCAGAGTGGTAGGCTCACCATCGCAGCTGCTCTAGGTCAAACTGATGGCTGGTAGGGCCAAAGTTCCTTGCAAGGCCCTTTTCATGCCATTCTTTGTTGTATTTTAAAAAGTGGGTGTCTCAGTTTATTTTGATGCATGCTGGCTATTTAGTATGATCTTTCAGTGCAAGTGCCAGAAGGACAGCATGAAATAACATAAGTGGAAGCTGGGCATATGGTAATATTGTGTGGTAACTTTGGAAGATATTCTTAAGATCCATCAGAAGAGTGGAGTTGTAAATATTAGAAGACTTCAAATGTGCTAAAGGTTATTCATGAAAAAATTAACAGAGATGTAATTTAAAACCAGATGATGAATAGCAAACCTCTTGATAACATTTTCCTGGGGAATTTGTCAGTGGACTTTTCCTTTTCAGTTTCATCTTTCAAGGGTTTCTCTTCTTTGTCAAATGATTGTGTTAGCTGAATCTGAATTTTCTCCTGTTGAAAGCAAAAATCAACCATTTTTTTTCAAGCAAAATATCCCATAATGAAACTCTGTCCTTTTCATCTATCTACAACTATATCAAAACATATAACATGTTAAGTGTGGTAAAGCAATCAGACAGAATTGTCTTTCAGGCTCTTAAAATTACTCAATTCAAACATATGGAGAATGGGATCATTTAATATGCATCTGAAAGAGACTTTAAAAGAAAAAAAAGAAATTATTATTCTTGGTACATTTTTTTTTTGCTATCCACAACCCAAAATTACATGGAGGTAAGTTTGGTACACAATATAATTTCAGACAGTATTTACCATTACTTTAAAAACTAAGCTTTGTGAAAACCTTCACCATAAGTTTCCAATATATATATATATTTTTACTTAGATGATACTGTTATATCTGATTCTGCGCTCTAGAGTATGGGTCAAAAATCCACAAATGGGACCAGAAACAGAGGGACTTTTCTGCAAACATGGGAGAAGCTCCATGTTTTCAGAAAATGTGAAAGCTATGTGAAAGCTACAAAAGTGCATATATGTGGGGGCTAACCGCTCTACATCAAACAACAGGAGAAGTGGTTGAAATTTCACTATGGGGACTACTCCTGGAGAAGAAAAGAACAAACAGTATGTATGTGTGGGGAGAAGGGGTAATAAAAAAGGTAAGTGTGTCGGGGAAATACAAAGGAGAAAATAATATCCCCCCCCCCCGCTAATTTCAAAAACAAATATAGAATAGCTCTGTAGCATCTTCCAATAGTTTCTGATTTTGATGATTTAAGCAGGACTGTATAGTAATCCTCTATAAAAATTGAACTGTTCTGATGGAAGAAAGAGCATCTAGCCTCAGATTCATAAGTGGAAGAATATATATTGTATCTCATATTGGATTCCTGGAAGCATGAAGTTACAAGCCTGCTGGGATTTTCACTTTCTTGTAACTTCGTTTGAATCTCACTTTTTTGGCTTACTAGAGGTTTTTTTCCCCATAGAAATGTAGAATTTTCCTTTACTCACTGCTTGACACCTTACTGATCAGTACAGGTTATGTTGTTCATACATGTATGTGTCAAAATGTGTCCATATTTATCGTTACCATTTTCATATTCAACAATATATCTAAAAAATTCAAATTTATAAACTTGCCAAAGAACATACCAGATTGTGAACTGTAAATTTTTTGTTGATTTGTCACAATCTGCATTCCTCATTAAATACTTCATTCTAAATTAAAATGTGGAGCAGAATGTCATGAACTAGACGGTCCAAGACCCCAGAGTATTATAATATCAATATTATAATTTGGGATATATGAACAATTAAAGCACTTTGGGTGGAGGGGGGAGGAATGAACTCCAGATCTGGATCTCTTTAAAAACCATCTCAAGTAGCTCTATATAACAGCCATAATCTTTTACATACAAGTTGGTCTAAAATATGTTGAAAAATTTTGAATCAGCAAGACCCATATGAAGATGAACTGTGTGGTAAACAGCTTATGGTCAATATACAAAGACTATATCACACAACAGCATTTTACACATCTTCTGTGATACCACAGCATGTGTAATTACTTCTTGCACTTTAATATCCAATGTATCACTCAATTTACCATTAAATTCATCTGTATTGTTCTTTTTAGCCAAACAATAGCATTTTTTGGAGGAGTACCGTATATACTCGTGTAAGAGTCGACCCGCATATAAGTCGAGGCACCTAATTTTACCACAAAAAACTGGGAAAACTTATTAACTCGCGTATAAGTTGAGGGTGGGAAATGCAGCAGCTACTGGTAAATTTCAAAAATAAAAATAGATACTAATAAAATTACATTAATTGAGGCATCAGTAGGTTAAATGTTTTTGGATATTTATTTCAAAGAAAAACAGTAAACTAGCTCTGTAAGTGGAAAAGGGAGTCAACAAAAACAATGTGGTCTCAGCAATACCTTTAAAAGTACAAAAACCTTAGCTCAACCAGCAACCAAGCTAAAACACAAGAGTTAAAATCCTTCAAAACTGGATTTTTGGTCAGGGGAGGAATGTTTATGTTAGCAGTACCAACATTTCAGAGTATCTTTAGGAGCCCCTCCTGATGATACCACTCAGGTTTGGTGAAGTTTGGTTCAGGGGGTCCAAAGTTATGGACCCTCAAAATGTAGCCCCATGTACTATTAGCTCCCATTGGAAACAATGGGGGAATGGGGGCAAACTCTTTGGGGGTCCATAACTTTGGACCCCTTGAACCAAACTTTATCAAACTTGGATGGTATCATTAGGAGTGTCACCTGATGATATCCTGAAATTTTGGTGCCGCTAGCCTAAAAACTGGGCCCCTGGTGGCCGACAAAGTAAAAACCCTAAAATATTTTTTTTAAATACATCTGATTCGTGTATAAGTCGAGGGGGGTTTTTCAGCACAAAAAAAAAGTGCTGAAAAGCTCAACTTATACACGAGCATATACAGTACATTAAATGATATCGAATGAAGGGAGGAGCTTTAACTCTTGAAAGATTTTACCTCAAAAAATCATTTAATCTCTAAGGAACTACTGGACTTAAATCTAACAATAAATTTCAGAGGACAACTCAATACTACCATAATCCTGCTCTTGATGGAGAAAAAATAATCTTACTACATATGCATTTTCATGCTTACTACATATGCATTAAGTTGCTTCCTTGAATTTTAGTGTGGGAGTCTGTGATCTACTCCATCTCTTTCCTCCATTGCTTTAACATATGTAAAAGAAAGAAATAAGCAGTGTAAATTCTAAATTGATACAACCCAAGCACTATCCAACTGTATTTGGGTCTGAAAAACAGAAAATGAGTTCTCAAAAATCCTCAATCTTTGTAATATAATGCTGAATGCATGATTTAGACCAGTTAGGCAAAACCTAGTTAACATGGACCACAGTGGAAACAGTAATCACTCCTTCCTCACTCCCCACAGCTCTGGGTATCTTCTCCTACCAGCCACTGGCTGGTACAGTTCCGTTTAAGTAAGTCTAGCAATAAGTACAGTTCAGTTTAAGTATGTCTAGCAAGCAAACACTTCCAATTCCATATATGACTTTCTCTTCATTTCCTAATACTAGATACATGACCTTTCAGTTCCTCCCCTCCTTTACTAAAAATTCCCCCAAGTAGAAAAAACTTGAGATCTCCCAACCCTTCCCACATGAGAGATTCAAAAAAACCCATTCTCTCACACAAACAGCTCTAGAAGTTCACTAGAGCCCTCATACGCTAATTAATTTTTACCCCTGTTGGGACCTGTGCCCAACCATTTCCCATTTTTGAATGGTTTAACACCATTGCATGGGAAGCAGAAAAGATGCAAGTGTGCAACTAATTCTTGTTTAAAGCTTCCCTTTGATAATTTGTGTAATTAGAGGGATCATTTTACCTTGTCTGTTCTGGCTGTTTTGGCCATTATCTGGCAATTTTAGCTCCCAATGTTTCAGCCATATCTATTGCTAGCATCGTCAAAGGCCTCTCATGGGAAGATGTGTATTTCTCTCTGTGGCACAGTATGAAGTTTCTGGTGTAGTTGGGTACTTGTTTTGTTCTTCTCTGAGGTGGAGATGGGGGGAGGCAGTGAGGTGCATTTGCAGAATTCATTTGCAGTTGCATTTGTATGTGTATGTCCTGGTAGTTTGAATGTGGGTAACTCATCTCAGAAATTAGTGCGAGTTGAGGTGGTGGGGGTGACAGAAGGAGTTTGAATCATGTTTGAAATGTCCCTTTTTTTTGGTTTTGGTGTTCTTTAGTACCAGCAACCAGGTTTTGTTGATTTCAGACTCGCATCCATTTTGTTGAAACTATCTAGTGTCTGTGAATTTCAGTGGCTTCCCAGTGAAGTCTAACACAGACTTGTACATAATGGGTTATAATATCTCATGAACAGACTGAACAGTCAAGCTTTACAATAAATTGAAGTACCAACACTGTTCCTTTCGATATTGTGACAATGCCATATAGTAGACCTAGTAATGTATTAGTCATGCCATCAAGAGCTTTTTCACCTGTACATTATTGAGTATCACCACGTGCCATCATTTGCCAACAGTGTTCTTCAAGGAACAGGGAAACAAGGAAGTTGATACAGATGAAAGAAGAAGCCATCCCTTTTGCTTGGCATTATTGATTTTATGCACTTTTAAATACAATGGCTATTCAGCAGGGAGAAAAGCCCAGGGTTTTTCATTTGTACCCTTTCTACCATAACTCTCAACTACCTAATTCTTTTAAAATAAATGAATCTAATGCAAATAGGGTCAGCATAGTGTAATTGTCAAGAGTGTCACTGTCTCAGCCCAGGCAATCAATTCGGGGATCTTGTAAGGACAAAAAGGGAAAACAATGCTGTCTGAGTTCCTTGGAGGAAATGCATAATAAAAATGAATGCTTATAATTGTTCTGATTGGTTATTTTTCACCTTTTGGATTTTCAGCACCATATGATGCCATTTATCTGCCTCTATGCAAGATAATTAACAGGCAAGCCATAAAAAGAATGCACACAGGGCAATCTACAGAAAATTACAGCTGCTTTACAGAATTAAGATTCATTCGCCAATTCCAATGATAATCCATGAACATGGAGGGCTCACTACAAAAAGGAATGTTGTACTGTGAAAGTTCATTCTTTTCAGCAGATGGAGTATATCACAGTGGGTTAGGCCTTAGACTTGACATAGCCAAGGAAACAAAGATCTAAACAGAAGACTTCCAACAAGACAAACCTCAATGGACAACAGATAAAAATGGTCTTGGAGAAAAGACAGAGAAGCAAAGGAAGTAGTTCTCCACAGACAAATTACACCTAACCGGAAAGGAGGAAGTTAATAGCACCAGTCCTGGTCCATCAATGGGTTTGCCAGAAAGAGCTTCACATAAGAGAATGAACTTTCAAGGAAAATTGATAAGGGTGAAGGACAGCTGTAATTAACCCACACAGACTATACCAGTGGTGGCGAACCACGGGACTATACACTACTAGGTTAGAAAAGTTTAAGTTGGTTTAGATTATTCAACTATTGTTGAAATTCCTCTAGAAGTTCCTCCAGTGGCCCAATAAAAGGAGAAACAAGTTATTTTTTAGTATATTCAAAGCTGGTGAATGTCTGACAAAATATTTCCATCAGCCTACCTGTCCTTTATGTGAGGACAGTCTCCATCTTCTTGAGTGATCAGAACTACCACCCCCAGAAACATCAATTTATCATATTTGAAAGAAAAAGGTTCGTCATTTTTAACCAAAAGTTTCTAAAACAGTGGTTCTCAACCTTCCTAATGCTGTGACCCTTTAATACAGTTCCTCGTGTTGTGGTGACCCCCAACCATAAAATTGGCATATATAAAATATTAAAAGACCGTTTTCCAATGATCTTAGGCGACCCCTGTGAAAGGGTCGTTCAACCCCCAAAGGGGTCCCGACCCCCAGGTTGAGAACCACTGTTCTAGAATTAGTTTCTCTTTTGTTAACATGACTTTGGCCTTTATCAGTTAAAGATGCCATCTCATTATAACAAGCAATCAGTTGCAATGTCTGCGAAAAAGTTGTCCTGAATCAGATAAAAATGGTTTTTATTTTCTGAGATGGGTCCTTCTACTTGGTCTAGGTTTCTGCAAGTGGGCAGATGTTTGGATAATGCAAATCCACCATTACCCTTTTCTTCAGCAGAAGAATGTCTTGTGGAATAGGATGATCACATTTCATTGGTAACAGTTAACCTCACCTTTCAGCATTCTGACTGCCTGCCATACATCTCAGACAAGTGCTGAAACAGTATGTCTCCAGAGTACTCTTGGGGATTTGCTGTTGTTGGTCAGAAGAGAATGTAATTCCTAACTGAAACATACAACTCTTTGGCCTTTTTTGCACAGCATCGGAAACGAACCTCCACGGGCATAAATTATGCCAGTGGAGGCTTGGGGACTGCTCACATGGTAGCGTGCGAGCAGCCCCAATTTTCTCCCCAGCCAGAGAGCCACCTCTCCTTCAGTCCCCCCCACTTACCTCTCCCTCCAACGTCACTCTGGAGGGGTGGAGGGACACGCCCATGCTGCCCTCCAACCTCCAGGGCCGCGTGTCCCTCCAGCCCTCCAGAGCGATGCTGGAGGAAGAGATGGGCATGTCCCTCCAGCGCAACACTGGAGGGAGAGGTGAGTGGAGGGGAAAAGCAGTGCCTTCCCACTGGTGCGGTTTGCACTGCGCTGGAGGGAAGACGCAGCTTTTCAAAAACCTCGCTCAATGAGCAAGGCTTGAAAGCAACGCCTTTGCGCCGCTCAGGGGCGGCCAGGAAGGCACTGCTGCAGAACCACAGAGATTGTTTTTTTCCCGTCCCTGGGGCTCTGTTTTTCGGCCATGCGGAAGCAGCCTTTGATGGAACCATCCTGACACCTATAACCCTTTATGTGGAGAGAGATCTAGCCATCCCCACTATATCTCCACTTAAATTCATAAGGCAAGATCTACACTTCAACATAGTTCAGAAATAGGCCCCCTTCAAATACACTCCATCACTGAATGTGCTTCCTGTTCTCTGACATTACTGTTCAGGAGTCACACACCTAGATGCTAGCAGATTCTGATGAGAGACTATTTACCTCTCACACTCTCCTTATCCTTAGTTTTATTTGTATGCATATCCGATCCCCACCTAACTCCACTCAGCCTGAAAAAGTAGGTCATACAACTCTGATCCTTTCCTCAATGAGATGAAATTCACACTAATTAATTCTACTGCTTCAATGTCAGGGAACATTCCCCAATATTACCGGAATGTGTGTTGTAAATCTTGGCTTAGATGCCAAGCTTTCAATATTAGTCACATACATAAATATTCCAAACTATGAGGTGACATTAAAAACCAAGGAATATTATACAACTTGCCCACAATCTTACAATATTTTTTTTCTTCCACCCATTATTTTGGACAATTCATGCCAGAGAAAGAGCACAAGTACACAAAACATCCTTCCAAAGTGCATCTATTTTATTGCTAATGAGAGATCCAGTGCTCCACAGCAATATAGACTGCTTATTCGCACACACACTCACATCCATGTAAGCATCTTTGCCAGCTTGAATCCTCCCAGCTTGAATCCTCCCAAAGAACTAACTCAACTCCCGTGTTCCTTTCAACCAAACATTCTTAAGAAGCAAAGTTTGAGGTCCCATACTTGATTTTTTTTTTACCTGCACATCCTGTGAAATTTCAGCTGTGGGAGGTGGAGGAGATTCTTCACACACAGCCAGGCTCCGAACTAGCTTTAACTTTGTACTTGACTGAAGAAAAGTATTTACAATTAAAACTCTACGGTTCACAGACGTTTCCCCTCAAATTAAACTTACTGCCAAATGCATAATGGAAACTGATCACATTCAAAATGGTCAGCGACTTTCAATACACAATCTTTTTTTTTTTGGAAGGGCAAATGAACAAGCAATTAAAACTCTGAAGTTATCAAGGTATCAGCAGAAAGCAACTTCAGTTAATAAAAAAAGTAAGCAAAGGAACAGCAATATTTCCTGCCTCTAGCAACAAGAAGCCACTATAAATATAAAGGCAAAGCACAAAAAACAAACAATTAAGCAGAACCAAAAACCAAAAGATACTTTATTGCCAAAAACAGAACAAAACTAAAGTCAATACATAGTTTCACAAAATAGCAAGGCTTCATCAAGCATGAAGACTTCCTTAGCATGCCGGCACACAAGTCTACTGTACCTTTGACCTTTTTCCTGTCTGTCCAAAAGACTGCGCTGGCCGCTGAATGGTGGGCACAACAAAAGAGAGTTTGTATTAAACTTTACATACTGCTGTATGAGGCAATATTCAATTCACTGGAGTGCACAGCACAGAAAAAGCAATTTTATAGTGACGATTCGTTACAGGATGATCATTCCATGTAACCAGATGTGAAAACACAGCTCAAGTTGCTGTCAGATTTTTAGGAGAAGCAATATTTCAAATTTCCATTCTTAAAACAATATTCTGCTTGCAAACAGACAAAAGCTACCAACTTCAAAAATTACTCATAGCTCAAGAAAGAAGGAGCTGAAAAGTTTGGATTTATACCCCGCCTTTCTCTCCTGTCAGGAGTCTCAAGGCAGCTTACAAACTCCTTTCCCCTCCCTCTGCCCACAACAAACACCTTGTGAGGTAGGTGGAGCTGAGAGAGCTCTGAAGAACTGTGACTTGCCCAAGGTCAACCAGCAGGAATGTAGAAGTGGGGAAACAAACCCAGTTCACTAGATAAGACTCCACCGCTCATGTGGAGGAGAGGGGAGTCAAACCCAGTTCTCCAGATCAGAGTCCACCTGCTCTTAACCACTACACCACGCTGGCTCTCAGTTAACGCATTCAGACCAGAGTTTCCAGATCTACTCATCTAGCCTTCAGACAAGATGGGTGTATATCGCCAGAGAGTAAAATGGCTTCTAAACATTTCTCCTTCTGTATGATTGTTCCAGCTTTCCCAAATAGCACTGCTGCTATTTTACCATTATCTGTTCCTCGTGATGTACGTACTAGATAATACCCATCATTATCGTCACCTCTTCCAGTACCATTCAATGAGATCTCTATCTGCAGAGATGTTATTCTCAATATAATTCAAAGAAGGGGGAGATGATGTAGCAAACTACCATCTCACGTTACAACTGTTTAAAGGAAATAATTCTCTGCAGTATCTCTACAGTGATCATAAGCTATGTGAAAACCTTGGATTCTATTACAAAGGCACATGACCCCGATCATGTTTCTCTGAATCTATAATAAGAGGTGCACAAACATATATATGGCCTACTAAAAGGGCCTCATGTTCACTTGTAAATTAAAGCCCATGATGATTCAACAGAAAATTGGTCATTCAAAAAGTTATGCATTCCTACTAAGCACATGTTCAAATCTCCCCACAGCCATGAAAGCTCGTCAACTAGATAAACCACTAAGCTTCAAGTCTAGCCGACCTCAGGTGGAATTAAAGATCAGATGGAAATTAAAAATCAGATGGAAACCATGAAGCAGTTTTCCATGGTTTAACACAACTTTGTAGTATTGAATAATATTTAAAATGTGATTGCTGCCAAGTGCTAATACAAGCACAATATATAGTTATAGCTTAGCAGAACCCAGTGATTTTTATTTATATTCTAATAAAGGAGCATGTCAAGAGACTGTCAAAATGCTAGATATGTTTGCACCACAAACATACTCTCCTTGCAATCCCCTATTTCTTTTACCTAAAGAAACATCAAAATTTTAATGTGCACTACTGTGCCTGTGACAGATCAACTGGATTTGTATTTTCCTAGCATGAATGTGGATTCTTTGACAACTGCATTCTGTTACTTCATTTCACTAGATTTTATTATCGAAGAATAATACTGGTTCTGCCAGATCTAATAGACTAAAAATTCATTACAACAGCTGAGACAAATAATGAATCTCAAGGATGGAAATAAGGAGAAGAATGTCTTGGCCACCTGCAGCATATGAATGATAGTTTTTTCCTTCCAGTTTTAACTATTATAAGACCGGGTCAAGTCCCAAGGCATGGGCCCTTGGCAAGAGCTAAAGAGCTATTAGCCTGTGGTTCAAAACTGCTGCCTTTGGATAAGCCAACTACTGAATCCCAGGTCCACCCAAGTTAGTTTATTGTCTATTGGTTTCTTTATTTTGTATTTACGTATTTGCTGTTATGAGATGCTTCTGTCTCAGACAGAAGGAAGGGCATAATGTGTGTGTGTGTGGGGGGGGGGGGGAACAGAATCCTTAGGAAAGGTTCTCCCAAACTCTGAGCCAGGTGCATTATGGGCACACAAGGGAGAAAAAGGGACTGGAAGGGGGTGGGACAACCCACCATATAAACCAAGGTTCCTGGGAGACTGAGGAGGAAGTGGACTGGGAGAGTCCATGTTGGAGGGAACCTAACAGCTAGGGCAGGGAGACTGCATGGCTTGGTCAGTCTTTCCAATGCCCATTCTGAGGCCACTGCGCTCCACAGACTTTGAGAGGCAGCAAGGTGGAGGGCCCACAAGAGGGTGCTAAGGGGGATGGACCTCACAATCTCTGGGGAGAAACGCAGGATGCAATATTTAATACATACATACACTGGATGACCCATTTCAGGGGCATTTTCTTCCCCACCCCCTCATTTGACATCTCAGATGTATACAGCCCAATTCTTTACTCCCCACCTTCTGATTCATTAAAGATGAATCAATCTTATTTCCATGGAACCCTTGAAATAAAGGCTAGCAAGAAAAAGGTTCTTTCATCAACTGTCACCTGCAAACTCTGGCTCACTTCACAAGCAAGATGGAAAAAAATTTAGCTCATAAATGGATTTCTAAGTTTTGTATTTCACTTTCCCTGTTCCACTTGTTTATTCAGACATGCTTAGAATATACTTTTAAAAACTGGATCTCAATCCTGAGAGCCTTTCTGGCCAAGCTTCCTGCACAAACCAGCACCTCTGCTCACACTATTTAAACACTCATCCAAAGCAGAGAACCAACATTCTGTCTTCAACATGTACACTCTGGGATTCAAGAGCTTTCTTGGGGCAATCAAGGCCAAAAGAGTTTGTTCTCTAGCTGGATGAAGTGCTTCCAAAGAATACAGGGTCCAAAGCTACTGGGGGTTATGAATAAAAACACCTTTGAATTCAAACACTCCACATTGGATTCTTCACTAATTTACACTCCCCACCCTTTGGTAAGGAGGCCAAGCGCATTCTTGCTTATCATAGCGATAGTCAGAAAATCCAGTTCAATGGCAGGAGAAACAGACTGAATGCTGACAGAATAGCAGACAGTCCATGAACTGATTTGGCAATTCTTTTCCTTTGGCATGCCTAAACAATTCCACAATCCTGCTAATCATCAGAGAAAAATATAGAAGGCTCTCATGTTTGAAGCAGATTTTGGACAGCCAGTTGGCCCACTATAAAACATGATCTATTTGAAAGTTTAAGAATAATTATGAAGCAAAGAAAACTATGCCAGATAGCCAAGTTAAGTTTTTGAAAACCTCCAGTATAGTTATATTCTTGTCAGCAGAGAGTCCAATTCTAACCCAATAGTCTCCATAATTCACTTTGAGTATCAATGGACGGAGACAGGCATACAGCCCTAGAAGGGACACAGAAAACAGTTTCCTCCAACTTAGAAAAAAGTTTCACACATTTAACAAAGAATAAATCCATTAAAAATGCATCCTAAAGTAACAGCTCAGATCACAGAGAAACTACGGCATAACGTAGTAGTCAATGTCAACTGGTCAATCATGAGCACAGGGTTCAAATACTACCCTCGTCTTGCAAATCCCGAGGGAAAAAACAAAGATTCAGTAGCAATCAAGCTAAACTAATGATGTGAGAACGTTTGGCTGGTTTTCTTTAAGATGAAGATTAAAAAATGATATTAAACATTTGAACATCAGGATGGCCCAGGCCCATTCCTTGAAATGGCTCTCACGTTGTAGAACAGCTTGCCTGAAGAGATGAAAGCTCCCACGCTTCCATCATTTTGCAGGATGGGCAGAACAGAAACGTTCACTATGGGGGGCATTTTTATAACAGGATGAGAACCACAGTATAGAATAGGTCAGGAAGTTGCATTCACAAAGGAACAGCACTACAGTCTAATGCAGTCTATCTTTATAACCCAGTTTCTGTATTATGAAACATCATGTCTTAGATGGGCTTTGTTTGTGTTGTTTTCCAGTTTGGCAACACTAGTCCTAATGCACTATTTATTGAATGTCTTAAGGTGTGTGACCAAATGGTTTCCACTTTGTAATCCATGTTGAGTCTCATTGAGAAAGGTGGGATATAAATGAAGTACGTAAACTTTTTTTATTTCCTATTGTTCTCATAATTTAATTCTCTTACCACATATTTATTTTTATTTATTTATTTATTTTTTAAACTTTTATACCGCCCCATCCTCTAGGGGCTCTGGGCGGTGTTTGTATGCCTTCCTGTACACTGATCATGTGTCTGTGATCTTGATTGCCTGTGTACTTTGAATTCTGATATGTACCTCAGACCTAGCCTCACTCTCTCTTTGAGCTTACTGACTAGAAGTGCGGCTCCCATTTGACCTTTCCTGAGTACCCTTCCTCAGACCTCCAAACCCTAAACTGAGGGCCATGACTAAGCACCAACAGAACTGAGCTATTTCCAGTGACTCCCAACAGATAAAAAGATTGGTATTTTCCCTTTTCTCTTTTTTCATAATCCTCTGCTTACTCTTATCACCCCTTCTTTCTTATATTCAAAAGTGTACACTGCTCCATGGGGAAAATCAGGTACTAGTATTGACAAGAATTGTAGCAATTTGTGAGGAAATTGCCCTGTATGAAAACTGGTAGTGCTGATACTCCTGAATCAATGTCCAATTATTCCAACTCATTATTCCAACTCATTCCAATTCAGTACAATCTTTGTTTTGTTTCACTAGGCCTGTCACTTTTCATTCTGGTCTCAAATCTCTGGATACACAATATTTATTACTTCCCACTTGAGCTTGGACCTGATTCCTGGTCACACTGTCAGGACAGCTTACGGCTGCCATCCTGAAGACATTTAGTAACACCTGACTCCTGAAGGGAGATCTTCTAGGACCACCAGCAGCTAGAGTAGAAGATACGGATCCTCAAAAAAAGATTCCCTAAAGAACAGCATGAATGATTTCTCTCAAAACAGAGCATCTTCAAAAACCAAGGATTTCATGCATCTTTCTTTTGACAATGGCATCTTTCGACAATGCACACTATGTATGACCTTTGCATATACAGCTCATATACTGAAAAATCCTTGGAATCAGCTGGTACAAAAATCTTATCCCATTTAACCCCATGTGCTTCCAAAAATTCAGGAAATCCAGGAGTTGTTGCTTTTAAGCTGGCTGGGCCCCAATCCAGGAACCACCCCCTCTCAGGGGGTGGGGGTGGCCCGGACAGCGGTCCACTCCGGGGCCCCATATCCTCATATTTCCCTATTTCCATTTCTTTTTCCACCTGCCCACTCTCCATATTCAACTATAGTAATTCTTTATTTACTTAATTTGCACCCTGCTTTGCTCCACAGAACACTTAGTCATACAGGATACATTTAACGCTATTACAGCAGCTGACTAATAAGGTTCACTGTATTACTGAAATTCTACTTGGTGTGAATTTCCAAAGATAGTTGCTAACCATACACTTCCTTTTGAACAATGCCCCCTCAGAAAAATCCTACTTCAAACATCTATAAAACCTCAGACCATTTAAACAACAGTGTACATCATCTTTGCTGCTGTTAATACCAGGCTTATTGAGAGAAATTAATGTTAAAGTAGGATGCCTCCTTCCTTACAATGCTATCCTGATGTGTAAGCCCCAGTGTTACTTAAATGTCTTCAGTTGAATCAAGACTATATACTCTGAAGTAAGCATGCTATTGTTGTATAACAGTGATTTTGCAAACTCATTGAGCTCTAGAGTTCCTCACAACTGCATGAACAACAAACAGCAGGGATTTCTAGGTATGAATTGTTACTGAGTTATTCAAGGTGATGTAGCTTATGCTCACTGAATATTTTGTGCAGGCTTCATGGTGGCTTTTTTGCCTTTTCCTACCTAGCACTGTAACAGCTTTTTGGAATGTAGATGTAACATTGATGTGACAGCTGTTCAAAAAGGACTGCCATCCGAAATAAGGAGCAGCAGATAATGTGTCTTGCCAAATGCAGCACATACACAAGGAAGTTTAAAGATCATATTGCAGTATAAGACATAAAAGCTTGTCTATTACCATGAAAGCGTTATGCAGAAAACATTTAATGACACTGAAGTATAGGAATAAGTTGTTGAATCCTTTAAGCAAAAGACATTTTACTGTCAGCAAAGTATCCCGGAATATTTTCAAGCTGGTGACAAACTAATTTCAAATTCTGCAATCTAATACTCCAGTCATTTGAAAAATGCACAGTGATTCACTGTGATGCTGGGTCACCATGCAATACGAGTCAAAGAATGACATCTGATGCTGAAATAGAACGTTTGGAGATTGGTGCTTCCTAATTTTGGCAGTTTATTTTCCGGTGAAATGTTAACAATAAACAAAGATTTACATAAAATCCTTCAATTTTTTAAGGACTAACATCTTGTGATACTCTCTTAGCATTTCACTGCTGGAGGCAAGATACAGTGGTTGAATGATCATTAGTCTAGCTAAATGGAGTTGCTCTAAATAAATATGAATCATTCCTTCATTTCCTGACATTGATGAAACAGTTACAACAAAAACAACTATCTATTCAAGAGAACCTCACGTGCAGTATACTTACCTCCATGCCTGATGCAGCTGACAAGAGAATCAATAGCAAGATTTGTACTTAAAATGGGTAGCAAAGGGGAGAAGGACTTGCATTTCCAATTTGCACGGTATATACTGTTTACTACCAGATAGGTAAACCTTTCAGTTTGTCTGAAAACCGGGTGCAGGTTGCTGCAGGGGCAGAGCAAGGGGAAACAACGCCCGAGGCATGCGCATGCTCTGCGCCCCTGCTGCTGCGCCACCCGCCCCAGCCTAGAACACCCTACCACGCCCCCTCCACGGCCCAGCCACACACCCGTCACGGCTCCATCTGGAGCGTCACGCCCCCTCCCCACCCCATTGGCGTTATGCCATTGGGTTGCTATTTTCAGCTTACCTTCAGCTAAAATGAGACTTGCTTATAAAGCACTTTTTAAAAACTAGAATATGTAGTATGCTCACAAATGAGACTGGGGAATCATAGATAACCTGGATCAAAGCCATAGCAAGGGAGAACTGCGCCTGGAGCACATGTGTGCCCTGCACCCCTGCCACGCCCCCGCACCGCCCCCGCATGCTCCCAGTGCAAGATGCACCCTGGGCACTACACCACTGACCTGAACACTTTTAATTTTGAGGCTGTGTAGCAAATGAGAGACAGGATTAGAATTCTGCTAGTGTACTGCCAACCCCACCCCCAACAGAGGTGGTTTGGGGAATGGTGCTGAGGTCTCCTAAGTTGGTTGTCTTGAGGGATCTTAACATTCACTCCAAGGCTGTCTTGTCAGGTGCAGCTCAGATTCCATGGTCTCCATGACACCAACGGGCTTATCTTAGGGTAATAACTACACATTGGGCATGTCACATTCTTGATCTGGCATTTTGTTCTGGGTGGGAGGAAGAATCATGGGTGGCTCCTTTGTCAAGGACAGATCATTACTTGCTCAGGTTTAGACTTACAGGGATACCAAGACTCTGCAGAGGTGGGGTACATATTAACATGACCCACACCTGGAGCCAAAAGGATCTGAATGACTTTCTGATGGTTCTAGGACAGTGGTCCCAACCTTTTTTTCACTCACATAGCCCTTGGTAACCAATTTTGCTAAAATTGAACCCCCATATTACAAAAAAACTATTATGTAATTTTTTTGGCATGACCCCGAACACTCTAGCACATACCCTAGGGGTGCACATACTCCAGGTTAGGAACCACTGCTCTAGGGAATTTTCCTGTTGATATGGCTAGTGCTTCTGCCAGTGTCCTGGCTGACTTCTGGAATGAGGAAATGACTCAAGCAGTTGATACAACTGTTTTTAGGTACATCCTTTCAGTGTTAGAACCCAGAGAGTTAACTTCAAGGCTGCAGCCAATGAAACAAGAGAGACAGCTAGAGCAATAGTGGAAAATGGCTTGAGACAAATCTGATAAGCCATGGGTGAAAGCTCATTTTAGATTGTACTCCATGGGGGTGATGGAAGCAAAGAAGCAGTACTTTTGTGCTACCACTGCCTCTTCTGTTGTCATCCTCCCCAGTGGGTTAAGACTTTTTTGTTTGGTTTGGTGTTCTCTCAGTAATTTCCCCTTCCTACCCAATGTTTTAATGGTTGTTTTAATTATTGTTTTTTGCTTCTGTATGTATTTTAGATCTGGGTTTAACTGTTTTAATAATGTGCTTTTTATGTTTTTACTTTAATGAGGACCTTGGCAGCCCTTAGAAGGGCAGAAATGCAGGGTAAAAACATTGTTAAGTAAAAAAATAAAACATTCAGATTACATAGTGACAAGTGCAGAACATAACAAACTAAAGTCTAATTCCCAAGTCTGCTTTTCTGCAGGGCAACTATTTTTGCATGGTGTCAGAAACATGAAGTAGTTTGTCAAACCAATTTGATTAACTACGAAGCAATCTTTACACTGTCACTACATGCTCGTGAGAGTAACAGATTAACTCTCTCCATGCTGCTAACATGTCTGCTCCCATGTGGTGTTTGTAAAGCAGAACCACTTTAAACTGTATTTGATTAATTCTTTTTAAAACAAAGAAAACTGCATCTCACATCACTGGTAAATCACAGAGGCGCCAATTTTTATCCTCTCCTTCTGTAAAAAGTAACCACAGAATTCAAACCAAACACAGAATTCAAAGTGCGCTAGAACAAACAGTGCCTAATAATCAGAAGCTGTGACAAGAAACAATTAACCAATCAAAGTCTGCAACAACAGCCTAAAAACAAAAGCAAAGAGATAATTTTAAAAATCTAAAATATTTATGCAGCACAATACTAAGTAGGACAAGCATCAGAACAGCAGCTCTCAAAGAATTAAAACTTTCAAAACATAAATGCTTCTTTCTTATGCTCATATGATTTCTGGTCCATCAATAGTATATTTTGAAATTCAAAACTTCTTTGTGGTTACAGTCAATAGACTACAGAAAAGCTGATAGACGACACAGGCCCAGACAGAGCGGACACCAGTTTCCCAGACACTGCAGCTACTTAGGCCAGGCTCCAAGGTGTGTAGTACGGTCTGGAATCATGCCAGACTGTAAAGAGGTTCCCCCCCACAAGTTTCACCAACCCCTTTTGCTATCTATATATCTAGCATGGCCCCAGACTGTGGATATCTAAATCCACAGATCAGGACCACGCTAATAATAAACAGATTTTCTCACAAGCTGGGGACACCACTGGGGTTTGCAGAAAAATCTGAAACTGATTTTTAAAATGGTGAGGTTAAATTACCCCCAAATTTTAAAAAAATGTTCTCTGCGCAAGCACCAGGAATGCACCCACCTCCTGCATGGTTGCTGGTGACTGAAGTGGAGCCTTGGGAGCCATTCAAGGCACAATGAGAAAGTGAGGGAGAAGATGGAATTCCCTCCCGCAATGATTTCAAGAGCCCACACTTGTATTCCCTAATCAATTTTTAATTCACATGCACATCTTTCTTATACCCATGTTTGTCTTAATTATGTCCTTTCAGATACTGCTCCTTGTATTGCTCCTATACAAACATTCCCAGAACTGGCAATATGAATTCCGCTAAGGGAACAGTTTGTGACATGACCACAATCAAGTTGCTTTCCTTCTAGCACTTCAATAAAGAACCTGATTATCTATTTTTGAATTGAAGACAGAAGTGATAGCTCCTTATTTCAAGGTGGAAAGTAATTAAAAGGTGAATCCCGATTTTGTTAAAGGCTCTGAGGACAAGTAGCATGCTGAAGCCGGTAGAGAGGGAGAGGGAGAAGGGTATTATAACAGTCAGTGCAGTATAATATTTTTTAAAAAGTTTGAGACTAGGACTGAAGAGAATCAGATTCTACAATCCCCACTGAGTCATGAAACTTGCTATGTGATCTTGGACCACTCACTCCTTTCATTCTTACTTTACAGGGTCCTCGCAGGAATAAATGGAAAAGGGGAAAACTAAGTACACCATCCCAAGTTCCTTGTAGAAAAAAGAGAACTAGTAGATATAATAGATGGATTCATTGTTCATCATTTTAGTACTAAGCTCAAAAATCAACAAATATATATTTCTAAGGTTAGCGAATTCAAGACATGTCTTGCTCCTAACTGCAAAATATTGCCTGCAAAACAAAACAGGAATTAAGACAATAAATGAAGTAAGAAAGCACACTTGATACTGCAGGATGTGATGAGAACTGATATGGACAAGGAACAAAATGTATCAGATGCAGCTCTGTGCAACAAATGTCTTCCGTCAGACAAAGTTGATGAGTCACAGTTAATTTTCTGAGGTTAACAAAGTATGCATGCCAAACAGAAATGAAGTATATGACTGACATTTCTTTTTCAAAAAGTCACTTTTGTCTGGAAATCTGGATAATTTCACAAGTTATCCAGCAAGAATTAAGTAACAGATGAAAGAGCATAATTTGTTTCCTGGTCATTTGTGAAATTTTCAGTTGTTGACAATGCTATGTTCTAGAGCAACAGAAAACTCAGAGCTACTAAAAATGTTCCCCTTCTTCTGTTACAAAAATAAAAGGACAACTTACCTTCTGATCTATTGAATACTACCAAAAACATCAGCAACAAGAAAAGAACACAGTAAGGGAAAGTGAGGAAAGAGAAATACTAGATGTATTAAGAATCAGTTCAAAAAGTAAAAATCCTTCAAGCCTCAAGAGTAGCCAATACTTTTTAAAAAAAATTCTACAATTCATGTGTACTAGAGTAAATATATAAAAATAAATCTCTTACCTGTACATCATTTTTGTTGTCAGTAAACCTTTCATCTGTCCCCACTTGAATTTGCTCATGACTTTCTGATTTAATGAAGTGCTCCAATGAAGTATTGTCTTTCACATCTGACTCTGAACCTTTCATTGTATCACCTTCCTCCTTTACAGTAACAGTATCAGTCATCCTCATTAGAAAAGGTTACTTTAAAAAATCTACAGGAAATAGGGAGCCTTTAGAGGAAGAGGAAAAAAGATATCACATATTTAAGCTGCTCTTTTAAGAAATGATTATATCCTGTTTAAATTATAATAAGTTAAAAATCGCTTTGGGAAGATTTTCCACCATGAATTTCACTTGCATCATGAATGAGCACAGATTATAGTACTTATACAGGAATCAAAACAAAGGTTGAAAACCTGACTTACACTAACCTTGCTTAAAAGTAAAAACTGGGCATTTTTCTTGATCAAAATTCTAACATGTCAATTGACAAACACCATGCTCATTAAACAACTGTAATATTTATTTGTGCCAAGAACACAGTATATAAAAATTAGACAAATAATTTAGAACAACTAAAAAGAAAGTAGCCCAGGTCTAGATAGGAGACTAGTCTATATAAGTCTTCAAAAGGATGTTATATGTGGCATTCAGACATCTCAGGAAATCTGACCTGTGCTACAAATCATATGTGTAGTAGAGTATGGCTAGCTTGCCTCCAGCAGGTAGGACATCATCCCTATAATGTTACCTTCTGGGGCTCCACAGGACAGTAATACTTTGGAAACTGTGTAGTATGAATTCAGGTAAGCCAAATTCTGCCTTCTATTCTTGGAACTCACCTTGCACCATGGCAGCTCTAGCTATCAATGGGCTCCACAGGGCTCCACTTGTGAAAACATGCCCTACACTCATGCATGATGCTGCTGCCACCTGCATTAGATTTGAAGCAAGATGCAAAAACATGGCCTGATTGGCTGTGGCAACACAAGAGGAGGGTCCTGACTGCATCAAAATGCCTCACATTCCACTAGGATGAAGCACACCAACATTCCCCACCTTTAAAATGAGTGTGGATAGGAGACTCCTAGTGAGATGTGCTGCATTTCAAGAGCAGGTTCAAGTCTGAACAGGTCCTGTCAGGCATTTCTGCAACCCACTAAGTGAGAGAAGTGATAAATAAGAACAGCAGTGGTTAATTAAAAAAATTAAGAAACCTTCAGATCCTTTTGGCTCCAAAAAGCTGGTTTAAGAAAGCCACCCCAGTGATAGTTGAGAGCTGTTCAGATGATCCTCAAATGGTAGTTAATTTAAACTATCAGTGGTTTCCCATTATATCTGAATTGTTGAATAGTCCTGATCTCTTAACTATAGCTGAAGTATCAAGAGTCAGCTGCAAGCACATCAATTCACTCCCTTCCTTTCTCCAAAGCAAGTTCTTAAAAAAACCCCTGTGCCCTCAGCGCATAAGCCTTAAGCTATAGTAAACACTGACCCCATTCACTCTTAAACCAAGGCTTGTTAAGCCATCATTCTGTTACAAGTATTTGCTCTGACAAAATGCAGCTACACTTAATGGAATGAGAGGAAGGACAGATGGGATTCCATTATCTCAGTTGAAAAGGTGATGTAAGCCCTTGTTTTAAACTCGACTATCACTGTGGATTACTGAAGTTAAACTGGCCCTACATAAACTCTGAAAGGGGAAACATAAAAATTGGCTGAAGGCACAGCTACTGTTAAAACAAGGAAAAGTAATTCTTACTCAATTCCTAGGCAAAACTTATGCTGGTTAGAGCAGGCCTGAGCTGTACGCCGTAAGGTTTTGAGTCTTTTCCCTCCCAGTGTAATAATTTCTTGATGCTCATGATGTAGTGCTACAAATGTGAATCCTGGGGCTCAGAGTTGAAGTGTCAGTTCTGCACATCTAAGTGAAAGATTTCAGCTCTTCTTCAAGCAGCATGTAAAAAACAGATAAATGCTCCAGATTACTTGCCTGATGTATCCTGTAGATCCACAACTGCGGTCTTCCACAAAAATAAAATAAAATAATCCAAGGTTCTTTTTCACAGTTGTCAACCAAGATGTTAGTTGTGATGAACCATCTGGAATCTGGCAGGAGTCCCATGTCCTTATCACCACTGGAGACTCCTGGACTGTGTTATACTGTCTGGCATCAACAATATCATCCCTTTTAGACACCTAAAAAAAGTATTTAAAAGTATTTAGAAAAATCTAAGATGTTAAACAATACTAAGCCCATCATTCCCACTCTTTCCCAGTTCTATATTTGTCAACACAAGTTTTCACGAGCAATTTAAAAGGACAGTTTAGCAAGTGGAATTTGATTAATACATATCTATTAAAACCAGTTGTATGTAACAAAACTGGACTGCGTGAATTTGAAGGATATTCAGCTATAAGTTGTTAGGATGCAGGAAACAATGAATACAGAGAATAATCCTTCAATATTTCATTCTTGAAAATATTCCCTTCTGTAAGGATATGCACAGTTTACTAAAATCTAAAGC
This sequence comes from Sphaerodactylus townsendi, assembly GCF_021028975.2. Classification (NCBI taxonomy): domain Eukaryota; kingdom Metazoa; phylum Chordata; class Lepidosauria; order Squamata; family Sphaerodactylidae; genus Sphaerodactylus; species Sphaerodactylus townsendi. The sequence continues at coordinate 51,175,180 of NC_059426.1, forward strand.
AACTGACTTTCAGCAAGGATTTACAAATTGGTAATATCTTTCTTCATCTCCCCCTCATTCAAAAATGTCCTCAAGAGGAAGACTACAAATATAACCTCTCTAGACAATAAAAATGACAGAACCAGGGCTCAGAGCAATAACAGTACAAAGTGTTTTAAATTAACATTTAGATAGATATTTTTTCCCAAAGACACAATATGTTAGCTGAGTGACTCCCAAAACCTGAGTTGTAGTTGACTTTAAGGCAGACATGCATTACAGTAGTCTAACTTGAGGTTACTGTGGCATGGATCCACACAGCCAGACTAGACAAGTCAAGGTTGGGAGACATCTTCTGGCCCAAATGAACATAGAAGCAAGCATATTTTGAAGCTGTTTTAACTTGATTTTCCAGCAATACTGCTTGGTTAAGTACCCAGGCTCTTAACTGAGTCAACAAGCGTCAGCTGATCACCATCAAAAGAAGTGAGCACAAAGGTCCTTTAAGATCTCAGCCTTATCCACCAATATTACGTCTATTGGTGAGACTTCAGTTTCAACTTGTTCATTCTTAGCCACTTCACTACAGCAGTCAGACATTGGTGCAAAACCTTTCCTGCATCAGCAGAGGATTTAGATCACAGGTGTCAAACTCGCGGCCCTCCAGATGTTACGGACTACAGTTCCCATCATCCCCTGCCAGCATGGGGATGATGGCAGGGGATGATGGGAACTGAAGTCCGTAACATCTGAAGGGCCACGAGTTTGACACCTGTGATATAGTGCATAATGACCAAAACATTGAATTATTTCTTCTAAAGGTTTTATAAAGAAATTAAATAGTATGGGGGATAAGACTAAACCTTATGGAGTCCCATGGAGCAAGTCCCACACTGATGACATCTCCAACACACAGGAACCCTCTAAACCTGGTGCATAAGTAACAATGTAAACCAATCCACAGTGTATCCCTTGAGATCATTCCTTTGCCTCCAAAAACCTTAGCAGGCATGGTCCACTGTTACTGGAGCTTTAACTGTTGTACAGAACTAAAAATATTCATATTTGATCATCAGCCTATGAAATATTTAATAAGGCTGCAAATACCAACATTACATCAGTTAGCTTGCTAAAAAAATTCTATTTACTCAGGTGTATGAGATACTGTAAAAGGAGGAAGGGAGGAGGGAGAGAGACTAAGAAAAAGGCAACTTTCAATGAGGGAAATTAAAGAAAGCTACATCCCACCCAATCCACAATTTTCCATCACTGGTACTAAAAACAGTCAAAATGGCAAACAGGAAAAAATCTAGCTGTCCAAGACTGCATCAAGAATAATCTTACATGAATATATGAAACAGCTATACACAGAGGCAAACCACTGCTCTATCTACATCAATATTCAGACTGACAGCACCTCTCTATGTAGAAGGCTTCTGTAAATACAATTTGATCCTTTTGCCTGGAAATGACAGGGGTTGAACCTGGGACTTCCTGCATGAAAAGCAAATGCTCTACCATTACGCCAGTCTCTCCCTACCATCTTCTCCTTAGTTACACAGTTCTTCATAGATCAAGAAACACTGGTCATTCATGGTTGGGAAATTCTGTTATATGTAACACATGCTAACATGAGAAATTATTGACCTGAAATAGAGACTGACAATGTAAAAGAAAATGCAAGCCTCTGCTAATACTTACAGAAAGGTTTTGAAAAATTAGTCATTGTTGAAAAGTGTTCTTGATATACAAGTTCAGAGTTATAAGTGGGGACCTTCACACAAGGTAGTATTTACAATAGGATTCTCTCCCATAGGCCTGTTACAGCTGCTGATCATATTATCCTAGATAAAAATATACATACTTGTTTTATTTTGCCACAGATGCATAGACTTCTAAGTCACACAGGTCAATTTTATATTTCTCTGCTGCTTAAAGATACCAACCAGTGGTGGGATTCAGCAGGTTTGTACCACTTCAGCAGGTTGTTAAAATGGTGCTTGTAAACAACCAGTTGTTAAATTATTTGAATCCCACCACTGATACCAACCCTAATATAACATACAGTGTTGCCAGGTTTTGTGCAACATCACTTGAAGTGATGTTAAAGTGCCACGTTTTGTGCAACATCACATTGCAGAACGGTCTGTGACCTAAAACAGGCTTAATGAATACTAACTAGAGTGCATTGTCTTACTAAAGTGTACTGTTACCCTGGGCATTTGCTGTGGAAAGCAGGCCAAATCATCAGCTTCATCATTTTATTAACATCATCATATTAACATATGACAATTCCATATTTCCTGGTGGTTCCTGGCCAATGTAAAGTGACATGATGGTGCCAATGGGCAAGAATTTTTAAACAGTACAACAAAAGACTAAAGAAGTTAAAATGGTCTATCACTGAAATGGCCCTCTCAACAATTAAGTAACTGGAATAATCATCCTCAATTTAAAATAGGATAATCCAGCAAGATTATCAGCCCCATCCAAACTGGGGTGGCGGGCCACGGCGCCAATATGGCACCGCCCCACCACTCCCACGGAGGCTTCCCAGTGGCATGGAGAGGCTTGAACAGTAAAAAAGTCTTCCCTCTGCTGAGAAGCGCCCATTGGGCTGAATGGATTTATGCCACCTTTTGAGGCAGCTTAAATCTGAGATCTAAGTGGCTGGAGTAAAGCTGGCAAGGGCTGGGAGGGCACCGACTAACATTGATTCCTCCCCTGGCAACACCCCCTGGTCTGCCCTTGCTACACTACCAGTGGTGGCAAGGGTCCTGGCATGGCATTCATTGCTGCATCCCAGCACCAGAGAGGGCCACAGCAGCTGCACACTGGTGGAATCACCCCTCCATCAGGGCAAGGTCCCCAGGCAGGGTGAATCCGCCGGCGTGGCTGCATACCACTCCCACAAGCGGATTGGGGGGGGGGGGTATTTGGAAGGGGCCATTAAACACCTAAAGTTCTTTTCTATGGATGCAAGTAAAGACTGGGTAACACTGAACTTCATTATTTCTGATGAAGTGGCATACCTGTCACAGAAATTTCCATAGAAACATGCCCTAATCCCCCAACCATGTAGACACCTGCAAGACAGAAAAATGAGAGGGAGAAGAAAAAAATATTTCGGGGTATGATAAAGTAATCCTGGTACATCTTTTTTTCCTCCTCTTACCCATTTTCTGTTACAATGCAGTCTGATGAAGCTACTTTTGAGCTACTTCCACTGGCCTAGTGAAGAGTTATCATTATGCATGTCAGGAAATGCTTCCTCAACAAGTAATGGAAACAGTCTCCCAATCATACCTACAAGGAGCTCAAGGAACTCACATCAATTGCATCATTAACTGATGCATTACCTTGTCCTGTTGCACTGACTCTTTATGTTTTGTGCTATGGAACAACTTGCCATTATACAGTTTAGCAACACTGTAAGTACAAAACAGGGAAGAGGAAGCTGACTTGGCTGGAATTTAGAGGGATAATGAGGTTGATCCAATTGTACACTGGCTACATTCCTTGGCAAAATTGCCTTCAAGTTTTCATTTTAGAGGAATAAAAATCATACAAGGTCAATTAAGATAATGCATTTAAACAGCGCTACTGGAAAACTGAAATCACTAGTAGATGGGATATCAAAAGCGTTATTTCAGGCCACAGAAATTGAGCCCATCAAAATTAAGAATATTCCAGCAAATTCAGAAAATAAAACAAAAGCTTTTGACTGCATGGATCATGAAAAGTTAATGGTTGGTTGTAAAAGAAATGGGCATGCCCCGTGTGTGTGATTATTTTGATGTGCAACCTATACTCTGGATAAGAGGCTACTGTCTAGCCAAAATATGGAAAAATAATGGTTCCCAATTGACACAGGGGTCAGATAAGGATGTATTTATCTCTCTCTTCAATCTGCATGCAAAACATATGAATTAGGAAAAATGAATTAGATGAGGGAAATGAAAATTGGCAGAAGGACTGTTGACAGTGACAACAAATTATGGGCAGGAAATAGTGAAGATTTGAAATGACTCCTGATGAAGGTTAAAGCAGAAAATGCCAAAGCAAGATTACAGTTGAGCACTGGGAAGACAAAAATAATAACTGAAGTATTACACAACTGTAAAGTTGTCAATGAAAAACTGAAATTGTCCAAGCTTTTCTATTCCTTGCCTCCATCATCAACCAGAAGGGAGACGTCAACCAAGAAATCAGGGGGTGACTGAGAATGGGGAGGGCAGCCATGAGCTAGAAAAGATGATTAAGTGTAAGGATGTTTCACTGGTGCTCAAGATCAAGGTAATTCATACTACAGCACACCTGGGCATTATAAGGCCCGCGGGCCACATCCGGCCCGCCGGATGACCATGACTGACCCCCCTGCTGTGTTGGGGAGCGAGGCGTCTTTGAAAGCCCCGCAGAAGCCGGTTGCCTTGGCTCCTGGCTTCTGCGGGGATTTCAAAAGTCCCCGGCCCTCCACAATATTTTCTGTTTCTTATGCGGCCCCATGGAAAAAATAATTGCCCACCGCTGTACTACAGTGTTCCCCAATACTATGAAGTGGTGTGAAACAAAACTGATTAATTTGAAATGAGGTAAACAAGTTTGTTCCATGTTACACTGTGGGGGAGATCACACTTTCTAATGTTCTTCTATGTTAGAAAACTAACTACAAAATAGAAAACTAACAGAGCAGGGAAAAGGTTGGAATAGTATCTACCTTTCTGACATAATTCTCATATGTTGGCACTGATTATTTTGCTAACCAGCGAAGGAACATTCAGAATTTTTACCTCTGGAATGGTTTGCTCTGTTACGCCACATTTTATGCCATGTATAGATATATACTAAATCTCAGCTTTGGAGGCAGCCACTTCACAAAATTTACTTAGCAGTAGTGGCCTGTTTCAATTACACACACAGAAAGAACTTGCATGATTTCTTTTCCTATAAGCCCCTTCTTACTCCTGGACCATTGAACATACGGGGAAAAACATTCACATGGGGGCTTTAGAAAAGGAGAGAGAAGGAGGTGAAATTGCCTCTCTTCTGCCTAGACATATGAAGGTACAAGAAATGTTGAAGCTCTAGACAAAAAAAAAACTTTAGGAAAAAACCAGAAATTTGGAGAAAAAGAGAAGTATATGCCACACTTAACTCACCTTTTAACCCAAAACTTATTTTTCAATTTTAACAACATTTGTAATCTTGACACTGTACAGTTAAACTTTTAAATTCTATGAATATGTTGAAGTGTCCAATCTTTCTGTAATAAAAATTACAAATATACCCTTGAGAGAGAGAGCTGTGCCCTATGCTACATTATCATACATATTTTTTTACCATTACTCATTCCAAGGAAAGAAGAAAACCATATGATTTTTTTTAGTCCTCTCCACTAATGGAAGGCAAAAGTTATCCCCCCCAGGAGTTTTCTGGATTTTTCCCCCCTAGTATTTTATAACTCTGCTCCATCAATGGACCTGTGCTTGTGGGAAACCCAGAAAGAGCAATTGAACCCCTTTCCTTCCCCTTTCTGCAGAATGGAATGGCACATGGGAAAAATTAGGATTCTATGAATACATGGTTGGAAACAGGTCAGAGCCAGATTCTGATAATTATACACTTAGACTGTGGAATCAACTGAAACATACTCAAGTGGATGTGTGGTTTCAAAGTACATGACAAAACCTAAAGCTGGATATATTATAGGATGGCTCTGGGGTGCAATGTTGACCTAAGCAGGATTAATGCAAACAGTTCAATGGCCACAATAGGAAAAGCAAAAAGACTGTAGGTACAAAAACCAGCAGAGGGCAGTAAAACTCTTCAGCATCCAAAACCATAGAGATCCATGCCTTTTGCTCTCAAGATTTAGGAAGTCAGAATCCCCATAATTATTAACGATCAACATATCTACCCAGTTCAGGTATGTCAGGCCACCTTTCCCGTTTACTAACTAGTTTACAATCCTATACACACTTACTAAGGAATGTTCTGCTGATCTTAGCAGGACTTATGTCTGAGAAACTATGTATAAATGTGAGTACACAAACACAATTACCGCAGTCTTTCTTACAGAATATTTTATTTCAGAGCACTGTAAATAAATATCACTTATATCACAGACAGAAAAATATTTTACAGATGCACTGAGCCAATGCACTAAGGCAGTTTATGAAAAGCACTGTATGAAAAAACTTTGCTAGTAAGAGATGCATCGCTTCTCTGTTATCCTTTGTTACTGAAATAACTGTTGACATGGAATAGAGTGATACAGAACAAAAAAATTCAGCAGAAAAGAAAGTTCCTTCAGTATTCAAAGAGTAACCAGAACAAGCATGGTAAATTAGTCACAGCTGAGGACTTGTATCTTTCAAAATATACCACTTACTCTAAAATGTAATGGATTTTTCTGGAGTCTCCACCTAAGCTGCTTCAGATGTACTCTTCAAAATTCCAAATGTTTCATCATACAAAATGATGTTACATAATTATTAACATCCATTAATAATTCTATAACATTTTATTTTTGTCTGATCTTCAAGTTTTTGGAGACCTATAATTTATTTTTACAGATTGACTCCAATCACATTTACTCAAATGAAAACAAGTTGCTTTTTTTTAGTGTTCAAGAAATGTCTCAGTCTGAGTAGCTCCCTCAGTTCAAATAAGCTCAGTGACATTTTGCTGATGTCTATTTGTCTCTGTGAGCACATGCTGAGACAGATCAGGCACATTCAGAGACTCGGAAGTCTCAAGTCAGAGCAGCACACAAGAGTACGCAGGTAAAGACTGGTTATGGACCACAATCAACTTAAGTTAAATTCTCTCAAGACCTTCAAATATTCAGGTTGGGGGCCCCTATCATTCTGAAAGCCCTAAACCACTTAAGCTGTTTTAAAACAATAATTAACTTCAATCTTTATATCCACATAAAAAGCCACAAATTGTGGGTCATTTTAGTCTAAACCCCGCATAATTCGAAAGAGGTTAAATCACTGTCCATCTCTTTAAATGTCACATTATTTCCAGTTTGATCATTCTAAAACATCGACTTACTAAAATATTGAAAGAAATTATCTTTCAAAGCTATAGAAGCACTGATGAGTCATAATGCCAAGAAAAATGCCAGACTGTTGTTACTGCTGTTCTAAAATGTATTAGAAACTAAATACAGTACACCAGTACCACCAAAAAGGCTAGACACATTGGACAGAAAACAACACTTGCTTCCTCCAATAAGTCCCTGGCCTTCATCAGAGTAAAGAGCACTAGAAGGCTACTGAAAGCTATTCTTCATTTTCTAAAGTGTCTTTTTACTTTTAGAAAAACAACCACCTCCCCTCCCAAAGAGTCACAGCTGAAACTCTGCCCAATTGTACTTGGCCAGTATGAGTCAAGGTCCAAAGACTTCTGGCTTTCATCACTTGATTCACACTTTCTAATGTACAATTCCTTGTATTCCTACTTCATCACTATCCAGGACAGCAAAATACACCACAGAAACCAAGTTCTGCTACCTTGATTCCACAAACTGCTTCTTTAATGTTATTGCATAGTCGGGGGGGGGGGGAGGGAGTCATTCTGAGGGCTGCTCTCATGATGCTAACAGGCCTTGTACAGAAGGGGTGGGGGAAACAAAGGATAAGAAACCAAATAACTTGTCATCCTGTCTTTTTTACAGGATTCTCAGTGTGGAAGACATGCGGCAAGTTAAGTCATTACTGTAACAAACATGCAATCTTTGCCGTTCCAAGTTTCTTACAGCCCAATCCAGAGCCCCAGGTGGCTGGAGGATGGTGCTGTTGCCTTGCTGCCCCACTACCTCCAGAGCTCTTTCTAGTGACATGGGGAGGCAAGCCCCCACCCCCCACCCCCCCGCGTGCAGTTTAACTGGCTGCAAGGCCATTGTGGAAACTAACTAACATCAACTACACCCCCGGGCATGTCACCAGTACATCCCAACTGCACTGATGCAGCATTTAATGCCATATCCAGGCATTCTGGAAGGCCATGGCATTCTCCCGCTGGCATGTTTGCCCCTCTGCTGAGGTAAGTACCCCTGGGAGAACAAATCCAATGTCTTGGGCCTAGTCACCCCCCGCCCCTGACAGCTTGGGCCACTAGTCCTTTTTTTTTGCAGGTGTAGTTGATTACTTAACAAAATGGAAGTTGGGAAGATATAAGACTTCCATATTATTTGGCTCTTTTATACCCATGTGCACCAGAAACCAAACTTACATTGTTCAGATGGCACACCTAATTTAAAATAACAATGCAGTTCTTACTGTTTGGACTCTTAACCACAGAAAGTACACTTATGCTACCTGTTTGAATGCTTAACCACAGAGAGTACATTTCTGCTATCACGTACATGTAGACTTGACACATGACCTCTAAAGCAAACTATATAACCAGTTAATTGTAACAGAAAAAAATTGCTTTAATTTTGAATATACTTTGGTTTTAACATTCCTTAAAGATCTACCAATCAATCTGTTCACTAATTAGATCCTAAAGTGAGACTGCATATTACCCTCCCATGTCACACCATAGCTAAAGCAGTAACCATGGAAATGGGAACAGAAAAATGCTAAAAAGCTATCCATTGCACTATAAATACCTTCTTCTACATAAATCAAAGCTGAACCTTTATACTTTTAACATAATTCTCTTGTCTTTGTGTCATTTCTCTCTTCTTTCTCACAGACAACTCATAATGGCTTTTCCGGATGGCCTTAATTAAAAATGCAGATCATTCGACATCCACAAAAAGACAGCAAGTTACACCACAGCACAGTGGGTTTGTTTTTAATATATATATATACTTCTATATATTAAGACTTCAGAGGGAACACAAGACAGAATGATCAGAAATATGGTAAACATGCTTCAATGAAATGGGACTAACCAAGGTTCCCCAGATGCAGATTTAGAAGAGCGCCATTTTAGCAGGAAATAAGGTTTTCTATATTTAAAAAAATACCCCATAGAAACACATAACATTATGGTAGCATAAATCTTTCATCTAACCCTGGAGACAAAAAAAATGAATAAAAAGTTATGTTTTGTTTTAATCTAGGTTAGTGCTCAATTTCATAATATTTTTACCTGTAGTTCTTACACAGCTGTCAGCCCTGAGGTATACAACGTGTTTTTGAAATGTCGAATACAAAGACTGTTTCATATATTACAGTACAGACAGAATCACAGCCTTTTCCTCATAACAATGAAAGGATGCTTGGTAAATATGCTCCAAGAAGCAGGGATTAATTGAGGTTTTCAGCTGCATGTTTCCCATGGATTGCTAGACATGGATTTTCTTCCACATTTCACTATCACCTTTCATCCAAGGAGTCCAGGGAAGTGGACACGATCCTCTCTTCCTCCATTCTATCCTAACATCAACTCTGTAGTCTGAGAAAACGTGTCTGACTCCAGATTGCCCAGTGAACTTTCTGGACAAATAGAAGTCTGAACCTGTGTCTTTCCACTTTTACTCCAACACTCTGACTGACACACAGTCCTAGATTTGACCTATTCTTGAGCAGTCAGTCAACCCATAGTGACCCACATACCATTTTTTACCATCTAGTGAATGAAATGACATCAACTTAGCAACATCTCTTCCTGTCTATGCAGTCCCTAATATCTTGCCTGCCTATGTTTCCTCGACAGCTTCTCTTCATCATCACCAGTACTGGCCAAATACATGATATTTCTTTAGTTCACCTAAAATGCTAAGGACCGAACACACACCCCTGGGGTGCATTACCTGTTGGTTAATATGCCTCTCACCAACATTCTATCTCTCAAGTCAGACTTCAGAATCATTTTTTTTAAAGATTTGCTCAGTCAGAGAATTGCACTTTGGCTCAACCATACAGAATACAGGCAGCAATAATCTTCCACTACTAACCCAAACACCATGACTTGTATTTTGACCATATTTACACCTCTCCCATAAGGAGCTTGGAAATTACATGCCACAGATTTTCCCAGTTTGAGCCTCACAACATCCTGTGAAGTAGCTTTTGCTGAAAAAAAGCAGCTTCTCTCCAAGTCACCTAAAGACCTCCATGGGTATTTGAACCCAGGTGTTCCAAATTCAGTACTCTCACCTCAATTATACTGTCTTCTCACTTTATTCTAACTTATCCCATCCTACTGTTTACACAAAGTCTCATTTGCCAACACAAGGATCACATACAAAATTCCTAAATCATGGGCAACCACTCTCTTAAGAATCTCAGCCCTGTGCTCTTTTTTTTTGGTAATGTTCATCAGCATATACAGGCTGCCTCTTTCAGACTAGACAATATTTATGCTAAGAATCTCCAATGATGTAAATTCAAATGGTGTTTCAAACAAAAAGCATGTAATGGATCATTAACATATTTTTACACACTATCATTTTAATTCCTAAATCTAAATTCCTAAATTTAATTCCTAAATCTACAGAATAACATGCTTTAAAAAAATTATAATTAGCAGCAGCACTGATTCATGAGACTGAATCCTTACAGATGTCTATAAAGCCATCTTCTAAAAACTCTTATCAGAAAAGAAAATTCTATAGTTGCAGTCCTAACAACACTTTTCTGGGAGTAAGCCCCACTGAATTACACTGGACTAACATCTGAGTAGCTATGCTTAGGATTGCTTCCAACAACTCCCTGAAGGTATTACTAACACTGCTCATTTCTAAAAACTAACCTAAATCTACTTTTACAAGTTAAAATGAGAATGCAAGCTTTTCTCCAGTTTGTTGTTTGCTGTGAAAATATAAAGTGTCTTTCTACATAATAATCAAATTTATATAAAACAATAATTTTAAATCAAGTTGTTTATTAACAAAGACAGCTATCCAAAGACAGTCAGGTAGATGGTCTGTTGTTCCTGTCAGACCAAATTTAAGATGAATAACAGAAGTATAGTAGTTTTAGCAGCTGTCACACTTCAAAAATCAATGGCTTTCCATATCTATAGCTGTTCATGTCACATTTAACCATTCTTTCATAACCCACCTGGAACTATGTATAGATACTTCTGGATGTTAAGGATAGTGCTGTAATTATTCACATAATTTATTTTCTGGTTTATATTCATTTTATTAATTTTATCCTCATATATTAAAATGCACTTAATGTAGGTATTCATAAAGCCCTAAAGGCATACATACCCTATAAAGCTGAAAGGATAATTTCCTAGCAAAATGTTAGAATCATTTAAGATTTCAGCAGTGAGTACTTGAGACAAAGTGCACAGGATTACACTCCTGTGCAATTTTATGACTTGGTACAGAAAAATTTATCACATCATTACATCAGCTAACATTGGCTTTGATTTTTAAGTCAACATTTACCATTTTATGAATAACCACAACATCAGATTCAGTGAGAAAAATGAAAACATTCAAAATGCTTTATAAGCAACATTTCCACAAATCAAATGCTAGTAATATTTTTTTTCTGAGGATGTTGGGAACCTCACTTTAGTTTTATTTTGACAACAGCACAAAAATGTGGGTATACTTCAAAGAGATTATTCTAAAGAGATACAATTTCTCATACACCTTTGGTGTGGCCATGACTAATTTTAACATAAAGCTTTTAATCTGTTTCTGGCCAACAGCTACTGGATCCAGTTTAGTTACTGGGGCACAAAACAGAAATCATCGTTTATGTCCAAGACGACTGAAGCATGCAAAAACTGTAATGAATCTTGGTCTACATAAAATGTACCATATGGAGAATTTTTATTAATTATAGAATAGAAACATTGTGCCCTTGAATATAATCTACAGGATTTTAAAAGTTTAGATCTGCATCATGTTGGTTATTTAGTAGATTTGAAGACCATACATTTAGGGATCATTAATAATTTTAATGAGTTGAGAAGGATCAAATCATTACCCACATTTTTCCATTGCTTTAGTTTTTGCTTCTCCCATGCTACATTCTACAGTATTACTTTGATCTTTAGAGGTCAAAAATTTTACTAGTTAAGAGAGAAAAAATGCACATATTTAATCTCCAAGAAATGAAAAATAGCCAATTCCCAAGAAAATCATTTTGTCAGCTGGACAGATTTTGTTGCATGATCACAACAGTTCAATTACTGCAAATTTAATCTCTTTATAATTTCCACAGCATGATAAGATCTGTTCAGTCATAGAACAGAATTTTTTAGCTTCAACAGTGAATAAGCCTTCACATCTGATTACTTTTTCATCTACAGCAATCAGCTTTGCCCACACCCAAGAAAAACAGAACATTAATTTAAAAATGTATCAATATATTAACAGTAATTGATTGGATAATCTACAAATTTCAGCAGACCACAATTCAAGAAAAAGGAAGCCACACATATTTCTACAAGCATTTTTGTCCCCCATATCATGAACTCATGTAAAATAGAGGAAAGCTTTCTCTATGATGAACAAGACACACAAGAACATACCTGCATCATGTTGACATTGAGCTTCACTGAATAAAGTTATTGATCGTATTGCTTCCATAGTATCACTACTTCAAGATTCTACAGGGCTCAAAGAAGAATGGCGATCACACACACATGAACCCACTGATTACTCAGACATTTGGCAGGTAGCAGCTAAAATAGTCCATTAAGGCACTTGCTGAAGCCTCAGCCATAATAGAAAATCAACAGCTGTATGTTATGATGTCAGCAACACCTTAACCAGTCACCACAGAGAAAAAACTGAAATGCATCAGCAGCTACATTGAGCTCTTCATTAGCAATTCAGCAGCAAGCAATGCAAACACCTTGTGAAACTCTGAGTATACTGTGAAAAGGCTGCAGAGATTCTGAGTCAAATACACTAAGCAGAACACTCCCCCACAAGCTGCCCCTCCCCCAAAATGACTGAATGAAACCCCAAAAGTCCACCAATTCATGCTCACGAGAATACTATTGTACTTTTACTCACCCATTCAAGTGACATACAGAGAAATATCAGATATTGCCACTTTAGACGAATGCCATGTATTTACAAAGACCCAATTTATACCGGTGACTGATGGGAAGCTTATAGAAAGCAGTACCTCTTTTTGTATTTAACTTAGTAAGGAAACTGCTCGTGTTTTGATATGTCATGTTTTTATTCCAGAGAAACATCACATCATAGCTGCAAGAGAAGAGTCTGGAGAAAAAACTCCACATACTGATTAACACTGAATTTTGACCACCAGAAATACAGAGTGTTCCAAAAGCAGTCTGTTATCCCCACCTGACATGGGGATGTGGGGCTATTAAAAAGCAACCTGTGTTTTTTTTTTTCTCCTGGCCTTAAAGCCAAAGGAGTGAAGTGGGAGACAGAAGCAGCATTTTATTTATTTGCTGCTGGGCAATATCAAAATAATAATGCATGCCATTGTATTGTCGAAGGCTTTCACGGCCGGAATCACTTGGGTGCTGTGTGGTTTCCGGGCTGTATGGCCGTGTTCTAGCAGCATTCTCTCCTGACGTTTCGCCTGCATCTGTGGCTGGCATCTTCAGAGGATCCTCTGAAGATGCCAGCCACAGATGCAGGCGAAACGTCAGGAGAGAATGCTGCTAGAACACGGCCATACAGCCCAGAAACCACACAGCACCCAAATGCATGCCATTATTTGGCATGCCATCTATTGTTTTTCCAGTGTTTTTGCAAGAGCACAATATACTGTTGCTGGTCATGAGACACTAGCAATTAGCCAATGTAATTGATTAATGCTGCAACAATAAACCTATGAGATTTTATTAGCAATGACCAAATATATAGCGGTTTGGTATTTTTGATGTAGTTACCTATGACAGACACCTTGATCACATATGAATATCCACCTTGGGCATACTCTTAATCAGAGCCAGTCTAAGACATTTTACTACCTCAAGCAGTTGCACCAGCTAAAAACAGAGGTGTACCCTCAGCATTCTTCAAGACGTGCAAGAGACCTGGAGCAGAACTTGTGATCACAAGATTTTTCATTGCCACACAATCGTGCTTTGCTAGTTGTATAGATGGGTCAGCCATGTTCCTGAAAACAGGAAAACAGGAAAAAAACAGCCCAAAGAGTCCTGCTCAACCTATTGTACAGGTTGTCAACACAAAGGTTTCCTTTCCCTAGGAAGGAGTCCCTAAGATACATATATACTCAGTAAATCTGTAGTATTCTCTCCAAAGAGGCTGCTTTGACAAAAACCTTATTCCACAAAAAGCTGCACATATGGGGAAAAAATACCAGAAGTACAACCGCTTAGATCAAATAGAGTCTGAATCTTCAAAAGAGGCAACCCAGCAGCCCTGCAGTTTATCTAGTGACAAGAGGCACTGGCTCTATGCAAACTGCTCCCTCATGAAAATCCATTCCTAAGAGTGGATTTTATTTTATTTGGATCTTAATCCAATATATCCACCAGAGGGTGGGTGTCACAACTTCGTTCCAGGCCTTTCTCTTGCAATTTTACACCTTTCTACCAATAACAAGCCCTCAAGCTTATACTTGCGCACCACCTCACTACCCACACCCTCCTGTCATGTTCACTACATCAGGTCCGCTGTCACCAGTAGGTGTATGAGGTAAAGTGGATTTTCAGTAAATTAATGTGCTCTTTCACACATACACATGATACCTTAATCCTAATGTGCTCTCTTTCACACATAGTTTCAAATCCAAACCACTTTGTCTTGGATTCTATAGAGCAGTGATAGTGAACCTTTTTGAGACCGAGTGCCCAAATTGCAACCCAAAACCTACTTACTTATCACAAAGTGCCAGCCCAGCAATTTAACCTGAATACTGAGGTTTTAGTTTAGAAAAAACGGTTGGCTCCAAGGTGCGCATTACTCGGGAGTAAGCTTGGTGAAGCAACCATGCAACACTTCGAACAGGTGAATCACGACCCTAGAGGGTTTACTGAGAAGCAAGCCCCATTGCCAGCAACTAAGCTTACTCCCAGGTGAAGGATCACGCTTTAGTTCTTCCCATGAAAATCAGTGGGGTTTAACAGTGCTTAACAGGGTTACCTACACTTCTTACCCAAAACTAGATTTTAGGTTTAATGCTAATAATCTCCCTGAAATACTTACACTATTATTACACTGGGGCCTGGCGAGGAAAGGGGGAGGGGTGTGGGGGGAGAGGAAAGTAAAACTTACGCTTTCTGAAACCCAATAAATCCTCCCCCACCACAAAATAGAAGTAAAAAGGCAGTCAAGGAAGGCAATCCTAAGCAAGAATGCTGTACAAGTGGAGGAAAGCTAAATTGGTGGAGCAGCCATCTGATCTGTGGTTTTTCCTTCACATGTCATCACAGCACTTGACTTCCCACAAAAATGCAACAGGAACAGAAAAATAAAAGCAGTTCTAGAAAGTCCTTGGTGTGCTTTTTAAAAAATCCTAAATGCATCTTGCTTCCTCTACCCTAGGCTTGATCTGCCCAGATGATCGGCAAAAAACTTGGGTCTGAGTGTTTCCCAGGTGTTTGGAAAGGCACACGTTTTGTTTGTTCAACCCCTTGAGCAGCAGCAGCCGCCAGCCTGTTCCAGCCTCCAGCAGGTCCTGCGTGCACCAGCTGCTCTGCCCTGCGCTGCTCCAGTGCCTCGCCCCCCGATTGCTCCCTGCTCGCCATGGTGCGCACACATCGTGCCCAGTGGTCCAGGCCAGCCTAGATGTGTGTGGGGTGTGTGTGTGATTTTCTGCCACCCCACATGACGAACGCTGTGAGCGCATGCCCACAGAGAGGGCTCTGAGTGCCACTTCTGGCACCCATCCCATAGGTTCGCCACCACTGCTGTAGAGAAGTGGTGGATGGTACTCCAGATGTTCATGGACTACAATTCCCATCAGCCCCTGTCAGCATGACCAATTGGCCATGCTGGAAGGGGCTGATGGGAATTGTAGTCCATGAACATCTGGAGTGCCATAGGTTCGCCACCACGGCTATAGAGTATCCTCTATATCCAGTAGGATTATCTAAGATGAGGATAACATGGGAGATGTATTTAAAAAAACCTTTTGGTGAGCATAACATGTAATTCCTTTGCTCTCCAGCCTTCCAGCTGATTCTCTACTAGAGACAGGAGGTGCATTACGCATAAAAGTTACAATGTTGTCTTTTTAACAATTATGTCTTAAATACAATAACTAGGAAGCTTGAACCATTAACCAAACCCTGCCTCTCAAAATTAAACTCCTCTCTGTTTTTTTTCCCTTTGGCATTCTATTTGTCCAGTCTGGATCTAATTGGTTGGTTCAGAATAGGGAGAAAAGAAGGTGGAATCTTGTCCGGACCACCACAACCAGATTAAATTAAAGTACACATGGAAAACTGCTGGTAGTTACAAGATTTGATATGAAGTTCTCCACCATTAATTACTATTTCTCACAGTAGTTCTGATATATATGGAGATAGTGGCATATGGGAAGATCAAAAGCTAGATAATAATTCTTGAATGCTTACCAGTCTCAAAAACTATGTCAGTACACAGTTCTAAAATGGTACAATTTATTCTGATTTTGTTCCTTTTGCACAATTATTAGGTGCATAAACACGTGTGTTCTATTTATTCAAACAGAAGTACAACCTATTGATATTGATTCCTATGTTTCTTACAAGATTACTCTTTTTACCCTGGCGGCTAGGAAAATGCGAGCAGACTATTTAAAGCACTGTTTGAACTCATGATTCAATGAGCTTGTGGTCAGCTTAGTTTAGTATGAAGAAGCTGTAAAAACAACCGACATGGAAAGTATTTGATGGGACATTTTAATTTGGATATAGTGAATATAAATAATTTATATTTTAACCTAAAGATAAGTTTATTATTTTAATCTGAATGTTTTAACTGTATGTATTTTTGGATGTTATAGCCAATGGCTCAAACAATAAATACTACTCGACTTGACTATTGTTGAAGGCTTCACGGCCGGATTCAACTGGTTGCGGTGGGTTTTCTGGGCTGTGTGGCCATGGGCTGGTGGATCTTTTTCCTAATGTTTCACCTACATCTGTGGCCGGCATCTTCAGAGGTGTATCACAGAGGGAAGTCTGCTACACACTGTGTCCATTGAGAAGGGAATGTTTAGTGCGGTAAATATTGTCCATGTCTCAGGGTGGGGAACCAATGAGTAAGTGTTTGAGTGGAACTTGCTATGCAAAGATGTGGCTGATAGTATTGTATTGCGGGTGGGGTTTTTCAGTCCAGGGAGTGAGTCACGTTTGCATGCCCTGCAGCAGCAGCAGTATTGGTGAATGCAAATGCTGTGTTTGGGTGGAGTCCATTGTTCATGAACTTAGCATGCCCTTGGGGTTTGCTTTTGGTGTTTTTAAGTACTTGAAGCCAAGCTTTGTTAATTCTCAGAGTCTCTTCTTCCCTGTTGAAGTTGTGTTGGTGTTCGTGAATTTACTGAATTTAACCAATCACTTACTGACCTATAAGTCGACCAGAATATAAGTCGAGGCACCTAATTTTACCACAAAAAACTGGGAAAACTTATTGACTCAATCATAAGACTAGGGTGGGAACTGCAGCAGCTACTGGTAAATTTCAAAAATAAAAATAGATACCAATAAAAATGTTTTTGAATATTTATTTCAAAGAAAAACAGTATGGTATCAACAATAACTTTAAAAGTTCTGAAGTGGAATATATAATTTTCACAGACAGTATATCTCTTCAGTTTCATAGGGAAAATGCTCAACAAGATCCCCCTTTTAAAAAGTCCCTACAGGTTCTCTTTCAACATGGATAGCTTATTACACAGCGAAGATGCTTGCGTGGTGATGGCAGCTACTGCCCCAAAGCAAGTCTTTTTTGCAGGTCAGCAAACTCAGCTGGACAGAAGTCCCACCTGCTTTCCAAAAACACTGGGTGGGGGCCGAGAAAGGTGCTGGCAGTGGCTGTACCCCAGGGTACCCTGTGTGTGTGCGGGATTCCTGCCACCATGGGCTCCAATGGTGCGGATTTCCCAATGAGTATGGCTCCCTAGCATTCATGGAGCTTCCTGGCCTAAACAAAAATTCTGTAACATATAAATTTAATATTCACACCTACTCACGGAATATTCACTGTGAATGAAGCTACTGGGCTTTGTGTCCACATAGCAGGGAGTAGGGGCAGAAAAACACCCTCAGCTCCCAGTCTTTTTTCGCTCGCCACCAGTTCCCCCCACCCACTTGCCACCTGTTCACTCGCTCATAAGTCGAGGGGGGCTTTTATCAGCACAAAAAATGTGCTGAAAAAGTAGACTTATACGCAAGTATATAAGTTATATCCCCAGCCCTTCAAAGGACCACAGATTTTGCACTAGTCAACTGAATTGGTACATCCAGGTAATCATTCTTTAACAATTATAAATGCGATGGCTAGAGGCTCAAAAATAATGTCCTAGTAGTCTACATGCCAGTATATATTAATAAAAAGAAAAGCTGCAGAAGAAGAACCAAGCAAGTTATTTGGCAGAAACACAAGGAGTAGTACTTCAGGGCAATCTTGCCTTGTTGTTGCTGTGTGGAACAAGAACTGAACTTCTTAAGGCACATGTTTTTGACGACCTTTGTCCCCATATTTTATGGATAATGGACATGTGTCCACAGACACAATAACACAGAAACAGTAGTACAGTAAGTTTTCAAAGCAACATCAAGTTTCAGATTTACTTATTTGCTTGACAAAGGTGCTCTTGGATGTATTTGGACTTTGATGTGAGACATTAATTTAACTGGACCCAAGATTAATCTTCTTGCTTTCTGTGCTTATGAGCAGTGGCATAGCGCCAAGGGGGCATGGCTGTCCCCCCTCGCTCTGGCCCTGCCTATGAGGTTTGTTTTTAGATAATAATCCAGGGTTGGTAGGAGTTAGGCTGGCTTACTACCAGTAAGAGTACAAATTGTTATTGCAGTTTCTGTATCTGTGCAACAACACGGCTGGAAAAAATACTTTAAGTCCTAGGACACAACATAAAATTCTTAGGCACACATACTACCCAACAGAAAGACTTTTAAAGAGGAAAAGTATAACCCCATTTTGGGAAGACACAAAATCACTAAAAAAAAAAGCTATCTTGGGGATATAACAGAACCAAAGTCCTCTTACGCAAAAGATCTGTTGCAGAGCAACTTTGGAAAATATTTCAAAATTAATCACAGCAATTTTGTGTCCTTGTCGTCTTGCCTTCTCCCATGAGAGAAATGGGGGCAGACAGAAAAGTATTCCACACAGTAGGTTGAGGACATCCGTCCCTTTCCTGATCTTACAGAACCTCACGCATAGTGCTAATGATTGATTCTAATCACAACGGTTCTAATCACAAAAATCCACATAGAATGCAAGAAACACCTTGCCGCCTCTCCAGAACTAGCACTCAGAGTCAATCATATAAGGTCGTGACACAGCTCTTGGACAACTTCTAATCACAAGTTCATAATTAAAGTGATCTTAGGTTATACCAATGGTGGCGAAACTATGGCACTCCAGATGTTCATGGGCTACAATTCCCATCAGCCCCTGCCAGCATGGTCAATTGGCCATGATGGCAGGGGCTAATGCGAATTGTAGTCCATGAACATCTGGAGTGCCATAGGTTCGCCACCACGGGGTTATGCATTGACAGAATGCTATTTCTTATATCTATAAGCTGACCTCTCTCACTGGGACTCAATGCAGATGAAGCAATGTAACATAATGCAATTCACTAGCATGAGAGATCCAAAAAATGAATTAAGACCAGGATCAAAAAAACTAGCAACATTGCAAAAAGTATTAGAAACATGTCAAATAATGCAAACAAAGAATATTACAGTAGTGCAAAGCAACAAGGCAATACATACAACAGACAATGGCACGAACTATAATCATATTCCCTTTATGAAAGTGTCAGTGTGCTCATTTTGGGATAATGCCCCCTATGTTCAAGTCACAGGATACTTAAAAATGCTGAGGTTGTTTGACACAGCATTGAGCAGACTGCGGCTTGCTATAATTAACACCATTCCAGTCTAGTACTGCACAAATACCAATGAGGACAACTGTATTTAAATTAAATAAGTAAAAAGCACATAATAATGGTCATGCCTTGAGCATGCACCAGTGAACCAGATTGCCTTATTAATAACTGTAGGAATGTAACATTCAGAATATTCAAGTTCATGTTTAAGACAGGACAATGTTTAAGACATTTAAACTATTTGATGGATATATCCAAGAACCATATGACTGTTCAGCACAACTGAATCTGACATTTGTTGAACACCGTCTCTTCAGGAGTGCAGTAATGGCATAATTCCCTAAGCACCGGCTCCCTTGTCTCTAAACGGATTTGATCTGTGATGAGCATAACATGAATATTTATAGAAAGCCAAATGATAGGCTTCTAAACATTAAAGCTTAAGAGCAATGCATTTTTGAAGTACTGTATTTAACAAAAGAGGAAAAGGTAGGTGAAAGTCAATGCCATTGAGATAGCCAAAAATATTCAAATCCTATAGTACTGTGCAACTGGTATCTAACAGTCACAAAACATCCTACTCACAATAGTAAGCTGAAATTAACTGATGAGCTGATTCGAAGAAACTATGATAGAATAATGGGTTGCACAAAGGGCTGGTTTTACCACATGCCAAAGAGCACTTCCCACCACGGAGAAGGAAGCCATTTTTACCAATTCTGTCATCTCACTTCAGGTCCTGCACACTGTCTGCATGTCCACTGACAGGTATTATTTGGTTGCGGCACAGCATCAGTCAGAAATTTGTAAAACATGAACTAGACATCTGCATCACAGAACCTTCCCAAGCTGGTCACCTTACAGCACTACTTCCTTCCCTAGAAACAACCTGGCACATGACTATTTAAAGATAGATTGATGCCACTTAATGAGTGCATGCAAATTCTTAAGACCTACTTATCGGATAGAAAAAGGATACATCAGGTTGAGATGTCTGAAACTCAAAAAAATAAATCAGACAAACTAAGAATAGATGGCATCACAGCTAACATTCTACCTCAAATCCAAAACACAGACAGATCAGATAAAAAGAATGACCATCTACCACACCTGCACAACATGAAGGCAAAGCACTGAAATCTTCTCCCCTCACCATAGGCACAGGAAGCTGACAAAATACTTTTTCATGGAACTTCTATATGCAAACAAAAGGATATTTAAACACTGTTTATTCACTTACTCTTATAGCATTTAGGGAAAAAGGTAGACTGAGAAGCTAACCTTCTGCCCCAATTTTGCCATATATCTGACTAACATGGTATTCAGCTAAATGAGGCGCTAGAATATACTGTACCATTTCAAAAAAGAACATCTTCCACCAGCAATTTGAAGCTATTCCTCCTTTTAAAAAACAACTCACCACAAAAACAAAGGAAGTTTTTTCTGAAATGTTCTGCTTGCGGGGATATTAAAAAAAAATAAAAACAAAGGAAGCACCTCTTCCTGTGCAGAATATATAAATATAGAAGAATACCACCAATATTGTAGTTCCTATTCATAAAATATACTTAGATGTGGAATTAGATGCATGATCATGTAAACTGGCATTTCACTAATACTGGCGCTGCTGAAATGTTTGAGAAATGGCTTCAGGCCAGACCTGCTACTGATGTATCACAGCACAACACATCATAGAGGGCATGCTGCACCAAAAACAGGAATTAACAGGGAAAACAGATATAGAAGGATATCGCCATATTAGAAAGCAAAAATTGGAGTCAGCATATCTGGGTCGGGTTCATTCGAATCCTCACAGCGGTTCTATTCCCTTTTCCCTGCAAAAAAATCGCATAAGAGCATTATAACTATTAGTCCTGTAGTAAAAATGCTAAACACTAGGAGTTTAAATAAAAACATAGTAATTGAATACTGTTTTGTATAAATCAATAAGTCTGAAATCTAAACTACACTAAGATCTAACATTACAGAAATCCTGCACTAAACCCACATAAAGGGGCTGATTAGTTCTTAGGAATCCACCCTTGTCTTTATGTGAGACTTACTTGAAGATACAGATCAGAAATTTCAGTAGCTCCCTGTGGTGATATTTGTTGATCCATAAAAAACTATACTAGGTGGTATATGACAAAAGAAAAAAAAGGAACAATCAAGAAATTTGTTGTTTACTGTGTTGATCAATAAAACATCTGCAGATAGCCTTCTAAAAACATGTTCTCCCTTTTCACACTCAGACCACCCCTATCTTTTTTTTCTTTTTCTTTTGGCTAAGCAGGAAAAGCCAGTTGCATTTATTCCACATACAGTTAAAAACATTGATAAAACAACACACATTTCACATACCTGAGATTCCAAGCTATACCAACAGCAGTGTATAGCGCATGATGCAGCAATGTGCTGGTACCTAATTATAGATGTATTTCTGGCAGTGAGGCAGATGAGGACATTCTGCATTATGTTTTGGAGTGTCCTCTTTATAATGACATGAGGACCAACTATATTAAATAACTTCTCCCAATTGTGGTACATACTGATAACACTGGGAAATTGATTTGTCTATTATCCATGGGTGACCCATACATTTCCAACCAAGAAGCACTTTTTGCTCATGCTGCAAGAAGAATCAGGCTACTTATGGTGTAATGATGATGTGTTTTATTATCTGACTGGGATATTTGTATCTGTACTAACTGGGTGTGTTTTCTGTGTCAGTTTTAATTTTACTATGGCTGTTTCTGCACAGCCAGAGGCAAGCGGCTTCCCACCAGCATAAATGAAGCCGGTGGAGCATCAGGACCGTTTGCATGGTCCCATGCGGGCAATCCTGATACCGCCACTGCCCGCAGGGGCAGCTCCACACTGAGCCGCCCAGGGTGTCTGCAAGGAACTTACCTTGCCTTCCTCTGCAGCTCCGGGCAGCTGGAAAGCCATGTCCACACTGTCCTCCAACCCTCAGGGGTCACAGGGCAGTGTGGGCGTGTCTGTCCAGCCCCCTGGAGCTGCAGAGGAAGGCAAGGTAAGTCCCTCGCAGATACTGGAGGGGCCAAAAGCAGTGGTGTAGTAATGCACTGCTGACCCAGCAGCACCGTGGTAGAACGTTGGCACACCAGCGGACCTACGGCCTTCTGGTCGCACCGCACCCCCACTCCTCATCCCCCTATGAGTCACGGGTCATGAACTATCTGGCTCACAGTCACTAGGTGTCTCAGACAAAGGGACAATGGGCCCCTGCCCCCAGGTGAGGATTAGACCCAGACGCTGATGCTCCTCTCCGCACGTAGCAGCCAGGTGAGATCATGCATCACATGATGATCTCCAGGTCTCCCGGTCTCCCGCTCATCTCCCTACCCACCTCCTTTACACGCCCACAAGGAAACCCTAATAAAAGGTGCGAGAGACCAGCACAGGGGAGAGTTGTCAGGATCACGAAATCCCGCGCTTCCTGTTGCTGACGCTCTCCGCCAGATGAAACCTCCTCCGCGTCTCGCCTATTCCTTAGCGACGACCCTGCGGGGATGACTACAAGCGGCCTCACACCAGTGCGGTTTGCACCGCACCGGCAGGAAGACGATGCTTTTTAAAAACCTCGCTCCCTGAGTGTCTCTGCGCCGCTTGGGTAGGCCCAGCACGGTGCTGCAGCAATGCAGCAGTGCCTGCTGTGCAAACAGCACCCGAGGGATGGTGTTTTAACAGTCCTAGGGTGCTGTTTTCCGCCCGTTCGGAAACAACCTATGTTTGTGTATGAGGAGATTATGAAGATTATGAGGAGATTATGCACACAATCCTTTAAAACCTTCCAATGTCTCTTCATAATAATCACATTAGACTTTGATACAGTGGACTCCACCCAATGCAATGCTCAGAGCTTCACAGAAGAGGGTCAACATACCCTTTATGTCAGTGGTCCTTAACAGGAAGCCTGAACATGAAATTGAGATTCCATCTGCAGAACATACATCCCAGGAACCAGGGACTGGCTATGACACTTGGACACATGCTGATAGCATATCTGAAATCATACATTTCCCTCTAAAATATTACAATTCCCCCTAAAGTTATAGCATGCAACTTAACAAATGCAACTGCCACTACTAGTTCTAACAGAGATTTCGACCTGATTTATACCTAAAGAAAATATTCCATGTTCTACATCACACTGGCCTTTATTCTCCTTTGAAATATGTTTAGATGACTTCAATATTTTAAACAAAAGTAAATAACAGATGCTCAAAACAGAAATCCAAGAACTCTTCTAACACTCCACTCTGTAGGAAAGGCACACAAATTGAGCCAGAGCTGATCTACACAACCCACAGCCCAGAGGTATTTAAATGCTGCTGAAACCAACTTACATAAACACACCCAACCATCTCTTATTTTCTTCATTTATAATCTACCTTTCTCACAGAGACTCAAGGCAGGTTATGTAAATAAACACAATGCAATTATAAGTATAATAATGGGAGTCCTTAAATGGATTTAATCTGATATAGTTGCTAGAGTGTTAGAGTAGGATTTGGAAGATCCTGGTTCAAATAACCACTCTGCTATGTAAGAATGCTGGGTGACTTTGGGCCAGTCACACATTCGCGCCCCCCCCCCCCCCCCCCATTACAAACCTTAATGTCACAAAATGTGTATGGGATGTAAAGTGAACAGATAAGGACATTCTAAACACTGTTGGAAGTATAGGCCCATTCCTATTATACTTTTCAATTTTGAAAGCCAAACACTCTAGGAATTGGGGTGCTGTGTAGTTTCCAGGCTGTATGGCCGTGTTCTAGCAGCATTCTCTCCTGACATTTCGCCTGCATCTGTGGCTGGCATCTTCAGAGGATCTGATAGTAGGAAAGGAAAGCAAGTGAAGTATATATACCTGTGAGTAAAGGTCAATAGGTGAGGGTATCTGAATAGAAGTGGCGGCCTGGCAAGTGAGTAACAATGAAGTATGTAGCATATGAGTAACAATGAAGATAGCAAGGTCAATAGGTGAGGGTATCTGAATAGAAGTAGCCTGGCCTTTGTTCCCTTTGACTGTTTATTATTTATTTGTTCTGTTCATTTTCATGGTTTCTTCCTATCTGTTGAAATTGTCCATGTGGTTGTGGATTTCAATGGCTTCTCTGTGTAGTCTGACGTAGTGGTTGTCAGAGTGGTCCAGAACTCTAGGAATTCCCTCCATCCTTATTTGCCAGTCATGTCTGGCAAATGATGCAACTCTACCTGCAGTTTTGGAGACCCTAAATATGAAATCCAGAGTTATGGGGTAACCCTGGTGGTCAAGGTCATTACACTTAGTAATCTCTGAATCAGGAGTGCTGCCTGACACCTAGACCTAGTCAGCTTCTGTAATATGGAACATATGGATTTGGCTGTTTCCTCCAGGAGGAAGACTCTAAACCTCGTCAGAGTCTAGGATGGCCCCTATAAACTGTACCTTATATGTGGGTATGAGTTTTGACATTGTCCAGTTTATAACTAGACAGAGAGATTAGCAAGTTCATACTACAAGTGCAACCTGTTCTGCGAGTAACTCTCTAGAGTAGTGATTCCCAACCAGGGTTCTGTGGTATCCTGGGGTGCCATGAGCATGTCCCAGGGGTACCGTGGCAACGCTACCAGCCCCTCACTTTTGTGGTGTTTCCTGCTGGCCCCAGCAAGGACATGGAGCTGTCTGGGGACAGGGCCTGCTGCAAGGTCAGCAGCAACTTCCCACACATCCCTTCCCGAGTGGTTCCCCTGGGAGGGGAAGGGGGGTGGCATGCAGGGGTACCGTGATATATGAAGAGTGAGGTCAAGGGTACCGTGATGTCAAAAAGGTTGGGAAACACTGCTCCAGATGGTGCTGTGATTAGCCAGTCATCTAGGTAGGGAAAGACGGAGCACCACAACATTCAAAGGTTGACACCCACCACTGCCATGCATTTGGTAAATACCCTTGGAGCTGTGGAAGGACCAAAGGATAGATAAGTATACTGGAAAATGTTGTTACCATATCTGAAACTTAAAAACCTCCTATGCTCCTTATGTATCATAACATGAAAAAAATGCATCCTTAAAGTCAAGGACTGTGAACCAGTCTTCATGTGAGAGGAACTCTAACACTGAGGAGCATGTCACCAAAACCTGAAGACCTTAATGAACTTGTTGAGACCTCTCAGGTCAAATATAGGTCACTTACCCCCATCTTTCTTTTCTACCAGGGAGAAATAAGAATGGAAACCCCAAGAGTTCTGATCCTCGACTGGTTATACTGCTCCCTTCTGTAATAACTCACTAAGTTGAGTGACTAACTTAGGGAATGGTTGTTGCATGACATGGAAGGAAGAACACAAGGAGGTATTTCAATAAACTCAATTTTATATCCAAACTGAATGATTCTTAAGATTCACAGATCAGAGCAGATGGCTTGCCATGCTGACAAAAAAAGGACAATTGGTCCAAAAATACTGCAGGGGCCCCTAGTAAAAAGAATTGCCCTTTTTGGTTCTTCTGTGATGGTGGTAGTGGTCCCTGCCCCTTATAACTTCGAAAAGATTGTTATTGAAATTGTATTGGTGGATACAGGTTGTAGGGTTGCAGTTGCAGCCACTGTCCCCTATAAAAAGGAGAAGGGGAGGGTTGTTGCCTCAGTTGGAAACACTGTTTGGGTATAGACAAGGGAAGAACTTTAAACAATTTGGCCATTTGCCAATTCTTCTTGAGACTCATCAGTGTTTCATTGGTGGTTTCTGAAAAGAGAGTGGTGCCCTCAAAGGGCAAGTTCACCACTTTGGCCTCCTGCAGAAAAGTGGTGGTGAGGAGTCATGAGGGTCCCAGTCGTGGTTAGGGCTCAAGCCAGTATCTAACACGTGTTTTCCAACTGCAATTTGTTGTTTAGCAATATGGATACTCTCTCTTTGGAGGTTCAGTAAGTCAGTCTTATTATCAGGAGGGACAGTATCCAAGTGAAGTGACACTTTCTCCCATAGTAATAACTGGTAGCCCCAAAGATGTTTTGCAGGTTGGTCACTTTAAAGTTAAGTGCCCCAGAGGATTGGGCATTCCGGCCAAAGGCAGCTGGACATTTCCTCTCCTTATCAGATAGTAGCCTGACATAACTTTGCAGCTCTTTGGCGACAACTGATGAGGGTTGCAGATGTATAATCAGGAACAGACTTGTGTATTGTTTGATCCTATAATAGTTCTCCATCTTCCGGGAAGACGATGGGACAGAGGAAGGTTTTTGCCATATGGGACTCGTGAGCTCAGACAGCTCTTCCAATAGTGGGAAGGCAACAATCCCTGGTGTATCATGGTGTAGGTGATTTAGTATCCTATCCTTGGGTCTGTTGCCAACTGCTGTAACATCTAGGTCTGAGGCTGTCAAGATTCTGAACATATGTTCGTTGTGGAGTCAAAAATCCTCACTGGCTGAAATGGGGTTGGGATCACCCACTCTCTCATTCGAGGAGGTTTCTGGATTCTCCTCTGGCCTAATCTCAGCTGAGACTTCACCCTCTTTTGAGACACAGCAAGGAAGGATCATGCTCATTAGAATGGGACATCTTTGTCCCACAAGTCATGCACTTTTTGCAGATGGTCTTAGAAGCCATTTTGACCCAAGTGGGAAAGTCTAGCCCAGTGTAAACACTCACTGTATGACAAACTAGAGTTAAATGGAACTGTAGGAAAAGTGTCTTCTCTTTGCAGCAGCAAAGAAAGGACTATGGGTGTGTGTGTGGCGGGGGTGGTGTTGATCTAATCCAGTTCAAGTGACCTCAGAGTGGGAAAATTCCCATGTTTTCTGCACAAGATGGCAGGGGTGTCCCCACCCTAGCTACAAAGCTAGGAAAAATCTTCCGACTGGCAGGCCTGTATGCAGGCGCAATTCCAAAGTGGGGTTGCACCTGAAGAAAATGTAATTGACATACTACATGAGAAAAAGAAGAAACAAGTATCAGCAATACTGCCATGCATTTTTTAAAAGAAGCCATTATTGGCCACGTGACAATAAATCTACTCAGACATGGGGTAGAAAATTTTCTGTAGAATATTGGCAGTGATTTATGTTTCAATGGAAAAAATCAATTTCAAGAGTTTTGTTGTGGAAAATTGTATGAAATAATGAATTGCTGCCATTGCTGATATAACATTAGGTAGGCTTACCCGTTTCAAAATTATAATTAATGTTTTTCAGGTGATGGAATTGTGAGTACCTGTATGATTTATTGATTTGTAAGCTGGGAAGGGGGGTTGTTAGGGGAAAGAAAAGACATAAGAATCCACATCTTTAAAAAATCAAGTCATGAATTTACCTATACAGCCGAGACAAAATACTTATCTCACACTACAAGTGAAAAAGAAAACAAAACTAAGATTGTTTCACTTTCAGCAAACATACACAGAAGTTTCTTCCTTGAACTTAGAAAGTTATAAATAGTTACATAACATCTGCTAGCTTTGGGGGGCTTTTTGTAATGAAGCCTAATCAGGGCTGGGAGGAGAAATACTGTAGCAGTATTATAATGAAAATTACTTAAGGAAGGAAGGAAGTAGGTAGATAAAATATTGCATGCAGGAGTATGGTAACAATGCATCATGAATGAAGGAATATTCAAGAGTATGTAGAAACAAATCTAAACAAGAAAAATACATTTACATTTCAGAAGTATTTTTCAATAAAAACAATTTCCACAAAGTTTAAGATGCATTTGATTATTTTTTCCTAGTATTCTCATTTAAACATTTGTTGTTTTTGAAACCCAGCATTAGCAGGGGATATGTTTACTAGATATGTTAAAACAGCCACCCTGAATTTGATCTTTTTTCATTTTGTATTTTTTCAGAAACAGTTATATTTTAAAATTATAAAATATAATTTTAAATGATAAAACAAATTCTATTTCAAAATAAAAATTACTAGAAAGTCTACATAAAAGTAACTAAAGTCACAAAGCTGGGAAAACATACAGTGCTCACATTTTTTTTACAGGCTGCAGTTCAACATACTTGGGAGTAAATCCTATTGTACTCATTGACTGCCATTCACTTCTGAGTAACATTCTTAAGAATGGGCTAATCTGAGACACTCTTTTAAGGAGGTTTATGAACTTCACATTAAATCAAAGCCTTCTCAGAATTCAATACTAAACAATCAAGGCTTTGATTAATGTTTTCCACTGAACAAGCAATGCAGCCAAATAAATATGCTGCTGCATTCTACTTTCTCGTTCTAGTAAAAACCCTTCCAGACTTCTCTCGTTATGTATTGTTATTTCATTTCTATGCCACCCCAACTTCCAAACATTTTAATATATACAATAAAATCAAGATTAAAACTCATTTCACATTCAGATGGTGACTAAAATATCACATAAATACTATAAAGTTCCTGATTTCCATATGAACAAAATATAAAATGCAAGTAGACCCACAGCAAATCCAGAACCGGAAATCAAAAAACTGGAAAGACAGGTGGCAGAAGAGAGGAAGGGGCCATCAGACGTACAACAGTTCCCACAATACACTCACATGTAAATCAAGATAATACATATACCACCAGTGTTGTGAGCAGTCAGAAGTTGCTTCTGTGGCTCTAAAAACATTCACCTTAGATACTTCCACAACACTCTTTACCACCCCCACTTAAAATGAAAACAACAGGAATACACACTCCTTCATGCCCAGGAGATCATATTTAATTAAACTATTTAGAGGATATTCCCAAGTGTTGCTTGGCACAGCTTCTCACATGGGAAGAAGACAAGCTCTGTGATGGATGGATGTACTCTGAAAAAAGCAAATACTTGGGTTCTTTGCAACATAAATGGAGCTGAACCGTATATAAGGGTTAATTTTCCCATCTCCTCATTTCCACCCTTCCCACTGGAGTCATTTATCCCCCACTCCATATTGAGCCTCATGGGTCAGTGGATTCAGGAACACCAAAGGCTGCAACAAGATGGGAAAGTATCAGCAAAAGCCTCTCCCTCCCCCCTTTGTAGTGCCTACCATAAATGCAACAGGAACATAGGATGCAAGCCAGTGTTCCTTCTTCCTGACCATCCCCACCCTCACTATTGCAGCTGTTAGTATACTATCACTAAAGAAAATCAAATATTCCTGTTTCTTCCTTATTTTAATCCTCTAAAACCAAACCATGGTTTGACCATCATGAATGGGCTTTGAGCTCAAGTGTGTCTTGTTTTAGCCCCCCTCTCAGCCTTGTAGTCCAGGCAAATTATAACTTGCTATGTTGTTCAAATTGCTTTGCCCAAACCAGGATTCAAGGGAAGAAATCAGAGCACTAAAGGGGAGGAAGGAGCATGCAAACTGCTCACAATTGTTAAAACTTGGTTTCAGCCACTGAATCAGAACCAGGCAAAACTCTACAGGAGTTAGCAAAGTACTCCACTGAAATTCTCTGATCATCTGGGAAAAAGTCCTGATGTACCTAAGTATGACTGACTTCAGGGTCAACCTGCACACCATCTGCCTGCTACAGGCTTCCTAAACCGAACAACGGCTTGTGTTCACATGGTACCCCAAACAAAGAACTGAACAAGACCACTACTACAATGGTTCTTTGTAATTTCACAGTTGTCACAGATCAATTACTATGTGTCACGTAAAAATATAATTCCGCCATCTCCTGTAAAAAGTCATGAAATGCTAACATTTTAATTTTCATTACAGTTTAAGTATTGTGATCCTTGTCCATAGGCTTTTCCCAAGCAAGAAAAAGAAGTGCTTTAATCTGCTACAAGGTGCAATACAAATCTAAATAAACTGTTTTGAAAATGTTCAAGTGCATTGTATTATTTAGTCAAATATATTGGGGTCAGCAAAACAGGAGAAACTGGTAGTTTTCTGCAACGGAACACAAGCCGATTGACCAGACACCTGTTAGCCAACTCTTCCTAAATATATTTTAGTTTTATAGTTTTACTTGATTTACACCCTGCCTTTTCCCACCAGCAGCTGGGCTAACGGCAGTGAACAACAAAACAATTATACAAAGCAATCAGTACAAACAAAGATATAAAGAATAAAAATATAAACACATTATTACTATTAAAATTCAAAAATCTACTCTAACTACAGACATGGTGACCTAGCTAGGATTCCCTCTCATATACAAGTTTAAAATCAATATTAAAGAGGGGAAGAGGGAATGAGCTCACAACTAGCAATGAGCTCACAACTGCAGCTCTGTCTGATCAGATACACAGTCTTTCATAATCCCTCCTATCTCATTTAAAAGAGAATGGCTCACCCTTTTCAGGAGGATGTGATACAACATTTGTACCATTCTCGGCAAAGGGAATCCTATCAAATCTAATGAAGAAATGTAAGTCTAAATAAGCCCACTAATACACAAAATGGCACCCAAAAGAGCTCTTAAGTTGTCTAGCATGAAAAAAGATGCTCAAAATGTTTAAGCAGCAGCAGCAGCACTCAATGAGTCACCGAAAGAAACATATGAAGACCAGGAACTATCAGCACAGAACTATTGCATCAGAAAAATAACTTGCTATGGTAAAATGAATAAAGCCAAGTGAAACTCTCCAAAAACCTTTGGAGTTTACTCAATTATAAGTGAATTGGTTATCCCAGCAAAAGTCTCTCACGGAATGCATATAGGGGCTTCTTTCACAAGTTTCGATGCTCTATAGGATCAGAGAAAGGAATTATTTTGGCCAGACTTAAGAAGTCAGAAGGAAAAAGACTGAGAAGGGAGTGACTCATACATAGCACAAAGTTGCTCTGTTTGTGGCAATGACTTCCCAAAGACAGACAGATATGGTGTCGCACTTCTAACAGATTGTTAAAGAGATTTAATTCATAAATTAATGAGATTATATATATTTTACTTCTATCACAGAGGTCACACACACACTCCTGTTTGATTTTTCAGAAAGCCTTCAGATAAACCAATCAACGTGAAATTCAGTCTTAATATTCTGGACCATTTAAGCAGGGTGGGGAGTAAGAGAAACACACACCAATATGTTCTTTCCAGCTTTGCTACTGAGCAGACAAAGTTTCCAGCAATATAGATGCTGGTTTGTCAAAAGACATCAGTCTTGCCTCCCACTGTTGCTTCCTCCACAAGCCAGGTAAATTTAAAATATCATGAGAAAGCTGCTAACCTTCTCTGCCAGGCAGTTTTGTTTACTGACAGGAAGAGGCAGAAGCACCAGAAGCAGGCAAGGGAGTGAGTGGGCAGAGCATGGCAAGACTGATTGGCTGGCTGGCAAACATGTCTACCAGTTCAGTGGCAAAACTGATCTTGCAGAAGAGCTGAAGAAAGCCAATTGCTTTGTAATACTACCTGTATTTTAATACTATCTCCAGTAGAACTACTTAAGCATACTAAATAAATGTTAGTAATTCCAGCTGCATAGCCATGAAAATCTGCAGCAGCAAAATAAAGCAGGAATCTAGCAGCATCTTAACGACTAACAACATTTATTTTGGGACAAGCTTTTTCTGAGTCAGCTTACTTCATCAGCTGCATGTTAATTTACATTCATTTCATTTTGTCTCTCTTCATAGGTATGCACCACTTTGCTGCACTTTAACTTTTGGTTGCTGTTCCTTTTGTCTTAAGTAAGAAATCACATTTAAAACCCTATTTTTAATTTTTTAAATAATAAATGCACTGTTAGGGTAGGACCTCCAGATCACACAGATTCAAAAGGCAGCTCAGCTCTTGAGATATAGTGCAGCAGACCTTTGATGTAACACCGCATGGATTCTCAGAGCACAATCCTCAAAGAAGCATCTTCTTCACTGGGTGGGAACCTCCACTTCTACAGGAAGAGCCGATTATTATTCATCCAAATATAAGCCTAAGACATTCAAAGAAGAGCTCAGCTACACTACAATGACACTTGCTGACATAGCATAATTCTAGGCAAGATCAAGCAATGATGAAGAGACCATCATAACTTTTACTTTTGATTCATTTAACAGGGGCAGATAGAATATGTACATCCTTATTTTAGGAGGAGAACACCTGCTAACCAAACTTACAGGTCCCTCAACCACAACTGCATGAAACCGTAGGAGTCTGAGGATAGATTCTGTCTACCAGTCATTTCCTCCAACACTTAAGAAAATTATAAGTATGCATACCCTTTGGCAGTTGGTTCATCCGTATATTTTGCAAAATAATTCAGATGGAACCCATGCCATAACAGTTCCGCAAGCAAAGTTTCGGTACAAGTGTAATACAATGCATATTAGCAAGGGTTAAAAAGTTTGCCTGGACTTGGGCAGATTCAACATGGTCACACACAAAACAAATTTACCTTGTCAGCTTCCCCTCACATACCCAGACATACATTCTGATGGCATACCCTGATGTTCCTCCCCTTTCCTTCACTGGCAAGAGAAGACCGAGAGAGATGATGCACAGGCATGATAAAAGAATGGGGAATCCCTTCTATCATTCCTCTGTCTTTTCTTCCTCTTTCCTCTTTCTTTTCTTAAATAACCCCATGGGAAGGCCTTGGTGCTGCTATAGGGAATAAGAGAAAACTAGTCTCAGATACCCTTGTTTGTATTCCCCAGCTATTCACATCATCCCCCTGCAATCTTTTCCCATCCACTACAAGAAAACAACAAACTGGCCCACACCCTGGCACGCAAAGTCTCTTTATTATGAAAGCTTGATGAACTATTTCAAGCAGACTGAATGCATCCCAAGAATCAGCTGGCTAGAAAACTACGGACAGGAAAAACCAACAACATGTACTTACTAGTAGCACTGAGCTTTACCACAAATGAAGTCAAACCCCTCCTCTTCTAAAATAAACAAAACCATCATCTTCACAGTGCTACCCTATACAGAGTTCCTCTAGCCTAAGCTCTCTTGAAAGGAATGAGCTTATACTAGAGTAATTCTGCATAGGAGTGAATTGTTAAATATATCTACCGGTAAGTGGTTACTTGCCTCTTGCCTTTTCTAGATAAAACTAAAGAGCTTTTTGCTCGCAGCCATTACACTGAGCTGCATTTTAAAACTAAATGTCATAAGGGAAAAGCTGCTAAAAGTGGACAATGATGTAGCTCATGCCCTGTTCCATCTGGACTTCAGTTCACCCAGTGCCAGACACAACTACAAACAGGAAGAACAGCATACTGGCAAAGCAAAACCATACTGGCCAGCTGTTTTGCAGTGAGCAACACAGCAATCTGATGGAGGGACCTTTGACTCTCAAAAGCTTGTACTCCCAAAAATCTTGTTTGTGTCCAAGGTGCTACTGGTCTCAACTCTAACTGACAGCAGTGGCATTTAAAAAGAGAGGGAGACAAAACCCAGGCAAAACCAAACAAACACCACACCTGTATGCCATGCAATTTCTAAACCTAATCTTTAAAGTCTCCTAACTAGCCTCATTGCTTCGTGCCCTCATTGAGCGTTATTTTTAGAATCATTTGTAAAGGATATTTTTAAACGAACTCAGCATTGTAACAACTAAACAAACCCTTACTAAAAAAAACCCTTGCAGTTTTGAGAAAATCCCCAGAACGGGACAGGCATTTAGCTAGAAAAATATATTTGGGAGGGATACAGAACATGTTCCTATCCAAGTCCGTCCACCCAAGATGTCAACGCAGCTACAAGAAGTACTTCAAGTACGTTTCAAATATGGAATCTTGTAACATACATGGTCGATACCAAATATGCCACCAAACATCTGGGACCATCAAGAGTTCCCTAATCTAACTTAGCTATTCCATCAGTGTAAGATCAAAAATAGAGAACCTGTAGCCATTTGAACATTTCTTATCCATTTCTCTTTCACACTGCTGACCAGTACAAATATTTCATATCCATTTCTCTTTCACACGGAAAGGACAAATAACATTATCAACTGCTATTCCATCCCAACCTCACATCTAGGTGATAATTCCATGTTTTACCAAGGTTTAAGTCTCCTTAGAAATTTGCAATCAGAAGACCCTCTCAACAGGCTCCCAAAAACTCTGGCTT
This sequence comes from Sphaerodactylus townsendi, assembly GCF_021028975.2. NCBI lineage: Eukaryota > Metazoa > Chordata > Lepidosauria > Squamata > Sphaerodactylidae > Sphaerodactylus > Sphaerodactylus townsendi. The sequence goes on from NC_059426.1 coordinate 51,210,112, forward strand.
CCCAAACTCTATGATAATACAGTCCTAGAAAAGAGGCCTTCTGGATAGCTCAGTTTCTAGACAAAACAACACATTGACTACAAGTCCAACGAGTAAAAGTGCATGTAACAAACTCGTATTTTTATTTTCAGGTTCTAAGAATATAATAAAGACAAGAAAACACTTCCCTGTATATTTTAGAAGCTGTGAGTGTAAAGTGCCATCAAGTCATCGCCAACTTAAGGCAACCCTTCACGGTTTTCAATACAGACTACAAAAACACTTCCTTCTGGTCATGTCTTCCAACACCAGGGAGTTCCCTTGATTTTACACTTTGTTTTACTCTCATCTATCCAATCCTGTATCACTAGAAGCAAAATGTAAATAATGGTGGTACTGATAGCTCAATGCGTATGTGTCATCAAGTCACAACCAACTTAACCCTGTAGGATTTTCAAGGCAAGAGATGTTCAGAGTAGTTTGCTATTGCATATGAGCTGAGAGAGTTCTGAGAGAACTCTGACTGGCCCAGTCATCCAGCAAGCTTCACTTGGAGGACTGGGGAATCAAATCTCTCTTGACCACTAAACCACGCTGGCTTAGAAGATTATACACAGAGAAATATATATACATAAAACAACAGTTCATTCCCAAGCAGTCACATCCTTCTAAATCTATTGAAGTCAGTGAGCTTATAATGGCTTAACTCTGCTTAGGCTTGCAGTAAATATACTCAACGTACTTAGAGAGATCATTTTTTGTTGAACCAAGCTGCTTTATAAAAAGGTACAATGTAAAACTAAATGATGCAAACCAGAGAGAGCTAAGGGAACTCTGGTTAAACATCTATGCTGGTTTTACCCTACTCCTGCAGTCTTTTGTCACAGTTGTATTTCTCATTCTTTAGAACCAACAACATATCTAAAGTAGCTGTTGTGAGTTTTCCAGGCTGTGTGGCCAGGGTCTGGTAGCTTTTGCAAACCATGGCTACATAGCCTGGAAAACTCACAACAGCCAGTTGATTCTGGCCATGAAAGTCTTCAACAATAGAACATATCACAGGGTCTCAAGGAGTAAACCATGCCACACAACCACAGATAACACTTTGGTATTATAGTGTCCTTTATGGCAGTGAAGGCAATGTAGCAGCATACATACATCAGGTTATGTAGCAGCATACACACAGCAGGGGAAACAGTCAACTTTTTGCCAGCCATAATCTGTAGCGTCGGACCTTCCTTCACCAGTGTAAGTTAATGCTTTTAAGACATAAATGGAAACAGTCTTTGGGTGCTTGTCTTCACCCACACCACCATTAAAGTCTTATGGGGATTACCAAACGATCCTTGGAGAATAAAATTTCAGATAAACTTATTCTTCAGAAGTGTAACTAAATTTGCAAGATGACCACTTCCTGCACAGCACAGACCATGGCAAAGTAACATGTCCCACCCTCTATACTTTTCACTGGTAGTTTCAACATAGGACTTCAGGGTTTTGGAGTGCCAGGTGTTCTTTGGAACAGACAGAATATTCAAAAGCACCTGCATCCATATATCACACAAATAATAATCAGATAAGAATAACAATATCTTATACTGGCATTGCACATGGAACCACCTCTTCAGTTCCATTCATAGGGAAAGAATGCTAGTTACTAACTGCAGCTCTCATGGGAATGCACTGACATCTATGACTTTGTATGGGTGGGAAAAGCAGCCCTTTCTTTTCAACAGATTACAGGGAGCCATGATAGCTATATAACAAGAGAAAGGGAAAATATATAAGTACCGGTACTTACATCTATGTGTGGGCAGGAATTTCTTTCCCTGCCCTGAGGTTACAATCTCTGTCTGGAAAAATATGCATTTGCCACAGTATTTCTTTTGTGTATTTTTAAACAGCATTTCAGTCACAACTAGTCCCCAGGAACTTCACAATAAATTTTGAAATCAAACAGCATACCATCAGAAATCACTAAAACAATAAATAAGAGCTTATTTGGTTCTTCCCACCACCCTCACAACATTAAGTACAGATAACCACATTAAGCAACTCGTGCCCTCTGGAATAGGTAAGTCTTCATATCAGGCTAGAAGGTCCTTAGGACTGGGGTAACAACACCTGGAGAGAATATTAAACAAGTGTGGGAGAAGTGGCCAGAAGAAGCAGTAATTTTGGCCTTAGGCAACCAAACTTTAGTTAAGATTTATTCCCTAGAGAAGTCCTTTAGCTACTCAGGATCAAAGCTATTAAGCACTTTGAAAGGTCAAAAACAGCACATTTCAATGAGCCCCCCATTAAAAGGGGTGTTGAAAGGCACTGAAATACGAAACTCACATATTTTATATCCAGCTAGACTTTATGGCTGACATGTATACACATATCTTACATGTAGGATATGGATACCCACAGTTTCTCTACATGTATATATTTACATATGCTCATGTACCGAGGCAAAAACGATCCTGTTGAGGGCAGAGCCATGGGTGCACCCACCCCTATGTTCAGCACCCCTACCCAGGGACGGTCACTTTCCCCCATCCCTGCAAGGCCCGGGGGCGTAACTGCACCAATTGCGTCCACGAGGCAGGCACGCACTTCCGTCCGATGCAGGCCCAGGGAGACTCGGAGCGGCGGGGCTAAAGCACACCGGCCGCGTGCGCGTCCCTTGCACAGAGCGGGCCAAGGTTCCAAAGCGCGAGCTGAGGATACAGGAGGGAAGGGGGTTATTTATAATAATGAGCCAGGATGGGGGCAACTTACCGCAGTGGCGCGAGCCTGACGAGCGGGTGGGCTTAGGGGAGGGGAGAGGGAAGAGGAAAAAGGAAGCGATGGCAAGGGCGGCTCGCTGAGGGGGCTTCACGCACGCGGGGGAATTAACCCCATCACCAACCCCCCAACAGCGGCTCCGGCTCCTCCTGCTGCTGTCGCGGGTGGAATAGAGAACCACCCTCTGCACGTCCTACCAGCGAATCGCGACACGCCATATTCATGACTGACAGCCCGCCCAGCCATTCCAAGCCCAAAGCGTCGACGTTGCCCGCCCTCTCCGTCTCTCCCCGGGAACGTTCGGGCTCACGCAAGAAAAAAACGCCCAAGCGAGGTTGCGCGCACCAATCGTAAAACGCCGCTCTGTTGAGCGATGGTAAGCGGCTACCAATAGAGGAACTCGAGCGGGACTTAAAAGACCGGCATGCGGAATCTCCGCCTACTGATGTGAAAGCGACCAGTGACGTTATAGCCTTGACGTGACTGACGGTTCTCAGCACTAATATAAGTATGCCAAAATGGCATAGATCCTTCTTTTGGCTGTTTTTTGAGCACATCTCGAGGCACATGTCATGGGCAATTATTGATGTTGGAAATAAAGATCTGAGAAAAAAGAACTACAAATCCCAAAAAACGTTTGAAAAATACTGCAACTTAATTTAACAGGGATCCTGGGATTTGTAGTATCATCTCAGAACCTTCCTTGATACCTGTTCACAAGTGCTTCTAGTACTCTTCCAATGATATCATTTACACCGCCCTGTTTTTATATTTATAACGTTATCATGGCTCGGAAAATCCCACCTCCCCCACAATAAATCTTTTGGCAGAAACGTCTTGTAACTCCTCTTTCAGTGAGATAATTCGGGTGCCCAGCATCGGCATCATTTTTCACCATCTGCAGATATCTCTTCTAATAAGCCACAGCTCCTTGGAACGTTTTATCATGCATTCACAGGGCCCCCTTACGCGTCTTCAAAAGGGGTACACTAAATCAGGTTGCGATCCTATGCACGTTTGCTTGAGCAGCAGGTCTCCTTGCATTTCTCAGAACTTTTGACTATGCTGTTCAATGCTGCACTCTCCTAAAATCGTCGCCCTCTTGCTCCTAATTTCGAGTTCGTCCTTGATCTCTGCTGCGCTACGTCCTGCTGCACCCTAATACGTGATAACTGTCAGAGTCGCTCTTCTTCAGAGCATCCATGCTTATTGTCTTTCCTTTCCATGTACCATATTCTATATATTCCAACTCAAGGCACACGCTAAACAGGCGCACTCTGCAAAGCCTTTTGTTGTTGGCTTCGTAGGCCACCCATATTTTTTTACCTAAGAAGGATCTGAACCGCCCATTCATTCACAAACGTCCGTGGAAAAGAGTGTCCAGATGCGTGTTAGCTACCTACCAAGACCTCGCTATATGTTCACATAACACCCAAAATAAACGGTGTCGCGCTTCCCTATCCCAAATACCACTTCCATGCCCAATATTGATAGTCCCACACTCAATTATGCACTCCATTTCCCCCCCTTCAGCAATGTAAAATGGTCGTGGGTTCACCTTCGTTTTCAGTACTTTTACATCTCCGAAGGCGGGTGGGGTGGAGGAGTAGAATGACAGCTCCTTTCCGGGTGGGTTGACTCCGGGGAGGCTGTGCATAACTACATCTTATTAGTGCACGAGGGCGCGAATTGATGCCCTGAAGCTTCTTTGGTTTGCAGGAAAAGGGTGCGGGGCGGATGTTTTGCTGCTGCCCTTCTCCGACACTTGGAGAGTTCAGTACAATCTTAAATACACTTTCCCAGGAGTAAGCCCCAAGGAGGGCACAAGAAGGTGGAAGTAGGACCGTAGGAAAAAAAAAAATACTGGGGGAAGAGGAAGCAGAGGAATGCATTTAAACGCGTGCAAGCTCCACCATGTTCGGGGGAGGGGGGGGACAAACAAACATGCCGGCCGTCATTTGTAAGTGACTGGGAGCGCTGCTCTTATTTTAGAGGTCACTTCCGGAGCGGTGAGCGCGAAAAGTGTGGCCGCCACCGCAGCCGAAGGAGTCACTGCTGAGAGGTGATTGTTGCGAGTGAGAGACAACCGGGGATGACTTGTGTGTTTAGCTGTTATTTGTGCCAGTGTTTAGCCAGTGGACCTTAGTCGGATTTAGCTGGGTTAAAATTCAGGAGTTGCAATGTGCAGTTCTCAACAGGCTTGTTGTATCTCTTGAGTCCCATTGACTTTAGTGCGCATGGAAAGGTGTAACTTATTTCCGCACAACGTATTTATAACAAGCTGCAATCGTATCGTTATAAATGAATTCGTTTTGAAAACGAGTTCATATATAACTATTGCAACTCGTTATAAATATGTTGCATGGAATTCACCTGAACTTGGCACGGAGCTGGCTATTGTGCCGAACAAAGCAGGTCTCCTTCAAGGTGAGTCTTGGGAGTACTCCTGAAGTTACAGCTGAGCTCCACATTACAGAGACCGATTCACCGATGAAGAAAATAGCAGTTTTGGAGTGTAGGCTTGTGGCATCACATAACTGCTTAGCTCATTCGCTAGGGGCTACCCCCAAAACTCCAGGAATTTTCCAAGCCACAGTTGGCAATCTTGTGCCCTCCTTGTGGCTTACTCCTGGGAAAGTGTATTTAAGATTGTTCTGAACATGATTTGAAGACTCTTAGTATGGATTTATAGCCACAACGCTGTGGTTGAATAGGCATGTTAGGCTGAGGGAGTGTAAAAACCTAAAAAAAGAGTTCTGTGGTGCCTAGGTTTTAAACCTACTCAGTGTTGACTACTTAATTAATAGCGATTAATAATTATTAATCTACTGATTAAACTTTTAGCCCTGCTGTAAATCTGTACACCATTATTTTATGTTCCCAGATATTTGGGTGGGGTAATTTAGGTTTTTCTTTTTGCGTGCTTTGTTACAGAAAAGCTTATTTTCTCACATATAAAATAACTGGTTGTTTGCTTTGGTCAAATATTTGAAGATATTGGTGACTGTTCATTTGCCCTCTGCAGGGTACAGAGGAAACAGCCTTCTGTGCTCCACTAGCTTAGTAGCAGCAGATACCTCTATGAGTTCTAAAGTCATGTATTACAGGAACTAGGACAGTATTTGACCAGTTTTTTAAAAAACCCAGCCAACTAACCTAGTCAAGCATTTTTAAAGCAGGAACTTTATTAGGGCAACAGGCAAGATATTTCAATCACCAGCATGTTTAATATTTGCACTGGTTACACAAAAAATGCTAACTATTGTGAAGTGATGGGCAAGATCCATGCTACTGCAAGTGGAGGGAGTTGGTTGAACCAGTCCTTTCCCTCCTTGTCCTTCCCCAAGTTGCCCGATATTCCCTGTAAAACTGAAATCAGGGTCATCCTATGGAGTAACATGCTGCGTACCCTGTGTAGAAGGCAGATGCTAAGAAAAGAGAATGGGGCAAAACTCCCTCATGAGCTGCAAAGCCAACTCTGGGTAACTTGAAAACTCCAAAGAGTGATTGTTGCATGAGGCATTATTTTGGGGCTTCTCTGCAGCAGACTCATAGAATTGCTATGAGAAGGGGAAAGTGGGAGAACTCAGCTTCCATAAATTCTGCCCCATCACAGGAGTTTAGAACCATCTTACTTAAAGCAACTTGCAAAAAAAAAAGCAATGAATTTACAGTTCAATGAATTTCCATGGGTGGCTCTAAGCATTAATCTTTGCTGCTGATGGCAGCTCGTATTCCTGCTTCAGGAACCCTATAGGACATTTTTGCCTTGCTACACTTTTGCATGCTTACTGCACAGGGAGGAAACTGCCCTCTTTTGTGCTGTCCTGGCAAATGACACTGATAAATGAATGGAGGAAGGATAAAGTATCTCTATAGCTGCATCATTGCCTTCATGGAACATTTGACCTAGGTCAGTTGATAATAACTGACTGGTCAGTTGACCAATGTACCATTCCCAGTAAGGACTGATTGAATTATATTATAAACATTGTAAAACACATTCCATACTTTTGCTACCATTGCCTTACTTCATTTTACTGTTTCTGCCATTTGTTAATTGAATACCCGTGAATATTTTTCAAATGTACATGAGAACTAATGCTCCATGCTACTTTCCCAGAGCCAAATCTGCCTATTGGACTCAGAAAGAATCTTGGGTCCTGCCACAAATCAATCCCAGATATGTGGATGTCTCTATATAGTGGGATGGATCCAACCATTCTCCATGAAGCTATTTCTTCAATTGAAAAAACAATGAAGTTGGATGAAGTCTACTGTATAATTACAATCAGCTACAATTAAATCATGAATAAGAAAGCCATACAGTCAAAAAAGAATATACAAAGAAAGGAGACAAAATACCAAAGTAGGACTGTGCTCTGCTTGATTAACTTGCAAAAGTTCTTGAAGGAAAAAAACTGCAACATCATTTATAGGCATAATTGAGGAACAGGTGTGATGACTCATACATGATCATACATGATTGTAACTGATTGTAATTAAATAATTCTTTTTTGGTAGATTATCCTTATCAGTACCATAATTATGATTTTTAGGTACTATTCAATCTGTAAGTATAACTATTTTATTTTGGGGACCGTGGTTTCCTTGTGGACTTCCTTATCTATGTTGTTAAATGTTGTTTGCAGTCCTTTTCAGAATAAGCCTTGAAGTTGTTTTCACGAGGTCAGCACAGGATCTAGATTCCAACTATCTTATTCTTTCATATATTATTGTTTATCCTTATATGCATGGATGCTTTTGGCTGTATTTAAGTTTATACCAATTTACTTACTTTGTTATGTGACTTGTTATGCTATTTTATAGTAAAATTTGCACTCCAGTGGGAGGCTTTTTTCCAAGTTTCATCTGTAGCCCATTTGGTACAAATTTGTCTTTTGTTAACCAAGAATTATTGGCATTTAATTTCCATTCTTGAAGAAATATCATTCTGCCTATTAAATATCAACTGTTACTTTTATATAATTGTGGGCCTTTTAGCTTTCAAGCAACTGATCTTGCTGAATGCAGACATGTATAAAGAAAAAGCAAAATTGAAATATTTTATTTCAGTTGTACTCCAGTCTCTAAGGAGATATGAACTCTGCATTGCAAATGTCAAGAGGGCTTGTGTGGCCCTGTTTTTGAGATATGCTCTGGGGAATTATGGAGGCTCAATTTAGTACAAGCCAATGTTTAAAGCAGAAATCTAGTGACATCTGAAAAGACCAACATCTATTCCATCGTAAGCTTTCATGAGTCAAAGCGTTCTTTGTCAAATGCAGTGAAACCAATTACTATACAGGCTTGCTCAGGAAGTATAGAAACTGGGAAGTTAAACTGGTTATTTCAATTGCCTTGGTTAAGATCAATCTACCCTTCTGTAAACTCTTGGTTCCAACCTATAATTCTATGAACAAGAGATTATCATCTCTTAACTCTGCCATCTGTTTAAAATCATGTGAGGAGTACCAGTTAATCAGCAGATTAGATAAGTGAGTAACTGTTGTCTCAGAACACCAATCCAGTTCGCCTTGCAAATTTGATGCAAATAATGGTGTCATTTCTTAATGTAAAAATGATGAGCTATTTCAACAAAATAACATTACCTTATTCCTGAAGGTGGTTCATTAAAATATTGGTAATATAATCTGTTTAACTACTAATCAGTTAAGATCTTTCAGTTGACTTTCCTTTTCCTGTTATTTTATAATACATTATGGAATGGGCTTACCTGCCCCAAAAGACATCAGGCTGGATACTACGAGGGCCAGGACCTTTATGGCCCTGGCGGCCTCAAACCCTGAATTGGAATCAGGCTCCCCAGTGAGATCAGGATTTCATGGGGTTTTTAAATTGTTTTTTACCAGGGCCCCGTAAGATGGAGGCCTTCTCCGCTAGGCTTTTACATCTGGCCAGCCAAGTTTGACTTGAGTTAATTTCATCACTAGTGGCCTCCCATGGACACAGAAGGGGGTGGGATGTTGCCATCTATTGTTATTTTGGTTTTATGCTGTCTGATGTGTTTATGTTGTTTATTATTGATGTTTTATGTTTTATATTGTTGCTGTTCACCGCCCTGAGCCCTGCGGGGGAGGGCGGGCTATTAATCGAAAAATAAAATAAAAAAATTATGAAAGAGGCTTACCTGGAGTCTTTTCTAGTATCCCCAATACTTAGTGCATGGTAATACATAAAGCAGTTATTTCCAGTCTTTGGACTGAGCAAAAGTTGCTGGCTTGTAAGCCCAAAGCCTCCATGTACAGAGAAATTGCCTGCTGAATTTTGTAAGTTTACTATTCTGCATCCTTTATAATAGCCTTCAACAGGTGTTACTGAATTGTGTAGATGTGCTGCCAAATAACCTCCCCTCAGAAGAAGCTGCAGGTTATGATTACATGTTGCTCTGGGCTTGCCTCTTTATAATCAGGGGGTATGCTCAGATCAGTGAGTGATGCAGCAACAAGTTGGAGCGAGAGTCCTCCGAGGATCAGTAGTTCTTATGTTTAGCAGTTCTTGTTTTAAAGGATTCCCTGACTAGAAGAAGTTTGAGAAAGGCTAATATAAAGTAGGCTTGAGGGATATCACTGGTATGGCTCCAATCTACAAAAACCCAAGGGTTAGTTCTGTGGACTGTTGACAGTCACCAACAGTTGAGATTGTATTGTAAATATTAATAATCAAGAACAAAATTGTTTGAAACCCTGTTGTAGGGAATTTAATGACATTAATTTCAAAATGTAGTTTATTATCATGAAAACACTGAGGAATATTGAGGGTTAAACTCTAAAGTAATGAATCACTTCCTAATTTTTCTTAGGCTAAACATGGCAAGTGTCATCCAAGAGACTCCTACAGATGGAACATCTTGTTCAAATTCTGATGTTGGTGAAGAACTATCTTTTCTACCTAGAAAACTAAAAGAGAGACTTCTCCCTTTTCAGAAGAAAGGAATCACATTCGCATTGGAGAAAAATGGCAGGTAAAACTGACTTAAACATGGGGCATTTAGAAATGGGGCATATAGAAATTGTCAGTCCATTTCTGTGAAGGAAAAAAGCTTGCCCTACTGCTTATGCCATCACAAAGACTTATTTAAATGCAACGTTCTGAAATATTCTCTGAATGCTTGCTCTGAATGTCTAGAAGCTCCGAGTGTATGATGTTTGTAACCCAAATAGTTGCCGTTGAATCCAAAGGCTTCTTATGTCTATGGAAGTGTTCTTAGACAATGAAAACACTAGTTATGGGTTGGCAGGGGGTGAAAATTACTTTAGCAGGACATAAATATTGTGTTGGCAATTCAGAGAATTATGGTTCCACAAATATTTAGGATTGGGGTACCAGTAATTTTCATAACCAGCTGTGTAATCCGATGTTCATATCAATAGAATTAATAGCAAGAACACTCATCCCTGACAGAAAGGACAAACGTTTGTATCCAAAAGTGTTCATCTCCCAGCATAACATTTCAAAGGAACACTGCTTCTATTGATGGAGGAGGGGTGATTTTGTTTTTGCTAACTTCTGATTCCCACTGCACACCTCAGTTTATTCCCTATGCTGTTTGTGAAGGTCCTTGGAGAATCTCAGAAGGTTTTGTGTACTGTAGTGAGAGGAGTTTGGCAGGAAAGTCCCTTTCTGCTTGCTTTTTTCCACACATGGTATCTTCAATCCGCTCAGGTAGGTTCCTAAAACTGTGTAGCACGAGCCAACATTGGACCAGTTATGGCTGACTTATGTGGGAACAATACTATTGCACTTTTTTCCGAGTTAACAGTATGTTCTGTAGACTGCAAAGTTACTGAGTGAAAAAATCTAATATCAAAGTGTTTTATAGTAGTAGGGTGGTTCCTGCTTCTATCCAGCTTCTTCACTGAGCCAATTTGAAGGATGTGGCCTTCCATGTGGCCTTCCATTGCCACTTAAGTTAGAGAAAGGCCCATACGGCTGAACAAAGGCTTCAGACTTGGCTCAGGGGAAGGGTGGAAGAGATAGGATCCATGTCATGAACAAACCATAACAAGAAGTCCTTATAGTCTAATCCTGGTTTTCAATTATAGGCAAAAAACAAACTGCTGTTTTGTTGAACTTGTCAGTTGATTTTCACAGCTAGTTTCTGTTAGGCCGTTTCTGCACAGCCAATTACATCGTTGTGCCGTCAGTGTTATTGGCAACGCTGCAGCAACAGAGCGTTCGCATGGCCAGCCGCTCCATGGACAGGTAGCACATTGACTGAACCGCGGCACTTCGTATGGCTACGCTTCACAAACGGCGTTCTTTTTTCCCCATGGGAGACATCACAGGCATTTGGTGCCAGAATTGGCCAGTGTGGGCCACCATTGTGGGGGGGCAGGCTCTGCAGCACCAATTGCTGGTGGGTGTTTTGCACTGCACCGGCTGCAGAGCACCATTGTTGAAAAGACACGCTTGTTGAGTAATTTTCAAATACATCATTGTGGGGCCACTGGAGCATTTCTGCAATGCTGCAGTGGCGTTTCTGCAGCAGTCGCCGTGTGAAGTCTCCGCCCATAATGCTGGTTTTACCATCGTTTTTGCTCGCGCGAAAACAGCCTTCGTTTGAAACCAAAGCCTTCAACTTTACCATAGTTTGCAGAGTAAAAGGAAAAATTTCCTGGGTTGTTTTCCTCACAAACCATGGTTTGTTCTTCATGCCTGAGTGCAGCCTTAATTATATCGAACATTAACTTAGACATGAGCAGTCCAATTAGCCTAACTTAGTCTGAGCTCAACAGAGCTTGGGAACTAAGCAGAATTGGCCTTAGTATTTGGATGGAAGACCACCAAAAAAAGTTTGCTATGAGGAGGAAAGCACTGGCAAACTACCTCTACTCCTTTCTTATGTTGAACAACTTGTGGCTGGGATCACTATGAGCTGGTTGTGACTCAACAGCACAGTCTCTTCTAAAATTGTTTCATGTCTAACTTAAAGTAATAGGGTTTCCTGATTTAGAGTTTCACTAATAGCTGGTTATTAGAAATCTTTAGATCAGTAGTTTTAAAACTTCTTAACTATCCAGAAAAATGTAAACAAATAGGAAGTTCAGAAGCCAACAAATTACTCTTTTAAGGTTGACTGCTGTTGGTACTGACTGGACTGATATTGCATAACAGCAATGCTTTATTTTGTATTCCTTCAGAATTGCTTATACATCCTGGACACTGCTTTGAAACCAAGAGCCAATTTATAGAATTAATAGAGCCCAGTGGCCAAGCCTTGGCTGAATCCTGCCTCTGTGGGAAGTAACCTGTGTACAGAAGACAAGTATACTAGGGAGAAAGTATTGATTGCCAGCACTGGCCCTGGTGTGCTCTGTACAGAGTGGTTTTTTTCCCTATGCAAGTAAAACACCACCCCTACATACATAAATGAAGCCTGAAATGGTATTGTCCAGAAGAAGTTTTTTTTTTACTATATTTTCAGTTGGCAAATAGTTTTCACAATGATAAAAGATTAATGACTCTTCACTGGTTATGTATAATGAATTAGTCATAGCTTAAATATTGTTGACCTAATTTAACAACAATAATTTTCACTTTGGAGACAGAATACTGTGAATGGCACTAAAGACTCCGCTGAGCTTTTTCACTGTCAGATATTTTTGCCACCTGATGGAAGTTTGGCACAGCCACTCCTATACCTTTCTGTGAATAGAAAGTACTCTGTGTTGCTGTCAATCTGACACCTCTCTTTGGCACCAAACTCAGTTTTGACATGCCACGTGCAAGTCATTTGACGCTCTATTTCTGGTGAAGTACCCTTATTCTTGCAAGACAGTAATCTTCAGTACAGATTTAGGACTGCACAGTGTGATTAACGACATACAAATGAAATGGCTGCTTGCACATTTTTAAATGTACCAGGCTCACATTCCTTAAATAACCCCAGTATGAGAGAAATGTTAATGCTAACGTGTTGGCTTGTGAGTAGGATGCAAATTATATGGTGGAGTGTTATATAAAACTGATTCATATGAGTGGGTGCAAAATACAAAAATCTGGAACTCCACATTGAGGGGAAATAGCATTCTTCCTCTATACAGTATGTTCCATTAGAATATGTTAGCTTTGTTCATTAAAATGAAAAAATATTGAGCATTAAAATTAGTTACATTGTCGGTTTCTGTTGTCCTTTTTTCCACTGATTTAAGTTGACATAGCCCCCTTGAACAACTGGGAAAAGGTAGAATGTTAAAAAAATTCTCTAAAGAAACGTGCTTAGAACCAAACAACGTCAATGGATTTTCATGACATTTTTCAGCCTTATAGCATCAAGTTTTATATGAGCACTCAGACTTGGCCAAATACTACTTGGTCATCTTCACAGATAGCGTATATGTCACTTATAGCTCTTTTTTTCCTGGTGGCACAATATATAATCAGGATTAATAAACCATGTAGCTGAGATTACTATTTTTTGTCCAGGTATGCGACAGAGGTGCTTCAAAAAAATTAAAAAGAGCAGATCTACAACCTATATTTCTATAACTGTAATGCATAGTTAAGTGAATATCTGCAGCTTTACCTTCCTAATAGTGAAATGATAATAATAATAAATGCTGTAAAATGAGCTAAGGGAGATTCAAAGTCTCGTGCTTTAGTTCCTTAGTGGATTAGGTACTTGCATGTCTTTGTAGAAAGGCTAATTCACACCAGCCATCTGTGAGGGGCAGTGTAATAGAGTTGCCAGCTCCAGGTTGGAAAGCTCTTGGAGATTTGGGGGTTGATCCTGGGAACCCTGGGACCCTCGGGGGGGGGGGGGTACAATGCCAAGGAGTACATCCTCCAACAAATCCATTTTATCCAGGTCAAATGATCTGTGTAGTCTAGAAATGAGCTGTAATTCTAGGTGATCCCCAAACCCCACCTGAATGCTGACATCCCTGAGAAGAACTGAAGCCACACTCGCATACAAATGCTTGAAGCTAGCCCATGACCAGACAAGATGACCAGGCAACACCAAAGAAAAAGAAATTCTGCAGCTTTCTTCTTGGTGGTTTTCTTTTCCATCAGTTGATACAAGTTTCTGAAAGTTTATGTATTTGGAAACAGCTGACCTGACTATCACCGCTTTAATGTCTTTGGAGATTCCCTTGAAGAATGACGTTAATAACTCAGAACACATCATGGACTGATACATAAAATTTGTGGAGCTTGATTTTACTGCTTTCCGTCATTCAGTGCAAGTGGAGAGGTTCCTTTTTTTGCTTTGGTTTTGCTGTTTCATGTTTTGTTGGCTTCTAATGTAATTAATGTAGCACACACAGGTTCAACAGTTACAGTATGACTTCTGCAGGTTTTCCCCTTCAAATATTTTACTTAATTCCTGAACTTCTATTAGTTCTCTTTCAGAACATTCAGTTCTTATTTCATGCATCATGGGTGTAAGGGGGAACAGTCAAGACTATTCGTGATTCTTGGCTTTAAAAGTACATTAATATTTCACTACCTACCACCCTTGAGGACAAAGGTCAATAGACATGATTGCCCTCTTCATATGAGCACTGCATTCATTTATTCAAGCACTGCCTTATTATGTCTTTCATTTTTAATTAAAGGAGGACTCTTCCTTGCCTTTTGTCTTTCTCTGTATTGGCAGGGGTGTTGACGGAAGTGTGCATATTTTAAAAGCGAGGCTACAAAATGTAATTAGGGTCCCACCCTAAAAATTAGCTTCCACTGACTTTGGTTAAAAACACGCAAATATTGGCATGCTTCCCCCCCCCAATCATGGTAATAATGTTGAATTTATATGGTTCTAATTCAGTACAAGACACCCAGCATAGTGGCTAAGAGTGTCAGGCTCTAATCTGGAGAACCAGGCTCAGTTCCCCACTCTTCCACATGAAGCCTTCTGGGTAAGTTTGGGCCAGTCAGAGTTCTCAGAGCTCTCTCAGACTACTCAGAAGCAGGCAATAGCAAACACCTCTGAACATCTTGTGTTGTATAATAAAGAAAGTGGTTACGGTGTCAGAATAGGATCTGGGGGACCTAAGTTTGAGTTCCATTCTGCCATGGAAAGTTGCTGAGTGGCCTTGAGCCAATCACACATTTTCAGTCAAACCGGCTTCACGGAACTGTAATGAGGATGACATGGGTTGAATCCCCACTACTGTCTTAGCCAGGTTTCAGAACACAAACTAACCAGATTTGAGGGATGACCTCCCCGGTTGAATCCCCACTACCGTCTTAGCCAGGTTTCAGAACACAAACTAACCAGGTTTGAGGTCGATATGAGCTCCCAAAGGCACCTGGTGGGCCACTGCGAGTAGCAGAATGCTGGACTAGATGGACTCTGGTCTGATCCAGCAGGCTAGTTCTTATGATTGTGTTCTGAAACCTGGCTAAGACGGTAGTGGGGATTCGACCGGGGAGGTCGTCCCTCAAACCGGGTTAGTTTATGTTCTGAAACCTGGCTAAGACGGTAGTGGGGATTCGACCATGGAGATGAGTTGAACCATATAAGATGCTTTCAGAGAGAAAGGCAAGATATAAATGAGCTAACTAAATTGAGGTACAGTAAATGCTTGTCTTCAGAGGGGAATTATAGGCCAAAATCCTTATTGGAAGTATAACATAGGTGGGACTGTGGCAGCATCAGAGCTTGATGAAAAAATAAAGGGTAAGAAGGCTGAGATGGAAAGTCAGTCCTTGGTAATACGTTGTTATTCACATGTAGGCACACACATGCTGTAATGGAAGTGTCCAGATTATTAATTTTATTTATATACCGTTCAACTAAAAAGTTCCCAAGATGGTTTATAAAACCATAAAAATCTAAGAACACAATAAGTCTGTGCCACATTTTTACTAACCAAACTTAAAGGCCTTCCAAAAAAGCCAGAGTTTCAAACACTTACAGAAGGCCAATAGGGGAAGCAGTCATTCTCAATACCTGAGGAAAATCCCAGAGCTGTGGGATAGGGAGAACCTGTTGAAAAAACATGTTTCCAAGGTCTTTGAAGTTAAATCTGAGCTGACCTGAAATCTCAGGTCGGTTGTTACAGATGAAGACAATCCTGACATTCCGGCCTTAAGTCATTTATAGCTTTAATGGTCAAAATCAGCACCTTGTAATGAACCTGGAAACATGTTTGAAAATCTATATCAATTAGGACTTATTTATTTATGAATATATAGCTTGCCTTTCATGCTAGACCTGAATCTCCTTATGTGCTTCTGGGTTATGGTGGGATTCTTACAACTGGTCTTCTGATTTCCCCAGTGAATTCAATACTTTTGCATTTGTTAGTGCAATTTACTATAAATAAAAAGTTTTCTTACTTAAAAAAAAAAGCATTTTAAATAATTAATTATTGGTCATGGTGTTTTCTCAGAAGTTGCACTCAAGAGGACATGGAAGCATTTTTTTTTCTTTTCTGACACATTTGGCTACATGAGCCAAGTTTATAGCCTGAAACAAAATGGAATGCTTCATCGCTCAAATTAGCAGGTTTGGATATCATTATTGTATAGTTACGTGAGCAGATGGTGTGTGAATGGTCTAGTCCCAATTGGGTAACTACCAGTAGAAAGGAAATGACTAATTGAACGTCAAGAACAAGATGTCCTGCTTGTAGCAGTCAAAATATGTGATAACTCATATTTGTGCCTCAAAAATGTTATCTGAAGATCTGCTTCAACAGCACATAACCTTTCCATCAGCGTGGGCAGCTTGCTCTGATTTTGTTAATATAGAAAGCAATAATGAGGAAAATTGTACAACTAATAAGTCTGGAGGGGAGGGATTTTCTTAACGGAATAAGTAATACGTTAACAGTATGTTACCAGGAAGTCATAAGGAAACTTTTTACATGGCTCTTTTCATTCTGATTATATTGACAGATGGAGCAATTATCTCGGCAGGATCGTATTCAATGCTCGTAATTAGATGTTAGTTTTCCTTTTAGATGTTACTTTTCTCAGCAAGTTTCCACCACATTTTTTTAAAAGTTTCTAATGCTCTGAAAATCTTCTTGCAGTGTTAAATGCCATCTGAACTGTGATATAAATGCATTGCTCACAGTTCTTCTCCACTACAGCTTAATACACTATAATTCTTCTGGGTACAAATCTTGGCCCATATGATAGCTAGACTTAGTCAGCATTACCAAGACAAGAACCAGCATGGTGAAGTGGCTAAAGGGTTGGGCTAGGATCTAGGAGCCTGAGGTTTGAATCTCCACTCTGCCATGGAAACTTGCTAGGTAACCATGGATGGGCCAGTCATATACTCTCAGCCTAATCTACTTCACAAACCCTAGACTTGTCCAATGAACGGATCGGTACTTTAAAAACAGTGTTTGGTATCAGCGTATTTTTTGTAACTGTCTTTAACTTTATGCAGAGCTTTTCAGATATCCCCAGGAGTCTTGTAATTACCGAACCCACCCTTGCGATCTGTTGGACCTTCATTTTCTATAGCACCTACCAGGAACGGCTTCCCCTCCTGCACGGGCACAATTTTAAACAGGGACTGGCCAGTACTTTGATATACTGAATTATTGTAAGCATCCTCAGCACAAGGTAAAAGGTTCACCCAATCATCCTGATGGAAATTACTGCAACATCTCAAATGTTGTTCTACAACCTGAGTCTCATGTTCCAATTGTCCATCTGTTTGTGGGTGAAATGAGGAATTCAAGCCCTGTTGCACCCCCAGCAAGCCCATACATTTCCTTCAGAACTTTGCCACAAACTGTGCTTCTCAATCCGTGATGATTTTAGCTGGAGCAGAATGAAGTTGATAAATATGTGTCCAAAATAACTTCGCCAATTGCTGGCCATTGGCCACTGCTTCAGTGCCATGAAATGGGCTTGTCTGGGAAAAAAGATCTACTACTACCCACATCACTTTTTTTATCCCAGGGTCTAGAAGGTGTCTCTAACTGCAGTCTTATTGGGGATTATTTGCAGCGAACTGTTTGGTAAAATAACTGATAGCAAAAGTGCATACAGAAGCAGTTTAATTAAAGTATACAAAACAAAGTTTTGAGCATAATTTTTTAATGAGGGGTTGTACAAGTAGAGTGGTGTGTGCCAAGGAGGATGGAATTGTGAGTTTAAATGCATCCGGAATTTTGGGCATGGCTACTGGGATTTTTGATGTCTTGAACCGTAAGCCTCCCTGCAACATCACACAGTGCTCCTCTTTTGATTCAAGAGATTTGCCATGCAGGATTGTGGGAGGAATAACAGGTTGCTGTTAATGAAATAGAAGTCAGAAGTTCTCCTTAGCAATTGATTAATACAGTTGTTGGATCCTGGGTATTGCTAGGAAATTGTTTTCAGTCTCTTCGCTAAAGAATTATACTTTTTAAAAATGCATCGTTCTTAGTTACATACTAAACTTGTGTTCTTAGTTACATACCTTGTTTCCCCGAAAATAAGACAGTGTCTTATATTAATTTTTGCTGCCCAAGATGCGCTATGTCTTATTTTCAGGGGATGTCTTATTTTTCCGCTCCACAGCTGCATGCTCTGGTGTTCTGTTCGACGGGCATGCTTCCAAACAAAAACTTTGCTATGTCTTACTTTCGGGGGATGCTTTATATTTAGCACTTCAGCAAAACCTCTACTATGTCTTATTCTCAGGGGTTGTCTTATTTTCGGAGAAGCAGGGTACTAAACTTTCAATTTTGGTTTCCCCCCCTCTTAGGTGCATGATTGCAGATGAGGTAAGATGCTTATGTTACCAATTTTCTAACAATTTGTTTTGTAATGTTTTGAGCAAGCACGCATTTTCCCCACCCCACCCCAAGAAAGTATATTTACATGTGAATAAAAGATTCACTATGGGGTTCTGTGGAGCTAAATCTGAAAATGGAGTCAATCTAAATGTAAGTTTTCAAATATATAATTTTAAAATTAATTTACTGCCCAATCCAGATGGGGGGGGGGCAAGTTCACTTGAGGAGGCGGCAGTGCAGGGCTGCTTCCTCCGCTGGAGCAAGTGGCACTCACGCTGACAAAGGGAGCAAAGGTTCTGGCAGCCAGCTGCTCCTCAGCTCCCTGGCAGTGAAAGTTGGAAGTTGAAGCCACAATAGAGCTGCGCTGCAGCCCTGACTCTGGACCTTTTGGGTGGCGTAAGTCCATTAAGCCCTATGGGGGGGCTTTCTGCCACTGAGCCACAGATCAGGTGTTTTGTTAGCCAACCAAAGCTCCTCTACATAGTTGCATTGTGAGATTACCAGTGAACCTTGTGAAAAGTGTTGTTGTATGAAAGCGATTCTACATTTTCATCTGCACACTACACTCAAACAGTCATGCACTTTAAGCCATTAGCTTGAAGTACAGCTTATGATAGATTTAAAAGAAAATGAATGTCTCTTCCAAAATTCTTTTATGATTAAGTACCACAACCATCATAATTTTATAAAAAGCAATTGACCAATGGTCCAAAGAGTGCTTTTCATACTGCAAACAAAGCTAGAATCTGTGATTACCATTATAGTTTCTTGTAGTGTGTAGGTTATTCCGATGTTATGAAATGTACCACAGAAGCAGTACATTGAGATCTAGCTGTGATTTTCAGATAAAGAGGCTCAATGTACAATGTCTTTTCCTCAATTCCCTCAGGCTTCTGGAGGTCTAAATGTTCTTTCCATTTATTATATCTTAGATGGGTCTAGGAAAGACTATCCAAGCAATAGCAGCATCCTACTACTACAAAAATGAATGGCCCCTGCTAATAGTGGTGCCTTCATCTCTGAGGTACCCTTGGGCTGATGAGATAGAGAAATGGATTCCAGAACTCTATCCAGATGATATAGTCATCATTCAGAATAAAACTGATACCTGGTAAGTGTCATATTTGTAGTTTGCCATGGGTTTTATTTATCTTATTGTAGTTAAAAATAATTAGGGCTGTCAAACATTTTTAACGCATTTTTTGTTTTTTAATCAAATACTGACGTTGACTGCATTCAGATATTAGGATAAATTGAGATTAAACATAGGTTTGTCAGTGTCTGACACAAAGATGGCTTGTTTGCTTTGAATATTTTCCTTGTTTTACCCAGCTGTTGCTGTCTCTTGCCCATTTGACTGGGTTACAAACTTTCTGCATTGATCAGTTTCCAATCTGCCATGATGTCCAAAGGTGCACAGTGAACTTTGATACTTCCCACACAAACTGGGACTGATTTCTGCCATTTTGATATTGGCGCATCTTCAGTATGTGTCATTTCGGAATATTGAAGGAAAAGTGCCCAAAATTACAATGGAATCTTGACATCCTAACCATGAACCTGTGTTTTAAGGTTCTAAGTTAAGCATGTCATATATAGAGTTTTCTACATACTATGGGTATATTTCAAGCGGTTGCTAGTATATTGAAGATTGCATTTATAGCCAGTAGTTAACTGTTTGCTTTTTCTACTTCTAGGAGAATTTCTACAAGCAAAGTCACCATATTAGGTTATGGACTGTTAACCTCAGACGCACAGATTTTGATAGACACTATATGCAAACAGAACTTCAAAATAGTGATAGTTGATGAGTCTCACTACATGAAATCCAGAAATGCAGCTCGTAGCAAGATTTTATTGCCAATTATACAGAATGCTGTTCAAGCTATTCTCCTTACTGGAACTCCTGCTTTAGGAAGACCTGAAGAGGTTCTGTATATCACTTTGTCTTTATAAAAGCAAAGCCATGCATGTTTTCTCATTTGGGAAACAGTTTTTTAATCTACTGTGTAACTGTATAATTCAGATAGTTGTAAATTTGACTGGGAGGGCATTTGTACCTTAAGATGTGGCACAGATAGGCATTCTTTTTGGAGCAATTAGCCTTCTATTCTGCAGGAGTACAGGAGCACCCTTTCCACAGAAGAAAGGGGGTTAGAGAAATGGTGAGGCATTGCTGTTGTAGTACTTGTACTGTTTTTTAAAGGATTCCTATGATAATGTGTCAGCCATTTTATTGAAGATTTCTTAAAAATTACTATTATATATATGGGCTGTTTAAAACCTGTTTCTAGACTGTGTGTCTAGGGAAGGGGGTTCTGTGAGTGATGCTAGAAGCCCCATTCATCAAATGTCTTTAACATTCACCACTGCTTTCAGAATAGTCCTAGTTGCATTCCTTGGAAACATCTTTGTAAAATGTATTTCAACCGTTTTACTTATAGCTCTTCATGCAGCTGGAAGCACTTTGCCCAAGAAAATTTGGAACATGGACTGAATATGCCAAAAAATACTGTGATGCACGTTTCAGGTATTTTAACTGTTAATCTCTACTTGCGCACACCTCCACCAATTTATGTGAGGGCCTGCCTGGTTCCACCCACATTGGGTAGAGGAACATTGCTGTCCGCCAGTCAGCATTCCGTCTCTCTAGGAGGAGTGGCTTGCTGCGCCTCAGAACAGGGAGTAGAGGAGACTGCATCCACCTTATCCCCCCTTCTCTCCATGAGCATCCTCCACGCCTCTTTGTCTTGGGCCTGGCTTTCCATAAGGAACTCTGGCCTTGTGGTAGGATCACCCACAGCTGCACCCACCGTGCCAGACAGCTACTTGCCTCCCTCCCTGCCTGTGTGCTGCATCATAGCATTCAACCACCCAGATGTTTCAATGCGGATCCCACTGGTAGGACTAACTAGGTCTTCACCAGGCTTTCTTGGGGGAAGGAGCAGGGCAGTGGTTGAGTGCCAGTATGGTTGCGACTGGTGGTAAAGATGAATCTGGGGCCAGTGCCGGGCTTGTATCTGGACAACTTAGTTTAAACCTGGACATATCAACTAACTTTTTACTGCTTTTCCCTTTCCACAGCAGCCCCATATGAGCCATGAAAAGACATTGCAAGGTTCAGGAGACCCTCACAGACACAATACCATTCAAGTCAGGAGGCTGCAGTGAAGAGAGGAATTGGATTGTTGCTGTATTGCCTCTCAGCCATAAAGTATTCAAAGAAGTGTGCAAGATAGTTACACGATTATCACTAAAACAATCCAAAAGCAACAATAATAATGGTACTAAAGCGATGAACAATTAAATCAGCAGCAATAATTTTAAAAAGTTCAGTACAAGTAATTAGATTATAAAATATGAATTCTAAGAGCACATACAACAGACTGCAGTTTAATCACACAGCAAGAGCTGCCAGTACTTGACCCACACATGGGTGTTTATTCCTGGTCCCTTAAGCATAGCAGAGAAGGTATCAGGTACCTGGTACCCATCTCACATGTTCTCTGCTAAGCTGAAGAGATGAGTTGAAAATAGGGGAGAGTTTCACAATCAGGGTGTTCATTACTAAATTGCTGTACAACCTTTTTGTTTCACAATAATTTAATTAACTAATGCTGACTCGTAAACATAAAGTTTTCTACATGATCTAAATTTTTTTCTCCAGATTTTTTGGCAGAAGAAAGCAGTGGGACTGCAGAGGAGCATCAAATTTGGATGAATTGCACCAACTACTGAGCAGTGTAATGATCAGGCGATTAAAGAAGGAAGTTTTAACTCAGTTACCACCTAAAATTAGACAACGCATCTGTTTTGATCTTCCCAAAACTGCTGCTACGGTAATGTGCTAATGACATTGTGCTTTTGGCAAGAAGTACTCGAATAGCTATGAAATTATACATTTATTTTTTGTGGATAGAACGAATATGTGTATAAACAGGCAACTGCCATCCATGTGGTCTGTACCTGTGCTGTCATTCTTTTCAGTGTTGCTCCTTTCATGAAGATATGACACATAAACTCAGGTGTGATTGACTGAAGACATTGAGATTCTCTACAAAGCAGAATGATGGGGTTATGCTTAGGGCATATCTGTATCACTTATGGTCTATGATCAGATATCACAGCATTCACTTTAACTTTGAAAAGCTTCCAGCAAGGGTGGCCAGTTTGGATCAGAGCCTTAAAACTGGCTTTTAGACAGTGCAAGCATGGCATCCTCAAGAACCCATGGGGGTATTTCATTTCCCCCTATATTCCCCCCTCCCCCTCCAGTATTTTTCTTTCACTTTTCTGATAGCTCCCAAAACTGTTTTTTTTAATATTATGTTTTGTGCCTCTTGGGACCACTATCTGGAGTGACAGCTTGTACATGTTACAGATCTATAGAAATACAAAAGGGAAGTTTTATGTTTGAATTGACTACTACAGTTCTGATAGTACTATGTTTTTACTTTGAGAACTTTGTCAAGCAGCCTTCAGAGAAGCAGAGCATAGGTTTTCTAAATAAATAATAGTTCTGCAACTTCTTGTGGTCCTCTCATAAGAATACAGAAAAAAACATTTATATCAAGATGAATTCTAGAATGACTGCTGAATGTGTAACGGTTAATAACCGTGGCCACAATTTAGATAATAAACTGGCTGATGAAACGCATCCAGAAGGGTGTTTTGTGGAAAAAAAGCCATACCCTGCAAGCCTGTTTTGGAAACACTAAAGGTACTTTGTGACATGGCATAGGAGAAACCCTGAATGTTCCATTGGGCTTGGGAAGATACCTGGGGAGATTCAAGTTCAAATCCTCACTCAGCCATAAAACTTAACTGCAAGGCAGCCTACCTGACAGAATGGTTGTGATGGTAAGAAGAGGGATCAGTATATACTACCATGACCATTTTGAAGAAAGGGCACAGGATTAAAAAAATGTAATCAATAGCATTCTAAATTGTGGTCTAAGTACTTAATACAATACTAAGTACTTAACACAATAATATGCTATTTGATCGTTGCGTATATAATTGAATAGACCACTGACTCCTGCTTTCATTGTCGTTTTTGATTCCCTTTGGGCCTTAGCCACTGATTTATGATCCAAGCATAATAAGCTACAAGAAACATGTCTCTTCTAAAAAAGAGGGAGCAACACATGTGAAAAGTTAACAGATTTATCTGATACTGTGCCTGATGTTGTGGACAATCTTGATACATTTTCTCTTAGTTTGTTTTACATTCTATACTTAGTAAGAACACATGACTGACCTACCTCTGAGGTAATATTCTGTGAAGTAAATGGCATGACTAGGGACTATAGTTTTCTTGTTTCTTCTCAGTAGTAAAAGTAAGGTATTATTCAGAGAAACAGTAATTGTTTTGGCCTTTCACATTTTTGTCTCTAAACATTGTTGTTCTCTCCCATGAAGGAATTAAATGCTAGTTTGGAAGAGTGGGAGAAATTAATGAGGACTTCACATTTAGATTCTACAGAAAGTGACTATGTCCAGATAATGGGTCTCATTACGCGCATGTTTAAACAGACTGCTATTGCTAAGGTAATCTTAGTTTCTTGTAGTTGATAATTAAACCATGTTT
This sequence comes from Sphaerodactylus townsendi, assembly GCF_021028975.2. NCBI lineage: Eukaryota > Metazoa > Chordata > Lepidosauria > Squamata > Sphaerodactylidae > Sphaerodactylus > Sphaerodactylus townsendi. Next base: position 51,234,166 of record NC_059426.1, read on the forward strand.
TTTCTTCCTATCATTATAATAACACATTTGGCGGCACAGTTTTTTTCCAGTGTCTTTTTATGTTTCCTGAGAATTCTAGCTGCCTAATGTGAAACAATTGTTCTGTCACTGTATCATACCCAATTTTAGTACGTGTTGAACTAGTTGCATTTTGAATGCTGTATTTAGAGTTTCCGCTGGTTACTGAGCAATAACACAATCTGCTGTATAAAAATAAAACCATAACTTCTGAATAAAGCTAATATTTTGTACTTGACAAAACTAAACTCTGCTTCAGTCTCCCAAAAGTTTTGTCTAAGAAGTCTGCATTCATGCTTTAATTATCTGTCTTCACCACAATGTGCAAAAGGGGTGGTACACAACCACAAGTTAGTAAAGGACAAAATTATACCACAAGGCTACAGCTTAATGCTGACAAAATAAAGCCTCCAACTTTTTACTTACCGTATATATTTCATTACAAACTTAAATGGAAATGTACACAAGTTTACAAATATGTAACAAACTAGCCATGTATACAAGAACAAGCTAGTCAGAAATCTAGACTCAATGCCGACCTCATAATGAAACTTCAAGGCTCATTCTGTAAAAATGATAACAAAAATGCAAATAAATTATTTTTTACAGAATTAGCCTTGAAGTCATTCTGCTTCTTCTTTTCTTACACTCTTCTCATTTTTCCCTCTCCAGCTCCAAAAACGCACTTCCTATCTGCAGTTCCCTCTTTCTCCTTTGCCTATTTCTCTGAGGTAGGAGATTAGAAGAAAATATGGATTTTAGAAGAAAACATGCAACAATTATTCAAGTAATACTACTTTAGCAGGCAACTTTTCAAATATCCAAGCAATACTACTTGACCAGATTTTGTAATTCTTCCTTGATTCCTGGTTGTATGAAGACTTTACATATTTATGAAATCGTTGGTTAAGTGTGTTTACTTGTGATGCATAAAAACAATTTTTTCCCCACTGCAATCTTTCCTTTAATGTGCACAGAAGAATTGTTGCATGGGGGTATAAAATGAAGCACTTACAAAGTCTCTCTCATATTTCTGAGTTTGTTGCTTTTGTGATATAGTGTTGCTGGACATTTTGCAGTCAGAGCCATGGCTTCCAATGTTGAAGTCCGTCATGGCTTGTGTCTTGAAAACTGGAATGCAGGTACTAGGTCTGGATCTATCAGCCATTCCAAGTGCCAAATTGTTCAGAGGCTCTTCTGAAAAGAGATTTTGGCAGATACCTGACAAGAATGGCTCTAGAAAGGATTGCTGCAAGAGCTCCACGCCTTCTGAACAGTTCCCTAATCCAATCAGGTCCAACCTTGTAACTCATGGCTTTTGGTATTCTTAAGCCTAGCTGGTCACAAAACCCCTTTGCTATAAAGGAGTTTATGCCTAAATAACATCTACCATATGAAAGAATCTTGTGCTGTCAGTGAGCTAATAAGTCAGCATTCCTTAGGTAACAGCGGCATCTTACAAAGGGGGAAAGGAAAGCTTTTTATTCTGAACAGAAAAATAAGAATTGCACTGGTTTGTCTTTGATTTCCAACAACTCCTTATCTTGCAGGCGGGAGCAGTAAAAGATTATATCAAGATGCTCCTTGACAATGACCAAGTTAAATTTCTAGTCTTTGCACATCATTTAAGTATGCTCCAGGCATGCACAGAGGCAGTGATAGAAAGCAAGGTAAGTTTACCTTATTTTATTATATTCCCTTTTAAGGTTCTTGTGAGATTTCAATTTCACTCTGTCCTTGTTGAAAGTACCTTCTCAAGTTGGTGTCGGTAGCTTCTTGGCTATTGTGCTGATATTATGACCAGGAGCCAAAGAGCTACTTTAGGCATACCAAAGGCTTGAGGATGCATCACAAATCGCTTATTGCTGTGTGCTGTGAAAAGTCACTGCTCAAGACACACAAGACCTAAGGCTGGTTGGGCTGGCAGCATGGTGGTAGGGAACTGGCCTACATGCAAAACTTTTTTTTATTCATGGACAAGATGATCACATTTATATATGAAACAGAAGATAATGTAACTATTTTAAGATATAGTAACATGGGATATAATACTTGATGCTTATTTCACAAAGTGAATGACTGTCCAGATCCATCAGCGCACAACTGCTGGAAAGACCTTCTTTTCAAAAGCAATTTTCATTTAGCACGGACCACGGCTAGGTAATTTGATTCATTTGGCTGTATGGGATAGGAAGATGGAACAGGGTTGTAACGCATTAGTAGAGCACAGTAACATCATGTGACTTACAATGCCGGGAGTGATTGAGAGCATCTGGGAGATATTGATATTGATCTGGGAGATATTGATATCTGTATAGCTACTGAAAAGGATGGGGAGAGAAGTTTGTGGAGGCTGGATGTCCTCCTTTAATTGACTTGATCATAGAAGCTCTTTAAAATTTGCATGGTGAAAATAAGAAAGTGATGTAGGTGCTATGACTGATGGGCAAATGTCCTGGCCCTAAATTTCACTCCAATAGGTTTTGTGTTAAGTTGGAAGAGAACCTGACTCAGGAGACTTTGAAAGTCTCTTAACCTGTATTTTGTAATAAAGCAGGATTGCTTGAGAAAGAGATGGTAGTTTCTTGAAACCCTGTGTTTTTGAGAGAAACTAATGAAAGACTTGTGGTTCTGAGAGACCACATTTACAGTGTCAGAATCCTGAGATTGAGGGGTGACCAGTATTTATTTCAAGATACAAACTTGACTGCTAACTGCTTTCTATGCTTTTACATTATCAAACAAATGAATGGACCCAGCAAGACTATGTAACACCTTTAAATAGATTCTGTCCTCTTTTCTGAACCACTTTGGTCTCCTGTCTTTGGAGTTAGGAAAATAACGTGTGTGTGTTTGCCATCCAGTCATTGCTAACTTGTAGCAACCCAATGACTCCTGTTGCTTGCAAACACTTTGGTGACTAGCAGAAGACGGTCATAACAAAGGCTCTTCAGAGATTAGGAGCATCATGCTAGAGTTGCCAGGCACAGATAGGAGATTGGGTGGTGAGGAGTTTGGAGCAATTTACCATTGCATGTGTATAGTCACAGTTCAAAGGACCCAAGTGATGGAGGAGCCAGAACCAAATGGAATAGCAGTAACAGTGGCATAGCAAGGGGATGCGGGGGGTGGGGAGGGGGGCTAGAGCCCTGGGAGGCACTTCCTTGGGTTCACGTTGCAGGGCCATGCCTACCCTCCACAGCTGTGCACTAGTCCTGAACTCTCCATAGAGTTTGAGGCAGGGGTACAGTTGAATACCAGCAGCCAGAGCTCTGCCTCTGAACTCTATGTGGAGTTTGGGAGTGGGGCCAGCCCCTTATTCCACTCTGCCCCTGAGGCCCACATGGAAATTGAGGGAGGAGCAAGTGGTGTTCAGAGGTGGTTTGGCATTGCCTGCTTCTGCATCACAACCCTGGTTTTCCTTGGAGGTTGCTTGTCCAAATACTAACCAAGGCTGACCCTGCTTAGCTTCTGAGATCTGGCGAGATTAGGCTAGCCTGGAGCTATCCAGATCATGTTGAACAAAAGTTAATCTTTGCCTGTTTTCCTCACGAATCCTGAGCATATTACATTTAGAAGCCACTTGGGTTAAGTCCCTCAGGTAGAGGGCTGGACCGTGCTAGTCAAGCTTTACATCATGCTACCTCTGGTTCAATGTCATGTTAGATCCTAACCTTCAAAAATGAATAGGGCTATTACAGATAAAAACAAAAGAGGGATCTGCAAGGACTTGGGACCATCTTATTTTCCCCTTCCCCACTATTTCCTTTCCCTCCTCCTGGCAGCCCCCCTATCCTCTCCCCTTTTTCTTCTTCTTTCTCTGCTTCCCACCAACCAGCCACCCTACTTTTATCTGCCTCCTTGTTTCCAGCTTCCCCTCCTTCTCTGCCCTTGTAATCTTTATCTAGAAAAACTGTGGTCCCGGTGTGTGGCACTAGCCACTGGGTTTTACCCAGTTGTGCAGTGAGGAACTCGCAAAAACTTGAGAAGGGCACTTCATGTTTTATTTGAACACAAATCATCATGGTTTAGTGAAATCTGCCTTTGGTGAAAGAACTGGGTTAGGAGCCAGACAGCTACTCCTAATTTTACAGAAGGCTAAGTCCTGTACTGGAATAGATTGGGACCAAAGTGAATATAATGGAATTGCACTAATTTACTGCTTTTCTGTAAACATATTCTTGTCTAAAATCAATGACTTTTCTTAATGTAGTACTGGTATTTTTCTATATATTCCCTACAATACAGGCACGCTACATTCGAATAGATGGAAGTGTACCTTCAGCAGAAAGAATAAGCCTTGTCAATCAATTCCAGAAGGACCCAGATACTAGAGTGGCCATTTTGAGCATTCAGGCAGCTGGTCAGGTAAGGGATTAAAATAGGCTGGGTCTCAGTTTGACGCATAGTATTCCAAGAAAGTCATTGCTTTTGCAATTGTTAGTGCATTTGTATCTGTATGGTTGTCTAATTGTTTTTCCCTTTATGGAACATGCTGAAAGGTAGAACACAGTTCTGTGACTTGACAGCTGTCTTGGGGTTAGTTCAATTACCTGAAAAAAATCAGGTAAAACTGCTTCCAGAAGTTGCATTCACTGTTGCACAAAGGTATTATATAGTAGTGCCCCTTGTTATTATGCCAAAGGTTTGGGATATTGTGATTATGCAGAAATTGATGGAACAGGTCAGTATATTTTTAGGAAAGCAGCCAGACAGCACCTCTTATTTCCTCGTCTAGGAACAGAAACTGATTCTCATCACAGTGATGATGCAGTTTTGATCCATTTGAGTTCCAGAGAGAACAGAGAACCTTGGCGAAAAAAGAATATTTGAGAAAGAGAGACCTTACTGTAGTCAGGAAGTGAATTAACTTCTAGGGAGAAAAGAATTCCTAGCCCAGGTTTTGAGAGCAGAGTTAGTTTGTCTTCTGGACAAAGTGACTAGAACTGAGGGAACTGACTTAGAAAGGGTTTGTCCGAGATGACCAAGGAAGGAGTATTTACACTGGATGTCGGAGAACAATTCCCATATCTAGTTCTTTAAAAGGATTTACTTCAAACACTGTGAGGTAATTCTAAGGTTTGAGAAGTCTGAAGGAAAAGCAAGTTGGGAGGAAGACTCCTTTTCATATAGTTTATGGACACCAGAGTTAACACATGAACCTCTGGAGGCTAGCTTGAGAAAGGGCTTTAACCCCAACCCCCATACACACCTCATTTCTTTACAGAAATCAAACCCAGAAAGGGGGGGGGGGTGTTTTTCAGATTTTTCTGCAAACCTGAGGGATTTTTCAGGTTCATCGAAAGGTCTATCTTATGTATATACCACTCCAATCTCTGGATTAAAGTATCCTCAGATGGAGCAACATTTTGCCATTATGGAAACTCTATATAAGATTTTCTAGTATCTGGGGAAAGAGGTGGTTTGGGAGAAAATGTTCCTTCAGGTATCCCACTCTGCAGGTTTTCAGACCCCCACCCCCACCCCGCTTGTTTAAAATGTGAGGTATCTGATTTAAATTCATCCAGGTGCTTGGTTCTCTACTTGATTCTCTACATTCTCTACTTTAACCTATTTTTCTCTCAACTTGTTAGCTGCTTTCAGTATTCAGTCCTATATTTAGCAAAACTGCAAAGTAGATGCCAGCATCAACAGCTTGCAAGCTGTTGCCTTAATTTTCTGTCCCCAGCTCATTCCTGATCTAAGCATTCAGCCCTTATGTAGGAAGCACAAGGTAACTACTGCCTGTAATTGCTATGGTGAATTTTAACTACATTAAATACTTTTTTCTTCAAGTGATTCTACTTTCCACACTGAAATCAACTGCCTGTTGAGAGCGTCTCCAAAACCTACACAATCCTTGAGACTTTAGCTGTGTCAATACCACAGCAGTTTGCCATATGCCATTTTGAAAAATAAGAAGATATGTTTTGTTTTCTTCATTGTATTTAGGGTTTAACTTTTACTGCTGCCACTCATGTTGTTTTCGCTGAACTGTACTGGGATCCTGGACATATAAAACAAGCTGAAGACAGAGCACATCGAATTGGACAATGCAGTTCTGTGAATATCCATTACCTTATTGCAAATGGAACACTGGACCCTCTTATGTGGGCAATGTTGAACCGCAAGGTATGATGGTGCTAGTAAGCGTTAGCAGGCCCCAGGATCAAAGCCATGACTATTAATTCCTACCATTCTGCCTCCTTGCACATTAAAGATGTGCACATGCTGATACCCTTGTACCTTGCTTTATTACCCCATTCATCTCCTGTTTTTAATCACATCCAGTACTTAAGAAGAGATATGTTGTATATCTGATGAATGGGCATAGAGAAGGGGTCACTGGAGGACCTCTGTGGAGGGAGAGGTAGTTGTCAATTTCTTGTGTAGGGGGTTGGACTAAAGACCCCTGAGGTCACTTTCAGCTGTATGTTTCAATGTTACTAAAAGGTCCAGAAAGAATTACTTCTAGAATTCAGTTGGCTGCAGAATTGAAGTGAATGTGTCTGTGCTGTTTGTAAACTGAGGTGTGAAAGTGTTAGACAATGCAATTGAGCATAACATTTCAGTAACTGTTACCTCAAGTCTAGTGTAAAAATAAGAATTGGTTTTGTTTATCCTTTTTATATAGTTTTCTATCTTTCTAATAAAGTGTGCTGTCAGAAATTGAACTTCGTTACTACAATTGTAGTTGTACAAGTGCTCACGTTGTACATGGAAGGCAAAACAAAGAGCTAGCTGTGGTTTCTGAAAGGTCAGTTAGAGCAGGAATTGAGATCAGTCAGAATAATAAAATAGATTACTATATCATGATTCTCAGCATATTCCGCTAGAATAGTTCACAACAATTAACCACAGTTTAAAAGTAATTACTATTAAATCTTAAAAGCAGCATGTCCTATGAAAATGTATTCTACAAAAGCCCACTTTGGCATATTACTAACAAACACCATCAGCATTTTTGTTAGGTACCTTTATGGACCACAAAAGCCTTTCTAAAAAAGGATTATTTTTAACAGCTTCTCCAGCATGAAAACTGTGCTAGGATAGCAAATCTCCCTGGGCAGGGAATGCCATTATTAATGCACCACTAATAACAATTAAAAAGGCCTAGTAGCCTAGCAGCTATGGTTCAGTTGGCAGAGGTACACATCCACAACAGAGTCTCTGCTAACCATCTAAAATTGAAGGGGCCACTGTATAAGATTTCCTTTCGATAACTAGACTGAGCAGCTTGTTATCATTTTTTGAATATGTTCCTTAGTTTCACCAGTCAGACCAAGGTGAAGAATATCTTGTTCTCTTGTTCCCATACTTACAGTAGTGTTCTACCAGCTCTCCAGTCTCCAGTCTACCAGCTCTCCAGGTTATGAGGAAGAATTCATACTGAGTGAAGGAGAGTAATAGTGACTGGACATGAAGGATCCTACTTGGTGGAATAACAGAACCTGCAAACAGCGGGAGGGAGTATCTTGGGGAAGCTTCTGTCCTACAGTTAACATTGATCTTCTTGGATACAAGTCAGATGTATTGTAAGTTTCGCCATGTGAAATAATGCTTTTGAACTCTTCTACATGTAGGCAACTGTTACAAGCACCGCATTAAATGGCTGGAAAGAAAAACTGCAGGCTGAAGAAGGCAGTGGAGAGCAATGGAATTTCCTGAGTTTTGCTGAAGCCTGGACTCCCAATGAAAATTTGGATGACATAAAAAATGAGGTTTTATTCACCCATGTAAGTGTGGTCAAATATAAGTGTTTATTATGTGTTTCTTTGGTATTAAAATCTCCAGATCTGTACTGTTGCTTATGTTAAACTTACTTTCATCCCAAAAGACTAAAACCCTATTTCTTAATGTATCTTGAGGTGACTTTTTGGAGGGCTGTTGTTAGGGATTAGTAGAGCATATGCATGAATGTCTGGATTGTATATCACATGCATGAATAGTCTGGGGCTAGCTAAATCTGAGTAATTTCACAATTGATTAAGAAAAGCCTAACATAAATGAAAATTGACAGTTTAACCTTTTTAGTAAAAGACTTTTGTCAGGTGCTCCAGCTGTTTAAATTCCATTCCTATGATCCAGAGACTTGAACCGATAGAAAAGTACTAGGGTCCTGCTGCCAAAACTTAAACTGGAACTTTCCCATTCTGTAGACGAAACAAAAATGGTTTCATGAGGTAGATTGGAGTCTTTGGTATACCTGAATGTTTTCCACTTCTCCTTTTTCTTGCTAATAACCTGGTTATTTTTGGCACAGTCAAGTTTGGGAATCTTTTTTGATATTTTACAAAATGGGTTCATGGCATTTGTGGGAGATTTATCAGGCCTCTCTTAGTCTTAGGAAGAATTGCTTGTGAACATGTATGGGTGAAGAGTGTATATGTGTCAAAAGGATGGTGATGGTTTTTCTATGCAGATATGAAGCTACTGTAACTTTATTTTTTAGACTCCCTTAAGCTGCTTTTTTAACAGACAAGTAGGCTTATACAGCTTTTGAAGTAAATACAGTTTTGCATTTAAAAATCACTGTCTTGATACAAGTGGGATAATTCAGCACATATCAATATTAGAATTGCATCAGTCTTCTGGTCACTATCTTGAAAGTTTATATATTCTTCTGACTTTAGCAGAGTATCTTAGCATAGGATTCATGAGTTTAGGTTTGGTTTAACTTTAAAAATAAGTGACAGGTTTCTGCATTGCTCTGGGCTAGGCTGATTGAATTATTTAGTACGTTGTCTGAATTTTTGTTGTGGCCTATGACTTCAGAGGCAACGGTTTAATGTTAAACACCAACCAGGAGTTTGCCTATATACCGCTATATTTAAATCACCACCTGATTTTAGAATAATTATTTGACCGCCTAAAATGGTTGTCTGATGGACATTGCCTTTTTAGTGAAACTGAAACTACCTCTGTACATCATTATTTTTCTAACATAGAAAACTGGATTTGGAATGAGAACGTAAGAACAGCCTGTGGATCAGATCAGTGGTCCATCTAGTCCAGCTTGCTGTTTCACATGGCGACCAACCAGTTGGCCCTCAAGGGCCAAACAACCTGGGTATAGAAACTGAGACCCTCCCATACTGCTGTTTCCTAGCATGGTGTTCAAATATTTGCTCCTCTGGATATGGAGAATCATCTCAGTTACCAGAGGTAGTAGCCATTGATGGACCTCTCCTTGAATCTGACTAACCCCATTTTAAAACAATCTATGCTTGTAGCCATCAGGAACAGAGGCGTAGCTAGGGAAAATGGAGAACAGTGCAAAATCTGAGTTTTGCAGGGGGGCCATGTTTGTTTGTGTTTTTGTATTTTTTTAGTGTCTTTTTCAGTTTTTGGCCTGGGGGGGGGACAGTTTTTAGGCTAGCACAGGGGTCTGCATATGGCTTTTTCGTCCTTGTACTGCGGCTCTGTGTGACTTGGGACCTGAGCAACCTGAGGACCACACTTTGCCATAATAAGCAAGCGCACAACTACCCTGGGCCATCTACGGAGGTCGCCCCCGCCAGGCAGGTGACAGCAGGCACCAGATGAGGGAAGGAGGGGAAAGGACACCAGAGGGAGGGAGGGAGGGAGGAAGGAAGGAGGGAGGTGTGCTTGCTGCATCCCAAGTCTAACTTGCCGTCATTGGTGTCACTGCTGCCATCTATCCTGGCGAGGGAAGGAGGGAAAGGACACCGGAAGGAGGAAGGACGGAAGGAGGTGGTGGTGAGGGGTGTGTGCTCGCCGTGTCCCAAGTGCAACTTGCTGTCATTGGCGTCACCGCTGCTGTCTATCCCGCCCACTTGGATGACGGCTCACAGCATTTTTTGTTTGCTACATGGATAATTTAAGTTCAGCTTTTTAATTCATTTGAAAGAGACCTTCAACTTGGCGTGTTTTTTGGTTATTATTTTTTAAGAGTTCAAAATGTCTTCTTTACATAAATAAAATATAATTTGCTCTGTAGCACTTCATGGATTTCATAAGCAACACACTATAATTGTTTATACAAAGCATAAAGGTAAAAAACAATATATACAGTGTTATCTTCATTTTAAATGTCACAAAGTATTTGCGGCTCCAAGTGTTTTCTTTTCCGTGGAAAACGGGTCCAAATGGCTCTTTGGGTGGAGGATTACATACAAGGGGGTGAGACATGAAATGTCCTTTCTGCAAATAGACTTCTCATTATGAATTACAGGATACAACCCATTGATTTTTACAGGCTGCTTTTAAAAGATATTTCTGGAAGAGAGCTTCTTCCTGCTAAAACGCTCCAGTTGGAAATGTTGCAGACACTCATTAGGAAGATAATAGATTATGGAGAAAAAGTTACTTTTTATGTAACATTTGTTTATCTCTCTGTCTATTCCAGTTTGAGAAAGAAAAACAGCATGACATTCGTGCCTTCTTGTCACCAAAGCCAAATGCTGAGAAAAAGAGGAAAATGGCTTCTTGTGAAAAGTCTTTGAATTTCAGTCTGGATTCTTCTCAAACTGCAGAGGACTTATATGATAGTTACTACTTGGACTCCAGGGAAGTAAATGATGCAGATGTGGTTTGCAGTGAGCCAAAGAGATCGAGAGCTGCAGAGTCCTCTACACCAAAGAGTACTTCTAAGAAAGGGAAAAAATCTCCGCTTGAAAAAACAAGCTCTTCTTCTGCAAAAGAAAATAGTCCAGTGGACAGTGCTACTCGCCTGTTTAATTCAAGCAAAGGACCTGCTTCAGAATCAGTCTGGCACTGCAGCCTTTGCACTTACTGTAATAATTCCTTCCTATCTTACTGCGAAATATGTGAATCTCCCCGGGAACAGAAAAGTAAGTAAACTCCCAGTGAAAATCTTATTGTTCTTTTCAAAGTGCAGTTTTATTTTAGTAAATAAATAAGACCTGAGATACAATAAAAGAGAGACTTGAAGAAAGTCTGGTAGTTCCAAAACCTTCAAAGTGTGTATAGCATGCCATAAATTTAGTGTCTGTGAGGTCTCTTATGTCACCATGAAGTAAATGCAATAGGTCAGAGCAGAACTTCAGTTTCGGTCTTGTTGAGCAGAGTTGTTGCTGTTTGACTCCTTAAGATATATAGCTCTCCTCAAGCTTGTGTGGATTCTTCATTTAATTGCTGGTGTGTTTGGTAGACATTTAGCCAAGAAAGTCACTTCTGAAGCGTGCCAGAAAATTATGCTTGGAAATATTACAGTTGGGTGCTGTGTGGTTTCCGGGCTGTATGGCCGTGTTCTAGCAGCATTCTCTCCTGATGTTTCGCCTGCATCTGTGGCTGGCATCTTCAGAGGATCTGATGTTGGGAAAGCAAGTGGAGTATATATCTGTTGGAGTGTCCAGGGTGGGTGGGGAAACCTTGTCTGTGAGTAACAAAGGCTGCAACCAGGTCAATAGTTGAGGGCATCTGAATAGAAGTATGAGTAACAATGAAGACTATAGCCTGGGAGTAACCCTGTAGATAGCAAGGTCACTGGTGGGAGCATCTGAATAGAAGTATCCTGGCCTTTGTTTCTTTTGTCTATGGTCATCCTGTGTTAGTGTGGAGCTGGTTTGACACAGTCTTGACCCTAGTATTTTTCAACACTGGCAGCCAGGTTCTGTTCATTTTCATAGTTTCTTCCTTCCTGTTAAAATTGTCCATGTGCTTATGGATTTCAATTGCTTCTCTGTGTAGTCTGACGTAGTGGCTTTCAGAGTGGTCCAGAATTTCTGTTTTTTCAAATAATATTCTATGTCCAGGTTGGTTTATCATGTGTTCTTCTATTGCTGATTTTTCTGGCTGAAATAGTCTGCAGTGCCTTTCGTGTTCTTTGATACGTGTCTGTGCGCTGCGTTTGGTGGTTCCTATGTAGACTTGTCCACAGCTGCATGGTATGCGATAGACTCCTGCAGTAGCTAAAGGATCCCTCTTATCCTTTGCTGAACGTAGCATCTGTTGAATTTTCTTAGAGGGTCTGTAGATTGTTTGTAGGTTGTGCTTCTTCATCAGTTTTCCTATGCGATCAGTGGTTCCCTTGATGTATGGTAAGAACACCTTCCCTCTAGATGGCTCTTTATCTTTGTTCATGTGGCTTGTTCTTGGTCTTGCGGCCCTTCTGATTTCTGTATTAGAGTAACCATTAGCCTGTAGAGCCCTGTTTAGGTGATTCAATTCATCTTGTAGGAGGTGAGGTTCACAGATTCTGTTTGCGCGATGTACCAAAGTTTTTATGGTGCTCCTTTTTGCCCTGGATGGTGATTGGAGATTTTGTGTAGATATCTGTCTGTGTGAGTAGGTTTTCTGTATACTGTGTGTCCCAATTGCTGGTTTGGTTTGCGGATGACTAAAACATCTAAAAATGGCAGTTTTCCTTCATTTTCTTTCTCCATAGTAAATTGGATGTTTGGGTGGATCTTGTTGATATGGTCCAGGAACTTGTTTAGTTCTTCTTCTCCGTGGCTCCAAACGGTGAATGTGTCATCCACATAACGGAGCCATATGGTGGGCTTTGTGTTTATGAATGAAATTTGTTTCATATTGTATTTTGGTATCTTTTTAAGACACAGAGAGAACGTCTTCTTAATACATTGTATGTCCATGCTATGGTTGGATCTAACTCTTCTATGAATGAAGTTTACAGAAGGGATCTGTCGTTGGGTATAAACCTATATGTTTTTTTCATTTCTTTTGATTTCATTCAGGGTCATAGTGACCACTTTTATCCTGCCTTCCTTCACCAGATCTTCCCATTTCCTTCCTTTAAACACACACTGCTGCAAAAACAAGTGTCAATTTTAATGGCGTTGTTTCTGCAGAATTTTGTTAACTCTGTAGTCATCTTATTCCCCAGGCACATTATCCTGAATGTGAAAGAATCACAAAAGATGAACTTTCAAATTGAAACATAGTTATCACATTAACAACATCCTTAATAGCTGAAGAGGAAAACCTCTAAGCTCTCTCAGAGTTGAATTCAAAGGTGCTGTTCAGCAGTGTAACAACAGTTGCAACAGCACTTCTCTTAGCAGAAGAAGCGAGAACAAGTTGCTAAGGGTCCTTTGACCAATGGGTCTTGGTGGGTGGCCCCACAAGGAGGAAGTGCTGTTCTGCCAGCTCCACTTGTGGGACTTTGGATCCAATCCTCCAGGATAGGATTATAATCTTTCCATGCAGCTCTGGAATTCTTCCTCGACTAGTTCAGAACCAAACTGCTGTTCATGCATCCCTTGATTAGTGATTCAAATGTGTGGAGTCTGTGCCAGTTACTATTTGGTACTACATGGGATTTTCATGTTTAATACCACTTTTTTTCACATGAAAGAGAGGATTTTGATGGAATATTGTCTGACATTCCTTCTACATTCAAAATTGCCAGTCTGTATACGCAAATCTTATCCTTGAATCTGCTTTTGTTTTCTTTTTGCTGGCCTTGTGGCCGTAATAAAGTTATTTGATTCGATTCAATTCTTATCCTTACGTATTAACTGACTTTATGAACGGGATACATAGTAGGACTTGTGGGACTAATGTTTGGAGCCCTGGCATTTTACTGCTTGTACAGAAAGAAGTTATTACTACAGTTCTTTTTTGTTTGTTTTTACTATCCATAGGTAAAAAGAATAAAAGCCAAACGAGCAACTCTGTCCAGAGTGAAAGTGAAACTGCAGCTCCAGGTACTAGAAACATTCATAATACTGAGGAGACTGATACATTTCGCCAGAAAAAAGGCTTAGGACTTCTGACTGATCAAACCAAGGAAGAAATAGTTACTGCTGAAGATAAGCATTCTGATCATTGGGAACAAGGGCCCAGGAAAGGTAGGAAAAACAAATTCCTTCTGGAGCAAATGATTAGCAACTCTGTTGTGAGTGTGCAAAAAACTAAAGTATTTGTGTGCTGTTGAATATTTTATTGTGAATTCCAGCCTGGAAGAGATTAGCTTAGGTATAAGGTTTCTAAAAGTTTGGGGCTGATCTGACATCAATATGCTGATGACACTCAGCTCATTCTGTTGATGGAGGGAGGGCGGCCTCTGCCCCTGAGGCTATGCAGCACTGTTTGGAGGTGGTTCTTGGATGGTTGAAGCAAAGCAGGTTAAAACTGAATCCATCTAAGACGGAAGTCCTGAGGGTGGGTTGCGATGTGGGGGAGGGGTTTCAGCTGCCGCTGCTCGAGGGGGTCTCCTTCCCATTGACCTCCTCTTTCCCTAGCCTAGGGGCCCATCTGGATTCGTCTCTATTTATGGAGACTCAGGTGGCCCATACAACCCAGGTGGTGGTTCTCCATCTACGCCAGATGCAATAGCTGGCCCCTTACTGGCCATGGTGACACATGCTACAGTCACCTCCACACTTGATTATTGCAACTCGCTCTACGCGGGCCTTCCCTTGCGGTTGATCTGGAGGTTGAAGTTGGTCCAGCATGCAGCAGCACACAGGACCATATCTCTCCTGGCTGCACTGGCTCTCAATGGAACACCAGATCACCTTCAAGGTGTTGGTATTAACCTTCAAGGCACTCTGCGGCCTGGGGCACTCATACCTCAGGGACCATTTTTCCCCCTATGTCCCCACTCAGCCTCTGCGCTCTGCAGAGGCCAATTTACTGGTGATCCCTGGCCCCTTTACAATATGACTAGCCTCCACCTGGGCCAGGACCTTCAGTTCCTTAGCCCTTGCCTAGTGGAACTCATTACCATCGTCCATTAGGGACCTGTGGGATCTTGAGCAGTTCCGCAGAGTCTGCAAAATGGAATTATTCTACTGGGCTTTTGGGGGGGGGGTGTTGGGGGGAGTGGGGTAGTCAAGGAAAGGAAAGGATGTCATCCCTGCATTCTAACTTGTATTTTCAGTAATATAATGGTATGTCATCTTGATCAACCCTCGTGATACGAAATGCGATATTATTCTCGCCATCTAACCTTTGCATATTAATTTGGTATTTATGGTTTTATGCTATTATACTTTGTTTTATCTGGTATAGTTTTAAAATGTGTATTGTGAACCGCCCAGAGCCCTTAGGGCCGTGGTGGCGAACCTTTGGCACTCCAGATGCTATGAACTACAATTCCCATCAGCCCCGGCCAGCATGGGCAATTGGCCATGCTGGCAGGGGCTGATGGGAATTGTAGTCCATAACATCTGGAGTGTCAAAGGTTCACCACCACTGCCTTAGGGGGTGGGTGGTGTATCAAATCTAAGTAATAAATAATAAATAAATATTGACTACATGTCTTTAAAGGTAAAATGTTTATGAAAAGGATAAAATGTAATAACAACCCTAAATCTGGGCTATCCGTGTTTACAAAAGTATTACCCAGATGGAGAAAAATCTTGCAGGATATCTGGAAGATCAAGATGTTGAGAGACAGGAAGTTCCAGAGATGGAAGAACTGTTGCCAAGAACAAGTGTCTCTGCTGTTCTTGCTTGAAATCAGTCTTTGGTTGATAAAAAATAAGATAATATTCACAGTTGCTTTCAGAGATCATAGCAGGATTGCAGTTCATATTGCATCCATGTTCACCAGTTTGGTAGGTATTGCGGAAGGCTGGGGAGAAAGTGCCTTTCCTTGCTGGTAACCAACTGTCACAACTCAGGGGCTTCCTGAGAACATCTGGACTACTCTGCTGAGAAGCATCCTTCTAACACAGTACTAGATCAGTAACAAAGTAGCTGGGTAGTAACCTTGGAAAATAGCTTACAACAAACTATATATTGTCTATCACATTGGGAAAGAGATTAAGAGAAATATCCCAAAGAAATACGGTACTAAGTGAAGCTCAAAATGTCTTGATAAAAACCTTTATTAAAGCAAAGGGGAAAACAAGGTAAAGTAGTTTGATTCAGAAAATGGTGGGGAAAAGGGCCAAAACAAATTCAGGGAAAAGAGCAAAGAGCTGATTTAACTGACTCCGGGCAAAGCTCTATCTCTTATTTTAACTAAATCACCTAGAGTTGACTCTGCAAGCAAATGGTTTCTCCACAATAGAAATTAGAAGAGCTGTAAAACTGAAACACAGGATTAAAGAAAAACAGCCCTCCCACATCAAGGAGATCACTAATCAAATGGGAAAACTGATGTAAAAGCATAACCTTCAAATACTCTTCAGACCCACCAGAGAAATACAACAAATGCTACGATGAGCAAAAGACAAGAGAGATCCCCATACCTCTTCAGGAGTCTGTTGCATACCATACAGCTGTGGTCAAGTATACAAAAGGACTGCAAAATGCACTTTCTGACAAGAATTAAAGAACATAAAAGGTACTGCTGACCAACCCAACCGGAGAAATCAACAGTAGCTGAACAAGCTCTAAACAAAGCTAGTCGTAGGATCTTATTTGAAGGCACAGAAATTCTTGATAACTCCCAACAGCTACTATTTCAGACTACCCAGGGAAGCCACTGAAATCCACAAACACCTGGACATTTTCAACAAAAAGTGGGGAGGAGGTTCTCTCCCTTGTGAGTACAATCTGAAAGGCTTTTGGTCTGGATAATTCCCGCTGTTAAGAGGTGATTGCCTTACCTGAATAAAAACTAAACATCTCTAAGGGGTTAGTTCTGTCAAGGTCTGTGACAGGAACTCTTTTTAACAGCCCGAGCACTGGGTGAAAGCAATTATACACTGACCAAGTACAATGGTGGGTTTGGTTTATTGGAAGGCCAAGTGAATGGTCATGGAAACGAGGATAGGAATAGGTCGAGAGGTCTAGGTCGAGAGGAGTTCCAGTGTACCATTAAGACTGGGGTATAGGGATTTGCTTTAAGTTTACCTCAGTGAAGAGTTGGTTTTATTTTGGAGAGTTTATCTAACAGGAGGGCTGAGTGAGTATATTGTGGATAAGTACCTAGCCTATGTTAGGACCCTATATGTAGAGACCATAAGCCAGTATCATCTAAGATAAATGAACTGTACAAACTGAGTAACGTATTTGAAACCAGCATCTAAGCTGAACTATAACTGAGTAATCTTAAGCGTTGTGGTGAAGAAATCAAAACCTTTAAACCAGGGGTCCCCAAACTACGGCCCGGGGGCCAAATGTGGCCCCCTGAAGGCATTTATCCGGCCCGCCAGGCATGGCAGCAATGGCTCCATTCATGTGCAGTGGGGGCTCGAGGGAGAGGAGGAACTGGCCCCAACGGCCATTGATTGCAGTTACATGATGGCACCCCCAAATCTCCATGCATTTTCTGACCCAGAGTTGGAAACCTTACATGTGGCAACGCCTGCTCCACCCTTCCCTCTCGGCTACTCCATGTTTTGCTCTCAGGCTTTCTGTTCCGCCTCACTCCCATTGGCATCAGCCAGGCTGGCAAATCGCTTGCTGGCTGCTAGGGTGGAAAGAACCCAGGAAGATACCTGATCCTGGGTTAGATGGAATGCTTCATTGGGAAAGTTCTGCTTTTTTTTACAGGGGAAGGTATTCCACAAGCTCCCCAACAATATTTGGAGCCCACCCTGTACTTGACATACTTTGGTCACTGTTCTAAAAATAGACCATGACAGAAAGGCTGAAAGGTGAAATCAAACATTTTACAATCATTTGTGCATAGGAATTTGTCCATAGTTTTTTTTAGTTCGGCCCTCCAACAGTCTGAGGGACAGTGAACTGGCCCCCTGTTTAAAAAGTTTGGGGACCCCTGCTTTAAACCTTTGTGCCAAGCTCTTGTGTAATTACTGTATATGTATTCCTTTTGCCTCCTGTCTTATTTATCTCATCCATCCATCTTCAAGTTACTATTCCTCCCTTACCATCTCCTCAGTCTGTTAAATAAATCTGTGTTACTGTTGACGTTTACTTCTGCCTCAGTATATTTTAGTGTGCCTAGGGAGGGGAGTGCCTAGAAAGGAATAAAAAGTTAATGGACATCCTTCACCTTCTGGGAAGTATAGCAGGGCTGAGGAAAAGTGCTTCTTGTCACCAAACACTACCATTTCTGAAGGAATTCAGTCTCTTAAGGAAAAAAGGTTGGAACATCTCACAAGCCTGGCCACTGAGTGGTTTCCCAGCCTGAAGAATTATAGCAGATGAAAGGGGTACTGTCACAGTAATGTTGCCCTACAAATATAGCCACATATCTAGCCATAAAGAGCACTACGGGGTGGGTCCTATCAGTTAGCTCAGCTGAGAACAAGCCTTTTTTTCAGCACAGGGTCCTATGGTCAGCTTTGGAATTTTGAGAGGGGATGGTGAGTTCCATTCCAAAATGGTTGCCACAGAAGTCGGAAACAAATGTCAAATTGATGTTGCAAAGGAAGTGAAGCCAAATAGAATAGCACCCTCCTCACATTTCATGGGAAGATATTTTGAGATGTTGAAGATATACCACACCCCTATTGTGGAATAGCGGTTTAGAGTATTTGACTAATATCTGGGAGACCCAGGTTTATATCCCCACATGACATGGAAGCTCACTGGGTGACCTTGGGCAAGTCACACTGTCTAAGCCTGACCAACCTCACAGGGTTATTGTGATGATAAAATGGAGAAGAGGAGGAGAACTTAAGTTGCCTTCAGTCCCCATTGGGAAGAAAGGCAGGATGCAAACAAAGTAACTAAATAACAGAATGAAACCTTGGAAGGGATGACTGTGGAAAGCCCAGGTGCTTACTTTGTCCTTTTTCTCCAGTGCAAAAACCCTTTAATTGGAATACTGGAAACCAGTAACAAGCCCTGCCTTACATTGGTTGCAGCCACCTTTTAAAAAGTTTGTATTGGTAGGTGCTGGGGAACCCTGCTGTAATGAAAGAAGATGTAGCAGGTTCCTAGTATGCAGGACAATGTATGTTCCAAGAGGTATGGCATGCATATTGATTTTAAGCATACAAAAGTACAATGGTTGCAATCACTTCAAGCCACTTTATTTTTCTTTACAGAGAATCTAGATGATTCACGTTCCTATCCAGTGTCTAATGGTTTCCTGTTCTGCGCAAGTAGGAACACTGATAGAATTCACATCTTTTCCAAGGTAAGCAATCAATTTATTCAGCACTGTCTCAAAGTTTTTCCCCTCTCCCAAGCAAATGACTGCCCAGAGTACAGCAGTGATGTAATAATGGATGTGCCCCACTATTTGTATTTTCTACTGTATATTCATATACTTTTGACCCCACATAATCCATTCAGTGTAGAATCAGATGCCTCTGTTTTTTCCACTTTGCATGAATATGCATGAACTCTGAGATGGTGTCAAACTTATTCCAAATCATGAAAGGATTGAGCATCAGGATAGTTCATTCGGAAGTAGTGAAATTTCGCTTTGTCATGGCATTTCAGTATATTGTCCATGCTCTATGTCAATGATGGCGAACCTATGGCACGGGTGCCAGAAGTGGCACTCAGAGCCCTCTCTGTGGGCACGCACAGAGTCTCCACACACACATCTAGGCTGGCCTGGGCTGCTGGGCTTGATTATTAGCATTAAACCTAAGACCTAGTTTTGAGGAAGCAGTGTAGGTTACCCTGTTAAGTGCTGTTAAACCCCACTGATTTTCATGCGAAGAACTAAAGCGCGATCCTTTACCTGGGAGTAAACTCGGTTGCTTGCAATGGGGCCTGCTTCTGAATAAACCCTCCTAGGGTCGTGATTCACCCGTTGGAAGAGTTGCACGGTTGCTTCAAAGCAAAGCCACCGACTATCACCAAGCTTATTCCCGAGTAACGCACGCTTCGGAGCCAACCGTTTTTTCTAAACTAAAACCTCAGTATTCGGGCTAAATTGCCATGTTGGCACTTTGTGATAAATAAGTGGGTTTTAGGTTGCAGTTTGGGCACTCGGTCTTGAAAAGGTTCGCCATCACTGCTCTATATTCTGCTAGGGATTTGAAAGTAGTAGAGATGATGGTAGCCCTGTAAGATGCTTGTTCCCTTTTAGACCTGCTGTATGAGAAGAAAGATACCTTTTTAATACCTCTAAGTAGCTTTAAGGAACCTAGCTTTAAATAATCTAATAAAGTGAAGTAGCTTTGAAGGATCTAGTAAAGCAAGTATCCCAATTTTTTTTCTGTGATAAATATACCTGTGATAAATATATACCTGTGATAAATATATAAATAAATATTGCATTCCTGCAACCATTATCCTTCGTGTACTTGCAGCTGCTTGATTTCTGTTATTTGCTTTGTAACTGTTTTGTGTGATTGATCAAGGAAGCTGCTACTTAGCAGAAAGGGATTAATTCATTTCATCTTGTGGATGATTAAAATGTTGCCATCACCTTTCTGCTGATCCTTCTGTCATCAGCTTATTTGGGTTTTTCAGTAAACATTTATACTGTCCAAAAATAAATATTAGCAAAATAAATTGGTGCCTTGCAACTTCTGTGAAGGAAATAAGATGGGAATTTGGCTGAAAATAAAGATACAGGGATATATTTAGTATGGCTTAAGGGATATGTAGGTGTGCGCAAGTGTGTGTGTGCTCAGGAAGGTTTAGAGTAGGAAAACTGAAGGGAATAGGAAAACAGAATTTTGAGAAGGGAGGATCCAGAAATATTTTTTGAAGGAGGAAGAAGGTAGATTGACTGTTGGAAGAATTCAGAGATAGGAATATCTAAGAATTTGGGAATGAAAGACCGAGAAGGAGGCAGCATTTGCAAGAAAATACCCCATAAAACGGATGGAAGGAGCCACTTTAGGGGCCTATAGCCTGAGGACCCAAGATAGCAGCAATGGGAAGGGGTCCAAAATAACATTTAATATTGTTCCTCCAAATCCTTGGTGACACATACAGTGTAAATAACAAAAGTAGTGCCTGTTCTGTGCCAGAAGGATAGCTGCAATAGTCACACAAAACCCTAACCATGCAAAAGCATTTTCCGTGTCCTGGCATCCTGCTATTCCTATGTATTCCCTCCCCCCCACCCCCCAGAAAAATGACCTGTGACCTGTGTGTGCACTCTTTCCAGCTAGCACAAAGCACAGACATTTACTGTCTGGTATTTGTACCCATGTACAGGTAGTGTTGCAAGAAGCAGTGCTGATATCACTGAAGATGAATGTGTTCAGGCTTTTCCCCCCATGATGCACTAGCTTTCTTACAACTTTGAGGGAACCAGTAGCGTATTCGCCTAGGGACAGGGGGTACCTTCAGTCCCCAGGTGCCACTGATCTGGTCACATGGGGGGCATAAAATCGGCCCCCCACGTGACCAGGAAGATGGCAAGACAGCAGGAAGTCCTACTGCCTTGTCTTCTGGCACCCATCGCCCCGCCCATGTCGTCATCAACATGGGTGGGACCAAGGAAGCCAGAGGACCCCCCCAAAAGCCCCAGGCTCGGGGGTGGAGCCAAGGGTGGGCCCCGCCCCTGACGCAGCAGGGGGGGGGCACCTGGAGAACAGATGTCTCCTGGCACCATTTTCCCCCAGTACGCCTCTGGAGGGAACCAAATGCTTTCTGATTTAGGAGACTAACAGAATTTGTATTTAATTCATCCAGGATGGAGAGCCTTTGAATTGTAACTTCATTCCACTGGATATAAAATTAGATAACTGGGAAGATTTACCCGAATATTTCCAACAGAAACAGAATCGTTCATTGGTAAGAGCAACTTGAAATTCCTATTGCAGCTATAAATACTTCCGGGAGTTGACATGTGCTTGTGCTGTTCCATTTAAGTAATAACATGTTCTGCTGTGATGTCAGCTTTTTAATTATTGGCTAAGCTCACGTATATTTTAATTGCATTGAAAGAAGTGGAATCTGTTTCTGTGGGGTGAGCACACCTCCCTTATATTCTGCAAATGCATAATTTAACTTCCATCTGCTGCATTTGTAAGTGAACTGTATTGTCAGAATAATCTTTTAGAAAAGTTGTACTTTGGTAATTTAACAACATGGAGTTCACAGCATGCTGACAGAAAGACAGAGAACAAAATTTTCTTTGTTTTCAGCCTGTGAACAGATGATACCTTGAATATAGGGGATAACAATCTCCTCTCCCCCCGCCATTCCCATCATGACTTGGTCCTGTTCCTGTCAAGGAGAATGGTTTTCTATCAATCACTAACCTGCAGTAGCAGCTAGCTTCTCTGCCTACAAAATGACACACATGGAGTAATTAATAGCAGAAAATATAAATCTTTGAATGTGCATAATTAACACAAGCAGCTACAGTTCTAACAGCAATTTCCACATGAATTGTTGCGAAACAGTTAAAAATGGAAGCTAGCAATCTCTTATTCTTCCTTGCATGGTGTATACAATTTTAGTTGCATTTATTCATGGTCAAAGGGAGATGCAGACTTGGTGGATTCCTATGGAGTCATACTACTTAGGTGTTGGCCTGTGACTTCTAGTTAGCCTAGAATCTTCGGGAGTTGTGAGACTTGGGCAAGAACAGAGGTCCCACAGGGGTTGTGCCTTGGGAGGAGCTGTTATTAGATATTGGTGAGAGAGAGAGAACTAGTTAATCAGTGTAGACACAACTGCATACATTTATACTTAGAGTTTGATTCATTGAGAACAGGTGACAAAGACACTGGCAGTCAAAAAAGTTAGGTGAAGTCTTTGGGGATCCTCTCTCAAAAGTGATTGAGGGAAGGATCCCAACTGTAGATGCTCGTAATTCCCAGAGCTTTTGAAGGATCAATACAAAGCTTGTTACTCTGACACAATAAGGTCCCATCTTGAAGATGGGTCACTAATCCCCTGAATCTTATCCCAACCACTGAGCCATAAATTTGTGGGGGCAGGAAGAGTTTCATAAACTGTTTCCTAATTTATGTAGGTGTAGGATGTTGCAGAATGTAGTGAACATAGTGTAAGAGAAATGAGAATATCTTGTAGGTCACTAACTAGAGGACGCAGTTTTTGTTCTGGCTGTCCCCGACAAGTATTTGTTTTGTATATGGCATTTTTTGCATTATAATGTCTGAGGCCTAATTTGATTTCCATTAGTATTAATGAAATAACAGTGTGTCCCCATTTAAGTGAGGTGGAAAACAAAACTATCTCTTCCTGTAGGAAGCTCTGTGAAGACTGTTGGGAATACATTAATGTATACGAGCCCTTCTCAACAACAGGGATTTAAACAGTAAGAGGTAACGGTCTTTTCAGCTGCTCAAGATTTTCAGAACCTTAAAAGTGGTAGAATCCTTGAATCTTACTTGGGCCAGTAATTCTGTTTGCCTAACTTACCTCGCAGGATTTATTGTGAAGATAAAATGTAGTAAGGGGGAACTTCTTTTTTATGCTCCTTGATCAAGTGTACTGAATAAATAGGAACAGTTCAGCCAGATGAAAGTTGATCCTGAAATAAAGACAGTGGAGTGCTCAGTTCTGAGGTTCAAACCAAGTCCTTGGCTACTGGCTACATATTTTAAAATGAATTCTATACTATTCCATTGTAAAAATGTGTGGGTGTTTGTCTTCTAGATACTGAGGTTTGTGAGAGAATGGCATACTCTCACAGCCATGAAACAAAAAATTATCCAGAAAAGTGGCCAGATATTTTCTAGCCCAATTCTGGCTGCTGAAGACACACTATCGAAACAACGGGACAAACTTGGCAGTACCAAACGGTATGTTCATCTCCATTGTGTGGTTCAGGGATCCAAAGTAAATAATGTTAAAAGTAGTTGAACTAGTATCTGTTAAGGTACTTAAGCAACTAGTTTTCACTGTGCGTCACTGTCCAAGCATTTTGTGTTACTTAAAATAAGAGTTCTTCAAACTAAAATATAGGAAGGAGTCAGAAGAATACTTGGCGCTGAACCTTATCCTCAAGAATAGCCCTCCATGCTCCTATCTAATTTGTTGCATTAAAACTAAGAATTAACCTCCTGAAAGTCATCCCATTCTCCTTTCCTAGAGAGCCAATCTGAACATCTGGTGAAGTTGGCA
Organism: Sphaerodactylus townsendi; assembly: GCF_021028975.2. Taxonomy (NCBI): domain Eukaryota; kingdom Metazoa; phylum Chordata; class Lepidosauria; order Squamata; family Sphaerodactylidae; genus Sphaerodactylus; species Sphaerodactylus townsendi. The sequence continues at coordinate 51,258,010 of NC_059426.1, forward strand.
AATCCTGACAAAATAGAACTCTTAAGAGAGAGAGATCCATTGCTCCCCCCCCCCCCCATTTTAGTCTGTTTTTCTCCCAAGAAACTATAGATACTGGAGAAAATATTTCTTAACTACTGTAGGAGACTATTTGGTGATCTCACAACTTTGCTTTCATGGTTTTCTTTAGGTTCTCCAACATTAGAGAAGTTGAGGAAACTCAGTTGCAAAGGTCTCTAAACTGCACCAGTGCATTCCAGTTATACAAATCTTTCTTTAAGTACTATTTGACTCCAAGCAGAAATTTTGTCACTTATAGAAAGCAGGGAATTCATGCTGTGAGAGCAGTTCTGGGCTTCTGAAAGTGTCTCCAAGGGGAAAGAATTGTACTCCCAGCAAATAGTCAGGCATTTACAGAACCTCCTCTGCTGGGAGTGCAATTATGGACTAAAGAAACATTTTGTAAGAGGGAGAATCACTTCAGCCCCTTCCACACGGGCCAATAAACGCAGGCTAACCACGGTATAAAACCCGTGTTGGGAGGGAATTTTGCAAGAATATCGCTCCTAACACGAGTCTGCTCCACATTCCCCCCCCCCCCCCCGGATTGCAGCTGCGGCTGAGCAAATGGCTGCCCCAGGAAGTGCATTACTTGGACGTGCTTCCCTTTTTTTTCAGTCCCCGTCTCTGCTGCATAGCTATGGAGGGACACAGGGACGGCACCATGGCTATGGAGGTGCATACCTGCTAGCCTTCGTAGCTATGCAGCAGTGGGAGGTGAGTGGCACGCTTCTGTGCAAAGGCACGTGCCCCAGCCAATGCGCTCGCTGACCACGGGAAGCCCAGCCAGGTGAACGGCCTGGGGCTATGATGGGTTCATTTATCCCACCTGCAACCCATTTTACATTTGCTGTGCAGAAAGGGCCTGAATTAAGCGCTTGTGCAATCCTGCACTTTATTGGAGACCTGGCACATGCACTCTCATGGCTTCCATAAGATTCCCTGAACCCCGAAGCACATTTGCCAGAGTAATGAGAGTATACATTCTCCTAGTGCTTGTGGTCTCTGTGGAAACTTGGGGTGGGGTTTAGCAGAAAAAAACTGTGTTGGGTTGCTCACTGGTGGTAGCTTGGAATGAGTTTCAAGCCAACAAGTAGAAATGCGGGGACCTTGATTTGTTTGCGGAATTTCTGCATTAGCAGAAAGTAGATGCTCTTTGCCAAAAGTGCCTGTGCAATAGTCAGCTAATTAAAGCCATGTGAGCTCAAGATGCAAATATGGAAAAGAGAACACTGATAAAATTACTTTATTAAAAATTGCTAATAGAATAAAAACATATGATTTCACTGCTTAGTGTTCATGAGACAGAAAAAAGGTGTTATAACTTTACTGTAAGCCTTTGCATCATTGCAAAACATGATGAATAATCTTACTTACAGAGGTTTTGAAAACACATCTGATTGTCCAGTCTGCATGTGAAAAATAGACAATACATTGGAGAACATGCTAAGAAGTTGGGTATGGTACAGTCCTAGTTGTTGAATGAGCTACAGGCTAAACTGGAATATTAATGTCATCGTAGGTACATGACAAAAGATGACGTCGCCAAAGCATCAATAAGGAGAGTGGAGAGTAGTGGGGGCCATGTTCGTTTAGTTGCTGAGCAATCTGTGGCTCCCTTGAAAATCCAAACTAACTCTGCCGCCGAAGAGGACCAACATTCTGAAAAGTAAGTTTAACAGTGCCAGTGAAGGCGTAGGGCAGGGTAATACATCAACAACAACCATATAATCTGTTTTTCTACACTGCAGTTATCTCTTTGTTGGAATTTTAAATGCACAAATTACAACAACGCTGTTTCAACTGTCAGGAATGGATAGTTTGCAAATGTAGTTTCCAGAAGAGTGTTAAACACACTGGAAAACAAAGAGGAAGTTTCATTTAAAACTTTCATTCAACCACTTCTTGATTTCGTTATGGGGAGAAAAAGCTCCTTCGAACAGACAGTATTTCAAATCAAATTCTAAAAAGAGAAATGCAAAACTATGTGTGTGATGCATAGTATGCAAATTAAACCTGCTTTTGCATAGTTGTCTAGCTTGCAGAATTTGCTTTAGCATCTGACAGTTTTAGTGCAGAATTGGGAAAACTTGTAATGGTTAGGATGTCTGAGTCTCCTTGTATAAAATATTGTATTTTTGCTACTAAAATAACTGCCAGGTTATTTTCATCATAGATTGGCTTCAGTAGATGGAAGTTGCCCAGTCTTCAGTTCAGATCTGAGCCAAACTGGTGCTTTGGGGGCTACCTCTGTAGTGAAAGGCTACTTGCAGGCAGTAGACATTGAAGGGAATCCACTTTGTCTCAGTTGCCAAAAACCAACCATTGTGCTTGATCAAACATCCACTTCTACTGCCTGGGACACACGATTTTGTTCTCACAAATGCCAGGATGACTTCTTAATCCGTTCAAGTCAAAGTTACTTGAGAACACAGGTCTTTCGAATAGAACATGGTGTATGCCAGATATGTAGTCTGAATGCTCAGGAACTGTACCTCACTGTCAGAGATGCCCCGAAGAATCAGCGTAAGAGTCTTCTGGATAACTCCTGGATGTCCAAGCTTCCTCTCACACAGGTAAAATGAATCACTGAACATTGGCAGTATCATTCCTTCTTGGGTGTGCGGTTCAGATGGTCTTGAGTGAAGCAACAAATGACAAAAACATAAATACTGATGTGCACTTTTGAAATTAAAATGGAATATAATGGCTTACAACCTACCACTCTGTTAAGCTAAGTGTAAGACCTTCTTCCTTGAGAGCCAGCCTGGTGTAGTGGTTAAAAGCAGGTGCACTCTAAGCTGGGGAACCGGATTTGATTCCGCGCTCTGCCACTTGAGTTGTGAAGGCTTATCTGGTGAACCAGATTAGTTTGTGCACTCTGACACATGCCAGCTGGGTGACCTTTGTTTCCGAATAAGCCTGATTCATTTCTCAGTTTTCTGTCAGCATGGCCAATTGGCCATGCTGGTAGGGGCTGATGGGAATTGTAGTTCCTGAACATCTGGAGAGCCGCAGGTTCCCTACCCCTGGGCTAGTTACAGTTCTTCGGAGCTCTCTCAGCACCACCTACCTCACAGGGTGTTTGTAAGCCCCTTTGAGTCAGTGTCCTCCTTTAAAACCCTGTACTCCAGCTCCCCCATTTTAGGTTGAAGGCTTCTACTATTAGCATAGCATAGAGCAGTGGTGGCGAACCTTTGGCACTCCAGATGTTGTGGACTACAATTCCCATCAGCCTGATGGGAATTGTAGTCCACAACATCTGGAGTGCCAAAGGTTCGCCACCACTGGCATAGAGACACCTTGTAGGAGCGAAAGGGGGGATATAAATCCAAACTCCTACTCCTACTCCTCTTCTCATTTTCCTTCCTCTTCCTCCAGAAGAAGGCTATGTACTCAGCTGAGAGGGAGGGTAGAGTAAAAGTAACTTGATTTCACTTGAGAAACACAGTGCAATATAGGTTATATTGTTCAGACAATAATTTAATGAGGAAGGCATGGGCTTTTGTGTTTGCTGAGAGGTATGGGATTGTTACCCAAAAAATGAAGTTCCAAGACCTAGTTTTTAGCACCTAATCCTCTCCTGGCTTGGTTTAGGTACCTTTTTAATTACAGACAAATACATGTTTGGAACAATACTTTTATGAAACATGAGAGTCCAGAGCTGTTAATCATCCCTAATTATGCCTTCTCAAAATGAGGGTTTGCCAACTCTTACCATGGAACTCTCTCAGAGGGTACCCTGGGCTTTTAGAAGGGATCTGAGTAATGCCGTCAGTGATTCTCCCTTGCAATCTTCATAATTTGCTGAAACTCTTGGACCACTATTTTTAATTGGAAGATAGAATTGTATGGTTGTATTGTGGCAGAGAGCAGTTAAGGAAGATGCTGCTTCAGTCAAATCGGTCATTCTCCACTGGGGCAGGAGGACATCTTGAAGGTGGGTGATTCCCAACCCTTCCAATAGGGAGGCATGCTGTGAATTTTAAACCCTTCTTCCACAATTCTTCCTACAGTTCCATCCGTATATCCTGATCCACATTTCTAGCCCATTTAATAATTACAGATTAAACACCTCATCGTCTGTGTCCCATTTCAGTAACATCTTAGTTTTAAGTAATCAGTTTGTCATCATTTATACAAGTTACCTTCAAAATCTGTCATTTGTACATTAAAAACAGCATTCTTATCATCAGTTTTAAATGTTTAAAAAAATTGGAGACAACCACAGAGGAGTTACACTTGCTATAAATGTTATATATTTCAACCATCTCCATAGAAGGCTCCTTCTAACATAGTGACTGGAAAAATCTTTGAACATCTTTCTTTTATACCACAAATAACCATGCCATCCAATATCTCCTGTCATGCCACTCCAAATCTAAAAGTCTACTATTCTTTAGCATTACGCATTCCCTTATCCATGCTAATGAGGCATCTTCAAAATACAGTTTTAAATTTGACAGTGAGAAACTTCCTCTTTCCTTTTCATCTTGGACATTTTTATATTTAATCTTTGGTTTCTCACCTTGCCAAATAAAGTTAATCATGTCTTTTTGCCATTGTTTGAAACATGATGCTGAGTTAATTACTGGCATGGCTTGAAACGAAAATAACATTATTGGCAGTATATTAATTTTTATCACAGATATTCTCCCCAGAAAGGACAAATTCATACTATTTCATCTCAACAAATCCCTCTTCACTTCATTCCATGAACATATTTTGATATAGCATAGTTTTTGTTTGTCAACCACACTCCCAAAATATTTTTTTAACCACCATAAAATCAGATATCTGAGTTAAACGTGGTTTTTGATCTATATTTTTAGATAATATTTTAGTTTTGTGTTTATTCAATTTAAACCCCACCAATTCTCCAAACTTTTATTTTAGTTAACAGTTTTTACACATTTTAATTGCATCTTCCAATATAACCACCACATCATCAACAAAAGCCCTCAGTTTATATGTCTGTTTACCTTTTGTCAATTCCTTGATCTAATAATCACTTCTTATATTTCTATGACGTAGACCCAGAGACGTAGCTCCAAGGGGACAGGGGGCACAACGTGCCGGGCGCATGCTCCTGTAGGGACAGGGCAGGGGCGTTCCAGGGCGGGGTGGAGGATGCAGCAGTGCACTGGGCGCTTTCCCCCCTTGCTACACCTCTGCGTAGACCCCATAGGGTTTTCAAGGCAAGAGATGTTCAGTGATGATTTGCCATTGCCTGCCTCTGGTATTCCTTGGAGGTTTCCCATTCAAAAACTTCCCAGGGTCGAGGCTGAGTGTGTAACTAGCCCAAGGACACACAACAAGATTCTATGGAGCAAGTGAGGATCTGAACCTGGGCTTCCCAGATCCTAGTTAGACACTTTAGCTACTACACTACTCTGGCTCTCATTTTTTTTAAAGCTAAATGGCACCTAAATTTCAGTGGAACTATTGTTCCACTAGCCCCAAGTTTTAAGTGAAATGAGCCAAGGAAATGTCTCCAGTTTGTCTGCACATACACAAGATTGAATATCAAAATTGTAGCAGTTCATTCTTGGTACTTCATTGCAGTTGAATGAAATTATCTTGAATCCGACTGAAGGTCACTTCTGGCAAGTAGATCATATCAAGCCAGTTTATAGTGGTGGTGGACAGTGTTCTCTGGAAAACCTTCAAACACTATGTACAGTTTGTCACAAAGAGGTGAGTACAAATTGAATGCTGCAGTGGGAAAAATGGGTGGTGTGCCTTCACTACCCCTCTTGTGTATTATCCATTTACAGCATGGAAAACTTTGGGGTTTAAGGGAAATGACTAGATAAGGGTCGCATACAACAGGAACAGATGGCCCAAATCATTTACTTTAACTGGAGGATACTGGCCATGGGTCAGTAATAAGACATCTGTTTTGTAGGAAGAAGGCTTATGCCCTTGCAACTCCTGTTATCTGATAGGAGATCTGGAAAATTTGAGGCCCTGAACAGCTGCTACCAGTGAGAAGAGACAATACTGACCTTCATAGAGCAACTGTTTCACACTGTAAGACAGTTTTGTGTGATAAAAGCTCCATTTGGAGATACTAAGGGATAGTTCAAGACAGCCTGCTCAACTAGTACAACATGGTTTAACCAAAATCTGGCCCATTATGGATAGAACACTCACCTCGGGCTCTTCACTGCACAGTGGAGTTGTAGTTGGTTCTTGTCATGTTTCTCTGTTTACACACAAGGAGGCACTCACTGCGTAGCTTTTCTGCTGAACTCTTCTGAATCTGCTTCTCCAGATTCTCTTAACTCTGCCCATCAATTCACTCTTAAAGGCACAGATCTCTTCACATCCGGTAGTCTCAGATTGCTGGCTTTGTAAAAGCCTTTAAATTACTGTTCTATCGATATTTCTGTTACAGCAGTTATATCAATATTGTAGCCTTTTCCAAAAAATACTCCCTTCCCCCAAATGAAAGAGGTAAAGCAGTACCCTGGACCACATGCTGCTTAAGAAGGGGACTGTGTCCTAGAGTTGATATTCACTTCCTCTTTCCTCCCCTCCCCCTCCCCACACATAAACACATACTTCCTGCTGCTGCTGCAGGAGAGAGAAGTTTGTTATTTTGATATTCTTGTATTAAATCTATCAATATTTAAATAGATCTAATATGGTACAAATACTTAAAGTTGAAATAGTTTTTAGAAGCCATGCAATGGCCACATCCACTCCCTGCCACCCCTGTAGTGCATGGGAGAGGGGGGAATTCACATCATCCTTGGAAAGGGGGAGGGGCCTGACTGCACACAAACATTGGATGTATGACTGGAGGTTGATGTGTTTTGGCTTAGCCCATGCGGTTGAGCTCCTTTTCTTTGACTTCCACTTGCTGGCTCCCAAAAGATGCCAGGACGAGAACAAAGCAGGAAGGAGCTGGCAACCTGGAAGAGAGGATGAGGGGGGAAAGCATGGATAGCAGTGCATGGGAATAGAAGGGTGAATCCAGCTAGGCTAGCCATGGATCAAGGGAAGATGTCGGGGACAAAGCAGTGCTCACTATCAAATTTGTCGCGCTCTGACTGAAGCAAATTAAAAATGTACTAGAAGTGGTGTCACTTGCTTTGGAGAGAATGAAAAGTGAAAGTGGGACTTGAGGAAATATGTCCATACAAGAAATCTTGCTGCAGTGGATATTTGCCCCTGCAGTGTGACACACACCTTGTGCATAATCAGCCTCTGAAATCTCCTTTCCTGCCATATTTTTTTCCAAGATAGAATAGTTGCTTTGAGTTGAGATGCCAATAATATGGTGGTAAATAAAAACAAATTTAAGCTAAACTACCTTCCAATTTTTTTCTTCTGCAGAGAACAGCAAAACAAGCAAAGGAAAGAAGCCAACAGAAGAGACATAGTCTAGCTTCAAAATATGGGTCTGACATTACTAGATTCTTTGTGAAGCTATAGTCAGTCCCCATATATGAACACTGATAGCAATCATGTGTTCTAACATGTCACTGAGTGTCTGTAATAAGGATCACTGTCATGTACCATCAGATGTTTTATGCATCAGTTTCACATTTCGATATTAGAAAAATAGTTACAATAAAGGGTTCTTAATTTTGTAATGTTCTTAAAATTTTGTAATTACATTAAAACCAATATGTTACTCAACAGACTAAAAACAATCACTTGTATCATGTGAATTGTATCATCAGATCTTCTGAAGTTACCATATAAACTTTGACCCATAAGCTATGGAATTCCCATTTTTGAGCTGCTAATGACATCAATGAACATGATTTTATCCATGCTGTGAAATTCGCCTCCAAATGCGGTACTGTTCTGTTGCTGCTACAGCACACAGCAGATACCTATACTAGACAGACGTTGCCATTTCTGAGTGCAGCAGATGTACAACTCCTGACAAAGGTAGAGAAAATAGCATCAGTCCATTAAAATAATCCTTTACTTATTACATCAGTACATACATAAACAAGCAAACGTTCACATGATAGTATGGAAAGGTCAAAGCTAGTGGTCTAAGAGTGCTGGTGGTAGTCTGAAGCCCTTCATGGCCATTTTTGTTTACTCAAATAGCTGGTGCAGGATAGTTAATTTTTGGCCACCATCAGTAAAACACACAGGAATTAACTGCATTTTAAAAGCTACATTTTACTGGAGCTTTACACTGCTTTAAACCTAGTTATGTGGGCATCATATAGCTCGTGCACAGCTTTGTAGAGAAGCATTAAACAACTGGCTTTTAAAACCTCATATTAGAATCCGAGTTGCAGAAGTACTTAAATTGTACACTTGGCCGTAATAAATATAGTCCTGTCCTATGTTGTTCATTTGTTTGCAGACTTCCTCCCTCAGAACAAGCTCAACAATGCACAGCAGCCGTCCTGTTCTCAATATCCCCCCAGAAGTATTTACAAAGCTCTATGCAATAGTTATAATTAGACAAGGGATTTAAACAGAAACAATCACTTTACAGTTCTGCAAAACATCATTAAGGTATTCATAATGCATTCCTTGTGACAAAGTCAGTATTCGCCATAAGCGGCAAAGTGCCTAGCTTCTGAGGAAGCTGATTACTAATAACAATAAGATTATCCTAATCTCCAAAGCTACACTTCTCAGGACACACACTTCCACAGCAAGGCGGGGCTGCTACATTCTATTGCGGGCAAGATGGAAAGCAGTCAGGGGTGCACAGTAACATCAGAAGAACGTTGTATCAGACGAGAAGGCACCAGCAAGCCGGAAGTCTTCTTTTGTAAAAACACTGTACATTCGCTGAGGCAGAGATTTAGAATAAGGGGCAGGCCGAGGGATGACTGTGCGCAAAATAACCTCGCGCCCGGCAGGTGAGGGAAAATCCGCAACTGATCCTGAATTCAATCGCTTCTCATCTGAGGAGCCAGGCCTTTTCAGCTCTTCATCAGGTGGCAGCATCGGGGCTATCTAAATGAATCCAGAAACCTCATTACTGTGACAGCCTTCGCAAAAGTGTTTACACTGGACAACTGGATGGAAACAGACGCAACGGCAATATGGCTAAGTGTATAACAAGATCCAAACAGAAACAAATAGTGCGACATTGACACATATGCAAGACAAACAAATGAAAATGCCAGTGATGGTTTTCACTGGATTTCTAAATTTTACGGGGAAAATATATTATTTCAGATTAGAGCCTCTTGTGCTTCTACAATACAGGGACGTTATTAACAGGCAAGCCTACACAATGCAGCACAACCTAGGCCTCTGGCAGCTGCTAGAACTGGGTCTTTTAACTATTTTAGCCTCCACCCAAAAGGCTTTTAAGTATCATTGTCGTACTGAGTTTCCAGCAAATGACATCAACTGTAACAGTATGTTTCAATTCATCAACCTTTTGATCAACATCACAGTAAGCAGTATTAACTGGGGCTGGATTTGTACTGCCACTGGCAGCGGGGTCTCTCCACTTCCTGCTTCTTGAGATTTTTAAATGAAAGACTGAACCTGAAAGACTGATGCATGCAAAACACATGCTATGGCACTTTCCCATCTGGTCCAAAATAATCCCTGGGACTCTACATGAGACTAGCATCAAGTGAAGGGTGGTGAATGGACTTAACAAATGAGCTCATTTCAGAAATTAGTTCCATGCCCAAAAAAAAAGTTGACTTTCTTGCACAGCAATTGGATAGCTAGTTGAGAACTGTTTCACAGCTGACCATGGTAGATCTGTTTATGCAAGCATTTTATCAGGAAATTTTCATGATCAGAACAAAATAAACCTGTTAAAAACCGTTTTCCACAATGCATGTCAAAAAGGGTTTTTTGATAGTTTGGTACGGTTACAAACTTCCATGTGCTTATATGCTAAATTCTATCAGTACATTTGGTGACAGCAAGGCAATGCTCTTAAGACACATTCCAACTTCAAAAAAACTTTCAGGTTCTGATTATATACCCATTTAGAGGTCATTTCTCAGCCTCAAATTTCATTGTTTTGGGGATGTTGTTTTTTGCAACTTTATCTTGGAGGTACTTTAAAAGCCTTATTTGAAGTTGGAAAGGAGAAATTATTCTAACATTTTGAATGTGCAAATGAGTGGTACTGGTCAAATCAAGTCAATGTGTTAAGCTAGCTACAGCATTCATTTCTATGCACTTATATGAAGTTAGGTGGATGACTAGAAAAAGAGGGGAAAAGCTAATTACCTCCTCAGAAGATTCAGTCAGCTGGATAAGAGAGAACACCAGTGATAAAAGATAGAAAGAAAGGCAAGTCAGAGATGACTCACAGGGGGTTTGACAAAGGTTTCAGAATGCTCTGCTTTAAAGGCAACATACTCTGCATTCAGGGAGTATGTTGCTGTGAAAGGAACTACTATGACACACAATCAGAAAACATAACAAATGTAACACACTGACACACAACTGGCACACGGAAACCAAACTCAGCTTAATGCAAGTTAAATCGGTCTACATTTTACCCATTGTGAGGCACCTCTCAAACAAGCCTGGATCTAAAGCAGATTCTGAGGACACAGAAATTTCCCATCAACAATGGCTGCACCCATTTCAATTGCAGAAGTGTCTGCACTCAGTCAGGGGGCATGCCAACCCAAAACAGCGCCTGGGGCTCACTCTGGGTGACCCTGACCTGTCGGGAAAGGGGAGTAGCTGAATGCAGGCAAGTGGAGCTGGTCCTGCTCCCCATTTCTACATGGGGATGGGGCCGGCTGGGCTTGCCCCACCCCTTTCTCCACTTGGAGCTCAGGTGTGAGGCAAACTGGCTGGCCCAAAGTCAGATCATCAGAGTGGCGTGCGCGACGATAGACCCACACACACCGTATTACTCTAACTTGTACTTTCCCCACCTAGCTCTCTTTCTGTCAGCCTGATGACTGTTAAGAAAGGAGAAAACTTCTGCAGCACTCTGAAATATTTGGGTATCCTCACAGAAGAAGGCAAAGCAGAGGGGCAAGACTGATAAGAACACTGGAGAGTAGATTCCAGTTGATAGGAAAAACTTTCCAAGTGTTAAGAGCAATCTGGAACAGAACCAGCCACCTAGCAACAAGGGCCTTCTTCACTAAAGCAGAGGCTGGACAGACATCTGTCACAGGTGCTTTGGTTGTATATTTTCTACACTGAATGCGGGTTGGACTAAGAGTCAGTAATTTTATGATTCTAGGTTGATAAATGCTTAGGAATGGCTAAAAATCTTCACAAAACAAGCTTGTTCTCATAGTTAATCATGCGTGAATTTTGTTAGTTTATTTTACACTGTGGTTTTCCTCTCGGATCCAGAGAATCGAAAAGACTCTTCGGATCAAAGTGCTACATTTAACATACTTCACAACAGCTACCGTTTTTTGATGAAGTGCCGATAAGCACGGTAATTTCTTTATCTTTTAAAGAGAATCTGCCTTTATTTTGCAATGCCGTCGGGCTAACTACCGCACTCTTTTCACTGCAACATGCACTAATACTGCATTTCTTCATTCTTTCCCCGAGAAAGGGTATATATTTACTTCAAAGCCACAGTTTTAATGCAAGGGTTCTCTTACCGCAAGGCGGCAACCGCACCAATTGTGACACAGGCTGATTTCTTTACCCAGAATGAAACGCTTAGTCTCACTTGCAGGATTCGCTACATCCTCAAAAGTGGTAGAGAGTCAAGTTCATTTCTAGGGAATTCGTACCGCCAGCAGAGACCTAGCATGGTGAGAGTGCAGTTGCAGAGACTACAAAAGTTATTGTAGATGAAACGAATCTAAACTACCACTAGCCCAAAAAGTGACAAGGAGAAACCAACCAAGTTAAAGAAAGCGTGGCTGCATGTATCTCTAAAAGCAGCAGATCTATGTCTGTGTATTGTCGAAGGCTTTCACGGCTTATAGCATTTTCTCGTTATGGTTTATTCGCTTGATTGTTAGACTTCTTGCATCTTCAGAGGATCCTCTGAAGATGCCAGCCACAGATACAGGCGAAACGTCAGGAGAGAATGCTGCTAGAACACGGCCATACAGCCCGGAAACCACACAGCACCCAAGATCTATGTCTTTTCAGACATAATTAAACATCCATTCCAATGCAATATAAATAATAACAGGAAATGATGTTTGGATGCAGAGTTGTTTGGATGCAGAGTTGCATGTCATATTATCAACAGAAAAACTGTATGATATTCTTGCACTCATAAAAAATGAACCATTAAACAACGATGAATTTCAGCCCAGTGAGAACTAAATTCCATGTGAAATTACTATCACATCTAACTCCTGTTGTAGAAAATGTAGGCTTGAATCCAAAGAGCTACATGGGTGCATGCAATAGGGCATAGGTGTCAAACTTGCGGCCCTCCAGATGTTATGGACTACAGTTCCCATCATTCCCTGCCAGCATCATGCTGGCAAGGGATGATGGAAACTGTAGTCCATAACATCTGGAGGGTCGCGAGTTTGACACCTGTGCAATAGGGCTTTTCCATTCACCTTCCTGCTATAGCTCTTCACACTTCCAAAGGAGCAAAGTATTCTTTGCCATATTCATGAAATATGGCATGAGAGGCTGCAGCCAAAGGGGAGCAAGGGAAATCCCTGGTCTCAAGCATGAAAGCAATGTGTATTCCATTTGTGCAATGTTGGCTGCAGAGTCAAGCCATAAGCAAGCTGTCTGAAAAAGCAGAGGTCTGCAGCCGTAAAGTGCCTGGTTATTCAAGATCATTTTATGGATGTCAATCTTCTTCTTTTCTGCAGTTCACAGCTACATGCAAACCTCTGCTCAGCACAGTCAGTAACTTTCTGCTAAACAACTTCTGCTGGCCTCATTCCTCTTCCCAACCTCGTTCTCCAGGCTGTCCTTTCTTCTTAAATCTTTCTAACCTTCTTCCTCAAACCTTCTCTACAATCTCAAAGCAGTTAAATCAATGACAAAAGACCCTGACATTGCTATACCCCTCATAAATGTGTACACACACCTTGAGTGTGCTCTTTACATCAAGGCAATGATGAAAAAAATGCTAGCAATTACAAATCACTTGAGTTTGTTCTCACAGCCCTGGAACTATATCGCTTCATGTGAATCACCCAACATTAAAATGCCTGAATTTTTACAACCATTCCAAGCACAACTGCAAAAAATGGCATACAGAGTGATGATGTAAGCTTTGTCAAATGCTGCCATTCTTCTAGTCAGTTGAAGGTTCAATACAACCAGATGTCCTTACATCGGAAGCACCTTACATCGGAAGCACCTTTCAAACCACAAGCATCCTTCTCAATGGAAACTGTGGGGATCACCATATACTGGAGAGGTTAAAAAGTTTAGCTTACCCTCTGCGAATTCACAAAAAGTCTATGAATTATACTGCCGGCAGGCCCTCTTCCAGCACCAATGACAGATACCTCTGGCTGTTCCAAAAAGCTATTTATAAAACTGACAATATAAAAAAATAGAAAGTCAGTGAAAGCTATATCTCCTTTTCCCACAAAAAAGCTTAGCTCTTGAAAATCTTAAGAATATAAATATTGCTAGCAGCTCTGAAAATACTAGTCACAAAATTCAGTTAAGCTAAATTAGGGCACGTTTGTATGCATCTTTTCATTCCTCCATTGTTCTTTTGTGAGTCAATGGCAGGTAAAAATCAATATCTTTGATGCAATGTGAAATTTCTCTGGTGTCTGACCTTTGATAGCTCATTCACCTGTTCAAGTCATTCACATGCATACAGGTGCAGCCATTATATCTTGGATGTTCATGGACCAGCCAGTAAACAACTGGTCAGCATTTTTCAATCAGACCTTGTGCGAAAAAAATCACCACACTCCAGGCTGCTAGCACCACATAAAGCATAAACAGTGCAATTTAATGAAATGCAAAGAGAGTGAAGTGAGCAACCCACTAAACAGTTCCTATATAATACATACAGCAGCAATGTTCAACAGAAACCACAGAAACAATCAGTGAAATGTCTATGAACACTGAAGCAACTGATGCTGTGTAAATACGTCTGGCAGTGTTTCTAAAGCACACCAACAATGTCTGTATGCATCCGTTCACCAGAAGAGATTCTAGCAGTGACTCTCCGGTCCAATAGGAAAATGAAGCAATTAATTAGATCAAAATAATCAACGTTCAGAATTCCAGAATGTGCTCTGCGGTATTAGCTGACCTTTTCAAAGTCTTTCCTCAGTGGAAAGCTGTAAAGGAATGCAGGGATAGCACATCATCCATGTTCCCTTTCTGGCTAAGTCACAAACAGTAAACATGAATGAAGGGCTATTTCTGCGATGTTTCCTTATGACTGATTCGAGGCAAGTGCAATAGTGATATGTTTACAGCATTCCGCTGAGGAAAGACTTTGAAAAGGTCAGCTAATACTGTGGAGCACATTCTGGAATTCTGAATGTTGATTATTTCTATGGTATTTTGATCTCAGTCACAGCTAGAATCTCTTCTGAATGGATGCCCAGAGTGTTGGTGTGCTTTAGGAACTCTGCCGGACGTATTTACATAGCATCAGTTACTACAGGGTTAATAGATCTTTCACTGATCGTTTCTACTGTTTCTGTTGAACATCGTTGCTGTTTGTATTATATAGGAACTAATTAGAAGGTTGTTCACTTTACTCTCTTTGCACTTCATCGAATTGCACTGTTCATGCTTTAGATGTGTTAGCAGCCTGGAGTGCGGTGATTTTCTCCCTCTTGTTGACAATACTGCACTCCTCATAGGTTTGTTTCTTCAATCAGACCTTGGGTCATTTCTTATAGCATCCGTTCATGTACCAGTGGCTTGGGCTTTCAAACAATGTGTGCTGAAATTTCCCATCAGCCTGCATCCCACTGAGTTACTACCCCTTCCTGATGCCCATGTACCATCTCTCTCTCTCTCTCTCTGGCGATCTGCCAGTCCCCTCCCGAGGTTAGGATCAGACGTCATCCACCAAATTGTGGGTGGGTTGTATTGCTGCTAGTGATTTTATTGGTTTTAGGTATTTTAATGATGTATTCGATGTTTTTTTGTATTCTGTTATTTAGTGTCTGTACACCGCTCTGAGTCCTTCGGGGGAGAGCAGTTTATTAAGTAGAATAAATAACAATAATAATAATAATAATAAACCCCAGCTCCAAAGTGCATTGCAAGTGGATTGACAATGCATTATTCTGCATGTGCAGAAGGGGCCATAGGGCCACAGTAGGAAAAGGTATCAGCCACATGACTGAGCATTTCTTCCCTCCATGCCTCTCCTCTGCCATGCACAAGTTGTCTCTGCACTCTTCCTACCAGCCTTGCCCATGATTAAAGTTCATCTTGGCAATGATATCAACTGTGATTAATGCTAATGAGGAACACTGTTGGCCAAGATTTGAAATCAGCTTGACAATATCAACTTATATTCAGGAATTGTTTGATGTGACTGTTCTGTTGTGTATGAAAGTACATGTGTAATGTTTGGGAACCAGCCATGCAATATACAGCAGTGGTTGCCCAGTCTTAGTTATACAAATAAGTATACAATGAATTATACTAATATACAAATATTTATGAAAATAACATATGCTTCTGATATTAAGTTTCAGTAAAAGGTAGAACAAAAGAGGCTTTCATACTAAAGGCTTTTGAGGGAATTTCAAAAAGATGGCAACTACCACCACACTGGCTGAGAGAACTCCCCAAAGATGTCAAACAAAGAATACAAGAACACTCACTTTTCTAGATCTTTACGTTCTTCCTCTTGATCACATTTATCTATCCCAAACTTTGCTTTCAAGGATCTTGTCCGGGCAATAGTGGCTTCCACACTCATAATCTGAGCGATGATTTCCTATGTGTAAGGAGAAAAAAAACTGGTTATCTACTGCAGCATCACTTGCTTTCTATTAGGTTCCCAAATAAAATATGAAGGAAAATCTGCTTACTTCCAATTTTTTGTCTTCTGGGTTTGGAAACCGGAGAATTTTACTGGCGTGAGTGATTATCTGCTTAATTATCTTCTTTATTGAAGTAATATCTTCCAGTGATTCTGCCGGATGAACATCAATCAGATGTATTGTAGTTACAGTTTTCTCCTAATTCCAAACACAATTTGCACTGTTTATCAAGAGTTATTTACCTTCTTCCTTTACCTTGAGTACAGCTGCGTGAAGGACACAAGGTAGGAGGTGCTGTGCAAGATCTGCTGGTTTCTGAACTGCAAAATAGTGGAGCACCTAAAGAAATGGCAAAAGCATTATATTACCACAATAACACTGGCATCAATAACCAATCTGCTCAATTTGGCATGGCATATCCCACCATTTCCCTGCTTATTTTAAATACTGAACAAAAGCTGTATGGCAATTAAGTTGGCAGAAAGAACTCCAGTAAAAGTTTTCTGTATACTTGATGGTCATCAAGGGAATTCTATTAATACAAAATAAACTATTTTTAGAGATGTTGCATGGCCTTCATACTAAAGAGGTTTGTTGGACTCTAAATTTGCAACAGCAGAAATCAAACAGCACAAAAGAGCTGCATTCCAACCAATGGAAAACGTTGCAGATACTCTTTCAGAAGTTTGATTCATCAGTCAGCTGTCCTTGGAAGTTGGTTGCAAGAACAGTACCAAAATGAGACCACCATTTGTGGCCAAACAGGTGTCTGTCGGCAGGAAGGAGGGAAGCAGAATGGACCTGATGAACAATGTGGGAAGCTGAAAAAAGGGCATTTGAAAAAAAAAACCTACTGTAAATACTAACACGAGAAAGTTACAAAAATGTCACGTTCACAACCTCTCTCATTTTATTCTATTTCAAGTTTTCCTAAATTTGGTTAGTGATTTCCTGTTAGTCTAGCTCTCACCCTAAGGCTGAAGCCCCATTTGTGCCTCTCTGTGTGTGAAAGAGGAAACAGGAGGACTCTAGGCAATTGCGCCCAGCACTGGATCTCAGCTAGGTGGCTCCAGGGAAGTTATCTGCAGACCTGCCTCCACTGGCCAGCCTCATGGCTGAGGGAGAATAAGATAAGTGGATTTGAGGACTGCAGATGCACTGGATGGGACCTGGCTCTCCCCAGCAAAGTATGGCTGTCATCCCTCTCTCCCTTGTCGCTATGGGCTGGTCCTCGCTCCAGGCACAAACAAAACAATTTCCAATACAGAGGATTCTCTTTTCACAAGGAAACTGGATCACTCATTCTCATTAACATAAACTCTGCAGTTATTTGTAATATGAAAATGAATGAGCCAATTTCCTTCTGAAAAGAGTCTCCTCAGTGTTGGAAACTGTCTTAAGCCATAATAAAGGGATTTAGTGTACTGCACACAGACACAGCCCTGATATGGACAGGCCAGGCTAACCTGATCTCATCTGATCTCAGAAGTTAAGCAAGGCTGACCCTGGCTAGTCATTTGACAGGAAGCTTCCAAGGAAAAGCAGGGTCACGAGGTGGAGGTTGGAAAATGGCAAACCACCTCCAAATGTCTCTTGCCTTGAAAACCTTACGGGGTTGCGATAAGTCACCTGTGACTTGACAGCCCAAAAAAACAAACCATAGAGTGCATCATTTTAATGTCAAACATTTTAAACTTCACACTGAATGAGCAGCTGCCTCTTTACCTTCTCAGCCTCTCGAGTGTCATCAAAGAGTCGTCTCTGCCTTCTCGCTGGAATCGGCTTTGCGGACTCCCATGCTTCAACCCACATGTTATTTGGAATCTTCATTCGGGCACTCAGCTCACCCTTAATGACTACGTTTCCTTTTTCATCCACCGTTTCCTCTTCAACGTAATCCCGAGGCGAATACCATCTCACAAAGTCTTCCAAACAACAACCGGGGTTGGCAGCCTTGTAGAGAAAATAACAGATTTTCCCCCCCAGAATACACAGTCCAAATTCAAAACCTGGTTAACAGGACTGGCTTTTACTATGTGTCACTTAAAACATTTAAAGCTTTTAAGCTACCAGCAGTGGTATTTCTTGTTCACTTTAATTAGTTGATCAGATACCATGAATGAATTCAGTAGCTGCAAATAATTAGTAATTATTGTAGACGTCTTGTGAAGCTTTTAATTTTGAAATAAATTCCACAGCTGCCACTGGCTTCACTTTAAGACTAAGGTATCTTAATGAAAAAGGCTTAGCTGATTTGGCAAAGCATAATTGTGTCTCAGTTTTCATTTAAGTATTAATACTACAAGTCTAAAGCATCTGCAGAATTTCTATGTCAAAAAGAAGGGAAAGGCATCCTACTTAGGTTTCAAATGATGGGCACTGTCAGTGAGTACATAGTCAGACACTAACCAAATTAGAATATTACAACACACCCCAAAAATGATGAACTGAACGTATTAAACCCCATATTATGATATCATCCTTTGGCAGACAAAGAGTCAAATAAACCAGAAATGATCAATGTGTACAATAAATCATTACCAAAAGAGCCCATTAATAGTGCCATTCTCATGGTTTATGCTATATTCATATCATTAAGACAATACCATGGAATTTGTAAAGTCAGTATTTACCTTGAAGGATTCCATATCTGAGAGCAAACAAGCACTCTGCATGCGGGCTCGAATATGGGCTCCTTCTGCTGATGTTCCCAGTTTAGCCAGAACTTCAGACTGCTCTTCCAACAGATCTTCCGTCATAGGAGCTGGTTCCTAAAAGTACAAACACAGACACTTGCAAGTGGGCTCCCGTGGCTTCTCTCAGTGGGGTATGTACAGCCAAAAAATTTCAACAAAACATCTTCAGCCCCACCCACAACCTAAATCAGGCCAAAAAAAAATCAGTTTCACACTAACTTTGAAATTTGTAATTGTGAGTGCAACTAATCTGTGACACAGAGGAGACTAACAGATGGCCCAAGCATTTCAGATTTGAGTAATCAGAACGGAGAAAACCACAGGTTTTTATGATCAACAAAATGATCTGATGAAGTCAAGAATTGCTCTTATTAGGTATGGAGATTTAACAGTGTGCAGTTTAAAGGACTGATAGCCATCAACTGTGTCCATTTCCCTACTCCTTTGGCAGAGTTGAAGTTCATGTAAAAAAAAAGGAACTCCTAGAATAGTGACCTGTATCCAACCACATTCCAAAGACTTGTGGGCAATTAAGGTGGTGATTCCCAATGATTCTGCCCTATTGTACATCTCCACCGGGCTGTTTCTCAGCATCCACTTTCCTTCCCGCTCCTTCCCCATGGGCTGCAGCAATAGAAGGAAACAGTCATATGCAGGTCAATAAAACTACCTGCGACTTTGGCATGGAAGAACCTTTAGTGTCTACTCTAGCTGTTGACATGGCCACAAATCTACATGGCTGCAACCTCAAATTTTCCACTTGGAAAATACCATGCGAGCTATGGATTTATGCACTAACAGCATCCGTTTATGTTTGAATTCTTGATCAATTACAGGAACATGTTTACTAAAACCAAAATTATTTACATATATAGTTCTAACTGGACAAAACCTGGTCCATATGATTACCAAAAAAAAAAAACATTTCCAAGCTCAACTGATTTCATGACTGCATATTTAAGCATGTACTTTCTTCTCACCTGTTAAAGCCAAAGGGCATTTAAAGTGCTTAGCTGAATCTTATTTTACCTTCCTAGTCCCACTTTTCCAGACATGAGTTACACATCCTCTGAGCAACTATGAAAATATGGAAGTCGGGTTCAGAGCAGAGTCAATCCATACACATGTTTAACCAGTGCCCTGTACATCACCACATTTCAGATAGTGAGTCATACCTCAATATATGTAGAAACGTTCATGGAACAAACCTACACTTGTGGGGAACCAAATCCAACCAAATCCACCAGTATTTGTATGTGATCATCCTTACAGTTTCTCCCTCAATCATGCTCTACAGAGTAAGAAATACAAGACAGCAGAAATACTTTCAAGCTATCACCTAACCTGTGTTACTGGAACATAGAGAGGTTCCCCAGGATGGAGCAAAGTCAAGTTGCCATGCTGATGCAGACGACCTTCTGGCTTTACGGGTAAAGTCTCTTTGCTACCTTCTTTGGCAGCCCCCTTTTTCACATTTTCTTGACCATTTCCTTTCAGTTCTTCTGTATCACTTAGGCATTCAAAAAATTCTTCTTCACTGTCGCTCCATGACTCCCAGGACCTCCCCACTTCTCCCTTTTCCTTATCACTCTCCTTGCGATAATCTCTGCCCAACTGGTCTGGTTTTCCAGTGGAACTGGATGAACGGTCAAAATTATTTGATTTTTTCCCTTCATCTCTTGCTTTCTTCCTTTCCATGCAGCAATTCAACATCTAGAACAGAAAGCACAGATTATATTAACCTACAACAGCAATTTTTCCATTTGTTCTGCAAAACAGTACATACAAAGAACAGCAACCACATTACAGCATCTAAAATATTGATTTCTCAAAGCACTTAGGCAATACCAAAGCGGAAAAGCTGTTCTTCTAACTATCACTCTGAGAATCTGATATGCTATCTAAAAAAGTACAGTAAATTCTTGGACAATTTTTTACTATTCTTGAAGCAACATTATTTTATTTTATAAGAGCATAATTAAAGTTCTACTACTTTGTATATTACTTATTTTGTAACAGTTACCTGAAGTTTCTGGTGCAGTAAACAGCATCTCAGGTCTGGAGCACCACTGGCTAACCTAACAAAAAGTTACATTTATATTACTACTACAAATATCAGAATGTTTCCAGTTAATACTTTCTGCAAGATTGATAGTCACATCACAATGTCCTTTCTCAGAAGTACCTACAAAATAAAGTCATAACCACTTACAGGCCACAATACAGCAAATTTTTCAACATCTGTCAGTTCCGCACAAGTGGGGGGTGGGTGGGAGGGCGGCAATGCTCCTCTAGGAGGCTTTTTCCTTCAGGTCAGCCCCTGTCCCAGTGATCTATGGTACTGACTATATGGGTCTGGTGTGGGATGCCATGGAAGAGTTGGCCATTCTGCTGTTGTACTGGCCAGCAAACACGTAAAAACTGCTGGGGGACATCCCAGAATGGGCTCTGGGGTTTTCCCAGGCTTATTGTTTTGGGTGATTTCAATGTTCATGGAGATTCGGCCTCATCTATTCAAGCAGAAGAACTGGTGTCTTTCATGGCAGCACTGGGATTGTCCCTGCTTAATACAGACTCCACAAATCAAGCAGGATACGCACTGGATTTAATCTTTGGCATGGGGGTAAATGTGGACCTACTTTCCTCTGTGGATGTGCTGTGGTCTGATCACTTTGCCTTGAATACTACTGCCCTGTCCTGCCTAGGCGACAGGTTTATTTATGCCCGCCCAAAGAAACTTATGAATCCACTTGGCTTCCGGAATGCTCTGAGGGAATGGTTCCCTTGATGAGCTGGTGGAGGACTGGAAAGCTGCCTCTCTAAAGCCATCAAGGTTATTGCTCCCTGACATCCTCTCTGTTCTATGCAGCCTCCATTGCATCCAGTAGCTCTCAACGGGTTCAATTATTTAAGATAATTCGGTCCTTAATATCCCTTCCTACGGGATCAAAAAATATCAGAGATTTGGCCATTAGCTGTGAGGCTTTTGTGAGCTTTTTTGTGGATTAAGTCCTGACGCTCTGCCATGACCTCCTAGCAACCTTTGATAGAGTAAATCAACTGGAGGCCCTTTGCCCCTCTTCAGGTCCGTTACTGGACCATTTCAGCCTGCTCTCCGAAGCTGATGTCGACAAGATTCTTACAGCTGTGAAGTGCACCGCTTGCCCCCTTCATCCATGCCCATCATGGCTGGTGAAGGCTGGTGGTAAAAAGGGACAAGGCCCCCTGCTGGAAATAATTAATGTGTCCCTTTAGCAGGGAGTTATCCCGGGGAGATTGAAGGAAGCAGTGGCGCAACCGCTCTTATGATGACGTGACCATCCAACTACTGCCCTGTTTCAAACTTATCATTTCTAGGTAAGGTAATTGAAAGAGCGGTGGTGATGCAACTATAAGCTTTCTTGAATGACACATCGGCCTTGGACTCGTGCCAGTCCAGCTTCGCTCAGGCCACAGGACAGGGACCGTGCTGGTTGCCATCACAGACAAGCTCTGTCACCAACTGGAGAGAAGCAGGTCAGCACTGTTGGTGCTTATAGATCTCACCACAGAATTTTATATGGTTGCTCACGATCTCTTTACCTACCACCTCAGTGCTACCAGAGTAGGGAGGGACAGCCCTAAAGTGGCTGGACTGGTTTCTTCGGAAACAGGGGCAGTGGATAGCACTGAGGGAGTGGGTATCCTGGGACATCCACAAGCTTACGTTGGACCAAGTTAATGGACCACAGCAGAAAGGCCACTGAAGCAGAATTTGGGCTCTCAGTCTTTTTTAAATGGGGAGCACCTATTACAGTCCATTTGCTGTTTATAACCACCTCAACACTAATAAAACTCACCCTGGAATAAAGAAGTTATTCTCCCATCTGTACCGCATTTCCAGGACAAATTCCTGCCAGAGATGTGCAACTCCTTTGACCCCACCATGGTAGAAGTTGATCATACAAAGACAAAGGGCCAGTTTGTAAGTTAGACTATCAGAAGGAGCAGATTTTAATTGGATGTAGAGATTCTAGAAAACACGCACAAAAGGGAGGGGTGGAGATCAAGGACAATTATAAGACAAGGTGGAGTATTCCAAGAACCAATATTTGGAAACAAAGATAGCAGAATTCAGCTGTACCTCATAGATAATTAAGTCGAAGTAGAATAAACACAGGTATGTTGAAGTTCCAACCAGACACTTGGGGTTTTTTTTAACTGAAAGTCATTAAATTGGGTACATATTTATCACACATAGGTTGAACTTACATAATCTTCACTGTCTGGAGGAGGACGGCTTCCTGTTGAAATGCTAGTTCTGGCTTCAGAGCCATCTGCTGATTTGTCAACAGCATCAGGGAATAAGTACTTGAGGGGAAAAACACAAACTTGTCAACTTTCAAATATACATTTCTTGGACAACCAGACAGTTTGGGGATACTAGTTGTTATAACCACTCCGTTTCAAAGACTGGTTATTAATAAATGTGATACTATTTGGCACCACAAGAAACCAAGTAGTTCAAACAGTCCCAGGGGTTTGGTTTGCTCCAGGCTCTACCCCCGACCAACCACCAGATTCCTCTGCACTTTATGAGCCATCTTAGCTGGCCTCCCTAAGCTCAGTTCTTGGTATTTTTTTCTTTCCTTTTCCTTGTCCCTACTTTTTCTCTCCCTATCCTTGACTAGTTATCTTGTTTAAAGGTGCCATGTAGAATCTTCTTTGTGAAAAATTCAGAATTTTAAATAAGGATTTTAAACATAATTTATATTGTATTTGTTAACA
The DNA here is from genome assembly GCF_021028975.2 of Sphaerodactylus townsendi. Classification (NCBI taxonomy): domain Eukaryota; kingdom Metazoa; phylum Chordata; class Lepidosauria; order Squamata; family Sphaerodactylidae; genus Sphaerodactylus; species Sphaerodactylus townsendi. Next base: position 51,281,369 of record NC_059426.1, read on the forward strand.
TGCCTTGCATTATTTAATTTGTTGTGTTTTTGGTTGTGAGCTGCCCTGAGTCCGACTTTGGTCAGGAAAGGACAGGACAGAAGTCACATAAATAATATTAATCGTAATAAAAATCTGAATTGTACTCCCACCCAATAGCACAATGGCATACCATACTCTATTCTAGTCCCAATTTGTCTTACTCTTCTCATCTTGCCACAGCAATGCAAATATCTTGCCATCCTATTCCTGTCTTTGTAACCCAATTTTTGCTTTTTGTTTCTATTAAGACAAACAATTTCTCTGATCTAGGATATATACAAAGTGTCCTCCCAGGACAAATATTTACTTACTGCTCCTTTGACGCTATAGGAGCCAGAGTTTTGTAGCGGTTAGAGAGTTGGACTTTTATCTGAGAGCCCTGGGCCCAAATCCTAACTCTGGCATGAAAGCTTGATGGGTGACCTTGGATAAGCCACATACATTCAACCTAACCTAACTCATGGGGTTGTTGTGAGGACAAAATGGAGATGAGAGTGATGAAAGTCCCACTGAGTCCTCATTGGGGAAAAAGGAAGGGGATAAAGTAAACATACAAATAAAATGCATAGGTAACATTTCTTATAATACAAAAGTTCCAGATAAATCACTTGAACACAGAAAAAATAAGCCAATAAAAATAGGCATAACCAAACTCAGTAGCACAAGCTTCAGCAGTTAAATTACCAAGAAACGACACCCTTCTTTTTAAAAAAGGTGAGGAAACAACAGGCATTTTACCTCTTCAGCATGCATGTCAAATGTATTGATCTTGCAAGCAAGATCTCCCTGAACACTACCAAATTACTCTAAATAAACCAGAGTTTCCCAGAAATTCAGAATCCTACTTACATTAATAGCGACAGAAAAGCTGCTACCTAATACAAAAAGTTACAGCCAAACATGGCTATTTTGCTTATGTATTTCTTCAAGTAACAGTTGGAACACTCCTGTTGCCATTAATAACAACCACTATTTTGATTTGAACAAGAAACCAAATTCAATGAGAAACCAACATCATGAACGCAACCTAGTACAGTTTACTTACCAAGAGAATAGCATTGAGGACTTCATTATTCAGTGGTGATTCATCTACACCCCTGTGTTTACGAATCTTTTTCTTTGCAGTGTGAACCATATTTGTCACTGACAGTTTATGGATTGGTACTGGTGCTGGTTCCGTAAGTTTTGACAAAGCGTGGCTTATATCAGCAACCTCTATAAAATATCAGAGTTTGCACTTGTGTTACCAGTATTTTACCAGGGTAGACTTCCTGGATTGTCCCAAATCATTCTTAGCGAGATGAATAGACTATACCATAAAACTACATTATTAAATTAAATCAAGTGTGCCACCTGCGACCTAATCCAGTACTACTTCAGCATTTGCAGGTAAGGATACTCGTAAGCAACTTGTCTTAAAATCATAGAAAACAAGTTGAGCAAGCAGTAGAATTGGTTAAAAAGATTTAAAAGATTATTTAGCCCTAGAAATTATTTGAGATCATTCAAGATCAGGCAAGTCAGAACAAAAAAAATCAGTAACTGGAAAGAGGAAATGACAATATATAAAGAGAACTGTTTTAAGAAAAGGACAGAAATGTGCACAAGCAATCAGTTCAAACATGCTCCTGCTTTTGTAGTCATAAAGATTTAATAGTTCTCAGACCAAGAAACTTAACTTAAAAAAATGTCATACCTTTTCCTTCTTCTTCAAATGCAGATTTTCCAAGAATCTCATCAGTTGATTCCTTCCGACGATACAGCTTGAAAAATTCAGTAACAAAGTCACCTGCAAAAGAGAAGAGTTATTTTTATACCACACTTCGCTCTACCTTAAGTGGCTTACAAATCAAAGTGGCTTACAATCACAATCCCTTCCTCTCTCCCCAACAGGCACCTTGTGGGGTATGTGGGACTGAGAATGTTCTGAAAGAACTTTGACTAGTCCAAGGTCACCCAGCAGGCTTCATGTGGAAGAGTGGGGAATCGAACCTGGTTCTCCAGATTATAGTCCGCTGCTCTTAACCCCTACACCCTATCCTCACAGTAAGTTCAGTATTTTATTCTCCACCAGTAGAAAAAGGTATCCAGTAATGGAATGTCGAAAAACTGTCATCTGCATGCACACATTACAAAGTATTGGAGCAACTTCTCAAGGATCATCTGCTAGACAGAGAACTTTCCTGCCAAAAGCTGAACCTACAGACCCTGTAGGTGTTCAGTTTATAGTGCCTTATGAAGGTAGAGGCTGATGCCCAGGCTGTGGCCTTAGCAGATTTCTACAACAGGAGCATTGGTACAAATGGAGACTGAAATGGCTGCTGTTCTGGTGGCATGTGCTGAGACAGCCCTTGGAACAGGTAAGTGCTGAACTCAAAGGCTAAGATGATACAGACTTTGTTAATCTAGCAATGGTGACATTTGTCCCCATGGAAGCTGGGCTGCAAGAGACAGAACCTCGACAATTTGGAAGGACTCTGTGCTTTATGAAAGTTCTTAGAGACCTTCTCACATCCAGTTTATGCCATTGCTTGTCCCTGGAGTATACCATGTGGTCCTTATGAAAGACTGAGTTTACCCCGGTATGAAAGATGGATCCATGTTTAACATTACCAAGTACTACTGGAAGGAGCATAATCTCTGCCTAACAGAAAGAGTGGAAAGTTCTGAGTGGAAAGTGATGGCCACCAGAAGGGATATCTTGAAAAGGATATCCCTTCTGGGATATCCCTTCTGGGACAGGATACCTGGGGAAGGACATCCCTTCTGGGACAGGATACCAAGATATGCTACATGGTTCAAACAGAATCTGGTGTAATATCCGAAGGACTTTGTGTAGATCTAGATCCATTTCAATCTGGATTCAGGCCTGGCTTGGGGACATCTGGAAGAGCTCTGAGAGTATCTGAAAATCCTTAGAGGGTAGGATGAAAGGGGAGCCAGATCCATGGAGCCATTGCACCTTTTCCAGGTCCCTTGTTGGTTGGTCAACATGTGAGAAGTCTCACTTTCACTGATGTTTAAGAACTATGAAGCTCAGGAGTCCCTCCAGCCACTTGAGTTGAGTTGGAGGGGTTTGGTGTGACTGTATCAAAAACACCACTGATTTGCTCCAATAGTATTTCCTCTGAAGTAGCTACTATGGTAGCAGCAGTAGTTTAGAAGGCTCCCACTCCAGCTGAGACCTCAGCAAGAGAGCTGGGAAGAATCCTGGCATACTCTTTTGGTAGCTGAAACCCCAGCTGTTCCCTCAACATGGTGATAAGAGATCAGCTCCAGAAGAAGTTGTTTCAGAGCACAAGTTCTTTTGGAAGTGTTTTGCCATCTTGTCCTTTTATGCTATTCTTGCCTAAACTAGGTGTGTCTTTATTTTTTTCTCTTTTTGCACAAAGCTGTGGAAGTTTATCTGGTGTGAAATTTCGTATCGCCACACCACCCAGTTTTCTCAGACAAGAAATTTGTATAACATGGAAAGCACTTTATCCGAATGAGTAATCCATACAGTCAATGAAAAACGGCTGTTCTGTATTGTTTGTATTCAAGTTTTGCAGGCAAGACTCACACTGATTTTTAATTATAGCAAAATATTTTCCACAAATATTTGATCCAAAAATCCATCACTTTTTAAAAAGATAATATGTTGGTAGCTTACTCAATAAACATTGTGGATTTTCTGCTTTTCGGACTCTCACAGACCACTGAGGAGCTTGCATGGGATCCAAGTCTCTAGAACAACAAAAACTACTATTATTTTTTACTGGCTTCATCAAAACACAAAACTGAAGAAGGTATCTTTGGAATGGAACACTGGATACTTGCCATGAGGGTCCCTTCTGCTCTGAGGTAAGGAGGGCATCTTGTTCTTGAGTTATTCCCACTGACTCTTCAGGGAGGCAGAATTAATTTTTTGCTTCCTCAGGAATCTCGTGAGCCCAGTTTAAATATTTTCTGAGCTAAGAATAAGGAGGACAGGAAGGAATATAATAAACACAGAACATTAACTAGAAAAGGGGAGGAATACTGTTGTAACCACGTGTGTTAGGATAACAGATAAGAATGTTAGATGTTTTTTGAGGAAGGGAAACAATTGATTATTTTTTCTTTGATGCAAAGGTATGTAAATATTCATGGTTCAGAGCTCACTCTTGCACCAATTCTTGAACTGCAGACAGTCTAATAGCTTATCCATTCCTCTTCTCTCCTTCACAAACACTCTTTTAGGTTGGTCAAGATGCCCTCTTTACCTCAGAGCAGAAGGAATCCTCATGGTAAGTATCCAAGGTTCCACTGTCACTCTGAAGAAGAGGGCATCTTGATCCTGGGACTTCCAATAGTGGTGTCTCTCAATCCATTTAGGAACTAGTTACCCACCACATGATGAGTCTGAAGGATGCATCTGTCAATGAGAGTTAAATTTGTAGTATCTGACAAAAGTCAAGATAGAAGACCGTGTGGCTGCCTCTTTCACTGGGATTTGTTGGTCAAATGCAGCATTGGTAGCTAGACCTGGTGGGCCACTGCGAGTAGCAGAGAGCTGGACTAGATGGACTCTGGTCTGATCCAGCTGGCTTGTTCTTATGTTCTTATGACTTATTGAGTGTGCTGTGAAGCCAGGAGGATAGAAATGTTACTCGCCTTGCAGTTACTCGCCTTACTTCTCCTCTTTAGAGAGAAAGCCATCCCCGCAGGGCTCCTCCCAAGCCTCAAACTCCGCTATGAGAGGTAGGGAAGGGATGGGAAGAGCGAAGAAGTTGAAAGGCAGATGTGAAAAATGCATAGGAGAGATCAAACCAAACCAAAGAACTTGGCAGAGTTGTTAGTTGGAAAAGGTACAGTTGCTACAGATAGCTGCATCCCAACTGCTCTCATGTGCAAGGCAGGAAGTAAACTGGGCTCAGGAGATTCCTGCCTAGGAGAGAGGAAGTGATAAATTAGTCCTGATTCCCTGTAAGAGTTAGTGGGAATCGCTTAGATCAAGATGGCCCCCTTCTCAGAGCAAAAACTTTCAGGCCCATCCTCAGCACACTTAGTGCGGCAAAAGGAGTGCTGATTCATTATCACTTATTCAATCGTCACTGTATTTTCCAAAAGGATATCTCCAGTCATGGAGAGTGGACAATAGTATATGAAATGAGGTATCAAAAGACTGACCCTGGCAGTCATTTTCAACATGGATCTTACTGCAGCAAGAAGTCACAGCAAAATCATACAATTCCGGCATAGTAAATACATATAGACCTCAATCCTTAACAAATTTCCTAAAAATAAGTATATTGCATAGCATTGTAAAATTTGATAACATCAATTTAAAACGCAACTGATAGCATACAAGTGTTTGACAAGACATATATCAATACAGTATCAATATTATGAAGACACTGAGCCACACAAAAATTCCTAAATCTACATATACATTTATGGGATCTGATGGTATCAGGAAAAGGATTCTGCAGACAGCTCAATGTGAGTATTAACAGTGTATAACAACAATGAAAAAAGGGCCAATTCTATTGTAGGAATTATTAATGAAAAGGGATGAAGGTTAGATGGCAAGTATCATTATGCCCTTGTATAAATCAATGGTATTGCTACATCTGAATATGTTTCTGGATCTGGTTCCCATCTCAAAAAAATTGACATCACAGAATTTGAAAAGGAATGGAAAAGAGCAACAAAAATTAAAGGGGTTTGATGATCTTTTCAAGAAAAGCCTAAACAAATTGGATCTTGTAATGCTTAAAACAGAAATTGTAATGCTTAAAACAGAAATTGTAATGCTTAAAACAGAAATTGTAATGCTTAAAACAGAAATTGTAATGCTTAAAACATACTGCAACTAAGGGACACCCAACAGGAAGTAGGTAAAACACCAACAACAAAGAGTCCTACTTCACCCAATGCAAAAACAACTCATGGAGCTCAATGCAAAAAGGATATTATTTGGCCGCTAGCTTAGATGGTTTTTGAAGGGGGTTAGATACATTCACAGAGGATCAGTTCATCAACAGCAGTAAGCAATGATAGATAAACATCATCTGTGTTCAGAGACAGTGTATGCAAGCACTTGGGAGTGCAAAAATATAGGAAGGCTTTGTGTAAGTGGTTTCCAGTGAAACAGGATGCTGGTCCATTGGTCTCAACTATCTGGTCACTTATGTTCAGCTTATACAACCAAGGACATCACCTCTGCTTACCTCTTAAGTAACAGAACTCTCATGTGTTAGCAGAAAAGCAGCCACAAAGCAATCACTACATTATTATACATACAGCCAATGAAACCAGAATGAATTCTCAAATTAAACAATTCTGAAACGTTCAGCTGGCAGTTTTTGTTGGACCGCAGAAGCCAAAAACAGAGGAATATACTTACGAATAAACATCGTTGTCCACAATTATACCTTCAGTTAAATGAGGCCAAGTAGTTGCTAAATGGAGTTCACTGAAATATTCCCATAAGTACACTTATTAATAACAGAGTTATGGAAACTACAAACAAGTATCATGTCAATTATCTGCATTTTGACAGTAAAATATATTCTAAAATTGGGTTTTCAGATTAGTTTAGAGAAGCTTTTATATATAATGTAATATTGAATTGTGCTTTAATGCATCACCCAACTTTGGTGTGATTATGTTTCATAGCCCTGATATAGATTGTGTTCACACTGTTGATTCAGTAAAGTGTTACATTCAGTCTTTTTGACTGCCAGCCACTTTCTGTGCAAACTGTTCTGGTTTTCTCTCTATTTTTATGTATACATAGCTATTTTTATGTATGATAATAGCAGCAAGAGGTTCTTAAACTGCCCATGGGGTAATAACTAAATTGGTGTTTGTATAAAATTATTGAGTTTTCTTTACAAGAAACACAAGTAGGGCACCATTTTTCCTGGCTGTTATTTGGATAAATTTTAAAAGAGAAATTGTATCAATCATGAATGATGTACATTCTTAAATAACATATCTGTGTATTAAATAGCCATTTATTTATTTATTTATTTGTATACATTTCTAACCTGCCTATATCCGAAGGTCCCAAGGCAGGTTATAACATAAGAATAATCTAAAAACAATTATAAGCTGTATTTGTAAGCATTTATGGACTAAGTCAGATCAATATTTATTTCATTTACACCCTGACTTTCATCCTTAATAATCTGGAAATGCATACCCCCCCCCTTTAGCCTTTCAACATTTTATCAGGAATATTATATATTTTTATAAGATAGAAAATCTGCAAGGGGACCATTTACAAGTTTGGCTCATTCCTTTCAAATCTGCAAAAATTACCCCATTGCAATTATTTAAATTAAACAAAATTTACCTGATAGGATCCTCACAAGCACCAAACGGTAACTTTCCAAATTCTAGCCCTCCAACTTCTCCTCCAACCAAAGCATCTATATCTATAGATAGAAGCAACATTTTGCATAATACTAGCAGCAAACTGTTCATTTCACCATTAAATAAAATATTTCTAACCCACAGACTTATTCAGATGGAAAGCAGGTAAAGTAGCCACCATTACCAGTTAGTATTCTAGGTTATATAATCCAGAAATAGGTTATTTAGAGAAATAGGTTAAATAATCCAGACATCTATAATTCTCTTAAGGACTTACTGCTGGCTGAAATCTAGGCAATACTTTAAATTCATTACACAATAACTTTTTACATAAATAAGTCAAGTGATTTATGTATTTGATGAATGATTCTCGTACCAAAACTACACTGCTAAACTTGGATAACTTTAGGACATTGTTTGTGGATCTTGTGCTGCAACTCCACAATGCCATGCAGTTAATGAACAGACTGGGACTTAACTGCTGTACCTGAACAGATACCCAGACTAGCGAGTACAAATCAATAATGCTGGAAAACCACATACAGTGAGCACACTGGGCCAACCTCCCTTTCCAAGGTACTACTCTAGGATGACAGCCAGAAGCTGTAATGTGGGCAACTGCACAAAGAGCATCTGTAACACTACTGAAGAAAGGTCTACTTAGCTATTTAGGGCCTTGAAGGTAGAAACCAGCACTTGGAAACAGATTGGTAGCCAGTGAATTTGTTTCATCTAGCACAGGGGTAGGGAACCTACGGCTCTCCAGATGTTCAGGAACTACAATTCCCATCAGCCTCTGTCAGCATGGCCAATTGGCCATGCTGGTAGGGGCTGATGGGAATTGTAGTTCCTGAACATCTGGAGAGCCACAGGTTCCCTACCCCTGATCTAGCATATCCCCAAAAACAATCATTGGCCCTCTTTCCAGTAATGTGTATGTATTGTAACTGAATGTTATAATTTTAGTGGAATTTTAATTAGTTAAATGTTTTAATGTTTCTGAGGTTCATTGCCTTTTGTGGTCTCTGATGTCTCATTCTATTGGTTGCATTGACTGACCCTTGAGCCTCAGTGAAAAAAGCATACAATAAATAAAGGAAATGAATAAATAAAAAAAGAAGAAAGGTCTACTAAACCAACTGAAGTGTTGTATCCTGTCAAAGGTTTAAAGAATACAGAGACAGAAAATGAGACTTCTTCCAGTGGTTGGGGAGCACATATTTGGAGTCATTATGGGAAATCATGACCAGTTGGGAAGAAAATGCCAATTGGGCATTTGGGCTAAATTAGGCTAAATTATGCCGTCAGCTCTATCAAAGGTGTTGGTTAAAAAAATTAATGTGTTAAAAATTAACAGGTTACTTTTAAAACAGACATACATTAACTAACTTTGCATTTCAGAACCATGCTCCAAGAATGATGAACTACATCCTGAAAGGTAAATGTTTTTAGTTGTTTAATATTAGATTCATTTTAATTAATTAATTAATTTTAAATATGTCTATGACACAAGAATTATCACATACATCGATTCAGGTAGTTCAATATTAGGAAGTCAGATGACTCTGTTTTCTATCCCATTTGTTTCTCAACTGTCATGTCATATCGTGAACTATTTTTGAAACTCCCTCAGGTTCAAAAGCAGTTTTCTACAGATCATGGAACTAGATGGGAGGCTGCCATTTAGAAAACACACAACTTTAGATCATGTTCTATATTTTTTTCTATAGTAGATAATCATAACAAGTCCATATAAATGTCCTACCTGGTGGCTGCTGGGGCCAGAAATATTGCTGCCAGTCTTGAAGGACATATGTAAGTCTAACACTTATATTAATTGGAGGCAATGGAGTTAATGGACAACCCTAAAAGACAGATGTAAAGGAATGCATCAAAAACTGGGCCCAGGCTAAACATACTGCATTTAGATCTTTACTATGAAGGCTACATCTTTTAATCAGATAAAATTCCAGTCAGATCATAAATCACTTACCTTTTGAACCCTTTGGGAGTTCAAAACAAATGGTTCACTATTTAAGCAGGTCTCATATAATCAACTGGCACAAAAAAAACTAGCTTATTGGCTGTGCCAAGTTCCCCAAAATCTTGCTTCAGAAATACCACTACTATCAGTAGTGGGGACAAAAGTGTCCAGCCCTACTGTACATCAACTTACTTCTGAGGTTCACCAAACTGTCAACTGTAGTCTGTGATTATGAAGGGAGAGGGAGAAAAAAGTTTTGGTTTTCAAAAAAGGGTAAACAATCTACACAGTCAGATCTGCTTTCATATTCCTCCCAGCCCCCGCCGCCTCCTGGATCCCCACAGCAACCTTGGCTCCCCTTGGCTTTCTAGCGTTTCCTTGCTTGGAAGCAAGGAAATGCCAGACAGAGCATTCACCTGCTTTTGGAGTTTCCTTGCTTGCAAGCAAGGAAACCCAAGCAAGGAAACCTTGTAAGGAAACCCAAGCAAGGAAACCTTGCAAGCAAGGAAACCCAAAAAGCAGACAACTGCTCTGTCTGGCATTTCCTTGCTTGCAAGAGCCATGGCCACCCAGGACGCCGAGCGCAAGCGTGTGGGGGGGCCAGCAGGCTCCTGCCTACCGCCGCCTGTCCTTCCCCTAAGTCACTCACCTTTTCCTTTCCCCGGCCAGCTTTGAAGGCTTGGCTCCAGGGAAACTGCCACTTGGACAGTGTCTCTATCATTCTCTTAAAAGGGCAATGCTCCAAAGATTGCTTAAGCAATCTTTGGAGCATTGCCCTTTTAAGAGAATGATAGAGACACCCTGTCCAAGTGGCAGTTTCCCGGGAGCCAAGCCTTCAGAGCCGGCAGGGGAAAGGAAAAGACGAGTGGGTGAGTGAGGGGAATGATGGGCGGTGGCAGTGGCAGCAGGCGGCGGCGGTGGGTGGGTGGGTGGCTCGCGTATACGTTGAGGAGGGCTTTTTCGGCACAAAAACTGTGCTGAAAAAGTAGGCTTATACACAAGTATATACGGTACATCACTTGAGGGCTACCACTAAACGTGTGAACTGAACAGAATCACACCTGAAATTACACTGGACAATATGGCAGTTACCAGCTCAAATACAAGAGTGAACACTTGGTGCTGCTAAAAACAACATCATGAACATGAGCCAACTGTAACTCTTCTACACATCTGGCATACATAAAGGACAATGCTCTAAACATAACACAGGAGCTAGTAATATTTTCATGATTTTCAAGGGAAGGGAAACAACAGGCAAAACAAGTGCTTAGATCAGTTCCAATGGTAATTGCTTTGTAATCACTCCAGTTATCCTACTCACAAATCTGTTAATTTCAGGAGATCTGATTGCTTTTTTAAAATATGGGGCTCCATAGTCTCTGTTAAGGAATTCTTCCTCTGGGGTAATTTACGGCTGTGCCACAAGAGCTTAAAAAGTTATACTTCAGCAAGTTGTCTATGTCAACAGCAGGGAGTTGTAAATTGGTAAGACCCAGAGGGGAAAAGTATCAACAAAAAGGACGATTTGAAAAAATGAGGGGTAAGTAAACATAATTATATCTTTTCTATCCTGTCCTAGCCTTCATGTCGATTTTCTTAGATGGCACAAAAATATGGAAACTTAACAGGTTTAGAATTATTGTCTACCAGCCGACTGTAACCATGATGAGCAGCATTTTCCTAGGACAGGGGGTTTCTAACTCCATTCTCTAGGAATCAGCCTGATTTTTTAAAGAGTTGGCTTTAGTGATTCTTGGAAAGCTGGGAGGGTAGAAGCTCTTGTGACCTCTTCTGGGAAGCTTGAGGCAGCCGCTGAAAAAGCTTGAGCCAGGACTATTGCTGAAAATGCCATAGACCAGAGTTTCCTGATCTGGTCACAACCCCCCCCCCCCCCCCCCCCCCCCCCACCAGGAAATTCTCTGAGCCTTGGATTTTCTTTATGTTCCTGAGGTATGTGGATGGATGAGAAAGTGAGCAGCAAAGTGACTGCTGGGGGAAAGTTTAGAGCTGTTTTTGTTTGGATGTCTTAGGTAGTGTTTAAAAATAAGCAAACTTGCAGCTAAAATGCACAAGGGCTTCTACCCTCCCAGCTTTCCAGTGAGGTTGCAAAACAGATCTCTTTTAGAGAACTTTAGGGGCAGCCTGGGCAAAGGGGGAATTTCCTGCTAGTTGCATAAGGTGTTTTTAGATTGGTTTTTAATGTTTTAATGTCGGTTTCAATGTTTGTTTTACCAAATTGATGTTGCACTGCTGATTTTGTTAGTTTTATACTGCTCTTGTGAATCTCTTTGGCCAAAGACAGCTACGGTTAGTGTCACTTACTAATTAGAATCTAACTGCTGGGGACTTTAGCTTTGAAGCTGGACCTACGATATTGGAATATTAATCACTAGAGGCAAATAGGCAGGAAAAGTTAAACTATCTAGGAAAGGTTACTAGTATTTATATTTCCAAGCATTTAACTAGGCACTTACCTGTCCACACTAAGGAGAAAATGTAATAGATGTCAAGCAAAACAAGAGGTATAAAACAGGTGCTTACAACAGCATGATCTCGTGGCAATATGAAGCCAGTTTTTAAATTTGATTAACATATCAAAATTATAATTAAAATAATTTATTCATCATGGCTGTGTTGATATAACTTAACATATTAGAAAAATTTCTCGAAACCTCTTCGTATTTGTACAGGTCTTATGAATATCAGATCAGCAGGAAATATCAGAATTTGTGAATTCAATCTGCATTAACGCTACAAATAGGTTTACATATAATGTCACATCAGTACCCAACTTTTGTGAAGAAAACAATTCTCAGCATATACATGCCATACTTACAATCTTGGATTTGAAGATATCCAATAGTCCTGACACATGAGTATACTGGCTGGGCACTTTGCGAAGATGAACCATTTCAAAATCTGTTCTAACTCCAGGACCCTGACACTCTCCAACATACAATTTTCGCCATTTGTGCTGAATTTGCACAAATACTGGCACCTGGCTGAAAATATATACAATATTTAAAGGTAGTAGGTAATCTGAAACCCTGGAAAGCTAAAGCCACTCAGAGCAGACAATACTGATCAATATGCACATGAGTTTCATAACATAACATGCTATCTTAACAACATGATTTCCTACACCATCCAAAATTTCTATCAGAAAAGAATGCTTAAATTTTAGTCACATATGTCGTCCAACTAATTTGGTGCACCCGTCAGGATTTAGGCTTATCTTTCTTGAATGGTAGTACCAAAGTCATGTGCCAAAGCACATTTGGCTCTTAATAGCATATTATAAGCAGTGTATGACATGGAATGGGAGTCCACCATTGAGAGGGGAAAAAAGGAAGGAAAAAACCTTGCTGAACCTCTTCATGCCACGCTTTAAATTCTGGCTAGGATTGTTTTGCAGATTCCAAATGTGCTTAACAACTTATATTGGGAAAAAAAGTTTGCCGATTACAGCCTATTACACTTGGTTAAAAGTCAGTAGCTTGGATCCAAAGGTGTATGGGGGCACTTCTGTTCACACAAAGTGGCAAAGGGAGACTTTCTGCAAATTTCCATTTTCATTGCAGCCCCAAGCACTCCCTTACTTGCTTCTGCTCAGCATTTCCCAGTGCTCAAATGTTTTTTCACAAGGCTGCAAAAGGAAGCAAGCAACACCAAAGCCCTATTTCACACATCATTCACAGTAGCTGGCATCCAAGTCATTGTCTTCCAAGCTAATAGATTGATTCTGGGGGGAAATGTCTGAATTCTTCTACATCATAACTGCAATACTGGAGCGAGGCGCCATTGATGAATATGAAACTGAATTCAGCAATCCAATAATACTATCCTTTGTTTAGCTATGTAGTCTAAATACAACAGAAACATAATGCGGGTAACAAAACCAGTTTGTTTCTTTGACTAAGTGTGCTTTTCAGAATTTGTCTTGAAGTTATTTCAGATTTAAATCATGAGAATCTATACCCACCACTACCATTAGCTGAACAATATTTTCTCTCACTAGGAAAAATGTTTTACAATACAACACACTATTAACATTAATAACTGTAGTATTTAACTTACCACCCTGTATTCCCCAATGCAATAGAAACTGAACTTAGGAGGAGGTTACATTTAGATTCACTGAGAACCGCGTCATTATTTGCTGATGGTGCAATGACCACAAATTCACGCAAGCCGTACCTAGCAGAGAAGCAGTAAGTGTGAATTATAGATTTTTAAACTTAATACATCCAGAACACGTCTTTATCATTGGTTATGATATCTTGAGAAATGAAAAGTCTCAAGTTACTGAGTAAAATTACACTTAAAAAAATTACACTAAACAAAATTACACTAAACAGAGCCCCTTGGGGATTGGGCGGTCTATAAATTTAAATAAATAAATAAATAAATAAATAAATAAATAAATAAATAAATAAATAAATAAATAAATAAATAAATTAGAGAGAGAGAGAGAGAGAGAGAGAGAGAGAGAGAGAGAGAGAGAGAGAGAGAGAGAGAGAGAGAGAGAGAGAGAGAGAGAGAGAGAGAGAGAGTTAGAGAGTTGACTGCAAACTAGTCTGAAGTTACTGTTCCTGGATGCTATCCTACCAACTGCATGCGCGTTGTGCTGGCAGTTAAAAATCTTCTCAGTGTTTCTATTCCCCCAGCAACTTCATTTGACCCTCCAAACAGAAGGTGCTAGAGGTTACAAGACCACATAGACCAAAATCCATGCAGGGGATGGCTAGTTGTAAATTCCTGCCGCTGCTGCCAACATGGCAGTGTGCCAATTTCCATGATGTTTAGCTTTCACATAACTTCTAGTATCAACTCTGAGAAGTGAAGTTAAAAAGGGTTACAGGAGAAAGGGAATATCAGAAAACCTATGTATCATTATCTTAATATTCAAGTATTATTGTATCATAACCATCTTAAACAAACTGGGTGTTCTGAGAGTCAGTCACTCAATGTCACAAAATTATATATGCTGTAATTTTAACCCAGCTACTGAAAACAACACAAAACATTTCAATGTAATATACTTACCATCTCACTAGACAATGTGCTCTGGGAGGAAAATCATTGTTCATACACAGTAGATCTTGCATAGCAACTGGAAGAGCATCTGTGAAACCATTCACAAGGATACAAACATCAGGTGTCTAAATTTACAGTGAGGAGAAAAATGTTACCTGTAAACTTAGTATAGTGTCTAACAGAAACTAACAAAAAAAATAAAGACACTCTTTTGCAATCATGTATTAGACTGTGATTGCCAAAGTATCACTAATATTGATGGTATTTCCTTTTTTTATATTCTTGTTCCCAGCATGCCAAGAGTGCAATCTGATACCAACCAACCATGCCCTCAGAAGCGAGCAAAGAATTCTACAAAGAATGCAGACAAAGGCCTCAAGAGTGTGGCCTGAAAGAACTCTCCCCTCCTCTTTTCTTTTTTATCATCCAGCCTCATGAAATTTTAGAGAACTTGAAAGTTTGTATGCTGTGCTATATTATTTTGGATTTTTATATGGAACAACGTGGATACCTACTTTCATTGTCTACAAAAAATATAGTCTCCAATGGAGTCATAATACTGTCAAATATTAGTAATTAATATAATGTCCTAACACATAACTTTCAGGCAATAACTTACGTGTTTTCTACCCAATATATTTTTTTACCCCGATTAATTTCCTACCTTCTAATAGCTCCTCTTTGGAATCCTTTTCACTGGATTCTTGCACAAGATAATGATGTGTCACAGAGAACCGGAAATCAGCAAAAGAGATTTCATCTGATTTTTCCTCCCATGCTTCTGTGGTATACACACCCTGAATAAAACGAAAACACACATTTTAAGTATATGTTAATTGCAATACAGTATTGTTGTATACTTCACATGAATACAATTCTGCTATTACTATGAGAAAGTTTTTAACAAAACATTTTTTTGTAAAGGAGCTGTCATTTCAAAGAAGAATAATATCTTTCTAGAACTTTAATATTTATTAAAAACATTAGTCACCTTTCTCTCTTAAAAAATTTTAGGCAGCTTATGATTTAAATAAAAATTATTAAAAACATAATAAAAACAACAATTATAAAACACATAAAGTTACAGTTTAAAAACTTTGATTGGAATTGCCAATAATAGAAGTAAAATCAATCAAAATGCAGTTCTAAATAAAACTGTCTTCAACTGCCCCCTGAATGTTGCCAATGAGGGAGCCAGGCACATCTCCTTGGGCAAGTTTTCCATATCTGCGGGGCTACCACAGAAAAGGCCCTCTCTCTTGTGTACCCATCAAACAAGCAACTTTAATTAGAGGGACAGTCAGGAGGGCATCTCCCCATCAGCTTAATTCCTGGTCAGGAACAAATGGGAGAAGACAGTCTGTCAGATACCCTAGATTGGGCTCAAAAACAGATCAGTGGCCAGTGTAACTGCTGCAGTATCAGGGATGTATGCTCCTGATAGGTGGCCCTGACAAGCAGTCTAGCTGCAACATTCTGCACTAGCTGCAGCTTCCAAACACTCTTCAAGGGTGGCCTCAAGTAAAGTACATTGAAACAGTCCAGTTTGGATGTAAGAAAGGTGTGGGTCACTGCGGAGGGATCTAATTGACCTAGGAACAGATGCAACTGAGGTACCAGCTAAAGTTGCGTAAACACACTCTGAGTCATAGCAACCACCAGCTTTTTCCAACGTGATCACTTTGTCAAACAGCACTATGAAGTTGTGAACCTACCATTCAAGACAGAGGACATCTGAAGTCCTTGGTCTAGTCACTACTCAACCAGAGAACCTTTGCCTTATCAGCTCATTGTTTCCATCCTATGGATCCAAATTAGTACCTTTTTACATTTAAACATTTCCCTGAATACTCACTTTGCTTTTTCTGCACACGGTTAAAGACGGCAAGTAATCTGTGTCGATCTCTGAATAATCTGAATGCAGGTACTCTCACCTTTTCTAAAAGTCTGCCTGAAGAAATGCCAATAAGCTTCCAGTCATTTAAAACTTCTTCAACTCTTGAAATAAATCTAATGAAAAGGCAAGTTTTAAAATTATTGTGAAACAATAATGATAGCAAATCAGTTTTCTAAAAATACAGACAAGAACTGAAGTCTTCTATATCAACTACAATTATGATACCAACGGTTAGAATTCAGGTCTGGAAACTACAAATATACACATATTACATGTGTATTTTAAATTACCTGCCAGAACAAGTTAAAAACTGATGGTAAAATTCACACCTAAAATATACCTTCGTAGCACCACTAAATGGACTAGAACATGAACAAAACAGGATATCTCACATCCTTTCTTCCATAAGATTATATGCAGGTGTGTAATGCCATTAAATTGCTTCCAAATTACAGCAACCATATGAATTAATGTCCTCCAAAATGTCCTATCATTAACAGCCTTGCTCAGATCTCGCCAACTGAGGTCCGTGGCTTCCTTGATTGAATCAATCCATCTCATCTTCAGTCTTTGTCTTCTTGTTGCCTTCAACTTTTCCTAACATTATCTTTTCCAGTGAGTCTGTTCTTCTCATAACACTGGGTAGGGTTTTTTGCAGTTGTCACAGATGACCTCTGGCAACCATGTAGGTTTTTCAAAGCAAGAGATATTCAGGGGTGGTTTGCCATTGACTGCCTGCAATTTTATTTAAATACTTTGGACAAAACAGCAAACTGCTGGTCAAAGCTTGTTTCTAGCTTGAAATGTACACACAACTTTACTTCTTGATAACTCACTTAACAAAATGCAAGTAAGAATGAGTAAGACTGGGCTGCTTGATATGAATTCTCATTTTATGACTCAACTTTTCATACTTCTTGATTAATTTTAAAACTTGCAGCCAAACTTGACAAACACCTAGAGCAACAACACAAAAATCTTGGCAGCAATGTTGTGATTGTATCGCAAGAATTATAGAGAAATGTAAGCACTTAGAACCTGGATATTTTAAAAACTATAGTGATTCTTCAGAAAGAAAGCCTTATCATACAAGCTCTTTAGCCCCTAACAGATTTGTGCTATTGGATCTTGTTCCAGTTAACGGTACTTTCTAATAACTGCAAAACTGGAAAAGTATTATTTAAAAATCAATAAAAAGATCGTATACATAAAATAAGGTGCTTGATGAAAGTGGACTGCTGTTACCTAAGTTTATGAACCTGAGGGAACTGACATTTATTTGATCTGATAATCTTAGGATTCACCTACTTATCAATATCAAATTACAAGTTCTCTCAGACTAGAAAGAATCCCTTCCAGACAGAAGTTACCCCATGTCCACATGTTAGCAAACTATGCAGCAAAAACCTTTCAGCCCAAATGTATAACCAAAATCTATTTTAGATCTTTAAAAATAGCTCAGGACCCAGAACTGGGTCAAACTACAAGCTAAGATGGGTAGCGTAAATAGCATCATGTTATTTGTTTTTTTTAAAGACGCTGTCTTTTGAGAAAAGACATATGAAAATATATGACAGAATAAGAGAGAGAGAATCAGGAAGAGGTGAAATGCACAGCAGTCAGAGTATTTCACTAAGACCTGGGAGACCGACGTTCAGATTCCCACATATGCAGTTTTAGGGATCAGGCCATGGCTCAGTGATAGAGCACTTTTGAACACAAAAGATCCCAGGTTCAAAGCTTCATGCTGCTAGTTAAAAAGATCATGAATATATGTTCAAGAATTCTGCCTGAGAACCTCGAAAACCTATGCTAGTCTGAATACTTAACAATGACCTCACAGACCAATTGTCTGCCTCAACATCACTTTCACATGGGGACAGCCTTCGGCTACTCCCTCTCTCTCAGCCTAAACCACCACATAAGAAAAATGTTTGAGTCCAGTGGCACATTTAAGGCCACCAAAGTTTTATTTTTGGTATAAGCTTTGTTAGATATCACATGAGCGTTTTTGCTAGAATAACATGAGTAAATGCTAAATTAGAACAAAAAGGGGAAGAAAAGGTAAAACAAGAGTCAGTGTAACACATCACTGTTTTATTTTGGCTGTTCTTAATAAAAGGTATTGCACATATTTTGTTTCTAGCTTTAGTAATGTGGTTAAAGTTTAACATCTGGCAGACAGAAATTTAAATTCTCACACACCCGCTTTAACAAGTGGGGCCAAAGGAAAAGCATATACGTGGTTCTGAACTTCTCAAAGGAAGTAATCGTACCAGATAAATAAAAAAGAAAGATATACATGCTAAAATATTTCAAATGAACTTTGCATTGTGGATGAAGGTGAGTCCCTGGAAAAGTGGAAGATGAGTCGCAAGAGGACCAGAAAGGCGCAGCACAGACAGAAATATGTGGTAAAAGGGAAGAAAAATACAATGTACGAAGGCGAGCTGGTCGGTTTTATAGAGGAAAGAAGCTGAAAAGAGAAGCAGAGCTATGGGAAGGGCGAATACCTACCTCTCCCACTCGGAGGCGGTGGTGAAGTCCGTGATTTCAAACACCTCGGACTCAGGCTAACAGAAAAAGGATACCAACAGTTAGAATCCAGGTCTGAAAACTGCAAATCTACACATATTACACAGAAGGTGGTGTTTAGATGCCAAACATCACCTTGTGTGCAATAGGTGTATATCTGCAGTGTATTTTTGCAATATGTATATGTGTGAAAGTATTTTTGCAATATGTGTACATTTGCAGTGTATTTTTGCAATATGTGTATGTTTGCAGTGTATATATGCATGTGTAGGAAGAAGGAGAGAATCAATGGCCGGTAGGAACTGGACGAGGCACCGCGCTCTTCTACCTAGCCAGCGGTACGAAAGGCCGGAGAGGGAGCTCGAAAAGTATACCTACCTCGCTGTCGGCCGCCATCTTGAGCCGCCACTGGGCAGGAAGGCTGCACTTCTTGGTGAAAAGGATTGTGGTAAAGAGGGACGCGGAAGGGGACCAGGCGTGCGCGTGCCTGGACGGGAGACTGCTGTGCGCGCGCCAGCGTCTCCTTTCCCCCTTGCCTGGCTCTTGCTGCAGTAGCTCGGGCAGTTCTTAAAACTGGGCGTTGTGAGGAGTTTAGTTTCCGGGATGCGGCATGAGGGAAAAAAACTCTGAATGTTTGTTTATTAGATTTATAGCCCATAGGTTCTTTCCCAAAGGTTGCAGTGCAGGCTATTCTTCTGCGAATGTTTCCTCCGCATTTATAGCTTTGGGCGGCGACGGAGGTGCGGCAGAGGAATGACTTTGGGGTGGGAGATTGGACTAGAAATTCTCCCGTCATTAATCCCCCACTCCCCATCTCGGTTCCTGTGGGGCCGAAGCGTTCCAATCAGCTCCTAGAGGCGTTCCTCTAAAGATGCCAGCTATAGATCCAGGCGAAACGTTAGGAGCAGAAACTACCAGACCATGTCCACACATCCCAGAAAACCTGCATCAACTAGTTCACTTCATCCAGAAAAGACTTCGACAGTACTTTGCAGTTGGATCCAGATGGTGTTAAATGGATTCATACGATTTTTACATTGGAATGAAATGCACAAACATGGCTGCAAATCACAGATGCTCATGGATCTTCATGATTTTTGCATCAGGTCACCCCAAAATCAGATCACATGTCATGTCCCTTGGCACAAATCTGAACACAAAGATCATGCATCCGCCCCTTCTTAAAATAGGAGCCACCCCCAGCCCTTGGGCCACCCAGCAAGCTTGCATCACAGCCCACTGGCTGGGAACATTTGCAAGTCATGAATGCTACTGGGGAACTTGGCAAGGAGGTTTGTGAAAATGTCGCAGTGGTTGCAGGCTGCCCGCAGGCTGTAGAATTGGTGACAATTTCAGAAGCATAGGGGATCTTCGTCTGGGTTGGTCAGGGTCACATGGGTACAGTTCACAGCACCTATGACTGGGGAATCCTGCTACAGCCTTGAACCCTGCTCACACTCAGGAATGCTCCCCATCTAGGGAAGTGGATGTGGCCATGGACTGTCACCAACAGCCCATTGAGGAACCAATGGAGCCAACAGTATGCAGATGACTGCAAAATCCATGAGATTCCCGATGATGGCCTGGAAAGAGCCTGTGGCCAATAGCAAAGGTTTAGGGGGATCCTCTGCAGCAGGGTTATGGGCCTGAGTTTGGTCGCCTGAGCATTGAAACAGGGGCTAAGGATCGGCAGATGCTCCTGATGGCTGCCCTGTCCAGGCAAAATTGTCCAATGCAGTTATTGTCCGTCATTCCAAGGTTTCTGATCAGCTTGTGACACCACCATGTTCGCCACCTCTGCAGCTACCCCAGGGCTATCCAGCCAAACAAGGCCAGCAGGAGGTGGTGAATGTAGTTGTTGGGAGGATGAGCAAGCACTAGGTTGGTCATGATGGAACTTAGGTTGGAAGAGAAAGAGGTCATACAATGGACCCAGATGACACCTGTGGAACAATCTGAGCTTTCATAAGCCCCCTACCTATCTGGCATATCCTGGGGGGCTGCAGCTGTCCCTGCCTATATCCTCCCCGTTGTTTGCCTCCATGCTGCTTTCAGGAATGCCCTGGGAATGTGTGTGTGGGATGTTCCCATGGGAGTGTGGGAGGACCCCGCATGCCATTCCTCCAGAGGACAATGACAGAGAGGGAGAGGATGCTGTTGGATGAATGCCAGCAGGTGAACTGGACCATGGTCGAAAAACACCTGTTATTTGGGCTGGTGGTGGACAATGCTGCTGTAGCACACATGACAGATCACTGTGTCAGCACAATGATGTGGTGAAGACTGTTTTTGGCCACCAAACTGGTCTCTGCCCTCAAACATGAGTATCACAATAGCCACACTTGCATAAACATTGGAATTATTCTTTCTGCCTGGCATGAAAGCAATTTCGCACCCTCATGGGCAGTGGCATGGCCTTTGAAAGATCACTGCAGGAGGGACTGCCCTGTGACAATGCCCATATTTGGCCTCTCATCCCTGCAGCTGTCATTAACGGATGGGTCCTGAACGATAAGTACTGTTAGATGGGGAGGGGGGGCATCATCTCATTGCTACATCCCTAACATCCCCTCTTCCCTGCAGAGGCATGTGATCCCTCCTTTCAGAATAGATATAACAATTAATCAGAGAGCTCATAAAAGGCTTTATTTTCAAAAATTGTAAAGTTTACAGAAATTAAGTAAACAAAGAAAGAAGCCCATGTTCTGTTTAAAAAAAGTTAAGGACAATGTGAACAAAAAGAATTTGAGGAGCAGGTTAATAAAAAAATTAAGACAAACAATAAGCACCCTTCAAACTTATCATGAAAAACAGTGAGATAGCTGAACTGCTGGATGACAGTGTAAAAAGATGATTTAAGTGACTAGTAAAAATTCTAAATTGATATTCCTTATATTAGTGATACTTCTTATTTTTATGTATAGTGGGTATCATTCCCCTTAGTGTACATGTGCCATATGAGGGCCAGAAAACTCACAGAAAGTATACCTTGCTGAAGGCACACTTGCAGGCTGGGAGAGAAGGAGGGGGAAGTGGTCAGGGGAGAGGGACAGGAACCCAACACACTCTCCCCTGTGTCATAGGAAGCTCCAAAACCTGCAAACTACTATATTTTCCCCTTTCCCTTTGTAGCATTTCAGTACGTGCATGGATATTGCAAAGATCGTACTAGGATGCTGCCTCCCCACGGCCCAGCAACCACCTTTTCACCATTCCTATAAAGAATAAAAGTCCTTAAAGGACCAGAAAAAGGGGAAGGTAGATCTTCCATTTTGAATGTGATGCTTAGCTACACCTTTCACTGTATTGACTGCAGGTGGAGTGTCTCTGTGATACACCTCTGAAGATGCTAGCCACAGATGCAGGCGAAACGTTAGGAACAAGATCTACCAGACCACAGCCACACAGCCCGGAAAACCCACCACAACCTGTCCAATTAAATGTTTAATTCATCACCACCCTTCCTTTTGACCTTAGAGCCCTTGGAAGCCCACAACTTATGCTTGGAATGAGCCATTAACTTTGGGGGGGTAGCAGGGGTTCTGCATTTCTTGCAAGGAAAACTTCCTGTCTGGAAGGAGTCCTTGATAAATAGTTATCTGGCTTAGTGTAAGGAAGCATTATGTGTTATTGTGGTAGAACCTGTTGCATAAGGGAAGGTGCAAACAAGAAGAGTTGGTAGCAAATGTGTTCCTGAACAAGTGAAAGAGAGATTTTCCTGTGAAAATTGGAACAGTTATTGCATAGTTAGTGATGTAAATGAGCTGGTAAACCTATGCCTGAGCTATACCACTTCTAACAGAAGACAAGGTATCATACAAATAAATATTCTCTCATATAAAATAATTCCTTGCACATAGAAAATTAACATGACTTGGAGATAGATGAGCTCAACCCCGCTGTTTATAGCTCCAACCACAGTGTTATGTCTTCACAATAAGCCTCCAGACTCAGTAATCCAACGTTTATTAAAAGTACAACCAAGCACACTATAGCACTCTATCTCTAACAGCTGCATGCACTTCCCTTCGTTACATGTCCTTAAGTACTTATCTCTTAAAGGAACATACACACTATACCACACACAGGAAGTTGGGAATAAATTCTTCATGCAGTAGATTCTATTCCTGTGATTCTGTATTATCCCCCTCTAATTAATAACAAGTCCAGGAGATGAGGGAGAGAAATTTGAATCATAAAAGCAGCAGGGAAAGGTTTAAAACCCCTACAATTTCAATATGAATTAAACATGCACAAATTAACTTCTTGCAGTCTTCCAGGGGAAGTTGTCAAGGAACTGGGTCAAGAACTGTCCGCATCATAATCTAGTCTTAAATTAATGAAAAGTTTAATATAAACCCAGGTCTTCCTTACATCCCAATTCAGCCATGGATTTAGTGGCAAGCTTTAGCTACTATAGTTCAGCCTTGGGTTTTTCAAGAATAGGCATCTACTTTAGAGGATTATTGGCAGAAGACATAATACAAGCACTGTGCACTTTTAAATATCTCAAAGTGGGTCTCTAGAGAGACACCATATATATTTTCTAAATAAGTCACCCTAAGTGGAGTCATTTTCTGTAGCTCAGATTCTCAAAGAGTTGCAGAGCAGTTTGAGATACAAAGCTTCTGATTTGTTTTCCCAGCAAGCTGAACCTATTGGGCTGGTAATTCACCATACAAAATGCCCAGTGGAGAGTTGCCCTGGTGACAGCATGTAAACTAAACAGTCTGAATGGAGCTCTGGCCACTGAAAGGTTTTTTTTTTAAATCATAGATAACCAAAGGTTTAAAAGTTTAAACTGTAAGAATAGAGTGGACTCTGCAATCAAATTCAGAACAGTACTATGATGAGCTGAAATCCAGTAAATCTGGACAACTGTAACTTGTCTGTAAATGTGGATTTCTTGACTGCTTGGACTGATACTATTGGGAGAAGCAAATTCTTGGTAAGGTATAATCTAATTGGTATCCCGTGATGCTTGGATTTATGTATACAAAATAGATTAATGAGGAATGTGCTTTTTAAAATATAGATCTATATGTTGAGTTGAAAAATAAATAATGATAAAAACTATTACCTACAGGATCCATTTTGCCAGCCTGGATCTTCTAGGGTTGCCAACTGTAGGTTGGGAAATTCCAGGAGATTTGGGGGTAGAGGGGAGGGACCTCAGTAGAGTATAATGCCACAGAGACCACCCTCCAAATCAGCCATGTTTTTCAGGAGAACTGATCTGCATGGTCTGAAGAACTGTTGTAATCTGGGACATCTCCAGGCTTCACTTGGAGGTTGGCAACCCTATTCCTAGAATGTTATAAACTTCTCTAGAGTATAATAAAATTCACTGAAATCCTCCCCCTATGTTTCCTAATGTAACACCAAGAGTGCAATCCAAAGAGGGGAGGGAAGTGGAGCCTGGGAAGCCGCAAAGAGTTGCACAACACAGGTGCCCACTTCGCAAGTGTAAGGGGCAAATATGCCTATGGAAGGGCTACTATGCTGGTGGCAAACCCAGAAGCTGCTGTGCAAGCCGGCACCCCTCCACTGCAAGAGTTCTTCTCACCAGCATGGGTGGGAGCGGTTTGGGGGCACTCTGGGGGCAAAGCCAACTTTGCTCAGTTCCTAGTGCAGTAAGCTGCATACTGGGTCAACATTTGCATTGAACTATCCACTATTACCCCAAGGTCCTTTTATTGGTCTGCTGCTGCCAGTTCTGATCTCCCCAGCATATATAAGTAAAGATTATTCGCCCCAATATGCATCATTGTTAAATAAAAAAACACTGTAGCTACTACCATAAAATAGACTTCTGAGAGTATCAACATTCAGAAAGATCCCAGGATTACAAATGAGAGAGTTAAACCCCATATAGTATGTTTTATTTTGTAATTCAGTGTTGTTGCACTATTGCATATGTGTATTATGCTATCCTTATTGCACTGTTTCTAATTGTGTGATCTGCTTTCAGTCTCTGAGAAAAAGGTAGGTTATAAATGAAGACAGCAGAACAAATAGGATCCAAGTTTCCTAACTGCCAACATACCAGCTGGGAAAGGGACTCTAGACTTTAGAGATATGATCCTCCCCTCATCACAATGACATTCATTCACATCTCTTCTAATATATATATAAAAATACATATGTGAGAAATTACACTACAGTAGCCTGTGATTTGTAGCCTCTCTTCATACAATGGAAAGGCATGTGGTATTAGTTCTGCTAGTGAAAGGGGAGTGTACTCCCCTCTGCATAGCCATAGTAATTAATACGTTCTTTGTGTGGCCGATCACTATGTGTAGCAAAAATATCTGGCATCTACACTAAGTGATGGTGAGTCTCCACATGTCATTGATACAATTAACACGGGCAGATGACTTCAGCTACTTTGGTGAGTATAAAGCTTTTTAAAAAACCTGATTGCCCTTGCATTTAGATTTGTTAAAGTATTTATTTTAAAGTTCCTCTTTATCTTAAGAGATGTGTTGTAAACAAAAAGAGGTACACACTCTTTTCATCAGGAAAAGGTCATGCAATACCTTTTGATTAGCACCACCCAAAATCATAGAACAATATGCAGGCTTTGTTTTTCAGTTTGCACAACTTGCTGCTTGCAATTTTTGAGTGTTTTCCACTGAAGAAATACTGCAGAGGTAACTGCCACCTGCCCAAAGTCTTCTTTTCACAGACATAGCAGGGAAAAGTAAGGAATGTGGCACCAGAGCTCAGGGGTAGTAGTATCCTTCCTATGTACATGTTCAGTTAATGGCATGTTCAGTTAAAGCAGTGTGGTTACCAGGGCTAGGAAATTCCAGTTCGGTGTTTTACAGCAGAATTGTGCTCTTTTAAAGACAAACTGATTTACTGAGACATAAACGTTGATGGAGAGATTAAAGGGTATGTAGAGATTAAAGGGTATGAAATGTAGAGATTAAAGGGTATGAAATGTATGGCATTTCTGTGTAAAACTCAAAAGAACACCAGATCAGAACCGTGATCAAAACAGCTGTAATTGGTGATAACACAGTTATCTTATGCAAGTTAGCACCTGAAGTGGCTAAGAGAGGTGTCACAACTGCCTAAACTCTGGTTAATGCAGTTAATTTAGTTTTGAAATCCTGACTTCCTGGCACTGTGAAGAATCTCTGCTTGTCAGGACAGATAGTACTTAGCCAATATGATCAATAAATCCCCACAGGTGAAGAGTTTGGATTTTCTCAAAGGATTTGCAAACTCCTTCCTCTACCCACAACAGGCACCTTGTGAGGTAGGTGGGCCTGAAAGAGTTCTGAGAGAACTGTGACCAGCCCAAGGTCACCCAGCAGGCTTCATGTGGAAGAGTGGGGAATCAAACCCAGTTCTCCAGATCAGAGTCCAGCACTCATGTGGAGGAGTGGCAAATCAAACCCGTTCTCCAGATCAGAGTCCGCCGCTCTTAACCACTACATACCTTGATAAGGCTGCCAATTGCCAGGTAGGTCCTGGAGTTCTCCTGGAATTACAATCAATTTCCATACGCCAGAGATCAGTTCCCTGGAGGAAATGGCACCGTTGGAAGCTGGACTCTGGCATCAAATCCCGGGTAAGCTATTTCAGCAAACTCTGCCCTCCCTGGGCACTGCCCCCGTATCTCCAGGAGTTTCTCAAGCCAGAGTTGGCAGCCCTATCTTGGTATTTATAAATGTGCTGGGACTCTGCAGTGTATTGTAACACACATTCCCCAATCTCTCAATTTGAATTCCACTCCAGATAGTCAAGATGTGCTTTGTTTTTTTCTGTAGACCTATATGGATATAACTATTTACATTTTCAGTTTATTAGAACTTTTATTGCCTAGTGTTGAAACATCAGCTTTGTTAACATGAAGCAAATGTACCACCTTTTTTTTTAAACTTTGGTTATCGCTCTGGCCTTTAATTAAACTCAGCAGCAAATGGCCCCTTTTTTAAAAAAGCTCTACTTGTTTCCAAGTTTTCATCTTCAATGCACATTTGTTTTACTTTATAGGTTTGTTATTTTCCTAGAAATAGAACTAGTCAAAACTTTGCATTGTGATTTGATCTCGACTTTGAAACTTTGTGCTCGCCTTTGTGCTAGCCATCTGCCAGGTAGTCAATAACCAGTACACAGATGGCTGTATTCTGTCACGTATTGTGCATTTGTGCTTTAACAATAGTCTGCAACTTGGATGGTTTAAACTTACATCTTAGATATTATTATTCAAAGAATGTTCATGCATACTAGTAGACTGTTTTCGGCCTAACATATGGTCAAGAACAAATGCTATTTTACTTAGAAATGAAGATACGGTGTGTTAGATGTCTGGCTGCCACATGTTCGTAGTTGAACAAAAAACACTGGTGAACAATTGTCTTCTCTGGTTTTGTGTCTTATATTTTTCCCTAGCAATTTTCTCATGGAGGGATCATGGTCAGAACCCGTTCTTCAAGGGCCTCTCATGAGGTAAGGAGACCTTAATGCGATAAAAGCACAGAATGAAAAAAAGTTTCAACTGTGAAGTTGTTGCTTTGATTTCAAAACAGATCAGTTTTTACACATATGCATACACTTAATGACGATCAAGGCATACAGTAAACCATATATTTTACAGGACAACTTCATCACAAGTGGGTAAAGGTATGTCTTTTACAGTGCAATCCTAAGGCGAGGGCAAATTGGATCAGAAGCTAAATAGCTGCTACACTGGTGTATCTTAGCTTCTCATTGGCCCTGTGCCACAACTGGCCACAGGTGTGACAACTTCACAGTGTACCACTAGTACAAACCACTGGGCTGTCAGGGGAAGGGACGGACCCAGAGGCATGGCATGAGACAGCTCCCTAAGCTGTCCCATCTCAGGAACACGCCCCCCCCCAAAAAAAACCTGGTAGAAAGTCATGGTAACAAAACCCACAGTGTAGTGCATAGGGTGTCATGCAGTGGAACAGACCAAGCAATCCCAACAGCCATGGCCCAGTCCACAAGGGCTGGTGGAGCACACAACATTGTCTATAGCCACAGCCAATCACTACAGCCCAGCTAATCACAGTAGTGACTAACCATCAACCAGTCACAGACACCTCATACAAACCCCAGTCCTCATATCATACTAGGGAACATAGCACAGGATTCTGTCTCCCACCCAGCCCCTGAAGTGTCCTGACCCACCCAGTCTTCCATCTAGGAAGTCCACCCTGACTACAGGCATGCCATGTTCGCAACAACATGCCCTGTCTTCTCATAGACCCTGGATGCAGCTCATGACACCAGAATCAAACCAGTCAAAGAAGGTTGGGCACACCTATGACATGGACCCCCTGCACTATGTTATCTCCAATGAAGCCTGGATTGTTGTACACCTGTGTCCCTATTTGTAGTATGTGTGTAGACATGTTTCTTGTCCCTCTCTGGGCCACCTTCTCTGACCCCTTCCACAACCACCTCCTAGGGCAGTGGTGGCGAACCTTTGGCACTCCAGATGTTATGGACTACAATGGAAGGGGCTGATGGGAATTGTAGTCCATAACATCTGGAGTGCCAAAGGTTCACCACCACGGTCCTAGGGTTTCCTTGAACGGAGTCTGGAGTCTGGAGGGGGAAGGGCAGTGCAGCTTGGGTGGAGGCTTGCCCTCAGTTGGGCTGGGGAAAATAGTCATCATGCCTTGATAGAGCCAACACACAATAAACTTTAACACAAATACTCCAACAGCAACCAAGCTCAACAAAGTCCAAGTCTGTAAAGAAGGAAGACATGCCTCAAGGAACAACTGGCACAGTAGCTATGGCTACTTAACCTATGGCTACTCGTGGACAGGGCACCTAGCAGTGCCCTGGGCAATCTGATAGCATATCCATGGTCCTGGAAGGCTGGAGTAGATGCCCCTATCTATCTATCTATCCATCTATCCATCTATCCATCTATCCATCTATCCATCTATCCATCTATCCATCCATCCATCCATCCATCCATCCATCCATCCATCCATCCATCCATCCATCCATCCATCCATCCATCCATCCATCTGTCCGTCCTTCCGTCCGTCCGTCCGTCCGTCCGTCCGTCCGTCCCTCCGTCCGTCCGTCCGTCAAATCCGTCGTCGTCCGTCGTCAATCCGTCGTCCGTCCGTCCGTCCGTCCGTCCGTCCGTCGCGTCAAATTAAATTCCGTCCGTCCGTCCGTCGTCTATCGTCTGTCTGTCTGTCTGTCTGTCTATCTAGTCTGTCCTAGTCTGATCTGTTGTTTGGTTTTCTATGCCCTATCCCGAGAGGAATCTGGAAGTTATTGTACAACAGAAGATTCAACAAAGAAATTATAATAACATAAGCACTATCCATTCAGTGAACTACTAAAACCCTTTAAAAACAGCGGTTATTACAGTAGATTAAAATAGAGTAAAGTAAAGCCGCCCAGCGGAACCCAAATTTAAAAGCTCCCCAAAAGGGGAAACGGCGGGCCCCATCAACAAAGAGGGACCCCGATATAAACAAGGCAGGAGCAAAAGGGGGGCACCACTCAGTGGCTGGCCGCTCCAAAGGCCCAGTGGAACAACTCAGTCTTACAGGCCCTGCGGAACTCACCCAAATCCCGCAGGGCCTGGACAGCTGGAGGAAGAGTGTTCCACCAGGCTGGGGCCAGAGCCGTAAAGGCCCTGGCCCGTGTGGAGGCCCGCCGCATCATTGAGGGGCCGGGGATCACCAGCAAATTGGCCTCTGTTGAGCGTAGAGGCCAAGTAGGGATGTATGGGGTAATGCGGTCCCGGAGGTACGAGGGTCCCAGGCCGCGTAAGGCCTTAAAAGTCAACACCCACACCTTGAAGATGATTTGGAATTCAACTGGAAGCCAATGCAGCCGGCGCAGCACAGGCTGGATGTGATCTCGAAAGGCGCCCCCTGTAAGCAGACCATTGGGGTGCCAATGGATCAGCTGCCATATAGCAAGACTGCACAAGCCATCAGGAGGCTGCAAAGTGCTGCTCCATGTTGCACAACAGCACTTGGATGCAGCTACCTCCCTTTCCTGGTGCTGCTGCCCAGTTGCCACTCATCCTGGCCTTCATCTAGTTCAGGGTTACAGGGATAGCCATCAGCGTCATAACTGTGGACGGGGAGGGGAATAGGGAGAAAAGCTACAGCATTGTTGTTACTGTGGGATGCAGTTAGTCAGCCAGTGGCCCCAGTGCTGATGCTCCCTGCCACCTGACCTGTTGGTCAGCATGGGCTGGACCATCCCAGATCCTCCTCTCCAGAGCCAGCAGTTGGACTACTCACTCTCAACAGGGCACACTGAGGGACACGTTGTTTTGCTCTTCATTGTTCCCCACAGCTCTGTCACCTTGTAATGGCCTCAGATTTCAAGACCCGCTGTGTAAGCTGTGTTCGTAATATTCCGGACCTTGGGCATTGGAGGCTTCAGCTTCGAGGTCTTACAGCAGGGGTTACTATTCAAATTATTTCTCTGTAGCATTTTTCTAGACATATTCATTTCAAACTCCACTTCCTTTCTTCCTACAGCATCTGGCTGCCTTCTCCCCACCAAATGTTTTCCTCAGGACCTGTAGAGAAAGGTCTCTTCTAGAACTACAGTGTTTTAAAAGTGTTGTCTCCTAAAAAGAAAAATCCAGTTGAATCCAGTGTTTTAAAAAGTGTTGTCTCCTAAAAAGAAAAATCCAGTTGAAATATGAATGGTTTAGTTCATTTATTGTATTAAATGTTGCATGTGCCAGAAAGGGCAAGAATATTTTATTGCTATGCTAACTGACAGAGAAACCTGGCCTTGCTTGTATTTTGAAGCATTGTAAAATGAAGTCCAGTTGAACTTCATCAAGGATTATCTTTTGCCAACCTAATTTTGTAAGTTTTTGTTAAGGGTAAAACATACAGAATGAAAGCAACTGAAGAGCTGAGGTAAGTGCTTTCTTTTGCATAACAATGAACAGTAGGTATGAAATGTGTCCACACACACCAGTGCTAGAGACCTATGTGATAGCACATAATGTCAAGGTTATGAGGAACCATTAAATTAGTTCCATAAGTCAAAAGGGTTATTACAGTTGTTTCTCTTAAATAATATCTGCTCCTGCTCCCCGCCATACTGCATCACAAATTGATTACGCATTTGTGATAGGATTTAGGGAATAAATTGTTCAAAGAATGTAATACTTTCCCCTGAAAGAATAATTTTCCCTTAAGCCCCCTGCATGATATTGAATATGTTATGAAGTCTGTTGGCAGTCATATTCCCATGTTTGAAATTTATTTCTCAGGCATATAGAAGCCTGATTCAGATTGGGACCATGGGAAGAAAGGACTTAAGCCCTTCCCCTTCTCACAGTTTTTTCCGGAAAACCAATATTTGCCCCACTGGCAAAACCTACATGTACTGATGACTTACACATGAGTATCCCCAATAGCAGAGCTCTGGGCCATCTCACATCAGAAAAATGGTGCATTCCCTTCTCTTTGCCTCATAGTTCCAATGTGAATCAGGCCTCCAAACACTTGAGAACTTCCAAAACACATTTGTTGACATAATCCAGAATAGACAGAAGGGGTTTAGTATATGAGCCCTCAGTAGTCCTTTGGAAGCCAGTCAGAATTTTTCCTCTCACACATTTTTTACATTAAAAGGTAGTAAGTGTGTCTAAATACAGAATGATGTGTGCTTCCAATACTAACTACATTAATACCTGTTTAAATGGTTAAAACTGAAATTTAGCACTTGTTTGATCAAGAAGTATCTATGCTTAAACCTCACTTCTTTCCTTAAAATGTAAATAATGATGATTACTATTTATTTTATGAAGTTTCTTGCTAAACCTTTATCAATTACATTTTATCCTATCAGGATGATGTAACTTCCTCTTCTTGAAGACAAGCTCAACCAAAAGAGTTATGGTCATTCAAATATTCTGAAATCTCTTTTTTTCTCCTGCAAGCCATGTTTGACCTCCAGCTTGTTAATCTTAAACTCAGAGCCCTGTGCAGTCAGAGGATCAGATTCCCATTAGTATATCAGATAGTTTTTCTCTAACCAAAAATTAACACTCTTTCACCCTGGATAACTATTGCACTTCTGTTGGATGCTTCAAAACCCCAGAAATGGAAGTACCATTGTAAACCAACAATATAAAACAGCAGATATAAAAATAGAGCCAACAGAAAACATGTCAGATATTGGTAACTATTGAGGATGTTGGTGCTGTAAGTCAAGACTGTGGTTTTGATTGTCCTCATATGTACTCCTGCCTAAGTGAAATGGTACTCTTGGGAGGACTGTGAATGTGAAGTGCCCTGGGAAATTGCAATACAAAAACTGAGGAAAAGAATTCATAATCAGGAATGGCCCTAAAATACGTCTAAACAAACAAACAAAAAAAGAATCCTCACAAATGAAACTAGAGTACAATATCAATGTAAAAATATTTCTGCTCTTGAATTTAGAAATACAAATTTAGATACAAACTGGTCAAACAAAGACACTGATCTTTTGTTAGTCAATACTGCTCCTAATGCTTTAATGGATTTGGAACAACCAGAAAGCAGTATTTGTAGAACTGTAGGCTTGAGAGCAGTGGAAAATGTTAGTGGCTCTGATGCTGCTGAGAGCAACATTGGTGAAATGGCTCCCATCATTCATATTACAGTATTAGATTATGAGCCACCTCAGAATCTCCAAGCTTCTAGATGTTCTGCACCAAGGAAGAACAATCCCTCTAGCATGCCATCTAACCTGGGCTTTAACATATTTTCTCACAAACAGAATGATGGGCATGAAGTCAAGAACAGAAGGACCCAATCTATTTTAAAAACTAAAACATGTACTCAGATGCCTCAAGATTTCATTATTCTGGACAAGATTTCTATTCAACATCAGACAAATAAAACGAAGAATCCAATTTTCCATGTCCAAGGAATTTCCTCAAAGTTTCAGAAGAGACAACCTCAGCAGATGAAATGCCATTTTTATCAAAGCAATCAGAAACTCCCAAAGCAACTGCTTCCTTGTATTTCCAAAAACTTTGTTAGCTTAGAACAAGCCATCACTCCTCTGTCTATCAGGCAAGCACAGTCTACCTTAGACTTCATGGATCTGAAATATAGTGACATGTTTAAAGAAATACATTCCAGTGACAAAGGCCCTGGTATTTATGAAATGTTTGGGACTCCAGTATACTCTCGTGAGCCTACTGGAAGTGAGAGCAGGCGTTGCAGGAATGTACATTCTGCTCCAGCTAGGAGACTTAGTACTATAAAGCACAAATCTGATCATCTCAGCAAGAAAAACAGCAGAGAAAGAAATACCCAGAGGACAACATATCCTAAACCACACAAAAATCCTCATGGCATTAAACAGAAGCAAAAGGATTTGGCGCCAAGAAAGGCATCTGAGTTGAAGGGTGCAAGTCAAGTGCAAGATGAAGACATAGTCACTACTAGCACAGTTAGGCAAATAAACATTTCACAGAATTCCACACCAGATGATGCTCACCAGCTTCCAGGTTCCACAAAGTTTACACAATCTGCTAAACCAAATGAAGTTGCCCCTAATTCAGACTTAGCAGCTATTGAAGAAGTCTCACTAGAAGACTCTTCAGACGTCGATGATGATTGTGTTCATCATATATTTGTTACCAGCATCCAAGAATTACTTTGGCCACAGGTTAAGGAAATTACAAAATATGCTCCTTTTTTAAGCAGTACAAGAGAAACAAATGAAAAACATATAAATAACAACAAATGCTTAAAGTATGGGAGAACTGAAGCCCCCAATTGCCCTGTGGATCAGAAAGCAAGTCAGAATTTGTGTAGTGGGGATAATCAAGGAAAACCCTGTACATTGTCTTTGGCCAAGGGAGTACCAAGCTTATCTGAACAAAATCTCCAGCAGGAAAATGTTAACAACCGGAAAATGTTACCAGAGGACTTATTTTGTTGCTTAGCAGCTGAACTGCTGTCTCTTGATGGTGCAGATGCCAGTGGTTCCAGAGCAGTTATGAAGAATGAAAATGGTGAAGAACAAAAGGGATGCACTGGGAATAAAGAAGCCACTGCAACAAATAATTTAAATAATAAGGTGAGTATTCATTAATCCCTTCTGGTCAACTATTGATTTGATAATGATAGTGCATCAGTGGAGGTTTAGCAGGGTTCACAGTGTCAGACTTGCAACTTGCTGTCCTGTCTCATGTATAAATTCACTTAGGGTAGTTCACTTTGTTACAGGCTCAGGTTCTCATTTACTGTTTGTTTTTGTTCTTTATCGCTAGGAAAAACAAAATGTGGCAGAAAGTGGACAACGATCATGTCGATATTATTTAAAAGTTAAAGTTATCTAAATATACATCATGTTAACTCAAAACAACTCAAAAACACAACTAAACAATGTCCTAGAACATTTATTCAGACAGTAACAAAATCAATTTCTGAAGTACTGTCTCAATTGGACATCAGATACTATACCAGCGGATCTCAACCTGTGGGTCGCGACCCCTTTGCGGGTCGAACAATCCTTTCACAGGG
Organism: Sphaerodactylus townsendi; assembly: GCF_021028975.2. NCBI lineage: Eukaryota > Metazoa > Chordata > Lepidosauria > Squamata > Sphaerodactylidae > Sphaerodactylus > Sphaerodactylus townsendi. Next base: position 51,315,708 of record NC_059426.1, read on the forward strand.
GTCGCCTAAGACCATCGGAAAACACATATTTCTGATGGTCTTAGGAACCAAGACATGGTTGGGGGTCACCACAACATGAGGAACTGTATTAAACGGTCTCGGCATTAGGAAGGTTGAGAACCACTGTTCTATACCATTCTGAAAATGGTGTTTAGAGCTTTCTTCCAGAAGGAACCAGTGTTGACTTTAGATGCAGATAAACTGATAATTAAGAGGAAAACAGAGAATAATGGGCATCCTTACTCTATCCCTCCATAATGAAAAATATTCTGAAATATGACCATCAACAAGCACTTGTGCAGAAGGCAAGAGGTAGATTAATCCTTTCCTTCAAACGCCCTCTGTGACGAATGCACTTATCCTGCATTCAGATTACAGGGTGGACCCGCCCCTTAAAGAGTTAAGCCCTGGCCAGCCCTGATTGGCCAGAGGAAAAAAAAGGCAGAGTCTTTATAAACTGTCAGCGCTAGAGCTGAGGGGTTCTTGCTTTTGAGTCTTTGGACTGTTTGGCTCTGTATGAGCTTTTGTGCCCTCAGGTATTTTTGAGACAGAGTGAGGTGAATCCACCAAGTTCTCTCACTGCTGTGTGGCTGTTGTTAGGAATAGCTGAGAAAGCTATTGTGTCACAAAAGCCCTGAGGTTTGGAGGCAAGTGTCCCACCCCTCCAGTGTTGTTTTTTTGTTTGTGCGGGGAAACCTCTAAAGTCTGTAGGTCTGTCCTCAAAGTGAACATCAAGCTTTTTTGGGAGGCTCCAAATCCCTGTGGCAGCTGAAGACAAATTTTGGGATTGTGGGAGAGGGAGGCTGTATGCCTGAATCCCACGGAGGCGAAAACTTCAAAGTGTTTTATTTTTTGTGTGAGGAGGAACAGCGGACTGACAGCTTTATTTTTAAAAGGGAGTGTGAAACCTCCACAGTACCATCTTTTGAGAAACATCTTTAAGGTAAAACTTTAAGTGAAGGGACACCTGTGAGTGTCCATCGAAATTAGCAGCTAACTTACGTGAAGTGCCTGGGTAAACCATGCAGCTTTAAGAAAACATTCATTGCCTGAAAACCGTTAAAGCTTAGAACAAACTCTCTTTAAAACCAGTATGCGGCTTACATCACTCCTCCAGTTTATCTGAGAAGCCTGTGTTAAAGCCAGCAAATAAATGTTTTAAGGTTTTGGTTCAACTTTAAACCGTGCCAGTCTTCATCATTTATTTTTCAGTCTGTGTGTCTGTGTGTTCCCCAGTCAGGGTAGTGTCCATTTGAAAATCAGATTGAGTGGGCTATATAGATAAATATTATTGGTGGCAGCGAAAAGCAGAAGATATAAGCGCCTTTCGTTACACCCTCCAAGATTAAAAAATTACCCAAGGTGGGTAATCAGTATGACCTTTCAGCATAGTTAAAGCCTTCTCTGCATCCATACGATAATTGCACAATCTTGATTTGAATTATTGATCATGCATCCATGAATCAAAACAGAATCATGGATCTTACTTATTTCTGTTCTTTATTAAGCAAGTTTAGTATGATTTAACATAGCTGTTAACAATCTTATTCAGTCTTTTGCAATTACAATGGTCAAAGTTCTTAAGTCTTGATTAAATAATGAGATTTATCTAAATGACTCAACCCTTGAAAAATCTTTGCCAACTATACAAATAACACCATTGTTGGGTTTATCTTTCAAGTGGAACATCTAATTAATAGTTACTATTAATGGACTGATTATTCAGTTCTTCTTTATCAAGTATATTGCATACAAAATGTTCTACAGACTTAGTATTATATGTTCTATGTGATGTATACAATTATCAAAGCAAGTCACAAAGGATTTTAGTTCTGTGTTATTTCACACTGAGTCTACATTGTATACTTCTCTACCATTTCTGACAGAATTGCTGTCCAACTGTCCTGGAGCTCAACAGGGAAAATAGATGTTTCAGTGCAGTAATATTTTCAGAAAGCAGCTTAACTAATGAAGATCCTATCATGTGGACCAAAGGTGAAATTCTTGGAAAAGGCGCCTACGGCACAGTAAGTTGCAGAGGGAGTACATATTTTATGGCATGTTCCTCTGCCACAACTACATTAATAGTATTTCTAGTTATTACACTTCTCAGAATGTTTTGATAAGTAGCAAGACACCTGGATTCAGAATGCCCGTTTTCCAGTCTCTCAGAGGCAGGTATAAAGTTTCCTTCATCCCGATGGGTGGCTGTAAAGGGGAAACCTGGTTGAAGTCTTAAACTCCCTGATACAATGTAAATATTTATGGCTGCAGTTAGTAAAATGCTTGTCACGAACGGGTGCATTTGCTTCCTCCCATTAATGGTGAATTATGAATTATCTCCATTGGCCTACATGCAAAAACAAGTGTTAAAACTAGTGGTTCCTGATCTTAATATTATAGTTAACCTGGAAAGCCAGGTTTGGTACGTATGTGATTACAACTTCACTTGTCCCAATAGAAAACAATAGGATCCAGGATTAGAAAAAACAACACATTTGGGCACCATTTCCAATAATTTTCCAAATTCAGCTCTGCGTTTTGGGAATCATGCAATTCTACCAGTGAAAGAGATAATGGACAAGAACAGAGGGCTTCCATTTGGGTAGGCAGGAGGTTCTAGGCTTATATTAGCCAAATAAACAGAGATTTACATACTATAGCCTGTTTCAGGTATCACAGTTCTTGGGCTTTTATCTCATATGCTATGTGCAATCATCTCAGTATGTGAAATCAACATTTTGTCCAATGAAAAGGGACATGTGTAGTTTTAGTCTATGCTTCCTGAAAACCAGATGTTTAGGGGCATACATTCACAAGAACCAGAGCTACAAAATATGCATATTGCCCTTTCCAGAAACCGGCGACCAAATATAGATCTTCTTCTTCTCACTCACTCACGCAAATGAACTGACTTTCAAACATAGCTTAAATTCTACATGCCCCTGCTATATCACATAAAATTCTATTACAGACATAATTCAGTTAAGCTGGATAACAGAATTATATAGTATATTAGAAATATTTTTCAAACTTTGGTTTCATTTTAAACAAGTTATGATTTTATTTATAGGTGTATTGTGGACTTACAAGCCAGGGGCAATTAATAGCTGTGAAACAAGTAGCACTGGGCATCTGTGATCAAGTTGGGACTGAGAAAGAATACCAGAAATTGCAAGAAGAAGTTGAGATTTTGAAAACTCTTGAACACATCAACATCGTAGGTTACCTGGGGACATGTTTAAAAGATAACGTTGTGAGTATCTTCATGGAATTTGTTCCAGGGGGCTCAATTTCAAGTATTATTCACCGTTTTGGGCCATTACCTGAAGTAGTCTTTTGTAAATATGCAAGACAAATTTTGCATGGAGTTGCATACCTGCATGAAAATCATGTGGTACACAGGGATATTAAAGGCAATAATGTCATGCTTATGCCAAATGGCGTGATCAAGCTCATAGACTTTGGATGTGCAAAACGTTTGGCATGTGTAAGTCTGGCTGATACACGCAGTGAACCACTCAAGTCTGTCCACGGCACTCCTTACTGGATGGCACCAGAAGTAATAAATGAATCTGGCTATGGAAGAAAATCTGATATCTGGAGCATTGGTTGCACTGTATTTGAGATGGCTACAGGAAAACCACCACTGGCATCCATGGACAGAATAGCAGCCATGTTTTATATTGGGGCCCACAGGGGACTGATGCCTTCAATACCCAGTCATTGTTCAAGAAAAGCAGCTGATTTTGTGCAGGCATGCTTAATTAGGTAAGTGTTTAAGACTTTAAGCATAGTACTTAATTCAACATGTTGGATCCAATCAACTTCTCAGCAGGTGAAAAAGAGAGGAGGAACTTTCCTTTGACCACCAAAAAAGGCTACTGTAAGTGTAGCTGCCAGATCTCATTCTGAGGGTTTCAGTAGGCTGTAGAGGTGGCAACCCTCCCGTTCCCTGACAGTCAAACATACAACTTTGGTCCTATGCAGGGGAGTTCCCTCACTCGGTTTCCTGGCTGCCTGGGCTCCCTCACCTCTCTACATGCCTACAAGGGGGAAGAGAGCGAGGGGGGAAGAGAGCGAGGGGGGAGAGAGGGAGGGAGGGGAAAAGAAACTGAGAAAAGGAAGGAAACGGAGAGGAAAGAGAAAAGGAGAGAGAATCAGGGGAAGAGAATCAGAAGAAGAAAGGGAATCAGACCAGAGAGAGAGAAAGGAGGGAAGAGAGAGCTTCACCGTCAGTGGTATATACTCACCCATGCTCCCCCCACCCATGTTTCCTTCCACGGCCCCCATCACTGCTGAAAAAAAGGCCTGTGGCAGCTGGAAGGAGACTGGGGCAAGGACAGGCCAGGGAGAGCATTGGAAGTAAGTTAATTTCCCTTTTAAAGCAGCCACGGGCTTTTCTTGCTATGGCAGTGGCAGGGGGGTAACATGGGCTACTTTTCTCCCCCCTTGCCGCTCTTCCCAGCTGCCCCCATCACCACTGCCAATAAAAGCCTGTGGCTGTTTTAAAATTAAGAATAACTTACTTCCAGGCAAGTGGTGGCTGGGAGGAGAATTGGGGCAGAGGCGTAGCTCCAAGGGAATGGGGGTGGGGTGGGGTGGGGCGAGGGCGGAACGGGGAGGTTCCAGGGCGGGATAGGGGGCAGAGGACACACCAGTGCACTGGGCACTTGCTACACCTCTGAATTGGGGGCAGGGACAAGGCCAGGGAAAGAGTTCCCTCCCTGGCCTATCCCTGTTCCCAGCATCCTCTTGGCTGCAGCACTACTGACTTGGAACCTTAACGTTAAAACAATCGGAGCTTTTTTTTGCATTGGCGGGTTGGGGGGTGGCAGCTAGGACAGTGGCCAGGGTGCCTCGAGTGCGAGGTGTTTTTGGTGTTTCCCATGTCAAAATTGTGTGCTTTATTTTTTAAAATATCTGGGGAAAGTTCTTTAATTTACTGCTTAGCTGTTAAATCTCTTGCCACAAAATATCCTCTAATGTTTTTCTCCTTTTCGCTTTAATAATACTCAATACAGGGACCAGCATATGCGGCCTACTGCCCTACAGCTGCTACAGCATCCATTTGTAACAGAAAACCCATAAACTATGCAAGGCTTCATATCAAACAGTGTCAAGCTTGTCTTTTCATTAAAGGTTATATGACTTTAATCAAACCAATGGCAGACAAAACTATAGTAAATATCAACACTGCAGAACTATGTATAATTCTAATTCCTTATTATTAATTTTTAACATGATGGGATGTATATATCTTTTGTAGATTCTAGCACTCCACCTACCCACTACTGTTATCTTCCCAATTCCTAGTGATGCAGCAACAACGGAAATCCCAAATATGAGAACTGACTGTTTTGGTAACATGTACCAATGGGTGCTGAAATCCACCTGAAAACTCTTAAACTGTGTTAAAGGGAAATCATCAGCCAAGGTTAAAATGTAGTTAGTTATCTCCCGTTGATTTTTACATCAAAAAAAGCACTGAATTATGATTGATAACATTGATGAACTGGACTATGAATGCTCAATTTTGAAATCTTTATCCATTTGTATTTTCAATATTGCAATCATATGATGTAAAAGAATAAACTGGTTTGGAGTTTGAGGATTTTCCCTCTCCTCAATATAAGCATAAATCACTGTTTCTTACCTTTACATCAGGTATTCTCAATCTGTGACAAATTTTATGAGAAGCAACTAAGACATTTTTATTTTTAAAACTATTGACTGTGTTGAAACTGGAGCAGTGGTATTTAGTAAATAGAGATTAGCAATGTTCCGGTTTTCAAGAAATAGTGAGAATGGCAATAAGTTTGTTAACATGTCTTCTGATATATGGAAGAGATGGTTACGGTATTTGGCAATGAGCAATAATCATTAGCAGCATCCAGCACAGGATTTTCAAAAAGACTTCAGATCAGAAAATAAACTCCCAAGCTTTGCTCTAATGCAGAACCTTTCACACATGTCTTTATCCATAAATCGGACTAGTGAAACATTGTCAAAGAATATTGAAGGAGATACATTTAAAACAAACAGCTCCAGATGCATACGTCTTAGAAAAAAAGAGAAGGAAAAGTTTTCAGGATAAGTAGGGTAGGTGTGGGGGAAAGGCATTTCAGAGGTGAAATATCACCACTGAAGTGCTATTTGTATCTCTGGCCACTCAGCTCTACCAGACAGGTCACAAATAGGTCTCTTTGGAAGGAAGATCTTAAGGATGAGAGGCGGACTGGCAGGCTAGACAGTACTGGAGGTGACAGTCATTCAAGTACCTTGGCCACAAGCCATTTCAGACCTTAAGGGGTAAGAATTAGCATTTTCAGTTGTGCCCAGAAACACAACTGTCAGTGCTGGCCCCCCCTCCCCCCAGCACAGTAGTGAGGCTGCCACATGGTGGACCAATAGAAATTTCCAACAGATTTCAAAGGCTGCCCCATATAAAGCATATTACAGTAACCTAATCTGCATGTCACCAGAATATGGATCACTGTAGACCGATTACTCTTTTCAAGAACCACATATCAACCACTGCTGATATGCTACAGGTCATGGAGGTATTACTCTGCAAACATGTCAACATATGTTCAGATGAACCCGGAGAATCAGCTTACAAGTTTGCACAGAAAGCAGGAAAGCAGATCTTTTACCCAAGGAGGTGACTGAGTAGCACATTCAGCACAAAAAGGACAAGATACCAAATTTACAGGGTCAAAAAAAACAACAGCAGGCTTTCTTGGGGAATTTGGTACAGTATTTGGGAGGGGAAACTTACCCTAAGCAAAAACTACTGATAAATCAATTATAGACAAAAAGCACAATTCTAGCCAAACAGAACAGCAGCAGAACATCAACCAGAAATCAACAAGAGCTGCTGCATTTTTGAGCAAGAATTGTTAAAGCAGAAATGTAAATATGGGGGAAATGGGGAAGAGGACAGAGAACAAAGTTCATTGCAGCTGGGTTGCCCAGTGTTCCGGATGCAAAATGCCAGCTGCCTGCATGGAAAATGCGGGGAGATTTAAGATTAGAAAGTAAAAATATATATCTTTCTTAGTCCGCATAGAAATCAGAATGGAAGGAGGGATTCAGTGTGCTGTTAATCTGTGTTTCAGTCCAAGTAGTAGCCATCAGACACAAATTACTTGCTCTGAACCCCAGCTATTTATAATATTTTGGGGGCATAGGATAATATGGAATCTTTTCATAAAACTGAGGATTGCAACAGAGGATAAAGGAATGGCTTGAGAATTCGATGAATTATAAGGAGTGTGCTAACTGAATTTGCAGGGAAGGTCAGTAGACTGGGGGACATCTTGATGAAATTAATAGAAACTGGTACTGTTTGCAGATTTCCAGATTGCAAGCATGATGTTGAAACATACCTGTGGCAGGAATTTTGGGGCAATGGGAAGGTTCCCAGCTGCCACAAGGCATTTAATTTCCAAACTGCAAAAGTGATCAGTAATTGCTTAGCACATAAAAGAAAATACAGAGGGAGTTGTCTTGGTCTTCTAGCTGGGTGTGGTTTGATTGCTTTTCTCCTGTTGGCACAGCCCCTGGCTTTCTCCCATCAAATGCTTTCTGTAAGAATTGTTACCATTTGCAATATTGTTGTGCTGTTTCAGGATTCATTTTGAGACACAGAACAAGGCATTTATTCCCCTGTGCTTTGTGCTTGCCTTGGGGGGCTTGGGTCCTATGGTCTAACACAGGGGTAGGGAACCTTTAACACTCAAAGAGCCATTTGGACCCGTTTTCCACAGGAAAAGAAAACACTTGGAGCCGCAAATAATTTTTGACATTTAAAATAAACATAACACTATATATGTAAGTTTTTTTTAACCTTTTATTCTGCTCATTCTGAGAAGCACATGGACGCTGTTTCGCCCTGCTTACCGCAGGGCGTGGCAAGGATGAAGCTGCTGCCTGATTCCTCGCCGGCCGCCAGGAAAGCGCCTGCCCCGCTCCAGTGGGGCGGGTGAGAGGGGAAGCCCGCGGCGCGGCCCAGCCGACCGTGGGCAGTTGGTACGCCTGCCCTGCTACCTGCAGGGCGGGCAAGGATGGGGCCGGCGGCTCGGCTCATGGAGCCACAGTGCAAGGGCAGAAGAGCCGCATGCGGCTCTCGAGCCGCAGGTTCCCTACCCCTGGTCCAGTACATACATTCAGGCTGGAAGTGATGAGTGCGGAGGTCAAAGTGAGGGCGGCTAGCAAATTGTCCATCCAATTGTAGGCCAGGATCCAGTAGCACCTCAAAACTGTGAACCTGCTCCCCTTCAGGGAGAGCCGAGCTCCCTACAGGAAAGACTAATTCATCAATTCTCAAGCAGCTCTGTCACTGACCAACAACACCGCAATCTTCCCTGTACTGAGCTTAAGTTATTGGCTCTCATCCACCTGCTTACCTTCTCTGGGTATCTGTTTAGGACTTCCACACACTCAATTTTGTTAAGAATAAGCAGAGCTGGATAACATTCACATATTGATGACACCTCACTCTAAATTCTTGGACTCTCTCTCCCAAAGATTTCACATTGATATTAAAGAGCACAGGGCAGAAGGTATGACCCTACAGCATGAATGCCACTGGGTAAAATCCCTCTACACCACGTTTTAGGATCTGTCAGCCAAATAAAAGTGGAACCACAGAAGCTCTACACTCAAACTTGCCAGTCATTCCGTAATCATACCACTGACAAGTCCAGAAAAATCAAGAGGGACCGTCTTTAAAGACAAAAACATCAAAATCCCACAATGTTCCTGGTTGTTTTTTGGTTTCAAATGATACCCATTTTCTTGGCAATTAATTTGTGTTACCTTGGCACAAAACTGTGATTAAGCTCAGAACCAGTATTACACACATCCCTGGTGTGGAACAGGCTTTACTGCCCCTAAAGGGAAAATCAGCCACTGAGCAAGCCCATAGGAGGGCTGATTCAGGATCCAATCACCTTCAAAAGGGGGATGAGGTATTGGAGGGAACTCAGGAGAAGGGAGAGTTCAGTTCTGTCCTTGGGGATAGTGACAGCTTAGGTCTGGCTCAGCGAAGAGCATTAGATGAATGTAAAATCAACACTACTAGTTCCAAGGGTTAACATCTACAGTTTTAAAAATGTTCCCTAGTTGCCTATTGCTTACCTATACCTTGTTAACTTTGCAAAATCCACATGTGAAACCATTCCCAATCCTACATGTAGTAGAAGTTGACATAAAATCAGCAACTTGCATTTATTGTACTGATTTACATTATTTACTCTGAACATCAGCACCTTAGTTTTTTTGCAGAATAAAGGTTTTGAAAAAATTTCAAATTAACACCATTGAGCTATTTTCCATCGTTTCTCTAATAAAACCCAGTGTATTTAATCATTTTAATATATTAATACTTAAAGCTATTATGGTACACTGATTGAAATATTGCATGCAATCCCTATGCAGCTATTAAATTCACTTTGTGATTAGGGAAAAAATGGGATGGCTCACCTACTCTAATCTGAACAATAATTGTACCATTTTACATCGACGAGTAACTGTTTTCAGTTTTGTTAACATGTTCAACATGAGCACACTCAAAAAACTTGAGGACAAAAAAAATCAATCGCTTTAATTTGCATAAGCAATTTTATTACATTGTTTTCAATGCTGCTCCAGTAGTAGACACAGAACACAGCTCCATCTACTTGTATAGTAGACATTCAAAAGAAAGTAATTGGAAGTCAAACTTTGCAAAGTTGCAGAAAAGTGTTTCCACTGGAAGCAGTTATGTCTCTCGAGCAAAGCCCCACAAATAATTTTGCTAATACTTAAAAAAAAAACAAGTCAAATGCCTACATATGGTTAACCCTTTCTCTTTTATAATCAAAATCAACAAGGGAGCTTCCTTGGCTAGGTAATAAACATACTTTGTTGGGCCTTGACAACAATGCACATATGAAATGGTACAGAACTATTGGGCAGCATGGAGTGGGAAGGGAGGAGCTATAGCTCAGGGAAGAGCTATAGCTCTGTTTTGCATACCTGGGATCAGTCCTTGGGATCTCTGTTTTAAAAGGACCAGGCAGGAGATTATGTGACATGCCTCAACCAGAGATTCTGGAGAGCTGCTGCCAGTCTGAATAGCGGCTCTCCAGATGTTCATGGACTAAAATTCCCATCAGCCCCTGTCAATTGGCCGTGCTGGCAGTGGCTGATGGGAATTGTAGTCCATGGACATCTGGAGAGCTGCAGGTTGCAGACCCCTGACCAATACTGACCCTCATGGACTGATGGTAGGATTCAGAAAAGTATGATGGTATGATTCAGCATAAGAATTAAAAAACCTAGCTCTCCCATTCATTCTCAAGTTTGTACGTGCTTGTCTCATAAAATCCTGACGTAAGAATCTCATTACATAAGGTGACACGCATGCTCCATCAAGCGGATTCAAGGTATCAGCCTAGAAAACCTCAAGACCAAAATTTAAATAAAAAAACAATTTCTTGCTTTGTCGAAAGCTTTCACGGCCGGAATCACTAAAATGTTGTGGGTTTTCCCGGCAGTATGGCCGTGTTACAATAGCTATAGGAACACGGCCATACAACCCGGAAAACCCACAACATTCTAATTTCTTGGCTTTCATTAGCCATCTTGCTAGTCTCATCAACATGAGGCACATGCATCTTTAAAAAAAATTATTTGACAATTCCTAATACTATTTCACACTGCACCACAGACTTAAGGTCACAGATAAAGGATGCGGAAGACCCTTGTCCCTAACATATTTCGGACAACGAATGTTTCAAATACAAATGCCACTACTGCACATAATAGTATCTGCAACATTCACAGATATTAGGTACCTCATACTGGAACATCCACCAAGTCATGCACTGCCTTTCACTTTTGCATCTCTTCTATAATGAACCTGCTTAATTCCATCCCAGCCTTTCAGCTCTGGCCCTCCTTTCCCCACATCTGCATCATTCTAAAAGAATGATTATGCCACAAGAAACTCACGTCAGGATTTCACTCCAAGCACATTCTCATCTACAATATTCCTTAAGTGCACGTATCTGAGAGGTGGGAAACTATTTTGAAACATTTCTACGATGAAGAATTTTTTTAATGGCACCACTATCAATTACCAGTTATCTGGGTCTAGCAAAAGGGGGAAAATATACCACATGCAAGCAATGGGATTTACCCAAACTTCACACCACATATTTAGCCCGTCTGATTCAACTACTTTGCAGAAGGGTCAGCACTAACGGGCTAACTACTTTGCAGAAGGGTCAACACTAACGGGCTACAGACTAAATGGCAGAAATGTTTCCACCAAAAACATGCCGCTGGAAAATACCCCCAAATCTCCATTGCTGTAAACTACAATGTGCCATAATGAAGCTGTAACTATTTATCAGCTGCAGGGGCGAAACAATCACTTGCACACACTTTACAAGCTTAGCATATACCAGTGGTAGCGAACCTATGGCACTCCAGATGTTCATGGACAACAATTCCCATCAGCCCCTGCCAGGTTCGCCACCACGGGCATATACATTTGAAGCAGGATGTACACCATGGTTTATGGTTCCTATCAAGTTGCTTCTTGTTAGGGTAGAAACTTAGTAAGGATTCTTGAGATTAATTTTCACACTAGCCACACTGGCTTCCGATCCCTTACTAGAAACAACAAACATCACCTTTCCACTGTGTAGTAAGAATATTGGCATATACTTCCCCCAAACCCAAATCACTCCAATGTTAAGATTTCAAACTTCAGCACATGTTCTTAAAGCCTTGGTTGAGATAATTTATTTTAAAAATTGCTATGTCATTTCCCTAACTTAAAAAAAAAATTAAGATAACCTACAGAAAAATGTAAATACCGGTAGTTAAAGGACACACTCCTAAGCAAATCTACTCGACATCCTACACAGGTCTACTTAGTAGTGCTCACTCCGGGGAGGGTAGTGTTAGGATTGCACTTTTAAGAATTAAACCATATTTTCAGAAGGTGCTGCAGAAAATGTAATTCAAGTCTTTGATTAACAATGATACTCAGAACAGGCTTTCATTTTGGTCCCAGTCTCCTCAAATGTTTGTGTCCAGCCAGCATTTTGGACTTCTGTTGTACATTTGCTGTTTGATCCTTATAGGCACAAATTCCAGTTCAATTATGCTTGTATCATTGCATCAGAGTTTTGTTAAACAAGAACAGGAATAGAAGTAAAAACCTTCCTTCAGTAAGATATAGCATACAGAAGATAAGGCAGGCCAAGATCCAGGTCCCAGCCTATAGCAATATGCTGTAGTATGGGAATAGGCAACAAAATACTTGAAGTACCTCAAGAAATTATATGAAATTTTCCCTGCAAGTATAACAGGCAATTGCTACATCTTTATTAATTTCTATATTTGTAGAACACATGACCATTTATATCTTCATACAATAATGGGTAAAATGCATTTCAATGCAAATCTATATGCTTGTAAGCAAATACCATGAAGCTTTGTAAATCAGTTTTATTTAAAGTAAACATTTACTGGTTGCTTTCTTCCTAATGGGCATAATAATTTAAGACATTTTAACCTTATGGCAATTTTTTTTCAGGATTTAAAAGCATGGATGAGGTAGAAAAGAGTCTAAAAAGGCTAAAATATGCAACAATGCAGGATTAAAATTCACAATACAGGGTTTAAGAAATATTTCAATGTAGAAAATTACATGGGTAAAGAATTAACAGTTTTGGATGAAGCAGAAGGCAGGGCAAAGGACTAGATTAAAATCTGAAGAAACATTATTCATAGTATCCACGTTCAAGAAGTGTTAAGAAACACACTCAAAGTTCAAATAAACAAATTCAAGTATGTAGTACAAAGTTTTGCATTACTGGCAACTAAATATTACATAGTAATTGATGCACAAGTAGTCACATGATACTGTGACTACAAACTGGATACATGCTTAACCATTTTGATTTTAAAGCACTTTGTTTAGTGTACCTAAAGGCCTAAAACTTCAGACACACTTCTGAAATGTTTATAACCAAATTAGAGCATAAACTGTGCAAGAACACATTTAAGTAATGGATGCCTCTCAGACAACTTATTAAAGTCTGTACATTAAATACTCAGTAAGTAACACTTGCTACTATACTGAATTTTTGCTGAGGTAACTTCCATGCACTTAGGCTCAGCTGGTAGAACAGGAACATTGCCCTTTAACAGAAACCCACAAACATTCACAATGGTCATAATTTGTCCCCCCCCCCCCCCAAAAGGCAGGTGACTGCAAAACAGCAAGATGACACTTACAGCCATAAAAATGTATACTTAGTGGTTTAATTGGAGAGTGATTATTCGGAGCTGTAAAAACAACCTCTAGTTTTGATACTACAATCACAAGTACAATTCACGTAGCAGACGTGATGGTTATTTTATTGTCTGAGTATAAGGGAGAAGAAGTTGGGATACCAACAATTGTATTTATTTATTGCAAAGATATAGTATTCCACCTGTAAAAGAAATATGGCATTTCACACACATCACACACACTTGTTTGGAATTCAAAACGTGGTTGTCAGTATGAAATGCTAATGAAAAACAGTGACCCCTGTTCACTAATAACTTAAGTTTAAAAAAAAAACTTACTAATTTCACTATATAAGTTTACGCATTTCGGTTCTTAAATCACGTTAATCTATATAACCATTATTAACAGCTCTGTGTCTCTATTACTGCATCAAGCCAAACATTTAAATGCACTTTCACATCAAAAAGATTATATAAATTTTTATTTTTTCCCCCTTCTGAAAGCTAAGGACATCCAGCAATTGACTGGGTTTTCTTAAAGAAAATCACTGATAAAGGCCTGAGCAGTTTTCACATTACCTTACTGGGGATGCTGCGTCATTGCAGGCCGCTGCCAGCACATAATCCCCATTCTGTGAAGTGCTCTTGGGAAGCGGCTTCCAATAAGGCCTGTAGCTTAACAGGAAGTGCCACTTTTGTATTACTTACGGATTCTGACATAAATGTTCTGTATATCTGTTATACTTACAAGCAGCTCCAATCCTGAGTATTTATGGTATATCTAAACATACAAAAATGTATGTACACTTCTCTCCACGTTTGTTGTAAACATTGTCAATATGTTACAGATCCCTTCTTTGAAACATGCAAATCATACATACAGTATAAATACACAAAAATACACTCATTCGTAAACCAAGCGACAAGTTGCAGCTGGCATATTCAGTTATAAATAATCAATTGCGTGAATATTCGATGCAGCGATCAAATTTACGGCTCTTAATTGTGGTTGCAGAAATACTGTAATCTGTGCACCTTCCATGTCTTTTCAGCATTTATAACACTATCATACGTGAAGACCGGCTCATTTTACTATACCTCTTCTTTTCAGAGTGAAAGATAAAGCAGCACTTACATATATTATATATACACATTTATATATATAAACTGGAACAGCAACTCAGGGGTTGCTCTCCTTAGATTAGGAAGGTTTCCATTTTAATAATTCTTAAATAAAAAAGGGGGAAAAGGGGCCTAAACAAATGATTACATATTCATTCCTTGGGCACTTAACAGTGAATCCAGCATGTCGAATGTGTCTTTGTAGTCCATATGCTGACTGTTTGTACTGTACTCGTGACTGACATCAGGACCGTTCTCCACTGGGTTCTTGTCCAGTTTCACGAGGGTGCTGAGATGTCCGTAGCCCACCTGGTATGCGACAGGGGGAGGAGGGGGTAAGGGAAGGTTAAAAACAGAGTTGTGAGAGGATACATACTGCTTAACAGAGGAAGAACTAGATGAACTACCTGAACTTTTCGAACTTTTGCTCATTTTGGAGTGATGGTTGTGAGAAGCATCATTGCTGTGCAGCTTCTTTCTGGAAGAGCCGGAACCAGAAGAATTGCCATCATTGCTCAAGCCAATGGGACTCCTCAGAACAGCTGGTGCCAATCCATCACTACTATGCTTACTGCCACCACTATTACTGCTGCCACTGTGAGCATGGGAATGTTTATGACTACTGCTATGATGGCGGTTTGCAGGAAATTCCTTGTGCTTTTCTTTGTGGTCCTTGCCAACATGAGGACTCGAGTGCTTGCTCTTCCCACTGCCCTCGTCTGAAGAACTATGCCTTTCCGAGGAAGAGACTTTAATTTTCATCTTCAAATCTTCTTTGCTTAGATTCTTTTCTGTGGGTGGGATAGGAATCCGCAGTTTCAGTGAACCACCCTTTTCTTTTTTATCGAGCATGTATTTGTCTGGCTTCTCTACATTTGTAATGGGGATTTTCATTTTAATAGGGGAAGCAACCGAACTGCCGCCTGCCACCTGGGATTGCATGTGCTTTTTGCATGGCGGTTCCGTGCCCATGTAGTGTTCTCTTACGTCGAGTTCCAGTGTTTCTAGCTTGCGTTTCTCTCGGTATTTATCCAATGACATTTTCTGAGGAATTATTACGGGGGCAGTAGCAAGCTGCCCGTAGTGTTTGTTTCCTGTTTTGTGGGCAGCAGAATGCTCAGAGTGTTTGTCAGGTCTATGATGCAATCCTGAATGTAACTGCAGTGAAGTGCTTGGTTGATAGTTCAGGTTGAACTGACCCCCAGAGAGTGATGTCTCCTGTTTCTGAGAATATATCTGTTCTGTCCTTGTTTGTTCTGGGTGCTGAGGCCATTCTTGGTGTGTAGACAAACCGTATGAGGTACTTGGCATTCCTGACATCATTGCCAGATTTTCTTGACCATCTTGAACTGAAATATTTCCTGAGTTCAGAGGAACTGGGGCTGGAAATGTGGGTGCTGACTGTTTTTGGAAACTTGAGTTTGAAGAAACGCTGGCAACGGCATCAGCCAAAAGAGAATTCGGAGCCAAAGATGAGCCAAGAAGTGAATTCTCAGACGCTTGACCCTCTGCTTTAGGTTTCCTAGCAGCTTGATTAGCCTATATAACAACAATAACACAAAAGTTAAAGAATATTCACAGTTACATCTACAGTCTATGCTTACAGAAGCCTAGAAACACAAAATCAGAGCTAGAAGAGAACTACAAGGGCCCTCACGTTTAACCCCCTGCCGTGCAGGAATACCCAAGCAAAGCACTCCTGAAAGGTGGCTATCCAGCTTCTGTTTAAAAGCCTCCAAAGGAGACTCCACCACACTCTGAAGCTGTGTACTGCACTGTCGACAGCCCTCACTGTCAGTGTTAGGTGGAATCTCTTTCCCTATGCCTTGAATCCTTGTCCTCCTCTCTGAAGCAGCAGAAAACAAGCTTGCGCCCTATTCAACATGATATCCCTTCAAATATTTAAACACGGCTATCATGTCATCCCTTCACCTTTTCCAGACTTAACATACCCAGCTCCCTGAGTCTCTCCTCATAGGGAATGGATTCCAAACCTTTTACCATTTTGGATGTTGAAGCTTCTCAATATCCTCCTTGAATTGTGGCACCCAAAACTGGACACAGTATTCCAGGTGAGGTCTGACCAACGCAGAATAGAGTGGTACTATTACATCCCTCAATCTATACTTCTATTAATACAGTCCAGAACTGCATTGGCTTTCTTGGCTGCCACATCACGTTGCTGACTCATGCTCAGTTTGTGGTCTACTAAGATTCCCAGATCCTTTTCACATGCACTGTTGACAAGCCAGGTGTCACCCATCCTACATCTGTGCATTTCTGCCTAACTACAGTATCTTACATTTATGTCTGTTGAAATGCATTTTGTTAGTTTTGACCAAGTTCTCTAATCTGTCTACGTCATTTTGAATTCTGACCCTGTCCTCTGGGGTATTAGCAAATCTTCCTAATTTGGTGTCATCTGCAAATTTGATTAGCATGCCCTCTATTCCATTATTCAAGTCACAGATAAAAAATACTGAATAGCACTCGGCCCAGGAAAGATGGCACTCTACTAGTCACTTATCTCCAGGATGAAGAGGAGCCACTGGTGAGCACCCTTTGGGTTTGCTCAGTCAACCAAGTACAAATCCATCTAACAGTAGCATTGTCTAGCCCACATTTTACTAGCTTGCTTACAAGAATGTCATGGGGCACCTTACTAAAATCAAGATATGCTACCTCCACAGCATTCCCTGTATCTACCAAGTTTGTCACTCTATCAAAAAAGAAAAAAGAAAGAGATAAGATTAGTCTGGCATTACTTGTTTTTGAGAAACCCACATTGTCGTTTAGTGATCACAGAATTCTCTTCTAAGTGCTGACAAGCTGTCTGTTTTATGATCTGCTCTAGAATCTTCCAGGTAGTGATGTCAGCCTGACTGGGCGGTAATTGTTTGAGTTCTCTTTTTTCCACATTTTCAATATGGGGACAACATTAGCCTTCCTCTAGTCTGCTGGGATTTCTCCAGGAATTCTTACAGATTATAGCAAGTGGTTCTGGTTTTTTAATACCCTGGGATATAGGTCATCAGTACCTCAAAATTTGAATTAATTTAAAATAGCTAGGTATTCCTGTACTACCTCTTTAGCTATTCTGTGCTGAATTTCCCCTACTGTATCTTCTGTTCAATTTCCCCCTGGTTGAGAACTTTTTTCCTTTTGGGAGAAGACCAAAGAAAATGTTGCGTCCCCTGAAAGCATTGTGTCATATTCTCCATGCAGTGATGGCGAACCTTTTTGAGACCGAGTGCCCAAACTGTAACCCAAACCCCACTTATTTATCACAGAGTGCCAACACGGCAATTTAACCTGAATACTGAGGTTTTAGTTTAGAAAAAAACAGTTGGCTCCCTCTTTCTCCGCCCCACCCACTTGAGCAGGGGACAGCCTGCTCTAGCCTCCAGCCAGTCCCGCATGCACCTCTCTGTGCCTTTCTAGCATCTCTGCCTCCTCTGCCCCCCCCCCCCCCCCCCGGGCAGCAGCCACCCGGAGCATAGGCACCAGGCCGGCCAGCCAAGTCCTCCCTGCTCACCGCAGCGCGAGCACGTCGTGCTCAGTAGCCCAGGCCAGCCTAGATATGTGTATATGTGTGATTCCCCCCCCCACATGATGAACTCTGTGTGCGCATGCCCACAGAGAGGGCTCTGAGTGCCACCCGTGCCATAGGTTCGCCATCACTGCCCCACCATATCCTTTTTCTTTCTTTTGCTATGGACAAAAAAAAACTTTTTAAATTGCTCTTAACCTCTCTGGCAAGCCGGACCTCATTCTGAAGTTTAGCTTTTCTGACTTTCTCCCCACATGTCCTGGCTAGTTGTCTGAATTTCTCTTTGATGATTTCCCCTTTTTCTGAACATGTCCCTTTTAAATCTCAGCTTAGTTGAAAGTTCTTTAGATATCCATACTGGTTTTCTTAAGACACCTATTTTCCTCCTTATTGGAACTGTTTGAAATTGTGCCCTCAAGATCTCACTTTTAAGAAACTCTCATCCATCATGCACTCCCTTCTCTTTTGGTATTCTTAACCACAGGATCACACCTAGTAGTTTTCTAAGTTTACTAAAATCAGTTTTCTTAAAGTCTAGAATGGATGTTTGACTACATTTCCACTGTATCAGAAACTCCAGGAGAACATGATCACTCCCACCTAAAGATCCTACACTTCCACTCCATTAACCAGGTTGTCATCATTGTTTAGGAGCAGATCTAAAATGGTCAAACCCCTTGTTGCCACTTCCACCTTCTGGACCATGAAATTGTCTACAAGGCAAGTGAGGAATTTGTTGGGGCTATATAGCCTTAGAGTTTGATTTCCAACAAATATCAGGATAATTGAAATCTCCCATTACTACTACTTCTCTTCTTTCTCAAAGTTTGGTTATCTGTTACAGGAATGCATCATCCAACTCTTCAGTCTGGCTTGGGGGTCTGTAATAGACCCCCACAATGATATCACTGTTGTTTATCTTCCCCTTAATTTTTACCCAGATGCTCTAAAACCAGTTCCCAGGATTTAAGTCATGGACCTGCTCACACATGTAATCATCCCCAATATAAAATGCTACTCTTCCTCCTTCCCTACTGGTCTATTTGTCTGAAATAGGTTATGCCTCTGAGTTATAATATTCTAATCATAAGACTCATCCCACCAGGTCTCTGTGATGCCTACTGTATCATATTTGCTTTGCCGTGTTCAACCTGCCCTCCTAAAGGAAAAGCAAGATGTGCAATATGTTAATCTCCACTCCGAACACTTAAGTCTAAGCACAAAAGCAGAGCTGCAAAGTTTATTTTTGAAAACTAGTTGGTCAAAGATATGTACAGGTCTATTACAGCTTTAACAAATTAAGCCAGGTAAGTTTCTTGTACTATCAAAATACATTTAAAGTAGTAGTAAGCACCAGAATGCTGACTTTATAAAGAAAACAAGTTGGCAAAGGCTTCTTAAACACAAAGTGCCTCTCATGACAAATAATTCTTACCCTCCAGTTTCGAATCCTCTTTAGCCTGCTAGGAGTTTTCTCCAATATCTGAAGAAACTCATGCGTTAACTCTGTAAAGAAAAATAGAAATAAAGTTCAACTTATTTTATCAAGCAGCTGATTTGACATCTAGCTGGGAACTTTACACAACTGAGGTATAACCCTTTGATGCCTGTGATCAGAGACTAGTAATCAGAAGACTGCCTGAAAATATATTTGCTGAAACACTGCTTATGTCTAGAGACTGGTATGACAATCACACACTATTCCCAACAAAAGAGAGAGTCGGATCCCTCACAACTGACACAGTGAAGAGTTTTTAGGCAAAGCCTTGCTGTTCACTAAAGGCTAGTATACCTGCCTGGTTCATTGCCTAACTGCCTAATGTCAAATAATTATAAAATGACTCAAACAGGGAGAATAGTTGTTGTTGGATGATGGTAAACGTTGGTGTGCCACCCAAAACACCTTGCCATGTCACCTTTGACATGCGTATCAGGTTCGCCATCACTGGCCTAGTCTAAAAGATAGTCTTTTACCTTAATACAGTTGACCTGGCCACATGCTACAGTAACATCGAGACCAGACTACTGCAATGCACTGTACATTCAGACACTCCATTTGGTACAGAGTGAGACAGTTGGCTACTATTGGGAGCTAGGCAGAGCATGCATATTACTCCTATCCTGCGGGCACTTCACTCGCTGCTCATCAGTTACTAAGTTCAATTTAAAGTACTGGCTGTTATATACAAAGCCCTTCATGGCTTGAACCCTCATATCTGTATACTGCCTCCCCCTTAAGTTTCATCATTACAGCTTCACTCATTGGAGCAGGTCTTCTGCAGATATCAACCCATAAATGAGGAAAACCAACACCTGCCTTTACATGTGACTTCTTCATTGTGGCTCCTACCACGTACAATGGCCTACCTGAGATAGTCAGGTAGACTCCTCCTACTCTCATGACTTTCCCACAAACTACATAGAACTGAAATTGTTCAAGTTTTTCAGAACTATTAATTTTTCAAGCTTTGCTGTACTTCAACTGACCTTTATTAGGCATATCAGTAAAAACACAAAATACAAGACAGAGCGGGTGTTAAAAAAGGACATAAAACTGGACAAAGTACATAAGGTTGGTACAGAAGAGGTGATCAAACTTTCATTATGTCTTTGACTTGAGCACTTCTAATAAAAATTCAGCGGTTTTTCCAGTTACCCACCCAAGCTTTGCTATGTAAACAACAGAACTGCATTAAATTAAATGATTCACAAAGCATCTTAAATCATAATGGACAGAGGTCTATACTATTGTGTATAGCTGCTGAAACTAGGATCCTAATTCAATTCAATTAATAAATGTGGAATGTTACATTATTTAATATGTCATGTTAGTACATCTCCTTTCTTATGTTCTGTTTTCAGATTTCTGGTTGCTTCTACAACCCTCATTCTTTTGAATTGTTTACTGACTGTCCCACCCACAGATCATGACTAGATTCTTTGGTATAAACAAGCAAGAATGCACAAGTATTGGGGGAAGAATCTACTTCCCCATTTCTCCACTATTTCTTCTTCCCCTTCCTTGAAAGACCTCATGGCATCTCCCCTTTTCCTGCTTCCTTCTCTCACTTCCATCTAACAGCCAATCTACTTTTACCTATGCCTCTATCTTCAGCTCCCCTCCTTTCTGGCCACCTCCACCTAGTTGTGTGGTGCTGGGCCAGGTCCACTTGTACAGTAGGAAACCCTCAAGGACTTGGGGGGGGGGGGGGACAGGTACATAACTTTTCCCTGTCCCTTTATCTGCCTTCCACCTTCAGCTATGTTATTTCATTTATATAGCTACATTATTCTTTTCTCCTCTTTTTTATACTCGCAACAACCCTGTGAGATAGGTTAGACTAAAAATATTTGACTGGCCCAAAATTCCAGTGAGCTTCCACAGCAAGATGGGAACTTGAACCTGGCTCTGCCAGACCCAGCTCTGAAGTTCCAACAGCTATAGCACACTGGCTTGAATAGGCGGCTGTTGAACAGTAGCAGGCAACTAGGCCTAAGTGAGTTGTACAAGTCAGGTGACATTAAGTAACGCAGTGGTTGATTCTAGGGTGAGTCCTCCTTCAAAGCCCAGAACAGCCCTAAAAAGGGCCCTGACCCCTCTTCCTGCCTTTTACTAACAGAAAGCAAGTCTAAAAATGCTGTCATTCCCTAGCAACAGCCTGAGGACTTCCATTTCTTGAGCCCACAGGTGCTCCTTTTATCACTTTGTGTTTTCTTTTAAAAATCCCAAGGTTTTTTTACAATAGATTTCAGCTTTTTCTGCAAGGGCAATTTTCAGGTTTGTGTAAAGATCTGTCTTGCTTGTTTAAAGCTTCCATAACCAAATTTAAGTATCCTCAGAATTGGCCATGATAATATAGGATGATGTGTCAGTCCCATTTGTAAATCTGAAAAGCATGCAAGCAGCATGAACTGAAAAAGGATAGCAATTCCCAAGTTACTGCCTTTTAGTCACCCTGGGCCACTTATTGCGAGGGCTGGCAGCAAGGTCACAATCAAAACAGGCTATAATTTTAACAGAAGAATAAAACCGAGTTGATGCTACTCACCGTCAAGTAATTCTAAAGTAACAGAAGGATCTACGTATTCCCACCAATGTTTTCCATCAGTTGATACCGGAATCTCCCAATTGGACCACTTACACGCCAAATGTATGCACACGCACGCTATCACGGTTGGTTTGTACTGAAGACAAAACGTGGTAAGGTGTAGACTTTGGTCGGAAGTGTTTCATAATGGAGGAACAAAAGTCAAACATGGAAAAGAACAAAAAACAAGAGCAAAGTACCTGTTAGTAACACACTCTAGTCAAGATGACGTTAATACTGTTTTCAAATCAAAACTGTCAAGTATAATGTGAACATTTAAACTGGTTCTTGCTAAACAAAGGGATAAGCTATAGTATTCTGTATCACATGCACTTAATACAGACAGCCAATATTAGCATGTATTGATAAGCTATCTGGCAAAATTAAGTTTTTACAACATTTGTAATACTCTTATCATACATATTTCATTTGGAACAGTAGCGAGAAACCAAGTTTCACCTCTGTCAGTCCAACCTGCAACACAGTTCATGTTAGTTAACATCAAGTAAGAGTCCCTGGCTTGAAGCAACATAACAGTACCAATTAAATGTTCTAGTGCTGCCTGAGTGACTTGAAAGGTCATTGCTGCAGGAGCAGCTCTACACACACCCTTAAAAAAACATTTCTGACAAAAATTAATGTCTGATTAAATGTGTATTTACACTAATTAAGAGTTTTATAATATCTGTGGTCTCCCATTTTCTTCATGCCATAATCAGTGATCCCCTTTAAAATCAAGTTGGGAACTTTACAGTAGTGATGTATGAACCTTTGATAACTAATTAGCCAAAACTCTCTTAATCTTATTATGGAAGACAAACTTCACACCATTCTCCCAGACACAACATACAGATTAGTTTTGACACTTTCCATTCCTTAATCTCTTGCCATCTAGACTATCATATACTTTCACCAAGCACTTCCCAGACCTCTCATTCCACCTTGTTCATCTTCTTAAGCACCACTTAACTATGCCTTCAGTTGTTCTGCCTAAATTACTACTTCCTATAGCTCAACCTTTTTCTTGTAGCGAAAAATCTTAATGCCTATGCTAGAATTATCATTCCTCTTTAAACAACGTAATGTCTTCCCTAACAAGTTTTGTCTTTATCACTACAGTTATTCCGTCCACATCACGGGGTTAGGGGTGTGACATTTCCCGCCGCTAGATCTGGAAATCCACATAAAAAATTTTGGTCCTCCCTTTGTACCAGAGAATGTCTGAAATTTTCTTTGCCGTTTATGTTAACTTTAAAAAAGAAACGGTGTATAGTTATGGTATTAAGAGATAAAATATGTTGATGTTACATAATACAATGCATATATTTTGTGAATTTTTGAGTTTCTAAACATTTTCTGTGTCATCTGCTGGCCTTTGCATGTCATCTGCGGCTTCGGCAAAACTTCCCCAGAATTCCCATTTAATTTTTTATGAAAACCCATAATATAACAAAACCGTGAAGCGGAATATCACAATGTGGAAGGGATAACTGTTGTTGGATCAAGTTTAGCTCCCAAACTTACTTCCAAGCCTCCCCACCTGGGATGCTTTCTACCAATCCCATTCGATCTCTTCTTCATATAGACTCACGTGCTTTGCCTGTTCTTAATTCCCTCATCCCACTTTTCTCTTGTGCTTTTATGTTCTCTTAAAGACTGAAACAGCCTGCTTAGATCAATTCCTTTTCCCCAACCCTATCTTCCCCCACAAAACCAACAAATCACTATAAATTCAACCTTTCAGTTGTGTATGTCATTAGTTAGCATTCTTGTGTTTTCGCTACTCATCTACCAAGCTCTAATATCTCCTTTTTTAAATAGTCGTGTCTCTTACATGAAAAACATCCCCACAGCCAGAGGATCAAATATGACCATTGCATGTATTAGACAGCAGCAGCCTTTTACATTTAAGTGGACAGCCTCTGCAGTTACAGAAGTCTCGTGGCTGAGTTCTGATGCATTAGCAAAAATTCTTTTAAATACTTTTGATTTTTTTTAAAAAAACTTTTTTTTTACAATGCCAAAGTTTTATTTAAGAAAAAAAATTGCTGTTAGCTACAAGGGTAAACTAAAAACAACTTTGTACTTACCAAGATGCTCGGATTTCTAGGTTAAGTTTATCTCTCTGTAATCTTTAGCTGCTATTCAGGCTACCAATTTTAGACTTATGCACTCACAATCGAGAATATGTCACCAGAAAGCACCACTACACTTCACATTGTGCATTTAACCCCTTTGTGCCATTAGGCCCTTGTACAATACACCGCACTGCAAGCAGGAAGGTACCACCACAGTAGATGGCCCAGTCGCCTGTTGCAACAAGGGTTAGACACAGGTAGGGGGCCCTGCAGTAAAGGAAGCTATAGTGTGCTACAACAGTGCAACAAAGAGGTTCAGGATAACAACCTGTTGGTAGCCATGAAATAGGATGTCTGTGCCAAATCCTTGCTTGCTGTAAGAAAAAGAAACAAGAAATTTAGCCATCAATAATAATGTTATGTAACTTCCCATCCTCCACACTACTTATGCAAATATTTTTAACCATCAGCTTGCGAAAGAGTACAAAACAAACCATTCATCCTCTTCACCCAAAGCAACTCTTTCAACTCTAATTACTCCTAAAACAACTTCCTCATAGAAGCTCTTGGAAGTATGTCTGTCAATTCTTTTAATCAAATTAACTACTACTTATGAAGTGATCCACCGCTTCAAATCTTATACATCAGGAAATGTACAATTACTTCCCTCTATGGTAAATTAATGGAGCAGTGGACCAGAAACCTATTTTTTAGGATTACTCCATAAATATATGCTGCATTGCAAATAAGGACAGAGCAGGTGTCTCTGGAGCCTAGCCTAGGACTGAATCTCGGTTGTCTCTGATTGGTTTTGACTTGAGTCCAAACTGAGTAGATACAATGATTAGTTTCTAACCACCCCCAAAGTAGGAATAGTAATAAGAAGAAATGAGCATATATTCATACACAGTAAGCCAAGAAATACAATATAGTACCAAATGTGTCACATGCTATAATTTTACTATTTCCCTTTAGTCTTAAGGGCACTTATCCTTTAAGATGTATTGCAAAGATTTATATGGGAAGCCAAATGGCATTCTTTATATTGGCTGGGTTGGTAGTCCAGGTTGCTTGGAGCAACTGTTATCTGCGCACAGGAAACAGGCAAAATGTAAGGCTGGAAGGGTTAGGAAAAGATTCAGGAGGGTTTAATACCTGATCCACTAATCAGTGAGTCATCAGAATACAGCAGAATTAAGGATGGAGCCAATTTTGCTGTCTCAATTTGCTTTTATTAAAATCAAAGGGAAAGCATATAGAAAAAGAAAAGAGGACCTTGATGAAGTCTAGAGTTTTGAAAGCACATCCCATTCCCCTTCTTCTTATTTGTTAGACCAGGATGTGGGAGAACACATCCCAGATGACTTCTGGATCATGTCCCCCATTTCCCAAGTGAATCTGGCACACATCTCATACATCCTTTAATACGCTGCCCTCCACACACTAACATTACTGCAAGGAAACCACACGCTAAACTGGTTTCAAGAAAATGAAGACAAGGATCACGGCCAGCCTTTCCACCCTATAACCAAAGTATACTTAAAGCGTATTCAAACAGCAGCTGCAACAAACTGGCTTCAAATACATAACTGAAAACACAAATCCCACTAATCATAGATCTAGCATAGAAAAATGGAACGTCTCCCCAGGAGCTCAAATCCTCTCAGAAGGAAAGTACTGGTTAGGCTCAAGGAAAAGTCTATTTCTCATTATACATTAAAAAAAACCCCAACAAGCCAACACATGGAGTTGCTATAGAAAGTGACAAATGTCTAGGACAGGGATCTGCAATCTGTGGCTCTCCAGATATTCATGGACTACAATTCCCATCAGTCCCTGCCAGCATGGCCAATTGGCCCTGCCAACAATTGGCCATGCTGGCAGTGGCTGATGGGAATTGTAGTCCATGAACATCTGGAGAGCCACAGGTTGCAGACCCCTGGTCTAGGAAATAGTCATTAGTAAAAAAATACTTGCCCAATTCTATTAAGGGCCCAATTCTTCAAATACTTAATAAACATGCAAATACTTAATAAACATGCAAATTATTCAGGATGTGGGGGATGATAAAATCCTTTCAAGTCCCATTGTTAATTTCTAACAGTATAATTTGTTTTGATCATTTACTAAAGCAGAGTGGAACAGCAGCTGCTGATCTTGTGTTGGGCATTTATTTGCCACTATTTAAACACATGTTCTTTATATACCCCTTAGCCTACATATGAACGACATACAATAAGAACAAAATATTTGTAATGTTATTTGCCACAGTTAGCTTGAAATCAGTACCCAAAGCTGAACTGAGAACTTGTTGATTCTTCTTCAACTAGTTAAATATGCAATTTGCTACAAATCTGTATGGGAAGGAATGCTAGGCTACAGCATGTTTACAAATGTATCTGTTACATGAATGTTTACAGAGTATTAGTTGCATGCAATTATTTGCTTGGAGAAATTTTAAAAATACATTTGTTAAAAAAAGGAAGCAGCAGTTGCATCAATCATATTTTTAAGTTCAATGCTATCCATGAGCACATCATCAGGATATACCTCAAAACTAACAAAAATATGCAATTTGTGTATAAAAGGTGCAGCTCTGCAATTCAGTACACACCTTCCTAGGTGTGCAGTACTTTTTAATTTGTAAATACCAAAATAGGAGAAGGCTTCAAGAGAACACCACCCCATCCCCTGCTTCTTCTCAGGTTGTATTTGTAACTAGAATGACTTACAGATTCTCCATTGCAAACACTGACTACAACGAAGGGCTCGTGCATGCAAGAAATATTTTACCAACTGAACTGTTACTTCAGCACACATAACTTTACCATACTGTGGTTGACAAGGGACACACTGCCTCATTTCTTTTAAAGAAAATGGTTAATTTAAATGACTAAATTGTAAAACTTTAGAAAGATTTAACCAAGATTAAAAGATGAAAGCCATCGATCTACAGGATGTCAATACAGAAATTTTCCCTAAAAGTGCTATCCAATCTGTTATTCTCCTTCTCTGAAGGAAAGTATGATGGTTTTTGTAAAGCATGGAATGGGCACTGTGATTTTTGGTAAGATTCTGATACACAACCCAGTATTAAACCAATATATGGTCCAGAACCAAAACAAAGTTTATTTCAATTACAGTAAGAAAGAATCGAAAAGCTATAGGAACAGTGAGACAAAAAAAAAAAGTAATTACAGATTGAAAGGTCCACAACTGTTAAGACTGCAAAAGCTGTAACTATAATAACACACCAGCATGTTGCACTAATGATGCCTCATACTTCTGAAGAGGAGGCGATAAGGATTTAAGCAAAATATAAATGTGTGCAGCTGCTCAAATGGCAAACCTCTTATCTGACTTTCTTTGCAATAAGACCCTGGAAAAAATGATCCAAACCCCCATACTGCACCAATTAGCTTATCCATACTTTTGCTTTGTTCTATGCACACTGTTGTGCAGTAGGTTTATCAAAATAAACTCCAGATGTCTACAAGTTGATGAGGGCTGATCACCAAGAGGAACAGTTTTAATTTTATGCTTAGAAGTGCATTTCCTACAATTTGCATTTCACTTTTAAGCACACATTTTGCAGAACTGGGTAAATTTGAAAAATCAGTAGGACACACTAATGATTTACTCACAGTAGAAGTAATACTGAGGACTTAGTTTTACCAAGTCATACCACCACCGTCACATAGAGATGTGTCAAAAGAACCAGTTAAATGGTTACTGACCTCTCACTAACTGCGTACATTTCACAACATCTGTATGTGGATGCTCAATGGTAATCTCAAAACCTGGAAAAAAAATCAATGTATATTTTACAAATGATACTTTACATTAGTTGACAACTTTAAAAATATCTTTTTCCATGTTTTATCAGAAGTCTACTTCAGTAATCTCATTTTCAGCTGTTAAAATAGCTTCAGAATACTGGCACTGAATTAAAGAACTTGCGGAAGCAGACTTTATGCTGCTTAGTCGCTATCAACATTGATTACTGCACAAACATAAAACAATAGTTTAACTTTAACACAAGAGGTCTTGACACACATTCAATAGTACATTGGTAAGGAATTCCTAAGACCTTTCCACCACCAAAATCAAACTTAGTATTTGAGAATTCCATAACATACAGTATATATGGTATTTATGACTACAGCTGACATAGAATACAAATACAATTTAATTGATTAGGTGATAATTTTAATGATAGCATATATAGACTAAATATACTTACCTAAGGTTTGAAGCATTATTGTTTCAAGTATAACCAGCTCTTGGGCCTGTTGAAGATATGCCTAAAATGTAGATATAATTGATCAAACATTAATACTATAACAGTAGAAAATACCATTCTAAATAAGCTAAGGGATTGTACTGTTTTAAAGGTACTCATCTCACCCATAAAAGTGTCTAGAAACCTGAATTACTCACAATTAGATACTAATGTTGTTTTCCCCCCTTTCCTTCAAGTCGCTGTACCCTTCAAAACGTCTGCTTTTAACCCACTGTTCCCCAGTAGCTTCTAGAAGCATTTTACTTTCACAGCTACTATCAAAGGCATGAAACATTACTGAATCATTCCAACAATACTTTCCAATTTTATGTCATGTACAGTAAGATTAGGACTGGCTCCTGGATGTGAATCCTACATTTCAGTGCGGAAAAACACAGAACTTGGACAATGTAGGAAATTTTAGTTCAGACATGCCCTTCCACATGCTGTGAAGGATGCATGGGAGAAATGAACAGGAAGTATGTACCTGGAAAGTAGCTCCAGATTTCACAACATATGAAAGTTACGAGTGGGAATGCAGCATCTTACAGAGCTTAACAATGTCCTGATTTTATTCTGTAGTAAAGATGCTAGTTTTAATGTTGAAAGGTCTTAGTGAGATGGGATGTGCACAGTTGAATGACTGGCTCTTGCAATGTAGATTTAACCATTATCCTAGATCAGTGCTGGTGAACCTATGGCACGGGTGCCAGAGGTGGCACTCAGAGCCCTCTCTGTGGGGTGCAGCACAGAGTTAGGTCGTAATGGGGGAGGAATGGCTACCCACTCATCTAGAGCTAGCCTACAGGCCACTGGAGCTCGATTGTGCCCATTAAACCTAAGACCTAGTTTTGGGGAAGCAGTACAGGTAACCCTGTTAAGCGCTGTTAAACCCCACTGATTTTCATGCAAAGAACTAAAGCGCAATCCTTTATTTGGGAGCAAGCTTCGGTTTACTGTAGCTTGTGGGAGGCTTGCTCACAGAGCAAAACCCTCCTAGAGTAGTAGTGCAAACCCATTCGAAGAGTTGTATGGTTGCTTCAAAGCAAAGCCAACAACTACCACCAAGCTTACTCCTGAGTAAAGCACGCCTCGGAGCCAACCATTTTTTCTAAACCAAAACCTCAGTATTCAGGTTAAATTGCCGTGTTGGCACTTTGCGATAAATAAGTGGGTTTTGGGTTGCAGTTTGGGCACTCAGTCTCAAAAAGGTTCGCCATCACTGTCCTAGATCAACCCAACACCTACCAGACATCAGCCGTTTGCCCTGATTATGAGGTAGGGTTGACATTCAGAGCCGTAGAATTTTTGTTCAGTGTCAAATGTTAAAAATGTGTTTTGTATTCTGATTGTTAGTCACCCTGTACATACTAAAAATAGGATGAATAAACAGCTTCCATCTTTTAGAAGAATAAGGATAAGCTGAAATGTACCAAATGCTAAAGTATAAAGTAGATGCTCTGCTTCGTACCAG
This sequence comes from Sphaerodactylus townsendi, assembly GCF_021028975.2. Taxonomy (NCBI): domain Eukaryota; kingdom Metazoa; phylum Chordata; class Lepidosauria; order Squamata; family Sphaerodactylidae; genus Sphaerodactylus; species Sphaerodactylus townsendi. Next base: position 51,345,601 of record NC_059426.1, read on the forward strand.
TGCAGAGAACAAATTATTTCCCTTATGGTTAAAAAATATTTTTCTGCTTATGAGAAGTACGAATGGGAGAAAACAACTCCGTAGTCAAATAATTCTGTGGTAAAACATATCAGCTGGAGCCTACCAGATCACTCAATTTCTCACACTAGAAGGTTGCCTGAATTGGAGCAATCCTTCAAGCAGAGTAAAGCAGTAGGACCCAATCCAATATCATCAATAATACTTCAATACAAAGGCACAGGGACCTGGCCTGGGAAACAAAATCCCAAGTTCCATCTATTCAGTTTATTACAGTGAAAGACCAGAAGATTTTGTGAATCCCAAGTTTGAATCCCCATTTTGCCAGAGATGCTCATAGGAATACTACTCTCTGATCCTAATCTGTTTCACAAGATTGTTGAGAAGGTAACATTTCACAAAGGGAGAAAGTTGTTGTAAGCCACTGTGGGTTTCCAATGGGGAGAAAAGTGCGGTACAAAAGCAGTAAGTTTTAAAAAGCAAATAAAACAGGAGAAAAAGAATATATAGACCAGTGGTTTTCAACCTTCCTAATGCTGCGACCCTTTAATACAGTTGCTCATGTTGTGGTGACCCCCAACACTAACATTTAGCCATTTTACAGATGGAGAATACTGATGCAGAGAGTCTTAGGCGACCCCTGTGAAAGGGTCGTTCGACCCCCAGGCTGAGAACCACTGGTATAGACTGTGCTGCAAAGCTGACCACACCACAACAAAAGGAAAGGTATGAAACAGGGGAAATACGTGGGGGGTGGGGGAGCCATCCCACTTCTTCACAGGTCCCCATTATGTCATCTTGTTCCAGCCTTCAACAAAATGGTTTCAGATTGCCATGGCAACCAAGACACTGAGATGCAACAATCTCAGCTGGCTTCCTTCGTTGCCTAGGCAACCCAAAATGAAAGCCAAGATATTGGTAATTTTACAAGATTTGTCTTTGAATTTGAATACTTTTAAAATTTGAATATTTTAAATTTTTTATTCTGTCCCTGATTTCTTATGTTTCCTATTTTTATGAAAACAGGGAGGTTATTCCAGCTTTCCAAAAATCTATACCTTAACCTGTGCCTCCCTCCTTAAATACTTTTAAACTATGCTGGGGAGAACATCCACAAGTGCCAACAATTTTTAAAAAGTAGTCTCTACTTCATGAAATTAAAATTATATAATGGGTACATACATCACTCTTAGTATCCAGCTGTGCCTCTAGAGGATGAAGGCAAGCATGTGACACTTTGATAACATGTTCGAGTTTCCGTGGCTGTTCTTCCACTTTTGCAGCCAAAAACAACGAAGTAGGAGATATAATCTATGGGAGAAAATATTTTTTCAATTAGAAATAACATCTCAATAACCACTTCACCAGAAACTAGTAACCTCTTGCAAGTGGGAGATTCTACACAAATAATTCCACAGCAGACTGCATGCAACTTGAACTAATTCCAAAAGAAAGGAAAACACCTCAAATATTACATACAGGTTATCACTTTTAGAATTTTTTATTCTTTAATGTTTTCATAGGATTAGAGGAAGAGATGAAGCAGTAAGACAGTTCTCTTGGAGAGGGTCTCCAAATGTTAGTGATTTTACAATCTGTGAGCTTCCTGCCAAAATTGATACAATGAGCAAACTGGAGGTCTCTTGGCTGTCTTCAGGTCTTATCACCAGCTCTCCCAGACTGATGTGGACAAAATTCTGGCTGCTGTGAGCCTGCCACCTCCTTCTCAGACCTCTGCCCATCACTTAATTGTGGTGGAATACAGGATCCCTAGTGAACATTATCAACCTGTCTTTGAGCTCAGCAATCTTTCTAGGGAAGACTGAAGGAGGCAATGGTGACACCACTCTTCAAAATACCAGCTCTGGATCCCTACAATCCACCCAATTACCTCCAAGTATTGAATCTTCCATTTTTGGGTAAGATAATTGAGAGAGCAGTGGCAGAACAGCTCCAGGACTTTCTGGAGGATACTTTGACCATGGACCCATTTAAAATCAGCTTCTGTCATAGGACAGAGATGGTGCTGGTCACCCTCACAGACGATCTCTGTAGGCAACTTGATTGGGGTAGATTGGCACTGCTGCTAATACTTGATCTGACAGAAGATTGACACAGTGGATTAAGACCCACTGCCTTGACGATTCTGGCTTGCATGGAACAGTCCTGTAGTGGCTGGTTTCATTCCTCCCAAATCGGTGAAAGAGGGTAACACTAGGGGAAGGGGTATCATCATGACAGCCTTTGGTATGTGGAATCCCTCAAAGAGCAATCCTCTCTCCAACGTTCTTAACATTTTTATGTGACTCTTCAACCAGCTGGTACAGAGTTTTGGGCTGGATTATTATCAATTTGCAAATGACATCCAGCTACTGACAGAGGACCAGCTAGAGTCATTCCGGATACATGGCCAAGTGTCTGAAGGCTGCAGTGAAATGGTTATAGCACAGTCAACTGAAACTTAATCCATCATAGACATAAGAGTCTGTGCCTGGGCAATGGGACACCAAAAGCTGAAATTAGACGGGTGGAAGTAACACCTGATGTCACTCTGATGCCTCCCTTTCTATGGAGGCATTTTTTCTTCTTTGCCAGGTTATGCAACTGGTGCCCTATCTGTCTTGCCCTGACCTAGCCACACTGATCCATGCAACGGTCACCTTTAGACTAGAAAACTGTAACTTTCTCTATGCAGAGTTGGACTTGAGATTGCTCTGGAAACTGCAGCTATTCCAGAAAGCAGCAGTGAAGGTTCTTACAGGCATGTCATTAAGTTCTTACGTTCAACCTGTATTCTACCAAGCCATAAACAGGGCAAGACCACGGTATCTGGGCTACCATCTCTCCCAATACAACCCCTGAAGAGAATTACACTGAGCTGGACATAACATGCTGGTAGTTCCTGGCCCTAAAACTTTCCTCAACCAGGACCAGAGCTTCTTTGACTCTCACCCTGATCTAGTGAAACACTCTGTCAACTGAGACCTGGCCCTGCAGGATTTGACTCAATTCTGTAGTACCTGTTAGATGGAGATATGCCACAAGCCTACAGTTGAGGCAACAACAGTTACATCTTGCTGGCCTCCCTACCCTAACTTTTATTTACCTTTATTCTTATTTATCTTATTTGCCTTGCTTCTTCAGTAATTGGTTCTAACTTTTGGTTTTGACTTTCTCTTTTATGTTCCTCCTTCCTTGATTGGTCATCTAGGTGGTGAAATAAAATTGGAGTGTCATCTTAATTGCTCCCCCTCGTGGGATATTTTATTTAAGGTGCCAGGCTTTTATTGCTATATATATATATGTGCGCATGTGTATATATACAAACATCCCCCTATGTTTGACTTTAGTCAAGAAAGAGTGGGATATAAATGTAATAATAAAACACAAATAAGAGTCCCCCCTCTAGGACTCCAGAACACCGGTTCTCAACCTGTGGGTCACGACCCCTTTGGGGGTCGAATGACCCTTTCACAGGGGTCGCCTAGACCATCGGAAAACATATATTTCCGATGGTCTTAGGAACCGAGACACAAATAATGTTATGGTTGGGGGCCACCACAACATGAGGAACTGTATTAAAGGGTCGCGGCATTAGGAAGGTTGAGAATCACTGCTCTAGAAGAAGGGCAGCAGATAAGGACTGGAAGGCCAAAGCAGCCCTGGAAAGGACCAAAACGCCACTGCCCCCTCCCACACTCATTTTACTAACTGTTATCAAAGTTTAAAGGTTTGTAGCATGTCACGGTTGCCTACCAACTGCAACAATGGCCACTGTGATCCCACAGGGCATTCATTTCATATGTACAAGCTGTGTCTGTTATTTCAGAAGGTTATAACCTCACCAATGAACTGTTTTTAGAGTTCTGATTCTTTTGCAAACTTGGAGCTGTTTATGACTCCAGTTCCTGTATCCACAGATGGAGCAGTGTTGAAATCAGACACGTTTACTTTAAAAGTGTGCACCCACCTTTTCGTTTGTATCATCAGACTTAGTGCTCAAGGTCTACCCTCCCTTTCTGCTCAACACAAAGAAGAGAAGGGCCATTATTGCTGATTCCCCACTCTGACTGCACCTCTTAAATTCTATGATGATGTTCCTGGGGGTTCAGTGGCCAACAGTGGCAAAACTCCAGGATGTATAAAGAACGGTGGGGAGGGGGAGGAAGGTGGGTTTACAGTTTACATAACAGTTGCATCTCACAGTTCCAACTGCATGGCACAGGATCTGTACACAGACTGAGAGCGGAAAAGGACACGCCATGGCCACCTGTTTAAACCAGCTTGCAAACATGTCCATGAAAGTTACTAATCAAAAGCATTATTGTTAGCTTGCTTGCCCACCGTCAATTTACATCTGTCAGTAACATGAGACCTCAAGCATACACAAACTTCTGTAAAGCCATTCTGCCACAGTACTGTTTACCAGGCCTCAGTATCATCATTCCTTACAGCTTAAATTATCATTTTGAGCCTAAACATTCCAAAACATCATCATAAAGAGGTTGTACAGAATATATACCAAACAAAAATATGTACTAGCTGTTCTTATTCAAGTTTCAATCTACTTACATTTCTATTAAATTTTGTGAAGGAATGATGCATATAAAACCTGTGCATGTAAACGATTGCAGTATTTATTGTAAGTTGTGATCTGAAAAGAGGGTTAAGGAAATTTAACATCTGTAGAAGTCACATTAGCATTATCCCTCATTAGCACTATCCAAATATACTGGTAGTCCTATATATTGTGACAATACGAAAGACAATACTCTTTGTTTACACCAAATTTTCAACATTTATTTTTCCCTGCCTGTCTTTCACAAGGCAAAAATTAGGATATATATGAAGTGTTTGCATTAGGTGCAGCAGTCTGAAGTTCCCTCAAGTATAGTGGATACTTTCAATTTTTCTTACAGAAAATTTACATATTCATACTTTTTAATTCTGTAAATATGCTAAATAAAAGTTTCCTGTGCTAACCAAATTATAAATGTTTTGCATTGCTAAATGAACAGGTTTAGACTTGACAGGAAAATACTGTATATTTTTCAATTCTCTCCCCTCAAAAAAATTTCTGGCTCCAACATTCTCAGAAACGTTACATCTCTACTTCAATACTGTGCCATTTCTTAAACATCCAACTTGTTAATTTAAATGTCTTTTAAAAGGATCCGTTTATCATCTCTTTGTGTTTCTGCAAACTTTCATAATGTAAAGAAAGTTGCTTGGTATATGTTATTTAAATTAGTGCTATGAACCAATAGCGGGGGTGGCGGAGTGAAGAAGATCAGAGAAAAAAGGAGTCCAGAGAAGAGCTTCTTTACCATATGGCTTACTGATACTTGAGAAGTAAAGTTCCAGTGTAATCATATAATACTGCATGAAGACAAAGAAAAAACCCCATTCCTCAGGATTACAGAAGCTCAACAAAATCCCCCAAGAAATAGGTTAACTAAAAAAGAAACCTTGCAACAGAAAACACATTAAGCGAAACGCTAGAAGGAAGAGGGGGATCTGTTTTTAAACCAGTTCTTCTACCACGAAATACTAAATCATGCAATCCAATGCCGTTCATCCTGACTATAAAAACCTGTGCAGGACTGCCCTGTATATTCCAGGAAGGGACGAGGGCAAGTCCCCGTCCCGAAACCAAAGGGCGTGGCTACCCAAGCCTGCTTTTTCTGCGCCGATCCTCATGAGAAAGGCAGCCAGGCGGGCAGCCAAGCAACGCAGGCCGAGCACTTCGCAAGCCAGAGAGAAAGCCTCCCTCCTCCTGCCGATTCCCAGGAGGGCTCGGGGCGTCTTCCCCGGCTCTGCCTCCGAGGAAGGAAGCGAGGGAGGAGCCAAAGTCTCTTAACTAGGCCGCCGTTCCCTCATCCCCACCGCGGCCTGCCTCCCCCCACCCGCTCCGACGCGGCCTGAAAAGGATACACATTGAGGCGCTGGCCCATATCCTGGATCAGGTTGGCCGCCTGCTGCCGGTACGAGAGCTCCTTGTCGGCCTCGACGCCGCAGCGCCTGGTCGGCGTGCTCTCCAGCTGCTCCCGGGTGAAGAACCACCGCGAGCTCCCCCCTTGGCCGCCTCCGCCGGCCTCGCGCGACACCGAGCTCGCGCCAACGACAGAACCCGCCACAGCCGCCGCCATGACACTTCCTCCTCCCGCAGCGAGACCGCCCCCGCTACCGGCGCGCCTGGCCCCGCCTCCACTGCCTACATCTCGGGCTGCTCATCTCGCGAGATCACACGCGCGGGTGAGCCGGGAGTTTCTGGGAGGGTCCAGACTCCCGATTTTAATAAACCATAGAGTTGTGAGGGGATTGGTCACGGGTCCTTTTTAAGTACCCCTTCTTGATCGGGGAAATGGGCAGTGGTTAGAAGAAAAAAAAGGCTAGAGCGAAATGTAGCTGAAACTTCCGGTGAAGCGTAGAAAGGAGCCATGGGATCTACCAGCTGCAAAGTGGTGTCGCTCTAGGATTTTGCATCTCTTACTATTAAAAATATTTGGGGTTGGAAGGTAACAAAGGGCCTTTTCCCATGTTGCACCGGAAGTGCGTCACTGAAGTCGCCCAAAGGGAGACGAGGAGGTCAGGTCACGTGGTCACATTTTTTAACAATCTGTGGTCAAACAAAAGTGGAATCAGAACATTATGTATTTCAATAGGTTTTTAGGCAGATTCCTTGGGGACGTCGAGTGACAGCGCTCTGGCTTTTACTATTATGGTATAATAGTGAGTTGGAAGTGAAAGAGTTGAGGAACGTATGGGGAAGCGTTCAGTTGAATACCCATAGTGGATACTGCGCTCTTGAGAACCTAGACATCAAATTATTAAATGAAACGAAATTGTCGAACTAGAAGGAGATGTTACAGAGACCACTCCGCGGAGGTTCCCCAGTGAAACGGGTTACACTCCATTGCTGTTTCTCCCACTGGGAAATAAGGTATCTTTTAGGAAAATGCAGCTCTGTGATGAGCTGTTTTGGTTTAGGCTGCACAGCTAGGAACATGAGAGTTGCACTCGAAATCCTTCTGAATTATCTATTCTCCCAACTAGTGAATTTTTATCCCACCCTTTTTTCCAAGGTATCCCAACCAAATTTAGTTATCCTTTGTTCTGACAGCCCTGTGAGGTAGATTTGACAGAGAGGGTAACTAGCCCAGAGTCAATTAAGAGAGGTAAACTGCAGAGCGGATATTTAAACTAAGGTCTTGGCATTGTACGACACCGGCTCCTCAGAATGAAAGTCACAATTTTGTATAGGCCTTTGGAGCAGTTGTGCAATGGGAATATGCTTGGTGTGATGAACTACATTGTGATCCTAACTAATAGAGCTAAAAGAAGCACAGTTGTCTGATGCTGTCTAACCTGTTTGGAGATGGGATCCTCTGCAGCAATAAGAACATGAGCTCTGCTGCATAGCTAGTGCAGCCTTGTGTCTCACACAGTGGCCAGCCAGTGAAATGCCAACAAGAGGCCAAGACCTTCCCCTATATTGCATTAGTATTCAAAGGTCTACTGTTTCCAAATATGGAGGTTCCCTTTAGTCACCATTAGTAGACATATCCTTCATGAATCTATATAATCTTTATGCCTGTGGCGATTGCTACATCCTCTGGCAACAAATTCCACATTTTAATTACCTCTTGAGTTTAAAAAAGTGTTTTATTTTGTCCATCTTGACACTACTGCTTATCAACTCAATTGAATGCCCTAGTGTTTTGGGAGAGGAAGAAAGCGTTTTCTTCATTTATTCGCTCTATGCTGTGCAGTGCTGTTTTTGAAATTCAGTGAACAGAACTGCATGCAGGGTTCCAAATGCAACCACAGCCAGGAATATGATAATGGTGGTGGCAAGTGCCATTAAATCTTATAGTAAACCAGTAGAAATGTTCAGAGGTGGTTTGCCATTGCCTGCCTCTGAGTAGGCTGAGAGAACTATAACTGGCCCAAGGTCACCAAGCAGACTTTGCTTGAATGACTAGGAAATCAAAACCCGTTCTCCAGATTAGAGCCTGCTGCTCTTAACCACTACACCACACTAGCTGCTTTATTTTCAATCCTTACTCTAATAGTTTCCAGCATAGAGTTTGCCTTTGCCGCTGCTGCCACACACTAGGTTGACATTTTAATTGAACTATCCACTACAAGCCCATCAGAAGCCTGCCTTGGGTCTATGACTGCTTATATATGTGTTGCATGTTCATGTTGCGTAATGCATGTTTATGTTATTTGTGTCACCATCCCAAGAAATCCAGCCCTCCATGTTACCAGTGACTTGGGGAATACTACTAAAGACTGCTTCTGAACAAGTACAAAGGACAGTTTCTCACCTGTTTCAGCTCTTCTCCCGTTTAAGTGTGAGCAAGTGATCTGAGATACACAAATAGGAGTTGAATCACAGTCTGCTGTGTTAAACATGAAAGGCTTTACTGCTACAGATTAAGATATGAGCATAAGACAGGGAAAATACTAATCACCTTAATGGTTACACATCTAATAGATAACATAACACAGAGATAAACTTGACAATACAGAACAGTTACCTCCAACATTGTCATCTGGATGTCTGCATATTCAGACCTCCACTAGCTCCATGCAGAGAAATGTGGCTCCCAGCATTTGGCCAAAACAATGGCGTACCTTGAAGGGGCTAAAGACGCAGGCACCATTCGCCTGGGTCATGTGGGGGCACATTTGACCACTGTTCACCCACCTCACGCTTGCCTGTCCCGCTTTCCCACTGCTTGCCTCAATTTGGGGAGGCCAAAACTCCCAGTTGTTATGAATCTTTTTAACGCTTCCTGCCTTTGCTTGTAAGAAGACTCTCCCAATCCAGGTTTAGGGAACTTACTCTCACATGGGGAGGTAAACTAATTAATCAGTCAACCCAATCTCAAAAATCTCACTAACCAAATCATGTTTTACAACAGCTATCCATCTTGTTCTTCCTAGCAGGTAGGCAAATGGTAATCTCTGCAGAAATTCAAGAAGGATATTGACAAGCTGGAACGGGTCCAGAGGAAGGTGACCAAAATGGTAAAACATCTGACTTCAATGTCCTATGAGGAATGATCTAGGGAGCTGGGTATGTTTAGTCTGAAGAAGAAAAGGTGAAGGGTGACATGTGTCAGGGGGATGCTATATAGATGATTGAGATACATTCCTGGAATTGTACAACTGCTTAAAATAACAAATTTCTACTGCTAGAAATATATATGTAACCAGCCTGCTATATGTATCCTCTGCCATCTGTGCATTCTTTCCTTGATCTTTACTGTATGGCTTCACACGCTTTATAGACAACTAGGCTTCCTTTGGTACTCCTGTCCCATGGGAGCTGTGTTACATCCGTTATCTCGTAGGGCGGGAAGCCAGGTGGCTTTCTTTTGCTATCTACTGCTGACCTTGGGGCACCTCAGCTCCAAAGACTATTTTTCACAAACTCTTGGGAAAATAGGAGGGGGGCTCTCTACGGGGGATAGACTATGAATGCCAGTGTCGACAGAATTGGCTTTGCCAAGTGTGGTGCTTCGATGCCTATTCAATAAATGCTACTGATCAATACTTCAGAGTCCGTTTATAGGTTTCAGGTTGCGAGACCTAACAATATGATAGCCATATTTAAATATTTGATGGGATGTCATCTTGAAGATGGCACAAGTTTGTTTTCTGTTGCTCCAGAGACTAGGTCAAGGAGTAATGGATTCAAGGTCCAGGAAAAGAGATTCCATCTAAGCATTAGGAAGAACTTCTTGACAGTAAGGGCTGTTCAACAGTGGAATACACTCCCTTGGAGGGTGGTGGAGACTGGAGGTTTTTAAACAGAGGCTGGATGGCATCTGCCAAGCGTGCTTTGTGTATTCCTGCATGACAGGGGATTGGACTTGATGGCCCTTATGGTCTCTTCCAACTCGGTCATTCTATGATTCTACTCAGGAGACTTTGGTGAAGTACCATATCAAAAGGTTTTTGAAAGTCCAAGTATATAATGTTCCCTGGGTCACCATTATCTACATGTTTGTTCACTTTCTCAAAGAGCTCCAAAATGTTAGTCAGCAGGACTTCCATTTGCAGAACCCACGATAATTTTCCTTCAGCAGGCTTTGTTCTTCTGTATGCTGAATAATTTTGTCTTTGATTGCACTTTCTACTAGTTTGCCTAGGGCAGATGTTTTGGTGTTGTTACTGAAGGGAAATGGGAGCTATAATGGGCGTGGTTAATACACAATAACTGAAATGGAGAAAGGACTTTTTGGACATGCTGATACTCAAGGTTTCAATAAGTTGTTGGGTTGATTCAGAAGGGTTATTTCTTGGAAATTGGATTTAGGAGGATCAGATCCAGATTTGTGTTGGTCATACTGTCCTCTCCCTCCCACACACTTTGAGTGAGGAGTAGAATGTGAATGCCTAGTGAGCAACTGCTGAATGCCTGTATAAGAAGAAGGATCACATCATCCATGTCATGTTAGGCTTGACATATGAGATACTGGATTGGGAAAAATGCATTCAGCTACCCTCTTGTGCATCCTGTGTGCATGAACAGTCGTGAAACCTCTATCCATCAGTGTAAACTTGGTAAAGGAAAGAACTGCCCTATTTTTGAAAGTGTATTCAGTTTCAACACACAGATTACAAAACTGTGGCTCTCTTTTTAAATGAAAGAAGTGAAATATTCCATTCTGTATATAACAAGGAATCATGGACATTTATGCAGTCAGTCCAAAACCACAGAAGCATATAGAAGTGTGGTTGTACATAAAAAAACCCCTAGCATTGTTGATATATGTTGTAGCACTTTTAATGGAATTCAAACTGTTTTCTGTCAAGATTCAAAAATTTGAGAGCGTTGTCAAACTTCAGCTTATCCTGTAAAAAACATAATTATGTTTTTGAGGGTCTTACAGATATTTTTGTACACACATAATAGCTAAAGGCAGAGATATGCTTTTGTACTGATTTCTGCTCCTTTTGGGGTTCAATATATGCTTCAGTGTTACTCAGGCTGATAAGACAGGAATAAGAACACTTTGGGTAAGAAGAATCATTTCAGTACTTTTTAAAAAAGATATATTAAAATAGCAGTTCAGCCTTTGAAACTACAAAGAAGTAATAACTGTACCTTTAGATCCTCTTCAAACTCCTCCATGGAGTCGATCAATTTTCCAGGTTCTTTTTCCCCTAGTGGGAAAGGGTAATCTGTTCCCAGCATTACCTTGTCCTGCAAATATAAACAGTGGAAGGCACTATTAGCATCTATTAGATACACATTTTCCAACTCCCCAGGGTCTGACTAAAAGCATGACATTTGTATAGATCAGCACAAAATTTATATTGGCATTTTTAATGCATAACATGCAATTCATAGACTCTTAAAATCAGTCAGAGAGAAGGGGGATATAGATCAGCAAGACTGAGGAAGACTTATGGCCCAATCCAGAGGCTGCAGCAGCTGGGGGTGTTGTCACTTCTATGCTACCTCCAGAGGGCATTTTGGCAGCTCAGGGAGGGAGCAAAAAAAGAGAGAAAAAAAGGCCACCTGGAAAGCCTTCCATAGGGTGGCATAACTTCGAGGGTTATTCCCAACCTGAAAGGACAGTGGAAGTCGACTAAAGTCAGCTTCATCCCCAAGAACAGCCATAGCCCAGACTTAGGCCCGTGCAGCTCATAAGGGGCCAGGAATTTCTGGGTTGGCCATCACTGAGCTGTGCTGTGCCTGCCCACCTCCCAGTTTGCCCTCCCTGCCAGATTAGTGTTACTTACACAGGCAGAGTGGGCAAACACCCCAGCACAGCCTCATGCCAGCTCTGTAGCCTGATTCCTCCCTCCCCCCCCCACACACACAGTTGGATTGGGCTGCACATCTCTTTCTCATATTGCTGTAGTCTCAGTCCATATCAGGGACTCCAGACTGCATTTGTAAATCAAATAAAGTTGCTGCAATAAAGATACAACAGCACAGGTTGTTTGGTTCATCACAAAGTTAAGATGAAGAATAACAATAAAAATAGTCCAGGTGTGTTCCTGAAAGTGTGTGTACATAGGGTATCTTTTCATGTGGCCAAAGGTGGGAAGTGGCAGGAACAACTACATTGTCAAAGTGACACACCAATTCTCATTTCTGTTTGGGGAAAACTTGGCCACATAACCACTGCATAAAAATGCAATAGACCTGCCATATCGGGGGAATATACCTATAAAGAATAAGTTTAGGAACTGGCACGCGGCTGCGCTGGCACATTTGCCCACCCTGCTGGCATAAGTGGCACTGGGGAAACAGAGAAGCGGACAGGTGCCACAGAGCTCCACAGCACCTGACCCAGAAAGGCCTGCTACCTGAAAAGTGTGCCAGCCTCAACCTGGCTGCCGGCACAACTGGAGGTGGGCTAAGTGCATTCCTAGGGGTAGAGCGAACTTTAGTTGACTTCTACTGGGCTTTTGAGCCAAGGAAGCCCCTGGCGCAGACTTCCAACTCAATGCCACCCGAAAGGGTGGTGCAAATCCATTTTGCCCTACAGAAGGCATTCAGGTGACCAGAGGTTTTCCAAGTTTCTGTTGCCTCCGCACGCTGCTTGGATACCCTCTGGAGGTGGTGTGGGAATGGCGCCGTCACCAGCCACCACAGCCCTTTGGTTTGGAATACAGGAGCACATTCAGGAATTAAATATGATCTCATCAGTGGAATCTGACGGCTAGATTTTTATGTGGGTTCAGCCAGGCCAGCCTTTGGCAATGCCTGTAAACTCTGAACTGGCAGCTTATTCAGAGCAGAATCAGCAAAGAAGCCATATCCTGGTTCTGGCAGAAATACAAAAGCATCATCTTTCAGTCCCTAATATGAGCACAGACACACTCAGAGGGAGAAATATTCCAAGTTCTAATGATAAGATCCTGATTTGTTTTGAAGTTTAATAGTTTTTCCTCCTTAAGACAGATCCTTTGTCTAACGGATTATGTGTAATTTTTGCACCAAAAACCACACTAAATTTGGCGGAGAAGATCAGTGACCGGTTATTAAAATTCCCCCCGATCATCCAAATTCAATGTGCCATCCTTCCATTTTTTCCTTGCCAATATCCTTTTATCCCCACAAATTGAATTCTCAGTCAGAAGCTCTACTGGGCCTGCAGCCATCTGCCAGTCATCATCTTCTCTGTACTATTTTTCCCAACCTGTCCTATACTAAAACTGCTACCCCAAATTTGGCCAGATTATTGTTCCTAGTTGTCCAATTCTTTTCTTAACGCTTAAGAGAATGCATCGTATTCTCATACTCAGGACTCTTTGATGTGGTACCTTGTCAAGAACTTTCTAAAAGTCCAAGTTTATAAAGACTACTCGGTCACTATTAGCTGCATATTAGTTCACTTTCTTGAAGACTCCCAAACTCTGGTGATGAAACTTCCATTTGCAGAAGCAACACTGATTTTCCCTCATTCCCCTTGTTTCTCTATGTGGCTAATAATCTGATCATTGATTACAGTTTCTATTAATTTGCATAAAACAGACATTAGCCTCTAAGTACCTGCTTAGAAAGAAGACATATGTATCTGGAATCTTGGATAATGAAATGTAAAGATGGATGTCATTTGCATATTGATGCCACCCAGCTCTACATTTCGTCATCCACCCAACCCAAAAACTCCAGACAATCTCATTTGGTGGTGTGGTCTTTCTCTCTTCCCCCAACAAATCCTATGCACCTCTAATGAAAATTCTTACGTCCAATCAGACAACAGACCAAAGCGACCAAAGGTCTACTTGAACAATCTAATGGTATCACCCTGGAAAGTTGTATCCAGCTGTAAGCTGCTTTAAGACTCCATATGGTAGAGAAAAAATGTGGTTTAAAAATGTTTCTTCTTCCCTGGAAGGGTGGGCTGGAGGGAAAAAGGCCTTGCTCCCAATCTACTCTGACCCCTTCAGGAGGGAGAACAAATTTACCCATCCATCAGCCCCATGCTATGCAGCTTTCCTGGGCACCTCAGCACAGCACAGAGGGAGGCTGGGTGTGTTGCTTTCAGTCAGGCAAGGCCAGGCTGAGCCTGGCCTTCAACATCTGATGCAAGCAAGCCAAGGCAGGGCAGGGCACACCTCTGCCAAGTAAGGCCACCTTGAACCTGTCAATCACCAAACTGGGTGTATGTCCCCAAGCTGAGTGCATCCCTCATCAGGTGAGGATGGTCCATTCTTCACCAGGCTGGGCAGGGTGAGGCCAGGTCCATTTTTTGTAGGACACATCCCTCGCCAGCAGAGAGTAAGCAAGTCTGGGCCAGGAACATCCCTCAGTGGGCAAGATGAGGCAAGGTGCATCTCTCCCTAGCCAGGCTGAGCCAGGCTTCTCCTGCCTCATGTGGCAATGAGGAACCTGCTCACAACAGCAGTGGACAACAGTTGTCTTTCACTTGGGGCTGGGAAGGCCCTGGCAGACAAGCTGGCAACTCAGTCATTTAAAGCAGTTTGTGATTTGACAACACCTAAATCCGACTTTGTCATTCCAGGATAGCCAATGATCCATCAGAACATTTCCTGGTAGCCTGAATCACCAGTCCTGGAGAACAGAAATTGAAGACTGGCCTATAATTGGGCTCAACAGAAGGTATTATATGCATTTTGATTTGTTTTTAGATTTTGATTTTGGATGAGTACAATGGTAAACGTTTAGTCTCATCCTTACCAAATGAAGGTTTTTAAAACAGACGTCTAATATGAGAGTATAAATTTTTTTTGTGATTTTGGATGGGTAAATTTCTCTCTCTCACAATACTAAAATCAGGGAGCAAACACTGAAAATGCTGGGGGGAAGAATAAGGGCTAATAAAAGGAAACACTTCTTCACATAATGTGTGATTGGTGTTTGGAATATGCTGCCACAGGAGGTGGTGATGGCCACTAACCTGGATAGCTTTAAAAAGGGCTTGGACAGATTTATGGAGAAGTCGATTTATGGCTACCAATCTTGATCCTCCTTGATCTCAGATTGCAAATGCCTTAGCAGACCAGGTGCTCAGGAGCAGCAGCAGCAGCAGAAGGCCATTGCTTTCACCTCCTGCATGTGAGCTCCCAAAGGCACCTGGTGGGCCACTGCGAGTAGCAGAGTGCTGGACTAGATGGACTCTGGTCTGAGCCAGCAGGCTCTTTCTTATGTTCTTATGTTCTTAATATCTCATTCCTAGATGTAAACAACTATAGAAGGGTAGTTACTTTAGTGAGATGCTTGGCTTTACCAACAGCAGTACTGGATGGTAGGTATAGAAAGACCCCTAGAGCAGCGTGTCCATGAGAACTAAGACAAATGGAAACACTGGAATATGTCTTCTTTCACTGTCCATTCTATGAAGCTGTTCCACTCAAGCTCATTTGTTCACTCTTAGATTCAGTTCCAAATAAGGTCAGAATCTGAATTGGTCAAAACTCTTGTCCGACAAAATGCCCCAGGTCTCTACCAAACAGAAATATCAACTGAACATAGGATATTTTATTAATTTAATTACCTTTTGTTAGAGTTTTTCTTTTATGCTACATTTGCATTATGAACAATCTGTATATTGAGTTCTTATTCAGAGCTTTTGAGGTTTTAAATGTAATCACTCCACATGTCTGATCAAAGACTGTATAATATACTGGGAGCCATCCCAATGGAAGCGTCGCACAGCCACACTGATGAATTTGCCCTCTCCAGGGCACTTACTCTGGCAGAAGGGCAATTCCTTAGGCGTGGGGTTGCCACCATTCCTCCCAATGCACTAGATGCAGCATCAGTGTCCCAATGCCCCTGCCCCTGCTGGCTGGAGGTGTGGCCAAGAGGGGGACTTTAGTTGGCTGCCTCCGAGCCATTCACAGCATTATCTCGGCGGCCAGGTCTGCAGACTTGTGTGACCCTCTTGGACAGTGTAAGTCTACTGATCTCCATGGAGGCTTCTTGTCAACAGGGAGGCATTTTCACTTTTTGAGCCTCCGCACGCCACCAGGAAGCCTCTTTGCAGGTGGTGGCCAGGCATGGCTACAGTGCAGGTGGTGGCCAGGCATGGCTACAGCCGGGCACCCGGCTCTTGGATGGGGCTGTAAGTTAAATGAAAATCACAGCTATGGACCAAATTAGTATTAGTGACAGTTAGATTGTGCTCACTTCGGCAACACATATATATTAAAACTGGAACAATAGAGTTGGATTTAGGTGTTGTCAAGTCACAAACTGCTTTAAATGATTGAGTTGCCAGTGCAGTGGTTACAGAAAAGGAAGTACCCCTCTGCCACTATCACTAACATATTACAGGCATGCAACTGCAAGGGCTTCCACAGATCTTCATAGCTTTGCGCTTCTGGTACTGTAAGAGATGTTCTTGTGTACTGAAATGTTCGCTGTTCAAATTCCTAATCTGTGGAAGGAAAATTTCCTTTCTGCTTCTGTCAACTACTACAGAATATCCAATAGGTGTCACTATGGAGTTTCTGAAAGAAGCAGTCTATGCTAAAATTTCACGGGAAACTCTGTTGGAGTGAAATCAGAACCTTGGATCTGGTTTAGGTGCCCTGTTGTCTTCTCATGAATATTGCAGTGTATGAAGGGAAGATGCATGTCTCAAAAGGCAGAGGAGACACTTAATTCACTGGCACTAGACAGCTGCAATCGGCTGTGTAGAAACCCATCTGACTCTTCTCTCTGTTTTAGTATTCCACCATGGGAAAAATCTGTGCAGAGAGCAATTGTGATTGCATAGGAGGCATAAACTAGGGATGTCCCTGATTAACCTTTTCAACAGGGTAATTCTGCTTTCTATTAACTCTTCACTAGTGTTGTGCATATCCTGCCCTATTGCAGTGAAAGGGCAAAACTCGGCTTGGTTATAAGTAAAGAGTCGTTCAGATGGGTGATTATTAAACTGACACAGCAGATTATTAAATCAGTATAGATTCTAACCTTGAACAGGCTAGGTGAGCTTTATGGTAGTGCATGATCATCCTGAAGATGTAATCTGCACAAGGTATGTTTCTTTGGGGAACAGAAACCAATTCCCTATATGCATTTTTTTAGAAAGGAGTGGCCATTACAATCAGTGTGATTTTTCTCTTTTAAAAAATAACAGCATATGACAAATCATGGATTAAAATATTTTTGGCTACAGACTGCCACTGTAGCTCCTACCAAGCAGCAGAGGCGTAGTTCCAAGGGGATGGGGGGTGGGTGCGACGCACCAGGTGCACCCCACTGTGGGGGCGTGGGGGGGACAGGGACAAAGGACACACCGGTGCACCAGGCACTTTTCCCCCTTGCTACGCCTCTGCCTAGCAACGAGCCTTCAGCCTTCTACCAACTGTCTTCTCAGTCAGCCTCCTGTACCTCAGTCCTTCAGTCTAGTTCAGTCAGTCCTGCACAGTTCCTGGAACCAAAGGCAGCTCTTAGCATGGGGGCAGAGTCAATATTCCATCCTAGCATTGTGCCAGAGCTTGCTCACCTGGCTGATGTATCATTCTGAGCATGAAGATGGGATGTCCTAAAAAGCTTTGGCAGCATGGCATGATAAAACACAATTGTATCATTAAGAACATAAGAACTAGCCTGCTGGATCAGACCAGAGTCCATCTAGTCCAGCATTCTGCTACTCGCAGTGGCCCACCAGGTGCCTTTGGGAGCTCACATGCAGGAGGTGAAAGCAATGGCCTTCTGCTGCTGCTGCTCCTGAGCACCTGGTCTGCTAAGGCATTTGCAATCTGAGATCAAGGAGGATCAAAATTGGTAGCCATAAATTGACTTCTCCTCCATAAATCTGTCCAAGCCCTTTTTAAAGCTATCCAGGTTAGTGGCCATCACCACCTCCTGTGGCAGCATATTCCAAACACCAAATCACCACGTTGGTGAAGAGAAGTGTTTCCTTTTCCATTAGTCTAATTCTTCCCCAGCATTTCAATGAATGCCCTGGTTCCTAGTATTGTGAGAAAGGAAAATTTCTCTCTGTCAACATTTTCTACCCCATGCATGGTACATAGACTTCAATCCATCCCCCCCTCAGGCGTCTCCTCCCCAAACTAAAAGTCCCCAAGCGCTGCAGCCTCTCCTCTACATAAGGAAGGTCTCCAATCCTTCAATCATCCTGTTGCCCTTCTCTGCACTTTTCTATCTCATGATATCCTTTTTGAGATGTAGGCTGACCAAGACTGAACACAATTACTCAAGTGCGGTGTACCACTGCTTTATATAAGGGGGCATGACGATCCTTGCAGTTTTATTATCAGCTCCTTTCCTAATGATCCCCAGCACATAGAGTTTGCCTTTTCACAGCTGCCATGCATTTAGGTTGCGTTGTGGAACCTTTATCAACTAGGCCTTAAAATCCCTTTCCTGGTCTGTGACTGATAGCACTGACCCTGTGGCGTGTATGTGAGTTTGGATTTTTTGCTATATTGCATCACTTTACATTTAGCTGTTAGACTGCGTGCCATTTCTTAGCCCACTCCACCTAATTTATCAAGGTCCACTTGGAATCGCCCGCGTCTTGTGGTTCTTGCCACCTACATGGTGGTATCATCTGCAAACTTAGCCACCACCTACCACCTACTTACCGGGTCATTTGAATAAGAGCACTGGTCCCAAGAACGGATCCTTAGGAGACTACCACTCCTTACATCTCTCAGTGGCGAGGAACTTCCCATTTATACCCACCCTTTGTTTCCCTGTTCCTCAGCCAGTTTTTTAATCCATGGGGACTTCCCCTCTTATTCCCTTCATTGCTCAGTTTCTCAACAGTCCTGGTGAGGGAACTTTGTCAAAAGCCTTTTATGAAATCCAAGAGTGAACAATGTCCATGGTTTCCACACCATCACATGTCTGTTTACACTTTCGAAGACTCTAGTAAGTTTGGCAAGACAGGACTTGCCTCTACTACAAAGCCATGCTGACTCTTCCTCAACGGGTCTTGCTTTTCTACATGTTTAATAATTTTTTATCTTTAATGATAGATTCTACTAATTTACCAGGAACAGATGTCGAACTGACTTTGGCCTGTAGTTTCCTGGGTTCCCCTAGACCCTTTCTTAAGATTGGTGTGACGTTAGCCATCTTCCAGTCTTCAGGATGGAGTCTGATTTCAGGATAAAGTTGCATATTAATGTAGGGAACATCAGCAATTTCATGCTTGATCTTTAAGAACTCTTGGATGAAGATGCAATCTGGGCGAGGGGATTTGGTAGCATTTAGGTTATCAATGGCTGCCAGAACTTCTTCCTTGTCTACCACTATCTTAGCTAGTTCCTCGGATTCACCTCCTAAGAAGCTTGGTTCCAGGTGCAGAATTTTCCTCACCTCCCTCTTGGAATTCGAGACAGATGCAAAGAAATTCATTAGCAGCTTCTCTGCAATCTCCCTGTCATCTTTTAGCACACCTTTTGTTCCTTCATCATCTAACGGGCCCTGCAGCACCACCCTAGCTGGCTTCCTGCTTTTGATGTACTTGAAGGAACTGTTTGTTGCCTGAATCTTGATGTTATAATGTCATGCGTTCCTCGCATAATCCTTTTTTGCCTCCCTTACAGCTAACTTGCTTCTCTTTTGCCACCATTTGTGTTCTCTCTGTTATTCTTCATCAGTTAAGTTGGACTTCCATTTTCTAAAAGACATCTTTTTTTTCCTAATAATTTCCTCAACCTCCCTTGTTAACCATGGTGGCTTTTCTTTTGGACTGAAGTAGCTGCCTTTCCTAATCTGCGGAACACATTCAAGCTGAGCTTTTACGACTGTGTTTTTAAATAACCTCCAAGCACCTTGGACATTTTTGACTCTCACCAATTTTCCCTTTCAGCTTCCTGCACACTATCCCCCCCTCATCTTTGAGAAATTTCCCTTTCTGAAGGCAGATGTAACTTCATTAGTAGTTGTCACTTGTTAAGCATGCAGAGATACTGAATCTGACAGCATTGAGGTGGCTGTTCCCTGCTCGGCTCAACAACACTGACTTCCCTTTTACCAGGTCCTAAGGTCCCCACATAGAATTAGATCTAGGATCACCTCTCCCCTGGTTGGTTCTACAACCGTCTGCTCCTAAGCCACAGTCATTTAGCATATCCAGGAATGTTCTCTCCTTACTATGACCTGAACATGCATTTTTTTCAGTTTATGTGGGGATAGTTAAAAAATGCGCCCATGATACCACGACATTTTTTGCTTTTTTGTTGGCCTCTCTAATTTCTTTTCCATCTCAGAATCCCTCTTGTGCACCCCCTTTGGGTCAGGGGGGGGTGGCGATAATATATTCCTACTCGTTAAATCCATATGCTTCACCCTGGTATTGATATCCACAGTGCTTCTGTAGAGGAATCAGCTCCCCCTGCATTGTCTATGTTATGTGACTTTATGCTCTCTTTGATGTAGAGGGCCACCCCACCCCCAATACGCCCTGTCCTATCCTTCCTGTAGAGCCTGTAACCTGGGATAACAGCATCCCACTGGTTCTCCTCATTCCACCATGTCTCTGTGATGCCCACTATATCAATGTCCTCCTTCAAAACTCTGTACTCCAGCTCCCCCATTTTAGGTCGAATGCTTCTACTATTAGCATAGAGACACTTGTATACTCTGTCTCTGTCCCTAACCTGGGATTTATGTGATTTGCCCTCTAGCCTTTTGTAGACACTATCACTTATCACATTGCTATGCTCCTCACTTGTGCAGTTGGGATGAAGAGTGTAGCTGGGATCATTGTGCAGCTGGGATCATTGTGCAGCTGGGATGAAGAGTGTAGAGGCAGGCACGATTGGCAGCCGGAAACTGTTTTTATTTTCAGTAGTTGTTGCTTTACAGAGTTGCCAAAAGAGTTCACTATACCTTTTTCCATGAAAAGAACTTGGTCAGTCTTTTTTTGGCAGAAGTAAAAGTAGGGTCCTTCTGCAAGTGAATGTAGTCCTGAGTATGAACAGTAAAATTCTTTTTTAAGTGCAGCCTTCATTAAAACCACTCTTTACAGGGGCAGATTCCGCATGAGCCAAAAACAGCGGTGTGAAAAAGGTGTAAAAGGGTTTATACAATTTTAAACCATTTTACACCGTTTCCACAGTTGTTTTTGGCCCATGTGGAACCCACCATTATTAAACATTTTAAAGGTGTGTGTGTGTGTGCAAAGAAAAAGCATATTCATCACCCCCTGAGTCAACTTGCCTGCTCACATTATCCTCATGCAACCAGGCTTGACATGATGCCCCCATGGCTCCTTGCCTCCTCGTGATCCCCCCTTGCTAGCTCGCCTTCCCTGCCTTACAAATACACAAAACAAAAGCCAGCCAGGAGGTGAGGGGTGGCTGGACCAAAAATATACAAGCCTGAGAGAATTTGCTCTCCCCCACTTTCCCCAAGTGCTGAGTGGAGGAAAAGGCAAGACACCAGAGCCTTGGCAGGGCTTTTCATTTGCCTAGCGGTAAGTAATTTGTGCTTGTGTAGGTTAATTATAATTCTCTTTTATGCCATTTATGTGATAATGCCTTGATAGGTGTTTTTTCATGCTTTTTCCCACTTACCTTCTTGTGTGCAGCTCTCAGCTTTACTGAGGTGTAGAAGGAAGAAGGCTCACTGTTCAAGAACTTTATTGAGACATTATTTCACTTACCTTTCCTATGACATCTATGAGAAGTTTCAGGGCATGTGGATCATGGACAAGTGAATCAGTGTAGAATGAACCAAGGTATTTCTTTGGATCAACTTTATTATCCAAGGCACACAAGTCAGGTCGCACTTTGAATCCATGGGAAATGCGCCCTACTGTGAAAGGAAAAGAACCACCTGGAAAGAAATATCAATTAAGCCCTTAGAATGAATGAATAGTAGCATATTGTGCTACTGAGGTTCTATCAGTGCCAAGATGTGTCCAGAGGCAGCAACCCAAAATAATATAAACAGTGTCAACTATTTTATTTATGTTAGAAATGACCCCAATGATAAAAAAGAGTTGGCAAAATACTGTATTAATTAGTTTGCTAGTGGAGCAGTAAATTAGGGGAACTGCATATTTTCAGAGCAAATAAGGGGATGTTGAAATACTCCAAAATATTTTCTAACCCTTCTTCATAGTGGTCACACTTTTCACATTTTGCTGCTCTTCATAAACCTCACATGTTTCATACATTTTGAAAAAAAAATCTGAAATGTTGCCCAGTCAGTGCCTCCACGTCCTGAATTATTTTTCACTTCAGAGCTACAGGAGTCTCTGCTGAAAAAAATGCAATAGCATGTGATTAAATATGTGCCTAATGCCAGCAGTAAAACTGGAACAAATTCCTTTTCTAATCAAGATTATTATACTCTGAGGTTCTGAAGAACCAGAAAAACCAGTTGCTATCTCATAAAGGCCCCTTCTTCATCCCATGATAGATCCATAACATGCTTCCAGTATAACCCAGTTCTTACATTTAAAGATGAAAAGCTTTGACTTATAAAAATTTCCTGAAAAGCAGACTAAATGGAATTGTTCCCATGACATTTCTTGAATTTTTCACATGCTGCACAGAAGAGAGAAGTTAAATATTCAACTGCGGCTTTAACAAAAGAAATAGGCTATTATTGCATATAGCATCTTAAAATATTATCTTATTAAAAATCCTGGTGGTGTTAGGATTCCGCTAAATGATATCGTGATGTCTAAAAAGGGAAATATTTCATCTGTGTTCCACTTTTCCATATTTCTCCCTGACATTCTGTTCTTCTGCTCCATATTCTTTCTCTCTTCAACCTTAAGAGATTTGCACCTCTTTTAGACTACTTTGCATTGTCACTTATTTCAGATACATTTTCTATTTCCTCTCAGTTCAATTTGTCAGGGAAAATAGCAAAGAAGGGAAGAGTCATCATTGAAACTCTAGTTTTTGTTCTTCTGATGTCTTTAATGAAGTCTATAATTATTTAATAAAGTCTATAATTATTTAGGAATTAGGAAAGATTTTATCTATGGGGTCTTTTCCCTTCTAGAGCCAGCATGTTGTAATGGTTAAGAGTGGTGGACTCTAATCTGGAGAACCACATTTGATTCCCTACTCCTCCACATGAGCAGTTGGCTTTTATCTGGTGAACTAGATTTGTTTCCCTGCTCCTCCCCATGAAGCCTGCTGGGTGACCTTGTCTTAGTCACAGTTCTCTCAGAACTCTCTCAGCCCTATCTACCTCACAAGGTGTGTTGTGGGAAGAGGAAGAGAAGGAGTTTGTAAGCTGCTTTGAGACTCCTTATGGTTGAGAAAAGCAGGTTTAAATCCAAACTCCTTCTCTTAAGCATTCATCCTCAATCCATTATGTGAGTTATCTCATAGTCTATTCTGTATGCTCATCTTTTGCTTGGTGCACTGCTAATTTCTGTCCTTTGTAACATACTACATTAAATCTAGATTATGTTTTATAGCGCAAGAATATGAAGAATATGAATCCTATGAAGAGTTACACCTAAACCAACTGACAGGGAAGATCTAACTGTAATTACACTGTTAACTTATAGGGGTAGACTACATATAGTATTCTGCTTTGGAGAAGATTTGGGATTTCTTCTAGCTATGCAGTTCTAGGATACTTACCACCATGGGCAAAGCAAACTCTCAGTTTGGGGAAACTTTCAAAAATCCCTCCCATAATCATAGAGCAAATGGCAATGGTTGTTTCCGAAGGCATGCCTAGAAGCAAGAAAGAGTTTTATATACAGTATTATGTCTACAGTACTGTTATGCATAAAAGGTTTTCCAATTATTCACATTTTTCATCAAACTATGATTTATTTGAAATTTAGTATTATCTATGAGGCCCAAGCTCCAAGCAGAACAAGGGAAAAAAGGTTGATTCCACTAGATGCCCTCTCATTGCTGCGGCGCTCCCCATCCTGAGGTTCATTTTGCTTGCTGTGCTTTTCTGAACTTCACTGAGGAGTTTTAGAAGACATAACAGGCTGCTCCAGGAAGGGGAAGGTAATCAATGATACTCCCTGTCAGCTCCTTCCATGAATTCTGCCAGTGGATCCAATCCTCTGCCATGTTTGAAAAATCCTGGAAGATGCATGTTACTGCTACTGATCTCTTTATTTTCACTGATTCACTATACAGTCCCCTCCCACACTCATCCCATTTGTTGATATGAAAATGGTAAAGCAGTGAGCTAGGGTGTGCATTACTAGTATTCCCAGAAAGTAGGTATGGCGGGTGGGAGTGGGTGATTTGGAATGCAAAAGTGCAGGGCAGGATCTCAGAGGAGGGCAAAGGGGACACCTGCCCCAGGCAGCACTCAGTGCAGAGAGCAAAAGCATATAATATATATGTCAATTTGTACCTTTAGCCCTTTTCAAAAAAAAAGTAGATTTGGTCTTGAATAAATGACAGGCAGAAAAAGGTACTTAATTACCGTAAACTGTCTCCTTAAATATTTTACTCTTGTGTGTCTGGAGTGTCACCATCCTCTTTAGTTAGGCTCTATCCTTTGAGCTAAGCCAAGCCGAACCAATCCAAGTCAACCTTTCTACAGCTGCTGATATATTATAACCTTTTTCCTAGTCTAAGTCAATTCACAGTTTCTAGGATTTTCAGAGATGTTGAATTTCATAACTCAAATCTCAATGTACGTGCTTAGTATTTTAGTCACTCTGCTGATCTCTCTGATCACAGTGCTTTTTTTTAAAAAAAGGCAGGCGTATAAAGCTAAAGTCTCCAGCTGCTTACATTCACCATTCTTGGTTCCCATGGTTACAGCAGTCATCTTCTAAAGTCTACTTCCAAGTATGCCCAGTTGCTGATACAAATGTACTGGTGAATCTGAGTTTTCAAATGTTTTTTTTCCTTTGCATAAACACTTTCTCCTCCAACCAGTTCATTTTTCCTGACAAACTTGTGAACTTTGCATCAAGCCTTACATGAATAACTTAGTCAGATTATCATATTAATTATTGCCTGGACACAACCCCATAGGTTTCTTTCACACTAAGATCTTTTTGTGTGTTGAACAATTTCTCTAATCAGCTACAGGTGGAATTGAACTGGCATGATGGTTCAACAGCAGAGCACTTAATATATTTCCCTTTAAAATGCTGTGATGCTTGTCCGTTTGGGCAATATTCTAAGATCCAGCTTTTGCAGCTTGAGGAGTGGCAAAGGAGGCCAAGGACCCGCAATTAGAGATGGGACAAGCTTTTGTGAAAAGAAATTGGCCACAGCCTCTTTATTGGAAAAGCTGGGAAAGAAAGCAAAGGTGCAGCATTGGAAATAGATCTGACCACTGGTCAACACCCTTGCTGACCATAGCACCCCTGCTGCCCTCCAGTGGTATTCATCCCCAGGCCCAAGTTCTGGGGGGGAAAACCAGTAACGTTAAGACAGTGGGAGCTATCTGGGCAACAGCCTCTAAACGAAACTCCCCTTGCTGCCTGGGGGTGTGAGTGACCAGCAGTCCCTGCCTGGGCGTGTGGTACCAAAGCTCGACCCACCCCCAAGACCCATTATGGGGATCCACTCAAAAGGGAGGAGCCAGTACAAAGGCTCCTTCTCCCTCCAAAACAAATCAGTCCCCATGCACAAACTGCAAGCTGTGACAATTAAAAAGCAAGAAAACACCCAGTAACAAAACCATTAAATAAAATTTAAAAAGTGAGGGTAGGTGGGTGAAGTTGGCAGAGCGTGGCCAGAACAGAGCCGCTAGGGTACTCCAGCCCAGCCTTAAATGTCTGGCAGCCACTGCTCTATCCAGCCAGGCCACATTATATGCCCACACTGGCCCTCATGCAGCCAGTGCTGGGGGCTGTCTCTTTGCCTCCTCTTGCTTTTGGGCCGCAACAGTGGCCACAGTAAGTCGCAGCCACACATTTCTCTGCAACTGACCCTCTTTTCTACTTCCCATCTGTTTATTCTGTTCCATGCCTAATTGCCTTCTAGCTATTTGCAGAAACATTCCTGAATGGATCCTTAATCAGTAACTTTTCTCTTGGAACACGGAATTTTAGATATTGTTTTCTTTTGGACTCGACCACCTTAAAACCCAAAGCTATGCAAGGACTTTGTGAAGACTAGGAATATTCCAAACTGTGCTTCAGTAGGCATCTTTTGCCTAGTCCTACTGAAGTTCATGCAAAGTACGTCTCACTGAGTTCAATGAGACTTATTTCCACATGGAAATTCTGTGTGCATAGAAGTGCAACTTTAGTTCCACTTAGATTTGCATTCAAACAAGCTGTGTAGCAAAAGAAAAAAATGGAGTTTCTCTGGCTATGGAAATTGACCCTCACATTCCATTTCTTTGCTAAAATATATTTGGCATTGTTATAGTACACCCTAATTCCCTTGATCCCTTTTTTCTCCTTTTCCTTTATCTTCCCCTTTCTTTCTCCATTCCCAGAACTGTATGCTTGTTATTTCTCTCTCTTTCTCTTTTTGAGTTCTTATGACAGATACAGAGGCACTAAGGACATATTTGGACATTACTCAGAGGTGCCAAGAACTAAAACACACATATCCTTTGCTTATATTTTACATAATTCTTTCAGGAAATATCCAATGCTACTTATGCATTAGTTTCATGGGGAAATGCATTTCTAGAACTCATGCTTCCTACCTATCATGCTTACTTTGGTAATGACCAGGTAATGCAGGTAATGGAGTAAAACTGTAAGAGTCCTTAGTAGGATTCTGAGCACACCTGTTTAGGCTTGCTCTCAATCTCCTTTAAGAATTTCCAGTGACTTTAAGCGACTTTATATTACAGAATTTAGAATAATCAGGCAGCCTGAAGTTACTCAGATCTATTCCCAGTGGTTAGCAATTTTACTTGTACATCCAGGCAGAAATAACTTTCTCTCTGTAAGTGCCTGTGGCTGTTTGGGGAGCAGTAATACATTTCCAGTTTGGCCTCTGCAGAATGCATTAATGCTATTGAATTAAAAATGTAGATGAAGTGACTTTTGTGGATTTTCCGGGCTGTGTGGCCGTGGTCTGGTGATTTTAACTCCTAATGTTTTGCCTGCACCTGTGGCTGGTATGTTCAGAGGAAAGTCACTATAAGATGTGTTTCTCTTCGTGGCACAGTGATGGAGTGATTTGTGTGATCAGGTATCTGTTTTGCCCTCCTCTCAGGTGGGAAGGGGTGAGGATCATTTGCAAGTGCAAAGCCTGGAAAACTCACAACAGCCAGGTGATTCCAGCCATGAAAACATTCGACAATACAATGTAGATTAAGCATCATAACTACTGACCTACAAGCCAGGGAAGCCAATATTTAGACATCCGTCCATCTGTCTGCATGTCCCAGGGATGTACAAAAATGCAGCAGTTTAAGTGTTCAGCTGCCTTAATGGATCAGAGAGAATTAAAACATTAAATGGACTAGAAAATACAGGACATTCCCATCTATTAGAACTACCCATTTTAAAACATAAAATCCTTTGTTTAAATAAATCTTTCTAATAAACTATTATAAGAGTAATAGTTATATTGTAAGAGAAGCTGGTTTATATATAACGTGCATCCTGTCCTGGCAGCAACATGGCTTAAAAGAGCTAAGCATTCAGTAAGGTCTACTGAAGATAATCCACATATAGGTTTGGCATGGGTAACTATATAAAGTGACCATAAGATATCATTACTGAATATGCACACACATACTCTCTCTCTCTAGAAAAGAACTTCCTTTACATCTATTGTCAATTAGCTTTCAATACATTTTCAGGATTTTCTTCATTTTAAACAAGAACAAGAAATATATTCTTTTTTAGGCTAAAGCAGAGATTATCTATTCCCTAATTCAGTTCTAGTTATGTTATCTGGTGTGATTGCAATCATGCTGTTTTAAGAGATCCTTAATTTAGCCTCTTCAGGTAGTGAAAGTTACATAAATGACTCATGGAAATTGGCAAATTCCAAGTCTTAAGGTCTACTGTTGACCATCTATTTTGTCATCCATGCCTCAGATCCAGATGCTGCTTGGATCTTTTACCAAAATGTATGATGAGATAAGAGAGTGCGGCATAGTGGTTAAGAGCAGTGGGCTCTAATCTGGAGAACTAGGTTTTATGCCCTACTTCTCCACAGGAAGCCCACTTCGAGGCAATCCACCTCCAAATGTCTCTTGCCTTGAAAACCCTATGAGGCTGCCATGTCAGCTGTGACTTGATAATACACACACACACATGATGGAATAAAATGTATGATTAACTTGTTAATAGCTGGATTCAACCTGCTTATTGTAATAATGTTTTATATGCATTTTGCATTTACCATTTTACTTTCATTTTTGTTACTATTTTGCAGACCTCTCAACTAAATAGGAAATATTATTCTTCCTGCTGGTATTTCAATGAACCTTAAGAGGTTGTCCACAGTCATTTCTATTTCTAGAGTGGTAAGCCATGTTCAGTGTAAAAAAAACAGGTTGATGCCTCTTTGGAAGTAGGAGCAGCTGTAGAGAAACTTTCAGATTTTTACAACCAGTGTCTCACAAGGATTTTTTTTAACTTGATGCTTTAGATTTTGGACACTGAGATGGCATCAAGAGAAAATGGTTTGTACAGAGAGAGAGAGCGCAGTGGGAGAGATGCGGGAGGCAGCTGTTGTACACTTTGCCCTTTGGCCATTTGCCCAAATAGTGGCTTCTGATCTTCAGCTAATTATAAATGCATGTAGATTATTTATATTTCCTTCTTTCATGTTCCTTTGATCTAATGATGTTGAGCATCAAATAGGGTGCCTTTATTCCTTTAAGGAAAATATGGAGGAGAGCTACTTGGCCACTGCCAACGTAATTCTTGGGTCTCTCTTCCAACAATTAGGAAACTTTAGTATCTTTTAATATGATAAAAGGTAGTTTAGTTAAAATAAAAGCAACCCATAAATCACAATAAGAGTTATAGTGAGAACATTCCAAAATCCTATGAGATAGCCAACCAGTTATTTATATTTATTTACTCTTAATTTTCATTCCAACAGCAAGGCTCCACAGGGCACCTAGTGGGTATGCATCCTTCCTTTAATCATAAAACTGAATGATCCAATTGTCTGTAAGCTCCTTAGGTCTGATTTCAGTGAGCAGCTAGAGGTATATTAATTATCCGACTTGCTGAAGTGGAATCCGAGTAATTTTCCAGTTTTATTTATGCTTTGAACAATGTTTGTTGTTTAGATATAATATCACTGATCTGATTATTAATCTTTCGTAGATATGTAGAGCCAAAGTTCTCAAGGGAGAGCTAAAGTTCTCCATGCAGAGGCCACTGTAAGATACAGTTACAGCCCTAAGGAATAGAGCTTGTGTTGGCAAACAAAAAATGTTTGCAGTCAAGCATTTGAGCTGAAACACTGGAATAAGTCAGTTATATTTTGTTCCCTCACTAATACATTTGAAATGTTTCTGTATTCTGTGAGGACATAGGAAGGATGTAGTAGCTCCTGTCTGCCATACCTTCTGTCTCTTCCTGATAGAATTATGGCAGTGGTGGCGAACCTGTGGCACGGGTGCCACAGGTTGCACTCAGAGCCCACTCTGTGGGCACACACAAATAGAGTCCTGAAATTTTGGTGTCACTAGCTTAACAACTGCATCCCTGACAGGCCCCCCAGAAATTTGCCCAAGATTCTTCTGAATTAATTTTTTTCCATTGATGTCAATGAGGAATTTCTGATGCAGCCGGTGGGGGGACTGAAGGCACAGTCACAAAACTTTCAGGGTATCTTCAGGAGACTGTCCTGATGACACCCCCCCCCCCGTTTGGTGAAGTTTGGTTCAGGGGGCCAAAAGTTATGGACCCTCAAAGGGGCAGCCCCTATCTTCTATTGGCTCCCATTGGAAACAATGGGGATGGGGCACTCCTTTTGGGAGTCCATAACTTTGGCCCCCCCCTGAACCAAACAGTCTCCTGATGATACCCTGAAATTTTGGTGCCGATACCTCTAAAATGCGCCCCCTGCAGGCCAAAACGCAAAAACACACAAAAAATAAAAACACATCCGAGAATCTTGGATGCTACCGCAAGTTCGGATCTGAACTGGCTCGGATTGGGCTGAGCCGAACTGCCAAGCCTTGGTGCCTGTGCTCCACCTCTTGCCAACCCTGCTGCGTCCTCGGATGGATCTTTGTGGGGTGGCAGAAGTAGCAGTCAGGTGTGCACGCGCACCTGGCCAACCCACCAACTGCGCTGCTCTTCCCTGGATGCCACCGCTGCTTGCCGCCGCCTGCTCGCCCCCTGCATCTCGCGCCCTTTCGCCGGTAAGGGGGGGTGCCTAAGTTCAGCCGGTTGGGAGGGGGGAAGCCACAAGCCACCAGGGAAGGAGGACGGAGCAGCTCTGCCTCCTTCCGCCGCCCATGGGGGGGCCTCAAACTCAGTTTTTCCCAGGGCTCGTTACGCCCCTGATACTCTGCTTAGATTGATGTCTGGAGGCTTTCCTTTCAGATTCAAACCTGCATTGTTCATATATTTTTAAAAGCAAGGTTGTCATAAAGAACCCTACTTGTGTTACAGCAGCTTCTTAGGATTAGAAGAACCTGCAAATCAGTGGAAAGATTGATTTAGTGGTTTCTTAGCTGTACCATCATCATGCTTCTGTCACCCTGTAGTAGCCAATCTCTGTCTCTTTCTGTCTCTTCCCCCTTAGAGTGAGAAGCTTAGAACTTACTTCATCAATTGCCAGGGCCAGAAGAATCTGGCTATCAATGGAAGTGCTCTCTTGAGGGCTGGTATCTGCTATTAGCTAGTCACTGAACTTGCCTTCAGCTTTCAAACACAAAAACTCCTCCCTTTCTGGCTTCTATTCTCTGGAATCCTGTTTTGACTGCTTGAAAGCCTTAGGATAGGAACTTCTTTTTATATTTTGTGTGCAGGCTATTCATACTGTTTTAAAGCATTAAACAAACACAATATAATGCACAGGGATACCACATACAGTGTTAACAAACCTTTGCTTGCGTCCTGGTGAAAGCAAAACATCAGGAAAACATATTTCAGTCCACCATTGTTGGTACTGTGTCCTGTTGTCCTCTAGGCTTAATTAAGTGTGCTAGTTGTAATCCTTAAAGTCCCATGATGTTTGGGTACAACATAATGGAAACAATTTCTATCTCCAGTTACGACGCCAATCCTATGCTTTGCATTTTGTTTTCAGTACAAGATGAGTGAAATCATTTTGAGAACATCTGTGGTCGACAACTCTGTTATCAAATGTTATCACTATGGAGAACTAATTCATCCCCTGATGCACCTTTTTAAAATTGAGGGAATACCTACTTACTGAATAGAGTGGAAAGAGTTCTGGGTCATTCAAATCCCAGTTGTTGACATGGGATCCTATTTGCACACCAGGAAATCCAAGTTCCTTCACACAGCGATGCATTTCTTTCACAGCCAGATCTGGTGCTTGCATAGGAAGTGTGCCTAAGCCAATGAACCTCTTTGGGTACTTCTTTATTGTAGCAGCCAAATCATTATTTAATAACTGGCAGAGATCTAGGGTGTCTTGTGGCTTGGCCTATAAGAATTATTAACAGAAGAATACATTAAAATGTGGTTCTTAAGTTGGAAGGAAGCAGATAATTTACATGCAGACCCAGAATAAGAAGAGCTGACATCTTCTGTTGCGTAATAAAAAGGACAAACTGTATATGTAATTTATTTATTTACACTGATCAAGGGGTATCTGCAGTGCCTGCAAGCCAGCAACCTATTCCAGGATTGCACTGATAGAGCCTCCAATAATAACCTTCACAGTTGTGCATGTATATGCATACATGTATACCCAGAAGCCATTTCCTCTCCCAGGTAAGTGTACAGAGAGCTGTAGTCTTTTTTGCTGGTTTTCTCCTTAGGTAATGGTAACTAGTTAAACATACTTCAGAATGAAATGTGAAATACCCCACCTAGCAAGGAGTAATATTGAGTAGCTAGATTTATGGATTACTCTTAAGGCTTTTCTTATCCTCCTTCACTCC
Organism: Sphaerodactylus townsendi; assembly: GCF_021028975.2. Taxonomy (NCBI): domain Eukaryota; kingdom Metazoa; phylum Chordata; class Lepidosauria; order Squamata; family Sphaerodactylidae; genus Sphaerodactylus; species Sphaerodactylus townsendi. The sequence continues at coordinate 51,377,531 of NC_059426.1, forward strand.
AAATGATTGCAAATTAACCAAAATGTACTTTCAAAAATGTTTACCTTTGTCTGAATTATCATGCAAGTTTGTCACGCTATTTGTCTAGCAGAGAGATGTTTAATCGTTCATGTATTCAAGCAGGGACAGGGTGGCATCTTACCAGTTAATAACAATGACTGTTAATAGCAATTGCTTTTTTTAAAAGTTCCTCTCAAGGGAAACCATTTATACACTGGTTTACTGTACAGAACATTCTCAAAATAGAAAACATTATTACTCCTGTAAGCATGAGAACATTGTAAAAGGATGGCATTGTTCCTGGAAGCTCGAAAATTTCAAAACATGGCTATATTTATCCTTGTTAGAAGCTGAGTGATTTATCCGTAGCTATCCTGTTTGGCACCCTAGGGTTTGTATCTGGTCATTTTCTTATATTTCATGACTGTTCCCTAAAATCAAATTGAATATTGCTATAGAAACGACGTGGTTACAAATGTCCTGTGTGGGTTTGTTGCATGAAAATGTTTAATATATGGATGAATATAAAATATTTTAAATTTTCTGACCAGGAACCTCAAATACTTTAATCAGAATAAATGGCATCTAGAAAAATACATGATTGCATTTCATTTGAACAATTATTTTATAAGGTTTTATTTTCTTACTGAATTTGCTTGGGATCCAGGAATGTTTTTCCATTTCCCAATGGAAAAGAATTGTGCCTAATAAAGCATTTTTTGCTAATGCAAGCAGCCTTATTGATAGATTCTGTCTTACAGTTTCATGTTGTTGTGTATATGGTAGCTATCATGTCCCTGTGCATACTTGTTCAGTGGTGTCACAAACAGCTACACTCTTATGCTTTAACTTGCACATATTTTGAATTCCAACCCATTGTCTTTTATTCTCACAGGGACTGTTGAAGAGAATCAGAATGCAAAAGATGTCATGAACAACAGGAAGTGAGTTTTAGGACAGCAGTTCTCAACCTGTGGGTCGTGACCCTTTTGGAGGTCGAACAACCCTTTCACAGGGGTCGCCTAAGACTCTCTGCATCAGTGTTCTCCATCTGTAAAATGGATAAATGTTAGGGTTGTGGGTCACCACAACATGATGAACTGTATTAAAGGGTCACGGCATTAGGAAGGTTGAGAACCACTGTGTTAGGACAAAGACGGAAGAACAAGAATTTGAAACTCTAGTCTTTCACAGTGCAGTCCTAACCAAAGTCACACTGTTTTAAACCCATTTAAGTCAGTTGGCTTAGATGGTGGCAACTCTGTCTAGGATTATACTGGTAGAAACTTCATGTATACTATTTCCAATTTTTCATAAATATTATTTTTGTTTCAGGAGCAGAAAACTCTTTAGAAATGATAGCTAAGATCAGTTATCACAACGAAGTTCTACATTGCACTCTCTAAGAGCAATATTCTGGCAAGCAGATTTCTTTTTACCTGTTTTTCATCCCAGGTAACTGATTAATCAGAAGTGCTCCTTACATGGTAAGTTTGCTGCTGTTTGAATTTTGTAATACATATTGCAACAATTACTTTTGTAAACTTACCCAATAGTTAAACATGACTGGAACTGTAGACAGAACTTGGGCAGTGACTCCTGTGGACCAGAATAAGTACAATCAATCAAGAAGATGAAGATGACATTGGGCTGATCCCATATGTTGGATGAGGCCATTCTGATAGGGCAGTTCGATGTGCAAGATGGCTTGTCTATGCCACTGGATCATCATAAACAATCCATAACTGCTATACATTTTTTTCAGACTGACTACCTCACTCTTGGGATCACACAGTTCAATTAATGTACTTTAATTTAGTCACTTGTTCTAAAATAGCTGTACGTTTCTAGGACAGCTCAGCAAAGTGATAATCAGTTTGAAGACTTCTATTTGGATCCCATAAGAATGTTGGGAGAACCTTGCATGGATCACTCTGAGCTCCCCCCCCCCCCCAGCCATTTTCAGCCCTATAAAAGTCTTCTTCTGGAGTAATGGGATTTGTGTGGAGTAATAGCCATGCAGGTTGGGAGTCTGTGATGGGGAGAGGTAATAGGGCAGCGATGGCGAACCTTTTCGAGACCGAGTGCCCAAATTGCAACCCAAAACCCACTTATTTATCGCAAAGTGCCAACATGGCAATTTAACCTGAATACTTAGGTTATGGTTTAGAAAAAATGGTTGGCTCAGAGGCGCACGTTACTCGGGAGTAAGCTTGGTGAAGCAACCATGCAACGCTTCGAATGGGTGAATCATGATCCTAGGAGTGTTTACTCAGAAGAAACCCCATTGCCAGCAACGAAGCTTACTCCCAGGTAAAGGATCGTGCCCAGGCCAGCCTAGATGTGTGTGTGTGCGCGGGGGGGTGATCCCCCCCCGAACTGTGTGCACGTGTGCCCACAGAAAGGGCTCTGAGTGCCACCTCTGGCACCTGTGCCATAGGTTCGCCACCGCTGTAATAGGGGCTATCCTGGCTGTAGTATTTTCATCCACATGAAAGGTCCATGCACTTTCCCAAGACTGGCAATGGCTGCTGGGATTGGGAAGAGGGGAAAACTGTGAAGATAAGTGACTGTCAACACCTCATGTTGATGGATTATCATTTCCTTTATAGTCAAGGGGTGACTTTGAATCTGATTTCCTTTAGAAAGCAGATTAATGAATAACTCTTACACGGTAATCTGCTGCCACTGAATCGCTCTTCAAGAAACAAACCTTCCATTGTTTCAGCAGTACACCTTATTCTGAACAAGACTGCAAACTAATTAGAGGTTTCTTTATCTAATGTTTGTGTGAAAAATTGCTGGAACTATTCTCATTTCAAATCAGCTTTTAAAAATTCAACCCCCACTTTAGTGACATGCAAAAGAAAGCCTGTTCGAAAGTCTATTAATGCTCCAATAAAGTTGTTGAGATCCTCCTTGTTACCTGCCAGTCAATTCTTTTTATATAATAAAACAATATTTTGTTGGTGGTGCAGTGAAAGTGGTGATATAGGCAGTGAAGCTCAACAGTGTTATGAAAACAGCAAAGTGCAGTCCGAAATCAAGTCACTTGCTCCTTTATATTGCCGTCTGAGGGTGGAGCCGGCCAAAGCACATGGCCGAGACAAAGAAGGGGTTGTCCCTTTAAAGGCTCGGGTTCCCGCCTCCCTTTGACATGGCCAGCAGGCCTCTGGCTCGCCATTGCCCACACAAGACAATAACGGCCACCCCTTTGCTTCTGCCCTTACCAGGGCTGGAACCAAACTCTGCCCTTCCCACTCCTAGAGGCAATAGTGGCCCGTGGTGATTCACAGCCTCCCTTTGCCGTCTGAGGGTGGAGCTTTTCGGGGGCAAGTTCTCTAACCATAAACCACACTGCACTCCTTTTGGCTGGGGTAAATCAATCGGCCATAGCAGTATTTATTAATAACAAAAAACAGAAGCGTGAGGCGCAGCATGGGTCTTGATTTGATCGTATCACCATCACCGCGGAGCCCCAGTGGGCGGATGCCTCATGCTGGAGCTCTGCCCTGCTGTGGGGCTCTGCCAGGCGGACGCTCCTGGCAAGAATTGCTCCCCAGATGCCCTGGGCAGCAGGGCGGATGCCTCTTGCCATTGACTGCCATCCCTAGGGGAGGGGTAGCTCCCTAGCTCCCCCCTTCTGCCCTTCCAAATGAACACTCATGTGCAAAAACCGCCAACAGCTATGACAGCATGCATTAACAACAGTTGTAACTCGGGAGTAGTGACGTAACTAGGCAAACTGTAGCCCTGGGCAAAACCTGAGTTTGATGCCCCCCCAGGCGCATGCCCAATGCAACGCGCACCCCCCCTTGTAGCTACGCCCAGTGGCGTATCTAGGCAAACTGGAGCTTGGTGCCCCCCATGGGCAGCCTCCCTCCCCCACTGTGACCAAGCAATGATTTTTTGCACCAGGTTGTTTCAAAGTCACCATCACATTATAGAACATGCCCCAACCCACAAATCTGAGCACAGCAATAAGCCATGCCGCACAGCAGAAATAATTTTTTGAAAACATTTTCAAAATGCTTTCAAAATGTTTTATTACTGCTATGAAAACATTTTATGGTGTTGTATCCAGTACCCCCAATCACTTTCAATGTTTCAAAGGAGAATCTGGGCTCCCTAGTTTAAACAAATGATGCTGGAATCCACCCCCAAACAGCATCATTTTCAATGATGTTTAAACTAGTGAGCCCAGATTCTCCTTTTAAATCCACCTTAAAGGGAGAATCTGGGGTTCCCAGTTTAAACAATATTGGAAGTGATGCTATTTTGGGGTTGATTCTCCCCCACCCTGAAACAGCATCACTTGCAATGTTTAAACTGGGGACCTCAGATTCTCCCTTTAAATCCATGTCAAAGGCGGGGGGATTTAAAAGGAAAATCTGGGGAAATTTGGGAGGTGCCTGCTGGCAGGGGTTCAATTGTTAAGCTAGCAGCACCAAACTTTCAGGGTATCTTTAAGAGACTCCCCTAATGATACCACCCAGGTTTGGTGAAGTTTGGTTCAGGGGGTCCAAAGTTATGGACTCTCAAAGGTGTAGCCTCCATCTTCTGTTAGCTCCCATTGGAAACAATGGATGATGGGGCACCCCCTTTGGGAGTCCATAGCTTTGGACCCCCTGAACCAAACTTCACAAAACCTAGGTGGTATCAGTAAATGATTCTCCTGATGATACCTCCCAGGTTTGGTGAAGTTTGGTTCAGGGGGTCCAAAGTTATCGACCCTCAAAGGTGTAGCCTCATCTCCTATTAGCTCCCATTGGAAACAATGGGGGATGGGGCACCCCCTCGTGCTGGAGCTCCACCCCTCCGTGGGGTTCTGCTGGGCGGACGCTCCTGGCAAGAGTTGCTCCCCAGATGCCCTGGTCGGCAGGGCGGACGCCTCTTGCCGTTGTCTGCCATCCCTAGGGGAGGGGTATCTCCCTAGCTCATTGCCCCTTTAAGGGTTCGGGTTCCCTCCTCCCCTTGACATGGCCGGCGGGCTTCCGGCTCGCCGTTACCCGCCCAAGACAATAATGGTCACCCCTTTGCTTCTGCCCTTACCAGAGCCGGAACCAAACTCTGCCCTTCCCACCCCTAGCAGCAATAGTGGCCCGTGGTGATTCACAGCCTCCCTTTATGGCTGAGTTGCTGTGCTGTAAAATATCAAAGGGAAACTACAATAAGGACAAATCTCTTGAGCCTTTCAAACCTGTGCAGAGGCAACAACTTTGCAACATGTGGTTTTCCTTGACTCCCACTGAAACAGTGCACGTACACCCTTCTTCCCCGCCCCCAATCTGGTCACACTGTCCTCAGAGCCTGCAACTAGACCCACTGAGGCCCCTTCCACACATGCAGAATAATGTACGATCAGTCCACTTTCACAATTCTTTGAAAGTGGATTTTGCTATTCCACTCAGTAAAATCCAGCTTCAAAGTACATTGAAAGTGGATTGAAAGTGCATTATTCTGCATGTGTGATAGGGGAGTAAAGTCAGGCTGACCTAACACCAGAAGTGAGTGATTTTGATGTGATAGTTTAATTTTATGTACCCTGACTTCTACCATAAATAAATAAGATGCTTGAGACATCTTACACATTAGGAAGTTTTTGTCTTGCCTGATCTTTATGTGGGCATGTAACTAAAACATTTGAAGGGGTGTGGGTTTTTTTGGCAGATTTAGCCAATGATAATTCAGCAGAGGCATAGTGGTTAAGAGCAGGTGTACTTTAATCTGGAGAACTGGGGTTGAGTCCCTGCTCTGCCACTTGACCGGTGGAGGCTTATCTGGGGAACTAGATTAGCCTGTGCACTCCAACACACGCCAGCTGGGTGACCTTGGGCTAGTCACAGCCCTTTAGAGCTCTCTGAGCCCCACCCACCTCACAGGGTGTTAGCTGGGGGCGGGGGGAAGGGAAGGGAGATTGTGAGCCCTTTTGAGTCTCCTTACAGGAGAGAAAGGGGGGATATAAATCCAAACTCTTCTTCTTCCACTATTTGATCAGCTTGCCTTACAGACACAATGGTAGTGAACTTCAAGGATAACAGAATATGTACTATTGCAGAAATGAGACTTTTCACCCTTTCTTGTAGTTCCGCTATCCTGCCAGGGGATTGTTCTGTTCCTACAGTATATCACTCTATTTTTCTCTTGACACAATTTATCATTCGACAAAGATCTCCCACAAAAAGGTTTCAGACTTATGCAGGATCCCTACCATCTGGCTTATTCCTCAGTGCATGTGCAGACTGGACAAGCTATACATTGCACACAGTCTTTCAGATCCCCTATTACCAGATTACCCTATTACCACTGGAAGATATCAGAACCTGGGACCTTCTGTACTTGAACTTGCATACTAACCAACACAGAGACACAATATTGATCAGCAGCTTCTCTCAGCACAGGCTTGATGTACTGGCAAAGAAAAGCAAGGCATGATAATGATAACAAGCCAGAGTGGGTCTGCCCAAATATTGGCAAACTTATTGGAAATCATTCAGGGCCCCATGTTTACAATAAAATTAAAGTTAAATTTCATCAATTGATCTTTGACGTTTTAGCAAACCTTAGCTTAACCCAATTAACCCAAACATTTATACGCTGTCTTTATTTGAACTGTTCATATTCCACGTCCAAGGAAATACACATGCTGAGTTGGTATTTTCTTAAAACTATGTGTAAAACATATATGCGTATATGCTAGATAAGGCCTGGTGTGAGCAATTCTGCAACTATCACTCCCTGCAGAAATTTTTCCCTCTTACGTCAACACAGGCCCACAGCTTCTCATGCCCTACCATCGCTTCTCTGTCACAATATCAGAACATCACTGTATGAGACACTGCCAATGGAAAAGACATAGAAAACAGCAGAGAAATGGGCTCAGAAGGAAAGGATGTTTTCATTAAGGTCACCTTCACACAGTGGCACTAATCTGGAACAGCTAGATTTGAGACCAGTAGCATAGTTGTAATCAGCCTATGGAATTTTTCTCAAATGAGCAGCACAGCATTACAGCTTGGAGTGAGTGGCACAAAGCGAGGATCAGATTGCAATCTCACACGATTCCTGACAGGACAATATGGTGGCTGCCATCTGCATAAAGGGCAGAACAGCATTGCAAGAGAATATTCACACATCATAATGTTGCTCTCTAAAAGTGCAAAGTAAACACACCCATCTCTGGTTTCTTACAGTGATGAAACAGGGAATGGATCTGTGTCTAAAGGTTGGGTTTACATTGGCATATGTGATAGAAACCAGAGCCTGTGACAGGGAGAGTTAACATTATTCAATTGATGTTAATGGTTATTGTACGGACAGTACCTGATTTGTTCATCTGTTGAATCCGAACTTCTGGATCCCAGCAGTTCTCTTGAATGACTCTGAAAACTTTTCCATCTTTTATCATTTTAGCCTCTCCCTGTAAAATTTAGTACAGATTTAATACTTAATACACATTTTGCATTTTTACCCTAAGGAATAATATCTCAATCATTTATTGATAGCATCTAAGCAATTTTCTGATGTTACTTTTGTGGAATAGGAGTTACTGCACCATAGCTGCTTTATGCAGGTAACATCAGAAGCCCAGGTTTATAGGATTTCATGAAATAGCTTTTTCCCAGTTTCCATGGACCTCTTCTGTATGACTGGGCAGTCTGTCTCATGTTACTGTCATAATACAGAAAAGACCCATGCTGGAACTATAGGTCAAGAGTGGCAAACAGAACAAGTTAATTCATATTTGATTTTGTGCACAGCAATCCTCATATCAAAAATGGGTTGCCTGAATAAAAGTGCCTTCCAAATATAGGATTTATCTACAATTCAGCAACAACACTTTTTCTGCTGCATCATGGAAAATATGAAATAGTAAAGAGAATGTATATTTGAACTTGTGTGTAAAGGATTTCTGTTCCGTTGATTAATTCATAAACTGTCACACATCTGGGCTTAAGCACCATAACTTTAAGGTTAGATAGAGTGGCTTCCAGGCAAAACTGGACTTGAATATTGCTTAGAAAGAAATCAGTTACTTGCTTCAGGAGGTGCTTAAGTGGCATGGCTTTCTGCATCAAGATAAGCTGTTAGGAGCAATCATAAGCAGGCCTGCCCAGAAATAAATCCAATTTTATTTAATGGAGCTTACTCCCAGGAAAGTGTTTTTAGGCTTCCAGTCCTTTTGTACCTTCCAGTCCTTTGGTACCTTGTTACGGTTCTTGCGATTCCTTAGAAATTCAGAATAAATTTCATACCATGGCCATTTTTAACCTTGAACACGTTACTAACCTCATGCATTATTCAGAAGTGATAAATATTTGAAAGCCTCCATCTCCCCTCCCATTCCTAGTTATGACTTTGCTTTGACAGACTGCCAAAATGTCTTGGCAGCAGTGTCACAGTTCCAAAAAAAAAAAAAAACACAACTCCAAATAACACAGGCTGTAATTACAATGGTACCACCCCAATTCCTAGAGCAAATATCTTTAAAGAACTGATTTTCCAGAGTGGCAGCAGGAAAGAATTTAATTTCCTATGGAGTCTGAATACTAAATAGGAACCCACTGTTGACTATTACCTAATAGGCAACAAATTGTTTAGGAGGATGGACTTGGTGGGATCAAACCTCTCGTCTCTTAAAAATCAATGCTGGGGATTCGTTTTGTTATTACTGATGAGAATAGTTGGCTACACAGAAGCAGTTCTTTTCTGGCATATATATGGAATCAGATATTTATGTTCTTATGGGAAGCAGTGAAATCAACACTAGAAAGAGTGTAATTTCTCCAGGGGGCCTTCTTAATGCCCCACAAATGAATGCAGACTGCAGCAAGATAAATAATAGCCCCTCTAAAGCCTGAAGGGCTAAACTGCGAGATGGAATCTCCAGTGAGCAATGTCCTAATTAAGAACAACAGCTCCCCCACTCCATCTGTATTAATGACCGGCAGACTTTGCCAAGCCCAGTGCAGAATACAAGCAAACTGCTTATATCAATTAGATAAGCCGATAGCATTTAACTCATTGTAAAAGCTGAAAATTCAGATTCATGTTGTCATCATAGCTATGAGTGCAAAAAAAATGCATGAGCAGGACATATTTGTAAATCAAGAACTTATTCGTTGGATCTGTATTTGAAGTTAATTTGGAGCTGATTCTCATAGGATTTGCAGTAATAACCGCTAGACACACAGATGCACAGAAAATTAGATTTGCATGTCAAGCCATGGGCGAAGCACCAAGCTCTTCGTAAAGTGAAGGGTCCTTCCTTCTTGGGGCTATATTAATTAACTTTATAACAATCAATGGTCTGTATGACAACTTGGTTTCCCCCCCACCCCCCATGCATAAATTCTAGAAGAAAATGGAGAGTGAATTTTAATTTGGATACTTCTTCAATCTGCACTAAACAAGAGGTGTAATTTATTGTTCCTGGAAAAACTAACTGTTTTTGATACAGTCAATAACCGCAATCATCATGTAAGATTTCCCCAACTTCCAGCATCTTTGGGAGGCCACAAAAGGTCTTCGGCTCAGGATTCCTATGAAAGGGTGTGCTTTCGAATACACTCAGCCCAAAAAGATACCCCCCCAAAATCTAAGTTTTCAGAATAATGAAAAAGTGGCCTTGATAAGTCCTGGAAATATTTGGGATTAACCAGGAGGACCAGGAGTCAGAGTCAGGGACGTAGGTATAGATATTTGCCATGCCTCCCCAAGCCCTGCCCCAGCCTCAGTACTTATTTATTTATTTTATTTATATTTTACATTTCTACCCCGCCAATTTCCCAAGGGACTCAAGGCGGCTTACATACTTATAAAAATACAATAATATAAAATGTTACAAAGTGTAAACATTAAAACATTACAAAAATGTAAACATTTGGAGAATATAAACATATATTTACAGAAATATAAACATTTGGAGTAGCTTAGTTGAGAAGAAAGAGAAGGGAGCGCTCTAACACATTTGGGAACTCCATTATTCTTCCCAGAGCTCTCCGCTATCATCCTTATAACAGCCCTCTGAGGTAGCAGAGTTTGAGAACACGTGACTGGGCCGAGGTCATCCAGCTAGGTTCTGCAGGAGACTGGAGATTCGAATTCAACATGACACTCTACCCACCACACCCCGCTGCCCAGTCAGAGACGGGCCAAGAGGCTCCTGGGAGGCCCATCGGAGGCCCATCAGAGCAGCTCTCTGAGGCCAGGGACGGCAGATTTCCCTGCCCTCCCCACCGGCTGGGCTCCCAGCCGGCAGTCCCTTCTGCCCTCCCCTCTGGGCAGAGGTGTAGCTAGGAAAAAATGGAGGCGGGTGCAAAATCTGAGTTTTGTGCCCATGGGCGGCCGCTGTGATGCTGGAATCCACCCTCAAACAGCATTACTTTCAATGGTGTTTAAACTAGGGAGCCCAGATTCTCCTTTTAAATCCACCTTAAAGGGAGAATTTGGGGTTCCCACTTAAAGCAAAATTTAAAGTGATGCTGTTTTGGGGTGGATTATCCCCCACCCTTAAACAGCATCACTTTCAATGTTTAAACTGGGGACCTCAGATTCTCCCTTTAAATCCATGCCGAAGGGGATGCATTTAAAAGGAGAATCTGGGGAAATTTGGGGGGTGCCTGCTGTCAGGGGTGCAATTATTAAGCTAGCAGCACCAAACTTTCAGGGTATCTTTCAGGGTAGCCCCCATCTCCTATTAGCTCCCATTTAAAACAATAGGGGATGGGGCACCCCCTTTGGGAGTCCATAGCTTTGGACCCCGTAGACCAAACTTCGCAAAACCTGGGTGGTATCAGTAGGAGACTCACTGGATGATACCACCCAGGTTTGGAGAAGTTTGGTTCATGGGGCCAAAGTTATGGACCCTCAAATGTGTAGCCCCCATCTCCTATTAACTTCCATTGGAAACAGTGGGGGATGGGGCACCCTTTTGGGGGTCCATAACTTTGGACCCCCTGAACCAAACTTCACCAAGCCTGGGTGGTATCATCAGGAGGGTCTCCTAAAGATACCCTGAAAGTTTGGTGCTGCTAGCTTAAAAACTGCGCCCCCTGCAGGCCGAAAATACAAAAAACAAACAAACAGGGGCGGAGCTTCAGACATTTAATGGGGGGGTTGAACCCGAGAAAACCCCCCTTACCTACATCCTTGGTCAGAGTCCTCAGGCTCCTAGGACTCCTTTGTCTCTCTTCCCCATCCCCTTCCATTTTTCTTTGCTTTGTTTCTGCGTCTCCTAAAGTTTCTATTGGCTTGCTAGGCTGCTTCTGTACATTTCAAGTTGTTCTTTTTTTTTTGCTGAAATCAGAATATCATACTGATACTGGAATTTGTGAATACTGATAATTTTTGGGTCTAACATATCTGAATTCAAAAATTTAAAAAATTGCACACTTTTATTCACAAGAACTAAACCCTTATTTTCTTCATATTGCAATAATTGCTCAATCTGTAGCAGGAAGCATTTTTGTAAAACGTGCACAATACTGATGAAATTAAAATACCATTGTATAAACTGAACATGTTCATACTTTGTACTGGGCATACATTAGACACATTTTGATTGAAACCTCCATCTGTTCTTATCTTTCTGGATATAAATGGTGGGAATTAAGTGTATTTTTCTGCCTTTCATACCCCCCCCCTCCCCCCCCGTTGTTACACTTTAGCTTTTATAAAATCATAAAATCATTTCTGTCTTTTTCTTTCAGCTTTTCAGGCAGTTACAAATCTAGGTCAGCATTTAGGTTATGTCATAAAAGGAATGATTCTACTGAGATGATAGCAAGGTTTTATGTGGTTCCTGGGCTTGTTAAAAGTTACTTTTTAAAGCTATCATAAATGAGCTTCAGGCAGTGGTTGTTATTAAGACCTGTTGGAAGCAGTTCAAACAAATACTTACAGGACAAATGTCACATCAGGAAATTTCACAGAGGGGTTTCAGACTATGCAATATTGTATTTCTTCCATTTTTCTTTCTTTTTTACAGTATTTGGTCTGAGAGGTATTAATTTATGAAGGAAACTGAAAAATGAACCAATAGTATTCTATTTTCTCTCCATGGGTTATTTAGTTAATCAGTCCCTTGTTAATTAATGTTACAGCTACAAGCTGTGTGCTTTTTTTCCCTGTGCAAGTTATTTAATCATTATGTCCTCTCTGCAGGCTGCTTCTCAAAAGCTGTACCATGTACTTTTAATAATTGCTTACTGTTGGGAAATAGACGCCAGCTAGTTGGGTTTGTTTGAGAGCATATTTGCTTTACTTAAAGCAGTGACGTAGGTATAGATTTTTAATGGGGTGGATTCGGGGGCATGGCCACACCCCCACCCGCCCCGGGGGTGTGGCCACACCTCCCCAAGCCCCGCCCCAACCCCAGTGCTTATAAAAGCAGCTCTCTGAGGCCAGAGACAACAGACTCCCCTGCCCCACCCACCCCACCCCCTCCCCCTGTCTGGGCTCCCAGCCGGCAGCCGGCAATCCCTTCTGCCTTCCCCTCTGGACAGAGGCTTAGCTAGGGAAAATGGAGGCCGGTGCAAAATCTGAGTTTTGTGTCCCGTCCCCCCCATGGGCGGCCGCTGTGAGGCTGGAATCCACCCCCAAGGTGCATCAATTTCAATGATGTTTAAACTAGGAAACTCAGATTCTCCTTTTAAATCCACCTTAAAGGGAGAATCTGGGGTCCCCAGTTAAAACAACATTGAAAGTGATGCTGTTTTTGGGTGGATTATCCCCCATCCTGAAACAGCATCACTTTCAATGTTTAAACTGGGGACCTCAGATTCTCTCTTTAAATCTATGCCAAAGGGGGTAGACTTAAAAGGAGAATCTGGGGAAATTTGGGGTATGCCTGCTGTCAGGGGTGCAATTGTTAAGCTAGCAGCACCAAACTTTCAGAGAATCTTTAGGAGACTCTACTGATAATACCACCCAGGCTTGGTGAAGTTTGGTTCAGGAGGTCCAAAGTTATGGACCCTCAAAGGTGTAGCCCCCATCCCTATTAGCTCCCATTGGAAAAAATGGGGGGTGGGGAGACCCCCCTTGGGAATCCATAACTTTGGACCCCCTGAACCAAACCTCACCAAACCTGGGTGGTATCATCAGGATAGTCTCCCAACAAATCCCTGAAATTTTGGTGCTGCTAGCCTAAAAACTGCGCCCCCTGCAGGCCAAAATCTGAAAAAACACTTAAAAGTACAAAAACCGCAAATGGGGCGGAGCTTCAGACATGTAATGGGGGGTTGAACCTGGGACCCCCCCTTACCTATGTCCTTGACTTAAAGCCAGGGATGGGCAACTGGTGAACTGTGGTGCAGAAGCAGAACCTCCAGCACATGTTCTGCAAAGCAACAACTCATGTATGATACAGGGAGGGAGTACTCCCTTCCATAGAAAGATAAACACTTTCCATACCTCACAATCACATCTTTTGTGACTTCCAAGGAATTAAAAATGAAGAACGAAGAGTGCCAGCACTGGTCTGAAAGTACATTTGAGCCTTCGAACACATTTATATTGTTTGGAACTTAGATGATCTCTGGAAAAAAACGTCTGCAGTTTCTCAGTATGGTTCAGATTTCTATGGCTTGCCCCTATTAAGTGTAACCCACCCAGGCCATATCTCACGTTACTTCAATGGGCCCTTTAGTCTCTGGTTGCATCAACAACCACTTCTGCAATCTCGCGCCATTTGCTGTAGTACATGATAACCAATTATAATCAATCATATAGGTCAAGAAACTAAATTATTAAATAGCTTACCTTACAATGCTGCTCCAGTTGGACCCATCCTCCATAGCCATATTTCTGTGAGAAGAGGCACAGAGTGGTTGAATAGCCTTGAAAACCAGAATTAAGACAGCACCTGACCACATTTGTTTGACCAGCTAGTAGATTATGGCTGTAAAGTCATAAGGCTAATTTTCTAAAAATGGCCCTGAAATATGGAATCTGTTAAGGAAAGGTTGGATTATTTTCAGACGTAAAGACAGAACAATCCCAGACTTAATTAATATGTAGTTGATGTGATGTGATGTATACTTAACATTCTTGTGTAAAATGTTGTGAGCCTGAATCTCTGCAGCAGTGTATGTACTATATAGAGAGACTGATGTACTATATAGGCTGTGGAGTCAAGTCTCCCAACATTGATACAACCCTAATAACAAATAGGGGGAGACTACTGCTGTCATGCTGTGCTGCTGAACGTCTGACCAGCTACTGCTGGAAAAACACTGTTAGTCTAATGAATCTAAGAACAGGTCCGTTAAATGAGGTCCAGCAGGATCACTTCAAGTTCTTATTTGCATCTCTTTATTAAAACAAACATTTTAGTTCTCTCAAGCTTGTGGCAGTTTCCATCAGACAGCAACAATAAAAAATAACCATCAAACAAATGACACCATGCACCCACAAATCCAATAGAACCAACAGCAGCAGTAACATGGACCCCAGTGCTTTGCTCCAGGGCACTCAGACACTCAAAGAGGGTGCTTCTGAAGCTGTATCACAGAAGAGAAGCCCTTAAATAATACAATAATGCAGAGAGGGGAGAGAATTTACTTATTTACTTATTTATTGTTTACACTTTTATACCGCCCCATCCCCTAGGGGCTCTGGGCGGTGTACAACAACTTAAAACATAATAAATAGATTATTAAAATCTTTAAAACAGCGGTAACACAATACTAATAATAGTAATAATAGGAAGGCGTCCGACCAGCCCCGTTTTCCATTAAAATTCTCCCGGGGGGAAAAGCGGGGGGGGGAGGGCGGCGAGCCACATCAGATGGTAGCCTAGATGACAGGCCGGCTGGGGCACCATTTCAGCGGCTGGTCCCTCCAAAGGCCCGGCGGAACAACTCCGTTTTACAGGCCCTGCGGAACTCATTAAGGTCCCGCAGGGCCCGAACAGCCGGAGGGAGGGTGTTCCACCAGGCCGGGGCCAGGGCGTAAAGGAGCCCTACAGCCCAGCGTGGAGGCCAGCCGCATCATTGAGGGGCCAGGGACCACTAATAAATTAGCCTCCGTTGAGCGGAGAGGCCGTGCAGGGACATACGGGGTGATGCGGTCTCGAAGGTACGAGGGCCCCAGGCCGCGTAAGGCCTTGAAGGTCAACACCAGCACCTTGAAGATGATCCGGAACTCCACCGGGAGCCAGTGCAGCTGGCGTAATACAGGCTGAATATGATCATAGATGGCGCTGCCTGTAAGTAGCCGCACCGCTGCATGCTGGACCAGCTTTAGTCTCCGGATCAAACGCAAGGGAAGACCCGCGTAGAGCGAGTTACAATAGTCTAATCTGGAGGTGACCGTTGCATGGATCACAGTGGCTAGGTCTGCTTGGGAGAGGAAAGGAGCCAGCCTCCGGGCCTGACGAAGGTGGAAAAAGGCAGCCCGGGTTGTATGGGCCACCTGGGTCTCCATTGAGAGAGACAAATCCAGGTGGATCCCCAGGCTGCGCACGGAGGGCCAATGTGACCCCCTCCCACACCGGTGGCTGGAAAATCCTGTCCTCCCCCCGCGGCCAAGCCAGAGGATCTCCGTCTTCGATGGATTCAGTTTTAACCTGCTCTGCCGCAACCAACCAGCAACTGCCTCCAAACAGTGCTGGAGAGCCGCAGGGGCGGTGACTGTTCCCCCCTCCATCAACAGAATGAGCTGCGTGTCATCAGCGTACTGGTAACAGGTCAGCCCAAAACTCCATACCAGTCGAGCAAGGGGTCGCATATAGATATTAAATAGCAGCGGGGATAATAAAGCCCCCTGGGGTACACCGCAGTCAAGCGGGCACTTCCGGGAGGCCTGATCCCCGCACCTCACTTGCTGACTTCGACCCCGGAGAAACGAGGCAATCCATTGAAGGACAGTGCCCCACACCCCGGAGGTGGCCAGGCGGTGGGTCAAAAGGTCGTGGTCGACCACATCAAACGCTGCGGTAAGATCTAACAATACCAGCAGCGCCGATCCGCCTCGGTCGAGCTGAATACGGAGCATGTCTGTGACGGCGACGAGAACAGTCTCCGTCCCGTGCCCAGCACGGAAGCCGGACTGGAAGGGGTCGAAAGCCGATGCGTCATCCAGGAAACCTTGAAGCTGCTCCAACACCACTCTCTCAATTACCTTCCCCAGAAACGAAAGATTCGAAATGGGGCGGTAATTGGCCAGATCCCTTGGATCTAACGGTGGTCTTTTTAAGAGTGGGCGGACCACTGCCTCCTTCAACCCATCCGGGAAGACTCCTTGCTCAAGGGAGCCATTGATGATACTCAACAGATGGGGTTGTAGCTCCACCCTGCAGGTTTTTACAAGCCAGGATGGGCACGGATCCAGAGGACAGGTAGTAGGTCTAACAGCAGCTAAGGTCCTGTCGACAGCGGTTTCAGAGAGCAAGGAAAACTGGGCCAAACAAGGGCCTGAAGACGGCAAGGGAGCCTCCAGTTCACTAATTGTATCCAACGTGGGGGGAAGGTCCTGGCGGAGCGACGCAACCTTATCCGCGAAAAAGCTCATAAAAGCCTCACAGCTGATGCTCAATTGTGGATTTGAGGACCTCTCCGATAGGGAGGTCAAAGACCGAATTATATGAAATAATTGTGCTGGGTGAGAGCTAGCGGATGCGAGAGAGGAGGAGAAGAAAGCTCTCTTCGCCTCCTTCGTCGCCACCTCATAGGCTTTCATAAACGTCCTATAAGATGTTCGCGTGGCCTCGTCACGAGATTTCCTCCACACTCGCTCTAGACGTCTAAGCACCCGTTTCATATGGCGCAACTCCTCAGTATACCAGGGAGCGCCGAGAGCGAAGTAGAGGACGCCGTGGGGCAACAACCTCGATGGCATCGGAGAGCCGGGAATTCCAGTCCTCCACCTGCTCATCGAGTGTGCCAGCGGGTTCAGGGTCCCGCAGAGCATTCAGGAAACCAAGTGGATCCATAAGTCTCCGTGGGCGGGCATAAATTGGCCTGTCACCTAGACAGGGGTGTTGCGGCAAGTCCACCCGGACTTTCAGGGCATAATGGTCGGACCATGGCACTCTGCTAACAGAGGATACGACCAGAACTTCCATCATTTTGTTTTTTGGCGCTTACTAAGCCGGCAGAACAGACCCATGGTTTTTTTTTGTTGGTGCAACATAGTACTAGTTAAGTAAAGGGCAGTTCCTTTACTTGAAGTTCCCTTACATAAACAGGGCATCATCCCAAGGTGTGAGGGAATTCAATTTGACAAGTGGTGCAAAGGTGAGGTTTACAAAACCTCTCCCTTCCACCCCCACCCCCCATGGCATACCTACTTACAGCTCTTCTCCCCTACACTTTTTTCCTGATAGCTGATAGGATGTTTCCCCAAACATAAGCCCTACCCCAAAAATAAGCCCTAGCATGATTTTTGGGCATTGTTAATGGATGCTTGTAAAATAAGCCCTAGGTACAGAGTCTCAGGCACTCACATTGTAAGTTGTGTGGAAGAGGTACAGTATGGCCTCACTATAAGGCCATACCCCCTTGCCAGGCCAGGCACAAGTGCCTCAGATGCTTAGACTATAATTTGCATATTTAGCAAAGACTCATGGGCATGCTGTTAAAATTTTAAAAATTCATTTGGAGGTTCCTTCTGCACACGCAAAATAATGCGTTTTCAAACCACTTTCACAACTGTTTGCAAGTGGATTTTGCTATTCTGCACAGCTTCAAAGAGCACTGAAAGCAGTTTTAAAGTGCATTATTCTGCATGTGCGGAATGAGCCTTAGTTTCATATCCTGCCCATCCCAGAAGGGCTCAAGGTGGCAACAACATGTTAAACCTGCGTTACGGTTAGAAACCATAATTTTAAAAATGCTCGCCATAACTTAAAAGATAGCCCAAAGGCAGGACCAAGCCTGCTAAAAAATAGTCTTTCCAAATGCATAGAGCCAACAGGACTATGTGTGGCCTAGGCATCTGAGGTACTTGTGCCTGGCCTGGCAAGGAGATATAGCCTTATAGTGAGGCTATGTCGTATCTCTCCCATGTGACCTATAGGACCAGAAGGCCTGTGCATTACCTGAATATCCAAGGCACTTGTGCTTGCCATACTATGGACTGTCCCCACCCCCTTGTAGCTTGTAGCAGAAACTGGGCAGTAAAACTGCTGGGAGGCAAGCAGTAGTGGGTTTCAGTGTGCTTGTTCTATTTACCTGTTTTTATATATTTTTCTCCTATGATTTCTCTAGCAGGGCCCGGCCATGTGTTGCTGTGAAAATTGTTCTTCTCATCACAGTCCGCAACCCACACAGATGTCCATGCAGGTCCAATGATCCCCAGCATAGCCTTTTGGGGTGGTCAAATGGAATCCCTCTTTCCCTTTTCAATTCACATTGTTATATGGTGGTGTCTTGTTTTTTTAGTATGAGGTAACCCTTTCCATTCCACAACGGAACTATCCAGAGTGCGAATCCCGCTGTCCATGAGGCTGGTTGACACGCACAGCCCTGGCTTGGGTAACTGGTTTGGGTAAGGCAGAACTGGGGCAAGCAGGCTCTCCCAGTCAGGCAGCTGTCCATGAGGCTGGTTGACACGCACAGTCCTGGCTTGGGTAAGGCAGAACTGGGGCAAGCAGGCTCTCCCAGTCAGGCAGCAGAGGCAGGGTGGTGAGGCGCTCAGATCGAGGCCAGCTCCCTGGGTTCTTAAAGGGCCACGTGCAAAAGAAGCGGAGCCAGTAGTGTTGGTTCGCCCCCATCCCATGGATTTTCTTAGAAGAAAAAGGCAAACTCCAGCTTGCTTTTAGTAAAAGAGAACTGTGGCAAATATGGGTGAGGAAGTCGGTAAGTGGTGGTTGGATGTGAGGGAGGGCAGAGTGAGGTGTGTGAGGATGAGGTGGATGTGTATTAGAGTATGTGTGTTGTGTGGTAGCAGTGGGTAAGGCACAGAGAGTGAAAGTTACCTGCGTGTGAGGGGGGGAACCCCACCTGACATCTCACATGGCAAAGTGTGTGTGTTTCACTTCCACTCGTATTACCTAACAGTATTACCTATTTACTGTTTTCACTGCTCATCTCTGGCCATCTGTGCGAACAGTTTAAGGGCATACCAACCCCTCAGGCCACAGACATGCTGCACGAACATTCTAAGGGTGACAATTAAACAGAGGCAGCTTCATGGCCTGGTGCGCCAGGAAAAAGGCGTTTTGCCTGGCTCAGGTATTGAATTTCAGCAATGTGAATACCCGAAAATCTGCCCGCATTGGAAAGGCACATTGAGTGCCACATTTGAATCAACCCATCCAGTGGTTTCGGAGTTGGAGCACAACTCACAAACGGACGGTTTGCTTTATATAGAGAGAAGATAGGAAACTGACACTGTCCAGTTTGGCCCAAGGGCAGAGCTGTTCAGCTGGTTTATTCATGCACAATGTTCATAACAGCTGTTGTGGGACTGTATCACACCTGCCTGAAAGAAAGTAGAATGTAATTTTATGTGTGTATGGTTATTTTGGCTAAAGAAAAGTCTACTTCCTATGGTATGCTAAGGCTTCTGTTGGAAGTTAATTGTGATTTTGCAAAAACAAACAAAATTGGGGATTAGCTGTACAAAAATGATAATTTCTGCTGAGCTATAATTAATCATTAGCACAGAGAATATATTGATTCTGTCTTTCAGCCTCTATGATTCAGCAACAGGACTGAAGGTCACCGTCTTCTATTAATATTTAAAGAATAGAGCAAGCTTTCAAATACGCAAGTGAAACGTCCATTAATTCTCCCACAGAGATTTAAACTTTTTTCGACAGAGGGAAAATTACGAAGACCCATTCCTATTATTTCTCATATTCTTGGATTGAAATATCTCTTTATGATAGATCAGAAAAGGTATTCTGAATTCATTTTTAATTTTTCTGCCATGAAATTGGATTACAAAGGGGCATTTTAAACATCAGTACAAATAACATGGCATCAATTTTGCCTTTCCTAAATAATGTTGGCTTTCTGTGGACGTCAATCTGATTTTGCCTGGAAGAGTAAATTTATCAGCAGTGGTGCTGATGTTGATTTATACTAGTTGAAAAATAAATCTTGCACATCATTGTTACAAAATATTTATTTAATAATTATTTAGTTGTGCATTTGATTCAAGTGTGATTTTGTTGCCATTATTATTGAGAGCCAGCATGGTGTAGTGGTTAAGAGCAGGTGGATTCTAATCTGGAGAACTGGTTTGATTCCCCACTCCTCTACCTGAGTAGCAGAGGCTTATCTGGTGAATGAGATGTGTTTCTGCACTCCTACTTACTCCTGCTGGGTAACCTCGGTTAGTCACAGTTCTCCTGGAACTCTCTCAGCCTCACCTCCCTTACAAGGTGTCTGTTGTGGGGAGAAGAAGGGAAAGGAGCTTGTAAGCCACCTTGAGACTCCTTACAGGAGAGAAAGGTGGGGTATAAATCCAAACTCTTCTTCTTATTGTTATTAATTATTAAAAATCATTGAAGACTCCAGTTTTGATAGAGTCTTTTTTGTACACAGGTTGTGTTTTTTTAAGAGCTCAAAACTTGACACCTGGATCCCCTCAGAATAAATGAACTAGCATGTAAGTATTCATGATGTACCAGAACATCTGAGTGGTTGATTTTCCCTTCAGGGGCTGGACTGTCTGTGACAGTGGGCACCACTCCCAATCATAATCGGGAAGAATAGGATAAGCATAAAATCAGATTTAATCAAGGAAGGAACAATGCAAAGACATGATAAATAGAACTAATAAACATCTATAAAGAGTGGGACATGCTGAGCTAACACCTATAACGATGATTAAAAGGATGGGGAAACATTGTTGAATCTATTGATGAGTTTTAATTCAGTACTCCCTCTGATGCTCTTTTGCAAGAGAACAACCACCTTCAGATCAGCATAATATGTCTTGGAAAGTTAAAATGTGCCCCACTGGCTTTGGAATATTGCAGCTGTTAATGCCAAATTTGTATCCATTGGTTCTTTTGTGTAAGCATGCCGTTTTTCTTTTGTGTATGCACTGCCCAGTTACTACAATAAGGTATATAAAAGAAAAATATTGAAAACTGTACTTCTTTATCAGCAATAAGTAAGTGGGAACTCTAGTTCTGCAAGCTCAGCTCAGTTTATGAAAGTGACCTTTCTAGGTCACCGTCCTGTTTTGGCCCATAGGAACGGCTCTGGACCCTTTTAAAACGTGAAAACTGTGGATTGCCCATTGTGCAAGTGGAAGTTACCTCTGCTGAAATACAGGGCATTTGAGAACAACACATTGAATAGACAGCTTTAGTTAACTCATGTTTGTTTCGCTGCAGCTAACAACAGTGCCCTAGCAATTCAGCGTTTCTTTTTCACTGTGGGCCACCAGTATATACCATCCGCACTGAAGGTGTTCAATGCTAAATGCGGCTCTCAGCTCCTCTATGGAGCACCTATTTGGATCGGAGCTATAAACAAAAATATAAACACAGCCCAGTCCCGTTTCTTCCACAAAATTATGGGCTTACCAAATTGTGCTTCATATGCAGCCCTATGTTTAGAACTCGGGCAAATATCGGGCAAATATCATATGCCACGATGGCCTGGCTGAGAACTGTCAGATACTGGCTACGTATCCACTATCTGCAGGATCACTCCAGTTTGTTACACCTCATGCTTTCCGACTATGCAAATTCTAGGTGGCTGAAACTAGTTGAGGGAAAAATCAACACTCTTGGCTTTTCATTAGAGTCGCTAGTCCCTCTTTCCCTATCAGAAGCATATAGCTGCTTGAAAACTAAGCTATTAGAACAAGAGTATCGGGATATGATAACAGCTGCGAGGAAAACGTGTTCCCCCCGACCCTGCTTATTCCAATTGAACAAGGACACATGGCCAATTATTTACAGTGGATCACCAACCCTAAATTAAGAAGAGCTTTAACACTGGCCAGATTCAATCTAATGCCTTCTATGCTGCTCTATGGCAGATATCAACAAATTGATAAACAGAGGAGGCTATGTCCATGCAATATGGGTCAGGTGGAGACACTCGATCATACCCTCTTTCATTGTGTAAGGTTTGCAAAAATCAGAATGTCACAATCTGCACTTATCCCATTTCTGTATAACAATCTAACTGATGCTCTTAAGATACCTATGCTTTTGAACAACATGGATCCCACAGTGTGTGAGAATGTAGCAAAATTTCTGCTAACAATAATAGACGTAAGTCTAGATGAAAAAATTTAAAAAAAAGAAAAGAAAAAAAAACTCATGTTTGTTATTTCATACTTCAGTATCTCAAAAATGCACCTGTAGTGATGCTCGTATCATATGCAAATGTTCTAGGCTGAATCAAACTGATCAGCTACCTGATTCAACAATCAGGCTAAGACAACTGAAACCAATGCCATGTTTAACTTAAGTTCCCAAGTATTCAGTGGGATTTACTTTGCGATCCTAAACAGAGTTACAGCCTTCTAAATCCACTGAAGCCAATAGGTTGCAAGAAGGATGTAGATCTGCACTGTACATCACAGCTAGCACTAACCAGATCAAGGCCAAAATGATTGATTGGACCAATACAGGTTTGAAGGATGGGTAAGTGTTCATGGATAGATTCCTTTGAAGTGAATGAAAACTGCATAGTTTGTATTCATATGAAAATTTGTATGTTATATACATAAAGCAAACCCCAAAACTATTTTTGTTTCATGTTTTATTGCTAGCATGTGATTGACAGATGCTTTAGAATTTTCCTATGGGACTTAATTTCCACAATCAGATATCCCAAAACAAAAACACAATTTGTACTTTCAAATCTACATTACAGTATTGTTTAAAGATGAAAATGATGAAAATAGATCCTTGATTATGTAAAAGGCCATAACAGGAGTACATCCCAGGTTGCTTCCATTAACATAACCCAGTGCAAAGAGCACTCACAAATCCCAAAACATTTATTTATCTAATGTCATGAATTTCTCTTAATGCAATTCAGATAAATTAATTGGTTCTAAAGAGAATCAAAGCAATAACTAAATTTGTTCTTTAGTTTATTGATACAGTAAAAGACTAACACAGTGTTTTAAATTCATGTCAAGTGAGTAGTTAATTGCAACTTTCAAAGGTGCAAACAGCAGATATATTTTTGGAACCTTCACCATTCATTCTGGTCAGTTTTCCAAGTGGTAGTCATGTAACTGGAAACTTGGTATTTGTTTTTACTACCGGTAAGCATTACAAAACCTAAGAGATCTGGTGCCACCAAAACAAAAAGCAGAATACCTTTGTTTTACAGAATGTCTTTAAAATAATTTCAAATAAAATCAGTTATTCAAAATTACCTTCTGCACTCAAATAATAAAATTAGTTAATAATATTAAGGTATCAGATATTAGTTATTAAAAATTCCCATCTGTACTCAAGTAATATTAAGGCATCAGAAACATTCTGAAGTGGAGAACATTCTTTTTTATTTGGAGTTCAGAGAACAAAAAATCTGATCCAGAAGGGATTTTCAAAACCTATAACTATTTCAGATAAAGTTCTGCGGAAAACATGCATAGAAATAAGAAATTATAGTGCCTTTGCACCTCTTGTTACCTGTTTTAGATCAGGCCATTCCTTAGGCAGAATGTGACTATGAATATCAATTTTCATCTCTGTAGGTCCACCCAAAGTTTAGTTTTCATAAAAACTTCTAGTTAAACTTGAATTGTACTTATGCACTGTCTGTCTTTGGAATGGTAGCAAAGTTTTCCATTAACCTAAGTTGCTGTTCAAGTCCTGCCGCTATCCTATCATGATGCTTATTTACAGCAGCCAATCAGAAAGCCAGCATATCCAAGGCGTTGTCTTATGTAAAGCTGAATAGTTTACAATCTATAATCTTCATAAAAAGCTGTTGAAGATCACAAAAGAAGTATAAATTATTTCAATTTTACCGAGAGGCTATACCCAGAAAGTTAATGGTGGAAGCTTTCCTTTGTAAGTCTGTGACAATTTCTCAACAGTTTGATTACATTCCCTTAGCTTAGGTTTAATTTCTCAAAATTCAGAAATGAAGCATTTCTGTCCTTTTCTATTCCTCATACATTAGTAATCAGCAAAGGGATTTTCATATAATTGACTGCTAGGTTTAGTAACACCTGTGTACATTTGGCAAGCATTGCTTAAAATCGTTCAACACTGTTGTCAATTAACCTTATCAGGCAGGATACACTCTGAATTAATCCCTAAATAAGGAGTCTAGGACTACTGAATATTGTTCATACACAACATGACATTTTTTCAATGTTTGGCTGTAATTCTAAATTACTTCTGTCAGGGACAGCAGAAAATATCCAAAATATCTTTCCAAAAGCCAAATTAATTTCAGATTTACAGTGGAATAACAGTCTTTCAAACGAGCAGAAATGTAATTTAGTGGTTATCCACACATTAGCTTGGAAGTGCTGATGACCAGAAATATGATATTGCTTGTTTACTTAAATACCTTTTTTATTTTAACAAGTTTGTGGCCTGTCATGACAAGGAAAGTACAAACTCCCATACATGTTTCTAATCAGATCCCCTTGATGGGCCTTGAGCACTCATAAATGTTCAAACATTTGTTTATCTAGCATTATGAAAATCTCAAAATAATAGCCATAAAATGTTTATTATTAGAACCAACCACAAAGTTACAAAATGGTCTTAGAGCAGTGGTTCTCAACCTTCTTAATGCCGCGACCCTTTAATACAGTTTCTCATGTTGTGGTGACCCCCAGCCCTAACATTTATCCATTTTACAGATGGAGAACACTGATGCAGAGAGTCTTAGGCGACCCCTGGGAAAGGGTCATTCAGCCCCCAAAGGGGTCGCGACCCACAGGTTGAGAACCACTGTCTTAGGGGGATAGCTGAGCTAGTCACTTGCAGCAAAAATAAAAATAAGGCTTGTGACTCCAATCATTTCATTGTAACATAAACTTTCACTGATTAGAGCCCATTCACTGGCTGAACTGAGGCAGTTTGCACCTGCAGTGGGTGGGGAAAGAGTGTTTATTTTGCTTGATTAGATTTGAGTTTTACATAACTGTACTTCACCCTGTATTTCCTGCACTTCATTACACTTTGACCCTGTCTACTTGCGTATCTCCTATACAAAATGATAGCATGGGAAGGATCCATTCACTGCATCGGAAGAAATAGGCTTCATAAATGCTTATGCTGGAATAAAAATTTTTTAGTCTTTAAGATACCACAAGACTCCTGTTTTTGTTTTATAAAATAGTGTGTAAGCTTTTGGGGTATCCAGGACTCTTCATCAGGCTGTATGTTAATATGTATATGATATTCCTAATTTCAAAGCTATCTTTCATTTGGTTTCAAGATCAGTGACGAGTGATAAAAGCAGGAAATAAATATCAATGTACTAGGAATTCTGTAATAATATTAGCTTAAGCTTCTCACTGAGATACAGAAAGCTATTAAGAGAGACACAGAAGAATCTATTGATGAGGAAGAGGCTATGTAACAACTGTTGCTATGCAGAATCAGCCAAGGATCAGGCTATTACTCTTCCGGTCGCCAAGCCTGAGACTAAGAGAAGCAGTTCTCTGCAATCATGCTTCAGTTCCAGTCATCTGAGGACAGTTTAGAGCAAAGAATAATCACTTAGTGTAATGTGAAAAAAAGTATGATTGACTGAAAACAGCTCCAGATAAGAGATTATTGACTTGTTTATGAAACCAGTATTGCTAAATCAATGGCACCAATAAGGCTCCTAAACTCTTATGTGTCACTTAATCAAGGAATCAGTGAAATAGCATCTGATTTCAGTAGACTAGGGTTTCTTTTCCACTAAACTTTTCACCCTTGAACTAGCACTGTAATACAAATGTGTATGACAAAGTACTGATACTATAACACAAGCACTAGTTGCTATTTCCATATGTCTAAAGAGCATGCAGAAGATTTTCTCATCCTTAAAACATCTTCACTATATACACTGCTTCTGCCAAAATACCTTCTTCAATATGACTCTTAAAGCATAGGAGCTCTTTTGTATCCAGCCACACAACCACCAATCACTAATTTTTTATAGTGAGTACCCTGTGGGACTAATGACAGCCTCACAATGAAGTGTTAGGAATCAAAAGTTCCTGGTGCAAAGCTTTGTGTCTCCAACTAACATACTAAACATTAGATTTCTTGTCAGCAGTGTCAAACTTGATACCTCCACACCTAAGAAAAATGCACAAAAATAATAAATAATCAAATACACAACATTCTGACACTGTAACAATTAATTTTGGCAATTATTCTCCCTTCATATAAGCATACAGCAGACTAAAAACATCCTGATTATTTTTAAAGTAAAATAAATCGTAATTTCAGAATTCTCTGCTTACTGTCCTTGAACTTTATATGTTCTCCAGTCCTCAGATCACCAGATCAATAGACAATCCAGATAGTCCAGATAAATATCAGAAAGACATATAGCAGTGGTTCTCAACCTGTGGATTGTGACCCCTTTGGGGGTCGAGTGACCCTTTCACAGGGGTCGCCTAAGACTCTCTGCATCAGTGTTCTCCATCTGTAAAATGGATAAATGTTAGAGTTGGGGGTCACCACAACATGAGGAACTGTATTAAAGGGTTGCAGCATTAGGAAGGTTGAGAACCACTGACATATAGGAAAAAGGGGTTTCTTAGCTATGTTAATACAGAACCTCACAGAGAAATAATGATTACAATATTAGTAGTGTGTGTTTGTAAATTCTTTAGCTAGTATTTCAGATCTTCAGCAAGAAACCTTGAACTAAGGAGCCTACTGACATTTTCCAGCTCAGCATTATACTGATGCTTTCATCAAAAATGAAACTTGTAATTCTTTATTAATCTGTAGAGTCAGAAGGCAGGGCAAAAGGTACACAATTTTTGTAGCTAATGGATAATGCCATCTAGTGGCAAGACCATAAGAAAATTTGATCCTTTGAGAAGGCTATAAGCACAGTAACACAGCAACCCAATGGCAGATATGGTATCATATATTTTAGTCACAGGTTAAGGTGTGAATCAAGTTCATGTTATTGCAGGACATATGCTATAAGACAGAAGAGGAGAGAAATATAAAACAATAACCTATTTATGATGTACTAGGGAAGGTGAGCGGGGTCGCGTTTCCCGCCGTAGAACAGTAGCCAATTGGAACAGAGCGGCGAAGAGGCACAGGATGATCCCGCCCTCCGAACTGGGATCAAGCTGGTTGCAGTGGGGAACAACAATGGCTTCGACCTAGGTCAGTTACCTTCTCAGGGAATTGGGTAGAACCTATTTTACTCGTGTGCGGAATCGCCCTTCAGAGGTGTATCACAGAGAGAAGTCTGTTACACACTGTGTCAGGTGAGAAGGGAATGTTTAGTGGGATATATATTGTCCCTGTCCCAGATATTGATTGCCTCCACAGCAATACAGAACATACATCTCTTCTAAAATATCAAATAAATATTATAATTTCAACAACGTGTTTCATTTTCTATAAAAGTGATTTGATAATTTTTATGGGCAGTACCTCAATTAAATCACCATTTTGTAAATCCTGATTTTAGCTCTGCCTGCTATCTTGGGAGATTGTCTTATGCCAGCTTGTTTAAATTTTTCTTTTTTAAAAAAATCTTCACAGGTACATGCCACATGATATTTTCACATTTAATTAGATGAAAATTAAATGCAAGCAATCCACTGCAAATTAGCTTTGGTGGGTGAATGCCTGAACAAGTCACACTATCAGTGTCTGTAGCACTTCTGCTGTTATTTTCTTCTTAATTTTACACGTGCAATGCCAAGCAACTTTACAAATTGTCACATGAAGACTCTGAAGTAACAAGAAGAATTAAGATGCCATATTTGTAAGGACAAATTACATAAGCAGCAGATATCCCAGCTCTCTGTACAAATTCTCATTGGGTTGTGATGCACCATCAAAAGGCAGAAGTTTGGGGGAAATGTCCAGGTCAAACAATGTAAGTAATAGTGTATATATTGCTAAGTAGCAAGTAGAAAAATGCTGTGCATTTTTCTTCCTGTATTGTCCTTGATTGCTATGGAAACAACAGTATATATAAAATGCCGATAATATTTCCTTCTCAGAGATTTCGAAGTAATGGAATAATTCTAATCCTCCAGCTCATACGTTTCTAGCACAGTGCTCACCAACACCTTTTCTGGTACATGTCAAGTGTTTCTGGAAAGTGGCAGGCCAAGTAGGTCTATTGCCCAGCAAGGCTTTTGATTGACTACTGGAGTTTGCTGTGCAGATTTTTTTAAAAAAAATGTTGCTTTGGCAACAGCTGCCTACCCAGCTGAAAGATGTTGCTTTGACACAGCATTAATTAAAACATTTTGTCCAAAAAAAGTTGAGTTTCTGCAACAAGAACATTTGGAGATTTAAAAACCAGTTCTAAGATGAGCATATTCAGTTCAGAACCCATGTTTATCCACATTTGATTTTCTAGTGGCCATTAAGATAAGTTAAGTTGCAGTGTATGTGTGATTCTTCACTTCTCAGTTGGCCTGAGGCTAACTCACAACTCAGAGATCACATTTCTTTGTTAATAGCTCTGCAGCAACAAAAGATGATGCAGGCCCCTGAAGCTTCTCACTATCATATTGTCATTTGGTCACCCTCACCTGTTATGTGGGAAAACAAGGGTTCTACTTGTCTTAGAAAAAAAGAAGAGAATGCAAAACTGAGCAGTGCTTCTGCCTTCTAAAAAAATATTGTTACTAGGTAGCAATAACCTTGCTGAACCATTCAGTATCCAAACATACTACAGCAATGAGTGTGTTCTCAGACCTGGAAAGACAAATATACTTCAGCCAGAACTGATGCAACATTTCTCTGTATTATAATATTGACCTATATAAGAATTGCTGATGGAAAAACATGAAATATATCTCAGAATACACCTGGGGAGGCTAATATTTCTGTTGTATTACAATTCTTACCAAATAGAAGGAAAAACAGAGAAGCACTTCTTCAAAATACTCGCTACACTGATGGTCACGAAAGCAAAAACACTGTATATGTAACCCCCATGTTCAGAATGGGTTGACCCAGAAAGGGGTGGAGACTCAAAGCAGCAGAAGGCTGCAAAAACTGGTGAAGTTGGAGGAAGCAAGGCTACCAGGCTGGGACCTTGTTTTAATTCTTTATAAGCTCTCAACACCTTGTTTAGTATGTAGTTGATGGGAGTTCTTTTGGGGACCTTCATCATCTTGAATCCTGTTCACTAAGCCTCTGAAGTCTTCATAACCCAACCACCAGCAAAGAAGAATTTGACTTGGCATTATCAGTATACTGTAAATATAACGACTTGAAATGCAACCTAAAAGGACTGTAAATTGTTAACGTTGAATGTTAATGTTAAAAGTGTTATTTGTTAAGGAAGTAAACCATTTTGTTTTAAATTTAGTTCTTTGCAACTCCTTCCAAGTTCTGCCCCACAGAACCCACAGATAGAGGTTACATATATATTGAAATAATTAACCTAGAAGATATTTATGTATTTTCCATTTTGTAACTAAAACTGATGTTGCCATTTTTGAAACCAAGGTTTTCTGTGTTTGTTGCACTGTAACAGCAAATATGCCTGTCAAACATAACAGTGCATATTGTCATGACCAGGGCTCCCTGTTGCCTCAGCTACAGTGCTCCCGTCACCTTGAGGACCTTCCTCAGGTCTCAGATATTTTCAGCCTGTCTAGTGCCCCAGTGAGCCACATCTAGTGATTGACTGACCTTACAGCAGGAAGTCATCAACTAGCCTTTGCCTTAACCTTTGGCTCCCTGAGACGTTTATAGCTTCCTTCTCCCTTGCAGCTCCACCCCCGAGCCCACACCTTTAGCCGAGTCTTACCTGGGCCTCAGTTTTTAAATCTCTGCTGACCCTTCCTCTGCTCTTTGGCTCTTAGGAGGAAAGGGCTATTCCTGCTGTTGGGCCTGCTTCCTGCCAGACATGGCTCTGAGACAAGCTCTGCTTTTGCTGGCCCTGGCCCTGGCCCTCCCACCTCCTTGGGCTGCCATGGCTTACCAAGTCCTGCAGTTAAGTGGCTTGGGGCAGGGCTTCTGGGGCAATTGGGGAAGTCCAGAGGCTCAGGCCCTGAACACCCATAATTTATTATCATTTGTATCTGTGTAATCTGTTAAAAGTCACTGAAAATCTCTGTTAATCACCTGCACTGTACGGCTGAGCTCTATTTAAGTAATCTACTTAATAATAAAAGCCAGAGATTGTGCAGGCCCTTATCTTGCTCTTTGGTTACTACAGCACTGGCAGCTGAGAGCTGTAGTGTTCACGCCACAAAAACGGATTACTTCTCTCAAATGTTCCTAGAATTGTAGGGCAAGAAGCAAAACATTTTTGCTGCATGGAAAAAACACTTAGAATAAAAATTTTAAAGAATACCTACCTATAACTGAAAACATTGGTATGACAGTCAATTAATTAAGATGTTTCATTTAATTGCTTTTCTTCCTGATAACTTATTGATTAATTGACTAACTAAGAGCATATGGTATATGTGATAATATAACATGAGAATTTTTTAATGGCATTAATTTTCCTTTACTGAGTAACATAGGGAACCATTAGAGGGAATTATCATACTCATAGCTTGAAGCAATAACCATACATAAAATGTTTACAGTAATATTTTCATAATCCTGTTGCACAAGAAAATTCTGATTAAAATAATTTTATTTTAATTTATTTATTTTATCCAATTTAATATGCTGCCCCTCCCCTTCCAGGCTCGGGGCGGCATACAACATTCATATAAACAATAAATAATAAAACAGTTTAAATCCTATAAAAAACAATTGCCAAGCAGCAATTAATTTAAAAACCAGCACAATAATATATAACCACTGCACCAAAGGGACCTTGACAACTCATTTCAGCAGTGAGTCAAGGATGGCAATAAAGATGTCAAATGGCTGGTGGGGGAGGCCTAGATGGTTAACCAGCATTGGGAGCTAGCATAGTGTAGCGGTTAAGAATAGGTGGACTCTAATCTGGAGAATCAAGTTTGATTCCCCACTCCTCCACATGAATGGCGAATTCTAATCTGGCGAACCGGATTTGTTTCCCCACTCCTACATTCTAGCTGGGTGACCTTGGGCTAGTCTTTAGACCTCTCTCAGCCCCACCTACCTCACAAGGTGTCTGTTGTGAAGAGAGGAAGGGAAAGGAGTTTATAAGTTACTTTGAGTCTCCTTACAGGAGAGAAAGGGGGAATATACATTCAAACTTTTTTCCTTCTCTTCTAACCACTGTTTCAACCATATGCCTGATGGAAAAACTCTGTCTTACAAACCCGGTGAAACTGCATTAAGTCACACAAGGCCCTGGTCTCCTCAGACAAAGCATTCTACTAGGCTGGAGCCAGGGCCAAAAAATCCTGGCCCTGGTTTAGGCAAGCCAGACTTCTTTAGGGCATAACTGATTACTCACATTAATCAGAGGGTTAAAAGCATTAGGGAGATTTAGTGATCTCCTCCTTGACTGCTGCTGTTTTCAGTAGCAGATGTTGGCACCCCTGGATGTCACTTCCATCTTAATTCCATCTGCCATGGCCATAGAGCCCTTCCTGAGGCCTCAGACATCGGCCAGATTCCTCAAAGTGGTCCTTGGTTCTGGTTTGTAGCCGCCACCCTCCTGCTGTTGGCCTCACAGACTCCTTCCCGGCTATCCAGGTCCAATGGCCTCTTATCCCAGTCCCATCATGAACCCTGCCTCCCTGCCAATTCCCCATAAACCCTGCCCCCATTCCTGGGCCCTCCCATTCATTGAAGGAATCCCTGCGGAGGCCTGCGTGCTTGGTATCCACCCATTAGATCGGGCTGCTTCTCCTTTCCCAGCCTTTTGCTGAGCATGCTGACTTCCCCCACCTTGGACCCTGGTGTCTGTGTCACCTCTGGCTCCTGCTGAGTCCTGCTACAATCCCATCCTTGGCCCGCAGCATCCGTCACTTGAACCAGGCTTCTCATGTCTTTGCTGGCCTCCTCCTGTTCCTGGCAAGGCCTGGGACTTCTCTGGCCCCCACCAGCTTCCTTGCTGCCTAGGTGGGCCCTGGGCACTGGTGCTGGCCTCACTCTGCTCCAGTCCTTGCTGGCCTCCTGCTTGCTTAGGGACACCCTGAGTGGTTGCTCTGGTTGCAGTGCACTCCTGGCAGCCTCCCCCCACTGCCCTGGTCAAGGGAGTGCTCCAGCCTCCCATGGCAGCATGTCCCTGCAGCCAGCACTCTGCTTTCTGCCAGAAATCGCCTGGAGAGTATCTGATTCCAGCTACGCTTTAGGGAAAAACTTGCTAGCCTGAGGCAAATCAAAATAGCTTTGTGACACTTTAAAGATTAAACAATGCATCTGTCCTGGAAGAAGAAGAGGATGATGGGGGAACTGGTGACACAGGACCAAGGGGAAAGAAAACGCAGAACGGGTTGGCCCCCTTAACGGACGCTGTTAGCACACCAACAGTTTTCTAGAGCCCATTGTATTTATTCATACAACGAGTTTTACTGCTATTTTTAAAATAAATTACAGTGAGTAAGCTTGAGGATCCAGAGTTCATGGCACATCCACTGGTCAAACCTAAGGTGTCAATTCTGCTTTATGTGGATAACGTGGTGATTATTTCATTGACCAAAATCAGTCTAAAAAGACTTTTAAATAAGATGGGCCTTTATTGCAAGGACGAAAGATTATGTCTCAGTTATGCTAAATGAAAGGTGATGGTTTTCAGGAGACAACTGAAAAGATCAGTTTGGAGAATTTTGGGAATGCCAATGTAGTGTCTTTAAATATTTGGGAATGTTTTCTGAGGCACTTTCCTGGAAAGCATGTTTAACTTTGTTGAACATGTCAATAATGAGGAACGTTTTACAAAAAGGGGCAATTCGGTTGATCAGGTCATCAGACTGTTTGATTTCTTCTCTAATTGATGTCTTCTCCTTTCATGAAATATCTTTTCCAGGAAAAAATAATATTTTGTTTCCTATGGCTCTGGCAAGAATTAGATGAATAAGTGACAAAACATTAGAATAGTGGAAGACAAAGCAAGAGCAAACATGGAAGGATCTGACTGAGGTATCGTGGCAACTGAGGTATTGTGGCAACTTAACAGCTGCACCCATGACTGAGGAAATCCCCCCCCCCCACAAAGCCATGATTGGCAGAGTCTAACCTGTGCTGACAGCAGAGGTGGACATGGGGTGGAGTGGCAGTGGCTTCCACTGAGGGTTGGCAGGGGATGGCTCCGGGAGAATGAGAGTTTTCCGTTAGAGTGCCATGTCACCATTGCATTGTGATCTCACCTGGTCAACTGGGTCTGTGAAGCGGACAACCCTCTTGAACAGAACTTCCCCCCAGCATGACAGAATTCATGGACGGCATCAGCAACTGATGTCAGCCCTGCGCCAAATTGCTGTTTCACTTCCTCGAAACAGTTTGCACTGTCAAGTACCAGATTGCCATCCCAACTCTCATCTCCACTGGCAGTGCTGGGCGGATATTGGTGTCCTCACGCTGCATGATGGGAGCAACGCTCTCAGTGATTCTACAGAAGTCCGCCTGGTCATCCGGAAGTTGAGCAGCCACTCCTCATCATCCCCGGCTGCCCAGATGCATCTGGCCCACCAGTCCCTGCTCCTGTGTGGGTAAACCCACTGGCGATGGGGTGTTGGAATTGCCGCAAGTGTGTGGCACTTTCGCCCCCTGCGCTCTGGTCGCCCAGAAGATCCTTGCTCAGATCCATATTCGGCTATGGCAGCCTGAATGAGCCTATGCTGCTCAGTGATGACTGCCAGGATCAGCAGGTCCATGATCTCCGGGTCAGCAGTCAGCTGGAGCGCAAGCACAGCTGCCTGCAGAGGCAATGCCAGATTCCAATAAAAAGTTTCCATTTTAAAACAAATACATGTGGTTTCGTCTGCTCGGAGTCGCAATGCAATGGAGGAAAAAGCGGGCACTTCCATGTTCCTCAAATTTTCGCACCGCAACACAACAGCTAATCAGAAACCATTTAAAAAAAGAGAGAAAGGCATTGGGTAAATTTGCGTTGACGACTGTGTGTCACAATGTTTCGTCGTCGATTTATGGCTTAAAAAAAAATTCCGCCCCCAAAACGGCACTCCAGCCAATCAGAACAGAGAACCACCCTGCCGATCACCACTGAACGCGTGGTCATGGGGAGTGCTGCCTGTTGGAAGCCGCGGCTGCTGCGAGGCTTCCTAGAGGGACAAGCCGCAGTAGGGAGTCAGACCTCGCGCTCAAAAGCTGCGATTCAAAGGAGCGCAGTTTGCCTCAGCATAATTTTTTTAAGTAGGGCAACAGCCATTAATTGATAAGCACAAGCTCAAAGTATTGAAGATCCAAATAATTTTTGAAACACATCTGATTAGTGGCAGAGGTGCAGGAGTGGAGGTAGATGGAAAAAAAGAATGAGCAGAATATTAGGAAGGACAGCGAGGAGAAAGGAAAGAACCAGCTAATCTATAGCAGAGACAAAAACCAGTACAAAATAAAAAGGCTGCTGAGCCCACCAAATGAGTAGGAGAAAGAAAGAAAAGAATGACACAAGAGAAAAATGTTGGGCAATAAGAAACTGGATATTACGATATGGGAGAAGAGGCACAGGAAAGATTGAATTAAAAAAGGAAAGAAAAATGAACATGTCATAGCAAAAAAAACAAAACAAAACAAAACAGAATCTGCCAGAAAATTATAAACAAAATCAAGTCCAGATGAGTGGGAAGATAAATAGAAAAAGAGAAAGAAGTGAAATGAGTCAACAAATGAAATGTCAAGAACAAGAATGAGTTTTGAATATTATTATCAGAAAAATAAAAGGTGAAGATCAAAAAGAAAAATGAAAATAGAAGATACAAAGATAGGTTTAAAGACAAAAGATTAAAATAACTCAGTTTCAGTACAGAAATTTGATGGAGATCTAGGAAGAACTAGGCAGCAACACAACTTCAAGTAAAAAGTGAAAGAATTGTAATGTTCAAAGGATGAGAAAACAGAACAAAGAGAAACAAACAGGGTGCTGCTACTTTAAAAAAAATGCATTGAACAAGGAACAGAGCCAAAGGAAACAGCAGCAGGACAAACTGCACCATCATGGTTTCTGCATGAGAATGTTTAATAAATATAACATATATGATAAAAATCAAATTTTAATGAGAAAAACATGAAAGTAGAATGGGAAGTTCACAAGAAGAAAATTTTATTTACAAGAGATTTATACAAGAATAGGACAAGAGAAACATATGGAATTATTGAGAGAGCTGCAAAGACTCACTGGCAAAGGGAACACTCATGGGTGTTCTTAATCTGTGTGGCTCACACGGTAGTAAGTGGCAGCTTGGATTATAAATCATATCCATCATGCTTTCCTCTTCAAGTTCACTCCCCACTGCTCAAGAAAGCTGGATGTGCTCTCTGCTGTAAGCCCCCATCAACTGGACAGTGGTGGGGGGAACACAGAGACTTGGAGCAGACAGTACACCAAGCACACATTCTAGTCTAGACCTACTCCATGCTGTCATACGGTGTGGAGGGGGGCGGGAAGAGTGTAACTAACCACTGGGAAAATGTTACTAGGCCAAGAGGCCTCGGAAGATAATTTTTCTTTTCAGTTTAATTTACTCCTTTTCCTTTTGAAGCAAAAAGTGCCATTTTAAATGGAGTGAAACTGTTCTAAATACACTAATATAAGTGAACTAAGAAGAATATCATTGTGCTAAGGGTGCCCTGAAAACATCGCAATAGAGGGATTTGATAAACAATCCCAAAACCCTTACACTTACGTTGAGTCACAAGGAAAATATAGCATTCCATTGGTTCTTTCTCTTTAAATGAAAGAAACATTTTAACTGGAATTTAAAATTATCAGCTTTTAGCTGAACCTCAATGTTTTTTGAATTCTACTTCCCTATTTAATAAATTTATATTTGAAAGCTAAACTGAATATATCTTAAGGATTAGTACTGAGGATTAAGAGGCATTATATATATATTTAAGCTATTATTCTATTTAAGTCTTACTAAATAAACATCCCAAATGGCTACTGTAAAAGCATCACTGAATTTCAGCCCATAATGGAAATTATTGATCTTAGCTTAAACATACATTCTGATTCTGACAGGAGAACAACATAGATTTGAATTTGTTTTTAAGCCTTCAGCTAATAATTGCAAACAATCATCGCAACAAGAAAGATCACAGATTCTCAGTTGGTATATCTTTCAACCTAAGTCAAATTAGTGAGATTGATTTACAGTAATTTACTCCAAGAAAGAAATTGCTCAAGCTTTCTATTTTTTTTCCAGTTTCTTGCTTGTCTGTAACAATCAAAATATTGACACATCACTCGGATAACAAGCAGTGGGATCAGGAAATACATATTCTCCAACTTTCTCTATTGACAAAAAAACAAAACAGTCTGTACTTTCTGGTTCTTGACCTTGATGATTTACATGTTAGGAATGCCTTTTCAAAACGTTGTTCATATGAGTTGCTCATGATGACATTCTTCAGATAAACCTCTTATGGCATGGAGTGGACTATCCCACATCCCTGGGGAATAGAGGTGCATTGAATGTGGCCACTGACTGGGAGATGCCTCATCAGATGCACCTTCCACTATGCATAGTGAATGGGAACTACAGTACAGAGCACTGATTTTTAGGTTCCATCGGCCAAGCAGTCGCATTAGAACAAATTTATTACAATTGGCTTTGACAGCCTAAAGGAAGTGACTGCTGGCCTTTGTCCCCCATAATGGACAATACATCAGAGGTTTGTTTGGGTTTTGCTACAGTTTTGTCAGTGAAGTTTTGGCCTTGTTATGCACCGTGTATTCCTTCTTGGGAGCAAGGGCAGTAAAGATGTCCTACTTTCACTGCTCACATATAAAACAGTCTGGAAATGGTTTGCGAAGTTATACATTTGGTCTCATACATTCTACTAGCACACTAGGAATTACTGTTTTAGCCATTGCAGTGTATATGAACCTCGAGGTAGTTAACCTTGGGATATTTCTGCTAGCCTTTAAAGCTCTAAAAATGACTTAAAGCTACTACCACAGTTCATCTGTAGGCTATTTACAATTGAACTGCAGGTTAATTCAAGGTAATTCTTCGATTTGTCTACTCCCAAGTAGCTGCTACAGACCAAAGCATCACTTTTTTCCTCCAAATAGATAAAACTAAATAAATGGGGAAAACATGAAGAAAAGCAAGGTTCTATGCAGGTCTTTTATATTTTTCTTGGTACTTTGCAATACTTGGCAGTTTTATCTGTAAAATCCAAACCTCTCTCCATGGCTCCATCCTGACCACATACTGCCACAGCCCCAGAAAGAGTGTCTTTCCCTTTGTGAATTGAATAAAAAGTAGAATTTCACCAGAAATTGTTTTCCCTTTCAGAAATTTCTCTCCCTATACATCTCTTGATCTGCATATCTCTCCTTGATAGTAATCCCTATTGATCACAGTGAAATATACGTTTGTACCAATATTGGGCAAAGATGTGAAGAAAGCGTAGTAAGAACAGGCATATCTGGTATACCTCATACTTCTCTGCATCTGGTTGTATACTGTAGGACCTACAGACCTTGAGCTTTCAAAACTCCTAGGCTTATCCACTTCCTCCCTGCTCTATGCAAACTTACAACCAAAGCTGTTAGCCTGAAAACCAAGGCTTCGGCTGTGTTTCATTGGCCCTTTAAGTCTCCTTTGTCTTTGCCTTTCTTTTGCTCAGACCATTCCTCCTTCCACTACCATTCTCTTTGTTTCACACTATCTGCTCCAATCCATTACTCTAAGCATCATAAAGAGGAAAAGACTAGGCATACAAAATTTCCAGGGATTGGGTTGTCCGAGCAGTCCATCTGCCTCAATTTGTTCTAGGGAAGACAGCAAGGAAACAACAGGCATGTTGGTTTTGGCCAATAGCTTAATTCTCAAATCTTTAAAAACCTCTCTAGTGATACAGTTTAACCCTTTGCTTGGCTTAAAATCATAGCAGCTGCTGTTCTGCAGCTTTTGCTATGGTCTCTGGTTAAGAAAAGGGTTAAAGTAGCAGAACCTAGATTCCTTGAGATTATTTATTCTGAAAACATCAGTGAGGGGTTTTTTGGTTTGCTATGCTTCCGGGAAATAACAGAACAAGGAGTAAACCCTCAGAGAGACTTGTTTTACTTTTATCTGGGTTTCCAGAATATGTTTTTCTCTTCCTTTTCTTCTAATTTTGTATTTATTTAAATGTTCTTTAGAGCTGTGTGGGAGCAAAGGGAGTGTTTGTTCAGGGGATCATGGAGATTTTAGCAGCTTTTTTTGCTTCAGAGTTCTCAGTTCCTTGTAGTTTCCTTGCTACTAGAATCTCTCCCCAATGAACTTTTCAGTCCCCCTTCCTTCTACCATAGTTTGACTGGGAAGATTGTTCCTCACCTAAGTTATTCAGAGAGCGATCCTAACCAGGTCTGCTCAAGTATATTCTACAGCAGGGGTCCCCAAACTTTTTAAACAGGGGGCCAGTTCACTGTCCCTCAGACTGCTGGAGGGCCGGACTAAAAAAAAATAGGAACAAATTCCTATGCACAAATGATTGCAAAATGTTTGATTTCACTTTTCAGCCTTTCTGTCATGGTCTATTTTTAGAACAGTGACCAAAGTATGTCAAGTACAGGGTGGGCTCCAAATATTGTTGGGGAGGCTGTGGAATACCTTCCCCTGTAAAAAAAAAGCAGAACTTTCCCAATGAAACATTCCATCTAACCCAGGATCAAGTATCTTCCTGGGTTCTTTCCTCCCTACCAGCCAGCGAGCGATTCGCCAGCCTGGCTGATGCCAATGGGAGTGAGGCGGAACAGAAAGCCTGAGAGCAACACATGGAGTAGCCGAGAGGGAAGGGCGGAGCAGGCGTTGCCACATGCAAGGTTTCCAACTCTGGGTCAGAAAATTCATGGAGATTTGGGGGTGCCATCATGTAATTGCAATCAACAGCCGTTGGGGCCAGTTCCCCCTCTCCCTCAAGCCCCCACTTCACATGAATGGAGCCATCGCCGCCATGCCTTCAAGGGGCCACATTTGGCCCCCGGGCCGTAGTTTGGGGACCCCTGTTCTACAGTGTTGTGAACATTCCATGGTTGATTATTTCCCCCAGCAGGTAGAATATTTGTGGGCTTTCAGAGTTAACTGCAGATCAGAAGTGGACGGAAGAAGCCCCATCCCATCTGTGAACTTAGCCTCCATTTTTTTCAAACATGTAATAATGTTTTTCAAACATGTAAGAATCATGTGATTGGTACACCCTCTTTTTATGGTGTGCTGCTGCTGATGCATTTCCCATCTGTACATTATCATCCGGACTGCAGCATGTATAGTCAGACCTAACACAGTCTCCTGCTGTGATCTCTCTTCTTTTACATGGGGAATCTGCATAGTTCCACCACCTGTACAGATTCTTGTAAATTCCAATTTTATGCATGCTTATGGATTGATAATCTTAGCTAAGCATGGCATGAAAGATGAAAATAAATACTGCAGACCTGTGGTCGATATCAGGATTACTAACGCCAGCTTTGGAAATTCCTGGAGATTTTAAAGTACAATCTAGGGAGGAACATCAGCATTGTACATCTTCCAAAGCAACCATTTTCTTCAGACGGACTGAGCTCTATAACTGAGAGATCAGTTGTAATTCCAGGGGATGTCCAGCCCTCACCTGGAGAACGGCAACCCTATTTAGACTGCCGGAGGACAGTCAAAGTTTGAAGCAGCAAGAACAGTGAAACCTGCCCATGCTCAGATATACACTCTCTGCGTAAAATCCATTACACCGTTTCCCACACTATTCTGTGTTACTTCTATAGCCCCACCTTCCTCCCATCAAAGAGCTCACGGCGGAGGGGGCGTCTCCGGCAGCCTCCCGTCGTTCGAGCACTAAACACACCTATACCTGTTTCGCTGCAGCACCCTCGCCGTGTTCGGGTCGGAAAGGAGAGCATCTCAAACAAGTTGGGTGAATTCTAGCATGCTGCGACTCGCTGTGGCTCGGAACCTCAATTAAACTGTGCCAGCTGCCAGCCCCAAGCCTGCAAACAAGTTCTTCTGGAGCTGCAGAGGGCTGAGCAGCATCAGTTGAACTGCGGCCGGCTGCTAGTGGTGGCAGATTTACAGTGGAGGTGGGAGGGGAGAGAATTCGAACCCAAGACCGGGCCTCCGATGTTAAAACGCGGCCTCAGCCCCTGTGAGCCTGGGGAGGGGGTTGGAGCTCGGTGGGAGGAGCGAGCGGGGAGGCCGCCGGTGGGTCCCACCTGCAGTGGATGTGCGAGGAGGAGCGGCTCAAGTCAAGGCGAGGAGGCGGCGGGCGGGGGACTCTCCTCTCGGGGCTCCGCCGACGGAGCGCGGCTGCCTCGTGCTCCCTTCCGCGCGCGCTTTCTGGCCGCCGCCTCTTCGCCGCTTTGCCATGGAAGCGCCCGCAGCCGGGGACGAGCTGGGCAGCACCCCAGAACCCACCATCGTCCAGCCGGCCGGGGCCACTGCCCCGCCGCCCTACCCGGCACGGGACGCGCAGCCAGGGGAGCAGCCGCCCCTCGGGGAGAGCGCGCAGTTCAGTGAAGAGCTGGAAGACCGAGGTGAGTCTCTCCCTCCCTCTCTCCACCCAGCGGCATCCCCTGCTCTGCCCCTCCTCCAGGCAGCCGGGCCCCTGGCACGCGCCCCCTTTCTTCTTCGCCTCTGTCGGGCATGTGCTCTTGGACAGGTGCGGCGGCTTCCTCACAGACCCTACTTATGGCACACTTAAGAAGGCTACCTTCCCCCCTCCCAGTGCTGTCACGCTTTCCAGATAACCAGGCGCTGCCCGTCTTTTCCTTACTACAGTTTGACTTCTCACCCCCCGTCCCCCCGGGACACATCTTTCCCCTGCTGCACTGCAGGTGCCCATTCAGTCCTGCATCATTTTTTGCTGGATACCCTCATTGCCAGTGAGGTCGCCTTGCTGGTCATCTCAGCTGCTGACTTCCCGGTGGCTGTCTTTCCCGCAGGCTTTCCACTACACCTCGCTGCCCCCTTTCTGTCTCTTCTAGCAGTGATCCATTGTCTTGGCCTCGCCACCCCAACCCGCACACGCACACCAGGAGGGCAATTGCCTGAAAAAACAAACAGCCCACCCTTTTCTGAATGTCCTGCTACCCCTATTCAAAATCCCATTTAAGCAGCATTCAGTAAAATGCAGAAAGGCTTACCCCATTCATTGCCAAGAAAGGGCATTGTTGATCCACTCCCCACCCCTTCTTAGAGGGAAGTGATATTCAGTGCATTGTCTGTCTATACATTGCCCTGCCCTGCACGTGCCTATTCACTAGCTTTCTCCCATTTTATTCAGTGCCTCTCAAAGAGTACATATTTAAAATCCACTTCATTCTGCTTTCATCTAAAACCTGAGATAGCTCCCCTCCCAATCTTTCCAGCAACCTCCTTATTCTGTTTTCTTGGCTATTCCACAGTTCCCTTTCTATTTTCTAGTTTTAAGAAGGGATGCTGATTTTACTAGAAGGCACCCTGGCTACAATTTAGAACTAATGATGCTGTTTCTGACTCTCTTTACTAGGAGCAGCTTCTGCCTCTTGCAACTACTTACATAGTCTGAATGTAAGTGGGAAAGAACTGCAGATTTGACTGAGGCCCAAATTCCAGAGTTCTGGGTCTGGAATCAAAAAAATCCATTTAGCTGGGACTATTGCCCACTAAATGCATCCTTTATGTATAATATGGCTAGGAATATGTTGAGGTTATTTTTACGAGAGGTGTAAGGTGATCCTGAAAAGAAGATGAGCTCCAGTAAAATGTGTAATAAAAGTTGGGACAAACAACCTAATCTTGCTTTCCATTAATTGCTCAGGCCAATGGTTTTGGTTATCATTCTCATTATTCTTGGAAACAAAGTATAGTGTTGGTTTTACTACTCATTCTTGCTTTATACTTTATGGACTGTTCAGATGCTGTTCAATGGATTATAAAGTTACGAAGATTTTTTGCTTTAGACATCTTAGAAGTTTTGTCTGAATGACATGGTTTTGTTAAATTGATTTTTAAATAGCAAAGGGGTCTTCATTTTGTTAGAATTCAGAGAATGTATACACAGTAAAACGTTTTTTGAAATTCTGAAATGGAAAATGTGCACAATTTAATCACTGTTTGCATCAGCTGGAAAAGTGTTTCCATGTCAATTAAAATTGTGGCTTTTTGGGAGCCAGTTAAAGGAAACAAAAATAGATTTCATCACATTATTATCCGTGATAATATTATCTGCTGTAAAAAGCATTTAGGATGACAGCATTAAAATAGAATCCTCTTGCCCACAAATGTGAACATGTGTTTTTAATTACAATGTAGGCTTTACTCTAGATTGTCAAAAAGATAATTTCTGTATCTGATAACAATATATCAGTCTAATAACACCACCAAGAAAAAGATCTGTCTTTACTTCGTTAGCTAAGAAAAAGATTTGTTGGTACAATGTTAGCTATAAAGGACTGATGTTGCATATGAAATTATTTTCATTTTATGTATTCAGCAGATGAATGAATAAGGATACTTGTCCATATTTGCATGAAGTCTCCAAGGGCTTCCCATACCTATAAGGCAATGCATTTTAGGTCAGTTTTAATTAATTACAGTGAATCATTTTAGACTATAAGAAACAAATAGTATAATAAAAGCTGACATTTTTAAAATATAGATTATAATATATAGTTTTATATTAAATTTTTAAATAGCAAGCAACAGCTATCTTGGAAGTTTATTTCCTTTTATCTGTTTGAATCATCAATATCTCAATTTTTAATTTCGGAAGCAGGTGATTACACTAGAGCTTCATGATAGGATCTACTTGTACAATGGGTCTTTGTCTAATTCAATTCTTGGATGATGTTAGTCTACACATACGTGCCACTGCAGTTACCAACAATTAGAAAAATGTCGTCAGCGTGAATTTGAATTGTTTCTACAAATTAAAAAAGATAGAGAGGTGAGCATATCTCTTTATCCTGGCTAAATTGTGCTGTCATACTGCAGCTCTCAGAACTAAAGCAACAAAA
Organism: Sphaerodactylus townsendi; assembly: GCF_021028975.2. Classification (NCBI taxonomy): domain Eukaryota; kingdom Metazoa; phylum Chordata; class Lepidosauria; order Squamata; family Sphaerodactylidae; genus Sphaerodactylus; species Sphaerodactylus townsendi. Next base: position 51,420,643 of record NC_059426.1, read on the forward strand.
GAATCAAGGGAAGATAGCTGTATAACAATGAATTCCATTATGACCCCTGTTTCCTATTTCTTCTAGACAGGTTCCTAAAATATACTTGCTGTAGTTATGGTATACATCTATGGTTGTGATATACTTTAATCTGATATTTGGGTTGAGCATCTGGTTAAATAAGCTTTTGCTATGATGCCTGAGACTTAATTAGGAGCTGAAGTGTAAATGTAAAAATATAACTATAAATGAAATCTACATGTATAGTGCCTTTGTTATTGTAATACTGTCTAGGAAGAGTAGCTAGCACCTCCTTATGCATTGCCAGGCACAGAGCACAGCCATATTCTGTTTGTTCTCTCAAGCTTATGAATAAGCTTTGTTCATCCGTTACCTCAGTCAGGTGAACTGTATAGCGAACATATATGATGAAGGGTTGAAGATGCTTCTTTTGGTTTTAAAAGGACCCTATTATGGTTTGTTGGAAGGTATAAAGCAATTTTCACACATTTTTCTTTAATTCTGTTTATCAGGTTTGCTAGAAAGCAGTACCAGGTTAAAACCTCATGAAGCTCAGAGCTACAGAAAGAAGGCGCTGTGGGTTTCATGGGCCTCTATCGTTGTTACACTGGCACTTGCTGTTGCAGCATTCAGTGAGTATTGGGCCTGTTTCCAACGTGTCAGCCTTTTGTCTTGTATACCTGAATATTTTGGGGGGAAAAATCCTCCTAGCTAAATCGCTTATTTTTAAAAATATATATAGCTATGTTACAATGTGTTACAATACGATACCCAAGTGGAAGATCTCATAGGTTTCCCTAGTGCTTATTAATTACAAAACATCTGTTTTTTTCTCCTCAAGGAGACTTAATTGTTGAAGGTCAGATGAAGAAACAGATTTCTCTGCTAGTTTTGTTCATTTTTCTGACTATTAAAGAATGGATTGATATTAACTCAGTAATGAAATGTGACCAGGTAGTATCTTCTTGGGATGTCTTATTTGTAATACTTAGTGCAGGCAAAAACAACATGAAAAATGTAGTGTTTATTTGAACTAATTTTCAACGCAAGGTTTGAAACAAAATCTCTTGCCACTCTGACAAAATTATTTCTTTCTTGAGGAGGTTGAATGATGTCTATTTGGAAGAGCTGTATAATTTAGATATTTAAATAAATATTGTAATATTCTTTTCAAGTTGCCATGTGAGAAACTAAGGCACATATGTCTTTTTAAGAAAAGGTTGCTTGTTTTATATAAAGGGAAAGGCACCAGCTCAGCACATTATTAAAATGTTACACATTTGCTAGCAGGTTGCTAACCCATGAATAATGCACAGTGTTCTTTATTTAACTCTGTGGAGAAATCAGGGAGAATGCTTGTGATGTGAAATGCAGGATTTTGCAGTGGGGGGGGGGGAGGGGTTGGTTTTTTTTTAACTAGATCATTTAGTTGGTTTTATTTGGTTGACTATCCCAGAATATCTGTTGTTCATTATAAAGGAAGAACTGTGATTCTGAGAGGCACAGGACTTGTGAGGTATTCAAAAAATAATCTCTTGTGTCAGAGGAAAACTGGATGCCGCTGCAGCATATGTTCCTGTGCTAATCTGAAACGATGGCCTACTGCTGAAAGTTGGTGTCAGCTCCCAAGAGGGGTTGTTAGAATCTGGCCAAATGGCTCTGCAAACCTTAGCATATATTACTTGAAGTGATTTGTATGGAAAACACACACACCATGTATTGACTGTAAAAAGAAAGGTGAGAACAACGCATCATAGCAGAATGTTCTGTTATGAGAATTAAGTCTGTTACGGTGTATTTCATCTGCCTAATGTCAGCCTTAAAATTAGTAATATTCAGTGTATCAAATGGACCATGATTACTAAAACTCACAATTGGGTAGACACTGGATCCCTCTCCCCTAGTTTGGAAACAATGACTTATCTGGAGAAGTATTTTTCTAAGAATACTGAGCATCTCATTCCTTAGCAAAGAATACTGAGCATCTCATTCTTTAGCATTCCTAGCAATATTATAGTTGATTGATAAGTTACACTGCTTAAGATGGGATTCTGTACACAGCTTTGCAAGTATGCCCTGTTTAAATTCTTGCCACTCGCTTCTGAATAAACTGGGCTAGATACATTATGTTGAGTGGCTCAGTTTCAAGACATCACTTGATGATCCTTCCTTGTATTAAATTATGGCAGGGGTCGGCAACCTTTAACACCCAAAGAGCCATTTGGACCCATTTTCCGCAGAAAAGAAAACACTTGGAGCCGCAAATACTTTGTGACATTTAAAATGAAGATAACACTGTATATATTGTTTTTTATCTTTACGCTTTGTATAAACAATTATAGTGTGTTGTTTATGAAATCTATAAAGTGCTACAGAGAAAATTATATTTTATTTATGTAAAGAACACATTTTGAACTCTTAAAAAATAATAACCAAAAAACACGGGGAGTTGAAGATCTCTTTCAAATGAATTAAAAAGCTGAACTTAAATTATCCATGCAGCAAACAAAAATGCCGTGAGCCGTTATCCAAGCAGGCGGGATAGACAGCGGCGGTGACGCCAACGATGGAAAGTTGCACTTGGGACACGGCTAGTGCGCCTCCCTCACAGCCCCCTCCTTCCATCCTTCCTCCCTCCAGCATCCTTTCCCCTCCTTCCCTCAGCAGGATAGGTGGCTGCGGGATGCCAACAACAGCAAGTTGCACTTGGGATCCGGCGAGTACGCTTCCTTCCTTCCTTCCTTCCTTCCTTCCTTCCTTCCTTCCTTCCTTCCTTCCTTCCTTCCTTCCTTCCTTCCTTCCTTCCTTCCTTCCTTCCTTCCTTCCTTCCTTCCTTCCTTCCTTCCTTCCTTCCTTCCTTCCTTCCTTCCTTCCTTCCTTCCTTCCTTCCTTCCTCCCTCCCTCCCTCCCTCCCTCCCTCCCTCCCTCCCTCCCTCCCTCCCTCCCTCCCTCCCTCCCTCCAGCATCCTTTCCCCTCCTTCCCTTGTCTGGTGCCTGGGAAGGAGGGGAAAGGACGCCGGAGGGAGGAAGGAAGGTGGGGCCGGGGAAGAAGGCGCACTCGCCGCTGCGGTGATGCCAACGACGGCAAGTTGCACTTGGGACACAGCAAGTGTGTCTCCCTCCCCGCCCCCTCCTTCCTCCCTCCCTCCAGCATCCTTTTTCCCTCCTTCCCTCGTCTGGTGCCTGGGAAGGAGGGGAAAGAACGCTGGAGGGAGGGAGGAAGGTGGGGCCGGGGAAGAAGGCGCACTCGCCGCATCCCAAGTGCAACTTGCTGTCATTGCCATCACTGCCGCTGTCTATCCCGCCTGCCCACTTGGGCGAGAAGTGGGATAGATGGCGGCAGTGATGCCAACGACAGCAAGTTGCACTTGGGACACAGCAAGTGTGTCTCCCTCCCTGCCCCCTCCTTCCTTCCTCCCTTCCTCCAGCGTCCTTTCCCCTCCTTCCCTCATCTGGTGCCTGCTGTCACCTGCCCGGCTGGGAGCGTCCTCCATAGATGGCCCAAGGTAGTTGTGCGCTTGCTTATGGCAAAGCGTGGTCCTCAGGTTGCTCAGGTCCCAAGCCACACAGAGCCACAGTACAAGGACGAAAGAGCCGCATGTGGTTGCAGGTTGCAGACCCCTGAACTATGGTAACAAACAGGAATCTATGTTCTTGGGGCCTGTAGCAGCTCAATAAGGGTGCTGCTCCCAACTGCTGCCTGTTGTGTCTCACCAGCTCTGTCTACCTTTTCTACTTCTTCCACCATGAGAAGCTAATGGTACTTCTTTCCTTACTCTGCCAGGCAGCTTTTGTATTCATCTGTTTTAGAATAGTTGAAGATAGAAGATATATACTTCATAGTTAAATCTATTCTTTGAAACAGTGTCCAGGGCCTAGAGTGCTGTCTACTTGTCTCTGTTAAGCACATACAAATGTTCTCCAAGAGAGGACAAGAATAAGGAATTCAACCTAGTGGCAGGAAACACCCAATGAAAGTTGAAAATCTCTCCTGAACTGAATGAGCAGAATTTAGTGAGCAGAATTTTGTTTCAGGTCATACCAGTTCACTTAGGTTTCAATTTTCTTGATACCCCCCTGATATTTGGATATTTTTTTAAGGAGCCTTTATTTATTTCAAGTTTTTTTAATGCCTTATTTGATAGTTCCGTACACTCTGAGTTAATAGGGCTAAAATCAAATGCAATACATATCTTCATAGGTCATTTCTGCACGGTCCAAAAATCCTGGGTTGAGCGAGAAAAATATTCCAGTCTCGCCTAGAAGTTCCAATGGTTCCTGGTTCTAAAGTGGGTTTTGCCCTGCAATATTTCCCTTATCCCAGGATTTTCAAAAATTGTCAATTTGGTGATTCTTTTAAAAAATCCCGGGATGAGCCCACTACTGTGCAAACATCATGGGAGCAGAACCAGTTTATTTTTCCTGACTAAGCCGCCTAATCTCCTTGCCCTGCCGCCCGCCCCCCTGATTTCCCCACCTGACATTCATTCATGCTGCTACTTAAGACTAACAGCCACTCAGAACGTGGGACACTGGGCATGGGCAGATATGCTTGTGGTGAAAAAACAAAAGACCTGGCCTTGTGCAGACAAACTGGAGTATTCCCTCCTGGTCTTCACTCGATTCCTTCACAGAAACAGGCAGCCTTGCAAAAGGAGAAACTGGGATAAAACAGACCCGGATCGTAAGAAACCGATTGTAACCAGGTATAATTGTGCCATGTGGAAACGGCCATAGTAAAATAACATGTGTATAGTAATCAGCTGGTATGTCTGTTGTTCTTGATCAGTTGTAGGATATGATCTACAATGTGGTTCTTGATCAGTTGTATAATGTAGTTTGAGTGAATCTGAAGTGACTTAATTTCATGAATATTTCTTTAGTTATTTGAGAGGTTATTTCTGACTAACCATATTACCTAATAGCCATGTCCATCCCCAACCCCAACATTTTCATTGTCTTTCATTTTGTCAGATGTTTACATGCTTAGCCAATCTTTCAGGATGGGATACTTGCCAAACAGCTTGATGATTGCTTCCTGTTGATATGACTGGCTTTTGCTTGTCAGATTTGGAATAGCTGGACTGGCTGTGAAAATCATTTGCTAACACCTGCTATTTATGGCACCCTGTTCCCTTGCTTCTTCCCATTCTAATTGCTTGTTCAGAGTGACGAAGTGTTAGCAGTGAAGACCTGATGTTCTGTGATTTCCATCTCCTGATAACATAGACTTACTATTATACATGGCAGCTGTGAGACTGTGTAGGCTGCTTTCTGTTTTTGCTTCTTCCATTTTTGTTCTTTCCAGATATAACTTTAGGCTCTCCTTACACAGAATTTGTTATTATATTCATTAGAATTTTCATGCTATGGTTTTAGATTCCTACACTGGCCTATCCATTGCTTAGCTACACTTATACAGCTTATAATAGTTTTAGGACTATAAATGCGGATGTCAAAAGTCCAGTGGTTACATTTCCCTTCCCCTCCTGTGGCTTAAATTTTGCCTGTTTGAGTTGTACTTGCTAACCTTGGAGTATTGCACTGTATTATCTAGTCTTTCCTTTGAGACAAAATAGAAATCTTTTCTTAGATATGCCAAATCAAAACTCAGCATGGACACACCAGAAATCCTGGACACATCAAAGATAATGGAGCATGATGAGGATAATGAGAGGCATAGGAAGACTGCTAATTTTTGGTTTAGCATATTAAAGAGTATTTCTGTATATAAAGACATCACAGCATCAGTGGATGGATGCTGTGATGTCTAGCAGTAATATAGATTCAGTGCAAGTGAAAAGCACCAATTTTAGACAATATTTATTGTTTGGAAGGGTAGCAAGAGTTTAGCTCCTCTGTCAGACCTATTCTTGGTTGCCAGAACTGGTCCTAGGCGGCTTTTTTATAACATCAGAAAAAGATCAGTTGCTTCTGGAGCAGGCAAAAACTGCAATCAAGCAAGATAGCCTAGGAAGCTCAAGCTGGGCTTTCCCTATTAAAGGCTGTGAAAAGGGAAAGAATATTGTCCCCTGATGGATCTTTCTCTTTTACACAATTTAAAGAAAATACATTTTCACAAGGGATTCAAAACTGTCAATTTGCATGTATAAAGGGGGTGCCAGTGTCTACCACTTGACTCAGAGGACAGTTTACATTTCTGTGGTAGAAGTATGTGTGTATTTCCTTTTCCATGCATATGTTGCATAGTTTAGGGCATTTTTGTCCTGGAAGGAAAGGATATTCTTTTAAGAAGTTGTTCCTGATAAAGCAGTACCCCACAGTGCTCTTCTTGTGTTGTGTTTTTTAAATTCAGCTATTTCCTTCCCAGAGAAATGGATTAACCTAATGTATGTGGATCAGAAGTGTCTCTTACAAGGTTTACCGTATATACCGGTGTATAAGACGACTGGGCGTATAAGACGACCTCCCCACTTTTCCAGTTAAAATATAGAGTTTGGGATATACTCGCCATATAAGAGTACCCGGCATATAAGACGACCCCACACTTTACAGTTGATTTCCCAGGGTTCAAAAGTAGTCTTATACGCCAGTATATACAGTATATGTGAGAATGAAAGTTTATGTGGTCTTGACCTTTTCCATGTGGGCTTCGTTATCATGTGTCTACTGAACCTTTCTGGTGCTCTGAATCATATGTGAACTCTCCAATTACTGTTTTACTTTATTACAATTGTATACATGACACATAAATATAATAGCATCAAGGCACCAAAAGTGAGCACTTCTGTTGCAGGCCTACAGAGCCTACTTCCTCTTTCTGTTTGAATTTAAGGGGAAAGGTGGCATGGAATGGTTAGGTTTGTTATGCCTTTCATATAATGGCTTCTTAAGACCAGTTAGGTCAGAGATGGCTCTTTGTTGTTGCTATCTCGAGTTCAAACTGAAGAACTAATAGTGATAGCATAAATGTTTATTAAATTATATAAGATCTTGTTCCCAAGATCTGTAATCAGTGCCTGCACTTGTAGAGGTCAGTTGGATGTCACTGAGAAACTGGTCTTTTCAAGTGCTCGTGCCTCATCTCTGAAATGCCCTCTCGAGATTCACTTGGCACCTACCTCACAGTCATATTTTTTCACAGTTTTTGACTCAGGCAGATTCTGCATGGGGCAAAAATAGCAGTGTGAAAATGGTGAGAAAATGGTGTAAACCCTTTTACACCGTTTTGAACCATTTTACACCATTTTCACACCTCTGGTTTTGGCCCATGCAAAATCCGCCTCAGTTATTCCATCCTTTTATATTTCATGGTCTGCTTATAGCCAGAATGACGACTTTTTATGCATATCATTTTAGCCTGCTGAACTTTGTGCTTATGCCCTTATTGGTTTTTTATGTATGATTTACTTCTAAGAAACATGTTATTGGACCGACAAGAGATGGACTCATGGTCTGAGCCACCAAGACTCTTCCTATGTTCTTACATTACATAAAATGAATTCCTTCTTTCTACGGCTCTTTAATTGTTGGATGCAGTCTTATGATCCAGCATTTCTAAACTCTTCCTGATTAGATTTGCTAGCGTGATAGCACATTATGTTTCCACAATAAATAAGGTCAATTTCAATGCTCAGCAACTGTTTCAAAACTCATACTCATTATGGTTCTTTAAGGTTCCCTAAGAACCAGATAACATGATCTGCAATTTATAAATTGTAGATGAATTTTACTTTTCTGTTAATTTTGTTGTATGTATCAAGAACAGTTTTTAATTCCTCTTATTTTGTTTTAGTCCCTTAAACAGGAGTTCAAGCTAGCATAAATCTTAAAGTGTGTGGGATATTTTAATAGTGACTGTAATAAAGTAAGTTCAGGTAAAATGAACAATGTTGTAATTTACAAACTCTTCCATACCAAACTATCTATTTGTAAGCTTCCTTTTCCTGCATGTAGCTCCAGGTGTATAATTAAAAGACCACATGTAACAGGATTACAATCTTATAAAAATGTTTATGATGTCCTAAAACTAAACTCCCAGGACTATTATGACACTTACCAGCATAAATTGCATAACCTTAAATATATTAATAGGAAATGTAGATTCTATAAAACATGGCAACCAGAAGATACAAAAGAAAGCCATGAAATGGACTTTGTATGCTTAATTGAAGTAAATACCAGTTCGTGGTGAGATCAGGGCAAAGTGTCGAGCACCATGTGTGGCATGAATGAATCCAATACTTAATGAGTTTAGTATCACCATGGAATTAAATGGTGGAATACAGTCTTGGCAGAGTATCACTGTCAGCAGTTGGATATATAAATCAAAATGAGTAGAATTATCACAAATTTGCATTTCAAATCTCTGCTATTGAACTGGGGAGATTCAGTGTATTTGCTTTGGCTGTAACAAAACATGACAGCAGAGTAACAGCCAGCAATAAAATAATTCTGATCAGGCAGTCCAGAACAAAGAAATACATGCAACGCATCTTTACAAAATAGAAACAGACCAACAATGCTCAAGCACATCATAATATTTCTGTTTTTGCTTCACAGCAAACATAACTCCTGTATGACAAACCTCTTTATAAGTAAGGAGCTTCTACATTCTATTTGTCTAGGTTCTATGTATCTGCAGCTCTGCCTTTCCCAATACACCTTCCAAAGAGCACTACACTCACTGAATAAGAACCTATTTGTGTCCCCGGCCCCCCAAATGTCTCGCTGTCCTCCGCTGGAGCCTTTTCAGCTCTGGCCCCTTCCTGATGGGATGCTCTTTCAAGTGAGGTGCAGGCCCTTTGGGGCTTAGTTCAGTCTGTAGGGCCTGTTAAGATGGAGATGTTCTGACAGACCTATGTTTGAGGGTAGCAATGATGTCCATATTGGTTGGCCTTCTTCTTCTTCTTCTTCTTCTTCTTCTTCTTCTTCTTCTTCTTCTTCTTCTTCTTCTTCTTCTTCTTCTTCTTCTTCTTCTTCTTCTTCTTCTTCTTCTTCTTCTTCTTCTTCTTCTTCTTCTTCCTCTTCCTCCTCCTTCTTCTTCTTCCTCTTCCTCCTCGTCTTCCTCCTCCTCCTCTTCTTCTTCCTCTTCCTCTTCCTCTTCTTCTTCCCTTGTTCCTTTTTCTTTTATTCCTGCGCTTTCCTTATTCTTCTTTAAGAGTTTCCTGCAACCCTTTTTTTATTTGTTCCCTTCCTCTGTTTTTTTGGTGGAGTTTTTGGGTGCCAAAACCCAGAATTTTAGAGTTGGGAATGTATAAATTTTGTTTTTATTATTGTAGATTAGATAGTTATGAGCTGCCCTGAGTACATCTTGACATGAAAGAGTGGGTTATAAATCAAATAAATAAATTATATATAATTTTTACATCTCTCTCATAGAAACATGCATATAAGGGGTGAAAAAATTACACCTCATTTTTGCAAGGTGTAGGGAAAATTTGTTGAAACATAAGATTTACTAAATTATGCAAAATGCAGCAAGAACTTGATCCTCCCCGTACTTTTTTTGAAGGAAAGCGGCATCAGGCAAAATAAAATGAACTGTGATTGTTCTTGTGAAAGCCTGAACAAGCTGATTCTGCAGATTAAACAAAATTAATTAAACTATAGCATTTATGGTAAAGCAATTCATTAGCTTAACAAACTAGCTATGTAGGACATTGACCCTGCAGGCAGAAAGATACAGAGAAAGGGTGACTTGGTACTCCTCATCTGTGCAAGGAGCCTCAGCATGAGTGTGTCTCAGGACTCTTTGCTGCTGCCTTCCCTGAGGGACTCCCATTTTTGGAGCAGCAGATTCTCTTGTGCCCTGCTGGAACAGTTGCTTTGACCCCATTGCCAAGGTCAGCTGGGCAAAGGAAAGAAGAGAAAAGCTTTTTGTGAATGGCAGCAGCTCGTGGAGAAAACTGAGAAGGGTCTGAGGCGGATGGACAGTCTGGTGGACTAAGAAGGGACATGGTTCTTCCTTGTTGAGTCTCTACAGGCTGGGCAGGGGAGGTTGCCATTCTTGCCCTGATATGCTGCAAATTCACGTAAACATATACTTGCTGTGCATTTCAGGATTACACTGTGCTGTGCGCTCTGAGTGCATTTCACCTATTTCCCTCTCTTTCTGCATGCTTTCCTTTGCCAGAGCACACAAAAAAAAGTATTTGTTCTGCTATTGAATGTACAATGAATGTTCAGTGGTTTGATAGTGCAAGCTTTTTCAAATGAAAAGGATGGAAGGGAATGCACTGAACATGAATGCCCAACGTGCAACAAAATGGTGGCTGGCTAGAAGCCCAATTTGGAGAATCTTGGGGAAACTAGGGAGGCAATTTTTTAAAAAGAGAACAATGGCTACAGTTGACCAATTTGAGTACCAGTAGAGACTGAAGGAAGTCATATGAATGCATTCACAACAATGCAATAAGTCACATTGCTAGAACACTTGCCCAAAAAAGAAAAAAAAATGAGGGTAAAGGAGAGTGTGTCTAACGTGATCATCCACCATGTCATGACTGATGTGACACACCCTCCCTCGAATGAATTGCTTCCAGTGTGGACAAGATGAAACTGACTAAAGTGAACAAAACTGTGTTATAAAGAGAGGCATGGAGAAAAAAAATCATGGAAAATTATTCCAAGTCTTTGAGATCAACATCATATATAATATGGGGTAAGTGCTGTGTGAAGAAGAGGCCTGTATCTCCCTATATTTGTCTCTGTATTGGTTGCACCTGTATTGTTTTTCCTAAACATCTCCAGTTGTTGATCTGGGGGGGGGGCAGGAACTTACAGGCCAGTCAGTTTGACATCTGTTCCTGGTAAATTAGTAGAATCTGTCATTAAAGATTAAATTATAAAATATGTAGAAAAGCAAGACCTGCTGAGGAAGAGTCAGCATGGCTTTTGCAGAGGCAAGTCCTGCCTTACAAACTTACTAGAGTTCTTTGAGGGTGTAAACAGGCATGTGGACAAGGGGGAACCAGTGGACATTGTCTACTTGGATTTCCAAAAGACTTTTGACAAAGTTCCTCACCAGAGACTATTGAGAAAACTCTATGCTGGGGATAATTAGGAAAGGAATTGGTAATAAAATTGCAAAGATTGTCATTCCCTTTTATAAAGCACTGGTGTGACTGCACTTGGAGTACTGTGTTCAGTTCTGGTTGCCACATCTCAAAAAGGATATCGAAGAGATAGAAAAAGTGTAGAGAAGGGCAACAGGGATGATTGAGGGACTGGAGTACCTTCCTTATGCGGAGAGACTGCAGCGTTTGGGACTGCAGCGTTTGGAGAGGAGACATCTGAGGGGGGGATATGATTGAAGTCTATAAAATTATGCATGGGGTAGAAAATGTCGACAGAGAGAACTTTTTCTCTCTTTCTCACAATACTAGAACCAGGGGTCATACATTGAAAATGCTGGGGGGGGGGGGGGGGAATTAGAACTAATAAAAGGAAACATTTCTTCATGTAATGCGTGATTGGTGTTTGGAATATGCTGCCACAGGAGGTGGTGATGGCCACTAACCTGGATAGCTTTAAAAGGGCCTTGGACAGATTTATGGAGGAGAAGTTGATCTATGGCTCCCAATCTTGTCCTCTTTGGTCTGAGATTGCAAATGCCTTAGCAGACCAGGTGCTCAGCAGCAGCAGAAGGCCATTGCATTCACATCCTGCATGTGAGCTCCCAAAGGCATCTGATGGGCCACTGTGAGTGCTGGACTAGATGGACTCTGGTCTGATCCAGCAGGCTCTTTCTCATGTTCTTACTAGTGGTACCTGGCCTTGCATTGCTGTGGGTTACTGTGGTGAAATGGGAAAGGAACAGTAGCAGCAAATCAATTGCAGAGGCCAGCAGTACGTGCTCATGGAAACGGACAGCCTGATACTGTGCAATGTCATTGATGTGTGTGACCGCATTCCTGGTGGGGGGAATGGAAACGCACCCCTCCCACACATCTAGGCTGGCTGGTCACGATCCTTTACCTGGGAGTAAGTTTGGTTGGTGGCAATGGGTGTCACTTTTGAGTAAACCCTCTGAGGGACGCGATGCAGCCATTTAAAGTATGTCACGGTTGCTTTACTGAGCTTACTCCTGAGTAACGTGTGCCTGGTTTTCTGAATTGTAACCGCAGTATTCAGGGAATGTAGGCTGGCTGGCCCCTCCCTCCCATCCCTTGCATGCCACCCCTCACTCTCTCCCCTCCCTCACTTCTCTTCCCTTGCAAGCCTCCCCCTCCATCCCTTTCCTCTCCCTCCCTCCAGCTGTCTTTTACATTCAAGCTTGGGTGTGGAATATGCGTGAGGAAGTAGTTAAGTGGTGGTTGGATGTGAGGGAGGGCAGAGTGAGGAGTGTGAGGATGAGCTGAATGTGTATGAGAGTGTGTGTGTTGTGTGGTAGTGGTGGGTGAGGCACAGAGAGGGAAAGGTACCTGTGTGTGTGTGGGGAAACCCCACCTGACGTCTCACACGGCAACGTGTGTATGTGTTTCACTTCCACTCGAGTCATTACCTATGTACTATTTCCACTGCTCATATCTGGCCATCTGAGCGAACATTCTAAGGGTGACAGTTACACACAGGCAGCTTCATGTCCTTCACCATGGAGCGCCAGGAAAAAGGTATTTTATCTGGGCCAGGTGTGAAATTTCAGGTATGTGAACATCTAAAAACACTCTCGCCTGGCTGACTGCAGTGGCTGGGAATTTTCAGAGGAATTGGTCCAGCAGTTCCTGTGCTAGACCATCAGGAACAAACTCACGGTTTGCTTTTTATATATATAGATATGGGTAAGGCTGAATTTCTCTTGGAGGGAGTAACATTGTAACTGTACCCGCGGTTTGGCCAATGCACCAGTTTTTTAATAGTGCTGAGGCTTGAGGATATAATGGTGTCCTGAGGTGAGTGATTTTTTAAAGTAGAGGCATAGGGAAGTTCTGTTCCGTGGCATCATCCAATAGTATTTAATGACTGAAGGCCCAGCTCCATGTTGGCATGGGAGCGTTTATACTATATGGGTGCTTTTCACTAGAATCAGGGGGAACAGTTGGATGGAAGTAAGATTGCCAACCTCCAGATGGGACCTGGCGATCTCCCTTAATTACAACAGAATTTTTACCCTGCAGAGAAAATGATTTATTTGGAGGGTGAACTCTGCCCCAGATTCCACCTCCAATTTCCCAGGAATTTCCCAACCTAGAGTTGACACCCATAGGAGTCACATAATGTTTATCTTACAGCACTGTTTTGGGCTTTTGGCTGATTCATGGGTTTTATCTATAGAAAAGTAGCCTCTATACTGTTGATGTAGTATCTAAGACACTGCTGCCATGAAGCTCTGTACATAGTTTCGGATAATTCACTTTCATTCTGACCTAAGGGTTAAATTTAAAATGTTGCCTTGACCAGTTTGTAGAAAGGGAAAATTAAAATATGACTAGTTAGGTTACCTTTGCGTTGTTGTCATGGCCCTCTGTCTTAACCATATTTCTTTCTACAGAGTGTTTAATGCTGAAGCAGCCTTGAAAATTGATTCACCGTTCATTTCCCCCTGTACCAATCTACCCTTCTCTGAGTCTGCCACTGCAGAGAAGGGGTGGTTGGAGCTGAGTGTCTCCATCCCAGTTCTCTCCATCTGCGAAATGTGTGTGCATGTGACAGGACTTTTGCGCCACAGGGAAGGAAGGGGGAGTTGTGGGTCTGACGTATCTATGCTGGGGGATACAGTGCTTTGCCTGTTTCAATGTATTCAGTTCTGACAATATATGTCAACAGCGATTCTATGCTTGCCATCAATCAATAAGAATTCTGCTTTCAAAGTACTGATGTCTTTATTGACAGTTGTTAATATTTACTAGCAAAGCATGTGGGCTAGAATATTATTAAATTTGTAAATTGTGCTATTTGAATTAAGGTAAAATGCAGTTCTAATCATTGGAAGCCAGTCTTAAGAATTCTTCTGTGTTGAACAGAAAATAACTTGAAGGGTGGTTTTGTTTTAATAGGCACTGAAGGCATGCAGAGCAATTCTAAGAACACTTGATTGGGAGCAATCCCCATTGAATAGACCTGAGTAATATTCTGAGTGGACCTGCTTCAAATTGGTTTCTCAGTCTAGGTTAATTGAAACAATTGGCAAAGGCTTTGATCGTGAGCATACAGTAAGATATTTAATTTAGTGGGAATTCCACCCACCATGTAGGACAGAAGATCTGAAATTTTTAAAAGTCTATTGTGTTTCAGTTCATGTGCCTGTTTTATCCAGATACGAATCCCTTCATGTAAAGCAGTCCTTCTTCATTAATACTTACTCCTTAAAGTGGTAGACTTCACTGTCCTTTGATTTGCCCTGGCAGCAGGCATTTATCAGGCTATCATTTCCAGCAGTGTGGAACTAATAGTACCCAAAGGAGAAGCATGTTGTTCTTTGGATTAGACATGTGGGTATTAGATACGCAACACAAACTTATCACTTTAATTAACAAAGCTTTATCAAAACATGAGAAAGAAACGTAACTAGTGAGAATAACGATGAAATGCTTTTTTTTCTTTAAAAAATTCAAGATGATAATATTTACATTTTCACCCTGAAATATACTTAATCTCTTATGTGGTGGTGTATCAGATGCAGATGCAGATGAGATAAAGGGGTCCATTGGTTAGATCATTCTGTAGGCCCTGTTGTTAAAAATGAAGGGAGGATTCAAAATCGTCCCTGTTTTCTCTCAACTTTGTGGTACTGTGCCTTGGCAAGCAGGTCTTGATAAAGATTTAGTTTTTTTGTTTTGTGTCAGTATGTATTATGTTACCTTGTTATTTGCACGTGGCATTTAATGTGATCAGTGGGTCACAAATGCCTAGCTGTCTTTATTTTCTATCTTTTAATTTTTTTATGCAGCCGTTCCTCCAAGCATTTTAGAAGGACTTAGGTGGCTCTCCTGTCTATTTGTTCCCAATCCTTACCTCTTTTTTCATCTGTTTCCCTTACTATGTTCAGTTTCTTTTTTTTCCCTCCTCAAAATGACAGAGATATCCCACTGGTACTGGCTCAGTTCACAAGTTATGCCAAATATTGTTTTTAACTAACCATATTTTAGAATTAAAACTTTGGTTTGAACTTCCAATTATTCATGCTTTAGAATTTGCTTTTCTCTTCCTGCTTTTAATTTCTCAGCTTCACAAGTTCTCTCCTGTTTCTGTGATATGACAGTTTCATGAGCAAGGAATGTAGTTGTGGTTTCTACATTATGCAGAACAAGGCCATAGTTTGTTCTTATGATTTTTCTGGACAGTCACAAGCTGAAGCTTGTCAATTTATATATACTAAGCCTAGTAAATCTTTTTAAACTATAGTTCAGTATGACATCTGGCCTCAGCTGGTAAGAGATGGCAATTTATACTAAGTGCTTGTGGTAGAAAAATGGGCTATTTCTGCACAAAGCATTTAAAACATTTTGCGAACATTTTGAAAAGAATAATTTTTGTGGGTTTTGTCTGCATTGCCCATAAAAATAAAATGTGAAAATGGTTTTTTAAAACACACACAGCACACACACGAACACACACAGCTTCAGTGCTACAAAGACTTGATCTTTGAAGCCTCGCCAATTCTGACGTTGAATCTATGTAGCATTGAATCCACAGCACAAAATTTTTTAGGAAAAAAGACCCCTACTTTAGAGGATCCAATGTAAAATGTTTTGAACTGGAAAAAATATTTTCAAAACATTTTTTTGGGAAAAAACTGTGTGGAACTCCTTGGAGGAAACTTTGTTTCCTCCCTCAAAATGTTTTATTTTGACTGTGCAGAAAGGGCCATGGTCTGGGTCTACTTCATGGAGTGCCTGTGCAGACTTATGATTGATAGCAACTTTGTACTTCTTAGTATAGGTCTGATTCACGTTCTGTTATTTTCCCCCCCCTCTGTGTGTTCATGGGTGCATGTTTGCATCTGTTGCTCTTAGATATAGTTGCTAACTCTGACTTTAAAAGTTCCTGGGGATTTGGGGTGTGCGTGGGTGTCACACCCTGGACTGTTCAATAACAAGACTCTGTTTTCAGTTGATTTCTTTATTAGGAAATGGCTTCAGGAATAAGCATTTAGAATCCTATTGCCAGAACTAAGCATAGCCAATAGTGCAATCACCACTATACCCCATGTCACTTCCTAAGTCCTGTCACCCTGTCACAGCTGACCAGTTCCCATGGGGAAATGGCACCCGTCCAGTCTCACGGTCTTTCCCACCAGGGTCAGAACAGCATACATTCCACAATAATGATAGAGCTACTATAGCAGGTGGCTAGCAAGCTGATAACGACTCTGAGAAATAGCAAAGCAGTTTAGCAAGGCAGAGGAGGGAGGGGGTCTGAGCACCTTCAGGTTCTCAGATCCCGCCCAGGAGATAAAATATGGCAGAATCAAACAGGCTAATCATGATGCTGGGAAAGGTAGAATTTGAGGAGGGAGAGAGATCAGTGGCTCTGTGATGACATATCATCTTGAGAAGGCAGGCTTTACTTCTTCCACGTGATTTGATCTCTGTCGTCTGGAGATGGGTTGTAGTTCTGGGGGAACTTAAGAGCCCACCTTGCTCTTAAGGTATGTGGTAGAAATCTGGTTCTTGTGCTTTTTTGGTGTATGGTATTTTGTACCCAGGTAATTTTTATAGTGATGCTGTGGATTTGGGTGGTACCATAATGTATAATTATCATCTCACTACTGACTGATGGATTCATTAACATGTATGTTCACGTCAGTGCTTGGGCTACTATCTGTTAATATTTATCTAACTTTCCTAGGACCCAAGTATCTGCTGCATAAGCCTGCCCCCCTTTAAGATTATTATTAGAGGCGTTCTGAAGTGAAGGAAGCAGGGTGTCAAACTTGAAATTATGGCCCTGGAGTTCTCATGGTATTATAACTTTTGGATCAGTTCTTTTGGATGAAATGGCGGCTTCAGAGTGTGGACTACATGGCCCCATGTTCTTTCTGAGCTCCATTCCCTACCCTGGCACCCCCACTCAAAATGAACATTCATGCCTAAGGGAGCATTGGCAACCTTGGAGGTAAGTGACTCCTGATGGTTTTGTTTCTTAAGATGCCTGATCTGGAACTCTGTTGGAGGGCATAATCTTTGTTAAGGTTTTTGACACCATAGATTTTCTCAACTCTATGCTATATTATTGAATCCTCTCCTTTGGCTGATATATTTGAGTGCTGCTTTGAGTATCTTGCCAGTATTTAGACTTGCATAAAATAGCAGCTGCATGATTTTAAGATCATTCCACTGCTGCTTTATTAAGTTTTTAAAACTATTGCATTGTAGTTTTCACATCGTTTTATACTGCTCTGAAGACTTTTCTGCGGCTGTTTGCCTGTTAAGGATTTTTCAATTGGTGTTTTTCTATTTTAATACTGCCTCATGCTGTGATGCTGTTAGTCAGCTTTATTAATTTTAATATTTTATTGCTGGTATTTTAACTTTAATGCAATAATAAAGAGAGACATAGAGTCTGTTTGACTGAGTATGGCATAGTATTGTAATATATGATGGGTACTCAAATATCTTGTGTAGTGGTACTCATAAATCAAAAGCCATATACCATTTCCAAGATATCAGGGTCATTTGCATCATGAAATGATACTTCAAAAGCTATCTTACTTCTTTTTTTTTCAGTGGCTCTGGGTCCTCCTGCCTCCCATTAAGATACATAATATGCCAAAATGCTTGCTGACATTATTTTCTTGTGGGACAATGAGCTAATGAAGCATGTTCCTGCAGGAAACAGGAGAAACCTGTGAACTTCTGAAAATCTAGAGAACCATAACATAGTGAGCTTCATCTGTGAATTTACTTGGTAGCCTTACCTTAACTATAGGCAACAATTCCTACTTTAAAGGACTGTTAGGATTGCTGAGACCTAGTGAAGTTTGCTAGTTGGTTAGGGAAAGAGTTACATACCGGTACATTTGTAATTATTGTAGACCATTGAAAGACTTCCAGAGCACCTAGTTTCAGAGTTACTTTGGTGCAATGTTCAGATTAACAGGATATGAGAACTTCATGAAATTTGCTTGCTTATGAAGTGGGAATTACAGTTTTCTGACTTGGACCATCCCAGTATCCACATATCTATATCATCCTGATCTATTGTCCTTTTCTGGAATCTCTTTTTCAAGTACAAATAGGTGATTCATCATGCAGCATAAAGTGCATAAAGACTTGACCTTTACTTGTAAGTAGTTTGTTTAACTGACATCGAATGGTGCATTTCACAGCAAAATGTGATTTATGAATCAGTATTGCCTCCTGTGCTTTTGATGTAGGTTGTCAGAATCACACTGCATCTTTACATTGAAGAGCCAAAAGCTTTACATTTAAAAAGTCAGTTTGGTATTTTTCCTGTGTATAACAGAGGCCCTTTCTGTACAACACAAATAAAATATCTTTAGGATGGAAAAAGAAGCATTTTGGAATTCTGTATAGCTTTTCCCCAAAACATTTTGAAAATTGTCTATTTCAGCCCCAAACTTTTTTAAAGAAATGCTGAAGTAGTGATCTTTTTTCCTAACCATTTTTCAAAATGTTTCCTGCTTGCTGTGCTGAGAGCAGGAAATGTTTTATTTTTCCCACCTGAGATTAAAGCTCTCAATTTAGTTTTTCCGCTGCTTCAGGATTCTCTGTGCTGTCTGTCATTTGGTGAATGTTTCTCACAAATGTTTCCTCAACTGGCATCGTGGCTGCCCACTATTTTAGTGATTTAAGTATATGAATAAACTATCTGTCAATTATGGGAACATGCCATTTTTGCTTTTTGCTTTTTTTTGTTTTCTATGAGCTATCTTTGAAGCTTTGGAGACACAATATAAGAATCAGCAACATACGCAGATTTTGAGTCTCCATTGCTTCTAAGATAACTCACAGAAAACAAAACCCCTGGAAAGAACCATTATCACCAGAAATCGGTGGGTTTCAGCAGGTTTGCAACACTTCGGCAGAACCGGTTGTTAAAATGGTGCTTGTAATCAACCAGTTGTTAAATTATTTGAATCCCACCATTGGAACCTGCTCTTAACCACTACGCCTCAGCTGCTCCTCAATCTGGTACTTTCTGAGGTTACTATTGAAGGCATTCGAAGCTCTAGTTCTTACAAAATGTAACAGCAAAGCTTCTGTCTGAGGTGAGCAGCTCAGAACATATAACTCCACTGCTGCATAAACTGCACAGGATACCTATATGTTACCCAACCCAATTAATTACCTTTAAATCCCATTATGGTACATAGCCCTCAAACTGACCACACTGCAGTTTTTAAGAATTAAAGCTTAGTGGTGCCCTTGCTGATGTCTCCCTGTTTGAGAAGGAGTACCAGATCTAAGTCAAATGAACAAGAGGCCAAATGGTGAGGCAAAATAACTGAAATAAGTCAGAGCATTCAAGAAAAGAGCTGGAGAGAAATCTTTTTCAGAGAAACTGGAAGCTGCAAGGAGGACAGTGAGCTCACTTGATAAAGAACCGGGCAAAGATGAAGGAAATTGCTTTGTTCTAGAACCTACCAGAGTAAGGACTGTCAAATCAAGATTGGTTGATTATATCCTCCTTCATTTTCTCGTCCAAAATGCTCTTGTGTAATCTGGTTTCTTTTACTATGCACTGTTCATGCTTTTAAAAATCTTGAGTTAAACATTGACTTTGTTATGTTAGCACCCTAGTCTTTGAAGCTTTGTTTCCCATTCCACATTGAAAGGTGGTAATTAGGAGGTTATTTGTAATTATGAGAAGATCAAAACAAGTTGGCTTTTGTACCCTGTTTTTATCTACCTTTAAGGAGTCTCAAAGTGATTTACAATCACCTTCCCTTCCCTCCCTATAGCATACATCTCGTGAAGTAGGTGGGGCTGAGAAAGTTCTGAGAGAACTCTGACTGGCCCAAGCAGGTTTCATGTGGTGGGACTATTCCAGGCAATTCATTTTAAAAATTTTGAGACAGTAAATAAAACATTTCCTCCAGGGAGTACTGCATTGTTTTTACCCTGAAATGTTTTATTTCTTCAAAACATTTTAAGTGAACCCCCTTAAAAAAAAATTCTGCCTGAAATGTTTTGAAAACATCTTCAGTTGCTGTGCAATCTATTGACTAGGTCTCCAAACTTCTTTGCTTCCCTGAACTTCCTCCTCGGTGCCATTTTCTGAGCTCACTCAGTTTCTCCTCACCTGTTTATTTGCAGCATTTATCTTTTTGTTCTTTTATTTGGGGGGGCCAATCTTCAAAGTATCAAGTATAGTATAGAATGCAGCATAAAGCTGGGAAGCATTGAAACATTGATTCAACACAGAGGGGGAAAAATCACATAATGGTGACCAGGAATTGTTTCAAGGGAGTGAATGTGAGCAAAACGGGTGGGGGGTGGGATTTTTGAAAATGTTTTACAAACATTTTACAAATGTTTTAGGAGATTTGTTCGGAGAGGGCTGTGGAGTTGGGAAACAAACCTATATCACCAGATTAGAGTCCACCGCTCTTAATAGTAGACCTCACTTGTTGGGTCTTATAAGAAACCTATTAGAATATAAAGAAAAAGCATAGCGTTATTGAGCGGAGGCAATAAAGAAAAAAGACTTCCACTTGGTGGTAGCAGCAAAGCCGTCTGGAAGGGAAAGTGCTACAGAGCTGGGTTTTTGTTTTTTGGTTCTTCCTATTACAGTTTAGGCTAATATCTGGACTATGATAGTTTTCATTAACTGTTACTGATTATTATATGTAACAAAGCAGTCAAGCTAGCCTTGCTGTTCTTGCATCAAGATAGACAAGACTAACCAGATTTCATTCTGTCGCTCATAATTTTTGAATAGATCAGGCACCTCTCATATATCAGTATTAATGCAACATTGTACCCTGGGAAAGTTCCCTATGAAATATCATCCCTTGGAGAAATGCTGTGTGATAATGCACAACCAAAAACTAATTTACCTTATGGAATGATGCCATATAAATGGACATGTTGTTCACTTTGTCCTTTGCATATGGTCAAGGTCAGTATTTTACTTGATATTCAAGAATCCTTAGCCGAAATACTCCATTTTGCTTTTGGTTAAAAGGGTGGACAGGTCCATTTCCCCATGCATCTGAGACTAAAAGATTTGATGTACATTCATATTAAAGCTCTTATTTGGACAACCCTATTTTTTTTCTGGAAAAACTAATTTTACAGTAGAAGTGAGAATTTTTGGTAAAAATTACAGTTTGTTCAGTTGTGAACTTCCATTAAAAATAGGCACTGGATAAAACATAATGAGTATTACAAGTTTACATTGAAACTACTGCAACTCCATTCACAATTGGTTCATTTGTGAGATTTCTTGGTTAATACTTCATCATCTGGATGGTAAGCCAAGCTGTGTAATAAATTTAGCTTTGGCATCATTGTTGGTGTCTTCTTTGTTTGAACTTTTTAATTGTGTATCTTTAAGTATTCACTAGCTTTGAATGACAAGCCTATTGTATTGTCCAGCCTCAGAATTCAATCCACTGTCCTTTTACTATGGTAATATCATTTCTGGTTTATGCAGTTTTACCCACAAAAATGAAATAAAATGTACACGATGTATAGGTTGTGTCAAATGATATACCTGGCAATCCAGAAATTCTGTTTTTCCTTTAATTTTTTTTAAAAGATGGAATAATTGAATGTATACCAATTTAAAATTAATGGTAGAAATAATATACAATGAAAGGAACATCACCAGTGTAGTCTTCAGTGTTATGTTCATACCATAAATAAAAGTCAACACTAAGTTAACTTCTTGTTGTGTTTAACCCTTTGGGCCGTGCGTCTCAGGGAAAGAAACACAAACAGCAGTGAAAATCTTGGTCTTTTCATGTTTAGGATATGAATAAATGGTGGCAGTGTGTAAATGGAACAGTATATGAGACTCTAACCCCAACACTAGAATCTTGTGTAGTTGTAGTTTCACAGACATCCCCATCAAGGCAAAACAAACTTCATTCATGTACTTTTTACAGTGAAATTGTGCATGGATGAGTTGCAAGCAGAGTAAACCTCTGTGGAAAACCTTCACGAAATTGCGGAGGCAGGAGAATCTCTGCAGCAGAATATAGCAGTCGGTGGGCACTAGGCTTGGTCAACACCTTAAATATTCAGTAAAATTCGCATTCAGGCATATCTGTATGCCCAAATAAGCCCGAATACCAGATTCGGTATGCCTGAATGCCAGATTCAGTATGCCTGAATATATTCGGATATCCAAATATATTCGGTCTGTCTGATTTTTGGGGGGGGTATTTTTGGGTGTTTTTTGCATTTGGCTTGTAGGGGGCACATTTTTAAAGCTAGTGACACCAAAATTTCAGGGTCTCATCCAGAGACTGTCCTGATGATGTCACCCAAGTTTGGTGAAGTTTGGTTCAGGGGGGCCAAAGTTATGGACCCCCCAAAAGGATTCCTTCATCCCCCCATTATTTCCAATGGGAGCTAAATAGGAGGTGGGGGCTACCTCTTTGAGGATCCATAATTTTAGCTCCCCAAACCAAACTTCACCAAACTTGGGTGACATCATTAGGCCAATCTCTGGATGAGACCCTGAAATTTCAGTGCCACTAACATTAAAAATGCGCCCCCTGCAGGCTAAAATGTGAAAACACTAAAAATACCCCCCAAAAGCCCAAATAAGAGGCATTTGGATTGGCTCGTATTCAAGCAGGACATTTATTCAGGCCGATTTTGGCCTGAATATGCCCGAATTCGCCCAGACTCAGGCTGAATCTGGGATTTGGTGAACCTGAATCTCCAAGCCTAGCAGGCACAACTATGAAACTGACAAGAGTTCTGCTGGCAAACAGGCAGGAAAAAAAGAACTGTTTTGGCTGACAATGCTTGTTTTCCATGCAGAGTGAACACAAAAAGCTAAAATGGATCTTTAAAAAAATATGTGCAGCATATGAGACATTAACCTTAATAACTCAGTGAAGTGTTTGAGTGAGGGCCTGTTATTAAAGAGAGCTGGGCTGTCCTGTCTGCTTATATCTATGTGAGTGAGGGAGAGGACCTGAGATACAAAATGGTCATGGTTCTCTAGAAATTTAAAGGGTAATGAGCATGACAGCCTGACCTACTTGTAACCCAGAATTTGAAAGACACAGGTTGCTGAGAGTACTAGACACGCAGTATGACAGTGACCCTTTTCACACAAGTCACCTAAAACATTTGCAGAAGGCTTTTGATCCCCTCCTTGGTAGATGTGTTTCACATTCACCCCTCCAAACGTTTCATGGCTGCCGTGAGGGTTTTTTCTCTATTTGTATTATACTTTTATTGAGGTTTGTAAAGTTATTAACTTGAGTTACAAGCAAGGAAGTAAACCTTTATGGCCTCGTCTGTTTAAAGAACTTCAAAAAAAGAAGAGTTGTTTCACACCTATTTGAAACCATTTTGTGATCTTTTTATGCTGCTATATTTCTAAATAAAGTATGATTAAGATAAAACAATGCTTTTATTTAGATTTTAAAGAATCCCCTTCTGCTTCAGAGCTATTCCTACATGCTGACAGTTCTGTCATTGATTCTACCAAATATAACTTAGACATTCTGTTCCTTGGGTCCAACTAAGAAATCTAAAGCAGGAGCCTTTGATAGCAGTGAAAATAAGTAGGAAAGGGTAAGGAAGGTCAGAAGGCAGCATAGCACTTCAGAAACGTGCATTTACAGGTGTCTCTCAGGGATCCCTGAGAGAGCAAACCTTAATAGCCATCAATTTGAAGAACAGTTATCTGAGAAAGGGGTTCAGATTTATTTCAGTGGGCAGACATCTAGTGTCATATTCAGCAATGATGCCACATTCAAAACACCTAATAATAGTATTAATGTGTGATCCTCTTTATTTAGCACTGGGTTGTTATTTTTTACAGAAATAATTTTAACGGTATTGCCATTTCAGGTGCTATTCAAAAAATAGAACAAATCATAAATGTACAGCAGTTCAAGTTGTAAGATCCCAGTCATTTGTCATGTGTATATTTGCTTTTCAGCCTGTTGCTCATGCTGTTTAATGTTCCAAGAGGATGTAGCTGCATGGTGAGAGCAGCTTGACAGTAATTTTTGAATATCCTTAAAGGAGAAACAGCAATAACTTTGGACACTAAAATATGTTCTGTCTGTTCTACTACCATTTATCATTCAACTGTAGTTTGCTGAATCTTACAGTCTCCTTCTGAAAATGACAGTATCAATAATAGCAGCTAATGAATCACAGACAGTTAATACCAGAATTGCAAAAATAATCCTGAACTCTGAGGTACCACATAAATTATACCTTTACTCTCTATATTGTGCTCTTAAAAACAAACCTTGCTGACTTCTGTTTTGAAAGATGGGACAAGACTGTCCTGCACTTAATCTAGAGTTAATATAAGCATGACAAACAGACATTGCTGCCAGCATGGAAGTCCCCTAAAACCTTCTCCCTTCTCACTGCAGGGGCTGGACCTGGGCAGAGCTGGTGAGTGGCAGGCCTGGCTGTCCCCACAGCCACTGCAGAGAAGGGATGGGAGGCAAAGGGGGATTCTATGGTGTTATGCCCACTAGGTGAGGGGAGGATGGATGGGTGGACCTGGATGATCACTCACACTCCTGTGTGTGCTCTACATTCCGCAACTTCTGGGTCCTGGATCTCTCTGCAGAGGCTCCCCTCCTCACAATTCGCCTCCAGTGCTTGGTAATAAAACAGCCAATTTCCAAGCATACAGGGAGCACAAGAAAAGTGAGCTCCTTCCCCGTCTGACACCCAAGCAGGGCTGGGAAGGAGGCCAGCCATGAGAAGAAGGGAGGCAGGCATTGGCATCTTTAAGGGGGCATATGTTGACACCTTGCTGTAGTCACCATTTTCAATAGATGACCCACTGCCATAACTTCTCCTTTTTTCCTCCTTCCTTCTCCTCCCCATAGCCAACCTACATTTATCTGCCTCTCTGTCTTATGCTTTCCCTCTGTCCCTCAGGAGCCTTTAACTAGGAAAACTATGGTACAAGTTTTGTGGTACTGGGTAAGGCTGACTTGCGTGTTAGAGATACCTCAAGGACTTGTGTGTGGGGGATCACTTTTCCTCTGTATCACTTTCTTTGTACTATTTCCTCTTTCCCTCCTGACAACTGCCACATCCTTTCCCCTTTCCCTGCCCCATTCTCTCCTTTGCAGTCACCAACCAACCATTTATCTGCTTTTCATTTATAGCCTACCTTTCATCACAGTTGGGAATAAGCAGTTTACATTATTCTCTCCTCCTTTTTATCATCACAATGGCCACTTATGGAATCTGCTTCTTAAAGCTACAGGCAATCCTTTCATCATTTTGAAACTTCCCAATGCATTTTTAAAATATTTCCCATTTTTTCTGCAAACCTGGAGTCTGTTTCAGATTTCTTGAAAGATCTATCTTGCCTGTTTGCAGCTCCAGGATTTAAGCATCCAAAGATTTGGCTGACCACTATTAGAATATGCTCTGTTTGCAGTTGTCGTGCAGGACATTTGTGCCATTTTGGAAAAGTATTGTTTTACATAGATTTAATTTTTTTCTAAGATAAGAGTGTTCCAGTGTTCTTTTATAGATTAAATCTTGTGCAATGGAGCTTTTTATCTGACATTTGTCAAATTTGGGAACATGAACCCATGATGCATTATATTTTATTGAATGACTTTTATTCTTTCTATGATGGCCTTTGCCAAGAACAATAAAATTCAGTTATTCGTCATACATTTCGCATGACAGCCCTGTGCAAGCTGAAAGTGCTTTGAATCATGGGCATGAAAAAGGCACTATTTCCTTCCATCAGCAGGCCTCCAAGTCTAGAGTGCTTTCTGACCTTAGGGGGCTTTTTGTGTGACATGGGGGGACACAAGGGCCTGAAAATCTCCTCTACTTAATGTGCATGTGGTGGCTGGAAGCCTGACCATCACTGCCAAATCCTTTTCTTCACCCAGTACACTTCAATGTGGGGCTTCCTTTCTTTAGAGATCCTTCATTTTAAAAATTAATTTTAATTTTAAAATTGTTCCAAAATATAATATTGTTAATGTGTCAAATATATCTGATCAGCAGTAAAGCCCACAGTGACAAACAATGCAGTCGGTTCTAGACAGCTGTTGAGCACGGGCACAGCGAGGGAGGATCTGTACTCTGAATATCAGTTGTATTTATGGGAAATTCTATTTCTGCCTTTGTTTCCACCCACGCACATTTTCATTTCCTCATTGCCCCTTTTCTATTTTCCTTTATCTTTCCTGCTCCCCTCCCATGCTTTATCTTCTCCTTTTCCTATCTTTTATTTTGGCTCTCCTCTCTGTAACGTTGCCTGACTGTTCAGTTCCCTCTCCCCACTTGTTGACTCTTCTTACTTTCCCATCATTGATGCTCTGCTTGCCTGGGCTTCCACTGTTGGCATAGTACTTGCATGCCTACTCCCCCACCTTAATCTCAGCAAGGTTCTCAATTGCCCCCCCCCACATCCTTGGTTCTCAATTGCCCCCCCCACATCCTTGGTTCTCAATTGCCCCCCCCCCATCCTTGGTTCTCAATTTCCCCCTTGGTTCTCAATTGCCCCACATCCCTTGGTTCTCAATTCCCCCCCCCCCCCCCCACCCTTGGTTCTCAGTTGCCCCTGCCGGGCTTGTGCAAAAGAAATGGGAGTACTTCATTCCAGTTTTAACTTGATTCCTGAACAGCCACGTGAAGGGAGAAACTGGGATAACATCAATCCGGTATGTACATCCGGGTCTACTCCGGTACACCCGGGTCTACCCCAGTGTAATTATGCCATGCAGAAAACGGCTAGGTTTGTTAAAGCATGCTTGCGTCGGCAATTGCAACAGTAGTGTGGTAGTGTTGTTCAGTTATCTATAATAAACTGGAACAGTTTTCTTTCTTCCTTTATTCTTCTGTAATAAACATTCTGAATTGCTTTACCACACATAACAAACTTCATTATGTTATGTAAAGTGAGCTTACTGGAGCTAAATATTCTCTTGGGCATCGGGTGTTTGGGGTATGGGAATATAAGAGAAAAAGTTTCTCCAAGAAATATGGATTATAGCAAACCTGAAGAAACTAAGCTAATTGATCAGTCTGCCTCTGTTCAACATTCTCCAATATTTGAGAACATTCATTCATACAGAGAGAGCAAGCTAAAAAATATGTAAACAGACATTTGATCAGTGAATAAAAGTAAAGCAAATTACAGCACCCATTTTGTAACACATTGAAGCATTTTTAAAATATAGCTTGCAAATATCAATATGGATGTGGTAAAAGTTTAATTTTTTAAAAAGGAGATTGATCCAACTTTTTTTTTCTGCTGGCGAGGTAGGATGACAGATCTATTTTCAGTCCTTTGGAGCCGATCTAATACATTTAACTGTGTTTTAAAATACTCTCTGCTGAATGAGGATTAATTCTTAAATTGAAATATAAAATAACCAATTATAAATCTGTCATCATATCCCAGTTACAAAGTAATAGCCTAATTTACCTGTCAGGAAGGAACATTATCAGCATTTTCCCTGCCCCATTAAATTGTTAGTAACAATAAACTCACTATGCTTCATTGACATGACAATCAAAAAGATGAACAAAAATAACATTTGAGGAACAGATTGATAAAAACATTAAGATGAACAAGAAGCATTTCTTCAAATAACTCCATTTTCAGATTGTTTCTGCTGCTGCCCTTTAGGTGCAAATGAGAACATAAATGATCTTATTTTATGTATTGTCGAAGGCTTTCACGGCCAGATTCAACTGGTTCTGGTGGGTTTTCTGGGCTGTGTGGCCGTGATCTGGTGGATCTTGTCCTAACGTTTCGCTTGCATCTGTGGCTGGCATCTTCAGAGATGTATCACAGAGGGAAGTCTGTTACACACTGTGTCCAGAGAGAAGGTAATGTTTGGGGTATATATTGTCCATGTCCCAGGGTGGGGAACCAATCAGTGAGTGTTTGGGCGGAACTTGTTATGCAAAGATGTGGTTGATAGTATTGTATTGCAGGTGGGGCTTATCAGTCCAGGGAGTGATTCACATTTTCATGCCCTGCAGCAGCAGCAGTATTGGTGAATACAAATCCTGTGTTTGGGTGGAGTCCATTGTTCATGAACTTCGCATGCCCTTGGGGTTTGCTTTTGGTGTTTTTAAGTACTGGTAGCCAAGCTTTGTTACTTCTCAGATTCTCTTCTTTCCTGTTGAAGTTGTCTTGGTGTTTGTGAATTTCAATGGCCTCCCTGTGCAGTCTGACAAAGTAGCCTTCTGAATTGTCCAGAATTTCAGTGTTTTCAAATAAAATGTTATGTCCAGTTTTGTTTAAGACATGTTCTGCAACTGCAGATTTTTTGACTCCAGTTACAAAGTCTATCGCATGCCCTGCAGCTGTGGAAAGGTCTACATAGGAACCACAAAGCGCAACATTCAGACTCGTATTAAGGAGCACGAAAGACACTGTCAGCACATGATCTGGGAAACCACAATAATTCCTGATTTCTAGTGTGTACATTGTGATCTACTTTCATGCCTACAGAGCAGCTCAACGTAATTTCTTTGCTGAACAAAGGTTGCTTTTTCCAGTCACAGATATGTTACTAAAGCTTCGTCAATGTTTTAAATTACTGTAGACTCACTGTACAACCAAGATTTTTTTGTCAGTTCAGTTATGAAGGAACTCTGGCACCTGAGAATGTTTTTTTAATGAGTAAATTCTTTAACAAATTGAATTAACAATTGGAATCCACAATTTAATACAGTTAAAGTGTGCTTAAATATATTATTTCAATTGCCTTATGTGTGTACTTGATTGAGACTTTATAAGACAAAGTGGGTAAATGTTGCCATAAGATTTGCCTTAAGAGAAATCTGTCATATTTCCCTTCCTCAGAAGTTAGTATACTTACTTACATATGAAATTGGTCTGAATCTTTCGAACCGAATTAAAGTCCCAATACAGGATTTTGAGTGTTGTTGGTACATATTTTTCTGTGTGCCCATCTGTCTGTATGATCTGTGGATTCCAGTACGCTGTATGCAAGGGTTGCATCATAGCTCCAAATAACATCACCAATTGAAATACTGCCTGTAAGAAAAAAAAAGACTATCTACTTAGAACGAAAACACCTGGTTCTGTTAAACCAGGAGGGGGAGGGAAATTCAAGTTAGCTTTGCTTGGTATTTTGGCAGCTCGTTAGGCCCTAATCTTTTCTTCAGTATACCAAAAGGTGTGATTTGCTAAGAATTATTGAATAATCTTAACGATTGTCTTTTCTTGTTCTAACTGCTTTGATTAAAAAGCTTTTGGACTTTATTACCAATGGCAGCTGAAAATTTTTGTTTATATTTCGCTCTTGAAAGAAAAGGCCTCGGCAGAGAAGGTTGTTTTGGAGAAGGCTGGAGAAAAGCTTTCTGGAGGAGTCTATGAGCTGCTTGTTATCTGGCTCATAAAGTC
This sequence comes from Sphaerodactylus townsendi, assembly GCF_021028975.2. Lineage (NCBI taxonomy): Eukaryota > Metazoa > Chordata > Lepidosauria > Squamata > Sphaerodactylidae > Sphaerodactylus > Sphaerodactylus townsendi. The sequence goes on from NC_059426.1 coordinate 51,450,091, forward strand.
ACAGGAAGGCCAGGATAAGGGCATGGGCTGATACATACCATCACCTTCTTTTGCTGATAATTGGAATGTTATTGGTAAAAAGATTAATTTTTTCTTATACCTAGCTTCCCTCTTGATGGGATTTGAACCCTACACTACTGTTTCCCCACATGAATACTTGAAATTGCAGAACTCTTTCCACTGTTCATTGAACATTATTCTATCCACCAGCACCCTGGGAACCTGACTTCAATTTTTTAAAGACTAAAAGGGCAGCCAAAGCCCTATTTTTTAAAAAGCCACCCAGCTTTGGTTGTTTGGAAACCCTTTACTCTATTTTTTAAAAATCTCCTGGTTTCTTTTTTACAAGACTAAAAAATGCCTAATTTTTGGAAGGGGTGGGGAGGAACACTGACAATTCTAAGCTGAAGTTTAATTTGTGTTTTTTTAAACTACCTAAACTTTGTGGGCAAACCAGTCCAGAAAATGTCCTGAAGATGTCCAGAAGGTCTTCCCAGACAGGCAGCCAGCAGCAGAATTAATCCAGGTCACAGGCAAACTAAGGCAGGTGGAGGCAGCCAGCACTCCAAAAGAAATCTTACCCTGAAATGGAGTTAAGCAGTTCCCAAGCCTGCTTTTTATCCTTTTTTGAAGAGCTTCCCCTAATGCCGTTGTGGCGAACCTTTGGCACTCCAGATGTTATGGACTACAATTCCCACCAGCCTCTGCCAGCATGGCCAATTGTAGGGGCTGATGGGAATTGTAGTCCATAACATCTGGAGTGCCAAAGGTAAGCCACCACTGACCTAATATGTGATCCCATTTGCCTGGGAGAGCTGCCTCCCCTTTTGCTGCCTGGGAAACCTTTTAAATAGATTAAAAAAAACAGGCCTGAGATCCCTAGGTATAACTGAATATGCCCAAATAATTCCAGAAAGATTTGGGACCCTGATATTAGTATCCTGAAGGATCCCAAATATCACGTGGATATCCAAATATACTTGTAATTTATCCCCCGGGTATATATTTGAACTGGATATATCTCAATGCACATCCCTAGTTCTAACTGTAATTGGCATCAAACAGAATCCAACTTTTTAAAAAAATTCAGTATTTTGACTTGTTGCATTAGTAAGCTAATCATTTTGAAAAGTTTATACTGGAGACAAAACTTTCATTTACTACCATGCTTTCAGGGTACTACAAAATCCAGTAGGTTGCTCTTCTAGTGGTCAGCATTGTTAGGTGGAAGCTGTATGGCCAGAGTGTATTTTCCTTCTGCACTTAAATATGTGAGCATCGGAGCTACTGTTATCCATGAAAATAATATTTAGCATGATTTTTATATTAAAAAGTGCAGCTCTGAAATGCCAACACCTGTCTCTATACTTTCCTCAAGATAAACAGTTCTGAGATAGCATCTGTTCCCTTTATGGCAACTGCCGTCACTTAATCCTGAATTTATTACAGAACAGGAAAGACAGAAATCCAAGTATCACTTTGCTATACAGTTTTATAGCATCAATTCCTAATCAATCAAATCCTAATTGAATAATGACCACCAATTGTTTTAAAAAATCAAATATATTTGAAATATTTTTTGTACATTTTAATTTTTGTGGTGGTATTATTTCATCATACATGGATGAAGGCATTTTCTCCCTGGTGGTAGCAGGCCATCTGGTTGGGTTGTTCGCTGCTCTGCGGCGAGTAGGCAGGAAAAGGCTCTTTGGTGACTTCCTGTCAAGTGCCTGTGGTGATGCTGCCCCAGTATCTTCCTGCCTCGGTCAGAGTAGGCAGCACCTTCGACAGGCTCCTGACTGGATCTCATCAATTCCTTTCCTAGTGTTTCCTCTGGTCTCCCAGTGTATTGTGTGAGTGTTTGTTCGTTTTTCCCTCGTCTTGCTGGCATTTCTGGCGTCGCTCCCCCCTTCCCTCTTGTTCCCGCCAAAAAAGTGCCTGGAAGGAGGAGGAGCAATGGCGTTGGCGCCATTTTCACCACCTAGGGAGGCCTTCAACCGCTCCGCGGTGGAAAACACCAGGTCCAGAGCGTCGGGCTCTCGGACCCACCACTCTCCCTCACACAGCCGCTGGGCTGATAGAGGCGAGCAGTCAACAGAGCTGCGCAACAGCCGCGGGGCTGGGCGGCGGGCTCTTTCGCGCTCCCCAGGCCCGCGCGCAGGAAGACGCGCGCATTCGGAGGTCCCTCCAGAGCGACGGGGAAGCGCGGGCCGCATCAGCGGCAACAACGATCGTGCAACGGACCACCGGAGCGATCGGAGGGAGGCTTCGCAGGGCGCCGCCCTGTCATCGCCGCCCTTATTCCCCGGGGCCTCACGAGCTTTTTCCCCTCCGGCCTCGGCGAGGGTGGGAACCGACGCAGCCTCACAGCAGGTCAGTCAGGCGGGCGCCATGACGGGGGAGGCGGTTCGTGACAGTGCTCTGCCTTCAGACTGGAGTGCCTTCTCTCCCCAACAACTGATCTCTATGCTTCAGAGCTCCATAGATCAGTCAGTCAGCAGGCAGCTGCAGGCTCATGCCTTCCCGCCCCCACGCAGAAACAGATCCATCTCCAGATCTCGTTCCAGGTCTAACAGGAGAGACAGCCCCAGACTGGCACTCACATATGACTCAGACGCCAGTGCCCTGAGCGAAGGAGAGGTAGACCTGAACTCTGACCATTTCTCTGAGGGAGAAACCCAGCCAATCGATCAGGCAGATCAGAGTCACAGGATGTTCAAAGTGGAACAAATCTCTACCCTCTTAGCCAAGACTGTCTCAGTCTTGGAATTAAAGGATTCTGAGGAAGCCGTTGACCCCAATGCCCCTGCCACCTCCAAGCCCATTAACGGCTGTCCCAAAGGGATCGCCTCTATCTTCCATGCGGAAGATGAACCTACCCAATTCTTCCCACTGCCAGAATCCTTTGCCCGCAAATTCAGAAAGGAGTGAGTCACACCTGCCTCAAATAGAGGCTTCCCCCAGTCTACAAAAAACTTTACTTAGCTCCTGACTATTTTCTGAGGATGGTCCGGACCCCTCTGGTTGACGGCCCCATCTCCTCACTACACTCCGGGGGTCTAGTGTCCCGGGATGGAGAGGGCAACGTCAAGGACCCGATTGACCGCAAGGCGGAACACTGTCTCCGCAGAGTTCATGAGGGCACTGCTATGGCAGCAAAAATATTGGCCCCATCAGCCACAGTATCCAGAGCCTCCATTATCTGGCTGCAGCGTCTCCTCAACATCGTCCCGCCCGAGTGCCAAGGGATTAGAGAGGGAGTGGAAAGGGTTATCATGGCCACCTCCTTCCTGGCCGATGCTACCCTCGATGCCTTCCTGGTAACTTCCAGGATCATGGCAGCGGCCTCCGTCTCACGCAGATTACTGTGGCTGAAACCATGGCAGGCTGACACACTGTCCAAAACTGTAGTAGCCAGCTTCGATTTTGAGGGAGGGACCCTATTCGGCTCAGAACTTGATAAGGTCCTTGTAGAAACCAAAGACCATAAGAAAGCTATGCCCTGGTCAGTCAGATCGGACAGACCTAGATATTCTTCCAAACCCTCCTTCAAATCCTTTCGTGCCCCCTTCCATCAATCACGCGAGCACAAGAAGACCGGCTGGCAGACACAATCGTCCTTCCGCAAAAGGCAGGACTTTCGGAGCTCAAACAAGCCTGGCAGGCCCTTTCGAGCTGACACCTCAGGCAACAACAACAAGGCGTGACTGCGCCGAGATTCCGATCGGCGCACGACTCCGCTCCTTCAGTCATCTTTGGACGGGGCCTCACGTCGATCACTGGGTCAAGGAGACAGTCTCAGTAGGCTACTCCTTAGAATTCAAAAAATTTCCAAAAAACAGATTCCTGCCCTCACCAGTCGGCAACCCGGACAAAGCGAACAGACTACGATCAGCAATAGAACATCTGCTTTCTATCAGGGCAGTGGAGCCGGTGCTGGCTCTCCAACAGGGGACAGGAGTCTATTCACATTTCTTCACAGTCCCCAAAAACAACGGGGACACCAGGGCGATCCTCAACCTGAGGCATGTCAATCATCACCTTCACAAATTCAGGTTCCGCATGGAAACTCTCAGATCCACGGTAGCGGCTATCAGGAGAGGAGATCTACTCACATCCTTGGACCTAGCAGAGGCATATCTGCACGTGCCCATCCATCCAGCACACCATCGCTTCCTCCGGTTCGCGGTAGCAGATCTCCACTTTCAGTACTCAGCCTTACCCTTCAGTCTGGCCACCTCGCCCAGAGTTTTCACGAAAGTGTTGATTGCCCCCATCTCGCTGCTCCGCAGTCAGGGGGTACACATTCATCCATATCTCGACGACCTTCTCATCAGGTCCCCATCGAAAGCTCAGGCGATCAGAGACGTGGCGAGAGTCCAGGAGGTCTTATCGGCCAACGGTTTCGTGATCAATGTGAAAAAGAGTTCTTTGACCCCTGCGCTGCAAATGGAGCATCTAGGAGCACTGATAGACACCTCTACCTGCACCCTATTTGTTCCCCTGACAAAAGCACAAAAAATCCAGGAAGTAACGCTTCGCATACTTTGGGCCAGGTCCACCACTCTCCTACAACTGGCGAGCCTGCTGGGCCTCCTGTTATCCACGATGGATCTCATCCAATGGGGTCAGAACCACGCCAGACTCTTCAAGCCCTCCTTCGCCCTTACGCGAAATGGATCATTCTAAAGAAGGATCAACCTATGAGCCTTCCCCACAGTCCGTCTCAGCCTCAAATGGTGGACAACTCTGCGCAACCTCCTCCAGGGCAAGGAATTTGCACCTCAACATCAGATTCATATCTTCTCAGATGCCAGCCTATCCGGCTGGGGTGCCAAACTGGACTCCCACCTGGCACAGGGCACCTGGTCCAGACCTCAGAGCCTCCTCCCAATAAACATTCTGGAAGTCAGAGCCATCTTGTTGGCCCTGAGGGCATTCAAGAGCCTTGTCCTGTGGAGGCACGTCATTATACACACAGACAACATCTCGGCCAAGTGCTACATCAATCATCAGGGGGGCTCCAGATCACCTGCACTACACAGGGAGGCCTCTCGGGTGATTTCGTGGGCGGAACACAACCTGGCATCCATACGAGCCGAGCACATCCAAGGTTCCTTGAACAAGGAGGCCGACTGGCTCAGTCGAACCTCAATCTCCAGTTCCGAGTGGAAACTGAATCCAACAGTCTTCCAGGAAATCCAGGATCCATTCAGGATGGCGACGGTCGACTTCTTTGCATCCCCCCTCAATACACAACTCAGCGTATTTTTCACCAGATTCTACCATCCGCAGGCCTCAGCGATCGATGCCCTCTCAGCACCCTGGCCGGAGGGCCTGCTTTATGCCTTCCCCCCCATTCAGGTCCTACACAGGTTACTTCAGCGTGTACAAACGGAACGGAGAGAAATCATTCTAGTGGCACCGGACTGGCCCAGGAGATCCTGGTATTCCATTCTCAAGCAGCTGTCCATAGCACCACCATTAGCTCTTCCACACCTCCCGGATTTACTCTCCCAGGGTCCTCTACTGCATCCAGACCCAAGCTGGCTCAAACTAACCGCCTGGCTCTTGAGCGGCGACTGCTGAGAAAGCGCGGTTACTCGAAGGGAGTAGTAAAGACCATCCTGGCGGCAAGGAGAAAGTCTACCATAAGAATTTACAACTGTTCCTGGAAAGCTTATGTTCGTTGGTGCCGCAGAAAGGGGAAGGATCCTGAACTGTCATCTTTATCTTCTATCCTAGAGTTCCTCCAGGATGGGTTCAAGTCTGGGTTGAGGAGCTCCACTCTAAGGCGCCAACTGGCAGCCCTCGCTACTGTCCTACCGGAGACACAGGGGGTGCCCATCACCAGACACCCAGACACCTTGAGATTCCTCAAAGGAGTCGCCCAGTCCCAGCCCCTTGTACAACATCGGTTCCCTACCTGGCTTCTTCATGTAGTACTGGACGCCCTCACCAAACCCCCCTTCGAGCCCGTCCAAGACATCCACCTTAGCTGGCTTAGGATGAAGCTCTTATTCCTGGTAGCCATTACATCAGCCAGGAGGGTTTCGGAGATTAGGGCCATGTCTGTTAATCCAAATCTATGTATGTTCTTCCCGGACAAGGTAGTGCTCAAACTCGACCCCTCCTTCAGGCCTAAAGTGGCCACTAAATTCCACTTATCACAGGAGGTGGTCCTACCGAACTTTTGCCCCAATCCCACCCACCCCAGAGAGCGTTTATGGCATCACCTCGATGTCAGGCGCTCTCTCAAGGCCTTTCTGATACGTACTGAACAAATTCGTAAATCGGAGGCCTTGTTCATTAATGTAGGTCCCCCAAGATTGGGTGAGCCCATGGCGACAGCAGCCATTAGTTCAAACATCAAGGCTTGCATCATTGAAGCCCACAAAGCTAAAGGGTTTCCTCCCCCCATTGGGGTCACAGCTCATTCCACAAGGAGTGCGGCCACCAATGCGGCCCTCCTTAAGCACATTCCCTTAGAACAGATCTGTAGGGCGGCCACTTGGGCGTCACCTTCCTCATTCGTCAGACACTACAGATTGGCATCTATCGATGCCATCCAAGCCTCCTTCGGGAGGCGAGTTTTGGAACACATTATCGGGGAGTAACTGAACCCTCCCTTTTTTCTTGGGGCACTGCTTGGGAAGTTCCCAACCAGATGGCCTGCTACCACCAGGGAGAACGACCCATTGGATACTCACCGTGAAGGGGTCTTCTCCTTGGTGGTCGCAGGCCATCTGGGCCCACCCGGTCTCTTGCTGACCGATAATGTGATCCACCTATTCCACAGTCTCACTCAGGGCTCATTATTTGTTATATGCCCTTAGCCTGTTAACAGTTTGGGCTCTTTGGTCCTTTAAGTTGAAAAAGAAAAAAAATTTCCCTCACGGTATGTTAGGGCCGTGGTGTTGCATGTTGTGTTTGTGTTTCTACGTTGTATGCCATTTCACTCGGCTAGTCAGATACTGGGGCAGCATCACCACAGGCATTTGACAGGAAGTCACCAAAGAGCCTTTTCCTGCCTACTCGCCGCGGAGCAGCGAACAACCCAACCAGATGGCCTGCGACCACCAAGGAGAAGACCCCTTCACGGTGAGTATCCAATGGGTCGTTCACACTGGCCCGTTTCTCTTTTTATTATTGTTATTTTTCTACTATCAAGCCCCATGATTTGAACCAATAGAATTTTTTTTAATGAAAATATGTTTTAAACTATCAGTATGATGATTTTGGGAATTTTTGCCTATTTTTGAAATCTACATTAAGACTAAAGATAAAACTTCATGAGATGCTGAAGGGGGATACAGTGCTGAAAAAGAACATATAATCTCATTCTTTGGTATCTGTACAGATCGTTCTCCTGATTTTTTCAGCAATTCCCCATGGCACAGATTTGATGCACACTTCCTCCTGAATCAGTCGATCCTCTCTACATATTAATTGCTTAAAACCAGTGGTGGGATCCAAAAATTTTAGTAACAGGTTCCCATGGTGGTGGAATTCAAACTGTGGCGTAGCGCCAATGGGGCTGGGCGGGGCCGTGGCAAGGACGCAGCCGTTGCGCCAGTCCTTGGGCGGGAAACCAATGCATGCAGGCGCAGGCTGCCACGCACGCTGGTGCACCTCCTGCTAGACTGCTTCAAGTTCTGTGCACTACTGCTGAGAGGAGGGGTGTAACTAAGGCAAAAATCAAGTGGCAAAATCACCAATTAGTAATCCCCTCTCGGCACACACAAATAATTAGTAACCTACTCTCAGGAACCTGTGAGAACCTGCTTGGACCCCACCTCTGCTTAAAAACCATATATTGAGTTTGTGCAGTTTTTCAACAAGACTAACTGTGAAATTGAGAATTTCCCTGTGCAATTCAAAAGTTTTGTTTCTGTATATATCAACAGTTTAATAAACACTTAAAATCAATTCCTACTATATCCTAAGGATACCACTGGAGTAAAGCCTAACCAAAAGAACCCAGGGAGGTCTTTGAACTTGGGGCAGACCCCAGGTCAGTACTGATAGCCTACATCTTTTAGTCTGTTTTTTTTCACAGCAAATGTCTGGTTGCTGTGATAGATGCTGGTGTGACTGATGTGATGGTCTCATTGCAATAGCAGACTTCTTTTGAGCATTCCAGTATGTTTTTTGCTGTTGACTCTCATAGAGAAAGGCAGTTTATAAACATTTTTTGAAATTATAATCCCTTTGCTATTGGGAATCTTGGTTGCTTGCTAATGAAATGTTTTGGTGCTGTAGATAATTTCGTCTTTCCAAGATTTAAATACTACTGTTGAGTGGATGGAAAATGTGAGGAGTTCCCCCACCTTGTGTTTCTGTTATAAATTTGAGTGTTATGTAGAAACCTCTGGATCAGTGATTCAGAAGCATATTGTATAGTGTGTGTGGTATCACTATAGTTACTAGTAATACTCTAACCCTGGTACCTGTACATGCTGTGATAACTATGCATTTTCCTTTTTTTTCTTTAGATGTCAGGTACGTGCCATACTACGGTCCTTATGAAGAATGTACATGCAGCCTTTTAATAAATAGACATAAGGCTGCTCATTTTGTCTGGCAGCACTATCCTGTAACATTTAATGATCATATTGTTCCCCCCTTTTTAAAGAATTCAGTTCTTTACAGATTGCACACTTTTGCCATTCAGTACATCACCTACGGGTTATTGGGTTATCCCCCAACCTGATCTTAGTGCATTATGTGGGATTTCGAATATCCTGCTGCTGAATCATCCTAGTAACTGTTTAAAACAAAACAACTCCCCCTGATAATATCCTAATTCAGCAGCAGCTAAATCAATAGATGATTGGGTACTGGAACAATAAATGCACTGTGAACTAATCGAGTATATTTGATGTACTCTTAAGTTCTGCAGTTCCTTTTTTTTTGTTGCTTGCAAAAATTGATTCCCACATGCAGCAAAATAGCACAGACTGAAGATGCCTTGTAGCTAAATAGAATTCTTTACTAACAAAGAAGGAAGCCAAGGCTGCACGTAATAAAAACTTTTTTATAGTTGAGATTTGTGTACCTAGAGGCCACATAGACCTACAATTGAATAAAAAGCATCTTTTTTGACACAGAAGGTTTTACAGCATTATCTTTCCCTGATCTCCATCTTTTCTTCTTCAGGCAGCAACCAGTAAAAATTGCTGGAGTCTGCAGTGCTTACGTCATTGAGGGATTCTGGGCATCTATTTCATTGGTACACTAGAATGAGCAGATTCAAATCCTTTCATTGCTGAAAAAGAGAAACAGCAGACATGGCACACTTGGGAATACTGTGGAAGGCATCTTTGATTAATAAAGTGCTCCAAACATATTTCTTTCTTCAACTACAAAAACAACAATTTCAAAGTTGTATCCTCAGGCCCAGGTTTATATTCTATAATTATTTCTCAAGGTAAGAGCCATCTAATATTTACACTTCCAAACCATTGATTAGATTAGCAATAGATTTAGGACAGAAAACACATAACATTTCAGAAAATGTGAAATTGCTTCATAAAATTAACTCATGGAATGTGGTGCAACCATTGCTTTAGGTGGTTTAAAAATTTAAAACAAGTTCATGAAAGAAAGGTCCATCAGTAGCTATTAAGCCATGATGGAGTCAATACATTTCTAAATGTCCATTACTATGTGGCGGCAGCAGGGGGAAAGATATGGCCTCATAGCCCCTACTTCGGATCTCTAGGGTATTTGACCATTGTGGGAAACAGAATGCTGGGCTAGATGGGACATCGGATTGATCCAGCAGTATTTTTTTCCTTCTTTTTTGGGGTGTGAGGGGAGAGGGGTTATCAAGTGTTCTGAATAAGCAGCTACTCCTATAATTTATTTTGCATACCAACATGATGACATAGTAAGCCAGATAAAATGCAAATCATGAGATTATAGTGAAGATGACAGCATATACAGATGGACCAGGTTTACAGCAACCACTGATCTGATGGAAGTGCTTTGGTATCACCTCAATGATTCTATAGTAATCCATTTTATGAATCCTTCATTGTGGAGAATAATCAGGAAAATGGTAGGAAATTAGAATATTATGGTCTGTTTACAAGGATGTTGATTGGCACTGGAAGATGAGCCTGTTTATAGCTTTTGATTATCAATGGGGCTGGTTCATGTCTCATAGAGATCCATATACAACACTTGCAGGAACATGTGAAGGCACTGAGTGGTTTTTAGAAAGTCTGTTTGTTTTTGTGTACTGGAGATGGGAGTGCTATCACTTCCACAACTGAGGGAGATTCTCTAACCATCACAGTGGAGACTGAGGGCATATATATAATAGTCAGGTGAAGGTATCTGCTTTGTAAAAGTATGAATTGATCACAAGTCTGCTGGGAAGCTATCATTATCACGTGATAGTTGTACTGAGACTACTGTGGTGTTTGAGCCAGCCTTGTTTGTTTCTTAATAGCAATGGATTTTAATAATTTCTAAATAGCTTGCCCAACCCTTTCCTGACAAGTTGAACACAGGGTGACTCCATCACAAATAGGAATTTCTGGCCAGTTTGTCAGGGAGCCTGCAGTTGCATGTTAATATTGTAGACTGATTCAAGGATTCCCAGATATGGAATCATTTTATTGTATCTCTTATAGTCAAAGGATGGTGGAAGGGGAGAGGAGCAAGTGGGAATGTCAGCGTGTTGTAATAGCTTACTCCCATGACTGTCACAATCATCTGTCATGATTTCTAAATCATGCCCTTCCCCCCTCACAACAAACACCCTGTGAGGTAGGTGGGGCTGAGAGAGCTCCGAGAAGCTGTGACTAGCCCAAGGTCAGCCAGCTGGCGTGTGTGGGAGTGTACAGGCTAATCTGAATTCCCCAGATAAGCCTCCACAGCTCAGGCGGCAGAGCTGGGAATCAAACCCGGTTCCTCCAGATTAGATACACGAGCTCTTAACCTCCTATGCCACTGCTGCTCCCCACACACTGGTAACCAGTGTGTGGGGGTCCCTTGGATGGTGGTGGGATTTAACCATAGAGTTTTGTCCAAATGCCAGAGCGTCCTAGTGTGCCCCATCAATGTGCTGATGTCACTTCTACTTTTTTTACCCCACTCGCCAGCTGAGCTCTATTAGGGAAGCAGCCACTGGCAGGAGGAGAATGGCTAGTGTATGTGCAGTTTCAGAGGGTAGTTGGGGATGGTGAAGTTTCAGCTGATTCAGCTGTGCATTTTAAAACTCTGTGTGTTCTGATCTGTGCATTGTTTTTATTTTGTTAATATATACCGCAACTTGTTTTGTTAGCCACCTGGAGTCTAAGGTGACATATAAATATTTTAAATCAATCAATGAAGAAGCTATCTCCTGACTATTAGATTCTACTGATGTAACCTCAGCAGATCATTCTGGGCTTTAAGCCTAACAATGGAATAGTCAGCCAGCAGTCATAAAATATTGCATAAAGTAAACGTTAAGGCATATATATTTACTTTAAGCAATTGTTATGGCTGCCGATACAGTGATTTTGAATAGTCTCTTCTAGGCTTTTAAATTGTTCCTCACAGTGCTGGCCATATCATTGAGTGACATGTTTGGGTACTATTAAAGGGCAGCGAGTTGCATAAATAAATAATTTATCACTGTAATTTATCACTGATTTTCATTTTCTGCCTCAGCCCAAATTGCTGCCCGTGTTTTAATGTCAGAAAGGTTTTTCAAATATTTATGCATGTCATCTGGCTGGTAGGGAAGTTGACTCTCCGTTAGTCCAATTTGGGGGTGGGTGGGGAGCTAATTAAGTGTCAACTCCAGTATGTGGGTTGATATATTCAAACAATCCTCAAATGTGTTGAAAATAAAATGATATATAGTCTATTGCTTGTAAATGTAAACAACCTGTATTTTTGACAGTATATGTCATACGGATCCATTGCTATTGATATTTTGGTGCAGTCAAGCAATTCTTAAATGCAGTTTGGTAGTGGCTGTTAAATGAGGGCTAGAGAATAACACAGTGAAGGTTCGTACTCACTTGAGCATATTTTGCATGTGTTTTTAAAGCCATTGATTGGTATGTGCACTTACGTCAAGAATAGGCATAAATCATACAATTATAAATACATTAGCCATGCTTAATTTCCTAAGATGTATTTAGAGCTATAATAAATATCCATGAGATGACAGCTACAATTCTGGATGCTCTGTTTTTTCTCCTGTCAATTTCTTAAAATAAAAATAAGTGGGTAATCAGGTTAGTTGAAATACAAAGACTGTTTCCCATCTAGTCAAGTGCGTTTAGGTGAAGCAATGCATTCTGAGATACCATCGACCCTTATTTTTGAAATAGGAAAGCTTGGCAAAGAAAATAAATGATCAGACCAAACTATAACCTGAATGTGAAGAACATTATTCATACATGCTAAGATATCTTAAGCCACCTCATTATAGTTAACATTTTGTGATGCTGAAAAATTATTGTTTGGGGGCATAATATACAAATGAAACAATGGAAGAATATGTGGTCAAAGCGGCTTGAATTTACATTAAGTTCCAGACTGAAGAAGAATTTTTGCAGTATGATGTATCAATGAAACCTGTACACACATACTTCTTAACATGGGCTTAGCAATGAACGATGGAGACTGCATCACTGACATCAAAATGAGAGTCACGCAAAGGTCGTGAAAGGAATGTAAAGGCTGATCTTCCATTAGTCATGCAAAAGCCCATCTCCAGTGGGAGATAATCTGAAGGGTTATTTCTCCAAGAAGCCTGGTGCCTCCTCCCTGCTAATTTAATCTGATCCAATTACTTGAGTATGTAAAACAGTACGCAGTGGGACACCTTTGCTTGCTATGGATCAGTATGAATAGTGATTTGGGTAACAGTGGCTTGGAACCAGAATATCTGAAGGACCATCTTCTCTATGGACTGTCCCATCAAACAGAAAAGATTGTTTGGGGGTGGTGAGAGGACCATTTCAGTGGCAGCCCCATGATTATTGACCAACTACCCCAAGGAAGTGTGCATGGCCCCCTCGCTTTTGATCTTTAGAAGGATGTTATTAACCAGCCCTGACTGGTGTTACTGAAGACTCCTCCTATGAAGAGCCAGCTGGTGGCTCTCACTTCTGTCCACCGCCAGTGGCAGAAGTGGTACAGGAAGAAGCAGCCTCATGGAGCCAAAATCAAACCCACAGCCAAGAAGCGAGAGCCATCAACTGGCTCTTCATAGGAGGAGTCTTCATAGGAGAAATCCATGCAGTGACCCCTCAATGCCCCAGCCCTGAGCCAACTTCAGAAAGCCAGATGCCGGTCTGTTCACCTCCCTTATCACCAGAGCCTCAGGAACTGTGTAGGAGGAAACCACGCGGGACCCTACAGGACAGGAGGCGAAGTGTGTGCATGGCAAGCCAGGCCCAGCATGGCCAGAGAAAATGAGTGTTCGCAGGGACAGGTCTGAATCAGCCAAAAGGTTCATGGCTTTATAGGCCCTCTGAGTGGCATTGGAAAGGGCATAGCTGCATGAAAGCAAGGTGTCCCATTGCTACTGACCTTCAGGCTCCTAATCTGAATCATCTGCTCTACCTTGACCTTAGCCTAAATCTCTGGACTTGTGCTTCTGGATTACCCTAGGATTGATCACTGTGAATATTTGGGCTCCTGGTGCTTGATCTTGACTGAACTTTGTCACTGAAAACCAGACTCTGTGTGTAGGTATCCAGGAAACATGACAGTAGCTGAAAGTTTTATTTAGAACTGCTTGATTGAGACAATATCGAACTGTGATTTTAAATTGTGGTTTTCTGCATTTTTATGTACTCTTATGTATTTCATTAATATTGCAGGCTGCCTTGAGTTCTGTAAGAACAAAATTGGTTAATAAATATTTTAAATAAGTTGTAACTGGGAGGAGATAGTTGGCTTTTAGATGAGATTGAAGCAGGTCACAATGCGAGGATTACAAAGGGGTAGCCATGTTTACCTGTTGTATCAAAATAAAATAAAAATCTCGCAAATAAGTCTTTAAGGTGCCACTCAATTTTTTGTTTTACACTGTAAGGATGCCTGGCTGCTTCTTTTGGCTACATTGATGTCAGTAAGTTGTTTTGAGGAGTGTAGCTCTCAGCTAGGACTGGATCCCAGGTCTGATGGCAAAGTTCCCATTCTGGCTCCCGCCCATTCTTTTTCTGACCAGTCTCCCTTTTGAGGAATCTTGTTCTAATCACAGTGTTCTTGCTTCCCTACGTCATCTTATGCCATTGCTTAGGAGTACTTTGTGTACATCCTCCAATGGAGTGCTGCTTCAGTGCAGTCACTACAGGGATGTGCATCTGTAAAATTATTGTTTCTATTTCCACATATTGGGAGTATTGTTATATTTCCAGAAAACTGTTTCAAAAATATCAGGGCAGCCCTTCACAACTTTTCCATGCAAGATCATAATTTTACAAGTGTTTCCCCTACCCCTGAAGAAAGCAACATGAGTAAAGGAATAGCGGAAGGAAAGAAACGAATGGCCTCCAGGTGATCCATGGTGCATTGGTCCTTTAAATGACCCTTATTTACAATGGAAAGACCTGGCTTTTGAAGTTCAGAGATCATATCTACTGTTTGTTGAAAAAAGTGACCCTTTAAACTTAAAAGGACCATCATTTTCTATGGTTGGGATGGCCAGGGGCCAGCATGGCTATGGGCTTCCCCTTCTCTCCCAAGCAGTAAGGGAAAAGGGAGAGGTGCCTTGGCCATTGAAAATAGTATCCCTTTGAAGTTTAAAAGGCCATTGTTTTCAACAGAAAGTAGATTCAGACACCAGGTCTAACTTCCATTGAGTCTGGATGCCAGATCTACTGCCTTTTATTTAGAGCAACCCCTGCAACTCTTTAAACCAGGGGTCCCCAAACTTTTTAAACAGGGGGCCAGTTCACGCATGGCCAGAGCCCAGCCGGGGGCCGGACCAAGTGCCGCTCGCGGTGGAGGGCGCCATCCATCCACCCTCCACCCGCCCCTGGCCGAGCCCCCCACCCCCGCAGTCCCCTTCCAATCCAGCCCTGAAGCTCCGCCGCCTTTCTCTCTCCCCCCTTTGCCGCATTGGTACGGTCCCCTCCGGCCGCTTGGAATGAGCAGCGAATCTCCCGCGCTTGAGGCTGTTTGTAAACCTGGGGGGGTCAGGGGGTGCCAAGCTCCAGGGGCCGCCTGAAGTTTGGTACCCTGACCCCCGGTTTACAAACAGCCTCAAAAGCAGGCGACTGGCTGCTCATTCAACGGCAGCCTGCAGTAAAAGGAAGGAAGAAGAACAGCTCTGCCACCTTTCTCTCTCCCCCCCTTGCTGCATTGGTACAGTCCCCTCCGACCGCTTGGAATGAGCAGCGAGTCGCCCGCGCTTGAGGCTGTTTGTAAACCTGGGGAAAAGGAGATAGAGAAGGGGGAGATCCACTTCTGCCCAGCGGGCTGGATAAATGTCTTCCGGGGGCCTGATTTGGGGACCCCTGCTTTAAACTTTAAAAGGTCAGTAGTTTCAATAGGGATAGGCCTGGTGCTATAGGTCTTCCCACTGACAATAGTGGCTCTTTAAACTTTAAAAGCATCAGCTGTGGCCATTGAAAGGCTTCATCACCTGATTCTGGATATTTGTGATATTTATAAGGGGAAAATATTGAAGTTGGGAAATATTGGGAAAGCCTTTCAAGGTATTTGTTGTTAACAGTCTGATCCAGGAAACATCATACATTGTATTGAGTAAGCAATATTTGATTGTGTACCCCTAGACACCATCATAATGAAATCATAACAGGAAATTGCATGTAGAACTATTTGGTTGTATATGTGGTCCACTCAGAATGCAGCTTAAGTTCTAAAAAACCTTTTAACTTCCTCTTTAGACAAAGCAAAATAAAAGTAGACTAAATCTGATTAACAGGAAGAAAGCTTGGTTTTAAATTAAGGTGTGTCGATTAAACGTTGGTTATTAGTTGAGAAATATTTATAGGTAAAATACCTTTCATCTGTTTTGTGTTGAAAAAATTCATATTGAAATTCTGTTACTCAGAAGCATATAGAACGGTTCTAAACATTTTTTTCTCAGCTAACCACCATTGTAAATCCTTTTAAATATCATGGTGAAACCTATCAACCTATATAGTTGGATTTCAGCACCTGCCTTAGTTTTGAAGACTGTCTCCAGATGTTTAATTAAAGTACAGACTCGTCTGCAAAGTGAAGTGAACCAAAAGTCAGCAGTGGTGCATATTCTTGGCCTGCTGAAAATTCCTGGCATCTCTAGTTAAAGGATCTCAGTTAAGGTAGCAGATGTCTGTCTGAGACACTTAATTTGCTTCCAGCTGTAGTAGGTGTTACTAAGCTCAATAGGCAAATGGTGTGCTTTCATATAAAGTGGCCTCATGTGTTCAAATAGCATTATAGAAGCATAGTGTATATAACATGTATTTTCATAGTCCTTTTTCTTTTTTTCTTTTGCATGCTCATTAAAGGGGTTGTGGTTAAAAGAAAAATTATACCAACCACCATTTATTTTCACCTTGGGTTTTAAAAATGCATCCAGCAGATTCACTACTGCATTAACATTTTCCCAAAAGAAAATTCAAATGCAGAAACTGCAATAAACACTAGACTTGTAGCCCATAGCAACTGCACAGCAAGCACAATATTGCACCAAGATTATTCACTCTGTGAACAAGAAAGCAGAATGGATACTAACATGATATGTTCATTGGAGGTTTTATGCATTATTGCAGAGGGAAAATAGTTAATTGTTAGAATTCCCTGTGTTGAAGTATTTCAGGTGCTAGTGATCTGAAAGATGTCTGTCCAACACACTGGAGAGTAACTGTCAATCCGTGTGGACAGTACTGGCTTTCATAGACCAGTGGTCTGACTCAGTATAATGATGCTTCATGTGATCATCATAAAAGCATATTTTCTAATTACTTTCTAATAATGACTTATGCCACTCACTTTATGCTGAGGGAGCTCATGGGAGGTGTTGCTGATTAAACCTTGAAAGTGATGCTGTTTCAGGATGGGGGATAATCCACCCCAAAACAGCATCACTTTCAGTGTTGTTTTAACTGGGGACCCGAGATTCTCCCTTTAAGATGGATTTAAAAGGAAAATCTGGGCTCCCTAATTTAAACACCATTGAAAGTGATGCTGTTTGGGGTGGATTTCAGCATCACAGCAGCCACCCATGGGGGGGGGGGGTTGCACCGGGCTCCATTTTCCCTAGCTACCCCTCTGCCTGGAGGGGAGGGAGAAGGGACTGCCGGCTACCAGCTGGGAGCCCAGCCGGTGCAGGGCGGGGCAAGCAGGGCAGGGGAGTCTGCCATCTCTGGCCTCGGAGAGCTGCTTTTACAAGCACTGAGGCCAGGGGCAGGGCTTGGGGAGTTGTGGCCACGCCTCCAGGGGTGGGTGGGGGCATGGCCTTGCCCCCCCCATAAAAAAATCTATACCTACGTCACTGGCTGGCCCCATCAGCACAGCGGGGACATGTCAGAGGCATTCCCAGGGATGGAAAAGACGTTAGTTCACTTCCACTCAGAATTTGCTGCCGGGAACACAGTACCTGGGTCCTTGGACTTCTGCTACTTGAAAGGAAGGGGGAAGTCCATTTAGGCCTATTGAGGGCTTTCTAGTGGGCAGATTTATTTTCATTTTAACTGTTTTCTTGCACCACTTGAAAGCCCTCTGGAGGCGGCAGGATGGTGTGGCTTGGCGCCATTCTTGGCTGCTTTGGGATTGGGCTGTCAGTTACCTGTTATATGCCACCTAAGGCATTATGAAAATAAACAGATAAAAAAAGCTATTAATAAATAAGTAGAATCTGTTGTAAGAGAGTTAAATTTTGTGGAAAAGCCCAGAATAAAGAAGTTTAAGCAGATCTAGAAATAGAATGAGGAGCACATGTTGTTGATCACAGAATGCAAATGAAAGGATGTTGCAAGATGATTCTGCAGTTTAAAATAGTTCAGTCGGAAAGGAACTCAGGTTCTTTGCTATGCGGTTTTTTACTGATAAAACCATTCAGCTGTGCTAGAGAGGGGACACACAATGCATTTATTGTCCTTCCTGCATTTATTGCTTCATGTTTTGCAATGCAGTAATAGCTGACATGTTACTGAAAGGATTCTGAAAGGTCAAGGAGATTTTATTAAATTGATTTTTCTTTAGGTTTGAGCACTACTGTTGTCGAATTTATACATCGTAAATTGGAAGTCCTTGATATCACAGTGCATGTACTTTTTCAGATTCTTCTCAATTCTCCAAGAGATAACTGTGTAATAGACATTCATTATGTTTACAGGCTAAATACAGAATGCTACATTGCATTTTTTTCACCTCTGTTGCATTTTGAGAAATTATTGGGCCACTGCTGAGTTTTAGGTCTAGTAAGTTTGTCCAGTTTAAATTTATGGAAATTTATGGAAACTTATGCATCTGGTTTTTTTTCCAAGACTGCTAGGGAGACTCTGTTAATTTATCATAATGCCAATTCTGTAGGTGGCTTGGTTGGCCTCCAGGAAGGTGTCTGATAGTTAATGAATTATATGTAGCTTTAAAGGTTATGTAGATCAAATAAATAAAAGTATCTGAATCGCTGTACTATATTTGCTAGAACATGCATAGGACCGGATTCAACCAGTTATCCCACAGGTGCAAAAAGGAGGATGTGGGTCTCCTTTGACTACTAAAAAGGCTATGCTTGGGATTATGGAACCTGGATAAAGAAAAGTACTGAAGTAAGAAGGGGAATTGAGTGAGACTGTATATATAAAAAAAGCTGTAAGGGTGTGAGATGACAAAAGAAAGAAGGTACTACTTTTCAAGCACCATTGCCTTAGTGAGCTTCCATTCAGCAAAACAATTCTGAGTAGTTAATGGTTCAGGCTGTCCCTCCCAGAGGAGGAAACACCTACCATCTGCCATGACATGTTTTTTCCCCCCAGCTTTTATTGATAAATTTTCTCACTTGGAATTCCAACTTGGAAGCTATGGCTATTACAAAGCTGATGCCTGTGGTGTCAGCTGCAGTAGCTTGTTTCATTTGTTTGGACCAGTTGTCTAATTATTCTTTGTGAGTGTTGACAGGGTACTTTGGACTATGAGAGCTACTTCTTGCTGCCTCAGTCCTTTTTCCTCCTGGCTGGTGAAGCAAGTTGTAAGAGCCTGAATAAGGTTTTTAACTGGGATTGTTAGTAGAACTGTCTATACTTTGGTTGTTTTGCACTCCTAAAAGATTGTTTGTCCTCAATTACAGCTGTTGCTACTTTCACTTTGCCAGTTGGGAGAGTGGGGTGTCTGTGTACTGAGTAAGGCAGTATGCATATTTTCCAGTTCTGATTCGTATAATGGGAAACCCAGGTTTGTTTGTTTGAGCATATCAAAACCTGAAAATATGCATGTTTCCCTATTCACAGATGCCAATTACACATATTTGAAGGACAGTGGATAGTGCCTTGGTATGTGAGGTAGGAGCATCAAAATGAAATAGCTGACCAGGTCTAGATAGTAGTCTTGGGAAGCCACAATAGTGTTTTCTCTCCATATGAGGCAGCTTGATACTGACATTTATTTGAATTGGTTCTTAAAATTCAGAAACGTTTTGGGGGTTGGTTTCATTATTATAATCTCTATATCTAGATAAAGGGACTACACTTCTTACATTCCCTGCCAGCATGGGAATTGGCCATGCTGGCAGGGGCTGATGGGAATTGTAGTCCATAACATCTGGAGTTCCAAAGGTTCGCCACCACTGGTATAGAATATGGGAATGCAGCAGGTTGACTGAAATGTCATCTGGATTGTCTGTAAAAGAAAAATGAGTGAATGAATCATGGTTCTTCATGACTAAAAAACTGGACTGGATGGTATTGTGGTCTTTTTTCAGTAAGGAAAAACTGCCATCTTCTTAATTAGGACAATCAATGCACTCTCATATAAGAGTTCTTGAGTGAGGTGATGCCAGTATTTGATTTCTTTACTACCACAATACCAGAATCCTAATATGAAAACAAAAGGATTAGATCCAGAATCCTGAAGTAGATAGATTTTTGCTGCCTTTTATTTCTCTCTGCAGCACCCACTGGACAATTATAGTGGAAATTGGAAATTGGCAAAAGGTCACTTGCTCTTTTAGAAAGTCTTGCATAAATAAAACAGGAGCTCTTGAAATGGCAAACTATTTTCTGTGATTCCCACATTCTTTCCAATTCAGCCTTCCATGCTATGTTGTATTCTGTTCCACTCCCCCAATCTTCAAGGTACCGGGATCTGGAGAAAGAAGTGAAGACAGCAAACATTCCTTCCATGAATTCCACACTCACCGTATTCTAGATAGAGTTCAAAGAGCTTTATAGTTGGAAAGTTTTCAGTGCATACTTTTAATATGGCTAAGACATTAAGGTGCTGACATTTCACTTGTTCTGGAGAAGTGCTAAGAGGTATCTGGTGCTTGCTGAAACATTAGAAGGCGGACGGTGAACCTCAGTTCCATACATCTTGTGTTAGAGAACTTGACTACGAGCTGGTTCATGTAATAAATGGCCGTGACATTCATTTTGTCTGGCTCTTAGATGGGCAGATGCTTTTCTTGCTTTTCACACCAACTAGATTTTTAAAAAGCGTGTGGAGGCATTATAGACATTGTGCCAGAGACAACAAGATAGGAATGTCTGTTGTTTGTCCTTCATTTGGTGTGGACATTGTTACCATCTGTTAGTAAGACACTTGCCTCATTTTTAAAGTTCTCCTATTCTAGCTCCAAAATTAATTTCTGTGTCATTTGTATAATCTTGTATACAATTTTGTGATTGTTTTGAAATTGAAACTTGCTCTGCATAACTTGGAAAGCTCCTGTCTCTGTAGTTTTAAAGTGTATGGAAAAGTACTTCATCCCTGTAGTCATTGTGCTTGGCCTTTTTTGTGCCTGTTCTAACTCTAGGTCACTACATAGCATCACCTTTTTGTCTCTCCTAGTATAATTTTTAGTATCTAAATCCCCTCTCCTTTGAAAGAGTGAATTTGTTAAGAGCCTGTTTAATGCATTGAGAGATGTGTTAGCAGTCAAAGATACTACCCAAATTAAATCACATTTCTTGATATATTTGAACATGTCAAAAGTGGTTTATACAGAGGAGTGCTGAATAAAATATGTTAGAATTTTAAAATGTTGCGATATAAGTTGGAAAAGTATTCTGACAATACTTGTGTTCATCTTCTTGGTAAGGAGTACTGCAGGTATTCCTCCCTCCCTCCCTCCCTCCCTCCTAAACTTATACATGCTTGATTTATAATGTAATTCTAAGCAGAGTTTCACTTTTCTAAGCATAAAGACCCCCTCCACAAGGCCTTAGAAGGCTGGCTGTTTAAGAGTGTACTGTTAGTGTTGTATTGGATTTTGATGGTGGGGTTTGTTTGGTAATAGAGGAGTTTAAAATTAGTCTGTTTGACGGATCATTACTCTTACCTGAATAAAAGATCAAAACAGTATTTCTTTTTCTTTTAGCTGTCTCTGTAATGAGATACAGTGCTTCATCATTTGGATTTGCGGTAAGTAACCTCGTGGCTGATATGTATGTTGCATGAAGCCTGAAATTACAGTTTTTGTCCCTTATTGCAAATGTTGTTGGTCATGAAGGCTGTCAATTCACAATTGATAAATTGAAAGAAGGAATGCAAAGTGAAGCTGTGCTGGAGGCTTCTTGTGTCAGAAGAATCATTCTCTATCAATAAAGGGCATGAGATAGATCTCAAGCACTTATTTTCCAGTATTGTCGGGTGTTTCTTAAATAGTTCAAAGTAATGCAAGATGTGACAATGGTTTTGCCATTGGTTTTGGTGACTTTTAAAATGGATTAGCTAAATTCGTGGGCAGATGGGTGGATTCTGCATGGGCCAAAAACAGCGGTGTGAAAACGGTAAAAACCCTTTAACACCGTTTTAAACCATTTTACACTGTTTTCACATCGCTGTTTTTGGCCCATGCAGAATCCATCTTCGTCTGTCAACAGTTTTTGGTCATACAAAACCTAACTTAAATTTCCCTGTGGAGAGTCAGAATGTTTTGCATAACAGAAAGCAACTGCTTTAGAATGCTTGATTTAATGGATCTTGTTCTTAAACAACAAGATGGTATATTTTAATGTAAGAATTGCTGAAGCTTGGGTAAAATTCTTGGGGTACATTCTAATTAGCAAAGCTGACAAGGTGATTCCCCCCTCCCTCCTCCAATGACACTATAAACACACAGATACTTAAAATAACACTTATTTCTGTCCATGTTTCAATAGCAATCAAATGTAAATACATACACTTAAAAAATGTAAATACACACACTTTTTAAAAACAGCAAATTAAATGCTGCAATAGGCAGGGGTCCCCAACTTTTTTGAGTTTGTGGGCACATTTGGGATTTTGACACCAGCAGAGAAGAGGAGCAGTGGAGGACAGCAGTGGGCCAGAAAGGGCTGAGGAGCTTGACAGAGGGCTTTTCTCAAAGCCACATCTTTTAAACAGTGTATTTTAAACAGGGGGTTTCTCTTTTTTTCTCCTTGTCCTAGGGCTGCTGATTGGTGGAAGCTGCTGAAGGGTGGGGCTTCTCACATTTGTAACTCTTTTCAGTTAGTGCTGAAGGGGTGGGGCTTCTCACATTTTTAAATCTTTTCAGTTAGTCTCTGGAACCAGCAGAGAAGAGGAGCAGTGGAGGACAGCAGTGGGCCAGAAAGGGCTGAGGAGCTTGACAGAGGGCTTTTCTCAAAGCCACATCTTTTAAACAGTGTATTTTAAACAGGGGGGTTTTCTCTTTTTTTTCTCCATGGCTCCTAGGGCACTTGCTGATTGGTGGGAAACCTGCTTGAAGGAATTGAGAGCTTCTCACATTTGTAAATCTTTTCAGTTAGTGCTGAAGGGAGGGGCTTCTCATTTTTAAAATGTCTTTCAGTTAGTCTCTGGAGCCAGCAGAGAAAGAGGAGCAGTGGAGGGACAGCTTGGGCAGAAGAAGGGCTGAGGAGCTTGACAGAGGCTTTTCTCAAAGCCACATCTTTTTAAACAGTGTATTTTTAAACAGGGGTTTCTCTCTTTTTTCTCCTTGTCCTAAAGGGCTGCTGATTGGTGGAAGCTGCTGAAGAGGAGTGGGAGCTTCTCACATTTGTAAATCCTTTTCAGGTTAGTGCTGAAGGGTGGGAGCTTCTCACATTTTACACAAATCTTTACTGGTTAGTCTCTGGGATCAGCAGAGAAGAGGAGCAGTGGAGGAGGGACAGCAGTGGGCCAGAAGGGCTGAGGAGCTTGACAGAGGGGCTTTTTTTCTCAAATCCACATCTTTTAAGCAATTGTACTTTAAACAGGGGGGGTTTCTCTTTTTTCTCGCTTGTCCCTGGGAGCTGCTGGAATTGGTGGAAGAGCACTACTGAAAGAGTGGGAGCTTCTCACATTTGTAAAATCTTTTCGAGTTAGTGCTGAAGGGGTGGGGCTTCTCACATTTTTAAATCTTTTCAGTTAGTCTCTGGGATCAGCAGAGAAGAGGAGCAGTGGAGGACAGCAGTGGGCCAGAAAGGGCTGAGGAGCTTGACAGAGGGCTTTTCTCAAATCCACATCTTTTAAACAGTGTACTTTATTTACTAAACAGGGGTTTCTCTTTTTTCCTGCTCCTTGTCCTAGGGCTGCTGATTGTGAGGTGGGGCTTCTACTGAAGGGTGGGGGCTTCTCACATTTGTAAAATCTTTTCAGTTAGTGCTGCTGAGAAGGGGTTGGTGGGGGGGCTTCTCACATTTTAAATCTTTTCAGTTAGTCTCTGGGAACCGTGAGAAGAATTGTTTTACTAAATAAAACATATATTTAAGGGATAGTAGAAGGTATAGAAACCTTGTAAGAGAGGAGGCACTAATTAAGAATTAGGTATTTGAATATCTAAACAAAATTAGATATGAAGACAGGAAGCCAGCAGGGGGATGGGGGGCTTTTCCAGTGTTTTTTGCACTGAGTGTAGCATGTATATGACTATCTGCCACTAGGCCAGAAGTCGGTGGGTGTGCCCTGCAGCTGCAATGAGTTCCTGTGGCACTCAAGGGAACATGTGCGTTCTCTTGAAGCCAAGGGTGGCCAGAGGCCTGGAGAAGCTGAGAGGAGGCAGAGAGGGCAACAAAGCGAGGCTTTGGCGAGGGGGGGACAGCCTAGCAGCCAGGAGTCCCACTCCCAAGGTGACATCTCTTCAGATGTCATGGAGGGAATGAAGTCTGGGTGTGAGGAGGGTGCCAGTCTGAGGTGCAGTGGAAAGATGCTCCCTTAGAGTGGGACCCCTTCCTTAGCTGAGTGGTCAGATATCCTCTACGCACTGAGGATACCCCTGAGGGGAGGTGGGAGGCTCCTTGTAGTGGGTGGGAGATTCGATCATTAGGAATATAGAGAGTTGGGTTTGTGACAGGCGTGATGACCGCATGGTGACTTGCCTGCCTGGTCGCGAAGGTTGCTTGGATATCACTGGCACCGTCTAGATAGGCTGTTAGACAGTGCTGGGGTGGAGTCAGCAGTTGTGGTCCCACATTGTGGTACCAATGACATTAGGGAAATGTAGCCGAAGGAGGGTTCTGGAATTTAGTGAGCTGCTAGGAAAAAGGTTAAAATCCAGGACCCCCAAGGATTTGGCATTCTCGAGAAATGCTACCTACTGTTCCACCCAGCGCTTGAGGGAGAGCTAGGCAGCGGAGATACAGGGTCTCAATGCGTGGATGAAGAGAGGTGGTGGAGGTGTTATGCAAGGCAGAGAGGTTTCAGCTTTGTCATGGGAACTTCTTAGGAGGGAGGACCTTTTGGGATAAGGCAGGCCTGTACACAAAGGAGGGACGGGCTTCATCTTAACCAAAGAGGAACCAGGCTGCCTGCGCTCAGCACGTTAAAAAGGTGGCAGAACAGCTTTTAGAAAAACTGATCCTTGGGAAGCAGGCAGGAGCTGAGGTGACTTGACCGGTTGGGAATACAGAGTCCATAGGGGATGCAGACACAGAGAGAGGTTTTTCTAAATCCAACCACATAGCCATATGGCGAGGAGCATAGCAATGTGATAAGTGATAGTGTCTACAAAAGACTTGAGGGTAAAGCACATAAATCCCAGGTTAAGGACAGAGACAGAGTATACAAGTGTCTCTATGCCTAATAGTAGAAGCATTAAGCCCGACACACACACAAAATGGGGGGAGCTGGAGTACAAGGAGTTTTGAAGGGAGGACATTTGTTGATATAGTGGGCATCACAGAGAACATGGTGGAATAAAAAGAGAGGAGAGGGAACCAGTGGGATGCTGTTATCCCAGGTTACAGAGGCTCTACAGGAAGGACTAGGACAGAGTATTGGCAGGGTGGGGGGTGGCCCTCCTACCATCCAAAGAGAGCATAAGTGTCACATAAAATAAAAAAAGAGCAATGCAGAGCTGATTCCCTCTACAGGAAGCACTGTATGGATATCAATACCAGGGAGTGAAGCAAAAGTTTAACATTAGGAATATATTATCGTCCCCTGACCAAAGTGCACAAGAGGGATTCTGAGATGGAAAAAAGAAATTAGAGAGGCCAACAAAAGCAGCAAAATGTATATGTGGTAATGGGCGATTTTAACTATCCATAAACTGGAGAAAAAATGCATGTTCAGGTCATAGTAAGGAGAGAACATTCCTGGATATGCTAATGATGACTGTGGCTTAGAGCAGATGGTTGTAGAACCAGGAGATTCTAGATCCTAATTCTATGTGGGACCCAGGACCTGGCCTGGTCATTGTTGTTGTTGAGCCGATGAACAGCTTACAATGCTATCGAATTCAGTATCTCTGCATAGAACAAGTGACAACTACTAATGTAGTTGCCTTCAGAGATTTCTCTCAAAAGATGAAAGGAAATGATGCTTGGGAAGCTGAAAGAAAGGGAAAATCAAAGAGAGTCAAAGCTGTAAAAAAGGTGCTTGGAGGTTATTTAAAACCTGAGTCTTAAAAGCTCAGCAGCTGGAATGTGTTCACTTGAGTTAGGAAAGGCTTATTGTGTAGTCCAAAAGCCACCATGGTTAGCAACAAAGAGGAGGTTGAGAAGGAGGTATTATTAGGAAAAAAAAAAGATGTCTTTTAAATGGAAGTCAACAACACTGATGAAGAATACCAGAAGGGAGGAGGAGGAACACAAATGTAGTGGCAAAAGAGAAGCAAGACAGCTGTAAAGGAGGCAAAAAAAGGATTATGAGGAACGCATGGCTGCGAACAGCATCAAGACTAATAAACAGTTCTTCAAGTACACATCAAAAGCAGGAAGCCAGCTAAGTGGTAGGTCCGTTAGGCGATGAAGGAACAAAAGGTGTGCTAAAAAAGGTGACAGGGAGATTGCAGAGAAGCTGAATGAATTCTTTGCATCTGTCTTCACCTGCAAGAGGGAGTGAGGAAAATTCCTGCACCTGAGCAGAAGAAGCTTCTTAGGAGATCCGAGCCTTGAGAAGTTAATGAGTGTGGTAGACAAAGGAAGAAGTTCTGGCAGCCATTGATAAACTACGTACTACCTGCAAATCCCCTGGCCCAGATTGCATTCATCCAAGAGTTCTTGAAGAGCTCAAGCATGGAAATTGCTGATGTTCTCACATTAATATGCAACTTATCCCTGAAATCAGGCTCCATCCCTGAAGACTGGAAGATGGCCAATGTAATGCCAATCTTTAAAAGAAGGGTCTAGGGGGGACCGAGGAAATTACAGGCCAGTCAGTTTGACCTCTGTTCCTGGTAAATTAGTAGAATCTATCATTAAAGATAAAATTATTATTAAACATGTAGAAAAGCAAGACCTGCTGTGAGGAAGAGTCAGCATGGCTTTTGTAAGAAACAAAGTCCTGTCTTGCTTACAAACTTACTAGAGTTCTTTGAGGGTGTAAACAGACATGTGGATAAGGGGGAACCAGTGGACATTGTCTACTTGGATTTCAAAAAGGCTTTTGACAAAGTTCCTCACCAGAGACTGTTGAGAAAACTCAGCAATGAAGGAATAAGAGGGGAAGTCCTCCTATGGATTAAAAACTGGTTGAGGAACAGGAAACAAAGGGTGGGTATAAATGGGAAGTTCTCACAATGGAGAGATGTCGGGAGTGGTGTCCCCCAAGGATCCGTTTTGGGACCAGTGCTCTTTGCTTATTCATAAATGACCTGGAAGTAGGGGTGGGTAGTGTGGTAGCCAAGTTTGCAGATGATACCAAATTATGTAGGGTGGTAAGAACCACAAAGGATTGCGAAGAGCTCCAAGCGGACCTTGATAAATTAGGTGAGTGGGCTAAGAAATGGCAAATGCAGTTCAATGTAGCGAAATGTAAAGTGATGCACGTAGGGGCAAAAAATCCAAGCTTCACATACACGCTACAGGGGTCAGTGCTATCAGTCACAGACCAGGAAAGGGATTTAGGCGTCTTAGTTGATAGTTCCATGGGAATCAACTCAATGCATGGCAGCGGTGAAAAAGGCAGCTCTATGCTGGGGATAGTTAGGGAAGGAATTGAGAATAAAACTGCAAAGATTGTCATGCCCTTATATAAAGCCGTGGTGCGACCGCACTTGGAGTACTGTGTTCAGTTCTGGTCGCCACATCTCAAAAAAGATATTGAAGAGATAGAAAAAGTGCAGAGAAGGTCAACAAGGATGATTGAGGGACTGGAGTACCTTCCTTATGATGAGAGGCTGCAGCGTTTGGGACTCTTTAGTTTGGAAAGGAGGCGTCTGAGGGGGGATATGATTGAAGTCTATAAAATTGTGCATGGGGTAGAAAATGTTGACAGAGAGAAATTTTTCTCTCTTTCTCACAATACTAGAACCAGGGGGCATTCATTGAAAATGCTGGGGGGAAAAGAATTAGGACTAATAAAAGGAAACACTTCTTCATGTGATTAGTGTTTGGAATATATGCTGCACCACGAAGGAGGTGGTGATGGCCCACTAACCTGGATAGCTTTAAAAAGGGCTTGGACAGATTTATGGAGGAGAAGTCAATCTACTTAATACCAATCTTGATCCTCCTTGATCTCAGATTACAGAAATGCCTTAGCAGACCAGGTGCTCAGGAGCAGCAGCAGCAGAAGGCCATTGCTTTCACATCCTGCATGTGAGCTCCCAAAGGCACCTGGTGGGCCACTGCGAGTAGCAGAATGCCGGACTAGATGGACTCTGGTCTGATCCAGCAGGCTAGTTCTTATGTTCTTATGTTCTTATGACACAGCATGGTGGGAGCAGCCACAAAATGGCTTCAGACACACAGTGATGATCCTTGTGCTGTAGTGACAGCTCCTGACTAACTTCAGGAATTTGCACAACTAATCACATTTCTACTTGGCATTCAAAATCCTTGCTGAGCAGAAGCCCCACTTGGTCTTGCCCACTTAAAAAAACCAGTTGGAGGGGACCAGGAAAGGTGTTGGCAGGCACTATGACACCCATAAGTACTATGTTGGGGACCCCTGATGAGAATTGTCCTAGAGTGTTGGTTGTTGTCACATCCCTGGGAACTCCAGCCCTGGGATGAGAAGGGTTGGAATATGGGAAATAATCTAAGAATGCCAACAGCACTGTAATGGGATAAAAGGAGGTCCCCTGGAGGATAGTTAGGGCATTGCAGGAGCAAATATGAGGAAGGACAATCTGATTTGGCAATAGATCTTGCCAAAGAGAAAAGATTTATTCAAGGGCAAATTTCTCTATGGGAGAAAAAACCTACTCTGGAGGAGGAATAGGGCTGCAGGAACTGGTCAAATCCAGGAGAAGGAGGATAAACAGGACCCAACTGAAGGAGGTAGGAAGAAAGTACTTTGTTGGGACCTGCTAGTAACTGGGGCAGAGAATAGCCAGTCTGGCCTGAGTTCTCTACTGTGGGTAGGTCACAGGATTTTCCTCGATGGAGAAAGCCTGGTTTGCCTAGCTAACTCTACCAGAAGATGGGATGGCCAGAGTTAGGAGCTACAAAGAACAGGTGAAGGACCTCAGCAGGGGAACCCAGCCTAAGAATCTGGGTAGAAGCAAGTGGAGGTAATCAGGGTCAAACAAGCCAGGCAGCAGGATGATTGTTAAACTTGGAACTGCTGATTAGAACTGCACTAACCAACTAAATGGATAATTTTGGCATCTCATGAGTGATGTCTCAACTTTGACCATGTGGATACAAAATGGTACACCCCAGGGAGTTGGGGTCCCTGGCTAGGGTGGTATCACAGGTCGTTTCCCCACTTACCATGACCACCCTTTGCTGCACGCTACTCTCAGCGTGTGTCATTTCTTGCGCGCTCCCGGGCTTCCCCACGACCCCGCGCTCTGCCCGGGGTCATCAAAAGGTGCTGTTTTGAGGAGCGCCAGGAATGACGTGCACTGAGGGGGCGCGAGAGCGGCATCGTTGGGGCAGCTGCGTTGTTGCTGCCCCTGTAGTGGGGAGTGCCGGGGGACCCCGCGCTACTTGGCGACAGTAGCGCGCAGCAGATGGTAAGTGGGAAAACGACCACAGTCATCTAGAGTGACAGAGACTTGGATCCAATAGAATGTTTCTGTGGATGGAAGGAACATGATCTCATTACCTTTCTTCCTTTACCAACCCTAAATTAAGAAGAGCTTAAGAAGAGCTAACCTCTCTTCCTTCTGCAGCCTTAAATGCCCACCCCCCCGGCTGCTTCTATGGAAAACATGTTGCATCAAAGCCAATATAGTCACAATATATTTTTCCATTGCAAGAGGTTCCAAGAAGAATAAATATTCAGTTGTATGTCAAAGTCTTTGACATGCAGTTATGAGTTTCTAAAAATCTAATAAACAATAAAATAAATTAGGTAGGAAATAAAGATTTCATTTTGGGCTGTTTTTTAAAATCAGATTTTGGGGCTTCCATCATGGCAAGCATAGATTTCACATGACAGTACTGGCAGTGAACAGAATTTTAGCCTTCAAAGAATCATTAGTTGTAACTCCCCCCTTTCCCTTTAACATTATCGCTTGGAACCCCTTTTCATTTCCCATTTATGGCCAAGATAAGATGAGGAAGTCGTTGTTTTGATGAGAGCTCTGACTTTTTAAACATTAAGTGCCCACTTTCTTTCTTTGAGACACCACCGGACTGGGCAGCCCAGTTCCCTCTTCAGCTGCCCCTCACTAGGGATGGCAGGCAGTGCGTGGCAACTTGTGGAAAGGGAAGTGTTCTGGGATAAACATTAAAAAGAAAAATAAGGCTTCATCTACTTACAGGAAACTCTTACCACAGAGATTCTAGAGATTCCTAGAGCTGCAGGTGTTAGGAGCTTGTGGCTCCAAACTTCTAAAATGCTTCTAAACTGACAATATATTTTATATGGTTATCTTACCTGAGTTAAGTTACATAGTTCAGCAGGAATCAGTGCCTAGAGCCTTACCATTTTTCAGTTGGTCAAGCTAGCTTGGTCACTTCCTCTGTTGTAACAGGATTCTACTGAGGAGCTATAGAAAGTGCATCCAAGATTTGGGCTGTATCATCTTCATAGTGACCATTACTTTCAGAGAACAGGGCTTTAAAGTGTCTCTCCCAGACATCTACAGGGATGGTACAGCTGGGAATACTAGTACCATGATTTAAATTGCTGTTTACTAAATGCCAGAGTCATTATTAAACAGGCATTCAGTATCGATAGCCACATATCAAATGCAGGTTGTTTCTTTTCTGGATCAATAATGCTTTATAATCGTTTTGTTGGGGGTTTTTTTGCTGGCAATAAGATATGGGAGGGACCTGAGTTTCTGAAGTCTTGATGCAGGACCCATAAGGCCTTTTTTGGGTAGCATTCTCCGTCTAACCAAGGTGCATCCTTTGAGTGAACAAGGAAAGGTGATGCCTCGAGGCATGATTGTTTCAGTTAAACCAGGTTGGATTAAATTAACAATTCAAAGGCTTTAATTGAAGCACAGGGATCACTGTTAGAGACAATTTGTGATGTTAGGTTGGAAGCCTGAACAGAATTTAAATTCAGGATAAATGCTTTGCCCACCTCAGCAGACCATCTTTGTCCTTGATTATAGGGCAGTGTGTTTAGATGATTTAAAGATTATCTAAAACTTGTCCCCAGGATGTCGATTGTGAGAACCAGTGATAGGTGATCATTCTCTATTCTAGAATCAATATAAAAAGAACTAACCCTCATGAAGGTACATCTTGAGACCAAGGCATAATCAACTGTACTAGCCCTGCAAGCATTTACAAGAGAATTCCCCTAGCTTATTGCACTATGCCATTTAAGATTAATAGATCTAAACTAAGTTGGAATTGGGTCAAACAGTACCCCGCATAGTTCGATACCTGGTCTTTAGAATTTCTCAATGGAAAATATCTGTCCACCTTTAATTCCGTTAGCAATGGAAATTTATTGTCCAATTCAAGGTCATTTGGGCCAAGTCTAACATTTAGATTCCCCATAATGAGAAAATGATAGTTGTTATATTTGATAAGCAGTTCATGAATAAAACATTCAAATTTCCCCCAATATCATCGTTGGCTGTTGGATTTTAAAGGAGATAAATGAAAAGATCACAGTAAAATGTTGTCAGTTTGACTCTATAAAGATGCCCAAAGCCAACATATTTAGCTGTGGTGGAAACATGTGTTTTCAGAGATGAACAAATTACGATGGCAACCTCTTGGGCAGCCCTTGTTTTTGGAACGAACAGCATTGAACACATAAATAATAGCTCCTTCTTGCAAGTCAATGTTCTCAGGCAAGTCAATGTTCTCAGAGGCCCAGGCTTCCTGAAATAATGTAATATCAAACTTTTTAAAGTAATGCAAGAAGGAGCTATTTGCTCTTTTGTTAGCCCAACCAGCCATGTTCCATGAAAGAATTTTTAATGAAACACATGTTGAGGTGAGCTAGAATCATTTCATCAAGCTAATCATGGCTAATGCACCATCTGAATCTTAGTAGGCGCACCCATTGTTGTTATTAGTGTGCAACCACTAATTTTTGCAACAACAATAGTAATTATTATTGGTGTGCAACCACTAACCACTAGTGTGGCTTAAGAGCTGTCAGGTGGCTGAATTCTTCCACTTCCACAAGACAGATTATGTTTCCTCACTGTGTCAACATCAGGATTTGCCTTGCTTGGAGATGACAGTAAGTTGAAGGAGATGCTTGTTATTGTTGAGCGGATACTGTTTTATGCTGTATGAGGTTGTTTTAGGGGTCAATTGCTCTCAATAATAAATCTTATCTTCCTTACAGGAAGCTCTTACCATAATAATTCTAATGATTCCTGGAGCTACCATTTGTCACTTCTGGGTAGCTCTTAGAATTGCCAGGAACTCTATGGTAAGAACTTCCTGTAAGTAGCTGCTGAAGCCTTGTTTTTCTTTTAATTTTGTCCCTTTCTTTGCTACCAGCAATGGTGGATCCCCACCAGCAACCCTATTCCTCACACAGATACGAAGCCAAGCTATTGGGATAGGGAATTAAGTACTTCTTTCTCTTTCATGCTGCTATCATATACTAAATATATGGGCCAAAGCCTGACTGATTTGTTTGTGCATATGCTTCTTTCCATCAGCAGGGCTGAAACATAAGGGAGTTAACTTTTATTTAAAATATTTAACTGGATGCAATGTTTTTCAGTACTTGAACTCCTGATCTCTGACACTTCTCATCCTTCCAGTCCTCTCAATAACAAACTATCTTTTTTTTCTAACCAGCTTCCAACTCATTCCATAGTCACAATATATTTTTCCATTGCAAGAGGTTCCAAGAAGAATAAATATTCAGTTGTATATCAAAGTCTTTGACATCCAGTTATGAGTTTCTAAAAATCTAATAAACAATAAAATAAATTGGGTAGGAAATAAAAATTTCATTTTGGGCTGTTTTTTAAAATCAGATTTTGGGGCTTCCATCATGGCAAGCATAGATTTCACATGACAATACTGGCAGTGAACAGAATTTTAGCCATTTCCTTCAAAGAATCATTAGTTGTAACTCCCCCCTTTCCCTTTAACATTATCGCTTGGAACCCCTTTTCATTTCCCATTTATGGCACTTCTCATCCTTCCAGTCCTCTCAATAACAAACTATCTTTTTTTCTAACCAGCTTCCAACTCATTCCATCACTCCCAGACTCAACCTGGGGAAGGCAGAACGAGAGCAGTCTGTCACATTGGCAAACAAAATTTGTACTCTAAACATCCAATATCTGAAAAATTCTCTTGACTTGGAAAATCTTTCCTCCACTGGTCATCAGGACATTAAGGCTACATTGTACAAAGGAGAAAACAAAGGAATTGTAGCTTGTTGCTCGTTTTGTTTTTATATCCTGCAGTAAACTTGAAAGGGAGGCAATCTCTTGACTTTTTTAAACAGAAGAATAGACACCTATGACAAAAAAAGAGTGGGATAGAATAGGCAAAAATATTTCAGCTGGATCTCTGGTATGGCTGCAGTGTATCAAAACCTCACAGAAGAAAAAAGGATAGCATTACATTGAGGTCACTGGGCTTAAATGGGTGTAATTCTGTTGAGGATTTCATTTTTAGGGACTTCCAATTTCATGTGAACCAGAGTTTGCTATTACTTCTGAGCCAGTAAACTGTGGCCTGTAAGTCACTTCCAATCCAGGTATCAAACTGTTTAGGAAGGGAAGTGCAAACCATAGTTCAAACATAACAGCAAAACTTGCTTGTGGTAAATTAGAAGTCATTAATCACCATAAGAGTGAGGAAAAGGGAAGGCAAAATAAGGGAGTGTATGAGTGCAGAGTTTATTCACATAATATTAAACCATCATTAGGTATAGTATCTGAATCACTCCAACAGAGTCTGTGGTCCTCTGCTAGAAAGAGAGAGAAAAAAACCCCATCAATGTTTCAATGAATTCTCCCCCCTGCTTTTATTTAAATGAACTATACAGGGCTTCTGTGTTGTACACATAGCATAATAATATTGCTTTAAATGAAATTTGCTTTAATAACTGTCCCCAAACCACATGCTTATGTATCTTTTACAGTTCGATGCCACTTTGGATGTTTTGTCATCAGTGATAGTTCTGTGGCGCTACAGTAATGCTGCTGCCGTACATTCAGCACAAAGAGAATACTTGTGAGTACTTGTGGCTTCTTCTAGCTCTTAGGAAATTTGTGAGAAGATGGATTAAGAACATGAAGCCTGTTCAGTGTCAAATATCTTTCTTCTGTGTTCTTCCATTTATTTTATTGCACACATATTGTGGAAAACACAAATCTCACACAAAGACACAAAAGTGATTGATAAAATCTTGGATAAGTTGACAACGTTTTTACATGTTTATGGTTACCCTTGCTGAAATTCTAAGTTTTCAATGATACTTTGCTATTCCACAGGGATATCTTAAAAGCACTTTTTCTAAATCCTGGTCGTATCCTATTTATAGTCAAAAGAGTGTTTCTTTTCTGTCCACGGTTTCTTTTCTGTCTTTCATCAGCAGTTGGCTGAATGTGCTTTACTGCAGACTGCAGACAAAAATACAGTGTGAACATTTGCTCTGTGTATGCACATGAGAAGAAGAAATATGTACAAATTCCTGTGTGAGAAAGTAATTTTCATACTGATTAGTGCATGATAAATCTATAGCAGAGGTTGGTATGACAGATCCTATGACAGAGGTTGGTATAAATGACTCAGACAACCAATATGTTTTCTAGTTCAAATGTTTCAGTATATGATTTGATTGTTTGAGTTTAATTTGGTTGTCTTTTGAAGGTTTTTGTGAACTTAGTAGCAGTGGATAAGAAGAGATGGACCCACTCAGAGCTGGGTGAATAATTGGTCAACATTTTATTAACCATAGATTTTATTAACCATTTGATTAACCATATTAATATAGGGGAAGAGGAGAATGGGAAGAATATCAGCTCTCCCCACCCCAGTGCCAAATGTGCAAACCTGACAAATTCCTTCCTGGCTCTGAAACCAGTGACAAATTTCAGATTGCCAACTACCAGGTGACGGCTGGTGATCTCCTGGGATTACAACTGATCTTCAGGCAACAGAAATCAGTTCACCTGGAGAAAACCATTGCTTTGGAAGGCTAACTCTATGGGATTATTGTACCCCACTGAAGTTCCTCCCCTCCACAAATGCTGCCATCCTCAGGTTTGCCCCCCCCCCCCAAGTCTTCAGGTATTTCCCAGCCTGGAGCTGGCAACCCTAGACAAATGACAGACCATAAAAACAAATTAAAAGTTTATCACATTGAGTGGGAGTTGGGATGCCAATCTCTAGGTACGTCTTGGAGTTGTCCCCTGGAGAAAATGGCTGCTATGGTGGATGGGCTCTATGGCATCTTGCACCTCTATGGTCTTGCACCTACTCAAAGCCCTCCCTGCACAGACTAGATCCCTAAACCTCCAAGTATTTCCAAAGTGGGAGGGCAGGAAGTCTTGATGACTGAACAGGAGATATAGGTTGATTTTTGGATTAGAAATGATTTCTTTTTAAAACAGTACTTGATACGTTTGGCACTTCTAAGGTGAGTGGTCAGTAATTCATAATTCCTCTGTGTCTGCCTTCAGATATCATGATAAGTCAAATTGTGGTTTTATTGAACTCTGGATTAGTGTTAGTATGAATATAGACTGCCCAGGAAACTAGTCCACAGGTGAGTGCTTAACTGGAATTCTAAACTACAAGTACTAAACTACATTTTCTTTGTGACTTGTGCTAACTGTGTTTGTGGTGATGTCTGAGTGAAGACATCCCACTGGTTCTGGTGGGTTTTCCGGGCTGTGTGGCCGAGGTCTGGTGGATCTTGTTCCTAACGTTTTGCCTGCATCTGTGGCTGGCATCTTCAGAGGTGTATCACAGAGGGAAGTCTGTTACACACTGTGTAACAAAATTGAACCTTATGGCTGGAGTTGCATTCCTTAGGACACTCCCTCCATCTTCCTGACTATTCTGTGTGCCCCACGGAACACTAGCGATAACTCACAAACAGTGACAGTGCTTCAGGGATGTTAGTCTTTTATGAGGTGAAATTTTAACAGTGGGGCAAAAGTTCTCATAACTATTCTCTGAGGTATGGTGTACAGGGTACATTTATCTATTCCAATTAAGTTCATCCTTCAGGCCTACTCTGAATGCAACCCATAAGATTCTGTTAGAGTCCTTTAAGATCACAGAAACCAACAAGATTTTGGGGGTATAAGCTGTCAAGAGTCAAAGCTCCTTTCATCAGTTATGAGTTGGGATGGAGGTTTCTGAGTTCTGATATTCCAATTAGAAGGTGGGAAGGGTATTGCAAAGTAGCAACTAAGGATACAGAAGTCAGTGGGCTTAGTAATTAGAGTAGAGAGAAAATGCTTGGAGACAGAAAATTAGCATCTGTAGTGGGATATGTCCTAGGTCCCTAATCAGCCTTGGCAGGTACATTGTTCTGAATGAACTCAAGAAGAAGAAGAGTTGGCTTTTTATGCCCCAATTTTCTCTACCTTTAAAGAGTTTCAAATCAGCTTACAACCACTTTCTCTCCCCACAACAGGTACCTTGTGAAGTAGGTGAGGCTAAGAGAATTCTGAGAGAACTGTGACAAGCCAAGTTAATATAGCAGGTTTCATGTGTAGGAGTGAGAAAACAAGCCCAGTTTACCAGGTTATATTCCTCTGCTCATGTGGAGGAGTGAGGAGTCAAACACGGTTCTCTAGATTAGAGTCTGCCACTCTTAGTCACTATACCACATTGGTTTTACAGTTCCACATTGTAATCTCCTGCAAATCTTCTGTGTTTGAGGATTGCCGCTTTAGGTCAGCAGTGGAATGACCTAAAAGATTGAAATGTTTCCCCGCTGTTTTTGTGGAATCTGACAAAGGGAACTTTGACTCTCCAAAGCTTATACTGAAAAAGTCTTGTTGGTCTCTAAAGTGCTACTGAAGTTGACTCTAAAATTGACCATATCCTTTTACAGCTTCCACTTGTCTATGTCAGTTTCCTTACCATGTTCTTGCAAGTTGGCAGCAAAGTTTAAGAATCTCAGATGAGAATCAAATAGGCAAGGAGCAAACTCAAAATTACACTGAGGTGATGCTCTAGTTCTTGCTCCCAAACTCCAAGGTTCCTTTTGCATAGCATGGAGGAATCCCCAAACTCTAAGGAGCATGTTCTATAGGTTGACCTCATTCCAATTCTAATGCTTTCAAGTTGCACCTGAAGTGATGTGATTATCCTGTGATGATGATTGTGGTCTTCACCATGGTAAATACTTACTGGCTGCCAGGCTGGGCCTTCCAATCCTTGGGCAATGAACAGTTTGAGTTTTTAAAAACATTGTGATGTGGTTTTAATTGGTGGTGGTTGTGGCTGGTAGCAGCAGTCTCAAATGACATCTTCAGCTGATGTGCCACTGATCGTTGGTGATAGGATTTTTAAAACTACTAAAAATAGTGTCATGTCCTAAATAACCTATGCTAGCCCGATATTGTCAGGTCTTGGAGGCTAAATAGGATTGGCCCTGGTAAGTATTTGGATGAGGAAGACTGTAGTTGCTATGGAGTGCCAGGTGATGGCAAACCACCTGTGAACATTTTTTGCCTAGAAAACCCTATAGCCATGGTGGCGAACCTTTGGCACTCCAGATGTTATGGAGTACAATTCCCATCAGCCCCTGCCAACATGGCCAATTGTAGGGGCTGATGGGAATTGTAGTCCATAACATCTGGAGTGCCAAAGGTTCGCCACCATTGCCCTATAGGGTCATCACAAATTGACTATGACTTGACCAGTAGGAGCAGGTGTTAGAAGAACAAAATATGTGGTTTTATTTAACATTCTAACACTGCCAGCATGGCTGGTGGGAATTGTAGTTCATGAACATCTGGAGTGCCATAGGTTCACCACCACTAGCTCTTATGTTAAAAGAAGAAACCAAGGTCTATTTTCACAATTTTGAAAACTGAGCTCTAAGCTAATAGTCTGCTAACTGAGCCTACCAGCTTGTTATTTGACTGATATTGACGATCTTGTTTTATTCAGCATAGTGTCATCACAGTTCAGTGAATATTCTAATTAACTTTGCAGAAGGCTGCTAAAATTAGTTGCAACCATATGCAAAAGCCATCTTGTTAAATACAATGTATGAGAAGAGGAAAAGGAAGTGATTTTATTTATTTATTTATCCATCCATTTATCCACCTACTGGCACGTTTAAGTGAAAACATTCATACAGATTGTCTCATCACTAATTTTTTTTAATCCTTAAATCTGTTGACACAGCTCTACTGCTCTTGGAGCAGATTGAGTGGAGAGTAATAATTACCAAGGGCTTAATTATATACCCAGTTAGACATATTGTCACTACATCTCATTTGCTGGAGACTTGATGGGATGGTAATTAGGCAAGGAAAAACCCAACCATATATATTTTACAGCAGCTAAATTATATAAACCAAATCTTCTTTTCTAGCTAAACTAGAGAAATGTAGTTTAGCACAGCATTAGTAACAGGAAACATTACTGTATATGCTTACATGACCAGCAGACTTACTGTGGCAGGCCCTTTCACTCTCCTAACTATTTGTGACAGACTCAGGCAGACTCTTAATTATACTAGGCAGGGTTTTCCCATCTTTTCTATGGCTGAGCTGTTTTGATGGTAGCATATGAAGTGTTTAAAAATTATCTGCTCCGCCTTAAGAACTCCAAAGAACTCCAAATTATCTGCTTGCTCTTAAGAACTCTAAAGAGGTGAAGGGAGTCCTTTTCCACTTTGGCAAATCCCCATTTCAAGACACTAGAGAATGAGGCAAGTACAACAAACAGAAGTAATATTTATTGAACAAACTTGGGAAATATTTCAACTGGTTGAAAATCAGTCAAAAGATCACTATGCACAAACCTCAGTGTTTGGCTAGGCACACTTAACTTCAGTTGCTTAGATATTATGAGAGGTTCTTCATTTTAAGATGCATCAGTTAGATGTTACTGGCTTTGGGTTCTAACAGGCTGGTATCCTTTCATACAGTACACATACAACCTTGCTACCCACTTCACACAAATTTCCCTCCTGTGGTAACTTTAGCAGAACACTTAAACACCAGACTGGGAATCCACCTATGTACTAACAGGATTAGAAATGCTTCTTCACCCAAGAGATATACTCCCTTCCCTTTTATTTATGGTCACCTGTGAAAAGTCTTACTACTATTCCACCTTCAGCTTTGACCACTAAATAAAACTCTGAATTCTGTCTGTGTATTTTGTATTTTCCACTCACACTGAACTCAGTATGTTTCAAGTCAGATCCACTCCATGACTGAAATTCCCTCAGAGTAGATATTTAACACACACAGTTAAGTTACTTGATGTTAACTCAGAGGAATTCAAAATTCTAAAGCTTACAGAAATTTCCTTCTCAGAGAGATATCTCCTACCTCTCTGAGTCAATTGGTTGCTCCACCAATCAGAGCACTTTCCCATTCCTGGCAAGTTTTCCCCCACTCAGACCAAGGCCTGTCAAGCCCAGCAGTGTTTTAATACAGTGGACAACTAGCCCACAAGCAGGAGACAACTGTAGCAGCATTATTCTGCCTGTATTCTACAGCACCTATTATAACAGACATGATCCTCTGATACTGAAAAATATCCAATTTGACTAGTAGCTATGGATAGCCTTATCCTCTGTTAACATGTCAATTCCCCTCTTGAGGCCTTCCACATTGGCAGTCATCATCACTTCCTGGGGCAGGGGGTTCTGCAGTTTAACTATGTATTTTGTGAATAAATACTTTATGTAGTCTGTTTTGAATCTCTCAGCTTTCGTCTACAGCAGATGAAGCTAAGGGCTTTGAGTGATTCAGGCAACTTGATAAACTGTCAATGTTATATAATTCCATTACTTTGTTCTGCATGGGGCACTCTGACATCCCAGCATGGTTAAGGGGTAGGGAAGTCCTCTGAAAGGAACTAGGATTAGCTACCCCTCCTAATTTGATGTCATCTGCAAATCTGATTAACATGCCCTCCATTCCATCATCCAAGTCATTGATAAAAATAATAAATAGCACTTGTCTAGCCCACATTCCACTAGCTTCATTGCAAAGATACCGCGGGGCACCTTGTTGAAGGCCTTACTGGAATCAAGGTATGCTATGTCCACAGCATTCCCTTCATTTACCAAGCCTGTCACTCTAGCGAAACGAGAGATAGGATTAGTCTGGCACAGGGGTCGGCAACCTTTAACACCCAAAGAGCCATGGGGAGTGGCCCTGCCTCCCCAAGTCCCGCCCCCCCCCCAGCCTTCCCCAAGCCCCGCCTTCAGCCTGCAAGCCAGCCATGCAAACTGACCGACAGAGTGAGTTGCAGGGCGGCTGCACTTACGGAGGATGCCCCCAGCCGGGCAGGTGACAGCAGGCGCCAGATGAGGGAAGGAGGGGAAAGGACGCCGAAGGAAGGACGCCGAAGGAAGGAAGGAAGGAAGGAAGAAAGGAAGAAGGGGGGAAGGAAGGAAGGAAGGAAGGAAGGGAAGGAAGGAAGGAAGGAAGGAAGGAAGGAAGGAAGGAAGGAAGGACGGACGGACGGACGGACGGACGGACGGATGGGCCGAGGGCGGGGAGCAAGGAAGGAGGCACGCTCGCCGCGTCCCAAGTGCGACTTGCCGTTGTTGGTGTCACCGCTGCCATCTGTCCTGCCCAAGCGGGCAGGATAGACCCAGCTGGCAACTCCGCTGGCAGCAAGCCTACACTTGGAACCGCCCGGCGATATCCCTCCCTCCCTCCCTCCCTCCCTCCCTCCCTTCCTTCCTCCCTTCCTTCCTTCCTTCCTTCCTTCCTTCCTTCCTTCCTTCCTTCCTTCCTTCCTTCCTTCCTTCCTTCCTTCCTTCCTTCCTTCCTTCCTTCCTTCCTTCCTTCCTTCCTTCCTTCCTTCCTGTGGCGTCCTTTCCCCTCCTTCCCAGATGCCAGATGAGGGAGCCGCAGTACAATGATGAATAAGCCGCATGTGGCTCCGGAGCCGCTGATTGCTGACCCCTGGTCTGACATGACTTGTTTCTGAGAAACCCATGTTGACTTTTAGTGATCATAATATTCCCTTCTAAGTGCCTACAGACTGTCTGTTTAACGATCTACTCTAGATTCTTTCCAGGTACTAATGTCAGGCTAACTGGGCAGTATTTATTTGGATCCTCTACCCCCCCTTTTTAAGATAGGATGACATTAGCCCTCCTCCACTCTGCTGGAACTTCACTTGTTCTCCAGGAGTTCGTAGAGATGATAGCAAGTGGTTTTGAGATTACTTCTTTCAGTTTTTTTAATACCCTGGGATAGAGTTCATCAAGCCCTCAAGATTTGAATTCATTTAAAATAGCCAGGTATTCCTGTATTACCGCTTTATGTATTCTGTTATGCATTTTCCCTACTGTATCTTCTGTTCCATTTTCCCCTGGGTTGAACACTGTTTTTCTTTTGGAAAAAGATTGAGGCAAAGAAGGTGTTGAGTAGTTCTGCCTTTTTTCCATTCCCATTGGCATTTTGCCATCTTCTCCATGCAGTGATCCTATCATATCCTTTTTTCCCCCTTTTGCTATGGACATAACCAAAAAAGCCTTTTTATTGTTTTTAACCACTCTGGCAAGCCTCAGCTCATTCTGAGCTTTAGCTTTTCTGACTTTCTCACTACAAATTCTGGCTATTTGTTTGAATTCCTGTTTAATGATTGCCCAGTTCTTCCATTTCTTGTACATGTCCCTTTTAAATCTCAGTTCAGTTGAAAGTTCTTTAGACATCCATCCTGGCTTCCCTTAGATACCGTCTAGATACCTTCTGTGGATGCAAAATCAAACAATATGGAAATTTGCTTTATCTGAATCACAGAACCATTGGTGAAGTAACTGGTTGCCTACTTGTGATATTAAGAGCTACTAGGTGCAGTAATCAGGCAAATTATAGGGTTCTGTAAGCAGAAAACACTTTCTTTACTGCATATGCACTGCTAAGAGGTTTTATCATCTATGTTGGAAAAACGATGCTGCTAATTTGTCATGATCTGCAGCTAGTGAATAGACTGTTGTTGTTTACCATTTCAGTCTGTATTTTAGATTAAAAGATACCTAAAAACATGTAGGATGGCATCATTTTACAATAATGTTCACAAAATTCATATATTTAAGCACATAGAACATACTGTAACTGCCAGCATGGTTAAGAGCGGTGGACTCTGAAGCTGAAGAACTGGGTTCAATTCCACTCTTCCATGTAAAACCTGCTGGATGACTTTGGGTCGGACACAGTTCTCTCAGAACTCTCTTAGCCCACTTGGAGGCAGGCAGTAGCAAACTACCTCTGAACATCTCTTGCCTTGAAAACATTACATAAGTCGAAGGATTTCACGGCCGGATTCAACTGGTTCTGGTTTTCCGGACTGTGATTTACCAGACCACGGACACATATCCTGGAAAAACCACCAGAACCAATTACGTAAGTCAGCTGTGACTTGCCGGCAAAACACACACAAACAAGTAATTGTTCTATTTCTGGTTAAATTTCAATGGTTACTCTGAAACATTGGTCACATTGGTTTGAAACATTGGTCACAAAATTAAAGCAGAGATTCAAATATTAACATTATTAATAAACTACGAGTTAAAGCTTTCTTTTATATTTCATTACATGCAGTTTTGAATGATTTTCTTACTTGTCAATGGACCTTTTTTGCTGATTAGTTTTGGAGCAGTTTAATATACAGTAAGACATTCTAGCTGCAGTGCAGAGAGAAATCAGCACTCCGAAAAGAGAGATGTGCCTTAGCCATTATGATATTCTGCCATAGGTAAGACAGACACTCATGAATATTGCATGACTGCAGAATTTCACAACCAGTATATTAAAAAAGATGCTGTCCTGGCTAAGTGTGATGAGTGAATGCTGAATCATCTGAGAGGAAATAGCTCATATCTCTCCTTCATTAAGATTTTATCCTATCTGAGGTAAATAGATTTGCTAAATATATACTGATACACATTGTCTGTGGAAGCTGTCCCTTTTATAACTCTCAGACCTGAATTTTCCATCTTATCTTTTATTTTTCAAGAATTAGGCTTTTCATTGTTGATACATCAAACAGTCCAAATTCTCAGCTTGAATTTCTGATGGATTTGGGGAGGTATCTGGAGTTCTAATTTTTTTAATGCCCATGTTCAACTGAAGTTGATTTAGCATAGTAAAATTTAACACAGTGCATAATGTGTGGAGACCTGTTCTCTGCCATCACTGTCAACCAGGAAGGCAGTCTAATACATCTGTACTCTTGTCCTTTCTCCCCCTCCTGCTACCATTATCCATTCTGCTGGATAAGAAAGGGCTACAAAACAAAACAAAACACAACAACCAACCCTCAGGTCTGCAGGGTGTTTGTTTATATAAACTACTTATACCCCGCACTTTCTATGTAAAACATATACAAGGTGACTTAGCAGCATTTTCATTGAAAAAGTAAAACCTAAGAAACCAGCTGAGTAAAACCAATTGAAGCAGGATCAGCATAAAAGAACATTTGATACATACCATCATAAAGCAGATATGAAGCAGAACCAACATACAACATATAAAAAGGCTAAAATAAAACTATCATAAAAACCATCAACGGTCAGTAGGAACTAAGGGATAAAAGGCCTTTGCTACAACCTCCATGGTGATTTTGGCGGAATTATCAAAAGATGCCTGGAACATCAAAGCTTATGCTTGAAATCATATATATTAATTGGCATATATATACCTCTTTGCATAGAGAGTTCCAGATCCTGGTGCAAAAGGTTCTGGACCCTTACTTTTTGCAGTGGGACAATACAAAAATAAATTATCTGAAGATTAACCAGTAGACTAGAATGGGAAAAGATAGACATTCAGGTACCCTAGACCCAGACTATATAGATTTAATAAGTGATGCGAGTCAAATAATTTAACAACCGGTTCCAGGTGGTGTAGTTAACCCCGCAGGGTAAATTACCACAGCTAAGGAATAGGCGAGGGAGGCGGAGGAGGAGGAGGAGGTTTCTCATCAGCGTCAGCAACAGGAAGCGCGGGATTTAAGTGATCCTGACAACTCTCCCCTGTGCTGGTCTCTCGCACCTTTTATTAGGGTTTCTTTGTGGGCCTGTAAAGGAGGTCGGTAGGGAGATGAGCGGGAGAACCGGAGGAGACCTGGAGATCATCATGTGATGCATGATCTCACCTGGCTGCACTACGATGCGGAGAGAACGCATCAGCGTCACAAGTCTAATCACCTAGAGACGCAGGGCCCACATTGTCCCTTTGTCTGGGAACACCTAGTGACTGTGAGCCAGATGGTTCATGACCCGTGTCTCTTAGGGGGGGATGAGGAGTGGGGAGTCTTGATGCGACCAGAAGGCCCGTGGAGTCCGCTGGGTATTATAGCGTTCCACGCGGTGCTGCTGGGTCAGCAGTGCATTACTACAAGGTGGTGTGATTCAAATAATTTAACAACTGATTGTTTACAAGGACCATTTTGAATCCCACCACTGGATTTAATCTTTAACACTGTGACTAAACTGGTGGTGGCTGGAGAATTTCAGAGATTCCTAGATTAC
The DNA here is from genome assembly GCF_021028975.2 of Sphaerodactylus townsendi. Classification (NCBI taxonomy): domain Eukaryota; kingdom Metazoa; phylum Chordata; class Lepidosauria; order Squamata; family Sphaerodactylidae; genus Sphaerodactylus; species Sphaerodactylus townsendi. The sequence continues at coordinate 51,494,653 of NC_059426.1, forward strand.
ATGGATAATTTTGGTCCTTTCTAATCTGGTTTCATGTGGTGTTATGAGACTGAAAGAGTTGTGGGGCTTTTCTGCATGGTGTTCTTTTTGTTGGTTTTGCCCTCATACTGCCCCAGTTTGTCTCTTGATTTCTGTACAAATTTTTGTGCCTGCAGTTTTACTTCAGGGTGGGGTTTTTTTTGGTTATTTCTCAGGGTTTTTCCCCCCAGTTCTCTGGGAACCACTTTTACCCCAGTCTTTTTCTGAAAGTGACTTTTGAGTCTCCTTTTTCCTCAAGTATAATGTTTCTGTTGGGGTTTTTTGTGTCACCCATTCCAGGCCACTTTTCAATCACTGGACTGTAATCAAATTACTCCCTACCCCACCTGAAGACAAGGGGTTTCAATTTTTTATTTTTAATGACCCTAAAATAGTGTGGTGCTGTAATGATAGTTTTAGCAGGATCTCTGAATTTCCAACTTTCATTTTTTGTAAAAACAAGTTCCGGCTCTAATGAAGATAAGCATTGTCCTTTATATCTTCATAAGGATAGGGATTAGAGACATTTAAAAAAAAAAAGAAACCTGAGAACGAGAACATGCTTAAATGATCATTACAACATTTCTTTGATTTATCAATATTTTAGGGCCTTTTTAAAAAATACAGTGGTTTTGTGACATCACTGATCATGACACATCCTCCCTTGAAAATCCTCATTATCAGAGGCTGATTCCACATGGGCCAAAAACAGCAGCATGAAAGCGGTGTGAAAATGGTGTAAAAGGGTTTAAAATGGTGTAAAAGGGTTTATACTATTTTCACACCGTTTTCACACCACTGTTTTTGGCCCATGCAGAATCAGCCTAAGGCTTGTGGATTGGCTGCCAAGAAAATCAGGAGTACAATAAGCATGTGGAAAAAGTCTTGGTCATCCTGATGGGATGGCCTGTATCAGAAGCTGGACAGATGGAGTGCAACTCTGCTGATCCTCCTGGACTTCTTAGTGGCTTTTGATACCATCAACCATGGTATCCTTCTGGACCACATTTTGGGGGTTGGACTGGGAATTGCAGTTTTGTGGTGGTTCTGGTCCTACCTGGAATGTAGGTTTCAAAATGCTGCTTGACCCCTCTGGCATATGGGGTTCTGCATGTTTTTCAACAACTATGTGAAACTGCTGGATTTTCAGTACCGTGTGGATGTTACTCAACTCCAACACTCACTTCAAGTGGATCCTCGAGAGCCTATAGAACCCTGGACTATTTGAGAGTAGATGTGGCCTGACAAACTAAAGCTTAATCCCAACAAGACAGAAGTGCTGTTGGTGAGCAGAAGATGTAACCCAGGATTTATGGTGTTACCTTTTTGGATTGGAGCCTTATCCTTGAAGTAGCAGGTCCATAGCTTGGGGGTGTACCTTGACCCAAGCCTGCTGCAGGATAAGCAGGTGGGATCTGTGGCTAGGATCACATTTTACCAGCTTTTACTTGTTAACTAGCTGTAGCTGTTCCTAGCCAAAAAAGATCTGGCCACTGTGGTGCATGGCCTGGTAACATCTGGGTTAGATTACTGCAGTTAGTTCTACCTGAGACTGCCCTTTAAAAATGCTTGGAAACTTCTGTTGGATCAGAATGTTGCAACCAGAATGTTGACTGGAGTGGGTCATAGACTTGGCTCATCTACACTGGTTCCTAGTTTGTTAAATTCCTAGCTATTTTAAATTCCTAGCCAATTTAAGGTGCTTATGATGACATTTAAAGCTTATACAATCAGGGACCAGCCTATTCCTATAAGTGTTTACCTGATTGTTCAGGTCATCGTCTCTGGTCCTGCTTTGGGTGCCTCCATCTTCAGAGATTTGGCAAAGCATCTCTTTGGTTGTCACAAGACTATGGAACTCTCTCCCCAGAGACATTCTTCTGTCTCCTTCTAGAAATAACTTCTGCCAGCAGGTGAAGCCTTTTTTTTTGTTTCATCTGACGTTCCCTCAAGAATCCCTCCTAATTGTTCTATATGTTAGTTACTGTTTTATAGATTTTAATGTTTATTTTAGTTTTGACTTACCTGTTTTGTGAATTGTTTTTATACATTCTTGACAATGTTTTGTTTTAACTGCTAGCTGCCTTGGTTGCCCTGACTGGGCAGAAAAGAAGCATGTAAATAAATAAATGCACACAGTTCAGCAATAACTTTGATACGTTGGGAATGCGAACATTCACATTTCTTAATCACTGTTAAGTTGAATTTTTAATTGAGAGTGCTGCTGTATGAACCTGCACGTTTAGGCTAAGTGCAAGAAATCCTCCAAGATTCTAATGAATTGAAGACATGATGTCTGGTGGTTGTACATAATTTGCTTTCACAGGCCATCTTAATGAGACAAAAGACTCAATGCCAGGGAGTATTAGGCAGGATTGCTATAGGCTCAAGAAGCCCAAGGTTTATTATGCCTTTCCCAAGAAGAGTCTGTAATTAGCATCAGAGGCATGCATGGAGATTTATTGAAGCAGCTGAATTCTAGTTTCTCAAGTTAGCAAACTGGAATCTATTTTATGTGTTGGTTAAATTTGCTTTCCTCACAGCTGGTCTAAATATCACAGTTGCCATAGGGATTTGCATTTTCCTTCGAAATTTCTGGTTCTATTATCTATTAGTGCAGTGGTGGGCAATTGCTCATGCTGGCAGGGGCTGATGGGAATTGTAGTCCATAACATCTGGAGTGCCATAGGTTCGCCACCACGGTATTAGTGGGTAACCACATGAGTTGTGTAGCTAGTTCATTGCTGGGAAAAATGGCTACTTTGGTAGCTCAAGAAGTTCTAATGGACAATGCAGCCATATGGGAAACTTGTAGATGCTCATAAAATACAGTAGAAGAAGTACCTTTCTGCTCTTTCTTAAGATGCATTTCTTTCAGATGGTGGTCACTAATGGCTGGGGAAGACCACGGTAGTTTGTAGTTGCTGCAGAAGCATTCTGGTTTCTCTCTCTACATTCTGAGCTATGAAATGGGAGGTGAAATTTTATCAACATTAACATTACAACCAAGGGCTTTACAGTAAAATAATGTTGGCATATTTGTTGCTATAATTTGTACAAGTTTCATGGCATCTAAGCTGGAAGTTGAGCTTTTGCTTGGGGAAATTATTTTACAGTGATACCAGCTTTGGCTATGGTCTGTTGGAAGAACAGTTGGTGAGCAGAGCGAAGAGAAGTGTCACAATTGACAGGTTAGTAATTGGGGACTCAGATATAGTATTGGAAACACAGCATTCAGTTTTAAAGGAAGGAGAATTTTCCAGTTTAGAATAGTCATTTTACACTATTTGACATTGCATGCTGATTTTGAGAAATGCCAGATTTGACAACAAAATAAGACTACCATTCTCCATTTGATTGTGAATGAAGCTGCTGGTAAGAGTTGACTGGATGAAACAGGAAAGACTGTTTATCCAAATGGGTTAGGTGTAACATCAGTCTATGTACAGAGGGAAACAGAAGAACTGAAGATGATGTAACAAGATGGAGCTTAGGACACCTTTAGGTACAGGAACTTTGTTAGAGTCTCATCCTTCAGTTGCTCTCTGGATTAAGCTATATTTTCAGAGATATCATGGTATCAAAATTTGCTTCTGTTATTAGTATTTTTGCAGAATGAGTAGATTTTTGTGCCCTACTTTTTATGACCCCCACCCTTTTATACTGTGCTAACAACTGTGAGAAAGTGTTACCAGAAATCTTGTTGTATCTTTGTGTGCACCCCAGGACCAACTTGGCGTCTTACAGTCATGATATGTTTCTCAGTTAGCTCTTCTGAGCTTTAGGACCTTGAGTTCATCAGCAAGTGTTCTATGTGATAAAACCCTTTATCTGTTTTCCTGAATAGTGTATACCAAAATATCACTATTATGCCAAGGCAAATTTTATTTCTTAAGCTTGTTAGCCCTCTACGAAGTCTACTGGAGCTCCTTTAATGAATTTGATGGAAATTTTGCAATTGTCTGAATTAAAAGTAGGAGCCCACTGCTTTGCTAATTATAACTGCTTCAGACTGTTTTCCCAAAAGGTGAAAGTTACTGATGTAAGATGAAGAACATTTGTTTCCTTTTTTTCTTGTAATAAAGAAAAATACATGTGGGCTAAAAAGTAAATTATCACTTTGTGTCATTTATTGGAATAGCCTGAAAGATGTAAAAAAATAGGTAAGCAGGAAACTGGTTTAGATAGGATTTATTATAACACTGGGCTATATAAAGTGGCTGCGCCCCCTGTGCGAATGGCGGCCTGGAGACAGCATTTTTACCGTCTCCAGGCCGTTATTTTCTGCCCGTGCGGAAACGGCCTAAGACTGTTGGCCAAGGTTAGTACTTAGATAGGAGACCACCAAGGAAGGCTGGGGTTGCTATGCAGAGTAAAGCAGTGGCGAACCACCACTGGTCACCTCTTGTCTTGAAAACTCATGGGGTTGGCATGAGTTGGTTGCAACTTGACTGGATACATGATGTATGTGTTAGGGGAAATAAAAAATGTAATCATTTGCCCAGTAGAAATCGGGTTCCTTAAGGAACTTTAGACCCATGGCTGTTTTCGCAGAAAGCATTTAAAATATTTGCCAAACATTTTGGAAATGTTTTGAAAAGAATAATTTTTGTGGATGTTGTCCACACAACTCAAACAATAAAGTGTTTCAGTTGAAAATGGTTCTTAAAACACACATGCGCAGAGACTATCTTTGAGCTACAGAGACTCAATATCAGAAGTCTTGCCAAATCAGACAGCATATCTATGTAGCATCAAATCTTCCTCACACAAAATTTAAAAAAGGAAAAATAGCACGTTTACATAATTGGCAGGCAAAAGTGAGTTTATTAGTGCACAGCAATGATGAAAATGGTGGGCAGATAACAAAAAATCCATAGGAAACTTCAGAAAATGGTGGGCAGCACAGAAAATCAGTGAAACAGCAGAAAATGGAGGGTGGCAGAGAAATAAAAGTGAAAACTTCAAAATTGAGTGGAAGAAATAAAGCATTTCCTGATCTCTCCATAGCAAGCAGGAAACATTTTGTGAAAAAATATTTAACAGTTCCAAATAAAACATTCTGAGTGTGAAATGAAATGTTTCCAAAACAATTTGGTCTAAAAACTCCTGCAGGAAACTTTTTTATTTTCTTGCCTTAAAAAGTTTTATTTGTGCTGTGCAGAAATAGCCCTGGGGGTGGGGTTAGGGAAACACTAACTGGTTCTGGTGTGTTTTCATATCTCCCCTCCCTATTGGTGTTTATGTGAAGTTGGGGAAGGGGAAGAGCTCTGGCATCTTTTGTCCTGTACTATATTATAGCCTCCCTCCATCTTATACTGTGATGCCTATCTACTGTAAAGCTACTTCTCCGATTTCCCAACTAGTATTTAACCTTGAAAAAACATGGACTTCTCAAGTGCCTTCTACTTGTGCCATTTTCAGTAACAGACTGTACTTCATGCTGTGATACAGAAATCACTATCATGTTTAGTACAAATGCTGGTTTACAAAAGTGTTATTTCTAGTTCATCAGTATAATATTTGCTGTGCTTTAAAAAACAAACAGAAGTTGCAAAATGATTTCTTTCGTTGGTTTATATATAAAACATGGACAAACATTTCTATGAGGCCTGGACTGTAGGGTCTCAGCACAGTTCCAAGTATTTCATTTAGACCAGGACCTAATATCATTATCAGTGCCTGCTGCACTAGACAGTTACTCTGCTTCCCATGTGACTGAACAGAAGGGTTGCCAGTTCTGGGATTCCTGGAGATCTGGGGGGCGGAGCCTGGGGAGGGAAGAATTTGAGGAGTGGGAGCTCAAGTCCAAAGCTGCCATTTTCTCCAGGAAAACTGATCTATGTCATCTGGAGATCAACTGTAATTCTGGGATACCTTCAGGCCCCACTTGGAGGTTGGCAACCCTACTGAAAGGGCTAAGCCTTTTACTCTCTAAATATTAGGTTGACAAAAGTCCAGTATTCACCATAAATCAGCAGGACATAGAGATCCAAATATGTAATAAATATTTCTTTCTTTACAGAGCTTGTGCCATCTTGGGTGTGATATTTCTTCTGTCTTCTCTATGTATAGTGATCAAAGCCATCCATGACCTTGCAACTAGGTTGCTACCGGAAGTGGTAAGACATTTTTAAAAAACAAATGAGAGTCCAGCTTTAAATTGTGTTAAAATGAGATGCTTGATATCTTTCAATAGATCCATGTAGTTCATTGGACCATAATACTGACTGGATTGTACATATCTTGCCACTGCGGCATATGCTCTAATAGCATCTGCAATGTGATTTACCCAGGGCTTCCTTTGCAAGTGTCTAGAAGCTGCAGGTGTTACAGTGCTGCTGCCAAAATATTGACTGCAGTGGGTTATAAGAACAATATCAGTTTTTTCCCCATCTACACTAGCTCATGATTTACTTCCAGGCCCAATTTAAGTTACTCATATTGACTTTTAAAGCCTTATATGGATTTCAGTTAGTGTACCTTAGGGGCCATATTTTCGTATATGAACCTATCTGACCACTCTGCTCATCTTCAGAGGCCTTGCTTCTTGTGTTCCCATCATCTGAATCAAGATGGCTGGAAATCTGAGAGTGGGCATTCTCAGTTGTGGCAAAAAGTTCTTGGAAGATTTGTCTAGCTTGCTCTGTCATTGTTTTCTACCTGTTTGGTTTGGCATTCTCTCACTAACTCTCATTGACTTTCCTCCCTGTTCGTGTTTCTCTTTTACCTAATTTTAAAAAAATTTATGTATTAATCTGTATGTGATGTTTGGATTGTTTGCCACTTTGGGAACCTAAAATTTCAGCATACAAAAATTAAATATGTGTAATATATTTGCATATTAAAGAATATGTATTCACTGAACTTTATAGAATCTCATGTTGGTAATCAGTAGAACTTCTCTTTGCTGACCTAAGAGTGGCAGTCCTCAAACAGAGGAACCTCAAGGGGAGATGCCAACATGAAATGGCTGAACTTCAATTCATCCACAGATTCAGAACACTGAACTCCCTTGGGGCTTAATAGGAACATAGGATTTTTATCTCACTACAAATGCTAATTTTCTGTCCCTAATCTTTTCTCCTCTGCTCAAATCAAGCTGATTACATTTTGCATTGTACCTCTGCATCCTGGCTCCTTTCTTTGCAACACCCTTCCCACCTTCAGACTGGGATATAAGGACTCAGGAATCTCCATTTGTATTTGGCAAAGGGAGCTTTGACTCTTGAAAGCTCATACTTTGAAAATCTTATGTCTGAGGTGCTACTTTTCTTTCAAATCCCCTAAAACTTAAATAAGACCCATATATAAAAACACCTTTTTTGGACTCTTCTCTGCAGCCCCTAAAAGCAAGCAACAAAATAAGTTTGTTGAGGGTTAGAGTTCTCTAAGAGGAACTTAAACCCTTTGCTCTAAAGTTGCTCAAGAAAACATGGACCATTTATAAAAACATGGCCCAATCCATTTTAACCTAAGTTGGAACTTAAGGGCACTGCAAAAAGATACATAACAAAGAGTCCACTGACTGAAGGGAGCAGGCACACAGAATATCTGAAAAAGGGATCTTTAGCAGATGACCCAACAAAACCACTGAAAAGGGGCAATTAAATATTTCGTGCATAAAGGTTCTACATAACTTTAAACTAACCAGAGAATCCAAATAGGAAGGAAGATTACCCTTAGAGCATAGGTGTCAAACTCAGGCCCTCCAGATGTTCATGGACTACAATTCCCAGCAGCCCCTGCTACCATGGCCAAGATAAAAGGTCCAGAGACATGTATTAATCTATAGGTAATGTCTGGATTGTTTGTCACTTGATGGACTTTTTATCCAGGTGATGTCTGAAGTTGCATACTTGCTACTTGTGTTTTCCCCACGTAGCTAGATTTTTCATGCTGTTTCCATAGTAATCAGTGTCACTATGAATTCCCAGCTTTCATTCATATTTAAAAAAGTATATCAGACTCTCTGAATTCCCATATTACATGTTTTTTAAAAGTCTCTAGCCTCTTTTGTTGCAGAGTGTAATAGGAGGCTAGATACTTTCTTTTTTAAAAAAATTAAAGTTGGTAATTCAGAGAACCTGATTCATTACATCAATTGCTTATTTTTAAAAAATTATTTGGCCAAGGAAGATGGCTGCTATTGGGAGACTGTGGTATAGAAAGCTACCTTGTGGAGGCTTAAGTACCATTTTGCTGTTTTGGCAGCTGTAGTGACAGTGAGGAAATAGAACAATCCTATCTCCATGTGGAAAACGCCCTGATAGTCTTGAAAATAGTATTTTCGTGTTATTGAGCACAGATTCCTTTTATATGAACAAATGGAATAATTGCCAACCTCTGGGTTGCAAGTCATAATTCTTGCAACCTAAGTCTGGGTTGCAAGTCATAATTCATCTATAATTAGCTAAAAATGTAATTTGAGAGGGAAGGTAGTATGATATAGTCCAATCTTGTCAGATCTTGGAGGCTAAACAGGGTCAGTATTTGGGAGACCACAAGGAAGACTGAAGAAGAAATGGCAAACCAACTCTGCTTCTCATTTGCCTTGAAAGCCCCTTGTTGGGTTACCATGATTTGGATGTGACTTTACACACAAATCAAATTAAACAATGTATATACTGTTGAGCTCCCATTCTATATGCTTTTCAAAAATATAATCCAGTATAATAATTAAAGGATTAACATTTGATTAACAGTTGATTAACATTAAAAAATAATAGAAAACAGAATAGAAAACAAAAATATAAAAATACATATGTTATACATTTTACAATACCTAAAATTAATTCTTATTCCTGACAACGCAAAGGTTTATAGTGCCTGTAGGAAACTAGCTACCCTCTCACATAGATCTGCAGAAGGGCTATTTAATAAAAAGGATGTCAAAGCTGCAACAGAAGAGTCGGTTCGCAGAGCAAAAATGGGGGTTAAGAACTTGGCCCGAATCTCAGCATAGAATGAGCAGAAGAATAAAATTTGTTGTACTGTTTCAATCATTCTGCAAGTGGCCTCACTGCAGAAAGAATGGAAAGTGAAAGCAGGGCTTGAGGAAATACGTGCGTACAAGAAATCTTGCTGCAATGGACATTTGTCCCCATTGCACAGCAGACACCTTATGCATAAGCAGCCTATAATAAACTGAACTGCATCCCAACTTCTCTCTTGAAGGTTACAAGCTTTCCCCCATGAGAGTAACTACTTTGTAACTGAGCCTCGGTTAAATATAGGGGAGATTTGATTCCCCATTCTCCAGACAGGTTGCCTCAGCTTACAAGGTTTCACTGGAACCTATTTCCATAACAGACAGGATCCTTTTCGGGTTCTTTTAATACACAGAACCAATACACATAAGTCACAAATGTCAGGATACTAGTGAGAAGAAATGATTTTCTGGTCACATATCCTGTGCCTCTTACAATAAGACCAGATGACACTGATATACAGAGGGGCACCCTTTCACATCTCATAGAATCTGCTTTGGATGAACACATTTATTCAGCAGTTGTATCAGTCTGACTTTATTAGAGTAACAGGATACTTATTAAGGACAGGCGAATAGAGAATTGTATTCCATATAGTTATAAACTAACAGGGCATGTGACACAAAAAGGAAGGTATATTGCAAAGTGATTATAGGTAAACTAAGATATGGGTCACTGTAAAGATTAATAAGCAAAAATAGACAGAGAAAATCTAGTAAGGTTGATTTTATACTACATACTAGATTAACTAGCTTGTAATTATAAACAATATTTCCAGAAGACTCATACTACCTCCCAGTCTGATGATCTCCCACACATTGAAGGTGTTAACTCATTTAGTATGACTAGTGAATTGTATTAGTATTTTCCTGATTAGATCTGAGTTTTGCATAATTACATTTCACTCTGTAGTGGCTGTATTTCATGGTCCTTTGATCCTGCTGTTTTCTGGGTTTTTTAGAACCCCTGCATATAATGAAGATATAGGATTTCCTGCATCCAAAAAAAGGGACTCTGCTCTGCAAAAAAGAAAAACATTTTTAACTGTTTAGTGCTAATATACCCTGTCGAAAGGACAGCCAATGTGGTTTAGTGGACTTGAGCCACCCAGGTTTGAAATCCCCACTTCTACCATAGAAACCACTGAGTGACCTTGGGCCATTCACAAACTGTCAGCCTGGCCTATCTCACAAGGCCATTGCTGTGAGAAAATGGAGCAGAGGAGAATGATTGAGTCCCAAATTTGGAGAAAAGTGAGATTTCAATAAATTCACTGGTAAGAACTGCCTTCCATACTTCTCATGTCAGTAAAGTGTGGCTAACTGGGGGTAAAGTGTGGACAAGTGGGGAAGGCAATGGCAAACCACCCGGTAAGCATAGCCTGCCTAGTAAAAATCATGATGTGATGTTGTGACCAGGGCATCCTGCCACTCAGCCACATTGCTGCCATCACCTCAGGGACATTTCTTGGGTCTCAGATATTCTTAATCTGGGTAGTGCCCAACTGAGCTGCTGGTAGTGGTTAAATAGCCTTACACCAGGCAGCCACCATCTAGCCTTCTCCTCCCTGACTCTCTGGCTCCCTGGAGGAAAGGGCTGTCCTTCTGCTGGGCCAACTTTCTGCCAGGCAGGGCTCTGAGACAAGATTACGTGTCTCTCAAGAACAGCATTTCAGGGAGCAATATGGGTGAATTGGGAAGGGGAAGGTAGAAAAGATCCTTTCTGCAGGGGGAGATTTGTAGCAGTCCTTTACATCCAACCCATTGTGTTAGACCCTACTATTGAAAGAGAAGGGCTTCCTATGGAGACTAATGGTGAGATACTTTATTTATGAGATACTTTATTACAATAAGGAAAATATTGAAGGACAGCTAAAAGACTCGTATTAAGGAGCACGAAAGACACTGTTGGCTTAACCATCCGGAAGAATTTCCAGTTACAGAACATGTCTTAAACAAAACTGGACATAACATTTTATTTGAGAACCCTGAAATTCTGGACAATTCAGAAGGTTACTATGTCAGACTGCACAGGGAGGCCATTGAAATTCACAAACACCAAGATAACTTCAATAAGAAAGAAGAGACTCTGAAAATTAGCAAAGCTTGGCTCCCAGTACTTAAAAAATGGACTGATAACCTCACCCGCAATACAATGCACTCAACCACACCTTTGCATAGCAAGTTCCACCCAAACACTTAATGATTGATTCCCCACCCTGGGACATGGACAATATACCACACTAAACTTTCCCTTCTCACTAGACATAGTGTGAAACAGACTTTTCTCTGTGATACACCTCTGAAGATGCCAGCTACAGATGCAGGTGAAATGTTAGGAACAAGATCCACCAGACCCCTCCCCTTCCCCCTCCATCCCCCTTCCCTCCCCCACCCCTTCCTTCCTCCCCCTTCTTCCACCAGACCACAGCCACACAGCCCAGAAAGCCCACCAGAACCAACCAAAACATTGTCCGTTAGTGTCAACAGACCCTGACAGTTTTTTGTGCATAGCTTTATAAAAGTTTGAACAACAATCTGCTGCATCAGAAATTGGGTTTAGGATGGGATATATCAATGTTTATATCCGTACAATGCCACTGAACACAGAGTCATATACAAATTAATGTGTTTATATAATATGTTCACTGCAGATATATTAGTATACTTTATGGAATGAAAATGTGTATGATGGAATAACTAGAAAGCAAAAGAAAATAGTTTCATCCATTCATTCTGCATATTATTGGGACATTTAGTATTTAGAATGTAATCTATTATAATGAGGTTCTGTTGCTCTAATCTAATTTAAACAGTCTAGAAAGGCAGTGAATAATGAAGCCAAATAGATTTATTTTTCCTTATTCAATGATTTTCAGAATCAAAAGCAAAAAGAAATCAGGGAATAAGGGAGAGGAGAAGATCCCCTGGGGAAAATGGCAGCAGATGGTCTGGCTTATTTTATTAAACAAGTACTGTATTAAAGTGTCTCCTCTGATCATTTTCCTAAAAGATGAATTAGTTTTGCAAGACAATCATTCACTGCCAAAAAAAACCTGTGACACTGTTCCTTTCATAATGACTGTACACCCCCAAGCCACCACTCATCCCCTTTGCCATTTCCTCTAAATCTCTGTAACAAGCCCTTGCCTGTCCATTCTTATTTTTTCATGATCAATGATGCATGATAAACTCCTTTAGTCCATGAGAGAATTGACCCATTCTCACTTCAGCTAATGCATTTTGTCTCCAAATTGTCACCTAGTTTGGAAACTGTTAAGTATTTTTCAAAATATTTTTATGTAAAGGTTTGAAAAAAACTGTGAGATTTATTGGTGAACAGAATAGGATAGAAAAAGATCTACAAGTAAAGTAGTGACTAGCTTTACTCTGTGCTAAGCATTATTGCACTAGATTCTGCTTGTGACTTTCCTGATTATGGGGTTACCAACCACCTGGTAAGGGTATGAGACTCCTGCCTCTTATTTTATGTAGCATGAAAAATTCATGTTTAAAAAGTCATCAGGATGGTGGCTTCTGACAAAAATCTTAGTGATGTCATTCCTTACTAAGATTTGCTGGAAACGATAGTTTTAAAATAAAGTTTCAGGAGATTTCTAGAAAGGAATGGGGTACTTTCAAATTTTCTTAGAAGTGACACCACACCATCATCAATGGCCCCCCCCCCCCCCCCCCCCCCGGTCTCCTGCTAGTTGCCAAACTATACCTGGCAATCCTAAATGTGATTTTAAATTTTGGTTTTAAATTTTAGTATGTTTTATTTTATGTATTTTATCTATGTTGTGTTATAGTGGTTAAGAGCAAGTTGATTCTAATTAGGGTAGGGTGGAAGGTGGGAATGATGATTTTATTAGATTACCATCTCAGCGGTTTTTAATCGTTAAATTGGTTGGATTTATATTTTAAGGTTTTAATGTGTATAGAATGTTTCTAAAAATAAAATAAAATAATGTGGAAATAATGTGGAAAACTGGGTTCGATTCCCAACTCCTCTGGCTGAATGGCAGACTCTTATCTGGTGAACTGCATTTGTTTCCCCGTCCTACACATGAAGCCTGCTGGGTGACCTTGGGCAGCTCTTCAGAACTCTCTCAGCCTCACCCACCTCACAAGGTGTCTGTTGTGGGGAGAAGAAGGGAAAGGAATTTGTAAGCCCCTCTGAGTCTCCTTACAGAAGAGAAAGGGGTGGGTTTAAATCCAAACTACTTCTCCTCTTCTTCTTTTTCTTCTACTTCTTCATCTGCCTTGAGCTCTGTAAGGGAGAAACATGACTAATAAGATGTTTTAAATAAAAATAAATAGTTCAGCTTTGTGAAAACTGAATGTTCTGTCTGTCATTCTGCTTTCTTCTTCTGCTACATTAATTAATGGCTTGTTTGAAGGAAGTTTTGGATGAAAGAATGATCAACGATCTGAGAATGATCCCCCCCCCAAAAAAAGTGATCAGAGGAAAGATTTATGGGGACCATACACAGCAATAAAAAAATTATGGAATGGGGATAATATTTTGTTAGATCAGAGATTGTATTAAGAATGTTTGATTAGAAATACATAATATATTTTAATTACGTTCCATTGCTGATAAATGAATCTGCTCAACTCCTCCTCCTTTGACAAATAGTTCCTTATTGAGAGTTTTGAATAAGCTGTTTAGGTCAATGTATGTTTGAAGGATTTCACGGCCAAAATCTCTAGGATATTGGGAGCTTTCTGGGTTGTGTGGCTGTGTTCCAGTAGAATTCAGAGCTCAGGAAGTGTCTTATTTCCACCCGACCATTTTGCTGTCTGGTCAGTTTCACCCTTTACTTGCGCCTGGCATGTTGTGTACTGGAGTACAGATTCCAAGTGCTTTTCAATGGGCGGCAGACCTATTTTCTGCAGTCCCGATCCTTTTCAGTGGGAGTCCTCTGAGTAGCTGATTCTCTTATGCATTTCTTTGCGTCTTTGAAGATAGCTCCTCTACATTTTTTGTAAAAATAGGAAAACTATATATTACTGGAATCATCACAACCAGCTTAATACAACGATGTATTTTTCATGCTGAAGAGGAGCCCAGGATTGGAGGTTCCAGTGCAAACATTCTGGGGCAACCTTCAGCAAATGGAGGCAGAGAGAATCCCTTCACAAAATTCCTTCACCCACACACAAAATGTCAGGTGCAAATGACCAGAGGGTGAAACTGACCAGAGAGCAAAATAGTTGGGCAGGAAACAGGTGTGCTTTTCTGGTGGAAAGCACACCAGAAGATGCCTCTTTTGAAGACATCCCCCGGACATTTTATTTTGGGTGTGCAGAATGAAAAGAGGCAGTTGCTTTTTTGAAAATGTCCCCAGAAGTCTTTTTTGTGCTGTGGAGAACAAACCTATAATGTTTAATTTACTTATCAAATTAAGTCATGTAAACAAATTTGAGATTCCCCTGGGGAGAAAAGCTTGAGGTTTTTGGGCACACAAGCTGGAGTTGTGAGCCACTGCAGAGGCTAAAGGCTATCAGAATGTAGCTTCATAAACTTTATGCAGGCCTTTTTAAAGCTAGATGATGATTGTATCTGATTTAAAAATATCTATGGATTGTACTTATTTTGAAAGTGAGATTCCTCATTGCAAGAACAAAGTCTCAATTGCCTTCACTTTGAGCAGCCGTTCATGTAATAAAATCCCTCAAAGTAGAATGTCCTAGTTAATGTTTACGGAAAGAATAGAAAATATTATCCTATATTTAAATTAATGTCTTAAAATGGCTTTTTATATTCTTGTTGAGCATAAAGAGATTAATTTATATTTGTGAAAAGATTTAGAAAATTTTAAATGTGATATTCATTCTAGTTCTTGCAAATCTGTCAAGCTGAAATAAAACATAGCAGAGTAAACATTTTATGTACTTTATAAATCTAGTATATGATTGGGCTAGGATGGGGAATTTAAACTGAAATAAAATAGTTCTTCATGTGATATGTGTCAAGTGCACCTCATCTTTAGATAAATGTCTGTTCTTGTGGAAGATAATTTATTTCTATAGCACAGTTGAGGCTAACATATACCATTTATCAAAATGGAAGCACATTTATTTATTTAATATAATATATCCCCTATCAATGCAAAAGGTGATTTCCAACATTAATGTGGTGAAAAGAACAGTGAACATTCACAATACATTGAAATATATGAAAACTGCATTAAACTTACCGTAGTTAAATTTTTAAATTGCTACCAGTAATAATTATTTGATTATTAACAAGCAATAAACAAGCAAAAAAGAAGGCATCAAACACGTACAAACAGAAAAAGAGAGAGAATACACACCCAGCAATAATTAACAATCCAAAAATATTTGTGTAAACAAAAACATCTTTGCCTGGTACAGGGTTGGATCTAGGAGCGGGGATGGGGAGTGGGCAGGTGCCCTAGACAGCAAGCAATGAGGGAATGGCAGCAGGAGATGGTTGAAGCACAATTGCCTGGAAGACATGACTCATTCACCAGTATGTGTGCTCATATCCTGTACCCCCAGTTAGACTGCTGCTAGGAGGTTGAAAGGGTTCAGTGTCTCAGCAGAGATGGCTCGTTCTACAATTCATGTGTACATGCCTTGTTCCCTCAATTAGACTGCTTCTATGTGGTGGGGCAGATTCAGTCGCATGGAAGAGATTACTTGTTCTGCAATGTACATGTGCCCTGTTCCCCCAATTAAGCTGCTAGGAGGGAGAGGGACACACACCAATCCTCTGAGGCAGAAATTGCGACTGTTAGTCAGGCGAGATGAGGGGGAGTTAAAGTTTTCTGAGGAGACATAGACCTCAGGTAACCTTCCTTGGCATCACTAGCCTCCCTCCTTCTCCTGGCTGAAGCACTCCCTGCTCTTCTTCCTGTAGAACCTTCCATTTCCTTTCGTTCCCACCCCTCTTCCTTTCAAGAGCCGTGCATTGACAGTGGGCACTTGAGACTTCTGGGGGGGATGCCTAGCATGCATTCTGAACACTTGCAGGGGAAGAAGACTTTGGGGGAGGGGGGCTGGTGACTGTTAATGGTTTAGAATGCCTGATCATCCCGCTTTCCCGCCTCTCAACCTTGTTCTCTTTTGAAGTGCTGCAAACCCTGGAATAGCCTGGAGTCAAATAGGGTGGAGGGGAAGCGGATGGGCTCGTCTCTTGCCCTTCCCTGTGGCTTTAAAACTGGGAGTTGTGTTATATTTGACATTGCCAAAGGCCACAAGTAGACCTGCCCCCTCATCGTATAGGCTTATAGAGCCTGATTTTACACCTTGGGAAGGAAAGGGGGAACAAAAATGGTGGACCTGTCCATGTATGTTTAGTGCCATTAAGTCACTTCTGACTTATGAATCAATTACCAGCCTTGCTCAGGTCATGCAAACTGAAGGCTTCTTTTATTGAGTCAATCAATGTCATGATGTGTCTCCCTCTTTTTCTACTGTCTTCAATGTTTCCTAGCATTGTTGTCTTTTCCAGTGAGTCTTTTCTAGTGACTAAAATACAGTAACTTCAATCTAGTCATTTTAGCTACTAGCAGCATAATTATTAGCTAAAGTTTTACTTGGGCTGCACTTTTTCCAACTGCAGAAGAGTATAAGGTGTGTTTGATGTTTCATATATCAAAATCAAAAATATCCCAGGGAGCCCGCTACCCCAGGGAGGAAGGAGTGTCACTAAATGAATACACGTCCAAGTGGGACCTTGTAACTTTCTGTCCCAATCACCAATTGGAAACAATTGTGGGTTCAGCTAGCTTGCTACCCAAATGCTGGGTTCAGCACGCTTGCTGCCCGGCGACCAGGATGTGCTCCTTATGCTCACCCAGCTTCCTGTGTTGGTTTTAACAAATGGACTGCGCCTCAGCTTTCATTCCAATGAAAGCTGAGTCTGTGGTCATTGGTATGTGAACTTCCACACATCAGCACACAAAATCTTTGCACTTTTTTTGTACTTCTGTTGTGAAGGAAGAAGTTCTTCATGTACCCTGCAGAGAAAAGGCTCACTATAGGAGAGGATCAGTTTTTGACATTACAAGGAAAGCACAAGCAGCAGATACACAAATCACACTTATACCCACTCATGCTGTGTACTCAGGCCCAGACTGACACATCATTTTGAAAACTTTCTATTTTCTTTTTCAGGATGACTTTCTGTACAGTGTTTCCATTTTAAGTGGTATCCTTTGCACTACCTTGGCAGTGATCAAATTTATGTTGGGGAGTGTGCTTACCAGCAGAGCATTGTTAACTGATGGTAAGTAGCAAATATTATATTCCTCTAGTAGAATGTGTTATTTGTGTTACAGGTAGTGAAGTGAGGTATGCATTAATTAAGGAAAGAAAATCACAACTTAACAGGTCTGTAGAATTTTAACTACTAAATGCAGTGTCAGTCCCACTTCCCTGAAATATGAAATAAGTAGGAGAGATGGCTAAGTTTGTTTAGATTTTTTATTTGTATTATTTATAATATTTATATTATACAATATTATACAATTATACAATTATACAATATTTATAATATTGTATTTAAGTAAAATAAACAAAAAAAACCCCACCTGGATTCACATTTCTGCTTTCCATCTCATAATTTAACAATTTATGTATCTATGGCCCTTTCTGCACAGCGGAAAGGGCGCCTCTCCACTGGCAGAAATTATGCCGGTGAGGGGAGGGGGCCGTTCGCCCGAGACATCCAGGGGTCAGAGGGCAGCGTGGGTGGGTCTCAGCAGCCCTCCAGACCGATGCTGGAGGACGAGGTGAGTGGGGGGGGGGAACAGGAAAGTGGTGCCTTCGACGTGGTGCGATTTGCGCCGATGGGAAGGCAGCGTTTTCCAAAAACCTCTCTCGGGAAGGGAGGTGGAAAGCGGCGCCTTCACGCCACTCGGGGCCACACAGGACGGTTCTGCTGCATTGTAGCAGCGCTGCCTGTGTGAACAGCTCCCCAGGGACTGGTATTTTTCCGTCCCTGGGCTGCTTTTTTTGGTCCTGTGCAGAAAGGGCCTATATTGCTGCTACAGCAATATAGATACATTTGTATCTATGTATTTCTATCCATATGTTATATACTCTTTATCAATAAAAACAATGCATGTAATATTTAAAAATCACAACGGTTTGTTCTAAATAAAAATTGGCTGTGAGTATTTTTGTTTAATTTGCTCTTTGGTCTATTATATTTTTTCCACAATGTCTGAAAAAGAAACCAATGGATGGGCTCTGACCAATGGATGGACTCTAGCCATAGACATGAGTATATTGATAACTTCAGTCTGTTCAGGGATTTTTCACTGGCCTGTGTGTTTTTAGTGAAATTTGGCCTTCCAAACACTTTCTCCCTGTTAATGCTTTGAGACTTCAAAAAATGTATTAGCAAAACTCCTACAATTACTGAATACAGTTAAAATGGACCTGAGTGCGATCCATTTATGTTTGTAACAGATACAAAATAAATGTCTGCTCGACATTCCACTTTTTGTGAACCATTTCTTTCCTTTTATTAAGGAGATACAGCAAGCATGGCCAAATCATTGCTAGTTTTTACAGAACAGGATTTTCCCTACTCATGCAGCTATGCACAGTAGAGAGAGAATTCCCAGGTGCCACAGGGCTCCGAGAATATTTGTTTATGAAGGCAGAAATCCTTGGTCTTATTTCAGAAGTGCCAGGGCAGCAGACATTGGGAATTGAAACAGAGAAACAAAAGTTGTTGTCTGGAAGTAGATACTTTTAATTATACCATCATTCCAGTATAATTAATCTAAATGTCAGTGGTATTAAGTTTGGTTCACATATTCATGTTCTCATTTGTTGTGAGAATGCTTGGATGGAAGGATTGTTTATTTGCTGCATTTATAAACTATTTTTTCCAAAGCAGTCAAGGTAGTTCTATTGTACAATAATGAATAAGGAACACGAGGCCCTGAATACCTTTGTTTAGGAAGGCTATGAGCACAGAGGACATTTTAAATTCTAAATTCTGTACTCCATGGGTAACCTTGGCCTATGAAATGTATTTATCTTATGAAACTTGTATAGTACCTTGACCGTGCAGACTGAGTTGTGTGCAAGGTTTTTCAGACTAATCACATTTGCTGCTTAAATGGCAGCATAATTTTTACCAGTGCTTTACCAAGCCGCTATCCAGGAGATATTCCACTTTTTATGAACACAAGCTCATAAATATACCAGGCACAAAGGTACAATTATTGTTATGTGTTCTTTTCACTCACAGGTACTGATTTGGGCTTTGCCATGCTGGGCTTTGCTTCTATCAGATATTTTCTGAGATACATTTATCTGTGAAAAAAGTTGTATCTCTACTGAATGCATTACTTCTCACTATGAAAGAAATATCTATGGCTTAAGTTTGTCCCTTGCACACACTTAATTGTTTTTAATGTTATCATATCTAACAGAAAGAGGCTGATCAATAGGAGCTTCGTTATAGAATAGGATTCCCTGGACTGCATCGAATTTAAATGCAGTGTCACAGATGGACTACTCCTCTTGCCTTTCCCCCCATAAATCCTCAGTGTTCTTAAGTTTACAAATGTCAGAGAAACTTCCCTCCCTTTCCTTTAATTAAATCCTTATAAAACTGGTGTTGCAGCTGATTTTTTATTAACAAAACTAGAGATTGTAATTAACTTGCTGTCCATGCTGTGTTCTTTCAACAGATTTTAGTACAGTGTAGCTGAGTAGATATTTCTGCAGTGTATAAATCTGAGTTCAGCAAAACTGAATCTTTGTGAAAACAGTTCCTTCCCACCCAGCAACCAGCCATATATCCCAGCTAGGAAAAACAAATTAACACTTGTGTTGCCTGCCACAGTTATTAACGTTTTTCTATTTCCTTATAATTTACTTCCCGTCAGGGTGGCTTTTAGAACTGCAGATTATTTCATTTACATTTCTGTGTGAAATGAGAATTCTCTTTTTTTGTCTTTAGTCCTCAAGAGTATAAATCTTCTTTATTGAGTTAATTGTTCAATGTGGATGAAATTTAGGACATACTCCATACTCTCCAGTGTTTTCCATTTATTATGGATGCCTTCTATGGTTGTGGATATTTGATTTCAAAATCCTGGTAACTGAAGTGAATGGGGACTAGGGTAGGACAGAATAGAGTTAACAGAGCTAATTGCAAAAAGCTTTCTACTTGTACCTGTGGTTGCTGTGTGCGGGTTAAGCACTGGCATAGCTAGGGGACATGGTGGAGCTAGAAATCTGGACACCACTTCCCCTTTCAATTATGCCTCCTCTCAAACTCCCAACATGGAGCTCAGGAGCAAGAACAGCTGCTCTTACCCCACCCCAATCTCCACAAGTGGGAGTTCGGGAGTGGCGTGAACCTTTTTGAAGCTGGTCTCAGCTCTGTTGGGTCTAGCTTGAAGCCTGCAGTTTAAAACTTGACCCATGGCGCATTGAGGCCAGAATCAAACTGAGCAGCGGGCCTGACTAGCTGTAGCTTTATACTGTTGACTCCGCAGTTGCCACTCTTGAGCTGCACCCCTATTCCATGTGGCATTCGAGACAGGGGTGCAATTGCGAGGGAGTGGGGCCCAGCTGCAGGAGGGGGGCTGTGCCCAGGGTGAGCCCCAAACTCTGTTTTACACAGCTACACCCCTGCGGGTAAGTTGAGCTTGTGCTTGCATGCTAATGTGAAGTCATGGAATTGTTCAGAGACTGGGGATAGAAACATCCCCTTAAGGTACTATGTTCCTCTGCCACCAGCCTTTGCTCAACAATTCCTATGGGATAGTGGCTAAGGAGGAAATGTGCATATTCATAACTTACAGTCACTCATGCAGTTTTATTCACACTCTGGAAATGGTATATATCTAGTTTTTCTTGCATTTATTAAAATGTTTATATGGCCGTTTCCCATTGATGGGCTCAAGTCTTGACTAGCTGGCAACAGACAATTGAAAATCAATCTGTTTATATGATAAATATTATCTTTCCATCAAATGATACCACACATATTATTTATCTGCCAAATGCCTGACTGCAAAAGGTCAGCCTTCTATCTCCCCCCTTCCCCGTTCTTGAGCAGAGGTGAATGTGGGAGGCCACTGCAAATCCTCAAGGCATTCAGCATCGTTGGGCTCACCACTGAATATGAGCAGGCCTGTGCTGCAGCCAACCAGATAGCTCAGAGTGGATAATACAATCCAGCAGAGAGGAGGCACTGAGAGAATCGGGCTCTGAGAGTTCTTTTATATATGCTGCTTACAGACTAGGTAGGGCCTTAAAGGATCAAAGATTAAAAAGTGGAAGAACTGTTTCAGATTACTTTTTTAGATTTATTATTTAGATTTAGTTGGTTTTAATTTTAAAATTTAATTTGTTTTAAATTTAAAAGAATAAGATGGCTTTTTTTCACTGATGGTACACACATAGACAAACATACAAGTTAGTTGTCAGTTACTTTTGAAGCATGGTAGTGACATCTGGTGGCCAAAGTTAAATGAATGACATCCTTAGAAAGCATTTTTGAAACTAGTTGGATGCCAGTCACCATTAGGGCTGAGCTTAAACTTCTACTCTATAAGATATTCTTCCCATTCCTTTTCACATATTTTTGGGAGAGGGTTATCAGCACCTTTCTGCCTGGAGGGTATCTGTGCTGAAAGAAAATACCTGTGCAGAAAGGCTGTCTGGATCTAAAGGTTTCTCATATAGTCAGTGGCACTATCATGATTTTCTTCAAAGTCTGATCAGTTGGCTTTTCAGCTTCAGATGATGGGGTGGATGGGTGGGAATAGTGTGTTAGATGAATATTCTTCCTGGGAACAGTTATTTAATTACCTAGGCAATCAGACTTAGCTATTGATTATGTTGCTTCAGGAGAAGCAAAGATAATTCAGCGTGAAAGAATTTATTACTGAATTGGCACTGTTTTTGCTTTCTGTGATCTCACTGATAATATAAGTGAGGAAACAGTGAAACAAAATGTTGGTATTGAAACAGCGGCAAGTGAGGGCTGCACACACCAAGCAGACACTGAAAAAAATGGCCTTGGGAAAGTTCTTGGCATCCCTGAAGCCATCTTTTTCGCGGCAAGCAAAAAACTTGGAAAAAATCCTTTCATATTTATTAGTAAAACATTTGCAACCCACCTTCTTTTGACTCAAGGTGCCTCAAAGGGACATTTCACATAACAATGAGTTATTAATATGATAGGTAAATTTGGCCACCCAGTATAGGTCTCTGAAAAAAAATGCATGTGTTTTCTGAGGTTCTACAAAGGCCATAACTTTTGTAAGTTCATGTAGAGCAATCACTGTTGTGGATCCTCCTGATTTTGATAGAAGACTGCCCATATTCATGGCATGATAGGCTAGCAAAAATGGCTATGACAGGGTTGGGCCATCTCTATCTGACATATAGTTGCCAATATGCCTGGAGAAAAATGTTCCGTTCCTTTAATACCACTTTAAAAGGATATTTACCTCCATGCTACAAAAAACTTCATCTGCACATTTCCATGTATTAAGCCTCTGGTAAAAGGAAATGACATTTTTATCCAAGGCTGTAGGCAATTCTAGTATGAAAGTGTTTCTACTAATCTCTGAACAGGGCAGAGCCAGGGCCAGTCCAAGGGATTTCATTGCTCTAGATCAGTGGTGGCGAACTTGTGGCACTCCAAATGTTCATGGACTGCAATTCCCATGCTGGCAGGGGCTGATGGGAATTGTAGTCCTTGAACATCTGGAGTGCCATAGGTTCACCACTATGGCTCTAGATTGGTCAGTCTAACCCCAATAAACCAGCGAGATTTTGGGAATTCCCACAGAGTTGCCTGGGTGGCATCACTTCTGGGTTCTTATACACACCACTTCCTCCTTCTATTTCAGTAGGCAATAGAGTCCTGAGCTGTTGGCCAGCTGTTGGTCTGCCAACCAGGGTTCTCACAAGCCACCAGTTGGGCAGTCAGCTGGGGCATCCCCCAAGTCTTTGGGTGGCTAGCCCAGGTGGCAGTCTTGGCACACCTTGCCTCCTAGGAGCAGCAGTGGCGTAGGAGGTTAAGAGCTCGTGTATCTAATCTGGAGGAACCGGGTTTGATTCCCAGCTCTGCCGCCTGAGCTGTGGAGGCTTATCTGGGGAATTCAGATTAGCCTGTGCACTCCCACACATGCCAGCTGGGTGACCTTGGGCTAGTCACAGCTTCTCGGAGCTCTCTCAGCCCCACCTACCTCACAGGGTGTTTGTTGTGAGGGGAGAAGGGCAAGGAGATTGTAAGCCCCTTTGAGTCTCCTGCAGGAGAGAAAGGGGGGATATAAATCCAAACTCTTCTTCTTCTTCTTCTTCTTCTTCTTCTTCTCCTGGTGTCCTCGTGGGTAGGCCATCCTGGTCTGGAACCTTATAGTAAAATAATGAATTGGAGTTAAAAAAAGCCCTATTAATTTGGGCTAGTACTGGAGTGCTGTTGATTGCCATGGGGTCTGCTTGGAGGCAAAATCCTGATAGGTAGCCTTATTTATCTCAATGAACAATTTCCCCACAAATCTGCCCATTCCTGAACCATGAAGACACAGTAATTGGTACTTTGACCAATGGGTTTTTAAAAGACAGGCTATCAAATGGATGCTGCAGTTATTGAATATAATTCTGCTGACTATTGCTTAACAAATGGAATGTGTTCACCATGGGCATGAAATCACAGTAAAAGTGCTGCTCATTAGTAATGATTCCAGAAACAATATTTATCACGTGACTGTGACTATCCTACAACCATATTTCAAGCAGGCAATCCAAGTTAATATTAGCATATTGTCTAAGGAAAGAATGCCATTTTACCTAGCACTAAATATTTGATTAGAACATTGAGAAATTTAAGTATAACGGGAAGTTTAAACGTTGCAGAAACTGAGCTGTGAACTACAAGTGAGTAACATGCATTGTTTTACATATACATACACATGCACACACACATATTTATGAAAGTCAGTACAGGAAATATCCAGGTATGCAAATGGTAAGAGGGAGGCTGGTGTAGGTGGATTGTGTGTGCTTGTGTGACTTGCTAATACTGACATCTTGTGGCCAGAACATGAAAAATAAAACAAGTCCAATTAGTTTAAATAGACATGTTTGAATATGCCATAAACATGCAAGACATGAGAGCACTGGTGTAGCACAAATTTGTATTTAAATACAAGAGATATGTAGCAAAATGGAAGGCAGATAAATATCTACCTGAATGAATGAATGAATGAATGAGTGAACGTGAACGTGAACGAATGAATAAATGAGTAAACTACCCGAATATGCAGTAATGGCAAAATTAACATTGTTCAAAAATATAGGTAAGTTTCAGAATTTCAGGAAAAATTGAATATCTTTTTTAAATTATATAACTTAAAATTAAAAATAAAGCAATGCAAGCTTTAACATCTTTTAATAAAAATATTTTTTATTATTCTTGCATGTATACTATAGAAAAATTTAACATAAATGACATGAGAATATATATTAACTAACAAAGAGATGTAACAGAATCTACCTCCCAAAAAGAATAACTAGCTAGTCTATAATTTATGTAATATTACATTGGTATCCCTCCCTCTTGTAACAATGGATATAAAGTGGCAAAAATGTAGCAAGGGTGTTCTTTCTTGGTCTTCTTGACCCCCTTCTTTTTTGGTCTTCTTTCTTCAAATGAATGGACCATTTGAAACTGTCCTCCCACCTCTGTCTGTGTGGGACCAATTCTTTCTTTGGAGGGCTGGCTCTCATCAAACCAATGTTACCCCATCTCACAATGTATGACTGGTTTTTAGGACTCTTAAGCTGTGGTACTTTATAAGGTAAACTTAACTTTAACAGTGCTAACAGCACTAAATGAGAGTGACCTTTTGGACTATTGTTCTTTGGCCAAATCCATCCTGGTTGAAATTTCCATACAACTGTTGTTTCCGCAGAGGGGACCCAAAGTGGCTTACATCATTTATGCCTCTTCCATGTTATCTGCCCAACAACCCTATGAGATAGGTTAGCTCAGGGATGTCAAACATTCGGTCTGGGGCCAGATTAGGCCCCTTGAGAGAGTTTATTAGGTCTGTAAACCAGCTGAGGCAACCCTCCCTTGCTCCCATACAACACCTCCCCCCCTGCTCACCAGGCAAGATTGGGAGTGAGGGTTGTGTTTTTTTTTTTTTGCCTCAGCTGGTTTGCAGGCCTGATGAGCCCTCTCAAACTGAGGTAGCCACCCCCTAATGCCAATTTGGGCTGGGCATCCTGCTGGAGGATCATTAGAAGAGGCAGCCACTCCCCCAGGGCCTGGCCCAACCAGGTCACGTTTATGTTATATCTGGCCCTCGCCATAAATGAATGATACCCCTGTGTTAGCCGGAAAGTGTGTTACTGGCCCAACACTACCTACCAACATCCCATTGCAGAGTGAGGCATCCAAACTTGGTCATACAGATCTTAGTCCAACACTCTAACCAATACACCACGTTGGCTCTTAAAGAGAGAGAAAGAAAAACCTTTGCCTTATTTTTCTCAGTTGGAAAAAATAGAGAGAACTATCGTTAGGCAAAATGGCCCCCTGGATGTGAGTTGGGATATTTGGCTGCTGCCATCTTAGGAAGAACTAAGTCAACACAGTGCCTGGGAAGTCATTCAGTTTCAGGCCAGCTACTAGGCGAACAAGGAGCACATGGTGTTCTTGTTTAGTTGAACCTTTCAAAGAAGTATTGATGACATTTATTTTTATTTATGTTGATTTCATCCACTATGTTAAGAAATATTTATGGGAGAAGAGAAATAGGAGGCCAGTGTTAAATGACTGACATTTATAAGTGACTCATATTTCACTATTTTAAAAATTCATCTTTTAATCTGAACTGTACAAAGTTAATTGAATTTCTGTTTCTTTCCACATAAGCTTGTAACCTATGAAGGTTGTGGGTAGGCTTTTTCTCGTAACTAAAATAAAAAATGGATTTTTAAATAAGACTCCTGGATTAAAAAGAGAAACTGGTGACAGTTATGGTAAGCACATGCAAAGATGCAGAAATACTGGAATTTTGTAAAGGTGAAGAATATAGGGGAACCTGTATGTGGTGCTATCACTAAGGACTCATATTGAATTGCTACAGTGGAAGTAGCAGACCAATTCATGGGCTTTCTTTACTTTCATATAAAACCGTTTTGAGCCCTGGCTTCCTCTTTAACACACACCCCTTTTAGTTTCTCTCAGTCAGCTCATTTTAGCAGGATCAAGCCTTAAGTTTTTGGCTTTCTTTCCAGGTTTCAACTCTCTGGTAGGAGGAATAATGGGATTCTCCATCCTTCTAAGTGCAGAGGTTTATAAACACAATGCCTCTGTCTGGTACCTGGATGGAAGTATAGGAATTTTAATTGGACTTACAATATTTGCCTATGGAGCCAAGTGAGTACAATTGTTCCTTGTTTTACTTTGCAGCTGTTCCGCATGCACATTAATGCAGTCCATTTGTTCTTTCTCGCACCTGATGAGGTGCAGTGTAGGCTGCATTCATATACTGTAAAATATATAAAACTCTGCCTATTCCACTTTTGAATTCTGTACCTGAAGCCTACAATGTTTTGCTGCTTAGAATTGCAAAGTATCACCGAACCAACTACCTATGTTATTTCCTTGGATCACTTTTTCAAGTGTTTCTCACATTACTGTGCAGTGAGGGGGAGGTCAGACACATGAAAATTTTCCCCTTCACTTCCAGTGAATTTTTTGTCCTTTTCTTTGTACATCCACTGCAAACTGAACAATGGATTCCATTTATGTCCAAGTGTGAGCCTATGAATGGTCTGGACTATAATCACATGACTGCTGGCTCATATAGAGAACTATTTAGTGGCGTTAAAATTTTAATGCTTTGACTGTGTTGTATAAGCTGCCTTGAGCTCCAAAGAAAGGCAGAATATAACTAAATAGAATCTTGTTAGTGCTAGAAAAACAGCATTGTTTTGTAGGCTTTTTACATTTTAAAGTTCTAAATAAACTGGAAAAGAGTATCTAGAAGAGTTTAGGCTCTCATATGACCCTATTATAGCACTTTTTGCCTCTGATCACCTGATGTATTTGCTTAGTATGAAGTATTTTGATTTTTAGATGCCATTTAAAAATTTGGGGTTGAATCCAGTGAAGGATTTCTGTGGGTGTCTGGTGGGTGATTTTCCTTGATTCCCTTCTTTTGGTGCAGATCTCTGGTTGACCCCCTCATGCTATTGTGGGGAGGTCCCCTGTCCCCCACAAGCAGCATCTTGGGGAACATTTGGGGCTACAGTAGGAGAGATGAGACTAAAAACTATTGCTTTTCTGACAAAAATCCCTACTGTCAAAAGAAATTTCTGGTGGGTCCAAGGCATTTTCCCTAGAAACTTACTGAATGGTAGTTTTGGTGTGTTTTTTTTTCTGGTTATTTATTACTACACTATATGATTTTGCATTTCTTCTGTATTGCTAATGCATTTTTGGCCTTTTTGTTCTTGGATCGTTAATTTCATGTGGCATATTTTTTTTTGTTGCTTATTCATCCTGTCCAGTTTTACTTTTAAAATAATTTATTATTTTAAATAAATGGCTCGAAGAGCCTTGGTGAAGAGTGCAGGATAAAAATGCCTGAAATTAATAAGCCCAGTTTGAAACCTGAAGTTAACTTGCATGGACATAAAAGTTGTATTGCATAACCTGGTATTCACAGCACTCAATAAGATCCACTGGGAAGGAAGTGAGCTAATGAAATGAAAACATAAAACAATGCTTCTTTGATAACCTCAAGCATTACTATATGTGACTTTTGGTTTGTCTCTTGTAACTATCATCCTTGATCAAATTTTTGTTTTATTTCCAGGCTGCTTATTGACATGGTCCCTCGTGTACGGCAAACACGTCATTATGAAATGTTTGAATAGAGACAGTGCTTCATGGACTGGGAAAAGATCACAGAAAGTGACAACATTTCTACAACTTGGCAAGTGGTGCCAACGATATTTCACAGAACATGCACTTTCTCCCATAGATTATTTTCTTTTAATGTTTTTGTTCCAGGGGAGATCTGTACAAATAGGGGCAATATGTGCACCGCTTAGATTTCAGCAAAAGCTGCAGCAGCTTTTTCCTTTGAGTGCGCTACTAAAATCCTGCAACTGGCAATAAAAATGAACAAAGTTTACAGTTCTACTCCAGCTGCCGTGGCTTGTCTTCTGGAGTGATGAGGGACACTCACTAGATGCCTGTAGACAAGGGCCAACATCTAAAAGGGACAGCCACTTCACTGTATTCTCTTGCACCAAACCTTAAAGACTATCAAATTTATTGTGGCATGAGCTTCTATAAGCAAGAGTCTAACTTCCATCAAAATACACACAGGAGGTGGCTGCCAACAGTGTTCCACAATGTGAAAGCAACTGAGACAATATTGATGTCTTCTGTACAGGATTCAGTAATATATCATACTTAGATTATGGACGCCAATGGAAGCCACTTGATGCATGGAATTAATTTTTCTTTCTGTATAAGATGGAACTCCAATCTCAAAGCCAACATCACCAGAATCCATCAAGCTGCCCAGTCATCACAGATTACAAGAACTTAGTTCCAATTTCATACTGTTTTATAAATATCTCAGAAGTCTGTAGGTTTAGGATTTCAAAAAGTACATGTGCTATGTTACACTGCACAGATAAAAATAAGCACAGTGTATTAAAATACAGGCAAAAGCCAAAAAAAAAAAAATAAGAGAGTGAAGTAAGAATCTGTGTTTTTGGTTGAATTATACTCTTATATAGAAGTATGTATGGCTAAATACATGTTGTCTGGTCAAGTAAAACAGTGATGGTATCATGCAGCTAGCCCCTCAGAACTATTAGAACTAGTAATATTCTGTAAATATTCATTCTCCTATATCATCATCCTATGTAATTTAACATCTGGATTACAATAACCAAGTACCATCATCATGCTCAACCAATAAAGCAGTTACCTATTTTGTACTTGTATTTAACCTTTGCAAAAGCTATCAAGATGAGTAGGGCGAGTCTTCCTGCTTAGAAGCGTGTTGAAATCCAAGGGTGCATAATTCAAGCTGTGGTCTGGACCAGAATGATGGTGGGCCACATCAGGTGGGCCACATCAGGTATTTCCCTCATATAAGCTTCTAGTTGTGATTGCAACTATGCACAACCACTTTGGGCTAAAAAAAAAATGAAGGGGGAAAGGATATTCCTGCAATGGAGCATTGCATGTAGTCTGTAATTGAGCTGCCAGCTCTGAAACCATCTGTGAACTTTCAAAAGTGGGACTCCACTGCTTTACCCTTCCATTGTAGCCCACTGTGCCCTCTGAAATGTTTTCACTGTGCGCTAGTAGAGCTTCTGGAACACCATTATACTTCTGGTATAAAGAGGAAATCTGCAGTAGGACATGGATTTTTGTTGTGCTTCATATAATGTAAGGTGCCTGGAAGGAGGGGTATGAATATTGTAATAAAGAAACAATTCAGCAGAAATCACTGTCCCCTGTTCTGCAAATGGACATGGTCCCTCGTGTCCTGTCACAGGAACTCCGTTGCTGTATACATGACAGTAGCTAAAAACTGAGTGATTTTTCTGAATAGGGATGACTCCTAAGTAAGCATAGGATCACATGCAGAGGCCATTTGAAGTGCTTGAGTAAAGGAATGTGAATATTGTGTTGGTGCTTCCTGCAGGAATAAGGGATTCAGTATGTTGCATATACCCTGGGCCATGCTTGGGCAAGAATTACAGGCATTGTTTGGCTTGCATCTTCCAACCTGAGATCATTTGCATCCCTCAGGAAGTGATGTGATACCAGCTAGGTAATCTCAGCAGCAGCAAAAGCTCCTCTATGCCTGAAGCTCCTTCATTGGTGCCATCATCACAGTTTTTCCGTGCCTGCTTCCTGCACACAAAGCTAAGGAGGAGCAAAGATAGATAGCCAAGGAACGCATTGAGGCAGAAGTGTTAAGGTAATCATAGCACTTTGTCCTCCAGTTATGATCAGCCAAAGTGCTATGATTACCTTAACACCTCTGCCTCAATGCGGGAACCATGGATACCTGGCAGAAGGGACGCATCTTCTGCCAGATATTTGGGCCTCCCCTGGAGGTGGCTGAGCTGCAGTTGCTGTATAGCAACTGTGGTGCCTTGGCCTTATGGCGGAGGGGGCAGATTATGGTGCCAGCTGTGGCTGTAAATCACATGGCATGCCTCTGTGGCCACATGTTGTGATTCTATGAAATAAGGTTGCTTGGTGACCATTTCCAGAGTTGGAAGCCTTTCAGCGAAATGAGTTCAGTCTCTACTTATAAATTCCTCAATTTTTTTAAAGTAATAAATACAGCTTTCCTCAGTGTAGCTTCAGTGTTTTGGTGAAAATCCATTTTCAGAAAAGTCATAGCATAAAGTTTTGTGCATGAGGAATATGAAAATGTTTTCTCAGTTGTGTGTTTATTGTGCTAGAAATTGTGATGAGGTATATGGTCACATAAGTGGGTCCAAAGTGATTGTCATTGACACTTGCGCCCCCCCCCCCATTCACTGATTGATTATATCTTAGTGAAACATCAACAGCAGTATTTGGATTATCCCTAGCAATCGCAAACCACAAATTCTCTACAGTTGCTGGAATTCCCCATGGATGTTGGTTGTAACTCAAGGGCCCCTTCTACTAAGGGAATATGGAACCCCCCCCCTTCCTATCTTTATCTAGGCTTGTAATACTTCTGCTGGTTTTGCAGGTGGCTTGGGATGGATCTTGAGCTGCATCTGTAGTGGCTGCTAAGAAATCCCTGCTGCCTATCATGTGGGTGGCTATGGAGCTGAAAATGCACATCAGTATGCCCCCTTGGTCCCAGAGTCATCCCACTGATCACCCAGAAAGCAGATTTAATGCTGGACATTTGGCTTGGTTATATTATTAGCCGGGGTGGGGGGGAGGGTGAAAGTATGTAACAATGCAAACATACCTCTTGGGCAGTGGTCTTACTCCATTACCTGGATTGGCTCACCAAGGAATGGGACCTAGAATAACTGTCCCAGTTCGTTATATTCAAGTGCTCATTTCTGTTTGTCACCTTTTCTAAACAAAAAACCTAAGCTGCTCTCACCTCTACTTTCAAAGTTTGTCACAGAGTTGAAATAGTGCTTTGCGCAGGACAAGTAACTTGTTCAACATTACATTACACCTTCTTGCTTCAGATGAGTCAACTTACAAAATGACAGCAGGTGTGTTTTAATACCATGCCACATCCTGTTCCTAATCTGTTTTTTTTCTTTTAAAAGCTTTCTATATTTTTGGGCACAATCACACCATGCGCTTTATTGCATGTAGTAGTACAAGCATCAGTTGAAGTCAGTTGGTGCCTTAATGTCTACACTGCAGCATCACATCAGTAGAAATGTTAAGGCTGGCAATCTGTCTCTCACTAATAGTGTCATCAATTATTTGACATGACATGGTTAACAGGGGTCACTATTGATATACAGATTATAGATACTGCATCTGGTGCTCTTGCATGTATTCATGAGGTGGTAATTCACTCGTCCACTATATGTTTCAGGGATACAAAGCTCAGGCCTTTAAACTACCATCAATCAGGTACTTCAGTGGTTGCCAAATAACTCAACCAGCTGCTAGATGTGCAGAGATGCTAATGTAAACTCATATTTAAGCTCTTAGATATATTCTGGGCACATAATTCTGCTGCCCTTTGTACCAGGCAT
Source organism: Sphaerodactylus townsendi (assembly GCF_021028975.2). Taxonomy (NCBI): domain Eukaryota; kingdom Metazoa; phylum Chordata; class Lepidosauria; order Squamata; family Sphaerodactylidae; genus Sphaerodactylus; species Sphaerodactylus townsendi. Next base: position 51,526,409 of record NC_059426.1, read on the forward strand.
GGGAATTGCTTCCTTGTGCTGTGATCCTATGGGGTATGTAAAAATTCCATCCACATGGGTGAAACAAACCTCATGATTCTCTATTACCACAAAAATAATATCGTCAATCTGATGAATCTTTCTAAAAGGGACACCTGGTAGTGAATTAGATTTTTTCAATCAAAAACAAACCAAATTGTGGGCCATCTGCTATAAAACTTGATTGCAGCGTAAGTAAAAAATTATTCGATCTTAAGATAAATGACTGAACAGTCTGCAAGTTATGAAGCTCTAACCTATAACACAATGCAATCAAATAGTGTGAAATTATTCATTTCTATTTCACAACAGCAAAGAGATAAAACACAACTTGTCACACAAGAAAAAATTTATTGAAAAATAAAGTTTTCCCTAATTTTCCCTACAACAGCAAAAACGACGCAATTCTCTGCCATTAAAATACACACTCAGACATTATACCTCAGTTTTCCCCATGTTATTAAAATTCTAATTTGACAGTTATATGTGAATCAAACTGCTTGGACAAAGTATAGTGGAACACAACACTTTAGGAAATAAGAATATCAAAGGAAATGAAAGCTGTGCTTTTGAAAACTAATGCGGGCACGGCTGCAGCAGCAGACCTACAAGTGGAGCATTCCACAGAAAGAAGCGGGATATTTGGTCACAATTGAGCTTCTATCTTTCAGTGAGACAAGGTATAGTCTTTAACATGAATGTTTTAATATACATTTTATGCTGTTGGTCCATCCCTAGCTGTTGGCTTTCTCAAGATGCTTCCTCTAACATGTTTTCATGGTAAAAGTGTAGCGATAATGTGCTTAATTTTGTTTTGTTTTTTTAAATAAATGCTTTCATCACCTTTAGAAGTGCTTTTAGCACTTGTTTTTGGGAGATAGTGCTCAATTTCAGCAATTCAGAACAGTAGGTGGGAGTGACCCACTCATTTAAAAAAAAAAGAAAAGATGCTATGACAACACTAGGACCACCAGCTCTGCTCTACATCTCTAAATGGCCAGCTTCTGCCCCTCAAAAATATGCACAAATAGTAGGTGGGGAGGAACATTTTCTGTCAGATTTTACTGATTGCAAACGATGGCTCAATATAAAACTTAGAGGTGCCTCACAGTTAAGAGCCTGGGATTTGAAGAATCACTTGAGACCTTCTTACATGTACTCATTCTGGCCTGCTTGTTACTGCTGCTCTGACCACTTCATTGTGTTAAACCTTGTGATGTACTACCTTAGAATACATTACGTGAGTCAACTGTTTATGCAAACATGGGATAAGACAAAATTGTGTAGCTGGAAGTCTCTACATCTTGGCCCATCTGAGTATATGTCAAGGCATTTGTGCTGGAACAGGCATACAAAAGGGGACTCTAATGTAGTTGGTCATGTGAAAATGGGGGAGGAAGTTACAGTTGGGGGGGGGAGGCAGGCTAAATCCTCCTTGGACTATCAAGTTTTGTCACTTGCATTTGCTGAATCCACATTTCTCTACAGGGTAATTTGTGCCACTTCAAGTACACTACCAGAACCATCGAAAACTGTGCTTCTCAGTTTGCAGCCATAACTAATCTTCAGCAAGGGGAGGGAGGGAGGGAAGGGGTGGCATGCAAAGAAGGGGGTGGCATGCAAAGGGAGGGGAGGGAGGGTTCTCAGCATCTGGACATGGCCTCCAGCGGAGGACGGGGGAGGGTAGAGAGGTGTGGCATTCAAGGGAAGGAGGGGAAGGGGGTGGGTGGGTGGGCTATGTCCAGATGCCTGGGCCCCTCCCTCACTCCCCTTCCCTTGCATGAACCCCTTGCATCTGACCTGCATTGCAGGGGGTTGGACTTGGGGGGGTTCTTTCTATTTTATCATTTGTCTGACTGGAAAATGCTGCTGCACGGTTACAGACATTATAGTACTATAAATACACTGCATCTGTGGCAGTGTGCTGATAGGCAGCACATGAACAAATAATAGCATAAGAAATTTATTTTCATAATCTTTTGTTTTCAGACAGGCCAGGCGAAATTTCAGCTAAATCACGATTTGCTAATAAGCCTCACATGGATTGTCATCTTCCAATATATATTAACACCCAAGAAATTAAATTGTTTGTTAATATAAAATGTCAGGGCACATATGTTAAATAGCACAGTGCAGTATTCTGATCAGGTAGGAGATTATACCACTATATCTCCATCTTGTATACACTAAACATTTCTATAACATATTTACCTTCTTTCTCTATACACACACTGAAAATGTTTTACAAAATCTCTCTCTATATATATACACACAAACACATAGACTTAAAAAAAAGTTTTCAATATAGAATGGTCCGACCTTAGTTATACAAGTCATTAGTACACAACCATGTTTAGGATCAAAATTCTTTAACCACTGGGACTTTTTCTAGCCAATTAAAATGGAGAAAAATTATTGACTTTCAATTCTAAATTTACAATAATCTCAAAATATAAGGCTCTCGACCAAATCAAACTGAACTAGACCTAAACCTGTTACCCAAATTAGTAGTCTGCTAGATTCAAGTCCAGAGGCACCTTAGAGACAAACAAGATTTTTGGGATACAAGCTTTCAAGTATCAAAGCTCTCTTTGTCAGCTGAAGTTTAAGAAACAAATCTCAGATATAATGCTGATACAGTCAGCATTCTGATTGTCAGATAGATCTTAAATGTTGCTGCAAGTGACAGCCAGATCACAAGATTTTTGCGTCCTAGCAAAAGTGTGAATATGCAAGTCAGCATGGTGTAGTAGACTGTTGGGACTTTAATCTGGTGAACTGGGTTTGTTTCTTCATTCCTCCACATGAAGCCTGTTGGGTGACCTTGGGTAGTCACAGTTCTGTCAGAACTCTCTCAGCCCTATCTACCTCACAGGGTTTCTGTTGATTGTAAGCTGATTTGAGACTCCTTAAAGATAGAGAAAAAGGTGGAGTATAAATATCAACTCATCACCATCCATTAATCTGATATATGGTCTATTTCTAATAGTATTTTAACTATGCCTATGGGTGAGAATTTAAAACAGTAATATACAGAGGGGTTGGATCCAAAAGTTCCCTTTTGTTAGGTAAGTCTTCCTCTCAAAGGAAGATTTGCTCAGCATGAACACATCTTTGTATCCAACAGACTTTTAACAGCCCCATTCCAAAGGGGTGGAAGGATGAATCCACCCATAGGAGCGATGTGATAGGTGAATCCACCGGCATGCGGTAGGCATGGCTCTCCCTGGCTCCGGATGCGGTACTGGTGTCTCACCTAATTCATTAGGTGATTCACCTAATACATGTTAGGGGACACATTAATCAGATTCATGTGCATCTCTGTGTGTGTCTGTCTGTCTCCCTACAATCACACATATGGGGTGGATGCACAGTTGATGTTCCTACTATCTGTATGCATACTGACAGCTTCAGTGGCAATTTCTATGTTGATCAAATGGATTTCAGGAAATGAGAGAATAGTACTGAGGATGGTCACTACCAGTCTCCCATTTCCCCCAAACCATTCAATCCACATGGAAATTACTGCCGAAGTTGTCAATATGCATAGAGACAACAGGAAAATCTGTTCTTCAACCCATGCACAGAGGAACACACACATATACAAAATGAACCCAGCAGATCGAAATCTCTTAGGCAAGATTAAGATGATTAATTTTAATCATGTATGCTCATAATTAAATGAATGTGATCACACTAGATAATAGTATGCGTGACATTTAAATGAAACCAGTTTTATAACACTGAAGAATTGCCCTAACTGTGACCAATACTAAGGACATTGTATAAAGCAATGGATATGCCATTGTTTTTAAGTGGCACAATAATGCTTTCTGTAAAGATAGCACTATGGATAGCTTTTTGTAATCGAACGTTGCAATAACATCTTTAGGATGGGAAAATGGTGAAAAAAGTTTCCCAGTTGGATCCAACTCAAAAAAGCTATATAAAAATTAAAGCACTAATTGAGGAAAAGCAAGTATCAATGTTATTTGAAATTACACCAGCAACGTGAAACAAATTATGTACCATTATGAAATAATGGGATTTCCAAACATTTCAACATGGCTGACAAAGCCACTTAGAAGTATTGAATATTTTTAATCGTAGCAACAAAGGTCTCATGGAACTTTAAAAACTTCACCAATGTTTTGTGGCAAGAGTTTTTGTGAGCCAGAGCCCATTTTGGCAGATGTATGTATTACAACTGAATGGCTGATTATACACAAAGCATCTGCTGCGTGATGGGGGCAAATGTGCATCACCATAAGCTTTCTTGTATGGTCATATGTCCTCAAGCCTCGCTTTCATTTTCTATTCTCCTCACAGCAAGGAAAGCCACTTCTAGCATGAATTTATTTTTGCTTCACAGCCAGGATGAGCAGAGATGCCAGGGAGTACAGCTTTGTCCTGGACCTTTTCTCTCTGCCCACAGTCAGCCTCTCTAGTCTTACCCCTCCCTCATACTCCCTCGCACTGCTTTGTACACTTCCCCCTATGCCTCTCTAAATGCTTGTATTGATACATTGACAGGAATAACACAAGCAGGGTCTCTTTCTGGCTCCATCCCACCTCCCCTGCTCTATTTCAAAACAAACCTCTCTTGAGCTTTTTCAAAGGAACAATATAAGCAGGGTGTCTTTCAGTCTCCATTCCTCTGCTTCCACCCTCTACGATGATCAGGACGGTTTTTTATAAGTTTATTTCTAACAAGACTGTATTTTAAAACAATTTTCCTGGCTGCAGCAGTGGTGGGGGGAGGGAGGGAGGGAGGGAGGGAGAGAGAGAGAGAGAGAGAGAGAGAGAGAGAGAGTGGAGAAGGGAGGGGGATTTATCACATGGTCCCTTTCTCCAGCAGTGTGTGGTCCAGGGAACAGCTTTGCTTCTTTTTTTTGTGGGGGGGGGAGGGTTATGTTGGGAAAGGAGCTACAATATCGATATACTTGCTAGCACAGGTATAAATGCAATTTAAAGGGCTATAACAAAGTCCTTTATCTTGCAATTACAAGTGTGATTAGATCTGTGCCTTTAAGAGGTGTTGATGGGCAGAATTAAGAGAAGCAGAGGCCCATTGAGACCAGCAAGCTAGCTTCAGGGCAGGCAAAAAATGGCTCCTTCCATGTAAACAGAAAAACACGAGGAGACCCCTCTGCAAGCCCACTGCATGCTGAAGAGCCCCAAGATAAGCATTCTAAGCATAATAGGTCAGTGTATCTTGTGCCACAACACATTTGTTTAGTCTCTGAGGAATCACAAGACTCTGCATGCTTATGTGCAGCACAGTAACATGGCCTCCCCTCTGAAATAATATTTAATTATGCACTTGCTTTTCCTTGAACTGGAATGCAGCCAGTTTTCTCTGTATTCAGCCTAAGTACATTTATATGCGTGTTTGTGATCTTAAAATAGCTAGAAGCAGGAAACAGAAAATCTACCATATATATCACGATGGTGACCTTAAATGAGTTCTTTGTTCCATCTGCATAAACACTGAATACATTTAAGACACAACCTATTCACCTAGCACAAAATCCTCCATGTAAAGGCAGGAACATGTGACCTGATCCAACTGATATTTCTTGGAGGCAATGTGTGTGACTCCGTTTCAAATATTCATGAGAACTGAATATTCATGAGAACAGAATGTTGATAACTACATAAAGGTAAGAAAAAGGGGAGGATAAATTAATATTTGCAAACCCATGCAAACCCTGGAGGGGAACATTGTGATGATGAGAGGAATCCTTCAAAACCTTTCCTCAGCTACCATAAGCAATTGTTTTGCTTTAGCCTTATGACAGATCTGGGCATACAACAGTTGTATGACTATTGCAGAAACATGAGGAGAGCTGTCAACATAACGGATGAGGACAGCTGCACATATGGGCTCAAACAGCACATGCATGGAAACATATCCCTAGAGGAAGGGAAAACCCACACACATTCTTGTTGTCCTTGCAGCTACAGGACAATGTAAGGAGGGAGACGAACAGGGGAAACCTTGTGCTAAAGTTCCTTTCTGAGCAGCTACTGCAGAGCTCACATAGGCCCTTTCTGCATGGGCACCAAGCGGGGGTGAGTCGGCATAAACAATGCCGACGCACCCCCCTGGGACCTTTCGCACGGACGGTCCCGGCAGGGCGTCACTGAATGCCGTACCTCTCCTCCTGACTTCCGGCACATTGCAGAGGCCAGAGGACACCTCCCCTGCAGGCTGGAGTGGCGGCTCTGGAGTCGCAGGTCAGGGGGCGTGTCCTGTGGCCTCTGCGACACGCTGGAAGCCAGGAGGAGAGGTACGGCATTCAGTGGTTGGAAGACACTGCTTCCAAAAAACCTCGCTCAGGGAGCGAGGTTTGGAAGCAGCGCCTTGGCGCTGCTCGGGGGTGGCGAGGCTGGCGCTGCTGCAATGCAGCAGCATTGACTGTGCGAACCACTCCCCAGGGACACAGTTTTTAGCATCCCTGGGGCGCTGTATTCCACCTGTGCTGAAACAGCCATAGAGAAGTTCATATTTTACTAAGCTAAAAATATAAACAGTTTCCTTTCACCCTACGTCTTACAAGCACAGCCACAAACTATATGAGTCCCCCAGGCATAAGGCAACTGTATTCTCTCTTTTGCAATAAGTACAAAGTGTTTAGACACAAACCTTCCTAATATTAACAAGCAGCATTCTGTTGACCTGTTGGGGAATGATCTTTTTTTCCTCAGCAACTTCATTCATTCTTAATTGAAAATAATTTAGAATGCGTGTCTAATATTTACATAAAGTGTTACTTAATCCTCAAATTAGTGTTCCATTATAATTGTTCAGGCATTGCCCACATTCCAAAACACAACTATTTAAAAAAAAATTAAAAAGGCACACAAATGTTATTTGCAGAATGTGTTGTTGACGCTGTCGTGCAAACACCAATACCTTCCCCAACACAATTGCTTTGATGAACTACGAAAAGAGAAACCATGACAAAACTACATGAAACAAACCCAAGGAATATCTATTTATAGATGTGCAAATCAACTTGCATATATGAAATCAATGAGGTTTTTATTAGCATTTATAAACAGTGTATTCAATCTTTACCTTTCAAAGGCAAGCCATTTAATGTTAAGTTTCAAAATATAAATTATGTCAATGCTTTTCTCAAGTTTTGGTATTTTTATGGAGCAAGATTATTGAAGATATCAGGCCACAAAGAAAAAAAACCACCTTGAAAAATAAAGGAGTTTTTGATTTATCAAGACATATTGCTGCTACTGGTGACTGGCATGTTTCAATTTATATTTTGAAATTAGATAACACGAATTCAAACCCAGAGTATCCTAAACCAAAATTTGCCAAAAACGTATATCCTATAACAGGAAAAGATAAGCAGTTCCATGTGTTCACTTAGAACTTCTCAAGGTCCTCAAGTGAAATATCTGGTCCCAGCATTCATTCTTTCAGGAAAACACTCAGGTGAGGAAGGAAGGGTGGTGCCCACTTCTATAACATTGTAGTTTTTATAAATGACACTGTGAAAACAAAACCATCAGTTTGCAAACCAGATTATGCCACCTAGCTTTATTTACTGAGTTCAGACCAAATACCAAACCTTGGTTTAATGCTATGTCAATCAGTCTCTGGCTCACACTGTCCTTCACATCTTCTCCCATCACAATTCCATTCCCTTCTCCTCTTGCTGGAACAAACCATAGTCTGGAAGTGAACTACACTTTGCTGGTATGCAACAGCAGACATGAAGAGAGGGATTTTACTGTGCAGTAGAAGAGAGAGAAACTAGGATGAGGAACATCCAAGCTCATTCAAGCCATGGTGTGGCATCACGTCTACAGTGAGCCATTCCCTTTTGTATTTTAATAACACTCTTCCAAGAAATCTGTGCTGACTGAATCATTGTTAATTGAAACTGCATCCAAACCTTCATTGTAAACAAACTCTGCATTTGTCATGGGGCAAACATACAAATTCAGGTGTCTCTCATGATCAGAAATGTATTATTGTTACAAAATGCTGCACCAGCCCAGTACTGAAATAAATGGAAGAATATAAAGTTTCATTGTGTTCTCAAAGAAATCATAAGATTTCTATTGAAGGACAAAGACTTTATAAGTTCTACCATCCTATTACATTCTCACTCATTTTTGCCATCAGTAGCAATTAAACACTTTTTGTCACCAACATAAAAAAACAACAACAAGTCAGTAGATAGCAATTAATTAACAAGTCTACAAAACAAAGGAGGATAAGCACATCCATGTCCCCCCACTGTGGGAAAGACCTATATTACTGACCAGTAAACATTACAGTGTCAACAAACTAGCAAAACTTTATCCTTGTCTTGGGGCTTTTTCTGACACGGTATTTTATTCTGTGATGCAATGCAAATAGACGTAAAAATGCTATATCAGAATACAAAATCCATGGTAATGTTGAAAGAAAGTTCTTCAAGAAACAGCCTGGTTCAGACTTCCCTGCAAAATGTGCATAAACTTTGGATTATCTTCTGTGGAAAATAAACATTACGCTGGAGTTGGGCCTCCCTTACGAAAGGAGCACTAAATTTGTGTATGTGAACAAAGGCATATTTATAGCACAAATATTTTCTAATGTTTTACGGATGAAATAAGCCGGAGTGCTTTGTTATCTGCTGGCCTAAATTTGCTGGCATCTGCCTTAATCAGAAATGCTGAATAAAGCAAATAAATCACCAGCAGTCAGTGCGAGCTGCCTTGAGAATGGACATTTTAGTAGGGTAGCCCTTTTTGCTATCAAGTTGCTCTTGTGGGCAACTCTGGGTAGAAACTGCTTAAGAAGCCAACACCTACATACAGAACGAATCCATTGCAGAAAACCAAAGAAAGACTTCCTCATATCAGAAAGTGAAGTGAATCCTACCGCCAGAGTGAATCCTACCGTGGAGTGTGGGGAAAGCAGCTTTTTCTCCTCACGATACTGTTTTTAAAATCCCCGCCATTTATTGATATGCCTCTTGTGTAATAGCTGAAAAGGGATGTTTTAGCATTCAGTTTCCATTAAACAATTGTCATTGCACTACTTAGTAAAATAAAGGTGATATTTTAAAAAAATTGAACTTTTTTCCTTTCCTTTTCTTTCTTTTTTTTTTTCAAGAAGCTCCTTATCTTGATAATTTGTTAGAGAATAATGTTTTGCCCTATGGTCTTTGGTATGTCAAAAGATACATTAGTGCTCACCGCAGAAAATAATGAATAACAAATAATGAATTAAGAGATTACAAAAGAACAGAAAAGAAGTCAATTTTCCACTAGAAATCACCCTCAGGTGCAATATTGAAAAAACCCACTTTTCCCCCAACCTGTGGTGGTTTTCAGATCTAGCTGCAAAGGATGAAATTTTTGTTTTCTATTAACATCTTTTCCCCTCTCTGGTCATAAATAGTGCATTTAAAATGCCAGTTGTGCTGCAAAAACATTTTTTAAAAATAAAAATTACTCTACATTTTTTTCCAAAAAAAGGAAGAGCTGATCTCCATTCTGCAAGCAAAATCTAATTAATAGAACTTGATTAACTGAAACATTTAACACAATGGACTACATCCCCACAATTGGCTTCTGCTCAGTAGAAGTACTTTGGAAAAGTACCCATGTTTTTTGTGCATGGCCCAGGTAAAATAACAACCATTGGCTTTTAAGGAAGTCCACTGTCCTACCATACATTCTGTCATGATTACTTTCTTCATACTGTGATCTTTCTGTTATCTTTCCAATGCCTTACAGCAAAGTCGGATAATATTGCACCAAAGACACTACTTCTCTTTGAATATTCTCATACTTCTTTCTGCATGCCATTCTGTGACAGAAGGGTGGGGGAGCAAAAATAAAGGAGTGAGGTGATCATTCTGGACAGAACCAGCAACCCATTTACAATATATATTCAAGTGGCCACTGAAGCCCTGATGAATGCCACAAGTATAATCTGTTATCAAGCCAAAAGGATTTGTCAGCCCAGCTGCCACCAGGCCTCCCAGCTCATGGTGCTATTTGCTTAGGCATCCTGAACAGTTGAGATGCTGTGGATGGTCATTTGTAACACATGAAGGGCAAGAGAGAAACCAGTAGCCAACCAGGTGATATATTCAGTAGCTGTGTTACCTTGCAGTTTCAAGTTCGTAGGGACAGCACCAGCATGTAAGGGTCAGCAAAACCCAAGGAACAGCGCACTTAGGATATGTACCAGTTTTTCCTGCACTGTCCAATCTCTTCCAGATTTTTTTTTGCTTACTTTGTTATTGAAATATTATTCAGAAAATTGCTAATTGAGTTGGGGGGATCCCCCAATATAGACCGAATTCTTGATTTACCTTTACAAAGCACTGAACTTCATTTGCCACCTACTCTTTTAAGTAGATAAAAGGTTTCAGTGAGCTTCACAAGAATTTCTCACTTAAGAAAAAATATAAATCGCTGAGGTTTTTTTAAATAGCTAATCTGCTCCATCTTGGTACAGGTTCCCACTTTTCAACAGTTGTTCTGCCTGCAGCGAGTCAACTGGGCAAAGTGCAGGAAATGGCAGTAGCTCTTTCCAAGCTACTAGCTTTTGTGTCCCCAAATAAAGTGGTATGAGTTGTTGCTATAGACAGTCTTTACAAAGTGCAACTTGTCCTTTAAGGTAGTCTCTACAAGGGCAGATCCTTTTGTGGTTTGGATGGGATCCTGCACAGCTGAACAGCAAGAGATCACCTTGGAAAACACAATGTTTTTTCTTTTCGTCAAAAGACGGGATAATGATATCATTTGCCGATTCAACTGTATGGCATTCAATGTTGTACCTGTAAAATAAAATTAAACAGCAATCAAGAACTAAAACCACTTGTTCACATGTAATATTTTAGGCAACAGTAATCATTGCTTCTAATTTATAATACTAAATGCAGGCAAGATTTATGCTGCTGGATCACGTTGCCCCACATAGAGGGTTTATGCTGTTGGATCACGTTGCCCCAACTTTGCCCCACGTTGCCCCAAGGCTATTCGTATGGGTCATATTTAAGTTCTCATTCAGTTCATGCATAAAAACTTTCATATGTCATCAGTCAAGTCCTCTTGGTTTCCAATTCCACAGTATCTAAGTAACACCAGTAATTCAAAAGTGAACTGCTAGGGCTTACTGCTTCATGTATCCAGAAGTCATGCAGAATCCATAAAACCAGGTTAAACCAGCAGTGCTCAAAGGTTTTCAGGGAATCTGGATATTTACACTGTTAATTAATGAAGCCAAGATAATAAAGGTCTACTAGCCCATAGCCAGAAATGGAGCAAATGAGTACACTGATAGGTAGCCCATAATTATTGATTCGTAGCATGTCTATCTGACAGAGACTCAAGGCAGATTACCTTCTGTAACTGCAACTTAATCAAATCACATGAGTCTTAATGACAATACACTACATTAGGATTACAAAAATTAAGAAAGTGCAAAAATTATGAGACATGATAGCAATGCAGAAAATGGAATTACAAATGTAGAAAACAATGCTATAAAAGCAGGATGGCAATACAACAAATAGATAATGTATCGCATACACAGTGGCATAACTACAGTCTTGTTCTTTGTGGCTGTTTCTGCACAGCCAGATTTGCGGGGCTGCATCGGCATGATTCACATGAACGGCCCCAAGGGCTGCGCAGCTGGCAGAGCAGGCTCCGCACAGCTGCGCAGCTCCCCAAACAGCTTCTTACCTTCTCCTGACTTCCGTTGCTCTGAGGAGGCCAGGGTACATGCTCCCATGGCCAGAGCAACGGAAGCCAGGAGGCGTGTCCCCTGGCCTCCTCAGAGCAATGGAAGTCAGGAGAAGGTAAGAAGCCATTTGGGAGCGGCACAGGGAATAAGCCGGCTTCCAGCCACTGCTGTTCGCTTGGCAATGGGTGGAAGCCAGCGTATTCCAAAAACCTCACTTCCCGAGCAAGGTTTGAAAGTGGCGTTTTCATGCCACTTGGGGGGGGGGGGTTACGATGGCGCTGCTGTGATGCAGCAGCGCCTCCTGTTCGAACAGCACCCCAGGGACTGTGTTTTTTCCATCCCTAAGGCGCTGTTTTTTGGCCGTGCAAAAATGGCCAATAAAAGAATCGTCTAAAATCACTCCACTTTATTATAGCCCCAGTAGCTTTACAAAAATGTCCTCCTAAACAACACTGCTTACATAGTTTGTGGAATGACAGAAGTGAGGGGAGCATTTTTGACAAAACTGCGAGGGTTATACTTTTAAATAATTAAATAAATTTATTTTATTTTTATTATATTTATAAGCCACCCTCCCTCACATGGGCCCAGGGTGGCTTCTAGCATGTCAAAGTACAATCATAAATCATAAAACCATAAAAAAATAAATATCATATTAAAATCCCACATGGCAAAAAAAAATCAGATTACATTAAAATGATACATTAGATATATAATAAATGGAATATCAGACAAAATTTTTCAGGTTTATTAGAAATGTAAAATTTACTTTGGATACAACTCTAGATATGGATACAAGAGGTACTATGGAGGTTAAATAGAACTGGATCCCATTTAAAATATTTCACGTTTTGTGCCAGGGTTTATCAGAACTGAAAAGATGATAATGGGTATTTTTCCAGCCAGCGTGTGTGTAACTAAAGTATTACATATGTAATAATCAGGTTTGAATCCCTACTCCAGTCTGCATCACATTCCAGGGTTTTTTTTAGCCTGTGATAGACTGGGACTTCAATCATGACCAGCACAATGCTAACATGTCCCTGAAGAAACAGGTCAGGGGATTTACAAGCACTCACCACTTTGTTATCCAATAATCCTAATTAAACATGTTATACTAACTAATACCACTGTTAATATTATCATGCATCATTAAAGTAGATGTTGCACAAAATTAGTCTATGAACATTGCAATTAAGGTTATTTGTGATTTACTTCTCATAACACTAAATTATTTTTCTTGAATGGGATGCCAACAGTAGTACATAAAATACAAATAAGCAGAAGAATGCTGATTTCACATGTAGCCTTGGAAACACTCAAAATTAAAGAAACCACAAGCTGGCTACTACTATTGTAGAACACTGTCCTGCCCTGTTGGCTGTCTCTGTTGAGAATCTGCTACAAAATGATTTTACCCCTTTTTTAGTTTTTCTCTCTCTCTCTTTGCATTACTCCTATGTTACTTTACGCTTCCCCCCTTCCTGCTGCAGGCTCTCTATCCCTGCTAACCACTAATTTTATTCTAGTTACTTACAGAGAACATTCACACTGGGAAGATTTAACAGGATTCACAACTTCGGTATCCACATCCTTTCCTCTTTACATAGATAATTTATCCTTGAAGGATAAACACTCATGGGAGGATGACAAATTTTTGAGGATGCACTGCTCCTTTTTGCCCCACCCTGGCTATGGACCCTGTATCTACCGTGCTACTACACATGGGTACAGATACAGCAGTAGGAAGTACGCTCAACAAAACAATGGCAGACTTAAGCAGAGATTAAGGATCAATAACATCCACCCAAAGGGATGATGGAAACTTCAGCTCTTGAAAGCTTATACCCTGAAACTCTTGCTGATGTCTACGGTGCTACTGAACTCAAATGTAACTGTTTTATGGCAGACTAACATATCCACTTTCTGGAACTATTCATCTCCATGTGAGCTTCTGCATACAGGGTGAGCGCGGAAAGGTTACTTCTACAAATTTTGAGAACTGGCTTCTATTCTTTCTGCGTAAAAATTCTTCTGAATAAAAAACAGAGGCAGAGTTTGACAAATGATCATAAGGGTGGATTTTTACGTTAGCTTTATTGATTCTATTATTTAACTTGTTTAACCAATCTTTGAAAGGCACAAACTTTCCAAAAATAATATCTGTTCAGGAAATACTGCATTACTGCCATGCCATCACCCCAGCTTGTTCAGATACTATTATATTTCTCTCAGGAGGACATTTGACTGTGGACATTGGCATAGTTAGTAATCAATTCAAAATAAGTTTACAGGTAGCAAAACAGAGGTATATATGTTATTGTCACATGACAGAATGCATGGCTACGCTGTTTTGTATTTAGTCCTATGTACATTGTTCTGGAAAAGGAATTGCCGAAGTGTTCAAAACCTTGTCAACAATTACGATTGATAGGTTGAAAGAGTCAGAAATTTCCAAGCTGGATGTAAAACAATGCAAAGTTCTGTAACTACTTTGGCTACGGTGAATCCTTGCATCTTCCAGTTGAAGTTTATGCAGAAGATTTTGCTATAAAGATGTATCCAAGGGTTTTTCTACACTGGGTTTAGACTGTAGTCATATGCACTTACTTGAGGAGGTCTTTGTCCTTGTTCAGGTGCTGGAAAAAGGATGGCTCACAGATGAGCTGGTTTTCTTGACAAACCTGCTTGCATGATTTCCCAGGGCCAGCAATTTTAACCTGGAGGGCACTTAATGGGGGCCACATCACTTGTCCATGGCAAAAATCCTGGAAGAATATGATGTATTTTATTACAAAAGAAGCCATTCTAATAATGCTTTTACATTTAATATACTGCTGTCATTACTCATGCATACAATTTAAAGACAATTAAATCCATGTTCCTGGTTCAGATCCCAAGACCCAGATGTTGTGCGGCCTCTGCCAAATGTACAAGTCCATTCTGTCTATAACAGGAGTCTGCAACCTGCGGCTCTCCAGATGTTCATGGACTACAATTCCCATCAGCCCATGGCCATGCTGGCAGGGGCTGATGGGAATTGTAGTCCATGAACATCTGGAGAGCCGCAGGTTGCAGACCCCTGGTCTATAAGCAAGTGATGCTTAGTGACCTTAAGGATGTAGGTTGTGATATCTATACATTGCAAAGTGGTTTAAATCTTCTTATTCTCACAGCCCAAACTGAAAGAGTGGCTCAAAACAAGTTCTATATGGGCCAGTCTTAAAAACAAGGAGCACATGAAGCATATGGAAATATACACAGTATATACACATTCATAGAAAACAGTGCCATCGATGGCTATTACATAGGCCCTACTTTTGTGGTTCTCCTTGTGGGCTTTCTGTAGCACCTGGCTGGCCACATTGGGATGCTTGACTAGATAGACCAGCAGGCTCTTCTAATGACATTGTGTGATACATGTCTTCATGCCAGTCACCAATAATCTGTTTCCTACTGCAGTACCGTATATACTGGTGTATAAGTCCTCAGCCTGCAGCCTGGCTGGGCTTCCTCAAACCCAGGGAGGCAGAGGGAGCTCCTTATTTAGGCAGTGACTCCCGCTGATGTCACTGGCCAAATAAGGAGCTTTCTCTGCCTGCCGGTAGGCTGGGCTTCCTCAAACCCAGTGGGGAGGCAGAGGGAGCTCCTTATTTGGGCAGTGACTCCCCCTGATGTCACTGCCCAAATAAGGAGCTCCCTCTGCCTCCCCCAGCCGGGGTACCTCGGGGTTCCCCCTTCACCCTCTCAGTAGGGCAGCAACAAGCAGCTTTTGCAGCCGCAGGGAAATTATTCGGGCTATGCCCCCAGCCTCGGCAGAGGCCTGAAGAGCCCGGTGACTCCTGTATAAGCCGAGGGGGCATTTTTCAGCCTTAAAACAGGGCTGAAAAACTCGGCTTATACATGAGTATATAAGGTAAATGTGTGTATTGAATTACGCTTGAAATCTACATATTTCCTAAGACATAACTCTACTAGGCCATCATCATATATGTCCCCAAAAATAGCCCCCCTCCACACAACTTTTTTGCTAAGTTGGCAGCTGTACCAGGACAAATGCATAGCAATCCCCACAAGGCACAGAGCCCTGTCACAATTTCCCAGACACCGAAAACAACTTCTCAATGTTGCTTGCTACATATTAAAGTTATCTAAATAAGTATTTATTTGGCAGTAAGGCAATTTTAATTTTCACCCAGAAGTCTTGTGACATCTTCAACTCTTACAAATATTTACTCTAGGATACGCTGCCTTTAGGAGAAGCCACTTGTCAGGGGGGTGGATGGGGGAGTGTGCAAGCATAAGCACTTAGAGATGCCAAACGACTCCAGCTTCTTTGGCCAAGTTAATGAAAAAAGCTGTACAGCAACCAATAGGCATTAACAGTTCAATTTATTCAACAGAGAGAAAGCAGAAAAAATGCTTATAAAAGTAACAAAATTAGTTTGGAAAGCATACCTGTTTCTCTATGAATGCATTCATTCTCTGAAGCATCCCCTCACATGTGAATTCATAGGGTAGATACGGTTCAATCTGTTCAATAAAATGCTTACATTTACTTATGCTTTAAGAAATAAATATTTTATCCACAGTATAACTGTGCTACAAGTTTGGTCAAAGACACTGTCCAAATGTTAGTTAATAAAAGAACACTTTGAAAGTGACCTATCTG
Organism: Sphaerodactylus townsendi; assembly: GCF_021028975.2. NCBI lineage: Eukaryota > Metazoa > Chordata > Lepidosauria > Squamata > Sphaerodactylidae > Sphaerodactylus > Sphaerodactylus townsendi. The sequence goes on from NC_059426.1 coordinate 51,542,821, forward strand.
TAAGCGTCCTCATTCATTCACAGTTTCCTCCTTAATCCTGGATATTTATGCTTCCATACAAATAAAACTGTTCAGCTGCGGCATTTCTTATCTAACGTGCTCTGTGCTAACATCTATTAATAGTTTGTCTTCAGATTTTAGGATTGGTCAGTGGTGGGATTCAGCAGGTTCGCACCACTTCAGCAGAACCGGTTGTTAAAAGGGTGCTTGTAAACAACCAGTTGTTAAATTATTTGAATTCCCATCGCCGGAACCGGTTGTTAAATTATTTGAATCCCACCACTGGTCAAAGGAATAGTCAATTCTGCTTGCAGAACAAATCCCTGCCTTCTTTTTCCATTCTTCAGCAGCCCTTTCCTATGACAGCTGAAATGCTACTTTGCTGGGAATCACATGGGATATGCTGTAGGGAGCTACAGTCCAAAGGGAAAGCTGTATATACCTATCCTTTGCATGGCCTGATGCATTCTCCAATCACATAAAGCAGTGGTTCTCGACCTTCCTAATGCCGCGACCCTTTAATACAGTTCCTCATGTTGTGGTGACCCCCAACCCTAACATTTATCCATTTTACAGATGGAGAACACTGATGCAGAGAGTCTTAGGTGACCCCTGAGAAAGGGTCATTCGACCCCCAGGTTGAGAACCAATGACATAAAGGCTACTTTGGATACAACCCAGTGATTACAAAGTCAGGTTTTAACCTTTTGGTTCAAAATGGCTCTGACTGCCCTCTCAATTTCAGAAAGATCGTTGATGTTCACAGTCCAGACGTGAGGCTTCCCAATGTAAACTTCAGCATAGGGGTGTTGAGATGTTAACTGAAATTAAAAAAAAATACACAATCAACTGTCAGATGTGGTTGAACATTCTGCAGAACTTCTGATGAGCTGTTCAGTGGGGTTCACAGTCTGGAGAGGGGAAATTGCCCTGGTATTTTAAAAATACCATGCATTACATTTATAAACCAAATGATTGTGAAAATATGACCATTCCTTATAATGAAACAGAAGGGAAATCTCACCCTTCAATCTGTCATGTCATGATGTCAGAACAAAGACTCAAGAACAACTTCCACACATCAGAGTGATATTTGAAACATTTTTTTAGAAAGCTGTACAACGGAACCTCTTATTACTTTTCACCTTCCCAGAAAATACAGCTAGAAATATACACACAGTTCTAATACCAGGAATGATAAATGCCAGAATTAATTGCTTACCTCCCTGAGGGTTGGTTTGCCTCTGAAGAAGTCTGTGTTTTTGCTGCTTTTGGGAGGACTGAACTTTGGATTCAGAAAAGCACACCCATTTGCAATGGCTTCTAAAGGAGCAGGCCCCTCGTATGGAAAACCAAGACCAACAAAAAGCTGTAAAAGAGAACATTCATATCAACATCTTCCTCTTTACTGCTGTCCTTAGAAAACAATAATGTGGAAGTCAGCCTAAAAGAAAATTTTAAAACATATGCACTTAGAAACAGAATAATGTAATTCTCAAAGATTATCTATTAAAAAATCTTTTTATAATTAACATGAACTTATTCGAAATAAGCAAGTAAGGAACAATGCCTCGGCAGTGCATTAAATCCAGTTTTCTGCTCCCCCATTTTCCCATGTAAATTGTCTCCTAATGTCCTTTGATTAATTTGGCCCTGTCCTGGTTTTGACCTTGCCTGTCACCCGAGAATTGTTTCTTTGAAAGCAACACCACAACAATCAAAGGGCTTGTCTAATTTTGTTACAGTGGATGCTGCCTGGCAGGACCCAGAGCTGTTGACTAGATCTTATTAACCTTTTCCATTAAATGACCTTCCTGGGAATGGTTGCAAAGGGGCCTTGTTTTCTTTATATATTCTTCCCAATACAACAAAAAGAAGGGGTTTCTTAGCCTCAGTTGTGTTACATTTACCTAAAAAAAAATCTTTTCTACGTATCTATTGAGTTTTTATCCCACACTTCTTCTAGACTGCTCAGGAAAGCGTATATTATCCCATATTATGCTCACGACAATCCTGTGAGGTAGGTGAGGCTGAGATGATGTATCTGACAAAAGGTCACGCAGAAGAACAGGGATATGAACCTGCGATTTCCAGCCTCTAGACTGAAAGTCCAGTGACCACATAATATTTGGAAGTAGGTCAGTTCACTTGTCCCTCTACAATGCTACTCAGTTAAGCTGGGGAGGGATGGAGAATCACACTTATCCATGCATATACTGCTGATACACTGGCTGCCATGTATCCTCATGATATTCGTCGCATGTACAGCAAAATTATCCAGCGGTATATCTATAGAAAATAGTGCCTATGGCAAGCACTGACATTGTGCCCCTGGATTTTTCTTTCATTTTAGCTTTAAAAAAATGTGTGTACGTATGGTACTAAAATATAAAACATATTGATTTTATATAATATTGCACATATATTTTATGCATTTCTGAGTTTCTAAACTTTTCCTGTGCTGTCTGTGGCTTCTGCAAAACTCCCAAACAATTCCTATTTAATTTATTATGCTGACCTGTGATATATCAAAGCCATGATGGAAAAAGTTGCAAAGTGGAAGGGATAATTGAACACACATATAAAAACAACTATTTAAAAGCTATTCCTCACTCATTTTACTAATCCAGAGTTCTTAAAGTTAGTCAAACGTGGAAGATGTGTGTCACGCAGAAGTCCAAAGACATAAGCTCTCTCATGTATGACAAGTGGAGTAGATGTTGTCATGGGAATCCCCCACCCCCCAACACACACATCCTTGATCCACTCATGATGCCAGGGAAATTCTTCCAAAAGCATAAGATTTTCAAACAGCAGGTGGCAGCAAAGTTTGCAGGAAACTGAACTTTATGCTTCCACAACAGCATAGTTGTTATATTACATGAAAGGGAATCAAACGGCTGTTGCTATCAGCATTTTTTGCATGTTACCAATAAAAGGTTACCAATAAAAGGAAGCATGACTTGTTTCTGGCGCTACATCACTCCACAAAAACCACTTGCATTTCCTTTTCTACTACATCCTGTAATTTGGCACAGTTACTTCAGTGTTCGTTGACAAAATGCAACAAATAGCCAAATCAAGTTATCAGAAGTATGTAAAAACAGAAGCCTAGTGTTCTTCTCTGGCAACTTAGGCATCATGCTAGGAGGGGGAAATGTGGGTTTCTGAGTGTCAGCTTTGATCTGGACACCCTGAAATCATCAAATCAACATCTGCATGAATATACTTGCAGTCCCAGTAACATCTGGCACAAAACACCTACAGAATGGTTAAAGTAAAAAATTCTGATTGTAAAATAAGTTGCATTCAGTGAGAATGAGACAGAACTCAAGAACCCTTGGAGGCAGAGAACAAGAAATACATCATTTTTTCCAAAAGAGAAATAAGGCTGTCTTGTGACACAACATTTCTTTTGCTAAAAGGCAAAGAATCATCGTGACTGAGACTGGAAAAGAAAATACTCACAGCAAGTTTATTCAAAACTGATTGGGGTACCAAACTATATTTTCAAGTCCTCTCCGAAAAATTATAAGTACCTTTCAGAAATTCGGTACTTATTGAAGACAACTTTTGCACTGCCATGTCAGTCAATGACAAAAAAGTTGAGAAACTATAAGTAATTAGTTCAGACAAACACAGCTGTGCTATTAATTAAGAGATATAAAATGTCACCAACAATTCAGCAGTGACCAGGTTTTTTAATTAGTTAGAGAAAATGGTTCTGTTGTGTAGATAAGCATGCTCCACTTTTTCTTTCGGAACCCTTTGAATATGTTTTATGTCATTGATTTATTTAACGCAACCTCCTAAGGGAAGAGAGGTTGCTCAGAGGTTTCTGTTACCACTTAATAACAAATACAGCACCAACTGTTCTCCACGTCCATTAAATAACTGCTATCGCTTCAGCTGAGACGAAGTAATGGCATTACTTACTAGGTCAAGGTGATCAAATTGCAGGAAAAGTGTACACCATTTTTGCCATAAATAAGGAAACCTTTTCAAAACAACATGGTTCATTGTAAAGACAGGTTTCATTTTTTCACTGACATATGCATAACTTTAGTTTTTAGTGGATCTGAATGGGAGAAAACTGTAAAGGTCTGTATAAAGCTACTTTCAGGTTATTTGTATATTATGAAGGCACATGTGATAAGTTCTTCTAGAACCCCCTAAATATGGTTTTGGGAAGAACGAACGTTTGCTTTCAGTATGAACATATTTGACTATGCTCCTCTTGGATTACAGTGCCTCCCATACTGAATCTAACAAAGCTATATAGCTCAATCAACAATCCTCTTTCCTCCTTTACTTATGGATCAAGCTGAGGCAAATTCCAAAATGGGGCAAGATATTAAAGATGTTCATTCCTCACCCACCAATCTTTGTCAGTTTGCCCCCCATAGCCTTCCATACCTAATGCAATGTGCGAGGGATAGTCATGGGAAGGATTCCTTGAATACCAAATATCCTGAGTTCAGTGATGAGAATACTCAGCAGTACCCTGCTGCAAAGCTCTCTACAATCTTCCTAATTGTTTCCCTCTTGCCTCTGTTCCTCCGTGTGTGCAACTTAGGTGTTCGGGATTACAACCAGCAGCAATTCCATGACTTCAGTGACAGGAAAAGAGTTGCCATAATCCAAGTAATTCACACATTGTGGACCTATTCTCACAACTTTAATGTGACCAAAGTACGATAGTGGAGTCATTTTAGCTTCTACGGAGAGTTCAGGCTTGATTTAATCTACAACTCATGCATTATACAGCAGCTATATTAACAACTGTGTATTGTATGCATTATCTATTTGCTCTTTTTAGTATCCTAATCACACTGGATGTTTTTATGCTTATGTAACACTGTTTTCTGCATAGATTCCCATATCATGCCCAATGATGCTTTATTTCAGAAGTGTACTTTAACTCTAGTCCTATTGCTTATCAGATTTCTTAACCTATTTATTGCATTGATTTAGACTGTGTAATCTGCCTTTCAGTAAGAAAGTTTCAGTTTCAGTAAGAAAAACTGGCTACAATTATCAAGGTCTCATGTTTTCTTTCTCTTTATTTATTTCATGGATTTCTGTCCTGCCCTTCAAACGCATCTTAGGGCAGGTGACACAGTCTAAAGACACAACTGATATTACAATAAATACAGCAGGCATTTGAGTGTATGAAAAACATAACCAACTATGTCCCAGAAGGCCATTTGTCTTTAAACAGTTTGCACGCTAAATGATGGGAGGGTTAAGGGACAATCCACATTGTCACCAAGTCAAGCAATCTGATATAAGTGACAGAGAATGATGGATTCCTTCCCATGGCAATGCAAGACAGCTGGAGACAGTTTTACGCACTATTAAGCATGCGTAGATTCATATTCATATTGCAGTTCCTTCCATATTGGAAAGGATGAAGGACTGTACAAACTGGATTCAAACATATAGATTATTATACAGAGTACCTATATAATATCTAATCCCATGGGTGAAATGGACATACATTCACCCATTCCACAAACAGGATGAGTGAAAACTGTTCCTAAGTAGTGGTGGCAGAAAACAAATCTCCAAAATGTTCAAATAGTGCATTGGGTCATTGATATTATGAGCAATTTCAAGGAATCTCACACAGGAAAGCAAAGCAAGGGCTTGCTAACTCTATTTCAAACCAATATTCTATTCCAAGATGGGAATAAATACACACACAAGGCTACTTCTAAATAAAAAATTAAACCTGATATCAAGTTTGATTTTTTTTTTAAAAGAAAAGCTAATATTTTAGAGGGATGGCTGGGTGGAAGCACCAATGAAAGTCAGAAGTTTGGACACAGGCAAGGGGATATACTAAGGAATGCTGCGGAAGCAACCACAATGTGCCAAATGGTGCATCTTAAAAATCCCTAAAGGTAAATAAATGCATACATCTCAGAAGTATTGTGAGGTTTAAATATTTGCCAGCTGACTTACTTTGGTCTCTCTAAGCAGGAACTGTAAATCCCGGCCACTGAGGATACCATGATTCTTCACGTAGGTAGGCATGTAGATAGTGCTTGTCCCGTGAACAGTTCCATGGACTTCTGTATAGGTGTGGATTATATCCAAATAAGACTTCTTATCCTAGAATAAGGCACAAGTCAGCCAATGTGAGTCCTCACAAATGGTTTCTCTAAAAAAAAACAGTGACTTAGACCCATGACTTTAAAGGTCAATAAATAGAACTGTAAGAAATCAGCCTACAATTAGCCTACAAAGCAGTCTGTTGAACTGTAATTTCAAGCAGAATTCATCAAAAGGATGGCCAGTAACTGCAACAGAAGCTAAATAAAAAATTAAGATAATGGCTGCAAGGTCATGAGCAGTAACTGATTCATTGTTAAGTTACTAAACTGGTTCTTAAACGTTTATGAGAAGAAATATATACTGAACTATTTTAATCTTGAGCAAAATAGACTTCTGAGACACATTTTTCTATACTCTCTGCAGTATCAAGATTAAACAAACCTGTGCTAAATTTGGGGCTGGTATATCAGACCTAGATAAATGATCACTTTCCTTATACCTGTATTCTCTCACACTATTTTCTCTCCTTCTCCTCATCCCATCTTTGCATGTACAGATTGGAATCAGCAGTGCAATGACAGAGCCTTGTTGCTGTTTATGCTATGACATTTTATATTTCACCCTTGAATAATTTTGGATGGGGGATCTTTAATTGAAGTTTACACATGAGTGTTAGGGAAATACAGAGAACTGTTGATGTCTTGGCTGAGGAGGGTTTTTTTAAAGTTAACCAGCCTTTTTCTTTTTTTGAATTCAAAGGTGAATTGTAAAGCACTGAGTAGCCTTTGGAACATACTGCATGAATGCTGCTGATCAAATGTGCAGGTCTGTAACCTCAAAGCCTGGTTTCATAGTCAGGCAGTAAATGCTTCCTTTGTCTTTGGTACCATCCAAACAGTATGAGCTTGTGTTTGCATTCCACAGTTCCATCACACACAACTGCTACACAATATTGCCTATTTGTGTCAAAATTGTTTAGAAGCCATTCACAGTTTGTTTACTTTTTACAGGAAACTGGACCAAAAAAATCTTGTTTAGAAAAATCTTGGAAGTCTAGGACAACCAGGCATCTTTCCTTTACGTTTGAAAAAAGAAGAGTTTAGACTGAAAGCCCATTTCTCTCTCCTGTAAGGAGACTCAAGATGGCTTACAAACTCATTTCTCTTCCTCTCCCCACAACAGACACCTTGTGAGGTGGGGGGGGGGGGCTGAGAGAGTTCTGAACAAACTGTGACAAGTCCAAGGTGATCCAGCAGAAATGTAAGAGTGGGGAAACAAATCTGGTTCACTAGCTAAGAGTCCGTTATTCAAGTGGAGGAGTGGGGAATCAAACCTGGTTCTCCAGATTAGAGTCCACCTGCTCTTAACCACTACACCACACTGGCTCCAAAAAAAGGACAGCAGCTATATTTCAAGGAGTATGTAGCTGAATTTTGCTGTCTTGCAAATGAGTTCAGCAAACTTTGGAGATGGTAATTTAACCTTGCTAAGTGATCATATCACAAAATATTTCAATCTTGTCTTCCCTGGAGGTCTCCCTTCCAAGTGCCAACCCTGCTCAGCTTCTAAGATCTGACGAGTTTGGGCTACACCATATGTGGCTTCCTTCCCCACTGATGTAATTACAGTTAAAATAATTGCCAGTCATGATCAAGCTGATCACTGGGAAAAAATCAGCAGATCATGACTGGCAATCAGGATTTGATCTGAGCCAGTTAGTATTTGAACATCCCTAATTAAGACAGAGATCTATGATCAGCAGAGTGGCCTGCTGATTGTCACTGGGGCCTGCCGCCACATCAAGTGCTGGCAGGAGAAAAAAAAATGCCACATCACTTCTGGGTAGCTCTAGTAATTGCAAGCCACAGAGTTTCCAGTGATTCCTAGAGATACCCATTGTCACTCCTGGATTGTACCCGGAAGTGATGTAGTGATTTTGCCTAAATCACATATTCCCCACATCACACCCTACAACTCTCTCACTGATTGCCAGGCTCAGGCTGGACCCTCTACTGATCAGATTTTCTAACATTAAAAATGTGAGCATTAAAAATAGCCATAGTGGCCTTCTGTTTAGATTCAGTCTACAGAGCTGGGGAGCAGCAGTGGCGTAGGAGGTTAAGAGCTCGTGTATCCAATCTGGAGGAACCAGGTTTGATTCCCAGCTCTGCTGCCTGAGCTGTGGAGGCTTATCTGGGGAATTCAGATTAGCCTGTACACTCCCACACACGCCAGCTGGGTGACCTTGGGCTAGTCACAGCTTCTCGGAGCTCTCTCAGCCCCACCTACCTCACAGGGTGTTTGTTGTGAGGGGGGAAGGGCAAGGAGATTGTAAGCCCCTTTGAGTCTCCTGCAGGAGAGAAAGGGGGGATATAAATCCAAACTCCTCCTCCTCCTGTTAGCCACAGTAGTACAAACAGAAAGGAAGATGGTATTCACACAGTACATTTTTGTTGCTGTTCAACTATGGCAAACTATAGGGAGCTTGACTTTCTACAGAGAAAAGGATGTGGAGGTTAGAAATGGTTAAACCTATCACAATCTGTCCCCAAACAAACAATTATAGCCGTCCTTTTTATTTCTCTTAACACTGTAAAGGTGAACTAATAATCTGCTCTGCCCAGCTTACTGGGATACAATAAAGCCCATAAATTATATTTAAAAGTGAGAACAGACAAAGCTACAAAGCACACCTATGAAAATGTAATCCACTTGTGCTGGGAACAATGAAAAGATCACCTTGAATCTTATCTACAGAAACCATGCTGCTTGTGCTATAAATAAAGTCAGACTATACATGCTGTAAATATCAAAGAAAGCTCTCATCTGAAAAAGGGCGGTTATGTCTCCATTTCAGAGATTTTTTAAAAATTAAGCTATCCAAGGTGTTTTCCCCTGCTACCTGTTTAAGAATAAATAGGCCAAATATACAACCAGCACTCATAAATTCTATAGAGATATAAGAGCCATTAGGCTTCAATTCCTATATTACTGGGTAGAGAACATGACAGCAAAATGTTAAGTGACAAAACAGCCCTATCACGTGTTGTGGCTCATGACAACTTCAAGTTGAGGAGAGAAAACACTGTGTCTGGGATCCCCCAACCCCTCAGCATCACTTTGAGGTTTTGCAATACCATAAAAGGCAGAAGAGAATCTAGACCAGGGGTCTGCCACCTGTGGCTCTCCAGATGTTCATGAACTACAATTCCCATCAGCCCCTGCCAGCATGGCCAATTGTAGTTCACGAACATCTGGAGAGCCGCAGGTTGCAGACCCCTAATCTAGATGCATTATTAGAGCCTCCTAGAAGCTTTAAGGTGCCATTGCTAAGCATGTTAGAACAGGGTGCTTTATCACTTGAATACATGTAGTAATACAGCCTTAACTATGAAGGAAGAACATCCACATTGATTGAAAATTGTTCTGTAAGCAGCTAGATGAGAGAACTTTGGACCTGAACGGAGTTGCAAATGGGGAGTGTGAAGTCTTCCAAAGACAGATTCATGTTTAACAATCTTCATTTCTAATCTGGGAACAATATGAGAGGTCAACACTTCCCATAAATGTAACGACAGCCAAAAGCATTACTAAGTCTGTTCAGTACTGTTCAGAATTCATTCAGCAAATAAATTTACTTCCCAGAAATGCATTTTAGTAATAGAATGCATGCATGCAAAAATGATATATTACAATCACTGCTCAGTTTGTTCATCAACATGCAAATGAACAGGGACCATTAAATTATGCATTTGTTTTTTGGAAGTGCTTCCATTAAACCTCCCTCCCTCCCTCCCTCCCTCACAGAGAGAGTGAGAGAGAGAGAGAGAGAGAGAGAGATCATACACATAGTACTAAATGAATTGCCAGCCAAAGATTTTGGTTTTATACCGGCAAAATGAAGAGGTGGAAGGGCAGGATAAAAATATTTTAAGTGCTTGTGTAGAAAGAATTTGTCAGCCAGTTCTCTACACAGACCAATTCAGACTGGCACTTCTTTGGAGAGGATAAAATTAGTAGGCCAGCATTAAATTCTATTTCAAACCGCAGCAAGATTCCACAAGCAAAACAGGAGTGCCTGTATTCACTTTCTTAGCCATTTTTTCTTGACAGCTGCAATAAACTTGCCATTTACAGAAGACACTTTTGTTGATCATTAAGTACAGAACTGTTATTACTTTGCAGAAAATTATTTCCACCTACTTTTAAAAGCCTCTCGATAAGACATCGCACATCAATGAAGCAGGATGACAAAACCTCATGTTCTCCCTCTCTAAGACAACAGTAACATAATAATATAACCCTACAATGGGGTTGAAATTTTAAGGTTGATTAAAATTTCACAAGTTTCCTGTGCAGCAATCAGCTGCAGGACAATAACAGGACAAAGGAGAGGCAGAAGGAGAGAAAGAGAGAGACATATACTCTATTCCAGTGGTGGCGAACCTTTGGCACTCCAGATGTTATGGACTACAATTCCCATCAGCCCCTGCCAGAATGGCCAATTGGCCATGCTGGCAGGGGCTGATGGGATTTGTAGTCCATAACATCTGGAGTGCCAAAGGTTCGCCACCACGGCTCTATTCTTTAGTGGTATAGTCCAAGAATACTCACACAACAAAATCCAATACTATGCTAGTGTCAACTGGACAACCTACCATTTTTTAAAATATGTTTATGATATAGGCCCATCTTCATTGATGTTAACTTTGCTAGTCAATGAACTGGCTAGCATCATGGAAGCACATCATGGCATACTAAAACCTAGGATTGTCCTGCTAGTCACCTGGCTGAACCTAGCTCGAGTCCTGTAAACCAAAAAGGTAACCAGAAAAGCAAAAACATATTTGGCAGACAGATAATTAGCCAATTACTCTAGCCTTTGTCTCTCAATTGAAAATGATTAATGTCTGAAAAAAAATGACCAAGTGTTGTGACAAGAGTTAATGAAACAAATGTCAAGAAAATGTTCAGGAATCTGAGCAAGAGTAAAAAAGGTTCTTTTTTTTTTTTTGCCAAATGCCACATCTAGGGGGGCAAGCTGATGAAACACAAAATTAAAACATTCAAAATCTCATCTGGGAATACTACAGAATCCTGCCTGTGTTTTATTTCTTTTCATTTCTGACTCACGTGTAAACACACTGGGTTTCTGAGAACCAGTTACAGAAATATAACTTGACAGAGAAATATGTTATTTCTTTCTTATACTTATACTTCAATACTGCAGTTTTTGTTTAAAAAAGATAATGTTCCAAGAAACAAGCGTTAGCCTCTCTTAATACAGCTGCCAACGGAGTAGCATCTTGTGAAATTGTCCATGAATACTGCATAACAAAAGTCTCTTTCTCTCTCCCTCTACACTCTCATGCTTATGTCAACTTTACAGAATAGTACATAAGGAAGAACCCAGAATGGCAAACCTTGAATGGAATTTTCACACATTGGCCTGAAAAATTCTAGCTTTATTGACAAAGATCACACAATCACCCTAGAATTATCCTACAGTCTAGGGAAGAATCTTTTGAGCCACAGTTAATTTTAACTCCTTTAATTAACACAGTAAAGGAGGGCAATGCAGATGAACTACTTGTACAGTGTAGTTATTCTTAACCTTCTCTTCAAACACACTCCGTCCTCAAGTCCATCTTCAGAAATCCTGCCCTAGCTTCTCTGACATCACAAATCAGGAATCATCCTTCTGTCCTTCCTTAACTGCAGTTGATGCAAGACCTTAAATCAGAAACTAAACCTATTGTTTGATGTAGGCCCCTTCCGCACATGCAGAATAATGCGCTTTCAATCCGCTTTCAATGTTCTTTGAAGCTATGCGGAATAGCAAAATCCACTTGCAAACCGTTGTGAAACTGGATTGAAAACGCATTATTCTGCATGTGTGGAAGGGGCCGTAGATTTCAGATAATGATTTAGAAAATCCTAGTTAGATGATTCCACAGTTGATCTCTGTTGAAGCTAACTGGTTAACTAAACATTGAAAGATTGTGGATGATGTTCCTATTGGTAGGTACAAAGGCTGAGCATGCCCCCACTGGCCAAGAGGCAACAGTCACAGGACTCTTGGCCTGTGGTTCACAACTTGTAGCCCTATGAATGCTATACCAGTGGAAGAATCATTACCTTCAGGCATCCTTGAGGTGCCTTATCTATTGAAGGCTTACATTGGAGGCCTGTTGGGATATATCTGTTTCTTTTTTTAAAAAAATTAATGTGTACTTTAAACTGGTTTTGAGTTCTCGGTTTGGGAGAAATGTGGGCAAAAATACCCTAAATGAACAGTCTGTGAAATTGTTTTATTACTGCTTACCAATGAAACTCAAAAATTATCATGAAACACATTACTATATGTTCTACTATCCATCAAGTCTAATGACTGGATGGCTCAAGGCTGCCACACCTACACGCTTAACAGGGCCAAAGTATATGTCATGCAAGAGTTTCATGACTCGGTCTTCTTCCAACATTGCAAGCCTAAAGTTCAGTGTTCAACTAAGACATTGTTTAGGGCCTGTGGTTAACCCTTTCCCACTGCACCGTTTCACCAATACAAATTTCAATGCACTCAAGAAACTACTAGCCGCAGTAGGAACCAAAAAAGATACTCAGGTACTTCTCCAGGAGCAGCAGAGGTAAGATCTCTATTGAGAAAAAGGACCTATTCTTCAGTGTTGGAATGAAGGTGTTGATGAGAAAATTAAGACCATTACTAGCCAAAAAGCCTGTGAAATTTCCTCCATTTCTGAGGAGTTTAATACACAGTATAACACAACAAAAAGCAATTCAGCAGCTCTGTACCACTTTCCCTCTTTTGTTGGTCAGGGGAAGATTGGTACATCACAGGAAAAATGAAATACAAAAGGAAAACACAGTCGGATATTTAGTTATTCTTATTCTAGAAGTGAATCCTGCTTTCAAGCTTTTGTTCACATCCAAAGCCATCTCTTCTTCATACCAGCGGAAAAACCTGGCTTTTCCTAGTAAGGATGGATTGCTGTCCTTTCCATTTTGGTTTTCCTCTCCTGTGGAGGCTTGTCAGAGTATGTGCTGAATACGTAGGCTCTTTTGTTTATCCATCCATAGTATTAACCTCAGGGCACTGAACATGGCTCTCCCTCCTCCATTTTGTCATAAGAACAATCCTATGATATATGTTGGGGAGAATTTGAACTTAATCCTCCCTGGTACAACTCAATAATTTCTCCACACTCGTGCCTAGGCTCCAGCGGCTAAGTGAAACTTTCCTTTGCTATGGTGGCTGTTACTACAACAACTGAGGGATAAGATGAATATTTACAGAGAGACAATAACTCTACAAAATGTTTTGAAGTGAAACAGAAATGGGTAAGTGCATGAACGTGTTTGCATATAGAATCAATCTTTATTTTTGTCAGTTTCAAGAAGACACTAACTGAATTTTTTTGGGAAGGAGCTACCGAACAGATGGGACATTTAATGAAGAAACAATCATGCTGGATATTGAAACCACACTGAGTAAACCACCCAGACACTAATGAAATACATCTTTTGACTACAAGACTCAAGTACATGCAACATTCCTGTCTTCTGACTTGTGCTACTAATGATATCAGGAAGTACAGCTGATTAATGGGATTCAGATATTCTTCAGGCTTCTTAGTGCCTTCTCATATTGATAATTAGATCAGAAGCTGTAATTACAAAAGCCCACAACTAGAAGAAAAAGATACAACTTAAAAAGATTCCAGCATTGCTAAAATGTATCCTTGAGAACAAAGAGCAGGTTTTCAAATCTCTGATTATACATCAATGGGGACTTTAAAAAATGGGTAATGAAATCTTTCTTTAGTCATGAAACAAAGCAAAGTGTAAGAATTAATGAACTGGCTAACACTTAAATCAATTTTTGCCTTCCTTGAGCATAGAGTAGGTGAGTGGGGAAGTGGCCAGGGGTACTTGTGATTTTCCTGCATTGTGTGGGGGGCTGGACCATATGACCTTGGAGGTCTCTTTCAACTCTACTTCTCTATGTTGCTATGTTTCAAAACTGTGGTTCAAGACAGAAAAGATATATACTGGATAATCCCACCCATAAATGCCTCAATCATATGGGATTTCTCAATATGTTTTATTTTTGTGGTAGATTAAATATGTTCCATAAACAAATATACATGAATATGAGGCAGGAAATATGGATTCAATGTACTAATTGGCTCCTTAATACTTCTCTATAACTGACTACCAATGTCAGATACACTCTTTCATTTTATATTTTTAAAGCACTGGCTGTGGCATCAGAGGCGTCAATAAATAAATATAATTTTTGGAATGTATAATGGAAACTAAAGCACAGAAATCAACCTCTGCTTCCAGGAATCAAATATTTATGTAGTACACATGGCAGGTGTTCTCAGGTTAGGTACACTGGAGATACTTATCATTTTCTGGGGACTTACCAGCCAAGGATCCAGGCCAACCAAGTCTGGCCTTTGTAACAAATGAGTTCGACATTCCAGGTATAAAGTATGTTTCCACAAACAGCCTAAATCAGTGATAGCGAACCTTTTCGAGACCGAGTGCCCAAATTGCAACCCCAAACCCACTTATTTATCGCAAAGGGCCAACACGGCAATTTAACCTGAATACAGAGGTTTTAGTTTAGAAAAAATGGTTGGCTCCGAGGCATGCGTTACTCGGGAGTAAGCTTGGTGGTAGTCGGTGGATTTGCTTTGAAACAACCGTGCAACTCTTCAAACGGGTGAATCACGACCCTAGAAGGGTTTACTCAGAAGCAAGCCCCATTGCCAGCAACTGAGCTTACTCCCAGTTAAAGGATCGTACTTTAGTTCTTTGCATGAAAATCAGTTGGGTTTAACAGCGCTTAACAGGGTTACCTACACTGCTTCCCCAAAACTAGGTCTTAGGTATAATGTTAATAATCTAGCTCAGTGGCCCAGGTCAGCCTAGATGTGTGTGTGGGGGGGCATTTCCCCCCCACATGACAAACTCTGTTTGTGCGTGCCCACAGGGAGGGCTCTGAGTGCCACCTCTGGCACCCGTGCCATAGGTTCGCCAACACTGGCCTAAATTAATGCAACAGTTTCCTAAAGAACACTTACCAGCTACTAATAAATCAATTCAAAAGAACCTGTATAAACAGAACAACTGACCTTCCAGAAGTTATCAACTTTGCCATAGACAAGTGACTGGTTCTGCCTTTTGATGACATTGAAGTGCTTTATGTCACTGGAGTTTAGATACTGTTCCACCACAAACCCAAGGAAACTGTTGTCTGGAGTGTGAGCTGTAAGCAAGCAACAAATACAGAAATGATATTATTGTGTATTATCTTAACTCTGAAGTGAAGGAAAATATTGTCTTACAGCCAGTTAAGTGCCTACATTTTCTGCGCCTGATAACATATTCGAATAATGTTACTGCTAGAATATTCACATGATGTTATGTAATGCCAAAATGTAATGAGTACAGAAGTAAAATGCACAATTTACAAACAGAACATTTAATACGTATACAGATGTTCTTGGTGGTATAACACTCCTCTCCCCCTCCCTCCTTCCCCGTCCCTCCCCCTCCCTTGCATGCCACCCCTCACTCCCTCCCCTCCCTTGCATGCCACCCCTCACTCCCTCCCCTCCCTTGCATGTCACCCTGCACTCTTTCCCCGCCCTCACTCCCCTTTCCTTGCATGCCACCCCTCCCCCTCCCTTGCATGCCACCCCTTACTCTCTCCCCTCCCTCTCCATCTGCTAGGGTGGGTGGGCCATGTCCAGATGAGGACATCCCTCCCTCCTCTCCCCCTCCCTTACATGCACAATGGTAGCACAATGATTCTTTCGAGAAGCAACATTATTTCTGACTCTGACTCTGGAAGACAACTGCTTTTGTAAACAAGGTTAACTTACGAAACATTGTGTAGAACTGTTGTGGATTAAGGTTCCATTTCCCCCAAGGCGTTTTGTGGCCTTTAGACTGGGCATAATGAGCCTGGTTAAACTCCGGTTCAGTCCCAAATGAATCTAGCACTCGTAACATGCACCTGCGCAAAAATAATACAAAACAATTTATGTTGACTACTCTGTCTTTTGAAACTGAAACACACTGTAATTGGATCTGGCATATCCAAGCATAAAAGAAATTACTTCTCATTATACACATACATAACTGTAGATGTTTACTTTAGACAATTAGACCAGATTAAACAGGTTAAAAAATTGCGATAATGATAAACTTAAGGCACAATTTACATTATGAATTCAGCAAGTTCGCAGTTTAGGAAAACTCACTGCCGCACCCTGTTTAGTCCAAGCTCAGGCACTGCTCTTTGTATTCAACTAAACAGATGCCCTGGGCAGCATTAAAAATAAAAATGATCCAGAAAGCTTTTAAATTCAAAACAATTAATGGGTGCTATGCAAAATGGCAGGAGGAAGAGATACTTCTGTTGCAGGAAGGATCCTCAGGGTGAATCACATGTTGGGTTTCACATTTTACTTATTGGCAGGACACAAGGCATTATTCCATACTACCATGAAATTTCTGCCTCATTTGCCGAGGTGCTTCACATGGTGCAAAAGGAACTTGACCAGAAAAAGGCAATCAGTAGGTTTCTTTAGCATCATTTGTTTCACGCTTCTGTGGAATACAAAGGGCTAAAACAACCCTCATAAAAGCTTGGTCAACTCACAGCCTTTTAAAGGAAGGACTGCATTCTTAGTTGAGCACCCAAGCCCAGAACAATTGACATGCTTTATTCTAACTAATTCATTCAGTGTTTTAAGTCAGTTGCCTTCAGTGAGAACATTTTACAACAGTCAAATTATTTTTGGATTACACTGAATGCTTAGCCATGGCCAAACACATTATTCAGCAGCAGCAGTAAATTACGCAGCCGATAGAAAAGCTCTTGGGTTATGCTGTGCGAAGTAGGATCTGGATGAAGCAGCCCTATTTGGCACTGGGGCTGTAAACTGAATGCAGAATGTGGGATGATTATTGGAAGATAAGGATTAACAGAATCGCTGGTCTAAATTAACTGTCTGAAGCACAGTTACGCACTATGTAACATTTATTATTCTCCTCACTGCCTTAAAACTGTTAACGGAATGACTCATCCACTGAGTACTCCTATACATTTTAAAAAAAAAACTCCAACAGCTGCCCTTAAATGAAAGCAAGCCAACGGTAAGGAAATTCAACGTAATATCTAAAGCATATTCAGAATTTTAAGGATTATTTTTGTGCTTCTGTTGGGTATACACAGCATCAAAAAAGTTGCTGGGAACATCAGAGCTCAAAGGAACCCTTTTGTAACATATAAGACAAATTTTGTTCGACCTGAACGCAGAAAATCCTCTATTGAATCCATCACTGACATTGTCATCCATCTTTTTCCCCCATGAGAATACACACTCAAGAACATTTTAAGGCCATTTATTTCATTGTTAGACATTGTTTTTAAATACGTTAGTGAAGGAATTTTCTTCTATTGCTTAAAACAGTCTTCCTTCAAACCATTTTCTAAATGAAGCAAAAACAATCGTCTTGAGAGGCTATATTTATTTTTAACATTTACTGCTTTGGGTTAAAAGGAGCAACACATTTTTATTTGTGTTTTTTCATATGGTAAGAGGGAAGTACCAAACTATTGCTTGTTCATGTCTTTCTATGGGAATTTATGCTTGAGTGATTCTAAACCAACTGGAATGCAGTGTAATCGTTGCAGGTTGCATTACATAGATAACACACTGGAATTTGCCAAAATACATGAAAGACTTCCACAGATCTGTACTAAGAGAAGTGCTAGTGAATATCTTAATCATCTAGAAATCAGGGGTGAACACAGTGACAAGCAAGTCTGATGCTACTCAATATAATAAAATTCAAGGTCGACTACAAAAAACCTCTCGGGTAAACAAGGAGCTAGATGACAAATATATTAGCAAATATGGATTCAAAAGACATTCCCACTTATATAATTGTGCCATGCTAGTGTCTAAATTATCAGCTAGACCAATTACAGCATAAGGCAATAGCTTATGAAAAATATCAACTCATCTTGTAACAACATCAAAGGTAACTCCACATTTACAAATAATAAGGAAGGGGATCTAAAAGATATATTGCATTCACACAAAAATTTTTAATAGAGAGAAGGGCAATTTTCAATGATTCCACTCTCCCAAAACAGACCTCAGGTTTGTGCCCCATCCCCCAACGGAAGCATTTTGAGGACACTAGTGAGTTGCAGCAGGGAGGTGGGAATGCAGGAAAGTTCCATTCCGCTGACAGAAATTACTTTTGTTGGAAGATTGAGCCTGGATTCGACACTATGTATCCGGAACAACAATTTATTTTATTACAAAGAGAATCCTTTTCTAAGAGAACTATACTTACTGATAATGAACCCAGGATGGTCCAAGGGTTTTCTTAAATTGAGTGAGCCCAACAATGTCAATGTAAATAAGTTCTACAACTTTATCTCCTTGTGTTGGGCAGCCTGATCGGTTACCAACAACCTTCTTCATAATCCTGGTCAAAAAAAAAAAAGAGGGGCAAATTTAAACTCCAGCATTGACGTGTAAGATCTAAAAACTTGGTCTTATCCTTGTGGGGAAAAACATAGAGAAGATCAGGATTTCTTCTGAACAGAATGCAAATTCTTGAAAGACAGTTTGTGGTCTTTGGATGGCTGCCAAAACTAGCATTATAATCCATGAAGTAGTTTATCTGGCTTAAGGTATCAGGTAAAGCCTTCTTTCATATTTATCAAGGCTTTTAACTGTTTCTTACATTCTTGATTATTTGTTGGCAGCTAGCTGTTTCTATTTCCTAGACTCTGCTATCATTACCATGAAGTACCTTCTCTGGCTCTCACAGACTATATATTTAACTTGCTTACTGTATCATACATTTTATTTATCATTTTATATTATGCTGTTATATAAAATTATTATTGTTTAAACCTATTATATTTTACTAGCATACACTGTTTTAGAAGCAGCATTTATGAAATATGGCTTATTATACATTCATATGTATTTCATATGGATTATATATATTTCTTATATCCTACATCTATGCACTAAATTGTTGCCAAAATATCCAATACAGAGAGAAAATCCTTGAAATAGAACTTTCTCCTTCATGAGTTATATGCCTCAGAGACCCACATTACCTTGTCATTTCTATGCTTGGGTGATGCCATTAGATGAACATATACCCGTGGTGGCGAACCTTTGGCACTCCAGATGTTATGGACTACAATTCCCATCAGCCCCTGCCAGCATGGCCAATTGGCCATGCTGGAAGGGGCTGATGGGAATTGTAGTCCATAACATCTGGAGTGCCAAAGGTTCGCCACCACTGACATATACCCAAGGGTATGGAGCAGGGGGGAATGAGAGAGTGCCTGTGATATTTATCAGGTCTTTCATCTGCATTTCTCTGAGTTGAAAAAACTGAGGCATATCAGTCTCAGAAATGTGAAGCAACATTAGCTCCCCCCCCCCAAATAAAACTGGGGGAACCTGGTTTATCTGTTATGAGAACCACAGTTAACATGATACTATCTAGAAAACTGTTCAAACACACATTAAAATTTCTCCTTTTCAGTATAATTTTCAGCTGGAGGACAGTATGATACTTCCAGAAACTTTTTAGAAAGAAATAGAATCTGCTCATTGTAAAAGTAAATAATAAAGATACTGTTTAGGCTGAAAAATCAGCTCATGCAGTGCTGCACCATAAAACCAGGTTAGGATTCACAGTAGATTAAAAATAGGTAAGGATACTATCTTAGAACACACTCACAAAAAGAATTATTTCCACAGCCGATCACATATTTTAGGACTGATAGATGTACCTAAGTCTTTTATTGAATGTACATTTAAACTTATGGTTGCATGCACCCCCTTATTCCGAAAACCATCCGTAACACACTATAGTTAACAGTCTCTTCAATTTGCAGTAAGGCACAATAGAATAAAGTCTGTCATGCTCATTGAATTAAGATGCCATTCAGTGGAATGACTCTTTGAAGCTCTGTAATCAAAATTCATCTTTGCTCAGCTTCCAAATGCCCTCTATGAAATATTCATCCTATTAAAAAATAAAACACAGTTACAACTAAAGCATCATTCTCAGCCCCACTGAAATGCCTATGGAAAAACTGCAAACCATTTCTCAGGAGGAAATCAGGAAGAACAAGATTTCCAAATAATGGACCAAAATTCAAAGCATCTCTAAAGGAATTAATGCTAAATATAAATTAGTTGCAGCCAATTAAAAATTATTAATAATGAGTTCTTACTCGGAAATAAAGTTTGCTTAATGAGGAATGGAAATGAATAGTGAGAGCCAACAATTTATCTTGTCGCAGATGTTTAACACACCTGTAATGGCAAAGAATAAGCAGCTTTTCCAGCGTTCATTTATCAAGCCTCAGGAGGAAGAAGCAACAATGAAAACATATTATCCTTTCCACAGTGCATATATTTAGCTCATGAAAATAATCGCCTTATCTGTTTAGTGAATTATCAGTTTCATTTTCCTCTTCACAAAATTATAGACTGTACAATAGAGACTTTAAGAGTTTATGGTTAGGGGAGGGGGGTTTTTTTGTATGCTTGTTTCAAAATGGAAAATAATCTCCTTACTCCTTGAGCTCTGCCAGCGAAGCTGAAATCCTAATGTCATGGCCCAGTAAATACAGAGATGTAATTAAATCACTCCATTGGACTAATTCACCAAGTGGGCCTCCACTAAAGGCATTCTCCGCTATCTTGAATCCAGACTCTTTTGTCAGGAGTCCCAGATGAACAAGAACCTGAAAAAGAAACCCCAAGACAATTAGCATTGGTATTACAAAAACACACATACAGGAGATGCTTGCTGGTCAGACTGTGAATACACATCAGGTTTTCTTACCCAGCTAGAAAGAAAAGTTATTATCATTACCTCATATAGTTACGGCTTTAATACTTACTGACAAAGAAGAAGAAGAAGAAGAAGAAGAAGAAGAAGAAGAAGAAGAAGAAGAAGAAGAAGAAGAAGAAGAAGAAGAAGAAGAAGAAGAAGAAGAAGAAGAAGAAGAAGAAGAAGAAGAAGATCAGCATGGGTTCAAAGTAATAATTTTAGTTGTCTGCAATAGTTTTCAATAACAGTCTTTGATTGAATTACTAATTTTAACACTTTGAAATCTGACAGGTGTTTGAAGACTTCATCTGTTTCCTATTTACTATAAGATGACAGCATTTAGCTTCTATCTACAATTCCACTGAAGAATATTCTATATTCTTCAAAACCTACTGCTTTTCTGAATCTTTTTCTGATTTTATGCATAGCTATAGTAGTCACATTTCAATGTGGTGAGGTCCATAGTACCAACATCAGTAATTTTCACAACAGGCTTCTAATACAGTCAAATCCTCTGCCTTTACATCACCACATAATTTGTAGGGCACCACATTTCCCCCCAAGAGACTATTAATCGACACTGGAATTGAAATCAAAACTGAGACTGCCGTTCCATTCTATTAAAGCTGGGCCTGTCTTACTTATAAATTCCATCCCAGGCCCTACTTACTCCCTCCCCTTTTTCTTCTTTTAATGGCCTTCGGCGGGGCGCCTGTCTTAATTAATTTATGAACTGGGTTGCTTAACCTATAGTTCTGTAGTAAACTGCTGCTTAGTTCTTAGGTTTTTAGTAGTTTAGTAGTACATGTTGTTGATTGCTGTCTAATGTAACAGCCATGTTGGAAGCCATGTAGAGGCCAGAAGGTTAGTGGCCTATAAGTTTAATAAAATAAAATAAATAAATACATACTTACACCATATGTAGAGGCAGCAAAAATGAATTTATGTAATGATGCTTCCATGTTGAGTGTGTTAATACTTGAAATCTATTTAACATGTAGGCACCTGATAACAGAGAGACTATCTCAGCCAGCACCTGACCATACAACCAGAAACCATCCATGAATTCTTTCCTCACATTCCTGGTGACTTCTGCCTGCAATTAGTTTATCATTTACAAAGCAGCTATGGAAGACTTTGCATTTCAGTTTCCCACACTCAGTAACTGAAATATTTACTTTCTGTTCCAGAGCAGAACTCACTTTTTTCCGTTTTCTCTTCTCCAGGTTTTGTTTATCAGCTAGTGATTTAATTGCTTCTATCCATGTATCAGCCATCCTTCGTATTCTAAGCATCATCCATCTAAATTCTTCATGTCTGGACATCATTTTGTAAAGCAAATCAAAATTGGTTCGAATTTCCGCCTTCAATGAAATAAAGATTTAGAAGTCAGTGTATTATCTATATGCATACATTTTCTGTATGTGTGCAGAGAAGCAACCTCTATTCCATAATGAATTGTTGTTAAAATCAAAATTACATGTTTTTTTTCAAAATTCAAATTCACAAAGCAAGAAAAGGTACATAATATTAATCCTGAGATAACTATAACAAAGATCTGAAAGATTTTTCACCACACAATATTACTAGCACCATTTTAGTGACAAAACCCCTGACAATCCCCTTGTGTAAACTCAATAGGCAGCTGCAGCTAATTGTGGCTGTGTACCAACTGCATCTTCTGTGATAACATCTGCCAAATAAATGTATACACCTACAGTTATATCAAGTGTATAGTAAAGTATATCTGCCTTGATCTTGATGGCCCAAGCTATGCTGATTTCATCAGATTTTGAAACTAAGCAGGGTTGTGTCCCTGGTTAGTACTTGGATGGCAGTCCAGGGTTGCAATGGCAAACAACCTCCGTTCATTTCTTGTCTTGAAAACTGCACGGAGTTGCCATCAGTCAGCTGCAACCTGAGGACAATTTCCACAAAAGTAACTCTAGTATTTTTTAAACCCTCACCATTGTCTTTTGATCCATTTCTTCATTTGGATTTTTTGATCTCCAGGGTAAACGAGGACACCAGTTTTCAACCTGCAGAAATATGGATAATTTAAAAAGATATCTGGCTTAGCTTTCACCAAATTAAACAATTGTTAAACTATTTCCTTGTTGCAACCCCCCCCCCATCAGCCCAAACACAATAGGAGGAGGTGAGCAGATGACTAAACAAAAACACATTTTCAATAGAGTGGTAACGCCATGTTAGAAATTCAAGACATAGAAAACATATTAGCTATTAAAAGTTCATCTTCAGCCACCTTCAATAGCATTCTATGCTCTATCTCACTAAAAGATCTGAGGAGACTTTGAATTCATCTGCCACTACTTCCTGGATCTCTTTCCTTATAGAATGCTCAAGTTGGGGCTTGTGCCTAGTGTCCCCAACCCAAACACCAAGCTGGGCTGGCCAGGCAGAGAAGGGCAATCAAAATGGTAAAAGGTCTGGAATCCATACCCTACGAAGAGAGACTTAGGGAGATGGGGATGTTTAGTCTGGAGAAGCGAAGGTTAAGGGGAGACATGATAGCTGTGTTTAAATATTTGAAGGGGTTTCATGTTCAAGAGGGAGCAAGCTTGTTTTTCTGCTGCCTCAGAGACTAGGACATGAAGTAATGGATTCAAAGTGAAGGAAAAGAGATTCCACCTAAACATTAGGAGGAACTTTCTGACTGTCAGGGCTGTTCAATAGTGGAATTCGCTGCCTTCTTTGGGGTTTTTAAACAGAGGGTGGATGATCATAAGTCATGATTGCTTTGATTGTGTGTTCCTGTACGGCAAGGGGTTGGACTTGATAACCATTGTGGTCTCTTCCAACTCTATGGCCATTTCCGCACGGCCACGCTGGGGGTTGGGTTGGCGTACATGACACCGACCCAACCCCCCTGGGACCGTTCGAACAAACGGTCCCGGTTGCGGTGGGGAAGACGGCGTAGCCTCCGCGCAGGCTGCGCCGTCCCCCAAATACCTTACTGTGTCCTCCGGCTGGGGGCGTGTCCCCTGGCCTGTGCGACGCACCGGAGGACGGAGGACACGGTAAGGCGTTTGGGAAAGGGGGGAATGGCGCCTTCCAGCTGCTGCCGTTTGCACGGCAGCGGTTGGAAGCCGCTGTTTCCCAAAAACCTCGCTCGGGGAACGAGGTTTGGAAACAGCGGCTTTGCGCCGCCGGCGGGGGAGCGAGGGCGGCGCGGCTGTGATGAGGCTGCGCTCCCCATGCGAACAGCTCCCTAGGGACAGCGTTTTTGCTGTCCCTTGGGCGCTGTTACTGGCCCGTGCGGAAAGGGCCTATGATTCTATGGAAATGGTTTGAGATTTCTGTGATAAGAATTTAAACAGTATTTATCATAAGGATAGTATAAAGGTCTATGACACCTAGATATGCTCGTGTATAAGTCGACCCGCATATAAGTCGAGGCACCTAATTTTACCACAAAAAACTGGGAAAACGTATTGATTCGCGTATAAGTTGAGGATGGGAAATGCAGCAGCTACTGGTAAATTTCAAAAATAAACCATAGATACTAATAAAATTACATTAATTGAGTCATCAGTAGGTTAAATGTTTTTGAATATTTATTTCAAAGAAAAACAGTAAACTAGCTCTGTAAGTGGAAAAGAGGGTCAACAAGAACAATATGGTATCAACAATAACTTTAAAAGTACAAAAATTTTAGCTGTTTTGTAAGGAAGGGTTTTACAATATGGATCTTACAATAAAAACTGGACATGCCTGTTCACTGTGACTCAAAACTACCCTGCTTTTTAAAAGAATAGTTCATTATTTTTAGTGTACATATTTTTAAAATTGCACATGGCAGGTGTCATTTTAGAAGGGACATTCACACAACCTGTCAGGAGAGGAATGTTTATGTTAGCAATACCAACATTTCAGAGTATCTTTAGGAGACCCTCCTGATGATACCACCCAGGTTTGGTGAAGTTTGGTTCAGGGGGTCCAAAGTTATGGATCTTCAAAAGGGTAGCTCCATCTACTATTAGCTTCCATTGGAAACAATGGGGGATGGGAGGACCCACTTTGGGGATCCATAACTTTGGACTCCCTAAACCAAATACCACCAAACCTGGCTGGTATCAGCAAGAGATTGTCCTGATGATACCACCCAGGTTTAGTGAAGTTTGGTTCAAGGGGTCCAAAATGCAGCCCCATCTACAATTAGCTCCCAGTGGAAACAATGGGGGATGATGGCACCCCCTTTTGGAGTCCATAACTTTGGAACCCCTGAACCAAACTTTACCAAACTTGGCCGGTATCATCAGGAGTGTCACCTGATGATACCCTGAAATATTGGTGCTGCTAGCCTAAAAACTGTGCCCCCTGGCGGCCGACAAAGTAAAAACCCTAAAATATTTTTTAAAATACACCTCACTCGTGTATAAGTCGAGGGGGGATTTTTCAGCACAAAAATGTGCTGAAAAACTCGACTTATACACGAGTATATATGGTAGGTCTTGTCCAGACCGGGGCATCAGGAAGTGCTTGGCTACTCTATAGCTGAAACACCAATGAGAACCAGAGCCTTGGAGATGACAACCAGAGCCTTGGCCCTTTGAGCCAGACTCCAACAAGAAATTTAGTTGCTGACCATGACCACGTACCCTGATTTATGAGTCGAGGTAACTTTTTGTTACCTTTGTAATAACTGCAGTGTTATATGGCTTAAGGGCTTCTTCAACACATTAATTTTTATTGCAGCCATATCTATGTCAACAATATTAGATGAGACTCTACTATTTAATTTTCAAATAAGGAGGTATTTGTGAGAAATAACACCCCATAGGAAAACCATACCAGATAACAGATTTTAAAATTAATAATTTGATGCTATTCCAGAACTAGATTTTCATTTGGCAAATCCTCTTTTTTTTTTACAAAAATATTTTCCCACATAAAACCAAAGTATTATAGCAGCCACTCTAACAGTGCAATCCTAAGCAGAGTTACACTATTGTGATAGTTCAGTTTAAACATAAGATACATTTGCCGTACTCTCATAATCCAATCATTAATGCTGGGAACTTCAGAGAATTTCCAACAGAACATTAAACAGTGTCTTGCATGCATTAACGAGCTTATTATAAACTATCTGAGGCAGGTACAGAGTCTTCAACATAACATAATAAAGCAGCCACAGAATCAAATGGAACATTGCTAAATTGCTTTTCTATTCGTATCTTCTCTCTCAGACTATCAACATTTACAATACAAACTACTTGGGGACAAGAACTGGAATTTCTCCTCTTATGTAAAATGACATATTAACTAATGTATTATTATGATTATATTCTTCTGGGAATATTTTGCTGTCATTGAGGAATTGGCATTACAATGAAAAGACAACAGAGAACTTTCAGGTTGTCAGAAGTTCTTTTTTGTTCTAACTGATGAACTTTCTGACATCTTGGATAACTGGGATCTTCTGACAGACTCCACTGAAGTGAAGCCCAGCCCCTCAATCAACATCCATCTGAATGGAATTTTTTTTCTTTTTCAAAACAACTGAAAGAATTTCAGCAATATTTTACGTGGCAACTCTTTCATAATGATTATGATGCGACCTTGAAACTTCATCTTTCTCTGATAATGCACGAGAAGGATGTCTTCTTCAAATGATCTTCGTGTCAGTCCTGGGGGATGTTCTTATCCTTGGCTGCTACTGATATCACATGATAAATTTTTATCCACCATAGACTCTGTTTCTGCACAGAAAGACATAAATTTTCCTAACTCTGGAATAAAATCATTTTGCAGATTTTCTCCTTCCGTTTCAGTCATTTGTGTGTATCCTCACTGCACAATCCTTTTGCTTTAAATCCAGCCAGAGTTTTCTCTTTGCTTGTCGATTAATCTCTTTCTGGTTTACTTCCACCTTTGTCTCTGACTTAAATTCTTCTGAAATCCTTTTAAAATCAGTAGCCAGTGCTTTAATCTCCTTCTATTTCCCCAATCATGTTATAGTCGTCATATCATTTCACATGGAAATTAACAACAGTTCTATTTTTTGCATTGCTACTGGACCACTAAGATCAGAAGCAGCACAGCCGCTCTTCTTGTCTGCCATCTTCACTCTTGCTGCAGTTCTACAATTCAACACTGGATGTCCTTTTTGGTTTCCTATATGTCCTTCTTGATTCACTCAATTTTATTCAGTCCACTCCCAGTGCAAACTCCTCCCCTGGCCCTCTACCTTCCATAAATCTACAGTCACCAAGATAAACTTTCCTTTTAGGATGAGTTACAGTTCATTTGCTTCCCCTTCCATTGTTAACTTTCTTTACACTGGCAGTTTTAAGAGAGCATTCCAGTTCCATTCTAGTTTTTCATTCATTCATCATGGCAACCACAAACACAATGACGCAGTTCATTAAACTGGTGTACAAACAGATAGCGCTCATGTCTCAAACTTTCAGAAACTCTGAGAGATCTTAAATTGTCACTGGTTGCAATGTATGGTGTCTGGCAAAATTACCCTTCTGTTTTCACATAATCCATCACTTTTCAAAGGCAGTTCTGCATCATGCTGACTTCTGACAGCTATCGCTGCAGACACTTCCCTCTGTCAGAATGAAAAGAAGTAGGCTCCAATGGGCAGAGCCAATGGGGCTGTAGGCAGTTCTCCAGTGCCCCCCACTCTTTTTATAGAGAGCAATACAACACCAAGGGATTACACTGAGAACCAGGAAGGGTAGGAGGAATAGAAAACAAGTATTGGTAAAGTTTGGGTCAGGGGTTCCATTTTATGAGTCCTCAAAAGGGGTGCTCCAGCTTCCATTGGAAACAACTGAAACTCCACTGGATGTATATAAATTACCCTTCATGATATATTATATATTATATTGAAAGGGGGGTTAAAAAGACACAACATGTAAGATGATAATAATATGCCAATAAAACTTTTACTTTGTGAAGAAAATTCTAGAAATTGACAATAATAACAATTTGTCAGTGCTTTTACCTATTTTGGATTTTTTGAATTTATATCAATAATGACTAGTACTGGTAATTTTTTTAAAAAAATATAATAATATATATACAATTTTGCTTCCCCTCTTAAATCTTTAGAACTAATTGTAACTATGATTTGATTCCATTTTATTTTTCTGTTTGTTAATTCTTATCTATAATTTTTAAAAAAATATCTAAAAAGAGAGAAAACTTGATTGGATAAATGGGGCATCATGTTGGGGTCCCATGAAATTGGACCCCCTGACCGAAACTTCACCAAAACTGGGGGTTCCAAGGAAAATCACCTGCAGTTGTGTTGGAAATTTTGTTTATCTACCTTGACAAAGCCGTCTCCCAGGGTCTCAAAAATTTCCTCACAGTCTTTAATGTAGTTAAAAATTTTCATATATCTGAGAAGGCTGAAAAACTCCTACCAGTACAGGTATACAGGATTTTTTTTTGCTTTTCTAAACATTTCTGTGTCTAATAACCCCAAATCTGACAAATACAAAAAAAATGGTGCATGCTCCTACAGTATACTCATTCAGGGATACAACCTTGGTATTTACAGTTACTAAATATTAACAACTTTAAACTACATGGGTGATAATCCTTCCCTATGTCAGCATGTGTAGAGGGGTCTCCATGTGTTTTACATGCTGTCAAATTGCTTCCGACTTACTGCAACCCTATGAATAAATGTCCTGCAAAAGATCCTATCATTAACAAACTGAAGGACATGTCTTTATTTATTGAGTCAATCCATCTCATGTTGGGTCTTCCTCTTTTCCTTTTACCTTCAACTTTTCCTAGACCAGTGAATGTGATCTTCTCATGTTGTGACCAAAATATGGTAGACTCAGTTCAGAATTCTGGCTTGATTTTATCTACAACCCCCTTATTTGTCTTTTTTTGTGTTTCACAGCATCTGTGAAACTTTCTTACAACCCCACATTTCAAAGAAATCAACTTTCTTCTTGCCAGTTCTCTTCGCTGTTCAACTTTTACTCCAATACACAGTAATGGGGAAAACTACAGTATAAATGTTCTTGATCTTGGTTGCCAGCTGCACATCCTTACACTTAGGGGTCTTCTTTAGCTCCTTCATGGCTGCCAGTCCCAATCTCAATTTCCTTCTAATTTCTTGGATGAGTCTCTCTTTTGGTTGATGATGGAGCCAACGAATAGAAAATCTTTAACAATTATATTTTCTTCACTGTCAACCTTGAAGCTGTATAATTCCTCAGTAGTCACTACTTTTGTCTTCATGTTCAGCTGCAATCTTGCTTTGACACCTTCTGCTTTAACCTCATCAGCAGTCATTTCAAATCTTCACTATTTTTTGCCAGTAATGTGGTATCATCTTCACATCTCAAATTGTTAATGTTCTTCCCATCAACTCTCACATTTTTCTAAATCTAATCCAGTTTTTCTTATGACATGTTCTGAGTATGGATTGAACAGAGATTAAATATATCCTTGTCTGGGATCTTTGCCAATTATTAACCATTGTTTCTTCATATTTTGTCCTAACAGTAGCCTAACAGAAGCCTCTTGTCCAGAGTGCTGGTTGTGCATTCCAACAATCAGGTGTTCTGGCACAATCATTTCCTTTAAAACCAGTCATAGCTTTTCACAACTGTAATCTATGAAACACGAGCTGTTTTTTTCCCTGAATTTCCTTGTATTTTCCAGTAAGCAGTGTAAATTTGCAATATGATCTCTAGTGCCCCTTCCTTTTTTGAATTCCAGTTAGAACATTTGAATGTTCCAGTTAGAACATTTCTAATTCTGTAAATGGTAACAGTCTTTATTGTAACATTTTGAGCATCACTTTGCTTCCATGAGAAATTAATGAAATGGATCGATAGTTGCTGCAGTTTTTGATGTTTCCTTTTTCAGAAGTGGGATGCAGATTGAGTGTTTCCAATCTGTGGG
Source organism: Sphaerodactylus townsendi (assembly GCF_021028975.2). Classification (NCBI taxonomy): domain Eukaryota; kingdom Metazoa; phylum Chordata; class Lepidosauria; order Squamata; family Sphaerodactylidae; genus Sphaerodactylus; species Sphaerodactylus townsendi. Next base: position 51,572,716 of record NC_059426.1, read on the forward strand.
CCATTGTTCTGTTTTCCATATTAAATGATGTGTTAAGATTTTGATGGATTTCATTTCTGTGGCTTCAAATAACTCCACAGATACTCATCTGTGTTTCTCCTAGTCACTGTGAGTGAATAACAAAGCCACATTTGCCCTCAGGTTTGTTTGTTTTTTAAACAGAAAGTGGAGCTCAAAAGGAAAAAAGTGCGTCCCATCATTCTCCTAGTGTGGAAAGGAAAGGACACCCAAAATAAGACTGTTTCATAATACTGGAGCATAAAACCAAGGAAGGTCAGGCAAAGTCATAAAGAAAATTGGGTAAAAAAGACTGAAAATGTTTGAACTTTTTTGTATCTGTGGGGCTTCAAGAGTACAGGGATGGAAGGTCAAAGACTCACAAGCAGATCAAAGACTCACAAGAACTGGGAGCATACTGTATCTAGCTGTGTCTCCTATGTTCTTTTTTTAAGAACTGGAAGAAAGAATCAACCTGAGGCTAAGATATGCAAGTAGGACTTGATTATGTTTTTGACAGTTCTTAGGTGTTAAGAAAGGTAATGTGATTTGCAACACGGTGGATTTGATTTAAATCAAAGACTTGATTTAAATCATGGTTTTCTACATAAAGGCTCATTCTTGCTGGTAGAATCTTAATATTTACAACCAGATGACAGTTTCATTTTTAGAATAATATATTTTCGGATTAGTTTGACAGTTATATAAAAATTAGTGATAGATAATAATGAAAATACTGCATACGGAACTATTGCAAGGTGAACAATCTCCAGTTTTATTCAGGCCACCCCAAAATTTAATTTCTTTGTCATAGTTTGCATTTTGCATGCCTTATCCATAAGAAGAGGAACTTCATTGAACTGGAAGAGGAACTTCATTGAACCCCTTACAGCCTGCCGCCATTCTACATTTTTTCATCCAGTAAGAGAATAATAGGATAAACCTCATTCATGCAGTCGGCTCTGAAGCCTTACAAGGTATCAGCTGGTTAGTGTGCTTAGGACCTGCTTGGGAAACTCACTGCAGGGAGTTTGGGTCCCACTCCTTCAGGTTTGGGGCAGCTACTACTGGAATTTCACCTAGCATGTGGCCGGAGCTCATACAGGCCATTTGCAGGTGGAAGTCTGGGGCATACAAGGTTTATATCAGGTCAGGGTATGATCCTGTACTTTGATTTGTCAATTGTAGTTGCAGTGTCTTGCTGGTTGTGGGTCTGGATTTGTGGTCACAGAATCATGTACTGAGTTGGGTGTATGCCACGTCATCTGGCTGGGAATGGCACCTGGGTTTATTTAGGCGGCTGAACATCACCTGGATTGGCTCATGGGGAATGCATTGGAATACCTTCATGCAACAGTGCTGAGCTACATTCAGCAAGATGGTCTTCCAGATGCCTTGGTGGTACTGCTGGGCAAGAATGACATTGGGCAGTCTGCTGGCCTCATGCTGGCACATTGCGTGGAAGCCAACCTGTGCGCTTTGAGGGCTGAATTTTTCTCCATGATTTTGTTGTAGTTTGATTGGTTGAAGAGGTGCTGTTGGCATAAGACTACCCCACCAGAGATGTTGGACCTGGTGAGGAAAAAGCTCACCTGCAAGCTGGGCAACGTGGTGGCATCACGGGGGGCTATAAAATTCCCCACCCAGACATTTCCTTCTATTGTGAAGCCTTGTACCACCTAGATGGGGTCCACTTCTCTGATTGGGACCAGGACTTTTGGTTGGATGATGTCCAGCATGGGCTGGTGAAGTGGTTGCAGCTGTGAGAGTTTTGGCAGGAGCTGGGTGGAATACCCAGCACTAGTAGTGGTAGCAGCATGGAGTTGAATTATTTTGTGGAGAAAGCAGCTTGTGTGCCCCTTTCCCTTGCTTTGGGGATCCCCTTAAGGGATTTTGGGGTGAGTGCTTGGGGGGGCATGTCCAGCTTGGGGACTGTCAGAAATGCCCTCACTTTGAGTGTCAAGGGGACAGAGCCCATGTGGAACCCAACTAATTGCCATCCTGGATGTCCTCCCTCCTGGCCAGGCAGCTGGCTGGCGATGGGTAGAGGGAAGATATCAGCCAACAAGTGGAGTTGCTTGCTATTTATCAGCTGACAGAGTGATTGCCCGAAAACTGGATCCATATCCCATGCTGTGCCAAGGATCTGACAGCAGCTGTTTTGATAAAGTTGTGGCCATTTCTCTCCAGCCGAGGTGTTTGGTTACTCTGTTATTGGGGCTTCTCATTCTTTCTTCCTTCCCTTAATTGCTGGGCTCACAAATATTGGTTTTATAGAACTGCCTCTGACTGCACAATCCACAGCTCATTTGTAATTTGATATTATGTCTGTTGATTTTTTAAAATGTTGTATTATTTTTATATTATGTTATGATGTTATAATTTGTTATATGATGCCTATTAATGCTTCTTGCTGTAAAGATGCCACTGATATTTTGCTATTATGTCTTGAAATGTTGTTTACATTTGATATGTCATGATCGATGATGTTTGCTATTTGATTTGTTTGTTGTTAAGCCGCCCTGAGCCCTTCGGGGGAGGGCGGGTTATAAATCTAATAAATGAAATGAATGGATGAATTTTCCAAGACTTTTTATAAATAACTTTAAAATCTCCGACAAATACATTTGTCCCAGTACAAAAGACAAAGAGTTTTAAGAACTGAAAGAGAACATCTGTATTCATTTGCTGTATATGTTATATATTCTCAAGCCTTACTTATTGAAACATGCTTTAAATTCTGGAGATGTGTCAAATAGCTTGATTAATAACCTCTAAACCTACTCTCCTCCTGCTGCTTCTACAATACAAAAAACACATCTCATGAGGTATCCAAAAATTAATATTGCAAGAGTACCATTACTTCAAAAAGTTGGGTTTGCAAATACTGCTGAACTGTAATGCACAAGATTTATATTATCTGTTTCCTAAACCCCCACAGCACTTTAAAATTCTGCTACTTTTTCTTTCTAACCTCAGTAAGGTACTTTATAAGCAGGAATCATAGTCATCTTTCACCCCAACCACAAACAGCCAATTCTTCATCACTGCCCATTTTGACAAATTATTTTGTGTGACACAAAGTCCAAGTTATCTTTAGTAGCAAACACAGCTCATAGATCCACATCTTTATAGTGGTTATTAGGATTTCATTTCATCGTTGCATTCACAAATATTTAAGCTTTCAGCCTTTGCTGCTTAGCTTTAATCATAGCATTTATCATAGTATTAAGTTTGCTGAATTTAAACTCAAGGTCAATAGCAAGCCCAAACAATATTAGTTTCATGCACTGTCGCAGAAATCTCTTAGAAACACCCCACAAAGACCTTTATGTTTGCTGTTCACTAAACATAAAACAGACTGATGAGTAAAATGGTCCATTTGTTCTTCTGGGAAGCATTATGCTTCCTACAAAACTATACAATGTAATAGAAATGCCATATGAATGTAATCTGTAAATATCCTAAATTCTGGATAGCTAAAAAGACTGATGATTCCAGCGTGGTGTAATGGTCAAGAGCAGATGGATTCTAATCTGGAGAACTGGATTTGATTCCCCACTCCTCCACCTGAATGGCAGAAACTTATCTGGTGAACCAGATGTGTTTCTGCATTTCTACTTATTCCTTCTGGGTGACGTTGGATTAGTCACAGTTCTCTTGGAACTCTCTCAGCCCCACCTACCTCACAAGGTGTCTGTTGTGGGGAGAGGAAGGGAAAGGAGCTTGTAAGCCACCTTGAGTCTCCTTATATGAGAGAAAGGTGGGGTATAAATCCAAACTTCTCCTCCTCCTCCTCTTATTTAAAGAGCTCAAAACTTGACACCCAGATCCCCACAGGACAAATGAACTGGCATGTAAGTATTCATGATATACCAGAACCCTCTCAATCATAACAGGGGCACAAAATTATTTGGGCTTCCTCAGATGTGAGGTAGTATTACTCCAGGATATGCAGAGACCTGAAGTGTAAACATTTATAACGGCTCAGGCAACTATGGAACAGAGAAGGAGATGGCATGATGCTAAACTCTGATGATGATGATGATGTTGCAAGATCAGCTGAGTTGTTTGATATCAAGGAGAATTTCAACGTATGATTCCTAGAAACAATCGACAAAAGCTACAGTCCGGCAACAGATACATCACACAAATGCAAAACAAATTTCCAAAATGAAAAGTAAGCTTCCTTTCATTTGTCACAGTAATAACATTATTCATCTGAATTATCAGTAGCATTCTATTTCATGTAATAAAAGCTTACTGACCTCACTGAGGTAAATAAAGAAGGAACATGTGGACCCATCCACACCATAACTTGAGTAACAAGGATCAGATCGCCACATATCTTTCATCCACTAGACAGGAAAAAAAATACACACAAATAAAAGGTTAAGTGTTTATAAATCTGACTGTAAGACTAATTATATATTCATAAAAGACTCAGAAAACTGGCAGAAAAGAATACTTTAGTGGTAGAACAAGCTGTAGCCATGTTTGTTCCAAGCTTTGGATGTTTCTTAGCATAAAAGAAATCTATGTATCCACCATAGAAAGAAAAGTTCTGCTTGTTTTCTTGGCTTGCTGTGCTAATTTTCTGTTTGTAGGGGATTCTAGGCATGAAGGGATCTTCCACAATGTGATCTTCAACTTGCAGTCTAAAGTGGTACAGTTTATTCTGCCATCTTATGGCTACTCCATTGTCCTGCTCGAATAAGCATGTGTTGTGGAAATGGCACCAGTTTGTCATCACCTGTAACTCATTCAATTTAAGATAACTTCGATTCTTTCAAGTGAAGCAGATCGTGCAAAAAATAAAGCAATTCAAAATAGATTAATCTTACTTTTATTTTGCCCTCACAGTGGGGGAAGCCATCCATAGGAGGCAATTCACACTGTTCCTGTGCTCCATTAATGAGATCTAAAAGGGGAGAAAAAGACACACAATAAAATCATGTACCACAGCACACATAACAAATTTGTACTGCTGCACCTCCTTCCCAGTGGACTGTGCAGATGAGTCATCACTAAAATGCCCAGTGGAGGTCTATAATTTAAAATTTCCATTCCCCTCACAATAGGAAAACTGGAATCAGGTCATGAAACCAGGGGAAAATGTAAAGTCTAAAACAAGTTATTAAGATAAAAATGGAAATAATTTCTCATCATTTATAATTAAACTCATCTGACTTCTCAACCAAAAATGCAATTAACCTATTGGATAAAATTAAAGAACAGCAATGGTCCAATTAATTGTTGAAGTAAAAAATGTGAATGACAAATCACAGAATGAAACAGATGAATGTTTAATTGATTTAACATTTGCACGCTCTATTATCACTCCACGGGAGTACATACATTTATAAGAAGCCTATCCATAATCATGGTTCTGAAACAAATTGGGATTGGTCAGAACCTCAACATCTGAACGTTGAATTTTCTCTTCTCCTGAATATCTGAATTTTCTCTTCTCCTGAGCATACCACACTGCTATGCTACTATCAAACATTAGCTCACTGGCCTTGGGATTCAGGGGGCATGCTTGGGAGATGTGTGTTTGATGCTGGTAGTATTGTTTCTGATAACAGCCCCTTCTCACAGATACACTCAACATTCACATGGAAGCAACACAAGAAGAGACAACAGCCAAATCAGAAGATTTGATATGTGGTGACAAGCATTTGTATATATCAAGAGAAATCTTTGGTTCTTGAACTGTCAATAACTCATGGACAATTCCTGTTAGCTAGCTTCTCCAACCTAGACAGTCCAGGCTAGCTCAATCCCTTCAGCCAGTTCTTCAAGAACCTCCAAGGAAAATCAGGGTCCTGATGCACAGGCAGGCAATGGCAAACCACCTTTGAACATCTCTTACTTTGAGAACCCTATGGAGTCACTACTACTACTATTATTATTTTATTTATTTATTTATTTATTTATTTATTTGATTTAATATACCGCCCTATCCCTGAAGGGCTCAGGGCTATAAGTCAACTGTGTGAGTTTAATGGCATTTTCTAGCATCATCACTTGGCAACTAGCTTACCAGAAGATAGCAATTGACTTGCAAAAGAACCCTCATAAAGTACCATGTATTTTATTAATTTAATAATTTAAATCCTACCTTTCTCCATATAAGATCCAAATTGGCTTACAAAATATTGAAATTATTACAACAAATTAAATACCTCATAAGACATAAATAACAAATTTGGGTGCTGTCTGGTTTCCGGGCTGTATGGCCGTGTTCTAGCAGCATTCTCTCCTGACGTTTTGCCTGCATCTGTGGCTGGCATCTTCAGAGGATCATGCCAGCCACAGATGCAGGTGAAACGTCAGGAGAGAATGCTGCTAAAACACGGCCATACAGCCCAGAAACCACACAGCACCCCAGTGATTCCGGCCGTGAAAGCCTTCGACAATACATAAATAACAAAGACAAACCTCCATTAAAATATAAAGTCCTGCACAAAAAGCCCTTTTAAAAAGTTCAGTCTTGAATATATTCCGGAAAGGTATCAAAGTGGAAACTACTCACACATTCAGTTCTATAAGCAAAAGGTATTTATGAGGCACTCTAAAACCTTCTGGTTTGGGCGACCAGCAAAACTAGTCAGAATCTCTATTTCAAGTGGTGAGACAGTGATCCACAGAATGGAACAGTTTTGCATGACAACATCAATCAAAACAATAATTTGTGTTTCTTTTGGCTGTCTTACTAAACACTCTCAAATTGCATCTTATGCTGCACATTTCTTATATAAATGCGCAAATCCTTACCTATTGTACTTGTTAGAAAATAGACATTTTATCCGGTAGGCAAAATAAATAGTAACTCCTGGAATATTTGTTCTGTAACTTAACTAACAGTCACACTATCTGAATCCGCTTGAGCACTGGGTTACATGTTCAGTAGTTAGTATTTAAAAGTTTTAATATTGCTACCGGTAGTTAACTTCTATTGGAACTTGAACATTAACAGCTTACATCAGAAATGTTCCAATAATGATCTGCTTAAATGTCAGTTGCTCTCTAATCATAAACCTATGAAGTACTACTTCTGATCAACAATATGGATTTTGTCCTGAAAGGATGGCTCTTTCCATGCAAACCTTTTTAAATGTTTTCAGGCAAGAAATAAAATATTTCCTCTGTGGAGTTCCACATTGTTTTTCCCCTCTTTGGTTCCAAAAATGTTTTATTTCCAGCCTGGGAACATTTTATGTGAAGTCCCTTTAAAAACAATTCTTTGGTTTCAACTTGCTGTGTGACATATTTAAAAGGTTTTATCTTTCCTGCGCCATTTTCTATGCCTCTGTGCCACCTCTGAACTTTCTCCTCAGCGCCACTTTATCACATCCTTGAGTTTACTCGGTTCCCCCTTGCGTTTTTATTTTCATTATTCATGCTTTTTTCTCTTTTTTTAAGGTTAAATCTTGAACCATCAAATACTTGTAGTTACAGAGAATCACAGCTAGGAAGCACTGAAGTATCGATTCTATAAATAACCCCAAAGGGCAGTGTGGACAAACACCGCAGTAAAGGGGGGAGTGAAATTTTTTTGAAAATGTTTATGGTATCTTATGAAGAAAGGGCTAGAATGCAGCATTGCTACATTTTCTTGTTTAGGGTTTAACATAAGTTCAAAGTAATCCACAGTCACAGAATTTAAGGCCTCACATTGCTTTACACTTGTTGTGGCACCATCTGGCACTGATGCTTACCAAAGGAAAGTGTGAAAAGGAGCAATACATCTGCAGACAGGCATTAGATAAGAACAAAAGCACAAACAATACTTACAGAGTACTTGTATGTGCCCATCAGCCTTCAGAGTGCTTCAGAGTGCTTGGGGATCTATGCATTTCTGCTGACAGAAATGCATTCAGCTCATGGTGCTATCTAAAGGATAGGCTAAACTACCTGTTAAAAATTATACAAGTTCACCATGAGGCCTAGCAGCCATACTGCAGCTATAAATTCCCACTGGAGCTGGAGGGGGCAGGAGCCCTGTGGTGGACTTGTGTAACTAATAGTGTGTAGTTTGATCTATAAAGCAGTTCTTATTGTATGATCCTGAGAAGTACAACACATTTTCAGATTTACATTGTCCTGTACACTTCCTTTGTTGAGTTCAGTTTATTGTATCAGAAGCATGAACAAGTATACCAAAAATGTGTTATATGCACCAGAACACAAATCACTGTTGTAAAGGGAATCTTGGAACTTTAAAATAAAATGTGACAAAAGGTTTGCTTGTCAATAATATTGATGTAACTGAAAACTATTCTGAAAATAACTTAGAACATCAACTCGAGATTGTGCTTGAAGGGTGCTGCAAACAGAATTAATAGCATAAGATGGCAGCCTTCTCACCAGTGATGATCACTTTCAGGCAACTCAACTTCACAGCAATTTGGAAAAATCCTGTTAGACAATATCCAATTCTGACTACATAGCCAATCTTTTTACTATTTTTTTTTAACAAACTACAGTAAAATTATGAAGGGTCACTAATTGACTAAATGATGAAGGGTCACTAATCTTAGACTTGCCCTTCAGTATGACCTGTAAATTAATTTGAAGAACAAGTCTGTGAAAGATTAGAATTTTCTGCCATGGGTTGAACAGAAAATCCCTTTTCTAAGGGCTATTTATAACTATTACTCTTCCCCCACCCAAATATCTGCTAAACAAGCTAAACCAAGGTAAAGACTGTAGAAAGTTTCAAGAAAGCAAGTGCAATTTCATTCACAAATAGAAGCAATTACTTGATGCCCGTTTTAAAGTTTTCTTTTGCAGATGGCACTGTTCATTTGGTACTAACAACACCTTGACATGAATTCTAAGTTGTCAGACTACGGTTAGCATTTGCTCTCTAAACAAGAAGCCCTGCTATCCATAATTTGCCGTGACAAATGAAACATATGTCATTGTTTCATTACATCTGAACTTAGAATTCTCATACTCCGGTAGATACCCATTGCTGCTGTATAATCTGTAGTGTTAGCCACTAATGGGAAAACAATACTGAGTCCAAGGAACAATGACTTCACACGTTAAAGATTTTTGTTGCAACCAATTTCTGAATCCTTAATTGCTTTGTGGAAGCAGTGCATTGATATAGCTGTCAACTCCTGCTCCTGTGGAAAGGACACTCATCAAACATAGACATGTCATGACATCTAATTATGTCTAGACAACTTTTTGATATTCCAGTCCAGTAAGATGAGCTTTTTCCACCCACAGGTGCTATATCAGCCGTCACAGATCTCATACTCAGAGATTCCCCCCGCCCCCCAATGAATGCAAGCTAGATTACAATGTGAACATAAAGTCCATAGTTTCCAGCAACCCCGTTCCAGAAAATACAGGAAAATGTGTTTCAGTTTATATGTACAGGTAAAACATGGAATTCATTTCACTACCTTTGTTCAAGTTTTAACAAGCACCAGAAATATTTGACAGCAGTTCTACCTGTTGACAGCAGTTCTGTATCACTAAACCAAAAGTCCCTCAAAATGAAAATAACTTTAGAAATATTCATTTCATATGCTCACATATTAGGTCCCCTCCCATATTTTCTGGCATCAACAAGAACTCCATGAGAGTTTAAACGAAGATTTGCAAGTGTAACTATTTCTGGTTCTGACTGAGCATGCAGGGCTAAGCACCTTACTGTTTAGTCACCAGGGCCAAATACACACGGTGAGGTTCCTGCAACTTCAGAGAATTTGCTGGGAAGTCTTTGTTTCGGGGCATTTTTGGCATTATTACCCACTGCCCTGTTTGCATTACTCATCAGCTGGCTTTTTGCTTGCATCCAAGTGGGTGACGTTTCATAGGTTCTCTATCACGCAAATGTTTAACATACACTTTAATTTTTATATTTCAATCTATCAACAAATCAATATCAATAGATTGCTATATCAATCTATCAATAGATCAATATCAACAGATATATCAATGTATCAATCTATTCATAGGTTGATATATCAACATAAAAAAGGCAAACTATTAAAGTCTTGAATACAACATCTGTACACTTTACCTGAATACTGATTGTCTTTCATGGCAGCATGCAAACTGCAAAAGGATGTGAACTGCCGTTTGCTAAACAACCCAGGTTCACAATCATTTGTCTCCCAAGCATCAAGACTGACAGGCTTTTCCCAGTGTGGTCTAAAATCACTGACTGCTTGTATATAAAACTACGAGGTTGGAGACAAGGCTGGGCAAATCACATGTTTGGACTGATCAACTAGTCTTATTATTTTTACAATGTTTAAGTATTAGTATTGATTTATCGATCTATTGATATAGTTATTTAATTTTTGAAGACCTAAAGATATACAAGAGTGGGGAGGCCATGGGCAATTGAAATTATACAGCAGGACAAGAAGTGGGAAGTAGTTGGTAAAAGGGAGGAAGGCGAGGAGGAAGTATACAAAGCAGTACAAGGGAGTGGGGGAGGGTAAGACTAGGCTGGATGGCTATGGGCAGAGGGAAGAGGTCCAAGGCAAAGCTTGCCCACTGGCAAATCTGTCCCACTCTGGCAGTGAAGCAACGTTAAAAGTGTGCTTTGAGTGGATTTGCTTGCCCCGGAGAGAGTGGAAATTGAAAGCAGGACTAGAGGAAATACATCTCTACAAGATATCTTCCTGTTGTGGACATTTGTCACCAGCATGCAGCAAGAACCTTGCGCCCAATTGGCCATGGTGTTATTGTTGGAGATAACTATTTTTAAAAAGGAAGAAATGTGGTTTCTGTAACAAAGTGCACATCACAGCAATGTATTCCTCAACGACTGCATTAATGCCATCAGGAAATCAGCTTTCCATGCAGTGCAACCACTACAGCAACAAACATCAAAAGTCATACTTAAGGAAAAAAAACCCTCAGCATTACCAACACATCTATTACATTACCTAGCTGCAAACACTTCATAGAACCTTCTAACAAATTAACAAGAAAGTTTGACAATGAAGATGCCAGCCACAGATGCAGGTGAAACATCAGGAGAGAATGCTGCTAGAACACGGCCATACAGCCCGGAAACCACACAGCACCCAAATCCAAAATAGCAAATCCCAAAATCTCTCTTCCCTCAAAAAGATGCTTGCTGTAATAAGTTCCCCTTCTCTGTCCTCTGTATAGGATTGAGAAAGTCCCCTGAAAAATTAACCACTTTCTACTGATTTCCTTCTCAGAGATTTAAGTCACAATAAGTGTTCTTTTTGTATAAGTTAGGTTACAAAAGGTCACCACCCAAAGATAGACACAAGCTAAACAGAATTTAGGAGTTCATTCTACAGACATTATAGATAGTAAAGAGTTTTTTTCCTTACTGTTTCCTTTTAACTTTTAGAGGAGGTATAACTTATGTAACTATATAGAGATTTATTACAGTTTCTTTGCTCTTCTTAGATATGGTAAGTGTATTAACCTCAAATATCAGTATAGGGCAAAAGTGTCTAAGACTCTCTGCCTGACTACTTAAGTATGGAGTTTTTATATCTCATATAATCTGTACCTCTGAGAGAACAGTACAAAAGGCCAATACTGAAATTCTTGGTTTCCCTAGGGAACAGTCTCCTTGCTGCATTTTGATGTCCCGTTTCTTATCGAAACCCTCTTCTCTGCCCTCCTAGAACCTGGCAACCTTTCAGCATTTACTTCCCCCCCTTAGGGATCTCTAAAATAATTTAATATGTTCCCTCCTGTCGCAGTTTCCTCCTTACCACCCAGCCCTTTGGCTGCTAGCTCCCTTCTAACTGGCAATTGTCAGCTCCCCTTTTTCCTTCATTTTCTTCTCCGCATTCCAATCAGCTGTTCGCAGACTTAATCCTTACTATGCTGAAGGTTTTGTGTGGATCGGGTGAATCCATCACCATTCAAACCACCTCAAAGCCATGGCAATCAGACAAGCCTTGCAGCATTCATAACTAGCACCTTCAACTGAATTTGAAAACAGACTGAGAGCATTGTTTCATATTGGTAGCTGTCCCAGCCAGTCTTCCGTCCTTGTCGTAGAGTGATGATGACAGCACCTTCCCACACCCTCCTCAATCTCTCCACTAGCAGTGTGACAGCGGCTGTTCCTCAGAGGAGGAGGTGGAACAAGAACAGCTGTTCAACCCAGAAGCATCACTCCACACTGACAGTCCAGTGCCAGAAGCATCTGTTGGGCCCTCTGATGATCCAGGACATTCTCAGAGTCCACCTCCAGTACCCCAAGCAAGCAGTCCCCCCAGGTCACCTTCCCCTTTAGAACAGCATTGCCAAAGAGTATGCCTGGACCTAGCTGAGTGCAGAAGATCAGCTAGATTGGCTGCTTGCCATTTGTGAGTAGCCGGCAGGAAGAAGCAGGACTGCTAATTAGTTCCTGCCCCTGCTCCTATGCTGATAAAAGGGAGTGCACAGCTGTGAGCTCTCTGCGGAAGGCAATATGTCACCTTGACGGCTGCTCTGCTCCAGACCTGCAGATTGTTTCAGAAAGCCTGCTTCTTGGTAACGATCCCCGGACACCGCCCCTTGGACCTGCTCTCTGGATTTGTGTTTTTGGACTTTGGTGACCTGGTTGACTGGTGAGCTTTCTTGCAAACCCTAACACTGAACTCTGGCCAGTGCTGGCCTGGTGCTTTAGAGACTGGTTAAGTTTGCTTAAATAAAGTTAGTAAACGTTTGCCAGCTGCAATCTGTCTCCTGCGCTTCCGTGACAGCCAGCCGGTGACAGATAGCTGTTTCAAAACGGGCAACATATGTTCATGGCGACTAGCCCCTGACAAGAGCATGTTGCAGTAATCCAACTGTAAATCAACATGGCCAGCCAGATTTACAGAATCTAGGTAGATAGAAAGCTGGCAAACTAAATGCAGCTGATAGAAGGTGCTCCTGGACACCATGCCAACCCCCTTTTCCAACAGCAAGGTGGAATCCATGAGAACTGCCAAGCTCTTAACCTGCTCCAAACACCAACATCACTCCATCTATGATAAGCGGATTCAGTCCTTCCAGAACAGTAGACTTCCCAATCAGCAATACTTCCGTCATGCCTGGAATCAGCTTCCGTTTGTTCTGAGTATGCCACCTGACCACAGCCTCAAGGCACTGGTTCAGAACTGAGAAGGACACATCTGGAGTCTTGGATAATGAAATATAGAGCTGGGTGTCACCTGTATATTGATGATACCCAATCCCAAAAATCCAGATAATCTCATTCCAGAGCCTTTTACATATTATGAGGTGGCAGTTCACAAGATAAATTCTGGAACTGTAAGACCCCATTCTCCTCCTGATGAGACCCTCACTCTGATCCCCAATAATCTTAGATGTTAAGACAGCAACCCCTTAAAAGTCTAAGTGAGGCAGGGATACCAAGGATGAAACTCAGAAAGCACACCCTTGTAAACCATGACCAAGGCACATTCAATCATGCAGGCAGGATGCCAGTAATATCTGTCCCCACAGATATACAAACAAAGCCCTAGTTTCAAGCCAACGGGAATTATTCATGTTTAATGGCTAATTACTTCCAACACAACCATAGATTACAATGGACCAATTTCTGATATACTTGAAATGATCCATACAGAAGACAATTTTATTCTTATTTCACACCCAGTTCTCTGCTATCACCCTATCCTGGAGTGCCAGATGCCCCCTCCTCATCTGCCCACCAGATCTAGGCAGCAGTTACCTTTGAACTACCCATTCACATTCAAATTTCATTGCTCGGACTGATTCTGGGAAAGTGGGGTCCCAGGTCCAGCAATGGGTCCTAGTCTATATTAGGACATGCCCAGTCCAATAAGAATGTGTCAGGTATTCAGGTTCACTTACCACCTTCTCCTTAACATACTACCATCTCAGTCTTCTGCTGCACATACTTCTCTCGCGCCGCAACCTTTCTGGCACATTGCGGAGCAGGTAGTATTGCCCACCTGAACTTCTCCTGCCCCCTCTCTCAATCCATCTTCCTGTCAATATCTCATTAAAGTATGTATGTGAGTATCTTGGGGGGAAAGGGGTGGTGTAGGGTGATTCTGTTTAATACATTGCTTTGCAGTTTGCTCACGACAACTGAAGAATAAATCTTTTATTTGGCGTGTGTTATCTTGGACATTGCCCTACATTAAAATTCAGGTACACATAGATCCGTAGTGGCAAACCTATGGCACTCCAGATGTTCATGGACTACAATTTCCATCAGCCCCTGCCAATTGGCCATGCTGGCAGGAGTTGATGGGAACTATAGTCCATGAACATCAGGAGTGCCATAGGTTCGCCACCACTGACATAGATAAAAGATCCTTTGTTTATCCAACTGAAACCCCAGTAACCAATTAATTCCCCCCCCTCTCTCTCCCTCTCTCCCCCTCTCCCCCCTCCCTCTCCCTCCCTCCCTCTCTCTCTCTGAATACTGTTTGAGTAACAATCCACAAGTGCCAATATCGTACAGTGATTAGTATCTTGGTCTAGAACTGGGAAGCACTGCTCAGCCATAGGGTGATCTTTTACTGGCCACTCTATCATCACCTACTCTACCTTACAAAGTTGATATAATGACAAATTGGAAGCAGGAAGAAATACATACAGCTCCTTGGGGTTCTTAGAGGTGGAAAAAAAAGGACAAAGGCATAATTTACTGACTGATCATTTACATATATTTATTTAAAATTGGAACTTCTTTACTAATACTGTCACTGGACCAAAAATAAGTGATACATTCTCAGTGTAAGTGTAAAGGTCCCCATAGACACAGTTATCTGTTGCAGTATGCTTCACACCTGCCAAGAAAAAAGAATAAATTTTGAGGATATGGGAACCGGTTTTCCTGGTCCAATTTTTTTTGCCTTTAACCAATGCAACCCCAAACACTTGCTGAATGAAATCTATAAGGTTAAACAATGCAAGTGTCCATTGTTAAAGGTCAACAAGGTCAGAGACAGAACAATGCACTGAAGTAAATTAATGTAAGAAAGCTGGCCTAGCCCTAGAGATCAGGTCAGTGAAATCAAGCAGTATACCTGCTGAGATTTTCTTTAATCCCCTAGCTTAAGGAACACATAAAGAACCTGTTTTTTTTTCAAAGTTTGCACTTGTTTATACCAAATATTGCAAAAAAAATAAAAAATAAGTATTTAAAATAACTGATAAAAAGCAAATATTGTTAGGGAAGACTTGATGGTTAGAGTTATTCTATTGCAGTGAGAAGTAATTCTGCTATATTGGTATTGCTCATTGTACATATGCTCCCTTTAAAGCACAGGTGTCAAACTCGCAGCCCACCAGACGTTATGGACTACAGTTCCCATCATCCCCTGCCAGCATGATGCTGGCAGGGGATGATGGGAATTGTAGTCCATACCATCAGGAGGGCCGCGAGTTTGACACCTACGCTTAAAGGCTCCTTTCGATTTGTCTGAACATTCCCAAGCTTGCTATGTGAACCAGTTAATGCTTCACTGAAATTGGGTGCCATTGTACCCTAGATTAGAAACGACTCCACTTATAAGGTCCAATACTCCTAAAACATAGTAAGAGGAAAAAAATGAAGAACACCTGAAACTGCTACTGAATACCCTCAACCTGCATCCACCCATCTGGCAGCTGTGATAAATGAAGCTTTTTGGCATAGGGAGTAAGTTCACTTACAGGCAGGCTTCAGCAATGTTATCCATTACACACTTCAGAAACTAAGCACTAACTATTCCCAACTCCTTGGCAGTGCTCCTCTTTTTAAAAAAAATCTCTTAGACTTTTCTCGTCGTAATTCCACAGGGCCCAGTTTTCAGCCCACCACTTTCTCAGCATGCTCTCTGAATATTTCCAAAGAGAAATGCTGTGCTTTGAAGCCTAAGCACCAGGGATCTCTTTGAAAGCTCTGGGCTAAAGCAAATTACCTCAAGGTCATAAATGGTTGTCATCTAGATTCAGATATCTGCACATGACAGGATCAGCAAAAAAAACAACAGGTCAAGGACTGGGCCGTGAGTTGATAGATGGGAAAACCATTAGTATCAGCAGACAGAACCAAATGAAATCAAGGCCAAGTGAAGCCAAGCTGAATAATGTAAATCAGGGTTAGGAATCCGAGCAACACTAAAGGCAAGTAATGGAATGTGACACTGACAGAATAGCTTGCCAGCCAGTGCCACATAGCAGCTAGAAGCACTAGTAGGAAAATTCTTTGTTCAAATCAGCAAAACCACTATTCCTTCGTTGCCCCGTTCTCCTCCCACCAAGTTCTTGTACAAGTGGTAATAGTTGTAGTGTTCCTTGTACAACAATTGTGCATTTTACTGAAATAATGCCTGTGAAGCACTTTGCATACTTTGTATGCTACATAAAAATACTGCAGTGAAAGCGTTGCTAACCAGCTCTTGGTAAACTTGAAAACTTGGGTAACAGGCATACCAGGAATTTGGTACCCACTCTGACCAGCCTGGTGACAGTGTGTTGGTAGTTTTATCAAGTGGTCAGCAGCAATTCCCATGATCTGGCCAGCACATGGAGTCTGCTGCTACTGATCAGTGCACCCAAGAAGGTAGCAGTGTCAAGTGGACTGCCAGGCACTGCTACCTTCTTGCTATCACTGAGCTAAGCCCACTGGCTAGCAGCAGCAATGCTAAGTGGGAGGCAGTGGAGTGAGCTGAGGGCCTCAGTCCTGTCTCAGGCATGAAGTCTGGCACTGCTACTCTCCTGGGTGGTATGGAGGGGCAAAACACATTAAGATAATGGGTCAGCCATCAGATCAATGGTCTGACACTGAAGAACATTACCTCACCTTGGAACAGCAGGAAAAAGCCCACCCCAGACCCCCAGTCAGGTGTTCAATATTATCACACCTTGGAACATTACCTCACCTTGGAACAGCAGGAAAAAGCCCACCCCAGACCCCAGTCAGGTGTTCAATATTATCACACCACCATGGTGCTAGATCAGGGGTAGGGAACCTGCGGCTCTCCAGATGTTCAGGAACTACAATTCCCATCAGCCTCTGTCAGCATGGCCAATTGGCCATGCTGGTAGGGACTGATGGGAATTGTAGTTCCTGAACATCTGGAGAGCCGCAGGTTCCCTACCCCTGTGCTAGATAATATTGTTCCAATAGCGCTCACCATCAGAGTCTAGTGCTGGCCATTAGGTCTCTGTCTCCTGGACATCTACTACAAGACTGGTAAATATAATCTTTGATGCCCCATCCCTTCTCTATATATATCAAAAACTTGTCTTTCATCTCTAAATCACATCCTAGAAAACATCGTATGTGTGTGTTTTTACCCCCAGTAACTGAGTGATTGTGAGTGGGATTTTATTTAATTCTTTTTTCTTATTTTTCCAATAAAACCAAGTTACCCAAGTTACCCATTTGTGTGTGTGTGTATGTGTGTGTATATAAAGTTACCCACGCTCCTTAAGCAACGCTAAGGGACCTTGTGCTCTATAGCTAATTTCCCTAACAAAGAAGGTCGTTGCATCCCAGCATTTCAGGTAACACTTGTTACCACTGAGCTCAGCTCACTGGCCAGCAGCCGAAGAGCTAAGCAGGAGGCAGTGGAGTGGGCTGTGGACCTCAGCCAGGTCTCATGCACGTCAGGGTCCCATTGGGTACTCCTGCCTGCTCACCACCACTATGTGTAAAAATTTAGGTAACTGGCATTTTTAAATTAACTGGCAATCCCCATTCTCCTTGGATGCTGGTTAACAAACTTTTATTATATTACTATCATTTACTCTGATGTAGTTTTATTGATACCATTCAGATATTCCAGCACACTATGTTAGGACAAGAAAACTCCTGTTTAGTTAAGATCTGTCCCACAGATTTAAGACTTTTAAGGAGTCTATGACCATTTAAAATGCAGACATATATACATTCAATATCAGCCTAAGTGGTGTTTTAAAATAATGTCAAGGACAACACAATGATTTTCATATACCTACCAGCTACATTTATCTTTTCAGCAGTTCCTGAACTGGGAAGAGCAGTGGTGGTACTGTTTGTAGCGTTTGCAGCTGTGCCATTGATTACAAGGTTCTCCACTTTGGACTCAAGCTTCCCAATACGCTGCAAGATATTATCCAGTAGGACAGCAAGTGTTTTCTTCAGATCTAAGTCAGGAAGGAAATTAAAGCTAGTGAGCATTTATTTATTTACTTCATTTATAACTTGCCTTTCCCCCCAATGCAGACCCAAATTTGCTTCCATTGTTTTCCTTTCCTCCATTTTATCCTCACAACAGCAACTCTATGAGGTAGGTTAAGGTCAGAGTCTGTGACTGGACCAACATCATCCAATAAGACCCATTATTTGTAAGCCACCTAAAGCTAAGAGGAAAGGCAGGATATAAATATTACAGAAGATTTAAATTTAAAATCCCACACAAAATTTCCATTGTCAGCAGATGGCTTTCTTTCCCTTTCTGTCCAAAATGCTCCCTCAAACGCAGTTCTTTGGGGACAAAGGACTTTGGGGACAAAGGACTTCCAGGAACAAGGTTCAGGTCTGATGCCTGAAGGGGTTATTTGTGAAAATTGCCATGTTTCCTTTCTACAACAGAAACGATATATTCTGCCTTTTATACTGAAACATTTGCATCACATGATGGTGACCACATTGATCACTAATTGTTCCCACAGTAAAACACACCAAACGTAGGAGGAAATGAAGGGGTGAGGGGAATTCCTTAAGACAGAAGCAAGCTGTATGAGGATCAAGAATATATTGGAGAAAATGGCAAACGAATAAAAAATAGGAATAAGATTACATGACTTGAGTAGTATCCTCAAAGCCATATCTGATTCCAATATGCTGTACTTTCCTTAACAAAATACCAAGCTAAGTTGTATACTTTCTGAAACTTATGATCATATTCTATTAGTGTTCTTTGCACTAAAGTCATACATAGAATGTAACACTGTGGTTAGGTTTATCAATCTGAAGTTTCCAGTTCAAGATTTCCAGGTCTTCTGTTAATATGACAGGTAGCCTAAGGTGAGCCACTGTTTCTCATTTTCAGTTTTCTGTCAACACCACCAATCAGTTAATATTATGCATATTGTTGTTAGGATAACTGAAAGCATATCAAACACTGAGTAGTTTAGGAAAAACCCTTCTACATCAATTTCATTAATATTATAGTTTTCAACTCCACATATATTTTCAATTCTAGCCCTAATGAGAAATGTGATTAGAATTGAAAATTAAGGTATTTGACATTAATGATAAATTTGAATCATGTACGCTACTGGGAAAATAATTCTATTTTATCCTTGAACTGGAAACTGTCAGAAACCCTCCATCAGATTTCTGAACTTTCAAGCAGGCACCACTTGCCCTTACACTTCACAACTTTCCTCTGTAATCGTGAAGATTACAAAGCCTCTTATCAGTAACAAAAGCAGGTTTTAGCTATGAGTCCAATTCCTTTCCATGCTGAGTACAGCTGCACACAGATGAGTACAGCTGGACACAGAGTTGATTCTAGGCTCAACTCTGACATAATGAGAAGCAATGGTTTATCATTCCAGAAACAAGTCCTAACAGGCTGGACTCACTGATTGCCCCACCTCCCCCTTGTCATACTCATGGTTCCTTATAGTAACAAGATCATGCCAAATGACAGGTTGTGGTTTGTTCGGTTGCCAACAAACTCGGTTTGCCATCCACAATTTGATTCTGGTTTGTTCACAAGGTAATAAAGTGCAGTTTGTGGATTAATGTAACCAGGGCAGCACAAAAAAACAAACACCCCACAGCCATTTATTGGGAAAGTGGAAGTCTTCATGTGGAAGTATATACGAATTCAGAAGCAGATACAAGTCTACCAAGGCCATTTCTTATTACAACAAACCAAGCTTCATAGTTATGGCTGAATGCAGCTCAGGAATCTCTACAATTAAAACTAAATAAACCAAAAGACAGATGAAGTGCAAATTCGGGTTGACAGTTTCTAATTAGGTCAGGAAGTTATATGAAAGATACTCTTAGAAAATGTACTTGGGTTTCCTCCAACAAAGGATGAACAGCCTTTGGCATCCACATGTCTTGGGAATTTTCTTTAATGAACAAACAATATCTCCCCTGGGGAAAGTGGACAGAAACTCATCATAATTTTCCATATTTGGTCAACTCAAGCACCTGCCTGGAACAAACTCTGTTTAGTTATCAATACACAGTAGAGTAATACTTTTCCAAGCTAAAATTGCCTTCTGACTGTCACAGACAAACAGGAGTTATAGAACAATGGTTACTTGTTACTTGGACCATGATGTGATGCAACAGTCAACTGTCTAGGGGATAGTGACCTCAACCACCCCAGCAAATGCTTTCTCAAAAACACCAGAAATGAGGAAATGAGATAAAGGAAATGAGACAAAGATGTAACAAAAGCAGCATAGCTACCCAGCATCTCTGGCATCTGTTCTAAAGAGGCACTTTCTTTCCAAACAGAGAAGGGAAAGAAGATACGAGGTGGCAAATGAATGGCTCCAAGCTCTAACCTGTGTGCAGGCCTAATCTAGGGCATCATAACCTTTGGCAAGATTAACCGACAAAGCAAGTTAAAAAAAGATTTCTTGATGATAAAAATGGTGATGAAAGAAAGAACTATTCTAAGCACGAACAATCTGAACAAGCAATTGGCAGCTAACTTTCTGGAAAGTCTGAAAAGAAGCAGCTACTTTCTGACAAAGCACACAGAAAGGGCTAGAAAGGGAAAACCAGCAGTGCTGGGAACACACACAGACACACTGCTTTTAAAGGACCCCTTGAGCACATTCAAGCAATTAGGGAAAATTAGTAAAAACAAAAAGAAGGTTTTGAGTGCCATTAGTTCATTCGTTTATTTATGAACTTATTTAATTCATTTGTACTCCACTTTTCTCCCCAATGGGGACCCAAAATGGCTTACACTGCTATATTCTCCTCAATTTTATTCTAGCAACAACTTAGTGAGGAAGGTTAGGTTGACAGAATGTGACAGACCCAAGGTCACCCACCTAGTGAGTTTCCACAGCATGAATGGGAATTCTAACCCAAGTCTTCCAGATGAACACTCTTAATCACTGCGGCCCCTTCCGCACACGCAAAATAATGCGTTTTCAAACCACTTTCACAACTGTTTGCAAGTGGATTTTGCTATTCTGCATAGCTTCAAAGAGCACTGAAAGCAGTTTGAAAGTGCATTATTCTGCATGTGCGGAATGAGCCTGCACTACACTGATTCTCTTTGAGTCTCATTTTCATTGCTCTGTAGAAAGACTTTAAAAATGTAATAGGTAGAAACAGAAACTTGAAAAATAAGACCTGAACACTAAAATATCAGCAATAAAATATAGCCATCTGATAATTGAGAGGAATGATTTGATTCAATAGTTAAAGTTGTCAGTAAAAGAAACTTGTGATTGTTAAATAGTAATTTGTATCTATGAATTTTGCTTTATATGCTGAACAAAGTTTTACATAGTTGGTTACTATCTTTTAATAATGTTGCACAGTTCAAGAAAATTATTTAAATTAGGGAATTTATATTCTGGCTGTCATAAATACTCTAGCTGGTATACTCAAAACTTGTGTAATTTTAGCGCTTTGTTTTCATATAATAGTGAGTAAAGAGATATGAAAAGAATACTGAGCTTTATGAAGATCCCTGAAACTTTTACTAATATCCTTGATAAGAATTAAGAAGACCGAAGAAGTGAAGAGAGTGGTTTTATTACAAATGAGATAAACAGAAATGCAAGAGAGATTTGATGAATTATTTCAGCATTAATAACACAACTGAAAGTACTACAATGATATAGGAGGCTAATAAGGCCTTCATTAGTGGAACTTTAATAGCAATGTCTGCCAAAAATAAAAAAAAGAGAAACAAAAATCAATAAGGAAAATCACAGACAAAAAGATGTTAGAACAAGACCTTAAAACTATTGGCAACAAAGAAGTCTGAAGGAATTAAAACCACTGAAGAATCAAATGTTTCTGTTAGTAATAGAAGAAATGCAGGAAAAAATCTTTAAAAATTAAAACAAAGATATTTCAAATGTGCAAAGAAATATGGAAGATACTAAGTAAAGAAAGAGAAAAAAGAATACCTGGGATTAAGTGGTTCATGCAGAGCAAGAAATACATGAATAAATATCTTTATTTAAAAGACTCTATAGATATGGAAGGTATAGGGAAACATTTAGTGTAAGTACCAATTGAAAGATTTAAATCTGAGCACAGAAGAATTATAAACCAAGTAATAGCAATACAAGAAATTAATCATGTTATAAAAAAAATCTCAAGAAGGACAAAGCACCTAGACCACATGGTCTCACAGCAACTTATTATAAATATTAGTATTAGGGAAATATTAGTAAAGCCCTTTCAAAGAGTAATGAATGAAATACAAGAAAGATTATACCATCTACTTGGCAAGAAGTGAATAGAACCTTAATATATAAAGAAGGGAATTAACCATATTACTACCATTGTATACACCAGTCTTATTACTAAACATGGATTATAAAATCTTCACAACAATAATGACTGAAAGATTAATGGTCCAATCCAGAAACTGCAGTGTCTGGGACCAGCATCACTCCCATGCCACCATGCACCCTCCAGAGGGCTTCCAGGCAGCACAGGGAGGCAGTGAAGATCTGCAAAATCTGAGAGCTACACTGGTGGTCCTCAGTCTGAAAGCCTGGTAGAAGCCAACTAAACGAGGCTCCATCCCTGGGAATGCCCCTGGAGTGCCCTCAGCTGCACTGGCATCCAGGACGCCACTCTGAGGGCCAGACTCTCTTCTGGGTCAGGCACTGCTGAGGTCTGCAATTCTCATCTGTCTCTCAGTTTCCCCTCCCAACTGGTGTAAGTGCCCATCCCCACACTGGCTCCAAGAGTCCATTCAGCTCCTCCAGAGGATTGGGATGCCTCTGATCTGAGATTCTTAACGGCATTTCTTTCCTTTTGTGTAATGTTGATGGAGGGATTTGCTGGAGGGACCCAAACACAGGATTTGCATTCATCAATACTACTGCTGCTGCAGGGCATGAAAATGTGAACCACTCCCTGGACTGATAAGCAATACAATACTATCAACCACATTTTTGCATAATAAGTTCCACCCAAACACTTACTGATTGGTTCCCCATCCTGGGACATGGACAATATATACCCCAAACATTCCCTACTCTCTGGACCCAGTGTGTAACAGACTTCCCTCTGTGATACACCTCTGAAGATGCCAGCCACAGATGCAGGCGAAACGTTAGGAACAAGATCCACCAGACCATGGCCACATAGCCCGGAAAACCCACCAGAACCAGTTGAATCCGGCCGTGAAAGCCTTCAACAATACAATATTAGTAACGTACTGACCATGAATAACCATTCAAGTATTGGGAGAAAAGAAGATAAAAAGAAAAAAAGAGGAATATGGAAGGTAAAAGGGCAGCCTTTTCCTTGGGTAATTATATGAAGGCAGCAATTTTCTATCGTTTCATGCACAGGCTTCTCCTCTGACTTGAACCAGGGATTATTGAACGGGGGTTAGAATCTAGAATCTGGGTAACTGATTGGCTGTGCAGATTAAAATAAGGATCTGGCAGCAGTTACTACCAGTGCTGGTTTTATTATCATACTCCTTTATTGCAGTCTATTTTTAAAATTGCTCCTCATGCCTCATATACTTGGATTTCCTGTGTGTGTGTGTGTGTGTGTGTGTGTGTGTGTGTGTGTGTGTGTGTGTGTGTGTGTGTGTGTGTGTGTGTGTGTGTGTGTATGTGTCCCCGACTTCCACAGCAGCCATTTGGTCACCCACCACCCTCTGTCAGAATTCCAGATGAGCCCACAGGCTCACAAAGATTCAGAATGATGCTTTGAGGTGAACTATGTCTGTTATGCCATAGCACAATCCTTTGTGACCTTGGTTGGTAATCTGTTCTGCAGTCAGTGCAGCTTCTCTCCAGTGTCCATCCAGAATCCTTGAATCAACACACATAATTCAGGAGAGATGACAGGAGTCAGCACAATGACCCAAACAATATTATGGTCATTCTGCTTTAGGGAATAAGTGTGTGGTACAAATCAAAAGGGGAAAGGACTACAAGCACTAGAATATAAGGCCTTCAATTCAAAACTTCTGGCGCAACTTATCTTTATCTGTGGGTAGCATCTGTGCCCAGATTTTGGGTTGGCTTTTTGCCTAAGCTACTTGATTCATTAAATTCTTTTTCTTCCTGAATAACAGCAGGAACACATGCTCCTGCTTGTATCAGCTCAATTTGCAGCACAGTTGAAGCATAAACAATGGAAGCTAAAAGGATGACTGCCTCCTCTCTGGACAAGATGCCCAATGAGTGATGCTACAGTCATCAGGAAATTCTCACTCCAACACAGCCAGAAAGATCTGAATCTCTTTTTTTCTTTGCTGATCAAAGAGAGGAAGGGGAAAATGCTATACTCAGGGACAAAATAAGGTATCTGGCCAGTCACAATACTAGCCTTCAAGATAACATTAACTGGGAGTTTGAAAGATTGTCTTTCTTTTAATATTAATCACAAATACATTTAATTTTCATTTACTGTTTTGAATATTTTGGGCAACTATTTTTCCCTTTCAAGCAAAGTGCAATAATAGTGTTTAAATAATTCTGAGTTTTAATACAGAATTTCTAAAATATTATGTCTTCTTTTACTCAGTGTGAGTAAAATTCTAGCCCAAAAGTGTAAGTTAACTTTGTAAAATAAAGATGTTTGTCTAAGTCTGTGTAAGCCAAGGACAAGAGAGGAAGATCACACATCTTTGCCCATCTTTAAAATGTAAACTGCTACTCCCACAATCTCAATTTGCATCAAGGCCCTGCAGGAAAAGTAGGCAGGGTTAACCTTCCAAACCTGGCTTCATTAAAAATACACATTTTAAAGGATGATCTTTTTTTAACAAAGGGCTAATAGCGAAATGCAGGAAATTACTTTCTATCAAGCAGAGGTTTAAAAGTTAAAAGTCTTCCTCATTTTCCTGCATAGTGCAAATGCATATGAGAATCTGCAATTTGAGTTTTATAGACAGATAGCAACGCACTATCTTTGTACCCTCATTTTTTTGCCTTAGAAATGAGACCAACTTTTCAATATTTCACTTTGCATTAACAAATATTTATGTCTATCAACTTATTTTTCATGCTAATGCGGTTTTTGTTTCTTTTCTGGTCTTGGTGTTTATGGAAGCCAGATATTTAGTCAATTGACCAAATTTCTATCATTAGGACAACATTTATTCATATGGTTGAAAGCAATAACAAAGTATTACTCCAACAGATTTTCAGTTGGAAAAATGGGAGCCATACCTGTGCCTTTTCTCCAAACATACTTTATTTATTTTATTTATTTATTTTGTTGGCAATAAGACTTGCAGTATTTCACTTGCAACCACCTTCTCTGTTAAGGAAGCATTAAATACTTCCTAAAGACAGGACAGCTAGCCTCCCTGGAAGATTTAAGTAATAAAGAATGCCAAGAGACACAGAAGTAAGTAGTAGGTTTTAGACTTCCAGGAACCCTATCCATATCTTCAGACTGAATAAACTGGAAAGTATCCCAAACAATTGAAGAAGTCAGGATGCTGGCATCATCTGACTTCAGACACTACTGGCGTCTATCCTTTTCAACAGTGATTCCATTTTGCAAAACACTAGAGAACCAGTCTCTCACTGAGAGGATCGCCACAATATGCAGGGCATTCACATAGAATTCATCACTTAGTTTTGTTTTATCCATTTGCCTTTTATCATTACCGCCCAGTATTTTCAAGGGATTTCACAAATAAAGTAATTGAATTACCGCAGCCTGTGAGCTCATAATCACCCCAGGCCATAATGACAAGAACAACTTCCAAAAAGGTAACCTGATGAAGCCAAAACAGCAGTCTTGATAGACCTTCCAGACTAACAAATGTATTGTGGCAGCTCTGACTCCCTACTTGGCTGATGTTAACGCCAAAATTAGAAAACAAAACAAACTATTCAAGAGAGAAAAAAAGGCAATACAAAAGAAGTCTCATTTCAGTCTACCTGATAGTAAGAAGGCCTGGAGAAATACTTTTTAACTGCTTTTCATGAAATCCCAAATAAAATAAAGTTTGCATACCACTCCGGAAAGGATTGTATTACTTCCTGTTTCTGTCCTCCTACGTCAGGGGTCCGCAACCTGTGGCTCTCCATATGTTCAGGGACTACAATTCCCATCAGCCCCTGCCAGCATGGCCAATTTGTAGTCCATGAACATCTGGAGAGCCGCAGGTCGCAGACCTCTGTCCTATGTTATACACAGAAGCCTGAATAGCACAGATTAGCTCCAGCAGAGTTGGTCATGGTAATACTTGAATAGGAAACCATCAAAGATGGTCAATGTGGCTGTGCTGAGGAAGGTAATGACAAACCACCTCTACTTATCTCTTGCTTTGAAAATTCTATGAGTGGTCACAAAAAGGCAGTTGTGACTGGATGTCACAGGTATCTCAACAAGTCTAAATATGCTTGTTAGCATCTTAGTTCAAAACAAGATCACACTCCATGATCTATCCTAGGCATTCAGGCTGTTTGAGGATAATGCAAGTGTACTGAATTTTTCCAAAAACAACTGGTAACTCAGTAGACCGCCTTCATATAACCAACTGGCCAGTCAGACAGCCACGCTTTGGACCAGCTTCAAAAGAGTCTATGGGATACCCTTTAGTAATAAGGCAGAGACCCTGAAAACTCTGCTTTCCCCTATCATATGAAGTGCCTGAAGCTGCAGACTTGTCAATGTATATTATCCTATACTTGCTATTCATCCAGATTTGCTATGAAAGAGGCAGCTGTGAACTGGAACATTTTGAGAAAAAGAATCTCCCTGGCAAGGATTAAAAGCTAGTATTTGGTTTCCAGCCAGTGGAAAGGCTGAGCTCATTGTGGTCACTTGCCAGCTATTAATATGTCTCTTTTTAACTTCAGAATTCTCTCTTTTAAAAAACAGAGAAGCTGTAGGACAGTCCATATCTCAACCAGGAGGTGGAAATATATTTTTGCTGCTACGAACTACCCCCAAAACTGTAGAGTTTTCAGATCCTGCTGTATATAACTGTGGCTTTGCGCCCTGAAGATATCATTTTGGGATTTTTTTCAATAATATGGTCATTTTTTAAAACAAGGAAATTAGAAAGAACATGCCTCCGCCCCAGTGATTTCAGTTTTCCTGTTACAGCAAACAATATTCCTGTCATTTCACTAATGAAGTCTTTGTATTTTGATGTTCCAAGGAAAACACATTTTTATTTGGAGAGAGCCTCAAAATCCTGTAAGAATGGAGATCTGTTACTACTGCAATTGGGTATGCACTACATGGATCCTAAAGCCTCATTTGGATTAGAAACTAGGACGGGGCAATCAGGCAGTTCCAATATAGGCTAAAGATGTCAACATGCTGATTCAGCTTGCCTGCCATTTTCATTTTCCATTCTGTGTGTGAAGTGCCATCAAGTTGCTTCTCCCTCATGAAGATCCTATGAATCAATGCTCTCCAAAATATCCTATCATTAACAGCCTTGTTCAGGTCTTTGAAACTGAGGGCCATGGCTTCCTTTATAGACTCAATCCATCTCTTATTGGGTCTTCTTTTCCTGCTGCCTTAAACTCTTCCTAGCATTATTGTCTTTTCCAGCGACTTGTGTCTTATTATATGATCAAAGTACAATAGCCTCAGTGCAGTTATTTTAGCTTCTAAGGACAGGTCTGGCTTGATTGATTTAGAATCCACTTCTCTGTCTTTTTGGCAGTCCACAGTATCTGCAATACATTTCAAAAGAATCTACTTTCCTCCTTTCAGCTTTCTTCATTGTTCAACTTTCATGCCCATACACTCCCCCCCCCCCTCGTTGCACATAAACAGGCTTTCCTAACTTTGCAACTGGGATATCCTTTCTCAGATTCTCCCCCTGTCACACACAGGCAGACAGTCTTCCCTAACTTTGCAAATGGGTTCTACCTTTTCAGATCCACTCCACCCAGACACACACACAAAGACAAGCTCCCATAACTTCTGCAAATGTTACTCCTTTCTCATATCGCCCCCCCCCATACAGACTTCTCTAACTTTGCAAACACACACACCCTAAATTTTCAAATGGGCTCTCCTTTCTTAGATCCCTCCCACCCCCCCACCCCCAACAGAGAGGCTCCCCTAACTTTGCAAATAGGCTCTTCTGGCTCAGTTGCAGCTTGACAGAATTTGTCTCATGTTTCCAGGCAGGAAATTCTTTAAAGTTCACCACAGGGACCTTGTCCTGGTGAAAAGAACACTGCGAGGGGAGAAGGGGAGTTTGGTTTCCTTCTGTACTTTGTCCCTTTTTCAAGGGAAAAGCCAGGGAGAAGCATGCTGTGGGGGAGGAGGGGAGTATGGACTCCTATAGTAAGGGCTGCTGGGAAATATAGTCCTTGCCTCTCTGGGAGGAGCTCTAATTTAGGCCCTCCCAGTTGGCCTAGGACTGCACTTTCCAGCAGATCTTGCTATTTCTGGTTCGTCATTGGGAAGACATTGCTCAATTATATAGTAAAATTTGTCAGAGTTAGAGGGCTTACCAGACTTAAAAAAACAAAGACCAGGAAATGCAAGAGATTACTCCCCCACCTTTGCCATCAGTAAACACTTCTAGTCACAATTCAAACCAAAGAAACAGCTTTAGTATTTAATATTTATACTTACCAAGCTCCTTGGCAAGGGACTAAATATCCATATCAGCTGAATATAGGATGGTGGGCTTGAATGTTACAGCTATGTAACTAAAAAGGATAGCCGATTAGCTACTAAAGCAAATCTGTTTGTGGTTACCCAGTTCAACATCAGCATGTATAGCTGAACTGCATCCTTGAACTGCAGGTGACTGAAGATACCTTCATATAACTCTGGAGGGAAGGAGCCTAACTATAATAGGATATACACTTACCATAAGCAGTCATAGTCCCAACGTATGGTCCATCCACCACATTTCTATTCTCTTCTGCCAGTGCTTTTATATACCTTTTGCTTAGGTCCAGTATTTGTTCACGAAGCACTGAACTAGTTTCGTGTTGATTCTTCTGTTGGATAGTAAAATGCAACAGCATCATTCCCCAAATGAATCCAAAAGTCACAAGAAAGAAGCCAAGTTTCTGAGAGGACAACTTCCATGGACTAAAGTATGCCATGGCTGTTCAACCAGCTCTGAAGTCTCTTCAGTTTGGTTTTACAGCCCAAAACCAAGGGTTAAATTCATAGTTCAGGTGTGCAACAGTCACAACTCAGGAGACATTCCAGCTCATTAGTCAGCAAGTTGTCTTCGTTAAACTCCATCCTATTGCTGCAAAGAGAAAGGAAAGGTATGATTATTCAAAGCAGGAAGCATGTAATCTTCTAGCTTTCATCCAAAGTAATAGAAATATGGTTTTCTGTAACTTTGTAATGGTTATGAATTAATATTTTATCATATGAATCACTGTACAAAAGAGTCCAAGAAATATCTGAGCAGTGAACAAGAAATGTGACTTAACAGTTATAGATTATACTCTGCAAAAAAACTGAAGTGAAGTCAACATTGCATACTGTGTAAAGTTTCAAATTTGAATTCCTATTAAAAAATCTTTTCATATATGAGAGAGGCATGATGAAAAAGAGACTGCATCTTTTGTTCTTTGCCAGTTTTACAATGTAAGCTTGCAACAATACTGTAGTTTTGGCCACAGAAATGGCATATGGCTAGACTTCTGTTTCTCGATCCCCTCATGAGGAAAGTGAAGACTCCCATGGGAAGAAACAAAAAAGGTTGTGCATTATTTAAACAAGTGCTTACACTAAAAGATGTTACCAGTTATTCAGATGCTGAGAAGAATCACTTATTGTTCCCGTGTGTGGCCTCTACCTCTTTTGAAATCGCACAGTGCAGTCATGTAATCACAGACCACTCTGGTAGCTGAAAAGTAACTTTGTGATGTAACATATGCCATTAAAGGTATTCGAAATCGAACTTTGTGATGTGATTTTTTTTAACTTGCATAATACTGTTTTGCTATTCCAGTTTTAGCACATTGGAGAAGTGAAGCCATGCTGGATGATACATCCAACATTTCTACAGGGAACTTCCTAGGGACGGAGTGGAAAAGAACTTCGCTCTGCTCTGCTTCTCATCACTGCACTCATCACTCATCTCAGAGTGCAAATTAGATATCTCAGAATGCAAATTAGATATCTCAGAATGCAAATTGCAAATAATGGGAGATCTCATTATTTCGGTGCAAGATTTTCCCTTGATTGTCTCAGAATATGCTTGTATAGTCCATAAAAGTATTATGCTGCTACCATAATAATCCAATATAGTATGACTATTTTCTGTGTTATTTCAAAAGGCCCATTCTGTGGAAATATTTTTTTAAAGTATCCTGCCTTTCCAGAGATAAAGGAAGCATGTACAACCTTATTTATTACCAACCTTATTTATTATTTTATTTATTTATTTATTTATTTATTTATTTATTTATTTATTTATTTATTTATTTATTTTATTTTATTTTATTATTCGGTTTTATATACCGCCCTACCCCCGAAGGGCTCTGGGTGGTGAACAACATAAGATTACAGGCATACAATAAACTCTTAAACAAATTAAATTAAAATGCAGCAAACAACATATTAAACAATGTCCGCAATAATCCTCATTAAACCCTCCCAAGAGGGGAGAAAGAAAGATGGGTCCCATAGATGATAAGGGACCCTAAACACAGGAAAGTAGAGGGGGCACTTTGTGCTTTGTCCAGTTTTATGTCTTGTTCTAACACCCACTCTGTCCTGTATTTTGTTTGTTTTTACTGTTATGCCTAATAAAGGTCAGTTGAAGTTGATATACAAGTCTACCTACAATTAGCATTAAAAGAATCCAACAGTTAATCACACAATAAAAACAGTAACAGAAGCAACCAATTCCCAATTTACTGAAAGACCCCACAAAGCAAATGTGCAAACCTGGCAAAAAGACATCCAGGGAGCTTTGTATATTTTCCCTGTTAAGCATTCTGCCAGATAGAGGCCACAACCAGAGAAAGTATAAGCCTTGAAAAGCTGTCTGAATCTGCCAGACAGAGCTGCATTAGCCAAATTGGTATGTAGGCTCCTAGGGTGAGAAGTCAAAACGAGAACTTGAATAAAAGATAAAAGCCGACTGGATGCCAGTGAAACATTTAGAAATTAGTTGAATAGGAGTACTTCAGAATGCAAACTGCAAATGACCAAACAGCTGGAAACCTCCAATGTGAAGCCACCCCATAATGTGACTGACAAGATTGCTTCACTAGCGCCCATGGTCCCTTCCTCATATGATAACTTAGTAACCTTTATGGATCTAGGAATCCCCAATCCAAGAGCTTATTCTTTGACACCCAATTCATTGAAGCCTTGGATTTATGAACTTTATTGAGGTCTCACCTCATTGAGGATCTATTCCTAAATGAAATATATATTTTTCCATGCCACTTTCCATGCGTTTTTGGAGTCTGGATTTTGGACCCTGACTCAAGGAAGGTATAATTAAGCAGGCACTGAGATTTCAGGGAGTGTGCTAGGATATGTTCTGAAAGATATAGAGCAGTGGTTCTCAACCTTCCTAATGCCATGACCCTTTAATACAGTTCGTCATGTTGTGGTGACCCCCAACCATAAAATTATTTCTGTCTCGGTTCCTAAGACCATCAGAAATATGAGTTTTCCGATGGTCTTAGGGGACCCCTGTGAAAGGGTCATTCGACCCCCAAAGGGGTCGCGGCCCAAAGGTTGAGAACCGCTGATATAGAGGATGCAGTTTTCTGAAAACAGTAAAAAATACTTGTTATCCAGCACTTTTCATGCCTTTTTATTTGCTGTATATTTCTTGAAGATGCCAAGCTAAGACAGTCTCAGTTAATTTTACTTCTCGATCCTAGTCTGGTCCTGTTCCTAGTCTATTCCTCAAAAATGAAATTGAGAACAGTGTGTGTTTTTGTCTCGATTTAATTTTTAACGGACTTGGAGAGCACTAACAGAAAGAAAAGGTTATGTTCCAGGTTGTAGAGAGAAAGGAAAAACAGAAGATGAAGTAATGTCACTGTCTGATAAACACCGCCTACTGTTCAAGTTCATATGGGCAGTACTTACAAGCTAACTTAGTTGTTTTGAAAAAGAAACAACCCAGGTGATGTAGTAATTAAGCACACACGCAGAACTGCTCACAATATTGCTGGGTTTGAATGGTAAGCAAAACAGAAATTCAACTTGACAATAACAAGCATCTTAAAACAAGGTGCGTTCAAATGTCAACTGCATTTTTGTGATGTTAGCAGCACCATTAGGAACAAAACAGGATATAAGTTTAATCAACATAGGTAACATTACACCTGACAAAGCTCTGGCCCTGTTGTAGCTATTTAAGTAAAGGAGAGCTATCCTCCTTGATATGTGGGCTCCTTAAGTAACATTCATTATGAAAAGGCTTTTGTTTGAGGGAACAGGAAAATGACTTGTTTTCAGTGACCGTATTATCCCCCCAAGTGCAACTGCTTATTTCTTGGTTTGAGAGCCTTCAATTTACCACAGTTATGTTATCCATATTATTTATTCATTTAAAGTACTCATATGCTGCCTTTCCAAACAACTACTTGAAGTGGCTTACAATTGTTGCAATCCATCCTGGGTTGTACACAAGACTCAGGAACAGGACGACAACCATGGATGAAAATCAGGAGGCTCAAGGGGACACCTGATACCACTGGACCAACTCTTCCTTTGGATCCCGAATCTCTAGATCATGTGGCCTCATTCATCCCCACATGATGAACTCAACATAGACTCCATGGCAGGAGACATAAGGCCATATCCCAGACCGCCAGTTCCCTGGGCTCCCTCCTCATTCGACAGAAGTGGCAGAAGAAGAAAAGAAGATTAGAAGTTTGGATTAATACACCACCTTACTCTTTTGTAAGGAGAATCAAGGCAGTTTACAAACTCCTTTTCCTTTCCTCTCCCCACAACACACCTTGTGAGTTAGGTGGGGCTGAGAGTTCTGAAGAATTATCTCTAGCCCAAGGTCATTCAGTAGGCACCATGTGTAAGAGCAGGGAAAAAAATCCAGTTTACCAGATAAGAGTCCACCACACATGTGGAAGAGTGAGGAATCAGACTCAGTTCTCCAGATTAGAGTCTGCTATTCTTAACCACTGAAGGCCAATGAGGAGGCTGTTTTGCAGTGATGAAGCACCAGGCTGGCAGCCTGTGTTCCAGCTACTGTGCCAGATCACTGCCTGAACACATACAGTACTTTGCAGGATCAAGGCTCAACAAACCCTGTCCAGATGAAGCCCAGGAATAGGTGGGGCCTCATGTTATCCAACACATCTAACCTGCTTTTTCAGGTACATTCCTAGACAAACTGGGACTCTAAATCATAGGTCTGAGTTTGGACTACCAGTATGGAGTTGAAAGTTCCAAATCTTGTTCCAGATGTGAGAGAAGGAAGGAAGGAACATTTTGGAAAAGAAGCTGTATTAATGCAGAGATTTTTCAAAAATTCAGATCACAGCAGAAAAAAGAGGAACAAAAACACTGGAGAAATAAAATAGAAATGGGTTTAAACGTTGCAAATTGGGAAGATTCGGATTTGGAAAAGGTTGAAGACTACTGAATAAAAAAAGCAAACGGGGCCAATTGATTGCAATCATAAATGCATGATAAATATGCATGTCATCATTGAAACATTCTAATACTTTATTTTATTACACTGAAGAGCTGAACACAGTTCCTGTTCAAAAGTCGGGCCTTGATAATTGTACTCATCTAGGTCAACTGTAGCTTGTATCTTCTGCAAGGTAACTGGTTAATATTAGGCAAAGTCTAGATGTTAAACTAAGAGATGAACACACTATTATGTTATGTAATACTGTCATCTCTCATACACAGGTATCGGAAGGTAGGACATCAAGACATAATTAAATGGAATAAAAGGAAGTACTGGTAACTGGAAACATGATGTGTAATTTCTTCCAGCTGACCTACATATGTGACTAAATTGGGTGGCGCAATTCTTCTCAAATTATGGAGTGCAGCATATTTAGTCACTTGAAATCGGAAATAAAATCCTTCTCTATATGAGGGGTATGAGTCCCAGCTAATTTTCTCACTGATGTACTATTTTCTATGGACCAGGACTCTTTTAAAAATGCGAGGCCACTCAAGCACATTTGTAATAGCATGAAGAATTATAATGTAGTTTTGAATTAAGGAAAAAGTATCCTTTCGTACCAATCTGTGATTTATATGTATATATAATTTAAGTTCATTGTGGATTTTATGTTCAATCTAAATAAAGAAGTGCATCCTACATGAATTATTCTGATATGTAGCTATACAGAAAAAATAACTACACTCTATGGGAAACTGCTGAAACTGAATGATAGTATCTCAGTCCTGGTCGGTACATCTGATGTAATTGATTGTGTAGCAATCGATGCAAGGGTGAAAAGGGGGAGATGTCTATTTCATGAAATGTATTGATTTTTTAAAATTCTAAATTCTCAAACTTGCCTGACGTATCAAAAATTGACAGGTTCCTGTCAAGTCTGTGAAGTGTTTTTGATTAAAATCTTTTGCTGTTGTGCAGGATTTGCAGTTGTGATGATACAGTGCTCTCTTAGCTGACCACATCTCCATCCACAATTAGTTTATTGTCTGCCTGATCCCCATCTCAGCTATTTGGACAACCTTGAATATATTTTCTTCTCAAATCAAAAACAGCATTTTGATTCCAATGGGATCCTGACAAACAGACTTTGTTGGCAACATTTGTGCAGAACAGGTTTTATCTCGGCTATGTAAGTTCACAAAGCTTGAATGTTAGTTCAGAAAGGTGACTGAGGAGTCTGAAATACATTTAATATTTGATGCCTTCTTCAGAATCAGAATCAACTTCAATTAGATATCATTCATATACATTTTGGGAGATGGAAACTGTGTTTACATTGGAGCACTAGGACTTTTATTCCTTCCATTTTGACAGACACTGATGGAAAGATTTTAGGTAGATTTTGGTACAATTAAGTTTAGAGCTACTGGCATAGGGCACCAACAAACATCAGGCTGATGGAACTTGCTTGTAATAAGTTCTTGCACTGATTACCATATTTTAAAACACACATTATTAGGGACTTGCTTTATTCTGGATTGTCCCAATGAATTTCCCCTTAGTTTTTCTGAGATCTTACTACAATTGATACTATTTCAGAAGTTAGATATAGCATACACTTTGGATTCTTCCTTTCGTAAGTCAGAAATATGAGGAATAAACTTGCAAGAAGCAGAATAGGCAATATGAGCTTAGGAGAATTGAAAACCTGCTTGCTACTGTTTCCACATTACCCATCCTAACACATATATTTCCATTCCATCCATCCCTTCCTTCAGAACTGGTTCTGTGCCTATACAACACAATCCTAACAAGAGTTACATCATTCTAAGAACACAGATTTCAATGGAATTAGAAGAATATAATTCCACTTAGGGATGTACTTGTGATATTCTTCCTGGCTAAGGAAAACACAATATCAGGAATTGCAATTGAAACTGTTTGTTGGGCAAAATGGAGAAGCCATACATGCTATTCGGACCTTCGTGAAGGAAGGCTAACTAAAAATGAGCTAGTAACATTTTTCTTTAAGAATGCCACCTTTGTTTTCTCAGACCCTCCTTCTGTAATTATAGGCCAGGTGGCACTTTTCCTAAGCTCACGTAAATTTCATCCAGCTGTTTTTTACAAGATACTTTATCAGAGATTATGTAAGATTGCCTTAACTGTTCTTTGAATAGATTAGCTCAAATGAAGTCAGAATTAGCACATGCTGGATTATTCTAATCAGTAAAATCAGTGAAATAGACCTTGCACTTGGAAATATAAAAATGATAATAAGTCTCTTAATACTTAGAGGGGGTTCTATACAACCTGTGTTCAAAAGAAAGTTTACCGCTTGTAGAAGTGGGTTCTCGTTCTCCCTAACCAATACATTTGCACAACAACGTATCATTCCAGTCTTGAAGAAGCTATGCTAACAGACACCTTGTGGGACCAAGTCTTTTATTTGCTGGTACCAAGCCCCTAGAATTTGAAGTTCTCTTCTCACCAGATGTCTGATGTTGTAAAAATTACAGTAAAAATTCTGTAATTCTGCTTATAAGGTGTGTCCATATAAGGTGGGGCTGCTTAGGTTTTTATTGATGCTAAATTGTATGTGCTCAATGTACCTGTTCTAATCTTTCCTCATGGACTCAGATTCTAAGCCCATACACCCTCCACCTTCCTAGTCTGTCCTTGTATTGTCTTTCACAGTGGCTGCTTGTGGTCTATTCACAGTGCCCGAAAAACAGGCTGAGAAAACAACAACAAAATTCACCACAGTTAAAGGCAAGGGGATAGCTGCACAATGCATGACTGACAGAAAGCTGTGTGTAATTTTTAATTACCAAAACTACAGAACCCCCATTTCAATTTGCTCATAACAAACACAAGTGGCCTGAAATGTGTTCCTTTTTGAACTATTAATTTCTTCTGGATTCTAGGTGGTTACCTTTCCTCTATTGTGGGGCATTTATCACCATGCATGCCTGCAACTATATCGTCTAATGAAGGTGATTAAAAAATACCTTATACAAGATAGAAGAAAAACAGTTGAAAGGTGAATGCTAGGTTCTTTCCCCTTCACACAAGGACATGGGCATACATACACCTTCCCCGCAAAGACATGTATGAGCACTGACAAGACGAGACATGAGATAATGTGACATGAAATCACTTTTAATTCAAACAAGCAATACAATTTAACTTTCAGGAAAGGCAATCTCGTTTGCGCTTCAAGAGCTGTTGAGCAGGCCTATGGCAACCTATCCAATAGTTCTTGCAGAAAAATGAGTCCTTGACTGAACTGTGCATTTTGAAATCTTTCCAATTTTCTGTCAAGCATGCTACCATATATAGCTTAGTCCCGTAGAAATTAATCCATTGGCAGGCACACTTCTCTCATTGTGCTTGCAACCTAATTTTGCTTGTCCTTGAATTGTAATTTGTGTGTTCACAGACACTTATTTTTTAAAAAAACCTATCACTCTCTTACAATCTCTTAAAACAGCTTTTCGTTTACTAACTCCACTATTACAAAAGGAAAGTCCTTCAAATTTATTGTGACACCCAACAAAATATTTCTTAAGGTAGTACCCAATTCTACATACTCTCCCTTCATTTCAAGATTTGTAGGGCTGGCAGTGGGGCATATTGTCAAGACAGCAGAATGCAACGCACCACTATCTGAATTAGTATATTCCAGGCTGACAGAAGTGACTAGATATTTACAGAGGTCTACACAGGTCTTTCCCATAACTTTGGATGGAACAGATTTCAGTGGAAGATAAAGAACTAGATGGCTCAAAAACATTGTGAGTGATACCAAAAAGTTCTGTGCTATCTCCCATATTATTTAACAATTATACCTCTTAATGAGATTTACCCAAGCCTTTGAATGGGATATCAATATGCTGATGATATTCATTTATATAATAAGTAAGATGTGAGATCCCTGCCTTCTCCTCCAGCTGAGGTCCCTCAGGTAGTAGGGTTCCCCTCTTATTTTGGAATTAGTTGTTTTAATGGGCACCCCTTTTGCATTTCTAGGACTGAAGAGGAAGAGTGTTGCTGCAAGGAAATATCCCCCAGGTCAGGGGCATATCATTCTCAATAACAAAATACTTTTCTACACTGGAAACATCACCCAATATCTGAACATTCTCTAGAGGTGTCTGCCCAGTCCAAAGATGTTGCTGTTTTATCAACCAACTCTTGGTTCCATTTCTTCCTTTTTTAATTCATACAAGGAGTGTACTCAAGTCATTAATTTGCCCTCCTTCCTGTTTCAGGAGTTATGTTGCCTCACCCAGACTCTTCTGTCCAGATCTAGCTCACCTCAACCTAATTAAAATATGTAAATCATGCTACCTTACCCAGACATTTTGTGCCCATGCAAATTTGGCACACAATAGCCTTATCAAGATATTTTCCCAATTTTTTCATACTAAAGTTTGACAGAAGTTAACTTTAAATCACCCAATCCAAAGCCAGAATTGAAAAAAAACCCCACCTACTCTGAAGGTCTTCTGCCCATAAAACAAGAACCCCCAGACCCAGCAAATTATGTCTCTGATCACCATCTCTGCTAGTCAGAATTCTGGTTTCTTTCTGAGAACCCTTGCTGCATTCTGCAAGCTTTTTTCTTTGCTTTGCCAGCTGCTCGCTCTGCTCCTTGAATCTCTGCTGCATATACTACTGGACCTCCCCAGGCCCTGGATTTAAGGTTGTTATGTCCCTTCCCTAAAACTTGCCAATTTCCTCCCTTCTCTCTTCCATAAAGTACATCTTGGTATGTGCACAACTGCTTAGGGAATCAGCTCTCAGGTGTTTGGTGCAGGTTCTTAACTTTTTTTATTTTGTATATAATAAAGTTTTTTGTTTGTGTTTACAATCACACTCTCTCTCTTTACAACTTTATTTCAGGGTATTCCTGCTGAGATCCCCTGTGATATAGGCTACAAGATCCCACATTATTCCTTTCTGGAACCCTTTTAAAGACATTTCCTCTTCTCTGGGTCCAGTTTGGGTCATAATATTACCACTGTTGCTTGGGTAACAATAAGTGATTTCAGCTCAGCAACGTAATGAAGTGCAGGAAGCCGACATTCTTCAAAGCAAAGGATTTTATTTGGAGGTGATGGTCACAGCTCGGGCAGGAGAATCACGCCTTGCAAACAAGCGCAAGAACTTTTATTCACAAACATCAAAGGGGGCAAGTAGAAAGGGGAGGTAAGGGGGCAAGTCCCTTACCAAACACCAATAAGAAAACAACAATACAAAAAGAAGATTCAATTACAACGTTTGAATGGGATTACGAAATCCCGCTGTCAAACGTCTTCCCGCGAGATCTCACAATGGTGCTGAAGGGATAGCAGATAAAGTCCATTCAGAAAATTTAGGTGGGCTCGTTGCCACACCCAGCTATCTCCTTTATCAGATGTCTGTTTCCTTCAGTTATGTCCTGAGGCTCCCGCGACTCATCTCTGAAACAAAGGGGAGTTCAAAATGTCCAATGGTGGTTCCGACACGTTCTCCAATGGCTGGAACCTCTGGGTGCTGCTATCAGTTTTAATTAGCAAAACCAAAGAGGATCTTTTGTCTTTGCTAAGTTGGCTGGATGTTGGTCTAAGCTGCATTCCAGGGCTGACTTCCTTGTCCCTTAATATTAGCTTATACCGGCTACTGCTTTTACAAATAGTACAAATATCAAACTGACTTTTCTTACACTTAAACATTAGGGAAAACAACACAGTACAAGCACATAAAGAATCTCCTAAATTAACAATAACAAAATCTTAAACTAACTGGAGAACCTAGACACACTAAAATCCTGAATAGCGGGCAAATCATAAATTCAGCTCTAAAGGGGCTTTCATTACATCTAAAGAGGGCAAAGGCAAGAGGGAAACCATATAACATTGGCACAAGCACATGTTTACGTTCTTTGCGAGCCTCGTGGAGGCTTCTGAACCACACAAGTCTCTGCGTCCTGACATGGAACCAGTGTAGCCATGTAACTTGACTTCAGGAAAATATTTTGGCTATTTTACTGGGCGGTAACAATAAGACTACAGCTGCTCTATCTCTGGCCTGGGCCTATGGATGAAGTGGTCAAGTGGCTGATGGAACATTAACTAAAACTCAATTGAGATAAGATGGAGGTGATGCTGGTCAGAATTGTATTGTTCTCCCTATTAGTAAAGAAGTGCAACATTTATTATTATTTATTATTATTTATTAAACTTGCTATACCGCCCTATCCCCGGAGGGCTCAGGGCGGTGAACAACATAAAATCATACAAAAACATAAAAATCTTAAAACAGGTACATTCTACAAATGGGCCGGCGAGACCCATATACCACCCTCTTCCAAAAATGAGGAGGGGTCCCAATGATGTTAGGGGACCCTACTAGCAGGGGGGGAGGGCGGGGCATTATCGGCGGCTGGACTCTCCAAAGGCCCGGTGGAATTTGTTTGTTTGTTTGATTTATAGGCCGCCTCACCCCCAAAGGGCTGGAAAGACAGTTGAAAGCTTGGGAGAAAGTGGTACTATGACAGAAAAAAAGCTTTCTTCCAGTTTCAATTGGGGAATCTGGTCCTGGTCTGTAGACTGAATTACCATCCTCTGCATGCAGCTGCCCAGGGAAATGAACTGGAAGTTTCAGCTGGTGCAAAATGCAGTAGCCTGCCTGATATCAGGAGACTGTGACCAAAATACTTCTGTCTTCAAGTCCATTCACTGATGGGCTGCCTGCTTCCAAGTCCAATGTGTGATGCTCATGGGTACCTTTAAAGCCCTTCATGATGTGAGGTCCATATTCTTCCCAGTTGCATTTGTCTTCTGTATCACCTCTGTTTAAGTTCACTCTGCAACAGGACATGCTTGGGAATTTTTGGTTGCTGCTCCATGTTTGTGGAACAACCTCCTAGAAGAGGCCAGGAGAATCTCCTATATTCATGAATTTTCCCTGGCAGCCTCTTCCCTTTTCCTGTTTTTATTCTCCCTCCCACTAGCCAACCTACTTTTTCATGCCCCTTGTCTTTAGCTTTCTTCTCTTCCCTACTTCTTTCAGTCTCTCTGCAAGAAAAGTCAGGCCACGTGGTGCAGGGGCTGCTCCCTCTTAGGAAAAGTTGAACCCAGTGGCACGGGGGTTGCCCCACACCCAGGCCAGGATGACCTGAGTAGCATAATAGCTATCACTGCCACCGCTGGACATGCCACATGGCTGGCTTCTCCTGGCTGGCAGCAAGGGGAGGGAGGAGCATGCAGGCTGGGTCATTCTCACAGCCTTTGTCACCTGGCTCCCGGTTGCACTTCTGGCCTGTGGTAGCAGCCAAATGTACCCTGACATGACCTCGATGCATGGTGCCCAGGTCGCGAGACCCTTCCCACTCCCCAAGAGATGCCCCTGCTCCCCTTCCCAGTCAAAAAGAAGATAAAAAGGCAGTCCTTCTACATTTGCAGAGAAGGATGAAATTTTACCTTGTGGACCTCTGGAAACAAATATTTTATTATCCAGCCCCAGCAAAACTGTGTATCTTGTTAACATAATCATTTTTAGTTGTCCTGGCGAACCTTGCCTTAGTACTTTATCAACAAAAACTTATGGGGACAATACTAATGGCAGACCAATGTCTTTGAAAGTTAGTTCATCTTGTACACTATTTATATTTTTCTTGATATATACAGAACATTATCCAGAATTCTCAGCACCACAGAAGGGTTCTCCAGCCAGCATGTTAATGTGGAAAATTAAAAATATGAAAACAACTGA
Source organism: Sphaerodactylus townsendi (assembly GCF_021028975.2). Lineage (NCBI taxonomy): Eukaryota > Metazoa > Chordata > Lepidosauria > Squamata > Sphaerodactylidae > Sphaerodactylus > Sphaerodactylus townsendi. Next base: position 51,614,181 of record NC_059426.1, read on the forward strand.
CAAGAATTTTGTGATGTTTTGGTTGCAAAATAAAGGCTGTCCATGATTGTCATTTACAACAACCTCATACCCTGAGAACTATTTTTGTTTTCAATAATCAGCTTAGCAGCCAAATGTAGGATTATTCTGGCACACAGCTCGAACATACAGTCCCTCTAAATTACCACACTGAAAATGGACTCTGAGAGAGACGTTACATCTGTCAAGCAAGGAAGTGGGTGACTAACATTTCATTTTAATCTTCAAGACAATCACAGTGTCCTATTCAAACCTGGTTGTGTTTCCCTAGCCTGGACTGTTTGTGATGTCATCCTGTAAATAACTTCAGTTGGTTGCCCAAAATAAACCCTCAGGTATTTTTGCATGAGCATCTTGCTTGAGGCTGATTGGTATCACCCGCATGACAAATGACACCCTCATGAGAATTACAAAAGATAGCAATAAAATTTAAAACAGAAAAAAGGAGGAATGAAGGCAGACGAGCAGAAAAACACAAATGACTTGGCTCTTGTACACGATACTTCAATTGCATGAATGTAGACGGTCTCATGCTAAAAGCTTCGAATGTAAGAATTCAGATAAGATTATATGGAACCAGAAGACTCATGTATGTGCTATTACAGATAAGTGCTATTTTCAGCTGAATGCAAACAAATCAAGCATTTTTTAGGTAAACATGACTTGTGAATAAACAAAATAGTGATACATTTCAAAACCCCCAAAGTATTCTGCAATCAGACTTTCAAAGCTGCAGAACCTCAATATTAACCCTGAATTCTGATTCAAGTAATGTCATTTGTCAAGACACTAGGGCCCTTTCCACAAGGGCCAAAAACAGCGCCCTAGGGACGGCAAAAATGCTGTCCCTAGGGAGCTGTTTGCATGGAGGGAGCTGCTGCATCGCAGCAGCACCGCCCTCGCTCCCCCCCCCAGTGGTGCGAAACCGCTGTTTCCCAACCTCGCCCCCCGAGTGAGGTTTTCCGGAAACAGTGGCTTCGAACCGCTGCCGTGCGAATGGCAGCGGCTGGAAGGCGCCATGTCCTCCGCAAGCTTACCTCGTCTCCTGGCTTCCGGCTCATCACAGAGGCCAGGGGACACGCCCTCCCAGGACCATCCATGCGAACGGTCCCGGGGGTGTGTGTCAGTGTCGTTTACGCCAACACACCCCCGCACCGTTGCGGTGCGGAAAGGGCCACAGCCATATAACAAGAGACTTGGACAGTATATCACAAGCATGATGTTGGAGTACAAGGGAAACAGTCTGGCCTGATTAACAACTTCTAATCAGAGCATACCTCTTCAGAGCAGCTTTTAAAAAGATCACTGCCAGGTACAATGATTTCTAAGTATGAAGATCAAAGAAAAGCCCCAGGCAGCATAGCAATACTGAGATGGACGGTAAAAAGGGAGCAATTTCAAAGCTGAAGAATAATGGCAATAAGATTAAAGACACAGAAGAGCGGTCAGCTCTGTATAAAGAATAATACAATAATATGCAAAAGTTTGAAAACCAGTGAGGGGCACATTAGTGTCATTGTTACAGATAATGAACTGCTTAATTTGTAAGAAAGCTCCAACTCCAGAGTATGTTCTCAGAATAAAAGTCTGTGATTATGAAGGTTTCCTGCTGATCTTCCAAATGAAATGCCCCAGAGTCTTCCGCTGCAAATCTGATTAAATTGACTCCCAAATTAAAATTCTGAAGTGATTCCATACAGAACAACAGGGCAACAAAAATGGTCCCACAAAGAATGAAATACAGCCCTTATGTCTACATCTAATAATGTAAATTAGAAACTCTGGGTGTAACTTTGTGGGAAAAGTATACATGACGCCATCTCTCATTGATTTCAATAAGAGTGCTATTCACTTCACCAAGGAAGAAAGTGTTTTATTTAGCTATCAGAAAATAGCTTTCTAAAAAGCCCAACAGGTTAAACAGGTCCTGGGCCTTAAACAACTCAAAAAGTTGGATCGACAAAGAAAACTATTATTATCCTAAGCAAAAGTGGTTTTGTTGGAACTATGTTTTACAAGATTAAAAATAACCACCAAGCTTTACAAAACAAGAACAAACGGGCTTTATGAGAGGAGACACTAGCAACTGTGAATAAATCTATATAGTGAAATCTTATTATTCAGAGGCTTTATTTTTAAAGATAATCAACTAAAAGTAACATAATCACATTTATTGTAAACCATTTCAAACGCCCAAAATGCGGATATAATAGTTTTCAAAAGGACTCATCATATGATGATGCTCGTAATATGCTCTTAATTACTATCACAATTCGCAGGCCAGTGAAAAATACGGTAATTGAATACATTGCATGTTATAAATTTGTTAAAAATTGCTTGATGCATTTTTAGGGCCTCGTTTTATGGTTGTACATATCAAGCTCATTCTAAACCTGAAATCTAAAGTCAGAAAAATGACATCTGATACCTATCAAGAAACAGTTTCTTTTCCAGCGTTGCTAATTATTACAAAATGAGTTTACATACCGAATTTAACAAGATTGCAATTATTATTTATTCATTAGAAAATAAAGCCGCACATGCTCCATAAATCCACTGAACCAGAATCTCGTAATTACAACTTGTTGAGATTTTATGTTAACATACAAATATTTACATTTAAAAATGCAGGGCAATGGCAGATACACACAAGCCCCTTGGAATTGTACATGAAAGTTGTCACAGGCTTAATGCTCTGAAGCAGTCATTCAGGTATCATTTGATGGCGACTCTACATGTGGATGCCAAGAACCCAGCCCCCTATAATTTACATGACGATGTAGAGTTAGAGTTTAGTTTGAGCTGCCGCAATCACACAAATAACCAACACTGGCAAATTACAAATATTGTATAAATAAATAACTGGACTCTATGTTGACTTCTTGCCTGATCTCAGAAAGTAGACATTGTAACAAGTCTTGGTTCATTTTGAGCTATAACCCTTCCCCTCAGTTTTCAGGTGTAGCGAATTTACACACTTTGGGTTTGCTGCTATGAATGTATACATTGCTGCTGTACGTGTTGTGGTGCACAAGGAGATTATTGAGATCTCTGAGGCTGGATGAATATATAAACAACTAATATTTAGTCATTTGTAGGTTGGTTTTAAAAGAACAAACTAGCAGCATAGGTCTCCGCGTAGACAAAGTAGAAACCTGGTGGAGGCACGAAAATTTTAAGTGGTTATGATTTCAGAGATTAGTGACTTTTCTACAGTGCTTCCATGCACAAATAAACTTTTCTTGACCAGCCACCGAGTTGGATCTTCTCTCACCCACAAGTTCCACCCATGTTAGCCTGCCCTTTCCTCAGAGTCAGACTAAACGGTACAAGGTCTGCTTACCACCAGAGTCAGGCTTAACAATCAAGAACTCCCTTCTCTTCTAGACTGCTGTGCCACACTACCAGGCAGAACTATCCTTGACTCTGTCTGCTCTTTCTCCTGAGCCAGACCTGAGTGGTCACTGCTCTCTGGCTGAGGCAAAATTCAACTCTCCCTCCAACATCAAATCCACTTTCAGTTTTTGAGGGGGACTGGATGCTGGAGCAGCATTAATCTGAGTGGCTGATTTTCCTTTAAGGGGCAAGACAGTCTCCTGTCTGTCACAGTCATTTTGAAAGAAAGAAAGAAAGAAAGAAAGAAAGAAAGAAAGAAAGAAAGAAAGAAAGAAAGAAAGAAAGAAAGAAAGAAAGAAAGAAAGAAAGAAAGAAAGAAAACACTTAAAATTGAAGTATATTTCATCCCCCATTCCCCCGCCTTGCTTCTAGCAACTTTTATTACATGAAGTTTACAAGAATTACCTATTCTGGCAACAGCTTACCACTTTGACAGACTCTCTGATTTTTCTAGCTGATATCATTAGCTATAAACATGGCTCCTCGTTTCCCCTATGCTGGCACTCTCCCCAGACTGCCAGACAGTTTAGGGAATAGCAGAAATCTTTTATTGCCTTAGCAGAAAAAATTGAATCAAGTCAGAAAGAAAATTGATTTTAATGACTAGCTGGATGAAATTCTACCCTTCTCTCAAACAGCGCTTTCCCCCAGCACAGAGACCACACACTGTGGAATGAAGTTTACACTGATCTGAGAATTCCTTACCCTGTACTCAATTGCTTCCAATATGGATTATTTTATTAAACACACACAGGTATATTAGGATGAAGCAGATCGTGTCTTTTCATAACAAACCAAGATTGGAACAAATTGTTTCTGGACAAGTCTTTGCATTGCAGTAAAAAAAGAAACATTTCTTTCTTTCTAGCCTATCAGACTGAGAAGGATGTTCTTTCAACCTATAAAACTGCTATTTGTTTACCCGTTTACTAAAATATTCATACCCCAACATTTATCTTGGTATGAGGAGGTTTACAAACAATTAAAACATTACAGGTTTAAAACTCAAATTCCTCCCTTCCCCCCCTAAAAGATGCCTGCTGTTCATACCCATCAAAAACCCTGGCAGACAGGCAAAAGTGATAATGCCTTCTGAAGATCTCCACAACTTTAGGGTGGGGCCATGATGCAAAAGGCACAGGCTTGATCAATGCCAGGCAGACTGCCTTAATAAGGGGAATGGCCAGCAGGAAGGAGTCTAAAGTCTGTAGATGGCACATAAAAACACATTGAAAGGACATAACCTTTTAGATATGTGGAACCCAGATCAAGGTTTTAAATGTCTCAACCAGGACCTTGAACTGAACTAAGAAGAAAACTAGGAACCAATGCAGCTGATTCAAAATGAGCAAGATGTGATCTGATGATAATTGGGCTGCTGCATGCCGAACCAGTTGCAGTTTCCATGTTGTCTTCATGGGCAGTTCAATGCTGAAGGTATTATGACTAATCCAACTATGAAGTTACAAAAAGCATGGATCAGTGTAGCCAGGTAAGCTGAGCCTAATAAAGTGGAGAGATGGCAAACCAAATGCAGCTGATAGAAAGTGCCTTTGGTACCATCTAAAACATCAACCTTCCTGGCCAGCAATACCCTTGTCGTGTCAAGAGTCACCGCTTTTTCTTTTCTTTTTTCTTTTTTTCAGCCTTTGCTGCCTGACCATGGCCTCAAAGTTCTGGTGCAGAAAGAAGAGGAATGCACCTGGAGATTTGAATAAGGAAATATAGCTGGCTCTTATCTCTATATTGATGACATCCACTCAGTTCTTGATGATTCACAGGACAAATCCAACCCTATTGATTCCATTCCTCCAGAAGACATTCTTTTGAGTTTGATCAGACAGAAAAAAACTGAAGCAACTAGAGGGTTACCCCCTTAACACCAACTTCACAGTCCAAGCAGTGGATAAGAAAGGAGCAGTTAACTATATGAAAAGGTCTAACAGTATCTATAGGAATGACTGTTCCCTGTCTACTTTAAATGCACATTATTCACCAGAGTAACTAAAGCCATCTCAGTCCAGTTACAACCCCAGGCCTGAAGATGGACTAAAATTGATATTATCCAGATAAGGCATCCAAGAAGCCCTGAAGTTGCTTTTCCAGGTGTCATTCTATCACCTTCCCCAGAAAAGGTAAACTGACCCCCTTATTCATAGCCAATTAAGGTCTTTTCAGCATGTCAAAACTACATCCATCAAAGGTCTACGGGTTGCCCCAACAGTCAACAAGGAATTAATGATTTTCATCAGCAGCTTCAATACCTTTTTCTAGCATTATATTAGAAATCAGGAAGGGCATAGTCCAATAGCCCGAGTGATGGCTGTCTAACTATCAAGGGCCACAGTTTCTCAGAGAACACGTTCAGCAGATGACCTTGTTTGATACTGAATATCAGATTGAGATGATCAGGGAAATGTTTGAACTGAAGATTAAACCAATCTGATCAAGATACATTTGGATTACATCAAGCATCTTGAACAGCTTTTGATAACATTTACAGGTGTCTGTTAGTTTGAAGTTGACTCACAATTGATTGGGAAATCAAGCAGGAGCTTGATTCTTAGCTACACAGTGAAATTCCAAAAGTGACCTATTCTCTTTCCCCCTCCCAAACTGAGTAGAAATAGAAGGAATGCTAGCACTGGGTTTGATGTTAGCATTACAAAAGGCAGGATAGAAAAAGCTTGTTTCTCGTCCCTTCTCTGAGCTGTGCGAAGGCAGATGTAATGCCTTGATCTTTACACTGCAAAAAGGAGAGAAGAGTTTGTTTCTGACAATTTGGGGAGAGAAGAAAGGAAGTGAAATCAGTTGGACTTCTGATCACTTCCTTTAAATATGCTTTATCTCAGCAAGCGGGGAAAGCAGCAATGTTTCCAGGAAAGGTCCCAGCTTCCAGCTGATCATTTGGGAGTTGACTCCTTATTTCCACCCACTAAAAAACTTTGTATCCTGGTTACACAGGATAATTGGGACAGCAGGAGATCATAAGATACCTCCCAGCTGATTTCACATTAGCTAATGTTAGCTTTTGATGACAGCAAGTAGCTTGTTCCTGTGAATATATTATGAACAGGTTTCAAAGCCTGCCAATTAATTGGCTGCCTGATCACCACAGGCAAATGGAAAGTGAGCCCAACTGACAGGTGTCCAAGCATCCTTACCTGTCAGCATCCATAGGCAAGATCATGATACACTTCTTTTATAAAGTCACAATGCCTCAATGAAACATTTTCAGAGCTCATGTGCATCACATCAACTATAAGAAGTTCACTGATTATTCCAAAAATAACAAATATATATATTTTTAAAAAATAACCTAACTGCTTGGGAGGAAAGCAATAATACCATCTTAAGTATCCTTCTAAACCCCTTTATTTCAATGAACTTAGAAGAGTGTAACTCTTCATAATTCAACACTGGAAAAAAAAACTAAGCTGCATTCAGCAGACCTCCGGAATGTGATTTTCCCCATAAACTCACTAGGTGAACTTAAACAAGTATCTTCCCCTGGTTTCAGCTTCTTCCCTCCTCTCCTTCCACTTTTTTGCCATCAAGGCCCAGCTGACATAGTTTACCCCATAGGGTTTTCAAAGCAAGAGATATTCAAAGATGGTTTGCCATTGTCTACCTCTGCATCACAACTTTTGGTATTATTTGGAGGATTCCCATCCAAGTACTAACCAGGGCCAACCCTGTTTAACTTCTGATGAGTTCAGGCTAGCCTGGGATTATCCTGTCAGGGCTCCCCTGTCCCACACAAGGATAATAACAAAAAAACCATGCATAAAGTGCTTTGGACATTGTAAAATGCTCTGCACACAGATACATATCATACTAGTAGAACAATACTAGATAGCTATATGAGTTCTTACCTGTCTCAATCATAGGAATTAGAACAGCTATATGAATTAAAAAAAACTTTTCCATCTACTTAGTTAAGTAAGTGTTATGTAATGTCCTGGGAACATTTCCTACCGTGCTAAGATTCAGAAGCCTCCCTCTAAAACTACCTTGGTGGTGAGGCAGCCAGTGTAAATAAGGTGATATCCAAACCATCCCAGCAGCAAAACTGCCTGATCACACAAACCAGGAGTGTAGTCTGTCCACATGAGTGTATTTCTTCCTAGGAACTGGGATGATGCTTCCATGGGCAAAAAGAAAAATAGAGTTGAACTTCAGGCTTTTCTCATGTATAGTTTATGATGTAACTTACTGGAGTGGGAGTTACTGCACAGCCGAGAGTTTCTACCACACCAATGTAATGTCACAAGAAGCATCAAAGGTACTCTAAGGAAGCAACATGCCTTCCTACATGTCTTTCGCTAGAACAAGCAATTACTGTCCTCTCCAGTCATTATTAAATACAAGATTTGGTAGATGTCGAAGTTTCTGGGATCTTTCATGCTGATACTGAGAATTCTTTATGAAATTATTTTTCTGCACTATTTGTTCGAATAAAAATTAGCTGCAAGGACTGAGATTTAAAGCAGTAGGAAGAGAAGATCTTTTTAGCTCTTTGCTTCACTGAAAACTATCTCTTCCATGAGGCAAATATAACAGTACTCATCTCACAGCCCAAATGGATGAAATAGCTTGGTGAGGGATTCTTTTCATCAGCAAAACAACATAAACAACATAAAGAATGAATGAAACAGCCTGCTTTCCCTGCACAAGTTTATTGATGTTAATCACAGTCCCTAAAACTGATTAATTAAAAAAGCTACCAATAGAAATGTGATGAATCTCTTAAAAACCTGTGTAAAAGTTTATAAATCTTGAGATGTTGAGAACCAGTATTGTTTAATGATTACAGGAGGGTTTTTCTGATTTTTTTTTACTTTGAGAGAATCCTTTCCACATTGATTTATCTGCTAAAGGATCACTTCATGTCTATTGTGGAACCCATGTAAATGGTAAGAATCCTGGAATATATTTTAGGGTGTGGACCCATAACACACCAACCAGAGTTACTGAGGTTCACTGCCAACCTATGTGAACCAATAATACACCCTTCTATGCCTCTGTGTTGTAAGGTAATATCTCTAGTGATGGATTATTCTAGAAATTTTGCTTGCCAATGTTCTATGAAACCTAGGACTTCATTAACTTGAAAATCCCTGGACAATAGACTAATCAAACTCTTCATAGTTTGCAAGCATCTTAAAAAACCTACAAATGCCATCTTTCCACTCTTGATGGTGTGAAACTGACATCAGCATCATACATCAACAGCTTGGGGATGACAATCCTGGAGATGACTGGCGTTCTAACTTCTGACACCTTGGGAATACTTCCAGTTGCAACATGGAGCAAGCCTGACATGAGAGATTAGCTCTTTCTCGCACCCTTGGGGTTTTTTTTAATCCATTCCACAGGATTCCCAGCTTCAGGCTTAACCTTCCTAGAGAAGGGAGAAAAGTCTTACTTGGTGAGACAAACTTCTACCCAAGCAGGAGAGTAAAAGGAGCTGAGAATCAAGCCTCCAACTACCACCTGAGTGTGAACTGTTGCTGGATCACTGGCTACCATTGAAAGAGCAATTGTGCTAATTTAGGATTTTGGGCTTAAAATAAACTTCATGCTAGAGGAAGAAGGTGGGCACTTTGGGGAAGAAATAAAAGAAAATAAATATGACAAACGAAGACTGGAGAAAAGTCGGAGGAGTTGAGCATTAGTGACAAGAAAGTAATGGAATAACCATGCTACTGCGCCACTGAGGAACTTGGGGAGTAAAGACTTGCTTGTATTTTTACATTTCATTTTAAAAGTGCTTTACAGCTTATATGACTAAATCCTTTCACTTATTCTTAGTAAAAGTCTTTAAGGCAATGCAGAAACACAGTGGCATACACATAAGAAATGTTGTGTTCACATTACGGATGTCAGAAAAAAACCCTACAACTTTTAGCCAAACTTCTGAAATGGCTGCCAATTACTTTTCTATCTTCAGCCACTCAAAAGGGTGAAAAGGTTTTTCCTTTATAGCAGCAGAGGAGGGTGGACCACACACAAATATTTCAACTGACTGTGCTCAGAAGGTTTTCAACAAAGGCAACATTATGTAATAAGAGTAGACGATTACAGTTGGAAAAAATGATGCTGCAACTTCTACTTTTGCCAAGAACAAACATCCAAGACAGCGCTATCCACATGTTCCCGTGCACATTAAGTTGATTTGTTCTCCTTTTTCTCTTTATTTTTTCTTTAAGAGAAGATACGCAAGGGCACAGGTGAGTGGTAGAAATTACTTAAGTTTCCCCATAGTATGTACTGCAAAATGTATAGTGTGGTTGGAGTGACATTTGCCTTCTTCCAATCTTTCACACTTGCAAAGGCCAAGGACAATGTATATATGGTGCTCTAATATATTTTAATGGATAAGAATGTCTGGTAGGTGAAGAAAGTAGGGATGGAGAAACAACAGAATTTAAAAACACCAGAACCAATTATTATAAAGTGCTACAAGAAAGACCAAATAACATCTGAAGGGAACAAGCAGAACATGGACATTGAGACCCTTTTTTCTTTATTATTATTTTCATTTTATGAAGCCACAGCCATGAGATCTTCAGCCTATGTTGGCATTCATATGCATCGGGTTCTTCCCAAGAACCTAGGATGTCATAGTGTATCAGGGTGATACATGTGCAGATCCATGTCATGTGGTCTTTTGTAATTGACAGATGGAGACTTTATCAATTTGTAAATGGTTCAGGTGCCATCCAAGGTTTTTTTGATATGGCACCCAGTGTGCCTATAGCTTTAAAAGGGGCTTGGACAGATTTATGCAGGAGAAGTCAATCTATGGCTACCAATCTTGATCCTCCTTGATCTGGGATTGCAAATGCCTTAGCAGACCAGGTGCTCGGGAGCAGCAGCAGCAGCAGAAGGCCATTGCTTTCACATCCTGCATGTGAGTTCCTAAGGCATCTGGTGGGCCACTGCGAGTAGCAGAATGCTGGACTAGATGGACTGTGGTCTGATCCAGCAAGGCTCTTTCTTATGTTATTATAATCATTGGGACCATAATTGCTGGTTTGTACCATAATTTCTCAACTTCAATTCTCAGATCTTGGCACTATGTCATCTTTTCCAGTTCTTTTTCTTGAACCCTGCTGTTACCAAATTTTGCTACATCAATTATCCACATCAATGTATTATTATTATTATTATTATTATTATTATTATTATTATTATTATTATTATTATTATTAGCCAATGAGAGTAACAATAAGAACATTGTTAGCAGCTTAATTACTATCCTCCACAGAACTGTGCTACAGAAGCTGGGCTTCTCCAACATCGTGGGGCCCCCCAACCCCCAGTGCCACACACCAGCTAGAGTTCACAAAGGATTCATTCTTACAAAACCTTCATTGTATATTTACCAATGTACGATGACAAATATATTGTCAAAGGCTTTTATTAATTCTGCCTTACAAACACCAGCTGCACATCTCTTCAGACATTTCATTTGGTTTGGTTTATTTGGCAGACAAAGCTATTCCAATGGTGAAGGATTTTAAGTAAGACTTCTCTGAAGAACCTGCCCACCTCAATGACATGTAATTCTAAGAAACCAGAAAGCTCACAGATATGAACAGAAACAGAAAAGCGAGCAAGCAGGAACAGAAAGTAGAGTTTCAGTCTATCGGGGGAAGCATTGTGGTTAAGTGTCTCTACAAAAATTAGATCTCAATTTAGCCACAGAATTTTAAGCAAGAATGTTTCTCAGGCTTAACATTCCCCATCCACTAATAAGGGGGTAACAGTGGCTTGCCCTGGAGAGTGGTACAAGGATTGCCAACAATGAATAGGACCACTTGAACAATATTGTCCTTTACCACAATTAGTAGTAAGAAAGTGTATATCTCACCTTTCTAACATCCTGCCAGAGATGACTCACGAAGTAAAACAATAAAATAGTAAAAACAGCAGCTTAAAAATAAGCCAGGGCATGAAACAGAGTCTTCCAATGTATACTTAAAACAGTCCCTGAGCCAAAGCTTAAAAGCAGTTTTTAAAGATGCAAGCAATTTGCGAGCAAGCCCATTCGGGACCCCGCTCAGAGTTCTCCCTAAATGAAATATTATTTCAATAACCCTTTCTCATAAAAGTAGAGGTTTGACTCCAAAAGAGATTTTGACAGTCAGAAAGATGAGGTACACCTGAATATTTTTCAAGAAAATATATTATCTTTTGACAGAAAGTCAATCATGCTTCTAGCTCCAGAGAGGCAGCGAAAACAACCAGGATCCTGTGGCACCTGATAAACATTTTATTTCAGCAAAAGCCTTGAACCCATGGTGTCAAATGTAATCCTTAGCAGCCCTCTGCATAGAAACAAATGAGGATGCTTGTGGCCATGGACTCCAGCCATGAAAGCTTATACTGGGGGAAAAATCTTTGTGAGACTTGTATATTTATGTAATAAATGTCTACCTTAATTTTATTAACTAGGTGCTCAAACATTGGAAATTTAGAATCCTGTTTGAGGTCCAACATAATCTGAATATCAAATGCACTGTATCTTCACCCTATTTAACTGCTCAACCGGATTGCATACCTGTATCATGTAGAACACTTGCATTATTAGAAAGATGTATGTTTGATTAAATTAAAGAAAAGGTAAGCTTTGTCAAAATTTCAAGAAACATTCTTTAAAAAACCTGAAGAAAAATAACATAGATGAACCATATTCTGCACCTCTGTCATAGATCAGGGAGATCTGTACACTGATGAAAGGCTAGATCAGCAAGAAGTAATATATGATGACATGCTTAACTAATTTATAGCAGTAAACTACACAAGGTGTTCAGTAGTGCAGACCACCACAAATGTAGACGGACATTTTTTTTGCCTATTATTGGTCAGTACTGACATAGTTTAGATTACAATTAGACCAATGGCCTAATCTAACATAACAGATTTTTGTCTGGCATTGGTTTCATAGGAACAGAACTAAACAGTTAAGGAGGACTGCCTTCAGTCTCACAGACTTCAGAACGCATGTACTCAAACCTTACAAGTTGAAGGGATCTTCTAATCCAGGGGTAGGGAACCTGCGGCTCTCCAGATGTTCAGGAACTACAATTCCCATCAGCCCCAATTGGCCATGCTGGTAGGGGCTGATGGGAATTATTCTATGATCACAGCACTCTTTGGTATAGTATGCACAAGTGACCTAGCTGAATAACCAGCATTCCTTCTTATGCATAGAGCTGGAAACAATTGCTCTGAAGAAACCCACAAGCTGTGAATGCAGCCCCAACAAAAGTGAGAGCTACTGGATTTGGTTAATGGCATTGGAATTTCCATTTAGTCCATTCAGTGCCATTAAGCCGCTCATGCAGAACTACAATTTATCTAAGACAGTTTTAAAACCATCTCTTCTAAATGGCTGATCACCACACCTTGTGGCAGCAAATAAAAGTGAATTATGCACTGTGTGAAGAAATACTCCTACCCCCGCCCATTCTGAGTCTACTGCCAATAAATTTGATTATAAGAGCCCAAGTTCTAGTTGTCACATAAGACAGAAAAAAATCTCTAGCCACTCTCTCCGCATCATGCATATAACTATCATGTATGTAAACCTTTCAAACGTCTTCCCATTGTAGCTTTTCCTCATAGAGAAGGTGCTGCAACTTCTTGATAATTTTGGTTGTCCCTTGTTTGTACTTTGGCCAGCTGTGGGATATCTTTTTGGAGACAGTATGATTAAACCTGTACCCAGCTTTTTAAGTAAGGGTGTATCACACAGTTATACAAAAGCTTCATGATGCTGACAATTTTATTTATGAATTCCCAAGACATTTTTTTTAACCATTGTTAAAAGGACATTTTAGCAAGCTACTAACTCCAAGGCCAAAATCTCTCCTCTGAAGAGTCACAAACATTTCAGACCTCGTCACTGTATATATGCTTTTTTAAAAACCCTCTTAATAAGTATTTCTGTTTAATTCTTACACTTACTGCTTATTCATAAAACTTGAAATCATTCTGCTGGAGGTTTACATTAAACTGAATAATTTGGTGTCCATAACAATTTTACCTCTCTCACTTCGTAACCATGATAATTTCCTTAGGGGACAAGACTGCTTATATTGCTCCATTCTGATGACTCATTTAGTCCTATTTTATGCTTTCTGTTAGTGGACAGCACATAAGAGAGGACGAGTTACTCAGAAGTCTCTTGTGAAGGACCTGTCAGGGAGCTCTTGGTAGTCCAAGTATATAATGTCTATTGGATCCTAAATATTTGCTGATGCTGTCAAAGAGTCCTAACAAGTTGGACAGGACACCTTCCTCAGTAAAGCTGGTTCTTCTACAACCTACAATTCTAGCTTTAGCAACACTTCTCACCAGTGGTGGGATCCAAAAATTTTAATAACAGGTTCCGATGGTGGTGGGATTCAAACAGTGGCGCCGCCGCACACATGCACCTCCAGTCCCTATTGGGCAGGGTGGTTGCTTTAGTAACCCCTTCTTGGCACACAGAAAAAATTAGTAACCACTTTTAGAGAAGTGGTGAGAACTGGTTGGATCCCACCTCTGCTTCTCACCAATACTTGGACAAGCTAATTGGCCTATAATTCTACAGCTCTATTCTGCATTCCCTTTTAAAAAGTCAGTCATGGTAGCTACCTTGCAATCTTCTATATAAGGATGCCAAGTTTTAGGAAGTCTGCAGTTTTACATTCACATTCTTGAAGAATTTTTAGATGAGCACCATCTGGGTTTAATTAAGTCAATTTGTAATTTATCAATTAGGCCTAGACCATTATCTCATTTCCTCTAAATTCATCACCCCAAAAAACCACATTTTGGTAAGTGACTATCTGCTCAAAATTTTCCACACTGATGTTACAGGATTTCCTTAGATGCAAAGCAGATACATTTTTGCATATATCTCATAGTGTATTCTCATTGAGTTGATTAAGAATACAAATATTCTTAACCTGTTTGTAGAAACACTGTGAATTTCTGTGTGTTTGCCTACATGGTTTTTCAAGAAAATTCAGAAGGGCAATGTTTGTTATTTTGTTTCTCATATATCACTGGGTATACAGACAGTATTTGAAATTAGCAATGATCATCCACTATGCAAAGGAGCAATTTATGCACGTAAGGGACCAGAAGCTCTGGGATCTCTCTCCCATTGTTGCTGCTTCAGCAGCTCTTACAGCCAGTAAGGTAATCTTCTGTTCAGCTTTAGAAGTGGCTTGCCTCATCACATATTCAACTGCAGACACAAAGCTAAAGAAAATGTCCTGGCTTTGTGTCTAGGTCCATATAAATGTGCAAACACTTCCTTTGGACTGTTGCCATCAACCATTTCAAAAAGCATTATCCTTAAAATCTTCTTGATACACAACATCCTTATCTTAATAGCAAACATACCAGGTTGCATGAGGATGCAAAATTAATGCACTTAACGAGGGTTATATAACCCAGCTGAACACTTTGGATTTATATAAAGTGCTGAACAATAGACTTCAAAGAAGTTTCTTCTTAAAGGTAAATGGCTCACTAAAGTCATATTACTGTTTGCTAAAAGCAGTATATTAGTTTTAAACACACACACTGTAACCAAACATGGAAAGTTCCACCATGACTACTGAGTGACTTGGATGGTCAACCATCAGACATCCAAAGATGATGGGTATTTGGGATGAGAGAGGCAGAGAGCAGAATAACCATCACGCATGAAAAGAAAAAGGACCATTTCCAGGCAGCCAGCTTCATAACAAGGAAGAAAAGACCTCAGAAAGTGGAAGTGATTCTAAAAATGACACAACTCCAGTTCATTGGCAATTTACGGCTCAAAACAACTGTAGATCGTGCTAACAAGGTATGGATGATGCAAAGGAGGAAAAGTACTTCAGGATCCATCATCTTAAGAAGAGAGGAGGAGTTTGGATTTATATCTCACTTTTCTCAACTGTAAGAAGTCTCAAAGCAGCTTAACAATTCCTTCCAGCACCTTACCAGGCCCAACAACATAAATCGCTTGGCCGAGAATTTGGGTAGATGGGCATGGATCTGAGAAGAGTTCTGCTAGAGAACTGTAGCGACTAACTTTCCAAGGTCACTTCTAACTTGAACTTCATGTAGTAGGAGTTGAAACAAGCACACCTACTGGTTCCTCCCAGAATTGAAGTCTATGCTCCTTAACCACAGCACCACATTGGCTTTAAAAGTTCTGGGAGGGGGATGATTGGAACACTAGACTCTTTAAACTCCATGAACCTACTTGACTCCCAGGAAAGCCTAGAAGGTGATGCAAAGCAAGACTTCTTTTTACCCACCAAAAATGAGATTCACCTACCAAAAACTAGAAGGAACTATTTAGGTTCTGGCCAATGTAACAGGGCTCGTAGCATTCTAGTCCCCCAACTTTGTCTCTTGGCAATTTTACTTGACTTTAAGTTAAACTTAAATTTCCATCATTTTCAAACCAACTGAACTCATGATGGTCTTTAAATAATTGAGATGCCTGTGTTACTTTGAGCATTTTGTTAATGTCCAATTGCTGTAGTAAAAATGGTTTGTGTGTATGAATGTTACCGCCCAAGAAAATGGCCAAAATATTTTCTTGAGTCGAGTTACATGACTACACTGGCTCCATGTGTCAGGACGCAGAGACTTGTGTGGTTCAGAAGCCTCCGTAAGACTTGCAAAGGACGTAAACATATAATTGGGCCAATGTTATATGGTTTCCCTCTTGCGCTCACTATGCCCCTACCTGTAAGATGTTAATGAAAGCCCCTTCAGGAATTTGGAATTTATGATTTTGCACCACCTACTGTTTTAGAATTTTTAGGTGGACCTAAGGTTTCCACCAGCTTACAGGTTTACACTGACTAATATTGTTAAGTTAGGAGGTTCTTCCCCATGTACTTGCATATTGTATTGTTCTCCCTAATGTTTAAGTTTTAAAGAAAGAAAGGATTATTTTGATATTTGTGCCTATTGAAGTAAAAGCAGTAGCCTGTGTAGAAGCTGATAATATTAAGGAGGACAAGGAAGTCAGCCCTGGAATGCGAAAGCTTAGACCAACACTCAACCCTATAACTCCTTAGCGAGGACAAAGACCCTTTGGTTTCTGCAAATTAGAAGCTCTGCTTTGGCAGCGTACCAAGAGGTCCCAACTTGGGATTTGGAAGATGTTGCAGGGACCACCATTGGACAATTTGAACTCTCCTTTGTTACAAGAGATGAGGCAGCCCGAGGGAGACCTCAGGACATAAGCTTTGAAGGAAACAGCCATCTGATAAAGGAGATAGCTGGGTGCGGTAGCGAGCCCACCTAGATTTCCTGAATAGACTTTATTTGCTCTCCCTTCAGCACCATTGCGAGATCTCGCAGGAAGACGTTTGACAGCGGGATTTCGTGATCCCATTCACAAAAGTTGTAATAGTATCTTCCTTTTGTATTGTTGTTTTCCTATTGGTGTTTGGAAAGGGACTTGCCCCTTACCTCCCCTTTCTACCTGCCCCCTTGCCCCCTTTGATGTTGGTGAATAAAAGTTCCTGCGCTTGTTTGCAAGGCGTGATTCTCCTGCCTGAGCTGTGACCATCACCTCCAAATAAAATCCTTTGCTTTGAAGAATGCCGGCTTCCTGTGCCTCATTATGTTGCTGAGCTGAAATCACTTATTGTTACCCGAGCCACGGCGGTAACATGAACACCGTTGATAATTCCTGTCAGAAAATGACAAAAGACTACAGAAATTAGAAATAAACACTGTCCCTTGCAACACTGCTATTGACCAAGGGAGAAACCTGTGGTCCAAATCCTCAACAGCTACCACCAATCAATAAGAAATTTCCCAGTCCAACACCACCACCTTCATTATAAGGAGAGCATTAGAAGGAGACCATTAGAAGACTATGAGAAGAACTGAGAACATCGATAGCAGAAAAATACCTGGGTTGAGCATCTGTCCCTTCTTTTTTCGCTTGTAACTTAAAGCCAGAAATGTGTCATAGGACAAGAGCCAGAAGCCATTTGGCCTGTGGTCCTCTGAAAGCCAGGTAGAACCAGCAGCAGTTCAGATGTCCTTTTAGCTGCTCACTAGTTTAATGTTTGGGCTGGGTACTCAATGAATTGTATATTTTTCATTTAATTGTACAATATTTATATGACTTTACTTGGGAAGCCACTCTGAATCCCTACTGTGGGACAATAATACTTAAATAAATTACCTGTTTCAGTGCAGGTAATTTATCTTTTCATTGAAATGCACCAGTAATTTAAGTTTTCTCCCGTTTAGTATTTGTGAAGTATTATAGATATCTGATGAACAAAGTGATAGGAATGTACCAATTGCATGTGACAGCTTGAGGTTCATACTGAATGTGCTTGAAATCTAATAAGATGGGACTACGAAAGAAAATTCACAGTAACTAACCCACTGGGACTTACCATGCCTCAATAAAACCATTATACAGTGCGTGCTAATACCACCTTAACTTATCACACATACTGATGAGGGCTTAAAATCCAATGTGCTAACTAATCAATTTTCTTCTGCAGTCTGTGCACTTGCTTTTCTCTTTTAAAAAAATCCCCACCACTCCTGCATCAGGAAATGTGGCCTTAAAAACATACGACAAGGCTGATAAATATTCTGCAGGAGTTGCCAACAGCCAGACAACTGCCCCATTTTCCTGACTCATTAACATGGCACAGCTGTCACCACACTCACTAACAATGCTAGCCTCAGGGAATCTGACAAATACAGGTCATAGCAAAGGTAAGAAGTAAACGATTAGAAGACAAATCTAAAGGGGGAAAATATATTCCTTCCTCTGCATACTGCAGCAAATCTAGCCAAGTTGTCCTTTGCTGACAAGCTCCTTCACCAAAACAAACAGCTTTGTGGAAACCAAAGTCATATTAGGCTGCTTCTCCTCTCCACCTTGTCTAACTACAGAAATAAAGCAGCAATACTGGAAAGACCAAGCCATTTTCTCTGGGAAATTTATTTTAAAAATGAACTAAACATTTTCTCTATCTGATAGAGCAAGAGAACAGGACAGGACATATACAGACAACTGCAACCAGGGACCAAGAGATACCCAAATAAAGGCACTTCAAATTTCTTCCTATTAAATTTCTTCTTCTCAGTCACAGTGATAGGAAAGGGAGAGGGGGCTGTGATCTGACTGTGGTAAGAAGTGGCCTCTAGGTAAGGAGAAGCAAGTATTCGGGCATAAAGGCTACAAGAAGACAAAAGCACCTTCCTCCTACTCACTTCATGTCATGTAACATGTGGGGTGTTCCCTTAGCTGATGTAGTGGTTAAGAGCAGTGATCTGGAAAACTGGGTTTGATTCCCCACTCTTCCACATGAAGCCTGCTGGGTGACCTTGGGCTAGTCACAGTTATCCCAGCCCCACCTACTTCACAAGGTGTCTGTTGTGGAGAGAAGAAAGGAAGGGGTTAGCAAGCCACTTTGAGACTCCTTACGGTTGAGAAAAGCAACATATAAATCTCAAAGTCTTTTTTACAGTTTGGTTTACTCTCATCTATGCAACCCTATACCAGTAGTACCGTCGCTATTGGTACAGGTTGCACAGATGAGAGTAAACCAAACTGTAAAGAAGAGAGACGTTGGGATTTATACCTGACTTCTCATGGCTCAATAGTAGGAGCTGGTGGAATGAGCTTGCCATCTTTTCCCCTTTTATTACTTCATAGCAGGATGTTAATTAGGCATCCATGATTCCAGGCCACCCTATTTTTCCTTCCTTTAAAAGCACAAGTCCCACTCTTGTTACTTAAGCCTTGTGTATGTAAAGTCACAGCTGACTCATGGCAATCCAGTACGGTTTTCAAACAAGAAACTAAGGAGATCGCTTGTAATCGGCCTCCCCTGAATAATGGCTCTGCTATTCTTTGGTGGTTTCCTGCTTAGCTCTGGAGAGATGTTGAGATGTGCCTAGCCTGGGCCACCCAGGTCAAGTCATTCAAGCCTCACCCATCTCAGAAAATGAATAACTGCTCTCTCAGGTTGGACTGAGTACACATTCCTTCAGCCTCCTAACACTTATAGCCAAAATTATGCTATGGACTTAATCTTTTCCCAATTGTTTCGCCTCTCTTCCTAAAATGAAATTGCGGTACACTGAACATGTACATTTTCAAATAACGTCTACTTGAACAAGAAAAATAATTTCAAGAGAAAAATACTCTTAACAAAAAAAGTAAACTTCAAAACAATGCAGCTTTACATTTTGAATAAACGTGTTTTCTGATAAATGTTAGGACACCAACACAGTCTAAAAAATGTTTGCATATTTATCTATTAATGTTAGTGTAAGAATTATAAAGCTTTATAGAAACCTATCTGCTGTCTTTCTGGCCTGGTAAGTTACAGAAAGGGGAGAAGGCAAAGAGTGCAGAAATGGTTTCCGAGTTCTTACACACACATACTCTAATAGTAAACCAACAAGAATACAAACAAGTATCCCTGGTAGAAAATTTCACATTTCAGAGAAACATGTTTATGCAACAAGATGAAACGTTTTTCAAGGATGATTCAAGGTTTTTCAGGGATTTTTTATTCAGCTACACGGCAGGTGTTTACAAAGTCATTCTGCATCTTAATCAGACTCCCATCTTGAGGTGAATTATACAGCAATTGATATATGCCTACCAGACTGAATGGCTCAACAGCACTGATTTACATAAGGGAAGAGAGAATTTCAACTGAGTACAACATGAATTTTACCACAAGATCTGTGGAGGATGAAATATCCCAGTGATCTGTTGTCTACGGACAGGAATTAACAAAAGGACACTATTTCACACACGCTAACTTAAAACAGCTAAATGTTCCGTGTTGGCTAAGTTTAGTAAGTTACTGGCTGAGTTTAGTGAGTTAATGAGTTTGTATATACATTTAAGCATCAGGAATTGCTCTTATGGGACAAGATTAGTGACCCTCCCAAGCTGTTAAACAGAAAAAACAGATCACAGAGCCCAAAATGAATTAAAGGGTTTACATTTATTTCACATTTAAAGATGCACAAAATAGTGTGCATGAGTCATTAATCAATGCACTAAGAGCAAAAGTAACAAAAGCCAGATGATCACTGGTTTCTCTAATTCAAACAGGGAAAATACAGCATTACTGTACAGCTTGCCAAAGGAAATTTTATAGGGACACATTCTCTTTCTTATGCTAAAATGGAAGACTCTTAATCACCAGCTATTTACATTGTAGGGTGGATTCTACAGGCTAATAAGCTCACACTGCCAGATCTCTCATCCATATCTAGTCCTCCACAGCCTCCTGTAAGATAAAACGTTTAAGAAGTGCTTGGGAGTTATTTTAACAGACTATTTTAGAATTTTCATTGGTGAAATACTTCTGCACACTCTCCTGTTAAAATTATTATGTATTTGAGAGTGTCCCACAGTGCAGAGAGGAAAGCTGCAGTATTATAATCTAAGCTTACAGCTCAACAAAAGTCAATTTCAGGTAGCTGGCCAAGGTTAACTCAGGCTTCCATCCTTCTGAGGTCAGTAAAATGAGTACCCAGTTTGCTAGGGTAAACTGTAGATGACTGGGGAAGGCAATGGCAAACCACCCCATAAATATAGTCCGCCTAATAAACATGATATCACCTCACCGCGATATGATATCACCTCAGTATGGGTCAGTAATGACTTGGTGCTAGCATAATGGACTACCTTACCTTTATTTGAGAGAAGGTAATATGGAAATCTCACCAATATGTGATCTGCAGGATCACCCTCACATCAGTTCTCATTCTATACTTCTGAAAAGGGCTTCACCTTTCCCTAATTTTGAGAACATTGTTTCCAGATGTGCAAGCCTTCTTAGATTAAAATGTCAGACCATAATGCTATTATCAGCAGCAGCATTCCAGCTGGAAATGGGAGAATCCATCCAACAAACTGCTGGGTATTGAACAGCCATCTTTAGGAAGCAGCCCCTCTTTTAAAAACATATTTTTATAGCAGTAGCATGAATTGTCCAGGTCCGATGGCAAGGTTAAGACAACATGGGCATGTTTTGCATAGTGTCTAAACTAAGCCACCATGAACTACTTAATCTGAAAGATCTTTAGTTGCTGTCCCTTCACGTGTGAACACTGTGTTTCAGGGGGGATGGGTAGTAACTGTCTGCATGAATTCTTCTCACAGGTGCTTATCTCTCTGTGTCTGGCCTCTGAAGGCCGAGTGCTCGCTGTTCTCACAGCTGTTGCAACTGTGAGAGGGAGGTGGACGGAGTGTGAAATATACTGCTGAAAGTCTGATTTGGGAATCAGAACTTTCCTTGCTGTGGTTCCTGATTTATCTTATGCCTTCAATATAGAGATCTTTGTTTCAAACAAGTCTACTTATTGTCTGGTCAAGTGAGTCTTGACAACATAAGAACATAAGAACATAAGAAGTAGCCTGCTGGATCAGACCAGAGTCCATCTAGTCCAGCATTCTGCTACTCGCAGTGGCCCACCAGGTGCCTTTGGGAGCTCACATGCAGGATGTGAAAGCAATGGCCTTCTGCTGCTTCTGCTGCTCCTGAGCACCTGGTCTGCTAAGGCATTTGCAATCTGAGATCAAGGAGGATCAAGATTGGTAGCCATAGATTGACTTTTCCTCCATAAATCTGTCCAAGCCCTTTTTAAAGCTATCCAGGTTAGTGGCCATCACCACCTCCTGTGGCAGCATATTCCAAACACCAATCACACGTTGCGTGAAGAAGTGTTTCCTTTTATTAGTCCTAATTCTTCCCCCCAGCATTTTCAATTAATGCCCCCTGGTTCTAGTATTGTGAGAAAGAGAGAAAAATTTCTCTCTGTCAACATTTTCTACCCCATGCATAATTTTGTAGACCTCAATCATATACCCCCTCAGCCGCCTCCTCTCCAAACTAAAGAGTCCCAAGACAACATGCAGTACATGTAAGACACATACAGTTATCAAATATACCATGAAGATTAAATTAATTTTGATTCTTTACTGATTACCTGGTCACTCATGGCACATTCATTATTGAATATTACCAACTCAGCCATAAAACTTTCAGCAATCTTGAGTCAGACATACTCACAGACTAGCCTACTTCACAGGGTTGTTCTGAGGATAAAATGGGGAGGGAAGAAATATGTATTCCCCCCCCCCAAGGAATGATGTCATAAAAATAGAATAGATTTACAGTTACAATATAGGTATATCCAACTCTCACCTCTCCACAGCCAGGTTGATACCTCTGATCATTGCTGTGCTTGTGATGGCTGGTGCTGCCAGCTGATGTCATACTTGGTTGCCTCCTTCCTTCCCAGCCTGCCTGAGACTCCCAGGCAGTTGGCCTACTTGCCCTGCTGTGGAGGACAGCTTTATGGCTCAGGAATCTACTGGGCATGATGGCATTCCCAATAGCATGGGGCTTGGTCACAGCAGATTCCTCTAGGTGGACAGTGGGGTAGAGAAAGAAGCTTGTGTGTCTGGCACATCTGATCAAATGCCAACATTGATTCTCCATAATAAATGGATAAACAAAATCCATTGGTTGGATCCACCACAGTGTCTTCATAGAAGCATGGATTTTCACCGGTTGAATGTGGCTGTGGAGATCTCAAAATTCTTGTAGATCTCGAAATTCTTTTTGTACAAAAATTTGAATTCCTTTTGTGGCATCAATTTTGCTTTTCTGTCCATTTAAGGAAGTCAGAAGGTGGTGCTGATCCTGTCAACATACACAGTCATGTGGGATCAGGACAATCGTACAATTGTTTAGCTGTAGTACTCAGAATATACCAATTATAAAAGCTCTGCTATCTTAACTATTCACATGTTTGACATACATTTTGTTTATTCAAACTCATGATGCACATATGACACTGTACTGTGGATACTATGATACTGGTCCTTCAGGAATTTTGCTTTAATAAACTTGCCTTGTTTTGCAGTAAAAGACCCCAATACTAAACTGATTAAACTATAGTTTAAAAACAGAAGTCACTGAACTGTAGGAGCTAAATCAAACTATAAGAGAAGAAAATATACCAATTCAAACTATTTTAAAGCGGTATTATTAAAACAATGTCATTGCATCATTTTATCTTGACTCACATTATTTAAAACAGAAAATATCTGTGCAAACACAATTATACGCTAGTAACCCATAAATTAATAACCCTTGGACGCCACCTTGGAATCCCACATAAAGAAAGGAAATGCCCGTGTGGCATGGGTTCTGTGGAAACAGTATCTCATATGCTGTTGGATTGCCCCTTTTATGAGATAGGTAGGAAGAAGCACATAATCCCCTTCCTGCATGGAAGTGAAGGCATTACAGATAAACAGAAGGTTATATATCTTTTAAACAGCCACAACTACGAGCTGTTGGAAGCGGTGGCTAAATTTTTAAATGGTGTTATTTTAACTCGTCAGAAATTGTAAAGTTGTAAAGGCTGTTATTATCTTGCTAAGCTAATCTTAAACAATCTATATGCCATTAAAGGTATTCGAAATCGAATACATAAATTAGCCATGCACAGATTATGCTGAATTTTCATTTGCAAAGTCTTCAGGGCAAAAGGGGGATTTTTTGGGAACACAAGATATTCCATTGCAGTAGCTTCCAAAAGTACCACTTTTAAAAAAAATAACTGGTCATAAGAACTTGTCGTCGCCCCCCCCCCACGCAATTACTTATCCAGCACTATTTTCTTTCACTACACATCCAGCTAATGAGGGATCACACATGTGAAATAATATAATGCCATAAACAAGCCCTGTTCTCATGGAGGTGGGGTGGAGATTCTCTACACTGCTGAAGCAACTTGGCAATACTCTCATCCTTTCCTGTTGCAAGACCAGTTTCATTGCCAACTTTTGCAATGCAGCAAGACAAGGAAATTATTGACACATGCTTGCATTTGTGTTCTGACACCCATTCCAATACATATCCAGGCCAAAGCTTCTTGCTATGCCATGTAGCTGTGGTTTTACTGCTGTAGAACGGATCATAGGAAGAGCTACCCCGATTGCCCACACACTGAGAACATTTTGCATTTTGCATTTTTTTAAGCATACAGTACAAGTGAAGAAATCTAGATGTTTTAGGGACCACTGCAACTAAAAAAACCTCCTAGGAAATATATTATTTTTCAAGATATATTGATCTGTATGCATCTCAAGGCACGGTTTTTGACACTCAAAGTGCATCACGTGAAAACTGTGCATGAAAAAGTCTGAATATTTTTTTATTTTTTCCCAGTGGAAAATTGGGAGATTTGGAGAAATACCAAAAAAGCCTTTCTGTTGAAAGGAATTTTTTTTAAACTCAAAATGGTATAGTATGAATTTTTTAATGAAAGACAGCCTACAGCATTAGACACTGACAAGCAGGAACTCACGGAAGAAAGTCCCATGCTGGCTGGCCCCTGCCATACTCCCAACTACCTTTTTCTGCCCCTTCCTGACACCTTGCTGTTCCATCTACCTAACCACCATCCTCAACACCCTACTAATCCCTTCCCTCACTGCTTTACTCACCCTCATACTTTCTTTTCTCCCTATCCAGTCCTTCTTTGCTCTATCCCTACCCACACAGCTTTGTATGGCAACCCAGCCCATCTCTCACTTAGCTACTGTGGTGGTCTTGACCAGCTACCCACCTTGCTGGTTTGCCATCTCAACTGCAGTGGCCATAGTAGCTCCCTGACCCGCCTGGCCACTTTGCTACCGTGGTGGTGATACCTCCCCTGCCAACCTGGCCACTCTCCCAGCCACCCATTCTACTGGTTTGCCATCATGGTAGTGACTCTCTTGCAAACTGAGTTACTTGCCTGGTCAGGCATCCCATCAGTGGCAAGTTTGCTACCTTAGTGCTCATCTTCCCAGCTATCCCTAGGTTCACGTGGCTGCTTGCCCAGTTACCCATACCACTGTTTTACTGTGACAGCAGCAGCTCCTGAGAGTCAGCATGGTGTAGTGGTTAAGAGCAGGTAGATTCTAATCTGGAGAACTGGGTTTGATTCCCCAGTCCTCCACCCAGGAGGTAGAAGGGAATGTGCTGCCACAGGAGGTGGGGATGGCCACTAACCTGGATGGCTTTAAAAAGAGATTGGACAGATTTATAGAGGAGAAGTCGATCTATGGCTACCAATCTTGATCCTCCTTGATCTGAGACTGCAAATGCCTTAGCAGACCAGGTGCTCAGGAGCAGCAGCAGCAGCAGCAGGCCATTGCTTTCACATCCTGCATGTGAGCTCCCAAAGGCACCTGCTGGGCCACTGCGAGTAGCAAAGTGCTGGACTAGATGGACTCTGGTCTGATCCAACAGGCTCTTTCTTATGTTCTTAAGGGAAGTGATGGCTCCACTCTTGTTTTTCTCCTAATGGTGCCCCTCCCTGAATTGAGAGAACAGTTCTCTATGCTTGCACAGTTAACTGATCTCTGGGGTTCCTCCCTTTTTAAAATAGTTTTTGGATTTTTCTGCAAGAATATAGGGTTTCCCCTGATTAGGACATAAATCTGTTATGTCAATGAGGGACTGACCCACCAATATAGCTATCTGTGGAAAGGCCCATACTAAACTATTAGAATATTAGATCATTCCTTTTGTATTTTGTGGGAATATAATATTTTCTAGAATAGTTTTTGTATAAATTTAAATACTTTTGGCACTAATAATTTATAATGTGTTTAGTGCTATCAATATTATTTAAAATATGATCATACATTGTGACTGTAACAGTGTTTTATATCACTACTGCACTTAGTTTGTCTCCACAGAACTTATTTTCTACAAAAAATATTTTCTTTCTTCAACTTTCATTTTTCCTATCTCTCAGATGGCAAAAATTCAGACCTATGTGCTACAGTAGTATAAGGGGCAGCAATCTGCAACCATTTCTCACATATTGGATACACTTGTTTTTCTGATAGAAAACAGCCACTTATACTTTTAAATTCCATAAATGTGCCAAACAGTAACATTTTATATGCCAACAGAAACAAGGCAGTTAAGTCAATAAGAGAAATTTAGGTTTGACAGGAAATTAACAGCCCAATCCAGAGTAGCCTGGTGGGCTGCTCCAGCACCACCCCACCCTCTCCAAAGGGCATTCCTATAGTACAGGAACCTCCCCCCCAAAAAAGGGGGGGAAGCAACTCCCTACAAAAATCCTCATAGGGATCACAACAAAAGTGGCATATCTCTGACGCCGGCTCTGCCTGAAGAGAGGACTAAAGGAGAAGGTCAAGATGATTTTAGGCCTTATAAGGAATGTCTCTACACTCTGCTTTGGAACTTCAGCTGCACTTTCTGTAGAGGCTGTAGATAGCTTCATCACTTGCGTCCAGAGGAAAGCATTCTTTTCTTCACCTTCTGATCCAGTCTATTTTTAATCATGTGATAAAAAGACAGAGTGGCATAAATGAGTTGCAAGAGAAAGATACGAAGAAAACTTATCAC
This sequence comes from Sphaerodactylus townsendi, assembly GCF_021028975.2. Taxonomy (NCBI): domain Eukaryota; kingdom Metazoa; phylum Chordata; class Lepidosauria; order Squamata; family Sphaerodactylidae; genus Sphaerodactylus; species Sphaerodactylus townsendi. Next base: position 51,641,063 of record NC_059426.1, read on the forward strand.
CACTTACACAAAGACAAGCAGAAAGTCAATTTAGCTTTCAGAAGAACTGGATGAGTAAAACCATGATCCTAACAAGGGAACATAATCGGAACAAGGGAACATAAACCGGAAAGAAAATCAGAAAGTTGCTCCACTAATAGCCATGAAGAGAAGCCAATATATGGAATGAACTTTAAAGACTCCCACTTATTCAGCCTGGCACACTATTATGTAATATTTACTACTGGGGAACAGAACAGTTTCCTATGGTTCTTGTTTAACAAAGGGCTTATGTTGCACTGTATACGGTGATGACACCATCCTGCAGAATAAGGTCAGATTATGTTCCCTGGGAGGATCAAGTATGCATTATGTTAATATAAATTGCCTGAAAGCAGACCATAGAAACACATCTTTAATTTATATAATTACTGTGAGCCAGATGGTGGATGCATACTTGCTTCCCTTCAAAGTTCTCATTCTCACTTAAACAGTTGAGATTTGTATTTACAGTTCACCACAATTCTAACTTGGCTCCTACTATTACATGGCCTTGATATAACATGTAAAATGGGTAGTTTCAAAGGAATAAAAGTATCAGCAAGTATCTTTTTATTATAACTCTTCAGATGGGATGAATATACTATAGTTAAACAAGAGCTGTATGGGAATTGACCCTATTTTAACTCTACTTACTACTGAAGAGAGCTCTCCAAAGCATTCAGCAATTCCACTACTGGTGACATAACAGAAAACCATGCTGTACCACATAAGCCTGAAATGTAATTCAAACTTGAACCTGAAAGCACTTGAATATGCAGAAATATCCAGAAACCTTAACTTATCACCGGTGAAGCCATTTTTCATAAGCTCAAAAAAGGGATCCTTCAGTCAGGCAGATATGCTGCGATTACTCAAGAGCTAAATAGCTGCATGAGAACTGACAAGGATTTCAAAACAGAACCCTTCGGCCGTTTCCGCATGGCCTCCTTGCGCCCCCACGCCGCCAAGAGTGCGGGCGGCGTGGGGGCGCAAGCCCGTTCGCATGCAAGCATGCGAACGGGAGAAGCGGAGGCTGAAGACGGCTGGCTCCGCGCGGGCAGCCTGTTCCTCCCTCTCACTCATGGTGTCACTCCCTGCGTGTAGCCTCGCGGTAGCAGCTTCACGCTGCCCTCCGACCCCTGGAGGTTGGAGGACAGTGTGGGCTGCGGGCTCTTGCAGGCTAATGCAGGAGGACAATGTAAGTGGGAGGAGGGAAGGCTAGCGTCCCGGGCGGCGGTTAAGCACCAGCGCCATCGGAAGACGCGCTCCCCAACAACAACCCTTTAAAGGGTTGTTGTTTAGGTGGCCTGAACCAGCCCTGGGGAGTGGAAGCGCATTCAGGTGCGCGCTGCTTGCGCTGCAGCAATGCGAGACCGGCGGCCTGGGGCTTTTAACGCCCAGGCCGTCATAAATGGGCCGTGCGGAAACGGCCTTCGTTAATATTGTCAGGACATTTACACAATCCATTTAATCTTTACAGCAGTTTGTGAGATAATATTCCCCTCCCCCATACACACACACCAGAGGCAAAGAGCACAGTTTAGTTCTTCCTTGTCAAGTGCAAAAATATTCCCTCACTTCACTTTTACAGCCCAGTTTCAGACCTGTTCATGTTTACTTCAATGTGCTACTAGTTACTAACCTCATTGTAGCGTAATATAAAATAACCCTGGAGTCTTTAACAGGACTATAACATCAGATCAATATTTTTATGCGCCCCCTCAGTAGACAGAAATTTAAGAAACTGGATTTCAGCTCCTTTGGAAAGGAGAAACCCCTAGAGACTTGTGTGGTCTTCTTCTTAACAGCTACTTGAGAAACATACAAGGAAATCACCTTAGAAGCAAGCAGACTCCGAAAGCAGACTGCCAACCACAGATTTTGCATCAGCATGGCAACAGCAGCATTTAAGTTTCAACCAACTGCATTTTCACTTCTCCTTGCTTCTAAATTCAGAAAAACAATGCTTCCACTTCCTGCCTCTCTTTTTCTCGTCTCTGTTTTACATAGAGCTAGATCTTATACCACATCCACAAGTATAATGAACATCCCTTGGACACAATTGCAAGATTCTGTGTAGCTGCCAGAGTCTACCGAGATACAGTGCTGACTCCATGTATACATTCTCTAGTTTTATACTTTTGCTGTACGTTTTATGATACATTTATTGTAAACATACTTTTAGAACTGTTTAATTTGCATGTCTAATTTTGCTGCTCTTTGACCATAATAAATCATTCTATTTGATTTGATTCAGTTCTAATGAACATTATGAAGAGTATCCCAAGTCATCCCAATGCCAAGTATCCCAATGCCACTTGAGAAGTAAAATTCTTGGAAGGGAGAAACGTTTATACCTACTGATCAGTGGTAGGATTCAAATAATTTAACAACCGGTTCCAAAGGACTCTGTGGTGGGATTACAACCAGTTCTCTGAACTAGACAAAAAATTATCTACCGAACTGGTGTGAACAGGCTGAATCCCACCACTGCTACTGATCCAACTGAAGTCAATCATAAATTGCCTGAAGTGAATAAGAAAGCAACCATCTAAATGTGCGTGTTAGAAAATGCTGCTGCTCCATTTTAGAAAGGTCTTGGGAGCTTTGATTTACAATAATATCTCAGTAAGTAATGGCATTTTTATGGTCATCTCACCTCAGAATTACTACAGAAGAACCTTTCCATACTATCATTTTCTTTTTTCAAAAAGGGAAAGCCACAGAGATCAGAACACTCTTCTATTAACTGTCTTTTAACTTAAATGTGTTCACTCTGTGTAGCAGAAATGTTTTCCAACATTTCAGAAATTAATGAAAGTCTTTTTCTTAAAAAAACAACACTCAGTGCTGTTTAAAGGAAGAGGAACATGGAAACAAAAGTTAAGGACAAAGACATGCATATGACAGGTTGGGCTAGGTGTCATGGTGGAATTCTAAAAAACAACAGCTCCACGTTGTGCGAAATTTAGCTAAATGCAAATATTATGCGACTTAAGGATGAGCTTAAAACTTTAGAATATTGAATAAATATTTCCATTTCTCAGTTCATTCACAGAGCAATTCAGTTTCCTGAAAGGCAAAGGCAGATGGTATTATTTGAAAGATTAAAAAGGTTTGAAGGAAATTATTCTTAATAGAGCCTTGAAAACCACCTGATCTAATTAAAAAGACTGCACACTAGGAATTCCAGATGGACAAATACCCTTCAAGACTTATTAACATTTTTCTTGCTCCTAGCAGGAAAAAAATTAATTGGACAAGGGGGAAGGGAACACAATCCTCCATTCATCCAAGGTAAACAATATTTATTATTTTTATTGTCTTTTAACTACTTACAGACTCAGAAAAAACACAAAAAAGACAAAATAGTACTAAAACTCTTAAAACAAAAGGCAAATTCACCTCTGAAAACTATAGCAAAGCTGGGGTGCTGTGTGGTTTCCGGGCTGTTTGGCTGTGTTCTACCAGCATACTTTCCTGATGTGTTGCCTGCATCTGTGGCTGGCATCTTCAGAGGATCCTCTGAAGATGCCAGCCACAGATGCAGGCGAAACGTCAGGAGAGAATGCTGCTAGAACACAGCCATGCAGCCCGGAAACCACACAGCACCCCAGTGATTCCAGCCGTGAAAGCCTTCGACAATACATAGCAAAGCTGTTGTCTTTTTAAGTAATCTACCATCCAAATACTAACCATGGCCAACCTTGCTTAGCTTCTAAGCTCTGACATGCTGGTGTTAGCTGAAATACCTTTAAAATCTGAAGTTCAATAATCGGACCTGATACTGATCAATTACAAGCCACTAATCCATTTTACAAAGTAACAGAGATAACTTATTGAATGCTATTTCAGTCACTACTTTATATGTGTACTACAAATGGAAGAATCACACAATCTCATTGCCTAGAAGATTATGGTATAGGGCCGTGGTGGCGAACCTTTGGCCCTCCAGATGTTATGGACTACAATTCCCATCAGCCCCTTCCAGCATGGCCAATTGGCCATGGTGGCAGGGGCTGATGGGAACTGTAGTCCATAACATCTGGAGTGCCAAAGGTTCGCCACCACTGATATAGGGTGTTCCACCTGATTTTTTATTTTATTTTATTTATATCTGCCCTTTCCCTGTAGGGCTCAGGGCAGTTTACAACATAAAATTTAACAATATACAAAACTTTAAATACAATATTCCTATAAAAACAGATTAAAAGCAATTAAATACAGTGTTAGCGCCCATTCATAAGTTAAAAACGATGGTACAAAATGAAACCTTTCCACCTCCCCCTTTCATTCTTTCCCCCTCCCGGGGGCCAAACTAGCTAGATAGAAAGGCCTGGTGGAACAGCCACATCTTGCAGGCCCTCTGGAATTGGCACAACTCTCCTGATGATTATACAGGAGAAGAGAAACAGTGCTATAGCTGGGGTGGGGAATTGATAATCCTGTAATATATTCTGAATAAAATTAAACTGCAGGATAGTTCTCCATACCGAGTAGGATTTGACATAATCTAAACTAGGTTAGACATTTTTCAGTTCTTACACATTGTTAGTTTTGGAAAGTCGAAAACTTTTATAACACTTTTTCTTATTTCAGAGATGAGCTCATTTGCACTTCCAAACTTTGCCACCCACTTCAATCTCTAAATAACTTCCAAACTTAATGTTAGTGTTAAAAATACTTGGCAGCCTATTTAAAGGAAGATCCATCTCTTGCAGTCCTTTTCACTAACACGAATGATTAACATCCAAGAGGGTAATGCAGTACAAGTGAAATGATTTAACAGCTTTGACATATTAACCTATGCATAGTTGGCTATTGACTGAAAAGGAGGTAACAGATCCATTCTGTAGCTCAAATTAGGACAAAGCCGCCATATCCTAACTACAAAAAATATAAAAGAAGGACAGTTCATATTTACACCCAACACTTCACTACCAAAAGGAGTTTCAAAACGGCTTACAATCACTTCCCCCCCCCCCCAACTCTGCCCACAACAGGAACATTATGAGACAGGAGGGGATGAGTGTTCTGAAAGAAGTGTTTAACTTATAGTGTTGAGAACGGGCAGGTGAGAAATCTTACTCCACCATAATTTCAGAACAATACTAATCCCAAGTAATGAACAAACTAGAATAGAAGAGGAGACGCAAATGCTATGCAATATTTTATCCCCACAGACAAAAAAAATGCAACCCACTGAATATTTGGTAACCAGTTTGAGGGGTTGGGGTCAGAGTCATATCAGGTAAAAATGGAACCCGGAGAAAACCCCTTTCCTGGGCACTCCCCTGCGCCCCCCATCCCTGCACTTGTGGACGGGACCGCCACCACCAAGTCCTGCCCCCAGGACTCCATGTAGGCTGAGTCCCCCCTGGCCTCCATGCAGGCCAGCAGGGCTTGGGGAGCAGAAGCGTATTGGGGGGAAATGGCACCCGGAGACAACTCCTTCTCTGGGTGTCCCCCCCTTCTGCATCCCCTGTGCTCAGGGGCGTAGTTTGGGGACATGCCGCCAAGCCCTGCCCCTACCTCCGTTGAGACCAGGGGGACTCAGGAGGCCACACCCCTGAGCCCCACCCCCAAGAGTGGGAAAGGCAGGGTCCTGTTCCCGAGCGCCCCAGCCTCTGTGCAGGCCAGCTTTTGAAAGCTGGCTTTTTGAAAGATATTGAAAGCCAGTTCCTTGTAGGCCAGTTCCTGGAGGCAGGGCTTGGTGGCATGAGGCTGGGGCACGCACCATTTGGTCATGGGGGGGGGGGGCGTTTGACACCCTGGGACATGTGTGCACCCTGGGACATGGGTGTCCCCAAGTCCCTACGGCGATATGCTCCTGATGGGGGGGGGGGTGTATGGCCAAGCTACAGCTGACATAGGTTTTCAAGGCAAGACGCATTCAAAGGTGGTCTCACAACCAAATTCTAAGCACCCTACTTAGCTTTGAAATCTGATGAGATCAGGTGATCTTGGGACAATCCAGTCAAGGTGGTAGCCTGCTAGATTCTCACAAGGCAAAACTCATTATAGCAGTATACTTGGCACTGTATTGAACAACAGACAGCCACACAGAATTCTCAGTGCTTTGCCTAAATTTATTTGTTGCTTTGTTTTGGCTTATGAAAGGCTGAGAAACTAATCATTTCAAGCAATGTAATTGCTGAATTCATATCCATATGTAATTCCTTCCAGTATGAATTAAAAATCCGCATCAAGCTGGACCCAATCACTTCCTTCTACTTGTCAGGAGATAAAAGTTTACTGACAGTTTCAGAGGGTAGTCATGTTGGGCAGCAGGATTGTTAGATTTGATGCCAGTGGCACCTTAGAGACCAACCAAGAGTTTAGGCAGCAAAGCTCCTTTTGTTGGACCATAGAATACAAGTAGGAATCGGAGTCCTTTTATCATAATCAGAAAGTAGGAGGAATTAACTCAAGTTAATTCACAAGTTCAAAATATCCTTTCCCACCCCCCTCCACTGAATAGGGATACAGGATTTTTATCTCATTACAGATGCTAATGTTCTGCTCCCAAGCATTTCTCCTCTGCTCTAATCAAGGTGATTACAATATACATTGTACCGTTGCATCCTTTACAAGTGTTCTTTACAATACTCCTCCTACCTTCTGATAAAAGGACTCAGATCTCCATTCGTATTCCATGAAGTCTGAGGAAGGGAGCTTTGACTCTCTAGAGCACAGGTGTCAAACTCGTGGCCCTCCAGATGTTATGGACTAAAGTTCCCATCATCCCCTGCCAGAATGATGCTGACAGGGGATGATGGGAACTGTAGTCCATGACATCTGGAGGGCTGCGAGTTTGACACATGCTCTAAAGCCATGAAACTCTTGTGGATCTCTAAGGTGCTACTACACTCAAATCTAAGATTACTGCTGACACATACAGTTCTTTTTGTGGACAATCCTCTATTTCACTAATGCTTTTCATGTAGATCAGTTGATGAATTCACCTCATAGAAGGAAGGGGAAGACGGTGCCTTCTAAACATTTGAAAAGATGCAAAGTAATGTCATATACCAGGTCTTTTAGCCCAGCTTGAGTGGATTTTTAAATGAATACTTTTGTGCGTTTTATTCTGTATGTATTAAACTGGTTGTAAACCTCCTTGAGACCATTCACATGGAAAGATTGGATAGAAATTTTGTTTAGTATCACAGTTCAGATGACTCGATGGAAACTTACAAGAATACAGAAACTGACCAGATTGTACTTGAGCATGTTCATAAATTTCACCATAAAGACTGAAATCAGAAAATAACGTGGAAATTGGAAGTGGTGGGTATTTCCTAGTAAACGACTCTACTAACAGTATTTTGTAAAAACAGTGGAGACGTCTGGAAATGCTTTTTCAATACAGGCACAGTCCCGAGACTTATAATGGCTCTTATTTGCCTGTTCCTTCACTTCGTGTTTCCCATATTAATTTCAATGACATTCAATACCTCAATTGACCTTCTACTTACCCTTGCAGAAGGCTGTTCAACAGCATTGTTTCTAAGATGTCAAATACAGGACAACTGTTCTTGAGTCCACAAGCCCTCTTTACTCAGGACTGTACCAATAAGCTCTGGTTTTCTTCACTGAAACAACGTGGCACATTCGGTAGAGATCTAAGTAGAAAAAGGAAAGGTAGAAGTGGGTACAAACGGCATACTGGTGACACCGCAGCCCAAACCTCCTAACAACTTCTCTCAGCAACTTCACATAGATAATAAATAGCATAGGGAATAATAACAAATTCTACAGAAACCCACAGTTTTAGAGCCACGGGGCAGAGCAGGCATCCCTGAACATAACCTTCTGAGACCAACTCCTCCAGATAGTACTCAAAACACCATAACTTGGTGCCCTTTAGTCCCAACATTGAGAGGCAACTCAGTAGAATGCTATGGTCAATAGTATCAAAGTCTTCTGAGAGATCCAGCAGAACTAGAAGGTCATTTACAACTCAATCAAGAGCAGGCAGGCAGGCAGGGATGCCGCCGTTTGAACGCCTTGAGCGCCGTTCCAAAGGGCTTTCCCGCAGAGCAGGAAGCCCAAAAAGATTTTTAAAGATCCTACCTGAAAATTCCCCAAAAGAGAAAACAGAGATACACCACAAAAATTGAGTCTCGACGGGCAGCACCTGTCAGTGTATGGGAGCTGAGAGGGCTCTGGAGGCCAATTAAAGTCGACCCTACCCCCCCACCCCACCCCACCCCCAAGAATGCCCCCAGGATGCTGGCATGAAACTGGGTACTGCAGCTGGGCATCCCAAGGCCTCACTATGGCTGGGTGGCAACAGGTTTGCCCCTCCACCAGTGTAAGTGCCCCCAAGAGGGCAAATCTGCTGCATTGCCTCCAGAGGGAGATTTGCCACCCCCTCTGGATTGTGCTGCCCATGTTTCTAGGAAAAAAAGAATTAATGTTGTTCTAAAAGCTAATACAGCTTCTCTTTCTTTAAAAGGGAGGATGCTATTTCCTTTGTGTTTTTCCCAAAAATGCCTCTTGAGTGCCAATCTAGCAAAAAAAAAAGGATAAATATTTATTAATAAGTTGACTCTTAGGGAAATTATAAAATTCTCAAGTTACTACATCAAAAAGTTAAACTATACAGCACAGTGGATTTGAGCCTTCTTTTTTCTTTCTTTTTTTTAGAAAAGCACTTTCATTCAAACCCATTCCATACCCACTCCATGCTACAATACTGCACTATTAAGTTCTGACACAATGAAAATGAGGCCCCAAGATTTTGGAATGAGATGTCCCTCAAATTTACAGGGGAAAAGTGGATACCAAAATTTATACTGTTTTTTTTTTAGATCAGGTGGCAAAAACAAAAAATCAAATGAACAAACAAAGCAGGAAGCTTCAATCAGGAAAACAGCATGGTAGGAAAACATCACCCCAACCTTCAAATACCAGCTCATCTAGAGTTGTGCATTATTTGACCTTTAGTTTTCCTTCTGCTTGGAACTAGACCTATGTATCAACACATGTGTATACTGCCCTGTTTAAACCGGGTCCTTAGCTTGTGAGAGATCTGCATTGTGTTGCTACTCTAGCATTGAAAGTGCACCAATTAAGGGGCCATTTTAACAAGATGCTGAGTGATGTTGCACAGGTAGTCCTTGCATGCCACCACCACATTTAAATTAAACCCAAGCCAATTTCTCTATTCCCAGGACAAAAAAATCACCATAACCTATATTATCATAGACTTTGGATCGCCAGACAGCCAAAGAAAGATCTGATGAATTGCAGCAGCTAATTCAGAACTATGCATCAGACAATTTGTATTTCAATATTCACATCTGTGACAAATTCACAAAGGAGGCTCAGATTCCAAAATGGGGGTAAAAACACTAGCTCCAACCAGTTTCTCAGATATACAGATTACTTAATGAGCTGTCATATTACAGAGAAGTAGTCTATGAGGCTGTGAAGACCATGGCTCAAGCACTAATGCAAGCATTGAATTGTCCTTAAGTAGGACACCAGATATTGTCTACCCATGGCAATGTTCCTATGACATGGCAACACCGGAATCTATGGTTCACAAATCCCCACTCAATAATGGCTAAGGAATAAAAAGCTCAGATACCATCGCTAAGAAAAAGGAACCTTGGATACTTTTTAAGAAGGTTCTGCCTGCTCTGAAGTCCCACCCAGTCCAAAACAGGGATCAAAGATGAACTTTTACAAAAAAGCGGACTCATGAATTTGATCAAACCCACATGATGAAGTTGCACTGGGAAGATACTCACTCACTCTAACCTTCTAATGGTAGTGCAAAGTGCCATCAAGACTCAAGAAACTTCACTTGTTTCTAATGCTCTTGAATACAAATGCAAAGCTAGGCACTCCTGTGGGTGCTGGATTCTTCTTTTCTATCCTTGAAAAGACCAGATATCCTTTGCCTATCTCTAAAATGACCGGCCTTCAACCTGCAACTACCTTAATGCCCATGAGTAACACAATAGCTTTTTTTTAAAGCTTTTACTTGAGTATTTACTATTGCTACAATATTGTGCTGTTGTACTTAACCAGCTGCACACAAGGTTCGTCTTGCTTTCACCAGAACCCTGAAAGGAACCTGAAAAGTCTTTAAATGGTTTAAATAAAAACAGTAAATAAACCTGTGCCGTTGTGACCTGCCCAGAAGAGCTCAGCCCTGTGTAACACCCCTCTAGCGAACGTGACTTGCTTCTGCCTTTCTGCTAAGCATGGAGCTGAGAAAAAAGCAGAGATTAATCCCCAAATGCATGCTGCCTTTCAGAAGCATTCCAAATGCTCCTAAAGAAGAAATGGACAAATGGACTGTTTCTTTTGATATATGCCAATGTGAGCCTTTTGGTTCTGTCCGTTTTCTGCAGATGCTCCTAATTTCTTATTTGGTATGTATGCACCTGCAACAAACCATGTATGCACAAATAATGCAAAAAGTACATTTGTTTTACAAAAAAATTAGGAACAATGAAAGATAAAATGACAAATTCAGTTCTCACAAGGGAGAAGCAAAATTAAAACCAGATTTTTTTTCTTTTAGTCAAATTCACAGGGATCAGAAATCTGATGACATCCCAAGTCAAAAGCACAGCATTTTACAATCAATGTTGTTTCCGCCACCTGAGCATGGGAATGGTCTCTGATCTCAAGATTCATCTCAGAGGCATTCAGGAGAAGGGTTTGTTCAGGTCCAGTTCAGGATTATGGCAGAGGGATAATTATGGTGACCACAGATTATGGCCAATTACCAAAACACATGGATCTCTGACCATAGAAAATCCACTATTCTGCCAGCCACAGATCCATCTTATACCTGCTGTCCGAACTAATCATACAGGACTGTTGTAGTATTAATTGATACAATGGACATGGAACATACAAAATGTACTGCACAAATGCTAAGTATTCCATTTCTCATTATGCTTTACTACAAGAAGAGACAAAAACTAACTGGACTGTAACATTTTAATAGACAACCAAGAGTACGGACTCCGTTTAAAAAGTGTTGTTGTTTTTTTATTCCTGAAAGAAAGATCCAGTCCCAAAGCCCACTAAACCTTTCACCAGAATTCAGGCTAAAGCTGCTCCCAGATACCGCTCTATTCATTTGCTGATGACAGGCTTGATACTCACATGCTCTTCTCTCTAACTCTCTATGTACAGAGAACACAGCTGAAAGACTCCTGGTCTCTGAAGCAATGAATCAAGTTCCACTTCACAACTTTAACTGAAATTTAGAATCCTTGTTTGTGTAGAAGAAAAACTCCAATTTTCCCAAACACCCATGCTCAGATTTCAAGAAATGAAGGCTGTTGTTGAAAGCTTCTGAGCAAGGTAATGGAAGTGCGGTTTCACAGCCTGTAAAATCTAAGTAGCCAGTATAACATTTTTAACCTGGATAATCTAAATCATTTTAATATGGCTAATCTAAATTAAAACTTGTGTACACACTTGTACCAACCTATTCTTCAAATCTACACAAATCAAACCTCTTCCAAGAAAATCTATACAAGGAAACATGTACACACATACCTCATACACTATTGCAGCCATATTGCTGCCCTTAATATCAAAGTCCACGGCTGAGTGCCTACCAGCAGAGCAACAAAATGGGGTCACTCACAAACCAACTATCACTTTTCTGCATTCTTAGAAATATTAACCCTCACCCCAGCCTGATAAGACTGAGATTGCTCACTGCCTACCAGGGAAACAAAAAAACTGAATATCAGTTAAAAAGATGCAAATGGACCAGCTCAGGCATCTAAGAACCTACAGAAACATGGTCAGGAAAGATTAGAAATGTCCACGTTGCTGTATTTTCCTGTCATCTGATCCTTCATGGTATCCCATTGCACACATCCTACAGGCAGCACATCAGAAGGGAGACAACATAGTCTTTCCTTACTTGCTAGGTGACAACAGATCCTCCTTCAGACTCCAAAAAGGCCTGACAACACTTATCAAATAGCAGCAGTTACTGACAGCCTCCAGCAATAATAAAGTAGGAGACGGCATAATTTTGCTCAGTACATAACTTATTGTGCCCTCCAGTCATCAAGGTTATTTTCCATATAATCCTGAATATCAATTCTGCATTAGTTAGAGCACTGGAATGCTCCAGCTGATGGTCACCAGCTTTCTTCGTTTTTTGGATATTTTTTCAATTATTGTGAAATATTTGATGCCATGTTTCCATGTTTCCATGTTTCCATGTTTCCATGAAATCGGCAAGTACCATGAAATAAGATAGTATCTTACAATACTGGCACTCTCAAAATTATATTAAAATGATTTTTTAAGTCCGATGATGTATCTGTAACTGAGAGGCATTAATTGAAATGTGGATATATTAAATTCTTTAAAAATAACCAGCATTCTCTATAGATTTCCCCTTCCTGAAGGAGACTTCCAAACCTCCCATGCTACTCCTGGGGATTCCCATCCAGGATTATGCTAATTGGCTAAAGATTTCATGCTGTATACCATGTCACTATTAACGAGGATATCAAATTGTTTAAATTGTAGGAAGAGGTTTAGCTAACAGTGTTCAGTTCTCAGTGTTCCATTTTCAACTAATACACAGCTATACTTCACTTGTATAATTGATTCTCAAAACCATTTATTTGTGTGTTTATTTACCTTTATGAATAAGCATTTTGTATGCAGTGTATTTAGTGGTTATATTTAGTTTTTCCATTGCCTCTAGTCTTCAAAATTCAGATGGGCAAGGGCACAAAAATTTCATGCTTGTTTGAGAAGAACAGTGAAAGAAGAGTTCTTACTGGTTCAGCAACGTTCTTTGGAAAAAGGAAGATTGGAAGCCAGCCACAACTGACTGAAGAATCAGCATCAAGGTTCTGTAATTTGAGTGAGAACCAAAGGACTGCAGATACATGGTTTTCAAGTACCCTACCCTTCTTCAGAATTACACGGATTATTTAAAAATAGCCAGCAAAAAGGGTCAGGGTGATCTCAGCTGCCAACACCAAGGCTGACACTCAACAGAACTTGAGTGGTCCCAAACATTCTGATCACTATACTGATGGGCACCAATGAAGACTGTGATAAGACTGATCAATTCTGCTAACAAAGGGTTCAAACTAGCAGCTGCCAGAGTTACAGCACTTTATTTCTAGACCAAAGCAATCTATGTTGCTATCGGTTAAAGTCTAAGCAACTCCCACCTGTCCTCTAGTTCCTGACTCGCTTATTTAATCTACCTCATGTGTCTGTGAATCAGTGAAGCCTGTACTAAGATAGCACAGTTAGTTGCTATGTGGGAATATCTGTTCTCTCTAAAGGAGATTGTTTGGTTATAGCTATTCAGAAGCAGATAAATCCTCTCTATTGCTCCTGTTCAAGACTGTACACCCCAGTTTTCCACAACCTGCATTACTCATTCAGGTTGAGTAATAAGGATATCCATGTTGCATACAGAAGATGAAGCAACTCCATCTAAAAGTATCAATAAGAGATATAGTTAAGTGTGGCGCCTCCCCTGACCGCCCGTCCCCCTGGGGCGAGTGTGCCGTCCCTCCTCCCTTTACCTGGGGGTTTTCCTCCCCAGCTGAGCTCTTAAATAACCTCCACAGGGTGCCTCAGCGCTAGGCGTACCCTGACACCTTTACTGCCCCTTTTCCCCCTGCCCCGTTGCCTCACGAAGCGAGGGCTAGTCCGCCTACTGGGCTCCCCACTCTTCCTCCCCTGTTGCACTCTCACAGGGTTGGGCTCTAGCAGGAGTTCCCCAGCACCGCTGGGATACAAGACTCTCCCAGTCCCTGCCCTCCTGGGCTACACCCTTCTCTTTCCCTGCCTTCACACAACTCTCTCCTCCACCCTCTTCCCTCAGACAACGCTCCTGAGCATCCTTTCCCACCCCCTTATATCCCCTTCCTCCCCTCATCTCCCTGCCTCGTCCCAGCTATTGGCTCCCCTGATCAGGCTCAGCTGAGACTGGGCGAGCCCGGACAGGCTCAGAGCCCCACCCTCGCAGTCTCTCGGCCTGACGCACGTGCGTCGATGGATCGCCCGGTTGAAGTATTGGTGGGTCGATGTATCGACACGGTGCCCAGTCCAGGTGTCGGAGAATTGCCGTGTCAGAGTGGCGGCGTCCCATCGGGGCGGGGTGGTGGCGGATCGGATCCGCAGTGCTTCGCCTCTTCCCCAGCTGCGAACGGGGCCGTGGGCTCATGCGGCCGCCGAACAAGACTGGGCGCCACGTTGCGGCTCGCGTCCGGACAGTAAGTATCAGTAAGTGACAGTGGAGAGCTCTGATCAGCCAAAATAGATTATTCTGACCTTGATAGAGCAAGGGTCTGACTCACTATAGGGCAACTTCACGCATTCAGAATTCACCTCTGATGTAAAACACACATCCCCCTCCACAGTGGACTTTTGAGATGGATCTTCCCAGCTGCTTATTGCAAATAAAAACTACCTCTAGAGAAAATATTTTCAGCCTGTAAATGTATGCATACCACAGCTAGAATACAGTATGTGTGCGTGTGTGTGTGGGAGCTATACATATCTGTAGTTACTTACAATGCTAACTTTAGAAGATATGGAGTGCACAGCATACTAGTAATTGTCTAATTAACAAGTTAGGACAAGAATTATGCACCTTTCTATTTCAAAAGAACACTTTATTCCCATCCTTACTGTAATAAAATATGTCTTAATACGAGATGAAAAGGTAGCAGCCTTCTGAGACACGACTTAGCAGAACAAGATGAAATAGCCTCTCTTCACCAAACCCAAGCCTTCCACACTACAGATATAGAACTACAACACCTCTTCTGCACAACCCACCTACATTAAAATATTTGGATTTATGAGAAGACCTAAAGAATCATAAGTAGAGGAATGATAAATCAGAGAGGAAATAACACTGCCAGTGTGAGCCCTTCCTTGCAAGCAGTAAGTTCAGTCAGAGACTGATCTGGAAAGGACAGCTCAATAAGGGGGTTGGGAAAGATTTATCTTTGGATCCAGAAAAAAAGAAAAGAAAAATGCACCAGTGCATCAGTGAAAAGCCAGATAAGTGGGAGGGGGACAGGTTCCCTTCAGCCCCACTGCCACAAAAGTCAGAGGTTCTAGCTATGATGAAGCGGCACCAGTGTCCAGAACAGATGCCAGCATAGGGCGTTCCAGAGAGTAGAGCTGACGTTAGTTGGCTGCCACCCTGGGTTTGCAGTCAGTTGAGTCACAGCCCTGGCCCTGGACTTACGCCACCCTTGACCCCATGAAGTGCTTTCTAGAGGTGGGGAGGATTTTTGCTGTTTTCTCCCCACGCCTCTGGAAAGCCCTCTGAAGGTGGTGGGGCAGCACAGCAGCAGTACTGTCCCTGGCCAACTCCACTATCTGGACTTAGCTGTAAAACAGGGGCCCCTTCCGCACATGCAAAATACTACGTTTTCAAACCACTTTCACAACTGTTTGCAAGTGGATTTTGCCATTCCGCACAGCTTCAAAGAGCATTGAAAGCAGCTTGAAAGTGCATTATTCTGCATGTGCGGAATGAGCCTGGGAGTCGGGGCACATCATTATTTCTTGTCTTCAAATATTCAGCAAAACTGATACAAATCATCCTCTATGCAAAGGGCTACAAAAACTCTATATAGATAAAGGTTTGTTGCTATCTGTTGTGAAATTTCACTAAGTAGTGAAATCACAGTCTTTTATGTCTTCCTCTCTGTTTCCATAATCAGAAACAACTCCTTTTACCAGGCATATTTTAAACTGTCTATTTATAACTTTACATGAGCATCCATATAAGGAGGAAGATAGGTTTTTTGTAAGTTAATATACCACAACAAGCTTCCCAGGCAATATTGCGACTAGTTTCATCGGACTTCCATAATCCATAGGCACAGATGTAGCACATATGCCACAAAAAAAATGATCCTAGTGCACTGAAGCTTAACAAAACAGCCAAGAGAAAATGAAAAAAAAGAAGCCAAAGTGGCCCTTTACATCACCAACATTTCTATTACAACCAATTAATCACAAGAGTCTACTCTGAAGGATACCAATGGCTAAGAGCAAGAGTTCGACTTGAAACAAAGGAGTCAAAAGAAACCTTACTGCTAACCTAAAAATGAGTTCTTTACTCTTCCAGATTTTTGTTAATGAACTGGAAGTGGGTATTTCACTTTACTATGCTTAAAATTTCCAGATTGTTTTGAACTTGAACCAAACCAATAGTCAATGTTTAGGGGATTGAACCAATTTTGTGAAGTAATTTCTTGGTTGACTCCTCACTTTTAGCAAACCTATTAAAGTCATGTTGGGCATATATAAAGTCACCAGAAATTCCAGTTATAAAAAACCTGATTTTTCCAGTTTTTTCCCTCCAGAAAAACTGACACACACCCCTTACTATTCTATTAAACCTAAACTATTTTGCTGATTTAACAACACAGAATGCAACAATTTGCTAGCTTATGAAAATGGCATACTTATTGAATTCAAAAGTATAAATACAATAAAAAATGCAAATGGTATTAAAATGAAAGCAAACCACTGCAAGTTATGCTAGAGTTTGCTCACCCTAAATGTGGGTATAAATTTTCTCACATTTGATTTCTTTTAAGGGCTTCCCTGATTTTTCAATCAGGAACATTGGAGAGGGAAGTCTTTTGAAAAAAAAATCTGTTTTTCCCTAAAAAGAATTAAAAGGCCCAGGCCTTCACATGTTTAATGTTGTGTAGGCAACTTCCCAAGGATCATAAGTCAAATGGCATGCAAGGAAGTAATTTTTTGTTAGATCCCAAACAGGAATGGAAGAAGGTACACAATTCCACCACCCCCCCCCAAAAAAAATCCTATTCCAAGGTTGAGAACTGCAAGCCACTCTGAGCAGTCTTTCAGTTAATTCTCTATTTATTGTGAATATGGAAGATGATCACTGCAAACATTATTCTAAATGAAACTTCAACAGTCTTTGGGGGTTTCACTTTCCCATGCATACCTGACAAGTTCAATAACGCATGCAATTCACATAGGCTCATTCCGCACATGCAGAATAATGCACTTTCAAACTGCTTTCAGTGCTCTTTAAAGCTGTGCGGAATGGCAAAATCCACTTGCAAACAGTTGTGAAAGTGGTTTGAAAACACAGTATTTTGCGTGTGCGGAAGGGGCCATACTTTTATTACAGCTGCATCAAGGAAATGACCAGACTGCAAAAGGAGTTAACCAGAAATCAACATTCCTACTCTCAGTAGCGAACAAAATTATTAAAGTGAATGATTGCATAGCGTTATTCAACAAATCATAGTCTCACACTTAACTGCTTGTAGACTAACAATTCCATTGGCAGCTTGTAAGAGTCCCTGTGTGTCACAGAATGCAGGCAGACAGATTGGTAAACTTTTCCTGTTTCATACATATTTTAGAAACATTTCTCTGTGTTATAATGTATGACATGGGGAGGACCCGCCTGGGGACTTATGACAGGCCTGTCTAGAAAAAGACTAACTTTTTTGTGCTGTCCCATTTCAAATCTGACCTCTAAAATGCACTTCACAAAAAATATTCATAGGGTGCATATGAATTTAAATCAGTTGAGCAGTAAGGCGATTGCAGGATTTCCTACATCCTTATCAGACACCTGCACCATTGTTTGGGTGATGTCAGAAAACAGGCTGGAATTCACGAACACCCTTTTTCATGGCAATGTCAGTGGAAAGTCATGTTTACCCTATTAGATAAAAGTGAGTTCGTTTAGAGACATATATTCCTACAAGGGGAATCCCATTATCCCCTCCCCACTGCTTCCTCATTCCCTTCTCTGAAAACTTCAATAGCCTCTCCCCTTTTCCTATTTCTTTCTCTTCTTTCCACCCACCAATGAACCTATCTTTATCTGCCCCATCTCCAAATTTTGTTCTTTCCCTCTTTGGCAAACTTTTCCCAGGAAAAGCAAGGCCCAATTTTTTACAGTGCTTTTGCCAGCTGCCAGGCTGGGCCCAGCTGCATGGTAGGAAATGTGAAAGGGATTATGACACAATGGCTGAAAAGTCATGAAAAATTACAAGGAAAGATATTGGGATCAGTATATAACTATATGATGGAAGATAAGGAATTTATGACGAGAATGTTAAAACAAAAATGGGAGAAGGAAGAACTTTTCGATAATGAAAAAATAGAAAGAATTATAGATAGAATAAGATAAAGATAGAAAAATATGCAGAACTGGAGAGAAAGATAATTTTCAAATGGTATAGAACCCCAGTACAGCTAGCCTATATGATTAAGGGTTTATGCCCAAGATGTTGGCATTTTGGTGAACTGGGAGCATACTACACCCGCATGTGGATTGAATGTAAGGAGGTAAAAAAGTTTTGGGAAAATATTTTGAAGTATATAGAAAAATTAGTAAAAATTAAAATTGATTTAAACAATGATTTATTAATGGTAGGTCTAATTGAAGATAAAGGGGTGAATAGAAGTTATGGACCAATGTACAAAATTATGATTAGAGCTGCACATATGTTTAGTGTGTATCTGGACACAGTGTGTAATAGACTTCTCTCTGTGATACACCTCTGAAGATGCCAGCCACAGATGCAGGCGAAATGTTAGGAGCAAGATCCACCAGACCACAGCCACACAGCCCGGAAAACCCACCACAACCAGTTGAATCCGGCTGTGAAAGTCTTCGACAATACATTATATCTACAGTTTCAGCGTTATGTATAATATATGATGAGATGACTATGCTGATGAAGAACAAAGCATTTGAACAAAAGACTCACTTTCGATCTCACTCCAAATCCAGAGGGTTTTTTGAGAGAAGAGGGGAAACTGATTCTAAAGACCCAAGTAAGAAAAAACCTAAAAACACCTTTAAGAAAGCAATGGCAAAGATGGTAGAAACATGTCAAAACTGTTTGATTAAAGCATGGCCTTCTCCATCACAGGCAATGGGAAATCATCACAATATTCTCTTATAACCATTCATTCTTCATTCTGCTTATCAGGTCATTTAATAGCTACATGCAAAGTCTGTGAGGCCAAAATCCTCATACCTTTCCACGGCAAAAAAAACTGGTTTTAACAAAATGAATTTATTTCTCAAGGAAGCATTGAAGGGAATTAAGGAAAGGTACTTATAGTAACTGTAATGTTGCTACTTTAGGTAACTTCTGTAGATTTGTATCCCAGTTATGTAGCTAATTCTTCCCTAACTTCCTAGCATTGCTGTAGCAAGCGGGATGCTACTGGCAGAAGAATTTTGTCAACAACCATACCTATGTAACTGATACAGAATGGCAATCTTTGTGGATCAGATCTAGGAATCACTATGTGTCAATTCTCTATACCGCAACAGTGTAACAATGCAAATAAAAGTTGCCCAAGAGCTAGTTGTGCCTAGCTCAGACAGCACAACCCTTTGTTTCCAAATTATTATTTCGATACCAACTTTATTAATTACACCATATCCAATGTTTAAATTAACAGGTATGAGAAATACATGACCAGAACACAATCATAAACTTACAAATGGGGACACATCGGGGAAAAACCTTCCCTCCTCTTTTTCTTCCCCACTTTACACCTGCCATGGCTCTCAGCCACCCCATCACCACCAATGCCCACACTGCTAGGCCAGCTGCAGCTCCTGACCACCCACCACTATAAATACCACCAAGCCAGCCATGGCTCCCAACAACACACACAATGCAGAAGCAGCTGTGGCCAACCCCCTGTTCACAAATGCTGACACTTCTAGCAGTTCCCAGCTACCCCCACCAACAGCGATGCACACACACAATGCAGAAGCAGCTGTGGCCAACCCCCTGTTCACAAATGCTGACACTTCTAGCAGTTCCCAGCTACCCCCACCAACAGCGATGTTGTCACGTCAGCCACAGCTCCACATCACTCTCTCCCCTCCACCAACGTCACCTCCATTGGGCATGCTGAACCCCTGACTACCACCACCCCAATGCTGACACTGCTGGCTGATGAAAAAGGAGAAGGTGGGGGGAATTGTCTGCCTATGTGCATGCAATGCTTGTGTTGTTAGGGGAATTTAAGTCCACCAATATAATTTCTAATCAATTCTGAATTTTTTTTGCAAACCTGGGGTATCCCTAAGTTTGCAGAAAAACCTGTGGGCCCAATAGGCAGATTTAGATACCCACGGATGTGGCTGCACTTTCACTCTTCGATCTGTAGATAATTTAATAAAACTACTTCTGTTAAAGAAAGATTAGCTGCCTTGAAGACAGGTTTATTTACTCTACTTGTACGTCTGTCAGAAGCCACTTCTTTTTAAAATGAAGTATATCACCCTGCAGTATACAATTTACAATGTCCTTCAATGTGTCCTTGGAATTGCATTACTAAGTAATCAGCATCTTACCAGAATGAATTTATTAAATAACATCCTTATTAAAATATTTTTAGCTCTTCATAATTTCTCTTCAATTTTTTTTGAAACTTAAAGTAATCTTGGAAAGAAAACAATATTCTAAAACAGACTGTTAAAACAGACATGTCACAAGCTAGTTTCCTTGCAGTCTGGGCAACTGAATGTTTTCCATTGAAATAAAAATATTACTTAGCATTTGTATACCATGTTCAAGTGTTATAGAAACTTCATACACAACCATTATATTCATAATACAGAAGGAAAATCAGAGGCTTAAAAGAAAGCCCTGTGGCCATCATTTAAGTCCATGACAAGGAACATTTGTACCAGAAACGTATTGATTTGTAAATCGTCTTCTTAACTATTGCACCACACCAAACAACTTTGACAGTTAAGTAAGAATTCTGAGAATCTAAACTTTCAGCCTCAGAAGTTGCTCTTGAGGCATTCCTGAGTTCATAGAATATCTTGAGGACACCAGTGCCTTCTGTGCCTTCAGGACACCTGTCCTGAATTGTAACAACTGTAGTGCAATGTAGTTACCAAGCAATGCCCATAAGAACAGTCAAATAAATATTCTGTGGTGTTCATGCTGCTGTGACAAGGAAAATAAGCCTAAAGGACATGAATAAAGGTCATATTTAGAACTGTATTTCACACAAAACTGGTCTCTTAATATTTCTGGAATATAAAGAAGAAAAACAAGAAGAGTTTGTTGTTGTACCAATCTTTTCCCTACCAAAAGGCATCTCAAAATGGCTAACAATCCCTTCCCCTAACCCTTTCCCTCCCCACAACAGACACTTTGTGAAGTAGATGTGACTGAGAGAGTTCTGAGAGAACTGTGACTAGCCCCACCCTGCAGGCTTCATGTAGAGGAGTGGAAAATCAAACCCAGTTCTCCAGATTTGAGTCCATCACTCTTAACCACTGATTTTCAAAGCAAACTTCTGGAATACATGTTGTAATAGGAAAAGGTTTTGTATGAGAAAGGTTTACCAAAAGACTGAGAGAGTATAAACATTGCTTCTAATTGCTGGGGCCCACAAATGCAAAGACTAGCTGAAAATTTAACTTTGATTACTACAGAGAAAGGCTCTAATGTGGCCTACCACAAAATAAGCTTTATGTAATGGTCTATGAAATGACATTTCTCTGGATGAACAGATCTGGTTTTGCATAAAAAGACGAACACGTTGCCTCCTTTCAGTTAGCTTTTATTGTTTATGTTGCTTGTACTTTCAATAGACAACACCAAATGGACCACACCTTTTAGGCATTTCTGAACACAATAGTTGTACCCGTCTAACAAAGGATGAAGACAACATTCCACTGTGACCAAAAACAGTGGTTCAGCCAGCTGTACTAGATCAGTGTAAGAAAAAACTTCTAGAGCTTTATGTGGTCCACTCACAATTACATACTTCCTCATAACACAAATGGAGAAACATTTTGTGGGTATGTTTGCCTTTAAAGAACAACTGAACTTATTGGTGGGGGGGGGGGGGAATCATTTCAGGCTAATTGGTATTTCTTCCAGACCTAAACCCTTCTTTTGTGCAAGTTTTTCCACCAGCCCAGCCCAAAGAAAGAAAGAATCTAAGTGCACTTTGGAAAAAGAATATCTATAATCAGCAAAAAATATATGGGTATATAGTTCATTCGCTATGCAGTTATCTGAATTTCCAAAGGTCAGACACCTCATCTACATTTATCCAAGACAGTAGAAACTTAGAAGCCAAAGTTATAAAATTATTTCAAACTCTTTTTAAAAAGGTAAAGGAAACAAGCAAAACTAAACAGCATAATCCTGATAACATTTTACTGGGAGTATGCTCCTGAGCAGACATGCTTGGGACTGCTCTTTGAATCATCACCACCATACTATGGGCAACAGAAAGAAGAATTTTTATGGGGTTGGAAAGAAGAGTATGTCCTAGAACTAGAGCAGTGCAGAATTCATAGGCTTTGTGATGTCACACATGTAGACAATGTGGGATAATAATTTGCCCGATCTAATGAAACAATGTTGCTCGTAAACAATGTTGTGTTGGGTACTCAAGGATAACACCTAAAGGTTACAAGGAATACTCATCTTCTAAGCATGCATTGATATACAGTTAATTTTAACATGCATTTTTTGAAACACAGTTGGTAATGCAGTCCCCAGGGTGTGGGGGCAGGGTGTGTGTGTGAATGGATTCATGGAAGCTGTGCAAAGGCATACTAACATGGATATCCCTTCTGCTGGCACAAGGAGCAAATATGCCAGTGGAGGTAGGGGCAAATATCCAGAAGGGTGCCACGTGACTCCGCAGCACTCAACCCCAGAAGCTGCCACTGTGAAGAAGCCTGTGCTGGTGCAGGTAGAGCAGATCCAGGGGCATTCCCAGCAGTGGAGCTGATTTTAGTCAGCTTCCAAAGAGCTTTCAGTCAGAGAATGTCCCCTCTATTGGCCACTTACTTATGCCACCAACAAGTATGGCGTAGCCTATTGGGCTCTATGGGGGTTTTCAAGCAGATGGAGTTTGTTTCCCATGCCACATGAAACCCCTCTGGAGGAGGCTCCATCCTCAGCTGCTGCAAATCCCCCACCCCCCGATTGTATTGTCAGTTTAAAATTATACATAAACACATTAAGTTTCCCATTACACACAAGAGCTATGTAGTATAAGCGGTTAGACGTAGACTGAGTTAACATTTCCACATCCCGCTAAGCTTACTGAGTGACCAGGAATGTAGCTTAACAGGGTTGTTGGAAAGATAAAATAGAGCAGGGGGGAAAGATGTAGGGAACTTCAATGCCCTTGGCAGAAGAGCAGGATAAATCTGTATACACACACATTTATATACATACATATTTGTTGCTAGTTGAGGTGTCACGCCTGTGTTTTATCTTTTTTATAATCTAAACTAAAGTCTACTGAAGACAGAGGGCATCACGATTGTACATTATGCTTCCATTTTCAGATTAAATAACAATACTGCTTCAAATATAACTTCAGGTTTTATGTCTATTTTTAGCTTTTTCAATAACCAAAAGTTATACTCAAAGCTATACTGGTATTTGATCTGAATACAGAAACATTATGTACTACCATAACATACGCTGACTTCTGTGGAAGTCTGATATATAAGGAATACAGAATTGGGCCAATGGTTTCCAGAATGAAATACAATTAAAAGGATCTGCAGCAATACCCATCTTCCAAGACGACAAGATTATGGGAGTATCCTACCAGTGCCAAATTTTGGGGCACTTATTTCCTCTGATTCATAGTGGAGTAGTTTCAGCAACTGAAACTAAAACAGTAGTCACCTAGTGGCACTTCAGGATCTTCAAGATTCCCAGTTCTGCACCTGGAATGCAAGAAAACTTTTGCCAGCCCTTGCTTGCAGAACACAAGTACACCCCATTCTCTTTTATTGCTGATACTCTTATTGTCTCTGCTTCATTTACTGCCTTCTCTCACTGTGCTATATCTGAAATACCCTGTGGATGGGTCCCGTCTTTCTGCTTTTCTCAGTTCTGTATAAAATTACCATTTAAACTGGCAACAAATAGACTAACAGCATGCTATACCATCCTTAGGAATGTTAGTGTCAAGATTTCATATTCTCTCCTTGCTAACTTAGTGCAAAATACCTCCACATCGGGGAAAGAACATGCCTAAAACATGAGCCTACTGTCATACTAACCAGTCAAAAAAGTTACATAACTTGGTAGTGTAATGGTAGGACAATGCAATAGTTACATGTCAAGTCTGAAGGTTTTGCTGATTTTTTTTCTAGTTTATTATTCCCCATCACACACGAAAATCTGCATGTGCAACGAAAAAGCAGCTGTTCTTTAGTGACCTGATATTTCTATAGGCGTTACTATAAAGCATTCCCTGAAACATGTCTGTGCATGTGATGGAAGATAACAGACTGAAGAAACATGGATTCTGGCCCACAAGCTTATTTAATCATTGCCTTTTCTCTTGCCTGGTTTAAAACAGCTATACTAGATGTCAGTTTGTTTCTGAGTTCAATTCAAGGTGCCAGTTATAACCCCCAAAGCCTTTTGAAGCCTATACCCATATATCTGACGGACCCCCATATAGGTCCTTGTTTGGCAACTTCAGTCTTCTGGTTACCACCTCTTAACTGTTGTCTGAGTTAAGGTGACCCCTCCATCATCTGCTACAGTCTGTTCCTTCCCAACAATGGCTCCAATCTTGGGGAATGTTCTCAGGAGAAGGAGCTTCATCTTATGAGGGGCTGTAAGCCAGATCTGAGAAAGTTTTTAACTGCAGGCATTTTTTTTTGGGGGGGGGGGGTTTATGGGTTCAAGGAACAGATTAGTTTTTGTTGTTGTTTTTACAAACTGAACCACAAAGCATAGAGCAACAAAAAGATGACACAAAAATATTTCAGTAAAATTAACCCCATTTCCAAGCCTCAAAGAAATGCCTTCTGTGGAGGCAAAATGCTATAATGCTGTTTTATTTGTTGCATACACCTTCATATGGCCCATGGCAACTGTCAAAAGGGGGGGGGGGAAGGCAGATGACAGAGCTACAGGCTGTGCTGGCGGAACCCCCCTCCCCAGCTACAACTGTGCCAAGGCAGCACACAGCTCAGTGGGGGTGAATTGAGGCCAACAAGTGTTCAGTGGCACGGAAAAGCTTGTGGACGTTTCCCAACAGAGAAAGGGCTGAGGCAAGAGAAGAGCAGTTAGCCTTCATTGGCGCAAAGGGCGGGAGGGGGGGCTATTCTTCACCAAGAACAGATGCCAGCTGTTGACAGAGACAAAGACTGTGGGGAAAAACATGTTATAAACCATGCCCTGACAAGAATAGGCACTAAGCAGGGGGAGGGGAAATCCGCTGCTCCCTGCGTCCCATCGCGTCAACGCACTCCACAAATGCTTAGTTATTGTATCTTCTCGAGCAAGGTCGGGAAAGCTCAGGGGGCGGGAAAGGATCCTGTGAGAGCAGGAAGAAAGTGAAGGCTGTCCCTCGGCAAGTGATCAGGCTCAGTCTCGGACTCGAGTGGTGGTGGTGGGGGGCAGCACTTTTGTCAAAAGGGAAAGCATGAAAAAGGCAGGTCATCCTGTCCCCCACGCCTCGGTCGAGCAGGGCAGAGACGGCACAGCCGCGATCTGAAACGCCTGCTTAAGGAGACGCGAAAGGACGCCTCGCAGTCGCCTTCCCCACCCAACAAAAGCAAATAAGGACGGCGGTAGGGCAGTAAAACGAGACGATGACAGGGGCGAGGGAAAGTACGCGGGACGGGCACTGGACCGGGGAAGAGGGCGTCTCTTCGCCCACCCGCACGAGTAGAAGCGGAAAAGTGGAAGATGTATGTCAGTCACCCGAAGAGACCCACCAGCTCGGCTCTTCCCCCTACTCAGATGGCCGATGGAAGAGACGTGCAAATAGGTTTCCACCTCGAAGGGACATCTCGACATCTATTTCAGCGGGGGGGCCCCCTGCCCCGCAGCCGTGCGCGCCAGCCCCCTTTCCTCACGCCCCACAATGCGCACAAACGCAGGCGGGGAGCTGCCACCGCTTCCCCCGTCCCCTTTACGCACACACAGCCCTCGGAGCAAGGAGGGAAAACAGCAGCACGCACGTCTAAGTAGGACACCCGGTCAACGAGAGGAGGCGGCGCGGCGCCGGCGGCAGCAGCCCCCTCCTCACTCCCCGGCGCCCTCCAGCACCGCGGCAGACCCCCTTCCCGGCCCTGGGCACGCGCTGGACAAGCAGCATTTCCAGCCCAGCTTTCCGGCGCTGGTTTATGCAGCAGGGAAAGAGCGAGGCAAAGCCGAAGAGACCCTCTCCTTACCAGCTTCTCCTGCGAGCTGCCCCATCCTCGCCCATCGTGTCCCCGAGCGGGGCCGGTGTTTGGCTCCCTCCCCGCCGCACTGGCGAGGAGGCCGGACCTGGGACTGCAACGCAGCCGCTGCCGCCACTGTAATTGGTGCCGCCGCGGAGGCGCCGCGTCGCCGGGTCGCGGCCAGCCAGACCCACAATCGCAGCACCGGAGCGGGCGGCGACCCCAACGCGGCGGCGGCTACCTGGGCGCTGCTGCTGCCGCCGCCGCTGCTCAATCAGGGAGCCCGGGCCGAGCAGGGAGCGCCGACGAGCTGCCCGCCCGGCCGGGAGCGTGCAGAGCCGCCTCGCCTCGTCGGAGCCAGGAGGCGTCTGCAAACTCCCCGCCCCGGCGAGAAGCGTGCACAACAACACCGCCGCAGTAAGGGAGCGTCTGTAAAGTGGAATCCTTTCTCCAGCCCAGGGAGAAAAACGGAGCCAGGCAGAGATGGAGTGTCGGTTAGATTACGAATGCAATGATCAAGGAAGAGGAGCAGCAGTGTGCGGCGTTTCCACAGTTCTCAAGAAGGCAGTAAACAAGAGTGCCCAAAGGGGCAGGAAAGGGTTAAATTTCAACCACCATCCCATCCTCTCTCTGTGTGTGTATGTGTAAAACAGCGCTGCGTGAGCAGGAAGCATCTGCGGATCTCGTGTCTGGTTGCTCTGAAGTCCTCACAAACGATTATAAATGTTAAAGGTGTTGGCAAATATCCTGGCTCAGCCACTGAGCCTCTGGGTGATCATCTAATTTTAGCTAAACTCGACTTTCCATTTTAAAAGGCACGCCTATATTGACATCTCCCGTTCCCCCTTTCCCTAGGGCTTAACCATTGCCAGAAGCAGCAAAAACCAATCTAATAAACCTTTCTGCACTGCAGGCTTCCTTACCTTGACAGATAAGGAGACAGCTGCTGCATTCCTAAGAACTTCACTAGAAGTAAGTCCTGCCCCACTGAACAAAACGGATCATACTTATGAGTAGACTTCCTTGGAACTGCTCCCAGAAACACCAAATCAAGCCAGTAATACACCGGATCAAACAAGCAATATAACAAAAGTTCAGACCCGGGTCCAAACATAATGTTTCCGAGTCTGATTCAGCGTGCGTCACACACCTAGTCTCTGAACAGAGCCTTATAAATTCTGAAATATTTTTGTTTTGTTGTATTTCTTAATGTCATTCATAGATCATGCCAGGATATACCTTTTTAACCCAGCACACAAAAACATAGGTGGTGACTGGACAACTTAAAAGCCTTCCTGGATGAGGAAAATTATTTAGATCCTTTCTGATCTATTTTTAAGCACTGGTCACCCTGGTGGGTGATGGGCCCTGGGAGATGGATAGAGAGTGTCCTGGATCTCTCAGTGGCATTTGAACCTAGTGATCATAGTATCCTCCTGGACTGCTGTTCTAGGCTGCATTGGGAGAGTTAGGGTAGTTCTGAGCCTACCTGGAGGGTAGGTTTCAAAAGATGGTAATGAGGAACTGGTGAGCCCCCTAGGCCTTTGGCCTTGTCCCTTATGCTCATTAAAATCTGAGTCACAAGTCTCAGCAGGAGATTTTGGTGGGGTTGTCACCAATATGCAGGTGACACTCAGTTCTATCTCATGCTTCTGGTTTTTCCAGGGAAGGTTGTAGAAATGCTGAACCGGTGCCCAGCAGGGGCATACCTCCCATGGGGACATGGGGTATCCCATGTCCCTGAGCGCACGCCACTTTGTCATGTGGAGGGACACCAGGTGAGTCTGCGCGCCTGGCCTCTTCCGCAGCGCAGTGACACAGCCAGCACCCAGCAGGTCCCCCTGTGCCGGGGCGCTGCTAACCGGCCAAGTTGTTTGCCGTAGCCACAGACCTGCTCCCCCCCGGAGGCCAGGGAGGGCAGGAGCTGGCCCACCGCTGCGGCACCTGTCCAAGCCACCCATCTGAGCAACCCGCCCCCAGCCTCCCTGCAGGCTGACTCCTGCCCTCCCCAGGATGGCTGTGTCTTTTTGTGTGTGTGTCTTTGTATGTAGTTAGATCTGGTTTCAATTATTTTAATGATCTGCTTTTTGTTGGCTTAAATGGCTTTAAGATA
Organism: Sphaerodactylus townsendi; assembly: GCF_021028975.2. NCBI lineage: Eukaryota > Metazoa > Chordata > Lepidosauria > Squamata > Sphaerodactylidae > Sphaerodactylus > Sphaerodactylus townsendi. The sequence continues at coordinate 51,669,406 of NC_059426.1, forward strand.
TGTTTTTATTATTTATGTTTCAGTTTGCTTGGTGGGCCTGATGAGGGCAGAAAAGTGGGGTGTAATTTTTTTATTAGATAACTGGCAGGTGTTCAGGCACTCCTGCTTAGAGTAAAAAAGTAAAGGTAGTAATCTCCTGTGCAAGCACTGGGTTATTACTGACCCATGGGGTGACATCACAACATTTAATAGGCAGAGTATGGTTACGGGGTTGTTTGCCATTGCCTTTCCTCGTTGTCTGCACTTTATTCCAGAAAGCTGGGTACTCATTTTACCAGCTTTGGAAGGCTGAAAGGCTGAGTCAACCTTGAGTTGGGGTCAGATCTTCTGAAGATGCCAGCCACAGATGCAGGCGAAACGTCAGGAGAGAATGCTGCTAGAACACGGCCATACAGCCCGGAAACCACACAGCACCCCAGTGATTCCGGCTGTGAAAGCCTTCGACAATACAACCTTGAGTTGACAGTACCTGAAACCCACTTCTGTTAAGATTGAATTCAGGTCGTAATCAGAACTTGGACTGCAGTACTGCACTCTGTGCTACAGGGTCATCCATAGGGGGAGGGGCCAGGGATAGCACCACGGCACCACATCCAAAGAAGCAATCAGCAGTGTGGGTGCCAGGGGAAAAGGAGAAAAACCTCTTCTCTCCTGGAAAAGCCTATTGCTGGGAATGACTTATGCCACCCTTTCTGGTGGTGTAAGTCTATGCCCCAAAAGGGATGTTCTCAGGTGAAACTACACTGAGAGTTTACTAAAGTTGAGTCCGCCCCCAGGAACACCCTCATCCATGCCAGCGTGGGCTCCTGCAGCTGAGGGGTGCTGGTGCACATGGCAGCTTCCTGATTCACCAGCATATCTGCCTTTTATGCCAGCGGAGTGGGCACCCACACCTGCGCACCCCCACAATGCCTCCAAGGCTCCATTTGCTGCCCCCCTTTGAATTGCACTCTTAATTTGAATGATGGAGTGCAAAATTAGTTTGAGTCTTATCAGAGATGCAAGGAGGAAACAAGCATTATGATTATGCCTAGCTTTGCTTCTGCTGCATCAGATAACATAGAGGAAAGCATCCGTAAACGACACCTGATTTCCTGGGCTGGGGCCTGGGTGATTTCTCTCACCTCTGGATTCTCTCAGTTTCCATAGGTAAAGTGGTCCAAAATTGAAAGATTATAGTTTGATGGTGTTCATTGAATCAACAAAAATATCATTGACCATTTTTTTGGAATAGGCACAACCCCCCCCCCCCACCCCCAATTCAATCTGGCTACATCTATTCAAAGCACAATCCTTGGGGAAAATTTTTTCAACATTTTTCAACATATATTAAACAGTTTGGAAAAAGGGAAGAAAAAAGATGTACTAGAAAATAGTTAAGATTACAAGATAAAAGATATCTACCCACCATTATACTAAGTACACATTACATAACAGATCCCCATATACCATTTTCTGATTACCAGAGAGACCTTAAAAGTCTTAAAATCTTTGTCATTTGTCAACTCCAAAATCCTTTTAATGTGGATAGATGAAGAAAGGACTTAAGCAAGATATAGCACTTCCTAATAATTCTCATCCCAGCATTCTCCCGATTATCTTGCACACAGCTCTAAGCAAGCAGCTCCTTTAATACATTCTGTTCTAATAATTCTGTTCTAAACATTTTACTTCACTACCATGACAAGCCATGGGAAATTGACACATATACTTTGGTTAGTTTTGATCACTTTGGCTAGATAGATTACCTCTTGTTCTTAGATAGCATGTCTTTTCTTAGCACTTCCTCTGGCAGCCAGATGTAAACTCTGAACCCTTAATCTCTAGAGCCAAGTTTAGGCATTCTTAAATTCCTGGTTGTGTATTTGGGGATTTGAGTATTGTCGCAGGGACAGAGCAAGGGGGAAAAGCGCCCCGGAATACCCGTGTCCCACCCTGGAACACCCTCGCCACACCCCTGCAGTGACACACCCAGTGTGTCGTGCACTCCCCGTCCCCTTGGAGCTACGCCTCTGCGCACAAACATATACAAGTTAGGAACTAGTAGAACTTTCAAGGAGTCAGGTTTGTGAAGGTTGTTGATACGGATACATGCTAATGACGAGAAAGGTTCTGTTCTCATTGGTATAATATGATCTAAATTTTCCACCATAGCACTAGCCTTGGTTTCAAGTGGTGCTTAACTGAAAGTGTTAAGATTCTGACTTGGGAAGCAATTGGGTAAAAAAAACTGCTTGCACGTTTTCATTTATATCTCCCTTGAGAGTTGTTTCTTTTTAAACAAAAGCTGTACATAAACCCCATCCCCTAAAGCTGTATGTCTAAGGGCCATACAAAACTGAGACACTTTCTGAACCCACACAATTAGCTTTTCACAGAGCATGGGGTAGTGGTTAAAAGCAGTCTACTCAAATCTGGAGGACTGAGTTGGCTTTCCCACTCCTCCACATCAGTGGTAGTCTTTAATCTTGTGAACAGATTTGTTCAGACATATAACTTACGACGGCAGAGGGGGCTCAAGCCCCAGGCACTCCTTGAGGGGCATAGGCAGAGCCCCACCCCCACCCACCCCGGTTGATTGTCACTGGCAGCAATACTCACACTAGTTGCTGCCTGCCTCTTCTCTCACTATACTGCCCATTGAGAGAGGCAGGGAGGGAAGAGAATCATAGGGGTGGGGACAAGACCCATGTCTGGGCTGGTGGAGGGGGGTGCTGTCTCAATGGCTCTCTAGGGGCCCTAGATTGTGGCCTACACTGGGTGACAGGAAAGCCAGGGGAACCTTTTGTCTCAGTTAAGGTCAGATTGCTAGGCTGACTTTAAGAGGCAGACTTTCAACACCTCACCTCTTCTCCCTAGTCCCCAGGAGTGCACCAAAGGTCTGCAGCAGCCTGAGTGTGCAGCAGACAGGGGGAGCATCAGAAAAGAAGAGGAGGTAGAACTGGGCCCCAGGGCTTAGAGCACCAGGAGGTGGACCTTCACAAGCCACACTCCTACAAAAGTTGATGCCAGAGGAAGAGGGTAGGTGCACAGTCATGGAAAGCCATGCACCATCTCAAGCATCTGGTGCACTACTTGCCACATGCGGTGGGTGGGGGCCCAGTGCAAAGCCACCTCTGGGCTGACAGCTTAGTGCCCCATGGAGCCATCCAGGACTGGGGTGCTGCAATCCAGCCCAGGCAATGGCACAGCCAGCTGGTTCCTGCCAAAAGTTAGACACAGCCAGGGCTCCTCTGGATGACGAGGCTGGGGCTGGCCGCACAAGTGCCCCTGGCTGCTGTTTCAGGAACAGCCCAGATGGATAGAGGCTGCTAGGCACAGAGTGGAGCCATGCCACCAGCTGCCTGCCTGGTAAGGAGCACCCTTTGGTCAGCCTCTGCCGCTGGGGATGTGGATGCAGGAGGGCTGGGGCTGGGACGGGCTGAGCGGAGCAAGCCCTGGAATGCTAAAGCGGGCAGGCAGGAGAGGAGGTGCCAGCCTCTTTTGTTGTTCCCACCTGGGAAGTGGAGAGCCACCAGCACCATGCTTCCTGGTAGACTACAGCAGCCAGGGAGGCCTACCCCAGTGGCTTCCAAAAGAGTGAGTACCCAAAGATAAGTCCAAAAGATAAGACACCTTCAAGCATTTCTTGTTCTTACAGGATCATGGCCTATAGATAATAGAATTATGTTTGCAGAAGTGACCCATCTAAAGATATTTTTAAACTCATTAATTACAAATGTTCATGCTACAATCATTGTGTGCAAGTTCTATTCTAATTTTATTTGCTTAAAAATTCTTAGTTTGCAAAAGCATAAGTTGTTCTGAAAGGAACTTTTTCAGTCCTTCACCGTGGGTTTGCAGTCGTGAACTCTCCACCTGTTTCCTTGACTGATGCCTCTCCAAATATCCGTATTGCCAAGTATTGCATTATGATTTGTCCACAGGAAGTGAAAGTGGATAGTGTTAGCTGATTTAATTATCTGTGGATAATTGTAGATATTTTAGTTGACATAGATGTTTTGAAAATACAACAGTGTACATATTTAAATTTAAAATATTGTATTTTATAGCTATTTTTAAAAAAATGTTATTGTGACTACCTGCTTTTAATGTTAGCACTTTTCAATGGACATGACAGTAATAATATTTTTCCTCCCACAATATGAACATGTTAATTTTGAGGAGTTCTGTTTTGACTTCAGTATTTTTCTTGCAGTATTTCACCAATTGGAGATTTCAGTGTAATATGTGGCATTTAGAAGGAGCTGAAACTTGCCAAAACCTGGGCACAGTTAGACACAGCTGGGGTTCCTCTGACTGATGAGGCTGGGGCTGGCTGCACAAGTGCATCTGGCTGCTGTTGTGGCGGGGGAGGGGGACAATTTCACTGTCTGCCCTTGGCACCATTTTCTGCAAATAGTGCCCAGTGACGTAGGTATAGATTTTTAATGGGGGGGATTTGGGGGGGCATGCCCCCACCCACCCCTGTGCTTATAAAAGCTGCCCTCCAAGGCCAGGGACGGCAGACTCTCCTGCCCCTCCCACCCCACCCCCATACCTTCACCATGCTGTCCCTGGCCGCCACGGTACTTCCCCCAATCTGGATTGGACCATAAGAGTTGTGCTGCATATCTTCTTGTCCCCACTCTTACAGGACTGAACTAACAATAAAAGAAGTAATAGGAGGCAGCTGCCATGTCTTATAAACAGCAGCAGCTAAGAAATAAAGAGGAAACCCACTTCTTTCTCACTTCAGTCACTCATTTGTCAATCACCCAGCCTTATTTTTGAAAGTAGCTACTGAATATCTGAATTTGTGCATCCTGTGAATAAATTTAATGGGGAGACCAGGCAACCATGAATGATGCCCAAAGTAATTCTTGTGACAGCACTGTGCCAAACTGCGACAGTACGATTGCCTTGCTCATACGTGAATATGCAAATGTCTGTGTCCCTGGGAATGTTGTTACAGAGAAAAGAGTATAGTTTGAGGTCATTACAGAAACCATAATGTTCTCTACTTTGTCAGAAGTAGAACAGGTAATAAAACAATATTAAGTCGAGATACCACAAGTTTAGTCCCAAAGTTGGAGAGCCATTTATGAGGCAAACATTAACTTTCATATTCATTTTATCTTTCCTTTTGGGGATTTATAATCTCATTTCTCTTGGAAAATTTGACAAGTATTATAGTTACTGTAGGGAACAACACTACTATCTCGTTGAGCTAAACAAGCAAAGCACGTTGAAGGACTCAAGCAAGATGTAGTTTATGATTGCTTTATTTATGCTGCATAAAATAATACCTCCTAAGCAAGAAAGTGCAGAAAATGTTTGGTATATAACAATTTCAGCATGCCAATTGTCAAAAGACAGCGCAACGATTCAGAGCATAAAGCTGTCGTGATGGTGCTCACAAAGGCTGAACAGCTTTACAGTGAAGACTGATCCATTTCAACCGATACCTTCCTTAAAGACAACTACAGTTATTGAAGCCCAATCTTATGCAAGGTTCCACATTCCTTAAATCAGTTTAATTCAGTAATCTCCAGTGTACTGAACCTGGACTGAGCAGAATTCGGCTTAACATAATCATTAAAGAAGTGGAAAGAGAGGCATAGGACACTAAAAACAACACTATATTTTGCAAACTGCAATCTCAAAATAATATCAACTTATTTCAGACTTATTGGAATGTAAGATCGCCATTTCAGCATATTCCTGTTGGAGATTTTTCTGGCTCTATGTAAAGAGCATGATGATACAGTAATACATTGGTTTAGTGTGCTTTGTAAAATTTTCAACATTAAAAACATTACTTTTAAGAGCCCTTTCCTTAGATTGTGTTGCTGTAAGAGGGCTTGTTCAGTGTGTGCAAGTCCTGTGGGTTGCTACTTTTAAGGTGTCTCCTAAGAGCTCATTATACTGTGGTAGCATGGATAAAAGTAAAAAACAGTCTGCCTGAGCGAAAGCAGAGATGCCCTGCGGCTGTATTTATTGGCAGCTACTGGAATGAGATTGAGTTTCTAGCCGTTATTGAAGAAGAGAATGGAGACAATGGAATGTAATCTGCTCAAGTTTGCTAATTACGCATTTTCACATTGGATTTGGTTTCAAAGAAGAGGCCAGCCATGTGCACAGAAGCAACGTAAATCCATCCCCCTAAAGCGTGGACACAAATAAATCAAACAACTAGGAAAACCTAGCATATTGGTATAAGAGTTAAACGTCACGTGTAAGACAACATTTGCAACATGCATGCCTGAATATGATGGTCCCTAACATTGAAATTCTCAGATGTTGTTTTTTCATATAAAACCAACCTGGAATTGTTCTGAAAAAACAAAAGCTCCCCCTCCCCTTCCCCCTCCCCCAATCAATGTCACCTAACGTAAGAGTAGTTCAGCACTGGAATCAGCTGCCTAGAGAGGTGATGAGTTCCCACTCTCTGGCAGTCTTCAAGCAGCAGCTGGACAAACACTTGTCAAGGGTGCTTTATGCTGAGCCTGCATTGAGCAGAGGGTTAGTTTAGATGGCCTGTAAGGCTGCTTCCTGCTCTATGATTCTATGAGTCTCTAACCCAACACTTGTTTTTGAAAACCATAACCCTTGCAACAGCCAACCTAACTATGAACTCAGATTGCAAAATAACAGCTAGAATAGACATCTAAAACAATAATCCTAAGCAGGTCTACTCAGAATCCTTCTCAGATCTGTTCAATGGAACTTACTCCCAGGGAAGTATTCTTAGGCTTGCATTGCACTTGAAATCCACCTTTAATTACTCAAGATGTCATAACATCATTAATAAAATCAAATGTTCCCAAGGAATAGATTCAATTGATATAGCTGCAAAATTGTTTAAAAATGCTGGAACTGTTTCAGTATGAATTTTCTTCTGCAGCAATCTTTTTCAGCGCCTAATATACGGTTTGTTGCACTGTACATGTGTGCCTTCCCTGACCTCAGTATGTGACTGTCTGAAAACATAAAACAGTTTGCCAAACCAGAAGGAAGATCTATCTCTGCATATGAATCTATACTTTTATTATCTAGGAAAGGAACTGAAGTCTGTAGCTTACCCTTTTGGAGACGATATATATATACAACATGTTAAGCTAAACTCAAAGTTTTCTATGATCAGACTTGAACGTTATGCAAACCATCTCACTCAATTTGAAAAAAGCATCACACGGGTTTTCTCTCCTCAGTATGCGATCAGAACCGGAACCAATGCCATGGAAGCTAAATTACTCTGCTACTTTGGCCAGGAAGTTTCAGTTAGCTATGAGGGAGAGTGGAAGAAAGAGGAAGGCACGCGGTGGAATGGAAATGAATAGCCCTTTATTGCAACCCAATTTTCCTGGACTTTTCAAGGGAAGGAGAAAACTTCTTACTTATTCATTTTCATAATCTGGAAGCTTTAAAAGAAATTTACTCCCCTCCCCTCCCTTGCATGCCACCCCTCCCTCCCCTCTCCCTCCCTCCGCTAGGGTGAGTGGGCCAGGTCCAGATGCCGGGCTCCCTCCCCTTTCCTCCCCTCCCCTTTCCTCCCCTCCCTTGCATGCCACCCCTCCTTTGGTCCCTATGCATCCTGCACAGTAATTGGCTAAGGGTTCGTCATTGGACATTTGAACCTTTAGCCAATTATTTATAAAGATTATTACATTTAATAAATTAGTACATTATTTACTGTGAAGGAGTTTCATTCAGATCAACAGAAGTTGCATCCTGTACCTAATATGAGGTTTGCAAAAATTTTTACTTTGGAGCTAAAACAGAACCTCCTCAGACCTCTGATTGAGTTTGAAATTGTGTATCTTATATTATTTGAAGGACTTCTCATGTGCAATGTTAACATACTTGGCAATTATCCAAAGAAATGTAAGAAAATCAAATGGAAAGGAGATATATTCACCTTGATTGCAAGGCATAAAAGCACAGTTACATCTTTACTTGTTTTTTTAGAGTAGATGCACATTAGCTAGATGGAATAGATGTTGCTACAGAACATTTGGTGAAATGCATGAATTTCCAATAATGCTGGATGTAATCTGCCATTGTAAATCTCAGAGTACTTTATTATTATATGAACATGTCATTGTAATTTAGAAAATCTCATCACTTGATGAACAGTTTGGGATTTTTACTGTTCCAAAGCCTCAGGTCTCTTTCTCCGAAAAGTATATGTAACTTCCGAAGTACTCCTCTGTGATTCATGTGCTTCAGACAACTGAAACATAATGATGTTTGGGGGGAAACTGAAAAGTGTCCTTCTCAGACTTTAGGTCTGCCAAAGTTCACAGACATGTGAAGTAATAACCAATATCTCAGCATCTGAAGAATACTCACTCAAAACTGAAGATGGAATAAACAATCGCATTTCCACATGTCAAAGTGTTCATCTGAGCTACATTTCTGATGTACATTCCATTTTTGGAAACATATAATAGCAATCCTAAGATATTACATCTTTCTAAACCCATTGATGGAAAGGTATAGTTCTTTTTTGGATTGCACTGTTGGACTGTCACTCTTATGCTCACAACTTGTAATTCTATACCCCTCACTGGTGATGTCTAATTGTATGTTAGTTAGGTATGGGGTAGGTTATTTCCTGTAATCCTGTCACTCATTTATTTTTTACCTTCTGCTGTAATTACAAACCAACAGGAACATTTGAGAAACCTCAGTATAGTATGTAATATAGTGGTAATTACAATGGGATTTATCTGTACTGTGTCTTTGTTAACTACTACTCATCTACATAAGATCTGACGTGCAAAGTACCACAACATTCTTCTTTCATCAGCTCTGTTCAATATTTTAAATTAAACCACTAGGAGTATTTTTACAGAATAGCAGTGTCAGTAATATGTATCCATTATGAGGAGAGTGCCTGTGTTCAGGTCCATCAATGGTAATGATTTATTAGTTCATGTTATAGCATATGATATGTTCATGCAGTAAAACTGATGTGTACTGTGTACTGTTGTGATGTATGTAGGATTCCCTTCTGTACCTGGTTTTCACCATTTTTCCTCACACAAACTTTATTACTTTTAAGGTAGCTATGGCATAAGGGATTCTTTAACATGTTTTACTGTTGAAGTATTACTCATTTGATATTTAAGAGCTAAACTGCTTTTCTTTTTATTTGGTAAACAAAATAAACACTGAAGAAAAAAATATTCAAACTTTTTTTAATTTAATCACAATAACTATACCTGAACAAGTTTCAAACACTATCATTTCAAAAGTACAATGAATAAGTTTATACTTACTATAGATTAAGCTCCTGAAATAAAATATTCCATGACAATTATGAACTACACCAACCTTGTCTTTTTAAGAAAAATGGCCGAATCATCTTCAAGGTGTTGGTGCTGACCTTTAAGGCCTTACGCGGCCTGGGACCCTCATACCTTCAGGACCGCATTACCCCATATGTCGCTACTCAGCCTCTGAGCTCAGCAGAGGCCAATTTGTTGGTGGTTCCTGGCCCCCCAATGATGCGACTGGCCTCCACTCGGGCCAGGACCTTCTCAGCCCTGGCCCCTGCCTGGTGGAACACTCTCCCTCCAGCTGTCCGGGCCCTGCGGGACCTTGGTGAATTCCGCAGGGCCTGTAAGACGGCGTTGTTCCGCCGGGCTTTTGGAGTGTCCAGTCGCTGAGAGTGCCCCTTTTTATTCCTCCGGTTCGGAGTTCCCATGATCATCTATGGGACCCACTTTTTGTTTTGCTTCCCCCCTCTGAAAAGGTTTTAATTGGGGTATTGCGGGACATCATCTTTGTTAATTTTATCGCTGTGTTTTAATCTAATTTTAATGGGGTTGTTTATATGGGTTATTGTACACTGTGTAGACGAAATTATGTTGTACACTGCTCAGAGTCCTTCGGGGTAGAGCGGTATAAAAAACCCATAAATAAATAAATAAGTTGATAACGCTACACATTTTTGCTCTCCCAAATCAAGTTATATTCTCAATTTTTAAAAAAGTACCACCATCTCTGATAAAAGTGCATCCATTAACATTAAAAATTCTTCAAACAACAATATTTGAGAACATTCTGGCTTCTAATACTGTAGGGCTTTTATGTTGACTCTTTGATCTTTGTCTTTCCATATTTTCCTTGATCTGACCTTAGGACATTGAACTCCTAGGTAATGATTAATCTTTATATGTGGCTGTAAAATATTTATGGGCTATGAGTAAGAAATTATATTCTGACTGTACACTTCATATTGTAATTGTTAACTCTTTGGAGTGTTTTGGTTAAGTTGAACAACATTCAGAAGTGCTGTTGTTTCTAGAGGAAAAATGCAGTCCATTTTGTAAGCTATTGTGGAAAACTTTATACTAACAGCATGGTTAAAAATTGTGAACTCTAATCTAGAGAACCAGGTTTGATTTCCTCTCCTCCAAATTAGAGTCCACAACTCTTAACAACTATACCATGCTGGCAATTGGGTGCAAGATTTACATAGAGACAAGGATCAGACTGAGAAAGACTAAATGCTTTCCTTTCACACCACCACAGGTCCAGTCCACTGTAGGCCTTTCCAGGTGCTACTACTACAGAAATCTAAACAGATGGGAAATCCAGTCTGGCATCTCCAGCATCAAGTTGTAGCTTATAACTCATGAAAGGAAAGCAAAAATGCCAGCAGCCCAGTGGTATGCATATTGACTTCCTAGTCCTGCTGAGTTAATGGGGTTTATTCCCATGTAAGCATGCCTAGGTTTATAGCTTCAGTCTTAAAAAAATTGCTTTAGGAAACATTTTAGAAAATATCCAAAGTATTTGTTAGGAATCCAATCAGGCACAGCAGCCCTAATTGATAATCAATTATCAGATCAGATATGGCACTTTGATACCAATGAAATTTGTCAAAGGCTCTATATCAAACCTAAGTAGTAGAAACACTGTTGAGTGTTTCGAAAGCACTACCAGATGGAAAGTGAATCTCAGGAGCAAGGCTGAAAGCTGTAAATTGGCAACATCGTTAAGGAAACCTGGAGAATTGGGGATTACCCACCAGTGTTTCTGATGAAACTAGCTCTTTCTATCATTATGACAGTATTACGAGCCCAATATGACTGAGTTCATCCCAGGGTTGTAAGAAACGTGGACTGGTTTGACAATGAGTTTGATAAAGTAAGTGAAGTGTTGGTTTGAAAATCGAGTAATTGCAGTTAAAGACACAAATTGTACACTGTTGATAGCTTTGGTTTCACAGAGGCATAATTTATTTATTTCTTGAACAAAAAAGCTTCATTATGATTCAGCTGAGGACAATTCTGTGTTAGCGGTGCAAAGCTCTACCCAGAGAGTTTATTTACTAGGAGTTCACAATCAAATAGTGTCAGTTCAAAAAAAATTTGCCTGACTTTCATGGCCTGGTTTGTGTAGGCTATATCAGAGGAAGTCAAAGCCTTCCTGGAATAATTATTGCATCTGATAACATTATAAATTAATTGTTGGAAATTTAACTGAGTCTACCTGCCCCTTTTTTTAAAAAAAAGTTTCTCCCCGTTCCTTAGGGAACAGCATTTATTCCGGTCAATCTTAGCCCTTAGACCATTCAGGGTAGTTGCTTAGTCAGGGGTGGGATTAAAATAATTTAACAGCCGGTTCTGGTGGTGGGATTTAAGTAATTTAACAACTGTTTGTTTACAAGGACCATTTTAACAACTGGTTCGGCCGAAGTGTTGCGAACCTGCTGAATCCCACCACTGTGCTTAGTCCAATCCCATAGGCTCATTCGGCACATGCAGAATAATGCACTTTCAAACTGCTTTCAGTGCTCTTTGAAGCTGTGCGGAAAAGCAAAATCCACTTGCAAACAGTTGTGGAAATGGTTTGAAAACGCATTATTTTGCGTGTGTGGAAGGGGCCATTATCTTTCTTGGAAGAAAGGAAAATTTTAAACAGAATCTGTGTTAGATCATCCATTTTGCAGCACTTGGATGCTGTGTATGTGCTGTACTTGTTGCTCCTTGCATCTTGAAAGAGACATCTTGCTTGGACGACACTAGACCCTGGTCAGCTTGATCCTGCCTGGACAGAGGTGCTTCTTGGCAGTCTGGTCTGATTAATGTATTTTTTCAACTAGCTAGTCTTTTCTATATCCTCCTGCCCATGGGCAGGGCTACTAAGGAAGGACCAAGCTCAGTCACTGGATGAGGAGGTATTATTTTTGTTGTTGTGTTGATTTCTATGAGGTTTAATATTTGGTTTGGTTTGAGCTACAGCCCCTCCTTTTCTTTCTAAGTAGTCTGGTTCCTGTTGTTGTTTTTTAAAATATTTTTGCTTTACTGACTTCTTTGGTTGTTTCAGTTAGTGGGTTTCCTGTTTCTACCATTTTGCAGATTAATTAATGGTTTAGGGTAATGTTTCATTTGTCATTGCTTAGGTTTGGATAAGTAGGCTTCTTCCCTCTGTAATGTGATCGGCAGGGCAAAAAAGCACCTCCCTTGACAGGCAGTCTGGAAAGACTGCTGTTAGTCACAGCTACTAAGTTTGGTAAACAAATGAACAGAAAATTGTTGGCTATTTTCATTACCTTTTCATACAAAGAAGATGGGTTGGGTACCTTATTCAAGGGACTATAAAATTGGACCCCTACATCTGATTCACCTGAATCCTAGCGATTCTTTAAAAGAGAGTGTGAACTAGGTTAGCTGAAATTTTGACAGCATTTGGTAAAAATATATCTGCTCGGGGACTTCTACTACAGAAAACAATGGGCAGACAACCAATTTGATCTCAATGAAAATAGAACCTAATGAGACTTCAAGATATGAAAACAGCATTTCTAAGCATTTTTAAAATTGATGCACCTTCTCTTTCTTAAATTACAAAAGAGAACTGAAACAATAATTTTCCCATGTTCACCCCTATTATTTATGTTGCATACAAGAGAGATCGGTAGTTGTGAGACCAGTTAAAAGTTGCATCCCATAATCCTTCAGAGATCAAACATCAGCTTGTAAAATTAAGAAAACAGGAATGCAGAGAAAGTTGATTTAAAATTGTTTGCAGTTGAAAACTATTTTCTTTCTGAGCTAGTTGTGTTGATTTCAGACTTTCCTTTGTGTGTGACAGCTGAGTAAGAAAGGGCTGCCAGTTTCATCTGCAGATATTAGCTCATGATAGTACTTATCTCCACCCTGTATAAACTTTTATCTATTGATTTCTGCAATTCAAGCTGCTGCTGAAGGCTGCCCCACCCCTAGCAAATCTAAGGACGAATGGCCAAAACTGGCTATATAATGTGCTTGAACAGGAAATAGTTTCACAGTTACACATACAATAATGGATCATACTCAATACACTGAAGTATTAACTCCTTTCTGAACTTATGTTTATCAAAGTGGGATGCTCCACACATTGCATCATAACTGGAACATATTTTACAATAGAGATGCCCTAGTTCAGGGAACATTATTATATTTGGCCTTGTGTGGCTTGAGCTGTAATCCCTGCTCAGCTTGAGGCAAAAGAGACTGTAATAAAGGCAAAATTTAGACTAAGTAAATTGTTGATATCGATTGGATAGATGTATTTGACTCTTTCATTTAAACCAGTTAACCTTGTATTTATCAAAACTAGGGGCAAGCAACCCCCGGCATGGATGCCAGGAGTGCACACCAGTCCATTTTCCTTGGTATACAGATCCAGATCTCTGCCCAAGCAGCCAAAGTAGTTATAGGCTTGCAGCTAGGACTGTCAACAGGCCTAGAGAAAATGTCCTACCCCTTTAATAGAGGTTTCGGTCAAGCTTTTCATTACATGGAAGTTAATAACTACCATTCAGTTTTTATTAAGGAGACAGGACATTTCCCCCTCATGTTGCTGGTAACACTACCTGCAGCACAGGAGAAGGCAACTCATGCCCATTAACACTTTCCAGACCAGCACAGTCACAGCTAAATCCATGCTGAATCCCTGAGACTCTGGTAGGGCCATGGGGGCTTGGCTTGCTCCAAGCATAACTAGTCGAGTACAACGCTGATCTCTTAGCTTCTGCTTGCAGACCAACATCTTTACAGGTAGACATTGCTATGTTTTCAGCACTGGGGCCAAAATACTGGCCCAAACAGAGTCCTGTGACTTCAGTCCACAAGCACCTCTTTTGGAATATTCTTACAAATATCACTGAGATGTCCAAGTGTATTTGATCTCTGTATTTCTGTCGTAAGAGCCCTGTGGCAGGGGCCCTTTCCGCACGGGCCAAAAGTGGCGGCGTCGGGCCAATAAAACACCATTTTGGGGGGACCGTTCGCACAGCCGCTGCCGCCAAATCGCTGCAGCGGTGCTCAGTTCCCGCCAAAATGGTGTTTTTGAACCTCACTCGGGGAGCAAGGTTTTTTGCAAACGCCGGTTTCCATTCGGTGCCATGCGAACGGCACCGGGTGGAAGCCGGAGTTTCTCCCCCGGCCCTCCCAAACGGTGCTTACCTCCAGTCACCTTCTGTCACGTTGTGCAGGCCAGGAGACATGCCCCCCTGGCCTCATTCTCCAGGGTCGTCGCTCTGACCAGGGGGGCGTGTCTCCTGCCTCCACAACGTGACAGAAGGCGACAGGAAGTAAGCAGCATTTGGGAGCGGCGCAGCCTGTGTGAAGGCTGCACCGCCGGCGCCGCTTCCAGCAGGAGCGTTCATGCGAACGGTCCTGCAGGAGTGCACCAGTATAAACTATGCCGATGCACTCCCCCTCAACGCCCTTGCGGAAAGGGCCATAGAGTGATAAACTGCAGTATTGCAAGCAAAGCTCTGCTTATTACCTGAGTTTGATCCCGATGGATTTCAGTTTCTGATAGCCAGATCAAATTTGACTAGTGTAATCCTATGCAGAGTTACTTCAGTCTAAGCCAGCGGTTCTCATCCTGTGGATTGTGACCCCTTTGTGGGTCGAACGACCCTTTCACAGGGGTCGCCAAAGACTCTCTGCATCAGTGTTCTCCATCTGTAAAATGGATAAATGTTAAGGTTGGGGGTCACCACAACATGAGGAACTGTATTAAAGGGTCGCGGCATGAGGAAGGTTGAGAACCACTGGTCTAAGCCTATTGCTTTCAGTGGGCTTACAATGGAATAAGTCTTCATAGGATTGTACTCTCAGCCTTTCATCCTTTTGAGATTGGTAAAATGAGTAACCAGCTTGCTGAGGGTAAAGTGTAGACTACTGGGGAAGACAATGTCAAACCATCCTATAAAATAGGCCCATTATGCATGGAATGGTTACCTCAGAGGCTTATTGCTGCACAGTGGGGTTGTAGTGGGGTCTCCTCACATTTCTCAGTTTATACGCGAGGAAACACTCCACTGCCTACTCTGCAGCCTGCCGGCTGAACTGTCTCTGGTGTCTGCTTTTCCTGATTCTCATAACTCTGTCCATCAATTCACTCTAAAAGGCACATAGTTGGGAACAGAGTTGCAAGATTGCTGGCTTTCTTAAAGCCCTTTAAATTGCTGAATATCGCTATTGATGTTATTGCAGTTATATCGATATTGTAGCCCCTTTCCAAAAATAATCTCCCCCATAAATGAAAGAGTAGTTCTCTGAACCACACTCTGCTGAAGAAGGGGACTATGTCCTAGAACTGATATTTTCTTACCCCCACCCCACCCCTCCCTCCACACTTCTTACTGCTGCTGCTGCAGGAAGAGAGTCTTGCTATTTTGACATTCCTTGCTTATTTTAATATTACTGATTTGATCTATCATTATTTTGATAGATCTAATATGGTATAAATATTTCAAGTAGAAATAAAGATTTTAAAAGCCCTATCAATCATCAGGGAGGGCCGAAATAGAACAGGGATGGTGGAGTGGAGCCAAAATGCAGGGGCATTCCTTTCCTCTTGCAAAGCAGGGGGAAAGATTGCTCTTTGCCCAGTCCTTTCCTCTTGTGAAGCAGGGGGAAAGATTGCTCTTTGCCCAGTCTCACAAACTGTAAAGAATATGGGATCTCCCTTGCAGTGAGTGTGAGGAGGGAGGAAGGAATCTGTAACAGCAGCGGCATACCTTCAGAAAATGGCCCCTGGGGCAAGTAGTGAAATTGTGACCACCAAAATTGCGCCCTTCCCCCAAATTGTGCCCTCCTTCCAAAACTGTGCCCTAGGGAGGGGCTGAGAGAAAGGGTGCCCTCAACCACTTGGCTACTTCTCCAGTGGGTGGGCAGCAAGCAGCGGACGAGATAGGTGAGCTGCAGGTGGGTGGTGAGCAGCAGGTGGCAGAAGTTCTGCCCCCAAAAGAATCTCCTTTCGGCACAGGGCAGAGCACCAGTGTATAATCAGCCACTGTCTGCCTAGTAACCTTTGTGATGTAACATCAACCTATGGGTCTGTAATGACTCAGTGTTTGCACATTACTGCTCTAGCTCACATCTCAGGAAACTTGCAACTGAAGGAACTAGATTAAACTACAGTGGAGCCTCGGTTTTCGTTGGTAATCAGTCCTAAAAGAATCGATGAAAACTGAAACCGATGAAAACCGAGGCAAACTTTTCCATAGGAATCAATGTAAATCCAATCAATCCATTCTAGGCACTCCAAAAAACATACCAAAAACACATTTTGGGTGAATAAACATAGTGTTTAATGCTGAAAACAGTAACAAACAATAACAGTAGGACCAGCTTCAGAGCCAGTGGACCAATGTCGCACCAGAAAGCTGTCCAAAGAGGTCTGTTTCTGACGCCTCCTTAAGATTTGTCTGAAATGGGGCAAGACATTATCATTAAACAAGTTGCAGACACCGCCTGCAACAGCTTTGTCTGGGTGATTTTTCTCCACAAATCCCAGCACCTTACTGCAAATCGATGAAAACTGAGGCAAATCAATGAAAACCAAGACAAATTTTTCACTGAAAAAATCGATGAAGACCGAAACCAATGAAAACTGAGGTTCCACTGTACTCTACATATTAGTGGGTAGATGAGGTAAGGATTATTGCAAGGTACTTTATCTGCTTTAAGTGCTGTGTAATGATAGTTTGCAACATTAATATTTATTTATTTATTTATTTTATTTATACGTTCAGCTTTTATACCGCCCTGTCCCCGAGGATGCATTTAAAGATGCATTCAAGTGAAACTAACCCATTCAAAGGGACAAAGTTCTGCCCATTTCAAAATAAAGCTGTAAATATAATCCAGTATTCATATGAGTAGAGATTAGTATATTCATGTGTACACATGTATATGAATCAGACCAAATCTGTTTGGTCTACCTTCTTGCCCTATATTTGCTTGAAACCTATGACTACACAACTATGTTTGGCAACCTGATATATTAAATATGCAGAAAATAGTATTGCAGTCTACTGAACGATAGAATGGAAGGCCAATTACAACAAACTATTATTTGTTTGGGTGCTGTGTGGTTTCCGGGCTGTTATTATTTGTTTCACTGCAATTTTTCTTTGGAAAGCTTTACCCTACAATATTTTTGTATAAATGGGCTGTTATCTTAGATGATAGATAAGTGAGTTAAGAAGTTAAACATTTGCAAAGACAATTCTAAATAGGCGGCTGTGTTGGTTTGTAATAGCAAAATGAAACAAGAATCTTGTGGCACTGTGAAGACTAGCTAATTTTATTCCAGCATAAACTTCCATTAGAGCTCACTTCTTCTGATGTATCAGCTCCAGCTCATGAATGTTTATTCTGGAACAAATTGATTAGTTTTTAAGGTGGCAATGGGCTTTTGTTTTGTAAGTAAACAAAAATAATATTTACATGAATTTTTACCTTTGTTTTAAAAAGTGTCAACTTTTCTGTCCAATTGCATCAAATAGCCGCAAGACAGATGTCTTCAATCTCAAGTATTTTCCAGTTCAAAAGCAGTGAATGTAGAAGTAGATTACTTTCCTTCTGATACTTTTGATTTTTGTTGTGCTGGGTTGCTCCCAAGTTTTTTTTCCTTTTGGGATCCTTACCTATATTTCCCCCAACAACCCTTATTTTTCCACTAGTTACATTGACCATAGCCATAGTCATACAGGGAATTTTGTTTTGTTCTTGCCTGGGCTTATAGAAACCTCAGCCAACTTGGTTTTATATTACATCCAGTACAATCCCATGCATTTTAATCAGAAATAAACAGTGGAATTTTTCTACAAGACTAGAGGCACACCATTGATGTTGGCCCCATCCATGTTTACCATGAATGTTTACTCTTTGCATGTGTAAACAGTAATCTGACAATGGGGGAAAAATGGTCCCAGAAACCCATTTCCTTGAGAAATCTTGGTAGCCCTTTCTGCAATGAACTGTAGGTATTTTCCAGAACATCTGGCCTCCATCATCTTTTGTTGTAGAGATTTCATGCTCATCAACATATACAAGGTTGAATACTAATTCACTGAAACAAATCATTCCTAATGGAAGGGAATTAGCTGGAGAAGAACTGGAAAAGATTGGGCTAGTTAGTTGGCTAATAGCAGTGAACTAACATCTTTGCCAAGGTGGTCTTCCAATGTATTTGTTGGTTTTTCCAGAGGTATGGGGGTATTCCTAGAGGTCATGGCCTTGAACTGGGTAGAAGACTGGTGAGCAGAGAGATAGAATATCAGCTTGGGACTCAGACAGGGACAGACTGGGAGGCCAAAATGGCCCTAGAAGAGCACATGGAATGAAAGGGCCATTGGCTAGTATCTTCCTGACTCAGATGAGGCATGGACCATTGCCAGCTCTTGCCCACCTCCTGCAGGGCAGGGGCTGACACCTCATGGTTGTAGCAGTGTGTGTCTGGGGTGGGGACTGCTTGTGATGGTGGTGGCTTCTGACTCCCTCATGCAGGGTGGGACCCATGGCTTTTCATAGCAATGGATCACATCTACTTGCTTGTAGTGGCTCTCACATGCCTCACATAGTGTTACCTTGCTTAAATATCTCGCATAGCGTTCGGGTGGCCCAAGCCAAGGGGCATTCCCCAGGCCATCAACCAACCAACCCAGACTTTTCCTGGTAACTTCAATGACCTAAATGCACCTCTGCACTAAGAATGATGCCTCCATTTTGGGTCCTATTCAGGAGGGGAAAGAAGGATAGAAATGAATGAATAAATAATTTAATTTGTATGTAATAATTTTTAAAAGCCAATATTTGAAAAGTGTATTTGTTTTACATTAGCAATTTTTCTGTTGTAGAATATAGAATTCGATTTGTTGAGAGAGAGGCAGACAGAGGAAAAGCAACACAAAGAGACAGAAAATAATGAAAAAAATCCCCAAGAACTGATAAGTAAAACATCTTCCATATGTATTGCATTTTCCCAAGGGGGAATGAATCAAGACTCAGATTCTAATGTCTAGAGTATATATTTGTTGTTTTCATACCCCTCTTCTCAACCAACAGAAGGCAAAATGATTAACACTTCACTTATATCTTTCTAGGCCTTGGACAAATTTATGATGTTACTTAACTATAATTTACAGTATCCCATCCAAACAATGCTGTCACCATCTGCAGACAGAATGAGCACAAACAATTCAGAAGGGAATAATAGAGTGAGGATTATTGTAATTTTAGATGAATAGCATATATCCAAGCAGGTAAAGCAATTAAGTGCAGAAACATATCTTCCCTTTGTGAAACAACAATAATATCCAATATATTGTGACCATTAATGTTCATGTTAGAGACTAAATAGGTTTTCCTGAATAGGAAAACAATGCCCTCCTATGATTGTTTTTGCGCTTAATGTTCCACTTGGGCATTAGACTAGAAAATACTGCAATCTGAAAATGCACGCATAAAAGGAAAATCCTCTCCAGAGGATTAAATGATTGTTTCAGATCAGTGGTTTCCAAATTTTTCAGGCTGCCCCTCCGCTCCCAGGCCACATTCCTAGTTGTCACTCCCACCCCCATATATGAGTACACACCTCTTTCTCGGTAGTAGGTCTACTGCAAATATAGAACAACTTCTAACACATATGTATTTCACAAATTAAACATGACCTAGTAAATGTAAACCAATTCATTGAGCTGTTTTAGCAATATTAAAGGTTATGTTTGCATCTCACCTGTCATGCCTTCACAGTTTTAATGGGATGGATGTGCTGGTGGGATTCAGCAGGTTTGCACCACTTCGGCAGAACCGGTTGTTAAAATGGTGCTTGTAAACAACCAGTTGTTAAATGATTTGAATCCCACCACTGGAACCAGATGTTAAATGATTTGAATCCCACCACTGGATGGATGTGCTTGGCGCATGGATACCAGCTTCTCAACATTAGATTGCAAGGCACTAAGAAGTCTTAGATCCCCACATTTAGCCATTTTCAGCCTGTTTCTCTGCTTGGAAAGAAGCTGGGTGACTGCACCAAAGCCCGCCCTGCTCTACTAAATATGAAGTTGGGAAGGCAATAAAGTACATCTTGATTTTGCCCCACAGTTCAGGGTGGCTCCCTCACTACACAGAGAGGAGAGTGCTGCTGCTTTTCCTTTAAAACTCACCAGTCACCAGGATGGAAGGACCAGACCTTTCCCCCACCAGTTTGCCCTGTGATATTTCCCTACCACATGCAAACTGCTTGATGTTCCCACCACCCCTCGGGGGGGGGGGCAGTACCACCCACTTTGGGAATCCCTATTTCAGGTGGTTCTACTGATCTGCAAATTAGATAAAGAAATGAGGAGGAAGTAAGACAATCTTGGTTGGTTCCGTTCGTAAATGCAAGGTAAAAATTACATGAAGGAATAATTGCTAAACTATTACAAGAGTTGTGTAGATTTCAAAGATCTTGGAAACGTACCGAATGACAAGTATAAATGTTTTCTTGGTTACAATGATTACATGATCAGAAATTATTATGCAAAGCTTCATTGGGAAGAGGCCAAATAAGCTAATAGTTTGTGTGAAATCATAAACCAGCCATGAGAAAGCCCCAAAGATGAAAAAAAAACCTGTAAACCCTGGAATGCACCAAATAATTGTTATACCATGTCACTGAAGAAATACCATCTTCCTGATCTCCTGATTATATTCTGAAGCCTTCAGTCCTTCTTCAGAAAGTGAAATAGTGTTTTATGTGTCAGTATTTATTTTGAAGATGGAACATCAAATCAGTCTTGCACTTGAAACTGGCACCTGTCACCAAGAAGCATAATAATTCAACCCAAAGCAAAGATTATTTAAGAAAAGCAGTAAGGTGCTACAAGCAGATCAGTGGTAAACAAATCACTATGTGCAAGGACAGACTTGTGAAAAAATTAAAGTTTTGTACGGAAACTCCTTGTATTAATTCCCACAATTTCTTTTAATTTTCTTGCCATTTTTTTTCTTTGGATTCAGGACAAATAATGGAACAACTTTTTCTAGTTTTAGATCAACAGTTGCTTTGTATGATAGGTTAGGCTACACTGACTTCCTGCCAGGGTGTCAGGGCTCAGTCGAAAGGTATAAGGAGTCAGAGACAAGGTCAAAAGCAAGCTTAGTCAGGGTTTCTAAATATTTAAGGTCCATGGATGCACCCAGCAACTGGGGAGGGGAAAGCTTAAACTAGCTTTACAATCAGAGACAAGTTATCCTGAATGAAGCAGTAGGGAAACTAGGGATTTATAGTACTAGAGATATAACTCCTGAAATTGCAGTCTCCAAATTGCCACAAAATGGTAGCAACTATTAAAACAAGTGAATGATTCAGATGTTATTTTCAGCTGTCCAAACAGGAAAGATATACAAAGACAAATATCGACTTTATCAGCGAGGGAATTAGAAACTGGATTTTATGATAAGCACTGGGTCTCTCAAGTGTCCACATATCTCTCAAGTGTCCACATGTCACAGTCACCATACCTCATAGCCAAGAGGAGTTCCACACCTCTTGTCAAGAAAGTAAATAAATCAGCTAATTTATTACCATCTGTAAGTATTGAATACTTCTAAGTCTGAAAGTCTGAAGATCCAACTGGCCCTGTTTTCATGGTCTATGGGAATTCTCCTTAATTGGTATGAAACTATCTCCACAAGTATAAATAAGTTAGCTTCACCCATGGCTCACTGCAACAAACTTTCACTTTTGCAAAAGGGTCCTTGAAATGCTCATAAATCACCCCACCGCTCCTTTATCACCTTGATGCATGACCAGAAAATAAAAAAGTTTAATAATCTGTCAAAGTCAAAGAAAGTTCCACATACCATTCTCTGAAAAATAAATAATTCAGCTTATTAGTCAAGATCCCCTTGTCATCACCGCCATCAATTCGATAGAGAGGATTCACGTATCTTCCTTCTCCTTTATTGCCCCAGCTTGTCAAATTGTAATACATTTAAATCCACAAATCTTGTATTTTCCAAGGCAAAAGTTTCTGTAATCCACTGAAAGGCATAAAACCTTGTAACTGTACAGGTAAAGTCCAGGCAAAATGAAAATTACTCCAAACCAGGAGACAAAAAAAATCCCGAACAGAAGATTTCAGCAAAAGGGTCCCTCAAGTGTCCGCATATCACACCAAGAACTCTCCAGTCACCATACCTCACAGCCAAGAGGAGTTCCACACCTCTTGTCAAAACAGTAAATAAATCAGCTAACTTATTGCCATCTGTGAGTGTTGAATACTTTTAAGTCTGAGAGTCTTAAGATCCAATTAGTGTAATTCAAACAACCACAACAAAAGAATAAGAAGGCTTCTCTAATTTCTTTATTAATAAAAATGTCTTTAAAAACAACAAAGCCCTTGCTGCAGATCCAAAAGAAAAACTTAAATAATAGAAATGGAAGTAAGAAATTAAAGAAAAGGGGTGGTGATGGTGAAGAGGCTGTCTCTTCTGCCAAAACGGCACACTTACACTCACTGATCCTGAATGTTGCCAAAACTAGTAGGTCAAATTAAACCCAAACTAGCCCACCTGTCTAATTAAAGGTCCTAAAAAAACTGATGAGACCAGAGATAGACCCAGTCCACTCTTTATCCAGCTGTTTGCCCCTTTCAGTGAGTGCAGTCTGGAACTAACAAGAGCTCAAACCTAATGAGATGCCATGTCTTCTGGAAGTCTGCTCTTGAAAAATTCATGCCAGACTCCTCAACTTTTTGAAGAGATGACTACACAAAGAACTTTATTTTTAGTAGGTTTCTTCTCATATTGTGATAACCCTTAATCATAAGGCCTTCATGAAAGACAACCATTTCCAGAATACTAAATTCAAGACATAGGTTGATGTGCCATGTTAAACAAGTAATAGAAAATGCAACAGCAAAAGAACAGTTCTAAAATCTAGGTTTTATTGTATTGGAAGGGAATACATTCTGAATAATAAGGTCAGGATAAAAAGAAAGGGGGAGGAGAGGAAGAGTAGGGACTCACCATCTCTGATTTTCCAGCAACCAAGTATCCTATGAAGTTACTTCTTCCATTGTTCACAGTCTTGACTACAGCTTTTGATGGGGAAACAAGATGATCAGTAATCAGAATTAGGAGATGAAAGGCTGGCATTCTTCTAATAAGGATGTTTCTCCTAACAGTGCTAAAGTCATAGGTTATCAGAATTTCTGTATGTCATTCAGAACAGCTAAAGATTTTGCTCCTTTTAAAAAAGCTGAAAAGGGCAGAATCAATATTTATAGTTTTTATGAAAGTGATTAAATTCAATAAGCCTTAGGTAGCACTTCTTATTGATTTTTTACAGGTCCTCAAATCAAGATTATTGAGAAAACAGGTGAGAGTTGATGAGGTAAATTAGTACTCTGTAAAGGGAGTGCTATTGTTAAAAATGGTCAATGAAATGGCTTCTATATTTCCAAAGATGAATGGCAGGCTATTAATTTAATTTGTTGCCTCATTGCTTTGTATGTAATTGTGCGACTGGACATTGATTTTGAGGCTGCTGTTGCCAATGCAATGGATAGCATTCTGCTCTGGAAGGTAATAGACATCTAACGTTTTGTGGCAGTTCTTCTCATAGCATATTTTCTCAGGAATACTAGGCTGGTGTGAGGGACAGAGAACTGGACTTGGACCCAAGTTTAGTTCTTATAATGAACTCATGGGTTGAGTGTTCTTAGGTGTCACATAGCTTCAGTCCTTTATTTGTAAAATGGGAACAATAACAACCCTTCTTTTATTATTTAAAATTAATTTATATGCTGCCTCACCGTACGCTTAGGGCAACCAATTTCATTAAAAACACAAGATGCTAAACATCTTATTTTTTAAAAAAGAATGCATGATGTAAGAAACCCAAATTTCCCACAAAATTTGTTTGGTAAGGTGACCTTGGAACTGAAAGAGCAAATTACTTCTGAAAAAGGACTGGTCACACTGCTTACGGAAAAACAGTAAGGAAGCTATCCTGAGAACCTCGGCAGGAGACCTAGCACCTGGATCAGGATGATTCATTTGGAACTTTGGCTGGAATGACTGGTAAATAGGGACTGTTGACAATGAGCATGTGCAAGCAAATGATAGCCATTTGAGCAGACCAAAGGGCTGTAGAGGAGACTATACAGACAAAATTGTGATGAATCTTAGAGGTCCAGTTGCCTTCCATATGCAACTGTAAATAGTTTTACTCTGCTTTGCCAAAAAATATTTTAACCCCTTCCAAGAAAGTTAATTAACCTTATTTTTACATTGTGCCAGTTTCTTGATTTATGTCTAGTCATATAGTGGACAAAGTATTTTTCTAAAATATAACAAGATATTATAGGTGGTAATGCTCTAACTTCACTTAATGTGTAATAACCTGTAGAATAAGTAAACACACTTTTAAAGCATCCTCACATATACCAGAATATCTGCCTTTAGAAGCTAGGTACTTGTTTTAGAGTCCCATATGGGGCAGGGGGAATCCACCCATGGGAGCAGCAGTCAGTCACTCTGACAAATTTGCCCCTCCCGGGACACTTGCCCCTGCAGAAGGGTGGAACCACTGGCATGTGGTCACCACAGCCCTCCCTGGTGCTGAGATGTGGTGCCCCTGTGGTGCCCCAGCTCTCATAGCAGGGGTAGGCTGGGGGCATGGCCAGGGAAGGAACCGACATTAGTTGGCTCCCTTCCAGTCATTAAGCACGTTATGTCGACAGCTGGGCCTTCAGACTTATGCAATCCTTTTGAGTGGCATAAATCTGTTAAACCCAATGAGGGCTTCCTTTGGGAGCAGCAGGGCTGCAGGGCTGCAGGGCTACAATCAGCCTCCTGAAGTCTTGGATGGGGCAGACTGTCAGTCAGAAAAGGGGACGGTGGCAACATCAAATAGATTTCATATCATGCTACTCTATCTACACATAATTCCAAATTACTGCCCTTCACACATGGTTACTTGGAGAAGCAAGTAAACTATAAATGATAGTATGCAACTTCTAAAAGCCTCCAAGTGAAATTGGGAAAACTGGCATTCCTGTTGTTAAACAGGAACATAGCTATAAAAAGCATTTTCAAGACCTGGTGGGATGGAAACAAAGTGAAGGAACAGCAATCCTTTGTTTTGTTTATAAATGGCCTGAGATTGAGGATGATATGTGAGGCGTCCAAATTTGCAGATGACATCAATTGTGCAATTCTAAGCAAAGTTATGTTCTTTTAAGTCCAGTAACTGAAATGTATTTGAAGGGAGCAGCAGGGACTGTGTAGGGGAGGGGTCACAGCATATGCTGTGAGCCAACTTTCAAAAGGTGAAATGTGGTGGGGTGATCCGCACTAATAGCACTTGACTTCCAGCACACACCTGGAAGACATCTGCTTTAGGGCCTGAAGAATTGAACCTCCTTGTCCATTCTGCTTGGAATTTAGACTGTCTTCAGGTCAAAGTGAGAACTCAGTTCTGGGCAATTTGGTGCCATTATCTTTAAAAATGATTGAACAAGACCTTCACATTAGTTCCTCTATTAAAAATAATGCTCAGGAGATTCAAGATTTAGGGGGAAAATCCTCATGCAGATTGGAATCCTAAATATGTATTGCTTGGCTCCCAAACCAGAAATTCATGGTAAAGGTGTCTCCTTCAAATCCTGGATCCAAGATTAAAATCATAATTTTTTGAGATCACACTTATACAATTTATACTCCTATACTGTATTTCCATTGCCTTACTTTGGCCTAGAGGTCGAAAACATGCTTAGCATGTAAAAAATTGTGAATTCTTTTGGGTGCTGTGTGGTTTCCGGGCTGTATGGCCGTGTTCTAGCAGCATTCTCTCCTGACGTTTCGCCTGCATCTGTGGCTGGCATCTTCAGAGGATCTTCAGCCACCAGATCCTCTGAAGATGCCAGCCACAGATGCAGGCAAAACGTCAGGAGAGAATGCTGCTAGAACACGGCCATACAGCCCGGAAACCACACAGCACCCAAGTGATTCCGGCCGTGAAAACCTTCGACAATTGTGAATTCTGTTTTTGACAACCCTTATCAGAAATTATTTTAGGTAACAGGTTTTTGAGAAATACCTTTTCCTGCTTGAGCCCCTGGAGAACTACTACAGGTGAGGGCAAAACCCAAAAAGTTAATTGCATGCATGTGTGATGATAGTTTGGATTACGACCATTAGGGATGGGTAGAGAGGTTATTAGCTATCACTAGCAGTTCTGAAAGAAAAAAAGAATCCTTTTAACAACCTGACTTTTGCTCTTTTAAAAAATAACAGAACTGCTGGAAGCAGGGGCGTAACGAGGCAGCCCTGGGCAAATTGTAGCCCTGGGCAAAACCTGAGTTGGATGCCCCACCGCCCCATGGGCGGCCACTCCACCATGACCAATTTTTTTTGCACCAGGACATTGGTGCCTGCAGGAGGTGCCTTTTTAGACACATCAGCACCATAATTTCAGCATATCATCAGGAGACTGTCCTTATGCTACTCCCCAAGTTTGGTGAGGTTTGGTTCAAGGAGTCCAAAGTTATGGACTCCCAAAGGGGGTGCCCCATCCCCCATTGTTTCAAATGGGAGCTAATAGGAGATGGGGGCTACAGTTTTGAGGGTCCATAACTTTGGCCCCCCTGAACCAAACTGCACCAAACCTGGGGGGTATCCTCAGGGCAGTCTCCTGATGAGACCCTGAAAGTTTTGAGACTGTGCCTTCAGAAATGTGCCCCCCCAGCCTGCAACACCCATGGACAGCAATACAGAAAACTCAATGCAGAACAAAGATTCTTGGGCAAATTTCTGGGATGTTCCTGCAGGGGGTGCATTTTTGGATGTATCGGCACCAAAATTTCAGGGTATCATCTGGAAACTGTCCTTATGGTACCCCCAAATTTTGGTGCAGTTTGGTTTAGGGGTCCAAAGTTATGGACCCTCAAAGGGGGTGCCCCATCCCCCATTCTTTGCTAAGGAGATGGGGGCTACCCTTTGAGGGTCCATAACTTTGGACCCCCTGAACCAAACTGCACAAAACTTGGGGGGTGCCATCATCTCCAGATGATACTCTGAAATTTTGGTGCCGATATATATATATTAAAAGGGTATGCACCTTAAGTGAGTTGAATCATCACAAAAAATTGCTGGCGTCTGACCTCATACTTGTCTGAAACAAGGTTCTACTTTAGGTTTTGCACCATATCTGCTTTGGATTCCTATCCTAATGGCCTCCCCAGACCACATTATAATACCAGAACATTTCATTTCAAGAATAATCTTAAGGACAGCATGTTAAGTAAAAGTCACTTCTAACTCTGATAGTGAACCTTGATCTGCAAAGATGTTCACAAGCTTCTTACAAGGTAAGGGACTACATTTACATATGTGCCTGCAATCTCTTACAATTCACCCACAAGAGTAATCAAGCATCTATAGACAATGTGCTGTAAGTAGATCTGATGCTAGGAAGGTTGTTATGTCCACAGTGATTGAAACCCCACAGAGAAATGATCAGTGGCACACATCTGAGTAAGCTGCCCTAGAGCGTCTCAGAGTGATAAGATGTTGCCTAATGCTACCAATGAGAGATCTCACGGAAAACTGGCATCTACTTAGAAGAAGAGTTTGGATTTATGTCTCATCTTCCTTTCTCCCTCTCCCCTTCTGTTAACATACTCATTCCCTTGCTTTTACCATTCCTTTTATCTGGCAACCTGCTCCCATCTCTCCCCGCTCC
Organism: Sphaerodactylus townsendi; assembly: GCF_021028975.2. Taxonomy (NCBI): domain Eukaryota; kingdom Metazoa; phylum Chordata; class Lepidosauria; order Squamata; family Sphaerodactylidae; genus Sphaerodactylus; species Sphaerodactylus townsendi. The sequence continues at coordinate 51,697,429 of NC_059426.1, forward strand.
ATTTTTCTCCATCAATGTATCCTATGCCCCTATCTCTCCCCACCTACCCCCCACCCTTGGCATTTTACCCAGCCTTCACCTTTGCTGCTCTCCTCACCTACCTTCCAGCAGATGATTGGGCACGCTTGCTGGCTTGGCAAGGGGGCAGCGAGGACTACCCCTCCCATGGTGGGATTCAGCAGGTTCGCACCAGTTCGGCAGAACCGGTTGTTAAAATGGTACTTGTAAACAACCAGTTGTAATCCCACCACCAGAACTGGTTGTTAAATTATTTGAATCCTACAGCTGCCCCCCTTCACATACACATCCCACCTGATGCCTCCCACAAACCCTTACAGATTTCCACTTGGGCCATTCCTGTTTACAGCATGGTGTAGTGGTTGGATTAGGTTTGGATAAATCCAGGTTTGAATCTGTCCTCTGCCAGGGAAGCTTCGGTGTCCCTGGGTCAGTCATATGCTCTCAGCGTAACTTATCTTACAAAGTTGTTAGGAGAGGAGAACAATGAAAACTGCTTTGGGTCTCCCACAGAGAGGAAGGTAGGGATATAAATGGAGTGTTTTATGTTGAAGGACTTTTTATTGACTGAGATGTTGATTTTATTGCCATTTGTGTAGAACATGAATGTAAATATTGATGTTGGCTCTATGGCTTTATGTTTTTTGTTCTTGTTGTGTGTAAGTGTAGTTCTGTAAACCATCTCTATGATGGAAAAAGCATACTATAAATATGTTCTGGCTCTAGGTAATGAACTACATCTGCTATTACTATTATTAGTAGAATCTTTCCAGAGTCTTATCGGCTAATAAAATTCAAGTGAGGAAGTGCTGGATCCATTGTTCATTATCATTAATAACTCCCTATGTGAAAGCACCTTGCTATTTGGACTGTTCTGTGAAATATATTAGGACTAGGATTAATAAATTCTGCTTAAAATGGCACTTTTTTTAGCCCATGATCTCAAAGTGCTTTGCCAGTATTAAACTAGAACAGAAAAGCATTAAGTATGAAGTGAAAAATGAACCCTTCTCTTATTTTTGTTAAACAAAATGAATGAGGTAATTCACTGCCAATTTACACTGGTGTAGTCCACATGAACTTTAATGGGGCTACTACATCTGTATCAATAAAGAACAAATGCTCCTTTTAAATTATTAAGGTTTTTTTCCTGCATCAAGGGCAGGCATGAACAAGAAGGATTTCATTTCTCTCTGCCATTTGATCTGGAATCAACCTCAAGAGTAATCCGACCTATGGCATGCTAGTTGCCTTGAGAAATGTGCTAATGTATGCCATACAAAGCTATTTGAAATCAGGATCTTCACCCATGAGGATAATGACAGGGCTTGCTAGCAATATTTGGAAACTTGGTATTTCCATAAAGGAGCATGGAAATTTGTATCCTTGATCCCATTGAAATAAACAAAATAACGAAGCTACTTCTCCAGATAATTATCACAAGGCTAGGCTCTGGTGAAACAGTCACCTGAACCAGCAGTAATTAATGAGATTGAAAGGAAAACACAGACTTTTACCCTGAGACTATTGAAATCTGTAAGCAGTATGAATTGTGTGTGCATGTATGTGTCTTTTTTTTAAAGTTACAGGCATTCCTTTTTAAAACTTTTTAAACTCCCTAATGTATTTTTTAAAATTTTAATAAATATTTTTAATAAATGATTTCAGGTTTTTCTGCAGATAGGGGACATTTTTCATGTTTATAGAAACAGCTATCTTGTCCATGGCTCCACTCTCTGCATTTAAGTATCTTCAGATTTGGCCAAATTGAGAAATAGAAATGGGGACCCACAAGAAAATTGCTGGAATGGCCAACCTGTTCACTCCACCATTGCTTCCTCCCCTCTCTCACACCTCTTCACTCACTCTGTCTCTCTTTCTACATCCCCATTTGTACTCTTACATTTTCTCTCTCTGTCTTTCTCTCTTCCCCCGCTCCTGCTGTCATCTTTTCTCTCTCACTCCCTTTCCCTGTAGATACTGTCATTCCTTTCCCCTCACCTCCATGCACACCATTACTCATTCTCTCTGTCACACTCTTCCCATGCATACTGCCACTCCTATCTATTGTTTTATTTTTCCATTCCCCAAATCCTACTGTAATTCCTGTCTTTCTCCCTCCCATATCCTATGGTGACCAGACGTCCCGCGGCTGCAGGAGCGCACTGCCTTCTGGGGCGCTCCCGTTTCCCGCCCTGTCACAGGGTGGGAAACGAGAGTCCCCCAAAAGATAGTGCGCTCCTGCGGCTGCGCGTGCATGTGCGCACGCGGCCGGCCGGCCAGTTGCCCGGCCGCCCAGGTCCCGGTTTACAACAGTGACAATCTGGTCACCTTACCATATCCCATCACTTTCTCTCTCTCCCTTTCCTATCCCATCTGTCTCTTTTTCTTTTTCTCTCGCCCAACCTATCATTTCCCTGTGCTATGTTACACCAAACAGTTGCAGGAGAAAGGATTTGGCAAAGGGGATATAATAGCAAAGATGGCAGGGCTTGTAGCAGCAATTCTTCCTCCCCCTCTTGCAGTAGCCCCCCACCAACCGCAATGCTACCTAACTGCCTCAGAGGCTGAGAGGAAAGGCAGTGATGGTGGGGCTCACTCTCCCATCCACAGCACAACCATCTCAAAGGATGGGAAAGAGATTAGAGGTCAATAGTGGTGCTTCTGTGCGGAGAGGTTTGTTCTGGGGATTAGTTCCCCTGTCCATTTTAGGTCAATTTTAATTTTTTCTGCAAACCTGGGGGCCCCAAGATTGCAAGAAATCTTCCTTATCTCCACCTGGTCTCAAGTATCTGGAGATGAGGCCTGGTTGAGGATTAGGCAAGTTAATAATGGAAGAACGAATCAAGTATTGAAAAGGGTCTCCCCATAGCCGAATATGTCAGTGTTTATTCTGGTATCACATATTGGCTCAAATGCTACTCCTAAGTAGGTCTACTTGGAAGTAAGTCCCTGTGACAGACATAAGAAAAGTAGTGTACAAAAGCTCCATTCCATAAAATGCTATTTCAAAACTAGGACCATGCAGAGGCAGGAAAAAAAATCTGACTATGAAGTGCTAATTCTTCACAGAAACTATGTGTATGAGCGACATGCTGGGAGTGGGTGGAGTTTAGAACTCAGTCAAAGCTGCTGATGCAATTATTGGGGAGAATGGTTGGAATCAGAGGGTTCGGATGTTATGTAAAGACTTGTGGTGTTGGCAGGGAAAGAGTTTTTTGTGGAAAGGACCCTACTTTAGCCAAAGAGGGGAATAAAAGAATTCCTACCCCATGTTCTAAAAGCAGAGCTAGTTTGTCTCCTGAACTGTGAGTGTAGAACAGAGGGCACTGGCTACATGAGAGAGATGGTGTCAGAGAGGGACCAATCTCTAGTCAGGAGGGGAATTTAAACTGTGTGTGGGAGACAAATTCCCATCCTTGGTTCTGAGGTGGATTTACTTCAAATGCTCTGAAGTGATCCTACAGTTCAGGGAAGTCTGAAGGGAAAAGGGAATTGGGTGAATACTCCATTCCTTCTAGATTTTGGGCATCAGAGTTTACACATGAACCTCAGGATGCAAGTCTGAGTCAAAGATGAATAACAACAAGAAAGTCGATCTTATTTCAAATAATTTAGGAATCTGTAACAAACTGAGTTCTGAACTATTAAGAACATTGAATATCTGTATATAAGACTACCTCTTTCCTTCTCTCCAAATTTGTGCCCACTTTTATCCTGTTCCCCTGAGGAGTTTATTAAAATTCTAATGTTTTATGGTTGAACTTTGAACAGTATCTAGTGTAATAATCTCTGAGCTAAAACACAGAAGAGAGATAAAACACAGTTCCTTAAACTGGTTCAGTTATACATTTACTTTAGTGAAATACAGGGTAAGGCACTTGAATTAAAAAAAAACCCAGAAGGTCATATATAATAAAGCTGATCAGAGACATGATCAGAAGAAGTGAATTACAAAAGAATTAGGGAACATTCCTGCCTATAGATTATCTCCCCGATAACGTGGGAGATGCCCCAGTTGTGACACTCCCATTTTATTTAATGGCTAGTTATAAAAGACAGAAATCAGGTACCTTTGGGTCTGAATCTCACCTCTGGCATGATCTCACAAGGTGATTATAGGCAAATCATTTCTACCTCTCTGGATAACAATGGCCCTTTCTACACAAGTCACATTTCCAGGACATTTTCAATCCTGCCCCTTTTATCATGATATTTGTCTGCACTCACCCCCTCCAAACATTTCATGACTGCCATGAGGGGTTCAAAAAAAATATTTTTTTGCTTTTTTGTTGAAATGATGCTTTATTGATTCACTGCTTCACTGCTCTGTAGCTCTGTTTAATCAAGACTTTGTGGATTAACCCAAATCAAAACAAAACAAAAAAGGCACATGAAATGAGAGGGGAGGAGGAAAGGAATGAGATCAGGGATGTGGAAAAATGGCAGTGAGGGGAAAACTGGGCAATGGCACAGAGGTGTGAAAAACAGCAGTGGGAAAGATAAAACGTAAACATGACTGCACTGAGAGGAAAGCTGGCTTAGAAACATTTCAGACAAAAGAATTGTTTTAAAATGGAGAAAAAAGCTGCTTGGAAATATTTTCAGAACCAAAGAGGGAAAAATCAATGCAGAACTCCACAGAGGAACCATTTTATTTCCTGCCTGAAAATGCTCTAAATGGTGTATGAAAGCGTTTTAAAGGGTGTATGTAGAAAGAGCCTACACCAGTCTTCCTTGCATGGTAAGGATCACAATATTATTGTGTGCAGAATTTTGCACAGTGAAAATCAATATATTATGTGATTATTGTGGCATGTGATCATTAAAAACTATACGAAATCCATGAATACTATTGATATTGCTAAACCGTACACAGGTGAGTTACCCTGTGCAGTGGTGTAGCTACCATGGGGCGGGGTGGGGACACATTTCCCATTTGGGTCCCTGTTTGGTCATGTGGGGCGTGGAAAGTTGCCCCCTACACCTCTCCCCCATCCTTTCTTGGCCAGCCCTGGCCCCACCAGGCTGCTCCTTCAGCCAATGAAAACAAGGCATAAGTGCCCGGCAGAGGCCGCAGCTAGGCACCCCTTGGCCTCGTCCCACCAGCCCCACCAGGCTGCCTGGGACCGCCGTTGGCTCAGGTAAGTGAGACGTGGGGGGTTGGGGTTGCGGAGGAGGGGTGCCATTTCCCCCTGGGCGCCATTTTCCCCAGGCACCATTTCCCCCCGCTACACCTCTGACCCTGTGAATTGCCTTATCAGCATGCATTCCTCAATATTAACGTGGCGAGGCTTGGTTTTGGACTTTGGGTGTAGCATGTTACAATTTAACTTCCTGCACCACCCTTCTTCTCAGGACAGAGTAGGGACCATATCACTCTAGTCATGTTCTACCTACAATGGCTTCCAATTTGCTTCTGGATTCAATTCAAGTAGCTACTATTGACCTTTAAAGCCCTGTACAGCCTGGGACCAACATACCTTAAGGACTTGAATTGTTCCATATCAACATGTTCATTTACTCCAGTCATCTTCAGTGGTCTTACTTCAGTTACCCCCGCCATCTGAGCCTTGACTTTCTTGGTTGTGGCACCAAACTTTGGCACTCCCTCCCCACAGAGATTCCTCTGTCTCCCTTTATCAGTGTAATCTGCCAGCAAGTGGAGACTATTTTGTTTCCTTTGGCATATCCCCAGGAACAGATATTGTCCCTCCTCCCTGGTGCTAGTGTTATTTGTTTATGTGCTTTTATTGAATTATTTTATCATTTTAAATGTTGCTTTTAATTGCTCAAAATTATTCCATGCATTTATGTGTTCTGCCTCAGGGACCCTGATTGGGTGGGAAGGCAACATAAAAATGTTCCAAATAGACTACTACTACTAATATCTATGTGGGAAGACCACAGATGAATAATAATATCTATATGGGAAGTTTACATTGCATGAAGCAGCATTTATGATAAAACATCAATTGCACCAAGTGCACTTCAGTGGATTTTTACTGAGCCTACAGCCACTAAACAAGAATTGAAAAGTCAGATTGGATTACCATTCTTATACTCTTCTTTATTCTATTGTATAGGTATTCTGAGGTTATTTGCTTGGCTGTCCAAAGGTGTTAGCAACTTGTAGGAATGACCCTTCAGTGAACTAGGTTCCTGTCTAAATGTAAACAGGAGCTCCTTTGAGCTATGTTATTTCAGTTTAATATTCAGATTTTCCAAAAGGCTGCTGAAAAGGCTGCATTTTCAGATGGTGCTGGACATTCCATGAATACATTTTGGGTGCCTTCTAAGAGATATATTAGAGCTTGTCGTCTGTGCTTAAATGTTGAATTAAAAGACTCTGGCCAGACGTCTGACAGGAAATGCTTTTAAAAATAACCTAATCTTTTACATGAGTGAAGGCTCTGAAAGCCTGTAGATATTGTTTATTACTGACACCTGCTAAATGAACAGCTGGAGAAAGGGCTTTTTCAATCATAGTCAAGTTCCCGAGTGCTGACAGGTGCTGAGCAATAAGCTACCCAAACAATTTATTTTTCAAAGTACCCTTCAACTGACAAAGCAGAAAGATGACCTACAAGATATTTCTCTAAAATGGCTTGGCTTCACATATTTGAAGTTTGGATCTCTAGCTTGGCAATCAAATACCCAAGAAGGTATAACTGGACCTTAATCTTATGACAATGAGAATTATTATGGTCACCATCCTTCAGGTGATGCCTGGAGGTCTCCTGGAATTAGAAGTGTTGTGCAGACAGCAGATATCAGTTTCTCTGGATGAAACGGCAGATTCTGAGGGTAGAGCAGAGGTGGGATCCAGCAGGTTCTCACAGGTTCCCGAGAGTAGGTTATTAATTATTTGTGTGTGCCGAGAGGGGGTTACTAATTGGTGATTTTGCCACGTGATTTTTGCCTTAGTTACGCCCCTCCTCTCAGCAGTAGCACGCAGAACTTGAAGCAGTCTAGCAGGAGGTGCACTGGCGTGCGTGGCAGCCTGCGCCTGCATGCATTTGTTTCCCGCCTAAGGACCGGCGCAGCGGCTGCGTCCTTGCCACAGCCCCGCCAAGGAATGCCCCACCCCCGGAATGCTCGGTCACGCCCCCATCATGCCCCGCCCAGCCCCATTGGCGCTACACCACAGTTTGAATCCCACCACCATGGGAACCTGTTACTAAAATTTTTGGATCCCACCACTGGGGTAGAGTCTATGGAATTTCATTCCCTCCCCAAACTCAAACTCTGTTCCCGAATTATCAGGAATTTCTTAGAAAGTAAGAGTTGGCACCCTAATGATCATTTTGATGCATTTCAAGATTCAGTTACTGAACCGAACCGAACCAAACTGTGGTTTTGCTCTTTGGTGACCAACTTTTGCTATGGGCTGTTGACATTTAGCCACTTATAGTATTTATCTCCATGCTGTCAAAAGCTTCATCTGCTTATGCTAGAAAATCAAGCTCCTACTGAGGACACCTGATCAAATCAGGTTGATTTTTCTTTTTCGAGGCCAGCTGGCAAATCTCTTTCTTTTAGATTCAAATTCAAAATGAGACTAATACAACAAACTAGAACAAGCCTTGTACTTGAAAGCAGATGAAAAATTACTGACTGAAGCCTCCACTCATAAAACACACCTGTTCCCCTTTGAAGGGGATAATTTATAGCTTTTGTCCTTCCAGCTTGAATCTAAATAAATTTAATTTAAAGCAGGCACCATTTTACTTCCATGGAACAAGTTTCCAAGTATGTATGCTTGAAAACAAGGCATAAGTGCCAGATATTTTTGGGTTTTTGTTTGCTATACATTCCAAATGATATAAACAGCAGCTATCTTATATAATTACACCATTATATTTGAATACCACAAACTTTCCTACGGCTCCCTGTGTTTTCTGTTGCTGCTGTTTTGTCTAGACTAAAAAATGTGATGAGATTGCAATTATTTCATAATTAATTGCCATTTCAAAATGTATTGTTCATTCTTCTGCATTCTCAAAGCTGACAACCATTGATCCACAATGGGAAATTGGTCTGCACAAAGGCTTCACTGTTAGCTGCTGCCATTATTAATTAATTTGTGTAATGAATTTTCTCAAGGGGGCAATTTTTTAGTCATTTGTTGTTAAACTTTTATGTATCAAACAGACTCTTTTTTCCTCAGAAGAAATTTTACCAAAGGTTATCAGGTCTACTCAAGAAGCTGTGAACTAGTGTAGGGTCACCTTCTTATTCTGTAGTCTGAATGTTCTCAAAGAATGTTCTCTAGATAATACAAGTTAAATTGCAGCTTTGGAGAGAGGGAACTTAAATCAGGAAAACTGTTCAGGGAGAGAGTTAAACTCCTTCCCCATCAAACAAGGCCCCTAATCCAATTTGTACTTCTGCCTTCGATTAGTGGGACAGCCTATTCACAGATTTCCTACATGTCATATTTAGGCATAGACCAACAGCGACATTTTTTACATTGGACCAATTGATAGATTATAATGAGGAGGTTTTTTCATTTTCTCAGCTGAGGTCTAGATATGATTTGTCATGTTCTGTAGAAGACAAATTATAATTGCAACATATGTTGATGTTGCCAACCCTTCACCCTTCTAACTATCTGTGGCAGGCTCAAGCAGTTTCCAACTATGTCTATGTCCGTTTCTGCGCGGCCAGCTGAGCGGGGGTGCATCGGCATTGTTCATGCCGTTGCACCCCCTGGGACAGTGGTGGCGAACCTTTGGCACTCCAGATGTTATGGACTACAATTCCCATCACCCCTGCCAGCATTGACCATGCTGACAGGGGCTGATGGGAATTGTAGTCCATAACATCTGGAGTGCCAAAGGCCCTGGGACCTTTCGAATAGATGGTCCTGCTGGGTGTGGCACCGACAGCGCAGCCTTCGCGCAGGCTGCGCCATCCCAAAACAGCTCCTTACCTTCTCCTGTCTTCTGGCGCTCTGTGTAGGCCAGGGGACACGCACCCATGGCCAGAGTGATGGCTGCAGCGACGGAGGCCAGGAGGCATGTCCCCTCGCCTCCACAGAGTGCCAGAAGACAGGAGAAGGTAAGGAGCTGTTTGGGATAAATGGCGTCTTCCACCCGCTGCCATTTGCATGGCAGCGGGTGAAAGATGCCGCTTTCAAAAAACCTCGCTCAGGGAACGAGGTTCAAAAGTGGCGTCTTCGTGCCGCTTGGGGGTGGCGAGGCCAGCACTGCTGTGATGCAGCAGCGCCAGCTGTGCGAACACCTCCCCAGAGATGGTGTTTTTATCGTCTTTGGGGCACTGTTATCGTCTTTGGGGCACTTTTTATCATCTTTGGGGCACTTTGGGGCACCTCCCCAGAGATGGTGTTTTTATCGTCTTTGGGGCACTGTTTATCATCTTTGGGGCACTGTTTATCGTCTTTGGGGCACTGTTTATCATCTTTGGGGCACTGTTATTGTCTTTGGGGCACTGTTATCGTCTTTGGGGCACCTTCCCAGAGATGGTGTTTTTATCGTCTTTGGGGCACTGTTTATCGTCTTTGGGGCACTGTTTTATCGTCTGTGGGGCACTGTCTTTGGGGCACTGTTTGGGGCACTGTTTTATTGTCTTTGGGGCACTGTGCGGAAACAGTCTATGTCAACTTTCCCACTCTTTCTATGATTGATCTGTTTTGATGGAAGTGTAAGAGGTGTTTTATGCTGATCTGTTCAGCCTTAGAAACTCCTGAAAGGTGAAGGAAGCCTTTTTCCCTATGGCAGATCCACCCCTCCCCCCTTTCAAGGCACTAAAGAATTGAGGCAAGTTCAATAAACAAAAATAAAATTTATTGAACAAACTAAATGAGACCATGAGATATTTTAGTGGAGGGAAATCAGGTAAAGATTAACTATATACAAACATCAGTTTTGGCACGGGCACAGTTTTTAAATCAAGCGTTATAGATTTCACAGCTGCTTAGATGTTATAAGTGGTTCTTTACTTCAAAATGGTACAGCTAGATATTATTGGCTAATGGATTCACAATTACTTTGGATTCTAACATGTGGATACCTGGCCCAGCACTCCAAAGACAGCCCTCATCCTTTGTGCTGCAGGGAACAGTGACAGCCATGAGAGGATGCCACAGAGGACCCACCAAAGATGGACGCAGAGGCCAGATGTGCCCATTCTGATTTTCTCTACCTGAATAAAGTTCAGTTTTATGTGACAACAATATGTCAGCATCTCAGTAAGGGTGGGTGGCTACCAGGAGGGTATCGGGGTTGCAAACAGACCACTGGAAATCCAGCACCAAAGGCAGCAAAGGCAGCTGACCATTGGAGCTGGCACCCCTCTCCCCAGTGATGACCACTGCTTCACCAGGCTCCACTTTGACAATGGGCTGAGAAAGAGGTTGGAATCTGAGTAGACAGGCACACCAGAGGCTGGGGAAGGGGGGAAGCCCAGAGGGAGGATGGTGATGCCCTGATACCAGAGCGTGATTACCAACAGGTGTAGCTACCTGCTTAGGAGGCACAGCTACCCTCCCCAACATGCAAATTACCATGATGGGTGCTGGGAGGGAACTGGCTGGCCCAGACAGTGTCTGGATTTTAAGTTTTTTCTCCCTTGTTATTTTTTGTTTTTTAAAAAAGTAAATAAAAGAAATCACATTGTTGGGTTCTCAGTGGATTTCCCACATGCTTTCTAGTTTGACCTTCAGAGATAAAATATTATGCATCTCTACAGTGGTGGGATTCAAAAATTTTAGTAACAGGTTCCGATGGTGGTGGGATTCAAACAGTGGTGCAGCGCCAATGGGGCTGGGCGGGGCACGACGGGGGCATGGCCAGGCATTCTGGGGGTGTGGCATTCCTGGGTGGGGCTGTGGCAAGGACACAGGGCACGCGCGCCCCAGGTGCAGTTCCTTTTTGCCCCGCCTCTAGATTCAAATAATGACTGTTTAAAGTATTCAAAAAGCAATATACCGAAAGGTAATGTATTATTTCTTTTTTATATAATTATATTGATTGGTTTTAAATAATAACATAAAAAAGGAGAGAAACCAAAAACTGTTTACAATTGTTAACATATTGCAAACATATCTAATTGTCTATCTCTCTCACCCCCCAACTAAAACATCCTATATTGCCTCTCTCCTTCCCATATTTCCCTCACTCCCTACTTTCTACTTCCCCTCCAGATTCCTATAACTACTTTATCTATTCCACTTGAAAGAAAACTAACAGAGGGAGAGATCCAAAATCCTTAATCTAAAAGAGTAGTTTAAACTCTTCTCTTTCCAATACAAATTTCAAGGCAAAAAAAGAAAATGAAAAATCTTTACCTATAATACTTTCCCAACCTTTATACCAATGAACAAAAAAATAGAATTACTATATTTTGTATTATTTCATACCGTTCATACACATGTGGGGGGGGGTGCCATGGGGGGCAGGGGGCCCTGGGAGGTGATTTTGCATCCACCACTTGAAGAGATTTGTTGTACCCAGGGACAGAGATTACCCCCTTGTCCCTAGTGGAGTTAATCATTAATAACCGGTTCTCCGAACTGAGAAAATTTTAGTAACCGGTTCTACCGAATAGGTCCGAATAGGCTGCATCCCACCTCTGCATCTCTAGTGAGACATAGAATCCTAGTACCTCTGTGGATAATTTTCTGAGAAGCTGTAATCCAAAATGTTATATGGTGCACAATTTTGGGGAAGTTGATTCCATAGAATTGGTCCAGAGAAATTTCTTATGGAACATACTTATGCACTATTAGTATGAAGGATGAGAAGGCTTCACTGTGAGGCATCTATATTATAGTCTTTTCCACTGGAAGATGACAGTAGAATTGTATTTTAATCTGCCATGTCCTGGACCTTCTTTGTTCTAGAATGCTCTGCTTGGGTCCTAGTACCTTGGGAACAGAACTAAGGAGGAATTAGGGCCCAATACAATCAACTGGATGGAACATTTAATAAACCAGTAGGGTTAGTATTCAGAGACAGCGGCAATCGCTGCTCTTGATTCCACTGACTTTGGGGTCCCGCACCTCAGCAGCCACTGCCCAGCATTCTGTCACCACCATACACTTTGCCAGAATCCTGGAGCAGCCCCCAGAGGCAATGTGATGCAGTAGAAGGCTGCTGCGGCAGTCTTGGCCCCAGTGTGTGTGTGGGGCGGGGGGGAGAGGTGAGAAGTCCCATGCCAGTGACAAGCAGAGAAGGATGGCAGGTGGGTCAGTGAGAGCCCCTGGAGGCCCAGCCTTCTGATCTAGGCCTGCTGCCCAGGCCCTCTGGCAACAGACCAATCATGCTGTTATCTTCCTGGGGGAGGAGGGAGGAGGCAGCCCCCACCCTTCACAGGCCTAAGAAGGGAGGTGAGACTCTGGGCCAGGTGGTCAACAAGGGGCTTAACCAGGCCAGAGTGAAGGCCTGCGGCCTAATGGGGAGTTGGAGAAAGGGCCTCCAGAATTTTGTGGCCAACCCCCCTCCCCCCGGTTCTTGGTGGCCCTGGGGAGACTACCAAGGAAGACTAGGCAGAGGAAGGCAATGGCAAACCATTTTTGTTTCTCACTTGCCTTGAAAACCCCTTGCTGGGGTGGTCATAAGTCAGTTGTGAAAGCACATGCAACTTTGCACTGGTAAATTGTCCTTTCTTGCCAGTGTTTCATTTAAAATGGGCTAAATAGAGATGGTGTTTGGTAAGAAAAGGCACTTTCTTCCTTGTATACCTCTCTCTCTCTGCTGTCATCTGTATAAGCCATATGTCCTTAGAGTTTCTAGTAGGGCAGCAGCTCTAGAGCAGAGATGGAGTGCATAAGTGAGAGGCCACTTCTTTGTGTTTCTCCTTCAGGTGCTCCTATCCTGCTAGCTATTTCACACATTCCAGTCAAAATGGGGATGAAAAGACAAGTCACTCAGAGTTTTTTCTAAGGCATTTGCTAGTCCTGTGAACAATGGTGCACTATTATGCATTTACAACTTATGTATCACACATAATGTGCTGAAACATAAAAAGATTTCAGAATCTCAGTTATTTACCATTCTGTATTTATCATTTAGAAAATGATTTCTTTAAAAAAAACTGAACCAGGTTTGGTTCCACCTTCTGCTGTTAGCAGCTGATTTTGCCTTATGGCAAGCAGTAGTGGTGACACATAACAATGACATGACATTTTCATATGCTAATCTTGTATGGGAACTATCCATTGAATCTTCAGTATTGCCACACGCTGTACAGATGGCATATCCAGGGTAGAAACCAGTCTTTGAATATGGGTAATTCTCATTACTGAACAAACTGGCTCCAAGCCATGCTGCTGGAAAGTGGGCATGGCACCTATATGTCTACTGTCTGCACATGCATAGATGCCATACCCATGTTCTAGCAACCAAACATAACCAGTGGGTGTGGTCCAAGCATTCATCCCTGATCTCCCTTTGTATGCAAGTGGTTTCTGCCTAGACATGCCATCTGTACAAAGATGTTACTACTAGCTACATTCTACTTGGAGAGAGAAATAAGAATATTCATCCCTCTGGAAATGTAATAGTCAAGATCATCCTGCGCTGCCTCATTCTGCTGCTGATCTGAACGGTGCCTTGAGAGATTTTTATACTTTGGCTCTACAAGGTATAAGTGAGACTTCGGATTAAAATTGGATACTTATTTCAGCTTTACTGCTTGTCCCAAAACATACATTAGTTCAGAATTTGCCATTCCTTGCTAAATTAACCCAGGGCAACAGGATTCCAAGAATACCAACTGGGAATAGTTGTATCATTATACTAGATTAGAGAGCTATGCCTTCAATTTGGGGTGCCGGCTCTCTTGGCCTTCCTTTGCATAGAAAAATATGCTTCCATCCCTCCCTCTCTGTGTGTACGTGAGAGAGAGCTGCGACTGCACCAAGTTTTCCTGCTTTGTCAAGCAGATGATTGGTGGTGTTATGTCACTGATCAGCTGTTTATGGACATCACTGATCGGCTGTTTATGGAGGAGAAATTACAGCACTTATTCCTTTCTCCTTGACAGATGATCAGCGCTGACAAAGATGCTAACCTGAATCATTTGTTCGGGCAAAGATCCCTGCATTCAGCAGTCTGTTGTTGCATTTGAGGATCTCTAAATAGAGAGCTTGGAGAGCATGACAAAATTACCAGTCTTATATGCCTCTCTTTCTAGACAAATAGGCCTGTCTCTGCAATCCATCATGAAAAAATTCTTGTATAATAAATTCAATTCAAACAAAATAAAAATATTTTTACGTCAAGGAATTATATCTGTAATGCATATAGCATTAATTACACATCATATACTACAGATGGTGAAGAATCAGCTAGTTGGTATTTGATCTGCGGGGTACCCCATGGGTAAATTTAATCCCAATACCCTTTAAACTCTATTAAAAACCTTTAGCTGAGATCAAAGTCTTTGGAATGGGTTGCCTCCAGAGCAGAACAGAACAGGATAATTTATATCAGAACAGAACAGGATAATTTATTATGGTCAAACCCCAACAAAATTAGACAACTAGCCTTACATATTATCCAAGCCCCTGGAGGCAGCTAGACAGCATCTAGCTGCGACAATGTCTGGAGGCTGAGGGTAAAGAAACTGGCTTGTGGCAGGGATTTAGAACAGAGGCTGTTTTAGTCACCTTTAGTCAAGCTGGTGACATTGATCAAGAACTAGAAAGGGGAAATTTGGCCTTGGTAGTTATGCTGGATTTCTCAGTAGGTTTTGATGCTATTGATCAGGGTATCCTACTGAGCCCCCTCTCAGCACAGGGACTAAAGGGCACTGGGTTTGTCTCAGAAGGAAGTTGTTATGTCTCAATCATCAGGCGAACAGTAAGGCAAAAAAAGAAGGTTCATTTACACAGACAACTTCCGCAGTAATATGTCAAGCTGGGTGCGGTAACTACACATGCACTCACTTAAATATAACACTCTCATCTGAAATCACCCTCTCAACTATGGAATCCCCAATAGCTCAATACACAACAGAAGTGTTGTGAGATTCCTGATCAGCCTGATCATTGGCCTGCAGAATTCCATGGGTTTTTATTTATCCCGCATGCTATTTAATATGAACCCACTGAGAGAGGTCGTCAGGAGGTATTGGCTGTGGTGTCACCAACATGTGGGTAATATTTAGCATTACCTTCCTTTTCCACCTAATTCTGGGGGTACTATGGATGTTCTGAACCAGTGCTTGGAGTCAATAATGGGTTGGATAGGGGTGAAAAAAACTGAAACAAGACAGATGTTCTCTGGGTTAGTAGAAAGGCAGACCAGGGATTTAAGATTTCTCCTGTCTTGGATGAGGTTATACTTTTTGAAAAGCCAGTTTTTCTGGTTGAGATTCCTGCTTAACACAGTAGTCACCTTAGAAAATCTGGTGACGGATGTGCCAGCTGCATCTGTTCCTGGGTCAGTCATTTCTAGCCACAGAAATCCATACAGTAGACAGGACAATTGGAATGTGCTCTACTTGGGGCTACCCTTGAAGTGTAAGGAATTCCAAAGAGCAGAAATAAAAAGGCTTTTGATTATAAGTCCGTTTATTCAGACATCCTGGAAAGCACACACACACGACATGGCAGGAATGAACAACCCCGCTCAAACAACAGGTTATAATGCTGACTAACCCATCTTATCTTCCGACTGCCGTTCTCCTTGGAGAACGGAATTCTACTTCATGCAGAAGCTGTAGATAAGCTATTCTCACAAAAGGTTGAATTTGGTAGTCCCAATGGCCGGACGCCCGGCCAAAAGAATCTCCGTCAAGGCCAGGTTAGGCTGTAAGGGAAACAAGAACGACTGAGATCCTTACAGAAGTGTGTTCGGAAGCTGCCCTTGAAGTGTGTTCGGAAGCTGAAGCTAATGCAGAATGCTGGGGCTAAACTGCTCATTGGGATTAACTATTGGTGAACCTGTTACTACAACAATTACACTGGCTACTGATCTGCTCCCATGCCTTATTCAAGATGTTGGTTTTGTCCTATATAGCTCGAGACTGAGATATCTGAAGGACTGTTGTCGCCCATGTATTCCTGCCTGGGAATTAAGATCATAGGTAGAGGCCCTCCAGTCCATGCAACTAATTTTTCTATCCAACCTCCTTAAATTGGTCTCCTGGTGTTTGTTGCTCTCTACTCTGAAACAAAACCAGTGAGAAGGATAAATAGATAACATTTTCAAGTTGTCTGCCACTCTTTTTTGATCTTGTAGAAGAATTGTCTTGTCTCCTGGACATCTATGATCTTCTGGTGGGCTCCATTAAAAGTGAGGCAAAGGCCCTCTGTTGTTTACACCAAAATTGTATCTTCTTCTTTTCCAAAATGTCTGTAAGGAATTTATAATCCTTTTGTTTCATTAATATTTCTCTTGGGAGTTCCCTCTTTATGATCAAATCCTGACATTCATAATGCATCTTTTTATTGTCATGTTTGGATGGAATTTCTTCTTTAAATGATCTTTCGGTCAAATACATCACATAGGTGCAATTGACCTTAAACAATACATTTTGTCCACCATTGTCACAGTTTCTCCAATAGCTAGAGACATAAATCTTACTAACTGAAGAATGAAATATTTGTTAAGGTCTTCATCTTTCTCTGGCATGGCATGACTTCTCAATCACATTCCCTCTGTTTCAACTGCAACCAGAGTAATTTCTCATCTTGGTGGTGTTGTATTTCTTTCTGATGAACTTCAGTTCCGGTTTCTAGGGCCTTGGTATCTTCTATTACTTTTCTCAGATCAGTAGTTAGCCCTTTAATCTCCTTTTTAATTTCAGTTATCTCTTCCACCACTCTGCCTATGTGTTCCATCCTTTCATTTCTGTTATATCTTTCCACATGGAAATTAACATCAGTTCAACCAGTGGTGGGATTCTATTAATCTATCTACTGGTTTGGCAGATTCCCCACCCCACCTCACCCAGCCGCCGCCTCACACTTACCTGGCTGCTGTGGGAGGGATTGATTCCCTGGAGGTCTGAAAGCTCTAACAGCCCCCTCGCTGGAACTGCCATGGCGGGAAGCAAGGGGCCTTTCAAAGCCCCGCAGAAGCCTGGTGCCTTGGCACCAGGCTTCTCCGGGGCTTCTCCGGGGCTCTAACTTTCTCCAGGCTTCTCCGGGGCTCTAACAGTCCACTTGCTTTGCCTTCCTTGGGGTGGTGGCATGCAGCCGGTTCAGCGAACCAAGCTAATATTTAACTGGTGAACCGGCTGAATCCCACCTCTGAGTTCAACTCTGCGATGGATCCAGGTCTTGAATTTCCAAAGCCATTCTACCTCGTTTTTAATCTGCCATTGTCTACTTTGATGTACTTCTATAATTTCTGTAAGAAGGACCTTGTTGATAAAATAAATAATTTCTAAATAACTGATATAGTTTTATAGTTTTGCCACTAGGTGTCCTTCTTGTCCTTCATAGGTTGCTCAGATTTTATTTAGTCAAGTCTTTCTGTTGACCTTCTTTATCTCCCCCTCTTTGTCTTTCAGTGAATTTCACAGTCACCAATCACTAATGAAAACTTTTTTTACAAGATAAGTTTTGTTTCATATACAGCCATTCTAACATTTACAATTTTTCCATTTACTCTTTAAAGCAAACTTTCAGGTCCACTTCAGAGTTTATCATTTCAACATGGTGATCCACATCAAATGACACGGTTTATTTAGGAGGCATAGAAACTGGAAATACTTATCTTTTAATAGAAACAAAGTTCCCACTGACTGTAACTCAAGGTGACGAACGAGATCCCCTTATTAATTTTTGTTCTTCCCAAATTACTGGAAGTATAGCATCATCAAAACTTTGACAGTTCCCCTGCTGCCTCTCTTTTCTCATCTTGCTGTTGAGATGATGATGTTAGGGAGCAGCAGTGGCGTAGTGGCTAAGAGCAGTGGCTAAGAGCAGGTGCACTCTGATCTGGAGGAACTGGGTTTGATTCCCAGCTCTGCCGCTTGAGTTGTGGAGGTTTCTCTGGGGAATTCAGATTAGCCTGTACACTCCCACCCATGCCAGCTGGGTGACCTTGGGCTAGTCACAGCTTTTTGGAGCTCTCTCAGCCCCACCCAACTCACAGGGTATTTGTTGTGAGGGGGGAAGGGCAAGGAGATTGTCAGCCCCTTTGAGTCTCCTACAGGAGAGAAAGGGGGGATATAAATCCAAACTCTTCCTCCTCCTCCTCCTCCTCCTCCTCCTCTTCTTCATCATCATCATCAGAGTGCATGGAAATGCATGGAAAGGCCTTGGAAACGGGCATGATTCCAGCTCTGCCTTGGCCCTCCTGCCCACCTTAATGAAGCAGAGACATTTCTCTTCAGCTCCATGCTATCAATAGAACTGAATTCTACCCCAGAATTAAATTCTCAGTGAAAAAAAAACAGTGAACCAGTATTTCCTCTCAGGAGAGGTGCTGCCATGACGATGACTCAGCCAGAAGTCCTAAACTGTTGACTTCTATGTATGTTATAACTGTTTGTTTATTTTTTTTTCATTGTTAAGTGTAAAATCTTCCTTACCTTGCATCTAGCTTGTAAGCTGGCCCTCTATTTGACCTCTGCTGCCCAAACTATGCCAGTGTTGGAGAACAGGAACATCATGCAAAATGGCGATGTCAGTTCCAGAGAGAGACCCATAAGTGACATCACTGAGTTGACAACTGTACTGACTTCCAATTAAAAATATTAATTATTACCTTTAAAGCCCTCATGGTCTAAGGGCCTTATTCCTACCAAACCACATCTCCCAGTATACTGCCCTAAAGCAATGTAGTTCTTCCTTGAAGTACCATCCCTTAGGATTGTCCATATGGTTAGAGCCTTTTCGGGGCACAATCCTTTGGAATTGTTCCCACAGTGAGGATAGATGGTGCCTTCACTAGTTATAGCTTGATTTCATAGAGCAATTGGCAGAAGGTAAACTATTTCAGCAGATTTGGCTGTGCTTGTTCCTTCCCCCCCCCAACAATCAGCAATATTATACAAAAATGATCAATAATCAAGAACAATATAATTTACAAACAAAAAATCCAACATAAATTACAAAGCTCTCAGAAATACATAATAGACTCAGTTTATTCACTCAAATAATCATATAACCAGTAATTTGTTCCATGATGGATTACATTAAAATCTACAGCTTCCTGCTAGGGGGAAAAAACTTAAGTATAGTTCCCAATTCTGCTTTAACTAAAACACTGATATCCAAACAACATAATATAATTTGAAAATATTCATAATATCTTATGTCATTACACAACTTGTGTAAGTATTTCCAATCTTATCTCTAATATAAATCTTAAAACTGATCTTATCCATAACACTTGACTCAGTATTTAAAACACTAACTTAAGAATGGATGTTATTAACCAATTAAGATTTATTAAACTTGGAGGGCTGTAATTTACTGTATGGATGGCATTTGTATATATGGTATAGAATAGAGACAATGTTAAAAGACTTTTTCAATCATTATATAAGAAAATCAATTTATAAAATCTGGGAGATATAAGAACAAAATATTTTAAAAACACCACATGAAGCAACAACTAACAGAGGGAGTTTAAAAAGTGGATATTTAAGGTATAAAGACATACTGTTCAAAAAAACAGGAAGTTTACATGTTAAAAGAAAGTTAGGAAATTAATATTAATAAGGATTAATAAGGAGCACTGTCAGTGGTTTCTTTATTGTCAAATAAAGGAGAAATACAAGCAAGATAAAAATAGGTTTTGAAGATAAAGAATCTCAGTTACGGAATACTATATATAAAGAAGAAGTATCTCTAAAAATGTGTAAGTTGTTGCTACACATTGGGATTGCTTTCAAAATAAGTATTTCCTTGGCCTCCACTTGCATTTTTTTAGAACTTTTCTATAATATTTCATCTCTTGTCTTCATTCTGGAGGGAAAAAAACAGTATATCCCTTTCCTTTTTCTTGTCATCATTTCCTCTAAGTTAATTCTTATTATCTTAGTTATGTCTTCTTCAATCACATCTTCCTCTACATATAAATATCTTGCAATACGTTTTAGCATCTTCTGCCCTATATTTTCACCTTCCTTTTCTGGAACATCACAAAAACGTAATATATTTTATTTCTGGTACAATTCTAGTAAAGCTATGTGATTTTGCCATCCTTACCATTTCTATATCAGTAGTAGATAACGTTCTCTCTGTCTTATTTTGATTGTCCTTAATGTTTTGGAAGTCTTGACTCATATTCTCCACTTTATTTTCAATTCTCTTTATGTGTGCAATTTCTTTCTTAATCTTTGCCATCTCTTCTTCCAGTTTACTAAAGCAATAATTAAACTTTGCCAATTTCCCTTCAGAATTAGCAAACACTCCATAGATTCCTTTTGCATAACTGACATAATTTCTAGTATTTGGTCTGCTTTAGTGTCATTTTCTATGCTGCTTTTTCTAAACTTAAACATTTTACTTTTCACTACTCATTTTTAACAGAACAATACATTGATCTCCTTAAGTAAGATAGTAAACACACGATCTGCACTGGCCAATAAAGCCAGGTTGGGGGCAGTATAAACCCCATTTTGGGTGGGAACTTCGCACGGTTCCAGCCCAGAACGTGACTCTACACCGCCCCCAACCTGCTCCATCAGCCTCAGAGGGGTTTATACGAGAATCGCTCAATGAGTGATTCTTTTGTTTTATGGCAGAGCACAGCTGCGGCCGAGCAAACGGCCACGCTGTCAGCTACTTGAAACAGACGAATCGCTCGTTGAGCGATTCTCAAATGACCCCCTCACTGGCTCCCATTCGCAGAGCCACCAGGGGGAAAGGGGCCATCCCATGGCCCAGGGGGTTGGCTCTGCCTGCCTGTGAAGCTGTGCTTCTCAGGCAAGCAGGGATGAGGCGGTAGGGTAGGTGGTGGGGAAGGGACCCACGGGCACACTTCCATGCAAAGGCATGTCCGTGAGCCCTAGCAGCCGCGAGGCCACTCACACGAGAATGTGCAAACAGTCTCAGGGCTCCACTAGTATCAGGTATCCCGGTGTGAGCCCACCTCCCCAGCCTGTGCAGAAAGGGCCTCTGTTCCTTTCCTTTGTTATGCGTTTCTCCGAGCCCTCAGGCCTCTTTTTCCAGACCCCTTTTCAATATTTCCTCAGACAAAGATTAAAGCACATAAACTCCAAAAAAAATCCCTCTGCTTTAAATTGCAGTCAAGATGTTACCCTGCTCTGCTGCTCTGTTTGACCTCAGCTGCTTTTATTCTCCATCACTGCAGCTTAGAGAGACTTTATTGCAATTCAAACTTTTATTTTGTTCCCCACCCTTTTTTGCTAGCTCTTTATGTTGCTTTTAACAAGTCTCTTCCTTAGCTCCAACCAGTTCAAAGGTGTGGCAAAACACAGCAAGTTTAAATGCTCGCCCATGCTTGGCAAGTGTATAATGCCCGTTGCCACTGGCTTTCAACTGCCTCTGGTATGGGCTTTTCTCGGAGGTTTCTTTCAGCCTCTGTGGCTGGGTGCTTGATACTCTGCCATCTTCCCTCAGTGTTGGGAAGGGAGTAAAATCTACTCCTTAAATATCCCTTACATTAAGGGAATTTCAGAGAGTAAGAAACAAAACAAAACATGGGTGATTCCTGAGCTCACACTCACACACTGCTCACTCCGCTCACAACCGGAAGTCCTGGCTGTGCTAGTTCCAATCTCCTCTGTTATTTTCTCTGTGTTTTTAATTCTGTGTGTTTTAATTTGTTAGTGCTTTTTATTTGCAATTTGTGTTTTTCAGTCAGTGTTTTAATCATGCAAACTGATCTATTTGTAATTTGTGTCCTTGCAACCTGCATTGTTATTCCCCTTGAGATTAAGCAGATAACATAGGCCCCTTCAGCACACGCAAAATAAAGCGTTTTCAAACCACTTTCACAACTGTTTGCAAGTGGATTTTGCCATTCCGCACAGCTTCCAAGAGCACTGAAAGCAGTTTGAAAGTGCATTATTCTGCATGTGCGGAATGAGCCATAGTGTCATGGAATGATGCTATCGATTCAGCAAAGGGAAGTCACATATGACTGTGAAAAGCATCTTTGCCTTTTGATCTCCTGGAGAAGGGACAGGAAACTATGCAGAGGTGCAAGGATGCAACTTCAAAGACCTAAGTTACCTTGTGGCCTGAACAGAGTTTTCCTGAGAAGGGGAAAACAAAGGTTTTTGGATTCCATCTTGAGACGTGGTCAGAGAAGCATTTCTGGGCCATGGGTTCCCGGAATGGGGACAAAGAACCAAAAGGAATGTAATCAGCTGAGCAATCTCTTAACTTTATTTATGTTTTATTTCTTTTATTTCTGTTTTTCAATAAAAATCATTGAGACCTCAGCTGGTTGGAGTTATTGGAGAAAAGGACCCAGGTCTTTACTGAAACAAGCATTGGCTCTCCCAGGCTTGCTTTCATGATACATAGGTTAAAAATGTTTTAAATAAATACATGTTCTTAGTAGGATACAAATAAATTATTTAAGAATTATCAGTTATAATGAAAAGGTTTTTATGATGTCTAGCATTAGATAACATATACTGAAGGAAAGAAAGTGTGCTATGTTTTTGGCAGGGTATTTCTGATCAATATCTTGAACAACTACTGACAGAAACATTAGAAGGAAATGAAAATGTAGAGGATTGGTATGTTTGCCCAGTTGAGCTTGCAGCCAAAAACATTTTAATGGTTTAGAAATGCTCTTTAAAATAGCCTTCATGTTTGCTGTCAGTCTCTAATGCTAAAATGAGGTCTTCATGCTTTTAAAATATCTATAGCAGCAAAATAGGTCAAACCAGAATCCATCTGTGGGCTATGCTTTGGGATTAATGTACTTGTTACTAATCTGAGCATGTAATAGATGCTCTCCTTTGAAGTGAGAAGTCCACTGTATTTGAGCTAACCGGATATCTCTGCCCACCCTCGAAAGTATTGGGTTGTTTTGAGCTACATTGCAGCAGGGTGAGGCAGATGAATCCCAAAAAGCTGTATTATTATCATCAGGGATGATCTTTAAAGAATATTATTTAGAACATAATTTGTACCATTTCTTCGCTGTTTAGAAGATGTACTTTAACATAGTAACAACGATGACAGCCATGGCTTGACTAGTGTACTTCCATCACACATGGAACAAAGAAACCTTTTTTTATTTAACGTGCAGTGGAATCTGAGGACAGGACTATGCGCTGGATCATCTAGAATTCTCAGTGTTTAAAATCCTGTATACCAGGCACATTACAAGTACATTAAATACCAGGATGAAAATCCTACATACCAGGTTCATTAAAAGGTTTAAGGAATGGCTTGAATGGTGGTGGAAAGTCACATCTGATTGAACCAATTTGCAAGCCTATAGGGAGAGGAAAATTTTCCTTCTTCATCATCACTGATCAGCCAAATTGTGACTGCCTCTGAGTAGTGAAGGATGTAAATCTGTGCTCCCAGAAAGAGATCCCTCTGTAGCACTATGTCACTTTTGCTCACTTCTTTGCTCATTAAAATCATTCACTCTGCTCCGACTTGGAAGTTCCAGTTCAAATGATTATACTAAAAAAGCAAGTCACATACCAATTTGCATAACTGCTTCATCTTATTTTTGTCTGCCATGAGGATGTTGACAGACTGCTCGAAGATCACTGCATGGTTTTAATCCTTGCCCCTCAGGTCACCACCAACTTGGAGGGTTTCTGGACAAAATAGTATTCCCTAGAAGATGTGGATCATTTGATGCTCTGTCAAGGAGACAGTGATGCATCCTCTTGTTAGTAAGTAATTTTTATATAAAGAAGATATGGCTAGTTTTAGACATGTATTCAAATTTCTTTTCTGGGGGGAGGCAGCAGAAGTCTTGACATTCCTGGATCTTCTGGTCTGGCCTGAACATAGTATGGAAATAGCCTTTGTTCTGCCCCCCAAGTGAATCTATTTTTGGCACCCTGTACTTGGCTAGGACAGAGTGGGGGAGACACAAGTCAGGTTCAACAGTTCAACAATATGGCTCATTCCACACATGCAAAATAATGCACTTTCAAACTGCTTTCAATGCTCTTTGAAGCTGCGCGGAATACCAAAATCCACTTGCAAACAATTGTGAAAGTGGTTTGAAAACGCATTATTCTGCGTGTGCAGAAGGGGCCTAGGTTTATTACTTAGGAGAATCAAGACCCCAACTCCTCCCTTGAGTCTATCTAAATCAGAGTACTTGCTTGTCTTGAGCAGATTTAAAGCTGTAGACTGTGTCTTCTCTTGGCTGCTTTCAAGAAAGTCCACTGTGTCTTGCTTCCTTTTAGTTATTTCAGTCTTTGTCTGGTTCTAATTGCTGTTAACCTTAACTTGTGCTCTATGGACCACTACATACGTCACAAATATTTCAGTCTCCAGCTACCCTTGGCACCTCGCTCTGACTGCCTGGCTAGAGCTAAAACAGGGGATTGCTGGGTAAAGAGAGAAGACTGACTATTGGGAAGTATCTTAAAGGGACAGGGGCTGACTAAAATTCCCTCCCTTAGAGGACTTTACAATAAACTAAATGCATGCTAACTATGGGGAAACTGAAGCTTAATGGGGAAATAACAAAAGCCTCTGTTGGGGCATGACAGCCTTGGTTGCCCTAATGAATGACCTTCATCAGGAGATTGACAGGGACAGTGCCCCCTTGCCTATCTTGTGAGATCTCTGAGCAGCTTTTGATCCTGCTTTTCTTTTATGTTATTTCAAGCATTCTGTTTGAAAGTTTTCCATTAGTGTCACCCTTTTTTTGGTGAGCGTAATACAACAACAACCATCAGAGATGCCATCTTGAGCCCTTATGGGCTGGATTGCAAAAGCCATCTATAGTTTTTGGAGGGAAACTGATAATTTATAGTGATAACAATGAATTCAATATTCCTGTTTGAAAGCCCTACTCTAACCACAGCCTTGTTTGAAAACCAGGCCTCATCCAAGAATCAGATATATTGCTAGGAGTGTATTGTTAAAACTGCCATTACAGTGAAAATCCCAAGGTCTGTGGCATCTTATTTGAAGACCACAGATGGTAAGACAAACTGGCATCCTTCCCAAACCGTGGGGTACTGGGGATTGAAAAGTAGGGGCCAGGTGTAGCCCTTAGGCTGCCAGTTATTATCACTGTTGAAAGGCAGGTATTTTTCCAGAACATTTTAAGCCATTCCCCTTTAAATAACCCTGCCAAACTCAGAAAAAATAACTGGGTAAAAAAGCACATTATTTTTCAAGCTCACTCAAGGGTGACAGTAAATTACCAAATACTCTTAAAATCTTTAATGTTTGTGAAACAAAATCAATCATTTAGTTTCATTAGTATAAGGCATTAATACTATTCTTTCATGATTCTTGGCTTGCATATAACCAGCATAATCTCACTGATAAATGTATCGTTTTTAATTAAGTATTAATGTATTTAAGGAAGTTGTTCTTCACAAATAGGGTAAAGCTTCTGAACTAACCTCCTCATCCTTATTCAGCTTTAATGCTTCTGATGTATTTATAGATGCTCATATTCATAACATAAAGCAACTAAATCTTTAAAAGTTTATGTTCCTTATGATGAAGTCATTGATTTCCCATTGGCCTGTGTGAAGGCCAGCCTGCAAATGTACCAGCGCCATCTAGTGAGGAAGATAGACTATCGCTCCATTTGAAGGGTCAGTATAGCTCCCTTCAATAAGTATGATTAAATCTTACATTAATAAATACACAAGAAAAGCAGTAAATACTTATTTACTGTAAGACTATCCCTTAAAGTAATGTTTCACAGTCAGGAATTAACTATGGAATCTGTTTAATTTTTTTAAATAATTATTTTAAATAAATAAACAAATTCATTCTATTTATTTATTTATCACTTTATTTATTTATATTTATTTAAATATTTTTAAAATAAACAAATACATTATTTTTATTTAATAAAAATATTTTTGTGTTGCTTTCCACCTGATCAGAGTCCTCAAGGAATTATCATTATTGTATTAGCTTTTGAACTAGGAGTGATTGAAATGTAGGATATGGATGAAATAAGTTCTGTCTGATCATCCAAATTAACTTGGAAGTCCTGTGACACACATTTTTATTTCATTAGGCCAATTAGCTAATAAAATCACGGAAGCACATGTTTGTTTCCTTTGAAATACTTCATTGATCTAGAGGCATGCACGTGCTGACCTCTAGTGGCTAGTTATGTAATATAAAATATTGTAAACCTGCGTTTGGACAATTTGCTCATTCATAAGCAATGGAAAATGAATATATCAATGGATTTTACAGTCCTGGCTGCCAAATTTGAAGAGGAAAAACACACATATATTTGCATCTTAAATACAAGTTAAAAATGAAGCATCTACTCATAGGAAGTTCTGACCCTACAACCCTTGGTGATACCTAGAGCTACCTGAAAGTATTCAGAACTCTATAGTCAGAGCTTCCTGTGAGTTGACAAAGCCTTATTTGTCTTTT
Organism: Sphaerodactylus townsendi; assembly: GCF_021028975.2. Taxonomy (NCBI): domain Eukaryota; kingdom Metazoa; phylum Chordata; class Lepidosauria; order Squamata; family Sphaerodactylidae; genus Sphaerodactylus; species Sphaerodactylus townsendi. The sequence goes on from NC_059426.1 coordinate 51,723,920, forward strand.
TAATTTCCTGCATCTATGTCATGACCCTGGTATTCCTTAGAGGTTGCCCATGCAAATACTACCCAGGACTGATCCTGCGTAGCTTCTGAAATCTGATGAGATCAGGCTAGCCTGGGGCTTTCCAGGTCAGATATACCTTCCTGCCCCGTATATCTTCATTCAACCCAATGGTGGGATTCAGCAGGTTCACACCACCTCAACAGAACCAGTTGTTAAAATTGTGCCTGTAAACAACCGGGTTGCAAATTGCAGAAAGTTGTTCTAGTGCTCCATCTTTTCCTGAGCAGGGGCTCGGGTGGTACTCAAACCAAGCCTTCTTCCAGCCAAGTCTCATTGCCTTACAACTTGTTCAACCAAACCAGCTGCGCATAGAAAGCAGGGAGGATCTGGGGTCAGTGCAGCCCAGAATCACCACCTGAGTCCCCACTCCACCTTCAGCATTTCTTAAGTGGGCTTTGGCTCATAACACATGTGGCTCATAACATATGGGACTAACTGGAATACTTCTGGGTTGATAAAGTCCTAGGTTGCACACTGTCTCTTCAGTCTGAACAATTTGTCAAGCTGAGCTTAACCTTGCCTCTGCCTGACCTATCTATTTCTCCCTTACATATTGGATCTTGCCTGCCCATGATCGTACTTGTCTCTTACATGTAGACTTATTCATCAGAAAACCAGACAGCTACCTGCTTTTATCTCATCTTTGACTTCTTACTTGACCCTCACCTGACTTACGCCTGGGACCTGACATCCTGGGTCCTTCTCCTCCTTTTCCTCCTATTGTTTAACTCCCCCAGACAAAACAGTTTTCTCATGTATGTGGTCTACCATCATGCACCTGGTCTACCATCATGCTTAGTATTTCTTGCTTTTCATCAGCTTTCTTTGTCCATTACTGAAACTCTAAGACATGGTGAGAGCATACCTTGCCCAAATAATTATTTGTACACTTAAAAGTCGGTTTAGTTTTCATATACTATAAATGATTTGCAGTCTGGGTGGATTCCAGTATATGTGTGTTCTTCAAACACTTCTGAGCCATCCTTTTTTGTAAAACATTTCATATCAATAGTAAAAATAAATGTTGTGATGGCTGCTTTCAGTAACTCATCAAAAACACGTTGCATAGAAAAACTGTCATAAAGAATGCTAAAACTGCTATTGCTTATGCAATAATTGAATGGCAGTCATCATGAGCAATCCTTTGAAATTGTCATGATAACATTAAGTTAATTATTAAATTTACTCTTAAATTTACTGATACGTGCACTTCTGATACATTCTATAATGTTTGCTTGATCACCTATGTTTATGTAGTGCAGTCACCTTCTATAGATATTTCAGCTTTTTGACCAATATTAATTCAGTGCCAAGTACCATGCTCTCTCTCCCCCTTCCTGTGGCCTGTACTCTCACTCTGTATATACCATGTATAATGTATTAGCTGGAATCTTTGGAATAATCTAGCTGGGACGTGTTTCCTCCTGCTGGTTGCTTTATCAAATGGCTTTACGCTTCTAAGGCAAAAACCAGCAAGGTAGACAAATTAGATTTTTGTTGTGACAGATAAATGATACATCTATTTGAACATAGGATAAAGTTACACTACAGGGGGAAATTTCCCCACATACACATACAAACACACATGCTGTGCAGCCCTGTGAGGAATTAAAAATAGTATAACAACATAAGAAGATCCCTGCTGGATCAGACCAGTGGCCCATCTAGTCCAGCATATAGTCACACACAGTGGTCAACCAGTTACCCTGGAGCACTAACAATTGCTAATGGCCCAATCCAGATGAGGGGGCCAAATCGACTCCCCCAGACAAAACAGTTTTCTCATATATGTGGTGGATACCGATGTCAGAGCATTTGTCCCCTGCCTGTATAAGGGGCACCCACACCCAGGTGAGGAGTGAGGGGGAACTGCGCCCAGGGCACACATGCGGCCTGGGCCCCTGCACAGCGGTGGCCATCCCGCCATGCCCTCGCTGCAGTTTGCACCTGGGGCATCACGCCCCCCACCCCATGGGCGCTATGCCACTGCCCACACCATGGAGCCAGCAAAGATAATGGCATGTGGACACCACTCAGCTCCGTGGGGGCCAAACCCTAAAGTGGGCTCTGCTGGGGAGCTACACCGGCATCTGAGCAGAAACTGGTGCAGGCAACGGCGAGCTGGAGATATTCTTGGGGGTGGAGCCAACATTAGTTAGCTTCCTCTGGGTTTTTAGCCTGGGAACACCCCAGCACAGCATTGTGACTTATGCCATGGAAACATGTGGTGTAAGTAATTTTGTGCAATGGAGCTTTTCCAGGCAGTAGTGGGGTTTTTCTTCCCTGCTGGTTGCTGTGCCACCTGCCTCCCCCAAGCCGTCCCCGAACACAACACAGTCCCCTCCCCATTTTAGATTGGGCTGTTAGAGGCTGAGGCCTTCTCTGATATTCCTCCTGGCACTGCTATTTAGAGGTTTACTGCCTTTGAATGTGGAGGTTCCCTCTAATCATACCTTGTTAGCGTATACTTGAAGTTTTTGAGGGTTTTTTGTTCCATTATGCCTCATCTTACAACTTTATTTATTATTTAAACATTTCTGTGTCCCAAGGCAGTGAACATTACAACAATTGGAAAATGTCAAACATTAAAACAGTGCAATAATATGAGTTAGTGAGGGAACAGCAAGCAAAACAAAAAAGTTTCCCCCTGAAGGCAGAAGACCTGGAAAGTGAGTTCCAAAGTTTCAGTTCCATTTCAAGGCCCTTTTTTTGGGTTGCCAGCCATCTAGCCTCAGATGGCAGAGACATCCAAAACACACTCTCCAACAACACTGAAATGGTCTGGTAGGTTGATATGGGTGAAGAGAGGCTTTAAGATACGTGGGCTCCAGGATGATGAAACTGTTGTGCGAACAGTTAGAATACAAGTGGAGAAAAACTCAAAACAAATGTGATCAAACACAAGTGAAATCATATATCTTTTGTTTGTTTCGTGCCAGCAGAAGCAACATGGCATTGTTTAAACATGGGCATGATGATGAGCAGAAGCTGTTTAAACATGGGCACAAGGAACAGAAATTGTTGAACCGTGGACATGAATAGCAGAAATTGTTGAAACGTGGGCACAAGTAGCAAATCAAAATAAAGCAGCAAAGCGGGGAGATTGTGTGTATGCACCTACATGCTTATGTAAGCACATATTCTCACGCCAATTTTTTTTAAAAAAAAGTTCCCGCCCCAACACCGCAAAACAGCCTATCAGGATAGACCAGCCGAGCCGCTCACTTGTTCATGGGGAGCGTAACATTGTTTGAATCTGTAATAGGCATCGATGTCTTCACTAGAAACATGCTGCAGTAGGTGAAACCTCAATGAAAAGATGTCGATTCTTTTGAAACCTGGTTGTATCTGTATTTAATTTTCTAGTGGGGATACAACTTGGTGCTAGCTGAATGGATGACTGGCACTTGATGAGGTCTAATGAAGTGAACAAGGTGTTTCAAAGTGTGTAGACCATAATATCCTTTGATCCTCATGGCTATAGTATCATGCCAGACTGGGCTGATTGAGTGGTTCCATATCACCCCAATCTTGTTCTATCTACACTATTACTATTTATTTTTTATTTATTTATAATCAATTTTATATACCGCCCCTCCCCCGAAGGGCTCTGGGCGGTGAACAACAGAATAATAACAGCAATAATATTAAAACCCCGATTAAAACAGCAGATTAAATAAAATTACAGCGGCATCCGACAACTTCATAAAACCTCACCCACCCTGGAAAACAAACCCAAAAAGCTGAGGGCCCCATAAGAATTAAGGGCCCAGAGCGTAAAAAGGAGGGGAGGAGGGGGAGGGCGCACATCAGCGGTCGGCCCCCCCAAACGCCTGGCGGAACAATTCGGTCTTACAGGCCCTGCGGAACTCTCCAAGGTCCCGCAGGGCCCGAATAGCTGGTTGTAAAGTGTTCCACCAGGCAAGGGCCAGGGCTGTAAAGGCCCTGGCCCGGGTAGAGGCCAACCGCATCATCGAGGGGCTAGGGACAACCAGCAAGTTGGCCTCTGCGTTTGGCAGAGGGACATATGGGGTGAGACGGTCCCGAAGGTACGAAGGTCCCAGACCGCGTAAGGCCTTAAAGGTAAGTACCCACACCTTATGAATGATTCGGAACTCAACCGGAAGCCAATGCAAGCGACGTAACACAGGTTGAATGTGTTCTCTAAAGGCACCACCTGTGAGCACACGCGCCGCTGCATGTTGCACCAGTTTCAACTTCCGGATCAGACGTAAGGGAAGGCCCACGTAGAGCGAGTTACAATAGTCTAACCTAGAGGTGACCGTTGCATGAATCACAGTGGCGAGGTCCGCCTGGGAGAGGAAGGGGGCCAACCGCCGGGCCTGTCGAAGATGAAAAAACGCAACCCGGGTTATATGGGCCACCTGGGTCTCCATTGAAAGAGACGAATCCAGGTGGACCCCCAGGCTGCGGACGGAGGGGGCTGGTGCCAATGTAGCCCCCTCCCACTCCGGCAGCTGAAAATCCCCCACCTCCCCCCGGCGGCCCAGCCAAAGGATCTCCGTCTTCGATGGATTCAGCTTTAACCTGTTCTGTTGTAACCATCCAGCGACCGCCTCCAAACAATGCTGCAGAGCTGCAGGGGCAGCGACTGTCCCCCCCTCCATCAACAGAATGAGCTGAGTGTCATCAGCATACTGGTGACAGATCAGCCCAAAGCTCCGCACCAACTGAGCAAATGGTCACATATAGATGTTAAACAATAGTGGGGAGAGCAATGCCCCCTGAAGTACACCGCAATGAAGCGGGCACCTCTGGGAGGCTTGGTCCCCACACCACACTTGCTGACTCCGGTCCCGGAGGAATGAGACAATCCACTAAAGGGCTCTGGGCGGTGTACATCAAACCACCAAACCAATAATACACAATAAATGATAAAAATTCCTAACTTAAAACTCTGTAGAACATAGCAGAATTACATAACCAGTAAACAGTGATGGTGATGATGATGACAGCGCCCGGTCCCAAGGGAACAGGTGGTACTGAATAGATGTTATATCGGCAATGCCAATGATGGTCAGGCACACAACACGGGGGCATCCGAGGGGTGGGGGAGAATCTCCGGCCGACCTCCCCAAAGGGAGCTCTCCATTCACCTTTAGGCCCAATTCACAGTGCTGCTATTGACCTTCAAAGTCTTATATGTCTTAGAGCCAACATACCTTAATGTATGTTGCATTATTGGAAAACAGCCAATAATAAGCCCTACCTTACAGTGACCTCATCACTTTCTGAAAAGCTTGATGGGCACCAAGGAAAGTAGTGGTGGGCCCCATGGTGCCACAGTGGGGAATCCTGGGGCAGACACTATTTACCTAGAAAGACCAATAAGACATTTTCATAAATTCAATGTGCAAGAACAGTCATACAGGTCAGTTTGTGGGAATGAGAAGGAAAAAGGGGATGGAAGTGACTCCTTCCCTTACTGAGCTACATTTGTGGAAGAGAAAGAAGGAGCAGTTTCATCCTTCCCCATTCCAGCACTTGCAACCCATGTGGTTGATCCTCAGTGTGGGTCCTGAGACTCTAAGAATGATCATTCTAGATGTTGAAAGAGGCTTCAGGGAGAGAGAGGAATGCAGGACAATTCTATGTTCAGTGCACAGACTGCAGCTTTTTTCATTTCCACTATCTTTGCTCCAAGTAAAACTCTTAGGCTGTTTCTGTACAGCTAGATTTGCGGGGCTGCATCGGCATGATTCATACCAATGCAAGCCCTGGGGCCATTCGCATGAACAGCCCCACGGGCTGCGCAGCTGGCGGAGCAGGCTCTGCTCAGCTGCACAGCCCCCCCAAATGGGTTCTTACCTTGTCCAGGCTGCCGTTGCTCTGAGGAGGCCAGGGGACACGCTCCCATGGCCAGAGCAACAGCTGCAGTGACAGAGGCCAGGAGACATGTCCTCTGGCCTACTCAGAGCGACGGCAGCCTGGACAAGGTAAGAACCCATTTGGGAGCGGCACAGGGAATACGCCGGCTTCCACCCATTTCTGTTCACTCGGCAATGGGTGGAAGCCGTCGTATTCCAAAAACCTCGCTCCCCGAGCGAGGTTTGAAAGTGGCATCTTCGTGCCACTTGGGGGGGGGAGGACGGTGCTGCTGCAATGCAGCAGCGCCTCCTGTGCGAACAGCACCCCAGGGATGGTGTTTTTTTCCGTCCCTAGAGCACTGTTTTTTGGCTGTGCGGAAACAGCCTTAGTGACTTGCTGAGTTTAGTTTTTGCCCATTTTCCTTGGGAGCATCCAAAATTGCTGGGATAAAGAACCTGAAATTACTTCACTAAGCAGTTGATCCAGATGGTACTTTTTATCTAGATACCCATTGATTTCAGCGTTCTGACAACTCGTTTAAAAGGAGTTGCTTTTCATGCCAAAGCTTCACAAATAAAATTTCAACAAAAGGCCTTCGCCTCAGTGTTCTTATTGCTGGGATGTGGGAATGGAATCCAATTTCTCTGAGTTAATGTCTTTGCGGATACCTTTGTTCTCTGAGAAACTATCAGTCTATTTAATTACCTGTCTTCTCCTGTGTCGAAGTCCAGTGAGGTGTTTGTGCATTAGGATGTGGCAGAGGACACAATCACTCAGTCACCTGCCAGCTCTACTAGATGACTTTTTGAAATGCATTTTCCACATGGGACTACTTTGTTATTTGCTCCCTATGTAAGTACATGCTTATGAGGTGGCTAAAGGCAAAGTTCTTGAAATGGAAAAAGCACAAGGATAGTTATGGGCTTCTCAGGCTGAATTCACAAGGCATGATGGTTTTATGGTCACTGCAGTTGACAATTGACAACATCAATGTGAGACAACACCAGTTGCTTCAGCTAAAATTACCCACAACTTTAGTAACTATAGGTTGTTGCCTCTTATCTCTTTTCAGAAATATGTCACCAAATGGAAGCCTGACTGGAGCCCATAAAGAGACAGTCAGTTAGTCATGGTGATTCACCATATGGTGAATGACAGTAGCAGTGTCACACTGTACAACAGAGCTGAAATTGTCTCCTAGATCATATAAGTTCTCAGTTGATGTGGCTCACATGGGTTCTAATAAGGCTATTTCAATAATTTATTTATTTTATTAAATTTATACCATGCCCAGTTCCCAGCTGAAGCTGGGCTTAGGGAGGCTTACACAGATGGTTAAAACCAACAATATCAAAAAATATAAGCATAAATTAAGTCTAAAATCAATATCTATCCCAGTTCTAAACTACATTTTCTGTATACATGGTGAATCATCATTAAAACCTAAGCCAAAGATTAATTCACCCCCCTCCCATCTCTGTGTCATATTTATTGAAAGGGAGGGCAGTTTACTAGATGGAAGGGTAAGATATCATTTATAATTCTTGGTTTCATGATTTGGGAAGCCAGCAATTTAGTTGGAACATCACAGGTTCACAGAATGGCCTCAACCACAGGCCCGCTAAAACATCTGACTTACAGGCCCTGCAGCACTGATAAAGGTCCCATAGGGTCCTGGTGTCAGCTGGCAGATAGTTCCACCAGGTTGGAGCCAGGGCTGAAAAAGCCAGGGCTGAAGAAGCCTGGCTCTAGTTGAAACCAGCTGGATATCCTGAGGGAGTGGGATCACCAGAAGATTACTGTTGGAGAATTGAAGCGCCCTCTGTGGGCAATATGTGGAGATATGAGGGCTCCAGATCACTCAAGGCCTTAAGGGTCAAAACCAAAACTTTTAATATGATCCAGAATTCAATTGGCAACCAGTGCAGCTAGTGTAACATAGGTGTAATGTGCTCTCTCCCTGGAGTTCTAGTGAGAAGCCTCGCTGCTACATTCTGGACCAGTTTTAACTTCTTGGTCAATCTCTAAGGGAGGCCTGCATAGTTATAGTAATCTAACCTGGAGGTGACTGTTGCGTGGATCACTGTGGCCAGGTCCACTTGAGATAGGTGAGGGCCAACTGCCTGGCCTGCCGAATATGAAAAAAGGCAGTCTTGGCTGTCTGTGTGACTTGGACCTCCATAGACAAGGAGGTCTCCAAGGTCACACTCAGGCTCTTAACGGATGTGGCAGGTGTTATAGCCACTCTGTCTAAACACAGCAGTTGAAAATCCTCCATTACTCTCCCTCGGCCCAGCCACAGGACCTCCATCTTTGATAGATTAAGTTTCAGCCTGCTCTTTTGCATTCATTTAGTCACAGCCTCCAGACACTGTGACAGAACATTTGGGGCAGAAGCCAGTCAGCCACTCTCCATCCACAGAAAGAGCTGGGTGTCATCTACATATTGGTGACAGCCCAGCCCAAAGCTCTGAACCAGCTGTGCTAAGGGCCACATGTAGATATTAAATAACATTGGGGAAAGGATAGTCCCTTGTGGTACTCCACAAACTAGTAGCCATAGGCCGGACATTCCCCCCCCCCCCAATTTCCCCTGCTTTCCTCAGGCTTGGAGAAACAAGGTCAGCCATTTCAAGGCTGCACCCCAAATCCCAGTATCAGTGAGGAAGTAGGTCACAAGATTGTCATCTACCATGTCAAAGGCAGTGGTGAAATCTAATAACACCAGCAGTTTCTTCCTTCTTCCCACCAATTTGTGATTCCTTTCTTGCTGCCTTGTAGCAGTGGGGCAAAACTTAGGTAATGGGAATAGCACTTTTCAGGAAAATAAGAGATTTTCATTAGAGGGATGGTTGGTGGAAAGTCCTCAGGTCCCAGAAATGAAGGAATAAGTATTTTTGTCTGCTCTCTCAATTAGTATTTGAACAAGCAATTATGGTTTTAAGTGCTTTCTCCTGTTCCCCCAAGCAGTAGGGGGTGAATCAGTCTTTTCAGTATGGTCGACTGAAATGGAACACCAGTCTCTTCCAGCAATTAGCATTACCAAGGGATTAAAGTATTGTGTTATTTTTACAGAACACTACGTACAGGTCCATCCCCTGCCCCAAGTATTTCCAGAGAGATGACAGCAGCACTGGGAGATGCAATTCACACCTGGTGTGAAAAGGAAACCATGGTTAATAAAGGGTAAAGGGTAAAGTAGATTACCCTGTGACCAACAAATGAACCAGTAACTTACCACCATGGAAAATCACCATGTGTGGAATTGACCCAAGACACATCCATTTGGTTTGTCATGATGGAAAGCCAGATCAAGACCATCAACCATCATCCAAGCCCATAGAACTGAAAATACCAAAGAAAGAAGAATGTTGGGCTGGAAATAGGAACACCCAAATTCACATTCCCCTTAATTTCAGATTGGGAAGATCTTTCATTTATTTTGTTTAAAGCTACAGAACTTCACAATGAAAAACACACACAAGTATTGGACAGTTTGTTTTTAATATTGAAATAAAGCTGGTCAAAATGCGCGAAAACTGATGTCAGCCATCAAAGTCTTCAGAAAAATGGAAACCTATGACAAGCATTGAATCTAATAAAACAGTAGATGACTGCCATGACCATCATGAAAGCAGGAAAACGAAGGCCCCCATGAAGAAGGTAGAATTTTCTACATGTTTGAGGAACTCCCAAGTTCTGGGGAGCAATTATAAATTAATCAAAGAAAAGGAGAAAAACCCCATGGGACCTAATGGAAATGAATATGCTTTAGGAAACATGAGCTATTGAGAGTTGGTTAAATAAAAAAAGAGAAGGGAATATCAGCCTTATCAAACCTTAGAGAGTTGATGGAATCTGGAGAGCAATACTTGGGAGTAGGATTTCCCAATTATTCTCTGCCATATGATTCTCAAAACCCCAGTTTGCCTTGTCTTCTAATAGTTTTATTTCCTTATTTATTTATGTTTAGGACACTTATGTTTCCAAAATTCAAAAGACTATTACAAAATGTACTATAATCTATTGCTATTATATGACAAATTCATCCTATGGTTGTGTTAAAGAAAAAAGGGAGAAGGGTAAATCAGCTAGGACTCAACAGGCTTTGGCTCCTTTTGTGAAATGAGTGAAAACCAATTCCAGTTTTGTCACCAGAGTCTCTCTTTCCATCCGCTCACATGTCCTTTTCAAGTTTAATACCACAATAGACATTAAGACAGCTGCTCAGTCTTTTGGTCTGGAAATGGCAGATGAATCCTAGTTATAGCATTTTGTTTATAACCAGTCATGCTTGTCATGTAAGATGTCACGACGCTAGCTTTCAAGTGAGCTGAACAATTTCCCCAAATCTATAATGCCACCAAGTAATGGTGAGTAACTGTGGGATACAGCTGGATGCTACCCTAACATAAACCTTTTGCTAGGCTTCCTCTGTAGTAGTAATTAACTTGAGCCTGTGCAATCTTGTTCACAGGTGGCAAGTACCCCAGATAATGGACAGCTGTATATCCCTCCCATCACATTTCTGTCTATCCCTCCCATTAAAGCCACCAAAGCAAGACACCAAATTATCAGAAGGGAAATAAAACAAATAAAATACTAGGGTTGTTTCAGGGCCTTCGGTGAAAAGCACATTCAGTATGCGACATGATACAGATTCAGCTCTAGAATCATTAAACCAACTGAAGTAAAAGTGGTACAGTTATTTTGAAAACCTGTGATAAATTATTCAAATTCCAATAGGATAAAACAAGTGGGGACCCTTTCTCCCATCTTTGCTTTGACCCCTCTCCCCTGCTTCTCTTCTCCCCCTTGTTCTCCCTCCTGCCACCCCTTCTCTCTCACACACACATCCTCCTCTTATTAACATAAAATAATTCAAAAACTGAATATATAAAAACTCGCAGCATCCAAGACTGTGAGAGTTCTTTGGAAGATTGAATCAGAGCAAAACAATGCTAGCATGATTACTGGGCAAGTTGGCTAAACTGAAGTTGATGACATGTCTCATTATGAGGCTCAGGGCTAGGAAGGTAGCTATGGTAACCATTGTTTCAGGCTTTCTGTAAGAAACAAGTTATTTGGTTATAATCTTGAGATGATCATGCAGAAATCATGGGATACAGCTCATAGGTCTGCGTAGAGTGGACAGTTAAAGGAAATGTGAAAGAGAATCTTGATATGTTGCTTCCACAGATACAAATGATTTTTGGACAGGGATTTTCCTATATCTTCCATCAGTAGCTGTGGAAGGAAAGATGTTCAGATGAGCCAACATGAAACCTCTCCATAGTGGCTGTGTTAGTGGTATGGTGAAATACTTGGCCCCTGATTAGTAAGGGGTATGTATCCCCAGAGCTCTTGGGGAGCACACGCTGACGTTTGTAGGCAGCAGAGCTTGGCATTCATGATCTCCTAATCTTTTTTTGATGTATTGCAGAATGAAATTCTCGCAGGACACCAAGGACTCCAAGTCTATGCCAATTTTGCTGATCTTGGATCATATTGATTTAGACCATTCTGAGAGTATCTTCTTGCATGCTATCAGGATCAGATCTGTGGTGCAAATTTAGCCAGTATTGGATCCAGGCTTGAATCCAGGCTTTCATTTCTAGAAGGAATATCCATGATTAGTGGACATAATCCATGATTAGTGGACATAATGTTGTGTAAGTAATGCAATTTGGAACTCCAAGTATTTTACAGAGAAATGATGCGTGAATTTGTTCCACTTTGGTGTTAAATGCTTGAACCTAGACTGGGATCCCACATAAAATTGGTGGGGTTATTTTGGCTTTTAAAATATGGGCTACTGGTGAAACAGTTTGGTTGCCCTAAGCATTTAGCTGCTGCTGTCCCTTCAGATCTTTGGGTAAACCACATAAGGTTGTGCCTAAACATAATACAGAGGTATTTGAATGTGTTTTATTTGCTCAATGAAGAATGTTTGAGAGACCAGATAGATGATTGCCAGCCTCTGAAGAAAACTACAATTTTAGATTTATTGTAATTGATTTTAAGTGCATTGGCTTATCAATATGCTTTTCTCACTCTCTCTTTCCTCCATGCCTGTCATTTTCTGTCTTTCTGCTCCCACCCATGGGCGTACCGGCCTAGGGACATTGGGACACCCAAGTTCCCGGGTGCATGCCTTTCAGTCATGTGGTGGGGCGCCGAACACCACCCCATGTGACCAAATGGTATGTGCCTGAGCCACCCACTGCTGTGCCCCACCCCCTTTCCGGCTCCCTGCAGCCCAGCTTCTGCCCTCCCTAGAGCCTGGGGAGAGTAGGAGCCGGCCTCCAGGGATGTGCTTTTAAAAGCAGGGAGGCCAGGGGTGGGTGGGGCTTGGATGTGGCTTGGGGGTAGGGCTTGGGGGTGGGGCTCAGGCAGTGTCACACCCCCTGAGTGTGAGAGGTTGCCCAGAGAAGGCATACACGTCTGCTCCAATGGTGGGATTCAGCAGGTTCGCACCACTTCAGCAGAACCAGTTGTTAAAATGGTTCTTGTAAACAACCACTTGTTAAATTATTTGAATCCCACCACTGGTCTGCTCCCACCCTATCTCTCTTTCTGCCTCCACTCACTCATCACTCTTTTTTCTTTCAGCCTACCATCACTCTGTCTTTCTGCCCCTAATGTCCCTCCTGGTCTCCCACCTGCTTCCTGTTCACCGCTAGCAGTGGTGGCAGTGGCTCTCCCACAATCACAATGGATCTCTCATTTACTTTAAGGTTGCCAGCTCCAGGGTGGGAAATTCCTGAAGCTTTAGGGTTGGAGCCTTAGGAATATAGTGACTTCAGCATGGCATATTGCTGTAGATGGCACCCTCAAAAGCAGCAATTTCTACTCAGGAACTGATCACTGTCATCTGGAAATCAGTTGTAATTCTGGGTGATCTCCAGCCCTCACTTGGAGATTGGTGTAACGTATACTGCCACTTAACATTCTGACCTTAGAATGTTGGGAGCCTAAAGGGTGAATGGAGACTACAGCCTGATTGGCTAGAGAGAACTGCTGGGCATTCTTAACCCAAAGGCAGTTGGTATTGAGGGGAGAACTGTTGGGAATGCCAGAGTGAGACTTGAGCAAATCAGAATAAGGCCCCAAAAGCCTAGATTTCTGTGAAGGAATCTGCCCCAGGGTCCTGTAGGTAATCACACACATTAACCACACTGGTGACTTGGTTTAGTAGTTTGAGGAGAACTCACACAGATAGGGGGCAGTGAAGCTCCTGAGGGTGGTGGCAGTGTAAATAGAGAAAGGATTAGGTTTTCTGGAGGAAAATCACAAGTCCTTCTCTGGTATGCACCACATGAAACAGATGTCTCAGGTAAGGGAGATAGTCCAGGAGTTAGAGGTTTAGGGCCTGTGTTGGTTACACTTAACTGAAGTAAGGAATTAAGTCTTGTCAGCACTGGAATTAGAGATTTCTAAACTATAAAAGAAACACCTGCTGAGAATTAGGATAGTTTTTTTAAGTGACTGTGACAAACTTGGGCAGTGACCAGTGCTACCCTTGTAATAGTAATTCAAAGATATTCAAACATCTTGTAAACTAGTATCTTCTCTGAATCAGCTTCTTTTGTATACTTTTTAATGTGATTCTTGGCTTAAAACCCTTCCTAATTTACTTCAGTTTCCTTGTAAATAAATAAACATCTAAACCTTTGTTTGAACTTTACATGCCTGTGGTGCCAATTTAATGTTTCTGTGAGTGACAGGAATAGATTATTGAGTGTTCACACTGAGCTACCCATCTTCCTGAATGTAAACTGCCGTGTGTGTATGTGTGTGTGTGTATCTATCATAGTTGGCAACTCTAGTTTCCCTGGAGGAAATGGCTGTTTTGGAGGGTGGAATCTATGCTTCCCACATCAAACCTCACCCCTCCCAGGCTCCACCCCTAAATTGTCCAAGAATTTCCCAACCTGGGACTTGACTGTATATCCTTCCGACACAACAGCCAACATACTTTTATCTGCTCCTCTGCCTTAAGTTTTTTGTCTCCTCCCTGACTGTAGCTTCTACTTAAGAAAACCTCAGTCTTTCTCCACAGTGGGGACCCAAGCAGCTTACATTAGTATTCTCTCCACCTATTTATCCACACAACAACACTCTGGGATAATTTACAATGAAAGCATATGATTGGTCCAAAATCATCCAGTGAGCTTCCTCAGCAAGGTGGGGATTTGCACCTGAGTCTCCTAGGCCATACTGCAAAGCTCTAACTGGCAGGAGGGCTTGAGCAGCAATAGCAGGCCTGCCAGTTCTCTGCAGTTTCTTCCGGCTTCTTGGAGGTCCCTGCTGTTGTTTGTAAGTCCAAGGGTGGGGCTGCCTGTTGTGGAATGTATCATGATCCCTGGGCAAACACCTGCAATGGGGAGGAGGGTGAAACGAGTTTCAGATTTTGGAAGGCAGCCCCAATACCCACCTTATTATGCCCTCACCGCCAAAGTCTTCCAAACACATGCAGAAAGTGAAACTGGCATTACCATGGGTTTTCTCTGGGTGATACTCGACCACCAGGAGGAATGGTAGCAGTGAAAGGTACCAGTGGAGGACCTGCCCATTATAGTACTTCATGCAGATTATCCACTGTAACAACTGTGGACTGTCACCAAGACTAAGGGTTGTCTTTCCAGGTAGTATTAAAGGGCCCCAAAGGCCATTTCATAGCCAAAGCCTCTTTCTCCACTGTGGAGCATCCCCTCTCTGGAAGCTGTAACTTTTGACTCGGGAACATCAAAGAATGCTCCTATTTGTCCCAAAGTTGGGTGAGAACGGCGCCAAGCCCCATATCAAACATATCACCTGCACTATGAAGGGTCTGCTAAAATTTGGGTTGTATAACACTGGACTGTGAATGAGGACAATTTGCAGGTCCTTGAAGGTGCTGACACAAGCGACAGTCCATTTAAGTGTGCTGGGTAGCCCCTGCAGCAGACAGTCAGAAAGGGAGCTAGCCCAGGAGGTGAAGTTGGGAAATGAACCTGCTATAATAACCAACAAGATCCAGAAATTGGCACAATTCCATTTGGTTGTAGAGATAGGGCACTGTTCCATGGACATCACTTTGTTGGGCAACGGCCAGAGTCAGCCCTTCCACACCATAGGTACTTGAGTTCTTGGAAACCCAAGTAACCTTTCTATTAGCTGGCTTTGAGATCTGCTTTGGCCAAGCCTTAAAGGACCATACTCAGGTGATGCAAATGTGAGATCCAATCAGCACTAAATTTGAGAAAATTATCAATATCAACTGCTGTAAAGCTCTGGCATTGAGATAGGACAGTATCCACCTGTCATTGAAAGGTGGCCATGGTTCTATGAAGTCTGAAAGGCATTGAAATAGGGCCAGGCTGGGCCAGACCAGGCGAGGGCCGGGGGTGGGGTGGGGGCGGGGGGTGAGCCCTGCAGGACCTAATTGGCACTTGTCAATGTTCCTTTATGAGGTACAGGGTTGATATGAACTTTACTGTGCCCAGCTGGTGGACCAGGTGGTCTGCTCGTTTCATCAGGTAAGTGTCAAATTTTACCAGGGCATTCACCTCTTGGTAGTCAACACAGAACTGGATACTGCCATCCAGCATGGATTCAAGGACAATGGGAACAATGAGGACAATGGAGCAATGCCAGTTACTTGAGGAGGGTTCGATCACATCCCATGCCAGCATTTTCTGCACTTACTCTTGGATTGCATCCAGTCGCGAAACTACCAGGGGGCGGGCGGGCGCGCCACGCACTGGGGGCACAGCTTTGGGTCACATGGGGGGCGGAAAATTCCCCTGACACCTCCCCTTCCCCCGCGACGCTCCCCCCCGCGGCGCTTCCCCCACACACTTACTTTTACAACCCAAGCAGGCTGGAGAACAGGCCTGCCTGTTCTGGTGGAAACTACATTTCCCAGGGTCGTGGGGTGTGTGTGTGTGTGTGTGTGATCTTCCCCTGCGGCGTCCCCCCCGTGGCGCCTTACTTTAGCAAATCGAGCAGGCTGGAGAGCAGGCCTGCCTGTCACCTTCGATGCTGCAAAGGACCTGGTGGGAACTGCATTTCCCAGGAGACCATGGGAAATGTAGTTCCCACCAGAACAGGCAGGCCTGTTCTCCAGCCTGCTCGGTTTTGCTAAAGTAAGTGTGTAGGGGGGCATGGGGGGAGGGCGCGGGGCCCCCCCGAAAAAGCCAGAGTGCGCACCGGGCCTCTGATTGCATCCCACCGATGTTGGGGAATGGGGACACCAGGGTGCTCATATGTCTTGGTGAAGTCACTATTACATGCTAGAGAATGGATCTGGGGGTCATGGAGAAGACAGAGGGCCTTGTCCATATGGGGTAATGACTGTCAGAGATGGCAGGCTCTAGGGTGCATGCCTTCTAGCAGCCCTGCAGCTATCTTTAACTCCTTTGGTTGTCCATAAGCACCTACACCCAAGCCTTGATTGGAGAAACACCTGTAGAAACTGCTCCAAGGGAACCTGTTCTATGGTTTGCCTTCCCTCATCTGTTGTGGGATTTAGCCACCATTGGGCCTGGGCCAGGAGTATAGTGGGGCACAACTTTGTAAGAGGGACCCATGGAAGGCAGGGTTACCCAGAGCCCCCCATACCTCTACATGTGCTGCACATCAAGATGCCAGCTCCTCCTTTGACAAGGCAGTGGAAGACACCTCTCAGGGCAGCATCTGAGTGCCTTGCTGCTGACATAGCTCTCTGACTAGTGATCTGCTAGCTCTGCTACAGCTAGACCACCTCCCACAATGCCTGGTCTTAGTAGTCTCGCATCTACTGGCTGAAGCCTTCTAAATCCATTTCACCCTTGGAAGCCCCATTGGGTCCTTCCTCTGTTGGTGGTGTCTTGTGCCTGGGTACTGCCCTCAGACTCTGAGTTTAGCCAAGTGGAAAGCAACAGAGAGGCTGCCTAATGCCTGTCAACATGGCCACATTCATCACTTCATGAGCGCCCCTTTGTCCACCACCCCTACAAGCAAGGGCATCCTGAACTTGTAGGTGCTTGGCTACCTTCAGGATCAAAGAAGACACAACTCTGGCTTCCATTTACAAGCTCTTTACTTCTCATCAGGCAGTTAACATAATTCCTGCTATATCAAGTCCATGCTCTACATATGATACTTTTCTCATCCTTTTTCTGCCTGCACACTAACCATCCTGGCATTCTCCCCTGCCTCCTCTTTATCCTGATCAGCAGGGCCTCTTCCCCTTGGAAATTCCCTGTTCCAGTCTACTAGTAGCCAGTGGGCTGTCTATCAATCCCTGCTGGCCTGGGATTGGCCCATGAGCTTTCCTGGGTCTCCCTCTTCATTACAGGTTGGCCAGTGCTGTGCTGGCTCTGTTTTACTCTGTGAGACTGCTGAAGACTGCTGATTGCAGCTTGGTCAAGGCTGTGCCAGTTTCATCCTCCTCCATGGAACTGCTCTTGCTGCTCAGGTCCTACTGCCACTTCTCTAAAGTTTTTCTTGAATTCTGACTTCCTGGAGGTCCCTGCTCTTGCTGGTAAGTCTGAAGGTGGGCACCTGTGACAGGGAGGAGGGTGGAGTGGTCTGTCAGGTGCTAGGAGGAATCCCCATCCCTGGACAGTGCAGAAACACAATCAAGTGGCATTGGAATAACTATTATTTATTGCAATAACTCTACAGCACCCAGTACCAAAACAGAGCAAACCTTATTACAACATAAGCAAAACCTGGTCTGGGCTCTGCCAGGCTACAACCAGCCACAGCCAGCAACCACAAAACAAGTGAAAAGCTAAACTACAGCAAACACTGGGCATCCCTTATAACATTACAGGAGCAGAAGACACCCCAAATGGGAGGTATGTATACCATAATAATGCTCAATGAGTGTTAATTCTCAGCAAATCCTTAGGCTCCTCATCAAGAAGTACCTGTTGATAAGCATGACTAAGCTCAACTTTGGATTACACAGTCTATCCCTCTAAGAATGCAAATAAATCCTCAGTTCTAGGCTGAGGGTAGGGAACCAGCTTCACAACTCATTGATAGTGACTTTATAATCTGCACAAATATTGTTATGGAAAATGTTGCTCCAGTGTCCACTTCCATATCCCAGGTGTGACCTATCATGGTTACTTGGACTCAGACTGGTGGTAGACAGTGATCACCCAAGGTATATACAACAAACACTCTAAGGTTGATTCCGCACTTGCGTTATCGACCTAAGTTCGAGCTGCGTTCGACCTAAGTGCTCCGCACAACCACTGGGATCGACGTGGTTTGGTACCAGCTTCACCCCGTGTAATGGTCAAATTTCCGACTCCAGTTGGGAACTACTACTTTTTCAGGGAACCACGTTTGAACTCAGCTCGATTCCAGTAAAGTGCGGAATCTCTGGTGCCAGGAGTCCCACATCCAGCCAATCACAGCTGAGTGTTTTGGGCATGCGTACAGCTGGAGAACCGCCGCGGCGAAAATCGCGCCTAATCCCCCCCCCCCTTTCTTGCGTTCGAAGCGATGAAAGGTGGTCGCACAAACAGCGCACAATTTCCGCGTACCAATGTAAGCAGCCAATCAAAAAATGCCACCTTCGTCCCTCCATTCCTGTGGCAGTTTTTTTTATAATGTCGATGTGAGGGATAGAGCCGGAGACATGGCCGTGGGAACGGTAGCCAATTGAAAGCGGAGACGGCGAAGAGGCACAGGATGAAGTTCCATCCTCTGAGCTGCGAGTGGGGAACAACAATGCCTTCGACCCTAGGTTGAAGAGTACCCTTCTCCAGGTGAATTTTAGATTTGAACCCTATTTTACTCGTGTCTTGGAGATACGCCCTAATACATCTTTACAATCTCATTTCCTAAGTCACTAAGTTGGCATTTCTCTCTCCTGTGTCTCTCTCCAGTGTCTCAAAAGTGATAACAGGCAGAATCAAGAAGGGTACCACAATGAAAACCACATTCTGTCTTACTCAGGACAGAAAACTCTTGCTGCTTGCTTTTGAGGATGACATAAGGCTGCAGTTTGGATGCCAGACCAGATTTACATGCTTCCAGTTTCCCACTCCTCTGTAACTCTTAATTTGCTACGCAGCCATTTTTGTGTCCACAGGAATGTCCATTGCAGTTTTTAAAGGGTTCTGTTAAAATAACTGCCAAACAATAAGAGAATGTCTACTAATTCACAGCTGCCCACAAGACAACATTCACCATGTTCAAAAATAATAAAATACTCTGGAAACCATAAACTATGTAGTCATGCTGTTAGAAGATTATTGCCTCCATCTCCAGTTTACATGTGCAGCAGTTACCTCAAACAGGTGATAACTTAAAAGAGGTTATTAAGTGTGTGCTCCAGGTGGCACTTTTGGGACTGCATTCGGCCTCTTGACGAATAAGCCCCAATCATTCCTGGTTTCACAGGCCATTTTTTCCCCTTGAAGCTGCCATCTTAGTGCAAACTTTTATCTGCATTTTCTTTGTTTATATGCTAAACATTACACATTACTAACTTCAGGGAGATGGCATTTAGTATATAGAAATACATGGGATGTGCCTTTACAAATGTACAAGTTTCTCTAATCTATTTCTTTCCCATTTTGTGTTCCACTGATGACAATTTTATCAACATCTGGGTCATGAACTAAATACAATGGAACAAGGACTGTGTCCTTTGAACCATTTACCCAAGTAGCTCCCAGAGTAACAAAATTGGGGATTCAATGATTGAGAAAAGACTTAGACCACATAATGTGAGCATGTCTGTGTGCTAGTTATTTGTCTTGTGAAATACAAGATTTTTTTTTCAAATATTGCAGCTCTGTTAAAAATTAAACGCTAACCTTGCTATCCAATATTTTGCAAGTATGGTAACTTTTAAAGCCTTGTTGAAAATTTACTGCAGAGTTGTACCCTATTAGTGGGTTATTCCAAGTAGTGAATTATAGCTTCATTGTTTTGCAAATTCAACAGAATTAATTTAATCCTGTAAAATACTGAGACATGAATACTTTCGGAGAGAACAAAACTTTTGAAATTTTACAGAGAGGAAGGAAAATCAGGTCAGACATGCTGATTATGAAGTGCCACCAGATGGCAGTAAATTTCCAGTTTGAACAGCATCTGCTGCTATTCCCATAGAGCCAATTTCACTCAAGCAGATACTGCATTTAAGCCCTGACTATAACACAACCCGGGAAAAGTAGATGATAGCCAACTATTAGAAAGCTCTCCCCCCTTTTTTAAAGTTGTTGAACTCTTGTTGAAATTCCTGTGGGAGTAGTGTCCCAGATATGCTCTGTGCATGCTAGGTGCAACTCTATACTTTTGATGAGAAAAAATGGATTCCGCTGACATCAATACATGCCTGCAGTCGAGGGAGCTGTCACCTTCCTGGCACTTGTTGCAAGTGTTGACTGAACTGTAATGTCACAATATTTGTCTCAAACTGAGCCAACCAGTGGGTTAGATTCAAGTGGCATGATTCAAGTGATATGAATGAACTATACTTGGTATACTGGCAT
Organism: Sphaerodactylus townsendi; assembly: GCF_021028975.2. NCBI lineage: Eukaryota > Metazoa > Chordata > Lepidosauria > Squamata > Sphaerodactylidae > Sphaerodactylus > Sphaerodactylus townsendi. The sequence goes on from NC_059426.1 coordinate 51,744,298, forward strand.
GAAGCAGATGGAACAGCTTTCATTATGTTTCACCTCGCCACATTGAGCTGTCTTTCCACCACTCTGTCATCTTGAGAACCAGTGTGGCGTAGTGGTTAAGAGCAGGTGTATTTTAATCTGGAGAACCGGGTTTGATTCCCCACTCCTCCACCGGAGTGGCGGAGGCTTATCTGGTGGTGAACCAGATGTGTTTCCACGCTCCTACGTTCCTGCTGGGTGACCTTGGGCTAGTCACAGTTCTTCGGAACTCTCTCAGCCCCACCTACCTCACAAGATGTCTGTTGTGGGGAGAGGAAGGGAAAGAAGCTTGTAAGCCACCTTGAGTCTCCTTACAGCAGCAGCAGCAGCAGGAGGAGGAGGAGGAGGAGGAGGAGAAGAAGAGTTTGGATTTTTATCCCCCCTTTCTCTCCTGCAGGAGACTCAAAGGGGCTTACAATCTCCTTGCCCTTCCCCCCTCACAACAAACACCCTGTGAGGTAGGTGGGGCTGAGAGAGCTCTGAGAAGCTGTGACTAGCCCAAGGTCACCCAGCTGGTGTGTGTGGGAGTGTACAGGCTAATCTGAATTCCCCAGATAAGCCTCCACAGCTCAGGCAGCAGAGCTGGGAATCAAACCCGGTTCCTCCAGATTAGATACACGAGCTCTTAACCTCCTACGCCACTGCTGCTGAGAGAAAGGTGAGATATAAATGCAAACTCTTCTTCTTCTTCTTGCTCCACATTATACACAGATGATTTTCCAATGGAAGATATTTCCCAGTTGTGATGGTCACTGAAATAATTCTGTATTGGACTGCAATGCTATTACCATAGAACATATTTAACCCTCCTTTTATCATTTCAAGCCAAGCCCTAAAGGTAAATTACAACCACATTTAAAGCAACAATAATTAAAAAACAAGAAAAAATCAACTTTTAAAAAAAAGGAAACAGAGGAAAAATCCAACTATAGCCAACAGAGAACCGAAGTTACAAACCACCAAAGCTTGAATAAATAAAAAAGACTTTACTTGAGGCCAAAAGGCCAATAAAGTAAGTGGAAAACAGATATTCTGGGAATGGTATTTCACAGTCTAAACACCACAACTTTAGAAGGCTTTGTCCCTGATAGTGATCCACATCATTTCAGAATATGGGCATACTCAGTGATAACTCACAGCAGATGATTTTAAAACCCCAGTAGGCTCATATGGATTGGAAGCAAGTGATCCTTAAGATCCCTGGTTCCAGATTACCAAGAGCTTAAAAATAGGCACCTGGAAACAACCTGGCAACAAAGAATTATATCTTTCAAATGCCTTTCAAATGCAATAGAAGATGATGTATCAGTGTCTTTTCTAGTTCAAGCTAACCTCACAATCAGATCCTCTTCTTGTTCCTGCTGGGTGACCTTGGGCTAGTCACAGTTCTAAATGCAGCTTCACACAATACAGTCTATACTTGGGAAGTCACTCCGGGGTACTGGATACAACAAATATAACATACATATGGTAAATGTTGGTATATGTATGTCCCTTTGTGTGTGTCAAGTCACAGCTGATTTAGGGCAACCCAATAGGGTTTTCAAGACAAGAGACTAACAGGGTTGTTTGCCATTGCCCTCCCCTGCATAATGACTCTGGTACTCCTTGGTGGTTTCTCATCCAAGTACTAGCCTGGACCAGGCATGCCTAGCTTCTGAGATCTGATGAGATCAGGCTAGCCTGGATCATCCCGATCAGAGCATATATCCTTTTAGAATACTGTTATCTTTGAGGTTAGTCGACACCAAAAACAATTTATCAGTATCTTATATTGTATGGATAATATGTGGTTTGTTCTGAGGCTCAAAGTTTCAGATTTAAAAAAAATCAAAACAAACAAATACCTATCAACCTTAATCTACAGAGTCTATGGAGCTGATTTTCAAAATGAAAATACAAATCCACCAAATTCTGTATGCAGTAAATGACAGTCTTCCCTTTCTTCTCAATAATCTATATATAACGTTTGGAATCTGCCATGATGAGGTAACAGGAGATGAATCCTAGGAACAAAGCTGGTGTCCATCAAAAGAAAAGGATCTATGAAATAGGACTCTCGTGTTTTTTTAATATGCTATAGTCTAAACAGGAAGCATTCCAAACTAATCTAAACCTGGCTCTTTGTGCTCAAGGAAGACTCACCAAATGGTATGCTGAGAAAATGGAATGGAGTGAAGTCCATTTAATATCCTACAGATGCAGCTGTGCTGAGTTAAACCTGCCGAATGACTTCACCATGACTTCATTACTCCCTTGTCCCAGTCATAAAAAGAGAAGAATACAGTGATCTCTAAAACCTGCCAAGTATTTTCCTAATCCTGTATCAGATATGGGAAGCTCTTAAAAGGTCACAGGGTGACTGTTTAACATTTCCCCTTTTGGCTATCATCCTTAATAAAATGCAGCCCCATCTTCCTGTGTTTTGGAAAGTAAGTAGGAAAGAAAAATTATAACTCTCAAACATACATAGCAGAGTTGTAGATACAGAGAATATGTCATTAATTTTTACAGAGCGTCTAATCTGGTTTTGGCCTCACACTTTACCTGATGCCTGACATACTATGGACAGTGCACATACTATGTAGCAACACCATGTAGTATCATGTTTTAAGAGTACAAGTACCTGTAAGCAGGCAATGTAAAGGGAATTAGTCAACTGTGGTTCCTATGGCATACGTTTACCTTCTTTCTCTGTGTACTTATAACAGTATATTTCAGCCTTCAGATATGTAATATGCTTTGTTACCTGGATGAAGTGAGGAAGCAGTAAGCAAGTATGAGTACTATATGCATTGTTAAGTGTTGAAGCTTGGTTACTCCATCAATTTGCCAAAGGGAGCTTCACCAAAATACTGATTTACAACTAACTGAATCTTCTAGGAACTGCGTAAAACTGGTCAGATATGATAACCATCTCTTGATAGTATCCTCTCTTGACTCTTAAGAGTTTTCAGTGATGAATGTATCATTTCATCTCAACCCTCTCAATTATTATAACCCTTGATTAGCTAAAGAGTATTTGCAGTAGTTCCCTTATGATTACCATTGTGTATAGTTTCAAGTGACCAAGCAGTCCTCTTTAGCAAGTTCTGTAAGTGCAAATCAAGAGTAGATTTTCATGATATGTTTTGGGTGGCATGGCACAGTATATACAGACACCTTTCCTTATCCTATATAGTCTGCACACTCTTATATACATAATGACTACTTTAGAAAAAATGGTGACAGATTCATTATGGTCTAGTGCACAGGTGTCAAACCTGCGGCCCTCCAGATGTTATGGACTACAGTTCCCATCACCCCCTGCTAGCATGATGCTGGTAGGGGTTTATGGGAACTGTAGTCCATAACATCTGGAGGGCCGCAAGTTTGACACCTATGGTTGTGTAACAATGCCTGGAAAACACACCTGCTGTGCAGGAGCGTGAAAGATACTTATGTTTTTGCATATGTCTAAGCTGAAAATTAAAAAAAAGAAGAGTTCTACGAGTCACAAGATCTAGAGCTCACTCTCAGATCTAAAGCTCACTGATGCTCTTGCTCCCTGCAGAGGACTTCAGCACTGGGGAGCTAACACAGATGGGGGTCCAATGACTTATTTCAGCCAGGATGGAAATTCATTGATTGTCAAGTTTGTCGTTCCTTTTTCCATTGCAATATTTAAATATAAGATTATCACAGAAGAACATTAATTAGTGCAGGAGATTGAAAGGTCTTTAGCACAGACATCTCTAGGACAAATGTAGCCTGGTGCAAAATCTAAGTTTTCCTCCCCCTCCCCCCACGTGAGGAGGGGTGTGGGGAGCGATTTTCCACCCCCATGTGACTAAATGGCCACAGCCTGGGGACATTTGACCCCATATTATCCTCCTGGGCCGTACACCCCTGGTCTTCAACCCAACAGATTAGTAAACAACATGTATAAAGAAGTCCTCAAAGCCCACTTTCTATATGCTCCTGCGTATAAGTATGGGATGGAAGAGTGTATTTATCCATTTGCCTCTTTTCAGACCCCGTGTCAGTGTTCTGGATCCAGATTTACTTCACAACTTGAGAGTAGAACAATGCAGCTATAAATGCAACCCTAGCTCAAGGTCATCCAACAAGCTTTCATGACCACTACACCATGCTGGTGCTTTCATTACATAAAGTTAAAGAGCAACAAGCAGATGACTTCCCAAATTCTCATTCAGTTGTTAAAAAATACAATTCAAAAGGCAAGGGGCACTGCAGCATGTGTTTATTATCACTATGGATTTCTTGACAATTGTCAGACTACAGCCAAACTTTAATGGTGCAAAGTTTACATATGGGTTGGCTTATATATTTACTTTCTACCTTGAAGAGGAAATCCTTTCATGGAGAATTATAAATTGTTTATAATTTACCCACTAAAACAGTCTTGCTTATTTCCAATTGTTCCCAGGCAGTTCTATGCACATAAAAGCAGATTGAACTTGTCTTTTAAAAAGATAACTATCATTTTGGCTTATAGGAGAATCTGTATCTGTTTCAAAGTCTGATTCCATTCCCTGGAGGAGCCCTCCTGAAATTGTTTCTACTTTCATCCCCTGCAAATATGTTCCAGCTCAGTACAGACAATGAATCTGTGTTAATAAATATTTTGGTATATGCTTCTTTTACAGAATGTTGCCTTCGCAAATTGGTATTCTATTTTTATTGGCCTTGAATATGTCAATAGGCACAAATTAAAAAATATATATTATTCACTCCATTTGACGAGGAAGTTTCAAGTCATTCATGGATGTGTTATACAAACTATATGTGCTATTACATAATCAACATGATCTCTTGTGCATCTGAGCCCTTCGGGGATGGGGGCGGTATAAAAGTTTAAGTAATAAATAAATAAATAAATCTGTCAATGTATACTGAATTCATAGGCAATCCTTAACAGAGTTATATTTTTCTAAATCCATTTACTTCCGTGGACTCTGAAGGGTACAACTCTGATTAGTATTGTGCTTATTTGACCCATATCTATCTAAAGTGCCAATAGCTTTGTGAGTATCAGTGATACAACTTGTAATGAATTACAGGGATTACAATACCCAGGCCTTTGTGTGACTACCTAGTCTACTTTGTTTTGTCAGCTGTATGCTTTTGAGAATCAGTAGTGAACATTAAAGCTTATTTCTACAGTCCACACTCACTGGAGATTCTTTTCCATTGTATATTGGATTTTTTTTTTTTGGCTGAATGCTTGCTTGGACTGTTGGTCTTCATTTAATGTATATTTTAGGTGTCTGTATTCATGAATTACCTCACATGTATGTGTATGAAATCAAGTGTTTTAAAGGTATAACATTTCAGAATAATGTATTGTCGAAGGCTTTCATGGCCGGATTCAACTGGTTGTGGTGGGTTTTCTGGGTTGAGTGACTGTGGTCTGGTAGATCTTGTTCCTAATGTTTTGCCTGCATCTGTGGCTGGCATCTTCAGAAGTATATCAAAGAGGGAAGTCTGTTACACACTGTGTCCAGTAAAAAGGGAATGTTCTAGTGGGGTATATATTGTCCATGTCCCAGGGTGGGGAACCAATCAGTAAGTCAAAGGCTTTCACGGCTGGATTCAACTGGTTGTGGTGGGTTTCCCGGGCTGTGTGGCCATGGTCTGGTGGTCTTGTGGTCTCTAACCCTAACCGTAATCCACCACAGCCCAGAAAACACACAGCCCAGAAAACCCACTACAACCAATCAATAAGTGTTTGGGAGGAACTTGCTATGCAAAGGTGTGATTGAGTGCATTGTATTGCGGGTGGGGTTATCAGTCCATTTACATTTGTAGTCGCGTTTGCATTCCCTGCAGCAGCAGCATTGGTGAATGCAAGTCCTGTGTCTGGGTGGAGTCCATTGTCCATGAACTTAGCATGCCCTTGGCCTTTGATTCTGGTGTTTTTAAGTACTGGTAGCCAAGCTTTGTTAATTCTCAGAGTCTTTCTTTCTTGTTGAAGTTGTCTTGGTGTTTGTGAACTTCAATGGCCTCCCTGTGCAGTCTGACATAGTAACCTTCCAAACTGTCCAGAATTTCAGTGTTTTCAAATAAAATGTTATGTCCAGTTTTGTTTAGGACATGTTCTGCTACTGCAGATTTTTTTAGGATGGTTAAGCTGACTGTCTTTCGTACTCCTTAATACGAGTCTGAATGCTGCGTTTTATGGTTCCTTAAAAACACCAGAATCAAAGGGCATGCTAAGTTCATGGACAATGGACTCCACCCAGACACAGGACTTGCATTCACCAATGCTGCTGCTGCTGCAGGGAATGCAAATGCTACTACAAATGTAAATGGACTGATAACCCCACCCGCAATACAATCACACCTTTGCATAGCAAGTTCCACCCAAACACTTACTGATTGGTTCCCCATCCTGGGACATGGACAATATATACCCCACTAAACATTGCCTTCTCACTAGACACAGTGTGTAACAGGCTTCTCTCTGTGATACACCTCTGAAGATGCCAGCCACAGATGCAGCAAAACGTTAGGAACAAGATCTACCAGACCACGGCCACACAGCCCAGAAAACCCACCACAACAAATTCCAGAATAAGTTCCTCATAATCAGGAAGTTATGATAAAAATAAATAAACAATTTATTTACTTACATTTTGGCCATGCCAAAGCAGGGCTCAGAGCTATTTGCAACAAAAAATAAAAACAAGTCTTCAATGACGAACAAAATGACAAAACATAAAGCATAAATAAAGATAACAACTCTAAAATAATGGTACCTTAACTGTTGAATCAAATAAGTCTTTTAGTTTGCAGATCCAAATGGGTAAAATTATAAAGTTAATAATCTGGCAGCTTAGAGTAGATCTGAAAGACTCTTTTACTTATTGAGCTTTGGAATTTTCTCTTTTTGGGATGCTGATGCTAAACTACACATTATAATTTGTATGAGTTCACCACAAGGGCTTGCAGCCATATTGCAGCTACAAGCCCCTGGGGACAATTCCTGTGTAAAAGCTCAGCAAGGGCCCTTTCTGGATAGAGACCACTGTACAGAGGGAGGGGGAATATTATTTGCCCTATCAGAAGGTTGTATGTGCTTCTGATGTATGTGCTCCTGCACCCTTCCCAGATTGTTTTGCTTTCAAGAATAGTATGGGGGGGGGGAGCAGGACCCCCTCTTCTCCCCATGCCATTGTCCCAACGTGAATCACACCCCTGCTGTGCTTTTATACAGGAATCACCACCAGGAGTTCACAGTTGCCAATCTCCATTGACAATTCATGTAAAATGTAATGAGTAGTTTGGTCATGACCATAAGGAATAGGAATACAGAAACAGTGGGACCTCGATTTTATCCCATTCTTTTTGTTCCACATTTCCCTCCGATTTTTATACAGCTGTAAGCACACTAAACTGAAATGGTTGTTTGCTTTGATGCAATTTTAAACAATTTTTAACATTGTGGTTACACTAATGGTAACACTTGACATGACTATCAGCAACTGACCATACTGTCTTGCCAATGTAAGCACTTTGAACTATGGATATGATCCAGCCAAATCCCATTGTTAAACATGCACTTAACTCTCCAACTGAATCAAGGAGATTTCCAGAGCCATCTTAAACAGATCTGTTCAGAATCCTACTGAAAACTACTCAATGGGGCATACTGTCAGGGAAGTATACTTAGGATTGCACTGTTACTATTGGTACATTTTTTAATAATTAGAAAACTGAGATATAAAATATAACTGAATAAATAAACTGTATATCTGAAATGTGCCAAGAATACTGGATGGTTGCACCCTAAAATCCTATAGTTTTGAAAAATATTTAGAAAAAACAAGGTAAGAGTTGGGTTCATTATATTATCTGACATTGGAGAGATGTAGGACTATCATATATGAGGTAGGAACATCATATTCTTTATCAGGAGTTAAGAGCATAAATCTAGTGCAAGGTTTAGACTTGTGCCTCTTTCTGCTCTTGTTACATACTGAAAAGTTTTAATGAGTTTCTCCTCCCCCTGCAGTGTGAAACTTTCCAATAATGTTCACAAAAATACTCCTGATTTCTGATAAGAAAGATAAGTATCATTATCCCAATTTCACAGAGGCATAGAGGGGTGTGAGTGAGGAAGAAATTCCTGTAAAATTGCTACATTGGTGCCAAATACTGATGGCTTTTGTGGGAAATTGCAGGGGATTTGTCTAGGAATATTTTATTCTATACTCTTTACCACTTACTGCAGAGCTCTCTAACTTCAGCAGCGAGTCACTAATGCATTAAAATGGATAGAAGTGTATTACAGGCAAAATAGGCTCCAGAAAAGCATCAGTTAGATGTCTCTGTACAGCTGTAAGAGGTAGTAAAATTTCAGGCCTGAATATATAGCAGAGCACTGTGGGTGAAACTAAACTGTTCCTTCTCATGTTACTTTTGTAACTTAGAAGCATCAGTGATGCCACTGCTGGCTCACTTAGTAGGAAAAGATATACCAAGCTTGAAGACTGACTGAAAACAATATGTGGTCAGGAGGCAATTTCCTTTAAAGTCTTCTGTATATGCACTTAGCAGGTGAAGGAAATGCACACTGGCTCTGCTTAGCATTTACTTTAATCTTTTCTGGATTCATATGCTGTAGGAAGAAGCCCTGTGAACCTGGATAAACTTTGGTACAAATGAAGCCCTGGTGCCATGAAGATAACACCAGAAGCCCCACTCTAGGGCCCCTTCCGCACATGCAAAATAATGCGTTTTCAAACTACTTTCACAACTGTTTGCAAGTGGATTTTGCTATTCTGCACAGCTTCAAAGACCACTGAAAGCAGTTTGAAAGTGCATTATTCTGCATGTGCAGAATGAGCCTAGGAGTAGGAAACTGCATTATGACTTCTTTTCTTGCCTTCATTGTTTCGGATGCCAGGTGGGGTAATGAGTTGAAGTCACAGCAATATGGGTTCTTCTCATATGATTTTAAGACTTCTAATTATGTGGAGGTCCTATGTTGTAGATGCTCCCTCAACAAGGCTACATGACCTTGTCTTGGAAATTGAGTGAAACCCATTTTGGGGAACTATGACAGACTGCACAAGTAAATACGTTTTAAAAGTGCAGCTAAGAACAAAGTGCAGCCCCAAAACAAAAAGAACAGAAAAAATCTTCATAGGAATTCGACAGCACTCAGAGTGGGTAAGTGACCTGCATGCATGCATTCTGATTGGTGGAAAAACCAACAAACAAGGAAAGAAGCTCTCTCTCTTGAGAGGAAAGAACATGAGGGGGATTTGATTTGTATACCTGTGAATGAACATCAAGTCCCTTAACTGTGTGTTCAAAATCTAGTCTGAAGGAATTTCAGTCAAAGAGTGAATCTCACCTGAAATATATTGGGTGGCAGAGTGTGCTGCAAGTGGAGATACACAGACAATAAAACTGGAACTTTATTTTGGTATGGATTGAGGTTGAATAGTAGAGAGAGACTTTCCACAGTGACCATAAATAAAGTGTGAGGGGAATGCATATTTTGGGAGACAAAAGAATTCCTAAGCTAATTGGAAAGGGAATTATTCTCAAAGAGGATTCCCTGTCTGGTCTATTAGTATTCTGTTTAACTCATGAGGGAGATTTCTGTAAAGTGGGTATCTAACAGAGGATAGGCTGTGTGTACTGAAAGAGCAGTACTAGTCTGCAAGAACTCAAAACCTTTGTGAAACACCCCAGTAATTGAATACAAGTTTATACCATCATAGGAAAAGAACCTCTGTTATATCAACTAAGAAACTGATGGCCCAATCTGGGTGTGGTGGTGGTGAAGTGACACTTGGAGGTGGCACAGGGCTGTGCCGGCAGGTTCGTCCTTTCTGGGGCACTTACCCTGGTGGAGAGGTAAATCTGCCAGCAGGCCACTACTGCAGCCCTTCACGTAGCCAGATGCAGTGCAGAGTGCCACTTTAGCACTCCTGTACCCCAGCTGGCTCCACTGGTGCAGTGGAGGCATACCAGAGGTTGGTTGGGGCGGGGGAGCCAGAGGTAAGTCCATTAAGCCCTATGAAGGGCTTTTCGGTGGTGGTGGGAAGGTTTTTTTTTAAATTGCCTTCCCACACCATGAAAAAGCCCGCTTGGAGCCCCCAGCATTACTCAGAACCACGACTGCAGTTCAGGGCTGGGGGTGAGTAGGAAGAAACTGTCCCAGATGGAAACCAGCAGTGTGGTCTGGATGGTGAAGGAGGGCAGCAAACGAGGGCGCAGCCAGTACTTGCCTTCAGTGAGGGCTTATGGGAAGCAGAGGCCCAAGTGATTGGGGAATACAGGTCTCTGTTCTGGTCTACCCTCCTACTACTTAGTCAGGTGCTGCCGAGCACACAGCTTTATTTGAGCTGGTCTCTGAAACCCAGCAAGTGCATTCTCAGAACCTTCACAGGTCTTTCTGCATTTTTTGTATCTCAGTTAATCCACTCTATTCTCTTTCTTCTCTATGCCACCTTCTTTGAATTATGTCCTTATTTTCTGTTTGCTTAGCCCAGGTCTCTGCATCCCTCTTTTCTCTCTTCATTTAATCTTTTCTCTTTATCTCCATATTTCTGCTACCTCCATTCCCCAGTTCTCCTTTTTTATTCCTGTCTGCAGTCTGCAGTTTCACATTATTCACTTCAACTGCCTTCCCCTGCCCCTACTGTTTCTCAAGGAATTTGGTGGCAACCACACCCAATCTTTCATTATTCCAGCAATTTATACTGGTAAAGGACTCTCAGTCAAAGGTGTGATGGTTGGCAGAAAAGGCTGGCATTCCTGGTTGGCAGAAAAGTCCATTTCTACCATGGACCTCTTCATGAAGGAGAATCAAAGCAGATATAGGCATCCTCTCATTCTCCACTTCTGATGGACTTGGGCAGGCCTTAGCTGTTCCCACAGCGACACAGAAAAGAACAACACATGGGTCGTCTTTATATGTTGTGCTATATGGAACCTGCAGAGTAACTAAACATTACTTCAGAAAAGGATGGGAACGGGTCTCTAATGAATATCTTTAACTGATGAAGTTAAAAATTGTTTTGCCTTTGAACTGCAGCTTAGCAAAAAAAATGTTGTAATATTTAGATGCAGGCAAGTATGCAAAGAGCTAAGCCATCTGCAAAGGCCTGAGGGTACTTGCTGATAGGATCTGAGGAAATCACTAAGTTTGCATCTGGCATTCTTCCCATACTACTTTTAATGTGCTCGTAATTTTGAATGATTGAGAATGTTGGCTAAATCAGCTAGAGATATCAGTTTTTTCCTTCCAGACTCTTCTGCTGATGGAAGAGTTGATATTCATCTCGAAAGATACAAACAACTTTGAAACATGATTAAGTGCTTTCAGAAGCCTGTGTAGTTAGTGAAAATATGGCACATTCCAACTATATGAAATTATCCAGATTTGTTTGAATAAAGCTTAGAACATTGTTCTGCCATCTGCTTGTGTTAGTATGAGCAGTATAACATGGTAGCAGAGTAGTCATGTAAGCAGTAGCAAAAACATTTGTTATTGGGGATTTTCACATCCCAAGTATTGACATGTACATGGAAGTTACTGACACCGTATCCTCCAGGAGTATTCTGTTTCTTTTTGACACATGAATCAACAGCTCAGCACAGTTTTCAAGCCATTTTATAAAAAAAAACCAAACTACCACTGATGTCTATAGAAATGGTTATTAAATTGGAATATTAGCATTCAATATAATCATAACAGCATTGTTAAGCACTTCTCATACATTATTTATTAAAATATCCATCACACACACACATGCGTGCACACACTTAATGATACTTTAAGGTCATTAACAATCTTATTTGAATGATGCTACTCACACAGTCAATTTGGCTCGAAACAGTGTCTCACCTAAGATTAAACGAAAAAGGGTGTGTGTGTGTATCTGTACAGACAATCTAAAATTAATAATTTTTACTCTTAATTAATTGGGGTAATACAAGAATTTATCCCAGCTAAAAGAAACCTCTAATTATCCAATTCACACCTAGAGATCCAAATAAAAGGTTTTATCCATGCATCTCTTATCATATTAAGAAGACCACAACTGAACAGTGAATCTTGAAGAGTGTCTATTTGACCAGAACCACTGACACACTCACTCAGGATACTTGCTCATTAACACTGTCCTGCGTGGTCCCAGTGCTTTTCAATGGGAGTCCCCTGAGTGGCTGATTCTCTTATGCATGTCTGAGGCCCTTTCCGCACGGGCGGTTTATGGCGGCCTGGGGACGCCAAAAACACCGTCCCCAGGGAGCCATTCGCACAGGGGGCACAGCTGCTTTGCAGCTGCGCCGCACGACTGGCGCAAAGCTGCCGTTTCCCAACCTCGCTTGGCAAGTGAGGTTGTTGGGAAACGGCGGCTTGGAGCTGCTGCCGTGCGAACGGCAGCGGCTTCCAGGTGCCTTCCCTCCCCCCCGACCGGGCGACTCACCTGTCCTGCGGCCCTCCAGCGCGTCGCCAAGGCCTGGGGACATGCCCCCTTTGCCCTGCAACCCTGAAGCGGTTGTGCAGGGCAGGGGGGTGTGTCCCCTGGCCTCGGCGATGTGCCAGAGGGCCGCAGGACAGGTGAGTCGCTCTGACGACAGCGCAGCTCTGCGCCGTTGTCTCGGCCGATTCTGGGACCGTCCATGCGAACACCTTCCGCCTCCGTGCGGAAACGGCCTGAGTATCTTTGAAGATAGCTCATCAAAAATAAAGAGGGAACTATATATTGTCAGAATCGGCAGAACCAGCTAAGTACAACTGTGCACTTTTTGGGCTGAAAAGGTGCCCAGGATCGCAGCCTGCAGAGCAAATATCCTGGGACAACCTTCAGCAAATGGAGGCAAAGAGAATCCCTTCACCAGCAAACAAAATGTTGGGGCAAGTAGAGGGCAAAATGGTTGGGCAGGAAGCAGCCTCTTTTCCTCTCTGATGCCTTTGCTATCTGGAAAGCACGCCAGAAGCTGCTTCTTTTTAAGATGTCCCCTAGACCTCTTATTTTGGGTTTGCAGAGTGAAAAGGGGCAGTTGGCTCTTTTTAAGATGTTCCACAGACATCTTTTTTGAACAGATTAGGGTTGGTCAATACTAAAAAAATTCGGTAAAATTCGGATTTGGGTATTTTGGGGCATAAAATGATTTGTATGCCCGAATCCGAATCATAGCCAATTCGGATATGCCCGAAAATTCGGGTAAATCCGAAAAATTCGGGTCCGTTTTATTATTTTTTTGAATTTTTAGTGTTTTTACACGTTTTGGCCTGCAGGGGACGCAATTTTAAAGCTAGCGGCACCAAAATTTCAAGATATCATCTAGGGACTGTCCTGATGATTCTCCCCAAGTTTGGTGCAGTTTGGGTCAGAGGGGGCAAAGTTATTGACCCTCAAAAGGGGTGCCCCATCCCCCATTGTTTCCAATGGAAGCTAACAGGAGATGGGGGCTACACTTTTGAAGGTCCATAACTTTGGACCCCCTGAACCAAACTTCACCAAACTTGGGGAGTATCATAGGGACAGTACTTGTATGATACCCTGAAATTTTGGTGACAGTAGCTCTAAAACTGCACCCCTCACAGTCACCCAAAGAAATTTCCCCAGATTCTGTGCTCTGTAGTGGCTGGCTGGCTCCATTGCAGCCAATGGGAAATTTCTGTGGGAGGGCTGTGGAGTGCACATTTCTCATGGTAAACCCACAAAACTTTCAGGGTGTCTTCAGGAGAGTCTCTTCATGACACCATCCAGGTTTGGTTGCTTCAAGGGGTTCAATGTTATGGGTAGGGTCCATCTCCCACTGCCCCCATAAGCAAAGTTCCTCAAACCTGGATGGTGTCATTCAGAGACTCTCCTGAAGATACCCTGAACGTTTTGTGACTGTACCTTGATAAATGTGCACACCACAGCCCTCCACCAGAAATTCCCCATTGACAGCAATGCAGAAGTCACTGCAGAACACAGAATCTTGGGCAAATTTTTGGGGGTGCCTGCAGGGGCGCATTTTTAGACATATCAGCACCAAAATATCAGGGTATCATCAGGAGACTGTCCTGTTGACACCCCCCAAGCTTGGTGCAGTTTGGTTTAGGGGGGCAAAATTATGGACCCTCAAAATGGTAGCCACCATCTTCTTAGCTCCCATTGGAAACAATGGGGGATAGGGACCCTCTTTGAGGGTCCATAACTTTGGCCCCCCTGAACCAAACTGCACCAAACCTGGGGGGTGTCATCAGGACAGTCTCCTGATGATACCCTGAAATTCGGTGCCACTAGCTTTAAAAATTCCGGTTTTCATGTTTCACCGCTCCTGCACATGAAGCCTGCTGGAGTGAGTGAGCGGTGAAACACGCAAACCAGCATTTTTAAAGCTAGTGACACCAAACTTTCAGGGTATCATCAGGAGACTGTCCTGATGATACCCCCAAAGTTTGGTGCAGTTTGGTTCAGAGGAGCCAAAGTTATGGACTCTCAAATGTGTAGCCCCCATCCCCTATCAGCTCCCATTGGAAACAATGGGGATAGTTGCACCCCTTTTGAGGGTCCATACCTGAACCAAACTGCTCCAAACTTGGTGGGCAACATCAGGACAGTCACCTGATGATACCCTGATAATTTGGTGCCGATACATCTCAAAATGCGTCCCCTGCAGGCAACCCCAGAAATTTGCCCAAGATTCTTTGTTCTGCAGTGACTTAGCTGTATTGCTGTCAATGGGGAATTTCTGGTAGAGGGCTGTGAGGTGCACATTTCTGAAGGTATGGTCACAAAACTTTCAGGGTATCTTCAGGAGAGTCTCTGGATGACACCATCCAGGTTTGGGGAATTTTGCTTCAGGGGGTTTAATTCTATGGGACCCAAAAGGGTAGGGCCCATCTCCCACTGCCCCCTGAAGTAAAGTTCCCCAAACCTAGATGGTGTCATCCAGAGACTCTCCTGAAGATACCCTGAAAGTTTTGTAGGGTTTACCATGAAAAATGTGCACTCCACAGCCCTCTATCAGAAATTCCCTATTGACAGCAATGCAGCTAAGTCACTGCAGAACAAAGAATCTTGTGCAAATTTCTGGGGGTGCCTGCAGGGGGTGCATTTGTAGATGTATTGGTACCAATATTTCAGTGTATCATCAGGAGACTTTCCTGATGATGCCCTCCAAGTTTGGTGCAGTTTGGTTCAGGGGGGCCAAAGTTATGGACCCTCAAAAGGGTAGCCTCATCTCCTTAGTTCCCATTGGAAAGAATGGGGGATAGGGACACCCCTGTACATCCCTGTACAGGTTTATGGCGCACAAATCAAAAGCACAATAAACTATCTTCTCAATAACAATCAAGGAGGCAACATTTTAGGCTTACTAATAGTCTTGGAGCCACCACTGAAAGACCTTGTTATGTATTGCCATTCACTGTGTTTCATGTAGTGGAACTGCATGTAGCAAAGGATCTGAAGATGATCAAAGAACAGGAATCCTCATAGGGGAAGAGAGAGAGACCTTGACTGTGCCCAGGAAATGTAGGATTACAGGTCAACATTATCACTTAGGCCAGGAAAGCAACTTGGAGCTAACATAGATGTTTAGGAACTGGCATAGCATGAGACTAACAACACAATCCATGGCAAGGAGCAGTTCTGTAGTGCCCAGGGACAGCACCACCGTGTGAGACCGCAGGGGCCCATCCTGACACACCGTCTCCTAAGGGGTTTCAGGCAGTGCAGGAAGCATAGAAAAATATTAAAAGCTGCCTGGCAAATCTGAAAACCTGTATTGCTGCCTGGTGGACTATGTCACACTAAAATGTGGTATAAGTTGCCAGGCAGCATAGGGTTCTCAGGCTGAAAGCTCTGTGGAAGCTGACTAAAGTTGGCTCCACCCCTGGAAATGCCTCTGTACTGCCCCCCATAATAATTTCAGCTTCCCCTCCCAGTGGATTGCACTAAGTTTGTTGCCAACTTGGCAGCTATATTTGAACCACCTATCATTTTCAAACAATTTTAAAAAGGCAACCTTACATAAATTTCAAGCAGCTGTCCAAACAATGTCACCACAGCATGAATAACTGTGGCTAGATCAACCTTGTTAAGAAAAAGGTGTAGCTGGTATACACTTCACAGCTAGTTAATAGTACTCCTACTAACTTCTGTTGAATATCTGAATACGCTTCCAAATCCAAAATCACTCACAAACTTTGAACCTGCATCTTGAGGGACACTGTAATACTGACCAATATAGGCAGATCACAAAATTGTCAGTCAGTTATGTTTCCAGCCAACAGTAATCTCAGTATTACAGGGATATTTACAACTGCTCTGTAAGGCTGCCCAAATTTTTTCTGTACTGTAGATCAGCAGAATTCAGGTGGACAAGTCAGTGACTTGCCTAAGACCACTGACCAAGTTCATGACTGAGGTAAGATTTGAAGAAGAGCTTTCTGTGCATGCAGCTAACATTTTAAACTACTGTGACTGCATCTCAAGCAATGTATACATCTTATGTCAACTTGTAATGGAATGTGGATTGTCTCCTAGTGTGCTTTCTCAAGGCCACAGATAGTGATACCAGAATGGTTTATAACTTTTCCCATCCAGAAATCACATAGGTCATGTCAGAGAACAGCACTACACTCAGCTGACCTGGAAACAGATTAAGCTATTTAGAGCCTATCAAAGTTAAAGAGGATGATGGGTTGATAGGCACTATCTATTGCACTGTGAGCCAATTCACCTGAATGTGGGTCACAAAGGATGATGAATAGCAGCTGGCTTACACCTACACTGTTTCCAATTTAAAGTAACAAGTGAAATCTACTCAAAATTTTTAAGCAGAAGAAAGAAGGACCATCCTTCTGCGAATGCTTTGATAGTGGAGGGAGGCTAATTCCACTGAGCCTCCAAAAAATTCTTGTTGAGAGGAGGGAAATAATTTGACTTGTAAAAAGTCTGTATTTTAACCTAACAAAACTTTCTCCATCCACTATTGTCTTGGTGGCAGAGGAAGGCTTATCTTGCTCTGCTCCCTCTATCCTTAAGATGAGGAAAGGCAGAGGGAGAACCAATATGTTTTAAACCAAGTGCAGTAATAGGATTGCTTTGCCAGAGTCTAAGTCTCTGCCTTGATAGTCTGAGAGTATAATGACTGTGCACTGTCTTCTCTCATGGTATAAGGGAATTGTGTGACAGTGAGATGTTATTCCAATTTTCCTCTGTAGGTACATTGAGACCTCTGGCTTTGCAGCTTCACTGTCTACATGTAGAAACTAAAGAGGAATTAAATAGACATACTTATTAGAAGAGAGAGTCCAAAGTTACAACCATCTTCTCAGAAGATAAGCTTCTATTTTACCTGACTCTCAGACTGACAAACTTGGGTATCTTTTGGTTCCTATTCTCTGTTGCCTCTGCAAACCCTCCCCCCCCCATACATCAGTTCTTCAACATCATCCAGAAAAATAAATCCCCGAGTATTCTTTACATCCAGTGCCTTAGTTTACACTAACTGGATAATTCAGCTTCTCCCTTAAGAAGGAATTCTTTTGGTACCATATAGTGATGTCCTGGCACTGAACATTTGCCAGAATATCAGCTCTGTCAGTTATATTACTATATTAACAATAGTGGTCCATTCTAGATATCAAGCAGAAATGGGAGATAAAGTAGGTATGGAGAGGGAAAAACTTTGAAAGGAACTATTGGATTCTGATGGCCTGAGGGCTACTTAATGTATGCTACAGTCTAGGCACTGAGGGGAACAGAAGTGGCAGTCATTATGGCCAATTACATGCAATGTGTTTGGTATACGGTGAGGGTGAACATCTGTAGCAGTAAGATTTCTTGTACAAATTTATTCTTTCAAGCCCCACTTTTACTTTTCATTCTGTCCGCAGCAAGCGAGACCACTTCTAGCACAACTTTAATTTTTGCTTTGCAGCCAGAGTGGGAAGATTTGCCAGTGGGCACAGTTTTGAACTGGACATCTTCTCTCCACCCATGGCCAACCTTCCCACTCCCTTGCACTGTTTTGTACACCTTCTCCTTCACCCCACCATGATGCCAACTTCTTCCTGTTTCCTTAATTCACTGATTGAGATATCGATTTCTCATATGTATAGTGGGGACAAAGGGAGGGATCGAGAACTACAACAGTTATTAAAAGGCTGAGACACAACAATCAACAACAGCTTTTTGGTTCATGGGCAGGGGGAAGACACAGACGAAACAGAATGGCTCCAGGATACTTTTTTGTAGTCATCTGCCCACCCCCACCCCAAATAGGATACTCAGACACCAAGATATGTGACCCTGGGCAAGAGAAAGAGGACAATTTATCTGTGTTCAGTCTGTCTGCCACCAGCACAGCCTCAGTTGCCAAGTGCCCTGGAGCCTCCTCCATGCTGCCCCTTCCTGCTTCTCTAAAATGCCCATATGGAGAGATTGAGAGATCAATCTTTCAATATAAAATAACAACAGAGGGGGCTTTCTGTAGGAACAGTACAAGCAAAGGTCTTTTGGGCTCCACCCGATGTAACCTGCTCTACTTTCGTCCTTCCTGATGACTGAGAGGGCTTTAAAAACTTCATTTCTGGCAAGACTCTGTTTTAAAACAAGCCTCTCTCTTTTCTTCTTTTCTCTTGCAATGGGGGCAGAGAGAGGGGGGGGAGGGAGGGGGAGAGAATATCAGCTCTGTGCCTTTAGGCTTTGGATGGGTGTAGTTAATAGAACTGGGAGAGAACCAGAGGTCTGTTTGAGACTTACAAGCAGCTGTCTCCTTGTGGGTAAACAGAGAAATGTGAGGAGATCCCACTACAAGCTACTGGGCAAAGAACAGGCTCGAGGTAAGTGTTCCATGTGTAATGCGTCTATGTGACTTCTCTATAGTAGACCTTCTCTGGCTAATGGCACATTAGTTTGTACAAGTAAGTTCACAGTTTGCTTGTTTCTGAACAAACTCCCAAGCTTTAATACTTAATCAAATGCCAAGTCTAACAACTGACCTCTAGAACCCTGGGTTAAAGAATGTACATTCAAAGTACGCATTCAGAAACAACTACTCCAAATTCTAGCACTTGCTATGGTATTTTATTTGTGCCTTGGCTAACACATACAGTTGACACACAGGCGTGTGTGTGTGTGTGTGTGCGTGCTGAGGATTAAGATGAAATTTAAAGGTCCAAATGTGAATGTAGTCAAAACCTACTGAAATTTAAAAAAAGAATTTATTAATTGTTCTAGATCATAGGCTTCAGACCAAAATCTAAGAAAATTATACATCTCTACATTTCATTGAAGTTTAAATGCTTTTTCTGTCCCTGTTCATGTATGTTAAAGCAGAGTGCACAACTGTCCTAAATATGGAAAGCTGAGAGACTTTTGGATGATAGTGCTACTGCCTTTCCCAGCAGTTACTTCAACTAGCCACAAGTCTCTTCTTTACAACAACAAACATACATCCTATACATACATGAGAGTCAGCGTGGTATAGCGATTAAGAGCAGGTACACTCTAATCTGGAGAACCAGGTTTGATTCCCCGCTCTGCCACTTGAGCTGTGGAGGCTTATCTGGTGAACCAGATTACCTTATGCACTTAAACACATGCCAGCTGAGTGACCTTGGGCTAGTCACAGTTCTTTGAAGCTCTCTCAGCCCCACCTACCTCACAAGGTGTTTGTTGTGAGGGGGGAAAGGAAAGGAGATTATAAGCCCCTTTGAGTCTCCTTATAGGAGAGAAAGGGGGGGATATAAATCCAAACTCTTCTTCTTCTTCTAATCAGGGCCAAAGAGGTATGTTATAATATAGATACATCCAGTTTCATTGCTTATGATGGTGGAAGTACATATTCTGCAAGAAACTGAATGGAAGCCCCATGTTGAGTTATTCACCTTTACAACATTTAGGAAGATTTTCTGGTATCAGGATTCAGTCCAGGGACAAACAAAATATCTCCCTTCCATTCAAGAGTTCCTTGTGTGCTATGATGGTCTTATGGCGTTTCTGCATCAACAGGCTTCCGTGACCACTTCTGACTCAGTAAGGACATTATCGCAGTTCTAATCATTTGCATGAGGAGATGTTACCTCTGCTATAGTGGAAGGGGAAACCCTTTCAAAGGGGGACCTTAATGTACGCATTGAAGCCTTCCAATCTGCATGGAATTGTAGAACTAGACCATATTTATTGCATATTTTATCTATGGTTGCTATCTATGGCAAAGTAAAGTACCATACATATTTAAAACACTGTATAAATAGAAGTAATGATTCTTCCAAAGTTCAAATGACATGTCACACAAGGTCCTTGTTATTTACCAGCAGCTATGGGTTGCCCCAGTTTTTATCAAGGTTGTGACATGGAGGAGAGGGGGATTTAATTCCTTATCCTGTGCAACTTTATAAAACGCATATACGTATGGTGCTATGATCTCTGACCCACAGACAAAAAAACACACACATCCTATTGCTGCATTCCTTGTGTAACAAGAGAGAGCACTACTATATATACTAAATTGGCACAGATCACAATTCTAGTTGGTTGCAAGCAGAACTTCAAAACATCCAGTCTGATAACTGCAGGAGGCCATGGTGCTCTGAGTCTTAAGTGTCATCCTGTTCATAAAAAGTGACATTAATTATAATGCCTACCAATTGTTTTTTTAAAACCCATTTCAAACACACACAAATGTTATACTTTGCAGTTTCCATTTGCATAGGCATCTGGCAACAATTTTCCAAAACAGATGCACTATGAAGTCTGAATGTATAAAAGCATGGTACCAGATTAGAAAACTGACACATAGAAACAGTGACAAGGGATATGTATGCATGGTGTCTGAAACACAGCAGCGTTTACTAATAAAGAGCGACATGCATACAGTGCTGACTGCAAGAAAGCAAAATGCTCCCACAGAGAGTGTTTGAGTTTCCCATGGAATTTCATTTAATCCCATTTATGATTTAATTATATGGATGAGTTGAGGGGTACCCATTCCTCCTCCATAGGAGCCATTCACTTTTTAATGCATGGCTCTATATCGTGGGATGTGATGAGAAGAGAGACAGAGAGAATTTCCATGAACAGTCTTCTATGTATAATGAGTTCACCACTGTACTGAAATGTATGCAGCAAACACATTGGAAGTATATTATGGCATCATTAGTTCTGCTCAAAGTAAGAGAACGGGGAAGCCAGATCATGAAATCAGAACAAAATGAAAAGGGGGGAAGATTCGATTCGGAAAACAATTCAAATTGCCAAAAAGGGTAAATTAAACTCTCTCTCTCTCTCTCTCTCTCTCTCTCTCTCTCTCTCTCTCTCTCTCTCAACTTAAAATGAAGAACAGTAGGTTTTCATACCCTGCTTTTCTCTTATAATCACAATCCCTCATTGTCCCAACAACAGGCACCTTGACAGGTAGGTAGGGCTGAGAGAGTTCTGAGAGAACTATGACCACCCAAGGCCATCCAGAACACTTCATGTGGAAAACTGGGGAACCAAACCTGGTCCTCCAGATTAGAGTCCACTGCCCTTAAATGCTACACCACACTTGCAATTACTGTTCCTGGACTGTTTTTTAAAAAAATAATTTATCAGTGAACTATCCAGTTGTATAATTTTCATTTTTATTAGCCTCTATATTTGGCTCATCCTTGGTCAACACCATGTGCTCAGTTCAAACAAGATTACAAGATAAAGCTATTTTTTAAAAAAACCCTTTGAGTAACACCTCTGAGGGCAGGTGAAATGGGGAGTCTGGAAATCCTTGACAGATCCAAAGACATTTGTACTATGGTGCTAGTCCTCTCAAGGATCTTTCCCACAATGACAGGGGATGTGTCTTACAATAAAAAAGGGCAGATGAAAGTGAGAATCGATCAGGGAAGAAGGAATGCCAAAGGAAGAAATAATTATTTGCCTGTCTCCCATTCTACTGCAGTTCTTTCCTCAATGTCATTTCTGGATTACTGAAGTGAATAACCATTCCATCACTTGTATATTTCAAATCTTTATACTTTGACTTAAATTTTGGTGGCAACAAGTTGGCAACTCTAAGATGAATTTAGACTAAAGCAGCAAAAATCTCTTTAATTAGTCCCTTAACAAAACCCGCACCTGAAAACATGGCAAGAAAGTTATTATGGTCGCTGCTGTGCACAGGCTCCCGTTGACTTCAGTGTGATTGAAGCAACATAACTCTCGGCAGGATTGTTGCTTAAATGGTTAGCTGGCACACCTTGCCCATTAAAAGAACTCTCTGGGCTATTAGAATTGTTAACAGGTAGATGCTGTTTTCTGACATATATTTAACATTATGTCTTTCTTTGCTCATTTCAGTAAGCTACTGGGAATGATAGATAGCAGCGAGCTTTAATGTAATGTTATATTTCTGTTATAGAACATTCCTTTATTAGCAATATAGTAATTGCTGTAAAGCAAGGGCAGAACAATATGTTCAGCACAGTTCAAGGAACAGGGGAAAATGACAGACATTCCTCACCCTGAGGACATTGAAGCTTGCATATGAAGTCATGACTATAAAGAAATTAATTTGGAAAAGAAACCAATGGATGAATATATACTTATGTCATTAAAGTGAATAAAACTTCCAGTGAAGTAGGACACCAAAGATTTCTGAATTTATTTGAAAAAAAAATCTGCTTTTTTGAGTTGTAACGTCAGTTGTGGCCAGACAAAGGAAATGACATACACACAGAGAAAAGACTTTGTTCCTCTGAGCATGGGTATAACTTCAGTTGCAAGGCAGAGCGCAAGACCCTTGTTGCCAGATTCGCTTTGCAGTTGTTAGGCAGCATCAGTAATGTCTTCACATGATACTTATGTGGCTCTGTTTCCTCCTGGCATGAACTAAAATGAGCAGGTTGTAGGTAATGCTTTTTAAAACCCTTGTGGTTTTCACAAGAGAACAGGAACCTAAAGCTTTCCTGCTGCAGGATCTGGTTGATATTTCAAAGGGGAAAGAAGGGGGGGGTGGAATCTAAGGCAGCTATCATAAAAACTGGCAAAGCTGATTAGGCCTTACTATACTAAGGTGACCAGACGTCCCGCTTTTGGTGGGACAGTCCCGCCTTACACCAATCTGTCCTGTCCCACGTCTCCACGGGTTTTGTGTACCTGTCCCTAATTTCTTAGCCTTCTGGGCTTCCCGTTCCCGCCTCCTGTCACAGGGCGGAAACAGGGTAGCTACCAGAAGGCAGTGTGGCAGCCTCCTCACAGCACTGCTTGGGCGCCTTCTGTGACAGGGCATGAACCGAGCTCTCTTAGAAGGTGCAGTGTGCACTCTCTGCTCACCAAGGCCAGCATCGCCAAGACCCCCCCCCGTCTCCTAGGAGTTTTAAAAGGTGACAATCTGGTCACCTTATACTATACCTGTTCCATCTTATACAAGAGAGGTGGTTTTTGTGCTTTTGTTGGTGCAGTGGTGCAGTCAGGTAATTTTAGACTCTGAACTTAATGGCCTTACAGGAGTGGCGTAGTGGTTAAGAGCAGGTGCACTCTAATCTGGAGAACCAGGTTTGATTCCCCACTCTGCCATTTGAGTTGTGGAGGCTTATGTGGGGAACTAGATTAGCCTGCACACTCCAACACACGCCAGCTGGGTGACCTTGGGCTAGTCCTAGCTCTTCGGAGCTCTTTCAGTCCCACCCACCTCACAGGGTGTTTATTGTGGGGGAGGAAGGGAAAGGAGATTGTAAGTCCCTTTGAGTCTCCTTAAAGGAGAAAAAGGGTGTGTGGGCGGGGTATAAATCCAAACTCTTCTTCTTTATCCCATGCTATTCCTCAGAGTCCATTGACCCGTCAGAATAATATTTTGGAATTGTCAATGAGTGGCAGCCAGAGTGGGGAGTGAAAAAGTCCTATTCTATAAACCCAGAGGATGATTGGATAAATACCTCTCATGAGACAGAAAATTATGTATTATCATGTGTTGGCTTTAGTTAGTGCTGTGGTGATTTTTTATTCCTGACACCAACCCCTAATCTTCAGGAACATTTCAAGCTGGAGTTGACAAGCCATTGTAGCACATCAAGGTAACATTTCTATACTTTTAAAGCCTCATCCTCATCATCACAGGGGAGATTTGGTATTAACAAATTTTTAAAGAAAAGTGGCTTATTCCAGCAGGTTTTCAGATGCTTAATCTTTATAGAATATAATTTTTATTTATGGGGTTTTGAATACAGTACAACCATGTATTTGCTCTGAATGACTACTTTCATAGTTGAGTTTACATGAACAGTTGAAGTTTTCATGCCTAAAAAGTGTGACCCCCCCCCCACAACAAACCATTTCCTAGGCTTGTTCTGTTCTGTTCTTGATCTGTTGTTACCCTGCTTCTAATTCCCTCTGTTTTTGAATGGTATTCCCAATTGATCCTTATTATTTAAAATATGTGCGATATTCAGGCAGCACCTAAATTTACATGTGCATACTTCAGCTTTAAAAAAGTCTTTAAAGGCATTTATTTCACACACAAACACACATGCACGCACACACACGTTAGTTTCATTCACCTCTGCCCCAGGCTAGTTAGACTAATACTGCTATATGAACCATTCCCATGGAAACAGTTTTACATTGTCCTTCTGCCATAGCTCCTTAGAGACATTATGTATCTCTTTACACTTTTGTCAAGTTCTCAATTAAAAGGCTAGTTCTCAATTAAAAGGCTAGAAAGGGCCCACTGCTAAACTAGAGACACTACTGGAAGTCTATCAGAGAGTATGCATCCCAGAATATTGGAGTTTTTGTCTCTTTAAAATTATTGAATTTTTTTCAGGTTTGAAAGTTACACATCTTGGAATCATGGGGGAAAGATCCAGAAGACTACTTGCATCCTGTTAAGTATCAGATATGAAAGGTTCCGTTTTAGATGTATAATTCTTATTATTATTGCTTCCAGATTATGAATTTAATTATGTTAATCTCAGAAGACTTTTAAAAAACAAAGGACCAATTGTAGGTATTATTACTTTCTACAGTAATTATGTTACCTGCATGCACATGTTCACTCTTTCGTATCACAGTAGTTTGAAGATCAGTAGTCAGAGTGTGGAAAGAAACTAAGAAGCAGGGTTTTGTAATTTGAAGACATCAAAGCAATACTATACAGAACTTCTTAGAGAGGAGGAAAGTGGGATTCTATCATTATACCTCAGATTTCATTGAGGAAGCAGGCTGGAAAGAAAATGAAAGAGGTACCCAAGGTTAAGTTCATTTGATCCTTTATCTTGCAAGAAAACATTCATTGATGTCTGAAGGGAACAGAAACTCAATGAAAATATTGGAATTATATGTGTGCTAGAAAAATGTCTACGGCTGGGATGGGGATTTGACAGAAACCAGTGTAGTAAAGTCAAACAGACATGGAATAGCTGCCATAAATATATATTTTAATCTCACACAGAATATAAATATCCTTCATATTTACTGACCAGATAGCATTAGTTGTATTGAGCAGCCTTAAAGTGCAATTGTTGCACTTTAACCATAATCTTCAAACAATGCTCTAAAATAAAATGAGTTTTAATCCAGCCACCATTTCGCTTGCCTCTGCTTCTAGGTCATTTGCAGGTCAGGATGCAGAATGCTGCTTTTTGCCACCTTTTTCTTTTGCGGGATGGGGGGGGGTCTGTTTTAATGTTCTATTGCTGCTGCGATAGACTGTTAGTGTTAATTTTTTTAAGAAGACCTATTGAGCTCCTCGAACTGCCTGCAAAGAAGCAGGCAGAACTTACGTGGGTGGGGGAAGGTGGAGAGGAGATGAAATCCCAAAGCAAAGGAAACAGAGGCTGGTCTGCATCACTTCCCCTGTATGGGCACTTTGCCCGCTTTTGGATACCACAGGGATTATTGCATCTGTGGTGCAGTAAGTTGGGGGGGGGGGCGGGGAGGGAAGGAATTTGTGTGCAATGGAAAATATGAACTGGAGGGAATCTAAGCTCACTGTGGGGCAGACCACTAGTGCATAATAGGCTAGAGAGAAGTCCATTCAAGAGTGTCACAGTATCTTCTGTAGACATCTGCAAAGCTGCATTATATTGTGAGTTTATGTATTAGGAGTGTTCTGCTCTCCAAGTGAATCTGTTTTTGGTGTCCTGTACTTGGCTAGGACAGAATGGGGGAGAGACAAGCCAGGTTCAACAGTTCATACAATTGGTTTATTACTTAGGAGAATTAAGACCTTAACTCCTCCCTTGGGTCTGTCTAAATCAAAGTACTTGCTTGTCTTGAGCAGATTTAAATCTGTCGACTGTGTGTTCTCTTGATTGCTTTCAAGAAAGTCCACTGTGTCTTGCTTCCTTTTAGTTCTTTCAGTCTGTCTGATTCTAATTGCTATTAACCTTAACTTGTGCTCTATATGTCACCATAGACTACAATGGACCACCATATACGTCTTGAATATTACAGTCTCCAGCTACCCTTGGCACCTCGCTCTGACTGACTGGCTAAAGCTAAAACAGGGGATTGCTGGGTAAAGAAGGAAGACTACTTCTTGGGAAAATGTCTTAAAGGGGCAGGGGCTAACTAAAATTCCCTCCCTTAAAAGACTTAACAATGAACTAAACCCATGCTAACTATGAGGAAACTGAAGCTGAATGGGAAATAACAAAAGCCTCTGTGGGGGCATGACAAGGAGGAAGAGGTGTTAAATGTTTCCAAAAGGTAAGATAAGAAATGATGATTGGAAATCTCAATTCACAATAAACTTTAAAGACCACTTTCTAAAGACACTGCAATGAAATGGGTATTACCACAACAATACCCACTTGTTCACAACGAACTTGCTCTCATGTTTCCCAGAGTTGAAACAACATTTGAAACTTCTGCTTTGTTTCAGAATCTCAATATAAAACTTTTCCATTGCAAATGGCTATTAGCACATCCCATGGAGCTGCAACATCTAACATCTATGTATAGCATGATATTTTCAACAGTTATCACTTATCAGCTGCATGAAGCACAGATTTTCACCACTGTCAGTTGTGAATAAATTATATCACTACTTTCCAACAATATGGCTGATTTTACAAATACAAGGGAATTTTACAAATACAAGGGAAAGAATTATAGACTGGATAAGGCAGTACAATCTCTAGGATGGACAAATGTTTTGTTTCTTTAATACCCTTATTACGGCATAAATCCATGTTTATTTCGGTGCAAGGAAACACTTCATTTCTGATTGCTGTGCAGCATTTAAAGACACCTGGTATCTATTCCATAGAAATTTACAACGCTAATTGTACAAATAAAGCAATGTGCTTGAAGATAAGATGTGTATATTCAGAAGTAAATCTTAGTGAGTTCAGTTGTCTCTAGTAAGTGTGCTTTGGATTGTAGCTCTATAGTGCTGATCTTCCAGCAAAGTAAAGGTGGAAGCCACTAAAGTTACTTTTTCCTCCTAGTGGACTGGACACATATCCTCCTTACAAAAGGTAGCTTCAACAGATTGCTGGTAGGCTTTGGGGCAACCTAGCCTCAAAAAATACACAGAATCCAGTCTCCCTCTGCACCTGACCTTGTTCTTGGGACTTTGTTTTTGTTTTAATTTGTCCGCTTTGATTCTATTCCTAAAATTGTGACATGCTACAAATTCCTGTTTCCTGTCTTGGTGAATACCCCCCCCCCTTGTCTACATTCCTGGACTCAGCTTTAGAACATAAGAACATAAGAACATAAGAACTAGCCTGCTGGATCAGACCAGAGTCCATCTAGTCCAGCATCTCCTACTACTTCAAGAGGTGGCTCCACCAGGCTTCTTTGGAGCCTGGCTACATTGGCAGGATGTGAAAGCAATGGCCATTCTGCTGCTGCTGCTGCCCTGAGCAATCTGTCCGTCTGCTAAGGCCATTTTGCAATCTGAGATCAAGGAGGATCAAGATTGGTAGCCATAAATCGACTTTTCCTCCATAAATCTGTCCAAGCCCTTTTTAAAGCTATCCAGGTTAGTGGCCATCACCACCTCCTGTGGCAGCATATTCCAAACACCAATCACACGTCAGCTATGAAGAAGTGTTTCCTTTCTATTAGTCCTAATTCTTTTTCCCCCAGCATTTTCTAATGAATGCCCCCTGGTTCTAGTGATTGTGAGAAAAGAGAGAAAAATTTCTCTCTGTCAACATTTTCTACCCCATGCATAATTCTTATAGATCTTCCAATCATATCCCCCCTCAGACGTCTCCTCTCCAAACTAAAGAGTCCCAAACGCTGCAGCCTCTCCTCATAAGGAAGGTGCTCCAATCCTTCAATCATCCTCGTTGCCCTTCTCTGCACTTTTTCTATCTCTTCGATATCCTTTTTGAGATGTGGCGACCAGAACTGAACACAGTACTCCAAGTGCGGTTGCACCACGGCTTTATATAAGGGCATGACAATCCTTGCAGTTTTATTACCAACTCCTTTCCTAATTATCCCCAGCATAGAGTTTGCCTTTTTCACAGCTGCCATGCATTGAGTTGACATTCCCATGGAACTATCAACTAAGACGCCCAAATCCCTTTCCTGGTCTGTGACTGATAGCACTGACCCCTGTAGCGTGTATGGGAAGTTTGGATTTTTTGCCCCTGTGTGCATCACTTTACATTTTGCTACAGCTTTCTTTGCTTAAAACATTTTTTCCTCCATACTTTCAGTCTTACCCACTTGTAGGTGGCTAACAGAATTCATTAAACATAGATTTGCCAGAATTCATTAAACATAGAGTTGGAAAATTCCTAGAGATCTGGGTAGAGCCTAGAGAGGGTGAGATCTGGAAAGGGAAGGAGATTCCGTGGGGTATAATGCCATAGAGTCCAATCTCCAAAGTGGTCATTTTCTCCAGGGAACTGATCTCTAGAGATTAGTAGTAATTCCAGGAGATCTGCAGGTTCTACCCTACTTCATCAGTACTTAAATAAAGAGAGAAAAGCAAAGCAAGCCAGCTGATCTCAAAAGCCAGTTAGCAATATTTACCTAAAACCAATTTTTAAAGCCCCCAGAGAAGCATAAATCAGTAAAACAACGACTTTGCAGCAAAGTAATTAAAATGAGTAAACCACCTAAAACATTAATAAAATGTCAGTGCCATACAATGGGACCAAGCAAGAGACCCAATTATATTTATAAACCGGGCCTCGCCCAGGGCGTGAACAGACAAATAGCTAGAGCACAATAAAATCAGTAATCATTAAATAACGGCTCTATGCATTTTAAAATCAACCCCGTTTAAAATGCAGCGTTCCAACATCAGGTAAGCAATGGCGTCCTACTAATAGATCCCCTAAAAAAGGGGGGAGGGGAAGAAGAGAAGAGGGACAGCAGGGTCCACAGATGTTGTTGGGGCCATCAACGGCCAGCTCACCAGCGTCTCGGGTGGAACAATCTCTAGTCTTGCAGGCCCCATGAAACTACAAGATCCCAAGAGGGCCCGCTGTAGCTGGAAGTAGAGCAGTCCTCAGGCAGGCCAGAGGCTGTAAAGGCTCTGGCCCGGCAGAGGCTAAATGACCATTGAGGGGCCAGGGATCACCAGTAGGTTGGCCTCCCCGCTGGAACGCAGTGGTCGCATTTGGGACATATGGGGCAAGACGGTCCCCGCTAGCACAATGTGGGAGGTCCCAGGCCGCCGCAAGGTCCTTTAAAGGTCAATACCAGCACCTTTGAAGATGATTCGAATTCAACCGTAACCAGTGCAGGCGGGCGCAACACAGGTGAATGTGATCTCATGCACCTCCTGTGAGCAGGGCGGGTCACTTTATTCTGACTCGCCTTTAGCCTCCTGTAATCAATCGCAAGGGAAGGCTCTCATGAGAGCGAAAGGTAATAGTCTAGTCTGGAGGTGACTGCATGGATCACAGTAGCCAGATCCGCTTTGGGAGAGGAAGGGGCCAGCCAGCCGGGCCTGCCGAAGATGAAAACGCAACCCGGTTGGCATGGGCCACCTGGGTCTCCATTGAAAGAGATCGCATCCAGGTGGACTCACCAGGCTGCGGACGGAGGAGGCCGGTGCCAATGTAGCTCCCTCCCCACACCGGGCGGCTGGAAATCCCAACCCTCCCCCCCCCGCCCAGCTACAGAGGATCTCCGCTCTCGATGGATTCAGTTTAACCTGCTCTGCTTCTACCAATCCAGCGACCGCCCAAACAATGCTGGAGAGCTACAGGGGGCTTACTACCGCCCTCCATCAACAGAATGAGCTTGAGTGTCATCAGCATATTGATGACAGGTCAGCCCAAAGTCTGCACTAACTGAGCAAGGGGTCGTGATATAGATGTTAATAACAGTTGGGACAGCAGCTTCCCCTGAGGTACACCACACTGAAGTGGCACTTTCGGAGGCTGAGTCCTCGCATCACACTCTGCTGGGTCCGGTCCCGAGAAACGAGGTAATCCACTTGAAGGACAGTGCCTCGCGACTCCCAGAAAACGCTAGGTGGGTCAAAGATCGATCGACTGCTATCAAACGCCATGTAAGATCTAACAACACCAGCAGCCATCCGCCGGGTCAAGTTGCATACGGGAGTATTGCCTGTGACGGGCTAATAACGAACAGTCTCGGCCCCATGCCCAGCACGGAAGCCGGACTGAAGGGATCGAAGGTCGAGCGTCCTCCAGGAAGCCCTGAAGCTGCTCCAACATCATTCTTCTCAATTACCTTCCCAGAAACGAAAGATTCAAACGGGCGTAATTGGCCAGATCTCCAGGATCTAACGATGGTCTTTTTTTTAAGAGTGGGCGGACCACTGCCTCCTTCAACCCACCCGAAAAAACTCCCTTTGCTCAAGGGAGCTATTGATGATATTCAACAGGTGGGGTCAGTAGGGTCTACCGCATGCTTTAATAAGCCAGGAGGGGCACGGATCCAGAGGACAGGTAGTAGGTCTAACAGCAAGCCAGGATTCTGTCACAGCGGCTCGAGAGCAGGGAAAAACTGGGCCAAACAATGGGCCAGAAGACGCAAGGAGCCCCCCCAGTTCACTTATTGTCTCTAAGGTGGAGGGAAGGTCCTGGCGAGCGACGCAACTTTGTCTGCTAAAAGCTCATAAAATGCCCACAGCTGATAGCCAATTGTTGATTTGTAGAGCCTCAGTCAATGAGGTGAGGACCTAATGATGCTAAATAATTGCGGCCATGAGAGCTAGCAGATGCAAGAGAGGAGGAGAAGAATGTCCTCGCCTTCGCTACATATCTCATAGGCCTTCATAACGTCCTATAAGGATGTTCTCAAGGCTGCTCCGGCCAATGACTTCTCCACATTCGCTTCTAGTCAGTCTGAGTCTCGTTTATACCGCTGTGAGTTCTCAGTGTACCAAGGAGCTAGTTTGATCGGGGCTTAGAGGGCTGTATAAATAACCTCGATGGCATCGAAAGGCGGGAATTCCAGTCTTCCACCTGGCCATCAAGGGTGCCGGAAGGTTCAGGGTCCCGAGCATTCAGGAAACCCATAGGGATCCATAAGTCCTCGCTGGCGGCAACCGCCTCGTCGCTTGTGACATTAGGATGTCGCACGGCCCACCCGACCTCAGGGCATAATGGTCAGACCATGGCACTCTATCTGTAGAGGATATGACCATATCAATCCCTGACCCAAAGACCAAGTCAAGTGTATGCCTGTATCTCATGAGGGGCCAGAATTTACCAAGGAGAGGCCCAGCGCCGCCATGGATGACACTCATAGGTCTGGTGAAGCCGCCATTATCATCTAGGTAGTACGACATGGATCGTGCTGAAGTCCCCAGGACAATAAGTCTGGGGAACCGCACTTCAGTCCGCCACCTCACCTCCAGCAGCCGCAGCAGGCAGTCCCCTGGTGCTTAGGGCGACCGGGTACACCAGGAGGGACTGCCAACCTCCCAGGCCATCCACTCCAGGCCAGCCATTCAAGACCAGTGGATCTCTGGACAGGGACAGCCCTGAAGGCATGACACGGATGAACATGCCACACCCTCACCCCCCCCGCCCTGTGTTCGTGACCGTGAGGCACGCTGAAGTTCTGGCGGGGGAGACCCCAAGGCTGCACGGGTCTCCCTTCCTCGCACTCCAGGTCTC
Source organism: Sphaerodactylus townsendi (assembly GCF_021028975.2). Taxonomy (NCBI): domain Eukaryota; kingdom Metazoa; phylum Chordata; class Lepidosauria; order Squamata; family Sphaerodactylidae; genus Sphaerodactylus; species Sphaerodactylus townsendi. Next base: position 51,776,339 of record NC_059426.1, read on the forward strand.
GGTAATGCCAGGTCCATTCGTTGGTCTCCAGATATTCCCTTCGGAGAACAGCTGTCTTATTATTTATGGACCTGCATTTATCAACACCCAGTGACGAAGCAGAGTAGCCTCTGAACCCTACCACTCATGCCTCGATAGAACTGGATTTATGTACAGCATGTCTGCATCTCTCCCTGGCCTCATATGGCCACCGCCTACCATCATATTTGGTTCTGCCCCATCATCACTGGGATCCCTAGACCCATGGGTGGCTCCCCCCCATTTCCCCTAATACTGTCTCTTGACTTATCTTAACTCCTGGTGAGAGCTCCCACTTTAGTGGGCTCGGCTCACCCTCTTACTTAACTCATCTATCTAGCAGCCTATCACAATAAATTAATTGAACAACAATACAGTCAACACTTAATAATTCCTAATTAATTAAATAATTATTTCCTAATCCACCCCCCAATTAGCTACTTTACAATTTCACCAACTACAGAACATAACCAGAGCCAGAGATGTCAATAAGTATCAATCAGCATTAAGATCACACCGATTGATATCACTAAATGACTTCCCGATGCTCACACCAACGACATGTATATATCCACAGCAGCTGCTAATAGCCAGGCTCCATAGGGGAAACAACATAAGCCAAAGCTGCCACTAAAACACCACAGAGCTGGAGTATCGACCACTTCTCTGTAATTTGTGCCTCTGGTGGTCACTGCAGGTACAGGATTACAGTCACAACAGGAGGATCCAACCTAGGGGCTCCACACCACCTAGGTGGAGCCTCCGTATTAGTCTCCTGGAATCCAAGGATTATAGGGCCGCAGGAGTTAGAGTATGTAATAATAGCGAAGCAAGCAGTAGGGCAGGTGCACAACAGTCGAGAACCACTGCCACTGGCCACTCCTCCCAGATCTCAAAGGTGCCGCATTCCTGCCCGATCATCACCGGGCCTACAGTCAACTGGATGTTAAAACTAAAAAAGGCAGCAATAGTGTTGGACTGCAGAGAAACTGCTAGTCACATGTCTCCGTGACCAGGAGGTCCCACCACAATCAGGCTCAACTGAGCCATCGTCAGGTCTCTCGCACCGGGTCGATTTTCTTCAAATCTCTGCTCCAGAGCCGGCCGCCTCCGGCCCACTAGTGCTATCGCCTCCGGCCAAGCAAGACGTGGGCTCCCGGCCTAAAATTTTAGCCGCTCACTGCACTCTTCCAGGGGACTCTAGGGGCTGAGCTGGCTCAGGGGGGGGGCCCCTGCCACCCATCTCAACACCGACGCCTCCCAACAACACCTCGGCCACCCCTGCCGCAGTCGCGGGTCGCCCTCGGCGCTCCAGCCCGCCGCTGGGTCCTGCCCGCCGGCCCGCTGTTCCCGGCTCTTCGCCTGCCGCACCTCCTCAGGGGCTCCGGAGGCCCATTTGGGGTTGGGGAATCTTTATCACCAACACCCCTGTTGTTAATGTGGCCCTCGAGGCAGCCGCCTCAGCAATGGGTGCCCAACCGCCACTTAGCAGACGCGCTGAAACCAATAGATAGAAAAAACAAAAAAGCACGGTAGGAGACAGGCTCATATTATAGTCCTGTGGACGCTTTAAGGCTTTTGGCTTCTAATATTGTTTCTAATGCTGGGCGCTTTTCACCATATAGGTCGATAGGTGGATAGAACAAGTGCTCTCAAGTTAAATTCCAAGTGATATTTTAGAAACCTGTAAGTAGCGGAGCTCCGCTGCCGAGCTCCGACACGGACGCCATCTTAATTAATATATATTAATTATATTAATTAATAAAATGTCAGTGCCATACAATGGGACCAAGCAAGAGACCCAACATGGAAGGAAAGGCCTGAGTGAAAGAAGTGTTTCTATTTGCCAGGTGCCTACAACATATCAGCTTCATCCCCAGGCAGATGGCTGCAAAGCTGCAAGTGACAGAAGACACAACAGCAAAGACACTACCTTTTGTAAACACCTATTTAACTAACAATAGCAGCAGCATTTTGAACAGGAACCTATAGATTATCTCAGTTGTCAAAATCTGGCATAGGGGATCAGGCAGTTCCTTAAGTTCCTTCTTGAGCCATTCAGCGTATGAGCCAGCAACCTTTCTCATTAAAAAGCCTAACTTTGTTTTTTGTTTGTTTTTAAGATACAAGTGTCTTCCATCGCTGCAAAGCATCATGGCTCGCTGTCTGGAGCTCCCTAAACAGCCTGAGATTGCCCCATTATTTGTTGCTGTTGATTGAAGTTGCTGTTGGTTCACACAGCGACCTTTGGTTTTGTACTAGAGGGCTCAAATCCATGTGGTACAGGGCGTGGATAGTGAGGAAGTGAAGAAATCCACAGAAATCAAGGGACTGTTCCTATTGCCAGGTCCCCCCCCCCCCCCCCCAGACACAAAGGGAATTGTGTGAGATATAGTTGCCAGATATATATTGGAAAACTCCTGGGTATTTGGGAATAGAGCCTAGAGAGGACAGGTACCTCGATGGGGTACAATGCCATAGAGTCCACTCTTCGAAGCAGCCATTTTCTCCAGTGGAATGGATTTCTGTAGTTTGCAGACGAGCTGAAACTCTAGGGGATTTCCAGGTCCCACCTGGAGGCTGGCATCCCTACTATGAATAGAAGTAAATTGAAGCAAGAGTGAGGGAAATGGGGCAGAACACTCTATGGCATGATGCCAGACTTATTTTTGCAGAAACGTTGGGCTTAACCAAAACCATGTTGATAGGGAGAGGCACAATCCCCCACACGTGTACACTGTGGCAAATACAGCATTTTCATGGAAAATAAAAAATGGAAATGCAGTAAAAAATCTTTCTAAATGCAAATGCACTAATGGTTATTGTACAGTACACTTTTAGGAAGGGCAGCAGAGCCAGACAGACATTTAGTGATAAATGAAGTCTGCTGTACCTCAAACAGAATTCTGTGTGGTGATGCCTATTCTCTCCTTATTTTTTTTTTTAAATCTTGAAATACAATCTTGCCACCTGTGTGAACAATTACTTTGCCTCTGATTTTTAGGGAATGGAAGATGAGAGTGGTAAGGAAACAATTGGGGAGATGTTAGGTGTTTCTGTTCTACTAATAAAAGTACATGAGAGGAAATATATGCCTGTGCAGCACAAGGGTGTTAAAGTAAACTAAATCACGGCTGCCCATTCTTCTCCCCTTTCCGTAGTAAATCTAGTCATTCGGAACACCTGGCATTCCAACCTGATTACATATGGAGATATTTCAGCTTTAAAGAAAAATTAAGTCAATCTTATAATTAGCAAGATGACAAAGGCTGGTTAAAGGGGCAAAGTATGAAAGAGGAAAGAAACAACCTTTAACTCTGGAAATGCATCTTGGAGCCTCCTTACCAACTGCATTTAGGAACCTTCTTACCAACTGCAAATGGATTCTTTGATTCTTCACGATTTATTCTAATTTGTCTTTATTGATTGACTTCTAGAGTAATGATCATTTTAGTCATCTGTGATAATTTGAGTTATCTAGGCTTTGTGATCCAGCATGGTGTAGTGGTTAAGAGCAGGTTAAGAGCAGTGTGGTGTACTTGTTAAGAGCAGGTGAATTCTAATCTGGAGAACTGGGTTTGATTCCCCACTCCTCCACCTGAGTGGCAGAGGCTTATCTGGTGCACCAGATGTGTTTCCATACTCCTACATTCCTACTGGGTGATCTTGGAGGCTTGTCCAGGGGTAGGGAATCCTGCGGCTCTCAGATAGCCCAGGAACTACAATTCCCATCAGCTTACCAGCATGGCCAATTGGCCCATGCTGACAGAGAGGCTGGAGCGGGAATTGTAGTTCCTGAACATCTGGAGAGCCGCAGGTTCCCTACCCCTGGGCTAGTCACTGGAACTCTCTCAGCCCCACCTACCTCACAAGGTGTCTGTGGGGAGAGGAAGGGAAAGGAGTTTGTAAGCCACCTTGAGTCCCCTTACAAAAAGGTGGGAATATAAATCCAAACTCATCCTCCTCCTCCTCCTCCTCCTCCTCCTCCTCCTCCTCCTCCTCCTCCTCCTTCGGGTTAATATTTCAAGAAACCATACTGACACTTGTGAAGTTAAGGTTCCTTTAAGAGCTGAGCAGAGAAGCAAGCAAACAGGCTTTTCACAAATGGAGTCCTCTCAATAATGTAAATAAAGTATTGTTCATCATAGAATAAAGATTATTGCATAATTTACCAACTGGAAAACACCACATGGTGCCAGGAGTGGGGTGCATATTTACAAAATAGTTGTGAATATGGAAAAAATGAACTGAAAGCAGAGTACAGCTGAGTTCCAGATATGTTGGATCTCTAAATAAGGGTGCACACAGTGGTAGAAGATTCAAGCAGCTGTTTGACTTATTCATAGGAACCAACAGCTCTACAGAGAAGCCAGTTGAGATGAAGGAAGACCTGTCTCTGAAAGCTGCTGAGCCCCAAGTTGTTGATTTGTTTAATACCTTTTCACTAACTGCACATGAGAAGTCTAAATATGATACTGTGATAAACAAGCTTGAAGAGCATTGTATACCAACTAACAATGAGGCTTTTGAGGTATATATATATATATATTTATACAAGAAAGCAAGGCATCAATCTGTGCTCTTCCAGCTGCATTAGCTCCAGGTAGAGTACCAGATCAGGTACAAGTTTTTAGTACTGATGTACAAAGTCCTAAATAGTTTGGTCCCAATGTACCTTCAGGATTGTCTCTCACATTATGTTCCCGAAGTATGCTCTGTTCATCGAGCAAAAACTTACTTGTGGTCCCTGGCCCAAGGGAAGTATGGCTTGCCTCAACCAGGGCCAGGGCTTTCTTGGCCCCGGCACCAGCCCGGTGTAATGCTCTGTCTAGTGAGACTAGGACCCTGTGGGACCTGATGCAGTTCTGCAGGTCCAGAAGATGGAGTTGTTCCACCAGGCATATGGTTGAGGCAACAACAGTTGCCTCCCCCTTCCCCCCTTTTTTTCTTGATCTGTTGGTTAATTTTGTTGGAAATTAGATTTTATCACCATCAACGAACTTTAGATACATGGTTATGGTAATATGTGGTCTTTAGCTCTGAATTTTACTTTATTGTATTTATTGGACAGAATAATGGTTTGTACTTGTTTGTTAGAAATCACCCTGAGCCCAGTAGGGGAGGAACAGTATAAAAATCTAAAATAAATAAATAAATAAAAGAATGTACTCTATTCAATACTAAAAGGGCCATTTTGTGGTTGTGTTCACCACCCTATGTCCAAGTTCCAAAGATGCACACAGGCTCAAAAATGTGGGGACCCCTGGATCTAAAGACTGCTTTATGTACAGATACCATGTCACTGGGAAAAGTGAAGTCTATGTTCACCTTATTTAACAGAGGTTAATACTAATAATGCCTCCCTCCCAATTTGCATGCCATGAATTCAAGAACTTTACCAGAGTATATAACACATTACTTCAAGCCTCAGATATCTACAATCTATTGACCTCATTGAAAGTGGAGTATAAATTGTTAAGTCATTACTCAGTAAAACACAGGAGACTGGTATTGATCCATATTTGACTTTGTTAAATTATAGGGCATCTCCATTGGTGCATGGAAAAGCTCCAGCTGAAACGTTATTTGGAAGGGCATTTTGGAACAAGATTGCTCTGCATACTAGAAACAGAAGATGCTGGATGCTCAGAAGTGCATGAATGGAAAGAACAGATGAAAAGGAAGCAAATACACTCTTATGAAAAGCGTTCAAAAGATTTGCAGCCAGATGACTTGAGTACTCATTCAGGATGTCATAGCACAGCAACAGTTGTTAAGGAAGATGCTCCAAATTATACCTCGTAGCAACACTGGAAGAGAGGAATAGATAGGATCTGCAACTCTTCCCAAGAAACAAGGAAGAATGTGACACAATACCACACCAACCTGTTCAAAATGCAAGGGATCTACAAGTGGAATGAGATGCTCCTGTAAAGCAAAAGCTTAAAAGTCAGTCACAGAGTGAACAAGTCCAAAGAAGATCAACATGACAGAACATGGTCAAAATATCTTTTTAAAAAAAATCATGCTTAATTGTATATCATTTTCTTCCCATTATTTGTTATTGTTGGGTATGGTGGGAAATGGGGAAGATGTGAGGATAAGGTTCCTTTTAAGAGATAGGTGAGAAGACCCATGGTGGCAAACCTTTGGCACTCCAGATGTTATGGACTACAATTCCCATCAGCCCCTGCCAGTATGGCCAATTGGCCATGCTGGTAGGGGCTGATGGGAATTGTAGTCCATAACATCTGGAGTGTCAAAGGTTCACCACCACTGGATAACCTAACAGAGAAAAATGGAGCATTTATGGTTATCAAGCAGAGGAGTTTCAGGAAAGCAAGCAAAAGGCTTTCTGCAAAGTAGTCCTCTAGTTAATAAAGTTAATAAAATATTTTAACTAGAAAATAAAGATTCCGGCATAATTTTCTAGCTAGGGAACACCATATTTCTTCACACTTTTTCAATCCTTTCAAATCACATGTGTTTGCTGACTACAGGTCGGACTACCCATGTTTTTGCTGACTACAGGTCTGAAACACTGTGCAGGTTCCATTTTGGGTTTCTGCATGTTCCCTTGATCTTCTGATTACTGTAAGCAGCTCTATTGTTTTAAGATAATGACTTTTCATGAAAGTCTTCTTGTTCTTCCATTTTCAGAAAAAAACTTCTCCTTTTCACATGTCTGTCCTGGTCAAGGCACTAACACTGAGAGTATTATCACTTAAATGTTCCTCCAGCAAAGACTGATGGTGAACTTGGGCCTTAAGTAATCCTAAAAGAAGGTAGAGATGCAAGGAATAGGCAACTACCATAAGTGATGCAATTCTGGTTACTGCAATCAGTACTCCGGCAGGGACAGGGTGGTTCTTGGCTTTGTGAGGCCTGAAGGGTCTGTTGGGGGGCAGTTCAGATGCTGGAGTCAGCTCTGGGATATAGGTCCTAGCCTGAGTCAAAAGGCAAGGCTGTATCCCTTGATGAGTTAGTTTTGGCATCTTGGAGCCCCACTTGCACATCAAAAGGGGTTCCAGGAAATGTCTCTACTGTCTCCTTCTGTGGTGGTGTCAAGTTCTCAGCCCAATAAGAACAAGTTTGTATTCTGGTTCATGGCAGTAGCTCCTTTTTCTGCTCAGCATACAGTTTCTCATTCCTAGCAGCTGTATCCAGTAGCAAGGAAAGACTGACATGGAAAGAACATTTTTAAATGGTTAACGTTTTAATACTGATTTCAGTGGGCTTAGATTGCTGGTTCAACTTTTGAGGATAATCAACTTTTGATTATTTTCTAGGGTCTTGGTTTGTGTGAATGCAGGCAGTACCTGAATGAAAAATCCACTCATTGCCCTTACAATATACCAATTACATTTATCAGGTGCATCATGAGGACTGTGCATTCGTAATATGCTATGCTGGCAAACTCCCACTCTGCATAAGCATAGCATTGACAGAGAGCTTAGCATTACCTTTTATTATAACAAAAGTAATTGTGGATCTTAGCTGCAGCACAAGTCTTCACAGTGCAATATGGTTACACTATAAATAGTCTCACCATTTGGTAACTTGCTTGAAAGGAGGAAGCCAGTGTGAGCAGTCAGACCTCTCCTCTTGCTAAGAGGAGCCACGAAGGCATGGGGGAGAGCAAGACCTTGTTTCCCACTAAATGGATGCTTCTTAACTTTTTTGAAAGCATGCATTATTGTTGCTATCTGAATGCCATTAAAGGAGTGGTGAATTCAAATAATTGAACTAGTTGTTTACAAGCACCAAAGTGGTGCAAACCTGCTGAATCCCACCACTGCATTAAAGGTTTCAGTTCAGTTCAGTGTGTCAAGCTTGGACAGAAAGGTGGTTGACTGCTGAACTTTCCCCCTGGTCCTGAGGTGTGCCTGGCTGGACAATGGGGCTAGCTAATCTCTACTGTGTCACCTAAGGTGATCCAATCAGTGCTCCAAGACCATCATGTACTCCATCTACATCCACCCCAGCCATCAATTAATATTCTTGAGAATAGCCTGAGCATTCTCTTGGGTCCTGACGACTCAATCAAGCCTCTCCTATCTTATTGTTGGAACCTTGGAAAAACCATCAATTATTTGCCTCTGAATTTCCTGGCAGCTTACCTCAGTGGTTAAAAGCAGGTGCATTCTAATCTGGAGGAACCAGGTTTGATTCCCCGCTCTGCTGCCTGAGCTGTGGAGGCTTATCTGGGGAATTCAGATTATCCTGTGCACTCCCACACAAGCCAGCTGGGTGACCTTGGGCTAGTCACAGCTTTTTGGAGCTTTCTCAGCCCCACCTACCTCACAGGGTGTTTGTTGTGAGGGGGGGAGGGCAAGGAGATTGTAAGCCCCTTTGAGTCTCCTTACAGGAGAGAAAGGGGGGATATAAATCCAAACTCATCTTCTTCCTCCTCCTTCCTCCTCCTCCTCCTTCTACTGCCTCAGGACTCCTTTTGGGGTATAAAATTTCGGTCCTTTAGTCTTGATTCATGCATGCACTCCCACTTGTGTGTGGGCTCTTCATTTTGTTCCTGGAAATGCTGGTCATTTCCCTCTTCAGTACTGCTTTCCCTGAACATCCCTTCAAGACTAATATCTGTTGCCCATTCCTGAAACCCTACTTAATTTTTTTTCTTATTCAGCTCTTGTGTGCTTTGTGTGTGTGTACATGCTCATTGCTTGAGATATATTTCTTGTTTTTATTACTTAATTCTTCAATCAAAACTCATTTTAATTATGTAGCTGCCTGCTCATTTGGCAGTTTTCACCCAGGACTATCCTGGCATACATAGATTATTGATCCAAGTTACCCCCCACCCCACCCCTCTGTATTCATCTAATTCCCCCAACCAAAGTGGAGACTCCCTGCTTAGAGTAACACCAATGCTAACATTCCAGACAGTCTTTTTTGAAAATGCAGCCCCTTTGCCCATTAATCCCCAACTCCCATCTTCCAATTTAAAAATGTCCATTCTGCTCAGCTTTGGATTTCTATAAGAACAATTATTAGACAATTTATCATCATTCTTGTGTAATTTCCCTTGTGAAAAATAAAAGCACCAGCTAGAGCCATGAAACACAAGTCTGTTATTATAAAAAACACAATGACATTTACACAGAGAGAGGCTAGCAGAATCCACCTAAGAAAAATTATGTTTAACTCTGTGAAGTTTTTTGGTCTACATTAAGACAAGTATACAAGTGGGCTGAAATTAATCCTGCAACTCTTGAACAAAAGAGCAAGGGGCACATTATCCTGTGCCCGGGGGGGGGGGGGGGGGGGGGTGGCCATTTCATACTACAGTACCCAATTTTCAGGACTCAAATAACTCCAGTTCCTTCCACTTCCCCTGTGTGCAGAAATCCAATGCATAATCTGCATTCATGAAACATGCCCTTTCCGTCACTAGACAGGAATTCTGTGCTTTCAAAAAGAAGATAACAACGTATAAAATCAAACAGTAAACTCTGTTCAAAAGAAGGAAACACCACCGACCAAGTAGTTCAATCCCCACATCATATAACTTCATAAAGTTTCTTATAACTTGATCCTGTGCATGTTTGTTCCCAAGCTTGAAGCTTCCATCAGTGTTCGTCTCAAGTAAGAGTCCTCATGACTGTAGTGGTCTCACCATTCACAAAAAGCCCCAGAGTCTACAGACATCTAATTAGCAAGTTATCTGTGTGCAGTAGATTCATATTCTCTTTTCAGAATTTGTTACTGCCCTGAAGCAGATATCAAAAATATGTATTAACTAATTTTTGTGCTTTGAAAGCTATATTTATGTTTGGCTGTATTTGAATGGGGCTGTTGTTTTAATGTTGTTTGGCAATGCATGCATTGTGAAGCATTTCTGAGGCACACTTAGAAGATTAATGAGAATAGAGTTTTAATAAATGGAGCTATATTTTTTAAACCCTGAAAGGAGAAAGTTGATGTCTCTAAAATGGATTAGAGAACATCTTCTACTGTTAAAAGGCTGTGTGACTAGTGAGCAGAGCTGTACATAAATCTTACCTTTCCTCTTGCCAAGGATTTTTATACATTGGCTGATTTATGCTTGGGGTGGATGCCAGGACATTAGCCACATAAATCATCTAAATGGAATTGCAGAATATGTGATGGTAGCTAATTTTCCTCTTAAAGCCACAGATTAATATAGGTGCAACAATCAGCTTTGGATTCACATTTAGTAACAGAATGGGTTACATCACTTCGAGGCAATGCTGCTAGGCACAGGACTGTATTATCAGGGTCACAGAATCAAAGCTCTTGTCCATTTCGCTACAAGGCTCAAGTTCACAATAGTCATTAAGACACCAATGTTGTCTCCAGCTTGCATGCCACACATGCTTTAACAATTATTTGTGGCCTACATCTAGAATGTTATGCTGCCTGGTTGACTGGAGGTAAAACATACACATCATAGGTGATCAAACAAGTAGATATTTACAAAGGACCTTTTACGTGTGAAGACTTCCAAACATTTGTATTCTGCTTTAATTTTTGTGGGATTCACCCTCCTAAAAATACTGGTATCAGAGTTAATAATGGTTTCCTTATCCACTCACAACTGAATTTATTGGCAGCTTATTTCATAATGGGTTGAATCCAAGGAGCTTTTCTGCTGGTTAAATAGATAAAAAAAGTATTCTCTGACCAGCAGAGAGAGACAGAGAGAGACAGAGACTATGCCATGGATCACGGGATCTGCATAGGGAAAAAGCCATGAGGTGCAGGGGCTGCAGTTAGGAGGGGAACTGTGTGAGACTGAGTAGAAAAACTGGCTGGAACCAACCCAATGTATGTGTAACCCCCATGCCCAGAATGGGTTGGCCCAGAATGGGTTGACCCAGAAAGGGGTGGAGTCTGAAGGGAAGCAGAATGCTGCAGAGACTCGAGGCTCTTTGGAAGACAAGGGGTACCAGACTGGGACCTTGAGACTATAAACCGCCAGCACGCCTGTGTTAAAGGTAATTTTGCACACTGTTGTTGGGAACTACTGGGAAGGTAGTTGTTGTTTTTGCTGTGTTGTAAATGTTGGAGTTTATTGTTTCAGGGTTTTCTTTTGTGGTTGTAATGTCGTTGAGAGTTCTCCTGGGAGACTATGTCATGTTGCAACCTGTTCATCAAGCCTTAGGAGTGCTGGGAGCCAGCCAACTTACGAAGAAGATTTTGGGACTTGGCGTAATATCAGTAGACTGTAAAATAGAAGGACTTGAAAAAGGCAACTACTGAACAGGACCTTGAATTGTAGCAGTTAAATGTTGATGTTTTCAGAAATTGTTAATTGTAAAGAAGAGTAAAGCCATTTTTGTTGTTTTAGGGTTGGTTCTTTGCAAGCTGTTCCAGGTTCTACCCCACAGAACCCTGAAGGGAGGGTTACAAATGAAATGCCCAACCAGCGTTCAGGGGCTTGGAAGTGAGATTGCAAATATAAATTGCTTGCAATGGGAAGTGTACACACAAGTTGTGAGGTTTGATCCCCCATACAATTGTTTTTGTTTATGTGATGTAGAAGTTCAAAGAGATGTTGCTGTGTTAATTTGAAACTTACTGGTCTTTGGAAGTTACCATGAAGGAAGGGATTCAGTTGCAATCCCATCCCAACTACCAAACTAATTGGTTTGAATGCAACATTTGCTGGAAAGTTTGCAAACTTCCAGTGCAGCTAAGTTTGGAACAGTTTAAATCCTTGCAAGAAGGAAGAGACAATGTTCTGCATTCCAGATGCACCAAATGTGGTTCCTCCAAGTACAGAGGAATCTCAGGGAAATCACTGTGCAATGATGGTTCCAAAGAGTTTGCAGTATAATTACTGTCGGGGCGAGCAAATTTTTTTAGGTGGGAGAATGTAAAACCCCCATTACTTAGAATGGGTTAGCCCAGAATGGGTTGATTAGAAAGAGAGTGGAATCTGAAGGAAACAGAGATGCTGCAGAACTCAGAGCTCTTTACAGGAGAACCATGAGGAATTGAACTGGGACCTATGATTTCCTATAAAGCCCTTAACACCTTATTAGGAGGTAATTTGCAATATTATTTAGAGACTACTGGGAAGGTGGTTGTTTGTTTTGCTGTGTTGCTTAAATGTTGGAGTTTATTGTTTTAAGGGTTTTCTTTTGTGGTTTGTAATGGTTGAGAGTTCTCCTGGAGATTTCATCATGTGCAACCTGGGCTACATCAAGAGCCCTTAAGGAGTCTTCAGGGGCCCAGCCAACTGCAAAAGAAGATTTGGACTTAGCAATATCAGGCTATGACTATAAATAAGAGACTTGAAAAGGCAACCTGAACAGGACCTTGAATTGTAACGTTAAATGTTGATGTTTTAAAAGTGTTAATTGTAAAGAAAAGTAAACCATTTTGTTGTTTAAATTTGGTTCTTTGCAACTCATTCCAGGTTCTGCCCCACAGAACCCACAGAAGGAGGTTACATATGCACACAGAGACCCATAGGAAAATGGCTGTGCATATTCATAGGGCTTGTAACAAAGATCATGGTAGCTGGTAGCGGCCAAGGCCTTCTTGTTTGGGTCTGGCAATGTCTCATGTCATTAAAGACAAATCTTTGGGATTCCAGGTAAATCCTACAGAACACGTTTCAGATCTAGCCAGACAAGTCCCCCGAAACACTTGCAAAACATTTGCAGTCTCCCCTGTTTGTCCTCACTAACTGCTCAAAATGACTCTGGCTGCTATTTTGTCATTTTCCGGAGGTTTTTAAAACTTCTTCAAGCATTTGATGCTTCGATGCTTCATTGCTTTGTGTTGTGATTCTCCACAGCTCCACAGCTCGATGCTATGTAGTTGTCACCCCAAAATTAAAAAACAAACAAACAGAACTGATGACAATAAACAGGAGAGACAGCCAGGGCAAGCTGTCTCTGCAGAGAGGCATGGGAAACATCTTAAAGAGATTGCGCAGCAAGTCAAAATGTCTTGAAAACATTTCACCAAAATAATTGCTGGAAACAGGATGCATTTAAAACATTTTCTGGCTGGAAATAAAATGTTTTGGGGTAAAAATGTTGCGGAACTCTACAGAAAAAATGTTTTATTTCCTCAAAACTTTTTAAAGGGTCTGTGCGGAAAGGGTCAGAGTATTGCATACACAGAAAAAAGGATGATTGCTATGTTGTAAGTATCCTCACAGAATGAAGATTTTAATCATCTTACATTTGGGCCTTTATTAAGTCATTGCCACTTGAGAGTATGGCAAGAATCAATTCTTATGTTGCAGGAAAGAGAACTGGTGAGAAAACAGGAATAACTGTAGCTCAACTACCATGGAGAGAAGAATGCTATTGAGAAGATGATTTAAGAGACAGAAGAGGATTAGGAGAATATGTTTAACAGAAGATTTATATGTGCCTTTATGTATAAATACTGCAAAGGAAAAGCATAATTCATGGGTTAGAAGACTGTAGGAATTTCGTCCAGCATAAGACCACCTTGTCCTTTAATTTAGCCCTGGTTGGGAAGATTTGAAATCACAGTATTTTTCATGGAAATGTGATTCTTATATGAATCCAGCCCATTTCTAAATTACTATTTTAACCTGGTTTATACTTTGCCTGAGGCACTCACAGGTAGAGAAATGGTATGACCCTTACCTTACCCATGAAGATATAACATCTAATTGGAGCCTCCATATTAATACGCAATTACCTAATGCCCTGCTTATGCATTTTCCAGCCCCCTCAGTAATCAAGAATTTGTGCATAGGCCCTGGATCTCAAGAACTACTGGATTATACTGTGCTGTTTACAACAGAGGAGAGAGGGGTGGACTCTACGCAGCATATATAATGGGTTGCAGTCATTATAAAGGAACCCATTTTATTTTTTCCCGTTCACATGTGTGCCCTTTACCTGTTCAGGCAGCAATTGGAACCCATGGAAACAATAAGGGTTGCTTTCATGCCTTCGCATGGCGATACTTCTCTTTTTAAAAATTTCCTGCAACACATGCGTAGCTGCACAGGCATACAGAAAAATGAACCCCCACAGCCATGCTGATTGTCCCATAATCTGATTGGCTGCACCGGTATAGCTGTGCATGTGCAACACACACAAAGGGAAAGGGACCTCCCTGCAATGGCCTGGTAATAACAAACAGTTGCTGTAGATTGGTCACTCAGTGCCAGGGAGAGAAAACATGCTTTGTAAACTGTTCAGCACTCAGAGAATCTGCCCCCAACCTGCTGGGTAACCTGCATAGAGTGACAGGTGGATTCTCCCTGACAGTGGATTGTGCAAACAGGTGGAAGGTGGAAAACAGTGAGCAGGTGGAAGGGAGAGAAATAAAGCGTCTCCTCCTGTTGTGTTGATGCGGGAGCACCTCCAAGCTGGGATTGTGCAAAAGGATCACTAGGTTAGTGATTTTCAAAAACCCCAGGTTGAAGGGAATATGGGCCAAACTCATTTTGGAAACGGTACATGTGTAAAAAAAAAAAGAGGAAACGGTACATGTGTGAAGTCCGCTCCCAAAACAGTTTATATAATGTCCTACATCCGTTACATTTGGCCTGTTCAGAATCCACCAGCGTCCACTTCTCCATGATCATAAGAAGGCTCTATATTATGTAAGAACCAGGGCTTTGCAATAGCTACCACTTTCTAGATGCAAACAAAATACTGTCAGCAGCTTTGCTTATTAGTCAACATGCTTACCCTTATTTCCACGAAGCAACAGCTATGATACCACACATTTGAAATTCTGATCATATTTTATAAAATGGGAATACCATTATATTAGCCAGCTAATGCATTTGCACATATGGGAATGTGCTAATTGTCAGATCCTATCACATGAAATATGGTTCTGTGAGTTATGTATTTCTAATCTGGAATTTCCTCCTTTAAAGCAAACATACTTGTGGTGGTTGACCCTGCTCTGCTCTGTTTAAAAAGTTATATTGATGAAGCAAGACCAGAAACTATTTTTTGTGCTTTGAAATTATTAGTTTAAACAATTGTAAAGCCATTATTTACACTGAGCTTCTGATTGCAGAATGGTTTGAATTAGCCAAGATTACCGGCTGAGTCTGTCAGTTATAAATCAAGGTGAAGAATGTTAGAATTTACTGGTGAAATGTTTAATGTGCAAAAAGTTCTGACTTTACAAGTAATGGACAGGCCATTCCTCTGACATATGGTTATTCCTTTCCACAGTCCACCAACCACTTGAACACAGATGACTGTACAGCTAGTGGATGGTTTACTGCAAGGATCCTCTGATTATTTAAAGGCAGTATGTAAGAATATTGTTCCTCATATTTGCCTATCATTGCATTCTACATTTTGAGCAAAATCTTCTTCTCTGTCTTTGCGATTTATTTGACTCAGGATATATCACTGTGGTCTGTCCTTGACTGTGATTATGTTAAAATACCTTTTAGTAAGCATCACATACAATATAAATTGAAATATATATTTCGGTAGTAAGGAGGTAACTAATAATAATAATATTATGTAAGTGCTGTCAAATAACAACTGACTTATGGTGACCTCAGCAAGTGGCTTTCAAGACAAGTGAGAAGCACAGAGAATTTCCCATTGTCTTTCTTGGCACAACCTTCCAAGTTGGAACTTGGTCTCCCAACGAAGTACTGATGTGATACTGGATGTGATACTGTTTCTGAGATATGATCTCGTGATTGGGCCATGCTACCTTCCTTCCCAACAATAGTATTAGGTTAATTCAAAAACTACTTCTTAACATTTAAAATGCAGATTTTTTAAAAAAAAGATATACAGCATACCCATTGTGAAGTTTTCTGCTGCTATGACGTATCAATTGATTTCATCAGGGTTTACTCATAACCAAATCTTATAACTTTATTTTCTGTTTATAACAAAGAGCAGTTATTCTCAAAAACCATGTACAAATGATATATGTGTCCGTGGCAAAACATATCAAGCTTGAAGGGGGATGTTGGATCAGTTGCACTCTCTCAGCCTAACCTATTTCCCAGCGTAGGATACAATGTAAAGCTGGTTTGGATTCCCATTGGGAAGAAAGGCAGGTTAGAAAACAAATAAATAAGCATTTAATGATTTCCCTTTCCAGCTAGAACCCTCCATATTGTATCCTAGAATGTATGTCAACTTTTGAGTGTCTGACAACTCTCTCTTGACTTTCAGGTAGCATAAAGGGCTTCAACAATAGAGGAAAGCAATATATTTTTCGTCTTACTCCATTACTCATTCAACCCAATGAGTATTGATTGTCACCTTCACAAAGGGGTTCTTATAGGCAAAGTCATGGATAGGCAAAAGTCATGGAATTAATTCTGTTATTATTATTAACTACAGTTATTTAAATTTGCTTTATATAGAATATTAATGAAAAAGGTTTTGAAAAAGTTACTATTTTTGGCTCTGTATTAAAGTAGCATAGAATCCTGACTTTAAGCATGTAGTTGATAGTTGGTTTTGAGTGTAATGGTATGGTTAAAGGGGATAAGAAGTAAATAATTTAAATTAAGTTATCACATCCACTCACTTTCGGTTTATCTGTCCTTGTGGATATGAAACATTTTTAGAGTTGTGAGTACTAATATGCTTTGTATTAAGGACATCCATTGTCTCAGACTGCTTTCTACAACACATTTTATGCAGTGTTTGTTACTAATAAAAATTCAAAGTATATTCAGAATAACAAAAACAAATCTATTAAATTCTTACTCTGTGTGAGGAATAGATAACATGGTGGAAATGGATTATCAAAAGGAGAGCTGTGAATTGTGTTAAATTAAAAATGCCACCAGCACATGAAGGTGCATACAAAAAAAAGCAGCACTTTTTTATACTGGCTCTTCTGAAATTTGTATAAACTGGAGGCAGGTAAATATCTCTATAAGCTACAAAACATTACAATATGTGCAGGGAAAACAATACATTCAGGAGGAGTTACTAAATTTCAATACTTAGAAAATATGTTCATAATATTTGTCCTCCAACAGTATAACATAACAGAACATTGTATTTATGTACAGAAAACTGATCTAATACAGGAACTGCACACCAACTTCTATTCATTCTTGGTGTCTGAGTTTATATTAATATTGTTGGATTTTTTTACACATAGTGGGGGAAAGGGGAAAATACATTACTACATATGTAGTCTGCTTGTTATTCCTTTTCTCATATGTAGCACAGTAGTCATAAGAGGACTGTAATCAGTAACTGGGCCCAAAGTGCTATTTATTCACACACTGTTGAATGCTTCACCAGTTTCTTTTACAGTGGAGTTTTTCAAATCATTCTCTATTATCCTTAACCCTAACTTACTAATGGTAATTTACTAGCTTATCATACACCCTAAATCTCTGTCCAGTCCACCTTAAAACTATTATTAATGAATGTATACCAAATGTATATGCTTCATGCCCAAAATAGACCACAAAACAGATTAAAAATACAACCATAAAAATCATGAGAACAATAAGTAAAACAATTCTAAAAGTCAGTGATAAATGCCTCAAATGCCCTTTGGAATAGATAAGTCTTCAATCAATTCTGTTAAGCTTGTCTGGGAAATAGGATTCTTGGGTCCTTGCTGGCCAATGGCAGAGGGGGTAAATAGGACTGTCAGATCGAGGTTGGGAAATTTGTGGAGATTTGGGGTGGAGCCTGGGAAGGACAGAAACCTCAGTGGCATACAATGCCATATTGTTTGTCACCCAAAGCATTATTTTCCCCAGAGGAACTGATGTCTGTAGTCTGGAGATGAACTGTAATTCTGGGGAATCCCAGATCCCACTTGGAGACTGGCATTCCTACTAGGGAATTTCACAGTTTGGAGGCATGTCCCCAGAGGTGGGATCCAGCAGGTTCTCACCAGTTCCCGAGAGTGGGTTACTAATTATTTGTGTGTGCCGAGAGGAGGTTACTAATTGGGTCTGCTTTTCCGTTAGAAATTCCATTAGGTCCAAAAATCATAAAGTCCTGTTGTTTCCTATGTGGCTGGTTAGCGAAGGTAGAAAACGGGATAATTCTCCCTGTTGGGCTGTTTTAAAAACATGTTTTAGAAATACGGTAAAGTTCTTTGTTTAAGGAAAGTGTCCTTCTTTGGATTTCTAGAAACAAAACTAAGTATTTGAAAGTGTTAAGTATTTGACAGGCAGTCGATTAGAGGAGAAGTAGTTGTTTCCGTTGGCAGTAGACGATAGGACTTGCTAGAATGAGTTTAAATGATGGACAGAAAGATACCAGCTGGAAATTAGGAACTTTTTTTTTTACAGGAAGAGTTTTTTACAGTAACAGAGAAATTATTAATGCCCCACCCCCGGAATGCCCAGCCATGCCCCCGTCGTGCCCTGCCCAGCCCCATTGGCGCTACGCCACTGTTTGAATCCCACCACCATGCGAACCTGTTACTAAAATTTTTGGATCCCACCACTGCATGTCCCCCTAAAAGTATTTGTGATATTATAGGTTCTTATAGCAAAGTTCTTCTAAATGATATTAATAGTATCAGCAGCAACGGGTGAAGGCGATCCTTCAAGTACTTTGGACTGAGGCAATTATTCTTAAAACATAAAGCCTGAATGAAAGTCCATGAAATACTGGCTTGACATGTTCATGATGGTGAGCCCCAATTAGCATCATCACTGCTGAATTTTGAACAAACTGAAGTTTCTCAAGTCTTAAAAGTTTTTCCCACAAAGAGAGCATCACTGTAGTCCAGTCTGAACGTTACCAACTATATCAGTGATGGCGAACCTTTTCGAGACCGTGTGCCCAAATTGCAACCCAAAACCCACTTATTTATCGCAAAGTGCCAACATGGCAATTTAACCTGAATACTGAGGTTTTAGTTTAGGAAAAATGGTTTGCTCCCAGGCGTGCGTTACTCAGGAGTAAGCTTGGTGAAGCAACCATGCAATGCTTCGAATGGGTGAATTATGACCCAAGGAGGGTTTACTCAGAAGCAAGGCCAGCCTAGATATGTGTGTTTGTGGGGAGGTGATTTTCCTCTCCCCCTACATGACGAACTCTGTGCGCGCGTGCCTACAGAGAGGGCTCTGAGTGCCACCTCTCTCACCCGTGCCATAGTTCACCACCACTGAACTATATCGAGAATAAACCAGGATTCAGCTAAGATATCTGCATTTGTAGATCTAACATCATTATACTTATTTAACCATAGCTTCATATTCTGGTTTGGTGGACTGTATCTAACCATAGTTAGTGGAAGGAGCTGTGTTTAGACAATCACACTAAGCATATGACATGACTTCTCACTGACCAGCTCAGTGACTCAGGCTTGGAGTCCTAAGAGGAAGGACTGTACCACAACCCCCTGAAATAGTCACCAGGGCAGCACTGGACAGGGCATAAGCCTGCCCCCCCCACCCCAGGATCACTTCCACTCTGCATCAACATCAATGTCAGAAGGCTTGGGCCTATGTAGCGCAAATGAAGCAAAGTTCTTGATTGGCTGCACAGAGAATAAGAATTATCATTCTTCGCAGGAGCTTGGCCACAGCACGGCCACAGAGCTCAACCACTGCCAGAAGTGCAGCTGAGCCTGATTACCTCCCCAACTCTTTAGCTTGAGGCTTGGAAGTGCTTGCCTTGCTGAATCAACTGGTCCCCTAGACACAAGACAGTGTGCCAACTCCAATTTCTTGGGTCCAGTTACAGCTCCTGACTGCTGGGATCTATTGATGCTCTCAAGCCTCGTTCTCTAAACTGAGTACACTGTTTCAAAAGAGACTTTCAGAGCACAGGATGACACAATCAGTTTAATTAAACTGTGGTTTTGTATTATGTCTAAAGTAAGTCACCATGTTGGAGTCTCTGGAAAAACAACATTTAACATTTACATAGCATTTGGAAATCTATAATCAAATATATAAGACTTTGCTTCCAGACCACAGAAACCAACTATACCTGTTAATAATTTTGTGGGATATCATCCTTTAAATCTCAGACCTTACCCCTTCAGATGTACATAATAATGCCAATCTCTGCTGCACACTAAAAAAATCATATCAAATCTGGCCTTTATCTGCTAACAAATATGCTGTCTGGAAAAATGCACTGTCAAATATTTCACTTGGATGAACCACTGGTGATTTGAAAATAGATATCTGTGTCACCCAAAAGAAATATTAACTTAGGACCTACATTTTAAAAAGCTGTAATTCTGAACTCTGGACTTTAAGAAGAAAGGTTACCACTAGTTCAGAATATCTTGTGGAATGTGGAATCTGTTTTCTGACCAACTCTGGACTATATTCTTTGGAATGAGCTGCAATTTGCACACAACAAAATGAATATAATATCACAGGTATTCAAAAACTAAGTGGGAAACCAATCCTTCTTGTAACAATGATCAGTGAAACCAGATGTACCATTATTGAAAGCTCAGAGCTGGCAACACTGCTAGAAAATTAAGCCATATCTTTTCTTCCAATCTTGTATTAATCAGTGGATGCAATCCAGATCCCACTGAAGTCATGCAAGAGAGTTGTCTATAAGCCTGGGGGATTGATATGGCTGGATTGCAGCTCTCAGGCTAACTTGGAAATACATCTCATTGAATTTAGTGGAACTTACTGGAACAAGTATGTGTAGAACCAGTCTAAAAGTCTACTGTACTCTTTTACACATGCAGCAACCATCCAAAAATTGCCCCATATATAATGGGACAGAAAAGTTTTTGTTCATTCTACTGTAAGTAATAAACTCTTTGGCACATTATGCATGGAATACGTACCTCAGGTCTCTTAGCACCGCGGTGGGGTTGTGGGGATCTCCTTGTGTTTCTCTGTTTACATGCGAGGAGGCATTCACTGCCTACTCTGCAGCTTGCTTGCTGATGTCTTAACGGGCCTCTGCCTTTTCTGGTTTTCCTAACTCCACCCATCAACTTCCCCTTAAAGGCACAGATCTCATCACACCTAGTAGTGGCAAGATAAAAAACCTTGTTCAAGCCCTTTAAATTGCAGTTGTATCAATATACCTGTGATTGTAGTTATATCAATATGGTAGCCCCTTTCCAAAAATAACTCCCCCCCAAAAAAAAGAAAGAGACAAAGCAATTCTTTGGATTACACTCTGCTGAAGAAGGGACCTCTCTCTCTCTCTCTCTCTCTCTCTCTCTCTCTCTGCCTGCTGCTGATGCCATGGGAGAAGATAGAGTCTTGTTATTAAATGGTTAGCCGAACATTCCTATTTCATCCTACAGACAACCCCTCCCCTCCACCAGCCTGCTGCTATCTGCAACAGGTCTGAAAGCAAGAGCATGAGGAAAATGACTGATCCACCATTTGGAACATGAGGAAAATGACTGATCCACCATTTGGAGGTTTACAGTGATTATGCAGTGATTCTCTATTGATATTTGATATAATAAATAACAAAAATTGAAGTAATAACAAATCGGAAAAGGGAGAAGAGGAGACGTGTGCATGGGAGTGTGAGGGGCTAATGGTGGGTGGAGGAAAGATGTCTGGGGCAAGGCTTTAATCAATGAAAAATCTCCCCATTTTGGCAGCAAAGCAAATTAGTTGTGCTTAAAGTGGTGTCACTTGGCACAGGGAGAATGGAAACTAAATGCGGGGCTCAGGGAAATACATCCATACAAGAAATCTTGCTGTGAGAGGCATTTGCCTGCTGTGCAGCAGACACCTTGTGCATAATGGGCTATTATTTATCCATAAAACTTCTTGCAGTTATAATCTAGAGATTTCAGGTGAGCTGCCATCTAATTCCAAAAAACAATGGAACTGCTAAACCAAACAATGGAACTGCTAAACCTGGCAAAAAAGAAAAGAAAAGAAAGATAATGGATGACTATGAGCAAACTGAAACTCAACCAAGGCAAAATGGAAACGCCATGGATTAGGAGTAATGTTTATATAACATCTTAGAACTACCTCTGTAGTGTTACATGCTTGAGGGTACTTTGCTTCATTTTTGTCCCTAGCTAACAGGTGATGTATATAAGTAGTAATGCTTTCCACCATCATAGACTGCTATATCAGATGTAGTCATTCCTGGAAAAATCAGACCTTGCCAAGGTCTCTCCTTCACCTTCAGAGGCATCTGGCTAGAACAAAAATGATTAAACCAGTTAGGTTGCAGGATTTCTCTGTTGTAATCCTTGCAACATGTTGTTACAATGTTAGTTGACTTGAGTCCAAGGAAATAAGGTGAGATGTAAATAACCGAACTTGTGAGCATTTGGAATATTATTTCTAATTTAAAGACTTAGTAATATATATGATTTATGCCTAGTGTAACATTTTCATTTTTACGTTTATTATTTATTGTTATGGTATATTTTTCATCTGGAAAGTTCTGACAAGTTGCAGCCAACTTATGGCTCCCCTGTAGGATTTTCAAGGCAAGAGAAGAACAGATGTTGTCCAGGTCAGAGCATTTAAATAAATGGAAAAAATAAATATTGGAAATACATTAAATACGTTTTCTTGGTGGGATTTTTTTTGTTAATTTCTTGTGCATAGGCCTAACAAAGAGAATAGAAATTGTGCAAGAAAGTACCTTTGCATGACTTCCGTTCATGGCAGTAAGGATATTCAGGAGAACTTGCCAGAGATTTGAGCACATATCTTCCTAGTGAATTTAGCTTATGCATTAAAAGCCTAATACAATTACTTCTGTTGTTTTGATTATTTCATTCATTGTGCAAATATTAATAAATGAAAGTTAAAAGCAAACATATTAACCCACTTCATACTTAATGGTTTAAAGCTGAATATGAGATTTAAAGCTGGGTACATACATCTCTGCTTCTGCATCTACAAACTGCAGGCTTAATTAGCCTGCAGCCAAGTTGTAGCAAGACTTGTTGAACTTTCTTTATATAAGCAAACATTAGTAGAAATATTAAATACCCATTTGGAAATGTTAAGTAGCTTAAGAAGAGAATTTTTTTCAATATAATTAAAATTTAGGATAAAAATTATTATTGCTGCGGGACAGTTATTGTTTATTCTGCTGAAGTTGGCTTTGTAATGAATGCAGTGCTGTCCTGTCTGACTAAACAGATTATTGTTCAAATAAGCTCCATTTGTTTCAGTGGAACCTACTTCAGGGCAGTGTGCTTAGCTGATAGAACCTGGGTGAAAAACCTGATAGAAGGTCTGCTCACATAACCTATCCTTAGCAGAGTTGAATAATACACGCAGCAGAGTTGTTAAGGAAGTTAATTCTTTTTATATAGAGTTTAAAAAGATAAAGCAGGCTAGAAAACATATATACAAAAGAAAGCAGTAAAAAAACTTGAGTGCACAAGCACTAGCATAAAACATACTCAGCAATATTACGAAGAAGAATCATACACAGTTATGTGCATGAATAGAGAGAGAGGTAGCAGGAGTAGCAGGTAGAAAGAATGTAGAAGCCAAGCCCCAATTAAGCAGCTGGTAAAGGTCACTCCAATTAGGCAGCTGCTCAGCATTAACCCAAGGATGCCAGTGGTATTGCTCCTACAAAACTTAAACATACATAGATGCCAAATACTCTAACATTAGCAACAGATTCCATGTGGCAATATAAAAGGAAGAAATGCCAGCAAGCATGTGCCACTGCATCTGTATTGTGATCCTGTACTCACTAGAGTAGATCTGTTATGGCCAGCCTTTATTATGGACATATGCTGGGCAAACCCACAGGATTCTTGGTCCCTATTGTCATGGTACAACAGAGATTGGTCCATTCTGCATAGCACAAATAAAACATCTTGAGGATGTTAAAGGGAAGTTTGTGCAGATTTTTCCCCAAAACGTCCTCAGGATGTTTTATTTTTGCTCAGGGCATCTTGTTTAAAAGACTTTTCCCCACACATTGTCTTGACGACATCTTTTACTTGACTTTGTGGAATGCAGCCCAGGAGATATCTTATTTTTCCTACCCAATTTCATCTCCCCCCTTCTCCCCTTCTAGTTTTGATTCTCCTCCTGTCTACCATGTTAAATGGATTTTCTGTCTCTTCGCCATCTTGTGAAGTTCCCAAGCACATTCTGAAGTTTCCAAAGCATGTTTACTCCCCTGGTATCAAGGCTGTCCACCATTGCCCTCACTGGTGTACTAACCGAAGTAAATGTTCCATTTAGCTCTCTCAGGGTCAGCTTTTATGCCAGCTGTAGAGATGCAGGGGCTGACCAAGGAGATTTCTTTGCACCAGGTTTTGAGTGTTTACGCTGGTTCTTGGGTACAATTTGCACAGGATCATTAGATTACAGACACCATTTCAGGCATCACGGCTGTTGGAAGGAAACACAAGATCCCTCTGAACCCAACTTGTGAGCAGCTATTGGAATATTTACTTATACATGAATAGTTCACTCTGGCTGAACTTGCTGCTGGGGCCAGCTTGTCAGCCAGGGAGCCATTTAGAGTGGCAAGAGACAACAAATTATAGACCAGTTAGCCTTGGCCTTAGTGGTAGGCAAGTTCCCTGAGACATTAATAAGGCATGAGATCACAAAACATCTGGAGAAATATGAGCTGACAGAATCCTAGTCATCATGGTTTTACAAAGAGTAAATTCTGTCTGACAAATCCAAGTAGTATTTTGTAAAAGAGGTAATACAGAAAGGAAAGAGGAAATTAACAAAGCAGTCGACCTAACTATTGATATTTTAGAAAACTATTTGATCCTTGTGTATAAGATTTGAGAACAGATTGGAGAAAAATAATGATGAAATATAATCATTCAAATACTTGCAGTAAAATATTATTTTCTTATTAATATGCAATATTTTGAGTTGGCTACTGTATTATGACTGGCCTCAGTGAAATAAAATAGCCCAGTCTGATGATAAGTTCCTAAGGGACTTTGTAAGTTATCTGATAATAACTTCCTAAGGGACCCATAGAAATAAAAATATTCAATTAGAAATGGAGTGAAGATAGCAAGCTTTGGATATAGTGGAAATGAAATTTCCCAGGTGATTGTACTTCTTTTATCCCCCCTTCCACCCCCACCCCTCATTTTAAGATTCCATGTCAAGGCAAAGTCAGTAACTGAACATTGCTTGGAAGTGTTTCCTTTCCAAGAGGTGGTTATCTCACATAATAAGCTATTTTATGATTAACAGGTCACTAGGCTGATTGTCCCCATTCCCCTATTTCTATGCCACTGC
Organism: Sphaerodactylus townsendi; assembly: GCF_021028975.2. Classification (NCBI taxonomy): domain Eukaryota; kingdom Metazoa; phylum Chordata; class Lepidosauria; order Squamata; family Sphaerodactylidae; genus Sphaerodactylus; species Sphaerodactylus townsendi. The sequence goes on from NC_059426.1 coordinate 51,801,483, forward strand.
CAGCTACCTCCATAAAAATGTTGTGACTGTGTGCAGACATGTGGAGAGGTCCAATCTGTTTGGTGAGTTGATGTACACAATGGTTCTCATGTAGGCTCTCCAAACCCCTGATCAGAGTGGGGGATCCTCTGCTCCTTGCCACTCACAGCAGTGCCAACTGTGGCATCCCATTGGCTTCCAGTAAATAAAACAACAGTCCAGAAGTGAACCATTAGAAACTCTCTGGAAAAACAATAGAATATCCAGCAACTTCTAGAGCTGCCAAAAGTGATGTGACACCACAGCTGGCATCAAACCCTTCCCCCCCCCCACTCCACAGTTCTCCTGCCAGTTGCAACCCTACTCACATGCCACAGAGACAATTTTCAGCAGTCTATGAAAACTTGCTGCACCCAACAAGGATCCTTTAAGTTGGAGATAGAAAGCATAAATGCCAATTTTTATTTGCATGACTCCTATGTGTGGTTGATACCAATAGTCATCTGAGGCTTTTATTCACTTCTAGCAATAAGCTCACTGAGTGAAAAAAATACAACTGGCTCTAGAAAACTGTTGTTTGCAAAGCTGGATCCAGGCTTTATGAAGTGGAGGAAGCAGGGTGCCTATGAAGATGGGAAGAGCTGTTCCCATCTGCATAGGCACACACACATAATTTGTAAGGAAGGATCTCAGCTTTGCAAGGGGAGGGGCAGCAATGTGTCTGTGAAGATAGGGAGAGTTCTCCCATCCACAAAGGGATGCTCCCCTCATTTGCAGAACTGGATACCAGTTTTGCAAGAGTGGAGGCAGCAGGGAGCCTGTGAAGATGGGGAGAGTTTTCCATATCTCCATAGGAACCCCCCCCCTTCATTTGCAAAGCTGGGTGCTGGTGAAAATTGGGAGAGTTCTCCCCATCTTCAAAGGCACACCCTTCTGTTCAGCTGGATCCCTGCTGAGAAACTAATGGAGTGCCTGTGAAGATGGGAAGGGTTCTCCCCATCTTTATGGGCACCACCCCCCATTTGCAAAACTGGATCCTGGCTTTGCAAAGGGGAGAGGGAGCCAACAGTATGTCTGTGAAGATAGGGACAGTTTTCCCCATTTCCATAGGCACACAACCCAATTTGCAAAGTTGGAGCCTGGCTTTGCAAAGCAGAGCAGCAGTGTGCCTATAGCCATGCAACTGCTTTCACAATGGCACTCCCTCCTCTTTGAAAGTGCCTGGGTGAAGGCAGCAGTGTTCCCTACAGTGGCAGCCTTTGTAAGTGCTTCTGGGAAGTGTGGTCCTTGTTCCTCCAGGAGGAGCTGAAATCTGGCCCTCTCAGAGAGCCCAAAACTACACTTCCCGGCAGCCTTCAGTTTTTCTGGTTGGTCGTAGGGATTGTGCTGTTGAATTATATAGTAAGATTACTCCAGCCACAGCTGAAGGCTTCCAAGTATGCTGCCACTTCACCCAATTCAGATTCTGATACCTTCATTAGGCATTACACCATGGAATGTTTTATAGTGTTTCCACCTATTATTTCAATGTTGGTCCCTCTTGTTTCACAATGGTGGATTTTGCACAGCGTATGTAGAACAGGTTGCAATCATTATGAAGGAACCTGTTTCTCTTTTTCCCATTCATATGTGTGCCTTTCACCTGTTCAGGCAGCAATTGGAGCTCATGGAAACAACCTGGGTTCACCTCCACAATGAGATGCTTCTCTCTTTTTAAATTTCCTGCAACATATGTGTAGCTGCGCAGGCATACAGAAATGAATCCCCACAGCCATACCAATTGTCATACAATACAATCAGCTGCACCTGCTTCACTGGGGACTTCACTGCAACAGTCGGGCAATAATTAACTTGTTGCTGTAGATTGATCATACCCACTGCCAGGGAAGAAAACATCCTCGGGAGACTTTGTACCCTGTTGGGCACTCAGAGAATCTGCCCACAACCTGCTGGGCGACTTACATGGAATGGCAGGTGGGTGGATTCTCTGTGACAGTGGATGGTGTGGAAATTAAAGTGAACAGGCGGAAGGGAGGGAAATAAAGTGTCTCCTGACTGTTGTGTTCATATGGGAGCACCTCCACCTTGGGCTTGTGCAAAAGGATCACTGGTTTAGCGATTTTTGAAAATCCCAGGTTGAGGGGAATAAAATGGGCCAAACTCATTTTGGGAACAGGACCAGTGCAAAGTCCCCCCTCCCCCCCCACCCTACAAACAGTTTATATAATGCCCTACACCCATTATATTTGGCTTGTGTAGAATCCACCAATGCTGGTCCTTCATGCTGCAACCCCCGTGCCACAAAAATAAGATTCACATCTCAAGGTGGAGCAGGGAGTTCTTCCAGAATTCCAGCTCCATTCTACAGAGATCCCTGGAGGAAATGGCAGATTTGGAGGAGCAAACTCACAGCCTTATGATATCACAGCCTTGCTGAGCAATTTTCCCTTCCCACAAATTCTTCCATCTCTAGGTACCTTCCCAAAGCCATATTGTTCTGGAAGGCCCCTCAGTCCTCAGCAACACTTTTATGAGGGGAGTGTTTGAAATTTCTGGAATGAGGGGAAGGCACAAAAGATCTACTTTTGCTACACATCAATTGCACAAATTTAGATCCACCCGACTGTTTACGTGGCTGGGTTATACAATACCAAAAGTGTGCAAATAATTATGTGTAATAGTGTATACTGGCAGCAAAAGACTTGCAGGATGACAGATGATAAATACATTTACTTTAAGACATTTTTTTGCCTGAAGAGCAGGTGTGAATATTCCTTCTTTCATGTTACTGGCTATAATATATATATATATTATTTTTAACAACATAAATAATTTCCATCTTTGCTGCACAAGGCATCCAAAAGTATGCATGTCGCACCCTTTTGAACTTACTAGGAAAAAATACGGGGATTGCTTCAGGCTACCTAGATACAGTCTCTGAAGAGTATAGTAGAGCTACTATAAACCAATATTCAGGCCTTTGTAAAATAATTTATATTCTATACACATATATCCATTATTGACTGATACTTTTTACCTCGTCAGTATTTAAGAGTCCACGTGTTTTCTGGGCCAGGATCTTCTAGAGTACAAATCAATTTATTCCATGCAATTTTCTTCAAAATCCATTTTTGTGAGTTTTAATGTAAAATATTTACCCAATATTTTCAGGATACCTGAATATATTCAGAATGGAACCTTTGCCTTCTTTGTTTCATATTCAATGACATTTCATGTTTACATTTTCATAGTTGAAGTACTGAAAAACTGACCTGTAATTATGCATAGTTTGTAGCAATATGCAATATGTAACATATAATTATATTTATTATTTGATACCAAATTTATATTTAAAGGCTATCAAAACAATCAAAACATTCCAACAAGCAATGCACCTTAGAACACCTTGGACACCTTAGAAGAAGCATTTTCTGCTGTGACAAATGAAATACTTTTTCTCAGGTGATCATGCAAACCCAATTATACAAACACTACTTAAAAGTGAACAAAGTACAGTAGACCTTTTACCATTTGTGGATCTCTGACTTGCAGTTTCATGGTTGATGTAGTCTCCAGCCTGTTTTGAATCTCATGGTGTCATCATCGTCATCATTACACTGTTAAATTTTGCAGGAAACAAGGAGTTAATTTGTGGTGTTTCTTGTTTTTTTGTAATGATTTAAGTAATTTTTAAAACATTGCAGGAAATTTGGTAGTGTTGCTACTGGGAAGTAGCAGACCTTGTCTTCCCATTATGAGGTGATGTACAGTGATAAACAGTTCTGAACGATGAAATGCTAGATTTAATTTAAAAGAACATTACTTTGTGGATATATCTAACATTAAAGCCTTCCTAACATTAATTTGGATCATACTCATAATATTTATGCATAAGCAACTATATGTACATTGAAAACCAAGGGGTTTTTTTTGCAATTGTCCTTCAACTTCCATTATGCAATTGTTTTAATATCTTTGTTTTGATCTTCAAGTGTCGCCAAACAAAAGTCTAAAAGAAAACATGGAACTAGAAGAGATATAGCACTTTACATTGTTTTTCCAGAAAGGCAAACTCAGAGATACTATGTTAGACAGAAGAAAACCAATGTAATAGTAGTAATCTCTGCCAACATAATGTGGAGGCTATTTACAAAGACCTAAATTAATTCATCTAGTAATTCCTTTCTGATAGTCTTTCTCACCCTAGGATTCCAAATGCTTTGGCATTTAAAGAGAACGATCATGGAATGTAAAGTGAACATGAAATGCTAGTAAACCTGCCAGGAATATAATGTAAAGTAAGGCATTAGCATAAACACTCTTTAAAAAGATGATAGTTGTATCATGACTTCAGAGTGCATACAGTGGAATGAGAATTGATTTTCCGTTTACAATGTTTTATGGTATAATAAACAAAATGCAGCCAGAATGTGTTTTGTTAACCTTACTCGGACTGGTATATTAAAAACAATTTCTGAGTGCTTTAAAATGAGCATACTCAAGACAAAAATAGAATCTAATTTATAGATGTCCATGGACAGAGGTGCAGAAATTCTATATGGACTAGCATTTCAACTGCCCAATAAATGTGATAAATGAGGCCAGATCCAAGGAGCAATTGGGGGTAAACTAGCATGAAAAATTGCAGGGCACTAGTGGAATCTACCCTCTTTGTATATTGTTTTTATGCACATTGCAGACATTTAGGATCCTGAACTTCAGTATACATGAACATGACAAAAATCTTTTAAAATCTATAATAAAATATTTCTAGGTCTGAATCACATGTCCTATAATTCTAGAATAACACTGCTTAAGTTACATTTAGCACCAATCCAGGGTCCTTAAGATTAGTTGCACTGACAGTATGCTGTAGTTTTTTGTATAATGCGTAAACCCATGGCACAGAGTGGTAAACTGCAGTACTATAGTCAAAGGAGGAGCATAGGTGCAGCATGGGGACAGATGCTGGCATTGGATGACCTGCCTGCTGTTTGATGATCCCCCTCCCCAGTCTGCCTGCTGAAGGGAAAACCTGTGGACTGGCAAGTAACTTGAGAGCCATGCAGGTGCTGGCCTCTCCAAAGGCCTCTTGCTACCTGGAGATGTAGCCCGTTGGAGAGGTGCATCTGCATGATATCTGTTTACTCCAGAGACACGTGCAATGCCCAGGTGCGAGCTGTACGTGGAAGCCTACAATTCCCCATGCTAACATACACAATTGTAAATTTACAGTCTAAATTTAGACAGTATTCAGTATTTAGTAATTCATAATGCCAGGGATATAAAATATTTGGGGGGGGGGGTAGGCGTGCTGAAAACTTTGCCTTGAACATGTTCACTATGTGAACTTGCCTTCTTTGGCTGCTTTGTATCTCTGAGCCTTACTGCTACTGTTTGTTGCCCAATTCTATCACTGAGCTGGGCTATTTTGCAGCTCCACTGTATCTGTGATTGGTAGATTTACTATCTTCATGCCTGTGTTCACCTTAGTCATAAATGGGCCGGGCATTGCTGTGTACAGATCACTCAGTTCGGCTCCACTTTGCATTTTCCCAAGTGGGAAGCATTTTTTAAAAATGATTTGTTTACATGCTTCTGCTGTAGGGTTACCATCTTCCATGTGGGGGCCTGGAATTCTCCTAGAATCGTAGCTGATCTCTAAATGACAGAGATCAGTTCCCATAAAGGAAAAGGCAGCTTTTGGAGGGCAGTCTCTATGGCCTCTTCCCCAGGCACTGCCCCAAATCTCCAGGAATTTGCCAAGCTAGAGTTGGTAACCTTATCAACAGCTGCAACAGTGGGATTTATTGGGGGATTAAACTGCAACTTCCATGAGGCTGTGCATGGGTGCATGTGTGTGAACCACTGCAGAGATCAGCAGCCAATTACATTATGGTTTTTGATAGACCCAAATAAACAACAAATTAAGTTTTTCACAGATAGAAGCCACTGACCATGAATACAGACATGCAAGAAATTACAGAGTGAACAGGCTTGAGGTATTTGGGAGATATCTGAGCTGCTTTGTTATCACAACAGATGCTCAAACATTTCTGCCTTGGTGTGAGAGTTTTAGCTTTGTTTGAGAAAACTTACTATTGAGTTTTAAATTCACACTTTTGTTCTGTGACCTAAGGTTTTTCCTAAACATTATGAAGTACTTCACTACCCCAATCTAAACATACCATGTCTCTCTGAGGAAATCCAGGGACCCACCAACACTTTACCTTTGTGATATTGATAGGTCATTATTTGTTCTTTGAAGACTCCTGAAACTTGATTATTTGCATATAGGTGCCTCAATGAAATTTGTAACACTGCTTGTTTGTGTGTGCATGAACACGTGCACTGACTGATGTCCCTATACAAGCCAGATCATAGTGTCCATGGGCACTGGCTTCATTTCTTTGGCAACTATATATGAAAAAACAATATTCGCTTCTTCATAGTAATGTGGGGACGGGCCAGAATGTCTATAAATTTGTATTTAATCAAGAAATATGGAAAATCCAAATGAACCAAAGATCCTAAGAATCAAAATGGTTCTCTGTATAAGTGACCAGAAGCCTGCTTGTAAGCAACAGGTCAAAAGGAATGTTACCAGCTTGCTAGTGAGTATGCAGGCAAGCTAAGATAACATCTTTGAGATCTTGTCACAAAGGGCCAACGTGACATCAGACATATGCATTTTATGACTTTGTTTTGTTAGAACTAGCTATGGAATGTGATTAGTTAAAAAGAATAAGTGTTTTTCTATATAGTTAAATGAACACAGAAATGATAATGAGTGATTCACATTTACTTGTATTTGATCATAATTCTATTGTCTTAGAATCGAAGGTATAATTGTTGTCAGAATCAATATTTGTTAACAGGTAAAATCATTGTATTGGAATCGAAGGAAAGTTTTATGATCTAAAAGTATGTCAAGCCTGCATTGCCTGAAGGGGAAATATCTCTCTGGGAGCAAAACTAAGAAAACGGGTTTTTCTTGGAGGCAGAAGTTAGTTTTATGGCTGCCCTTTGCATATGCGCAGAGAGAGGTGCACGCGCTAACAGCATGAACAGAAGGAATGTGAACATGTAGAATAAGAGGCTATCTTACTGTGACCAGGAGACAGTTCTATCCAATGAGATTTTTAAGGTACATGCTTGTAGCACGTGAAAGAGGTATGGATCATGTACGTAAATCTTATGATGATGATTGTATGACGTCTGTATTCCTGTATCTATAAAGACTGGGGTCTTTCGTATATTGGGTGTGTCTCTCTCGAGAGCCACCCGGGAGGGTTAAACCTTCTGTAACTTTCTAAATTCGGTGTCTATAAAATTGGTCCTTTGTATGGAGGGTGTGCCTCTTACCCTTAGGAGCAGCAGTGGCGTAGGAGTTTAAGAGCTCGTGTATCTAATCTGGAGGAACCGGGTTTGATTCCCAGCTCTGCCGCCGGAACTGTGGAGGCTTATCTGGAGAATTCAGATTTGCCTGTACACTCCCACACATGCCAGCTGGGTGACCTTGGGCTAGTCACAGCTTCTCGGAGCTCTCTCAGCCCCACCCACCTCACAGGGTGTTTGTTGCGAGGGGGGAAGGGCAAGGAGATTGTAAGCCCCTTTGAGTCTCCTGCAGGAGAGAAAGGGGGGATATAAATCCAAACTCTTCTTCTTCTTCTTCTTCTTCTTCTTCTTCTTCTTCTTCTTCTTCTTCTTGTGCCATTTGAAGTATGAAGCTGTAATTAGCTTGTCATATATATGTGTACTCATTGCAGTTAGCTGAGAATATATAGAACATTATATACTTCAGATAAGACCTGTGGAGAAACATAAATAGGCATTCTCCAGCTCTGGAGCTTAAGTATCTGGAAAGATATTCTCAGAATCTAAGCATTTTCTGGATGGGGTGTCAGGCTGTTTTCCAAAAATGTAAGCAGCCATTTCATGGTCAGAGATAAGTATGGAAATGTTTTAAGCTGAAATTCTTGCATACATTTTGCTTTTAGATAACGATTTTTTTAAAGTGTGTCTTACATATTTTGAAAACATTGCCTAGCTCTGAACTGAAAGAAATGGTGGATTAGAAAAATACACAAAATAACTATTGTGGCCAGGTTTTTGTTAAGGGGACTGGTGAACAGAGCCATCCTAAGCAAAATGAAAGCCTTTAAATCCATTGAAGTCAAAGGGTTTAGAAAGTTATAACTCCATGGAGGATGCCACAGCTGTTTCTGTTTTCTGATGTGAAGATCATGGGTTGTTTAATAGTTAATGCTTAACAACAGTTCTAGAAATATGGTGCAGAAGACATCTGAGATGTAACCTACAGATTTTGGCAAGCCATAAAACTACTGCATATAGGCAGAACCAAGTGAGCCACTGTGTATGCTTTTAATAGGATTCAGCTAATATCAATTAGTATGACCACCCCTGTGACTACTACTTAGCAAATCTGTTGCCAACAGAGTATTAGGTAGATCCTGTACAGAAGTGGCCTCATTTCTGCTATTCACTCTGGAAGATTTAGCACAGCTGTTGGAAGGTAACAACACCAGCAACCACAGAGTTTGCTAACCTACTTCAGTTTTATACATTCATTATTTATAAGAGCATTCTGAAAACGACTTTACTAAGGCAATTAATTGCAATGACCTCGCTCAGTGGATGAAGGTACAATGCCACATGCCAGGCTACACAATTAGCGACTAGGAGAGTTCGGCACGTAAAGCTCACAGGTTGTCTTTTCATTCTGAAGGACAAGAGATCACTGGGCTTTTAGAAAATGGCTGGGACAGGATTGTTGTGCTTTAAAGGCAATAGATATGAAGGTGTGAAATGCAGCATCCTTAATGGTTTGTTCTTAAAGATTACTGTTACTGCAATGTCCAAAGGAAACATATACTGATTTCATTAGCCTCCTGGCTGTCATTTTTAAGAGTCGTTCAAAATCTTTACAGACTTAAAACTGAACAGAAGCAGTAAATGTTGTTCTAGAATGATCCTCCAGTTTAAATGTCATCTGGAGATGATACATAAACCACGTAAAATATTTCAGCTACAGCCCTGCTGAACTGGGATTCCCCAAGCAAACATTTGTTACATCTTCCCCACCCCCAAACACACAAATACCTACTCTGCTCTAAAAACAGAAGCCAACTATGTATGGCATGCAATTTTTCAACTTTCAGTGTTGACTGTCTCACTTTCCAATAACTTTTAGTACATCATGGATAAAAGAAATAGCTACAGCCGCACTAACTCATTGTCCTGGATCCACTGGTACCACAACAACAGCATTGTATAGGGCATTTAGGCCAATTGGCCATGCTGGCAGGGGGCTGATGGGAATTGTAGTCCATAACATCTGGAGTGCCAAAGGTTCGCCACCACTGCACTAGGCTATACGCAGCTGCAAAAGACAAACAACTGTACCTTCTAAAGCTCTCACGAATCTTGATGCATTTATCAGAATGGGCTTTACTAATGCATGTACAGCCAGAGAAGCTCATTAACACATCCCATTCCTAGAAGGAAAGAAAGTCAATTCAATTTCTTTTCACATGCACTCTTGGTAATCATACGGACGTATATGCAAATAGGTACATACCCACATACACACTTGCTCTTCAAAAACAATGCTCTGCTTCTTCTTGTTCCTGTTGCATTACAGTGATTATTATCGCTAAAGCAGACTTGTCTTTATTTCCTTTAAGTTTCAAGGGTCGTTTTTATTTGCAATCAGCAGAGAAAACATAAATATTTTAACATGTAACCAAGCAAATGATTTGCTTACCATAAATGCTAGATATAAGAACATAAGAACATAAGAACAAGCCAGCTGGATCAGACCAAAGTCCATCTAGTCCAGCAGCTCTCATACTTGCCTAGCATAATGGCTACCAAGGTGCCTTTGGGAGGGCTTTCATTATGGGATGTGAAGCCCTTAATGGCCTTCTCTTGCGGCTGTTCTCGCTCGATCGCATGGTCTGTTAAGGCATTTACAATCTCAGATCAAAGAGGGATCCAAGATTGGTAGCCATAAATCGACTTCTCCTCCATAAATCTGTAAACCCCTTTTAAAGCTATCCGGGTTAGTGGCCATCACCACCTCCTGTGGCGGCATATTCCAAACACCAATCCTGCGTTCGATGAAGAAGGTGTTTCCTTTATTAGTCCTAATTCTTCCCCCCAGCATTTTCAATGAATGCCCCTGGTTCTAGTATTGTGAGAAAGAGAGAAAAATTTCTCTCTGTCAACATTTTCTACCCCATTCATAATTGTATAGACTTCAATCATATCCCCCCTCAGCCGCCTCCTCTCCAAACTAAAGAGTCCCAAACGCTGCAGCCTCTCCTCATAGGGAAGGACCAGTCCCTCAATCATCCTTGTTGCCCTTCTGCGCTTTTCTATCTCCTCAATATCCTTTTTTTGAGAATCGCGGCGACCAGAACTGGACACAGTACTCCAAGTCGCGATTACGGCACCACTGCTTTATATGAGGCATGACAATCTTTGCAGTTTTATTCTCAATTCCTTTCCTAATGATCCCCAGCATAGAGTTTGCCTTTCACAGCTATATTGCATTGAGTTGACATTCCCATGGAACTATCAACTAAGGCGCCTAAATCCCTTCCTGGTCTGTGACTGATAGCTTTGACCCCTGTAGCGATGTATGTGAAGTTTGGATTTTTTGCCCCTGTGGCCAAATCACTTTGTTTTATGCTACAATTGAACTTCGCATTTTACCATTTCTGAGCCCACTGACCCTATTTATCCAAAGGTCCGGCTTGGAGCTCTTTGCAATCATGGTTCTCCACCACCCTTAATTTGGTATCATCTGAAACTTGGCGCAGCTATACGCTACCCACCCTACTTCCAGGTCATTTTATGGAATAGATTAAAGAGGCACTTGGTCCCCAAAGCGGATCATTGGGGACTTCACTCCCGACATCTCTCCATTGTGAGAACTTCCCACAATTTTACACCCACTCTTTGTTTCCTGTTTTCTCAATAGTTTTTTTACGAAATCCATAGGGAGGACTTCCCCTCTTATTCCCTTCATTTGCTCCAGTTTTTTTCTCAACGAGGTCTCTGGTGAGGAACTTGTCAAAATCCAAAAAATACTGCAAATCCAAGTAGACCAATGTGTCCACCGGTTCACCCCTGTCCACATTCCTTGTTTCATAACACACCTTTCAAAGAACTCTGGTAGGTTTATGAGACGGAGATTTGCTCTCTGCAAAGCCATGCTGACTCCTTTCTCCAACTGGGTGTTACTTTTCTACATGTTTTATAATGTTATCTTTAATGATAGATTCTACTAATTTTACCAGGAACAGATGTCAAACTGACTGGCCTGTAATTTCCCCCGGTCCCCCTAGATCCTTTCTTAAAGAATTGGTGTGAGACGTGGCATTCAGCATCTTTCCAAAGTCTTCAGGGATGGAGCCTGATTTCAGGGATAAGTTGCATATTAAAAGGTGAGAAGATCAGCAATTTCATGGCTTGAGCTCTTTCACAGAACTCTTGGGTGAAATACAATCTGGGCCAGGGATTTGGTATTTGTAACATTTGGATTTATCAATGGCTGCCAGAACTTGTTCTTCCTTGTCTACCACTATCTTAAGCTTAGTTCCTCGGATTAAGCCTCCTAAGAGCTTGGTTCCAGGGTGCAGGAATGTTCCTCACCTCCTCTTGGGGTGAAGACAGATGCAAAGAGTCGATTCGACATCAGAAATCTCCTGCACATCTTTTAGCACGCCTTTGAACCTTTGTCATCTAACGGACCTACCGCCTGCCTTGCTGGCTTCCCTGCTTTGGATGTGGCTTGAAGAACCTTGTTTGTTTGCTGGTCTTGATGCTGTCTGCAGCCATGCGTTCCCTCATCAATCCATTTTTGGCCTCCCTTACAGCGGCTAATCTTTGGCTTCTCTTTTGCCACCATTTGTGTTCCCTCACTCATGATTGCTGTCTAGTCGACCAAACTGGACTTCCATTTTCTAAAAGACATTTTTCTTTTTTTTCGATAATTTCCTCAACCTCTCTTGTTAACCATGGTGGCTTTTCTTTTCGGACTGGGTTGCTGCCTTTTTCTAACTAACTGTGGAACTACATTCCAGCTAAGCTTTATTACTGTGTTTTCAAATAACCTCCAAGCATCCTGGATAGTTTGACTCTCTTTGGCCGATTTTCCCTTTCAGCTCCTGACTTGCGCTCATCCCCCTCTATGCTTTGAGAAATTTCCCTTTCTGGCGGCTTAATGTAACTACATTCATTAGTGGATTTACCCGCCCGTCATCGGCATGCTAGGATACTGAATCTGACAGCATTATTGGTAAGCTGTGCTCCCTATCGACTCCAACAACACTGGACTTCCCTGCACCCAGGTCCATGGGATTCCCACATAGAATTAGATCTGGGATCACCTCTCTACCCTGGTTTGGTTCCCACAACCATCTGCTCTAAGCGCCACAGTCATTTAACTTTATATCTAGGAGATGCTCTCTCTCCTTACATAATACAGACCTGAACATGCATTTTTCCAGTTTATATGAGGATGGATTAAAATCACCCATTACCACATTTTTTACGACACTGACATTTGGCCTCCTCTAATTTCTTTTCCATCTCTGTAGAATCCTCTCTTGTGCACTTTGGTCAGGGGACGATAATATATTCACTAATATGAAGCTTATTGTCGCCTTTTACACCTGAGTATTTGATATCCGGAAATTGATTCTACAGTGGGGGAGGGGAACCAACTCCTTATACCATTGTCTATTTTTTATGTGATACTATGCTCTCTTTGATGTAAAGAACGGCGCTCCACCCCCAAATAAGCTCTATCCTATATCCTTCCTAGGGCCTGTAGAATACGGCACCGCCTGTATAAGCAGCATCCCACTGGTTCTCCTCGATTCCACCATGTCTCTGTAATGCCCACTATATCAAAGTCCTCCCTCTTCAAAACTCTGTACTCCTAGTTCCCCATTTTAGATTCGAATAACACTAATAGCAGTATAGAGACTGCCTGCCTATACCCTGTGCCCTCTGTCGCAACCTACCGAGTTGATGTGCTTTACCCTCAAGTCTCTTTGTAGACACTTCTTCTTCCACTATCATTCATGCACATTGCTATGTCCTCACCAAACATGTGGACGGATTTAGAAAACCTCCCCTCTGTCTGCATCCCCATAGATACTGTATTCAACGGGCAAGTCACCTCTGCTCCCAGGTCGACTTCCCCCAGTGATCCAGTTTAAAAGCTGTTCTACCGCCTTTTTTAATGTTGGAGCGCCAGCAACCTAGTTCCTCTTTGAGGATTACAGATGCAAGCCCGTCCGGTTTTGTTTACAGGCCTACGCTTTGTCCCAAAGGGTTCCCCAGTTCTGACAAATCCCATTATATACCTTCCACCTTACACCACCTTCTCATCCCAGCATTGAGACCCTGTATCTCCAGCTTTTCTTCAAGCCCTGCTTGGCAAGTGGAGCCGGTGGCATTTGAGAAATGCCACAACTTTGAGGTCCTGGACTTCAACCTGTTTTCTAACAGCCTGAATTTAACTTCCAGAATACCGGCTACATTTCCCAATGTTCGTTCAGTGCCAATGTGGACCTGAACTTTGCTGACTCCCACCCTCTAGCACTGTCTAAAGCCTATACAAAGGCAGGCGTGACATCCATGACCTTCGCACCGAACGGCAGGCAGTCACCATCAAGCGTTCATCACGCCTCTACAAACCCAACTCTCTATATTTCTGTGGTCAGATCACCCACTACGAGAGATTTCCCCCCACCTCCCCCCGGAGGAACATCTCGAGTGTAGAGGATAGCTGATCACCAGATTAAGGAGAGGGATTCCATCTAAGGCGCTTATCTTCCACCAATTCTCGGACTGGCACCCTCCATCCCCAAGGCCTTCCGTTCTCCAGCTGACATCTGAAGAGATGTCCACCTTGGGAGGGGACCGGCTGTTAAGGTCCCTGAAGCCCTCTGTCTGTCACCCCTCTCTGCCTCTGGCAGTTTCTCCAGGTCTCAAGCCACCTTGGCTTCAAGGAGAGCATGCACACGTTCTTGATTCACCAGGGAGCTCATTGCAGCGAGGGCGCGCCCATGACTGCTGTCCTGGTGGCAGATAGTCAAGTACATGGGACATGGTCAGTGTAAAACACTGGAAAAGCCCCCATCCCCCCCAAGGTTGGCTTTTCTGCCTTCATATCGGATTTGTTTAGATATGTAACATAAGTTAAGCTTTAGTCACTGCCCCCAGACTATGCCATCTGTAACGTACTCATCTGTCAAATCTGTGCTTGTTAATTTAAAACAACAAAAAATAAATTAAAATTCTTGTAGAGTCTCTTTGTTGGCCAAGTCTCTTCTGCTGCTACTCCTCTCTGCTATTGGTTCCAGAGACTGAGACAGCTAAAACTGCACCTTTGGGGACCAAAAAGGCCCACCTCTCCTTGTGGACAAAGAGGGAACAAGAGATGAACTCTGGTAACCCCCTCTGTTGAAAGCCCCACCTTCCAGGATTCAGCGGCCTTGCAAGGAGGAAAAAAGAGAGATTAGCCCTATTCCCAAAATACACTGTTTTTTAAAAGCTGTGGCTTTGAAAAAAGCTCCTCCAAATGAACACCCAGCAGGATTCACTCTGCTCTCTCCTGGCCAAGTCTCTTCTGCTGCTGCCTCTCTGCTGGTTCCAGAGACTGAACTAAAGCCCCACCTTTAAGGACAAAAAAAAGCCTTAGAAGCTCAGGACAAAGAGGGAACAAAGAGATGAACTCCTGGCCAACCCCTGTTAAACTCCTCACCTTCCCAGATTCAGCAGTATGCCTCTAGTAAGGAGAAAAGAGATAACCCCTGTTAAAATACACAGAACTTTTAAAAATGCCAGCAGCTTTTTTTACTAAATATAGGAATCTATTTCAATTTCAGGGAATATATCCAGAGAGTTATTTACTTTTAATTAAAAATGTGCCATCTTTTCCAATTGTATACACTGGTCATGGTACTCAAATGCCATCAGACCTCTCCAATGAAATCTAAAGGACTGGGACATGAGAAGAGTCCGACATGGGGGAAGGTGGGCAGGCCGGAAATGGTGCAAATATTCATATAATTAATAGGCATATCAGCCAGGCAAAAGTTACATGTCTGTCCTGAAATCTTCTATATTTCAACCTAGGCAAGGAAAAACAATGTGTTGCCTGGATGGGCTGGTCTGGTACCTCATAAGTATGCTGTTTACACTGCAGGCTTTTTGGAGGGAGGGGGGAATAGGAATTAATAGGATTATCTTTGTGATGTGATGTCACCTCATGGGTCAGTAATGACCTGGTGCTTGCACAGGTGACTACCTTTACAATTTTGGAATTGTAATCCACAAGAACCAAAGGGAAAGACAGGATATAAATATTTTAATTAATAAATACCCCAGGGAGCATCTTGAGCTGCAGCCTTGAATGGTTCCAATCACAAATTTAGTTCCAAAACTGCCTCTCACCTTGGAAAAGAGAACATGGCGTATACTTTGATCCACGTCAGGGACTTCTAAGCATTTGAAAAAGGGCCCATTTGTATAATTGCATCTCTTTGAATTCAGTCCTAGTCTGGCTCTCCATTCACTTTGTTCTACTTTTATTCTTGTCTGAAAACCCAAGGCAGTAATTTTTAAAAAATGGATTAAACTTTTAAAAAATGGAATTTCATTTCATTTGCTTGTGGTGAATTTAACAGAAGACACTTGAATGTTTTTGGCCCTTCAAATCTAAATAAGAGTGCAGTTGAAAAATGCACTAATTAGGCTGATTACTAATAGACTGGAATGCTGTAGTTGAGATAACAGCTTGAAAAATAAACAAGGCGTGATCAGAAGCAGCCTAAAACTTTGCTCTTTGTGGTTACACCCTTTTGCCAATAGGAGAGAGACTACAAGGTATGACAAGTCACTGGAATGCTGCATGAGATCTGGCAAAAGATGGAGCTGGTCTGCAGCAGAGTTTGACTGCTACACTCATGTAATATAAAATGATTTTTTTCAGCCATATGAAGCTGTACATGTGCTGCAAATCTCTGAGCATGGATTAATAGTGGATTCTTGATTCCCTTCAGGGCAGTGCTGTGTATTTAATTTCAAAATAGAACATGCAACACCATTTTGTTCAACTATGTGTACATGTGGAAATGAGTCTAATACATTTTTAGGTTCCCTACAAGTTAACACATGTCAGTGCATATGAATGGCAGTTCGCAGTTCTCTAAATTATAAATATGCTTAATCCAAATGTGAGGGACGTAAAGCTGGCATTTTGTCTAATAGGACCAGGATTAATTAGTCTCATGTGTGTAGCCCAGAAGAGTGTATACTACCTGCCTGGATTGGCTATAAGTTGTTATAAATAATTCTACTCTTAGCATCCTCAAGTGCACCTTTTCTCTCTGTGCAGGCCAGGAAATACTCCTGAAAACATAACAAGTCTCAGTTTGGTACACAGAGTAATATAGATTTCAGAGAATGATTTCATGAAAATGTTTGTGTTTATTGAAAAAAATGAAGAGGCTTTGAAGTGAGGAAGCTGATCAGGGAGGTAGGGAGGCAGGGAGGTAGGAAAGAAGAGCTGCTAATGTTTCTGTACAGTTGTTCAGGAGAAAGGGCAGGTTGTCATATTTCTGGACACTGGGACTTGGGGGAGAAGTAAGCTTGGATCACAGCTCACAAGAGAATAGCAGCCACATTGTAAAGGCAGGGGAAGAGCAACCAAGAGCCAAAGAGGAGCAAATTGGAGGAAGCCAACAACTACACAGTAAAGGCCTTTTTCTAGAGAAAGCATCTGTTCAGAAGTAGAAGGGAAGCTGGAACGAAGGACAAAAGGCACCTGATGAAGGAGGTTGGAGAACAGCTGGCTGGAAACTGGGAAGGAGCTGAAGCAGTCAGGTTTGGAGCCTTTGTAAGCTAGAGAACCTTGGAGACTTGGAAGGCAACTTGGAACCTTGGAGACTTGGAAGGCAACATTGCTGGCGCACTGGGAAGTTGGAAGGAGCCAGAAGGACTCAGCCTGGGAAAACAGCCCTAACACCTAGGTGTGAACAGGTGGAGATGATGAGAGGGGAACTGGTTTGGCCCTAGAATGGTGGTTAACCACTGGCAGTGGAAAGGAGCCAAATAATTAAACCGCAACAGTCCCGTTTCTGGTGTGTTGAGTCATCACTGAGAGAATAACATGGCCCATGGCCAGCAGGATGGGGCCCCAGTCCCTGGGTTTTCACAAAGGCATATAAATGTTTTAAATAAACCAACAAATAAACAAAAGAGTATATAGGATGTCACAAAAGATTCCTAAATTGTGAAACTGCTGTGGTCCTAAGCAGTTGTACTAAAATACAGACCATTTATATAGTTTCTGAAGAATATTTCAAAATGTGCCAATGAAAACTTGGGGAGTTTATAAAACTGCATGTCTTAGAATACTCCCGTGTAGTAGTTATGTTTCTCGGACAGACTTCTCCTTGTAGTACTGTCTCTTACGATTGACTTGCTGTAGCAGGATACCTACCAGCATTACCATCATCCTGTTCCCCACTGCTTAACAGGCAGGGAAGGGGAAAACTGGGGACACTCCAGCATTGGCATGACACATAATGTCACTTCTGACACAAAACTGGATGTAATTGTGTCTGGCAAACATTCTAAGAAATGTCCAAAATGTGATGGTTTTATCATAGGCCCCTTCTGCACACACAAAATAATGCAATTTCAAACCAATTTCACAACTGTTTGCAAATGGATTTTGCTATTCTGCACAGCTTCAAAGAGCACTGAAAGCAATTTGAAAGTGCATTATTCTGCATGTGCGGAACGAGCCATAGAGTTTTGGGTGAATCTTGCAGTATCAATACATAACAATGACATTGCTACAGTTTTTGCATTAGAGGTGACATCACATATCATGGGAGTGCAACTGTCCTTGCCCCCCAGCATCTCCCTACAGGTTATCAACTGGCAACCTTAGTTAACAGCTAGCTTTCTCTGTGGTAGGTTTAGGCATCTGGAAGGCAGTGAAGGCAGGAGATGCTTTTACTGGTTTCATTTATGTAGAAGAAGAGAAGAAGAAGAGTTTGGATTTATACCCCACCTTTCTCTCCCGCAAGGAGACTCAAGGTGGCTTAAAAGCTCCTTTCCCTTCCTCTCCCTACAATAGACGCTTTGTGAAGTGTGGGGTGGATGGGTGCTGAGAGAGTTCCGAAGAACTGTGGCTAGCCCAAGGTCACCCAGCAGCAATGTGGGAGTGCGGAAACAGATCTGGTGCACCAGATAAGCCTCTGCCACTCAGGTGGAGGAGTGAGGAATCAAACCCAGTTCTCCATATTAGAATCCATCTGCTTTTAACCACTACACCACCCTGACTTGCAAGGCAGTTCTGTTTCAAGCACGTGGTGGGAGGCGGGGAAGGTAAACTGTTAGGACAGATTTTCGTTTTTTTCATCTCTGTGTGTTTAATGTATTTTATGATTATGATATCTTTATGTCCTTGCAACTTTTTGTTGCTTTGTTAGCTGCCTTGAGTTGAAGGAAATAAGATAGGATATTTTTTAAAAAGCAAAACATCTTATATTAATAAAAAAACTATTGTAATAAAAAGATGATTGTTAAGCAAGACTAAACTATTCCTCATGTGTGCTTGCATATTCCATCTGTAGAGGCTGAGAGCAAAGGTGGTAGTTATGTGAATGTGTGAATTTTTCCAGGTGGTGACTATTTTTTAATGAAATCATTTGTAAGCCAGTCTCTAAAAACACAGTGCATTTCCTTCCCATTCAATGATGCAAGTTCATTCTTGACTGTGTATGTATTTTCTTTGTTGCTTGTGGCATGGGTGGATTTGTTGCAACAAAAAAGATGACTCAACTTGGCCTGAGAGACAGGATAAATGTACAGCCTGCAGTAGTAAGTCTAGAATATTTATTAACCACACACAGTGTTGATATGCTTGCTGTGAAATTACCATGAAATTACCACAGAAAAAACTTCCGGTATTCTTGCTGGCTAGCATTAGTGGAACCTGGATTTAGCACAACATGAAAGGTAGTCTAATGTCTTGCCATTTTAGAACTGTCCTTAGTTTTCATCATGTTTTTATTTTCTTTTGATCATTCTTTAAAGGTTGCCACTGACTTCTTCTTATGATGAATCTCAAATACAGTAAAGGTGCTTAAAGGCAGGAGTTGAAGAAGTTCTGTTCCAAGGGACCCATGAATATTACATCTGGGTGGGCAAGCTGTGTCCAACCATGAAATAATTATGTGTGCAGACAAAAGGTCAATGAATATTATAGTTTTACCAGGGAAAGTTATTTTGATGGCTTGTAATCTATCTTTGTGAGGGATGTTGATATACAGTTCATCAATCTCTATTGTGGCCAGGGCGATACTCTCTGGAAGCTGGTTGACAGATTGTATTTGCCTCAGGAAATCTGAAGTGTTTTCCAAGTTGCTATGGGTGTTGGGGTCCAAAAACATGGGCACATGTATGCAGAAACTCCCACTGTAATTGTGCCAATGGCTGTAACAATGGAGTGCCCCAGGGTTTTATAGTTGCAGTAGAAGAACAAGGTTCAAGTCCAGTAACACTTTAAGACCAACAAGATACTCAGGGAATAGCTTTTGAGAGTCAAAGCTTTTCGTCAGCATCTGATGAAGGGGCTTTGTCTCTTGAAAACTTACACCCTGGACATCTTGTGGGTCCTTATGTTGCTACAGTGGCGTAGGAGGTTAAGAGCTCGTGTATCTAATCTGGAGGAACCGGGTTTGATTCCCAGCTCTGCCGCCTGAGCTGTGGAGGCTTATCTGGGGAATTCAGATTAGCCTGTACACTCCCACACACACCAGCCGGGTGACCTTGGGCTAGTCACAGCTTTTCGAAGCTCTCTCAGCCCCACCTACCTCACAGGGTGTTTGTTGTGAGGGGGGAAGGGCAAGAAGATTGTAAGCCCCTTTGAGTCTCCTACAGGAGAGAAAGGGGGGGATATAAATCCAAACTCTTCTTCTTCTTCTACTGGACTTGAGATTTTTATGATTGTGTATTGCTGGTAGTCTTAGGCCCCTTCCGCACATGCAGAATAATGCACTCTCAATCCACTTTCAATGCACTTTGTAGCAAAATCCACTTGTAAACAGTTGTGAAAGTGGATTGAAAGTGCATTATTTTGCATGTGCGGAAGGGGCCTTAGTTGAAACTTCTGGGTGTGTCTATGGCCTCTTCCGCACACGCAAAATAACGCGTTTTCAAACCACTTTCACAACTGTTTACAAGTGGATTTTGCCATTCCGCACAGCTTCAAAGAGCACTGAAAGCAGTTTGAAAGTGCATTATTCTGCATGTGCGGAATGAGCCTATGTAAATTTGTTTCTGAGTATTCCTAAGTGAAATCTGAAGATCACAGCCTGTAAACAGTGGTGTTGCAAAGCTGTCTTCCAGTTTGCTGTGTGTAATATTCATAATAACAACAGATCTTCCTTTTTCACTCTTTAATTGTCCAAATTGTTATTGAGGTTGTTATTGGTTATTGCCTACAAAGCCTCATGTGCTCTGCTCCACTGTGACATGTTTGCTCAACCAAGCAAAACTTTCTGAAGGTGCCACCGTGCAAACAGGTAAGATTAGTAGCTGTCAATTCATGTGCATTCTTCTATCATTCCAATGAATGTGCAGAATTAATGTTTAAGGAGCACTTATATAAATAAATTAGACATGATGTAGTTCAATAGAAAAAGGTCAGAAGGATGCTTTTAAATGGTTTGTAATCTCATATTATACCGTTTCCCCGAAAATAAGACATCTCCTGAGAATAAGACGTAGTAGAGGTTTTGCTGAAGTGCTAAATATAAAGCATCCACTGAAAGTAAGACATAGCAAAGTTTTTTTTTTGGAAGCATGCCTGTCGAACAGAACACCAGAGCATGTAGCTGTGGAGCGGAAAAATAAGACATCCCCTGAAAACAAGACATAGCACATCTTGGGGAGCAAAAATTAATATAAGACACTGTCTTATTTTTGGGGAAACATGCTAGGTATCATCTTGCTTTTATAGCATTGTTTTTGTAATTCCATTTTCTGCATCGTTTATAGTACACCTTGCCTTACATATTTGTTATTCACATTGTTTCTGTAATCCTAGATTTGTTGCATTGTTTGTTTTATGGTATTTGATTGCATTGTTTGACATTCTGTAATCCACCTTGAATCTTCAGTGAGAAAGGGTGGATTTTGGACACAGCAAATAAGTTTTTAAAAAATATGTATAAAAATTAATACAGCACTGTGGCCACCAGGAGGTCTTCAAATTGAGTTCTTCTTTCTATAACATTGGAAATAAGGGAACTGGTTGTTGCTCTACAGTTTGCAAGAATGCTGGAAAGATGGTAATTTTGGCACTGGCTTGTTCCCTGTGCTGACCCAAATGGCCCAGTTCTTTAATTTTGGATGTTCCGCTCTACTTTTCTCGACTGTGAGGACAGATAAACATGAACTCATTATGAATCACTTGGGACAAGGGAGCAACTATTAAATCAGTTGATACCTGTGCTGTGGTTTTTTTTTCTGGTCTTCCCACTGTATCCAGACTACATTGGCAGCTTGTTTAAACATGCAGACGCACAAATGGTTCATGCATTGAATTAAATTCTAATTGACCGGGCACCTCTTTTCAGCCTGCTTGAAATTTGCCAGTTTCCACACCTTCTGCACATGTCTAACTGTGCCCTAATTTGCTTCATTAGCTTAAAGCAACTTACTTTAAACAGTTGGAAAGTGGCCTTTGCCAGGTATTCCTGCAGGTATATTACAAAAAATAAAATTCTGGTAAAATATTGTATGCAATTAAAAAAAAAAAAACATCAGCCGATGGTTATTTTTGCATTAGTTATCACTTTTCTCAGAAATGCGGAATTTAATTTCAACAAATGCAAATTTGCCACGATTCTTCATATTATTTTGCTTTTGTATGCATTACTTTCTACAATTTTTTGTCAGATTTGTTACTCTCAGTAAAGATATTACATGGATTTTGTTTCTGTTTACTATTTGGCTGTTTATAACTTCCATAATGGTTGAAGACTGGCAGCCAAGATATAAATGCTCAAGGGAATTTACAGTCATACCTCCCTAAAAATATCCGAACTTACTTAACTGGACTTCAACATTGTGAGGAACATCCTACCTATTATAAAGTCCAGTATGTTTTGTATGGATGCATTCTTATTTCTCTTTTCTGTTTGTTATGGTATTCCCAATGTCAGTAAGACGTTGATCTTAAAATATTAGATATATCTAAGAAACAGGGTAAACTTTGCATCCGTACACTTGAACACAAGTTTTGCAAGTTTCCTCTCATCTGTTCTGGTGGATGTGTAACTTCTACCTGTGGGTTCTGTGGGGCAGAACTTGGAATGAGTTTGCAACAACAAATTTTAAAAACAAAATGGTTTACTTTCTTAACATATAACATCAACATTTAACATCACATTTCAAGGTCCTGTTCAGGTTTGCATTTTCGTCCTTCTAGTTACAGTCTTGTAATGCCGTCCATTTCTTCTTGCAAGTGGGTTGGCTCCTGAAGACTCCAAGGGCTTGGTGAACAGGATTCAACATGGTGAAGGTTTCCAGGAGAACTCTCACCCATTACAACCACAAAAAGAAACCCTGAAACAATAAACTCCAACATTTACAACATAGCAAAAATAAACAACTACCTTCCCAGTAGTTCCCAACAATATTGCAGTTACCTTAACAAGGTGTTAAGGGCTTATACAACCAAGGTCCGAGTCTGGTAGTCTTGTCTCCTCCAACTACATGAGGTCTGCTGCAGCCTCTTGTTGCTTTGAGTCTCCACCCCTTACTGGGTCAACCCATTCTGAGCATGGGGGTTACAGATGCAAATAGACCCGAACACTGACCCAGCTGATACAGCATATATGATGATTTTTCAGTGATGGAACTGTTCCAAACAACCAAATAAAAATGTTCTATACAGCAAAGCATTGTTTTGACACTGAAGGGTTCAAATGTGTTCAGAGGAATTAAAAAGCAAAAGCAAGATACAACGATGATTCTTTAAAAAGCAAGATACAATGAAGGTTCTTTAAAAGTATGCAAAGCAATTTCAATGAGCAACTCCACAGAACCATCAGGAACTGCGGAGTGTTGGATAGGGAAGTGGTTTTTGGTAGTTTATAGGGTGAAGCAGGCTACAAATCTCTACTCCATTGCTAATAAAATGGCCTTGGGGAAATAATTACCTCTGAGTTTAATCCGAGTCTGAGGAGTATTGCAAGGTTAACAGAACTAAGATTATCTTAAAGCACTCTGCTGCACACCAAATAGTGGAATAGAGACAATGGCCATGAATCCTTATTTGCAATCTTATACCTTATTCATGTTATATCGGGTGGTCCTGCCCAAAGAACGAGGCAGCCAGGGATGACACCACTGCTGTGCTGCCCTGCCACCTCCAGAGGACTTTCTGGCAGCATGGAGAGGAAGGGAAAATGAAACAAAACCCCTGCCATCAGAAAGCCTTTCACTGGGATAAATGAAGTTACACTACCCTTTCGGGTGACATAACTCCAAGGCCCTGGGCACTGAGTTCCTGGTGGCAAAGCTGGGGTGGAAGCTGACTAACATTGGTTCTACCCCCAGGCACATCCCTGGAATGCCCCGAGATGCACTGGTGTCCTCCTGGATGCCAACACAGCTTCGAATGCCAGCCTCCCTTCTGGTTCAGGTGCTGCTAAGGCCCATGCCACCCGGCTGCTGCCCAGTTTCCCAACCCAGTTTGCTGCCCAGTTTCCCAACCCAGCGGGTGCATTTGGCAACTGTGCCAGTGCAAACTCGCACAGGGCAAATATAATGAGTATAGAGTGCAATACAAACCATTTTTTGTGGAGGACTTTGCACTGGTCCCATCCCCAAAATGAGTTTGCCTCATTTTATTTCCCTCAACCCAGGATTTTTGAAAATTACTCAACCAGCGATTCTTTTGCAACACTCCAGGATGGAGCTGCTCCCACACAAACAGCCAGGCAGGAGGTGCTTTATTTCCCTCCCTTTCACCATACCATCCCTTTCACCATTCCCTCCCTTTCACCAGTCAGGGAGAATCCTCCTGCTACAGCAATACGTTCTTTATTGCCCTATCATTGCAGGGAGGTTCCTTTTTCTTTTTTAAAATTTTACACATTGCACATGTGCAGTTATGCAGGTGCAGCCAATCACATTGTGGGACGATCAGCATGGCTACAGGGGTTCATTTCTGTATGCCTGCGCACTATGCATGTGTTTCAGGAAATTAAAAAAAGAGAGAAGCATCTCTGTGTGAAGGTGCGGGAGCAACCCAGATTGTTTCCATGGGCTCCAATTGCTGCCTGCATGGCACACATGTCAATGGGAAAAAGGAAAATGGGTTCCTTTATAACAACTGCAACTCATTACACATTTGCTGTGTGAAATCTACCATTGTTCCAGGCTTTAGTTCCTCATGTTTCCATATCATGCGCACACACGACAGACTGGACCGTCTGATTTACTGATGTATTGAAATGAGTTAAAAATTGTCAATTAACATGGATTCAGTAGTCTTTAGCCTTTGAATTAATATAAATATACAATAAGTGTAGATTCACACAAGCCATTTTTTCGGAAGACTCAATTAGATCCTTCCCCCTGATTTTTTCCTCTGTTGTGCTTTGGGCGCATGTCCACAGCTGAGTAATCTTCAGCAAAAGACAGTTGTTTATTAATTTATGCCCAAATTGTGATTATATTTACCTGTCTTCTTAGCAGGGAGGGAAGCCTTAATTACATTTCCAGTTAATTATGTCTTACACATGCTCTACCTAAAAATGTATATTGATGACATGATGCCATTTCCTAATTACCATATTGCAGCTTCACTGGAGTGCTTAGAGGCTAAATATGCTGATGTCTGTAGAAGATTTTGAAAATTGGTATTAAAAGAATATATAGACAACATTATGCATATTTTCCATGCAATAATTCCAGTGAAGAAATAGCAAAAAAAAAGCACTGGGCTTCCATGGCAGCCCCCCCTTCCCCCCAAATATGTGAAACCACCCATTTCTCTGCCCAGCTAGAAACATGATAGGACATAGTTGTCAGCTCAGTACTCCCTTCTTCTCCCTTCTGTGCTACTTCACCCTTGGTAGAGCTCTTACACTATCCTACACTCTTTCCCCGTCATTCCAGTTCCTCATTCAATAGCCAAAATGATTTCTTCACTCCATTTTCGTATGCTCTGTGGAATCACGATCACTTGCTGTAACATTTACCTTTGTTGCTAACCTGTGTCTTTTAAGGGACAGGGATGGGAACTCTGCCTGAGAAACAATGACATAGAGTTCTCTAAAAGTAAACGGTTGCTTGGTTTCCAGTTATGACTGGGACCTGGAAGGAGGTTATAGCTATGACAAGAAATGCGTGCGGGAGTGTGGGGGCAGTTCCATCTCCTCCTATAAGTTGGTGTCCCTTGTCCATCCTCTGTGGAAGGAAGTAGGTTACGCAGCATTCAGACATTTATCTTCCCTACTCAGTCGTGTTCATTGTATTCAGGAGACCAAGACCAATAGCTCTTCACTGGCCTCCTCTCCCAAACCGTTTAAACCTAACCTGGCACTCAGTGCAGGCCCATCCTTCACTTGCTTCCTAAGAGACCTTGAGACTGGCCTCACACAGGACTGACCTCACATCTTTCTCTTGTAGTCTTGCCCAGGGCCTGACCCTACCTGGGCTTCCAGCAGACAACTGCCTTTTCTGTCCTTAAAAGGCCTGCTCAGCTTGCAAGGCACCCTCTTGGGTGCCTGTCACTCCCTGCCATGGATACGATGGCAGTTGGGCATGGCAATGCTGGTGTTTCCTGCCACAGAGTTACTGGTAGTGAGATCTGAAAATGATGTAACTGAAGAGATCAGTGTAACAGAATCCATTATACAACTCAGGCACAGGAAACATGAACTTAGTAACTGATTTATATC
This sequence comes from Sphaerodactylus townsendi, assembly GCF_021028975.2. Lineage (NCBI taxonomy): Eukaryota > Metazoa > Chordata > Lepidosauria > Squamata > Sphaerodactylidae > Sphaerodactylus > Sphaerodactylus townsendi. Next base: position 51,827,501 of record NC_059426.1, read on the forward strand.
CAAGTCCGGCCATTGCTCCATCCAGTTCAGCATTGTTTGCTTTGACCCTGTTTATCAGACTGTGAAACATCTTTCCCAACATTCGGTACCCGAAACCCTTTTAACTGCAGATATCAGGGTAACAGATTTGAACTCTGTACATTCTTAGGATGTACAATTAACCACAACTTCTCTGTTATTCTAGAGCACAGGTGTCAAACTTGAGCCCTCCAGATGTTATGGACTACAGGCCACGAGTTTGACACCTGTGTTTTAGATTAATTGTACCAGTGGCTCTGGAGTCAGTATCATATTGGTATTTTTTTTTAAAAACTCAGTGTATTTGCACTTGGCATTTTTCTAGATGGCTTTCTTAAATGCTAAACCTGTTACTAGTTATCCATATTCACTGATATCCTTGAGGATGTGACCATATTAGAATGCTGAATTAAGATGTTGAGTCAATTACAACAGAAAAAGTTTACAAAATATACATAATGTATTCCGTGGCTACTTTTTGTTTGTGAACATTTATTGTGCTTTGTGGGATGATTTCTTATCACTTTTTCATTTCCCTCTATTCACAGTTGGTGGTGGGAAAATACAGATTTTATAATTTGCTGAATGAGTGCAACCTCAATTTTCATTAAAATTCTAGCTATTCACTTCTGTTTTTCCTTTGCAGAAATGATTGTATGAGTAGTACAAGGATATTATGAAATGTTTGACTACTTCTTTCATTAGATGACAGGCCTTAGGTCTACTAGCAGATTTCTGCCAAAGTCTTTACAAGAAAAATTACTTCAGAGCTATTTACATGTGAATCATGTTCTATCAAGTTCTGATGGTCTTTCTTGTATTTCATGAAAGAAGGTATTCTACAAACCAAAAATTACATTTTTGACAAAGTGCAGCAAAATAACCATTATTTATTTGAAGCTGACACAATCACCTTAGGGCAGGAAAACCTAAGTTACCTCAGGATTCATGGGGAGTTTTTTTGTGTGGGAGGATAATTTGGATAAATTTAGTTCACCATTCTTTTCTTATTGCACTCCAGCTCTTTGGTTGTCTGAACCTGTACCTTAGACAGTTTGGCTTTCATTGCACCATTAGCAGCCTTCATTATCTGCTTTGGAAAGTACTCCCATTGTTTATATAGATTCATACCCTTTTTAGCAATCACTGAAAAGCACAACTCTACACTTATCAATATTTTCACAGCAGGTAATAACTGAGAATAGTGTGAAAATGATACAACACTCATTAAAATAAGCAATCACATACTCATTTTTGCATTAATATGAAATATCCGTGGGGCATGATGAAATGACTGATAAAAATACAAATATTAAAATTTACTGAATGAAAATTAGGCTCATTCTATGTTATAGTGCCAGAAATCGCCAGCAGGAGGAACTATCATTAGCCAATAGCACAGAGGTGGAGCCATAAGTTATAAACTAGAAGGGAAGGTATAAATTCTTTAGCAGATCTGATATGAGGAAATGTCCTCCCATTAATTCACTTCCATTATGGGGATCAGTTAGAGCTGATTCACGAATTATTTTCTGGGTGAGGTAACAAAAGAAATCAAACCCCATATTTTCTCTAATCCAGCTTTCCTCTGACTGCAGTCACCTGTTTTCCAGCAGAAATTACTGACAGAACCAGATGGAGAGCTCTCTTAAGCACTCACTTGCCACTCTCACTTCAGTTTCTCTGACACCTCAGCAAGGAGAGAACCACCATTCCTCACTCACCCATGACAGAAACAGCTAGTGCTTTTCCACTTCAGTTTTGTTTGTTCTTGGCTGATCTTGCTGAGGGTGAGTGATAGCAGACATGTCCTTAGTATTATCTTGGACAAGATGAGGGGGAAATGGAGCTCTAAGTGTGTGTGAAGATGAAAGTAATGTGGTGTCTTCAAGAGGTATTAGACTTTTTAGGTAGGGAATAAATATACCACATACCATTAAAGTAAAATATTGATAATTATTTTATTGACAACAATGAACTATTAGGGTGTGTAACTCTGAAGCTTTATTTTTAATTAGATTTGCACCAGCTATGCCACCAGTCTTTGTGTGATCTTGCCCAGTAGTGTCAGGAAGGCATATTGAACTGAACCCTGAGAAATCTCTCAAGATATGTTGGAAATGTGATGAGTTGTCTCCCCATCAACATCCTCATGGCAAGCAAACAAACCCACTCGTTCTGAGCAGTGTTGAAAATGCTTTGTAAATTCTGCATTTGTGCCACTAAAGCTTAAAGATCAATAAGGTTAAAAAGATTTACAATTTCACCTATCAATCTATAACCAAAGGTAATTAAAAGGGAAATAAATTCAGTCATTGGAAAGTGAGGTTGGTAAAAGTACAGAAAATATATGGTGTTAAGTGTATAATTAACCCTTAGAAGAATAGTATGTTCAACAGTCTTTCCCAGAAAAGGACAGATAGAAAGAGGATGGTTCTGGCTAAAGGATCAGTGTTGGGGTCATAATTATGCTTATTATTGCAATGAGACAAGGTGGCCTGAACCAACCTGCATATGACATTATGCAATTGCCACTTCAAGCAAGCATAAGAGGACTGAGAGTCCCATGTTGTGTATCAGTGCATGTGCTCCCTTGATGGCTACAAGGGTGATGACCTTGAGCACAGATGGTTTTAAAAAGGAGTTAGAAGGTTTTATGGAGGATAGGTCCATCAATGTTCACTAGCCACAATGAATAAAGGAAAACTTCAAATACAGAGGTGGAAAATCTCTGAATACCAGTGCCAGGAGGCAGCATCAAAGGAAGGCCTTGGTCTTTATGTTTTGTTTGTTGACCCTCTGGGGCATGCCTGGACACAACTGCCTGAATGAAATGGCATTCTGACTTGTTGGACTATTTGTTTGACCCAGCAGAGCTCTTCTTATGTTCTTGTGATCTTGTATACTGTTGACCTCTCACATAATACTGCAAGTTAGATGTACCTCACAAGAACACAGGAAATCACTGAACTGGTCCTACTAGAGATGAGGCAGAACAAATTCCCTAAATACTCCTGTGGTGCTGATGTGAACTTGGAAACATCATTCCTGCAAGTCCTGAAACAGATGGTAGACAGTGTGGCATCGCTATTCAAAACTGCCTCTCTTCATTAAAGAGCAGAGACATCATACCTCAACTTGGCAAAGAGTTTAGTAGTAGGATCACTACCTTAGGAGAACTTGTATCAAGCACTCAATTTTTCTCACAGCCTTCTATAACAAAGTGAGAGGCCTATGACTATGATTCATAAATGCATAGAATTTGTGTAGCAGAAAATTAACTTTCCATTCCTTGTGAGGTTACTGCTTGCCATAAATTAGCTTCCTATTCTCTGTGGGGTTCCTCCTTTGCTATATAAGTTCTTCTGCCTCTTTCCCAAATACCATATAACTCTTTTCCTTCCCTTAACTAACAGCACATAGACAGCCTCAGGAAGGAAAAGAAGACAGTGGAGAATTGCCATTTGAAACGGTGAAAACTATCCGTACTTGTTTATGTCTTTGCTTTTAAGAACTGATTATCTTTCCTGTGATAGCTGCACTTTTAAACATATAAAGAAAGAGAATGTTTAAAATTTCAAAGCAGCACTTTCACCCTTTCATTCTCCTGGGGGCTATTAAATGGCTCAATAACAAGTATTTCTTATGGTTAATGTTTTTTCAGTTGCAAAAGGTTTGGGGGGTTTTGTGTAACAGCCACCAGAAACACTGTTAGTTTACAGCTTTGCAGAACTTTCTGAAGGTGTCAATCTTGCAAGATGCTCAGAAATAAATTTCATTCAGTACAACAACATTTTCCTTGTATACATTTTTGCTTCTTGTTGTTGTCTTTGAGAAACTACTGAATGGGACCATCCATGTATGAACCCAGTTTTAAAGGTGGATGTCAAATGTAGCTAGGCTGAAAGGTCAGAAACTTGCAAGCTGTGACTCGCTCCTTAAAAACTCATTACATCTTGCACATTGTTGGCCTCACCTTGCTGACAGCCATTTTACCATCAAGATCAATCCTCAGTGTGCTATTTCGAGATGCTGTTAGGATGGAGGTGTGGCTCAGTGACAGAGCATCCACTTCATGTGTAGAAAATCCCAGGTACAATCACTAAAATCACCAATTAAAAGCATCAGGCAGTAGGTGATACACAACTACTCTACCCAAGACCCCACAGAAGCTGCTGCCATTCAGACAATATTAACCTTGATAGAACATTAATGTGACCTATTGTAAGGCAGTTTCCTATATTTGTATTTCAAACTTCACCAAAAGAAGTGAAAAAGATCATGGGTGTCTGTCTATAGAAGGCAAACTCTACCTATTTGGATCAGGCTGCATGGGCAAAACAAGAGGATATCCTTGCCTCAACCCCTGCTTGGTTTTGTTGTTGAATACCAGAATCACAGATCCATAAAGCTGAACAACTAACCAATCATGGATCAATTGAGTGTGTGCAAAGTGCAGTCAAGTCACATCTATGGTGTCCCTAGTGGTTTTTCAAGAGGCTTTCTTAAGTGGACTGAGAGAGTTCAGACAGAACCTGACTGGTCCAAGGTCATCTAGCAGGCTTCATATGGAGGAGAGGGGAATTGAACCCAGATTACAGTGTGGTACTCTTAACCACTACATCATGCTGACTCTCACTTCTGTAGTCTACCTTTAATCTGTTTATTCTGTCATTCCTCCAAGGGGCTCATGCTGATGTAAATGGTTCTCTCATCCCCCATTTTCTCCTTACCACAATTCTTAGCAGGTTAGGTACAGAGAGGTGACTGGGTCAAGAATGCCCACAGGCTAAGTAGGAATTTGTTTGTCCTTCCCAATATGTTACATGGGTATATGTAACGTACTGCACCCACCGTATTGGTGTCACTCAAATAAGGGGCTGCCCAGCAGAGAGAATTCTCCCAGTCAGCTTGGTTCTGCACAGCACTGAGGAATGAATAGAGGGACTATTGATCCCAAGCCTACTCCGCCATGTGAATCACTGCTCTACATCAGAAATTTTAATGACTTCAATAGCAAATAAATAGTAAGTTAACATTGGTTGCTATTGCAGAGTGGCATTTTACTGTAACAAATATGCAGATTTTTTGGTAACAAGCTTCTAGTGATCTTCTCTAAGTAGAGAATAAATTATGGGACTCTTGGTGGGTTTTTCTTCTTTCTGCTGTCTTCTTCCTTCAATTTCCCTGCCTTTTCTTATTTTTTCTTTCGCATACCCTACAAACTGTGTAATCATGATAAGTGATTATGACTACATTTGAATAGTTCACACTGATTACAGAAATGTTTGTTTTAACTTCTTTTTTTAAGTAAACATGGTTGATATTTTAGTGATGGAGAAATTACAACAAGCTTTGGGAATTAGGCAGCAAAAGAATAGCAAGTATTTAGGATATTTCAAAAGAGAAGAGCCTTTAAAAAGTTACAACACTGAACATGTATCCTTCAGCTTGGAAATAACTTGGAAATTCTACCTTTCTGGGCAATACTAGATGTGCTCTCTCTCTTTTTTAAAGACTTGGATCTGGATTCCCAGATCCAACTCTATTTCCCAGAAGCACACTGCAGATGAAGAAAATGTCTGTTGAAAAATGAGGGAGATGCCATTTGGGTTTGGAATGCCATGGTCTTGAAGAGTCTGCCCCAGAGCAACTGGGCAAACCATGACACAATCCTCCTCCCCAGGCCCAGTTTCTGCAGTTACCATTGGTAAAACCAGCAGAGGAAGTATGGATATATGTGACAGCTCCTCATGACTGTTCCTCAGTCCCATATGTAACCCTTCCAGTTTACATGGTACTGTAACTGTCCATGATGGGGACAAGAATCCAGGATCTTAATTACCTCATGTTCTTCACCTTCTTCAACCAATTTTGGGGGATAAGGGTGGCAATCAGGGAGCCTGCAACACAGATGGCTGTGATCCATGGACCAAAAGTGACCAGTGATACAGAGGATGCATTGCTAACATAGGGGGTAACTATAATTCACAGGCTACAGTTTTCACTGGTTCCAGAATATAAGGGCCTATATCTAGCTTCTGAAATGGCTTCCATGTGTACCTTGTAGACAACTGTACCTGATATCCCACTTGATTGCTTCTTCTGACCAATTGCTTCTGCTAGGTCTAGCTGCTCTGTGAGTGTTTGACTTATAGTTCTTGGAATATTTCCTACGCTGTGAGGAACAATGAGGAAACACTACCATGGGTGATAGACATAACTGGCTTGTAATGGAATCTGTTGTATCAAAGTGTGGAGAGTGTTATTGTACACAAACTCTGCTAAAGGAAACAAACTCTGCTAAAGGAAACAAACTCTGCTAAATGTACTGTTCCAGGGTGGCATTAGTTCATTTGGTCGGGGGGTTATGGGAGTAATAGAGGTAAACCTGGATTACCGTGATTTTTTGTAGAGCAAATCAAAAGCAAGAGTGGAATAATGGTATGGTGGGGTATATATTTTGTCCACATCACAGTGGGTGAGGCAGACTCTGGGCTATGCATTTGTTGTGCCCCTGTCTTCTTAGTCCTCCTTTGCTCTGAATCCAACATTCTGATGGAACCTTTAGGGGTTCAGGACCTTGGCAGGACTCCTCCAGGAGATCCATGTCATCATAAGGTGCCAATGGAGTACAGGGCAACCAGTCTGTTCCCTCACTGGGGGTGGGGTAGGGTCCCCAACTGGTTCTTAAGGGTCTATCTAAACAGCACCCAGAAGAGTCTAGGTCAGGGCCTGAGAGGAACTCCTTGTCATCTGCAAAGTGTGCCCCAGTGTGATGGGCAAACTATAATGGGATGTTAACTAAATTAGCCAGGAGACGGTTCTAAAAGTAGTTGAACTGGATGATTCATAAGTATGTTGCAGTCCTCGGTTCCAGGATTCATTTATGGGTTAAACTTTGAAGTGTCAGACTGAACATATGGATGACATACAGGATTTATCTATTGTTACCCATACACCCAACTTTAAATCGAATCCTTCATATCTGGAATCACTTTCAGATGTTGCAGTTCATGCTATTGCCCAATATAATACATAACTCTCAAAAGGCCATAGCATCTATAAAATAGTGGAAAATAAGTTAAATTGTATATGGAAAAAACATGGCTTTACTATCATTAGATTAAAGCCCTGGTTTGGCAAGCATTTAGACATATGTCTGTAACTTTTATTCTTATGAGACAGTCATTGGAGAGCTACAGTTGTGATCATGTACATACAAACTTATTTATCTGAGTGGTCCAGTGGGACATTCAAAAGATTCATTATATAGATAGGTATGCTGACAATTGTACTTTCTGTAAAAGAAATGCTGCTTGACTGGAACAATTTCAAGCCTTGTATGAGCGTGTGACAAGCAGTGTGTATTTGTATTTGGCTGGTACCCTTCCTGTGCTGGAACAGCTTACAAGAAGGTGTCACCCCCAGATAGAGAGTACCCCTAACTGCAATTATGACTTCTGCATTTCTGAAATAACTTTATAGCCAATGCTGGGGCTTCTCTACTACACCCTCTCCTTTTGCTATTCTTATTTAGCATAACATCCAGGCTGAAAAAGAGGCCCACAACGCTTGCTGGCAATTTTATAATTTTTTGATTGCTCTCAATGTTGCTGTTTTTGACCCCTTTTTTAATTTGAAAGGATAGGAACAATGCACACATCAGCCTGATTTTTCTGCCCCCTTTCACTGCAAAACCTTGAATTATCTCCCCAAAGTTTACACTTGATAGACAAAACAGCTAGGTGGCATAACTGTTCTTGCTTAACAATAAAATCCCTTCAGTTTTTGATTAGTACAAGCTTGCTGAAACTTCTGCTAGTAGTGTGCAAAAGTCCATATGGCTATGAACACTTCACTGAAAAATAGTTGCAGTTGTTATTTGTAAATCTTTTTAAATAATTAAGTGGAAGGAAGTGCAAACTCTTTTCCAAAAAGCTTGTGAGATTTTTTTTAGATGTAACATTTAACAGCAAAAAAATATCAGGAAGATCTGTGGGATACTTGAAGCTCCAATCAACCAGGTTATCTTTTAAAACCATTAGATGAATTTGGCAGGAACCCACATGAATTTGGCAGATTTTCTTACCATTAATTACCACAGACCCCATCTCTATTTTTAAAAAATCATCTTTGTTTGTTCATCTAATTTCCTATTGAGTGTACTGCATGAGCCAGACTACAAAAGTCCCTAGGGCTGAAAAATGCACAGAAGTTGTTGGTAGAACAGATCTTTGCTAGCCTTCTTCAAGCAAGCTTCTTGAACTAGGGAAAGCAGGAATCAATCCACATCATCAACTCCTTCCATTAACTTTTCACTGGATCCAACCAGTGGTGGGATCCAAAAATTTTAATAACAGGTTCCGATGGTGGTGGGATTCAAACAGTGGGGCCGCCGCACACACACTCCTCCAGTCCCTATTGGGCAGAGAGGTTGCTTTAGTAACCCCTTCTTGGCACTCAGAAAAAATTAGTAACCACTTCTAGAGAAGTGGTGAGAACTGGTTGGATCCCACCTCTGGATGCAACCCATTCTGAAAAACTGAGTTGACTAGTGTCCTTTAGGCTCCTGGAATCACCTCTGTTAAAACATCTTACTGGTAGATTTGTATTTTTTGCTTCATATATCTATCTATCCTATATTTATACCCAATAGGGACCCAAAGTGGCTTATATCACTTTCCTTGTATCCTAACAGCTTTGTGAGATGGGTTAGGCTGGGAGTATGTGATTGGTCCAAGGTCACCAGCAAGCTTCCATGGCAGAAGTGAGATTGTTCTGAGCACTCTAACCATTACACCACTCAGGCTGCCTGGATATTTTTACAAAGGCATGGTAGTACAGTTGGAAATATAATTTTTACCCTGTAACTGCAACCCGAAGCTCCTACTGGCTCCCACTGTCTTTGGGATCAATGTAATTGGTTTTTATGACGTTTGGTCTCATATTCTTGAATATTAACAAGGAAGAGACTGGTAGTTCTTCAGAGTTCACATCACACATAGAGCTTCTAATCTTTCTCACAACTGTTCAAACACATTCTCTCAGTTTTAGCACAGGTTTTGGACTGGGTCAATCGCTCACTGGTCAGAATGTTGTTTGTTCTACTCTAATTCTGTTTACCATTCGTTCCAGCAAATCTCTCAAGAACTGAATATTGCACATAGGTGCATATCACATTTCCAGGAACATAAGTTTGCATAAATATAATCAAGAATGGTAAACAGTGTATCTTCAGTTATTTTCCATCATGGTAATGGTTACAGCTTGGGCTGGCTGGGCTCCTTAGACTTCTGACTCTTGGTAAAGTGTGCCTCCCCACTATGCTTGAGCACTAAAAGAGGTGCTGCAAATATTATTATTGTAAGATTAATTCATTAATTAACTTTATTTATAGCCAGTGGGGATCCAAAATAGCTTGCATCATTCTCTTGTGATCTATTCTACTTTCATGACAACCTTGTGAGGTACATTAGGCTAAGATTGTGTGACTCATCCAAGGTCACCCAGAGTGCTTCCATAGCAGAGTAGAGATTCTGGGATGCAGAGGTGGATGAGAGAAAAGAACCAAATATCTGAACTAAACTCTCAATGTTCTGAATTGATTGAACTCAAAATTGTCTCAAAATTTGTTGGCTTGAATTGATTGCATTAGGCCCTGGCAGGTAAAAGTGATCTCTCCCTACCAATACACAACCCAAAACTTATGCCTCAGCCTCCCCCAAAATATCCCCAAATCCCACCCTGCTCTTCATGTGACCCCCAACTTCCCAATCATATAAAAAACAGAAGGTTTTGCTCCCAATTGCTGCCCTTCTGCACAGGCGATCCAGGTCAATGCCTAATCAAAGCACAGCAAAGAGGCAAGCAGATCAAGGCAAAATCAGGATCGAAGGTTTGGTAAAAATTTGACGATGCCTGGATCACTACGGAGACTTGGACACACTAACTTGGAGCCCCCCGCCCCCCACAAATGCCACAAAAAGGGGTTATTCCATTTTTGCTGGGCTGAAAGGCAGGTTCATTGAGCTGCTCAACTGACAGGAACTGTAATTGGACCTGGTCTCTCTTCTTGCCAGAGCAAAGCAAGAGCATCAGGGCTGAGCCCTGTGCAAGCTCACATACTCACAAAAAATTCATTTGTATCAAAGTACTGTGTTTAATAATGCATAGAATAATGGTTTTGACAGGCACTACTTAAAAATGAATGTTAATTCTCATATTTATTCAGGACTATTTTCTAATGTGGAAGCATACTATTTTCTCTTCCACTGCACCACAACTGACCACACTTTAATCTTTCAGTGCAACAGAGTATACACAGAAATTGTATTACTAAAGTGGCAGGCCCACATCTTTTTAAATAATTAACATATATTAATTGCATTGCAGAACAGAGAGCTTTTGCCACTAGAAGGGAGCAGGAGAAGGGAAAAGACTATCTGGGTACTGTGGGACAACTCGGGCTGCCCTTTTCTTCTGACCAGCTCCTTTGCTTCCTAGCTTGGAAATGCAATGTGTGTGTATGTGGAAGCTTAATGGCTGAATACGTGCAGGCTCTTCAGGTATTCAAGGCACAGTTAACAAAACGCTGGCAACTACTGGAGCATGGCTTTTGTAGAGGCAAGTCCTGTCTTACAAACTTACTAGAGTTCTTTGAGGGTGTAAACAGACATGTGGATAAGGGGGAACCAGTGGACACTGTCTACTTGGATTTCCAAAAGGTTTTTGACAAAGTTCCTCATCAGAGACTGTTGAGAAAACTCAGCAATGAAGGAATAAGAGGGGAAGTCCTCCTATGGATTAAAAACTGGTTGAGGAACAGGAAACAAAGGGTGGGTATAAATGGGAAGTTCTCACAATGGAGAGATGTAAGGAGTGGCGTCCCCCAAGGATCCGTATTGGGACCTGTGCTCTTTAACTTATTCATAAATGACCTGGAAGTAGGGGTGGGTAGTGTGGTGGCCAAGTTTGCAGATGATACCAAATTATGTAGGGTGGTGAGAACCACAAAGGATTGCGAAGAGCTCCAAGCGGACCTTGATAAATTAGGTGAGTGGGCTAAGAAATGGCAAATGTAGCAAAATGCAAAGTGATGCACATAGGGGCAAAAAATCCAAACTTCACATACACGCTACAGGGGTCAGTGCTATCAGTCACAGACCAGGAAAGGGATTTGGGTGTCTTAGTTGATAGTTCCATGGGAATGTCAACTCAATGCATGGCAGCTGTGAAAAAGGCAAACTCTATGCTGGGGATCATTAGGAAAGGAGTTGATAATAAAACTGCAAGGATTGTCATGCCCTTATATAAAGCAGTGGTGCGACAGCACTTGGAGTACTGTGTTCAGTTCTGGTCGCCACATCTCAAAAAGGATATTGAAGAGATAGAAAAAGTGCAGAGAAGGGCAACGAGGATGATTGAAGGATTGGAGCACCTTCCTTATGAGGAGAGGCTGCAGCGTTTGGGACTCTTTAGTTTGGAGAGGAGACGTATGATTGAAGTCTATAAAATTATGCATGGGGTAGAAAATGTTGACAGAGAGAAATTTTTCTCTCTTTCTCACAATACTAGAACCAGGGGCATTCATTGAAAATGCTGGGGGGAAGAATTAGGACTAATAAAAGGAAACACTTCTTCACGCAACGTGTGATTGGTGTTTGGAATATGCTGCCACAGGAGGTGGTGATGGCCACTAACCTGGATAGCTTTAAAAAGGGCTTGGACAGATTTATGGAGGAGAAGTCAATCTATGGCTACCAATCTTGATCCTCCTTGATCTCAGATTGCAAATGCCTTAGCAGACCAGGTGCTCAGGAGCAGCAGCAGCAGAAGGCCATTGCTTTCACATCCTGCATGTGAGCTCCCAAAGGCACCTGGTGGGCCACTGCGAGTAGCAGAGTGCTGGACTAGATGGACTCTGGTCTGATCCAGCAGGCTAGTTCTTATGTTCTTATGTTCTTAAAATGAGTGTATACATGGAGAAGTAGAGAGAGAAATTCTGTGTAGCTTGAGGAGAGAAGAGGGACTGGAGTAAGGAGAATCCCTGTTGCCTCCAGGCTGTCAGTTGTCCTAGAGTCCAGTCTGGTTTCTGATTAGTTAGCAGAAATTGCTCAAGTATTTTCAAACTTCTGTAATACCAGGAGAGCTAAAAACCTAAGTTTAAAAATAGAACTGAGATTAACTTCACCAATAAGCCAACACATTACCCCATGCTAACTGTTTGTGCCTTGGCAAGATCCTTGGGTCATAAAGAAAGCACCCATGTTTCTAGACCAGGGGTTCATATAATGGTGTCCACCACAGTGCCCACCAACACCTTTCCTTTTTTTTATTGTATCGTTTGAATTTTACAGTTTATAATAATTTCCTTCTTCATGCATTTTCAAACAATACATTTCCCCCCCTTTTCTCCCTCCCCCCATTCCATCTTCCTCATAGTTTTGTCACACAAACAGCAGTAAGTTCATTCTCTGTAGCCTCTTCTCCCATATTTCTTCATTGACTCGAACCAACACCTTTCCTGATGATTGTCAAGTATTTTTATAAAGTGGGAGCGGCCAGGATGGGATTTTGCACAGCAGAGCTTCTGCCACTGAAAATCTGATTGGCTGTATAGATGAAAAAAATTGCTTCTGCTGCAATGTGAGCATCTTTACTGTGTGTATGCAAGAATATATTAAAACTGTGCTCATTTAAAAAAAATTGTGTGACTTAGGGCTTTGGTCTGAAATGTTGAAGGATCATATTAATAATTTGACATCATCTCACTCTGACATTTTGTGGTTGGCTTCAGTTTCTGCTGCCGCCATTTGTGTTCGCACTCACCACCTTCCGTCAGAATTCTAAAAGTGTTTGCATGCTGAAGAAGGTTGGGGACCTTTTTTCCAGGTGGTCAGCACAATGATGAGAATTTTAAAGCTCTAGACTAGAGCCTGCGTTTTATACAGTTTATATAGCAAACTTGTTAAATCATGCAACTCTTCAATAATGCAAGGAGTTGGGCCTATATCATGTTAATGTTTCCCTTTCTACAAAATAACTCTTAAGAGGTATATTCTTCTGTATTTGGCAAGTGTTGTTAGAATTTCTGTATGAGGACTGTCAACATATGTTTGCAGAAAACAGTGGTCATTGTACTCCAGCCTGGGAACAGTCTCCCTTCTTAAAAGTCCCTTCATTCTTTTTAGTAAACTGATAATAAGTGAACTTCTAAGCCATTGCAGTTCCATCGGCTGTTTGTTGCATTCAGGATTTTATGCTTTTAATCAGTGAAACTTTTATAATGAATTGTTTTAAATTCCAGCACATCTAAGAATGCAAAACTAGTCAGGTCTACTTAGAAGTAAGTCCTACTTTATTCAATAGGATTTACTTTTGGGAAAGTGTTTTTACGATTGACAGTTTCCACCTAAGGAGCGTTACACCCTTCTAAATTACCCTTTCAAAAGTAATAACTCTATTTAGGACTGTATTAAATTGCACAAAATCCAGTAGGGAAAAGTAAAAAGCACATAGTTAATTTTCCTATTGAAATCAAGTGGACATTACTTTAGGATTATATTGCATTATACTCTCCCAAATGTAATCTGGTATATGTTTTCTCCACTTTTTGCAGTTAGTATGCATCTTCAATATTTATTACTGGTGATAACCTACTTACTTCACAAAAGTGCCCTGCAGTTTGTGTACATCTACTCAGAAGTGAATCCTACTATTTTCAGTGGGATTTACTCCTAGGCCCCTTCCGCACATACAGAATAATGCACTTTCATCCACTTTCGATGCATTTTGAAGCTGGATTTTACTGTGCGGAATAGCAAAATCAACTTGCAAACAATTGTGAAAGTGGATTGAATGTGCATTATTCTACATGTGTGGAAGGGGCCCCAGACAAACATGCTAGGATTGTAGCCTTTGTAAAGGGTCAAAAACAGAAAATGATAGTCGCAAATATGAAAAACGCATAGGAGCTGTAATTACTATAAATACAAACCAATTCTTGTACTATTAAATCTCATGCTTCAAAGGAAATTTTATACATTTTTAAAGTCTACCACGCATCAGTATTTTCAGAAAAGAAATGGGGAAGATTAATTTCTGGACCCAAGGAAAAATAGATTATTTGGGGGGGGGGGGGTTGAAAAAAGTTAGTTGTAAGGCCGTACTGCACCTAGCTAAAGTGCAAACAATTGTCTTCATAGTTCTTTTATAGCACTTAATAATTGCTTGCAAAAAATCATTAATGGCATCATTTGGTCTGGATATTTGAGTGCCCACCGTGCAGCAACCTCTCTGGAGGAAGGAATAGGGACGCTTCTGGGGCCCGTTTCAGCTGCTGGGGGCGTGCTTCAAATGCAAACGACTGCCAAATGAGATTCTTTCGAAATTCCTGCCAATTAAATCACATTTAAAGGGCAGCTGCTGGGGGAAAAAAAGAGCAAACTCTAAGCACCCAACACCGTGCAAAACTTTTTCTGAAAGCACGAGGGCGGAAGTCTCCCAAGTGTGTCAAACGACCTCCCTCCCTTCAGGCCCGGCTGTGGTGAAACTGGGCGAAATGGCGGGACCTGCGAAGATGACAGGTTGGACACCACCTTAACAGAGACAAAGCCGGGAGGGTTTGTTGAGGTGTCGTTTTTCTGCCTCTTGGCCCCAGGCGCGCTTGGCTGCATGCAAATATTGACAGACCCCCGGCGGTCCCTGTGGAGCTGCATAGTGGGAAGGGAATCAGTCAAACTCTGCAGGAACAGCTGAGAAGTTCAGCGTCTTCTTCTCTCATCTACCCGCCGCTCCCTCCTCCCGCTCCTCAGTCATGTTCGCAGCCTTCCCAGAGTGAAAGTGAAAATGCTGAGCTTGGCTAAATGAGAGTGCCGAGGCTGACCTGCTTTCCCTCTGCAGTGCCCGCTAGGTAAGAACCGTCTGCCGTCTCTTCCTCCCCCTCCCCCCCCCCCGCCTCCATTGCACGTTTTTAATCTCTTTGCTCAGGGCTCGTTACATGTGCGGCAGCTCAAAAGGCAGGGTTAATGCTTTTTGATTTTGGGTAGAAGTTATGAGACAATCGGAGTCAATAGACAGACGGTGTTAGCCAGGAACTATGCCCCATCAATGTTGATGCTACCTTTCTCGCAGTGCCATTACAGGAGCTGATAGGCGCATGGATCTTCTTAGACACCTTAAAGACACACTTGCTGCGGAATATGGGGGAACTTGTGAGATTCACTTCAGAATTCCACCTACTGGAGCTCATGTGAGAGTTCAAAGTTTCCTTCATGGATTGTACTTGCAAAATGCCTCTGTCTTTTCCAGGCAGTTAGGTTAATTACTGCCGTGCTTGTTTTCTAGTGAAAACTAAGGGGTCCTGAAAAACCATGTGTTACCTATGGCTTCATTTCAGTCTGAGTGACTGTAGAACTTGCTGTAAACTATGTTCCCATAATTGGCCTTTTATGCGCACCCCCCCTCCCCTCCCCTCCCCTCCCCTCCCCAAACTAAGGATAGACTTCAGATCTGATTATCCACAGAAGCCTGGCCTTCTTGGCAGTCAGGATCTGCAGAAAAGTGATGATTATATTTCAAGTCAAAACACTTATCAGTCTTGGGGCTTTACCTTTGTTACTGGGTAAGCAAGCAAAGGATCATACTGTGGGAGATCGTGTTGCAGTAGGAGGGATTTGATTAAATAAGCCTTGTTAATTGTTAATGTGTAAGTAGCACTGAGCATGTGCCAAAATGGAAACATTTTAAGAAACGCCCGATGTATCCATTGCCAAAATAAATGCTGGCAGCCTTCAAAATAATGTTATTAAAAGAATTTTGCAACAAACTTCAACATGTGAGTTCAAACATTCCACGATCCTTTGATGCATCATGAAAAACATGCAAATACTAGGAAATACCTATTAAAATCCTACAGTTGGGGGCTGGAATTTTGCAAGCCTCCCCTCCCATTGAATGGCTCTTATTCAGCAGAGCTCAATAGAACAGCTTGTTTGAATCAGTACCACGGATCATTAGAGTTTAAATAAAATTAGGTCCATAGTGTATGTTTATGGGCACATGATGTGTATATGTTTGATTATTAACATATTGCTGTGTGCAAGTCACTCTCTCTGTTAACCATGGAAGACTATATTGTTTAGTGCCACAAAGAAAACGCAACATGAAACCTACTCCAGGGAGAATGAGTGAATACTAAGGTCACAAAACTGTAGATCATCCCCATTCTATCCTTGCAAATAACTTGTTGAGATAGCGGTGGTAGTGTCTGGTCTCACAGTAGGTTTTTGGTGGACAGTTAATACCAATCTGATGGACAGCTAATCTGTTTGGGCCTAGCCAATGTGAGTAGCTCTCAAATGAAAGAAAAGGGCAGGCCTCTTTTTAGTCCTGACATTAGGGAGATTAGCAAAACCCTCTCAAGTAATGGCTTTCTCAGTTTATCTATCATGGCTGTATGGTCCTTTCTAAACCTGAAGGAGCAATCTCTAATATTGATAAGGCTGTCCAATAAGAAAAGTCCTCTTTTCTACATAGCAGCATGAGAGGTCTCACTGATGTTGGTATCACCTTCACCATTCTTTGTCAGTCTGAAGGGCAAATAACAATGAATGGACAAACAGAGAAGTTCACACCATAGGGAAAACTTATGTGTAGCCATAACTAAAAGTAAATTTTGCCAGTGAGGTCAATAGGAACTTTCTGGGACTATTTCAGGTCAGGAAAGTGGTACAAAAGGGGAGAATCAAACTGGGATCCAAGTGCCTCTCTGAGTTGGGCCCAAGTGCCTCTCTGAGTCACAGACACTAAAACATATCTTTATAAAAGATCCAATTTCTGGTACTTGTAGTGTGAGCCACTTGTAGTGCATAACGTGCGGAAACTGTCTGCTAAGTATATACCGTAGTAACGAAGTTTGCTTAGACCAGATTTTCAATAATCTGGTCAGGGAACTAATATGGTACGGGTACATTATTACTGTCCCTTCATTTCCACAGCCTATTCTGCCCAACTTTTTCTTCTGCTATATTATCATTTGTTTAATATTACCTGTAAATTATTTAAATTAAAGAATGTGATATGACAGTTGGAAACTTTCCATGACAGTTTCACCAAAACACCCCAGTGGGTTTGGTGTCAGATGTCAAATATTCTTAATGATTCTCAGTATTAAGAAGAAAACTACCAACAACACATTATTCTGGGTGAAAAAAAGGAATACAACCTTAACTGTAGTATTTGGCATTTTTGACTTTGCTGTCAAATCCAGGGTAGCCTTTCATGGGAATTTCACCTGAGGTGGGACTACAGGGTCCACTATTTGTAACAACAAACAGCTGCTCATTTTGCAAATTTGGAGCCCATTCCCTGCCTTTCTTAATTTTTTCCTCCTCTCTTTCCATACTGTATTATTTATTTGGGCTCCTCAGTACAGCCGCTATCCCTTCAAGACTTTGGCAGACAAAAAGCATAACAGCTAGGTTTCCAAGTGGTCTTGTTAAGCTTTTGTAAAACATTCTTTTACAAACAGTTCCACGCTGGCAGTAGTATCCTATTTTTATTTTGTTTTAAACTGCTGTATAGTAAGCTAGTGCTGCGCTGATTGAAGAGGCCAAGTTTAGCAAACATTTTTCCCCTCAAAGTGCCTCTTTCCAATTTTTAGCAACTGAATGGTACAGCAGTGTCTTGGGAGACAGAGGGCACCTGTGTCTGAATTGGCTTGGTAACTGGGTTTGGCTATTCTGCAGCACTGTCGAAAATGAAACCTCTGCAGTACAGCCTGGCAGAATGAGAAAAGCTGGCCAAGGAGTGGGCTTGGATGTGCCGCAGATGTGGTTTATCAACACACAGCCTTTCCCTCTGGAATGTGTGCTTGAATGCTCATTCTAGTGCAAATACAAATGTGCATTCTGGCATGACTAGAACTTAATCAGGGTTTCAGAATGAGGGTAAAGTAATTGTCTCAATGGACCTGGGACAATATCACATTTATTATGTTCTAATTTGCTAGATGCTGTAGTGAAGGAATGGGATGCTCTGTTAAAAGTGGCACATGATATCAGCAGAATTGGCTGTGAGCTGCCTTTGAAAAATGGGAGATTTTATGGTGCATTGTGAAGGCATACTGTTTTTTCTGTCAGCAGGTTCTAGTGTGAAAATACAGTGCTGGTCAAGTAATAACACTATTTTCAGTGTTGTGTAAGCACGGAAATTGTCTTTAGCCATAGCGTAACACAGTCATGCATTTTCATAGCAATGTTGTTTTCACAGCTGAATGGAGGCTGTACATGTGTAATTAATAGTTTAAGAAAATAATAACTGTGTGAGGGTGAACTGAGGTCTCTCTCTCCAATAGTTTATAACCATTGGAAGATATGCAATATCTGCCTTGTGTTGCTTGATAGTTGAGAAAAAGACGCTCCTAATCAAAAGATAGACAGAAAGCATAAAGTATTTCAAAATTAACTTTTAAAGTACAATTATGTTTGTTTCAAAAATGTTCCTGGGAAGGCCTTTAGAATTCTGTGAACCAACTGCTGACGAGGTACACTTTTTACCTACCTTATAAAATATTTCAAAATTTGTGGGAGGAGCTTCTTGAATTATATCCCTCAAAGAAAAAAATGTACTTTTAAACAGAATGGAGAAACCATAACATGTTGCATAGTGTCTCTGAATATCAGTTTGAGCTTGAATTTATTCACCTCAATTTTTAAAACATTTGTCAGATGAGGTGATTGCATGAATTATCAGAATCTATGTAACACTTGAATTGAGGGATGATATAAATGTGTACATCTGTACTTTACCTTTCTTTGAGTGAAATTATACCTCTGACTTTTAACAAAAATGAAAATTTGGACTGGAGAAGGCTTCTCTGAGACTTTGTTTTGCCTTTCCTGGAATCAACAGAAAAGCTTGTTGAACTAGTACACCTGTTTATGACCAGGCAGTTCTGAGCATATGTAAATTCTTCAGAAAACCAAAGGTGAACAATGAACCATGCATTTGACAAAAGCTAGGGAATCCTCCAGTTCAAAGAACAAATGTTCCAAAGACCCAGTGAACAAAATATGACTCTGGATGTGGACGTTTCACGTTAAACCCTCATTCTTAGCTTGTAACATCATTAGATGTGACATTTCTGGAGTTACTGATAAAGACTATCAGAGTGAGGAATGGTGTAAAACAGTCTTAATGTGAACAGCAACTAAAATATCTTGTGCTATAGTTTCTAAACTTCATTTCATGACCAGCAAATGTAAAGTAATTTTTAGGGAAAGGTAAAAAATGAATAGTTTCTTCACACTGTAAAGTGTAATGGCATGTCTCTAAATTGTTAGTTCTTTCACTGAACTAAGTGATGTTTGGGAAGACACCACAAGGTTAGATCCAGACTATGTTTTATGCTAACAAAAAACCCTTCTGTCGGTAGAACAGCAGCCCACTGATCTCCTTGAAAGGCTGCTCTTGGGGACAAGGGACCCTCTGGAATGGCATGGGGAACAAATTGAGGCTTTGCAGCTGGAAGGGGAAATTGATAGAAATTAATCTCCGCTACAAAATTTAGACTGTCTCAAACCTATGGGTTGGGATTTAGCACAAGTGTGGAGCATAAATTTCTCACCTTACTTTTGGTGCTGCACCCTGACATTTCCTCAAAATGCTGCTTCTGAAGGAAAGGGGGGGGGCTCCAAGAACAGAATTTTGGAGGACATTTGGAGCTGCAGTGGAATGGGCAGGTGAGGAAGTCATCCTGTGTAGGCCGGAATCTGTCTACCAATAGAAATGATGCACTGGATCCAAGCTTATAGGTTGCATCTACATGTGGTTTTTCACAAATGGAATCCCGGCAGAATGAGGAGTGCTCATCTCTTCTTTCAAGTGCAGTCAACTGAGATCCCCAAAATGGTGTACCTGAGAGACAGTCTGTAGAATGACGTGGAAAGGGAAACTTATTTCAGTCACCCCTTCTATTTGCAGAAAATGATTTTCAATTGAACCTGTGTCTCTGCATAACCTCCCTCCCCGAACTGCTGAGAAATATGGAATGAGAAGCCTAAAGCACTTTGGTAGTGGAATGTGCTGTCAGTTCAAAGCTGACTTCGGGTGACCCAAACAGGATTTTCAAGGCAAGAGATGAACAGAAGTGGTTTGCCATTGTCTTCCTCTGCATAGCAGTCCGACTTCCATGGTGGTATTAACCAGGGAACCCCTGCTTAGCGGTTGAGATCGGGCAAGTTTGGGCTAGTCTGGGTCATCTGAGTCATGGCAAAGCACTTTAAACAGTATAAAGTATTGTAGATGTGTTTGATGAATAAGGCTGGCATATTGTGTCAAGAGTGGTCCTAAGTGGCTGTAAGTGATTGCCATGGACACCAGTGATGAAGGAGTTCCAGTTGACCCTGTATCCCTCCCCCGAGCTGCCTGCAGCACCAAGTAGGATTGCCAGTCTCCTGGTGGGAGTGGGCTTATTGTAGAAGTTCTGGTGATTCCTAGAGAGGCATGGCATCATTTCTGAGTTTTTCCCTTGGTGGTCAGGTTTGGCACAGTTGACAGGTAGCCTGCTCTCCTGTATGGTGTAGTGATTAAGAGAATTTGACTCTAATCTGAAAAACTGGATTTGATTTCAGCTGCTGATGGACAGGGATAATGTGTGCCATCTTTCTGCCACCTGGAGGCTTGGTAGGGTGAGGAGGGTGGTAAGATGTCATCCACAGATGTTGAGAGACAAGAAGGGTGGGTACCATTTTCCTGCCTCCCTGTGGCTTGGCGGGGGTGGGGAGGTAGGAAGATGCTGCATCCCACCTTCGCCTGCTGTGGAGAACAGAAGTATGGACATTGTCTTCTCATGACCCCTGTGGTAGGAGAATGAGCAGCAACCTCTGACTGGGGTTGGCGTTGGCATCCCAGCTTGATATTGTCCAAATAATTGTACAAGCCGTCTGTGGTATGTGTGTATATAAAAGAGTGGAAGAGAAAATTGAAGCTGTCTTCTGTAAAAGCAATGTTCCCTGTGCTGAAGGGATTCATGTCTCAGACATCCTAGCTTTCTTCTTGAAACTATTATCTCTGTTCTCAGTCCTTCTGCTTCCATAATTTATCTTGATTTGCACTTTTATATCTTCTACATGTTTCTCTTCACTAGTTTCCTCTGTTGATTTCAATTACGCTTAAATTTATTTTAACCTTTTAGTCTCTGCATGAATTTGCCCCCTCGTATCTTAATTGCTTCCTCTTTTTCCTCCTCCTCAGTCGCTCTGTTCATCAAATGCTGATCTTCTCATTATGCCTTCATTCCTGTGTGCTATTTCTCATAGCTATGTTTGCTCTCTCTTAGCCCCTTAGCTGTGGCCCTCTTTATTCATATGGCTTCTTCTATGTTATTATTAAATGAGTATTTTCTCTCTTGTGTTTCCTTCTTGTGTTCTGTTTGATCACTTTGATTATGTTCCTTTTTGTAGTTTAACAATTGCATGGGTTTCACTTTAACTTTTTAATGTTCCCTTTTAAAAGTCTACCAGCTAATGCAAAATTTTATGCATTTTCCATCTCAGTGTCTTTTCTTCTGTCTTCTGAAGAAGAAGAGTTTGGATTTATATCCCCCCTTTCTCTCCTGCAAGGAGACTCAAAGGGGCTGACAAACTCCTTTCCCTTCCCCCCTCACAACAAACAACCTGTGAGGTAGGTGGAGCTGAGAGAGCTTGGAAGAACTGTGATTAGCCCAAGGTCACCCAGCTGGCGTATGTGGGAGTGCACAGGTTAATCTGAATTCCCCAGATAAGCCTCCACAACTCAAGCGGCAGAGCGGGGAATTAAACCCAGTTCCTCCAGATTAGAGTACACCTGCTCTTAACCACTATGCCACTGCTGCTTCTGTCTTTATGAACAGGTGAGACTAGTTCATTTTTTACTGGACTTTTAAGGTGCTCATATAAATAATAAATGACGATAAAACAAATCAAGTGTTTCTTCTTTGCATGCCCTGAAGTGCAAAGGGCTGAGAAGAGAGAAGCAGCAGAAGGAAGGGTCTGAAGGGCTCCTTGAAGAGGAAGGCTGCACCCTAACATCACTGGATTTTGTACTGCAGCTCTCATTTGCCAACTGGATGGGGTTGTCTGCCTGTGAGAATCCTGTTCTGAACGATTGCTACATCACAATACCTAACGAGTGTGGAATTGGATTCAGCCAGGAGACTAAATACAGGTTCTCACCTTAGTTTTTGACTTAACATTGTCATCAGAATGATGAAAATTCTCTTTTGAATGTGTGACCTCCCTGCTTCAACTGTGAGATCTGAATTGTACCTTATCAAGGAAGAAGTTAATCACAGAAAAATGTCAAGGACAAAACCACTGAAGAATGCATGGAAGAGTGTCTTTGTTATACAACAAATCATTTGTCAAAATAAATTGCTACTTCAGAGCTGCATTGGAGGGATCGCCAAATAAAGTAGGGCTGAAACACACCAAAAAGAAGCCAATCTATCCTGTAGTTGTGTAGTATTCCTTGACTAAACTACAAAATTCCTGAGTATTTTATCACAAGTGAGTGAAGGGACATAGGGAAGGAAGGAGCCATGATATAGCCTGCTTTCATAAGATCTTGGAAACTAAGAAGAAGAAGAGTTTGGATTTATATCCCCCTTTTCTCTCCTGTAGGGGACTTAAAGGGGCTTACAATCTCCTTGCCCTTCCCCCCTCACAACAAACACCCTGTGAGGTAGGTGGGGCTAAGAGAGCTCCGAGAAGCTGTGACTAGCCCAAGGTCACCCAGCTGGCATGTGTGGGAGTGCACAGGCTAATCTGAATTCCCCAGATAAGCCTCCACAGCTCAGGCGGCAGAGCTGGGAATCAAACCCAGTTCCTCCAGATTAGATACACGAGCTCTTAACCTCCTACGCCACTGCTGCTCCTAAGCAGGGTTGTTGCCTGGAAGAGAGACCCAAAGAAGACTCTGCAGAGGAAGGCATTGACAAACCTGCTCTTCTTCTGACTTGCCTCGAAAGGCCCTTGCTAGGATTGCCATAAGTTGGCTGCAGCTTCATAGCACCTTACACAAAATAGTGGAGGGACACTTGCATCATTAAGTGGGTTTTGAATAGACACCTATGAAAATGACTTTTGAATTGACTGCCAAATACACCTAGTTTTGCATCCAGTATTAAAGTATCTAGCAGTGCAGTACTGAGCAGATCTCAGTGAGCCAGCTACAACCCTTCCTTGGTAGGAAAGATCTTGCCACTGTGATGCATGCCCTGGTAAACATCTGTTAGAATACCATGGTGTGCTGAATGTGGGGCTGCCCTTGAATACTGTCTGGAAGCTACAATTGGTACAGAATTTTGTGGCTAGAATGCTGACTGGAATAGATTTTAGGGATTGTAGCACTCCAATTTGAGGCTATATATACTGGCTCCTAATTTTTTTTACCCAATTCATGGTGTTAGTTTTGACTTTTAAAGCCCCTATATAGCTTGGGCCAGCATTGCTGAAGGACAGCCTACTCTGATATCAGCTTTTCCAATGGCTGTGGTTGTCTTCAGAGGTCCTGTTTCAAGTGTCCCTTCCTTCTGAGGCTACATAGGTAGCAACACAAGAAAGGGCCTTCTTGCTCATGGTGCTGAAACTCTGGAATTTGCTCCACATCTCTCCCTCTATTCTAGTCTTCCTCAAAAGGGTAAAGATCTTTTTTGTTTCGTTTGACATTCCCTCACTAACTCTTACTAGCCTTTTCTCCTGTTTGTGTGTTATATATTTATATTGTTATACATTTATAGTATGTTTTATGTAACTGTTATGTTAAATATATATTTTAGATATTTTATTTCTGTACAGACATACACATACTACACACACATACTCATACACACACAATGCTTTTTCATGTCATGAATGCTTTAATGTTCACTGCCTTGGGGACGATGAATTGGGTGCCAAGGAAGCATGCTTTAAATCACAGGTGTCAAACTCGTGGCCTTCCAGATGTTATGGACTACAGCTCCCATCATCCCCTGCCAGCATCATGCTGGCAGGGGATGATGGGAACTGTAGTCCATAACATCTGGAAGGCCGTGAGTTTGACACCTATGCTTTAAATGAACAGGAAGAAGTGTTCTATTCTGAGCCCAGTGATTTCAATAGACTTGAAAGAATGTGAAGATTTAGGATTGCAATTTTAGCCAACATACAGTCCACCTCTACAGGATACTTCCCCACCATCCTATCTTTCAGTAATGGTTCTTAAACACATAATTGCCATATCTAAAGCCAGTTCCCATCATCCCCTGCCATAGCTAAAGCCAGTTCACCTAGAGCAGAGGTGTCCAACCTATGGCACTCCATGCTGGCAGGGGCTGATGAGAATTGCAGTCCATGAACATCTGGAGAGCCATAGGTTGGCCACCCCTGACCTAGAGTATAGTTTACTTTGTTTTAAAATGCTGTTTATCCTGAGAACTTTTCCACCCGAACTACAATGTTGAGCAGTACAGTCTGACAAACCAGAATTTAACTCCTTTTCACACACATGCACACACAGTAATTAATGTTGATAAACGAGAGGGCATATCTTTGAAAGGGCTTGGCAAGCGAGGCACATAGCTGTGGTTTGCTAAATGCTACTCCTGCTGCCTTGATGGAATTATTGCTTTCTAAAATATGATTGCTTTGCCAAATGACCACAGTCATCTTCCAAAGCCAAAGAGCTTTCCCCTCCTTTCTGTGTGGTACAAACCACTAGGATAAAGGATCACTTTTAGAATTACTACTGCTGTGGTAAGCCACGTGAATACTATATTTTGTCTCTCCATCTCATTAGATCTTGCCTCCATACCACATAACTGGCTTGAGATCTTTATTTAGAACTGATCTGCTATTTGGAGTTCCTGTTTCACTGACAAGAATCAGTAGTGGTGAGTGGTTCAAAAGTGATCCATAGAAACCTTCTCTCTACTCCAGAGTGATAAACCAAATGGTTGGTACAGGCTCATATTCAGGTAAATGTCCCTGTACTGTGTGGTAGATGTGGGAAACCCTGGGTCAATTACATTGTTATTCCCCATTCTGGGAAGAGATCAAGAGTGAGGTTTAGCCATGCACATTCCCCTATATTTCCCTGATGGGAAATACACGCCTGAATCTCCTTACCCTGGAAGATTAACCCTCTTTAAATAGAGGTCAGTCTGCAGGGATAAGAGACCTAACTTGAGATGGATTGACTCAATAAAAGAAGTCATGGCCTTCAGTTTTCAAGACGTGAGAAAAGGCTGTCAATGACAGGACATTTTGGAGATCATTAATTCATAGGGTCGCCTAAGTAAGATGTGACATGACAAGAGATACTTGATGTCCAACCAGGATACTCTAGTTATAAAGATGTACTTTAACCTTGGTAGAAAGATCAGCAGAAGAGGAGAGTATCCAAGCTGGAAGGAGCCCAAGTCCTTTGTTCTCTGGATGTGTGAGAAATTAAATTGTGTGTAAGATCTAAAGAACTTCACTGTTTTGTCATAAGACTTGTGCTGTCTATGGCAAAGCACTGACTCCTTCCTCCTTCATTGGAATATCTTCCTGAGCTAAAGAACAAACATTGTGGTCGTAAATAAGGGATCTCAATGGTGTGGCTAGTATTCTATATATTTGGGTTTTGATGCTTGAATCGTTATGGAATGACAATTAGGGAGCCACACTAACCTATTGGATGTAGAAGTGGGCTGGCTTTCTTTTTCTATGGTGCTTTTATAATAACCTCCAAGGTTTTGCAAGCCATAGGAAGGTCTATCAGGGCATTAGTACTGACCTTGGTAACTGTAGCTTTTGAAGAGAAATAGACAATCTTTCAACTCCACCTCTTTGATTTTGGACTGCAACAGTGGACTAACTGCCATGTGTATATTATTAATAAAGGCATGGAATTAGAATTACCTCTTTGCTTCATACAATATACATTGGATTTGTGGAAAAATTACTTTTTGCCTTGGTTGGTCACACTGTTAGGAATGAGAACAGATACTGATTTCATGGGAACTTATCCAGCATGTGCTTATATATCAGAAGTGGGGGCACATTGAAAGGGAATGTTGGTCATTTCTAGTCTATAGCAACGCCCCCCCCCCCCAAAAAAAAACTTTTCATAAACTGTTCTTGAAGTAAAATGGGTATAGCTGTTGCCAGAATATGGAGAATTGTCTGTTAGCTTCTGAGCAAATCTCTTAAATTGTGTGATGATTGCATAGCATGGGGTTCATCATAATTTATTCATATTCCCTTTGAAGAGTGAGATACCTATTCTGAAGAACAATGCACATACATGTGTTTATTATAGTCCATTATGCAACTGCTTCCCTTGAACTTGGCACTTGACCTATACCTTCCATCTCAAGACAGTGGTTACAAATTCAGTCATGGAAAAGGATTCACTAGGGTAACTTTATATTGGCTCAAAATCCATTTGTATTGACTCTGCCATAATAAGAATTCCACCCAAAAGAGCTACCGGGCCAAACTGTCCAGGGTTGTTTGAAAAAAATAATTCAAAGCAAAATGTCACTACCATGCCAGATGGAACCCAGCGTAGTTTGCTCAAGGTGACTTCACTATAGCTTGGCTCTACCTTTTTAAAGGCTGGTTCTACTCTATGGATTTATGTAAATCTAAGTACTCCATATGGTCCAACGACTGCTGTATAGAAGTTATAGGCTTTACTTTTCTTGTTCCTATCGTTGCTGATAGTCCTCATTTTTTTCCTTTTACAGATTTTGTTGGGATGTGGGCTCTGCAATTTTTGTTCTTTAGGGTTTCAGTGTCTCCCCAGTCCTGTCTTGTGAAATTTAAATTTTAGAGTGAAATGACAAATTTTCCCACTATGCAACTGGTGCAGTTCATTTTAACGGGCATTCTCTTTGCTTTTGAACTGTATGAGATAGCTATACTGATTCTTTCTTGGTTGACTTAATAAAAATGCCTGGGCAGTGCTTAAATGCAAATAATTGTCTATATGGATGGTAGATGTTGCTGAGTATGGGCAGAGATGTTGTGATGCCGCTGCTGGCGTGACATCATCAAGAGGGGCTGGCCTGGAGTCTTATAAGACTTCGACCAGCCTGGGGGCCCTGCTTGTCGTGCGCAAAGGGCAACATGTTTGGTGACTTCAGGGGGCTTGGGGGAGAGCCCCAGTCTCCAACCACATGGCTGGGCGAAAGGGGGCCACCCAGAGAGGGAACAGCCTCTGCCCACAGCAGCACGGCAAGGTTGTGGCCTTTGGGTTGTGCATGGGAACTGATCTGATGGTGAGGGGAGCTGGAATGCTACCCTCTTTGGTAAGTACCTCCATAAGAGGTTTGGGGCGGAACAAGCCATGAGTCAGGACACCCAGGCGGGGGCTACTAAGGCTTGCGCCCCCAGCGGTATAACAGTTCTTCAGCATTTGGCCTTCCACCCAGCTGAGTTCCACCATTGCTGCACTGTGCAAAACGGATCTCTCCAGCATGTGGCCTTCAGCCCAGCTAAGTTCCACGATGGCTGTGCAGGGTTAACGGTCTCCTCCAACAGGCGGATTGGAGGAAGGTTTCACTCGGGCTGCCCAGTGTACAGATCAGGCCCCATGCTGCGCCTCATGCTTCTTTTCCTCCTTGGTCAATAAAATGATTTTGGCTGTGGCCAAACATTTTACCCCACAGACAAGAGTGTTGTGTTGTTATTGTGGTTTGGGGATTCTGAGCAGTACCAGTCCTGCCCTCAGGCGGCAATGGCTTGATATAGACTTGAAGGCATACCCAAGCTGGAGGCTACAAGAATGAACCAAAGAGGGGGTTGGACTGGGAAGTTAAAATAGCTCAAGAGCAAAGCCAGACCTGTACTAAAAGGTCCTCTCAGTTCAGACTCTGCTCAGGAGGAGCCAACAGATGAACTGACACTATTGTCATTGCAGCTGAAAGGTCCAAGCAGGTTCTCCACTGTAGTGCTGGTGGAGCTGCTTAGTTGTCCTTGCTCCTGGTCATCAGTGGTCTTCCAGGACAACTGCCCTTCAGGAGCTTTCCCAATAAGTCCGCCCCCAGGAGCAATCCTTGAGTTGGCTTGCCTCTGCCTTCTTTCTCTCTCCTCCATTCAATCACAGCCAGATCATTAAGTGTTAGCCATTATCGCCTAACTGGCAAAGTGGTATAAGTTTCCCTTCAAACCGAAAGTCCCTAACCAGGTTTGGTTCCCCTGCAAACCGAAAGTCCCTAACCAGGTTTGGGATCCTAGTTGCAGGACAAATGCACACTGTAACTTGCTGGTTGGGTTGTGACTGCAGCCTATGTTCTGCCACAAAATTCCTCCAGCTGTCCGGGCCCTGCGGGATCTTGGTGAGTTCTGCAGGGCCTGCAAGACGGAGTTGTTCCACCGGGCCTTTGGAGTGTCCAGCCGCTGATATGAGTGCCCCCACCCCCTCCTATGTTTTGGGCCCATTACCATCTATGGGCCCACTTTTTTTCTCCCCTTCTGGGAGAGTCTAACAGGAATTGTTGCGGGCACTGTTGTTAGTCGTTTCTTAATTGCTGCATTTTAACTTAAATTATTTACAGCCCATTATGTAATTGTTATTTTATGTTGTTCACCACCCAGAGCCCTTCGGGGGTTGGGCGGTCTATAAGACTGATAAATAAATAAATAAAAATAAAGATAGCCACACAGGATGGGGGAAGAGACACATCCATGCCCAAGGCTTGTTCAAACAAATAATATTTAGCCATTACTTAAGAAGCCAGGTTCTTTAAGAGGAGTTTGTGTTCTTGAGCTTAAGTGCAATAGAAAGAAAACAGGACCAAGTTTGTGTTTTCTTTTCTAAAAAAAGAGGGCAGTTCCATGTCATTCCAAAAATAAGCTATCGTTTTTCTAAAGAGTAGATAAAACTATGAGTCACGTGACCTATTGAACAATACTCAAAAGAAAAGTTTGTTTCAGTAACAAAAAACTCACTAGGAGGAACAAATTCTTTCAACAAAATAAATTCTGTTCTCAAAGAATATGAAAGCTGATGTCACTTCTAATTCTCTTGTGGGGGAGGGGGATGGTTACAGTTTGCAGTGCATCAATGCAGCCATTTATTGCCCAGTCCAGTCTATAAAAAGACATTGTGTACAAGTTTTTTCTTTCCGTGCCAGAAATGCATTCCTGGAACCTAACAGCAGCTTTCTCCCCCTAATGCAGTAATTTAGATAATAGTTTCTCCCTGAACTTTCATAACATTTTTACTGCCCTATAATGATTAGACCAAGTGCTTTTGGAATCCTTCTGCAGTTAGTTTTTCATTATGTTATTGAACTGGGCAAACGTTACGTGGACAATAATGGTAGTAAGCAAGTTTACAGAATTCATTGGCAAACACTGAGGAAATGAAGCAAACTAGGGATGCTAACAAGGGGAAACTTACTGGCTCTCTAAGAATGCCAGCCTTCAGGTGGGACTTAGGGTCCCACAGACTTGCAGCTCATCTCCAGGCTACATCTCCCACTCCTCACCAAACACTGCCCTTCTGAGGCTCCCCCCCCCAAAAAAAAATCTCCAGGTATTTCCCAACCCAGAGCTGACAACTCTATGTACCTCCTTGCCATCAAAAGTTTAAGCTGCCGACTTGCAGACATTAAACCTCTGTTGAAGGGATGGGAGATTTTCCCTTTCCAGATTGTTAGTAACTGTATACATCTACAAACCTTTCTCATTTGAATTATGATGTCTCAGGTGATTAAGGCTCCTGCTAACATCATAAATCATTACATTTCCGCCAGTAGCGTATGAAGTGCTAGAGTACATAACATTTTCTTCTCAATGTAATTTTTTCCTCAGAGACCATGTTTCAATATTTGTTGTGGAGAAAAATCTGAATTCATTGAGGTGGATCCAACCAGCGTTTCGACTGTTAGAAAAGAGAGGAGGGATCCTGCTTGACCTCCAGAAAAGCTGTACTAAGTATCATGGGATTTGAAAGAGTTGCTGTAAGTCTACTGCAACATGACAGCCCTTCATAAACACACAGTAAAGAGAGAAATTAAGTGAACTGGAATGGAAAAAAACTGGCTGGATCCAACCCATTATGATAACAATATTTTGAAATTAGTTTTCTGCAATTTCACAATAACTTGCTTTAGGCTGGTGTCATTCCAAAACAATATAAAACTTTATTCACTTTCCCATCCATCAGCAGTATTACTACTATTGTTGTCATGGAAGTATATGGATTCAGTTCATAACAGCAGATCATCAATGTAAAGTTCCCAGAATAGGGCATATTGATCAGTGATCTTGCTGAAGTTAATCAAGTCTAGATCTGGTCAGTGCTAGGGGTGAGAGTTTCTTCAAGCTCCATGCAGGAAGAAATGTGGAATATAAATGAAATAAATTTGATCACTTAAGAACATTAGAAATAAAAATGGCAGCTGTTTAGTATAAAATAATGATGAGCAGATGTAGTTTCAACTTGCCTTACCTCTGTTGCGGGTTATTCCTGTATTTCTTTTACTCCATTGACACATACACACTATTTGTATGCAATTTTATACATTCGTGGTATACACCAATTGTATCCAATCGACACAAAAATAACAGTGAAATTTTTGCTTATTATCAAGCACTAAAATTCTTTCTTTCCATACCTGCAGGTTTGTTTTTCACAAAGAAACTCAGTTGAAGCAGAAATGTTTCAATTGAACCAGTTTTGAAAAAAAAAATCCTTTACAGGTTGTATATTTAATACATTTACAACCCAGTCTTGGGGTGAGGGGCAAACCTGGTTGTGGAAACATTGTGAACCTGCACCAGTGGGCTTGCCTACCCTGCTGGCATAAAGGGCACTTGCCCCAGCAGAGAGGGCAAAAAGGCACAGCTCCGTGGCACTCAAACCAGGAAGTGCCCACCACCCGGAAGCTACTCCAGTGAAAGGGAGCTGGGGGTGTTTCCAGTGGTAGAACCAACTTTAATAATCAGCTTCCACTGGGGTTCCAGCCTAGGAACGCCTTCCTTCCTGGGCATAGACTTGCTCATTGGAAATAATAGCATAAGTCATTTTTTAGCCATGGGATTTTTCCAGGCAGCCCGGTGTTGTTGTTTTTTGGTGTCACCAAACCTCCTTTGGAGGTTTGCTGTACCAGCCCAGCTGCCACAAAGTTCCTGCCCCCTTCTGGATTCTGCATTGAGCAGTTAGTAGCATATTACAGGTTCCATTTACTCATTCAAAATGAATTTAATGTAAAGAGATTCTGTTTCTTTGATCCAAGTTGGGGACACAAAAACAGCAAATATTAAAAACATACAACATAAAAAAAGTATCTGTCTAAAACAAAGACATAAAATACACATAGAGAGGAATAATAATAATGAAACAATCATGATGAAAAGGGAATGCCAAACAAAACAAATCTTCACTTTCTGGCAAAGGACCATGATAGAGGGAGACAGATGAATGTCCCTGGGGTGGGAGCTCCAAAGTTTTGGTACCACCGAACATATCTGCCCATGTTGTGTGGCTTTTAATTCATGGAGCCCACATCTTTGGTATCAACTTCTTGAGACCCACAAGTGGCTTCTGGGTGAAGCAGGACAACGCTACCACACCCAAGACTTTCTTCTGGCATGGAATACAATGCATCTTGTTACTTTTTAAGTACTTTGTGATGGATAATGTCAAGGCCATCCCCTTTGTGCTCTTGTCTGGTAAAGAAAACCAGCAAGGACCAGTGGGAGCATTAAAAACATTCAGAAGGAGACCAGAGAGGGACTAGAGGGGGAAATTGCTGCCTAACTCAGTTGGATTTAGGGGGATCTAACTTTTGCTGCTTAACTCAGTTGGATTTAGAGGGATCTAGCTTTTATCTCCAGTTTCTTCAAAGGGAAAATGTGTGTTTGGTGCAGTACCCTGGAGAGGCCCACACTGAATTAAGATTCTTCTGTGTAGTCATTCTGGTATATTTGAATACTTTGGGGCAGACTGAAGTCTACGCTTAAAAGACTGTAGTGTGATTCTAAAGGATTAGGAAACTTGTGAAAAAAATTAACAGAGAAAAGTTGTCTGCCAGTTACTGGCATTCTTTCCATTCTCAAACAGTATACATAATCCGTTTCTCCATATCTCATTTTCTTATAACATTACAGTTGTATAAAGTAGATCTTAAAGATCTTAACTATCCATCATTTACTTTCCCTTCCAATAAAAGAATCCTGTTTATTGTTGCTTTGTAAAATTTTGTTTTCCTTCTTATTAGATTTAGGGTGGAGAAGTTAACTAGGAAAATGAAGAGGGAGCATCTCAGAAGCTCAATCACATTTTACTTCAGAGATTGTCAAGGGTAAAGATCTCCAAGCACTGGCAGACTAATATTACCCTGTATTGGTTAACATGACAATGAACCCTCAGCCAATGAGCACGCAGTAGACTCTCCTGCGCACCCATTTGCTGAGAGTGTGTGATCACGCTCAGAAGGGCCCAATAGAGAAGTGGCACCAGGCCATCCTCCTGCTGAGCCTCCTGCCTGCCTCTCCATTCCCCCAGCCTCTCTCCCCTTGCCCCTTGCACAAACCTCAACCTGGTGGAGAAGCGACACCAGGCCACCCTCCTTCCCACCCACCTCCCCATTCCTCCAGTCACCCAACCCCTGCCCCACACACAAACCTGCCAAAGCCCTCCCACCTTCCCCCACCTCAAGTATCCCAATTCCACCCTCTCTCCACCTCAAGCCACACCTTCCAACCCTCCCCCTCCCAAGCCACACTGTCCAACCCTCCCCCACCTCAAGCCACTCTTTCCAACCCTCTTCCAACACTAGCCAGATCTTCCAACTCCCCACCCTATGCCTCATCTTCCAACCCTCCCCCACCCCTAGCCAAACCTTCGAACCCCAACAACCCTCACCTTTCCACCCACCCCACCTCAAGCTTCACCTTTTCAACCTCCCTTCACCCTAAGCCACTCTTTTCCACCCTCCCCCAATCTTCACCTTCCCACTTACCCCAAGTTACACCTTTCCCACCTCTCCTACCCCCAAGCCACAGACTCAGGACTCAGAAACAGGTAGGTGGGAAGCATCATGCTAAGAGGGGGGCGGGTTGCTACTGTCCAAGTAAACCCCATTGCAGGGGAAAATTCTTCCTTTGCTAGATCCGATTGCATCTCCCCCTCAATGGACTTTCCTGCTAATACATCAATATTTCTCTGGCCTCTCTGTATGCAGTGCTTGATATATGTTTAGGGGAAGTGTGTCATGGTTAATGATCTCAAGTATTCCTAACAATCTGATAAGCTACCATCAAGAGAGCAGTGGCCTTGTTTGGGGACTTTTATTAGTACCTGCTTGAGCCATGGCAACTTGTCACATGCTCCAATCAAAGTTTAAACGGTTCCATCCATGAATCTCTTTAAGAATTTTAATATCCCTTCTAAAAAGATGCATTTCAGACAGCATTATGTACTACTTGTATAACTATTTGCTTTGAGACTTTTAATAATTAGAAATTGGCCTCTCGAAATGGCTTTGTGTATTTTCAGAACTGACAGCATTGATATTTCTGATTCAGTATTGTATTCAAAGATAAAGTGAATGCCACTTGGATATGTTCCTACCATAACCATCTCATCTTGGCATAGTAATTGATGTGTCTCTTGGCTGATAAATATCTTATTTTTTGCTGATTCCCAAATCTATCAGAAAATAATGTGCATAAATGCACAATTTGAATAGTGAACAAGATAGCCTTGCACGTACAGGTAAACATTTTTAAAAGTGTAGTTTATTCTAAATGACACCACCCTCATTTTCCATTAGCCAGTTTCAGACTCTTCTCATCCCCGTCCTCACTTTTCGTTCCTCACTTAATAACTCTGCCTTCAGGTTTTTGTGACATCGTAGCAAGTCAGCTGTCAGCATAAATTTACAAATGAGAACTCACTCAGGGTTACCTGTTTCTGCCCTTCCTTGTGTGCTTGTGACTATTTTGGCGAAATGGCAACTGCAGTTTGTCAGCAAGTCTATGCAATGTGTGTTTTAGTCTGATCACTCATATTTCTAGAGCCATAACAAAAATGTTAAATGCAGAAAGTAGCAGAATTAATGTTATTACAGAATGAGTTTAAATACTTGTTTTAACGCTAGCCATCAGGGATTGACAAGAATTTTATTTATTTTTTTTATAAGCTGGAATCCCTCAGTTTCTTCTGACTCAGCGGTTGTGAACATAGCTCAAAACAAGATGTATCTATCTTGCTGGTTGGAATTAGGCTAAAAACCACATTTTTCTGTTGGGCAACTTAGTAGATCTACTTGACTTACATGCCAAGGTCAAATCAACTGCTTTGAGAGGAGGTTTGAAAAGCAATCTCTGTGTAGGTCACACATACCAGTGATCCCCTGGGATATTCATGTTAATATCTTCGACTGAAACCAAAAGCCTGCTTAGTTCAATATTATTCATTGTAAACGTTACCAAAAATGAGCTAGTTTCACTGAGAGTGCTTTTTCTGTTTGTCATGAACAACAATCTGAGGATTGCATCTGGTGTCTCAAACATGTCAAGCATACATTTAAGGTTACCATCGTCCAAGTGGGGGGTGGAGATCTTGAATTATAATGGATCTTTAGGTGGCAGAAATCCATACCCTTGTAGAAAACAGTTGCTTTGAAGAGTGGACTCTATGGCATTATACCCTCCTAAAATCCTTCTCCCTTCCCAAACTCCGCCCTTCCCAGATTCCACCATGCTCTAATTTCCAGGAATTTCCAAATCCAGTTAGCATCCCTACGTGTACTTTACAATCAAGTGATGGCATTTTTTTAGCTTGCTTCAACATAGGTATCTCTAGCAGTGCCCTGTGCTCATCCCTACGTGTACTTTACAATCAAGTGATGGCATTTTTCTCAGCTGGCTTCATACATAGGCATCTCTAGCAGTGGCCTGTGCTCTCAGGCCTTTCCTGATTATCAGTTGAATAATGTGGTCTTATCTTTGGGAGACTTGTGTCTGAGGATCTTGGTTTCAGTGCTGGACTCCAAATGTTTGGTTTTTTAAAACTGTCCTGTAGGACTTAAGCCTAAGCGAACTGAGAATTTGATTTTCCACGAGCTACTTTAATTACAATAAGCAAGATTTTTACTAATTAGTTTAATGATTTAAGGAAGCTACTTCTGTTCCCCAAGTGCATGTCATATGCACACTCATGTATGTCCACTTCTAATAACTGTGGTTCATCACCTTTGTTACATTTCCCCCTTTACAAATCTCTTTTGCCATCTTTTCCACTATCAGAATTTAGGTATTCAAGATTTTATAACTTTCTCACAACATCTGTCGAAACAAGACAGGCAACCCCTTTTCTGAAATTGCTGTCACAGAATACTGTTTTGTATACTGAATTTTAAAAAGCCAATGGAGGCAAGCTGTCTTATTTTAAAAGATGTACATGTACATCTTCTGCGTATTTCAGTGTCAACATACATAACGAATAATGCATGGCAATAATAAAGTAATAAAAACTTAAATCGCAATTCAGTGACTCTAATGTGGGTGTATATATAATCTTTATCGTACTGTAGATTACATTAGATTCAATCTGATGGTTGGAAAGAAACACGTGCTATATCACAAGAGAGTCTGGTTTTTTTAAAAAATTAATGTTTGCTGGCTGTGAACAGCAGTATCAATAATTCATCACCTGAGTTCTTTTGAGATGATCTGTTGATGCACACCACCAGAGCACATAGCAGTAATATGAGCATTTATGTGATTTACTGATCTCCAGAATAACAAATAATCAGGAATTTGGTTAAGTGGCAGTCCACTCCAGCTTTTGAACCTCTGAAATGAGGATTTGCAGTGAGACCAGTATTGTATAAATCATGTCTGTCTTTTCTAAGTACTCTCCGTGGTCTCAGAATAAAAGTACCTGCACTTAGACTGGCTACTTCCAATACCATTACCAATACTTAATCGACAGCTTTGTTTTATAGAATAGTGCATTTTCTATATCCTTATTAAACTCTTCAGTCCCTTAAGGCATTTTGCATTCACTAGTGTACATCATGGAAACAGATACTTTTATGATTCTTTGAACATTATTTATTTCCTATTAAGTCTGATTGTTTTGCTCCTGAGCAAAAAATAATTTTAGACCAGCCTGTCATGGAACCTCTGCTGTTGCCCACTAATGTACATACATCTTTCTTTTTACAAAGTGGTTGTTTTGTGTCTTGTCTGTTGCAGACTTGAGCTTTTTTTTTCCCCCACCCCATCTTCCAACTATGTACTATGAATATGCGGGGAGGTAGAGGAATCATGTAAATGCTGGGGACAAGGACAGCTGATGTGTCGTCTGTTCCTGGGTGTGCCTTTGAATATGCCCAAGCTGAAATTATCCCCAATGTAGCGGAATGGTTAAGAGAGGTGGACTCAAATTTGGGAAAACGGGTTTGATTCCCCACTTTTCCACATGAAGCCTGCTAGGTGACCTTGGGCTAATTAGTTATTTCAGAACTCTCTCAACCCTACTTCCATCATTGTAGGGAGAGAAAAGGAAAAATGTATTGTCGAAGACTTTTGTGGCCAGGATCACTGGGGTGCTGTGTGGTTTCTGGGCTGTATGGCCGTGTTCTAGCAGCATTCTCTCCTGACGTTTCGCCTGCATCTGTGGCTGGATTCTTCAGAGGATCAGATTCTCTGAAGATGCCAGCCACACATGCAGGTGAAACGTCAGGAGAGAATGCTGCTAGAACACGGCCATACAGCCTAGAAACCACACAGCACCCCAGAAAAGGAAAAAGTTTATAAGCTACGTTGAGACACCTTACAGTTGAGAAAACAAAAATATAAATCTAAGCTCTCCTCCTTCTTCTGTTTTGGGTTGCTTTGGGGATATCCAGAATGACACAAAACATGCCTGAAATTCCAGGAATAATAAAAAATTATCTCCCAGAGTTTCAAGAGTGTTTCATGGAAGTACAGGAAACAGTTATTAGTCAGCATCTGTCTTCCCTTGGTCTCCACTCATGCATGACCTTTCAAATATTAAAAGCAAAAGGACCAAACGAGGCCAGACTTACCTTGCCAGCATTCTCTCTACTAGGCTTCTCCCTACTCCTGGCAGTGGAAAATGGTGGTCGGGCTGATGGAGTCCTGGACTCCTGCATTACTGCAGCCATTTTCTACCCTGCTGAGAGACACTATTCTTTTTTAAATCTGCTACTGATTATAAAAGAAGAGTATTTACCAGGTGATATGAATCCCCAGCTTTCAATTAAAAAGTAAGTTCCTAGTTCCTTCCATTGTAACTCCTGTAGTCTACAGTCATTCTTGTAGATATCATCTCCTTGCAACTTGGTGCAGTCTAACAATATCAATCAATGGTCATGTAGTGCTGCCAAAGGAAATTGCAGGCCATGTTAGGCTGCTGAACTGCATAAGAAGTACCATTCTTTGGTTTTTTGGACTTGGTATCTGATAAGGCATATTTGCATAAGAGCTAGCCTTGTGCTACAGCACTTGAAGTTGGTCTGTATTGCAGTTGGATACATGAAGGAGAGATGTAAATCAATGTGAAATCTACAACAAATGACATATATGTCACAGAGCATGTGTGTGGTTTGCAAATAATCATTAATACAGATTTTTTACAGGTAATTAATACAGATTTATTACCTGTAATTAATTTATTACCCGTAATTTATTTATTACTTGTAATTAATTTATTTATTACCTGTAATTAATTTATTTAGATTTATTACCTGTAATTAATACAGGTAATTAATACAGATTTTTTAAATTTGGGATATCTGACAAGCAGAACTACTGGTGCTGAATGCGCTTTCACCAAAAGCAGCTCAATATTTCTCCTTCCTCTGTTTAACAAGGTAATCATACTCTGTCACAGGACATTATACTATGGGTACAGAGAACTGCTGCTTTGGGTGACTATCGCATACTTGTAGTAAAGTCTTGTTTCTAGCCAGAAAGACCCAGGCTCAGTCTGCTTGATTCTTAGTTCTTATCCACTGAAGTACATCAGTATCATGACCATGACACAAACCTTTTTCTGTTGAAATACTTTATTTCACAAATTTCTTTGTCCACATGTTGCCTTAGAACAGAATAGTTTCATATTATACAGTTGTGACCATGAATTAACTGAGCACTGGGAGAAATAACGGACAATTGGACTAGTAAATTCAGTGACTATCATTCAGATTGGGAGATTTTATGGGGGAAATGGCTCAACCTGTTCCAGATTTAATTATCTAAGGCTGTTTCCGCACGGCCCTTTAATGGCGCCCTGGGGACAGGATAAACGTTGTCCCCAGGGAGCCATTCACACAGGGAGCCATTTGCTTAGCAGCAGAGTCCCCAGGGAGCCATTTGCTTAGCAACAGCGCCGACCTGGCATCGCTCCCCCTCCCCCAGGGCGGCGTCAGACCGCCCTGAAAAACAACCCTTTAAAGGGTTGTTTTTCCCCCGACAGCATGTTCCCGGCGGCGTGGTGCGAACAGCACAGCCTTTGGCAGAACGACGCTAGGTTTCCCTTCGTCCCATCTTCACTCTTGTCCTGCCGTCGGCCTGCTGGAAGTCGAAGCCGCCCACGCTGTCCTCCGACAGGCCCTGGAGGTCGGAGGGCAGCGTGGGCGGGCTTCACGGCTCCAGCAGGCCGACGACGCATCGGACAAGGTGAGTGAATGGACAGGGAAGGGGGAAGAGGCGGCTCCATCTTGGCGGAGCCAGCTTCTGCACGCCTGCCCGGCTCTCTCCTCCGGAGGCTGCCCGCATGCTTGCATGCGAACGGCCTCCGCCTCCACGCCGGCAGAATTCTTGCCGGCGTGGAGGCGCCTCGACGGCCGTGCGGAAATAGCCTAATATAGGAAAGCACCTAAATATTGGATGCAAGGAAAGCATATTTACTTTGCTTATATGGGACCAAGTATAGTGTACAATTTATTTGGTGCTGAAGAAATGGCAGGGGAAACTTTTCAAAGTTGAGGGTATTAATTTCTTATGCAGAACTTGTATTTTATTGAGGATTTGCATTCTGCTGAGAAAACAATTTAAATCCCCCATAAAATCTCCATTAAACATGTGCATCTCGCAGGTTTGTGAATATTTTCAGAAGTTAAAATTGTATTGTTTGAGGTCAATGTTTTCTAGCTGTGTAAATAGTTGTGAAAACAGCATGAATGAATTCAGTATGAATTTATTTTTAAAAATTATTTAAAACATTAATTGTACCCAATTAAGGTCCTAAGGAGTCAAACATAACAATATTTGAATAATAAAAACATTTAAAATATGAAGCAATTTAATAAAAATACATAAACAACAGTAGAACCGCAGGGGAGGGCCAATGAGGGGAGGGCCAATGAGAACCACAGGGGAGGGCTATGCCAAATGAAACAAAAAGTCTTCACTCACTGGCAGAAGACACAGATAGAGGGAAATGGGTGAATGTCCCTGGAGAGGGAGTTCCAAGGTATTTGTTCCACAACTGAGAAAGCCTTTTTTTCAGATTATCACCCATCTAGCCTCAGTTGGGACCTGAAACAGGGCTTCTGAAGATGACCAGAGTGAATGGTAGGTTAGTATGGGAGAAGGTAGTACTTAAGGTATGTTGGTACTAAGATGTACAGTTGGTCCCAATGGAAATGTCAGTGCAACAGGTAAAATTTCCAGTTTTTCTTTTGCAGTTTAGAGTTGATATTTTTTAATTTGGGTTGGAAGGAAGAGGACAAACCATAGTTGGTGGTTCAAAGGAAACATTTAGCCATATTTTTCTGCAAATGCAGCATTCTTCCAGGCTGTGCAAGGGGATGGGATGGGAGTTCAAAAAATGTGAGGATCTGATTACATAATCACAAATGAGGTATGTTATTTCCTAGTTTTCAAGAGGACAGGGAAGAATTGTAGGTGTGAATCCTAGGGACTAGTGATTTCACCATATCCTTTTTTTCTATTCATCAAAGTTATATAAAATCAGGAAGAGAAGAAAGATTTCCTTTATCCATTATGTGCACATATCATTGTGCACATATCACAATTTATTATTTCCAGACAAATCATTTTTAAAATTTAGTATTATGTTTGTCTTTTAAGGGCTCTACATTATTGATCATTGTTGCAGAACAGAGTACTTAGCTAGCTATATACATTTTCCCTGTAAAGGCAGAAAAATAATGCTATACTTTTACAGGAGCGGTTTTTACAGATAACTGAAATGTCTTGTGATACAGAATCTTTCTCATGTGCTGTAACACGTGGTTCCCTGCATGTGTCCCAGTGTGTCTGGTTTGCCTTTCCACTTTGCCACCCCCCCCCTCCCTTTCATGCCTGGAGTTTGGAGGGAGCTGTTCTTGGAATCCTTTAGGTGTTCAGTGATGCACCTAGCTCTCTGGACTTTGAATTTTCTCTTTCAGCAGGCCAGCGCAGAGGGGGGAGTTTGGCTGAGGCCTGGGCATCTGAGAGAGAGGGGGCAGGAAGTTAAAATGTGTCTCCATGTGACCCAGGAAAATGGTGACTGGGTTGTCTGCCCCTTCTGCCCACCCAAGTTTTGCAGCACACTCTCATGTTTCCTGGGTACTCTTTGGGGGCAGAATCTGGGAGGGGAAAGTATCCCTGATGCTGTGACACCATTGTATCCTGGTGACATTTGAGGAATTGCCTCTATGTAAATATTATACAGTTCATAAAACTGGGGGACGGGGCGGGCAGGCAGTGATGTCAAAGAATCAAGGATGTTGTTCCCCCTATTTTCCCCCCTGATACTCAATAGAACACACACAGCAGGCACCTGGCAACCATAGTCAGAAGACTGCAGTGAGGAGGGGCAAGGGGTGAAATTGTTGCCTTTCTCTTCTTACATCAGAGCTCTATTAATGCAAGAGGCAGGAGAGAGAGATTTCTCAGATTCCCTTTCTCAGATTCCCTGGCTATCACTCCACATGGGTTCTGTGACTCCAGGAATATGCTTACTGGAGATTAGAGAATGACTACTAGGAGCAGGAGAGAGCCGGAAAGACCAGCAGAGATCAGCACTTCCACTGATGAATCATGTGATACAACCAATAAAGACAGGAAGTTGCCACTTCTGTTAGGGCTGCCATGTTCCCTTGGCCACCTGCGGGCAGGGTTATCAAATCCAGGTTGGGAAACTCCTGGAGGTTTGGCGATGGAGTCCGGGTAGGACAGACCTCACTGGATTCCACCCTCCCAAGCATCCATTTTCTCCAGGAGAACTGATCTCTAGCTGGAGATGAACTGTAATTCCAGGAGATCCCATCTGGAGCCTGGCATCCCTAACCTGTGTAGAAAATACTAGTCAGGTTCAGGTTTTGTGCGATTCTTGTATTTTTCTATTAGCAACTCTGAAACTTCCTTTAACCCTTCCTATCCCTGTTCCTGTAACCAACAAGGAGGTTACTGGTTGTCTAGAGCACAATGCCCCTTTAGTCAAGATTAAGATGGGATCGGGGCTTTCTGAGTTGTGAACTTATCTGCTGCCCTGTCAAACTTGGCTTTGTAAGCCATAGCACAGACAATATTTCTTAAACTTAAATTTGCTTTTAAAGTGAAGCTGATTCAGTTGTCACTGTATTGCATTGAAGTCACATGAGGATGGAGGCCTCCAATTATAGGCTGTGGTAATAAAGAATGTGGGGTAGGGTGGCCAACATCCAGGTGGTGCCTGGAAATGTCCCAGAATTACAACTGATCTCCAAACTGTAGAAACAGTTTCTCTGGTGAAAACTACTGCTTTGAAAAGTGGACTATGGCATTATCGCTGAAGTTCTTTCCCTCACCAAACCATACTCCCCCCAACCCCCTAGCCCTCACCCCCAGGAAATTCCCAACCTGTAGTTGAAATCTGCACGGGGCTTGCTGCAAATAAACAAATCGAAATGGAGGTCCTCAGCTTTCTAAGATTTTAGAATTTCTGTTTTACCATCACCTCAAATCAGCCCATATCTAGAGCTTAATTTTATATTTTCTCAAATGAATTTTTTTTTAAAAAAATGTTACTTAAGACTCATGCTCCAAATAATTTTCACCTTTTTCCAGGGCTTGACAGTTGGGCAGGTTAGACAACGGGAGTGACAGTATCAGCCCTCCAAAGCCTGGTTCATCTGAT
This sequence comes from Sphaerodactylus townsendi, assembly GCF_021028975.2. Taxonomy (NCBI): domain Eukaryota; kingdom Metazoa; phylum Chordata; class Lepidosauria; order Squamata; family Sphaerodactylidae; genus Sphaerodactylus; species Sphaerodactylus townsendi. Next base: position 51,869,648 of record NC_059426.1, read on the forward strand.
AAAGAGTTCATATTACCAGTTCAGTCAGGTTCTGTTACTTCACCCTTGCACAAATTTATGAGGTCTAAGTTAAAAAAGAGAAGACCCCCCTCCCAACTTTCCTGTCCAAATTCGTTTATCCTTCTTGACAGATAAAAGAGGAAGAGGGATGTCTACACCTAAAATCAGGTTCATTGCCTTGGGGAAAATAATGGAGGTATGAGAACATTGTTGCTAATTTTAGACTAGAGTCCTCCTTTCCCCCCATCTCGATTTTGGCAGGGAAAAGATACAGGCTGCTTATGGCACATGCATGTACCTGCCATATGATTACATCAGGGTTTGATTTAGCATTCCCTGTCTACGGCATCCATATTCTCCTCCTTAATGTATTGCTACAAGACTCTTTTATGACGTGTGATACGTGCTGAGATGGAAGGAAACAACTTAATGCAAACAGTTCCTAGTAACCAAATATGTCTTTCCAGTCATCCATTGTTCAAAAGAAATCCAATGGCCTTTCATTAAATTATATTAAGTTCTCTGTCTTAAAAGTGCCTCTTAAACATAACCCAGTTTCTGGCATGATAAAGAGCACTTAATAATTACAGTTCAAATTACAGTTGTATTTATTGTTCATCTTGCAATCTACTGTGATTCACAAGTCTTCTCAAAGAAATGGTAAGTGCCTCACCTCTATGCACTTAGGCAGTACTGTCTTTACTATACTTTAGTAGCTACTGACATAATATTCTTCTTCAGAATCCGTTGTTGTTGTCTGGGCAGTTGATCAAAGCACTATCTGGAAGTGTGGAGTGAAGCAGGATTAGGAACACAGTTAAAGAATTTATAGGTATAAAATCAGTGATGGTTTCCAAGAGGCTAGACTAGCTTAATCCTAAAACCAGACTTTTTGTAATGTGGGAACATTAACAAAAGACAATGCCACTATCATGGGGGAATACAGTGTTCCTTCAATTTGGACTGCCACCTCATTACACATTAGGATTGGCGAACCCCAGATGGGACCTGTAATTCTCCTAGAATTATAACTGATCTACAAAGGAGTTTCCCTAGAGGAAGTGGCAGTTTTGTAGGGTAGTTTTTATGGAATTTCATTCCTGCTGAGTCATTCATCAGGTTTGCCTTACTCAGGTACTAACCCAAATCTCCAGGGACCTGGATGTAGCAACCCTATATCATCATCATTTGTAGACTGATTCTCCAATTGCTTTGCATACCAGTTCCTCTAATTTTGCACTACTATAATCAGCACTTGATAAGGAATAAGATTAGGTAGCACTAGCTTGTGAAGCCATGACATAATTTCCAGTAATGGCATCAAAACACTCTCAGAATTCCTCATAGGTTTGTTCTAGGGTACACAAGCCAGAAGTGATGTTACAACATCATTGGGCCAGTGGCATAATGTCACTTCTAGGGAAACCCTTCTCTGTAGGAGCCAGTGTGGTGTCATGGTTAACAGTCTTAGACTAATATCTGGAAGATCCAGGTCTTGATTGCCACATATGCTATGGATGCTCACTGGGTGACCTTGAGACCCAGATAGATGGTTCTGACACAGTGGAAAACAAGGCAGGGGCCCATGTGATGTATGTTTCTTTAAATAGGATTGTTCCCCTGGCACACATGATGTTCATAAAGCCTGGTGTTTTGTTATGAGCCGGTTGTTGCTCTCTAGTAGTTCTTGTTCTCTGTCTATGTTCAGAGACTTTGTGTGTCCAAGCTTCTCTTTCTATTAAACTCTGCTGCTGTCCTATGAGCATGTCTGTGGATTGCTGTGTTTGCTGTGACTAAGAGTCATTGCAGGCCAGGCATAGGTAGGAAGGGGTATGATCAGAAGGCACGACTAAGCTCAGACTTGGGGAAGTGCAGAATGGGAAAGACTAAGAGGTGACCCTGAGCAGCAGAGGAAATGACCAGGCCAGAGAGACATTCAGCAGGGGGGAGGGTCAGAAAATCTAAGTGTATCTAAGGTGTATCTAAGCAAGAACAAAGAATCAATGGTAAAGCACACATTCCAAAATTAGTTTTTAAGCTTACTTTTTATAACAACTCCAAGCATTTCTAGCAGTGAAATTGGTAGAAATACTTCACTTTAGCAGTGCATAAGGATGTAGGTGCTATTCACCCAGAGGGCAAATTGAGATTATGCTACCCAAAATAGAAACACCTGTTTGAGACATAGGAACAACTCACCTGCTCCATATTTTGCTTAGTGTGTGTTATGCTTGTACATGACACTTATATTCAGATTAGGTTATTCAAGGAACTAATTACCATTGCAGTTTTTGGTTTTAGTCCTGTTTTTCTGAAATCCGAAGAGTGGCAGTATTTATCTCTTTCCAAGAAGGGAGAAATATTCCTATGAATCTCCTAAGTCCAAGAAATGGACTTGGCAAAGTTTATTTGCATAGGTATGTATCGGTTATGTAAAACCACATCTTCACAGGACTGGTAGCTGTGGGCCCCTTGAACCTATATCTAATTCACCTATAGCAATTCAGACATATACTAGAAATTAATAATTCATACAGGAAGTCTAGAATATTTCACAGAGAAGCACCTTTTGTTTCCTGGCACAGCTCTGCTATTATTGCTGAATGTATCACGGACAAAAATCTAATGAAGCAGCAGAATAATGTTTAGAAGTTTCATAGACAGGGCTCAGATTGAAAAGGGCTGAAGTTACTAGCACTTGCCAAGACTGTTCTTGTCTCATATCTGTTTTCACAGGATTGAATACTGCTTGTCAGTCATCACCCATTGTGCTCTTAGTGCATGTAATAGAAAGGCAGGGTTTAAATCCTCTAAATCTTTTCTGCCTTCCTGTGTGGTGTTTGGGCATACAGGTCTGGCATTAGGGTTAGATATGGTCTTTTGGCTTTGGGAATGATGTGTCCTTGTTATTGAAGACAATTGTCTCTTCACTGGCATGGGCCTTTAACAATGGAGGCATGGGCATCTATCCAGATCTGTTCATGTTTATTTTACTTCAAGTTTTCTGGATGGAAAAATTTGTTTGCATTTTGTGCCACAAGATTATCTTGCTTCAATAAGTGATTTCAGCATAATGCAAACCAACAATACAATAAGAATGGCGTATGCCCACCATGGCACTTTTTTTTTTGTTTAATTGAACCCTCATGACAAATCACATTTGGGGAACAATGTTGCTCTATGGGGCTTACTCCCAGAAAATATTATGAGGACTGTAGCCTTGGCTAGCAAGGAAGTTTAAAATCAATGTGTGGTATGGAATTGTGGGTGCATCGTTCCAAATCAAAAAGCCTGTAGGTAGGACATAGATTTTGGTGATTCCCAAAGCAAGTCTTTGAACTGCTATGGCCCAAGTATTCTGGGCAAGGCATTGGGCTGGTAAAAAACCCTGGATGCATGCCCAGTGAAGTCACTGAATTCTGTTTAAGATTGCACTACAAGTGCCGTTTTAGACTAGCAATCCCCAAAATATAGCATGAAAACGACAATTCTTCCTTTCCCTGGTATCTGGTGTATAGAGGTGTGTGTGTGTAAAGTGCCATCAAGTTGCAGCCAACTTCTGGAGACCCCAGAGGGTTGTCAGGGCAAGTGAATAATCAGAAGTGGGCTGCCATTGCCTTCCTCTGAAAAGTCTTGCTCGGTGGTCTCTCATCTAAGCACTGACCCTAATTAGCTTCTGAGATATGATGAGATCAGTCTGTACCAAACCATTCCACATCTCTATATAGAGGTATAATGCTTCTTAATTTGGAAGCTCCATTTTGCTAAAAGTGACTGTGATTTTAAGTGTATCTGAAAATTTAAATAAGTTTAAATAGGTTTTCAAGTATATTGTATAAAATAACTGAATTAAAAGCCTTTAACATTGTAGCAACAGAATTGTTTATCCTTTAGGGCCATTTTGGTAGAGCAAGATCTCTCCTTCCTCCTCCAGTGTTTCAGATCATTATTTCTCCAAAGTAGCTATTTACCTTAATAAAATATGGCACTTTTGACATGATTAACTTGCTATAGTTATTGTGAATTATTACGAGTGTTTTAACTAATATAATTAATGCATCATTAGTAGGATTTTAATTGCTGCTGAGAATGTAATATCCCCCACAACTTAAATGGGTTTTCTTGCTCTCCACGTTCTGAAACTCTAAATGGGTCCTGTTGTTCATCTTTTTGGGATTGTTTTGTTTTCAGTCTATCTTATTTAAGGTTGGCAAACAACCCCCTCCATTCTTTTTGCTCACTTCACCTGCAGCAGAGAAGAAAGTAGCTTGACAATAACCTGACTAAGAAATCTGCCAGTTTAGAAAATTTATTGTGACTGTTACAAAAAGTCTGTTGTTTTGAATTGAAGCTTTCTTTTGAAACTTCTCATCTCACTAAAGACTTTATCACTTTATTACGAAACTGTACCTCTGGGCTCCGATTATCAAGGAAAGTTGCAATAGAATTTGACAGATAACCAGTCTCTAGTCTCTGCAATGCATTTTATTTATATCAGACCACAAAGAATTCCTCCCTCTTAAAGCTCATGGAAAAATGTTCAAGGTTTGCAACAGAGAAAACAATCTGGACAAAAGAACAGAAAAAAAAAAGAATCTATTTCTTTTTGGCATCCGTGGATAAAAAAGGAAAGCTATCTTTAAGAAAAGATAATGGAACATGTTTTCCCTTTTTCTATGCTAACTTTTGTGCAAGCCACAATAAATGTACCTATTTAACATGGACCCAGTTTTGTTCTCCCTGTATGAGTACTCATGAGCTAAATGTCACAGAGCAGTAATAGTTACGCTCTGCTCTGCAGATTACCAGAATGCTTTCATATGGTCCATATGTCCAAAAATAGAATACTATAGTAAAGCTACTGTCAGACTCTGACAGTTACAATGACAAAAATGTATTTATGATGGGCAAAAGATGCTAAAATAATGTCTTGTTTGGGGGAAGTGCTTTTAAAATAATAACACATGCCCCCCCCCCCCCGTGATATTTTTGCTGGATTGTTTTTCATGTACATGGTTGGGTACAACAATCATACCCAGTGCTTACTGCGTCACCTCTGATTGATTTGTCTTTACAAGTACGTCTTCAGTAGATCAGCCTTGATACAGTCAAGAGATTGCTTTTTCTATTCAGGCCTGGGCTTATAACGGAGTGGCTTTGGTCACCAGACTGGTGATCTTTGTAGATATCTTTGTGGAATGGACCCCTGTGATTTCCCTAGACTTCTCAGCAGCTTTTGATACCATGGACCATGGTAACCTTCTGGAAAGGCTGGCTGGGTTAGAAGTAGGGGACAGCACAGTGGGGTAACTAGGCAAACTGGAGCCCTGGGCAAAACCTGAGTTTGATGCCCCCCCAATGCCCAATGCAATGTGCACCCCCCCCCCTTGTAGCTACGCCCAGTGGAGTATCTAGGCAAACTGGAGTTTGGCGCCCCCCATGGGCAGCCACCCTCCCCCACTGTGACCAAGCAATGATTTTTTACACCAGGTTGTTTCAAAGTCACCATCACATTATAGAACATGCCCCAACTCACAAATCTGAACACAGCATTAAGCCATGCCACACAGCAGAAATAATTTTTTGAAAACATTTTCAAAATGCTTTCAAAATGTTTTATTACTGCTATGAAAACATTTTATGGTGTTGTATCCAGTCCCCCCCAATTGGGGGAAACAGCATCACTTTCAATGTTTCAAAGGAGAATCTGGGCTCCCTAGTTTAAACAAGTGATGCTGGAATCCACCCCCAAACAGCGTCATTTTCAATGGTATTTAAACGAGGGAGCCCAGATTCTCCTTTTAAATCCACCTTAAAGGGAGAATCTGGGGTTCCCAGTTTAAACAACATTGAAAGTGATGCTATTTTGGGGTTGATTCTCCCCCACCCTGAAATAGCATCACTTGCAATGTTTAAACTGGGGACCTGAGATTATCCCTTTAAATCCATGTCAAAGGCGGGGGGGGGGGATTTAAAAGAAAAATCTGGGGAAATTTGGGAGGTGCCTGCTGGCAGGGGTGCAATTATTAAGCTAACAGCACCAAACTTTCAGGGTACCTTTAGGAGACTCCCCCAATGATACCACCCAGGTTTGGTGAAGTTTGGTTCAGGGGTCCAAAGTTATGGACCCTCTAATGTGTAGCCTCCATCTTCTGTTAGCTCCCATTGGAAACAATGGGTGATGGGGCACCCCCTTTGGGAGTCCATAGCTTTGGACCCCCTGGACCAAACTTCACAAAACCTGGGTGGTATCAGTAAAAGATTCTCCTGATGATACCTCCCAGGTTTGGTGAAGTTTGGTTCAGGGGGTCCAAAGTTATCGACCCTCAAAGGTGTAGCCCCCATCTTCTATTAGCTCCCATTGGAAACAATGGGGGATGGGGCACCCCCTTTGGGAGTCCATAACTTTGGACTCCCAGAACCAAACCTCACCAAACCTGGGTGATAGCCTCAGGAGATTCTCCTGAAACATCCCTGACATTTTGGAGCTGCTAGGCTAAAAACTGCGCCCTCTGCAGGCCAAAACCGGAAAAACACTGAAAATACAAAAAATCCCACAAACGAACCTGCAGTTTTTGCGCCCCCCCACAGGGCTGCGCCCAGGGCAACTGCCCACTTTGCCCAAGGGGAGGAACGCCTCTGGGACAACATGTTTCAGTAGTTTCAGCTGTACTTGAACAACCAGTTCCAGAAAGTGGTGATACAGCCTGCTACTTACCCCTGTGGCATTTATGTTATGGGCTCCTGTTGTCTCCTTGTTGGCTAACATCTACATAAAACCTCTTGAAGAGATCATCGCGGGATTTGGAATAAGGTGTGTGCTGCTAATATGCAGATGACACCCAGCTCTATTTTTCGGTAAGACCCGAGCCAGGTGGACATGTGGATATCCTAAACAGGTGTTGGGAGAAAGTAATGAGATGGATGAGGGTCCATGTGCTTATTCCAGACAACACTAAGGACATGCTAGTCAATACAAAAGCAGCTCAAGGACCAAAGAGTCACACTTTTTATCTTTCTTTCAACTGCAACAAGAATGTGAGCAGAATTTACTGGAATAAATGTAGGTTTTACCTTTTTGGCAATTTGCTTCTTGGGAGGATTGATTTTACTGCACTCAATATTGCAATTCCATTCCTGGGCAAACTATGCTATATTAACCAGATATACCCAACAGTACTTTCCATAGTACCTTCCATAGTAAATACTAGTTTAGTGCTGGAAATCAGTACTATGGTATGTTAAACACACCCACAAATGAAACCAAGTTGAAGACACACTAGAGAATGGAGGAGTTGGAGAACATCAGCTATTACATAAAACTATCAGCTATTGGGAGGACTGCAGAGATATTGATCTCTAAATATTTGAGTTCATCTGGGGCAATTATACAAGTAAAAACAATTTTTTCTATTAGATTTCAGAATATGCAATCAGTGGACAGTTTATTGACTTTGAATACCACTGGTCCCTTTGTATATTTGAGGTTTGATATACAGGTAATAGGTAAGCCCAGTATGCAGAGAACAGCCATGAGAAAGGGCAAGTCCCATCAGAAGAGGCTGCTGGAACAGAAAATCCAGAAAAGACTAACAAGCTCACATATTTTTGCATAACAAGGTCCATCTTTCTTCACAACAGGTTCTCCTTAACTGGGGGAGAGTAGGCACTTCCAGTCGTCAGGATGGGCATACGTTTTAACACTGCAGTCAGTCTTTTTTAAAATTAACTTTCTTTTTCATGTCTTTTTGTGCTGGCCTTGTTATCTCATTATACCTCATTCTCTCAGAGAAACAGCTTTCCCACTTCTGGGGACTGTATGTATATTATCTACTGATGAGGCTGTAATTTATACATTCTGCTCAGTTTATAAGCTTCTGAAAACCAAATGTCTAACAAAAATAAGAATCAGGGGTGAAAAAGAGAACTTATCCACCAAATAATCCAGACCAACCAAAATTCGAACAATGTAAATTAACTTTTTCAGTAGCCCTGCAAGGTTTGGAGCCCTTCCTAGCAGTAGTTGCTATCCAAAACTATTTTTCACCTTTAGAGGAAAGCTCAGAAAATGAGGTGGAATGGTAGAATAACTAGCATGTTAAGGAAGTGCCAGGCAATGAATTTCCTGTGAGCTTCTTAGAGATCTGTTCCAGGAGGGCCAGTGGTTAGTTGCTAGTAATCCAAGTGTGAATAATGCACAGGTTTATACCAGTATACTAAAACACATATTCATTGTACTCCTTTGTATATTTTTGTACTTGAGATCTCACACATTCTGCCTAATAAAGAAATCACAGTGATTGGTAGTTGGGCTGCTGAAACAGTATGCATGATAAACGCATGATAAATCATCATGTTATTTATCAGTAATGCTAAATTGTATGGTTTCAGTTATACAAATAGGCTTTCTGATTTGGGCCTTTTGCTTTCTTGTTCTGAATTTGGCTGCAATTTAATTCCATAACTGTAGAAGGTTGCAGGCTTCTGATTTGTATCTGTTCTATGTATTGTCGAAGGCTTTCACGGCTGGAATCACTGGGGTGCTGTGTGGTTTCCAGGCTGTATGGCCGTGTTCTAGCAGCATTCTCTCCTAACGTTTCGCCTGAAGATGCCAGCCACAGATGCAGAAGAAACGTCAGGAGAGAATGCTGCTAGAACATGGCCCTACAGTCCGGAAACCACACAGCACCCCTGTACCTGTTGTCTTAAACTTAAGTAAAGAGAACAGGTATAGACTAGGGGCCTGCAAATATGTATTTCCCCTTTTTAAAGAACTTGAACAGCTTGCATATGATCTTCAGGTGGTGTCACCAGATCTGATTAGTTTGGGCAATAACATTTGTGTTATACATTACTTCAGTCCATTCCTTTTTCTGCGTATATATAATTGTGGGACAACTGCCAAGAACTCTTATCATAGTTTTGCATTATGAATTCCGGTAACATTGAATTGTACTACCGTAAAAATAGTTTCAGGTGGGTAGCTGTGGTGGTCTGCCGTAGACGAGCAAGATCGAGTCCATTAGCACCTTAAAAACCAACAAGATGTCCAGGATATAAGCTTTCAAGAATCAAAGCTCCCTTCATCAGATACAGGTAGGGATGAAGATCCTGAGCCCTTTTATCCCAGTCAGAAAGTAGGAGGGGCAGTGCAAAGATGCAGGGCAAAGTGTGGAGCAGGGAAGAGATGCTTGGGGGCAGAAAGTTAGTGTCTGTAGTGAGATATGAATCCTGTGTCCCTGTTCAGCCCTAGGGAGTCTATTGTATTGATTTAAAGGCTCCAGGATTTTATCTGATCTGACAAAGGAAACTTTGACTTGTATCTTTCTGGCCTATGTGATGGATATAAAAGAGCCAGAGCCTATGACAGCTCCTTCCCCCCCAAAACAGACAAAGTGTAATGTAGATATTACTTCAAAGGCCTTTCACTGTTAAGAAATAGCTCTGTTCAAGCAGCCATAAGGGCTTGGTTTTTCTCTTTTCTGTACATAAAAATAGCAATTTTAGATCCTGGAAAAAGGGAGGGGAAGAGTAAGACTTTTGAGAGGGTGGGCATAAGATCTCTCCCTTTCCCTCTCCCTCTTTTGGGAGAAATGATGTGGGATAGTTGGTTTTCTCTGCCTAGTTGTAAATAAATAATCTAGCATATATTGCTCCACAGGGAACCAATCCTGGTATGTGCTGTCCCTGGAACTCCTCTCTGTTCATGGGCCCCTTCCGCACACGCAAAATAATGCGTTTTCAAGCCACTTTCACAATTGTTTGCAAGTGGATTTTGCCATTCCGCACAGCTTCAAAGAGCACTGAAAGCAGTTTGAAAGTGCATTATTCTGCATGTGCGGAATGAGCCTTGGAATAAGGGATCATGTGACAGTATGGATGCCCAGGTGGTATAGCAGAGAATTTTCTTGATCTTGGTTTGCCATTAACTAATTAGATTCCATTATCACTTGGCAACAATATTCCAATACAGTGTTGTTATTGCAGCAGGAGAATACCATTACAAATCAGTTTAAGAAACTCTGTGGAAGGAAATAGATATATTCATAGGAGTTCAGAACTGTGTTATATGTGGCAGCAATATCTGGAACTGCCTTCATAGGCTTTTAATGTCCTTGGGCTTTTTCTTTTTGTTGTTCAAGTTCTAAAACAAGGATAACTGCTTCTAGACAGAATTGCTTTGCTTTTGTAAATATTAATGAGATATACTTCAGACTCTTGCATTTTCTCTTTAGTTGGATTCACCTGTCATGAGCCAGCCCCTGGGCACTGACCTGAGCACTGAGGACTCTCTGTATTGGGCACTGACCAGCGCACTGAGGACTGTCTGTATTGGGCACTGACCAGGGCACTGAGGACTGTCTGTATTCAGAGCTTACTCCTCACGAGGAAATGCAGGCAGCAGAGCCAGTTCCAAGCCCTTCCTTGCAAGCTCAGACAGAGCCTGATGCCGTGCAGCTGAAAGAGCCTTCAGGAATCTCAGAAGTGCCAAGTAGCAAGCCAGCTGCTCAAGGGTGGCAAAGACAGAGGCTACAACTACAGAAATGGTACAAATGCTCTCATTGCTGCAAGGTATGGCAGAAGGCTCTGTCAGATGGGGGCATCTGTATCTGAGGAGGATTGAACTCTTGCAGGATCACAGCCTCATTAGCCAAGACTTTCTATGTAAACCATGGGCTTGGCTCTGCCTGGGTGCAACAAGTATATTTCCTGGTAAGCTCCATGTGCCTGGTCTCCCTCTGATCTCTGCCCACATTCTAGTTCCTGCAACACATTCACTTAAACAATGCTATTAAAACATAAACCCACATTACTTTGATGCTTTTAGTTGGGAAGGAGAGGCTCCTAGGAAACCTGAATGGACCTCCTTATACAGGAAGTATATGAATGTTTCATAAGCTCTCATCTCTTTCAGTCCATCTATGTTTGTTTAATTTTGGCCTCTGTTGGATGCTTCAGTTTATCTACCCTTAGTTGAAACGTACTTTAAATATTATGACATTACTGCCTCGTTGGTGGCCCATTTAAGTTAGAACTTTTTTTTGCTGTGGATTTATTCCCTTAGTGTAGCAGCAGAACTTTCACCCACACAACCAAGGGGGAAAATCCTAAAGTTGTGTTGCTATCCTATTCATAGCTACTTTGGAGGAATAACCTTTGAATTTTGTGAAACTTATTTATGAATAATTTGCATAGGATCAAATTGCACAATTGTCATTATTTAGGAAACCGTTCTTTAATATGATCAGATGGACAGTGACAAGATTAATTTTTTCTTCCATTAGTTGCCGATCTCATTTCTTTGGCATATTTATTTCATGTGCTGCAGAAACCCTTTAAAAATTATTGCTATTTGTGCAAGATTGATTTTGTGTAAGGCAATATTTGTTAAAGTAATTTGTTGTGCAGAAGAGGTCTATCTTGGTGGAATTAATTAAGTAATTATAATTAATTAGAATGTATAAGGTATAATTATACACTCCAGTCCTGTGCTTGGATATAAGGACTTTGTGTATAAACTGGACTTGGTGTGCTATTCATTCAATTATATAGGTCCCTAACAATTCCTAACTTGGCTATATCCTTTTTCAATACCTCTGCACACCTACTTGACATTTTGATCAAGCTATCCACTACAATGCCAAATTCTCATTCTTTTCATTTGAAGCTATTGAATGTTGGAGAGGGACAATGCTGCTGCTGCACTGCCTTGCTGCCTCCAGAAGGCTTTTTGGCAGTATGGGGAGGGGAAAAAGACAGTAGAACCTTCCCACTGCCAGAAAACCCTCTATAAGGCTGCATGGACCTCTGCAACCCTGTTGGAGTCCAGGACCAAGGTGCATTCAGAGCGAAAGTCAGGGTGGAAGCCGACTACCATCAGTTTCTCCACTGGCCACACCTTTGGAATGTTCCTGCTATGCCAGTGGGGGCACGGGTGGTGCTAGGATGCTGGGGCAGTGCTCAGTGCTACATTGGGGCATTTTGGGAAGTTACGGCGGTTGCCCACTAGTGGATTTGCTGCTCCCCCAGGGTCAGTGTGCCAGGAAGAGCATTTCTGCTGGTGTAGAGCTGCATCACCTCCACAACCCACTTCATCCTCCCTTCATTACTTACTCTGGAGTAAGAATGACAAAGATACTACAAACTCACTCAGGAACCAACCAGGACAGCACCTGTAAGAATGAGAGCCAAGCATCACACACAGTGATAAATGTTAGTTTTCTAAAAAGGAAAGAAATGTTCTTGACCAAATTATTGATGGCACAGGGGTCAGATCATATCCAGGGAAAGTGGAAGCCATCTCTCAAATGGTTCACACTGTCAGCAATGTACTTAGGCTCATGGGCATGATAACACACTTAGGAAATTTCCTACCCTATTAGACAGAGGAGTCAAAACCACTAAGAGTTCTTTAAATCCACAGGAGGCGAACAAAAAATAGCTTTCAGTCACATAAAAAGGGACTGAAGTACAGCTCCACTTTTAACTCTGTATAACCTAAATAAAGCTATCAAAGTTCCAGCAAATTTTTCATCATATGGAATACGGACAATCATTATCCAGGTATAATCTCCATCATGCTGGCACCCTATGGCTTGTGTCTTGTAGACATTGATTCCTCCTGAACTGCTGTATGACAAAATAGAAAAAAAAATTCCTGGTGACTTGTAAGCATTTTCAGTGATTTTTTTTTTTCATGAAAGACATTCCATGTAAAAGCTGACCACCAATCCTTACTTGCTTGACTGTACTGCGAAAATCTGGACGAACTACCTTGAAGAATGCAATGCTGGATTAAACTAATGAGGTTTGACTTCACAGTTTCAAATTTACCAGCAGGTCCCTAGCTAGCCATAATGAGAACTTAAAAAATGATGGCACATGAAAACAAAATAAGGCACTAAAGAGAAAGAGAGACCAAATCTATATCAGTTTTTTGAAAAGTTTTATCACATCAGTTCTCTTTGCTTGGTTTTACAGCTCTGAGAGGGTGTGTCAGATTTAGGTCAATTTTATAATATTAAATGATACCATAGTGAATAGGGGAAATTCACTTATAATCAGAAAGAAGCCAGTGGGATCACTTAAAAGCAACTCATCAAAAGCCAAAAAAATCAACAAGTGTTTAAGTTTGAGTCTATCTCGAAGCTTGAGGCCCAGGTCCAAATTGCATTCCCTCTGGCCCTCCCTCTGATTGGCCTTGTGTAGCAGGGGATAGTCTTGCTATAATGGATACACTTTCCATGGCCACAATCCCAGACACCCTACCATCAATATGTGTGCAGGATGGGTTTTTTTATTTTTAGATGTAATCCTAACTATAACAAAAGCCTGCTGGGGCTAAAATTGATGCAAGAGGCAGTCGAAAGGTTACTATGCTTCAATGTGAACAAAGTTGGACACTGCAGTTAAAATCAGACACATCATCCTTCCCATAAGGAACTCTATCTGGGGATTTCAGTTCAACACTTAAAAGAAATAGTCCAATAGTTTGCCACTGAACAGACCTGGACTGGTTATCCCTACTTCACTGCAGCATGACATACTTGAAAAATTAAACGAAGGACATAATAAAATACAAGGGGAGAGAGACAGAGCATGCAAAATATTCTGTGATGGCCAAGTATGAACGAACAGGTCCACCAGTTAGTCAGACAATGCAATACCTGTCCCCACATTCAAGAAAATCCACCAGATTCACTTAAACCCTCTGTCTTTCTAAATTTAACTTTGGAAAAAATTTTGGACCTGATCTTTTCTGACCGAAACTCACTGAGCTGTCCATTACAGTATCAGGACCAGTTATCAATAAAGTCAAGATCATTCATTCAGATAGTTTTCCATACGAAAAACTTCAGAAGCGGTTTGCCATTGCCTGCCTCCACCTCATAACCCTGGTATTCCTTGGAGTTGTCCCACCCAAGTACTAACCAGGGTCACCCTTGCTTTGCTTCTGAGATCTGATGAGATCAGGCTAGCCTGGAGCTGACTGTGTCTTGGTAAAAGATTTGGGCGAAAGACCAACTGTTCTTCTGTTTTAAGAAACGGAAATGAGGAAATCTCTTCATTCAGTCTCCACCCAGGGAACAAAAGGTCAGGGAAAACAAGCAATTAATAAAGAAGGCTTTCACAGCCAGATTCAACTGGTTCTGGTGGGTTTTCCAGGCTGTGTGGCTATGGTCTGGTTACCAGACCACAGCCACACAGCCCAGAAAACCCACCAGAACCAATTAATAAAGATGTTTCAATAACTATATGTGCACAACCCTCAATTATTCTGGCCAACTGCAGCAGAAAGGGAAGGCATCAATTTGAGGGAGCTTGATTTGAGGGAACCCCTCACAGGTATGTGGAGGGTTCAAAATAGGAAGATGTTGCAAACTAGAATTTTCCCTTTCAGTATGTATGATATAGAAAAGTGGCTTTCAAATTGTTGGCTGAATTTCAGTTAAGGTATGTTTTAAAGGAGTGCATAATCCATTAGTCAGCATTGGAGAAGAGAGCCTTGAGTGTGATTTGAGGGAGCTGCTAATGCCTCTGTTGCCCAAATCAAAGAGAAACCATTGAATGCTCAGTGAGCAGAAGGAGGCATCCCTGAGTAGCATAAATGGTAAGAACAGTTCTTGCATGTCTTTAAGTGAACACTTTGTTTTCTTTGCTTTATGAGGCAGAACCTGTTAAGGTTTGCCTTTAGCCTTTCTGAAGGGTGCTGAAGAGTTGTACTTGCAAAGGTTGCAAAGTATACTGGGTATCTCAAATATGCATGCAGTTGTTAATTATATCAAATTTATTACAAACCACATTAACTTTGGAAAAAATACTCTCTTGGATATTTTTCTTTCCTTGACGCAACTTTATTATTACCTGGCAAGCCATAAGGGACACTGTTGTTCCTTGACTTGAACCTTCCCCAATTCTCTGCTTGGAAGAATTTCAGAAAGGAATTTATGAGGCAAGGGTTCTGCTTGGTTACATGAGCACACCTCATAGAGGCAGGGGAGTCTCCCACCTCCTTGTCAACATGCTTGGCAATATAGCTTACAAATAATAAAACACTGAAGATGTCATTGATGGAAGATCAGGCCCCTCCCCTCCACATGAAGAGATTTCCAGATAGTGAAAAACTATCATCAGCATTCCTGAGAGACTATATAACATTTTGAGATCTACAAGATGGAAAGTAATAGTAGTTAAACAGGGCAGAATAATCCGTGATGCTCACTTTCACAGGATGTTACACTATTCAGTATGGGGAAAATATTTTTGTTAATTGTATTCGTGTTGATTCTTTCTGCCTTAGAAGAGAAGAAGAAGAGTTTGGATTTATATCCCCCCTTTCTCTCCTGCAGGAGACTCAAAGGGGTTTACAATCTCCTTGCCCTTCCCCCATCACAACAAACACCCTGTGAGGTAGGTGGGGCTGAGAGAGCTCCAAGAAGCTGTGACTAGCCCAAGGTCACCCAGCTGGTGTGTGTGGGAGTGTACGGGTTAATCTGAATTCCCCAGATAAGCCTCCACAGCTCAGGCGGCAGAGTGGGGAATCAAACCCAGTTCCTCCAGATTAGATACATGAGCTCTTAACCTCCTACGCCACTGCTGCTCCTTAGAAAGAGGACTGTTGTGTTTGCTACAAGAAGAAGAGGAGTTGGATTTATATCCCCCCTTTCTCTCCTGTAGGAGACTCAAAGGAGCTGACAATCTCCTTTCCCTTCCCCCCTCACAACAAACAATATGTGAGGTAGGTGGGGCTGAGAGATCTCCGAAGAGCTGTGACTTGCCCAAGGTCACCAGCTGGTGTTTGTTGGAGCATACAGGCTAATCTGAATTCCCCAGATAAGCCTCCACAGCTCAAGTGGCAGAGCAGGGAATCAAACCTGGTCCCTCCAGATTAGAGTGCACCTGCTCTTAACCACTGCGCCACTGCTGCTTCCAGTTGGCATAGTAGGCAGTGGTACAAAAGAAGGCTAGAAGTAGGAAGGTTAAATCCAGACTCTATGGGCCACTCCCCACTCCCCATAAGCCGCGGGGTCACCTCTTTAAAAGACACGAGGAGGATGGACGTTCCCCACATCACCAGTGCCCACTGCGCAGCTGCCCTTAATTTGCTGCTCTCCCACCTCCTTGTCGCGCGGCAAATTAGGTTCTCTGAAAAGAGCAACATTTTCAAAACCCCCGCAGGTGCCGCAGGGGGATGGGGAACCTCGGCTGTTTACGCGCGGCTGATTCGCTCTGACGCGCAGCTTCCGGCCAATCAGGAAACAGGAACCGCCATTTTGTTTAGGGAGGGTATTCCCGTCAGAAAGTGCTCGGAAATTGAGACGTGTGCACAACAAGACGTGCCAACATTGCTCTTTTTTTGCTCTTTTTTTGCTCGGGTTCCACTGTTTTGCAGCTTGGCAAAGTGCTGCTGAGCACAGGGTTGTCGGCGGTGTAAACCGAAACTGCTATTTACTTTCATTTTTCTGCCCAAGCAATTTGCAACAGGTAGTGACGTCAGCATGTGCAGACGTCTTAAAACAATGCGTTCAGCTTATCCAAACAAACTTTTCGGGTCAGCCAATCAAAATGGAGCCCCGCCTTCGGCTGGCTGCAACTCCCACATGTAAATGATGCACACACGTGCCAGCCAATCAGAACGCTCGATTGCCTCTTTGACTCGTGATGTGGAACCCCGCGCTATTTCCTGAATGGAAAATGAGTGGGGAACAAATGTCTCCGTTGTCAAAAGCCACGGAGGCTTTTCTACAAGGGGTCGCTGCGGGGTTGCACTCAGACAAGGTAAGTGGGGAGTGGCCCTATGTCAACTGTGTGCCAGACATATGGATTGTATTGAACTGCCTGCTGGAGAATGAAATATGTTAGCAGCATTATTACAGCTGGACCAGTCTAACAGTGCAATTCTATGGTGAATTACTCCTGTTTAAGCCCATTGAAGACAATGAATTTAACTTTTCATAGGATTTCACTGTAAATCAGCAATTTGCTACTAATTGAGTACCTCTTCCCAGAGGTATCTTTCCCCCTGTTTCCAATTTAATGACAGATGACTAGAGACATCTTTCCTTTGGGATCAGCCTTGCATGGAATTATGTTTTCAGTAGATCTCAGAAAAAGCAAAGTTCAGTACCAGATCAGCTTCAGGTTTACTACAACTGAGTTGCATTTAGATGACTGCCACTCTTCCCAAACTTCCTGACAACAACTGACTGTGAATATAGATGAGTTCTTGTTAGTACCAGGTAACATCTTACTTTTCAAGCAAAGAAATCTGAGACCAGGCAGAGCAATAATGTTTCAGTTCAGTGAAGCTCACAGTTCTGATGGCTGGATTGGGAACTAAAGTAGTAGTATAATAGGAAATCCATTTATACCTGTAAGATAACTTATCACCTTTATAGCACACTTCATCTTGAAAGTGTTCCCTGAACATTATTAAGAACCAACACTAGGCTTCTTCATCACAGACTGAGTGAACTTCAGTCACACAAGAACAGATATACAACAGTAGCACAGTTATAGGTATACAATGATAATTCTTGGAAATAAGGAACGCAGTATCGACTTACTGAAACATGTCTTCTCTTTCCCACAAGCCAGAGTAGTTTGTAGATAGTTTGAGATGCTTCAACATTTTAAATATTGGCTAGATTAAAAAAAGAAAATCATCAGTCCAATCATATGGTATGCCATGCAAAGCAAAAAATAAAGTGGAGAAGATCAGTTTGAAAACTTTTTGACTAACGTAGGCCTTTGCTGCATAAGTTTCCAGAATGCTTTCAGTCCCCGAATTTACTATGACGTTTGTTGATACTCGCTTTCTCCAAAATGTTTCATGGCTACCACAAATGAGTTAGGTTTTTGTGCTTATTTGTTAAAATAGTGCTTCATGGATTCATTGTTTTGGTTCTCTGTACCTCTGTTTAATAGATGCTTCAGTGATTCCACCAAAACAGTCGAAAAATACACAAGAACGAGTGAAAATAGAGGGGAGGAGGATGAGGGATGTGAAAAAATGGTGCAAGGAAAAAGTTGGGGAATGACACAGCGGCATGGAAAACAGCCAGTGGGAAAGATAAAATATTTTCAATATGACTTCACTAGGAGGAAAGCCAGTTGGGAAACATTGCTGCAGAAAAATACACTGTCCAGGGGTTTTCAAAAACAACAGAAAAAAACGGTTTTGGAAACATTTCAAAAACCAAAGGTGGGAAAAAATGCAAAACTCCACAGAGGAGACGTTTTATGCACAACTTGAAAAGGTGTGAGTTGTGCGGAAAAGGCCTTAGTGTTGCAAGTAGAAAATACAACTGTCTCCTAAGAGTGGCTACTGTCACAACTGAGCTTCAAGCAGTTTTTGGGGGAGGAAGTTGCAGCACTAATTTTCATCCAAGTACAGAGGGACCTTCAACCCATCACAAAATCCCACAGTTCAAATAATTGCAGAGATTGGTGTAGAAGTGACCCTGTGGGTGTGGGCTAAGTCCCATTAAGTCACTTCCTGGTGACTCTATGGATTAAAGACATCCCAAATGGCCTACTGTTAATAGCCTTGATCAGGTTTTTCAGACTGAGGATGTGTTTTCCTTTATTGCATCAATTCATCTCATGTTGAGTTATCTCCTTTTCCTGCTGCCTTCAACTTTTCCTTGCCTTATTGTATTTTCCAGAGAGTCCTCTCATAATGTGACCAAATTGCAATGTCCTCAGGTTAGTCATTTTAGGTTCTAGGAGGAGTTCAGGCTTGATTAGATGATGAACCTACTTGATTGTCTTTTTGGTGGTCCATGGTATCCATAAAAATGCTGTTCCATAGTTAGATCATGACATACATTAATCGTGTGAATTTCTACTTGCCTATGGCAAGTAAAAATCCCTTTCAAAGTGCTGAATGTTTTAAGTTAGAAAGTAGCTGGTTCTTTTCGATCTAAGTTTCAAATCCTCAATAACTGACAGACATTGTTATGTGTGGTCAAGAAAAATGTGAGCTTATAACTTTTTTCACAGATGAAGTATTTATTTTGATCAGAAATGGTCCCTACCCACTGTAAATACACCACAAAATGTGACAGGAATATATGGCTATTGCTTTTCACGTTATTAACAGGCTATGAAATAGCTTTTACTACTATGAGTAGCAGGAAAGCAGCACATGTTTTGTAGATATACATAGTATATCCTTGGTATAGGTTCATTGGCTCAATGAAAAGCTTTCCACTCCTTCAAGCAGTACCACAGAAATGACAACTACTAAATTAATTTCTGAAGTTGAATTTGACATGTCATCCTCTTGTTTTTCTATCCTGGCCGAGCATGAATGTTTGGTTTGGAAACTGTCTGGTTGGAGTTTATCAGAACTGGAGTTCCTCCGTGTTATGATATCAACAGTAATGATATTAGTATACACAGCACTGTTTTCTATATGTTCCCCTTGCAGTAACCTGAGAAACTTTTACTTGAAAAGATCATCTTCTGGTAACTGCAGATTTTATGTGACATCATTCCAAGACCTCAAGCTTTTCTGCATGGACAGCTTACCATAGATTTTTCCAGTGGTCAAACTTAGTGTTTTTCTATGAAATCATTCCACACACCTCCTTTGTTCCCATTATTTTGAATTCCTTCCACTTATCTCTTCAGTTACATTTATTCTACATGTTGCTGCTGAAAACATATTATTCCTAATGGTGATGGGCTGTTGTTCATGATGCAGAAGAACAACTCTCCCCCTTTTTTTCTTTTGCCCAGGTGCTCTAGTGTTACTGTGCAGTTAATTTTGGAGCCGCAATTAAAAATGTCTCATCCTCTGTTTCTGCTAGCAACTTAAAATGGAAACCAAAACAACTTGAGCAAGTTTCATTACCTGAAGGAACAGAAACACATAGTCCACCCCCTCGCAAATAACTACATTTTCCCACCAAATGTGGTCTGTAGTAAGGTCAGATCATTATTGTAGCAGTTCTCAGTTACATGCAGTGATTACAACTAGTACTTTTTACAGTTGCCCCAGCATCTCAGTTTCCTGTTGCCAATTCAGTCTCTCCTGCTCCTTTCTATCTTTGCCTGAATGTTATCATTGCAAATTCTATGTGATGTTGACAAAGCAGATCTAGTCACCTCAGCTTCTCTGTATCTCTGCCAGAACTTTAACATTGCAAGTTCTATGTGAAATTGACAATGCTGATCCAATTGCCTCTGCTTCTTTGTATCTCTGCCTCAGCATTATACCACTAGTTCAATATGTCAGAGAGAAAAATCCTTTTGAAAATGGAAGAGGAAAGGGAAGGAAAACATCACTGAAGGGGAATTTGGACAACTACAGGGGGCATGGATAAGGGCCACATTATTAGTGGGTCAGAGAAATAAAGACAATTTCAATATGATTGTACGCTCAAGGAAATTGGCTTGGATATGAATTGGAAGAAAAAATCCTGGTTAACGTGCTTGAGAAAACAGTGGAGGAAAAATGAAGAGAAAACCTTTACAGAACCAAACATAGGGAAAAAACCGTGCAGAATTCAGAGGGGGGAAAGTAGCATTTGAGGGGCAAGAGTAAGCGACTTGTGCATCAGGAGAAGGTCCCAGGGACAAGGAAACAGAGGGTGCACTTGGACACTGTTCATTTTCCCCCAGCACACACTTCAGTTTCCCTAAAGCCTCAGTTGAAATTGTTTTACTTGTTTCACATTTATGTAGCTATCTATTCTCCCATCACAGTCCTGAGAGAGAAAGGTCAGTACTTCCCTTATTCTATGGGCTACCACAAGCTGAATGTCCATCTTTATCACTTGCTGCTGGATCCTGATCCTTTTTGCTGAGTTATTGTCCCTGGTTTTCAACAGGTCTTCCTTCCATGTCAGTGTGTTTAGTCTTGCTATATAGATCTGTTTTTCTTTATAGCCATCTTCTTAAGGAGGTATCAAATTATTTTATTAACTCTGGCTATGAGACATTTAGCCTGCAAGTGTTTGTTTGAGCCACTTAAAAAGTTCTGCTGTGTACATGATACCTACAAAACCCTGACAGGTTTTTTTCTCTCCTTCCACAGCAGGATCGAGAGGGCTATATTAAATTTCAGGCCAATACTGACATCTGCTCTAAGTTCACATAAGCATCTATATAATATTTATATACACATAGTCATACTTGAAGCATGCAGTGGTAAATGCTGCATTTAAAATTCTTTGAAAATATATAATATCTTTTGCTAGGATCCTTTATTTCTTTCGTTTTGTAAACTGGCAAGGATTCTGCTTCTCATGGAAACTTGGCATATTGGTCCAAAGGAAAGCATAGTTTAGATAATCACAAGTATTTACATATGTATAAGTGAAATTCCTACTTAGCTTGCTGATTGTGCTTCGGGGGAGACAGTTGTGCCTCCCCACCCCTCTGTAGTTCCTCCCCCCCCTTTTGACAGCCAGTTAATAAAGACTCAACAATAAGCAGCTGCTTGTGATGTCATTTGGGACTCTGTCCACAGAGCTTGTATTTACAAGTAGAGAGCAGGAGAAAACGAACTGGCAGCAAACTTCATGTCTGCAGTTACAGTAGGACTTTCAGCAGTGCTCTTGATGAACTTTAAAAGCTAACTCTGTATTCCTCGGCACAGCTTTTTTAAGGCTTGGTAAATAAACACAGCATACACTCAAGAGACTTCTGGACTGCAGTAAACTTTCTTATGGTTTGGATTTGCCTAGTATTGGAGCATTTTAGAAAAAACCAGAGCAACAACAAGTAAGGGGCTATTCTGCTTGTTTTCCCCCCTCTACTAACACTATAATCAGATTTGCAGAGCTTGCTTTCTTTTAACATTTCTGTATTTCTGTTTTAGCATCACCATTTAGGTTTTGCTTTTAATTACATCAGCAAGTGTGCTGCCACTAGGCAGAATTACAGCAAGTCATTCAAATATGCTTTATTCCTTTTCTCATAAAATAGGAACGTTGGGGATTCTGGCTTTTCTGCTGGGGTTTTTATGATGATGTTAAGCACTTTCCTTTTTCAGTTTAATAGTTTGAGCTGTGTACAGTTTTTAATATCATTCTGAGTTTTTTGACATCAACCAAGTGAAGAACATTAACATTCCTGTCCTTGTGATTTCTGTGTTGAAGCTGAGATGATATTATAATTTATAATGTTGCTTATAAATGACAATGATTGCATGAATCAATCCTGATAACACACACATTTTGGAAAAGTTAGCAATATAAAAATTTAGATATCTTTATTTCATTGTGTAAACCTCTGCTGGAAATCTTGTCTCTTCTGATACCAATACCTGAAGTTGTATCAGAGCTACAAACTCTGTAAAGTGAGAAAGAATGAAGGGGGGGGGGGGTGTACATTATTTATTCTTTCATTTGTAATACACTTTTATGAGGCTGATGACTTCTTACTTTACATACCAGAAGTGTCCTTTAAAACAATGAATGACAGATTCTCATCATCCTTTCTCATGAATGTCCTGTGGTAGATTTTCAAAGGACCTTATGATCAAAACCTGGAATATGATAATGAATAAATTGCTCCTTCACAACCAGTTGTATCTTCTTTGATAAATGTGTTCGTAGGATACACTTGGAAGATGAATTCTGTACATTCCTTCCAGCGATTGACTATTTAGTGGTTGTGCTGAGGCTTGATGACTAGTATATTATTCAAACCAAAAGCTGTTCCTTGAGGTTTCTTGTCCTCCTATCAGAAATAATTAAATTGATATAAAATTCGTAAGTTTAATAAAGGCTTGAATTTTTCCATTTTTCTCTCTATTACTTTTATTTTCAGAATACTGATATGACATATTTCCTATTCTGCAAATCTCTAATCACTAAGAATATTAGCTACAAGGGTATGAATGGAGGTCAAGGTAAAGGAACTGCTGTTTTGGACACGTTTCAAACTATGCCTCCCTACCTTCAGACCACTATATCCTTAAGGGCAGATATACTTCTGATCATTATCAGATATTCAAGAAGTAACCTCAAATTAAACCATAGAAAAAGGATATCTCACCCTGTCAAAAATTTGAATTTTGCTTTAGCTGTTCGCCTCCCTCTTCTGAAAAGGTCTTACATTTCTGTCCCTATTGAATACTGGACAACGCCAGTTCCCAAGAAACTGCTGGGGAGGGGCACAATAACAATAGGTCTGATGAACCACCAGAACTTTGCTGACTGCCACCTACCATCAGTACAGGAGATGTTTGCTATCACTCGCTGGGAATGTTCCACAGCCAGGGCTACCAAGAAAGGGCCTGCAAAATTTCAGGTGCCTGTATGTATCAGGTTCTCTAAATTCCCATTAAATAAATGTTTCTAGCCCTTTCTGCTTTGTAAATATGCTTTCCCGTTTATTTTTCGACAACTGCAGGAGGCAGAGACTTGCTTTTCAAATGAATGTCAGGAAGCTGGTATATAAATATATTATATTATTATGCTGATATAATATGTATTCTAGTACCAATTAAAAACAAAATGAAAGGCTCCTGTGGTGGTAGGCAGGAGGAAATGGTCGCTGTGGGGAAGATTTCAGGTAAAATCCAGTGGACTCTGCTAATAGGCCCATAGAGGATACAGCTGACTTTACATTGTTTTGAGCTTACATTTTTTTTGTTTCAGGTAAGTTGAAATATTGCCCTGGCTTAGATAGTCCAGCCTAACCTGACCTTATGCGAAAACAAACAGGGTTGACCTTGGCAAGTATTTAGATAGGAGGCAATGGCAAAGTGCCTCTGAAGTCTCTTATCTTATGATTTGCACTGTGCAGATTATACTAGGATGTGGTGCAAACCAAACCAAATGACCATACAGAAACAAAAAGGCCCTTTCTGCACAGACAATTTAAAATGTTTTGGGGCAGGAAATAAAATGTTTCCTCCAAGGAGTTCTGCATTGTTTTTCCTCCAAAATGTTTTATTTGCAGAGTCAAGGCATTTAAAAGCAATTCTTTTGGCTGTAACATTTTTAAAAGGCTTCATTTGTGTGCTTCTCCTTGAAGATGCCATATTATGAGTTCACTCCTTGCCTGAAGAAGCCCCTTGTCCTGTTTTTGGAGCATTTCAGAGCATTTTTGAGATTTGGGGGCCGGGCTTAATCTTCACAGCATCGACAACAGAAGACTCAGGGAACTGCAGCATACGACTGTGAAGGATAACACACTGATTTGTCCATACACTGTGGAAAAAAACAGGGAAGAACTGAAAATGGTGGTCAGGAATCATTTCAAGAGGGTGTGTTCTATCAAAATGGGGAGACTGAAAATGTTTTATGAACATTTTACAGACGTTTTGGAGATTTGTGCAGAAAGGGCCAAAGACTCCCCAGCCAAGGAACCTAAGTGTTAACTACTAGCAAGGAACCTAATCGGAATACTAAAGTACACTGTAAATTAAATACAGGTGAAACACAAATTACCTGTGAAGGAGCCCCATTGAATGACATGATGGGTGCTCTAGAACATGCCTCAAAATCCTCTGCAGGGTTCAGGAGTTCTGCTCTGAGCAAGTCAACCTTTCTCTGAAGATAGGAAGGTTGACAGTCACTGCTGCAGGAGAACAAGAATACCACCCATGGGAACTACATTGATTGGACTTGGTAGAAACTAATTTCAGATTCCAAAATAGTTAGATGTTGATGCTGGACAAATGCCAGCCTTTTATTTCAAGCCTGTAAACTGAATGAATTTTCGTTTTTAAAAATGAAATGCAGAATCTTTGGAAAATACTAATTTGAAATGCAAAGCCTCATATAAAACGTAATATCTTAGTTAAGGTTGTTAAAAAAGGCAAAGTTTTCCCTTCAGTCGTGTTCGACTCTGGGGTACAACTGCAAGCAGTGATTTTATAGGCAAGCTGTTTTTGTGGGGTAGTTTACCATTGCTTTCCCCGACTATTCTTTACTCCCTAGCTGTGAACTAGGTACTCATTTACCAACCAAGAAATGGATGGATGAGTTGACCATGAGCCAGCTGCCAGGATATCTGACCCACAGGGAGCTCGAACTCCTGACCATGTGAGTGGCAGTGCAAGCACTTAACCACTACGCCACGTGGCTCCTATAAGGTTGTTAACTCCAGGTTAAAATATTCCTGGAGATTTAGGGGAGGAGCCTGGAGCTGGTGTCTTTTAGGGAGCGGCAGGACTGCTGGAAGGATATGATACCATAGATTCATCCATAGATTAAAGCTACTTTCTTCAGGGGAGATTATCTCTGTAGTCTGAGTTGTAATCCTGGGAGGCTATAATTTTGTGTAAGATCAGTTGTAATCCTGGGAGATCTTCAGTCCCCACCTAGAAATTAGTAATCCTAAACTTAGTCCGTGTGATGGACGAGCATAATATGGGAGAATGTTGGCTTCTCGTTGCTTCACAATGGTGTTTTGTATAGCCTTCAGAAATCTAAATTATGTTTACTGCTTTCTGGCAGTAACATAAATTTGTCAACATGATTTCAGTAGTGTGACATTTGTAGATGGTTATTTAAAATACCTTGCTGGGATGCATTCCTTTGATTGCCAGTCAGATGTACGGATCCAATATAGTGTGTATTATGGCAGAAGTTGCTGAAAGTTGTCATGGAACTGTCTATGAGCTGTGAAAGGTGTAAATTCTGTGACAAAGCAGCTTGGGCAATAAAACAGTGGATAAACATAACGTTGCTAAAAGATGGGCGTTTTAGTGAGACATTTGCAGAACAAATGCTTCTGTAGAATCCCACATTTGATAAGCTCTCCTCAGAAGGATACTGTTTGTTTTCCCCAGAATCAAACAAGGCCTGGATAGCATGCAGACATAATAGGACTGTGCAGCTGGAAATCTGCATCACAAATTATTTTCTTTTGACACTGCTAATTGATTACAAGGTTTCATCCTTATCTAAATTGCTAAATTCAACAGTTTCCATGCTTTTTTGTCACACGGACAAAGTAAAAAATAAGTGTTAATTACTACATGAAGCAACAGAGGCAAGTTTCATTGTCTGGCTTGAGAAGAAATTATATGTAGGGCTGTAAATTGAAGCTGTGGCAATGTTAGCATTGGCAATGAGGACAGAGATGGGAAGCCAGAAAATTCTGAATAACTGATTTCTTTTTTCTGGGAAATGAATAGTGTGTTCTGTCTTTTAAGGATGGGCAATAGCATATCTGGTATTGGTATCCCCCCAAAACCACTTTATGATACCAAAAGAGACATACATGTTTGTCATTCATCAATTTGCTTTATGCATTGAACAGCAGTTCTGTTCACTGTGGCTTCATTTGTTATTCCACAGCAAGCATGTTGGCTTGGATCCAGTGGCACCTTTTGCAGACAGAAGGTATTTCCATCTCCTAGGCATAACTTTCCACTTCGCTACTCCTACTGCAGCCTAAAAGGCCCCCCTGAAATGCTGCCCTTGGGAAACAGGATGAGGTGTCAGGGGTCTGTAGGAAGAGAGGGAAGGTTTAAACAAATTCCATCTTTCCTTTACTGGCTCCAACCCATCAGGTGTAAAGTAGGGATGCCTTTTCAGTACGTGCACCCACATATATGTTTGTGTGTAAGACACAGTGATTCACATAATTGTTTAGTGATTACTGTTGGATATATTAAAAGATGAATGGCAAAAACAAGATAAATGGTTACTTTTTATGCATTTATGTACATTACGTATAAAGACCAAATAATTTATAACAAGAGTTGCTTAGGCTCATTCCGCACATGCAGAATAATGCACTTTCAAACTGCTTTCAGTGCTCTTTGAAGCTATGCGGAATGGCAAAATCCACTTGCAAACAGTTGTGAAAGTGGTTTGAAAACACATTATTTTGTGTGTGCGGAAGGGGCCGAAGTGTGTTAAAATCAGTGAATTTCCTAACCTCAGGTATAAAGGGCAGGTGAGCATTCTTAAACAACCAACGGGGTCATATATCAGAGAGCTAAGTCCCCAAATAATTCAACATGTTATTTCCTGTGGGGTAGTACTGGTACAGGAGAAGCAAACATGATTTTTGTGCAGAATGTAAAGCAGTTGTGAAATCAATGGTATTCTTCTAAATATTACTATATACTGCGAAAGGCATTGTGGTTTGGGCATCATGCAACAGTACAAGCGCATCAAACATGACTTCAAAGGTGCAACTACAAAATTACATTGAAGTGAGTGTTCTTGAAAAACTTTTCAATGTTTTTTGTATGTTTACCGCTTTTGCTAAAATTCTGGAGGTTGTAAGCGATACTTGATGTACAGATTTTGATGTGAGACGTAATTCTGTCTATAAGCACAGTTGTAAAATTTATAAACAGATGACTTTTGCTGATGAGATTTAGGGGTGAGTTTTGCCAGTAGAGGGCCATGTTAAACTGAATAAACTATCTTCCAGAATGGACTTTTTAATGAAAGTATTCATTATGGATACTTTAAAATAGAAGATTTATAACCTGGTGCTTTTGAATGTATTTTTTTAAAAAACAACACATTAATGCTATTGAAGGTACAGTGCATAGATGTGTAGATTTTTAGTGGACTGAATTAATTAGACTGGAATTTGTAATTTTTAAACAAGTATGTAACAAATGAATTTTTCAGATTCATACATAATCCATACATAAATAACAGCTTTAATCCTCCATTAAGACATGATAAAAGTGATAACAGATAATGATAGCATATGGTAAAATGGTCAGACTGTAAAAGCAAAAAGAGAGGGAATACTTTCCTGAAGGTTGATCAGAGGACATAATAGATAGCCAAATTGTTGAAGCCAAATTCCAGTGTTTCTAGGTGAAAATTAATGCTTTGTAAAAACTTGATGTACCAAAACGCTATAAGATGAACAAGATAGGTGCAAACATTGTACTTCTCACATTTTATTGTTGTGTTTGAAGGGTCATTTCCTTTGCCTGTTTTTGAAGTGACCTTTAAAAAATTATTCCTTCTTAGCATCTAATTATAACTGGCAGAAAGGGTTAGCAGATGCTATATCTTTACATTTTGATATTGTTTTTTTCTTCATGAACTTCACTTTTTCTCATCTCATAATACTATTACTGGGTTTTAAGCTTGCATGGACAACTTGCCTTCAGTTTGTTTATACTGAAGATTTTATAGACTTGCAATTTACTTTGGCTGCAAGCAGCAGTTACATTAAACACTACATTAAAACAACATGTGTATGCACATTCTGCTTCCTGTCACAGAGAAACTCAGAAATTAACTCCAGCAATCCATGACATATGAATTCAAATGCATGCATTAACTGGTTTTAGTTTTTCCACCCCACAAGCAGGGGCCCTAACCAGAACTTAATCCAGGTTTAGAATTCCTGGGCATGGGGGACTACACCCAGTTAACCCACTTTGCTGCATTCATAGATAATTTTTCATAGTGATTCTCTGTGTGAGAAGGGAGGGGAGTATTGAGAGATATGTGGAAATTCAGTGACAGGCCAGGTTTGAGCACATCTCAATTCAGAGATCTTGTAACTTTAGATGCTGTAAATTTCTCAGTGCACAATAAGAATTCCAACAACTAGTGAATGACAATGATAACTTGGTTGAAATAAGCTTCAAATGATACGGCACTTAAAAATGAGTGTTTATCATTGCTGGCTGATTGACTGATTTGCTCCCTGTGTGTTTATATCATGGGGTGTTGAGCAGCATGCAGCAGCAAGTATGGGCGGAAGGCAGGAGAACTGCCATCAGGTGCTGTGAAAATGCACATACATGAAACACTGCTGATTGCACTGCACCGCAATACTAGTAATAGGTGCCAACTGATGATTAGACTACTGGCTCCCTGTTTCCAGCCTCAAACAGCTAGCAAACCAAAGCAATGTCTGTTCAAGCATTCCTATGACTAATGATAGTTTCAGAGGACAGCCATGTTGATCTGCAGTAGAGGAGATATATACGAGTTCAGAGGCTTCTGAATGTAGTCTTGGTATTTTATTTGATAAATGGTAGCAGGGTTCATTTGTCTTGAGTCAGGTACAAGACAGCCAACGGCCACCTGTGGGCTCCCGGGCAAAAATTCCATATGACCTGATTCCCATATGACCTGATTCAAACCAAATATAATAAAACAAATTACTGCACTAACTGCTACTACACATCTATAGTCAGCAAAGGATCTTCAGATCCATATCTCTATCCATTTGTGGCAGGCATAACTCATCAGAAAATAAAAGTAGGAATCTTAAAATTGGCCACTAGCTTCAAGATGAACGTGGGAGTTCCAGGGCCAAAAATGGAAGGAATCGGAATATTCTGGTTCAGGTTATTTCCAGACGCTGATATTTGCAACGGAAGCTAGGCTTGTGTCATGATTAAAGTGTCAGACTTGGACATGGGAAACTAAAGCTTGAATCCCCACCCTGCCATGCTTGCTGGTGACTGGAGCCCATTCCATACTGTCAGTTTACCCTGCCTCACCGGATCAATGTGAGGATAAAACAGAGGAGAGGAGAATGATGTAAACCGCTTTGAGTCCCCCTTGGGAAGAAAGGCAGAATGTATAAAAAGTAAGTAAATAAATAAATGTTCTAACTTCGGTTCCTCATTTGTTACCACCAAGACAGATTAACATTTATTATCATGCATGTAAAAGGGAAGAGGGAGAAAGGTACTGTTTTATTTTGTTATCATACGCTAACAGGGCAAGATCTGGCTGTGCAGGAAAAAGGGTAACCAAAGATGATCTTGCTGACAGTGATTGTAGATTGCCCTGACTGATCTTGCCTTGTTCCAACGATGACTTCATTGATGGGTTTAGCAGGATCTGATTAGCCAACTTTCCTTCAGCCCCCTATTAAACTTTGCAGAAAGGCTGAGATGGCAATCAAATGCTGTTTTTTGCTGTGCACTGTATCTAATGTCTGCAGTCAGAACCGCATTAGGGAAAAACATGACTCTAGCTTCAAGGGTCCTACAGCTGACTTGGAGTCCCACATTTTCTCCTTTGTGCCCCCCCCCCCCCCCACACACCTTGGTGGTCCTGGTCAGGCAGAGAACACATCTGTAGGGAATTCTACAGGAAAAAACTTGGTAATGAAAATAAGGAGCAGAGACAGTTTCTGATTAATAACAAAGCTTTACTAAACTATTGAGGGAAGGGTAGCTTGGAAATAAAACAATAAATTGCTTACTAGCTGGCTAGCCAAATAAGCTAGCTACTCCTAGCTATCACATGGTGTACATCTCTTAGAACTCAGAACTCACTAAATAAAAGAGACAACGTATTGTCGAAGGCTTTCACGGCCGGAATCACTTGGGTGTTGTGGGGAAGCTTCCGAAAGGCTGTATGATCAGAGCCATAGCAGTATGCTCTCCTGACGTTTCACCTGCATCTGTGGCTGGCATGATCCTCTGAAGATGCCAGCCACAGATGCAGGCGAAACGTCAGGAGAGAATGCTGCTAGAACACGGCCATACAGCCCGGAAACCACACAGCACCCAAAAGAGACAACGTTACCTATGTAACTTCTGCTTTACTTGCTCCCTGCCATGTAATCCATGGTGGGCTTGACTGACCAATAGCTGGTCAATTGACTGGTCACTCACTTCTGACTTCACTAGCTAATTAGCATGCATAGTATTAACTCTTTCCTGACTGGATTTGTGTGGCTTGCATTTGCAAAATACCAACCACATCACAATTAGAAAGCATATGTTTGATGGTTTTTATGAATTTATAGGAGTAAATCCTGCACTTAAAAGAGTTGATAACTTCTAGGACACATTATTGAGTGTATGTGTGCGTGCATGTGCACTGTCAAGTCACCGCTGACTTATAGCAACCCTGTAGGGTTTTCAAGGCAAGAGACATTCTGAGGTGGTTTGCCGTTGCCTGCTGAAAGAGTTCTGAGGGAACTGTCACTAACTCAGATTTACCCAACAGATTTCAGTTGTAGGAGCTGGGAATCAGACCTGGTTCTCCAGAAATTTCCAGGGCCAAACGAGTATTGAAATGTGTTCCAATTCCCAAGGGTGTCTAGATAAAAAAACCTTCTAGAATTGTTGCATTTATGAAACCAGCTGGTATGTCTTGATCATGTGGAATCTGCATGTGAATATTAACACTGTAATCCTAAACAGAATTACACACTTCAAAATCCATCAATTTAGATGGTTTTAATTCTGTTTAGGATTACATTGTTAGAATGCAACCCAGTCATTACTTTGTTGGGTGTAGGCTTGCACTGTACTCAGTGGGCTGACTTCTGAGTAAATAATGCAGCAGATCATGCTGCACACCTAATTAACTTGTATAGTACCACTTTTTTCTTTTACCACCACTATTCAAAAACAGCAACAGAAACTAAGAATTTTTTTGAGCTTCGAAGCATAATAATTCTATCTTCTCTTTCATTTCTCATTTTGCAGTGAAGCTTTGTTGCATGTTTCAGCAATTTAGAGCCAGTTTACACATTACCTTATTGCATAGCAAGCCATTTCTACCTGCTGAAATCTTGCATGACTATAATAACTGATTTGGCATGCCACATCGACCCTCCCTGTGATATTTCATGAAGTATTCATCGCTGGCAGGAAAACTCTCCCTGAGATCTAGATTCATGTCTTACGTAGTGAGGACAGAAGGTACAGATGAGATTATTGCCTGGGATTGCTTAACGACATGAAGATGATCATGCATGCAACCCTGCTGATGTCTCTTGCAGTAGATCGCCCCATTGATGTTAAAAAAACCAGCTTCTTTTTAGGAAAGAAGCCATCTGGATTTCTTAAAATAAATGAATCTATGAGTATTTAACAAAAAGCAAAGGTGTGACTGTGAGTGGTGTTCTGTGTACTCGTGGCTTAATTCAAGGTATTGACTATTACACGCTAAGCGCTTCAAAGTCTTAGTTCTCATTTCTGCAGGTTTTGCTCTCCCTTACCTCTCCCTCCTATCACGTGACCATTTGGGCGGGAATCTTCTCTCTCAAAGGGAGGGGAAAGGGGAGAGAGTGCTCTTCAGAGCTGCAGAGCAGACAGAAAGCTTGTAAATCTTTCCATGGCAGGCCTGCACAGGCCCAGGCCCAATATGTGTCTACACAGAATATCCTCAAAGATGAACTACAATTAGAGGTAAGGGCAACGCTGTATTTCTGCTCTCCCTCATGCTCTGCCACGACAGTTATACTAATCTGAGTGAGGCCTTCTGCAGATGCCGCTCTGCAAATGGGGAAAATCAATACCTGCTGATACTTTCCCATTCCCTGTTTTGGGCACCGCATGGAATGGACTGCCTGAAGAAGTCAGGAAGACTCCCACCCTCCTGGCTTTCTGCAAGCTATACAAAACTGAATCATTCTAGGGGGCTTTTCTACACAGATAATAAAGGCTGTAAAGGTCTGTGTAAGCACTGGGCCAATACTGACCTATGGGGTGATATCACATCACAACATTTTCTAGGCAGACTATGTTTACAGGGTGGTTTGCCATTGGCTTCCCCAGTCATCTATATTTTATCCCCCGCAATCTGGGTAATTTTACCGACATGGAAAGGATGAAAGTCTGAATTGGCCACCTGACACCAACTTCTGGTGGGATCAAACGAAGGTCATGAGCAGAGCTTAGACTGCAGTACTGTAGCTTGCCACTCTGCAACACAGGACTATACTGTAAAAAATGTTTCAGAAGGGTGCTTTGGTACAGAGATACTGTGGACTGTACTACTGTGTATAGTATATACTGCCTGTTGCTGTACGTATGACCCTGCTGTGTAATTTCTTCATAGTTTAAAATTTCATTTTGATGTTTAAATTTTGTTTTAGTTCCATTTTCAGATTTCTGCATGACTTATGGCTTTGTTGATTAGATGCTGCATCCTGTTGCTTGTATTTGATATACATTGTGTAATTTGCCCTGAGTCTTAAAGAGAAAGGTACTCTATAAAATGAAGTTATTAAATAAATAAATAAATCAAAGCCTATTCCTAAAGCACAAGTCCTCGAAATTAAGCCTTCTGTTGCCACACAGAGGCAGGCAATGATCATGCATGTACTAAATGTCTCTTCCCTTGAAATTCCTAAGGGATCACCACATGTCAGATGTGACTTAATGATAAAAAAAGAAAAAGAAAGAGTTCATTGAGGCAGTGGCATATCTAGGGGCAGACGACCCAGGCGTCATTCACCTGGATCATATGGGGGCACATTTTGATCACCTGTCCCTGCACCTCTCTCTCCCACCCCATGGCCAGCCCTCAGCCAAACTTGGCCCACTTGCCCAACCTGCCATGCCCAGCCTACACTACTTTCCCACCACTTGCCCAGCTAGCCTACGTCACTCACTCACATTGGTCTGTGTTGTTTGCCCTGCTTGCCCAGCCCAGCCCGCACCGCTCACTCGATCCGGCCCATTCCATTTATCCCGTGCTTGCCCGGCCTGGCTTGAACTGATCACACAGCCCACCCACACTGCTTGCTGACCCTGACCTTTTGGGGGTGGGGATCTGTGGCAGAGGGCACTGTTTTGTAAAGATATGCTACTGCTCTGAAGATATATGTTGTTGCCTGATATTATATAACAATGAATAAAAATTTAGTAAAAGATTCTGGAAACAGTTTCAGTACTGAGCAATCCATATGGCCTTATTTTTAAGCAGCCACTGCATTCAACCCTGTTCGCTTTTTACTGATAGCGATCTGTGGTTTTGGTAGACCACTGTTTTGTTTGTATCACATATATCAACAGACCTCAAAAATGTGCCATTCAGCGGTGGCTTTCTTTTAGATTGACAGCATCTAAAATGTTATGTAGCTTCTTTTGTGTGTTGTGTGAAATTGTGATGTTATGAATGTTTTCAAAATATGAACTAGAAGGCTAGGAGCAGCTAAGAATGAAATTCTGGCATAGTGACCGTGATATGCAGGGCATTTTAATTATGGAGACACCTGTTCCCCACCAACTTATAGTATTTCATGTAGGTCACTGTGCAGCCCTCTCATAGTAATGGCTTTCACCCAGTGGCAACCTGGTCTGAATTTGAAATGCCATTCTCAGGGTGAAAGGCTAAAATTCCAATTACCAGAAGCATGAGCTATCCAGTTTCTTCCACTGCCACACTACTAAAGCAAGCTCGAGCACCCTCTATGTTTTCAGGTACACAGGATCATGTCTAAATTATGACTTATTAAAATATTAGTTAAGTTCTTTAGTACCACTTATTCAGTGCCAGAAAGTCTGACACAGCACATGTGTTCTGATGTGTTCTGATGTGTTCCTTGTTCAGGTTGCAGTGCTGATGCTTGGAAAAATCTGAGAAAGCACCTTACTATCATTGTGCAGGTGAAGATGAAGTGAAAAAACAGTAGCGCAACAGAACACAGGAAGCCATTCACAAAATGTCTGTGAATGAGACTAATAATCATTCTGTGTTTAACCTATACGTATAAAAAGCTAACCATTCGTTTGTCGGTCTTGCTCTAACGCCGAAACGGCTGGATGGATCGCCCCCAAATTTTCACATGACATCCCTCCCTGTTGCGGGCAGGTAATCGGACCTTCAAATCGCCAAAAGTCCATACCTGAGCCAGGTAAAACGTCTTTTTCCTGGCGCACCAGGCCATGAAGCTGCCTCTGTTTAACTGTCACCCTTAGAATGTTCATGCAGCCTGTCTGTCTGTGGCCTGAGGGCTTGGTATGAGGGCTTAGAATGTCCGTGCAGATGAGCAGTGAAAACAGTAAATAGGTAATACTGGTAAGTAATACGAGTGGAAGTGAAACACATTCACGTGTGAGATGTCAGGTGGGGTTCCCCCCACACACGCATGCAGGTAACTTTCACTCTCTGTGCCTCACCCACTGCTACCACACAACACACATACTCTCATCCACATCCAGCTCATCCTCACACACCTCACTCTGCCCTCCCTCACATCCAACCACCACTTACCCACTTCCTCACCCATATTCGCCACAGCTCTTTTTTACTAAAAGCAAGCTGGAGTTCGCCTTTTTCTTCTAAGAAAATCCACGGGGTGGGGGCGAACCAACACTACTGGCTCCACTTCTTTTTGCACGTGGCTTCCCTTTAAAAACCCAGGGAGCTGGCCTCGATCCTGAGCACCTCACCCTTCACCCTGCCTCTGCTGCCTGACTGGGATAGCCCGTCCTTGCCCCCCATTTCTGCCTTTACCCAGAGAAGCCAGGACTGTCGCGTGTCAAGCCAGCTCCCTCACAGGACGAGCGGGAGTTCACACACTTTCTGGACAGTTCCGTTTACTTGGAATGGAAAGGGATTTACCTTATACTAAAAACCAAAGACAGCACCTATATAATAATGTGAACCCAATTGAAAAGGGAAAGAGGGATTCCATTTGACCACCCCAAAAGAAGAAGAAGAAGAGGAGGAGGAGGAGGAGGAGTTTGGATTTAAATCCCCCTTTCTCTCCTGTAGGAGACTCAAAGGGGCTTACAGCCTCCTTGCCCTTCACCCCTCACAACAAACACCCTGTGAGGTGGGTGGGGCTGAGAGAGCTCCGAAAATCTGTGACTATCCCAAGGTCACACAGCTGGTGTGTGTGGGAGTGCACAGGCTAATCTGAATTCCCCAGATAAGCCTCCACAACTCCAGCTGCAGAGCTGGGAATCAAACCCGGTTCCTCCAGATCAGAGTGCACCTGCTCTTAGCCACTATGCCACTGCTGCTCCCAAAAGGCTATGCTGGGGATCATTGGATCTGCATGGGCATCTGTGTGGGTTGCAGACTGTGATGAGAAGGACAATTGCCACAGCAACGCATGGCCGGGCCCGCTAGTATTTTATAAAAATAATAAATCCAGCTTCTCCCAAAACCCGAGACATTGTTTTACAGTAATAGCAGTTGCTTGGGCTATGGGATTTATGTAGGAAACTTGGTTATTTCTAGACACTACATTTCATTTCAGTGAGATTTTTAGTCAGCTGTTCATATGGCTCAGTGATGGGTGTTTACATCTATGAAAGTCTATGTTTCTTATTCTCTTGTTGAGTATACAGGAACAGGTTATGTGAAACAGTGTGAGTTTACTTGAAGTGGATTGGGAGAGAAGATAGTATTGGGCGTGCATGCATGTATAAGTGTAGTTGAGGTAGGGAAAGAAAGAAGTTACAAAAGAGCAATAAAGGATTAACTAATTGCTTAACTACATTTTACAACCCCCCTGAGCAAATAAAGGCAGAGCTAATTCTGAGTGCGTGGGCAGCAGAAGCCATCCTTTTTGAAGCTTCAGTGTATGTGGAAGAACGCATAGCACGTAACTAGCGGTGCATAAAGAGAAAAAAAAGCAATAAAAAAAGAAAGCAGATCATCCACAAATTCTGATACTGCAGAGGTGAAAACCAAGAAGAAAAGCCTACAAGTGGCACATCTGTACTCCAGAACATCTTTAGTTGCTTTCAACCAAAAGTGGTTCTATTTCAGAGGACTAGTTAGTCTGTTGCAGCAAAAATATACTCAGAAGACCAGCCATATTTTTTTCAAGACTTCATGGACTAGAAGTTCTTCTGTTGAAGATTTCACAACTGCAGGAAGGGGCTACATCTCTGCGACCCCCTCTACTGGGTGGAAAAGCTCAGCTATGTCCCACCAAAATGTTGCAGGTGAATGGCTTCTAAGCCAAAGATATGGAGGTGCTGACCTAGGCTCTGGCTTGTCATGGTCTTGTCTGTTTTGGTTGACTTGCACCCTATATAAATGCCACTCCCTAGAATTTGGCAATCACATGCCATTTAGTAATGGATGCTTATGCTGGTGTTTGAGGAAGATGGAGGGAACAATCAGTATTAGAAGTGGTCAAAATACCATTTTGTTCATCTGGTCAATATATCCAGTTATTTTCATACTTGACATGGTGAGGGACATCATCACTTGCCTTCTCTGGACAAGGTGCTTCTACTACCAACTAAATGAAGAGGATGTGTTTAACATCTGTCTGTGCTCTCTGGTTCCTCCTTCCACAGATGATAAGCTACCACTTCATTGCATGTTTAGGCTTCTTGACCATCCCCTTACATAGATGAACTGAACATTCTGGTGCAAATGAGACAGGGTTCATCTAAGGTATATGAGAACATAAATTTTACACAGATGCAATTTTTCCCAACTGTAAAAATATTGTTCTTGGATTTCAGTACTTACTTCAGGAACCTACCTTTGCGCTAAGTGCTCTCTTGCTATTATTCCGAATTGACCTCTGTAACAAAGAACACAATTCTTCTTGAATGCAGTGCAGCCCTCTTGCAAAATGGAAAAAGTAGGCAAGCTTTAGTTAGCAAGTGACTTCTGCAATTTTTCAAACAATAGTATCCAGATAGTGACTGTTCTGCTGACTTTGTCATCTGCTGATTTTGTAATCAACCAAGCTACATGCAAAATAAAATAAGAATCTTTCTAGAAGAAATATTAAATAACACTAGCAATAAAATTCATCGTGCAAAATAACACAGTGGGCTCTAGAAAACTAATCATCCCAGGACAAGAACGTGGAAGGGCTATATCTACAGGAAATGGCACCCAGTGCAAAGACTGAAATTGTGCTCCCCCCAGACAACCCAGCTTTGTGGGGCAGCAGGGTGCCTGTGAAGATGGGGAGAGTTCTCCCCATCCTCATAGGCACCTCCTCCTATTTGCAAAGCTGGACCTCATGGGTACCTCCTCCCATTTGCAAAACTGGGGGGCAGCAGGGTGACTGTGGTGGTGGGTAGCGTTCTCCATATCCCCCCCCCCCATTTACAAATATGGATCCTGTCTTTGCAAATGGGGGGAAGCCAGCAAGGTGTTTGTGAAGATGAGGAGAGTTCTCCCCATCTTCATAGGCACAGTCCTCATTTGCAAAGCTGGATCCTGGCTTTGCAAAGGTGGGGCAGCAGGGTGAAGATAGGGAGCCTTTTGTGTGAAAAAATACAATGGGTGGTAGCAAGTAAGAACCCGCAAGTGAGGATTCAAGAAGACATTACCCCCATCTTTTTTCTTCTGTTCTCACCCTTCTTCTCTGCCTCACTGTCCATTCTGCCACCCTTCTCTATTTTTGCCCCCAACTCTCTTTCTGCCCCACTACTGCAGCTCTGTTTTTAATTTTCTGCCATGCTGCTCCAGCTCTTCTTCCTGTCTTTCTCTCCTATTACCTCAATATCTGCCTCTCTACCCCAGCTCTCTCTGTTTACCTACTTATTCCAGCTGTCTTTTCTTTACCCAACTTTCTAGGAGAGAAAAGCAGGGTATAAAAACCAACTCTTCTTCTACGACTCCCTCTTCTCTCATAGTATTTACCACCCATAATTCTAATTTTATCTTTAATGTTCTTCTTACATATATCTATTTCTATTAGGTTTCAGTTGTAATAACCCAATGCAAATGAGATAAATGAGTTCAGTGACACAAATTCAGAAGAGTTATGGGCTGTAAGTGGTAGTTTATGAACACTTTTTAACATTTACATTTTTATTCACATTTGGGCAAATGGTAAAAATCCATCTGCAAATACCACTATTTCATCAGAGATAGTAAATACCTTTCTATTAGCAAGCAACTGTATCTTGGGAGAAACAGCCATTGTTGTTTATATTTTTATAAAGCAAAACTCTCAACTCATATCTGTATAATTTGGGCCAAGCACTTCAGTGTAAGGGAGGAAAAAACCCTCAAAGAGAGTAAAGATAAAGGAAACGTATTATTCCACCTGTGCCTTTGAAACATTGTTCCCTGTGGTATATTTTACAGTGCTTTAGCCACTGTAGTCTTTAATATCACAACACTTTCACCTGGGAAAATGGTACCATACTTTATATTAAATTTCATTGCAGAGAGCTTCTCCTAATCAGTCTCCCCTCATGTCATTGCAATAAACTCCTAAAGCTTTTTGGTGACGGTTTACATTCTTCAAAAATGTATAAATTGATTATCCTCTTCTCTCAAGGGGAACTCTTCATTGTTTAAAATGATTACATAAAACTTTGTCAGAGTTTGCTCACAAGGCTAGGGTTATTGCTGCTGTCTAAGTACCTTCCAGAACTCGGAAATAGTTGTTATTTCTACAGAGTCTTTGAGATGACCGGAGATGTTCTTCAAATATGTCCATTGAATGTAACCATGTCTAGCCAACAGATTCAGCTCTGAGACATGTGTTTTGTTGTATGCATAACCGTAAAACCCATGCAGGAATCAATCTGCAGAAAGTGTTTGGA
Source organism: Sphaerodactylus townsendi (assembly GCF_021028975.2). Classification (NCBI taxonomy): domain Eukaryota; kingdom Metazoa; phylum Chordata; class Lepidosauria; order Squamata; family Sphaerodactylidae; genus Sphaerodactylus; species Sphaerodactylus townsendi. Next base: position 51,908,799 of record NC_059426.1, read on the forward strand.
ATGTAGGTGATATATGTTATGGACCAAACAGACATGATGCGAATCATGAATCTCTATCTCAGTTATAGGTAAAGTTGTCCCTGCACAGCAGTGGATGCCCTGCCAGCCTACTAGGGCTCAACAGCTTTCCCCATTCAGGCTTCACGAACCCTCCTGCTGTGTACTGGGATAACCTACAAACACTCCAGCTTGAAGGCAACAGGAAAAACAATGTGGAGGAGGTCTAGCAAATTCAGGCAGCTGCAAGGAGTGGATGACTAGATTCCCATAGCACTGGGGAATCAAACCACCAGAAGTGACAAGGTTACCTCCAGCTCAGCTTCTGAGGCAGGCTGGCAAGACAGTGGAGAGCACCCCTCATTGTAGCACAGACCAGGGGGAGGTGCCCATAAAATGTGTATGTGTGTGTAGCCTCATTGTGGACTGGAATCACACAGAGACAACAGAGGAGGATTAACTCTCAGCCCTCACTCTGTTTTGCTGATTGAAAGTACGATTCCTGTGTTGCTAAAAGAAAAAAAAAGTATTTTAAAACTGTTCTTTTACTGGTTGTTGTGGGTTTTCTGGGCTGTGTGGCCGTGGTCTGGTAGATCTTGTTCCTAATGTTTCACCTGCATCTGTGGCTGGCATCTTCAGAGGTGTGTCACAGAGAGAAGTCTGAAGGAGCAGGTGCATTCTAATCTGGCGTAGTGGTTAAGAGCAGGTGCATTCTAATCTGGAGGAACTGGGTTTGATTCCCCGCTCTGCCGCTTGAGCTGTAGAGGCTTTTCTGGGGAGTTCAGATTAGCCTGTGCACTCACATGCCAGCTGGGTAACCTTGGGCTAGTCACAGCTTTTTGGAGCTCTCTCAGCCTCACCCACCTCACAGGGTGTTTGTTGTGAGGGGAGAAGGGAAAGGAGATTGTAAACCCATTTGAGTCTCCTACAGGAGAGAAAAGGGGATATAAATCCAAACTCCTCCTCCTCCTCCTCCTCCTCCTCCTCCTTCTTCTTCTTCACTGTGTCCTACAGTGTTATACACTGTCTTATACACTGTGTCTGTTATACACTGGACACAGTGTAATTGAGAATCTTCCTTCATGGGGTAAATGAAGGAGATCACTGTGCATCAAGCTTTCTTTGAACTATCTCACTCTTCCCTGCCTTCTGCCCACACAAAAGCAGTTTCTCCCATTCTTCAGGCTATCATTTCAAAACAATCAGAAGGGCTTTCTTCCCTTTCTTTTAAATGCATGAAATAGACATGAAATTGACATGGTCTAGCAAAGTAAAGCTAGGTCAAAGATGGCACACACACTCAAAAGTGGTAAGCAACCTTTCCAAATGGAGGTTGAAAGAACAAGGAAGTGGTGGTGGGCAAAATAGCAGACCGCCTCAGCTGAGGACACTTCATAGGGAGAGAATGAAATTTATTTTCCATTGCAAAGCAAACAACCACAGGGTAAATGGACTTTGTCAAGCTTGTCTTGACCTTTGGACATGATACCTGAAATAAGTGCAAGTAACTAATTTTATTTTATTTTAACTATATACTGGGAAGGGAGTATCCTGGTGCCTGTTGAAAATGAAAATGTGAATTATTAGACAAAAAGTAAATGTGTGAACTATTGAAACTTTCCTATTAATTTCTTTGGCCTGTACCCAGCTAAGTCAAGACCTTGCTCTCTGGAATGTGTTTTGAGATTTAGGTGAATAAAATTAATTTAGATTTGTGGCTTAAACTTATAACATGGAAAGAATTCAGTGGCAGCAACCAGATTTAAAAGATTTGGCACACAGATGGTTATGTTAGTTCTGAGGGGAAAAAGTACAGAGAGCCCGACTGATAGTCTTAAAATATTTAAGAGAGATAGAGCAAACGTATGCAAAATTGCTCCAGTTTAAACTCATTAAAATCAGTAGATTGGAGTAACTGTGGATAGGATTGCACTGAAAGTCCCATGGGTAGCTGTGATCAAATCCATGAAGAATTATCACCTGGTAACCTTTTGCACTCACATTTTTTTCATTTGCAAAAAGCTCCCACCATGCTTGCCTGCACTGGGCTATTCTGAGGTTCATTTCATGAGATTTGGAAGCATCTTTATCAACTGACATAGTTTAACCTTAAAACAATATCTGACAACTTTGTCCCTATATTTGCAACGGAAAATAAATTTCCTATATAACATCTGTCATGGATACTGAGAATACTTGGTAAATCTGACATGGTCGTCATTATAAAAACTATATCGGGAAACCTTTTAACACTTCCAAGTGAGGTTAAGCTAATCAGATGCTATGATGGAGTCTACACAATTCTTATTAATGCTCAGACTGCTAAAGGTTACTTGGCACCCAAAGCATTTGCCGGTTCAGAATGTGAATATACTGGTAATATGGCTACAAAAGTACTGTACAACTTCATAATGGCACGTTCTATCCTAGTGCAGAATCTCCACAGTTTCCTGGCTTGTAGCCCCTGAATCAAACTCCAGTGACCTTGCTCTGGGGAGCTGCGGGCACTGTTCCTGCACTGACACATCAGCAGCAGCTCAAAGATAATGCATCTCGGTTTCTGACTTCACCTGACATTGCCTTGATACGAATCCTCTTTCTCAGATCATATCAGTTACGATCTCTGTCCCAAGAGTTTAGTTTCACAACCTGAATGCCTCATCTCCTTCATACAAATGAACAGAGAAATACTCCATTGACCTTTTCAGTCTTCCCTGGTATAATTTACAGGCTATCTGTCCTTCCCCAAGAGCATGCCTCTCCCTCAAAAAACTTCATGATAAAAAGGGACAGCCAATGAAAATATGGAATGTTGTAAAGGTTACCACCTTCAGTTTTCTGTGTCTGTTCAATGTTCAGGGCCTTGTTACTGAGAAATGTTATAACAAGAGCAGAAAAAACCATTAGACTAATCCCCTTTCTTGCAAAATTCAGAAATGATATCAATGTAAGCGATTTTCACTGCCAATTCAGAACAATGCATCCTATTATTTTGTGTTGTTCCAGCCTATTTTTTTTAAAGTGAATATTATGGGCCTTTCAGACTACTCATTAAGGTCATGAGCTACAAATCTCAGTTCTTCTCATGTATTTTAGTTTGCCAACTGTTATTTGCTAGATATTTATAATATTTTACATTTCTCAACATGATTTTTAAATAGTGAACATGTTTCATATATTGTAATGTTTACATTTACTTGCTTGTAGTCTGATGCTTGTATACAGTTTGGTATTTCCAATTTGATGTGACAGTGTCTTGCTAGTGCCCAACCAATCCCTGTGTGAGATGTAGTGGTATTAATATACTCATTATTTTTCTGGAACTCCATTAAACCACTTGGCACCACAGTTTCTGCTGGCAGAGAAGGCAATTTTATGCTGGGCTACAAAGAATCCTACTCATATCTATTCAATGGAGCTTGCTCCCAGGAAAGTGCTCTTACAATGGCTCTGATAGAGCTGTGCAAATTAATTGGACACTGCATAGCTTTAAAAATAGTTTCTTTTAATTGACATTTTGTTTTGAGTTGATTGAATTGGGTATCTTCTCTTTCTTCTTCTAAAGAAGGACAGATAACTCTTCTGTTCATTCCATACATTATCTTGTATGTTTGCCATGCCAGCTACAGTGGTCTCATGATTACACCCCAGGATAACAAGCATTTTTAAAAATTGTGCTTTCTGCATATATTGTCCTATTGGGTGGAGATAACAAAATAATGGGCTAATTCCAGTAAGTCTAGATGTTGCCCCTGACAATTACATCCTTAGTAATTAATAAACGGTTAATTTTAAAATCAGTGCTGTGGACCAAGGTGGAGTTGGTAACTTGAAAAGTGGGTACCTGAGAAGGTATGAAATCAAGATTAAAATAGGTCTGGGATGGAACTTTGATGTTGCTTATGGGTAGCGGATTGTGTGCAGTATTGGCTGTTGAACAATACTTTTAAAATATTTAAAAAAGAAGAAGCTATCAGTGTGATGGATGAAATTCTTCTTGATCAGCTATGAGCTCTGAGGCTTTGGCATAACGAGCACATCTTGCAGACCACAAGTAAGATTCCATCTATTCCTTGTCTTGTTTTAAATGAAGAGTATCATAGAAGAGCCAGACTCACAGTGGTACTTAATGGCAAAAGGAGCAGCAGTGGCGTAGGAGGTTAAGAGCTCGTGTATCTAATCTGGAGGAACCGGGTTTGATTCCCCGCTCTGCCACCTGAGCTGTGGAGGCTTATCTGGGGAATTCAGATTAGCCTGTACACTCCCACACACGCCAGCTGGGTGACCTTGGGCTAGTCACAGCTTCTCGGAGCTCTCTCAGCCCCACCTACCTCACAGGGTGTTTGTTGTGAGGGGGGAAGGGCAAGGAGATTGTAAGCACCTTTGAGTCTCCTGCAGGAGAGAAAGGGGGGATATAAATCCAAACTCTTCTTCTCCTCTTCAAACTCAAATTGTGAGGGACTTTGAGAATTCACAAACTCTGATCGCTGTGCCTCTGTTTCCAGAGGTAAGGCAGGTGGCAACTAGAGATGGCTTTTTCAGTAGTGGCACTAGTAGAATGGCCTTCACCTTGAAGCTACCTCCATTGCTTTTTTTAGGCACTAGGCCAGAATTTTTCTCAATCTAGGAACTCTAGGAATTCCAAACTAAAATGTATGCAAAAAACCCCCAACAACCCTTAATTGAGAGCTTGAATTTGGAAACAGAAGATCAGACTCCCAAAAGTCTGCTTTTATTATGTTAGGCCATTTCCGCACGGCCCTTAAATGGCGCCCTGGGGACGGGATAAACGCCGTCCCCAGGGAGCCATTCAAATGCTAAGCAGCAGCGCCGACCTGGCATCGCTCCCCCTCCCCCAGGGCGGCATCAAGCCGCCCTGAAAAACAACCCTTTAAAGGGTTGTTTTTCCCTCAACAGCGTGTTCCCGGTGGCGCGGTGCGAACAGCACCGCCGGGAACACGCTGTTTCCCTTCCCCGTCCGACTCACCTTGTCCCCGTCGTCGGCCTGCTGGCCGTCGAAGCCCCGCCCATGCTGTCCTCCGACCCCTGGAGGTCGGAGGGCAGTGTGGGCGGGGCTTCGACGGCCAGCAGGCCGACGACGGGGACACGGTGAGTGGGACGGGGAAGGGGGCAGAGGCGGCTCCATGCGGAGCCGCCTGCCGTCTGCCGGCCTCTCCAGAGGCCGTCCGCATGCTTGCATGCAAACGGCCTCCGCCTCCACGCCGGCAGAATTCTTGCCAGCGTGGAGGCGCCTCAACGGCCGTGTGGAAACGGCCTTAGATTCTTGCAAACCAAGGAACTTTAGTTTTGACTTGGCATCCTCATCTTTGATGTCTTCTTGGACAGCTGAAAAAGGCTTCACAGTCCATTTAAATCAGCCTCACAGTTTTCCAGATCAGGGGAGTATCCACTGATGGACTATCGGGGGAGTATCCATTGATGGACTATCAGGGGAGTATGCATTGATGGACTATCTCATGGAAAGTAAACTCTGAGTGCTATTGTCGCAAATAACCACTCTCAGATTGTCTTAGGTGGAGGAGCCATCATCAGCTTAATCTCTGTCACCAAAGGTGGAATTACACAGGAATACAACAGTTTAGTCTTGAGTTATGAGACATTTCTTTGCCATGAGATCTTCAGCTGATTGAGACTGACCAGCTTTACAATGAATGTTCAGAATGGTTTTAGGCTCACCCTTATCCCAATAACCAGTACAGAGGTACACTGAATTTGGTGCAAATCACACACTCTTGGAAATTGCAACGTTTGTTGTACTGTATGACCAAAACTTTTAACAACTTTAGAGCAGATGTTCTCAAAACTGGGAGAAGTGACTGGCCAGAGCATACAGTATTTGAGCATGGCATGGTACTCTACCTGCATCATACTCGGAACTCAGAACAATTGCCCTTCAACTATGCCTAGAGCTGCCAGCTCTGGTTGGGACATACCTAGAAATTTGGGGGGTGAAGGCTGGGAAAGGTGGCATTTCGGGCAGTGAGAAACCTCAGCAGGGTATAATGCCACCCTCCAAATTAGCCATTTTCTCCAGAGAAACTAATCTTGGCTGTCTGGAGATCAATTGTAATAGTGGAAGATCTCCAAGTGCCACTAACTTCACACACTCCATCTTCTTGTAGCTAATGCAGTTCTCTACTGTCTTCTCCATGGGTCAGTATGGCCAACAGTTCAAAGAATTTTCTTTGCTTTTCAGGTACTGAGCATACACAGTTATCATCAAAAGGCAGTTTCTATTGATTTATCCCACTAGAGTGCAAAGTAGAAACTTGTTTTCATTTATGCAACTACTTGATCCAAAATGCCTCTGTTCATCTCAAGGATTTTGATTCTCAGTGGTGTTGTTCAAAAGTGGGATTAGGTTAATCATTCTTTCTTGTTGCTACTCAAGGACAAGCTATATTGCTTCCACTAGATAAGGTTTGCCAAGATCCTTTTCAACATGGAAAGAATTAGGAGGATCAAAAGGCAGCTTCATTTGTCTGAGCAAAGCATCCAGTCGAACTCAACGTGGAAAGTCTTCAGAATGTGGTCCTTCTTTTTTCAGAGTTCAGTATTTTCCTGCAAATGCTTTGTGACTTCACTTGAAGTAGTCCTGTAGTTTGCAGAGTTTAATGCTTTCTGTATTAAGGAGTTCATTGTCAATAACACACTGAGGCTTTCAAATTAACTAGCCAACAATGCTTCTGGGGCCCTATTGTAAAAACATTTCATTGCATTCCAGTTTCTTTCCTGAAGCTATTACTGCTATGTCTGGTTGCCTGTAGTAATGGCACTTTTCTCCTGTCCAATTCCCAATACCCCTACCCCCAGTTTAAGATTACCAGTATCCTTCGTACACCTGCCCAAGTTAAATTCAGAGTTGGAGAAAAAGTGATCATTAACAACAACAAAAACTGACTATTAACAAGTGTGCTATAGAAGCAGCTGTGCTGATCCTTAGATGCATTGCAAAAAAGAAGTGTTTTCTGCTTAATACATTCTACTAACTCCTACATTTCATTTGCCTGCTAGATTTTGAATACAATGGAAAAGCACTACAATGGAAAGCACTAAAGCCCAAGCAAAACTGTCACATAGCAGATCAGCAGGGAGAGGCCTGGTTGCCCAACAGGTTTATTAAAAGTGGGGAAAACCCAAATAAAAATGTTTACTGATTATGATAAGAGTACCTACAATGAATAATATCTAATCTGAATCATGTCAATTTGTTACCTCCTTCCCAGGTTAAAATCCCAGGCTTTAAGCAACCAAGGAGATTCAAGTATTCTAAGGAAGTCCTGGAAAACAAACAAACAAACAAACATGGTTCTCATTTAGAAATCAAAAATCTCTGGTATTGTGCTGGGTCTTAGGGGTTTGGAACAGATCTTGAGCTAATCTGGTAGTCAGGGACCTCTGTTCAAGTTTCCTGTTCAGCCATAAACCTGCATTCCTTCAGATATATCACAGTCTTGGCCTACCAGTTATTGGATGACCAGGACTGAATACATGCAGTTTAACTATCAGTTGCACAGTGGTAATCCAATGAGATAAGTAAATAAATAAGTAAACAAACCAATACACTCATTTTATTAGGAAAGCATATTGAGATTTAAGCTTCTGTATAAGGTCCTCTAGATGTCATCTTTGAATGCCAAGTGTCATATGCCTTGACTTCTATGTCATGGTCACCAGAGGATGACAAAAATGCTGGCCACAGATCCTACTTATACTGTTAATGAAAAGTACAGAGAAATAGTTGCTGCCCCTGAGCTGTTTTTTCTTCTCACAGCGGCAGAAATCAGCCATTCATATGTGTGGAATAACTATCTAAACAAAAGTTTTAAAAGCTTTTAAAAATATTTTAAATTAATTTTCACACAGAAAATCACTATCCAACATAGAAACTATACATAAAGCTTAATTATTTTTCTGTAATCTGAAGAAGGGCTTAGGTAGAAGTTGAATACCTTTTTTAGTTGTGCATGAATTAAAACCATGTCATATGTCAAAGAAAGGGGAAAGTTTAGTGGGGTATATTATCCATGAACCTGGGTGGGGAACCTATTAGTAAGTGTTTGGGTGGAACTTGCTATGCAAAGGTGTGGTTGAGTGCATTGTATTGCGGGTGGGGTTATCAGTCCCTTTTTAAAAGTACTGGTAGCCAAGCTTTGCTAATTTTCAGAGTGTCTTTGCATAGTAAGTTCCACCCCAACACTTACTGATTGATTCCCTACCCTGGGACATGGACAATATATACCCCACGAAACTTTCCCCTTCTCACTAGACACAGTGTGAAACAGACTTTTCTCTGTGATACACCTCTGAAGATGCCAGCCACAGTTGCAGGCGAAATGTTAGGAACAAGATCTACCAGATCATGACCGCACAGCCTGGAAAACCCACCACAACCAGTTGAATCCGGCCGTGAAAGCCTTCGACAATACATTTAGCATGATTGTTTAAAGTCCTGTCAGGTCCAAAATTAAGACCCCTGGCCATGTGCAGGATATGAGCCTTAGTTTTTAGAAGAAACTATTAATTAATAAATAATGTTCAGATTTTGACTTGCATTCCAAAATCATGTGGCTGAATGCTAGAACTTTTATCCTGTATTGGTGTCATTTTTTTCAGCATTTTACTTATTGAAATAGGGTAGATATAGATTCCATCATTAAAATGTGTTCTATACAAAAATCTCAAATTGGTGAGTGTATGGGTTTTTTGCAAGAGAACATTCTTGATTATTTCAGCATTCATCCAATAGAATTCCCTGAACGTAAGTTTAGAATATTGCTGACCAGACATACCAAAAATGTGACAGACTGTAGAATAAGCTTTAGTTTGGGGAAGGGCTTTAGATCACAAAGTACATGCTTTGTATCTGTAATCTCTAAGTTTCCATACCTTGGCATCTTCAACTGATATGGTCTTGGGTAGAACAGCGGAGAAAGTTTTCGAAAGTACTGTACAGAGAGCTAAAGGGATAAGTTTTATGATTCAGGATAAGAAAGTATCATATCTACTGTAGAACTGCATTGAAACAATGCTGCTTTGGGAACGTACTGAATAAAAGAAAACAATTTATCCTTAATTTTGGATGTGCATAAGAGAGTTTTTCTCTCTTCAGGAGAATTTAAAAAAATTTCTTGTTTAAAACTCAGTAATCAACATTAGCTTGCTGAGTACCAGTAAAGGGTAAATAGAGGGTATCTAATATAACATTTCTAATGACCTGATTTTAGTCCTCTCGTAGAGTGTTCGCATGTATTTGTGGTGGTACAGTTCCTCCATATTCTAATAATATTTTGAACATCTCACTTTTTGGAAGGCTAAGAAATAGTGTATGGATAGAAATTTGTTTTACCTTATGAAAAGTTGGGGAGATCATTCAGCACTGTAGGTTTACATTGAGCTTTCCTCTGTGGTCCTGTATATACTGTGATGCTAGACAATAATATTTTGTTGTGTAATAAAGTAGTTTACTGCACAATATATTGTACAACCAGAAAGAAATTTTGACAGCAGAGTGCTGCACCACTGAAACAGAAGCACACAAAAATACCATTCTTGCATCAGTTGCAAAGAATTTTTTTTTACAGAAATTGAATCATTTTCTCATAACTCCCAATCTCAGCAGGTAAGCGCTTACTTTATTGCACCCTGAAATGATTGACCATGTATAGATATCTCTTGTCAAAGTTAAAGCTTGGACACCACAAAGAATTTCACAGGTGCAAGAAAGGAGGCCATTTTTTTTGTTGATGTCTCCTTCCTCAGCCTCTCAAAATGCCCCCAAATGCTTTTCTTGGGAACAGGGGACACCCAGCAATAGTTTCAGATTCAGAATCTGAAATCAGTGAAAATTGTCCCCCCCCCCCCCCCCCGTGCTTGTGGGAATTCTAGATGGGATCCAAGCCTAATATCCCCAATGTAATTAAGATAAAGTAAAATTACTAATTGCAGACTCCAGAGACACAAAGCAAAACTTCAACTCCAACCAGCAACATGGGACCTGATTTTAAATAGCTTTACCATACAAATTGGTATTTTATTTTTTTTCTTTCCTTGAAAAAACACAAAACCTTAAGGGATAAATTACTATTATCTGCCATCGTTTAGTGCTCAACTCAATTGAGCTAACTCATCAACTAAAGAGTGGCGAACTACACTGGATGGTTTAACCGTGTTTGTGTTACTGAATGAGAAAAATAATAATGTCTTCACTGGTAGTCTGGCAGAATTAGCATCATATGCCATAATGAGCATAGTGAAACCTATATTGGAACCCGTTTTTGGAAAATAAGATTTGTCTTGTGAGGCCCGTCATGCAGAATTATATTTGTGGATGCTTGTAAGCACAGCATCTCCACACTTGGATACCCAGCATCTGATGTTTCCTCTGAGCACAGACGTTCCATTTATGTACATGGTTAATGTGTTGTGTTTTACTTCATTTACCAGCAGTGTATTTTGTTCAAATATATATGCAAGCCAAATTGAAGACCTAAACGATGGTCTATTAAATCTTTTAAATAAAATGTTTAGTCTAAGTGGGGGTGAGTTTCCACAGGTATGCCCTAGAACAAACCAAATTACTCTCTTCCCCTTCACCTGATGGTCAGGCTAGAGGGCAACTTCACAGTTTTTGCTGTGCCTTGTCAGTAGTGGTCAGAGGCATGGGGGGGGGGAAATGGTGCCCGGGACAACACCTGTTCTGACCACCCCCCTGCACCCCCACGCCCCATTTACCTTAGCTGGTGGGAGCCTGCCACGTACTGCCCTTCAGCCCAGACCTGCCAGGCTGCTCTTTCAGCCGGTGGAGCCACCACTAGCCAAAGGAGCAGCCTGGCTGCTCCACCACTGGGTGCCCCTCGGCCCTGCTCCTCCAGGCTGCTGCTTCGGCCAACTGAAGGAGCAGCCTGGCAGGGCGAGCCCGAGGGGAGAGGTGTGGGGGTGATTCAGTGTCGTAATTCTCAGGTTATAGGATTCCCAGCCTCCTTCCAGAATTAAAATGATTGCAGACTATAGAAATCAGTTTCCCTGAAGAAACTGGCAGCTTCAGTCTCTGTGGTGTCACATATCTTTTGAGCTTTCACTCTCTTCTCACCCTGTCCTCCTCAGGCTTGACCCGCAAATCTCCAGGACAATGGGATATCTTGGGGGGGGGGTTGTCATTTGGTCCATGCACCATCTACCTGAGTTGTGTTGGGGCACATAATACCCACCTGTACCACCCCTTTTATTCCCCCCCCCCATAGGCCAGGCTCCATCCCAGCACCACCTGCCTGGCACCTGCCCACCTGAGCTGACCTGCGCTGACCCTCTGGTCACTCTCCTGAGCTTCCTCCTGAGCTTGCTGTGCCTGGTTCTCCTTGGAGCACATGGCTGCCAAGGCCCAGCCTGGCAGCTTCCTGGCACAGTGCAAGAAGCTGCTCCCTGTTGGTGACCAGGCTGCCCCTCTACACCCTACCAGGCATTCTTGTCTCATTAAAATAAAGACCATTTGCTTTCATACTGGGTACCATTATTGCTGGAAATCCTCCCCATTCATGCTCCCAGCCCGCCATTCACCTGTTCCACAGCCCCCACCCCCAAGCATCCAGGCAAGTTGATGAATGAAGGGACATGGCTAAAAGGCGAAAGAATTCGCATGTGCACAGGAAAAGCCTCCCAAGTGTGTGTTTGTGTGTTTTTTTAGGGAGATTTTCGGTAATTGCAAGCACATTCAGGGCACCCAACCAATTTTGGAAGGGCATAGGATTGTGCTAAGAGATGGAACAGAGAGCAGATGAGGTTGTCCCTTGGTCTTACTTTATTAATGAGGCTGGAGTTGGGGAATGGCTCTATGGCTGATCCATGCAGGAGAACTCTGACCTTCCCAGAGGTCAGAGGGTTGGTGTGGGAGGATGGACTCCATGCTAGTGATCTCACTGAGAAAAGCTAGAATCCAGGGACACCCCTCCCTGATCAGGGCCACGGAGGTCCCTGGCTGAGATCCTTGAAAGTAACTCTAGGCCAGGTTTTTGACCTGCAGCAATTCCTACAGCAGTTCCCAGGCGGTTTCCAAGGAAGAGGAAATACTCACTTCAAGGGATTTCTCTCGCCCCTCCCGGTGGCAACAAGAAGGCATTCCTTGGAGCTCAGCCCAGTACTCGGGCGATGAAACCACCTGGCTGCTTTGACTGCCCCATTGCAAAAGGCGAGGCAGGGGGCAGACGAGTGTTTGCCCTCCACACTTCTCAGGACAGCTTTGCTAGTGCACATTTGGGGTGGATGAAGCAAAACTGCAGGGGCAACTCAGAGGTGTGTGGGGGCTCTTTTCACACCGCTGTAGTCTGAGGCCTGCCCAGCCTGCTGCTCACTAACCACCTGCAGTGGTGCAATTTCAGTGGTGCGTCAGGCACCATATCCTGCAGGTATGCCACCACTCCAGAAGTTTTCGTCCTGGATTTTGCAACCCTAAGAATCAAGTAGGTAGGCCATACAAGTGTTCAGGTACACATAGTAGTTGGTGCAGGTCATGTATGAATCAATTGTAAAAGAAGTATGAGACATTGTAGCTGTCTGAACAACTGCTACAACTCAGTAAACAAGGGGACAAATATGGACACCCACTGCATCTTCTGTTTTGGAAGATGATTGAAATAACTTGGGAGTCAACAGCTGTTTCTCCCTGCAAATCTTCTATTTCTTGGGGAGGAGGATCTCCTTCCTTGATTAGGCCATCCTACAATCTGGATATATGCTATCATATTTTCAAGAAAGCAAAACACAAGAAACTCAAGTTGGGTGGGAGACAAATATATTAGTAACATCATTAGTTCAGTTGGCCTGGCTCTGCAGTTTTTTATTGAATCTATTAGGAAGTATGTTTTGAAAATGTGCATTTAATTTTTTCCCAGTGAAATAACAAATGCTGGACATTTCCAACAAGAACACATCATAAACAAGGACCCTTGCAGCGATGGATAGAAAAAAGAGACTGGTGAAAAAACAGGTTGGAAAAAGGTTCTCTTTGGATAGTAGACTCGTGGTGAGTACAAAAGTGTTTCTATCCCTTTTGCTTACTTGCTTTTGGTTGGTGCACTTGGTGTTTATTGTTATGTACTACATTGTGTAAATATTTAAGAATATGTTGAAGACATCTCATTGACAACTGCAAGAGCATTTGTGAATGTCTAAATGTAAACAAATACTGAACAGAATGTTACAGCAGCTACATGACACCTTTGGGTCAGAGTGTCAGCATAATGGCTCGTCCAAGGCAGTTTAACAGACCGGAGATACTTTGAAATGTGAAATGTCTATAGGGAAGGTGTGTTGTGTTTCTCTAAAGCATTATTTTATTGACTGTTGCTTTAAATCATAAACATATGATAAATCTATTGCTCTGCTTTTCTGGCCACTTCACAGACTATTTTAACTATGGCTAGTTTCATGAAATCAAAAGTGACATCATAGAAAATGTAAGTAGTATTTCCCACATAGCAACTTTCCACACTACGATTTTTATTGATCATGGACTGTTACCGGCCCCCACCCTCCAGCATGAGCACCCCCAAATAATTTCCACTACCCCAAAAAGTGGGCCCCGGTACTAAAAGGGCTGCTGCCAAATAAAATCTCCTCACGCCTGCTGCTATCAAGGGGCTGCCACTGCCAGTGCTGCCATCTGCCACCTCTGAAGCAGATGAATGCAAGCTGCCCAGAGAAGTTAAATAGCTGCTGGGCCACCTGAAAAACCTGCAGCCCTGTCACTCACAATTTTATGTGGTTTTCCACATTTTTGGGGGGGGGGATGGACGCCACACTTCTTACCTCAACGATGTGGCAGGAACAACTGTAAGTTTGGTATAGTGGTTAGAGTATTGGGCTATGGTCTGGGAGTTTGGATCCTAATCTTCCATGGTGTGGAGTACATAAGATTTTCAAGGGCTTTGTTAGAGTGTTGGTCTCTGCCAATATGAGGTTGGCAAATAATTTGGTTGGAAGTTAAAAAAATGTGCTAGTAAGTATGACAAGTGACAAGTGGTAGGAGAAGATTATAGTTTCAAGCATTCCTCCCAATGTCTCTTACTCTAGTGGAGAAAAGCTTCAAACTTCACACAGTAGAATGGTAGGATTGGAGAAAGATTCACTAGGATCTGTGGACCCAATTCCACTTTGACTAACTAAATCACTGGTGAAATAAGTCATAGCTTCATATTGTGTCTAGAAATTCATTGCAATGTTAAATTCATTTCCTTCTCTCTCTGACTTCCTACAGTGAAGTACTAAACAGTGTTACACCCTTTTAAGCCCAATGACTTCAGTGGGCTTAGAAGGGTGTAACTTCACTAAGGATTGCATGACAAGCTGGTTCCATAACTATGACAATGATTATGAAGCACTTGTGTCATTATCTGAGACAGTTTTGAAAGCATGTTTGAACGAGTGTATGCACACTCCTGTAATCTCTCCTCAAAAGCATCACCTTGCACATAATCGTCCACTAATGTTACCCCACCCTGACAAACACTGAAGTGAAGGGGGGCAAGAGCTGCATCTGGTTTTTAGAAGGTTTCCATATACTGTTCATCTTTTTGGGATGGGTGGGGGAAAGCCAAGACCTACCTAGTTCCTTGCAGTACATCGTTTAAATTTATGACATCTCTTAAAACAAATGGTTGAAAGAACTATGAAATTCTTTTTCAGTCATGTCATGGCAGTGTTCTGTGGAAGAGGTTTCATAGACAGGGGAGGTGGGGCTGAATAATCACATCAATGCTCCTGAGAATTACAGCATGCTCTAAAACTCTCCTTGCTGATATATCTAATGGTCAGAATATGTGTCTATGCATGACTTTAAACAACATTTACTCAGTGGAGGGAGCTTCCACTGAAGTCACTGGCAAGGAAGTTAATGGTGTATGTATGGGTGGGTGGGGGGAGAAGTTTAAAGACCAAGTAACCTCAGTCAGGTCAAATTCACATCTGAGTTGCTGCTGTCTGGCTTTGCTTGCAGCATAAGGAATGTGTTTTCTTCCAAGCAGTGACAGAAGAGCAACTCTTTTTTTCCCCCAAATAAATGAGGTTCCCAGGCTTGAGGATACAGGAGGTTGCTGACATGCTTCGTGATTACCTTTCAGAGACAAATGTAGGAAGGTTGATATGTGATTTCTACCAAATCAACTGACCTAGGAAAGAATGGAAAGTAGGCATGGAAATCAGTCACCTCCCCTTTCTGGGTCAATAATAGAGGAGTTTGTAAGAGAGATGAAAGCAAAACCTTCTGCTTTGTAAAATAAATCAAGAAGCACTCCCATCTTCCTTTCCCTGTCCAGCAGCTTCCTCTTGGCTCCAACTAAAGAATTTATTGGCATCAGCCTAGCCATTTACTAGAGTCTCAAAATCATAGAAGATGTAGGAGATGCATTGGGCTGCTGCCATCTTTTGTTAAAGCAGACTAGGTGCATGACAGGTAGAAATTCATGAGTGAAATCCAATCATGCCTTTCCATGCCAAAAATAAAACACTCTGAATTTTGTCTTATCAATCAAGGTTGGCAACGCTGGACTGGTAAATTCCTAGAGCTTGAGGAAGACAGGTTTACAGAGGGGAGGGATCTCAGGGGGTTATTATTCCTTAGAAGCTGTCCTCCAAAGCAACCATTGCCTCCAGAGGAACTGATTTGTGTAGTCTGTAACTCTGGGAGATCTCCGGACTCCACCTGGAAGTTGGAAGCCTTATCTGTCATACAGAAATTTGAAAGACTCAAGATAGGCAAAGTTGTGACTAGTAGGCATTTCCACTGCAGTACTGGAATTTTGCTCTCATTCCTGAGTTTACATAGAAAATGTTATGAAATTAATTCCAGAACCAGATAATGCAGTTTGCTAAAGTTTTTATTCCTGAGATTTTGCTTTCCCCATTGTTACTGGTATCATATGTAAACTCTGCAAGCATCACGTACTCCTACATTATCATATGTGAGGTTCTTTTTTTGTGGTGTTTTATTGTTCACTGGTAAAACACTACACTAAAGTAACCTGATGCAACTGTACGTACAGTCACATTGAGATGGTTTTTGTAGCGTTTTATCAGTGTATATTTGAAACAGTAACGCATTGCACTAAAAACATCTTGACATAATCACATGTACAATTACACTGGGTGGGTTTGTTAACCACGGTCTCTAATCAGTGAACATATATTCACCAGCACTAAACTGAAAGAAAGCTGCAGCAAGCCCTGCAAGCAGCATTTTCTGTAAAACTTTTGGAAATATGAACAGAAACCATTTCAGCAACAAAATCACATCTTTTGCATTTCTGTAATATGGGGAAATTTGAAGTAAAATTATAGAAATGTTTCTAAGGAAAAGGTGGGGACACAACAATAAAATGGCTGGCATAAAATGGCTGCCACAGTCACAAAATGATTGTGACTGTCACAAATGATTGCCATTGCTTAACTGCTGTAGCACAGCACAGATTCTTGTGCTGGGTGGCAGCTGCCACCAAAACATCAGTTTAAAAAATCTGCACAGCCAAACCCCTACTTGGCCCCACCCACTTTCAAAAAACACTTGGCAGGCACCAGAAAAGGTGACGACATGGCACCCACAGGCAGCTTGTTGGGGGCCACTGATGTGGAGGATAAATGCATACTTATGTCTATGTTGTTTGCACATTCTGTTTAGGTTTAATTGTGCCGGTCTGGAGAATAATCCCTGGGACAGAAAGAAGGGAACAAGTTGGGGGACAACTTGGGGGCCTACTAAGTCTGTGTATAGAATCAAATATCTTTTTTTTTCATCTAAGTCACTCAAGACCAAGGTTCAGAGGAAGGGTTTCTGCTAGCAAGAAACTGCCTATTGCTCCTCAACCTGCTGCCATTCCTTTTCTGGCTTTTTGCCCACTGCCATTACATTTTCAGCATTAATTGCCCTGAAATTCTTATGCAGTTCTTGGCCCATCTACTTTTTATATCATCGATCTTCATACTGAACATAAAGCTTTTGCTAGGCTGTCTGCATTATAAGGCATACATTGCACTTTAAAATAGGGACAGCAGAATGGGTATGCAGAATGTACAGGGATGTATTTCTGGCCCTATGATGTTATCTCTTTTGCCACAGCTTGGAAGTCTGGCTCCATATATTATTTTAGAATAGGAGTCTAGACCCCAAACCAGAATGCAGTTTGGTAAAAATAGCTTTCTTACTTGTATGGGGTTTCTTTTTTATTGTCTGTGTCTCCCATAAAACTTTGTAACATTGTGAATTAGAACTTGAAAATTAATCTTGTTTGTATGAAAGTTAATGTATATCTCCTTATGCCTTGAATTAGTCTTAGCTAAGTTCTATTCTGTTATAAAGTTTAACAATAATGTACAGTGTCATAAACATTAATTGTAACATGTTTCTTTTTTTATATACTTCTCTGGGATAATTTGGAAAAATGTACAGAATTTGGCACTTTCTTTTTATTTTTAAAGGTACTTAAGCAGTGATTACAGTTTCTTTATTTAATTTGTTCATGAAGGGAAAATGGGCTACCATTGTGGTTATTAAAACTGCAACCTAAAAGTGTTTCCCGCATTCTTTAACTCCTTCCGTAACCAGGGACAAAGAAGAAAAGCCATTAGGAAAGATTGTGACCACCATGAGGGAACGTTGGTTTGTGCACACCCTTAAGTACTTGGCTCTCAATGAAAATAAAAGGTCCACCAGAAACTAAAGTCTTCGCCTGACAAACCTATTCAGCTGACTCCAGGGCTCTTTTTGATCAGAAAAAGTCAGCTCTTCAAGCTGTGCTCTATATTTACAGGAATAATTCCCAGGCTGGCTTGGGAATTGTGCTGGATTGACACTTGGAGCTGTGGTGGCATTTAGTGGAACAGCCTTTTTGAGAACATTACAACTTTACAAGTAGCTAACCTCTGTGAAGTTAAAGGTTTTTTTCACAGTTTTTTTTTTAAAGGGAATGTTTTCAATTTTCAAAAGCAGAGTTCAGAGAATTATTTCTTAGGAGGCTGATTGCCTCTGTTCTCGCCTTCGGAAAGATGAGTCCTATACCACTGTGATTTGCAATTGGATTAGTCTGAACATGCCATGTACCTGTGAAATTTTGTAGTCACAGTCCGAGGCCTAGCAAAAGGGTTTCCTCAGCCACTGTCTGCCATTGCCCTTATTTAGTCTGCCTTGACCCCATAGCTTCTCTTTTCTGATAGTAAATGCAGATTACCATTAATCAAGTGGTGGCCCCCTGTAGTGTACATAAAGTTCTTACATTTCTTCCCACAATCCTGAACCCTGCATCTGGGTAATGTGTTGAGGACCATACAGACACGTGCCTTGCTATGTATTATCAGATGCAAGCTTGAGTTACCACTTTTAGTAAATGAGTCCCAAGTTACATTAGGGGCTTGTCACATGGTGCAAGATTTATTTAAGGTCAAACTAGTGCCGGAGTTTAGGCATTAACTTCTCTTTGCACAGCTTTTATGCCAAATTTCCCCACTGCCTTTTAAACTCAGGACATTTTAAAGTGGTCCTGAGTGTGGCTTCTGTGATAGCAGCTTCTCTTGTTGGGAATTATGCTATTTTCCCTGGTCCCAAACACTTTAGATTGCATGTTGGAAGAGGAATCCGTGTTTGTGTATTTCTGACTCGCCTGCAAGAAAATCTCTTTTCAGGTATAAAGCAAAGCTTTATAACTTGATTCAGTGGATTTCATTTGTTTGCATCTTCACATGTGTCACAAGAAGTTTCATCAGTTATTCACATGTCCTCTACTTGCACTTCTTTGTATGCCTCATGTATTCTTTATGAGTGCCAGGGCATATCTTTTTTAAAATTCAGAGTGAAACATGTACTTATTTGCATGTTGCTTAAAATAAACTAATAATAATAAATAGCTGCAGCTGCTTTGGGAGAGAAGTCAGGCATTCCTTCCCTCCCTGGCCCCCATGTAATATCTGAGCATTACAAAGCTTTGGAAAGTTTTCCTTTTTATGTTACACCTGGAATGAAAGCAGAAAATACACATCACTAACATACTCTTTTTCAAATACAAAGTACGGGCATGCTCAGAAGGATTTTTTTCATTTGTCCCTTCAAGTCACAGCATAATGTTATGTCAGAAGCAGGCTTGCCAACTCTAAGTTGGGAATTACCTGGAGATTTACGGGTGGAACTTGAGAGGGTAGGCTTCGGAAAGGGCAAGGGACCTTGACAGGATATCATGCCATGCGCTCCACTTTCCAAAGCAGCCATTTTCTCCAGAAGAAGTGTAATAAATGTTTTAGATAAATAAATCATAAATGAATAAGCACTCGGCGTAGCCTGAGGATCAAGTGACATTCCGGGAGATCTTCAGCTCCCACCTGAATGTTAGCAATGCTAAAAGGAAAGAGGGAAAGAAAAACATCATGCACCTATCCTGACAAATAAGCTTATAAAATGTCTCTATTCTGTTTTTATAATTTCTTGAATGAGACTGCTTAAAGATAAAACATTTTCAAAGTAGTCAACTGAATTAGAATCTGAAAAGAGGGGTAGAAATTGTTTCCAGTTTTTACCCAGTAAAGACAAAGGTATCCAACCTGGTGGTATTGTTGTCATAATACCTCTTAGGGAAGGATCTCAAAGTCACTGTTAAGTCAACAGTATTTTATCCCATTGATAACCCATTGATTTGCAGGTTAACTTCTAAGTCTGAGGTTCATTTATTGGAACATTTCTTATCCTACTTTTCTTTCCAATGAAAGTCTGAAGTGGCTAGCAGAAATACCAATGCATATTTGAACAAATGGGAAAGACAACAAAAGAAGCACTGAAGATCCTGGGATGGTTCATCAAGGTCACAGACTGTGAGCCAAAAGCTCTTTGCCTCTTGCCCTTCAACTCACACCTCTGATTATGCCCCAACTTTAAGAAGAAGAGTTGGCTTTTATACCCCAGTTTTCTCAACCTTTCAGGAATCTCAGGGAGGCTTACAATTGCCTTCACTTTGCCTTCCCACAACAGACACCCTGGAAAGGGCGCCCTTGCACCGTGTGGGGGCCGTTCGCACAGGAGTGTGCGAGAGGCCCCTGCAGAGGCTGGCGCAGGGGAGTTGGCTCCGCACGGAGCCGCCTCTTCCCCGTCCCCCCCCCCACACTCACCTTGTCGTCCTGCGTCACCCTGCTGGACTACTAAGACCCGCCCATGCTGCCCTCCGACCTCCAGGGGTCGGAGGACAGCGAGGGAGGATCTCAGCAGTCCAGTAGAGCGACGCAGGATGACGAGGTGTGTGTGGGGGGGGGGGAACGGGGAAAACAGCATGTTCCCGCGCGCCGGCGGGAACACGCTGTTTTAAAAAAACCTCCCTCCAGGAGGGAGGGTTTTTGGGGCGGCCTGACACCGCTCTGGGGGAGGTGGAGGGAAGCTGGGGCTGCTGCGTTTCAGCAGCGCCGCCTGTGCGAACGGCACCTTAGGGACGGCATTTTTGCGGAAACGGCCCCTGTGAAGCAGATGGGGTTGAGAGGATCAGAGAGAACTGTGACTAGCCCAGGGTCACCCAGCAGGCTTCCTGGGGAGGGGTGGGGAAACAAACCTGGTTCACCAGATTAGAATCTGATGCTTGTGTAGAGGAGTGTGGAATCAAACCCAGTTCTCCAGATCAGATTTCACCTCTCTAAACCACTACACCATGCTGACTTAAGTATCTGCAACAGAAAGGATGCATGTATCTTAAATGGGTGGCAGCCATCTTCTTACTATTTTTCATCTTTTGAGTTTGTTGTTAAGAATCTTCCCATGAATATGTTTGTCTAGGCTTGTGCCCAGGAGTCTGTTTGGATACTGCCTTACAAGCCTGTCCACATAACATTATGTGCACTGAAATAGATATACATGGAAGGCACCCTATCCCTACTTATAATAGCTGGCTCTTGATTATTGGTTGTAGACATTTAGGGTCCCTACCCATGATTGCAAACGTTTGAAAAAGCAGCACTCCTGATCTTGGGGTGGTTGATTCCATAGATAGGAACAGGGCTAGTGAACTTGTGCCCACTCTCTGCACACGTTGATTTCAAGGTGCATAATTCTGTCTGCAGAGAATTAGGGGGACCTGCTGGAAGAGTCTTGAGCTACAGAACATTTTACAAAAAGCCACTCTACTATGAGCCTGCATATCTGAGAAGCTTCTCACGTAGCATGGGGAAAACTGCTGTTGAGAAAAGTATATTAAAAACCCTGTCATAGGCATGCAAATCCTGGCGTACATATACAAAGAGGCTCCTGGATCAGGGCCTGAACCTGATGATGAGAGAAAGCAAACATTGCTTCCAGTGCCTGTAAATTTCTTTTGAGTGGTAAGAGGTATCGTAAAAGACAGTCTTGGTATTTAGGATTGTGAAAAATCCTTTAGATTTTTATTACATTGCTTGAATTTTTCAAAGGCATTTTATGACTCTGTTTTACAAACCATGCCTGTAGCTCTGCAAGCTGGGGTAATGATGAAATCTGATAGGTTCTGTTCTCCATCATAAAGATGGGAAAGAATATGCCCTTTTCCAACAGTTGCTAGAGGAAGATAAAGAGCTTTTATCACCTGAAGTAGAAGTGTCAGTAGCTACTGTCATTAACTGGCCATTTCAGGGGTGTTGACCTTTGCTGCAGTAGCCAATGGGTCTGTCATAGGGTTGCAACTAGGTTGGGAAATTCCTGGAGATTTTGGGAAGAGCACGGTTTGGGGATTGAAGGGAGGCCAGAAGAATATGATGCCACAAAGTCCACCCTCCAAATCAGCCATTTTGCCAGTGGAACTGGCCTCTGTCATCTGGAGATCAATTGTAATTCTGGGCAGTCTCCAGGCCCCACTTGGAGGCTGGTAACCCTGGTCTGTCCTACCGTACCACTGCTGTTGCTAATTTTGGATGATGACATCTTCTTTATCTTTTCACTGCCTCAGCCCCCTTTAAAAATAGTGTATCAAGTAGCACATAGCAATAAGACTTCCTGCACTCTTGCAAGGTGATTTCTATTGCAGCCCTTTGGCCATCCTTTTGGTTTCCCAAGCAACAGGAGCCAAAAGCACTGGTCAATCCTCACAAAAACTTCCAAGAATTGGAGTGTGCTTTTGCTGTGTTAAATTTAAAGAGACATGAGGGGGTAAGACAGTAAGAAGAGAGATCTCGTCAGAGTTGCCATCTTCCACTTGGGGACTGGAGAGCTCCTGGAGCTGCAGCTGATTTCCAGACTACATCTATTGCTTATTATTTATATATGTGTTTATTTAAAATATTCCTCTTCTCCTGGATAAAATGGCTGCTTTGGAAGGTGGACTGTATGGCATTATAACCTAGTGAGATCCCTCCTCTCTCTAAACCCACCCTCCCAGGCTCCACTCTGTAATCTCCAGATACTTCTGAACCCAGAATTGGCAACCCTATCAGAGTTGCAGATGGCAGCTTGCCAGCAGTAGGCAGCCATCTTGGCTGGCTGGCAGTGGCTGGTAGCTGACAATTTTACATATTTGCACCAGACTCATGGGGCATACTGGTTGTGGTGGGTTTTCCGGGCTGTGTGTCCGTGGTCTGGTGATCTTGTTCCTAACGTTTCGCCTGCATCTGCGGCTGGCATCTTCAGAGGTGTATCACAGAGGGAAGTCTGTTACACACTGTGACCTGTGTAACAGACTTCCCTCTGTGATACACCTCTGAAGATGCCAGCCACAGATGCAGGCGAAACACTAGGAACAAGATCCACCAGACCACGGACACACAGCCCGGAAAACCTACCACAACCAGCTGAATCCGGCCATGAAAGCCTTCGACAATACATAGGACATAGTATGTGCTTATTTGCCCTGAAGAAGCTCCACCCACATGAGCTGTCTACTGTTTTTCTTTTGTAGCCAACAGTTTGCTTGGTCATTATATACTTGCACAAGGGTAAATACAGGTTGTATTTCATACTGTGTGAAATGGGATGCTGGACTACATGGACCACTGGTTTGATCCAGCAGTTACCTTTGCAGCTGGTGACCCTCATTCATTCAACAGCATTATATTGCACTGTTTGGGAAAGGGTGCCATGTAGGGATGCTATGCTCCAGGTGTGCCCTGGAGATCTCCCAGAGAAGAAATGGTTTCTTTGGTCTCTGTAACATCACACCCTGCCCTCCACAGGCTCCACCATCATATCTCCAGGAATTTCCCAACCCAGAACTAGCAACCCTAGTGCCAAGGGAGCCTGAGGATTTCTCTTCTAACCCCACCCCCTCCATGTACAGAGCCTACATGCTGTGTGAACCATTTGAAGAAATAATAATGAGCTGACAGCAAAAATTGTTCTTTTGTTCCAATTTATAGAGCTATAAGGCTAAAAATATCCTTTCATAATTGTTAGACGTCTCAAGTTTAATCTGTGGGGCATATAAGTAATGTGTTTCATACTATAAATATGAATGTGGCATAGGAAGTGGAACTTAAGTTGAAAGTGAGGAGGAAAAAAATTAAATTGAATCTGTACCATGAGAGGTACTTTGGTTTTTAATTTCAGTTTCTTTCTTCAGCCAGGTTTCCAAGCTGATAAGTTGCCTGACATGTTATTTTATATTTCAAATCCTACAGCCATGTGAGAACAGCTAATGTAGCTTTGAACTCCTACTTCTGATTTTAATTTATACACAATAAAGTAAAAAAAAAATAAAGACTATCTTCACAAAGTACAGGGGCCCAGAGGCAAGACTGTGAACAGCAAACTTTAAATCCCTATAATATGTGATTTTGAATACCCAGAAGCATTTGTAGGAGAAACAATACTGTCTGAACTAGTTTTTGTTTGTTTAAGGTGCTTGTTTTCTATGATATATTTGATCAGGCAAACAGAAACTGAGCAGCAACTGGGGATCTCATTTATGAACTTGCCCATAATGTGTCTGGTGCTGTCCCAGCTCTGCATAGATCATGGAAGCCTTGACAGTGAACCAAGGAGAGGCTGTTCAAGGGATGCTAACTGCAGAGCAGTTCACTTGCTACATGAAGTCTGCACAATCCAAGCTGGCAGAGTCATGGGTCCTTTCTATATTATAAAGCCAGAGCAAAAGGGTTCATCTTCTCATGGTTTCCATCCTGCAGCTTCTTAGCAGCAGGAGGAGATCCAAGAATCAGGCCACAACCCAATACTGTGGAAGTGGCTAACTCTCTTCAGAACTTTTAGTAGACCCAGCATTACTGCTGAAAAAGCAAGTTAATACACCTACCAAAAATGCTTTCTTCCAACTTAGTGTCACTTGGAAGATGGCCCATTACCTTGATACAGCTGATCTTTCCATCTAGATCCATGCCAGTAGACTAGATTATTGTAATGTACTCTATATAGATATCCCTGCAAAGCCCACTCAGAAACTCTAATTCAGGGCTGCTGAAATCATTTGTTATGAGGGTTGGATAGGACATAAATGTGACTTGGCCAGGCCAGGCCTAGGGAGGGGAGTGGCAGCCTCTGCTAGCAAGCTCCCACTAAAGTTTGCCAGTCTTGATTGACACAGAATATGTATGTGTGTCTACCTTGGCTTGAGAGAGCTTATCAGGTCTGTGAACCAGCTGACAATTCCCTCCCCATTCCCAATTTGGTCTGGCAAACCCATGGATTGGTGCAGAATGCTGCAGATTAGTTACTGTCAGGTAACTAATCTGCAGATTAGTTATTGCCACCCCGATCAGCAACTCCGCCTCATGGTAATTCACATGCGCCTTTTGCCTATGAGCTGCTGGGTTTGATTCGAGGTACTGGTTATTACATATCACGCTTTCTGATCTTGGACCCTCAACTGCAGGGTAACCTCTCTGTATCTGTACCACCAAGGACATAGGTAAGGTTTTTTCCCCCTCAAGTTCAAACCCTCCCCATTGCATGTCCGAAGCTCCACCCTCCATTTGTGGGGGTGTTTTTTTGTATTTATTTAGTGTTTTTTGGTTTTTGGCCTGCAGGGGGCACAGTTTTTAAGCTAGCAGCACTAAACTTTCATGGATTGTTTGGGAGACTCTCCTGATGATACTACCCAGAGTTCATGAGGTTTGGTTCAGGGGGTCCAAAGTTATGCACTCCCAAAGGGGGTGCCCCCGTCCCCCAGTGTTTCCAATGGGAGCTAATAGAAGATGGGGCTACACCTTTGAGGGTCCATAACTTTGGCCCTCTTGAACCAAACGTCACCAAACCTGGGTGGTTTCATCAGGAGAGTCTCTTACTGATACCACCCAGGTTTGGTGAAGTTTAGTACAGGAGATCCAAAGCTATAGGCTCCCAAAGGGGGTGCCCCCATCCCCCATTGTTTCAAATGGGAGCCAATAAAAGATGGGGCCACACCTTTGAGGGTCCATAACTTTGGACACCCTGAACCAAACTTCACCAAACCTGGGAGATATCATCAGGAGAGTCTCCTAAAGATACCCTGAAAATTTGGTGCTGCTAGCTTAATAAATGCACCCCTGACAGCAGGCACCACCCAAATTTCCCCAGATTCTCCTTTTAAATCCACCCCCTTCAGCATGGATTTAAAGGGAGAATGTGAGGTCCCCAGTTTAAACATTGAAAGTGATGCTGTTTCAGGGTGGGGGATAATCCACCCCCAAACAGCATCACTTTCAATGTTGTTTGAACTGGGGACCTCACATTCTCCCTTTAAGGTGGATTTAAAAGGAGAATTTGGGCTCTCTAGTTTAAACACCATTGAAGGTGATGCTGTTTGGGGGTGGATTCCAGCATCACAGCAGCCGCCTGGGGGTGGGGGTGGGTGTAAAACTCAGATTTTGCACTGGGTGCCATTTTCCCTAGCTACGCCTCTGTGCAGAGGGGAGGGCAGAAGGGGCTGCCAGCTGCTGGCTGGGAGCCCAGCTGGTAGGGGGGGCGGGGGAAGGCAGGACAGGGGAGTCTGCTGTCCCCGGCCTCAGAGAGCTGCTTTTATAAGCACTGGGGCTGGTGGCGGGGCTTGGGGAGGCATGGCCATGCCCCAGGGGCGGGTAGGGGCATGGCCCTGTCCCCGAACCCCCCCCCCCATAAAAATCTATACCTACGTCCCTGTGTACCACACAATGACTTCAGTCATCTGTGCAGGGCCTTTTGCTGGATCAACAGCATCCTGTAGTAGGGGTCTCTGTAGTAGCCTCTACCTTGTGGAATGGTTGGCTTGAGGAGAACAGAAAGGTTCCTACACCTCTAGATTCTGCAACATATGTAAAATAGAATTTTTCAGCTGGACATTTTTATAAAAGTGATATGACTAGATTATAACATAATGGTTTAAGACAGGGGCTATGGCATCTGCTGATATCTTTTCTGGTGCCCATCAAGTGTTTTTGGATGGCACCAGGATAGCAAGGAGCTCTCAGCAGCCCTTTTGCACCAACTGTCATTGTTGTAAGTAGTAGTACAAATTAGGAATGGCTGGGTTCATTTAAAGTCAACAGCCAAGAGAATAACCATTTTCCCGTCTTTTATTTTTGCATAAGTATTTTATATGCCTGAAAAATGAAGACAGATAATTTAATACATACACTTATTTTGTGCTTTGTAAGAAGATATTTTAAACAATATGTTAATTTTAAAGGTATCTCATTCAGAATTTCAATCAGAAGCTCTGTGTAAGAGCTATCATTGGATAACCTCATTCTCTTTCTGTGATTGGCTCTACATCCTATGGCACCAATTTTGTTGTTTACTCTTTAAAGAACTGTGATTGACTTTATACACCCTTTCTCTCCCATAAGGAAAACTCAAACTCCTTTCCCTTCCTCTCCCCGCAACAGACACTTTGTGAGATAGGTGGGGCTGAGAGAGTTCTGAAAAACTGTGACTAGTCCAAGGTTACCCATCAGGAATCTGTAGGAGTTGGGAAACAAATCTGGTTCGCCAGATAAGACTCTGCTGTTCATGTGGAGGAGTAGGAAATCAAACCCAGTTCTCCAGATTAGAGTCCACCTGCTGTGAACCACTATACTATTCTGGCTCTCCACGACTCTGCACCAGAATTCCAAAGGTACTTACAGGGTCAAAAGGACACCTTTGAGGACACCTGGTTTAGAAGATGCTTCAATGAAGGAAGCAGGTCTGTGGACTTTAGTATGATATGTGCTATCTGTTGCTGTATGATGTATGCTACCTTTATATGATATTTGCTGTCTTTCTTGTGGGCAGTGCATGGCACCATTTATTCATGGTTTAACATATCATGTTTAATATACATAAACACACACATGAAGCTTCCTTAGACTGTATCAGGCCCTTTGGGCCATCATTGTCAGTATCACCTACTCAGACTGGCAGCATCCCTCCAGGATCTCAGGCAGAGGCCTTTCACATCGCCTGGTCCTTAGCTGGTGACGCTGGTCCCTTAACTTGGAATGAGGAGGATTGAGTTGTGGACTTTCTTGCTTGCAAAGCTGAGGCTGTTCCAATGAGTCACCCCCCCCCCCATTACATATTGTTCAGATTTCTGCTTTGTTTCAAATTTCTGTAAGCCCAGTTTCATTACATTTCTTATTAGCGATCTTATCCTATTGGTTGCACTAATTTATTTATTTATTTATTTATTTATTTATTTATTTATTTATTTATTTATTTATATTTATATTTATATTTATATACCGCCCTCCCCGAAGGCTCAGAGAGCTTATATGTTATATAACCAGCCTTGAATCGCAGTGAGAAAGGTGGATTATAAATAATGTAAGTAATAAATAAACAGACAAATGTTATGATTTTAAAAAAATTGGGTTTGAGTTCCCCTGCCCTGGCTTGCTTTCCTTACAGTCACATAGCAGCTGTCGGGGAAGGCATTTTCAAAGTCTTAAGGAACCTGATTCTGCCCATCACCGCATCATGGGGGGAGAAGGAGCTCTTGCCTTTTCCTCCATGCTGTTTTCCTGAGCCAAAGCAATTCTGGCAAGGAACTATTTTCACAACTCAGGAGCTGCACCTGAAGTATTCTCAGCATGTGCTGCCATCTTGTATTTAACATGAAACAAGGTGAGTTTTGCTTAATAAATAAAATAAATACTTGATCTGCAAGCACGTAACTCAGGAGAGGCAAGGAAATAGTTTTCATCTAGCATTACTCCCCTTCCTCTACTTAGAATCTAAGCCAAAGGAAGAACAAAGGCAGGCACTGTACTGATATCATTCTGCACCCTGCATAGATCATAGTGGGCAGATATCACTAGTAGTATTTCAAGCTCAAGTTTTAGTGGAGAGTTTCAAACAGGCTCAGAGATTATTCCCTATCCAGTTCCTGTACAGTCTCTTACCTGTAAAGTTTAAGTGGTAGATATCTTATTTGTTTGCCATTATTTAAGAAGAAAGATATCACCCAAAAGGATTTGTTGAGGGTAGCCATGTTTGTTGGTTTTACAAACTAAACCAGAAGTCGAGTCTCACATTTGAGCTTAACAAAATTTATTATAGGAGAAGATTCATCAGACGCATAAGAGAAGTTTGTTGTGAGATTTGAGATTCATGCTTGGGGACAAAAATAGAATTTTGAGGGAAGCTAAAGAAAAGTTCCAATGAAGCTAGCTTCACTTTTCAAAGCTCTTCCAAATATCCTTTGCCAGGAGGAAGAGATTTCAGCCCAGTTAGTCTCATTTTTGTCTCATTATTCATCTTTCATAACAGCCCCAGGTTCCCACAATGTCATGGTTTCACTTTTCCAGAATGAATTAAAACTTGTATGTGTGGAGTATTTCTTCTCTTCTGACGTGTTCTTCTATAGTGTAATTAAATGCTGCAGTCTATAAACATTGGATAAATGTTTCTGGTTCCAATCCCCTCCCCCATCACGAACATAGCCTTATGGGCAGTGCCTATACTTGGACAATGTACTATATAATATGAAATTTGTGCTTCACTAGGATCAAAACTATTAAGAAAAATATGCAGCAATGTAAATCGACAACAAAAATACTGAAAAAGAACAGGAGACAGAAAGCAAATTATTGGTGGAAATTGAAACCTGACTGTTTTGTGGAAAAGGTGGGAACTTGAGACTTGCCTGAAGAATCAGAAAAGATGTGGGTGGCAGAAATATTTTGACTGAGGAAAGAACTAGTGCCTCTAGCTTTAGGTTCTACTGTTGGTGCCAAAAAACACACCCAGACTGGATTCATAAGCATGATAAAGGCTAAACTGAAGTTCCCAGTTGAAATTGGCTTGTTTCACCAACTTAGTGTTACTCACAAGTTTCTTTTGTGCCGTATGCGTTGTTGCTTTTCAAAATGCAGGCTGATGCAAGTTTCCAGATACCAAACAATGCATTCCCCATCAAACACACACACATGAATATATGAGGTTGTTTTATACTGAATGCAAACCCTTGGTTCACCATGGTCAGTTTTGTCAACTCCAGTAGTTGGTCCAAGTGTTGTGCGATGCTGCGCAGCAATCTGAAAACATTGTGTGGAACTGAGCTGCCAGGGAGAGGTCCCCCTGCAGGGCAACCTCTTTTCTACGCAGCACCTGTTGGCCACACACACGCATAGCTTACAGGGAATGGTGGTTTACTCAAATTGGCAGTGGCTCTCCAGGGTTTAAGGCAGAGATCCTTGCATTTCCACTCCACCTACTACCTGGTCTTTCAATTGAAAGTGCCATGGATTGGATCAGGGTCCTTCTATCTGCCAAGCAGATCCTGTCCTACTGAGCCGCAGTCTTTCCCCAAATGCTTCTGACAAGCAGATACTACTACAGTTTTTATTTTATGTGACTTAGAAGCAAACTGATACATTGGTCCCCTTGTGAGCCTTTTAATCCATAGATCTGTGTACTGCCTGTCTTCATGTGGAGCCACACTCTATAGCTGGGTGTTGAATGCAGTGCTGTAACTGTTTCATGTTGGCAACCAATGAAGCTTCCATCTCTGAAGTGCTTCACAATAGGAATATTTCTAAGCAGTGTTGTTGGAATCCAGGATTGGTTATAAGCATGGCTGTAGGAAGTACAAACATGTCTTATAGCAGACTAAGCTAAAGGCCAAACAGGCTTAGTACTGGGAGATCTGTGAACAGGTCTTACCCACTGTTTTTTTTAAAGGTTTCCAAATACCAAACAACTCATTCCCTATCAAACACACACAGGGTGATAACAGCCATGCTATTCGGAAGAATAGCTAGGAGAAAATGATTCCTCAAGGTGTAGCAGTTATGTATCAGGCAGAGTCTGTGATGACGGTTGCTAGGAAACCAAGCAACCAGTACTGGAATGTCCCTGTATAAGCCTATATGTTGTGGCTGTACTTGCATACAGTTTTGGTCTCCATATCTCAAAAGGGATATTGTCTTACCGAAAAAGATACCCAAAAGTGAAAAGATACCAGTGTAGTCAGTGCATGAAACTTGGCCACATGAGGAAAGACTAAAGAATTTGGGTCTCCTTAGTTTAAAGAAATGATTACTATAGTTGTGATGTGCTAGAGATTGATAAAGTTATGCAGCAGCAGAGGAAGCTGCTACAGAGAATATTTTCTCCTCTCCCAAGATATTAGAACTTGCTCAATGAAGTTGGTCCACTGTAGATTCAGGATAGGCAAAAACCCCCCCCCCACTTATTTATGCAAAGATTAATTAATTTGTGGAGGTACAGTGGTGACTACCAGTTCAGTAGGCTTTTAGTAGGGAAGAACATGGGTCCATTAATATTAATTGTCCTTGATGATAAAATGATTAAATGGGGGTGGAGCTTGGGATGGACAGGGACCTTAGTGGGGTACATAGACCCTTCCCTACAAAGCATCCACTTTCTCCAGGGGAACTGATTACTATGGTCTGGAAATGAACTGTAATTCCAAGGAATCCCCAGGTCCTACCTGGATACTAGAATCCCTTGGAGCAAACTTTGCATTTTCAATTATGTATCAAGTCAAATATAAACCAGGTAGGTTCACTGACATAAAAGAAACTTCTAAGCGTGATTTGTTTGAAAAGTAAACCTATAACAATAAATGCTATTGGAAACCTGCTGAATGACATTTTTGAAGGGTTTTAATCAATTATTAAACAGGGAATTCATGCAGAAGAACTTTTGTTGAATGAATTAAATTCAGTTTCTGAAATCACTGCTGCTGTAATATTTATTTATTTGTTTCACTCACCTAAAACAGCTTATAGCATTCTCCTCTTCTCCATTTTATCCTCACAACAAATCTATGAGGTAGGTTAGGCTAAGAGTGTATGAGGGCCCAATGTCACCTATCAAGCTTCCATAGCAAAGTGGGGTTTAAACCTGGGTCTTCCAGATCCTGTTCTGACACACTAATGATTGCACCATGATGGCTTTAAATAAATTGTATTTATTTAACTGTTGTCAGAGGTGGAAGACCCCAGCCCTGAACTTACCACAGCTGGGGGAGCCACTGGAGCAGGGTCCCTGTCTGATTATGCCCTGGCACAGGTGTGGACTGAGTCCCAGGCAAGCAGCTAAGAGTTGAGCCTGGCAAGCTGCAGAAGAGGAATGGATGTAGCTGAGCCTTTCTCCAAACTGACTCACCAACAAAGTGATGGAATGCGGCAGCCATACTGCACCTGCCTGCACTCTGGTGCTTGAAGCCAACAAAGTCCCCATTTCTCTTAGGCTTGCATTGACCAGCAAAGAGTCCCTCTGAGGAGGCAGAGGGCAGGTATCCCCTCTGCCCCTGTGCAGAGTCCAGGTATCCCCTCTGCCCCTGTGCCCTTTTACAGAGCATTTGTGGAGACCATAACAGACCCACCCCTAAGTGCTTCTTTAAGAGGCACAATCCAAGGTATCTGGGGAGGAAAGGCTAGGCCTCTCTCAAACCACTGAGGGAGAGGATGGTGGTGAGGAAAAAAAGGGCATGGTGAGTGACAATTTCCCTCCTCCCAGTGACTGATGCAGTTCCTGCAACCTGCCTTAAAATGGCCTGGCAAGGGGGTATGACAGTCCTGGTCTCCAAACCCCAGGAGTCATGAAAACTATGTATCATCATTCTTCTAACTGGTAGCCAGTTCACCTAATGTTGACTTAAAGGCAAGGTTGGAGGTTCCTACCTAGGCTGTTTCTGCACAGTGGCAGGAAACGGCTCTTCACCGGAATAATTCATGCCAATGGATGCATGAGATTGTTCGCACGTCTTGTGTGGGCAGTGCTGAGGCTGCTGCAACCCGCAGAGGCGGCTCTGCATGGAGCCACCTGTGGGTCATCCTGTTCACCTACCTCTCCTTCCTGTGCAGCTTTGGACAGCGGGGTCATAGGGCAGCGTGGGTGTGTCCCTCCAGTTGTCCAGAGCTGTGCAGGAAGGAAAGGTAGGTGAACAGGAAACCAGAGGGGCCAAAAGCAGCACCCTCACGCCGGTACGCTTTGGACCGTGCCGGCAGGAAGATGCCTCTTTTGAAAAACCTCACTCAGGGAGCGTGTTTCAAAAGTGGCATCTTCACGCCCCTTGAGGGGGGGGGGCAGCATGTCCCTAGGGCGCTGTTTTCCACCTGTATGGAAGCAGCCTTTGTGAAGTATCCAAGATGTTTTGATAAGACTGGTGGATTTTCCCATGGGCATTTGGGGGCATTCTCTGGTGCTTATTACCAATAAATAGAGACTTCTTAGAGCAGCTATTTTTGTTCTGTAGTCAGGCAAAAGAGCAGCAGTCATCCATGTGCAGATGTCTTCAGGCTGTAATCTTGCCCATTCACTGCTCATAATTTTACATTTCATTCATTTCTCCTTCTGGGACCACTCTTATTTTTTCACCATCTGCTTCCCTCATACCTGAATAGTAGTTTTGATTCTGTATTTCTCTGTAATCAGAGTGACTTGCCTACAAATAATGTCAACAGTTTCACCTTGTTCCCTTATCTTCAAGAGCATGCTTTGTGGAATACATTTCTAATACTCTCTCGTATTGTCAGATTTACAGCACTGTCTTTGCTTCCATAAACTCTCAAATAAACATATGGAATATCAAAGTGACAAGCATTATTCAGCACAGTGTGTTCTGGATAAAAAGACAACGTCAAGAAAACTCAGTTCGTTCATTAATCAACAGTAGTACTACCAGAACAGTCAACCGTGTATTTACTAGCATTTTTTAAAGAGAGCATTGACATCAGAGTGGATAAAAATCAATATTTTTTTAAAACCCAGATTTTTAAAAACATTAAATGGTTTTTTTTATTTAAATCAGATTTTATAATAAAACACTTTTTGAAGAAAATTCTTTTAAAAATTGTTTTATATTTAAGATACATTACTCCAAAGATTATTCGTCATGAAATAAGGATTATTTTTAATTATGTAGCATGAAGCTGAATATTCATGCAGAGTTTAGGGTAAATGAATTTTATTAATCCATTCACAATGTCATACTCTTTCAAGGATTTCTGTAAAATTATTTTGTGCAGTTTTTCTATCTAGAAGATCTCTTTTGCAGATGCTTGGTTTTGCGGTTCTCAAAACTATGGATTTGTGCCTCTTCTTCACAACAAAATGTTATAAAATACACATAGAGTTGAGAAAAAGACTTTAATCCCATTGTTCATTTGAAAATCTATGTACACAGAATTGCCCCCTTACCCAGTGGTGGGATCCAAAAATTTTAATAACAGGTTTTGATGGTGGTGGGATTCAAACAGTGGTGCCACCGCACACACACACCTCCAGTCCCTATTGGGCAGGGAGGTTGCTTTAGTAACCCCTTCTCAGCGCTCAGAAAAAATTAGTAACCACTTCTAGAGAAATGGTGAGAACTAGTTGGATCCCACCTCTGCCCTTACCTCTTAAGTGCTAAATTTCAGGAAGTTCAATGAATAGGAGATGTTTTGAGTGGAATATACTTGTTTTGAGTGGAATATATCTGCACAGGGAGCTAAGTGTGTGGAGAGAAAGGCCCATTAGATGACGAAGGAACAAAAAGTGTGCTAAAGGATGACAGGGAGATTGCAGAGAAGCTGAATGAATTCTTTGCATCTGTCTTCACCCAAGAAGAGGTGAGGAAAATTCCTGCATCTGAAGCAAGCTTCTTAGGAGGTGAATCCGAGGAATTAGAGAAGATAGTGGTAGACAAGGAAGAAGTTCTGGCAGCCATTGATAAACTAAATGCTACCAAATCCCAATACTGCAGGCAGCCCTCTCTTCCCTGGTCAATTGGGCTAAACCAATCATAGTATTAAATCAGAACTAATGCAGCATCGAGTGGAACTTCAGTATAGTTTTTTCCATTTTGGAATGTACAACATACAGAGGTAGTTTTGTAAAACATCTGGAATGGTATTTTACACATAGTGCCTGACTGAACATTTTCAACAGGAATTTCATGGACTATTATGGTTGGTTGGCATTAGCTGTTTTAGAAATTAATTCTGTATGACTGTTGTTACTTATATGTTACATGTGCATCATTATATTTTTGTTGGTATTGATTATTTATGCAACACTGTACATAATATTTCTGAGCAGCATAAGCAAGAGATGGGTTTTTTGTCCCAAAGAGCTTACATTCTAAATAGGATGGGCTAGATCCAACGTAAAGGCCACCAGTCTTCCCAACCTTTTCCTCTCCCCAGTATTCCTTTTAAACATCATGCAAGTTTATTCCCGGGGTGTGAAGACCCACAAGAAGTAATGGCAAAATGGATTGGGAAAATGCTGTGAAAGGGCCAAATATATTGCTTCTTCCTCTTCTGTTAGTAAAGGTCTATCCCCTCTCTTACCTTTCAGATTCCTGACTCACATGACTGTTACTGCACATGAGTCCTATGAATCCAGGAATAACTCTTCCCAGATTAGTAAGGAGTTCTGCAGGGAGGGGGAAACCTAGGAAGATCTGAGACCATCATCACATTCCACCGAGACATTACAGGAGTCAACTTGAAATTTCTAAGTTGCTGTTTTGTGTGGAAACCTTTAATGAAACTTGCCTTGAGCCTTTTGGAGTAGGCGGGATACAAACAAATAGATCAATGTCAGCTTTCTCTGTGAAGCAGCAGCTGTAATCTGGGGAATCCCTAGATACGGAAATGGTTCCAGGATTCCATACATATGGCTTTTTCAGCTGGGGAAACGTAATGTGCATGTTAGCCCCTAGTGATATTTGGTGTGTGTGTTGGGTGTGTGTGTGTTTGTGTATGGGGTGTGTGTGCATTTTGACATGAATTTATTTTTATTTAGATGTGCCATTTCATCATTGTGCCACTTCCTGTATGAAGATAATGCTAATTCACTAGCTTTAAGCTTGGACATTTCTATGCATAGCATTATTGTTATCTCAATTCTACTTCTGAAAAAAATTAACATCCAGGGAGTTAAAATACAGACAGCCTCCCACCACCTTCACCGTGGGGACTGCAGATCAAGCCACAGGAGAGTTATGGTAGCAGCTGTGGCCTAGGACCTTCTTTAAAAAAACCTTCTTCCTAATGCTCAGAATTTGCAGTAGACCAATTGCCCTGAGCTTTTGTTCTGCCACTGACATTCTGGAAGCAACATCTGAGAAAGGGAAAAGAGGGAGGGTGAGAGTGAGCACACACAACAGCTTTAAATAGAAAAATGCCATATATAGAATCTCTGACCTAATGGCTTGAAGGAGAAAAAAAGCTCAACTTTTGAAACTAATTTAAAACCAAGGGCTATCCAGGGAAGTAAAAATAGCACTTAGTTAGTCTTGTATCCTAGCAGAAAGAAAAGTAAAATCTGCTTCATTAATCCTAGCTGGACCACTTTGCATTTGACAATGTCTGTTTCAATTCCTCCTCGGTTGACAAATCATGTTTTGTTTCTGTCTGTGCTAGAAGTTTCAGCTTTAGTTAAATAATGTAAAATGCTATGAATTTTCCTGTGCTTACATTGTAGCATTAGAACTGTATATTAACTGGGGTATGTGTGGGGTGTGTGTGTGTGTTCATAACAAATTGATGTGATAAGTATTTTAAATATTTGTTATAAGTATATTTGTAATGTTTCTTTCTGATTAGTATTCAGAAATGGAATGATACACATTTCTCATGTCTATAGCTCATTGAACCGAGCCAGTAGAAGAATCTATGACCATTTATGCACTTGTAGTCTCCTTAGCATTCACTGTACATTCCCTTCAGACTGGATTCTCAGTTATGCCTGTGTTTTCCCTCTTCAGAACTCACTGTGTTTCAGATCAGACTCTTTGCTCAATATCTGAAACTAATTGAAGTGTGACTTTCTGTCCCTTTGCAGGGAGAGTGAAGGGAATCAACATTCGTGCAGCTTCCTTTGGGTTTTCCCATTCCTCCTGGCCTTCCTTCTCCCACAAAGCAGTCCACTCCTCTGGCTAGCATTTCAGCAGGAGCACTTTTTTTCAAAAAATAAATGATGTAGGTCTGTCACAGGAGCAATAGATCATTGAAATGCCCATTCAAAAGGTGTTGGGCAACCTCCCACAATGGAGGTTGAAAAAATAACAGTGTGGAAAGGGGGTGGGTGGGCAAAATGGCTTGGCAGGCATTGTGTAAATGAACTAAGTGGGAAAACCCCACTTCAGAGCAAATAGCCTCAGGGTAAGTTCTGCCTGCATAAAGATGTCCAGGTTTTGGGGAGCATAATGTAAAATGGAAGAAAAATTGCTTGTGATTCCTGAAGCTTCTGAAGTGTACAACATGCAACATCTAAACAGACTTACTGGAAAGTCCTATTTAATCTAGTGGAACATTTAAAAGCAAACATACTTATCTTAATTTTACTTATAGCTGAATTCTCTCCATCACTTTCACATCATAGTGTTTCCTATCCAGGAACTCCACCATCAGCAGAACATTTTCCCCATTGTGATCGCAAGTTGCATTGCTCTATGTACTTTATGGCTTTATCTGTGCAACCTTATCATGTTTTGTCTTATCTTCTGGGACCCAATGGTAACCAGTTGCTTTCATTGGCCCATTATGAATGGAATACTTACCTTGTGGCTCTTAGCTGTGCAGTGAAGCTGTAGTATGGTCTCCTCACGTTTCTCTGTTTACACGTGAGGAGCCATTCTCTGCCTGCCCTGCAGCTAGTTTGCTGGTCTCAATGGGCCTCTGTAGCTTTTCTTGGTTTTCTTAACTCCACCCATCAACTCCTCTTAAAGGCACAGAGCTCATCACACCTGTAGTTGTAAAATAAAGGACTTGGCTAAAGCCCTTTAAATTGCATTTATATCGATATACCTGTGATAGCAGGTATGTCAAATTTGTAGGCCCTTTCCCAACATAACCGCCCCCCCACCCCCTGCACAAAAGAAAGAGGCAAAGCAATTCCCTAGACCACACAGGGACCATGTGCTGGATCTCCTTCCTTCCCCCCCCCTTCTCTCTCTCTCTGCTTCTGCAGCTAGGAAAATTGTTTTAAAAATGGGCTTATTTGAAATAAAGTTGTAAAATGCCCTCTCAATCATTGGGGAGGGTGGAAGTAAAGTGAGAGAGGTGGGGTGGAGACAAAAAGGAAGCTTGTTTGTATTGTTCTATGAAAAAGCCAACTCTCTCTCTCTCTCTCTCTCTGTCTCTCTCATTCATTCATTCATTCATTCATTCATTCATTCATTCATTCATTCATTCATTCATTCATTGTTTACATTTGTATCCTGTTATATCTACAAAAACTCAAGGTGGCTCATGACAAGCATTATGAGCATTTAGAGAAGGAGTTGGCAACGTGGAACAAGGGGTGAGGAGGAAGACATGAACAGTAGTGTGAGGGAGTGGAAAGAGTGGACCTAGGCAGTGGGCATAGGAAACATGTCTAGGGCAAATTTGTGCTTACTGGCAAATCTGCCCACTCTGATGGCAAAGCAAATTAAAAGTTGCTCCAGAAGTTGTAGACATTTGCCCCCACTGTGCACCAGACACCTTGTGCATAATCAGTCATAAAATCGTTTCTCATTCTGGTCTTCTAAGTGGTCCATCTTTGAAACTGAATTGACTAAAACTGAAGTGGTCCATCTTTGAAACTGAATTAAGGTTTGCTCCATATTGGAAAAGTATTACAAAACAGGAGTCTGAAGTTCTCTTGTGAATGGATTGTTGTTATAGTTCCTCAGAAGTTGTTGCAGCTGTAGCAGCGAGGGACAGTGGAATGGCTGGACCACATACCTTATTTGACTGTTGCCACCTTCATTTGTCAGTTCAGTTATGAAGGGCATGCTATGAGCCCTCTTTACATTCTTACCCATTCTGTGCTGCTACAGATTGGGATTTGGTCTACAAGCTAAAGGAAATTCATTTCAAAGTAGATATTCTTCCAAATAAGACATGCCTAATTCAGATTTTAATTAATTAAAATCAGTTCCAAATGCATTTTATTACTTTTTATGGTTGCTCCAAAGTACTGGTTTCAACATGAGAGCCATGCATACTCTCTCTCTCTAACTTCCATAATAATCAAATTCTTGTAATGTCATTACAAGAACAAATGAATTCAATGGCTGTATATCACATCTGTAGAAGATTTACAAATATCTTAGTTTATTATTTTTCATGTTTTATATTCAGACCTTCCATAAGGAAGAAACCCTCCAGATACTCACTGCCTCAATCTATTTTCTGTTCAGCAGATCTTGAGTTTAGATTTTATCTCAGAGGCTGTTGACATTTATGTATGTAAAACGAATCCTCTGACTGAACTAGACAAAATGTAATTGGAGTTCAGATGCTAACAAGATTCAAAATAGTGAGTGGAATTGGGAGGTTACAGAAGAAGGATACAGTCACACTCTACAGTTTTAGTGAGCTAATGCTTCACTTTTTGTCAGTCCCTTCTTAGCATCGTGCCCATATCTGATAGTAGACAGGCTGGCCCCTTTGCTGTAATGACAGCAACAAAACCAGACCAGCCATCAACAAGATGGAATTCTCTGCCTACTCAGGCAGCAAGCAAGCAAGCAAATTAATAAAATTGTAAATTAACAAAAAGAAAATTATTAAAATATTTATACCCTCCCTTTCTTTTTGGCTCAAAGAATACTGCCACCAAAGAGCAATTAACTAAATAGGGCCCAAAAGGGACAATGTTAAGAGCAGCTGACAGTTAAAGGGTGGAATGGGGCCCCTAAATTTTATACCAGGATCCAGTCCTGGAGAGTGTGGTGGGGACTGGGGGAAAGATTAGGTGCCTGGCTACGTTGTTGTCTTTTGCCTCTTTATTTCTGTATGCCATTGTAGTTACAAAGATCTATAAGTTATCTTGGCATAGGTGAAATGGCAGAACTGCATTCGTTTGCTGTAAACTTGAAATCACAGCAGCAGAGCGAATTTTGTTGCAGTTGCATCCGTTTTTAGCCCACACAACTTGTGGAGAAGTTTCTACTGTTAATCCATGTGGGGCAAATGAGGGCAGAAATAGGCTGATCCTTCAACTGCTTAGGGAATTGGCACTAAAGACATGAAAAATAAAAGGTTTCTGAGAGCTCTTGAAAGAAGCACCAGAACTCACAACACACTCCTGGGGCTGCTGAGATGTCAACTGCCTTCTACATACTGCACGCTTCCTAGGAGCCTAAATCTGGAATAGGAGAAAATATGGCATTGGTGCAGCCGTTTTGCAAGATTGCTCCAATCTTTTAACCTTTTAACTTTTAACATTTTATTAAGAGACAGTTCCTTCGTGATACTAGCACATTTTTAGCCAGAAGCATATTATTTGTTTCCCCTGTAACTGCCAAATTAACAGTTATTTAATGTTAAATAGTGACCTTCAGCTTTTTTAGCTCTCTGATTTTATACTATACTAGCAGGGCCCAGCTACGCGTTGCTGTGGAAATTGTCCTTCTCATCACAGTCTGCAACCACACAGATGTCCATGCAGGTTCAATGATCCCCACCATAGCCTTTTGGGAGTAGCAGTGGCGTAGTGGCTAAGAGAAGGTGCACCCTGTTCTGGAGGAACCGGGTTTGATTCCCAGCTCAGGCCACAGACAGACAGGCTGCACGAACATTCTAAGGGTGAGAGTTAAACAGAGGCAGCTTCATGGCCTGGTGCACCAGGAAAAAGACGTTTTACCTGGCTCAGGTATGGACTTTTGGCGATTTGAAGGTCCGATTACCTGCCCGCAACAGGGAGGGACGTCATGTGAAAATTTGGGGGCGATCCATCCAGCCGTTTCGGCGTTAGGGCAAGACCAACAAATGAATGGTTAGCTTTTTATATATATAGATTTAACGTGCCACGTGCATTATTATATGCTTTTTACTTACATGGCATGGATATTTTTCTTCTGATAAGAAGTTCAATCCTGTCGAACACTAATTATATTGTTGATCTTACTATCTGGATTGCATTATCTAAACGGCACTCCCAATAGAGATGGGGTCAAGGAAACGCCACTGTTCAGCAAACTCCCAGACTTGTAATTCACAGTAAACATGCAAACAAACAAAGATGGATCAGTGGGACTGTTTTGCTCATGCTAATAAATGTTCAGTTTTTGGATTCTGAACCTTCGGCCCCTTTAAATTTGACTCCTGAAACACCATTAACACTGCTTGATTCTAACACCTCCTCTGTGAGTGCTGGCAAGCTTTCAGCTAGTGAACTACTGACTCAACAGCCAGATCAAGCCATTCCTTGGGACAGCCCTACTACAAACTTACCCATGTTCCATGATCTTTTTTATCAACAGGCTGTGCTAATTGCCAAGACCTTTGAATTGTTATAATGGAATACTGCTACTTGGTCTAGTAAACTAGATGCTTTTTCTAAACTGTATCATCAACAACTGATAACTCATGATACTACAAAAGATGCATATGTTCTAAAAATGCGTTCTACAGCAGTTCTCAAGATATTACAGCTCAATCGCTTCAGAGAACACAATTGGCCATTTTCATTAGAAATAACAAGTTAAATTACAATAGATGGACTAATTATAATACAATTAGGAATTAGCAGATTATTAACTGCAGTATAAAGGATACTGAGCTTGATTTTTATATATGGCTTTCTTCAGTAAAGAACGTTCTAATTTTAATTTTGTGTAATGCTATATAATTTTTGGTTTTAATTTCTTGTGTAATTCATATGTGTAATAGCTGACACTGTTTGTAAGGCCTATGGCTAACAAATAAAAAAAATGACAGACAGATGACGGATGCTCAAAATCTGGGTCAGAACCTGTGGCGCTAGGACAGGGTTTCTGACAGGGTGTTTCCACAGGTTGTTACACATTTAATAGCAAAACTTTGGTTAATTTGAGACTTGATATTTTATTTTATTTACATGCTGTGCCCCTGACCTTTTAAAAATGAAACTATTGCACAGTTGACATATTTAATATTTATTAAGATCACAGTGCTCAATCAACAGTTGCATAAGATTGTAAAAAATTCACTTTTTAAAACTGGAATAAAATGAAAAATTAACACCTCAAAGAAACCCCAGGAACCCTAGAATTGAGTTTCCCCAAACCATATGGTTCCTTGCAATAAGAAATAACAAGAAACCCACAAAGTTCAGGAAAAACTTAGTGGCTGAAGTGAATTGTTAAAATGTTGAGCCAATTCAGCCAAAATTAAACTAAGTGCCCTATCCAAAGGGGGAGGGGCAAATCCAACTGTGGGAGCAGTATGCAAGCACACTGGCAGATGTGCCCTCCCTGGGATACCTGCCCTGGCAGAAGGGTGACTGCACTGACAAAGGGGCAGCTGTACCAGTGTGTGCCCCCATGGCCCTCCCTAGAACTGGGGTGTAGCACTGGATGTGGTGCTGCCATTCCAACAACCCTGCTGTCACTGCCAGTGTAGCAGAAGCTGTGGTTGGGGGGAGGGGCCGAAGTTAGCTGGCTTCCCTCCAGCTATTAGCCACCTTACGTCAGCACCTGGGAATTCAGATATTCAGCACCTAAACAGGAGGTCTAAGTCTATGAAGTCCAAAGGGAGCTTCTCTGTGGCAGGGAGGTTTTTTTTTCACTTTTCAAGCCTCCCCACACCACTGGGAAGTCACTATGGGAGTGGCACAGCACTGCAGCCAGCTGCCTGGCCTCTTGAATGGGACTGTAAGGTTATGATCCTATGCAGTTAAATGAGAGCAAGCCCCACTGAATGAAATACTTGGTTTTGAGTAAGTGGGGAAAATATTGTATGAGTAAAAGAGGAGAAGACACATATGACTATGTTTAATTCTCTCCTAACCAAAGGAGTCCCAATTTAGATTGTCTTTGGAATCATTTTCCTGTTAGCCAAGATTTTTCTCCAGATCATGAGGCCTAGAAAAATTGGCTCAGTCAGGTTCTACATAGTGCTTTTAAGTCCACCAGTTTATGCATGCCCTAAATGTGCATAGAATTGCAAGGCTGGTGCTTTTAATTCAGATTGAATTGTTAGAGAATTCTGTGGGAA
The DNA here is from genome assembly GCF_021028975.2 of Sphaerodactylus townsendi. Taxonomy (NCBI): domain Eukaryota; kingdom Metazoa; phylum Chordata; class Lepidosauria; order Squamata; family Sphaerodactylidae; genus Sphaerodactylus; species Sphaerodactylus townsendi. The sequence continues at coordinate 51,951,108 of NC_059426.1, forward strand.
CAAGCGGAATCTTTGGAAGACCCCATTTTGCTGTTTGTACCATTACAGACTTTTTCTGACCTTCATTCCTGCATACAATGTATAGCAGAGAAAGGCAGGGGTGTGCATATTGTCCACTTCCAATCTACCTATGCTAACCTGAGATCTGGAATTGAGTCTATGCATTGAGGTTCAATTCCTGCAATTAAAACCTCTGGTTTTCTAGAGATTCTGATTGCAAGAATGTGTAAGCTTTTTGTGACCTACAACCGAATATATATGGGTAAGAACAAAGGACACTACAGAATTACCATTCTCCCCACCCCAATAATTGTACACTATTGAAAGGTCCTCTCTCAAAGGAATTATTGAAACACTGGGAGAGGGCTGCTAATAATGCCACAGAACAGTTATTGTGCCGTGGAAGCGATTCACATCCATCATAAACCATGAAGATTCTCATTTCTACTCTCCTAATAAAGGCTTCATTTGCATTTAGTTACCTCAGAAAATATACTACTTCTGTGTAACACAGTTGACAAATTTGAAAATACCACCTACATGTTTTCATAAGAAATATATCCATAGGTATTTCATTATGAATATATAACATATTGGCCCCAATTATCTATATTCAATGTGACTATACTGGGAATCTTAAGTAAATACTGGTGCCTCTGTGTTCATACAGAAGAACGTCTGTTAGGAATGTTTTAGATGTCCTTCAGGCTATTTACATAAATAAGGCTGTACTCCATATGGAGTAACATTTTTCATGCTATTGCTATTACATAAGTGAGGTACAGAAAATTAACTACTTTGTCAACACATGGGGAAAGCACATTTTGCTAATTTAATGAACAGAATGAAAAAAAAAGCCATCTGGTTTGTTCAGAATCTCACTGTAAGACACTTGGCCTAGTTTATGGACTTTTAGACTGAGGGCCTGAATACTGAAGCTCTTGCTGTATGTGTAGTTAGACTTCATTGGGGAAAAACTTGTTTAGAATAAGTCTATATATGGATTCTTCAAACACGCATTGATAAGCAGAGCCATGAAGGGAGAAGATTTTATTTTCAGAACTGATATTTATCTTTTGGATGAAAGATTTACTGATGAAAGTTAGTATGAAGATATTTATTGAAAAACCCCAAGTGGATTCTTTCTTGAATTCAATCCATACAAAAATTAATTCCTTTACTCTAGGTGACTCCTGAAGTATAAAGCACAAGATTTCTTTTTGGCAGAAAATATCTAAATATTGATTGTTAACCCCCTCAGAAATCATATATCAGTTGGGGAAAAAACTTACAGTAAAGTCACCTGTACACAAGAATACTGCTTATTCACTGACTCTGTTTCACTCAGTTTCACACTTATTTATTTGTTTTTCTTCAAACTGCCACTTATGAAAATTTCACTGTGCATTTTGCTGTTCTTATTAGGAATAGCGGCCCTACTGCACCTTTGGGTGGTCATTATTGATATTTGCTTATACTGTACAGACAGTGCCTTGTATTTTGCTGTTGGAAAAGATTCCAGAAAGAAATTTAAGCTGTACCTTCTGTCAAAGATACAATGCCATACCTTCATTTGCATGTTCTGAAGCTTCCATGTAATGGATCATCCATGTAATGATTGGATGAACCAGCACTTTCACAAATGTTTACATATTGGGTCCTGAGATGCTCAGAAGATGGACATATAAATAGTTTAAACTATTTGTACAACTATTTGTACAATCATGAGCCAGTCCCTAAGCAATGAGGACTCTGATGTAAATATTGATGACACCATGGATTCAGAACTGACTCCCTGCAAGGAGATGCAGGCAAGAGAGCCATCTCCAAGTCCTTCCCTACCAGCTAAGGCAGAGCCTGATGCCATGCACCTGGGAGAATGCAGCTGGGAGAGCAATCAGGGATCAGATGAACAGAGTAGCTTCATGAAGAAAACTAAGACAGAGGCGGCAGCTACAGTCTAAAAGGAGAAGTGCCGTATTGCTGCTTGATATGGCAAAAGGCTCTGCATCCAAAGAAGACTAAGTCTCCACAGAAGCCTGGCCCCATTACCAAGGGTCTTCTGCTTATACCCTGCCTTGGGCTTGTCTTGGCTTGTGGAATGAGTGTACTTCTTGGTAAGCTTCACATACCTGGTCTTTCTCTCAACCCAGCTTTCAGCCTGCCTATCTTACCTCCTGCCTGTGCCTTGACTCTGGACAACCTGACTATGCCTTTGGTTGCTGCCTGCCTTGACTCTGGACTGTCTGCCCATGCCTTAGCTAACATCTGCTGGCAGCCCAGACAAACTCTACTGAGAGGAAATTATTCACCTAGTCCAACTCCCACAAGGCCATCCAACTCCCACAAGACCATAAGAGAAAGAGATTGAAGGACTATATATGTGGACTAAATCCAAGTATCATGGAGTGCTGTATGGCTTCTGAATAAATACTAATCCAGATGAAGGGCATTTATGCACTTGTCGTCTCCTTCACATTGAACGTTCATTCCCTTCAGGTTGGACATTGAATATTCACTATGTTTCCCCCTCTCCTGAACTCAGAGAATTTCCACAGTTTCTGAAATCTCTGAATGTGTGACTTTTCCTCTCCCATCACCAAGAGAGCAAAGGGAATCAACATGTGTTTCGCTTTCTTTGTTTTTTTTTTCACTCCTCCTGGCTTTTCCTACTCACACAGCAGCAGTTTCTCTTGCTCTTCCAGGCACCACTTCAGAAGAATCAAAGGGGCTGTTTTGTTTTTTTTCACACCAAGGGTCTATCACTTAAGCAATAGACCCTTGAAATTGACGTAACACTTACATGGTTTAGCAAATGAACACTAGACCAATGAGGGACTATTGACAGAGAAGTGGAGGGTGAAGAAAGGTTGATTGTCAAAGAAGGGGAGGGGGAGAAATTGACAGACAAGTGAAATTAAGGAGAAAAAGAGGAGATTGTCAGGGAAGAAGAGGAGCAGAAAGAAGAGATGGAAGCTTATTTGAGAAAGGGGAGAAGGAGGAAGTAAAGTTAGGGGGATGGGATGCCTTTTCTTCTCCCTTCAAGCTGCTTGCAGATCGCCAATAGTTATTCTCCACTAAAGGTAAAGGTGACTTCCTGCACAAGCACTGGGTTGTTAATGATATCACATTATGACCCACCAAAAGTTAAAAATGTGGTTCTGTGTTGTTCAAAACTCAAACCTTCCAATTCCATCATTTCTTCCTTTATTTTTCAAGAGTCTTCACAGTTACTGCTTGGCTGTGGAGAAATAGGTCATGTCTGGGGAATCTGGACTGAACTATTTTAAAATGTAATACTATTTAAAACTATAATGTAATATTATTTAAAAACTATTTAAATACTATTTATAAACTATTTAAAAATGTGATACTAGAACAGCATGGTGTAATGGCAGAGTGGTGGACTCTGATCTGGATAACTCCAAATGGCTGACAGAATTTTATCTGATGAACTGGATTTGTTTCCTTGCTCCTATATTTGATGTCTGCTGGGTGACCTTGGGCTAATCACAGTTCTTCATAATTCTCTCAGACTGCTATATACAGTCTTACTGCTATATACAGTCTTCCTGTCTGCACTTTGAATGTACTCTTGATTTGTATTTCAAAAATGTCTGGCAACGCTCTAGAACCTATTTTTAAATGCCAAATAAAGGTTGTTGTTGTTGTATAATTCTCTCAGGAAAGGAGTTTGTAAGCTGCCTTGAGTCACCTTACAGGAAAGAAAGGCAGGATATAAATCTAAATCTAAAGTCCGAATAAAGTATTTTTATAATTTTACTCTCTTGAATGACTTGCGGCATCAGTTTCTAGAGCAGATCATTAAGGGTTTCCTTACTCTAGAGCAGATCATTAAGGGTTTAATTTCATCATTCAGATCATTAAGGGCATCAGTTTCTAGGTCATTAAAATCTAGAGCAGATCGTTAAGGAGACAGTCTGTAAGCACTTGGAAGGGAATAATGTGATGACTGAAAATCAACATGGGTTTCTCAAAAATAAGTCATGCTAGACTTATCTCTTTTTTTGATAGAGTGACAAATTATATTCTTGCAAATAAACTTGAAAAGATGTAGACTAGCCAATGCAACTCTTAGATGGATTTGTAATTGGTTGACTGGCTGAACACAAAGAATGCTCATCAATGGCTCATTTTCATCCTGGAGAGAAGTAAGTAGTGTGTGCCACAGGGTTCTGTCTTGGGCCCAGTCCTATTCAATATTTTTATCAATGATTTGGATAATAAAATAGAGGACATGCTAATCAAATTTGAAGATAATACCAAATTAGGAGGAGTAGCTAATACCTTGGAGGACAGGAGCAGAATTCAAAATGATCTGGACGGATTAGATTGCTGGGCCAAAACTAACAAAATGAATTTCAACAGAGAGAAATGTAAGATTCTTCACTTAGGCAGAAAAAATGAAATGCACAGATATAGGATGGGTGACACCTGGCTTGACAACAGTACATGTGAAAGGGACCTGGGAGTCTTAGTACACCACAAACTGTACATGAGTCAACAGCATGATACGGCAGCCAAGAAAGCCAATGCAATTCTAGGATGCATCAATAAGAGTATAGTGTCTAGATCGAGGGATGTAATTGTACCACTGTACTCTGCATTGTTCAGATCTTACCTAGAGTACTGTGTTCAGTTCTGGGCACCACAATTTAAGAAGGATATTGATAAGCTGGAACGGATCCAGAGGAGGGCAACCAAAATGGTAAAAGATCTGGAATCCAAACCCTACGAAGAGAGACTTGGGGAGCTGGGGATGTTTAATCTGGAGAAGGGGAGACATGATAGCTATGCTTAAATATTTGAAGGGATATCAGGTTGAAGAAGGAGCAAGCTTGTTTTCTGCTGCTCCAGAGACTAGGACACAGAGTAATGGAATCAAGGTTCAGGAAAAGAGATTTCACCTAAACATTAGGAAGACCTTTCTGACCATCAGAGCTGTTCGACAGTGGAATTCACTGTCTCAGAGTGATGGAGTCCCATTCTTTGGAAGTTTTTAAACAGAGGCTGGATGATCATATGTCAGGAGTGCTCTGATTGTGTGTTTCTGCATTGCAGGGGGTTAGACTTGATGGCCTTTGTGGTCTCTTCCAACTCTATGATTCTATTATTCTATTTTCCGCACAATTTCCTTTCAGTCAGTTTTTCAGATCTGAATGCGCTCAGCTTCTCTGTAATTTAAAGCCCAAGTGCAATTATATGCAGTGTTCTTTTTGTAAATATGCACAGTGGGGTGCCATCATTTCAGATGATGTAAGGTTAGTTACAGTGGGTGCTGATGCAATATGACTTTGTTTGGAAATTATATGGCAGGATTGGCTTTGGAGTCTAGTTTCTCAGCTGAATGTTGGGCTTTGACAGAACAGCCTCTTTATGCTGGTTAAAGGTTTCATCTAGTTACTTCCATGAATATTTCTTATAAGTGTATAACTCCTGTCATGTTTTGAAAGTATCAAGGCTAAGATATCTGGCCAGCCACAGTTGGAAACCTTAGAGGCGGAGTTGGTAGCCCTTGGTCTAATTTTAAATGACAATTCTTATCAGAATGGCTGCCAGATGTTTTCTCTGTGGACGTTAATGTGATGTTATTGACATCTTGGAGTAATGTGATTGTTTGCACTGATGTACCTCTCTTCTGAGAATGGAGGGGTTTACATGCATGCATTTTTCAATTAACAATGGAACATTGATGCCACCATGTACAATAAATGCTAAAACTAGTAGTTTGAAGTGACATATTTTAAAAGATCATAACGAATGCATGTTTAAAAACTTAACAGTGCAAAGAATGTGGCCTTCTGAAACGTAAGCATATCCTGAAAGTACCAGAAGGGTCCTCATTCATGTATTCCCTTTCCAAATTTCTAAAATACCATGAATCATATCTGTAAGTTTAGTAGTCAATATGGTTTTATTGTGCATGTTTAAAGACATGATGAGGCAAAGAGAAACTAAATCAAACAGCTGATTGATGGGATGTTCTGTGTTTTAAAAGGCTTTAAGTGTACAGGTCCACATACTCTTCACATACTAGGGCCAGTTGGCATGGAGCTCAAGGCTTTCACCAGAGTAAGAAATTTGAATGTGCTCCATCAAATATGAAAAGCAAACATGTGTAAAATTACATACACATTTCTGTTTCATAAACTTGGAAGCAGCAGTTGGGAATAGACTGGGTGGTCACTGTAACAGGGTTTAAAAATAACATGCAAAAAGAAAGGCCTGAGGCAGATTGCTTTGACTTTTTAATACTGGGTAGTAATATAGGTGCAACGTCAACAGGATAAAGAGATGGATATTAGGAGAGATATTATGAAAATCTGGATTCATTTGTAGTATGTTGTTTCTGGCTATTTATATTATACGGTTAAACCTGAATATGTACATTTTGGGTAGTTCTCTGGCTGAGGGCTATGAGGGGATAGATGGAGTCCTCCACGTAGCATCCTCTCTTGAGTGGAAAAGCATGCATCTAGACAAATGTTGTATGTCCAGCTACTAGAGTTATATGCACAGAGGCTGAAATAGAGTAGATTTTCTAGATCCAAACTGGCTTGTTCTGCCCCAGCTTGGTATAGTTCCAACTTTTTCGCTAAGGTCCCAGACGTGTCCAACTCTGGTTTTCTGTTGAATTGGAGGTCTTTTTGTGATATCCAATATCTATATTGTAACAAATTTCTGCACAAACACATCTCTCATGTTTACAGGATGCATATGTATTTTGTATTGTGTAGTAGCCCCGAGTCAATTCCTGATCAGAAGTTTGTCTTCAAGAAAACCAAATGTAATCAAGGTGCATAATATATTTCTTGGAATCACTACAGCTTCTCTCTCCCTCTAGTCATTAAAAAAAGTATCTAACTCCCTGTGATCATGTTGAAATATTCCAAATCATAGATTTTGGCAATTAGTATAAATCAAGTTGAACAAGGCTAATTAAAACCTAAATTTTGTGTTTACATTAAAGGAACTTAAAAGTGCCGCCAGAGCAACTGAAATGCATTCAGCATGTGGCCAGTTTCCAGCTGACTGTGGGCCAGACCTTGACAGTCTTAATCTTACAGTACAACAAATTCCCATCAGCTCCAGTAGACCAAAACTTAAGACAGGTTTGGTGAGTCCTAACCCAGACCACCATTTTAATCTCTCTGGGATAGTCAAGCAATATTCATGATCACCAGTAAAGCTCAACTTGTCCTCTAACATGTTGGAAAGCATCTTTATAAATAAGCAGTTTAGCACTATTAGTAATTGTGTGGTATAATAATCATTTAAAGGCTCCGCCTAGCTATTGCATCTCCCACTTTGCTTTTATTAGCTAGAGCAGGGATGATCTTTCAAACTTTAGGGATGGAATGCTCACCCACTACCACTTCTGCTTACTGCTCTTTGAAAAATGGGGCCAAATATGTATGTTGTGTTTACAGACCTGAGCATTCAAAAGTTGAATGAACAATAGGAGTGCAGATAGTCTGCAAAGCATCAGGCTGAGCAAGGATAAAAAGAAACAGTGAAAAACATCAGCCTTCTATTTTTATCCCAACAATGTTGTTGCTAGGATAGGCTAGTAATTCTTGAAGTTGCAGCCTTTAAAAGTCGATCATTATCATATATGCATGGTTACTTCACCATGGGGATTTTTTCTCTGGGTAGAACACAGCATGACCCTTCTGTTCTGGGGAGCTTTGACACAAGGATGTCACTTTAAGCTTGAGCGAATGCTCTGGCATTGCCCTGCCCATTTTAGCCCTAAAACAGGGACATTTCTTGGCTGTGGGTGTGGGGATTGGACAAGATTCTTGTCAGGTCAGCACTTCTGTTCTGACACAACAAGGAGGGAGCCATGAGGAGGGGTGGCAAGATATGGCCTGCTGGTGCTTTCCTTGCATGCTCTATCCCAGTTGCTTCTGCTTTCACAGGAAAATAACCCCCCCCCCCCCACACACACACATAATGAACCGGCCCATGTTTTAATTCACCCATCTAATCAGTACTTTACCAGAATTAATTCGTCATAGGTTTGTTTTTGTGAAAATATGTGGAATTCAATGTTGGGATGCATAAAATTATCTTAATGCTCTCATGATAAGGGGAAAACGTTAGATATATAATGTGACAACACCATGTGTTTTATCATCTCTATTAACCCTTTTAGTAACCTCAGTAACTAGCACCCATCCTATAAAGCTAATCTGTTAATGTGTCAATCTTTCACTGTCTATCAGGCAGAACTGTGATTCTTCTTATCCATTTCTTTCAGAGTGTAATATTTACATTCATTAAGTGAAATGTTTGTGGGAACAGAAATTTCTTGTGTCCTGTGGCCCACTGCAGGCTGCTCCAGGGGACTAGTGTACACTCAAGCATATGATCACAGATTATTGGTATTGGGGGGTGAGGGTGGGGAAACTGGCAAAATCTCATTGGAGTAGGAATGCAAGATCTAAGCACAAGATCTTAGATAGTAGTAGCGAAAAAAATGTATGTCTCACAAACTGGATTTAAATAATTACAGCCTGCCCCCACAGCAACAGTACACTTAATTCTGGAGCACAAAGTAGTCACCCTTAATTACTCCTACACAAATAATGGCTTCAGATCTCATGATTTCTAAGCCCATCACTGGAATTTTGGGAGAATTAATAATTAGTCTATTTCATATGTTCCTTGCATGCCAACGGGCAGCAGGATTGTGTGACTGTCAGCTGTTCTGACTGCCGTATGTTGAGGATCAGAACAGTGCCTTTATTATCCTGAAGATGCCAGCCACAGATGCAGGTGAAATGTCAGAAGAAAATGCTACTAGAACAGGGCCATACAGCCCTGAAACCACACAACACCCCAGTGATTCCGGCTGTGAAAGCATTCAACAAATCAGTGCCTTTATGCATACAACTGAGTATGTGCATAATGCTGTCTGCACTTAATTGTGAATGACAAACATGATTATACTCTCTTTTCTGGTCTACAGTTGAAAACATGGAGAGCAGGGAGGAACAGCATGTGCATTTCTACTTCTTTTCCATTTGATGCTAATGATACAACAGTTCTGGAATATTCAGTGACCAGGATAGTACTTTCCTATCATCAGTGGTATGAAATATTCAATATTTTTGTAGATTATATCAGAAGCATGCAAATGAATATGCATGTTTTAGTTCTTTAGTGATAGATCAGATTATCCTTTGCAATCTGGTTCAAAGTGAGAACTAAATGATCTAAGTGGATTTTATGCCAGTACAAAATAGATTTTTATTTATTATTATTTATTTTATTTCTATATTGCCCCTTGCCAAAGCTCTCTGGGTGCCTTACAATCAGTTATTTGTGAATAAAACATGGAAAATATTTTAAAATAATATTCTGGTCTTTCTTATACAATGAAATCAAATCAAGATCATGCATTGCTTTGGCTTCATGACACATATAGGGTAATTTATAGGGTCAAAAGAATGTGCTGAATCAATTAAACTTATTCTATGTGAAGCTTCCCTACATTCACAGCAAAGTATACCATGAACTAAGGCACATAAGAATATGATTGGGGGGCGGGGGAGGTCAAACAAATTACCCTTGGAATATTTAAACTGTAATTACTACCAAGTTTAATTAAAGTAGTTAAAGTCTTGTAAGTCTTTTATATTATAGCTGTTCAAATTTTCATTTTACTTATTCCTAAGTAGTTCCATTAGCCTTGTGGGACTACACCAAGATATGTGGTTTAAGGACTGCAGCCCATAATTTTTGCTCAGATGGTAGACATAAAGAGGTTTGAACTGACTGCTGCTGCTTAATTCCATTCTAAAACTTTAAAGAATGAATGAACGTTGGAAGATTAATTCTCCTGCTAAAGCCAATTAGCCTATTAATGCAACTGTCTTGGATCTGAAGAATCAATGTGGTACTCAGATAACTTATGTAACTTTGATAACTGCTGTTGTAACTTAAGAACCCTGTCAGCAAAATTGGCAGCTTTAATTACTTTGGCACGCCCATTGTGAGCTTATGAGTGCATCCTGATTAGAACTGACAAACCTTGATTAATTAAAAAGACTTGGAGGTTAGAAAGTTGTATTGCAGAATTAAAGAGAATCTTAATTATCTCATAAGTTTTTATATGGGTATTTAAGAGGTAAGTGGGTGTAGAGTAAAATGCATGAGTAGCTAAAGATAAAAGTGAAAGCTTGTCTTACTTTCTAATGTATTCTGTTGGAAAGCTTATTTAGATATCAGCAGTGCACTGAGGAGGATACAAAATAGATTTTTACCGATTCTGTTTGTACTTTGCAACAAATGTGCCCTATTGAGCCTCTTCGAAATTTGGATAGGAGTATGAAACAACAAAACTTCTACTCCAGAGACAAAATCTACTATATACTAACCCTGTGTGTTCAAATTGTGAATTTTCATTTCCCAAAAAGAAAACTATTCACAAAAGCAGTATTTTTGCTCAGTTTGGCTGTCAGCATATTATCCGAACTAACTTTAGGTGATAAGGTCAGACATAGAGACAATTGTAAGAAAAATATAAACTTGCTGCAGATAGCACATCATCAGTTAAATAGTTATTACCGGTAATTATTCCTTGGGAAATCTTTACACTGCTTCTCCAGGAAAACATGGCCCCTCCTACAAGAGGTTATAAAATGTTCAAATTTTGGGGCTTCAAGAGACATAGAGGATACAGGCCAGGAATTTACCCAGATACAATGATGAGATATTGCTAAAGAGACATCTTATTATTTAATTGAGTAGTGTGTTCCTGACCACGAACCACAAAAAATGAAAGGCTCTGGGAGACATAGTCCAGACAGTGCCATTTTTCATTTATAGAGGGGCTGACAGGACTACAACCCCCAGACTCCCTCTTACTCAGCTGGTAGCATTTCTTAAAGCTCTGGGGTCCTTGCAGGGGTGTCCTATTCCTTGCCTGAGCCAACTTTTGAGTAAGTCAGCAGTGAGCCTGGCTCCAGCGGCAAGGACTCAACAGGCCATTCCTGTCTCAGGCGGGGGGGGGGGGGGGGGAAAAAGCCTCGCTGCACTTGGAATGATTTAGGCTGAAGAGATGAGAGTGGAGGTGTGGTGGCAGAGGCCTTACCACACCCACTCCAGGCAAGTTACCAAAAATTGGGCTGGGGGAGGGGGAAGAGAGAATGAGAGAGTTGAAGCAGGGGCAGAAAAGTAATGAGTGCTGGAGAAAGGCAGAAAGAGAGAGCTGTTGAAGTGGCCAGAAAGAGAGAATGAAAGTTGGGGTAGGGGAGCAGAAAGACATAGAATGCAGAGTTGGGGTAGGAAGAGAGAAAAAGAGCGCTCAGTAAGTTGGCAGACAGAGAGAAATGGGTGGAGGCAGAAGGAGAGTTGGGGTAGTGGGGCAGAAAGACAGACACAGAGAGAGAGCTGGGATAGCAAGGCAGTAAGTTAAAAGCAAACCTGGGGTAGAGGGGCAGACCTGTGGTGGGGGGGCACAAAGAGAGTTGGGGCAACGGGGCAAAATAGAGAAGATCAGGAGAAGGGTAACACGATGGAGAGTGAAAAGCAGAGAGTTCTCATCTTCACAGGCATCCTGGTGCCCCCTCCCCCCCAAGGCAGGATCCAGTCCTGTATATTATTATTCTTTCTTGTGCTTTCCCCCCATTCTTTGTTGCTATGTTATTATGTTTTGTAACAATAAGAATTATTTTTAAAAATTCACTCTGTAGTAATCACAATAGTTAAAAGGGCTTACACGTAAGTGGCTTTCAAAACCTACCTGTATCTCTCTCTCAGACAAAGGGAGGACATTGTTATCTGTGGATATTAAACATGTTAATCAATTAAAGGGTCTTTGATGAATGAGAGATTTGGTTTAATATAAGATAAGAGAATGCATGCTCTGTCTTCTGATCATTCATTCTGCATTCTCTGCCTTTCCACGATGCTTAAAGATTATGAACATTAGTCATTAGAAAAAAACAAGATAAAAGCATTGCACAACAAAGAGATAGAATCCAAGAGCTGATCAAGCAGGCTATAAGGGAGCATATTCGTTTTATTTCATTTGGAAATTTGTTATATGGCCTGTCCAGGGAAACTGCCCTAGACGGTTTACAAAATATAATGTAATAACAACATAAAACATTAGACAAGACAAGAAACCTTTAGTAGCATAGTCATAAAACATTACAAGTTGCTAATTAAAACCAAGCATTGCCAACTGAGCCAGAGCATAAACAACAAGCAGTTTAAAGTGAATTTAACAGTTTTTAACCCAAAAGTACACAATAAAAATAGCATTAAAAGAGTACCCCCTTAATTAAAATCCTGGGCAAACAGAAATGTTTTGACCTGGCACGCTAAAGAGTAGCACAGGTGAACTTCAAAGGGAGAAGAGTATTCCATAGGCAAGGTGTTACTACTGAAAAAATCCCATACCTGGTTGCCATTTGCCTCATCTCTGAAAACAGGCTCAGTCTCCAGGGCTGTGAGGTAGTTCTTCACTGGACAGTATTGGAGGAGACTGTCCTTCAGGCCCTGGCCTCAAGTTTTTTTAAGGCTATAAAGGTAAGAACCCACATTTTGGATTGTTCCCAGTTGTGTACTTAAAATTGTGAATAGGGTTGCCTGGCTCCAGGTGGGACCTGGAGATCTCTTGGAATTACACCAGATCACCAGATGGCAGAGATTGTTTCTTTTGGAAAAAATGGATGCTTCATAGGGTGGACTGTATAGGGTTATATCCTGCTGAAGTCCATCCTTTCCCCAAAGCCTGTGCTCCCCAGACTCTATGTCCAGTTCTCCAGGAATTTCTCAACCTAGAGCAGGGGTAGGGAACCTGCGGCTCTCCAGATGTTCAGGAACTACAATTCCCATCAGCCTCTGTCAGCATGGCCAATTGGCCATGCTGGTAGGGGCTGATGGGAATTGTAGTTCCTGAACATCTGGAGAGCCGCAGGTTCCCTACCCCTGAGGTCCTAGAGTTTCCAGCCTTAGCCCAGCAGCCAATATATATATCCTAGCGTGTACTTACAGACTGATCTTACAAGTGGTTGCTTTTTTATTATTTATTATTTTATTTTATGTGGAAGGCTAGAATGAATCATAGGTCCTTTCCACACATGCAGAATAATGCACTTTCCATGCACTTTGCCGCTAGATTTTACTGTGCAGAATAGCAAAATTGACTTGCAAACAATTGTGAAAGTGGATTGAAAGTGCATTATTCTGCATGTATGGAAGTGGCCATTGAGACACAAGTGAAGACACAAGTGATGTCACAGAAAGTAGTGCAGGGAAAGGGGTATGTAAAAGGAAGAATTATACTGTCTTTTTGTATATATCTGAAGTTGAAGAAAAATGAATGAGTTTAAAATGGAAACAGAGCATGTGTGTTTTGCCTTTTGAAAGATGTGCAACTGTGCCCGACATACAGTACCAAAGTAGCTGAGTGTTGAAATCCACTGCACATCTAATGACAGTGAACATAGCAGTAAATCTGGACAGAACCTTGCAAAGAGGGATTGTGATGCAGTATGATAAAGAATCTATGGAGCTTTCTTCCACTGAAACAAGAGTTCAGTATATTCCTCAGGGCTGCTAAGCCAAAAGGAATCACTGGAGCAGGACCAATCCTGGGAGTTCTGTTTCTTGAATAATACATTGCTTTGGGGTTTTTTACATTGTGCTGGGGAAAATAAAATGTAGGGAAATAGGAACTCAAGTTCTGTATGCAAGTCAGGCAGTTTTTCTGACTTGAACATGCAAACAGAAGGTCCCATGAAAGTGCATGCAAAACATGATTACTTAAAATAATGTCTGCATTTTGAGAGGCCAGATGGACAACTGGATTTGCTTCTTCAAAACAAAATCTTTACTGAGTTTTCACCATTCCCACAGGAAAAACAAAATTGCTCATTGTGGGACTGTTAAGAGATCTAAATAGATTGCACAGATGGCTGATTGACTGGCACGAGGAAGAAATATTACATGTGTATGGGCCAGAGCCAGTCTTTAGTAGCCCTGTTAGATAGAGCTCCTGTGCTTTCATTACAAAGGAAAGGGAAGACATTCAGCCAGCTACAATCCAATACTTACAAAGCAAACATTTTCAGAATTGTAGCAATTCAGTCACACAAGAAGACCAAGTGAGAGAGTTCTGTTTGCTTTCCTGCACCATGGCATAAAGGCTATTGACCTTTTGTTGAGGATGTGGGTTTTCAGCAGTGTTCATTTGCAGTATATTAGCCTGCATGTTTTGGAAGGTGCATTTTGACTGTTCATTAACAAAACAAAGTCCATGGTGGGGATTTCCTCCTTTTTGTAAATACTCTTTCAAATTAACTACATGTATTCAGATGCAAATATATTTTCCAGGTTCATTTCCAATGGCCTTGAAAGAGGAATTCCTTCCCACCTTAACACAAAGAGACATTAATTTGTATTTTTTGGAATGAGAATTGTCTGTTACAAAATACATAACCATTTAAGAAGTACATAGATGGCTGTTAGACAAGAGATTTTTATTTTATTTTATTTGCTAGGCACTGCGTATTATGGAGCTCAAGGCATATCATAAGTGTGAATATTTGTCTTTTTCCCCAATTTATTGTACTATCCAAAAGTTTGCAATTATAAAAAAAGGCTTGAATATTACTCAGAAAAAAATTGATTGAAGAGGTTTAAAAACTCAGTTGCATCCAAAACCTGTAGTATGCATTCATTTATGTGCAAATGTAATGGAAAAAGGCTGCAGGTATAGTGGCTAAAACCTTAGCCAAATAAACACTTAATTTTCTTTTATTGTACTTTGTGACTATTAATAATATTATGGTACTAAGGCAGCAACATTAAACTAAGCAGGGGAGCCATAAATGATCCTAGGCAGTGTAACACTGTTGATCTTAGTGGCTAATACCGTCAGAGGTCACATAAAATGCAACTTGAAGTACAAAGATGTGTAGTGGAGTCAGCAGTGGCAGTGAACTGTTTACAGGTGAAACCAATAACCAGAGGGCAAACACGGCATGGGGTAGTTTCTGCATAAGACATCAAGGAAGGAATTGTGCTGAGGTTTTAGTCACAATCTATTTATCCTGAGGGAGAAAGACTGGATGCTCTCCATTTTGTTTGTGTCCTTCCCCCCCTCCCCCTTCAAAAGAAAAGGTTTCGAGATGATTAATTGTGATTTGTTTCCATTTACGAATGCCATGGAATATGCACTCCTGCATGTGCACAAAACATCTGCACTGATAATAGGAAATTCCTGGGAGGCTTATGACACATGACTTAATAGAGCACCATCAGGGCCTGCGGATGAGAAGTGGAGCTTGGGGTTAATGAACCATAATTAAACTCACTCACTGTGACTTACAGAAGAATGTAATGTTTAATAGCAGTCAAAAAGGCATTACCATATTCAATATGTTTATCAAAAAATGGACACTTGCTGTTTTGTCACGGGTACATGGAAGAGAGGCACCACAACTTGTGGAATAATTTATTTGGCCAAGTGAAGATGCAGCCTGTTTCATTAAGCAGCTACTGAAAAAAAATCATGGCTGTTTGTTAATTTGGAAAAACGGACAGCTTGCAAAATGTTTTGCAAGGTTTAAAAAATTCTTCTTATTGCCTACTAACGTTAAATTATTGCGAATATTATTGCATTTTCCTTTTATTTATGTATTGGAAATATTTTTTACGTTTGATACTGAATGATAGTTATTCAAATCTCCTTGGTCCAGAGTAGATTTCTTTTGGAACTGCCCTGTAATGGCCACTGCCATGGCTGCCCAAGATGAAGCCGACACCTCCCTCCCGGGGTAGAGCAGGTGGGGCAGGCCAATGGGCCCAGGTAGCGAGGCAAGCACCAGGCGATGTCTCAACATAATGCCAGCCTGTCAGCAGCAGGCAGAAAGGCTGGCAGCTTAGAGAGGTGGACGCTGGCAACTGGAGCTGAGGGCAAAGGCAGCAAGGCCACAAAGGCCTTGGTGTGCTGAAGTGTCCAGGAGGTGGGGCAGGGGGAGGGGAGGGGAGGGATGAAGGCAAGGAAGAGGGCTGATGGACAGGCCTGGCATCCAATTGGGAAGGAGGGAAAGGGAACAACTCCAGTGTCTTGGAACAGGGAAAGGGAACAGTCTGGCTTCCTATAGATTTACCTTCGTCTAAAGACCAGACTGTATGATCAGGAATACCAGTTTCTCCTGAGTACTGTGCAAAGCTCTTGTTCCCCCCTGTACTTTGGGATCACACCCCAGAAATCTAGCCCTGCTGTATATTTAGAACAACTTGTCAACTATAAGTGTAGATGGGTCATGACCAGAGCAAGGTGCAACTCATTCCCTTCAGTCTGTCTTCAAGGTCGTTTCCTTAACATCCCACGAAGTGAGAGTACTGTCCCTATACTATGGACTCAATTCCTCATATCCTTCTTTACTGTTCGAGGTATAATGATATTAGAACCGATCTGGGAGCTTTATTACCTTCAGAATTTATGTTTTTCTCAGACAACCTAAAAATGTCTAAGCTATTGAACTGCTCTAATGTAGAAATTTCGGAAGCAGTTGCTACATGTTTAATCCGTGTCCTACATGATGTGTAACAATGATCTTGTTATTGTACCTGGAATGTTCGGTACTTCCAGTTTTATGACTAACAAAGATTTTTGGATTGGATTGGATTGGATTGGATTGGGCAGTGGCAGAAGTGCCGTTGGGTGGCACCCCCCCTTACTTATCTGTAAGATAACCCAAGCTAAGTGAAGATTTATTGGTGCAGACCTTGATTTTGATTATTCCAAAGTGAATTGTGTGGGGGTCTGCTCATACAAACAACATTTATATCTCTTAATTATTGCAGTTCTAAGTGAGGATGTGCATACTGGAAACAGCTGAGGGTTGTAGTCATAGCAGGGCCAGTGAGTGCACTGTCCCATCTGAAGCAATGAGTCACCCCTATTTATGAAGTTGTTGTTGTGCCTAAACCCATAGAATGGTAAACAAGTGACACTGCAGCTCTGATTTACAAAATATCTTCCTCAGACTACAAAAATCGCTGGTGAAAAGAGAACAGCTGGTATCTCTGCAAATTTTTCCAAACTCCACCCATTAAGACCTGGGCACTCTTGCGTTACTCTGGTTCAGGTAGGGTTGCTAGCCCCTAGGTGGTGCCTGGAAATCTTTCAGAATTACAGCTGATCTCCAGTCTATTTTCTGGTATCTCTTGTCAGAAGAAAGGTTAAAAGAGTGGCAAAGCATATACAACAATTTTATTTGGCAAAATAAACAAAACCAAAAAAACCCTCCAAAAATATGTGTGTGTATGTGGTGGGGAGGTCTGGGCAGGCTGGGTATAACATTTTATCATCATACAGCCAGATTAACCTTATGTTGACAGTTATGTTGGTTTGATAATACAAAACCAGAGTCAAATGTGCTTGCACAAACATGCTGAACCAGCTTATCACTGCAATAGACACATGTATGTGTCTAAGGCACTAAGAAGTTGGTTCAACTTTAAAAATTCAGAAAGAGATTTCTATTATTAGCATGATAGCTGTAGTATAAGATCTGTAATGACAACTTGGATGAAATACAGTAGGAAATTATCCTCCAGGATTTCAGGATTGACATTTGTAGTAAGATAGCTGGCACCCAGAGCTGGTTGAAACATTAGAGATTGCCTGAGATGGGAAACTGCTGAAGTTGATTGATATCGTGATCTAGTAAAAGATGAAAAGATTGTAGATATGTTGTGAGAACAGTAACAGTGGAATCTCAGTGTTTATGTATTTACAGGTGAAAAGCTTACTTGTGGCAAGACTTTGTACGGGAGAAAAATGAAGGAAACTGACCCTTTTTGAGACAGTTACGACTTCTATCTGTAAGGGTTCTTTTTCAGTAGCATATCACTTGCCATTTACTTCTGTGTGGGGTTCTGTAGTAGTGCACTGCCGACCCAGCAGTGCATGGTAGAACGTTGGGTGGGGGGGGGATCCGCGTCTCGTCTGGATTCTTCACAGCTGACCCGGCGTTAAGGTGCGACTTTTACAGGGTTCAAGACTAGAATTTGAAAAGAAATAGTAACAGGCATTAAAGTATGAAGTTGATAGGAGAGAATGGACAGTTTTATGTCTATGGAACTCCTATTGTCTGTAAGTGTATGCATAAGAGAAAACACCATTAAAATGTTATATGTCTGACACCTTTCACCTGCTAGAATTGCAAGAATATATTTTGGTCTCAACAATTATTGTTGGTATTGTAATGAACCATGTGCCAACTTTACACATAGATGATAAAAGTGGAGTAGGGTGATGAAATTTGGCAATCATGCTTTCAGGGGGTGGGGGTGAAATATAATATTTAAATCACTCCAAAGTTCTTTTTACTAAATTATGTAGTTTTGTTGTCTAAAAAGGTTAGAGTAGTGTCTTAGTAAGTTGTTACAGCTGCTAGACTGACCATGGTAAGAATGTGGAAGTTGAAGAAGGCTCCAACTACGAGACCTTTTCTTTAATAATGCAATTAAAGAGTTTTATATTCTTGTTCAATTTACTGCATTTCTAAAAGAAGAGGACTTTCAAACTATTACCCAAAAATGGCTTGATGGTTCCATATTTTGTATGGAACAGAAAATCGAATAAGCAATAATATTTTTGTTACCAAATGATTACTCTTTAACTGTATTTTATATGGTTGATTGTTCAAAAATAAAATAAAAAATAAATGAAAATGTTCCCCCTTAGCTGTTATGATTGTGGGCAAGTCAGCATATTTAACTGGATTAAGGAATAATTCAAGGAAGTTTATCATTTATGTGAGGAAAGAGTTCATTTTAAGTAGAGATTTTGCAACGTTTAGAAAATAATAGACTTGTAATAACATTTTTTCCTTTCATTAAATTGAATTATCTTTATTACAAGTTAATCCTACTTGTCATGAAATCATTTCTTTGTTGGCAGTTACAATGAGCTGTATTTTGAATGTGTGCCTGCAAGCTCAACATTCTTCAGTTCTGGCATTTGATAATGGAAGTTGCTGTTGGCATGTCCTGAGCAGGCATTGCCTTCTCAATGAAATCATTCTGATTGTTGAAATTAAATGATTTCAGCTTTTGACAGCTGGGAATATCAATTGCAGAACAATACTTCAATACGCTGACTCTTCCTAGAGACCAGAGATGATGCCAAACCATCATTATTTGGGCAAAGAAATCAAAAACGCCTGATAGGCAGTGGCAGGACATGTATTGTTGTGCAAATGTGACCCTTACAACAGCAAATATGTACGAATGGTGTTTTTCTGACGGGGGCTTTGAGTATTCGTTACTTTATAAATAAAATTGTGTGACAGAAATTAACAATGAGCAAAATTCATACAGTTACATTAAAATGTTTGTTTTAACTGATGAGGTTAGAATTCCAGTAAAATCAAAGGAACCCATTTTTAAAGACAAAGTCAAAGAGACAAATTCTTTGTTGAAAAGGGATTTTACCTGAAAGTTTATCAGCTCAGCAAACTTGACTACTTTAATTAGCCATTTGTTGCCTGTTTTTAAGGCTGTGGTTTTTCTGCCTGTGGACAACCTTGGCAGTTGATAAAAAAAAAATCCATATTAATAATCTTGTGCTGCTTTAACAAAATATTCATGACAATCCTGAAGGCAGGGCGGACTCTTTTTCCTCCTGAAAAAAAAAAGAACCAAATAATGCAATCAGTTTTAGAATCTGTCATGCTACCCAAGGCGGCAACCAACTTTGTAAGAGAAATCATTTTTTTTTTAAATTTCTAGCGGTCCCCTAACGTACAAATCCCAAGTAGTGCTGCAGGAATGCACAAGCAGAAAATAATATTCTGTACCAATTTAGAACTCTCTTTCATGGCATTTGCAGGTGTCATTCATAAATGGTGCAATCCACTTGCTATCCAAACAGACACAGAGTTCTCTTGCTACTAAGTAAAATAAAGCTCCAGAACATAAGATAAGGATCTTTGAGCTTGGCAACGAAATAATAGAAGCTGGTATTGGTTATGAGAAAATCACTGATTTTCCATTTTTAAAATTTTATTTTAGAAAGTCTCAAGAGGAAATGTGGGAATGTAATTCTGCAACAACCATGTAGCTTTGTATGTCCTTCTATTACAGTGGTTCTCAACCTTCCTAATGTCGCAACCCTTTAATACAGTTCCTCATGTTGTGGTGACCCCCAACCCTAACGTTTATCCATTTTACAGATGGAGAACGCTGATGCAGAGTCTTAGGTGACCCCTGTGAAAGGGTCGTTTGACCTCCAAAGGGGTCGCGACCCACAGGTTGGGAACCGCTGTTCTATTAGCTATCCTCCTGAGACTATGACTAGAGTGCTGGACTTCAACATGGGAAACTCTGGTTCACATTTCTGTTTAGCCCTGAAGTTTACTGAGTGGCCTTAGGCAAATCACTTTTAAACTCACAGGGTTATTATTAGGCTAACATTTCCACTCTGAGCTGCTTGGAGGAATTCTCATGAAAAAGTGGCATCAGTTGCATTCCACCTTTAACACAGAGGACCATTTTTCATCTATGTGAACTTTTTTGTTTCCCGTTTAGGTTTATAAAGTGTAATTACCATATTTTGCTTCTCCAGCAGTTTTCTAATGAGCACTTGGTTAACTAAGCAAGTTAGCAATTATATGATGCAAAAGGATAGATGTGAAGAGGTGGGCGCTGTACTAGTAAGCAGCTTGGAATATATTTCCTGGAATGTGATACTTACAACATGCCGATTTAAAAAAAACATTATCACTAACCTAGCAAAATACTCCATTGAGAATTCAAAATGTTTCCTTATTGTCTGAATACATCCCTTTTTAGTATTACTGCTTCCGCCCAATAAATCTCTGTAATACCATTAAATTACAGGACAGTTTTTCTTTTTGCAGCAGACAGGCAGTAGTTATTTAATTAAAATGTTGTCACCTGCCTTTTCTAAAAATTCAGTGGCTTACACAATAATTAAAAATCCATATATCACTGTATGGCACATGCAAAGATGCATTTAATATCAAAATAAACACAGCATTTTAAGAAGCTCAGAAGTAGCTAGAAAAATACATAAACATGTCCAATGGTGTATGGGAATCTTTCCCAGAAGGACTTAGCCCACCTGTTCAGATTGCAAAATATGATTTATGTGACAAAAAGAATACTAATCTAACAAGCAACCTGTGGCATTTTGAGATTTCCTTTCTTGTAAGTCCCTGAATACTTTTCAGTGTTTGGAAAATTACTATTTTCTTTCTCGTAAGTATAGCCTTCCCTTTCATCTGTTAGGTACTGTCAAAAGACTGACTTTTTAACCCTTTGAGTTCTTATTGTTTTTTTAATTAGGCTGCATTTCACACCTTTGTACATACTGTATATAGAATTTGTGTCAAAAAGTTTGCTGGTTTTGAGGAGTATATTTCCTTTTCAAATGAATGTTGTTGCAGAACTGATAAGCAGGGGTTATCAACACAGCAGAAACTCCAAGGGCCAAATTGTCTTTCACCAAAGGACTAAAAGGTGTTTTTCTTGCAGCTGGGAACCATCTACTTCTAAGTGATTATAGGAGAGCTCTTAAAAACATAGCTTTTCTGTTCTCAAAATACCATTTCTTCCTACCTGCTAAATAAAATGATTATATTGGAGTCAGAATCTTTCCACCTTCTAAATTAGCATATGGTTTCACTGAGTTTAGATTGAAGCTGCAATCTTAAGAGCACTTTCCCTGGAGTAAGGCACATTAAATAAATGAGGACAATTCTGAGGAGACTTATTCAGAGTTGCTGCCTAGGGCTGCCAGCTTCCTGAGGCCTAGAGATCTCCAGGAATTACAACTGATCTCTAGATAACAGAGATCAGTTCCTCTAGAGAAAAATGATGCTTGGGAGGATGAATCCTACGACATATCCTCCCTCCCTCCTCAAACCCTAATCTCCCCTGGCAGTTCCCCAAAATCTCCAAGAATTTCCTGATTTGGAGTTGGCTACAACTCTCTGTTCAGATGATTTCTGTGGGTACAGTGACTATGCATGAGAGGGTGGAGGGTTTTCAGGTACATCCCCATCCCAACCTCCACTTGTTCATTTATAAGACTGTTGCAATTGTCTCTATATGCATGCAAAAGTATACCTGTAGAGCTTCAAATCAGTTGGACAAGTCTGCAAATAGTTTGTGCACAAGAAGGGCTATAGAAAGGGCTTTTCCAAGGAACAGTACAAGCAGGTACTCTTTTTTGCTCCACCCCACCTTCCGCACTCTACCTCTGATCTCCCTGATGACTGAGAGGGCTATTTAAAACTTTATTTCAAACATATCTATTTTAAAAGAAGCCTTGCTCTATTCTTCTGTGGCAGCAGCAGTGGCAGAAACTCTCTCTGTGTCTCTGTGTATGTTTAGGGTAGAGGGGAGGGGAGGGGAGGGAGAGAGTATATCAGCTCTACACATGGTCCCCTTCTTCAGCAGTGTGTGGTTTAAGGAATTGCTTTGTCTCTTTTATTTAAGGGATGATTATTTTTGGAAAGGGCTACAATATCAATGTATTGACATAACTGTAATTAAAAGGATTTTTATAAAGCCAGCCATCTTGGGAATACTGTGTGTGATGAGATCTTTGCCTTTAGGAATTTCTTGATGGGCAGAGTTAAAAGAACCAGGAACAGCAGGCCTGGGAGAGTTGTCTGCAGAAAAACTGCATGGCACGAGTGAGTGCCTCCTTGCGTGTAAACAGAGACCTCACTACAAATCCACTGTGCAGTGGTAAACCCATAGGCAAGAGGCCCATATATAACTGGCCCAGGGAAAACCTACAATATATGGTTAGTTACGCTACAGTCCAATTCTGAGGAGAATGACTCCAGTCTAAGTCCATTGAAATGAATAGACTTAGACTGGAATAACTCTCCTCAGGATTGCATTGTTAAGCTTGTCTATCAAATAAAGTTGTGTTCTACTTTCTGTTACTGGCAAGTGTTGCAGTTTTTTGATCCTGTCTAATTTCCCAACCAACAGTACATGGTGCCAATTCACAGATCCTACATGCTTGAAGGAAACAAAAGGAGGGGAGAAGTGCTGGAAAAATCAAGGCCTACCAAAAATGTGTGAAGGTGAAAGAAGGCCTGTGTCCCTGGCATGGATAGCAACAGCTTCTTTCAATCAATGTTCAGTCCCCAGAACCATTTTTTTCCTACTCCCAATGAGATGCCCACACAGAGGCATAGACCTGAAAGATTTCAGATTGTTTCAAGGCTGACAAGCAAGCCTGAAGAAGAGCAGTCAACACACTGATTTATCTGGGAATCAGATAGATGACATTATGCTGTTATTCAGGCTGAGTGAGGAGAATTTAAAGAAATATGATAAAATGATGGAAATCTTTGAAAAACATTTTATTGTGAGGTACAATGTGATGTATGAACTGGCAAAGTTTAATTCAGGCGTACAAAAATAAAGTGAGCCTGGGAATGATTTCATGACTTCATGATGCTTCTTAGCTA
Source organism: Sphaerodactylus townsendi (assembly GCF_021028975.2). Lineage (NCBI taxonomy): Eukaryota > Metazoa > Chordata > Lepidosauria > Squamata > Sphaerodactylidae > Sphaerodactylus > Sphaerodactylus townsendi. Next base: position 51,974,621 of record NC_059426.1, read on the forward strand.
AGTATTATAAAATTGGTACCTACATGTAGAAATGTCCTGAGACAGGATTGTATTTGGAGTCAGCAACCTCTATCTAAAAAAAATGGGCTTATCCTGGAAAAGGCAGTCACTGCAGTGAGGCAGCATGGGAGTGTCAAGAAGCAACAATTAGTCTTCCTTGGGGGTGGCTGTTCAGTAAAACCGAACCAGAAAAAAACTGGAAAAAACCCCTCATCAGTATTTTTTAGGGTTTTAAAGACTTCAATAAAAAAGAGCTGAAAAATTGGATCCAGAAAAATGCAGATTTTGTTGGCATTTTTCGGGGCCATTTGGCCCACCACCTTAGGGAAAAAACCTTCCCTTCCTCATTTACTTTCAGCTTGGCCAGGTCCACTGTTGAACTGCATTGAAAGTCCAGCGTATCATTGGAGAGGACGTTCTAATTACAATCATTTTAGTGTGTACAACTTTTTCCTTCTTGGACATGTAATGAAAGCTCTTCAAAGTCTTTGAGTGCAATTATAAATACCCCAGATATTCCAGTTAATATATCCAAAATAGATTTTTTAAATTCTATATTAAATTATTGATAAATTGTATACCATAATATTTAGACTTACTAAATACATGTCTTTAGCCAACTAACTATCTTGACATGCAATGATGTATGTTACCATCCAATATGATGCCTGTCATATAAGATAAACGATTTGCAGCATCTTGGGAATTAGTATACCGTCTTCATGCAAAGCTGACAAAGGAATGAACTGAAAGTGAATGAAAGTCAATATTTCCCCATCTCCTGAGATTTTTAAAGCTTGTTCTTGAATGTGCTTGCTTCACTGGAGTGAAAAGATTTCTCTGCAAACACTTAAAAAAACACAAGTTATTGAAACCACCAAGATAATCAAAATGCTTTCACGGGTGCTAAACCAATTTTTTAAATTCATTTTAAAAATACAATGAAAAAGCTTCCATTAAAAATACTAGTTTCTCTTCCCCAAACAGCTGCATACCTCCTGGTTTTAAATCTGCCCTTTTTATTTATTCACATTTTCATTATTGTTCAAACTAATCCTTTTGTTTGCACTCTACATTTTGGATGAAAGACAAATGCTTTTGAAACAAGTGAACCAAACTCAGGGCTAAGTAAGTAAGAAAAGAAGATAGTTTATATAAGTGCTCAGAAAGGGCATCTTACATTCTGATGGAATAAGTTAGCATAGGGTTACTAGGTTTCAAGGGAATAACCCTTCTCACAGCCCTAACTTCCCTGTCACTCTGAGCAATGGCAGGAGAAAAATAAAATTAATAAAATGGCTGTTGACTGACAGCCTGTATAGGAATTGATTCAAAATCTATGACTCTTAGGGGCTTTCCGCACTACAGAAGGGAGCTAAGGTCGACTTGGTTCCATTCAGTGGGGGGCGATTCCAGGCTGTCCGCACAGCAACTTACTTGGCCCCCTGGAACCGAGCTAAGTGGGCGGGATCATCTTGGTGCCTGTTTCGATTGTGATTGGAGCTTGTGTTACCATGGGAAACGGGAGCGTTCTTTTTTTTTTTTTACAGTTTTTACAGTTTACAGTTACATGCCTGCCACGACTCTCCCATTCTGCGCATGCCACAAAAGCGGCTCCTGATTGGTTGAACGGATGGGGTGTCGTTTCGATGCGTCCGCACTTTGAAGCTTCGAAGCGGTATCGACCTTGTTCCAGCAGAAAGGTGCGGTTCATAACTGCGACAGGGATGTCGCAGTTCTGTGGGGGGGGGGGGACTGAGACAAAACAACGTTGAGCTCAGTTGCAGTGCGGATACACTGAGGTGAACCTAGATAGAAACCAGTACAACTCTGTCAGTGTGGAAAGCCCCCTAGAGAACTGATGTCATTTATGGGAGAAAGCTGGAAGATATTTCAGTCCTCTCTAGAACTCACTGAAAATTCTGTGGTTTTGCCATAGAATTTTAGCCACTTCCTAGAAGAGTGAGATGTCATTTCTAGGTTTTCCTGGAAATGAATTCACTTCATCATCCAACTCCCTCACATATCTCAACCCCCCACCTCCACCACATTTTTCACTGGTTGCAACCCTAGCTGTGTACCCTGCTTAGAATATATGTGGAGTGGTGGTGATTTTGATTTGCTCACTTCTTTAACAGGAGGTCTGTAGTTGCCCTGGAAATATTCCAGGAAGTTCCATGTCCCCAACATCAGCATTTTGCATTGTTTTTTGGTTTTCCATCGCTTTGGTCTATCGGTCTAACCTCCTGCTGGGTCTGGTGATGATCTCCATACTACATAGATCAGTTCCCTTGAGAAAATGGAATTGTTTACGAACATAAGGACATAAGAAAGAGCCTGCTGGATCAGACCAGAGTCCATCTAGTCCAGCACTCTGCTACTCACAGTGGTCCACCAGATGCCTTTGAGAGCTCACATGTAGGATGTGAAAGCATGTTCCTGAGCTGCTGCTGTTCCTGAGCACCTGGTCTGCTAAGGCTTTTGCAATCTCAGATCAAGGAGGATCAAGATTGGTAGCCATACATCGACTTCTCCATAAATCTGTCCAAGCCCCTTTTAAAGCTATCCAGGTTATTGGCCATCACCACCTCCTGTGGCAGCATATTCCAAACACCAATCATGTGTTGCATGAAGAAATGCTTCCTTTTATTAGTCCTAATTCTTCCCCCCAGCATTTTCAATGTTTGCCCCCTGGTTTTAGTATTGTGAGAAAGAGAGAAAAATTTCTCTTTGTCAACATTTTCTACCCCAGGCATAATTTTACAGACTTCAATCACATCCCCCCTCAGACGTCTCATCTCCAAACTAAAGATTCCCAAACACTGCAGCCTCTCCTCATAAGGAAGGTGCTCTATTCCCTCAATCATCCTCATTGCCCTTCTCTGCACTTTTTCTATCTCTTCAATATCCTTTTTGAGATGTGGCGAACAGAACTGAACACAGTACTCCAAGTGCGGTCGCACCACTGCTTTATATAAGGGCATGACAATCTTTGCAGTTTTATTATCAATTCCTTTCCTAATTATCCCCAGCATAGAGTTTGCCTTTTTCACAGCTGCCGTGCATTGAGTTGACATTCCCATGGAACTATCAACTAAGATGCCCAAATCCCTTTCCCGGTCTGTGACTGATAGAACTGACCCCTGCAGCGTGTATGTGAAGTTTGGATTTTTTGCCCCTATGTGCATCACTTTGCATTTTGCTACATTGAACTGTATTTGCCATTTCTTAGCCTACTCACCTAATTTATCAAGGTCTGCTCGGAGCTCTTCGCAATCCTTTGTGGTTCTTACTACCCTACATAATTTGGTATCATTCGCAAACTTGGCCACCATGCTACCCGTACTTCCAGGTCAATTTATGAATAGGTTAAAGAGCACTGGTCCCAAAACGGACCCTTGGTGGTCACCACTCCCTGCATCTCTCCATTGTGAGAACTTCCCATTTACATTGTGAGAACTTCCTGTTTCTCAACCAGTTTTTAATCCATAGGAGGACTTCCCCTCTTATTCCTTGATTGCTGAGCTTTCTCAATAGTCTCTGGTGAGGAACTTTGTCAAAAGCCTTTTGGAAATCCAAGTAGACAATGTCCACTGGTTCCCCCTTATCCACATGCCTGTTTACACTCTCAAAGAACTCTAGGACTTGCTTCTGCAAAAGCCATGCTGACTCTTTCTCAGCAGGCCTTTCTTTTCTACATGTTTTATAATTTTATCTTTAATGATAGATTCTGCTAATTTACCAGGAACAGATGTCAAACTGACTGGCCTGTACTTTCCCGGGTCCCCCCTAGATCCTTTCTTAAAGTTTGGTGTGACATTGGCCATTTTCTAGTCTTCAGGGATGGAGGCTGATTTCAGGGATAAGTTGCATATTAAAGTGAGAAGATCAGCAATTTCATGCTTGAGCTCTTTAAGAACTCTTGGGTGAATGCAATCTGGGCCAGGGGATCTGGTAGCACTTAGCTTATCAATGGCTGCCAGAACTTCTTCTTTGTCTTCGCTAGTTCCTTGGATTCGCCTCCTAAGAAACTTGGTTCAGGTGCAGGAATCTTCCTCACCTCCTCTTGGATGAAGACAGATGCAAAGAATTTATTCAGCTTCTGCAATCTCCCTGTCAACCTTTAGCACACTTTTTGTTCCTTCGTCATCTAGTGGGCCTACCACTTCCCTAGCTGGCTTCCTACTTTTGACGTACTTGAAGAACTGTTTGTTGCTGGTCTTGATGTTCACAGCCATGCATTCCTCATAATCCTTTTTTTGGGCCTCCTTTACAGCTAACTTGCTTCTCTTTTGCCACCATTTGTGCTCCTTCTTGTTTGATGAAATAGAGGAAGGGAAAGCTGCACTTGCCATCCTGAGCTGTTTGGAGGAAAGGCAGTATATGTACTAAATAAATACATTTTTCTCTGCACTTAACACACACATTGCTGGAGAGAAGTTAATGGTTGCCAGTTACCCAGCAATGGGGCAATGCAAAGAGCAAAAAGAAAAAGAAAATTCTGGAAAATTCTTAATGCAGTTGGCTGGTTTCTGAAAAATATAAAGGACAATGCAGCTTTCTGTCTTTTGTCATGAAGGAAATGTCACAAAGAGGATGAAGAAGCCAAACTGGGTTCATAAGAGCCATTTGTGTCAGGCCAGACAGTAAAAACAGCAACAAAGGGACAGAGATGAAAAGACTTTACTCCCTCTTCTGAGCCCTCAAAATGCTCAGTCTGTCTGCATCTGTGGCTTTGATAGCCCCAAGGATTTTTTTGATGGGGGAATGTACTCCTTGAACCTTACAATTGTATTATTTACTGGCTAATGTGTCAGCTTCAGTTTCTTCTCCTCAGCTGCCCTTCAGGGCAATGAACAAATCCTCACACTCACTTTCTCTCCAGTACAATCCCCTGCTGTAAAGGCCTTGGTCATCAGAAAGAACATCTGGCATTAAGATATAGGCTAGGATATATTCTGAAGGGGATGCACTTCAGCACCAAGGGCTGTCAGCCGAGAAGTGAGATAGCATTTTTCGAGAGCAAGCTCCTGTCACAGAAAAGCAGTTTATATATTACTCAAGAACTGATAAAAATGGCATCTGAGAAGGGCACGTAATCACATGAGTACTGTAGCTCACGGCAGCATTACAACGCTTGACCTTTAGTCATCCCATTCTTTAGTTCATTTGCACCCAAAACTTCCACTTCAGCTACCGTGCAAAGAATTCTCAATTGAGTCCTTAGTAAGGAGATTATTGGGACTGGGACCCAGATTTACAACTGCTGTAAAAGTAAATAACAAGAGATAACATTTCATTCGTACAAAGAATTTAGAGCACTGTGGAGCTTTATTTGGTCTCTTTCATTACAGATAAGTATTTATCACCCTTCAAAAGGAGACTTGTAAGAGAGCAGTCTTGAACTTGGAATAATTTGAAGTAATCGTAATTTGCCATTGCTTGGAACTGGAGATCCTTTAAATAGCAGAGAACAAGCCTGTGTTTTGTTTAGCAAGAAGGGAAATTTAACAAATGTGCTGGAAAGCTTTTTTTTAAGGGTAGGAAGATTATTAACCTTGAAAACTTTCACTATAACAGAAGATACAGCGTTTAACATAAATATCCCCTAAGGATTTAAAAAAAAATTATCAGTAGTACAAAGGAACTATTTTGTCTCTCATTAGGCGGTAAATTATCTAAGTGGTGCTTAAAGTGTTCTTGTAAAAGAGTATTGCCACAGCACACAACTTGCCTGCCCTGCTTCTCAGTTACATTCTTCAAGAGCTATATTATTTGTAATGAAAACTTCAGGCCTTTGAAAGCTTACTAAATAATGGGGCGAAGCACCCTGGATCATTGTGCTCAGATGGTACTCAAGATGCAAGACTGCATCTTGAAGACAGAAGGTACTATTCAAGGGAAACCGGCTAATTTTTAAATAGTGGAACAGATGACTTTAGTGGACCTGTGCCAGTCTGGCCCATTTGAAAACTTTACTGTGAATATTCATTAGAATGAAAAATGAAAAAGCCTCTTACCTCATCTAGCATATGTTGTGGCCCAGCAGATCTCGGTAAGGCTGAATCAACACTGTGTGTATGTGACAGTGTGGAGGATGATTGTTATCATCAGAAAGCCCTTGCTTTCCATAGTTTGTTAGGGATCACTGCAAAAGACCCAAAGATGTTCATAATCTAGGAATCATACTTCTGAATTGGCCCTGCTTCTCCTCTTGGTTAGCTTGGATTACCTATACGACCAATCCAGGAAGCATTGGCCTCCCAAATCTTCATTTGTGCTCAGTAATTAGGAGTGTGCATTCGGATATGCTGAACTGGAAAAAAAACCCCACCAGCTATCTGGATGAAGCCAAAAAGCCAAAGCCAAAAACAGATTTTTTTTTTACTTTTTTTCAGCTTTTCTGCAGTTCTTATAAGGACTTGGACGATTTAATAAAAATTATAGGCCCTTTGTGAAGTTTGTGATTAGGTTTAGATTTTTTTTAATCTTTAAATTTACTGGCTGTTATGGGTTTTCTGGGCTATCTGGCCATGATCTGGTAGCTTTTGTTCCTAATGTTTTGTCCACAACTATGGCTGTCATCACGGTGAGATGTGTTTTGCGCCATTTATGTTTTTTGTTTGTATCTTGTCTTTTTTGTTGTTTTATGTGCCTTTTTTCTTTTGTTCTCTTAGAAATTATAATATCTCCCCCCCCAAAAAAACCCAATACCCTTCACTCACTCTCTTTATCAGTCATGTTGGGGGAGGGGAAAACTAGAGGAAGGGGAAAGGGAGGCCAGCAGAATGGCAAACCATTGTTGTCCTCAAACATGGACCTGGTGGAACAGCTCTGTCTTACAGGTTCTCATTTGACAGGGCATTCCACCATGCCAGGAGCAGGGCCAAAAAAGGTCTGGTCCTGGTTGAGAACAGGACCAAAACCCAACCTATATTCAAAATACCTAAGGTCCCTAAATGACTACCTTCCTAATCTGCAGACCTCCCAACTCTTCTCCCACCAAAATTCAACAGCTCTTAAATCTGACAGCTCCCCAACTCCTCCTTCCCCCCCCCCCCCAGTATTCCAGTGCATCATTTGAAATGGCTGAAGCTCCTGGAGGGTGGAAGTTGAATGAAATCTGCCGCAGTCTTAGAATCAAACAAATAATCAGTACAGCTCTGAATATCAGCCAGGGAACTAAGCTCATGAAAGCTTTGAGTGACTGCAAAATATTGATGCTATTATTATCTTGGCATATGATGGCATTTACTTTGTTCATTGTGGAACTCCATAGGCAAATCCTGCTGCATGTTAGATTGCATTAACAGTTCAAATCTAACAGATTTACAATGACACTTTGAGCAAGTGTTACTTCCTTCTAGGCCCATTGACTTCAATAACTTAGAGGGCTTAACTCTGTGATGGCATCTTAGACATCCTTAATTGCAACTAAAATCCATTTGGCTAAAGCTTACTGTATCTTTAGTTCTATTGATTTCAATGGCTCTGTCTTTAGGCACCTCCCCCATGCAAACCCAGCTCTTCTGAGCTGGGTCAGCGCGGGGGAGAAGGGGGTAGTGGCAATTTTGCACCCTCCCACCATTGCACCCGGGGTCATTTGACCCCACCTGTCCTTGTGGGCGGTACGCCACTGATGAGAACATTTCAGCATTTAATTCCCTCTGTGTAAAAGGCTTTTAGTCTTGGCCAGCAATCTTTTAGATATGCTAATAGTGAGAGACAGTGGGGGATGGGTATCACAGATGTGGAGCTCTTAAAAAGGACAGGAGTGCCTCAGGAAGAAGATACCTGGAGCTAGCAGGAAAAGCTTTCTTGACCCAGACTGACCAGCTCAAAAGAGTGGGAACTGATAACTGATAAAGCTCTTGGGAGCAAGGAAGAAAGTCTCTTCTGACTGGGACCATTGAAGGGTTCTGGAGGTGGCAGACTATTTGACTGTCACCTTTTGTCCTGGTCCAATTTAAGGATGTTTGATTGGCATCCCGTATGTGGGTTTGGGGTGGTTTTTTTACATTGTGATCCTTAAGAGAAGTACTTTTTCTCATTGAAGATAAACCCACTCTACTTACTTGTTGTTTTTTGTGGGTACAGTAAAATGAGTGAAATTTGCTCTATTGACAGAAAAGGATAGGTAGTACTAATGAGATGGAACAGCCTGATCTTCTTGAACTAACAAGCAAAGGAACTTAGTAGTTTTCTTTATCAAATATTCATGAGTCATCATTATATATAGAGCTTCTGTTACTGTTTGGAAAATTAGGTTAGAGCAAATACTGGTAGAGCTCTGTTAATCATCCAAAAACTAAAATTTAGGAAACTACAGAAAATGTAGTGTGTAGTGGAGGGAATTTACCCCACCAGTCCTTGCAGGTTCCCTTATAGTCTTATAAATCTCTGCTTATCTGCCTTCTTGTGAAATGTGGGTCAAGATGAGTATCATGATTCTTCCCTGGCTTTATACCACACAGTATATATATAAAAAAGAGGGAAAAGTAAGATAAGATATTTAACCTTGAGGATTTATAATCCTAGATAACATAGGTTGCTGCTCAGCAGAGATCACTTTTCTGGAGACTAGAAACAAGGAATGACTTTTGGAATTCACAACACATTGATGAATGATAGGGGTAATGTTAAAATCCATTAAAGCCCAATCCTGCAGGTGTTGACTCAGAATTAAGCCTAACTTGACTCAATAGGACTTACTTTTAGCTTGTGGTCCTAATGAGGATTTACTTTCAGCTTGCAGTCCTAATGAAGTCTGTGCTGCGCTTTCAAAAAGTTGAAACAGCCACATTTGAATATTTGGAAAAGCAAACATTTGCAGTAATAATCTGATATAATAGTGTACACATGCCACAGTAAATATATTCAAACTGTTTTTTTTAAGAGGATATGGAACCATGGTCATAGCTGAATGCTTCATCCTCTTCAATGTGTTTGGAGTATTTTTCTACAGTTTTCCACCAAAATTAACTTGAAGTTGGATAAAACTCTTTTCCAAAGCATTTATGAATAGCTACTGTTTTTATTGATGTGTGTTATCTAAATCATCTAACCTTTTACATACCTGTCAGTGTGAATATAGCCCACTTTACAATTTGAACCCCAAATCCATAAACTAGCCTGAATGTATAGAAGAAAAACCTCCCCAGCTATTTCTTGCTCCTAGGCGAAAGGAATTGCTGGTTTAATCTACATCCAGATTCTAAGAACACCCCCAGTCTCGACAGAGATTTAATAATAGCTATGAAAAATCTCTTAACAAAAGGGCAAGGCATCTGTCCAAGCCTGATAAAACAGGTGAGAATATAGATACAGTATTATTGATAGGCATAATACAAATACCTGGGCAGGAGAATTAGCAAGCTCAAGCAGTCACAATAATACCAAGCATTAGATACAATTCCAAACATTAGAAAACCCACTAAACAAAACTAGACTTTTCAAGCATACACACGGGGGGGGGGGGGGGGGGGGGCACGGCGTGATAGATGTAAAGAAATAGTAAAGGTGGCCATAGCTACTAATCTGTGTAATTCAGGTAAAAATACATTTCCAAGGCAATGGTCAGAGCATTTGGATAACAAAATATAATCTAAAGAAAAAGAGAGATATGATTAGTACATGCAGAATTAGTGCATGTCTTATGGGTACTCCGTGGCTCATAAGACAGAAATAGTCTTGGGCAGACAAAAGCTCATTTTGGGCACAGATCCAATAGAAATCCCCAAATACAGCAATACAATAAAAACACCGAGTTTATTTTGCTTTTCATATTCTCTTAATTACATTATTCTAGCAGACCCCTGAATATTTTTAATATAATGAATCCAATAAGAGATTCTAGTGGTTGATCTTTCACTGTACCTATAGTGTTGTTTGAATGTTATAGGTGTAACTTCGCATTTCTACAGATATTTACACTTATTTTGCTTTGTAGCTATAATCATTGGGCTACAATCATTTTTATTTTAATACACAGGGCTTGGCCCTTGTCTGTGGTTTAGTGTAGAAATCTGCAAGTGAAGCCCATGTAGTTGAGATGCAATATCTTGTGTCTCTCTTACCCAGCCCTATACTGATTCTCCATCCAGAGCCTTTTCTGTGTTCCTTATTTTGGACTAGCTGTTGTGAATGAGGTGCCCAGAAATATTTTAACAGATTTTTATGCCATATTTGAAAACATGAATTAAACCCAAAACTATAGTATGCTGCACACATGCCTTTCTAAGTCTGATGAAATCAACAAATTTAGAAGGGTGTAACTTGGCTCAGAAGGCAGTGAAATTATCTTCTATGAGGAAATGGGCAACAGCTCAGTTAGAGCAGACTCAGATATTACCTTGCAATGTAGGTGAAGAATGTTTAAGTTTCCCATACTATCTGATATTTCCTGAGAACAACACCAAATTCCATGTACAGCTTGCACTTTTCTCCCACACAAGAGATGAGCATTCTGTGTCTATGGTAGAAACTTGCTTACTGAGAGGCATGTAAAAGCTGTGTTTCAGGTTGCCAGCCTCCTGGTGGGGCCTCAAGACATTTCAGAAATACAATTAATCACTAGACTCCAGAGATCAGTTCTCTCAAAGAAAATGGCTGCTTTGGAGGGTAAACTCCATAGCATTAGATACCACTGAGGTTCCTCCCCTCCCCAAACTTTGCTTTCCCCAAGCTCCACCCCTAAATCTCCAGGAATTTCCCAACACAGAGCTGTCAATACTAGTTCCAGATGTGACATTATTGTGGAAGAACTAATAGCATGGGAAAATTGCACAGCAAGGATGCAACTGAAGCCAGTTACTCAGCATAACTTGATAGCAGTTGATGATCAAGCTCACAGAAAATTATTTATCTTCAAGACCAGTGGTTCTCAACCTGTGGGTCACGATCCCTTTGGGGGTTGAACAACCCTTTCACAGGGGTCACCTAAGACTCTCTGCATCAGTGCTCTCCATCTGTAAAATGGATAAATGTTAGGATTGGGGGTCACCACAACACGTGGAACTGTATTAAAAGGTTGTGGCATTAGGAAGGTTGAGAACCACTGTGCTGGACAGATGGTCCAGGAAACATAAAGCTTCTCCTGACCCCTTTGACAACCTGCTTGTGAGATTAAGCCTCTATGGGTGTATATAAAAGAAACAATATTTTAGACTATTTTGTAATTTCAAAAAAATGGATTCAGGTTCCTTAATATTAGAACTGAAATTCATAATATAAGTTGAATTGATATTCCATTTGAATTAAATAATGTATACATTTCTGAATGGAATTTTTGCACCGTATGCACAGGCAGGAGTCAATTCTCTTTCTTTCCTGGGTTCCTCTTGTGGGAGAGGCTGTATTGGGTGTCTATTTTTTTTAATTAAACATTAGAATATGAATAGAAAAGTAGAACGAGGAAAATGCTGTGCACATATTGCCTACTCAGCATGATCCTGTTCTGCACAAAAATTTGCTCAGTGTTCTGGTTCAAGGTAGTCCAACCAGGTGTGAAGGATTCTCACCCTTTGTCTTCCCTACCACACCCACCTGTACAGGGGAATGATAGCAAATATAGCTTGCCAGAATAGTTGTGAGATCAGAAAGTTTCCAAGTGCCCACAAATACCTAAAATAATTCTGGTCAGGTTTGGAGTATTTACCAATGGACATATTTTGGGTTGATGGTGATTAGCTGAGTTTTGACTTCACACCCAAACCTGCCCCCTCTCTCTTTCTTTCTCTCTTTGACAAGCACACACACTCAGGAAGAGAGGGAGACGGAAAAATACTTAGATGTACAAACTACCATTCAGAAAAGGTTGAAACCTACATTCAAGTTAAGTTATACACAGTTGGGTCACAATGATGAAGGATACTGCAAATGGCTATGGGGCATTGGGATAATAGAAACATTAAAAATATTGCGGTCTCTGACCAATTTCTGCTATTGGTCCAGGCTTTAGAATAGGACACTAGGGAATAGTACATCTGGTATACACAGGGGTCCTAATTAATTTATGACCAGGCTGAAGGAACCAGATGGGAGGTCATTGTGATTCAAAATTCTGAAAAGAGTAGAATGGTATATAATAGTAATACAATGATTCTCGTTGATAACATCAAGGAGAATTCATGATTTAACAGATTTTTTCCCCTGGATGCATATTTATTCCCTAAGCTAGGCATTTCTTTGCTTAGTTTTCAGCCTTATAGATGCTAACCACTGATATCTGGTCAACTGACTTCAAGCCTAGAGGGCATGTTGAAAGTCCAGGGTTATTGTATTACCAGAGTAGCCTTTATGCAGTCCCCACCTGATTGGAGCACCATCTCATTGCTTTTGAAAGCCATTCCAGAAGACTGAACATTGTGTTGTAAATACAATACACATATGGTTTGCTTTATGTTCCATGCCTGAAGCTAGGGTGCTGTTTAATTTAGGGGGAAGGGCAACAATCTTCACTATGTCGTTTCTTACCACTAAAATATTGAATGGCATCTCTAGCTTGACGGTTCCAAAAGACATCCACATCCAATAAACTGACTGTTGTGGATTTTCCAGGCTATGTGGCCATAATTTTCCCTCCTAACCTTTGGTCCACAACTGTGACTGCCACATGGCTGGCACATGCCTCGCAGATGCTAGCCATAGATGTGGGTGAAAAGTTAGGAGCAAAACTACAAGACCACAGCCACACAGCCCAGAAAAACCACAATAGTCAGTTGACTCCAGCCATGAAAGCTTTCAACAGTACATCCAATAAACTCTTTATATACACATTGTATTAGATTCAAAGAGCCAATCTAGGATTCTCTACTTTCAGGCGGGGCCTGGAGTTCTCTGGGAATCACAGCTGATCTCCAGTCTTCAGAGATTTGTTTCCCTGGAGAAAATGACTGCTTTGGTGGCTGGACTTTATGACATTATACCTTGCTGAGGTCCCTCCCCATCCCAAATTCTGTCATCTCTGGACTCCACCCCAAATTTCTGTTTTTTTCCAATCTGGAGTTGGCAACCATAGAAATCTGGAATTTTGAGAAATACTACATATATTCCTTTGGACAATTCCAGTCATCAATCCATAATCAAGAGGACTCTATGAAGGGAGTGGTAGCTAATGCAGTAAGATTTGTCGGTAGTTAATTTGTGTGAAAGGGAGAGCTTTTGGTCTTTATTTCCTTCTTCTGTTGAGCTAGTTGCTGATTAAAGATCTTGATATTTTGATAATGTGCATGATGTTGCCCTTTTTATTCTTGTTGCATTCCTAAATCCTTTTGCATAATGTATTTTAAATTCTACAGAACTGAACAAAGCTGACTAAATAGTCCTTTGATTTGGTCTGCCCCTATACAGCCCAGATCCAAATGATTTCAGCAAAGTGTGCACAGTAGTTTTTTAACCTTGATAGTAGGAATGTACAGTACAGCTGGTGGCTGGCTGGTTGTTTTTCCTTAGTGAGGCACATTTGAATGGTACAACTGCAGTACCTATCTGAGGGTTATGTGGCTTTGCTTTGTCTGTTGTTAAACAATGAATTATTTAGCATGTATGAGTGAGGTGCAAGACAGAAATGGTATTTCCTTTAATTTTTGTATTTCTGGAGTCTATGCTGCAAAATGTGGGTTTAATATTTAATCAGAATTTCTGGTCTCTTGTGAAAAAAACATGAGGTTCAGTTTGTTGCATGAGACTGAATACATAGAAAGGGTTAGTATAGCAATTATAGAGTACATTATGTGATGTGCAGTTTTCAAAGTTTAATAAACTCGCTTTAGAATGAAGGACAATATGCTGAGGATTTGAGGTTTTTTTAAACCCATACTTTATTAATAATAAAATAGAAAGCCCCTGAGTACATTTAGCTTCTCCTTCACAAATGCCTGGACAATATTATGAAATGATCAAATTTGTGGAAGACCTTTTAACATCATACATCAAGAATGAAAAGCACTAATTGTGAAAACATGAAACTGTATCTAAATTGAAGGATTTTGAAATTCAGCTATTCTCATAATCATAATAGTGGAAGAAATTGGTCTAAAACTCAATGAGTTTGAAAGATGTCCCTCAAGAGTATAAATAGTCGTATAAACTATGGTTGATTCTAGCATAAGCCTTGATATTTTCAGCTCAGAGAAAGAAAAATTCTATCATTATTCTAAAAATAACCTTGATTTTTTTAAATGATGCTTTAATGCTTCATAGAATAAAGGATAACAGAAAAAGAAGTCCAAATTCATTGCACACTTCAAGTTTCATGATTTCTAAGCTAATAATTTTTGCATAATTGATGAACTGCACATTTAATTTAATGAAAGAGAACAAGGTTTAACACATGTGCCAGCTGTATTGAATCTACCACATCCACATGAATGATATGCAAATCATGGCATTTGTACCAATAATATACCAAAGCATTATATTTTGCTAATTTTATGTTTGTAATTCGCCTTGTGGGTTTCCTGTTGTGGAAAGACTGTCTGTGTCAGGCACAGTTTTTCTCTCCCTGAATCAGCCGAAAAGTATAGGAACTTCTTGTATCACAAAGGACGGCTTGCGCTAATGATAACTGCAGCTATTATAGGGGTCCAAGCCAGAGATTACTTTGTTTTAGAACAGTGTGGATTTCATTTTAATCAAATTGATTAAACCATTCTTGTCTTCCAGAGATACTGATTTAAAATACAAAAAAGGAGAGAAGCAGGGGGGAAAATAGTCAACTCAGAAGATGCTGCACCAGAAATATAACCGTGTATCTGGAAATAAATGAATAAAGAATGTGGAATAGTAGTGATGACTCTCATTTGAAAGACCAACTCCCAGATCACTCAGCCACAGCATCAGGCAGATAATATATGGGATCTTTTCTAGATCCAAAGGTCTCTAGATCCAAAGGCCTTTGAGTTGTACCACAGCAATTTCCCTGAATCCCCCCCCACATCCCCCCCCCCTCAGTGATCTTTCATTTTTCTCTGCTTAGGCCATCCTATTCAACAAGAAGTCAAAACTACATGCCACATGATCAGAGCCCTCTCCCCCCATGTGTAATTTAACTGCGAAGATCAACCACGGGAATCCAAAGGGCATGTTACTCAGAGAAGGGAAGTTTTTACTCTTCCCAGTAGACCTTCCTCCCCGAGCATCTTTTTTTTTTTAAAAATAAGCACAATAGAGGCACCTGTTTGTTTCACCTACGTGGCCTTAAAGTAACATGGAGAGGGGATATGATCAATCGGGGAACTCATGGGAGGAAGGGTCTGCACCATGCTTGAATCCATATTTCCTCCCCCTTTCTATATCAGATTTTTGCAAATAAATTGTATACTGGAAGATTTGATCATTTTGCATATACTGTAATTGGTCCTAAGCCAGTTTTTTTTTCCAATTGCACACTTCTGGTACTTGTATTTCTAAAAACACTTTCCCTGTGAGTGTTTACAGCAGTGTTCATAATCATAAATAATGAAATGAATCTTCTAGCTGTTTGCGGCAGCCTTCTTCAAGCTTACTGAGGAAGAACATATACAGAAAAAAACAACCTGGAAAAGCATTTTTATGTAAATCGCAAAAATGTATATCATTTTTTTCTATTTTAAAAATCATATTTATAAATGCAAGGTAGGTAATTTGTTCCTTATGAAATAATCTGTGGACTGTGTGAAATGCCAATCAGAAAAAAACATTCTGGTTTTCAGGTCTTTTTTTCCTCGATATGGGTGGAGCAGAATATAGCATTTTTAATTTTTTGTCAAGTGTACATCTTTATATTAATGTTATTATTTGGCAGTATCCCCTTTTGTAATTGATTGCAAAATATTGTTTAAAGTTCTTATGTGAGGATTTTACAGGAATTAAAACATGGGTTTTTATGACTGGTGTTTTATATTCATTAATGCCATTTGAAAATATGAAATGAAATTCACTAAAACATGACTGCCTGACGAAGTGACATGTGGTGTCCTGTAATCCTAATGGATAGATGGTATCAGGAACAAAGAATCCATCATAGAGCATAAATCTGACCTCCCCCCACAACAAACATACAAAGCTTTTTCCATGATGTGATTAATAAAAGTCAGCATATACACTATTAGCTATGACCTACTCTGAGAAATGTGTTATTAAATTGACACATTTAAGAAACCTACTCTTTTAAATAAAGTGTATTTTAAAATATAATTGGCTGTCCCATACTAAATATGGATGATTACTGGAAATTGTTACAATATAAAAAAAGACATCTAAAGGATTACATGATGGAATGATACATCCATAATACTAGAACTCTGAGGCACCCAATGTAATTGATGGGCAATAGATTCAGCCTGGACAAAGTTCTTCTTTACTCAACTAGTGGTTAAATTGTGGAATTCACTGACAGTAGAGCTGTGGTTAATAAAGAGAACTTTCACACTCAAAACAGACTATTTTCATTGTCATTTCTCTTGCTGCTGCTCTGTCAGCCATTTTCTACATATAGCGGAGTGTCACTGAGTGAAAAGAGGCAAGTTTTCACCTGAGCTTGTTTATGGCAATAAAAATGCTCTTAAAACAAAATTCGAGTTAATAGTGCCAAAGGATATTTTAAAGGAAAGCTGTGCTTAGAAATGGTTCTTTGATGCTTATTTAGATTTGGCACTGTTTTCTCCAGAGAAAGCAGTCTCCTGTCACTTCCTGTGCACAATGCTAGACTGCATTCTCATCTTTATACTGAACAGGATATAGCAAGTGGCAGTTTGGGCACTGCATCTGATTCATGAGGATGTAGGGAGAGAGTCCTTTAGATTAAAATAAAATGGTGAGCAATAAACTCTCTCTCTCTCTCTCTCTCTCTCCCTCCCTCTCCCTCTCCCTGTCTCTGGGATTTATACCCTGCCCTATACGTAGGTCTCAGGGTGGCTTACATGATTAAAATTATCTATAAAAGCAACAGTCAAAACATCAACATATGAAATAATAATAATAAAATCATAGTAATACCCTCTCCCACCCCGAACTGGCAGCCTCCAGAGGGGGCATCAGGGGGAAGAAAAATCAAAGGCCTGGATGAACAGGAAGGTCTTCACCAGACGCTGAAACTCATAAAGTGTTGGATGTTAGTACCTGGTGAATTTCCAAAGAGAGGATGTCCCATCGTCTGGGACCAACCATGGAGAAAGCCCTCCTATGTACTCTCTCCTCTTGCACCTTGGTGGGGGAAGGGTCCACCAGGAAAGCTCCACTTCTTGACTTCAGTGCTTGGGCAGGTTCATATGGGCATGGGTGCTCCTTCAGATAGGTGGGACTCAAGTCATTCAGGGCTTTTGAACCCTCAAACAGATGGAACAATCCACATTAACAGCCAGGACTTGAAGAAGACCACTCAATTTAAATATCTCATATCCCTGGTCTCAGCAGATGGGGATACCCTACCAGATGCTCAATCTGGAGTTAATGCAGCATGGATGAAGTGGCAGCAAACCACAGGAGTCCTATGTGACAAAAGAATACCTGAACATCTGAAGGCAAAAGTGTACACCACAGTTATCCACCCTCTGGCCCTATATGGAACAGAATGTTGGCCAACAACTTGGAAACATGAACAGACTCTTCGTGTGATGGAAATGAAGAGGCTCTGGTGCAGTGGTGGCGAACCTATGGCACTCCAGATGTTCATGGACTACAATTCCCATATGCCCTGCCAGCATGCTGGCAGGGGCTGATGGGAATTGTAGTCCATGAACATCTGGAGTGCCATAGGTTCGCCACCAGGGCTCTGGTGGATGCATGGCCTGACTCTTTCCGATCATGTTACAAAGTCACACGACAAAGACTTGGAATTACACCAATTACAAAGAAAATGAGGGAGACACGGCTCTGGTGATATGGACACATTATGTGCCTAGAGGAGATTTTTGTTGCAAAAACGGCCCTAAACGGGAGGCTACCACCCACATGGAAGACCAAAGAAACAGTGGATGGACAGCATTGCTGAAGACGTGTGTGCTGTCAACCTTACCCCTGATAATGCCCAAAATCGAGCTATTTGGTGAAGAAAATGTCAGTGCTAACCCCTCCAAGGAGAATACAGCCCAAGAAGAAGAAGAACATCAGTGTCGACCTTGAATTGGGCCCAATGGCTAATAGGAAGCCAGTACAGATCTTTCAAGACCAGTGTTATGTGAGCTGTGTGAATTCAGACTGATTGTCCTGTCAGCAGTCTGGCTGCTTCATTCTGCACCAGTTCCAGCTTCTGTACAGTCTTCAAGGAGAGCTCCATATAGAGGGAATTTGCAGTGGTCAAGGCAGGAGGGTACCAGAACGTGAAGCACTGTGGCGAGGTCTCATCTGTCCAAATATGGGCAAAGTCAGCTAACCAGGTGGAGCTGCTGGTAGGTGCTTCTGGCCACCATTGCCACCTGTGATCCAGGGACAGGGCTGAGTCCAAGAGCACCCCCAGATCTTGCACCTGATCCTTTGGGACAACATTTCCTCATCCAGCACTGGATGCTTCATGATCTGGACTTGGGGTCCCGTTACCCACATCACTTTCATCTATCTGGATTCAGCTTCAGTGCATTGGTCCTCATCTAATCCATCACCACTTCCAGGCATGTTAAGTACTGTAACAATTGATAGAGTACTTAACATGCATTCACTTTCCATTGGTGGATATAGGTGAGAACTCTAAAGTTATCTGTAAGGATGCCCTTTGAGCCAAGACACCAGCTAGCATTGTACAACAAAACTTGGGTGGGTGGAGGATGGTCACAGTGTATCAAATCCTGATTCCCCCCCCCCCCTACACCCATTGCCCCTACACATACATATTGTGTGTATCAATATAAGTAATATTTGGCAAACAAAATATTTTGAACACATGATATAATGCAATTTAGTAAATCAGTTAAATACTACTAGGAAATAGAAAAGCAGCAGTGGCATTCAGCCTGGAGAAGAAAAGTAAACTTGATGTTTATGTTCAGTGTATTTCCAAACCAAAATCAATGTTCTGTTGTTCCAATGATGCACCAGGGTACAGTCCATTATGGACTTTGCCTTTTCTCTAGTTGCTAATGGTTGGTTGGCCCTCACCACAGAGATTCTTCTTGTTAGTACAATACATTAGGTGTGAATGATATTGTTGCACTGAAGCTGACTTTTCTATTGTTAAGTGCATAAATGCACCCAGTTTTATACTGTTAAAATTTTAATGAATGAAAACATGCCAGGTCCTTTAGTAAAACAACCACAAACCTTTTTATTGTGCATTTTATATCCCACAAGCTGACCTTTGGGAGCGATGATTATCTGTTTGTGTTCATTTAAAAAGATTTATTTAGCCAGCAGAATTGCTGTTGGAATGGGCTATTTGCTAATGGAAAGCCCACAACATCGAGAGCATTATGAGATTATTGCTCCATTTCAAATAATGTGCAGAGCTAGTCAGAGGTTACCATCATGCTTATACTTTTGATATTTTTTAATGTTTATTGTATCATCCTCTTTGCCACAGAGATTGGGAGGGAAAATGACGGAAGAATACATAGCTGAAATGCTATGAGGCCAAGGCTTAGATTCTACACACGAGAATGACCTCTGGCAAAGGAAAGTCAAACTTCTGTCTTTTTAATAGTGGTGTTGAAGAGAGAATTTGGTCTAGTTGAGCCTTTCTCACCTCTGCACAACTAGATGTTTATGACAACAAAGTACAAAATGCTGCAAAAGCTTTTAAAGTAACTCGCAGTCTTTTGTGCCTGCCTGCATACTGATATTTAAAGCACTGCTTGTTGATGGACTGTTGCGCGGGTGGGGCGGGTCTGGCTGTGTAGATCATCTCTTGTATGTACATCTCTTGGTCACAGCCATTTAACAATAATAATCCTGTAATATGTAGAATCAATGGAGACTTATCCAATTAACTGGTTACAGGGTTTAAGTCCTAGGAACAGACAGAAGAGCATCATGGCATGCCTCAAAAGACGAAGGAGTGTTAGGAACTCGTGTGCTGTCTCTTGGAGTGAAACATCAGAGAATTACAGTAAAATAGGCCAGTCTTCTACTTTTGTTTTCATTATGCTTATTTTAAGGAATTGTGAGCCCTACTCTGAAAACCTGGGGGCGAGGGAGAGGGGGGCAGGAGGGGGGAATCATTACATTTTGCAGTGTGTGCTTAAACATATTTGCAACTTATACAAATAATAATTGCTTGGAAACATTCCGCTGAAACGTTTATTGTAGAAATCAGCATTGCATGATGGCAGTTCCCTACCCTATTTTTGCTCCCGCTGCTCCATTGAGCAACAACGGGAACCGAGGGCTAGAAGGAGGATTGCCTGCCATAGACAGCAACCTGGCCACCTAAGATCTACTGAAATGGCACCACTGCAGTATTGTATAAGAATGGATTTTTAAAAAAACTTGGCATATAAAAAAACAAATTTAATCCGTACAAGAATAACAGGATTCACAAAAATTCACAAGGAAGAACCGTTTTCTTATCAGTGGCTCCTACTTACTGTGCCTTTCACTTCTTCTGGCCTCCTCTGTTGCCCACCTGACAAATTTACTGGTTTCCCTCTGGCCAGTCTTTCTTGTCATCAGATTTCATCCCCCTTTAGAACTTACCCAGTGGTTGGATTCCACCCACTTCAATTTGTTTCATCTGTTGACTGACATCTGTCTTTTTCTTTCCCCTTGCTTGTAGGAGGGAAGTTAGCCTCAATGACTTTTTTAACATCTCACATTTTTAGCAAACCTGGAGGTTACCTTAGAAAGATTTATTCCATACCTGTGTGGACTTCCCTTGGGGATTTGTTATCCACATCAGAAACATCTATGTATTCTATTAAGCACATGATGGACAGACCTGTGATGTTTGGCTCAAATAAGGGACAATTCCCATCCCGCTGGGCTCATGTGGATAGCTACCGCAAAGCTATCTCTTGGGCTTTGGTGTATGTGCAAATCTGCAGTAAGGATGTAAAATATATGTCTCCACAGTCCATCATGCGTTCAATTGATTTGATTGTCTGGATTGAGACTACCATAGACTAGTCATTGACATATTAATAATACCCAGATGTGGGTATCAAAAATCTCAGGAATTGATGCTTCTTCAAGCTTGAGTGTCTCTGTCATAAGTCCTGTATATGTCTGAACCAGTGAAACATATACAGAGAGACCTCTACTTGTAATAGATGTATACTGTGCATTCATCTGATGTGGATAATGAATATCCAATGTGCCATTGTTTGTGGTAAATATACAGTCTTCATTGTATAGCAGTCATAAGGGAGCAAAGGGGCCAGCTCACAGAACAAATCAGACCTTTGTTAAGCTTCTTGACTCTTTTGAGTTCTGACTTAACATTCTTATTTGTCATTAGCACGAAGCAAGTTATGTGCTCAATTGTCATTTCTTTTGCTGTAGGCTTATCTTATAATTTTGCCTTTTTGATTGGTTCTTGTGTCCTGGGAATGCCCAAAGAGGCACTGTAGAGGTATGTGTTGGTGTTTGGCATTTTTTCTGAAGCCAGTATTAGTTAGTGACTAATAGGAAAACATTGCTAATTATTTATTGGGCCCACTCATGAGTTCTTTCTTCAGGTAGAACTATTTTTTCCCTTTAACAGGGAATGTAGTGGCATTGTAACATTAGTATTTCGCTCCCACACTGGCCTTTCAAGTTCAACATATTATAAATTTTATTTCGTTTATATTACATCTTTCTTCATAGTGGAGAAAGCAGTTTACCTTGTTCTCCTTTCCTTCATTTTATCCCCACAACAGTCCTGTGTGGGAACTTAGGCTGAAACTCTGTGTGGAGATTTGAATCTGGGTGTCCCAGATTCTTGTCTAACTTCTGCACCATGCTGGAAAAGGAAATGGTGGCTGAAACAAGTTTACAGGAGTGTAAATTCTAGTGAACTCAGTAGGACTTACTTCTGAGCCAGCGTGCTTAGGACTGTACTAGATAAACTGTGGATTTTTGTTAGCAAACATAGCTGTGCATATTGTCTCAGATTTATTAATAGAGATTCAGCTTTAGTTGGACAGAATAAGCAAGAACAGTCAGAAAAACTTTTTAATGTATACATAGAGCAAAACACTAAACTTTTTAAGGTTTCACAGCTTATTCACTAATTCTGACACAGTTTTATGTCTACCATACTCTACATCTGCTATCATTATAGAAAAAGTTAAGATATATATGGACAGGAAGTTTGGTAACCCTGTTTTCATTCTAAAAACAAAGGAATTAGGGAAAAAACTTTGCATTTTTACTTTGAGAATACAAGTAGATTTTTTTTGCTGACAGGAGTGTGTCTCTGGACCACTTTAAATGTGAACCATTTCCTATTGGGAGAGAATTCCATATAGAAAAAGCTGAGCATTGGTTAGCACAATTTTGCATGTCTTTTCTTCATTATGTGTCTCTCCCAGTGTGTATATACAATTAACATCCACTTCCTGTGTCTGTGTGTGTGCATATACACTCACACATACATATGATTAACATGCATTTCCTCTATGAAAATACTATTCAGATTATAGGATATGCTTCATCATGAAACAGCCTGAAGTCTTAACTACTATTTGTCTAGGGGGAGCTGATGACAGTGTTATGCTAATTGAATGGCAAATGTATTAGATTTAGTCTTATCCCTTTGGGCAAATATCCAGCACTGGATCACATCTGCCCTATTGAGGGAGACCATGGCTATAATGGCCTATTTGCTTCTCCTTACCATAAATCAGTGGCAGAAACTGAAAGAGTAACAGAATCCCTTTTGGAAATTCAACTATAGCATTAGCCTTTTTAACTTTACAGAGAAACTTTCTAACTGTTGTTTTCCCTTCTTACAGTTTCATGTGGAATATCATGACAAAGGATACTCAATATAATCATTGTTATAGCTTCCAATATTTTAGATAGGTAGGTAACATTTATTTTGTAAAGCCACAAAAGTAACTGGCCAAGGAATAATAAAAAATAAAAAAAAACAAAGCTAGGTTAAAAACATTTTTAAAATCATTGGGACTAGGCTAGGGCATAAAATAAATTGTGGTATATTAAACATCAGAGTTTGGCATGAATTTTCTTGGCTACCAGTACATACAGTGACATCATATGGGTAATATAATGATCCTCATCAGAAAACAGGACTAGCCTAGCTAAAATGGCTGCAAGAAAGTTGGCCCTGGAAATTGGATAAAGGTCACAAGACAGGATATAATGAAGAGGGTTCTCCAACTTCAGGACTCCACAGATAGATGTTCATTGATCAACTGGTATATGCTGATAATGGCCAGGTTAAAATCCATATACATAAAGCAACTCTGAAAACTCCTTGTGAAGGTAATGCTGATTTGCAACTCAAGTAGACTTTTTATTTTTCCCATGGTTTAAATGGCTAAAATGAGTTGATACCAAAGCTTATTTGTCTAGTATAATCTTCCACAAATTTAGAGAAGACTTTACACCCTTCAGATTTAGAGAAGACTTTACACCCTTCACATTTCAAACTATGACAATTGCCATGTTAGCAGGCCACTATCATAGGTTTACCAACATAGGTTTTTGGTGGTCAAAGTATTATTTGGGCAGGTTCTCATATTTAGGTTACATTTCATTTATTTAGCACGTATTTATAATAGCTTCATTATAATTATAACAAATGTTTACAAAAAAGTTAAGAACTATCTTCTTTAGATTACAGAGTGAAAGTCACCAATTCTGGAAAGGCTTCATTATTGATATTTCTAGTCATGAAAATGAGCTCTACCACTGAGGACTTTGCTACCAAAAATAAACGAAGCCTTACTTTGACATGACTATCTTTTCAACTTTGAGAAGCCTATTGTTCTCTACAAGAGCTGCTTATATTTGCTACAGAAATTAACTCACAAACTGCCTAGGTTAAGAAAAAGGAACGATATATCTGATGACAAGTGACAGAAAGGTGTGTGTGTGTGTATATATATATATATATATTTCAAAAGTTATTTTCCACTCTGAGTCATTAACATGTGCGTGCTTGAAAGAGCTACATTTGATACAACCCTTCACTTACTCAGATTATTTAATACAGCTGCACAAGTAAATATTTGATGTGACTAGAGAGGAGCAAACAGAAGGATCAAATCAATTAAATTTGATTTGTTTTGTTTTATACTGTAGAAGCCAGATTCAATAAAAATCTTTCCAATTCTTTTCTACAGTAGCTAGTTCGAGGTCATACAGGACATAAAGGGTTTATTTAATTTAATTCCAGATGACTTGTGAAAAGGAAATGCTAATTTTTCTTTAACTCTTGCTTTCCACAGTCGTGCACTGTTGGTATCACACACCAAATTAGTGTGAAAATGACAGGTTTCTCTCCTTATTCAAATAGGCCAAATTCTACGACAAGGAGGTAAGAATTCGAATAGACTAGAATAGATTTAAATTTTGGAATTTTTGTGTGTTTGTACACACCTTGTCACTTCTCTCAGCAGACAGAATACATAAAGTTGGCATAATTTTGTTTTCACCTCATGTATGTACATTCAGATGTGGATCCAGACTAGCATCTTCAGGGGCATAAGAATTTCTTCCCGCAGGCTATGGTTTTCGCATTTTGCCTTTGCACTTTGCTGTCCCATAGCAAGATGGGGGGGGGGGTTTTCAGGCTGCCACTCATGGAAGTGCTTGTCTAGACCCAAGTCATAGTCTGAAAAGGGCTTAAATGTGATGGCAAATGTGTTTACAAATGGGTGAAAACACAGTGAGCAGCTTCTGTCACTCTTGACTCCTTGAAGTATATACATGTCATATATAATGCTTATATGTTTGCATGCACTTTGTATATATGTATGTGTACAAACTTTACATATTTGTACACATGATCTGGAGCTCCATGAACAGTAAGCAAATAGTTAATTTTCAGTAAACAGCGGCTGTTTCCGCACTTTAAAAAAAGCAGAGACAAAACGGTTTTGTAAACTTTGGGTGTTTTTGAGCGCGCAGTCACGCTCCACACTGCAGGTAGTTGCGCCGGGTTTCCCAAAAGGCACTGTTCCGAACAGGAACAGAAATGACACACGCTGAGGGGTCGCGGGGGCGGCAGAATCGGGGCGGCTGTGTTGTTGCCACTCCGGCAGTGGGGAGTGCCGCTGGATCCCGCGTTACTTGGAGCGAGTAGTGCGCAACAAAAGGTGAGTGGGGAAACGGCCAGCATCAGAGGGCGATTCCGCACACGAGTAAAATAGGTTCGACCCAGTTCCCCTGAGAAGGGTACTAACCTAGGTCAAAGCCATTGTTGTTCCCCACTGCAACCACCTTGATCTTGGTCACTGTCCCAACCTGCTTTTCAAACAGCAAGGTTGGGTCTCTGAGCACCTTCAATGTCTTATACAAAAGAGCATGGGTGAAAAAATAAAATCATGTGGCACTGGCACTTCAAAGGGCAAATCCTATCGTGTTGATTCTACACTTCTAGTAGAAACTCTGTGTCTAATCAGACAAAAAAAACACACTGAGGAGAAGTTCTCTAAATTCCAACTCCACGTTCCAACTGGTGGATAAGAACAGTGCAGACAATTGTATCAAAGGATGCTAAAAGATTTGATAGGGATTACTGTCCTCTGTCCAAATTTAAACTAAGTTCCTCTTCCAATGCAGATGAGGCCATTTTGG
The DNA here is from genome assembly GCF_021028975.2 of Sphaerodactylus townsendi. Lineage (NCBI taxonomy): Eukaryota > Metazoa > Chordata > Lepidosauria > Squamata > Sphaerodactylidae > Sphaerodactylus > Sphaerodactylus townsendi. Next base: position 52,000,277 of record NC_059426.1, read on the forward strand.
TTCCAAATCCAGGCTTGAAGACAGATTGAAATGGCTCAGGGGAAAATGTGCAATTCAGGAACCTCTGGTCCTGCTCTGCCACCACATACTTTGAGCCCCATCTAAAGGGGAGGGCGAATCCACTGGTGGTAGCAGGGGCATGCTAGCTTTTTAAAGGTACTTGCCCCAGTGGAGGGGCAAATCCACCAGCATGTGGCTGCCATGGCCTTCCCCAGTGGTGGAATGCTGCAACCAGCATCCCTGCAATGCTGGCATCTCTGTGCAGAGGCGTACCGGGAGAAAATGGTGCCTGGGGCAACACCTCCTCAAGCACCCCTTTCCGTGCCCCCCTTATGGCAGCCAGCTCTGGCAAGCTGGGAGTCTGCCACGGGCCCGCTGGGCGCCCCTCAGCCCGACCCTGCCAGGCCCATAAATGCCAGGCTGCCCACGGCCACCACAGCCCTCCTCCACCGGCTGAAGGAGCAGCCCGGCCAGGCTGGGAGCTTGCCTTGGGCCCACCAGGCACCCCTCAGCCCAGCCCAGCCCAGCCTAGCCCTGCCAGGCCCAGCCCCACCAGGCTGCTCCTTCATCCAACAGAGAGGGGCAGCAGCAGTCCCAGATAGCTAGCAAGGGAGGGCAGTGGGGCCAATTTTGCACCCTGTGATCAAATGGATGGTGCTTGGGGTCAATTGACCGCCCTCCACATGTCCTTCTGGCAGATATGCCCCTGCCCCTGTGCTCCCATTGCAATAATTGGTGTAGCGGGGGGTCCAGGTGTGTGGTTAGGGAGGTGCTGAGTCTAGCCAATTCCTTCCCAACTATTGCCCCTGTTGCGCTGGTAGCCTGAGCTTAGGACTTATGCCACCAAAAAGGTGGTGTAAGTTCATTAAGTTCAATGGCAGCAGGGAGGCTTTTTTGTATTTCAAGCCTCCCCATGCCACTGGGAAGTTTCCATGGGAGTGGTGGGTTGGTGCAGCAATGCCATGGCCAGGCACCTGGCTCGTTGGATGGGACTGTTTGTCACCTTTCTCAGAAAAGGTAAATTGTAAATGGTCCTGTAATTGGCCACTTCATCTCTTGCCAACATGTTTTACAGTAAATATAAGATACATGCCTCTTTTAAAGAGAAAGGCCCTTTCCTCACGGGCCAAAATTGGCGGCGGCAGGCCGGTAAAACAGTGTTTTGGCAGGGACTACTCGCACAGGTACCACTGCCAAAATGCTGCAGCGGTGCCCGGCTCCCGCCAAAACGGTGTTTTTGAATCTCGCTCAGGGAGCGGGGTATTTTGGAAACACCGGCTTCCATTCGGTGCCATGCGAACGGCACTGGGTGGAAGCCGGCGTTTCTCTCCCAGCCCTCCCAAACGCTCCTTACCTCCAGTCGCCTTCTGTCGCGTTGCGCAGGCCAGGAGACACGCCCCCTGGCCTCATTCTCCAGCGTCGTCGCTCTGGCATTCTTCAGCGTCATCGCTCTGCGCCGCCGCCGCTTCCAGCAGGACCGTCCATGCGAACGGTCCCGTGGGGGTGCGCCGGCATAAACTATGCCGACGCACCCCCCCTCAGTGCCCATGCAGAAAGGGCCATAGGGAAAGTCCCTTCAGTCAATGGGATGTTAATGATTTTCACCAGTTGCTTCAGTACTTTTCTCTGGCATGCTTTAGAAAACATGGATCAAGAGCACAAGTAGTAGTTCTCACACATCCAAGGGCACAGTCAGCAACTGTAGGCAAGTTATCCATAGCAATGGAGAGAAGCAGGTACACGATCTCCTCTCAATGTAGGCTCCAGATGACCTGATGGAGCAAAATTTTTATCAGAAAAGAACCTCACTAAAACATAACAGCTGGGCCAAATTAATACCATTGACAGGGTTGGTTTTGCGTGTTACTAAGTCATGAACGATTTTAAATCTCTGAACTGAGTGACTCCAGTTGGGAACTACTACTTTTTCAGGGAACTCAGCTCGATTCCAGTAAAGTGCGGAATCTCTGGTGCCAGGAGTCCCCCATTCAGCCAATCACAGCTGAGTGTTTCGGGCATGCGTACAGCTGGCCAATCAAAAAATGCCACCTTCGTTCCTCCATTCCTGTGGCAGTTTTTTTTATAACATGTGTGGGGATAGACGGAACATGGCCATGAACAGTAGCCAATCAGAACGGAGCGGCAAAGAGGCACAGGATGATTCTGCCCTCCAAGCTGGGAGGGCATCAGCTTCATCTGTCTCCTTTCTGTCTCCATCAGCTTCATCTGTCTCCTTTCTTAGTGCTATTGCACTAAGAACTTCCAGAGCTTTAAAGAGAGGAAAATAGTGAATATGGGGAACTGATAGAAATCTTAATCTCTTTCCTTTTTTTCATTTGATATGAACCAACACAATTGTTGCCATGTTTTTTAAAATCAGAATTTTATCCCTGCATTAGTTTTGATCCACTTAAATTTTTGTTGCCATCAGTGATAGTTATTTTATAACATTAATATGATAGTTCAGTCACATTAACATAAAAATCAAAAAGTATATGCAATGTGATATATGCTTAATCAAACTTGCGCACCTAACAACATTGGTCCATTAAGGATTGCTAAATTTTATTCTCCCTCTTTTAATTAGAAACAATCAAAACCATACAAAAATAACATAATAAATCAGTACTTGTACCTTAGCTCTTTTGTGGAACAAAATGAAATTATAATTCCACTTTTCGAACCAAGCATCCAGGATGATTATTTTAATTTCAAAATGAGGGCTAACCCCCTTTAAAATATGGTTTTATTCCATCAATATTTTCATTAACATTCATTTGCTGCTAGAAAAAGCAGTATCAAATATTTCAAAATCAATAAAAAGTTACAATTCAAACTCTGATACTGAGAAAAAAGGACTTTCTATGTATGCATTGGTGAACCCAGAGTCTCTGAAAGGCTTAAGAGAGAAAAAGATTACGTGGAGGGGGGTAGGGGTGGAAATCCCATAATAATTCCTTTGAAAGAACAAAAATTAGGCTTTAGGTTGTGACATCAGGACTACCTCTGGTAATTTACCATCCAACAATACAATGAATAGAAGATTTGAACAAATGATTTTGGCAGTAAATAAATCAAATGTATGCTTTTGAGGTTCTGCTCTTGATGTTGCACAAAAAGGTAGACAATAGGTTTGTAAATTATTTGCATGTTTTATTGCAAGCAACCAATGGGCCCCCTGTAGATAAACTTCTCTTGTTATAAATGGCAGCCAAAGCCCTTTTGACCTTTTCAATGTATCATCCAAGGTAGTAATGGTCATCTGGCTACCATCCTTAGCTGTGACTCCATCTGGACTACCAGCTGGCTGCCAGACATATGGAAGAGACTGACGTGGAAGCAAGCTCACAATGGCAGCCTCACTAGAGTCACCAGATGCATTAGCAGTTGTGTCCAGTTGGGTTCGCAAGGGCAGAAAGCTGATTCACTTTTCTTTGTTTTGTGCTCGGATGTGGTAGGTCAGAAAAAACATCACTCATTCTTGTGTGTGTGTTTAGTTTAGATGCATCCAAGTATTCTTGAATCTATCTCACATTTCCATGATCTGGATTTTTTTTTTAAAGAAAGGATGTACAGGCTATGACAAACTGAAAAGGAATCTAATTAAAAATTTAAATTTTAATGGAGACAATTGCCTCTGACACAGGAAACTGCTGTTGCCACGTTTTTTTCTTACTGATCTCCTTCTGTGCACCCCCAAAAGGTCACTCCTGAATGGTTGGCAACCCTGGAAAACAACATGGGATATGGCATGGGGGTAAGAGGGATTTGGCAAATATCACCTCACCACTGTGAAAGTAGAAATGTGTTCAGTAGAATTGAAATTGTGATGCCTTTCTCCTTGTGTGGTAAATGCATATGGATTGAACTTCCTCTTTTTAACAAAATGATTACTGTAAGTGGGGGGGGTCCTCCTAAGGTACAAACAAATGTTACTGTCCAGAGTGAAATAAATGAGCAGCAGCCAAAGCTAGAGTAGTCCCCAAAATCAAAAAAGAAACCAAACTTGGAGGAATGGGTTATGCTTCCCCCCCCCCCCATTCATGCCTAATAATTTATTACATTTCATGATGATTTAGTTGTAGCAAGGAATCCATGAAAAATTTATGGCCACTATTTGATTTTTTTTCATCTTAGGGCAAGTTTTTACCTTAGGGCAAGCTTCACTTATGGTGTCTTTGCCAGATGTTGCCAGAATTATTATACACATACATTCACACAATAGAGTCTGTAGATGAAATCTAATGTTGGCAGGGTTTACTTCATATACACAATGTTGGAAAGGACAACTTACCTAGATAAGAATCTCTTTAGGGTGGTCCTAGATTATGTTGATTGGGAATGGTGTATTTGGGCCTAAATTCAAATTCCAGATTAACCATGAAATAATTGGTGTGCAGAGATTTGAGGTAATCCTTTTATATCAATGTAAAGAATGAGCGAGAAACTGTATGGGTATTTCAAGGAACATTATTTTAAATATAAGTAAGACAAACAGCACAATGTTATATGTTTACAGGTTTATGAATCTTATGCTCTTCAGTGTAGTTAAAGACATTTAGACTTGATAAGTCAGCCAGTTCTGGATATAGTTCAGTTTTCCCCAGAATTCTTACGTGCTTTTGGGGTGGGGGCGGGAAACCTTTTTTGTTTTCAACAGCTTCAGAAGTGCCAAAATTCACCTTTATAGAAAATGCCCTTCAAGCTTGTATCTCAAAGCCAAACTACATGATACAAAATCCATGTTTCAAGACATGGCTTCCTGACACAGCTCTCAAACATTATATATTCCACCAGAGAATCACCTTTAAAAAGCTCACCTTAAAAAAATCGCCTTAAAGAAGTGGGGCAGCAGTGTCAAACTCCCTTGCATATAGACCATCCAGGCATGGGACAGGCAAAGGCAGTCCAGAAGAGTAGTCATGGCAGCTGCTGGGTGATGACTTGCAAAGGGGCCTATCTCTTTTGGCTTTCATCTCTGGCCATGGCTGCTGGCTGTCCCAGTGCCCCGGGCCTGGACTACTTCATGGGGCACTGAGCTGTTGCCCCAGAGCCATGTGCTGAGACCTGCTGAGTGCCCTTCTGCTGTCCAAGTGAAGCAATGCACAGGATGCAGGTTGGCTCTGCCGGGCTGAACTCCAGTGGCTTGCTGGACTGGAGCAAATCAGGTGCTGACTGGGTGCAATCAGTGGGGTGACAGAGTGCACCCCCAGTCAAGCTGTACCAAGGCACGTGTCCTAGCTTGCCTCACCCTTGTTATGCCTCTGCCCCCCTACCCCGCTAGCAGCCAAATATACAAATGGAGATCTTTTTAAAGGTGAGTCTTCACTTGAATATATAATCATGAGTCAGCTCTTGAATCCATGTCTAGACACATGGATTTCATGTTGTATATATTGATCCTCAATCTTCCATGCTTATAGTGGACATGAAAATACCAGTGGTGCAGGAGGTAAGCCTGGCTGCTTATATTCCCTGATGCCTTCACGATTCAAGACTGGATAGGATACTGTTACCACTACTACAGTCTACAAGATCCCATGTATTCTCATGCTTTAATATTCCACATCTCTACAGCAACTTCCTGTATCAAACCCCTGCTCCGAAGAGAATGCAGTTTAGAGTTCATCTCAGCATGTTCCTAAAGCAGTAATGGAACTAAATCCCTGAGTTTCCATGTGCCAGTGTAAAATACCTTGGTGCTCAGATGTAGTTAAACTCAACTTGATTAGGAATTTTTTATCAGCATTTTTTGTCTTTCCTGTTCAGGCTCAGTAATTGCACTTTGCTTAGTTCTCCAAAACCCAATTTGCATATTTATTCAGATATGCCCCTTGAGTGATAATGTCTTCCAGCATTTATACAATACTTCTATCCCATAGACTTCTATGTGGGAATAACATTTGTTAATCACACATCTGCTCACAAGTCATTCTACTCTTTCATGGGTTTTGTACAGTGACAGAGAACAAGCTAGTTCTGACTGTTCCTGGGATGATCAATTACAATATTATGGCCACACTGTAATTTAAACAGATAAGGCCAAAGAACTGAGGGAACTTTGGTAAAACTATCATTCTTAGAGGTTCAGTCACCTTGTAGTAGCAATGACACTCAAAAGTTACTACACTGACCACATTGCAAAAGGACACCAATTCCTTGAAAACATACTTGTAATAGAGGTGGTTCGTGATGTTTCCAGTGGTATAACAGCACATTATGGCTTTTTTGACCACAAAATTTTCCTGTGATACTGAAGACTCTTTCCCCTGACTGTTTTGATATTGCCTTAATAACAGAACTCATAACTCTAATCCTTGTCAAACTCAGCCATTCTGAGCAGTGAATATTTTATGGTGCACACACACTACTGATTATTGTGGTCTGCTTCATGCAATCCCTCTTTCCATCATTTTCCACTTGGAGGGAGGCTGACTTTCCCACAAAGAAAATAAAATTCATTTTATGGGATTAGGTCTAGAAAAAAAAAAGTGGAAGATGTTCATTGAAAAAGGAGCTTGCACATGGAAGTCATTGAAACTTTTTAAAAAACCTTTCCCCTTTATGTGAGCTTTCAGATTTGCCAAATTTTTTGGAACAGTTTGGTTTATTTTTGTTTATTTTGTATATAACCCACCTTTCTCCCCAGTGGGAAGTCCAAAGCTGCTTACATCATTCTACTTGCCTCCATTTTATCCACACAACAACCCTGTGATGTAGATTAGTCTGAGATTATCTGAGTGACCTCAGGTTGTCAAACAAATTTCTGTGGCAGAGGGAAGATTAAACCGGGGACTCACAGATTTTAGTCTGACTCTTGAACCATTACACTGTTCTATCTTACAAAAATACTTTTTTAAAAGTAACCTATAATGTGCTGAATAGTTTTGGAGTTTTGTTTTTCTTCTTTTCTTCTTTCTGTGACCTTGTTTATTTGTATTCTTTTTCAACAAGAATAATTTAGGTTCATGGTAAAATAAAATTGAACAAAACCACTCTCATTTTAGCATAAATTAACTTTCAATACACTTGATGTTTCCACATAGTTTCTATGAATGGGGGAAATATCTGTTATTTTTGTGTTGGGGACACTTCTGATACAAAGCTCTTTGAATGTCTGCTGGGTTTATCCTTATACTTTATTGCACTAGTGAATTGTCGAATTCTGTTCTGCGGAAGAGACATATGAGTAATGACTCTGGTATGAAAACCCTTCTAATAAAAACAGATTACTTTAAGAAAGAGAAAAATGGAATTGGGTTAGCAGAGGTAGAGAAGAGCAGGGGAACCTCTATTGGGTGCATTGAGGTCAGCTAATATTGAACCATTTATTATGTGTTCTTGCTTTTATGGGACAGATATAACTGTGGATTATAGGTGGAAAAAACTTTCCTTTTGTCAGATTTGTAGCTTGGTAGATCTTACCCAGGATGTGGAATGGTATACTATAGTTCGATCTCATCAGATCTCAGAAGCTAAACAGAGTCGGTGCTTGAATGGGAGACCCCCAAGGAAGAATTTGCAGAGGAAGACAATAGAAAATCATCCCTGCTTGATCACTTGCCTTGAAAACCCTTTAGGCAGTGTTTCCCAATCTTTTCGACATCACGGTACCCTTGACCTCACTCTTCATATCTCATGGTACCCCGGCCATTCCCCCCACCTTCCCCTGCCAGTGCCCCTGCTTGCCCCCCCCACCTTATCCTCCCAGGGTGAAGGGAAGCTCTGGGGGTGTGGGGTGCGGGAATTGGCTGCTGACCTTGCAGTAGACCCTGCCTCCTGGGCCAGCTCCATGTCCTTGCTGGGGCTGGCGGGAGACACCACAAAAGTGAGGGGGGCCGGTAGCATTATTGCAGTACCCCTGGGACATGCTCACTACACCCCAGGGTACTACAGAACCCTGGTTGGGAATCGCTGCCTTTAGGGTTGCCTTAAGTCAACTGCAGTTTGACAGCACTTCACACACACGCACACATAAAGAGATAAAAGAGATGTTACCCAATTGCTTTAAACAATAGAAAGATCTAATAATAACAGAAGTTGAGTAAAAGCAAAGGGTGGGTTCTTCATGGAGAACAGTATAAAGATAATGCTCATTATTCATTAACTCTGTAATTTTTATGGGTCTGTACTTTTCAAGATAATTGGAGATAAAATAATTATTTAAAAGGACAAATGATGTCTATTGTATTTAGGATTTTCTCACCTTTTAAACATGTGTTGTTAATACTGTGTTGCATTAAGTATGCTGAATCATTGCCCCAGTCTGTTTTTCATGATATAAAAATGCCAGCAGCATTGGGTTCTCTGCATTCTAACTAACTGGGGTCTGATCTAATCATGGTTTATAAACGACAATTTATTGTGACATGTGAATGCAGCAACATTTTAAATTCAATGGAACAGGTAAATATGCTTGACAGGAAGGCATATTGGAAATTTTTTTATCATGAAGATAGCAACTATGAATGCTTGTCTCACATGTAAATAGCAGCCCACCATTCTTTCATGTGTATGGGGCAAACTATTGAAACTGAATGTGTCTAGTGTTATTTTATTAATTCATTTGTATGCTTTGCAATTATAGTAAAATTTTCTACTATACAGAAAGTAAGATAAAACACAAAATGTAAAACCAACATTATAACCTCATAAAATCTGACAGGAAAACTATCTCAATAAAGCCTGCAATTGGTGGCAATAATATGGGAGCTTAAAGAAGAAGAAAGAAGAAGAAAGGAATGCCACGGCAAAAAAACTTAAGTAATATTTAAAGAGAGAATCAATAACATATGGACAGCAATTGATGTTTCAAGCTGCAGAGGACATCCACTGAAGAGGACATAATGATTAGATTCTGGAAGAGGCCAGCTTTTTAGTTGGCATATGTGCAATGGTGGGATTCAGCAGGTTCGCACCACTTCGGCAGAACCAGTTGCTAAAATGGTGCTTGTAAACAACCAGTTGTTAAATTATTTGAATCCCACCACCAGAACCGGTTGTTAAATTATTTGAATCCCACCATTGCATATGTGACAGTCCTCCAGCATGCTTCCCTGGAGCAAATTTTGTCCAATGGTATTTCCTCTGCTAGTTGAAGTGCTGCTGGCAGCAATACACTAGCTTCACATTGGTGAGAAACTAGTGGGTGTGCCTGGTAGTAATTAGCAAAGCAGGTGGGGGCTGTTCTTGCTTGGCTTTCCTTTTGAAACTTTTTTATTTTTCAACAATATTCATATCACTGGCCAACTCACTTGTTACTGGTGTAACTTCAGAATCTGAAAATGAAACTGAACAAATCCCTATGAAAACTAGCCTAACCAATATTATAGTTTAAAAGCTCAGTTTAATAAATAGCCTATTGAACTAAATAGAATTTTCCAGTGTTAGGGATCCCAGCCTCAAGGTGGAGCCTGGAAATCTCCTGGAATTACAGTTGATCTCAGGACTACAGATCCCCTGGAGAAAATGGATGTTTTGGAGGATGGACTAATGCCCCTGTCCTTCCCAGGCTCCATCCCATGGTCTCCAGGAGTTTTCCAACATGGAATGGCAACCATACATCCCTTCCCCCCACCAGTATGTCTTTTTCAGTTATTCAACATCATAACAAAGAGATGCTGCTGCAAAAGGAATGACGTTTGTAGATATTTTCATCATTAGCTCAAATAGGCTTACTCAGTCACGGGTCCCACTTATGCGTGAGTAGAATTGCCGTCCAATCCTATATTTGGATCGAAATTCTGCTTGAAACCAAATTGCTTTGAATTTAATGTAGTTTACTTCCTTGTAAACATGTATGGATTGTAGCCTGAATTCAAATGTGCCATGTAAAGTGCTTTTCAACCCAAGATGGTGGACCTATAGGAAAAGCACACACAAGTTTTAAATGCACTTGCATTTTAGAAGCATTTGATGTCCATGCAAGGAATTGGATGTGTTAACCCCATTCCAACTATCCTACACTTTACAATGCATTATAGGCTCAGCCGTCATCCTTAAAAATAAGGAAAAGAAACTGACAGCCTGATCAAAGTAGTGAAGAGTAATTTTTCATGCTTTTAAAAACCGGGCCATTTGCCAATTTTCAGCAAAAAAGATTTGCTGTAATTAACAGCTGGAGACAACAACATTCTGGCCTTCTATTTTCCTTTATGTACCATTCTCAAAACATTCCTGAATAGCTTGTAGTTTTGGGTTATTGGGTCAGTCAGTGCAGATTATCTCTGGAGCCAACAAATTAGATTAGTCTGTTCTGTAAATTAATTGCTGAAGTGAAGCTACCCTTGTGTAGTCTAAATCAATTGAGATATGAATAGCTCTGTAAGTCCTTAGCCATCTGCATTATAACTTTTTGCACTGTAGTTGAGACACACACACACACACACGCACATATGTATATTCAATAAAATGAATTTCATTTCTTGGCTTATGGCATTGTTTTAGCAAGAACAGAGATCGTCTAGAAATCTGGTTAAACAGGCAGTGTTCTTCCTTTCCCCACTGATATCTGGCAATCTCAAATGACAGTCGGTCATTTGAAGTCAGAGTCTGAGAAAGAATAGGCTAGATTCAAAGAGGGGTTGACATCCCTTCTTAAAAAATACAGGAAGCTGGTAGGAATAAAGTAGATTTCTTTGAAACATGGTGTTAGAGGAGGATTTTATGGATAGCTTGGACTGTCAAAAAGACAAAGGAGTAGATTCTAGATCAAATCAAGCTTGAACTGTCTGCAGAAACTAAAATTACCAAACTGAGGCTATTGTACTTTAGTCACACCATGAGAAGATGAGACTCACTGGAAAGAACAACAATAATAGGAGAAGTTGAAGACTGCAAGTGAAGAGGAAGACTCAGTATGAGATGCATTGACTGTATAAAGAACACTACAACCTTTGGTATGCAAGATCCGAGCAAGGCTGTTAATGATAATATGCTTGGAGTGCATTGCTTCATAGGGTCACCATGAGTTGGAAGTGACTCACCATCACATAACACACACAACTTGAGGTATAGAGTCTGCTAGCAGTAGGCAGAGAGTCAGTGTAGTTGTTAAGGTGTCAGATTTGGACCAGACTGAATCCCCACTTGTATCCTGGGAGCTTTCTGGGTAACTTTGGGCCAGTCGAACACTTTCAGCTTTGACCCTGGCTGGTATTTGAATGGAATACCTCCTAGGAATACTAGGGTCATGATGTGAAGTCAGGCAATGGCATCTCTGAATGTCTCTTGCCTTGAAAATCCTATAGGGTTGTCATAAGTCAGCTGTGACTTGACAGCATAAAAAAAAAGGAATGGCCAACATTTGTAGCCCACATTAAAACATGAGGACTTGCACTGGGCCATTCCATATGTGATACTTGATGCATCTATTAAGAAACAACAAGTTGCACTTAAACATGTAAAATGCCTTGCTAATGCATATTCAGGAATTCTTTTATTCATGATATTTTCTAATAAAAATAACAGTTATACATGAGTAATTCAGTGGACAGTTATTATTTTGATAAAAGTACATGTGAGTTAATGTCGTTTCTTGAGTTGTCTGACACAACTTCTCCAAGCACAATATCTGTGGACTTAAGATGGTATTTAAGAAAAGGCAAGTGCCAAGCAATAGCAAATAGACTGTTGTGAGTTTTCTGGGCTTTATGACTGCGGTACCCCCCCCCCCCCAATAAAGCGATGGTTTGCTATTTTAATTATCCTTAAGGGTATTTGGAGACATTTTTAATTCTATAAAAACGATGCCCTTAATCCCTTTAGAATTCCATGGCACATCTTTGTCTTTCAAAAGAATAGCAACCAGTTATCCTGCCCCTCTGACCACTCAGGTACTCTACTCTTTGTTCAGCAAAGTTTGTGTATGAATATTGAGCGATGCCTGTTGGATTGATAAGCACTAAGGAAAAAATTGTGAGCTTTTACAATCCTTGGAATATGTCAGGCTCTGTTAGGTTGTTGAGAGATGGGGAGACAAGGTTCTTAGAAGTCAATGGACGGAAAACTAATAGAGCAAAGAGGCAAAGGAAATTGTTGGTGATGGGGCTGAATAGTATTAACTTGAAAAAAAAACCCCTGACATACCTTTCACTTGTGGAGGAAAAGTTAAGTTATGGATATTTGGATAATGTTTAATAATACAGTTCATTCTTTTTTTTTATTGTTTACCGGTCTTGTAATGCATGATACAGAGAAATACTTAATATGAAAAATGAAAGCTTTCTGTAATGGAAATAACCCTGTGGTGTTATTGCTTTCACTAAAGGTGGCAATATTTTCCTTACTGATGGCATTAAGCTTACAGTGCTTAACGAACAGCACATCTTCTGGAGATGCTTAGGTAAAAAATGATGCCTCTAGTTTTTATGTGCCAGGAGCTGATTTAGCCACTGTATTCTGGGAACTATATGAATAATATAGCATTATAAAACATAAAATATTTTAGGGAAAATGTATGGAGCTTTATGGAAATGTTGATCTTTTCTTACTTCCAGTAGCAAGAACTTGACTTTTTCAGTCTATGCTATACAACATGATGCCAGGATAGCCAATTCTGCACGGTTACATGTTAGGCGGATCTGGTCCATGATGTCACTATTGAAAGTTGTTGCATAAAATTTAAACATGATGGTTTGAGTCCATGCTTGAGCATTGATCAAGGCTCACCTCAGAGACATGCTATATTTAACATGGTAAAATTGACATTCTTTTGCCCCATCCATTGTGGAGATATGCCTTTTCTCTTACCTCTGTGCAGCAGAAGGGTTACAGAGTTACTTTTTAAAGTAAACTAGCGGGGCAATCGTCCTTCTCATCACAGTCCGCAACCCACAAAGATGTCCATGTAGGTCCAGTGATCCCCAGCATAGCCTTTTGGGAGCAGCAGTGGCGTAGTGCCTAAGAGCAGGTGCACTCTGATCTGGAGGAACCGGGTTTGATTCCCAGCTCTGCAGCTGGAGTTGCGGAGGCTTATCTGGGGAATTCAGATTAGCCTCTGCACTCCCACACACACCAGCTGTGTGACCTTGGGCTAGTCACAGCTTTTCGGAGCTCTCTCAGCCCCACCCACCTCACAGGGTGTTTGTTGTGAGGGGTGAAGGGCAAGGAGGTTGTAAGCCCCTTTGAGTCTCCTACAGGAGAGAAAGGGGGGATATAAATCCAAACTCCTCCTCCTCCTCTCCTCCTCCTCCTCCTCCTCCTCCTCCTCCTCCTCCTCCTCCTCCTCCTCCTCTTCTTCTTCTTCTTCTTCTTCTTCTTCTTCTTCTTCTTCTTCTTCTTCTTCTTCTTCTTCTTCTTCTTCTTCTTCTTCTTCTTCTTCTTCTTCTTCTTCTTCTTCTTCTTTTGGGGTGGTCAAGTGGAATCCCTCTTTCCCTTTTCAATTCACATTATTATATGGTGCTGTCTTGGTTTTTAGTATAAGGTAACCCTTTCCATTACACAACGGAACTGTCCAGAGTACGAATCCCGCTGTCCATGAGGCTGGTTGACACACACAGTCCTGGCTTGGGTAAGGCAGAACTGGGGCAAGGAGGCTATCCCAGTCAGGCAGCAGAGGCAGGGTGGCGTAGTGCCTAAGAGCAGGTGCACTCTGATCTGGAGGAACCGGGTTTTATTCCCAGCTCTGCAGCTTGAGTTGTGGAGGCTTATCTGGGGAATTCAGATTAGCCTGTACACTCCCACACACGCCAGCTGGGTGACCTTGGGCTAGTCACAGCTTCTCGGTTCCTCCAGATTAGATACACGAGCTCTTAACCTCCTACGCCACTGCTGCTCCTACGCCACTGCTGCTCCTACGCCACTGCTGACCCTTCCCCACTCTTCCTTGATTTCTTTTGTTCTGTCCCCCTTACTCTCCAAAGTGCTATGTAACTCTGTAGTGTGGAAACAGCAGACACATTCAGTGAGACTGTTACCAGATTAAGATTTCTTCTAGCCAAATAGCGTCTGAACAGGCCCAAGGTATTGCCTTAAGAATATACACTGAAGCAAGAACCTATTTCCCCTTTAAAACTATTTTCCTTCTTTGCTCTAACATTTTGAATAATTTTAAATGTGCATATTATCATTTGATGGCTTAAGATGACATATAAGAAGCATTTAAAAATAAGTGTAAAAAAGAGTTCCACTTAATGTAACACAAAGGGTTGGATTCAGACAACTTTTTCATTCTATCTTGGATATATGCCTTCTATCCATGCAGGTCCCATGATCCCTGACAGAGCCTCTTTTTTTTTGCTTGTCAAAAGGGTCTCCTTTTTTCTTTTCACAACCAGAAAAGCTGGTTGGGTGCAACTCATTGCATTTGGAATGGAACAGAACAATGTCACCATATGGTAGTGTATTTGTGTTTATATGAGTCAGATGCTTTACAACCAAATCAAGTCATCCAGATAGTTTATGATGTAAAATAGGCCTTATTCTCAAAGTATCATAGGTCCTAATAGCTTGATTACCAATCATGTATCTTGAAAGCACTAGTTATCCTTTGGCAGACATTTCTTGATTGCTAAGTTTCCCGTAAAGCTCATTTACTGAAATAATTAGAGGCAATTTGCTCAGATTCACTTTGCCAGAATAATCTCCTTTACAAATTGCCACTCCACAATCATTCGGGCTCTAAAAAACTTTGTCAGGAAGAAGAAATGCAATATAAGGGCTTTTTAAATTTAATACACGATAATCTTCCGATTGGACAGTGTATAATAAGCTTAACTACTGCACCTTCCAGATGCTGCTAACGGGGGAAGGCTGAGATTAAGGCTTTGGTAGGTGCCTGAATGATGGCATTTTCATATTTCTGAAATTTGTCAGGAGTGGAAAATTTATGCCATTTAATCAATTTATATGTGAGCAAAAACTATTTAGCCTGGGCAAACCCAGTTTAGCCTGTGTTCCGACTTCTTGTGCTTTTGAGAATAATGCACCATGCTACTAGAATGACATGCATGTGAACAATGGGCATTTATTCAAATTGTTAGACTAAATAGTAACAATAAGGTTGCACCATCAGAAAGAAGAGCTGTGACCATTGTTCATGCTATAAACTGACAGGAATAAGAAGTAATTGGTTTGAGCTGCAGCAAGGTATCATAGGGCTCAACATTAACCAGCATGGTGTAGTGGTTAAGAGTGTTGGACTCTATAGTCTTGACCACCAGGTTTCTTTCCCCACTTTTCCATATGTAGTTTCCTGTGCTAGTCAAAGTCCTTTTAGAACTGTCTCAGTCCCACCTACCTCACAAGGTGCCTCTTGTGGGGAAGGAGATTGTAAGCTGCTTTGAGATTCCTTAAAGGTGAAAAAAAAAAGCTGGGTACTAAAAACAACTCTTCCTCTTCCTTGTTCTTCTGTTTCATCTCCTCCTCCTTGTTTTTCCAGAACAAAATGGTACAAGAAAATATTTGCAACAAAACATAAACACCCCCATCTGATAAAGAAGAGGGGGTAATTATAACAAAGAAATGGCAGGGGAAACTTAATCACCTCCCCATTTTCCTTTGCTGTCCTTCAACCCCTTCAGTCACCCAACTGTAGAAACTCTCCTTCCTGGAATTGCAGAAATGCACTTGCAGTGGTAATCATGGATTTAGAAAAAGTTGTGGGGAAATTTGTGGCAGATAAGCGAAAGGCAGTCACCAAATCCCCACTGAGAATTAAAGACAGATACAACCAGGTTTCAAAAGAAACAGAACCTTATAATCGAGGTTTTTCCCTCCCCACTGCACTGTGTGTCTTGTGAAGACCTTCATGTCTATAACGGAATGAAACAATGTTACACTTCCCACGCGTTCTGCTCAGCAGGTCTGTTGTGATTGGCTGTTGTGTTGTGTTGGCGCAGGAACCTTTTAAACTTTTTTTGCGCAGCTATGTCACTATGCGCATGTGTAGATAGAATTTCTCCCTATGCTAAGCTACATTTATGCGCAGCTTCAAGTTTTTCGGCACTTTTTAACCACACACAAAAGTTTAATTTTAGTTTACAGTTGGCCCAGAAATCACGTTCCATGCAGCCACGTTTCCACATAGCCTCCACTGGCACGAATAAAAAAAAGGCTGCACGCGCATTGCGCACAGCCCGCCACGCTCTGATTGGCTGGAAGGCTCCATGTCACTCCCTATGGTGGGAAAAACAAATCTAGATTCAAACCCCAGACCTCCTCACTGATCTGGATTCGGTGTGTGTCTTTTAAAAAGGTGCACTTCCATGCAGGTTGTTAAAAAACATGCGATAAGGAGAAAAGGGAACACCAGAACTGGGACGAATCTGTGTTTGGTGATCAGGAAGTGGGGAGTTCTTGCTGAAACCTGGATATTTCACATGAGAATCATGCAATTAAATGACTGTGGGGATTCCACCAGGGAAGACTTTATGTTGCCCCAGATCACCCCTTCTCCAAACAGCTTTTCCCTAATAAACATGGGGCAGAGTGGTAAACATCTGTACTGCAGTCAAAGTTCTGCTCAAGACCTGAATTTAATCCCGACAGAAGACAGTTTTCAGATAGCTGGCTCAAGGTTGACTCAGCCTTCCATCTTTATGAAGTTGGTAAAATGGGTACACAGCTTGTTGGGAGTAAGGGGTAGACTATGGAAGGCAATTGCAAACCACCTTGTAAATGTTCTACCTAGTAAATGTTATGATGTGATGTCACCCCATGGGTCAGTAATGACCTGGTGCACTTTTACCTTTGTTAGTATATAACATTACATTGTCTCATGAGAGGGGGCTTTCTATTTATAAAAGCTGCTGGAGGAACTTTTGAGTTCTTTCTTCACAGTTTCTTAGGAAAATGATGAACAGATGTTGGGTGTATCCTTCCAAAAGAAGAGATCTTTTAGTGTATAAGGTTCTTTTCCATCTCTATCATTATATGCGAAATATCTTTACAGAATAAGTTTCCAACCACAGCCAGTCTGGCCCCATACACCATTCCTAATGAACATTCTGACGATATCTGCATATCAAATTATGATGTCATATCCTTCACACCTCCTATTGATGCCCTCGCACATTATGGACGGGGCTCCTGCCATTTCTGCAGATTTTCCTGTCAAGGTGCCACTGACTACACTGCAACCCCTTGTGATTCCCAAAAGGTTTCTGATACTCAATATTGAATTTTCTAGTAGTATAGGACATTGTAGGAAACAAGGGAAAGGATCTGTTTCAGGAAGGAAGCTCTACTTCGGATACAATTCAGTCTTCTCAATCCATATCCTACATCCACAGCATTTTTGCTATCTTGCTGTGAGAACTCCCAAGACATTCAGCTAATAGAAAATAAATCAACAGATCCTACCGCCACATGTGATTAGACTGCATCTTCCACCAAATGTACCTATTACTATTTTTGAAAAATAATTGTTCTGATCAACCAATAAAAACCAGTTAAAATTGAGAAATAAGGACCTCTGGAACTGGGCATGCATGTTTATAATGGTGTGGGAGTATATTGTGTTGTTCTATGCATTGTGTTGTACACACAATTTTGGTATGCAAGACTCCTGTTCTTTTGGTATACATGATATAAATGCATTTACTAGCCTGAAAGCTGTGTATTTTGGCTATTTGTGTATCAGTAAAGAAAGGGTTATGGTTTTTAAATGCTGAATCTTTGAAGTTGGGAAGCTTTATCCAGCGTATTCTGAACCATTGTTCTCAACCCCAGATAGAAATGAAAGTGTGATAATCTATTGAAATTGAAGGTAACTGTTTCTAATAGAAGTTAATACCTCTACTTAAAGGTTGCTGGGTTCACATTTGTAGCACTTTCCACTCTCTAGAGAAGTTCTGGAGATCCTTGGCATCTTGGCTGAGATTTGCGACTGATGTCAGCTGTTGATATCTTTCTCAATTGCACTGTAACTGGTGAAGTAAACAAACTTCACTAGTAGTCTTTAAATGTCATGTATATCCAGCTTAATCATCTCCTTGAGCTTGGCGGCTTGCAAACAGCATGCTGAGTTTTTCATTCATCACTGACACTCCCTCTGAGGAAAGTTTGCAAATATTGGAAAGTTCTGCTTTTCTTTTTTAAACAATGCTGCCCTTTTGGAACAATCTGCAAGGAAAAGGATGGCCCATGTCATAGACAAGAACTTCCTTACATGACAGTACCCATATTTTAATTTTGGAAGCTATTTCAAAGTGGTGGTATTGAAAAGTGGCAGGCAGGGGAAAGGATAAGTTTGAAAATCCCTGTTCACCAAAGAAAAATACATGTCTCTATGGCCATTTGGAATGCATACTGAAGGACACCTGCCCATCACAACTTACAGGATACTTAGAGTGATTTAAAGATGAAAGCTATGGATGAGGAAAACATAACTATTAAATGACGATCTTGACATTGCTATGCTGTAAAGGGTTGATTCTTTACATATGTACCGTGAATATTAAAAATATCCATTTGGAATATATGAAAAGATTTTAAAGGAATCCTCCAATGTGTATTAAATAATTTCCACAGTGACTGTTATTATATTATATTCCTTACATTTTTATGCCTAATAAAGGTTTACTGTACTATTCCTTACATTATGTAAAGGATAGCAGCCATTATTAATTTTCTTAATTTGTTTATATTAGTATTTCATAGGACTTTAGAAACTGTTCTAGGAATGCATTGATGAGTCTCATTAAACCTAATGGAGTCTGGCAATTTATCACACAGATTAAAAGCACTTTTCACAGATTAAAAACACCCTTTTTCTTACCCTATTTATGTTTTGAGAACATTGTTGAAATAAATCAAGGGCAGGAGTGTGATTCAATGCATTCTCTACAAAACCATAGCTCAAGGTGGCTAACAGTATATTCCTAAACAGAGTGACACTCTTTTGAGCCCCTTGACTTCAGTGAATTTAGAAGGCTGCAACTTTGTTTAGCCTTGATCTGGGTGGCCCAGACTTACCCAATGTCATCAGGTTACTATTGGTTAAAATTGGGAGGGGGGACCACCAAGGAAGTCTGGGGTCATTACACAGAGGTGGGTAAGAGCAAATCACCTCTGAATGTTGCTTGCCTTAAAAACTCAACGAGGCCTTCAGAAATAAGCTATGACTTGCTACCACCAACTCTGCTGAGGATTGCACTGTAAATCTCACAGCCTCATTCACAATTACAGTGAATGCATCTACAGCCTTTGTACAGGGTACACTTGATTTTTATTTATACATGTTCTGGATAATTCTCTGGTTATATTCAAGCATATACATCTGATCATGAGTCTTAAATCCTACACTTATCTAGGTACTGGCCCTGAGTTTCATTTGTAAAGTGAATATGTATTTGTTCTTTCTTACAAAGAGGATTCAGGATGTATGGACACTCGCTGTAACTTGTTAACAAAGCTCATGCAAAGTTTCTAATGTCACACGAAAAAATACAGAATGAGCGTGTCAAGGTAGAGGGTTTGCACATTTGTGTAAATCACTGAGAAATGATTTGGTATCCATTTCTATGTTTTTTTTTAAGTACTGTTCTCCTTCAGTGGGGCTCCAGTCATCCAGGCTGGTTAGGTCATGCCCCTAGTAGTGCAGGCAGGGCTTCTTCTGTAGCTCCCTTATCTACATGCTGGCATAGAAGGAGAAATAGTTGTGGAAGAGGACGAGATTACCATAAAGATCTCTTCTTCTCATATCCTACGGACATGAAGGAAAAATGCTCTCTGATACAGATTTTTATGCCCACTGAAGAGAAGAAATCTTTATGGTATGTTCAAAGTGCCGATTTATATATCAATGTGCTCTTCATAATAATATACTAATTGTATATTATAATTGTTGTGACAAGTGTTACTTTGGTACCTGAGTATAAAGCGTAGTGTGAACAGGTAGGGCCCAGGCATGGCTTGAGAGAAAATGCTTTTCTATACTTTTTTAAAAATACCAAATACTTTTCCAGGGCTAGGGGAAATAGGAGGGGGTTGTGAGCTGAAAAGTAGATTGTATTTATGTCACGAGAGAGAGGGTTTTTTTTTTAATTGATGATTAAGGAGATTTTATGTTTGGGATAGAGGCAATTGTGTATTGGGCAATTTGAAAGTGACACATAATACTTGAATCCTTTGAGAAAGTACTGAAAGCACCATGCAGAACTTATTCAGCTGCCCTCACACGGCTTAGCTATTTAATAATAATTTATTCATTTCTGCTGAAGTGAGATTTGTAAGACCTCTGAGGGGACTTAATTCGTACCGTAAAAAGATATTTATAAAAGGTGTAATGTAAGATAATAGCACTGATGAGGGTACTAACTGGCTTTACTGATACTTTTTTTTAATCAGCCATATGCACAAGTGCTAGACAGACACTTTATGAACTCTGAATGTACTTCTGTCACTGCAAATTTAATATTAGCTGTGCAAAGAATGTTGAATTCCCTTAGCTATAAAAAATGGTAAGTGTTTTAATTGTCTTGAGTCTGAAGGCAAACAAAATTAAAGGCAAAAAATAGCATCCCGGGTGGAGACTATGACATTGTCTTTCCAGAACAGCATGTGGAGGAAGAATTGTGAGCACAAGGTTGGCAACCAGTGGAAGACTCACCTGGTTGGGGGGTGGGATCTTACAAGTGACACGGTGGTCTCACCAGCAGCATGATGATGTCTTGATATGTCTATAAAAGTACCCATGGGGTAGAAAATGTTGACAGAGAGAAAATTTTCTCTCTTTCTCACAATACTAGAACCAGGGGGCAATCATTGAAAATGCTGGGGGGAAGAATTAGGACTAATAAAAGGAAACACTTCTTCACACAATGTGTGATTGGTGTTTGGAATATGCTGCCACACTAACCTGGATAGCTTTAAAAAGGGGCTTGGACAGATTTATGGAGGAGAAGTCTATCTATGGCTACCAATCTTGATCCTCCTTGATCTCAGATTGCAAATGCCTTATCAGACAAGGTGCTCAGGAGCAGCAGCAGCAGCAGCAGGCCATTGCTTTCACATCCTGCGTGTGAGCTCCCAAAGGCACCTGGTGGGCCACTGCAAGTAGCAGAGAGCTGGACTAGATGGACTCTGGTCTGATCCAGCAGGCTAGTTCTTATGTTTTTATGTTCTTCTGTCACTTCTGGAGCAACTGAAGGTTGACATCAGGGACACTCTAGCATTCAGCAAAAATTGTATGGCAACCATAGAGTGCTATAGTATGTCAGATGCTTGATGATGTCACTTCTAGTCACCTTGAACATGATCTCATTACATCTCCAGTGATGGTGGAAGGAATATACCATGAGTGGTGGAGGTCTCTTTGGGTGTTATTTCATAGAAAAACAAGAGTCAACAAATGTATTTTATTGGTCACAAAGCAAAAACAATGACAGGCACACAGCGAGATTATTTCCACTAATTCAGGAGTCTCTCCAGATTCCTGCATAAGTTGGATTCCTAGAATTTGGTGTGTGGGAAGCGTTGAATGCTAAAATGATGATGCTCTAGAATTCACTCAAAAAGCTGCAATTTTGCTGCAGCAGTTGGCAGGACACCAGAGAACCTCCTCCATGTCCCCCCTGCCAGCCTGTCAAGTGGGGAACAAAGGACCCAGGCTATGAGATCTCTTGCTATAGTGGGACACCTGTACACCTATGAATAAGTAAGGCTCGTGTCTTGTAATTCCAAAGGTTACCTTATAGCACAGAACTGTAGGTGGGCAATTCAGTCCCTCCAACTGAACACAAAAAAGAACAATTACAACAAAAATCAGTGTTTTAATGGGGTTTATCATTTATATTTGAAGGCATTGTCAAAACTTGTCTGGTCATGTATGTATCTGGTTTATCTTCTACAGAGATAATTTGTATCCATTTTGTTTGGTTGTTCTTTTTATTTATCCCACCCACTCCCAACCAGGGCTGGGCTTTGGGGGGCTTACAACGATTAAAACATAATAATACAATAAAATAAATAAATAATGAATCTTAGTAAAACCTAAACATAAAACTGTTGATGGTGACTAAAATTACAATGTCTTCAATACCCCATGGTGTACATTTTGCTGTCTCAGTCGAACTCCTATTTGTCTGAGGATCGAGGAAGCAAAGCAAAGAAAGGGAAAGGTTCCTAATTACAATACTCAGTAGTTGGTACTTTTGGTACTCTGTGTATACAGATACACCTTGTATCTATTTTTATTTGTTTTAGTACTCTATGTATACAGACACACTTTGTATCCATTTTTGATAATATATATTTATACATATTGTTTTCTTTTGTTCTTTTTGGGACTAAAAGCACAAATCGGGGGGTGGGGGTAGGGGTGAATCCTTCTCTGGATGCCCTCTCTGGGGCATTTACACTGGCAGACAAGCAAATCTGCTGGCACCCAGCTGCTGCAGCACCCGATGACACTCGGCTATGACACCTGGCTTTGCAGCTACCTCCAACTATGCTCCTCCCAGCTTGCATGCTAACCCCAGCTTTGCTGGTATTCCAAAGGCATTCTGGGTTTCAGGGGTGACCTTAGTCGGGCTCCATACCCCTCTTGGCCCCTGTATGCTGGCAGAACTGCTGGTGGAGATATGCTGCGATTTTTGCAATGAATCTCTCTTGTTCTGTATGGGAGAGTTGAAGGGTTTTAAAAAAACTTTTTTGGATTTCCCATGCCACAGGAAAGCTCTGTGGAGCAGGTGGAGTGGTGCTCAAGCAGCATCGTCCTTGTCCGCCTCAGCTCTGGATTGAGCTTTAAGCTACTAAAAAAAGAATTAGGGATAATTTTTGGCCAGTGATCTGATGGCCAACTCTTCCAATGTTCTTGTCTTTTGTGTTTTCGGTGATGATAAAGTGGTGCAATGAAAGAATGAGCAGGTTGTGGTCCTGGCCATAAGAGTGTGTTGACAACAAATCGGCACAACCAGTGACCTACTCAGTTGAATGCATCCCACTGGCCAGTTACGGTTGCTTACCAGGTTCTCCTGCCCTTGCTGTGGCCCTCTAGGTGAATGGAACAAAAGAGATGACAAGTACAACACAATTGGTGATCTGCAGTTGTGCTTGGTGGAACCAGTGTTATTCTTTGTGGAGTTGCACCAGTCCAAGGCTATTGGTTTTTGACTAACCTCTTATATGATTGTGCTGTAATTGATGTAAAGAAGGAATCTGTGTTACATGTGTGTGCAGAACAAGGAAGGTTCTACTTCATGTTTTCTTAAATGAACTTTGGCGGTATGAAGCCAACTTTGTCAGGATAACTGCTCATGACACACACAGAGCTTCTGTAGATATGTGGGTGTGAGCAATTCTTTGTGACATCACATATTGAGAATGAAGTAGGTAAGTTATATCCACTGGGATATGGTGGTGAAAGAGGCAAGTAAGCTTTTCAGTTACTGTAGAAGCATTCTCTAAAATTTACTACCCTTAAATGTGCTATTTAAAGGTTACAGGTCCAAAAGATAAGCATTATACTGTAGATGAACATATGTTTGTGAACGCTGTTATGATGTCTGCTCTGAATCTGAAATTCATTATTCACCCCCAGCTACACTTGTCCATCTGTTCCACTGTATATTTTAATGAATCTTTCACAATTCATGGTGCTTTGAAGGATATTCAAACAAGCAGCAACACTGGCAAAAAAAAAATCTATAAAGGGTAAAATTAAGAAGTGCTCTAAAATAATGAGGCATGCTTTTAAGGACCAAGACAGATGATTAGATGGAGACAAGAATTATACTGGAGTCTTTCTGGCTTATGGCCTTAATTATGGACACAAGTGTTGTGCCCATGGCACTCACTTGCACTTGAGTGAGTTTGTATTAGTCCAGAATTCTGGAGATGAGGTTGCTTATTTTAACTTCAGTTTACTGGCCCTTAATTTTTATCTTATATTCAGAATTATCAACTGTTAGGAATGCATCTTTGATAAGTTCTTTGATAAGTTCTCCTGGTAGAACTTCCACTGGCCCACCCACTGCAGTTGCTTGCTGTTACACAGAAGAGCAGTAGGAGGCAATTTCATGGCAAAATTGGGTGGCCAACAGATGCCCCTAGAAAAGTGATGCCACTTCCAGTAGGACCCATAAGTAACATCATTACAGAGGGTGATGCTCTAGATCTGCCCCAAACCCTATGGTTCAACCACTGTATTTTGGTGAATGCTATAATGTCACCTCCAGTATAATGACTGCCAGTTCTCACCAGAAGTATAATGACTGCCAGTTCTCACCAGAAGTATAATGACTGCCAGTTCTCACCAGAAGTAATGTGGCAAAAATGCCGTCCCTAGGGAGCTGTTCACATGGGGGGCGCAGCTGCTTTGCAGCCGCCTGCCCTCGCTCCTCTCCAGCAGCGCGAAGCCACCATTTCCCCACCTCGCTCCCTGAGTGAGGTTTTTGGAAAATGGCCGCTTCCAGCCACTGCCATGCGAATGGCAGCAGCTGGAAGGCGCCATCCGTCCCTCCCTTTCCCGATCAACTTACCTTCCCTGTGACCGTCCGGCGCATTGCCAAGGCCTGGGGACACGCACCCCCTGCCCTGCGACTCTGGAGCAGTCGCGCAGGGCAGGGGGCGTGTCCCCTGGCCTCGGCGACGCGCTGGACGGTCGCAGGGAAGATACGTCGATCGGGCGATGGCGCTCTGCGGTGCCGTCTTCCCTGTCGTTCCCGGGACCGTTCGTGCGAACGGTCCCGGGTGGGTTGAGTTGGCGTCATGTATGCCGACCCAACCCCCAGCGTGGCCATGCGGAAGCGGCCTCAGTGCCCTGGGGATACCAATCTGTTTTTGCAACTGTAGGTCTCTGCAACTCCTCTATCTCCTGCTAATTGCCTGGCAACTCTAATTAACAAGATGCTTAATAGGAATGTGCAGCTTAATATAGCATTACAAATGGAACGCACATTTTTACTTGCTTACTAAATATCTAATATTTCTGTATTTTTTAGAGACTTTTGTGGGATCCTGTGTGAAATAATAGCTACAGTGTTAGGGCATTGATAGCAGGCAGCTGGCTTCCAATTGACTGGGGCCTCTAGCCAGAAATCTTTTGGTGAGTAGGCATGATTATGTTGAGGGTTAAGTAGGTGTGCCTTGAGATTCAAAGTTGGCAACCCTTGACTCAAATTTATTTAGATGTTTTCCAATACTTTTGGACGTTGTGAGAGGTGAAGGTCCTTAACCTGCCCAGCTATTGCGCCTCATCAACTCTTACCTTTAGCCAAAGTACTTCTCTTTTGACCATTAAACATTTTGGAGTTTAAATCTGACTGGACATTCTGTCTTTTCAGTCCTTATCCCAGGGAGGAGATAACAGGAGTTTGACAGTTGTTTCACATTGGTAGATTCTGCACAGGCCAAATAAAACAGGGGTAGGATGTTATATAAACCGGGGGGGGGGGGGGGGCTGGCTTTGCACAGGTCCTGTTCCCAAAACAAGTTTGGCACATTTTATTCCGCTCAACCCAGGATTTTCTAAAACCACTAAAACATCAATCTTTTTGCACAGTCCCGGGTTGGAGGCACTCCTGCATGAGGCAGGAATGCTTTAGGCAGGAGCCTCTTTATTTCCCTCCCTTCCACCCGTTCACTTTAGGTTTTGTGCTGTCCACTGTCAGGGAGAATCCATCCGACCATCATTCTGTGCAGGTCAGCCAGCATGTTATGGGCAGATTCTCTGACTACCCGACAAAGTCCCCCAGGCATGTTTCCCCCCCATGGCAGAGAGTGTGACCACCATATAGATCTGCAGAAACACATTCCTTATTGACCTGCCATTGCAGGGAAGTCCCCTGTTCCTTTTTTTTCCTTTTGTGTGTTGCACATGCACAGCTATGCAGGTGCAGCTGATCGGATTGTGGGACAATTGTCATGGCTGTGGGGGTTCATTTCTGTATGTCTGCACAGCTATGCATGGGAAAAAGGAAAATGAGTTCCTTTATAACAACTGGAACCTGTCATACATATGCTGTTCAGAATCCACCATAGTAAAAGGCATTTACCACATAGATGCATTCTTTTTTTTCTAGAGGAAAGTAGCTTTCAATTGCTGATTAAAAATCAGAATACACATAAGTGAAATGGACCATTATTTTCTGCCCAATGTTTTCCCAATTCCATATTCACACCTTCTCCTGAAGAAAATTTCTCACTGAGCTGAAGAGAGAAATGGAAGAGATGAATCCCATATAGTATAAATCTACTATGCTCAAAGTTGTCACTGAAGATGTTGCAGAGGAGAGAAAGAAGTAAGGGGACCAATTCCAAGAAAGGGGCAGCTGGTCAGAAAGCAAAGCTCACTTTTTTGCCTTTCAGTAGTGGAGCAGCAACAAAATAGGATGCAAAAGCAAGGTTTCAGCAAAGGCTAACCCCTCACCCAACTGAACATATGCCACAGAGCACTAGGATTCCCCCAGCAGTCCTATCTCAATGCCAGTTATATGGAGCTGCATAAGAGCTTAGGAAGCCAACAGAGGCCGTTTCCGCACGGCCCCCGAGGCGCCCCCACGCCGGCAAGAATTCTGCCGGCGTGGGGAAGCGGACCGCTTCCGCCGCATAGCGATGCGTGCGCGGCCTCAAGGGGAGGCCAGCGGAGGGACAGCTCCGCATGGAGCAGCCTCTGCTCTCCCGTCCCACTCACCTTGTCCCCGTGCGTAGGCCTGGCCCCGGCCTCTGAAGCCTTGCCGCTGCCCTCCGACCTCCAGGGGTCAGAGGACAGTGAGGGAGGGGCTGCAGAGGCCAGCAGGCCGACGACGGGGACAAGGTGAGTGGGACGGGGAAGGGAAACAGCGTGTTCCCGGCGGTGCTGTTCGCACCGCGCCGCCGGGAACACTCTGTTGCGGCAAAAACAACCCTTTAAAGCATTGCAGCAGCGCCACCTATGCGAATGGCTCCCTGGGGACGGCGTTTTTCCCGTCCCCAGGGCGCCATAAAAAGGCCGTGCGGAAACGGCCAGAGTTTTAGTCAATTCTCTAAGGTTCCTACTGCTGCTCCATGGAGCAGTGAGAGCAGAATGGGGCAGGGGAAATCAGCATTTCAATAAGTTGCAATGTCACTTCTGGAAGAGATGCCATCATGCTGGGGCAGTATTTTAGGATTCACCTGAAACTCCATGGTGAATCCCAGCATGGGTCAGCACCAAAAGTGACATTGTGATGTTGTCACAATGCTAATTTCATTGGCCTGTATTCCACAGTCTCCCATTGTTTGCCAGTGCCTGGTTGCCTCCCTTGGCATGCACCTGATACTGAGAAAAACAAATAGACAAAAGAGCCAGTGGAGCAAATAAAGAAGGTTATTTTATTGTACAAGTAAAGATCCCTTAGGCATTTTGCAGAAATTTTTGTCAGTAGAATCTGCAATATATGATACACTGATGTGAGGGCTGAGTTCCCATAATACCAATCTGGACTATGCAAATTATTTAATTGCTAAATGCAATGTAGTTTAAAAAATAAAGACGACAGTTGAACAAAAAATTAAAAGCAACTAAACTGCAAAAGACTGAAATGGCTATACTTTTGGTGTTTTTATTGTATTATGGAATGGAGATAGGAGACCCCTTACAAATAAATACACATACAAACTCAGTGTATTTGTTTGTCTGACCAAGAAGATTATGAAATTTATGTGACAATGCACTTATTTAGCTTTAAGATGCCACAACAACTGGGAAATTTTATGTTATGACTTGTGTGTTGCTTTTGCATGGTTAGATTCATTCATTGTGTTGCTAAACATAACATGGACCCTAGATTCTAGAGTTCTTTCTAACTTGTGGAATGTGTCTGTAAGCTTCTCTTATGATTTTATTTTGCATGTCCAGAATCCCTGCTACTTTTTTTGTTGGGAACTGCAAATCCCTCATCTTATTTGCTCCAGTCCAAAATATTAGAGGCTGCTCCCTAGTCTGTTGTGTTGCTAGACACCTAATGTGCCTTTTCTCTGACTTTCCTCAGTCCTGGCAGAGGTTGCCAGGTGGGATGAGGGAGGGATGAAGCCATGACCTTGTTGGGATCTGAAGCTAAGCCCTTGGCTATTGTTTGACCCAAAGTGGATGGCCTGAATGGCTATTGAGTGGCATGTGGTAATCAATCAACTTTAAGCTTGGTCAGTTCTTTTTTAAAAGGAGGGGGAAGTGTGAATTCAACAGCACAAAAAAGAAGTACATGATTAGTTTGGGATGCTACAAATCAGAGAGCTTTCCAATTTTTCTGCTTTGTGGTTCTATAATATATGTAAACTGAGTTAAGCTTTGGTTTATAATTCTTAAATAGCTGCATTACCAGCAGTGTTCCACAACATTCTAATAATGGGGGAATTAACTGTGCAGGCACTTCTAAAATTTTCTCATACTGCATCCATGAGAACTTTGGCTGCCCTTACTGATCTTATTTATGTTTATTTCCTATATACATAAACAGAATTGCTACTGTGTGAAAATTGAATCAAAATTTGCTTTGCTGTTTTTAAAATTGGTGTTGTTTGTGTATATATATATTTAGCCAGGTATTTTTCTTCTAATCCGTTAAGGAAGAATGCCAAAGGGTGGGGAGATTCTCAGGTCATTAATATGGAGAATGATTTCAAACACAATGGATTTTCCTCTTGATAAATCACACATAATCTCCATAGCAACCTTCCATCATTATGCATAAGGTTTCAGTGCAGTAGCAAAACTAAGCTTGGAAAGAATGGAGAAGAATAGCCATCTAGAGCAAGACAGATGTGGGCGGAAGATGGTGTGCAGATAGATTGAAAGAAAAGCAACTCTTCTAAAATGAGGAAAAAACGAACAAAAGAGGAGGGACACTCCACGGCAAGCTTTGTGTTTTGGAAAATGGTGATTACGTCTACACATTATCAGGAAATCGGAGAATGAAAAATAGCACTCTTGCAAGCACGGCACTAAAAAGGGGCACATCAGCATCGCTCATGCTCTGCAGCCAACGTTCACATTATTGTAAAGGTATAGAAATTTTCATGGGATGTTCCAAAAGTTGGTGAAAATCTGACCCTTTTTGAGCAGTTGTGGAGAAAAATAATAATGGTATTTTTGCTTCTTTTCTTAAGACTACTTATTTATTTATTTCCTCACCAATGGAGGTCCAAGGCCAATTGTGGCATCATTCACCCCTCTTCCATTCTCACAACAACCCCCTTGTGAGGAAGGGCAGTGTCTTCAGACAGCTTTCTGGGCAAAAAGAGCAAGAAGCAGAAGAAATAAATCAAATGCCAGAGGCTCTGGAAACAGCTGAGAAGGTAAACCAACCACAGCCAGATGAACTGCCATGCAAGCAGAGTCAAAGGAAGAATGGTCAACAGGAGCTAATGAATCATTAGTTCAGAGGTAGAGGTAGTGCAGAGGTAGACAGGAGCTAAGCAATAAAAGGAGAAGCAGCCACATTGTAGCTTGATATGGCAGAAAGCTCTGTGAACTGGAAACATCAGCATCAGAGGAGCACTGAGTACAGCATGAAGTCTCTCCAGGATTCTCATCTCTTTGGCAAGGGCATCTTACATAAACCTTGTCTTGGACTTGACTCTTTCTAGATGCAACAAATGTGTGACTTCCCCAACACCCATGAGGGAATAGTATATTATTTATATTATTATTATTTTATTATTATATTTTATTGCTATTGCTCTATAAAAAATCAGCAAGACGCTCAGACTTTTATATCTGCAAGTTTCCTTTATAGTTATATCTTCCTGCTGCTTTTATCTAATTCTACTATTTTTTAAAGAATCATTTGTCCTGTTCATTTTTGCTATAGGATGTTTGGCATTGTAGTGCATTTTTTTGTAGGCTGCCTTGAGCATGATCTATGGACAGAGTGAGTGCAAGACCGACTGAGTGCAAGACCGAGCTGTTCCACCGGGCTTTTGGTGAGGGCGGCCGCGGATTGGCTGCCCCCTTGTGAGGCCCTGCCTTAGTGTCATCTCTGGTAGTGCCCTATATCAGTTCCATCTGGGGCGCTGCCAGTCCCTCCCAGCTTTAAGACCGGGTGCCGCTAATATGGGTTATTATGCTGCATACTGATTTTAATGTTTTTAGAGGCAATTTAAGTTATTTATTGATTGTTCTTTGATCTTTGTGTTGTGAACCGCCTAGAGCCCTCCAGGGATGAGGCGGTCTATGAAATCTACTGAATAAATAAAAATAAATTAAATAAATAAATGTTTTAAATTAAAAAAATCAATAAGCTTACAGGTTAGGGGCAATAGAAGCTAGTGATTTTGAGGCCCCAGAGAGCTGCATTTTTTTTCTCATCCAGCACTACAATAAAAGCAGACACCATAGTTTTGTGTTTGCAAAGCAATATGGAATATCCTGTTGAACTCTATTAACATTTCATCCCGCAAGATGTTCTGTCAGTTAATGTAAAATGTAATAAGATGATCTGTCAGTAGATGTATGCCGAACTTTTTATTTGAATTTCAGTGCATTTTATTTGCATATAAAGTGGCACATTTATACTCAGTAATAACTAGGCCTGAAGGAGTGATATTTAACAGGAGAACATAATTATTCAGCTCAGGTCATAAACATTTTCTTTAGGGCAATGGGCAACCGTTTAAGGACAAGACATAATCATTCATGTAAATGACTTGACTATTACAAAATGGAACTCGTAAAGATTTAAGACAAAAAAATTGCCACAATTCAGTTTTAATGAAACATTTATCTTTTTCTTATCAACCGCCTTAGCAGCTATACTCATAAAGGTCAACAAGCTCTCTACCTTAAGTGTCTTACAATCCTTTAAGCTTCCAGTGTGTGAGATGACTTTGCCACTCACATATATTATATCTGAGGTAGCGATAATATATGTACCCAGCAGGAATTGCTGTTTTAAAATAAACATTATGATTGTGCTACATTAAAAATAGCTTGTAAGGAAGCTAATCATGCTTCTAATGTTTTCTAAAGGTCTTTGCAAAACTGCCTGAATATACTAGCATGCTTCTGTGGCAGTTAATTACTTTGTTATGACATTGTGACATGATTTTATGTCAAATGTTTATTATGGTGATATTTGCCCAGAATCTATTGCCTGGTAATGGCACCAAATGAACTGAACTGAATAGCAGGAGGTGAGAGAGGTAGAAGATAGGATTGCTAGTCCCCAGTAGGGGATCCCTTGGCCTTGCCTCTTGCTTCCCACCACTGACCCTAGAGGTGATGGGAGGAAAAAAATAGCTTACAACCTTAGTAGAAGCACTAGAGTGAATCACATTGGAATCCAGAGTTTTGCTGCCACAATTTGGAAAATATAAGAGCTCTGACAACTATCTAACAATATTTTCTTTTCCTTGGTTATAGACATTATTTGTTTGTTCATCCCACCATATACTTGGACATCTCAGGTATAGCTAAGGTATTGCTAAACCAGATGCCAGAAGCCAGAAGGCATGTATATACTAATACATGTGTCTTGGGGAACAAGGATCAAATGAACTCTAGAAAAGCCTAAGCATAAAGAAGTACCTTTTCTTCTTTTACCTCTCACCACTATTCTAGTGCCTGGCTTGAGGCAATGGTATACCTACACAAATAACTAAGGGATTGTTTGGCAAAGCAACAAGGCTTCTTGATAGGTTTGAAAATAACACTAAATATCTTGAAAGCATTTTTGAGAAGAATAAAATATATTCAAGGGCTTGTGTATATGGTCCTAACCTATATTTTTGAGCCCCTTGTGACTGCTGGCCTTCTACCTAAGATAAAGTAGAAAGAGAACAACCAATTAATATGGGGTTTGATGGCAATCTCCTTTTCACATGGGCAGCACCAGTTTCATATACTTGCTGAGTTGAATTGATTTTAGTACACTGTGGAAGAATATTGTACTTTTGTCACTTGAATTAAATTGAGGTATGAAGTAGAAATGGATACCTTAGTAAACATTTGCTTAGTAAACACCACTTTGTGGGGGAGGGGTGATTGCAAAAGGACACAAAATGTTCACAGAAGAGAGAACAGATCTGGCACTAGGGATAGGAGGTGATGCCCATGACAACAAAGTTTTTGTGTTGCCACTACTCTGAGTGGAGGTAGAAAGAAAGAAGAAATGGGTTTCTGTGATGGATTCCACACAAATGTAACGGGTGTAGGACACAATACTAACCATTGGGGGTGGGGGTGGAATTTTGCACAGGACCTGTCTCCAAAATGAGTCTGTCACATTTTATTTCCCTCAACCTGGGATTTTTGAAAATCACTAAACCAGCTATTCTTTTGCAAAATACTGGATTGGAGCCGCTCCCATGCAAACGGCCAGTCTGGAGGCAATTTATTTCCCTCCCTTCCACTGTGCTGCTCACGGTCAAGGAGAATCTGCCTACCATTGCCCTGCCATTGCAGTGAGGCCTCTTTTTCTTTTTTTAAGTTTTGCTTTTGCGTGTTGTACTTGTGCAGCTACGCAGATGCAGCTGATCATATTTTGGGACGATCGGCATGGCTGGAGGGGTTCATTTCTGTATGCCTGCACAGCTACCCGTGTATTTTAGACTTTTAGACTTTTAGAAAGAGAAACATCTCTGTGCGATGTCGCGAAAGCAACCTGGATTGTTTCCGTGGGCTCCAGTTGCTGCCTGCATGGCATGCGTGTAAACGGGAAGAAAGAAAATGGGTTCCTTTATAATGACTGCAATCCAATATGCATTTGCTGTGCAGAATCGACCTATGTTGTCCAGGCAATGAGATCAGTGCTTCCTTTGTTGTCATATTGTGCTGGGAGTAATGGAGATGCCCGTGTAATAAGAATTTACATGAGCAGCATCACCTTCTAAATTGACAAATATTATCAAGGGGCTAAAGGGATTGTTGGATATGTGGAGCAGATAATGCAAATTTTATACGTTTACGATGGGAATGAAGCAGAGGGGTAGAATACTGAAACATGAATTCTATAGTGATCTTTACCATTATCCCCTAAGGCCGTGGTGGCGAACCTTTGGCACTCCAGATGTTATGGACTACTATTGGCCATGCTGGCAGGGGCTGATGGGAATTGTAGTCCATAACATCTGGAATGCCAAAGGTTCGCCACCGCTGCCCTAAGGTTTTCTATTTGAATGATATGGATTTCTTTCCTAAAATCTATGAATTTGTGCTGGGTGCTGTAGCATTGGCAAGATTAATAATTGGCAAGATTAATATTTGCTCAACATTAGAAGAGGAATATAATCCCAGAGAAGGAGAAATGGTTTGAGAAGCTGACAGGGTGTATTCCCCTCTGTAAACTAATTTGTCTATTACACAGCCAAAAGTCCAAAAAGTTTGAAAAATGTTTTTCTGCCCAGAATGAGCACTTGATAGTTCCAGCTTGTAAATGTAAATGTTGATATATTCAGTAATTTGTGTTTTAGACCATTGTTTTTATTTGTTTTGTTTTAATATTTTTAAGGAGTATATCTGAGCAACGTGGATATATTCCTTTTCACTCTTTCCATTCAAACAGAAGGCCATGTGAGAGTCTGGTTGGGGTCATATACTGCCAAAAAAAGAAAGTATCTTAAAAACACAATGATATGATACAGAGAGTGCGACACTGAACAGATGTGAAAGCATGCACTTCTAGGTAGTTTCCAGGAACAGTTGAAACTCCTTGAAAGATCCTTTTTCATGCCCAAAATTACTGCTGTAAAATTGCCAGTATATATGTTTTTGAATGTTAATATTTATGTATTGATTTTTCTTTATAGATAATTGGCAAAGGGTTCAAATGTCCAACAATGAATGCTTAGCCAGTTATTGTGCAGGACACACAGGGACCAAAGCCCTGTGCATCCTTCACTCTTCACTACCATTGGCCATTGCCAGGCCGCGGAATCAGCCGTCCCACCTCCTCTCACCTCCCAAGTGTGCCAGGTCACGTAGGGCCCGGCAGCGGCTGCCCCCCCCCCTTCCACCCACCCTCAAAAGTAGCGCCTCCAAGCCGGTTTGCACGTTACCAGCAGGGAAACATTGTTTTCCTGGGGAAAGAATGGCGCTGCCTCAATTCAGAGGTGGCAGCCATGCAAACAGTGCACCCTAGAACTGTGTTTTTACCATTCCTGGGGCGCTGTTTTTTGCCTATGTGGAATCTGCCTTAGGGAGAGTCATGTTGTAAGGGAGAGTCATGAGACCTCCAGTGTAATCTTATACTGAGTTGTGGGTAGGTGTTAAGTGCAATCAAGTCACAACCAACTAACGCCAATCCAGTAAGGTTTTCAAGGCAGGATATTAACAGAAGTGATTTACCATCAACTTCCTCTGCATACTGACCCTTGGTGGGCTCCCATCCATGTAGTAACCAGAGCTGACCTTGCTTAGCTTTTAAGAACTGACAAGATCAAACTAACCTGGGCTATCCAGGCCAGGGCTGCACAGAAATATTCCATTCTAAATCAGTTGACTGCATATTAAGTCCCTCTCAGGTGTTTCACTGAGTTATATCCTATGTGCATCATATACTTATGAGACTTGTGGAAGATAAATATTTAATCTGTGTTTATACTTGATCTTATACTTTTATTTCTCGATTCTCGATTCGATTTCGAATACCTTTAATGGCATATAGATTGTTTAAGATTAGCTTAGCAAGATAATAACAGCCTTTACAACTTTACAATTTCTGTCGAGTTAAAATAACACCATTTAAAAATTTAGCCACCGCTATACTTTTATTTGTAACAATGTTTCTAAATAGATTTAGGGAGCAATCCGCAACGAATCTAAGTTGAGTCTGGTTATATTCGGCGGGGCTTACTCCAAGGAAAGACTTTCTAGGATTTCAGCATCAATGCATTTGATCTCTTGTGTGCACTTTTCTAGCACACATAAACTTTTAAACTTATCAACAGTCTCTGTCAAAAAGATGACAGAGTGTTTGGAGACATGACCTAACAGCGCAATCACAAGATAAGCACAGTTAGATGAAATCGTGACTGTGTGGGTTGGAATGAAAACATCTGGAGCTCCTGCATTTTTTTTCTCTGAGCACTAACAAAGCATTATGGGAGTGCAAGGTCTATAGAAATACGTAATCTACTTCCATCATCATTGAAATATAAGCATGCAGTAAATCATTTAAGCAGCATCATTACTAATATTTTCTGCAGAATTTTTCATTGGGTCTAATGCTTTAGAGTTTTTATCTTATTCATTGTGCTCCTAGTCCTTGGTTGCAAGTTCCACAGAAAAAAGTGGAACTTTTCCATGCAAATGGTACTCTTGCTTTACCCTTCCAAAGACCCTGTGATACAGATACAGCTAAGCTAGCAGTGAAGGGATTTGGACATAGTTCTGCACAATGTTGCTTCAGTGCTTTCAAGAGAACTGTTGGGGCCCTTGGATTTTCTCCACATAGTGGTCTAATATGAATCTCTTGGCAGTGACTTTTCCATGTGTTGTCTATAGAATCCAGAACTGCAATGTATTTTTAGAAGAACATGTTTACAGTGTTTTTAAAAATGAGTACTTGAATGAAATGAAGTGTATTTTAGAGCTGTGTGTTTCTTCCCATGAAAAATGGGAATTATTCTCAAGCTTTCAGTTGCAACAAGTTGCAAAGATGCAAACTTTGATATTTAACACTTGTGGATTCCTTTTAATCTCACTCCCCCAGCAAATTGAAATGGCTGTGTGTAGGGAAGCCAACAGAGTGCAGAAGAAGATCAATTTGTCATGCTACTAATATCTACATACTTGGCTTTCAGGAAGCTGGGTTAAGTTGAAGCTTGAGTTTCTGAAAAGAAGAGAGGAAGAGCTAATTAGTACTTCTGAAAAGTGTGTTGTGTGTATGATGAAACTACAGTCTTTAAAGATGATCTGATATGTCATGTGACAAGCCAGAAGAACAGTGCAATCCTATGCAGAGTGACTCCAGTCTAAGTCCGTTATGCTCAGATTTGACAGTTCTTGACATCTCAGAAGATAAGCAGGGTCAGCCCTGGTTAATATTTGGATGAAAGGACCACCAGGGTTGCTGCACCTCTGAATGTCTTTTGCCTTGAAAACTGTATAGGATTGCCATGTCACATGCTGATTGTCACTTATCTTGCAGTCTTCTGTAAGACTGGAATTAATAAGCTTAGAGTAACAATGCTTAAATAACTTAACTGAATCTTGACTGAGTAAATCTCTGGACTATGCAAAAGAATGTAATGAGGTGTTGTGTGGTTTCCGGGACGTATGGCCGTGTTCTAGTACTATTTTCTCCTGATGTTTTGCCTACATCTGTGGCTGGCATCTTAAACAGATCCTTTGAAGATGCCAGCCACAGATGCAGGCAAAACGTCAGGAGAAAATGCTATTAGAACACGGCCATACAGCCCGGAAACCACACAACACCCCAGTGATTCCGGCCGTGAAAGCCTTAGACAATACACAGAATGTAATGACATTATATTTCTTAAAATTATAAAGGGAAAGTTTTCTGTTATCATTTTATACTTTGACTTTAAAAACGTTATATTAACTATGTAAGGTGCTTGATAATATATATTTAATTTGCATGTGTTGGTAAGAAGAGCTCAGACTGAAACATAACTTTTGAGGTTGAATTTTCCAGGATGCTCTTATTACTTTGATTTCTTTCAAACTTCCTGGTAAAATCCCTGAGCAATAAATATTCATTGTGTATTGCTGAACAATTGAAACAGCCACAATACTGTGGATGAAGTCTTGGAGCCTGAATGTTAAAGCTCTTGCAATTACAGTCTCTTTTGTGTCCCAAGTTGGTTGGAATAGCATTTTACCTTTGTTCAGATCAAGTCCTGGATCTGTCTGTGCAGGGAAATAGATGGTATTCAATGGGTAAGATTATTGGAAGTGTACAGAGCAATGTGTAAGTGTCATATCCATCCCAGTGGAAACTTTCAAATGGAGAGTTTCTGCAACAATGGCATCTATCGTTCCGGCTCCTCTAATGCTCTTTCACTGCAGGGCTTTCTATTTATCAAGGAAAGGCAGCAAAAGTAATGCAGGAATAGTCAGGAAAAATCAATGTCTTGGCTATTGTGATCAGCAAGGTGCTTTTGTTAAGTGCAAATGCATCGATATCCCAGTCAGATAATAAAAGCAGTTGCATTCACGCCTCAGAAAACTCTCTCCCAGGATTGCATTATAGGGGTAATAATGAAGTTTGTTACTACAGCTGCACATTATTTCTTCTCAAAGCATTTAGCAAATACTTTTTAAAGAATCAAAATCTTCAGAAAAT
This sequence comes from Sphaerodactylus townsendi, assembly GCF_021028975.2. NCBI lineage: Eukaryota > Metazoa > Chordata > Lepidosauria > Squamata > Sphaerodactylidae > Sphaerodactylus > Sphaerodactylus townsendi. The sequence continues at coordinate 52,037,422 of NC_059426.1, forward strand.
TAATTTTTGTGGTAGGATTTTTGAAAGATAAAATGACTTCTAGCTAGCAAGTCACAAGTTGTTAAAGTGTCTAGGAACACATAGCAATATATGTGCCTGACCCTTTTAAAGAGATTGAAAATGCCTATTTCTCCTTGGACTTCTCCAAGCAATTCAACATGTTGAAATTGTCTTAAGGCATACTAAGAAACTTACTTGGCACTTTCTACGAGTTATTCCTAGGGTTGCCAGGTCAGGCCAGTCCATGCCTGGCAACTGGTGGGAAGTTGCAAGGGGAGGGGACATGGAGCATTACATGCACCACGATGTGCCTACTGGGGGAAACCAGAAGTGACACCACATAGCTCTAGGAATCATGTAAACTCTATGGCAAATCCATATGGTTTCTATCAATCCATAGATACGATGCTGTATCACATACATACCCTCCACCACTCTGAGTAGCAACAGATCACAAGGGTTGCAGGTGGGAAGTCTCCCACCAAAGCAGGAGGCCTGGAAATCTATTACCCATCTCAGTCAGTTGCACTCTTGAATACCTTTTGATATTTTCATGGTTTGGATTTAACAATTTAATACAAAATATCAGAGTAAGGAAAACAATTGGAAGCATTCTGAAAAATAGTCTGTGGTGGGGCTAGATTGGAAAAGCCTGTACCAATTACTTTTGCTCCCATGAATAGAAAAACTAGTTTGGAGGTCTAATATGGAGCGTTAAAAACTTATTGAAGGGTTAAAAAGTCCGTCCCTTTCACCATTATTATGGCTCAGCCTGGTCTGGCTGGGGACCTCTGGGAGGAAAACTCAGATGGAGAGGAGGGGACAGTTCTGGTTCCAGATTCCCAGACACTGCCTGTAAACGCAGAACCTGGGCAGTCAGTAGTTCCTGCAGGACCAGGTCCAGAGGCTCAGACAGAGCATTCAGGCTGGGGTCCACAGCCAGATCTAAGCTCTGAGATTCCCCAGCCAGGATCTAGCTGTGGGACTCTTCAGTCTCCTGATACTAAGCCAGAGGGGACCCTGCCAGCTTCGTCATTGCCTCCCCCCCGCCCCGTCTCCAGAGCCCCAGGAGCAACGCAGGAGGAGAATGCATGCTAGTTTATAACAAAGGAGACACAGCAGCAGGTTAGCAGCTATGGAGTGAGCTGAATTGGATGCAAAGTCTTTGCAGGAGCCAGACTAAAGTAACCCAGCTGCAAGAGGTTATTGCACTGGTGAATGGGAGGCTAGTTATAACAGAGAGGTTCCAGCTGAGCTAGCTTGTGGCAGCAATGTTGTGGTTCAGTTTGCTGGTCACTGTTTCTGTTTCTAGTCTTGTCTTGGTTCCAGGCTTTGTGTACCAACTGAACCCACTAAGAACGGTGTCCACACTATCTTTGGTTTCTGAAGGCCAGTCTACGACAATCATCCTGCCCAAACTGGCCATTTTTTTTATTTTTCATTGAAAAGTTGAAGAAAGTTATTTCCTTGGGAGCCCATTGGGAAGAAAGGTGGGGTGTAAATGAAGCAAATAAATAAATAAAATTATACCACGTGTATTGCTGTTTTTTATTTATAAATAGTTCTGTGAGCATCCTGCACTGAGTTCAAACCCATTTCGCTTGAAATCAAATGTCAACACAGGTTAGCTTTTGCTTGTCTCTTGAAATAGGTTTGATGTGTCTAATTTTGCTGCAACCTACAAATTCATGTTCCTCAGACTGTCCTTTTGGTATTCCTTACTTCCATTTGACATTGTACTAGTTCATGGTGGCTGGAGACCTGCAGCAATCCTCAATTTCTCCTCTCTCAAATCAAAAAGGAGAACCAAGGAAGATTCCTGTGGAGCTGGAAAGTGGAGCAGGTTTCCTGTTAAGAAACTACAAAATATAAATATGAAAATTTAGCAACAGGTTCAATGGACTCACGAGAGAAAAGGTAGGGAGAAAACTGCTTCCATTTCCTTGCTCCTTTAAATAATTAAAGGCTGTCCCAGAAATTTAAATTATTTTGCCTCTAGCTCTGTATCACTTGTTTATTATCTTCTTGTGTGGTTTGAAAGCTCACAATGAGGTTCGTTCAACTGTTTACCACACAGTCACACACAGACATTCACAAATGTCAAATATTAGGGATAGTTTTCACATTGGCCTCAGAATTCCAATTCCCAGTGTCCCTACAATTATGGTTCAGAATTATTTATAATTCACGAGTAGACCAGCATTTTAATTTTTATTAACATGAGGCTCATGGGAGCAGTTCTGAAACATAACTTTATGGAACAGATGCAGGATTTTTAAACTCTCGATCATGTCCTGCTGTAATGGCAAAGCATCAATGAACGATTTGACTATTAAGCAGAAAAAGTCAATGTTAGTTAATATGTTGCACTGTGGTTGTTAGATCTTAATGATATTAAGGTAAATCTGTTTAATGACTTTTATCCTTCCTTCTGTCAGTAATAATCTAATGCAAGTTCGATCAGGCTGATATTAGGTTACTTTTAAAACATCTGATGAAGAGCTGGTATCTGTGTGTGCATTACTATTGATAGTGCAAATATATAATTTGACTTTTGCTATCATGCCTGTTCTTTCATCCGTAGGGTTGTGCTGCATTCCCAGAGCACTGAAATGTAACAGAAGGAGAAGGAGTGGTCTTCCTATAATTAGAGGTTTCCATATGTCTCTTGTGATTGGAAGATAGCCTGATCTCTGAAACTCCAGGGAGATTAAAAAGAATTTTCAGTGCATGGGGATTCAGTGTTATTAACCTCTTCTTGTGAGTGGCAAAACCAGAAAACAGTTATGCAAAATAGGCTAAGTGATAAATCATAGTCATAGTCTGTACAAGCTTCAGAATTTAGGGTGGGGGCAGGGCCAGATTTACATTTTTTTGAAGTGGGGCAGAAGTACAAAATGATACCCTCCGTATAGTATATACATATTTTTTTCTTTAAATATACATGTATAATCAACAACTTTTAAATTATGTAGACCTCTATGAACTGTTAATGAATAATTATACTTTTACATTACTTGTTCTATCTATAATGTTTGAATATTCCCCCAGCCCATCTGTACGCATAAAAACCCAACTCAAGGAAAACATTCTTCAGCCTAGCCTTTTACTGGAATTTTTTTTTAAAAAAAACACAACACACATAATTTTGACACGAGAAACACCAAACACACAGTATGCTCCTTCGCAGCCTGATAAGGTACAGACCGAGAAAAGGTTTATCTGGTAATTATGCTGCTAGAAGCTAAAATGACTAAACTGAACCTACTGTACTTTAGTCATTGAAAAAGAAAATAATGCTAAGAAATATTAAAAACAATAGGAAAACAGGAAGTCACACCATGAGATGGATGTACTCAGTAAAGGAAGCCACAGCTTTCAGTTTGTATGACCTGAGCAAGGCTGTTAATGAGAGGACGTTCTGGGGGTGATTAATGCGTAAGTCAGAAGTGACTTGATGACACGCAATGCACGTGGACAGACCCTCCATTCTTGCCCTCCCCCTTTCCCAAGGTGTAAAATCAGGCTCTTTGGAGAAGACCAAGCCTATCAGCTGAGGGGGCAGGTCTACTCATGGCCTTGGGCAAAGCCAGGGATAACACAGCTCCAAGTGTTAAAACAGCAGGGGTGGGGAGGAACCCAATTTGGCTCCAGATTGCTTTTATTTATTTTTTTTGAAAAATATATCCTGTTTTTAGCAATATTCTTACATATTTACAGGTGGCCAGTAGCTTCATTCACAGTGAATATTCAGTGAGTAGGTGTGAATATTAAATTTATATGTTACAGAATTTTTGTTTAGACCAGGAAGCTCCATGAATGCTAGGGAGCCATACTCATTGGGAAATCCGCACCATTGGAGCCCATGGTGGCAGGAATCCCCCACACACACAGGGTGCCCTGGGGTGCAGCCACTGCCAGCACCTTTCTTGGCCCCCACCCAGTGTTTTTGTAAAGCATGTGGGACTTCTGTCCAGCTGAGCTTGCAGACCTGCAAAAAAGACTTGCTTTGGGGCAGCGACTGCCATCACCACGCAAGCATCTTCACTGTGTAATGATAAGCTATCTGTGTTGAAAGAGAACCTGTAGGGACTTTTTAAAAGGGGAATCTTGTTGAGCATCTTCCCTATGAAACTCTGAAGAGATAAAGGCTAAGGTGACCAGATTGTCACCTTTGTAAACCGGGACCCGGGCGGGTGGGCGGGTGCGCATGTGTGCGCAGCCGCAGGAGCGCACTGCCTTCTGGGGCGCACCCGTTTCCCGCCCTGTGACAGGGCAGGAAACGGGAGCGCCCCAGAAGGCAGTGCGTTCCTGCAGCCGCGCGTGCAGGAGGCTGCCACACTGCCTTCCAAAAACCGGGACGGTTCAAAAAACCCATGGGACACGGGACAAATTGTTTTAAGGCAGGACTGTCCCACCAAAAGCAGGACGTCTAGTCACCATAATAAAGGCCCTTTCCACATGGGCGATATACAGCGGCCCAGGGACGGCACAAACCCCGACCCTGGGCTCCTGTTTGCACAGGAGGTGCTGCTGCGTCGCAGCATTCACTCCAGGAGTGGCGTGAAGCCGCTGCTTTTAACCTCGCTAAACAAGCGAGGTTTTTGCAAAGCAGCATCTTCCCATCGGCGCAGTGCGAAACACACCGCTGGGAAGATGCTGCTTTCCCCCTCCACTCACCATCCCTTCCAGTGTCGCTCTAGAGGGCTGCCCCTGGAGGTCGGAGGGCAGCGTGGGCAGGTTCCTGCAGCCCTCCAGAGCAATGCTGGACGGGACAGTGAGTGGAGGTGGGCGACCAGATGGAGCCGCCTCTCTGGCTGAGGGGAAAGTTGGGGCCGCTCACACGATAGTATGCGAATGGTCCCCGAGCCTCCACCAGCATAATTCATGAACTTTTAAAGTGATTTTTAACTTTTAAAGTTAAAAATCTGAACTTTTGAACGTCTGAACTTTTGAACGTCTGAACGTCTGAACTTTTAAAGTGATTGTTTATATTATACTGTTTTTCTTTGAAATAAATATTCAAAAACATTTTTATTGGTATCTATTTTTATTGTTGAAATTTACCAGTAGCTGCTGCATTTCCCACCCTAGTCTTATACTCGAGTCAATAAGTTTTCCCATTTTTTTGTGGTAAAATTTGGTGCCTCGACTTATATTCGGGGCCAACTTATAGGCGAGTATATACGGTAATACTTTGTGGAACAACCAGCAAAATAAAAATACGAATAATAAACCAGACATGCATAAATCAACTAAAATTTGCAACAGGCATCAAGAAGTGCCTTAGACCACAGGCCTGCTTGGGCCTTCCTAGCACCATGTTGACATTTCCACATAGCAATCATCCAAGTAAACATGGCACAGATACTGTAATAAAAATAGATTTAAATTCAGTGGCTCTGAATGCCTTTTATTAGCAGGGAACTCATTAAGCTAGCATTCCATTTTGTCACAGTGCTTACAGTACCAATTCCAAGGGAAGTGAAATAGTAATACAAAGTGAGAGACAGAATATTCTTTCTTCCATGAAAAGAGGAATAGCATAACTGAAGCACTGAACAGCACTAATTCATATTTTTTGTCCTTGTGAGATCATTAGGGCTTACTTCCCAGTAAGTATGCACAGAATTCTAGCCCTAGTCAACTTTTGTTATGTTAAAAAAGGTAGACATGTCCAGAATAATCATGCTTATGTTGCTGATAAAGCTCTGGGTATGTTTCCACAAACACCATATGCTCTATTTATTTTTCAAGTCATGGTTAATAAACGTTTTGTGCAGTAAGCTGCTGAACTGTGATTTTATGTCAAAATCCATGGACTTGAATTTATTAAACAATAAAAATACGCAAAAGTCCTTTATTCTACCTGACTTGGTAACATCTTTCTGTCTCTCTCTCTGTGTTGACACTGACCCACTTTATGTCCTTGGAAAACTCATTTCATAGCTTTTACTTTTGTAAATGCCCACTCAATGTGCATTACCTGTATTTTCTATAACCTTGTTAGGACTAAGATTCTAGTGCAGGAGTGTCAAACTCGTGTCCCTCCAGATGTCCATGTGCTCTCACTTTTGCAGGGCACCAACTTCCACTCTTTCTATTGTAATCAGGACTTTGTTGTAAATATATGCACTCTGCCTTTAAAGACAAACATTCATGCCCAAATTTATAACAATAAAAATATTTTAGGTGGCTGTATTGCATTGCAGTCCTACACACAGCTACATTGTTCTTAAGTCCATTGACATCAGATTGCGCTGTTGATATTCCACCTAATTCTGTATGGAGTTTTCCACTACTTTGACCAAAGCATGCTCAGGTGAATAAATGTTTAGTTATGGGGCTATGGATGCCAGCCGCCAGGTGGGATCTGGGGATACTCCAGAGTTACAGTTTATCTCCAGATTACAGATATTACTTCCCCTGGACAAAATGGATGCTTTGGAGGGTGGGCTCTGTGGCATTGTACCCTATTAATTCCCCTGTCCTTCCCAGGCTCCATTCCAGATCTCCAAGATTTTCCCAATTTGGTTCTGGCAATTGTAACCCCCCCCCCCCCAATTTCCTGTCAGTGGCCATGGGAGGACCTGAAAATCATATATAGGGACAGGGCCAGAGCCACTGTGGGCCTCAAGACTTAGTATCTATTCCAACAGTTCACTATCAGGTCATGGTAGTTGAAAACACAACACAACACAGGATTAAAAGGCAACTTGAGAAAAAAAATTGAATGTAGGAACAAAAAAGGTTTGAGCTTCAAAAGCTGGTCAGAGCATCTAGTGGTGTGTCATTGCTTCACAATCTTCTCTGTCCTTATACTAACAAGGGAGTGCTGCACCAAAAATGCTAAGAACTCAACAGAGGATGAGAAACTGGGGTGTTATGGGCATTGCAAATTATCTCAATGTGTGTGGCTCAGACTAACACCAGAAAAATGTATTTATATACAATGTATTGCTGAAGGCTTTCGTGGCTAGAATCACTAGGATGTTGTGGGTTTTCCGGGTTGTATGGCCGTGTTCCAGTAGTATTTTTTCCTGACGTTTCGCCTGCATCTGTGGCTGGGATCTTCAGAGGATCATTCATATACAGTTAAGCATCATGATCCACATTGCAAGGGTCAAGTTAAATCCTCTAATAGATGAAAGCTTGGCTACACATGGCTGCCATTTACTTAAGGATACGTTGACATGCCTATACAGTGAAAGTAGGCAATTAGCAAAATCAGATTATTGAAATTAAGGCACTTGAAGGACTCAAGCATGTTTCATACTTGCGTATAGCACATAGGTGTGTATGTTATCATGCTTATGGCGTATTACTACGCACACACACAGCTGGTTTATTGCTTCATCTTGAAGGAACTTGTCACAACCAGCTGTTCGTGTTCCTTTCATTTGCCTGCTGATTATAAGAATTGATCTCTTCGGCAACAATAGGCTAAATTAAGAGTTAATGTCTTCTGACAGCAATAAATGGAATACCTGTCCTTTTGTCGAAAGGTTTTCAGCTGGAAAAACTGCAGATCTTATGACAGATTTTTAAAATAATCATCTGAAATGAAGGGAAGCAATGTTATGTGTTGAAAATGCATTGGGGGTTACTTATTTTAAAAGGTGCAAGTTGTCAAACATGTAGGTATGAACAAAAAGTCTATACAAACTATTACTAACAAATTTCTCAGTTTGGTTGGTCACAGCTCTAATGTTATCTATACAGTAAGTAAAGGACCAGTACCATTAGCTCTAATGTTAAGAGAGCCAGTTCTAAGAGAGTTCTACGATTTAAGAGAGCCAATTCTAAAGAATTATGACTGAGGAAATTATTAATAATGGTTGGATAAATATGGGAGGGTTGCTCTAAAAGTGATCTCATCAAATTAAATAAAAAGTTATGAGAAAGTTCTTTTTGCAGCCTATAGAAATAAGCACTGCTTCATTAAAGATTATACTCTATTTCCTTTTCATAATTCAGTAGAGCATAAAACACAGTGACTGAAAGGGCATAATTTTATTTTGAACATGGTTTGTCATAGGGACTAGAAAGGGCAGTCTGGTAGTTCCACCTTTCCCCCCCCCCCCTAAAGGCACTGATGGAGTGACATCTACCAGTATCCCAGTTGAGTATTTAACTACTTAACCTGGCATGGAGTTCACTGTTAATGTATCTCAGTGGTCAAATGAGAATGAGTACATCCAGGATTTCGTTGATGCAATCATGATTCTCCACAGTAGGTGTTTCGCTTCCCACTGAGGAGAATATCATCTTGCTGCTTTCTGTCATATCAAGAACAACAGGAGCAAAATATGTGAGAAAATGGGAAATGTCACAACGCAGTGTACTGGAAATTCCATTTACCAATGGACATTATTTAGACATATCAGTATAGAGGAAAGAACTCTTAATTGACATGTTGAGTTACAATTTGTTGTCTGGGAGCTGCTCGCTGAGTCATTAAATTTGTTCAGCTTCCCAATGTTTGAGCAGTTATTGGTAATAAGAAATGTATTCTTCCCTGTTGTATTCTCTGTTGTTGCTCCGTTGCTGCTCATTGTTGAACTTACAATACCCTTTAAAGCATAACTTTTTGCTACAGAATTAACCTGTGAATGTTGGACTTTGGCATTCCAGGGGTCAAATTTAGACATGCCATGCACCCTTGAGGTAACCTTGGAAAATTTTCCTGCAACAGCTTAAGAAGTTGCAGCAATAAAACAATAATGACAGTAGTTACTAACTTCACCAAGTCACTTGAAGATAGCAAAAACACATGTGCAGCAGTTCAGTCCTTTGAGGGTTTACTTTGAAATAAGACAAACTACCGGTATATTCAGTTAAGTTTACCTTGAGGTAACTCAGCATAGGATTCAAGGTGCAGAGGTTGCTAGGATCCCCCTTTCTTGTGTTGTGGTACCCTTAACATTATATTTCTTTCTTACATTATCCAAATACCCAGTGTGTTGAAAACAGAAATGGATAAGAATGCTCTTATCTGACTTGTTTTTCCTTTTCACTTCTTGCTTTTCGTGTGCTTCAGTCATGCAGCATAGTACAATGTGAACTGTATACCTATACAGATCCTCAAGAATGTTACACTATCAACAGTTCTAATATTTAAGGCTAAATTCGACAGCAGTTCTAGTGGGAACGAACATAGAACTTTCTCGGTGATGTAGAAAGAAAGGCGGTAGAATCTGGTTTTAACATTAAAACTGGGTCATAGTTGATGTATGATAATCTGGCCACCACAATTCCCATGAATTATTGCCTTGCAGCTTCTCTTGGGCACTTTGTCCACTAAGTTTTGATATCAAGAAGTAGTCACCTGGATTTAGTCTGGTCACATCAACTTGGAACTGTCCTGATCTTGTATGAAGAAATGTGTATATGATTTTGACAACAAAAGATGAATTTGAATTTTCCCCCACTAAGGAAATGCAACAAAGATGAATTTGGTTTTTTTCCCACTAAGGAAATGCAAGAAGCCCTTCTTCTTTTCATATCTGTCTGTCTGTTTATTTATTGTTCATATTTAATATACTGCCCCATCCCGGAAGGGCTCTGGGCAGTGTACAAATCAATAAAACACATTCACAATAAAATTCCAATTAAAACATCAGGTAACAACAATTCCAACCTTAACTCTAAAACAGATGACAACATCAGCAGTAAACTCACCAGGACAGTTAGACATATGTTGCATGAATTTTGTGTTGTGTGAACTTTTTTCATTCCCACCACTTTCATTGTTCATATACCTAGTGTGTTTGGTTATTTTATTGTACACTACTTAAATGATACATACCATTTATATATAGTTAGTGCATATAACATTGAAAAATGTATACATGGAATGGCTGGTGCAAGAAAACAGAAAATGGCAGGGAAGTGAAAACTCACAGATTTGATGGATAAAAAGATAGCATTTCAAGCTTTTTCTTCAAAGAGCAGAATCTCCATGATGGTGGTCTGTTAAACTACATCTCGAGTATGCTTCTCAAAGAGAGCGTAGGATAAACCTGTCAGTAATAATAAAGTTGATAATTTTTCATGCTTGACAGCTGTCACTTTTTAAATTTAATTTAATTTTTATTTTTTTGGATTGATATCCCGCCCTATCCTGAAGGGCATTCACAGGTTTTTAACACCTGAATCTTACTGTCCCATTCTGAAGTTAGTGGGAGAAATTTCCACTTAATTCAACCTAGCTATGATTTGTGATCATTATATTTTAGCAAGAGTTAAGAGCCACTGGTATAATTTGTAGTGTTTTATGGGGTACGTTACAATAGGAAGAAAAATACACAGTGCGGGTTTATGTGGAAATATGAAGAAGGTTTAACTGAGCTAGTGGATTGCCCTCAATGCTTGTGTATATAATTTATGAAAAGCATTATTCCTATTATTCAGGCATATACATACAAAGGAAGAACAGTATCTTATTACATTATACAAACAATAAAAGGGAGAGTTTAATGGACCATGGTAGGTTCTCTTAAAACATTCATTCCTTTGTGTTGTCTTTAATTTCTATGATAATGAAATGCTCACAATAACCCCTGGATATTATTATAGGAGAAATAAATTAGATCACATTGGTTAGAGAGAAATCCTCCTTAGCATTGTCACCAGGATATGATTACTATACATTTTCCCACATGCAGTGTTAAATGGTACCCTTGGAAAGTGATTTCCTGTATCCGAGAATAATTGTTGATTTTTTAGAATCCCTTCATTTAACTACTGTTAAGCTGATACTGTTAAGCAAATGCTTTTAAAAAGAAATGATTAAATAGTTCCGCTAATGTTTTGTTCTTAATTCCCTTCCCCACAAGTATAAGTCTGAGAGCTCAATGAGATTTGCATGCACTCAGCACCTTGGCCACATAAGACTCTTTGATCACAGAATGCTGGGAAATGAAATGTCAGACACACAGATGGCTTTAACATGCAATGCATCTGTTACTGTATTGATAAAGGAAGGGAATGACAAAAGCACTTTGGCCTTTAATCAAGCCTAGTGCAGGGGTGCTGGGTCTCACATTGGTGAAAATTGAGCTTGTTTTCACTTTTTATTCCTGCATTTCAGTAATTCTCAATGGCAGTTAAATGGCAACACTGTTAAGTTACCCAAAACCTAAGGTTGACACACATAGCAGCCCAGCACCAATGGGATCCTTTTATATACATAAGTACTATCAAGTTGCAACCAACCTGTGGCAACCACAGCAACATGTTTGTAAGGCAAGTGAGAAGCAAAGGTGGCTTGCCATTGCCTTCCTCTGCAGAGTCATCCTTGGTGATCTCCCATCCAAGTAGTGACCCTGCACAGCTTCCAAGATTTGATAAGATTGGGCTATACCATGCTGCCTTCCCTCCTAGTGATTGCTTTAGGCTTCTGTATGCATTGGCTGTCTCTGACACACGTCTTGCCCAGAGGAGGTGGAAAGAGAAACCTCTATTAAGCAAAACCAACATTGTTAACTAAAAAGTGGACAGGTCAAATACGGAAAGACAACACTTAATCAGTGGCAGTTCATAAATAATCTCAATCCTTGTATGATATTCCCGTATTTGAAAGCAGTCTGATTCTGTTTCTTAGAGGAACACAGCTGAGGGGCGCAGGTTGTGGTTATGCTGGCTCCTACCAGGAATCAAGAGAAAGGAGCTTCCAAGATGTGAGTCTGTATGAGGGGGAAAGAGAGAGCACAACAGATAGACAAGCATGCGGTTATATTATGGGAGTCAGGAATTGCCTGGGACTGAATTTGCGGGCCTATGCTTAAGGATGCTGCCGAAGGCGGGACAGGAGGAAAGTTGCTGGGTTGCAGATGTAGCCTTGCGATTAGCACTCATTTCTTGAAACAGATTTGCAGTTGCTATCATAATTCTGGTCACATTATTCTCCCAGATTTATTGCAAGTTGGCCATCCTACAGCATTTAGTATAAAGAGCATTTAGTGCTAACATACACTGCAGATAAAACATTTAATTTAGAGTTATTTTTGTTTGTCCATGTGTGTGCTGTTGTATTTCTAAACACGTGTATACTCTCCCAGTCTTACCAAAATTGTATGGCAATGGCGCATAGAAGATAAATGTGCATTAACAAGCGGTGCTAGCTACTGCAAAACAGATGTTACTTTAAAACTTGCCTTAACAAGTCCCATTCTCCCGCAGAAAATGTTTGTGGCTTGATCAGGGTGCACTGTAAGGCAAGGGAAGTGATGGCAGGAAACAATGAAAGCAAGATGCCTTTCAGCTGTCTCACTCAAGGGGTGAAGAATGTGTTGGCATGTCTGCAGACAAGGACACCCCAGCCAGACTCTCCTGTTGGCCTCTCTTAGCTAATCTTTCATGTCTGTGTCTTTATGACAGGTCACAAGGTACAGGAGCTACTGTGTATAGCTCTGGGGAATGATTTTCTAAGTCAGCATTGTTTTTATAAAGAGAGTCTAAGCAACTGAACAGGCGACTTGGGAGTGAGGAATTTTTATGGGTTTTTCCTCCCCTCTAACCCAGTCATTGGATGGTGCTTAGAGTCGGAATGTTCTACCTAATATTTATAAGAAGTGTAAACAACTTGTTATTGAAATGGAGATCTGCACTGATGGCCACCATCTTCATGATGATTTAATGAAGTGCCTCTGCACTACTGACTTGCTGGCGTCTGATAGCTCCCCACATTACTTTTTCTATACTAAAAAGTACCCCCATCTGCCTAAGAACGATGGTGGAGATGTAGAGGAGAATGAGGGTAGTCTAAAATCTCCAAGGTCTTTATTTCGTTTGTCCTTTAACCCAGTGTATGACTGTGCAATAACGGCTGATTATAAACCAAGAATCTATCCTGGGAAAAATATGGAAAAGAGATTTCAAACAGCAATCTTGTTTACTGCAACAGTGATCTGCAGCCTTTTACAATTAAAGGGTCAAGGTATGTCAGAATTTACAACAAGAGATCAACCAACAGCCCACTGGCATACCTGAAACTACACAATTTAATGTTATGTTAATTTACATGTTGATGCAATACATAATGGTTCCACAGTGGTTTGTTAGGAATGTAGTACATATGCTGTCTGAAGTTAGTAATGAATATACACAGTAGCACCCTGCCTGATTGTTTTAGTTCACTGGCATAAATCCATGCATGGTTCACACTTGAATTACTGGCAGCTTATCACCTCTGTCATTTCCCTTTCTGAAAAGCATCTCAGTCCCATAAAATTATTTGCTTGGTTATTCCCTTCACATGCTGGTTATTCTAGTATTCCACCTATCTCTCCCATGTATTTTAACTTAAACATTTGATTTTGTTTTTGGAGAACCATATTTGGTTTCAAAATTCCACCCATGTGGTTCTGGAGCTTTAGGCTGCAGAACCCTGTTCTGGCATGATCTTTCAGGAAAAAGAGAGCTTACTTCAGACTGAAGAAGTCTTTCTCATCCATCTGAAACAGTTTAATTTCCACTAAACTTTTGCAGGCCCCTTTCCCCAGTATGGAGGGGGCACGAATTGTAGAGATAAAGAGTGCTTTATAAAAACTGGGGTAAATTGTCCTTTGTTGTCTACATGCCAACTATGAAAAGCATCGGAAAAAGCCATACACTAACTTTATCTAGCTCTTCATATAATTCCCCTTAACTTCTCCTGTCTTATTTGATCAATCAGATTCATGAGTCACATGCAAGTACCATATGCTGCAGATGATACTTACTTCCAACCATCACTTAGATTCAATGTATTTTGTTTGACTTGTATTCTTGTAACAGGCGTCCAGCAACAATATTATTTTTACCTGCTTGTGTTAAGAACTTCTTGCTTAGCTAGTGGTTAAGCTGAAGTTTGGAGCCAGAGAATCAACATTCTCATAAGAACATTCTCATAAGAACATATCAACATTCTCATAAGACCCCCTGAACCAAACTGCACCAAACTTGGGGGGTGCCATTATGACAGTCTCCAGATGATACCCTGAAATTTTGGTGCTGATACGTCCAAAAATGCACCCCCTGCAGGAACATCCCAGAAATTTGCCCAAGAATCTTTGTTCTGCATTGAGTTTTCTTCATTGCTGTCAATGGGGGTTGCAGGCTGGGGGGGCACATTTCTGAAGGCACAGTCTCAAAACTTTCATGATCTCATCAGGAGACTGCCCTAATGATACCCCCCAGGTTTGGTGCAGTTTAGTTCAGGGGGGTCAAAGTTATGGACCCTCAAAACTGTAGTTCCCATCTCCTATTAGCTCCCATTGGAAACAATGGGGGATGGGGGCACCCCCTTTGGGAGTCCATAACTTTGGACTCCCTGAACCAAACCTCACCAAACTTGGGGGGTATCATAAGGACAGTCTCCTGATGATACGCTGAAATTTTGGTGCCACTAGCCTAAAAACTGCGCCCCCTGCAGGCCAAAAATGGAAAACCACTAAAATACCCAAGAACGAACTCTGCATTTTGATGCCCCCCACAAGGTGATGCCCTGGGCAGCTGCCCACCTTGCCCAATGGGAATTACGCCTATGCTAAATACAAAAAAATTCTAAAAAGATACTGTTTTTATCGCCCATTATCTAAGTCTTTGGGCAGTATTATAGATTATGTGTAAAAAGAGGAAATATGCAAGAATCATTTTCTATTTACCTATCAGATATAAGGTACAGTATGGGAACATGTCTGTTTCTGCAGTGCTGAGATGTGCTATTTACATTTAGTATTTGGAAAATGTGTGTTTTACCGTAGGAAAAGTGTATGTGTGTTTTCTTCAGAAGTGGCCATTGTGTTAGCTGAAATGGTGAAACCTGTGGTTTGAACTGCCAGAACTTCAGGGAAAACCATGCTCTATAGTATGATCACCGGATTAAGTTAATTAACCAGGCACACTTGTATAAAGATGGGAAGCGATCATTATAAAAGCAGCTATGAAGTGTGGTTCTAACATCAATTAAATATTGTTAAGTCCATAACACTTTAATAAGATGAATATGCACAATGGTATGTGGGGTTGTACATTGTGGGCTGCAGCTAAGAAGAAGAGTTTGGATTTCTACCCCACTTTTCTCCACCATAAGGAATCTCAAGGTGGCTTACAAACTCCTTCCCTTCCTCTGTCCACAACAAACACCTTGTGAGATAGGTGAGGCTGAGAGAGTTCTGAAAAAACTGTGATTAGCCCAAGGTCACCCAGGAGACCTCATGTGTAGGAGTGGGGAAACAAATCTTGTTTATCAGAGTCCACTGTTCATGTGGAGCAGTAGGGCATCAAACTAGTTCTCAGATTAGAGTCTACTACTGTTAATCACTACACACTACTACTGTTAATCACTACACCACGCTGACTCAGCTCCTAATACCCAAAAGCCAAGAATATAAATACTTCCTGTTACATTTGATCCATCAAATCCATGGGTCACATGGGGTGAATTATACGGTGGTGTGGGCTGTGGCTTAAATGTTGCCCTTGGGGAATAGGGGTCTCTCAGAAGCAGTATGAGAGAGTCCCGGGGACCTGAAAAATCTC
The DNA here is from genome assembly GCF_021028975.2 of Sphaerodactylus townsendi. Taxonomy (NCBI): domain Eukaryota; kingdom Metazoa; phylum Chordata; class Lepidosauria; order Squamata; family Sphaerodactylidae; genus Sphaerodactylus; species Sphaerodactylus townsendi. The sequence goes on from NC_059426.1 coordinate 52,052,947, forward strand.
CCCTTTTATTAGTGGAAATTTTCCACAGGATCCAATCTCATGTATAAACCTCACAGACTTTTGCAGTTTTGACATTAGTTTAGAATATTACACTTACGTTGTAGCCACTGGCTCATATGAAAGTTACTCAGTCTGAATAACAGTCCAATCTGGGGGTGGAGAGCAGTAGAGCTGGATACGGTGCTGCTGTGCTGCCTCCAAAGAGGCAATCAAATGGTACAGGTGCCAGGGAAGAAGGGAAAAACTCTTACGGCCCCAGGAAAGCCCATAGCATAAAAGTGATTTAGGCCACACTTTTTTGTGGTGTACTTGGGAGCCTCTGGCTATGCCATGGAATTCCCCTCTCCACGCCAGCATAGGCATTTGCAACAAAGGCAGGTTACTGCCGGGACCAGCTTTTGAGTTCAGGTGCCACAGTGGCTGGCTGCTGAGGTAAGTCTGTCTGCATCGGCATCTGTGACTCTTTGCTCCGCACTTCTAATGCGGCTTCAGCCCCCCCCCCCCCCCTTTGGATTGCCCAGTTAAATCTGCAGAATTAGGTGCTAAGGTAACTTAAAGTACTCACAGCCTGCAATCCAAACAATAGTTTCCTGGGTTAAGCACACTTACTTCAAAATAGACCTTAGGATTGTTCTGTAGAGTAGTAACACATTGTTTTAGGAGAATAATCTTACAGAAGGATGTCCAGCTAAAAGTTTTCAGCAGCTGAAGTTTAAGACAGTTAACTTTTATGAAAACAGCTAGCTTTAAGAAAATGAGTTGGTAAACCAGTTTTAGTCACTTCAAGTGAGCTTTCATAGCAAATGTGTGCTGAGGCTTAAATGATTTTGAACAATTAATAAATCTTCTGAAAATGTTTTGTTAAAGTGACTATTGTTGGTTTGTTGTGCTGTGCTTTGTTTTTTAATTTCCAGATCATTGCATATAGACTCTTCCCAGTTTTTCATTGATAAAGTGTCAGAATATGTGGTTTGCTTTTGACAGTTAATATAATGTCTGACAAAACTCCAAAACAGAAAAGAAGGAGAATAATAATAAACAAGTCAAGAGCTCATTCTGGCTTTTTGCTGTGACTGTCATAGACAGCTATATGATGAGCCTCTAATTTAAGTGGGACGCATAGCTTTCTTATGACAATTTGTTGTTCATGGTTATCTGTAACTTTTGTCTACAAAATGTGAGGCTGTAAGTGCAGCAGTGAAGGCAGAGCAGAAATTTTGAATGTGAGTATGTATGCATCACCTTCCTTGTGATTTATTTATAGTTCATGGCTGAGCAATGTTGTGTATTTGACAGTTCACTCAAGTCCCTAATGCTCCCTTTTCCTTAAGACATGAAAAATATGCATTCCAGTCAGAGGTATATATATTAAAACGATACTCTTTGAGGTTGTTGAAAAGCCTTGAGAGGTTATCCAACAGAACGATGATGAAATAAACGACAGTATTTTAAAAGGATTGGGGGGGGGGGGGAGTTTTCTTAATCTAAAACTTTACTTCAGGTCAGACTCTCCAAGGCCTTCACAAACGTATAACTCATTCCACAGATGAGATCATACTTTGTTTCTCACTGATGGTGTCTCTTGTTTCAATCACAAATCATTGTCTATAACTTCATGAAAATATGGAGCTATATTGATTGGATCACAGGATCATTCTTATTAGAGCACAATAATGGTGCACATGTATTTACTTGTTTTCTTTCTTTAAAAAAAGTGTATGCTGTGCTGTTCAACTACAGGTTTCCAAGGCAGTATTTGATCCTGCACCCTTTTCTTAGAAAATAAGCCAGAATGAAGTCAAAGCTTTGACACAAAAAGGAGAGGCATACAGGAGTCATATGTCTCTTACAAAGTGTTCTGCTCTCAAACTTTACATTCACTGCCTATCACTGGGTCTTATTTGTAATAGTAATAAATAGTAATAGCAATAAATACTTCTTAATAGGAAGCTTGGAAGGATTCTGACTAAGAAGCAGTGATCGACCGTTGTAAAAATGTCAGAGTGAATGTAAACAACCACCAGCACAGCGCTACCTGGAACATGTAGCTAAACTAGATGAGTTAGTAGAAGACTTATTAATGGATCAATTGGTATGGAAGTTAGACTAGGACTAAGATCAGGGATACCTTCATTTGAACCCCCACTCTGCCATGGAAGCTTGCTGGGTGACTAGGGTTCCCAATTCCCTGCCACGAGTGGGAGACCACTTAGGCCTGTTTCTCTGCCGTCAACAATGTGGCAATGTGTCTTCCAGCATGCACCATGAGTAATGTCATCACACTGCAGAAGACTTCAGGGACACTTTGGTATTTGGGCAAAACTCTATGGTAAAAATTGCTTCTACCATAGAGTTTTGCCCAAATACCTAAGTATCTTGTGGCTGTCAGGATTTATATATCAGATTTTCTAAAATCAGACATTTATATATCAGATTTTATTTATATATCAGCTTTAATATACCGCCCCATCCCCAAAGGGCTCTGGGCTGTGTACAACCAATAAAACCATGATGACATCACTTCCCAGGGACACTGTTGCCAAATGGTGATAACAAAGAACTAGGCCTATGTTTACTACTAGTAAGTTCCCCCACCTGCTGCTGTTGTTGGAAGGACCTGGCAAACCTATGGGTGACTTTGGACCAGTCATACATTCTCAGCCTCATCTCACTCACTGAGCTGTTGTGAGGAAAAATGGAAGAGAGATGTAGGCTGGTTTGGTTTACCATTGGGAAGAAAGATGGGGTATAAATGAACTAACTAAATAAAATCTTCCAAGCAGTTTTTATTGATAAATAGAAGCTGTGCCCTCTGATTCACACTGGGGCTATGGCATTCTATTTTCTGTCATGGTAAATTGAGATGTTTCCAACTGTTTTCTGAATATTGTAATTTTCAGTGTCAGATTTGTGTCCATTTAAACTTTGATATAGAGTTTGACCTTTTTGTCCTGTATAAAGAACTGAATATCATTGTTGATACTTGTTGGTCTATTAAGCAAGTGAACAAACTAATGTTAGCTATTAGGTCCTGTAATAGTATTGCCTGAACATATGTGGGGACAAAATGGGCATTTTTTGTTGTTGAATGACCTGATCCCTGGGTTTGTGTGATTGTTAATGCTTTTAAAGTTTTTTTAAAATGGGCATTCTATTTATGAGATACCCTTAGCAAGAGAAATAAGTAATAGCATGTAAAATATAAATTCTGATACCTTTTCGATAACACTAAACTCAGCCATTGGTTATTCTTTTTTCCCCTCATCTCATCTCACTTTTTAAAAGAAGTTATATTATTAGTTATAGTTGTATCTCACTGTGGAGCTTAATGAGTTTGAATACCGGCGTTTCCTTCGTGGATCAGTGTTTGGATTAACCAAACCACAGTGTCTATAAACTTGGAGTTAGCTCTGTTTGGCATCTAGCCATTCTTTCAACAAATATTTCTGTAACTATTTCCTAATGGAAGCAGGATCATATTAAAATGATTATCATTTTCAAAGAGTTTTATAAGCCCGGCATACATAATAATGTTTTCTCCATAAACATAATGATAGAATTAAATTGATAGGAAAAAAAACTTTAATTGCTATATTCATAACTGATAGTACTCAGTGTGCCAATTTCATTAGGACAGCAAAATTTATTTATTTTATTTATATCCCATCTTTCACACCACTGGGGACCCAAAGAATAAGAAGAAGAGTTTGGATTTATATTCCCCCTTTCTCTCCTGCAGGAGACTCAAAGGGGCTTACAATCTCCATGCCCTTCCCCTCCTCACAACAAACACCCTGTGAGGTAGGTGGGGCTGAGAGAGCTCCAAGAAGCTGTGACTAGCCCAAGGTCACCCAGCTGGCATGTGTGGGAGTGTACAGGCTAATCTGAATTCCCCAGATAAGCCTCCACAGCTCAGGCAGCAGAGCTGGGAATCAAACCTGGTTCCTCCAGATTAGATACACGACCTCTTAACCTCCTACGCCCCTGCTGCTCTCGACATGATTCTCCTCTCCATTTTATCCTCATAAAACCCTGTGAGATAGATTAAGCTGAAAGTGTGTGACTAGCCTAAGGACACACAGCAAAAATCCATGGCTCAAGGGGGGATTTAAACCTGGATTTCCCAGATTCTCGTTTGACACCTTCTCCGCTGTACCACACCGCTATATGGTTTTCATAAGGAAATAATTACTGGGGCATTAAGCATGTGCTCCAATTCATTATTTTTCAAATAATAGAAACCATAATCATACTATTGAATTTCTGGTTCAAACCGTGAACAATGATAGAATGTAAAGCTAGTTGTCACACCCCAAGTTGTTCAATAACAAGACTGTGGTTCCAGTTGATTTCTTTATTATGAAACAGCGTCAGGAAATGAACATTTAGGTTTCTGTTGCCAGAATTAAGCATAACCAATACTTCAAGCACCATTATACTGCACATCACCCCTACGTCCTGTCACCCCGCCCCACTGACCAGTTCCCAAGGTGGAGATGGCACCTTTCCAGTCCTACAGTCTATGGTAAGGGGAAACCACCTTCCCCCACTAGGATCAAAACAACCTATATTCCACACTACTGAGAGAGCTGCAATAACAGGTGACTAACAAACTGATAACAGGTCTGAGAAAGCAGTTTAATTGAGCGGGGGTGGGGCGGGAGCGGTCTGAACAGAAGCAGACTTCCAGGTTTCAGGCAGGAGGTGAAACATGGCAGAATCAAACAGGGGCTGATCATGACTGTAAATCAATTATTATTGCAATATTCAGAGATCAGCCCTAAGTAGGTTTCCTTTAAATTCTATTCAGGTCTATTCAATGAAGTAAATTTTCAGGAAAGTATGGTCTAAACATCAGTGCATGGGTATTCATAGACTTCTCTGTATTCACTTTTGATTTGTGTCTCTACTTTTGTAGCTCTTGTTTCAGAATCTGCTTTAAATTGGGACTTCAGCAAAGAACCCTTAAAAATTGCTGCTGGGAAAATAAAAGGCCCCCACAGTTGATGAAATATGATAGCTGTGCTCTTGTAACATATATCTTCCCATTAAAAAGAATGTGGTGATACTGCATTATTCATAACTTCCACCTTGTATTCTTCAATTATGAGAAGACATTGCTGAACAAAGGCCTGTCATTATACTATATGCAATTCTACACTCACACACCCTTTGAACCAAAAATAAAACCCTGACAAAAGCCCAATGTGTGCAAGAAGATATTGCTGTCAAAGGGGTGAGTCTTTTGTCTTTTGGTGAACACATGAAACATCAGAGAACCATTGACAACACTCATATAACTAGGAACATTATCATGTCACTCTCAGGTACTTTTAAAGCAGAATAATGAAATTGTTATTTATTTATGACTGGCATTTTATATGTGTTTAGATGTAATTTCAAAAATAACATGCAAGAAGTGTTTTTGTTATTAATAGAAGTCTTTATTCGGTCAGACAGACCATAGTAAGCTCCTGTTCTCTTTATAGGCAGTTATATAATGCTTTTGATTTCAGTTATGCTTTTCATAGCTGAAGTATGTATGTGCAGATTTCAGTTTTTTCCATAAATTTTAATTTTCCTTCCAGAAAGGGAGACTTTCTTGCCAGAAAGGGAGACTTCCTCCATTCCTCCAAAATTTCTCCAATATTTGTGGAGCATTTTATATCTCTAAGTAAGGTTATCCACCTTTAGCTGTTATATCTGGTAAGCAAAATTCCTTGTTGGCCATTCTGGTATGGTTGCCATTGTAATTGCTTTTCTTCTATGATAACTTTTGGATTATCACTCAGGAATTTCATGTCTCCCATTTATTAATCATTTTCATTTGTATCCCATTTCTTTTCTAAGATGCTGAGAGTGACTTGGAAATGGTTCCCAGGTTTTCTTTCATGGCAGTTTAATTTGCTTAGCTTCAGCACAAAATTTCTTTCAGACCATTTTCTAGGCCTACAGATTTTCAACTGATTTATCAACTGAATATATAAGAAATGATATATTGTGTGTGTATGTGATACACTATGTTTAAAATTATTATAAGCTTATTATATCAGTTAACAGTTACAAGTGTTAATGGATCCATTCTTTTTGTTCACAGGAATATATGGACTTAAATAAATATGTTGACCATTTGCTGATTCAGCTGGAAGAACAACGCTGGAATGTATGGAAGTAAGTTTCATGTATACTGTACCTGCAAACTAATATAATTTCTTCTTAGCTCAGATATATGGCAAGTATTGAAATGCTACCTAGGTACAACTGTGTAGACCTTACATATATTTATATATTTTAACACTTAAGTCTCAGATAAAAACCTATGAAATTGTAAAACTATGAACTCAGAGTACAAAATTAATATGCCATACTATCTAAGGAAAAGCAATTTGCTCATAATAATATGATGAATCCTTTGTTGATTTAATTAATGCCCCTACAGTCTTCTTTCAAGATATGTTGTGGAGCACAGGATTGCAGGGTCTGTGTCAGGAGAGGCTGAGCTGCAGGAGACAGGAATTAATTAGTGCTTTGAATCTTAAGAGGGAAGATTTCTGAATTACACCTGCCTGCAAAAAAACTCTCTCTGACCTAGAAAAGCTCCCTCAAATGTGCCAAGAAGGCAGATGTGAGTGCTTCTTACGCAAGGATGAAAAAAAACTTTCCACGTGTGCATAGTGTGTAGGGTTGCCAGCTCTGGGTTGGGAAATACCTGGAGATTTTTGGGGTGGAACCTGAGGAGGGAAGGGTTTGGAGAGGGGAAGGACTTCAATGGGGTGTGGGTAGGTGGGACTGAGAGAGTTCTGAAGAACTATGACTAACCCAAGGTCACCCAACAGGCTTCATGTGTTGGAGTGGGGAAACAAATCCAGTTCACCAGATAAGAGTCTGCTACTCATGTGGAGGAGTGGGTGATCAAACCCAGTTCTCCAGATTAGAAACCACTACTCTCAACTACTGTACAACTCTGGCTTTCATAGAGTACACCTTCCAAAGTGGTTGTTTTCTCCCAAGTGGCCTGTGATGGACTGCACAGGCTATTTGGTTTGCAATGCGGCTTTCCAGCAGTTTTCTGTTCACAAGTTAGATTGGGCTGAAGTACTCATTGGAGTACTCACTTGGGCACTCATTCTCAGATCCATTGAGCAGGGATAAGTTGGTCCTAAACAACAGCTTTTATTTGCAAGGAAGGCATCTCTTACAACCAAGATCTCCACCCATCAGGACCAAACTACATCACAGAATGTGCTGTTGTATACGTACCAGCAGTAAAGTCCGTTGTGCAAAAAAAGAAAAAATACAACGGGCTCTAAAATATATTGCTGGTCATTTCTGTCATTGTTCATGAAACATTAAAATTCAACATGTAGAACCATTTGCAGAATGATAATCCTCCCAGGGCAAGAGATGTAGAACCCCTGTGCTGGTGTACCTGTACATCCCTTTTAAAAAGTTTTAATTCTGCATGCCTTGTTGTTTTCTGCAAACAAAAAAAGCCCTTTTGATCATTCAAAAATGGTGACCAGAACAGCCCATTTGGGAAAATTGACTCCCCCCTTCCCACTTTTCTCTGGTGTTTGATAGATAAATAGACCTGTCCTTTGCTCCAATGTTAGACCTGCAGAGTTAAAAAGAAAACCACAAAAAACCAAAGTTCTTCTGATTGTTTGGAAATGGTGGCCAGAAGATTGGGAAAAACTGCTGTTGGGTGGGCTGGGGAAGGTGAGAAGGAGCAGGAAAACCTGGATAAAGAAATATGCTTCCTGTTTAGCTGGTTTTTGTCATGGGGAAAAGTGGAGCAACAGGAAAGGTTTCATTTTGCCAGCATTTTGAAACCACTCAGCTTCTTTGATTTTCCCTGTGGTGGCTTTGCAAAAGACAAAAACAATGCATAAAAGAAAGTCAATGGTGAAGGAGAGACAAGCTTGCTGAGAGGCATAATGCAAGGGCATAAATGGCCTGTGTTCAGTGGTGGGATCCAAAAATTTTAGTAACAGGTTCTCATGGTGGCGGGATTCAAACTGTGGAGTAGCACCAATGGGGCTGGGCCGGGCACGATGGGGGCATGGCCAGGCATTCCTGGGGGGGGGGCTGTGGTAAGGACGCAGTCGCTGCGCCAGTCCTTGGGCGGGAAACGAATGCACGCAGGCACAGGCTGCCACGCATGCCGGTGCACCTCCTGCTAGACTGCTTCAAGTTCTGCACGCTACTGCTGAGAGGAGGGGCGTAACTAAGGCAAAAATCACGTGGCAAAATCACCAATTAGTAACCCCTTCTCGGCACACACAAATAATTAGTAACCTACTCTCGGGAACCTGTGAGAACCTGCTGGATCCCACCTCTGCCTACGTTGATTTTTAATATACTTGAAATACACTTAATTCAGTGTGAATGATGGAATAGTGAAAACTGATATATTTCATTAACTTCCATGATAATATTTGGCTGAATGCACATGCTTTCAGGATTATGTATTTATTTCTTAGCAGCTTTTCTCCATTTTATATTTGTCTGTGTTTATGTGTCTTTTGAGCTTACAATTAAAATTCAGTAAAAAAAAATTAAAATCTAATAACTTTTGATGAGCCAGCAGCCAATGGGCAATTTCTCCCATTTCTTTTATTTTCTTGTGACTATATAAAATTTTTGAATTTCAGTTTTTATCATTTGTAGTTCTGAAATTTACAGAAAGAAAGTGAAAAAAAGTACAAAACGGGTAACAAAAAATATGTGTGTAAGATCTTGATTATACCTTCTGTTCATTGATCAGTACAGGGACATATATTTCCAATTTATCTGTTGATCGTTTTTCATCTTTTAAACACATCCATTCAGCCAGTTTTGCCATGTGTCTTAGTTATCCCTTCAGTTTTAGAGGATTTTGTTCACACCATTTTCTTGCTTATTTTTTTAATCTCAGTACGTAACTTCCATATTGACTCATAACATTCGTTTAAAATATTTCTGCTCAGAGTTTTGAGAAAATGTTGTGAATCTATTTTTAAAAATCCTTTGGCTCTGAGATTTTAGAGGGGTCTTATATCTATGGAGGATCATAGGAATAGCTGGTGTTATCCAAGGGCAACACTAGATCGTCTACATTCAGACAGATGTCCTAATAAATCAGCGTGGACCACTTCTCAGACTTCATTATGCCCATGATTTGTGGCTGCCACAATGTTAACCTATTGGGTCATTGGGTATTGAACCTGACATTGAACGATAGCCCCCTGGTTTACTCTAGGCTAGCTAATAAAACAGACAGACACAAATTCTGAACATTTAGCTCTTTCAGCATTACTCACAGCCTGGACTGATTTATTTGAATCAGGCTGAGACTGAGGAGACTAAAAGCGATGTCATGGTGCTCATGCAGAATGTCTATGTTACCACATGTAGAACAGCATGCTAGATGGGGCTTAATTGGATGGGGGAGAAGGAAATTTCTCTCCCCCCTTCTCGTTTTACAGAGCTTGATAGATTTTGTTTTCTTCATGTGGCACAGCCATCTGTTCTGGAACATGAAAATTTATTGCTACCATCACACTCCCTGGAGGACTGGTTATGGTTAGCTCATGTTTCATAACATTTTTGCAACAACAAAAAAAGTCACGAGACTGTACTCCACCCCCACCCCCCATTTTTCATAAAGGCAGAGCCATCTCTCAGCAATCTGTACAAATCTAACTACTGTCAATTCTTCTATTTTCTCTTATACTATCAGGATATGTGCTATGGAATGTATGAGGCTTGTGTTAAAATAGGAGGTTGTAATCCTCAAGTCTAGATGATTTTGATACAAGATCTATTCTTGATTTGTTGACTTTTGTTTTTAATACATCATGCTTTGGGTATTTTGATGCTGTCTGCTGGGCAACTTGGAAAACATTCTTACATGCAGACAGACTTCAAGTTAATCCTGGCTTAGCTCCACTATACATAATTGATATTACAGGAACAGGCATCTCCATCTTTCTGTCTCTCCATAATGACAGTAATTGAGACAGGATTCCTTCCTTCCTTCCTTCCTTCCTTCCTTCCTTCCTTCCTTCCTTCCTTCCTTCCTTCCTTCCTTCCTTCCTTCCTTCCTTCCTTCCTTCCTTCCTTTCTGTACATGTGGTATGAGTAGTTGGTAGATGTAATACCAGGCAAAGTCTAGACAAAAAAAGTGCAAAGGCTTACATATTTTGACATCATATTTACCTATGGCAACTGACTAATGTCCCTGCAAAGTCAGACAAACTGGATTCCAGAGGTTACACTGATGTTCATTGTCTTTACCACATCCTCAGCATCTATTTTCTGTTGTGGAAAAACTTGAGCTTTATCAGCACAGGAATTTCTGCAAACTCAGTTTCCTTGAATAGTAAATATCATGTATTGGAAAATCCTATCATTTTTGTGTTGGATCCATTCCCTCCATCTACAGTTCTAAAAGACCCTTATTTGAGATTGATTCATTTCAGAAGTTCCAAAGGACTGGTTGTAAGAACAAACGATTTCAGAATGACAGTATTCAATTTGGGATGGTGATGGTGGAAAAGACAATGTACATATTCTTTTAGATGTGTTCTCCCAAACAGTATAGATAGTGGTAGCATGGATGCTGGTTTACAGGGTGTTATTGACACAGCTGTTTCTTGGCATCTTCTTTTCCTCCTTTAGGAGGGATCTGGGCCCTTGACTTACCAGGGAACTGGCATCTATGAAGACTTTAGGGAGACATATAGTGGACCACTGGTAGAAAGTTCATGCTGAATTAGAACATGCTATAAAATCAATTTTAAAGCCTACAAGATGATGGTGATGGTCCGCAGGGGCATATCTAGAAAAAATGGTGCCTGGGGCAAGCTCTCAAATGGCAGCTCTCCAGATGCCCCGGGTGCCGCCCTCCCAGTTGCCCCCTGCCAAACTCCCCTCCTCGCCCCACCCTGCCAAAAAGGTCCTTTTGGTAGGGTACTTTTAAAATCCCAACATTACTGGGTTGCAGTCGCAGCTTGCAGGAGAGGCAGTAGTGATGGGTGAAGCAAAGAGTGAACAGGCAGGCAAGTTCAGATGCTGGATAATTCCTGACAGACCTTCCTGGACATTCCTGGTGGGGTGGCAGACTCCAGGCTGCCCTTCTGTGTGGCCGCTTCTTTGCCCAACTTACTCGCCAGCTTTTCTTCCCTTTCCCCTCTATACCCTACCAAAAGAGGGTTTTTTTGCAGCAGTGGCTGGGGGGGCAGTCCAATGGTGGCCCCCACATGACACCTTAATGTGGTGCCTGGGTTATCTGACCCCTCTGGTCCCCTTTAGATCCACTACTGATGGTGCTAAAGCAGGTATGCTTTTCCACTACCATTGCACCACTTGTATCTTGACCAGAAAAATTGTTCAGGTGTTTCAGGGCCTAATGTAACGTGGACCTAACCCTCCCGACTCTGATCTGGATATAAGTTGTGATGATTTTGCTTGATTCTTTACCATATGACTCAATATAGATGCTATTGTAATGTTTGCCAGGTAATCTGAAGGAATCTATGTCCTTTCACTCAGGCTGTAAATGCACACCATATTGCAGCAGTTTAATCTGGAGAGATTACCCAGGGAGAGATAATGAATGCAAAGTTTTTTGGTGCAGCAGCTGTGCCTACTCCTGATTAAGTGGAGGCAGGGAAAGGCATTTCTATACACAGTCTGTGACTTGTGCAGCAAAGACAGATCTAGAAGCACCTCTAGCTGTGGACCTGCTGCTTTGCATAGGATCCAAAAAACCCACCAGTCTGGGGGCTCCTCCCTCCAGCACTGACCAACTGTGTGTTCCATCTGGGACTTACCAGCAGCCAATGGAGGCCTACACTTAGTGAAAACTTGACAATTCTAGGTTTGGGGACATTCATTTCCATCCTGAGTGGCTCGTTCTTCTACTTCAAGTAAACCAACTATCATAAATAATTCTGCCCTTTCTGCATGAAGTTTGATCCAGGTTGGGATCATTCTTGCAATTTGAAAGCAAACCTTGTACCTCACTGTTTAAATTAATGTTAGGAATGTGCATAGGGAGTTAATGTTTGAGGTAACTGCTAACATTTCTCCCGGATTATGGATTTTTTTTTAATTCTTATGGTCCATTAACTCCACTCTCTATTTATCATCAACTTTTCAAGATTGGAAGTAAAGACTTCAAATTTTGGGGGGTATGCTACATTGTGATATTTCTATATGATACTTTTCAATAAAGATTTATCATATTAATAATAAAGAAGGATAGTGACTTAGTGGTAGAACATTTGCTTGCCATGCTGAAGGTCCCACGTTCAGTCCCTAGCATCTCCAGGTTTTGTTCTTTCTAAGATCAGGCAGGGACAGAGTGAGGGGGAACTGTGCCCGGTGCACGTGTCTGCCCTGCGCCCCCACCACGCCCCCTTGCCTCCTTGGTGCTACACTAGTCAGATCAGGTAGTTGATGATGTGACAGACCTTAGCCTCTGTAAGTGCATCTAGAGAAATAGCTTTGTCATTTTTCTGTGTACTTGAATTTACCACTGAACTATATTGTTTTTAAAATCTTTTCCTTTCATTTTGCCAATAAATTTTAATTTTGCTTTATGGTGTGTTGCTGTGCATTTGCCTGACCAAACCCAGGTTAAGCTTGATTATATTATCATAGAGTTGAGGGAACTTGTCGAGGGAAGCTTGATTATATTATCATAGAGTCAAGGGATTATATTGTCTTGGAGTTGAGGGAACAAATCTTTCATACCAAGGCGGGGCATCCTTAACAATGGTAGAATGTGGTTAATGATTATACATTATTAGTTTTTAAAAATGTAACTTGATATCCAGATATACTTCTAGTTCTACCTATTGTGACTGTAAGAGAGTGTTTCTGTTCAAATAAAAATGTATTTTGTTTACTACAGAAATTGTTTTATACATTCAACTTTTATTTTTCCTACTTCTCTGATGGCAAAAATGAAGATATACGAGCTAAGGTAGTGAAGCGCAATGCAGTTTCCAATATTCTATTATAGATTGGATATATTTGCAATTTTTCTTATAAAAACAAAGATGTTTATACTTTAAAATTCTACAAATATGCCAAATAGTGCCATTTTATGTGCTAAGTAAGTTATAAACTATTCATTTCATTATGTTAAAACATTAAAATTAATTCTGGCTTGATATGAAAGTGAGATTTGAATATATTCTTTTCCCCTTGAAATTTCCATTCCTCTTCCCCCTCTCCCCCCAAAAGGAAAAGGAAACAGGTTTTTTTTTCACCCCTTGGAACTTCAAATTATACATCTGTGAGTACCCTTTCTTTGAACTGCTCATATGGCAACAGTGAGGTCATCAGCTCTCTCCGGGACAATGACATACCAGAGTAGGTGTCTTCACTTGCCCCATTCAGGAAGGCTGTAAGCTTCTTCTGTTCTGGAACATCTTTGGTTAAGGGTGAACTGTTTTCACAGGTTTGGTGTATTTTTAACTGTGTATTGGGTTTTAACTAATGATATAATTCTGTATTGTTTTAAATTGCTACTGTATCCGTCTATTGTTTTTGTGTCTTTGCAGTTTTGTTAGCTAAACTCACAAGAGATCAGGCAGGGTATAAATATTTTAAGTAAAACTTGTAACTTGACAGTTTCATTCAAAACACAAATGATTTCCCATATAGTAGTACTAGCTGAACATAGCAAACCAGATGTCAGGGAGAAGAGCATCATCAGAGCCTTACAACCAACATCAAATTTTTAATGTGAGCTGGGAATTATTTGTATGAAGAAACATTCACTCAAGTAAACTCTCATCTGTAATCTGAAATGGTAGAGCACAGGTGCAAAGAGATTGTGAACTGTTTTGAACACTGCTAGACCATAGAAATGGACTGTATGAATTGTATCTATAACCCTCTGAAATCCATGGTGATACTCCTGGGGGTTAAATTGGAGCTGGATTATACCCCAAAGTATACTGGCTATGCTCCTCACATCTTGAATTGGTCACTGTGAGTTTCAATTCATGCCCAGTAACTATCAATCCATATAATAGGCTTGAGATTTAATTGCAGCTACAACAAATATTGGATATAAAATATTATTTTTAATCTGAATGAGTTTTTTTGTCTAATTTAGTTGTTTCTTAAGGGAAAAATAACTCAGGTATTCTTGTATGCCTATGGTCAAACTATTATTTTACCTTCACTTTAATTGTAAACTTATGGTTTTTTGCAAGCATAGCACCAATCCCTATAGTTACCCTGATCTTTCTCCTGACAACAATAAATGTTTTTAACTCATTTCAGTTATTGTTCATTCTGACAGCTACATCCAGTAAGAAATCTGGATATCTTTGAACAAGAGAAGTTGTTTCCATGCAAACACCTGAAGGCTGCATCTAAAGCCAGTATAGGAAGTCAAATCAGGAAATCACGGTGTGTGTGTGTGTGTGTGTGTGTGTGTGTGTGTGTGTGTGTGTGTGTGCCCAGTCCTAAGAAGGATCAAAAGCAAAGTTTAACCTGGGCATAGGAAGAAAACTTCCTAGTGATTAAGGGGATGTCTGCAAGTCACTGAAGAGAGAACAATGTTCACAAGTGCAGCAAGACATGAATTCTTGATAAAGATGTAGATAAAGATGTAGTGGAAAGGCTGGAAAATATTTTAGACTAAAACAGTTGCTTTATAAAGTAACAGGGACTGTGACTGATCTTCTCAAGGCAGTGTATGTGTTGATACTGGATGTTTTACCTACTGTAGAGTATTGAGCATGGCATTCACTTGCCAACTCTGAAAACTTCGCAAAAAAGCAAAATCTGAAGGAGAAATAGGAAGGCCAAAAAGGAAACTTGGGAATATCATAGGTGGGGGCCAGAATAATTTACACATTCAGCAAGTTTTCATAATAAAGATTTAGATTCTAGAGGCCTCTCTACAAGCTACTTTCAAGTCTATTCTGAACTTCATAATACAATATGAACATTTAATATATAGAACAAGACATGCCATACTCATGCCCCCCCTCCCCTGCCAGTAGCTGTGGGGGAATTTGGTAACCCTGCACATGGCAATGCCCAGTAAGAGTCAGCATGATGTAGTGGATGACTCAGTTTCAAATCCCCACTCTGCCTTGGGAGCTCACTGAGTGAAAATGAGCCAGTCACACAAACTCACCATTTCTTCACAAGTTTGTGGTGGTGTTAAAAATGGAAGGAGGGGGGAGAATGATGTAGTAAGCCACTTTGTGACCCCATTGAGAAGGGAGATAGTGGATAAATATCTCAGTAAATCAATGTGGAAGGGGAATAAACGAAGGCTTTTAAAAATGCAGCTCTGTCGGCCAGAGTACCTGAAATAAAATGAGATATGTATCTGTTAAAATTATTGGCACGTCTCTATCCCCCAGAGTTTGCAGCTTGCAAAGAAAGGATTGTTAAGCTTTGAACAGGTTGCTTTGTCCTGTAATTGTAAACTTCCACTGGGAGAACTTAATTGGTCACAAGCAAAATTACTTTGTAAAAATTCTTCATGGTAGAAAGAGATTAAAACAACAACTGTGATTAGTTTTAAACTGCTTGCTGAGTAAAGGACTAATCTTCTGGGAGTACGAAGCCTAGCAAACAAATGGCAAAACGTACATATTTTTTGCCACTAGAGTGATGTGTCCTCTGGGGGTGTGGGGAAGCTATTCTGAACATAACTGTAAGTGTGTGCACTACATAGATTGAAAAATAAATCATTTATTTCCCTGTGAAGGAATATGTAACCAAAATAAAGCCATCATAAACTGAATAAGGAAGCACGATTTATCAAATGGTAGTTACCTGTGGTGGTCATGTAACTGTTTGATCAGGTAGTCATTTGTGTTGTTATACCAAATGATAGACTTTGCTTCTCCTTGTTTCCCTGGGGCCTCTTCCACTGAATAATACACTTTCAATCCACTTTGCAGCTGGATTTTACTGCGCGAAATAGCAAAATCCACTTGCTAACAATTGTGAAACAACTGAAAGTGCAATATTGTGCCTGTGCGGAAGGGGCCCGGGTGTAGTGGGTGGTAACAGTACCACTTACCACAGTTTGGAAAGATACAGATATCCAGAGTATCAAATATCTAACATGGATATCAGAGCAGGACACAAATTGGTATATGGCACCCTATATTCATACAGATCTAATCAGAGCAGGACACAAATATCAAGTATCTAACATGGATATCAGAGCAGGACACAGATGGCACCCTATATGCATACAGATCTAATACAGCAAATTGCATTTTAAAACTTGGCATGAGGAGGGATGAAACAAAGCAACCAAATGCCTGGAACAACAGCAGGATTTTATCTGGCACATGAAGGTTAACAATCTTGATGTCAGTGAAACCACAGTGGGAAAGGACATGGAGGCTCAAGGACTTTGACAAAGTTTGATCCAAATGGTCATATTCAGAACAGATTTGGTCTACTTTTACCTATATTAGCAGCCAATTTCATCACTAAAAACTCACCCTTGAAAGCTGGTAGAACTTTGCAAGAGCAACTTGAAAGGCTTCTGGTCAGCTCTGAAGGTCAAGCCACACTTAAGGCCTCTGTTAAAAAAATACAACCCTTAATCAGATAAAGTGGATCTTACAGTGCTTTCCATATGTAACATGTTCCTTTGCATAAATGGTCAAATATAAGAATTCAAAGTACTGGGGCTAGTCACTAATAATTACCCATATCTGGCAACTATTTTCATAAAGCTCAGCTTGATTTTATTTCAGATTTCTGACAATATGGGAAACAACTAGGAGCTTGTTAAATACAAGGACTTTACTGTGCACTATTCCTACTAGTGTTACTAATATAAGACTGCTAGGATCATGGGAAAGACACCTCAGAATCTGAAGTCTTAACATGAGCTATTTTTGACAATTCATAAATTTATTTCCAGCAACAGATGATAGTAAAATATATGTCACATTTTAAATCGTCTTTAAAACCTTCTTTTTATAAAGAAGATCCCAAGGAAAAAAAATCTATTATCTTCATGCTTGTAAATCTGGAAAATTTAGTTCTTAAAATGTTTAATCTACAAATGTTTCATTACAATGGTATAATAAATTAGAGGCCTTACTGAGCAGATGCATGGCAGACATAATAACAAAAGCACTGAAATACAAATTGATTTATTTCTCTGATTTTTTTTAAATTAGGGCCCTTGTGCAAAGTGTATTCTTTAGATTTGTTTCATAAATGTCTCCTACTAAGTTGAAAGGTACAAACTTCAGCAGGGAAGAGAGCTTATAACCTAACTAGGCATATGGATATTTGTTCAAACTAAAATGCATTGGAGTAAATTAGTACCCCATTTCTATTGTTTGGAAAAAAGTGGTCTTAGAAAGCTTTTCTTCTTTGTTTTCAGTGTACTAATTCTTAAAAATAAATTGTTTTGTTCTGAGAAGTGATTCTAACTTGAAAAGTATTAGGGGTTAGACAAATGTCAGGATTTGATTTTACCTGATCCCATCTGTGTAAGGCAGATGGTTATTGTCTGTATCTCTTGAACTATGGTTCAGTTGGAGGGCAGTAGGCACCACATGTATACATGACTGCTTCACTGCATGAGTGAAACACAGCTCCACAGAAAAGAACATTGGTTGGGGTCAGGGGAATATTGGATTATGTGCTAATTTAAAAACAGGATCCAGTTTTAGGATTTGTTACTAATCAAAACATCAAACAAATATGCTAATGTATATATAATGCAAGCTTGCTTTGCTGGACCTAGAAAACATTAGCTGCAATTAAGTATAAAAAGAATGAATTATATTTTCAAACATAAAATGTCAAAACTTGAAAATCTCACAGGAAAAATATTTCCCCCTTCTTCAGAATTTGTTTTGTTGCCACACCACCTTAAGATGTTCCTTCTTACGAAATTTAGTGAAGATGCTTCTGAACTATTGTAAAAAAATGGTCTGATCCTAAGGCTTTCTGCCAAAGACAGCAAAAATGAGTTTAGAGTGAGCTCATGAACTCTGCATTATGCATCATAAAATAACATAATGGGTTGGATCCAATCCTTCCACAACACAGTAGAAATGGTAGAATTGGGCTTCCCTCTGCCCCTTGCTGTAGCCCGCTGAAGTTCCCCAAAATATTACTCCTGGGGACCAGGGATTTCTTAGGAACAGCATGAGAGATAACGTGGAGTTTGTAGTAGGAAGTTAGTACCAACATAACTTGTCTCCTCTTCTCTGCCAACAATTATGTCATTATGTGGAAATAACTGCTGTTACACTAGTGGAGTGACACCTTTGGATGCAATCCAGTGGTACAATTCTAAGCACACTTGCCTGTGAGCAAATCCTAATTAACCCTTTGAATACAGTAACCATGCTTGGATATACTGATTCTCTTCCACCAAAGCTATAATTCTAAACTTTCTTACTCCAGAGTAAATCTCATTTAACTTAGTGAGACTTACCTCTGAGCAGTGGCAAAGGGAGGGGAAACTGCTTCTGGGACATGAACTGCCCGCACGCCCCCTCCAGCCCCGACACGCCACCCCAGATGTCCCCATTGGAGCTCTGCCTCTGCGTAAACATACATAGGATTGCACTGCCTATGAGGAAGTTGCTCTGCTAGAAAGAAGGGAAGGGAGTTTAATGGAAGGGAGTTGCTGGGTCCAAGGCTATAGTTGGTAGCATTAGCTAAGGGTCATTTAAAGATACCAGTTCTTTCTTTGAATACAACTTTTTTATTTCATTGGCTTAAATTTTATTTGTTTATTTTATGTAAAACACTTCTACACTGCCTTTAGACCCAATTTAGGGTACCCAAAGAGGTAGATATTAAAATAGATCCTCTGAAGATGCCAGCCACAGATGCAGGCAAAATGTCAGGAGAAAATGCTACTGGAACATAGCCATACAAGCCAGAAAACCCACAACACCATTAAAATAGCATTTAAAATGCATACATACATTATATGCAAAGTGTGTGTGTATGTGTATGTATGTATATATATATGTGTGTGTGTGTATACATATGATTCTATACAACTTATCAACATGTACACACATACAAGTAGGGAGGAGGACTTATAAGAATTAGGGAGAGGGTGCCCTCCCAAAAAATCTTAATCCGCTCGTTGGTGAATGATAGAGGGAGACAGGTTAATCTCTCTGGGGATGAAATTCCAAAGTATTAGTGCAATGATTGAGAAGACTCTTTCTCAGGTTGCCACTCATGTAGTTTCAGGTGGTGAGGGGCACCCAAAACTGGGCTTCTAAAGATGACCAGACTGATCTTGCACACGTCCCTGAAAACATTGCCACTTGGAACTCTACACAACAAATATTATACTGCAAACCATGTAGAAGAGAGATGGACATTATAATATAGAAACTTCAGTGGAACGTTCATAAATTGATAAGTAGGAGAGAAAACTTTCAGACAATTGTGTTGGATATAGTGTGTTTTGTTTTGCCTTCATGATTTCATGATTCATGATGCTCTAATTAAAATTGCATGTTGATATTAGCAGAGTATAAATATTTGTGTTGCAATCTTTGGGGATGATTTAGTCCTTGAAGATTTGAAAATGAAATCAGGAATACATTTGCATTTACACTGGAGGGCTAAGTAAACATATTATTGAAAGGGATTTCTTTAGAGACGATTCTGCTTTAGAAAATACTGTGCCTAACTCCAGTTTTAAAAACTGGATTTTTGTTTTGTCTATAATGTTCCATTTGACAATTTTCCTGCAGTCTCTTCAGTTATGTAAATTGTTTCATCAAGGATTTTCAAGATGAATAAGGGCTTTCTTGCCAGCTGATTCATTTGGCAGAAAGAACTTCATTACGTTTGAAAGCAACATTTTAACATGGCACTCAAGCAAAATCGACACTTTTTCACCATGCTAAAGATGAATTGTTTGAAATTTACTGTTGATTATTTTTTAATCCAGATGTGCAAATGGACCTCTTTCCCAGAATCATTGCATCAATTAAGATATTGACCTGATCCAGCTAAAGTTAAGTGTGATTAAGCCTGATTGAAACTAGTGGGAAAACAGCAGCAACTAACATAAGACTTATTTTTTCAGTAGTTCTAAGTTGCAACTGAATTTAACTGAGCTAGAGTGCATTTAAATACATTGGTTATGTTATTACTTGTTTTCACTTTGGAAGCTAGCGGGTTTTGACAGCTCTTTCTAATTTCATTATAGTTTGGCTCGTTGCGGTTGTATAATGGTTAAGCGTGTGGTCTGCTTTCTGACATGGATAGAGCCAGTTCATATTTAAAAAACAGACAGTAACCTGGCACTAGGTTAAGGTAAATTAATGAACTGCTACATGCCACACATTCAGAAACACACCCATAAGTATAAAGTGAATTAATATTGTCAATGTATATGTATCAACAACATACGTGGCACTTTAAGTAATAAGCAAATACAGAGTTCCCTGATCAAAATTTGAATACTGAATTCAAAATTCAAATATTCACAAAGTAGCAAAACAAAAGGGAGGGGGAAAGGATAGAGGCAGGAATAACAATTAAAAATATATGTAGATAATATATATATATCCTTCAGGGTAATCCTAGAGTTATATCCTTTTGGCAGACCAAACCTGGGGGGTGAATCATCATATGGAGTGACACACCCCTGCACTGCAGGGGCAAATGCACTGGCAGAGAGGTATCTTTCTGGGTGGCCAGATGCTGCACAATTGCTCAGTGTCCCACACAGATCTTTCCTATGTCACCCAGACCAGCCAGAGCAAAATGCTGCTCCAGCATGGCTGGGGACATTCCAACTAAGGGCCAGCCTTCGTTGGGCTCCAGAGCCTGTTCAGCCCCCCTGTTCAAGCAGAATTGCTGACAGAGATATGCCACAATTTTCGTGACTTATCTCTATTCTCCCCATGGCGGAGTTTCAGGAGAGTCTTTTTTCTTCTTCTTCAAGCTTCCCATGCTGCAGGAAAGCTCTTTGGAGTGGGTGAAGTAGTGCTGAAGCAGCACCGTCCCTGCTCACCTGACAGCTCTGAATTGGGCTGTAGTTCATTTATTCCACCAGGTGGATGTAACCTTGATTACAATTTCACTGTTACCAATAGTTTCTGTAAAGTGTAAGCATTTGAGGACTGAGCCAAGATTTAAAGTGTGAGAGAGAAGAGAAATGGCATCATAGTGCTCTGTCATTCTAAAAATAAGGTGTGTGTTTTTTTCAGAATGAGTTATTCAGGGAAATTTGCTATGCTTTTTTGTAAAAGTACAATATCGTATCATGACTGAATTATATTTTCTCCCTTCGCAGTACCAGTACCATACTGCAACTCATTACCAATGCACAGTAGTTCACTCAGCCTAATATTATTTGTTTGGCATAATAGGGTTGAATTCCATCAAAAATCTACATGTACAGAAGGGCTTTGTGTGGGAAATATAATGTCCCTTTTCCTCCTCTTGCTGTAGCCTGAAATAATCTCTGAAATGCTTCTCTGGGGGAATGCAGGATACAGAGGGAGCGCTTGAGAGGAAAGCTGGAAATCTGCCAAGTGAAGGGGCATTTGGGAAACACACCCTTGTGTGCATGGATCTTTTTGATGGGATCCAACCCAACAAATTCCAGAATCCACTATATTTGTGTGTAATTCACAGTGCCATGCTGAGCAGAGGTGTACTCTTCCAAATCCATTGACTTAAGTGGACTGAGAAGGGTGTAACTCTGCTTAAAATATCATTTGTGTTGGGGCATAGAAGGCTAATGTTCATTCTGGTTTGCATTCAGTAATTCTGTATATTTCCTTGGCTAACTTAAAAAATTAAGCTGTGTTACTTTTCAAAACCATCAATATATATGTAGTTACTTATCCAAGGAAGATCTCTGCTGAGAAAATATATTTATATTTTTTTGATTTCATATTTTCCTTACTAAGGAGAATGTTTCATATGGACTCTCTCTCTCTGTGTAGCATGAGACCTCCACAGCTTATTTGCAAAATCCTAGGAGTGTGCATTCAAACATTCCAACCCTGAACAGATATTTGAAAAAAAACAACAACCTTGGTATTCTAGGATATATTTGGATATCTGTAGTGATACTTAGGGTTTCTGGAATACTGGTAATTGGATACAAAACATTCCAAAAATATTCTGTAATACTCAAAGCTGACATTTTAGGGGTCCCAGTCTTGTTCTGCCAATTTTACAGGATAACCAAGTAATTGGGGGCCAGGGGGTGGGGAGAGAGGAGGTAGCTCTCCCAAGGGGATCAGATGTTAGAGCAAGCTCTGGAACTGTCTACCCAAGCATAACTGTTGGGTTCTCTGGTTTGACATTACTTATGTTAGACTTGCTGGATGGCTCAGTTTCTGCTGGGATTCTCTGGCTTGGTTCTGACATTGGTTCTGTTAGGCTTGTTGGTTCTCTTTGCATGGCAAGGCTTTTGGTCAGTGGTGGTTCTTGTGTGTTTGCCTATTGGCTTCTTGGCCCTGGAGAAGCATGGGATTTTTCCCCATAGGAAACTATTGAGACAAGGGGGGGGGGGATGGCTGGGGAACCAATAGAACTTTACTCTTTGATCTGTCAAGGGTCATTTCTGCATGGCGGCAGAAACGGCTGTCCACTGGCATGAGACCATTCGCACGGTCTCATGCAGGCAGCGCCAAGGCTGCTGCGACCCGCAGATGCTGCTCCGTGGTCGTGTCCTTCCAGCCATCCAGAACTGTACAGGGAGGAGAGGTAGGTGAGCAGGATGACCTGCAGGCTCTCTGCGGGTCATCCCGTTCACCTACCTCTCCTCCCTGTACAGCTCTGGATGGCTGGAAGGACACGACCATGCTACCCTCCGACCTTTGGGGGTCGGAGGGCAGCGTGGGCATGTCACTCCAGCTATTCAGAGCTATGCAGGGAGGAGAGGTAGGTGAATGGGAACACTGGAGGGGCCAAAAGCAGTGCCCTCATGCCGGTGTGCTTCACAACACGCCAGCAGGAAGACGTCACTTTTGAAAAAAATTGTTCAGGGAGTGAGTTTCAAAAGTGGCGTTTTCATGCCTGTTGCGGGGAGCGAGCACACAGCGCCAGCTGTGCGAACAGCACTCCAGGGACAGTGTTTTTACCATCCCTAGGGCACTGTTTTTCAGCTGTGCAGAAACAGCCAAGGAGGGCCATGGTACTGGCAACCCACCAGTGGATTTGCCCCTCCAAATCTCCTGGTAGAGGGCCCTGCTGCCTCCACAATTCTCTTCATCTCACCCCCTCCAGATTGGGCCATAAAACCACTTTATTTTATGAACCATTATTAATGGAAGATTAGTTTTTTGCACTGTGTAAATGGCTTACACTATTGCTGTGATCGGACATAAGATTGGATCCACTACACTGACTTGGAACAGGTCAGTACTATGATAAGTTAAACATACACGGACTAAAGTAGGTGCATAAGAGAAAGTGTTGTAGAACATCAAACCTAGGAACTGATTGCCTCTTTTGGTGAGAAACCATGGCCCTGGCTAAACATAATCAGTTCGTACTCCTGTCCTTGGGTCTATAGATTTAATAGGTTTCAGGGCTTATCTGAAACAATTTGTGATTGTCTCACTAATGAGACTGTGTAAATCTGTTTAGAAGGCATTAGGGTCTTAGTTTTAAAGCATTTTAGTCTTACGGCATTCAGCTTGTCAAGTCCTCCATACTGATCGTATTGTATCTAGATTTTACAGATGCACCCAAAATTTCAATCCTTTCTATAATCTCAAGCTAACAGTTTCAAAGGTTGGACAAGACTAATCACTCAAATTTTAGTAAGTGCAACATGTTCAAATGCTGAAAGAGACATTTATTCTGTAAAGATTTCAGAAAACCTTATCAGATGGATGTCAATGGCTTATTATGGAATCACTGCTTGGCTACAATAATTTTAAATGATTTGCTTAGTAGCAAGCTCCACTAATGTACAAAGGAAATGATTCTTAGGAAATGTCTTTAGGATTGCAGCATACAGCTACTATTGTGATGAATTTAAGGAGACCGGGATATTCCCTGTTCTACATCTAGCATGCATGAAGAAAACCAACGGTGACAAATTTATCATGCTATAATTTTACATTAGATTAGCAGCTAGCCATTAAAATAAATTAAAAAACCTGAAACTATTCTAATTGAGACTTATACATGTGTTGAAGAACAGGGATGCTTCCTACTGGATGGATTCTTTATCAATGGACAACATCAGTTATAAAGAATTGCATGGAATGGGCAATTACCTCTGTAGTCGTACCCACGAGGTCCCAGGGAAGAGACGACACGCAGAGATTTCATCTGGTGGAGAGAGCCAGCAAGCAGGAAGTGCGGGATCCCGTGATCCTGGCAACTCTGCCGTGCGCTCGCCCCTCACACCTTTTATTAGGGTTTCAATGGGGGCGTGTAAGAGGGGTCGGGCAGGCGGGAGAACGGGAGGTCGGGAGATCGGGAGATCATCATGTGATGCATGATCTCATCGGGCTGCTACGTCAAGGGAAGGAAGCATCCATGTCTGGTCTCCTTAATCTTCACCTGAGGGCAGGAGCCTTTGTGTCCCTTTGTGTGGGACACCTGGTGACCGCGAGTCAGGCAGTTCATGACCCGTGACTCATGGGGGGAGCGGGGGTTGGGGGAGCGTGTGTGCCCAGAAGGCTGTAGCCGGCACCGGCATGCCTGGCGCCTCCTTCTCACGGTCTCTGCCCTGCTGGTTCAAGGCCTGCCTGCCACCCCTACAACCTCGTTCTTTTTTTTACACCAGCTTCACCTTTCCTTTTCCTGAGGAATAATAATACTGGCCAACATCTACTCGAGACCAGGGCATGGTGCATGACATTCAAATACTGGTTGCATCTCTGTTTTAGATATGGAGACCAGAGTCTTTCTTCTCTGGCCCTAACTAACCAATTTACATTTTTAGGATTGGTGGGCCTACATTGAAGCAAAGCTTCATGTTCTTGATCTATCGTTAGACATGTTGGCCATGCTATCACCAACTGCAATTCTTAAAAATATCAGGGCCATATTGAATGAGTTCGAACGTCAATCCCGCCTTCCCCAGGCCAGTAAATTTTGCTCCCCTCTTTTCCTTGCTATTCCATATGGCTCCTCAAGCATGGTTGAATATCTGCTTCAGCTTGTCCTTTCTGATCCCAAACTCCGCCAGGCCTTTTCTTTAGCCAGATGTAACATCCTTCCCTCCTCTTTAAGACAGGGAAGAAGCACATCACACATACCACATCACAAAAGATTGTGCATCTGTGAGATGCACTGTGAAGAATCTGTGGACCATGTTTTGCATCACTGCCCCCTTTATACTGAGGCAAGAATGTCATTACTACTGCCCTACCTAATTGGCATAGACAACTGGACTGACCAGCAAAAGACTGTGTACTTACTAAACAACAATTCCAGAGTAATGCTGGAACAGACTGCAAGGTTTCTCAAATTGGTTGTCAATAAGCAATCTTGACTTATTTATTTAATATATAATTTACTTTTTTAACTTATTTATATTTCTTTTTATATACTAATAATATGCCATTAAAGGTTTATTGTATTGTATTGAATAGTAATACTGGCTGAGAAAGAACTCAGAGCCATCCTAAGCAGAATTATTTATTTAAGAAATTTGTGGCATGTCATCAGCGTTCAGTTTGACATAGATTACAGCAACAGTGATAAGTCATCAGGGTAAAACAACAAGCCATCAAAATAAGCCCAGAGACATAAACAACACAAAACTATCCATACGATGGATCTCAGACCAGAAAGAGACCATTAAAAAAACCTAGATTAAAAAAAAACAATTAAAATCCCAGGTAAAAAGATATGCTTTTGCTTGGTGCCTAATAGTCAGTAAAGTCACCACCTCTTCTTCAAGGGGAGGGCATTCAAAAAATCAGGTGGCACTGTGGAAAATGCCCTGTATCTAATTGCCTGGACCTCAGAGGATTTTTAAGGATGAATCTCTGGCCCCTTCTGCACAGGCAAAATAATGCGTTTTCAAACCACTTTCACAACTGTTTGCAAGTGGATTTTGCCATTCCGCACAGCTTCAAAGAGAAAGCAGTTTGAAAGTGCATTATTCTGCATGTGCGGAATGAGCCTCTGTTTAGGATGGCACTTCAAGTGTATCCTCTTTTACAATTGCTATGAGAATGCCTTGCATTTTCTTTGCCAGCTGGATAAAAGAATTGGCATTTGGAAGGGCAAACAAGGCAAAATCTATTTTCATAAAACACTCTGCCTGGGATGTGACTGTATTTTCCTCTTTTGAACATAAACTGGTATTGAGTCCAACACCAGGTTTTCCCTTATTGCACCCCAGTGTTAGAGTAGCTAGCTGCTAATTAGCAGGGTCACTTTTGAAGCAAGGACTGTAGTTGTTATAAGACTTTATGGTAATGGTGTTGGTATCATTTTTTTTTATGTTGAAGTTTAATGAACTGAGAACTCAATTGCAAACATCAGCATTTATGGGAACTGTACATTGTAGTCATGAGCCAGATCACTGGTGAATATGCATGATTTCCCTGTGGATATGCAGAATCTTCACAGGGAGGGACATGATGAAATGTAGATGCAGGCTTAACTGCTTTGTTGAACTGGGGCCTGGATTATGCTACTTTCTGGGGGTTCAGAAAACCTTCTTCTGCAAGCTAATTTGGATTAGTTTTCTTATATTTTTTTGCCACTCGCAGCTCATTATTCTTACTTGTATCACATATATCTCCAGCAGGAAGGATAATCTTAATTGGCAAGAATAAAAAGTATCTTACCAAAATAGTGTAACTGCCGAGCTTCTTCTTCTTGTGTGTGTATGACCTGGAGAGAACTCCTTATTTTCATGCAGCTTTCAATAGCCGCAAAATATTTTCCAGTTTTCTTAGGATTTTTTTTTGCACATATTACATTGTACCAACATTGTAATTGGCCATAGTTATTTTCCAAAAATTATGCAGTAACCGGGAATTAATTCCTTATAGCTTGCAGCTATCCATATGTCAGCAGAGAAACTATTGGTACAGAGTATAAAATAATAGGATTGTGAACTACCCCTGTACAGGCACAGTGTCTACTCATGAGTGTTTTCCGCAGAACTTCCATAGATGCTCTTTTGCCCTTTCCTCTTTTGCACTGGTACATGGGCATGCATTCAGTTCCCACAACAAATCTTTCAGAGTAATAGAAATTCTGTGCGCACCAAACCACTTGTTACATCACCTGGAACTACCTTTCTTTCTGTTGGAGAGCTAAGTGCTTCATTCATTTTTGGGAAAACATTTGTCTGCTGAATTGCTTTCAAAGTGTGTGTGTGTATGTATAGTGTCATCAAATTGCTTATGGTGAGCCCAGCAAGGAGCTTTCAAGACAAGTGAGAAGCAAAGGTGGTTTGTCATTGCCTTCTTCTGCAGAGTGTTCCTTGGTGGTCTCCCTTCCAAACACAGACAAAGCTTAGTTTGTGAGATATGGCGAGATCAGACTGTACCTTGCTGCCTTTCCTCCCCTTTAAAGAATAAAGGTCTTTAAAGTTACTCAGACCTTCTGGAAAATGAACTTCAGTACTCTTAACATGAACAATAGACTGTTGTTCCTGTGCACACATACATATTTGTGGTGTAGGCCTTGTGGAATTCTAGATGGCACCTTCTGTGCATGCTGTATAAGAAAATATAACATGCTGTATGTTTACAAGCCCATTGGCACTCAGAATTTCTTAACAGTAAAACACTGGTATATTAATATTTTATTTATTTATTTAGCAGATTTATACACCACTTTTATCCCTGGAGAGACCCAAAATGGCTAACACCGGGGGGGGGGGGGCAGACTAAAGAAAAATGGGAGGAGAGTTTTCTAATGATCAAGCAGGTCTTCTTTCTCCCTTGGCTGATTTTCTGCCCAGCTCTGGGCTCAACTCTGAGGCTAGGAGGCAAAGGACAAGAGCCCTCTGCCTCACACCTCTGCATGTACCCAGGCCGTATGTATATCTGTGTGCAGAGAACAAAGTCAGTGAGGTACTGTTTAGCTTCTGCCAATTAGCAGGTTCTTCCCCATTTCTCTGCTGCCAGAATATTCATAAACACTTTTTATACATGCATACAAAGCTTGTACAAAGTTGTGCACGGAATTCATATACATCTATCCATTCACATTTGGATCAGGAGGAATTTCGCCATAAAAATGATAATGATCAGCAACTTATCTTCCTCCCACTTTCTCTATCCCGAGTTCCCTTTTTGTTCTCCTCCTAAAAGTGGGTACCTCAGGAAATAAAATCAGATCATGCTGAAGTGGGAAATACAGTTTACTCATATTTTTGATCCAGGTCTAATATGTTGTTCAGATACCACATATACATCCTTGAGCTCGGCCCCGCTTCACAAACACTGCTATCTTACATGGTCTTGGAACACACACTTTATGGCTTTGTAATCTTGAGTTCTGGCTAATAAAATCTATTCTGTTTGGGACAGGCATTACTCCAAAACTAGTTAGTTTGGATGTTGTGGCCAGTTTGGGATGTGTGGCTGTGCATATAGTAAACCTAAACTCCTTATTTTCTTCTGAGCCTCCAAGGCAACCCACAGGATTCTAGTTTTTAGTTATAAAACTTCAATTATTGGGATACCCCTTTAAGAATACCTCTGCACCATAATTTGAAAAGCAAAGCCTTGGAATGTGACAGTCTTTAGATTTCCCCACAACATTGGAATTCACTTTTCATCAAGATTTTCCAACATCCAAAGGATTATAAGGGCAAGGGTGATCGCTATGCAGACCGGCCAGGTTTATACATGGAAACACCCCCCCCCCCAAAAAAAACCCATCCAAAGAAAAGGGTGTGTGGCGTAGTGAACATGATCTTATCCTCTCTGCACAGATGACTTGTCATGGGGAATGATCTGGGGTTGCCTTCACACGCCAACTAAAATATGTGCATCCCATCTAAACTGACATTCTTACATTATGGAAAACAAAGACTTGGCCTGGGGGTCCCCATGCTGTGTAACAGTCACATGTAACAGCAACAATCACCCCCCACCCCAGTGAAGGCCCTGTGAGTGTGCTAAGTGGCCTATTGGGGAAACGCAGATGTTCACTTATCAGTGGAAGAAGCAGCACCTCCTTGGGCCATTTCAAGTCAGGGCAGTGATGTAGAGAGTAGACTGCAGCTCCTTTCCCCTGCATGTCACATTCATTATCCAAAGCAGATACCAGGGTAACCTGCAACTCACCTGCGATTGCTACATGGAAAATGGGATGGGGAACACAGCATCAATTGCTTAAAACGTCATCAACATATACTGTCACATTGATGGATGAAAGGGATATTTATTTCAGCGGAACTTGTTTTTGCACAAGATAACTGGCATGCAGTCTATCTGATTCCTTCCCCCCCCCCCCAACTTGTTTTAACTGCCTTAACATTTTCAAACTTTGTTAAATGTACAGAAGTTCTATTTCCCCTTCCCAATGAAAACCAATTCTTACTCCAACCCAAAACTTTGCTTTTTCAAACTGGACTCTCAGCAAAGTTGCCAGGCTATTTCCGAGCTAAGTTGGCAACATTAGCTTATAACACACACTAGCTTCCAGGATACTTTGTGGCCTGGGGTTTCTCCTCTCTTCATTCTTTATCTTTCTTGGGGGTGGGGGGGAGAAGAGGGGGGTAAACATAACAGCTGGGTCGCTCGGGACAAATTGAGAATCAGATTAAGGTACCGCAATTGTTGGCTTAGTTCATTAGCAGGGCCAAAAGGGACCTGGTGGCAGAAAGAAGTTTCCCGATGAAAGTGAAGGGGGTGGGTGGGGGAGAGTGAGAAATAAGGCTCCCCTCCCATACCCTTTCACTGGTGTCTCTTGTCTCTCCAGGATCCTGCTTTCGAGGCACCCGCGGTCCAGGCACACAATAGCCGCCTTTCGCTCCTCTTTCCACCCCCCCCCCTTTGCTCCCTCCCCGCATCTCCCTCCCTCCCTCCCTCGCCCGGGCTCTCCCTAACCCCTGCTGCAGGCACAGATTTGTCAGAGCCATTCAGTCGAGACTGATTATGATTGCAGCAGATGGGCTGGATTTGACAGCCCCGATCCTAAGCAGTTGCTCAGGGGCCGGCGCGGGATTAAGAGGCCGCGGCCGCGCACCCGAAGCGGACGCGGAGCAGCGGCGGCGGAGAACGAGCCTCCGGCTTCCCAGGCCCGCTGCTGTTGCTGCTGCCTCCCGGCTGGCCCTCCCCGAACACATGCGAAGCGGCCTCCCTGCCGGAGCCCGACAGGGAGCGCCAGCCCGAGCCAGCGCGGCGGTGGCTCCAGCACAACAAAGCCGGGGAGGCAGCGGCTGCGGCGGGGCCGGGGAGAGGCGGCCGAGGCTGCGGCTGGAGCGGGGCCCGCTGATGCTCCGGGCGGCGCACCGGCAATGGGAAGTTTAGCAACTCGGGGGCCGGATTAGAGAGGCCCCGCCCTGGCCGCACTCCTGCTGCAGCAGCATGCCACTCCGCGGACCAGGTGAGGCGCTCAGTCTGTTGCTGGGTCGGGCGGGGTGCGGGAGGGTGGGTGGTGTGGTGGCTTTGCGTCCTGCTCTTTCCCTCACCTGCCGCCGGCCTCGCCCAAGCTGGACCCCGCCCTCCGGCTCTCTCCGTCCCCGCCGCCGTCTCCTCCCCTTCCCATTTGGGTTAAGGGCAAGCGCGAGGCGAGGGTGGTGGTGGGACGTGGCGCACGTGTGGCGAAGTGGCTGACGTGCGCTCGGGGTCACCGGCGCGCAAGTGCGGGACTGCAGGGAGAGTTGTGGGCAAACTTGTTGACACCCCTGCACCTGTGCCCGTCCCGTTAGCAAGGTGGGGTGGGTGGAGTGCACCTCTGTGGGGGCGCAGGTGCGCGTCCATGTGGCTATAAACTTGTTGGATGTCGCTTATCCCTGCAGCCGCCGCTGAATGCTCAGCTCGCCGCTTCTGCTGGGGCACCCGGGTCTGGGCAGCGGCTGCCAAGTTCTCGACAGCCCGCGCCGGCCTTGCTTGTCATTTAACATTAGCGAGAGCGGCGTGCAGGGAAGGGGAAGGGCCAGCAGACAGCTGCTGCGTTGCACTTTTGGGACTCGGGCTTCAGCTGTGGGGCCTTGTTGGTTTCTGAGGCTTTTCCAAAGGTCTGCTTTGGAGCCTAAGTCAGGTCTGATGAATGGGGCTTATTCCCAGGAAAGTGCTCTTTGGAACTGCAGCCAAAATTTGCAAATACTTTTTTTCCTGTTAGCCTGGCTTCTGTTGATCCTGTTGCTTGAACTTCCTGCTGCTGTCACGGCTCTCTGGCTTTGTGTAGCTTCTGTTAGGCTTTTGCCCTTTCCTTTCCTGCCCTGCCTGGCAGTAGGATTCTTGCTCCTCCTGGCCTATCCTTCCTGCCCCTTCTGTGCCTGTTACTGTTTCCCTCACTTCCTGCTGCTCCCTGTGCCCTTTTCCCTTGCTTTTGCGCTCACTTTCCTCTTCCTTCTGCTGTCCCTGCTCTGCTGTCCCATCTGCTGCTGCCCCTCTTTGGTCACTCCTCCTTTCCCTGCTGTTGCTGGTGGGGAGGGTGGCAGGGGAGAGAAGGCTGTACAATTGTATGCCCTGTTGCTACTGGCAACTGCATGCACTGAATTGCTACGCATCCATAAGCAGCTTAATTCTGATTGATGGCAGAGAAATATGATCTTTTTACGATGACCAGAGACACAGAGAGAGTGCAAAGAAAGGCTGTCTGCAGCCCATTCTCCGTGTGCATTTGTGTACAGTTTCCAGTGATTTAGGTTTTTAATCTGGGGGGAGGGTTAATCTTCCTCCTTGTGATCTGGCTGGTTTATTTAAGCTTTTGGTTGCAGCAAACCTTTCTTTCTACCCATCATTATCTATGCTTCTTTTGGTTCAGATAAATAAAGGCATTCAAGTAAATTTACTTCTGCGCTTGAGCATTGAAACTGACCTGTCCTACTGACCCAGAAGGATTCTTGCAAGCTCTCCGGAAGCAATTTGTAAAGAAACCTGTTCTCCGCCAATAATAGAAATATTAATTTCCTTTCTCTGAATTCCTGTCCCCCCCCACCACCACTTTTAAAAGTGGTGACTTTCAAGTTCTTCCCTTACAAGGAAATTATATGAATAAAACTTGAAAAGAAGAATCTCCCCCCACCCCCACACACACACAAATTGTTATGATTGTTGGGACAAAGAACTATCTGTTGCATCTCTCGATTTTTAACTTTGACTTAACAGTTATTTCTGTCCATGAACAGTGATTCTTCCTATTTTAGGAATAACAAAGACTTCAGTGTCCTGTTGCTGTACAGATTAATTTTCAAAAAGCAAATTCACAACAGGTTGGAGGGAAGGCAAGTCAAAACCAAACAAGTAAATTCTCTTTGTTAGCACAATAATCATCTTGCCTTCCACACATCACTTGTTATATAAATGTTTCTATTGGCTGGAGAGCAGAAGATGCAGCTGTAACTTCACATGATGTTGCATTGCAAAGCTACATACTTAAGCTTTCTGACAGGCAACTTTTGTTAGTGGCACAGCAGCTTAACATTTCAGTGACACGGTACTGTTCTATACTTTGGAGCTACTATATATTTCCTATGGAAGAAACATTGATGTAAATGAGAAAAGACAAAAGAACATTGTTTCACAGTAGAAGCTGCATTTTACTGATAGCCTTCATGCTAGAAATAGAAAGTTTTGAGTTGGGTGGCTAGGGTCTTCCATGATTCTAATCAATAGAATGTTGTATATTGTGTAATCTATATTAATCGTGCAGGATTTTGACTTTAAAAGTATGCTTTCATAAGCTACCCTTGACTTTTTATGGATATTTGCAAGCTGTGAAGTTTAAGACATAAGTATTTCATGAATGAAAAGTTGTTCAGAGTGGCTACCTTGAAATAATTTCTTCCCTGTCTATCAGCAAGTAGAAAACGTTTTGGTTGTGGAGGTACTGGCATTCCTACTATGTGTATTTCCATCCTTGCTTTATCCATTTGTTAGCACTGTCTATGGAGATGGTGTGCTTTTGGGTTTTTAGTGCATTTCAGTGGTTTCCAAAGTTTCTTGGTCTACTGCACCCTTGGTTCCATAAACTTATCTTCAGTGCCCCCTACCATTTAAAAAGAATTAGTCAGGATAGTGGTTTGCACAACTCATTAAGGAAGATAATAACAATGAAACTCAAATCAGTAACAATTAATTGTGCATTTATTAAAAATCCAATTAAAACTTTTTAGTTTGATTTATTTAACAAAATTAACTTGATCCAGCAACTTGATCCAGATTTCTAAGTCTCATAATGATTTAGCTAGAATCTGAGATACCACATTTAGCTACTACTTCAATGTTCAGTAAATTTTTAATGCAGTGGATGGGCTTGATGAAGTGATTGCAGTTTCCCAGTGTCTGGTTTAAAGTAACTTAGCAAGAGTCTTTAATCATCCTGTTTAGTGATCTGGAGTCAATTTCTTTGTTTGGAGAGAAGTTAGATGACCAAAGTAAAATTCCATTCCCCCCAATATGATGTTGGAAATGCAACTAGAAGCTTTTTAACAGTTTGCAACTGCAAATTCAGTTTCATCGACCTTTGTAAATAGTTCTGATAAATAAGCAATAGAGAGCTGATGTGGAGCCGTGGTTAAGTGGCCGACTAACTGGGCTTGTTTCCCTACTCTTCTACATGAGCAGCAGACTCTAATCTGAAGAACCCAGTTTGATTCCCCATTCCTTTACATACAGTTTTCTGGGTGACCTTGGGCTAGTCACAGTTTTGCCAGAAATCTCTCAGCCCCACCTACTTCACAAGGTGCCAGTTGTGGGGGAGGGAACGGGAAGGTGATTGTGAACGGCTCTGAGATGCCTTTTGGTAGAGAAAGTTGGGATATAAAAACCAACTTTTATTCTGCTTTTTTCAATGGAAAATTTTAAATCCTTGGAAACAAACTGTGCTGTAGGCTGTGGGCTGCCTCCTCATATGTAAACAGAGGAATGCAAGGAGACCCTACTACAAGCCTACTGTGCAGTGAAGAGCCTTGAGGTGAGCGTTCCAGTATTTCACAGATGCCAACTTTAGATCCTTTCATGAAATCTACCACATACAGTCCTATTGAGCTCAACAGAGATCTGTAGTTGGTCAGAGGTCCCTGGCAAGTAAATGACAAGTGGACAGAAGGTGTATGGGTGTGAAGTTATGCTTACATTTTAAACTTAGTCTCATTTCTCTTCAGATCATATACATCTTTCAGATTTTTCAGCAATTTCTCACAGCCAACATACATTTATTTATTTATTTATTTATTTATTTATTTATTTATTTATTTATTTTATTGAACTTATAGGCCGCCTTATCCCCGGGGGGCTCAAGTATTGTGCTTCTGTGACAGGATCTTCTAAAGTATTGTTTGGAAGTATCTAGGAGGTCCATATGTGACACTAAGGGGAGGCTCAAAGTATCCTCCTCCTGTATTGTCGAAGGCTTTCACGGCCGGAATCACTTGGGTGCTGTGTGGTTTCCAGGCTGTATGGCCGTGTTCTAGCAGCATTCTCTCCTGAGAATGCTGGCATCCTCTAAAGATGCCAGCCACCTGCATCTGTGGCTGGCATCTTTAGAGGATCATATCCTCCTCCTGTTATTTTCTTGATTGCAAATGGCATCCTTGAGTCAGTTTTAGTCCCAGTTGGGGAAAATATTGGCATATTGTGAGTGTCATTTCCCATCCTCCCTAGACTAGAAGCATCATGGGAGGACACTGATCCACTGGAACAAATATCAGCTTTGTGGGGCTATTTCTTATCAGAAAATTGGATTGGAGGGGAAGAGTTAATCCAGCACTCACCTTGTGCTGTGGTCCAAATCTGAATCAAGGCTGATTTGTAAAAGGGAAAAAAGGACAGAAAAAAGAACCAAGTTCCAGAATCACACCTGGTTTCACCCCATAAGGGTAGATTTTTCCCCACTGTGCTCTTTTGTACAGTAATGTGCATATTCAGCTCTTGTATGGACATGTACATCTTATGTATTAAGCAGCATGTGAAAGAGTTGGGAACATCTAGAGATCTCATTTCCTTCAGTCCACTATCATGTGGTCCTTTGAATTGTAAACCTTGACTGTCTGATTTAAATTAAAAAAGTTTTGCCGGTTCAGTTCCGATTCATTACTGCAGTCATAAACAGTGATGTCTTCACACAAGATTTAAAGTATGTTTTTGAAACAGTATAGTTCTTGTTTGGGGGTATGAAATGTATTAAGCACCATGACGTGTTCCTTGCTTTGTGCATTTTCTAGGTTAAAAATCTCTGTACTACTAAGATTCTTATTTTATAAAGTGTGATTATGGCAAAGCATCAGGTCATCATTGTTATAACTGTATTGAAGAAGAGAGAATAAGGAATAAATTAATCACAAAATCCAAACAACTGAATGTTTTGATTGTATGGCTGCCCCAGGCAGAATTGGGAAGATTTGCAGGGTAGTAACATCATACCACATGTGAATAGAATGAGATTATTTGAAAAGAAGGTTGAGAAACACAGGGTATCAGCCACTTTTTACTTTTACTACAAGACCCAGCTCTGCTCTTTCCAGTTCAATATGTGCATGATTCTACATCCTCCATAAGAAATGTGGCAATATATGCAGTTCCCCATTTATTAATTTTGTTTATTGTTTGGTCCTGACTATTTCAACATCACCTAAGATTTTTTTGAGGAACACCTAATTGTAGAACTTGGTACTGCATTGATTTTGCAACCTGTAATGATTTTGCAACCTGTAATGTTGGATACAGTTATGATGTGTTTTGATGTGTTGCAAGTTTTGATGTGTTGCAAGTCGGCATAAGAAATGAAATGGAATTTAGGGGAGAGTTTTGCAGAAGCTTCAGGTGACATGTGCAGAGCACCAGACAACACAGAAAAAGTTTAGAAACTCAGAAATGCATAAAATATACGTATACTATTGTATAATATCAACATATTTTGTCTTTTAATACCATAAATACATGCAATTTCTTTTTAAATGTTAAAATGAAAGAAAAAGGAAAAAATCAGATCTTCGCTAGCATGAAGGGAGGGCCAAATTTTTTTTAACGTGGATTTCAAGATTGCAGGGGGGCACTGTGCCCCTAACCTCACTGTGTGGAAGGGATAACTAGTTGATTAATAAAATTCTTCATAGGGCATACCGCATCATTATAAATACTGTTTTTTAAAAAGTCAAGATCTCTTGGTCTCTCAGCTTTGTTAAGGTTAAAGAGTCGCCAGGTCCCCCCTGGCCACTAGTGGGGGATTGGGTGATAGGTTGCCAGATCCAGTTTAGGACAATCTTGGGAATTTGGATTTGGAGCTTGGGGAGGCCAGGGACCTTAGTGGGGTATAATTCCATACAGTCCACCCTCCTAAAGCATCCATTTTCTCCAGTGCTATGGATCTCTGTCCTCTGGAGATGAGGTGGGATTCCAACCTGGAGGCTGACATCCCTGTGAGTTTTCAGGTAGCTGACTTTGTTCACGGGTAGGATATGTACAATGGTATCTCATTTTGGGTTTGAACTTTACGGGCAAAGTTTTCAGTATTTTTTCCATTTATAAGAGTTAGTTTTAGGAACTATATTAGCAATTTGTTCTTTTTCTGCAGCTTAAAAAGCTGCAATTTCTAAGAAGAATATGCTGAAAATTGTTGATTATGTGAATAAAATATTCTGTTCACTCCCCCAAAATGTGACTGATCAATGAAATCCTAAGCAGAATTATACCCTTCTATGCTCATTGACTTCAGTGGGCTTAGAAGGGTGTAATTCTGCATGGAATTGTATTGTAAATATTGGAAAATATATCTTCTCTTCCAGATACTCCTCCATAACATGGTTTTAAATTATTAGAAATGGGCAGCATGGCCTAATGTTGCCCATCTCTTATTCCAATTTCAGTTTTTGTAAAGTTTTCTGTGTTGTATTATAGGAGTATTATTGTTGTTGTATTATAGGACTACCGTGTTGCCCCGAATATAAGACAGTGTCTTATATTAATTTTTGCTCCCAAAGATGCGTTATGTCTTATTTTCAGGGGATGTCTTATATTTCTGTATTCTGTTCGTCAGGCATGCTTCCAAACAAAAACTTTGCTACGTCTTACTTTTGGGGGGTGCCTTATATTTCGCACTTCAGCAAAACCTCTACTACGTCTTATTTTCCGGAGATGTCTTATATTCGGGGAAACAGGGTATGTATTATAGGAGCACTTTTATTCTCAGACAAGAATAGGACCTTTATGGTGTAAGGCAAAGAAGACTTCCCTGTTCGTAAGCCCCAGTGAATAGACCTGAATAGGTTTATGAGTAGACTTGATTGGTATTCTTCCCTTAGAGAAAGGTTTCCCAATGTAGTGCCCATGGTCTACATGGCATCTACTAGCAGCTTGTCTAGTGTCCAGCAAGTATTTTTAGAAAGTGAACCAAGTGGGATGTTTTGATGTTTGTGGTATTACAGAGAAAGTGGCCTTAAATAAGGTATTGTACATAGATAATTATTTTTTGCTTTTATTTTTGTACAAGAAGAAGAAGAGTTGGATTTATATCCCCCCTTTCTCTCCTGTAAGGAGACTCAAAAGGGCTTACAAACTTCTTTCCCTCCCCCCCCCTCACAACAAAAACCCTGTGAGGTAGGTGGGGCTGAGAGAGCTCCAAAGAACTGTGACTAACCCAAGGTCACCCAGCTGGGATAGGTTGTAGTGCACAAGCTAATCTAGTTGACCAGATATGCCTCCACAACTCAAGTGGCAGAGCGGGGAATGAAACTCCTTTCTCCAGTATAGAATGCACCTGCTCTTAAACACTATACCACACTGGCTCTTCTGCATTAGATGCATGCAAAATCAAGATGGGATACTGGCAGATGATGGTTTCTTGTCTGGCTCAGTAAGTATACTCATCTCAGGTTTATGCAAGAATATTTAAAACTATATCTTAATTTTAAAAGGCATCTTGTTAAACAGAGCTTCAGCCTGACACATTGAACATCTCAGTCCCAGACATTTTCTGGTTGAATCCACCTTCCATGGCAGCCATTTTCTGATTGTACCCATCCAGTGGTGGGATTCAAATAATTTAACAACTGGTTGTTTATCAGCACCGTTTAAAAACTGGTTCTGCCGAAGTGGTGCGAACCTACTGAATCCCACCACTGTACCCACCTCTCTATATTAGAATTTCAAAAATGGCTGCAGGGCAGACTAAATAAGAGTGAAAATGCTAATAATTGTTTGCTGATTCAAAGAGTGAAAGTGCTAATAATTGTTTGCTGATTCAAAGCAAGCTATTTTTAGCATTGAATCAAAAGCTGAAAGTCAACTGATATGTGAGAAGAAATGGATGCACATGTTCAGCTACCAGGAACTTCAGAATTTGGAAAGATGGATTTAGTATATTTACATGTGTAAAATAAGACTAAGGAAATGTTTTAATATGTTGTATGTTTATATAACAAATTAAATGCAATTGTATATGTGAAAAATAGAAAAAAGCATCATTCCAATGTCACATTTATATCATGTATCTGAATAAGATAGGTCTTTGGACTTGTTGTTCTTGCATAAAGAAATATTAGAAACTGGATTTATACACACACATACACTCATATACACATATATTGCTCACAAGCTAATTGTTGAAATTGGTTGAAATTATATGGTAAAAATTTGAATCAGGAGATAATTGCCTGGTTTTATATTTTACAATTTGCTAAATTATAACTACCAATATTGTATTGCATACACAAATGATTTACATCCAAAGGATTTGGCTGTACATATCACTGGACTAAAGATAACCTTTGAAAGTAAACAGAAGAGCAGTGAATGGGTATATAACTGTCAAGGGATTCATTTCACTAGCTAATAGCACAAAACATCCTGGGAACTGTTTGATCTGTAAGACATTTGCTTGACAGTAGTTTACTTAAAGTTATTGCACTTTGTTTGGGGACTGATATTTGCCAATCATTATTGCATTTTTAGATCTAGGCTTCCCAGAGTTATAGGTTAGGAGGTCACCAGAAACTACTGTGTGACTTCAGATGTGCTAGACTGGATTTATTTATAAAGCCCATATATGACAACAGTTTGAGCTGGCTTTATGGCATGGGTGATATTAACAGAATTAGTTCTTCTTTTGACCCCATCTGTGATGTTCAGGCTATTCCTTGGTTTGCAAGGACATGAAAACAAAACAAAGGTTAATGTCAGTGATGTGTGCTCCTTGGATAAAGAATTAAATCCAGCATCATGTTCATAAAGAGACTATTCCCTGAGATTTCCTGGCAGTGATTCTGAGCACTTTCCCTTAAGAAGACAGATTGTCCTTGTTCTTTTGTGACATCGTTAAGGGATGCTTCTTTCCACTGGCTGAAGATGGGTGAAAAGAAAATAGTAGAGCAGATGAGGAAATGCAGATAGTAAAGAAGTAGTTCTCTAGCAGCTTCTTCAAGCCTTCAATCTTGGATTCTATGTAGCAAGCCAACCAATTTGAAGGAATCACTAATTTGCTGGAGAATGTAATGGAGGCAGAGTCTCAAAAGGGCAACAGGGAAACAGTGAAGG
Organism: Sphaerodactylus townsendi; assembly: GCF_021028975.2. Classification (NCBI taxonomy): domain Eukaryota; kingdom Metazoa; phylum Chordata; class Lepidosauria; order Squamata; family Sphaerodactylidae; genus Sphaerodactylus; species Sphaerodactylus townsendi. The sequence continues at coordinate 52,092,537 of NC_059426.1, forward strand.
CGAAGAAGAAGAGTTGAGGTGGAGTGTGGTGCAAATTAGTGGACAGACTTGGTTCCACCCCAGATGCCTCCTTTTGGAGCCCAGATGCGGTGCTGGAAGGTCCTGCTGGAAACAGGTAGACAAGAGACCTGTGGTCCAGCTCCAAAGTGCCTCGAGAGCAGGATTCTGCAAAAAAGAAGGATCCACTTGGCCCCAATCCATGTGATTCCTGAGGCAAAAGGGGTACTTAAGGTGTAAAGGAGACTATGCAACTAATAGAACAAACTCTATCCTATCTACTGCTGTTGCTTCCAGTATGGATGCTGGGATGGAAATTAACAGCTACATTTAACATCAAAAGCTCTATGTCTATGATTAGGACTCATTTTTGCCTCATGATATGCCAGTGGTGAGGACTGTGGCGGCAGCGCAGTTCTAGCACCATGTGGAGGAATATCCAGTGGCTCATGTTGAAGTGACAGTACAGGGTACGGCTCTGCCGTACCTCATGTTGTTGGAATGAGACACCTTCAGTTTTTAGCAGTTGTCCTGCTCTGTCTCCTACCCAGTCAGAAATGTGGCAATTGACACATTCTCAAGGGAAGGATCCAGTTTGACAAACTGTGCAGGCCCAGACAAAGAAGATCCCTGAAAGGCCTGCCCTGACTCTGCTGAGAGAGTGATATAGAGGCCCTGAATTCACAGAACAATATGCTAGTGACATGAGGAAGATAGTAATGGTGAGTGATGGAGTCATTCAGAATGCGAGGCATGCAGCCAGGATGAGAAAGGGTTGTTTGTTACAGGCTGGTCCTAGGGAATGGTTCAGATTTGAGGCAGTTGCTGGTAACATGGCAGTATGGGGGGAAAGTTCTGATTTTCAGCCATAATCACTCATGGACATGGCACCGTGGTAAAAAATATCTTGGAACAATGCTCCCCCTAACAAACAAAGAAAAATTGCACCATTTTCTAGCATTTCATTAATTAGTTCCTCATTTTTCCATTCACCTTCGGTGACCTGAAGACTGATCCTATGGAATCCAGATTTCAGTAGGCCTTTTATAATCCAGACATACTTTGGACACAAGACTTGGAGCTGTGCTTTCCCAGAAGTCCGGAGGTGAAGAACATCTGATACTTTTCATTTAGTCGTAAACTGCAACAAGCTGAAAAAAATATGCTGCATTGGAAAAGGAGCACAAACAGTAATGTGGGATGTATGCACCCCTCAATATTACCTTGATAGTAATTTTTTCATGCTGATTACATACCATGCTCTCCAATAGTGGATAGTGCACCCGAAGGTTCACAATGGTTGGGTTTTTACGATGGTACCTATCTCCTTTGTTTTTTAGTTTCTCTATTCAACACTGACTGGGACAACAACATCCCAATGTGGCAAGGACGTAGGTAAGGGGAGGGGGGGTTCTTGGGTTCAGACCCCCTCATTGCATATCTGAAGCTCCGCCCTCTGTGTTTTTTTGGTATTTTTAGTGTTTTTCAGTTCTTGGCCTGCTGGGGGTGTAGTTTTTAGACTAGCAGCACCAAATTTTCAGGGATTGTTTGGGGGACTCTCCTGATGATACTACCCAGGTTTAGTGAGGTTTGGTTCAGGGGGTCCAAAGTTATGGACTCTCAAAGTTATGAACCCCCATCCCCCATTGTTTCCAATGGGATCTAATATAAAATGGGGACTACACCTTTGAGGGTCAATAACTTAGGACCCTATGAACCAAACTTCACCAAACTTGGGAGATATCATCAGAAGAGTCTCATAAGGATACCATGTCCAGGATGCTCTCTGGACTTCCTAACAGTACCAGAGAAGCAAGGCATGGGGCAGGAGCGGGAGAGAACCAGCATATGCCCAGCACACAGCAGAACACTGAAAGATCCAGCACAACCCTGAGTGCTGGAATGAGCCTTCTGCAGGATTTGGAATCATAGTGGAGGGCAGGGGTTTGGGACAGGTGCTGGATCTGCCTCACAGAGAGTAAAGGCCAGATTTACTTCTCCTTGCTTGCACAGTCAGTTTTGTCAATGAGACCCTCTATGCTCATTCCATTTTATGTCTAGGGAGAAATATAGGTGGATCTAACCATCATGCTTGATTTGACTCTTACAGCTGGCTGTCCCCATATACCCTGCATTAGGCTGGCCTTTTACATTTTTTGTAAAATGAAATGCATAAGTGTTAAAGTCAATCGAATTGAAATGTCTTTGCAAGCAGAGGGCTCCTTACTGAAGCTTTTATTGCATGTTTTTGCTTCATGAAAAATGGCCTTTCTCTGTGTTTTCAGTAAACTACATGATGCTATCTCCATGTTCTTTAGAATGCTTTTGTAACTATTGTTTCTCCATAATTAATTTGCTAAAGTAACCAATAATTTTCATAGTTTTGCCCTTAGTACAGAAAGAACACATAGTACAGAGTGTTATTCTTCCCATATAGGAAGCCACAATTACTACCTTATAAAGTTGTAGCTTTATTTTAAAATGCAAAGATGTGAAAACTTATGCTCAGTTTGCAGCACCATCAATCATAATAATTTATTAAAGAAGATGTAGTTAAAGTGATTTTGATGGGGGGGCGGGTTTGGAAAAAAATGAGTGTGCAGACTTGGGCTACTTAGTAAGTGAAGAACTTGGCATCTTTGTCTATTATATTTTCTTCCCACCTACCCTCATGGAGTCCTATGATGGTGTACATGGTTCTCCCTCCTTATTTTCATAACATCCTATTGGGTAAGCTAGGCTAAATAAGAATGTGTGGCCCAAAGTCAGTGGCCCAGTGAGATTTATGACTGAGTGGTGATTTGGAACCTGAGTTCAGTACTGTTAACAACTACACTCTTTGGCCCCTCTTCATTCCCAAAATGACGCAGTGAGCTTGAACACTGAGTTGGGTAAGCTTTGTGGCTGTTCAGTGCCTTTCTTTCATTGGTTATGTTTTAGAACAAGTGGCCACTTACGTGTCTGCTTAGTCTGCTTAGTTGGGAAGATCATTGCTCAACTATGGGTATGAGGAAGATCATTGTCCAACATTGTATGAGGAAGATCATTGTTCAACATTGTTTATTAAAGCAGTTTTGTAAGTACAAATCATTCAGTTTGCCTAGTTGTCATACAGTTGGATGCATTGACATTTTAATGGTCTGAAATGGGTACACTGGCTACTTTTTCCACCAGTGCAGTTGTTGGTGTCTTTCCTGAGTATAAGAACAGACTGAAGGTTAAGATTGTGAATGAGTCATAGAGTTTGCTTTGTAAAATTACTTGATCAGGGGACGCTGGGGCAAAGTACTCCAAGAATGTAATAGTTGCAGAATAATTTATGCCCAATTGAAACTGTTAGGGTGCTTTTATTTCAATTTACTCCATTATTGTTTGTTTAAAACACTTTTAGTCACCTTTCTCCCTGGTGGAACTCAAGGTGGATTACAGTACAGTTCCATGTACAAGGCAAAATTTTATTATTTTGACAGTTTAAAGCCTTTTTTTAAAAAAATAATGGGGTGAGTAGAAACAAACTGTAACTCCTGTGGAACTATCTGAGTATACATCTGTATGAACTGCATAGGACCTGGACAAATAAGCCATCATTAACATTCAAAGTATAAAAGGAGGATACACAAATACCTAGCCACACTATAAGAGTGCAAGCCATTATTCCCACCTGTGAAAATGTTTTTGTTATAATTTTTCCAGTTCTTTATTGAAACAGTTGGAGTTATGCCTAAAAAGTTGGATGGAGTGGAAAATAATTCATTTGTGGGCTCCTGTGGAGATGGCAGTGGACATGGCAGTTCCGTGGTGGATATGTCATCTTTTTCACATGCAAGCCAAACGGTTCAACAATTGTTGAGCGAGATGTGATCATGTTAGCAGAACTGGTGGTGCTAGATTGTGTCCAGACAAGAGTGTATGGTTATGAGATTTCCTGTGACTTCCAATGGCTAGCAATTTCTCATTGGCTTCAGCTTAATTTTAAACACAGGAATGAAGAGAATATGAGAGAATATAGCTTTGAATATGTCATAAGATGATGCATTCTAAATATTGTTGCAAAAATTTCCTAATATACAGAAAATTAGCAGAACTGGGAGAAAGGTTTACCTTTTCCCCTAGCTTGTTAGGTGAACTTTCTATTTGAAGAAAGTTTTAACAGGAGAACACTCCAAAATGTTATCCTCCACCTACACTTTGATGTGATGTGGTCCATCCTACTCCTCTGAGGTTTCTGCTACTTCATGCATGAATGAAGTCTAAGAATATTTGAAAGCTAGCCTCCTATTCACAATAACAAACCAAGAGTAAATAATGGAAATCCTGTTCCAAAGGGCAGATTATCACAATCTGGGTGTAAATTTTCTCTATTTCTGTGCTTTCTATTTTGGAATGGTTGCATTCTTCTCTTCACCCAGAAAAATGATGGAGATAGTTGGTTATTACCATGCAAGTTATAATTGTTGTCATCAGTATGTTGTTGTTGGTCATCAGTCTGTACAAAATACCTGTTGTGATAAATACACACATCTAGTACAAGATAAGAACCTTTTCCTCAGTGTTTATCCTAGAGGTGGTCATCAGTAGATAAAACAGTCTTTTATTCCATAAGATTATTGCTTTCTTGACAGAACCTTAAGGCATGCTGTGCTTCCACATAATTCTGCATCCTTTGACCTGCTTGTTTTTGGATGAAAATGAGGATAACTTTAGTCTGGATGAATCACTTGCCTTTATAATCTTTTAGTGATGCTTGGGGTTGAAGGCTCCTTGATAATTTCCTTGATTGTTGAAAGTGTGCTGTGATCATGTTTGAGAATCCCTGCCCTGGAGGAATGAGTCTATGCTTTCCGTCTAAAACAACCTTGAACATGTTTATAGCTTACAAGCTACACTATCGTCTCTTCCTCTGTGATGTTGTTGCAGGACCGTACGGAGAGATGTTTCAGGTGATTTTCCAAATATCATTTTACCTTTAAATGTTCAAGGCAGTCTTGTCTGAAAAAGAGAAAGTAAGTACTGGCCACTTCAAATGAGAGGTACAGGTGTTGTTGTTTAAATGGTTTGGTAGTAATGGTGGTGATGATGTCATGTAACTGATAACAGTCCTTTGAGAAGAATTTGACTGGTCAAATGTACAGAAGTTTACCATATGAGATTTTACTTATTGGTTTCATTTATTCATAATTGTTAGGGCAACATCTGTGAAAATTGTTCGTCCAGATTTTGTTTGTCCTAACAATATTTCTGTGAGGTAGGGCCTTATTGTTTTCCAGAAAATTGCCTTCTAGGTAGGGTATTGAGTTTGGACCAAAAAAAGACTTCGTTTCAAGTCCTTATTAGACCAGTCTCTGGGTTTGGTCTAGTATAATTGTTTAGGTGAATAAAAGGGTGCAAGTCCCATTTCTGCTGCCCTAATGTTTTGTGAAGGAAAGATGGGATAGAAATTATGTATAGGTAGAATATGCTTCAGTCTAAGGATGCACTGTCAACATTCCATGCTTTGTCATACAGTCACATGCTCATGGATGAAATGAGAATTAGATTGCTATAAATTGTGTTAAAATGTATACACTAAACTGGTTCTGAGAGAGTAGATAGATTGTAGTTAGGTCGTCCTAGTTACAGAGCTGTGGGAAGTCACCATCTAATTCGCCATAATTCTAATCTTATGGTTGTTATCAGGTTAATTGAATCTATGAGGTTGTTAGTTGTAATGGTCAACAAGTTATATATAGGGATTGGTGCTTATTGCAGGTGCTAAGGTGTGTGATATTTGATGCTTTGCTTTTATTTTGTATGCTATGTATTATGTTATTATGCTATTGCAAATTATTATTGCAGGTTCTTATTGCAGGTGTTAAGGTGTGTGATAATTGATGCTTTGCTATTATTTTGTATGCTATGTATTATGTTGTTAGGCTATTGCAAATTGTTATGTGCAATGCTGATTATGTTGTTAGTGGTTAACCTGAGATAGGAATATTACTAGAGCCCGCCTAGAGCCCTTCAGGGATGAGGCGGTCTGCGAAATCCAAACAGATGGACGGATGGACAGTATATTAAGCTGATGCTGGATTATTGTTAGGGTTTATTGTAAATGGTGTTATCATTATGCTTGGTCCTATTGTATTGATGTTGTTGTTACTTATTATGTTGTACACTGCCCTGAGCCCTCCAGGGGAGGGCGTTATACACGTAAATTAAATTTCAAATCAAAAATCAAAGACAGTGATCCTCAGCCATTTTAATTATACAGACGCCAATGGAATTCTGACATAGTGTGGTGGGTGCAGTCACAAAATAGATGTCTCAGGAGGAGAAGCCATTCAGAAAATGGCTGCTGCAGCTTACCGTAAGTCAAACAGTACAGACCAGGGGTAGGGAACCTGCGGCTCTCCAGATGTTCAGGAACTACAATTCCCATCAGCCCCTGCCAGCATGGCCAATTGGCCATGCTGATAGGGGCTGATGGGAATTGTAGTTCCTGAACATCTGGAGAGCTGCAGGTTCCCTACCCCTGGTACAGACCCTTGTGTTGTGGTGGCAGCTTCTGCCAAAGCAACATCTTTAAAAAGTCTGTACAACCAAAAAATCTCCAGTGACCACTCAAAACTGCATAGCAAAAATTCCGCCTGGCCCCACCCACTTCCTAAAAATGCTTGGTGGGCACTAGGAAAGGTGTTATTGGGGGCCATGGCACTCATGGGCACCATATTGGGGCCCCTTGCTCTAAGATATGGACGAAAGCATGATTGTATTAATATATAAAAGGGTCTTATTACTTTTCCTTTTAGTTTTTCCCCCAAAGATTTTAATTATGCCAATGAATTACATTTCTCACAACCGTTGTCAAGAACGTGGCACACACCTTGATTAAATAAAACATTAATAAGCAAATACAATAAACAAAGTGTTTTGAATTAATGGACATATAATATTCTACTTATGGGTCACATCGGACTGCTTGTTTCCAGTATCAGTTATACTCAGAGTCCCTTGAGGTAAAAATGCTAAACAGAATTGCATACTTCTAAGTTCACTGACTTCAATGGACTTCGAAAGATATAACTGACTTCAATGGACTTAGAGGGAATACAGTTATAATTGCTCGGAAGTGCTATTGAGCAGTTTGGACACAAAACCTCTGATTACTGCTGCTTTCTGGGCACACAGCAACATCAGCAAAATGAAGTAGTGCAAGTCAATGGCAGTCTGCAAAGTCTTCCAACAATATTAGCAATTTTTCGATAATATTGCAGACCTTCATTAGAGTAAGTTTATAATTCACCCTATCATAAAGATGTGGAGCTGAGAATTAAAGACAAACAATCCGTGCAACAACAACAAAAGAATTATGTTGCATTAAAACCCAGCACTTTGAATAACTTTGATTCCTGAACCTGAGCCCAAACAAATCAGTCAAAACGAAGTAGTTTAAAAAACTGGTTTTTTTAAAAAAAGAAAGTACTAGTTTTGGACTTCTGCAAGTTTCTAATGAGAGGTGTAAGGAATTCCATAGAAGCAGAAATAAAAGGCTCTTTGGTGTAAAAGACCGTTTATTCAGACATCTTAGAAAGCTCATGTACACGCAGTGGCAGGAATAAGATCTCCCGCCAGAAACACAGGTTATAACTCTGTCCATCCCATCCCCCCTCAGTTCCCATGGGAGCGAAGGTCTCATCTCCCTACCATGAGATAAAGGTCTCCTTGCCGAAGAAGCTGGCCCATCGCCGGGCTGTGGAGATGTAGTCAAGGCCAGAGCGTGGCCAGCCCGTTCATCAACACCATTGAATCCTTTACACTCCTGCCTCCTTAAAAAAGACCCCTCCCCAGGTTTGTCTTGGAAGAAGCGGTGGAAAGAAGCAGAAATAATAAGGGCTGGGCGTCAATATTTCCCGGAATAAACCCATTAGTTATACCCAGAAGGCATACCCCACCCAAGAGGCTTCCGTATTGTAAGCGTTTGGGTGTAAAGCGAGGAAGTCCAGGATGAAAGTCAAATTTAAGTAATACTTGTGGCCATCAATAATAGTGGGGTGGGAGTCTCTCAGTCCGAGTCCGAACAGCGGAAACATCGGAAAGCAGGAGCCTCACTTGGAAGTAAACTGGGAATGGAAGACAGGATGAATATTTACTAAGAGAGTTAGGCAAAATCAATGCGAGGACGGTGACATCATTAATCGCTTTAGTGATCTGAAAGGTCCCCGCGGCGAGGCTTTTGCCTAGTTTTGAAAGGTTATGCCGCGTCTCTGAGATTTTTTGGTGAACAAATACGCCCGAGTAGCCCTGCATGAGAGGAAATCGGCGGTTGCTTATCAAGCTTACGCAGCTTTTTTGGGAGTCTTTGGCCTGTTGTAAAGGCAGTCCTGGACCGTTTTCCACCCTCGGCCAGAGATAGAAATCCCATTGTTGAAACTCTGGAGGATCAGCCAATGCTTTCACGCCAGTGGATTTAGAAACAGCTGGCGGGGAAGGAAGCGACCCGGACACAATTTCGAAGGGTCTTTTATTGCTGCTATAGAACCGCATTGTTATAGGCGTACTCTGCAATGAGGTGCTTCGCGCACCAATTGTGCTTGGTGAGTAGATTGGTATAACAAGCGTAAATACTGCTCTAGGGTTCTGTTCGGTTCTCTCCGACTCACACGTCACTTTGAGCGGCGTGGTAGGGAGGCGGCAACGCTTGAAGCTGACTAACAACCTAGAAAAGCTTTCAGAACTTTGAAATGAATTGGAGGCAGCGGTCGAGAGACCATATATACCTGCGAGTGTAGGCGGTAAACATGCTGAATGAACAGGCAGCTAACTTAGGAGCGGAGGGATGGGAAGCACATGGAATAAAATATGAGCTTGTTTAGAAAATAAGTCCACCTACCCACAAGACCGTGTTGCCATGACTTTCTGGCAAATCTGTAAATAAAAAATCCATGGAGATGACTTCCAGAGGCGGGAGGCCACGGGGAGAGGTTTCAACAGATCATGGGGCTTTCCTGGAGCGTTCTTGGCTTCTGCACAAACAGAGCAACCTTTAATATCGTCTCAATGTGTCTTTCGCGCCATCGCTGTATACAAAGACTTAATGAACCAAATGCAGAGTTTTAGAAAGCCAAAATGTCCAGCCCGGCGAGGGCATCATATGGCGAGCCTCGAGAACCTGCTGCTTGGGAGGGGAGGCCGCGTACCAGCAATCCCCACGCCGCCAAAAGCCCATTCTCAAAGCGCGGTGGGGAGTTAAAGCAGCTTCCTCCGCTTTGGTTTCAGCAGCCGCCTCCTCAAGTTCCATTAGGAAAGGAGAGACCAGGCTAGGCCAGGAATGGGCGGAGAAAGGAAGAGTGGATGTCTGAGATCGGGTGACAACCAGCCCTAGTGGGAGAGGAGAGAACAGTCGCGGCGGAATGTCCATTAGCGTGGCTCCACCCCCCCTCCGGGTAATTGCAGCGAGGCGCATCAGCCAGTTTATTGGTTTTCGGAAAAAATATGGACCGTGAAGAAAGCGAAAGAAATGTCATTTAGCTTGAAGTTGTTTAGGCGGACATCTTGAAGAAGTGGAAAGAGTGACCAAGTTCTTGTGATCGACCAAACTTGAAAGAGTGTTTAGCCCCCTCCAGCCAGTGGCGCCAGAGTGGAGAGTGCTACTTTGATGGCCGCGGTCTCTTTATCCCCCTACAGTCCCAGTTGAGTTCCAGCGCGAGGAGAATTTCTTTTGATAAATAAGCACCACGGAACCAGCCTATCATCTTTATTTCTCTGCAACAGGGCTGCCCCAAGCGGCTTTGTCCGAGGCATCCCGCGTGAACCACAAAGCGGGAGATCTGGGTCAGGGTGCTTTAGGATGGGACCGATTCGGTGTTAAAAGCAGATTTTAAAAGCTGAAAGGCTGTCTGACATTCTCGGACCAGGAAAGGGGGGCCCCGGGCTTGGCGGACAGTGGATCTTTACCCTTAGTGCGTAAGAGGTCTGTGAGAGGGTGTAAAGGATTCAATGGTGTTGATGGTGAAGTAACCTTGAGTGCATTCCACAGCCCGGGCGATGGAGCCAGCTGCATCGTGAGGACACTTTATCTGCTTGAGGAGATGAAGACTCCGTTCCCATGGGGAAGCAGGAAGGGGATGGGGTGAATGGTGTTATAATAACCTGTGCTTCTGGCCGGGAAGTGTCATTCCTGCCGCACTCGTGTCACGTGAGCTTTCTAAAGATGTCTTAATAAAGCGGACTTTTTACATCCAAAAAGCCTTTTATTTCTGCTTCTATGGAATTCCCTTACATTGTGGCAGGAATCTTAATTCATCTATATTCCTAGTGCAGTGGACCTCTGGTGTGCTTGACATGGAGAGGTTGAATGTTACAGCGAGAAAGGTGCCGGTAGCCCCAAAGAGGGCTCCGACCTTTCCCGCTGAATCTGGAGGAACCGGCAGGAGAAGCGGGCCTGCGCTGGTGGCTCTTTCCGTCCCTCGTGTCAACCGCGAGTCTTCCTTTACTCCGTTGGAGCGAGGGGCGTGGCAGCGACATGAGAACTTCCATGAACCCGTTTGGGCGCTGTCTATGGATCGGCGCCTGTGGATCGGATCTCTACCGTTTTACGTGGCGGATTACACGAACCTCAGATGCAACCTGTCATGGAGGCAGAGGGCCTGACCACCTTTCATGCGGCAACCCAGGAATCCATTGAGCGATTCCTGGACTGCGTATTACAGTGATGCTCCCAAGAACCACCGTGGCACAGCGGGGGGGCCCGTCCGAGGATACTGGGACTAAACCTGGGATTGGGAGGGTTATCCGTACGCGTCTTCAATCCCGGACCCCCCCTGATCCAGACCCAGCGACGCGCCGAGGTGCCTCGAGGAGCCACCCGGTGGCCTCACAGATGTCTCCGATGTCTACGCTTCCAGGCGGCGAAGGTTCGAAGAAAGCCACCACTCCCAGCGGGATCTGTTCCCTCTCTCCCATCCCGAAGGGAGACCTGGGATGAGGAAGTGGAAACTGCGAGATGCTCAGAAAGCATGGACCGAGGAGCGTCAGCTATGTCAGGAGGAGAGCGGCGAGGGCACAGTTGCAGCAAGGCGGAAACCTGCAGAGAAGGACCCAGGAGCGGCAGCGCCAAAGAAGTCCAGCTTCGAGGTTGGACCGTGCCAAAGATGCGCATCCAGCGTGTATGCGCAGAGATCCTGTCAGTCCATGGTAAAGTCCTGGAACACTCCAGACTGGATTTACAACGACAGCGAAAGCGTTCAGGCCCTGCGCCGCATAAAGTGAGCTCACTGGAAGCTCTTAAGCGGAAGGACGAACTGGCTCAAAGTGGAGCGAGAAAAGCTGCTCTGCATGCGCCACCAGGATACATTGACCGCCAAGGAGAGGGGCTGGCTGCGTTGGAGAGGAGCTAAGGAGGCAGCAGACCAGGAAGCCCCAAGTTGGAGTCTATGCTGTTACCGATCGCAGCGCTGGCGCCAGAGGGGCCGCGATACCTGGAGTCCCTGCCACTTAAGCATGGCAAGCGCCCGGTTCCGGCCCCCGTACAACAGCTGCAACTGCCCACCATGGCTCAACCCGGCGCAGCCACGCCCCAGCAGGCGCCAAAGAGCCGTGGAGCGGGGGGCTACTATATCGGCCCCGATACCAGCCCGTTTCGATGGGACGCTTCAACTTCCCTACTTCATTTTGCAACTCAATGCCCACTTGGAAGACTATGATGATTTATACCCGGTCTGGCCTTGAAAAATGCGGGACATCGGCTCAGTCCTGGATAGAGGCGGACAACCCGACTGGTTATTGAACTCTTTTGGATTTGCAAGATGAAGGCTTTCTGCATACTGATGCCGCATTCCTCCAAACCTTAAGGCGCTTCCAAAGATCCGAAGCGCCGAGTGGAAGCTATCCGCACCATCAAAACTATCCAGCAGTAACCGCCCGTTTGCAGGAATTTGCCCGTGAAGATTTCGTCTGCGGCGGCTGCTGCGACTTCCTCTGTAAGGTGGCCTGAAGCATGCCAATCACCGAATACTTCTCCCGGATGCATGGGCGGCAAGCTGCGTGAAGCGGTGTTTTGGAGAATTACGGGTTCCCTCGTTACTATTGCAGGTTGGATCCAGTTGGGGTGCCAGGTGAAGCGTCGTTTGGAATCTGGCTCGATGCGGAATGCCGCCCGCGCCAAAACCCACCACTGTACTTCCATAAGCCAAGCCAAGCCGCCCTTCGAAACCACCTCCTGAGCGCCGTCGCCCGACTGGGATTGTGTGGCGCTTTACTGCGGAGGGCCAGGTCATCTAGCCGCCAACTGTCCCAAAAGCAAAACCAACGGCTCAACTACAGCGCCTCCATCTGCCAAACCACCCGCGCCCATGAATCGGGGCGCCCCAGCGAGAAACAGTCTAAAGCGGTCATCGAGAAGCTGACCCAGAGGGAGGGAAGCAGCTGTTTGCCTTTCTTCAGCCCCCCATGGACATGGGCCCGACTCTATTGGCGGTGAAGGTGAAGGCAGCTCCCATTACTGTCCAAAGCGTTTCTGGCCATTACCCAGCTAAACACCTTTCGCATTACCAGCCACCGACCCTTGTGGATTCTGGCTGCTCCCACTGCTTAATGCGGCCCCATTTGGGTGGCGGAGGAGCTAGGTCTGGACCAAATTCCTGGCTAAGCCCATACCATTTCACCCAAATGGGCGGCCTCGGGAAGCGAAGGACCGGCCCAGTTCAAAAACACAGCGGTTCTCCTCCGTTCGCCCGACCATTAAGGAGAAAATGGATTTTATTTTGAAGCCAGTGACTAAACCTCCATAGATTTTGGGCATGCCATGGTTATTGTATTACATGAACCAAAGTTCATTTGGAAAGAACGGATCTTAGAATTCACTGACCCTCCCCTCGCGGTGTTGAACACATGAATTGGAAAACCCAGCTTCTCCTGACACCCCCCCTCCCTGGCTATTCAGCTGATTGCTCGATTCTATTGGCATCCCACCTGCGTATCATGATCTAGCCAGAGTTTTCGAGGAGCAAGAATGTCACGATCAGTTGCCACCCACAGAGACACTGACTGCAAAATGGATTTATACAACCAGGAGCAACTGCCCAAGGTAGAATCTACCGCATGAGTCCCAATGAGGAGAAGGAACCGTGCCTTCTTGGACAAGAACCTGCATTTCGGCGGGTTCATATGGCGGAGCTATGAAACACACAGCGCTGCTCCGTTTTGTTTGTAAAAAGAAAGATGGAGTCTTCTGACTTTGCACAGATTATCCGAGGAGTCTCAATGCGGTCTCCCTGTCCAATAAATATCCTTTGCCTTTGATCAAGGACCTTTTTAGATGCACTTTCGGCAAAGAGCATTTTTTACTAAATTGGACTTGAGGAGAAGAAGCTTACTACAAGGAGTCAGAGGTACTGCAGAGGCTATGAACACTTGACTGCGTTTAACACAAAGTTTGCTTGGACAGTTTGAATGCTTGATAATGCCATTGGGTTAAGTGGGGCCCAGAGGCTTTATAGCCCTTATCCAGCGAGAAGTTCTCCATGATTTATTGTACAAGGGAGTTGTGGTATACTTAGATGGCGTTTTGATTTACTCTACAAACCATAGAAGAGCATGAAACATTGGTTAGGGAGGGTATTGAAGCGGCTTGCTCAGCTTAATGAATCTCTCTCTTTGCCAAAGCTCTCCAAATGCTGTTTCACCGGACTACTCATTGACTATTTGGGTTACGGATCTGCGCCGAGGGCTTGAAAATGGATCCTGCTAAGATTGGCCTTGCCAGTCCTCAATGGCCTGCCCCCACCAACATAAGGAGCTCCAATCTTTTTTCTTGGTTTTGCCTAATTTCCTATCGTTGACTTTATACCCCAATTAGCTGAACGTGACTCTCCCTCTCACAGACCTCTCTGCAGCACTAAGGGTCAAAAAGATCCACTGTCCGCCAAGCCGGGGCCCCTTTGCTTCTGGTCTGAGGAGTGTCAGAAACAGCCTTTCAACTCTTAAAGTCTGCGTTTACCACCGAAGCCTATCCTAAAGCACCCTGACCCGAATCTCCCGTTTGTGGTTCCGCATTGGATGCCTCGGACCAAAAGCACTTGGGGCAGCCCTGTTGCATGAAAAATAAAGATGGTAGAGGCTGGTTCCGTGTGCTTTATTTGTCCTAGGAAATCTCTACTGAGTGCTGAACTCAACTGGACTGCTTAGGGGATAAAAGAGACTGCGGCCATCACTTACAGAGGAGAGTCAGTTCAGCGAATAGAATTATAAAGAATCCACGCGATAGAAATTGGCAAAGGCCTAGAAGGAGTTGGAGATTCTTTTTTAGATTGGCAGAACCATTGAACGCATCAACATTGGAGGTTCCGCATCAATCTTAGCAGGATCCCAGACTATGGCAAGCTTACCGAGTCGAGATCAACTTAAAATAATCGAATTTACTGGACTGGTGAAACAACACTGAAAGATTTAGCAAAAGGAGTTGTCGAGCAAGCGTTTCAATGCTTCCCGAAACCCAATGCTCATCTCACTCCACTGAACTGTGAATAAGAATTAAAGCGTCATCTAAGCACCACTACTCCCTTATACAATAAATCATGGAAGAGCGCCAGATTGATAGAGAGAACCATAAACTTCGGGGGAGCTACCAACTTCCGAATGGCAACGGCAATAAGAAATATTCAAACTGTCCCAAACGCAATCGATTGCATACACAGATCAAAGTCGTTCACGCTTCAACAGATTCTGACCCTAACAATGCTAACTCTCTCCAGAATCAAGCTTTAATAAAGATCAGATCCTTGCCAATATCGTCCTAAAAGGTCGCCGATCAAAGAGCAAAGAAGTGCTTGTGGACGGGAAATTCTGACACTACATCGGCTAACATCTGTCAGAGCTGTAAAGACCATCTTTCTCTTTACAAACAAAGCGGGACCTTCCTTCGTGTGTTTTGGTAACTTTCCGTATGATAACAGCGGTAGCAAGGTTCTTTGTCTAAGATGCAAGAATTGCGGTTGAGACCTCATTGGATTGAACTCATCTTTTGCGACAGATTACTGGCGGTCTTTCTAACTAGCCATTGCGATTTTGCGATCCAGTGTCTCTATGGGTAAGCAACGGCTGATAAGCATTGCTTACTCCTGGCTACTACTGGCTGAGATCTTAATGCGCCCGATTGAGAGAATGCGGCCAGAGATCGAGGAGGCAATCGCTGACCGAAGCCGGGGGGGTTATTAATGTCAGGGAAGAAGTTGGGTTTTCCCCAATTAATGTGTTCACGCGGGAGGTTCGCTATTCGTTCACGCGAAGTCGTGAAATTCTAAGATCCCCTTTCTTTCTCAAAGGAATTTCGGTTCATGCAACAGCAACCATGGCATGCCCAGGCTATAGTGTTTAACCACTGGAGTGTTTGGCCGCCAGGAATAACCAGAATAAAACTAATTTTCTCCCAATGGTTACGGCGCAGCGAGGAGGAGCGGTTGCGCGTTTTTGAACTTCAGGCGATCCTTAAGCTCTTTCCGAGGACTGCAGATCCATTTGAAGCAATTGACCGGAAGCAGCGGGGAACTTGGTCTGAGACCTATCCTCGCGCCACTGGAAGGCGCGTTAAACGCGATGAGGAACAATGGGGGGCAGCCGAGAATCCCTGGGGCGAACCGGTATAATACGAGTAATGCTTAAGCGAGGGTGTGGCTAAGCGCTTAGTTGTAATGGAAGGCTGCCTTCACTCACGGCGCATCAAGTCGAACCCATGTCCATGGGAGACTGAAGAAAGAGCAAACAACTGCTTCCCCTCCTCTGGAGTGTATACTTCGATGACTTTACTGCCAATTGGCGAAGCCGTTGAAGCGACCTGACCCTGATTTCGCGTGGTGGCGGCAGACGGAAGCCTGAATTAGCTTAGCGGCGAGCAGCGACGGCGGTTGACTTCTGTTTTGGGCGGTTGGCGGCGGCTAGATGACCTGGTCTCACCAATAGGCTACAATCCCGACCGGCGACGACTTCCCCGATGATTAACCGGCAAGGCGGCACAAAGGTGGTGTTAACAGTATGAGCACTGATGGAAACGGCTTCGTGGGCGTTGATGGCAGGCCGGTCTGGCGCACAACTGGCGCATTACTCTGCGTGAGGCGCCGCCTGGGATCTAATTCCGAAAATCCAATCAGCAACAGTCGCGGAGTTGAGGAAAACACCGAATCAAAACTGCCGCTTTCCGTCGACGCTTGCCCTCGACAGCTATCGAAGTATTCGCATTTCATGCATCAGGCTTCCACTCAGGAGAGAATCGGCAGCACGCGCCGCCATACCAATCCGCGAACAAAATACAACAGCGATTTCCTGCTACTGAATTCTGCAGAAGTTTGCTGAATAGTTTTGATGCCGGACCTAACTTTCATTTTCAACACCCGGATCTTGCAGAGCGAACCCTAAAACTGAATGGAGGACCCATCACGGGCACGATGCGGTATCTTCATCTTTGCGGAAGGTTGGAAAGGTCACAAACTCCAGTCGACTGCCGCCCATCGGAGGACTGAGCGAACCCATCCCGTATTTTTTTTTTTAGCAGCTCAAGACTTCGATATAAATGCATTAAGTAGTAAAGTCTCAATAATGAACGTCGGGATTTACTAAAGATGAAAATAGGGAGGGAAGTTTGGAAG
Organism: Sphaerodactylus townsendi; assembly: GCF_021028975.2. Taxonomy (NCBI): domain Eukaryota; kingdom Metazoa; phylum Chordata; class Lepidosauria; order Squamata; family Sphaerodactylidae; genus Sphaerodactylus; species Sphaerodactylus townsendi. The sequence continues at coordinate 52,109,150 of NC_059426.1, forward strand.
CGATCCCCATCAAGCGAACAGATAATGGAAGATGCTGTAGTAACCCTCTCCACGGCCCTTAATCGCAAGAGGCGGCGGTTAGCGCGGAGTTGAGCAGAGTTGAGGCGGCCCGTGATTTGCGCCCAGGGGCGGAATCGGTGGAGGTATCAGCGCCCGGTGCGGCTGGCGTTTTGGTGGGGAGCCGGTCAGCCCGGAAGGTGGCTGGACCCAGCAGGCGATAAGCCCCTCTGGAGCGCCCGGCTGTACCAATGGCTGGCCCGTGTAGGCTCCAACTTGGGTTGTCACTGGTCTGCTGCTTCGATTCAGTTCCTCTCCAAGGCAGCCAGCTCTCTCTCCTTCGCGAGGAATAAATGCATCCTGAAGATGGCATGCAAAACTGCTTCTGCTGGTTTAATTTAGCCGGATTAGATCCCGTTGAATTTAGCTGCAGTAAGTTTTGCACTTTGCGTAGAGGCCTGGGCAACTGCTCGCGTTGGCTGTAAAGTTTAGTTTAGAGTGTTCCAGGACTTTATCATGGACTTCATTAGATTCTGCGCATATTGCCGTTCCGGGCGCATCTTTGGTTACCCGGTCCAATTGAGTTGGACTTCTTTGCGCTGCTGTTCACAGTCTCTCTGCAGGTTTTTCGCGCTCTTGCTGCGGCTGTTCCAGTTCCTCTTCCGCATAGCTTTGGCGTTCCGCGGGCCCATGCCTTCCTGGGCATCTACGCGAGTCGACCCGGCCCACTTCACTCAGCCCAGCTCTTTAAGATGGGAGAGGAACTGGAATCGGCTTTCAGGAGTGCAGGCTTCCTCCAGGACTCTAAATGCGTCTGGGCCGAGACATCGATCGATACTTACCGGTGACTCCACGGGGCATCTCAGGGTGCCGCCGCTGGTCGGGGATCCAGGGGGTCGATCGAGGAAGGCGATGCGGATACCCCTCCCAATCCCTGAAAAGGTATAGTCCCAGTGTTACTGGTGGTCTTGGACCCGGGCCCCAGTGCTATGCCGCGGTGGGTCTTCCGGGGAGCACCACCAAAATCACGGAGTCAGGAATGCGTTCAATGGACTCCCTGGGTTGCCGCATGAAGGTGGGTCAGTAAGCCCGTCCTCCTCTGTGACAGAGTTGCATCTGAGGTTTGTAATCCATGCACAGCGGGTGAGATATCCGATCCACGAAGTATTTCGATCCATAGACCTTGCGCGCCCCAAGCGACTCATGTAAGTCCCCATAAGGTGGTCTTCCGTCCCTCGATTCCAGCGGAGTAAAGGAAGACTTCGTGCTGTCACGAGGGGCGGAAAAGGAGATCACCAGCGAGCGGAACCCGTTCTCCAGCCCGGTTCCTCCCGGAGATCCAGAAGGAAGGTGAAGACCCTCTTTGGGAGCTTCGCTGCCTTCCACAGGAAACATCCAACCTCTCCATGCCGAGAGACGCCAGAGGTCCACTGTACTAGGAATATAGATGTAATTAAGATTCCTGCCACAATATCAAGGGAATTCCATAGAAGCAGAAATAAAGGCTCTTGTAAGACCCGTTTATTCCAGACATCTTAGAAAGCATCGTACATGCGCAGTGGCAGGAATAGAGATCTTCCGCCAGAAACACAGGTTATAAACTCTGCATTATTCCATCCCCCCCTCCCTCAGTTTCCCCCATGGGAGCCAGTCTCTCATCTCCCTACGCGGAAGATAAAGGTCTCGCGCCGATTAGAGCTGGCCCATCGGCCGGGCTGTGGAATGTAGTCAAGGCCAGGCTGACTGACCCGTTCATCAACACCATTGAATCCTTTACAGGGAATTCCATAATGAGGCAGAGAAGGAAGCCACCTTTGCAAGCCTTCTTATCTCAACTTGATTCACAGGTTGTTAAGAAACCACATATAAATTCTAGACAGAATCCACCATTGCCTCTCATTCATCATAACATGTTATGATGACTGATCACCTTTGTTATCTCAGCTCCACCAAATTAATGCAGTGATCTTACTTTGCATGCCTAGAAAAAAAGTTCTTTTCATTTTGTTTTGGTATGGGTAATATAGCTTAGTTCCCTTTCTCAGGCAGATGCATGTATTGAATGGCTAACACTGGTGTTGAGGGCCAGTAACTCTTGGAAGTAGTGAAAGGCTGAGCTTTGTTGGTACTGAGCCTGGGAGACTGGTGATGGAGCGGCATGTAACAAAACATGCATTGTTTACAAAGCCACTCACAAGTTCAAATCTTGACAAAGGTCTGATGGGTCGCGATGTAGTCTCGGTACTTTTAAAAGTAACTTTTGAAAATGCTTCTCAGTTGTTTTAACTGAGGTTATTCAGGAGAGCAAGTCACAACTACTTTATGTTTATGTTTTATTAACACTGACAATACCTAAAGTGACAGCTACCAATTATTTACATTGGTTCTTCAGATGAACATGAGCTATATGAAGATTATATGAAGATCTATGAAGTGTATGTTTTACGTTGGATGCCAATGTAACATTATTAATTGCTGTTTTAACAGGGTTTTATTGTAATTATTGTTTTATCATGTTGTTCATCGTAGATTCTTCGAGGGGAGTGATTATATAAAACCAATTATAAATAAATAAATAAATAAATAAATAAATAAATAAATAAATAAATAAATAAATAAATATATTGTTCTCTGTTGCTGTCTGAACTGGCTCTAAATCTAGTGTGAAGACTACCTTAATATGAGAGAAAACTCAGGCCTGATCTCAGTAGATATTTTATAAGGAAATCTCGCATGGGCACCATCACAGCATGAGAAGTGCTGGAGCATAGTTCCTTCACAGGCCAAGGACTTTACAGCACACCTTGATTCCACTGACTCAATTTCCAAGGGTGTGAGAACAAGTTGCTTTTAGAGGATCACGTCATGTGACCAGAGTTCATAGGATTACAGTTCAATACAATTCCAACTCATGAAGCTAAAATGAAAAAGTGCAGTACAGATTCACACTGAAGTTGTTCTTGTAAACAGGAACAGGTGCCAGTCCTTGCCAAAAGTTCTTCTCCCCAATGTTGCTCCTGCAAAGACACATGTACATCGTATTGTCGAAGGCTTTCACGGCCGGAATCACTTGGGTGCTGTGTGGTTTCCGGGCTGTATGGCCGTGTTCTAGCAGCATTCTCTCCTGACGTTTCGCCTGCATCTGTGGCTGGCATCTTCAGAGAATTCAGATCCTCTGAAGATGCCAGCCACAGATGCAGGTGAAACGTCAGGAGAGAATGCTGCTAGAACACGGCCATACAGCCCGGAAACCACACAGCACCCAAACACATGTACATCCTTTGTACAGAAGCCTAATGTTCTCTTAAGATTTCAGCTCAGGTAATGTGTTTGCATTGTGATTGGCTAACTCTTGGAAGGGGGGGAGATAACTTTGTAAAAGGAGGAGATAATTTGTGATTGCCACATAGGTTGGTCAGTCAGTTTTGCAGATTGGCACCAATCAATATTCTTCTAAGTATCTTACTATTTTAATTTGCAAAGTTGATTAATTCAGAAAAATCCACATGCTATGTGAAAGTGAAAAGAGGTGCAGGTGACTTTGTGCTTGTTGCTGTGGACTGTTGCTTCACTCTCTGAAATCACTGTGATAAATTCATTATTTTTAAGACCCAATCCTTTTACAAGCGTAAAATATATGTGAAAATTACTGTCTGAACAATAACATGCACAGTAGTTTCTGCAAGATGGCATCTGACCTTTTAAGTTGCTTCTTGAATATTGCCCTGTTTGTGGCCTCTCCCTTGAATTTGATGAGTATAATTTTTGTGTATTTTATTTTCAACTTATTACAAGGAGCTCATGGAATGTTTTATCTTGATAATGCACTTGGGACTCAGACAGTAGCTGATCCACGATCATCCAGTGAGCAGGGATTTGAATCCCCGATGTACTGACCCGTTGGCTGTCATGCCTTTACCTGAACAATATTAGGGATGTGCTTGAATCTATTTAAAATAATTCAAGAAATAGGTCTCAGAATTTATTTAATCTTTCTCCACATCTGATCTAAAACTAGGCTAATGAGATTTTTGCTACTAATTTATTCCCTGCAGTAATGCCTGATTCTCCTGTGGTGTAGAAGAAACCCCTGGGGAGGGCTGATATTTTCCCTTCTCTTTCAGAAACCTCTCTGCCCTTGAAAAGGTTTAGAATGGGAAATAAGTAGCTGAAGCTTAACAAAATAAAAAGGTCCATTAGTGGTTTATAGTAGTTCACACAGAGGTGGGATCCAGCAGGTTCTCACAGGATCCCGAGAGTAGGTTACTAATTATTTGTGTGTGCCGAGAGGGGGTTACTAATTGGTGATTTTGCCACGTGATTTTTGCCTTAGTTACGCCCCTCTCAGCAGTAGCGCACAGAACTTGAAGCAGTCCAGCAGGAGGTGCACCGGCGTGCGTGGCAGCCTGCGCCTGCGTGCATTCGTTTCCCGCCCAAGGTTTTTGCCACAGCCCTGCCCAGGAATGCCCCACCCCGGAATGCCCGGCCACGCCCCGTCGTGCCCCGCCCAGCCCCATTGGCGCTACGCCACGGTTTGAATCCCACCACCATGGGAACCTGTTACTAAAATTTTTGGATCCCACCACTGAGTTCACAGTACTCTGTTTGAAAATAGACATAATTTCTTGACCAAACATTTTACTTAAGATTTCTACTTGTAGAGATACGTGCGTGTGTGTGCGCACACACACAAAACTTAGGCGGCAGCAATGTTTTCTGGGAGCCAGAAAGGTGAGGAAATGTGTTTCCTAATGAATGACCAAGTCAGGTGTCAGTCATCAGACCCCATAGTTTGAGGAGTCAATGACTGTTGGATCCAGAACGTCAAACCTCAGCTTATTACATGCTCTTCTAGGCAGCTTTCTCTAATGTGAAGTCGATTTTTACTTCATTTGCTATTAACAGCTCTTTTGCAAAGGGTGAGAGACTGAGATGTCTATATTAACATTACCCTGTGGCTATATCAGTGACATTAACAGCTACTCATGCAATCTGGGTTTTTCCATCTTTGTATGTCACATTAGCATGCTAGCCTTCAGACATGTCAGACTTTAGAGCAAAAAGCCCACACCATTTTAGGTTTTTGTAAAGGGCAAATAATTTTTTAAAAGTAATTTTCATTGCATTAAGTTCTCATCATTGGTTTCTGTATTTAGCCTCAAAATAGAATAACAAAAAGCCTTTGAGCAGATACTGAGTAACCAACCTCCGACCCCAAATGTCTAGAACTGGGTGACGCCAGAACCCCGTAGTCTGCTCAGCTTCTTTCAATTTAAACAATACAGTTTATAGTAGAACAATGTCCTCTGACTCAGTTGTATCTAGGTGATCTCCAGAGATGCTAGCCTTTGGCTGCCAATTCCTATGAGCATTGTAGAGGGATGTTTTCTTGCATGTAAATTCCTCTTTTGAAACAGGAAGTGACATTGTGGGAATCTTAGGTCAAATCAGAGATTTTTGAAATTCCTAAAACATATGATGTCACTGTTTTGAAACAGGAAGTTATTTATATGTTATACAGCCATCCAAAGAAGACCACTCTCGCGTCTTCCTTTTCTGGTATAAGTGTCACAGCTTAGCAAGGCACATTTCATTACAGTCCTTTATGTTCATTCAAGTTTATTAAATGGAACAACTACAAGTGTGCAGCTTCACACTGACTTATGTAGTCTGTTGCTTTCAAACCTTATTTGCCTTATTTTGAATGAATATGTAGGTACATTTGCTTTTCTAATCAAATGTCATCTTGTCTTATCTATTTGAAAAAAACAAACAAACATGAACCCACGTCAGTGTTCTTCATCAGACCAAGCTCAATACTGTAACTGTAACAACTGAAAAAAGGCGGGTTCTAAACTGACAGGCTTCCATAACTAGCCAATCTTGTCTAAATACTACTCCTGTGCCTCTAAACAACATTTCCCACAATTCTTCAACTTAAAGACAAAGCCTCTTCTTCTTTACTCATTATTGTTACACAGATGCTGGCTCCTTTAATGCTAATTAACCTCCATGGGACAGCACATATGTCTTTTTTCTCCACATTAGCATCACCCACTCCGTTAAGCAAGGATTAGAAATGGGGAACATCACTAGGAAGTCCCGTGTCATTACTGGGTAAGTGACTACCCTAGGAGTCTGTAGGGTTGCCAACTCTGGAAGATTCCTGCAGATTTGGGGTAGAGCTCATGAAGAGTGGAGTTTGGGGAAGGGAGGAAGCTCAGCAGCAACATGTTGCCATAGAGTCATCCTCTGAAGATGCCATTTTCTCCAGCTGGACTGATTGCTGTGGTCTGGAAATCAGTTTAAATTCTGAGAGAACTCCAGGTCCCACCTGGTAGTTTGTCATCATTATGAAAAAAATGGTTTCCAAACAAAAGGAAAATGTAGTACTACTAAAAGCAATGCAATGTTATATCCAGTATTTAAGGATAATTTGAAATATAATTCAGTTTAAATATAGTTGAAAAATAGTGTTGCAATTTAGGGACACAGTTTCTGTATATCCCAGGAGCCGTGTGGCGTAGTGGTTAAGTGCTTGCACTGCCACTCACATGGTTCAAGCCCCCTGGGGGTCAGATATCCTGGCAGCTGGCTCATGGTCAACTCAGCCATCCATCCATTCCTTGGTCGGTAAATGAGTACCTAGCACATTGCTAGGAGGTAAAGAATAGTCGGGGAAAGCAATGGCAAACTATCCCACAAAAACGGCTTGCCTATGAAATCACTGCTTGCAGTGGTACCCCAGGGTCAGATACAACTGAAGGGGAAACCTTACCTTTACCTTCTGTATATCCAATGGCATTAAATTCCAGACAGCTCAAATATTGTTTCAATGGGACTTATTGCTATACATCTGTGATTACTTAATTTTATTACAAGACCACCTAAAATTAAGCTTGCAGCTTTTTGTCTGGTTTTACTCTTTTCAGGGACTTTTTCTCCCAAAAAGGTTGCAGAAATTTCCACCAATTCCTCCTTTAGAGCTTGGGATAGTCCTCTACAAAGGTGCCAGTACTCAGTACTAGTGAGTACTGCCCCCCCCCCCCCGAAACAACTCTGGATTTTATGCCTTAAACAGCTGTATGACAGGCAGAAATTCCTCAGAAGCAACTTTTAGCACAGATATTTACACCTTGCGGGGCAAATGGGGGGGGGGGGGCTAATAAAGTCAAAGTTGACTTTACCTCCTTTCCCCAGTGAGGCGAGATATAGCACAGGCAGTCAGAAGCTATAATGCAAAAATATGGCTGAATAATATCAATTAGACTTCAGGGAAAGCCTATCAACATAACCATCATTCAACTTCATGCCCCACTACAGATGCTGATGAGGAAGAGACTGAAAGCTTTTATGCAAGAAATAAATTGATCTCCCTCTCTCTCTCCCTCTCTCTCTCTCTCTGCTGATAATCATATGTGACTAGAACAGAAATATAGAGAACAAAGCAGAATCAAATATTGTTGGCCAGAATTCTGATTATTCTGTTGAGTCTGTACTGATGTTTTAAGGGCATGGCAATTGCCTTATTTCAACCTTCAACTGCAGTAAGTAAATCTGCATTTGGCCTGATATCCCCACAAGGTATGGGTGAGTCAGTTGCCTGTGTCTGTTCAGCATGTAAGTAAATCAGGTACAGATGATTTTGTTCAAGATATGCAAAGCTGTCAAGATTCTTTTCTAGTTAGGTGTTGGAGCTCAGACTAGCAGCCATTATGTAAAGGAAGAACATTTGAGATCAGAACCATTATGGTTTTTTATATCTTTCTTTGAAGCTATGTGTGGTCAGTGTGATTTTTTTGTCCCTTCAACTATTGTAATAGCAAACCTGCACATGTATAGCAAAGCATCTGTAGAAGCTGTTTCTAAATGTGTGTTCTTTTTCACCTATTTAAACCAATAAACTCTGGGAATATGATGACAGTAGCATTTAATGAAACATGGTAGATTGGAGAAGCATACATTTTTTTAAAGCTGATCTTTAGAGAATTACCTTCTGTCTGAATGTCCTTAATTTTAAATTGCATCGGTTAGCCAAGGTAGCAGTCTCCACACATGTATACATTTTGCTTTTCCATTAGAATCTGCCAAATAGCCATGTGTTTTCCTTGGATCTAAAACCTGAAGCTCTTCTTGCATGCCTCTGCAGTTGCATGATTAGTCAGTTGGCAAGTCGCCTCTTTGGCACATAGCAACTTTATCAGCTTTCTCTTGAGACAGTATTTCAGTAAAAGCATTATTGATTTAAGGCCCAAGTTTGTCTGTTCCTCAGTTGACAAATGATTTGAGACAGGAGGATGTTTGTGGCTCCACAGTTAGTGAGTTAGTGGAGAACAATTAGTGGCTCTCAAGGCTGGATTAGTAATTAGTATGTATTAAACCATGCTTTCTTACAGGATTAATCCTTACATAAACTGTGCCAGTGATGTCACCTGAGTGAGATTTTCAAGGTTACATAAAAATATTAAAAATAAACATTTAGCAAGTGTTTGCAGAGGGATTGTAGTGGAAAATAGTATTTAAATGCCACAGTGTCACAAGACTGCATTATAGGATGGTGAAATACTAACCTATGCAATGAAAGAAATGTGTGTGCATTGGAAATATTCCTTTCCTACCAGTTTCCAGGTTTCTGGGATACTTAATGAATGAAATCTTTCACTGCTTTCAGAAAATCATTTTGCAAGGAAAACAACTTTCTCCAAAATGTTAAGTGGGTCATTAACTATTTGCAATTATTTTCTCATAGGAACCATGTTGTATAGCTGATTAGAAATCTAACAAATCTTTTCAGAAGCATGGAGTTCAGAAATTTAAGTTCTAATGAAAGATTTCTCTTCATGAACATGATGAAGCATACTCTAGCCGAGTTGTTCTCAACCTTTTGTATATAATGTCTCACCAAGTGCTCTGTCAAAGAATCTGGGTCCCATCATGACGGAAACAGGAGTCCATATTTTACAAAAAGAATATTTGTACGTTTACAGGCATTCTGTTATTAGTACTAGCAAGTCACAAATGGACTATTTGTGGCACAGAGGGTTGGCAGGAGATGGCACGTCACATTTCTAGGTAGACATGGGGATTGAGGAAGAGCAAATTCTTACTAATTTTTATAGCAAAACTACCTCACTGTAGGGTCGGCCAGCTTCAGGTGAGGCTTAGTGATCATCTGGAATTACAACTGATTGTCAGACAGTAGAAATCAGTTCCCCTGAGGGAAATAAATGCTTTGAACAGTGAACTGTATGGCAGTATTCCCCTCTGCAATCTCTCAACAGGCTCTATGATCAGATCTCCAGAAATTTCCCAACCTAGAGTTGGCAACTGTTCCTCACCTTGAGTATTTTTGTTTAGTTTGAAGTTCTGGTTAGTTTGAAAAATAGGGCATCTACAGAAAATGGCGCCCAGGACAAACAGTGAAATTGTGCCCTCTTTTAGATAAGGGGTCGGCAACCTTTACCACTCAAAGAGCCATTTGGACCCGTTTTCCACGACCCCGAAGATCTATCAAGCCGGTTCGGCCCCTCCACTCACCTTTCCTTTCAGGAGCAGCAGTGGCGTAGTGGTTAGTGGTTAAGAGCAAGTGCATTCTAATCTGGAGGAACCGAGTTTGATTCCCCACTCTGCCACTTGAGCTGTGGAGGCTTTTCTGGGGAATTCAGATTAGTCTGTGCACTCCCACACACGTCAGCTGTGTGACCTTGGGCTAGTCACAGCTTTTCAGAGCTCTCTCAGCACCACCTGCCTCACAGGGTGATTGTTGTGAGGGGAGAAGGGCAAGGAGATTGTAAGCCCCTTTGAGTCTCCTACAAGAGAGAAAGGGGGATATAAATCCAAACTCTTCTTCTTCTACCTTTAACCCAAAAACCTTCATGGAAATATATAAGAGCAGTGATTCCAGATCCACTTCTTGATAGGATTGCCCCTTTTAGAAGTGCTTCTTGAATACTTTTTGAATACTACTTGATATAAATCCAAACTCTTCTTCTTCTTCTTCAGTCCTGCTCTGTAGAGCCTGCCCAGTGCCGCTGCCTCTCACGCTGCGGGAGGCAGCGGTGCCAGGCAGAGAAACCCTCTCTGCCCGATGGAGCAGGCAGCCACCTTCTCTGTGGGGCAGAGGGGGTTGGCGGCTGCTCTGGAAGGACACACCCACGCTACCCTCCGACCTCTAGGTCATGCGGAGCCGCAGTATAAGGCTGAAAGAGCTGCGGGTTGCTGACCCCATTTTAGATTGTTAGTTGTAATGACTCACTATGTGTAATCTGCCCTGAGCCCCTTTGAGAAAGGAAGACTATAGACAACATGAACAAACAAATAAAATCCTCCAGCAGAATTTTACTCCCAGCAGTGGCGTAGTGGTTAAGAGCAGGTGCATTCAAAACTGGAGAAACCGGGTATGATTCCCCGCTCTGCCGCTTGAGCTGTGGAGGGTTATCTGGGGAATTCAGATTAGCCTGTGCACTTCCACACACACCAGCTGGGTAACCTTGGCCAAGTCACAGCTCTTTGGAGCTCTCTCAGCCCCACCCACTTCAAAGAGTGTTTGTTGTGAGGGGGGAAGGGCAAGGAGATTGTAAGCCCCTTTGAGTCTCCTACAGGAGAGAAAGGGGGGATATAAATCCAAACTCTTCTTCTTCTACCTTTTACCCAAAAACCTTCATGGAAATGTTTAAAAGCAGTGATTCCAGACCCACTTCTTGATAGGATTCCCCCTTTTAGAAATGCTTTTTGAATACTTCTTGACATATTATTTTATTTCAGCTAGCAAGAGTACTATCTAGCCAACTAGCTAGGCTTGACCACGAAAGACAGTCATAGATGGAAGCAACGCGGTAGCTTTCACAGGCCTTTTGTCAATAGCCTTCTGTGGAATAAGACTGGAAGATCCAAGCTATTCCAAGAGGTAGTTACTTCTGAAATCCTCAGCTTTACAGAGGACGAATCCGGCAGATATGAGTGACTTTATCAACTTAAAAGATGAATAAAATTGAAACAGGAGACAGCACATGCCTCACTGAATTTTCCCTTGGGCACAAACCAGCTCATCTGGACATGATTCCACAGATGCAGTGGCAATGGAGTAGAAGGATTTGTTTGTCATCATTATGAAAAAAAATATCTAACTCCATTTATTAATGTAAGAACACACCTAGGCCACTGCAATAAAAGTAATGAAGATCGTGTCTCCTAAATTTTATATGTGGAAAAAATATTTTATAGATGCTCTCTGTGCAGTTTAATTCACAAGTCATATATTTGGAAATGGTTTGTTGCTTATTATTTGCATATTGCCCAGTCTCCTATTTCTGATCTAATTAAATAATTGTTAACCGTTTTAACACGTGCATTAGCACTGTACTGTGCATGTCTTGTGATAAGAGGCTGAGGGAGCAAGAACAAGAAGGTCAGCTAAGTCTCATTTGGTCAGACAAAATGACTAGTTCAGCATCATTTCTAAGTACCACTGGTTGCTGTCTGTGCTCTGCCCTTGGCCAATGAGGTCTAATACCAGTGCATAAATTAACAGTACCATGCTAAGATGGGTCTATTCAGAATCCCACTCAGTATTACTCCTCCTAGAAAAGGCTTCTTCGAATGGCTCTGCAAATTAATACAAATCAAATGTTTACTTCTTCCTTATATAAGATTTCATTTTATCAAGTGAGTTTCAGCTCCAGTTAAAAGCAAGAAAGTTGGGTGAGTTTAAAATTAAAATCAGAGCTGTTGACTTGGTAAGCATTTGTAGCGTATTTTTAAAAATTTATATGTTGTGCTGGGATGGAAGCCAGTTGGCTTCTAAAGATAGTTTCCATAGCTACTGTCCTGCTCAGGAAGAAAATGCTGCCACAGCATTTTCCCCTACACTTTACAGTATTTTTATTAGTTTTTTTAATCCCACTGTCATGACAATTGAGTACCATCAGTTGTAGGACTTATCTCCTTGTGGAAATGCCCCCCCCCCATTGGTAGAGTTAAGTTAGAATAGTTAAAACCTTTTCCACACAATTTTGGTGAGCTTTGTGGTACATATTTTTGTTTGCATTACACCTGTAATTTAATAAGTAAGGATGTGATTAAGAGTGCAGAGAATGCATATGTAAAATTAGGTGTGTGTCACTTTTACAAAACTCTTCTGCAGAGGCTAGGAAAAGATCAGTCTGTTGTTCCTGAAAATTTTAAAGAGATAATCCCATATGCTAATATTCCCACGAATTGATGGCATGCACAAGTGATTTGCATGTGGATTCCTGGACCTAATTTCTGAATGTTTTATGTTTGGATTAAACCAGCAAAGATTATTACAGAGTAAGTCTAATTGTGACATTCAGGCACAACAACAGCAGCTAGACATTGAAGTTGCATTGTGTTAGCTATAAAAATGGATAGCCCTGTGGTGCCCAAATCCGGAACTTGATCTATGGCCAGTGCTTTTGCGCCATAAGAGGTTGCACTAGTGTGGAGGGGGTGGAGCCAACTTTAGTCAGCTTCCAGAGGAGTTTTGACCTGGCAACATCCACTTTTTGTGGCTCAGATGTGCCACCAAAAAGTGTGGCATCAGTCATTCCCAACAATGAGCTTTCCTGGGAGATAAAAGTATTTTCTCCTTCTCCCCTGGCACCTGCGGTTCCAATTGCCTCTTTGGAAGCAGTGCTGTAGCACCATTCCTGACTGCTGCTGTACCTCTTCCCTCATGTAATGGCTGCCTGTATTAGCATAATATCATTTCATAGTACTATAGATCTCCATTGTTGGGGGTTGGGGATTCGTTCTTTCTTTCAACCGGATTTCTGGATTTTGCCAAATTAGAAAAGACCTAGATATTCTTAAAGGGCAAAAACACTGCCTGCAAGCACAAATCACTGGTTAAATGTGCCCTCTGAAAGAAGCAACAATAAGCCCAACAGAACTGTCAAAGAACCTTGGAATCCAAGTGGAACTGCAGACCAATATGTCAAGCTGAACAGTGTTGGAAGATCCACACCTGGTGCGTGTGTATCCCTTGAAAATTAGCAGAGTGGCACAGAGGCTTAACACAGGGAAGCTTACCTGGGTACAAACACGTGGTTGAGCTTGCTAGAGAGAACTTCAGACACAAAAGAAAATCAGAGTCATTTGTAGTTTCTTATCTAATAAAAAGAGTATTTATTAGTGAACTCCATTCTGGATAGAAAGGTGTAGAGATAGGTTCACTATCTAGTCTAATCTAGCTGGATGGAGGCGGATGCGTAGGAGACACATCCTCTCCCTAGGCATGGTGAAAGTAGAGTAATGGAGAGGTCCGAGAAGAAGGCGGAAGCAAGGGAGGAAGTCCCTAAGAGTATCAGTCTACATCAAAGGGATAGACACAGCATGATAGAGTAAAGGTGACAAATTCCTAAGTCCCTATCTAGCCACTAGCTCGCTAGTAAAAAAACCCCTCTGTAGGATGAGGCAGGAAACAGCGTATAGTCCCTTTCTTCCAACAAACAGAACCAAAAACAAATGGGAGTTGTATGTGTGCGTGGTGGGTATTTTTGTAAGCCCAGCAGAACCAAATGCAATGTGCAGAACTCCAACAGTACCCAATGCTACTGCAAATTGGAAGATCACAGTAGGACAAATGAAACTCGGGGAGGGGGGGATGTTCAAACCCAACAGAACCCAGTATCACTGTCAAAGTGCAAGCTCAGCTGAACCAAAGTGAAACTATAGCAGAATAAATCCAAGCTGGGAGGAGGGAGGGTTTGCACGCGATGCACAACACTGTAAAAACCGTGAAAGGGACACAAGGCATCTCCAGCAGAGAAGAAAACCTCTTGAAACTGACAAACTTGAAATTGAGAGAGAGAGAAAAACACTCTTTCTGGTAAATCTGGAATATTTTCCATATCCTGAAATATTCCTAGATATATTTGGGATGCTGAATATGCTAAAAAACAGATAGCAGATTTTTAAAAAATATATTTTCAGCTCAGAGGTATTTGAATGCATATCCCTAGAACTGAGCCACTTTTACTAGGGACAAGTATCAGAAAGTAGGACTGTTGCAGTGCTTTTTAGTGGATGAAAGTACTAAATACAAAACAAGCCACATGTTCTTCAGTTTATACTAGCTAAGTTAATGCATTTTTCACAGTAAGGGATGCAGGTGGTAGAGGGTGGAGGAAGCATTCCCAAGTTTTCGTCCTAGAAAATAAATGAAATATTTTTACATTCCAGTCTTGTATGCACCTATAATATACATGAAAGAGGTAGGTGGCATTTCTGAGTAGTTGCGCCTGAAGTTGAATACAAAGCCATCATTTCAAGATTGTATAATAATAGCTTTCAACATGATTTTGGAAAGTTTAGGGGGCTTAGGGGGTGCAGTAGAAGAAGCAGTATGAATCTCAAAACTGTTGTTTGTGTCATGTTTTGATCCTTTGTTGTATACTGTGTCATGTTTTGATCCTTTGTTGACACTGTCTCAGTGTCATGTTTTGATCCTTTATTGTATACTGTTGCAAAGTGATAAATCTTAGATGAAAACTGGTTGTTGTGGGTTTTCTGGGTTGTGTGACTATGGTCAGGAAGATCTTATTCCTAACATTTCGCCTGCATCTGTGGCTGGCATCTTCAGAGGTGCATCACAGAGAGAAGTCTGTTTCACACTGTGAACATAAAAAGGGAAAACAGGTTAATTTATCATTATTGCAGCTCATTTTAAATAGCACAAAAGATTTCCCTCTTCCCCCACCTCTTTGCTTACACTCCAACCCAAGCGGGGAGGGGGGTGCCATGCAAAGGAAGGAGTAAGGGAGGGAGTGAGGGAGGGTGGCAAGCAAGGGAGGGGAGGGGGCCCGACATCTGGACATGGCCCACCTACCCTAGCAGAGGGTAGCATGCAAGGGAAGGGAGGGGAAGAGGCACATAGACTGGAAAACCCACAACAACCAGTTGAATTCGGCCATGAAAGCCTTTGACAATACACAGATGAAAGATATACTGAGAATATTGTGATATTAATATACATCTTCTGTATATTCAAAAAACACATATTACTTCAATTCAGTTAGAATTGGGGTGTAGAAAACAAGCTAAATAAAATGCCTTCAGCGAGAAAAATCCTTAGGTGTTTTTCTATTTGAATTCAGAAAAGTTCCAGGATACTGTATAATCTCATGACATTTAAAGTCAGTACTAATATATGTTACACAAAGAGTATAAGAATACATTTTAGAAATTAATAGTTGTCTCCTCCTATATTCCTATAATATAGTGTGCTACCAAATGATGTGGCCTTTCTTGGTAATGAATTTTACATGCAGAGTAAATTATTTTGTGTCCTTTTGAGAAATTATTATATATTGGTTTAATAGACTGTGGGGTTAATAATTCATGGATGTCTATACATTCCAGTCGGTGCTGGAGTGAGTGTGTACTTCTTGAATCAAACAGCAAATGCCCACTTGCCTTGAAATGTACGTATTTTACTGGCCCTAATAAAATGGATATGGAAAAACATGTGAGAATAGGTCACTTGGATCTATTTTAAATCTACGTGTCTCTTGGGCAAGCTCTATGTAATGCTTGGTTTTTCACTGAGGCCCTTTTCTCATGGGCCAAGCAAACCGGGATAACACTGGTAAAAAACACAGGTGGGGGGGGGGACTTCGCATGGATCCCGATCCTAACGCGGATCTGCTCCGCATTCCCTCCCCAACCCAGCTTTTTCGAGGATTGCATTATGTGCAGTTCTTTTGTTTTAACATGGCTTATAGTTGTGGCTGGGCGAACAACCGTGGCTGTGAGCCATGTTAAAACAAGAGAATTGCACATAACACGATTCTCGTAAACCCCTTCCCTGGCTCCCATGCGGAGCCACACAGGGGAAACAGGCTATATCATTGCCCAGGGGTCGGTCCTTCCTGCCTCAAAGCTGAACTTTGCAGGCAGGCAGGGGAAAAGAAAGATGGCATGGAAGAACAAAAATGATGCGTCTTCATGTGGAGGCACGTGCGCTGGCCAACGCATGGGACAGCCAGCTGTGTGAAGGGGCTGGGGCGAGGGCAGGTTCATGTAACCCACCTTTCCCCTGCTTTTATTGGCCTGTGCGGAAAGGACCTGAGTTAATGTCCATGTCATACCATTGGTCTTTGGAAAATGCATAATAGTCAATAAGTGGATCCTCCATTTTTAGAGATAGTATACTAAAAATGTACTGAGCCTCCGTGGTATAGACAGGAGTGGCTGCCTGCTTTGGTGGGCACCATTAACCGCCCCCCCCCCCACCATTTCCAGAGCCTATTGCATTGGTTTGTTCAACACGCTTATTTCAAGTGAGTGTACATGATAGGACATTCAGTATGCAACACCATCCTTTCAATCTGATCTCTGAGATACAAGTTGTTTTTTATTATTATTATTATTATTATTATTATTATTATTATTATTATTATTATTATTAATATTAATATTAATATTAATAAACCGCCCTCCCCCGAAGGCGGTTGTGTGAACTAAGCTTCTACTGAATTCCTTAGTGTGTTGCCTGGTTTTAACTAGATATGGTCAAAAGTATTTCCCTCCTTTTCTTACATGGTATTTCAATTTGCCATTTATTAGAGTGACAGCAATGTTTTATGTATGAAAATAGGGCTTTTTGCATATCTGCCACTGCTTAATTCAGAATCAAAGTTATTCTTTAGAAGGAAGCCTATCTTGATAGGTTGTGGACAAGTACCCTATGGATATGTAGGCCCATTTAAACAACAAAAAACCAGTCCTTTCATTTCTGTCTTTTTGTATCTTCTTACAGACATAGAA
Organism: Sphaerodactylus townsendi; assembly: GCF_021028975.2. Lineage (NCBI taxonomy): Eukaryota > Metazoa > Chordata > Lepidosauria > Squamata > Sphaerodactylidae > Sphaerodactylus > Sphaerodactylus townsendi. The sequence continues at coordinate 52,125,935 of NC_059426.1, forward strand.
ATTTTGTGCTTCATGATTGTACTCCGTCGTCTAATTTCTCAAAGAACCCTGTTCAGAAGGAACCACCAGCTTTCTCTCCTTTTAGAGAACAAAGTATAGTAGAACCAAATTGTAACATATTTTTATATGAAGTGTTCTATTTTCCATAAAGAAAATGAGAAAAAAATTCCATTAGCTTAAGTGCAGCTCACACGTCACCCATTTTCTTAACAACTGTAGTTTTTACCATTATGATAATACATGTGGAAGGGAGTGATTAAAAAAATAGCTATGAGTTTACTGATTCAAATTTAAATTCAGCTTATGTACAGATAGGTTTCTTGCTCCAACCTTCATCATGATCTTCAAAGATATACTTATCAGCTAATTAAATGCTGATTGACTCCTCTGTCTTGCACCTCTTGCCATGCTTCAGAAAGGTTCACTGCCTTTAAAAACAATTCAAGCATGGCTTGCAAGTGTATATGATGAAACATTCGTTTGGTTTTTAGCTAATTCTGCCTGAAAATCATGCGAAGAAGATTTCAAGTTGGAACAAAGAAACAAAAACTTCCAGTAAATACAAGTCTATAGCAGTTCCTTTGCAAGAAGTACTTATCCATAGTTCATTGCTATCTTTCTGGTAAGTACATGTGATATAATTCTTTTTTCCCCCAGGGCTGTTGTGCAGGAATTTTCATTCTATGTTCTTGGGCACTTCAGAGTTCAGTGCTAAATTCAGTGCTTTCCATTAAGACATATTTTACAGGGATAGCCACATTAGTCTTCTGCTGCAGATTTAGAACATTTCCATCCTTAGCACCTGTACCTCACCTTTTCTTGAGTTTGCTTTATTAAATTTTTATTGTGTGGAAAGGAGGCTGTCTAGAAATTCCATCAGACTGTACTATCAATTCTACCATAATTATAAGCCTGGACCAGCAGGCCTACTATCTGGACCCTACTGTATAACCAAATGGTGGACATTTAAACACCATTTAGTACTGGAAGTCTGCTTATTTGCCCACACACTTTTTGCTGGAATCCAGAACATACCTCATGATTGAGGATCTGTAGGCAAGCATTGAACTGGATCAGTTATTTTGCCAATGACAGGTTGCTGCAGGATTTGTACCAACTGTCTTTAAAAGTGAAGTAATCATATAAATTAATAGTGGGAGAGATTAATAAGATTAGACTGGTTCTCAGCAGTGAAAATAGTAGAACACCAGAATACTTACAATTTCTAAGTAAAACTTCACAAGGATCAAGGATCTTCATCAAGGATCTTCAAACACTCCTGGGAGATGACCCTTCCTTAACTGAACTGGTCCTTACTTCCTGAACTGGTCCTTACTTCTCAGTGTCCTTTTTCTCAAACTGGGATAGCTGCTCAACAGCAACAATGAACCACTCAAAGCCCCTTCAGTAAACCTCAGTGCCATTAACTTTTGCACCCCTCCCCATTTAAGTGACATTGTCACAGGATCATTAAAAAGAGGGCTCCTAAAAACAGTTGTGAATGAAATTTAGAAGCAAACACACACAGACACAAGTAAAACTGGGCCAGATGTTCTATTCAAAAGGTAAAAGATTCTGAAAAACCAATCTCATTACTAGATGAAGCAAAATACCTACAAGTGCCCTTGCTAGTGACAATATTCGGTTTTCAAGCTTCATTTGTTTGATATGTTAGTGGGAAAAATATAATTTTCAGCCCTGGCTGTGTCCAGAACTAATACATTATTAATTGCTTTTCAGTTTTGATAAGCAATTGCATTGCAAATACAGACAGTAGCATAAAATCACTTCAGAATCCAATTTTTTTTTGCGGAGGAAGGGCTAATGAGAAAAGTGTGGTTTTGATGTTTGTTAAATGAATGGCTAGCAACGACAATCCCATTTTCACCTTCATTTAATTGCAGTGCAGGAAGGGGTTAGGGCATTTGCTCTTGTTCACCAAAAGGGCCGTACAACAAATAACACTTTCTTGGGATTTTAGAGGACTCTAACCTCTATAGTCAGAACCAGTATGCTTGTATGGGTGAGTGAAATCTCTTATCTGATACTGTGGTGCCCATATGAACTTAAGACAGCCTTAGTGGTTCATCAGTCACTGGGATTCAGTTCATTGTTTCTCTTATACTGTGTTGTCTCAGTCTTTTATAAACGATCCAAGTCTTCATCCTGCTCCCTGGAACAGTATGGTGGTCTAAATCTGGACCAGTATGATGGTGATTCCATTACCTGAGCTATTTCTTAGCTTGTTGTGTAAGATGATTATAGAGAGAAGCCTAACTCCAAAGGAAATTCACTTCAGAGCACTTCTTCTAGGAAAGAGAGTACAAAGTCTTGCAGATAGGAAAACTTGTTGAAGGGCACGTGAAATCTATAAAACATAAGTGCACATTAGATCAGAATCTATAATTGTAGTAATTGATAGACATATTCGCTACATCTAGTGGCTCTGAAACTTAGACCTATCCTATGCATTTTCTTGATTGAGGGAAAACAATAATAGGAGACATAAAAACACCAATAGCATTAACATAGACATGGATGAAGGAACTGTGTGGAGAATCCTGTGCCATACCATTAGAAACTTATGAAATGTTATTTATATTGACATTAAATGGGGTGGAGGTGTAAAAGGAAAAAAGAAGTAATGGTTGTGCTGTGAAATTGTAATTTGCTTATGATGTAATTTTAAGAAACCAAGAACCAATGGCCCATAAAGTGCTTTTAGCATATAATGGAAGGCTGAGGGGGGTTAGAAGTGTGTGTTTATAGCACTGTGCAGTCTTAGAAATTCTCAAAATTATATTCTCTTACTTTATAATAGTTTTAATTGAATTTTTACATCTGACAGCTATGCAAACTAATACAAAAGAAAGAAAAGAAGAGGAAGAAGTAGTGGTCCTGCCACCTTAATCTACATCCAGAAAATAGATAGGAATAAAGACAAAAATAACAAACATAGAAAACTTCTACTTATATACAACTATGACTTCCCATCCAAACATTGCTATCAAAATTATCCACAGCCTTTTTATCTTGTTAACAGAAATGAAAACTTCAAGCCCGACGTCAAATCTTCTATATCTTAGCCGTTCTTGAAATTAAGCAATACCCATATTATATAAAAAGCAAAATATATCTTCATAACTTATTATCCCAACATTTAAAATTACATTTAATATTGTATTGTTGAAGGCTTTCATGGCTGTGATTTTCCGGGTTATATGGGATGCTTTGAAGATACCAGCCACAGATGCAGGCGAAACATCAGGAGAAAATGCTACTGGAACATGGCTATACAACCCGGAAAACCCACAGCATTCTACATTTAACATTGTTTCTTAACCCCTTTAATTACATCCTCCACATAATCTCTCTTCACATCCCCTATATTTTACATTTCTTCCCTCCTTTAATTATCCTTTTCAAAAATCTAATTAAAATTTAAAGGACATAACATGGCATCTTATTCAAAGACAACCTTTATTTAGGCTGACTGTCCATTTTTAGAAAACTCTTTTTTCATCTTCTTGAAGATCTTTTCAGCAGCTGTTACAGAAGTTATTCTCTGTTGTTATAAGTAAAGAACACTCCTTCCCACTTGAGCCAAGAGAATCTTATCTAGTTTTTCTGTAGAACTTTTAAAGGTATCTCTCTCATTATCTCTCTCATTATGATAATATGTGTATCTTCTATCTTGATTGTTGATTTCCTGTGTTGTTCCAAACTTTGCACTATCATTTCCTTGGAGGAAGAAATAGATAACAATGTCTCTACACAATCCATTTGTCTATGGATTTTTGAATGAGACTCTGCAATTTTTTTTCAGTCTTTCGCATTTTTATACAGTTGGCTAAGGCTTAGAAGATCTTCTTTGTCGAGTTTTCTTTTGGTGGATCTTTGTCCTCTGAAACCTTCCTCAGTCTTAGAGGAACCTTCCTCACTCTTTAATGAAGTATTCTAAATGAAGAATGTCTTCATCTTGCAATTTGGGTTCAGATTGGTCCAATATTTTCTTCAAGTTTTTCACTTCCTCAGTTTTTTTCTGTTTTTTCCTCTAATTGTACAATCTTTTGACAATCAGTTTTTATTTCCTCAATATCTTTCAAGTAGTTTGACATCATTGTTGGTAAATTCTTATAAACACTGTCCTTCAAGAAGTCCAATTCTTTTTTAAGATTCTGCAAATTGGTGGATATTTTCAGATTGTTTGACATTTCTGTTAATCTCCATCATTGATCCCTTTCATGTAGTTTTTTGACCTAATAGATGTCACTGCTTTCATGGCTTACTATAGTTTACAAGTCTTTCATGGCTTACTATAGTTTACCAATCTTTACACAGACATCGGCCGTTTCCGCACGGCCCAAATACGACGCATTTTTGCCGTCCCTAAGGCGCCGTTTGCACAGGCGGTGCTGCTGAAACGCAGCAGCGCCGACCTGGCTTCCCTCCACCTTCCCCAGAGCAGCGTCAGGCTGCCCCAAAAAACCTCCCTCCTGGAGGGAGGTTTTTTTAAAACAGTGTGTTCCCATCGGCGCAGTGTGAACGGCACCGCCGGGAACACGCTGTTTTCCCCGTCCCCCCCTCACCTCGTCATCCTGCGTCGCTCTACCAGACTGCTGAGACCCTCCCTTGCTGTCCTCCGACCCCTGGAGGTCGTAGGGCAGCGTGGGCGGGTCTTAGTAGTCCAGCAGGGCGACGCAGGATGACGAGGTGAGTGTGGGGGGGGGGACGGGGAAAAACAGCCTTCCGCCTCCCGCACGGAGCCACCTCTCCCGTGCCAGCCTCTGCAGGGGCCGCTCGCACGCTCCCGTGCGAACGGCCCCCCTCCACTGGCAGGATTCCTGCCGGTGCAGGGGCGCCCTTTCCGGGCCATCGACTATTTCTCTCCTCCCCCTTCTGGTTGGTTCTTATTTTCTGATCTTTCTTTTGGCAGCCTGCTAGCTGGGAGGGTGATATGGTCAATAGTCTTTCTGATTTTTAAAAACTTCTAGCATCTTTTCTACTGGGAGTCCTTTTTATTTTAGCTTCATAACAGTTTGGATCATTAAATTTATTTGTTCCGTCAGTTGCATACCTTTTAGGAAAATCTTGTGGTTTCCATTAGGCTATCAGCAGCAGTGTTTGGATATCTCTTTTCAGTCTTTTTCAATCTACATCCATTTCTTCAGAGGTACTCAGCTTGGATGTTTTCTCCCATAGGAATATTGGTAGCTCAAACTGGACAAGATAGCAATGTCGCTTTGTGCTGGGTTCTGAACTCCATGGGATCACTTCAGGGAGTGTTCTCTGCATGATTGCACATAGAGGAGATCACCTCTAGAGCTCATACTGTTGTCTCCTTCTTTCTCCTTCATCTGGAGAGGCTTAAGCAGCCCTTAGGACTGCTCATTTAAGCTTTGTTGTCTGGAGTTGCTACCCACATCTGCCCAAGGCTAATTTCATACTGGAAGTCCCAAAAATGTTAATTATATTCTCAATAAGGAAGGGTCTTATCCCACTATTCTCTGCTTGCTGCATCTTGAATTTTGTTAATGAGATATTCAGCACCAACTCTAGGAGAATGTACAATATCTATGTTGAAATCACAGATAGTGAATGGTACTTAACGGAAGATTAAATAGTATTCCACAGATGGTACCATTCCACACAGTATTATACTAGTTGTTAAAAAATGTTTTGTTTCTTGTGTTGCTGGGAACTAACTCAATCATAGAAATAAATGAGTATGTGTGCTTCCAGGATTATATTTTTATAGCAAGGTCTAGGTATTAGTTAAACAGCAGTTAAAATGCACTGAAGTTGCAGTTGGGTGTGTGACCTTGTTTCTTAGTGCCAATCCTAATAAAAATAACAATTGATCTATGCCAAAGTCCAGTGCACACTTTGTGCATGTGGTATAAGTACACATTCAGTGGGAGGGACGTATCTGCAATACAGTGTTGTATAATGGTCAGTTTAGACCTAGGAAGCCTAGGTTCAAATTCTTGCGCTGCCATATAACTTGCTTAGTGGTCTTGAGTGAGTCCCTAGCTCTCAGCCTAGCCTATTTCATTGATGATTATAGAAATAAAGGAAGGAGAAATGAGGTATGTTGGGCTTCTTGGAGGAACAGCAGAGTAACACTATACCAAATAAGTAATCGGTGTGTACCAAGTTAGGCATTGCTGTATTTATCAACTCAGCTGAATTAATATTTAGGGGAGGATGGTCTCTGCTGCCTTCAGGGAGTTAATATCCGTACTTAACAAAGTTAAAACCTCCAAAGGAAGTTTTGCTGTCATCATTAACATCAAAATTCATGTCACTGCTTAGCTAGATCAGGACTTTCCAAATTCTTTTTAGTGAATTTTGTTACATTAAATTCAATAGCAACTTTACCCATATTTAAAAGAATATACTAAGTTCCCACTAAAATCACCGATGATCAGAGGCGCAAAGGGAAGACAAAATAGGATTCCACAAATGAGTAATGTGGTAGTATTTTTGTCTTCCTTGGCATCTGTGGTTTTAGAATAACAAAGTTATCTCTTAACTAATTGTGGGAATTAGAAAATTCCTGTACTCACATGACATTTTCAGAATGACTTCTATTAGTCCTTCTATTCAAGCCAATTTAAAAGCCAAGGGGTCCTATGCTGTTGATGATCATAAAGTAGACCTCTAAGCACTTGGCAGCTTGCCTAATTGTACATATTCCCTCCATATGCCTTTTGGGCAGTGTTTTATTGGCATGTACAGCACACTTTTGAATGCAAATGCTAATATAAAAGCTTCTTTAGGATTGATAGATCAATCTTTTATTTGATAAATCAAGAAAACTCTAAAGGTTCTTGTGAAAAGTTTGAAGCCTGCAAAATTGCTTTTTTTTAGATTTCACTTTACACATTAACTTACCGACACAGATATATTAACATAACAAGGACACGCAGTTGTGTGCAGTATTGATGGGCGTATATAGCTGCAACATTATCTGTCAGTTTCTGTGCTGGCTTTACATTTCGTTTATGCCAGTTCTGTGCATTGGGTCTGTGGTGTTCAGTTACAGTATAAAATTGCAGGTTTAGGTAAATTTTGTAAAGTGCAACTATCTCAACAGTTCAATAGAACTAATATGAGCATTTTGATGTAAAGAAAATTGTAAAGAGGCACATTCAGAAACCTTCTTCTGAGACCTTCCAATACTGGACCTGATTGCAGGGCTTCCCCTCTCAAAATGAAACGAGATGATGGATCGGGAGGATATGTTTTCGTAAGTCGTCCATTGACTGTTTATGGGTTGCACTCAGTACTGTATGCAGACCTTCTCTTCATTTCCCCTTCTTGCAAAAACTAATGCTGGCATTTTCTTTTGTTCCTATGTGGACAAATACCATGCAGGTTAGGTGGTCCAAATAGGGGGAGGAAAAACCTGGTGAAATCTCCATCTTCTGCTGGTGGAGCCTTGGAATCTTTGTGAAATTTCTGCCCATTTGTGGAAACGGTAGAATAAAATTTTACAAGCATGATTATAGATTTTCCTTCAGTTTGGGTAGGGGTTTTTTCTGCCCTGGCCTGGTTTGAATGGGAGACCACCAAGGATTTGCAGGGTCACTTTGCAGAGGAAGGCAATAGCATATAACTTCATTAGTTGCTACATCATCACCATAAGTCAGCTACAACTTGAGGGCAATTTTGTTTTCTGGACTGTAAGATTGTGTTTTGTAGGACACTTTCGTTTACTATCATTTTCTTCCAATGAGTATAGCTTTTTCTTTATTGTATCTTTGAAGCTTGTTGTTACTGATGAAACTTTAAATCAATACTATATTTGAAAAACAAATCAAAATCAGGAAGCCTGTTTTTATAAACAACAGTTATAATTTTTTTTTCTAGCCAAGGGTTGGCTCTGCAGCATCAACTTGGTTAAATAATTCACTGAATGGTGCACAAAACAGTAGTGGCTTCTTGACTTACTTGTACTACCCACCCACATGGTTTTTACAACACTGATTTTGGTAACTATAACCAAACAATTTAAATATTGTTCTTGGGCCAGGGAGCCTATAATATCACACTAAAATATCACATATTATTTGGCAATAGATTGATGAGGTCTGTGATGGATAGCTGCATTATAAGGAGTTGTCCTGGTTACAGAATACTATGATACTCAAAGGGTTCAAATAGAATTCTAAGAATGACTGTTGTAGAGTTCTGACAGTTGTCTGGGAGAGAAGTTTACAGGCAGAGTTTGGAAACAACCGAGTGAGCTGCATGCTCTCTGGTGGAGGGTTCTCCTTTGGAGTGAAAAGGAACACATTTGCATTTTGGATCAGGAAGGATCCATAACCATTGATCTAGGGGAAATAGCTCCAAGATTGATAGCTTGATCCTAAGAGTTTAACAGGGAATAACTCTGAAGAAAAGAGTGTTCCCTGGCCAGTTTAAAGAAGAAACTGGGAAAATGTGTCAATGTTCCTAATTCCTACAACTGAAGAACCACTGTTTAAAAGAATTTAAGTTTAAGAAACAAACAAGTGACTGTCTAGAGCAGGGGTCAGCAACCTTTAGCATCCAAAGAGCCATTTGGCCCCACCTCCCCAAGCCCCCCCACCCTCGGCCTCCCCAAGCCCTGCCTTCAGCTCAGGTGAGATAGACAGTGGTAGCGATGCCCCTCCCTCCCTCCCTTCAGCATCCTTTTCTTTCCTTTCCAAGCGCCAGACGAGGGAAGGAGGGGAAAGGACGCCGGAGGGAGGAGGGGACGGGGAAGGAGGCGCGCTCGCCACGTCCCAAGTGCAACTTGCTGTTGTTGGCGTCGCCACTGTGGAGCTGCAGTACGAGGATGAAAGAGCCGCATGCGGCTCTGGAGCTGTGGGTTGCTGACCCCAGGTCTAGAGAAATTATTCTCAAGTAGAAAATAAAAGTTTTAAAAGTTGTATGTGATCCACTAGGAGACATTTGAACCAGTCACACACTCTTAGCCTAACCTACCTTGCAGAAGAGGAGAATGGTGTAAGCTACTTTGGGTACCCATTGGGAATAAAGACAGGAGATAAACAAACAAACAAACAAGAGTTCCACCACTACCATTTGTAGATTAAAGATGTCAGTAGCATCCTTTCATATTATAGTTAAAACTAGCATTGGTATGAATAGGATTTTAAGGATCTGAAAGGTATTTTAAAAACTTATGATATATATGTCAGTTTAGAAATTATTATAAATCAAACTTGTATTTTAAAAAACCACAGTTCATCCCTTTCTTTCTTTTCTTTTGGTCTTTATTGTTTCCTACTTCGTTTCCATTTTTGTGTCCATTCCTGTTCCATTTTCTTTCCCTTTTTCTTAGTTTACTGTAAATTGGTCTATAGTGGACTACAGAAGTCCATTACTTTTGTAATCTATTTTTAGAAGGATTAGGGAGGGGATATCTTTGAGTTATATCGAACATCACAATAAACCAGAGTTTGTAAATCATGGTTTGGTTAAACTCCAATTCACTATAACAGTTGCTTTAGCCAAGACTTCTAAACCATAGTTTACCCATGGCTTATTACTGTGATTTGTTTTGATATCTGAATGCTGAAAGGTGTTTGTTTGTTAGAGGCATTTCTCTTAGCTTCCATCATACAGAAAGGGAAGCATAGGCCAGTATAGATCTTTCTGTTCTATCTCCATTCATCTGTTGATAGTGTTTTCAAAGGATGCACCTGGCCTTCTCCTCCTCTGATCTCTTTTCATACTCCCTCCCAGCTAGCAACTACTCAATAGGCAAGAATATGCCTCAGAAATGCCAATCTCTTCAGAAGGGAAATTTACAAGGCAGTGAAATGGCAAAAGAGAAAAGGCTTAAAGGACTGTAAAAGATACATTTTGTTTTAAGTGCAGTTTAAGGGATAAGTGCAAGAGAGAAACACGGGGAGGACTATAACAAGTTTTGTTTCAGGAATTTAGTAAAAAGGTACTTGATCCAGCTTTATTGCTGTATAAACAAGCTGATGCAGCAACAAAAAGACATTCTACTAGTGGGCTTTTGTGCACTTACTGCTTGCCTCAAGACTGTTTGCCTCGCAGTGGGGTTTTCATGCAGTTTTCTGTTTACCCAAGAGATTAGGCTCCATCCCTGAAGACTGGAAGATGGCCAATGTCACACCAATCTTTAAGAAAGGATCTAGGGGGGACCCGGGAAATTACAGGCCAGTCAGTTTGACATCTGTTCCTGGTAAATTAGTAGAATCTGTCATTAAAGATAAAATTGCAAAACATGTAGAAAACAAGACCTACTGAAAGAGTCAGCATGGCTTTTGCAAGAATAGTCCCTGTCTTACAAACTTACTAGGTTCTTTGAGGGATGTAAACAGGCATGTGGATAAGGGGGAACCAGTGGACATTGTCTACTTGGATTTCCAAAAGGCTTTTGGCAAGTTCCTCACCAGAGACTATTGAAAAGAAACTCAGCAATGAAGGAATAAGAGGGGAAGTCCTCCTATGGATTAAAAACTGGTTGAGAAACAGGGGAAGCAAAGTGGGTGTAAATGGGAAATTCTCACAATGGAGATGTAGGGGAGTGGGTGTCCCCAGGAAGGATCCATTATTGGGACCAGTGCTCTTTAACCTATTCATAAGCCAATGACCCACCAGGTAGGGGGGGTGGGTAAGCGTGGTGGCCCAAGTTTGCAGATGATACAAATTATGTAGGGTGGGTAGAGAACCACAAAGGGATTCTGAGGAGCTCCAAAGCGGACCTTGATAAATTAGGTGAAATTAGGCTAGAAATGGCAAATGCAGTTCCAATGTAGCAAAATACAAAGTGATGCACATAGGGGCAAAAAATCCAACTTCACATACATGCTACAGGGGTCAGTGCACGCCAGTCTAGACCAGGAAGGGACTAGGCGTCTTGGTTGATAGTTCCATGGGAATGTCAACTCAATGTATAGCAACTGTGAAAAGGCAAACTCTATGCTGGGATAATTAGGAAGGAATTGAGAATAAAACTACCAAGATTGTCCTTGCCCTTATATAAAACTGTGGTCTTGACGCACCAAATTACTATGTTCAGTTCGGTATACATCTCAAAAGGATATTATTGAGGAGATAGAAAAGAAAGTGCAGAGAAGGCTGACGAGGATGATTGAGGGACTGCAGCACCTTCCTTATGAAAGAGGCTGCAGCGTTTGGGACTCTTTAGTTTGGAGAGGAGGCGTCTGAGGGGATATGATTGAAGTCTATAAAAAATTATGCATAGGGTAGAAAATGTTGACAGGAGAAATTTTTCTCTCTTTCTACAATACAGAACCAGGGGCATTCATTGAAAATGCCGGGAAGAATTAGAACTAATAAAGGAAACACTTCTTCAGCATAGCGTGTGATTGAGATTGTTTGGAATATGCTACCACAGAGGTGGTGATGGCCACTAACCTGGATATTAGCTTTAAAGGGGCTTGGACCAGATTTTATGGAGGAGAATTGATTTATGGCTACCAATGTGATCTCTACTGATCACAAGTTTTAAATGCCTTAACAGTCCAGGTGCTTTCAGAGACAGCAGCCACAGAAGACCATTGCTCACATCTCCTACATGTGAACTCCCAAAGGCACCTGGTGGGCCACTGCGAGTAGCAGAGAGCTGGACTAGATGGACTCTGGTCTGATCCAGCTGGCTTGTTCTTATGTTCTTATGTTCTTATGTTCTTATTAGGCTGGAGTACTCACTCAGTTTCAGGTCCATTCAGCAGAAAAAAGCTGGTCCAAAACAACAACATTTATTTGCAAGGAAGGCACAACCATTAAGCCAAAAGAACTAGAAACTGAAACCAAGAGCTTTACCCAGTAGGACCAAACTAAATCATACAAACAATGAGGAAGGAGCAGAGTCTTCTATACATACATGAAAAATAAATGAGCCCCTTCTTTCTACACTATTTTAAAAGGGTTATTTTCTTCTTATCTAAAGTACTCCTTTATCTCCTTTATCTAAAGTAAAGTCCAACAGGGAAAATTTTTAAATTCAACAGGCCTTGTTGTTTTCCTGCAAATGGTCGGACAAGTTTGGAATCTTGGCATGTACATTCCTCCTAGTTGTAGATGGTTCAGTCGTTATCATCGCTCAAAGCTATGGGGGCCTCCCCCTGCTTGCAAAGTAACTAGTTAAGAGTGCTTAGCCTCTCACTCCCTTATCTGCCTTCCTGAAGGAGTGACTTGAATACCCAAACAATACAACTCTTCCCACTGTCTGCTGATGTCATGGGAATGCGAGGGTGGGGGGAACTCAGGGGTTGAACCAAGCTGTAAGGCAGTGGTTCTCAACCTTCCTAATGCCGCGACCCGTTAATACAGTTCCTCATGTTGTGGTGACCCCCAACCCTAACATTTATCCATTTTACAGATGAAGAACACTGATTCAGAGAGTCTTAGGCAACCCCTGTGAAAGGGTTGTTCGACCCCCAAAGGGGGTCGAGAGGAGGAGGGGATCTTTGAGACTATGTACATGGGAAAATTGGCAAGGAGTGTTCCGCAGAGTAACACAAGGAGTCCAAATTAAGTTTAAAATGTTTATATAAATTTGGTTTCAAGCACACATACAGTAAGATATGGAGGCACATACACACAAATTCCTAGAGATATAAAAAGGTGAGAAAAATAGGTTTGGATGATAGAAAGGGAATTGGGAGGCAGCAGGGTGATACGTTACCTAATGGTTCCAATGCAGCAGATGAAGTAGAAGGCAGGGACTCTATGCCACCACAGAGATCCCGTAGAAGGACACTATCGTGTCTCACACCAACTTGACCAAGGGAGGTTCAGGTTAGAAATGAGCAATGAGCCTAAGGTGAGCAGGACTTTTATAGGGTGGATCACTAGTTTGGGAAAAGAGGGAAACCTTTGCATTAGGTTTCGTTTCTTGCAGCTGTGCTGGGTTGCGGGGCTGAGCTAATTAGCAGCTCTATCTATTGTCCTAACCCAGGGGATTGGCAGCCAATTGTTCTTTTGATTACATTAGAAACACCTTGAATAGTTGGCCGGCAAAGTGAGTATCTGGCTATTGTAATTTAGCTGAGGCAGCGAGATTACATCAGGGATGGGAGCACTTAGGAGTTTTTAGGAACAGCTGAAGGAGAGGAAGGTTGCAGCATCTCAATTCAAGGGATAGTTCACATTTACAACTCTATCAACTGTAGCTCTGGGTTGGGTGTGGACGTCAAGGAGCAAATGAGTAGATTTATTTTCTACTGACTGTTTGCTATTTCTTAGGCTTGCTGTTAGCCTATTTTATCCTGCGCCACACCATATATCTCTGTTAGCATTAATATAACTCAGAAATATATCTCACATATATATTCTATCCATAAATATCCCAGCTTGGATGCATGTTTTAATATGTGGGGTAGAAGGGGAGCATAACACCAGGTAATAGTATGAGACCATGTAAATCCATTCAACTCTGGTCAGTTTTGGCTACAAATTGTAAATTCCGCACTATAAAACACACAGCATTGTACCCCATTCCCTAATGTTTGCCACACATTTTAGGCCCTGAACCCCTGATGTGGAAGAGGGAGCATGTGATTTTTGTAAGACTGTAATAAAAATTTTACATATCTTACTTACATTGCTGAATTTGTGTTGAGTTAAACACTTCATTTGATCATTTGACCCTGATGATTTGTGTGCAGTTTAAAACAAAGAGTATTTCAAGTTATTTTGCATCTGTGAAGTAACAGTATTCAGTTCAGCATCTGATCTGGTAGCCATTATTGATGAACACTCACAATTACCGGCTTGTTTGAATTATGTCTGCCTCAAGATTGTTACCATAGCATGATGTGTGTGATTGAAAATTAGCTACATTTATGGGTAGTTGCATGCCCTTACCTAGATAGGCCATGCTAGCCTGATCTTGGGAGATCTCGGAAGCTAAGTAGGGTCGGCCCTGGTTAGTACTTGAATGGAATACCAAGGAAATCCAGAGTTGCTACACAATGGCAGGCAATGGTAAACCATCTCTGAACATTGCTTGTCTTCAAGGGACTTCATAAGTTGGCTGCGACTTGATGCACTTTCCACTACCATGAGTACATGCTGCTTTTGCACCTGTGTAGTTGGTGAAATTCACTAGTAATCAACATTCATTGAGTGGATTAAACTAAATGTTAGTTCTCAAATGGTAGTTTGAGATCATATATTTGTAATTAAGAGAGATGATGAACATATTCAATTAGTAAGGAAGGGAGACAAGAGGAGCAATTAGAACATTGTGCAGTTTCTGCCCTACCCATTCTCCACCTGCTCCACTTTAAAACAATAAAGTCCTTCAATGATCTGCTATTTTTTCTTTTTGTCTGTTGGGTGAATGGATTGGAGCGGAAACATGTATGGTAAAGTACCTGGAATATGGATCTGATGAGCAGGCCATATTTCATTATGGACTCAGTGAACAGGAAAAATAAGTAATGCTAGAACAGAGACAGTCTGCACAGTTTTGCCTCCTTTGGGGTAGGATTTAAACATCTATTTTACTTCTTTATTTTATCATTGTTTTTAGAACAAACATGAAAGATGGATGATGGGAGAACTAGTGTGAGATAGTCACATAACAGCATTTTCTATTTAGTTTTGAATGTTTTTGGGAAAACGCTTTTTGAGTGTTCAGTGCCCTGTTTAGCAATTTATCTGAACAAAGGTGACTTCTAGAAGCTAAGTCCTGTAAGCCTTATATTTGACAGTTTTGTTATAAAGTATGAGCTCAGTGATTGAACCAGATCCTGGAGAAGCAGAACCTAGTTCTTAATGTGAAAGCAATTTACTAATTAAATGTGGACCTGTGATATACATTGGCAGTGTAGGGAATAGATCACAGTGAGTACTGAAGAATTCTTGATTTATTCTTCCTGATTTATTCTTGCTTTATTGTATCCCATTTATCTTCTTGGATTCCTATTTATCTCTTAAGTGAAATTGACTTCTGTAAAGTCTCCATTTATTTTTTTGAGGGACTTTTGTTCACTGAAACTTAGCACCTTCAATCTGAGATATTTCTGAACTGTGTAGTATCTAGAAGGTATAATTTTCTGTTTTCTGATTAGGTGATTTCAAAGTTATGAGAAGAACCATTAGAAAACAAATGGGAGACTACTTCTGTTTTTAAAGTATTTTGGTATACCTGCAAGAGTTATGATGGTGAGAGATATCCAGTAAATATAATTGTTCATCATTTTGCAAATGCTACTATGGTTCCTTTCAAAATATGATTCCATGTAGGATTGCTGGCAATGCTTGGCAACTGGCAGGACGGTTCTGGGCAGGGATGGTGGCATACCACTATCAGTAAAAAACCCAAGCTGATGTAGGTTGCCTGGCAGTACCTGGCAGTGAAATATTGCCTGAAATGTTTTGGAAATATGATCCCAGGGTAGGGCTGCCAGGTTGTGGGTGGACTGCATTTCCAGTTTAAAAAAAAGGGAACATAGGTAATGCAGACATCTTGTGTATGTGTGTGTGTTTGTTTTATGAGTAGTGATATAGTGCTGCATTCAATGCTGCAGTTTGTAATTTTTCTCCCAACTGTCCCAGGCGGGGCAGGGGATCCCCCACCCCCAGCAAGGAAGTAGAACTCCAATTCCAGAGATTGTGGGATGTGCATTGACAAACAGCCATATGAGTTGGAGGGA
The DNA here is from genome assembly GCF_021028975.2 of Sphaerodactylus townsendi. NCBI lineage: Eukaryota > Metazoa > Chordata > Lepidosauria > Squamata > Sphaerodactylidae > Sphaerodactylus > Sphaerodactylus townsendi. Next base: position 52,141,588 of record NC_059426.1, read on the forward strand.
ACGCATTGAAAGGGAGCAAGTTGTCCATTCTCCCTTTAACAGGCTGATCTGGGTTCTCAGAAGAGAGAAGATGTGGTGATTTTTGTCGCTTTCTCACTACTCACTGCAGCCTCGTGCTCACGTGGGGCTGTTTTTCTGCTTGCACCTTGCAACTGTAGGACTCATCTTTCAGGGGACTTAAAAGGGGCTGCTGGGAAGAGGAGAATGAAGGGAAATACATTCTCCTTTTGCTGACAGGTCACTGGATCGAAGTTTTTAAATGTTGACTTGCAACAGCTTTTTATTTGATGAGGTATGAAAGGATTCCTGGGTAGTTAGTATTTCTACACTGAGCTCATTTAGAAATTCAGCGTCAGAGAAAATGTTTTGTTTTTCCCAGTATCATGTATGGTCATGGTTAATTGCTCACATCTGACAAGAAAATATGTTTGATAATTTTTTAAAAAATAACCTAGTGTTCACAGCTGCAAAAACCTAATCTGCAGGTAAATTAAAAATGAAAAAATAAATCATTGAAACCTTTTAGCCCTCTACTAAATTGTCCTAAGAATCATTTAGAATCTGGGTCAATCCAAGTGTTGATGGATTCTGATAGGGTTCAAAAGAGCTTTGCTCTCTCATTCTTCCTCCTTTTTGTGTGCTGTGTGTTGGGGGTGTGCTCACACACACAGCTAGTAAGAAGAGCTAGTTCAACAGAATTTTGTTTATTTAAAACATATTTACACATGAGTTGAATTTATCAATTCATAAATGCAAGGTTCACTTATCTTTCTGTTGTTCCGTCCTTTCCAATTGTCCTTTCTGATCCTGGGAAAGTTGATTCCTGGGACCCATGTAGACAAATGGGTTGTTCTCCTGGATGGTGTAGGCCATCTTGTTTGGGTTGTTCTCTACCGTCAATCAAGGAGGCAGGAAATCTGCTTTGGTCACTTCCTGTAGGCGGGTCGTAGCTGTCTTGCCCCAGTATCTTCCTGCCTCGTCAGGGAGTGCAGCAAATTCAGCAGGCTCTTTGCTTATTGATAGGCTTCGTGTCCTTTGGTTCCCAAAAACTCCTTTCTGTGTCTCCTGAGAGGTTTGTAGTCTTTTTTTTCCCTTTGTAACTTCTGTGTGTCTGTGGTCCCTGCCCCTCCTCCTTGTGTTTCCCCTCTTCCCACCAAAAAAAGCCTTCCTTCCCTTCCAGCTGGCTATGGCATTGGCGATTACCATTTCTCCCTTCCCTCACAAGGAGGGATTCCTGCCACTCTCGACAGCCCCAGGAGAACACAGAGGGTGGCAGTGACCAGGTCTGCTCAGTCGAGCCTCCCACTTTCTCCCTCAAGCAAGCAGCCGTGGTGGCTGAGAGGAAAGTGTGCAAAACGGCCGGGTGCCAGGACGCAGCCGATGGGGCTAGCCAGCGGGCCTCTTCCAACATCGCCCTCTCGGCGCTGGGCCAAGAGGGTCAGGAAGCAGCACGCTTCAAACAGCCCCCCTGTACAGAGGGGGTGCCAGGGAGCGTCTGGGCATGAAAGCGGCGGTCCCAGAGCAGCCGTGGGCTAGCCAGTGGGCCTTTTCGGCCATCAGCCGGCCTCTCGGTGATGCAGGTCGGCGCCTGCGATCGCTTTGACCAGCCCCTGTACAGGGTGCCAGGGAGCTGATCTGGGCGTGGGAGCCGCGGTCCCAGAGCAGCCGTGGGAGCTGTAGGGCCAGTGGGCCTGCCTTGGCCATGCGCCCTCTCGGCACGCAGAGGTGCGGCGCCAAGACGGGCTTCAAACAGCCCCTGCACAGGGTGCCAGGGAGCGTCTGGGCATAAGAGCTGCGGGTGCAGCCATGAAGAGCCAGACATGGACCAGCCTCGGGTGGCAGAGAGGTGGCCTCCCAATCCCAGCTGGACCTCCTCCAGGCAAGAGGGAGAGAGGAGGGGGAGGGAAAGCAACATGGCAGACGCCATTCCCTCGGAGTTGAACTTTTTTTCCCCTCACCGGCTGAAAGCCTTAATGCGTTCCTCCGTCAGGGAGGAGGTCTCTAAGCAGCTGCAGTCGTCCCCTGCCCTCCCTCCTTACAGGCAAAGGCCTCGCTCTAGATCCAGATACCCCATTCCCCGTAGGAGGGATAGAGACTGGCTGGCTCCTGTGTATAACTCAGAGGGCAGTGAAATCCCCCCTCACAACACATGAAGGGATTTGCAATCTGTTTCTCCTGTTCAGGAGGACATTTCAGCTATCAGTGTTGCAGGTTTCAGAAACCTCACGCTCGGTCCCCAACCAAAAAGGTCCAAACTGTCAAATGGGCTGATTCTGACCCAAAGCCAGTTGCTAAAATGCAGGAGGCCCAAACTGTCGGTGCAGCTAATGTATTACAGGTCTCAACGGCTCAGGAAGGAATCTGTAAGATTTATGGAGCCTGTGACAGGGGCTGAGGTGACTCTGATAAACCCCCAGCTTGTACAGAAGATCAGAGTGTGACTAGGCCGAACAATAACGGTCAGAGGGAGCAGTAGCCCAGCCCTGAGGTGAAATTGGCTGAAGCCCCAATAACATACAAGGACTTCCATGGAAATTGGACGAGGGAGTCTATGGAGAGTATTTAGATCCCAATTCTAGTGGGAATGCTATAGCTTCACAAGCTAAATCTATGAACGAAATCTCTGGAAATTAGGAGGGCTTCACTTTACACTAGGCCCAAATCTCCGACAGTGCTGTGTGGAGACTGAACAGGGACCCCTAGAGGAGAGTGCAGAAGTTAACTGAGTATCAATCTGCCAGTGTGTTAGGCTGAAGGCAGCCATAGCTTCCAGAGCAGTGAGTGTCTATGAGGAGAAGGTGCGCTGCTGTTTGGGAAGCTAGAAAGTATTAAATGCAGCTATCAGAGTTAACGCACAAAACCACATTGTCAGCCCACTTAGGCATTAGGAAAACCTGAGTCAGGCAGCAAGCTAATTTATTGGCCTAGCAATGGGGAAGGACATCCGTGAATTCTGCAATCCTGTCCTACGTGACAGCAGGTGGGCAAGCCAAAGTATAAAGGCATAACTCCTTTGCATTCTGCAGGTGGAGGCATTTCCAGGACCCTGCGGATCCAGCCTATAACTGCCCTGGCTACTGAGTAGGACGGGACAAGAGCTCTCATAGCTGAGGCCAGCCATTCATGGGCCCTTCTGAGGGACACCTTTGAATGCTTATCTGGGGTGTCCTTGATGTTCTCTTCACTGTCCCTTGAGACCGGTCCCCCCAGTTGGAGGGCTTCCACGGGACATCTACTAGGAGCATTTGTAATATCCTATGGGGTTCCATTTGAAGCACTTCAGTGAGGGGGAGATTGATCTGGCCTCCGATAACTTTTCAGAGCCGGAAGACCAGGATTCTGAGGTGGCTGAGGACCCAAATTCCTCTGGTGCAGAGAAAGCCATTGAGGGTTGCCCTAGGGGCCCTTCCTCAGTTTTCCTAGTGGAGGAGGAGATCTCCTATTTTTCCTTTGCCTGAGGCAAGTTAGACAGACAATGGGATGGAATCGCGGCAAACAAAAGTTTCCCCCCAGTATTTTTTTTTCTCCCCTCAGAAGCTCTACCTGGCTCCTGACCACCTTAACAGTCTTATCAAGACCCACTTATCAAGACCCAAGGGCCAGTGGCTGCGTTTCACTCGGGTGGTCTGGTCTGGAGGGACAGAGGGGGGAAACTAAGGGATCCCCTGGATAGAAAGGCAGACTACAGCCTTAACAGGATCCATGAGGGCGCCGCTATAGCTTCTAGGATCCTTGCCCCCTCTGCGACAGCGGTTAGATCTACTATCATCTGGCAAAAGCGCCTTCTAACATCATTCCTCCTGAGGACCAGAGCCTCAGAAAGGGTACCAAAAAGGTACTCATGGCTGTCGCCTTCTTAGTGAATGCCACCCTAATGCCTTTTGACCACTTCACATATAATGGCAGGGTCCTTGAGGGCGCGCCACCTACTTTGGTTTAAGCCATGGCAGGCGGAACCCATTCTAAGACAGTGGTTCCAGTTTTGGTTCTCGGGGCGGGGGAGTGCCCTCTTTGGTTCGGAGTTTGATAGGATCCTGGTTGAAAACAAAGATAACAAGAGAGCCATGCCCGGATCTGTCAGGTCAGACAAACCCAGGTTTACACCCAAGTCAAACATTAGGGCCTCTCCCTCATCCTCCCCCCCCCCCACCGGGAGGGAAGGACAGCGGGCTGGCAGATGCAAAGTGGACGGAAACCCATGCCGCCCAGTGGGTCCCGAACATAGTTTCTTCCAGTTACTCCTTAGAGTTCCGTTTGTTGCCAGAAGACAGGTTCCTCCCTTCACCGAGCAGCTTCACCCCAGAAAAACAGGACAGGCTTAAGTGGGCAATGCCTCTTCTCACCTTAATCAGGGCCATAGAGTACATGCTGTTGGACCAAGTGGGAAGGGGGTGTACTCCCACTTCTTCACAGCCCTTAAGAAAAACGGGGATGTCCCCAGTGAAATCACAATTCTGGTACACTAAACATTTTAACCGGAGTTTGACAAGTTGTTTATTTCAAATATTTATATGCCACACTCTTAAAAATACATTCAGACTTTGTCTGGAATCTTTCACAAAGGGGGGCAAGAGAGAATGGGTTACCTTTGGCAGCCATTCATTTATAGAATAAAGAACTGATTTAGAAGTAATAATCATTAATTCTCAATTCCAAAAGGAATGTTAGTTCTCCTTGAGTCAGTTAGTTAACTAACTAGCATTACAGCATGAGGCAAGTTTCAGTCTAACTCCACCTGGCGTTGTAGGGTGGTTCTATAAAGGCTGGGCTTAAGACCAACTTGTGAGTAATCTAAGATGACATCTAGTGACAGAGTCTCTGGTGTGATTAGCTTCCCCCTGCACCAGCGAACAAATGCTTTCCAGGAAGATCTGTGAATCCTGGTGGTGGACGGACAACATGAGGCTAGCAACGTCTCAGTCACGTTGTTTGAATAACTCTTCTTTCTCCTTGTTCTGTTCCTTGTTCTGTTCAAGAACCATGCGGTCAAACTGAACCAGATGCCACAGATGTCACAGGTGACCCTGGGATAACCAATCTGGAACTGTCGAAAGGATTAAGAGCGGTGTTTCTGATAATCCTCGAACCACTAAAACCATGGGGAAGGCCAGTAGGGCGCCATCAAGATGACCCTTGCTCTCTGTCGTCATCGTATCCCAGTGGTGACAAGTCGTCATCATATCCCAGTGGTGACATCGTATCCCATCTTACCTCAGTGGGATACGAACAACAAGCCTAAATCCACTATCCTTATTAACAAAAATAAATATTTTTAAGTTCAAACCACCCAACAACAAGGAGGTGGTTCTGCCTAACTTTTGCTCCAACCCTACCCATCCCAGGGAACATTTATGGCACCACCTGGATGTGTGTTGGTCCCTGAGGGCCTCTCTCGTATGCAAGGAAAATATCAGAGAATGTGAGTCCCTGTGTATTAACATGGTTCCCCTTAGGGTAGGTGAGGTCATGTCCTCTGTGGCCGTTAATTCCAGCATTAGGGCATGTGTCATTGAGGCACACAAGACCAGCTGTCTACTGGTATCCAGTGGCATTACGGCCACTAACGCAGTGGAGTGCGGCCGGAGTGCGGCCACTAATGCAGCCTTGGTCAAGCGCGTATCCCTAGAACAGATATGTAGGGTGGCCACTGCGGCCACCCCCTCTTCTTTTGTGAGGCACTATAGGTTGACCTCTCTGGATGCTGTTCAGGCCTCCTTTGGAAGGAGAATCCTGGAGTACATTATCGGAGATTAACAGAACCCACCCTACAGGTCACTGCTTGGGGAGTACCCAAACAAGATGGCCTACACCATCCAGGAGAACGACCCATTGGATACTCACCGTGAAGGGGTCTTCTCCTGGGTGGTTGTAGGCCATCTTGGCCCTCCCTGTTCTCGTTCTTCTCCGGTAATGTGTTTCATACATAAAATTGCAAGGTTAACATTCCAAGATAGAGTTTCAGAGCCTGTGAGAATTCCTTTGAGCTTTGGTCCCTTCCAGAGTTGTTAGGTTAGGTTTGTTTTTTTTCAGCATGTTATTGTGTGTTTGGTTGTGGTTCCATTGTTCTTGTCTCATTTTGGTGAGTCTGATCCTTGGCTAGTCAGATACTGGGGCAAGACAGCTACGACCCGCCTACAGGAAGTGACCAAAGCAGATTTCCTGCCTCCTTGATTGACGGTAGAGAACAACCCAAACAAGATGGCCTACAACCACCCAGGAGAAGACCCCTTCACGGTGAGTATCCAATGGGTCGTTCTCTGAGTACAGAAAAGTGGGTGAAATTGCTGACGGATGAAGTAACAAGGGTGATAGTACCTCTACCTCATCTTCAGTGCACTTCCCCCAGCTCATATAAATATCAGTTCACTTGGACTCCACAGCCCCAGGAATCAACTGAGGAGAAGGGGAATAAAGAAAAGACCCACTTTCATAAGTGCCATGTCAGTCTGCCGTAGAAAAGCAATATTTGAGTCCAGTGACATCTTAGAGACCAACAACATTTCCAAGGTATCGGTTTTTGAGAGTCAAAACTCCTTTTAACAAGGTCGAACTGGACTCAAATCTTGCTCCTCCATATGTGCCAGACTTTCTTGCCACTTGTTTGGTCAAACTTCCAAATATGCTTTTCAATGTAAAAGAATAGTTAAGGCATATTTTAATATGCTTTGTAGTGTTCCTGTTACTTCCCATGATTTGCTGCCTGCACTAGCATGTAACTATTCAGAGTTGGGTTTAAAAGGGTGTAACTCTTGCTTGGATTGCATTGTTAATTTTGCCCAAAAGCACGCTCATGGTAACCTGATGTTTATTCTGCTTGCCAGCTCAAAGCTTTGCACTATTAATCAAATTGAAAAGTCCATGTCAGTTTTTAAACCTTTTTCTCTCTTCAGCATTGATAAAGCTGTTGAGTGCCCTATGAAAGTACTAGATAAGAAAGTGAGAATAAAACTCATATCATATCAGAAAGTGAAATGTTATTAACAAAACTCAAACTGAATTTAGGATTCTTAAAGACTCTGGAAATATTAAATGGTCAATGTGCTTTGTGTTTTTGTGCTAGCTGTTTCTGAGCACAACTTGGCCATTTGATAGGATAAGCAGTCCAATCCAAAGGCCAAGGGGCCAGGGGCAGTGCCACTGCTGAACTACCCTGTTACCTCCAGAGGGCTTTTAGACAGCATGGAGAGGCAGAAAAAACAAACAACTCCCCACAGCTGCCTGAAAGCTCTCCATAGGGCTAAATGGACACATGCCACACAACAAGGTCCCGGCTGCTGAGTTCCCAGCTCTATAATCCAGGTGGAAACCAACTACCATCAGCTTCACCCATGGGAATGCTCCATCCCATTCTCCCCATGCTGGTGTCCAATTGGATGCCAGCATAGCTGTACAGCACAGGGCACATGCCTGGCCCCCCCGGAAAATCACCCCCGGCCCCTCCCCCTTTCCTTGCAACCCCTGCGGCCCCCCTGCAGCCCCCCGCGGCACCCCTGCCCCGCCCCCTTCCCACATTTACCTTAGTTTTCTTTTCTTTTTCTAGTACTTTTTCAGGCTGAAAAAAGCGGCCTATTTACAGTTCAGGCTCAAAAACAGTATGAGGAACTACAGTTCCCAGGAGACCTTGGGGCTCGCAAGGTCTCCTGGGAAGTATAGTTCCTCTGGCAGTTTTTAGTCTAAACTATGAAGAGGCCGCTTTTTTCAGCCTGAAAAAGTACTAGAAAAAGAAAAGGAACTAAGGTAAGGGGGTGGGGGGGCCATGGGGGGCGGAAAAAACACACTGTGCACCGGGCGCAGTTTGGCCCTGCTACGCCTCTGCTGTACAACCATTTCTGGGTTTCACTTCTGTGGAGCTCAGAGGCAGCCGGGTGCCAGTGTATTGTCCTGTTGGCTGGTGGGGGTGCCTCTTATGCTGGCAGAGGGGTCAAGACTCTGGTGCAAGTTCATGCCACATTGAACAAGCAGCCCCCCCCCCTTCTTTGGATTGGGCCATAAATCTGTAAAATGGGATTATGTAGTTTTGCCATCTGCTAGCATTTTAAACAAAGTGCCATTAAAAAAGCAGAGCAGAAGTGGTAAAAATGCAATTTTCAATTTGCCATATACATAGAATTCTATGAACTGACAAAATGTAGAGCACTATTTTTTTTTAAGAATCGATGATTGGACTCGAGTGAAGAAATATGGGTTTTTAACCCTTTAACAGGCAGAACAGAAAATGAATGACATTTGAGATCTTAATACTTCATTAGGAATGGTGAACTGATAACTGATAAGTGTGAGGAATTAAAAATGGTGAAACAATCGATGTTTTTATTTCAGAAAGTAAAATACAGTGAGATATTAACAAGCAAGTGAACTTGCAAAGGAAATAAAATACTTGCCTCATCGCAGATCTTTCTGTGTAGAATTTTGAAAACTTCTGTAGAATTCTGTAGAATTTTGAAAACTTCATATACATGAATTTATTTTCAAATAGTGTACATAAGAAAAAAATGCAAGTTTTCCAGACAACCTCAACAGTTCACTTGTTTGTACACAGCCTTTACCTTTATGAAGTGTTGAGGTTAAGAGTAATCAAACATGAGAGAACTGTATACCCAAAGCAAGAAGTAAGACAGAAAAAATCAGAAGACACAAATATCACAGTAAGATCTTTGGTGCTATATAGAAAATAATTGCAACGCAGTGCTTACTGTTTTCATCATTTATTGGTAATTTCCTTTTGTATTCAATGAAAGTTGCAATCACACTGTGGCGACGCAAGGAAATGGGAGCAAATTTATACATCCAGTTTCTACCTATTATGGGAAAGAAAAGGAGGCTAGTTTGCTGTCTGAAAACACAACTTTATGAGCACAATGGCTATCAATCTTAAGGCATCCTGCGGATCTTCATAAATCTCTTTACAGCAGGCTTTTCTATGCCTCTCTCTACAGGCTTTTGCCTACCACCCCTCCTGACAGACTGATTCACAAAAGAACTGTGCTGGCACAGTCCCTTCCTTGTACTTGATCTAGCCTTTCTCAGTGGGGCTTGTTGGCAAAGAATATTGCATCTAGGGAAATCATATTGTCCATGCTGCTGAATCTTTCTGAGAATGTCCTTTCTCATGGGTGTATCTGTGGGCTCGCCACAGATACACCCATGAGAAAGGACATTCTCAGAAAGACAAAGTCATGTGTCCTGATGCCTGGATTTTGAGGACTCTTAGACGAGACATGCTCCATGGCAAGGGGCAGAACATACCAATGGTCGTTCTTCTGTAGCGTTCTATGAAAAGTGAGAATAGTGGTGCAGTCGGGAAGTGGCTACGGAAGCAGCTTCAGGGCCTTCACAAATGTCTGACTTCAGCCTCCTGTGATAGCAGCCTTGTGGATGCTGGGACTTATTAAACTGAGAAGAAACCGAGATGTTATCTCTTTTTTTGCAGGGGGGAGAAACTTATTTTATTTGAGTGCTCATGATATATTTAGATATAGCTTCTTTTCTGTTAAGGAATAATGAATGAGAACTAATTATTTAGGTTCTCTTTTGGAACCAGTACAAAATATTTGACTTTAAAAATTTGTATTATCAGCATTGAAATAGTTATTTGATTGGGGCTGACTTCTCTTTACAAAAGTTCCAGTTCGCTGGTTCACTCACTTATTCAGTGAAAGGAGAGAAACTAGTTGTTTCAGAGTACAATGAAACTGATACGCAAGATTATAGACAATGAACTAGACAGTATATGCAATAATGGAACAGGAGCAAGCTATTCACACACAGCCATCATCATAGGCCGCTTTTCTTTGTATTTTACAGAAATAAATGGTGCTTTGATTAAACAGATTCCCTGTCAGGAAGTCCAATAATACCATACGAGGCCTTTAAAATATATATTAGAAAATATGCCTGAAAAATTGAAATCTGTCAAGGAGGTTACTACAGTGATGGGCAAGAATGGCACAGAGGCTCATAAGCGTTACATTTCCCCTGCTAGTGAAAAATGAGCTGCTATTCATGTTCTTTTCTTTCCATAGGGAGAAGCTGTCTGTGGCTCGGCTACAGCAGGAAGTTGCGGAAAGTAAGAGTGACGGAACAATGGTAAGTTTTGGCAATAATCTCTTTTGTATTTCCAAATGCCATGACTCCATTCAGGCTTCAGATCTGAATGTTCTGTTAATAAAAGATTATACACAAAGTAATAAATAGGATGACTTCACCAATGAGGCCATTCTGATATTAGATAGAAAGAACAGCATATCTTCTTCTGAGGGATATGAGAGAACCCTGGGAAAATGTTATCAGTCCTAATACTGGGTCCTGTGGACAGCAGTTGACTATGTGAGAAATCATGCTAATTAGGCTCATAAATAGGCAATCTGAGATTGGGATTAGATACACTTGATTAGTAATTAATCACCCATTTCTGTCTATGGGAACTGGACAAAGAAAACCATGGAAACGTTTGAAAGATTGATTGTGGAGATTCTTAACTGTTTTCTCTAATCAGTGTTTTCACTTATTTTTGACATTTGTGCTTTACTACTACAATGCAAAGTTAGCATTTGCTGCTATCATGTAACGGTGGTTTTAAGTAATGCTATTGCACTTGCCCAGCTATTTTTTGTACACCAACTTAGTGTCTTATGAGATCTTTCAGTGTGATGATAAGCTATCTAGATGGTTCTTCTGTCATCTGAGATGTTTAGCAGAACCCAGAAATGAAGAAAGCTCTACTTCTTTTTCCTTTGTATACCAGCAAGCAAATAGACAGTGTAGGAATCAAACAAATAGGTGTGTCTTGAGCTGGTGATGTGAAGGACTAGTCCTATGCAATCCAGTTCTGAACAAATGAAGGAACCACGCTTTACCAACCAAAGACAGCTGAATATATTATTAATTAAAATATTTGTGGCTCAAGGCGGCCTACAAATTCAAATTTAAAATATACTAAGCATAAGAAAGCTTATCAGTAACCACAACATGCCTGCAGCCTGCTTGTGTGTGTGTGTGTGTGTGTGTGTGTGTGTGTGTGTGTAAAGTGCTGTCAAGTTGCAATCGATATATAGTGACCTCAGCAAGGGGTCATTTGCAAAGCAAGTGAGAAGCAGACGTGGTTTTCCTATGCCACATTTAAAATCCTAGCAAATAAGATAGATTGTGATGCCTGCTAAAAGCCTCTGGAGATGGTGCCACCTCACCATATAACAATATACCAGAGCAGGTCAGGTGATGCTTAACATTTACGCAACCTTCTAGGTTAGTTGTCGCTTGTGGTTTGAGCAAATAAGAGATCTCCTTTTTAGGTCTCAGACTTCTTTTTCATCCTCACACAAACAGAGCCTGAATGACACACATATGGTGGCCAAACATTAGCTTTAGTTCATATGTTGTTTTATTAATGCAATTTTCAGATGCGAGCGACTCACTCTCTAATTCCCTGGTTTTAAAATGAATTCTGGAAAATTACTCCTTAATTCTGGAAAGAAGCAATCAAAAGAAGATTTATGTTGTGAAAATGTATCCATAGATTTATGAAGAGGCATACTTGTCCTACCATCTAATGAAAAACCACAATATTTGGTACTTTGGTGTGCTAGGCAAATATTGAATATGGGTGAAATCAGGGTTCATTGTGTAATACGCTGGAGTCAGCAACAAATGACCCATGCTTAAAGATCATTTTTTAAAAATTCATTCATTCATTCATTCATTCATTCATTCATTCATTCATTCATTCATTCATTCATTCATTCATTCATTCATTCATTCATTAGTCACCCTTCCCTGAAGGGGGATTCATAATGAGCAGTTTGTAGCTCATATTAGGATTGTTTCAGCAATGTTAAAGAAAATGGTAAGGCTGCGCAAGTTATTATATCCTTCTTGCCAGTTGGCTCAGAGAGGACGTTGCTTTTCACTCTGGGGATGTGTGAATGCTTCTTCTCTCCTGCCTGCTTTTTTTAGTATGTATGAAATAGGTTTACAAGAAAAACCCCTAAGTACAATATGTACCTGCTAGAGTACCTGCTAGGTGCAGCTTTAAGGATTTACCACTTTCTGGGGAAGATGTTTCTGTTAACTGTACTTACATGCAGATTGGCCAGTGCAGATATAGCTGCAGTGCTGTAGGCAATTTGCAGGATTTTAGCAGAGGCTGTGTAAGCAGCAGCTGCTACAGCAGCAGGATGCTAATTGCAACCAGCATCTTTCACAGTGTCACCTCTTGTGTGGCCTGCCTCAGCAGCATCAGAGCTAGACCTTAGAACCCTGTTGCCTGTTCCTTTACCCTGTTGTTTCATAGAACTCAGTGATAAGTCCTAGCCCACTGATGGTGCAACCAGTGAATAAACGTTTGAGTTGAATTCCAAAGCCTGCTTCATGCTTTCATTCAATACTAGCAAATATGCACAGGTACATTATTGTAGATTTGTCTTCTCTGTTTTGGGTCACTATTGTGCGAATACTAGCAGTGGTGGAAGATGTTATGGTGCAATTCTGAACACAGTCACTCCCTTCTAAGTCAATCAGTGGGTTTAGAATGGTGCAACTCAGCTCTGGATTTGTACTGCTAGTCTCAGAAGAGTTCTTGAATGCCATAGATAATTCCATTGGCTTGTTCAGAACTAATTGGATCCAATTATAATATTTGTGCTGTAATGAAGTCTACTCCTGATAGTTCTTTACCACCATGTGCTGTATATTTCCATTCTGTAGCAGGAATTTAAGCTATAGTTTACATGGGAAGTGGAAACTTTCCCAGGAACATCATTTCCTGGTTAGTATTTCTCATTAAGCCAAATTGAAGAAGTAGCAGGGGAACATTTGAAGTTGAGAGCAGTGCCAGCAACGTTTAATGGTAATGTTTGCCACCAGCAATGTTGTTATCATATATGGGCCCTGTGGCAAGAGCATATGGTAGGAGAACTTTTTGACCTCTGCTTTTCCCACTTTCCCATTGCCTGTCATTTGGCTTCCCTTTGCAAAAATAAGAGCTAGTTTACAGGGCTGCCTTCTCAGCATGAGTTGTGTTAAGAATAAGCTGTTTTGGATTTGTTTCCTTGTACAAAAGGTTCCTTGCTAATCTCTGCTGTCACTGCACCCAGCTGTTGTATTTTGTCCACAATGATAGAACGTGCAAGAAAGATAGGAGGGTGGAAGAATCTCTTGTCCATTCCAGGTAGTACAGGAGTCACTGCAGCAGAAACCAGTCAGCCAATGGTAACAACAAAGAGAGAATTATAAAGACTGAAAAGTAGACGCTTGTGCTTTAACTGAAGACAGAAATACTTGAATATTTGGTATTGCATACTTGTAAAACCTCTGATCAGACACTACTAATCATAAAATGCAATAACAAAATACATAATTTAAATTAAGAAGTAAAAAAAGTAAATTAAAAAACCCCAATCTGAAAACATTGTATCAAAACAAAATCGTAATGATTGATAGTGCATAATTTCCTGTTCCCTGTTTTTTCGTGCAAGGGAGAAACCCTTCCTTAAGAAATGGCCAGATGAACTGCCCTGATTACTGGCAAAGCAGCACTATTAAAAAAATTTAAAATAGAAAACAACTTTTGTAGTAAACAGTGTACATTTGGTTGTTGCAGTAGAACCAGCATCACATCATGATGCTGAGTAAAAAAAATACTGAAAACAATGAACTCTTAAAATGTGTTACCATGTACATTTTAGTTACTTTATTTATTCCCAGCCTTGCACTGTAGTGGGAACTCAAAGCAACTTATATTATTCTCCTCTCCTCTATTTTATCCTCACAACAACCTTGTGAGGTAAACTAGGCTGAGGGTGTGTGACTAGCCCGAGGTCATCCAGCAAGCTTTCATGGCACAAGCAGGTATTTGAACCTGGATTTTGCAGATTCTAGTTCAACACTTTAAGCGGTACACCACACATTGAAACTATATACATACTTAAAAGATGTGAAGATCTAATTGGCTTTGCAGTTTATCTTAAAACATATTGCTTTCACAATAGTTTTCACCACAGCATGAGGATCTTCACTGTGTGACTGAAGATAAGCTGTGTATATGCAAGAAAATATTTTAGAACAATATGTTCATTTAAAAAGCCAACCTGTTAAATGGAACTTATTGTTAGAGTTATATGTAATATTCCTCCCTCCCTGGCCAATTCCCCACGGTCAATTAATCGCATGATACTCACACGAAATATCAAGGATTCAGGAAGAACTCCCCACTACCTGATCGACGAACAAGGGTTCATCCCGGTTCTGGCATTCATTCTCCCCCTTATCCTGCGTCTTTGCCGAACCTGCTTGAAAATACTACTTTTTCAAAAAACATGTCTTTGATCCAGTTTAGAGGGGAGGATCGGGGGTCTAATCCTGGTTCAAATTTCCCACCATGGAGCGTGACACAAATTCCTTACAACCAATCAGTGCACACTGTGCTATTCTAGTGAGAGCACAAGAGAACGATCGGCGGGGGAGATGTGCTGATGTCATAACATGAGCATGTTTTTGCAGGAGAAAAAAAAGGTTCCGCCCCAACATGGCACGACAGCCAATCAGGAGAGACCCGCCAAGCCGACCGCGTGGTAGTGGGGATTGTTACATTTCTTGAATCCAAGATAGGCCTAGATGTCATCTCTGGAAACATGCTGCAGTGGGGAGGTTGAAACCTCAATGAAAAGGTGCAGTTTATTTTCGAAGTTGGTTTGATCTAGATTGAATTTCCTGGTGGGGATTTGGCCCCTGACTATATTGTGGTTGGCTCATCCTGCAACGGCCATTTTGAGGTTGGCTCTGCCTCCTGTGGCAGCCATTTGGTGCTTGGACCCATCACCTTGTGGCAGAATTTAAAGATGCCCACAGGCTGGATAAGTTGGGGACTCCCACTTTTTATTGTTGCATAATCTTGATGCTATACATTTTGAAGAACAACTATACCTTAAAACACATTTTTCACTGAGGCTGAAGACTGATTACTTAAAACAAAACAAAACCACGTAATACAGAAACACTTAAAATTAAAATTCTAAGCCTATTTCATCATATATTTTTAAAATCTTTTTTTTCCATGGTCCTCCACATCTGTATTCTGGACCTGCTAGAGTTTCTGAACAATATTCAAAGGTAAACCCATAGGTGCAATTCGCATGAAGCAAACCATGGTTGCAGTTATGAAATTATTTCTTGGAAATCTTTCAAAACATACAGTCTCCTTCCTTTGTGGGGAACTTCACTCTGCAGCTTGAAGATCAGTCACTTTTGCTTTCATGATAAATTATGGGTTGTTTTACATCAAACCCACAAATTTTGTTTTTAACCTCATAACCAGGATTATACAGTGGTTGAGAATTCTAGTTTGAAGAGTGTAGAGTAGACTATAATTTGAGGCTTGGGCATTGTGACATATAAGAGTGAACTGCAAAAGCCAAAGTGATTGATTTTTAGGCTGGAAAGGAATGTATAAGATTACACAAGCCTGAAAATTGCCAATAGTGAATGCCAGAACATGGTTTGTGTGACTTGAGTCATGTAGAGTCCACTGTAGTAACCTAGGCAAAATCAATGCCCAGATCAGATGGCTTAAGTGAAAGTTTTCTCAGGAGTGACCTCCTCAGAGTCATCTTTATAATGAAACTAACTACTGGTTCAGTAGAAGCATCATTATATAGTTCATCAGAAACTTAAATATTTGCCTACATGGTATACTGAAATGCAACACACAAGTCCCTTTCACAAGGGACTTTGAAATCAGTTTTCTACATTAAAGTATGCTAAAAAAATTTAAAATAATTTAAACTTGGCCGGAGAGAGAGAGAAAAACATACAAACACACACAGAGAGAAATGTTGTAATTTTCCAGAGATGACCACAGAAGCAACTCTAATTTTAAGGACTT
This sequence comes from Sphaerodactylus townsendi, assembly GCF_021028975.2. Classification (NCBI taxonomy): domain Eukaryota; kingdom Metazoa; phylum Chordata; class Lepidosauria; order Squamata; family Sphaerodactylidae; genus Sphaerodactylus; species Sphaerodactylus townsendi. The sequence continues at coordinate 52,157,465 of NC_059426.1, forward strand.
CTGGTGTGAGACTTATAGCACAATCCAGATTGTTGGGGGCAGGGGGAGCTGTGCTATGGCCAGAGATGGTGTGGTGAAGGCACTGCCACGCTGTCTCCAAAGAGGCTCCAGGTGGCACAGGCAGGAGGGAAATTCAAAATCCCTCCTGCTGCCTAAAGAGCCCCATACAGGAAATGGATTTATGCCACTGTTTTTCATGGTGTAAGTCTGACAGCATTCCATGGACCTGCTTGCCACTCACTTTGCCCTCCCCTGCTGGTATAAGTGCCCTATGCTAGCTCCTAAAGCTGCTTGGTCCACAATCAGGAGTTAACCCCCCAACTGCTTTGGAACTAATGTTGCCTGTCTTTAACTGTATTAGTTTCCATCTCCCAAATAATCTTGGAAATTTTAATTAGGCTGGGTGCTCAAAATTAGAGTTTAGTAGCTGGTGCTTTCACATACTATAGTTTCAAAGTTTCTTCCTCTGGCAGAGGGAGTAACTCTTAGATCACTTTTCTGCCGTGTGATATATATTCTTAGATTTGCCCAGTTCAGTAGCCACAATTTAGCAGATAGTAACATGTAAATGATTTCTGTTGAAAGGAATTTAATTCATTTAAGATCTGTTGGGGGTCTTGATAGTTTTTAAAAACATTATAAGGTATCGCTGGATTGCTGACCACATTAGAGTAAGTTTCACTAAAACAAACAAAGAGTTCTATCCAGGGGGGGAAAGGTCAAAAGGGCTTGAGGGAGTGGCATGCACTTGTGCCAGCGTGTTTGCCCTACCTGGAGTGCTTACCATGGTGGATGGGAAGATGTGCTAGTAGATTCCTGTCACACAGCTGCACTGCCGCAGAACCCGGAAGTCCTGGCTGTGGTGGGGTTGTGTTGGTATCCTGCTCAGATGCCAGCATGGGAGAGGGCAGGCCAGGGCATTCCTGGGGGTGGAGCTGACTTTAATCGACTGCCTCCCAGGACTGAGAACCAGTAGCGTGGCACACCAGCCCTCGGACTTACATCTACCTTTCGGCAGCATATGTCCTGTCAGTTTTATGGGGGTTTTTTGGTGACAGGAAGGTTTCAGGGTTTTCCCCTGCTCCCTTTGTCACCAAAAAGCCTCTTTGGAGGCAGTGGGGTGGTGCTGCATCGGCATTGTGGCCCGCCACCTCTGAGTTTGGATGGGGCTGAAAACCTTGAATGTACTTAGGAGATAGAATCAGCAACATGAACTTGTAATGATTCACATTCAATCACAAAATAGATTTCCAGTGTTCTTGTTACATTACTAATTTGAAGGCTTTAGAGTGATATACTACACTATAAAAATCCTGGCTGAGTCCTAACTATATTAACGCTTGTGTTTTTTGTATTCCTTGGCCTGTAGCGTAATTCATGCTGTTCAAGCTATTTATTTATGATGTTTAAAGTGGAATCAGTTGTGTAATATTGTCTTTCATGTTGGCATAGATTTCATTCAGGGTGGGCCAGAGGCCCTTATTTTCTGTGTTCCCTGCTGTGGTTTAAGTGATACAAAGTGATTATCATGCCTTCTACTCAGTGTCCATCTATTTCACACCTGCCCCCTTTTGTAGGAACACACCACGTTAACTGAATATGAGGTCCCAGATGAATATATCTCCTCCCGTTTTGTAATCCTCTGGTGTTAGATTGATTTATGAATATATCAGATTCTTTGTTAGCATGTAAACCACTAATTAATTTAAATCTCTCATGGGAAAATTTAAAGCCCTGGTTAAGATTTTCAACAGGCTCAGATGGTGCTAATAATAGGAAAACCAGTTATATTTAAGAGTTTCAATGTGATCATCCCTATCACTGCTGTACTATAATTTTTGAGAAGAAGGCTTGTATATGGAGATTCATAAAAAAAGAAAGAAAATAATTGAACAAAGGGGGGGGACTCTAAAATATATTGTGCTGTGCCATTTTGGATGCTATTTCCTTTTAAGAGACATAATGAATTAACTAGAATATACATTGAGGTGTTGTGGAGTTTTCTCCTACTGGAACATGGCCATACAGCCTGGAAACCCCACAACACCCCAGTGATTTCGGCGGTGAAAGCCTTCAACAATACATAGACTATTATACATTGAAAGAAAAACAAATAATTTAGCTATCAAAATAGAATAGATGGTAAAAAATTAATGATTCTCCCTTTCTATTTTAATTTTACAGTTCTGTTTCTGTGAGATACTATGATTATGTATACCTTTCCTCATCTATGGAAAATGTCATAGTTCCTGTACTAGTAGATGTTAAGTCTTATATTAGCTCTCAAAGAAGTGTGTGCTAATTTTGGAGCCTCTTATTAGTCTTACTGATTGTATTACAAAGATGCTTGAACTGAAAGAAGAATATGCTTGCAGATATTTAATTATCATTATACTTCATAAAGACCCCTAAGCAACATTTTAATGGGAAATTTGGATTCAAAGTTGACTCGGATTTGGGAGGACCAAGAAATGTGCATGAATGTATCTGCTTTAATGAGTTACTACACTTGATGTCAGATTTCAGATGAGATAGGCAAAGGAAAAGTCCAGTGTGGAAAGACTGGAGCAAGATGCAGTTTGCTGTTTATTAATTTACACTCTACATAAGAAATGTAACTAATAAGCATATCAATTCAAAGAAGTATTAAACAATTGTAAATAATTCAATTGAGAAAACACTATGGGATTTCAGGCAAAGCCTGTTCTGTTGGATGGAAACATTCAGGAATACTATGCATTGATGTACAATCTAAAACACACTATATATGGGAAGAAAATGTGCAGTGTTGTACAGATGCAGCATGACTTTCCAAAAGAACAACTTTTAAAGTAAAGGTAAAGTTTCCCCTTCAGTCGTATCCGACCCTGGGGTACCACTGCAAGCAGTGATTTCATAGGCAAGCCATTTTTGTGGGGTAGTTTGCCATTGCTTTCCCCAGCTATTTTTTACCCCCTAGCTATGTGCTAGGTACTCATTTACCAACCAAGGAATGGATGGATGGCTGAGTTGATCATGAACCAGCTGCCAGGATATCTGACCCACAGGGGGCTCGAACTCCTGACCGTGTGAGTGGCAGTTCAAGCACTTAACCACTACGCCATGCGGCTCCTTTTAGAACAACTTTTAGTCACTCTATTCAGGTTTATTCAATGGGACTTAATCTCAGGAAAGTGTATTTAGGATTATATCTGAGATTACCCCAACAGAATTATGCCAATCATCCCTTCATATTTGAGGGCTCTATAGCATCTTGGTAGAGAAGCACATCTGAATATCTTACTTAACTCACACAAGAGTCCTGGCTAAATGTTGTACACATTTGATTTGTTTCAATAACAAAGCCAGTGGGCTCCAGACTTACCTGGGATCTATTTTGTGGCCTTGTGGAGCTGTTGAGGGAAGTGATGTAGATTGCTCTGGTGGCATGACTGGACAACATTCAGGAGGCCTCTGTGTATTTGGAAGGCCTCCGCACACGCACGGATTTCTCTGTCTTCCCAGCCTTCCTTGACCTCCTTCCAGGCCCCTCAGCCAGTTAGGCTCATCCTGGTGTGGCTGGGGGCGGGATTCTTGCTGGTGGACCTCACCAGAGTGGGCTGTCCTTCCAAACCACATGTCCAGGATATTAACTTTTGCCACACCTTGGCCTCAGTCAGCCTTGTGGCTTTCTCCACCCACTCTTGCCCCTTTTAACAGAACATTTTTTGGGGGTTGTTGTATTGGATGTTCTATGCATTTTATGGCTTTTGATTTATTTTGTATCTTGTCACAACTGTGTAGGGTGGTATCAGCATGGGGATGGGTCAAAATTTTGGGGTGGGGTAGATGGGGTATTTACCCCATCTTTGGGGATTCCCTAAAGGGATTGGGGGGGAGGGCTTATGGGGGACATACCCAGTTAGCGGTACTGTCAAGGTGCTCTCATTTCAAGTCGCAGGGGAAACCACACAGTGGCAAATGTCCATGTGGGATCTTGCAACCTAGCATTCCACAGTATCTTCACTACCCATCAGAATGGAATACACTGGCTGGCAAATGGGTCAGCCAGTGGAGGGATTTATCACTCCATGCTGTGGTGAGGCTGTGTCAGCTTCTGTACTGATGAAGTTGTGGCCATTTCCAAATTCTGAAGGTTATTGTGTCATTACGTATGTTTTGCTATGGTGGAGGCTGCTTCACCATCTCTTTGCCCCTTCACTGCTGGAGTTGCAATCCTCTAACAGTTCACACGATTCCAGGAAGTGTTGAAAAAACTGTGAATCAAGTTGTGACATGTATTTTGAATGCAAGTTCCAAAAGAATCAAAACTCCAGTTCAAGTATCCTGTGGAACAAAAGCTTAAATTTACAGTATAGAAATAATGGTGAATCATGGAGTTGGAAAAATGATACATTTTTAGTTCAAGGAGAACCTCATAGACTGTTTTTTATAGTTCAGCTTTTTGAATCATGGGAGGACTCTTCCTTATCGGATTCAGCCATATCATCCAACCTACAGCTAATGGGAATAACATGCACTAATCAGAAATGCTTCAAGTGTAAGAAAATAGTTTAGCAAAACAATTCTAATGGGTCAAAGAATAAAGATGAGCTTCATGCTGTACAGTGATGTACAAGGAGTTGGATTTATTTCTTTTTTGCACTTGTTTATTTCATTTGTGTGGTCATGCTAACTCATGTAAAAGTCACCTTGAGGTGCAATCATTTCTTTCTTTCTTTCTTTCTTTCTTTCTTTCTTTCTTTCTTTCTTTCTTTCTTTCTTTCTTTCTTTCTTTCTTTCTTTCTTTCTTTCTTTCTTTCTTTCTTTCTATTTTCATGAAGACTTAATTAATTAATTAGCTATTAATTCAGTTTATATGTCACCCTTCCCTGCTAACAGGCTCAGGACAGCTTTCAGCATAAATTTTATAATTAAAAACAGCAGTTCATTATACAGCAACATGCCTCAGTTTGCTAGATACAACTAACCAACAGGGAAAGTAAATTAATAATTTAGCACATTCATAAGTTTAGATCAACAAAACACAAGGACAAAGAGAAGGACAGAAACAAGGAGGGTGGAAAGGGGATGGAAAGTTGGGAAAGGAAAGGGGGCGGGGGGAAAGGAAACCAGACATGTTTGAAGCTGTTGCTGCCCTCAACTGTAGACCTGATAGAACAGCTACATCTTACAGGTCCTGTCCTAAATCTCAGAGGGCCTGGGTCTCATTTGACAGAATGTTGTACCAGGTCACAGCCAGAGCTGAAAAGGTCTGGTCTGGGTCGAGGACCACCAGATATTTTTCAGGCCAGGGATCACCAGTAAGTTATTATGCAGTGAGAAAAGTGCTCTAGCTGGGGAGTGGGGGCAGTCCTGCAGATATTTGGAGAGGCAGTCCTGCAGATATGGCGAGTTACAGAAGAAAATTAAAATGTAATACAATCAAAATGGTAAAACTAAACTATTAACTTTTCACAGACATTAAAACTACAACAGTATTCTCTGTACAAAAATGCTCCTTGAACTATTTTGTGCATTTTCAAAAACGATAGTAGCCTTCTGGGGTTGTCACAAAGAACATTCTACCAAGCAGGGTTGCCAACTTCTGGAAGGGACCTAGAGATCTCCAGGAATTGCAATTGTTCCCCCAGATGACAGGAATCAGTTTCCCTTGAGAAAATAGCTGTTTTGGAGGTCGGATTCTATGTCACTATATACCCTGTGGAGGTTTCTCTCCTTCCCAAATTCTGCCTATCCAGGAATCTCCAGGAATTTTTCAGCCCAGAGGTGGCAACCTTATCACCAGGTGATGGTATACAACAGAGTTGTACGAGCCACAGTTGAGTTTACTTGTTATCTAGGCTGTCCTACAAGACATCTTCGAAACTTCAGCTGGTGCAACATGCAGCATCTAGCTCACTACCTGGGACCAGCTGCTTTGCACATATTATAACTTTTTTGAGATATCTGGTTGATCATACTGATTCTAGCAAAGGTTGTCACCTTTGGGTTGGAAAATACCTGGAGATTTTGGAGATAGAGCCTGAGAAGGGCATGGTTTGGGAAGAAGAGGGATTTCAATGGCATATAATGCCACCCTTCCCTGCTAAACACCTTCCACAACTGCCATTTTCTCCAGAGAAACTGATCTATTTTGGGTGGAGATCAGTTGTAATTCCAAGAGAGCTACAGCCACTGCCTGGAAGTTGGCGACCCTAATTGGTAGATGAAGGGAATGCTGTGGATGTAGCATACTATGATTTCAGTAAGGACAAGATGCCCGTTATACTCTTGCAAAAAAAAAATGGGCTTGACAATTATACTGTAAGGTAGATTTGTAATCAGTTGACTGACTGAACCCAAAGGGTTTGTCTTCATCCTGGAGAGAAGTGACTAGTAGGGTGTCCCGAGGTTCTGGGCCCAGTGCTATTCAATATTTTTATAAATGAATGATTGAATTAAGGGCATGCGAATCCAATTTGCAGATGACATCAAATAAGGAGCGATAGCTAATACCCCAGAGGACAAGATCAGAATTCAAAATGACTGTGGAAGATGAGAGAGTTGGGCCAAAACTAGCAAAATGAATTTCAGCAGGGAGAAATGTCAGGCACTGCACTTGGACAGAAAAAAAATGAAATGCACAAATAGAAGGTGGGCTACACCTGGCTTGACAACCGTGTGTGTAAAGGGTTCTGTCAGTCTTAGTAGACCATAAGCTGAACGTGAATCAACAGAGTTATGTGGCAGCTAAGAAAATCAATGTGATTGTGGGCTGCATCAACAGAAGTATAGATCAGGGGAAGTAATAGTACCGTTCTATGTTTGTCAGACCTCACCTGGAATACTGTGCCCAGGTCTGGACACCAAAATTCAGGAAGGATATTGACAAGTTGGAGCTTGTCCAAAGGGCATCCAAAATGGTAAAAGGTCTGGAAACCATGTCCCGTGAGGAGAGACCTAGGGAGCTGGGTATGTTTAGTCTGGAGAAGAGAAGGTTAAGGGGTGTCACGATGGCCATGTTTAAATATTTGAAGGGTTGTCTTGTTGAAGATGGAGCAAGCTTGTTTTCTGCTGTTCCAGAGACTAAAACATGGAGTAATGGATTCAAACTACAAGAAAATGGATTCTAGCTAAACATTAGGAAGGACTTTCTGACAGTAAGGGCTCTTCAGCTGTGCAATATGCTGCCTCAGAGGGTTGTGGAGTCTCCTTTTTTGGAGGTTTTTAAACAGAAGCTGGATGGCCATCTGTTGGGAGTGCTTTGGTGGTGTGTTCCTGCATGGCAGGGGATTGAACTGGATGGCCTTTGTGGGCTCTTCCAACTTTATGATTTTGTGAATTCTAATGAGCCATTGAAAGAAGCCTCTGGGTTATGTATCAAAAGTTCCTTTGCAGAAGGGGGCTTGGGTTCAGTTGTATTTGAAGAAGATCGTGCAAATTTAGCGTTTCCCTATTCTGGTGAGGTGCAGCATGGGCAAAGCACTCTTCATTGTAACGGAGGCTCATTGTTTGTTAATTCCTCCCCCTCTCCCGCCCATAATGCATGTATATCTTTCGATTTCACATTGCCATTGTGGCACTTTCTTTCCATCTAGCCCGTGTGACTTCCAGCTCTTCAAACATTAATACTGCTCCATTAATTGGCTGGCAGGGAGTGCCTCTGAACTCTGTGCAGTTGGCTCCATGAGAGACACAGCATATTCTATCTGTGGCATGCTGGGTCTTTACTGCAGGAGAGGGAGTTGCATGCTTCTTTCTGAAATAGCTGCCTTACACATGGAAGCGCAATGTACCTCCTCCAGATTGGAAGTGCTTTTCTATCACAGAAGTGATAAATCTGTGCAATTGCCTCGGGCATCTGGAAAGTCTGTTGATGCAGAAGCATTGGGGTCATTCGGAAATACATGTTGTTTAGCAGTAAATGAAGTGTTAAAAGATGAAACAGAAAAGGCTACATTATCTTTTTTTTAAAGAGAATTCAATATTTAATGTATTTCAATTATCTTTTAAGATTCTGGGCTTTTATTATTGTTTTTTTTTAAAAGAAGCTGTTCACAAAGATTTTGTATTTCTGTGAACTTAACAAGAACCACAACAATCACCCTTGTCTCTGTGTCTTTGTGTGAGCATAGGTGCACAAGTATATGTAGTCTGTGCTGAAAAACAGAGTTTTAGGCCTAGAGCTGTTTAGAAGATTACTGATATTTTGATAGACTATAGGCCAGAACAGACTAGCAGAGAGCCGATATGTGTATAGGCTTGTGGTAATTTGCATATTTAGCAAAGGCTCATGGTTGTGCTGTTGAGATGATCACCATAACACTAGAAGGTGGTGGTCAAAAGCAGGACTGGGCTAGCTAAAAGAACAAGAGGTTGTTGATTGAGAAGCACTGAAGAGTCTTTTCTGAAGGACAAAGCTTCTTTTGCAAACGTTGGAGGTGAAAAAGGACAAAGCAGAAAGAGCTGAACTTGTTAGTTGGAGGTACTGCGTCATCTTCCATGAGAATTATAGTACCTGGGAAGAGCTGAACAATCCTTCTTCAGAGCAGCAAGTAATGGAAAGAGGAAGTGATGGGACTTGCCATAGCTGAACTCCTGAAGAACTGCACTGAGGCACCCTAGTCCAGAGCTGCCCTACCTTGCACCTTGTCTTGCCAGGAGAAAAGGGGAACTACTCCTGCCAAGCTGGAAGATTCATCTGCTGTCTTTCCAGGAAGAGTTCCTGCTATGGTAAGAAGCATTTTGGGGGATTCTGCCCCAGGCTTGGTCTCAGGAAGAACACATTGTTCTGACTGCAAGGGACTGTGAAGAGGACTCTGCTGTACAATAGTGGTCAGTGAACCAGTGTTGCTGTCTTCGGAAATGTTTTTACAAATGCTTTCTGTTGGAGTTTAATAAATTGGATTTATATTTTGAGTTTATTAGTATAACTTCAGACTTTGAACCTGGACCTTGGGGATTCAAGGGGCTATACACACGTAACCTTGTTTTATTTAGGTTACTATACAGATTACTTTCAAAATCCAAGCTCATAAAAAACAAGGAAGTTCTGGATGAACTAGTAGATATGATCTGTGGGGCTATCATCAAGCAAAGCAGAAATCATTGTGTTTTATGCCTAGCTGCTATTGCTTAGAAAGTGTAACTTTCACTGTGGGTGTGCTGGAATTGCTGGGCTGTACAGTCAATCTCCCTGGCCAGCAATATCTTCATTTAAAAAGGGGAACATACAAACAGCAACACTATTTTAGCCTGCTTTTGAAGATGTACATTTTCAGGTCCATAAAATCCAGTTTGAAAAGACACAAGAAATAACTACAGCTCATTGAGCATCTGGAATGTAATCCGTTATAGAGTTTAAAAAATACTCCTGCCTCTGATGTCCTGCTTACACTATTGCTTTGCCCTTTTCTGTTTAATACTCCGTTTCTGCCTCCTGCTGGACATCTCAGTTCTTTTTGAAGCAGGGTATACTTTGCTATATTAGCATGCTCAGTGACCAATCCTTTTCATTTTTCTTTCTTTCCAATGCATTCTTTCTTTCTTAATTTTACACTACTTTGGCATTCATTTGTACTGCACAGCTTCAGCTGATATTTTACCTATGGAAAATTGGACTATTATTTGCAAAAGGGAGATTTAGATCTGCATTCCAGTGATATAGATTTCTTTTTGTAGTTTGAGATAATTTTTCTGGAGGGAGGAGGAGGAGGCTGTATCAGACAGGCCTGTGCATACTTGGGTAGTCTCCAGGTAGGACTTTTGCCCACTGCTGAGGCACTGCTATTCTGCTGTTGGCTGGATATGGTTATAGCTATAGCAGCACTGTGTTCCCCATATGAGCCCTGCAATGTCTGCTCCACTGGCAAGGACCTATGAATTGTTTACTCAGAAGTAAATCCAATTAGTTCCAAATCAGCAAATGTCCTCCGGTTTGGTGTGGAATAAAATGGGTTCTGCTTGTCCTGACTGCCAGTACTAGTGAAATCTTCATTTGTCATGTCCTGTTTGCTCTCAGACACCCTCTGATTAATTGTTTCCTCTTTCCAGGGGCATTGATACCACTAATTGCTCTTATGTATGCAGATGATGCAGTGGTATTATCTCTTACAAGGGTGGGACTGAAGAGAGCACTGAGGATTTTTGACCAAAAGTGCACAGAAGAACTGTTAAACATCAGTTATACCAAGACTAAGATAGTGCACTTCAACACTAAACTCAAGAGATCTAAATGGCAGCTGAAAGGGCAACAGATAGAGCAAACAAAATGTTTCAAATATCTAGGAGTGGTGTACCAATACAATGGGAAGCCCACAGCCCATGTACAATCAGTTATTCAATCGGCTCAAAGCAGTTCATACAGAGGCAATCTTGCCAAGGTTTTTTCGCTCCACAGGGGAACGGATTCATCCCAAAGTGCGTGTTAGGACTGTTTGAGGCCAAAGCCTATAGCCCAATTGGACCTATGGTGCTCCGTTGGCCCAAATGATTTCTAGATTACAGTTTTGGAGAGAGTCCTATCCGGGATTTTTTTCTAGAGATACTTGTTTAATACACCGAAATGTACAGCCAATGTGGGTATTAAGGCCAAAGAAGCTATGGGATGGCCAAGAATCGAGACCATCTTTTGGAAATTAACCATCAAATACTGGCTTAGAAAGTACCTCTTCCTGTCCCCAGGGATTAATGCTGCTTCATTATTGGCGGTAACAACCCTACTCCTGGATGGCTGTGGAAAAAAGAGATTACATCAAACTCGTATTAGTGTGGTCTTGATCCAATACAACTTTTGGAGATTGGTAAGTAGCAGAGCAAAATGGGTATGGTCCACCAACGTCTTACCGACATTGGAAAGTTGCCAAACAGATTTCCCCCGGCTACCTGTCCTATAGTATAAAGCCAAATTCTCAAAATCATGGATAGGTATTTCAGCTGCACCTTATCTATCCGTGAAAATAAAACATCAGCAAGAAGTCAGATGGGCTTTTTCAGAAGGGCACCGCTTCGATGCCGGCTTTACTTCCCATCAGCTAATCTGATGGGGACGATTCCAAAACATTCAAAGGCACAGGAGAACCTTGTGATGTGCGTCCGGGGAAGTAGACTCAATGTCACATATCTTACTGCATTGCAAAGTTACTATGAAGGTGGAAAAGGAAAGCTGTTGATTCAAATCCATTGTTAACTCGAGTCATGTATATCCATTCATTGCGATTAACTCGGATACGAATTCTGTAAAGAATATTATTAGAAAGATCGTGTTGTTTCTGCCATCTCACAGAAGGTAGCTAATTTTTGCATACTGGTACACAATAAGCGTAGGTTCCTTATTAAAACAGAAAAGAGGTCAAAGACCTGTGTGATAGCTGAGAGGACTGTAATAATGCTCTGAAGCTAATGTTATTTACATTGGGCTTTCATAGATTTTTTTTTATAATGGATTTTAATTTATATTATATTTTTGTATAAGTGGAGTGCTATGTATTCACATGTACTCTGATTTTAAACTATTGGCTGGCCAAAAGGCCGTAATAATAAATATCTATCTACCACTAATTGCTATTTTTAATTAAAATTAGCATATAATTTGTCTTTAACGAAACAAAACACAAAAGGAGGGAACTGTGTTTGAGGAAACATGCTGCTTTTCATTTTGTTGGGAATTATTCCTTGGAACTATAGCCTTGACTAGAACATTGTTTTTAACCTGCCAGCTGCCATTTTATTTTATTCATTTTATATGATGTGATGTTATTTTATTCATTTATGCCCCATCTTCCTCCTCAGTAAGGACCTTAGTTTTTTATTCTTCTTCATTTTATCGTCACAACTCCTGCATCCCATCAGAGGGCCCTGCAAAGGCTGAGTTGTTCCCACTGCAAGGCGCCTTTGGGGAGGCCAGCTTTGCATCGTGGATACCCCGTTAACTGTGTAAAAGCCGCACTCATCATCAGGACATTACCTCTAGGTGACATCTCTTTGGTATTGTCTGTCCCCTCCCGGCCTTGGGATCGGGCGCCATCATCAGTTTCATCAGTTTTGTCTATTGGGTTTAGAATGCTGCTATTTTCTACTGAGTTGAGTTGTGAATTTTAATTGTTTATTAATTATTTATTGTGCACTATTGTTTTAGTTGTTGTTCTGTTGTACACTGCCCAGAGCCCTTTGGGGGTGGGCGGTTTATCAAGTTTAATTAATAAGAATAAGAATAAGAATAAGATGTTGTGGTCATGGTGATGATGGTGGTGGTGGTGGCATTAGCCCAACGTCACCCAGCAAGCTTCTTTCATTGAGTAGGGATTTGAACCTAGATCTTAGTTCCTTATCTGACACTCTAACCATTATACCATTCTGTTTATGAATCACTTTTTATCTCGGGAAAGCCCAGGTCCCCATATTTGAACTCCTGATTATAGCAGGATATCGGACAGACTAGCAACAGCAATTGGGCTGGTGAGGTTAAACTCTCAAACTTGGATGATTGGTTCTGAATCCCTCTCTCGACTGTGAAAACCTGTTGTGTGACCTTGGGCCTTTCATAATCTCTCAGTTTAAGCTACTCACAGTGTTGTTGCTCTGAGAGTTCAATTGAGAAGGGGGAATGATGCTACTTTGAGTCTCCTATTGAGAAAAGCAGGATATACATTTTTAAAAAGCAATACATTATACCACTTCCACACTTCAGTTTTCTGCAGACATCATGAGTATGGCACTCCTTCAAACATGGAATAGGCAGGTTCTGGTGGGTTTTCCGGGCTGTGTGGCCGTGGTCTGGTGGATCTTGTTCCTAACGTTTCACCTGCATCTGTGGCTGGCATCTTGAGAGGTGTATCACAGAGAAAAGTCTGTTACACACTGTGTAAGCCTTCGACAATATACATGGAATAGGCAGGTCGCTCAATCAATTTACTTATTTCAGGAATTTACATGCATCCTTTTCAGAGACCTAAGGTGACTCACAAGAAGAAAAATACCACAAACCAATAAAAGCAGTACAAATTATTAATATCAAAAACAGGCAATTAAAAGAAGAGAATCCAGCTAAGACTGGCCGCGTCCACAAAGCAGGCCAAGCAAGCCACTGGAACCAGACTACCAGAAACAATTTCAAGGAGGAAATAAGTCTTGCCCAAGGGCTACAAGCAGGTGAGGAAGCAGCTAAGATTAAAGCCCATAAGAACCTTAAAAGCCTCTGTAAAAAAACTAATGCTTTGGCCTGATGCCTAAAAAGCAGTGAAGGTAGATGCCAGGCGAGGTTCAAGTGGAAGTGGATGTGCCACCACTGAAAACTCCCTGTCTCGAATTGCCGCCTGGCCTCTGTGGGTGTCGTGCAGAGAGCAGTGCCTGAGAAACAGATGAATCTTCTCATATGATTTTTTTTCTGTTTGAAATATCAGGTAGATGCACCATTTTTTGTTTGAAAAAAAAGGTACGTTTAGAGCTTACTATAGCAAACCCCCTCCTGCCTAGAAAAGAGCAGAAGCAGTTTATTATTTATTTATTTAGAACATTTTATACCACCTTTCCATGATCTGCCTGAGATGGCTTACAAAAGAACAACATAACATTAAAATATATTTACAAGTACTCAGCCAAACATAAAACCATAGATAACAAGAACAGACCACAGGCAGATTCAAATAACAATTTCCAGTCTAAATAATGTTTGAACAACCAACCTCCTGTCTCTCATTGCCATCTGTCTTAACTCTGAAAATGAGGGTTCAGAAAGCAGGGCTTATGAGGCAGATCTTAATGGTCCTCATCTGATTCAGTACACTGTCAGCACCATAGTTGGACTTGATGTCAGGCTTCTGAGGCTATGAGCTTTCCCACATTCTCATTTTTCTCACTTGTAAGTTCCTATTTCTTTGGATCCCCCCATTCCACGTGTGTTTTTTTCCCTTTAGTGGTTGATTCAATATTACATTGGTTGATGTGCAGCATAAAAACCTGCAGTTGAAATTTTCAGGAAGATATGCTGGACGCAAACCAGTGTAATATCAAATTGACCACTAGAGGGAGGAAAATGTGTGCTTAACAAACCTCCTCGAAAAGAAACAATAACTTAGACGTCAGATGCATATTGTTTGGGATTTGCCTCTGCTGTTCACAGTAGGAAATTTGCCTCAGGAGAAGATGGAGTCATGGAAGGGGGTGCAGAGAAGAAAAAATGAATATGTTCACTCATCCTGATACCTGATTTTAATAATAAATTGTGAACTTGCTTGTGTAAAGGAACACATATGTCCGAGCAGGGGGAAATGGCTTTTATTTATCAAGGAATAACCATTGCCAAGCTCTTGTAGTCACCACACTAACTTTGGAAGTAGGACTAAAAGGCTGAAGAGGATGATGCTTTGCAGATTTAAACTCCAGTTACTTTCGCAACAGAAAAAGAAGTACCTTGTCACAGAAAGTCCGTGGGTTTAGGTCCATTCACCTCTTGCTTCAGAAAATTATGGTCCTTGGAGGAATCTAAATAAATATCTGCCAAGAATAATCAGACTTCTTACTCATGTGACTGCAGACACCCTGCATATGTGCAGAGTGCTTTTCTCTTATCCTCACACATATATCTAACAGAGGATAATTTCTAGAGTGTAGAAAATGACTTGCAGGCAGGCAACTTAGCAATTTCCATGTACCCCCAAGGAATCAACACCCCCATCCCCACCCCGAAGTTTTCTTGAGATGGTTTTGAATCTGGCCACAGAGTTACATACCATGCATCTCTTGAGAGAGGAAAGAGTGTAAGCCTATATATGTAATAGCAACTTGTGGCTCCCATCTGTTGATATCTAAATTGGTGGAGCAGGACCACATGGACACTAGACAGATTTTCCTGTAAACTTGAGGGACTCCCCAGGTTTGCAATATGCATGTATATGTATGTACACATGTATATTGTTTAAATCCCCTGCAAAAGTGTTCCCTATGCACATGCAGACAACTGAGCTGGCAGCAGATGCAGGGAACTGCTCTGGGCCTGGCCATGGCAACGGTAGACAACGGGAACTGTTCCAGATTTGGTGCACCTCTCAGACACTTGAGACACTGCTGCTGGGCTCTAAGGTGAGTGGTGGGGCCTGGAGCTGCACTAGGGAAGAAGAAGAGATCCTTCCATTAGTCTTTCAGGCATGCCCCTTGCACGCTATTGAAATGAACTCATGGTATAATTGTAAGTAAATAACTGTCTTTGATGTTGGAATTATATATTTTAGTCCTAGAACGTACTCCTTAGAAGTGATTTACTGTTTTAACATGTTGTATATGAAAAAATGTCATCTTAAGAACACTTTCCGAGGAGTAAGCCCTGTTGACCAGAATTCTGGGTAGAAAGCTTGGTATTGCTTTCTAAGTACAAATGTCTATTGTTTGACTCTACCATAATTTCAGTTTGAGTTTGTCACTATAATTCTGTTAGTATTAAAACTCCCTCAGCAGTTTTGGTCAGTTCTCTTAGCATTGCCCAAAATTAAATTATTTTAAGGGAGAAGAAATCCTTTGCATCTTCTAGGAAATCACATCAATCTGCAGTTGCCTCTGGCTGTTCCCCAGTATTTGTTCTGAAATAATGAATTTTAGATGCCTTCATGAAAGATGTGACAATTACCCTACTATTCATATATGTTGTTGTATTATTTGTAACATAATTACCAAGCCTCTCCCTTTAGCATGTAGTAAGAAGTCAGCTGGCTCTTAATGAACTGATACTCCTTTTCTTCCAGAAGAGGGAGCTGTATACATTTAAAACAGCTCTTATAACTAGAAGTTCAGTTCCAGAATCCTGTGGAGTGCATTATTTGCATTTTCATTCCAAGTGTTATGTAGAATACTTTTTGAAGTTTATTTTCTTTTGCAGCAAATAAGCAGAATGTATATTGATTTTAAAAAAGGAAGGGCCGCTTTCACTTACTATAGCAGTATAGCAACATTAACAAGTGTTCATTTCACCATACAAAAACTATTCTTACGGTTTGATACAGTAGGATGTATTTCTTTCTAACTGTTTTGGTGACAGTCATGCTTAAATCCCCTGAAAGAAATTTCAGCCTAGTTTGGATTCCAAAGGGTTTGGTTTCAAAGAACATTAAGAGAGATTAGGAGTTGTTGAAAAGAGAAGTTGGCTTCCATAAGCAATAAACTTCAAACCAAATCCATAAATTTTCTTGAGAGAGTTAACTGCAATCTTTCAAGGATAAATTGAAGTGGTTAGGAGATAAAAGAGAGCTGTAAAGGAATTATCTCCACACATAGTCTTTTTTTTTTGCTAGAAGCAAACAGTATTTGGAAAAGTTTGTGGAAAGGAATTCAATTTTGATTTAGGTGCTTAAATTCACTAGGAGCTTGCCTTTTTCAGTACTGTCTTGGAAATACTGAGTCAGCACAACTGAAGCTGAAATGCTATGCAGCTCACCATTGGCTTCAAATCAGAGTATGTTACCAAAGGAATCCATCACATGTGGCCGAGATTTTATCAGGGTCTCAATGTATTACCAACCACCAGGAATAACTTTCAAGAATTACAGCACAGAAGGTAAAAATAGCCCTGAGGTAGAACTTGACATTTATACTTTAGATAACCCATGCAGAAGATGATCAAGGGAAAGTTGAAGGGAGTTCCACGCTATCCACTGGGTATATTTAATATCAGAGTTGCAGTTCCCTCTAGTGTGGAACAAATCCCATTTTATGGCTAGGAACAGATTATACGGCCTGAGGCAATACTACGGTAGCTAATAGATATGAAGCACATAGGCGCTAATAATACTGGATCGTGACTACTTTAATTTTAAAAGGTTAAGCTCAGCAATCCAAAGCTCTCCCCATTGCCCAAGGCCAGCGCTGTATGTGGGAGGTAGGGTACATCTATATTACTAGGTTAATATTTGTGTAGGGCGGGGCTGAAATGAAATACTTTTTGTGTGTGAACATCTACTGCAATAGAAAGAGATATGTCAATGAAAGGGAGTTAGTAGAAAAATGTGTAATTAGGAGCAACATTGTTATATTATATCCAAAAAAACTTTTGGGACAAGGTTATGATGATTATAGTAAAGGTGATCTTATTACAGATATGTAAAACTGAACAATATTAATTAATTAATTCGACCACCCTTCCTTTCTCAAGTTCAGGGTGGTTTCCAACCTCCATTAAAACAATATAAAGACACAATAAATAATTTAAAACTGATAAGTTAAATACAAGTTTAAAAGTTCAATTTAGATGGTATAGGATTTTTGCAAGCAGTTAATCAATCTATTCATAGGTCCCTCTTTCCACTGTAACATTTAATATTTAAATCAGATGGGACTTTAGCAGGGGGATCAGAGAAGAAGGGGGGGGGGGAGGCATATACCTATACACTGTCCCCATCCTTTCCTCCAAAAGGCTAAGGACAGCTTTACAGAGTTTCTCTCCCCTTCTCCATTTTCATCCTCACAAACCTCTTAGGGTGGTTTTCTCCTTCTGTGTTTCAATCTCACAAGAGCCCTGCAAGAGTGGTTAGACAGCGAGTGACTGGACGAAGGCCAGACAGGGAGTGGGAATTGAATCCTGGGTCCCCCACATCTTTGTCTGCCCCCTAACCACTCCATAGCATGGTTGCTTGGTTCTTCCTATAATTTTTTGCTTGCCTTCAAGGACAAAGAAAGAATCAGTTAAACATGCCTTCAAGAATACTGCTTTGCTTATAACTACAGGAACAGAATGGTACTGAAAACAGTTCTCTGGTCACTTTAGAAATCTACCATGCCATTTCACTAGTATACTCTGCTTAGATTTTTGTGGTATACCTTTGCACATCCAGGGAGTATCATTGTGGGGAAAGGCCTCAGTAATTACTATGAAATCATAACAGTTCAGACAAAAGATTTAAATTTGCTTGCTTCTGAAGTAAAACAAAAACTTTTTTTCGTCTATGACAAGGATCCAAAGTGCACCCACTGGGATTTGTAATTCTTTCGTCCTTGAACAACAGACTCCACCCCAGCCAGATTTCAGACTGCATTTGAAAGTCCTCCTCACATTTGCAAAAACAGTTTGGAGAGAAATTCAGACCTCATTCCTCCATGGAAACACATTTCATGGAAATTTCAGGAAACACACAAGGAGTGTGGAAACACATTTTGTTCACCAGATAAGCCTCTGCCACTCAGGTGGAGAAGTGGGGAAACTGGTGGAACAAGCAGGTTGCAAGTAGCTAAAACAGAATTCCTTTTAAGGGAACCTGAGCATATTCAGACCTTTCTCTGACCAAAACATGTTTCCAAAGACATTAGGATGTAGGAGAAGGAGCATTTGTAGAAAGGGGCATTTGTAAGAGAAAACTGGGGGACATGGGAGGATATTTAATCCTCTCCCTGCCTTTCCTTTTGTTGGTTCATTTTCTAATCTCAGAGTCCATTTTGTGTAGGATTGTTTAACATAACCAGGAAGATACAGTTTTGTAGGAGAACTAATGGCAAAGAGGAGGAGGAGTTTGGATTTATACCCCACCTTTCTCTCCTGTAAGGAGACTCAAGGTGGCTTACAAGCTCCTTTCCCTTTCTCTCCCCATAAGAGACACTTTGTGAGGTAGGTGGGGCTGAGAGAGTTCTGAAGAACTGTGACTAGCCTAAGGTCACCCAGCAGGAATGTAGGAGTGTGAAAACACATTTTGTTCACCAGATAAGCCTCTGCCACTCAGGTGGAGAAGTGGGGAATCAAACCCAGTTCTCCAGATTAGAATCCACCTGCTCTTAACCACTACACAACACTGCCAATTCAGCACCTGCCAATTCTACATCCTGTTGGAGTGTATGTATTACTTCTCTCCCCCTTTCCCTCTCCCTTCCCTTCCCCCAAGGGTGGGTGAGTTGCAACCAGATGTTGGCCCCCCCACCCTTATTCCCAGGGTGGGTAGGCCTTGTTCAGATGATGGGCCTCCTTCCTCTCCTTCCCCTTCCTCCAAGGGTGGGTGTGCCATGATCAGATGATGGGCCCCTTCTCCCTCTCCACTTATTTCAACTTCCCTCAGGTTGGTTGGTCCACAACCAGACTCCCTGTGTGCCCCGGGTGTTTAATTCTATCATTAGGGTCTTTCATTCTGTCATTAATGTCTATTTAAAGCACTTAGCTGAAAGCCTCAGTGTTATTTTAAAAAGATACAGCAGCTCCAAGAGATTACAATTTAGACTGCAAAAGCAGCAGTTGGAGTGTGTAAATTAATCCCTTCCCCAAATTGCTCCTCCAGTCAGTAACTGTATGACTACTGTTTGGCTTGTGTGGACTGAAAATAGTATTACAGCAACATGCAGAGACACTGTCTGGGTCAGAGCATTTTTTCAGCATTACTCTGTCATAAGGAAAGTGCATGTTAGTAAAAGAATAACGGGAAACCTCACAGCCTATCTAAACAGCAACGTCTTCTTACTGTAGCAGATCATACTGTTTCGTGCATTTATCTCAGTCATGTGGAAGCAGCAGCAAAGGAACGCCAGATAAACGCAGTCCATGGCACAAACAGAGGAAAGCTGCTCCTTTTTCACAGAATTTCCCTCCACCCCTCCACCAGCACCGCCCCCCCAATCTCAAGCTACTTGGACTATAATAGTGATTTGAGGAAATTGTGTGCACTTAAAGGTAACAACACAATTCTCTTTGGTGGTAACCTCGATACACTTGCTGGTTGGGCAGTATTCCTGTCATTTATTATCTGATCACTGATTTTCTCCTGTTTATCTGATACTGTACTGTGAAAGTGTGCTAGAGTACTGAGAAGCAAGGTGCTAGAGTACTGAGAAGTAACAACTGTTCAGATTACTTCTGAAGATCATTCTTTTTGAAGATATATCAGTTACAATGAAATTGAAGAAAAGGATACTTACTCTTTGTGTTTTGACTAGTAGTTAGTATCTCAGTGCAGATCCTGAAAGCGATCAGACCCCTTCTCCTGCTAAGGGATGCCACAAATCACCAGGGTGGGGGTGAGGGGCAAAGTGGCGCAAGAGCAAGACACTGATCCCCAGAAATGTTTTGGGTTCTATAATGTGCATCAAGCTCAGGCAGGGAGGAGTTTGGTAGCTGAACTTTTCCTCTGGCTCTATGGTGTGCCTGGCTGGACTATGGGGATAGCTAATGCCTGTTGTGTCAAGCAATGATAATTTAATTAGTGCTCTGAGCAAACCATTATTTACCCTATCTGCACCCTTCCCAACAATCAGTAAGTATTCAGGAGAATAGCTGAGGCATTTTCTTGGGTCCTTTCAACTCATCAAGCCTCTCCTATCTTATTGTTGTAACCCCAGAAAAGCAGGTCCATTCTTTGTCTCTGGCTTTCCTGCCTTCTTACCTCATACCACCCCAGGACCCATTTTGGGGAATAAATATCGGTCCTGTGGCCATTCCCAGTGTGTGTGAGTGGGTGTGTTCCGGATCGTGTATGCGCCCCGACGTGCTTGTGGGCCCTTCATTTTGCTTCTGGAAATGCTGCTCGTTTTCCTCTTCAGCAAAGCTTTCCCTGGACAACCCTTCAAGACTGGTTATTATTACCCATCCCTGAAACGCTATCCAACTTCTTCCCTTTTTCTCTTAGCCAGTACTTGTATGCTTTCTGTGCATATGATTGTTGCTTAAAATATATTTCTTGTTTTTATTATCATTATTCTTTAAATAAAACCCAGTTTGGATGTTGTGGGTTTTCCAGGTTGTATGGCTGTGTGTCCCAGTAGTATTTTCTTTTGATGTTTCCCCTGCATTTGTGGCTTGCATCATCAGAGGATCTGCTTTATGTCAGATTCTCTGAAGATGCCACCCACAAATTCAGGTGAAACAGCAGGAGAAAATACTATTGTAATATGGCCATACAACCAGGAAAACCCACAACATCCTAGTTATTCCAGCCATGAAAGCTTTGACAATACATTAAAACCCATTTTAGTTATACAACTGCCTGCTCATTTAAGTGTTTTCACAAGGAATGATCCTGGTATACATAGATAATTGATTCTAGTTACCTCCCTCTTGCTTTGTATCCATTTAATTCCCCCAATTTAAGTGGATATTTCCAGCTTAGGATAACAATTCGTACTAGAATGCATTGTATAGTCAATCCTGTTAGGTTTGCTAGGATTGTTCACAAAAAAGCAAATGCATAAAGTATATTACAAATGCATAAGGTATATTACAAAGCTGGTAAAGGAGACCTTGAACCAAAGAATTAAGAAGGGAAACAGGTGTGATCATTTAACAATGTTTAGCAGTATACCTGCCCGTGTACCGTGTTTCCCCGAAAATAAGACAGTGTCTTATATTAATTTTTGCTCCCAAAGATGCGCTATGTCTTATTTTCAGGGGATGTCTTATTTTTCTATGTTCTGTTCGTCGGGCATGCTTCCAAATAAAAACTTTGCTATGTCTTACTTTCGGGGGATGCCTTATATTTCGCACTTCACCAAAACCTCTACTACGTCTTATTTTCAGGGGATGTCTTATATTCGGGGAAACAGGGTAGTATTCGGGGAAACAGGTTTAGAACAATGGGCTGTAATTTAGAGAATTGGGTTTGATTCCCCACTCCTCCCCTTGAGTGGTAAACGCTAATCTGGGAAACCATATTTGATTCCCACTTCTATACAGGAAGCCTGATAGGTGACCTTGGGCTAGTCATAGAACTTTCTTAGCCCCCACCTACCTAACAAGGTGTCTGTTGTAGGGTGGCAGAAGGAAAGTCGATTGCAAGCCTCTTTGAGAAAAACAGGGTATAAAAACCAACTCTTCTTTTTCTACCGCAAACAGTTACATCATGGGAATTTCTAAGTTCAGTAAAATACCTTGACTCCACTGGTCACCAAGACCAATATCTGATATCTGCTCTATTCACCGAAAATAGTTTCATAAAAGCAAACTTCACACATTAGTAAAGTACTTAAATTATCCAAATAGATTAAAATTTCTGTCTGAGTTTACTAAAGGGGACACCAAACTGTTTGTGGGAGAGTTTGTTAATAATGGAACTGAAAAGCTGTGGTGTAACTTTTATTATACTAAAGATATTTATGTTAGTCTATACTGTCAGAGACTGAAGTGAGGAAGAGGCTGAACTGACATATGATAAGCTGGCTGGGAGGTCTTTGTTGCATTCCAGCTAAATCAAAAGGCTAGAAGCAAAAATATTTCTCCCTGATGTTCCAGTTCACTATTTTAAGGAATGGTTTGTAAATATGTATATCATGGTTTTATTTTAATAATTAATTTTGGCTTCACTACTGCATTTGAATTTACCTGAGCTGTATGTTAAAAGGTATGAGTTTAATCCAGTGACTCTGTACAGTCACAGGAATTCATCAGTCGAACACTCACTGAGGTCAAGATTTGAAGAGACAGACTTGATCTTTGCTGTCCTCCCACTTTAGGTAGTGGGAACCAAAGATCTGGGATGGACATAGGCAGAATGTCAAGTGTATGGCAGCTACACAAGTGGGCTAGGGTCCAGTCTGGCTGCTGGAGAATATGCTGAGGTGAAATAGCTCAAGATAGGATGATATGCATTGGCTTCTGCCCATAACTGATCTCTTGTGAGGCTCTTCTCCCAACTTGTGTTTAGATGCATGAATCCCTATTGTGGACCCAAGGCTATTAGACATCTTTGTGCTAGCCATGCAATATTTAACTGTAGTTCTTCTATCCTGGTACTCCATACCAATTAACTCCTCCCCTTAAGTGGCAGGAACAATTCTTTACATTTAGATGTATTCAGGTTGACTGTTTGGATGGGGAAAAAATGATGGTTGAACAAAAAATCATTTCATTGTTTTGCCACCACTGTTATTTCATCTCTCCGGAAAGCAGGGGGTAGCATAGATATTGCTGGAGAGAAATAGGCCTTGTGGACTAATGAAAGGCAGAAATGCAACTAACATCACTTTGCTTAGGCAGGGGGTAGGGCCTTGTTTCAGGTTGGATACACTTCTCTTATAAATGACTTGGTAAATAACACTATCTTATTCCACACTTATTACATGTCAGTTATTCCATATAAAATTTTCTGTGTGAAAGAGACCATTTTCTCCTCCACTACTATGCTTGAAAACTGAACTTTGAAAATAAAAGCCAATCCCCTTATCACTGAGCAGTGAAACTTTTAACAATAGAAATATGTTCAAAAATTCTGTTGAAAATTCATGAGTTAGAATATGATTCACCTTGCTTTCTCATAAAGGATGCCAGCTGTTACCAGAAGAGGAAGGGAAAAAGAGTTTTGCAGGAGAATTGGACAGATAGGACTGTCAGCCAAAAAAGGATAGAAAGTGGATAAAATTGCCATCCCCCCCCCCCAAATACTACTTTTGCCCATAAATGGGTAATTTGGATAAGTATAAGAAAAATAGCAGCAAAATGCATGAGTCCTGACAGTTTCAGAAACCAAGATGCTGGAGTGATGCACACAGTCATAATAAGTACATCAAAAAGTGAGAATGGAAATGTGATTGCTAAAACCATGGTAAATAGTTAGGCCCACATTTCTCTACTTTGAAAGACACATAAGCAATCTTGTAATTTTCTCTTTAGACATGACGCATTCAAGTATCTTTATGAGCTTTATGGAATCTTGCCATGTGTTATCTGTGAAGCAATACTCAAATTGATGATTTTGTTAAGAATGGAGTGATTGGATCTCCAGAGATTTTTTAAAAATCAGTTAACTACAGTACATTGTGATCTATGATGCAACAGATTTAAAACTTATCCTTATACATTCTGTTTTGATTATGTATTATTAAACCATACCTACCCTGTGAGAACCTTGAAACAGTTGGAAAAAATTCCAAATTCATACTTTACTTTTGTACGCTTTGGTACAACTGCACAGAATGTTTGGGGTGATGGAAAACATCACTGGGTAATGGGTAGATGTTGTTGTATTTTTGTATACTGAGATGTTTGGCTGACAAGGCATTACTATTCATGGCTGGTTTAATTGGCCTTGATTGATAGTGCTTTGACTGCTAAATGTCTCAGTGACACATGACAAACAGAAACCTAGAAAATGCTTCCTCTTTCAAGGGTCATTCTGGAAAGGTTCACTGGCATTTTCCTCATTAAATAATTATTGCCCTGAATTATTCCATTTTGTCAAAATTAGTATTTTGACATATCCAAATCAATTTCACTCCCTGGATCAAAGTGAGTTACTTAGCATATAGCTAGTCAAGGGCACGTAGCTAGAGACATAAAATGGGGACTGCATGACTTCCATAGTTCACTATTCTCTCTGTGTTGAGATTGAAGACTGATGTAATATTTTAAAAACTTCCTTGTATATTGTAAGAGTATATTGTTGGATCAAACTAGTGGTCCATCTTGTCCAGCACCCTGTCTCACACAGTGGCCCCCCAGTTCATATCTGTCTTCATTCTCAAGAATCTGCACATTCTTCATTTGCTCTGAGGGCACCATTGAACTGACAAGCTTTTCAGCCAATCAGACATGGATTTCAGTGGGCAGTCATGCCTCATCCAAGTGTCTTCTCAATCTGTTGCTGCTTCCGCGTCTACAATCCATTGAGGATAATTAATCAATTTCCCATGGCCAGCTGCCTAAAATGAAAATGATGCAGTCTCTTCATGTCTCAGGTGCCTGACTCTGACCACTTTGCCAGCCTTCCCCACTTGGAAGAAAACAGAGCAACAGCAGCAGCTGCATGTGAAAATGTGGGCCTCTGCAGATGGGCAAAATAGATGGACTCTTGCTTAACTGACAATTCTGTTTGGAGCATTATAAACACACTGTGAGCCTTGCTTTTATGTTAAATCTGTCCTGTCATTACATGATCTACGTTGGACTATTAGCCATTCTGAAATTATATAGTTAGTTCTGGAAACTGTCAAATCAAAATTGTACAAGCAGTTCTGAAAACTAATTGTCAAATGTGAAACTTTGCCGTGCATTGCAAGAGAATTTGAGTTATGGTAACAAGTCATCCACATGTAGCTTATGGAAGTATTTCACATACATATATATCTTCCAGTAATGTTGCAACACCAGATGGGCTTGCTGAGCTGATTCTTACAAGCTTAGTTTACCCAAGCAGCATGAACATAAACAAGAGTGGATTTAATGCTTACTCATTGTGTATTAAATAAAAGGGCTTGCCAGTTAACGTTAGGTACACTTTTTGTTCTTGGCAAAACATGCAAGTACTCATCTAACTTAATCAAAACTACTAATAGTAAAGCTTTCTTGTGTGTAGCAAAAATGGCATGGAAGGTTCAAAGAGAACAATCAATAACTCACATTTAGACCGTGTGTGCTGCATTTAATGCTCTTCTTGTAATTAGTATTAGATGTTATTTTAATTTAAATAAGAAATTATGAAATTCTAAGAACCAGAAAAGAGGGAATTAAAATACTTTAAAGACATCTTGAAATGAAATGCCTCACCTCCAAAGTCCAGAGATGAATTCTAAAGGGGTTGTCCAAGACATGCTTTGTCTTGGACATTTGGGCTGCCATTGGGGCTGCCAATTTTAGTAGCTGTAAATTAATACTGTTTTAGTCATTTTTCAGATACTTTGAGGAGTATTAGAACGTTAGCAGAAAGAACTCTCTGAAGTTTGTCCTGGCAGCAAAAAACTCCCCAAAAAACAAAGTCACTTTAGGGATACAATCTATAATATATGATGCAAAAATAGGGTTAATTTGGAAGATCCCTTTCTTGATGGCTTCCAGTACTATTTATTTACTTATGATATTTCTATGTTGCCTCTCCAGAATTATTCATGAGGTACCATATAAAATATAGAAAATACAATATACAAAACAAACAATTAAGAACAAGTTATTAGACATAATGGCACAAAAGCTTCCAGGAAACAGAGAAAACCCCATTAAAGATAAACACCTAACTAAAAACATAAACATAAAAATGTGGTGGGCAGCTCTATCCACAGTGGAGGCAGCAGGCTATGATGACACTGCCCCACCGTTCCCAAAGGGACTTGCAAAGTTTGACAGCTTCCCCACTGCCAAGCCTCAATAGGCTGCAATGGATTTACGTCAGCCCAAAGGCTGGCTTAAGTGTGGATTGCAGCCCGCTGGCAGAACAACAACAAAGGCTGGAAAGGATATGACTAATGTCAGCTCCTCCTCCCCTTGCCCTGCTTCTGCTACACCAACTGTGGGGGAGGCACAGGGATGCTGCCACAGCATCCTGCACTGTGTCCCACTGCCAAGGGAGGGTGGTGGCAGCCGCACAGCAGTGGGTTCTGCCCCTCCACTGGAGTAAGTTCCCCAGAGAGGGCAAATCCACTGGCACAGTTGTCTCGCCATTCCCATGGGTGGATTAGTCCCTTCCTTTCAATGGGGCTCTTGGCCTGGGTGTCTAAAACCAAGTAAAGTCTGTACCAGGTGAGCCTCAAGAGGAAGGGCGGTCAAAATATGAGGTACCACCACAGAAAATACCCTGACTTTAGTTGTCACCCACCTCACTTCTGAAGTGGGGAGAACAGAGAGCAGGGCTTTAAGAACAGGTCTTAACTGGGGGCTGGATAGTAGGGAAGGTTCTTTACTTACCCTAGTCCAAAGCATTTAGGGCCTTATAAGAACCAGGTTGGCAACCTTAGGCCTGCAAGTATCCTTTGAGTAACTTGATAGCATCTGAATTTTATGTCTCAGCTAGGCCTGTCTGCTTGCTGCCTTATGAAAGCTGGTGTACAGGTTAAAGCTTCAGGCCCAGGTTCAAATTAGCATCTGGTTGTGGAAGCTCACTCTTTGATTTTGGGCAAGTCCTATACTTTCAACCTAGTGTATCTCACAGGGCTGTTGTGCAGATGAAAGGAGGAGAGCTACTGTAAGCTACATTGGTCCCCACTAGCATTGCCAGGTCCTTCCTGGCCATTTACGGGGATGGGATAGGGGGATATTACCAGGCTTAAAATGAGTCCTAGGTTTCAATGTATCCTGCATTGTGACATTAATGTCAGAAATGGCATTGCCACATCAACAACAATGGGAAATGCTCTGGCATTTGGGCAAAAACTCTATGGTAGAAGCTGTTTTTAACATAAGAGTTTGGTTGTTGTAGATTTTCCGGACTGTGTGGCCGTGGTCTGGTAGATTTTGTTCCTAACGTTTTGCTTGCATCTGTGGCGCGCATCTTCAGATGTGTATCACAAAGGGAAGTCTGTAACACACTGATGCAGGCGAAACATTATGAACAAGATCTACCAGACCATGGCCACTCAGCCCAGAAAACCCACAACAACCAGTTGAATTCAGCCGTGAGACCCTTCGACAACCCATTTCATTTTGTTGGCATATTTGTTTACACTGACATTTTATTTGTTACAAAGGACTCTTGGCCTTGAGTCTGAATAAATCAATATCAGATCAGTCATGGAGTAAACTTGTTTTGTTAGATGATATGACAAGACTCACTGGCATCCAGTGCAGCCTGAATCATGGAAGGTAATACATACTGTAACTGTTATTTATTTTGCTATTGATTTAAGTTTATCATGCACACTTGTGAGTATTAGATTTTCATATAAATTATCTCTTGCCTAATATCATTTCCAGGTTTTATTTGATCTTGAAAAACATTTCATTATGTTTAATTTAGGGAAATGAGATTTCTTTAATTACTGCCTCCAGAAGCTATTAAAAGCTCAATTACATTTGCAAATTCATTTTTGAGCAGCTTTATGGTTTTAAGATAAAAATTCCATGATTTGAGTATGTAAGCTTCCTTGTTCTTTAGAATGATGTACTTCTTTCTTACTTTTTGCTTGGTGCACGTGCATCAATGAAAAGAAATACTGCTTTGAGTACAAAATTAATTAGGATAGAAACTACAGATCAATTCCAAGCCTTAAAGCTGGTCTCTGAGCTTCAAAAGTGAATAAACAGTAAATGTTTCATTATAGGAGAAAGGCTGTCAAATATATTTATTGCATCCCTTCATTTGCTGTTGAAAGTACCATAAATAGGTTGATCAGAAAGTTCAGCATGTGGAAATGAGAATGTGAGTACTACTGACGCAGGTGGCATTTCTTCATTATGGCATAGCTCAGAGTGGTTTATAGCACTGTAGTGGATTATATACCTATTAGTTCTTTTTATGTCTAGAGACCCTGAGTCTCCAAGTATGACTGTAAAAGTCCATCCACCTAGTAGCCTTAAGCTTATTAGTCTCTAGAAGATGACGAGAGCTTTTAGTAGTGATTCCAGTTTTATTGGCCTGGGTTGCTTGTTTCACATAATTAAACAGCTATTTGGCAATGATATCTTTTCTTTTTCAAGGTCTGGCAGTGTAGTGGAACTGAAGAGAACAAGAGCAAGCTAAATGTCTACCACATCCCTGTTATTTGAAATACTTTTTTTGCCTTGGAATAAATGGCACTGGAAACACAAATGCATTTCCAGTTAACTTGGCATATAATAAGCTTATACACACACACACACACACACACACAGAGAGAGAGAGAGAGAGAGAGAGAGAGAGAGAGAGAGAGAGAGATTAATCATGCACTTGCAATAGCAGAGGAACTTTTGAGGAACTGTTGTTTAGATGCAATTAGAACTGGATAATTATATTGTTGAATTAAATTGTTGTTCTGCCACTTGGTGGCAATTTTGAGCTATTGCACAGCAGACCTCCTCTTTTCTGACAAAGTGAGTAATGGTACCAAGAGAGCCTTTTTCATTTAGATAAGTTGGGTGGAACCATTACAATGAAAAAAGCCCCTCTTAACTAAAAAGATAAACAATAATGCTGACCGTTCTCTGTCCCAAAAGCCGTGACTAAGATCACTGAAACTTGTAATGTTTTCTTTTTTCCCTGCATCATAAGACATATGTAAATTACATACTGCATTTGTGAATGCCAGCTGTAGCAATTTGACAAGAACAGTCGGACAATGTAGGAATTGTTTTGAATTGAAATTGAGGAATTAACATAAGTTTCTTTGATAATACAACTAGCAAATGGCTTGAAATGGGTACTCCCACTGCCAGATGGGTTATGTTGTGTGTAGCTATCAGAGCTCAAGAAAAGCTCAAAAAGAATATCGAAGAGATAGAAAAAAGTGCAGAGAAGACAGAGGACGATTGAGGGACTGGAGCACCTTCCTTATGAGGAGAGGCTGCAGTGTTTGGAACTCTTTAGTTTGGAGAGGAGACGTCTGAGGGGGGATATGATTGAAATCTTTAAAATTAGCCATGGGGTAGAAAATGTTGACAGAGAGAAATTTTTCTCTCTTTTTCACAATACTAGAACCAGGGGGCATACATTGAAAATGCTGGGGGGAAGAATTAGGACTAATAAAAGGAAACATTTCTTCACATAACGTGTGATTGGTGTTTGGAATATGCTGCCACAGGAGGTGGTGATGGCCACTAACCCGAATAGCTTTAAAAGGGGCTTGGACAGATTTATGGAGGAGAAGTCGATCTATAGCTACCAATCTTGATCCTCCTTGATCTGAGATTGCAAATGCCTTAGCAGACCAGGTGCTTGGGAGCAGCAGCAGCAGAAGAAGGCCATTGCTTTCACCTCCTGCATGTGAGCTCCCAAAGGTATCTGGTGGGACACTGCGAGTAGCAGAGTGCTGGACTAGATGGACTCTGGTCTGAGCCAGCAGGCTTTTTCTTATGTTTTTAGTGTAAGCAAGGATTAAAAGAAAATACATTAACTGTTTCATCAGTAATATTTAAGGCGCTTACTGGATGAGCTGGTACAATCACTCTGTAATGTTCAGTCCTTCAGGAAATAGAACAATTAGAAGATTCTGTGGGAAAGTTGATACTGTTTGTTTAACTAGGACTGGAACCTTAGGGAATGGAGTAGCCCTGAAAAGAGGTCCTGGTAGGTGGACGAGCTCTTGGTTGGGAAATACCTGGATATTTTGTGGGTGGAGCCTGAGGACAGCAGGGTTTGGGGAGGAACTTCCATGTGGTATAATGCCATAGAGTCCATCTTCTAAAGCAGCCATTTTCTTCAGGTGAAACTGATGGCAGCAACCTGGAGATCAGTTGTAATAGCTGGAGATTTCCATCTACCACTTAGTGGTTGGCAACCCTAGGTAGAGGTAAAGCAAATTTTGAGGCAATTGTATGAGAAAAGTGCTGGGGTGAAAACTTTAACTCACTTAAGATTCGATTGCTGTGTGGGTATGTTAGAAGATGAAAAGGCTCGTCAATATAGCTATACCGCATTACCCCATATGTCCCTTGTGGTTCCTGGCCCCTCAATGATGCGGCTGGCCTCCCACTCGGGCCAGGGCCTTCATGGCCCTGGCCCCTGCCTGGTGGAACACTCTTCCTCCAGCTGTCCGGGCCCTATGGGATCTTGGCGAGTTCCGCAGGGCCTGTAAGACGGAGCTGATCCACCGGGCTTTTGGAGTACCCAGCTGCTAAGTGCCCCCATTTTACTCTCCTGTGTTTGGGGTCCCTTACCATCTACGGGACCTTCCCCCCCTCTTTGGGAGGGTTTTTAAATAAGGGTTTTATTGCTGAAGCTGTTTTAATATATTGAAAACGGTGTTTATTTTAATGGGTTTTTAATTGTATATGTTATATATTTATATTGTTCACCGCCCACAGCCCTTCGGGGGTAGGGCAGTATATAAAACTCAATAATAAATACATAAATAATAAATAAAGGAGGTAGAAGTATTCAGTGTCCTGAAGAAAAAGCATATGAGAAATTATGGATATAGAGTAATGAATAAAAAACTAAAGAAAAGTGGGATTAGTCTAACTGTCACATAGGTCAATATAGGTCATGCATAGCTGGCATGATGGAAGTAGGAATGCTGCAAATTTTATAGCAGGTATGATTGACTGTCAAGCATATTGTGTTCAACTGTGGCCATCAGACATGTCCTAATCAATGAACAACTTGAACAGCAAGTGAATAGCATTGTATTGGGTTTTTGTAAAATTGCACATGTCAAAATATTGCTGATCCAAACCAATTGGCAGCCATTTATGTCACTAAGGTGCATTTTTTTTAAAAAAGCACAGTATATATTTACAGCTGATTTGTAACCAGTTTAACTGTCTATATAAAAAATTGCCAGTAGAGCATATCAGTTGCAAGGAGGAAGGAAGCCTCTATTAGGCTATGTGAGAATGCATGTGAACAAAATAAATTAATAAATCAACAAAATAAAAATTGTGCTATACTGTAGTGTTAGGAAGGAATAGGTTGAAGCAACCAACCAAACACACAAATAGGTCAGTTTCCAATTTTGAAAAGTCAGCTTCCTCATTGTGACCAAGGAACAGGGCATGAAGGTGTCCACGATGTGTGAGTGAACATCCCTAGAAGGAAGAGAACAATCATGGAAGGGATAAGAAAGAAGGGCTGGGTGAAAAGTTTAATCCATGATAAGAGAATTTAGCCTATTTGCCTTCTACTGCTATGGCAGCACAGTGGCAACAAGGTCCTAAAAGGGTTACAGTGGCCAAGAAGAAGTGGTGGTCAGAGTAAATGAATAATTAAATTGAGCTAAGAGCCCTCCTCCCTTTTTTGGCTACGCGCTTCCAGTTATGTCAGATCATCTGAAAGAAGGGATTTAGCATACACTGAAAAATCCCTCTTTAGAAATTCTGTTGGCAAACCATGACAGTGCAGCTTGAGCTGCGTATAAAGTTGACTTCTTTTTTTAAAAAAAAAAGCTCTTTGAGAGAAAGTTTAGAATGAAAAAAGCTAAGACTAGCTAGACAGGAGAAATAAGTCCTGTTTCTTTTCACACATCAGTATTAAATGAAGCATGTGTACAAAGATTTAATTTTTAAGTTCTCATTGTCTATATGTACTAAGACATGCACCTAACCTCTGGCTGCTAAGTTCATTTTCGCGCCAAGCTAAATTATTACTATTTATATTCAATTGCTTTGCAGATTAATTTAATCTGTAGCAATCACCAGTAGCAAAAACTACAAAGATAACCATCAGCATTAGCAGTTTACTTCAGTGTTAATGAGGGACAGAACTGAATTAACTAACTAATCTGGGAATGTTGAGAAGTCTATAGTTGCCTAGTGTAATAGAATCCTACTCTGGCAGAACAATTCACACTTAAGCAGCTCATAAAAATCATCATAAGCACAAAACTCCATGCACATTTTCCCCTTCCTTCTCCTCATATTTTGGTTTTTCATACTGTTGAAACCTCCTACATGGAAAGCTGCAATATGCTGCAGAGTTGTTTGTCAATGCCTGAGTTTATTTTCGTAAAGAAGTATCGATTGCAGGATGAGAAACATTTAGTTTAACAGCAGTCGATGAGGAGCAGACAAAGGGTTGTCTGAAGTTTGAAGTTGTTCAGAATGTATGCTAAAAGGCACAGCCCCCAAATATCTTGTACTCATGTTGGGCAAAGACACGTTATTATGTGGGTATATATTTTTACATAGTCTTTATGTAGAAAAAAGCATTTGTCTTCCTGCCCATGTGCAACGCTTCAGTCGATGCGTGATGTTTCTACTGTGTGATATAATAATCCAAGGCTACTCCTCAGTGAATGATCTTGCATAACTCGAATGTCTTTAAAATGAAATCGTACAGTCTATAGCTATATTTTCATAGTGCAGCCCCAAAGCTACATATAGATTAAAAATAGACTGTCTGCCTGCCTTACACCAAAGCAGTAAGGGTCATTGGTAGTGGGTTTCTAACAGGGATCTGACCACATGGTGAAAGTCCAATGGAAGGGGAAAGGCTACAGTGCATAGAGGTGAGTCGTTTCTTCATATTGCATATAATCAAATATGCTGAAGATGCAAGCCCCCCCCCCCTTTGTATTTTTGTGAAGCTGGCCTCCTTCCACCCATTTTGTGTTTTTCTTTCCTGTACTTTACTTGGGGCATAACATTGGTAGAACTGCACTTGCAAATGTGGCTGCTGTGCAGCCGTAAAACCTGAACCAAAAAGCGAGCTCTAAATAAAATGAGATATGCACAAATATCATTAAATATGGCTCATGAGAACAGTAGGCTTACTG
The DNA here is from genome assembly GCF_021028975.2 of Sphaerodactylus townsendi. Taxonomy (NCBI): domain Eukaryota; kingdom Metazoa; phylum Chordata; class Lepidosauria; order Squamata; family Sphaerodactylidae; genus Sphaerodactylus; species Sphaerodactylus townsendi. Next base: position 52,190,444 of record NC_059426.1, read on the forward strand.
AGAAGCTAATTACCAGAAACAAATCTCAGCACTGTACAGCTGTTAGCCTCGCCTGCTCCGTCTTTGTAGGAGGAAAGTAGTGTTATCCAGGTTGTACTTCTGTTTATTTATTATGGCATCATAACACCCACAGTCATAAGATTTGGTTGTTTTAGTTGTGGTCTGAATGATTTCCCATTCCTGTGTATTCCTTGTGGTGTAGTGATTAAGAGCAACGGACTCTAATTTGGTGAACCGGCTTTCCCCCACTCGTTTTGGTGAACTAGCTTTTCCTCACAAGAAGCATGCTCGGTGACCTTGGCCCAGTCACTATTCTTTCTGAACTTTCCCAGTCTCACCTATTTCACAAGGTGTCTGTTGAGGGAAGGGAAGGAAAGATCATTGTAAGTTGCTTTGAGACTCTGTAAAAGTAGATAAAAGCAAGGTATAACAACCAACTCTTCCTCCTTTCTTTCTTCTTCTTGTAAGGCAGGATGAGGCAAGTAAGGATTTCTGTAAAAGATTGGGAAGCCAACTCCTTACCAGCTTACTGTTAACTTCAACTGCTGCTGACTTTGTAAATTACTATTGATTTCTGAAACAAACTCAGAGTTAAAAACAGAACCCGAATGCAGGGGAAAAAATCATGGTGTGGGATTTTTAGGGAATGAACAGGGGGTATGACAGAGTTTAAGTGTCCCCATATTTAATCTGTGCTTTAAAATTTCCCCTATCTGTTCTGCATTTGTGTTAATCTGCATATCCGAAACACGTATTTAGGACACATGTGTTTACTAGTTTAACAGTGTAGTTCAGATGGAGCTATGGTTGGCATGCTGTAATATCTAGGAGAAGAATTCTCTTTCTATGCACAAGGGTTGCAGGACTAAATTAGTGTTAAGATGGTGAACATTCTCAGTTCTTATTCAAAGCGCTCTGTAAGTAATGTTTTCAGCATCTTGCAGAATTGTGTTATGCAGCAGTAAGAATTAATTGGATAATTTAATTAGAACACTAAATTTCTTTTATGGAAATTTATTTCCCATTTTGGAAATACCTACTTCCAAGCTTCTATGTATAGCTAGCTAGACCAAAGTTCTGTATTCTCTGCATAATTCCCCATATTTTATTACAAGTGTGTAGATATTTCCCCTTACAACTTCCATGTGTGTCATCTGCTTATTTATCACTGTCTTTAAGATTCCTTTTTGGCTTGGTAATACTCATATTTTGGTCTCTTGGTTACCACTATTATAAATTTATTATCCAATAAGATTTACAGCTCTGAGAGTTGTACAAATAACGGCTTAATATCAAGAAGGCTTTGTTATTCAGTAATGAAACCATATGCATAATTTCCTGATACATTTTTGCAGGTATGTCATAAAGTTTAGGTCAGAGCTGCACATACATCAAAACAGTTGACAGGCTACAAATTTCACAATTCTATGTTTACAATATATTTTTAAAACATATAAATGGTATGTCTACTGTGATTTTTCTGAAGCCATAATATTTTCCTCATCGCTTTACATCTGAGTTCCTTGATAAATAGAAACTAAGGGCATAGCTGCCCAGAGTTTGTATGCTCAAGGACATCCTATCACTACTACTTTATTAGAAATGATAGAATAATAATTATTGCACTGATAAGATTATTTTATAGTTACTATACTAATATATTAATAAGATATGGAAGAATCCCATGTCTGTACTGGCTATATTCATGTATAGACTGACAAAAATGGAAGATTGATATTCTTAAAATAATCAGAAATATGAGATCAGAGAACCACAGTCAGTATAAAAACACTGACTGAACATAATAATGTTGACTTACATTCCATGTTCTACAGTCGATAATGATCATGAAATCTATAATGGTCTTTGAGGAACAAACAATTGAGAAATTCAGTTGTTTGTGCCAGGAGAGGTGGCACAAAGGTCCCACTGTGTAAATTTTGCTCATCTCAAGGATTTGATGGGATATGAGCCTCTTTATAATATTTATGAAGTCCACCAAAAGGTAGTGTCAGAATTGATCACTTCTGTGAGCCTTAATCAGGTGGAATTTCTATGCAAACATATATACAATACATCCTAGTAGGATTGCCTGCTCTGTGTCATGGTTTGCCTCTTGACCATGCCGAGGCTGACATCAACAGCAGTGATGAAGAGCACATATACAAGACCAGTGATGAAGAGGAACTGGCTGACAGCAAGAACAAGGCAAACTCTGTGGCTCCACCAATGGAGGATTGGCAATCTAGGCCTGCACTACCAGTGAACCCCAGAAGAGTCAGATGGTGCTGAAGAGAATATCATGTCCCGGGACTGACTCACTTGGCCAGAGGAGATCCTGACCCAGCTCTTCAGCACCAGGGGCATGCAGTTCCTCGACCTCCTCTCCCCCGCTGGAGCAGATGTTTCGGTGACTGCACTCAGGGCTAGCAGAGCAGGGCTAGCTAGAAGAGGAAGCCCATAGTGCCAAGGTTAGAGCAGTGGTGGGATCCAAAAATTTTAGTAACAGGTTCCCATGGTGGTGGGATTCAAACAGTGGCGTAGCACCAATGGGGTTGGGCAGGGCACGACAGGGGCATGGCCAGGCATTTGGGGGCGGGGCATTAATAATTTCTCTGTTACTGTAAAAAACTCTTACTGTAAAAAAAAAGTTCCTAATTTTCAGCTGGTATCTTTCTGCCCATAATTTAAACTCATTATAGCAAGTCCTATCGTCTACTGCTAATAGAAACAACTACTTCTCCTCTAATTGATTGCCTGTCAAATACTTAATACTTTCAAATACTTAATTTTGTTTCTAGAAATCAAAAGAAGGATACTTTCCTTAAACAGGGAACTTCACCATATTTTTAAAACATGTTTTTAAAACAGCCCAACAGGGAGAATTGTTCCGTTTTCTACCTTCGCTAACCAGCTACGTAGGAAACAACAGGACTTTATGATTTTTGAACCTAATGGAATTTCTAATGGAAAAGCAGACCCAATTAGTAACCCCCTCTCGGCACACACAAATAATTAGTAACCAACTCTTGGGAACTGGTGAGAACCAGCTGGATCCCACCTCCGGGTTAGAGGCTTCAGCGCCCCTCTCCCTCTCAGGGGGACTTTCTGCTGCAGCCTCCATTCTGCTGCAGCCTCCATTCTGGGCGTTTGGTGTTTTTTTAAGCCGAGAAAGGGACCTTTCTCGGCTTAAAAAAAAGCCCTAGGAGAGAGATAATGAGGGCATGCTAGGCAAGGAGGAGGGGGTGTGTGTGGCTATTTTGCGCCCCCCACTTCTTTTGGTGGCGCCCAGGACAAAATGCCCTGGATGTCTCTGTGGGAGCTACGCCCCTGGATGGAGTATATGTAGGTTGTCAGGAAAGTTCTTTTCCGCTATGAAAGTGCCTTCCATTAGCTGAAAATGATCTCTGAATCCCACAACGGGGTATTCTTGTGAAAATGACATTATAGGACAGAGGTTCCCAACTTTGTTGAGCCTGTGGGCACTTTTGGGGTTTATAGGAAATTAGTATGTGCCACAGTGGAGGGATTCAAATAATTTAACAACTGGTTGTTTACAAGCACTGTTTTAATAACCGGTTCTGCCAAAGTGGTGCGAACCTTCTGAATCGCACCACCATTGTGCCACAGGAAATGTCTGCCACTGGGGGTAATTATAAAATGTTTGAAATTACCAAGCCTGGCATCCTATGATGGTGGCAGCTACCTGAATGGACACTCTGCTGACCCAAAGGTGATGTCTCATGAGTTCTTCTGAAGCACCTCCTGTAGAGGATAACCAGGACTGCTCTTTGTTTGAAGAAAAGATTTTAGGAGGAAGATTCAAGGGGCATCATTGGTGGGATCATTGTTTAAATAATATGCACATATATTGGAAACATTTATCATTAGACCTCTTGTCATGGTTATATCACTTATTGCTTTGGAACTTCTTTACTTAATGATGTCTAATGATTCTAATTAATTGACAATAAGAAGGTCTAGGATTTTTCTTTTCATTAAATCACATCTCTTATATTAATCATGTGATTAACTTATGCTAATAATATCTAAAGAGTTCTATTTTACAGAATACGTTACTCAAATGGTTGGTTGATCTTTTTTTGCTTTATTCTTTGCATTTGGATTTTGATTACCATATATACTCGTGTATAAGCTAACCCGTGTATAAACCGAGGCATCTAATTTTCCTGCCCAAACCTGGGAAAACTTATTGACTCTGGTATAAGCCAAGGGTGGGAAGCCGGGAGGCAGAGGGAACTCCTTATTTGGGCAGTGACATCAGGAGGAGTCACTGCCCAAATAAGGAGCTCCCTCTGCCTGCCAGCTGGGTTTGACAAAGCTCCTTATTTGGGCAGTGACTCCCCCTGATGTCACTGTTCTAATAAGGAGCTCCCCTTGCCTCCCGGGGTTTGATGAAGCCAAGCCAGCCAGAGTGCCTCGGGGTTCCCCCTTCACCCTCCAAGGAGGGTAGCAACAAGCAGCTTCCCAGCGGCAGGGAAGTTGTCCTGCCCCCGCCCCCAGCCTCCTTGTGATTGATAGAAAATGGTGACTCCCGTATAAGCCGAGGGGGCTTTTCTCAGCCTTTAAACAGGGCTGAAAAACTCGGCTTATACGCGAGTATATACGGTAATAAAATAAGAACTTTATCTTTTTTTAAAAATCCATATTGCCTTAAAAGTTTTAAGCATATAATATTTCAAATGCAGTGATGTTTTATTTTATTTGTTCAAGCGTGAGAAGCTGATACATGAGTTGGAGGAAGAGCGGCATTTGAGACTTGAAAGTGAAAAAAGATTACGAGAGGTGACACGGGAATCTGAGCGCAACAGAACTCAGATGCGTGCATTGCAACAGCAGTTTTCAAGGTAAGATGTGATTCTTTCTTCATAATACCCAAGAAAGTATATTTACAAACAAGAACTCTAGGGCTGCAGTGGAACTCAATGGACTGGAAACAGTCTAACTGGATTAGAACTGCAGCCTAAAATAACAGTTTTAGCATCATCAAGGAAGAACAATAGCAAGGGAAATTTAGTATCTAAGAATCCACATGTGCTCTTGATTGATAAATAAATTCAACCACCATAAATTAACATGTTTACATTTTTGTGCTTGTTGATATTGTGGTACTCAGACAACTTTCCAATATTGCAAATTCCATAAATGTAGTTTTACCCTTCTTTATGGTGATGTCATATCTTAGTTTTTACAACAGGCTTTCCACTGTCTTTTTCTCTTAGCATCTGATAACTGACATCTGCTTTCTCTCTTGGATAGGTCTATGAGGTAAATGAATTAGCAAATATTCTAGTATGGCCTTTGTCATACAACAGAACCATGTATGCGTGTGTAACATGAAACGCACCCTTCAGTTACCACATGAATGCTGTGAAATAGTCATATATTGCAGCCTACCTGTTTCTCTTTTGAATTTGTAGTCTCAGGCTGAAAGCGCAAGCTTCGGATGGGAAAGTACGCACTGAACAAGTCTCCATAGGTAGCTTTTCCCTGCTGGAAAACATGCTTTTCCCCAGTTGATGATATGCTAAAATCCTGGAATTTTCCTGGATTTTCCTGGAATTTTCTATGAACAACTATAAAGTTCATGCTCAAGCAGAGGTATCCATTTGAGCCAAAAATAAGATAAGCTAATATACATATCGCTATTTGATTGCTATTTGATGGCTGATTAAAATAAAAGTGAATAAGCCATTTGGTAGCAGGAGTGGCAAATAGCTGTTGCAGCAGCTAAGCCTTGTGGTAGTCCTTGTGCCCACCTACCATTTTCCAATTGTAGGATAGGCAATTCTGCAGTGCTGGTGTTGGGGGAGAAACTTCCACCAGAATGGTGAGTTTGCGGCTGACCTCCTCTATTTCTCTCCTTAATTTTCTGTTTCTGCTACCCCTGGAAGGAGGGACATGCAGAGGAACTACAAAAATACCATCCCCCTTCCAAAGCCTTAAAAGTTCTGAACTGGTAATAACACTCCTGAAAACTTGGGATGACAAAAACAGTGCCTTATCTTCAATCGGGATACAAGTGCAGGTTTTTTTAGTGCTCCAAAGTTGAGAAAGGGAAAGGTCTGGCAATTCCAACCCCAGAATAAATTTACTACAGTCTAGTTAATCTAGTAGATAATCATTATTAGCATTTCAATCTTTGAGTGATTATTTTAATGCATCTTTATTTGTCAACAATATATACAACGCTTTTGAAATCAGGAATGTAATCATTCCCTTCATAAATGTCAGATATTGTGTTTTTTTAAGTTATATTTGCTGCAGTTATCTTATGAACATCTTATCTTGCTGGGTAGTCTGGACAATATGTTTTCTAAGTTTAGTTTAATAAAGAATGACTGTTTGGTTTCCAACATGCATTCTTCTAGCCAGATAATTTTTAAAGCTATTTTGATACAAAGAATAATTAATATAGATGAAAAGGATAACAAGAGGTGAGTCTATTTTAGGTGGAGGTATTCAGGCAGCTGAAATAAATCAACATTTGGAACTCCTCCTACCTGCTTCTGGAGCTGAAGCCTTCTTCTGTTCCCTGCACCCAGTGCAAATAGAGAAGAGAAAGATGTGAACTTCTGTGTTTTTACAGTCCTTGCATATTTTCATTTTGGAGATGTGTTTATTCTTACAAAGTCATTACACATAGTCTAGTAAGTTATATATAAAAGCCTGGGGCATATCATGCTGCCCTCCCTCCACCACCAGAATCCATTCATTCCATGTGTATAACAATGAAATATGACAGCATATGAAAATCTGTCAATTGACCTTTGTTGTTTAGTTACTGACAGCAGAAAGCTATCTGTTTTCTTTGCCTATTTTGAGAAAATGTTAACCTATCACACAATTTGTCACTTTGAATGTATAGGTCCTGGGTCAAAGGTGACTTTTATCCTTTCCTTTTTTGATGGATTGTTCTAGCTTGTTTTAATTTAGCTAATCTTTGATTGAGATGTCAAATCAATTGAAATAGCCCTTTAAAAATGTAAATATACCAGTTACTTAAAATGGCTTAGTGATTACAGGCTTAGTCCTGACAATTTAGGTATAAAAAGAGCAACCATCTCATACTGTCTGGATTGATGGTGTTCTTGGCAATTAAGTTTTCTTATCCTATTATAAAATGTGTTATGTCATTATTCTTGATGCTGTCGAACTTTTATCCATCAGTTCAAAACTGATGTTGTCATCAAGTGTGTGTATGTCAAGTGCCATCAAGTTGCAGTCAACTTTTAGTGACCCCAGTAAGGGACTTTTAAGGCAGAGAGAAGCAGAGGTGATTTACCATTGTCTTCCTCTGCAGAGTTTTCCTTGGAAGTCCCGTTTCCAAGTACTCACCCTGCTTAGCTTCCGAGATCTGACAAGATCAGGCATACAATGCTGCCTTCCCTTGTATTTCTGCATATCTGTCTGTCTGTGTGCCTATCAAATTCAGTATTCAAATTCATATTACCTTTAATGGCATTTGTTTGATTATACATAAAGTTAAATAACAGGACATGAAATAAAATAGGAAAATGGTTAAAATTCAGCATATACAGGTTTCAGTTAATTCTCTGTTTTAAATTTTTAGCCAGAAAACTTGCTACAGAAGTGGTGAAGTGGGGGTTATGGTCACTCAACAGGAATTGAGTCAGCATGGCATTACTTAGGTTGTTCTTCTCTTTTGTATTCATTAAGTAGAAAAGTGGTTTATGAAAATGATTCGGCAGAGAGCATTCCAAAATAATATGGCGAATTGTGTCGGGAGTATTAGGTCTGCAAGGGCAGAGTTGCTCATGTGCAGGGATGCCTGCGAATCTTCCTAAGATGTTAGAGGGAAGGCATTCAGTATTGCTAGCATGAATACTCTTCTGAGTGATGGGGGGGGGGGGGTCTAGCATATAAAGATAAGAAGATGCTTGTTTGTAAGTTGTGTGAATGCCGAATGATTGTAGCAAGCAAACCTAGGTTTAGCTGGCAAAAGGCCTTTCTTTTGATATCTTCCAATTAGTTTTAATTGCATGGAAAATGTACTTTTTGCTGGACATTGAAAAGGAGTCAAACTGAGTTTGCAGGAAGTGTCTTGCAGCCAGGTAGAATAGTAAGACCCGTCTGGACCTTTCTTTGTTTTAGAATGCTCTGTTCGGGTTCTAGTGGCAGCAGGACCCAAATTAAGCATTCTAAGACAATGATGGTTTAGCATGTGGTGAATGAAGTTACAATTTTGTTTTTGTTTTCCTTTGGTAAGGCAGAGTATGGCCCTGAGAAGATGAATTAATCCCCTTACCTCCTTCTCAGTTACCGAAGGTGTTGCTGGCTCCTGGAGAGTTGAAAAGAGCAAAAAAGTGGACCTCCCAAGACCTCTTCTAGAGTACAAGAATATGGACCCTCTAACAGGCAAAAGAATTGGAAACCAAGGTCCAGAAACTCCTAGCATCATTGTTCCAAATTGCTAAGATAAATAGATACCACTAGTTAGTATGGTGCTGGGATTTCTTAAACAAAATAAGGGCTTATAATAGACCCTTTTCTCCAAAAGCAGTCTATGCGACTGCTTGTAACTGAATTAGCCTGCTAAAAATAGCAGTGGGCAATCTGTACCTCTCTTTTTGGTGGCCGGCACTCACTGTCAAATGGGCCCCTGTCCAAACTAATGAGAAAGAAAAGAAGGAGCCTTTAGTCCCTTACATAAAGGAGTTGCAAAACATCCAAAGAACCACAAAGTTTCACTATATGTTCTGTAATAGTGTTTTCTTTGAGCGAGCAGCAAAACTAGCAATAAATGGGAGCTTTACTGAGGTGAGAGAATCCCTCATTTAATTGGTTTAATCATGTTTCTGTGCAGCTCCACTGGTGGTCAGGTAGACCTGACAGGGTGGACAACCTGGGAGAGATCCTACACTAACTGGAGGGAAAGGTGATTGGCACTCTTCATCCAGCTCAAAATACATTGTGAAATTCATAATCAAAACACTTCTCCTGCGAACAGAAAGGAAAGTATAACTTCACTGTATTGTCGAATGCTTTCACGGCTGGATTCAACTGATTGTTGTGGGTTTGGAAGATCTTGTTCCTTGATCTACCAGACCACAGCTACACAGCCCAGAAAACCAATAAAACCATTATAGTTTCACTGTTCATCCAAATCCTCATAGCTGTGAAGAATAATCAACCGCTATCTCCAAGAAAGCTGGTCTACCCAAACTCCTGGTTTTGTTTTCTTTTGGGTTTTTTGCCCTCAAGTCACAGCTGATCCCATAGGGTTTTCAGGGCAAGAGACATTCAGAGATGATTTGCCATTGCCTTCCTCCATGTCTCAATCCTGGTATTCCTTGGTGGTATCCCAACCAAATACTAGCCAGGATCAACTCTGCTTAGCTTCTGAGAACTGAGAAGGTCAGGTTAGCCTGATCAACTGTAGAGAAAGGGGAAATCACCTTTCCCATCTAAAGTTTAGAGTCCAGCAAATCCTCATCCCTTGTCTCTAATCTAGCATTAAAGTCCCTACACAGTAATGAGAACTCCAGGTGAGTAGATGTCAGATCATTACATGCAGTATTGGAGTAGGGTTGCCAGCCCTGGCTTGGAAAATTCCTGAAGATTTGGGGGTGAAGCTTTGGGAAGGCACAATTTGGGGAAGGGAAGGAGCTCAAGGGGGTTATAATTCCACCCTCCAAAAGACAAATAAATGTCATTTTTGTAACTGGTCACTGGAAAATGCAGCAATGCTATAAGTTGAAGGCAGCCTGGAAAGTGGAAAACCCAACATTAAATGTATTGACGCAACATTCACTTTGCAAGAACTGAGCAAAGCTGTTGTTGATAAGACATTTTGGAGGTCATTCATTTATAGGGTCACTATACATTGGAAGTGGCTTGATGGCACATCACACATATGCTTACACTGTTCTGTTATTGTGCATTTTACACGTGTTGCATCCTCAATATTTCCTTTTAAAGGGCTAAAACACACTGATTACCAAACACATATTACACTTATAGATTCTATAATATAAAGCATGAAGCATAAGGAAAAGCATTTTAAGACTATAGTTTAAATGCCTGCAAAATCTGTCATAAGCAGGCTGAGAAGTTGAGATGTGTAGAATATGTGCTTTCTGTTCAGAAGGTCCCAGGTTCAGTTTTTGACATTTCTAGTTGAAAGCTGTGCCAAAGATACTGGAGTACCTCCACCAATCAGAGTAGATGGTAGTGAGTTAGATACACTGATCTTATGAGATGATATAAGATAACTTTATACATTCAAGAAATATTTGCACATTTTGTTTCAAATATGCCAGGTGTACTTTCTAGTTTTTTCCCCACCTTTGCCATTTCTTTCTGTTTTGTATGAAATTGTCCATCATTTAAATTCTTAATCTCACCTTCACTAGGCTGGGTCAAGGACTTCCTTCCCTATGTTTGTGCTTTTTTTCCAGGAGCCAGAATGGAACACTGAAAACCGACTCTTAGACTCGGCAATAGGGTCTTGTATAGCCATTCTGGGCTGGGGTTTTGTTTTGTGTGTTGTTTCAGAAACCGTCTGGATGATTTATAGTGTCATTCCAGTGAGAACATGAAGTTGTACAGAGGATACAAATTTATTTTGTCTCTCCATTTTCTGTACAGCCATATTGCACCATGTGCTTGTTGAATGAACAGACACTGAATATGATCCAGGCTGATGATCAGATGTTACGGCATTAACTTTGGCTTTTATTATTTCATTTACCATTTTAGGCCATGGGAAGCAGTAAAACACATTATCGGTTAATAGTCCATCTGCAAACAGTTATTGAAGATTTTTTTAATGGCACTTTAAACTTTTCTTTTCTTTTTGTTCAAACTTCAAGAAGCACTTCAGTGATCAGTCTTGCTTATAAATATCTGCAGCTGTTCCTATGAAAAATAAAACTTCACTCCCAAATAAATATTTTGAGGATTGTAGCCTGGAGGCTAAGCTAGATGTTATGGCGTCCATGGGACTATGGCATGGACTAGTGCCTCCATTTTAGTGCTGAAATCAGCCCATTCAGAAATGCTGTGAGGGCCCGATCAGACCCTCAGTGCTGCAGGACTGGGCAGTTTTGTTTCCCCCCATGCCTTTTAAATTGCCCTTCATACCTTTTACATTGTTTTGGTGATTGAAATAGCAGGGAGGATATAAGAACTCCTAGTGCAGGTCCAATCAGAATCAGGCCCTTGGGCTGAGTTCAGCTCTAAAATGGTAGCAGCATTCACAAGTTGGACCTATGGACACCATGCCATCTAGTTTGGCCCTAAGACTGCCTGGGAGTAACCTTCACTGAAAACAATTACAAAGTTGCTTCTGAATAAATATTCAAAGAGTTGTGCTTCTTAAAAAAAATAATGTACATTGAGTGAAATCTTATGTTGAGACTGCATGAATCCGACAGATGTGATATATTGTAAATCCAACTGCATTGTTTTTGTTCCAACAGGTATGAACTTAACCATTGCAAATTCAGGATTTTTATTTAATGTAATATGACAGCTTGTGTCACTTCCTGGTTGCCAGCATGACCTCTTCAAATTGTCTTCTTTGTAATTTTGACCCACCCTGTTGAGTGTGGTTTGGTGATTGCACTGTCATCCAGTCAGTTTAACAATGCAGAATTGAACACTAATTGCCGGAATTGATAACGTTTTGGATTGCTATAGAGGTCCTTCAACTCTCTTTCCATTTAAGTACTGTAGAAGCTCTAAATATGGAAGTCAGCATGAGTGATAAGATTGTCTAGTATGTGTCTTGTAAAAACGTTGTAAAAAAAGGTCATTTTCACTACCATAATCATGTGGAGCTAGAGGTTTACTTAAATCTGTTTTTGGCTAGAGGGCTATTGGGCTACATGTACTTTGAGGAATTGTTTTACTCACTTCACCTATTCAGACTGTTGCTGGCCAGAGAAGTGCTGAAATCTGATTTTGACAAGCCATGAGCAGCGCTTTGTGTAATTGTACAGTTCATATACTTATGGCAGGAGCACCTGACACATTATATGAAATCTAGAGAGTGATATCGGTTGTAGACTATGGGTCCAGCATAGATGACTTGGCCATAACTAAGAAGTACAGTTAATTCTTCCATTCTTTTTTCTTCATTTTTTTCTCTTAAAAGTTATTTGTCCATGATAGCCTTCCTAACTTGAAGATATTCCCTGACAAGTTGTATATCAGTACATGCCAGAATCCATCTGACAATAGCCAGGATGTAAATTACAGTAATTCACTTTTACACATACACATGGCAACGTTTTTGCTTCACCTTCCATTTTGAAATAGTTGCTTGCCAGGCCTTATAAACTGGACTAAATTAGGATATTTACTGAACTTAAGATTCAGTGTTCTTTAAGAAACATCCTTAAGGTTAGAGTTCCAGTTTTGCTAGCAGCATGTGACATGATCTGTGTTTGTCTGCATTTCTGCCTTTGCAAGGGCTGCTGAGGTGACTAAAAAATTAAGGTAAAATACATGATAAAATCATATTTTAATATTAACATCCAACACATAAAAACAATTCAAAACAAGAGTAAAAAAATACAAAACATAAAAGTAGCAGTGGGTTGTTGTGTAGTTTCTAGTAGCATTTTCTCCTGACGTTTCACCTGCCTCTGTAGCTGGCATCTTCAGAGACTCTAATGGTAGTAAAGCAAATGGAGTATATACTAAAGTAAAGCAAGTGAAGTATATAGTACTGGCAAGTGAAGTGCTTTACTACCATCAGATCCTCTGAAGATGCCAGCCACAGATGCAGGTGAAACATCAGGAGAAAATGCTACTAGAACATAGTTATACAGCCTGGAAACCACACAACACCCCAGTGAGTTCAGCCATGAAAGCCTTCGACAATACATAGAAGTAGCAATTAAAATATGGGTTGGAAGGAGGGAACACTGATGGAACATTCACCGAAACAAAAAAAGGCTTCACCCGCTGATGGAAAACAGCAACAGAAGGGGACAGACAAATTTCTTTGGTACCATGACTGAGAAAGGCCTCTCCCGGCCTGTGGACTGCCTAATCAGAAAAGGCAGGGGCACCTGAATCAGAGCCTCCAAAGACTACTATAGTTGTCATGTAGGTTTGTAAGGGAGTAGTTGGTTTTTTGGATTTGTAGATTCAAACCATATAGAGTATTAAAGTTCAAGATCACACTTTTGAGATGCCCAAAGCCTTAGATTTAATGCATACATAAACAAAAGGTCCAAAATACGACAAAATAAAATTACAATAAAATGACTACTAAAAGAAACAATACACTGCTAAATACAGGTTACAAGTAGGTACAAAACAGACTGTGATCATCCACTATCAGCCTTGGAGACTAGGGATTTCATAAAGACAAAGATGGTGATTCCCAGATCTTTTTGGGATACAACAAATGAAAAGATTGTATTTCTAATTGTATGACCGATATGTGTGTTGAAGAGGAGCAGGCAAATGTATGCTGGCCTACCACTCAGGTATGTGTGATCACTGGATCGTGAGCACTGCATCAATGCACAGAGGAAGTACATGTGCATAGGCTTTGTTCCATATGTAGGAGTCATGTGTAGAGGGTTTCTGTTTGCCATCCTCATCTCTGAAAGCAAAGACACCCAGAGATGGGTGGTTCCATACAGAAGATAGTAGATAGAAACCACTAGTTTATCTAGAAATATTTTGCTCTACGCTTGTGTCTGAGCTTTGAAGAATTACCGTATATACTCATGTATAAGTCGAATTTTTCAGCACATTTTTAATGCTGAAAAAGCTCCCCTTGACTTATACGCGGGTCATTGATTTTTTGTGTGTGTTTCTACTTTGCCGGGCAGCAGGGGGCTCAGTTTTTATGCTAGCGACACCAAAATTTCAGGATACCCTCAGAAGACACTCCTGCTGATACCAGCCAAGTTTGGTAAAGTTTGGTTCAGGGGGGTCCAAAGTTATGGACCCCCAAAGGAGGTGCCCCCATTCCCCATTGTTTTCAATGGCAGCTATTAGGAGATGGGGCTATTATTATTATTATTATTATTATTATTATTATTATTATTATTATTATTATTATTATTATTATTATTTCTTAAATTTATATACCACCCGATCCCCGAAGGGCTACCCTTTTAAGGGTCCATAACTTTGGACCCTCTGAACCAAACTTCACCAAACCTGGCTGGTCTCATCAGGAGAGTCTCTTTATGATACCAGCCAGGTTTGGTGAAGTTTGGGTGCCCCATCCCCCATTGTTTACAATGGAAGCTAATAGTAGATTTTCCATTTCTGATAATATCCCTCTTAAAATCTAAGTTGGGTTACATTTGGACATACAGATGATGATAAGGAATCCAGTTTTGAAGGATTTTAACTCTTGTGTTTTAGCTTGGTTGCTGATTGAACTAAGGTTTTTGTACTTTTAAAGTTATTGTTGATACCATATTGTTCTTGTTGACCCTCTTTTCCACTTACAGAGCTAGTTTACTGTCTTTCTTTGAAAGAAATATTCAAAAACATTTAACCTACTGATGCCTCAATTAATGTAATTTTACTGGTATCTATTTTTATTTTTGAAATTTACCAGTAGCTGCTGCATTTCCCACCCTCGACTTATACGCGAGTCAATAAGTTTTCCCAGCTTTTTGTGGTAAAATTAAGTGCCTCTACTTATATGCGGGTCGACTTATACACGAGTATATACGGTACTAATTTCTTTGTATTTTACCTCTGTTGTACCAGTCTCTTCAGACTTGTACATATGTATCTATTTTTCTTCACAAACCAGCTTCATCACTCATTTCTTCATTCTGTTCTGAAGTGACCATAGTAACATTATGCACACTAATATATGAGAAGTCAGACGATCAATTAAATAGACAATTTGTGATTTATGTATGGCTTCCAGGAAGCACTGAATAGTCTTCATTCACCAAGCATTCTTTAGGAGTCACATAATAGGACCATGGTGGCAACCCTATGGCACTCCAGATGTTCATGGACTACAATTCCCATCAGCCCCTGCCAGCATGGTCAATTGGCCATGGTCAATTGGCCATAGGTTCGCCACCACTGCAATAGGGCATGGATACCATGAATACTCTCCTTAGGCTGTTTAGGCAAATACAGTTGCCATAATAGTTTTCACACATAGAAAATAATATGCATTCCTAGTCTGTTGAAATTCCTTTTTTATGCCAAAGCTGCTTTGAAGAGATGATGAAAAACAAGAAACTTTTGCCTGCCATAGGCAAACAGATAATAATTTACTTGCTTGGCTTCTTCATCTCCTTGTTTTCTTTCAAGTTCAGTCTCTACAAGTGTCCATGAAATTCAGTATTGGTCCAATCAGCCATATATCGTCAGTTAACTTCCTTTAGCATCACCCATGTAAGCTAGTTCAGCTGACAGCTGAAATAGGGTACAATATATTTTGTGCGTATACCCTTCTATGAAAATGGTAGGCCTAAGATTGTGTGATGAGTCTGGAGGTGAAATTCTATCTAGTGTGTCATTTGGCAGCACGTTTGTGGCATAAAGAGGTAGAACTAATTTGCCTTAAGAAATCCCCTGTGCCAAACAAATCCCCTGTGATTTTAGAGAACTCAGAATCAGAATGACCCAACTTCTTCTGTAGCAAAACTGAAAGCATATTCCTCTGTCTTGGGGGGTGGGGGGACCAAAATGATGGGCCATTCAATCCCTAAACCTTCCTCGCACCAAGTTGGGGGCTCATCTCAGAGACAGCTGTAGTCTTTCTACTGTAATTTGATCAGAAAGCTAATCAGTTCAAATCCAATATGAGTGGCAAATATGTGTGTGTGTAAATCAAAAGGGGGGGGGGTGTTTCCTGAATTATTCTTAACTTTCCTAAGGACAATTTAAATGTAATTAGCTCTTACTACTTCATCAACTAATTTGCTAATTTGTACTTTAATATATATATTGATAGCGTTATATTTTAATTTTATTTTTATTTATTTCTTCAATTTTTAAACCGCCCGATCCCCAAAGAGGATGTTATATAGCCGTGGTGGCGAACCTATGTTCATGGACTACAATTCCCATCAGCCCCTGCCAGCATGGTCAATTGGCCATTCTGGCAGGGGCTGATGGGAGTTGTAGATCATGAACATCTGGAGTGCCATAGGTTCGCCACCACTGTTATATGGTAATTTTATTGTAAAACATGTGTTGCTTTTATAAAACTACAGGCTTGGGTTTTATACATATGCTTAAAGTGTTCAGAAAGTAACAGAATTTTTTGGATATACAGCTTTGGCAAACATTGTATTCTTGATTTCTGAAACGTCCTCTAGTACTTTTACAATTACTTTAACCAGAGGGTTTCCATGATAAGTAGTGGGCTTAGTTCTAAAATGTATTTTAACATTCTGTACAATTGTAAAATTGCTTCAGTGTAAAAATAGGGGAATCTTGTGTAAAACGTGTTCCTCTGTCATTTGTTCCTGCAGCATTATGGTACAGCTTGTTTCCAAAGTTGTCACATGACTCTTTAAAACCGATCCTTTTGCCAGACTGATGGGTACTTTAGTCACAAGACAAACATAGAATGACATGTTTCCCATAGCTTTTCAAATCCAGATTTCCTTTGTATTCATTAAGTACTGTCTAGCATTGATTTCCTTTGGGGGCATGGAAATCTTCTAGTCTTTTCCCTGTCGCTTTAGATTCCAGAGTCACCCTCAGAACTGTAGGCAAAGCTTTTGCATCTTGTCAGTATTTCCATTGAAAAAGAAAGTTCTTTTTTTTTTCTTTTTAAGCTGTGAACTTTGAACTGTTCAGAAACTGGTAATTGTAAATGGAAATGAGTAGGTAACATCTTTGTGCCTCTGTACATAGATACAGAACCAGTAACTGGCTTGCTTGGATTATATGGGCTCACATTACAAACAGGAAGTTGTGCGTGACCTGGGATTTATCCTATTCTGGCAAGCCTCCCACCTGTCAAAAGTGCATATTGCTATGCATTGCTATGTCACATTTGACTTCTTCCAGCAGCTACATGCATGTACAATCATCAGGCTAAATCTCATGCCCTCCTCAAATACAGCCCAATCCAAAGCCCTGGGGCGAACGGGGATAGTGCCACTGCAGTACCATCCTTCCACCTCCACAGGACTTTTCAGAAGTGTGTGGAGATAAAAACCAAAACCCCTTTCCCACTGCTGAAAAGCTCTCCTTTAAGTGCAAGGGACTTAAACCACCCAAAAGGAATGCCCCCACTAAACATACAGAGCTGGCGAGGGTGCAAGTGTGTTGACAGCACTGTGTCTGACTGTCTTGGAGAGTCTTTGAAGGCTGCCCACCAGCAAATCTGCCCCTCTGCCAGGATAGATGCTCCAGGAAGGGCAAATCCACTAGCATAGGACCCTGCCATTTCCATAACTCCCTTCGGCCCCCTTCCCCCGGATTGAGCCATAAATATGTTAATAGGCAGTTGAATGTCAGAATCAGCCTTATGGCTGTGGGTAGTGTAGAATTTATGGTATTTTGATATTAAATTTAATGTAGAATTTATGGCTGTGGGTAGCCCAGAATTTATGTATGAGTTCAGGAGGTTTGCTACTGCATATGTAGTTCCCTTCTCTCCACTTTTATGAACACAAACACTTGAAGTGTCCCCACTTCCCTATTTCCATTTTTTAGAAAACTACAATGGTAGGGAGATGGGACAACTGGGGATCATAATGGTAAGTTGTGTAGCTCTTACATTGTTCACTTTACGTTGTGTAATGGGTTCTGACACCTGGGCAATCCCTTTGTGGATTAAATTGAAAGCAAATTATTATTGCTGGAAAATGTCATCAAGGCACAGATAAGTTATGGCAGCCCCATAGGTTTTTCAAGGCAAAAGATGTTCAGAGGTGGTTTGCCATTGCCTGACTTTATGTAGCAACCATGGACTTCCTTGGTGGTCTCCCATCCAAATACAAACTAAGGCCAATCCTGCTTAGCATTTGAGATATGACAATTGGGCTAACCTGAAAGCAAATTGGTAGCAGTCTTCATGGGGACTGGGACAACATAGTTGTAAACTCAATATTAATTATAAGTTAAAAGTGGTCAATGTCACAGATATATTTAAAAACATACCCTTATGTGCATTTTTTAGCTTTAGTAGGTCAGAAGCAGATTGGTAGCTCTTAACACCTTGGTGAGTTCCGCAGGGCCTGCAAAACCGAATTGTTCTGCTGGGCCTTTGGGGAGGCCGGCTGCGGATTGCCTGCCCCCGCTGATGTCCCCGTGCTATTTGTTATGCCACCTCCGGCACTGCCGATGTAATATTCTATATGACACTGCTGGCCCCCTCCCGGCCTTGGGGTCAGGCACTGTCAATGTAGGTTATGTTAATGATGCTGTGTCTTAAGGGTTTTAATATCATAGGTATATTTTTTTTGTTTTATTTGTTATTTATTGTAATTTTATGCACTGATTTGTTGTATGCTGTTCAGAGCCCTCCGGGGGTGGGCGGTTTATTAAATTTAATTAATAATAACAATAATATTTGCTAGCTGGATTATTTTCCCCCTCTAAACTGTAGTGATACATCAGAAATTTCCAGTGTGGCATTTAGATTTATGATATTATACAGAACTTCGGGGGAGGGAGGAGGCATGAAAGGACTCAGGAGATGGCATGACCTCAGCACCAGAGTAATTACCACTTGTGCAAGGCCAACTGCTACAGTGTGATCTTACTGACCAAATTGCTTGGTTATATTAGCAACGTAACTAAGCATTTTGGTCAACAAGCTCACACTGTTTTAAAAAGCAAATAAAAATGTATTGCAAAAATTAAAAGGATATTTAAAAATCAAAGGGAATTCTGTTTAGTATATTCAGGATAACCAGAAAATAACAAAACAAGCCCTCTAAACACCTACTGAAGTCCTGTATAGCATAGTTGCTTCCTAATAAGCAAAATTCTCTCCAGCAGTAAGATGGGAAGAAGGAGAAAAGAAAAATGAGGGAATAACTAAATGTTGCATTGAATACTCTTGTGGAAATGCTGGCTTTTATCTGGTGACCCCTTTCTTTCAATTCTGGGACGGCCCTCATGGAATCTTCCAGGAGTTGCTCAAGTTTTCAGTTCCCAACTGGAAGTTCTCAGCAGCATCGAATGACCTAATGAGCACTAGCCTGAGAACTTGTCCTTGAAGATAAACGGTAACTGAAAACACTCTGCATCTAACAGAGGTCACAACTAGCCAAAACTGGAAGATTCTTTCATGATGGTCACTCTCTTGTAAGGGGCACTTATGCCAGCATCAGGTCACTTAAGGCAGGAGGAGCCATGCAGCCACGCAATACTATCGCAGCACAGCCGTAGCAGAAGCACCTCTCCAGCGCAGAAGCTCAGGCTGGTGCCAGAGTGAGCTTTCCTAGGGGCAGGGCAGGCATTAGTCAACTTTCTGATCCCTTTTGGCCTGTGAACACCCCCACTTGCATGTGTAAACATATGCTGGAAATATATGGTGGCACAGCCCATTGTTCTGCATGGGCTACTTTCTTGAAGGAAGGGGCAGCGTCGCTGCTGGCCTTCTGGCCGCAGAACAGCAAGCCTCTTAAAAGGCAGAATGGCTGTGCAGTGGTTGTGCAGCTCCCAGGTTGTAAAGCACGCACGCACGCGTACGCACACACACACACACACACATGATTGCACTGTTAGTCTATATCATGTTTAGTGATAAACTAAATATAATGTTTGGTGATATTTTTGTGATGTTAAATCACTGAAGAAGAAAAAAAGCCCTGGGAGAATATAACGGTATTCTAACAGTACTATGTAGGACATGGTTTAATGTCCAAAACTTTAGTGTAGAAAGACTTCAGTACATGAAACAACGGGAGAGGATGAACAAAGGTCAATGCATAATTGCTGTTAACGGAATCAAAGAACCTAGATAAGGATGCTGAAACCACTTAATTTCTATTTTGCTTCATTATTTCCTAAAAAAAATATAGGATAATATGTATTATTGAAATAAGTCACAAGAGGAAATAATTCAGCCAAGGTTAAATACCTTGACTTTAATGAGAGAGTTAAGCATATGCTCAACTTTGGTTAATCCTTCTGGAAGGAATGCCATATGCAGGGTTTGCAACTTTGCTGGATTCAAATCCAGTAAGCCATTTACCTCTACAGCTGGAAAGTAACTAAGGAAGCAGACTCATATGCTGCAAGTATTGGCTTGTGCCCATATCATGTCCTTTAACTTCCATGTAGCTTTGTGCTTTGGTTCTCTGTGATCTCAGATGTTCATGAAGCTCTCAGAGTATTTTGGATATTCTTTCTCCTAAAAGCAGCTGTGCAAATTGAAGCACATCATAGCAGAGGACAGGGACATTTGTGTTGACTAGCCATGCTAGTTGTAGATAGAGATGTTCAACAGAATGAAATGCAACCACCATTAGTGGCAATTAAGAACTGACAGCTATTTAAAATGGAAAATTATAGCTGTACCTACAATTGAAATATGGTGGGTGGAAGTATTACAGCTGGCAGAGATGGTCAAATTCATTTTGTTATTTAAAGAAAAGAATTTAGTTAAATTCTTGGACAATTGGAGACCCTTGATAGACTGTTCAGATAAAACAGAAAAATTAGTGGCTTTAAAAGCTAAGGATTTTTAAAATAAGATCTAATAGAGAAAAGTGTGGTGTTTATTAGTAGCAACTTTTAAGATCCAGTTAAAGAGCAAGAGGGTTTTTTTTAAAGTACTAAGAGTGCAGATGAAATTGGGAGTCATTGTGGAAACTGTACTTTTCTTGGGTGGGGTGTGTGTGTGTGTGATTTTTCTTTATTTTTTTGAATTGTAAAATTGTTTAATTTCTAATAAAACAACAACAATGAAGAGCTGACAGCTGTTTGTATTCTGTGCATGCTCAAGCCTCAGTTTTCCTCCTCTTCTTGTCAGCGCAAGGATTTGCCCATCTGTTCACAAGGTTTTTTTCTGCCATAATGGAATGTAAAATGGATAGAAATTTAATAAGGAGAATTCAGAATTATTGTCTGCACCAACGGAATAACACTATTTCTAACCAGAATCAAACTTGGTAGCAAACTGTGGCACTCCTAATCGAAAACATCGTAAAAGATGAATGACATCCAAAGAGATTTCAGAACAGAAGAACAGGAGCTCTTCCGGGTGTTGGGGAAGTTGCCAAGAATAGGAATGTGGATCCAAGTTGGGAAGTTGTTGCCAAAATTGTGAAAGCTGTGGTTGTTACAATTTCCTAGAGGAAAATTAAGGTGAATGACAGCTGGATCTGCAACAAGTCATGCCAAGCCAACTTAATCTAGTTCTTTGACTTTATAATGAGTTTACTGAATAAAGGAAATGTAATATTCTTAGTGCAACTTGACTTTTTGTGGGAATCTGATATGATTGCATGCTGTGTCCTCACGGGGCAGTTTCTCATTTCTCCACTTTCTCATCTACTACAAAAATAGGTACGCATCAAGTGCCCTCAGGCGTAACGCTGTGAGGCTGTTGTTCTTGTCAGAATCCACTAGTATAGCTGGCATTAGTTTGGATTGTGATTTGATTTGAATCCCTAAAAGCAAGGAAGTTGCAATTAATGAAGGCAGAATGAAAGGTAGATGGCTTGTTCTATTCACTGGTTTCACAGTTCTGGCATAAGATTCTTTACTTTCAGCACATAAGAAGCTGCAGTCATGAGAAGGCAAATAGATCACTATCAGTTTGGAAAAACTTGAATAAATACTGTTACGTTTTGTTCTATTATTGGAAAAGTGATTTGCCCTGTTTTCTGCATTGCTTTCCTGAGATATGTGCTCAGTCCATAATTCTGTGGTGCACCTACCAAGCATTTAGGTGGCTTGAAGTCAATGTCCCTGTTTTTCATATTGTAATGATGCTTAACATCAACACAGAGAACCCACTTGAATTCAAATTCTCTTCACACCAGTGTCATGTTGAATGTCAGATTAGTATCCGAAAGATCCTGGTTCAAATCCTCACTTGTACCATGGAAACTCCCTGGGTGACCTTGGGGCGGTCACACTCTCGCAGCCTAACTTACCAAACATGGTTGTTAAGAGGATAAAAAGGAGGAAAGAAGAATGCTGTAAGTAGCTTTGGGTCCCTGTTGGGCGGAAATGCTGGGTATAAATGAATAAAATAAAATGAATTAACATTCTAATGGAGGCCTTAACATGTGGAATATTCTTTCCCTAGAAATTTCTTAAAAACCCAATTGGACCCACCTATCATCTCTCTAGTACATAGCCGCCACCAGTTCCTTCAAAGAACTCTGCATGGAACACTTGATTCTTTTTTCCGCACTTTATTTTCAGACCAACCCTGTGACACTGAGAGAAAGAGTGGCCTTGGGTCATCCAGTGAGTTGCATGGCAGAGTGGGGCTTTAAACCTGGGTCTCCAAGATCATAGTCCAAGGCTGTAATCACTACACCACAACATACATGGTAAAATCTTTTGTTTCAAATATCAAACCCTGTGTAGCAGTGAAGCATACTTCCCATTCCAGATGATTTTAATAAAGACTGAGGCAGCCTATGAAACCACAAAGACATACACATCATACAAGATAGCTCAACAGGTGCTTGACGACCCCCTTGTGTTTTAAGTTGAAGGCAGCCGAAGGACCAGGTAGTGTATTTGGCTCTTGGTAGGTTGCTGTGTATGGCTGGCTATTTATTAGCAAATTTTATCCTGCCAGTGGAAAAGCACTGGAGGTGTCTTGCATTCAGAAGAGTAGGTAATCAGAAGGAGCAATCCTAAGCATACTAGGATGCTATTCCCATGCCTAGCTTACTCCCAGAACAGTTTTTTTTAGGATGGCATCCTTGGTGTGCAAGTAGGGTTGCCAACTCTGGGTTGGGAAATACCTGGAGATTTTGGGGTGGAGCCTCATGAGGTTTGAGGAGGGGAGGGACTTCAATGGGGTATAAATAATGCCATAGAGTCTACCTCCCAAAGCAGCCATTTTCTCCAAGTGAACTGATCTCTATCATCTGGAGAGCAGCTGCAATTCCACAACTTCTCCAGCCCCAACTTGGCATTTGGCAACCCCATGTGCAGGTCTGATCTGACTCGAGAAGGCCTTTAGATACAAACTGAAATAACTTGCACAAAATAGTTGTTGTAACCCAGTGGCGTTCCTGCCTAGGGACAGGGGGTACCCTCTGTCCCCGGGCGCCCCTCATTTGGTCACATGGAGGGGCGCCAGCATTTCAGGGTCGTTTGTGGGTTTTTTAAGTTTTTTAAGTGTTTTTTCACGTTCCGGCCTGCAGGGGGCGCATTTCTAGGACTAGCAACACCAAAATTTCAGGGTACCATCCAGAGACTGTCCTGATGATACTATCCGAATTTGGTGATGTTTGGTTTAGGGGCAGCAAAGTTATGGACCCCTAAAGGGGGTGACCCCAACCCCATTGTTTTCAATGGGAGCTAACCTGAGATGGGGGCTACCCATTTGGGGGCTCATAACATTGGTCCCCCTGAACATAACTTCACCAAACTTGGGTGGCATCATAAGAATAGTTAACAGATGATACCCTGAAATTTTATTGTCAGTAGCTTTCTAAAAATACACTTCTTCCAGGCACCCCAAGAAATGTGCCCAAGATTAGCTTTGTTTTTTTGCAGTGACTTTTGCTCCATTGTAGCCAATGGGGAATTTCTGGAGTGTGTGGGCGAGCTGCTGGGCGCATTTTTTTTTTGAAGATAGAGGCACCAGACTTTCAGGATGGCTCCCAGGGAGGAGGCCTCCTGGTAATAATGCATCCAGGTTTGGAGACCTTTGCTTCTGGGGGTTCAATTTTATATAGGCCCCCAAAAGGCTTATTTTGTTTCCCCGCTCCTGCGATGAAAGCCTGTGGCCTGAGTTCTCTCAGAACTATCTCAGCTAAGCCCCTCCAGAAGCAAAGCTCACCAAGCTTGGATGCTATTACCAGGAGACCCTCCTGGAGCCACTTTGAGCCTCTATCTTCAAAAATGTGCAGCCTGCCTCAGAAATTCCTCGATTAGCTATCTACTGGATATAAAGTCACTGCAAAACAAAGAATCTTGGGCAAATTTCTTGAGGTGCCCTGGAAGGGGTGTATTTTTTAAAGCTAGTGACACCAAAATTTCTTCAGGGTATCATCTATTAACTATTATGATGATACTACCCAAGTTTGGTGAAGTCATGTTCAGAGGGACCAAAGTTATGGTCAATCAAATGATCATCAGCCCCATCTCAGGTTAGCTCCCATTGAAAACAATGCGGGATGGGGGCATTCCATTTTAGGTGTCCATAACTTTGCTGCCCCTGAAGCTATCAAAACTCAAGGTGGTATCATCAGAGCAGTCTCTGGATGATGCCCTGAAATCATGGTGCCATTAGCTTTAAAAATGTGCTCCCTGCGAGGCCAAAAAAACACCAAAAATACCCCCCAAAAACCCAAATACCTTGCATTCGCATTTTGTTCATATTTAGGGCAGGACATAATCGGACAATTTTTGTCCGAAAGTGCTAAATATTGCCCAGATTCCAGCTGAATCTGCTATTTGTTTCATCTGAATCTCCAACATCCTCAAAGGAAGTGATGCTGTTTCAGGGTGGGGGAGAATCCAACCCCAAAACAGCATCACTCAGATTGTTGTTTTAACCGGGGACCCCTGATTCTCCCTTTAAGGTAGGTTGAAAGGAAGAATCTGAGCTCCTAGTTTAAACTTACCATTGAAAGTGATGGCTTGTTTGTGGGTGGATTCAACTGGAAGTGTTTTGTGAGAGATGATGCTGACATTTGTTTGGTAAATGTTTTGCTGGGGGGTGATTTGTGAGAGATTTACATGCTTAATACCCACTTGCACTGGCTTGGAGTTGTTTCTCAGGTTAACAACCTACCTCATAGGGTTGTTGTGATTAGGAAATTAGGAAAGAAAGAGTTGGTGGAGGAGAGGAATAGCCATGTAATGTTTTTTTGGACGGGAGGGGGAGGTGTTTTGTGAGCTGGTACAAAAAATCATTGTTTGGTCATGGTGGGGGAGGGTGGCAGCCCATACGCCGGGCGAATTCATGAAACTCAGGATTTTTGTCCCCGGAAGCCAGTTTGCTTTCTAGAGTGCAGCCCCTGTTTGCCTTAACCTCTGGGTATTTTGTAATGTTCAGAGAGAATAGTATGGAGTAAGCTGAAGTACTTCTCTTTCAGATTATAGATCTGAGAAACAATAAAGTATAGTTTAGCAATTATAAGCCATGTGAGTACATTTAGTCTGTATTCAAGTTGACTGAACAGAATCATAATTAGAGTCCAGTGAGTACCGTAAAGAATATTCAAAGGAAACAAGAGATTTTCTCTACTTACAAGGCGAAAAAGCAAGAATCATTAACCAAGCTGGTGAGATTAATCTAAGACTTTATAATTGTTAATTAAGAATAAGTCATGTACATAAAAGGGCATCAGGGATAATTTAGGTCTAAATATAAAACAGAGTTTTATAAGAAAATTAGCAACTGAAAGAAAATATAATGGGAATGTTGTAGCTATTGATGGAAGAATTATAATAAAATATGTTCCCATTCACTTGGGAGCCAATCAAAGTACCACAAAAGATTAGGTAAAATGAGTCCAATGCAGCATTAACAAGGCCCCAATATAACCTATTTTGGAAAAAAGAATGACATTTTCAAGCAGTAATTTGAAGATAGCACCAAACCCATGCACATTTAGGCTGCTTAAATATCATTTAGTGGTTGCTAATGGGATGCCAAGTTGTAACCTTAATGAACTTACCACAGTTCGGTTACCAATGACACAACCTGTTGATTTTGCAAAGTAGCCTCTTGGAGAAGGAGTTATCTCTATAAAAGGAAATCTACAAAGATTTGCCTAATGTAATGAAATTTCATTTCTGTTCCAGGTAAACTGGTGTTATTTTTGAACTCGGAGTAGTTGAACATATAGGTTCATGCCAAGCCAAATATTTTGGCGGGGGCGGAAGTCTTAGTGGTTCTGGTGGCAGTTTGTTAATGAATGTTCGATTTCAGTGCATATGGGAATTGGCAGAGACAGAAATGGGAAATGTTCATAGATGGTCCTCACTACACAAGAGTGTTCACTGCTTATCCATCTCCAGAGCATCCCAAGAGATGGTGATGCAAGGACCCCTATTCCTTCCATCTCTGTTTAGATTGGTAAAGGGCAAAACTGAACCTCCAGTCTGGACTGGTGGCAGAAGAGAAGATTGTCCTGGCTTGTGCAACTGGAACCTGGTTGAAAGAAAATGACTTAACTCCACTTAGTTAGACAGTCTGTCATCAATCTCACACTGGATCCCATCAAATTCCCCAGAATCCACTTTGTCTGTATACTTTGCCAGGACTAACACAGTTTTTATAGTTTCTTTGGCTGCCTCAGGCCTCTCTTAAGGTGTGATTGGTTAAACATATAAGAGGCCACATCTTGGACTTAATCTTTTGCACTTAGCCTTAGAAGGAAGGTCTCATTTTGAATTTGGACATTTGGCCTGAATTATGACCACTGTCTACTCAAAGCAGGAGTGAATAAGGTCTGATATCTTTCAGGAGAGTTAAAATGGTTCACCCAAGGAGGCTTTTGGGTCCTACTGGATAATAGAATGCTCTGGGAGATTTTAGGATTTCAGACACTTGCTCTGTTGTGAGAGTTTGGAATGTGATAGTTTTGTTATTACATATAGTTGCTGAGTGAAAGTGGCTGTCATTTTTCAGTATTAATGATAAACAGGTATTTATAAGATGTGTTTCATTCTATTGTGCCTACGATCGCCCCAGCGCTATAGTGCAATGAGAAATCAATTGACCCCTGAAAAGCGAGGAGAATTTTTTGAGGAGCTAGAATAATTTTGAAGAATAATTTTGAAGAATAATTTCAACCCAGTGCTTCACAAAATAGTTGAGCAATTTAAATTTATCTCATGAGCAAGACAGACTGGAGAGACAGTAAGGAGGGATTGTGATAGAACTGAGGAAATCTCAGATTGACACATATGTTAAGGGACAGGCTAGTATGTAACATTAAGGATGACCCCCCCCCTTTCCACCCCAACAGAAGACTGCTTTCTGAATAACAGTTAACCTTTGACATCACTTTTAAAGCTGGTACTTTATATCAGATTTACAAGCACTGCTCCTAGGTAATGGGGAGTAGAAAAATTGTACAAAGGTGACATGAAATGTATTTAAATTTATTGAAGTGTCTAAAAAGCAACGGCTATATATTAGGGAGTTTGCTGCAGTTGTGGAAGAAGGCACACCCCCAAAAGAACTGCAGTTTTAAGAATAAAAAATACCACAATTGTGGTGTGACAGTTCACATTAAAAGAATATGTAGAGTTGAAGAAAAGGGTGCCTTTATACAAAGCAGTTTAACGTGCATAGAACTTGTGTGTCAGAGGAAGTTAATTCTAAAAGCATAGATAATAACTTGGCCTTTTACAATCTGCAGCATGAATAAAACAAAAATCCCAAAGTGAGCCTGTTTGTATTGTATTGGAACATTGCATTGTGAACATTAAGAATATAACCTTTGAATTGGCACAGGATATAAGCTGTCTCTTATCAGCTAAGGATACTATGAGGCTTGGTGGAAAAAATGGAGAGGCATCTTCAGTGAAAATCAGTAAAATTAAATGGTACATATAGCTAGTTTCTTTTTAAGGGAGTCTGTTTCTAGCTTGAGAACTGTTTTTTTAGGGTGCTGGATATTTTTGTGCCATCCAGTTTTTATGGCTTGTTCATTACCATTCATGGGAGTGGTGCGTGGAATTGTGGATTTGCCTTCCCCAATTGTGGATTTGCCTTCCCCAAGGCACTTACCCCTGCAGAAGAGCAATTCCGTCAGCGTGCAGCGGCCCAGCCCTTTCCAGTGCTGGGACACCACATTGGATGTTGCGCCAGCATCCCAGGACCCTGACCACTGCCAACATAGCAGTGGTGGGCTGGGGGATGTTACCAGGGGAGGAGCCAACATTATGTGGCAGCCTCCCAGCCTTTGCCAGCCTTACACTGGCAGCCTGAGTCTAAAACATATGCCCCCAAAAGGTGGCAAAAGTCCGTTCAGCCCAATAGGGCTTTGCAGCAGCAGGGAAGTTCTTTACTGTTCAAGATTCCCCATGCCGCTGGGAAGCCTTCATAGGAGCTGCTGTTGAGTTTGGATGGGATTGCCTGCCTTGTAGTCTCAAGACTAGACTATTGTAATGCACACTATATGTCCTTAAAGACACCGCAGAATGTCTAGTAGGTGCAGAGTGCCACAGTTTGGGTACTATAGGGAACAAAGTGGATTATGCATATTGCAACCACTCTGCAGTCACTCCATTGGCTACCTATTAACAATTTAATTTCAACAGCTGGGACAGTTATTTGAACTGTTATATAGCAGGTTTCTATGTTAAAAAGTGCAGGGTTTTTTGGACCAAAATTAACATGTAAGCAAGATAGATTGTATTGTGTGGGGGACATGATTAAAGCAACTGAACTGAAAGGCTGCTTAAGTTTGCTAAATTACTATAGCGCTGTTTTCCCATTCTTATTAACAATTCTCTGGTTTCTGTTTAACTGAAGAAATAGCTGACGTGACTCTAAAGTCGATCATACAAGCGTATCATTGATGGAGAGAATATGTCTTCTTCAAGAGATGTCGTTGACATTTAGCCCCTTTGGTTTATTCTCTGGCTTTGACCCTTTCTGTTATTCACTAAAAAGCACAAATTTCATCAGTAGTTAGGAGTGCTAACTTGGTTGGGAAATTCTTAGAAATGTGGGGTTAGAGCCTTGGGAGCATGGGGCTTGGGGAGAAGACGGGACCTCACATGCTATTGAATCTATCCCCCGAAGCTGTAATTTTCTTCAGGGGAACTGATCTCTGTAGTCTGGAGACCAGTTGTAATTATGGGAACCCTCCAGGCCCCACCTGGAGGTTGGTAGTCCTACCTGTACTAAAGGATTTATATCAGTACTAATTTGCTTGCAGATACAATTCAGTTGTGCTGGTTGTTAAATTACCACAGTGATCCTAAGGGAAAAATATTAGTCAACTTAGGAGGATATAGTTCTTGCAGTCCTTGGAGTAAGCCTCACTGAACACAGTGGGACTTAATTCTGAGTAAACATGCATCAGATCAGGCTGATCAATTCCTACATGGACTGGGACTAGGGTATTTGAAGAACAGCCTAGTCTTTTATGAACCTCATTGTTTACTGCAGGCATTATTTAAGTCTGTGTGTCACGGTGATCTGACTGAACATATGTGATCATGCATAATAGAGCTAAAGTCATATCAGATGACCTAGGCTATTTGTTAATAATTTTAAAATGCTATGTAATATATAGCAGTGGTATAGATTTTTCACCACTTTGAATAATTCTGGTATTGGTTAAAATTATTAATAAAGATAACTAACAACTCTTAACTGAAATGAACTTGAATGATAATCACATTACTAGACTATGAACTTTCCAGTTTAAAAAAAAAATCGAAAAGGACTTCCCCATGCCTTCAGTTCACATGGATGTGAATATCCATTTTAATACATTTAAGCCCTCAATCTATCGATGCAGTATAACTTTTTTCCTGCAACAAGTCACTAATTTAGAATGGAACAAGCACCTTGGACTTTTAAAACGTTATCATTTGTTTTATAACATTCATGTTATATTCATGTGACAATGAGCTATAAATAATCTGGAAGGAATACCTAAGAGATAAAGGTAATTTGGTGATAAAGATCTTGAGATTTTCCCCAATGAAACATATTCCAGGCAGTCACCTTTGAGACTGCAAGTCATTTACATCTTTGAATCCAGTAATACAATTTTTATTACAAAGCCTTTTATGTTAAAATTATGTCATGCTAAAGTTATTAAAAACTCAGAATTGTGATAAAGAGTAGAGGAAAAGATGTGGAAGGAGGAATGGGTGAGATTTAAATAGCTTCCACAATGAGATGTTTGTAAACTCCCCCCGCCCCAAAAGTACTTATCAGTTTAACTAAAAGTATTCAACTAAATTACTAATCAGTTTAACTAAGGCCGTTTCCCCACTTTGAAAAAGAAAAGCAAGGCTTGAAACTGCGGGCTTAGATTAACCATGGAGTTACTTTCTGGAAAGCAGTCATGCTCCTCATTGCCTGCGACATCTGGTAGGGGGTTTTACGCAAAAGGTGTCAGAATTCTAAACAGGGGCAGCAAATGGCCAGCGCATGGGGGGTTCTGCGAGGGCGGCAGAATCCGAGGCTGCATTAGCCAGCTCCAGTGAGTTGAAGTGCTGCTGGACCCGATGATGTTACTTGCCCGGCGAGTAGCGCGCAACAAAAGGCAAGTGGGGAAATAGCCTAAAAGACCAGGTAGAGTCCACTGAACTAAGGCCCTTTTCCTATCCCTTTCAGCCATGTACAAAGCTAGCCATTCCCCTCACTCCCTGTGCAGTTGGAACTGATATAGTTTTCATATATTGGGGTTTATGTTACTGTTCAGGATGATAAGGAGAGAACCTGAGTTAATCTGGAGGCGTCTGTATGGGAAAAGTCTGTATTGCCAGACTGAAGAAAGGAAAACACAGTGGGAAAATCTTTTGGCCATAGCCAAACTGTTTATTGACAAATGTGCAAAGAAGCGTGAGGCACAGCATGGAAACTGATCTGTACACTGGGCAGCCCAAATGCTGTGCCCCAGCAAGCCTTTCCTCCAAGCTGCCTATTGGAGGAAAATGTAAACTTTTCGCTGCAGTAGTAGAACTCAGCTGGGCGGAAGGCCACATGCTGAAGCTCTGCTTACTGCTAAAGGGAAGCAAGCCTCAGTAACCCCCACCTGGGCGACCCAACACACGGCTTGCTCCACCCCTTAAGCCTCTTATGGAGGTTCCCCCAGGAGGGTAGCTCCCTGGTTCTTCTCCCCAACAGATCAGTTCCCATGTGCAACCTGCCACCAGAGCTTGGATGACCCCCCCATCCCCGCTACTACCAAACGCTTCTCACATGCCAACCCCACAGTTAAAATGTAATAGGATCTGTTTGTCCATTATATTGAGTAGTGTTTATTTTTTGTGGTAGCTAATGAATGTAACTAAATTGTTGTGCTCACAGGAGTTTCCATATGTTTAAGAATGCCTTTGATTCCTGTAAGTTGTGAGCCACTTGCTAGTAACCATTATAATATAATCCCTTAGAATCATATTTCTTCCTGAGTTTCCCCCCTTCTCGCTAAATATAATCAATTCATAATTTCAACAACAAAAAATGATCACTTTATCATTTTGCTTTGTGCAATCTTTTAAGAAGCTACAATAAGTAAATAAAAGATGGCATAATTTATAATGCTTGCCTTGAGAACACATTCTGTATGCATTTTGTTGAAACTAATAGCAGTTTCTCCTGGTCGCATATTTTGTATTGTTTAATACAAGAATGATGATGGTAATTTAATTTTTTTGCTGATAAACATGTAATTAGTTTATAGTATTGCTTTAATACTAGATAGTACTAGACTTTGCGGTAGTTCCTTTCTTGGTCCTTAGAACTGGGCAGTACTACTTACAAAATGTAGTTAACCTTTCCTCTTTTATTCATATAATATTTTTATAAAGTCAGAAATAATTTAAAAGATTTTAATTAAATACTTGCAGTAGGTGGCAAAACTACAGTATGAAAACATTTACATTTTGCTTTTTTGTGAAAGCTATCTAATAGAATGGAAACCAGAACTCTTAATTCACTCACAGAATATGTATAGAGCATTAGTCTAGGCATTCAAATAAATTGAAACATACTTAATTTTAATGCACACACATTTAACAAATGTTACTTAAAGCACAATCTAGTTGAGTATACTTCAGTGAAATCAGAGAGGTCTTTGGGCATCTTAAACATCAACATTAATTGAGGCATAAACTGTCACAGGCTATTGCCCACCTCAGTTTCATTGACTGTTGTGCATCTGAAGCACAGTTTACTTCATTTAAGTATTTCAGAGAGAAAGCTGTCGCAGACCATGATTTACAGGTATGCTTAGGTACTTGGTTTCCTTGAGCCGGTGTGGTGTAGTTGTTACAGTACCAGACTAGGATTTAGAGCACCTACAGTCAGATATCTACTCTGCCACAGAAATTTATGATCGTCACACACACTCAGCTTAATTTAATTCACAGGAGTGTAAGGATAAAATGGAGGAGAGGAGAATGATGTAAACCTCTTTGAGTCCCACTTTCGATCTCCATTGGGGAGAAAGGGAGAAAGGTCAAGTATAAATGAAGTAATTGAATAAATAAAAATAGATTAAAAAGTAGAAAAGCAGTGTAGAAGACAAAGGTATCTGACATGATTGTTGATATATCATTTATTAATACAATAAACATTGGAGCAATCCTGTTCCTTTGTTAAAGAAGTGTCCCTCCATTATAGTATAGCCCTATTTCCTCTTCAGCCAGGCTACTATGAGAACCACAACAGAGATTGCTCAGGTATGAGTAGCAGTGGATGTCACCCATTTATGAGGTGCTGCCTCACGAAGGTTTTGCTCAGATGGTTGATACAACTAGCTGAATAGGTTTATCTGCTTGAATATGTGAAGTAGTCCAAATCAATCCACCTTTATTGGCATATTATACAAAGCAAGAAAAGAAAAAGAAATATTCATAAAACATACTCAAGAACAGCCTGTACTCAACCGCCATTTACACCCACATCTTGATGACATATGATAAGAATTTAGCCTTTATCTCAGTTACATTGCAGTTATCGTTATTCAGCAAATGTACAATCTTTTGTTGGTCCTAATAGCTTTTTTTGCAGTTTAATATAGGAGATAATAACTTAGTTCTAAAAGTCATGTAACTGGGACAATGCAACAGGATATGGTCAAGTGAGACTACACCAGGGGTCAGCAACCTTTAACACACAAAGAGCCATTTGGACCCGTTTTCCACGGAAAAGAAAACACTTGGAGCCGCAAATAAGAACATAAGAACAAGCCAGCTGGATCAGACCAGAGTCCATCTAGTCCAGCTCTCTGCTACTCGCAGTGGCCCACCAGGTGCCTTTGGGAGCTCACATGCAGGATGTGAACGCAATGGCCTTCTGCGGCTGTTGCTCCCGAGCACCTGGTCTGTTTAGGCATTTGCAATCTCAGATCAAAGAGGATCAAGATTGGTAGCCATAAATCGACTTCTCCTCCATAAATCTGTCCAAGCCTTTTTTAAAGCTATCCAGGTTAGTGGCCATCATCACCTCCTGTGGCAGCATATTCCAAACACCAATCACACGTTGCGTGAAGAAGTGTTTCCTTTTATTAGTCCTAATTCTTCCCCCCAGCATTTTCAATGAATGCCCCCTGGTTCTAGTATTGTGAGAAAGAGAGAAAAATGTCTCTCTGTCAACATTTTCTACCCCATGCATAATTTTGTAGACTTCAATCATATCCCCCCTCAGCCGTCTCCTCTCCAAACTAAAGAGTCCCAAACGCTGCAGCCTCTCCTCATAGGGAAGGTGCTCCAGTCCCTCAATCATTCTTGTTGCCCTTCTCTGCACTTTTTCTATCTCCTCAATATCCTTTTTGAGATGCGGCGACCAGAACTGAACACAGTATTCCAAGTGCGGTCGCACCACTGCTTTATATAAAGGCATGACAATCTTTGCAGTTTTATTATCAATTCCTTTCCTAATTATTCCCAGCATAGAGTTTGCCTTTTTCACAGCTGCCATGCATTGAGTTGACATTCCCATGGAACTATCAACTAAGACGCCCAAATCCCTTTCCTGGTCTGTGACTGATAGCACTGACCCTTGTAGCTTGTATGTGAAATACTTTTTGACATGTAAAATGAAGATAACGCTGTATATATTCTCATGCAGGGAGAAGTTCCCTTCTTTGGGGCTCATTTTTACCCTTCAAAGCAAAAAAAAAAAGGGGGGGGGGGTAAAAAGCCTGTTGTTTTGTACATGATTCAAATGACCAGCAATAGAACCCCCGTTTCACACATTTCTCTTTTCTGGTGTTGAAAGACACTGATTATGCCCCCCCCCAAAGAATCCCCTCAAATTCCACTTGGATGGTGGATCAAAATTGGTGCCTTCAATGGGGTCATCAACTTCCAGGGGGGCTGAACTCCCCCCCTGGAGAAAATGTCTGCCATGGAGGGTGGACTCAACAGCCGTATTCCTCATTGAATATGCCCACCCGATCCCAAAAACCACAGCTTCTGAGGATCTACCCCCAAATGTCCTGGGATTTGCTCACCGGGAGTTGGCAACTCGTGACAACCATGGCTGAGGATAATCCCGGCCTTCCTCCCTTCCACAATCTACAAGCTCTACCTGAAGTAAACCTTCCAAGATCCACGTGCAAGGCTTTCCCCATGCACTCCTGCCCTCCTTGGCAATGCAGAAGCAAACAATTCCCACCCACCCCTGCCTCCCCATCAAACAGCCCCGACGAGTGCAACCTTGCAGGGCTACAGGTAATAACTCCTTTAAAACCTGACATCGTATTTCTCACGGACTAGCCAGGCTGCCATCCACCAGGAAAGCCCCTGGAGCTCAGTGGGGCTGCTGGGGGATCTGCAATCCAAGGTGGCACTGCTGGGGTTCCCCATGTGGTCCCACCCCCAAAGAAGGACCCGGGGGAGGGAGAGATGAGGCGGACTGAGGTTACGATTGCACTGAAAATCTGCGCTCCTGCAACTCCCCCCCGTTTCCCCACCCTTCACTACTCACCTGTTCAAGAAGATCCACCAGCAATGCTCTGGCCCCGCTTCATGCTGTCATCACCGGCATCAGCTAACCAGGCAGCTGGGACAGGGAAGCTGGAAGTGGCTTGGGATATCCGTCACAGGCTGTGCCTCTCTAGGAACAGGGACTCTTTCCCATTAACCCTTAGGGCGACTCTCTGAAAGAGGCTGAGAGGACCCAAGCCACACGGAGCCGCAGTGCAAGGACAAAAGAGCTGCATGCGGCTCTGGAGCTGCGGGTTGCAGACCCCCTGCTCTACATTATTCATGCTGCATGCACAGACTCTTTCTTCATATGGAATTTTTAGGTGTCTCCCTTGAAGAATGTCCAGGTGTCCCAGGACAAACCTAAAAAAAGTATTTTTGCTTCTATGAGGGCTCACAATTGGAAGACTGGAGATCAGATAATTATAGGCCGTTTCCCCTCTCACCGTTTGTTGTGCGCTACTCTCGCCGAGTAATGTGGGGTCCTGCGGCACTCCCCACTACAGGGGCGGCGACAACGCAGCTGCCCCAACTCTGCCGCTCTCGCGCCCCCTCAGTGCACGTCATTTCTGGTGCTGTTCGGAACAGCGCCTTTTGCAGGGCAGTGGGGAAGCTCGGGTGGTTACCCCGGGTTTCCATTTTCCCGCTGCTTGGTGACATGGACCCTCCCGTCCAATCAGGGCATGGCGGGGTGTGTGCGATGTGCACGCAGCTGGTTTAATTTTTTATTTTTAACACAAGGGATCCACGTCTGCATGCCGTTTTTAGTGCACATAAGCATAGACGTATCCACAAATAGTCGTGGATTCGTCGGGACATTGATTCGTCCAGTTGAATTTTTTTTTAAAATTCCCGCCGCAGCACAACGCAGCAGCCAACCCAGTCAGCTCTAAAGTGAAAGTTAACACCCAAATATTTACGTGACTTGTTCTAGAGGGTTTCCATTAATTAGCAAGTTGTTAATGTGTCCTTGAGAAAAGGTATAACTGGCTGTTGTGGGTTTTCTGGATACTGTGGCTGTGGTCTAGTAATTTTTGCTCCTAACATTACGCTAACATCTATGGCTGGCATTTTCAGAGGTATGTCATGATGAGATATGTTTCTAACACATCTTACCATGATATGCCTCTGAAGATGACAGCCCTGGATGTGGAGTAAGGGCAAAAACTACCAGACCACAGCCACACAGCCCAGAAAACCGACAACAGCCAGTTGATTTCAGCCATGAAAGCCTTCAACAATTTAAAGAATGTAATGTTGGCCCCCTGAAAGAAGACAACTGTGAGATTGCTCATTTAAGAAAAAATCTCATTTGTAGGTAAAAAGGTTGATGTGGGAGTTTGTATTCAGCCTGGGCTGGATAGGGTTGCACTCCCTCTAAAAATTAGATTCACATTCTGCTATACTATTAAGAGATTTGGCCTTACAGATGATATCTTAGTGGCATTCATGGCAAGAAGCATCTTTCATTACTGTTTTCATTGGGATGGAACTATACATATGAAAAACCATGCATATGACAGATTTCGTATATACTTCCCCTTCCCTTGCTGCAGCTCGTTGCAGAGACG
Source organism: Sphaerodactylus townsendi (assembly GCF_021028975.2). Taxonomy (NCBI): domain Eukaryota; kingdom Metazoa; phylum Chordata; class Lepidosauria; order Squamata; family Sphaerodactylidae; genus Sphaerodactylus; species Sphaerodactylus townsendi. The sequence continues at coordinate 52,226,752 of NC_059426.1, forward strand.
CTCTTGAGGGACGGAGGACTCTGAGCAATGGCATAGGATGTGGGGTGCTGCAGTGGGAAGCAGGAACAATGAAACCTTCCTGCAAATGGTTGCTTGTGCAAGAGCTTGTGTAAAGGATGATTTTTGCCTGTTCCCCCTTTCCCTTGCAGAATGTCCAAAATGGTGTGGAATGAGACTGAGTCCTTCAAGAACTCACAGTTTAATGCAGTAAATTGTTTACAGTGGAGAGGTGGTCATATCTCTGAAGATACAGTTCTTTCTTATGCTTATTGGTCAGCTGCTATGAAGTCCTGAATGTTTTTTGTCTTCCAGAAGAACTATGTTTTCACATTTTGGGAATTTTGAGTGATGTTTGAGTGTTCTCTATATGTTATCTCCTTAGCATTTTCTCCCTTTCTTAACTTCTGGGAAAAAAATTAGCCTTTAAGAACAAATGGAGAAAAGTAACTGATTTCTTATCCTTCAAAAGCTTTCTCTTTCTGTATTGTATGTTATTTCTGCATTAATTAAAATATTTATATCCTCTTTCCTCATAGCTAAAGTCGACTTACAAACCACATTTTAAAACATACAGTATGAAATAAAAGCACAGCTTGCAGTCTATTCCCTATTTGAAGCCTTGACAAATTAAATGGCCTTGCAGTATTTCCTACAAATTCTTACAGACAGACCTTTTTCACCTCCTCAGGCAGTCTGTTATACCGAATGGGAGCTACAGAAGAAAGGGCGAAGGCTGTAGCTGATGCCAGGCAGGCTATCTTAATCAGGGGGACAAATAGAAAAGAGTAACCTAATTGCAGCTGGCTTATGGGTACATACGGGAGGAAATGGTCCTTTAGATAGGTAGATCCTAGGCTATGAAGTTCTTAACAGCCCAATCCAGAACTGACATGTGGATGGGGATGATACTGCTCCTGTTCTGCCCCGCCCATTTGCTTTCCCACAGCACAGAAACCCCAAAAAGTAAAGGAAAAAAACTTACCTTTATCTGCCTGACAGGGGAAGTGTAAACATGCCATGAAAATCACAATATGTGACTGAGCCCTGCCTCACTGCAGCAAGTGGGATAGAGTGGTGGTGGAAGCCAACTAAGGTCAACTTCACCCCTGGGAATACCTCCACCATACCCCTGCTCATTGATATAGCTTGGGGCATGGGGAAGCTCTGGTGGAGAGCTGGGTGCTGGGACCAGGTGTCCCAGGGCCCTGCAGTGGCTGGATGCTGGTGAAAGGCACTTCCATTGACCTAAGCCCACACTTCATTCAGAGGGGGATTCGACACCCCCCCCCCCGGGTTGGGCTGCTCAGATCATAACTGGCACCTTAAACTGAACTCAGAAGCACATGGGTCATGATTTTCATTTCCATACAGCTGAGCTGTTAATCGGTCACCTTCAGCTTTCTTAGACAGAACTCTAACTTAGTGGAGCTGCTCTTACAAGGTGAGCGTAACATGTAGCCAGCACTAGAGAACCCCTCAGATATCAGATTATTGTATAAGTGATAGGAGTGCCCATGTTCTGAAAGTACTGCTGTGACTAACAACTTTAAAGCATGGGAGTGGTGTATAGCTGTGGCTTTTCTTGTTTCTTTGATCCTAGAAGGTACACCTAGAAAACTTTTTCTTGGCAATTAAAACCAATTACTGAACCAGGCATACTCTTGGATCGGGAGTTGACAAGCTTTTTCATAAAGTTGGAGCTATAGCAAGACATACAAATCTGTCCTTAAGTAGCTAATCATTTACATTCTCCTGGCAGGGTTTTGCTGAGTTATTAATCAAGCTGAAGCCACTTGATCCTAATGTAAATGTAATATCTAATTCCATGGAGATTTTGTTGCAATTTAGCAACAATTAGTGTCTACTTATTATAATGTGTAGCCAGAAAAAGCCCCTCTAATGTTATTATTTTTGGTCATAGTGCACAATGTTACTTCCATTTACAGATGCTGCAAAAATGCAGATAGATGCTTGTGATTAAAACCATATTATAATGGAAATAATTTCAATTTGTACCATTTCTGGTTTTCTCTCTGTTTCCCCCCTGTATAATCCCAAAGTTTATACGGTGCTGCAGTCCTGCCAGTAACAATGTCATTAATTAAACATATAATTATGTAGAGAAACTGATGTACACCACCAATCATGCTGCATAATAATAATTGTTGATAGGCTATGCTGGAAAGACTGCCTGAAGGATGCCAGCAGTATGTAACATTGCCCAAAGCAATGGTGGGGTTTTTTTCCCTGTAGGAGTCAAGGACCTATTGTTAGGATACAAATAGAAACTGCCTGTTTCTTTCAGCATGACTCATGAATAGCACAGAGTATTCAGGTTGCCTGGGAAAACAAAATCTATTAGATCATCTTTATACTCCAGAGCAAATATTCTCCAGCAGTTTCTTGCGTGCAGTTTATATGATAAACATCATCCTTGATTGGAACTTAGTGTGTTATTGTTAAAACTGGAGATCAGTCTGTGTATAACACTAAATATTGGAATGTTCGTCTTCTAATCCATTTGTTCTAATTTTAAAAACATAAATAATGCTACAGTTGTCCATCTATCAGGGATCCTAAATTTTGTTTTGCTGAATTGCTGAATTCTTCAAAGGGAATGTAGCAAGATATATACTATGTTTGTTCAGGTTTAACTTTTCAAGGATACCAAGAATCTGCAGGGCTATATTAAAATGATCTGTTCGCCAGAGCCGCATTGATCCAAATTATTTTCTTATGGTCCCACAGGAATTTCCTGTTGATATAGTTAGTGCTCTTGTCAATGCCATGGTTGGCTTCTAGAATGAATATATGAGGGCTGGGGGTGTGGGTCAAAAGTCAAGGGAGTTAGCTAGAACAACAGTGAAGGGAGACTTGGGATGAAGCCTTTAAAACATACTTGAAAGCTCATTTTAATGTGTACTCTGTACTGATGATGGCAACCAAGAAACAACAATACTTTTGTGCCACCATTGCATCTGAATAGCAGAGCTGTTCTAGGTAGTCATTTGGGATCTAACCTGTTGGACGAGGTGGACTATTCAGTGGCCCACTGTGACCACTTTGCTCAACTACAGTTTTTCCTAATAAAAAAGATCTGACCATTGTGGAACACAACCTAGTTACAACTAGATTAGATTACTGCAATACTCTGGATGTTTGAAAACTTCAGTTGGTGCAGAGGGCTGCAGCCAGGATGTTGACTAAAGTGACTCGTCGAGGCCATATCAAACTAGTCTTGACTAGTTTACACTGGCTCCCAGTTTCTTCTGAACACAATTCAAGGCATTGATTTTTAAAGCCATATGTGATTTGGACCAACATATATTAACTTATGAACATATCTGACCACAGAGGTCGTTATCGGAGGCCTGCTTCAGGTGCCTCCACCCTTTGATATTAGGATGCTAGCAACCAGGGAGTGAGTCTTCTTAATAGCAGGGCTGGAGTGAGGGGAAACTGTGCCCGGGGCACGCGAATGCCACGCCCCCTCACCAGCATGCGCCCGGTGCATCACGCACACTCCATTCTTGGCGCTACGCTACTGCATCTCGCCATTTTCCACCAGCGTTTCGTTTCATTTATTTATTAGTTTGTTCAATTTATATACCGCCCTCCCCCAAGGGCAATTTGATATTCCCTCAATGATCCCTCCTTCCTGCCCATTATTTAATTGTTGTTTGTATGTTTTATATGTACTTTAGCTTTAGTTTTCATTATTTTAATTATGCTTTGGCAGATTTAAATGGTTTTTAAGGTGTGATTTTATTATATATGTTTTGTTGCTTTGGTGGCCCTTATGTAGTCAGAAAGGTGGAGTACAAATTTTGTAAAACAAACAAATAAATAATGCCTGAATACAACCCTAAGTTTCAAGGTTGTTATCTCTGAATCAGACTGATGTCCTCATATCCCTTTAGCATATAAACTTTATACATTAAGTTCCATAGTGAACTATGTGAAGCATGTGCTTAAATCTCTTTCAGTAAAATAGATAGAGCTCAGATGCGCTTTATTCTGCCAAATACTGTTCTTTGGAAACTAAAGGTGTGCACCTAACACCCATACAGGCGTTGTTTCAGAAGAGAAAATAATGTGTTTTAAAAGGGATTGGTTTCCATATGTAAGTATGTGAATGAATTCAGTGTAACCTCTGCGGATTTCCTTATAATTGAGAAGATTACAAGTAGCTGAAGCTAGAATTGCTCAGTTGGAATCAATATTGCTGTATGGCTTCAGTGTATTAATGTCTAGGCTCCTGTATTTTTGAAGACCTGTAATTTAGTAGTGGATTCAATATTTCCAAGCTTGATGAAAAGATTGCTTTCCATTGTAACAATGTAGCCCCATTTGTTTATTGAATTTTAAATTCTTACCCTTAAGAAAAAGTTACCTTCCATTTTTTTGTTCAGTATATGTTTTTCAGTATATAAACTTATTTCTGTTAGGTAATTGTTTAGCTAATCAATAAAGGGCTCAGTTCTTAGACAATGAACCTTTTTCTTCCACGTTCTTTACTGTAATGTCTTCTTTATATTCAATCTGTCACTAAGTCAGGTCAGTTCTCCATGTACTGTGCTGCTAATATCCATCCCTATCCCTTTCCCCTTTGCCTAAAATTCACTTCATGGACTGATCATCTATTGCCTTGTGTATTACAGTTTCCTTCACATCTCAATTTTTAGGCCCCAGCATGCTGGATATGTGACAGGGGACTTGACAGAGGTTTATGAAATTATGCATGAGGTAGAAAAAGTAGATAGTACTTTTGATAGATCCAAGAGAGATTAAAGGAAATATTCTTTTATGCAATAAGTTATTAACTGTGGAATTCTTTATCAGCAGAGTTTAAAGCGGAGCTACTCTGGCAAGATGAGAAGGTCTATAGTCTTCTTGCACTCACTGCAACCTCCTACCATACTTGGAAAAGAATACTCTCCATGCAAGATGTTCTTTCCATAGGAAGGCTTTTACTTTAGCAGTTGCAAGGTTACACAAGTCTATGCTATACAAGACTGTAAAGCTATACTGAACTCTTCAGCAATAACAAAGTTGAACACACACAGAACTCAGGCCCTTTCCGCACACGCGCGGATCCGAGCCTCCGCCAGCATAATTTATGCCGGCGGAAGCTCAGGGGCCATTCGCATGCTAGCGTGCGAGCGGCCAGCACTTTCCCCTCAGCCAGAGAGGCGGCTCCGTACAGAGCTACCTCCAGTTGCCCCCCTCCACTCACTGTCCCATTCTTCATTGCTCTGGAGGTCTGCAGGGACCCGTCCATGCTGCCCTCCGACCTCCAGGAGTTGGAGGGCAGCGTGGGCAGGGCTCTGCAGCCCTCCATAGCGACAAAGAACAGGACAGTGAGTGGAGGGGAGGGGGAAAGCAGCGTCTTCCCACCGGTGCTGTTCACACCACGCCGACTGGAAGACGGTGCTTTAGAAAAACCTCACTAGTTTTGCAAGGTTAATAGGAGTGGCTTCACGCCGCTCCCGGGTGGCCAGGACAGCTCTGCCTGTGCGAACAACCGCCCAGGGATGGCGTTTTTGCTGTTCCTGGGCCGCTGTAAATCGCCTGTGCGGAAAGGGCCTCAGACTCAACTCTCTATCTCAACTATCTTAACTTGGCGTAGCATATACAATGCATACATCCAACAGGATACTTTTCCTTACCTCTGATTGGTCTAGAGTTACAGTTGAACTCACCAATCATGTAAAGGTTAACTGCCACTTCACCCTAGATTAACTGTCTCCAGCCTTTGGCGTGGCAAACTTCTGCTAACTTAGAAGATGACCTTTTTGTGAATCTTTACTCTTTTTATATATATATGACCTTCTTTTTCTCTGGACATGGGGATGGCCATGTAGATAGCTAGTAGTCATTGATGGAGCTGTGAACCTATCTAATCCCCCTTTTAAACCATCTAGGTTTTAAAGGAAAGATGTGTCATGCAAAAAAACAAAAACCCTTGAATTATTCTACTGCCACCCATGTAGCCACCTGATCACAATAAATTAATATTTCTTGTAACTGTTAGGCAAGGTAGACTTTTTCCAGAAGTTTAATAAAAGCATTCTAATGCACCAAGGAAAAAACCCCTTATGTAAAGGACAGCTTCACTTTAAGTGAAGCCTCTTTTTTCTTCCAGCAAGATTTTATAATCTAAGAAGGGCAAGGGTTACTTGTGGGATGCTGGCTTTTCCAGTCCTAGTCCGACAGTCACTGTTCTGATATAATATTGTAATCAGGGCCCCATACTGACAAAGGGTTGCCAGGCATAACTTGGAAACAACAGTATACTGGGGGGTGGGGGAGTGGACAAGGGGGATGAAGGTGATGTGTGACATAAGTCCTGAGGAAACCCAGAAGTATCATCACACTTCTCAAAGAACTGGCAGAAATTCTATGGTAAAACCACAGAGTTTCCTATTGTTCCTAGCGAGGACTGATATAATTTCAGGGATTTCCATCAGTTCAACTGCCTTTTTTTAAAAAAAAACTTTTCTGTTGGCAATCCTGCACTGTCATCATGGAAACATCTTCATAGTTTTACGGGAATATAAATACAGTGAATGTACATTGTAGCATTTAACTATGGAAAGGGAGTAAAAGGATGGAAAGAAATTACTTGAGTGTGTTAGATGAAATTTATCTCTTGGAACCCTTGCCACTCTCCATTCTATCCCCACTTTGTATTTTTAGATTATATACTTTCTGTAAATCACTATCTATGGAACTGCTTAAATAAATAAATGGTGCATTTGAGTGCATATATGTTTATTTTCCCATCAGTACTTAAGTTGAAGCACTGCAGTGTAACTGTGTTGACAATACAAGAAAAATGTGTTGTTTTGTCTAGCTTTAGTAGGAATACAAATTAGATTATTAAAATTTTGTGCGTTTTGTGGACATTACTTTGCATACAGTGAAGCGATTAACCAAATTACTATAGTAGGTCCAGTTTCCTGATCTTATACTTTAAAAGAGTTAATTTTATTCCTTCATTAATTGGTTTTATCTTGTTTTGTGAATGGACTGATTTTGGTGATATGTTTTGCTATGTGTTTCTGCCTTCTTGGCTTTAAGTTCATTGCCTGTTGATTTCAATCGAGTTAGTCTGTTTAGAATGTAAGACCTAATTTACAGACTGTTTAGTATTCTGTTTCCTGATAATTGCAGAACACACATGAGCTAATCATGTTAACCTGACAGTTGAAGAGTTGTAATAATAAATATTTTTACAAAGTGATTTCTGTTGATAAGAGTGGCAGACCTTGCAGCTCTCTGTGATAGATCATGCTAAGCCACATAAAGCTAAGAAATAGACCCTTTAGCAGAATGTTGATTCAGATCTCTTAATAAATTTCGAGTTAGCAGTAGATCAACATAGCACCATGTTAAAGTCAGGTAAATATTTACATTATCTATTAACCCCTTTTTAAATTTTAATTTGGGATTCGAGTTGGCCTGTGTGAACTTCATTTGAATATTTAATGATGTAAACTGCATTGAGTCCCATTACAGTGAAAGGTAGGATATAAAGTGTTTTCATAGACTATTGAGTGTTTCATAGATGATTTTACATTTTCATACCACCCAATTTATATGTATTGAAAAGGACACACATTCATGTATGAAAGTACGCCCCTTGCTCCCCTCCCACAAACACATATTCATAGAGCCATAAGAGACAGATTAAGTCACAAAAATTATTAGACGTTATTAGTGTGTTTGCCAATCTTCTTTTAACATAATGTAGTTGTGTAGACATTTCATTTTTCATATTTTTCCATAGTAGTATGGAATGTCATACAATTTTTCACATATATATGAAATTATATTTACCAGTTCTCTGCGCTCCACTTTTTAATAATTTATTTTGGAGAGATGGAGGTGTTGAGGCAGATGGACTGAATCCCACCTGAGCCAAGCTTGTTCGTTTGGGAATTTTTAGGCGAACTGTAAATTGTATGGTCACCTTTTTTTACTTTTGTTAGTGTAAACTATAGGATTGGACTATTTTAGATATTATTATTGGTTCTATGTTATGTGATAATTATGTTGTTTCCCACCCCAAGCCAGGAAGTGGAAGGGCGATCTAGAAATGTAATAAATAATAAAAATTTAATTAATAGCAACAATAATGTAGCCATAGTTAAGCAAAAAAAAAGTATGAACCTGACTTGTTGCCAAACTTGCACATGTTCTTATGCCTGCCTTCTGTAATCAAGAATCACAGTTCAATACTGACTCTGGGCCATGCTGGCAGGGGCTGATGGGATTTGTAGTTCATGAACACCTGGAGAGCCTCTAGTTCCTGTGACATGCTAAAGCACTGGATAAATAACCTAACTTAGTTTTCTCTCCAATAACTGTAATTTAAAACCTAGAGTAAACCCTGGAAAGCTAACAGGCCCACTAGGCAGGAGGTGAGGAATGGCTTAGGGAAGCAGTGTGGCCTTGCTCCAAAGTGTCTGCCCTCCCTGGGACACTTACTCTGGTGAAGGAGATTGACCTTCCAGCAGCCAGCTGCTCCTCAGCTTTGCTTCTGCAAAACATGGAAGTCTGAGCCACAGCAGGGCTATGCTAACATTCCAGTCAGACCCCAGCATGAGGGTGGGGGGTAAGCTGGGGTGTTCTCAGGGACAGAGCTGACATTAGTTGGCTCCCATCTGGGGTTTGTGCCCAGAAGTATGGCATCCTGGCCTTCAGGGTGGCATGAGTCCTATAAATCCTATGGAGGGCTTTCCGGCAGCAGAGAGGTGGGTTCTTTGCATTTTTTGCTCCCTGCACCACCATAAAACCCTATTGGCACTTCAGCAGTGCCTTATCCCACCACTGAGGGCTTGGGATAGGGCTGTCCATCTAGTTAACCTGCATGCCTGCATTCATACAGAGTAAATGTTTAAGCCACATTTCTTGACATGAGAATGAAATTGGCAGAAAAGACCAAGGTGTTCTTTCAAACTTGTCAACGTTTTTTTTAATGGCGGTTACACTTGATGTCTGATTGCATTCTTTAGTTTTGAAGTCCATAGTGAACTTTAAAAATAAATAAATAAATCACACACAATGGCTACATTCATATGAAAGGAAGGCAAAATGGTAGGTAATTGTCTTCAAGATCACTTCTTTGGTATCTTTAAAGTGTCTTCTGGCAAATGATAGTGACAAGATTGCTTCTTAATTAGCTTTAAAATGCTGTTTCTTTTAAACTGATACATCCCTCCTGGCAAGGGTACTATATGAGCCTTCAAAGACATTCGGAATGAATCGGTGTTCTGATTAGTAGTGATGTGAATTCCATTTTCTTTAAGCTATAGTGATTATACTTGGATCTGCTTTGTGTCCCACAAAATATTATATTGAGTTGATGTTAATGCCAATAGATGACTGCCAGTTACGAGATGGAGGGCAACAATTAGCAAAATGAAAATGGCACAGGGCCAGACTGTACTGGGTTCCCCCCTGCCACTCTCTCTCACTCACATCCACACACGTATGAATACATTAACAAAGCCATCCAAAGCCATACATTTACAAAGCCATCCAAGGCCATTGTTTTATTGGATTTTATAATACAGATCTCACTCACACACACACACACACACACACACACACACACACACACACACACACACCCACACACACACACACACACACACACACACACACACCCACACACACCCTGGTAAAACACTTGACAGTTCCTATTTACACTGCTGGGAATATATATATATATGGAGATATATATATATGGATATATGGATATATTATGTATATATGTGTATATGTATATATATATATATATATGTGTGTGTGTGTGTGTGTGTGTGTATATGTGTATATGTATATATATATGTGTGTGTGTGTGTGTGTGTGTGTGTGTGTATATGTGTATATGTATATATAGATAGATAGATAGATATATATGGATAGGGATATGGATATGGATATGGATATGGATATATATATGGATATATATAGTGTCATCTGGAGCAATGCAAGGAGTACCTGTTCGCTGAAGTTGGAGTAACAATACAAGGAGTACCTGTTCTCTGAAGTTGGGGTTGCAGATAGGATTGCTTGATAGTTTAGTGAGATAGCCTTAGTAGATGGCCCAGTTTACATCATAGGGTTAAATAGCATGGATTCTTGGTGTTGGCAGGGCTGCTGAGAGCTGGGAGGTAGCTTATAGGAGCCCTGGCTAATCTAATAACTTGTGGAACCAGGCCAGTTTTGGATGATGGTTTGCTTGGGTTATACTAGTAGGATGGGAATTCAACTTCCTACCCTTATCAAAAGATCCAGGCACCAAAGCCGCTGCTTCTATGGATACAATCTGGAGTACTCTGCATGCAGATTTTGTTTTTTGCTGTCCAGTGAGGAGTGTCCAGAGTTGATGCCCATCCAGACTTACCCAGACTCCTGCCAGCAATTGCTTGAAGATCCTTCGGGATTTCCCAAGGATCAGACTGGCAGACACTTATCTGAGACAGAGAGGAGTGCAATCAGTTCATTGATTCTGTGCTGGAAGGAAGATCAAGATGGGTGAGGCCAGTGGCTGTCTAGGGAGAGAGACAGCAGGGGTTCCTCTTGAAATCCCTCTATCCATGGAAATGGTTGGCAGGATCCAAACCAATATTTTAAAAATTATATAACATTACATTTAAAATGAAAAAAAATAGACTATAGTATGTGCACACAAAATGGATAAAGAAGAAAAGAAGGTTTTTTGTGAACTATGGAAGGCAAATAAGGTTCTGATAGTGGTCGATTCCCCACTTCAAAAATGGTAGTAAAGTCAAACCATTTGGGGAACAACCAGGACCTTTTCAGCGCGGTTTCATGGTCCCAACTGCAGATAAACGACCCCTTCTCCAGGCGACGCAGCAGCCAGGCTGAATTCCCCACTGCTCGCAAATCTGCTGTTCAATCTGCTTAGGGGCTTCCTGACTGGCTGCTGCTGCTGATGGGTGGGACTTTTTTACTTTTCCCTGTTGGATCCACACCTGTGCGACACAATGAAGAAACGAAGAGTCGAGGAAATGGCTGAGAAAAACTTTGCATTGCCTATATACTTTTGACAGCTCTGGCATTTAATCTGCAGTCCCAAAGCAAACAAGTGCTCAGTAGAACACACTGGGGGTGGGCGGGGGGCATTCTTGCCAAGGTCCTGGTTTGCAAAAGCCTTGTGCGAAGCCCAGGCAGCTTTGGAGGGGCGGGAAGGGTGAACAGGCAGCTAGTGGAGTGAGTCTGTCCCACAATCCCAGCGTCGCCAATGGCCCCACGCAAAAGAGCGAGGAGGGGGCTGCTGTATCCAGGGGCTCCCGTGCAGAAGAGGGGGGATTGTGTGTGCATGGGAAAGCATGATCCGTCCCCTCTCTCCCTCCCTCTCTCCCTCCCAGTCTGGCCCGAACGGCCCTCCCCTCCTGCAGCAAAGCCTGGAAGGGGAGGGGATCATGCAGGGTATTGGTCAGGCTCAGCTGCCATGTGGTTTCCCCCCCCACACACACTTAGCATTGGAGGAGGAGGAGCGCCCGCTTTCCTCCCCCCTGGCCATGTGCACGTGCATTCCCAGGAAACCGGGCCTCATGCGCATGCCCCGTTCTCAATGGCCGTTCCCGCTGCCTCCGCCCCCCTCCTTCCCTCAGCCAGATTCCCGGAGTGGCTCCCCGCCCCCAGAGACAGAGCCCTGCAAGTGGAGTGGGCGAGGGTGCCCATCGGGTGGCTCCAGCGTCTTCCCGCAAAGCTGTGCCAAGGGGGTCGCCTTGCCCTCTTCCTATCTCTGTGCTGTGCTACTTGCTCCCTTTCTCATACATAGGTCGCAGAAGAAGGCGGGGGAGGAATGACTGCCAGCCAAAGCAGGAGATCATCCCTGCTGAAAAACATATTGTGATCCGCTTTTGCAGCACGGAAAGGGCCAAGACCGAAAGTTGAAGAATAATTTTCCTGCTGCCTTTGGATAGGAGTGATTAAAAAAAATTACTCATCCCTGATGGGACTAGAAGCTCAACTTGCAAAAGGGGATAAATAATAGCCTTTAAGTGAGTGCTCCCTTGGATTGTTAACTGACCCCACATTGCCACAAATAGACGTCGATCTCAGCTCCACAATTTTTTAAAAAATGACTGTGCGCGCCTCACACACAACCCACTGCTTCCTTATTGGGCAAAAGGCTCCACGTCACTACCAGGGGCAGGAAACTCAACCCCGGAGTCACCCCCGGTCTTCCCCACTGCACCTTTTCAAAAAGGTGCTTTTCCATCCAGGAGCAGAAATGATGCACGCTGATGGGGTAGGAGAGTGGCAGAATCGGGGTGGCTGCGTTGTCGCCACTGGTGTGGTGGGGAGTGCTGCTGGACCCTGTGTTAATTGCCGCGAGTAGCCTGCATCAAACAGTGAGTGGGGAAACGACCAGTATTGGTAAAAGATGTTTTATTTCAAAGAGACAAAAATTCTGAAAGTGTTTTTTGTGCAGTTATGTATAACAATACATAATACATGTGTTCATGTTGCTTCTGATTTGGCAGGTTTTTTGTTAAAAAAGCTGATAGTTTAGAAATCAAAAGGGAAAATATCTGCAGTTGAATCGGGCGTTTGTATATTTTTTGACATGTGGTAAAAACTGCTATAATGTAGCAGCATCTCCAAAATATTCATAGTGTCATAATTAGATAAGGCATTATTAAATAGGCACTTAAATGTTGTGTGCTCGCCTCTGATGGAATGCTTATAATGTGCCTCTTAATGGCTGCAAGACAATGTGTAAAGTTGTGTTGGAAAACTTATTAGACCCCAATATGAATCGCTGGATGATGAGTGTATGGAAAACTGGTTTCATGTCAAAACTGAAATATCTGATTACAGAACTGATTACAAATCAAGAAGATATAAGGACAGATTTTATGGAACGATGAGCTTTGTTTATGTCATTGAATTCTGGCTTTTTTCTTTGTGTGTATGTGTGTGTGTTGAAACTTTGTAATCAGTGCTCCCCCCCTTCTCCCCTCTCCTTTTCTTGTTAATAAAAATTTCAAAGTGGCTTTTAAATTTTTAAATATAAAATACCTTATATTAATTAGAGAGATAAGTATTGCCTACCTCTTTCATTGCTCTGAAACTAAAGGTGTTTTAAGTTTTCAGATCGTATTCTTTTTATATTTCCTTCCTTTAGGGGAAAAACTTGCTAAATGTGTAAAAATATTAACTGCAGACTTACCAGCTACAAATCAGAAAACTCCAATAATCACATGATACTTTTGTGGAGTTTTAAGGGCTAATGGCCCCATCCAAAAAGCACCCCTGCTGGTGGAGAGGGTAAGGACTCTGGCATCCAGCCATCTCCCAGTGTCGTGGTAGTGAAAGCCAGAAATGGTCGCTGCTGTGCAGCTACGCTGGTATATTCAGACGCCAGTGCAGGGGTGGGTGGACCAAGGTGTACCTGGGGATGCTGCCAATGTTAGTCAGTTTCCACCTTGGCATTGCGGTCAGGTATGTTGTGGCCCGGGATTTGGAGTTACACTTCCTTTCTGGGAGGGCTTTCTGGTGGTGGGTTTTTTTATCTCCATTTTCTTTGCCTCCCTGTGCTGCCAAAAAAAAACCTTCTGGAGGCAGTAGGGTGGTGCGGCACATTCTTAATCAGACATGAACTAGTGGTTAGCGAGAGTGTTTTCTTTCTGCTAGTAAGTGAGAAAGTTATAGATATATGGCTAGGGGAAATGTTTAAATTTGATGCATTATGTGCTGTGCAACAGAAACAGATAAGTAATGAAGATTTCATGCAAAAGAGGCTCTAGATGCACAGTATGGGGCCAAGCTAATGCTTTTTTTATTTAAAAAAAAAGCAGCTCTGCTCTTGAGCATCCTTTTGTGAGAAGTCATTTATCCCAGTCAGAAAGAGGAATTGTAACGAATACATCCCAAAATACTGAAAAAAAGAGCACCATTCTGAAATTCTGTTTAGCAGAATTTATGCTTTAAAAAGCTGTTAACGGGAGGATGCTATTTTAAAGAATGCTGTTTAAAGAAAAGGTTTGCCCTATCCAGACTGAACTGGAAAAAATTAAAGATAAAAAATTGAAGAAAACGATAACATTGATTATAGATTTTAAATGGATACCTAGCAAACAATTAGTTTGAAGGCAACTATGAGGTGCAGTACAATTTACAATGATATTCAATGTACATAATCATATGTCATCTTTTATGTCGAATCCAAATTTTCTTTTCAGTGTAATCCTCATTCACAAATACCCTGTGCAGTTTATGTAGGGAACAGTTTAAGTATCATTACTTCACAGTTTTAGAGGCTTTTATTATAATAGTTTTATGCTTTTATCAGGTGTTTCTGCTGGCTCTGCTGTAAGAAAAACACTTTGCAGCCTTTTAAAATCTACTTTTCCAGTTCCACAACTATGCAAAAATGCCATTGAAAAAGGGTTCTTTGATCCTCCATAGAATCTTTGTCATTTTAGTTGTTATGTCATAATTCTTTAACAGCATTTCCTGTTCTTTGTAACTATTCCTGCAAGTGAGCAACTGGAATACATGTTCATCTTTGGTCTTTGTGTAGTCTCACATTGGGCCTGCAAATGTGCACATTGGGCCTACAATGTGTGTCTGCACAGGAGTCACGTAATAAATAACAGTTACAGGTGAGTGCAACTTTGTTTTGTATGTCAAAAATTCCCTTTGAATGTGACTCTTTATAATTTCTCTAAGTATTGAACAAACTAGGAATATTTTCATTGCAATGGCAATGAATTTATAAAGCGCCAGCATTGTGTTTCCGAGTTTACCTGTTTACAATCTGCATTATTCCTTTAAGGTAAAGATAATCCCTTGTGCAAGCATTACTGACCCATGGGGTCATTATTGGAACATTAATGACCCATGGGTTACATCACATCACAATGTTTACTAGGCAGATTGTGTTTGCCATTGCTTTCCCTAGTCATCTACACTTTACCTGCAGGAAGCTGTGTACTCATTTTACCAAATTTTCAAGGATGGAAAGTTGAGTTAACTTTGAGCCAACTGCTTCAAACCGACTTCCAATGGGATTGAACTCAGGTAGTGAACAATGTTTTGACTGCAGTACTACATCTTACCCTTCTGTGTCACAGTGCTCTTATTGTTCCTTACTGATCACGTTTTTTGTGTGCTAAATCTGTGGTTGGTGGAGCCTGCATATTCGGCTGAACCGACTTGGGCTGGCCCCAGCACTCTCACTATCCACAGCAGACATTCCAGAGAGTAGCAAGCTGACAGCTAAGTCAGTGTTTGTCTTGTCTTTGTTTACCACAGCATTATAAGTAAGCAAGTCTCTCTCTAGGGCTTTACTTCTTTCAAGTCAGGCCCATCCACATCACTACAATAGATGATTGAGCAGGTAGCCAGCCATCCTTATGGCTCCCTGTGAGATCTTGGTATTGATCTTCCCCTGGGAGGAAGACGGGCAAGAAACATAAAGCTATTGGGGATTCTTAGATGGAGACATTTTATGATTACCAAAGCCCTAATGATCACCAAGATCCCCCACCCATCATCTGAATCAGATCTACCCAATAGAATGAGTCCAGTTTTGTTTTTTATGCATGCCCATTTCACTTCAGACTTTGTGTGTGTGTGTGCCCCCCCCCCCCCCCAAAAAAAAAATACAGAAGGTTTCACTTTGTAAAAGTGAAACCCTGGAGGGAGGATTAATACAGGGATGTTTCTCAAAATGAAAACTTCCTGAGGCAAAATTAAAAGATAATTTTCACTCTTCATGTAAGAGAACGAAATGTCCTTCAGTATTTTTCAGGCCTCTGACAAGTTGAAGAAAGATGATGGCAGGTAACTTCTCTAGTTGTTGAATATAAGATGTTCTTAAGGGAAGAGACTCTTTCCAACAAAAACTTCCTTGCTCAAAGAAATCAAAACCTTTTCCAGTTTGTAATTCTATACACACTTTTTGAAAACGAATTTCACTACATATGTAATGATTAATTCAGATTGGTCATGCACAGGGTTGCATCTTTAGAAGGAGATTAAAGGCATTCTGTGGATCCAGTCAATCCCTTTTTTACCAGAACTTCTGAAAAATACTGCACCCTAAAAGGAAAGGTGTTGGGACTCTTAAAATTGTCTCTCTAAAAACAGCAACCTTTAATCTGTCTTGGGCTGGTTGTATGCAATTAATTATACAGTGATGAGTAATGCCTTTAATTTCTATGTCTAGAAAATGAGTTTTCAAGGTAAGCTTGGAGAGTGGAACAAATTGAAACCTGTAGTGCTCATGTACCTTTTTTTGTTGCATAAAATTGTGACTTCCAACTAGTGTGGTGAGTGCTAGGTTTGAGGGGCAGATGTGTGGTAGAGTATGCCTGCTTTGGGTATGCCTACTGTTCTAAACACAATGCCAAAAAGAGAGGCTGCATTAGCCAAGCACATACATAGGGATCAATGCTCTCTTTTATACAGCTGGAAAATGTTTCTAGAATATCAACTGAATGCCATTGCCTTCTGCACTATTGGCAAGGGAAGAAGATGAATAATTTACATACTATTGATTCTGGCTCTACCCACCATTCATCGCCTTGCCTTCCATTCCACCAATCCCAGTGGGTGCCATCCACCACTGCCTGTGGTGGAAGAGGAATTATCAGTTAAGATATAGCAGGCATACTGTACATACTTTTAAGTGAATCAGTTATTTGTTTTGTCAAAACTGTACAGAAAAAATGAGGATTAATCATTTTCTGTCGTTGGTGTAGAATTTAGCTTTGATTTCTACAGAGGACTTTGATTCCTAACAGTAGTCTTTGTATAAGTTTGTTTGTTTTCACAAGGTTTTTCTGCAGCATTTTTTAGCATAGCATACATCCTTTATAAACAAGAAAACTGCAAGACTGTAAATGGGATGTTAGAAATCAGAGGCAGCAAATCTTGCAGATTATTTCACTTTCTACTTATGAGTAATCTATTATAAACTGAAACAAATATTAAATAGTGTGGAAAAATTAACGTGTTAAGTTTAAAAAAAAACTCCTGGCAAAACTACCAGACCATGGCCACACAGCCCAGAAAACCCACAGCTAGACTTGAATTTATTTTAGGTCCCTGGAGGTGAAAAACCCCCTGGCCACCCCAGGTTCTTAGTGATACCCTTTCCCTGATCCCTGGGAAGTGCCAAAACCAAATTTAATTGCTGCCATCAGCAAATCAGAGAGCATCTCTCACTGGATGAATTTGCACATCTAATACTCTACATCTGCATTGCCATTTAGAGGCTCTACCTAGTTACAGCATTTCCTGCTTCACTCCTACAAGGTAGCATAGGGCGAGTTTGTTTCACTTTCACAATTTTAAGCTATTATGCTCAAGTAATAGCAATTTATTTAGTTATTAAAACATATATCCCACCTTTCCTCGTTGTTCAAGAAAGCTTAATAATAATAGCAAGCTTACTTACTGTCCCTTCTGCTAACATACTTTAAATAGCCAAAATGGAAAGGTGTGGTTTGTTGACAGAGATTAGGCTCCAAGCATTCAAAATATAAAAAGTTTAGTGAACAAAAAGTATGGCTGGTGTGTTGAAGCATATGACTGAGCAAAGATATAAAGGAAATCTGAAAACATGCTATCCAGTTTTGCTACATTCAGTAGCAAGTTGCAGTAGTTAACATCCATCATTACCTGAGTTCTCAAAGTTGAGATGTCTCCCCATTTTCCCTTGCCATGTGATTTTTAAAAATCCTACATGGCTTGTGTCTCCCTGGTTAGATGCATAAGATAAGACACTCTTTCTCATATTCTGGAAATTTATCATGTCCCCATAGGACTATACCCCCACTCCCCAGGACCAGTAAGTTCTTTTCAGAACTTCGGTGGTATTGAAGAGCACTTGATGTGGGGTTTGATCCAGAACTGATATTCTGTTCACAGATGAGGTTTATCATTTACAGATGAAGTTCTTCCAAAACTAGGAAGAGCCCTTCCATAAACGAAAGCCTTCCTCTATGAGTGGAGGGGCACCATTATGTACCAATAATCCTAAAAATATTTACAATGAGAATTCAAGAGAACGTAGTTGATGGCAGTGTGTATGTGGGGTGGGGGATGAATGGATTTTTCCGTTTCATAATGTTCATTTGAGGTTCTGACATCTTTGAGAAGAAAAGCACAGCTATAAAGCCATTCTGGGATCCAATAAGCCTTTTTGTGCAGCCCTGAGGGTTTTTTATGTGCAGCACTGGAAAAGGCCAGATTCTATACAAATATATTGAAATCCTGTGTGATATATATCACATTATTTATAATGTCTTCCCACATTAAAATAACCCATATAAAATATTTGGATCCCATTTATACTTTTTAGGTTGATCTAATAATAAAAATGTAGATCATGCAAGCCCAAGACATGACATTTGGAATTATATCTTCATTCCATTCCTGAGGAAAATGGCATGATTAGATTCTCCCCCCTAGGAATCTTTGCAACTAATCTGGATAAATTAAGTCATCATGCTGAGTGTAATTAATTTAGAAGCAAATCTAATATTTCGTGGTGTTTCAAATATTAGGGTGGCTTGCTTAGAGTTTACTGATTATAGTGGCCTGCTTAAGGTCATATTCTGCCACTGGGTACCTGTGTTTCTCAATAGGATCGTGCTGTTTGTGTGTTAATGTAATGCCACCTGGCATTTTCTATGTAGTCTTTTTCATTCCTAAAATATGAACTCGTCTGTACTCAGATTTATGTAAGAGGGGTCTATATAAAATAGCTCATAACCCCCTTCTCTCATATTGCCTCTTGAAGGTGCTGTATATACATTTTCATTCTTGCCTTTAGGTTGTTTACAGAATCACGATGTAAGTATCAAATTAAAACTCCTGTTCAACAAAATATGTTGCAATTTGACATTGTTTGGTTCTAAATCACAATGTGGAAAATTTGTAAGTTAAACCTTTTAAAACTTGCTCTATTTAACAAAAACACCTGAACAGAATCCATTGCAAATATGAAGCAACGTATGAAGATGATAGTGGCATTTGAAGGGAATCATTTGTAGACAGCCTTTTACTAAAAAAAAAGGAAGTGACGTATTGAATTAATGAAAACCAGGGAAATCTGCCTAGGCAGCATTTGTGATTGGAAAACCAAGTAAGTTAATTTTGTAACTTCTAGGAAAGAAAGGCATAACAATATAGCCTTTAAAAAACATAATTAGGACCAGTAGTTTTGCTAGCAGTGTTGCACTACACTGGGGTGGGGGTGGGGGTGGAGAGAGATAGCCATTATCTGTAAATAGTAATAAACAAGTGGGATCCTGGAAGGACTATCTTGTTTACCTCCCCCCCACCACTATTTCCTCTTCTCCTTTTCTGAAAGCACCTTTAGCCTCTTTTTGCTTTGTCCTACTCTCTCTCTAGTATTGCCAGTGTCCAGGAGGGACCTGGCGATCTCCTGGAGTCACAAGAGGTCTGTCAGCTATAGAGATCAGCTCTCCATTAGGGTGGCCAGCTCCAGATTGGAAAATCCCTGTAGATTTGGGGGTGGAGCTTTGGGAAGGTGAGAGTTGGGGAGCAAAACGGCCTCAGCAGGTTATAATGCCACAGAGTCCACCCTCCAAAGCAGCCATTTTTCCCCAGAAGAATTGATCTGTGTCATCTGGACAGCAGTTATAATTCTGGGGGATTTCCAGCCCCTACCTGGAGGCTGGCAACCACAATTCCCCTGGAGGAAATGGCTACTTTGGCAGGTGGAGCCTATGGCATTATACCCCTCTGTGGTCCATCTCCACTTCAAACTACACCATCCCCAGACTCCATCCCCCAAAGTTCTAGGAATTTCCTAACGTGGAGTTGGCAACCCTATCCAACATTCACCCTAACTTTATATGCTTCTCTGTCTTAAGTCCCCCAGTAGCCAGTATGTTGGAAAACTGTGGCTCAGTTGTGTGGTGCTGGTTCTGGCCCACTATCTTGGTAGGCAAACCTTAAGGACTTGTGGAGTGGCACCTCCATTCCCCCTGTATCCTTCTCACAACACTATTTCACCTTTCTCTCCCCTGGCAACCCCCATATCCTCTTGGCTTTTCCTTCCTCATTCTCGCCTCCTTAGACATTCACCAACCTATCTTTTAACTGCCTCCTATCTTCAGCTATGTTGATTATTTATGTACTTCATTTATAGCTAGATTTTCTCCATGGAGGGAGGGGGGGCACCAAAGCAGCTTACATTAGTCTCCTGTCCTCCTTTATAACCACAACAACCCTGTAAGGTAGGTTAGGTTAAAACTATGTGACTGGACCAAAATTACCCAGTAAAATTTTACAGCAAGGTGGGAATTTAAACCTGGGTCTTGCAGATCTTCTCTGAAGCGCTAGTGACTTTCATAGGATGGCTGATGTTGAACTGTAGCAAGCAACCAGACCTACTTAAGTCATGCAATTTGGGTTGTATAATGTCACCCAGAGATTGCCACCTTCCAGGTGGGAACTAGAAGTCCCCTAGAATTATAACTGAATTCCAGAGATCAGTCCCCCTGGAGAAAACTGCTGTTTTAGAGCATGGAGTCTGTGACATTATACCCTGCTGAGTTCGCTTCACTCCCCAAATCCTGCCCTCCTCAGACTTTTCCACAAGATTTTCAGGAATTTCCCAACTTGGAGCTGACAGTCCTAGCCTGGGCCCAATGAGTCGTCCTACAAAGGTCAAAGTAGGCCTGGAAAGAACTCTCTGTCTCTCCCCATCCCCTCACAGAAACTAAAGCCTGGAATTCTTTGGGATCTGTTGCTTAAAGCTACAGGAGGTATTTTTCAGTTTGAGGTTTCTAAAAAAACCAATGTATTTTTTCAGATTTCACATTTTTCTGGGGCTCTTTTCAAAATTGTCGAAGGATCTGTTTTGTCCATTCATAGCTCCAGTCACCTGATTTAAGTACTGAACTTTTATTTTCTATTAGAATTAAATAAATAGGATAGGTGCTATATTATTCTATTAGAATAAAACATAGGATAAGTGCTCTTGGTCCTTTCAGATTCTTGGTCTGCCTGGCCCTGACAGAAGGGCTCTTTGTGACCAGATATTTGAAATTGTGTGGAAAGTTGTCAGTTTAAATAAATGGGGCCAATAGGCAGTTAAAACCAAACTTCTATTCTAGTCAAATGTACCACTGGACATTTTCACACCTTTCACCATCAACATTGGCTATTTTCACCCTATGGAAATACAAAGGACACTCAGACACTCAGAAAATGGAGGACCTGTGGATTAGATGTTGCCTAAATATTCTTTTCCTTCTTTCTCAGGGTGAGTCAAATTTTCTGCCTTCACTTCAGGAGAAGCAAATGGCAAGCTATGTTCTGGACATTACATTCCTTTCTTAAATCATCATGAATTGTTGTTCTCTTTAGAAACATTTTCTATTGGCTTTAACAAGAAGTTATTGCTCTAGGTTTTGCTTACCTGTTTTACAAGTGCCATTTATAATACCACAGCTGGACTCGCTTAGCCATATTTTGTCTAAACGGCCTTTATTTTATTGTTGGTATAAACATTTTTCAACACCTCATTGATCTAATGAAACACTGAGGATTTCTGAGGCGTTTCTATATGTAAACAAATTCCACCCCCCTCCCCCTTTCAATGATGTCATACATCAGTGTTTGTAGTTTAGAACCATAACCATACTGGAGAGTGTCAAACTGGAAAGATGAGTGAGAGTTTTTTGCAAACCAAACAGTGTAGCAGCAAAACAGTAAGTCACACTTTCATCTTGCTTCATGTAACCCCCATCAACTAATGTCGCTGCAAATTATTTTCTAGAAGTCCTGTGACCTGTGCTAGTGTCTGGTTTTGCTAGTGCTGTCCAGCTATTTTTATATGCTGTGGTTGTTGGTGCGTTGATCCATTTCCAAATTGTCTACATAAATTATACCTAGACAGTATGTTGAATCATACCGGTTTACTTTTAAACAGTTTCCCTTTAAACGGTAATCCGCCTTGTTGGATTCATCCATCACTCCATGGCCATTCCAGCAGTCCCATGAAGTACTGAAAAAACCCTTCTTATGTCAATATATTAGTAGGGACAACATTCCCAACCATGGGATAAAGACAAACTGGAAATCCCTGTGGTTGCCTGAACTACAGGTGTAGATATGAAATTTCTGAAGCACCAGTATAGCTCAGAAGAAGAGGGATGTCATGAGAAAATATATTAGCTGTGTTTTCTAGCAGTGGTAAAGAGGGTGCTTTTCCATTGTTGTGGAAATTTGTGTGTTCGTGGGCCTGTAGCCAGAATTTTTTTATGGGGGTAAATAAGCGTAGTGAAAGGGCATCCCATTACATGTCTGTACAGAATTGTTATGCTTGTTTTTTTGAATAATTAAGTGTTTCAGGTTTATTAGAAATATAGTATTTACATTTATAATATATGTTGACATTTAACAGACAAAATACAGATTTTCAAACTTTTCAACAGTGTGCACACAGTTCCTATTTGAAGAAATTTACTCTCAGAAATGTAATTTGGGGGAAGAGAGGGGAAAATAATTATACAGCCTGACGTTAGGAACTGTGGTGCCAACCATGAGGTCTCCTCAATGGAAATAGGAACTTCAGCATACTTAAAATCTACAGTGTTTCTGGTAGTTGTGCTGGTGAATTGGAATATGAATTCAGGGCAAATGGCAACGTAATACCTTTTATTACAACCAGCTAAACTGTCTAAGTAGTGAGCAACCTTACCTAATTTCCCTGCTGTTCTTCCTCTGTTAATTTTTAAAAGGAGGGGGAGATGTCTCAGGGCATGATGGGAAAAGCCAACTATGAAGTTTAACAAGTGATATAGGAGGCACTATGCAGCTTCAGTTGGATTAGACCACATGAAACCTATTTCGTATTGCACCAAGAGCTACTGGGATAAAAAAGCTGGTAATGACTGTTCTTCCAGCTAGTGTGCTTGTAACTTGAGTACTAGACAAGGCTCTGAGAGAGACAGGTTTGAATCCCTACCCTGACTTCTTCAACCTAACATACATCACAGGATTATTGTTATAAGTCAGGAGGTCTCGGTGGGATTTGCAATATGTTTTACATCATGCACTGTGCATCACACCTTCCTCATTTCACATTTTCAAACCTATTAAAAACTGGGACCAATATGCTGCTAGCATATCCCCCAGAACAAGAGCCCTCACCAGTTTATGTGTTGATCCTAATGAAAGATATTATTTCTTTGAATACTATCATGTACAATTAAAATAGAAGTTGACATGATTGTTCATGAAATTCATCTATGAATGTTTCTGTGCTGCCTCCTGGAGTTCCAGGGAAAGATATACTGTATATACTCGTGTATAAGTCGACCCGCATATAAGTCAAGGCACCTAATGTTACCAAAAAAACCTGGGAAAACTTATTGACTCACGTATAAGTCGAGGGTGGGAAATTCAGCAGCTACTGGTAAATTTCAAAAATAAAAATAGATACCAATAAAATTACATTAATTGAGGCATCAGTAGGTTAAATGTTTTTGAATATTTATTTCAAAGAGAAACAGTAAACTAGCTCTGTAAGTGGAAAAGAGGGTCAACAAGAACAATATGGTCTCAACAATAACTTTAAAAGTACAAAAACCTTAGCTTTTTTTGTAAAGAAGGGTTTTAAACAATGGATCTTACAATAAAAACTGGAATGAACATGCCTGTTCACTGTGACTCAAAACTACCCTGCTTTTTAAATGGGGGATGGGAGCAATGGGGGATGGGAGCACACACTTTGGGGATCCATGACTTTAGATCCCCTGAACCAAACATCACCAAACCTGGCTGGTATCAGCAAGAGATTATCCTGATGATATCACCCAGGTTTAGTGAAGTTTGGTTCAAGGGGTCCAAAGTTATGGACTCTCAAAATGCAGCCCCATCTACTTGCCAAAGTGTTAGAGTCATCTTCAGAAGCCCTGCTTTGTGTACCCCTTCCATCTGACATTAGGCAGGCAACAAGCCAAGAGAAGGTCTTCTCTAAGCTCTGGAACTCTCCCTGAGGGAGGCTGCTTTGTCCTCTTCTGTTGCCATCTTCTACCAGCAGCAAAAAACTTTTTTGTTTGTTAACGCCATTCCCACAATGATCCCCCAATCAGTCAGTTTATTGCCAGTATAAAAACATACACACAATGATCCTGCCTTCCTGACCAATGTTGTATGTTTCGTATTAAATGCTTTATATGTATTTTAACTTTATTTTTGAACTTTTTTTAAAATTAATTTTTTAATTAAGGCATTTTGGAAAGGGATTTATTTTCAGAGTTTTATAATGTTCATGAATTATATATTGTGTATGTTTTAAATTGTTAATATTGTGTATGTTTTAAATTGTTAGCTGCCTTTGCAGCCCTTGTAAAGGCACAACAGCAGGGTATGGATTTTGTTTGTGTCTTTTTACTTAAGAATGTAGTACTGTTTCCTCTTTTAATCCAAAAAGCATCCTGTGTGCCAGACATCAAAAGTCTAGGTAACGCTATTTTTTATTTTTCTTCCCACAGACATCACAAAGGCTGATAAAAATAGATAAAATTAATTAGGAATATAAATGTGATTTTGCTAAATTTTCTTTTTGTTAGTCTACTGGCTAAGATTATGGCCTTTTAACTTTTCTATAAAAATGGTTTGAATTCATGAACATAATTCATGAACAACATAGTTCCCAGCTTCACATTTGCAGACATATAATTACTTCAACTGAAAAAAGTTTGACGTAAGCCTGAAATCATTGATCAATTTAAGCAGCTCAGCAACAGTTTAATGTTCTAGCTTTTACTACATTAACTGCCATTCACTTTGTTCTAAACTAAAGAGATAGGAATGTACACATCAGGCTGCGTGGAATGTGCTTGGCAGATAGTCTTGCTTTAAATATTCCATGGAATAGTTCACAAATCTTTTAATATGCCATGGGATATTGCACAAAAATTGGCCCATGAGAAAAGCTGGGGTGGAGCAAACTGGGGCTGGAAGCATGGTCTGGATTAGGTCAGGGGAATAGAGAAGAGGACATCCAAGGAATTGAGCCGGATTTTGGACTAGCATAGTGATTCCCTTTTTGGAATGTTCAAAATGGATCCTAGCAATCACACAGAGGATATATGCAAGGAAAAACTGGGTTAAAATGATTTTACCTCAAGGTTGTCTTTTTTGCCACCCAAGGACAGGACCACCCCTGCTCAGAGCCATTGCCCAAGTAACCACACTGCACTCATGACCAAAATATTTTGGCCATAGCCAACCGTTCATTGTGCCGAAGGAAACATGAAGTGCAGCATGGGATTTTGATCTGATTTGGAAGCTGGGCAGCCTCTCCCCAGGGGTGACTCCCGGGCAAGCCACTCCACCTGCCACCCTGGTGGCTGAGTGGACGCCCTGTGCCACTGCTGTGGAGCTCCACTGGGTGGTCGGCCTCTTACTGGAGCTCACCCCACAGCTGCTGTGATGCTCAGCTGAGCAGCCGGCCTCTTGCTGTAGCATTCTTACAAAAACAGGGTATCTCCGTAGCTCTCCCCCCAGCCCCAGCAGATCAGTTCCCATGAGCAAAACCTCTGAATGGCTGTGACAAAGAAACATGCATTAACACATCACCAAAGTTTGAAGGGAGAGGTGGGTGGGCAAGTTGCCGGCTGGCCGATTGCACATGGCCGGCACAAAGTTTCTTAACGTCGTCTCTTAAGTTGTACCCGTCGCTTGATCTGGGCCAGACAAATAATTTCTCCCATTGCAGTTGCTGTCTTGAGTTTTTGATAGCTCAGCACTCTGCTACTGCTATCAAAGGGTCCTTATGATACATGGGGTAGGTAAGACAATGGGCAAATGAGGTGGTATCAGTGATATCAGGGGAAGCTCACTTGAGTAGAGTGTGTTCATCTCTGTGTGCATGCTCTTGTAGATTTTTCACTTGCTTTTAGTAGTCCCCTTGACCGATGCCGTTGTTATACAAAGCATGAGGTTAATTCTTCCCAGTGTTTAAAATAAAAAATTGAAATCCAGTGCAAGCTTTCTCTTTACGTTTATAAAGTGCTTCCTCAAGATGAGTAACAAGTACTTGCATTAATATGTGTAATACAGTAATTGGCATTCCTAATGTGTTGTGATGAGACTTGAAATGGTTCATTGAGCTGCACGCTTTCCAAAAGCTTATTAGAAATGCCTCACACATTTAACGAATGGTGACTTATTATGTGCTCCATATCAACTTTGTGTAGGAAATGAAGGGTTGTCTGCCTTGATATGCTGTTGCTGTGCTGCAGAAATCCTGTAGCTTGTTTGTTCCTTTCCCCACTGATACTTCCACCTCAAAAAAAAAAACCCAACAACAGTGTTAACAGGGAATTTAATGCATTTTCAGGCTTATCAGAACTGATCGAATAATTACCATCTATTAAAAGAAGGCATTTCAGAGTGCTATTATTCTTGACAGGTTGTTGCAGAATAAACAGGATAACATTAAGTACGGTATGAATATGTTCAGCTGTTCGTTTTGAACAATATTTGGAAAGTATTTTGGTTTTATACTGAGACCAGGAATGACAAACTGAAATAAACTTGCGGTCTAATCTTTTCCACTATACCAGTGCCCAGAGATCAAATCCATAATTAGGGAGTGGGGGTCAAACTACCCCAGCAGGCTTAACAGGGGGTGGGGTCATCTGTAGAAGTTGGCAACCCACTTTTCTGCATATTGTGTGATGAAACCACTTTCTTGAGTGTCTGCAGTGCCCACAGTTATTAATTCTACATCCTGGTTTGGTATCTGCTGTAGCCCCACGTTCTAGCAGTGCAGTCTTGAGAATACTCTCCTGGGAGTAAACTCCATCAAGTTGACCTGCTCGTAATTGTTCTCTAAGCCTCTTTGGCATGGACCACTACAGAATCTTTAAATCCCAAACAGGTGCCTGCTACCAAACTTACCAGGCTGAGGATTCGTGCCATTCATTTCTTTTTTTCTGTTAGCAAAAGTCCTCACAATCCATTTGCTAAGAGATGGCAATTATTGGCAAATAGCTTATTATGCTCTGTGTGGATCCAGTGCAAAATTTCCACGGGTGCTGGATTTCTTGCACAAGTAGAAATGCAAAAACAAAACAAAAAACCAAAACCTCTCCTTGTAATAAGTGAGATTTCCTGCACCCCTACTTGCATTTCCACTTAAACAAGCTTTTGTGCAAACAGGAATATATCGGGAGGAAAGCACCAAATATTGTGCAAGATGTTGCAGATGCAAAGCTATGCTAAGTCTGTCAGTGTTTCTTGTGCATTGCTGGATGAAGCCCCTGCTCTCCTTGACACGTTTCCTTTAAATTGAATGGAATGTAAAAAGCAAGCGATGCCGTAGGTTCTGAGTCAGTAAGCTGTTTGACTGAGGTCAGCCTTAAATGCCCTTTTCTGTATCATTGTTCCTTCATCTTTACCCCCTTTCTGGGTTGCTTGTTTCCTTTGTTCCTCAGTGTCAGCCAGGGACATAGGTATAGATTTTTATGGGGGGGTTCAGGGGTGGGGCCACACCCCCACCCGCCCCTAGGGCACGGCCACACCTCCCCAAGCCCCACCCCTGGCCTAGCGCTTATAAAAGCAGCTCTCCGAGGCCGGGGATGGCAGACTCCCCTGCCCTGCCCTGCCCTTCCCCCCACCAGCTGGGCTCCCAGCTGGCAGCCGGCAGTTCCTTCTGCCTTCCCCTCTGGGCAGAAGCATAGAGGGAAAATGGAGCCCTGTGCAAAATCTGAATTTTGCGACCCACCCCACCCCCCCGGGCAGCTGCTGTGATGCTGGAATCCACCCCCAAACAGCATCACTTTCAATAGTGTTTAAACTAGAGAGCCCAAATTCTCCTTATAAATCCACCTTAAAAGGAGAATCTGGGGTCCCTAGTTAAACAACATTGAAAGTGATGCTGTTTTGGGGTGGATTATCCCCCACCCTGAAACAGCATCACTTTCAATGTGGCGTAGTGGTTAAGAGCAGGTGCATTCTAATCTGGAGGAACCGGGTTTGATTCCCTGCTCTGCTGCTTGAGTTGTGGAGGTTTATCTGGGGAATTCAGATTAGCCTGTGCACTCCCACACATGCCAGCTGGGTGACCTTGGGCTAGTCACAGCTTTTCGGAGCTCTCTCAGCCCCACCCATCTCTCAGGGTGTTTGTTGTGAGGGAGGAAGGGCAAGGAGATTGTAAACTCATTTGAGTCTCCTACAGGAGAGGAGGGGGGATATAAATCCAAACTCTTCTTCTTCTTCTAAACTGAGGACCTCAGATTCTCCCTTTAAATCCATGCCGAACGGGGTGGATTTAAAAGGAGAATCTGGGGAAATATTGGGGGGTGCCTGCTGTCAGGGGTGCAATTGTTAAGCTAGAAGCACCAAAGTTTCAGGGTATCTTTAGGAGACTCTCCTAATGATACCACTCAGGTTTGGTGAAGTTTGGTTCAGGGGTCCAAAGTTATGGACCCTCAAAGGTGTAGCCCCCATCTCCTATTAGCTCCCATTGGAAACAATGGGGGATGGGGGCACTCCCTTTAGGAGTCCATAGCTTTGGACCCCCTGGACCAAACTTCACAAAACCTGGGTGATATCAATAAGAGACTCTCCTGATGATACCTCCCAGGTTTAGTGAAGTTTGGTTCAGGGGGTCCCCCATCTTCTATTAGCTCCCATTGGAAACAGTGGAGGATGGGGCACCCCTTTTGGAAGCCCATAACTTTGGACCCCCTGAACCAAACCTCACCAAACCCGGGTAGTATCATCAGGGGAGTCCCCCAAACAGTCCCTGAAAGTTTGGTGCTGCTAGCCCAAACAATGCGCCCCCTGCAGGCCAAAAACCGAAAAACCCCTAAAATGTTTTAAAAACCCACAAACGGAGGGGCGGAGCTTCGGATGTGAATGAGCAGCAATCTGTTTGCCAGTTGGTCTCTCTCATTTTGCTGTAGAAAATTTGACTCCAGGATAAATTGGACTATGAAAGCACGAGAAGTAGAAAACGCACATCCATTCCAGAGGGTCATATGGGTACACCCCTTCTCCTTCCTCCCACCCCGGGTCCATACTGACTGTGACTGTGAAAGGCAGCACAGGAGAAGATGCGCAGCTTGGAGGGCACGACTGGCAGAGGCAAACTAGAAGGGCTGAGCCAAGTGCCCCACTTCCTAAGTGGTCCCGGGTGAGCCAGCAGGCCCTAGGACAGCACCCACAGCTGACAGGGAGGCTATAAGTGGGGCCAAGTGGGGGCAGGGGGCAGAACAATCAGGTCTTGCCCTGGGCTCGGGGGGAGGGCAGAAAACTCTGGTCTTGCCCTGGGCACCATTTTCTGCCAGTACGCCACTGCATCCAGATTTAATCAAGATAATTCCAGAGGGATAGCCATCTTAACCAATTGTAGCAATATAGAACAGAGGTCCAGTGGCCCCTTAAAGAGTAACAACATTTGTTCCAGTATGTACTTTTATGAGTCAAAGGTCACTTCTCCAGATACAATGGAAAGGAAAAAAATTACTTCATTTTAAGATAGTTGCAGAAGAGGATAGCGAGTGTGGTAGGAATGGACCGAATCAAGTGTAATGCTCTAGTAGGCTTTTCCTTTGCTCTCTGACTTCCTCTTTCTGAAAGCCTGCTGCAACTTTTCAAAAATAAGGAAAATAATTTTCTTTTTTCTCATTGTATCCAAGGAAGGGAGCTCTGACTCGTGAAAGCTCTTCTGGAATAAATGTTGCTCTTTCAGTTGTCACCGCACTTTAGTTTTGCTCAGTCTCACCAAGTTCAGTATTTCTTGTTAATAATTCACTGACATCCATCCAGTACCATGTTATAGACTTCTATAGATGTTATAGATTTTATTAAAGTTCACAGAGTTGGTACTGTGATACAGCTGTTTGAGAGTAGCCTGTTTCTCCCCTCTGTGCCATTCACTAATCACTTGTAGTGATAATTCACAATAGCAATTTATCATGTCTCTAAATGCTGTTTGAACTGCCCATGTTTCCCTATGCTTTTTCAGCCTGCAAGGGTTTAATTCTGTTATCAGCCTTAACTGGGAAGTAGTTGTTGACAGAGTTACAAGCTAAGCAACACTGACACATTCCCTGATATATGGTGAGACGAGGCAACTGTAGCTTCCTTCCTCTGCCCATTCTCTCCTTAGTCCTATTCTGTGTCCCTGTCCCTGCATCTCCTGTGATGGACAGCAGGTGGAGATATGTACAAATAATGGGAACAGGAAAGGAATCGGAGGAAGAACCACAACTGCGGTGTCTCCCATTGTATAAAAGAATTCGAGGGCACATTCAAGCTTGAAACACCTCAGCTTAATTGAGCTGGAGGTTCAGAGGTACGTGAGAGAACCTTTGTTCATGTTTCCTCATCTCACATAATATCATTCCCCACTGCTATGGAAATAAACTATATTTGCTCTTGTGTCATAACCGATATGGATTGTGCATCTGCCTGAAATCAGAATTACAAACTATGAAAGAGTCCTGATTTTGGAGGGCAAGCACAAAATGTACTTCATCATTTCAGCTATTACATTTACTCAGGAAGGAACCCAACATAGAGGAAAAACAGATTGCCATCTCTCCCTAGCCACCAGCAGGGGACGGGAAGGTTGCCAGATCCAGGTTGGGAACCCCCTGGTCATTGGAAGATTTATTTATTTATTTATTTATTTATTGCATTTTTATACCGCCCTCCCCCTGAGGGCTCAGGGCGGTGTACAACATTAACAACGGGCAATAAAAAAATAAGCATTCAAATATCAAGCCCTATTTAAGTTTAAAATAGATGGCATCCGACTATTAAAACCTCCTCTTAAGAGAGGGACAGTGGGTCTAGAATGTTTCTCAGCATGTTTGTTTGTTTCGGGCACCCACATCAGTGGCAGTCTCCCCAAAGGCCCAGTGGAAAAGCTCAGTCTTACAGGCCCTGCGGAACTCATTGAGGTCCCGCAGGGCCCGGACAGTTGGAGGGAGAGCATTCCACCAGGCAGGGGCCAGGGCCGTGAAAGCCCTGGCCCTGGTGGAGGCCAGCCGCATCATAGAGGGGCCAGACGGTCTCGTAGGTACGAGGGTCCCAAGTTGTGCAAGGCCTTAAAGGTTAAAACCAATACCTTGAAGACGATCCGGAACTCAACTGGGAGCCAGTGCAGGCGACGCAGCACGGGCATGATATGGTCTCTAAAGGCACCGCCCGTGAGCAGACGTGCGGCCGCATGCTGGACCAATTTTAATTTCCGGATCAGCCGCAAGGGGAGGCCCGCGTAGAGCGAGTTGCAATAGTCTAATCTGGAGGTGACCGTTGCATGGACCACTGTGGCCAGATCCGCCTGGGAGAGGAAGGGGGCCAGTCGCCGGGCCTGGCAAAGATGGAAAAACGCAACCCGGGTTGTATGGGCCATCTGGGTCTCCATTGAAAGAGACGAATCCAGGTGGACCCCCAGGCTGCGAACTGAGGGGGTCGGTGCCAATGAGACCCCCTCCCACACCAGTGGCTGAAAGTCCCCCGCCCCCCCCTCGGCCTAGCCAAAGGATCTCCGTCTTTGTTGGATTCAGCTTTAGCCTGCTCTGCTTCAACCAACCAGCAACCGCCTCCAAGCAGTGCTGCAGAGCTGCAGGGGCGGTGACGGCTCCCCCATCCATCGACAGAATGAGCTGGGTGTCATCAGCATACTGGTGACAGACCAGCCCAAAGCTCCGTACCAGCTGAGCAAGGGGTCGCATATAGATGTTAAATAACAGTGGGGACAACAGCGCTCCCTGAGGTACACCGCAATAAAGCGGGCACCCTCGGGAGGCCTTGTCCCCGCACCACACTTGCTGACTCCGGTCCCAGAGAAACGAGGCAATCCATTGAAGGACAGTGCCCCGCACCCCGGAAGCGGCCAGGCGGTGGGTCAAAAGATCGTGATCGACCACATCAAACGCTGCGGTAAGATCCAATAATACCAGCAGCGCCGATCCGCCTCGGTCAAGCTGCATACGGAGCGTGTCTGTGACGGCGACGAGAACAGTCTCCGTCCCATGCCCAGCACGGAAGCCGGACTGGAAGGGATCGAAGGCCGATGTGTCCTCCAGAAAACCTTGAAGCTGCTCCAACACCACTCTCTCAATTACCTTCCCCAGAAACGAAAGATTCGAAACTGGGCGATAATTGGCCGGATCACTAGGATCTAATGATGGTCTTTTTAAGAGTGGGCGGACCACTGCCTCCTTCAACCCACCAGGAAAGACTCCTTGCTCAAGGGAGCTATTGATAATATTCAACAGGTGGGGTCGTAACTCCTCTCGCAAATTGTCTCCAAAGTGGCAGGAAGGTCCTGGCGGAGCGACGCGACTTTATCTGCAAAATAGCTCATAAATGCCTCACAGCTAATAGCCAATTGATCATTTTTTGAACCCTCCGATAATGAGGTAAGCGACCGAATAGTTCGAAACAGTTGTGCTGGGCGAGAGCTAGCAGATGCGAGAGAGGAGAGAAGAATACTCTCTTCGCCTCCTTCATCGCCATCTCATAGGCCTTCATAAACGTCCTATAAGATTTTCGCGCAGCCTCGTCACGAGACTTCCTCCACACTCGCTCTAGCTGTCTAAGCTCCCGTTTCAAACAGCGTAGCTCCTCGGTATACCAAGGAGCCAGCCGAGACCGGGGTCGTAGAGGGCGCCGGGGAGCAACAACCTCGATGGCATTAAAGAGGCAGGTATTCCAATCCGCCACTAGTCCATCGAGGGTGCTGGTGGGTTCAGGATCCCGTAGAGCATTCAGGAATCCAACAGGATCCATAAGTCTCCGCGGGCGATCAAAAATCCGCTCGTCGCCTAGACGGGGGTGTTGTGGCATGTTCAACCGAACCTTCAGGGCATAGTGATCAGACCATGGCACTCTATCACAAGAGGATATGACCACATTTACACCCGACCCAAAGACCAAATCCAGAGTGTGACCGGCCTCATGAGTGAGGCCAGAATTTACCAAGGAGAGACCCAGCATCGCCATGGATGACACCAGGTCCGTAGCTACCGCACATGAGGCGGCGTCGACATGGACGTTGAAGTCCCCCAAGACAATAAGTCTGGGGAACCGCAGCGCCCAGTCTGCCACCACCTCCAGCAGCCGTGGCAGGCCGTTCACTGGGGCGCTAGGCGACCGGTACACCAGAAGGACAGCCAACCTCTCCAATGCCAACCACTCCAGGCCGACACACTCCATACCAGTGATCTCCGGGACCGGGATAGCCCTAAAAGGGATGGAATCACGGATGAACATCGCCACGCCTCCCCCTCGGCCCTGTGTCGTGATCGGTGGAGACACCCGAAACCCGGTGGCGCGACCTCGCCCAAGGCGACGGTCTCACCTTCTCGCACCCAGGTTTCGGTGACACATGCCAGGTCCATCTGCTGAACTCCGAGAAAATCTCGGAGGACTGTGGTCTTATTATTTATGGACCTGGCATTTATCAACACCAAGGACGAAGCAGAGTGTCTCTGAACCCAACCACCATCGTCCCTCGGGATAGGACGGAGGTCAGAAGGTGAACGAGCATAGCCGTATCTCACCCACCTTCTCTCATATGGCCTCCGCCTACCGTCATACATGCCCCGTCCCATCAGTACTGGTATCCCCAGCCCCAAAGGGGGTGCCCCCATGTCCCACTGTCCCCTCTAACTCAACCCCGGCAAAACTCTCCACTTTAGGTGGACTCGGCTCGCCACTAACTAACCTAACTATGCTTAACCAACTGACACTAAACAGTAAGCAAGCTACTACACAGTAAATTCACCGGCCACCCATTAATTAATCTAAACTAACCCTACTACTAAATACCCCACTATTGAATTCATTCACAATCTAATCAATTCAATGAATTACAGTGCAATCAATTACAATTGAATCAATTACAACCAATCCAATTAACTACGAATTGATCAATTACAAGTAAATTAATTACAATTATAATTACCAGTTCATTCAAATAATCAATTATTCAATTTGTTACAACAGAGGGGGGAAAGGAGCAGGCTCCACAGTGGGATACAGCACAGCTTCCCTGCATATGCAACAGATCTTCCAAGATATGCAAGTCCTCCAAGGTATTATTAGGAGGCTGAGTCCCTGTAAGAGGTGAAGATAGTTTCTGATGGATTTCAGTGGGGGTTCTATGGAACACAGGTTCTATGGAACACAGGAACGTCAGTGGAGTCCAATGCGAGAGAGTTCACCCTCCCAAACAGCCATTTTATCTAGGGAAATGGAGATGAGGTATGATTCCCAGGTCCCACCCAAAGGCTGGCCTCCCTAGCCTCAGGTTCCCTTTCATTCATGTAACACCATACCAAACACTATACCATGATTTGGTATTGCACACAAACAGACTCAAATTCTGTTCAGCTTTGTTTTGCCCTCGGTATGAGAAAAACAGGTTTTTATATTCTCTGTACTGGTTGAGAAAGATATATGCTGTATCTGAAAAGAGTGTTACCAAGTGACATACCTTTTCAGAGAATATAATTCTTTTCTCAGTTCTGTTCTAGCAGTTCTACTTCAGAATCATTTGCCAAGTTCCTTGCTCCTATTTTTCTCTTACTTCACTTAGGAAACTTAAATTGAGTTTTGAATCTTCAAGCATTAATGGCATGAAAACTGGGACAGGACAAATGTCAGCTTCATGATAGTAAGAATAGGTTGGATCCAATGACTTCTACCTCCGTGCAGAGCTCGAGCAACAATTCCAACACGCAAGACATTGTTGTGTCTTACGTCACATTTCTGTGTGGTGTCTTTGTGTCGTTCGAAATGGTGATGGTTCAGTTCTTCTGAAGTCAGTAGAGCTTTTTGAGTGATGAAGTGATGTCTGTCAAAAGTTGTATGTAGCATAAATATTTTACAAGATTTATCGTTTCATAGTAAAGAAATCATGAGACCTTTGTTTCTTAAGTTTTATGAATTTTTTTTAATGAGACTAAAGTTAAGTTTCTACTTGATTGGTTTTTCATTCATTCTGGGTGCTTAGAGAACATTTCATTATTTGCTTTTGTGGTATAAATAGAACTATGGTTTATTTAGAGTTAGGAAAATGTAGAATTAAATGATTATGTTGAGCAAGTCAGCTTTCTTAGTAATTGAAACCAAAGCATAACCTGAAATAGGAAGTTTGCTTTGAAATCTTATCCTTTAGGCATTATACACACTGAAAATGACAATGAAACAGTTCATCTAAGAAGGATTGAAATGGAAAAGAAAACTGAGATGATTTTTGCCAGTCATATAGCATTCACAAATGATGCCAGTGATCCCATGAGAGTTCCCAATTAACCTTTTATCAGGCTTATATCAACTGTCTTCGAGGTTGCAATATTTCTCTGTGGAAAACTAATTTTTGAAACCTGAGGCTAAATAATTATGTGAAGAATAATGATGATTATTTGGGCAACAGAGAAATGATTAGAGTAGTTTGACCACTGGATCTTTTATTGGCCAGATGCATTTAAAAATGCAGTTCAAGGATTTCTTTAATGTATTATCAAGTAATACCTTAGCTGTAGGGCATAGTGTGGTTTTTGATCCCATTTTATTGCAATAGACCAAACACTGTTTTCTGAATTACATTTACAATACCTTGAGCATTAAATGAGATTAAAATGTTGAGGGTTTGTGCTTAGCATATAAAGTCAAGTTTTGCAGAAAACCTATTTACAGCATACTTTCTTTTGCCCCCACTCCCTGCCCATCCTAAAAATTCTGCTTAAAAGTAAAATATACTGAATATTTACATGCATACAAATTTATGAATCTCCACACACCATTTGGATGAATGGGATAGTGCAGTAGATAGATAAGAGTATATGTTTGACAACTCAGTAAACTGATACTGAAATGATAGAAGGATTTGAAATATATATCTGTTGAAGACATAATGTCTTTGATGTTGTTAGATATATGTGACTGCTTTTGATACTTCAGTTGAATCATATTTCAGACTGTTCTCTAACGGTATATACATTAACAAACATTTACTCATTTGTTGGCTGTCTTCCATTCTGAAACTGAATGCAGTGTATTAGGTTTTCAAAGAACTTCCCCCCCAGTACTGTGATGAAATTGTTCAGGTTACAGGAACAAGGAAGTCACACCAGCCAGTTAAGACCTTTGATCCTCAGAGAAACCAAACTGGCAAACCAAATGGTTTTGATCAAAGGATTATTTTAGAAGCACGTGTCAGGAAACGGAAGTTACCTGGGAAGCAAAGGGAAACAAAGGAAGGTATTCCACGATGGACTGAGCTAGAGGAAGCATCTCTTAGCTTGCAGTCTGGACAGAAACATAATTGGAACATGCTTGGCTGAGAGATCTTTGTAAGAGAAATTTGTTTTTTGTTTTTTTCTGTTTTATAATAAAAATCGTTGAGAACTCAGCGGTTTGGAGTATTTGGAGAAAAGAACCCGGAATTGAGAAGCAGGATCCTAAGCTTTGAAGCCCAATGACCAATGTAAATATTTCATCTTCAGCAAACAGAAATGACCTCCTAGTCTGGCACTACGCTTCCTTGGAGCAGCGGTGTACCTGCCATGTCCCTGGGCACCACCTATCTGGTCACATGGGGCGCAAAATAGATCCCCACAGACCAAAGCCTTCTGCGGGCCTGCTGGGTGCCCCACAAAATATATATAATGACATCACAATTGCTGTGTTGCAGGGTTTCATCAATACTGAAAGCTGTGGACAATTATACAAGACGCATTCCTGAAGTTAATTTTGGCAGGTCTCCAAACTGAAATAGAATTTAGGAGGCGTGGAACTGAGTGCACAGTGAACATTTGAACCAGTGAATAAATGAAATGGCAGAAATCCACTAATTCCTGTTGACAATTACTCAATTGCATTCCAATGAATGGCATGTGCCCAGTGGCCAGTACTTGGCAGAATGCCAATAAATGTTGATGAATGTTAATGTTTAATTAGAAGGACACCCAGCTGCCACTCATAATTTTGGTTGTAAGTCATTTTTATGGATCATAGCATGTGTAATAAAGACATGACGCTTCTGAATTTGGATTCATAGCTAGTATTTGAGATTTCAATGAAATTAGAATTAGGGCCAATCTCTTTAAGGTTTTTATTCATTTTTCTAAGGTAATGGTAACAGTTTTCTTCCAAAAAGTCTAGAGGCCTTAATTTTCAACAATTTATATGGTTAGCAAGAAAGTGAATGTTCACAGTGATCTTTATATTTAAATTTTTGAATATGAAAAATATGCAGGTACATAGATTTTTTCATGTTTCAAAATTTTAAACATTATTCATTCCCAACTCTGCTGAAATATGTTTCTATTTTTATATTGAATTTGACCATATACATTTATACACAAGAAGCAAAACATGATTTTCAACAGTTGTATTATTTCATACACTGGTTTAGTGGTCAACCTATTTAGGTACAGAAATTAAGAAACTGTAAGTGAAAACACAGTCAACAAAAGTCTAGTCCAGGCTTTAAAAAAAAATACTTCAGTGGTAGATAGACTTTGAGGACAACATGGGGAGTGGAGGGCGGAGAGAGCAGGCTTTGGGAAAGCAGTGTGCCTTCAGGCTACCAGAGGAAGTCTGTTTAAGGGATCCCTTTGCTTTCCACATTTAGCAGTAGCCATTCTTAATTGGATTTCTTAATAGGACAGAAACCACACTCACTTAAGTGCACTTAAAGCGCTGTTGAAATCACTGTGGTTATACTGTGCCTCTTGATATTATGGGAATAGAGTCTTGATTTAGGAAAAAGTATGAACCCAAGTATGCCTAAGTTACACTGAAACAATGGAAACAAAGTGCATACTTAAGTACTTGTTTCATAGATTTCAGTAGAAGCAAGATTCACTTTTTGCTCAACTTCAGCCAGTGAAAATAATAGAAAAATAAACACTTGAAATTAATGGGACTTAATATGTGGTGGATAACATTTTACTGTTTTGTTACACCATGACTTCTTCTTCAATATCTAAAGAAGGAGTGTGCTAAAGTGATCCTATCACATTTAATAATTCAATTTGTTCGTCACAACCCTGCGAGCTAGTGTTAGAAGTCTGTTTGCAGAAAAGGTTTTATGAACACACATCTCTCTTGGATTAGGAACTATATTTGAAACAGATTGCTGTGCTGTTGGCGTCCAGCATTTGGGTCTGTTCATGGAATCTGACAACAGGAACCATGGGAATATTTGCAGATAACTGGTACTGTCACTTTTAACTATGCTGATCACCTGTTTGAAGTAGGGATTTGCAGTAGAGAAAGGTGTGTGTATGTGGATTTTTTCAGTGTTTCTTAGCAGATGTGACTAGCCCCCATTAAAACTGCTGACACCACTCATGCATTTGGCATCTAGCTGTGCATCTCAGGGTTATTCCATTGCTAGGTGTATGAGCTTGGGAGCAAAATAGTAGTAAGAGGAATCAGACTTGTTAACAGTATTTACTTTGGAAATATTTGATACAGTTTCTTTGAATGCAGGCCTACGTATTCTTTAATAACAGGGTCAAGAGAAATTCTACATTTTTAGCAAAATAGAATATTTAGTATTTGAAAGAGCTTTCAAATCACACTTTTGAAAATTAGTTGCACTTATTTTAGATACATTTCAGACCACAAGTACTAAATTTCAAATAATTATGTGTGCATGTGTAACCAAGTGATTGTACTGATTTCGGCTGTTTGGAATATGCTAGGTTGATGTTGCAAAAAGAAAACACAGTCATGCAAACACCTACCTATACTACCATGTGCCTGAGTTTATTTTTTTTTATTATGATACCGTGTAACAGAATGATGTGTGTGTGTGTGCGCGCGCGCGCGCGTGTGTGTGTGTGTATTTAAAATAGGTATTGGTATTTTCTCATAATGTATCTTCAGTATGTTATTTCTCTGATGACTGTTCCAATTGTAAATATGTTCACAGCCATTCTCAAGGGTGCTCTTTTCCATTCAATTCTTGATCAGAAGTATCTCTGAGCAGATTTTAATTTCCTTTTACCCATTGTAGTGTGTTGAACTTACATGATCTGTTTTTCCTGCTTGTTTCATATTATCTTTTGTGCCATTATTTTGTCTTGTCTTTTAGGTTTGATTAACATTTGCCTGGTTGGTTTGTGTGGCCTTCAGTATAAATATTTGAATATTTGTTGAGCATACTTATGTAAACAGGCCAAAAACTGTTTCAGACAAACCTGGAGAAATACCAAATAATTTTGCCCATGAGACCCTTTAATAGTAATTCTATATTAAGCAAAAGACTAATTATAGCTTTGCATGTGCCTTTCACTATATTGGGTAAACTGTTATATGTGGTTCTGTAATTAATAAGAAAGTTTAACATCTCTTTCAGGACATCAGATATATAATCAAAATAATCCTCACAACAACCCTGAGAGTAGAACAAAAAATATTTTTCCTATATTGCAGGTGGTGCCTCAGGATGTGTGAAACACTACTTTGTCTAAGGCAACCTCATGAGTTTGGGTGGTTACAGTCAGATCCAAACTGGTAATTTCCAGATGTAATCCATGAGCTATGCTGTTGATGACACTTAGCTCTATCTCACACTTCCTGCTGATCCCAGGGAGCGTAGGTGTAGGGTGAGAAAATGGTGCCTGGGACAAAATGGTGCCCGGGCACCCTCTCACAGGCCTGCCCCCATGCAGCCCCTGTCCCTCATGGCCCCCTCCCCTGTACCTTTTTCTGCTGGCAAAGCAACCAGCTGAAAAAAACTTTTTCAGCTTGCTGCTTTGCCGGCTGAAGAAGCAGCCTAACTGGGATGTGGGGAGGGGGCAGCCCCCTATCCTCCCCACAATCTCTCCTCCTTACCTTTATATTCCAGCAAAGCAGCCGGCTGAAAAAAAGAAGAAGCAGCCTGGCTGGTGTGTGGGAAGGGGGAGGGAGGGGTTGGGCCTCCTGTCGTGCCGAGGCCCAGTGAATTCCGGAAAGGAGGAGGGTTGTGGCTGGGCCTTTGCGTGACAAGTGCACATCCTGCCAAAGCTCAGCCACGCCCTCCTCCCAGGAAGTGTGGTGAGCGATTTTTGTGTGCCCTCCCCCCACAGGGGTGCCCGGGGCATTTGTCCCCGGATGTCCCTGTGGCAGCTACACCAATGCCAGGATGGCTGTAGAAATCCTGAACAGTGCTTGGTGACAGTGTTGGAATGGATGTGGGCTAATAAACTGAAGCTTAATCCCAGCAGGATGGAAGTGCTAATTGGAGAACAGAAAGTCTGACCTAGGACTTAATGTGTCACCCATTCTAAATGGGTTTGTACCCTCCTTGAAAGAACTGGTCTGAAATTTGTGAGTGCCCTTTGATTCAGAGCTACTTCTGGATAAGCAGGTGGCAGCTGTAACCAGGAGTGCCTTTTACCAGTGTTGACTAGTTAGCCATCTGTGTCCTTTCCTGAGCAAAAAGATCTGGCTGTTGTAGTGCATGCCCTCATTATGTCTATATTAGATTACTGCAATAAATTCTACATGGGCTGTCCTTTAAAAGTGATTGCAAACTTCGGTTTGTGTAGACTGCTGTTGCCAGGATGGGTCATAAGGATTATATCACTCCAGTTTTTGCCCATCTACAGTGGCTTCTAATTTGTTTCAGGGCACAATTCAAAATGCTGTTGTTGACATTTGAAGCCCTTTGTGGCTTGGGACTAGCATACGTGAAGGACTGCTATTCTGTAATGAAGCTACCTGACCTTTGCATTCACCTTCCAAAGCTGCCATTTCTTCAGAAGAAGCTGATCTCTGTAATCTGGAGATAAATTAGAATTTTGAGAGATCTCCAGGCTCCAACTGGAGAATGGCAGCCTTGTGCCCAACAGTATATTTCATCCAAAGAGCCGTAAATGTAACTTTGCTTGCAAAATGAATCTTTCCTGCCTCATACCTTATATCCAACCTCCTGTGCAAATTGAAAAGCTGTTCCTGAGTCACCCTTCAGAATGGTATAGGATATAGCTAAAGGGGATTTAATTCGCACAAGTAGTTGCTTATGGTTGCATAAGAGTGTCTGGGATCCAGCCCAACATTTGAAACAATGACGTGGAGTTCCCAAACAATTTGAAACAATGACGTGGAGTTCCCACAGAATTTAGATTTTGAATTCAGTTTTCTCCAGCCAGCAGTTAAAATACATCCTGCACAAAGTAGAAATTCATTGTCCTGTAACAAGGCCAAGAAATAGAAGACAAGGCAAAAACTCAGACAGGATTGTTTCTCCCATCTGTTTATATCCCATCTTTCCCTGTGGCTCAAGGTGGCTTACACATCATAATTTAAGGCATTACAATGTAAAAGGAGCAGAGCAGAGGCGTAGCTGGGCTGTACTGCGCCCGGGACAAACTCTGTGTTTTACGCCCCCCCCCGAGCCCCTCCCAACACACACACCTACCTTTGTTCAGTCTGAAAGTGAAGTCTGGGAAAAGCGGCCTGTTCACTTGAAGCTGAAAAAATGGCCTGGTGGGAACTACACTTCCCAGAAGACCTTGTGAGCCCCAAGGTCTCCTGGGAAGTGTAGTTCCCACCAGGCCATTTTCAGCCTCAAGTGAACAGGCCGCTTTTCCAGCCCCCACTTTTAGGCTGAACTAAGGTAAGGGGGGGCAGGTGGGGGGAGCCACAGGGGGCAATTTTCCGCCCCCAGGCGTGCGCCCGGCACAATGTTCACCCCCTATCCCCTGGTAGCTCCGCCTCTGGAGCAGACTAACCCCCACCCCCCATTAACCCCCCTTCCACCAAGATATACCTAAATGTATGTTCCATTAGGTCATGGCCAATAACATGGCCTTTCAGCTTGAGATGGATATGGTTTTGTGTAGAAAGAGACAGACCTTCAGATATTCAGATGTTATTCTTGTAAAAAATATTTTTGGTCGAAATGCCTAATGATTTTGGGAAAGGTGCCCAAATTGGCCTACAGGGCAGCCCATCCAATGTAGTATAAGTCTCACCTGCTGGTGCAATGGGGGGAAAGGCTGGGAGAGAGCTAGCTAAAGTTGTCTCCTCCCCCCAGCCACATCCCTGGATTCATCTCTTCAGTGCACAAGTTCCTGGCCTGCTTGGCGATACTGCCCTTGTTGTGCGGGTCTCACATTGTCACCAATATGTACACCCTCTCCTGGATGAGAGGCTTAAGGCAGGATTCAGCCTCTGGACCAGTGCACACACTGCTGGAAGCAACACTGCACGTCCTTAACCTAGCTCTGGAATCATGTCCAAATTCTCCTGCACTATTTGGATCATGGGAATGACCAGATACAGTGTTGATGTGTCAGATGAGAGCAATTGCATAAAGTTCTTAAAGGGCTTAAGGTCTTACACAGTCAGGTAGGTAGCCAACCACTCATTTGGGTTGAGCTGGTTCGCTTTCCAAACAACCTTGGTCTCACATAAAAAGACAGTGAGGGCTCTCTTCTGCTCCACCAAATGCTCAAGCATGGATTTCAGTAGAGTTTCAGCAAGAGCTGGTGTAGCCAAACAGTCAG
Source organism: Sphaerodactylus townsendi (assembly GCF_021028975.2). NCBI lineage: Eukaryota > Metazoa > Chordata > Lepidosauria > Squamata > Sphaerodactylidae > Sphaerodactylus > Sphaerodactylus townsendi. The sequence continues at coordinate 52,269,276 of NC_059426.1, forward strand.
CGCTCTGACACACCTATCAGTCTCTACTTCTCACAGAGCAGATGGGTATCCTTCATACTGCGTAAGAAGTGACTCATTATATAACAAAAGACGTGAGTTAATCATTTCTCATTAGAGAATCAATGATACAGAACCCATATGTAAGAATCTCATACCCTGACTTTCAAGAAAGGCAAATCCTCTGCATGCATCCTGTGAGTATCAAATGGAGGGGAGAAAAAAAAACTGAGCCACATTTCCTGATGGCCTTTTTTTGCTCTATTTTCATTTAAGCTTATCCAAATGCATAGCCCTACTCTCTATTGCAGAACAGTAGACTAGTGGGGAATTCTTTAGGGTATAATAGACTTATTAAACACTGTTTCCTGTTTAGATTGCCTAGCAAGCAACGTCAACTTCAACTGACCTTTATTAGGCACATCAGTAAAAATAAAACAAAATACAGGACAGAGTGGGTGTTAAAACAGGACATAAAACTGGACAAAGCACGTAAGGTTGGTACAGAAGAAGTGATCAAGCTTCCATTATGTCTTTGACTTGAGCACTTCTAATAAAAATTCAGCGGTTTGCCTAGTAAGCAACTTTACCACTGGAACTATCATGAGTTTTGTCTTTACACTGGTCAAGCCCACATTATGACCATGTTATAGATTTATTTGGGTTTTAATGTTATTTAAAAAATCCTCTGTCAACTTGTTTGCTAATATTTTATTTGTAATTTAAAAGAGGAGTCTGGCAATTAAAAAATATGGCTCAGTTAATCATGAAAGCCTTGAGGTTTGCAAGAAAAAAGTTTGCCCTGTAATCTTCAGGGTTGCTTTTAATATATGTAATCAGTTTCAGGGTTGATAGATCCTCCCAGCTCTTGTGACCTTGAAGGTCTGTGAGCTTGTTCGTTCCTTTATGTCTTGCACTGCCACTTTCTTGGAAAACAGTTTAGTGTGTGCTGTGGAAGTATATCACAGTCGTTTAATGTGCAATCCTTGTTAGGACCATGATACTTGACACTTACGCAACGTGTGATTGGTGTTTGGAATATGCTGCCACAGGAGGTGGTGATGGCCACTAACCTGGATAGCTTTAAAAAGGGCTTGGACAGATTTATGGAGGAGAAGTCGATTTATGGCTACCAATCTTGATCCTCTTTGATCTGAGATTGCAAATGCCTTAACAGTCCAGGTGCTCGGGAGCAACAGCCACAGAAGGCCATTGCTTTCACATCCTACATGTGAACTCCCAAAGGCACCTGGTGGGCCACTGCGAGTAGCAGAGAGCTGGACTAGATGGACTCTGGTCTGATCCAGCTGGCTTGTTCTTATGTTCTTATGTTCTTACCATGTACAGGCCAGGTGACAACACAATGAAAGTATTTAATCTGGATTTCCCTCCTGTCCTTCCTATAAGAAACTCAGGCCAGTATGCATGGTCTTTTCACTGTTCTTCCTTCAGAGTCCTTGAAATCCTTGCAACCCAGGCATGCCACTTTTCACAGAATGCTATTTCTTGACATATAAGTTGATGCATCAATTCCGTTTTTTAACTGAGCAAACACTTCATTAATTGATTACATTTGAATACGTTCGCATATTACCAAAATGCTTTGGCAATTCTGAGAAGTATGTAGAGACGTATTAGCAAAAGCTAAAGGAAACAGCACTTCCTTTTTGTTTTCCTGTCATTGTACACCCCAGGTAAGAAAACAGGCTTAAAAATCAGTGTGACCTTGACTCTCAATGTCATTGCAGCCTTATCGATCAAAATCTGGCTTCTGACAATTAATCAGCTAAACCTTTAGTTAAATAATCTATCAAACCAATTACAGTTTGGGGCTCTATTGTATTAGATTCTAAAATAATTAGCCTCAGGGCTAATACAAATGCATTGGGTACTGGAAAAGGATTTCTTTTTACAGACCAGCTCCTCTCCCAGTGTTCTTGTACACAGCAGCCTAGGTCAGAGAGGTGCTGCTCATGAAGGCTAGGTGTGATAGCATTCTAGAGATATAAAAGCAATTATATACATGCTTGCTATTTATCAAAAGGTTTACTTTACCAAGACTTTATGGAGGAGAAATTCCTACTTGGTATGCAGAATAGTGTGGCATGATGAATTGGTCTCTACATTAGGAGTGAGGAAAAAAACACTTTACTGCTCGAGAGTTGAGAGGAGCTTTTGTTTTATTGACTTATCAGATGTTTAACCTTTGCTTCTTCCAAGGAGCTTAAAGAGTCATACAACAACCTTGTATGGTAGCCTAGGCTGCCAGATAGTGACTTGTTTGAACTACTTATTAGGGGTTTTTTTTCATTTAGCTTGGATTTGTGCTAGGTCTGGCTTGCTTTGTCCAAAACTGGGCTTTTCTACAGTCTCATTTTCCTCGCTTGAAAGTTCCTGTTTCTTCTGAACCGTGAGTGTGTTTCAGTTCCATGCATGTTGCTTAAATGAAGCTACTAATTCCACCAATGGTTTTGAGCAGTATCACATTGTTAAAGTTAAAACAATTGTAATAGTCCATCTCTGGACTCTTATTTATTTATTCAGATTATATCATACTTTAACTTGGGAAACAATCTTGCAACAGTGAAAATGTCTCCCATTCCATACCCATTAGGAGCTCTCTCAATTTCTCTCCAGTAGGTATATTTGTCCTCCCTTGAAGAATTGGCAAAATCTATAATTCTCTTACATTAGAGTGAAACATACATTCAAAAAGACAGTGCTCCAACTGACACAAACATAATCTGTTCAACTAGGAAGCTGTTTTAGCAATCACCCATTATCAGAGAAGAATTTCGTACATTTTACACCTTTTAGTTCTTGATCCGATATCACACAGATTTATGTTGGGCATATCTTTCTGCAGATTTAAACTGCAGGTTTTTATGCTGGACATAAACCTATATGACATCAAATCAACTCTTAGAGGGAGCAAAAGATGTGCAGAACAGTACCCTCTCCCAAGAGACAGGAACTTACAAGTGAAGGAAACGAGAATGAAAAGCCCCCAGTCTACTACAACAAATGGTTTTATAAACCTTTGTCAAGAGGAATTTGAAGGGTTTTTTTTTTTTTTTGGCCGGGTGGGGGAGGTTCAATCATTTTTCTCAGATAAGAAATAGGGGAAGTGATTTGGGCATGTTTTTCTGTATCTTCTGTCTATCAAAAGTTTTGTCTGCATTTTAAAATCCTGTAGCATACTTTCTCAGAGTCTATCACATTATACAAAGTCCACATCCCGCATGTAGACTTCTGGCAGACATATTCTGGGTGCTTTAAATTAGGAAATTAATGTCCAATTGGGCATGGGCTCAATTCACATCAGGACTATGTCATGCAAGATAATGACTTTGACCTTGCCTGATCCTCCCTGAACTTTCCTGATCTAAAATGGCCCTAAGAAACTGCCATTGGCCTTTTGTGGAAACCCTCGGTGGGGCACACTGTGGATATAGTGCATCGTTTAAAACTCTATTTTCAATGAAAATAATTAAAACATTCATATAAAAAACCCACAACTCTTAATCAACTACAAAGTATACATATTATGGATAACACACACACACACACACACACACACACAACAATAAACAATACACACACAAGGGATCCCAAAGACAATACTGGATATCAAGTCTCTGTAATCAAGGTATCACTTTCAAAGAGATCCACGAATGGTGTAGATGCGAAGGATACCAAGTATATGATGCAGTAAGTACTCAACTTCAGTGGATCCCTGGGCCATGGTATGTCAGTTAAGTGGCACTAGAATAGAGACTTCCCCTTGCATGAACTGAATCTGGCACCGGCCCACCTGGGGACTGGGCCCCAACATGGAACTCAAAGTACATCCCTGACTCAAAGTCCCTGTGGTGCCCATGTGTCCACCACAGGGGAATTTGTGTTGTGGAAAGTGGCTCTTTGAAGATAAAGGCAGTTTTTAAAACTTCTCTACCTCTGACATTTTACTCCACTCCCTCATAACTGAACATGTCACATCTGTTACCAGATAGAGTTTCTGTACCATATTTCAGCCTGGTGGGTCAACACTTTCTGAGGAATGGAATTTTCAGGCATTAAATTGGTAACCCCGCTGTTTAACCAACTTTCTGTAATTTACAAACCTCTGTAACATAAAGCTCTGTAATCCATTTAATCCTCTCCCATGGCACCATTATTGCATCCTTTTAATTAGAAGGATAAGTGTATTTCACATTGAATTGTGTTTACAGGAAATGCATATTTCCAAGTCACATTGAAATAATTATGTAATGAATGAAATATGCCTTAAATATTTTGACCTTTGTGCAGATTTATCCTAATATGTTGCTACAATCTGGCATTCATTCGATTTGCCTGTTTTATCTTAATAGGTGAATCCATTTTGAGCAGGATAGCTGCTGTGTATCTTTGGAAGAGTAACATGGTCTTTAAAAAAAGACACCTGCTCAAAATCATCTTTAAGCTCATAAATCACTAGCAACAAGTTGTACCTTTTTGCTGCAGGTAATCCTTATAGCTCTAGAAAGCATTTATTCTTGATCTTTTATTTTCTCATCTGATGGGTCATTGAGCAGAAGTTTCATACAATTACTAGTTTGACAATTTCTTTAGGTAGTTATTTGACACATGGAAAGCCCTTTAGGCAGTTTGGATTGTGGTTCTGAATGCCATAGTTTGGAATCTTTCACTGACTGAAGCATGAAGTATTGATGCAGGGATTTTTTTTTGTTCTTTTGTAGTGTTTAGAACTAATGTTTATTTTTATTAAAATATGATTAGTTTTATAACAATTTTTAGAAAGGGGCTGTGGCCTAGCGGTACAGTCATCCACTTTGCATATAGAAGTTTACTTGTTCAATCACTTGCATCTTCTATTTTAAAAGCCAGTTGTCGGTGATGTCAGTGATATCTCTTGATACCAGGGATGGAGGGAGAGGAAACTACACCTGGGGCACAACCTACCCCCGCGTGCCCATGCCCTAGCCCCACCTACACTGGATAAGCAGGTGGCAGCTGTAACCAGGGGTGCCTTTTACGAGTGTTGGTTAGTTAGCCATCTGTGTCCTGTTGTAGTGTATGCCCTCATTACATCTAGATTAGACCTGCCCACGCCCCACCCACCCCATGCCCTGTCCCTGGGACGGGGGGTCTGGGGGTGATTTTTTCACCCCCCACATGATGCCAATGGCACGCGCCTGGGGTGCGGCGCCCTTCCCCCACCCTGTTGCATCTTCATCACTGCTTGATACTTAGGATAGCTGCTGCTAATCAAAACAGTACAGAATTTGACAGTGGTTTGACTCAGTATGAGGCAGCTTCATGTGAATTGGTCCTGAATTTTGTGATTGAGTCTGAAGTGTACATCCTGTAAAACACCTAGCACTAGACATTTGCTGAAGTGGATCTCCCATAGTTCCTTTACTCTAGTTCTCCATTAATCCTTAAAAACCAGGTGTTAAGACTTGAGATAAAATATCATACGACATACGGAGCACTGGAGAAGGAAGAATATAAAATCACCCCCATCTAAGCTTGCAAGGGATATCTCTGAGAGTGTTCTATCCCTTAGCATCACCTGAATTAAAGGCCAAGGAAATGCTAGGTTCATGGACAATGGATTCCACCCAGGTTTGCATTCACTAAGACTGTTGCTTCTGCAGGGAATGCAAATGTGAATCACTCTTTGGACTGAAAATCCCCACCCGCAATACAACACAGTCAACCACACCTTTGCATAGCAAGTTCCACCCAAACACTTACTGATTGGTTCCCCACCCTGGGACATGGACAATATATACCCCACTAAAAACATTCCCTTTTCACTGGACACAGTGTGTAGCAGACTTCTCTCTGTGATACACCTCAGAACACTCTGAAGATGCCAGCCACAGATGCAGGGCGAAATGTTAGGAACAAGATCTACCAGATCACAACCACACAGCCCAGAAAACCCACAACAATCACTTGAGAAGGGGTTTGTTGCGATTTGGCAAGTGTTTGTCACACAACTAAGCCAGGAAAGAGTTAACTGTTAGTATGTTAAATAGTTGCTGAGGTCACTGCATAATTACAGAGTCAACTGATTAGCTATTGGTTAGTTTTAGCCTGACATTGCTAGGGAGCCAAATAGCATGTATGACCAAGTTTGTAAAAGTTAACTTGTTCTCCTTGTTCAGAAATCCTCTTGCAGCAGACAACAGACAAAGAGAGAGATAACTATAGACCACATGTATAACCCTCTTTTTGCACTTTAATCGCCAGTAAAGTTTTTCTCATTTTAATAGCAACTAAGACTCTGACTCGTTTATTCTTGCAGCTCTTCTAAGTTCTGCTAATGAGCACATATGTATTTACCAATAATATCTCAGACTAACAATGTACTCCTAAACAGAGTTACACCTTTTTAAAATGGTTGATTCTAATAGATTTGGAAGCATGTAACTCTGCTTAATATTGCACTATAAGGATCTGTTTTCCTAGCCACCAGAACTTAAAGACTTTTTCAATAGAGACTAAGACTTCACTATTGGAGTTTTCTTTGGAAGTAGACTGTAGAATCCATGCTTGGCAGACAGTGGCCTCTGGGTAATGTCACAGGTCATCAGCAATGTGTTCTTTTGTCATACCTGGTGGGTTGCAGCCTTTTTTCCAGCCATATCTAAAATGGGTCAGAAATCCCGTAACATATCTGCCCAGAAAAGCACTATGTTTTCTAACAACTTTACTGTGAACAATCAGATGTGGTACTACCACTGAGGGTGCAAGGTGAGCTCCTGTGCTGGTGAATAACAAGTGAATAGTATGGAGGAATCAAGCTGCTGCAGCTCCAGAAAGGCAAGGAACACTCTGCTTTTTCAGTAGAGACATACAGAGCCCTTCCGGACACACGAAGGTGGAGCTTCCAGGTTTCATTTCGTGTCGGGTGAGTCTTACTCTTGACTCGTAGTCCTCCCGTTCCTCCAGCGACAGCAGCCCATTTCGGTTCTCCTGAGCCAAGCCTTCAGAGGGCGTGGACCACCTCCCCTCAAAAGGTGCTGCGTCTCGACATTGGTTGCTGTGGGTCCCCGCTTCTGCGATGCCCGAAGCTCCAGCGCCGTACCGAGTCTCCCCTTCTCGCGCATGGGCTGAAATACTTAGTTGTGATTGGCTACATGGCAGAGTCGAAAGTGACGGAGATTCCAAGCGACTCCATTAAACCCGGCTTCGCCCGAAGTGCAGAACCCCGAAGTCCGCCAGTCGACTGAAATCCCCAGTAGAGTCGAAATTCAATGGCGAGAGGGAGGGTGAGTCGGGTGAACAACACGCAGTCCGACGACGCTTACGCCTGAGTGCGGAGGACTCGGGTCGGACTCTAGTCGATCTCAGGTCGAGCACGACAATGCGGAAGCACCCACAGAAGCCTATTATCTTCTGACTGTTAAAGTAACTGGTCTTGGTTTTGAGGCTGGAAGCAGACTGAGATCGCTGAGATTAACTTTTCGCATCAGTGGTAGAGAGTAAGACAGTCATGTGACTTGGAGTTGGATTTAAGCCCAGGAATATCAATGTCAAAGGCTGGTACAAAGCTAGAAAATCAACAAGAGTACAACAGTAGCCTGGTAGCTAATCTGACAAGACTGGAGGGGCGGGGTGGTGCTTTCAATGAGCAACAAGGCTGGACCAACTCAGACTTTCCTAATGGAAAATTATTTGCCCTATAGGTTTATTTTGTGAGATCCTAAGAGCCACTGGTAGTTTACTTCTTCCAATCTACTGGCCTGCTCCTGGTGGTATTTTGCAGCTTCCTTAAGTGGATTTCCTTAAGTCCAGAGGAGCCAGCTTTGGGGTTCTGCAGGCCAACTTGTCTCGTACTCTTTATTGATGTTGAGCGACTTTAAAAAAAATTAACTAATCACATTGCTTATACATATGGCACACTATCTGTTGCCTCTAAATTGAGACATGATTTATTTAACTGTTCTTAACAAATTACAGCTAAAATACCGTGTTTCCCCGAAAATAAGACAGTGTCTTATATTAATTTTTGCTCCCAAAGATGCACTATGTCTTATTTTCAGGGGATGTCTCATTTTTCTGTGTTCTGTTCGTCGGGCATGCTTTCAAACAAAAACTTTGCTACGTCTTACTTTCGGGGGATGCCTTGTATTTCGCACTTCAGCAAAACCTCTACTATGTCTTATTTTCTGGGGATGTCTTATATTCGGGGAAACAGGGTATGTATGCTTTTCCAAGTATAAAATGGGGATGAGACACAGGATAACAAATACAGAGTCCCCCTGACACTCCAACAGAACATACTTTTCTTTATCAAAGGTCGCATAGGGACAACAATATCAAGTAATATTGTAAACCATTTTATGTCTTATCTGCAAAGAATGCCTTTTGAAAGAATTTATCATAATGGTAATATAGAATCTGAAACCTACTCCAAGAAGAAGTCGGAATAAAACAAGAAGTGGCCATTTTTCTTACCTGCAATCATTTTTATGTGAAGTGTAGTCAAATAATGTTATCATTTCAGGAAGACGTATGCATGATCTGTCATGTATTATGATGTGCCTTTTATGAGCAGATAGAAAACATCTGTGTGGGCTCTGAGGCAATAATGGAATAAAAGCAGAAAACGTTGGGGAAATGATCTTGAAATATTATGTTAATAAATAATCAACGCTGTCACCAGTCTAGTTGAAGTTTACAATTGATAAGAATAAATAAAAGAAACATGAAACAAAATGGATTATCTTGTATGTGCAGGTCCAAAAGAGGTAGTTTGATGTTATGAAATCATTCATCAGGATAAGTATTTTGTTTATCTGTTCCCAATGCTTGGGATATTAGTGGCTCAATATGGCTTTGAGAGCCAGTGTGGTAAAGTGGTTAAGAGTGGTGAACTCTAATCTGGTGAACTAGTGAACTGGTGAACTAGTTTCCCCTCTCCTACACATGAAGCCTGCTGGGTGACTTTGAGCTAGTCACAGTTCTGGCAGAACTTTCTCAACCCCACCTACCTCACAAGGAGTCTGTTGTGGGAAGAGGAAGGGAATAAGTTTCTAAGCCACTTTGAGACTCCTTACAGTTAAGAAAAAAGGGGTATAAATCCAAAATACTTCTCTTTTTTGCTTAAAATCAAGTCAAATGTGAGGTTCTTTCCAAATTAAATTATTTCCGTAGAGAACACTTTTAAGTACTATCTATGAATTTTGGATCTCCATCTCATTTTTGTGAATTTATCCACATGCATGCTGTGATTTTGCCGTAAGACTGAGTTAGGATAGCATTGTTGTACACACACAAAATATTCTTGGAAATATCAGATTTAGATTTCCAAGTACAAAATGTGTAAGCAATGTGTACAGCATGTAGTTATGACAGCCGCATACATGCAAAAATTATGAGTAGCCCATATGTGTGAAAAAACATTGAGTCTCACGTTTACAGAATCACAAAACTTTTCACCTAGCTGCCAAGTCCAAAAGTTCTGCTCAATTAACATTGGTACAAGGAACCTTTTACTTGAAAACATACATCTTACATCAAAGTAAGGCTCTTGCACCGGAGCTGAGAACATTGTCCCTATTACCGGAGGAGATCTAACCTGTAGCTAATGCACTTTGTACAGATTGTTACATTTCTTCATTAGACTTTTCTTAGACTGACAGTATCAAGTACTTTGTGGATTGACCGTATGCTGTATGCCACTGACCAATTAAGAAAAACATACTCCTGCAAACCAGACCAACATTTGAAGTTTTTGTATTAATAGATTCTTAATTATCTCCCATTGAAATGAGATGCTTAGCATTCAGGGGATCATGTTCACAGTTTTTAACCCTATCTCTGTCTTATTATGAAAACATCCCTACCTGGAGATTAATTAACATATGTTGAGTGATAACATGATGATGTGTGTGGTGTTCTTATGTGCTTGAGCAGGAATTAATTAACCTCCAAAATAGAATCTCCTGCTCAAATACATTTAGCTACAGAATAATTAGCCTTTGTATAGCCTCTGGGTGGTCAACAAGATAGTTAACTTCACAAGTGCCCTTTATAAAACATCCCTCTGCAACACAACATAAAATGACACTGACTTCTGTCAGAAACATTTCTAAGATTAGGCCGGTTTTATCCAAGTCATTATTTCTTGATTGCAGATAGAATCAACATGGAACTGGATATACCTTGGACAATGTGAGATAAAAATCCCACCATGGATCCTACACAGAGGGACATGCAACTCTTTCCATTTCCTGCCACCAGTGAGCCCATTGAGTTCATTGACTTGTGAACTGCTAGGCTTTGCTCCTTGATCTTGAGCCACAGTTGAGGCTTTTCCCAGGGTAATTTTTAAATTCCCAATCTGTTCATGTCTCCTTCTCCCATACAAGAACAAAACCCATAGGTTCATTTTCATTCATCTGTTTTAATGGCTCTGCTATTTTGTGTTACTGGTGTATTTGGATGTATCATCACGAACAAAGAGGTTTATGTCAGAGTTTGCAACACACATGCAAGGGAGAGGGAGAAGTCAGCATTGTTACAAATGATTTTTCCCTGGTGTAAATCGTTTTTATGAGCTGCCATTTAAACATGCCAAAATTCAAAACAAACATTCTTGAAGAAACAGTCATCCAACCATAACCAATGTACAGATTCTGTATTTTATTTTATTCAAATTTCAATTTATAATAGTAATTTTCCTGTTGCACTGGAGCTAAATGTACTGTGTGAAAGTAAACTTCAAACTGCGTAAGCCACCTTTCCAACATGACAATTATCCGTGACTGTTTGTTGTTGTTGTTTGCCATCAAGTCATAGCCTGGAACAGTAAATACGATTGCACAAATGCAGCTAGCAGTCAAATTGATTGAGTACTTTTACACTATTACTAAACTACTAATATTTACAAAATGTACAATAGAGCTCAACATATGAGCCTCATTCACATTCCAAAACTCAAAAATTCCGTTAATAGATTCTTATAGTCTGAATTGTTCGGCTGACTGTAACTTGGTGTCTGTAATATAATATAAAAAAATCCACAAGCAAGTCAGTTTCCAGTATTGTCACTGGCTTCAAATAAATCAGGGACATTGCAAGATAGAACATTGTTTACTGTTCCAGTCACCCCACCCCCCCGCCCCCGGCAATGCTTTTGGTATTTGATCAAGTCACCGCTGAATTATAGTGACCCCATAGGGTTTTCCAGGCAACACACATTCAGAGATGGCTTAACATTGCCTGATTCTGTATTGCAACCCTAGTATTTTTTTTTGTTTGCTCCCCGCCCCGTTAAATTCTAATCAGTACTGACTCTACTCGAATGCTGAGATCTGATGAGATTGGGCTAGCCTGGGTTATCCAGATCAGTTCTAAGAGTCCAGTACATACAAAGTGTGTATATGTGTACAGGGGCAGACTGGAATGGAAAAATGACCCTGGATAAGGTCCCTCTGATCCCCCATGACTCTGTCCCATAAAGGCATATCCTTTTTCATGTTGCTTGTGGTCATTCTACAAAGATCCAGTCTAAATCAACTCACGACCTTTGTTTTCTTCTCACTGTCCATCCACAATTCCATCTGAACTGCTGTCCCCAAGAATTGCAGCTGTGTACCCACAGACTGGGATCCCTTGCCTTGGGGACAGGTGGGGTACATACAAAGACCGTACACGTGTAGCCATTCTTTTCCTTGGTCACAGTACTGCCTGGAAGGATAGGATCAAATGTGTATTTTTATATCAACCTTGTGGCACAGGTTATTTTTTAAAATTAATTTTAAAATTAATTTTAAAATTAATTTTAAAATTAAAAAATTTGTGCCAGCCAACAATCAATCATTTTGTTGTTGTTGTCAGGATGCAAAAATATTCGCGTACAGAAAGAAAGTCATAATTCATAAAACTTTTAAAAGACTCTGGCTAGTTATAACATATTAGAACAATGTGGTTTAAAAATCCACCTTTTCCTTCAGCCACATCATATAGCAAGTTAACAGGATAATGCTCAAATAGCACATTATTTAGACTCTTTGGAGTACATTTTCCAAAGTTTACATGGGATTTTAGCTACAGGACTCCCATTAACCTCAGTGGGAGCTTCATCGCTAAAAACCCACACAGCGGTTTGAAAATGGACTCCTGACTGTGCTGAAGATAGGCAAGGAGTTCAAGTGCTTGAGGCATGGGTAAATAAAGGATAGTGCAGCTCCATCTATGGGACTGTCATTAAGACTAGCCCCCTCCCTCATCCTGACTGACCTCCCAAATCACTCTCTGTTGGATTCTCTGCCCTTTGTTCTCACCTTTTCTAAAGAGGAAATGCGCTGAAACTTGCTGTGAATAAATACAATGTTTTGGTGCATAAGCAATGAATGTCTTATTTCATTCGGCCCCACTACGAAGTTGTGCCCTTCTTTTACCCCATCATATTTTTGAAAAACATTTTATTTTCTCTCTACCCTGTTGTCATGCCTTGTCCCTATATCTCACCTTCCTTCTATCTTATTAATATTTTATGTTTATTTTATCACAGTGAATTCATCTGTATTTCACACTGTGGCAGTAGCTTTCAAAATGCATTGCTAGGAATCCTAGGGTCATTGGAAGTTTATCTGAGGTATTCATCAGAAAAAGATAAGGAAAGGGCAAGCAGGTTTTTCTTTAAAGCATTTTGTCCACCATTAGCAAATTTTCCTCTGCTATGGAGGCCATCAGGGCAGGTTCTACCTTTTTGTAGACTCTGGGTGAAAGAGAACATAGCTGAGCATATCTTGCCCTTCTCCTGGCCAGAATGACACCCCATAGTCAGGCTCCAGTGGGCCTGGAGGCTGAGCTTGCTGGAAGCAATGGAAGAATCGACTCGCTGCGAAGTAGGAAGAGCCCATAACTTAGTAGCCTTTCCACTGACTATCCTGTCTGGTTGCGAAGAGAAGCAGTCTCAGTTCAAGGTGGGGAGAGCTGCTTCCTAAGGAAGGGAGGAACAATGTGAAGATACTACCTTTGCTTCTAATTCTTAGCTTTAAGGAAGATAAGTGGAATGTGTCACAATGGCAGAGTGGCATCTGGGCAGGAGGAGAGCTACATCCCTCATCCCAAACTACAAGTGAATTGTGATTTACATGACTTACAAACCTTGCAGGAGTTCAGTACATAGTATAACATAATAGATGTTGCTGCAGATGTTAAAAAACCCAAAAACAAGCAAAGTATCCAGGTAATGGAAAGGATACATCTAACTATTCCAGGCACCAGGAGATGAACTGCAAGTGATCCTATACTTTTTCTGTACGATGCTTTGATGATCCAACCATGACCCTGGGCGGATTTATGTATTCCTCTCTGGTACTTGAGAAGATTTTGTTTGAGGATCTGTAAGCACAAAAACAGCTGCAAATCGCTGCACAATTTATCCATAAAGGCATGAAGGGGCCATGACCTTAAAGCATAGGTGATTATTGCTGATGTCCAAGAAGACAAGACCTCCTTAGATATTTACAGCAACTTTAGTGCCAGGCCTTTCTTTGTTGCATTCTCTGTGAGTATCTTCAGCAAAATCTAATTTAGGGGTCCCTGACCTTTTTGAGGCTGCGGGCACATTTGGAATTCTGACATGGCATACTGGGCACAGCAATAAAATGGCTGTCACAGAATGGCTGCTGCAGGAGGTGCAGCCAGTCACACAATAATCGCCACAGCTTAACTTCAGAAACACAGTGTAGATTCTTGAGTTGTGTTGGCAGCCGCTGCAAAAGCAACATTTTTCAAAATCTGCACAGTCAATCAAATCTCCAATACTCAATCAGAAGCCTACCTGGCTGTACCCACAACCTAAAAACACTTGGTGGGCACCAGAGAAAGTGTCAGCAAGTACCGTGGCATCCATGGATACCATGTTTGGGACCCCTGATCTTGTGGTTAAAACTTAGGTTAGCATAATTGTGGATCATATTTAATAAATATATTAAGACTTTAACTTCTGTCACCTTTACTTTATAAGGAACCCATAAGTGCTAAGCGGGACAGTGGCATCTGCAGACGTGTGTAATAGAAGACTGCAAAACTTGCAAGGAAAAACCGGACATGTCCAGTGCAACTGGAATGTGTATGCACTAATGAATTTAGGATATGGCAATATGTAACCTTATTTGGAATAGCTTGATTCTTGTTTGTTTCAGTGTATACAAGACTTGCACTGCCACTCACACGGTCAGGAGTTCGAGCCCCCTGTGGGTCAGATATCCTGGCAGCTTGCTCATAGTCAACTCAGCCATCCATCCATCCATTTCTTGGTCAGTAAATGAGTACTTAGCTCAGAACTAGTGGGTAAAGAATAGCCGGGGAAAGCAATGGCAAACTACCCCACAAAAACAGCTTGCCTATAAAATCACTTCTCGCAGTGGTACCCCAGGGTTGGACACGACTGAAGGGGAAACTTTACCTTTTTTATACAAGACTTGTTTTTGGCAGAGTTCCACAGAGAACATCCTAGTGGGCATGAGCCCCATTTCTCTCACTGGTAAACAGTAAAGCTTTATTTGTGGAACTTTTGATGGTCCACAATTCAGCTTTTTGCTCAACATAACTAAATTGAACATTTCCTCTCCTTGGCATGCATAATATTAAATAAATAGTATTTTCTATAGTGCTGTTCTAGTCCTATGGGGAAGATTTGAGTCCAATTTCTATTATTATTTGTGTGCCATGTTTAATTCTAGTCATTATTAAGGTTGCCTCAAAATTTGCAGAGCGATCCTAAGTAGAGTTACAATTTTCTAGTCAGTGGGCTCATAAGGATGTCACTCTGGTTAGGCTATCTCTGTTAATCTTCACAAGTCTCCATTGCAGAAAAAGAATGGAAAGTTGTTGCAGATAGGAATTCACATGCTAACAAGTCCTTATGATGGTGGCCCAGGGACATATTTTGTTTCATGGACACTTATTTCACTCATAAGATTGGAACATTTTTCTGCATTTGGGTAACCATGCAGCATAATAGTGGTCTTTCTCAGCTAAACTGTGGGAAGTTACTTTACGTTTATTAGAGCGGTGTTTTCTTCATTTGACAGATATATAATAGTTGCATTCACTAGTTGTAAAATGTACAATTGACCATTTCTCTACCAAGACTTAATAACTGATCTTGTAGTCTTTGAGGTCTTGTATTATTCCATTGTTTCTCCAGACTATTCTGCATTCCATTTCCTAAACATCCTAAACATAATGGCAATTAACTGCAGCCAAATTATATTTGTCAAATAAATGAACAAAGCACAATTTGTGATGGATCATCGTTGCCTCTTTTATTGTGTTTGCTCACTTTACCAATTTGCAAAACTCAGTAATTCACAATAGGCTTCTCTGTCATTTGTGTGAATTAAAGAGGTTCTGCCGTGCTAATATTCATTGGGATGTCAAGGAGATTAATTGAGGGCAAATCTGTCATATACATATCAGTAAAGGACTAGTACCAGCATAGGACAGCTATACATTCCAGACCTATTGGATTTGGTTGTCTAAATGTCGCCAAAGGAGAATCTTCCCTTAATTCTAAAACTCTTTGATATTTTCTAGATGAAAAGGCACAATACCAGAGAAACAGGCTTTAGGTTGTGGCAGCAACTGAACAGAAGATCTCACCATCTATTTATCTTAAACACGACCTTGCATAAGCTTAAAAGTAAGGTTCACCTGTTTGAATGTTCAGGGCTCTTTTTATGGTGGTATTCACTATACTAGCACCTTTGGAGTGGTGGTGGTGGGGGGATGAGAAGGTGCTCTCTGAATTCCTGATGGGGGAATTGATGGAAATCAGTGCAGCCTTTTATATGAGTATGGCATCAAACAAGCAAAGAAAAAGTACATATGAACAAGATCACAATATTTTTGGTTAATCTGTTGCAATGTGGAATGGATTTATGTGAATTACTCTTATAGTCTTTCTCTCTAATATATAGAACTGTGTGTGGGTCGGAGCTTGATCTAAGAAAATTCCATGTCCCCCCCCCCCCCCCCCCATGATTTATATGCGTTCTTTGAACTATCTTGTCAATTATATTTATGTCACATTTTAAGAACTGCTAATTGCATTCTGCTATTGCTCCCCCCCCCCCTCAATTTAGTTTGCTTAGTTGCTTCTGTACTGGCTGTTTGCCTTTGTTATGTTTTCTTTTGCAACACTGTAACCTGTCTGAGTTCGTTTTAAGGTTCTGACTGCATTGTTTTTTCCTCAATATTATAAGATAGTAAATCTTCAGCCTTCAGCCTGCTAATGGTACTGGAAAACTGGTGACTGGTGATCATTGTGTTCTGCTAGTGCAGACATGGAAGGAAGAGCCTAGCTCTGGTTTGTTACTACCGTGTTTCCCCGAATATAAGACAGTGTCTTATATTAATTTTTGCTCCCAAAGATGTGCTATGTCTTATTTTCAGGGGATGTCTTATTTTTCTGTGTTCTGTTCATCGGACATGCTTCCAAACAAAAACTTTGCTACGTCTTACTTTGGGGGGATGCCTTATATTTCGCACTTCAGCAAAACCTCTACTACGTCTTATTTTCCGGGGATGTCTTATATTCAGGGAAACAGGGTATGTGGCATTCTGTGTGGCAAAGATTGCTATGTGATTATCCCTGAGGAAGGCACAGTTTTGATTATTATTTATCCGTCAGCATACCTGCATCAAGGAGTGGTGGCTGACAACCACTGTATGCTGCCAGCCTTTTTAAGGTGTTTCCATGCCTAAACTGTAAATTTCTGAGGCAGGACATAATTGGAATTAATTGGAAACCTGGACTAATGCAGATTGACTTCTGGTAAAATGCAGAAGACTTTGACGTAAGCAGGCAGCACATCATGGCATTCCCTAGCAAATAGTGAGGTTGGACCCATTAAATGCCCATTACACAAGATCCCAGTTGTGATTAGCTTGATTTTTAATGATCTTCAGGGAAAAATGGTAATTTAAATAATTTCACCTTTGTCATTTTTATACTAAATTGTGTTTACTTCTGGTGCAGTTTCTTCTAGGTCCTGATGTTCTCCACAGAATTATACAGTAGGCTTGCAACCCAGCTGGAATTGTGTTGAGGCCTTGGATGAATCAATGTTGACTGAGCATGCAGTTGTACTGTGGTTTGCAGAAACACAGCAACTACATATCAATTCCACACAAAGAGGCACTCCTGTTTATATAGCTTATGCCTATAAATTTAATGTTGCCAGCTGTGAGCTGGGAAATTTGTGAAGATGTAAGGTGGGGTTTGGGGCGGGACCTCAGTGGTGTGTAATATACCCTCAAAAGCAGCCATTTTTCGCCAGAGGAACTGATCTCTATCATCTGAAATTCAGCTGTAACTCTGGGAGATCTCCAGGCCCCACTTAGAGGTTGGCAAACCTAAAATGTATTCTGGAAGGGTTGCAAGCTGCCAGCAGTCCATAAGCCTGTGTGCTAACACGGAAAGGGAAGAAGCATCTGAACTGGATAAGAAATTATGGTTGGTATGAGAATGCAGCCACAGTCCTGAAGCATGTGATTCCTGCTGGTCACATAATATTAACACTCTTTCAGTGCTAACACCCGTTATACCATGAGTTCATCTGTGCCTGTAGTCAGCCATTCTGGCAGTCACAGAATACATGGAGGACATGCACCATGTGAGAGAATTGTGTCTCCAGATTTCTCACCATGGAGAAACTCATACACGTATATAGAAAAGACAAGGAAATGGTTTTCCTTTTAGGTAACTGAATGGTTGTATGGATGGCTGTATTATACAGGCATATTCATGACAAAAATTGTTAGTTGTGGATACGCTTTAATACTGTCATGTAACATGAGGCATCTCCTTGGATACATAGCAAATACGGGATTCATAGGTGGTATTTATTAGTTCTCTGTCAGGGATGGCAGACTCCCTGGCAGCCGGCAGCTGGGCAGAGGCGTAGCTAGGGGAAATGGATCCTGGTGCAAATTCTGAGTTTTATTTTATATATTTTTTTATTTATTCTTTCGATTTATAAACCGCCCCATCCCCTAGGGGCTTTGCGACCCCCCCCCCCCGGGCAGCCACTGTGATGCTAGAATCCACCCCCAAACAGCATCACTTTCAATGGTGTTTAAACTGAGGAGCCCAGATTCTCCTTTTAAATCCACCTTAAAGGGAGAATTTGGGGTCCTCAGTTAAAACAGCATTGAAAGTGATGCTGTTTGGGGGTGGATTATCCCCCCCCCCCCGAAACAGCATCACTTTCAATGTTTAAACTGGGGACCTCAGATTCTCCCTTTAAATCCATGCCGAAGGGGGTGGATTTAAAATTAGAATCTGGGGAAATGTGGGGGTGCCTGCTGTCAGGGGTGCAATTGTTAAGCTAGCAGCACCAAACTTTCAGGGGGTCTTTAGGAGTTTCTCCTGATGATACCACCCAGGTTTGGTGAAGTTTGGTTCAGGAGGTCCAAAGTTATGGACTCTCAAAGGTGTAACCCCCACCTATTAGCTCCCATTTGAAACAATGTGGGATGCGGGCGCCCCCTTTGAAAGTCCATAACTTTGGACCCCCTGAACCAAACTTCACCTACCTGGGTGGTATCAGGAGGAGACTATTCTGATAATACTACCTTGGTTTAGTGAAGTTTGGTTCAGGGGGTCCAAAGTTATGGACCCTCAAAAGTGTAGCCCCCATCTTCTATTAGCACCCATTGGAAACAATGGGGGATGGGGGCACCCCCTTTGGGAGTCCATAACTTTGGAACCCTTGAACCAAATATCACCAAACCTAGGTGGTATCATCATCAGAGTCTCCCGACAAATCCCTGAAATTTTGGTGCTGCTAGCCTAAAAACTGCACTCTCTGCAGGCCAAAGTTTAGTCATTTCATACATTTTCTTTGATAATTTTTTCCAGTGGTGGTACATTTTCTTTGATGACATTGATGATCATCTGTGTTTCATCAGGATACTCTGGTTTCCTTAGTGCTGTTTGGAAAAATCTCCTGGTGGGAGCAGATTCCTGTCCCATTGCCCTGCCCCCAACCCTGAGCTCTTCATAATCTGGGGCATCTCTAAACAAAAATGATTGGAGAACAATCTGACAGAATGTTAAACATATCTAAATTTTTCAAAGGAACAGTAAGTCATACATAGCAGTCCTGTTGTTGCAATGAGTATGCCTAGTGGATGAACACCAGTGGCTTATTTCCACCCTAACATGTCAACAAAAACAAATTAATAAACAAATACTGTTTTATTTTATTTAATATAACCCAAACTTTAAAAATTTCTTTAATAAAAATGATAGCAGCAAAGACTACATTTAGTTTTCTATTCAGACAACGCTGTTATCTGAATTAGTTTGTGACACTGTGTTTTTTGGTCTGTCACTTGAAATTGTTGTTTTGCTATGAGGTGACCTACGCATTCAACAAGGAACTGTCTAGTCGGAGGATATAATCAATTTCTACAAATGTACTAGAGAAAATAGCTTTCTGGGGTTTTTTTGATGCTTACAGTCCTTACCATTTTCTGTGGTCAGAAAAACCGGGAGCAGAGATATTATTCTGAGAGCTAATGGCATAAGTGCTTCAATCTAGAGAGTTCATTCCAAAGTATATATGTCCTTTGTCCATGAATCTAAGCTTTTGACTCACTTAGATACTGTCAGTTTTGCATTGGAATAAAGAAATATATGGGAGAATTAGATCCAACTTTTTTGTAGAGCCATTCCCATATGATTTGGCCCTCATATGATTGTGGTCTGGGATCATTATATGGGTGGTGTGTGTGTGTGTGTGTGTGTGTGTGTGTGTATACATATACACACATACATTCACACACAGAGATACATATAGTGGTTTCACTGTGTTTTTGGGAAAAGCAGCATCTAATCACCTGACAAAAGTCAGAAGCTACATTTTAAAACAAGTATGTGGGGTCACTTGTATCTTATGTGATATTTTCCATTTGTGGAGTTATACTAGAAAGATAGCATTAGGAATGGGAAAGGGTACTCATTTAGGTCAGGATGCATGTACAAATGGTTCCCATCTGTTTCTAATAAACATGCCCCTGTCTGAATTTAAGATTACATTTGTTTTTTTGGTTTGTTTGTTTTTTGTTCACATTTGGCTAACAGATGGTATAATGTACTAGATGTGTTCTGGCAAAGCAAATTCATGCATATAAATAATAATTATACTAAAAATAACTGAACTGTCACTGGACATCTTAGTAGACTAGAATGCGTATCTTTCAGATTACTTTTCCTTGGGAAACAGAATACGTGATGACTTTTATATAAAAGACTAACAGACAGGAAAGTTGTCATCAGATAAGTGTAATGGTTTGATCGACTAAAATGGTTAGTAAAATTTCAGGTGCAGGGGAAAGTCTTCATTCTTATGCCTTGATTGTGAATTTCCTGAGCATCTGGTATGAAACAGAATGATAGAGTAGATGGACTGATCCGTCAATACTATTCTTGCATTCCTACCTCTTTAAATCCTTCCTGTTTCTTTTTGCATCTGTATATCCAGTGCTGCATAATGAACTGTGGGTCAGATTTAGACCATGAAAGGCAAATCCCTGCTCAGATTACTGAAGCTCATTGGATGACCTTTAGCTAATCATAGTTCACCTTTCTTCATGGATTTACTGTAGTGGTAAAAATGGCGGGGGGTGGGGGTGTGTGGAATCCATGTACAGTGTCTTAAGCTCCTTGAAGAAAGGACAAGATGCCAAAGGAATCTATTTCTTGTTTGAATTCTTCTTTTTTAAAAAAATCATTTTGAATAAAAATGCAATGCAGCAATCTAACAACTCTTGTACGATTAATGGACATTGAATGTTAATGAGCACAGCATTATACTTTCTGCAAAAAAAAAGGTGGGGAATAAATACATTAATTTTTTGGTTTTTTTTTGTTTTTTGGGCTGATCTAAAGCAGCACCATTATTCTTTGTGTTTTAAATGATCTTAGTATAATGATATATTGGAGCTAGCATGTTAAAAAAGATCTTTATTTTTAATACTCCCTTCCTTGTTGTTTTTCAGAATGGAAGAGACAGTGAGGAATTTATTGCAAAATCAAGGATCACCAGAGCCAAATGAAGAGGAACCTGTTAACATAATAAAGGCATATCAGGTAATAGAATACCTGCCAGGGAATGGTGGTGTAATTGAATTATATATTTCTTGCTGATGGCAGATGGTTCAGGGTTTAATACGAAATCTCAGTGCCAGAGACTTGCCAGAGAAAGTACATTTGAGGCAGAAAAAAGCTCCTGACAGCAGACAGAAAGAGCCACCAAAGTGGGAGACATAAAGAGAGCTGACTAACTGGTGACTATCAGTGCCATTCTAAGCAAAGATACACCCTACTAAGTCCACTGACTTCAACTGACTTGGAAGAGCATTACTCTATTTAGGATGGGCATTGTTAGGACTTTGTTAGCTGGCACATGTAGGACCCTAGCAGTGGAGGCATACAAATAGGATCTGTAACTGTCCACTGAACCAGGGTCATCTACCACAGCAAGTGGCAGCCCCATGTAGTATCCCTGGTCCTAGTTAGCAGCCTGTGAAGGGCCTGCTCCTTCCCTGCCTTCCTCTGTCAAGCAGGCATGGAAGCAGGAGGCAGGTGTAATGATTATCAACACTTAACCTTATTTCCTGCAAGAAAGGCTGCTGCCCACGAGGAGTTAAGTCAGGACAGTTTGTGATTGGCTGACTGAGAAAGGCAGAAGTCTTTAGGCGGTGTGAGCAGATTTTGAGGGAAGTTCTAATCTGAGTGCCAGAGTTAATGGATGGGGTGTCTGTCTCTATGGAGTGTGCTATAGCTCCAGCCCTGGCTAATTTATTCATGAATAAATTGGAGGTAGACTTCATTCAAAATATAGACCAGAACCCCTTTAGGTCATACATTTTGGTTATAAGCGCTTCATTGATGACACTTTCATCATTTTCTTACAGAAAGATTTTTTGAATCCATTCACTGATTGGTTAAATCAAACCCATCATACCATCACAGGGGTCTGCAACCTGCAGCTCTCCAGATGTTCATGGACTACAATTCCCATCAGGCCGTG
This sequence comes from Sphaerodactylus townsendi, assembly GCF_021028975.2. Lineage (NCBI taxonomy): Eukaryota > Metazoa > Chordata > Lepidosauria > Squamata > Sphaerodactylidae > Sphaerodactylus > Sphaerodactylus townsendi. Next base: position 52,291,355 of record NC_059426.1, read on the forward strand.
CAAGCATGGCCAATTGGCAATGCTGGCAGGGGCTGATGGGTATTGTAGTCGATGAACATCTGGAGAGCCACAGGTTGCAGACCCCTGTACTATCAGGTTCACTAGATCTGCACATGAACAATATACTGATTTTTTGGACACAACAGTTTATAAAAATAACTCTAATCAGTTGCCATTCAAACCCTTTCAAAAGCCCTTGGATAGGAATGCAGGATTGCATGAATAGAGCAGTTCAGACATGAGACCAGGGGCATACCACCCGTGGGGACATGGTGGGAACAAATGTCCCCGGGTGCAACAGCAGAGGCACAAAATGCCCCCCACCTCCTCCTCCACCCCAGCTCGTGGAGGCGTGGGGGCCAGGCGTGGGGGCGGCTCAGATGGTGGCAGGCCGCTTCCTGGGCCACTTCCTGGGATTGTGGCAAGAGGCGTGCAGGGCTACTTTCAAGTACAGGCAGAAAAGCAGGATGGGACTCATGCAAGTTGAGAACTAAAGCTGCAGCCGGCGCCAGTTGGAGGTGGGGGGGCGGGGGCGCTGGGATTGCTTACTCCATCCTGGGAATTGTAGCTGTGTGAAGGCACTGGGGATCTCTAACAGAGAAGTCATTATCTCCATTGCCAAATTACAATTCTCAGGATTCTTTGGGGGAAGACAAGAAAATGAAGCTGTATAAGACAGACAGACATTTGTTATGCACAGGGTCTCCTGGAGATACTGTTGGCTTTTAAGCTGGGTAACTGCATGATGCATGGATAGAAATCCAGTCTGTACAATTAATATACCAGTGATGGCAAACCTTATTGAGACCAAGTGCCCAAATTGCAACCCAACCCCCACTTATTTATCGCAAAGTGCCAACCCGACAACTTAACCTGAATGCTGAGGTGTTAGTTTTGAAAAGACTGTTTGGCTCCCTCTTCCTCCACCCCACCTGCTCGAGCAGGGGCCAGCCTGCTATAGTTTCCAATGAGTCCCACGTGCACCGCTCTGTGCCTCTCTAGCATCTCTGCCTCCTCTGCACCACCCGTCCCTCTCAGGCACCAGGCCCGCCAGCCAAGTCCTCCCTTCTTACCGCAGTGCGTGCATGTCGTGCTCAGTGCCCCAGGCCAGCCTAGATATATGTGTGTGTGGGGTGTGTGTGTGTGTGTGATTTTCCGCACCCACATAATGAACTCTGTGTGCACGTGCCCACAGAGAGGGCTCCAAGTGTCACCTCTGGCACCTGTGCCATAGGTTCGCCATCACTGTAATATACTGAAGGAGTTCCACATCATCCCTGCAGGGCTGGGCAAGGAAAGATTACCAGCAAGGGTAATAGTTCTTGTATGGCAGTGGTGCCATCTCACCTCTTGGAGGAGGAGCAAAGTTCCTTGGAGGAGCAAAGTTGCTATATTTTACTGTACCTCAAGGATACAAGCACATCTTCTGTCCTTCACACCTACTGTAAAGAGATGAAGGGATCCCCACCTCCTTTGAGGCATGGAAGACCCCCTCAACCATTCCCCATTCTATTTCCCAAGAGGCTGTGCCATGGGGAAGCAACCTGCAATTTCTCTAAATGTATGGGGATGGGGCTTTTGACAGCTGTCACTCTGTGGGAGGGTGATTGGGGACACTGTGGGTGCCGAGCTTACTCTTGAGTCAGCCTGGGCTGATGCATGCATTTTCCCAGAGGGGATCCCCCATCCATCCTGGGCCGCCTGCCATGGCTCCCTGCCCCCCCACCAAGCACACAGAGGTCTCCCTGGTGCCGATGACCATTGCTCCCCCAGGAGGTAGGGAAATTTTTGCAGAGTTTCAAAGTTTTTAGGGTGGGTGGGTGAGCGGGACTTTACTCCCGAGGAGACGTCCACAGAGGCTGCGATGCAAAGGCATGGTGGGAGCTTCCCCTTGAATGCCAGCTGGTTTGAATTCTTTGGAGAGGGGTGGGGGGCGCGTGGAAACGGGATCCTGGCAAGAGTCATATGGGTCTACTCACAAGTAATGGCAGAAAAGTGGACTAGAGCAAGTCGAAAAGTGAAGTGCCAGGTGATCGGGAGCAACAGCCGCAGAAGGCCATTGCGTTCACATCCTACATGTGAGCTCCCAAAGGCACCTGGTGGGCCACTGCGAGTAGCAGAGAGCTGGACTAGATGGACTTTGGTCTGATCCAGCTGGCTTGTTCTTATGTTCTTATGTTCTTATGAAGTGCCAGTCGGTGCCAGTTGCAGGGCTTGTGGAGGGCAGGAGGTGGCCTGCAGGGAGGCAGGGGGTGGCTCGATGGCCCAGGAGTCACCCTGCTACTGCAGTGCACATCTGAGCCGTCCCCACCTCTGAGCCTCGCCCCCGAGCACAGGAGGTGTGTGCCTGGTGGAGCAGTTGTCCCCGGGCACCATCCCCCCCCCATACGTCTCTCCATGAGACCCACTGAACCTTCTGCAAACCAGATTGTAGGCCATTATAAATGTTGAAATTGCATTGCATGCCAATATACCATCACTACTAGATGCTTTACACATCCAGTCACAGGCTTTAAATTGGATATTAGACATTTTTCCAATTGCGATACTCAAGCCTGCCTATATGTCCTATTGTGTGAATGCAATTTTGCTTATGTAGGTATGACCCAGAGGCCTTTGAAATTATGCGTTTTAGAGCATATTTCAGACCTGAAGAATGGCCATTTAAGTTCTCCTTTATTAGAGCATTTTCAGGAACATCACCTTCCCTACAATGACATCAAATTTCTTGTGTTTTATAAATATGACAAGACACACAGAGTGGTTGATATTAAAAACCATTTATTACAACAAGAATTGAAATGGATTTGACGTTTAAAAACATACACAAGGATAGACTTTAATGTGGATATAGATTTTTCATGCTTTGTTTAAATAAGCTAGTTTATGTTGTGTAAGTGTGGTTTAAGCATGGTTTCTTTAAAATTCTTAATTCATGTATAAAACTAGCGCAGCTATCAGTAATTGTATTACATTCAACAGACGAAACTATTTAACTGTGCAGGGTTAAGTCCCATGGATTAAGTATAATATTATATGTAAAAGAAAGAAGGCATTGTTATTAATGCTGTTACGAACTCAATTGTTACATGTATAGGGTTAAGTCTCATGGATGGTTAAGTCCTAAACAAGGGTTTTTTTGCCATTCACTGAAGAAGAAATGAAACCTAGGAGAATTACCGTGGACTAGGACTGATGGATGGCTATAGACAGCTTGTGTCCTTGAACCTTGTAGTGTTGCAAGGAGAAGTATTTGAGGACTCTAGTGAAGACTATTTGGATATTGCCTTTTGAAAGCATTGGAATTTACTTCATGCAAATAAGACATGCTTGTTTTCTTCATAATGAAGTGTTTTTGAGTGGTCTGTAGTAGCAATTTGATGAAACTGGAGTGACTTTCCCTATTGAAAAACAGAGGCATTTTTAATAGTGTCATATTACTATGCCGCATGGCATAGTGGTTAAGTGCTTGCACTGCCACTCATATGGTCAAGAGTCCGAGCCCCCTATGGGTCAGATGTCCTGGCAGCTGGCTCATGGTCAACTCAGCCATCCACCCATTTCATGGTTAGTAAGTGAGTTCCTAGGCCAGGGAGTAAAGAATAGCTGGGGAAAACAATGGCAAACTACCCCACAAAATGTCAGCATGCAGAAGTAGGCTTTATTGCCTTTACTGTTCTCCACAGCATCTTACATCAATTGGAAAGTGACTGCTGATAGTGGGAGGTGGGGTGTCAGAATGGTATGCCATTTAATTCTAAGCAGAGTCACACTATTGGATTTAGAAGGATGAAACTATGTTTATAATAGGTCTGTGAACTGGATGCCTATAGGCTAAATGACATGTTACAGATTTTGTAACCACAAATCGTGTTGGGTTCAAATTTGCTGTTCCACCGGCAGAATGTTGGAGGTGGAGAGAGTATTTTTGCCCTTTCCCTGTTCTATGGCACACCACACAAGTAACTCCTCTAGTGGCCTGAGAGTCCCATGGGCACCAGGAACAGAATATTAGAAGATTCAGTGGGAAAGCAGCAAGGTGTGAAGTCAGGAAAGTCCCACTCCGCAAGCTCCATTCCATTCATGATACTTTGAATCCAATCAACTATGTGTTTCCTTTTTCATTTCTTCCTGAACTATAGTTTATATCATATACAAATATATTCAGATTTTATTAAGGGATTATTCAATTAATATTATTTATGGTGCAGATGTATGCAGACCTACTCCAATTTAAGTCTACTGATTTCAGCGGACATAGACTGGAGGAACTCTGTGCAGCATTGCAGTATAAATCAGCTGAAAAATTTCTTTAATTGGGTAACAGGCCTTTTGTTTGTTGTTTTCCAAGCCTTATAACTGTGAGGGCATCTTAAAATATAACTTGCCAGCAAGTTAAATGATGACATTCAAAAACAAAACAGAAGTTTGGTCAAATACTATAGGAATTAAAAAGTGTGATTATCTCCAGTATGTCTCTTAGCAAGCCCTATATTATTTGGAACCATGATAAGTTATTTTTGCTGCCTGTTCAAATTAATATTTGAGTATTCATAAAAGGTACTTCTTTGCAATAAACACTTTTGATCTATTGACCACTAGCTGCACATTTGTTTCCCCCTCCCCCCGAAACCTAATTATTGTTTGGGGATTTATAAAACTGAGTTGTTATTACAATATCAATATGCTTTACACTATAATAAATATTGCTGCTAATGAACTTTAAATGTTGCACTGTAGTCATGTCTCTGGAATAGTAATCAGATGAACACCAGAGCATGCATGCATTGTTTTCATTAAATTCTATTAGGTTTCACTGGGTTTTCTTCTTAAAATGAGAAGTTCTGTGGCATTTTAGTTGTAGTAAATATCTAAGGTACATTGGAAACTGAATTTTGAGAAGGGATGGCACAATTTCTGTTATATAAATTATTTTGTTGTGATAGGGGATAACAAATAGAACTATGCTTGGTTCCTTTTGAATTGATTTAATATCGCTCTGAGACAACAGGGAACAATAAACATAAAGAACAAGGTTAAATGTAACATCTTTTGAGACCTTCTTGCAAGGTTGTAGGTAAGGAGGGGGTTCTCGTTTTCAACCCCCCATGACATTTCCGAAGCTCTGCCCCTGTTTGTGATTTTATAAATTTTTTCAGTGTTTTTCGGTTTTTAGCCTGCAAGGGGCGTGGCTAGCAGCACCAAAATTTCAGGAATTTTTCGGGAGACTTTCTTGATGATACCACCCAGGTTTGGTGAGCTTTGGTTCAGAAGGTCCAAAATTATGGACTCCCAAAGGGGGTGCCCCATCCCCCATTGTTTCCAATGGGAGCTAATAGGAGACGGGGGCTACACCTTTGAGGGTCCATAACTTTGGACCCTCTGAACCAAACGTCACCAAACCTGGGTGGCACCATCAGGGGAGTCTCCTAAAAATACTCTGGAAGTTTGGTGCTGTTAGCTTAACAATTGCATCCCTGACAGCAGGCACCCCCAAATTTCCCCAGATTCTCCTTTTAAATCCACCCCCTTCGGCATGGATTTAAAGGGAGAATCTGAGGTCCCCAGTTTAAACATTGACAGTGATGCTGTTTCAGGGTGGGGGATAATCCACCCCCCAACAGCATCACTTTCAAAGCTGTTTTAATTGGGGACCCCAGATTCTCCCTTTAAGGTGGATTTAAAAGGAGAATCTGAGCTCCCTATTGAAAGTGATGCTGTTTGGGGTGGATTCCAGCATCACAGCGGCTGCCCATGGGGGGGGGGGCACAAAACTCAGATTTTGTACCGGGCTCCATTTTCCCTAGCTATACCTCTGCCCAGAGGGAAGGGCAGAAAGGACTGCCGGCTGGGAGCCCAGCCGGTGGGGGTGGCGGCAGGGGAGTCTGCCCTCCGTTGCCTCGGAGTGCTGCTTTTATAAGCACTGAGGCCGGGGGCAGGGCTTGGGGAGGTGTGACCACGGCCCCAGGAGTGGTCCCGCCCCCGACCCCCCCTATAAAAATCTATACCTATGTCACTGCCTTCATGTATGATCCCTTAAGTATGGGTCATGCCTTTCATAATGGCTTGATTAGTTTTTTTTCCCCGTTAATATTTTTTATTGTTTTCTACATAGGTTAATAAATCTAACAATGAGCAAACGTTGTACCATTTCTTTAGTTATGAAGGGTGTATCTTATTTATTAAGCCTATGTTGTAGGAAGGGATCAAGTAACATCTTTCAGTGCAACACCACCAAGCAAATAAAGAGGAGATGAGGTGGACTTACTTTGCCTCAGTGATCAGCATTTGTACAAAACCAATGATGCCATTTGCAAGGGCGTCGCAGTGCATTTGTACTTGGATTTTTGTACTTGGATTATCCTAATAGGGTACTTGGATTGTCCTAGTAGTATCCTGTATAGTCTGTGATTGTAGCTTCCATTTCTGATAAGTGAATGGATCCAGTTTGCAAAAACAAGAATGCAAGATTGTCCATTATTAGATTTTGTGCCCAAGTGTTCTTCTCAAGGACAGCGAAAGCTGCAGGGGAGGCAGCAGCTGAATTTTAGTCTTCCCAAGCATACAGCTCCCCTCTGTGCATAATTTGATAGCTATATCATGAGACTTCAGTTTGGAAGCTCTTCCTGGAAATGGATTTTGATTCCAATGTGTATCCCCTGTGATCTTGAGTAAGCCATACAATCTCTTCCTGTGTAACACATTTTCCTACCTGAAAAATGAATGAAATACTATTTTACACCTCTCCAGAGAAGCAGAACAAGGTACTTTTGTTGGTGTCTGCAAAATATATGTTCAGAGCAAGGACTTTGATGTTCCATTATAAACTTGAAAGGAGGCTTGTTTTTTGAAGGTTTGATGTGGCATGCAAAACTTTTTTTTATTAAAAATGAACTAGTTTCAAGTGAAAATGAGAAAGATAAACAGACTTGCTTTCATTTCTGAATTAAATCAATATGAACATTTGGTAGGCAAAACACAGAGAAACAAAAGCTGTTCATTTGGCACCTCCTTGCTTCATATTTGAAGCTTATACTGTGCATCAGCAGCACTTGCAGGGACACGGGGTATGTGTGGAAAGATAAAATAATAGGTTTGTTTTAAAGATAAAATAATAGAAGAAGAAGAAGAAGAAGAAGAAGAAGAAGAAGAAGAAGAAGAAGAAGAAGAAGAAGAAGAAGAAGAGGAGGAGGAGGAGGAGGAGGAGGAGGAGGAGTTTGGATTTGTATCCCCCCTTTCTCTCCTGCAGGAGACTCAAAGGGGCTTACAGTCTCCTTGCCCTTCCCCCCTCACAACAAACACCCTGTGAGGTGGGTGGGGCTGAGAGAGTTCCAAAAAGCTCCCTGCTCTCTAATCTGTCCAGGTCATTTTGAATTCTGACTCTATCCTCTGGGGTATTAGCTACCCCTCCTAATTTGGTGAAGAAGAAAATACCCCTTGCAAAGATTATTGGGTTTGGGGAATGATGAGTGAGACATAATCTCTCCATGTTCTTTGTGAGCAGTTTTGGCTGAAGTGAGAGCTCTTTTCAACCAAGAGAGAAATTGCTTTGTTCCCCTTGTTCCCAGCAACTTTCTGTGTCCCATGGCATTTTGTTCAAAAGTCTCCCATGACTCCGAGCATCTTAGGAAACCAATTTGGGAAGCTAAGGGTCAGAAAGAGACCAGAGAACCTCCTGCTCATGTGTTGTATGATCCAACCATATTTTTAAGACTGAGTTTTAAATACCATGGTCATTCTGGCCTGTGGGCTGAAAATAGAGTAGATGAGGGACTTGAGGGTAGGTACAGCTATATTTCCAGCATGTTTAGAACAATCAGAGCATTAGCAGCCTCTGGGAAGGGGACAGTTTCTAACATCTGGCGGTTGTCTTGGTGACTGCCTGCCTAGATGTGGTATTTTGGTCAGTTTTGTCTCCAGTGCCCATATTTAGTGGCCACTAACAGAAGGTTGAGATGTTTGCAGTTAGCAGTTGAAGGGAGTGGGTTTTTTTAAAGATTCTTTTTCTGGTTCCTGTTTTTTGGTGGCTTATATTATATTTTGCTTTATAGTTTTTTTAAAAAATTATGCAGAGATATTGAATATTCACAGTCTGTAAATTGCCCGAGGCCCTTTGGGAACGATGGGATAGAACAGTTAAACAAATAAATACACTTTCCCATAATAGTTTGAAATAATTAGGCAGTTCTTCAAGTGGTGTTTCCTGTGCATGTGTCTGTGTTCATCCTCCAACAAGAGGAAGAGAACTTTGTGACTGGGATGGTGTCATGCATGATGACTCCACCCACAGGGGAGTGAATGGAGCCCAAATTATTCAGGTATGTGTGGATAGTGTTAACATGGAACCAGTTTTGGTTAGTTAAATCAAGATAAATATGGCATAATTCTGTTGATTTCACTGGAATTATTCTGAATTTCTCTCAGTGTAATTGTGAGTACAGTTTGGGTTCTAAAGCTTCACTGAAATGTAGAAATGTTAATGCTCCCAAATCCCCACAGAAGACACACAGCTTGTGATGCATTTCATCTCCAATGTAGATTTCTCTGCAGGAAATTATATATTTTTAAAAAACCTTTGGAATCCTGATATATAGCGGCTCAGAAATGAATACAAATTATACACAAGCAAATATATAAGTCTGTAGAGAGAGTTGTGTTGCTAGTTTATTACAGTGTACTTCCACTTACATGCATGTACATATTTTAAAGTATTGTTTGATCTGTGATATTAAAAACATTGCTTCCCAAGTAACATTATGAGGAGGGGATTTTTTTCCTTGTGAAAATCTATTTTTAAAATATGGCCATTGATTTCGCTTTAATTTTTCAACACAGTTCAGCCCCTGCTGTTTTTTATTGCACACCACAGAGTGGTGCTCTTGTAGAAGGATGGGGCAGTTTGGGGCAACACTGCCTGCCACGGAGCATACACAGAGTGAGATTATGTAATTTTGCAGAAACTTCCTCCTTTGATTAAAACAGAATTCAAAATTGAGTCTAAATTCCTAAAGAGAGGGATTGGCAGATTTCGGGGGAAACTGGATAAAGAGGAATTGAGGAGCAACACTATTCCTAAGTAATTCTGGCTACAATAATTCAGCTGATACTAACTGACAGTAACTGTATTGTCTCAAGGAAACTATGTTATAAGCTAATCAGTGATATCAGTATAGATGTCACATGTTTAAAGAGAAACTTGTTTTCAGTACTGCCCTCAGTAGGTATAAGTTTGAGAATTTAATTGAGATTTCAATAACGAAATTTAAATTTTATAATATAATGTAATGTAATTTTTTCTTCTTAGTTTGCAGTAAGGAGGTTGGTTTTCAAGATGGTAAATAAAAAGCTGAATTTCAACTTGTTCATTGGCATCAGGGCAGAACTTGTCAGTCTCTGATTGGTGCTATGTGATACCATGTATTGTAATCATCATCCAACAGGATTTATGGCCAGTCTCTCTCTCTCTCTCTCTCTCTCTCTCTCTCTCTCTCTCTCTCTCTCTCTCTCTCTCTCTCTCTCTCTCTCTCTGTGTGTGTGTGTGTGTGTGTGTGTGTGAGAGAGTATTTGTATAAATGAAAGCCTGTTCCAAGTACACAAGCAAGAAATAATGCCACTGGAATAAAACTGGAACTTGAGCTGCATACTAGAAGAAGAAGAAAAGTTTGGATTTATATCCCCCCTTTCTCTCCTGCAGGAGACTCAAAGGGGCTTACAATCTCCTTGCCCTTCCCCCCTCACAACAAACACCCTGTGAGGTAGGTGGGGCTGAGAGAGCTCCAAGAAGCTGTGACTAGCCCAAGGTCACCCAGCTGGCGTGTGTGGGAGTGTGCAGCCTAATCTGAATTCCCCAGATAAGCCTCCACAGCTCAGGTGGCAGAGCTGGGAATCAAACCCGGTTTCTCCAGATTAGATACATGAGCTCTTAACCTCCTACACCACTGCTGCTCCTACTAGGTGAGAATAGGCTAGGAGTTAAAACTGGGTAACAAAGAAGGCATAAACCATTCACCTCTTTTGTTAGGTACTTCATAGTGCTCAAACTGAGCTGTGATTTAGAATGAGAATGACATTTCAGGTGTGACTTGGATGTAGGCAGAAATGAAAGTGGCTCCTGATATCAGGCAGAAGTGAGGAAGAAGTAGCTGGTAGAAGTAAGTCTTGTACATTGCATGAGTGCTGCCTGGATGAAAGAACAGGAGGCTTATTAAGTACAGAGAAAGTGTCGATCCCACTGGGCTCTTATGAGTGAGTAAAGGTTGAATGTCAGCAGAGTTTATCAGGGGATGTATTTCTTAATTTTGAAGTTCTTTACTGCTAATTAGGATGTTGACTCCATTGGAAGGAGCCCACCTTATGTACACCAGGCCATACCATTTTTGGTTCACAAATCCTGCCACACTGCCTGAACCCGTGTTCGGAGACCAAAGTATTTGCTCCTTTTAACTTTTCTGGTTGTCCTGATATTTCTTGTCTAGTTTCAAATGCATAAATTATGGCAACAGCACTTAGTCAGATGTGGATAATTGTCTCCTACCCTCACAAAGGTTTCTATCAAACCCTTGTAGCCATCCAAACTCTCATTAGACTACATTTGAAGAGCGTAGTCGAGAGATAAAAAGAGTATTTTTCACTATCAGCTTTAATAATAGTATCTCCCTGTTTAACACATTTAATTAACGTTCGTATTGAACTTTTCTTGATTCTTCATTTTACTCTGCAGCTTCATTTTGCTCAAAACACCTCTTAGAATTGAATGTTTTTTTTCGCAGAAGTAAATGTTGCTGAAAGATAGAAGAGGCAATAAAAACATCATCAGAAAATTTATTAATGTGGCTTAACAGAGCTGTTCAATAGAGATGATAGCCTGCAATATTTAGAAGTGTTTTGAGTGAAGACTAATGTGAAGTGGATTTAGACTGATATGCCAGTGGTCATAGGTTTGTATTACAAATATAAGAAAACACTTTGTTCTCTTATCCACCACAGATATTTAATCTAGGGAATTTTGCTGTGTACTCTGCGTGCATTTTGTAAGTCAAATGCCGAGTCAAGTGTGTGTTTTTGCCTGACAGTCATAATATTAAGCTGAACAATTTAGTGGGAGGGCTTTCTCTGAAACCTGCCAGTGTATTTGAATTCTTTTATTTTGCTTCACATTTGGCCAGATTGCATTGATCAAAAACGGTTAGCTATATAAAAAATATTCTTGCACTTGCTGATGGCAGGTCTAAAGTAAAGGCATTTTCTGTTCTGCTCTGTTGCCATCAGAATGCAAAGGCAATAAAAAAAAAACCCTGAAGCCTCCATATGTAAGGTTCAAATCAGAAAAGTAATTTTATACGGTCTTCATTCTTAGAAGGTGGCTTGCTTAGGATTTCAGTAACAGCAAGCAGTTTAGTCATAGCCTTAATAGGCTGAGACGATTTCCATTAGTTAAGGGGGAAAGATGTATATTTAAAAATCAACTCAGAAACACTGAGATTTTAGAAGCCTCATCATCATACCCTCCACATAGAACTAAAGACAAGCTTGAAATTCACCAGAGATTCCGACATGTACCTTGGAATTGGAGTATATAAAATGCCTTTTTGTACTTCAAGTATCCCTGAGCTGGAAAAGGTAAGAAAGGAGATTAAAAGGTCTATGCTAAAATTCAGGGGCACGTTTAAGAGTGGCTGTGCTTGGAAATTCTGAATTGGGCCATAACAGACTAATCTAAACAATGTCTAAGGACAATAAGACCTTGGGAACAAAATAGATGACTCTGAGAATATAGGAAGACTTAAGAATTAGCTGCAAATTGCTAAAGCCATTTGTGCATAGCATAGTTCTCCTTCCCTTCCCCCCTTTAAGCTAGCAGCATGAAGATCCCTCACGATAAAATTGTAAGTTACCATACATAAGCTGATTCCTTTCTTTATATATACTGGCTCCTCACCTCACATGTTCTTTATCTTCATCTGTCCACTGAATAAATCATGGTTTGTGCCTTGTGCAGAATAAAGCTAAATATTATTCACTGAGAGCCAAATAGTATACTTTCAATTCACAGAGATACCATACTTGGCACAATACTGAAGGTTTGGTTGCCATAGGGCAATTTTGTATAATTTGCCAGGATTTGTGCTTAGTGAATATGTGATTTTTTTAAACAAGATAATAATGAGAATTTCAAAAGCAATTTTGAGGGGGTTAAAATTGCCAGCCAACCTATCCCCTAAGGCTGACAGAGACAATCTATTCAACCCTTCCCTGTAGTTCTCTCCTCTTCTTTTGTTATTTTTCTCTGCCCCATCCATTATGCTTGCTTTGCATCACACATTTCTCATCTTCCCCTTTTATCTCATGCAGCTGTTGTGCCAACACTTCAAGTCTTGGCATCCCTTTTCTCCTTGTCTTCTTCTCTCCCCCTTTTCTTCTCTCCATCTTTATAAGCCCAAACCTCATCTTTCTCCTTCTGTAACTCTTTTTCCAATCCGTATTCTCTCTCCAATTTTAGCCCATTCAAAATGGCGTCCAATCTAACCATAAATTAGAGCAAAGGCGCTCCTGAATCTTCTTAGTTATTAGCTCAGTTAAGACATCATGCAAGACTAAGGTTTAATTAAGCTAACTATGGTTCGTTTAATTAGTAATTGATTGATAATTAGTTGTTTGGTTAGTAAAAATTGTGGGTGCATTTGAATGTAGTCTAGCTATAAGTAAACCCAATTTTAGTTGGGGAAGGGGGCCTAAGGGACATCTAAAACATCCCAAACACTCCTAAAATTCCAGGAGTAACAAAAAACCAAATCCTGAATTTTTGGGAGTGTTTTAGGTTTAGGGAAGGAGCTGGTGGTAGGGAGTTCAAATCTATCCATAAAGAATAATGGCGCTATTATTTCCTATGGACAGTAGACATAGCATGTAGAATAGGTCTACAAGGTTAGTTGTTAGTCAGCATCTGTAGTCCTTTTAGATATAAAGAACCATTATTTTCTGCAGGAGTACATCTATCCTTCAGTTTTCAGAGTCCAGGTTTTCCCACAGAAAATAACAGTGAAATTTAAAGTGTAGGAGATGTATCCAAACATCTGCATGGTGATGCCAGCTTCTTCTCTCTCCCTCCCTCAGTGTCTGCTCCTATTGCTTCTGGGAGGGAATAGGAACCCCACAACCCCTCCAAAATCCTGCAATGTGAAGGAGAGTTCTGGAAATTTGGGATAAGGAAAAACATACCCTTCCAAAAATCTGCATCTGAAATTGATACAGAATCTTTTGAAGTGTGAACCCCTAGTAAGTAAATGTCAAACCAGAATCCAGAGATTGTATCTGATTTAGTAATCTTAGTAAGGCTTAGTTCAATTAATGTTTCAATGAATCTATGGCCCTTTCCGCACACGGGCGGAATCGCACCTCCACCGGCATGAATTATGCCGGCATGAATCATACTGGTGGAGGCTCGGGGACCATTCGCACACTAGCGTGCGAGCGGCCCCATCTTTCCCCTCAGCGGCTTCATATGGAGCCGCCTCCGGTCGCCCCCCTCCACTCACCGTCCCATCCAGCTTCACTCTGGAGGGCTGCAGGGACCTGCCCACGCTGCCCTCCTGTGCAAACAGCAGCCCAAGGACGGTGTTTTTGCTGTCTCTGGGCCGCTGTATTACGCCCCTGTGGAAAGGGCCTAAAATTAATTTGTGAAACCAAGATATGTCCCAAATCTAAGCTGTTGCCTTATGGAAGTGTAGTGTAGCTAAAGAGCTAATGTGACTAGGAAAGAAAGGACTTTCTACAGTGGTAAGTGGAGGATGTGACCAGACCTTTCAAACACCTTAGTTTTCGAACATAGTTTTGAGATATTCCATTAAAAGCAGATATGGTTATTCTTTTGCTTCCCTCCCCCCCCCCTTCCTTTTTGACTGTACATAGCAACTGTTTGTCCCTCATCTAAAGGGAAGATTCAGATTATAGCCATCTGGTACTGAATAATGAAGTGCTACAAGTTAATAAAGAAGGGCAAGCTTCTAAAATATGCAGATCTGCGCAGAGTAAAAAATAGGATTGCTGAGTTTGTACAGCACAGTTGTCTGTCTGAAATGGGTTGCCCTTTACAGGTGCTGAAAAGCTACACTGATAGATGATAAACTCCCAGTCTGAATCTGGCTTCTTTCTAAAGTTCTAATCTCTTTCTCCAGCTTTGTTCAATAATAAGTGAAGGATGCTTCGTAAATCACAGAAATGAACATCAGTGAAAATATTCGTGCAGTTGCTGCAGTGAAACTAACATATGCATCCCCTTACTTGGGCTTATTGTTCCTTAAGTGTAAGTCTTTCCTTTTGTTCAGAGAACTGGAAGATGAGAATGATGATATGCATTAAAAGGACCTATCATTCTGACTACCAGAACAATTGACGGTAATTAAAAATAATAAAAATCATGATGGCATTTTTACTAAGTAGGAAGATGAATATTTATGGCATTCAGGACTTGTTTCACTGTCAGCCCAGCTCTCTGACAGATTTCAGTCAAGGCCTAACATGGTGGCACTTCAGAGATTATTTGTGATTTATGGCTTGATTTACGATAATTTGTAGTTCCACACATTGTAAGATGTGTTTATGCCAGACTGGTAGATTGCTCAGCCTGATTTAAGAGTGGCATGGAGTTCCAAAACAATGTGAGTTATTAGGAACATAAGTATGATAGAGTTTGAACTAGAAATAACTGTCTTGCCAAGCATTTTGAAGAGAAAATATTTTAAGTGAGCATGATTTAGTGGCCTTGTCAAGTATATTATCTTGAACAGGACAATGTTAGCTGCCTAAAATGCTGATTGTGCTTAAGATGTAGGGCTAAGATTAGTGTCTTTTGTTTGATGATACCTAAAGGCTAACAATTGGAATAGTTTAGACATGGACTGAGTGTACCATAAGTTTACTCTCAAGTAAGAAACATTCTACTGCAAAGCATTACAGTAGATCATGTATCCCTTCATGCCATGGTATGATTTTTTTTCTTTTAGATTACAGATCCAGGGAGCAGGCAGAAATATAGTGTGTAAAAAACCTCAAGACATCAGACCTTATGGCACAAGATATGGTACAGCTACTGTAATGAAGCTTAACAGGTCTGGGGTTAGCCAATCTCCATTTGGAAGGCCCAAGTATCTCTGGAGCACTATGTTCCATCCTGTTGATTTTCCTGGTGGAAGAAAGACAGGATGGGATATAAATGAAACAAGTCCATGGCATGTTCTGCCATTATCTAGGAATGTTACAAGCTTTCTGCTGGCTGAATTAGTAAACTCCCTCCCCTCCCTTACATGCCACCCCTCCCTCCCCTTCCTTTGCATACTACCCTTCCTCCTCCCTCCCCTCCCCTCCCTTCCTCCCCTTCTCTTGAAT
Source organism: Sphaerodactylus townsendi (assembly GCF_021028975.2). Lineage (NCBI taxonomy): Eukaryota > Metazoa > Chordata > Lepidosauria > Squamata > Sphaerodactylidae > Sphaerodactylus > Sphaerodactylus townsendi. The sequence goes on from NC_059426.1 coordinate 52,306,739, forward strand.
GCTACCCCTCCCCCTCCCTCCCCCTCCCTCCGCTAGGGTGGGTGGGCCATGTCCATGTGCCGGGACCCCTCCCTCCCCTCCCTTACATGGCACCCCTCCTTCCCCTTCCTCCCTCCCCTCCCCTTTCTCCGCTAAGGTAGGTGAACCATGTCCAGATGCCAGGCCCCCTCCTTCCCCTTCCCTTGCATGCCTCCCCTCCCCCTTCCTCCGCTAGGGTGGGTGGGCCATGTCCAGATGCCAGGCCCCCTCCCTTGCATGCCACCCCTCAGTCCCTCCCCTCCCTTCCTCCCCTTCCCTTGCATGCCACCCCTCCCCCTCCCTCCCCTCTGCCTTCCTCCGCTAGGGTGGGTGGGCCATGTTCCAATGCCGGGCCCCCTCCCTCCCCTTCCCTTGCATGCCACCCCTCCCCCTCCCTCCCCTCCCCTTCCTCCGCTAGGGTGGGTGGGCCATGTTCCGATGTCAGGCCCCCTCCCTCCCCTTCCCTTGCATGCCACCTCTTGCATGCATTACAGCAAATATTGTTCCAGATGGAAGTTTACTCAGAATAATGATAAAGTGTTTGTGTCTACATATTTCGTAATATTGTTTCAGCCACGCAAAATGCAGGGCTAGATTGGTCTTGCAAGATATTTTGATAAAAGAATGTAGTAAAAGTTGGTAACGAGTACCTACACGACTGCTGATTGCATGTTTCTGGACTATGGTCCCACAGATGCTACCTAGACTGACATTTGTATAGTGTCGGTGTGGCCCGATCTGCAGATTGGGACACACATTGCTGTTAGATAAGTAGATTACTTGTCTAGATTTATGGGCCCCATGGCAAACAGACCTCTTGGCAGACATGAGTGGTAAAGTTCATAATTTCATAAAAGACCACCTCTGTGTGTATTCCTTTGACATAAGTCTTACCAAATTCAGTTAATGTACTTTTTGGTATTACTGAAGATGTTTATCGCAACGATGTGCCTGGCTGTGAGACACATCACACTCAGTTCCCTCCTATCCTACACACAGCTTGAATTGAGGGTTGCCGTGTTGTTTTACAGCTGAACTGCTAGATTCAACTGCAGTAGTGTTGAATAGGATTTTCAGGATATGAGCTTTCAGGAGTCAAAGCTCCCTTCATCAGATAGTTAAAAAAAGAAGCTATGGCTCTCGAAAACTCAGACCCCTTCCCCCATTTCTTTTGGTGGGTCTAAGGTGCTACTGAACCTGAATCTAGCTGCATGTTGAACCCAGTGGCCCAAGTGGCATGGCTCTGAGTTTACCAGAGGAAGGGATTGGCTGTGAAAGCCCAGCTGTGGCTTGGATCCCAAGCAGCAGAAGTGAAGCTGTGCTCCTGAACAACACTTTCCTGTCTCCAGCGCCTGCTTAAGCTCATTGCACATCCCCAAATCTGCTCACAGGGGTCAGGACACTCTTGAGAACTTCAGGAGGGGCACTGGCTTTTCACTGTGTAACTGGGGAGTCAGGAAAAAACTCCCTACTCCTCCATCATTGGTAGTTCACTGCTGCCAAGAGAAACTGATGTTTGAATTTAAGCCGACCTTTTGAGAATGCGATTTGATATTCAGCTTGCACATGATGTTACCAAGTGACATTGTTGGGCATCAACTTGCTGTTGCATTACTTTGCTGCTATCAGTGCCCTTGTTTCTTGTTTAGTTGACATACAAGGCTATATATAAAACTACTATGTATGTTGGGTGCTGTGTGGTTTCCGGGCTGTATGGCCGTGTTCTAGCAGCATTCTCTCCTGACGTTTCGCCTGCATCTGTGGCTGGCATCTTCAGAGGATCTGATGGTAGTAAAGCACTCCACTTGCCAGGTGAAACGTCAGGAGAGAATGCTGCTAGAACACGGCCATACAGCCCGGAAACCACACAGCACCCCAGTGATTCTGGTCGTGAAAACCTTCGACAATACTGTGTGTGTGTGTCTTTCTGTCTGTCTATCTATTGTCAAAGTGCCTTGTATAGCTTGTGTGTGTGTCTTTCTGTCTGTCTATCTTTACACACACACACACACACAAGCTATACAAGGCACTTTGAAAATAGGCTTCTTTTATGCCAACCCCATAGAAAAATTTGAAGAGTCATGTCACATGTTGTCATTTGAAAACTATATGAATATGGTTTTAAAGTTGTTTTGTATAGGAGAAGAGAGCTGATGCTCACCATTAAGACTTGTTTGTTTGACTCTTATTTTGGAGCTAAAACCTACAGGCCATGTTTGGATGGGCCGTGATGAATTGCTGTTTGTCACTCTGGATTTTATAGCTAGCTAAGATAATGAATTTGCATTCAGTTAAAACCTGGGTTTGTTCACTTTGTCTGGCTAATACTGCATGCCCGGAGGGACTTTTCACTGCATAACAAGTTGTTGATTTTTTTAAAGAAGAAATTGGAGCAAAGGTGGACTTTGGAAACCATATAACACCCAAGAAGTTTTTTTCATTTTAGAGTTATTTATTATTTATATAGCACTGCTACAAAGGTGGAGATGCTTCTTTTGGCATCAGACCCATGCGTCTGGTATAACCCTCAGTCCTTTCGCTAAAAGCAAAAAAATGTTCTACTTACACCTAGCAAAGAACAAACAGCCAACACTGGAAGTCCAGTCATTCCTAGTGAGAATTTAGAAATATGCAAGGTCCACCTTATTTTTCCTGGGCTAGACAATCTTGTCAGACTTAGGTGGATTCCGCATGGGTGGGGGCAGCGACATTCCACTGGCATAACTGATTCCGATGGAGCCCTGGGGCCGCTTGCACACTGAGTTGCGAGTGGCCCCAGAGCAGCCGCTGCCCACAGAGGTGCCTCCGCTCCTCCATTTCCTTTCCCCCCACTCACCTTTTCTTCTTGCCGAGCTCTGATGGATGGGGAGCCATGCCCATACTGCCCTCCGACCCCCAGAGGTGACAGGGCAGCATGGGCGTGCCTCCCCATCTCTTGGAGCTTGGCAAGGAGAGAAGGTGAGTGGGGGGATATGGAGGCGCTGAAAAGTGGCGCCTCCAAACCAGTGCCATTGCACGGCACTGGTAGGGAAACGCTGTTTTCCAAAACAGCGTTTCCCCAGGAAAAGCATGGCACTGCCTCTATTCAGAGGCAGCAGCCATGCAAACAACACCCCTGGAACGATGTTTTTACCGTTCCAGGGGTGCTGTTTATCGCCCATGTGGAATCCACCCTAGAAAGCTAAAAAGGGTTGGTCTTGGTTATTACTTGGATGGGAAACCACAAAGGAATACTAGGATCACTATGCAGAGGTAGGCAATGGCAAACCATATCTGAGCTTTTCTTGTCTTGAAAACCCATGGTCACCATAAGTCACTGTGACTTGATGACACTCACCCCCTCCCCATTGTAGGTACACAGTCTTCATTCCTGAGAGTGCCTATGTAGTATGGCATTTTGATATTGGACTAGGCCTGGATTCAGATCCCTATTCTGCCACAAAGGTTATAGGACCAGTCACTGTCTGCTTAATCTACTTAACAGAACGGTTATGAGGATAAAAGGAGGGAGGAGAATATGCTGCAGAGCTCCTGGAAAGAAGAATGGGATAAATGCAAGCAGTAACTAAAAGTTAGACTTTCACGTGCTGTAAGAATATGTATGGGTATGTGAATAGATTTTCTACATGTTTTTTATTGACTGTTGTTATTGCTGGTTGATGGGAAATATATTAATCTTTTCAGGACACATTGACACAGGAGGGCAAAAGATGCAAGAAAGGTATGGAAAACACTTGCATGGCAGGAGATAAAGATTCAGGGAGCAAGAATAGCAGTACTGAAGAACAGAAAGAAAAGACAAAATTACTGCTGGAACGGCTCAAGGCTCTCGAGGTAAGATGAAAAGGAACTTTGCACATAAGGGGTCTCCACTTTTATTGGTGTTGAATGGCGGTTCAGTATATAAATCATATCTTCCTCAGTTCACCTAGGCTCCTGTTACAAAGTATTTTTTATCATGATTCATTTAACCGGAATAAGTGAAATTCTCTGTCTTAGAACCACTGAGACAATCTTTCTCTAATGTCAAGGATCATATATCCTTTAAAAGAAACTTCATAAATAAATTTAACTCACTGCAAGCTCAAGGATAGCTCATGCCCACCAAGATTTTAATACACAAAACTTTTTATTTAATTCCACACATTCATTTAATACAGCACCCACTAAGGTGCTTCACTGTGCTGGCTTCGCCAGTACTCTTGCGTGCGAGTTCTGGGAGCCAAGTCCCAGAAAACTCCTGACAAACCTGTGTCAGGAGACCACACTGCCCAGGCACCATGCAACAGATTGGTAGTCCTGTTGTAATTGGTCTGAGCAGTAACAACCGTTTCTAGGCAGAAATGAAACTTCCGTGCGCTTGCAGCTTCTCACTGGGAACTGGTGCAGCATCTTCTGTTAGTTATAGCAGTGTTATATTTGGAGTGTCCTGAAGCTGAAGAAGCCAGAAGATGTACCAGAGCAGTGCCTCCCAAGCCCAACAGAGCTACTGACCGTGGTATGAAGTTTGTCCTCAATGTATGTGGTGCTTTACAGACCCAACATGGCCAATTATACAATAGCAGAAGATGGTTTGTCAGGCAAGATACTGGATTGAGTCCCAGTAGTTCTGGGGTTTAGAATGACAACCTTGGACAAAGTGGGTCTCAGATAAATGTACTCTTTTAACTTTTAAAGATTTCTCTTTCTTTGGTGGTCTACAGATGTTTATATTATGCAGGCATTTTCAGGGTTGTATATATGTATCATTTCCTAGCATCAATAGTTAACCTAGGTTCACCAAATGTGGATAAATTTTCTCTTTCTCTTTTCTTTTTTAATCAATTGTTCTTGTGTGGGTTAATGTTCCATGCAGATAATTGTTTCCAATATACTTTCAAACATATTTTCCAGTGAGCTCTATTAGCTTCGTTTTCAGTATTGGGTCTGCATAGTTCTTTTACTTACTTGTTCATTTCCTTTCGATGATAGAAAGTTGTTTATTGAAGTCAAAACCTTTTTTTAATCAATTATGGTAAATTGCCTCAAGGAGAAAGTAGGGAAGCCCCACACAGCATAATGGGTGGATGGACTTGGCTGAGGAAGGTCATCAAATAGGATTTCTCTGTTGATTCCAGTTTTGTGCTATAACTTTTTTTTCCTTATAAAAAAAAAAACAAGTATGCCAATACTTCTATAATTAACCTACACAGGCAGTCTAAGGAGCAATCCAAGAAGAAAAATGAACTGCAGGGCCAACATTAATAGTGCCCAAAGATAATTAAAATAAAGTGTTGCTAATTGTATGTTGGTTTAATGTTATATATCCATACCCTTGTGTATTTGTGCTCAGGAGATATAAATTTTTATGTCAAGTGCTGAAAGCTTCAAGGTTTATTAATCACAAGACATGCACTTTCTTAGTTATGCAATTAGTTGTTTTAATCCCTTTGAATTTGGAGGATAATTAATCTTTGTTTTTCGATAATGTATGAACAGAATGAACAAAAATAGTTATTCATTAATTCTTCTGCTATAGATGCCAGAGTCTTTGATCATATTTACTCTTGGTATCATTTTTTAAAAGTTTACAGGTATGGAGTGCTAAGGCCATTGAGTTGTATGCTACTGGCTCGTTATTTTTTTTAACTCCCTGTACACTCTACTCCCGTGATGGCGAACCTATGGCACACGTGCCACAGGTGGCACGCGGAGGCCTCACTGGCATCGCTGAAAGTGCCCTAATCTCCCCCTTCCCCTTCCCCCCTCGCGCTGGCACGGGTGTCTTAGAGGCGCCAGAAAGGGCCTCTGAGAAAGGGTGCTCCTCTCCTACGCAGTGTCTTATGGGCGGCTTACCGCCACAGTGCCTTCTGGGGCGCTCCCCCAGGCGGCTTGCCTCAGGAACGCCTCCCTCTTCCGCCGCTGCTGTTTCCGGGCGGCTGTTTCAAGCAGGCTTCTCTCTGCCTGCCTGCTCTCCGTCGCTGGTAGCTTCTCTCTCTGGAGGCAAGTTCTTTCGCGTGGTTCTTTTAGTGACTCCTGAGGGGGCTGCCATTTGTCAGCTTCATCCGGAGCTCTCCTTCCTCATTGGGCTCCTCTCCCCGGCTGTCATGCTGCTTTTTTTTTCGTGGCTTCTCTTGTCGGTGCCTGGGCTTGCTTCTTCCACCCAGGCTTTCCACCCGGGCTCTTGGAGGGCTTTTTGCACGCCTTCTCCCCTTTGCAGGTGCCTTTGCTACATCTCTGCAAGTGATCGGGTAAAGAGATCTGCCGCTCCAGGGAGTATGAGGTAGCCATGGGGGCAGGGAGGAAAGCCCTGGGTGGTGGGAAGAAGCTGAAGCAGTGGGGGGGTGTTATGAGAGGCAGAAGTCAAATTTAGTAGATATGAAAATAATTTGGCCACTAGTAAGAGTGTAGAGAAAACAGTCTTTTGAAAACTGACTTTATTTTGAGATTTTAATCCTTATGTGTGTTAATTGGACAACTAGCCCCAGCCACTTTGCTTTCTGTTGAAAATAGTAGGAAGTTCACAAGTGTCACTTGCTGCATGCTTTATTCTCTTCTCTCCCTCTGCCCTTGCTGTAAACTGTTCAGTCTTTGAAAAAGCATTTTTGTAAAGCTAAGTATGTACATTTGGATACCTTAAGCAGCAGTGTGGGAGGAGACTGATCAGTGTGTTTGACTGTCCTTCCAATGTCTTCTTGTGTATACATTGATCTGTTGAGTACAACTTTGCACAAGTAACCCATGTAAGAAACTTATCCCTCGGATGTTTCCACAAAGTTAGCCAAGTTTTAAGGCAGTTAAAAGTGCTGCATTATAGATATTTGTTGAAGCACTCATGGGCAGAAAAAGCTGGGCTCATTACAAATGCTTTGTGTGCTTGCTAGACAAAACCAGCTTTATTGTAAGTAGAAGGTACAAGTGAGAGAAAATAAGACAATAACAGGAAATAGGCTTTGCAGAGAAAGTACTTTTGAAACTTTCTGCTAGATAGCAGTTGTTGGGGTTTAATTAAGATTGCTGGAGGTGGGTGATTTTCCAAGGTCTGCAGTGGAAACTGCAAGTCTAGTTCATATCTACCTTGTTGAGCAAGAAAGTGCCCTCAACTCCACTTGAGACAGACTTCCACACCTGTTGGTGTGGCTTTTCCAAAACATAAAACACCACAAATAAAGCATGTGTGTGAGAAAGGAACTAGTTTAGTGTTGCATTTGCCCTGTGTTTACGGTTGCCAGCCCCAGGTTGGAAAATACCTGGAGATTTGGAGAATGGAGCCTCAGGGGCAGGGTTTGGAGCAGGTGGGGACTTCAGTGGAGTATGCTGGCAAAGAGGCCACTTTCCAAAGCAGCCATTTTCTCCAAGTGAACTGATCTCTGTCACCTGGAGATCAGTTGTAATCCCAGGAGATCTCTAGCCACTTCCTGGAGGTTGGTAACTGCACATATTGTGCAACAGTAGCTGTTCTTAATTGCATCCCTTCCCCTGGAAAAATGTAGGGACACTTTTCTTTGGCTAGGTTGCCCTTTGCAGAAATTCCCTTACTCTGCTGTGATGGCAAAGGGGATTTGATCATCTTTCAGAGGGGCCACAAAATCACTAGAGCAGGTCACATGTGCATAATTATTTCCATTCCCCACGTCTGCAATTTGATAATAACATCTGCATTTATATGCAACAATTAACTGTCTGGGCATTGACAACATTCACAAACATGCCTGGAACCTGTTCAGAATGGCGGGGCTGATTTCTGAAAAATTTCCTTGAAGTTTCCATAAAGGTAGAAATTAGGGAGCGGATCATAAAAGTTGTTGATATAAAGTTGTTTATATCATTGAAAGCTCTGTCATTGTGTTTATCTTTTAAGACAAAAGATGGTAACGTATGAGTTGTTTTTTCTAAACAAAAACTTCAGTATTCAGGTTAAATTGCCGTATTGGCACTTTGCGATACATAAATAGGTTTTGAGTTGCAGTTTGGGCACTCGGTCTCAAAAAGGTTCGCCATCACTGCTCTACTCAGTGTGTGCTGTATTTGAGGTCACATATACCCAAGTCATGGGTATACACATATACCCAACCCACAGGGCAGAGGAGGCTTGTTTTCAGCATAAGCCTGTCAAGAAGTATAGAAGAACCGGGATGGTTTCTCTGATAATATTAGAATGTCACATTGGGATCCATTAAGTTATGATTATATTAATGCAGTTTTGGGTAGATGTACTGTGTTCCTTTTTACTATTTCTATCTCTTTCGAATTCTTTTTGTTTCATATCTTTTTTCTATGTCTGTCAGTTATACTGTGAGAATTAATAAACATTACTATAACATTTTTAAAAAGAAGTATAGAAAAACAGGGCAGTCACTTGATTCTCTGGATATGTATTTATATTCTAGCACAAATGCCAAATGCATGAATGGGTTGTTCAACATCTGCACAGCTCTGAAGAGTCTTTCATCAAATGATTAGTAAAGTATTGCCATAAAAGAAGGAGGCCAGCTTATATAATTTGATAACAGATACATTTAATTCTCCAAATCTGGGACTTCTGTGTAGAAGGTCTGTGCTTTCTTCCACCTTGTTCTTCCCTAGTGGCTATAGAGTTTAAGGCAATTTCCTTTCTTTAATTAAGAGCCTTTCCACATTCTCATGTTCCTTGCATCTAACTTCCGGTTTCCTAGGGGAGGGGGAGGTCCCTCTAGTAGACAATTTGACATCAAACAGCTGTAAATGAAGTGCATTTCCTGTCAGATTTAAATGGAAGGTTTTTATTCTGTATTTAAAGCTATGTGATCGACAATTAGAGGGAGCAAAACATGCATAACTGAACCTCCTTCCCCTTGAAAAAGCAAGAAATTAGACATAAGGAAGGTGAGAATGAAGGAAAGCTCTAAGTTTTTTCTCTGAAAATAAGCCTCCAAGGGAAGATGAGGGGGAAAGGAGATAGTAAAATTATACTATTCCACAAATAAATACAATAGCAGTTTGCACTGGGTAAGCCAGTAGACTATTTACATTGCAGATTCTAGTGTTTGCAGTGTAAATAGTTTATTGGCTTGCCCAAGCACAAATTGCTACAGTATTTCTTAATTGAATACTATGATGTCATCCACATGGTAAGAAAATCCAGAGAATAGGCAACCCAGGTAGCAGAAATAGATTTAGGACTGCCTAAAAAGGGACCAATTAAAATGAAGGGATGAGTGGCGAAGGGAATTTTAGGATCAGAAGGAATGATTCCTTAACAAGGTAGGGAAGCTATGGCAGTTGAAAAAGTATAAGTCTGGCTGGCTGGAAGCTGGGGGAAGACAAACTTGAGCAGGGATGGGAAGAAGAATGTGGAGGGTAAGTTTCAAGAGGGCAAGTATAAAGGAATGATGAGATAATTCTCTGCTTGTTTGGAAGATGGAATCTTGTGATCCTGTGAGAAAATGTTTGGGAACTGAACCAATGACAAAATGATGGGGCTTGAAAGATGCTTTTTGTGCATGTTTAGATTGGAATTTCTTATGAGATTCTTGTGATTGGTGCAGTACTAGGATTTGTGCTACCATTAGGCCAAATTCTTGGATCTGGCTCATTGTTGGAGGTTTGCAAATTTTACTTGTGGAGACACTATTATGAAATGTATCCTGGAGATGATAAAAGTGGAGAGGAAGATGTGCCCGACTGAGATGATTGAATGACCTGTGTAAAGAGTATGTCATAAACCCACCAAGGGTCTACTTGTGCTTACATGCATATTGAATTATATAATAATGAACGTGAAATAATATATAATTATATAATAATGAATGTGAAATAATTCTTATAAAATATAACAAAAATTAAAATTTAAAAAATAAAAAATGTCATGCAATAGCTGATGAACCTAATAATGATATTACAATGCTATAATAAAATTCTAATAAACTAAAGTAGATACATTCAGAAGTGATTATTCCAGATAATGATCTTTAAAACCCTGAGCTATCCTAGGCCCTGGTATCTACGGGGCTGCATCTTCCAGTATCAGAAGACTCTTGGAAATCTCCAGCCTGAAGGACATCTGGCCTTCACCAGAGCAAGGGCTTTTTTTGGACCTGGCCTGGTGGAACTTCCTACTACCTGAGATTAGGGCCCTGCAGTATGTGGTACAGTTCCACAGGGACTTGAAAACATATGTTCCACTAGGCCAGAGGTCTGCAACCTGTGGCTCTCCAGATGTTCATGGACTACAATTCCCATCAGCCCCTGCCAGCATGGCCAATTGGCCATGCTGGCAGGGGCTGTTGGGAATTGTAGTCCATGAACATCTGGAGAGCCACAGGTTGCAGACCCCTGCACTAGGCCCATAGCTGAGGTTTGTCATCTTGTCTGGCATCCCCTTCCCCGTTTTCCCCCTTCTTCCCTTCCCCTTCCCCTATCCATTCCCTCCTCTCTTCCCTGTCTCTTCTCCTTCCTTGTCCCTTCGACACAGGGTTATAATTTTCCTTATTGTTTTCCTGTACAAATTTTTTTTAAGTATCAGGAAGATAACAGCCTGTTTTTGGACCTAGAGAAATCTGCTCTGAGTCAATGACTGATTTATAGTACACATCAGAAACTCATTAATGTGATTCTTCCACGTGCTCGGTAGCTAGGACAGACAAGGATCCATCCAATGAAGAAGGAGTGTCCTTCCCAAAAACCAGAATCCTGTCAGCATCCATTACAGTGACTTGACCAAAATGATCCGCAAGCAGGCTAGACAGTGCACTGGGGATTACTAGTGTCTCAGCATATTAGTGCCGCATCTAGATCAGAACGTATTTTAGAGATTTTCTCAGTTAAAATATCTGTAAAGACATCGCAACTAAATAGCCATTCCTTGGAAGTTAAAGGCTGAGATTTTGGAGCCAATAAATGCCAAAACACTTTAAGCAACCTATCTGAGCTTGAAGTCGCTCATGCTGTGGCAGCAGCAAAGAAGGATTGCTTTGCCACCATCACCATTGCCTCAAAACTTTTTCATTGAACGTTGGAGCATATTCTGTGAGATTCTGTATGAGTTTTCCACCAATGCCATTCTAGGTGTCTCCCAGACATTTTAATTCTCCCACTTGCATCACTTCATCATGTTACTTGTGTAGAACAGGTCTTATTTGTACAAGGATTGTCTATAACCAGCAGGAGCAGATTTTCATACAGGCTAAATTCCTGTTTTTGGCTGTGCATATGTTACTTTATTAAAGGAATCATAAACTTCTATCGGCTTGCATTATATCACTCTTAGACCCAGTTATATCGGAGAAAGACTCTTTTGATTGAAGAAGATTTTAACCTGTGCAGCAGAGTGTTGAGATGTGTGTTGCCATGTATATTGAGGTTTTATTTCTAAATTGGAGTAATATTGGACACCACTTTCTCTGTTTTGTCCCTCTTTTACCTTCTGGAAATGCCTTGGGGTTTTTTAATGTTAGTGTATATTAGAATTGTCATTTTCAGGGTCCAACTTTCTTCCAAGGGTCTCTAGAAATTAAAACTCTGAGTGAGAAGCAGATGTACCCTCTCCAGAGTCATTGAATACACATGAGCACTAACTCACAAACAGCCTGCCCTTTCACATGCTGCAGCTGTTGAAGGATATTAGGGGCTATTGGTAACATATGGTAGGCTAATTATGCTTTTCTAGTAGATCTTTAGATAAAAGAACAAATATTGTCCTAGTTTCAAAACTGATGAAAGATTTGCTTTCAGATAAAATTTACACAGAAGACATACCACACGTTTCAGCAAACTAAAGCCAGTATAGTGGTTAGAGTTTTGGCCTAGGATTTGGGAGCCTCTAATCCACGGATCCCCAACGTGGTGCCTGTGTGTGACTTGGTACCCACTAGCATCTTTCATGGTGCCTGCCAAGTTGTTGTTTTTTTTGAAAATGCATGGGACTTTTGTCCAGGAAGGCTTCTGATTGGCCATTGGAGATATGATTAGCTGTTCTGGATTTTTAAAGTGGTTTTTTGGCAACATCAACCACCACTACATAAGGATGTTCACTGTGTGACTGAAGGTAAGCTATGGCAGCAGCCTTTTTGTGATTGGTTCCACCTCCTGCAGCAACTGTTTTGTGGCATCAGTTTTGTAGTTGTACCTCCCATAATGTGCTGGAATTTCATGGTGCTCTCAGGTTGAAAAAGGTTGGGGACCCCTACTGTGCCATGGAAACTTACTGTGTGAAGAAGAAGGAGAGTTCGGATTTATATCCCCCTTTCTCTCCTGTAGGAGACTCAAAGGGGCTTACAATCTCCTTGCCCTTCACAACAAACTCCCTGTGAGGTGGGTGGGGCTGAGAGAGCTCAGAAAAGCTGTGACTAGCCCAAGGTCACCCAGCTGGCGTGTGTGGGAGTGTACAGACTAATCTGAATTCCCCAGATAAGCCTCCACAGCTCAAGTGGCAGAGCAGGGAATCAAACCCAGTTCCTCCAGATTAGAATGCACCTGCTATTAACCATTATGCCACTGTTGCTCCTCAGAGTAACCCTGAGCTGGTCACATGTGTTGCGTACTATAAGTGTCATCAAATCACTTTCTCCTTATGACAACTCTATGAATGAATGTCCATCAAAATGTCCTATGATTAACAGCCTTGGTCATTACAGACTGAGGGCCATGGCTTCCTTTGTAGTCAATCTATCGCATGTTGGGTATTCCACTTTTCCTGCTGCCTTCAACTTTTCCTAGCATTATTGTTTTTTCCAGTGGCTCTTCTCTTCTTAAAATGTAACCAAAGTATGATAGCCTCAGTTTTGTCATTTTACAATGAAATCTGGAGGGTGGGGAACAAATTGCTAAGGAGGCAATAGGACCCTACACAGGCATAAATACCACTTATGCCAGCACAAGAGTAATCTATGCTGGTGCAGGGGCATTTACAGCAGTTTTGGGGAGCCACATGGCACTTCAACGCCTGGGCACCATTACCACCATGGCACCAGCCCTCTTCTGTCACAGGAACCCATGCTGGTGCCAAAGAGGATGTTCGGGGGGGGTAGAGCCAACCTTAGTTGGCTTCCTTTGCCCTTTTGAGCTGGAAAAAAACCCATTTATGCCAGCAAACTCAATGGCACAGCCCATTGTCTGAATAGGCCATTTGGATGTGGAAAGGGGCTGTACCACTTTTTGCTTGCTGGCCACGGCATAGCAAACCTCTTAGGAGGTGGAGTAACTGCCTCTCCCCCAGGATTACACTGTTCGCTTCTAGGAAAGTTCAGGTTTGATTTGATCTATAACCCTCTTTGTCTTTTTGACCAGCCATGGTATCCATAAAACTCTCCTCCAACACCGCATTTCAAAGGAATCTACTTTCTTCCTGTAGGCTTTCTTCAATGTCCAACTTTCATACCCACACATAGTGAAGGGGGTACTGCAGTATAGAATTACCTTGTTCTTGGTTGCTAGGGACACATCGTTACACTTAAGAATCTTTTCTAGCTCCTTCCCAGCTGCCCTTCCCAGTCTCAGGCTCCTTCTGATTTCTCGTTGCAGCCTCCCTTGTTGTTGATGATGGAGCCACAGAACAAAATCTTGAACAATTTCATTTCCTCATTGTCAACCTGAAAGTTTTGTAATTCGCCAATAATCTTTTTTTTTTTTTTGGTCTTCTGGATGTTCAGCTGTCATTTCAAGTCTTCACTATTTTCTGCCATCATATATGCTGAGTCAATCTTATCTCACAAGGTCTTTGTGCACATAAAAGGAAGGAGAGGATACCATTTAAACATATAAGAACAATGTGGAATAGTATACCAGGGAGGGAAAATACATTTTCAGCCAGTGAGCTACAACTAGGGTGTTATAAATATATCCCTTTTTCAGAGCTTAAATATCTGTTTGGAGGGTATTAAAGAAAAGACTGCAGGAAAGTATCTTTTGGTCCTAATTAACCATTCCAATGGGCCATTTGAATCTGCACATAGAACAGTTACCAAAAGCTTAAAGATCAAAGTGTGATAGGGATAAAACTGAGGTGAGGGAATGTGGCCCTTGTTTTCCTTTAGCCTAAGAATTGGACCAGAGGTTGCATTTTTTTAAAGAGTTGAGTCTCTCCCCACAGCCACGCAGCTGCATGGATTGTCTTCTGTTTAAAAATAAAGGAGAGCCAGATTGAACTGGGAGCTGTGATGTAGGAGAAATAAGGCTCTTGCATTCCCTTCTGGGCCTTTTCCTGAAAGAGCACTGACAAAGTTATCTCCCCTTTTTTGGCAGCTCCATGGGCAGTATTTGTGTGCATGAAACTGATAGAGAACCTGGACTTGACTCTGTGAAAAAAACATAATATCTAGTTATAGTCCTGGATCCACAATGGGAGGTTTATTTGGCTCTGAGTGACAGGCAAGCAGAAGATTGTTGCTTGCCCTCATAGTATCAGGATTCTACAGCATGACAGTCTGAGGGCAATGTGCATGCCTAGCTCTTTCTGTATTTTCTCAGATTCCCCCTTGTTAACTGCTGAGGGTTTTTCTGAACATGGAGAAAATTGTTGCTTTTACATTATTCTACTTTAGGGCCCCTGTTGTTTGCTGCAGCAGATTCTCTGTGAAGACTCCTCATGGAGGTTTCTTCTGCTTGCACATCATCTGCTTGTTATTTCTCTGTAAAAAGTAGAGGAATAAAGTTTGTGTAGCCTAGCGATTCTGTGCATGTGTTTTTCCTTTTTTTGTTTTGTTTTGACAGGGATGTCTATGAAGCTGCAGTGACACAAATATGCACATATTGCAACTTCTGTAATCATGTCGCTGCAGCTTCGCAGACACTCCCCTCAAAACAAAACAAAAGAGGAAAAATGACACATGCACGGGATCACAAGGCAAAATAAACTTTATTCATCCACCCACTTTTTGCAGTAAAATAGCAAATGGATGAGTTACAAGCAGAGGAAACCTCCATGGGGAGTGTTCACGGAGAATCTGCTGTAGCACACAGAATGGTGGGCACGAGTGGCAGAAATGAAAGTAAGAGGCTTGGGTGGGATAAATAAAGCATTTCCTGCCTGCTTTGCATTTGCTCAGCAGACTGGACACATCTTCAGCCCGAGTTGGGGAATATATTGCTAGCTCAGTGATTTTTGAAAAAAACCAGGGTGAGAGGAATATAATGGGCTGAACTCATTTTGGGGGAGAGAGCTGTGGAAAGTTCTTCCCCAAAACACTTTTTATATCTCCCTAAAGAAGTTATATTTGTTATTCAAAGGAAGGGTGATGCCTAGAAATGAGCATTTTAAACATTCAAAGGTGAGCATTTATGTCTTCTAATAATCAGCTCAAAGATGGCTATTATTTTCCCCTCAGGTTTCTGTGGCTATCCATAAAAATGAAATATCACAAAAGTCAGAGTATGCTCATTTGCCCTTCTTAGCAGTTTTGCCAATCATCTTTTTCTCTGGTCTTTATCTTTCCCTTCCCAATTCTGTTTCCAGTGTAGTGACTGATAAATATTGTATAATTGTAATCAAAAGTAACAGATGATAATTAACAAATGTTCGTATTCACTTGTCCATCAGTTGCTGGAATTGTCAAATTATGATCATGTGGATAAAACAATTCCCTCATGCCATTGCTTAAGAAATCCAATTTAATTTACTTCATTCTAGTTATGATCAAACCTTATAATTCTTTCAAAATAATTCCTCTGAGTATATGGCCTTTAGAAGATGATAAAACTTCTACGAAGCAGTCCATTGGTAGCTGCCTGCCTGCCTGCCTGCCTGCTTGCCTGCCTGCCTGCCTGCCTGTCTGTCTGTCTGTTAACAAAAAAAAATATTGGACTCTTGGAGGACAGTTGGGGGAAATATAGAAAAATGTCCTGTTCTGGCAGCTGTTCTTGTCGGCCCTTATGCCCTACATCTTATATGCATCTTGACCAGTGATGATGCAGTATTTGTTTACTAAGTATAAACAAGAAGACACAGAGAAATGTTTCTACCCCTGGTTTCTGCTGGGTTGTCAGTGCTGGTTGTTCTCATTCATACTTGAGCTAGGCATATATGTCAGAATCACTAGAACAAATTCTGTGATAGCAAACATATACCATAAAAATACTGAACAAACTAAATTACCGGCAAAGATATGAATCTCTGAAACAGTGAAGATCTGTTGACACTTCCACTGTCGGGCAGCTCAATCCAGAGGGGCAGGCAAATCCCCCTCTGCAGGCTGACAGGCTTCTGTTGACGTAAATGTCCTTATGCTGCCCTCAGCCACGCTAGTGTTCTAGGGGCATTCCAGAGGGTGGGACCAACCTTGGCCTCCAGACCCCTCTTGGCCCCATATGTTGATGGAGCTGCCAACGGAGATATGCCGTGATTCTCGTGGCATATCTCCTTTCTCCCCTATGGGTTTTCTTTTACAAAAAAAAGTTTTTTGGGCTTCCCACACTGCAGGAGGGCCCTGTAGAGTGCGCAGAGATCAAGCTGCACCATCCCTATCTGCCTCAACTCTGTATTGCTCTGTACATGTTCATCTTCTTCGCCCTCCAGTAGTATATCACCTTCATAAGAATTGCTGGAATTTCCCTCACAGCCCTGCAAGATAAAATATGTGTTGACCTTAGCTCACCATCATCCTTCTCCACTCATGTTTCCTTCAGATTTCTTTTCTCATGCACTGTTCCCTTCCTTTCAGTCATTCTGCCTTCTATATGCTTAACCCCCTTTTCTTAAGGGACCTTATTCTCATTGTTATCTTACAGTGTTTCTGGCAACAGTTGGCAAAACAGATAAAATGTTACACTGTGGTACACTGACTAAAAGAAAATGTGTACTTTTAAAAATAACTTACTAAATACTGCTTATGATCTTTGTAACTTCTTCCATGATTGAGTTTTCTCTCTAACATGATTTTAAAATGCTTTTGTGAGTAATTCCCTCACTGAACTTGGACCACAGTTTCTGAGACAAGGGGGACAAAATTCCAGTGGCCCTGATCATCCTTGGTATTTTATGAATCTAGCCAAGGTCTGTGATTTGCCTTCATATGATGTTTAGGTTGGATTTTTTATATGAGAGGTGAGGGACAGAAGAAATTTTTGTCTTTTTAGTAACACTTTGTTGGCCTTGGAAAGGTTTTGTACATTTTCTCAAAGTCCTTCCCTCTGTGTGCATAATACACTTTACTTTTGAACCTTGGCCATGCTTGAGGTAAAGAAGCAGTAAAATCTATGGTAAATCAGTAACAAGGTTTTCGTATAGGTGTTCTTCATAAGGCAGCTACTTGTCTATAGTATTACATAGCTAAATGATACTAGTATGAATCTTCTTTTGTCTTGTCATTTATTCTTAATAAAAGTTAAGATTTCATGTACTAAAAATTGTTTATAAAGTATCTAGGAATAGTTGTTACACTCTGCCTGATCACATGTGTGGAAAAGGCAGATATCTGAGTATACAAAGACTGAATGACCCAAATTCTAAGTCTGAATTTGCTTTTGTGGGGATACCTATACAGATCTATGTTTAACAGTTTGAACTGAGAATCTCCCAAGTTGCAGTTCATTCTCTGATCTACTATGCTATGTCAGCTCTTTAAGGAAGCATGTTTCTGAAATCTCCTATAGGTTTCAGCAAACCTAAGTAAAATTATCCTGTTGCTTCACTTTTGGAAAGAATGTATTCGTTGACCTGCACTGGTTTGAAGAAAACTATTCATAATGATGATTACTTTCAAAGGATGAACCGAAATGTTATAGAGAGATTGCTTTCATTTTAATCCTTTAAATTGTCATTTTATGGAATACGGGTTTTATTTTTTAGAAGATTTTCTCCAGTGTATTACTATGCAAATTGAAGCAGATAGTTATTTGTCTCTCTCAGTATTTGCAGTAAGGTAACTTTTTTTCCCTTTTGTCAAGAAAATATAATTCCTTGCAATGTGGGGTACTGAAGTCACCAAGAATGGTTTCAGGCACGCAGACAGAAGTACTTGAAATAAGGGCTGCGTCCAGTAGAAGATTGGACTAAAATTATGCAGAGTTTCAGTAGAACTATTATATTTTCTCACATGAACCTACAGCACTTGTCTATGCATTCCAATTAATCTGATTCATCTAGAAACCCCATTTCACCCTAGTCTATCGACTATTCACATGATTGGATTTATTATACTGCTGAGCTGCCCTAGGTCAACATAGTTAATCCTAATTATCTGAACCCTTTGCTCTTAATTCTTCTGCTCCCAGGGAGATTTTACCTGTGGGATTCTGACTCGTTTGGAGGAATTCTCCTTGCAATAATGAGAGCATAGTTTCAGATTCCACTGCTGTCCAAATCTCAATAATTAGCAGTCCATTGCATAACAGATAATAATTTTCAGCCTCTGCCCAAAAAAAGAGAGAGCATTATTTTTCTGAAAAAAAATCCTTAAATGCTCTTTCCTTGGAACAGATTAAACATAATTTTGTAGGGATCAATAACCGTTTGTGTGCATGATCTTGCGCTTGTTTGGAGGTTCTCGCAGGGGAGCGCAGCTATCGTTTACCCTTGATCAAAGAACGGTACACTCCTATCTGGGATGGTCGTCCTCTTCCACCAAGCGCGCAGCTTCGGGAGGGATGCACATGGAGCAGTGAGGGGACACCTGCCTAGCCAGCCAGATCAGCCGAATCAATCCTGGCGATCAATGGGGTGACAGATGTCGCAGCCAGATCGCCCTCACATCCATGTGCATGATCTAAAAAAAAAAGGGAAATTGGTTTTGACTGCACAGAAACAGAACACCATTTTAAAACACTGACTGTTGGTTTTTTAAAATTGCTCTGAAGCACCTCCAGGAACACAGTTTTCTAGATGCTCGTAAACATTTCCAGAAGCATCTGCCAGAAGATAGCCAGAAGATTCCAGGTCATGCCCTGGAATAACTGGAATGCAGCCTCATATATCTGTATGATTTGAGTAAAATCTTATTTACAGATTGGTGGCCTATAGTTAAGAAAGAAATTCTTGTATCCAGTTTAATTTCCATCATGAAAAATATCAGCAAGTTTATCTGTAAATTCCTCTGCAGGCTGCTCAAATGCAGAAATGGTGTCATGTGCTGCTAAGAATCCTTTATAATGGCTGAAATGAAATTAATAATCATTTCTCCTAAAAAGAGGACAGAAGTCCCTTGACTGTAGGGGTGAAATTGTCAAGAAGGTTGTCTTATCCCAACTCAAGGTTACCAGTTTCACTGCTTCTCTTTACAAGATAAAATCTCATTTCACACCCTTTGTCCATTTAACCTCTACAATGAAAAGACTTTTCCTGACTGGTTTTAAGCAGAAAGCGCTTTTACACCATTGATCTTTGCATCCTTTGTGTAAGGACTAGATGACAAAAAATTGCTCAAAAAAAAACAAGGTACTTTTTTTTCTGCAAGTGTCATTAAGAGAAAGTTGGGGTCATTGCAAATTTGCATTTAAAAACCCCCGTGTGTGGCTTTTTAAGGGAGATCCTCTTACATCTAGATTCTTCTTCCCTTTGGGTAAATACAGATATTTTGATTAACATTGCTATTTCTGGAACTATTGGATGGATATGAAAGTGTTTTACACAAACAAGCAGGAAGTGGGGAAAGAACAGCTTTTTCCAGGGTAAAATATTTGCATTTGCAGTAGTTGTTTTGAAATTTGTCAGGTATCTGCGATACTGGCTAGATCCATACGCAGTGATGGACATTGTGCTGATTCAGAAAGTAAATTATTAAATACTACAATATCAAATAACATGTGGATCCAGCATGGTGGAGTGGTTAAGAGTAAGTGGACTCTAATCTGTGGGATCAGGTTTCATTTCCCACTCCTCAACTTGAGTGGTGAACTGGATTAGTTTCCCCACTCCTGCCCGTGAAGTCTGCTGGGTGACCTTGGGCTAGTCACAGTTCTTTGGAACTCTCTCAGCCTCTACCTCACAAGGTATCTGTTGTGGGGAGGGGAAAGGAAAAGGAGTTAGCTACCTTTGAGGCTCCTCACAGGTGAGAAAGGCGGAGCATAAATCCAAACTCATCTTCTTTTATTGTGGCTCTTTCATGAATATCATATACTCTGGGGTACAACCTCAGAAAATTCTGGGGAAATGAACAAGTTTTTCACATCTATGAAAATCCATTTGGAAGGAAATTAATAAATAAAGCTTAATATTGTGATTAGATGTTTGATTTCTAAAACATCACTTTGTACCAGCTTATACTAGACAGGAGAATAAATTCCTTAAGGTCAATTTTATATTAGTTGATCCATTGTTGGGTTATGAAATAAATATTGAGGACTTAATCAGCTCCAGAAAAAGATAATAAAGATCACAATCCCATACACCAGTAGTTCTCAACCTGTGGGTCTCAACCTTTCACAGGGGTCGCCTAAGACTCTCTGCATCAGTGATCTCCATCCGTAAAATGGATAAATGTTAGGGTTGAGGGTCACTACAACATGAGGAACTGCATTAAGGGGTTGCGGCATTAGGAAGGTTGAGAACCACTGCCATACACAATCCATCTCTTCATTCCACTGAACTCATGGACTTTAAAAGAATCTAATTCTGTTTTTGATTGTATCTGAACATATTTGCTAGTCATTTTGTTGCTTTTTAAATTATCATTTAAATATATGACATTCTTCTACATAGTATTTGAGAGCAAAATAGAAAACAAACCTGTCTCTTGTCCAAAAGTATTTAAAATCTACATTTTTTACTTTCTGTCTTTTTCATATACCAATACATATATCCAATTCTCAACAAAGCAAAATCTATGTATACTTACATCTAGAGACTGGAGCCATGGACAGGCATGGCAAATGTTTCTACAAACCTGAAAAACATCCTAGTACAATCTGAATTCTTGAATAAAAAATTAAAATGGCAGCAAGGGGGCGCGGATTAAACACCTTCCAAAATTACGCAAGCAGTGTAACTAGTGCCATGCCACTGGGCCTGAGTTTTCCTAGGAAGCTGCCAGCAAGAGGCAAAACTGAAATCAGCAGGGAAGATAAAGTTAGGTTGTCTGGTGGGTGGGAAGGTGAGAAAGAGGTAGGAAAATGGGGCAGGCAGTGGGGGCTTTCAGAGAAGAGGAAAAGGAGGGAAAAAGGAAAGGCCCTTCACAGCTCCTTGTGTATTTCTTGCTTGTCATTACATATTTCTCACACAATGTAAGTTAAATCTTTCTTCTTTCATGTTGATCAAAAAATCTGAAGACCTTTATTAACAAAAGATTTTTTTGTACAAAGTTAGTGTCTCTTGTTTGTAGTCAGTGCACATTGGTGTATGATACCAATTTGTATCCAGTTATTTGTTGTAGAAACTGATTTTTCAGTGCTATTATTGTGCTTAAAAGACATCAAAAATACAAACAGCAACTATTATTTGAATCTGAATATATTCTCAACAGTAGCGAAGCCAGTCAATTGGAAGCACAAAGAACTGAAATGGACAGTTTCTCTGAAACATTTAACATAACTGTGTAAAGACTGTCCTTTTTTTTTTTTGCCTGAGAACTCTTGACCTTCTTCAGCAGAATTTTCATATCCTTGCAAGCAAAACAATATACCAGCTCTTAGGACTTCTTTTTGTTGCTTTTTTCTTGACTCAGGTAACCAAAGCTTTTGAATTCTACTTTACTAAGTTTGTACAGGGGATAGAAGCTTCAAGCATAATGGCTTGGTGTCAGGGGTTCTTTGCTAATAGTCTAGTCAGTGGACACAAGATAAGGTCAGACCACAGGGAGCCACAGGAAATTACCTTTACCTTTTCAGATATTTGAGCTGTCTGCACATCAGAAACTCGGCATATTCTCCAGTGAGTTCTTTTTGAGTTAAAAGTAGATACATTGAAAAGTAGATACATTTTAGTTTCTAAATATTTGTATGCAATTAGAAGATTTTTGTATACTGCCAATTGGGACACTGCTCTTCAGTTCTAACTGGAAAGACATTATTACTGGGCATGTTCAAATATGAAATAATATTCCCCACCCATAGAGGCATACTGAGTTTAACAGTTAAAGAATAGCTTTTAACAGGTATGAGATGGGTACAAAGTATTTTAAAATATACACAACTCATTGTTGAGTCTCTCTCTCTCTGTGTGTGTGTGTGTGTGTGTGTGTGTGTGTGTGTGTGTGTGTGTGTGTGTGTGTGTGTGTGTGTGAGAGAGAGAGAGAGAGAGAGAGAGAGAGAGAGAGAGAGAGATTGAGTAGCTTTTGACTCCTGGCAACCATCTGAATCGGTGTCTTCCAAAACATTTTATTTAACAGCCTTGCATACCCACACATAGTAATATAGAATACTATAGTATGAATTAACTTGAACTTGGTTGCCAGTGATACATCCTTACCCTTAAGAATTTTTTCTAGCTCCTTCATGGCTGCTGTGATGAATTCCAACACTTAGCCATATGTCCTGTAGTTGGAATGCAGCACACAAGGAATTGAGGACTGCTCATGATTGGCTGGCTGCTAGAAGGAGAGTTCTTGTCAGCAGGAAGAGATTTTGAGCGTTCTGTTCAAAGTGAACTAGTGAATGGATGTATGAAATGAGCTCCATTCTCTGGTGGTTTAAAGGTTACTCTGAATGAGGGACAGGATAGTCAGATTAAAAGAATCTGTACTGAGTCCCTGGTAAAACAAAACAATCACACTAAAGACACACATGGGTTGCTAGTTTGTATTACCTGAAGAAATTCACAGTCAGATACTAAGCACAAAAGCTTATGAGAATTGTGGGATTTTAAACAGAAAAAAGAGGAAAAAAGAGGAAAGATATAGAAGTAAATCCTGCTCTGGAAAGCACTATGTAGGCAAGACACATCTAGATAAGGGTGGATTTAAAAGGAAAATTTGGGGAAATTTGGGGGGTGCCTGTTATCAGGGATGCAATTGTTAAGCTAGCAGCACCAAACTTTCAGGGCATTTTTAGGAGACCCTCCTGATGATACCAGCCAGGTTTGGTGAAGTTTGGTTCAGGGGGTCCAAAGTTATGGACCTTCAAAGGTGTAGCCCCCATCTCCTAATAGCTCCCTTTGGAAACAATGGATGGGGGCACCCCCTTTGGGAGTCCATAGCTTTGGACCCTCTAGACCAAACTTCACAAACCTGGGTGGTATCAGTAGGAGACTCTCCTGATGATATCACCCAGGTTTGGAGAAGTTTGGTTCATAATTCTCCCCCCCACAGTGCCCCCCTCAATGGCTACTCACTTACTCTTTAGAATATCCAAGCAGGCTGGAGAACAGACCTTCCTCTGTTTTGGTGGGAACTACATTTCCCAGGAGACCCTGGGAAATGTAGTTCCCACCAAAACAGGAAGGCCTGTTCTCCAGCCTGCTCGGTTTCCTAAAGTGAGTGGGAGTGGGGGGCACCACCGCGGGAGGGGGGGGGAGCCAGGGTGCGCACCGGGCGCACTCTGGCCCAGTTATGCCTCTGGCGGGGGGAATGGGATGTTCCTGGGGGTGGAGCTAACCTTAGTAGGCCTCCACTTGGGCTTTGGTGCTGAGAACACCGCAGCCAGGGCTTTAGATTTATGCCACCCAAAAGGCATAAATGTGGCAAAACTCCAAAAGGGTGGCATAACGCCTGTGGAGAGCTTTCTAGGCAGCCAGTGTGAGTGAGTGAGTGAGTGAGTGAGTGAGTGAGTGAGTGAGTGAGTGAGTGAGTGAGTGAGTGAGTGAGTGTGTGTGTGTGTGTGTGTGTGTGTGTGTGTGTGTGTGTGTGTGTGTGTGTGTGTGTGTGTGTGTGTGTGTGTGTGTGTTTGATACCTTCCCACATTGCCTGGAAGTCTTCAGGAAATGGCATGGTAGTGCAACAGTGGCACCATCCCCAGCTAATGGCTATGGATGGAGCTGTCTGATACCTCTTTTGTTTCCTTTATGATCCTTTCAAACATCTTGCCTTCACCATCTGTATAGATGTGGCTGAGCTTTACTTCAGCTTGAAGGAAGATTTTGAGTCTGGCTTATGTCTCTAAAGCAAAGACCTTGAAGAGTTTCAGTGGTTGCTACAACAACTATTGATTAAGGAAATACATAGTCACAGAGAAAGGAATGGTTTTTGAAGCATAGCTCAGAGAATTTATTTAACCCCCTTTGTTTGTAAAGGAAAAGATTTTTTCCACCCTCCTGGATTCTCGCAAGTAAACTCTTCCATTCCTGATAGCTCAGGAATGTCTTGGAGATAATCTAGGCCAAGATATTCAGATTCTCTTCATTTTTGGTACCACATCATACAGATCCTGAAGGAGGTAGACAACTTTGAAGCTTCTAGCTTTATTTTCTGATGAGCTATGCCTGTACCCACATCCTTTTATTATTATAGACAATTTTTGGTTGCACGACCCAGTTAACATGTTACCATAATGAAAGATGCATTTTAATCACACCGTTCTGCTTTTAAAATAGGGAAAAATATTAAGAGTTACTTTTATTTAGTCTATATTTGAGACTCAAATTGTAGGCAAAAATGAGCAGTTGTATTACTTCAGAGTAAACTCCGCAGTGAAAGCCTTTGCAGGATACAACTCATGTTCTGTATTAAAAGTAAGCTTTACAACACAATGAAGAAATAACAAATAGTTCAGAGACTCTAATAGATACTGTAGTTAGAATTCAAATTGAGCTTTATGACTCTAAATGCTTTGCTAGCTGCCCAGGGAGTCTCATTTAATTTACTTGAGTACTTAGAATCATATACCTTGCATCTCTTACATATGGGTTTTGGAAGATGGTGACGCATTAATGTTCTTTTGATGCAAATTCTCTTTCTAGTCCATTTTAGAATGTGAATAAGAGAATATGCATTCTACAAATATAGCATTATTTTGACATAGATAATAGATTCATGGAAGCTTCATGACCTATGCATGAAATTGGTAAAAAAAATCAGTGACCAAACTCATTTTGCTTGTAGATTCCAGCTTATCTGTATGCAGAATGCTAGTTGATTCCAAATGATTTAGCAAGCAGTAGTATTCAGTAGTTTTAAGTATAATTCAATATGAACAGTTTTTAAATTACTTGCAATATAACTTTTCATATGAAACCAAAAAGGGCAGAACTTGCTCAAACGTATAGTAGCTGAGTCTTTACAAATCATTATGACATTAGAAAGTATTAGAAATCATAATTTCTAATGATTGCGCCTGATTTCAACTTTTCAAAAAGCAGCTTTGAATCTGGCAATAAAGGGGCTGCAATTCTAGCAACATTTTCTGGGGAGTAAGCCATGTAATATAAAATGAACTTACTTTTAAGAATGCCTGCCCGAGAATGCAGCATACATTTCAAGTAAACGGATCCCCCCCTACACCTGTTTAATATATTTTAATGTTAGGCATTAGTGACATGGTACTCTGTATAAGATTTGATTTTGACAGGAGTTTGCTGGTGGACTTTTTTTGTCCCTTACAAATGTATGAAATTGTGAATTTTCATGCAAATTCCTCAGCTGAGATTGGCTTTAAGCATTTGAAACACAGAGCTTTTTTGGAATCCTTCACAATAGCTGCTGTGTGTTGCATTCTGGTTTTCCTACCACTGCACCTGGAGTATAAAAAATGAATAATGGTCAGATACTCTCAGAGGAGTATCTGTCAATATGCAGTACTCATTTTGCATGTTGGAACTAGGCACCTGTTACCCCCTTAGAGGCTAATAATTTCCATCTGATCGTTGTGACTTAGGTGCATGCATTCCCTATATTTTCTTGGCTGTTAGGCCTTATGAACATCTGACATGCACAAGTGTATCATGCCACCTAGAGGGATTTATGATGGAATACGCACTCCCCAAACTGTTGCCATCTGATAATGTTAACAGTCCCCTGTGGAGCAAGATAGTGTTTACATATTTGTACTGATCAGAGATCTGCATTTCTAGTCGCATAAACGCACATTAGATAACTTATTAGATGAAAAGATACTGGCTAAGCTCAAATATGAACATGATTTTTTAATCAACGTAATGGCTGGTATATCTATTAATGATCAAATCTCCCATTAATCTAAAACTATCGTGTCTGTGTTTGCATTTTAATCTTGCAGTCTGAAATATTTCAACTATTTTGCAATGTCTTTTCTTTACAAAATATAAAACCCCATATAGACCTTCACCAAATATGTACATTACAGTGACTAAAAAATATTCCTGTTTTTTTACTAAATTCACATTATTTTGAACATATGTGAAAGAGGGTAAAGATAACAGGAAAAAATATATTTCTGAAAATGTGTTTATATAAGGTTACCATACAGAAACGTTGCCCTTAAACTTGATATGATCTAAAACTTGCTTAACTCTTACTTTTGTTTCTTCCATTTCTTCTAAGCTCTATTTCCTTGAAAAAGCTAGCGCCAATTTGGTGAAGGCATTCTTTTTTGTCAGAGTTTTCAGATAAGGAATAATTGAAATAACATCATGGAGTTAACTGGAACATGGGTTTATTAGATCTGAATCAAAAATTGAAGTGGAGCATTTTGGCATATATTCTGAGTTTTGTCATGGCCTACTTTTCACTGACAGGAGCACCACGGCTTCTCTCAGGCACCATCTGCTTTGATATCTAGCATACTGTCAAAATAAACTTAATCCTTATGCCAGCAGAGCCATCTTCAAGTATAATTTAAATTTCTCAAGATGCTCCATGTAAGTCCTAATTATTCTTACCTATACATCAGAATTAAAAGAGCCAGTCTTCAAAATATACTTTTTCTAAAAGTAACTTGTGTTACAAAACTTTGCGGTTCTATGCCCAACAACAGTCTAGCGAGGAAGGTCACTGTATGGTATTGTAGCTGAAATATTAGGAATAGAAATATAAAGGAATAGAAATGTAGAGAGACCCAGATTCAAATGCCACCTCAGACGAGTGATTTAATGGGTGATGTGACACCTTTTGCTGTCTCTAGGTATAATGTGTTTCAAAGGATTGTTCTGAGGAAAAAAATGAAGATCAATCTGTATATACTTTTTGCAGACATGGCTGGAAAAATATGTATTTGAAATGTATAATAAAAACATAGCATTGGCTTTATTACTTCCTTGAATGGTGACAATTCGTGGAAACAATTTTAGTGCCTTTTCTTCCTAAAGGTACCTCCTGCACTCCTGAAAAGCTGCTGCTTGAAGGTAGGATTGCAGAATAGTCAATATGAGGGCTGTGATAAGAAAGAAAAATGAGTAAAGATTGCTGTCCAGTTATCTTGCACAAGAGGGAAAAGAATTCCTGACAATTTCTTCTTTTCAGTATCCTCTTCTGGAGTGTGCCCATGGACCCCAAGGGTGGTACCTGGAACTGCTGAGAAAAGGAGAGGCAGATAAAAATAATTTCCATGAACTTATTCTGTTTGCGCCAGCGCTGGATTCAACCACTTATTCTTATTTTACTGTTAGAGAATGCTGGCTAAATGTCTGTGACCTACCAGTGATTTAATTACTGAGATATCTGTTAGACACAGGACTTTTCCTGTCACCCGACTGTTAATGGAAAAACACAGAGAAAAGAAAATACCACTGCACCTGGCTTTCCTGGACCTGGTTTAAAAAGCCTTCGATGGGGTCCTTCATGCTCTCATATGGCATGCACTTCGAACACATGGAATCCTAGAAGAATATGTGTAATGGACGCAAATGCTATATAGCAAAGTGACAAGCAAGGTGTCGTGTCCAGCAGGAATCTCCCCACCTTTTAACATCAGTGTCGGCATACATCAAGGCTGACTTGCAGACGGCATGCCCATGGACACTTCTGTATGCTGATGATGACGTCATACTTGCCAACAAAGACCAGGCGCTACAGCAACAGTTGCAGTCATGGAACAATCATCTCACAGAATATGGATTACGTCTGAACATTCCAAAAACTGAATACCTTGAATGTGGCCCCAAACAGATGGAACAATCAAAATCTGCATCCAGAAATTAAATTGAATTCAAATACCTTGGATTACTGGTTTCAGCTAATGGAAACACATTGACAGAAGCCCAATCATGAGTCAATATGCATGGCTTAAATGGCAACAAACCACTGGCATCTTGTGTGACAAGAAAATGCCTGAACACCTCAAGGCCAAAATATACAAAACAGTTGATCACTCAGTAATGGAGATGAATGCTGTACGGAGCCAAGCGCTGGCCAGCAACAAGAAAACGTGAACAAGCCCTTCAAGACCCCAAAAATGGTGGATGGACACAATCAATGAAGACCTGCTGGCAAAGAGCCTTACCCCAGAAGAAACTCAAAATCGTGACCTTTGGAAGAGACAGTTACAAAACTGACCCTGTACGTACAGGAAACCAGTTCGGAAAGAAGAAGACAGGACTTTTCCTGTCAGACCTCAACACTGTTAATGTTCTATGTTGGGCTTTTACTAAGCATCAAACTGGAAGGTTGCTGCTCAAAATTATTCTCTACCAAAATGGAGTCCCTTGTCTTGCTAGAACTGTAATGCAGTATGACAGTTAATATAGAAAATGTTTATTTAAAATACTCACTAGCATTTTCCTCCCCATCTTTATTGGTTTTATTGAAATCTTCAAGAAAAATACACATGCAAGTACAGATGTGAAATAACCATTTTATATCAATTCAATTAATAACCTGAAAACAAAGGGGGGGGGGAAGACTTAGGAGAGTGGAAAAGCATTCTGAGAAAGTTCAAAGATTATTTCCTTGAAATGTATGTTACTCAAATGATACGTGCTGTTAAGATTCAAGAAACAGATTGAAGAGCAGTCCCGTGTTATTTAAAGAGGTTTACTCCCAGGAAAATGTCCTCAGGATTACAACCTTGGGTTCTTTCTCTTGTCCATATAGTTCCCATCATGTTATCCACTAATTTTAGTGAGGCAAGAAAATCAGGTTGTTGAGATTTTAGACCAAGTTCATAAGAGCAAAAAAATACTCTTCATGCTTTCAAGCTGTAAAGCTGAAAAATAGTGGACACAACGTAGGCCCCTTCCACACATGCACTTTCAGTCCACTTTCACAATTGTTTGAAGGTTGATTTTGCCATTCTGCACAGTAAAATCCAGCTGGCCTGGCTTTCCTTTCAGCGTCAAAGTGGTGGGCTTACTGTGTGGGGCCCAGGCTGGGTGTCAGTGGCCGTGTTCGCCCCTCTGACCTCTTTGTGGTGTGCCAGGGATGTATTTGTGGTCAGGCTTGATGATGAGGCAATGCACAAGCTCCCCCAGGCCAACCAGCACCCACCAGGCCATTGCCGCACCATTGAGTCCGGCTCTGGTTGCAGCTCTGGCACAGCACGAAGAAGTCAGCAAGGTGGGCACAGCCACCGACACCCGGCCCGGGCCCCATGCGGCGTGTGCAGCTAGCCCGCTGCCTTGACTCTGAAAGGAAAGCTAGGCTTGGTAGGCCCAGGCTAGAAGAGTGTGGGGCGATTCCCCCCCCCCCATGTGCATGATTGGCATGCATCCCAAGACATATGACCCCATATGTCCCCTTGGAAGCTCCGTCCCTGTCCCACATTTTCCTGTTATGTAACTTACAGATCAGAGGGTGAGTCCTAAAAACCCTTTTCTTCCAGGGAAGTTACTGCCTCCTTTCAAAATTCGAGTGTATATATCCTGTTTATGTCGATACACCTGGACTCGAGCTTTCTCTGCCAGTATTCCACCTCTGACCGCTATTTAATCTGCTAACCTCAAAGTCAAGCAGTTCATCTCTGGATAAAGACATTTTTGGAACAGTCATAGTCTTTATCTGCATTGCAGGACTGCCAGATGACTAGAAAAATACATCCCAGCCTGCTTTTAACAAAGACCTGAGATGTAGAGATGAACAGAAGAAGCTTGGCGTGATACAAACTTGCTACTTCCTCAGTGTTGCAGATCAAACTGAGTGAAAGGCCCATCTGTAAAGAGAGATCCAAACAGTTGCAGCCCTATCACTGAGTAAAGGGCGTCTTAGTTGATAGTTCCATGGGGAATGTCAACTCAATGCATGGCGGCTGTGAAAAAGGCAAACTCTATGCTGGGGATAATTAGGAAAGGAATTGATTAAAAAACTGCAAAGATTGTCATGCCCTTATATAAAGCCGTGGTGCAACCGCACTTGGAGTACTGTGTTCAGTTCTGGTTGCCACATCTCAAAAAGGATATCGAAGAGATAGAAAAAGTGCAGAGAAGGGCAACGAGGATGATTGAAGGATTGGAGCACCTTCCTTATGAGGAGAGGCTGCAGAATTTGAAACTCTTTAGTTTGGAGAGGAGACATCTGAGGGGGGATATGATTGAAGTCTATAAAATTATGCATGGGATAGAAAATGTTGACAGAGAGAAATTTTTCTCTCTTTCTCACAATACTAGAACCAGGGGGCATTCATTGAAAATGCTGGGGGGAAGAATTAGGACTAATAAAAGGAAACACTACTTCACGCAACGTGCGATTGGTGTTTGGAATATGCTGCCGCAGGAGGTGGTGATGGATAGCTTTAAAAGGGGCTTGGACAGATTTATGGAGGAGAAGTCAATCTCTGGCTACCAATCTTGATCCTCCTTGATCTCAGATTGCAAATGCCTTAGCAGACCAGGTTCTCAGGAGCAGCAGCAGCAGAAGGCCATTGCTTTCACATCCTGCATGTGAGCTCCCAAAGGCATCTGGTGGGCCACTGCGAGTAGCAGAGTGCTGGACTAGATGGACTCTGGTCTGATCCAGCAGGCTCTTTCTTATGTTCTTATGTTCTAAATGTGGCTTGACAATATGTAGCAAAGGTGTCCCCAACAGTAAGCCAAATTCTGTGTTTGCGAGCATTTCCTTCTGTAATACAGCATATAGCTTATCTAGCTTTTAAAAAGTGGCACCACATTAATGAATATATTTTCTCAGCGTTTCTCTCTTGTTATAGGGTTTCTGTTAAAGTGATACATG
Organism: Sphaerodactylus townsendi; assembly: GCF_021028975.2. Classification (NCBI taxonomy): domain Eukaryota; kingdom Metazoa; phylum Chordata; class Lepidosauria; order Squamata; family Sphaerodactylidae; genus Sphaerodactylus; species Sphaerodactylus townsendi. Next base: position 52,337,587 of record NC_059426.1, read on the forward strand.
CTTGCCAGTTGGTACTTATCACAGCCTGAAACACTACAGAACTCTCTCTCTCTCTCTGCAAGATAAAAAAGTGCATTCCTCTGGATGCAACAGTAGGGCTCTCAGGCTACCGCCACCATTCTTAAACTTATGGCTGGTTTAGTGGGTAGAATGCCCAACAGGGACTGGGTAGACTAAGATTCAAAGTTATTTTCAGCCAAAAAACTCATTGGTAACCTGTGCCAGTCACTGAACCTACTGCACAGGGCTGTTGTGAGGTAAAAATAGAGGAGGGGATAAGCAAGAATGATGCTATGAGCTTCTTTGAGAAAAAACGTATCAAACACCTAGCCATAAGGTCATCAATCTCCAGGTGGGGCCTGGAGATCTTCTGTTATTACAGTTGATCTACAGACAGTCAAGATCAGTTCCCCTGGAGAAAATGTCTCCTTTGGAAGATGGATTCTGTGGCATTATATCCTATTGAAGGTCCCTCCCCTCCCCAAACCCCATAGTCTCCAGGATTCACCTTCTCCAGGTATTTCCCAACATACAGGTGGCAACCCCAGCTAGTCAGGTTGGTCCAACCCAGAAGACAGCCAAAACATCTGCCTGAAGTGGCCAAATGTTAAGAATTTGTGCCCACTAGGTATGTCCTAAAATGGGAGCAATATCCTGTCTCCCCACCCCCCGGGCCTTGGATAGAATGGCTTGATATTTGGGGAGCTTACTCCCACAGCCCCAATTTCCTTACAACATACAAATGGGTAATGCAAAACTGTCCATTTCTTTGCACGAAATAAGGACATACCCTGAAGGTCTGCAGCAGGGGTAGGGATCCGTCTCATTTCCAACACACACGCACACACACACTCATATTTTCTCCCACCCCATCTAGAATTATGTCCCTCCCTTCACCCACGCACAAGCAAGATTCAGAGGGATTTGAACTGAGCGTAGCTGGAACAGAACCTGAAGCGTCCCAGTCATCATGAACATGGTGGTACAGCTTGCCACATTCACACACTCTGAGTTTCTCTGATGAAGGTGAGCTTGGTTACGTTACTACGCCATGACTGTTTTCTAGTAATGGGATTGCACTTGTTTCCCAGCGGAAGAAGTTACTGTGCTAAAGCAATTTAGCCAGATTCTTAGTGCCTACCCCAGTTATGGTTTACAAGTTTCATGAATTTCTCATTTTTATTTTTTCATGTTGTATTTATATTACTTTTTATTGCTTTTCCTTGATATCTTACTATTCATCTAAGCCATCTCCTGGAGAATTGTTTTCTGTTGGGTATGTTTTAGTCTTTGTAAAACAATACTTGAAAGGCATTGTGACAAAATGATAGTCCTCTGTTAGTGCGAGCTTTCATCTGGCATCAGTATTTTGAGGCAAGGAGTCCTCTCTCGGTGTTGTTGATTCTGTCCCTGTGTGTTCCTTAGGGAACAGTTATTCAAGACTGAATATATTCCAATTAGAAGGAGAAAAGCAAACACACCAATTTATGTCCCTTTTGAAATTGTTAGCCATAGTACATAGTGTTCTTTCCCATGACGTTCAGGGAATAAATAAAGCTGTGGAAATGTATGTTATTAAGCAGCCTATTTGCCCTGGTGCTGACCTCTTGTAAACAGGGTTATTTCCCAATTGCCAGCTTATCTCTATGAACTGTAATATGATCGATCCCAGGTATATATTACATTGCGTTGCATTCTGCACATTGATTTATCCTTCATCCCATGTGTACATTCTCCCTCTGGCCAATAAATTACTCACTGATATCACCTGTGAGAAGCTGTGGAGAATAATGTATTTGCATAATTTCCTTGTGGTTAACACCAGTGTTCATACTTATAGAGTTTGGGGCTCTGTTTTGGGGTTTTTTAAGACTTAATCTGTTCCAATTCCCACTAGGTTAAATTCTACTAGATACCTACAGTCCACCTATCCCTATTTAGCAGAGACCATTCCTATTTCCTTCTACCATATAAATCTGTTCTAGTTTTTTTTTTAGTTTTGCATTCAGAAGAAATGTTATAGATGCCATTTTAAAATTATGTTAGTGTATCCCTATACACTATATACTAAACACCATCAATTCACAAATGAGTTATGGGAACTCAAAGATGGAACTTTCGAGGCAGGTAAGAACCAGGCACAGTTTTCCATTACGGTCCAAGTACTGACTTTACTTAACTTCCAAGATGTGACAAGATCTAGCTGTACCAGGGGTCGGCAACCTGTGGCTCACCTTCTTCCCAGAACCAGCTAGGAGAGGGGTACCGAGTCATCGCCTGGGTGGGGGCCAGCGAACGAAGAACAAGGACATGACAGGGCAGGGAAACAGCTGAGCGGGGGCAGAGAAGTCCCCACTCCCGGACAGCTGTGTTGTGCCCTGTGGCGTTCCGCCTCCCCGGGGTGCGGTGTGGGGGCTTGCACCTTCCCTCCTTCCCTTTCTGGGGTGGTGTTCTCTGAGCCTGAGGCCTGGTAGGGGGCCTGGTATTAATCAAAGCCCTCAGCCACAGGATGGAGCCACGCCTGGCCCCTTTCCAGTCCTGCGTCCTTCCTTCCCTTCCTCCCTCCTCCCTTGGCGGCAGGCTGACTTCCCCCTGCTCAAAGTCCCGTGGAGGACGCTGTTCCTTTCCCTGCCTCTGTTCCTTGTTTCCTCTACTCTCCCTTCTTGTCAGTTCTCTCCCTCCTTCTTCCCGCACTCCCTTTTGCTCCCTCTTCCCCGTTTCTTTTCCCCCTGTCTCTGTCCCCTCCGCTTTCTCGGCTCGTGCCCACCTCCTCCCCTCCACCCAGAACCTCGCACACCCCATCCCTATCCCTTTTAAAGTCTCCCCCGCTGCCTTCTGGGGCATTCCTTCTCCACCCCGCTCAGCTGTTTCCCCTCCCGGTCACATCCTTGTTCTTCAGTCGCTGGCCCCCGCCTGGGCGATGACTCGGCGCCCCTCTTCCAGCCGCTGCCGGGCTAAGTCCGGAGGAGGGCAACTCATCCGCCCCAGGACATGCCCGGGCAGAGCCACAGTGAAGGGGCGGGGGAGCCGCATGCGGCTCGGGAGCCGTAGGTTGCCGACCCCTGGAGATTAAAAAACAAAACAAATATTAAGGCCCCTGATCTGCATCTAGTGTAGAGTGCTCTGAAAACTTGAATGAGCTAGTACCAGGTTGCACCCTTGGCCTTCTGGGAAGAAGGTGAAAATAATAGTTATCACCAATGTCAAATATAAAAGCTAGTAGTGAATCAAAGGTATCCAATACATGGAACACATGGGTCTCTGAAGACAAGTTCTTTCCAGGCCTATTTTAGCCTTTGAGGGAGCATTTATTCAGACTAGGCCTGAGCTAGGATTGCCAGCTCCAGATTGGGAAATTCCTGGAGATTTTGTGGTAGAGTCTGATGGATATAACGCCAAAGAGTCCCCTCACCAAAGCAGTCATTTTCTGCAGTGGGGGTGGATCTCTGTTGTCTGGAGTTCAGTTGCAAGATCTCCAGGTCCTACCTGGAGGTTGGCAACCCTCAATGCAACCTTTTGGTGACGATACCATTTTGGTGACTTGATACTTGCATGACTCCACTAGTCCTGAGTCCTTGCTACTGTTCAACAGCAGTCACCACGAGAAAGCCAGTGTGACGTAGTAGTTAGAGCAGGGGTAGGGAACCTGCGGCTCTCCAGATGTTCAGGAACTACAATTCCCATCAGCCTCTGTCAGCATGGCCAATTGGCCATGCTGGTAGGGGCTGATGGGAAATGTAGTTCCTGAACATCTGGAGAGCCGCAGGTTCCCTACCCCTGAGTTAGAGCTACTGAATAGGGTCTGGGAGACCCAGGTAGATTCTATAGCATTATATGCTGCTGAAGTAATTTCCCTCCCCCAAACTCACCCTCCCAAGGCTTCACTTCCAAATGTCCATGGAGCTGGCAACCCTAAGGGAAAATTATTTATGTAGTTTGGTGATCTGTTGTGATTCCAGAAGATCTTTCTCCACCTGGAGATTGGCAACTTTATAAGCAAAGATGGAAGAAGGAAAAGGGGAGAGGCTATGGGGGCTTTCAGGAAAGGGAAAGAGGATATAGTCAGGGAGGGGGAAATGAGATGTTTTCTACAAGTGTTTATGGGTTCCTACTTATTGCCTTATAACGTCCACAACTTGCCATGAAATCGGGAATAGTGTTTTCTGGGCATTGCTTGCTATTTCCTCATTAAGCCAAAAGTTATTTCTTGAGTATAATTTTGTTGTCTTCTGTTCTAAACTGAAAGGCAGTATTTTGGGGCTGCATTTTTCCCCTTTTACATGACACAGTTGGGAGTTAGCTATCATTTCAAAATGACAGACTGTCTCTATTATCATTTCCACACCTCATTGGCACAGGTGATTGGCTCAATGTACTCCATAAGGTTGTTGTCAGTTCTTGAAACTAACTCAAAACCTTTCAGGTTCCAAATATATATATTTTAATCTAAGGGACAATATTTTTTTTCTGGCGAAATGGTAGAATTTAACTTGCTGAGCAGGTTGTTTTCTTTTTCACCTACCTGGAGACAACTTTGTCAAAAAAAGGGTTACATTATATTTTTTAAGACTGAGGATATGACCCATATCTTGTTTAAATATATGCCAGACATTTTTGCTTTCTGTTTTATAATGTGGATCATAACACAACCCATTAATAACATAATTTTCTGAAATTAAAAAAACCGTCATTTCAGTATGAGATATTTCTTGTTTCCAAATGAAGAAGTATATTGTCTGAAGTTTGAGTCAGCTTCCCATACTTTCAGAGACTGACTTAAATTGCCTTGATAGGACGGATATATTTCATTCAACTATGTTATTTAGAAGCAATTAGGCTTACTGCTGTTATACAGTACTTTAGTTCTATTTACAGAAATTGATGTGTGCCTCAAAAATTGGTATTATATTCCTCATCCTTATTCTTCCTGGGTACCATAAAATGGGAGAGATTATTAACTGCATGTTTACTCTGAAAATCTCAAAAAGACCAGCTGTGAAATATCAAAAAAAGATCCTATCTGAGTGAAACTAGTGACAGATTAATTTCCATAAATAAATCAGAATAGCTTTATCCTCTTCAAACTTAACAGCAGATTTAAAAAGAAGATGAGTATGCTAATAGGGAATGGATAGATAAGGAAATCGGGATTTGAATAAAACAATATGATAATTACGTGATATATGACTCCGTGTCTCAAGTTCTCAGCACAGTACTCATTTTCAGAAGAGAAGAGTTTGGATTTATACCCTGTTTTTCTGAGCCGTAAAGAGTCTCAAAACGGCTTACAAATTCCTTCCTTTCCTCTCCCCACAACAGATACCTTGTGAGGCAGGTGGGGCTGAGTCTGTTCTGAAATAACTGTGACTAGCCCAAGGTCGCCTAGTAGGCTTTGTGTAGGGAAAAATCCAGTTAACCAAATAAGAGTCTGCCACTCATGTGGAGAAGTTAGGAATCAAACCCAATTTTCCAGATTAGAGTTTACCACTCTTAACCACTGTACCACATTGGCTACTTTACAGCCCCGTCCGGTGGGAGGGGCAGAAAGCATCTTGGGGGAGCAGTGTGGGGCTGTGCCAGCAGATTTGCCCTCTCCAGGTTACTTACCCTGGCAGAAGATCAAAGATGTTAGTGTATGGTGGCAGTGGCCCTCTGGAACACCTGGGTGCTGTGTCAGTGTTTCCATGTTTCTCCAGCCTTGTTGGCATAGAGCAGTGGTGGTGAACCTTTGGCACTCCAGATGTTATGGACTACAATTCCCATCAGCCCCTACCAGCCTGGCCAATTGGCCATGCTGGCAGGGGCTGATGGGAATTGTAGTCCATAACATATAGAGTGCCAAAGGTTCGCCACCACGGGCATAGAGGGCATTCTGGAAGGCATTCCTGGGGGTGGAATGAACTTAATTCGGCTTTCATACCAGCTTAGCAGAGAATTCTTCTGCTGCCCTTTGGGTGGCATAAATCCATGTAGCCCTGTGGAGGGTTTTCCAGGTGGTTTTTTTCCTGCCTGCCCGTGCTGTCATAAAGCCCTCTGAAGGTGGTGGGGTGTCACGGCACTGCCCTCAGCCTCCTGGGGCTGTGGATGGGGTTGTTTGTCTCTATCTCCAAATCACCAGTCCTAATGACAGTTTGGCCCAGTGAAATAATTAAAATTAAGCTTTCATTAAATATTCTGGTGAGAATGTAATGTAAAGGTTGAAGTGTAAGATAAGAATCTGTGGAGCCCAGATTTGAATCCTTGGTCTGCCATGGAAACTTGCTGAATGACTTTGTGCCAGATACACACTCTTAGGCGGATTCCGCATGGGCCAAAAACAGTGGTGTGAAAATGGTGTGAAAACAGTGTAAACCCTTTTATACCACTTTAAACCATTTTACGCGGTTTTCACACCGTTTTCACACCGCTGTTTTTGGCCCATGCAGAATCTGCCTTAGCCTAGAGCCTGACAAATATTTGGTTGGGATACTTCCAAGGAAAACCTGGGGTATGACACAGATATAGGCAATTGCAGATAACCTCCAAACCTCTCTTGCCTTGAAAACCCCGCCGGGTTCACTATAAGTCAACTGTGACTTGATGGCAAAAAAGTATTCTAGATTTAAAATAAATGTGTTCTAAAGCAACAGCAAAGGTTTGACTCTTCCACATTTTTTCTGTGCTGGAGGATGGAAGTATTTGGTACATGTAATACATGTAAAAATATATATTTTCCATAATTCAGTTGCTGAATCTAGTTTGGAGTGGAAGGCTGGCCAAAGAAATGGGGAGATAGGCTCCTTAACTCTTTCCTTCATATTGTTATTGTGATGGATAATGACCTTACCCAAGATAAGTTCCCTCTTAGGAAATGACATAGGAATTAATTTATTTTCCAATGGTGGAAAAAGCTGTGAAGAGATTTTTTTTTAGTTGAAAAGGACAGGAAGGTGTGACCCAAAATGGTGACACAGTCTCTCAAGTACAGTGGGGAAATTAGCTTAGAGCAGACTGCTTTTAAAATGTTGCAAGAGGCTTGGGTAGGAGATCTTTAATACCTATGTATACAGGGATAAACTCTTAGAAGGAAATCCACAGAGGTGGAATCCCCACTGCCGATAGGAATGTGAAACAAATTTGACAATCTTTGGGCCCTTCCCCACTCACCTTATACCGCGCGTTTATCCACTGAAGTACCGCGGGGTCCCGCGGCGCTCCCCACTACTTGGGCGACGACTACGCAGCCGCCCCGACGCAGCCGCTCTCTCGGCCCTTTGGCGCGCGGCATTTCTGCCCCTCTTCGGAACTGAGTTTTTCAAAGAACCCCGCGCAGAGCGCGGGGTTGTGGGGAAGCCTGGGTGGTCACTCCGGGGTTGCGGACTTCCCGCCATTACTGAGTGGCGTGAACCTTTATGGTCCAATCAGGCGGCGAGTATGGCGTGCGTGCAGCGCGGCGCATCGGTTTCTTCCCCATTTCTTTCCCATTTTCAACTACCGGGTGAGCTGGCGCTTGCTTCATGGTTCGAGTGCACGCTTGCCATTTGCATCTGTTTCTGCATCGTTACTTTCGTTTCCTTCGCTTTATTCACTGTGGGCTTTATCTCCACGGGCATCGGCGTAACTTTCGTTTCTTACCGCGCTTATTCACGGGCTCGAAAGTGCACGCTGCCATTTGCATCGTTACTTCGCTTTTCTTCCTTTTGTTCACGGGCTTGAGTGCGACAGCGGCCATTTCGCGGATAGCTTTTCTTATCACGTGTCTTCATTTTATTCGTGGACGACCAGCGCCTGCAGGCCACCCCCTCCCCTACCAGAAACAGATGGACCCCCCCAGCCCTTGCGTATCCAGCCAAGAAGGGCTGTTACTTGGCCCTGCCCTCGGCTGCTCTGGAGTGGCGTTTGGCCTGCTTCGACAGCGTAAGCGGCGTGCTTCTCTGCAGCCAGCCTTCCCTCCATCAGGCAGAGCTCGAGAGTTCCCCAGCCTCTGCCATGGCAGGAAAGAGGCTGCAGAAGCAGCTCAGCGGCCCCTCGGGCGGGCCAAACGTACCAGAGCAGCCGGGATGGAGGGGGGGGCGCAGGGAGACTCAGCGCCCAGGTCACCCCTCCCTCCCGCCCAGGTCAGCCTCTAATTTAACGATGATCGCAGCCATGAAGGCTGCTTTGAAATTCCTACTCCTGCCCTGGCTGCTCTAAAGGGCGTTTGGTCTGCTTTCGATGGGCGGCGGCGGCTTCTGCAGCCTCTTTCCCACCATGGCATGGAGGGGAATGGCGGGCTGCAGAAGCCGCCGCCCGCTGCTGAGCAGCGCTAGCTAAATCGCCCTCAGAGCAGCTGGGGACAGGGCAGGGAGACCGGCAGCCCAGGCCACCCCCCTCCCTTTCTCCCCTAACGACAGGTACGGACACCCGCCCGGCCGCCCGCTTTTTTCTTGGCAAAAGCCAAGTAGAAGGCTTTATTAGTAGTTACAAATAGTTCACAAATGTGCATTGTGACATCTATGCACGCTTTTCCCCTTCCGCGTTGAAGAAGCGAGCTGTCTGTAACCCCCAAAACTAACAATAGACCAATCGGAGATCAGACCTTGTCCTGCTCCATCAGCTTCGCACGCGGACTAATCAAAATTGGAGACTCGCCCTGACCCGCCTCTGACCATGCGACGCATTGGGCGCACAGTCGGTGGGGAAATGTAAACATCCCGACGTCGCACTCCAGGTAAGCCTTTCAGAAAAGTGAGCCGACGGAGCCTCTGAAGTGGGGGACACGACTGCGCGCTCAAAAACTCCAGCGTTTTTCGGATTCGGTGCGCCTGCACGTTATTCTATAAAGTGGGGAAGGGCCCTTTATTGTAGGGAGAGAGGGGTTACACAAGCATCTGATTCAATTCAGCAAACACACACAAAGAGTTCTTAAGATATAGATAGGTTGGAAAAACAGATTTTGGAATAGAAATAAGATATGGGGCACAAGGGTGATACACCCTAATAGTGAATTGAAGAAGATCCAGGATCCAGAGGCAAACGACTAGCGTCTGGTTCCAGTGGTGGTGCAACTCTTTGGGCTCAGCAGCAGAGAGGGAAAGATGTCAATGAGGCTGAAACAAAGGTTTCGGGGGGGGGGGGTGTTGGCTTTTATGGTAAAACTTCACCTTTGGGAGTGGCAGGGCTCTAGTAAGGTAAGGCTCTAGGGGCTGGTGGGTCGACCTTTGATAAGGTTCTGGGTGGATGTTCTGTGAGGTGGTGACAAGATGTTAGTTACGAGAGGGAGAATTTTTGGGTTAAGACAATCAGGAAGGGAATGGCATCAGCAATTGTCTTTTGGCTGAAATGGGTATTGTATTCTTCTAGGATACTGTATTTTTTTGGGAACACTTTCTTCTGTGAAGCTGCGAAACTGCAAATATGCTGACATGGCAGGAAGGCTGTGAGATCTGGAAAGCCATTCTTTTAAACTGACATGACATGAGATCCAGAAAACCATATCTTAGGTAACATGGCTATGCCAGAGAAGGCCTCTCTGCAGAGCCAATATCACCTTACTAGTCTAGCACATGGGCAAAGAGACCTGAGAATCCCCCCCACCAGTGCCAGGGTGATATGGTAACAAAGGGAAAGAAGCCCCCCTACCTCAGCACTACCGGTAGTCTAATACTTCAAATTATTGCCTTTGCTACTAAATGGTGAATATATGGGCTGCGTAAAAATCATCAGACTCTGTGTAGTATGTAATTCTCCCATGAATCTGTGGAAAATAGATGTGTGCATGCAACATAAGAACATAAGAAAGAGCCTGCTGGATCAGACCAGAGTCCATCTAGTCCAGCACTCTGCTACTCACAGTGGCCCACCAGGTGCCTTTGGGAGCTCACATGCAGGAAGTGAAAGCAATGGCCTGCTGCTGCTGCAGTTCCCGAGCACCTGGTCTGCTAAGGCATTTGCAATCTGAGATCAAGGAGGATCAAGATTGGTAGCCAGAGATTGACTTCTCCTCCATAAATCTGTTCAAGCCTCTTTTAAAGCTATTCAGGTTAGTGGCCATCACCACCTCCTGTGGCAGCATATTCCAAAGTGTTTCCTTCTCAATTCTTCCCCGCCCCCCCAGCATTTTCAATGTATGCCCCCTGGTTCTAGTATTGTGAGAAAGAGAGAAAAATTTCTCTCTGTCAAAATTTTTTATCCCATGCATAATTTTATAGACTTCAATCATATCCCCCCTCAGACATCTCCTCTCCAAACTAAAGAGTCCCAAACGCTGCAGCCTCTCCTCATAAGCGAAGGTGCTCTAGTCCCTCAATCATCTCTTGTTGCCCTTCTCTGCACTTTTTTTCTATCTCTTCTTCATATCGCTTTTTTGAGATAGTGGCTGCACTAGAACTGGAACACGCAGTACTCCAAAGTGCTAGTCGCAGCAACGGCTTTATATAAGGGCATGACAATCTTTGCAGTTTTTTTATCAATTCCTTCCCTAATTATCCACAGCATAGAGTTTGCCTTTTTCACATGTGCCATTCATTGATTTGACATTCCCATGGAACTATCAACCAAGACGCCCAAATCCCTTTCCTGGTCTGTGACTGATAGCACTGACCCTTGTAGCATGTATGTGAAGTTTGGATTTTTGCCCCATGTGCATCACTTTACATTTTGCTACATTGAACTGCATTTGCCATTTCTTAGCCCACTCACCTAATTTATCAAGGTCTGCTTGGAGCTCTTTGCAATCCTTTGTGGTTCTCACCACCCTACATAATTTGGTATCATCTGCAAACTTGGCCACCATGCTACCCACCCCTACTTCCAGGTCATTTATGAATAGGTTAAAGAGCACTGGTCCCAAAACGGATCCTTGGGGGACACCACTCTCTACATCTCTCCATTGTGAGAATTTCACATTTACACCCACTCTTTGCTTACTGTTTCTCAACCAGTTTGTAATCCATAGGAGGACTTTCCCTCTTATTCCTTCATTGCTGAGTTTTCTCAATAGTCTCTGGTGAGGAACTTTGTCAAAAGCCTTTTGGAAATCCAAGTTGACAATGTCCACTGGTTCCCCCTTATCCACATGCCTGTTTACACCCTCAAAGAACTCTAGTAAGTTTATAAGACAGGATTTGCCTCTGCAAAAGCCATGCTGACTCTTTCTCAGCAGGTCTTGCTTTTCTACATGTTTAATAATTTTATCTTTAATGATAGATTCTACTAATTTACCAGGAACAGACGTCAAACTGATTCGCCTGTAATTTCCTGGATCCCCCCTAGACCCTTTCTTAAATATTGGTGTGATATTGGCCATCTTCCTGTCTTCATGTACATAGCATGTACACGCAACTGGGAGAAATAAGCCATATACTAGTATGATGCACAGTTTAATAAAGATAAGCCTGGTTGTTCAGGTCATTTTTTTAGGCCATGCTCCATGTGCCCCTGCCATTTTATGCATTTTAGGTGCTGTGAAGCTTGAGGGTTTCGCAGTAGTGGCAATTAGATTATTCAGCTCCTCCACTAGAGTTGCAGCCCCATTCAAACCCAGAGGTGGCAGGATGTGACACCAGTGTTTCCATCAGTGTGGTGACCTTGGAAAAGGCCTGGAAATGCCAATGGAAGGCCCCATAGGGCTAACATGGCTTATGCCACCAAAAGCATAGCATAAGTTTGCGGGTTGGGGCACCATGTTCTTGGTCCTCAATCCTGGATGGGAGCTGACTAATGTCAGTTCCACCACCAAGAATGCCCTGGCTCTGCCCCCCCCCCCCTTCATGCTGGCAAATGAGTGGGATGCCATCGTAGCCCTGCCACAGCCTGGATTTCTGGGTTCTGCAGCAGTGAGGCTATGGGACGGGTGGCTGCTGGCGTACCTGCCCCCTCTACTTCTGTAAGTGCCTTGGGGAAGATAGATATTCTGGCCAAGGTTGTGCCACTCCCTGGAGCACCTTTTCCCCCCTCCCTTTGGATAGTGCTCTTCACAGTTGCACTTTACAGAGCTTTTGTGGTAAATAGTAATTCATCGCAGATAATTCTATTGGGCTGATTCCAAAGGTGCTCTTCTTCATACAAAGGGGTTTTCCATTCCTGATTGATGTCTTGTTACACATAAATTATTATGTAAAAAAAACTGAAGCTAAATTCAAAGCTGGTCTTCTGCTTCCACAATAATTTGTGCAATATCCTAGCAAGAGGAAGGATGACAATCACTGCATAACCTGCTTTAGTATTGCATGGACTCTTGTGCAAGTATTTACTGTAAAGCATTAGAACCTGTTTTCCTGCTTCTTCCAACTCTTTGGATCTAACTCATTATTTTTACTTCTTCTGCTGTTGGGGTTATATATTTCTGCTTATGTTTTAAACTGTGTGTTTTCATGAAAAGTTTTAAATTGTAATTAAGCTCTTAGTGGATTCTGTTGGCCAGAAAGAAGAAATATTTTAAATAAGTGAACTGAATAAGGTCCGTGGCCACAGAGCCCAGAAAACCCACAACAGCTAGTTGATTCCAGCTGTGAAAGCCTTCGACAATACAAATATAATAAGATAGCTACTATATATTTCTATAAAAAGGAAAGAAAAGGAATACAATATCATATCTGTTTTAAAAAATACAGTGACAACATTAGATGAAAATAAACCTTTGGATAGGAAATTAGTTTCTTCAGTCCAGGGATCAATATGTGTCCAGATGCACATGTGGAAATCTTGTTCATGGAGCCTCCTTCTTGACAGTTTTGTAATGTTAATCAAATACATGTGCATTTGTGTACATGGGACATGTTCTTCTATTGATGTGAATGAAGGTCTTAAGTGTAAGTCTCTGGAATTCAACAAATGACATTCCACATTCAATAAGCAGTGGGTTAAATCCAAAGATGTCTATCTGCATGTACAGAATAACTGGTTCATAGAAGAGGGTTATTGAATCTTGCACTATAGTACATAAGAAATGGGACTGCTGTAGTATATTCTATGTTGGGTTACCCAGTGGCGAAGCTCCCACAGGGACATCCAGGGCGATTTGTCCCAGATGCCACCAAAACAAGTCACGTGGGGGGCCTCAAAATAGCCAGACCACACCCCCTCCTCCTTGCCCGGCGCTTTTTTTAAGCCGAGAAAGGTCCCTTTCTTGGCTTAAAAAACCCCCCCAAATGCCCAGAATGCAGGCTGCAGCACCCCTCACACTCTCAGAACTTCCCTCTGAGAGTGAGAGGGGCGCTGAAGCCTCTAAGCGTGGCGCTCTGAGCTTCCTCTTTTTTTTAACCCGAGAAAGATTCCTTTCTCTGCTTAAAAAGAGGAGGAAGCCCATAGTGCCGAGTTTAGAGGCTGCACGCAGCACCCCTCTCACTCTCAGAAGTTCCCTCCGAGAGTGAGAGGGGCGCTGAAGCCTCTAAGCGTGGCGCTCTGGGCTACCTCTTTTTTAAAGCCAAAAGCTTAAAAAGAAGAGGAAGCCCATAGCATCGAGTTTAGAGGCTGCAGACAGCGCCCCTCTCACTCTCAGAAGTTCCCTCCGAGAGTAAGAGGGGCACTGAAGCCTCTAAGCTCGGCGCTCTGGGCTTCCTGCTCTCGTGCTGTGGGAGCTGCTGCCCCAGCAGGGAAAACTCCTTCTGCCCCGCTCCATGGGGCAGAGGGGGGATGGCAGCCTCCACGTTTTCTCCCCCCCCCCATGGATCCCTTCGCCATGGCCACCTGAAAGCACCGTCATAACTGCTGGACAAGATAAGTGGTGGCGTGCGGGGGGGGGGGGAGGACTCAGAGGCTGCCCCAGGTGCAGCTTTGCCTAGCTACGCCTCTGGGGTTACCAAGGAACTCTGCAACATAAAATGCTGTTGCCATATTTAACAACCGTGTACTATGTCTGCACTGGAACAACTGCACTGGCAGTCAAATTGAAGACAAGATTGTAGGCTGTGACTTGATGGAAGAGCATCTGCTTTGCATGCCAAAGGTCCCAGGTTCAGTTGCCAACATCACCAGTCAGAAGGACTGGTAGATGATGAAGACCTCCACCTATTAAACTTGCAAGGTGCTGTCAGAGTGGATAATACTGATCTGGATAGACCAATGGTCTGACTCATTGCTTCATATTTTCAGTCCAATTCTGGGTCCAATTCTATCACTGTGTACTACCTTAGTCTTTCCTGTTTTCTTCCTCCAAGCACACTGCTTGTTTGTCATTAATTGGTTATGTACATGAAGTTCCCTGCTATTGCAGGTTCATTATGTGATTTAGCTTATAGAAATTAAATGAATGCTGACATTTTCCATTTGCAAACTTCTTAGAAGCTTTGGAAAAAAATTAAACTAAGGGCTCTCAAATTGCACATGCTTGCTACTCTAGCAGTTAAATTCTACCAAGTGGCATCATTGAAATGAACGGACCATTGGTAAAACAGCTTCAAAATTGAAGCCAAGATCTCTTATTTTCTGGCAGGAGAATCTAATTGTGTGGTGCATTCTATTTTGCTAGAGATTGTTCATAACCTTCTCTCAAAATGTCAGTTCCAGACATTTCAGCGATTCCAAGTAGGAAAATGTTGAAGGTTTTAAAGGCTTCTCAGTCTTAACCACCTGACAGTCAACAGAAGGACAACAAAATAAGTTATAATTCTTGAACCATTTAAAAAAATCATGCCAGATTTTCACTTGTAAAAGCAAAGCACAAATGTTTCCCAGTGTTTTAGCAAATTGAGATTCAGATTTCCCATTTTACCAGCTATGTGGGTTCTTCCAGACACTGTATCTGCATTCACTGTAATCATATCAATCTTCTTCAGTCTTCTTTGTATATGGTAATTGCATATGTATTTAAAAATTTGTAGGAGTCATCATATTTGCGCACCACCAAGGAGCAAAATCATGAAAACATACTAAAAAACAAAAGCACGCAAATTGTTTCCATCTTTTCTCAGAGCATTTTAAGAGTTCTGATTATAGACAGCACAAATCATTCTTCATTTCAGTTGTAATTTATTTATAATTTCTTATTCACAATTGGTGACCAGTGGATTATTCCAGCTTCTTCATTTCAATCAAATGTGATTTACTATGATGTGGAACTTTTTGTAGCAGGATCTGCGAAGCAAAATGGAAAGGTATGAATTTTTAATCCCCTTTAAAATCATATCTTCCATAATATTACATTGTATTTTCAAGTACAGGAACAAAGTAATATACAAAAAGAATCATGTGCCAAAAAGCTAAGCAATGCTGATCCTGGTTAGTATATGAATGGGCAACCTCTAAAAAATGCCAGTCATGATGCAGAGGTGGGCAATGGCAAACCACCTCAAAATATTTCTTGCCTTGAAAACCCTACCCGGTGTCACCATAAGCTGTGGTTTATTCCTTTGAAAGTTTACAATGGAATTTATAGAAATAATTCTTCACATATCCAGGGTCACTTTTGACGTTCGATCCTGCATTTATTCATCCTTCCTTAAAATCATTCAAAAACTGCACTCTGTAGTAACGCAAGTGGACATAATCCATGCGAGTCATTTTATTCATTTTGTTTGCCACCATATTTATTACCCTCACTTTTGGCTGTATTTATTGAGTTAATTGTAAATTGCACTTACAAATTATCTGATGGTTTATCTGATGGTTAGAAAGAGTTTCTTGATATAATTCTGTGTAGGGGTGGCAGGTCTTCTCTGGTCCTGGAAGGGGTGGGGAGTAAGATTGCCAGCTCCAGTTTGGGAAACTCCTGGAGATTTGGAATTGATTCTGAGGAGGACAGGGATCTCAGTAGAAGAAGAGGAGGAGTTTGGATTTATCCTCACCCCCTTTTTCTCTCCTGTAGGAGACTCAAAGGGGCTTACAATCTCCTTTCCTTTCCCTCCTCACAACAAACACCCTGTGAGGTGGGTGGGCTGAGAGAGCTCTGTAGAGCTGTGAATAGCCCTAGGCCACCCAGCTGGCGTGTGTTGGAGTGCACAGGCTAATCTAGTTCCCCAGATAAACCTCCACAGCTCAAGTAGCAGAGTGGGGAATCAAACCCAGTTCTCCAGATTAGAGTGCACCTGGTCTTAAACACGACACCACTGCTACTCCACCCTCTATATAGGGCCCACCCTCCAAAGCATCCATTTTCTTCTAGTTCTGAGGAATTGATCTCTATAGTCTGTAGATCAGTGATGGCGAACCTATGGCACGGGTGCCAAAGGTGGCACTCAGAGCCCTCTCTGTGGGCACGCACAGAGTTCATCATGTGGGGGGGGGGGGAAATTGCCCGCCCCCTAGGCTGGCCTGGGCCACTGGGCTCGATTATTAGCATTAAACCTAAGACCTAGTTTTGGGGAAGCAGTATAGGTAACCCTGTTAAGTGCTGTTAAACCCCACTGATTTTCATGCAAAGAACCAAGGCACGATCCTTTACCTGGGAGTAAGCTCGGTTGCTGGCTTCAAAGCAAAACCACCGACTGCCACCAAGCTTACTCCCGAGTAATGCACGCCTCAGACCCAACCATCTTTTCTTAACTAAAACTTCAGTATTCAGGTTAAATTGCTGTGTTGGCACTTTGTGATAAATAAGTGGGTTTTGGGTTGCAGTTTGGGCACTCGGTCTCAAAAAGGTTCACCATCACTGCTGTAGATGAACTCTAATTCTGGGGGATTCCCAGGTCCCACCCGGAGGCTGGCATCTCTAATCTTATATGACATAATTAATATTTGGTATTCGATAGGAATATGTTTCAGTGTTGTTGTGAGGTTACTATTTGGCAAGCACAAGCCTTTGGGGGCATGGCTGTTTCTATCATTTAGGTCAAACGAGACATGAACCTGAAAACATTTTTAAAAATCACCCTCTTTTTTTCCCCTTTCCAGGGCTAAGAGCCTGGGAGGACAAATTGGATTCAAGTGGTGTGAGAAAGGTTAAACCTCTTATTCTTCTGTGCTGATTTCCTGAAACCTCAGCTACTTTTGCAAAAATACCAGAAATATCCAGTCACATATTGTTTGCCCCTAAGTTGTTGCTATTTTTTGTCCTTGC
Source organism: Sphaerodactylus townsendi (assembly GCF_021028975.2). Lineage (NCBI taxonomy): Eukaryota > Metazoa > Chordata > Lepidosauria > Squamata > Sphaerodactylidae > Sphaerodactylus > Sphaerodactylus townsendi. Next base: position 52,354,541 of record NC_059426.1, read on the forward strand.
AAAATACAATCAAACTGTAGTATTCCTTGCAAAGTCAGCGCAGCACAGTGGCTAGTGTGCTGGATATAGCCCAGTGGGAAAAAAATATCTTTGCACAGCTATGAAAATCATGTGGTTCCATCTTACCAGCCACATGCTTTCAATCTAACCTACTCACAGGCTATTAGGATAATGAAAAGAATGTTTATGTCTAAACTGCTTTGCGAGCACTGGACCCAAACAATTCCATGAATCTGTCTGTCAACATGCTCTGTCTTCATTTTGGAACCCTAAATGACTCCTGAAAGTTCAGGGTGTTTTGTTTTTCACATCAATTTATTTCAGAGAAGCACTGATCATGTAATGTGCTTGAGAATGCGGTTCATCTGATCTTAAAGCTGGGTTTCGTCCTTTGTGGAAACAAATTTTCTGTGCCTTCCCATTATCTCAGTAATATGCTGTAACCACCAAACAGAAACACGAGGGTTGAAGATCTCCTAATAAAATCCATTTAAGGTTTATAGGTAAAGTCACTCCTCCTTCCTCTTCTGCCATTGGTGTTTCTAGTAGCACAAGAAGAAGAAGAGGAGGAGGAGGAGGAGGAGGAGGAGTAGTTTGGATTTATATCCCCCCTTTCTCTCCTGTAGGAGACTCAAAGGGGCTTACAATCTCCTTGCCCTTCCCCCCTCACAACAAACACCCTGTGAGGTAGGTGGGGCTGAGAGAACTCCGAAAAGCTGTGACTAGCCCAAGGTCACCCAGCTGGCGTGTGTGCTTTGCCTGCTTCTAGCTGCGTAGTTGATCCTCCAATTTGCATAAGCTCACTATCTGAAGAGGGAAGAGGAAGAAAAGAGATTTTGCCCAATTCTCTCTCTCCTGTCAATTCTGTCTCTCCTATTTACCCCATCAGGCCATATGGGGTTTTGTCCAGAAGAGACTGATTTCTGCCAGTGCCATTTGAGGTGGGGGCCAGATGCAGAGGCTGCTGTGAGAACAGGGCATTTACTGTTACAAGGCATTTACGGCTGCATTTACTGCTCATGGTATCCAATCCTTACATTAGTCACAAAAAAACGGTGAAGCTATTGTCAGCTTTGCATTTTTTGTAATTTAGAACATTTTTATGCTGCCTTTCTTCCTGACATAGGCCCCTTCCGCACAAGCAAAATAATGCATTTTCAAACCACTTTCACAACTGTTTGCAAGTGGATTTTGCTATTCCGCACAGCTTCAAAGAGCACTGGAAGCAGTTTGAAAGTCCATTTTCTGCATGTGCGGAATGAGCCTTAGGGCCCCCAAGATAACAAACAATCAAATATATTAAAAACAATTTCAAATTAAAACAGATGCACACACACATATACATATATAGATAAAAATAATTAAAAGCAACGATTGGATCAAAACAGTGGCCAATTGTGCACAAAATCTTTGCTGTGTAGAGGAGGCCAGTGTTTGCTGCAGCAAGATTTTTTGAACAGACATATTTTCTGGTGCCCCACTTTTGCTTTCTACTCTCTTTGCAGCAAGCAAAACCACTTATGGCATGATTTGAATCTTACTTTGCTACCAGAGCTGGACAGATTTGCCAGTGGGCACAGCTTTGCCCGGGACCTCTTCCCTCCATCTGTTGCCAGCCTACCAACTCCCTTGTCGTGCTTTGCATGTCTCCCTCCGCGCTTCCCCTTCATGCTGTCAGCTTCTTCCTGCTTCCTAAGTGCATTGATCAAAAGATCAATAGATCGATCTCTTATACGTATAGTGGTGGTAGGGGAGAACCCCCTTTTATCTCTGTCTACATTCAGTCTCTCGTCCACCAGCACAGCTTCAGTGCCCCTCATGCTGCCGGCTCCTTCTTGCTTCTCTAAAGGGCACATATTGAGTGATTGAGAAATCGATCTTTTGATTCAAAGTAACGACATAGAGGGCTTTTGCAAGGAACAGTACAAGCATGCATCTTTTTGGCTTCACCCCACCCCACCCCCCTCTCTGCTTCTGCCCTACCCGATGACTGAGAGGTTTTTAAAACTTTATTGCAGGCAAGACTCTGTTTTAAAACAAGCCTCTCTCTTCTCTTGCCACAGTGGCAGAGGTACATAGAGAGTGTGTATGGAGTGGAAGGGAGGCAGGAGGGAATATCAGCTCTGTGCCTTTAAGGCTGTTTATGGGAGGAGTTAAGGAAACCAGGAGGAACAGAGGCCCATCAGCATTTAGCGGACAAACTGTGCTTCAGGTTGTGGGCTGCCTCCATGCATGTAAACATAGAACTGCACAGTGAACAGGCTCAAGGTAAGTGTTCCATGCATAATGGGACAATGAAACACAAAAACAGGGTCACTGAGGGAACTCCAGACAAAACAGATAAGTCGTCATCTGTTGGTGGAGGTCTGTGATGCCAGGGGACAGACTAATCGCCCTTTCCAAAAAGAAAAAGAAAATCTTATTCACAATATCCAGGAAGCCCTTCAGTAATGGCAGGGTAAATGTTGTTCAATGAAAGTTCTGTTTTTTTCTGTGCAGTTGCTAATAGATGTCAAGTTTTAACTTATGTGTGCCCACTTGCTGCATGTACCAGCTGAAGAACTGGGTACTTTGCTGATATTAAGATTCCAGCCTGGAGTGATCTGGGCTGATTTGTAGCATCTATAAACAGCTGTCCTGAGATAAAGATAGGAGGGCAGCTCAATTGGATGTGGATGGGTGGTTGAGTTCTGTGTGCTGAAATCAGAAGCAGTAAAAGGTGACACCTTGTCACTGATGCATCAATCCAGGCAGAGGAAAATGAAGGCCAAGTGTTTGCCCAGAGTTAAAGTGAGCAAGAGGATAAGGCTTAGGTCTCTGTATACAAAATTTGTATAAAGGAGGCATTGAAGCTCCTAAGAGATTCAACAAGTTGCAGAGAAATTAGATCCCTTCAGCTTAATGAAACCTGTGTCTTTGTTAAGGAAAGGATTAAAACAGAGGAGAATCTGTATCTCTGAACACAGAACATATGAAATTGCAAATGGAAAAGATGGGGAGAAATGTTCAATGGGGACGTCTTTTAATGTATTGGATGGGGCATGATAAATGAGTGTCAGTATAAATCAATAATGCTCTCTATAAAGAGGCTAATGGTTTAGTATGAATAACAAAGAAATGTACATGGTAACCAGTGTTCTAGAATTCTGTCAGTGTTTTTAAAGTTCACTGTCATAACTCTGTTCCTCTTGACCTTTATCAATGATACCTTCAAAGATTTTTGAGTTGCCAGTTGAGGTTTAAACTTGACACAAGACCTTTAAACCCTCATTTCCTTTTCCCTTGACACCAAAGCACTTTCTACTGCAATGCCCCTACCTTTTCTCCCACTTCCACCTTCTTGTTACATTTCCTCCTGCAATTATTAGTGTGCAAAGCAGAGTTTTGCTCTGCATGTCTCCCTTCTCTATCCTCCAGGGAACAATCCAAGGTTTTTGTTCTCTGCAAATTTATAAAAAATATTGGAGCCTTCCATTGGAAGGTTTCAGAACATTTAACATTTGTGAATCATCTTTCCTAATGCCATATCTGTTGTGCCCCCTGAATCTGGTATATGATTCTTCTCTCACCATGACAATATTCCTGTTGACTGAGAACCAAAATGCAGCTTATAAATATGTTCTGTTATCAGAAAGAATGTGGGGGGAAAGTCATCTGGCAAAAGTCATCCAAAGAGGGCCCAACAGCGGTTTTTATTTTTGATTTTTTTTACTGAAAGTGCAAGCTTTTGATGATCAAGAATTTCTATTATGCAATTGTGGGGGGTTTAATTTTAAATATTGGTTTAAATATCCGGAGTTCCATTAAAATAAAAAAGAAAAGTCCTCTTTGACTTTGAAAAGTCATACCACTTTACATAAGCTTTCCCTCAGCCCTTTGACTTTTTCTCAGAGCCTGTGCCCACCCCAAAGAGTTGAGAAGATGTAACAAGTGCACACAGCATTAGCCCTTGTTGCCAGGTAGCAATACCAGGTATAAGGAAGTGGCTGCAATGGGGGCATGGAGCCCAAATAATGCTAATGCTGTCAGGCTAGCAATGGACATTGCACAATGGAGCAGAGAACAACTGGTGCTGGAGAGTGGGCAGCACCTTGGGGCAGCACTGACAGGCAGACTGGAGCAGCAAACAGTGGTGTGAAATAGGAACTACCCCACCAGCATTGGGTGTACATTGAATGAGTGAGCACAGTTCTGGAGTAGCAGTTGGAAGAAGGCCAGAGTAGCAGCAGGAGGAAGCAGAATGAAGCATGGCACATACCCTGTACTGTGAACAACAGTACCAGTCTCTCTTATTCAACAGGCACCTGAGAGAAGCCCATGAATGTTTCTGCAGCCTTCCCCATAGGCCACCTTTTACCATGTCCACATTTCATATTGCTGGTAGCCTCTTCCAAAAAAAAAAACAGTATCTGATTCTTCAGCAAAGCACAGAATCTAATTTAAATCCATCTGTCTCTGCCTATCCGACAAACCTAACTCTTATGCCTAATGGTACTCCAAAAGGGGCCTAAACATAAAATAAAATTTGCCAATTAACCTGCAGTCTAGTTAATCTGTTTTATTCCTAATATAGACTAAGGGGTAGAGAGGCAATCAAATGTAGGTTGAGATCCTTAGAAAGGAACCCAGAGGGACTGTTTCGATTTGCAGAGTACTAATTAACAGTAAACAGATGAAAATGGAGGAATTACATAAGCAGTTGGAAATGACCAGTCTGGAAATACCTTCTGATGTCTGCGCCTGCCACAGGATTTCATAAGAGAAGTCAGACATCACTCACAATGTTTGCTTTCACTCCTTCCCCCTTCCTTGGCAAAACTATGGCAACAGCAACCATAGTTTTCCCTCTCTCTTGATGCCAGAGTCTGGGAAATACTCCCATTTCTTTTCTCAAGAAGCTAGGCCAAGAAATTTGAAGAATAGTTTTTTGCTCTACACGATGACATTCCATGCTTCATGGTACAGCTGCAATAAACATAAATGTCTGGATTCCTACTTTCACAATGCAAAATGTAAAAGAGCAAAGCTGATCTATCAAAGTATTGTCAAAGGCTTTCACGGCCGGAATCACTGGGGTGCTGTGTGGTTTCCGGGCTGTATGGCCGTGTTCTAGCAGCATTCTCTCCTGACGTTTCGCCTGCATCTGTGGCTGGCATCTTCAGAGGATCTGATGGAGATGCCAGCCACAGATGCAGACAAAACGTCAGGAGAGAATGCTGCTAGAACACGGCCATATAGCCCAGAAACCACACAGCACCCCAGTGATCTATCAAAGTTGAGGCTTTTAAGTCTGAAAATAGATTCTAAATTACACAGCTGGGGAACTTTCTTCTTGCAAGCTGCTTATCCTGCCTTCTGTAGGAGACAATGGGACTCCAAGTATTAGGAATTATTCCAAATATCTGGAATGATAAAATATGGATTCAGAATTATTCATAACCATTCCCAATATAGTATTAGACATTGTTTCTGAATATTTATTAATATGGTACACATTCTAAATTTCAGCAATCAAAAATGAAATTAATGAAAAGTTCAGTTTTAATGTGAAATAAGAAATGTATTTAACTGTGCTTCATTACACTTTTCAGCTCTAAACTGTATAACTTTCACAATACTGTTTCTGCTTTTTGTAGCCCTAGCACAATCACTGAGTCCAGAAAACTCTTAATGTTGAACATGTAGGTGAAACACAAAATAATTCTAGTATGTATGTTTCTCTGTGTGTATCCCTTTCACAAAAAGATTCTTCCATTTTCATTATCAACCTAGTCAACCACTGCACAATGTGTAGCTACTAGCTCATGAAGATCTGAAATATTTGCTTTTCAATGTAATCTTCGGGACCTGTTTCCTCATAGTGAGGATCAATGTGCTCATCTTCCTTTATGACATGTTCATAGTGGATGGCACATGACTGTGCATGAATACAGCCTAATTTAGGAAAAAGCATGGACAGTGAGAGTTATGTTCCATCTAAAATTTTGTCCTTTGGACAATCTTACTACACATTCTCTATAGATCCCCCCCCCCCCCCCCCCCCGCACCTTTCTAAGACTCATCAGCACATGGAATCATACATGAGAAGATATAGGAAAAGTGTCTGATTTTGTTTATTAGCAATGTGTACATATTGGCTCTTAGTGGGCCCTCATCAATCTTCTCCACATAATAGAAACAGAGCTGTCCAGAAGAGGTGGAGAAAATCATCATAAAGCACAAATGCAAAGAATGGCGGACAATCCTATTATTTACATCAATTTGCAAACAGAAAATATATCTTTTTTTGCCTTTTACCTTTTTTTGGGTTCTCTGCAATGTTCCATTGCATTATAGGCTAACTAAATGTATTTAACATTGCTTTTTCATCCTTAGGGGGCTAGCAGAAGGGTCTTAAATGAAGTCACTAGAGCATTACCTTCCTATTTCAATCCCTATTACAAAATGTCAAATAAATTGGTATGATTTGCTCAGCAATCAAGAGGAGCATAGGAGCCAAACTAGCATACATGGGATGATATCCATTTAGGAGATATTTTAAAGCCTTAAGGAGAAGAATGCCAATTTATGTTTCTGCTATAACTAGCAGAGGCAAATAACTGTACTATTAGTTGTCATACTCTCATTTGCTTATTTCCTAATTTTGTATTTTGGGAGCATATCAATTTCACAAAAATATGCAAGGAAGCCCTGCTTGCATTGCCTCTCTAATCGGGGAGTTCAAATCAGCTGAAACGTGTAAAGATCTAAATTACTGCAGTAGTACAATGGAGAAGAGTTCCCCAGCTGTGTAATTTAGAATCCATTTTCAGACTTAAAAGCCTCAAATTCAGATAGATCAGCTTTGCTCTTTTACATTTTGCATCGTGAAAGTAGGAATCTAGACATTCATGTTCATTGCGCTGTACCATGAAGCATGTAATGTCATCGTGTAGAGCAAATGCTGGCGACATACACGGAATCTCACTTTCCTTTGGGAACAAATGTTAATGTAGGAAGCAATGTCTGTTAAAATTCTGAATAAAGAAATCTGGGATTTGTAGCAGCAAAATGCAATTTGTTTTCATACAGAAACTGGCATTCCTTTCAAGCAACAAGATGGAGCTTGGGCACCAGTTAGAACTTCTGTCACATTCAGAATGTTTTTAAAATATGAAGTTCACACTTGATTTAAGAACTAGTACCATGAGCCCACTCAGTCTGAATCTGCATAGTCAGTCAAGTCATTGCTGTTAAAGATTCTTTACTGCCTCACTGTTCGTGATTCTATGGCCTCATTTAGTGGCTTCAACGTAGCCAATTGGTGAAACCATGACATGAAGGTGATGGCTGTGTGATAGCTTATGCAGTATTCTAGTGTCTAGTGTCCATTATTGATCTGTATATTGTCTGTATATTGTCATTTCCACTTGCACCCTCCTATCAAAGCATTAGATAATGCAAGTTGGTGTGATCGACTTCCATTATTCTAGTTTAGATTCTGAGTTTGAGTTGTTTTTGTTTTGTTGTTTTACTCAAAAGAGATAGGCTGCTATTGATTGTACTCTTTGCCTTCCCTCCACTAGTATCTCATTATTTATTTATTTTCAGGATTTGCATTCCACCTTTCTGCCTGGCTAACAATTGAAAGCAGAACATTATAAGTCAATCATAAACCAGTTTAAAACTTAATTAAATACTGAGAAGCATATTATTATTGTTGTTGTTGTTGTTGTTGTTGTTGTTGTTGTTGTTGTTGTTGTTTATAATTTCTGTAAATTTATATCCCACCAAAGTCCCTGGGTGGAGCAATCCTAAGCAGAGTAATTCTAAACAGAGTTATACCCTTTTATGTCAGCTGAAGTCATGGGCTTAAAAAGGTATAACTGTGTTTAGGATTGCACTATAAGAAGTTAACTGGATACTAATTTCTTTTTCTCATATTTGATTTGAATAATTGAATTATCACACTATTGTGCTTGACCAAAACTATATTTCTTGGAACCAAGGGCATTTCCCCACTCTCCCCTATCCCCCCTATGCCGCGCGCTGCTCTCAGCGCGCGGCATCCCTGGCGCGTGCCCCGGCATCCCCACGACCCCACGCTCTGTGCGGAGTCATCAAAAGGCGCCTTTTGCAAGAGCACCAGGGATGCCGCGTGCTGAGGGGGTGCGACAGCGGCAGCGTTGGGGCGGCTGCACTGTCGTCGCCCCTCTCGTGGGGAGTCCCGGGGGACCCCGCGCTACTCTCCTCAAGTAGCGCGGGGCTTCAGGTAAGTGGGGAAAGGCCCCAAGTCTGATGTAGATTTGAATCCTGTTTGACCCTTGAATATTGTGAATCTGATTGTGTGTCCAACTCTGAAATGAAAATACGTAAGATGACCGTTGGATTAAATTGATGGAATGGGATGAGTCAGCTACACACAGTATGAGAACAGCACGAGAACTGCACAGCACACATACATACATATTCCCATTCATGACACATTTTTCTGCAATGTGGCCCTGCATAGACCGATTTCATCGGAAATCAGAAGCTTAGTAGGGTTGGCCCTGGTTAGTATTGGGATAGGAAATCCAGGGCCCTGATGGCGGGGCGGGGGGGAGCAAAACTCCACCCTCGCTTACTATTTCCTAACCGGCTTGCTCATCTAAAGCCCATCTCTGTGCAAAAAACCAGTTCAGGGAGCAAGCCAAATTCAGTGTTCATTTACAAAGGTCTGTCTCTTCTTTACTTCCTCTACTTTACAAGCTATGTCTGTACCCCAAGTTTGTTTTTGGCATCCAATTACGTTATTTGCCTCTTTGTTTCAGCTCCTGCTCTGATTAACTTCAGTGCACATTGACTCTGTTGAAAGCATCATCTGCTTTTTCCTAGAGTGACTTTCAGTATGTGATAAAGATCTTTTCTTCCTCCCTTCACCAGGCTCATCTTATCTCATGCTGAAATCTATCTGGCTTTTCAGCAAAGGGGTCAAATGACTGCTTCATCAAATAGCCAGCTGATGTGGATTTAACTTGTTGGGCATCCAGGATTGATTTTTTTGGTCATGAGAATCGGTCCTTGGAAATTCTGCACATTGCATCAATCACATTTTGCTTCTGAAAAAGCATACCCTGTATCTCTTAACCCTTTATTTGTCAACAGTTGCATGATCCAAAAAAGATGTAACGTAACAAACATCAATTTACATCCTGGGGTGGTCCAGAAGAAACCTGAAAGCCAACCGAGTTCCCTTAACTGCAAATAGATTAACTCTTTGTATTACATCTCTCATTTCTAACTGCAATCCTATTGTAACTTTCATGTACTGTGAATAAAAACCCTTGGTGATAAAGAATTAATTTGATTCATTATATATTCATAGTCCGTCAGAGTATTAAAAGAGTGGCAAACAATGTAAACTGTGTAATCACACTGCCATTATCTGAAAAGGTGGATTGTTATGTCGTGCTTATGTAATAGGCAGGTTATAAGCGGAGAGAGAGTTTCCCATCTGAATTTCCAAGATGAACTTAATTTTTGTGTGTGAACATTTGTTTAGTTTTGTTTCCACCTCAAGAAGTAAGGATATTTAGATTTGCTCTCTTTTTTGAAGGTGTTAGGGTTTCATTTGAACCATCTATATGTAAGAATACTCTTGCAGAAAAAAAAACATAACTGTAAACATATTACTTGGCTTCAAAATTTCATTTAAACAGCACATCTAGTATCCTCTGTGCTGTGGAGTTAGTAAGCTGTGACATTTGTTTCAGTGTTGCAGATTAAAATAATAGTAATAGGAAAAATCAATTTATAATAGGAAATAATGACATTCCCTACATCAGGGTACAGCCACCATCTGTGGTATTAAACTATCCCGTCTGTGTGTACAGATGACTAAATTAAAGAAGAAGCAAAAGTTGAAGGCACATTTATGCCTCCAGCACTGCTGACGTACAGGCTGATATTGTTTTGATAATACTGAATGGTAGTTTTGCCACTGGTTTATAACTCCTCTCTAACTGAAACTAGGTCTTATTCAAAGCCTTAATTTACAACAGGAAGGAGATCCTATTCTGTTACTCACCAGGTCAAAGTGTATGTTCGGGCATCTTCTATTAATAGTTGGCTGAGCCAATCAGAGAGCTCCTGCTTGCCATCAGTGATAGAACTTTGTGTTACATAGTTTGGTTTCCTTGTGAACAGTAGATATTCTGAGGAGCAAATATTCTGCATCATCATGTTGATTTGTTTTGGGTGGCAAAGGACATCTTTAGAAGCTCAGTCTATTTTCCGGGCCAGCAAATAGGAGGATGGGCTGGGGGCTCTAAAGACCAACTCTGATGAGCCACAGGGAGACAGACTGTTCCTTTACTTGGACAGTAACTGTCCATTCAGGGCTGAGCTGCAGATGGAGCAGCAGGCTCAGAACACCAGTCAAACAGAGGCAGAGGAAGTAATGGCCTGGGTTCGATTTTGCCTTGGTGGACCTTCACGTGCAGATATGAGGAAAGACAAGTGGCCAGGAATGCCTTGCTGGGTGCAGCCATATTTGTCACTGCTTGCCAGGAATTCGAGTCAGTGGCCCATGGGACAGGATTCATCCATACTCCAAGAACAGTCTATCCAAGCCATGCTCACACATCATGCACTGAATTGCTCAGGGAGTGTAAATAATGTAGCCACCACAATAGCTGCAGCACACGGCTCTGTTCATTCTCTGTAAGATAAGGAGTTCAAGGTTTGTGTGTCAAACTATTCCACCTATAATAGAGAGCTCCCCCCCACCAAAGCATTCTATTCATGAAGGCCTCCAGCAAATGAATAAGCTTACAGCCTTGCCCAGAGCCAAAAACTTCGGCCTCTTCCCTGGGAGCACTCCTCACACATCAATCCCCCTTGTGAGTCATGGGTCAAGATGCCAGGAGTCCATGTGTCATGCTTCCCTCACTCAAGTACAATGCTGCTGGGCTTGGGTAAGTTAGGTGGCCTTGCTGGGGCAGCTCCCAGTGACAAACAAGATTGGGCAAGCAACTTTGGGAAACTTGCTTCCTGAGATGAGGTACCTGTTTGGGTTCTGGAATAGAAGAGGACAGCCACAGTGTATGGACTTTGCTCTTGCCTGTGGGTGTTGGCACAAAGTGCTCGCCTATTAATATTAAGTGTCCTTTTTGTGCCTTGCTACTTGCTCTAAGTCAGCATGGCAGGGAATTGTCAGACAGAGTTCTGCGTCGTGCATCCTATCTTGAAAATTGTATGGGATCCTAGCTGTGGCTTTTGAAGGGCTGGGGATGCAGTTGGGTGTTGAGGATATGATTGGTCGCACCCATAGTCAGCATCATGCTTCAGACCTTATGGACATGACTGTGGGCCTTTCCCCACTTACCTTAAGCCCCGGAACTCCCCACGAGAGGGGCAGCGACAGCACAGCCGCCCCGACGCTGCCGCTGTCACGCCCCCTCAGCGCACAGCATCCCTGGCGCTCTTGCAAAGGGCGCCTTTTGATGACCCCGCGCAGGGGACTCCCGGGCGCGCGCCAGGGATGCCGCATGCTGAGAGCAGCGTGCGGCATAGGGAGGATCATGCTGAGTGGGGAAACGCTTTGTGGCAGTTGGGGAACATTTGATTTTTGAGTCCAACTGCTGTTTGTGGACTGCACTGTTTTTTGTTGACATAACTTTGCACCTTTTGAAAGGCTGAAAACCAGGTTTTTCCAGGCTTAGACTAATTCCGGCCAACTCCCTAGAACTGCCCCAGCTATGTCGACACAAAGATTTACTCCTAATTTGTGTTGATGGGTTGCCACTGCAGGGTTGTGCTGGTGTCCAAGAGCTGTGCAGCAGCACTGGGAGCCTGCACTGGTATAACTCACCCTATGCCAGCATAAAGGTTAGTCAGCTCCCTAAGCACAGTCCCCCCCCCCTCACCAATACACTCTCAAATGCATTGTTATAAATATGGGACCCACAAGAAATTGCAAGGAAGGTAAATCCCATTCTTCCACTGGCCCTACCTTCAGTTTTCTAACCCAGTCTGCGGCAGAATCCTTCCTTCCTTCCTTCCTTCCTTCCTTCCTTCCTTCCTTCCTTCCTTCCTTCCTTCCTTCCTTCCTTCCTTCCTTCCTTCCTTCCTTCCTTCCTTCCTTCCGTCCTTCCTTCCGTCCGTCCGTCCGTCCGTCCGTCCGTCCGTCCGTCCGTCCGTCCGTCCACTGCCTCCTCCTTCCTTGCCTACTACCAATTTCTCTGTGTGCTTCTTTTACGTGCAACAGCTGCCTCCTTCCCCATTAGTTGTGTTCTTTCAGACATCACCACATCCAGTCTAGCAGTCCCAAATGGAGCTGCAGCAAAGGTCTCACTATGTAGCATTATGATATGCTGTCTCCTCCCCCTGCCCAGCAAGTTGTGATTATGCTTTTAACATAACAGATTTTTCTTCTGTCTGAAAAAAAGAAGAGAAAATGCCCCCATTGTGTGGCTGTTTTGATCTATACCCTAAGACTGTTATTGTGTATATGGAACAAAACACATTTGTACCATTGCGTCTCATGTAGGCCAAATGTATGTATTTCTAGATTTTACAGTATCGAAAAAGTCTTGAAAACAGAGTTGTGCTATCCATCAGGGCAGCAAACTTCAAATGACAAAAATGAATAACATTTTATTATTGTATCTGTAAATCTCTTAATATTAAACTAAGCTTTCTGACTTTTTTAGAGAGGAGAATGTCCCTGACTCATGATTTCCAAGCATTCAAGTTTGACAGGCTTGAGTAAAAGAAAATTGATGTGCAAAATATCCACTGCAGTGTTTTTACTAAAGGCTGTTTTCTGTATCTGTCAAGAATAGATTGCAAAGGTGTATAGAATAGCAACACTAGTCCTTCTCTAAATTGTAATTCATTTTGTGGGTAATTTTATAATGCTAATGGAATCTCTGTGTTATTTACAACATCAAATGAGAGCACATAAGTTTGGTTTATTTTGTTTTATTTTCTATCAAATTATTTCAGAATCTGAACAGGTAGATGGGGTAAATACTTTGATTGTATTGTCATGTCTCACCCTATACCAAATGATTAATTTGTATTTATTTTGGTGTTTCACAGGCAGAGAATTCTGCACTGGCTATGGAAAACGAAAATCAAAGAGAGCAGTATGAAAGATGCCTTGATGAGGTAAGGAAAATGCAACAGTGTTTATGTCAGTGTACTTTGAAAATAAACCCACATTCAGAGCCTGAGGCAATTACATTTTCCTTTATTTGCCTTCATATCTTATCTCGTTCCCACTTTTGCCAGTCATGAACTAATTCAAGTTGTTTAACATAAAGTTCTAAAGATTCCATTGGACATTTTCTTCACAACAAAGTTAATTTCAGACATGTATTGTTCATGGGGAAATAGTCTCTTTATTATGATGTAAGAAAGAAAATGTCCACATCTAGTTTGTTTCCCCACTCCTGCACATGAAGCCTGCTGGGTGACCTTGGGCAAGTCACTGTTTTCTCTGAACTTTCTCAACCATACTTATCTCACACGGTGTCTTGTATAAATCCAAACACCCCTTCTTCTTCCAACACCACATTTCTAAGGAATCTACTTTCTTCCTGTCAGCTTTCTTCATTGCTCAGCTTTCACACTCACAGATAGTAATAGGGAATACTATAGCATGAGTTAACTTGCTCTTGATTACCATTGACAACCCCTTAAGAATCTTTTCTCACTCCTTCTTGGCTGCCCTTCCTAGTCTCAATCTCCTTCTGATTTTTTGGTTACAGTCTCCCTTTTGTTGATGATGGATACAAGGAATAGACAGTCGTCAACCATTTCAGTTTCCTCATTCAAGAGCAGCAGTGGCGTAGGCGGTTAAGAGCTCGTGCATCTAATCTGGAGGAACCGGGTTTGATTCCCAGCTCTGCCGCATGAGCTGTGGAGGCTTATCTGGGGAATTCAGATTAGCCTGTACACTCCCACACACCCCAGCTGGGTGACCTTGGGCTAGTCACAGCTTCTCGGAGCTCTCTCAGCCCCACCTACCTCACAGGGTGTTTGTTGTGAGGGGGGAAGGGCAAGGAGATTGTAAGCCCCTTTGAGTCTCTTGCAGGAGAGAAAGGGGGGATATAAATCCAAACTCTTCTTCTTCTCTTCAACCATTTCAGTTTCCTCATTGGCCACCCTAAACCTGAGTAATTCTCCAGTAATCGTTACCTTTGTTTTCTCGATGTTCTGCTGTAATCCTGCTTTGGCACTTTCTGCTTTAACCTTCATCAGGAGTCATTTCACCTCTTTATTATTTTCTGCTAGTAATGTGGTTTCATCTGAATATCTCAGATTATTAATGGTTCTTCACTCCATCTTCTAAATCTAATCTCAGTTTCCTTATGATATGGTCTGCATACAGATTGAATAGATAGGTGATAATATATGTTCTTGTCTGACACCTTTGCCAATTGGAAACCATTCTGTTTCTCCATGTTCTGTTCCAGCAGTAGCCTTTTTTCCAGAGAACAGGTTGTGCATCAAAACAATCTGGCACACCCATTTCCTTTTAAAACCAGCTGTAGCTTTTCATGATCCACAAACTCAAAAGCTTTCCTGTAATATATGAAGCACAACCTTATTTTCTTCTGAAATTCTCTTGCATGCTTCAATAATCAACATAAATTTGTAATATGATCTCTAGTGCCTCTACCTTTTCTGAATTCAGCTTGAATATCAGGTATTCTAGTTCCACATGTGGTAACAGTCTTTAGGTTTCCAGTCTGTGGCAGTTAATTTTTTTCTTTATTTTTTGGCATATTCTTGTCAAGATTTTGATGGACTCCATTTATATGGCTTGAAATAGCTCGACTGATATCTGCTCCCGATGATTTGTTTTTCCCAATTGCGCTCAGTGCAGCTTTCACTTCACTTTCTAAAACTATAGGTTTGTCTTCAAAAGATTCTTCTTGGAATGAATGTGACATTCTTTCATCTCTTTTATATAGTTATTCAGAGTACTGAACCTTCTCTGTATTTTGTTCAGTTTAATTAATGTATTTCCATGTTTATCTTTCAGCATGCTTAGCCATGCTTTAAATTTCCCTTTGATTTCTGGGATCTTGTGGGATAGATCTCTTGTTTTTCTTTTTATTGTTCTCTTCTAATTATTGTCCCTATGTGTAAGTCGCTGGAACATATTGTCCCTATGTGTAAGTCACTGGAACACTGCATTTACATTCCTAATTCTATTTCTATCACTTTTTACTTTTGTTTGTTATAATATCTTTAGCAATTTTTGAGAGATTAATCAGTCATTCATTTTGGGTTTTATGTCTTTTGGCTACAGGAATAGTTTTCATGCATCCTTCTCTGATAATATCCCTAGTTTCAACCATAGTTCTTCTGGTTTACAATCACTTGAATTTAGTAGTATGTCCATGGATGGGGTTGCCTCCCAGCATCTGGTAGCCTGTTCCACCCCCCTCTTTGTCATAAAGGCCCATCCCACAACTGATAGCCCTGGACTTACCACAATCAGCAGGGAAGCCAGCAGCAAGAAATAACCGCAGAGAAATGGCAGGAGATTCTGGGCAGGAAGCCTCTGCAGTTCCAGTGAACAGGGTGGAGACAGCACAGCTCTGGCCAAGCTGGAATCAGCAGTTCTCAGCCACCTTGGAGAGTGGGGCAGGGCTGGCACAGCCTCAGCCAGGCTGCAATCAAGAAGGAGGGCCATGAAAGCTGAACAGCCAGTTTCAGACTAGCAGGGCAAGACAGACATCTCATCAGCCACTAGGAGGCTAGAGCAGGGAGCTCCCAGGGAGAGGGAGCCTCCTGAGAGGGATAAAAGGGAGGCAGGCCAAGAGGGAGGAGGTGGTGTGGTGCAGGGGTTCAAGCTTGCAGGAGTGATGTTAACTACCTGCTGCAGGTAAAGAGCTTATGAACTAAAGCTGGAGTCGTGTCCTGTTTTTTTCACAAGGGTGGTGGAGTTTTTACGAGGCCAAGGCGGCCTACCCTGCAAAGATGGCCAGCAGGGGATATTTTACATAATGCAGATCTTTATTTACATGGCCTTTAAACTCTTCAGGAATGTTGCAGGATCCAGGATCTATCAAATATAGATGAAAACTTAAACTACAACATGCATACACACACCTTGCACTAGTAAAATCCTCAGGGCTTACTGAGGTGTCAGAACAGATTTATAGTATGAATTCTACTTGCTGTGTAGAAAATGCGAATGACAATTGGGGAGTTGACCAATTTCAGTTAATCACTAAAAGTCCAGACCTCATCTCAGTGAACTCAATTATAAAGCTCTCACTGATTGTGAGGACACAGGATTACAAACCGTAAAGATAATAATCCATCTTGTACAGTTGACAGACTCTACCTACAGACACAGAACCTCTTCAGTTCATTTCATGAACTGAGCTGTAACACAGAACATTGAATACAGCTCCTATGTATTCCTAAAGGATTCCTTATTCCTTTATGTACCTGCATTCTCCTTTCCACTTATTCTGAACATATATTTTAACATGACATGTTTACCCTGTATCATAAAATCTGTGAGCATTTCTACGAGTGAAATTGAGACATTGTAAAAATGTGTACAGAAAAGGACATGAAATGTAAGAAAATGTAAGAAAATGTGTTTAGGAATTCTAATAGGAATCCAAACAGATTGTTTTGAAATTAGTTGTCCATTTTGTCCATTTTTGCTGTTTTCTTTGAAGTAGATTAAACTTGCAAGTAAATAACACTGAAATGGTCTAGACTTGATTATATACAAAAGAGCTTCATTTATTTACATTTTCAAAAAATCTGAATCCAGCTCCTTGTCTCTAGCAAACTAATGCAAAAAACAAGATTACATTCTTGTACCTTAGGAGCTGGAGGTTTAAATTCTTAAGCCTAGTTTCCTGTTCTGGAATTTGACTGTCAGTTTATTGTCAAGAGGTGGTATAACATTTATTCATGTTATTATGCCAGCAAGGATTTATGTCAAGTTTTAGCCTTACTCTTTCAGGGCAATGTGATACATTACACTACAGCATTTTAGTAATTACCATGTCGACTTTTGCAATTATCCACACAAAATATAACGACGCCTGTTCAGCTTGTCTTCAAAAGTAACAAAAATATCTTATTAACATTTCAGGCAAATCAGAGATTAGAAGCATTGTTGCCATTCTCAGTTTTCTAAAACGTGATCAGCTTGCCAGAAGTATTTCCTTCGTTCTCTAATCACCTTTCTGTGGAAATGCTGTTATTGGATAGGCCACAATTCCTCATTGTGTCATAATATACTTTTAAATTTTGTTACTCTGGTGGTAAGGGAGGGAGAACTATGCTTTGGCCTTCCAAAGTGAACCACTTCTGGATTTGGAAGCAAAGCATTCAGTTTCTGCTGAGCAGCTACCAGGAGTAACATATTCTGCCTGGAGTTCCACCCCGTTTGTACTATGGACTCTCTTTTATTGCAGGCACAGTAGTTCAAATGATTTACTACATTCAGACTGGATGTGGGGATTAGTGAGCAAGATAGTAAATATTTGCCAGCTCAAATACCATTAGCAGTGCGGTTTACCATATGCAGTGAATGTATATGTAATGATGAATGCTTGGATGTTTTTGATAAGCCATCTTGCTACCCATCAGTATCCATTCTGTGATAACTGCTGGTGAACTGGGAAATCAAGAGAAAACCTATTACATTTTTAAACTGGGAAGAAAACTGCATATAATTTTGTATGACATTATGAGTATGTCACTCCTTATAAGATCAGATTGCTAACTGTATGCTGAGCATCTATATATTTATCTGCTATTACATGTAGAATAATGGAAGATTGAAACCTAAAGTGTTTGGTACTGTTTTTGGTACTCAGTCATCCTCATATGCTTGCTATTCCTGGACTAAACTTTAATGTTGCTTGTCCTTCCTTCTCAATTAAGTCCATTCCCCATGCCTTCCCTTTTTGACTTTCTTCCCCACAGACATGACCGGGGAGTCCTAGGTTCAATCTTTACAGCATGCAAAATGCTTTTGATTCCAGTCATGATGGGAACAGCAGCAGCTCCTAATCTGAGAGAAGGGCTGAATACATTTCATTTGAAGCTTTTACATGAAGTCAGATTAAAGTCTTTGTACATCTTAATTTTGCAAATCTTTGACATTTGAAATTTATGTTTAGAGTGTAGTCCAACTAGAAAGAATCCTGACCCTTGAAAGAGCATAGATTCAACGGGCAGAAAAGAAACCTCTGGGTCAGGAAATTAGCAGGGGACAGGAGGGGAGCAGAGAGCAAAAGACTGACTAGTTTACAGGGACGTAGGTATAGATATTTTATGGGGGGTTCGGGGTGGGGCCACACCCCCACCTGCCCCTAGGGCATGGCCACGCCTCCCCAAGCCCCGCCCCTGGCCTAGCGCTTGTAAAAGCAGCTCTCCGAGGTCGGGGATGGCAGACTCCCCTGCCCTGCCCTCCCTGCCCCTCCCCTCTGGGCTGAGGCATAGAGGGGAAATGGAGCCTGGTGCAAAATCTGAGTTTTGCGCCCCCCCCCCCCCCGGGCAGCCGCTGTGGTGAAGGAATCCACCCCCAAACAGCATCGCTTTCAATGGTGTTTAAACTAGATCAACCTTAAAGGGAGAATCTGGGGTCCCTAGTTAAACAACATTGAAAGTGATGCTGTTTGGGGGTGGATTATCCCCCACCCTGAAACATCATCACTTTCAATGTGGCCTAGTGGTTAAGAACAGGTGCATTCTAATCTGGAGGAACGGGTTTGATTCCCTGCTCTGCTGCCACTTGCCAGCGACTGTGGAGAGCTTATCTGGGGGGAATTCAAGATTAGCCTGTGCACTCCCACACTGCGCCCAGCTGGGTGACCTTGGAGGCTAGTCACAGCAGCTTTTCGGGACTGTCTCAGCCCCACCCACCTCACAAGGTGTTGTTTGTTGTGAGGAGCAAGGGCAAAGGGGAGATTTGTAAGCCCTTTTGAGTCTCCTATGGGAGAGAAAGGGAGGATATAAATCAAGCTCTTCTTCTTCTTAACTGAGGACCTCAGATTCTCCCCTTTAAATCCCATGCAGAAGGGTGGATTTAAAAGGAGAATCTGAGTTTAAACAGGGGGGTGCCTGCTGTCAAGGGGTGCAGTGGTTAAGCTAGAAGCACCAAACTTTCAGGGTATCTTTAGGAGACTCTCTAATGAAATTACCACCCAGGTTTAGTGAGAGTTTGGTTCAGGGGGTCCCAAAGTTATGGACCCTCAAAGGTGTAACCTTCATCTTTTATTGGCTCCCATTTGAGAAAGCGATGGAGGATGGGCCACTCCCTTTGGGGAGTCCCATAGCTTTGAACCCCCCCCTGGACCAAACTTCACAAAGAGCCTGGGTGAGTATCAATAAGAGACTCTCCTAATAATAAATCCAAGGTTTGGTGAACTTTGGTTCACAGTGTCCAAAGTTATGGACACTCAAAGGTGTAGCCCCCATCTTCTATTAGCTCCCATTGGAAACAATGGAGGATGGGCCACACTCCCTTTGGGAGTCCATAACTTTGGGCCCCCTGAACCAAACCTCACCAAACCTGGGTAGTATCATCAGGAGGAAGTCCCCAAACAATCCCCTGAAAGTTTGGTGTTCACTGCTAGCCCAAACAATGCGCCCCCTGCAGGCTTTCCATAAAACCGAAAAAGCACTAAAATGTTTTTAAAACCCACAAACGGAGGGGCGGAGCTTCGGACATGAATGGGGGGGTGGGTTCAAACCCGAGAACCCCCCCCCTTACCTACGTCCATGCTAGTTTATATTCTGGATCCATTCCAGTCTAACTTCTGCCCTGGCCATGGAAGGGGGACCATGCTGGTCACCATCACAGACAAGATCCATTTACATATGGACTGAGGCAGGTCAGCACTACTGGTGTTATTAGATCTCACCACAGTTTTTGACATGGTCAACCACAACCTTTTAACCAACTGCTGGAATTCAGGGTATGGTCTTGAAATGGCTGACCTTGTTTCTTCAGGACTGGAGGCAGCAGGTAAGACTTGGGGAGGAGGATTCCAGCAGCATCCATTAGTTTGTGGAGTGCCATTGGTGGCTTACTCCTCTTCAGTGTTGTTTAATATCTACATGCGGCCCCTTGCACAGCTTGTCTAGAGCTGTGGGCTAGGTTGTCACCAATTTGCTGATGACACTGAGCTTTTTCCTTTGATTGAGAGCTTGCTGGCACATGTTTTGGCACAGAGTCTGAAGGCTGTCGCTGGATAGTTGAGAAAGAGCAGGCTGAAGATGGAGGTTCTGTGGCTGGGCCGAGGGGTGCCAGTTGACGGTATCCAACTGTCATGTTTAGACAGAGTGGCTTTAACACCATCAAGAGTTTGGGTGTAACCTTGGAGCCCTCCTTGTCTATGGAGATCCACATTGCACATACGGCCAGGATGGCCTTTTTTTCATCTTTGGGAGGCCAGGCGGTTCACCCACTATCTGTCCTGCTCAGACCTTGCCACAGTGATCCATTCAATGGATCCAGGTTGGATTACTGTAACTTGCTCTGTGTGGGTTTACCCTTAAGATCGATCCAGAAATTAAAATTGGTCCAGAATGCAGCGGCAAAACTCCTCACTGGGACAATTGTGAGAGAGCATATTCCGCCTATGTTATGCCAGCGACACTGGTTGCCAGTCAAATTCCAGATCATGTGGTCCTGGCCTTTAAGACCTTGAGTGGTCTTGGAGCCTTGTATAAAAACCGCATCTCTCCATATTGCCCATGGAGAATGCTCTGTTCTTTCAGTAGTAACCTTCTGGTGGTCCCTGGCCCAAGACATCCAGTTGGCCTCAACCAGAGCCAGGGCCTTCTCGGTGGAACTCTCAGCTGGGTAACCTTGGGCTAGTCACAGCTTCTCGGAGCTCTCTCAGCCCCACCTACCTCACAGGGTGTTTGTTGTGAGGGGGGAAGGGCAAGGAGATTGTAAGCCCCTTTGAGTCTCCTACAGGAGAGAAAGGGGGGATATAAATCCAAACTCCTCCTTCTCCTGCTCCTCCTGCTCCTGCTCCTCCTGCTCCTCCTCCTCCTGCTCCTGCTCCTCCTCCTCCTCTTCTTCTTCTTCTTCTTCTTCTTCTTCTTCTTCTTCTTCTTCTTCTTCTTCTTCTTCTTCTTCTTCTTCTTCTTCTTCTTCTTCTTCTTCTTCTTCTTCTTCTTCTTCTTCTTCTTCAAGACAGAGATGTTCCAGCGGGCTTTTTTCTGAGTCTGATTTATTTCGTGAGTCTGATTTATTCCAGATGAAAAAGCAAGCATGCCAAATAGCATCCTCCGCACTTCCACTTGGTGCACCCCTTCCCCTCCTCAATAATTGGAGAATGAATTATGTTAAGTGGGGGAGGGGGTGAAATAAAATTTTAGGCTGGAATTTGTAGTAAATAGTCCGCCATCTGTATAGGAACTAGATTTTAAACGTTTATTATGTTATTGAATTGTGGTTGTTTTAATTTTGTATGTAAGCCACTCTGAGCCCGGCTCTGGCCTGGAATGGGTGTGATATAAATATAGTAAAATGAATATGTCTTATGTTTTTGACCCGTGAACATAATTGGGCAGCCCATGAATTAAATTTTGTAAATTGGTGAGTAAACATTGCCCTTCTACCTGACCACTTTGGTGCTGCTGACATAATTAAAAGAAGGAATGTTGAACTGGATATAGGTATATAGCTAACTGAACTGTCTTCTGATTCCCACTATGTTGAACGGTTCTGATATGCTAAATGTTGAAGAGTAAATGGCTTCATCGAGCAGAGATCTTGAACATTAAACACACACACATTCACACTCACACACAACGGAAAATGAAAGACAGCAAGGAGCCACAGAGTGGCACAACAGAGCAGTAGTTATATCTGACAAGACCCTTCTTAATACCCTCATCTTAACCAATGGCTTTAATGTGCCAGTCTACTCCATTCGGTAAAGTTTTGTGGAATTGCACTAATATATCTGATCCCAGTCTAGCAATTGTACTGTAGTGTTGATCCATGTGTCTTGTTCTCTAGAAACAGGATGAGAAGGTTTAACAGTTTTATAAATATGTATATGACAAGGGGGTACTTGCAAGAAACATGTGGGAGCAGCTATCCCATCCCCCCACATTTGCTTCCCCCCCTCTCCCCTTATTTCTCTCAGATTCTCCCTCCTCCTTCCTCCTGCCACCCTTTTTCTTACTGTCCTTTCCTGTCACTTTTTCTCTCTTTCTACCCTTAACCCATTAACCCCATACTCTCTCTCATTGCCACCATCACCATCCCAGCTTCCCACCTGCTTCCTCCACGCCCTCCCTCCCTCCCTCCCTCCCTCCCTCCCTCCCTCCCACAGCAGCTCTCCTGGAATCACAATGGATCTCCCAGGTATACAGATCAGCTACCCTTAGGGTTGTAAGCTCCAGGTTAGGAAATTCCTGGAAATCTGGAGGAGGGAGCCTTGGGAGAATGAGGTTGGGGGGGGGGGTGACTTCAGCAGAGTATAATGCACCCTCCAAAGCAGCCATTTTCTCTATAGGAACTGATCTCTGTTATATGAGATCAGTTGCAATTGTGGATGATCTCCAGCCATCACCTGGGGTTTAGCAACCCTAGTTCCCCTGGAGGAATTGGCTGCTTTGGATGGTGAAATCTATGGAATTATTCCCTTCTGAGGTTCCTCCTCTCCTTAAACCCCACTGTGCCAAGTGTCCACTCCTCAAATCTCCAGGAATTTCCCAATCTGGAGTTGCCAGCACTATCTCCTTCCCACCCAACAATCAACGTATTTTTATCCACTCTCTTCAGCTTTAAGTTTTCTCTTCATCCCCGCTGCAGCCTCTGCCTGAAGCTCTAACTGCTATACCACCCTTGCTTCCATAGACTGCCTGCTGTTGAGCAGAAACAAGAAGTTAGTCCTACTTGAGTCATTCAAGTCAGGTGGTATCTTGTCACTCAGAGATTGTTGCCAGGCCTAGGGTTACTAATCCCTAAGTGGGACCTGGAGATCCCCTGGAATTACAACTGAATTTCAAACAACAGAGGTCATCCTCCCTGCAGAAAATGGCTCTTTTGGAGAGTAGACTGTAAAGCATTACATCCTGCTGAGGCCTCTTCCCACCCCAAATCCTGATATCCTCACACTCTACTATAAAATCTCCTTTAATTTTCCAACCTGAAACTGACAAGCCTACTCCTGGGTTCAGTGAGTCCTCCCTCAAAGGCCAAAATAGGCCTGGAAAGGGTCCTACCCCTGCCTTTTACATATAGAAACTGAAATCTGGGATCTGTGTGGCCTAGCAACAGTCCCTGAGGGAATCTTTTGCTAAAAGCTACAGCTGCTCCTGTTACCATTTTTAGGTTTTTAAAAACCCCCCCCCCCCACAATTTTTCTTTTGTACTTCGTTTTGAAGATTTCACATTTTTCTGCATACCTTGGACCTTGTAGAAAAATCCTCCTTGC
The DNA here is from genome assembly GCF_021028975.2 of Sphaerodactylus townsendi. NCBI lineage: Eukaryota > Metazoa > Chordata > Lepidosauria > Squamata > Sphaerodactylidae > Sphaerodactylus > Sphaerodactylus townsendi. Next base: position 52,377,964 of record NC_059426.1, read on the forward strand.
CCATGCACAGCTCCAGTCACCAGATTTAAGTATCCAAAGAATTACCTATTAGAATATAATATTAGCTTGTCTTAACCTCAACTGGTCTTGACAGATTGTCTTTGTGATTTTTTTCCCATCTGTTAATGCCTTTCAGTGGCCCTGGGAGTATACACTTTAAAAATCATTTTAAAATAGACCTGCTATTACTGTTGACTCAGCTAAGCCTGGTCAAGCCCGGCAAAGGCCCCTGGTAGCCAAGACTTCTCCACCTGTCTCACTCACCTGGACACTCTTTCTTGTATATTTAAGGAACTTTGTCCCTCTACCTCCTGAGTAATTCCAAGATACCTCACAATATTATTATATTATTGATATCAGGCATCTCTTTCCAATGTTACCATGTTCATCATCTTGGTTGTGCTAGAAAGAACCTTCAAAGTATCAGGGAGGTAGAGGAAAGAAATTATCTACTTCCTGCTGCCTGACAGCAGCATGTTGGGTCAGAGCAACGCCCCCCATAGTGGGCAAAGCAAGAAACCTGCATGCAATTAAATTATCTCCTCTGCCCCTTCTCTGATATCCTTGAAGGGCCAAATGGAACATGATGGAGAACTCAAAGCTGCCATGAGTTTTGCTGTAATGTTTAATTACAGAATTATGAATATTAGTTATATCTGCTATAGTCATTAATTTTTCAAAAAATGTTTTGTGATAATAAAAAGAATATGTTGGGTTTGTTTTTTGAATAGTTAATATAGGCATTCACATAGTGATTATGGATTGTGATTATGCATTTGTTGCTAGTGACTAGGATATTGTCTAGATAACCCTGTAGCATTTTGGCTCTTAACTTTTTTTATTTGTAGTAAGTAACCTTATGTCAGTGAGTAAAGAAATAATATATTAGATAGAGGTTTTCAATTTTCAGGTAGAGCAAACTGACATTAAAACTAAAAGTACATGCCTGAAGAAACACCGTTGGATGTCCATTCTAAAAGCCTGCAGGCCAACACATGTGGATTTCAGAGATATAGCGTATTTACTCCTGTGGGTTATTATGGCTGTGCTATTAGTCTCTGTGTCTTCTGTTAAATCATGTACAGAGCTATTTTATGTGACTGTCGCTTCCCTAGCTGCCTTGGGTCAGATACCAATTCTGGAAAGGTATAAAATAATATTGTGCTATTTTATGAGAATATGAATCAAATCAAAACTCTTAGATCATACAAGAATGGAAATATTAACTGGTTGAGCTTTATTCACTCATGTCATAGCTTGCATGACTGGCTACTTTTGAATAAACATTGAGTAACAGAGAAATACTTAAAATCTGAATTTTGAAATAACAGCTTTCTATATTTGGTATTAATAATAGTATTAATAAACATTGCATTTATACATGGGATACACTTTAGGAAATAAGGCCCATTGATTCATCGATATATATTATGTATCGTAGCAAAAATTCCAGTTGATAATATGGGTTGATTATGCACTCCAAGGTTCCCGTGACTTCAAAGAAAATTGGCCAGGGAGTTTTTGTTTCGAGGCATGTCCAGCATTATCACCCTGTGTGCAATGGGACAGGTATTACCCATCAGTTGTCTTTTTGCTTGTGTCTGCGCGGAAGGAACAATGTTTCACACATTCTCTATTGCTCCTGAATGCTTTAATTTTTAATATAATCTTTAATTTTTATCTTTAATCTTATGAATAGATTTATATATCAGTCTGTTGATCTATCACTAGATCAATATATTGACACAAAAAGGCAAACTATTAAAGAAAAGTTTTGACTATGGCATCATGAACTGCCATTTGCTGAATTTCCCAGTTTCACGATCTTCTGTCTCCTGATGTGCTTTAGATACAATCGTCAAGACCAACAGCTTTTTGCAGTGTGGTCTGGAATCACTGACTGCTTGTGTATAAAACTACCAGTTTGTTGATCAAATGCAGGGACAAATGGGGTTTTTGGACTGATAGTTAGTCTTATTGTTTTTACATTTTTTTAGAGCTAGTCTCCATTTATCAATCTATTGATATGGTTATTTAATTTTTTTAAATCTAAAGTTCTAAAGATATGCAGGAGCAGGGAGTCTATGGGCAATATAAATGATATGGCAGGACAAGAAGTAGGAAGTAGTTGGCAACAGAATGGAGGGTGAGGGGGAAGAATTCAAAGCAGCATGAGGGAGTGGGAAGGTAATATTAGGCAGGCTGGCTGAGGGTGGAGGGAAGAGGTCTGGGGCAAAGCTATACCCAATGGCAAATCTGCCTTTGGCAGCAAAGCAAGATTAAAATAGTGCTATCAGTGGATTACTTGCCATGGAGGGAGTGGAAATGAAATTGGAGCTAGAGAAAATATGTGCGTACAAGAAAACTTGCCGCAGTGAACATTCGCCTCCACCACTAACCTCCACCACTCAGCCATGTAGTTTGTAAAAATATCTCAAAGTATGATGTAGTTTTAAAAATAGAGATAATTCCTTTATCTTGGTGTCAAATGCAAATATCGGAATAAGTGGCTGAACATTTTTTTTTAAAAAAACTAGTTCTATATACAATTCTAGTAATCAGTGCTTTGTAATCTGATGTAATTGAATTACAAAGGGGGATTAATGCCTTCCAACCACATTTTGATGCCTGTGGGTATTTTAATTTATACTTTATGGTATCTAGCTGTCACGATAGATATTCGATTTTGTCAATAGTGAATCAAGAAACAATTAAGCCTCTTGAAAACATTCAGAGCTATCTCTTCTGCTTGTACAAAATTGACAATATTGTCTTCAAAATCAGTTGAATGGTACTGATTTTCAGTGCTGTGATTTACACCCACACAGGGTTTGGTTCCTGGATTGAAATTGGTTATGCTTTATCATATATAAGATACAAAATGGAGAATGGCATTGCCAGGGAAACTTATAATATAGTAGCAGCTGAGTTTCTATGGATGGCAAGAGAAGTTTAAAAAATGCTTTCAGAGAAGAAATTATCTACAACACACAGAAACAAAATCAATACAATACACTGCTCAAATATTCTTTATTTCTTCTTACAGGTGGCTAACCAGGTTGTGCAAGCACTGCTTACTCAGAAGGTAAGCCAGTTCTTTTGTGGAACAATCTTTAAAAAGGTTTAAAATGTGCTTATCAAAGATATGGAACTGTACATATATCTGTGCAAAAAATAATAGGAAAGACACTTTTGAGGACATCTAATAATGATTATCAATGTGATTTTAGTTAAGGCATGATGTAGCTTCTTTTTGATAAAATCAAGTTAAATGCATTGCTAAGCACAGTATTATCAGCAATTGACACACTCAGCAACAGGCTGCTCTGATTTAAAATTTGGTGAACGCCACAATGCTGAACAACCTAAAACATAGTATTTCCTGTAGCACATACTGAATATTTTAGAAGGCCTTGCTTCTCTATGAAGATGCTTAGAACTGGGATATGAAATTCCACTTTTATTTGTAATTGCTGAATCCACAGATCAATCATTCTTATTTTGTCACTTTATGCAGACTCAGTAATTACAGTTCTCAAATAACTAACATGCTCTAGAGTCTAGAGTCAAGACAGATTTTCATCTCTGATTTTGAGGCCAACGATGGCCAAACTAAACACTACATAAGAGATCCATGATAGCTTTCCAACTCTGCTTTTACTGAAATGCAGCTGCCAGTTGAAGTGAAAGAGGTGTGCTCAGCGTTTCCTACAACACAGTTTCCTATTTTGAGTTGTCCCCCCGCATCTGTGACCCATGACAGAAAAAAAATACATTTACTTATTGTCCCTCTTGTATGAGGGGTGAGTGTTCAACAGTGTTAATCAGGAAAATAGCACAGAGAGAATGCTTAGTAGTTCCTTCTGAATAGACATGCAATAATAAAAATAAGTTGGAAGACCAGTTGCAGATCTCCTGGATGCAGTGTAGTTGAGCCCTGAGCCAGCTTTAGACTAAGAATTTGTTTTGCTACTATCTTTTTCCTTTCTTAACATTCTTATATCTTTGTAATAGGAAACATCTCCCTCATGGGATAACATGAAGCATTTTATAGCGGACATTAACTCCTTTAGGCCTTCAAATTTTCACTTGTTATTGTTAATTTCCACAACAGTCGTATGAATTATATGAGAGTTTATTCAGTACAATTGGAACATGTGAAATGTCCCCAGAAGACCTTATCCTAAGTACTTTAACTTTGACCCAATGCTTCAGGCTATTTATGTGGTTTTACAGTCAGTTACATTCCCTGCGTAGGCCTGTCCCTCTGTTTCTGTCTAATGCTTTGGATGCTTAAGTGAGTTGTGTAGCACACAAGTTCTCATTATTGATGAAAGAGATTTCTCAGATTCATTGTCTAGTCAGCGATTCTCTATTTGTCCCCTGACTTTTGTGACTGTCTTATTGTCCACCTATTGTGTGCACTTATTCATCTGCCGACATCTTTCTGCCAAGATTCCATCTCACTGAGCCACACAACTTGTATGGTGGGCCTGGACATTATGGAGGGGATCATGAAGATTATTTTAGTGGGCTTAAACTGAGTTACAAAAATTGTAGCTCTCAACTCAGGGTCGTTTCATTGCCCATAATCTGTTTTAAGCATGTGTGCTTATTTGTGTGTGTGTGTACGTGTGCATATGTGTGCGTATGTACCGGTATATATAAAATGAATTTGTCATTCCAAAGTCCTCAGTGGCCTCATTTTAACATCATATGAACTCTATAGGTATGGTGTCCTAAGAGAGGGGCTAGTCCAATCCCATTTGTGAAGGATTTCTATACTTTCTGTACGAGTTCAAACTCATTTAAAAATCTCTATATTTCTATTCAAACCCATCTAAATAAACTTCTTGCTTATTTGGTAAATGAATTATCTGTAGCCACAGTTGCTTTCTTAAGTTTTCTGTTACGTCTGTTTATTCACATCTAGCTAGCTGCCTTAATCCTGAGATAGCTACAACTGAGTTTCCCAGGTGCTTTGAAGGGAAGAATTACTCCAGACTAGGCATCTGTCACTTCAGTTAAGGCATACACTTTGACAGCTTTCCCTACCACCATCTTGTCCACAAACATTTCCTGGCCAGTCTAGCTAAAGGATGCTGCCTCCCTGGGCTATATCCTAGGTTCTGCCACAGCTTTTATGTGGTCCCTGCAAGGAAGGTGGATGGCAAACTTACTCCCTGGTCTGTTGCAAGCAGCAAATGCTGTCCCCCCCCGCCCCCCGGCCCCAGCGGGACAGAAACACTGGGGTGACAGGCAGTCAAGCCAACTTGGAGATTTTGCCACCAAAATGGCCTGGCAATCAGCTTCCCGTACTCCATGTGACAGGGAGAACTCAGAATTGGTACACTCAGCCTCTCCCCACACCCCCAGAAATGCCACAAAAGTATTTAGGAAGACCAAACACCTTGAAATTACAGGGCTAGATATGGAGGCAGATGACACCTTCTTCATTCACTCGGAGATGATTTCCTGTGATAAAGAGGAGGGAGATTGATCCTGGGATGAGGAGAAACCACAGCATCAGTCCTCCAGATTGTTTTCTCATTGCATCCATTAAATATCAACTTAAGGAGTCCAGTGCTTCTAATAAAAATACACTTTCTGCACAGCTGGACAATAGGGCTTTCAACAATCTGCAGCAAGCCTTTACTGGCATAGACAACAGTACAACAATAGTAAAAAGCCGTTTTAAAAAACATATACAGTACAGGAAATAAATGATAAGTGGAAGGAAATCTACTGGCATTTAGTAATTTCCAGAAGAAAGTCTGCCACTATCATACAGAGAGAAGGATCAGGATTGTCCAGCAAGTAATGTAATCTAAATAAATCGGGGAGATCGGGTAAATGTAAAGGAGTAAGATTCACATACTTGGATCTGATTTCCTTGAATCTGAAACAGTGTAGTAATTGGTGGGCCAGAGATTCAACTGAGCCATCATTACATGGGCACAATCTTTTAGCCTTTTCTTTCTTGTTAAATCTGCCATGTAACAAGGCAGAAGACATAACATTAAACCTGGTGTGCATTATGGCTCTCCTTTGAGCAGAGTAGTGTGCCAAGTGGCCCTGTTCAAATGGGAGAGAAAAATACAGGGGGGAGCACGTTTTCTTGGCTGCGGTGATTAGGGTAGAGAACTCTCTATTCAATAGTTGACCTTTTAATTTTCTATAAGCTTCTGAATAGGACAAAGGGCAAAGTGAATCCACTGACAGTCCAATAGAAGCCATTTTTTCTTCGATTATGGAAAACCAAGGGTTGGAATGGGTGTCAGAGAGCAGATGGTGGACCAGGGAATTACAGTCCAAGAGAAAATGAATTCGCAGCCAGAATCTAAAATTCCTCAGCCAAGTGGCTGATTCCAAGGAGTTTTGACCTAACTCCAGACAAAGGGCTGCATAGGGCACGCAATTTGGGAGTCCAGTTATCTTATGAAAAAAATTGGATTGAAGAGAATTCAAGGAGTGGTTAATAGCTTGAATCCAAATTGGGACTCCGTAAAGCATTCTCGAGGCGACTTTGGCATTGAAAACTTTGAGGGCAGGACGGATAAAGGAATGGCCACAGCTGTAAAAGAAACGTAGTAATGCTGACATACTGTTAGATGTATCTAGGAGAGCGGCCTTCCTATGGGTTGCCCATGAAAGGTTATAGGAGAATGAAAGGCCAAGGTACTTATAGCACTTAACCTGTTCAATTTGGGTGCTATTCATTGCCCATGTGAGCTTCTTAAACCCATATCAGGATGTCCCTTCCCAGAATATTTTGATAAGGCCATAAAGGTGAATAGGCTTCACCTTGCAACAGTAGCAGATTGAGCATGATGGCCAAAAAGTTCTATTCACTATTTGAAGATGCAGTGGAGGACTTAAAAGTGCCTTTGGTGGATGTACCAGTAGTTGCCTTTCACTCGGGTGATTCTCTGTAAGGACAATGAAAATGTTTTAAAAGATTCCTTAGATAGAAAGAATGAGGTAGCCATGATGAACATCTGTGAGGTTTGGTCTTTGGACATCAGAGCTCTGGGGGCCCTGCCTATTGTTTCCTAGGGCATCTATAGTATGGGCAGACAAACTGGTACAAGACCCAACAGTGTTCAGAAGGTCTCTGATAAACTTTAGCAAGCTTTACAGTTCATAGCCAATGCTTCCTGGGTGGCATTCAGTTTTGTGCCAGGTTCCAAGCAGCTACAGTGGTGGCATATAGAAATCTTTGTTTGGAAAGTTGTATTTCCATGAAAGCAGGAAAAGTTTACTGGCAGTTTATACTTCGGGAACTCCGCCTTAGTCAACATTTTGGTGGAAACCAAGAAGAAAAAAGCCATACTGTCATCTTCTGCTCAAACCACCCCCAAGGTGCAACTTTATGAGTAGGTTGTGACTTACCTTAGTAATGTCACCAGCACAATCTCATAAATTCACAGAGTACATGAGCAAATGCATGACCTTCGGCTGATACTTAGTTATTTGGATCATGAGTAATTCCATCCACTGTATGTTTCTAAGCCATAATTATGAAAAAGTTGCCCATCACTTGCTGTGCTATCATGCAACATTTGAGCCCCGTCAGAGACTTGGATAGAATGCCATGCATAATTTTGCTGGGATATTTCACTGTATGCAGTCATCAGAAGGGCCCAGACAGTGACAACTTTGTTGCTGATTGGCTGTTATGTGGTCATGGCCTGGTAGGTTTTGGTCCTAATGTTTTGCCCGCATCTAAGGCTGGCGTCTTCAGAGGCATGTCATGATGTGTCTCTTTATGGCATAATGTGGAATTATTTTGTGGCAGGGTGTATGTTTTGCCATACACCCTGTCATACACACAGAGGGGTGACACACACTTCCATGTACAGTTCATTTACAGTTGCATTTGCTGTTGTATTTGCAACCACATTCACACCTGCATTTGCAATCGCATAGGTGTAGGCAAAACAGTAGGGGCAAAAACTACTAGAGAGTGTCCACGCAGCCTGGAAAACCCATAACAGCCAATTGATTCCAGCCATGAAAGCCTTTGACAATACATAGTTGCTGATTCATTCCATATTCATACATTTTTCTTAAATATAAAGGCAAAGCTATGATGACCAATTCTGAACATCCCTAGAACAACTGCATTTAGCTCAACAGGAAGTCCATGCAATATACAGAAGGAAATTTTTATTTAAATATATGACTTCTCTTTGCTGAATTCTTGGTTGAGCATTAAAACAAACTAGCCAACATCAGGATCAAAGCATAAGTGCAACCAGTTTCTGTTGTTATGCATCTTAACTGGCAAAAGGATACAAGTGCCTACATAAACCAGATTAACATTCTGCAATTTAGAAGCCCATATGTGACAGCATATTTTCTGGTGCATTGGTTTCAGTATAGTATTACCTTATTTAGGAAAAAATGTGTTTGGTGTGTTTTTTTTAAGACTGAGAAGAGAGACTTTTTGTGGGTTTCTAAATTCTTTGGGACTAATATTTTTCTATGATAACACTTTTTGTCTATGTCAGAAACCCACAGAGACTGAAAGTAAGGTACTATGAACACAATGATATACATTAAAATCTATTTAACTATTTGATTTCCATAGTATTGTTGGAATTTACAAATGCTGAGTACCTTCAGTTACTTTAATATCTTGAAGAGGAGACATGAAGCATCACTCTAAATGTTAATGAATGTTAACTGTTACAAACCTCCTAATGCTGTTTAGACCAAGACCATTCATAAGAGAGGACAGGAAGACAATACTGTACAGTAAATGGGAAATTAGGCTCTTTGGGTCAATCACCAATGACTGCTTTACAGATCCAAGTAATAACTGGTGAACAGATAAGTCTTCCACCACATTGCATTAAGACAGAACAAGTAATGCTACCAAGAGATAACACACCTCAAGGGCATAATGAGATACAGAGAGAATTTGAAGAGCTCTGAAAAGACTGCTGAAGAATAATGCTGGGCTGTAACTTCAGTTGTGTGTAGTATACTGCAAACTCAGAATTGCCCCGCAAGGAGTACTTTTTTTGCTTAGATTAAGTACATCATATAATAATGTAAGGAATGAAGTACTGCACTTCCCACACGCCTAGAACATGGCTTCAGCAGTACCAACAGATTGTGGCAACATCAACCAACAGAGCAAACCTTGAGTGATTTATCAATGTCACTGCATCCTTGAGATCACATTTATAGTTTGAAATGGGCTCTTTTGGAGTATATCATTCTGTATAATACATATGGAATTCCTCCAGTGAGCCCATCTTTTAAGTGTAATTGTACAAGGAAATATATTAAATTGGGAGTTCTACCTCAGAGCACAACATTTTTTGTTGGTTTTGTTTTCTTCATTTCCACAAGTTACAGGTTTTACTTACGAGGCACCTAAAACTGACAAGGAATAACTGGCAAACAACTATAAGCATATCTAAAAAATATCTTGTGTGTTGGTAGGTAGATTTTAATTCAGGCTAACCTGATAGATCATTCCTACCATAACGCCATGGCTTCAGCCTCCTTGCTGTTGAAATTTCAGTGTGTTTGTAAAAGTGAGAGGAATTTTTACTATTTGTTTACTGCAGTTTCCTCACACACAGGCTTGGTAGTTTATTCAGAAATTTCATTTGTCAAGATGAAAGCTTAATAATAATGACCTTTCTTCTAAACAAAATCCAATTCTAGCCGGTGACCTCTGCTTGATTCAGGTGTGTTGTTCTCATGGAATATGGTTAGCATTTTGTGCCTTGGCAACAGTGCTACAGTTGGCAGCCAGATGTGTCTGTTGAATCCTGTGGCAAGTTCATACACTATTGTGTCACGTACCGTACACTGGCTCCACTTCCCGAGTCTGGCTCTTTTTCTAACAAGCTTCTTTCTCACTCCTTTGAAAGAGGAAGAAGGGTCAAGGTTCAGTACTGTTCTTTTCCCTGGCTGACTTTCACTGCTTGGAGTCCAGAGCAATCTGTCCGCATCAGCCTCTCGGTTTTAAAGGCCAGCCTGAAAAAAGATGCAAGCCCTTTCTCAGTTTACTGTGACACAGCAGGGTGGGACTTCTCGGAGAATAGAAACGCCAATTAATTGATAGTTCCAGCCTCATATCTGCCTATTTTAACCCATTCCCTAGTTTTAACCCCATAATTGCCCCTGGATTTCTTCACACACACATTGTTTTTTTCATGCCAGTAGCTTATCGCATTATTTCTTCACACTTTTATTTTTTTAATCTCAACTAAAAATCTGTGAAGCAGGTTAGGTTGAGAAAATGTGATTGGTCCAAGGTCACTCTAGTCACCCATGGTAGAGTGGAAGAAGAAGAAAAAGAGTTTGGATTTATACCCTGCTTTTCTCTCCTGTAAAGAGTATCAAAGCAGATTACAAACTCTTGCCCTTTCTCTCCCCCACAACAGACACCTTGTGAGGTCAGTGGGGCTGAGAAAGTTCTGACGAAAGTGTGACTAGCCCAAGGTCATCCAGCAGTCTTCATGTGTAGGAGTGGGGAAACAAATCTAGTTCACAAGATAGTTTATCCGCTCTTAACCATTATACCATGCTGGAGCTTCGAACTGGATTGTCCCAGATCCTATTCTGACAACCGTAACCACTATACCACACTATGGACCAAAGGGATTCAGAGGACTCTTTAGATTAGGAGACAAATAGATGAGGAGACAAATATCCCACGCACAGCTGGCAGCAGTGGAACTGCAGTAGGAGTTGGCCTAAACTAAGATGGGTGAGCACCAGGTCAAGAACCAACACATTCCCTCTCACATTACCTCTAGAGAGGTTTCTGAAATCTGCACATCAGAAACATGCTTGCACTTACTGCCAAACTCTTGAAGAGTTGCTTGAGCACACCCTGTTTGCTTGCTCGAAATTTATGGGATTTAGACCCAACTTTTTTCTTTTGGCCCCCACTTTGGCAGGCCCCTGTTCTCTTAATTCTAAACTGAACTACCTGTTGAATAACCAGGATCCTGAGATATTGGAAATGGTGGCCAAGTTTCTGATTAACACTCTGAATTAATCCCTTGGGGTTCCCCCCCCTTTCTTTTCCTGTCTATATTACCTCCATGAATGCTCTGTGTGTGTGTGTGTGTGTGTGTGTGTGTGTGTATTTCAGCTACTTCATTTTGTTTGTTTCTACTCTGTTGATTTTCTATTTTGATGCCTAATAATGGTTTCTGATGTGAAGTGATGCCCACGTGCAGGCAAGCTCCAGCTGCTTGGGTAAAATCCTGTTAAATGAGGCTGGAAAACAGGAAGCATAGAAGCAATGAATCTGCTTACCTGCTGCCCCAGCTATGACTATATGTAAATACATTATATTCTTAATTCTGACGTAGGCCAGGACTCCTGAATTCATGTCGGTCATGTTAAACCTCTTTGGATTTAACAATTGTGAGTTAGGGCTATCTGTTCTGCTCTTGAATTGGACTTTGACTAATGCATGACAATAGAGTTCAGTCCCCAAACTTTCCCTGATTTCAATCAAATGGAACCAGAGTCTCTATTCATATGTCATTTATTGCTACATGGTTACCATTTATGCATGTTTAGTATCAATACTCTAATGGTGACATCTACAACCAGCAATCATGTGATCTTGAAAGGTAGTCTAAAATAGTAAATAAATTCATACAATATATTTTACAGACCCAAACAAAAAGAAAATACAGTATGCAAAATACAGAAATAGTCCAGCCCATACCATACGCATACACAGCAGACAAAATATTCAGTATTCTCATATATCTTTGTTACTTTGTTCAGGGGTTCGCAGGACCTCAGATAAGAACTTAGCAACCATTAGCGATATCCTTGGATTCATATCCTCTAATAAAAACATCACGTAAAATTGAGATGACTGACTGGAAGCATACTTCAGCAAGGGATAAATAAGCTTTTATTGTTAACAACCTGAAGGAATCATGACATAGAAGAATATGCTCTACTGTAGCAGCATCCTTTTTGCACAGTCTAGAGGTGTAAGGGATGTCTAAGATTCTGCCCTGGAGCATTTCAGAGGGCAATACATTTGAACTGGCCTTAGCATTGAGGATGCGAAACTTAGGAACCTTAAGGTTCTTGGAATATTCAGCAATCTGGAAGGAGCCTGTAAATTTGATTCCAATTGAAAGGAAGGAACAAAAAGCAGGTGCATGATACCAAAGTTCTGAACAGGCAATATTCCTCAGTCTGCTTGATTGACCTTAGTGCAGTGTGCAAAAGAAATGAAGAGGATAGTCTAATGGAGGCAGCTTTACATTCCAATGCTTTGGACCAACAACTGATGAAGCTACCCTGCCTTAGTTTCATAATCAGCTGTGATAAGGTCGTGTATTTCTGGTAAGAGTCAGGAATTGTCAAAGAATTTAGGAATGGCAGTCCCCAGTTGTTCAGTACTGTATATCATGCAAAGTTTCCATTATTCTTTTGATGTTGTTTGCCAATCGATAACATTTCTTGTTGATTCCCCCGGTGAATCTCCTTCTATTTTTAACAAGAACACAACAGGGTAACCATTTTACAACATCATTTTATATCTAGTTTTTAGCAAATTGCTAGATGTTAATACAACGCAGGTGTGCTTTTCTTGACCTTTCTGTAAACTGCCCTAGAATTGAAACACTTTGTTAAATGATAGAGAATAGAGCAACTTGTATTTTCCTCAGTTACTCTTTAAAAGGGTTAGGAAATATTCAGGGTTTGGCTTTTTAAAGGAACTGTGCAGGAGGAGGCCTTGCTTGGTCCATAGTTAATTTCAGTTACCAGTTCTCATGAAGCATTTTCTCTTGTGGCCACAGTTTTGAATCTTAATTGCAGCAGCTAGCCTTTCAAATAACTTGATTATTTTGCTAGAATCTCCCACAGACCTGCCTTAGTGCTTCCACTTCCTGAAATAGAAAATGGCACAATAGATCCCCATCAGAGGTCTAAGATGAAATGGTTATTAACGGGGACTTCTGTTTGCAGAACTGAAGCTTTAGGATTTTTGCTGCACTTCAAATAAAGGATAGCATTACCTCCTTGTCACTTTGGGAGGAAAAGAATATATACGTTGGTGAGCCTGAGGGGTACTTTAAATAAGCACTTCCTTACAATGTGCTCAGACAAAGTGACTTCTTAATTAATCCAGTGTTACCTTTGAATTAAAGTTTATCCATGATGTTTTCAGCTATCTCATGACAAAAGTGTTACTACTACATCTGAATTCTCCATGCTGGTTTCACAGCAACACTGTAAGCAGACAATAGCATTTGGGTTATTTGAGACCATAATTTCATATTCTGACCTGCTGCTTCTTTAGACCCAATATATTAGACTCAATATATTATCAGTGCTGGTAATGAACAAACACACAGGAAGCTAGATGAAAGTATTTTTCTGCTTTGAACATTTTTAAATATAGGGAAACCATAGCCCCCATAATAGTTTTCAGAGAAACAAATAGAATATTTCTACCACTGGAATTTAATAGGAATAAATGCACCATAAGTTTATTTCTCTATAGAAATTTTGTTGTATTTGCCACCCTTGCTCATTTTTCTGGGTCATCCCAGTTATAGTACATAGCTTCCATTTCCTACAAGGCACAGTGATTTTGCACAGATCAGGAACATTTTGCAAGAATTCTGTAAGTTTCGTCCTGATCTACTTTATTCCTAAGTGTTTATAATTTTATTCTCTTTCATCTTCTGACTACGTTATGCACAATATTTCTGATGTTTTAAAAAGTAATCACAGGGAATTTGTATGCTTATATTTAGAGTTCTTTGTCCAGCAACACAGTATTATCTGCCCAAACAAATATTCTTTCTACACAATAAATATGAGTAGTTTATTATTTCAAACAAAGCTTCAGGAAGAAGTTGTTTCCCAGTACAATAGTGACTGTGGGTAAATCCACACATTGCACTTACAATGCACGAACATTACATGAACTAACAAAACTGAGGCACATTCCTGTTTATTTATTTGCATTATTGTTTGTCTACCTTTCTTGCTGAAACTCAAGGCAGATGTAATCAATAGAATGAGACATCTAACAAGCAATGTAATAGGATTAGAATTGCTAAACTCTGAAACAAATAAAAAAAACTGAACAGAGTGTAAGTATTAAGCATGAGATGTTAAGCAAACAATAGATGGTATTACATAAGTACAAATTTTGCTTGTATTGAAAATGAGAAAATGCACACAACAATAGACAATACTTTTTTTGCCATCAAGTCTCAGTCAACTTACAGCGATCCTCAAGAGATCCAGAGATAAACTGTGCATGAGAAGGGTTGGAGTGTGTTAGCCTACAGCTCATTCATTATCCTGGTTTGGACAGTAGTCTAAATTAAATGTCTTTGTGTGTATGGGTGCCTATGTGACCTTTTGTAGCATAAAAAATATTTTGCATTTATAAGGGGAAAGGCAAAGAGCTACTGCTAATTTACATACTAGGGCAGGGGTGGCCAACCTATGGCGCTCCAGATGTTCATGGACTACAGTTCTTATCAGCCCCCATGCTGGCAGGTGCTGATTAGAATTGTAGTCCATGAACATCTGGAGCGCCATAGATCGGCTACCCTTGTCCTAAGGCAGTGGTGGCGAACCTTTGGCACTCCAGATGTTATGGACTACGATTCCCATCAGCCCCTGCCAGCATGGCCCAAATGGCCATGCTAGAAGGGGCTGATGGGAATTGTAGTCCATAACATCTGGAGTGCCAAAGGTTCGCCTCCATGGCCCTAGGGGATCTTACAAGAAATTTATTTTTTCCTCTAATCTCTTCCCCTCCCCAATTCCAATACACCACCTGAATTCTCGTTCTTTGCATCAGTGAAGCTCTTGCTATTAGATGCCAACATTTTATGGTATTTTACTATTCATAAGTGAATTAAATTGTTCCCACCCTTGGTCCAAGTGTTTGGAGGATAAGAATGTAGGTCTTGCCATACTTCTTGTACTGCCTAAGAATGCAGGTCAGCCATACTTGTTCCTGAGAATGTAGGTCAGCCATACTTGTTGTACTACCTAAATATAACAGACTAACAATCCTGTGGCAATGTGCACAAAATCAGTCCTGCATACGAGAGAGAGGGGGGGGGGGCGACTATAAAAAAACAGGTTCAATATCTTACTTGTATATCTCATAAATATTTGTGAGCTGATTAGTATTTGCGTAAATTTGTGTATGCAGATGGTGCATTAGATACAATTTTGTGTGCTATAATCATTTCCCCTCACCTTTCATTGGAATATCAACAGCCTTGAAGTTTCAAGGGAGCCCATCAGTGGATGGGAATAGATCTGCTGTCAGTGCCAGTTCATTTATAATTCAGAGCTTGGGAGGATGTATGATAGTGTATATAGGTGTATGATTTTTACTCAAATATAGCTGTCTGTATGTATGGCTTCTGTCTGTTTTTTTCCCACCGACCATTGGTTTAGTTTGCTTTTTCACCACATTTGTTTGTTAGTAGTGTAACTCCTCTCTCTCCTGCTCGCAGTAAAATATAAGAGCACCTCTAGATGATGTTGGTTATGCCTTCAGATCTGTGGAAATCATGATTCAGTTTTCTGAATATGTAATAATTTTCATGCGTTGTGTACATAAGTATAATGAAAGTCGTTAGAAATATTTCTTAAGTTAATAAAACACTCTTAAAAATGATCTATCAGCCTAAACAAACGTGTGTCATATATAAAATGCTATCTTAAAAAAAAATATTCAAAAGATTAGTGAAGCTGAAAGTTTAAAAAAATTCTTGCTTCACTTTAAAAGATAGATGTCCTGTCAAACATATTGTAATATTCATGTGCCTTTCTTTTCAGTTCACGTTTGTTTTTGTTAATTTTCCATTTCTTCTTCTTGCTCCAGGATCTGAGGGAGGAATGCTTAAAGTTGAAAACAAGAGTCTTGGACCTGGAACAACAGAACCGAACACTCAGTGTGCTTTTCCAACAAAGGGTGAAACCAACATCTGGCTTACTGCTTCAGGTAGATTTGCACATACAAGATTACATTCTTTACATTAAAATCTGTTAAATTTTATGCACTAAGAATGATATAACATTATATGGCTTACAGCAATGACAAGCAAAATAATGACATTTGATATCCTCTGAGTTGAAAGGACATCAGTTATCTCAGATCTGATATAACTGAAATTGAAAAATATACAAACTCTGGAGATGTAAGCCAACTTAGAATGGAAGAGAGAGATGGAGGTGGAAAGACAGAGAAGATTCTGCGTGAAATGTGCAATTCCCTCCCTGTAAAATATGTCTGCTTTGTGTAACAGATAAACAAAGCAAATAGCAAGACTCATCAGCCATTTTGTTAACTTAAAAGTTCAGCTGTTAGCTGGGGCGGAGCGAGGGGGAACTGCGGCTGGGGCACGTGCACACAGTGTGCCTCTGCCGCAGCACTGCTTGCCCCACCACACCCTGGAATGGCCACACCACGTCACGCCCTGGCCACGCCCCCGCCGCGTTATGCGCCTGGGGCGTTGCCTCCCCGTCCCGTTAGTGCTACGCCACTGACTGTTAGTATTACAGTTGTATCAGTAGCCATTTTGAAGGGAACACCAAAATAACTAAATTTATGTAACTTGATGACAAAAGTCAGCACATTTGGAGCAGGAAAGTGATCAGTTGTGTGCACTTGATTCCAAGCACATGTTGCTGGATAGTGTACTGAATCCTGACACTTCGTTTGCACAAGTTCCCCTAGTCTCCTCCTTCTTAAGCCTCCATCCCACATGGGAGGGGGGGTTTCTTGTCAGTCCTAGGATTCAAATTTCCAGGAATTTCCCAACTAAGAGTTGTCAGCTGTACCACTCGGAGCTGTCAAGTCCCCTTAGACCCATTTTATACAATGGTATTTGCTCCCAGGAAAATGTTTTTAGGATTACAGGTTTAGCAGATTACTCAATAAAGCTGACTGAGTAAATGTGAATTTATTCAAAAGGTTTTATTTAAAAATGAAATAATTTTAAATACAGCTACTTACAAGAAGTGTTGTGTGATCGCAAAATAAGCATTTCTTCTCTCAAGCAAAAGACCTGTTCTTGGAAGATGTCATCTGCAGTTATCTAAAACATTTTTTTCCCTTTCGGAATTATTGTTTTCTTCATTATTTGTGCATATGATTAATCTGTGTGCAGATTGAATTGATTCATTGATTGAAACCCAGATAATTGGTAGATTCAGGTCTTTAACTGATGACCTAGACTCAGATTTTTAACTGGTGATGTAAATGGTGGGGGAAAGTATCAGGGAAGGCCATCTTGAGGCTCTGTTACTGGTATCTCCAATCTTTATTGCCTGTTCCGTTCACTGTTATTTGCTGTGCATTTTGCTTTGCTGGAAAAACTGTTAAGCTTTTTGGCTTGTGGGCCAAATGAAGTCATTTTTCAGGCTGCATGTGGCCAGTAACCATCTGCTGGCTTAAGTTTTATTTGCTTGAAAAAAAAAATGTTCTTACCACTGTGAGCAGGCTTCCTCATACTCTCATATTCAACCCTTCCTTATGTAAAAGTATTGATAAAATGTCCTAGAAAGAAGGAATTGCATGTTACATCCTTGCAAATTCTTGAAATTAATATATGGGTTTGGGTCCAGTATTTCTTTGCTCACCTCCCTGTCTTTCTATTTCTCTCTGCCCCCTTCCCCCCTGGAAAAGAGTTACAGTTGTGGATTATAAGGTGTTGGGCACTTTGCTCCATCCCTGCTTTTAAAATTAACAGAACGTTTGGCATGACGACATATTTGAAGTGAAGCTTGGATTTACTCTGGTTTTCAGAAGTATAGAAAAAGAAAATCTCTTGTCCATGAACAGAAGCAGTCTTTCAAAATTATTCATTCATGCATGTCATTTTTCGGCACATTCAGCTTCAAAGCAGAACTTCCTCACCACTTAGTTGTCCTACTTTAAAACAGTCACGAATATAATTTCCATTGTTGGGGGTTTTTTTAAGCATGGCACAAACAATTTGAATGCAGAGCCTACTTTTTGTATTATAAAGAGACACTTTGTGTCCCCCATGCTACCCAAACAGATCAAAAGGAAAAGTGATTATACTAGATTTATTCAGCTTTATGCCAGGGAAGTTTTCTGTAACTACATGCAAAAGGTTTTATGATAAAACCATTATTAAAAGATACAGTTTCATGAATTTTGGACAAACTGTGTATATGGTTGCAATATCCTAGAGCTTGCTGTTATTGAAAAAATAAATGCTCACGTTTGTTTTGGGGATTTGATTATGCAGATTGGTACATTAATTCCTTGGCACTAGAAAATCTGACGCATCCATTCCTGGCACAGATGTCACACAAGGGAAATCTCATTCCCATCGTGAGAAGATTAAGTAAACTAAACCCTGACCCCCAAAATCCAGACTTTATGAAAGTAGAGAGTACTTTACACTAGGAAAAGCCAACATCCGGATATGTATGTCCATAGTAGTTATATGTCAAGGGCATGAGAGTTCCTGTTAGCACTCAAGAGATAACCCACTGAGACTGCATTTGAAAATTAGATTCCATGAAGTAGGATCCCTCTCTTCCTGCATGCTCTTGACTGTCTTCTTGCCCATCCCTAGCAAACAAGCTGAGGCATTTTCATCCAGAAAGGCTGAAGAGACAAGGACACTCACAGGTCTGTGGACCTCAAGCCTTCAGACATGAGGATTAGGAGGGCAGGAAGGGATCGTGAGAAGGCTTTAAGAGGCTCCAAGTCACAGCATTCTCAAAGTAGTTGGACCCTAAACAAAAAAAGCTGCTACCAATCAGAGTTTCCTTCTGAATTGTTCCTTATGTTCCTTAGGCAGGTGCAGTAGTTGATCTGAGATTGCAAATGTCTTAGCAGACCAGGTGATCGGGAGCAACAGCCGCAGAAGGCCATTGCGTTCACATCCTACATGTGAGCTCCCAAAGGCACCTGGTGGGCCACTGCGAGTAGCAGAGAGCTGGACTAGATGGACTTTGGTCTGATCCAGCTGGCTTGTTCTTATGTTCTTAGTATGATGATGGCACCCACTCCTTAGGGGTGGAGACAGAGGTGTGGGATTAATTTTTCCCTCAGTCATTGTTTCCTTTGGCAGCCAGGAGAGAGGAAAACCTCATCTTCCAATCAGAACTCTTCTCATCAGTCATGATGTTTGTCTTCCTCTTTGTAAGAGTCACAGTTGTTCACCTGTACCCTGGAAACATTTTGCTTTCTCAGCCATCAGCAGTGCATTCTGCAGACTTCCATGAAGAGTTTCAGACTGGGGATCAAGAAAAAGTACCTCAGTGCAGAATGATTGTGCATGCAAATAGTCATGTGCATACATTTCTCACACACTGACATTTGAAAGACATTTTGCAGTATTTAAACATGAGAAGTTGCAGGGAAGCTTCAGGGTTCATTGTGTCTCTAGAGTATCACTGCACTACAAATTTTGCCTACTACTAAACACAGAGGCTCATCTGGGACATATGGGACATATGGTACACAGTAGTCTGGATCCAGCTTGTTCTGTGAGCCAGTTAGAACTGGTTTGTTTGTTTGTTTTTCTAAGCAGCATCATATACTCCACATACTGAGCTTCTTTTGAAACAAAGATGAGTTGCAAAACTAGTTTATGATGTGGCTTAAATTCAAGCTATTCCTAGTACGTCTTCTGAGCCAGCAGAACTCCTTATATCAGCCAAAGCAGCCCTTTGAATCCTGGGCTGATTCCGCACGGGCCAAAAACAGCAGTGTGAAAACAGTGTGAAAATGGTGTAAAAGGGTTTAAAATGGTGTAAAAGGGTTTATACTGTTTTCACACCATTTTCAAACCACTATTTTTGGCCTTGCGGAATCAGCCCTAGTGAATATTATCTTCTTTTTTTACTTCTGCTGTAGAAACGTATAACTTGATTCCACAATAAAATCTAACAACATTTTTAAGGCACTATTCCCACTAGGCCCTATTCCAGCAATATACATCCAGGCAGTTCTTGGCAGTAAGGTGGATTGAGGAGACTCTAGTAGCAGAGGCGTACCTAGGGAAAATGGAGCCTGGAGCAAAATCTGAGTTTTGTACACACACCTGCCCCGCATGGGCATCCACCCTCCCCCACCATGACCAAAGGCCACCCTCCCTCACTACAACCAAAAGAATGATTTTTTTTTGCACCAGGTCATCTCAAAGCCACCATCACATTATAGAATATGTCTCAACAGAGATTTTAAAAAATTGACAACATTTTCAAAATGCTTTCAAAATGTTTAACTGTTATAACATTTAAAAGTGGCATATGACTTAAAATGCTTTCAAAATGTTTTTTTACTGCTGTGAATAATGTTTTATTACCTTCCACTCATTCCTTTGCATTTCTCCCAAGCATTGCCAGAAATAATAGCCAATTTGGATTAATATTAAACCTGCCCAAATAAGCCACAGTACAAGCAAGCCTGAATTTCCATCTCTTCCTCTAAATGCCTATTTCACACTTGTATCTACAAGAACTTCAAGCACTGCAGATTCATCCTTTAATTGCTAAGGGTGCAGCCCAAAGTAACCCCTGGATGACCCAAAGGTTATTCCCAGAGGGGGGGTTGCTTTTATGTATTCTTTTGAATGTATGTGGTGAGCATTCATCAGCCTGGGTAGCCAAGACCAGAAGCTGCTATGGGCTGCTTGGGCACAAACTCAGAATCTACTTTCTTGACTTGCTCTTGAAAAATCTGTCTTGAGTGCTGAAACTGTGCAGAACTTACACAGTCAGGGGCAGTAAACCTCTGGATACAAGTGCCAAGAGGCAACATCAGAATTTGGCCTCTATGCCTTTTTGTTGAACCTCAGGGAGTTTACTGTGGAGTTTACTCCAAGCTTTCCAACACATCACTCTCTACAATCCCAGATGCAGAGAAATTATGAACAGCTTTGTGCTTGTGTCTCTTTCTTCTAAGCTCCTCTGTTAACAATTTAGACATCACAAACATTGAAAATATAGCTATTATTAAAACATCCTACATTGTGCAGAACTAGGGTTGCCTGCTTCAGACTGGGAAATACCTGGAGATTTTCAAGGTGAAACCTGAGTAAGGGGGGGGGGGGTCAGAGAGAGGAGTGCAGTGCAGAATCTACCATACAAAATTGCCATGTTCTCCTGGTGAACTGGTCTCTGTACCTGGAAATAATTTGTAATTCCAGGAGATCTCCAGTCACCATCGGAGGTTGGAACAATATGATTTGCACTCCTTAGCTAACTGTTATGTATCTGAAATTCATTCCACTATCTATAGTGAAAAACTACATTGTACACTTACTTTGAGAGACAAGGTATTATAAAATTATATGCCAAAAGCTATACCAAAAACAAAACAGCCACAGGCAACTAAAATAGCAAGGGGGAAGACTGGAAGGTTTAAAGATAGATCTTTTTCAAGTGGAAACAAGTATGCAACACTTAAATCACGTACATGTATATGCATAATTTTTTTAACTATATGGTTTATGCATAAGATTAAAAAACTACTAATTAAAACTTTGCAGGTTCAGTTGTTCACGTTTCATGGCTGGATGCATTCTAGCATTTATGAGATTATTTTGTAAACTCTTCAGATTCTGAATCTCCAAAATTCATGCTGCCTGTGTGCTGTTTGCATAATGCAGTTTTATAGTGCTAAACTATTACTTATAATGAGATTATTTTTATATACAGT
Organism: Sphaerodactylus townsendi; assembly: GCF_021028975.2. NCBI lineage: Eukaryota > Metazoa > Chordata > Lepidosauria > Squamata > Sphaerodactylidae > Sphaerodactylus > Sphaerodactylus townsendi. Next base: position 52,399,664 of record NC_059426.1, read on the forward strand.
GCATTAAAGATATCGTGCAAATGCAATTCACATATATCATACTGAAACTGAAAGTGGAAAGTCATATTTTCTTTTCTTTTAAAACTTACCAGTGCAAGTATCAGAAGGGCATGCATGATCACTTCTCTACTGTCCCTGCTGTCTGCATCCCAGCCCTTTCGCCAGGTTTCTCTCCGCACCCCTTCATGAGGCAAAACTGAAAGTAGTAGCCAATGAGAAGAAGGCTCATTTGCATGCAGGCTCTGAGGGTGCTGGGGGACAGTTTGGAGAAAATATCCTTTTGGAGGGGCAGAAAGTGATGAGGGTAAATTACAAAATAGTTATTTTCAGATTCCCTGAGGATGCTGGGAAACTGTGTAAAATGAAATTGGGACTCACCATAACTTGAAAGGTTCGCTGATAGTGGAGATATTAATACCAAGCTGTGTGAGTTTTTTTTTATATAGAGAGAAACAGAGAGAAAGAGAGCACACAAGGAGGAGGAGGAGGACAAGATGACGAGGAAGGAAGATGAGCAGAGCAGGCAAGGAGGAGGATGACAATGGGGGTGCGATCAGGCAGAAGAGGGGGCGGGGCACGATTGTGTGATTTTGCGCCCCCCATGTGACTCCCATGGGGAGCACCCTGGTTATTTGTCCCTGGATGTCCCCATGGGAGCTTCACCTTTGTCTAGTAGGATTTTGAATAGACTTTCTTGGGAATGTACTGAATGAATCTCTAATTATACTCTTACATCATTTACTTTTGAATGTGAAATGGTATAACTTCACTGCCATATTGCTTCAAAAAAAGATTTCAGCACAAGTATGGATGTCTGTACTTCTATATTATCATTCGTAGTATTCTGAGGCATGCTAATTTTTTTCAAAGAACTGTGTTTGGATGGAAGTAATTAACAAACGTAGCAGGAAGGGGTAAATTACTTGTATGACATTATTATATATGGCAACACAGATTGGGCAATTAATTGTTCAACACATGACAAAATAAGATGGAGTAAGAGGCCCTAGAGTCTGACCTCAGTTTTAGATGTCATTAAACATTAGAAAAGGTTGGAAGATAAAGAATTATGCTGGCTTCCATCAGCTTAAATATATCAAAATCAAAAAACGTTGTTTTGGCAGAGAAATATTAAATATGAAATATTCAACAGACTAAGAGTGTCCTTGTATCACAGTCTATAAACTGGGACAAACTTTTTACAATACATTTTAACTAGTCCATGTAGTGCCATCCTTCACCACACAACATAGCATGTGCTATGAATGTATTTAAAAACAATTTCAATTATTGCAGCCATTAGAAAACAGTTACTGATTCTGATGAAAACTGTCTCCCAACACCGGTAGCCTGCCCTAAGGAGAAGGGGAAAACACAAGCATTAAACCATGTGCTAACCTGCAAAACAAATTGATAATTCTTTGCAGTAGCAGAAAGTTCATTGTCTTAAGAAAAGTTATAGATACAAGCCTGCGCACTAACTTTTCCTCAGAACACAGTCGCTTTTCCTGGTTTGGTTGCCATTTAATCCTCACACATTATGTCACTGGAAAAATCCACAAATATTTTGCTGTTCTCACACTTCAAAAATCTAGAGAACTGAAAAGAGTGGTAGGCTTAAAATTAATTCTGGGATGGGCCCATTCAACCAACACAGGACTTCACTGGTCTTTCACATTCTATCTAGACAAAGTGCAATTTTAGGGATTTTTAATTATTACAATCAGATTAAATGATGATATTTTGTAATAGAGAAGCATCAGTCATTTTCAGTAACTTTGACCTCATAAAGTCTAGGAATCAGCTTTTATAGACTGATCAGTCTTGAAGTTCCTGTATGGATTTTTTTAAAGCAGCCTTAGGAAGATGACGACTGTTTTATTTCCTTGAATGATAAGCCTTTAATCTTGTACTGTTTGATTTTTATCTGTTATATTTGTCCATGTTTGCTTGTCTTGAAAAGACTTTATATCTATCAGCTCACTAATCAGTTTTATTGCCTTGACTGTCCCAACCACACGCAGGCACACACTCTAAACTTTACACAGAAGCAGTCAAATAAAAAGCAGCACCTCTGCAGAGTTCAATATTGCTGCCTCACAGATTTTCTGAGTCAATTCTGGGGGGGGGGGGGAGCTATTCTGCATCATCTAGTCTGACCTCCCTGCTCAATGCAGGAACAGTCAAAAGCATCCCTAATCAGTGTTTATCCAGCCACCTGTCACCAGGTCCTTTGAAAGGGAGATACTGGGAATTGACCCTGGAATCTTCTGCATGCAAGAACTCTGCCCCTGACCCATGGATTCTCCTTTCGCCATATTACCAGTTGAGGAGATAGGCTCACCATAATTTTTAGAAAAAATTGAATCCAGAAAATGAATCTTCATCCTTTCTAAAAATTCCAGCAGTTAACAGTCAGCACTGACACTGAGATATCAAGGATTTATCTATGAATTTTCAGAATAATTTTGAATTTGGGGCCATTCGTGACTACTGGTTGCTTCTGTTCTGCCATAGTACAGTTGGGCTGATTCCCAGTGCAAAAGAAAGAGGAGTTCTTAAATTGAATCAGGTAGTAGAGTGGTTCCCCAAGACTAGTATGTGTCTTTGTGATATTTCATGGGTGTCACTTTTCCACGTGCCTCTAGTCTGATACCCATATGACAATGATGTTCGGGGCAGGGGGAGAAAAGCCAATAGCAATAAATCAGAGAAAGAAATTGTCTTGAGGCAAACTGTAAAAAGTCTTTAGTGGAACATTTATGAATAATTTTGAAATAGGAACAGCCATCTATTGTGACAGCTGGACGCATGAGTTTTGTCGTAACAGTGAAGATTGATGTAGCTCAGTGTGAGTTCTGGGAAGCTGAACAGCTGTATGTGTCCCAGGCCCTTAGTGACAGAAGCGTGATTGTATTGCTTTTTACAGAGACAATTTATATTCTTAAAACTGAAGGACACTGTAAAATCCATTGGTGTGTTTTTTGAATCATCAGAACCACATATTTACATCCCGTCTGACAGAAGTGGGCTTATAGATTTCAAAAATCATTCCTGAGCTGTGCACTGTAGAATTATAATTGATTGGAGCTGCAATACAGGTGCCTGGAATTTTGTTGGAACTCTTTAATGCATGTTCGTATTTGTATGCTGTGCTGTTGGGCAGAGTTCTTGGAAATCTAGTTATTCACACAGAAATGTAACCATAAAGTGAGATGGTCTTATAAACATGTCCCAGTTAATAAGCTTATTAAATATAGTATCCTAAAAATCTGTAAAATGGTGCTTCAGGATTGCAGCCTAACCAGGGGAACTTGTTAGCTCCTCCTTGTAGTATCATATATACTTCTGTAGTCAAGAGGGTGGTAATTCCCAGGCGTGAAGACTGTGTAATCTTTCAGCATGGAGAGTGGGAATTTGCAAGTAGGTGTGTGCACTGGCAAAATTACAATTTTTATTCTATAGGAAAGCCATTGTTATAATTTCTATTAAATATCAAGAGCATAGTCATTGTTCAGGATAGTTTTTCTCCCCCCCCCCCCCCCCCCCCCAATGAAGGCACAATACACAAAATTCATCTGGTTTATTTATTTAACTGTATTCAACACGTAAATTGCTGATCTGCATCTCTGCTTATTTTAATAACCTGATGATTTTCAGGGTGGACTGTGCTGGGTATCCTCATGGTTTTCCTTCTGCTCAGATCCACATCAGCTCCAAAGTCAACCAGCATTTCTGCCTGCCTTTCTTATCACTATCTGTACATCCTTATGTTCAGAGCGGTGCCCACCTTCTTACCTCTTCCCTGATGTGTCACAAGGCTAGTACCAGAATAAAAAAAATCTGCTGAGTACTGGCAATTCTTCACAAAACACCCAGCCACATGGCCCATACCCTCCATCAATTAAATGTCTCAGGATGATTGCCAATTAACCTTATCCTATCTAAAAGCAATCTATCCTATTCCTGCTACATAAGGGGATTAGCCTAGCTTAACACTCCGGGTCCTACCTGCCAACTGGCATGCCTTGATGAAGTCTTTCAATGGCCAGTGGTTTAAAGGAGCCTCTCTAGATCTGCCCCTGGAAGAGCACCAACCAATCCAGCAACACTCTGGGAATTTCTGCCTGAATTCTTTTCAGGTCCCTAATTGCTTTTATTATTAGCACAGTACCCTTGGTCTGTACTAGATCATTTGCATGTAAGGGTAATACTAGAATTTTGGGGCATGCACCCTTTCTCAATGCACCCCAGTGGAGAGATGGCAGGAGCTGACCCCATGTCCCCTTCTTGCCACATCATTAATAACATATATACTTGAGTATAAGCTGACTTTTTCAGCACATTTTTATGCTGAAAAAGCCCCCCTCAGCTTATACTCGAGTATATACGGTCATTCCAAGATGACGACCGGAGCTGGGGCTGCTGGGGGATCCGGTAAGCATGTTACTGCTTTTTTTCTAATTCACCAGAAAGCTGTAAAAACAAGCTGTATGGACAGCCTGCATAGGATTACAACTAGGGTGTGTGTGTGTGGGGTGGGGATGTTAAAAGAAACAGAGGCATTTCTCTCCTAAGGGTTATTGGTGCGTTGTATTCTAGATAACTATGATTCATGGCTATGAATCCCAGAATTATTCTACATTTGGAGGAAAACAGTGGTACGTTTGTGTTCCTAGAGTGCTGGAAAGCTGCTCGTCCCTAATGCCTGTACACTCCCACACACGCCAGCTGGGTGACCTTGGGCTAGTCACAGCTTCTCGGAGCTCTCTCAGCCCCACCTACCTCACAGGGTGTTTGTTGTGAGGGGGGAAGGGCAAGGAGATTGTAAGCCCCTTTGAGTCTCCTGCAGGAGAGAAAGGGGGGATATAAATCCAAACTCCTCCTCCTCCTCCTCCTCCTCTTCTTCTTCTTCTTCTTCTTCTTCTTCTTCTTCTTCTTCTTCTTCTTCTTCTTCTTCTTCTTCTTCTTCTTCTTAAGCAACTCTATGTCATCTTGCTCCCAACTCTTCTGTTTTTAGCTGTTACTGAGTCAAGTTAGAAGGCTTATACTCAAGTCAATAAGTTTTCCCTTTTTTTGTGGTAAAATTAGGTGCCTCGGCATATATACGGCAATTTGGCGGAGGAGGGAATGCCATCTGAGTCCCTCTAGCATTGATTTCTGTCCTTCTCTTCACCCAGAAAACAGTGAAGTGCCCCAGGATGAGAATCCTGACCAGGCTACCTGATATGCCTGCCTCTGTAAGAAACAAAGCACTGTGGCATGTAGTGAAGCCCTTAAAAGCACTGGACTGCTGATGGCCAGTCTACAATATGTCTTGGCCAGACATGCTCAAGTTGGCTGCTGTCAGTGCTGCCCCAGTCTCGAATGAGAGCTTGCAATCCCGCTTCCACCAGTATTCTGTGGGTAACTGCCAAAACTGAAATTGCATCAGTGGATGTCCAGTGCCATTCTGAAACAAGCACCCAAGGTCATTGCCCAGTGTCACCAAATCAGTTCTGTGCTCAAAATTTGATAAACATCTAAACAGCTGTGAAAGGAACTACCAGTTCCTGCACCAATTCTGCGAAGCGTACCATAAGACAAGCATATTCCTTCAAATCACTTGGGCCAGCAAACAGAAAATCTTCCAAATAGTGTATCAAATGCATGAGTCCGCCTTTTCCATAATTTCTACTTTTAACATTGTACTAAAGCACTCAAAAGCCAAGCATGAAATGGAAAGTCCGATGGACATCCCTTATCAAAACAGAATTGCCCTTTGAATTGAACACAGCAGATCAAAGTCCTGGGGATGCACAAAGAGAAACGGAAAAGCAGGCTTATTGTTGCACTCCTCCAACCATGCTGCCTTCCCACAAGACCACACCATGGCAACTGAAGAAGCACAGCTGCACAGCTCCTCAGGTATCCCATAATTTACTGATTCACCAGTGGAAATGACAAGTGATAGATTATTCTGAATTGCCCAGGGGCCTCTTTTGATAGCATTCTTAACAGAGAAATCCTCAATTTTTTTTCAAAACTAGGGTTTGGGAAGTTCCTTCTGTCCTACTTTTTCTGCTGTTCTTTCCTTAACTTATTTCTCGCTATGTATTCTAAACCCAAAAATAACCTCACATTTTATACCCAATAGGCCTGTCGAGGGCCTTCATAAGGAATCCTAAAACAGCAAGTAAAGCCTGCCAACAAATAAAAGGTATCTCACCTATTGGATAGCACTCTACACAGAATCCAAGGGCACTATGCTGATTTGGACTGAGAGCCTTTAGTAGGGCCTCCCTAGAACCTCCCTCAACTACCTTTCTGGGCACCAAAGCCACAACCTGCTCTGTGCTATGGGCAGGATGCACCACTGGGGCCCCTACCACACCATTTGCATGTATGGTGTGGTTTTTTAATTCATTTGCCTGGACTGTAAAAGTCCTAGCACAGCAGGTGAGGTTGAACTGACTACAACTGGGGTTGAATTGACTGCCTGTGCTGTATGACTTTACGTTTTAAAAACCAGATGCCCACTGTCAGATTATTTCTCAGATGGCCCATACCCTGTGACCAAAGCTGCTAGTTCTCCTTTCCCCAAGCCAGCTCTGGGTCCAGTGCAGCTCATCTCCTAAAATTCTCATAATGCTTCAACAAAGCTGGCCCTCATATTCAGCATATATACCCTATGGTTAATATCTAAGTATTTAATGCCGGTCTGAATTTGGATGGCAATAGATATTCTAGCCACTTAACCAATTGTCCCATGTTATCTCAGCCAGAGGCTTTGTAATACACCCTCTCTCTTTACCCCATCCTTACTTCCCTCCATCACCTCAGGATCCCAGAAAAGTAATAAGAACACATCTATGTATTCCTGTCATATCTTTAGCTTAGTGGCTAGCAACAGGTGATCTCTGAGTGTAAACAACCACTCAGCATATGGTTAATGTTTGGACAGTACCTGCTGTTGACCTAATTTTGAAAGGAGATCCATTAAGAGACTTGGCACAGCTGACTGAGAATCATTAGGCACAAGAGCCTTTATGATTGCATTCACCAGCTCTGTGCTGAGACCTCCCTGTTCCGCCAACATAATTTGAGGGGGATATACCTGGTCCAGGAAAGGGTCTTTCAGATATACACATCATGGGCCACCAACCCTCTGTATCTCTTCCTCTGTACCTTCCATCTGATTGGCTGCTCTGTTCTCTCCACAGCCAATGGAGCGTCATTCTTCACTTGAAGTAAGCTGGAGGCAGGGCAAATCTTCCCATAGCATAATTTTGCTGTGAATTTCATTTCTGGGTATATTAGCACAACATTCCTGATATTTAAAGAAAACTGTGATCCTGCCTCTCCTGACATTTCCATATGGAACGGGAAGTGGGCTTGGGAATCACCACAGCTACAGTTGACACATGCTTCTCGAACTCTCATGAAGCTTGGCTGCAACCCACTCTCCCTGTGCTGTGCAGAAGGGGCCATACTCAAGGATTTCTGTTTCCCCAGACTTACATGGGCAGACTCTCTCTACCCTTAAGGTTGAAAAGAGATAAATGCAAGCTATTTTTGAATGCTGTGATTGACTTCTCTCATTTTTTATTTAAAGAAAATTATCATTTGATATGGGGGGGTATGCTAGCATTTCATCCTATTGTATTTGTAGAACACATGAGTAAAATATCAATAATCAAAGAAGATGCTAAAATTTGTTAAAGGGTGTCTGTATTTACTACTCTAAATTTCATAAACATTCTTTGAGCTCTGTTTTCTTTCTAAGCCATCTCCAAACCATTCCTTTAAAGAGCAGCAGTGGCGTAGGAGGTTAAGAGCTCATGTATCTAATCTGGAGGAACCGGGTTTGATTCCCAGCTCTGCCACCTGAGCTGTGGAGGCTTATCTGGGGAATTCAGATTAGCCTGTACACTCCCACACACGCCAGCTAGGTGACCTTGGGCTAGTCACAGCTTCTCGGAGCTCTCTCAGCCCCACCTACCTCACAGGGTGTTTGTTGTGAGGGGGGAAGGGCAAGGAGATTGTAAGCTCCTTTGAGTCTCCTGCAGGAAAGAAAGGGGGGATATAAATCCAAACTCTTCTTCTTCAAACTCTTCTTAACTCTTGGAAATAGATTGCTGACTTTGCTCTTCATAGCATAGTAGAAAGGCTTTTAATGCAATGAAAATGGGTTTACCTGCAGACTCTCTCTCTCTTTTTGCTTGTTCAAGTTTATGTAAAGTCTAAAGAAATATTTCTCCTGAAACCTTTTTCATAAATGCAAGCTAGAAAGTGCTTTGATTTAGCGTCACCAGTTTTGTGGCAAGTACAGCATCAAAGAACATAACAAGTAGTAAAGATATTGTAGTTGATGCTTTTTTCTTGATCTGAGCAAAATTATTCATTTTTTTCTATTATGCAACATCTGCATTCTATATTTGGGTATGAATTTATTCCATGTATAAAATTGAACAATCTTATTTTGTCAGGTACAGACTGAATAAATGAATTTGGTTTGGGAAACAGATATCATTTTGCCATAATAATGATAGGTGAAATGCCAGCTGTGAGTAACATGTAAAAATATGTGATTTTGTCTCTTTGGATTGACTTTTTAGAACCATTTAGTTGAAATTATGCAGCAGGTAAAGTAATAGTCACAGCAGGACTTCTCTTTAATACAATGCACATAAACAACAGGTGTGTGAGATAATTGTTTTCTCATCATGGTGAATATTTCACAGTCCATATCTCCCAAATGAAATACCAAAAAGAATGCATAAAATTAAATGATTCAGAGATTTAGAAGTTTTTTGCTCATTATTATAAAGCTGAAATCTGAGAAAGGCTAGAAAGTGCCACAGTATTTATTAAAATAGCCTGATACGTAAGCATTTTTTCCTGACTATCTGGATAGAGCTTAAAATGTAAATATTGAATGACAGCTCATATCATCAGAGACTGCTGAATTTGTACGGTGTTGCAGCTTTCTTGGTTCAAAGGTACAAGAGAGAGAGAGACAATGTGGGTCAGGTAATGTGTTTTATGGAGCCCAGCACCTGTTGGTAGATGAGACAAGTTTTCAACCTTTTCTTCAGTCCTGTCTCATCTATGACTACTTGTTGGGTTTATTAAACCGAACACTACCTGGCCCATCTTGCATCTTTGTTGTATATGTGTAATGTATTTAGTGGTAGCAGTTTAAATTGCTTGGTGCATTACTACAGAAAATTAGACAAGGTAATCACTGAAAAGTTTGATTACAATTAAGCATAGCTTCTTGTGGGCACCTTTTTATATAACTGAAAGAATTTTGGAACATAAAGCAGATTTTAAGTATGACTCTATTAGCTAAATATGCCTATAGAAAGTGTAGCGGATGGCTCTATTAGCTAAATATGCCTATAGAAAGTGTAGCGGATGGCATTTTAAGGCATTTAGATTTTTATCAACTCTGTAATTTGCTTGGGGTTATCAATTAAACTTCTTGTACACCTTTGGCAGATGAATTGCATTAAGTGCTTTACTATTTAGGGTTTTGGGGGATGATTTTGGCATCTGGTATGAGGCCATCACTTTCCTGGCATGTGTACCACACGTGTATCATTAAGATGATGATTGTTATTGTTACCTGTATTGAACCATAGGAGGTGTCCAGCAGTACAAAAGCGCTGAGATCCACAGCGAACTGTTAAAACGTTCTACCCAAATGGGTCTTTTTGTATTGAATTCTACAAATGGGCTTCTTTACTCCCATGTGAACTTATCTGTGATTATGTTTTGTTAATGAGTAGAGTTTGGGTCCTAAGCCAAAAGCTCTGATACTGTAGACTGAAATCTCTGCTGAGTTTGCTGAGGATGTGAAATACTGTACCGCCAGATAAAATCAACACATAAATGCACTGTGTAACCAGAGTCCATCAAAGTCTTAACTCCCCAAGTTCTATTGGACCTTGATAAGAGCAAGCTGGAAAGCAACATTAACCTTCATTGTCAAACCTTGGCAACATGATATTGACAGGCTTAACTGAGAGTATTTTTAGCAGGCAGTGTTTAGGTATTCATTTTCATTTCTGTCTCTGAACTTGAGCGAGCCGTGTTTCATTAGTTACTCACCTATGTCAGGACATCAGGAGAACTGGTGATTTGTCTGTGTCTTGCATGGTAGTGCAAGGGCACTGTGAACATTATGAATTAAACTACGCATCCCTAGATTCTGAAGTATGGAAACCAGAGGGCCCGGACAATAATGTCTGAAATTAATAGCAACTGAGCTTAATGACTCACAAACATTTTCACATTCATTTGCCCTTCTTTTATCATAAGGATACTTCCATTCTAATCTTTTAGCACATAAAATTTAATTAAATTTAAAACAAAAAAATGCAGTTAGTCTGAAGTTCTGTGCACAAGTTCACCCTGATTCACAGAAGGTTTATTGAGAAGTTCCACTAATTTCAGTACAACTGAGTGCCCACTGTGCATACACAGAAACCCAGCTTGACTTGGGAATATGATGCTTTGAACACGCTGGGGCTTACTTTCTGGTAAACTTGTTCAGTTCAAGTTGCTTGTTTCCATTAGTACGTTGTGAATAACGTACTAATGTAGAAATGTATCCCTTGAAGTAAACTTAACATTTCGCCATTTAATTTTTAGTCACTGTGTACCAACATCAGAATAATGTTGGATGTGACTGTATTGTCAGTTGCTTGAAGGGGGGGGGGCTGTGCTCTGTATCCTAGGAGCCCTCCCCTCCAGTTTATGTGGTTTCAGTTTGCCTAACTTACTTTGCTTCCAGATTCGAAGAACTGAGTTTCTAAAGCATTTAATTTTTCTCTGCTAATCAAGCCCCTGAGAGAAAAGTTTTCTTGATTAGCAGATAAAAATGTGTATTGTCTTTGATGAGAAAGTTTGTTGTTTCACCATCAAAATTGGATTCCACTGGAGCGATGACATTATCTAATATCTGTGGTGGAGGGAGATGGGTTTATGGCTCTATGTTAACCATAACTATTACAGCTAGTTTCTTGATGCTAGAAGAAGCCATTTACCATGGCACCAGTGAGAATTTATTTTACCACAATGTGCTTCTGTTATTTTTAAGGTGCATTTTTGTGTTTGCTAAAGCAGTACAGTTGGCAGACAACCAGGGAGAGTCAGGAGCAGGGACATGGGGGGAGCACTGTTGGTGATGATATGATGTCACTTTCAGGGGAAATCTGGAAGTAATGTCACATCTGTAAAGAAACTGCCAGAGTTTCTGTTGATTCCTAGGGAGAACTAATCTCTCCTCTGGGTTTCCCCTGTAAGAAATCTTTGTTCATCAACAAGTGTTTCAATTGTCAGGTTAAAGGAGGTTCTGACACCTACCCCCTGACAGTCTGGCAATACCTGGAGGAATAGGTACAAACAATGTTAGAAGTTATTAATTTTTTGTATATTCCTTTGAAATGTATGACAATTTATGTTAATTTTTATCTTATTTCAAATTTGGAAAAGTACTGGTGTGAGTTATATGGTATACAAACAGAGGAGGTTGGTGATGATAATCAGAAGGAAGAAGAGGAGAAGAATAAGAATACTATGCTGATACATTACAACATCCTAGACCTCTGTGTGAGGTTTGAATTGTAATGAAAGGTCAACAACCGGCAAAAGAACTGGCAGCTGTGATTTTAAACAAAATTAAGGGCAGCTTACAAAACTTTAAAAAATACAATGCAATTTTAATTTTCAATGTAAAATCACAGTAACATTAAAATACGTCTTTGTACCACCCCTCCTCTTTTCCAATAACACTCTAAATTGGCACAGTCATGAAGGTGATCTCTCAAGAAGATGGTTCATACCAGTATCTGCCATATACCTGGAGAGGATATGCTGCCATGAACAATGAGGGAAGGGAAGAAGGTAGGGGAAAGGAAGAAGGCACTGATGACGGACGATGAGGGAGAGGCCAGGCACTGATATTGCTGTCCTCAACCATGCACCTGGCAGAACACATTTGTCTTGCAGGCCCTGTAGAATAAATCTAATGAGAACATCCTGTGTCATTTGTAAATGTGTTTTCAGGTTCTGGGTGTTTAGATACTGTGAAATGCTTCTGGCATCACAAACATTTTTGTTGGAACTTTTGTAACTCCAGATGAATTGGAATTCAGCTTGGAGTATGGCTATATCCCAGAATACAATATGTGTAAATAGGTTTTCCACCAAATATTTGGTTTTATCCTTTAGACTGTACCCTCTATAAAAACTAAGCTTAAGTAGCATGGAAGTGCTTTCACACATATTGTTCGGCTATTGCCCTTTCCTGGGGTTTTTTTCTCTCTCTTCCCCTTCCCTCTTCCTATGTTTTTCTTTTAGTTGATACTAAAGTTTCCTTTTCCTTTCCTTTCCCTGCAAAATACCATATATATCTATGATACTGTATAACTAATAATCCAAATTAAAGAAAGGTTGGTAAAAAAAAAACTGGAAAAATGCATGTTCAGGTCATAGTAAGGAGAGAGAATTCCTGGATATGCTAAATGACTGTGGCTTAGAGCAGATGGTTGTGGAACCAACCAGGGGAGAGGTGATCCTAGATCTAATTCTATGTGGGACCCAGGACCTGGTGCAGGAAGTCAGTGTTGTTGAGCCGATAGGGAACAGCGACCACAATGCTGTCAGATTCAGTATCTCAGCATGCGAACAAGTGGCAACTACTAATGTAGTTACATTCGCCTTCAGAAAGGGAAATTTCTCAAAGATGAGGGGGATAGTGCGCAGGAAGCTGAAAGGGAAAATCAAGAGAGTCAAAACTGTCCAGGATGCTTGGAGGTTATTTAAAAACACAGTAATAAAAGCTCAGCTGGAATGTGTTCCACAGGTTAGAAAAGGCACCACCCAGTCCAAAAGAAAGCCACCATGGTTAACAAGAGAGGTTGAGGAAATTATCAGAAAAAAGAAAATGTCTTTTAGAAAATGGAAGTCCAGTTTGGCTGATGAAGAATATGAGAGGGAACACAAATGGTGGCAAAAGAGAAGCAAGTTAGCTGTAAGGGAGGCAAAAGGATTATGAGCATGGCTTTCGCGAACATCAAGACCAGCAACAAACAGTTCTTCAAGTACATCAAAAGCAGGAAGCCAGCAAGGGAAGCGGTAGGCCCGTTAGATGACAAAGGAACAAAGGGTGTGCTAAAAGATGGCAGGGAGATTGCAGAGAAGCTGAATGAATTCTTTGCATCTGTCTTCACCCAAGAGGAGGTGAGAAACATTCCTGCACCTGAACCAAGCTTCTTAGGAGGCGAATCCGAGGAACTAGCGAAGATAGTGGTAGACAAGGAAGAAGTTCTGGCAGCCATTGATAAGCTAAATGGTACCAAATCCCCTGGCCCAGATTGCATTCACCCAAGAGTTCTTAAAGAGCTCAAGCATGAAATTGCTGATCTTCTCACTTTAATATGCAACTTATCCCTGAAATCAGGCTCCATCCCTGAAGACTGGAAGATGGCCAATGTCACACCAATCTTTAAGAAAGGATCTAGGGGGGACCCGGGAAATTACAGGCCAGTCAGTCTGACATCTGTTCCTGGTAAATTAGTAGAATCTATCATTAAAGATAAAATTATAAAACATGTAGAAAAGCAAGACCTGCTGAGAAAGAGTCAGCATGGCTTTTGCAGAGGCAAATCCTGTCTTACAAACTTACTAGAGATCTTTGAGGGTGTAAACAGGCATGTGGACAGGGGTGAACCGGTGGACATTGTCTACTTGGATTTCCAAAAGGCTTTTGACAAAGTTCCTCACCAGAGACTGTTGAGAAAACTCAGCAATGAAGGAATAAGAGGGGAAGTCCTCCTATGGATTAAAAACTGGTTGAGAAACAGGAAACAAAGAGTGGGTGTAAATGGGAAGTTCTCACAATGGAGAGATGTCGGGAGTGGTGTTCCCCAAGGATCCGTTTTGGGACCAGTGCTCTTTAACCTATTCATAAATGACCTGGAAGGTGGGTAGTGTGGTGGCCAAGTTTGCAGATGTTACCAAATTCTGTAAATTAGTGAGAACCGCAAAGGATTGCGAAGAGCTCCAAGCGGACCTTGATAAATTAGGTGAGTGGGCTCAGACATGGCAAATGCAGTTCAATGTAGCAAAATGTAAAGTGATGCACATAGGGGCAAAAAATCCCTTCACATACACGCTACAGGGGTCAGTGCTATCAGTCACAGACCAGGAAAGGGATTTAGGCGTCTTAGTTGATAGTTCCATGGGAATGTCAACTCAATGCATGGCAGCTGTGAAAAAGGCAAACTCTATGCTGGGGATCATTAGAAAAGGAATTGATAATAAAACTGCAAAGATTGTCATGCCCTTATATAAAGCAGTGGTGCGACCGCACTTGGAGTACTGTGTCCATTTCTGGTCGCCGCATCTCAAAAAGGATATTGAGGAGGTAGAAAAAGTGCAGAGAAGGGCAACAAGGATGATTGAGGGACTGGAGCACCTTCCCTATGAGGAGAGGCTGCAGCGTTTGGGACTCTTTAGTTTGGAGAGGAGGCGGCTGAGGGGGGGTATGATTGAAGTCTACAAAATTATGCATGGGGTAGAAAATGTTGACAGAGAGAAATTTTTCTCTCTTTCTCACAATACTAGCACCGGGGGCATTCATTGAAAATGCTGGGGGGAAGAATTAGGACTAATAAAAGGAAACACTTCTTCACGCAACGTGTGATTGGTGTTTGGAATATGCTGCCACAGGAGGTGGTGATGGCCACTCACCTGGATAGCTTTAAAAGGGGCTTGGACAGATTTATGGAGGAGAAGTCGATTTATGGCTACCAATCTTGATCCTCTTTGATCTGAGATTGCAAATGCCTTAACAGACCAGGTGATCGGGAGCAACAGCCGCAGAAGGCCATTGCGTTCACATCCTGCATGTGAGCTCCCAAAGGCACCTGGTGGGCCACTGCGAGTAGCAGAGAGCTGGACTAGATGGACTTTGGTCTGATCCAGCTGGCTTGTTCTTATGTTCTTATGTTCTTATGGTATATTTACTTAAAGGACCACAAGGCTCCAGGACCCGACGGGTTCCCCCCAGAGTTATTTAAGAACTTTGTTGACTGGTGGTCCCCGGTACTAGCAGCTCTTTTTACATCCGTTAATCAAACAGCTCTTGTACCATCAGATTGGACCCATGCGATTATAATTCCTGTCTTCAAAAAGGGAGATTTTTTGCTCCCTTCCAATTACCGTCCGATTAGTTTATTGTCCATCACTGGCAAGGTATATGCAAAATATTTGCACAATAAACTCTCTTCATGGATTACAGAAAACAAAATCATTGGCCCAGAACAAATAGGATTTCAACATGGGAAATCTACTTTAGATCATTGTTTGATCCTTAGGACTCTCGTCACAAAATACACCAGCGGAAGCAAATCATCCCTGTTTGTGGCCTTTTTGGACTTAAAGGGGGCATTTGACTCTGTCTCCAGAAATCTACTGTGGAGAAAACTTGTTAATCTAGGAATTGACAGAAGGCTACTTACACTAGTAATGGCCTTACATCATGACACTACCTGTCAAGTCAAATGCTCTCCTGATGGTATACTTAGTCCTTATATACCAATTAACAGGGGTGTCAAACAGGGGTGTGTTTTGGCCCCAACCCTATTTAATCTTTTTTTAAGTGATCTGGCTTCCTTTTTGATGGAGGATTCCTCGCACTGCCCTGCTTTGAATCATATGACCATACCTTTACTTTTGTATGCTGATGGCTATATTACTCTCCCCGGTACAAAAGAAATGCTGGCATTTTGAAGCGCTTACTGGCACGCTGTGTTGAATATTGTAGTCATAATAACCTTGACGCCTAATTTTGGAAAGTGAAAAATCATGCCTTTTGCTTGTTCTTGGAGACCATTTAGTTGGCCAATAAATAATGAACAGCTTGAACAGGTCAAACATTTTAAATACCTGGGTCTCCACTTTAATTATAACTCCTCTTGGGTTACCCAAAGGAAATTGGCCATTGAATCAAGCAAACTTAGTTGCAAGGCCATTAGCCGCTATTTTCGCACTCAAAGGTCATGAATTTGTACCTGCAGCCATTAAGGCATTTAATGCTAAAATCACCATGCAATTACTATCACGGAATCCCACTGTGGATACAAGCATGGAGCTGCGATATGGAAAGAGTTCAGTCATGCTTTCTCTATAGTATACTCGGCTTACCTCACTCAGTCCCATATGCTGCGGTCTGTTTGGAGGTGGGCCAACATCTACTCCATACAAGAGCATGGTGCATGACCTTCCAATTCTGGATACGATTGTGCTTTAACAACTGTCACAAAAGCTTTACCTACCAGGCTCTTTCTTTCATAGCCAAAACCGAGTGGTGGTCCTTTGTTGAGGCGAAAATCCATGAAATGGGTCTATCCTTGGATGCATTGGTTTTAATGAATGCCAATGAGCTAAAGCTGACTATCAAAAAGAGATTGTATGATCTCGAGTATAGTCACCTGATGCAGCAGGCTAATAAACGCTGCTCTCCCTTGCACTTGGGTATACCATTAAAACCCTATACCATGGCCAAGTATTTCCATTTGGTCTTAGAACCCAAACTGCGACGAGCCCTGACCCTTGCCAGGTGCAATATTCTCCCTTCAGCTACCACTCAGGGCAGAATACAGAAAGTGCCTTTTAATGAAAGATTTTGTCCCTGCAGTTCAGCTTACGAAGAATCAATCCAACACGTGATATTACACTGCCCGTTACACAGTTTAGCCAGGAATAAATATCTAAACCCGTGGTTAAAACCCCCCATTGATAATATTAATCTATCAATTGTGGTAAGGGGGTTGGAGTGTGGTTCTGCAAGTGTATTGGAAGCGCTGGCTAACTTTTTGTGCTCTGTCATCAGCAAACGGTTATAACTGTACTGGAGATTGTATCATTACACTGAGGTCGCCATTTTTCTGGTATATTGCTGCTGTTTTAATTATGCCATTAAAGGTTTATATATATATATGGTATATTTACATGGTGCAGTCTCATTACTGGCATTTGTATTGTTTCTGTTGCCTATGAAAATTGTAACATCTGTTTCATCTTCAAAATTTATTAAGTTTGGAATATTTTGTGTTCTCCTAAATACTTTGTTTTAAATGTTTTCAATAAGCAAATTAATTTGCTATTCAAATTTGCTGTAGAATTTTTTGTAAAAACTAAATGTTGTAAAAATAATTTATCTAGTGCAAAAATAATTACATTTTTGAGAAGAGATAGAGAGAGAGAGAGAGAGAGAGAGAAACTGGCAGTGAAATTTCACTGGCTTTGAAATTAGTAATGAGGCCATTTTGTCCTAATCCTGCTCTTACCGTGCCTCTCCTTTTTCCATGACTGATATTTCAGTGATACACAGAAACTGGTTTCAAAATGCAGAAGATCAGAGGAGAAAAAAAAGGAATTATGGCTTGTTCAACATTAACCTTGACAAATTCATGTTCTTGTCATGTAAATGAATGAAGCTTTCTGGTGTCTGGCATTCTGGACCTTGAGAAACAGCAATAAGCAAAGACTGTAGAAAAGGGAGCTTATCTACCTTGATTTTTAATAGAGGTAAATGAATGATTTCGTGAAGAAAAGCAGAAGCAATCTCTTTAGAGTACAGAGTGTAGCATGTTCTTGGGACACTAGTTTATTGCTACCGAACTTGCTGGGAGTGCTTTGTTACTTTCTTCTATTGTAACATATTGATCCATCTTCTTCTAGCCTTGACTCTCCTACAGGCAAGAGGTTAAAGTCAGATAATAGTATTAATTTTCCAGACATCTGCACATGTTTTAATAGCCTTTAGAAGGCTTGAAATGGTTTCTGTTTGACCACCACAGGGCTAAAATGCCGTTAAGACTTGGATTGTAGCAATACATTACAATCATAGCCACATAGTTCATCCTGGCAATAAAAAACTAATTTATTTTATTGGAGGCTTAAATTAATGTGATGAACTTCTCTCTCAACAGGGACCTGTAAACTATTCTACAAAAGTTAATTCCATAAGTGTATGCAATATCATATAAGACATAAACACTGCAAAACAGCTCATATTGTGTGTATGTGTGTACATAGTGAGTTTGTGTTAAAGTGTAATTGCAAGAATCCTAACACCTTCTCTTTCTGAAAGGTAACAATATTAGAATAGATAAAAATGTGTAAATAAAATATGTGTTAACATAGTAAAGCTCAAAACTATGGTTAATAATCAGACGATAGCCCTTTAAGAAAAGGTTACAGCTAGGGAGAGGGAGGAGCAGAAAGATATAATTAGATATGACCCTAAAAACTAGAAGTATTTCAAGCAAATTCTAATTAGATTTAGGGTAGTGGGCATAGAGATGTGAAGTTCTAAAAAAAAAACCCTGGAAAATCTTTTTTAAAGACCTGAGGTTTTTTCCAATAACTTTTTCATTGAAAAATTGGAATCTTGGGGGAATGCTGAAAAAAAAACTCCTATGAAATGTTTTCTCTTTATCAGTAAGCAAATTGCTTTTAAGGTGGACATGCTGTAGAATCTATTATTCATTTCTGTGCCTAGAAGGATACCAAGTTTTCATGAAAGCGGCATGAGAGGAGCATTTCATGACTTCTCAACAGTTGCAAGCCTTCTGTTGTCCTTTTGACTTGATGTGGTTGATCTTTTCACCTGCTCTCAAAGCACTGTGAAATTACCCCCAGGGTGGATAAAAAGTTGTTCATTGCCCTATCTTGCAGGAGGGAGAAAAAGCCCCAGAAGAAGGTAGATCAGAATGCACAAAAGCCTCAGAGGGATACTGAAAGGTTAGAGCATTTGGATTCAAATAAGTCATAACCCTGTGTCCAGAGACAGGACTACCTCCCAGCATCCAGCAGTCTTCCCCACCTCTTCCCTTTCTCGGACAGTGGTTCAAGCCCTGTAGGATGCCCTGCAACTGGCAACCCTGCCCCCAGACTACCAACAGACACAAGAACTTCTTGGAAGCCAGGAGAAGCTGCAGGGAGCTGGATGGTGTGCCTGAACTGCAGCAGCAGGCCTCAACGATTTCAGTGAGAAGGGTGGAACCAATGCAGCCTCGACCCAGCTGCAATCAGCAGCATTTTGGGGGAATCACAGAGTAGGTCAGGGTCAGCACAACCAAGACCAGGCTGCAAACTGTGAAGAGGGACAAGAGCCCTGAAGTGCCAATCTTGAGCTGGCAGGGCTCAATAGACAGCCTGCTGACCAGTAATAGTCTGGAACAAGGATGCCTAAGGGGGGGGGCACCCTTTTGGGAGTGATAAAAGGGACAATGGAGAGCAGGCCAGGGGGAGAGTATTGAGAAGAGGGATGAAAAGTGTGTGAGCATGTTGTAAACTGCTTGCCATTAAAGCCTGCCTTCTGGAGACTGCTTCAGTTTGTGAGTTTGTGACAATGTCAGTTTGTGACTACTTTAGTTTGTGAGTGGCCTACCAGGGTGCCAGCCTACCTGGCAAGGATGGTGGGGAGGGAAGATTCCCACACTCTGCTTGCAAGTTTTGACCTGCAATCTTCCACCATGGATTATAATCTTTCAACCAAACTCATTTTATAGGATTGTTGGAAGGCTAAAATAGGATAGCCTCATATTCCATTTTATCTGGGCGTGATAATATAGTGAACACGCAATGGGCAGTTCTGTAGGTTGAAACTTGCTCTCCTACACAAAATATGTGCATATTATCCAAGTGCTGCCATTCTATATGTGAACATTTGCACAACTACAATTGAACCAAAACTACTTACTGTGCTATGGAGACCTAGATTATCTTGTTAAAGAAGTGAATAAAATTTTACCCCTCGCAAAAGAACTGTGGCTAATACAGGTGGAAAAAGTGATTGTTTTATTTAAGAGAATACACCTTAAAGGTGTAAAGTAAATGCAGTATTGGGTGTTTTTTCAATTATCATGTATAATTACTAGTTTATTTTTCAGGATTTGAAGAAATTCTCTTTGAAGTGTGCCCATTTTCATTTCTGTCTTGATGCTAGAGGAAACCTTTCGCTTCTTCCGCTGTAAAGTGATAACGCAGCATTTGATAGCAACAGCTTGGGTGATAAAATGATCCTGGCAGCAGTGAGAAAGAATCTAATAAGGGAATTGATCTGCAGATTCCAATTCTGTAAGAGCCACCATTGATCAACGTAAATGTCAATAACGGGATCATACTGGGGTCTACCAAATGCCTTTAGTTGATTCTGGGTTCTGGTGACAGCCTCAAAAAGCGGATGTGAAAAGTTTGAAATTATAATACACGCAAAGAAAGCCAAAGTTGGGATACATACTAATACATTTCTTGGTATCAGCACTAAATACACATCTACAAGTCTACCATAAATTGTATATAGTCAAAGAATTAATGGGCAGCAGATTTTGCTGGTGGCACTCAAACCGTAAGTGTGCCATTTTTTTCAGAAGCCTGGAGGTTACATCTGTTGGCACAGCAGAATTAGAAAAGATAGCCATGCCTTGTGGTGTTAAAGTCCAAATATTTTGTGTGAGACAGGTCATAAAAGATTAATGATGTAGCTCTTCCTTGTCACAACAGTTGGAAGTATAAAATAGTGTTTTGAAATGATTCTGACCACCCTGAAATATAAAGGTGAGGGCTGTGAAACCATGTGAGTAGCCTGAAAGGATAAGGTGCCATAATGTGTAGAATCTGAGTTTTTCTTTCTGACTCTATTCTGTTCACTTCAGTTAAGATGGTTCTGGCTGTCCTGCGCAGAAATTCAGAGCGGGGTTTTATTTCATCCATCGTTCGATCAATAAAACTGGGAAGCAAGCATTTATGGTAAATACTTGCATTTAATAAGAACTTTGGTTTTGAATCAAAATACTCTTGTGAGAAAGGATGCTGTAAACAAATTAAGAACATTTCTGTAATGAAAAGCAGAAAATTCTTTCCACCCCAAATTGACAGAACTGCCTGTGGTAAAGGGCTGCTAAGTGATGGTCTACCTGGGAAGAATTGTTGAACAATCAGGAACTCATAGGACTTCCTTAAAGAAAGTCAGACCATTGGCCTAGCAAGGTCAGTATTGTACGTTCTGACTGGCAGTCAAGTATTTCATTCAATCAACTACCTAGTCTTTTTTATCAAAGATGCCTGGTCTTTTTAACTTCATGCAAAGCAGGTGTGCTGTAACTCAGCTGTGCAACCTCCCTTTCATGACTGATTGATTTAGCTTATTTAGTTCACCTTTCTCACAGGTTCTCAAGGCAAATGAGAGTACAAAAGGAGAAAAAAATTCAACATATGATGTCAGATATCAAATGAACTGTGCAACAGGACCAGGAGTACAACACTGAATGTGACCAACAGTGGGAACATATAGTATAAGATATACAATGAACTGTGTAATACAACGAAATGAAATGAGAGTGTAGACAGCAAACTGCTTAGGTTGGCATAGTGCAAGCTGTGCAGAATATGGGATTAGAAGGTGCCATGCAGTATCTGATCTCTACTTCTGGTCCATTTGTCCAACTGAAGAGATGACATGTCTGTTTTTCATATAGTGCAGAGCTATTCTGGAAGACTTCTGGACCTCTGCAGGGAAGCCATTCCGTATGGTGGCAGCCACCATAGTGGATATACATGAGCAAGCTGATTTTACTATTTTGCATGGAGGACCTTCAAAAGTTTCTGTTTGGAAGACTGAAATTGCTGAGGCAGAGCATAGTAGATGTCATGTCACGTGTGATGTCATGTCACATGTGATGGTGGTGATTTTTTTAAAAAATTCTGCTGTCAATCAAAGGAATGGTGGCACAAAGGGCAGATCGCCAGCTGAAGGTTTCCTGCGATAGTGAGACATCTGACAACCTTAAATAGGACAGTTGCGAAAGCAGCCATGTTTCTTGTATGTGCTCAGTTATCACACTGTTCATGAAATGCAGACTGCAGAAATGATTAAGGAAATGCCCCAGCAGTTAACTAGTGGTAGCAAGCTTCTGTAGCGGTTAGGTCTGATCTGTGAATCTGGTCTTCTGCCTTTGCCTGCTCAACGGAGCAGTATGTTCACTCACATACTTTTACATTCTAGGTCAGAGCTCTGACCCTGGGGCCTCCTACCAAGAGCACAGATCTCTGGTATGACTACCCACAGTCCCTGCTTGATCATAACAACTTCTTAACTTTATAATTTTGTAAGCACTATTTGGAAATTTTATTCATAATAGCAAGTTTTATCTGTATGGCAGGTTTACAGCAGTCCCCAATTTACTGCTGTTAAAATAAGAACCAACATTTTGCATTTCTTAAAAACCACTGATAGAGTTATAAAATGAAATCCAAGGATCGGAGAGGATTACTTTGCTCTTTCAGTGTATCTTTTATTTAAAGCAGTTTATAAACATTAATAAAACTTTGGAGGGAGAATAGAGATGGGGAAAGGAATAATTTTAGACTTATAATGTGCACAGGAAAATATCTGAAGAATGGAGGGAGATTATGTCTTTATGGGTATGCATTGAATATCTGCTTAAAACTGCACAATTTGCACCCTAGGATATTTATGAATTTGTGTATTGCAACCTTCCAAGTACTTTTCTCATTCGCAGCTTGTTCATATGTTGAAGTGCCTTGATTATACCAAATATAACAAGTCTGTGGAAGTGGAAGCAGTCTCTCGAAGTCATTGTTTAATATTTGATGGTGGATTTGCCTTGTTAACAGGATTTTCTGATGTATGTGTAACTCCCTAATCTTCTATATAAATGTTTGTAATATCATCTCCTTGCTCTTTGTCTCGAATGTTGTCTACTTAGTCTCAGTAAACCCGCCTGGAGGATTTGACTGGAAAACTGGCAAGCCTCTCTTAATGCAGGGCTTTGCATTTGAATCCTGGAATGTTGGTCGGGTTGGGATTTTGTGTTTTTTTCTTAGGCGGGAAATCACAAGTTTGGACCGTTGAAACAAACTGTTTACCCTGGCAAAACAGGAAGAAAAAAGAAATCTTGAAACTAGTCAAAGTGAAGGTTGTCTTGGAATGGATTTTTGCTGTAGGAATAAAGAGGGGAGGGGGAGAAATCAAGTTGACTTAAGATATTGCATAAAAGTTGCAAACTTGTCTTTTCATTGCGGAATGATGAAGCCTACGTAAATATGTTTGTATAGTTAATCCTTAAACATTTGTCTTATATATGTTCCTGCTGTTAACACTCAGAAACACTGTACGTTTTCAATTTCTTTTCCAAAAGTTTAAACTGCTTCAGGAAGCACTAATAAATAGGTTTCCTGCTGCGTGTTTTTTTTTAATTTCCAAGAGGCATTTCATATTCTTAAACTCTTTTGCAATAGATATTTTTAAAAGCACCTTATGGGCATGAAAAGTGATATGGAAGAATGCTGTGACCATGTATCAGGTAAATTAATTGCATCAAAACTATCAGGCAGGAAGGCTAACAGCCCTATTACAGTGATCCATTGTGCAGTAAACAAGTATTTGGTGTGAAATGTAATTGTTGCTGAAGCTGCAAAATACCATGATACCCCCCCACCCCCCCATGTTTTGACCTCATGCAAGTCATCATCATGCTGTGGCCTAGCAATATCAGCTGGTGTTGCCATACCAAGGGCATCTGCTATCATAATCATATTTACTGCTGTGGAACACAGGCAGGATAATGCTGCGGCAGTTGTCTTGCTTGGGGGCTTCCTAGAAACACATGGTTGGCCTCTGTGTGAGCAGATTGCTCAACCTGATGGGCCTCGGTCCAGCTTGGCTTTTCTTATGTTCTTATGATCAGTAGCCAATACAATTGATGTCGAGATGACACTGGAGCTGCCCTCCCTAAACGTTCCCTCCATAAATTTCTGACCAGTGAGACCAAGGCAACAGTGCTGGAGAAGTGAGGTGAACAAGAACCCCATTGCCCCCTCATACCTCCAGCTCCAGTGTCATTGGTAAGAAGCCAACACAGAATTTTAGGGAGGATGGTCCATGCAGGAGCTATGGAGGTAGGCAAGGGGGCTGCCTCTCACCCACTGCTGCCTATGCGACACTCTCTAAACCTTCCAGTTGGCGAGATTGGAAAACAGCACTGGAGGTGTGTGGGAGAGGGGAAGGAGGATTCTTCCCACCTAGCGGGCAATTTACAGTGCTGGTGTTTCCTGTTGTCTTCCCCTTCACCACTGCAGCAGCTGTGTATATGGTTTTTTTAAAAAAAAAACACCCCCACACATACTGTTATTGCAGATTTAAGGGTTTGGTGTGTGTTTTTTTCAAATCTGGGTTGTCTCCCATGATTGGAGAAAATTTTTTGTACCGTCAGTGTGGGCCTGATACACAGTTTCAAATTTCGCGCATGAGCCCACTCTTGCCTGTTTGAATGTAAGGTGTTTCCTGAAGTGTTAGACTATGTGACTCTAGAGGGTTTTTTTCTGTATGTTGTCAATTTGATCTGAAGGCACCAGAATGTGTGTTTTTTTAATATTTACTATAAAACTGTAATATTTTTAACACAGATTTTCCATGCATTTAATTATAGTTTAATTCAGACTTTTCTTCTTGCTTTTTTGAAACCTTGCCAGCATTTAGTCCCCACCCTCACTGCTACCTTCTTGATAGTGTCTTTAACTAAATCTTGTAAAATATCCAGCAGAATGCACAGGCTCATTTGGGCCTTTTTTGAGCAGCCAAGACTACATTATTCCATAGAAGGAGGAGTTAGTGGTGCAATAAGGTTCATATCTTTTGTTTTGCCTTTTAAGAACTATACTGACAGAGCTAGTTGGGGAATTTTGCAAAGTATATTTGTGTATGTTTGAGTCTGTAAGAACATAATCTTAGTTCAAAATATTTGCAAAAAGGATAAAAAGAGAAGTAAAACATGGAAGTCCACTAGTTAAAGGAATGTGTCTGAGGCAAGTGTCTGACTTAGTTACATACAGCAATGGATATGGGAAACTGCAGTAGACGTACTAAAACTACATTAAAATGAAGATTCTAGCACGTATGTGAAAAATAGTAGAAAAGCACAAATTTAACTTGTACATTATTTGTTTTGCTGTTCTTTCCATTAGTTAAGCTTAGGCATGGTCAATAACCTGCAATTTCAAGAACTTTCCTGAAATATTCATTGCTGTGCAGTCCAAAGCGGGAGGGGGGGGGGGTTCATTGGAAGTGGTCGATTACGCTGGCATCTGTGCCACCACCACCATGCAAGCTGCCATGGATGCCAGCGCGAAGGTCTTACTTCAGTGGCCAGCAACCCCAGTGCCAAAATCCAAAAGCTGGCCCCTGTAGTGGCTGGTGCAAATGCCTGCACTGGCACGGAGGGGGTATTCCCAAAGAACTTTCAGCCTGGAAACGTCCCCCTTCAGCAGCACAGACTTAGACCACCCAAAAAGGTGGTGTGAGTAATTTTCTACTATGGGCTTTCTGGGGGAGAAAGGAGGTTTTCCTTCTTCCCTGGCACTGCTGATTGTCTCTTTGGAGGCAGCACAGTGGAACCATCCCCAGCCCAAATGAAAGATGAAACTGGGATGAATTATCTTGCTTTGTCCAAGTCTGCCCTCAAATGACCTGATTCTATTTGGCCATCAGATGTGTTGCTTAAGATACATGATCATGTATTTCTGCAGCTAGCACTTACTCACAGTGAAGCACCTTACCCACACACAGGCTGTTTCTGCGCAGTCTCACAAGCGGAGGTGCACTGGCATAGTTGACGCTGGTGCACCCCCAGGGCCATTCGCACGGTGCCCTGTAAACAGCCCCAGTACCCCAGCTGCCCACGGGCACGCCAGCACAGATCCCTCTTACCTTGTCTCCTGGCCGTCATCGCACTGGAGAGGCCAGGGGACACTGGAGAGGCCCGGAGGCATGTCCCCTGGCCTCTCCAGAGTGACAGCAGCTGGGGGCAAGGCAAGAGGGATCTGAGCCGGAGCGGGAAAAACCTGGTGCCATTTAAAAAATGCCATTGGGGGGGGGGGTGAAACACCCACAGAGGTAGCTATGCAATCTCCCCCCCCCCCACGGTGTTTTTACCAGCTCCACAACAATCTAAATGGCCCATGCAGAAACAGCCACAGAGTTCCTTGCACTAATGAGGGGGAATATGAGTGCGAAACTCCCTCTGGGTCTCTGACCTTGATATCCCCAGGCCCATGATCTCACTTGCACCTGTGTCTGTGGCCACGTATGCTCATACTACTTGTCCAGCAACTGTTTGCTTCACAGTGGGGTTTTCCCACAATTGTTTTTGTTTAGACAGATTCTTCCCTATGTGAACGGTCCCTAGCCAAGTCCAGCTGCCATTTTGCCCTTCTGCTATTTCCTCCTTGTTGGTTTCATGCAGCCTCCATTTGGTGGGGTTGCCAGCTGCTTTTTTTTTTAAGGGGGGCAGCCGTCTTTGGTCTAGTGTTACTTCACTAGACCAATTTCACTTCACTAGGTCAATTTCACTTCACAAGATCCAGCAACAGACCTTCAACATTAAGTTTTTTAAAAAAGAAACTCCTTCTGATCCTCCTGAAATTGTGGCCCAAAGAGTGGGAGGAACTGCTGTGGCGTAAATGGGGGAAGGCGGGGAGAAGCAAGAAAACCCAAGGAAAGTGTAACACATATGAATCTCCTTCGCTTTCTTCGTGAAAAGAGAGAAAAAGTTGCACTTAAAGAGGTTTCAGAAACCACAGAGATTCTCTGAGCTGAGGGTGGTGTGACTATCAAAGAGGGGAAACATGTACATCAAAGAACCAAACCTCAAGGGAATGTATACTCACAGCGAAGGAGACCACATATGACCTGACTCCTTCTTATCCCTTATCTCACATGAAACGGAAAGTAATTTTGATGTTTATTTCCCTGAGAGGAGACTTCTGTCACTTAACAAGGCCTAAGAGTCTAAACCTATATTTGAAAGACCAAAAAACTGCTAGACAAGGCCAGATTCTTGATACAGGTAGGCCTATGGATTTTGCCCTAGTATCACTAAAAAAACTTCTCTGAAAGGAGAGTTCAAGTGAATACTTTTAAAACATCTTCATACAGTCTTAACCAGTGTGTTCGAGTACATTGTAAAAAAAATCAAAAAGGAAAACTGCTTCCTATGCCAAATGTATTTGTGACAGCAGAAGTCCAATATCTGTAATGGTCTGTCTGTGAGTAACTCTCAGTGATTGAAATCTTTATTGCAAATACAATTTTTATTTCCTATGTTGTTTCTTTCAGAGCAAGGTTATTTGAGTGATTAATGTTCAGTGCAGGCTATTGACTAAGCGCATCTGTAGACTTTGCAGTCATCAAAGTTTGACCCTGCTAGTTTGAGCCTTTTGTGTGTTGTTTTATTTTTCTGCTTGTGTTGTTTTTCAGAATGGGAATTAGAAAAAACACAGTTGTAAACTCTTAACTACTCAGATCCCATCTATCTTATCATTTCCATCTATCATCCACTCCATCCCAAGCCAACCATGACCCACTACCCAATTAACAATTAAAAAGAAGAAGACTGGAGAGAATGCACAACCCAGATAAATACTTGTCAGAGGCCCCTTCCGCACACGCAAAATAATGCATTTTCAAACCACTTTCACAACTGTTTGCAAGTAGATTTTGCCATTCCGCACAGCTTCAAAGAGCATTGAAAGCAGTTTGAAAGTGCTTTATTCTGCATATGCGGAATGAGCCAGAGATTCTACATTTGAATGCTTTGACTGGGCTCCAATGCAATGCAATTTTTTTACCACACTAATCTTAGTTGAACATTTTCTGTGATGTTTCTTATGAATTTTATTACTGATGCATTCCCCCATATCTTTTGTAGGATAACTTTGCTACTAATTTTGTGAGATCCTTTCTCGAAATCAACCCTACATAGAAAAGTAGGTCAAGAATAAATATGTGGCTAATCTTTCCCAACCAGCTTTACTTCCCTCTTGCATTTCAGTTAGTATGACTTAGCCACCATCTGATTTAGATTGTTTTTATCTGTTCTCATTGCTTTATTGTAGTCTTAAATTGTTGTGAGCCATCCTTCAAGGGGAAGAGTGGCATATAAAACTAAACAACAACAATGAATAATAATAATAATAATGGTTTTCTGATTGTAGTTAAGGTTAAAGTTGGTTGCCTCACGATATGTAGCTCAAAACAGAGAACAAAAATGTCAAGAAAACTATGTAGGGTTGACCCTGCTGATAGTAGGTGTCTGGAGACTTTGACACCAGATTCCTATCTGCCAGCCTTGCCAGCCAGCACAACACCCAACCCGACAGGCCCCAGGGCTTTACCTGTGAGTTCCAAGTGGCACAGCATCCTGGAGGATGGTGCCTAGAGAAACCTGGTGAAAAGACTCTTCAGCCCAGGCTCTCCAAAGGCCTCCAGAGCCAGCAAGGTGTTGGAGGAAAACCACGGGTGTCAAAGGGGAGGACAGGGCAGGAGAAGAGCATGGAGTCTCCCAGGTACTAAAGCTGTCTGATGTTACACAAAGCAAAGGGTGGCTGGACCAAGAGCTGGCACTTAAGAGCCCTCCTGGTGTAAGGGCCAGAATGTGGGGGTGGAAGTAGAGGCCACTTACACAGGGGTGGAGCGGGCTAGAGGGAGAGAATGTAAACCCAGGTGTTCTGATGACCAGGAAGGGGAAAAAAGCAAGACTGGTTTGCTAGTTCCCCTGCATGGCCACTCTGAGCAGCCAGGTAGCATTGGACCTTTTCTGAGGCCACAGGATCAACCCCACCAGCCTGGGTGAGTGAGTCAAGGTGGAAGCGGGGACCCTTGGACCTGACAGTAAATAAATGGAATCTTCCATTTTATGTGAAGTACTGTGGTTTTTATGAGATGTTCAGGGTTTGCAAAATTGCCATTTAACACCAGTCTAATGTAAATAGAAACTCCCCTAGAAGAGACTCCCACTGTTTTGGTCCAGGCAGGATTGCTGGCTGTGCCCTCAGTTTATGTATAGAAGGAGCTGTGGTGATGCAGCCATGTTTGGCAGCAAAGCTATCAGCAGATAAAACCCTTGGTGGCTGGGGAGCAGAACCACAGGGTCCAGTCTCCAGCGTATAGCCAACAGCCAGTTTGATATTAATGGAAACTCTCCTGGAACTGTGTCCCCCTCAAAGAACAAGAAAGATACAAGGCACTAAAATAGAGAGAATATGCCTTAGTTTGACTAATTTGCAAAGAGCAAAAGAAGACTCTTTGCATCCATCAAGCACGGACCATCACGACAAGGTGCAAAGGATTTCTGCAAAGAAAGTTTGATGTGAGCAGCAGATGAGAAGCTAGTTCCTTTTGGAGTGATTCTCAAAGCATTCTAAAATCCTAAATCTTTTTTTTTACTTTTTTCCTATGGAAACATGCATTTCCCCCCCTATCAGTAAACAATGCATGTGCACAAGAGCAAGAATGCAGGCAGGAAGCAACTGGGATTGTCAGATCAAACTGTGAGTTAAACCAGGCACTCCTGTGCTATGAAATCTAAACATCACAATCCTGCTGAGGTTTGTTTCCTCCTCGTCTGAGTTGATATGGCACATCACATGCTGCCCAGCACTTCCGCCTGTACATGTTGAGGTCTTCATGACACTAAAATTGTAAACTACAAACAGCTTCATGTGATACAAAGTTGAAAACATTTGGAGGTGAATCAAACTCTGGGAGCAATCTCTAATCATGCTTACAGGTTAAAGCTCAAAGGTATCAGTGGTGTAGAGAACCATCCTCTAGACTGTCTACATTATCTTACAGTTATATTGCACACTAACCATGGATTTCAAGGTATGTGTTATATCAGGGGTCCCCAAACTACGGCCCGGGGGCCAAATGTGGCCCCTTGAAGACATTTATCCGGCCCGCCAGGCATGGTGGCGATGGCTCCATTCACGTGCAGTGGGGGCTCAAGGGAGAGGAGGAATCGGCCTCTCTGGTGCAAGGGGCTCGCCCGCCCCACCACCAGCATGAAGGATCGGGGGAGCGAAGAGGGCGACTCCTCTTCAGTCGGCGGGGAGGGAAGCAAAGCGGGTGTGGATTTCCTGTCCCTGGATGCCCAGGACAGCCCTGAGGCTCCGGGTGGGGGAATGAGAACAAACGTGCTTTTGAGAGGACAGGTGACTGTTGAGCCTCAGTCGGGGCAGGCTTTCTATCTCGAGGCTGGGGCAACGGATGCCGCGCTCCCCAAAACACACAGTCACCCACGACTGCTTGAGCGAACAGGGCACTGAATCCACTGCTTTTTTTTTAACAGGGGAAGGTATTCCACAGCCTCCCCAACAATATTTGGAGCCCACCCTGTACTTGACATACTTTGGTCACTGTTCTAAAAATAGACCATGACAGAAAGGCTGAAAGGTGAAATCAAACATTTTACAATCATTTGTGCATAGGAATTTGTTCATAGTTTTTTTTAGTCCGGCCCTCCAACAGTCTGAGGGACAGTGAACTGGCCCCCTGTTTAAAAAGTTTGGGGACCCCTGTGTTATATGTACATACTATTCTGTATTTTTTTAAAGACAGATTCCTGATCATACAGTGTTTGCTTAGTAAATCATATGGGATAGTAGTTATTGCTATCTTAAAATTAGTCAGTTTTGTAAAAGAACACCAGTGGGTCCCTTTGAGACTTGTAGTCTATCTACAAATACATGTCTCCCTTCCCTTATTGTCTCTTGGCCTTTCCCTTGGATTTGGCTGCAGAACAAAGGGAAGACATCTTCCTATTTTTCCCATTGGGTAGTTATCTTTGGAGTTGTTAATAAAAAAATATAACAGGTAGATAAGGAAACTGTTCAAAAGATCAGAGACAAAGAGTATAGGAAAGACACATGTTAGTACCTTATGTTTTGTTCATCTATTGTTTAGATTAGTTATAACACCTTTTGTCTGAGTTATATGGTAGGGTAATTCATATACCAAAGGAGGTGTTGCTCGCATAAATAATATTAATGTTTTATTTCTGAATAAGTCGTGTGAA
The DNA here is from genome assembly GCF_021028975.2 of Sphaerodactylus townsendi. NCBI lineage: Eukaryota > Metazoa > Chordata > Lepidosauria > Squamata > Sphaerodactylidae > Sphaerodactylus > Sphaerodactylus townsendi. Next base: position 52,430,599 of record NC_059426.1, read on the forward strand.
ACCTTTCCCTTCTTGGTATGTTAAATTAAGCTGGTGATGCCAGTTTTTTAAAAAGAAGTGACTGATCAATCAATGTAATTGCACTTAATGCGATCAGTATTAGAAAGTTTTGTGCAGTTGGCATATTTAAATAGTTAGAAACTGTGTCCAGCTTGTTAGTTATTTGAAAAGAAGTTTGTGATGGAGTGATTTCCCATAGACAAGATATCTCACAATAACTAGGCAAATGTCTTGCTGTTATCGCTCAAAGTAAAAAATGAATAGTTTTTTCCTTTTATTGTTCCTGAACAAAAGTGCCTTGTTTCTAGTCCAAAGAAGTCACACACATATATTAGCATGTGTGATATGTCATTTTTTCCATTACTAATTGTTTACATTTCCTTTTTATCTATAATTCTATACTTGAGAATCACAGGACTGTAGTTAACACATTCTCACAATCCATACTAAAAAAAACTGTTACAGTGCAATCCGAAGTAAAGTCATACCCTTCCAAAACCACTGATTTAGAAGGGTGTGCTTGTTGAATCAGAAATACAGTAAGTCTCATTTTAGTCAGTTGGGATTACTCCCAGTTATGTTTTCTTAAAACTACACTTAGTCTGGCATATATCACTTATGATTGTTGATCATATTATGTAGAAAAAGGAAGAATTTCAATTCAAAAGGATAGTCCAGACACATAGGAGACATTTTGAAAATAGCATTATATTAAAACACTAGTTTATGGTATAATAAGTGAGTGAGTGTTAGACTTAAACCAAGAAAACACATTTTCAAATCCCGACCAATTCATAAAGTTTTGGGATAATCTTGGGGAGAGAGCTATCAGCACTTATCTACCTTAGCTTGTGTTGTGTACTTAAGATGGGGTGTGGGCCACATATGCTATCATGAGTTTTTTGGTAGATGGGGTGGGTAAGTATTGGAGACCTTCCTGAACTTTGATGACTGTCTGCAGAGCAAACATAATCAGAGTTGCAGCAAATGCCTTAGAATGATTTAACTCTGTTTGGATTGTGCTGCTGATGCAGCATTCAACAAACAACTTTTGAAGTGACCTAGCTAGCACAATATTGGGCCCAGCACATAAATTCTTCCTAGCAAAAGTTTGTGGGTGACCAATTTCAGCATGGGTAACCCAATACAGAGCACACAGTGGTCAGGGATGGTGCTGCAGCAGTGCCACCTCAAAGAGCTTTCAGGTGGTGCAGGAAGGACACAAAAAACCAGAATGCTCCCCGCCCCCCGACTGCCTGAAAATTGCTCAGTCAATATGCCACACTTTTGGATGGTCAAGTCTGCCACTGGGGAGAGGGGCATTCTCAGGCTGAAAGCCAAGTGGAGGCTGGCTAAAGTTGGCTCTACCCCCAGAAATGTCCCCACCCCCAGCCCCCACTGTTGCAGTGGGGCCTCATGCATCACCAGGGCTGCAATGAAATATGGTCTTCTGGGTTTGGGCATCACAGGGGTGCATGGTACCAGACCATTGCATTGAGTGTCTTATCTGCAGGTGTGTTTGTGTCTATAACTCCATTCTCCCCACTCCCTACTCCCCACCAGACTGGGCTGTAATTTGCACATTTATGTGATCACAGGATCCATTCTAAAAATCTTGGCCAAACTGCTGGAAAGTATACCAGAAGATGTGCTGTATTAGCAAAACAAATTATATACTTGGTGCATGCAACTTGATCTGTTTCCTTCTAAAAATACAACCTCTCTCTCTATACCTGCTCTTGAACCTCATAATCTTTTCTCCTGTTTTAACATTCTGACTTTTTGTCTGGCTGCTCCTGAGACTAGAATAGCTCAACATCATCTCCTGTTTCCAAACCTCCTCTTCTCAAAGCACATTTCACGTCCTCTGTTCTCATTGGTGCCGCTTATTCATTCGTGTTACCATAAGTCAAGTCCATTGACATTTTGTCCTGCCCACCTTATTTAGACCTTAGGTAAGAAGGTAAGGAATATCAGGACTATTGTTATCTGAAGTTTGCAAGTTATTTATTTTCTCAAGAAGATCCTCCAGAAGGCCAGGATAAACTCTGAGGCACAAGTGGACCCTAATTCAACAGAAGGAAAATAATAGTCTGTCTTTGATTCCTAAATGCATTTTCTGTATGGATTTAGTATAAATGCAGGTGTGTGTATTTCGTAAAAGAAAAGATCCAAACCTATTTCTCACTGGCCCATTACCACACAGAACTCTTATCTCAGGGCTCTTCAGGGGCTCTTCAGTGTGCAGTGGACTAGCTGCTTCAAAGCTAACTTGCTGGCCTCAATGGGCCTCTGCAGAGCTTCCTGGTTTTCTTAACTCCGTCCATCAACTCCTCTTGGAGGCACAGATCTAATCACACCTGTAAATGCAAGATAAAGGGCTTGGAGAAAAGCAAGGTGGCAAGAGAGTGCATACGTAGTTATGTATTATGTGAAAAATAAGTATTTGTGTACACAGAGATGGCAGATAATTTATGAACAACAAGAACTCCTGTTTTTGGAAGAAATCAGTTCTCTGAAGCTTGTATTCTGTAAAAAAAAAAGGAGGTACTCTTCAGTACAAGTATCACATGCATTTAGCAGTATTAAAGAGTCATGAAACACCTAGATGCCTTTTGACTGGTAGAACAGATTAGGAATAGTGACCAGACAGGGTACCCTGAAGTACATATATTAAAATATCCTGGTATCAAATTAAGCAAAAGGGGTTTAACTATTCCATCAAAAGTCTGTATGAAATATGATGGCTTGTTGAATATGTGCCAGAAAAGTTGTGTATGTTCATTTAATGTCTACCAAATAATTAGAAAATAGATATTCTTAAGTCTATGTATATTGCAGTGAAATGTACATTGAATGAAAAATTTTCTCAGCATTCATAGTTACTCAGCAGTGTGTTAGGGAAAATATGATTAGAACTTTTTGAAGTTTAGCTGAAGCAGAGGGGTGGCAGTTGAAAGAGCACCTAATAGAAACTGGATTAATATGAACTCCTGTGAAATAATCTGACATATTAATAACTGATGGTAATTCAATCTTTAATTGGTCTTGAACTGAAGCCAGTTAGCAATTAGCAACTTGGGAGATGAATACCAAAGAACTGTATGCAAAACAACTAATTCTATAATTGTGTGAGAGTGTGGCTGAAAAATAGATTTGATGGCTACCTTGTATAAACCACTTTGCCTTTGTTGTGGGCTATTGTTCTGCCCTACTCAAGCATCCTTAGATAGTGCTGGGCATGAGGAGTCCAGATTTGCATTACAGCTCGATGATGGACAGTGCTTGTCTTTCTTTCTGTTGCAATGAAAACCTTGTCTATGATTCATTAAGGCTATGTTCACTAAGGCTCCTGGCACACTGTCTTTAAGTGATAGGTGGTTTGGCGATGAGGCTGTCTTGTTGCCATTGTGTCTGGCATTGTGATTCACTGTCAGCTAGTGATTGCACAAGGAAATGTTCTCAATGGATAATTTCTAACTGTCCCAGGTAGTTCTGTCTTGTTGGGTTTTCAACTGGTTGTGTTTTGAAGTCATTGGGTATATCAGGGGCGGGTGTAAGTAAATTATATGGAGAACTGAAGTTTTTTTCTAATTACACTTGTGTGTGGGAAAGCCACAGAATGTGTCACCAGTTCCCTGAGACTCTCTTGTTTTAAAAAGCAAATGTTTAGTCCTTAGGCTTCAAGGCTTGTGGCGTATGCCTTGCGAAAGACACCCTGTTACTGGAGTGGTGCTTCATTGCCTCACTTATCTCCTTCCCTATGTCTCATGACCAGGCTAAGCAGAATAAATTATACAGAATGAACCAGGTATGCAAATGTACTTAGTTTGCATGATTTATTCAGACTGCACAATTGAGATTTTCTTCACACAGAATGTTTACTCAGTTACTAAGGATAGATTATACACAGCCCTAGTTAAATGACCCAGTAGACAGCGTATATTTTGTGGTTTAGGATCTTTTGAAGTTATCTGTCAAAGAGCTATGTTTACATAAATTGTGAAAGGTATCGTATTTACAATTAAAATAGACCAGGCTTAATGCTCACATAAAGTCTTGATAATTAGTATACAGATTAATATGGGGGAGAAACAGCACCAGTTTAGCACTCCTTCCAAGCAAAACTGAAAGAATTGAGTATGTAATCGAACAGCATGTGAATATTAATGCACAAAATCCTCTTGAGTCCCTACCTCCCCGATGCAATTATTTTCTATTCACATTAATTGTTCCTAACAGATGACATTAATGACTTTGAGTTAAAATGTGTGCAGGGGAGGACTTTGCAAGATCAATGCTGTTCAGACTTGTTTTTTATCATCATTTACGATGGCTGTAATAAGTGCTAAATAAAAATCAAGTTAACCTGTTGATAGTTTACTAAGCATTAATATGTTTTTTTCCCCTTGTGCTAAGCATAAATGCCAATCTCTGTAGACAAATGCGTTCGTACTTGTATTAATTTGTCATCATTGTATCTAGTGCAGTGATCAGTGATAACACTATCATAAACTCGGAGAACTGCCCTTGCTCTTTCATGATCAGCTCCCCTTTGTTCTGTAAGCCCTGGACTCAATGAACAGAGAAATTAGGACAAAAAACCTGTTACCTTAGGGGTCTTTTTCCTCCCTTGTGATTTATCTCTGCAGTGGTTGGGTTTTTCAAACTTGCTGATTTTCTGCATACTTGTCAAATGTTTATGCTTTGGTCATTCCATTATTTTCCCCCCAGAAACTTCATTCGCGCATCTTAGATCTGTCATCTGGGGATTTCCTTTCCGAGGTAGAAATGAACAGAAGTTTGATACCATCGCGAAGTGCTGATGTTCAGGTTCATGTGAGTTTTCCTTGTATTTGATTTCTTCATTTAGTACAGTCTTATCTCTTCATGAAGTATGATTTAATGAGAGGACCAACAAAGCTCACCCTTGAACTGAAAGGCAGTGGAAGGAGAGATAACAACATTTCCTTTCCTTTCATGAAGTTCAGTATCATGTCCCTGGCTGATATAGGAAGTTAAAAAGTGCCACTCTTTGCAGAAAGGCATAAATCTTGGCAGTGTCCCCAAGATACCTTTTTTGGATATTGATTACATCTCAAACTTTATAAGAAATGGTCAAGGAGCTTTTTATTAAAGCCGGTGCACCGTATTATTCATCCTAGTTTTATGATATATTATGTATGAACTTTTAAAAATTCATGGGCTCTGCAATTTTTTTTTCTTTTCAGATGGGCTTCGCTTTGTGCTTATTTGGCAGAACCTTAACTAGTGTGGCTTTCATGTTTCATTGAGGAAGCAAAACGTGGCTCTGAAAAACAAAAAGTTATATAAAGATAGAAATAAAGCAAATTGGAACCAAAAAAAAAATCTAGAAGCTCTTCTGTACCTTTTATGTTAAGCTGTAAGAGAGTCAACAAAAAATGTAATTTGCTATGGTGTGATAATACATATCGAAGTAAAAAACAGCCATTGTTTCAGAGGTTCAGAATGATGTTAATGACCTACCATGAAATCTGTAATTTAGCCTTCAGGTTAGATTATTCTAACTGTGCACTTTTTAGCATGGCAGTGGTTTGATTCAAACAATTGTCTTTCCTTCCTACTAACAATTATGTGTTTAAATTATAATCTTCTAGCCGGCTTTTGTACTCTGATTTTATTAAAGCTGATGGTTTAAAACCCATGATTGGGGGGTGGGGGTGGGAATCCAGTCATGAAATGCAAATTAATAAGCCAGTGAGCAAGTTAAATGTATGTAATTAATGCACCACAAAAGGTAATCTTGGATATCTTTTAAAGGAAACTTGAAGAAAACACTGTTTGGGGGGAAAATCAACCACAATGGAAGAAGTACCAGGGCCATTTAAAATACTCAATTCAGAAAAAAAAAGTCCACTGATGCATGGAACATAGAAACAGTGTTCCTCATCAGGTCAAAATATTTGCATATTACCTTCTCCTGCTTAGATATTCATATGAAGGCTCTGTTTTTATACTAAAAAGGACAGCAATATCCTTTACTGACCAAATGCTTGCAATGGGATTTGCAAAAACTGGCATTCTATTCAGGGTCGTGCACATTGTAGGCAAGTTTATGATATGTCACACAAAGGCTTGAACTTGGGGTGTCCTATGTATGCCTTCTTGAGAATCGAAACATCATTTTAAAGAAGTATCCATCCTAGACATACTTGCTTAGGAGCAAATCTCACTCAGTTCAAAGTGTGTGTATGCATAGGAAAGCAGCCTGACTTTAGTAAAAGTGAAACAATAGGCTTTCAGTGACAGGGTGAGGGTACTTCAGATGTAACACCAAACCATGATATGACATTATTTAGACAACCTTGGCTACTTCTTCCTCTCATTGCATGCTTTGACCCCCCCCCCTTCTTTTCATGGCTTTTAAAAATCTGAACCAGCAAACTGTGGTTTGTATATGAACAAGCAACCTGGGCTCAGGTTTCTTTGACTATTATCTATTAATCCCTTAAGTTTATTGTCATCTCACTGACTTGAAACAAGTTCCAACGGCAATCATTGTAGCCCTGTTTCAATTTGTCAGCCATTTCTCTTACTTTGATTGGATGAGTATTTATGCATACTAGTCTGATACCTACAATATCGAGGCCCATATCTGCACAATTTTACAGTTGCCTTTGAGAGTGGAAATTCAAAATCCACAAGGAATCCATCCCACTCAGACCTATTGTGAGTGCGATTGGTTCCCCCACATATGAACTGGCAAAATTTTTGACTTCACAGTTACAAAGCCACATTGGACACACAGCGCATTATATTAAAGACTCAGCCCACTTCATCAAGAAAATTAGCAATCTCCATCTAAACCCTAGTGACAGACTTATCAGCTTTGATATTGTCTCACTGTTCACCAAAGTTCCAGTGAAAGACACACTTGCACTAATCGGCCAGATGTTTCCAGAGGACATCACAGCTTTATTTCAACACTGCCTAACAACCAGCTACTTCCAATGGGACAATGATTATTATGAGCAGACCGATGGAGTAGCCATGGGAAGCCCCCTCAGCCCAGGAATAGCCAATTTCTACATGGAACATTTTGAGAAAGAAGCCCTCAAAACAGCACCCAGGAAACCTTCAACTTGGTTCCGATTTGTGGATGACACCTTTAAAATCTGGAGCCATGGTGAGGAGGAACTGCTGAATTTTCTGAACCACCTTAACAGCATCCACATACAATTTACCATGGAAACTGAAAAAGAAGGGAAACTGCCTTTTTTAGCCGCTTGGTCTTTCGCAGACCCAACCACCAATTAGGCCACATACAGAAAACCAACACACATAGACCGGTATTTACATAAAAACTCCAATCATCATCCACAACAGAAAAGGGGCATAATCAAAACTCTAACAGATCATGCAAAACAAAGTTGTGAACCCAAACACTTAATGATTGGTTCCTCACCCTGGGACATGGACAATATACCCCACTAAACTTTCCCTTCTCACTTAGACACAGTGTGAAACAGACCTTTCTCTGTGATACACCTCTGAAGATGCCAGCCACAGATGCAGGCGAAACGTTAGGAACAAAATCCACCGGACCACAGCCGCACAGCCCGGAAAACCCACCAGAACCAGTGAAAGCCTTCGACAATACATTGTTCCCTTTTTGTGTGCAACAATCAAAAACCTGTTTTTTGAGGCTGTGGGCATTTGCTCATCCCATCTCTGTGTGTAAAGGGATGACTGTGACTGTGTGTCAAGTCACAGCTGACATGGCAACCCAGTAGGGCAGGGGTATTTAATCTAGTGCCCATGGTCACCATGACACCCATCAACAGCTTTTTTGGAGCCCACCAAGTGGTTTTATAAAATGGGCAGGGCTAGGTGGAGTATTTTGGGACTGAGCCGCCTAGTGTTAGATTAGCTTCAACCAGGGATTTTTCAGTCCTGGCACCTACCTTGTGGAACACTCTTCCACCTAACATCAGGGTCCTGTGAGATTTGATGCAATTCCGCGGGGGCTTTTGGTTGAGGCCTATACAATTACATCTGTTGCCGGCCCCAATCCTGGTTTTAAGTTTTACATAGGGCCTTTCCCCACTTACCTTAAGCCCCACGCTACTTGAGGAGAGTAGCACGGGGTCCCCCGGCACTCCCCACAACAGGGGCGCCAACAGCGCAGCTGCCCTGACACTGCCGCTGTCGCACCCCCTCAGCGCATGGCATCCCAGGTGCTCTTCTTAAGGGCGTCTTTTGATGACCCCGCGCAGAGTGCGGGGTCGTGGGGACGCCCAGGCGCGCGCCTGGGATGCCACGCGCTGAGAGCAGTGCGCGGCATAGGGGGGATGGAAAAGAGTGGGGAAAGGCCCATAGATTCTAATTTCAGTTGTATTTAACTAGTCTTGGACTTGATTTTAATTACTAACAGTAGTTTTAGTTGTTTATTAAAAGGAGTTTTATTACGCTATGTTTTATTACTGTAAGCCTCCCTGAACCCTTTTGGGGAGGGCGGCATATAAATTGAACCAAATTAATAAGAAGTAGTTTGCCATTACCTTCCTCTGCTTAGCAACCCTGATATTTCCTCAGTGGTCTCACATCCAAGTTCTAGCCAGGATCAACTTTGCTTAGCTTCTACGATCTGATGAGATCTGGCTAGCCTGAGCCATCCAGATCAGGGCTCATCTCATCTACGTTACCCCCTATGTTTGCGGCACAGACAATATGCAAGAAAACGTCCTCTGTTACCAGAAGGTACGTCTGGCAAGATAACATTCCATGGGGCCCAGTCATCCTGGGAACCCACAGAGTTATACAAGTCATGCAATTTATTTTCAGACAATAACTAGACAGTATCTGGGTAATATGGGGGTACGTACAGGAAGTGTCTGGCTGAGGGCTGTTTGGTGGCTTTCTGCAGTGTTGCTTCTTATAAGGACTTTCTCATTCCTTTTATGGGGAAGAGAACATTCTGCCTAGGGAGCTTTTCTATCATAGCGACTAGGGCAAACTTGCTTTTTAGAAGAGCTGCATATGTTCATTTGATTGTGTTCAAGGCTCTGAATAATGGGATAGAAAAGTATAAACACCCACCTACATTAAACTGTATCAGAACTCCGCAATGCTTGTTTACTGCCCATGAACACTAGTTTTGAGATAAATGAAATGCAGTGGAACAATGAAAGCAAAATTTAACCTTATTGTCAATTCGTGTTGGTTTCTTTTCATTAGACAAAAGCGTTTCACAGAAACATATTCATGCTGACTCTGAACGTTTCAGGAATGTCTAGTCTAGCTAAAATAAAGTGTTAATCTGGAAAGAAATTAAACCCTCTTGTACCTCCTGCAAAGGTTTAATATTTTAACTAAAGTATCACTCTGCTCTCCAGTATTCTTTCCCTCAAAGCTGGCATTTAGTCACAGGAGCTGAGATTGCATTTGGAGAAGCCCGATAACTACACAAGTACTGAAGGCAGCCATAAAGTGTCAATAAATAGCATAAGCGGGAGGCTTCAGCTGTCGGATGGTGACACCAAGATGGATGGCTCTGCATCAGAGAGTTTCTTAGACAAAGCTTTGTACTAGATAGGAAACCAAAATTAGACTGTAATGGAGAGATTCCATTCTCTACAGACATTCTGGTTGGGACACTAAATTAATTTACCTTGTCCACTTTGTAGGGCCTCATCTGTTACATTGTGGGGATATAATGCAGTTGTCAAGATGTTCTTGTACTGGTTTAACTTTGTTTTCAGTATCTTTCTGGAGCACATTGCTAATAAACACAACATATTTCACACAGGCTGTCACTGAAAGGCCAGCTTGGTGTGCATAATTTAGAAAATAGAGAGAGAAGATAATAACTGCATGTTTTAATCTTATAATGAGTGAGAAATATGAGCGTTGTGGTTTTAATATTAATTCATCAATTACACTGGATTTGTATCCACATGAATGACAAGGTGGGCTCTGTTTGTTTGGCTGAATTTGAAGATGTGTTTCAGTACTTTTATTTTTTAACCGCTTAAAATAGTTTCCTCTCTTCTCATGTTTTAGGAAGGCCAACAGAATATGAAACCTGGAGTACCTGCCTTGAAATGCCAGAGTCAATTAAATTTGACAGGGCCCAACCGGGTTTATCCTCGAAGCAGCTGCAGCAGCAGTGAACTCTCTCTGTCAAGTGCCTGCAGTGAATATTCCAGCGGCTCCTCCTGCACTTGGAACGATGGAAGGACATGCAGTAAAAGGGTATGGTCAGTCTTTTGCTGGGAAGATAATTAGTTGAGTAGGTTGCAGTTTCTGAACTATTTCTCTTCAGTATGTATTGCTTAATAAGCTGACCACAGAACCTGTAGGGGAAGAAAGGAAGGTAACGTCTGAAACATTTAGTACTGAGAGCTTCTATGTTCTGGATGACATTAAAGCAACTCAGTGCTTTTCACTTGACAGCTCTCAAAGTGAGAACAAAGCTGTTTCCCAACTCAGGGTTTCAAGATCCCCTTGTGCAGGCAGGGAATTTCAAAAACTGCATGGGCAGTTCTAGAATGTATATGGACTCAAGCTGCAGCCCCTCTCACTGTACTGTTTCTGGGGTTGTTTCTGAAGATTCCCCAATCTCAGGAGCAGCTTTTAAAGTGGCAAGAGAGGGGTGGTGGAAAGGCTCATTCCTGTAAATGGATCCCCATGAGGGAACAGAGCTCTTAGTACTTTGGGTCCCACCCATAAGCTCCAGTGTTGATGGCTATACTGATCACACCTTAGATTTGCATCAAAGCATCTCATACAAGAAAAACATGCTATATATCTTAATACCATCATAACGATAATACAGTGAAACTTGTTATTCATACCAACATGTCCGACTGAGATGAAGTAGAGGGAAAGACGTGATAAGTACTTGTGCCAACTATGTTCCCTATAAGCGGGATACCTCCAGCAAGAAAAACATGTGTCAGATGGTTTTATTCACAAATGCATTACCTCCTTTACACCAGCAGACATCACACAAGCTCAGCATGGGGAAAAAATAATTAGCTATTTCTACCTTTCTGTCACTGACTCCTTCTCTACCAGTATCAGAATTCTGTAATAGCAGTGCAGTTGTGCTCCTCAGGGGAAGTATTAGGCTTCTAAAATATCAAACTGTCTGTTTAGGATGGGTCATAATTCTTCATTGGTATGAAAAAAACAACAAAAAATATTTTTGTGAAGGGGATATAAAGCTAGTACAGGTACGGAGTCAACATGGTGTAGTTAGAGCATCAGACTCTAATCTGAAGAACCAGGTTTGATTCCCCACTCTTCCACATAAAGCCTGCTCGGTGGCCTTGGGCAAGTCACAGTTCTGTCAGAACTCTCTCATCTACACAGCGGCAGGCATTGGCAAATCAACTCTGAATGTCTCTTGCCTTGAAAATCCTATGGTGTCACCATAAGTCAGCTGTGACTTGATGACACTTTCCTCCACCACAGGCCATTTGACAGACATGGGAAAAAAGGATACAAATGACCTTTCTTTAATATTGGGGTGAAACCAACAAGAGTTTTGGGGTATAAGCTTTCACAAATCAAAGCTCCCTTCCTCCGACCAAGTAGAAATTGAGATCTCTGAGTCCTTTTAATCTAAGCAGAAGGTGGGAGGGATGTTCTGAAGCAGAGATCTCCAAAGTGTTTGATATTGACCCATGGGGGTCGATGGGACTATCCAAGGGGTCAACACATGTCTAGAGGTCAAAAGGGGGTCGATAAATACTGGGGTCAATTATGAACTTTTGGGGTCAAAAGCTGACATTTGTATAAGAAATAAAAATACATAAAATGATATAATAAATGTATGTTACTACTTACTGATACATGGCTGGACATAGCCCCAGTCAGACATTACTTATCATTATAATACAAATAATGAAATGTATTATTGATAATATTTATTTATTTATTTATTTACTTATTTACTTACTTACTTACCCACCCACCCACCTTCCTACCTACCTTACATGTCTGGGGGTTGATGAGGGATCAAGGATTCCACAAAGGAGTCAATGGTCTAAAAAGTTTGGGTGGCCCTGTTCTAAAGATTGCTTATAATAGATTCAGAGATGCCATGCATAGTGTAATCACCATGATTAAGGTAGAGGGGAAATGTTTGGAGGCAGAAAATTAGCATCTTTAGTGAGATAAAAACCTATGTGCCTATTCAGCCCTAGGTAGTCCCTTGTTCTGAACCTGTGAATTAACTTAAATTCAGCAATCTCACGTTCTAATTCTGTTTTTACATTTCTTTGTTTGAGGACTGCCACTCTTAGGTCAGCAATGGAATGACCTGGCATATTAAAATGTTCTCCACTGGTGTTTGAATGCTGTTGTTTTCAATGAAAGATTTATGTACATTTATTTTTATGCATGGGACAGACTTGTTTGTATGATGTGGAGAGTGGAAGAGAATTGCTGACATTTAATGGCATATATAACACTGAAAGATGAAGTAGTAAATGAACCTGAGATGGCATCAGATGTGTCATTAGATCCAATTATTATGTTGTCAAAGTGTATAAGGGGACAGAGTTGACATATTGTTTGGTTCAGGTTCAGGTCCTGGTCCCAAAGTCCATGTCCATATTTGGAAGGGATGAGTAGTTATTTGAAGTTGAAAGGCTTTCTGTGAGGAAGGAAAGGTTTGCCTCTCAACAGCTGCAAAAGAGGAGTATCATTGTCCAGCATCGCTTGTAGGTCATTAATTGTACATTGAAGTAATTTGAGCTGCCAGCTGTATATGATCACCAGTGGTGTCCTGTTCTTGTTTTGTTTGGGCCGTTATTATAGCAGGCTATTCCTTGGTATCATTCTGGCTTTGTTGATCTGTTTCCTTACTTTATCTGACGAATATTTTAAATTCAAGAATGTTTGTTGTAGAAGCAGTAGGTGAGAATCTCCCCCTGAAGGATCAAAACAGAGGCAGTTGTAGAATAGAGCTTGACTGTAACCAGCTGATTATTTTGGTGTATTTAGGATGGTGACCAGAGGCATGTAGTTATGTTTGGCAATTACTAGGTTTCCAATGTAAGATGGTTTTTATATTTCTATTATGTATTTGTACAGTGGTATCTAGAAAGTATATTTCTTGTGTGGGTTGGTTCATGTCAGATTGTTGTTAGAGTGGAAGCTGATGATGGCTTGGTGAAATTTTTTAAGTGTTTCTTTCTCATGTGTTCAAATTATGAAAATGTCATCAGTAAATCTCAGGTACAGTGATGGTGCCTATGTCTGAAACAGTAGGGCATCCTGGGTTTCTGGGGAGAAGATAAAGAATGCCTAGTTGAGGTTCTTGTGGTGTGTCCCTATAAGTCTGTAATTCCTCCGTAATCCTATTTAATTCTTTTTGGTATTCTTAGCAGGATCTAAGGATAGTTGTTTGTAGAAAATGATATTGGAGAGTTGTCTTTCAGCTTCCTTGATATATTCTGATTGGTCCATGATAACAACTGTTCCTCTGTTCCTTTGTCAGCTTCCTTAATAATGGTGTCTGGATTATTTCTGAGGTTGTTCATCATATTTCTTTCAGTGCAGGTTAGGTTGTGCTGTGAGATATGATGTTTCTTAATCATGTCAGTTTGGGCTCAGCAATGAAACATTATATGTAGAGTTCTAATGTGGCATTGCAGCCATCAGAGGAGCAAGCATTGGGTAGGCGGCAGTTGGTGGTCAGTGAATTGTTTGATGGTGGGTGGGAGAGATAGAAACATGCATATTTTTGTACGGTGTGTATAAAGTGCTGTCAAGCCACAACTGACTAATAGAAATCCAGTAGGTTTTCAATACAAGAGATTAAACGAGGTTTGCCATTGCCTTCCTCTCCATAGTGACTCTGGTATTCCCTGATGGTCTCCCATCTAAGTATTAACCAGGGCTGACCCTCCTTAAGTTCTGAAATTTGATGTGATCAGGCTAGTCTAGGCCATCCAGGTCAGGGCATTTTTGTACATACTAAGATGTTATTTGTATCAACTAAAACATGTTTGTTAATTATGCGGTAATAATCAAAGTTTCTGTTTCTTTTCTTAAAATTAGTCGTCTTTCAATTGGGATAAAACAATAAACATTGGTTCCTCGCTCCCCAGCAACCTTTCCAGTCCCACTGAAGATCTACCTCCAACCCGAATCAAGGAAAACCACATTTTGGAAGGGCTGAAGAAGCTACAAAAGCGAAAAATACTTCTTGAGCCACCTTCCATCATATCCAAATGGGGATATAAAGACTGCATGGATTCTAATGAAGGAATCTATTCCCCTGGAATTAAGTGCAGCAGTCATAAAGAAGAGGCAAATTGCACACCAGATGAAATGGAGGCCATTTGCATGGAGCACCAGAAAACCTTCACGTATGATTCAGATTCGCATGAGGATGCTGATGATGAGTCTTCTTCTTTAGTACAGCTGCATGAAGTGCCAAGCAAAGACTGTAGGCACTACTGTAATAAATTAACTCACAGTGTTTCTGACAGCTTATTTGATTGGGAACCTGATAGAAGACGTTTACCAGAAAGAGGCTCTTGTTTTAATTCAAGGGAAAGGCCTGAAAAACTGACTAGTTTTGTCAATGAGTTTCAGTCAGAGGCAAAAACATGCACAAATGTAGAGCTGCCTGTGTTAGAGAAAAGTCGTGCTAATGTGGGCTGGAGGAACCTTAATTTACACCTTTCAGATGCTGATGACAATGAAATCCTGGATGAATTACATATAGAAAGTAGTGATGAGAAAAGCCCATCAGATTTGTCATTAATTCCCTTTGTTGTTAAGCATGCCGAGAACACTGACGGGCCGGGAAAGACACAACATTCTCAACTAGTATCTTTTGAAAAGGAAGAAAAACAGGTACCCTCACCCTCAGTCATTAGGCCCAAGGCGTGCGGTTTTATTAAGCAACAAAAAGTTATAAAGAAGACTTCCTCAGAAGAATGCATTACTGTAATTTTTGATGCTGAAGATGGAAAACCAATTGAATTCAGCTCACATCAAACTGGAGTTGTCACTGTAACTAGAAATGAACTGTCAGTAAACCACCCATACACTGGGCCTAACAGAGAACACACTGAATGTTTACCTCAGGGAACAGCAAATTTGCAGAAAAGAACTGATGCTCAGAACTGCAGCATTTTGCAAATACCTGACAATAAAACTGAGATAGAGATTCACCAGTGTAACATAAAAAATCAACATGCAGTTGTTCCTACCACCTGCAGCAATGAATCTCTTGTAAATTTTGAGAAACCCATGTTTCAGAATATTCCACGGCAAAAGCTGGTGATTCCAGTTAGCAGTATTTCTTCCAAGGCCAGATCTCCTTCTTGTGTACAGGCAGGTATTAATCAAAAACAAAAATTGACTAAAATACCCAGCAGAAGTAAGTTTTCACCACATAAAACAAAAGGAACAGTGAGTGAAGACTTTTCTGGAACTTCTTCACAGTGCCCTGTAACCCTAGAGAAATCTCCACTGTCCCCTATAAAATCGTTGACATTTAAAAAGACACCAAGCCCAATTTGGACTCCTGATTCACAAGGAGATTTGGACATCCCAAAGCTCTTAAACCTCTCTTCAGAAAATTCTAAAATCCTTAGCAGAACACACTGTCCCATGAGTCAGCTCCCAGAACCTTCATTACCTCAGCATTTTATAGAAGCCATTGATTGTGGAGAACCTCCAACTAGAGATGTGAATTGTGATTTGCCTCCTGGAGAAACTACATCTCCCCCTCCCCGTCCTGGCAGGTCAGCATCACTGCTGATAAGACTAAACTGTGAACATTCCCCCTCTGTACCTAAACAGACAGGGCTAAATTCACCTACTGGAACAACAAAAAATGTAGTTAAGTTGTCACCACTGAAAGGAATGTCAAAGTATGTTTTTCATACGCGTGAAATGCAAACTAGCAAACCTCCTGCATTAGCCAAAGCCGAATTGAACCAGTTTTATGAGAGGGGAGAAATAATTACACAAAGCAAAGGCCTGGCTGAAGACTCCCCTGCAATATGCCAAGGCACTCCAAACGTTTTCTCACAGAAAATTTCTCCAAAAACATCAAACCAGGCTGTCTCCTGCAGTAATCAAGAACTTTATCATTCCAAGGATGTCCTCTCAGCATGCACGTCACAAGATATAAATCCACTGAAAAATGGGTCGTTGTTAAAGGACATTGGAACACCTCTGAAACATAAGATTGCAAGTAGTTTCCCCATATCATCGGATTGTCACACAGTAATGATTGGTGAGCCTTCTCTTCCTCAGATTAGTCACTCCCCATTATCATTGTCGTCTCAGGGCAGTGATGCTGGAACCATGCCAGATAAAGAACTGAAACCTCATCTGACTATTGGACTTAAATTGCTCATAAAATCTCCTCATCTCCTCCGAAAGAGCTGTACCATACCAGGGAAGCAGGAAAAAGATAGTATGAACGCAGCCTCCAAAAGCTGTGCAAGTCCTGGTATACGCAGGCAGGGAAAATCTGTGTCACAAGTCACCTTAGATGTATCAGATACTGACTTAAGAAATCCTTGTATAGAGAGTGAAACAAAAGAAAATTCTGCCAAGGAACTTGATACAGTTTCTTGTGTTTCACCTGAGACCTTCAACTTAACGGACAGAGTAGATGGTTTAGAGAACAAGTCAGCGAAAAAATCTCTTTCTTCTAGTAATAAAACATACCTGAAGCCGGCTCTTGGAATGAACGGAGCAAAGGCCCGTAGTCAAAGTTTCAGTTATCACACTGGAGAAAAATCACCTATGCCTTCAGCAGAAGGGCTAGGGAAAGTTCGGACACAAATTATCACCAATACATCTGAACGGGGAAATTCTTTAACCAGGCAGAACTCAAGTGTAGAGGGGTTTCAAGTGAAGGCTGTTTCTGGATCAGCAGTGGCATCAGATATGGTTTCAAACACATCAAAAGTTCCTCAGGTTACTTACTCCAGACAGAGTTCTTATGGAAGCATGAGTAGTTGCAGCAGTCTGGTGGGTAGCCCAAGCAAACAGCCATTGCAGACATCTCCAAAGGGGGATTTATTTTTCAGCATTTCAACAAACGAGGGCAACAAATCAACATCTCAGAGGAATGCCCAGAATAGATGTGCTGATGATGAAAAGGGTGGTGAGATTTCTAAACATCAACCAGTAAGCAAAAAATGTGTCACACAAGCAGAAATGGGGTTGGAGTCATCAACCAGTATTTCATCTGAACAAATACTGCCACTTCAGAAAAATCTTGACAGCCTCCCATGTCTTCGTAAACATGAAAGAAGCAAGATGGTTTTGCAAGAGGCCTGCTTAAAGGAACCTGAGGCCTCTGAGAAGGTTTTGACATCATCTGTTTCACAACCCACAATAGAAGAGAAAGTTATGCTGTGCATCCAAGAGAATATGCAAAAGGGGCAAGGACAGAGCAAATCTCCTAACGCAGAGACAAAACAAAAAAGTGGAGGACCTTCTATCGCTAACTGGTTTGGATTTCGTAAAAGTAAGCTCCCAGCTCTTAGTGGTAGGAAAACAGATATTTCCAAAGTAAAGATAGAGAAGAAAGAAGCAAAAAGTTCTGGGTTTGGAAGTAAGCAAACCAAATCAGAAAAAAGGAAAGATAAAAAGAAAACTGAATTGCACTGTGAAACAGAAAATGAGCTCAATAAGAAAAGCCTGAATACCAGTATTTTAGATAGTATTCCAAAAGGGAAGAAAATGGGCAAACCCTCACAAAATAGTCTCAGCCAGCCTAGCTATGAACAGAAGAATGGCTCCACTACCTCAGGAAAAGAAAACTTTATGAAAGAGCTTTTACACAGGTGAGGTCTTCTGGGTGCATAGATTCAGACTATTAATAATATTAAGATTTCATTCCCTTCAGACTCCCATTTTATTTGCTTCAGTATAACACCATATGATTTGATCAAGCAGTTTCCTTGCATGTTAACGATAGGATCAGGGATTTTTTTTCCTTTCCAGATAGCATCTCTTCATACACCTTTTGTCATACTCTGTGTATTCCCTCTGTTAAAAAATCCATTTGTAACAAGTGAGCAAAAGAAAGCTAGTTGTGTCAGGAAAAATGGACACACTTTCCTTCACACCATAGCCTTCTCCACCAACAACTCACGTGTGCTTCTTTGGATTATGGCCCCAGAGTAGAAAGTCTTGGCAGCATTATTCATTATCAAGATAACTGGGGAAACAGTAGCCGTAATATGATTTATAAAACTTTGAGCAGAAGCAAACAGAGCAATCATACTGTGCAGCTTTTCTTGGGCTGTACGATTTTTGAATGTAAAAAGGGGGTCATATTTTAATGCTTTCCTGGGTCTTTTTTCTAGCTGTTAATTTTGAATGGATAGGAAGTACTTATTTTGTTTTTAACTATGGGAGTGCATTAGGAAATGCACCACCCACAATCACAAAAAGAACGATTTCATATGACTGTTCTGATCATCTGTTCCTGCTCCTGACATTTAGGCTTTTTTTTCCTGCACAAGTTGTTTACAATGTACCCTGCCACCAAATGCTACTTTTTTCTTTGAATTCCACAGGTTTTTTTCGCTGTTTTGTTCCAGAAACATTTTCTGTTCATTTTTTCTCTGTTGTTTTCCCATGCACTTTACTGCAATGTTTTTTCCAATCAATTTCTGAGCCAGCTTCCCTTAAGTGTGTAATTATCTTGAATCACTCTTTATTTTTCCACCCCACTAAACACCCCCTGTTCGGCCACCCAACCTCCCCATTAGCCATTTTCTTCGCATTTTTGTCCTTTTGGCAATGTAATATTAAGGTAAAGAAACAAACCAGGTTGTTTATATCAGCTTTGTCAGTGTCATCCCGAATTAGTGATGTAACATGAAGGCGAAGAGACATTTTGTGTCCACAATTGGGTGCAAGTGAAATTGATAAGGGAAGTTATTTATGCAGGAGAAAATTGAAAGGAACTGCTGCAATAAAGATGGTGTGTTACTGCTGCTCTAATTTGGCTAGAAAATATAGTTGTGGGGGGAGGGGAGATACATGTTTCTGTTCCTGTTCTGTTCCTTATCCATTCCTCCATGTTGTTGCCCAATCTCCCCTTCAGCTATTTTTCCTCCTTCTCCTCTATTTTCAAAAGGATTTTTCTCTCTTTGTCATACCAAGCTAGCGATATAATGTGGAGACAGAGATACAAAGAAGCAGAATTGATTGAATCAGCTTTGTCAATGTCACATAGAATTTGTAACCTTAATATTGAGGCTGAGAAACAAACTAGCATGACTGATATTGAACTACTGATGTAATTTTGGCTAAAAAAATTGATACTTTGTGTGTGGGGGGATACTTGGCTTCCGTTCCTTCATGTAATTGCACCTGGTCCAGGAGTGGTTTTAACTTCAGTTTTGGGTTGGTATTTGTAGAAATGGAGGCTGAGACATTTTTGAATTGCTTCTTCAAAATGTAACTGCGCAGCAACAGTAGAATGCCTGCACAAAAAAGGGGGGGAGGTTCTTCTTTTACGTCAGGGATGGCAGCCCACCACCATCAGAAATAATACGTCTTTACAGCTGTAGTGTGAAGAATAAATGCAACTGAAGAGAAAAGGGGGGACCCAAAATGGGGGGGGGGGAGTTGTGCAGAATGATTTCACAGAAAACCTCTATGATAAGCTGTGCATGTGGGAAAAGCCTTAGATTTAACTCCAGGAGTACCATACAGACCAATAGGATTTTCAGGGTATAAGCTTTTCAAGAGTCAAAATTCCCTCCTCCAAATACCTGATATTAAAGATAAGTAAATTTTATAATATACTTTAAACCATAGCGTATTTTTAAAAGGTAGTAGGCAAATAGAATGCAACAGAGAATATGCAGTGTTTAGTTTTTATGTACCCCAGTGCCATTGACACTGTTAATAAATTTGCATTGAATAACTGATGGGGCAGCCCAATCTGGGTTCGGGGGTGGGGGGAGTCATAGAGTTGGAAGAGAGCCTAAAGGCCATCATGTCCAATCCTCTGTAATACAGGAACATACAATCAAAGCACTCCTGACAGGTGGCATCCAGTCTCTGTTTAAAAACCTCCAAAGAAGGAGACTCCACCCCACTCAAATAACTTCTGCATTCCACTGTCAAACAGCCCTTACCGAGGAAGGTTTTCCTGATGTTTAGATTAAGTCTCTTTTTGTAGAGTCGGCAGGGGTTAACTGGTGGACATGCTCTCCCTACTGGAGGGGCAAATCCACTGGTGCCTAGCTGCTGTGGTGCCCTGGGAAAGCCAGCCACGACACCCAGCCTCACTTGTGGGGTTGATTTCAGGGCGCAGGGCCAATGTTAGTCAGCCTCCAAAGCCGGATCAACCACCATGTGCCTATGGCGTCACTGGCAGAGATATTCTCTATTTGCCCCTATGGCAGCTTTGAGTCGAGGGTTGGGTTTTCTTTTTACATTTTTGGGCTTCCTGTGCTGTGGGAAAACCCTTTGGGGTGGGCTGAGGGGCATCAAAGCAGTGCCATTTCCCCATCTGTAAGTTCTGGATTGGGCTGTAAATTAATTACATTTTTAGCTGCTTTAACCTTAGGCCTTGAAGATACTAGGCGACAGTCTGACAGTGTTTTCCACTTTGCTCCATAGTCATTCAAAATTTAAAATAAATCATTATATGTGAAGAATTAAATCTATACAGTGCCTGAAATTTCAAGTGACAGATTTGATTACTGCTAGTTAGAAATATGTATCTCCCAGAGGTCTACAGAGAGAAAGATACCAAGAGGTTATGCCTAACATTGTAGAATTGAGGAAAGTAGAGTGATTGAAGGAGGGCAACGTAATTCATCAGAGGAATCACTTTCTACCTGCAGAGTTGATAAGAAAGCCGCCCAGCAGACAGAAAGTGGATCGAATAATGTTTCCTACAGGAGGGTGTCGAAGGGCAGTTCTCAGGGTTCTGCTCTTCCCAGCAACTCTATCAGCACTCAAGCGAACCAGAAGAAAAACAGTAAAACAAAGGCTGATATGGAAATACCAAATCAGGCGCTGGTAAGTTCTGCATTACTGCCTTTGGCATTGACTTTATTCCATACTGTTCTCGTAAACGACAAGGCACATGACTGCATATAGTAGAAACATATTTGTTATTGTTGTAGAATGATGCATAAATGTTAAGAGATGGTGGTCTTGTTTGGCTGCCCAGTTACGTTAAGGTAGGTTATGCTCAGAAGTAACGTAATCATCATCATCATCCCTGTAATCATGGCACATGGAAACTTTCGGCTGTTCTTTAATGAACTGCCCTACTTGCCTATCTCTAGATCACCACTTGCTCTTATATTAAGCCACACTTCTGTTGTGTTCTGGAATCCAAGCCCTGCTTCATAGTTCTCCTCCTCCTGAGGGCAGGTCTTTCATGACTGAAAGGAGGATACCAATTTAAAATTAATATAATTATCTCCTTTTAAAACTGTGTGGGTGTCTTTGCTTTATATCTTTAAGAAAAGCAGCAAGAGTTTCATTCTTTCTTTCTGGAGCAGCAGTGGCATAGGAGGTTAAGAGCTCGTGTATCTAATCTGGAGGAACTGGGTTTGATACCCAGCTCTGCCGCCTGAGCTGTGGAGGCTTATCTGGGGAATTCAGATTAGCCTGTACACTCCCACACACGCCAGCTGGGTGACCTTGGGCTAGTCACAGCTTCTTGGAGCTCTCTCAGCCACACCTACCTCACAGGGTGTTTGTTATGAGGGGGGAAGGGCAAGGAGATTGTAAGCCCCTTTGAGTCTCCTGCAGGAGAGAAAGGGGGGATATAAATCCAAACTCTTCTTCTTCTTGTATTCCCATGGCTTAGAAGATCCAAAGGTGAGTAGCTGATTGGTGGGGAAGGGCAGAGGGGTTCATATGACCCAGGCACCACTTTAAGACACCATGTTGGGGGTGCTATTGGTCCGGTCCCTGCCAAAAAACCTTTAAAATTTTCAGAGTTACTGGGTTGTGGTGCTGGCTGCTTCCCTGCCCCCTTAGGGCCACAGGAGAGTAGGTGAGCTAGGCAAAGCAGCAAGTTAGTGAGGTGAGTTCAGATGCTGGCAATCCCTGGCAGGCCACTCGGCCAGGCCTCCCTGGTGAGGCAGTCGTCACTGCTCTGTTGGTGTTGGAGTTCCATGCAACCATTTTGCTGACAGAGCAGCACCTGCTGCCCTGTCAGGGATAGCCTGACTGAGTAGGCAGCCAGGGATTGCCTGTACCCAAACTTGCCTCACTCACTTGCTGCTTTGCCTGACTCACCTGCTCTCCTGCAGCCCAGTGGGGGCAGGGAAGCAGCCAGGTACCACCACAAATCAGCAACTCTGCAAATTGTAAAGGTGGGGATGGGAGGGTAATTTGGCCAAGGACAGCTGGGGTGGGTTTGGCAAATAAGGCAGCTGAAGGGGTCAAAATTTGAGAGCTTGCCTAGGATACCATTTCCTATAGCTATGCCCCTGCCAAAGATTCTCTTGCACGAGATGCAGTCACTTTTGCTTCCCCCAAAGGGATTTCCTGCTTGTTCTGCAGCTTTCCATGCTGCATCCAGAGCTATTTTCCTGATATTCAAGATTACTCTCAAGTAATCCAGGGATCTGCAGAAGATAGATTAAACTGGTAGGGTATGTTCTAAAAATGGTGCACTGCTTACTGTTCTTTATATCCGATCATGTTTACAAGATAAACTGGATCCTGTTGCTGTTGTTGTGGTTAGCTGTTTTTAACTTTTTTATTTACTGGCTCTCAAAGACTGTGCTGCAGTTCTGGCCTCGGAGCCTCATTGGCTCCTTGAATTGTTTGTCTCCTGTGGCATCAGAAAGAGAGGGGAGGCAGTTCTGACTGTCCCAAGTCCTCCTCTTCTTTCTGGCCTTTGTCACGCTCACTGAGCATTGGCAAATCCTCCATGGCCTCCTGCCTTCTCCCCTTCAAAGGCAGCTCTGATATTGGCACAAGCTGTGTCAGGGCCTACTGGTTCTCAAAAGGCTTTTCCATGAGACGCAGAAAGCGAGCACTCCTGCTGGTAAGGCTGGGCATTGTCCTTTGGCCTCAGCTGAGATACAGAAGACCAGATGATGGATTTTCCTCACTCTTACTGGAGTGGGGGAGCGGGGTGGGGGTGGGGGTGGGGGTGGGGGGGAGCAGAGTCAAAGACTACCTCTTCTTCCTGATAGTAACTTTAATGCTTTGTAAAGTACCTTGCTTTATAAAAAGGCAGCTTGTTAATACCTAAGTAAATTAAGAATTCCATTACATTTGGTGTATGCATTTACAGAGAAGGGTAAAATTGGATCTTTTTGTGAGTTTTTATAATGAACCTAAACAGGTCACGTCAACAGTTCAAAAATCATGGTAAGCAGCGATTTTTACTTGGGGGGTGGGGGATGTTAGGCCAGTGCTATAAGGAGCTGCTGTAGCTTTAACATGAATGCAGTTTTATTACATTATTCAAAATAACAATAATGGCTGGGGTTGCAAGATGCATCAACATATTTTAGGAATATTTTAGGAATATGTTGATGTGTTTATGGATTAAATAGGTCAATAGATTTATGGGTTAAATGATCAATCCATTGGTCTCCCATTAATATCAGTTTCACTCATGTCCATTTCAGCCAACTATCTGCATTAAAGCAGCATTTTTGTGGGTTGTATTAGTGACACAGTTTCCTGAAAATAAGTATAACTGCACAGCTACTTTAATAGGGTAATCTGAGCCATATCAGGATTTGAAACTTTTTAATTTTTTTAGAAATCCCACCTTTCTATTGGAATTATATTGAGGACAGTATACAGAATTCCAGGCAATATCTAAAAACAATTCTAAACATAAAGCCATAAGGCAAATAATTGAATATAACCCCCTGAAAATGAGCAGGAAGTGGAAGCAGCAACAAATACAAATGGTTGAAATGTTTATCCAAGAAATAGTCGCACAAGTGGGTTATGATGAACTCTTGACTAGGAAACCTTTTACTAACTGTCTTTAGAATTTAGTTGCCAATGACTCTTGTTTAGAATACGCAATTTAATAATGATTTTGTGGGAAACTTGCAAAACACACACTTCAAAATTTTCAGAAAGACCTCTAAAGTTCTACCAATTAATCTCTAAAGATGCCACCCCTGAACAAGTTTCTTCTACATTTCTGTTCTTGTAGTTCTGAGAAAAAATGAGCCAACAACATCTATACCTGCTACTGTTTTGTGTGAGAAGATTTGAAATATGAAGCAATTAAATATTTCTCAGGGACATATTCTAAAACTAAAATGAGTTTTCAAAAGCCTACATAATGGGAATTGAAAAACCTATTAGCTTAGTATTGACGTCTGAGTGCTTAAGGTTAAAGTATTACAGGCTTACTTTCAAATTCAGGCAAAGGTGTGTGGGGTTTAATAGGTAAATAAAGTCTTTACTAAAGGATATGCAAGGTCATTTATTTAAACATGACTTAAAACTGAATTCTGAATTTATGTGCATTAGAAAACTTTTACATTTTTTAAAGTCCCCTTTTGGGGGCCTGTAGCTCCTATAGTATCTTTTATTTGAAAATGTAGATGTCCCCTGCATTATAAAACCACAAATTATAAGCATATCTAAGTCTGCCCTTGTAATGTCACTGAAAGGAATGAGAGAGAATGAAAGTCTGGAAATGTGCAATATGCAGGAAATTCAATCCAACTGATCTAGAACTTTGATAGCAAAGCGAAGCCCCTTATCACAGCCACTCAATTTAACTATGCCCCATTTAATATGGTGCTGACAGCTTAGGGTATATCTTCACTGTACAGAAGTATAAAAAACATGCTGCTTTTACAATTTCTTTTTAACTTTCGTATTATTGTCTAATGGTGCAGTCCTTCACAGATTTTTTTTTGGTCTTGTTTTGTGAAGGCTTTGCAAATGTAACAATAATAGCCATTTAGGGCTTTAAGTATATCTTGAAGTAACACACTTCATTTTATCGGAAGAAAGTATAAAGATGATTCTGAATATACATAAATAATGAAGAAATGCTAATTTCCCCTGTAACTTCTAAGGGCAAATTAGTCATGCTGGAAAGGCATTACCTTTTACTTCTCAGAACTGTACTTTCTTAAGCTGAAAATCAAAGTGTTATGAAGACATTGTTTTGGAAGATTGGATTACATTATATTCTTCAGCTTTGTGGGTTTTTGAAATATGGATTTTCTTGACTTTTATTGTCGAAATGAAATAACTAGCATTAACACATTGAGGCCATTTGGAATGAAAGAAGATGAATGCCTGTAATTTGTTCCTAAATCTTTTCTTTTAAGACCAGAAAATTGTGGGGAATTTTAGCTCTGTCCTCCAAATTCACACAGTTTAATCTTTTTGGATGCATAGTCCCTGCATCTCATTTTGCTGCCGTACCGTGCAGTCCTAAGCAGAACTATACATTTCTAAGCCCATTGACTTCAGATGGAATTTGGTAAGTGTTACACTATTTAGGAGTGCACTGTTAATGTCTTTTTTGTGCTGTTCCATTTGTGGGCTGCTTGCTTTGAATCAGATTGCAGAGAATTCAGCAAAGAGAGATAGCTGTGATTGAAAACACTAGCATGTGGTAGTGTTTCCCATTGTGCATTCTTTTTCCTTAAAAAAGAGAAATAAAATGTCTTTTGAGAAAAACAGCATAAACTTTTTCAAAAGCCCAGTGCTGGGGTGATATCTTTTTTTTTCTCCCTCTGTAACAATTTAAAGTACATTTCGAGATGAGGGTCAAACCAGTAACTAACACCTGCACTTCAAAACCTGGTATGGAATGCACCTATTTCATTTCAACTCAATAGCAAAATCAAACGTGCCTTTTAACTTTAATGCACCTCAGAGTGGATTTTCAAAAGTGACTCTTTCATATGCTGTAGAATTAAATCTTTTCTTTCTTGGTGCACTAATTAAAGGCTTAGGAACCTATTATGGCATCACTTAGACGACACTTATCTCTTGGTAGTGTGCAGTCTATACAAGAAAGAGTGCCATTACTTAGTACCTGCACATTTTTTAAAAAAAGGAATACATCTACATTGAGAATAGTGTACATTCACCACAAAGGATTTACACAGGATGCGAAGCTCATTTTCTGACAGAAATAGCCGAGGTATGGTTCTGAATTATCCTCATCACAGTTCGTTTCGGAATGTTAACATCAGGGACATCCGGAACCAGTTCAATTAAGCGGGCTTGCCTGGGCAGGAGCTAGAAATGGCCAAGCCAGAGGCAAGTAGAGAGGGATGTGTGTTTGGATAGTTCCAATACAAAACAGAGCCTGAAATTGCCTGGCCCTCTAGCAGTCCTGAGATATCGGGATTTCTGAAAAAGCACCCCCATTCACTTGACCTTACTGGGCTGACCCAAGCTGTAGTTCCCAGAGAGATCACATGTGAAACAGTACTGTACAATGGCACTTAAGTTCAGATGGATCAGCTTGCCTGTAGCTGCAGTGACATAGGAACTCAGTTGAGGGCTCTGGCTCCCAGGCTTGAGAACCTTGGGGCCTTACAATTGTGTACTTCTTCGTCTTGTTTTAAAAGAGGCAGTGATGCATTAGGAATTCTCATATTATTATATGGCCAAGCCAGAGGCAAGTAGATTATCTCTTATTATTTATTTTCATATTACATATTACAAGCTTTGCGCACCTGCAATTTACTATGGATTTTAGTTCCTTCTATTTATATGCACCTTTCCCACCTTTTCCACAGTGTCACCACTGTGTACCTATGCACTGGCAGAATGCAGCAAAAAAGAAATCTTGATGTAGCTATGTGCATAGCTGGATCACTATGTTACTAGTTATTGGAGGAACAGCATGTAGGGCAGAGTAAAATTCTGGAAAAGTCAAGGAAATCCTCATTTTACATCTGCAGATGAAGCATTTTATGAACAGCACAGTGGGGAGGACACCTACAATTGGTTCATCCCAACATGTTTATGGTTTTCACACACATAATGCACCAATATGGTATAGTAGAACAGGAATTGGAATACATGATTATTCATGCATGTATGAAAGAGGCCTTTATCAATTAGAATGAAGGCATATTGGCTTGATTTGGAACTCTGCTGGGTCAGTCTGACCATTGCCATTCTCAGGCACATATTCCATGGAAAAGTCACATTGGACTGTATTATTTCCTCCCAGACATACCTTTGTTTTTCAGGAAACTATTGCCCACAGGTTGGCAAAGCAGCATTCGGGATATTGGAACAGTAACTGAACTCTTCATGTATCCATAGCAGCAAAACATAGGAATGATATTGTCTGCGTCCAAACTCAATTTTACCTGATTTAGATATTTTATGTTAATGGTGTGTTACTGTCTGCCTTTTTTGACACCAAACTGCCTCCGTCAGTTGTGGGTCTTGGAAAGGGAATGCTTGGCTCTTCCCATATCTTCTACTAAAAATCAGTAACCTAGCTGAGTTCCACCTGAAGATACAGGGCAAAAAAGCAACTTGGAGGAATGTTATGAATGGGGAAACAGCTGGAAGAGAAAACTTTAAGAACGCTTCCCCTGAGTGTCAAAGCCACTCAGACTCACATCCTACCTTGTAGGGTTAACATAAAGCAGAGATAAAAGTAAATGCAGCTGGTATGTAAAGTATACTTTGGCCCTTTGTTCTTTCATGAATTTTTAAATATGATGTGGTTTCCAACTTGGTAATGAAATGCTTTTTAAGATAGTTGAAGAAGACGCCGTCATTAATTACTGCAACTGAATGAAATGATCAGTGTTATACATTAAGATGGTCTCCTGCGAATTGAATGAGATGTGATATACCGGCAGAGAGATAACCACAGGGTCATCAGACCTGTATGTTGTTGTTTTTTTAAAAAATTCTTATTAAAGTAAATCATGGCATAAGATGTTTCCTGTTGAGCAATCATACTTTTCCAAAACATTACTTTTTTTTGGACACTTGTATATTCTTGATTTTATTAAAATGTCATTCATAGAAAATACACGTTGTATACAGTTTGGAAGTTTTGTTAAGGTATGAGCCTGACGTTATTATACATGTAGATGAGAGGTACCACAAAATCACAGGACACCTGGTGATATTGTTGGAACAGATATTTGAGGAAGTTTATAATTACTTTTTTTTTAACTAAATACAGGCTACAGTAGTAACTGAAACCTTCCACGAGGATGATGAACACACCATCACTGATTCAACGTGTCAAAGCCACGTAATAGGTAAAACAGCAGTAAACTGGATCTTAATATGCAGATCATTTTCTTCCTTTATTTATAGAGGCAACAATCCAACAGAGGATTAATTATACTTACACCCAGTGGACAAAGAGGGCTTAATTCCTTGTTGGATTATTCAATTGGTTTTATTTTTAAGAATGCCATTCCCCTCCCCTGGTGCGGACAGAGAATCCTCTATCCGGTACAACCATATCCAGTTTTCAGTGGTGTTTATAAAATAAATAATATCAAAAAAGGCAAACTGATCTGAATTACAGAGCACTATATAGAGGTTGTGCAAATGATAGCTTGATTCATCAGGCTTTGTTCCTTTTGTATTTCTTACTCTGTGGACAAGAAAAACAAGTCAAGAGAGTAACAGGGAAAGCCTACTCTTTCATGAGAAGCCTACTCTTCAGTGACTTTACTGGGCCCAGCAACATGTCATGTTTTCCCCAAAGATATGATTTGGTTGGAGAGGTATATTCCAAAATGGTATAGTTCCCAGGTGCACAGGTCCAATACGAATAGGGACTGTGACACACAGAGAGAAGGAACTTAGACCTTCTCTCTGCATTGCCTTCCTGGCTTGAAATGGCTCTGATGGAGTGCTACTTTCTATCTTTTGGGGCTGTACATGTACTGATGAGCTACAAGTTATGTTTTCTGCAACTCAGGGACACCAGTGAAACTGGCAGGTGTGGCATGCAAGATATACAGTTGATGGATTATGGAATTCACTGCCCTACGGTGTAATGATTGGCCATTGGCATAAATTTGAAAGAGGATTATTCTGAGTTATGAAAGATTGGCCCTTCAGTGTATATTAACCATGATGGCTAAATTAAATAGTCATGAGTAAAGGGCACTATTGCCAGAACAGTAATAATAGGGGGAAGCTTTGGCTTTTGTGCCCTGCATATAGGTTTCCTAGGGGCTCCTGTCTGACCTCTGCAGAAAATCACGTTGGGCTTGATGAAGCTTTGGTCTAATTTTTTAAGGTCTATAAATAAAGCCCGGTCATGTTAGTATAACTGGATCATATGCTATGTTTCAATTTTGGGGATGACTTTTCAATAACTGTGTATCATTTTATAGTATATAGTACTTACTCTAGTAGCATATTCTGAAAAGAACTCTAGTAGAATTCCCTGTTATCAAGGAAAGTCATTTCAAATATTTATTAATGTGTATAGTTATGTATTCTGAGGCTGAGTATTACGAACATAGTCTAGGGCTGTGCCCTGGTTTAAATAAAGCTGTAATATTCAGGGATGGGCTTTCTGGCTATTATTCATCTTCATCCTGTTTCCATCCACTGAATATGTCTTTGTTGCCAGCTCACAGCTTTAGGTTCCCAGGGTGCCACAATCAGACAATCTGCTTTTTATGTGCTTTTTTGTTTCCAACTTCTTTCCAATCACAGCAGCTGATTCAAAACTGTAATTTAAAGATTATGATGATGAATTGTCAGGTGGCCGCATTTTAATGAAACACTGTCTCATTATAACATTTTTTAGCTGGAAAAACTAAAGATTCAACAGAGCAAAGCAGAAGTTGTATATATAGAGATGGGGGGAGATACAGTTATCCATAAAAGGATAACTGTCCTTATTAACACTGTTGTTTTAAACTCCTTATGTGGATCATTCTTCTAAACCAGCGGTTCTCAACCTGGGGGTCGGGACCCCTTTGAGGGTCGAACGACCCTTTCACAGGGGTCGCCTAAGACTCTCTGCATCAGTGTTCTTCATCTGTAAAAGGGATAAATGTTAGGGTTGGGGGTCAATACAACATGAGGAACTGTATTAAAGGGTTGTGGCATTAGGAAGGTTGAGAACCACTGTTCTAAACAGTAAGCTAACTTGCAAGCCAAACTCTACACTTTGGCACAGATTTCTAAAACAATGTAGTTTTGTCATTTCAAAGTTAGGGACTCGGGGTTATCTTAAATATAATGAAATATTAAATATAATAAAATATTGAATATAATTAAATATAATTAAATATTTAAAACCGAATGAACTGGTTCCCATAAACTTCCCATTCATAAGGTCTCTCTCCTCTTTCTTTCTGTCTCAAAGTGCATGATGCCAGTATTGATACTTCTGTGCAAACATGTACATTTCAAGGCTGCTTATATAGATTGAAAGCATAAGGAACCACCCAGGTTTCAGTTTTGTTATATACTTTATTGCCAGTGGAAGAATATCAAGGACACCCTTTGCCGAATCCAAGAAATGACAATCTTCCAAACTGTATGGTAGGTTACAATGTGAAAACCTGTGTAGGTAAGCATCCAGTTGTATAAAGTTGAAGTTTACTAGTCTGTTCCATTGGTGTAGTGTGTTCCTTCTATACAACAGTCTGCCAATGCAAAAGTCTGCTACAGCAGTGCAATAGCCTCTTGGAGTGTTGCACTAGGTTAGAGGCGTAGCTGGGCCAGAGTGCGCCCGGTGTGCACTCTGGCTCCCCCCTCCCCGCGGCGCCCCCCACCCCCACCCTCACTTACTTTAAGAAACCGAGCAGGCTGGAGGCCGGTTCTGGTGGGAACTACATTTCCCAGGGTCTCCTGGGAAATGTAGTTCCCACCAGAACAGGCAGGCCTGTTCTCCAACCTGCTCAGTTTCCTAAAGTAAGTGTGGGGGGCACCATGGGTGGAGTGCAGGGGAAGGGAGAGGGGCTAGGGACATTTTACGCCCCCCATGTGACCCAAATCCGTGTGCCTGGTGCGTGGCGCCCCCCCCCCCCCCCCGGCCCTAGTAGCTTCACACAGCACTAGGTTCAGCATGATGTTGTGATTAGAGTCTCAGAATACAACCAGCAAGACTCCAGGTTCAGATTTCTACTGAGCCATGAAGTTCACTGGGAAACCTCAGACCAAACACAATTTGAACTTGGTCTGCTTCACAGGGTTGCTGTGAGGCAGGTTGGAGAAAGGGAGAATCGTGTTTGCTGCCGTGTGGCTCTGTAGAAGACTGGAATAAAAATGCAATGACACATCACCATGCTAGCACCAGCAGAACATGCTGGTGGGATCCATTCTAGTGTTTATAGAATAATGTCTTAGTTATCCTCAATGTGCTTGAAAATATCAGAAAAAATAAAGGAATTTTTGACTGAAGATCTTACTATGTAATTTCCAACCATAGGGAAGATAGGATTCAGTTCTCTGTTTTGTACTACTTATGATTATACACTTTTAGGAGAGCTAATCTTTTGGAATCTTTAATAAAATTATAGGGATTTTTTTCAGGACAGATTGTGTAGTGCTAATTGACTTTTGGAACTTTAATATTCCTCTAAAAATAAAAGAAAACTAAACTGAATCAAGAGAAATTTCAAACAAGCCAAATCAACATCCAAAATATAGCCAGAGGCATGATTGTTTGTGCTGTAATAAAAGGTGTACACTCAGGTGAAGGCAGTGGTGGGATTCAGCAGGTTCGCACCACTTTGGCAGAACCAGTTGTTAAAATGGTGCTTGTAATCAACTAGTTGTTAAATTATTTGAATCCCACCACTGGCTGAAGGGTTTTCTTTTTTCTAGATTTTGTGTCTCTGGGCACACGAGTCTATTAAAGTTTGTGATAATCATCCACCTTACAGCAACCATTTTCTTACAGTGTTTTTTTTTCACTTTCCAAGAACAACTCTTCAAAAGGTTCTGCAGTTCTACAGTCTAATTTAAAAGCAATCTGATCAGAAAAGAAGGGTCTGCCTTTCATGTACTTTTTATTGTAGTCATCCTTACTTAGTAAAAAAGTTCAGCTGAGGATAGTGAATCTTCAGTGTTCTTGAAATTGAGGGTTGTTGGTGT
The DNA here is from genome assembly GCF_021028975.2 of Sphaerodactylus townsendi. Classification (NCBI taxonomy): domain Eukaryota; kingdom Metazoa; phylum Chordata; class Lepidosauria; order Squamata; family Sphaerodactylidae; genus Sphaerodactylus; species Sphaerodactylus townsendi. The sequence continues at coordinate 52,462,633 of NC_059426.1, forward strand.
TGCATACTTGTGATGGCATTTTTCCAGCCACAGATTTCGGTTCTCTCAAAGAAAGCAAGGCAAGGTGATGGGAACATATATTTTTTGTAGGGACTGGATTTTTTTTCAGCCAGAGTGTTTCAGATACAATTTGATGAAATGTGTAATATAGAAAAAATGTTGTTAGCTGCGAGCAAAAAGTTCAGAAGGAAGTTATAGCATCAAAATCTTGTTCAAAGAGATTTCATTTAGGACAGTTGATTCATACCGCATTACTCTCAGTCCTCTATGGCTTTCTCATTTAAACAGCAACATTAAAGGTGAAAGAATTATTGTAAATTAATGTAGCAATCTTTTCCAACCCTTATCTACCCATCCAGGTGTTTATTAAGTAATAAAGACCTTGGTGTGCTTAAATGTTTTATGATATAATCCTGCTCTAAGTGTATATGAGAGGATGTTTATTTCTGATGAGGCTGTGCTTCTGATGGGGTTCATGTTTTCCTGGAAAGTTTCTTGTTTATTCAGTTACCCTTTCCAGAAGTTAAGAATGCTGTTGAAATGTTGTCACTTGTCAGTAGAACTTCTGATACTATCATACAATTCTTTGTGAGGCACCCCTAACCTTCAGAGATGATTTTTGAAACAAAGTCAGAGGAAGGTCTGCTCCCCAGGTCCTTTCACAAGCATTTTCACTGGATCCAACTGATTGGGACAAATCAGTTGCAATACATTTTGGTTCTGCTGATTCCAGTACTGTTTAGTGCAACTAACTTTCTTTTAATCAACATCAAAGTTAATATTTATAATCCCTTTTGGAATATTTAGAGCTCTTAAATCTTACGAGAACATTGTGAAGGAGATTAATGTTATTTCCATTCAACTTTGAGAGATAGTTGTTTCATAGTTGCTCTTGCTATGGCCAGGGCAAGGTCAGGACTTCACAGCTCACACTCCTGTTAACTATTCTATACCAGATCTGTCCTGACATTGCAACCATGGAACCTAATGTAGACAGTTGGAGATTCTTCTGCCCAGTGGTGGGATCCAAAAATTTTAGTAACGGGTTCCCATGGTGGTGGGATTCAAACTGTGGCATAGCACCAATGGGGCTGGGCGGAGCACGACGGGGGCGTGGCCGGGCATTCCGGGGGCGGGGCATTCCTGGATGGGGCTGTGGCAAGCATGCAGCCGCTGTGCCGGTCCTTGGGCGAGAAACGAATGCATGTAGGCGCAGGCTGCCCCTCACGCCGGTGCACCTCCTGCTAGACTGCTTCAAGTTCTGCGCGCTACTGCTGAGAGGAGGGGCGTAGCTACGGCAAAAATCACATGGCAAAATCACCAATTAGTAACCCCCTCTTTGAACACACAAATAATTAGTAACCTACTCTCGGGAACCTGTGAGAACCTGCTGGATCCCACCTCTACTTCTGCCTAAAAATGGTACCAATTTTTCCCAGTATTAAAAATGCATTAATTTGCCTTTATTTTGAGAATATTCACTTACTTCAATATAATATTTGTTATTTGTTACTGAATAACATACTTAGTCCATAATCATATAGTGTGTTCCTTCTATACACAGTACCCTCCATAGTATCTTCTTCAAAAACATAGTCAGATGTCTTGCTTGGGAAGAGCAGAGGGAGTTGATTAATGAGGCCTGTGCATTAAATTTGGCATGTGTCACACTGTAATGCCTCTATTAAGCTCTGACATATTTGAGTAAATACATTTACATTAGAAAACTGCAAAACTGGAGTCAGACTAGGTGAGTGCTGTGATGAATTATTAAGATAGAGCAGAATCATGCAACAAAATAAATGATGGATGGAATGATGAAATACAAATAGAACACATTTACAGGCTTTGCTTTTAGAATAGCAAGGTGTCAGAATGATGAAGAAGAGGAAGAAGGGAATAATCCCCAAAATTCTTCTTCTTTGGGAGCAAGTTTTGACTGCAACAAATAGATGTTGTTGGTTTTTTAAAATAAACACCTTTTCTCATTATGCAGCCTTACAGGTCTTGGAATGCAGTTTATCAACGTCACTCTTAATTTCTTCAATCAGCCCTTTGATAGAAATTAAAGAGAATCATTTCGCAATCATCTTATCGCCAGCTATAGTTTTTTGAGCTATTCATTTTACACTTGATCAGATAAAGGAATTATGTATTCCTTATCTCTTCCCAACTTGGCCAACCAAGAAAATTTAAAGAATTCTTGAATGCCTTTGGAGGCAAATGCCATAAGTTGCCAGCTGTGAAAACACATTCGAACAAAATCAGTAGCATTGAATCAATTTCCACTTATTTCTGGTGTGTGTGTTTTTTAATCTGTACTCCGAGGTGTTACAGTTTGATAAGAAGAATGGCAGTGGATCAAGTTTTTCAGCTATCGTTTATGTGAGCACAATGCCACCTGTATAATCACACATTTTCTGGCACTTCCAGAGTGTGGTTTGTTTTCTAAGGCACCCCGGGGACAAGCAAGTAGGGAAAAATGTCTTAGACATAACAAGAGGATGTGTATACACAGACATCCTTCTTTGTAGTTGCAGTTTTATGATTTTTGAAGAGCTGACAAACTGAAATATAACAGGCACGTTGACATGAGACGGGTGGGAATAAGTTGCTTTTTTAAGGGAAGCAGATGAACACTCGATCAAACGTTACTGCATGTCAGTTCTTTTAAGGAATCAGCCCTCTTTATGGTCCTTTTATAGGCAATGCAAGAATAGTTCATAATTACATAGAGCACTGAGGAACACAACATAGTGATGTCAGATGTATAAGAGAGAAAAAGTAGGCCAGATAGCCAAACGGACACATTTGCTGTGCCAACTACTGTGCAGAGTTCAAGATGGAGTCAGTGGGCGTGGTTGACTCCCAGCTAAGCACCCCTGGTGGTGAACTTCCAATAGCAAGCAACACATACTTGAATTGGTTGTTTTTTCTCTATAGCAAAACAGTCTGTGTACATTGGAGCCTGGGTTTGACAGTCTCAAAATTGCTAATGAAAGCAGTCAGTCCTTCAACTGGAAACCTTTTTGTTAAATTCCAGAAGAACGGCCAAGTCAGATTGTTGCAACCAAAATAACAAAGCCAAAAGTTAAGAGCAAGCTTTCAAGTTCACCTAAATGTCAAACAGAATGTTAAACAGAAAACAGAGGGTGTGTTCTTGAACACAATGCAAAATCCACAGCTTTCTTTAGTCTTAAGCATAGTGTGGAGTAGATGTTGCACAAACATAAGTAGATTAGATTGTGCTGGGTTCAAAAAATATTAGCAAAAGCTTCCAGGATGAAGGACTCTAGCAGTAATTTAAATCTGTCTCCAGTGCTGATTGAAATATATACCTCCTTTTCTCTATTTTGAAACTATTTATTGTTTTAACAATTTCACAACTACAACCAGATCATTATTTGCCTACCACTGTATTGCCATTTTGTTATAATCTGACTTGTTTGTATTCTCTGTATGCAGTTGGTCATTTGTAGAGGGTCAGGCTGTGCCAGTGATACCAGAACACAGCTTCAATGCTACTAATCGGAAAGCCATATTAACCTTGGTGATGGCAAATTGTTGTCCAGCCTGGTCATTATCTTGGTTTGGGGAGATTACATATTCTCGAATAACCTTTGAGTTAACAGGGGTTCTAAAAGTGATAATGCATAGGAGTTACTGCACTTGAGGGGTACGCACATAGTAATAAATATTTATGTAACTTGAGGATTAAAGAAAATTCTACCTTCCTTGAATAGTAAGCATCTAGCATGCGTTAGTATCTTCTAAATAATGTCATGTTACCTGTCGTCACAGTCTGGCAAAGACAAATAATTACTTTCTGTTTCTTAAAGATAATGCACACAGCGCTTGTCTAATTGCCAATTCTCATGCAGCATTAGTAAGGCGGGGAGTTAGCAATCCCTTCTCTTTGTGGGATACAAAAGCTTAGAGGTCAGCTTCCTTGTTAGACAAAATACTTTATTTATTACTTTTAATCATTATTGTTGTGTACCATTCACAAACTGAATGATAATAAGCAGTATCCAAGAGTTTCTCCCTGCAGTTGTGATGAGTGTATGTAAGTACGAGGTATGCTGTATATTCCTAGTGGCTTGCATCCTTAGCAGGCTTACAGAAAAGATTTTTGTCACATTTCCCTTCCTGCTTCAGTGCCTTGTGCTGCTTCTGGGGGCTACAAAACCATTGGGAATGGCATAGGGTGATGGGTATCCATGGACTGCTTGCTTCTCCTCCTAGAATCCTACAGATCAGCATCAGGTGATCTGCAGTTGCAATTAAAATACCTTGTGTTTTCCCTCCTGTTACCTGAAATGGTAGGATATGCTCCCTTTTTGGTTGGGAGAATTAGTGAGAGACAGCCTTTGCTTAACTGGGTTGGTCTGCCTGTTTATACCAGGGTTTCTCGCTGCTAGAAATCCACAGGAGACCAAGAGTAAAGTTTAACAATTTCATTCAGGAACAAAAAATAATGAACTCACAAGCATGCAGGTAGGTTAAACATGCATACAAGAATGTTTGAGAAGTCCTAGAATTTAGAAAAGGGAGAATGGGGTTTGGAATAGATTGGAGGGCAACATGGGGACTAATTACCTGTCAGAAGAGGAATGGTCTGAGAAGCAGAGTTTAATGCCTGCTTTGAACTCCAAAGAGATGAGGTGAAAGCAGCTCTGGGAGCAGTATAACCAAACTAGAACATAGTCCAGGAAATACTGAACAGAATAGCATGACTAGACCAAAGGGTAGTCCAAGCAATACTGAACTGCAAGGTGAGCAGTCTAATTGAAGGAAAAATCTGGCTTTCTAGCTATGCTAAGAGAACTCATTTTCCTAGGCAAAGGTAGTTCTTGTCCTATAAGCGATGGATGGTTTGATGGCTCAAGCCCAGGGAGCTTCCAGAAATGTTTAAATTTCCAGTTCAAATGGAAGTGGTCTTTCCCAGATGTAAAGCAGGAAACACAAGATAGGATTAGAGAGTTGAAGAATAGCTAGCTGGAACCTTGATTGCATTGGTTAGCACATTCTTTGTAAACTGAAGAGATGTTTCAAAGGCCTGAGATGGGGACTGGTTTTCCCAGGCTTAGGCTTTGTCTTTCCTGATTGCTTTAGGAAAGCTGTAGCTGACAGTTGTGCATTTAAATGACCAACAGGGAGATATGCCCAGACAGGTTTTTCCCATGTTGGTACCATTGAGATGGCTTTCATCTTTGGCCTGTACTACTAAGTCATTCTTTAGAGTAGGAGGACAGATAGAGGACAGATGCTTCCTAAAAATACCCTCCCCCCCCCCCCCACACACACACATCTCACCTCAGGTTTGGCTGGTAACACTCCCTGAATGATTTCTGCACACCCTTGAGTGGGAGCTGTAATAAGAAGGGGAAATTGGCGGGAATTTTTATCCTCTTCTTTTGAGCAAGCTCATCCATGAACAGAGTGAGCTCACATAAAAGGGGGGGGGGATTTTTGTCAGATCTCTTCTGATTGCAACCCCCATGCATTCCACAACATTTCCAAGGATCCTGCAGTTCTTTTTTGCTGTCAAGTCCCAGTTGACTTATGGCACACCTGATGGGATTTTCAAGGGAAGAAATGTTTAGAGGTGGTTTGCCATTGCCTGCCTCCACATCATCTCCCTGATGTGACCCACTGCTTTATTCAGTGCACTATGGTTATGTGGAAGTAAGTTCAATGTAAATTCAGTGGAGAAATAAAAGGTATAAATGTTTTGATAAATCAACATTGCTTCCATCATCCACACTTTTATCCAAGATTATTTATAGGATCCAAATTTACAGTAAGAAAACTATTATTCCTCAATGTAATTCTTCATATAATAATTTCATAACCATTGCTTTTGTAATAATATCCACTTAAAATAGATGCAAAATTCTATAAGGAGCAAAGAGCATAAGGAGGAACTTATAGAGAAGGAAGCAAGTATGGAGACGTTGAAATGACAAAAAGTTTAAAGTGGAGATGGGAATAAGTCAATGAAAAATACAAAGAGTAACATGATCTGAACAATGAACAGAAAATATCGAGTAAGTGGCACATTTAAAATAGAGGTTTAAGATTATAAACACAGTGGCCCACAAGAAGAATATTACAAAAATAAGAAAATGAATCAGCATTTTGGTACTGTCAACAAAGAGCAAATCTTGGACATATCGATCAACTGAAAATAACCAGGCTTGGCAAGATCGTGGACATAAGGAACAAGAGATCAAATAATGATTTAAAAGTATTCCAAGATTCTGAATTTTAAAAGAAGAACAAACAGCAATATTATCAAGAAGAAAATGTAGTTCTGGGAAAACATCTGAGAAGAAGGAAGAAAAAACAGAAGCTCAGTTTTAGTTTTGATAAACCTAAGAAAATAAGCATTTATCGAAAGAGAGAGAGTGCAGAAATTTGATACACTTTGCAAGACAGGTTCATAGAAATGAATAACAGTAATGGAAATATATCCTTTAATCACCCATAACATGTTCAAAAGAGGTAGAAAATTTAAAACCCTGCCAAGTGCAAGATATACCGAGTGCATTAATATTCATTACATGCCAACTTCAGTCTCTAGCCAGCATATAGTTGCAGAATTCTGTTTCCAAAGCTAAAAGTAGCTTCAATACTTCAAACATTTGTTATAAGGAAGGCATACTTCCTGAAGGAAACAACTATTCGTGTTTTGGCTTTAAATCATTACCACTTGTTACCAGCTGCTTCTCCTGCCTAGATATGCTTAGCTTCCGTTGCAGAGATTACTGTATCAGCTGCTTTGGAGGAGGTGAACTTGTGTCCTGAAATGCAAAAAACCAAACAAACTTCTTTATTAGCTGAAATTTAAACTTTAGAAAAAGGAACTGAGGAGTCTGTTAATTTTCTCCTCAAAATATTAACTGGTAATTAAAATTGGCATTAAGAAGGTCATGAAGTACATATATTTACAGAGAGTATCATTCCATGGAATCCACTCCATACCCAATACCTTGTGGCTTATTAAACAATTATGAGCAGATGAAATTGCTCTGTGTTCCCAAGGTGCTCATGCAATCTCAGGATATTTCTGCACTGAAGAACATTCTTTTCAGAATATACGGTATCTCTAAGCACTAATTCACAACCTGAGAGTTTCTGCAAATAGCCGACCATGTCTCTTATCACATCACAGATTTCTATGACCTTTTCCACACAAATCGTTTAGAACATCTGCAGAACATTTTTTATCCCCCCCTTTATCATTATGTTTGCCTGCACTCACTTCCTCCAAATGTTTCTTTCTTTTTTGCTGATTCATTCAGTCGATGTCTTGTCAATTTGTTGAATCATTGCTTCATGTAATTGTGGGTTTACTTATGAGTAAATTTACCCACATATAAGAGAAAATGCGGAGAGGAGTTCCCCCCCCCATGCACAAAATGATGAAAACCAAGAGGTGAGGGGGGAAATTGAGGTGAGGCACTCTTGCACCATAGTCCCAATTCAAATCAGACACCCACACCACCTGATAAGCAAGTGTTAAAAAAATCATTGGAAGCCCCATATACAGAACTCCATACAAGTTATATAAATGGAACTCCCACCATTTGAAGTAGTTGGACTCATTGGCTGTTTTTGGGCCAGTCATGCTCTCAACCTAATCTAAGGCCATTTCTGCACGGCCAAAAAACAGCGCCCCGAGGACGGGAAAAAAACAGCCCCTGGGGTGCTGTTCGCAAAGGAGGCGCTGCTTGAACAATAGAATTAGGAAGTTGTTTGAACAATAGAAGTAGGAAGGGTTGTTCGAACAATAGAATTAGGAAGAGATTGTAACGGTCATAGCCTCAGATTCCCTGGATGAAAAGCAGGAGTAAAATGTACTAGGTAAATAGATTGATTGTCTCAATTGCTGGATGCTTTTTTTTCTGCTTGTTCTCTTACATTTATCATATATAGTTGATGTAACATCTTGGTGTTTAGGAGAAATGAGTGATACAGGGAAAAAACCTTTTGAAAAAAGACTGATGGGCAATAATGAAGATGACATCCACAAGAGATAGCATAATCTCATAATTCACATGCTAAGTAACAGCACTTCCACTTTGTTAAAAATTAATCTGGGCTTACCCCTGAGCTGCAATTTACACTGTACATCAATCTAAGAGGCTCAGTATTCTCATTAAATCAGGACTGTGGCAACCTATGGCTCAGGAGCAAGCCATGGCTTGCTCTGGATCCAGATATGGCCCCAAGATCATGCAGGGGCACTCACCTTCACAGTGTATGTGCTTCTCCACTGCCACAACCAGCACACACTGGCAACAAAGCAGAGGGCAGTCTTGGCTCTTAGAGTGTCAATCAACAAATGGCAGCAACCAGAGGTAATGGAAGCCACTAGCTGCATGAAACTTACTTTCACTGTGCCTTCACACTGCCTGGACCCTCCTAAAATGGCAGCCATTTAGAAGTGATCTGAAGAGCTGCTCCACAAGCTGGGAAAGGAAGAAAAAAGCAGAGGCAGAGTTCTGACAAGGTAGGGATGGGGAACTTTACAGGAGGGAAGATGAGGGCTGAAGAGGGAGGTTCTTGCTGCCCTTGGATGAGCTAGTCGGTGATGAAGAGGTGATGAATTTGACCAATTCTTATGGTGAACTTCCAAGAAATTAGTAAAATGATCTAGCAGCTGAAGTTCCATTAAAAAAGTATTTCAAGGTTATTATGGCATAAAGTTATGCTATTATTCATCAACATGTCGATTATCAACAATGTTATGTTGGATACTTTCTGTTATGCAAACGAGTTTTCTTGTACTACCTCTTTATTGATCTCTTGCTCTGAATTTTGACATTGTATCTCTTTAATTAGAAAAGGTTGCTGGCCTTTGCTAAAGTGTGACCTATTTGATACTCAGTTCCATGTTCCTAGATTAAATAATTACTGTAAGAGAATTTAAAATAGAAGAAATGCATAACAATAAGTGAAACTGTGTAGTATCCAAATTTTATGATGCTAAGCAACATATGTTATAAATGAGGTATTCAAAGAGCCTGTACTCTCTCAATAATGGGTAGTATAATAAAAGACTGAATTAGAAAGGGTTTACAGATGTGAGAAGTAAGACCCAGTGGGTGGGAATCCTTATTTGGGGCCATGATGCTTAATGGATAACTATGGGCTCTTTAGACTACACACAAGTCTAGGCTCCTTAGAAGAAGGGTGGGCTATGGGATATACTTAATATGGTTCTCTGCTGAATGCTGTGGTCCTGTACTATGGAATGTGATCCTCCAATATGCTTTCAGTTCATGTAAGATCTTGCATTCTGTGGCATACCTTCAAAAAAATGATGCCTGGAGCTTGCCCCGAGTGCCACGCACCCAGCTGAACTCCCTGTGGCCCCCCCACCACAAAAAAGGTAATTTACTTTCCTTTGTTCAAGCGCACTGAGGCCAGCAACACACTGAGGGTGGGGACAAGGCCAGAGAAGTGCTCCTTTCCTGGCCTTGTCTCCGCTTCCAGTGTATTGCTGGCCTTGGTGTGTTTGGAGGAAAGTGAGGTTAATTTTAACCTTTAAAATTCTCCTTACTTTCCTTGGGGGGATATGGTGGGGGGCAGGGGTGGCCAAAATACACTCCCACGTGACCCAGGCAAATGGCGCCTGGGTCATGTGCCCCCTCTTGCCTCCCTATACATGCCATTGTCTATATTTGACATGAGCAGGAAGTGATTATCACCAGAAGATTGCTGCCTGCAGTGGAGGACCACGCAGTGCAAACTGATTGAAAGTCTAGACCTACATAGATTCATACTTTTGATAAAGGCAATGGGGTATTATTGTATTTGTTTATCTGAGTCATTTATACCCCAGCCCTCCGTGTAAATATCATCAAGGCATCTTACAAAGTGAGGCAACCACGAAACAATAATCTATCCAAAATGGGCGGTAATCCCCCCCCAATAAAAAATAGAAGCAATAAATAGCATCTTCTTAGAAACTTACGAAAATGTCATTTAACAACAGCAGCGGCGGAGCGCCAAGGGGAAGGGGGGGGGTGCGTCGTGCACTGGGCACATGCCTGGGGGCGGAAAATTGCCTCCGGCCCCTCCCCCTTTTCCCCGCACCCCCCACGGCACCCCCCTCCCCCGCGGCACACACACACACACCGCCCCCCTTTCCACACTTACCTACGCTCCTTTTCCTTTTTTAGTACTTTTTGAGGCTGAAAAAAGCGGCCTATTTACAGTTCAGGCTAAAAACTGCCTGAGGAACTACAGTTCCCAGGAGACCTTGGGGCTCACAAGGTCTCCTGGGAAGTATAGTTTGTCAGGCAGTTTTTTCCCTGAACTGTGAAGAGGCCGCTTTTTTCAGCCTCAAAAAGTACTAGAAATAGAAAAAGGAACGTATGTGAGTGTTGGAAGGGGGGAACGGTGTGTGTGTGTGCTGCAGGGGTGTGTGCCGCGGGGGGCGCCGCAGGGGGGCTATGGGGGCTGGAAAAAACACACTGTGCACCGAGCGTAGTTTGGCCCAGTTACGCCTCTGAACAATAGCACAAAATAAACATCATCTTCTAAAAAGCAGCTAATTTGACTATAAGAGGATCAAAATGAGGCAGCACATTTTAAAGCTGGCATGAGGCAAAACTTTTCAGAGATGAGATTCCACATCTTTGACTTGAGAGCAGCAGTGAGTGGTTAAGAGCAGGTGGACTCTAATCTGGAGGAACTAGGTTTGATTCCCTGCTCTGCTGCTTGAGCTGTGGAGGCTTATCTGGTAAACCAGATTTGCTTGTGCACTCCAGCACACGCCAGCTGGGTGACCTTGGGCTAGTCACAGTACTTCGGAGCTCTCTCAGCCCCACCCACCTCACAGGGTGTTTTTGTGAGGGGGGAAGGGCAAGGAGATTGTAAGCCCCTTTGAGTCTCCTTACAGGAGAGAAAGGAGGTATATAACTCCTACTCTTCTTCTTCTTCTTCTTCTTCTTCTTCTTCTTCTTCTTCTTCTTCTTCTTCTTCTTCTTCTTCTTCTTCTTCTTCTTCTTCTTCTTCTTCTTCTTCTTCTCCTTCTTCTTCTTCAGGGCTTGTACCTGTCCTCATGATCTCATTTCATTGTTGTTTTACTTGGACTCTCAACTGCCATCACCATTCTGTGCACACTGATCCATGTTCCGTGCTGGTTTGGGTTGTGGTTTTTTAATGTGGGAAAATCCTTTTTTTCCCCCTTTGGCTAAATCTATGAGGTCATGTTCTGGGTGCCTGGGGAGTATGCCATCTACCTTGTGTGTGGATGGCCTGGTCTTGCAGCTTTCGTTATCAATATGAGTCAACCCACTTCACAATTAGGTATTCTGATTTTTGTTCTTTTGGTTTTCACTGAAAGTAGTTTCTCCTGTCTTCCTGGTATGGCTTTCAAAAAAAATTAAAAGAAAGTGGTGCAACCAACATTGACTAATTAAATCAAATGATTGTGCATCCAACATATATCATCCACTATAAAAGTGACTTTGATTTGGCAGAAATATATTAATTTTTGTGTGTGCTCAGTTGTTTTAGCATTTCTGAGAAAAGAAAGGACAGGCAAATAAAGAGATCTGCTCTACCATCTGTAGTTTGAGATCTGCTTGCCAGCAACTCATGTAGCATAAATATGTTTATTATAGGCAAAAAAAAAAAATCCTGCAGGGAAATGACCTATTCACATTGGAAATGGTGTAAAAAAAACCTCCCTGGTATTTAGTAGTTAGGATTTTTTTTTAAATCATGAACAGCTATCATTCCAGTGTCCCAACCCCATCTTTTGCAATGCTTTAATTCACTTTGGGCTTTATATCGTGGGATTTGCTTCTCTGTGAGAGACCACATGGAACTTCAGTGAAGTCTGAATATTAGAACAAGGTCTGGTTTCTCAGACATCCAGTCTCTTCTACCAGGGACTCGCCAACCAAGCATATCAGGAGCATACTGCACCCTCAATGCTTGTGATAAGGGTGTTCTGTGTTAAAGGGGTTCCCACATATTATTATGCACAGACAGCTTCAGTACACATAAACATTACTCCAGAAAAACTGAGTGACCAGTTTGTGTGTCCTAAGCATGTCCGTAATAAAAAAGCATTTTACCCTTGTTTACAACATATGGCAGTGATGTATATTGACAGAATTTTGGGTAGTGCACATGATTGGTGGTCTCCCAGCACATATTGTTATAATGACTGAAAAGGTCTATAGGGTCCAGTCAGTTGTGTGTCAGCACTCATAATGTTCCAAGGTTAGCAACATTATTTCAGAGGCAAATAAATGAATGATTTGTGGCAAAAATAGTAATAAGTCTCTAAAATGAATGTGGGATGAGAACCTTGGAAGATCCTTATTTGCTATGCCAGCATTAAATAATAAATGGGGACTATTATAAAAAAAGTCAATACACAGAAACGTAAAAGAGAAAAGTAAAAGATTTGTAGATCATATTGAGCATTATCAGCCAATATAAGATAGCACACTGCAGTATATTCTGAAGTCCTTTATTTAGTCTAATTGGAAATTGCCCAAGCAGTGGAACTTCTTACTTTTTTTCCCTCAGGGGAATCTGCCTGAGCTTTAAAGAGCTTTCTGTCAGGAGATGTTATCAGACATTTAACCTAAATTTTGCTCAGATTTCAGCTAGCACTCCTAAATCTGTCTCTTGGGTATTTACTTTTAAAGCTACATGCAAATTCCCATTACAATCCTTTAACCACCGTATGGAGAGACTAGCTCCAGGTCACAAGGAGAAATATATATCTGACAGAGGCTGTGTTCATGGAAACAAAAGAAAATAGCATTCGCTGTTCCATCAGGTGTTTTGCCTCTATCCCTCCACTCAGAGAATCATGTTCATCAAGCCTATATTATTCTGAAGCATGTGTTTTGCTTCGACGGCATTTATGCTTTGTGTACATATATATTTTGTTCTCAGTCTCCCTCCCTCCCCCACATAGAAAATGATATTTACTTAAGCTTTGCAGTGATACCCAAGAAGTCTCTTCTGCTCTGATGTCTTGTTGTCATTTCTAAGATGTTTCTATCTCCTGTTGAAGAAACACATCTTGAAAAAGGCTAGAAAAGTCCCTATTCTGGCATCATTAGCATAAATTAAAAGAACAGAGGTAGGGGAGACAATACTTCCTGATTTCTCTTTATTTTGTCTATCAGCATGTTTCTCAAGTTTTCTTATACCAATCCATTATAGAGTGAGGTATTCTCTTTTTCCATTTAACTGCTTTAGCATTTCCAAATCAGATTTTACAACTAGCCACTTCAAATACCACGTTGTCACTTAAATTTCTTTATTTGGAATGAGGACAAACCAGACATCTGAAGGAAACAACATGGTTCATTATAATAACTTCCTGTGCTGTTATATTATGGGAGTGCTCTCAGAAGATCTCCAGTATCTAAATAAAATGCCATGGGAAAGGTTTGTTGAATGCTTTCAGGAAAAACTGAATGCTCTTGGATTCTGAGCACACCATGGGGAGCTTCATAAAAACAGAGATTTGTACAAGCCATTTCATTTTAGTGTTGGGGCATAAGAATTGCATTTATGAATCATTTGTGACATTATTTAATGTGATTTGTGACCATCCATGCTGCTAGTGCTTTGAAGTTTATAATTCAAAATACTTAAAGCCATGTCATAAGTTTGCTAACCTATAAACTGTAGTGGAAGTGTGAGACTAGTGTTTGTTTATTTTAAATGTTTTTTCCCTTATCTCTCTGAGAAATCTTGCCCAAAAGTGAAACAGTAAACTGACAGAATTAATTCAGAACAATTAGCATGATGAATAAAATACCAACAATAACATTTTCTACTATAAGACAGTCATGAATAAAATTAGTAGGAGAGATCTGAATCCATAAGGACTTGTCAGAGGCATCTCATTTCCCACTCTTATTTCCTCTTTTCTTCCCCTATAGCCTCTCCCCCTTTTCTGCTTCCTTCTCTCATTCCCACCAATCTACATTTATTTGCCTCTCTGTATGGACTGGTTGTGGTGGGTTTTCTGGGCTGTGTGGTCATGGTCTGGTAGATCTTGTTGCTAACATTTCGCCTGCATTTCTGGCTGGCATCTTCAGAGGCGTATCTATGGCTGGCATTTTCAGAGGTGCATCTCTGTATTAAGTTTCTTTTCCCCCTCACCACAGCACCCTTGACCTAAAAAAAAAAAAAACACTATGGCCCAGTTATTTGATGCCAGATACTGGGCCAGGCCCCTTGCATGGTAGGGAACACTCAAGGACTTGTGGGGGTGCACCTCACTTTTTCCTGTGTCAGCCTTCCCACGCTTTTTCCTTTTCCCATTCTTTGACAACCCTCATACTGTCAAAGGCTTTCATGGCTGGAATCACAGGGGTGTTGTGGGGTTTTCGGGCTGTATGGCTGTGTTCCAGTAGCATTTTCCCCTGGTGTCTCACCTGCATCTGTGGCTGGCATCTTCAGAGGATCCACAGATGCAGGTGAAACATCAGGAGAAAATGCTACTGGAACTTGACCATATAGCCTAGAAACCCCACAACACCCCCAGCCCTCATATCCTCTTCCTTTTCCTTGCTTCATTCTCTCCTTTGCATCTATTCAGAGGTGAATAGATGCACCTCTGTGCAAAATGCACACATCCAGGTGATTTTGTAGCATCTACACTGGCTTCCAGTTGGTTTCTTGGTCAAATTCAAAGTGCTGGTGTTGACCTCTAAAGCCCTAAGTGGTCTGAGATCATCATACCTAGTTATGTTCCCCCAAGGTGTCTTTGTTCTGCTGCATAGGGATTTGGTGGTGTTTGCCCCATTATACACACATTTGAGTGTGGCAAGGGCCTTTTTCATCATGGCTGCAACCGGGTGGAACGCTTTGTTTGAGGACACTCATTCCCTGTTGGACTTGTCTATATTCCTCAGGGCACATAAGATAGGATTATTCCACCCACCATTCCACTAATGTAATTTTGGTGGACTCTGTCATCATAGTACAGTAGCTGACTTCTATTCTATGTTGCCTTGCTTTGCGTTGAGTTTTTAATTGAATTTTATTGAAACTGTGGTTTTAGTTTGTTATCGTATTGCTATGGCCGTTTCTGCACGGCCCCCTCGCGCCCCCACGCCGGCAGGAGTTCCGTCGGCGTGGGGGCGGGAGCCTGCTCGCACGCAAGCGTGCGAGCAGGCAACGGGGAGGCCGGCAGAAGGCAGGGCGGCTCCGATCCCTGGAGGTCGGAGGACAGTGTGGGCGGGGCTGCGACGCCCCGCAGGCGACGAGGAAGACACAGTAAGTGGGGCGGGGGAGGGAGAAAGCGTCTTCCCGGCGGCGCGGTTCGCACCGCGCCGCAGGGAAGACGATCCCTCCCCAACAACAACCCTTTAAAGGGTTGTTGTTTAGGCCGGCTTGACGCCGCCCTAGGGGGAGGGAAGAGGCGTCAGGTCGCCGCTGCTGCGTTGCAGCAGCGGCACCTGTGCAAACGGCAGCCTGGGGGCGCCTTTTTAAACGGGCCGTGCAGATACGGCCTATGTTGTTGTCCACCCTGACCCCTTTATGAGAAAAGGGCAAAATTAGATAAATAAATATATTTAGTTTTTAAAAGGATGTGTTTGGAATAAATAGTTTCAGTCAACCTCAAACATTAAATTCATTATGAAATAACTGCTGCTTGTTGTTGGAGACTGACAGATTTGGATGCCTCTCTTCATATTGCTGGTGGTTACTCTTTCCAAACCAAGTTGCTGGAAAGGTCAGCAGCTAGTGATTCATTATAATTTGGCTTCCCTCTACACATATTGGTTTCTAGCTCACTGCAGACATATTGTTTGTCTGAATCATTTGCCACAAGAAGCCACCATTTTCCATACCACGACAAACACCTAAATATAGCTTCATTGATCCAGTGCAAAATTGAAGCTCTGGTCACAGAAAACCATCCAGATGGCCCTTTGCCATGAGTAGGGATTATTCGCAATGAGACGTGGAAGAGAAGCTGGACACAAACAGGGTGATTGTGTGCATTCTTTGGCACCATCTCCTTTGCGCAGAGAGAACAATCCAGCAAAGGCCATTGTGATGTGTTCCTTGTACTCTGGAATAATCTCTCAAGAACTGCAAGTGTTGTTTGTGGGGGAGTGAGCTTTTTCTTTGTTACTGTTTACAAGAGCATCAATTCCTTTGTGAACATCAGTCCCTTTTACCGCTAAACATTTCAATTCACTTCTGCAAAACCTTCTCTATTGTCAGCGCTTTCAAGCATATTTCTGTTTCATTGGATTCCAGTGAAAAAACATTCTGCATTATGTTAGAACTAGCTTTATGGTGTTCCATGTACATTTAATACCAGAGGAGACTTAGTTCAGAATACAGAGTTTGTTTGTTTTTTTGCACTGATGGGTTGCCCGAGATAAAGGCTTTATCTTCTGACGACTCTTTTAGAAGCAGAAAGGTAGCCATCACATAGTTTTTACTCGACTGCCCAAAGGCTTTTCAAAGAGGTACATACTCAGATTCACCAGCCAAAATTAAGGGTATTTGAGAAGAGGAAGTCAACTACATCATAATGAATATTACTAACACTGCATCTGAGATCTTGAAACAAGTAAGCTGCAAGGATACAAGGTTATATATTGTAGATCTTAGAAAATATTTTTAAAAGAACCTTACTACTACACCCATACACATAATAAGTAAGTCACAATAAACATGTGATATTGTTGTGATATTTATTGTATTGCAACCATCCTGAGCCTTAGAAAGGCAATATAGAAATCTAATG
Source organism: Sphaerodactylus townsendi (assembly GCF_021028975.2). Classification (NCBI taxonomy): domain Eukaryota; kingdom Metazoa; phylum Chordata; class Lepidosauria; order Squamata; family Sphaerodactylidae; genus Sphaerodactylus; species Sphaerodactylus townsendi. The sequence goes on from NC_059426.1 coordinate 52,479,401, forward strand.
AATAAGTGAGTGAATGAAAAAGTAAGAATGAAAAGTGAAGCTTGACTCTTTCTCATCCCCTCCCCCCTCCAAAAAATTTTTTTCTCAGTGAACATCAGCTATAGTAGTAGTCCAAACTTGCAAATCAGTTAGATTTTCCTATATTTAACATTTGGGGAGAACTGTCTTCATTGCAGGTGAGAATGACTTCTCATTTTTTTAAAAAAAAATATTGCTATACCACCTCTTCAAATTTATTTGAGACAGTTTTCAATAAAGCAGTGTACAGTAAAACAACATGAACATTCTGGCAGGCTTAACACAGTGGGCAGAAGTGAACTGATAAAGCAACTCTCATATCCTCTGTTCTCAAGGCAGGAGTAGGAAGAGAGGTGAACTGTCCAAGGTGCTGAAATTCATTTTCACTCTCTGCCTAGGAGCAGTTGTTATTCCCGGACACACTATACATTGTTAATTTTATGTTTCACAACCTGAGAATCTGTGCCTTCGTAAGAAAATTCCAATTCAATTTAAGTATGTGTCGTAGCTATAATACACTTGCACCTTTTTATTTCCCTATATCTTTCACTGGACTTCCAAAATAAACTACTAGTATGACTTAAACAATGCACATTCTGTTGTAGCATTTATTCTCTATAACCTGTCACCCCACAGAGTCTCCTAAGCCTGAGATATGTTTCTGTGTTATAGCTAGTGGGGATGAAGTGAATTAGAATGCCCAGCACTGAGCCTTTTAAAAAGGGCTAGTTTTCCTTCTAAAGACCCAAACACCCCCGATTGGTACATTTCCAGGTAGTTATCCGCCTGGGCACAACAAAACCATAACTGGTGGCAGCTTTGGGATAAAGATGTCTTATATAAAAACAATTAGCCTAATCCCATTCTGGTGTGGATAAAGTCACCCTAGGGCAGTCTCAACTATAGCAACACAATGCTATTATGATATCCCCCTAAAAAAATAAAAGGGCAACAACTAAAACGATATTATTTTTGCAACTGTGTCATTCTGTGATCTTCTGCAATAACACTATTTCAGATTAGACTGAACTCTACCAACACTTAAATATGTTATGATGCGGTAATTTTATAATGTAATGGTCTTAACAGTCCAATCTAGATCCCCAGGTGGCTGGGGATGGCATCGCTGTGGTGTTGCCCCACCACCTTCAGAGAGATTTCTGGCAGTGAGGGAAGGAAAAGAAAGAAAAAATCCTGCCACTGGAAATCCTTCCCTAGGACCTGGGCTGCAGTGCAACCAGCCACAAATCCAGGCTGGGAGCACACACCTCCCTCCCCAAATGTCCCCTGGACTTCTGGCTTTCATGGTCGAGGACTGACCAACCATCGGCACTTCCCCCCCTCCACTGGCAGAGGGGCAAACACTCCCTAAGGACATTCACACACACGCGCATACACACACACACACCCCATCTAGATTGGGCTCTTAATCATACAGACTAAATTTAAGTCTACTTCTTTTAATTATTCTGATTCTGGGGTGATTATTAATTCCAGCTGAACAAGTGTTTTTTCTTATGAATTAAAAAACTATTTCATGAATAAATCAAGGGAAATGAAGCTAACCTACAACAGCTCCTAAATACAAATTGTTTTTAAGAACATACAACAGTCTTGTGTCAATCTAGGCTATGATAAGTTGGATCCTTCAGTTAGTTGCTATTACTTGAAGGCATTTCCATGGTCAGAAAAAGATTTCCTTTCCTCCCCATCCCACTGAAACCCACTATAGCCCAAAATGAGGGTCATGGGACCCTCAGGAACAGCAGGAAAGACAAACTGAGTGTCTGTAGTATGTGGGGAAATGTGAAATCCGCATCAGTGGAAATTTATTGTGAGATCTAAGATCATGACTTTTAGCATCTCTCTGAATTATTTCCATTGACCTCTGGTAACATGTTTTTGAAAGACCTTTCTCTGCCTGAGACCCTGGAAAGCTTCTGGTAGACATAATGAAACTATTGAACCAGCTGGACCAATGATCTTAGTTATAGAATCTCCCTATGTTTATACTGGCAGGGGCTGATGGGATTTATAGTCCATGAACATCTGAAGAGCTGCAGCGTGCAGACCCCTAGTGTAGAGTGTCAGAACAGGATCTGAGAAACCCAGTTGCAAATGCCACTCTGGAAAGGAAGCTTCGTTAGGTGATTTTAGGCAAGAGTTAAAGTGGAGAGGGAGAATTATTTATATCACTTTTGAACCCCATTGGAGAAAACAGGAGAGTATTATTAAGTTAGATAGATAAAAAAATGTATTTTCCTGAGATCATAGAGATGCCAGGGATCTGTTGAATGCAAAAGTAAATTGATCATGAGAATTTCTTTGTGTGCTCGTTCACTGAGCTATGAACATTTTCTTTCTTTGAACCCTTTCTTTAAGATGCCCTGTTTGATTTCCACTGATTGGTTGGTATTAGAACTTCTTTAATTCACTGAATTGCACTGTGTTTCTGTTATCTTAGAATCCTGCTGCCAAATGAGAACACTCGACAGCGGAATAGGAACCTTTCCTCTCCCAGACTCAGGAAACCGCTCAACTGGACGGCATGTCTCAAAACAAGAACTGGACTTAGAATCTGAAGTTTTTATAACACCTGAGCAAGTTTTTCCTCAGGCTCCTTCCGAGAAAGCCAAAACCCTTGAACGTGAAGTGCCTTCAACTGCTAATAAGAACCAAGGATCTGCAGAAAGCATTATTAGTCATTCAACATCAGATCCTACCATCACTGCAAAAAGTGTTCGACCTTTTCAGAGTCGCCTTCCAAAACCATCTTCTGCAGGTAAAATGACAATTATGTTGGAAATTAGATTTTTGGGTGCCCTGATGTCTATTCCGATTAGCTAATGTCACTGGATAGAAGACATGTGAAATGTAAGCTGAAAAGACTTCTCATGTCACTGAAGAAGGTTAACAAGCCTGTGATCACGCTGGCACTGAAATCTTGTTACATAAAATACTGATCTATACAACATGTACCAAAGCCCTCAAAGAATAGGGCAGGCCTACTCTGCAGTAGAAAACAAGAGGGTCCAGATATACAAGAACTGGGGGTCATGATTGGGTTTTAAATGTATTTTTAAAGGCTGTATTAATTGCCTTAATAGTGAAACTTGCCAAGATTACAATGTCATTTTCTGACCAGAGAGAAAAAAAGTGACCCATGAAGATTCCTGTGATAAATATACTTTCAAGGAGAATGAATAGTGTTTCCCGACAATCTCATGAATAGTCACTAAAACTGCAAGTTCATTGGGACCAAGCCATTAATGCAGCATGGAAGACACTACATTGTTTTCAGAGTAATGCTGCAGTAGATATAGGTCATACCTGGGACAAAAATATGAACCATTTGTTCAGTGTGATTAAGAGATAGCATTTCAAGTTATGGCAATACTAGGATGCTTTACAGCCATGGGTCTACTTATTTTATTGAGGCTAGAATCCAACAGCATGACAAAGATTGTGCAAATCATAGATGCACAGATTGACACCAGTAGGAGTTGCTGCTGGGGCTGAGAAGAGGTATAATCTTTAGACATTTACCCAAAGTGCACGTCTGTGAAGTACAGTGACAGCAGAATGGTTCTTACTCTATTCAAACAATATTTCCCACTTTAAGTAATAGCTGACACTATGGAATAAAACATAAAGCTTGAAAGATACTAAACAGTAAATGTAAGACTTTAATAAATATGAGCACTTCAAAGAAAAGCATCGTTGTTCCCAACAGCATAAAATGCTACAAGTAATTGAAGAGTATGTATAAAACATATAAATCAAAAAGTTACTCAGAAATAAGAGTAGTGCACCGAGGCTCCAGTTCATCCGTCTGTTCTTCTTTGGCATACTTTTGTTTATATGCATGTGAATTCTGCAGAAATCCTAATATACTAAGTTATTCATATGAGGAATTATTATAGCGTTCAGGATCAAAAATGAACATTATTGTAACGGAGGTGGCTTCGTTGCCTTGTTGCCTGTTTAATCTATGTTAATTTCTATGGAGGGAATGCTAAACAACTTGGGTGCATCTTTACCTGGCAGCTCCCTCCCACTTTGTCATTCATCACTTTCCTCAGGAATAGCAGTGAGTTGGCTGAAAGATGGGGGAAATGATCTTACCATTTCCCTAGGCATCAATTCCTTCACCCAGGTCACTGGCAGAAAAAAGTATGGCAAAATTTAGCTAAAACCTAAGGGCTAGGGAGCTGGAGAGATGCATTTAGTCAGTCACTTGCCAGCTTGTTTATTTTGCCCCCTGGTTCATAGGGTTTATCCAAGGCTTTTGCTTAGGAGCAGACAATGAAGAACTGCATGGTATGCCTCCAGAGTCTGGAGTCCAGACCATTCTCTGAATTTTTCTTTTCATACTGCTGATCTAATATCTTCCAGCAGTGTTTTATATTGTAGAAAGCCAACCCTAAGCAGCCAGTGTCTGGAGCTGCTGCTTTTGGGTTGTAGGGCTTAAAGGTAAAATCAAGGCTGTCTTGTTTGGAGGTAGAAAGTATTGGTAATCACAGCTGACTTATGGTAACCCTGTAGGATTTCCAAGGCAAGTGGGGTTCAGAGGTGGATTACCATTTCCTGCCTCTGAGTGCGCTGATAGAATTCTGAGATAACTGTGACTGGCTCCAGATCATCCAGCAGGTTTCATGTAGAGGAGTGAGGAATTAACCTGGATCTCCATGTCACAGTCCAGCATTCCTACACCCTGTGTTATCTTCTTCAAAGCAGTAGCACTGCTAGATGGCCGTCGGTGCTATGAATCCTCCCATCTCTAACCAGTCAAGATATAGCTATGCCAGATATTCAGCATACCCAAGAGACAATAATACCATATTCATTTTTTGACAAATGGATGGACACACAGACAGATAAAGAGATAAAGAATGATTCTATCCTTATCCTGAGGGTTCAGAACAACTAATAAAAGCTGAAGTTTACACAGATCCATAAAGCACTCACAACTGAAACAGGTCAGAAAGAAACAGCTGGACAGGGGTAGGCAAACAGGAACTTTAAAATAATAATCTCTACCAAAAAAAGCAGAAACTGTTTCCTCTGAATTTGGTTGGAGAAAAGGCACAGAGAATAATTCCAAACTCTCTTAATTATGTTCCTCTTCAGTCATCCAAAAATTAACTAAGATTATTAACACTCAGCTTTATTCTACAAAATGTGTTTGTTGATCTGTTAACCTTTCTCCTAGGAGCCCATTTGATTTTTTGATAGAGGATTGAACTTTGCATAGAGAGCTGTGTGTAAAAATTTCATTTTCCAATAACAACTGGCTTGGGCCAGCAAATCATATTTTTATGCCTTATTTTCCTATCAATTGAATGGAAATAGTTGTCTTTAGAAATGAATGAGAAAAGATCAGCATTCTTTTTATCCATTCCTAAAGGTGGAAGGCTTCCAATTAAATGAATAAAATATGTCGATGGCAGTCTGAATGGAAAATGCTAATGCAGTGTTTGAGACCACAACGTTATTAAGAGTAGGATATTGTAATAAGTCAAGCAAAATCAAACCACTAGTCCCTAAATGTAACAATTGTGCTCTTTGCTCTATGATGGAGGCTTACTCTTATGGTTGACATTCCCCCTACAATGAAGTAGCTGAACCCTGAACTCCTTTTGTCCAGAGTACAGTCTGAAAATCATTTGAAGATTTTGTTTAATCAGCTCATTCCCACTGGCCACATCAATAACTGAGATTTTATTTTTTGATCTATCGATCTATCGATCATTTATTTGTTTGTTTGTCTTATAGACCACCCTCCCCCAGAGGGCTCAGGGCGGTGTACAGCCATATATAAACAACAACCATCAAATAAAAACAGCACAGAATAAAATAAAACAGGAACCATATAAAAGCAGATGGCATCATCCCACCCCCACCCCACCCTTGCACCCACGTGAGGCCAGATGTAACAGCAGCGATGATCCTAACCAGGCTGGCCAAATGCCTGGCGGAACAGGTCCGTCTTACAGGCCCTGCGGAAACTCTGCAAGTCCTGCAGGGCCCTGATCTCCCTTGGGAGCCTGTTCCAACAGGTGGGGGCCAGGGCTGTGAAAGCCCTGGCCCTTGTAGAGGCCAGCCTGATTGCTTTAGGGCCAGGGATCACCAACAGGTCCTCCTCCGAAGAACAGAGGGGCCTAACGGGGTGATATGGGGAGAGGCGGTCCCTCAGGTATGCAGGTCCAAAGCCGTGGATGGCTTTAAAGGTTAAGACCAATACTTTAAACATGACCCGGTACTCGATCGGCAGATCATTTGATCCACCAGTTAGGAAGTCAGTCAATTGTTTCTCTAGCCTACAAATCTAGTTACTCCTAAAATTAGATCGACCTCATGAAGATAACATTAATTTGCATGTGTGCAGCTTCTTCAATGGAACTAAGTTCTGAATCCAGCCTCTTAAACTCTGCAGGAAAAAAAATGTAGTCGCACGGTACCAATGTGTCTTGGCTGCCTAATTGTATGGCAAAACCGCTATCCTGTTCTGCCTTCCACATTTATGTGAGATATTCTGTTAAAGCCGACTGCAAGGCTAACAAATAATGTTTAGCTAATGTGTCAATATTTAAATTGAGTTGAGGAATAAATAGGCTGCATTAAAGATTCTTGAGAGTTTATGAGAAGTCTTCTAATTAAACATGTTGGAATTTAGTTGATCTAGCAATATTCCCAGTGCAATTTTGCAGTTGTTATAATGGAATGCAAACACACATTGAACGCTTCGTTGGAAACTCCCTTGCTCGTTTCAAATCAAAGCTAAAGAAAAGATTTTTTAAATTCACATTATTTTTGAAATAAGTATATTGTTAATTAATGGCACAACTAAAGGGAGATTCAGAAGAGAAATCTTAGTTATAGATTATGTGCTACATGCTTGGATAACCACATGTGTGACCTCAATTCAGCGCTGTGCTATAGAGTAGACTCCATGATTAAACACTGTCATTATAACAAATTGAATAGAAACTGCAAGCACTGAATTGCTTCATAAGAAGTCGGGAGCAGTAAGATTGCCCCGGCCTTAATGCTAATATTCACTGCACCAGCCTTCAAGGGTTTGTTTCTTAATTAAATTGTCTTGAAGGGATGTAAAAAAGTAGTATACAGTAGTATACAGCAGACTGGGAGGTCAACTTCCTCATTCTCAAATGTTATCATCTGGCCCGTCTCTTTTTCACACTTACATATGCACCTGCAGTTATCACTGAACGCTGCAAAGCACTGTGCCTCCTTGTCTTCTGTTGAACAGGCTGCTAATTCAGAGAAATTATTCGGTCAAGAACACGTATGGTGGATATTGTTCTTCTCATTTGCCATTTTAAAGTGTCCGACGTAGGCTGAGCTACAGCTCCTGTTCCTGCCAATCCAACACATCAGGAACTAACAAGAAGAGTTGGAAGCAAGACAGAGGTTTCCATAAGGCTTCCTACCTTAAAAAAAAAAAGTGGCATAGCCCAGGGCTGATGTTTTGCCTGCAGGCATGAAGGATCACATCGACAACACCGCTTTACATCAGTTTCTGTTAAGCTGTACAAAATCAGTGCATTAAAACTGCATGTGTTGCCATGCAGTGTGAAGTAGTTCACCACTTGGCCTCTGTGGCTTTAAATGTTGTTGGGTGGAGGCTCAGGGCCCAAACAACATGTTGAGTTGTATCCCTTGGAGAATTTTCATGGATGGAAGAGGGTGATTTTCACCCCCATCCCCGCAGCAGATGTTTAATCCCTTGTTTGTGTTGTTCCACATAAGCAGTGTCTCTGGGAACACTCGGGATACAGTGAATGAGGGAAAACAAGGAAGGCAGAGTCATCATACGAGAATCCCTTCTGTCCATAGAACCATGGGCTCTGAACCATTATGTGTGAGCTTTGTAACTGGCTTTCCCAACTTTGTTTTAACACTAAAAACCAAGTGTGCAGGGAGAGGTGGAAGGGGTTGAACAAGACTGGAACTGCTGACGGAGGAAGTGATTTAGTCTTCTCATTGTGAAGTTTCCCTGACAGAAATCTTTCTCTTAATCCAGGAGAAGTTGTTTGCTGCAGTTAAAATTGTACTTCCCTTTGCTTCTCTAACGCAGCTAGTAGCAGCTCCAAGGAAGGGCAATTTCCACATAGCATAATGCAGAGAAGAATGTTCTTGATCCAAAGCTTCTCTCCTGGCAGCTTCTTTTTCATGTTGAAGAAGTAATGGGTCTTCTACATGAGACACAGTTTGGCCCTTTTTAGTATATCAAGTGATACAATCCAGAGTGTTCCTCTCTGATCTTTTCAGGTCAGTTTTGACTCTTCCTCTTCCTCTCCTGCCTTTTCTCTTCTCAGCTGATCTCCTGTGCCCCCAAGTTAACATTCGACATTCTAAATTCTGTATTATAAGTGAAGTGCATTCCGCACAGCATATTTGTAATGAGTTGCAATTGTTATAAATGAACACATTTTCCCTTTTAATAAATGGAAAACAAATTGCAACTCATTATCAATCTGCTGTGCAGAACCTACCTGAGTGAAGCTAACTCCTATAGGGAGATGCTGGATAGGATCTGCTCCAAATGCGGCTCCAGGTGGCAGGAGTGTGTGCAGGGAAAAGGGGGGTCAGTGAAAATTGTGCCATCTTCTTCCCAAGCAGAACCCCCATGGAGTCCAAGTCAGTATATTCAGCATGTAGACTGCTACACGGAAATGGAATGAAACACTGTATTCTTCAGTCTAAAGAGTTTCCTTTTTTTAACTCCAGGAATAATGAATCCTATGAAACAATGTAGGCGAGAGGAGATCACTCTGGCTTCTTCACCATTAATGCATCCAGAAAAAGAAAAAGCTGGCAACAACAAGAAGATATTTCCAGACTGGACCAGCAAAAAAGCTATTAAAACCAAGGTATACATGAAAAGGTGTTTCAGGCAGTAGCATTTGTTTAATTCCCAGTTGTCCTCTCCCTTCCATCAAGGAGGTCATGTTGGGATACATGTATCCCCCCCCCATTTTCCTGTTTATCCTCAATATAACTCTGTGAAGTAGGTTAGACTGAGCAAGTGTGATTATCCCAAGGTCATCAAGTGGGCTTCATAGTATGTAAGAATTAGAGCCCAATTCTTCATTGTACTACACTGTATCAATTAGTGAACTGCATGTTCTTCTGGGGAGTGACAAAGTAAACAGACTGCACGAGACAAATTAATTGCTTAATTGTAATCCTTGCAGTCAGTTAACATTTTCCATCAAGTAAATGTGTCATGTCTGTTCATTAGAAATAAAAAATTGTATGTACTTTGCCCTTTAATTTTCGGGCTTTACAAATAACTGATGTATTATTATGACTGATTACGCACAAGCATCTGCTGTGAGATGCGGGCAAATGTCTGTTGCAGCAAGATTTCTTGTACGGACGTATTACCTCAAGCCCCGCTTTCACTTTCTCATCTCCCTGCCACAAGCGAGACCACTTCTAGCATGCATTTAATTTTGCTTAGCCACCAGAGTGGGGAGATTTCCCAGTGAGCACCGCTTTGACCTGGATCTCTTCCCTCCACCCACAACCAGCCTGCCTGGTTCCACCCTTTCCATTCCTTGCACTGCCATAGCATTCTTTCCCCCTTGCCCCATTCCATGTTGCCGGCCTCTTCCTGCTTTTCTAGTACTCGTTTCGATATATCAATGTATCAATATAGCAAAGTTGGCTTTTGCAAGAAACAGCACAAACAGGGTCTGTTTCTGGCTCCTCCCCACCTCCCCCACTCTGCTTCTGCCCTCCCCGATGATCAGAAGGGCTTTTAAAAACTTTTTTTCAGACAAGCCTCTTTTTTAAAACAAGCCAGTCTCCTGCGGCAGCAGTAAGACAGAGACTGGGGGAGAGAGAGAGAGCGTGTGTCTGGGGTGAGGAAGCAAGGAGTGGGGAGAATATGAGCTCCATAGTATTTACTGAGTGTTATGAGATCTGTACCTTTAAAAGGGGCAGAGTTAAGATCACCAAGAAACAAAAGCCCATTGAGACTAGCTGTGGGGGAGGGCTGGACTTCCTTTATGCATGTAAGCAGAGAAATGTGAGGAGACCACATTTCAGCCCTACTGCATAGATAAAAGCCAAAGTAAGCATTCCATTAATAATGGGCCAAAGATTATTAGTTTCACACTTAGTTTGCAGGGACACTGTGATGTGATCTGTCTCTTTAAGATGTGAATTTCTTCCTCTCCTCTTCAATTTTCTTTTCTTGGGGAATATCTCATTTTATTTGAATGAAGTTGTAGTATGGGAGCTTTTTTCCAATCAAAGTTTTTGAGTGCTCAACAATGGAATATTATAAGTGAAAAGGCACCGAAAGTTTGTAGATTATAGATTTTTAAGGAGACAGCGAAATGGTAAGATTACAAAAGTGATCCTTGTTTTATCATGGGCTCATCAGAAATTATTTCCAGTCATAAAATAAGTTTCCTAAAAGTGATTTTTTTAATGTTAAAGAAGCATTCTTAAGGAGGTCTACTCTAATTGTCCCATTTTATTCAGTAGGGCTTACTTCCATGAAAGTGCTTTTAGGATTGCAATCTGAGAGACACTTCATATATCTTCTATTTCATTTATCATTCATTTGTAAAATTTCTGTAGTGCCTCTTTAGGGAACCTGCTTGATGCATTTATCTTAAAGTGATCATATTCTTACAAACTGAGGTGAAATAAACTGGTTAAAATCAATTATTCTATAACTGTAATGGATCAGAATAAAACTGTAGCTCCTGCTCAGGCATGATTATCTTCTTATACTCTGGTAGGGAAATTGTCCAAATTTGGATATTTACATTCAGTTATTGAAGTTTTGACCAAGCAAGACAGAACTTTCTACATATCTGAAAAGGTCCCAATGCTTGCAGAAAAATGTGAAATGTTAAAAAAATACATTGAGGAGAGGTTAAAACTCAAAAGTGATAAAAAGAGAACCTGTAACTTTAAGCAACAGATTGCCTCAGTGGGTGTTGCTAGGCAACCACAGCATTTACTCTCCAAAGCATCCATTTTCTCCAGGTGGACAGATCTCTATTCTTTGGAGTTCAGTTGTAATTCCAGGAGTTCTCTGGGTTAAAAGTTCTGCTGTGCCAGGCAACATAGTCACATATGAAACGCATGAACAAGTGTAACTTTCTTTCCTAGAATCTAAACCCTGATTCATGTGGTTGTTGTTGGTGGGGGGGGGGGGGGTAGAAATGCAAAAGTTGCACATGGTAAATAGGGCCATGTTTGCATTGATTATTGAACAGCATTTAATGGAAAGTATGCACATCTGCACTGCACAGTTTCTAATTTGAAAACTTCTTATAGATTCAGGACAAACACTGTTTGAAGCATTACACCTTTCACAAAACCCCACTATCAGGCATGCCAGTAGGGATAGTCTGGATTTTACAAAGCTACTCAAATATTGTTGTAATTATGGTTTTGTCTCAAATTTATATGTGCTCAGGCTGGACCTCGTAGTGTTTAAGAATGGTAGACTCTAATATGGAAAAACAAGTTTGATTCCCCACTTCTCCACATGAGCAGTAGACTCTTATCTGGTGAACTGGATTTGTTTCCCCGCTCCTACATATGAAGCCTGCTGGATGACCTTGAGCTAGTCACAGTTTTCTCTGAACGCTCTCAGCCCCTACCTGACAAGGTGTCTGTTGTGGGGAGAAGAAGGGAAGGAGCTTGTAAGCTGCTTTGATACTCCTTATGGTTAAGAAAAGCAGGGTATAAATCTAAACTCTTCTTCTTATCTACCTCAAAATGTAATTCTGAACTAGAATTAACCTGCAGTTTAACAACCCCAGTTTTTGTGGGGCAGACTTAAATTTTCCCTGTGCTTGTATTTATAACAGAGGACTGGAACTGAATGGATTTAAAACATGGAATCCTCAATCTGTTTTTTTTTTTTTTGGGGGGGGGGGGGGGGATGAACACATGGACACACAACAAACAAACAGCATTTGTTGTCATTGTGGCAAATTTCACTTTAATTACAGCTTGTTGTGATGTCTGGATGCTGTCTGGGGGAGAAAGAGGGAGAAACAAAATGGCTCACCATCTGTATTCAACTCCTTTGTGTTCAGTGAAGTGTTTTCTTATTGTGAGTGATGGCTTTGGGTTTGTGGCCATGCTTGTTTTTCACAGGACAGAGCACTGAGAGTCTGCACTTACTCTGCTAGCAGCAGCAGCGATACGGAAACGGAGCTGGAGTATGAAACAAACAGTTTCACAAATGGGGGAGAAAGGTTGGTTGAGTTAATGAAGAACAACAAACAAGGTAATTCAGAATTTGTGTACAGGAATTTATAACTCATGCCTCTGTTTGTGGCAGCTGCTTTTGTGCCTGTGTGCCTATGTCTGTCTTGTTTTCTCATTAGTTTTCAAATCTCATTTTCTGTTATGAGCTTGTTATTGTATATGTACATCAGTTTTTGAATCTCACGTCAAGCTCATCACTAGAACCGTACCTGTAACATTTCTTTTACTCATAAATCCTTAAAGAACTCTTCCATTGGATTATTACTTCAGTAAAGTGGAGAAGTGTATGTATATGTCTTTTTATATATAATTGCATGCTTTGGTAATTCAAAATAACCCAATGAGCCATGAATACAGTTTCCTAAACTCCATATTATGATGGAACTGCTACAGTTAAGTTTTGTTAGGTCTTTGCATCCACTTCCCTGTCTGTAGGATGCTCACACCTGCTGCTTGCATTCCTGACCCTAAAATTGTGCTAAATGAATTCGGAAGCAACGTTCTCAGAGATTTACAGGACGTTTCTTTTGGTACAAACAGTCAATCCATTGTAAACAGTATCACTGTTCTATAAAATCGATTTTAAACCCGTGAACTCTCTACCAAATTTTTGATCCAGTTCCAGTTCAGTGCTTTTCATTAGGAATGGGCATTTGGAAGATAGTTGATCAAAATCCAAACTGAATAGTCAGTGTTCTTTAATGTATTTAATGTACAGAATGTGATCATTACAAATAGCAGAAATCTTCAGAAAATACCTGTATCGTGGCACATTGCAGTCTGCTTTTCATAAGTGCACAAGATAACAATCGCCATGGCAGAAGATGAACCAGCAGATAGACGAGCTGACATGAGTGTCTTCCAGCTGGAAAAGTTGGGAGATCCTCCTGCTCAAAATAATTTCTCCAGTACATGTTTCTGTGCACTTGGTTTCCACTTACTGCTGACCATTGCGCTGCCCCACTGGGTTGCAGAAAGCTTTCTGGATTCTATTTAATCAGAAGTGGTACTCATTTCTTGCTTTTCCATTTTTAGAATTTGTTTATGTATTAATTTGATGTGTGTTAAATCTACTTGCTTGTTTAGAGCAAACGATTTTCTTGTACCATGTGAATTCAGTCATTACAGATGGGGAATAAGTGCAGGAGAAATTATATCCCACCCACCACAGTAGGACAAAAGAAGCAAACATTTTGTATGTAACCTCTGGATTTCAAGTGGTGCAAACCACAGGAGGGGTCAAGTGCTGCTGTTCACAGAGGCACCATTTTTCTCCTGCGGGTGGGGGGTGGGGGGGTGGACAGACATGCTGTTTGTCTCCTCTGGAGAACAGGAAGGCTTCTGCAATTTGTGGGATACAGAGGCAAAATCGCTGCCTCTATAAATGACAAGATTCAATCAAATGAAACCATAGAGATAGTGATGAAGCACTAGAACCCTCTCTATGTGAAGAAGCTCTAGAAGCCTTTCTAGGTGAAGTACCAGAGAGGAGAATGAAATTTAAGACACTTCTCAGCATTTTTAATTTCATGGGCAGCCCTCTTTCTGTCATTGCCCCTATACCAGTGGTTCTCAACCTGGGGGTCGGGACCCCTTTGGGGGTTGAATGGCCCTTTCACAGGGGTCGCCTAAGACTCTCTGCATCAGTGGTCTCCATCTGTAAAATGGGGGTCACCACAACATGAGGAACTGTATTAAAGGGTCGCGGCATTTGGAAGGTTGAGAACCAGTGCCCTATACTGTGTTTGGGGGGGATGAGCACAAGTAAGCTTTTTATTGCAGTGCCAAATAAAGTTATTTTCATATTTACAAAAGTCCATCCATTCATGTTTAAAGAAAGCAAGGGAAAAGGATCCATTTTTAGATAAAGACAGGGAAAATACATTGCTGCTCGAGGGAAGTAACTACACCCCTCCTAGCCCTTCATGAATAAATGTGAGTACAACATGCTTTTTGTGTGGTAAAAGTTGGCCATAGCCATTTTATTAACAAAAAATTGGTTCAAGGTAAACAAAGCATAAGGCACAGCATGGGGGACTGATCTGTGTACTGGGCAGCCCGAGTGCTCTCCCCCAGACACCTAAATTTTTCTACAGCACACCTGCTGATGAAAAATTATCACACGCTGGAGCAGCTGTGAGATTCCAGATGGGCGGTTGCCAGTTCCTGAAGACTCTTTGCTGCCAGGGGCACAAGCCATAGAAGCCCATGTCTGGGCAGGTTACCCCTTGGCCTGCTCCACCCCAAACCTCATAAGGAGGTTCCAATAAAGTGGATATTTTGCCTGCTGATCCCAAGTGCTCCAGCAAATGGGGAGGTTGCTGGCCGGGCCCAGCCTTATATAGGCTGCCTGGGCCCACCTCCCCAGTGATGTCAGGGCGCCCAGTGTCACTGCATGGCACAGCGAGCCTGAAAAAACTTTGCGAGCAATTGTGAGCTTGCGAGGCCACGGGGGAAGGTGGCTGCCATCAAGGAGGCTGTCCCTTCCCCAACAGCAATGGCGGCCGTGGTAAGTTGCGGCCGCTCTTTTATGTCTCCTGATTTGCGTTACCTGACTGAGTTTGCTTAACTGGCTTCAGCATTTTTCTTCCAGCCCAGCTCCGATACCCAAATTCAGCCTGGGCCCCCCAAAAAGATGATGTTGATTGGGCATAACAAAATAAGGCAGAGGAGGCAGAAAAGTTTTGCTCCCTTCTCTTTGTATTCTGCTTTAAAAATAAACCTCCATAATATATCACAACCTATTATATTTTAGTCCCGCTTTTCTCTGAAGTGCTAAGGGTGAGATACTATATAGTTTCCCTCTTCCTTCACTGTATTCTCACAAGAATCCTGTGAGATAGACCAGGCTAAGAGAACAAAAACTCAGTAGGTACTCATTGACCTGAACCCAGGTATGTCCAGCCCCTATGCCACACTACCTTTCTAGGAAACCATAACTTAAAGATCCTGGGAGAGTCTCCCCAAAAATTGCATATCAATGCTGTTGTACTTTCCAGCACCTCTCAATCAAGATTTTATTTGCTTGGCTATAGTTCTAAAGACACTCTTCTGGGAATAAGGTGTACTGCACTACATGGGACTTACTTCTGATCAGAACTGCCTAGGATTGCTCCTGTTGTCTTCTGTTTGCTAAAAATTTGGCAGAGAGGAGGATCCCTTAAATGCGGTAGTGCAGTTTTTGAGAATTTCATCTCTGAGGATGAAGGATAAAAGCTACAGCTGGACATGTGTTACCCATTCATGCCAGTGGAAGTGAATGCCTGACAGAATAATAAAAATAGGCAAACATAACCATAATAAAGAAAAAAAAACGTTTGGACACAACCCTAGTAATGTCATTTTTTATATTTTTATGTGATAGTTTACATGTCTTACAGTGCCATCCTAAGGAGAATTAGACCCTGCTAGGTCTATTGGTTCCAGTGAACTTGAAAGGTTGTACAGAGGTGGTTTTGTACAAGTCCACAGTGCAGCAAGAATCATATGCACATTAACATACCACACTTCTAAAGCTCTTGACTAGTCCCACTTGGAACAGCTGTAGACCAGTTCTCTTTTTGATGCACACGTGGCTGCTAAAAATCAGTGATAAGTACAGGTTGCTTCAAGAGCTGTGAAAAATTAACCTTAATTTTGGAAGCCACTGGAGGGAACAAAGGATTAAAATCATTTGAGGCTGTGACAGCAAACATTGTGAAATGTCCCCTTATAAAAAGTGGTGCTCTGTCACTTTTCAGGGAGGTAGCATCACAGTAGGCTTTTGAGATTCAGCTGGACACCAGTTTATTGATAGCAGATAGCACAGGGTGTTTTCTTCAAGTCACCATCTTGCATTATATTTAGTGTTTTTAGAAGTTCTACAGTCAGTCCCCAAATCTCCTTGACTGGGCAGAAGAGAAGTCTTTTCTAACATGTGTAGGTACCTGGATTAAGAAGGCCTTTGGCAAGTCCAAGGACACAGCTTGAAATTTATCGGTATACAAATTGCTGACTAGCCTGCAGTAAATGGGTTTGAACTTCAGAATATTGTTTTTGAAGACAAGACAAAAATCAGCAACCAATCAAATAAAAAACCCTCTTTTTAAGATTCTGCAGTGATGACTCCTGGAATGTTTCCAAAATCAATGTTCTTATATGGGAAAGGTGTATTATTTGGAGCACAGCAAAACTCATGTGCAGAGGGCCAGCCCAGATATTCTCATGCATGGTATGCAGTTGCTCGTTGGCTGTGGGAATAGGTCGGTTCCTGTCTCAATCCTGTCCACCTCTCAAAGATAATATTTTAACTAGGCAAACACTGTTCATTGGGGATATATGCGTCCCCTTCCCCAGCATTCAGTATCTTCTATAAAGTCCTGTTTGCTATGTATTTGGTTCAGAAAAATGCATGCTGTGCACATGGAGCTTAGGAATGGAGCTGTAGTTTAGTGTCAGAGTTTTTGTGTTGTATGCAGAATGTCTAAGGTGACCTTGGTTTGGAGGTTGGAAGTTAGTTTAAAACAAAATACTTTTAAAAAAACAAAAGGACAAGTTGCAGCTTTGACAACTGCACTGGAAGAAAGAGCTAATGAAAGCCAACTATTGAAAACATATTTAAAAAGGTTCTCAAGGGAGTGACCCAGATTGGTTCACCTATTGTACACAGGTTCCCTTTTTGGAGTCTAGCTAAGTCATCATCTCTCAAACCAATTAAGAAACTTCTTTTACCTAACTGGTCAAATATTTTGGTTATTCCACAAATCGTCATAGCCTACATAACTCTGGGTGTGTCTGGATGTGTACATCAGATCAGATGTTGTAAAGTGAAGGCAGGCACAAGTTAAGGATGAGCAATATCTCTCATTCCATGTCATTATTATTTATGGGGCTGGATCTTTACCCCCATTTTCTACTCTGCCTGTCTTCAAGTTTTACCTAGAAATTTTCTGAAATGTATACCGGAAATGTGTAAATGGCTACCATTCACAATCTTCTCTCTCTCTTGTTCTCTATACAGGTCTTATCTTACAGGAATTGATTGAAATACTATACAAAAAGGATTGCTTTTTGTACTATGTTTTAATCAATGCTCATGGGTTGCTTGTGAATTTGTAACCTGTAATGAGAAAATAAGGAGAAAAAATCCAGTATGAACTGAAATTGGCAGCAAACTTGAGCATGTTCAAAAGTTGGAGCATAGTCCAGGATTTTTTTTTTAATCAGGCCAGTGATGAACAGCTAGCTCCTTTATACTGATGTGCAAACAAGATTGTGCAGTTCAGAAACCCGGAGTCTGGGAGGATATTTGTAGGCATCTCTCATGCCAACTACCTTTTAGTCTTTCAGTAGTAGCCCTGCTTGCTCCCAGTCAAATATAATAGTTCTTTGCAGCAGTCTGCCTTTATGGACAGAGCTGCTGATTCCAGCCCTCACTTAGCCTCCTGGCATCCCCTCACTTCTATTCTATCAGCCAGAGCAGAAGAAGGAAATCAAGCTGCTGTGCTGTTCTGCTTCCTTTTTTCCCCCTGTAGCCAAGGAGCCTGTCTCTGCAATTAACAGCAACAAAAAAGAAGCCATGGCAGAGAGGAAATGAAAGGAGAACAACCTGGTCGCCTCACTTTCTGTTTCCCTCAGCAGCTGCTGAAGTTAATGTGATGAGCCACTGAGAGGATGAGGGAGCAGAGGTGGACACAGGTTTCTGCTTGTAGGGAACATGAGGCAAGGAGAGAAGGCAAGAAGGGAGCCTTTTGGCTCCCAAGTTCCTGGAGCATCTTTCATGACCTGATATCTGCAACAGATGCATGGATGCTTCAGTCTGTATGGATTAGATTATAGAGCCTGACAGATCCAAGTCTACAGCATCATTTTAACTACCAAGATATTTATTTATTGATTGATTATAGATTTTTAGTCCTCCTTTTCCTATTGGGACAGGCTCAGGACTGTTCACATCATTCAATACACAGTTATTTAACTATAAAATAATATACAAATCTATACACTTTAAACCAGTTTCCAGATTATGTGCCATTAACAATGATAGTATACCCAAGAAGGTATCTCAGTATCTTTTTTTTTAAAGGAGAGATGCAATGCGTGATAAAGTGGCAGAAGGCGCACACTTGCCAGATGCTGCAGTTCTAAGAACACTTTCCTGGGAGTAAGGCCCATTTAATAAAATGGGACTTATTTCTGAGTAGATCTGCCTAGGATTGCTTCCTAACTGTGCAGTCCTCATCAAAGTCACACTCTGGCCATAGGCTTAGAAGCTTGTATCTGTGTTTAGGATTGTACTGTATGTTCCATTGATTTTTACGGGACCTGCTTCTAAATAAAGCATTGTTAGAATTAATCGGAAAATATGCTTAGATTTACCGTTGACAAAAGCAGAATTTCAAAATTAAGCCAACCTATTACTATAAGAATGCAACTTTCACAGTAAGGAAAACTCAAATTCAGATAAGTAACCACAGCTTAAATAAATATAAATAGTATCACCAGTTATCATTAGATTCCTAAGAGCTAAACACTAAATAGGGCTGATTTAATTATTTTCAGCAAATAAGTATTTTTTGTAGCCAACTAATGAATAAGAAAGGCATCATGAAATCCAAGATGACCATGAAAAGCACAGCCTTAGCAATTTGTCTGCCTCTCGCCTAAGACTTTAAGGTTAGCAAGATGACAAGCTCAAAACGTAATTAGCAGAAAGAAAGAGTGTTTAAAACTAGAAGCCAGACATGTGCTTAAGGTATGTAGGGCAGATGAGCTACTGTGATTAAGATGTACGTTTAAGCTAAACTAATGTTCAAAATTCTGTATTAAAGTAAAATTAGCAATTTCATTTCAAGCAAGGAAATTACTGCTTCTAAAAATGGGGACGCTTATCTCATATAATTTCCTTTTTTCCCTCTCTTTAAAAGCATGAAATATTCACGTGCATTCTAACTCAGAATCTTCTTGCTGTGTGAGTATAACAGCATAATCCTGAGCAGAGTTACACCTTTTTGTATACATTGAAGTCAGTGTGCTTAGAAAGGTGTTAGTGCTTAGCATGAAACCTGTGTCAAAATAACTTTCAAATCATAGGAGGATGCCTTTTTGTAGATGTTACAGTCCCACCCTTTGATGCTTTCTAGTGTCTGGAATAATGTGTTCTGGTTACACAGCATGCTTAAACTGTGTACAGGCTTTCTCTGGAATAAGTATACAACGTGTGTGTGCTTTTCTTTTCTTTTAAATGTGTCCTTAGCTGAGCAAGAAGAAAATAGTGTGAGGAAGTCCTTTATGGGAAGGCCTATGTCAATCTTGGATTTATACCAGCACAGCCTCTGTGGCCATTACGGAGAGGATGAACCTGAACAATTAGCACATTACAGTTTTATTGAGCAACTGAATGGAGCTTCCACTAAAGATGGCAAAAGCAAAAAGATCTGTAGTGTGAGTTCTCTCGCTTTTTTGGGGAAAGGGGGATGCTATTACCTCTTTTGTTAACTTTAGGGATATTTCTTGTTTGCCTTCTTTTTTTTCTGCACGCATCGTTACTGTTTATTGATGTCCAGCGTGAAAATGTCACATGGACTGCAGGGAAGAACAAAGGAAACATTTAAGGAGCTTTGTTTTGCCTCTAGGCAAGCAGTACACATGCACTGACTTTCGTAGTCATGTATGTCAAACATTGAAGGAGGGCTGGAATTCATTCATCCCCTGCATTCTCAGAAGGATGGAACCAAAATCTTGTTTCCCTTACAGAAAAGTGGGAAGTGTTTGCTTATTTGCCTCTTCCCGTGACTTAATTCTGTGTCACACATGCCATTCTCAGTGTTCCTGATTCCCAGGAGCTGTGTTTCAGGCAATGGTGCAGGAAGGGAACATGACAATCATCTGGTTGTCCTTAGATGAAGTCTGGTCTCAATGGCCATTTGTGCACTTACAGTTTTCAGCATGGACGTGTGCTTCACAGTGGAGTCTCCTGCATTTCATCATTTACAATGCTCTACTGTTTCTCCCAGGCCCAGCCACCACTTTGCCTGCCCCTCGCTTCTCCTGCTTCCATCATTCCTGGGATAGATTGAAAACGTCTAAATTAAACAAAAAGAAAAATTCCCCCCCTTGGATTGGATTGTTAATTTGAAGGGCTCAGGGTGGTCAACAACATCATAAGATAGAAAAATAAAACATAGCAATACAATAAGAACATAAGAACAAGCCAGCTGGATCAGACCAGAGTCCATCTAGTCCAGCTCTCTGCTACTCACAGTGGCCCACCAGGTGCCTTTTGGAGCTCACATGCAGGATGTGAAAGCAATGGCCTTCTGCGGCTGTTGCTCCCGAGCACCTGGACTGTTGAGGCATTTGCAATCTCAGATCAAAGAGGATCAAGATTGGTAGCCATAAATCGACTTCTCCTCCCTAAATCTGTCCAAGCCCCTTTTAAAGCTTCACCACCTCCTGTGGCAGCATATTCCTTTTATTACTCCTAATTCATTTTCAATGAATGCCCCCTGGTTCTAGTATTGTGAGAAAGAGAGAAAAATTTCTGTCAACATTTTCTACCCCATGCATAATTTTATAACTTCAATCATATCCCCCCTCAGACGTCTCCTCTCCAAACTAAAGAGTCCCAAACGCTGCAGCCTCTCCTCATAAGGAAGGTGCTCCAGTCCCTGCAATCATCCTCGTTGCCCTTCTCTGCAATCTCTTCTCTGCAATCTCTTCTCTGCAATCTCTTCAATATCCTTTTTGACATGTGGCAACCAGTGAACTGAAACACAGTACTCCAAGTGCGGCTCGCATCTCACTGCTTTATATAAGGGCATGACAATCTTTGCAGTTTTATTCTCAATTCCTTTCCTAATTATCCCCAGCATAGAGTTTGCCTTTTTCACAGCTGCCATGCATTGAGTTGACATTCCCACGGAACTATCAACTAAGACACCCAAATCCCTTTCCTGGTCTGTCAGGACTGGATAGCTAGCTGGACCCTCTGTAGCTGTTGTAATATGTGAAGTTTGGATTTTTTGCCCCTATGTGCATCACTTTACATTTTGCTACATTGAACTGCATTTGCCATTTCTTAGCCCACTCACCTAATTTATCAAGGTCTGCTTGGAGCTCTTCGCAATCCTTTGTGGTTCTCACCACCCTACATAATTTGGTATCATCTGCAAACTTGGCCACCACGCTACCCACCCCTACTTCCAGGTCATTTATGAATAGGTTAAAGAGCACTGGTCCCAAAACGGATCCTTGGGGGACACCACTCCCGACATCTCTCCATTGTGAGAACTTCCCATTTACACCCACTCTTTGCTTCCTGTTTCTCAACCAGTTTTTAATCCATAGGAGGACTTCCCCTCTTATTCAATAAAGCTGATCATAACATCAACAATAAACAGTCTTTCAAAGCCTTGACAATATTCCAATATCAGATTAAAAAGTATTCAATATTCCCATTTAACAAAATTAAAACATAATTAACATAACATTCCAAAACATATAATCAGCAAACATAATAACATTTCATAATATGGCAATATCATAACATCAAAAACATCACAGCATCACAACATCCATAATAGTAACATCATTCCATAACATATCGATGTAGTAACATTGAAACATTGTACATAGTCACAAAATAATAACATAACCACATCACAACATAATACCAATCATAAAACCATAATAATAGAACAAAATAATCACAATTAACCTGATAATAACATATTCAGATGGCGGCTTCCTATTAAAATTCTGTAATCCAGAGCACCATAAGAGTAAAGAAGAATCCTACCTACGCTACCAACAATACAATTCATTACATATATACTCAATGGTAACAGTATAAACTTCTCTAGCCCAGCAACTAAATTAAACACAATCTCCATTTTACTACACAAATAGGTCCACTTAATTCATAACCACTGTGGCTAATATTAATAATTTCTCTAACCTAGCCACTAACATTAATCTAAGTTAAACTACATATCCACTTGCTAAGCTAACTAACATAACTTGGCTAACCTAATATATACAGTAATGACTACTAATACTAACTACTAGTAGGAGACCACTGCTGTTGTTGCTACCGTCTCCATGTTGTTGTAGGGCCTACCCCAATCTCAGCTGCTCGAGGGAGTCCTGTCGAGCTTTGCTTAGGGGTCGCTGCCACCGGCCTCTGTTGCTGTCTTGAGGATTGTAAAGTCTCTGCTCTCAGACAGGCACGTACAGCCATGACTTTTCTCTTGCCAGTGAATTATTGTTGCCGTTGCTGCCTGGAAGCCTCAACTCTGACACAAACATGCCCAGCCATAGTTCTAATGTCCCCGGCAAGGTGCTGCTGCTTGACCCCCGAAAATGCCAGCAAAACTGCTCCTGCTTGGGCAAGGGAAGAGGGGAGGAGCAGAAAAGCCATCCGAGCCAATTGCACACTGGTGTGCTTCACTTTCCCTGTGCAGACAGGGGGGAAAATTGCATTTGCCCATTCTTGGAAATTGCAAGACTTCTCTGATCTGTGGTGCAGTGAGTTCTGAAGAGGGTGAAACACGTACATAGTTGAGGATCTGATCTGAAAGTAATGTGCACTCAACCCAAAGAGACCAAACATGCACAAAAGACCACTGTAACTTCTGATTTGCTGCGTGTCATAGTTTGCCTTCACATTTAAACCAGCCATCTATGGTTTATACTTCTCCTCCAAACAGGGTTTCCAATCCTGGACTGAATGGGAAATAAATAAATATTGTTTGTTGATTTGTCTATAATGACCAGCCACGGTCTGCCTAAAACAGAAGTTGTTAATGTACTTTGAGCACGCAAGGAGTGGAGGAAGGAGGAGGAACAGGGAAACAAAGGAGCACAAGGCTCATTCACATAACACAAAACAGTAGTTTGGTGATACATTTGAGCAACAGACTAGAGTCCTCTTACAGGGGAAAATAATTAACTTTGCTTATAGCTGCTCTGAGCCATTTATGCAGTAAGCCATGAATCTAAATAGCAGGTTCTTGTTTGAAAAACAGCAAGAAACAAAAGTATCACAGATCACTCAGCATCTCTAGCTTTGTCTAAGAAAGCTGTTATCAACTGTGGTCATTACACATAATCTGTAATCTAGATTAGCTAATTTGCTAATGTTCTATTAAGTTCATTATAGAAGTTCTTGCCTTAGTTTGGAGAACTGTCCAACATACAATTAATTAGCACCGCTCCCATTGAGAATTCACTGCAGATACTCCAAGAAGCACAATCTTTCCATTATAACAATACCTGAAAATAAACTACATACTCTGAACATCCATGTTACCTAATGGGACAGAGTATCCCATAAATCTGCCTAATACAGTCTGGACACTTTCACACATCCTGAATAATGTGCTTTCTGTCCACTTTCAATACACTTTTCAGATGGAATTTACTGCATGAAATGGCAAAATCCATTTGCAAATTATCATTAAAGTGGATTGAAAGTGCATTATTTGGCTTGTGTAAAAGCACCCAAAGTTTGAACAAGGACCCTTAGCTGCTATTTTTCCTTTCGTTCTTTCTCTTTCTTACTTCAATTCATAATCCATGTGAAGATGATTGATCAAAACTAAGTATTTTTGTCATAAATTACCTTTTTAATGAAACTGAATTAAAATCTGATGATCATAAATAGTAGGCAGTTTGCATACTTTCTGTCTGGTTTTTTTTACTGCTGTGTTTTTTTAATTGTATGCTTGCTGGCTGTACATACCAGATCGTGAGACATCAAGATATAATCTGGATGGTTCCGTTCGGCTCCTTTCTTACAACTTCGATCATTTTGATTTGGAAGTGTCTGTCAGACCTTGGCTGCACTGACATCTGGCAAATTTAGTTTTGTAGTCATGGTAATATGTAGAGAGAGAGGACAAGCTGGACAAAGAACTCTTCTAGGTGAAACAGAGGGTTTGCTGTTCTGATATAAAAGAAGCAGGTGCTGAAGTACAAAGTCACAAAAGTGCATCAATGCTTTAATGAGTGTAGGGTCAGGGGAAGTCTGCCTTACAAATCTCGAAAGTAAAACCGCAACTTATCACTCACCTAACATGTCATCAGACCGGTCAGAAGTCTTACAGTTTTAAAGGCCGTTTTGCTGAGACAGAAAAAAAAGCAAGAAAAGCACCTTTTAAGAAAATATTCCCAATTATACAAAAGACAGAGAAAACAATGTCACTACAGTTGAATTAAATAAGGATAAATGAGGAAAGGAACTGCAAGACTTTCCACCAAACTCCACAGTATAAATGTTTAGCGATCCATAAAATAATGATCCAACCATGATAATTTGTGTCAAATATAGGCAGCGCTGCATTCTTAAATCTAAGGTCAGAAGAAACAGATAGATTAATCTGATTGGGTTTCACTGGATCAGAGCAGCAAAATTGTTTTTATGGTGCGCTAGTTAAATGTGGTAAATCTCTGGAATATGCAAAACCAGCTTCATTGAAATGAACGTCTACATCATGCCATTTAGTGAACAAAAAGGGCAGGCAGAAAATGTGTGTATTTGAACTATCTGCCATGAATTCACTAACTATCTGGGCATTACCATTAGCCTCACTGGGAAAGCAAGCAAGTAATACTTCCTTCACTGGGTTGTGGTGACTTTTGTTTCCACACCAGCATTTTTGTTATACATTTGCATAGGTGATTGGGGGCCTATAAGATTTACCACTTCTAAGCTTTAATCTGTGCTCAGGAAGCGCTGCTGCCTCTTGCTACACAGTGAGAGTTCAATAGCACACACAGGATTTGGCTATTAGTGTTAAACTTTTCAGAATGACAAACGAGCAGCAATGGCCATGAAAAGCAGGTTACCCCTGGATTTCTTGTTTAGAGCATCAGAAGGAAATTTGTTCTCTGCTGCAATTTGTCCACTGCAGAATTAAAATCCATTGTATCCTGTTTTTTTTTCAGTGGCCCTAAAGTAATAAAGCTTAACAAAGCAAAACTTAGAAAACTGTCAAGATTACATTTGTTGGCCAAAAAAAAAAAGGTCCATAGGGAAGTCTGTTTGAAAAGTGTGGCTAGAGTGTCACCACTAACTAGCATGGGAAGGTTTAGGAAAACCCCAAGTGTTGTGATAGACAGAATGAGTTTATCCTAGTTGTCGAAAGAGCAGCATGCCGTGGCACTGGGCAGCTCAATTAAATTGGACTTTAAGTCAGATAATATGGCCATTATTGAACAGGCACTCTAATGAGATTTTTTACAGGTCCCTTATGTCAGGGTAGCCATTTTTTTTTTTGCTTTGGGCTGGGCTCCTGCACTGCTGCCAAGCAGATGTCGCTTGGCCTGTCAATGCATATCTACGTCAAGGAACTCTACGACTGATGAAGCGCTGCCTGCCATGCAGCTATTAAAGACATCGGATCCCTGCCACAAAAGAAAGATTGTCAAATAATGTACTGTGACAAAATATATTAGAATATAGAATGCATTTTATGCAAGATATAACACTAATGTACTGGAGCCAAGATTATCCATAATGTATTATTTATTGAAAGGGCAGGCAGAACATGGATCATAGCAGACTGGTCAGACACTAAACAGTTTTCAGTGGACTCCAACAATGAGGGTTTCTGCTAAGCTCTCTTCCTGTCCCTGTGCATGTCCAGGTAGTTCTCTGATGGAGAAGCAGCTACTGCATAGGGATGATCCTGTGTCATTTGAATTTGCCAGTCTGTTCTTCCTGAAACTCAGAGATTTGACTTATATAGTTTGTGGCATTGCTTACTTTATGGAATTATCTATAATGGCTTGAATTGTTCCACCCTGAGTATGCCTTTTTCCATTTCTTGTATTAATCTGTCATATTTCTATTACATATCTTCTCCTGCAGGCAAGTTGGGATCGGGGATATATCATCAGTAGTTAGTTTTTGCATTAAAGTGCTCTAAAATTTAAAGGTATCAACAGACTGACATTAATTATCAAGGTAGTTGCAAATTTACTTATTATTCCTGAAAGCTGTACCATTAAGAAGAAATACTATCATTTTTAGTGCAGTCTTTTCTCAGAAGAGGGAAGTTTTATTTGGTGTCTTTCAAAGACAGAATATTAATATTTCAGAGGCATTGTGTATGTTGAGAAGTAATTAAAATATTCCAAGAATGTTTAAAATACCGTGATTGATTTAAGAATTCAAACAAAAGACTGTTGATGTTAATTTAAGGGTATGTGTCATCTCTTTGTTGTGGTAACTCCTTTCATATCCTTTTTTGGAGAAAGAAGTCATTTGACTTTGTGCCGATTAGTAAATACAAGTGGAGAAGGGATTTAAGCCCCCTTGTTCTTTGCACTGCAATCCCACTATGAATGAGGCCCATGGCTTCTTGGGAATTAAGTTCCGATTATGGAAATCTGAGAGCACGTCTGGCAATGGAACATGTGGGGATTGTAAGGACTTTGTAAAGTGTGAATGGGCAACAGTGCATATACAGTTGCCCTATCCCAGGGGTCTGCAACCTGCGGCTCTCCAGATGCTCATGGACTACAAATCCCATAACCCCCTGCCAGCATGGCCAATTGGCCATGCTGGCAGGGGCTGATGGGAACTGTAGTCCATGAACATCTGGAGAGCCGCAGGTTGCAGACTCCTGCCCTATCCAAACTTTGTAAACCATTTTTATTCAAAAGCAACATGTTGCATTGTCATAGTTGGCGAAATACAGGTGGGTTTTTTTCTGTTCAGCAAAATCATTCCCTTGAAAGAAAACTTCTGAATTTCCAGCAACAATTGTTACTTTATTGCATTCATGGACACTCATGATATGGAAATGCTGTAATAAGCAATTCTGATCTACTATCAATATGTTCCATTGGGGTAGTGGAGAGTCAGCATTATTTTATGGACTAAACAGCTTTTACGGGGCTTGACCAGAAACACCTTCAACCCCAAAAGACTTGTGTTAGTTTTAATAAACTTGAAATGCATAAAACTCAGAGATATTGATGAAGCCTTTTACCATTCATTGATAGTGATGACAAACATTAAGCAACCCGAAGTAAAATTTGTATTTGCAATCGCTGTTCTGTCTGAAGTTTGCTGTGGATAGCACTACCAGATTGGATTTCCTTTAGATGACAAAGCATTGGAGACTTGAAGTGGCTTTATAATATTTGCTTGATTTACAAATAGACAAGTAGCAGTATGCACAAGTACCTTAGTTTGGGTTTAGCTTCAGCTCACTCTATTTATTTATCTTTTGAGCTTACTATCCCGCCGTTTCCCAGCAGGACCCGGGTTCCATGCAAATCTCATACATAATAAAACACAATACAAAATTCCATAAAACATAGCAAGCAACTAAAACAAAATTTCAATCTCTAAAACTTCTAAAGATGGCGATAACAATTTATCACATCAGGGACCATTTCTGATCACAAATTAGCCTAAAATTTTGTTCTCTCTCCTACCATCCATAAACAATAAACTGACTGGGGAGGAGAGGAGGGGTAGGTTGAGAGGTCACATGGAACAAGCCATTGCAGCCTCAACCAAAAGCCTGGTAGAACATTTCTGTTTTATAGGCCCTGCAGATCTGATTGAGGTCCTACAGGGTCCTGGTGTCAGCTGATAGAGAGTCCACCAGGCTGGAGCCAGGGCTGGAAATGTCTTGGCTCTAGTTGAGGCTAACCAGATCTCTTTAAAAGCAGCATTCCTTCTTCAATCACATTAATTTTGTTACATCTGGAGGATCATAAATCGATTTGTTAGTCCTTTCCGATAGTTTCAGTGGGGAACAGATTCCTACCTGTAAAGTCCCCTTTCCCAAATCATCAGCAATTTGTTCTCCTCTCCCAAAAGACCCTCCCTATCAAATTTTGAACAGGTAGAAGAATATTTACATGTTTAGAAAGGCCCAAACATTCTCACAGTTTTGTAACATTTGGCATACCTTTGTAATACGAGACTTGACCCTTGAGTTCCTTCTCTGTCTCTTTCTCCCTGTTAGAGGGTGGAAACCTAAAAACTTTTGCCCTGCAAAACCGATAGTGACCTGTCATGATGAGAGAGAATGAAGAGCATTAAGACAACCCTCTGGTTTGTGCAAATGCCCACACCAGGGCACAACAGCCTTTTCTACCTTACAGGTGAGACAAATGTAGCATTTGCATCTTTTTTCACAAAGCAGTGGGATTCTTGAGATAAGGCTTAAGCCTTAAAGTAGTGGCCTCTTTTCCCATCATCACCATTCTGCCTGCCGCCTCACTCCTTTTTGCTGTTAAGCAAGGTCTTTCTCATTCTGACCATCAGTTTTTACATAGTAGCTAGAAAGGCTCTGGAAATGAACTTACATACAGTATAAAAGAACCAGCAGCGATCAAAGCTCAAATGTCACGGAACCCACTGGTGAACTTTAGCCAGTTAACACTCTCTTTGCTTAACTGTCTCGCAAGCTTACTGTGAGATAAAATAAAGGAACGCAGAACTGTAAAGGACAGTCTGAGTTCTTTGGAGAAAGTCCAAATTAAGTAAATAGATGGAATGAAAGCCAGTGAGCCAACATGGATGACTGGAGAAGACAGTGTTCACAGAATCCAAGAAACAATTCTGTGCAGGACAAATAGAAGCTTAGTGTTCTGACTGGTTGGACTTCTGAGTCACTTGCACCTTTTTCTGCTGCTCCTTTATCAATTGTCACCTCTGGAAATGTGGCTTGAAAGCAATAACAGACATTACAGTGCCATGAGAAAAATGGCCATATCAAGCTTACTCCATTTTGATCCAGAGTCTAAGGAAATTTTATTTGGTTTTATTATCATGATGAGGATGACGAGGATATGCTTGGCTCAGATGATAATGATCTAGTCTCTGAATTTCTATCCCTGTTTGCAAGTAGAGCACCAGTGAAGGCAAACAGAGGGAGACCCCTGCACCCTAAGCATTCCCCCTCTTCTCTCACTCTCTTCCAAACTAAAATTGTTCAGTTTCTACACGATTATACAAAACATCACCCTGTTCCCTCAACTGGAGGAGTGACATTTCTTTCCAAGTGGGCTTTCATACAAGGCTGTTGTTAAGAGATGCTCTCCTTCCCACTCCCATTGAAGCAAAATCTACAGCCATTAATGAGCATTAACCTTATTTTGTCAAATGTGGTCTCCATCAAATGAATTGCTTCAGGCCGAACCACAGTGACAGAGCCATTCACAGCAATCAGCAAAACAAAGCATTTTTTTCACTTGTACAAAAAACAATAGATGCAATGTTCCAGTGGTCTATCTGTGCCAGTGAGGAGTTGCCTCTCAGGTATTGCCACTTACCTGAATACTTTGCCTTTTTAAGCCCTACGCACAAGTGCCTAGTAACTTCTCAACTAACAATACAGAACTTATTATACCAGTAAATCCAATGCAAGGCCCAATTAGCTAAAGTGACTTACATGAATGCATCTTCCCTTTTTGTGTGTATGTGTGTTTTCCCCTTGTTTAGCAGAATAGCTTTGTAAATTGTACAGATGATTCAATAAACAAATTTGATGTTCCTATTACCATGCCTTGCAATTCAAGTGGGTTTTAAAGCTAGCTGGCAAAGATGAACAAGGTTTTTTTTTCCTTAAAAAAAATTACTATATTTACATAGGAAATGCTGCTGATTTGGCTGTGTTTTTGAATGGAATGAAAATGGCTTCATTCCCAGATAAACAGGGTGGTGTTTTTTTTTCAAGTGAGTGAATTGATTTGGAATTAATGGTATAAACAGGGCTCATTGGGCTTGTGATCCTTCAGATGTATCATATTAGCTTGGAGTGTTATCCAAATTAGGCCTATCAAAAGGATGATTATGTCTGGTACGACTTATACTGTTTGCCACCTTGAAAAATTCCAAGCACTTTACAAACAAACAAGGACTGATTTCTGCATCGACTGCTCTGAGGGTCCCTGATACTCTGAAAACAAAAAGAGTTTTCAGAGGCACAAAGACCTAGGGGAATATTAATGTCCCTTACAGCAGTGGAATAGTGGTTAAGAGCAGGTGCACTCTAATTTGGAGAACCAGGTTTGATTCCCCGCTCTGCCACTTGAGCTGTGGAGGCTTCTCTGAGGAACTAGATTAGCCTGTGCACTTTGACAGATACCAGCTATGTGGCCTTGGGCTAGTCACAGCACTCCGAAGCTCTCTCAGCCCCACCCACCTCACAGGGTGTTTGTTGAGGGGGGGAGAGAAAGGAGATTGTAAGCCCCTTTGAGACTCCTTACAGCAGAAATAAGGGGTTATAAATCCAAACTCTTCTCCTCCTCCTCCTCTTCCTCCTCCTCCTCTTCCTCCTCCTCTTCTCCTTCTCCTTCTCCTTCTTCTCCTTCTCCTTCTCCTCCTCCTCCTCCTCCTCCTCCTCCTCCTCCTCCTCCTCCTCCTCCTCCTCCTCCTCCTCCTCCCTCTCTTCTCTCTTCTTCTCTTCTCTTCTCTTCTCTTCTTCTTCTTCTTCTTCTTCTTCTTCTTCTTCTTCTTCTTCTTCTTCTTCTTCTTCTTCTTCTTCTTCTTCTTCTTCTTCTTCTTCTTCTTCTTCTTCTTCTTCTTCACCCCTATAAGTTATGGCAGTGGTTCCCAACCTTTTTTTCCACCTGTGTATCCCTTGGCAACCCATTTTCCTAAAATTGTACCCCCATATTAACAAACCCATTACATATTTTTGCATACCCCCAAACACTGGTGTGTACCCCAGATTGGCAACCACTTAGTTATGGGAACATTTAGATCGAAGTCAACATGTGGGTGTTATGGAACAGGGCTAGTAAGGATTCTTCTCCCACTCATATTTATCAAAAGCTTTCAAACATGATCATAAATCTTAAAGAAGAAGAGTTTGGATTTATATCCCCCTTTCTCTCCTGTAGGAGACTCAAAGGGGCTTACAATGTCCTTTCCCTTCCCCCTCACAACAAACACCCTGTGAGGTTGGTGTGGCTGAGAGAGCTCGGAAAAGCTGTGACTAGCCCAAGCTGGTGTGTGTTGGAGTGCACAGGCTAATCTGAATTCCCCAGATAAGCCTCCACAACTCAAGCAGCAGAGCGGGGAATCAAACCCGGTTCCTCCAGATGAGAATGCAGCTGCTCTTAACCACTATGCCACTGCTGCTCCCTTGAAGAGGTCTTGTTTTAACTGGGGAGTACCACACCTGGACACATTTAATACGGCTTATGTCTGACTAGGCATGTTTAGAACTGATAATAATTCTAAACTAATAGCATTTTTGAGATCTTTTCTAAGAGTCTTGTTGCAATTGGACTCTTTATCTTGCTCAGGAGTACACACACAGTTGCTGCTTGGTGAAGTAACCTTCCATTCACTTTAGCCTTGCTGCTGTTCATGGGTTAGGTTGCTTTGCTCATGTTGACTCTTTCAATTATTCACAGAAAATTTTGAAAGACAGAAGCTACAATTGTGCTTCCCAAGCAAATGGGATTTGAGGCCAGGGTTGCCAAGAGCCACCATGAGCCCCCAGATAAAGATTTTGCCTGCCCCCACTGCATGACTCTTGTCCAAATCTTGTGTCTAATTTTTTAATTGCATATTTCCACGCACATACATATGTGTATCAAGATATGACACACTTCTTACATCTGATGAAATGGGCCGCAGTTCATTAAAACTTCATAAATCTTTAGTAAGTCAGGAATCTATACAAGTTTACCTTTGCACATTTACCTAGCCCAAAAGCAGGAGCAAATTGATTATGTAGCAGTGCTTCATGGTGCTGGGATCATTGGGATTGATTTTGCTGGTTATTAGATGGGCCACCAATACAGCTTGAATAGTGTTTACACTGTAATATAATCTAATGAAGAAGGGGGAGCATTCTTTTCCTACTCTGAGTAAATATGAGTAAATGTTATGAGAGTATGAGTAAATATTAACTACCACACCGCCACACCCAGGCACACTTGTGTTCATAATATTAATGATTTGTTGCTATGCTATTATTAAATACCCTCTAAGTTGCCAACCAGGGATGAGGCAGCATTCAGACCAAGGCTGAAAAATAAAAGGGGGGTGTAAAAGCAGGGGAGAGAGAAAGAAATAAAGGCATATCATGAAAGGAAGAGAGCCAAATGAAAGAAAGAGAAAAATGTGGAAAACAGGAAGAGAAATTGAGAAGAAAGGAAATGCTTTATTTTCCACAACACGCTAACAGGAAAGATCTGGATGAGCAGACAAAAATGGAGCTGGGTGGAGAGAAAGGAAATAGACTGCTGAAAGCAGCAACCTTGTTAGGAGGGTGCACTCTGACAAATACCATGGCAGCCATGAGCTGTACTGGCTAGTCTTGCCTTGCTTGAGTGCTGGCTCAATTGATGGGTTTAGCAGGATATGCAAGTGCTTTTCTCCTGGTAGTAAACTTTGCAGGAAGGCACAGACAGCAAAAAGTGAGCCGCTGCAGTTTTCTGTGTCACTAGTAAATAGGCTCTGGCTTCAGGAGCCCTCCAGCTGACTTTTGCCACTGGAATTTAGTCCCCCCAGCCCTCCTGTCAGTGGCCCCACTTAAGGCCCTATTATATTTACTTTTCCCTGCTGAGAACAGCATCTTGCTGACTTGACAAGATAATAGTTTGGCTATATTAAAACAATGCTGTTATACAAGCGAAACTGCAGTACTGAGGTGGAGTCTTCCCACTTGTAAGACATTCTGGGATTCTTTGTCATTTCTATAGGAACCATGGGTGTGAGAATTTCCTAACAGTACAGATCATAACTTGCACTTATAGCTTAAGTGACTGCATAAGATGTGATAGCCTGAGGCAGATTGGATTTTTAACATTCCAAATAACTGTTGGTTATTTGGAGGTGGGATCCAGCAGGTTCTCACAGGTTCCCGAGAGTAGGTTACTAATTATTTGTGTGTGCCGAGAGGGGGTTACTAATGGGTGATTTTGCCACGTGATTTTTGCCTTAGTTACGCCCCTCCTTTCAGCAGTAGTGCGCAGAACTTGAAGCAGTCTAGCAGGAGGTGCACTGGCATGCGTGACAGCCTGCACCTGCGTGCATTCGTTTCCTGCCCAAGGACTGGCACAGTGGCTGCGTCCTTGCCACAGCCCTGCCCAGGAATTCCCCACCCCCGGAATGCCTGGCCACGCCCCCACCATGCCCTGCCCAGCCCCATTGGCGCTACGTCACAGTTTGAATCCCACCACCATGGGAACCTGTTACTAAAATTTTTGGATCCCACCACTGGTGTGAACAAAAGTGTGTAAGAGGATAATTGCCAGTTAGCCTGCTGTGGTGATGCCTTGATGCCTTGCCACAATATAAGCTGCTTATGTGATCATTTATTTTAGAATTAGGAATTAACAACCCCATCTAAAGGGGGAAGGCTGAAAGGGTTTGAAGGAGCTGTGCTGCCTTGCACCGCTGCATTTGCCCTCCCCAATGCTCTTATGCCGGCAGAGGGGGCCATTGTGCTGGTGGCCACACGTCCTGCAGCCCTGCCACAAAATGTCCTGCAGCCTTGCTACAAAATATGTTTGGGCCGCTGCAGGGCTGCGCTGATGACCTGCATGGGGGGGGTGGACCAGGGCATTCCCAGGGATGGAGCCAATAATAATAAGCTCCCTCCAGGGGTTTAGGGCCAGTTACGTGGTGCACCAGTCCCAGGGCATATGCTTCTCTTTTGGCCACATATGTCCTTTAAATCCTATAGGGCTTTCTGGCAGTGGGGGAGTTTCAGGGCTTTCCTGAGCTCTTTGTACTCCTGGAAAGCCCTATGGGAGGTGGCAGGGCAGCACAGCATCCTGCCACCTCCGGATTTGGGTGGGGCTGCTCACAATGTTTGTGTAGAAATATCAGTTTGGGCTCACGTAGCATCCTTTGGGATAACAATTTAAAGCAGTGGTGCTCAAAAAAATTTGAATGTAGACCAACTTCTTTATTTACTATCATTTTTGGGAACTACCTGCTATGTAACTCCATGCTGCTTTCCCCCACCTTAATGTAAAATACAGTAATCTCACATAAGTTAATACCAATCATATTTATAGCTGTATCAACCTTCTGAATGGCAGGCTGTATTACATGGCCATTTTGCTTATTATGAAAAGGCAAACTCAAAGCTGTTATCAAACCTCCCAGAACTTTTTCTTCCAGTTAGTCTGTTCTTGGCCTAAATGTTCTAAGCCCAGTGATTTAGAAGAACGTGGCTCCATTTAGGATTGTGTTGAGTGGTGATATTGGGGAGGGAGTGGGGAAACATGCCCACAAGTCCTCCGAACATTGAGAGGATGAATGATACTCATTACCCAACTACTCATTTCTTTCGCCTCTACCCACCTAGATTCCATATAGACCCCCCCCCAACTGCCCTCATTAAAATGAGTAAAATATTCAATAAAAAGTTAATTGTAAAAAGAACATGTTGGTTTAATGAACCAAAGATGTTTCATAGCTGATCTGTAGATCAATAAACTATTCTCTTTGGCATACTTTGTAATGAAACATCAGTTCTTCAAGAGTTGGTAGAGGGTTCAATTTGTGCAAGCCACAAATTCCCTGGTTCAGATCTTACCTCAAACTTTGAACTCACAAAGCTTTACATTACCTCAGTAATTCCTACAACATTTTTCTACAGTAAGCCAGTATTATTGTTGTTGTTTGCAAAAGAAGACAGGACAGAATGAAGAAGCTATTACCTCAGGTTGCCTACTAAATGCATTTGTGGCCATGTTGAAATGGAAATTTCAACAGCTTTAGCAGCCATGCAACACCAGTTTCTAATTCGGTGCCTCAAGTATCGGATGTGGAATCTATAGAAGAATTTTAATGTAATGTACATATTATACACATTTGGTAGCAGTGATGACACAGAGAAACATTGAAAAATTAGAGTAAACAAACCATACGCCCTCATGAAAGAAGGCGAATTGAAATCTGAATTTGTAGTTCTGTAACAAACATTTTATGTTGGGAACTGACTCATCTATTGAAAATGACAGAGGAACAACAAACCATCAATAATGAGCCACCAATATAATATGCAGTCTTAAACCTGGTTGGCAGGTGTATTGCT
The DNA here is from genome assembly GCF_021028975.2 of Sphaerodactylus townsendi. Classification (NCBI taxonomy): domain Eukaryota; kingdom Metazoa; phylum Chordata; class Lepidosauria; order Squamata; family Sphaerodactylidae; genus Sphaerodactylus; species Sphaerodactylus townsendi. Next base: position 52,514,707 of record NC_059426.1, read on the forward strand.
GTTTTGAAATGTTATAAGAGGCTGTAAAGGAGTCCCCAATTGGCCATGCTAGCAGGGGATGATGGGAATTGTAGTCCATTAACATCTGGAGTGCCATAGGTTCGCCACCACGGTGTTAGGGTCATTTTAATAACAAAAATCAAATAATCACATGTTCATGATTAACGCTATCTGTAAAAAAGGAGAAAATCAGAATAAAACTGGAATGTAAAATAAAAGAGGTTGTGTGGTATCCTGAGTATGTCCAATATAAATACAGTGCTTAGAGAAAGTATTTCTTGATAAGAAAGACCAATAGAATATGTAAATGGCTAAAAGACCCCCCCCCCCCCCAAAAAAAATTAAGTTAGAAATAACACAGATTGGCTTCTGCCTGTCCAGAATCAGATTTCGTACAATTTGTAAGAATGTAGCAAAAATCTAAGCAAGTCGAGAAAGGTCTGTTGAGGTCTCTCACCCCACTGTAAACACATTGTTGAAAGAGATTACCTTGAATCACTATTAATTACCTGTTGAGCATCTTCTTGGATCCATAAGGCACTAGTTCTGATGAATAAGAATAATCAATCATAACAAGTGTAAAAAGGAGATAAGATACATTCACTTTCTTTTCCCCAAGAGTGATAACAAGATTCTACAGCAGCCCTGCTCTGTTTTTGTCTGCATGCGCAGAGGGGATCAAAAGCTTTGTCACAGAATTGTAAGGTTGAAAAAACTAGGGAGGGAGATAATGCAGATCTGAAGGCTCAGTTTCCATTTCTGACCACTCTTACAATCTAGTCAGCAATCAGTCCAAGGTGAGAGAGTCACATTTCTGGTGGTCAGCTTCATTGGGGTGAATATAACTAATAGTGATAATTACCGAACCATTGATTGTCTGGATGTGTGTCTTGATCAGTAGTGGGATTCAAATAAGTTAACAACTGGTTGTTTACAAGCACCATTTTAACAACCAGTTCTACCAAAGTGGTGCGAACCTGCTGAATCCTACCACTAGTCTTGATGCAAATGGGAGCTTTGTGTCCAGTCACCAGTTGCTATACTTAACTGGAAAGGGATCTTTCTCCTAACTGGAAGGGGTTTGCTCCTTTTTAAAAAAATACTGTCTAGTGACAGCTAACTTATGGCATTCCCATTAAAGCAAAAGACAATCGGAGGTGATTTGCTCTATTGCCTGTGCGAAGCAACCCTAGACTTCCTTGGCCTCCCTTCTGAATGCTAATAAGGGTTGACCCTGTTTAACTTCCAATCTCTAACTGAGCTAACTTGGGCTATGTATCTGTTGCTCCTGAAGGATGGGAAAAGCCAAAGGTAAATCTTTGTGGTTTGCTGCAGTAACAGCTTTCAGACTAGTATCTTTGCTGCATGTACAGCTTACCACAGATTTTCCCAGTGGTTATACCTTGTGTCTTGGAATTTTCCTCTGCGAAATCATTTCTCACACCTCCATTCCCCCCTCCTTGATCCCTTCAGTTATATTTATTCCACATCCTGCTGATTAAAATGAATTATTCCTAATGGTGGTGGGATGTAATCCACAATGCAGAACAACCCTCCCCCCCTTTTTTCTTTAAATAGCTTTAAAAAGGGCTTGGACAGATTTATGGAGGAGGAGTCGATCTATGGCTACCAATCTTGATCCTCCTTGATCTCAGATTGCAAATGCCTTAGCAGACCAGGTGCTCAGGAGCAGCAGCAGCAGAAGGCCATTGCTTTCACATCCTGCACGTGAGCTCCCAAAGGCACCTGGTGGGCCACTGCGAGTTGCAGAGTGCTGGACTAGATGGACTCTGGTCTGATCCAGCAGGCTAGTTCTTATGTTCTTTTGCCCTCTAGCATTATTGTTCATTGAAGTGGCAATTCAAACAATGTCTCAGCCTCTTTTTCTACCATTGGGAATTACCCAAACAAAATGGAACCAACAAAAACTACTGGAAAAGGCACAATTACCTGAAGGAACAGAAACACATAGCCCAACCTACCTCTACCCTCCCCCCCCCCAAAAAAGCCCAGAATTATTGGCCACATTAAAGCTGAAGTAATGTACAATTGTTACTGGTTCAGACCAGTTTCTCCAGCAAAAACAACTTTCCTTGTCAGTTTCACTTGCTCCTGACTGCAGACACAGTATATCTTTTCAATTCAATTTTCTGATTCAAAATGAAATTGACAAAGCTGATATAAACTACCTGGCTTGTGTCTGTTCCCTAGCATTACACTGCTAATACAATATAACAAAGATGGGGAAAATTCCTTTTGAAAACGGAGGGCAGGGGGAAGGAGAAAATGACTGAAGGGGAGGTTGGGCAAGTACAGAGAGGAATGGATAAGAGACAGGCATTTGATGGAGCAGAGAAATAAGGGCTGTTTCAACATGATTGCATGCTCAAGGGAAGCTGGCTTGGAAATGGCTGGGGGGAAAAATCTCCTTAAAAGTGCCCAGGAAAACAATGGAGGCAGAATGAAGGGAAAACATTTTCAAAATCAAATGAAGGAAAGAACATACATAGGTCAAGTATGCACAATGTACTTGTGGTGCAATGAGGGAGAATGTCCATTGCAGCAAGATTTCTTGTACAGACCTGTTTCCTGGAGCCTCACTTTCATTTTCCATTCTCTCCACAAGTGGGACCATTTCTAGCGTGATTTTCGTTTTTGCTTCGCTGTCAGAGCAGGGAGATTACCAGCTTTGCCCCAGACATCTATCCTCCGCCTACCACCAGGCCCTTCTCCTCCCTCACATTGCTGTCTGAAATTTTTGTAAAAACTCATTCTTCAGGGAGTGTGGAAGCAGAGCAGGGAAGGTGGGATGGAGCCAAACAGATGTCCTGCTTTGTGATGTTCCTTGATCTGTGCACTTAGAGAAGCAAGAATGAGCCAGCAGCATAGTGGGGGCCGGGGGAGGGGTGAGCAGAAGGCATGCAGAGCAACAGAGAGGGCTTTTGTAAAGGACAGCATGAGCTGTTTGACTTCATACCACCTCTTCTGCTTCCGCCCTCCTTGATGATCAGGAGGGCTTTAAAAATTTCTCTCTCTCTCTCTCTCTCTGTGTGTGTGTGTGTGTGTGTGTGTGTGTGTGTGTGTGTGTGTGTGTGTGTGTGTGTGTGTTTAGAAGGGAGCAGGAGACAATATCAGCTGAGATTTCTGTCCCTCTAAGGTTGTTGATGGGCAGAGTTAAGAGAACTGAAGAACCAAAGGCTCAATCAAGCAGCTGCACTGCAGGCTGTGGGCTGCCTCCTCACATGTAAACAGAGAAATGCGGGGAGAACCCTCTACAAGCCCAGTGCTTAAAGAACAGACAACAGGTAAATGACCCATGGTAATGGACCATAATTAAAAGGAGAAAAGAAAAATAGGTAGCAAGATATGTTGCAAACAATTTGTGCAGAAAGGGTTGGATTGCTCAGTGGTCCAAAGAGAAAGGGCCCAGAAACCACAGATGGCTAACACAGAATTATTTCCACAGAGAAAGTACAGAATAATTTTATATCAGATAGCCGTACTGTTGGGCTTCTGCCCATTTTGAAAATATTTTTTCCCTTTAATATAAACATAGCTGGTGTGCTGTATTCTGCATGCCTCAGATTTGGCCAGGAGGATTGCATTCATGGGGGACGGTACATTCCCTGAATATCTCATTCTGATTAGGTAGAAAACTTCAAAAGTTACAGCCAGTATTATGTTTTCGCACGGAAAGGAAAATTCATCAGAATAATGGAAACAAATAGCTTTAATAACATATGTAATGAAAACTAATAACACTCTTTAAAACTGAAAACAAACTGAACGCTAAAATGAGAAACTGTTCACATCTTTACTTTAAGTCACATGTCTTTATTTCTTAATAGCAGCATTGGCTTGGATCCAGAGTGTTGCATGATCAAGCAAAAAGCACCCTGGCTTACCCACGAAGAGGGTCACCAGTTTCTGCTGCTTTCTTCCTTAACTGCAGTCCCCCAAGTCATATTGTACCCTATTTAGAGGGTCATGCCCTCCACAGTCAGGAGTGGCTTTGGGGAGGATATGACAGGACTGAGTATCATACACATTTTTTTGGAGATAAGCCCAACACAATGTTCTACTTATTGTTACTAAATGCAGTGCAAATGTTACTGAAAACAATTGAGAACACTCATTTCCTATGTCATATGTCCAAGACCCCACCCCCCCATTAAAAAAAACTTTAAAAACTCTTTTTGCCATAACTTGGGTAGCCCAGGCTAGTCAGATCTCAGAAGCTAACCAGGATTGACCCTGGTTAGTGTTTGGATGGGACACCACCAATGAATACTAGGATCACGGTGCAGAGGAAGATAATGGCAAACCGCCTCTGTTAGACTCTTGCCTTGAAAACTCTACTGTGAGCATTTCCCCACTTACTCATAGCCCCCTATGCCACGCGCTACTCTCAGCGTGCGTAATTTCTGGCGCGCGCCCGGGCTTCAAAAGGCGCCGTTTTGAAGAGCGCCAGGAATGACACGCGCTGAGCGGGTGCAACAGCAGCAGCGTCGGGGCGGCTGCGTTGTCGCCGCCTGTGTAGTGGGGAGTGCCAGGGGACCCCGCACTACTTGGCTACAGTAGCGTGGGGCAGAAGGTAAGTGGGAAAACGCCCTGTGTTGCCATAAGTCATCTGCAGCTTGATTGTACTTTACATGCACCCAATATCTTTTTCCATGAGCTAGAATTATTATACAGGATAGAATTATCGTAAGGCATATTTTTATACATTATAATAAATAGTTTTAATTGCTGCCAGTTTTTTCTATTTCATTCTAATTATGTCTCAAACTATTTAAACTCCCCCCGCCTCCCCCCCCCCACCCAAGATCCTTTGCATTTTGTTGAAACTTGCCTTTTCCCACTGGAATCTTTTTTTGCTTCTCTAAAACATACTGTCTCTAAAACATACTGTCTCTAAAACATACTTGCACACTGAAAACAATCAGTGATCACCATGGACTTATGCAGCAGTATATGCTTCTCTTTGGCTACTGTGTTTTTTGAAATTTCTGAATGGGAGGATAAAGGAAGTACCCAAAGGCCAAACACATGCACTTTATGAAGGCATTAGTCTTTTACCGGCTCATGGTCCAGCTAACTCAAAAACATCTTGATTTCTGTATTTTTGAATAATGAAAGCAAGTGGTTTTAAACACTCAACTTGTAACATAAATATCAAATAATTTAGTAGGTGTTCTGTAACTGTTGCCTTGTATCTAGTTTGAGTATGTGGCTCAAATTTAGCAATACATATCATTTAAAAGTAAATTTGAATTCCTTGTTTAATTAGGTACTAACTGTAACCATGTATGAAAAACCGGAAAAAAGACACATGTAGTCATTGCATGACCTAGAATGCAACAAAGTTTCTACCATTTGTCATCATGACCTCTTCAATCTTGAAACTGCAAAAATAAAAGCGGCCGGGGGGTGGGGGAGGGGGGAGGTTTCATTTCATTGTATTGATATTGGTGCCAAGAAGTGAATTATAATAATCTAATACAATAAACTCAACATGGGATTGAATAGTCATTGAAAGCAAGAAATGACAAATATTACTTAGGAAGCTTGCAAGATAGTGTAATTGTTATAACAGCACAAATGTTATTACTAATAAAAGAAAGCAATAAAAGAGTAAATTGAATACAATAAACAGAGCATTGACTCAATCAAGATAAGAAACCAGGAAAGAGTGTGGGCCTAAAATCTTTCATATTCCCCTCTTTTTAAATGCAGAACTAGAAGAAATATTTTGATTGCAAAAGGAGAATCTGATCAGTCGAGTTAAATTACATGAATAATGCTAACATGTCTTAGGGAATTGGCTTTTTTTTCTTTATAGCTGAAATACACCTTCTTCATTTATAACTTTGATATGCTCCACATTACGCAATTAAATATTATGAAGAAAGGAATAGGAAATTACTGATCTACTAATATGAGAGTTATGTTCTCAGCATGTTGAGTGGGGAATAAGATACATAGCTTGCGTTAATGAGAATTGTGTACTGCATCAAAAATGAACTACTGCACCTTTTGTATTTCTCTTTCTATCGTATCATTCCCTTTCACTACTCAGATTATCTGTTGGCTTCATCTTTAAAACATTTAAAATATTCAGCCTATACAATCCTTGAATTCCTCATACCTTATTTTCTCATAGGGCTATACATTTGCAGAACAGATGTGCAATTGTTTTTCAAGAGCTGAACATATCATATATCAGAATTGCAATTTTCTTATGCGGCTGCTGTCCCCCTTCCCCCCAATCCCTGACTGCATTTTTGCCTTGTTTAATCTACCACAAGTCTCTTTTTCAATGTAATAGTGCATTGTTGAGTTTCCACAAAATTGAAACATTCTTACTGCAAGATACATAGCTCTGCAACAGGGTGTAGCTTTGGGGAGGGAGCTTGTTTGTCTAGGAGGGATGAGAATGGGGTATATAGAAATGTAGTATTTGACTCACTGGGCAAAGAAGTTAAGACAACTATGTTGGATTAGCATCAGCATTCATCTACTATTTTGGTGCCTTTTCTCTAACCCCTTTTTTCAGTCTCTTTAGTTCCCTTACTTCTTCACCTTTCCCCCTGCCCCATATACATACAGATAGGGCGCCCACCATCTAACCTGACAAAAATAGGAAAAGGCCCATTTGGCCATATGTGTGATGTGGGCCTCCCTAGACAAAGAGGACTCCAGAGTCATGCTCAAGCTATTGGCTTAAGAAGCAGGTGTTAAAGCCACTCCATCTAATTTTGGCCATTGGAACCCCACTCCGGCATCCGTCACCCCAGCCGCAGGACCTCCATCTGCACTTGATTTAACTTTAGTCTACTCTTTCTAAGTCATCCTGAAAAACCTGCCAACATTGAGCCAAAAACATCAGGGATGCTGCCCAGCTGGCCTTCCATCAACAGAAAAAGCTAGGTGTCATCAGCATATTGATGACAGCCCAGCCCAAAATTCTAAACCAGCTGTGCCGGGAGCACATATAGATGTTAAATAACATTTGAGAGAGGATAGCCCCCTGTGGCACCACACAAACTAGAGGGCACCACTGAGACATCCTCTCTCCAAGCATCACCTGCTGCCCCAGTCTTGGAGAAATGAGGTCAACCATTACAAGGCCATACCCAACACTCCAGCAATAGCAAGATGGTGGGCCAGAAAGTCATAGGCTGATTCTGCATAGGCCAAAAACAGTAGTGTGAAAACAAAGTGAAAATGGTGTAAAAGGGTTTTAAATGGTGTAAAAGGGTTTATACTGTTTTCACACCGCTGTTTTTGGCCCATGCGGAATCAGCCATAGTGATTGTGTCAAAACTGTGGTCTAAAAAGCACCAGCAGTGCTGACCCACCTCAATCCAACTGGAGTTGAAGTTCGCCTATGATGGTGATCAGGGCAGAAGCCTGACTGGAGTGGATCCAAGGCCAATGTGACATCCAAAAATACCTGTAGTTGCTCCGCCACTGTCCTCTCAACTGCCTTACGCAAAAACAAAAAATTTGAGACCAGGTGGTAGTTGGATGGATACAAAGAATCCAACAATGGTTTCTTTAAGAGCACTCATACCACAGCCTCTTTTAATCCCCCTGGTAAGACTCCCTGTTGAAGCAAGAGATTGATAATTTCCAGCAGGGGACTCCACACCTCATCATCACTGGCCTTCACCAACCATGGTGGGCACAGGTCAAGAGGACAGGTGGTAGCTTTTACAGCTGCAAGCACTCTGTCGACATCAGCCTGAGAGAGCAGACTGAAATAGTCCAATAGTGGACCTGAATATGGCTAAGGATTCTCCAGTTCACTTACTGTATCAATCACCGGCGCGACTAGACTTTATCTGTGAAAAAGCTGACAAAAGCTTCACAGTCGATAACTGAATCACTAACACTTTTAAATTCCACAAAAAGGAATCTCAGAGACCGAATTACCTTAAGCAATAGTGCCAGGTGAGAGCTTGCAGATGCAATGGAGGTCATGTAGCCTTCACTGCCATCTCATAGGATCTTATAAATGCCCTATAAGATGATCTTGTAGCTTTTTTGCCAATTCTTTGCCAAACCTGTCTAGTCATCTCAGTTCCCGCTTCATCAGTTGCAGCTTCCCAGTATACTAGGGAGCTGAATTGACATGGGAGTGAAGAGGACATTGGGGAGCTACCACGTTAGTGGCTTGCAAGAGCTGGGCATTCTAGTCCTCCATCAGCTCATTGAGAGAGCATGCTACAGATCTAAGATCTCGTGGAACATTCCAGAAACTAGGTGGATCCATAAGTCTCTGCTGGGGGGCATAAATTACCCCGTCACCTAAGCAAAGTGAGTATTGATTCCACTCTGGCCCTCAGGGTGGTTTGACCTTGGCACTCTTTCAGAAGAGGGCAGATCCACATTCACCTCCGTGCCAAAGATCAGATCCAGCGTGTGTCCTGCTTGGTGTGTAGGATCTGTATTAACCAAGGAGAGATCCAGCACTGATATGGATGACATCAGTTTGGCTTCTTGTAAAGATGAGGCCAAATCTACATGGCTGTTAAAATCCCCCACAGCAATAAGATTGAGGAACCTCAAGGCCCAATCTGACATTACTTCGAGCAGTTTCAGTCAGCTATCTGCTGGTATGCTTAGCAGCTGTTATAGTAGCAAGATAACCAAACTCTCCACTATATACCATACCAGGCCCACACAATCAGTGCTAAAGATCCTGAAATAAGCATTGCCATTCACACACCCTTCCCCCTGCCCTTTGTCCAGAACTGGTGAAGGACCGAGAATCCTGGTAGGGCAAGTTCTTTCAGAGTGACAGTCTTGCCCTCCCCTAATCCTGGCAGCCATGCACATCATGTCCACATTCTGCATTATAAAGTTACTCTGTAGCATCATGGTCTTGTAACTGATGGACGTGGCATTACACAACACTAGGGTGCATTTCCCTAGACCAGTGGTGGCGAACCTTTGGCACTCCAGATGTTATGGACTACAATTCCCATCAGCCCCTGCCAGCATGGCCAATTAGCCATGCTGGCAGGGGCTGATAGGAATTGTAGTCCATAACATCTGGAGTGCCAAAGGTTCACCACTACGGCCCTAGACCCATTCCATCTTTGGTCAGAAGGTCAGAAGGAGGTCAAGCCTGGCTGGATCTCAACTCCCTCCTATTATACAGCCTGTTCCCACTGCTGTATCGCCCTTGTCCAATTACCAGTGAGATTCCAAACCCCATATTGGACACCCCCTCCAAATGGAATAATAGTTCCACACCCCTCCTAAAAATACTAACAATTTACTAACCACAACAGCTCAACACACCCCTAACTGAACAATTTTGAATCCCTCCAGGGTGAATGCCCACCATTGCCCACTACCTAACTAATGTACCCAACCTAGAAAAATACTAACCCCAACATCCTCCCCACATGATTCCCAGGGAGTTCTGCCAGCAACCCTACATCCAGCAATCACAACCAGTTCATCCACCAAAAATTAATACTAGGATGGAGTTAACCTTCCTAACAACTGATATAGTCAAAAGGCCTCATACAACACATTACAACCTTAGTGGATAAAATTAGAGCCTTAGTTCATCTTTTAACAGAGTCTTGATGTCAACTTCTGAGATCTTCCAAATGAAGCTCTTATTGCTGGTCTCTAGCCAGCTGGAAGTTTCTCTGATGACTATCATGAGAGGGCCAGACTGCTCTGACCTCCTCTGGAGTTTCTCAAGGCTCTGTATTATTTTTCGTATAGTCTTGCCTACTCCAATCTCATAGAGGCAAGTTGCAGCAGCTACTCAATGATGATAATAAACAGACAGAAGGGAGCTAGGAACATGTGGGTAGAATCAACAAACTCAGGGATTGTTTCTCTCCAAATGTGTCCTGGGCTGGGTGATGGATCTCTCAGACACTCCAGTCCATCTTGCTTTGGATCTTCCACCAGCAACTGCACCAGAGCAGCAGCTAGGAGCTTTTCAACACCGATGTAAACAACATTGTAGATGATTTGGGACTCCCACAAGTGATTCCCTGAGACCTGTGCTGCTCCCTCAATGGTAGTTTGCTGGTTCAGCTCATGGCTAACAAGCTCTCATGGTCCCAGACCATCTGTGGACTTCGCTAAACTGTGGCCTTCAGTTTGCAGTATATTTTAACCTCTACCTTGGTCTTTCTTAGCTCCAATACTGGTGGTGACTGTTCAAGTTCTGTGCAGGTTGTAAATCTCTCCACGTTCAGTACAGTTCCAACTTAAATTCAGTTTGGTTCTGGCCCTCAAATGGCGTAAAATATCTTGAATGCAATCTGTGCATATTTTCTCTAATGGTTAGTGCAAAAAAGCCAACTAGTATTGGTTAAGATGTTAAATAAGAGAATCCTCCCAGAGCTCACCTTTCAGCATCTTGCTCTGGCACCTTCTCGATCTAATTATAATGGTAAGATGTATATTACCCACCCTGAGTTCTTGTGGGATGGACAGGTATCTTACAAGAGTTGCTTAACTGGAATGATAAATAATTTTTTCAAACTTTTTCATTCTTTTTTAGAAGATTGTTTTCTATTCTTTTCCAGACATCTGCCTTTTATTTCTTCAAAGCACTTAGCTTCTATGACAATACAAAGTTATCTGTTAATAACAAACTGATTCAGGTTAGGGGGGAAAGCCATGAAAAATTAGTCTTGAAGCAGCAGCAGCAGAAGAGGAGGAGGAGTTGTTTTTAATACTCTGCTTTTCTCTACCTTCAATGATTCTCAAAGCTATTTACAATCACCCTCCCCTCCCCATAACAAACACCTTGCAGGGTCGGTGGAGCTGAGAAAGTTAGAAGAGAACTGTGACTAGTCCTAGGTTACCCAGCAGGCTTCATGTTATTTCTGATGAAGTACCCAAAATAAGGAGTTGAATGAGAACCATGCTATAACACTTGTCACGAGTTTTCCTTCCTTCCCTGCATCAGACATTTCCACCGTCCCTTGAAACTTGGCTCTTAGTGCCCTGTGCTGTACTCATATACTGTTTTGATTGAAAAGCAATATCTGTATCTGCTGTGATAAACCAACTGGGGATGCTGTAGATCTAATAGCATTGAGCAAAGAATGACAAATATTATTTGAGATGTAAGTTGCAGCTATATAATTCAGTCATCTTTTAATAACATTTTACAAAGGTTCATGAGAATGATGTAAGCTTTGGTGGCATATATCAGAGTCTGCCCAGCTGGAACTGCTCCCCATTAATCATTTAAGACATTGCCTAACCGCTGTATTTCCAGTAAGTAGGTTCCTTGGATTACTCCATTCTTTGCTTAATCACCAGCAGATTTCTGAAACGTCCATCAGATGTCTGCAGACTTAAGGGTTTCTTCTAACAGCACTGGGATTATTCTCCTTAAATAAAAGGCCCAAGTGGTTACTTAAAGAATTATTTGAACAATTGCCATTCAAATGTTTAAAAGTGATTTCTCTGACATATGTGCTTTTAAAATATGAACTCATTCTGCTTGTGAGAATGAACAGCAATGTTCAGCATACAGTAAAACAAGACCTCGAATGGATTTCAGTAAATGTCAAATGAAGCACAAGTGGGTGGGAATGAGGAAATTAACGAGGAATAAATTATATGAGAGGGAAGTTTAAAATTAAAATGGTTGCCCTGCATTAATAGTACATGACATTTTTTATGGCTCAGGGGCTTTAAACTTTGCTGAGATGATATATCTCCCATGTTGGGGATCAAGCATCCACCAAGCTGCGAAATAGAATTAGCAACACAAGAGTTATGTTTATTAGAATTTCTGGAGAGAGGTTGGTAGAACACTGGAGAAGCAGGAAGTAAATGGAATGTGGTCCCAGTTGCAAGAATTAATGTACAGTTATTCATAAACTCTGACCAAAAGAGAAGTAGAGGTGAGGTACAAGATGTTTTTAAGCTTAGGCAAACAAATCCAATAAAAATATTATAAACTAGTAGTTTTTCAGGGAATGCAAACTACTGCAGCTTTTGTACATTGGAGGACGATAAACAATTCCAAGGCATTATCCTTGCTTAAGCAACAAACAAAATCATGTTGGTGGATTTGCCAGAGTCAGGACGTATTAAGCAGCTAAGCAGGGAAGTGAAAAACTGTTTCCAGTACTGGGGGGTTACACACAAAAACCCCTTTAGTTCTCTATCCCTTACTTAGAAGTGCAATCCAACTAGAAGGCTCTTATAATGAAGGAGGCTCAGACTCTGGCATTGCTATGTATTTCAAATATGTTAGTCTTATGCCATTTGAGCTTTAGAGGTCAAAACCAGCATGTTGAATGTCCCAGGGATCAGTGAAAATTGCCTGATATGCTGCCAGTATCTCAAAAGAACCACACTTTTGGCCCAGGTACAATTTCTACCAGTCCAGTTTGGAAATGTGTACCAACACAGCTAGTTCCTGAACTTTTATATGGTATACTTCATCTGTTACAGATCAAAACTAGAAATATGCCATAAACTTTTGGACTTGGTTTCAGCTGCAACAAGTAAACTCACCATTAGCTGAATAAAGTACCGGTAGTAGTATTGGTAAAGTATGTTGTACATTTATTACAGTTAGCATCATTTTGCCAAGAAGAAGAGTTTGGATTTATGCCCCAACTTTCTCTCCTATAAGGAGTCTTAAAGTGGTTCACAAACTCCTTTCTTTGCTCATCCGACAGAAGACACCTTTTGAGGTAGAACTGAGGACCTTTTGAGGTAAGACTGAGAGAGTTCTGAGAGAACTGTGACTAGCCTATGGTCACACAGCAGGCTTCATATTTAGTTGCAAGGAAACAAATCCAGTAAATCCAGTTCACCAGATAAATCCAGTTTGCTCATGTGGAGAAATGGGGAATCAAATCCAGTTCGCTCATGTGGAGAAATGGGGAATCAAACCCACTTCTCTTAATCACTATACCAGTGTTGGCGAACCTATGGCACTCCAGATGTTCATGGACTACAATTCCCATCAGCCCCTGCCAGCATGGCCAATTGGCCATGCTGGCAGGGGCTGATGGAATTTGTAGTCCATGAACATCTGGAGTGTCATAGGTTTGCCATCATGGCACTATACCATGGTGGCTTAGATGCCTGTAATGGCAGTAGCAAAGTAAAATCACTCATATAACAGGTGCAGCATAGTATTTGTTTTAAATAGCTACATTCCAACACAGGCCTGTCTCAGCTGGCATCTGTCCTTTCTGTTACTGTTTCCTCATGTGCTCGGTAAGCCCAGGGGCCTCCATAGACTAAGGTTCAGTCCCTGCTCAGCAAGCAAATATATAGATCAATACATGAATTCTATTAACATTTTAACTTCTACCTTTGGGGCCCTGGATAGTAACCATGCTATACTCTTTGTGTAAATGTTCAAAATTTTTACAAAGGGAATCAAAGCTTTGGCCACTTCTAAATAATATAGCTAAACTTTTTGTAAGGTAACTAAAGGAAAAAGTAAGTACTGGCTTGTGTTGAGCCAAATTTGTGAGGCATTCAGGACTCTAATAGAAGTCCATTTCAGATTTTATTTTGGAAGGATCTCAGATATGTAGAACTGGTTTTATTCTGTTCATTACACCAGATGGCATCCCATTTGGTGTTTGCTAGCTTGTTTGCAGCTTGGTATTTTGTTTCAAGGGGAAAAGGGGTGGGTTACATAGCTATTTGTGTAACCCATAAACTCCCTGTTCAGAATTCACTGAAGTTTTTTTCTTCACTGAAGAAAAGATTTCTCTGACTTTGATGACTATCAAGCCAGTCCTCATATGTGCTGTTGTAGAAAATAGTCTAGCAGAAACTAATCTTAAAATATTAATCATGTCAGGAAAATGTATTGGCTAAAACAGAGTGCTATCTGCATGGCCCAGAATCTTTAGCACCTGGGGGGAGGGGAGAAGAGACCATTTCTGTTGGCCTAGTGGTATTCTGTGGGACAATTGTGGGCTTATCATGTAACCAAATGGGTTCCAATTATGCATTGCTAGATCAAGGACTATTACAAGGAATGTTAATGGTATTAATAAAAAAGGTTTTCAACTGTGACAAAACATTTTTTCATGAGTTGCTTAATACATAATCAGCATTGTGCTGGTGACATTTTAAGTTCTGTGGATCCAAAGGGTAGACACACATTCATCAGCTGGTTGTGACACTCTTTTCTTTGCATTGTAATGCCCACAGTCATGAAATACTGGAACTAAATGTGATACAAAAGGTGAAATAAGAAAAATCTGTCTTGCAAAATAAAACAAACATGAAAGATGTGGTCATTGCAGTGCATACCCTTGTAACATGTACATTATATTACTGCAATGTGCTGGGGGCGGGGATAGCCTTTAATAATACATTTTGTACAGAATTCTGTGGCCAAAACACTGATTGGAGTAGATTGTAAGGACCATTATCAGTTCAGTCTAATTTCATCTACTGTGTCTCCCAATTTGCTTCCAGGCCCAATTCAAGATGTTGGTATTTAGAGCTGTAAGTCTTGTGAGCAGTAACTACTTAAACTTGTATGAATCTACCCAACTACTCTAGTCATCCACAAAATCCCTGCTCCTGCCATCTAAAGCAAGATAAACAGCAGCCCAAGAAAGGGCCTTCTTGGTCATGGTACCAAAACTTCGGAACTTCTTTCCCAGGAAGATTTATCTGTTTCCCTCTATCGCTGTCTTCCCCAGTGGGTGAAGACTTTTCTGGTTTGTTTGGCATTTCCTCTCTAACTCTTATTAACTCTCCTCTCTATTGGTATGTTTATATGCGTTTATGTTTTATTTGGTTTAAATTTTAAATTAATAAATTAATTGTGGCAAAATCGCTGTACAACTTATCTTCAGTTAAAATTAGAAGATTCTTAGGCATTATTTGTGATGAAGTCTCTTGATGTTATGAGACACTGGCTCAGTTCAAACATAGCATGAAATGGTGGTTTAATTAAACTAATTGTGATTAGTGTGATTGTCTGAATGCCAGCCATGTGGCTAATTCATTATTTACGTAGGGGTTCATCATCTTAGCTCTAAAAATTTTAATACATTATGTGCATATAGCATTTCTTTTCCATTAGCTACACATGTATGTCAAGTATATTTTAGTCCTCCAAGTGACCTTTGACAATGTAGTGTATACCCTAGTTCACAGATAAATATTACATACATATAAAGACGCTTGGGCCTTACTTTCCCTACTGACTATCAGAACCCTTAAAATAAATCCATAAAAGATAGAAAACTAAACTGTGGTTAACAAGTACTCTAGGAAAGAAAAATGATGGAAGTGTGAGAGATGTTGCTTAAAATTTGGTACTCGACATCTCTCAGGCAGTAACAGTTAGCACTCTGACGAAAAGCATGTCAAAACACAGAATCAAAGGGTTGGGTCCCACAAGTTACATTTGTCAGAGTTGGCACATTCCAATAATGTAAATAGCCTTCCATCATGTCAAGAAGCTTGACAACTACCAGTGGAGGTTGTGTCAGTAAAACATACCCTCATTAGAGGAATGTGCCAGTGGAGTAGGCTGGTATGTACTGTCCAAAATATATTCAGTAGGTTCGGCACTACTTTAGGTTGCATAACCTCCAATCTAAACAAAAATAATTTTGCACTTACAAAATTATTGTGTCAAGTTTCACTGTAGCTTTCATCCTAACGTGCAGGATTACACAACACCATAGTCTGCATGTGTGGGGTGTGTGTTTTAAGTGTTGTCAAGTTGCTTTTAACTTTTGGTGACCCTATGTATTAATATCCTCCAAAATGTCCTATCATTAACAGTCTTGCTCAGGTCTTGCAGAGTGCAGTGGCATCCTTTGTCGTGTCATAATGGGAGGTAGACCAGCCCACCAAGCAGCTGCAATTCTCATTTCATATGAGGTTTAAAAATTATTCAGCAAGAAAAATAAACCGGTCTGCTCTCCACACAGCTTTGGGGAAAGCATCTTTAAACAGTCCTGGGGGAAAATATCACTTGGTTAGTGTTTTTTGATAAACCCAGGTTGAGGGGGGAAAGAACCCTTAACCTGAAGACATCTTGGGGAGAAATGTGCAAAGTTTCTCCCCAAAACACTCTGATAACATCCTCAAGACTTTATAATTGTGCTTTGCAGAAAAGATGGAAGCGAACATCTCGAACCATTTGAGCTTCTTCATTGTCATCCTCAGAGCTGTGTAATTCCCCAGCAGTCATTACCTTTGTTTATTTGATATTCAGCTGTAATCCGACTTGGGCCCATTCTGCTTCAGCCTTTATCAGTTGCCATTTCAAGTCTTCACCATTTGTAATATGACATCATGTGCATATCTCAGATTGTTAACATTCCTTCTACCAAGGAAAGCTTTATTATACTGTAATATTTTTAATTTATTTTTTCATTTGTATGCCACCCTTCCCCAAGGCTTATAGAAAACCAGTTTGAAGCGCATCTCCATTTGTCAATCCTGAACCCTTCGGGGGTAGGGCAGTTTATCAAATCGAACAAATAAATAAATAAATAAATATTTTAAACTAAGGGAAATGAGAAGCCCATGAGAAGGGAAGGAAATAGGAATGGGGACCGGGAAGCCAGATACAGTGGAGCATGAGGTTGCTGTCCTCAACTAAAGGCCTGGTGGAATAGCCCGAAAGGGAAGGGGTAGTATAGAAAATCTAATAAAATAAAATACAGTCCCTGCAGAACTGCGACAGTCCAGGACCAGTGCTGAAATTCTTGCCCTGGTCGAGGACATCCAGATATCTTTTGGACCAGGGAGCCCCAATAAGTTATCCATGGAGCAAAGCACTCTCCTGGGAGTACATTTGGATTTTCTTGATTTTCTTGAAAGTATTAGCTGTATACTTTCAGAAGACTATGCAGCCTTTCAAAATGTGTCAGTAGTGGTCAGACAAAAGTAAGCTGTTGCAAAAAAAAAAAAAAACCAACCCCAAAAGCCTGAATCCACAGATTTGAGACATCAAGTCGGGTTAAGTTGCGGTCTCCCCTTATTAAGAACTGATCTGTTGGAGAAAATGTCTTTCTCAGTTATCAATGCTGAATCCTTCTGAAGACTATTCTCCCCTGGTTTTAGACGCCAGGCAATCTTACCCTGCGTCATATCCTAGCACATCCTCTGCTAATGTCCCACCTTCTTCACCCTGCACGTCAAGGAATATGCTGAGAGGAAATTGGTAGCATGCCATCTCCCTTAAAGCTCTGTGATGCTGCCCTGTCCCAATGGAGTTTTCTTTCCAGTTATTTTGGGCAGGTTGGTTTAGGAAATCTCCCTTCACTTCCAGGTGTTTGCCATTACTTCCTCCCCCTCCCCTTATTACTCACACACTAGCAAAAACATGATCCCTTGATTTCATTGCATGAATGAACAGGATCTATATATTATGTAGCCTTTCAGTGGAGTTTTATAGGTCTAGCACAAGAGTAAGCAGGTGCAAAAAAGAGCTTTTCCCCCAGATCCATACGTTTAATTGTCAGTTGAGTTTAAATATGAATGTGAAACATTGGCTCCTTCCGCACATGCAGAATAATGCACTTTCAATCCACTTTCACAATTATTTGCAAGCAGATTTTGCTAATCCGCACAGTAAAATCCAGCTGCAAAGTTCATTGAAAGTGCATTATTCTGCATGTGTGGAAGGGACCATTGAAGCAGGTGAAATATGTTCAGTGATAAGGAATTGCATCCAATTTAAATGCTTGAACGACTATTCCTAACAAATGCCTTGGCAACTTTCCGAGTCACAACTGTGTTTTTGCTGTTTTCTTTCTCATCATCCATCATATTCCATACCTTGCTCTTGCTGCTTTCTTTGCAGTGCTCTGGAAGGTAGTGGGTGTCTCTTGCAGTGTGATTTTCTGTGTGCTATGACGTATCTCTTCCCTGCATACCTTGTCATGTGTCTCTCATTTCCTTCTAGATTAAGCTGGGTGGATCACGTCCCAAGACTGTATCCTTGACTTGTCTGGCAAATATTAAATTAGTTTTTGATCTGTATTGGTGACCACCCAGATATATTTTAGACTACAGACTACATTTAATCAGTTGAATCTTATTCTGCGATGCTGTGGGGGCATTACAAATAAGCAAGAAACACTTCTTACCTTTTTATCATTGCAGTTGTATGCAAGAAAAATATCTTGTGCCACTGGTTAATTTCTACTATGAAAAGGGCTGGGGGCTAAACTTAGAAACTAGAAGCCCTGCTATTTTATACCAGGTATGTGTATGCAGAGGTGCTTTTTTTTTCACTGTTGAGAAGGATGTTTGTACTCAGAACAATGACTCCTTTAATATTATACATATTTCATGCCTGAACACTGATCTACAGTTGGCTTCAGAAGCACAACTCCACTGAGATCTAACTTCTCTTTCCTTTCTGTGGTTAGGTTGACCCCATGGCTTACTAAACTGGAGGTTTATTAAAGCCCTTTTGTGCAACCATACTTGTCAATTATGGTGATTCATGAATTGTCCAACATGGATTAAGATATGCCAAGATTATTTCAAGTGAATTCTATTTACAAATACAAAATCCCTGTACAAAATCCAAATCTCCATTCCAAATCAACTACTTCAGATTAGCTTGTATAATGGACTTGTTCATTAAAGTGTGTATTTCACTATATATCCTAATCTATCTCATGAAGTTGGCCTTCTAATGCCATCCAAGACATAGTTCAATATTTATAAGACAACTATGTTTAGTGGCCTTAGAAGATATAACTCTGCTTGGGATTGTAGTACATATTTAGTAGTCCATAGACCCCATATATGCAAATTCCTGCCCCCATCCGCTTTCATATTTATATATTAGAGACAGAATTACAATCATTTTAAAGTCTCAAACAAACTCTGCTTCATTCAGTTTTGCTGTCCCCAGTGACTGCCCATCTCCACCACTATTCAGTTTCTTCCTAACACAGGCTTTTTCTTCACAAGTCACTGAGAACATTTCCAGAACATTTCAATCCTCCCTTTTCCACAATGTTTGTCTGCACTCACCTCCTTCAAACGTTTAATGACTGCTATAAGGGGTGGTGGTAATTGCTTATCATTCAAACAATGATCCATTGATCCTATGCTCTGTAGATCCATTTAATTGATGTTTTGTTGGTTCAACCCAAACAGCAAACAAAAAAAGCAACCCACACCCAAAAACGACAAAAAAGCAACTTACACCCAAAATAAAGAGGTAAGAGGGAAAGGGGTACTGTGAGAAGTGTGAAAAAATGGCAGGCCAGGCACTGAGGGGAATGTTGGTGATAGTACAGAGGCGTGGAAAATGGCGAGGCTTTTTTCTGGGAAAACTATGATCACACTGTGAGGGAAGCCAGCTTGGAAATATTTCCAAGAAAAACAACATAGTAAAAGGATTTTCAATAATAATGAGGCAAAAAGAAACATTGTTGGAACCAAATGGGGGAGAAAACATGCAGAACTCCAAAAAGGTAATGTTTTATAATCATCCTGAAAACATTGTAAGTGACTTGTGCAGAAAATACCACAATGTTACAAACTCTCTTTATTATTGGTTCTGGTGGGTTTTCCGGGCTGTGCGGCTGTGGTCTGAGTGGATTTTGCTGGCCTGCATCTGTGGCTGGCATCTTCAGAGGTGTATCACAGACTTTTCTCTGTGATACACCTCTGAAGATGTCAGCCACAGAAGCAGGCGAAACGTTAGGAACAAAATCCACCAGACCACAGCCACACAGCCCGGAAAACCCACCAGAACCAGTTGAATCTGGCCGTGAAAGCCTTCGACAATACGTCTCTTTATTATATCCCTCCCTTCTTCCAACAGGTAGTTCTCACTATTATACAATGCCCTTCAGCAGTTGTCAGTAGCATCAATGAATGCAAGAACTCAAGCATGCAAGAATTGCCCTGCTGAATCAGATCATAATTCCCTTTAGTTCAGTCCTCCAGCAATGGCTCCTTAGCTTAAATGATAGCGCAGTCCTAAGCAAAGTTACAGCCTTTATGTCCATTGAAGCCAGTTGGTTTAAAGGGTTTAACTGCTTAGGATTGCACTGTGACTGTAGGAAGCTCACAAGCAGGATGTAAAGAGACACAACAGCATTCCCTGATCTTCAGAACCAGAGGTATACTGCCCTGAGAACATTTGTATGGGCTCATGGCAGCCATGGCATAAGTAAGCCATCCTTGATTTCTTTTCTGGAATGCCCCACAAGAAAACAGCCCTGAGCTTGCTTGCCACATAGAGAATTTTTATGGAATGTTTTTGGTGCTTGACAATCCAGTTGCCTACCTCTGAAAAAGTGTTGAGCCACTGAATAGAGCCCTGGAAGATGATTCCAAATGGCACCAGAAGAGTAGAGATTCAACTGCTGATGGGGACAAAGGAAAAAGCTGTTGACAAAGACAGTAGAGAAAGCTGGTAAACTTGTGAGCAGGGGAACTGACAGAAAGTCAGACAGTGGAGAAAGAAGTGTCCTGACAGTGTCATCAGAGACGGAAACAGTCATTCAGGTGCGGTGCTCAGGCATTCTTAAACTAGCACATTCAGTGAGCAGCCCTAAGCAGAGGGAAACCACTAACTTCATGTGTGTTCCAGTGTCCACAAGATACAGAACAAATTAAGTAAGAGACTGACCAGAAGGAAGAAGCACTGCAAGCAAGGCTAAACTAGTTCTACCATGCAGTGGAGGCTAGAGAAATAGAAGCTGGCTATATTACATTTATTGGGGGAGAGGACTTACATAAGCTTACTACCTCACTTTGTTTCACTAATACTAAATAATGCCATGAGGTATATCTGCATAACACATGTCCAGTTAAAAACATCCATCCTATCATTTACATATTTGAGTACTGAATATGCATTACGTTAGGTTCTTCGAGCTACCAAGTATAAATAGAAAGAATCTTTGACCTGTAAAAATAAATGATGTCAGTGTAAAACAAGGTCAAGTGTAGAAAGATATGTCACTTTTCTTAGTGATAGTGTGGTAGAGGGATGGGCACAATGAAACTGTAAAGTTAAAAGTATACTCAACTCCATTTCAGATCACCGTATAAACCAAGCAGTATCTTGCAATTCCCCTTGTAGAATACAAGTAGAAGAACCAGTAGCAGTACTGAATGAGAAATCGCTTAGAAGCTTAGGTTGTCCAAAAGGACTTTTCTAATGTTAAAGAGGCCCTGACCTGGATGGACCAGTCTAGCCTGATCTCTTCAGAACTCAGAAGCTAAGCAGGGTCAATCCTGGCTAGTACTTGGGTGAGAGACAACTATGTAATTTCAAAGTTGCTATGCAGAGGCAGGCAGTAGCAAGCCATCTCTGTAATAATCTCTTTCCTTGAAAACCCTACCGGGTTGCCATAAGTCAGCGGTGACTGGACAAAGTTGAATAGATAAAGAAGAAACATAAATCAGGAATACCAGTTTGCCTACAGCAAAGGATCAGCATCCAAAGAAGCAGATCCTCTTCTCAGCATTTTTGATTTCCTATTTAGAATCAATCATACCAGAAGCTAAATATATTTTTACACTGCAGACATCATGGCTTGCAACATAATGTTACTTGTAAAGATGTTCCTGAATGTCAGGGGGTAATCGTTTCAGCCACGAATTATACATTGTAGAGCCCTGCATACAAAAGTATTACTCCATGTTTTGCAATGTGTGCACATTGTAGTACCCATTATTAAGCTATATTATTTAGGATTCAGTTCGTCATTCTACTGTTAGAATAGTTAGATCCTTAAGACTCTTCATCTATGGGGAATTCCAACGAACTTAATGGGCCTGTTCTTTGCACTTAATTGCTTAATTACAACTACATGAAACACTCCTACGACCCACTTATTCTGGAGTAGTCCTATTAAAAGTCAATGGATCTTCCCACTATCAGATGTTTGAGAGTGGTTCCTTTAGCTGTTGCTTGCATACTTCTTATCATATTTATGTTTTTGAGCATGTTAATGGTTCTTTGCCACTAATTTGTACCTTCGAAAAACAGATTTATTGAAAAACTGCAAGCATGTTGTAAATTTCATCCTTATTTACCAATTTTCTTGGCTTGACTGTTTTTCCATCAGTCTCTTAATTATTAATGTAATTTTTAGTGGGCAGCTTAATAAATAGTTTACTTAGTTAATTCAGATAGCAATTTATATGATTATTGCCTGACTACGAAATCTTTTTTAATAGTAGAAGGGTTGGAGGTTTTTTGTTTCCAGTAGAATAACAAGTTCTTTTATTATTCAAACACAGCTTACTTCTTGCTGTTTTCAATAAAGTTTTTAATAAATATGTAAATTTAAAAATTAATTTACTGCATATGTTTGGCAGCGTGATGTTTGAGCTGACAAATATTTGATGGATTGTAAAATTATCCCCCTAAAAATCGTCAGTCACAGTAAACAGAATGTATCAACCTCTGGTAATTTTACAGCTTTTTCTTCATCTTATCTTCTGTTAGGAACTCACTTAAAATTGATTATAATGCACTATATTTCTGGAGCCATAATTCATTCATAGATTAATTAGATTTCAGGTTAATATCCTATCATAGTATGGGCAAGAGCCAAGAGAGTGTTTTCCAATTGTTACAGAACTGCAGTGAAGAAACGTTGATTACTGTTCCCATGTGGTTTCAACTGCCAAGACTAATAACTAATCAAATTCAAACTCCATAAAATAGAACATCCTTCATGGCATTTATTCTCTAGTTTGCTTTTACTATGAGTTCTTCATTGACACAACTAGATGGGCTGAAATAAACTTTTAAAAAATGTGGCACGCAAGCAGTTCCCTCCATATACTAGTTTTGCAGCCGCCTTTGACCCATTTACAGTGCAGTCCTAAACAGAGTTCAGTGACTTCACTCGACTTGGATATAAATCAGTTTTGGCTGGTACTGCCAGATATCCATGTGTTTGTTGCAGTTTTTAAAGACATTCAGCAGTAGCCATTAATTTTAGCAGATGCAACCAATCTCTACATATAGTTCTTCTAATTCAATGGATACATCTTATCACAGAAGGTGGGATGGGTCTCCAAGTGTTGTGTTTTTTTTTTACTAATTCTGTGGTCTGTTTGGTGCAGCTAATGTATTTATCTTCTAAAATAAAATATTTTCCAAAAGGTTGAGAAAGTTTTTTTTAAGGTTTTGTTGAGTCCAGATATTGTCTATGGCTTATCTGAATTGATTGTAGTCTACATTTTAAAATGATTTCTGATTAAAACAGTAATTACAGATTATCACCTCATGCTCATGTCTTACACTGCTCACATGGGTTTCCCAGCTGACTTGCTTGGAAGGGGGAAGGAGGCTTCCATAGGAAAGGCAGAGTGGGAAAGATCTGCTCTCTGAGTCTAATGTGTTAAGCCAATAACATTATTATACTTTGTCTACATGAGTTCATCTCTGTTGCATTCCTCACCCCATTCACAGCAGTTTGCTGTTATTTTAGGGTTTGAGAGGTAACTGTTAGAACAGTACTAACCTAGCAGGCAGTATTTCGTTTTCTGACATAAATATGTTGTTTATAGATATACATTATCCTCTTGGGGTGGTTATTCTTTGCATTGTTGGCATCACAGACCACTGTCTGTTAAGGAGCTCTTTAAACGTTCCTACTGTCAATCAGTGTTCCCAAAATATAAAAGTGGATAGAGGAAGCAGCACTACAAGGGCTGGAAAACTATCTTATGAAAATATAATAAACTTGTATATACATGTTGTTTGTGAAGATCAATGTGCGGGTAGGCATAGAATGCACATTATCAATACAAACTACTGAAAGTCCTATAGGGATGCTTGAATGTCCTCCAGTTTAGCTCATGTTCTGTTTATAGGGATGCTGGAACATCCTCCAGTTTAGCTCATGTTCTGCTCAACTGCAGGAAGCAGGAATGTGGTTTGGCTGTCAGTTTTATGTAATGAGATACTAAATGTGGTCCAGAAATGGTTCACGTCAGATTAGAACATGCTCATTGGTAGGATATTATTTGGTAATTTTACAATCAAATAAAAATGGTTAAGTAGGTATCCTGCAAAACTTTGCTAGATTAGCATTAGTTATCTGCAAAGCAAATATACAAAGGCAAAGACAGTGGTGGATTTCCTAACTAGTTGTCAGATGATTTGGTACTGTGTGCTGACTAGCCAGGATTTGACAGCTGATGTAACTGAAGCAGGTGGGGATTTTAAGAGCGACTCAGCATTTTCAGTCTTCTCAAAAATGTCACCAGTTGGGTCTCAGTCCCTTGCTCTTTGTTTTTATCCAGGGTGATTGCACTGATTGGAGCACACTGTACAACATCCACATGTCATTGTCCTCACCCCATTCACAGCAGTGTGCTGTTATTTTAGGGTTTGAGAGGTAGCTGTCAGAATTCACTGGGTTATCCACATGCTTTCTCCCTACCTTGAGACCTCCCACAGCAAACTGATCCATGTTCTCATTTTTTCTAAGTTCCCCGCTCTTTCAGAAGTCACAAAGCATTCCAGTGAAAGGACATTGTAAATTCATTGTGTATGGTGTTTGTGACATGTTATGAATTAGTGTGCAAGACTGTAATGAACAGGAGCCACATGGCTGCATCTGCTGCATATGGCTGCATCTGCTGAAGTTATCACTACTTCACTAGTATATATTCACTGGTTTTCCCCAAGCATAATTTTTGTGCAAAGTCTTCAAATTGCTTTGCTAGTCAGGGGACTTCCTGATGCAAACTGGAAATAGCTGATGAGAAGACACCCTCCACACGCACACGCATACACACACACTGCCCAACAGAATATATATGGATCATTATGTACAACTCTGGCTGTTAGAATATATATGGCTTATATTCTTGTCTAGTTTCTGACCTGGGAGGTGATTTAGTAGATTTAGACAGATCTTGCTTCTTTTCATCATACAGTTTTGAAGCAATGTGCAAAACCTTTTCAGATATTGAGATGGAAAGTGTGTGCAAATGCTTTCAAGCCATTTAGATAGAGCATCTCTTGAGGGTAAGCTCTGCAGCCTTGTTAAAGAGGTTTCTTTTCTCCTTCCTTATGCACGTCTCCCAGAAGACAAGCCTGCTACTTGAACTAAGCATTAAGAAAGGGTATTTCCCTTCACGCAGTAAAAAAACTAACTTGCTTTTCATAGCAAAACAACAGTTTCTGCACAGATTGCTCAGGCTGCTGATTGCTTCCGATAATGGCTATTTGGAGCTCTTGTTGTTTCCACATCTGCTACCTCTGTCTCTACTCCACCCCCACCTCACTTCTCCCAAATTTGGGTCAAATAATGTACTCTTGGTGTTCGCAGGCTAACAAAATCTAGTTCAGTTCCCAGAAGAGAGGGTTATCAGCACAGAAAGTGATTGCCCGCTACCAGGAATTCTAGACTCCAGAAACTTGAGGAGATCCGATTTTCTACTAGTGCAGCAGGTTACCAATAGTGAGATAAACATATAAAGAGAAATATATTAGGAAGGGGATGAAAGGCCCTTATGCGGGATTAAATCAATAGTCTTGCTGAGGAAAGGTACTCCTTCCTGGGAAAGGTGGTTACAGCTGCACATGTCTTTTTGCTATTTACTTACTTCAAGTATTTATATGATGCCTCCCTAGAAATCTGTTCAAGGAGGCCTCAGAATAAAAACAAATAAACTTAGAACAAAACCAGAACTAAATAGGCAACTATTCAGCCTATCTGCAAAACAAGACAAAAGCAACATAAAAGACAGTCCAAATAATCATAAAATAAGGCAGATTATGGGTCATGATATCTACAAGAAGAAATTAACTAAAAGATGAGGGAAGCATCAATCCAGTACTAGTAACCAAAAATGTTTGAAGTGGAACTGAATGTCAGCACAGGAGGCGCTAGACATTCTGTTTGTTGGCGTTCATGGCTGTTTTTGGCCTTTGAAAATGCGGAGGGGGTCCCACTGTGATGCAAGCCCAGTCAGGACTGGGGCTTCGTAGCATTTTTTCCCTGGAGAGTCAGTGTGGTGTAGTGGTTAAAAGTGGTGAGCTCTAATTTGGTGAACTAGGGTTATTTCCCCACTCCTACACATGAAGATTGCTGGATAACCTTGGGCTAGTCACAATTCATTCAGAACTCTCTCAGCCCCACCTATCTCACAAGGTGTCCGTTGTGGGGAGAGGAAGGGAAGTAGTTTTTCAGCTGCTTTGAGACTCCTTACAGTTGAGAAAAGTGGGGTATAAATCCAAACTGCTCCTCCTCTTTTTAAAATCACCAATTTTAGGCTTTCAAATGGTGCCATGGCAGACACACAGACACATTCAGGTCTAGTTTGGTCCTGTGTGCCAATCCAAAGACCTAATTTTGTTTAAAGCTGTAACACTTTGGGGAACTTAGGCTGGTTCTGCATGGGCCAAAAACAACGGTGTGAAAATGGTTTAAAAGGGTTTAAAACGGTGTAAAAGGGTTTATACTGTTTTCACACCATTTTCACACCACTGTTTTTGGCCCGTGCAGAATCAGCCAAAGAGACTAACTATTCATTAACTTACCCATATGCTCAGTTCCTTAGTGGAAGCCATATTATGTGCCCCATTGCCATTGGAATAATGGTAGGTGGGCATGGGGTGGAGTGTCTTTCTAGCTGCAGTGCTCTGGTTCTAGAATTCTTTGACTGGAGGCCCAGCTTTAGGCAAGCCATATAAATTTCAGCACACTGTAGACCTGAGTTAGTGCCATTAGTTGATTTTGCTGCAGTGTTTATTTTTATTTACTTTAATAGACTATTACTTTGTTATTTTTTGCCTTGACATAGGTGGCCCAGACTGACATCATATAATTATCTACAGCATGACATTGTGGTTAAGAGTGGTGGACTCTAATCTGGAGAACCGGATTTGTTTCCTCATTCCTCCACATGAAACCTGTTTGGTGACCTTAGGCCAGTCACAGTTCATTCAGAACTCTCTCAGCTCCACTTACCTCACAAGGTGTCTGTTGTGGGCAAGGAAGGAAAAGGAGTTTGTAAGTTCCCTTGAGTCTCCTTACAGGAGAACACGGCAGGGTATAAATTCAAACTCCTCTTCTTCTTTTTCTACCTCTCAGAAGTTAAACAGTGCCTTGGATGGGAAACCACCAGGGTCATTATGCAGAGGCAGGCAATAGCAATCCACTTCTATTAGTCTCTTGCCTTGAAAACCCTTCAGGATTGCCATAGTTTGGCTTCTATTTTCCATCACTTTCCATCACCAGATTATTGTTTTGCTTGTCTTTGATACTTTTAAGGCTGCCCAGGAAATTATTTACCATTGTTTTGTTTTTAATTTTCTGTTATTGTTTGTTATTTTAATGTTGTCTTGTTAGCTTCCTTAAGAGTCCCAATAAGTGAAAAAGCAAGACAGGGATACCTTTATTGATTAGAAACAATGGTGCAAAGTTGCATCCAGAATAAAGGACATTAGCTGATCCATACCTACTGGAATTTTATGGTGAACATTCAATAGAGGTTTAAAAGATTTCTAGTCGTTTTATGTTTATGCTCATTACCTTAGGTGAACTTATTCTCTCTGTAAAGGTCCTCAGCCATCTGACCTTATTATGGCAATTTTGTTGGTAAAAGTATAAGACTCATTTGTTCAGTACTTTCTCAGTTTCACATTATTCAAAAATACTATTGTCATTCTCGACTTCACAGCAAGGTATTCATCAATAACCATTTGTCCAGGTCTGCAGGTAGGATTCAACTGCAAATCATACTAATGAACTGCTCTCTTTTTTTCTCATCAATTTACTTACAAAAAAAATGTTCTCTGTGAGTGCACCTTCACCCTTTCCAAATGTGTTTTTTAAACAAAAAACCCCTCTACAGCTAGAATTGCAATTAAGTAGAGTTGTTCCCTTGTCAGACTTTTGTAAAGTGTGACAGCCTATGTAGATTATTTTCTGCTAAGTGTATATTGTTTTCTTATAAAAATGATGAACTGATCAATAATTTCACAAGCACTTGATATCAATGCATTTTTTCCCCTTCAGGCATGGAAGAGAGGGTCTCTCATTATTTATCTTGAGAATGTGATGGGGTTCCTTTGAGAAGGTCATTGTCTGCTTCAGCAAAATAATCATGGGATTTCTGTTCAAGCAGGAAAGAGAAAAATGATTCATTATTTCAAAAATTATTTTACTGTCAGTCCAGAAAATAGATGAAGGCTTCTAACAATATATAAGGGGGAGAAAGGCTTTACTTATTATTTAAGGTTATGCTTGAAAGGGGGAAGAAGTTCAAACATTACATTTTTAGCTCTGCTGTAATATAACAGGGGTCATGCAGTTATCGTGTTCACCTTTGTAGTTTCCAGGAGGTGATTTTACAACTATTTTCACTGTGGAGCTTTACTTATCCACTGTACATTTTCTTTCATTTGGTTAAATGAGATCTGGAATCTATACTATTGAAAAACTATCACTTAGAGCTATCACAGGATTTTGACTAAAGTGCGATTTTGAGGGATTTAGACATTCTTGCCTAAGCAAAACACCTGAATTCTAAGGAAAGTAAAAAAGAATTTTAGGAAGACAATCAAAACTTTTCTAGGGGAAGGGGGTCTGCACATCCTACAAGAGTCAGACAGGTAGTGTTCTGACAAACTGTCCTCATGCATCATGGTTATTTCTTCACTATCTGTAAGAATTGAAACCATGATTATGCACAGTCCACAAAATCTAGCAGTTCTATCCTCACAGGTAAGGTCCTATGTTTTTCTCGAAGCAAAGAACATCCAGCAAAGTCTCAGTTCCTTCCCACTATTATTTTTCCATTCCCACAATGGTACTGTCAAGGCTCACCCTGCCTCAGACCAGTATCATAACAAAATTTATCAAGGTTTGGTCTCAGTCAGTGTCATAGGTATAGATTTTTTTACGGGGTGGCCATGCCTCCCCAATCCCCGTGCTTATAAGTGCTTATCCCCGTGCTTATAAGTGCTCAGTGCTTATAAAAGCAGCTCTCCAAGGCCAGGGACATCAGACTCCCCTGCCCCGCCTCCCCCACCAGCTGGGCTCCCAGCCGGCAGTCCCTTCTGCCCTCCCCTCCAGACAGAGGTGTAGCTAGGGAAAATCTGAGTTTTGCGTGCTTCTCCCCACCCATGGGCGGCCGCTGTGATGCTGGAATCCACCCCCAGACAGCATCACTTTCAATGGTGTTTAAACTAGGGAGCCCATATTCTCCTTTTAAATCCACCTTAAAGGGAGAATCTGGGGTCTCCAGTTAAAAGTGATGCTGTTTTGGGGTAGATTATCCCCACCGTGAAACAGCATCACTTTCAATGTTTAAACTGGGGACCTCAGATTCTCCTTTTAAATCCATGCTGAAGGGGGTGAATTTAAAAGGAGAATCTGGGGAAATTTGGGGGGTGCCTGCTGTCAGGGGTGCAATTAGTAAGCTAGCAACACCAAACTTTCAGGGTATCTTTAGGAAACATTCCTGATGATACTACCCAGGTTTGGTGAAGTTTGGTTCAGGGGATCCAAAGTTATGTACCCATCTCCTATTAGCTCCCATTGGAAACAATGGGGGATGGGACACCCCTTTGGGAGTCCATAACTTTGGACCCCCTGAACCAAACCTCACCAAACTTGGGTGTTATCATCAGGAGAATCTCCCAAAATACCCTGAAATTTTGATGCTGCTAGCCTAAAAACTGTGCCCCCTAAAGGCCAAAAACTGAAAAAACACAAACAGGGGCAGAGCTTTGGACATGTAATTGGATGTTTGAACCCAGGAAACCACCTACGTCCTTTGTCTCAGTAACTCCCTGAACAATTCACACCATAAATCAAAAGAATGCATACAGTTTCCAGGAGCAGTGGAGGCCTGTGCTGGCATCTTTGTCCCCTCCAGCAGCATAAGGGCACCCCTGCCAGCATAGTTGGCAAAGATGCCAGTGTCCTGGCGACCCACAGCCCCATGGCAGCTAAACCCAAAAGTGTGTACCATGGAGCTACACTGGCATCCAAGCAGATGCTGACACAGGGAGGGGGTGACTGGGACATTCCCAGGGGTGAAGCTGGACTTTGGACCTGGGAATGCTACAGCTTGGGTCTCAGAGGGCTATGAAGGGCTTTTCAGGCAACCAGGGGATTTTCTTTTTCACTGCCTTCCTGCAACAAGAGGCTGCAACAGAAAAATGTTCACCATCATCTCCTGACCTTCTCAACCAATCATTAGGCAGTATCCGTGGAACTTTCCAGGGTGAGAGTGAGGTCCCCCTGGCCTTACCAGATCAACCGTGAACTAAATTAACAGGCCTGAGAAGATGTCCTTGACATTAGCCACCACTAGCACTTGCAGAGTCTGACAACAGTGAACTTAGCTGGAACCAACTGTGCAAGCAATTATTTTAAGCTGGCTTCTGTCTCGACAGGTCTCTTTTTAAAAATTGTCCTTGTTTAAAGCAACTGCTTCTCTCCTTAGTTTCTTCCTACTCACATGTAGTTGTCATACCATCCTTTAATCATTACATAATTATCACCATGTTCTAGGGTTTTTTGGGGGGGGGTTAATTAGTGCTTTTTGTCATTGCAGACAAAGGGATCATTTTCTTTTCTTTTTTCTTTATTCTAATTTACACCTTTACAATTTTTAAAAGAACAATTGCTTTGACTACAAAGAAAAAAAAGCTGTATGGAATGCATCCCTTTGCCTGTAAACTACTAGTTAATTATCAGTTCTTGTTTAAGGATTGCCATGACAACTGCACATTAGTAGGAAGTAACTAATTAAGCCGAAAAACAGAAGCAGCTATAAAACAAAAGAGTAGAATTTAAAGGTATACAGTCCTTAGGAAACTTCATTAGTTCTTGTTCCTCAGATTAGGCAAGGTCACACTGCAATTATATTGGGGAGGTGGGGTTAATCACCACAAATTATTTCTGAAAAAGTTAGGAAAACAAAATGGAAAACACCAGAATTCAATAAATTGGCAACAGTGGATTCTCTGTAAAAACTGAGTGAACCAATAATGTTCATTCTAATCAAATGTCTGATGTGGATTCAAAACACGTTCCAGTATTTATTGTCATGTGTCTCCTGTTTGTATGCACTTTCCTCACTAGAAATCACAGGCTGGAGTTTCACATTTTCTTCTCTCTAAAAATAACTTTTAATTTGTGCAATTACATACATGCAATTATATGCCTTCCTGTGTATTAGACGAAGTACTAGAAAAAGGGATGGGGGAAGGGACTCTGGAATTAATCCTATGGATCAAGTCTACCTATGCCACAACTTTACAGGGAGCCTTGCTTTGATGGAAGATGTAGGTATATTCTATAAGAGTAACACTCCATGCAGCGGAGGAAGAATCCGGTGTTATCTTCAAAGGATGAGGAAGAGCTGGGAAATGACTTGAATTTGGAATTGAGAATTAGCCAATTCCTGAAAGAAGTCAACAGACAAAATTAGAAAGATGTCTACTAATAATGAAGCGGGGGGGGGGGGAGCAGAACAGTCTCCGGGAAGAATAGCAGCACAGAGCTTCTGGACAGACCAATTGTGAAAAATTTTCCTTTATTTAGTAAAAAGTAAAGTAAAGCCTATCACATGAAAGTACAAAAATAACCTGGAAATATAATGCTAAAAAGTAGCAAAGGGTCATAGGGTGCAGTACAAATGTGTGATTATTTTTGGTAACACGTTTCACGAAAAAGTGCTGGGTTGGTTGCATCTTTTAGCTTTCAGCAGTTAGAAAACTGCTGATCCCAGCTCAAAGCCCAAATGAACCTTTTTACAACAGATCACTGTGCCACACACAAACTGTCTGAGATCATCCATAGAGAATTGACTCCATATTTTAGCACCAGTTACATTATTTGAACTTTTTTTTATTTGTGCTGTTGTTTGATTGCGCTCCAGTGTCCTCAAGGCACTTTAAAAAATAATATGAAATGTGCATTTATTATGAAAATATATAGAAGGATATTCAGTTCTGCACACAGTAACACATACTGTAAGGCATTTTAGTAATTTGCACAATGCCCCATTAGTTACTTTAAGTCATAAATGCTAAGTAGCTTCAGTAATGACTAGGAGACATCTAACACTGATGAAATATTAAATTTAAGATGATAAATGGTTTAGATTATGAAATCAATATGACCTTGAATAAGCAAAGGTACGGTAAATTGCTGCTTGAATCATGTAAAAAACTTTAAAATTGTTCTATTTCTTAGTGACATTTTAATTTTTTTAATCAGAAGCAAAGAATACTGCTATTTCTGATTAGGGATTAGGTTTGAAATGAAAGACCTTGACTTATACAATTAAGTATTGATTTTGTTGATCTATATTTAATTCCCACAGCAATTTGGTTGTTTTTTTCCCTTCTTTTTACAAAGTATCATTTTGCAGATATATTTTGCTAATAACAGAGCTCATTTCATTTTTCTGTTTTAATCTAAGAAACAATTGCTCTGGGCATATGAGACAAAATAAGGCTTAATTTCTTGTGGGCAAGTGTGATTTTTTTTCATCCTAAAGTGTTGTTTAACTATAGTGAACATTAACATGTATTTTAACCCTAAAACTGAACTATTAGTTTTTGCATATTTTGAACTGAGATGGATCCTCTGTATAGAGCAGCTATGCAGGGATATAAAACAATATCTTCAAGAGAAATAAAATTAAGATCCTGTATTGTTTATATAATCAGAAAGATCTCCCATAATATTTTGCTGCCATTATTCTCCTTGTCACAATCCACTATGGTTACTATCAGACTTTCGGTGATCACATAGACTACTTTTCCAATCAATTGTCACAGATTTAAAAGAACACTCAAACTATTTCACTGCATCAGATTCAGATATCAAAGTGTTTGAGGCAATACAGAATTTCCTCCTCTTGAACATTCATCCAAGTCAGAGAGGTTTTGGAGAAATTACAGGAATTTTCCATTTGGGCTGGCTTCACTGGGAAACCAAAAAACCACAGTGTCATTCTAAGCAGTGTTACACCCTTACACTGACTTTAATGTACATTAACTCTGCCTAGGATGGCATTGTTAAACTCTTGGTTGGGTGTGATATTTTAGCACATGGTATATTTATTCTTAGAAGGATATGGCACCGTAGAGGCTGATCTGGTGAGACCCTGGCAGCTAAGCAGGGCCGGTACTTGGAGACCATCAAGGAATGCTCTGCAGAGGAAGGCAATGGCAAATTGCCTTGCTTCTCACTTGTCTTGAAGGCCCCTTGCTGGGGTCACCATTAAGTTGAGTTGTAACTCACATGTATACATGTATAATCATGTATATTTATTCTTATTTAACTTTTTAATATTGAGAATGATGCATCTTTTTGCGGGTGCTGCTGTATTCATGCAGGAGAATCACCACAGGACTCAGCCCTCTTTTTTCCCCTTCCTGGATAACTCTCAAATTCTCATGCATGGATTGAAGCATGTCAGGAATGGGAAACCAGTATATACCAGTATATATGATGATTTAACTATCTCTCCAAGCATTTGTAGTTTCAAAAGAAATTATCATTAATAACCACCACAACAAGAGCTCTTTCATTGGACCATGCAAGTAAAGAGAGCATTGCAGTTTTTTTAAAAAAAAACACCTCAACAGAAGCCTTTTACATAATACATAGAGGTGTATGTAATAGTACTGCTTTGTTGAAG
Source organism: Sphaerodactylus townsendi (assembly GCF_021028975.2). NCBI lineage: Eukaryota > Metazoa > Chordata > Lepidosauria > Squamata > Sphaerodactylidae > Sphaerodactylus > Sphaerodactylus townsendi. The sequence continues at coordinate 52,548,343 of NC_059426.1, forward strand.
TTTTAATTAAATTCTTAAGGATACAGCCAAAATAAGGAAAAGAGAGTAACCTTATGCTGTGACACAGCAATAAATCCTCCCCAAAACTCCTAAAAGGAAGATACATTATAGCAATAGCAGGTCTTTCCATACATACACTCCTTGGTTTTTCTTTGCAGTGGTGATGTGAATACTGGGTGAATAAACTAAGCAACCAGAGTTAGTCAGGGTGTATCAGGCAAAACTTGACAGTAATGATTTTCAGTCACTTGTGTAGACCAGATTTGATCTGAACCAATGACCTAGAGGTTAAAGGCTCCATATACCATTACCAAATCCCTGATCCATCCAATTCCCCAGGATACGATATATATCTGATATCCTGCAGAATGGCCCTTATCAGCAAAAAAAAGATACTGATCCACACTAAAAGAGCCTTAGTAAAATTATTTAAACATGAGCACAAGTTCTGAGCCAAACTCTGCTTCCTTGGAGCTGATTTCAGTGGTGAATATGGATGCATTATGACAACGGAAAACACTTATGTACCTAATTTATAACGGAATCCTTCTGATGTCAGTTATTTTAGTTTATTTTCATATAGGGACCTCACTGTTGCCCATCTATGAAAACATTTCTATATCTTGTATTCAGAGTAGTCCTATACGTGTAGCTGGCTACTCTTTTACAAACAATAGAAATCTTTCCATTGATACCAAAGTTGGAAGAAGTCGTCATAGCTTTTACAATGGTATTGGGCAAATTTATTTTATATACGTCTAATCTTTGTGTTAGTAATTTCTGTTCAGTTAAAGAAACAAAAATACTGCAAGATTTTAAAAAATACCTTTTGAAGAATTTAGAAAAGAAAAGAATTATGGAAAAGAAAAATTGACAGAAACTGGGGTTAGCAGAAGAAAAAAGTGAAAAGCAACGGTTGAAATCAACCATATAATGGGTTCTTGTGCAAGTATGTGTTTGTGAGGTCAGTAAAAAACACAATCATTGCTTTATTCCATTAATGCCAGACTTGTACACTTCACTTTCACTAGCATTTATTCAGAACATGTCTTTAGCAAGAAGCAAAGATGAAATCGAGTTTATATTTAGACTTATAATTAATGTCCTTTTAATAACCATCTGTTACATTTTACACATGTATATTAAAAATTGTATAACATCTTAACCTAATGATAGTGAGATTCATGTGCTAAACTGTTCCACAAATAAAGTTGTCTTGAAGATTAAACCAAAGGGAGGTCTTCATATATCGTCTAGTGATTATGGCAGCAGCAATATTTCATGGTCCTGTTCTTAATCCTCCCAGTGTATATGATCATTTCAGTTTTTCCAAGGTCAAAGAATTCATGAACTGATAAAATTAGATATTATCTAACATAAAAATCATACATGCACAACATTTCATATAGGAACAGCAAAATATTTATATTTCCCATTCTAACATTAACCTTTATATTTGTATTGCAGCAGTGAGAAAACTCAGATTCTCTGAATGGTGCAACCCTGGCCTATCGTGTTTCCCCGAAAATAAGACAGTGTCTTATATTAATTTTTGCTCCAAAACATGGGTTATGGCTTATTTTCAGGGGATGTCTTATTTTTTTCCATGATTTTGCACCCCCCACATGATCGGATCAGCTGCACCTTGGAATCTGTAACTAGGGCTTATTTTTGGAGTAGGGATTATATTTCAAGCATCCTCCAAAAATCCTTCTCTGTTCCCATCCAGTCCGCCACTTATTCCAGACAATGGTTCAGAATTTCCACTTATCTCCCTACAGTCAGCTGGAAATGAGATAGAGAGTCTGTGCCTTTCAGCATCTTTTTCTTTAGTACCTTTATTCTAGTAACAACCAGGAAGAGTATTGTTTTTAACAATGTTAAAGAACTGTGTTGATGGGAGTATGACTTAATCCAAAACCCATTACAGGCAACAAGTAAACTCCCATTGACTTTGGATTAAACATTTAATCCTTTGCTAATTGTTTTCACTACTGGACATTTTGGCTTAATTTGGTTCATTGATTTAACATCATAGAATTTGACCTGTATGTTTCACCTCATTTATAATTTTCGTATTTATATTTTATTAGCTAACATTTAATTGCTAATTGAAATGTTGTACTGTTACTACAGAAATATATACAAGGGATTCCCAAGCATTTCAGTCAATCAAAAGACTTTTTTCTTTGCATTTGAGACTGCTGCTCAGTTCAGGCTAAAATGTGGAAGTTCCATGGCTGCCTTTTTTGCAGCTGTTTCCCACAGATCTATCATCCGGTTTCTAGGATCCCACAGAAATAGTTCCTTTGACTCTCCATTTGGAAATATCTTCCACTGATGTATATGTAAACACTGTAGTCCTAGGGCATCTGTATGGAAGTCCACTGACCTCTGGGGGAGACAGCATTTAAAAAGCAGGTATAATATTGTGTGTAAAATGCTATCAACTTGCAACCGATTTGTGGAAATCCAGCAGGGTTTTCAAGGCAAGAGATAAACAGAGGCGTTTGCATTGCCTTCCACTGCATAGCAACCCTGGGATATCTTGGCAACCATCTCCTATCTGAATACTAGCCAGGAATGACCCTTCAGAGATCTGATGCAAACAGACGATGTGATCAGACTAGCCTGGGCCATCAAGAGCAGGGCAGGAACAAGATTGCAACCCTAATATATATAAGCTGATTTACTAAATCCTTTCAGAGTAAACCACCCGATAAACACAGTCTGCCTAATAAACGCTATCATGTGACTTCACCCAATAGGTTAGTAAGGACCTGGTGCTTGTACCTTTGCTCTCTTTTTTTAACTTTAGAATATTTTGTTTACCTCATTTACACCCTGCCTTTCTTTCCACTGGGGACCCAACAATCAGTCTCCCTCTCTTCCTTTTTATTCTCACAATAATCCAGTAAAATAAGATAAGCTTGAAGTGTGCAACTGGCCCAGGGTCTCCCAGAAAGTTTTCATGCCAGAGTGGAATATCTGCAAACATCATATCCAAAGATAGATTTTTATTTTCCTTTTTTCAAAAAACACACTATAAACTTCTTAAAACATTAGGTCAGGTTACCAGATTTCAGACTGGGAGACCTTGGCTGAAATAATAAATCTGGTATGGATTAATCTGATGGCCTTGAAATAAATCCCTTTCACTTAGTGTATAACATAGGATTAATAGTGGCATACCACTTATGAGAAAAACTGAAGAGCAGTGGTAAGCCACCTTATATGAACGATTAATCATCGTAATCATTTTAATTATTTCTTTCTATTCATTTATTTACCTCATTTGCAATCCACTTTTCTCATAGTCAAGGTGGGTTATAAAAATCAACAGCCAACCATACATAATGTAAAAAACTGTTCAGAAGCTTTCAGAAAATATTAAAAATTACACCTATATTACTTTCATAAAATACCCTTTCATGTCTATGCCACGTATTCAAGACACTGCTGTACTGCTGACAATAATTAGGTCTTACTCAAATAAGTTAGCATTCTGATACCAGTCCATAGGATAAGGATTAAAACTCAAAACTGATGTGATGGCCTTGCATCTTAGCTGAGACCCAGCATTATTGCCATTGCAGCAACAGTTTTATCTTATTTATTTATTCTATTTCTTATACCGCCCAGCCCTGAAGGGCACAGGAGCAACTGTGACAATGATTCTCCATGGAAAGAAAAATGCAGTAATTTGCCGTACAAAAGTACTAACATGGCGAAAGTGCTAACAGAACCAAAGCTTTATAGGCCATAGTTTCAGATGACAGATAGTCAGATTTGAATGATTGGGTTTCAAGTGACATATTCAGAGTCTGATTTTTTTAAAAAATGCCAAGTTTGAGAGAGTTATAAGCGCACAAGATGTTTTCTGGGTACTGCTTTTGCTGCTCTGTCAAACAACTCTGTAGCCTCACTGGCCAGTTTAAACCAACACTGTGGAGGGGAAAGGCACTCAGCAGACCAAAGTGTGTACAATCAAAAGCAGTTTCCAGTTGTTCACTGGGCTCCTTAGATCCAGGCTTTGAATGATAAAAATAATAATCTGAAACTTTTTATGGAGTTAAAAAAAACCCTTCTTGTTCTGATGATATTGAGGGAGTACTTTTTCTGTGAAAGTTTAGAAAAGGCTGCAGTTCTCAAATCATTTATTCTCAGAATAGCCCAGTTTCAACATATCAATAAAACAGATTACCAAGACCTTTTCCAAGGAAACGAGATGATCAACTGTATTTTTATATGATTACACCAATAACACTTTGATTCAATACGCTTTGAGGATGTTTCAGTGTCTTACAAGGTTCTCTTCTCCCTTCCTTCCGCTCACTCAAGCATTTTGCCCCCTCTATTAATTCCATTGTGGAAAAACGTGTTCTACTCAGGCATTCACAGAATGTTGCATTTGTTGTGACTACATTTTGTTCAGGTTTAGGAACCCAGCTGCAATCTCAGCTGACATGAAAGATGGGGAAAAGAGTCCTTAAGCTCCCAGCATGGAGCACACTAGCTCTTAGCTATGCTAAGGGAACTGACCAAAACAGGACAATAGCTACTAATTCATACACTGTTACCAGGTTATATCAAAAGGGGATGGAGACTTCTAACAGCCAAGTGGCTGGAAATTAAAGTAAGATCCAATTTACCACCAGGTGAGATGGACTCCCCCAAGTATTTTAAAATTCACAGGGCACAAGGAAAGAATATCTCTTCCAGTTGGACTAAACTTTGGCCTAGCAATTGTAACTCGGCCACAAGACAGGGGACAACAGAGAGGAGTCTAGCCTGGAGATCTAATGTAATAATGATCTCTAACTTGCTGCAACTACAAGTTGGCCTAAATCAAATGCCCTGTAGGAAGTTCCTAGAGATGACTGAGTGTTTTTTTTTATCTTTTATTTATTTGCTCAACCTGAAAACTTTGAAAAGAGCATATATATTATTTCTTGTATTTTGAACTTCTTTTGATCTCCTTGACCCTGGCTGGTGTTTGGATGGGAGACCTCCAGGGAATCCCTGGAATATGGAGTCAGGCAATAGCAAACTCTTTCCAAACATCTCTTATGTTGAAAACACTGTGGGGTTGTCACCAGTCAGCTGTGACTTGACAAAAAAAAAGTCTGATTTTTTTTTTAGCAAGCCTTTATTGGCATAGACAGCAGTACAACAATAATAAAAACAGATTAAAAGCATATACAATACAGGATATACATGTTAGGACGAAGGAAATCTACTGGCATTTAGTAATTTCCAGGAGAAAGTCTGCCACTATCATACAGAGAGAAGGATCAGGGTTGTCCAACAAGTAGTGTAATCTAAATAAATCGGGGAGATCGGGTAAATGTGAAGGAGTGAGATTCACATACTTGGATCTGATTTCCTTGAATCTGAGACAGTGAAGTAATTGGTGGGCCAGAGATTCAACTGAGCCATCGTTACATGGGCACAATCTTTTAGCCTTTTCTTGCTTATTAAATCTGCCATGTAACAAGGCAGAAGGCATAACATTAAACCTGGCGAGCATTATGGCTCTCCTTTGAACAGGGTTTATTAAGCAATGCAGGTAGTGTGCCAAGTGGCCCCGTTCAAATGGGAGAGAAAAATACAGGGGGGAGCACGTTTTCTTGGCTGCGGTGATTAGGGTAGAGAACTCTCTATCCAATAGTTGACCTTTTAATTTCCTATAAGCTTCTGAATAGGACAAAGGGCAAAGTGAATCCACTGACAGTCTGATAGAGGCAATTTTTTCTTCAATTATGGAAAACCAGGGGTTGGAATGGGTGTCAGAGAGCAGACGGTGGACCAGGGAATTACAGTCCGAGAGAAAATGAATTCGCAGCCAGAATCTAAAAGTTCTCAGCCAAGCGGCTGATTCCAAGGAGTTTTGACCTAACTCCAGACAAAGGGCTGCATAGGGCACACAATTTGGGAGTCCAGTTATCTTGTGAAAAAAATTGGATTGAAGAGAATTCAAGGAGTGGTTAATACCTTGAATCCAAATTAGAACTCCATAAAGCAATCTCGAGGCGACTTTGGCATTGAAAAATTTGAGGGCAGGAGGGATAAAGGAGTGGCCACTGCTGTAAAAGAAACGTAGTAGTGCTGACATACTATTAGATGTAGCTAGGAGAGCGGCCTTCCTCTGGGTTGCCCATGAAAGGTTAAAGGAGAATAAGAGGCCAAGGTATTTATAGCACTTAATCTGTTCAATTTGGGTGCTTTTCAATGCCCATGTGAGCTTCTTAAAGCGCCTAGAGAAGACCAATACCTTGGTTTTTTTCATAATTAATTGTCAGTCTGTTGGATTCACAGTAATCCACACAGCGCTTCATTAAGCGTCTGAGGCTAACTCTGGATCGAGAGAGAAGGACAGCGTCATCTGCATAGAGCAGAATTGATACATGGGATGTACCCAGTTTTGGGGCATGGCTGTTCACTGCTGAGAGGGCAGAGGGGAGGTCGCTTAAGAAAAGATTGAAGAGAGTGGGGGCCAGGACGCAGCCCTGTTTGACCCCTTTGGTAATTGGAATACTGTCTGTCAAAAGGCCTTCGTGGGAACACTTGATCCGGCAACTGGTATTTGTGTGCAATTGCCTAATTAAGAACAAGAGTCTGGCATCAATGTTGAGGGCAGCCAGTTTTGTCCAGAGAAGTTCTCTTGGCACAGAGTCAAATGCAGCCTTTAAATCAATAAAGGCAGCGTAGAGTTTGTTATCTGCATTGATTGAATATTTACTGGCTAGGTGTAATAGCACCAAGGCGTGGTCCAGAGGTGATTTCCCCTTGCGAAAGCCTATTTGTTCAGCCCCCACTGCACCAGAGTGGGAAAGCCACAGCTGAAGTTTCTTCAGTAGCAATTTGGCATAAATCTTCCCTATCACTGAAAGGAGGCTGATGGGGCGAAAGTTGGCAGGTTCTGAGTGAAAGTCTGATATGTAGAAGCCCACTATTCAGTCTTTCTGTCTAAAGGGTGGTAAGGTGTAGAGTCACAAAGGAATACAATAGCTTTGAATTGTAAAATTGCAACACGGTTCTCTTGCACTTGCTTGTAGAAGCATGGTGGAAGTGTAATAAGAGATTCCATCCCACATTCTATTAGAGGATCTGTATTAAATCATTTTTAGGTCTTTGCCTGTGCAAAACTGATTAGTAACAGAGTTCTCCAGGACTGATCTTATTAGAGCTGATTTACAACTTTTAACTCTGATAATACAAAGAGTAGGAGACAGAGTTCAATTCTCTGAACTATCAACCAGCAAACCAGAGAGGACAACCTGTAGAAATTTTTATTATCTTTTACTGAAAAAAAAATCTTTTTCCTGAACAAGATAGAAAAAAAATATATAATCACAAAAAAAGTTAAGTCTACAATTCTATGAAGAGAAATTCTGAAATTATCGAAGTCCCTAGCATTGGCTGTTATGGGTTTTCTGGACTGTGTGGCTGTGGTCTAGTAGTTTTGGCTACTAACATTTCACCCACATCTGCAGAGGCACTTCATGGAAAAAGTCTTTCTGTGGCACAGTCCCTAGCATTGCTTAAAGATATTATAGCAAGTAATAGTTTTAGAAAGCAAATAAGGTTGCAAAAAGCAAATAAGCTTTTGCCTCAGTACTATTAGGGATTATCAAAAGCCCAAGTTACCCAAATATCTTACCTAGAAATCTCACCTATTCTTCATCTGAGACTTCCAGCCTCTGATTTGCTTATCAAAGGAGTGCATTTTAATAGAACAATGTAAATCTTATATTTCTCTAAATCTGATCTATTATAATTATGTGATTGTATCTAGATATCTGATTGGTTATAACCAAATATGAAATAATCAACATAAGTGCAAATAAGCCAATCAGCATGTGCATATCAGATGCATCTGATATAGCAAGATAAGAAGGCCAATCTCAACTCGTAGCCTTTATTAAAAATCAATCAATCTTACTTTTTTCTGTAACTCTTTCAACTAATTGTCCAAGATGAAGGTAGCTCTAACCAACAGAGTTCACTGACAGTTGAAAAGTGTATGAACTCTCAGTCAACTTGCAAGCACAGCAAGAAAAGAGTAGTGGTATCATAGCTACCACTACAGAAACTAGTCCGGGCCTCTAAACGGCAATGCAGGTACTGAGTGTTAGAAATACGACTCCATCTGTGAGAAAGTACTCCTTACTGTGCAACCCAAAAGGATGGTGAACCTGCATTGGGAGATGTGTGACCCCCCTCCATTAGGGCCATCGTCACCAGTGTCATGCAAATAGGCACAAATGGCAATACAGCGGCATTTACCTTGGCTTTGGGGTGCCATGTGGCTGTGTGGTGTCCAACGCAAGAGGTTCACCCATGGTTCCTCTACCAGAGGTAGCCATACTGACATGAAGAGATGAGTTCGGGGGGGGGGGGGTATTCCCCGAGATGTTTCAGCCTGGGAACATCACCTTCTGCAACGCCACTAAAAGTATGGTCTAATTCATTGCAGATGATGGAATTTCCTGGAAGAGAAAAGGATTTTCTCCTTCTCCCCCAGCGCCCATACCGCCAATTGCCTCTTTAGAGGTGGTGCTGCAGCACTGTCCCCAGCCACTGTTCTACTGCCCCACCTTTTGGATTCCACTGTAAGAGTCATGGGTAGTAGTTGGTGGCTACCCAGCTCATCACTGGCATCTTTGGGGAGCAAGGGGAAAGGCAGTATCTCGAAGTGGTGACTCGGGGTGGACACAAGGTTCTTCCCAAGTTCCAGGGGTTCATTCAGAAGGAATAGGAATGGACTTTCATTCATTCATAAGCCTAAGTGGTTTTGTTGGATCAAGGCTGCTAGTTGGAAGCCAATTGATTTCCATAGAGTTTATTTCCAGTGAAGGATTTAGAGTGAAATGATTACAATCAATAACTGCAGCACTGGTTTCTCCTGCTCTGATAATGAAATCTCATGATGGAACAGATAAGTGATGAAGTCTAAATGTGTAATCACAGAAAATATGAGTCATAATAACAGATATGTAGCCTTTTCTGCTTTTAAATGAAGGCATGAGCTAGACAATGTTTGACTTCGCTGGGGTAAAAGTCCTTTAAATCTTTTATATCTAAGTTGGTTGTATTGAGTTGTGAACAGAAGGGCAGTGTCTTTTTTTCCCAGAGTACTGCATGATGTCTAACAATTGCAATTTTGTGACTCATTTCAAAGTAGCACATAGCACAAACCATGAAAAGTATGTTAAGTCTGAACTTGCTAATAGATCCAAACAGAAATGTAAAGCTTCTATACCTGAACATCCTAATCTTCAAAGCATTCCTTTGTTGCAATATATTTTCTTCTTTGATATGCTATGTATTACACGCTCAGTTCTATACTCTGGATGATCTTAAATCAGCCATTTCACTTGCCATCTAAACACAAAGTAACAATGTTTGTTCTTGGACTGCCAATAGTTTATTGATCCATTCATTTATTCCTGGCACTAATACTGAAAATGAGGAATGAGTGTGCTTTTACCATGTGAATAGCAAACCTCGTTTACCAATGGACGTTTCGAAAACTTTGGGATATCTCTCAGGCTCTTGACATGGTGAATATTATCATATATCTGGAACATGAGATGAAATCGTAAGATATAAAAGAATAGAAAAGATCTCTGTGAGAACGAAGTCATTTTTGTTGAACACCTCCCTAAAAACAGCTAATGAAAAGTATTGTGCAAACAAAGAGATTAAATTGGTCTTGTAAATTCAGTGATGCATTTTTGATATAAGATGCCAATGCATTGTTCCAGTGCTTTATTTTGTGTAAATTCCACAGTTTATAACACTTCTAAGAGTAGACCTAGCCAATATCTGATTTATTCTGTAGGGATTGGACTAGCTCACTGTAATTTCCTCTCTTGTTGCTTTCATTTCTATTTGAGGGGCTTTAGTTCTTGAAAATCAGTAAACTTGCACATAGAAAATGAGGAGGATGGTGGATTCTTTTAAAATTGTTGGCCTTGCATAGAAAAAATGATGATTGCATTAAATCCATGCACTATGGTTTGCGGTCCTTTCTTATGCCAGGTCCTACTAAGACTGTAAATGCATAGCCTGTAAATAGCGATGGTATATTAATCAATCAATTAATTAATTAGCAATGGTATATTAATTAATTAATAAAGTAATTAATAAAACATACTGATGTTTTATTAATTCATATAGCGTGGTGTCATGGTTAAGAGCATTGGTCTCTAGAGAACCATGTTTGATTCCCCGTTCCCCCACATAAGTAGCAGACTCTTACCTAGTGAATAGGATTTGTTTCCCTACTCCTACACATGAAGCCTGCTCAGGCTAGTCTCAGTTCTTCAGAACTCTCTCAGCACCACCTATCTCACAAGGTGTTTTTTGTGGGGAGAGGAAGGGAAGAAGCTTGTAAGCCACCTTGAGACTCATATAGGAGAGAAAGGCAGGGTTCAAATCCAAACTCTTCTTCTACAACATTTAACTGGATAGAAATTACTTCCATAGATATACTGTTAATAATGTATTTATTGGACTGAATTATTTTATGTTTGCTTTGTGTTGATTGGTTTTACTGTACATTGCCCAGAGCCCTTCAGGGGTGGGCGGTCGATTAAATGTAATAATAATAATAATAATAATAATAATAATAATAATAATAATAATAATAATAATATATTATTCCTTCTGTATAAACAGTTCTAAACAGAATTACATCTTTCTTGTTACACTCAAGCCAGTTAGCTTAGAAGGGTGTAACTCTGGCAAAGATTGCACTACTACCAGTAGTAAATTTGACTTTTCTTCTCATTGCTATAGCTTCAGCTTATGTGTAACCACAGCAACAAGGAAGTATAGGAAAGGGAAGGTATTTCACAATTCACTAGTGAAAAACTGATCCTACCAAAATGAGATGGCTATGATACAGAGAAAGTTAGGCATAGTTTCTGAAATCTTTGAGACTTGTCTGTTTTAAATCCTACTAATTCCATTAATACTGAAACATAGTTCACTTAATTCTTATTTCATCAAATACCATTGCTGTAATTATTACCACCCTAAGCCTTGAAGATAATATGAGGTGCAGACCAAGTCAATAATAGTCAGCCTCTTGACCAGTAGCAGTTTTCCTTAAATAATACTTACTGAATAATAAAAATTACTCTGCAAAGCCTGAAGATATTTCACATACAAATTTCAAAACCAGCTGCTTAAAATATAAATGGCACTTAACTGTTTTGCAAATTGAGTCCTCTTTGTCTGCGCAGAATCATTAAAGCTGGACTTGTTATTGCATTCAACAATAATAGAGGATTAAGCTGAAAGGCATTTAAGATTATACCATTTCACTACTTTAAACCTTAGACAGGCAGTAACTGAGTAGTTGCAATTTAGATAGCTACTTTTTTGTTTCTGTGAGTAGTGTGTCTCTAATTCTCCTCCCGCTCCCTCTTAAATTGTTGCAGAAATTGAAGCAACCTGAAGAAACAAAGGAGGATCCAGAGAAGAGGCTATCTAAAATTTCCCTGGAGTCTCTCAATAAATTTAACCGCAGCAGCAGCATTTTATTGGAAAAAGAGAAGAACAGTCTGAACAAGGTTGAAGGACAAAAAGAAGAAAATGAGATAAAAGAAGGTTCTCTAAATAGTTCTGACCGGCATGGTATAGACCACTTGGAATCTTTGAGTGATTCTTTATACGACAGCTTCTCATCCTGTGCCAGCCAAGGCTCGAATGATGTATAAAGACTCTCCACTATGAGCTTTGAGTTTAGCACTTAAGGAATGGAAGAACCTATTGGATAAGCAAGCATCTGTGACAATATTCGAACATTAATTGCTAAGACTCACAATAGGATGTATTCTTATAGAGCAATAACGAAAAGAGAGCCCTAACTGAAAGACTGAAAGTTCAACATGGACAATGCAGTGGTTACCTTTTTATTAAACAAAGTCTTAACTTTGCACTTTTATGAATACTTGTACAGAAGTTGTAAAAAGTACAGTGATGGAAAAATTATATTTGTAGAAAAACATGACAGCAATAAATACAACATTGGTGCCATGCTATTGAAATGACAAGTTACTAACTTTATCGATGTTAATATTAACAAAGTTAGTGATTTCTTTTTGTAAAATAATCATTTATAAACCTTCTAGTCTTACAACTGTATGCAGAAAAACTGCTTTAACACAAACTTGAGCTTGCCAAATTGTCTATAATGAATCTTCTGGAACTATATTGTACAACATACAGTTTATATATATATGTAAGTGCAATTTTGAAAGCAAGTTTCTTTATGGACCCATGTATTTCTGTTAATATAACTTGGACAAAACTTCCAAGCTAAATCGTTTCCCATTTATCTACCATGAATATGTGTTATGTTAATTTTCTTTTGATCTGATTCCATTTGAACTCTGTTAGTCTGGGAAACATAGAATATAATGCAATTTAGATTTGTAATTCACACTTTAAAAATTAAAAAAGGTTGGTGCTAGCAAACAAATTTGTGGACTTTTTTTCTACAAAGACTGTTTATATGTAAGGGAAAAGTCTATTTCAAAGACGGAGTGTATTTTTTCTAGATGTGGAGTATTTATATCAACTTTTGTACAGCAATCTGTAAACTAGCTATATTTGGGAAACTTCCAGCCCCCTTTGCAATATATGCAGTACATTTTTTTTGTTTGTCTGATATTGTATTATCAGTGTTACTTTGTTATTACTTTTGTGCAATGTTACATTTCATGTTTTAAATAATGCTGTTGAGGTGGAATTTCATTGTCCCTGAATTTTATGTACTTCCTTTTGGAATTTGTTTCTGAATAAAAGTCATATCACATCTGGCTATCGAAAACTGAAATATATACACGTCAATAAATATTCAGTAAAGAGGGAAGAGGTTCATTTGGGTTAAACCTGGTAACATTATTGTGAAGGGCTTAGTTCATGTGAAATACAAGGAAATATGCATGGATCTGTATAAAATACAAAGCACTAGCTGGAAATAAATCTTGCAGTATTTCTGTAGAAAGGAAAGCAGAAATATGGAAAATGTATATATGTGAGATAATTCTCAAGCTGGTTCCCTTCTCCAATGGAGTAGCCTTGTATACATCATGAATTATATGTGGACAGATAGGATACAAATCTGTCAAATGAATGTGCTACATGGCAACTAAAAAGTAATTTCATCTTAATTCAAAGCTCTTGCTGGCTCTGTGAGACAAGATGAAAAGTGATGAAAAGCCAAGAGTGCAGCTTCTTGAGAGAGGAGGCTGAAGAAACTCATCAAGGGGGTGGGGCAGAGCTGTAATGGAACAGCCTGAGAGACCCAGAGCAGGTTATTGAGGGAAAGGCAGGCCTTCTGCAATCATCTGAAATCCTCAAGAAAAGACTGGAGCCCAGAATCCCTGTCAAATCACATTGCTACAGGCCCTGTATTATCTTCATTGTGTGTATTATCTTATCTTTCCATATCCTCTTCTTCTTAAGACTGGACTTTTTTTGTCACTAAATCATAAAATCTGAGGAAGAACAGCCGTTACTAGCTGTGCCCCTTTTTGAGAAGCCTACAAAGAGAAGGGGCTCCCTATCTCGACGCTCAGCTCTCTGCGCCGGGGTCCTTCTCTGCAGAAGGAGCGGGCCACCTGGCAGAAGCCAAGCCACCATCGCCTCCTCGGACGGATTATATCTCGAGGGGTCCCCACCTCTTTCTTCAGGGTGCATTTCCAATTCCAGCCTCTGTTAGCCGGTTCGCTTTGCTTGGCTCATTTTCTCAAGCTGTGCTGGCTGCAACAAGGGTTTTAACGGGCTACGTAGACGAAGTTACTCTTTTTTAAAAAAACGCGGCGGGGGGGATGGTGATCTGGGGCTGGGGAAAACCACGAGACTCTTTCTACTTCCCCACTCCCCGCGTCACGAACTAGCCAGGGCAGAAGGAAAGCGGCTCTCTCCCACGCAACGCAAACTCTGCAGTCACAACCCGACTGCGCACTCAGAGCCTCTCCCCGTTGTGACTTCTTTTCCCTCGCGCGCCTGCCTCCCGCCAAGAGAGCGCAGGGAAAGAGCGCACGGGGCGCATGCGAGGACGGAGGCTGCCAGTCTTTCTACATCCCGAGGGAGGGCCGCAGTCATCCCTTCCCGTCTTTGCTGCTGAGCCAGTGGAGCTCACTGGGCGGCGAGCGGTTACCGGCCCGTTTGGCCATGTGCACGAGGACAATGCTCGATTAATAGACGGACACCTGGTTGTTATGGGATTTTGACAATACACAGACCGGCACCTGTTTTAAAGCAGACTTTAAAAAAAGCTAACGCCCACCGCTCTCCAATATACAAAAACCGGAGGGAATACAACCCAGAAAGCCACGTCTGCTCCGACTTTCTCTACCAAGGCAGGCAAATGGGGTTCAGAGTCACCAAGGCTGAGGAACAAGCCAGATCCTGCGGGCCCCCTCCCCTCCTTTAGGGCTGAGCCTGTCCCTGTGTCCCTTCACCAAGCAAGACCAAGACTGGCAGACTAGCCAGTGGGTATCTCTATCGCTTGCCATCTTTGGGAAGAACAGCTAGAAGAGTGGGGGCTTTTCAGCACAGAAAGAAAACAGGAGTCCAAAACAAACTGTGTGCCAGCTTCAGCTGTTCAGATGCAGGGGAAGTATAGCAGTGGTGGGATCCAAAAATCTTAATAACAGGTTCCAGTGGTGGTGGGATTCAAACAGTGGCATAGCACCAATGGGGCTATTGGGCAGGGAGGTTGCTTTAGTAACCCCTTCTCGGCACTCAGAAAAAAATAGTAACCACTTCTAGAGAAGTGGTGAGAACTGGTTGGATCCCACCTCTAAAGTATAGCATAGCGTAGGGGTTAAAATGTCAGACTAGGACCTAGGATGGTGTGAATTCCCACTCTTCCATGGAAGCTCGCTGGGTGACCTTAGACCAGTCACACTCTCAGTCTAGCATACCTCACAGAGATGTTGTGAGGATAAAATGGAGGAGAGGGGAGCAATGCAAGACACTGTGGATCCCCGTTGGGAGAAAGGTGGGATGTAAATAAAGTAAATAAGAGTGATGTTCTCAACAGACTCACAGCTTTCCAAGTCCATGGTTGGAAAGGTTCAGGGTTGTCCTATATATCGCCTGCAGTTTTAACCTGTTTGGCTAACAGCCGCTCCCATCCCTCTGCCACAAGTCAAATTTCCACTTGTGCTGGGCTCTAGTTCAGCAAAGCTGTTCCTCCAAATACTGCCCAAAGCTGCCTCCAGGGCAGACATCAGTAAAACCCCACCCCTGGAGACTGAATTCTCTCTCCTGTCTAGGCTGAACCTCTGTAATACACAGTAGCAATGGTAGACCATGCAGTAGTTTGAACACACCCTTTAGAAATTATTCCCCAAATAGTACAGTTCCCTACCTTAGACTTTACTGTTTTGTGCAGTTTTTTAAAAATATGTCATTATTAAATATTTATTTTTTTAAAAAAATATCATGATTAAATATGTTGTGTCTATTTAAGGACCAGGGATGACCACACCTTTTTTTGGGATCTGACCATTAGGAACAGAAACCATCGCCCCATCAACTCAAATGTATGTGAAGCAACAAGGCATTCAAAAACCAGGCTACCAGAACCCTGTTAGCATGCTGAACTGTTAGAATACTGAAAAATAAGGTTTCCTATGGTGTCTCTATCATAATCCCTTGAGATTGCATCTCCTGGGGAGGGAGGGGGGGGCGGCAGCTGCGGCTGGTGCTTCGCTCCCAATAGAGAGTCTCTTTTGTAATGCTCCTACCGTTCGCAACATGATGCTAAGGGCTATTATCACATTGAGAACAGATGAGGAAACGGTGCCGGTGCTGTGATGAGACCTTTAAACTACTTGCAAAGCTAAGTGTTCCCAGTTCTTTCCAACCGATTCCAGGGCTAGATTGAGAGCAAGACGCCAAGAGGGTCTGGGCCTCACAGACACCTGCAACAGAGGAGAGAGCTATACGGAGGACAACAGCCTACCTTTTCTAAGGGGCAAGGACACCACGCCAGGGAGAGGGGAGAAGAAAAAGAGAGGGAATGCAGCTACCCTGGAACTGTACTCCAGAACTGCTTGCCCCAAAGGATGGTAGGGACAGGCTCAACAACCAGCAGATAGGAATGCCAGCCTCCAGGTGGGACCTGGGGATCTCCCCGAATTACAGCTCATCTCCAGGCTCCAGAGATCAATTCTCCTGAAGAAAATGGATGCTTTGGAGGGTGGATTCTGCAGCAGTGTTTCCCCCTTAGGTCCCTGTCCTGCCAGGGTTCCAAACCCTACTCTCCAGGCGTTTCCCCAACCTTGGTGTGGCACCCCTACCCCCACTGGTTGCCAGGGGCACCTGGCAACTTTCGACTAATTAATACTCCCCTTTTGCTCAGAATAGATAACTTCCACCCTCATTCCACTGTGCATTGTGCAGGAACATGCAGGGGATTCACTAGCAAGCCCCCTCAGTTGCAAAGTATCTGGTGATGCTTGACTACTGTAATCCAAAGTGACACTGACTGTTTGCCTACAGTTCCAGGTGGGACTGGGAAAACAAGTCCTAGAGGGAAGCTTTCTTCTTAAAGCCCCACACTTCATTTTACTGGCGGGATAGGAGGCTGTGGATTCCACACACCATATTTATAGCCAGTTGCAAAGGGAGTTCCCAAAGGGAAAATGAGTTCCTTTACAACTCGTTACAAATATGCTGGGCGCAATAAATTGAGAGCAGCCCTGCCCCTAACACAGAGGCAAGCGTTTCCCGCCTCCTACCCACAACCACCGCCAGTCTTAAACATGAAGTCTCGACGGAAGCTTTCCTAACCCGGCCAGCGGCCTCGCTGTCAGAAGCATCTGGCTCAGGGAAGCTTCTCCGCGACACAGCGGGTCGTTTTTCAGCAGCCGGGGGGGGGGGCTGGGGGGCGTGGGGGGGGCGTGGGGGGGAAGAAGACACAACTCTTTGCTGTCCCCGTCCAGGAGGCGACACTCCTTCTCATTCCGTGCAAAAGAGTAGCGGGCTGTTAAGATTGCCCGGGCGCGATTAGCTCCTGCCGCAACCAAGACGATAGTCCTCAGGAATCCACCAGATCCTTGGTTTTATTGGGTGTCCCTCCCGTGGAATCCACGAGGCAAGGTGTCAAAAAGCCAACTGAGCAGGAGCAGCAGCAGCGTCCCCTGGCAGAAGCACGACTGGCCCGGGAGGGGCTCCCTCTTGCCTTCGCCTCGCAGCAAGGATGGATAAACTTTCTCCCTCCCCACTACAAGGAAGCAGGAGGGGGGTCACGTGGCGCCAGGGAAGGGGAGGGGGCTGTTAGGTAGGGTCCTCTCCCCCCCTCCTTTCCTTGGCTCTCTTTTTCTTGGTTCGGCGTCCTCTGCTGTAGTTTCAGTCCACTCCGGCGAGGCTGGCGGGAGCTGGATCAGAGAGCGAGGCAGCCGGACCGGGGCGGCGATGCGGGCTCGGGCGTCGCCTGCTGCTGCTGCCCTCGGAGCTCCTCTCCGCAGCGGCCGCAGCGCCAGTCTGACGAGGCAGAGCTCCGCGTCGCCCGGCTGCTGCTGCTGCCCCCGCCGCCCTCTCTGAGCAGCCTCCGCGCCCGCTACTTCCGACGGCTCCAAGAGGATGTGGCGCTTCGCCGTGGCGACAACTTTCTGGGGATTGTTGGTGGCGCCAGGTAAGCGGCGGGCGCGAAGTCCCCTCAGCCCCCCTCCCCCTTCCCCGGGCAGGAACCTGCAGCGGCTGCTGGGGGCGCCATCTCTGCAGCCCCGAGTTCCGATCCCGGGAGGAAGCGCGGGGGCATGTTGAGAAAGCTGCAGGTCAGCGGCCAGTGCCGCCTCTCCCGAGTCTGAGTTTGACAGGGGCCGGGACGTGTTGCATCCGTCCCTCCGCGCGCAAAGAAACTGAAAGCCGCCTCGCTTTCCTCTGCTGGGGCGCTCTGGTAGTTCTCACTGGCTAATAGCCACCTAACCGGCCGCCCCCGCCCCCAGCAGAGAGCCCCCGTTTTCCCTTGCAAGCTACCCTGAATGCGGTTCCTTCAGCAGCCACGCCGGAGCAAAAGACCCCCTCCCCTTGCCAGATATTTCGAGGAGGGGGCCGGTTCTCCTAGCGCACAAGACCCTTCAAATGCCACGGCCTCCCACCCCCCACCCCGCACCCCGCCCCATAGCGAGCGATGGGACAGAGTTCGCAGCTCCCGTGAGTTTCTTCGCCTGGGTTTCACTCTCCTGCTTGCAGCCCGTTGACTAAACTCGCCTATGCAACCCTTCCCGCCCTGAGCAGAATGGAGGAGCAACTCAGCTACCTGGAGGAAACTCCTCCGAGAGGAGCGAGCCAGCTAAAGCACAACCTGACGCTTCTCTTCAGCAAAAAAAAAAAAAAAGCCGCTAAACTGTCTTCTTCCAACAGCCTGACGGGAACCGAGCTGTTTTGGGAGAAACTTTAAAACCTTGGATTCCACCCCACCCCCTTTTTTTGGGGGGGGGGGGGTGGCTGGCTGAGAAATAGTCGCTGTTCCCCCGCAGCCCGGCAAAGACTGGGCGAGGATTTGCGACTCAGCGCCGCTCCTGCGGACTCCATCTGGGGCGACCTCGTCGGGCTTCGCCTTTGGCTTTCAGAAGGACCTCGTTTACATGATAAAAAAGGGAATGCTCCGGCGCTGTAATTGCGCGTGGCAAAATAGTAATTAAATCATTTGCAATTAATTAGGAGTTAAGTAAACCCTTCGGCGCAGAGAGGCTCTGAAGCGCATCTATTAGGAGGGCTCTTTCCCTCCCAGACATCGTTTTGTTTGCTTTTTAAAAGCCTGCAGCTTTTAACGAACTCCAGAGACAGAGAGCTGCGAGGACGAGGCAGTGACAAAACAGATCAATTTTGTTACTGTCCGCTGTTGAGCATCCTGCCCCCTGCCGGATGCAGTTTTAGCTTATTCGGGCAGAAGGGTTGGAAAACTTCAGAACAGGAACAACAAATGGTTTTCCTTTTTTTTTTTTTTTAGTTCTAATCCTGCTGCTGATTATAATTATGATCCTTCTCGAAAGAGGCTGTGGCAAATAGAAGAGTTTACAAATAGAAAACAGAAATCTGAAAAAAAAGCACACTGTTCACCATAAATATGTTTCCTCAGAAGTAGGTCCTCTTGAGTATATGGAATTCATTTCCCAAGGTGGTTAAGATTTTACTCTTATGTCTGAGTAAACACACAAGTCCCATTAAACTGAAGGAGGTTTATAACCACAAATCCTGTATCCAGGATTTCAGTCCTTTAAGATTGCATAACACATACACTGAATAGCGTTTTCTCTGTTCTAGGATTTGCTCTGCAAATACAGTGTTACCAGTGCGAGGAATTTCAGCTAAATAATGATTGCTCAGCTCCAGAATTCATAGTAAATTGCACTGTGAATGTCCAAGACGTGTGTCAGAAGGAAGTAATGGAACAAAGTTCAGGTATGGGAAATTTTTAGTAATTCTGCCTCATTATACTTGCTTGCATGCTTTTCTTCTCATCTAGCCTGCTGGATAATTCAAGTATATCTTTATAATTTTATTAATTGTATTTAAGTACATTTCATCTATACTACATATAGAAATGGTAGCTTCATTCTTAAATTGAAGATCCTGAAGTTTACACAGAAGTTACAACTATAAAAGTATCAGTTTTCAAGGAAATGTTAATGAAAGTCATTGATTTTAAGGGAAAATAAACACAAAGGCTTACCTTGAGTCATTAAAAGCAGCTAGACAAATGTGGTATAATCACCTTAACTATACTGAAAGTTAAAAGGTCTGTCTTAAAACTTGTGTATGAGTTGGTAAGACATTGTAGAACAGGTATACTCATTTATTTATTTATTTATTTATTTTAAATGGTGCACTACAAATTAGCCATTAATTCCCAAAAGCAACTGACAGTAAAATAAAACATTCTTGCTATAGCTGAACCTTACAGACTTGAAACATAAATGCCCAACAGCATGTAAAAACTCATTCAGAAGTAGGTCTGATGTACTACTCCTGAATGAGTAGAATTATTGCTACACATTTAAGTTAATTTAAAAGTTAAAAAAACATACAACCAGGATCCATAGCAGATGGAATATGTATATAATGTCCTTGGCTCCCAGGTATTTCTTTTAAATATAACATTCATGATCAGCAAATGATGCCAATCACTTGTAAATACCTGGCACTGCAGTATTCCTGAAATTATATCTGGCCTTTAAACTCTCAGAGGTCAAAGGATAGTAAACAAAACCAATACTACACTTTGAGAATACTTTGATTATTGACCTTAGAGAAAAATACCTTTTGTGGAAGGGCAGGATATATTTGCCAAGGAAATCAACAAGTTCTCATGGCTGTTGCTGTGGCAATGTTTCAGTATGCATATGCAACAGCACCAGTGCGTGTGTCATCATGGAAGATAGGATTATTCAATTCATAAGTTTCAGAGCATCTAGTGTGGCAAATGTCACTGGCTATAGGACCTGTGACGTCTTCGTATGATGCGTGACAATAACAAGTTACCAATCCGTGTAATTGTTGCATTATAATGTGTTTCCTCTTTAAAAATCCATGAAAATGAAAGAAAACTGTCCAACCAGCTAGGTGGTGTATGCGCTGTTTCTTGCAGGAATTGTAGGAGCAGGCTAAATTTCTGTATGCACAGTTCTGAGGGAGGAGATCAGAAATATGCAAGTAAAATAAACCTTCTGTTAAATATACAATGTTTTAGAGCATAAATATTTTCTCAATCTATACACTATCTATAAATCTGCCTGCTGCTGGATGTTGAGTTTAAGATAATTACATCTTCTATTGCGTTTACAAATCTATAAGCCCTTCTAGGCAGGTGTTTGAAATACAATTTTAAAGTTCACTCAGACATACAAAACAGATTATTTTGCAATTTTTTTAAAAAAAACTATAGGCTTTAGTGAATAAAACACAGAAATCTGAAAGGCTATTAAAATTCCTTGAAAATAGCTCCCAATGGAAATATTAAAATATCTTCCTAGTTGTACATTCTCAAGCATTTCTTTCTCTGTCCACAACATTTTTATTTGAATTTATGATTTGAAACTCTAACAGCCATCTAGTACACATATCAGTAATCTTTTCAGCTGAAGGTTAGTGAGGTAGAAAAATGTATGCTGCAGAACTCTTTTATCTATGAAACTGAGATTGTCAAATAATTAGTTCTTCAGAGTTTTTTATTTAAAAATCAAATTTATGGCTGGATTTTAAAAATGATTGATTCAGCTACCATGGCCATGTTAAGCTCAAAGTAAGAACCATTCTAATTGGATCTTTAAAGCTTTTAGAGGGACATAAATGTGTCTTCCCTTGTCTTGAGAAATTGATTTGCAGTGGCTTTAGTAAACGAGAAATAGTTAATGATTTTTTTTATTTCTTGACCTGTGAAGTCTGCATAGTTATCACAACATTATCTAAGCTAATATCAGAACTTTCTTCATGCCTAGTGTAAGCAGTTGTTATTTTAAATTAGAAGCTGTCAACTTGTAGGGCAAATTCTTCCATTTAATAATGGCCATTCCATGGTTGCTGACTTTTCCATTGGAAGTATATATCTTTAACCATACTGAAGGCAACTTAACAGCCCAATCCAGATGGGGGCAGGGCTGAACCAACTCTTGGAGGAGATGTGGGGCCACGCCCACAGATCTGCCCTTTCCGTAGCACTTACCCCAGTGGGGTAAATATACCACTGGGGAAAATATACCACTGGGCAGCCATTGAGTGCTGGGTCATCACTCCTATGCCACTACCAGTGTTGCAGGGGCAATCTGGAGTCGTGGCTGGGGGGTGGAGCTGACATTAGTCTGTTTCCACCCCAGCATTGCCTCCAGTTACACTGTGGGCCAGGATGGTGTAAGTCTATGTAGCCCAATGGAGGGCTTTTTGGTGGTGGGGAGGTTTTGTTTTATTTTTTGCCTCCCCACACCACTGAAAAGCTCTCTGGAGGTGGCAGGGCAGTGCAGTAGCAGTACCTCCCCCACCCACCAGGGGCTCAGCTTTGGGCTGCCCGTCTGCATTTATGTAGAAGTCAAGTCATACTATTTTGATTTACATCTCTTTAGTCTTGTTGTAATGAACAGTTGAAGGATGTAAGTCGTCTTTATGGAAGAAGAGTTTACTGGCATCAATAGTAGTTTAACATAATATGTTTAGGATGGGTTTATGATTCCATAAATCCAGTAATTTGGATTTAATTAAATCACAGGGTAAAGTGAAACAATGCAGGAAGAAAGGCACTTATTCTAGAGTAATCCTACTGGAAAGCAATATGGATTACTGTGTTTCAATCATTTTTTTTTTCGTTTTGCTAATTGATACTTAAAGGCACAAAAGAAATCACGTTTTCATTTTTTAAACAGTTCAACAGTAGTTTACTAGATCATTCTATAATTTAGATTTCCTTTAACTCTAAAGACCTCAAATATTGATTTTTGTTGTAATAGAATTTAAGACAGTGTGTAAAATAATATGAATATGCATTTGATAGCACAATATTGTAATTTAAAAATAATGACAAAACCTAAACTTTTAGACTACATTTGTGTACATAATAAAATGTGTCATTCTGGTGCACATCTATGTGTTCAAGGTTGTCTTAAATCTTATTTAAAAGTTTCAAGCAGCATATTGAGACCAAGTTTATGGTGATTGACATTGCAGGTGGTGCTTGGTAATCTGCCTGTTTTTGAAATAAATTAGATTTACCTATTTGTTGTGGTATGGTATTTACATTCCAATGCCGTTATGTAATGTCTGCACCATTACATATGTTTGTATTCATTACATTGAATTATGATTGCTTCGTAGCCCTCTGCACTTAAATATTTCCATAGGTAAAAAATAGCTAGAGTTGTAAGCTCCCTTTTTAATTCATTCTTTAAAACACAGCCTGCTTACCCAAATTGCAGAATTCTCTTGTTTGAATTCAGCGCATCCCTGAATTTAGTCATCTGCTGACTATATGAGTGCTGCAGCTCAGTGGTGATCATGAGTACCTGGTCCTTGAATGTGCAAACATTACTGAGTTAAATCCTTTGTCCAAGCTTCGGTTTCCATCAGTGGCCAGACAAATGCTTCTAGATGATCAACAGTATGGAATGGAGGTGGTGGCACCCCCCGCCCTCCCATGGTCTGATATTACTAATTGCATAGCTAGCATGGTTCATGAGCATACATATTTTCTATGAAAGTGAGTAGACGTTTTAAAAAATACCTGTCAAATCAAGTTAACACCATCCCATCATGTGATAATTATCAAATGAATAATTAACTTGTGGAATAAACTTAATATATTATTTTGTCTTTTGTAAACCTACTACAAATCAAGAGTGATTCTAAGTTGTGGTATTGACAGAACTCATGTTGACAGTCTTCATGTACTCATGTACCCATTCATGAAATCTCATTTTTATCCCCTTCTCTCAGCCAGATTTCCTCCCCCCACAACTTTAACCCTTTTTCTTAAGGAAAGTGCCCTCCTTGAATACATTGGGGGTTCTATAACAAACTTCTTAATGATAGAAGTATCTGTGTTGTTTCAAATCAAAGTATTATGTCCGTGTGCCATAAGGGTGAAATGGTTGTGGGAGATCTGGAGCCAGATTTGCTGCACTACAAAGCTTAACTAGCTGACCTTCAGCAACTCACACTCCCAACCTAACCTAATCTAATATAGGGCTATTGTGAGGTTATAATAAGGTCAATTTTTTTCATCCTCCAAATTGCATGTTACTTAAGTTTACAGTTATCTCTTCCACATCACTGGGTTTAGGGGGGGTCCCCCCCACAATCTGGAAATCCACATAAAAATGGCCCTCCCTTCATCCCAGAGAATCTTGTCTGAATTTTTTTCTTTTTAAATTTTAACTTTAAAAAAAATTGTGTATATGTATGATATTATAAGATAAAATATGTTGATGTTATACGATACGATACATGTATTTTATGCGTTTTTGAGTTTCTAAACTTTTTCTGTGTCAACTGCTGGTCTTTGTGTGTCGTCTGCAGCTTCCCCCCAAATTTCCATTTAATTTCTTATGCCATCCGGTGATATGTCAGAACCATGATGGGAAAAGTTGCAGTGTGGATGGGATAACTGTATTTACCCTATTTTATTGCATTTTGTCTGTTTTCACTGCATGACGGAACAGCTAGAACCACTGATCACTCATCATCATATATAACTACAGAATCACAGCTGATTGATGTTGCTAGGCTTCTCATTGCTCTGCTCCCCTCTGTTTCCTCCTTCTGTTCTGCTACTTTTAAAAAATGAAATAAATGATTTTATTTCCACTGTATCTGAGGAAGTGGGCTATGATGCCCAAAAGTTCACAATGAAATTAATATTGTTAGTCTTTAAGATGCCACTAGACTTCTGTTTTGTTTTGCTACAATGGACTGACACAGCTACTCCTCTAGAACTATGGATGCCATTCTGAGCTTCTTGAAAGAAGGGTGGAATAAAAATCCATAAGATAATTAGATACATCTTTTCTGGTCCCAGTGCTGAGTTTGTCTTTTCACTTGTCGAAATTATTTACTTGTAGAAATCATGTGTGTGAAAGTCTAATAGTAGAATTACCCAACATTAGTATTAGCTTTGGGTATAATTTTTTGACAAGTTATACTTTTTACAAACATCCAACCTCAGTTCTTCATTTGGAATTTCAGAGTTGATATTGGCTGGCATCTTCAGAGGTAAATCACAGAGGAAAGTCTGTTACACACTGAACCAGTGTGTAACAGACTTACACACTTACTGTGTCCAGTAACAGATTTCCTTCTGTGATACACCTCTGAAGATGCCAGCCACAGATGCAGGTGAAACGTTAGGAACAAGATCTACCAGACCACGGCCACACAGCCTGGAAAACCCACAACAACCAGTTAAATCCAGACATGAAAGCTTTCGAGAAATGTATACTGTTTGCAGTTCCTTCTTGCACTGAAGCTGAACATCATCTCTAAGCATTATGATGATTTGTTCACAATTCAAAGTAAGGAGCTGTTAAGTAGTTTTGGGGACAATAGTGACATTTAATATGGCAAGATATTGTATTGTGTATGATGTGGAGTCATAACTGATCAGGCCATGTGCATAATTGAAAATCAGCTGTGCAGCTGGATAGTTGGTGGCATACACCATGTTGCATGTATGCTCAGAAGCCAACAAATCAAAGTACAACTCTTAGCAGTGCAAGAATGCATTCAAGATAATCAGAATAAATAAGCATTCTCTGCTATGTTATTTTGGAGGAGAGGCAAAATGGGAAGACTGAAATACATGAGAGACCAGCCATGCAGTTTGACCTTCTCTCTACAATACAAGGATCAAGCCAACTAAATTAAACACTTCTTTTGTAAGTCAATTTTTAAAAAATCAGATGCTGTGGTCAGACCATCAGGAGAGGGCAAGTGCTATGGGGACTACAGAGCAACTGCACTCACAAGTATTTGTTATAAGTATTTGTTATAAGACTAACAGTATTTGTTATAAGACTAACAGAGGGGCCTGTGGGCAAGGACAGCACCACTTTGGCACCATCCTGCCCCCTCCGAAGGGCTTTTCTGCAGAGCAGAAAACACAAAAAAGTAAAATAAAATAAAAAGGGCTGAGATTCCCCCAGTGGGGAGTAGAGATGAGCCATGAAAAATGTGATCTATCTCCACTGGCAGCTCTGCCAACGCATGGAGCCCAGCTGGGCAGTGGAGGTCAACTAAGGTTGGCCCCACCCCAACACACCCAGCCAGATTTTTGCACCACCAGATGGTGGCAGCTTCCAGGCCAGGTGCTGCAGAGCCATACCACACCCCACTGCCAGTACCCCCGCCCTACCGGTGCATTTGCCCCTTGCCCCCCGCTCCAGAGGGAGATTTGCCCCCCCTTCTGGATTGGGCTGTTAGACATTTCCAAGAACAAGCATCTAAGCTCTGTGCCTTGGGCCAGTTATATCAGGGTCCCCTCATATTGAGGGGCCCCACCGTCTCTCCCCTCATGGGGGTAGGTTTTAAATTGGGGTTGGACGCCTCTTGCTCATTTATGTATTACTGTCATTCGCTGTTTTATGAGTTTTAAGTTATTTTATGGGATGGAGCCTATGTATTTATATTTTGTATGACCACTCCTGTCTGATATTTAGATAATGTTGTTTACCGCCCGGAGCCCTTCAGGGATCGGGCGGTATATAAATTGAATGAATGAATGAATGAATGAATGAATGAATGAATGAATGAATGAATGAATGAATGAATGAATGAATGAATGAATGAATAGCTGGGCAAAAAAAATACAACATCAGAATAGAAGGGCAAGCCATGCAGCTAGTGTTCAAATTAGTGTGTACACATTCAGTGATACTTGAAAATTTTGAATATTTACCATGAAAACTTACTCCAAATTTAAACACTGTATTTAAAGTTGTATTTCAAAATAGTTTTAAGAAGAGGACACCAACAATTGCCATTAAAGTAAAGAAATGGCAACATTTTATGTGCTACACATGTTAACAAGGAAATAAAGAAGCCTGATAAAATTCAGTCAAGGCAGGAAAAATTCAGGGAAGAGGTAGAAAGCAAAACCACACAAAAATTTTTAGAAGTCTCCAATTAGCAACCAAACCCAGCTCCATATTGAAATACATTATTTTGCTTCAATGCAGTGTGGAGTGGAAACTTTACTAAAGATATGTGGGAACTTAGCTGCTGACACTAGTGGATTAAAATGCATTGACCTATAAGCATTCTGAAAACACAGGAAGAAATCAGAGTGATGACTTCAGCAGTAACGCTAAGGACACTACAGTGGCTCAGGACTTGACTAGCAAACTGCAAATCTAACTCCATCATAACTGAATTCTCTTTTCAGGGCAACTAGTTGTTTGGAGATGAGCTGTATGCCATCTTAGTGCAGACTATGGATAAATCAAAAACCATGCCCAAGATGCTGAAGCGATTTGATAAGAGGCCTGCTTCCAGCCACTCCCTTCGTCCACCATTCCTTACCCAAAGTCAAGTGAGAATTCAAATGTTCCTCCTGGAACCAGGAATGCCAACAGTTTAAGAAAGGTTTCAACTTCAACAGACCTTTATTAGGCATATCAGTAAAAATAAAACAAAATACAGGACAGAGCGGGTGTTAAAACAAGACATAAAACTGGACAAATCATATAAGGTTAGTAAGGAAGAGGTGATCAAGCTTCCATTAAGTCTTTGACTTGAGCACTTCTAATAAAAATTCAGTGGTTTTTCCAGTTATCCTGCCATTGCTATTATTCAGCAGGTGAATAGTCTTTGTATGCTCCGAACAACTTTTTTTTATTCCCTAGAGCCGGGAGAAGTTAGGAGAGTCTAGGTAATGCGTACTTCGGGCAAGAAAACAGAATATGCTTGAGTGTCTCAATAATATCCTGACAATGTGCACATGTTCTGTCTAGAAGTGGAATATTCAGCTGTCGGCCCTTAAGAACAGCAGAGGGGAATGCATTACATCTAGCTCGAGTAATGATCCATCTCTGCCTGGACTCTGACAGTTGGGATAGATATTTAGCTGTGAGGCTAATTTCAGGATAGATTCCAAAGTGCAAGGGAGAACAAGAAAGGTTTCTCTTTTGGCAAGTCCCAGGGGGCTGACCATTCCATACAAGACATCAGATCCTCCAGGGCATGATGCCAGCCCTGCCCCAGATAGAAGAAGAAGCCTGCCAGATAGAAGAAGAAGAGTTTGGATTTATACCCCACCTTTCTCTCCTGTAAGGAGACTCAAGGTGGCTTACAAGTGCCTTTACCTTCCTCTCCCCACAACAGAACCTTGTGAGGTAGGTGAGGCTGAGAGAGTTCTGAAGAACTGTGACTAGCCCAAGGTCACCCAGCAGGAATGTTCACCACATAAGCCTCCACCACTAAGACTCTCCAGATTAGAATCCACCTGCTCTTAACCACTATACCATGCTGTCAGGTTGGGGGCAACAGTGGAGGATTGCCCAGTCCAGGGTATCTGATCAATCTCTTGGAAATGAGGGTCGTCTACTTAGCTCCTTGCCACTTTCAGTCTCTGCAGAAAGGGTTTAATGTTCTCTTCAGGATGGACAATGTGGTGGCTAATACGTACCTAAACAGTCAAGGGGGACCCAAATTATACTTCAGATGGTAGCGGTAAATATCTTCTCTTGGGCAGAACTGCACTTATTGTCCCTTCGCATGGAGCATATCTAGGGAAAACAAAATGTTGAAGCAGATTGGTTGAGTTGACAACAGATTCATCCTGGTGAATGATGCTAAAAGAGGGAGGTCTTCCTTTTGAATTTTCAACAGATGGGAATGCTAGTAGTAGATCTTTTTGCCTCCAATCTGAATTTCCAAGCATCCAGATTCTTTTCACGGTTTCAGCATCCAGGTGGAAGCATCTAATGCACTGTCTATCAGATGGCCTCCAGGTCTTCTTTACACATTTCCTCCTCTTCCGCCTATTCCAAGATCTTTACAGAAAATTCGAGAGAAGGTGGAGGTGATCTTTGTAGCTTCTTGGTGGCTGAAATGATCTTGGTACTCCAACATTCTCCAAACATCTGCATGCAACCATTCATACTGACTCAGACAAGAGATCTGGAATATCATGGTCCTGTGCTACACCCAGAACCAGAATGGTGGAAATTGACTGCATGGAGATTGAAAGGGGGAACCTGATTGCCAGAGGCTACAGTGAGGTTATTAATACAACCCAGTGGCGTAACTAGGCAAACTGGAGCCCTGGGCAAAATCTGAGTTTGATGCACCCCAGGCGCGTGCCCGGTGCAACGCCCCCCGTCCCCCTTGTAGCTACGCCCAGTGGCGTATCTAGGCAAACTGGAGTTTGGCGGGGGGGCCCATGGGCAGCCGCCCTCCCCCACCGTGACCAAGCAATGATTTTTACAGCAGGTCGTTTCAAAGTCACCATCGCATTATAGAACATGCCCCAACTCACAAATCTTAACACAGCAAAAGGCCATGCCACATAGCAGAAATGATTTTTTAAAAAAACATTTTCAAAATGCTTTCAAAATGTTTTATTACTGCTATGAAAACATTTTATGGTGTTGTATCCAGTGCCCCCAATTGGGGGAAACGGCATCACTTTCAATGTTATTTAAACTGAGAACCCCAGAGTAGAGTGGATTTAAAAAGAGAATCTGGGCTCCCTAGTTTAAACAAGTGATGCTGGAATCCACCCCCAAACAGCATTATTTTCAATGGTGTTTAAACTAGGGAGCCCAGATTCTCCTTTTAAATCCACCTTAAAGGGAGAATATGGGATTCCCAGTTTAAACAACATTGAAAGAGATGCTATTTCGGGGTTGATTCTCCCCCACCCTGAAACAGCATCCCTTTCAATGTTAAAACTGGGGAGCTCAGATTCTCCCTTTAAATCCATGCCAAAAAGGGGGGGGGGTTAAAAAGAAAATCTGGGGATATTTGGGGGGTGCCTACTGTCAGGGGTGCAATTGTTAAGTTAGCAGTACCAAACTTTCAGGATATCTTTAGGAGACTCTCCTAATGATATCTCCCGGGCTTGGTGAAGTTTGGTTCAGGAAGTCCAAAGTTATGGACCCTCAAAGGTGTAGTCCCCATCTCCTATTCGCTCCCATTGGAAGCAATGTGGGATGGGGCACCCCCTTTGGGAGTCCATAACTTTGGAATTCCTGAATCAAACATCACCAAACCTGGATGATAGCATCAGGAGAGTTTCCCAAAACATCCCTGAAATTTTGGTGCTGCTAACCTAAAACCTGCACCCCCTGCAGGCCAAAAACCGAAAACCCACTAAAATACCAAAAAATCCACAAACGAACCCTGCATTTTTGGTGCCCGCCACAAGGGGGCACCCTGGGCAACTGCCCACTTTGCCCAATGGGCTTTATGCCCCTGATACAACCCTCTATTCCAAAAGAGCATCCACTAGATAGAAGGATATATAACCCCACCTGGAAGGGGTGATGCTGGAGAAAGAAGGTAGATTCCACTGCTTCTGAAGTTAAGCATGTATTTGACTTTCTGCAGGATGGTCTGGTCTACAATGTTCTATGCTTTGTAAGCAGGTGGCAGCCATAGCCTCAGTGGTCCAGGACCTAGCTGGGTGGTGTCCTACTCCACTTCCTCAAATCACAAGATTCCTCAAAGGAGCACCTCTCAAAGACAAACCCACTAAGCACCATTTCCCCACCTGGAAATTGTTTACATGCCTTAACCAGACATCCCTTTGAGCTAATTTCGAACATCCCTCTAAAACAGTGGTTCTCAACCTTCCTAATGCCATGACCCTTTAATACAGTTCCTCATGTTGTGGTGACCCCCAACCCTAACATTTATTCATTTTACAGATGGAGAACACTGATGCAGAGAGTCTTAGGCGACCCCTGTGAAAGGGTCGTTCGACCCCCAGGTTGAGAACCACTGCTCTAAAACATCTTTGGATGAAGACAATCTTTCTAATTGCAATCACATCAGCTTGGCGAGTCTCTGAATTGAATGCCGTGTCAGTTAAACTTTCCCTGTGTATGTTCCATAGGGATAAGCATCCCAAGGAGATATACTTGCACAAGTTGATGTGCAGCAGTCCTTGAAAATGCTTCTGATCTCTGGACTAAGGATTTCAGAAAATTGGAAGCATTGTTCATCTTGGTAGCTAAGCTTAATTAAGAATCCAAACTATCTTTTCAAACAATTAGCAAGTGTCTTCAAGAGTGCCTTGAAGAAGCCTATAAGGTTCAGGATCTGTCAGTTTGTGCAGGGATCACGGTTTGAAATGCCTCCACCAATGCCACCTTTAATAACAATGCTTTGAGAGAAGAGATCTGCAAAGCAGCCACCTGATCATCAGTTTCTATGCTTGTCAGGCACTCCAAGCTAAATGTGTCCAGCGCTGCAGATGCAAGGTTTGGCCATAAGGTGCTTCTGAATGAGGAAAATGACCCCCCCCCCCCAATAGTTATTGTGACACTGCTAGGGGAGATCACGCAGATATCCTCGAGCTCAAAGGGAGAATGACCATTGGCACTTACCCATGAGGGGTCCTTCTCCTTTGAGCGGAAGAGGACATCTGCCGTCTCAAGTAATCATTTTCCTTTCAGGTCTATCAGGCAACTGCATCATATAATGCTTGTTCATGTTGAACTTCCTAGTTTCTTATGAGCCCAAGCTTATTTGGGTTCCTTTTCCAAGTTATGCTCCCTTGTATGGTCTTTTCCTCTGTGGTTTCTTATAATTGTTAATTCAGGGAGAGAGTGGTGTTTTTGTTTCCTAATGCAAGGTATGAGACTGCTTGTCGGCGTTTCCAGAACTGGAGGAGAAGGAGGAGTGTGCAAATAAGTAATTTATTTTTAAGCCTCCTCTGATTGGTCAGTGGAAAACACCCAGATGTCCTCTTCAACACAAAGGACCCTTCACGGGTAAGTACCAGTGGTCATTTTAAGTGAACATGGAGTTTGTTTCTTAAACTAATATAGTGATTGTTTCTTAAACTAACAGTGCAATCCTTGGGAGGGGGGAAACCCTTCAGGAAGCAGCATGCCCCTGGCAGAAATGCCTCTTGCACCTGTGTAAGGGGCATTTATTCTAGTCCACAGGCACTTATGCTAGCACTTCAGGGCCATACAACAGTGTGATACTCAGGCACCAGTGTTCCCATGACACCAGCACTCCTCCGATGTAGGTCAGCATCAAAAATGGTATTCCCAGGAGTGGGGCCAAGTTTCCTGAGCCTTTTTAGCCTGGAAACAGCTCCATTTGCTTGCACAGACTTATGCTGGCAAAAAGGTAGACACAGCCTGTGGAGCTGCATAGAGCTGTTCCAAAGGGGTTTGGAGGGAGCATTCCTGTCGAATTGCTGGCCATGGCACAGCAAGCCTCTTTGAAGGCGGTGGTGGCTGTGCCATCTCTGGCCATGCTGAAACTATCTTCCTTTCAGAATTTCACCATATGTTTTCCAGTAATTACAAACTAATTATTCTACTTCTATTAAAATGTATGCTTTCCAAGGTTTCTGTTCTAATTTCTAATATCGTCTTTAAAATATTATTTGGAAAGAACTAAAAATGACTACATTTCAGCAATAGGAACTTTAAAAGATCTTACAGAAAGGGAAAATATGTATACCATACTATGGCAAAAGATCCTTCCATCAGTGTGACCAAATTCATCCATCCTATTATTTTTTTAATTAGCTGACAGCTATCTTTTTTGATAATGACACTGAAAAATAAATCCTCGTAGTCCTAGATAGTGCTGACTGTTTGCAAATTTAACATTATCCCTCTTCACTGTTTAAGGTTGGACTAAGATCAGGCAAACCCAGGTTCGAATTCCAATTCTGCCATGGAAACTTGCTGGGTGACCTTGGGCCAGTCAAATGCTCCCAGCCTCAACTCTGACAAACATTTGGATGGGAGACCTCCGAGGAATACCAGGGGCATGATGCAAACCAACACTAAATGTCTCTTGTCTTGAAAAAACCCTCCAGGGTTGTCATAAGTCAGCTGTGACTTGATGGCAAAAGGCACACACACTTAAAAAAAAAGCAGTCTTGCATTTGAATTAATACAGTAATCTGTTTAGTTTTCAGCAACTTTTCCCATGCAGTCAAAGTTGTGTTGAATGTGCAGTGCTATTAAAGTAATCATTGTAACTGTGAAAACATTATAAAATAGGGTGCAGAATAATAAAGGTCCTTTCTAAGACTATGTGTGTGTAAAGTACCATCAAGTCACAGCTGACTTGCAGACCATGTAGGATTTTCAAGGCAAGAGAAGTTTAGAAATGGTTTGCCTGCCTGTGCATAGGAACTCTGGGGTTTCCTGGTAGTCTCCCATCCAAATATTAACCAGGACTAACCCTGCTTAGCTTCTGAGATCTGATGATATCAAGCTAGTCTGGGCCATCCCAGCTGTGGCGAAGCTGCAACAGGATGCAGGTGGGGGCGCTGCACTCCGGGTGCCTGCCATTGGCATCACATGGGAACAGAAAATCACTCCCAGATCACCCCTCCAAGGGGCAGGGCATGGACGGATCAGGGCATGGGCGGGGCACCCATGGGGGCAGGTCATGCCCTGCCCTGGGCGCAGTTTCCTCTCCCTCTGTCCCTGCATCCCACTCAGCACTATCTAGGACTACGAGGATTTATTTTGCAGTGTCATTATCAAAAAAGATAGCTGTCAGACCGAGTCTAATCTCAGAAGTTCACCTTAAGATTTTGAATTGTTTTTGCGGTCACATTCTGTTTTCTATTAGTGTTTCCCTTAGAAGCAGAAAATCTTATAGAGAAATGTTTACCTAATGGATCCAAGGATTCTTTCCTAATCAGTAGTTGAAGGAGTTGCTGCTGTAACTGCAGTTTCTTATATTGGAGTCAAGTTCCCATGTCATCTATGGTATTTTAAAAATCGTACTCATACCATTTTGCTTATAAATATTTTAAAATAAATTTGCCTGGAAGGAAAAGTTGGGAAAATCTTGCTAAAAGCGACTACCAGCTGGGCTGAGTTTGCTTCTGCTTCTAGTTACTTAGGCTGGGTGTAGTCAGAGGTGCCTGTACTTCTTTGTCCTAAAGACAAAGGTCAAAGGGATCACCTTGGCCTTTGGCTCTTAGCCTGTGGTTTGCCTCTGTTAACTAGCTTAGTGAATCATCACCCTCCTTTGCCTCAGACACAATTGTTTTGTATATTTAAATCGTCTTGTTTATTTTTGGTTGCTCTGTATCTTGCAAATTTCTGTGAGCCAATTTAGGTTTCTTTGAAAATGCTGTAATTTAAAAAAAACTTGAATAGGAAATTAAGATTGGACAGGCTCAGAGAGAGAGAGAGAGAGGATAAACAGTTTCTTTTATAGGTTGTAGTGGAGATGTTCCTTCTTCATCCAGCATCAAAAAACCTAGAGGGTACCATTCCAAAGATTGTCTGGGATAACTTTATAGTTTCCCATATCTGAAGCACACAGCTCTTTTCTGTTGGCACTAAACAAATAAATGTGAATAAAAGAATTACGGTATATGTTATTAACTTTCATTGTATGCTATAAATTCAGAGCTCTTGATATATTACTGTTCAGAAAATGTTTTCAAATGCTAAAGCTGTAGGGCATGTTCTCTTATTAATAAATTGCTTCCAATCTTACAGTTGCCTGTAACTCTACAAAGGAGGCAGAGATGTACTAAATTAAGTGCATTAGATAAGGTGAAACCATGGAAATCTTATAATAAATTGCTTTTTAGTGCCCTTAAATACAGTAAAGCATTGATGGGCCTAGGAGTTGTCTGGTAGTAGTTTATGACATTTAAAATTGTAAAGAACAAAAATGCAAAAAAAGTATTATTTTAGAAGAAATTGTGATTTCTGGTCCAGTTACTTTAATTTTTCACAAGGATATGGACAATAGCTTTTTATGTTTTTCTATTTCTTAGACTTGTTTAAAAGGTATATAGAATGATGGGATATGTTGCCCACGGGCTGCTATCTTACAGTTCACAACTTGAACTCTCCGGGCTATTGCAGTGTGATTCAAATTTAGCATATAAATGGATACACTGCAGAACAATTTCCTATGACCTGGCCAGCTCTCTTTCACACACTGGCCTGCCCTCACCCACCAGAGTTTATTATCATAAACAAGTAGATTTAATGACAGCAATCCTTTCCATTTTATTGCATGGTTCTCTGTGGGCAAACATCTGAGTATGGTCATCTATTGCAAAAGCTGAAAACACCAGAGGACTGGAAATTCTATAGTTCCATTACTGCTAATGATGCTGTTTAAAAAAAAACCCTGAAAGTATTTTATAAAGTTAGTAGCCGGGTGCTATTTGCTGTGACCATAGCGAGGTCAGGAAGCCATGCCATTAATATAATTGACCTTTTAAAGAGACAAAATTACTGATCTACTAACTGGAGATCACGAGGTTGCCATGGCCTCGTGTACTCCTTCCCCTTTTCTCCTGCATGAATTTTCCCAGGCTCATATATGGTTTGCTTTAACCAGAGTAGCATAACAATTACAACAGAGTTAATCAGATTAATGCTCACTGGGATTCTGTTGGGTTTCAGCAAGAACAATCCTAGTCCCATCATACACTTGAGCTCCTATCTGCTTTTTACCATTGTTAGTGGTGATGCATAGATAATACCCTGGCTTTGTTGTTGACGACGATGATGTATTCACTGGTACTGATTTCTAGATTTTTCTGCAGCGCTGTCCTGAGTCCCGATACTCATCTTTCAATCTGTTCACCATCCACAATAGCCTAGTGGGGAGCATGGTAGAAGGGGGGGGGGCGTTGGTAGAAATTGGCATAACCTTATATATGAGTACTAGCACCTTTTTAAAATGGCAAAATCACCATGTAATGCTAAATGTAAATTAGAAAAGTTGGATTTCTATCCTGCTTTTCTCTACCACAAAGAGTCTCAAAGCAGCTTACAATCCCTTCTCTTCCCCTCCCCACAACAGACACTTTGTGAGGCTGAGAAATTTTTGTGAGAAATAGGACAAGGCTAAGATCACCCAGCAGGCATCATGTGTAGGAGCAGGGAAACAAATCCAGTTCACCAGATTAGAGTCTGCCACTCTTAACCAGGTCATTACTGACCCATAGGGTGACATCACATCATAATGCTTTCTAGGCAGACCAGGTTCACACGACCATTTGCCATTGCCTTCCCCAGTCAGTTACACCTTATCCCTAGCAAGCTTGGCACCCACTTTAGTGACCTCAGAAGGATGAAAGACTGAATCAACCATGAGTCAGCTACCTGAAACCAACATCTGTCAGTTCTGAACCCAGGTCATGTGCAGAGCTTTGACTGCAATACTGCAGCTTACAATTCTGTGCCCCAGAGCTCCTCTGAATAATACTATGCCATGTTTAAAGATAATCATAGAAATAGGGAGGAACACTTGTTTGGAATGGAGGTGAGATAGAACAGGTGTGCCTATAGCATGCTCATAAGCTCAAAAAAGAAACCAGAATATGCAAAACTCCTGCTTGTTTGAGCAGAACTCCACGTGTTCATTGGGGAAGAGTGGCCAGGTTTCACCGAATTATAGCTTGCACTCTGAAATATGTCCATATTCTCTGGAGAATTTTCTCAGAAGTGCAAGGGGCTGCATCTATAAAAATGACTGTTCCTTAGCACATGGAAATGGCTTCATTTTGCACGGGGGAGAATTTGGATAAAAGCGGTGGTGGGATTCAAATAATTTAACAACTGATTGTTTACAAGCACCATTTTAACAACCGGTTCTGCCAAAGTGGTGCGAACCTGCTGAATCCCACCACTGGATAAAAGCCCAACAGCACCATCCAAAGGAGGGGAATCCACCTGTGGGAGTGGTACAGTGCCAGCAGATTTGCCCTTCCCAGGGCACCTGGCCCAGCAGAAGAGCGATTTCACCAGTGTGTGGCTTCTGTCTCCCTCCCTGATGCTGTTACACTGAACCAGATACTGGGCCACCATCCCAATGCCGCTGCTGCTGCTGCTGCTGCCAGTGTAGTTGTATCCTCCTGGCCATTAGCCCCATTTTGCCAGCAGTCGAGGTTTTAGACTTACAAGACTGAAAAGATGGCTAAGTCTGTTAAGCCCAAAGGGGGCCTCTCAATGGCATGGATACTTTTTCGCTTTTCAAGCCTTCCAGTGCCATCAGGAAGCCTCTATAAGAGCAGCAGGACGGGGCTGCCACAGCACCATGGTCAGGCACCTGACTCCTTAAATGGGACTGCCTGACTGTTAAACATCTGCAGAAGGTCACTGAAGCTAATGCTGAGAAAATGCCAACTTATTTTTAAACTATTGAATACAAATCCAAGACATGGATCCAGTGGAATACTTCCACAGGCAGAAGAAGTGAGACTTTCATGCTTCTCCCAGCGTGGGATAGTGGTTAAGAGCAGGTGCACTCTAATCTGGAGAACCGGGTTTGATTCCCCGCTCTGCCACTTGAGCTGCGGAGGCTTATCTGGTGAACTAGATTAGCTTGTGCACTTCAACACATGCCATCTGGGTGACCTTGGGCTAGTCACAGTTTTTTGGACCTGTCTCAGCCCCACATACCTCACAGGGTGTTTGTTGTGAGAAGGGAAGGGAAAGAAGTTTGTAAGCCCCTTAGAGTCTCCTTACAGGAGAGAAAGGGGAGATTTAAATCCAACTCTTCTTCTTCCCCTCCTTCTGCAGTTCCGTTGTCATGCTGTTTCTGATTCCAAGTGCAAAACTGATTTAAGATATCACTACTGTTCCAACATGGTTCCAACTCTGTACACGGTAATCACATTCAACAGAACCAACCATAAGGCCCATTGTCTCACTGTATTTGCTCTTCTTACTCATTGCAACTGAAACAAATATGCTCCAGTAATTTGAGAAGGAATATCTTTTTAGCTGTACATAAGGTGCTTTTCGATTGGTGGTGTTAGTATTTATATATGCTGTTTTAATGTTTTTTTGTTTTCAACTGCTTGTATACAGTTTTATTGCCTTTTATATTATTGTTACCCCACTGGCAGTTATGTAAAATAAATGAATACAGCAGTAGCCAACTACTTCTCATGGAGTCCTTATCATCTTCCCCATTTTCCGCATGCATCATTTGTATTCATTTCACTTCCTACTTTTGGTCATTCTCATATGTAGGTATGCTTTGTAATAAACATAATGAACTGCATACATAAAATGCATCTTTAACTTTATTTTTCTGTACAAGTGTTCAAACTGTTAGCTGAATGCATTCCTAACTGTGCTTCGATGAATCCACAGAAAACCACAACTATTTGAAAAGCTTAAGAGTTTTGGAGGGCATTTTTCTCATGCAGCCAGCAACGTTTCCTCAGTCACAGTCCTTTCATTGGTTAACTGTCATGAGAAACAACATACAGAGCTGTTTGGTAACATGAGCCTGACAAGGGCTGCGAGTCGGACCTAATGCAGTCTTTTTTATTCCTTAAACAACAGAAAGCTTTATTCCACCATCAATGTCTCTTGAAGATGTACAACCTGTATGATTAGTTTGCAGGTCTAGGAAATAAAGTAAAACAGGGAAGAATTTCTAAGTAACTTTAAAAAATACAGCTACCTGCCATTGGCTTTCTTTCATCAAATGTGTGCAAGCATTGAGAAAGATATCCAACTGTCACACACATCCACACACAGAGATACAGAGAACCCCTCCTTTTCAATTTCCCCTCCCCAGGTAGGGCGAAGATGCTGGGCCAATCTGGCTTCTGGAATCCATGGTACAAGAACCCATCAGAACATAACAGTCGGTCAGCTGATACTACTCACATCAGAGTGATTAGTTATCCCCCCCCACTCGGATTATGAGTAGGTATTGATTGGGGAGCAGGGTAATGAGCTTTTATCAGCCTATCTGTCTCTATCCTACTGATTAATCTCCCAAAATATTAGCTGTTCCTAAGATGAAATGGCTTTTCCTGCTCTCATCCACAACCGTTCCTACTAGAGATCAAAACAGAATCAAAACCTAAAAAAGTTCTGGGTGAACTAGAGAAAATACTTTCCTGAGGCCACTTAAGGTCCTTGGTCCTGTACAAATCATATACTGAGATTGTTACATGTACACCTGCAGTCTCTTACTTGTTTGTCCCCACCATATGCTTGAAGGAAAGATCCTTACTATGCATGCATTTGTTATGAAGTCTGAAGAAGTGGGAGGCATAGTTGGGCATAAAAATTAGAATTAGTTGAATAATAGACAGAAGAACACAGGCTACAAATTATAATCTTCACTGCTGTCGCAAGTACTTTTACTATATTTTGATGCAATTGTTTACACTACTAAAACACTTCATATTGAAAGGATGATACATTTCTCCAAGTTCTCCAGGATATGAGGGAAATTGTCATTGACTCACAGCTTCCTGGTGGTTTGTTAATGCTTATCTTTGAGAGTTTGTAGATGTCCCTCATACACTCTTTGGAGTGTTCAGTTCTGTAAAAATCAGTGTACATATAGAGCGCTTGCTTGCCTGATTACATTTAAACCAATTATTTTGCCTGGACATAATGTTAGCCAACTTATTTGTGTACATAAAGCCAGCAAGAAATGATAAAAGTGACTCGAAACATTTCACCAGTAAGGGGAATAATTGTATAGTTTTAGTGCCATAGTGTTCAAATTAGAAGCAAACCTTCATCTGCCTTTTGGCTGGGAAACTTTGCTTTGATTTCCATTAGTTAATGTATTTGCAAACACTGTGTCCTTCAACCTGTTGTGAATGGAAGGCAGCTTGATCCTTACTGCATCAAATATTACAGAGAAAGATGAGGAAAGCATGCCTGCTATTCAACTGGGGAGAGGTAGATGGGAAGGCTGCATATCGGAGCCATTCAGGTATATTTAAAATATCCTTGTTGGTCATATAATCCATACTACAGGCCTGTCTTACTCTTTTGTTTGCTGTTATGTATTCTCTCGAGTGATTCAGTATGATTAGCAGATGTTAAAAAGGAAGTGATGGAAAATAAGGCCCTTAGACAGATTTATCAAATTTAAAAAACTGTATTGAAGCTGATCCAATACAGATGTCATTTTCATAGTGTGCCGCTGGGATAAAAGAGATCTGTCTATCCAAACGTGCCATATATAAGACTTCTATTTCATAAAGAACCATGATTATTATGGGCTTCCCTAACTCGTGTGGGCTCCCACTATAATCATCATTAAATTCTGCAGTCCTTGAGAGCAAAATTTTGGATTGTTCAATAATTCAGTAGCCAAATAAAAAGTAATTTAAAGGATTGCCATCTACAGCAGACAGAGTAGGTAATTTGGAAGTTCAGACAACCTCATCAAAGCCGAGTGCTTCAAAAGAATGAACTTGCAGACTTTTGTAAAAATGAAAAAAAATAGAGAAAGTTGGAGAAGGAAGAGATAAATGGGTCCATTTGCAAGACTCTTATCAGGACTGAGCTGAGAAGCCTTTATCAGTTTATGCACAAAGTATTCAATCTTCTCTTTATAAACAAACAGATGGAAATAACACTGAAGGGGGAAAATGCTCATAAATCACAAAAGTATATCATTAAGTAGAAGATAATTATTAATTACTAGACTTTCCATATGACATTCTGAAAAAATAAATGCAACAGATACAGCTTGGATTGAGTTGCAGTACAACAAACTGCAAATCAGGAAAGACTGAAGAAGACAAGGATGGCACATGGCGAGAGGCTTTTTAGATTAAAAAAATGTGTGGAACTAATACTTTTCTAAGAAATAAAATTACTATTTAATGTCTACAGTACATGAACCCCAAAATATAAGAAGGTTTTCATTCTTAACTTTATTGTTAATGATTCCATGCTGATAATTTCATACTTTGCCATTTAAAAGATTAATTCCTATAATGTACTGGGATGTGGATTCTGTATTATGGGTACAAAACAACAATAGATTCTTCTGTGCTTAAACTGCACTGTATTTACAAGATACGGAAAAATGTATAATGAAAACACACTGGCTTGGGGTTTAGCCTATTCTAGAATCCATTTAAATAACTGGAGCAAATTGATAGAAAATCTAAGCAGTCTGTTAAGAATGTGCAATACACTAAACAATGTTAATTCATATATACTGGAGGTGCTCCAGTTTAAACAAAATTATTTCCAGTATCTGAAACCATCAGAAATCTCATTTTCTCTTCAAAGAGGGTTTAGTTGCCAGTGAGGTAGGTTATGGAATTCTTTGTTTCCTGAGACAGAGTTCTTTCAGAGTCTAATTTCTGGGAAGCTGGCTGGTAAAGTATGGCGCCCAGCAATGACTCATACTCAAGTGTTTAGTCCCTTTTTAGTCATCCAAGACTGAAGGAAGCCAAAGAGGCAGATCATGGTCTTATTTATGTTTCCCACTGAAATAATTAGAAATGACTATTGGATTTACTTCTCAATATGCCTAATTTTATTTCAAATATTAAATAATTTGACTTTTGAATGACATATAACAGAACCCATATCTGTCTTCTGATCTGCCTTAGTTTGTTGACTGTTACAATTGCTGCAAAGCTGCCACTACACAGTTGTGGAAATGAGTTGGACAAGCATGTACACTATTGTTGTGACACAAAGCCAACATAGATTGTGTAGTCTCATTATAGGTCTAGATGTTTGTTTAATATATCTTTTTATTACTGTGTTTACTTTGTTGCTTTTATTGTTTACTGTTGTTTTAAAGTTAAATGTTGCTTTTGTTCATCCGCATTTAATATTGTTTACATGCTATATTTTAACTTTAGATACTTTGGTTTTAATTCTGCAAGTCACTTTTAGCATTTTTGGTGGAGAGATAGTGAAGAAATATTTTAAACAAATAAAATGGTGGCATTGACCTACTTTTAATGAGCATTTTATCTTGCTTCTTCATTATTGTGACTGGGTTTCTAAGTAACTGCAGGATTGTTGTCTTTGGAATAATTGAAACATATTGAGAGAGCCTTTACCTGGTTCCTGCCTCCCCCCAGTTTAAATTTAGCTTTCAAGAACTGAGGAGCATTCTTTCATCTCCCTTAATTGTTGGAGCTGTAAAATGTGTATGCAAGACACATTTTGCTTTTGTTGCACTCAGCCACATTATGCGGCATCATTTTTACACTGTTATTTGTAGGTGACTTTATTCAACATTAAGAGGAGTTCTTAATGTAGCTGTGGAGGGAGACATCTGTCAGAAACTTCACTGGCTCCTTACTGTATTTGCTTTACATGTATGTCGGGAGAGAGTATGTATTTAATCCATTAGATATATATTCTGCTACACTGCTTTAAAATGTTAACAATACAGAACACAACAACATAAAATAAATCTGCCAGTTAAATCGCAAGACAAACAAAACAAAGAGAGTCAACCATTTCAGATTCATCCAGATCTCATTTAAAACATGATGTCATCGTCATTACCACCACTGCTATCACCGTCAAGAAGCCAAAACTTCTCAAAAACTATTTGTTATAACAGAAAACCAGGTGGGCAAATATCTGCAGTCAACTTTCACCAGCAGGGGAGTAATTACAGGAGTTACTGGGACCTTTTCAATAGGAGGTTTTCTTATGGTATCTCAGTCATAACCTATTCAGTGGGGAAAAGGAAAAAGGGAGCACAGAACAAATTAAAGAAATCAAGAAATTATGGTATATGTATCTATTGATTTTACCCTGACCTGGATAGTCCAGGCTAACACAAACTTGCCAGCTCTTGGAAGCTAAGCAGAGTTGCCCCTGGTCAGGATTTGGATGGGAGACTACCAAGGAGTACCAGGCTTGCTAAGCAAGGGCAGGCAATGGCAAACCACTTCTGAATTTCTTTTGCCTCAAAAACCTTCAGGCATGACCTTGAGCTGTGATGATGTCTGTATCTGTCTATACACACATACACCATCTGGAATGTAAGCTAATGTATATGTTAAAAATGCAGTTATAACAAGAAGCTATCCACAATCCCATTTCATACCCTCCCAAAAGGTTAATCATAAGTATAAATATCTAATGGTCTACTTTAACCACCACAATATATGAAAAAGCTCCCATTAGACTCTTCATCCCTCATATGCTATATCAGTAATGAATGTTGATTATGGTCACATGTATGACTATCTGCCACTAGGACAGAAGTCATTAGGTATTACTTGCGTCGCTGCAATGAGCTCCTGGCACTCAAGGAACGTGTGCGTTCTCTTGAAGCCAAGGTGGCAGACCTGGAGAAGCTGAAAGAGGCAGAGAGGGTGACAGACGAGGCTTTCAGGGACCGAACAGCCGGGTCCCACTCCCAAGGTGACATCTCTTCAGATGTCATGGAGAATGAAGGCCTTGGGGATGGAGGGTGCCAGTCTGAGGTGGGGGAAGATGCTCCCTTAGATGGGATCCCTTCCTTAACTGGTGATCAGCTATCCT
The DNA here is from genome assembly GCF_021028975.2 of Sphaerodactylus townsendi. Taxonomy (NCBI): domain Eukaryota; kingdom Metazoa; phylum Chordata; class Lepidosauria; order Squamata; family Sphaerodactylidae; genus Sphaerodactylus; species Sphaerodactylus townsendi. The sequence goes on from NC_059426.1 coordinate 52,591,290, forward strand.
CTCGCACTGAGGATACCCTTCCAGGAGGTAGAGGGCTCATATGTAGTGGGTGATTCAATCATTAGAAATGTAGAGAGTTGGGTTTGTGAGAGGCATGATGACTGCATGGTGACTTGCCTGCCTGGTGCGAAGGTTGCGGATGTCACGCTTCGTCTAGATAGGCTTTTAGACAGTGCTGGGGTGGTCAGCAGTTGTGGTCCACATTGGCACCAACGACATTGGGAAATGTAGCCGGGAGGTTCTGGAAGCTAAATTTAGGCTGCTAGGAAACAGGTTGAAGTCCAGGACCTCCAAGGTGGCATTCTCAGAAATGCTACCCGTTCCACGCGCAGGGCGAGCTAGGCAAGCGGAGATACAGGGTTTCAATGCGTGGATGAGAAGGTGGTGTAAGGCAGAGGGTTTCAGATTTGTCAGGAACTGGGGAACCTTTTGGGACAAGGTAGGCCTGTACAAACGGGACGGGCTTCATCTTAACCAAAGAGGAACCAGGCTGCTGGCGCTCAACATTAAATAGGTGGCAGAACAGCTTTTAAACTGATCACTGGGGGAAAGCTGACATTATGGAGCTGAGGTGGACTTCGGGTTCGAATACAGTATCTATGGGGATGCAGACAGAGAGGGAGGTTTTTCTAAATCAACCACATACAAGTTTAGTGAAACATAGCAATGTGCATGTGGACAAGTGGGATAGTGTCTACAAAAGACTTTGAGGGTAAAGCACATAAATCCCAGTGGTTAAGGGACAGGTGTCTCTATGCTAATAGCTAGAAGCATTCACCTAAAAAATGGGGGAGCTAGAGTACAGAGTCTTTGAAGTGAGGGACTTGATATAGTGGGCATTACAGAGACATGGTGGGATCGAGGGAGAACCAGTGGGATGCTGTTATACCTCAGGCTACAGCGGCTCTTATAGGAAGCTGGATAGGGACAGGGCGCATTGGGGTGGAGCGTTGCCCTTTACATCAAAGAGAGCATAGTATCACATAAGGGGTAAAATAGACAATGCAAGGGGAGCTGGTTCCCCTACAGGAATCACTGTGGATATTATCAATACCAGGTGTGAAGGGACAGTTTAGCATTAGAATATATTATCGCCCCCCCCCTGACTCAAATAGGCTATTATCGCCCCCCCTGAATCCAAAGTGCACAAGAAGATCTCTGAGGATGGAAAAGAAATCTAGAGAGGCCAACAAAAACAAAAATGTAGTGGTAATGGGTGATTTTAACTATCCTTATTATAAACTGGAAAAATGCATGTTCAGGTCATAGTAAGGAGAGAGCATTCCTGGGATATGCTAAATGACTGTGGTTTAGGAGCAGATGGTTGTGGAACCAACCAGGGAGAGGTGATCCTAGATCTAATTCTATGTGGGGATCGCAGGACTCTGGGTGCAGGAAGTCAGTATGTTGTTGAGTCGATAGGGATACAGCGACCACAATGGCTGTCAGATTCAGTATCTCAGCATGCGAACAAGTGGGCAACTACTAATGTAGTTACATCCTGGCCTTCAGAAAGGGAAATTTCAAAGATGAGGGGGATAGTGCGCAGGAAGCTGGAAAAGGGAAAAATCAAGAGGAGTCAAACTGTCCAGGATGCTTGAGGTTATTTAAAAACACAGTAATAAAAAAGCTCAGCTGGAATGTGTTCCACAGGTTAGAAAAGTTGCACCCACCCAGTCCAAAAAAAGAAAAGCCACCATGAAGTTAACCAAGAGAGGTTGAGGAAATTATCAGAAAAGAGAAAATCGTCTTTTAGAAAAATGGAAGTCCAGTTTGGCTGATGAAGAATATGAGAGGGAACACAAATGTGGTGGCAAAAGAGAAGCAAGTTAGCTGTAAGGAGGCAAAAAGGATTATGAGGAACGCATGGCTGCGTAAAACATCAAGACTACAGCAACAAAGTCAATTCTTCAAGTACAATTTCAAAAAAAAAGCAGGAAGCCAAGGCAAGGTGAAGCCGTAGGCCCAAGTGCTAGGATGCACATTAAAGGAACGTAAAGGGTGTGCTAAAAGATGGCAGGGAGATTTCAGAGAAGCTGAATGAATTCTTTGCATCTGTCTTCACCCAAGAGGAGGTGGAGGGAACACTCTCTGCACCTGAACCAAGCTTCTTAGGAGGCTTAAATCTGGAGGAACTAGCTTTTAAGATAGTGGTAGACAAGGAAGAAGTTCTTGGCAGCCATACTGATAAACTAAATGTTACCAAATCCCCTTCTGGCCCAGATTTCATTCACCCAAGAGTTCTTAAAGAGCATGAAATTGCTGATCTTCTTCACTCCTTCAAGCATTGAAACTTGCTTGATCTTCTCACTCTTAATATGCAACTTATCCCCTGAAATCAGGCTTCCATCCCTGAAGACTGGAAGATGGCCAATGTCACACCAATCTTTAAGAAAGCGATCTAGGGGACCCGGGAAATTACATATGCCAAAGCCAATGAGCATCTGTTCCTGGTAAATTAGTAGAATCTATCATTAAAGATAAAATTATAAAACATGTAGAAAAGCAAGACCTGCTGGAGAGAGTCAGCATGGCTTTTGCAGAGGCAAATCCTGGTCTCTACAAACTTACTAGAGTTCCTTTGAGGGTGTAAACAGGCATGTGGACAGGTGAACCGTGTGGACATTAAGTTCACTTGGATTTCCAAAAGGCTTTTTGACAAAGTTCCTCACCAGAGACTGTTGGAGAAAAACCTCAGCAAATGAAGGGAATAAGAGGGGAAGTCCTCCTATGGATTAAAAAACTGGCTTCGAGGAAATGCAGGAAACAAAGAGCGGGTGTAAAATGGGAAGTTCTCACAATGGAGAGATGTCGGGAGTGGTGTCCCCAAGGATCCGGCTTTGGGACCAGTGCCTCTTTAACCTATTCATAAATGACCTGGAAGTAGGGGTGGGTAGTGTGTGGTGGCCAAGTTCTGCAGATGATACCAAATTATGTAGGGTGGGTGAGAAACCACAAAGGATTGCTAAGAGCTCTGCCGGACCTTGATAAATTAGGTGAGCGGGCTAAGAAAAACGGCAAAATGCAGTTCAATGTAGCAAAATGTAAAGTGATGCACATAGGGCAAAAAAATCCAAACTTCACATACATCGCTTTGGCAGGGGTCAGCTTACTCAGTCACAGACCAGGAAAGGGATTTGGGCGCCTTAGTTGATAGTTCCATGGGAATGTCAACTCAATGCATGGCAGCTGTGAAAAAAAGGCAAACTCTATGCTGGGGATCATTAGAAAAGGGAATTGATAATAAAACTGCGGTAAAAAGATTGTCATGCCCTTATCATAAAGCAGTGGTGCGACCGCGACTTGGAGTACCTTGGTACGTCCATTTCTGGTCGCCGTGATCTCCAAAAAAAAGGATATTGAGGGAGATAGAAAAAGTGCAGAGAAGGGCAACAAGCGATGATTTGAGGGACTGGAGCACTCTTCCCTATGAGGAGAGGCTGGCAGCGCTTGGGCACCCCTTTAGTTTGGGAGAGGAGGCGGCTGAGGGGGGATATGGATTGAAGTCTACAAAATTATCCATGGGGTAGAAAATGCTTTGACAGAGAGAAATTTTTTTCCCCTTCTCACAATAATACTAGAACCAGGGGCATCTCATTGAAAATGCTGGGGAAGAATTAGGACTAATAAAAGGAAACACTTCTTCACTAACGCAGGACTGGTAAGTTTGGAATATGCTGCCAAAGCAGGAGGTGGTGTGATGGCCACTAACCTGGATAGCTTTAAAAAGCGGGCTTGGGACAGATTTATGGAGGAGAAGTCGATTTATGGCTACCAATCTTGATCCTCTTTGATCTGAGATTGCAAATGCCTTAACAGACCAGGTGATCGGGAGCAACAGCCGCAGAAGGCCATTGCTTTCACATCCTACATGTGAGCTCCCAAAGGCACCTGGTGGGCCACTGCGAGTAGCAGAGAGCTGGACTAGATGGACTTTGGTCTGATCCAGCTGGCTTGTTCTCATGTTCTTATGGTCCTACTAAGATATCCTAGGACCTAGAGAGTGATTTACAGTGCAATACTAAGACCGTTTCTGCATGGCCAGATTTGCGAGGCAGCATTGACATGATTAATGATGATTCCAGCCCTGGGGCCGTTCACATGAACAGTGCAGCCCCCCAAATGCTTTCCTACCTTGTTCAGGTGTCCGTCGCTCTGAGGAGGCCAGGGGACATGCCCCCATGGCCAGCGTGATGGCTGCGGCGACAGAGGCCAGGAGGCATGTTCCCTGGCCTCCTCAGAGCGACAGATGCCCGGACAAGGTAGGAAGGTGTTTGGGGCCGGCGCAGGGCATATTCCGGGTTCCACCCGCTGCCGTTCGCTGGGCAATGGGTGGAACCCGGCGTATTCTGAAAACCTCGCTTCCCGAGCAAGGTTTGAATACATTGTTTGGGGAGGGAAAGAGCAGCGCTGCATCGTATTCGCAGCGCCACCTGTGCGAAGCGTCCCCCCAAAAACTATGTTTTACCGGGCCGGAATCGGTGATTCTGGCCCGTGCAGAAAGGGCCTAAGAGTTGTTACACTTTTTAAAGCCCATTTCTCTATCAGAGATCTGAGAAGGGCGTAAACTCTGCTTAAGATTATACTGAAAGATGCTGAATAATACTCACAATTTTATTTAATTTAGCACATTCTAATCACAGGCAATGCCAGTGTTAATAAAAATTCTTTTGCTTTTTAATGTTTTCATTGGGCAGTCCTTAAAATATTGTTTCTACCGATACCAAAGTATTCCATGGATGAGTCCAGGTATCATGAAATTATTTTTGAATCACAGTAAGAATGTTATTTCAGAAAAAAGGTGAGATCAGCTCCTAAGTATTAGACAAATATTTTGTTTTATGCATACTGCTGTCACTGAAAATATTAATGTACAAGATTAGGTAGATTTTTTAAAGTCATTCTGCACAGCTTTAATTCAAGTTCCTAGTATATAGAAAGACCAAAACAAAAAACTCTATGAACAGAAAAGGAGTTTGTTTTAAATTAACCATGAAATATATTCCCTTACTCCCAGGTAAGCCCAAAGCATAAAAAATGGAAAATGTTAGTGCTTGATAAGTACATTTTTATATATCAACTTTACAGCCAAATTTCTCTTAGAATGGTTGAAAGAAGAGACTCATATTATTGACAACTGGCTGTAGAACCACAAAATCACCGTCCATTCTGTTTTTAAAAAAGTATAACTTTTTATTTTATAATCTTTATAAAATATGTTAAAATGTTTGTAATTTCTTGACAGTATGTACTGAGTTGTATTCAATGTGAAAAATTTAAAAGATACAGTCAGGCCTTTCAAGCAATTCTAATGAGGCATGTTGTTTTTCTGTTTACCCAATTTATTACAAAAACCTAAGATTACTAGAATGGAAAGACAGAATTTGTAATCTTTTTCGCTGTGTGCATGGAAGAGTGCTCTGGACATGATGAATTCCCCTGTGAGCTTTTCATTGTTTGGGTTATTCAAAGGTATACTGCAAAGAAAATTTCCCTAAAATGCTGCAACCCTAAAGCATGAAACAGACACGTGTTCTTGTGAATCCCATGCAGCACCTTTTGAGCATGATCAAATTTCAAGTGATCTTATGTTAAATAGATACTAACTTGTTTTCAAAGAATTTTTAAAACTTCAAGTGCTTATGGCCAAGCTGTATTGATTTTGCAATTTCTAGGTTTTATGTAAATCAAAGCTAATTTTAAGCAGAAAAGTAACTATTCTCAGAGCTTCCATTTATTGAAGCCCCAAATTTCCTATTAGCTTCACAAATGGTGATGAAGGGCTAAATCTCAAGATGTCCCAAGAATCAGAATTGATATCGCTAGAAGAATTGACAGTGTCTTAAAATACAAAGAGCTAACAAAACAAAACAAAATTGGTTTGTTCATGTAAGGCTAAACATTCTTTTGTTCTGTGTCACAGGGATCCTGTATCGCAAGTCTTGTGCATCCTCCGGAGCTTGCCTCCTGACTTCTGCTGGATACCAGACTTTCTGTACTCCAGGGAAAATAAACTCAGTTTGTATAAGTTGCTGCAATACTCCACTCTGCAATGGGCCAAGGCCAAAGAAGAGGGGGAACTCTGGCACGATGCCCAGGGCTGGTATATTGACGACGATACTGCTCTCTAGCTTGGCCTTTTTATCTCCAGGATACTGCTAAACTCTGAGGTGGACTTCTTTGCTGGTTTTCCTTGTCCTGTATGATTTTTTCTAGACACACAAGTCAATTTCCACTGCAGCATTACTTTTTGCATCCAACTGCTAGAAGAAGAGTTTAGTTTAAATGTTATCCTTGCTTCGTTAACAGCAAACTAGCTCTCATTACCTGATTGACTTTCACATGTGTATGTTGAAAACAAAAACAAATCAACTACCAACCCTACAGAACCCATATCCATTTGTGTCATTGGAAACTAGCCTACTGAAACAAGCACTTAAATGTGGAAGGCGATGATTCAGCCTGCAGGCTGTAAACCTGCTGTTGTTTTTACTTCTCATGTGCCCAGCATATTGTGCATCAGCAGACTTGGCTTTATGTGGATTCACAGTTCAAGTTCACAGAGGCCATTCTGGCTGGCAGGATTAAGGTCTCTGCTGTTCTCCAGTGATGTTGTTTTCACATTTAGCTCCAACGGTTCAAGCTTCCGTTTTTGCACACTGCAGTCAGGCTTGGTCTCGCTCAGAAAAGTACTCAAGAAAACCTTGTTAGCACTCTTGGTGGAAGACTTGCGCCTGGATGACATGAAGATCAGCGGGCGGTGGGAGCGGCTACTGCCAGCTACAGAATTCAAATTGGCTCTTAAAAGCTTCTGTTTGTTGGCATGCTCTAATGTCAGACGACAACGGAGGACCTGCAGAAAGACATTCCGGAACTGCTGGGAGGAGATATTGTACAGAAGCGGGTTCACTACTGAGCTGAGGTAGAAGAAGACGTCGGCTATAGGGAGGAGGGTGATATATGCTCTGAAGTAGGAGACAGTCCAGTCCTGCTTAGGTCTAGCAGCAGCCATGATTCTTCGAACTTGATTTGGCAGCCAGCATATTGCTAGAGTTGCAACAATCAACCCTGCAAACAAAGAGAGAGGGCGAGAGAAAGCATGTGAAAACAAACCATAAAATATTTAGTATCAGTTCTGCGCTTACTGGTAGGAAATGCTACTTAATTTTTCAGTGTTTTGCTTGACAGCTTCTTCAGCCAGTAGCAAAATTTGTTCTAAGAGGGAAAAAAATAAAAGCAAGCCACAGTCTCAAGGTCACTACAATCTGTGCTTTGATAAGCATTGCATAACATGTAAGGTAGTATTTTTAAAATGTGTTGGGACTAGTTAAATTTGAAGATATCCTTTTAGTCATAGTTGCATTCTTCAAAGCAATGATACGTTATTCTTATTTTGCCCCTTTTCATTGTTAAAAAGACAGCCATATTAAAGCGGGCAATACCCAAAAGAAGATCAAATTATGTTTATATTTTACAAAACAAATATGCATATACAACTGTATATTTGGCATTATTTTTGGTAAATTTTCTCTTACAGAAGATATTTTTAGGTACCGTATGAATGACTCTTTCTATGATAAAGAGTATATAATGGGCTTTCAGGAAAGATATTCTGGTTGAATTAAAATACAAAGTAAAAAGGCACAGAAACAGGATCTAAGCCTGCCATGGAAACGTGAATGGTTTCAGTTAACATGACATTTGTTCAAATATTTGATACCCAAGCATTTTGTGTATACTTCTAAATGTGACCTTCTATACCTCATTGGGGTTAAAGTTATCAGAAGAGTCCTCCTTGATCCAATATACAGCCATGCAAAGACATGCACATAACTGCGGCTTCATTACTGCTGGATCTGGTAGGGCAAAAAGAGTCTCATGTTCTTGCAGAACTCTGTCTGCCACTGTTGACAACAGTAATGATCATAGCATTTTGTAGCACACTGTCTTGTATTCTTTGCAACAACCTTGCAACGTAGATCAATATTAACCATACTGCAGATGGGGGAGAAGACAGAAAGACAAATGATTTGCCAAAGGTCACCTAATCTGTTCATGAAAGCGGTGAGGTTCAAACCAGGGACTTCATGGTTTGTAACACAGGATCACTACAATGGGATGTATACATAATGCTTTGGACCAAAGCTAAGGGCTACTGCAATGTTTCTCTGATCAGGTTTAGCAGGAATCTGTGCCCTCAAGCTGTAAACAAAGAATATATTTGGAGGTTGCAAGCTCATTTTTTAAGGCAGTGTTTAATAGTATGGGGAAAGGGTTAAAATTATCCATTTAATAATTAAATGTGTAACACAATTCCAAAAGTTTTCAACTAATTCACCCTACAGTAGCGTTCCTTGTTGTGCAGCAAATGTGCCTTATGTCTCAAACTCACACTTTCTGCTAGAGGTATTACCCAACCATTAAAACAGTTTTCTTGGTTTGTACATTTTACATCATGCTGTTTAGTAACATTCTTACTGGCTTTAAAGCTCCTTCTATCTCCAGCCTGCTTCCTTTCAAAAGAGCAAACATTATGCTTATTTCTACTCATGCTAAAATTAAATCTCGAATTGTTTCTGAATACAAATACATACAAACACTAAAATATAAAATGAGCAAAGCAAAATTAAAATAAGAAATTCAGAAGTGCAAAATGAAAGAAAATATCTGTCTTAGGAAGAATATTAGGGAGTTTGATTCGTTGGGAAAAGATGGGGCGGGAAGACAGGAAACTATGCAGTAGCTCCTTGGAAGAGCCGGGCCTGCGCATCAACTGTGTGTGATAGTAGTTTTGTGAACTTTTGATTTGAATGTTTAATTTTGGTTAATAAAAGATATTAATTTTCATAACAATAAGACGTTTCTTATGTCACTATTTCTGGAATCACTGTTCTCATTAAACTATATAAACAATATATAAACACCTTAATACACATAACTTTTATGCCTAGGAAATGGTTTTGTAATAAAACATCTTAGCACCTCTGCTTTCACAGTAACAAAAACAACTGGTGTGAATAAGGTAAGTGCCAGACATTTTCCTACTGTGTGAAGCCCTTACAGTCCTTTTTTTCTCACTGCCTAAGAGCTCTTAGGACATCAAAAGATATTCTTGCCCATTTTGTAGCAAGAATTTTCTGTAATCCTCACAGTATCAGTGCCACAAACAAAAGGTATCTTAAGAACACTGCCTCACTTCAAACATCTCATTAGAGTACTGATGGTACAAGACACAAAGAGATGACTGAAAACTTTGAATTTGTCATACAGGTCAAGTCAGCTTTCATAAAATGCAAAAAGCTAAAGTCTTGCCTGAGAGAAGAGAACAAGGAGATGGTTGGACTAGGGATGACAAAGAGGTTTAAAGAATTGCTAAAGGAAGATGGAGAGACTGCTGGATTCATTTTGAACATTAGTCTTTCACAGCGGATAGCAAGGTAGACAGAGGTGGCAAAAGATGAAGAGAAATTAATGAGTCATCAAGAACTCATGTGAAATTGTTCGTTTAGTAATAAAAGAAACCAGCACCCCTAAAACCAGCACCCCTACCAGAGGACTGAAAGTAACAAATAAATCAAAGGGATTCTTTGAAAAAAGGCATTCAGGAAATTAAAGACTAGTTAATATTTGTTTTAAGTAAATTATTGGAATTCATTGATAAAGAATTGACCCTGTAGAGAACCATACAGAGAAACAAGCTCTACTAATGAGAAGCTGCTATGGCTTAAGCATTAAACTTTTTCAATTCTCTGAGTGTTTTATAACAAGTGCATGGACAAAGGTGAGGAGCAGTGAGCAGGCAACTACGCAAAGGAAAATATTCCATGGACAGGTAGAGGAACCAAAAAAATAGATTAAGAGAAAAAAAGAAGAAAAAAGCTCAAAGGATCACTCAGTACTGAGTGAGTGACAGAGGAGTAAGTTCTCTCCCATTGGGCAAGAAGTGGGGCATCTGCTTCAGAGTGCCGCCTACCTATGTGGTGGGCGAAGCAAAAAAAAATTTGCAGAGTATCTGCCTTTTTGTGGGGGATTTTGTATTTTCAGTGTTTTTTCCGTTTTTGGCCTTCCAGGGGCGCCAATGTTAGGCTAGTAGCACCAAAATGCTCAAACAGGGTTTTTTTTTGGAGAGAACTCTCCTGATGATATCATCTAGGTTTGGGAGTGAGGTTTGGTTTTAGGGAGTTCTAAAGTTATGGACTCCAAAGGGAGTCACCTCTATCCCCCATTGTTCTTGGGGCCAAATGGGAGCTAATAGGAGATGGGGGGCTACACCTTTGAGGGTCCATAACTTTGAACCCTGAGATCCAAACTCTCCACTCAAACTTGGGTTGTATCATCAATGTAAGGTCAATCACAGAAGATACTCTGAAATTATAATGGTGCTGCTATCTTAATAATTGCACCCCTGACAACAGGCACCCCCTAAATTTCCCCAGATTCTCCTTTTAAATCCACCTTAGAGGGAGAATCTGGGGTCCCCAGTTTAAATAACATTGAAAGTGATGCTGTTTCCTCCAATTGGGGGACTGGATACTCACACCATAAACATGTTTTCATAGCAGTAATGTAAAACATATTGAAAGCATTTTTAAAAATGTTTTTTCAAAAAATTATTTCTGCTGTGTGGCATGGCCCTATTGCTGTGTTCAGATTTGTGAGTTGGGGGATGTTCCTCATAATGTGACAGTGGTGACTTCTGAAACTGTAACTCTGAAGTGGAAAAAAATCATTGTTTGGTCACGGTGGGGGAGGGTGGCCGCCCATGGGGGGGGCATCAAACTCAGGTTTTGCCCAGGGCTCCAGTTTGCCTAGGGAGCCACTCTGGTGAGTGAGCAACAGAGTAGCAAATGACGGTCGCTAGAAGTAAATGCAATATTATGCACAACAGTCATTTTATTAAAAAACTACACTTATACCAGTAAATTTTGAACTGGCGGTTGACTGACTAAGAAAGATCTTGAGGTCATGGTACATAGCTAAATGAACATTTCAACTCAGTATGACACAATGCAGGGAAAAAGGCAAATTCTGTGCTGCGGGTTATTGGACAATGCACAACGTCCTTAAAGAATCTGATGGTAGGTCTGTATTTTGAGTGCTGTGTTCAGCCTAGTCATCCAAGAAAGGATATTGGAAAATTGGAAAAGAACAACTAAAATGATCCAAGTTCTGAAGCACCTTTCTTATGAACAAAAGTTGAATTAGGGAGGGATTTTCATTTTAGAGAAGAGATAATTTAAGGCAAGGCATGTCAACCGTTTATAAAATTGTGCATGATGTAGTAAAAGTGGATTATAGCAATTTTTGCCTTCCCAAATGTTAGAACTGTGAAGCACCCAACGAAGCTTAGGTGCAGTAGATTAAGTTCACACAAAAGTATGAAGTTCTCAAAACGAGTATAGAACTTGCTTCCAGAGGGCATAGTGATGTTCACTAGTTTAGACGGATTTAAAATGGGATCAGCCAATTTCAGAGAGGTTAGATCCATCCATGGCTATTTGCCACCATGGATAAATGTAACTTCTGTGTTCAGAGGTTGTTTTTCTCCCAATGCTGTGTACAATAGGGGTGGAATTTGGCTACTTGCAAGTTATCCACTTGCAAGTTATCCACTGTGAGGAAGCAAGATGCTGGAGGAGATGACATTTGGTCTGATCAGTCATGTTATATTTTGTTCACTTATGCAAAAGGAGACTGAAAGCATAATCTCCCGTTTTATTGCTTCTCTTAGAAGAATATATCATTGGACTAGCCATACACCAACATGTTTAAATACTCCACATAGTAAAAACAAAAAGAAAATGCTGAAGAAGCTGCCCACAGTGAAATGGGGGTCATCTGGAAAACCTCATCCACACTGAGTATTGTGACTACACAACTTATCTGGCACTTGCCTGGGAAATACTTGTCCGAGTCCAACATACGTATACACTTCTTTTATGTGTCGCTCAATATTATTGTATCAGGACCTTTAGCAATGGTTTCCCCAAGGAGATAATGGTGGTGTTTGCCAGCTGCATTTGTACATTTTGTTGTCTTGTGTTTATTCTCTGCTTTTTTGATTAGTGGTTGCACTGTGACGCTCATACTAGCTACATTAAATGGAGTACTTGTCACTTCCATTGTGGTTAGCTTTCCTTGAGCCAGTAAATTGGGTGTAGTAGGTTTTTCTTGTGATTCAGTTCAGTACTCTGCAGACTACTGCTTTTTAAATATAGACATCCTCTGACTAGTTGCTGTGTAGTTGTTCATCATGTGCAAGCTTAAGAATATAATGACCCTCTTGTCTTTCTTTCTACCATCACGATCATTCACATGAACTAAACATTAATGAGGCATGGCATAAAAAACACACCGAAGGCATGTTAAAAAAGCCACCCCCTTTAAAAGTTAAACTAATCATCTGAACATGGAGCCTTTTAAAAACACCCTTGTTATTCTAATAAGCAAAATCACATTTTGGCCACAAGAAATAATGTTGTATATTGTGTGTCAAAGTTGGTGTGCATTTACTATCTTATCTCCATGCAATCTCTGATTTTGTTCAGTGGCATCTGATCAGATTTAGGCCTAGATTTTACTGAGGAGATAAACCTGCATCTAGACTGTACTGCTATGGATTGCACAGGGGAATTTATATTACAGGCTTTATAAGACCTTTTGGAAAGTCTTAAATTATCATATATGGCATAGTAATAGTCTTGAAAAGTCACCAAGAAAAGTCTCTTGGCAATACAATTTTTATTCTAGGTTCATAAAACATAGAAGTACTGAGATATGTTTTCAGTGGCTGTTCTTGTTACCACTGTCTTGATTTTTATTTTTAAAAACCTGATGTTTTTAAGCATGTTTTGTTGATTAAGTTAAGTAGGAAGAAACATTTTGAGAATTTGATGTGTTCTAATCAGTTTTTATTGAGTTTTAATATGCATTCAACATTAAAAATAGAATTTCCACCAATTATAACTCAGTTTGTGCCTTAGTGGAGCTATAGAATTCATTAAATTAAAAAATGCAGTGTCATTTCTTTGTAAATACCTATAAATAAGCATCTGGATATACCATTTTCCATGTTAAAAGAAAATAGTGTGGGAAACACCAAACCAGAATTAACATCAACATTTTGGATCTTGTCATTTTGTCCCATAGGCACCCATACATTCCTCCAATATGATGCTTTCTGCCACTGGTGCTCAAGTATTCTTCTAGTGGAAGGTTTTGACACAGACATGAGACCATCTTGTAGCAGTGGGTGGATCTCTGCACTGGAGGAATATTCGGGTTCAGTAGAACAAAATGGCAGGTGTGTAAAACACTTTAAAAAATTCTACACGAAGCTTAGATTCTTATTTTTTTTCCTGATCTATACTCTTGACATTGATATAGAAGCCAAACTGCTATACATGTAAAATTCTTTGCAGGAGCATACAGAAGGAGCTGTCTGCTTAGTTTACATACAGCATGTGAAAAATGAGCAGTTAGTGACCTTGCACAGCATCACAGAGGTTAGTCTTTTGCAGGGCAGACAAAAGATTATGCGGGTAAACTGTGTCATTTTTATAAGGACAAGTAATTGCTCATCTCTCTATTGGAGGAAAAACATTCTTTGTTTTGTAAAGATGTGACCTGTGAATAAACCTGGCGGCAAAAAGAATCACACAAGTACGTTTTGTTTCAGGTGCAACAGGAAGTGCCAGAGGCCTCCATGAGAAAGGCCTTGTATTCTCACTCAAACCATAACAGGATAGTATAAAATACTTCCACCCTTTTTACACCATGTTACAACCAATATAAACCTGAGTATGAAAAACTGGGAAGGCACAGATAGGCTGCTTTATAAAATGAAAATAATGCATTTAAGTAATGCAATGTGAACTTTTATGTAGACCAGTAAAGCAAATGTTCTTATAACACAGGGAACAATATTTTACATGTGATTGGGCACCTGTCCAGTCCCTAGAACATGCTCAGTGGTCAGGTACTTACTGTGTTTTATAAACCTACAAATTTAATCTGGAAGAAAGGAGAGCAGTTGTTTCATTTTCCCTCTCAGTTGGTACACGAGGACGACAGGAACATTTAGATGACACCAATTTATTTTCTGCAGAGGAGCATAAGCGTTTTGCAGAACTAAAGCTGAGTCAGTGTCCATCTATCTCTAGCTTGAACTTTTAACACAACTGAAAGCAAACGAGCTTTCATTCACATTGAAGTTGTACAGTTGGAAGTTTGGGCAGCTTTTTTTTTTCCTACTTGATCATGTGCTGCTCCCTCTCCTAAAGTCTAAAAGAACAGATATGAGGCAGCTCAAGGTCAGAACTCCTGAAGATCAGCAGTTTCAGTCGAAGAGTTAAGTCGTTGCTTCAGCCCCTCCTGCAAATATAACAGTTCACAGAAAGCTTTGAGCTACAAAATCACGACTCACAACTGACACACCTTTGGTAGGAACAAATAAAAGAGATTGTACATACTCAAGGAAGCTTCGCTGTTTTCTAAAATTATACAATTACTACAAACAAGTAAGGAAGAGTCACATAATCTATCCAAACTGAATGAACATTTAAAAGTCTGCCTCAATGCAATATTAGGAGATATCCATTTATTCCCAAAACTGATTACTTGAATGCAACACAACACAACAACATACATTTACACTCCTCAAAGTACACACAGACGCCTGCATAAGCTTAAGTACAAGTCCATAGGTGTGTTCTTATAGTGATTAAAACCCACAATTTATTATCTGTTGAGGTATCATTGCATTGTCCTAAGAGTGGCTGGGCTTCACAGGAAAATAAACCAGAGTATTAAAAGCCAGAAACATAACTCTGCTGCATAATCACCAAAGAGAGGAAATTTGGCAGTCACTTCTCCCTTAATAATTCTTCCTGTTTATGACTCAAAAGCACTCCTCCAGGCAACAGGGTACCAAACTCAATTAATTGGTATCTGCATCTTTATTGAGTTGTTTCACACATATTCTTCCTAGCATCATCCAAAATACAATGGAGAGCTCAGGAATCTCTCTGATTCTTGCTTATTCCAAAATTGAACATCATTGCCTGCATCTTATAAGCAGATTTAATTTTGTCTCTAGGTTTTGAGGTCTAAGCAACCATTTACTTATTACAAACTTACTGCTGATTGACTATCCCACAGAAACTGTGATTACTAGATGAATCATATGAACCACACAAACACACACATAACATCCCACCTGAAAGCAGCTGTGTCACCCATCTGCCATTTTCTGCTTCAGCATCTGAGCCCTCTCTTCAAAAGCTAAATATCAGGGGATCTTAATGAACAACATAGATAAAAAGCTGCATGTGGAAGGCGAAATTGGTAGACATTACTCCTATCTTGCATGTGGAAGTGTTTTTTTATGTGTGCCAGGGCTGTTTGTAGCTAAGCTATTGTTGCTAGGGTACTCCAGAAAATCCATTAAAAAAAATTCTAACACTGTACCATGTTAACCATTTTCATTGTGGCTTTTATCAAAAGATACTGATTTCTTAGTTTCCAGACAGACATGTTGACAGACATATCAACTGTGTCTACAATTCAGAAGGATTTATTGGTATAGAATTTTGTTTCTTTACAGAAACACTTCTGGCACAAACAGTGTTAAATATCAAAGAGGGATTTTTTTGCCATTAAATTAATGGCACAAAGAGAGTTTTCAACATCTGCTTGTACACTGACATTTAAACAGTAATTGCCAGTACAACTTAAGCATATGGCTAGTTGAGTTCCGAATCAAAGACAGAATCACATGCCAAAAATATATGTGGTTTAGTCGGGAAAATTTAGCTCTCCATTTTCCCCCCTTTGATCTGGATTTATATTGGAAAATATCATGTGATATTACCTGTTCCACAGCACCCTTTAGTCTCTTATAAAACTAGTTCCATAAAACCTGAAATAATTAAACTGTTTATAAAAGACTATATAACTCCCAACCTTGTGGCCACCTTAAATTTGCAGCTATTAATTCTTCTTAGGAGAAGAAGGCAGGGTCAGATAGGAAGGAAGTTGAAGAAAAAAGGGGGAGGACAGAACTGGAAAGAAAAGAACATTTGAATGGAAGACACCAACAACATTCAAAGGGCCAAATTTGTTTGACACCAGAGATGGTATAAAAAAGATTACTTGAGTACAATTACATATCTTTCCATTAAGTTGCTTGAGAAGAAGAAGAAGAAGAGTTGGATTTATATCCCCCCTTCCTCTCCTATAGGAGACTCAAAGGGGCTTACAAACTCCTTCCCCTTCCCCTCTCACAACAAACACCCTGTGAAGTAGGTAGGGCTGAGGGAGCTCAGAAGAACTGTGACTAGCCCAAGGTTATCCAGCTGGTATGTGTTGAAGTGTACAGGCTAATCTGAATTCCCCAGATAAGCCTCCACAGATCAGGCGGCAGAGCGGGGAATCAAACCTGGCCCGTCCAGATTAGAGTACACCTGCTCTTAACCACTACGCCACTGCTGCTCCCTGCTGAGAAGCATATTGTACTATAAAAAACCCCTTTCAATTGTGATTACATATCTGAAAACAGAGTGCTAAGTGAAACGATTAAATACCTTTTGATAACATTGGTTCTAACATGGATGTGTTTATTCCAATTTCACCAAGTGCTCTCTGCAACTGCCTGAAAAGCCTGTGACTTTGCTGCTGCTGCTACTCATATGATTGCCAGCCAGACATCCTGCCTGAAAAGAGCAGAGCCCTGTGCTTTGGGGGCAGTTGGGAAATATGCAGCCAAGGAATACAGCAACAGCAGCCACATCTCTTTTTCTCTGTGCAGGTAAGTGTTTTGTTGAGGTTCTAGACTCCATCAATCTCACTTCCAGCTGACCCAGAAGGTACAATATAATAAAACAGAACAAAGAAACACAGCATTCTAGGAGGTAATATTGTACAATTTTCCAGTATCAGCAAGTACAGCTTAGTGTTAAGAATGCAATTCACATGAATAGTATGTCCCAGGTTCAGTCCCTAACATCTTTAGTGAACAGAATCTCAGGTAGCACGTGTAGGCCTTTTACTCATTTGTGTTCTGCCTTGCATTAAGTGCACATTCCCTTCATATTGGATTCTTGGTTATGCACTCATTTTGGCTTCTTCCGAAACCACCACACTTTCAGTTCAGAGAAGTTCCATGGTTTCCAGGAGTGAGCAAAGTGTAACTTTTCCTTTTCTTCGCAGGAAAAGAGAAGGGAATTTGGACGTATTATATTTTCTTTGGATTTTCCAGTTCCTCCCCACTTTCCCAGAGTAGAAAAAGAGGGATGTTGCATGGATGTGAAAAGAAAGTGGAGGGCAGACACAATGGGCCACTATCCACTTACCTCTTCAAATCGCTAGCGCCGCATAGCTGATACCCCTTTTCGAGTGAAAAACTCCCTCTCGCGGCTTCTGACCACGGAGACATTCGTTCCCAACAGGAAAATTGCGCGGGCAGCAAAGAGCAGAAGTTCCATGGAAATAGGGGGAATAGAGCGTTCCGATTGGCTGGAGAATTTGTGCGTCACGGCCATCCGAGGGCGGGTCTCCGTCTCAATTGGCTGGAACGCTTTTGGTTGTGATTGGTTCGTACGCATGCGTACAAAGTGTGTTTTAACGCGTCTATCAGAAAGGCGCTGCACACCTTTCCCCTCGCCAGATCGAAAATGAAAGCAAATATTTCGGACAGTAAATCAGCGAAAGAAAAACGCCTGAGACCTATTAGGAACTGGCTGTGTCTTGAATGGGTGGCTTGCACCAAAAACTCCGCGACAACCGCGGAGCTCGAGCAAGAAAAAAGCAATGTTGAGATCGTCCTTGTTGTGTACATCGCCTCAATTCTACCCCCCCGGGCGAAAGTGCAATGGTGTGCTTCGGTAGCATGTGTCTACGCCATCACTACAGCCGCGACTTTTAGACGGGGACACCCCCACTTAACAAGATGGCGGCTCCCTGTTCCCCTTCGATTGGCGCGTGAGCTGCTGGTCACAGCGAACTCAGCCGCTGCATAAACAGCCGAGGTTCCCCACAACCCCGCGGCACCCGCGGGGTTTTAAAAAAAAAAGTTGCTGTTTTTAGCGGAGCTAATTTGCCGCGTGGCCAGGAGGCGGGAGAGAGGTAAATCCCTGGCAGCCGCGCAGTGAGCGCCGGAGATGTGGGGAGCGTCCAGGACCCCCGTGGCTTTTACAGAGGTGACCCCGCGGCTTATGGCGAGTGGATAGTGACCCAATGATGGATCAGATGGTGCAGCTGGGGACGCTTCACAGAAAGTCTTCTGCAAACAGAAAACCATGGGAAAACCGCACTGAAGCAAATAGCTGCATTCCAACCAGCAATGCACAGAAGGTCCTAAGTTTGTCATCAGGCCTTCCAGAGCAATCTTTCCGAACTGACAAGGGTCGCTTCATATGGTCAGATAAATGTTATGTTCTCTTCAGATATACTACCTGTACGGGACTGCCTTACAAAAGCAGAACATTTTTATTATTTTTTCACATTGCTGTCTTCAAAGTTCTGTGCTTATGCTAATAAAGGTTGACTGACTGACTGACTGACTGCCTTACAAGAGTTATTCTCCAATGGAGTGGCTGTCAAACTGCTGGCCGAGTCCCAGAAATTGGTTGTAATTCTCCCAGGTAAGTCATGGGGACAGAATTAACAAGGTAAGCTAGGAAGGAATGCTCTAGAGCCGTGGTGGTGAACCTATGGCACTCCAGATGTTAATCGACTACAATTCCCATCAGCCCCTGCCAGCATGGCCAATAGGCCATGCTGGCAGCGGCTGATGGGAATTGTAGTCGATGAACATCTGGAGTGCCATATGTTTGCCACCACGGCTCTAGAAGGATTGACCCCTCTGAATAACATGACACTTAAAAGGAAGTTGTCTTTTGAAAGGAAGGATGTGCCTACTTTTATCAAGAGAAGAGCAGGTAGAACAACACCACAAGCTGTTATCACCTGCTCTGCCTCATCAGCTTCCTATCGATTAGCCTATTAATGGCATATAGTTGCTGTTGTTAAGCAATCTGAGTTCAAATATTTGTAATATTAATATCTTATTATGTTCTGTTGTTATTTTTGACACTATAAGCAGCTTTGAGTGAGAGAAGGGTGCATGGTATAGCCCAATGTTGTCAGATCTCAGAAACGAAGCAGGAGACCTCCAAGGAAGGCTGCAGAAAAAGGCATTGGCACCTTTGCTTAATCCCATGCCTTCAAAGTCCCACCAGTAGTTTCTATAAGTTGGCTGTGACTTGGCAGCATTTTACACACAAACAGCTTTGAGTTCACACAAAAGAAGTTAAAAGGACCCAAATAAACCAAGTGCAAAATGACCTTGAAATTCAGTCTGTTAGTTAGCAATGCTATTTATGTATAATGATAAGTATGAAAAAAAGTACACTTAATCAGCGTTCACTGATGCAAGATTTCTACATTTTACATTGCGAAGGAGAAAGGTAGTTTGGAGTTACTTTGCAAATGGACCCACAAAATACTGTAAGCTTAGAAGTACCTTGTAAAGGTATATTAGATTTACAAGTGGTAACGATTCAAGAAGTTTGAGAACCACCACTCTAGTGTGTGTACTCCAGTGTGTTCAATTTTCATTCCGTCTCAAACAGTTCAAGACACTTTAAAGTTAATATAAAGATCAAAAACATTATTGTCCTTTTTTGCTGACTAGAGCCCCATCTCGTATTTATATTATGCATCTTTCAGTGGCAAAATAATGTAATAGAGTTGTTTATTTTCATTTCTTTTTCATTCCATAGATTATGTTTTGTTTGCTAAAGAACACATATTTCTAATACCTAATTGGAAGCAAACAGTGGAAGTAAAATCCATAATTTATTAATCAAAAAGATAATTATTGACTCTGCTTTGCTTTTGTCAATATTTCCAAATAAAATAAATTAGGCCATTAAGGGAAAGAGACCATCAAGATCTACAGTTCTGTATCTGTAGCCCTAAATACTAGTTATCTGCTGGGCAGCCCCATCCAAAGCTCTCAGCAGCGGAACATGACGCTGCTGCAGTACTTCCCTGCCACCTCCCGGAGGGCTTTCCAGTGGTGCAGGGAGTAAAAAAAGTGAGCCCCCTCCTGCCACTGGCAAGCCCTCCATAGGGCTTACAAGATAAGTCTGTACAATCCCAGCCTAAATCCCAGGTGGGAGATGACTAATGTTGGCTCCACCCCTTGGAATGTCCCACTCTGACCCCCCACCCAACAATCTGGCATTCAATTGGGATGCCAGCATAGCCTCACTGCAGCCAGCAGTTCGAGATTTTGTGACAGTGGAACTGAGGGGCAAGTAGCCACCAGCACATCTGCCTCCGACACCAGGATAAGTGCCCCAAGGAGGGCAAACATGCCGGCACAAGGCTGCACTGTTCCCTCAAGCCCTTTTGGTTCACCTCTGCGATGGAGCTGTTAGTGGATCATTATTCCATTTCTAGTTCTCCCATTTTCTCCAAAACTCATAGGAAGTGTGGCAGCAAGAAAGGAGCAGATAGATGTTCCACATGCTATCATATGAGCTCAAACAGATTTCCCTTGCAATGCACTGGTAAGTTAGCTCTGCAAATTGCAGTGACATATAAAATGTATGACCGGTGCATTGCAAGGGAAATCTGAGCTCAGCATTGATGGTGTTTAAACAGAAGTTTTTGCTGCAGCACATTCAACAACATTTAATTCTCAAGATGGCCCCAAGTGTGGATACTTAAATCGAGAGACTGGGGCTCTGGAGAGACAAGACAGATCTTTTCACAAACCTGAGAAAAGCCCCAGGTTCACAGTAAAATCTATTTTTAATACACACACACACACACACACACACACACACACACACACACACACACACACACATATTGAATTTAAAAGCTCCAAAGTGGTAGAAACTCTGTAGCTTTAAGAAATGACTATCCTTAGGGACTATTGGTTTCTGCCAATAAAAGGCAGGGGGCAGGGCTTTTTTAGCTTTTGCAGAGGATCAGAGCATAGCTTGGCCCAGGGAGGACTCTGTGTTTTCTGCCCCCTCCCCCTGCCCCCCTGTGGTGCCCCCCTGTGGCAACCCCTTTTCCACACTGAAAAAGTTCAGGCTGAGAAACCAGCTTATTCAGTTCAGGCTGCAAAAAGCGCCCTGGTGGGAACTGCACTTCCTGGGGGACCTTGGGTAGTGTAGTTCCCACCATGGCACTTTTTGCAGCCTGAACTGAATGGGCCGGTTTCTCAGCCTGAACTTTTTCAGGCTGAACTAAGGTAAGGGGGGGGGGGCAATAGGGAGGGGTGCCACGGGGGGAAGGGGGAGGTGTCAGGGGACAATTTTCCGCCCCCAGGTGTGTTCCTGGTGCACGGCGCATTCCCTCGCCCCCTTATAGCTTTGCCACTTCTGAGGATGCTTTGGGCTTTCTGGCAACCACTATGCAATTTGCATGGGGAACCCAGAACTGATTGCTACTGTTGAACAGCAGCCACCTGCAAAAGCCAGTACGGTGTAGTGTTTCAAAACTGGGAGACCCAGGTTCAAACTGGCACACTGTTGGTGACTTTATTAACCCTAGCTCTTTCTACATTAAATTCATTTTATTTGAGCCTTCCAATTCTTTAGACTCACCAAAGATTCTGAGAAGCAAGCTGGGAATGTCCTTCCTCTTTTTTCGCTCCCATTGTGGGCAAATTATGCGTAGTGGCGTAGGAGGTTAAGAGCTCGTGTATCTAATCTGGAGGAACCGGGTTTGATTCCCCGCTCTGCCGCCTGAGCTGTGGAGGCTTATCTGGGGAATTCAGATTAGCCTGTACACTCCCACACGCGCCAGCTGGGTGACCTTGGGCTAGTCACAGTTCTTCGGAGCTCTCTCAGCCCCACCCACCTCACAGGGTGTTTGTTGTGAGGGGGGAAGGGCAAGGAGATTGTAAGCCCCTTTGAGTCTCCTGCAGGAGAGAAAGGGGGGATGTAAATCCAAACTCCTCTTCCTCTTCCTCTTCTTCTTACCTCTGCAGCTCAACTGCCTTCACATTAGAAAAATTCTGTTGCCAGGCCCGAACAGATGCATCTGAAGAGAACTGCTATTGCGCAATCACTAACTGCTCTGTAGATGATAAGCACTGACAACAAGATGAAGCTACTGCTCTCTGGGGTTAGATACCCTATGGGCATAAGCAGCAAAGATACAGCGTTAATTCCTTAACAGTAAATTAACTTAATGTATATAAAGCACAGATGTTTTCACAAAGAAATTGCCCATTTAACACCAATGTTTACAAGAGAGTCAAAATAGGCTATAAAGCAACAGTGTTTTACATGGAGTCTTGACTAGCCAATGGTTTCTAGCACACGTTATCGCACAGTACTAAGCTACATTCAGTCTGTCCAAAGTCTTTAGTCCAAATAAAAGTCTCTTTCGTTACTGAGCTAACAAATTGTTTTACATAATTTTATGCAAATTGTTTTACATAATTTTTAATTCATCACAATCTTATAAATTTTAAATACAGCTATTCAGAGGGATCTAAAAACTAAATTATGAAGGGAGGGAAGAGAAAAAAGTTGACACAATGATCAGTCATTGTGGGGGTGGTGGGAAGAGAAAAAGATATTGGTAGCTTTGTTGATGTGTATCCTTTTCTGAAAGAACTACATGAACACTTGTGTGATTGAAGAACTGTGTAAGTGCGATGTCTCAAACTTGGTTGAATTCATTCTCAGATTACTTGCTCGGTAAACAAGATGTAGAGAAATCTGATTTTCCTGGTATATATGTGCAGTTTGCATCAGAACAACTACTGTCATGGTTTACCAAATCCTTGAGTACCAATGTCATGACATGGCATGACATCACTTCCATTATTTACTGGAAGTGATGTTGCACTTGGTCACAGTGCACCTTCCCCCATCTGCTGCCTCTGAGATTCAGACCACTTTCATCTAAATCTAATCCAGTTTTCATTATGATATGTTTTGCATATAGATTGAACAAATAGGGAGACAAAATACATTCTTGTTCAACATTTTTGCCAATTGGAAAACATTATGTTTCCTCTACGTTCTGTTCTAACAGAGTACAGTTTGGGCATCAAAACCATCAGATTTTGTGGCATATCCATTTCCTTAAAAACCAGCCATAGATTTTCATGATCCACATAATTGAAAGCTTTCCTATATCTATGAAACACAAGCTGATTTTCTGCTGAGATTCTCTTGTATGTTCCTGTAACCAACATAAATTTGCAATATGATTCTTAGTGTCTATTCCTTTTTTGAATCCAGCTTGTACACCAGGCATTTCTTATTCCATATATGCCAACAATATATTTGATGTAAGAATTTGAGCATAACTTTACTTACATGAGAAATTAATGTAAGTAAGATTATGGCTCAATAGATGCTGTAATCTTTGTATCTCCTTCCTTCAGAATTGGAATGTAATAGAGCATTTCCAGTCTGAGGGGCATAGTTTTGCTTTTCATGTTTTTGGCATATTATTGTTAAGATTTTGATGGACTCCATTTCTGTAGATTGGAATAGTTCTATTGATGTCCCATCTGTTCCTGGTGATTTGTTTCTCCCAAATGCTTTCAGTAAACTTTCACGTCTCTTTCTAAAACTGCAGGTTTTTCTTCAAAAGTATCTTGTTGGAAAGAATTTGTGATCACTTCATCTTTTCTGTGTAGTTCTTCAGTGTATTGTTCCCATATTTCTTTATTTTGTCCAATTAATGATTTTCTGTGTTGTTGTGTCAGCATGCCTAAGCATGCTTTTAAATTTCTCCAATTTCTTGGGCCTTGTGGAATACATCTCTTGTTCTTCCTTCTTTGTTGCTCTCTTCTATTTCTTTACACTGGTTATTATAATAGTTTTCTTTGTCTCTACATGCAAGTGGCTGGAACGCTGCAATTCACTGAAGAGCTTCTGATTTTACTTCTGTCACCTTTTACTTTTGCTTCTGATCATTTTTAGCAATTTTAAGAGTTTCATCAGTCATCCATGAAGGCTTTTCATTTCCTTTGGCTACAGAAATAGTTTTTGTGCATTATTCTTACATAATATCTTTGGTCTCAACCCATACTTCTTCTGGATCACATTCACTTGGACACATTCACTTGGACTTGGACTAATGCAAATTTGTTATTTACATTAACTGCTCAGGAATGTTATTTAGAATGTATTTCGGCTTTGTGAGTATTCTGGTGTTTAGTTTTATTCCAGTTTTTGACATTAACAATTCATGGTCAGTGCAAGAATCAGCTTCTGGTCTTGCTTTAGTTGAGAGAATACAGCTTCTTTATCTTTTGTTTCTAGTTACATAATTGGTTTGACTTCTATGTAGATCATCTGGTGGTGTCAATGTACATGAATGTCTAATCAGTTGCCTAAAACATGTTTGCAATAAGCAATTGTTGTCTTCATAGAACTGTATAACTTGCTTTCCCACATTGTTACATGTTCCTAATTCAAATCTTCCAACAATATTTGATCCTACTTTGATTCCTACTTTTGCATTCTAGTCACTTATGATTTGATCAGCACATCTTGTTTAAGTGTGAGATCAATTTTTCCCTGGACACTTACATAAAAGCTTCAGTTTCTTCCTATTCAGCCCCAGTAGTTGGGATGTAAACTTGAATTATGGTTATGCTGATGGGCTTTCCTTGAAGTCTGATTGATATTATTCAGTCAAGATTTTGAATTAGAGCCTGTAATTGCTTATGCTACATCTCACCTCACTATCAGAGCAACTCCATTTTTTTTGTTTATTATTTCCAGAGTAAAACACTTGGTAATTTCCTAACTGAAAATTTCCTAATCCAGTCCACTATTTCTTTCACTCATTCCCAGAACTGCAACATTTAACTGTGCCATTTCTCATTTTACCTTGATTCATACTTCACACACGTTTCTGTTATATGTGTTAAAAAAATGTGTTTTGGACTTTCCTTTTGCTTTCTTTCATGTCAACAAGTAAATGTCCTTTAGGCTTTGGTCCAGTCATGTCATTAAGAATAGCACCACTCACAGTACTTGAACTCAACTCAGGACTCCTGTCTTCCAACACTATCTCTTTTTTCTGCTTTAGATTGTCTCATCATAGTGTTTTCAAAGTTAGAGAAGATCAGAAGTGGTTTACCATAGCTTCCCTCTGCATAGTACTAACTGGAGTTAGTTGAAGTGGCACTGCCACTATCTATGAAAGGTCCTCCACCAGTGTCACCTTCTACTCCAGGTACTGCCCAGTAGCTCCACCCCCCTGTGCTATCTAAGCACTACAGAACTGTCTGTTTCTCTGTTGACATGGGCTACTGGGATTCTTGAAGGGGTGGACTCCACTCTTTGGCCTGGGTTGGGGTCTCAGCTTGTGACCATTCTGCTTTGAATGACTGTGCTTATATCCCTGTTTATTTATTTAAATATTTATATCCCACTTTGTCGCTACAGACCCAAGACAGCAGACAAATCAACAGCTGCAAAGATACAAATGTACTGAACACTAACAAGATGTTTATACCCCATCCTCTCAGATTAAAAAGAAGGAAGAAAAAATTCACATTGTAGTAATTTGACAGTAAGTGTAATTTTTGTTATTACAAACTTGCAAAGGAGGGAAGGAAGGAAGGAAAAGACAGACAGACAGACAGACAGACAGACAAAAGAAAGAAAGAAAGAAAGAAAGAAAGAAAGAAAGAAAGAAAGAAAGAAAGAAAGAAAGAAAGAAAGAAAGAAAGAAAGAAAGAAAGAAAGAAAGAAAGAAAGAAAGAAAGAAAGAAAGAAAGAAAGAAAGAAAGAAAGAAAGAAAGAAAGAAAGAAAGAAAGAAAGAAAGAAAGAAAGAAAGAGGAAATGTGAAATGGACCAACTGTACTCAACGCTGTAAAACTTTTACAGATAGTCTTGCTTCAGGTTTCAATTCTCTGCACAGGTTCTCCAGAATGTCTTCTCAGCAGGCATCCACATTGATTCCTGCAGTTGTGACACTATTTTGTATATCACCATTATTTTATGCTTAAGGCTACTCTTGATTAAAACACATCCTTTCAGAGTCATATATTTAACCTTCGGATATTGAACAGACTGTTATTTACCTTCCCAGCAAACTACTCAATTGCATCTTTTACAAAGATGCTGTGCTCAATCGAGTCAGTAGGAATCTACAAACCTAAGCTGGAACAGATATTTTTTCATGGCTTTTTCTTAGGTTTGCAGAACAGTTTCTTTACCAATCCTTTTGGAATATCAAAACCTTTTCTGTTCACACTGTGCCAATTTGCCTGGATAAGTTTACTCAAGGAAATGGTTGTCATTCTTATGTGAAGCAATGGAAGCAAAAGAAGAAGATACAGTTTAGGAGCAAACCATTTGAAGTTAGTACAAGTACAGACAATGAATTTAATATTTTACAGTGCATGGACTATCACATGAAAACAGGTAACTGGAACTTATTCTTAAATGCTTTAGAGATGAAAGAAAATTGATCACTACAGTTATTTTTTATTATGCCAAATATGCATTCAGTTGTAGGAAGCTACAACTGAGTAAGCAGAAACTATTCAGATTTTCCACCCCATCTTTCATAAGCTACCATTAGAGTTGCTTTATTCAGAAGTAGGACCAAAAGGCCTCAAAGTGCCTCAGGAGATCTAGTTCATTCATGTAAGACACCTTAAGGATTATACATCCTAAATTGTACTGAAGTATAGTGCCTCTGATGCTGTGTTCAGGGCAATGGAGGAGAAATTCTCTTCTGATCTATTTATTGGCTGGCTTGGGAACCATCTGTCCGCACTGTCAGCTGTTACCACCAGAGTGCCAGGAGACATAATCCAGAAAGTGCTACTGGGTGGGGGGGGGAGGGGGGGAGGAGAAACACTATCTTTTTAATAGATTTTCAGGGGAGGTAATACTGTTACATTTTTTCAGCTAGCCACAGCACATCATGGGTAAATAAATGCATAAAATCAAATCTAAGAAACTACCTTTGTCTTAGAGGTTATTCAGTTCTCTGGTAATAGTTGCATCCATCAAAACGTAATAGCTTCAGACAACTTATAGACGTTTCCTGGATCTAACACAAAGGTTGCTATAGACGAAATATGTGCTGCGAACTTTAAGTGATAATTATGTTTTCTTGCCCTCTCACACACTGGAATGACAGTGTAAGACGGTCACATATATAGCATTACAATAGCCCTCATGATTAGTCTTGTTAGACATCTCTGTGAAAATGTCTAGCTCTACTCAGTTGTACCTTTGGGAAGGCTACGGCATGCAAGTTAACCAGTTCCCTGCAGAGCTCCTTTGCTTTGGTCACACTTCCGTGATGAATATTGTATGCAGGGGACATTAATGAAGACTTGATAAAAGTAATTAGAGCATGGACTTCATTACTCTCTGCCTTTGCAGAGATACCATACAATTCCTGGCACAGAACTGTACAAGAAAAAAGTACTCTGGGCAAATTATAGTGGCACAATTTAAGAGCCAGAGAGAGATTCCATTACAACAGCAAAGCTACCATAATTATATAAACCCATTACAGTTTTCAAATTGAAATGGCAGAACCTGGCATTAGCATGGCTGTATAGCACTGAACTGCTATCTAAATGAGATCAGGCATCCTTTCCATAAAGTTCCTTTACAGGTTCAGAGTCAGAAGGAGCTCAATTATATCATCCATCCTAGATTACATTTGACATACACACAAAGGTCCTAAGATAGTTTCTGCCCAACTTTTTTTTTGTGTAACTGAAAACTCCAAATAAAAACCTCTCCTGGACATTCCCTGCTAGAAGTAACAGAAAAGCCATTTTCCTTCTCAGTGCTGCTTTCATGGATGTCTCCTTCAAGACTGGTAGTTATCACCTTTCCCTAAATGCTATCCAAACTCCTCCCTTTTCTCTAGGTAGCGCTTTTATGTATTTTATGCTTGCAGCCCATTTATTTTACCTCATTTTATATTAATAAAACCTGTTTCACTTCAATAATTGCTTGTTCATTTAAAAGTTCTCACTTGGGACAATCCTGGTATACACAGGTTATTGGTCCTAGTTAACCCCTCTTGCTCTATCTCCAGCTAATTTCCCCAATTAAGTGAAGAATGTCTGCAAAAGGTAACACATATGCATCACCAGTGATGCAGGGGCACTGGTATTTGAGCCAGCAAGGTGTAGTGGTATTTGAGCCAGCAAGGTTAATAATGGTGAACTCTAATATGGAAAACTGGGTTTGTTTCCCCACTCCTCCACATTGAGGGCGTACTCTTATCTGGTGAACTGGATTTGTTTCTCCACTCCTACACATAAAGCCTGCTGGATGACCTTGCTAGTAAGCAATTTCCTCTCAGAAATCCTCTACAGACCCATTCCTACCTTGATACAAATGTGTCTAAGCTATGGCCAGAGAGGAAGGGAAAGAGTATATAAGCTGCTTTGAGACTCCTTACTGGAGAGAAAGGCGGAATATAAATCCAAACTCTTCTACTACTACTGTCATAGAAGCCATTTTTACCATGGAGTTTTTGCTCAAATTCCAGAATGTCTCCATATCTCTGGCAACATAAAAGCACACTTCCAGAAGAAGCAGTAGTAGAATTGGTTTTTATACCCTGCTTTTATTTACTGTGATTTGATATGACATTTGAATTTAGACTTGACTAAAACAGAATACAGCAATTAAAGGTATTGACACAAAGGCCTTTCTCATCAAAGGCTTTCAGAAGGCTTCGTAAAGGCATATTGCGATAACTACTGAGCAATGTCCAGCGGGCAACACACTGTTACTTCTGTAGTGCTAAATGGATACCAACAACAAATAAATAGCTTCCGGGGAATGCTACATATTCACCTTTATGTTCTGTTAAACAGAAACATAGGTTCCATTTATTCAACTCTGACATGTCAAAAATCTTACTTGGCTTCTACTTGGTTTCATTCAGCTGTAGTAAATCCCCCAATTTCACAGACAAAAAAAAAAGCATTAGGGCACATTTACAGAAAGCCGTTTAACTTGGATAAATGTAATTCATATTACAGAATACTTGAAAAGTAGAACAGGGGTAAACAGTAGCACAGGAAAGTATTTTCCACAGTGATCAGTAATGGTAGCAAATTGGAAGTTTAATGTAATATACTGCTGATTTCTGTAGTATAAAAATATACTTTGTGCTGTATTCAAATTCTTATATCATTCCTATCATTAATAAAGCTAACTATATACATTAAGACCAGAATATTAGGGCCAAATCCTATGTTTATTTAAAGAAAGAACAGGTAATAATTCAATGGGGATGGTCAACGATCAGCATTGTCATGTACAGAAGCAAGCAGTACAAACTTCTTTTTTGTTTATGTCAATCCAAGCACGCTGCATCATTCTATCCACAGCAAATCCTATTACTAAGAACTATGGGAGGCTCTGTCTCCAAAAGTGCATTCTTCCACACATTTGGCAATGCAGAAACATCAGATTAGATTATGGAGGCTATACACTTAATCCCTCCTCTCTTTTATATTTGGTCAAGGTAGTAGTTATACGCCACTTAAAACTCATGTTTTATCATCAGCAAAATGCCCATACTTACTCAGATACACCAGAACAACCGTTTATGATTAAACAACATAACAATTTCAAAAGCAATCTCTTTTAGCTACAGGATACTTCTTTGAGTTATGAGACTGAAAAAAATAGGCCTTCAGACATAGATTGAACCACCACAGAATGAAATGAAAGTCTAGTAAATTGGTCCAAACATTAAAATTTTAGGGACAGCAATACAATGTACTGGCTATAAAGGGAAAAGTTATTACATGTAGCTAGCCAGTGAAGCATTACTGGTAACAAATCAAGTATCACAATATACACATTCTTCTCATATATTGCAATACTTTTATTGTTTTTGCTCAGAACTATAAAAATAAATGCCAACCCACACCTTGGACTGGCACTGACAAAAGGGATTGCTAAAAGGCAGATTTCATACAGATTTATCAGCATTTATAGACAATTTTCAAGCATTTGGTTCAGGAAGCAACAGGAAAAAAAACACACAGAAGCAGCAATATAAGCCTGCCAGCCTATTGCTCTGCAGTATGTATTATTTACTCTGGTGGGGTTCAAGAAGGACTCACAAAGAAGTTTTTATTTTGAGTGGTATCGGCCCTACAAAGCACCAGAACACTTCTCATTACCATACAAAATAATGCATATCCTATAGTTCAGATTCCATGGCATCAAAGCATGCCTTATTTTTAAGATGTTGATTGACAAGCCCAGCTCAAGAATATCCTAAAGGCCATACATTCAGAATTACCTTTGGTCTATTTTGCACAGCATAAATAAAACATCTTGAGGATGTTAAAAGAAGCATTTTGGGGAGGAAGTTTGCACAGCTTTTTCTCCAAAGGATCATCTGGAAGTTTTATTTGTGTTCAGGGTGTCTTATTTAAAAATCACTAAAATGTGGAATTTTTTTCCACAAGTAACCCTGAAGATGTCTTCTGCTTGGCTGTGTGAACACAAACAGGCAGGAGACATCTTATTTTCCCCGCTTTCCATCCCCCTTCCCCCATTAGAACCCTTCCTTTCGTTTTCACAGCAGCCTGTGCCTGCCATTTTCTAAAGCTTGAGAGTCCCCGCTGCCAACATTTGCTGCCTGTGTTTCCCATGGAGGTATCCTCTGCTAGAACTTGATTGCTATTTCCTTGCAAAACATTCATGAATAAAGTTTGTTTTCCCTGGCAATCCTGTGCATGTGTCTTTTTTCCTTTTTTTATGAGGGACCTGGATTCATAGCTACGATGAAATAGATAAGACAATCACAGTCACTTGGATGGCTGATCTACCGCCTACTGAGAAGCATTGGGTAGACCTGGCCTCTGTGAATAGTCTTAGTTTTTTCTTACTAAGATGGTCCAGGGAGGCCAAATCTACCCAATGCTTCTTAATGGAAGGTAGATCAGTCCTCTGAGTGGCTGTGATCCTCTTTTCCATGTCATCATGGCTACAAATACAATTTCCTCTGAAAAAAAGGCCAACAAAATACACATGTGCAGGATCATCAGAGAAGATAAACTTTATTTATGAACATTTTACAAGGAAATAGCAATCAGATGATCAGCAAGCAGAGGAAACCTCTGTGAGAAACAAATGCAGCAAATGGCGGCAGCAGGGAATCTCAAGCTGCAGAAAATGGCGGGTGCAGGCTGCTGTGAAAATGAAAGGAAGTGCTTTAAGGGAAGGGTGGGTGGAAGGTGGGAAAAAATAAAAGACGTCCGCTGTGCAAGCAACAAAGCCCAAGGGGTTCTTTTTAAAATATCCCAAGGACATCTTATTTGTGCTGTGAAGCAAGAAAAAACCAAGATAGTCCTTTTTAAGATGTCCACAGGAAGTCTTGTTTGTGCTATGCAGAATGGACCCATGTTTAACTGGTGAAGAAACTGACACACTGCTTAATATTACTTTTAGAACAGTGTTCGCTTACCGTTTTTCTGTCCTAGAGTTTTAGGGTTTCTCTCTGTAAAATCATCCCGAAGCAGGGAAACAACTCAAAAGCTGACATCAGAATCCAGGATGTAAAAGCACTATATGGAGATGGGATTTGCTTCTGGTGTTTAATAACACACTAAGCAAACATAATTGTTGTTTCTTTTTTTTCTTTTTATATAAAGACAGAGTGAGTTTAAAACAATACATAGTCCTTTCCTCATCTGATAGAAAAGCAGATTTTGGATCAAGGGTTTCATGGGATGAACACTATTGTTTGTATTGCAGTCTTAGGTTGCAAGTGTGAAAATCATAAATACTAGACCACCATTCTGAAAGTGTTATATGCAAATATCCACAATTCATATATTATATTTTAATCCCACAGCTTGAGGAGGGTGAGGTTTGGATAGAGGAGGAACCTCTGTGAGCTATAATGCCCTAGAGCAGTGATGGTGAACCTTTTCAAGACCGAGTGCCTAAATTGCAACCCAAAACCCACTTATTTATCGCAAAGTGCCAACACAGCAATTTAACTTGAATACTGAGGTTTTAGTTTAGAAAAAGCTTGCTGTATTCCTGGGTCTGTCACATTACTTTGGAAGTAAGCTTATGAAGTGGCAAATCCATGCAACACTCCTCGCCAATCACGCTACTCCTAAGGAGGGTTTACTCAGAAGCAAGCCCCATTGCCAGCAACTGAGCTTACTCCCAGGTAAAGGATCGTGCCCAGGCCAGCCTAGATGTGTGTGTGTGGGGGGGTGATTTTCCGCCCCCCCATGACAAACTCTATACACACGTGCCCACAGAAAGGGCTCTGAGTGCCACCTCTGGCACCCGTGCCATAGGTTCTCCCCCACTGCCCTAGAGTCCACTCTCTAAAAGCTTCAGGGGAACTGATATCTGTAGTCTGGAAATCAGCAGCCGCATCATCACCATTTATTCTCACAACACCAAGAGTTCAGTTAGGATGAGGGAAAGGAATTCACCCAATGAGTGAGCTTCATGCTAAGTGAGGGCAGAGAACTGTGGTCTCTGGGGTTCTAGTCCAACAATCACTATTTTAGCTGTCTAAGAAATAAACAATGTAGCATACAATTAAAAGCAGGGGAGGGAACATACCCCAAAATATATTGTCGAAGACTTTCACGGCCGGATTCAACTGGTTCTGGTGGGTTTTCCGGGCTGTGTGGCCATGGTCTGGTGGATCTTGTTCCTAACGTTTCGCCTGCATCTGTGGCTGGCATCTTCAGAGGTGAATCACAAAGGGAAGTCTGTACACACTGTGTCCAGAAAGAAGGAAATGTTTGGGGTATATATTGTCCATGTCCCTGGGTGGGGAACCAATCAGTAAGTGTTTGGGTGGAACAAGCAAGCCTTGCTTGTTATGCAAAGATGTGGTTGATAGTATTGTATTGCGGAATACAATACTATTTGCAATACAATACTATCTGCGTACCAAGTTTGACATGCCCTCACAAACTGCAGTTGATGAGTTTGTGATCCATGTCATTATTACTGTTACATGTTATAAATAAATAGTTTGTTTAGCTGTTAGCAGAACTGTGGTTAAAGACACAGTTTAAAAGACCTTCTCACAGAAGTCGAGTTGCCAACCTCCAGGTGGTGGCCAGAGATCTCCCACTATTACAACAGATCTCCAGGCAACAGAAATCAGTTCACCTGGAGAAAATGGCTGTTTTGGAAGGTGGACTGTATGACATTATATCCTGCTGAAATCCCTCCCCTCCCCAAACTTCACCCTCCTCAGGATCCACCCACAAACTCTCCGGGTATTTCCCAACGTGGAGCTGGAATCTACCTAGGAATCAGTCTGACATGCAGCAGAAGAGAGAAGGCCCAGAGCTTGAGTGGAGAAACGGTTAATTTCTTTGCTAACTGAAATTTGAAGGAAGACAAAATATTAATCCAATTAATATGTAATATTTCTATTTCTATGAAAGGTAATTATAAAGCTCTAATTATTGATTTCTTTCACATATGTTGCAAAAGCACTTGCAATGTACATGGTTACCTACTTTCAGTTGTGATTTAATTTGATTTTTGTGATTATACTAATTGTAGGTTCCAGTCATTCAATAAATATTTTCATTTATGTCAATAAAGTCATCTTCCAGATTTAAAAAAATGTTAATGAACACCTACTACATTTTACACAAATAAAAAAATATTCTCCCACTCTCTGCCCCGGATCATCGTCTTCTTTCAAAGTGTGTACTTGTGTGCACTTCTTTTTTTATGATCCAGGGATGGTAACCCTAATCTGAAGCCTGAAGAATTCTAGGGATTTGTACGTATTTGTGCATGTGTGCACATGCACATGCATGCTGTAACCATTTTTAAAGATCATCCCAGAGGTGGGATGCAGCCTATTCGCACCTATTCGGTAGAACTGGTTACTAAAATTTTCTCAGTTCAGAGAACCGGTTATTAATGATTAACTCCACTAGGGACAAGGGGGTAATCTCTGTTCCTGGGTACAACAAATCTCGTCAAGTGGGGGATGCAAAGTCACCCCCCAAAGCCCCCTGCGGCCTCCCTGCCCCCCATGGCACCCCCCACATGTGTATGAACTGTATGAAATAATCAGAGGCATTCCTCCCGGGCAAGTGTGCTGGTAGGAAGTCATGCCCAGGGCGCGCCTCTTGGTGGGGGGCAAAGCAAAAAACTGCAGGTTCGCTCTGCCAGGGATTTTGCATTTTCTAGTATTTTTCCAAGCTTTGGCCTGGGTAGAGGGCTTGAGCACCAACATACTCTCAGGGATTTTTTCGGAGACTCTCCTGGATGATATCAAATCCAGGTTTTGGTGGAGGTTTGGTTTAGGGAGTCCAAAGTTATGGACTCCAAAAGGGAGTGCCCCCATCCCCCATTGTTTCCAATTGGAACTAATAGGAGATGGGGCTACACCTTTGATGGTCCATAACTTTGGATCCCCTGAACCAAACTTCAATGCCAAAACCTAAAGGGTGGTACCATCAGTAGGTCTCATGAAGATACTCTGGAAATTCCTTTGGTGCTGCTATATTAATAACTGCACCCTCTGACAGCAGGCACCCTCTAAATTTCCCCAGATTTTCCTCTTTTAAATCTACTCCCTTCCTGCTACAACAAGCCTTGTTTCCTTTCTTTTTCTTTGTGATTCTCTCCAATGCCTAATAAAGGCTATTGACATTATTATTATTAAATCCACCCTTCGGGTGGTATGGATTTAAAGGGGAGAATCTTGAGGTCCCCAGTTTAAACATACTGAAAAATGTTGTTGTTTCTAGGGTGGGGGATAATCCATCTCCAAAACAGCATCACTTTCAATGTTGTTTAAACTGGGGACCGCAGATTCTTCCTTTAAGGCGGATTTAAAAGGAGAATCTGGGCTCCCTAGTTTAAACACCATTGAAAATGATGCTGTTTGGGGGCTGGATTCCAGCATCACTTGTTTAAACTAGGGAGCCCAGATTCTCCTTTTAAATCCACCTTAAAGAGAGAATCTGGGGTCCCCAGTTTAAATAACATTGAAAGTGATACTGTTTTCCCCAATTGGGGTGACTGGATACAACACCATAAAATGTTTTCATAGTAGTAATAAAACATTTTGAAAACATTTTGAAAATGTTTTCAATATATATATTTGTGCTGTGTGGCATAGCCCATTGATATGTTCAGATTTGTGAGTTGGGGCATGTTCTATAATGTGATGGTGCCTTTGAACTGACCTGGTGGAAAAAATCATTGGTCACGGTGGGAGAGGGTGGCCGCCCATGGGGGGGCGGGCATCAAAACCTCACTGGGTTTAGCCTAGGGCCTCCAGCTCTCCATTCTAGGTACTGGCCACTGGAAATAATGGCAAATGATATAGTAATTCTGGTTTTTTTTCATTGGTATAAAGGTTGGGAAAGTATTATAGGTAAAGATTTTTCATTTTCTTTTTTTCCCGTGAAATTTATATTGGAAAGAGAGGAGTTTAAACTACTCTTTTAGATTAAGGATTTTGGATCTCTCCCTCTGTCAGTTTTCTTTCAAGTGGAATAAAGTAATTATAGGAATCTGAAGGGGAAGTAGGAAAAAGTAGAGAGGGAGGGGAATATATGCAAGGAGTGGAGGAAATATAGGACAAGTTTTAGCTGGAGGGGCTTGAGAGAGACATGACAATTAGGGATACGTTCTGTACATGTTAACAATTGGTGAAACAGTTTCCTTTGGTTTCTCTCCTTACTTATGTTATTATTTAAAATCAATCAATATAATTATATAAAAAAGAAATATTACACTACCTTTCGGTATATTGCTTTTTTAATACTTTAAACAGTCATTATTTGAATCTAGAGGCGGGGCGAAAGGGAGCTGCACCTGGGATGCACACACCCTGTGTTCTTGCCACAGCCACGCCCAGGAATGCCCCACCCCAGAATGCCTGGCCATGCCCCCGTCATGCCCTGTCCAGCCCCATTGGCACTACTCCACTGTTTGAATCCCACCACCATCGAAACCTGTTACTAAAATGTTTGAATCCCACCACTGGATCATCCCCCAAATCTCTAGAAAGAACAAAACAGCTATTCACGCTAATTTACAAGGAATAGATACAAGAAACGTCTGGACCAACTGTAGCATATTTAGCTACAGCCAAAGTGTTAAACAGGAACTGAAAACAATGTATGCTTCTGCTTCCCTCTGAAAGCAGCTGCCTAAATTAAAAAGGCAACTTTTTGAGTAACAAGTAGTGCAAAATCAAAATTAATTCTCAATTTCTAGATTTTGAAGTAAAATGAAAATGATATGCCAATGAAAGCTAACTCTAAAATAGCTAAAACAGGAAAAGAGCAGGAAAACATTCACATTTTTTTAAAAAAATCCCACACACCTGAAATATGCAGATAGCACACCACTCACATAAATGATTTATGGTGGCAGTTTGCATTTAGCTCCACATAGAAATAAGAGGTAAATCAAGTGATGAACTGCCACCAGTGGGTTTGACGTGTAAAGCACTTTTACCCGTGAGCTGCTTGCTGAGTTAGCACTACATTAAAACATATCTGGCAAGATTATGAATTAATGACAGTAGAAGAAAGGCAAGGCAACACAACTATGCAAAGCTCAGCAGCAATTGGCTCTTACACTTTTGAGAAGGGACACACACCAACTATTGGTTTTGAATGTGTTACATCAATTACCAAATAAAGTTATTATGCTTTGTAAGGATATAATTTGCCATAAGTCATTTTGCAGTGAAAGGATGACAGCGGATAGCACTGTTTTGAATACAAGAGAATAAAGAATGGACAATGGAATGTCTTTCCATTTTTAGTTCCGAGACCACTTTTGGGGTTAGGAATGTCAGGCAGTATGGAAAACCTCTGTTTTTATTTAATGATAGTACCTAGGGACATGGCTGTTTGAATGATGCATTCTTGGTTTCATGAATAAGCATAAGCTTCTAAGAAATGTGCTATTAGGGCACTTCTGTATGCCAAAGCAACTGTCAGGAATGCTGAATCAGCACACCAAAGTCCAGACTAATTGCCACTTGTCTAAATGGTAGACAAGAGTTAGCAGGATCAGAGCAGGTGGAACCATCAAAATCAGTATCTGCAATACAAATATCCCCCATTAGACTTCTTTCTTGACATACTGTTCTAACTCCAGATTTGTATTAACGGTGATGTTACCAAGAGAACTTTGTGCTTAAGTTCTAGAAAGTCAAGAAAAAAGAGACCCAGTCTTAACTCTCCAGAAAAATCTGCTTTATATGATTCCCTTTATGTGATTACTGATGTATAGGTCTCTTTGAAGTTACTCAGTGGAAAGAGAAATGTAGAAAGCCTTTCAGTGTATTTTCATTTCAACTGTTCTAGGACTGAACACTAGCAAATATGAAACAGGTTAAATTCCTCATGCTCAGTCTTCAGCACAATGACCATATTTTTCCATTTTTCAGCACTGATTTGGGTTCCCGGGCTGTCACTTTCCTCATACTAAACCAGGTTGGTCAAACCGCGGCTCAGGAGCCGCATGTGGCTCATTCCTACATAATGTGTGGCTTTTGGATCCCCCCCCCTCTCAGCTTACTGCCCCTGTTTTATTTTTCTTCTTTCTTTTCTTATTAAAAACATATTTCTTTCTGGTCAAGATTGGACACCTTCTGGGTTATGGGTGTTCCTAATGGAGCTCTCAGCAACATTTCACTTAGGGAGCAATCGTTGCTAGCTGAGGGTGAGCTTTACTTATTCTACCTCATTTCCCCAGCATTGGGGCCCCACAATTTGGTAGGTGGAGTTTTGGAACTCTTGGCAGGGTCCCTGAAGATCAGTGAATGCAGACAGGCAGAACTTCAAGAGCAGTGAATGCAGACGGGTGGAAAAAACCCCCATAAAGGCAGCCCTCCCTTTTATTTTTTGGTTGATTTGTCTTTTTTCTTTTTCTTCTTTTAAATGTATCTAAGAATCAAACACAGAGGGAGAATCTGCGAATGTGATTTGAAAAAGGATCTGAAAAAGGGCAGAAAAAGGAAAAGAAACTGACAGATAACATTGAGAAAACTGTTAGAAAAAGCTTTACAGATGGCATGTGACCCCGAAATATATCATGAAGATGAGTAAAAACCGTAATGATATTTGTTGGAAATGCCAAGAAGTTGGTCATTTAATCATATGTGGTGGCTTTGTAAAAAAAGTTTAAAAGTTCTGGTTAGATGTACAAGCAAAAATACAAAAAAAAGTGAAGGTCAATTTTGAAATAAATGCAAGGCAATGTTATTAGGTATCCTTCTGGTAAATTTCTCACAGAAACTTAAGAATTCTGTTTGTATTTGCTAGCAGCAGCTAGAGTATCATTGGTACTTAGTTGGAAAGCTGAAAGATGCCCAACTATACAAATCTGGGAGGAAAATGAAGAGAGTATGCCACAATGGCTAAATTAGAATCAAAGAATCATTACCAAGCTTCCGCGACGGGCCAGCGCCTCTACCGCAAGAGTTCCATGGCTGCAAGTAAGCCTGGCCAAGTTCGCTCGCGACGCCAGCCGTGCAGCGCTAAGGGCTAGAGGGTTTCATCAGGAGAGGCGGCCCGCGACGGAGTCAGCCTCTTTCGGCGCTTCACTGGATTTTCGACGATAACTTCGTTATCGCTTTGGCTGGTCGTTTGAAGCGGGCTTCCCATCTTATCGCCCTACGACCCCTGGAGGTCGGAGGACAGTGTGGGCGGGGCTGCGATGGCCAGGCAGGCTACGCGCGAGGAGCATCGTGGAGTCGGACGGAGGAGAGATTACGCCTTCCCGGCGGCGCGGTTTCACCGCGTCGCCATTGGAAGATCGCTTTTCTCCCAACAACAACTCCTTTAAAGGGTTGTTGTTTAGGGCAGCCTGGACGCCACTCTGGGGGGAGGGAAGCGGATTGTCAGGTCGCCGCCGTTGCAGCTCGCTGGAAGGCGAACGGGCGGCCTGAGGACGGGCTGTTCAGCTTGGTACCGCCCCAGGCCGCCTGCTTATGGGCCGTGCGCGAACTCACGGCCATGCAGCTAGTTGGAAGAGGCCACAAGGGCCATCAAGTCCAACTCTTTGCCATGGAGGAGTACACAATCAAAGAAAACCTTGTAAATAGACAGACATCATGTGAGTTTGACAAGAAGTGGAAACAGTACTTATAGTATGTTGCTGAATTATCAAAAAATGGAATATTGGGGTTCAAAAATAGAATCAGAGAAGTTGAATGAATATGCTACTATTGAAGAAGAAGAAGAAGAAGAAGAAGAAGAAGAAGAAGAAGAAGAAGAAGAAGAAGAAGAAGAAGAAGAAGAAGAAGAAGAAGAAGAAGAAGAAGAGTTGGATTTATATCCCCCCTTTCTGTCCTGTAGGAGACTCCAAAGGGCTTACAAACTCCTTTCCCTTCCCCTCTCACAACAAACACCCTGTGAGGCAGGTGGGGCTGAGAGAGCTCCAAAGAACTGTGACTAGCCCAAGGTCACCCAGCAGGCATGTGTTGGAGTGCACAGGCTAATCTGAATTCCCCAGATAAGCTTCCACAGCCCTTCCCTATGCCTCTGGATGAGGTTGACACTGGCTTGTCTTTGTAATCACCCCCCTTGTTAGTGGGGAAGGCAGCCAGCCTGTGCAAGCAGGCTGAGATGTTGAAGCCTTCCCACACTGGTGTGCTGGAGCCTCATCGGGGATTGGATGTGAGTGAGTTATTGCCACACATTCGAAGTTTGCTAAATTATATTTTAGGATGATTATTTCTGTTTTGCTATTTTTCAGGTATGCAGAATCATCTTTCTTGCTTGTATCACACTGCCCAGATATTTTGTAGGCGGGGGGTGGGGGAGCAAGGAATTGTGTAAGCAAGAAGGAGGAAAATTTGGACAGCCCCTCTCTCATGGTTTAAGCATGGTCATCTGCCCTGAGTTCAATCTTTTGGGAAGCATTTTTTTCCCTGCTTACTGACAGCATCATGATACATTTGTGCACTTTGGCAGGTGGGCAGGTTTCCTAACTCTTTCTCAAACTTGCTTTGCTCTGACGTTTTGGGAAAGATTGCAGTAGTCTGGATAGCTGCTATGTGGGTGGGGAAATTTGGCTTTTCCAGCCCACATGTAAGCCATTTTCCCTGAACTTGTCCCTGCAATAGCCATTTTCTCCTCCACCACCAAGGAGTTTTTTTTAAAGAAAAAAAATCAGCGCTGGAATATTGTTGTATCAATATTCTGTTGAAACAATAGGTGTTGCAGGTTCTCTTAATTCTCAGCTTTAATTTTTTAAAGTAAGTTTCTAGCCCCTTCCCTTGTAGAGAGAGAAGGGAAAAGGCATATATTTGTAAACTGCAACCAAAGAGGTTAGAGACTTTTTAAAAATGAAAGCTGGAATGCAGAAAACCTGCTACACCTATAGTTATAACAGAATATCAATATAATTACATTCTTTTTTTAAAAAAATGTGAAAGCTCTTCTGGCTGAGGGGAGAGGGGTGGCCATTTC
Source organism: Sphaerodactylus townsendi (assembly GCF_021028975.2). NCBI lineage: Eukaryota > Metazoa > Chordata > Lepidosauria > Squamata > Sphaerodactylidae > Sphaerodactylus > Sphaerodactylus townsendi. The sequence continues at coordinate 52,631,756 of NC_059426.1, forward strand.
TGGGGGACCGGGGCAGGTTAACTTGAGGAAACTGCCATCTGGAATCCCCATTGCTGCTGTGCTTTATTGCAGCCTAAGGCTCTCTGAATTCCCAGATGTCATTTTTTTTTAAAAAAAGGGTTCCAGTGGGAGAAAAGCAGGGAAAGAACATGCACCAGTGTGGTTACATCACTTCAAATAAAAATGGGAACTGGCAAAGCAGACACTGAAGCATTATGCAAAAACTCCATGGTATAGCGTTTTCATCAAAAGTGATTCACCCCGCATTTCCTCTGGGGGATTGCTTGCAGCCTAGCAAAACTATTGTGGCAACTCCAATAACAGAGAAATCACAAAATCCTTCCCTCATGTGGAAGATACCTTCTTTTCTCCCTATCTAATGCTGTTTCCGCACAGCCCAACAACAGCGCCCTAGGGATGGTAAAAACAGCGATGCAGCAGTACCATGCTCGTGCCTGCCAAGCAGCATGAAGATGCCGCTTTTGAATCTCACTCAAAGAGTGAGGTTTTTCAAAGCACCGTCGCAGTGCAAACCGCACTGGCATGAGGGCACCGCTTTTGGCCCCTCTGTGGGTGCTTCCGCACTTACTGTGTTGTACCGGTTTCTACTCAGGTTCAACTCAGTGTATCCGCACTACAACCGAAAGCCTCGGACGCTTTGTCTCTTGTCTCTGTTCCCTCCACTCCGAACTGCTGGCTAGATCCTGTCGAAGTTATGAACTGCGACCTCAGGCTGGTGGGAACAAGGGCTCGATATCGCTGGTGCTTCAAAATGCGGACGATCAAACGCATAACCGCATCCATTCAACCAATCAGAGCCGGGCCATTTGCATGCGCAGAATGGGAGAGTCCGTGACGGGCAGAGAGCGCTGGCTTTTTTTTTATACAGTTTCACGCTTCGGGCAAGCCACGATATCGAGATCGTTTCAAAGTGACGAGGAGAAATCACTGACGCTGGAAATTTTACTTGGCGCTATGAAGCTCTCGTGAGGCACCGGGATCATGCGCCAGAAGTAGTCTTCAGCGCGGTCAATGCGTTAAGCGAAGCCGCGTAACGTACAGAAACTGTAAAACACACAGAACGTTAACCAAATAAGCGCTTCAAATCACGCATCGAGGAAACAGGGTACCCGCCCCCCACCTAGCTCCGGGTAATCGCAGGGGGCCAAGGAAGCTACAAAGCGGACAGCCAGGAATCGGCCTCCCCCATTGAAGGTGGAACCGAAATGACCTTCTAATTCCCTTTTAGGTAGCGCGGAATACACCCTAGGTGTCCTTGCTCACCTCTCTTCCTTGTGCAGTTCCAGACGGCTGGAGGGACACACCCATGCTGCTCTCCAACCCTTGAAGGTCGGAGGGCAGCGTGGGCATGTCCCTCCAGCAGTCCAGAGTTGTGCAGGGAAGAGAGGTGGGTAAACAAAACGAACCCACAGGTGGCTCTGATTGGAGCCGGCTCTGCGGTTCATTGCAACTTCAGGGCTGCCCACACAATACTGTGCGAATAGTCCCTGAGCCTCCACCAGAGAGCTGTTTCTGCCAACGTGCAAAAACGGCCTAAGATTCTTTCTCAGGAGTCTGACCAGGGTATTTCCGGCCAATTTTCTTGTTTAAATTACTTTCAGTTGCTGTCATACCAATGGTATCCCTTCTTGAGCATTATCCTTATCAAACTATGTTTGAGATTTTCTTCACTTTTCAATTAGTTTACAAAATCCATATTTTTATATACCTGAGAAGTCTCCCAATTAGCTGAAGCACTTCTTTTGTTCTCTACAAAATTCCTAAGCAATCTGTCTGTTCATGTAGTGATAATTTCATATTGATATCTTCTCATTATATTGTAGGATCCAGGAAACTATATTTCTGTATTTGTTCTTTCTCAACAATCCATCTCGGGAAAAAATGCACCAGAAAAGGCCAAGTTCTCATTAGTACCTCTTTCTTTATCATGTCTTAAACATTATTGTTGATGGAGGAAAAAATTGTTGAAAAGGAAAATATTTTCTATACGCTGTTATAGCTTATATCCTACTCTTGTTTCAACTTTAAATAAAAGAACATATTGGAAAACCAGCTAGGCCATGAAAACACAACCAAAAGAGAAAGTGACCGCAAAAACAGAGAAAATTGAACACTGTCTCCTAGTAACAATTCTGGGAAAATGCCACATATAGTGTAATTTGATTCTGCCAGCTATCTACCAACAGTCAATCTTTCCAAGTGTTTTGACTGTGGCATTGTGTTTCTTCCTCACTTCCCAAGGCAATGAATGTGGAAATGCTAAATGCTAATTGTTTCTGTAACGGCTTTTCAGCTTACAATGGTTTTCAGAACTGCTGTGCTTTATAGCAATTCCAGTGTCTAAGAGAAGGAAGGATGTATAAACACATACCCTTTCCTGTTTAAAGAGGTGTCTTCCCTCCCCCATTATATAGTGAGTCATATAAATGGGTGGGTTTTTTTTAATAAATGCACAAGAACATGCACCCAAAGCGGGGAAAAATATATATATTCTGATGCTTAGTTATTTACTCTTATTTACATACCCTGCATTTCTCAGCCCACAGGGGCCATCAATGTAGTTAACAAATTAAGACATATATAATAAAACCATATCTTAAAATTATTTAAAACTATCCCCCCCCCCAAAAAAAAACAATTAAAAACCAGAACTAAGGTATATACAAAGACATAAAAGTTATCGTTAAAACATTAGGGAGGGAGAAGAGATCACTGGAAGAATGTGAGAAGAAACTTCACCTGCTGGTGAAACATGGAAACAGAAGGGAAACAGATGAATTTACCTGGTGAGAGAGAGGTCCAGTGTTTTGGTGCCATGAGCCGGACAGGGAAGAAATATGACAGAATCTAAAATTATGAACAGTAGAGAAATTGGACAGAGAGCATTTTCTCCTGTACAGTGGGACTCATGTCATCCAAGTTCACAACAAACAGAACAAAATACACAAAACCTAAATTGATGTCATATACCACTACAAGGTATGGTAATTAGGCTACTAGTCTAGATGGCTTTAAAAACAGAGAAAATATGTCTATTTGTTATGATAGATGCATAAAATCTATGCATCAAAAGGTAGTTTTGGATAAAAATGTTGGCAATGAAGGGTGACAGGAAAAGGACAGATGCCTGCAAGTCCTCTTTTAAGCCAGATTCCTTACGGGGATGTCCAGTTGGGACCGAATTACTCCGGTCCTGTACTACGTCCATTGGCTGTCCATTGAGTTCTGGGTCATGTTCAAGGTGCTGGTTTTAACCTTTAAGGCTTTAAGCGGTCTTGGGCCTGTATATAGGTGCCACTAGCTGAAAGCTGAAATCATGCACGTGTTGATTTTGAATAAGAACAGCACTGAACTTAACATGAATGCTGCATGTGCAACAGTGTAATGCCAATGTTTTCATTAACACTTTGGTTGATTCCCCACAGACGGAATCATTCTGGGATTGAACTGGGACCATAAAATACAGTATCTAGTTGATCCCAGAGTAACTTTCCGTGGCAGCCGAGGTCTCGTGTTGGAACTGTGATCAGAGGGCAGGATCACCTCGGTGCCTCTTCTGCTCCTCGCTCCGATTGGCTCTTGTTGTATGGCAGGAATTTGAATGGGCGTTCCTTTTTGTTTTGTTTTTTTAACGTAACAGCTACGTAGCTATGTCATCACAAAGCAGTGTTCTACGTAGCTAGAAAAAGTGCATAAACGTGCACCTATTAGTTGCATGGTCGTGGCTTCGTATGCAAGAAGAAAAAAATAAAAAATGCGTGTTTCTGCCCACCATGAGTCTCCCGTTCTGTGCATGCCCAAGACACTTAGCTGTGATTGGCTGATGGCACGAATGGGAGACTTACGGTGGGTTAGGATTCCCCACAGTACCGGGTTCATCCTGTGTTCGCCAGAGGACAACAGAAAAAGGTGTACCTCCCTGGTGATTTTTAAAAAATACTGGGAAGAAGGGGCAGAGCTGGAACAGACACAAGTTTCAGACAGGAGCTGTGGGGAGTTCCAGGACAACTGCAGGGGTTATCCCAGAATGATTCTACCAGTGGGGAATCGACCTTTGAATATTATTTATCCCTAGACATGCCTGGCTCTGTTGGTGTTCCCAAATATATTTTGTGGGTTTAGGTCCTCCCAATTTTGTCTATTTATTTACAAAAGTTATATCCTGTCTTTCAACTCAAACAGGGCCACAAAGGCAGCTAACACCTAAAAGCAAAACATTATAAACACATAATAAAATCACTTAAAAGCAAAAATAAAACATGTGTGAAAACGAGCAATTAAAATTTATGCCAGGAAGAAACCACCAAAAAATGCTAGATGAAACAAAAAAAGGTCTTCACTTGCTGGCAGAACACAGTGATGGACAGGGACTAACAAATATCTTTGGGGAGTGAGTTATAACTGAAGTATCCATGTACATGGAATAATTACATTTGCCACAAAGTGTGGAGCTGCCCCACAATCCCAGTGCATTCAGTGGGACTTGCTTCTAAACAGACCTGGGTGAAAATTACCTGATTCTATTACAAAAAATAGACTTTTTTTCAGATAGAGTACTGGCCATGACAGATAACAACTTGCCCATGGCCACGTGGGGAGACCATGCATGAGGTCGGACTTATCTAGGTCTTTCAGGCAAACTTAAATATTACAAGAGTTAGGGGCAGTATCCACTCTTTGCTCCTTGGTAACACCTAACAATATAAATTCTGCGGCATGTCATGATGGCCAGAACTGCCCCATTCCTAATGGCTACTTACAAAATACAGATTGTGATGTCACATATTTTAAATAGGCCTACAAGACATGATACAAGATAGCCACTGCATTTTCTAGAACCATCCTCAGATACCAGGACTAGGCATTATGGAAAATCCAAATCTCTAGCCATTTGTTCAGCAATAGCTCTATGCTACACACGTCATGAGACACAGTTCAAGTACTGGGGAAAGAACTGTTTCAAGGATAAGGATATATGTTAATTGGTATAATTTGTTACACTTAGGAATCTGATCAAAAGTTTAAATCTTGCAAAATTAGATCTGCCAACATGGATGTCTTCTCAGTTTAGACTCCTCTCTTCCGCTTCCACAGAATTAAAAAAAAAATAAAGAAATGTGGTAGACTGTCTCTTAGTTATTCAAATATATAAAATATCTCCCACATGACAGTAAAAGAAAAGAAAACCAAACTGCAGTGACAGATGTATATTTTACTAAGATCACTGATCTTTCAACTGCAGTAAGAAAGAAAAATTAATTGACTAAAAGAGCATATTGTAATTCTCTTCTCTGGAGGTTTCATTATAAGCTGAAAACCAGAGCATTCCACTACCAACTCCTGGTTGCTTTTCCGGTTACTTCTGGAGTTTAATAATTATTCATTAATTGCACACTATGATAAGATCCTCACTGTTTTGAAACACTTCCCCCTCTGGCCTTCACACTGTTAATGACCCTGCCTGCCTGGCAAGAGCGTAAAATTAAAAATCAAAGCACTACCTCTGAAAGGTTTAATATGTGCCACTTTGAAAAACGTTGCTCCAGCTTACAGCCTTGTAATTGCCGCACCAGATTAACAGCACAATCTCCCCCCAGTGTTTTAAAATGTTTTCCTTTGAAATCAGAGCCAGACAGGAGCAGAGTTTTGTTCAACACTCTGATTTACACTCCACGTAAGTCAGAAATACTGCATGAGTCCTCTATCCTTTCCCAGCTTCTGTCTTTGATTTCTGCAGGGCAGGTGACAGTTTGGCTGACCCTTGCACTCAGACCATACAAAGAAGCAGCGTGTGAAAACAGAACTGCCAACATGGATGCCTCCTCAGTTTAGACTCCTCTAGGGGAAGGAAAAGGAAGCAGGCATAGAACAGGTCTGGTCAAGCAGAATATTGGTTGGTATGATTGCCTTTTCATTCTCTTTTACCTCTTTTATTGTCTTGCTCTGAACAAATTACAACTTGCCCACTAGAAACAATTTGAAAAAAATTTCCCAGATGCCCTGAAATATGGAAATAGGCAATGTCAGAAATAGGAGACCTCAGACTCCCCCTTTCCTTTTCTATATGGACTTATTCAACTGCCCTTAGACATTATTCATTTGTTCCATTGTTTTGTTTAAGGAATAGCTCCAGCCCTAAATCTACCAACCACATCAGCCTAATACAGATAAATTGACAGGGAACTAGGCAGTGCTCTTTCACTCTTCTGCATTTCCAGCATCCTCCTCCTTGGATTTTTCAAACTGATTGTACATCCTCATTTTTTTCCAGTATAATTAGGAGGGCCAATGATAAGATTTGTCTTTGTTAAAAAAAAGTCACTAAAGCTAACACAAGCAGCTGTAGTGATGAATATCAAGTGTCAATGCCCCCAAGGTATGCAAAACCATCTTTGAATCATCATCTTCATTTGCACAAAAGGGTTCAAACAAGGTCATTACATCATCAGTTGAAAACAGAGTTTCATTATTTCAATAATAGTTGAACCTTCATGTAGCCAGATGCTGATTCTGACAAAAATCATACTGTCATTGTTGACACAATTGTTACACAATTTAGAAAACTTCACTGGGAATTTTCTCCTACAATCTCTAATAATGTTCACATCAGCCATACTTGTGCCTTTCAGATACCTTGATAGTTCTTTCAACGTACTTGTAATGATATCAATCCTCTTTCTAGTATTTAATGAGAAATTGCCCATTGTAAGTTCAGAGACAGTCACACACAATTTCACAATTCCTCTAATAGTAGTTATGAGGTCTACAATGCAAGTACTTACTGATGATTCCAAAGAACGATCTTTGACAGTTATTCTGGAAGGGTCTCTGCAATGCAATCAATGAGACAGCTTTGGAGGTTGAAGGTTTTTGTTACCAACATGTGGCAGAGCTTAGAAGGAATTCACTTGTAAAAAAGCATCACATCCAATGCTTCAGTTATGTTTAATTCTGTCACCAGCAGATGTTTTTTTCTCTCAGCAACCACAGACACTGGCAACAGCTAAGGCAGTTTCAGATGATTGACATCTGAATTTAGATCAGCACCTCCCCCAACCTGTAAAATGAGATATGCTAACTAATAACTAAAGTGACAATTGCTTGTTTTTCCACTTGCCAACCAGGGGAAGAAACAAGCCTGTATCAACTGGGTGTGGTGGGTTTTCCAGGCTGTGTGGCCGTGGTCTGGTAGATCTTGTTCCTAATGTTTCATCTGCATCTTCAGAGGTGTATCACAGAGAGGAGTCTGTTACACACTGTGTCTAGTGAGAAGAGAATGTTTAGTGGGGTACATATTGTCCAAATCTGTATCAATTTCATGCATAAGTGGTGCCATAGCATACAGTTATGGTACTACTTATGAGTAAAATTGATACTGGTTTGGAAAAAAGGATAATTGTATGTTATGGTACTACTTATAAATAAATTTGGCATAGTGGATAATGGTATGGTATGGCACTACTTATGAGTAAAATTGATACAGGTTTATAAAATTGATTGTGTTCCTACATGGTATTTCTTCCCCTTGTTTGCATATTGTGACTTTTTGTACTGTGTACATTATCAGCTGATTTTTTTTTCCAGCTGGCCTAACAGTACAGAAAGAAGAATCCAGGTTCCAAAGTCTGTATTGTTCTGTATGTATTTCAGAGGGTAAGATGTGATGCAACCTCTTCTATAAGAGTCTTCACTTTTTATGTCTGAATCCTAGAATTTTAAACAATGTGTCTGTATCCTCGATTTTTAAACAGTTAAACAGTGCTGTCAAAATAACTATAGGACGAGAAAGTTTCTCAGAGCAGAAGCAGCTTTACACAACTGATATATATTTCTGATTCTCGGGGCTGCTGAAAGTCACCATGGACAAAGAGTCTACCTCCTCCCCATATAACCCTGATCCAAACCAAATGTCTACCTTTGCAATTTTATATTTGTACACATGTGCACCAATATAGGATACACTTCTTACATCTGATGAAGTGGGCTCCAGTTCACAAAAATTTCATGCCGCAATAAATCTTTCACAGGTAAATCAATAAGAAATCTATTTCAGTTTGCCCTTGTACCTGTACTTTATCTAGCACAAAAACAGGGGTGAATTGATTATATAGTGGTGCTGGATGAGAAGTATGGGGATCGCTGGGATTGATTTTGCTGACATGTTTTCTGAAAAGATTATGTCATTCATCATATCACATGAAGCTTGCTGTCTGCAGTAGCAAACTATCATTTCCAAAGAGAAATTAGATGTTTCACCTGCTAGAACCCGAAAAATCAATACAGATTCTTGACCATGGATTTTTGATTGCTTCCCAGGGAAAAGAAGATGCTCTTGATGGGTTATATCTAGTAGTGTGATTTGTACTCTATTCATTAACAGTCAATGTCTAACTCAATTCCAGGCCACCAGAAATATCAGTTAGTGCTTTCTAATGAACAATTACTAAGTATGCAAAATTCAGTGTGGACAAAATGGTTTGATTATTCTTTTCTGGAGTGACAACATAGTTTTCACACAGCCAGACTCATTTATGGGCAGATAACACTAGTGGTTTTTGAATGATTAAAATTTCTCAGGCAGTCCATCAATGGGCCACCATTCCACACCTAGTTTTAAACACCAGCCATTATGTGATCCAAAACAATTAATTTTGCAACTTTATCAGGCCAAAGAGGTATGTCTGGAAAATTTTCTGACATCAAGGCTTGCAGTGGAGGAGGCGCCTCTACTTCAGGAACAGGAAGAGGTAACCGATGGACAGCATCAGCGTTAGGAGTTGTTCTTCATGTATAATTTTAAGTGCTAAGCAAATTGCTCTGGCATTTCATATGTGGTGAAAGAACTAACAGTGTAGGGTTGGTAGCTGAGAAGAATTCTAACAAAGGGTTGTGATCTGTATGAATTTTAAAAGCACAGCCACGGAGGTAGTTTTGGAATGTCTTGACTCCTGTGATAACAGCAAGGGATTTCCAGTCAATTCGAACATAATTCCTTTTAGAAGATGACAGAGTTCTTGAATAGTAAGCAATTGGTGCTTCTGTATCATCTGCCAATTTGCAGGTAAGCACAACTCCAACACCTTAAAGGGAAGGATCAATGGTGAGGATCAGTAGTTCCTGCTCATCATAATGTATAAACACAGTATCAGAAGTAAATGACTTCACATTCTGAAATGCATTTTTGTGCTGGCTTGTCCCAATTGAAGAAATATCTTTTTTTCAAAAGGCAAAGCAGGGGCTCAGCAATGGCTGCTTCTTGTAGAAGGAAGAGACAAGGTAAAAACTGAAGAGCCCAAGGAAGGCTTGAAGCATCTGTTTTGCTTTTGAAGGTGGAACATCCTGGATTGCATTTATCTTTCAGTGGTTCAGATACTCAAAGCGTCAATGCAGTAGCCCAAGAATGTAGCAAAAGAAGTTCCAATTTCACATTTCATTCTGTGGTGATCCAATAATCAGAACATCATCAGAGTATGAAATAACCCGTGAAATTCCAGCCAGAATATATTGTTTCTATATATTGTTGAAAAATTCCAGGAGCAACATAAATTCCAAATTAGTGGTGCTTCACCCAAAATGCCTCCAATTTGAGGTGTAATGATTGTTTGTGTATCAGCTGCATCATCAGCAATCAACTGCTGATACTCTTGGGCAAGATAAAGTTTCACAAAGGTTTTTCCACCAGCCAGGACATCAAGCATCCGATTAAATGCAGGCGCTAGATATGGATGCTTCTGAGTAACTGCAGGCACTAGATATGGATATAGATAATATGGTGCTTTATTTACAGCAGACTTGTAACCACCACAACTTTTCAACTTGTCATTAGGATTCAGGAGCCTTACAACCGGTGCAGCCCACTGGGTCTGTGGAACTGGTTCAAGGACTCCTTGTCTGTTAAGTTGCTCAGTTTTTTTAATGGAGTGCTAAAGGCACATACATTTCTAGCTTTTATGACAGTTGGAGACAGTGACTGCTAAATCCAGATGAGATGACAGAGACTTCCCATCAAAAGCACCAAAACTTCAGAACTCACCTCAGGGGATTTATTGACAGCTTAAAATGTCTTGTGCTGAGGGCACAAAGTAGATATCGATTCCTAGTGGTAAGAACCCATTTGTTCCTAACAGGCTTTTGCAGGGTTTTTGTTCAATGAGTGGAAGCTTCCCTTGGAAGGAAAGGCAGTGTACATTCACACTGTAGTTCCCCAGCAGGTCAACTATCTGTTTAGTGCAATCAGGGAGAATTCATGGTGGACTTAACAACTTTGGAATAATTTCCTGTGGAAAAGCCTGAGCCTGAAATGATCTCCATCTCATATTCATGACCATAGATGAGTATCAAATGTTGCAGTTTCTGCAGGTTACTTGCCAATTGCCTTCTAAATGTGATATAATTCCAGAGGTTCGTTGGAGATATTGTGTGATGTTAAGGGATGCAATTATTTTTTTAATGCCTCCTTGGCTTCAAAAAGACAGATTTTGAATCGTGAGCAGCCCCATCCAAGGGGCTGGGTGCCGGGCCACAACTGCACTGGGCTGCCACTCCCATGGAGGCTTCCTGGTAGCAGCGGGAGGCTTGAAATGTGAAAAAGCCTCCCCCCCCCACTGGGAAGCCCCCATTGGGCTTAATGAAGGTATACTTCATGCATTACACCACCTTTTTAGTGGTATATGTCCTAAGTCTGGGCTGCCAGTGCAATGGTAGCAATGGCTAGATGGGAGCTGACTAATGTTGGCTCCTCCCCTGGCCATGTCCCCGGACTTGCCTTGCTATGCCAATGGCACCTGCAGGAGCGCAGGGATGCTGGCGCTGCATCTGGCACTGTATCCTACCACCAGGAAGGACCACGATGGCTGCACATCAGTGGATTCGCCCCTCTGCCAAGAAAAGTGCCCTGGGGAGGACAAATTTACCCAGTATGATTGTGCACTGCCCCCACCAGTGGCTTTGGCCTCCCCCCCCTCTAGATGGGGCTAATACTCACTTGTAGATAGCCCTTCTCCTTGCAGAAGCTACATTTTGCATTTTTAAATCTGGAAATGGGTTGATGATGCAGTCCTCTGCACTCTGAGAAAAGACTGGTTTGCTTGATTTTTTGTAGATATTAAGGAAGGTATTTCCTGACCTCTGCTGTTACTGTTATCAAGAAGCTTGTACCTGCTACAGGTGACACTGTACATTAGAGACTCTGCCCTTAATTTCTGTGACAATAAATGAAGCAATGACTTGCCAATGCCTTTTTTGGGGGTCACGGCAAAAGTCCATTTTGGCACAGACAGGAGACTGCTGTGGGTTTTCCAGGCTATGGCCTGATGATTCTTGCACCTAATGTTTCACCCCCATCTATGACTGGAATCTTTAGAGGCAAGTCACTTTAAAATGTGTTTCTCTCCATGCCATGTTTCACCCACATCTGTGGCTGGCATCTTCAGAGGCATGTTACAGTGAGATGTCTCTTGTTTCATCTCTCTTTGCCAACAAGAATTGTGAGCTTACTTTAATGTTGCTAAATTTGGATGAGCAGTGCATAATATTAGGACAACTAGTGGAAATCATGCATGACATTTTTAACCAAAATTTTATAAGATATTTTTAAATTACCATTTAAATTACCAAGGAGAATCTGGGGAAATTTGGAGGGTGCCTGCTGTCAGGCATGCAATTGTTAAGCTAGTAGCACCAAAAGTTCAGGGTATCTTTAGGAGACTATCCTGATGATACCATCCAGGTTTGGTGAAGTTTGGTTCAGTGGTTGAAAGTTATGGACCCTCAAAGATGTAGCCCCTATCTCCTATTAGCTCCCATTGGAAACAATGGGAGATGGGGCACCCCCTTTGAGTGTCCATAACTTTGGACTCCCTGAACCAAACCTCACCTAACTTGGGTGGTATCATCAGGAGAGTCTCCTGAAAAATCTCTGAAATTTTGGTGCTGCTAGCCTAAACACTGCGCCCCCTGCAGGCCAAAAACTGGAAAACACTAAAAAATACCAAAAAACCACAAACGAATCTGCAATTTTTGTGCCCCCCACAAGGGGGCGTCTGGTGCAACATGCACTTTCCCGTCCCCTGGTAGCTTCGCCTCTGATTTTGAGCACAAAATATAGTTTGGTTTTTGCTGTCACCTTGTTTAGCCTGCTAGCAGTACAGTTTCAGAACTGAACCACACTTACTGTTCATCCTACAAAGTACTCAGCAATCAATCCCATTCTCATCACCATAGCAAGCACTATGTCTGGTAGTGGTAAGAATGAGGCTAGAAGGCTTTAACTGCTTTATTGTTTCAGAATATAACCAACCAGCTAACACCAAAAATTCAGCAACTCCACTCACTTCAGCCACTCATTAAAACTACAGGGGTTGAACAACCCTTCTGACACATATAACATGGCCTAACCTTCTCTCTTCAAGTGCTTGTCTTGTCTTAACTCCTGCTGCTCAGAAAATTGATGCAGTGTGCACTGACTAACATCTCGTTGTGGGTAAGAAATTTTGTAAGCCTGTCCCAGGGAAAAAATGGTGTCCAATGTAGGACTTCATTTGTGGCAGAAGGACTAACAGAGATAACCCTACCATTTCTTTTCAATACTATGGTTTAGTTCTGAAATATCTGGGAAAAGTGACTCTGATGATCATTTACAAATCACCTTCTCCTCACTACTGGACAACTAGAACTTATCTACCTATCCCCCCACACTTAGAAGGAAAGATCTAGATTCATAGCACGCATGGTTGTCAAACCATGAGATTCAGGAACTCTTTTTTGAGAACGTCAGTACTGCCCCCCCTTCCTTTGTACTCCGCCCCATCAATGTTGTGGTAACCCATCACATAACTGCTTTTTTTGTCAATGCAATTCCTCATTTGCACCAAGAAAGTTCTACTGTCTTTGCCCATAAGCAGGATTTAACTCAGGGATCTGTTTTCAAGACAGAGTCAAACTAAAGCAGACAGTGATTTTTTCGTATGAAAAACTTCACCCCAAGTTCTCCACCATTCCCATCACCAGCATTATTGATTTCAGAACTAATAAAGTCATCTGATAAAAATGAGGACTGACTTTTTAGTAACTTTACTTGCCTGAGTGAAGAATGCCAATGGCGACAGCTTCTGATGTATAAGGTGAGGAAGATTTAGAAGTGGTAAGACTCTCAAACACACTTACCCACTCATGTAAGAAAAGGTGCCAGGTCTATCCAGTCCCAGTCCCCCCCCCCCCCACACACACAACATGGCAAAATTTTGCTGCCACAAGCATAATGCAACACAGAAAACACTGTGAAATTCTGATTCACAAAGACTTATGCATCAGACCACACAGCGCTTCTGAGACTCATAGACATATTTACCACCTGAAGCCAGTTTTACAGTTGAGTTTTGTATTATTCCTAGTCTTGTCTCTGGGACTCAAAGAGAAACTATGGTAGTTTTCAAAGGATTCATATAGATGTACCATATCATCAACAGGAGACTTAGGGTAACAGTTCACAGAAAATAGTTTCATCTGAAAGTGAGTCATAATAGACATTGTCCACTCAGGGGTTGCCTCCAAGCTATAATTCATCCGCCTACTCTTCCATGCTACCCAGAAGCATTTCTTTTCTCCATAGGTTCCCCCTCAGTTCATTTCATGTTCTTCCACTTCCTCTAAATCCCAGTTACTATTACAGCTGTAATCACTATTTTTGTTGTGGCTCAGCAGCCTATGATTTTTCTTGTGATTTTCCCCTAAAAACAATGTTTTAAATGTACATTCCATTTGTTTGCCATTTGCTGTCTTTTCTAAATGGACACTGGCAAGGGAGCAATAACATAAAACTTGATGATACCCTGACCTTTGATGCATGGTATATTCCAGGTGGCACAAAATATTGACTGAAATATATTTTCACATTCCACCCGGGGCGTTAAAAGAGGTTGTACACCCTTGTCATGGCCATGGATGCTCCTGTGTGAAGTATGTGTATGATCTGTCAAAATACTTTCACAATATTGAAGGGCAGCATAGTTGCTAGTCACAAAGAATAATAGATGAGCATATTAAGGCATGTACAAGATAACATACATATTAGGGATGCATGTGCAAATTAGCATACACTATGTGAGCCTTCAAAAGAAAAGACCTCCCAATGAACAATGAAAGATGGAAAACAGACTGACACACTCATCATAGAACTCTAAGGATTCAATATCAATAAGTAGCTAAGTACAGCGGAACCTCCGTTTTCATTGCCTTCGGTTTTCATCGATTTCGGTTTTCATTGATTTTTTCAGTGAAAAATTTGTCTTGGTTTTCATCGATTTGCCTCGGTTTTCATCAATTTGCAGTAAGGTGCAGGGGTTTGTGAAGAAAAATCACCCGGACAAAGCTGTTGCAACTTGTTTAATGACAATGCCTTGCCCCATTTCAGACAAATCTTAAAGAGGCATCAGAAACAGACCTCTTTGGACAGCTTTCTGGTGCGACATTGCTCAACTGGCTCTGAAGCTGGTCCTAGTGTTATTGTTTGTTACTGTTTTCAGCATTAAACACTATGTTTATTCACCAAAAAATGTGGGGATGTTATCATTTGGGTGGAGCTGAGTACCAAAAGACCCTCTCCTCTGCTGGCTCCTGGAAGGCATCGCAAGGGGTAGTGTGGGGACTGCCCCAAAGTTCAGAAAGCTCCCGAAGATTTTTCAGTCACTTTAAGGATTATCATATGATCCAATTACGAATCACTGATTTATTCTGCATGGTCAGCTGACCTGAGCATCACTGTCAGTTCTAGTCATCTAAAAATGAAAGTCAAAGATTTTTATTTTCCACCAACATGTAATTTAAATATTTTGATACAGATGGTTTTTACAGATGCCAAGGGTATACTTTAAAAGACCTGCTGTTGTGGGTCACTGGTGAAAGCTTTTGGCACAGATGACATAGAGACCCACATTTAAATCACGCTCTAGGGATGATAGTCACTATCCTTCACAGCCAAATTGCCATCTGTAAAGGTGAAAAAATAATTACCAGCTCCAAGTGGATGATTCCATAAATAATATTATAAGCAACTGGGGATACCTCTGCCATTAGAAATAATCAAGTAAGCTATTAAAAATGTTGAACTTCTATATGTATAATAGAGGATTTAAAGACATATTATATCTGGCCAAGATTTTAATAGGAATTCTTCAGAAAAGTTTGATCTCAATTTTAGAAGTATACAAAACATTTGGGTCAACGATCATTGCTGAATTTATCATTCATTTGACAGATAGGTCCTTTCCTCCTTTATCATTTTTTTTACCACTAATAGTAGGAAAGAATAATATCAAAGGCATAAGTATATTGGAATGGGGAATGCATCCCCCTATTCTTTACACTGTTTTTTCATGGACATTTTATTTCATATTTTATTTATTTTATGTATATAAACTTTTGGTAGCTTTAACAACAAAAAATTAACTATTAAAACTAGTACCATGCACTGACACCACTGCCGTATCAATATATCCAGTTCCCAAGTGTGTGTCCCATCCCCCATCTATGGATACCTAAATCTGTAGATTGGAGCCACACTTCCCCAAAAGAAATGTTCCTGCAGATCTGGGGGAGACCATAAGTCTGTAGAAAAATCCAATATTAAAAAATAGGGGAGAGTAAATCCCCCACCCCAAATTTTAAAAAATCCTTCTCTTTTGAAGTGGTGGTGACTGCAGCCACAGATATCTGCTCCAGGCCTGACTACCCACAGGGCAGAGGACTGGAGCGGTTCTGGGCCCAACTGCCATGGTGGCAGATGCCAAAAGAAGGTCCACGTCTGGCCACTGCAGTAGCGGGCTTTTCTTAAATTAAAAATTTTATTAATACTTCAAAAACTTAAAATGCAACCCTAAAATGCAAAGGGAAACAAAATTCACCAAATTACAAAGCACTTACTCCACAAGTATTTCCAGTTTCTTTTGAACTGAGTTGGCAAGGATGGCCAAGTGCCTTCACCCACCAATGGTGCCTTCACCCACCATTCTTGCTTCTGCTGTCATATATAAGAACAAAGGTTCATATACTCTTTCCAGAGATTTATCCGTAAGTCCCAGCAAATAGGTCTCAGGTTTCATTTGTCTATTTGTCTTCACAATCTTTTCAATTATTGTATATAGAAATTTAGAACCATAGAAATGGAAAAGATCACAAGGACCATTCAGTCAAACACCCTGCAATACAAGAACATGAACTCAAAGCACTCCAACAGATGGCCATCCAGCCTGTTTAAAAACCTCCAAAAAAGGGGACTCCACCACCCTCCAAAGCAAAGTATTCAATTGTTGAACAATTCTTAGCTTCAGGAAGTTCTTCCTAATGTTTAGGTGGGATCTCTTTTCCCATAGTTGGAATCCATCAATCTGTGTCTTAGGCCATTTTCGCACGGCCAAATAACAGCGCCCTAGGGTGGAAAAAACACCACCCCTAGGGTGCTGTTTGCATAGGAGGCACTGCTGCATCGCAGCAGTGCCATTCTTGTCCCCCAAGCGGTGTGAAGACACCACTTTTAAACCTTGCTCGTTGAGCGAGGTTTTTGAAAAGCGGCCTCTTCCCGCCAGCACAATGTGAACCGCACTGCCATGAAGGCGACGCTTTTGACCCCTCCAGTGTCTGCGAGGGACCTACCTCTGCAGCTCTGGGCGGCTGGAACAAAATTCACATGAGGGTTGGAAGGCAGCATGGGTATATCTTTCCAGCTGCCCGGAGTTGCAGAGGAACACAAGGTAAGTCTCTCGTAGCCACCCCTGCAGGCAGCGGCAGCAGCAGGACTGCCAGCATGGGACCATGCGAACAGTCCCGACGCTCCACCGGCTTCATCAAAGCCGTGGGAAGCTGCTGCCTCTGGCCATGCGGAAACAGCCTCTGACTTTGGAACAGAAGAGAACAAGCTTGCTCCCTCTTCAACATGACATCCCTTCAAATATTTAAACATGGCTATCCTGTCACCCCTTGACCTTATCTTCTCCAGAATACACATACTCCACTTCCAAAGTCTCTCCTCATAGGGCCTGGATTCCACATATTTTATGGGGGGGGGGGGGGGTGGGGGGGGGGGGGGGTGGGGGGGGGGGGGGGTGGGGGGGGGGGGGGGTGGGGGGGGGGGGGGGTGGGGGGGGGGGGGGGTGGGGGGGGGGGGGGGTGGGGGGGGGGGGGGGTGGGGGGGGGGGGGGGTGGGGGGGGGGGGGGGTGGGGGGGGGGGGGGGTGGGGGGGGGGGGGGGTGGGGGGGGGGGGGGGTGGGGGGGGGGGGGGGTGGGGGGGGGGGGGGGTGGGGGGGGGGGGGGGTGGGGGGGGGGGGGGGTGGGGGGGGGGGGGGGTGGGGGGGGGGGGGGGTGGGGGGGGGGGGGGGTGGGGGGGGGGGGGGGTGGGGGGGGGGGGGGGTGGGGGGGGGGGGGGGTGGGGGGGGGGGGGGGTGGGGGGGGGGGGGGGTGGGGGGGGGGGGGGGTGGGGGGGGGGGGGGGTGGGGGGGGGGGGGGGTGGGGGGGGGGGGGGGTGGGGGGGGGGGGGGGTGGGGGGGGGGGGGGGTGGGGGGGGGGGGGGGTGGGGGGGGGGGGGGGTGGGGGGGGGGGGGGGTGGGGGGGGGGGGGGGTGGGGGGGGGGGGGGGTGGGGGGGGGGGGGGGTGGGGGGGGGGGGGGGTGGGGGGGGGGGGGGGTGGGGGGGGGGGGGGGTGGGGGGGGGGGGGGGTGGGGGGGGGGGGGGGTGGGGGGGGGGGGGGGTGGGGGGGGGGGGGGGTGGGGGGGGGGGGGGGTGGGGGGGGGGGGGGGTGGGGGGGGGGGGGGGTGGGGGGGGGGGGGGGTGGGGGGGGGGGGGGGTGGGGGGGGGGGGGGGTGGGGGGGGGGGGGGGTGGGGGGGGGGGGGGGTGGGGGGGGGGGGGGGTGGGGGGGGGGGGGGGTGGGGGGGGGGGGGGGTGGGGGGGGGGGGGGGTGGGGGGGGGGGGGGGTGGGGGGGGGGGGGGGTGGGGGGGGGGGGGGGTGGGGGGGGGGGGGGGTGGGGGGGGGGGGGGGTGGGGGGGGGGGGGGGTGGGGGGGGGGGGGGGTGGGGGGGGGGGGGGGTGGGGGGGGGGGGGGGTGGGGGGGGGGGGGGGTGGGGGGGGGGGGGGGTGGGGGGGGGGGGGGGTGGGGGGGGGGGGGGGTGGGGGGGGGGGGGGGTGGGGGGGGGGGGGGGTGGGGGGGGGGGGGGGTGGGGGGGGGGGGGGGTGGGGGGGGGGGGGGGTGGGGGGGGGGGGGGGTGGGGGGGGGGGGGGGTGGGGGGGGGGGGGGGTGGGGGGGGGGGGGGGTGGGGGGGGGGGGGGGTGGGGGGGGGGGGGGGTGGGGGGGGGGGGGGGTGGGGGGGGGGGGGGGTGGGGGGGGGGGGGGGTGGGGGGGGGGGGGGGTGGGGGGGGGGGGGGGTGGGGGGGGGGGGGGGTGGGGGGGGGGGGGGGTGGGGGGGGGGGGGGGTGGGGGGGGGGGGGGGTGGGGGGGGGGGGGGGTGGGGGGGGGGGGGGGTGGGGGGGGGGGGGGGTGGGGGGGGGGGGGGGTGGGGGGGGGGGGGGGTGGGGGGGGGGGGGGGTGGGGGGGGGGGGGGGTGGGGGGGGGGGGGGGTGGGGGGGGGGGGGGGTGGGGGGGGGGGGGGGTGGGGGGGGGGGGGGGTGGGGGGGGGGGGGGGTGGGGGGGGGGGGGGGTGGGGGGGGGGGGGGGTGGGGGGGGGGGGGGGTGGGGGGGGGGGGGGGTGGGGGGGGGGGGGGGTGGGGGGGGGGGGGGGTGGGGGGGGGGGGGGGTGGGGGGGGGGGGGGGTGGGGGGGGGGGGGGGTGGGGGGGGGGGGGGGTGGGGGGGGGGGGGGGTGGGGGGGGGGGGGGGTGGGGGGGGGGGGGGGTGGGGGGGGGGGGGGGTGGGGGGGGGGGGGGGTGGGGGGGGGGGGGGGTGGGGGGGGGGGGGGGTGGGGGGGGGGGGGGGTGGGGGGGGGGGGGGGTGGGGGGGGGGGGGGGTGGGGGGGGGGGGGGGTGGGGGGGGGGGGGGGTGGGGGGGGGGGGGGGTGGGGGGGGGGGGGGGTGGGGGGGGGGGGGGGTGGGGGGGGGGGGGGGTGGGGGGGGGGGGGGGTGGGGGGGGGGGGGGGTGGGGGGGGGGGGGGGTGGGGGGGGGGGGGGGTGGGGGGGGGGGGGGGTGGGGGGGGGGGGGGGTGGGGGGGGGGGGGGGTGGGGGGGGGGGGGGGTGGGGGGGGGGGGGGGTGGGGGGGGGGGGGGGTGGGGGGGGGGGGGGGTGGGGGGGGGGGGGGGTGGGGGGGGGGGGGGGTGGGGGGGGGGGGGGGTGGGGGGGGGGGGGGGTGGGGGGGGGGGGGGGTGGGGGGGGGGGGGGGTGGGGGGGGGGGGGGGTGGGGGGGGGGGGGGGTGGGGGGGGGGGGGGGTGGGGGGGGGGGGGGGTGGGGGGGGGGGGGGGTGGGGGGGGGGGGGGGTGGGGGGGGGGGGGGGTGGGGGGGGGGGGGGGTGGGGGGGGGGGGGGGTGGGGGGGGGGGGGGGTGGGGGGGGGGGGGGGTGGGGGGGGGGGGGGGTGGGGGGGGGGGGGGGTGGGGGGGGGGGGGGGTGGGGGGGGGGGGGGGTGGGGGGGGGGGGGGGTGGGGGGGGGGGGGGGTGGGGGGGGGGGGGGGTGGGGGGGGGGGGGGGTGGGGGGGGGGGGGGGTGGGGGGGGGGGGGGGTGGGGGGGGGGGGGGGTGGGGGGGGGGGGGGGTGGGGGGGGGGGGGGGTGGGGGGGGGGGGGGGTGGGGGGGGGGGGGGGTGGGGGGGGGGGGGGGTGGGGGGGGGGGGGGGTGGGGGGGGGGGGGGGTGGGGGGGGGGGGGGGTGGGGGGGGGGGGGGGTGGGGGGGGGGGGGGGTGGGGGGGGGGGGGGGTGGGGGGGGGGGGGGGTGGGGGGGGGGGGGGGTGGGGGGGGGGGGGGGTGGGGGGGGGGGGGGGTGGGGGGGGGGGGGGGTGGGGGGGGGGGGGGGTGGGGGGGGGGGGGGGTGGGGGGGGGGGGGGGTGGGGGGGGGGGGGGGTGGGGGGGGGGGGGGGTGGGGGGGGGGGGGGGTGGGGGGGGGGGGGGGTGGGGGGGGGGGGGGGTGGGGGGGGGGGGGGGTGGGGGGGGGGGGGGGTGGGGGGGGGGGGGGGTGGGGGGGGGGGGGGGTGGGGGGGGGGGGGGGTGGGGGGGGGGGGGGGTGGGGGGGGGGGGGGGTGGGGGGGGGGGGGGGTGGGGGGGGGGGGGGGTGGGGGGGGGGGGGGGTGGGGGGGGGGGGGGGTGGGGGGGGGGGGGGGTGGGGGGGGGGGGGGGTGGGGGGGGGGGGGGGTGGGGGGGGGGGGGGGTGGGGGGGGGGGGGGGTGGGGGGGGGGGGGGGTGGGGGGGGGGGGGGGTGGGGGGGGGGGGGGGTGGGGGGGGGGGGGGGTGGGGGGGGGGGGGGGTGGGGGGGGGGGGGGGTGGGGGGGGGGGGGGGTGGGGGGGGGGGGGGGTGGGGGGGGGGGGGGGTGGGGGGGGGGGGGGGTGGGGGGGGGGGGGGGTGGGGGGGGGGGGGGGTGGGGGGGGGGGGGGGTGGGGGGGGGGGGGGGTGGGGGGGGGGGGGGGTGGGGGGGGGGGGGGGTGGGGGGGGGGGGGGGTGGGGGGGGGGGGGGGTGGGGGGGGGGGGGGGTGGGGGGGGGGGGGGGTGGGGGGGGGGGGGGGTGGGGGGGGGGGGGGGTGGGGGGGGGGGGGGGTGGGGGGGGGGGGGGGTGGGGGGGGGGGGGGGTGGGGGGGGGGGGGGGTGGGGGGGGGGGGGGGTGGGGGGGGGGGGGGGTGGGGGGGGGGGGGGGTGGGGGGGGGGGGGGGTGGGGGGGGGGGGGGGTGGGGGGGGGGGGGGGTGGGGGGGGGGGGGGGTGGGGGGGGGGGGGGGTGGGGGGGGGGGGGGGTGGGGGGGGGGGGGGGTGGGGGGGGGGGGGGGTGGGGGGGGGGGGGGGTGGGGGGGGGGGGGGGTGGGGGGGGGGGGGGGTGGGGGGGGGGGGGGGTGGGGGGGGGGGGGGGTGGGGGGGGGGGGGGGTGGGGGGGGGGGGGGGTGGGGGGGGGGGGGGGTGGGGGGGGGGGGGGGTGGGGGGGGGGGGGGGTGGGGGGGGGGGGGGGTGGGGGGGGGGGGGGGTGGGGGGGGGGGGGGGTGGGGGGGGGGGGGGGTGGGGGGGGGGGGGGGTGGGGGGGGGGGGGGGTGGGGGGGGGGGGGGGTGGGGGGGGGGGGGGGTGGGGGGGGGGGGGGGTGGGGGGGGGGGGGGGTGGGGGGGGGGGGGGGTGGGGGGGGGGGGGGGTGGGGGGGGGGGGGGGTGGGGGGGGGGGGGGGTGGGGGGGGGGGGGGGTGGGGGGGGGGGGGGGTGGGGGGGGGGGGGGGTGGGGGGGGGGGGGGGTGGGGGGGGGGGGGGGTGGGGGGGGGGGGGGGTGGGGGGGGGGGGGGGTGGGGGGGGGGGGGGGTGGGGGGGGGGGGGGGTGGGGGGGGGGGGGGGTGGGGGGGGGGGGGGGTGGGGGGGGGGGGGGGTGGGGGGGGGGGGGGGTGGGGGGGGGGGGGGGTGGGGGGGGGGGGGGGTGGGGGGGGGGGGGGGTGGGGGGGGGGGGGGGTGGGGGGGGGGGGGGGTGGGGGGGGGGGGGGGTGGGGGGGGGGGGGGGTGGGGGGGGGGGGGGGTGGGGGGGGGGGGGGGTGGGGGGGGGGGGGGGTGGGGGGGGGGGGGGGTGGGGGGGGGGGGGGGTGGGGGGGGGGGGGGGTGGGGGGGGGGGGGGGTGGGGGGGGGGGGGGGTGGGGGGGGGGGGGGGTGGGGGGGGGGGGGGGTGGGGGGGGGGGGGGGTGGGGGGGGGGGGGGGTGGGGGGGGGGGGGGGTGGGGGGGGGGGGGGGTGGGGGGGGGGGGGGGTGGGGGGGGGGGGGGGTGGGGGGGGGGGGGGGTGGGGGGGGGGGGGGGTGGGGGGGGGGGGGGGTGGGGGGGGGGGGGGGTGGGGGGGGGGGGGGGTGGGGGGGGGGGGGGGTGGGGGGGGGGGGGGGTGGGGGGGGGGGGGGGTGGGGGGGGGGGGGGGTGGGGGGGGGGGGGGGTGGGGGGGGGGGGGGGTGGGGGGGGGGGGGGGTGGGGGGGGGGGGGGGTGGGGGGGGGGGGGGGTGGGGGGGGGGGGGGGTGGGGGGGGGGGGGGGTGGGGGGGGGGGGGGGTGGGGGGGGGGGGGGGTGGGGGGGGGGGGGGGTGGGGGGGGGGGGGGGTGGGGGGGGGGGGGGGTGGGGGGGGGGGGGGGTGGGGGGGGGGGGGGGTGGGGGGGGGGGGGGGTGGGGGGGGGGGGGGGTGGGGGGGGGGGGGGGTGGGGGGGGGGGGGGGTGGGGGGGGGGGGGGGTGGGGGGGGGGGGGGGTGGGGGGGGGGGGGGGTGGGGGGGGGGGGGGGTGGGGGGGGGGGGGGGTGGGGGGGGGGGGGGGTGGGGGGGGGGGGGGGTGGGGGGGGGGGGGGGTGGGGGGGGGGGGGGGTGGGGGGGGGGGGGGGTGGGGGGGGGGGGGGGTGGGGGGGGGGGGGGGTGGGGGGGGGGGGGGGTGGGGGGGGGGGGGGGTGGGGGGGGGGGGGGGTGGGGGGGGGGGGGGGTGGGGGGGGGGGGGGGTGGGGGGGGGGGGGGGTGGGGGGGGGGGGGGGTGGGGGGGGGGGGGGGTGGGGGGGGGGGGGGGTGGGGGGGGGGGGGGGTGGGGGGGGGGGGGGGTGGGGGGGGGGGGGGGTGGGGGGGGGGGGGGGTGGGGGGGGGGGGGGGTGGGGGGGGGGGGGGGTGGGGGGGGGGGGGGGTGGGGGGGGGGGGGGGTGGGGGGGGGGGGGGGTGGGGGGGGGGGGGGGTGGGGGGGGGGGGGGGTGGGGGGGGGGGGGGGTGGGGGGGGGGGGGGGTGGGGGGGGGGGGGGGTGGGGGGGGGGGGGGGTGGGGGGGGGGGGGGGTGGGGGGGGGGGGGGGTGGGGGGGGGGGGGGGTGGGGGGGGGGGGGGGTGGGGGGGGGGGGGGGTGGGGGGGGGGGGGGGTGGGGGGGGGGGGGGGTGGGGGGGGGGGGGGGTGGGGGGGGGGGGGGGTGGGGGGGGGGGGGGGTGGGGGGGGGGGGGGGTGGGGGGGGGGGGGGGTGGGGGGGGGGGGGGGTGGGGGGGGGGGGGGGTGGGGGGGGGGGGGGGTGGGGGGGGGGGGGGGTGGGGGGGGGGGGGGGTGGGGGGGGGGGGGGGTGGGGGGGGGGGGGGGTGGGGGGGGGGGGGGGTGGGGGGGGGGGGGGGTGGGGGGGGGGGGGGGTGGGGGGGGGGGGGGGTGGGGGGGGGGGGGGGTGGGGGGGGGGGGGGGTGGGGGGGGGGGGGGGTGGGGGGGGGGGGGGGTGGGGGGGGGGGGGGGTGGGGGGGGGGGGGGGTGGGGGGGGGGGGGGGTGGGGGGGGGGGGGGGTGGGGGGGGGGGGGGGTGGGGGGGGGGGGGGGTGGGGGGGGGGGGGGGTGGGGGGGGGGGGGGGTGGGGGGGGGGGGGGGTGGGGGGGGGGGGGGGTGGGGGGGGGGGGGGGTGGGGGGGGGGGGGGGTGGGGGGGGGGGGGGGTGGGGGGGGGGGGGGGTGGGGGGGGGGGGGGGTGGGGGGGGGGGGGGGTGGGGGGGGGGGGGGGTGGGGGGGGGGGGGGGTGGGGGGGGGGGGGGGTGGGGGGGGGGGGGGGTGGGGGGGGGGGGGGGTGGGGGGGGGGGGGGGTGGGGGGGGGGGGGGGTGGGGGGGGGGGGGGGTGGGGGGGGGGGGGGGTGGGGGGGGGGGGGGGTGGGGGGGGGGGGGGGTGGGGGGGGGGGGGGGTGGGGGGGGGGGGGGGTGGGGGGGGGGGGGGGTGGGGGGGGGGGGGGGTGGGGGGGGGGGGGGGTGGGGGGGGGGGGGGGTGGGGGGGGGGGGGGGTGGGGGGGGGGGGGGGTGGGGGGGGGGGGGGGTGGGGGGGGGGGGGGGTGGGGGGGGGGGGGGGTGGGGGGGGGGGGGGGTGGGGGGGGGGGGGGGTGGGGGGGGGGGGGGGTGGGGGGGGGGGGGGGTGGGGGGGGGGGGGGGTGGGGGGGGGGGGGGGTGGGGGGGGGGGGGGGTGGGGGGGGGGGGGGGTGGGGGGGGGGGGGGGTGGGGGGGGGGGGGGGTGGGGGGGGGGGGGGGTGGGGGGGGGGGGGGGTGGGGGGGGGGGGGGGTGGGGGGGGGGGGGGGTGGGGGGGGGGGGGGGTGGGGGGGGGGGGGGGTGGGGGGGGGGGGGGGTGGGGGGGGGGGGGGGTGGGGGGGGGGGGGGGTGGGGGGGGGGGGGGGTGGGGGGGGGGGGGGGTGGGGGGGGGGGGGGGTGGGGGGGGGGGGGGGTGGGGGGGGGGGGGGGTGGGGGGGGGGGGGGGTGGGGGGGGGGGGGGGTGGGGGGGGGGGGGGGTGGGGGGGGGGGGGGGTGGGGGGGGGGGGGGGTGGGGGGGGGGGGGGGTGGGGGGGGGGGGGGGTGGGGGGGGGGGGGGGTGGGGGGGGGGGGGGGTGGGGGGGGGGGGGGGTGGGGGGGGGGGGGGGTGGGGGGGGGGGGGGGTGGGGGGGGGGGGGGGTGGGGGGGGGGGGGGGTGGGGGGGGGGGGGGGTGGGGGGGGGGGGGGGTGGGGGGGGGGGGGGGTGGGGGGGGGGGGGGGTGGGGGGGGGGGGGGGTGGGGGGGGGGGGGGGTGGGGGGGGGGGGGGGTGGGGGGGGGGGGGGGTGGGGGGGGGGGGGGGTGGGGGGGGGGGGGGGTGGGGGGGGGGGGGGGTGGGGGGGGGGGGGGGTGGGGGGGGGGGGGGGTGGGGGGGGGGGGGGGTGGGGGGGGGGGGGGGTGGGGGGGGGGGGGGGTGGGGGGGGGGGGGGGTGGGGGGGGGGGGGGGTGGGGGGGGGGGGGGGTGGGGGGGGGGGGGGGTGGGGGGGGGGGGGGGTGGGGGGGGGGGGGGGTGGGGGGGGGGGGGGGTGGGGGGGGGGGGGGGTGGGGGGGGGGGGGGGTGGGGGGGGGGGGGGGTGGGGGGGGGGGGGGGTGGGGGGGGGGGGGGGTGGGGGGGGGGGGGGGTGGGGGGGGGGGGGGGTGGGGGGGGGGGGGGGTGGGGGGGGGGGGGGGTGGGGGGGGGGGGGGGTGGGGGGGGGGGGGGGTGGGGGGGGGGGGGGGTGGGGGGGGGGGGGGGTGGGGGGGGGGGGGGGTGGGGGGGGGGGGGGGTGGGGGGGGGGGGGGGTGGGGGGGGGGGGGGGTGGGGGGGGGGGGGGGTGGGGGGGGGGGGGGGTGGGGGGGGGGGGGGGTGGGGGGGGGGGGGGGTGGGGGGGGGGGGGGGTGGGGGGGGGGGGGGGTGGGGGGGGGGGGGGGTGGGGGGGGGGGGGGGTGGGGGGGGGGGGGGGTGGGGGGGGGGGGGGGTGGGGGGGGGGGGGGGTGGGGGGGGGGGGGGGTGGGGGGGGGGGGGGGTGGGGGGGGGGGGGGGTGGGGGGGGGGGGGGGTGGGGGGGGGGGGGGGTGGGGGGGGGGGGGGGTGGGGGGGGGGGGGGGTGGGGGGGGGGGGGGGTGGGGGGGGGGGGGGGTGGGGGGGGGGGGGGGTGGGGGGGGGGGGGGGTGGGGGGGGGGGGGGGTGGGGGGGGGGGGGGGTGGGGGGGGGGGGGGGTGGGGGGGGGGGGGGGTGGGGGGGGGGGGGGGTGGGGGGGGGGGGGGGTGGGGGGGGGGGGGGGTGGGGGGGGGGGGGGGTGGGGGGGGGGGGGGGTGGGGGGGGGGGGGGGTGGGGGGGGGGGGGGGTGGGGGGGGGGGGGGGTGGGGGGGGGGGGGGGTGGGGGGGGGGGGGGGTGGGGGGGGGGGGGGGTGGGGGGGGGGGGGGGTGGGGGGGGGGGGGGGTGGGGGGGGGGGGGGGTGGGGGGGGGGGGGGGTGGGGGGGGGGGGGGGTGGGGGGGGGGGGGGGTGGGGGGGGGGGGGGGTGGGGGGGGGGGGGGGTGGGGGGGGGGGGGGGTGGGGGGGGGGGGGGGTGGGGGGGGGGGGGGGTGGGGGGGGGGGGGGGTGGGGGGGGGGGGGGGTGGGGGGGGGGGGGGGTGGGGGGGGGGGGGGGTGGGGGGGGGGGGGGGTGGGGGGGGGGGGGGGTGGGGGGGGGGGGGGGTGGGGGGGGGGGGGGGTGGGGGGGGGGGGGGGTGGGGGGGGGGGGGGGTGGGGGGGGGGGGGGGTGGGGGGGGGGGGGGGTGGGGGGGGGGGGGGGTGGGGGGGGGGGGGGGTGGGGGGGGGGGGGGGTGGGGGGGGGGGGGGGTGGGGGGGGGGGGGGGTGGGGGGGGGGGGGGGTGGGGGGGGGGGGGGGTGGGGGGGGGGGGGGGTGGGGGGGGGGGGGGGTGGGGGGGGGGGGGGGTGGGGGGGGGGGGGGGTGGGGGGGGGGGGGGGTGGGGGGGGGGGGGGGTGGGGGGGGGGGGGGGTGGGGGGGGGGGGGGGTGGGGGGGGGGGGGGGTGGGGGGGGGGGGGGGTGGGGGGGGGGGGGGGTGGGGGGGGGGGGGGGTGGGGGGGGGGGGGGGTGGGGGGGGGGGGGGGTGGGGGGGGGGGGGGGTGGGGGGGGGGGGGGGTGGGGGGGGGGGGGGGTGGGGGGGGGGGGGGGTGGGGGGGGGGGGGGGTGGGGGGGGGGGGGGGTGGGGGGGGGGGGGGGTGGGGGGGGGGGGGGGTGGGGGGGGGGGGGGGTGGGGGGGGGGGGGGGTGGGGGGGGGGGGGGGTGGGGGGGGGGGGGGGTGGGGGGGGGGGGGGGTGGGGGGGGGGGGGGGTGGGGGGGGGGGGGGGTGGGGGGGGGGGGGGGTGGGGGGGGGGGGGGGTGGGGGGGGGGGGGGGTGGGGGGGGGGGGGGGTGGGGGGGGGGGGGGGTGGGGGGGGGGGGGGGTGGGGGGGGGGGGGGGTGGGGGGGGGGGGGGGTGGGGGGGGGGGGGGGTGGGGGGGGGGGGGGGTGGGGGGGGGGGGGGGTGGGGGGGGGGGGGGGTGGGGGGGGGGGGGGGTGGGGGGGGGGGGGGGTGGGGGGGGGGGGGGGTGGGGGGGGGGGGGGGTGGGGGGGGGGGGGGGTGGGGGGGGGGGGGGGTGGGGGGGGGGGGGGGTGGGGGGGGGGGGGGGTGGGGGGGGGGGGGGGTGGGGGGGGGGGGGGGTGGGGGGGGGGGGGGGTGGGGGGGGGGGGGGGTGGGGGGGGGGGGGGGTGGGGGGGGGGGGGGGTGGGGGGGGGGGGGGGTGGGGGGGGGGGGGGGTGGGGGGGGGGGGGGGTGGGGGGGGGGGGGGGTGGGGGGGGGGGGGGGTGGGGGGGGGGGGGGGTGGGGGGGGGGGGGGGTGGGGGGGGGGGGGGGTGGGGGGGGGGGGGGGTGGGGGGGGGGGGGGGTGGGGGGGGGGGGGGGTGGGGGGGGGGGGGGGTGGGGGGGGGGGGGGGTGGGGGGGGGGGGGGGTGGGGGGGGGGGGGGGTGGGGGGGGGGGGGGGTGGGGGGGGGGGGGGGTGGGGGGGGGGGGGGGTGGGGGGGGGGGGGGGTGGGGGGGGGGGGGGGTGGGGGGGGGGGGGGGTGGGGGGGGGGGGGGGTGGGGGGGGGGGGGGGTGGGGGGGGGGGGGGGTGGGGGGGGGGGGGGGTGGGGGGGGGGGGGGGTGGGGGGGGGGGGGGGTGGGGGGGGGGGGGGGTGGGGGGGGGGGGGGGTGGGGGGGGGGGGGGGTGGGGGGGGGGGGGGGTGGGGGGGGGGGGGGGTGGGGGGGGGGGGGGGTGGGGGGGGGGGGGGGTGGGGGGGGGGGGGGGTGGGGGGGGGGGGGGGTGGGGGGGGGGGGGGGTGGGGGGGGGGGGGGGTGGGGGGGGGGGGGGGTGGGGGGGGGGGGGGGTGGGGGGGGGGGGGGGTGGGGGGGGGGGGGGGTGGGGGGGGGGGGGGGTGGGGGGGGGGGGGGGTGGGGGGGGGGGGGGGTGGGGGGGGGGGGGGGTGGGGGGGGGGGGGGGTGGGGGGGGGGGGGGGTGGGGGGGGGGGGGGGTGGGGGGGGGGGGGGGTGGGGGGGGGGGGGGGTGGGGGGGGGGGGGGGTGGGGGGGGGGGGGGGTGGGGGGGGGGGGGGGTGGGGGGGGGGGGGGGTGGGGGGGGGGGGGGGTGGGGGGGGGGGGGGGTGGGGGGGGGGGGGGGTGGGGGGGGGGGGGGGTGGGGGGGGGGGGGGGTGGGGGGGGGGGGGGGTGGGGGGGGGGGGGGGTGGGGGGGGGGGGGGGTGGGGGGGGGGGGGGGTGGGGGGGGGGGGGGGTGGGGGGGGGGGGGGGTGGGGGGGGGGGGGGGTGGGGGGGGGGGGGGGTGGGGGGGGGGGGGGGTGGGGGGGGGGGGGGGTGGGGGGGGGGGGGGGTGGGGGGGGGGGGGGGTGGGGGGGGGGGGGGGTGGGGGGGGGGGGGGGTGGGGGGGGGGGGGGGTGGGGGGGGGGGGGGGTGGGGGGGGGGGGGGGTGGGGGGGGGGGGGGGTGGGGGGGGGGGGGGGTGGGGGGGGGGGGGGGTGGGGGGGGGGGGGGGTGGGGGGGGGGGGGGGTGGGGGGGGGGGGGGGTGGGGGGGGGGGGGGGTGGGGGGGGGGGGGGGTGGGGGGGGGGGGGGGTGGGGGGGGGGGGGGGTGGGGGGGGGGGGGGGTGGGGGGGGGGGGGGGTGGGGGGGGGGGGGGGTGGGGGGGGGGGGGGGTGGGGGGGGGGGGGGGTGGGGGGGGGGGGGGGTGGGGGGGGGGGGGGGTGGGGGGGGGGGGGGGTGGGGGGGGGGGGGGGTGGGGGGGGGGGGGGGTGGGGGGGGGGGGGGGTGGGGGGGGGGGGGGGTGGGGGGGGGGGGGGGTGGGGGGGGGGGGGGGTGGGGGGGGGGGGGGGTGGGGGGGGGGGGGGGTGGGGGGGGGGGGGGGTGGGGGGGGGGGGGGGTGGGGGGGGGGGGGGGTGGGGGGGGGGGGGGGTGGGGGGGGGGGGGGGTGGGGGGGGGGGGGGGTGGGGGGGGGGGGGGGTGGGGGGGGGGGGGGGTGGGGGGGGGGGGGGGTGGGGGGGGGGGGGGGTGGGGGGGGGGGGGGGTGGGGGGGGGGGGGGGTGGGGGGGGGGGGGGGTGGGGGGGGGGGGGGGTGGGGGGGGGGGGGGGTGGGGGGGGGGGGGGGTGGGGGGGGGGGGGGGTGGGGGGGGGGGGGGGTGGGGGGGGGGGGGGGTGGGGGGGGGGGGGGGTGGGGGGGGGGGGGGGTGGGGGGGGGGGGGGGTGGGGGGGGGGGGGGGTGGGGGGGGGGGGGGGTGGGGGGGGGGGGGGGTGGGGGGGGGGGGGGGTGGGGGGGGGGGGGGGTGGGGGGGGGGGGGGGTGGGGGGGGGGGGGGGTGGGGGGGGGGGGGGGTGGGGGGGGGGGGGGGTGGGGGGGGGGGGGGGTGGGGGGGGGGGGGGGTGGGGGGGGGGGGGGGTGGGGGGGGGGGGGGGTGGGGGGGGGGGGGGGTGGGGGGGGGGGGGGGTGGGGGGGGGGGGGGGTGGGGGGGGGGGGGGGTGGGGGGGGGGGGGGGTGGGGGGGGGGGGGGGTGGGGGGGGGGGGGGGTGGGGGGGGGGGGGGGTGGGGGGGGGGGGGGGTGGGGGGGGGGGGGGGTGGGGGGGGGGGGGGGTGGGGGGGGGGGGGGGTGGGGGGGGGGGGGGGTGGGGGGGGGGGGGGGTGGGGGGGGGGGGGGGTGGGGGGGGGGGGGGGTGGGGGGGGGGGGGGGTGGGGGGGGGGGGGGGTGGGGGGGGGGGGGGGTGGGGGGGGGGGGGGGTGGGGGGGGGGGGGGGTGGGGGGGGGGGGGGGTGGGGGGGGGGGGGGGTGGGGGGGGGGGGGGGTGGGGGGGGGGGGGGGTGGGGGGGGGGGGGGGTGGGGGGGGGGGGGGGTGGGGGGGGGGGGGGGTGGGGGGGGGGGGGGGTGGGGGGGGGGGGGGGTGGGGGGGGGGGGGGGTGGGGGGGGGGGGGGGTGGGGGGGGGGGGGGGTGGGGGGGGGGGGGGGTGGGGGGGGGGGGGGGTGGGGGGGGGGGGGGGTGGGGGGGGGGGGGGGTGGGGGGGGGGGGGGGTGGGGGGGGGGGGGGGTGGGGGGGGGGGGGGGTGGGGGGGGGGGGGGGTGGGGGGGGGGGGGGGTGGGGGGGGGGGGGGGTGGGGGGGGGGGGGGGTGGGGGGGGGGGGGGGTGGGGGGGGGGGGGGGTGGGGGGGGGGGGGGGTGGGGGGGGGGGGGGGTGGGGGGGGGGGGGGGTGGGGGGGGGGGGGGGTGGGGGGGGGGGGGGGTGGGGGGGGGGGGGGGTGGGGGGGGGGGGGGGTGGGGGGGGGGGGGGGTGGGGGGGGGGGGGGGTGGGGGGGGGGGGGGGTGGGGGGGGGGGGGGGTGGGGGGGGGGGGGGGTGGGGGGGGGGGGGGGTGGGGGGGGGGGGGGGTGGGGGGGGGGGGGGGTGGGGGGGGGGGGGGGTGGGGGGGGGGGGGGGTGGGGGGGGGGGGGGGTGGGGGGGGGGGGGGGTGGGGGGGGGGGGGGGTGGGGGGGGGGGGGGGTGGGGGGGGGGGGGGGTGGGGGGGGGGGGGGGTGGGGGGGGGGGGGGGTGGGGGGGGGGGGGGGTGGGGGGGGGGGGGGGTGGGGGGGGGGGGGGGTGGGGGGGGGGGGGGGTGGGGGGGGGGGGGGGTGGGGGGGGGGGGGGGTGGGGGGGGGGGGGGGTGGGGGGGGGGGGGGGTGGGGGGGGGGGGGGGTGGGGGGGGGGGGGGGTGGGGGGGGGGGGGGGTGGGGGGGGGGGGGGGTGGGGGGGGGGGGGGGTGGGGGGGGGGGGGGGTGGGGGGGGGGGGGGGTGTGGGGAGATGGGGGGGGGGGGGGGGGGGGGTGGGGGGGGGGGGGGGTGGGGGGGGGGGGGGTGGGGGGGGGGGGGGGGGGGGGGGGGGGGGGGGGGGGGGGGGGGGGGGGTGGGGGGGTGGGGGGGGTGGGGGAGGGGGGGGGTGGAGGTGGGGGGGAGTGGGGGGGGGGGGAGGTGGGGGGGGGGGGGGGGGGGGGGGTGGGGGTGGGGGGGGGGTGTGGTTTGGGGGGGGGGGGGGTGTGGGGGGGGTGGGGGGTGGGGGGGGGGGGGGGTGGGGGGGGGGGGGGGGGGGGGGGGGGGGGGGTGGGGGGGGGGGGGGGTGGGGGGGGGGGGGGGTGGGGGGGGGGGGGGGTGGGGGGGGGGGGGGGTGGGGGGGGGGGGGGGTGGGGGGGGGGGGGGGTGGGGGGGGGGGGGGGTGGGGGGGGGGGGGGGTGGGGGGGGGGGGGGGTGGGGGGGGGGGGGGGTGGGGGGGGGGGGGGGTGGGGGGGGGGGGGGGTGGGGGGGGGGGGGGGTGGGGGGGGGGGGGGGTGGGGGGGGGGGGGGGTGGGGGGGGGGGGGGGTGGGGGGGGGGGGGGGTGGGGGGGGGGGGGGGTGGGGGGGGGGGGGGGTGGGGGGGGGGGGGGGTGGGGGGGGGGGGGGGTGGGGGGGGGGGGGGGTGGGGGGGGGGGGGGGTGGGGGGGGGGGGGGGTGGGGGGGGGGGGGGGTGGGGGGGGGGGGGGGTGGGGGGGGGGGGGGGTGGGGGGGGGGGGGGGTGGGGGGGGGGGGGGGTGGGGGGGGGGGGGGGTGGGGGGGGGGGGGGGTGGGGGGGGGGGGGGGTGGGGGGGGGGGGGGGTGGGGGGGGGGGGGGGTGGGGGGGGGGGGGGGTGGGGGGGGGGGGGGGTGGGGGGGGGGGGGGGTGGGGGGGGGGGGGGGTGGGGGGGGGGGGGGGTGGGGGGGGGGGGGGGTGGGGGGGGGGGGGGGTGGGGGGGGGGGGGGGTGGGGGGGGGGGGGGGTGGGGGGGGGGGGGGGTGGGGGGGGGGGGGGGTGGGGGGGGGGGGGGGTGGGGGGGGGGGGGGGTGGGGGGGGGGGGGGGTGGGGGGGGGGGGGGGTGGGGGGAGGGGGGGGTGGGGGGGGGGGGGTGTGGGGGGGGGGGGGGGTGGGGGGGGGGGGGTGGGGGGGGGGGGGGGTTCGGGCGGTGTGGGGGGTCGGGGGGGGGGGGCGTCGGGGGTGGGGGGGGCGGGGGGGGGGGGGGGGGGGGGGGGGGGGGGGGGGGGGGGGGGGGGGTGGGGGGGGGGGGGGGGTTTGGGGGGGGGGGGGGGGACGGGGGGGGGGGGCCCCCTTGGCCCCTGTGGGGGGGGGGGGGGGGGGGTGGGGAGGGGCTGATGGGAATTGTAGTTCCTGAACATCTGGAGAGCCGCAGGTTCCCTACCCCTGCTCTAGAAATACCCCCCTCCCCAATCTCTATGGTAGAAAGATGTTAGGGAATTCCTACAGTATAGCCTAAAGATAACGGATGCCATTTGCTGCCCCTTTTTCTCCAACCACAACCACAAGTGACAGTAGGCAGGTGAGCATGACCACTGGCAAATGCCCACTGAAGATGGCTATATGGCAAGTCTAGCAGGCTTGATCCATGGACATATATGTGTGGTATGTTACTGCTCCTTTTGAATTGGGAGTCTGTCCAGAGGCAAGGAAAGACCTACCACCAAAGTTATAAGAGAAAAATGCCATTGGCTGCAATGGGTTGCAGATAATTAGACTGGAGTAGTTTTAGCTGAAGTTGCCAATAAGCAGTAATCTTATTTCTAGACTTTGTTATAGTAAGCTATTTCTGGCTATCAACTTAGCATCTTCTTCACTTCATTGAGTAATGTAGTTTAAGAATCTTTCAGGAGCAATGTTCCATTGAAGGACTGGAACCGATGTGGTTTTACTGGGGGACAGGGGGGAGAGGGTTTCGGTTCAGACAAGTTTCTTATATGTAGTGCCTTGTATGTATGTCAATATGAGTAACAATTGGTTGACTTCCAGTAATTCCAATGGAATTTTTCAAGTGGTTCTATTTAATGGGGGCATGGAAGATTATGAAAACATCATTGAGAAACATCAAACACAGGAGATGTGTTTGGACACAGAAGCTTGATGGAGCAAGTCAGCTATGATTATGGCATGTTGTGGAACTGTACAGGTACCTATAACAGTGTAATGAACTTGATAATACAAACTGCTCCCAAAGCTAAAATAATTATGGATTAAGGTTTGCTTTAAATATCTGCTGAAGGGGAAGAGATGAGGAAAAAGGCTAATGCCTTCATATCCTGATTAGGACTTCCTTGGTTGGGTACCTGGTTGGTTACCTGGGAAAACATAATGCTAAATCTGGCAGACCTTTGATACAGCAGGACTTTGCTTATTTTCTTAGAAATCATTTGTAGTTGAAGAAAATTGCTGTTTTATTATACACTCAGGATACAAAAGATTATTTCTTGGCCTTTAATGTGAGCTTCATGTAAAGACAGCTATTTCTTAAGCTAAGGAAGATGGTTGTTTGCTGTCCTCTTGGCATTTCTAAAGTATTAGCTTCTTTTCTGCACATATAAATGGTCCATTTATCCAGCTAGATTACATGTCAGCCTTCCAATTTTTAAAAAACAAATGACTCCCTGTTTAGAATTATTCCCCCCTCCCAATCTATATAAACTGTGAATTTTAGTCACAGGTAAAACCAAATGCATGCTGGCAATGAAGTTGAAAGACAGCACTATCATGGCAGAAACAGTCTAATGGGATGCACATGCCAAGAGAATAGTCATAATTAAACATTCATTACCAGTTCCATTATAGAGCTAGTTTCTGAGGGGGCTTAACACTGTGCTAAAAAAGCCTTTTGTGCTAATAGCATTTGTGCTGTATGTAGGTGTCAGAACCAGCTTTGATTTTAAACCTTTTGCACTAAGCAGCATTTGCTGGAAGTGTAGTACAATCCTGCCATTTTATAAAGGTAAAGGTAGTCTGCTGTGCAAACACCAGGTCAAAACTGACTTATGGGCTGATATCCCATCACAACATTTACTAGGCTTTGTTTGTGGACGTTTGCCATTATCTTCTTCATTAGTGCACACTTTACCCTCAGCAAGCTGGTTACTGATTTTACCAGCCTTGGAAGGATGGAAGGATGACTCACCCTTTAGCTATCTACCTGAAACTGACTTATATCGGGATCGAACACAAGTCATGAGCAGAGCGACTCAGTACTGCAGCTTACCACTCTGCACAATGGAGTTTTATATATGCTACGTTATACCAAAAGATAAAAATGGCTTGGTTAAACATAGCAGACTAGTCCACAAGAAACACTTAAAGCTTTAAAGAAAGCTTTAGGATTATATCACAACATATACAAATGTCACCATGAGTTGTGAATGGAACACACCAAATAAAATAGCAGGGGTTATCTGCAACAAAGATGCTTTCCCAACTGCTGTGCCTGCTAACATGTTTAATGTAAGGTAAATCCATATGTACACCACTTATTCACTGTCAATTATGTCCATTATTCTGAAGTTTAAACTCCAAAAGTGTGAATTGGCTTTAGACAAAGGCACATAAAGGTTGTACTGTCAGGATGCCATTGCTGGGAGGGGGGAATTGCTGGGGAGAGCTTTAGCATTTGCAGGTGCTGCTCTGTCTCCCTGGCCTTGGAGCTCGGTGGCTGCGACGGGACTTCAGGTTGGACTTTTCCTGGTCCACATGTGGGGGTGGAGACTTGCTGCAACATATTATCAACTGCTTTGGCGCCTTTTAGCCAGAACTGTCTTCTCCTGTCTTTCTCCTGTCTTCAATAAAATCCTTGAACCCATCAAGTGAGTTATTGTCTGAATGGAGAAATTGACATGTACACACTATCAAGATTCAATTAGGTTATCAGATGATATTTCAGGATCAAGGTCCATAAGCTTTGGCTAGTGTCAGTAGTAGTTGTAATTAGTTTATTGTCTTGGCCATAGGCCTTCACAATTTCCTCATACACAGCATCAAAAAATTAAAACATACACAAAAACACCCCATGTATACCAACATAGCTAAAATAGACTAAATTAGTACTAAATATAAATATCCCTATCAAATAATACAACACAACATCATACTTAAGCTGATTTTTCGTGCAGCAGGAGCAAAAAGTGCTACTCAATTGGTAATGTATAGATCACCATCAGATAATAGGCAAATCAATTTCCCAGTGTTATCGGTATCCCCCGCAATTGGAAAAAGTCCTTTAATATGTCGTCATAAAGAGGACACTCCAGAACAGAGTGCAAAATGTCCTCATTTGTGTAACTACAACAGATACATTTGTAGTTAGGTAACAGCACATTACTACATTGTGTACTATACACTGCTGGGCAGCATGGGTGTGTCTTTCCAGCCGTCCAGAGTTGCACAGGAAGCAAAGGTGTAACATACCAGTAACATCCAGTTAAAAGCAACCATATTAAGTTCTTTATTGAGCTGGCTTTTACAGGGTATCAAACAGGCTCCCGCCAAGATAGTGTAAACAAAGCAGAATTTCACACAGACTAGAAAGCAAGTGAAAGATAACCAAAACAGCAAAATTCCCCTTCCCAGGCAGAGAACCTCTCAAGGTTGGAATGTACTCACCCCAACTGTACAAAAGGTAAGTGTCCTCCTCACACCCTGGGTGGCTCCATGCAGAGCCGCCCCTGCGGGCAGCATCAGCGTCGGGACTGCCCGCACGAGACTGTGCGAACGGTCCCGACGCTCCACCGGCTTCATTTCATGCTTTGGCAGAAACGGCCAAAGACATTCAGGTGAAGTGGGGTAGGGGAGCCTTGTTTCTGCAAATGGAAATTCATCCATCTGCAGAAATGGAAATCCTTCCATCTGCTGAAACTGTAGGTGGGATGCAAGCCAAGGGCTCACATCCCAGTCATACTGAATGTTACACTTACCAGAGATGTCCATCAGGAAATAGCAGTCAATGTGTGTATCCCTATTTTCAGCTCATATTTCTAAATGTATACCAAACAAAATAAACAAAAACCTACAGATTTTTAAATTTTATATAACTACTAGATAGCTGTTTGGGAAAAACAGTAGTAATTATTTTGTCTTGAGTGGGCTGTTTACACCATGGATGAGCAATTTGTATATTATACCTGGAATCCTAGAATGAGGTTGTAAATAGCAATATTAAAAGAAATTTGCTATTTACAAGCACATTCTAGGGAGAAAAGTTTCTAAGGTTTGAAAATTACAAAGAGAAAAGCTGAGCAAGTTGCAAAAATGATTTTCAGGGGATAAAATTCAAAAGGCAGCCAGATTTGCGGTCTTTCAGCTCTGTCAATCTTCAAATTCATATATTCTTCCAAGGGTGAAACATGGTTTTCACATTTGAGTAAGAACTAGCATCATGCACAAATTCACATACAGAGCATAGGTGAAGGTTTTCAATATCCCTACATGTACTGAAAAAGTGATGGAATTGGAACTCACTCTGTGATCAATCCTTTAAAACTCCACTGAAGAATGATTTCCACACATAACAGGTAAATAAAACAAAAATAACTGAACTATTAATATAGCACAATCATACTATAATTCATGTTTGAAGAACACAACAAAAGAGATGACAAATCACCACAATGGAAGGAGTTGATGTTGGGAAAATGGTGCCGTTGTGAGCAGGATTTTTGCAGTGCAAGAAAATGGCCACCATTCCTTACTTGGCTCAGCTACAACCAGTGAAGACCTGATAGGGTGCAAGGTAAGTGTCAATAGCTGATACTGAAAGAGAACATTGCAGATCCCTGATGCACTTTGAGAGCACAAGGACAGGTTGCTGTTTAATCTTACATCAAATACCCCATTGAATGCTCCAGATACCACTACTTTATTCAGGTACCACACTGACTTCTCCTCCAGGGTGGCTTTTGTGGATGCAAAGGACTTGGGCATCAAGATGGAGGCTCAAAGGCTACAGTTTGAGAATGTGTACATTCATTTGGATCCCAAGTAGCTTTTCCAGCATTTCTCTCTGTCCTATCCTATAATGCCACCAAAACAAATCCTGGACCATATTGCCTCCTATTGCTTCTCAATCCACCTCAGCTGATGGCATTTACCTAGCACAAACTAAGCTGTTTTCCTGTATTCTTTGCCTTTAAAGCTCATATGTGCCATGTGCATGAAAAGAGCCTTTGGAAAAGCAGATCCAAACCCATCCTTTGCTTTGACCTCAGCAACAAACTTTTAGAAAAGAAAGGCAATGAATGGGAAGATGAAAAAAAGATGGGGAACTTTCTAATCCTCTCCAACCTGATGGTATTTAGTTAGCATAAAATAACAAGTTGCCACTATTTGCTGCTTTTTTCATACTCTTGAGCTGTTATTCCCATGAAATTTCATGGACTTTTAACTAGGACAATAAAAAAAATGCAACCCTTCTACTGATCACGGTTAGAAACCTGCCACATTGGAGAGAACGATAAGTAAACTATGTTAATTGCATGCAATTGAAATATGCAAACCAACTGTAGCCCTCCAGCAGCTCATGAAGCATTTGCAGGGAAAGCCGTAGAAGTGTTCCAGCTGCCCATCTCACGAGTCTTACTATGTAGCCTTTTCTAAAACAGGCAAAATGAATCTGCACAAACAGCGTTTTTAAACAGCCACCATAATTCCTATTTAGCGTGCAATGGCAGAAAGGCAATTAAAGCAAAGGAACATAACAAGCAACAACTTATAGTACAGCACTTTTCTATTCTTCAAACTGTGAGTTGCTATTAAAATAGCAGCATGTGCGTTCACTCAATCATTTAAATAATCATAAGCTTCCAAATTAACATTTGCAACAACTTTCAAGCTAGGAAACCTACTTGCTTGAACATTTCAGCATTTGTGCAATAAAAGTATTTTTGGCTCTCAGTACTAGCAAAATTCATGTAATATTGTCTACTGGGAATCAGCCCTTTCTGCAAAGCACAAATAAAACGTCCTGAGGAGGTCAAAAGAAGTGTCTTGGGAAGGAACTTCACACATTTCCCCCCCAAAACATGCCTTCAGGACATACTATTTCAGCCATACCTGTCTTTTTTTGAAAATGCTAAAATAGTGGTCTTTCCTCCCAAGACGGCTTAAAGATGCTTCACCCATGCTGTGGAGAGAGTAGCCTGTTTTATTATTCCCATCTGAGTTTAAAACTTCCACTTTCATTTTTTCCACAGTTTGTGACCATCATTTGCTGCTGCTTCAGGGATTCTTCCTGCTGCCCATTTGCTGAAGGGTTTCCATGGAGGTTTTCTCTGATTGCATCCACTAGCTTTTCCTGTGTGTAAAGTACATGAATAAAGTTCATTTTTTCCTGGGGATCTCAGGGACATGTCTTTTCCCCCCCAATGGAATACTTTTGAAGCTATGCAGACTTGATATGCACAGATATGTGCCAATATGACTCGATATCTGCCAATATGCACAGATTTTGAGGCAGCATAGTTTCAAAAATATCTCATTAGGGGGGAAAAGGGGAAATGACCCCGTTCCTGAGATCACCAG
This sequence comes from Sphaerodactylus townsendi, assembly GCF_021028975.2. Lineage (NCBI taxonomy): Eukaryota > Metazoa > Chordata > Lepidosauria > Squamata > Sphaerodactylidae > Sphaerodactylus > Sphaerodactylus townsendi. The sequence continues at coordinate 52,670,046 of NC_059426.1, forward strand.
GAAAAACAAAAGTTATTTATATACTTTACTTGCAGGAAAAGTGAGCGAGCACGAAGCAAGCAGAGGAAACCTCCGTGGGAAACCTTCGGCAAATAGTAGGTGGCATGGAGGATTTAGTGGCAGAAAAGGGAATAGGGGAGAAAAAAACCTGCTAGTTTTATTTGTCTTTGCTGTCTGGACAAAAAATCAGCAGACATCTTAAAGATGTTGTGCAGAAAGGACCACGGTCAGCATAAAATACAGCTTTAGCTCCAGATATCTTGATCCAATTCAATTTTGTGCTTGCATTTGATCCTATGCTCTACATGCTTATTTTACCCAGTCACATTCCAATCAAATTAGCAACGATATAAATGTTTGGCAAAGTGTGACCAGATTGAACCATCTCAGCTGCTAAAAGAGTTTGTATCAAAAGAATCATTTCTCCCTTATATTGTTCAGCAGGGATAAACAAGGAGTCTATTTTATACTCTTCCCGTGAAATTGTGCTATTTTCATTATGGACTGCAAGATAATAGTTCACTGAATGGCACTGTCAGACAGCGGAGAAAAGAGACACGGCCATAATGCTTTTATTTTGATTTCCCTGCATTGTACAAAGCAATGAGCTATCCCTGCTGTTTTCCTAAACCCATCCTAAATGAGGTTCCCCTGAAGAAACCAGGCTGCAGCATTCTGCAAGATCACGGGTCAGCTATGTCTTTTAGGAAGGGCTAGCCTGACAAGCTGGAAATAATAGTCTCACAAGCCTTCCTAATTAATTCCAAATGGCAGAATTATCATACAAATGCAGGACTAGCATCATGGTCGCAATTACCACCCACATGCATTCAGTGGAATGTATATAGAGACTCTGGCTTGAATCTAGTGAAGCTTTTCCATGGCCAGAAGGAGCATACTTCCCACTCTTGTTGCAGCCAGCAGTGCTCCCTCAGTGGCGTACTGCCACAAAATGAAGCCTGGGGCAAGCCGATCATCCGCCTCTGGCGGGTTGTTGGCTGGTACCACTCAGTGGATGAAAAAGTTTGTTGTGGGGGTTTTATGCAGGGGGCAGGGGTAGGTGGCAGCGGGATATGTTTTGGGGTTTTTATGCAGGGGCAGCAGGATGTGTGTGTGAATGGAGTTCAACGGGAGAAGTTTGATTGAGGGCAAGGCGCAGGGGGAGAGGGTTGGTGGAGAAAAATGCACCCCGTGTGGCCCAGGCAAATGGCACCTGGATCTTCTGCCCCATCTGCCCCCTAGTTCTGCCAGTGTGCCCTCTGGAATGCTTCCTCACAGTTCTGTTGCTTATTCCTTGCTAAATCAGTTTTTTTTTTGTTCACTTGGTTTCCTCAAAGTCTGTAATACGTCCTTTGGGCTGATGTTTTTCTCTATTAATGTATCTGTGGTCTGTTTTTACCTTTTGGGAAGATGTGGTCGCTTTCGACTGGCTTTAAGCCCTCCTCAACACTATTTTTGTGAGGCAGTGGGAGTGAGGGGGCATAATATTTTAAACAATTGTGTTGCAATATATACCACTACTGCGGGACAATGGAGAATGAATTTTACATTTTCCCCTTTATTTCCCATTATTAACCTTTTCAAATGTGCTATGGGTATGTCACTGCTGTGCATGCAAAAATCATGGAGACTGACTAATCATAAAGCTTGGGTGCCCATGTCCAAGCAGCACAGGATAGGAGAGAACCATGAGTGAGGCAGGAGCCATTTGTAGTAGTTTGAATCAGAAACTGGGCAAGCCTAGGCTGCTTCATGATTTAAAAAACTTGTTGGCAGGAGCTTTGGGCCACAGAGACTCAACAATTCCAGAATTTAAGCTATCGCAAACAAACTGCCAGGCTACAGTAAACATAATGAGAAAAGTGGTGGCAAAAAAAGAGACTGGGGAGGGAGAGACAATCCACTGGACAATGAGACAATGAGATAAACGTCCTCATTTGCACACATCTAATATATTTTAGCCTTTCATAAAGACATAAGTTAGGGGTCCCTATCCTTTCTGAGTCTGCAGGCACATTTGAAATTATAACACAGCATAGTGAAAACAGCAACAAACATCACTGCCGCAAAATGGCTACTGCAGGAGGCAGAGGCAGCCACAAAATTATTGCCACAGCTTGACTTCAATAACATAGTATAGAACCTTCCAGTGTGGTGGCAGCTGCTGCCAAAGCAACATTTTTAAAAAAACCTTTGTGCAGTCAATAATAGTTGCAATAGTCAATCAGTAACCTTTCTGAGTAAAAGCCCTACCTGGTCCCACACTTTTTAAAAACACTTGGTGAGCACCAGAAAATGTGTTGGTGTGTGCCATGGCCCCCAGGCATCACATTAGTGAACGCTGCCCTATTTATATTAAATCAGTCAAATGTATGCAAATTTACATTTGCTGATTAGCTAATACTTAAGTAGAGATAGTAATAAAAAAACCTCATGACAACCCTAGTTTCAAAGCCAAGTTTTGATGCTTGTGGAAGTATTGGAATGAATTTCAAAACAGGTTTTTACTATTCAGTATGCAGAGAAAAGTTATAAAATTAATAAGGCCAAGATACCAAGAAATGCTTTTAGAAAGTAGAAGAAGCAAGGATGCACTAAGGACGCCTGCAAGAAATATTTTAATGAGTTCTTCCTGTTCACAACAGAGCACAGGATGACCGCCGCTCCAGGAAATCCCATACATTTTTATTTATGGGCTAAGCTCTTTCTGCATGGATCCTATATCCAATCAATTCTAACAAAATCTGTCTAAATGTTGTTCATGCTTCACTTCCTGGTTCTATGCTTTTATGATTTTATATATATATAATCTTTGACAGTTAAGGAAAGTATGCATAGTCCATGGCTTGCACAAGGTCATGCTTTTGTTGTCTCAGTAGGTTTATTCCTTGTACTAAAAAAATGCAGGTACCAGATTTGACTTGGCAGAGGTGAAGTAGGGGAGAGAAAACATATGTACATTTGGCAATAGCATCTGAAAAGCTAAAGAAACCACCCTACAGAAATTCAGGGAGAAAAAGGACTCAGAATAGCATTTTTTGTACATCTCCTAATAGGACTTGCTATACAATAATGCTCTGCAACAGTTCAATGCACAGAACTCAGTATGATGTTCAGACTACAAAGTGTGTATCCTAGAGATCAGAATTCCAGATAAGACATCTGAAATACAATTTGAAAAGAAGAATGGCTTATTAATTCACATGAAATTAGCTGAAGGCTTTTTATCAGATACAAAATTTAATTGAAATTATGCTGGTTCTTAGCAGAAACTATGGACGTGTGTTTGTGTGACACCCACACATGCACACATCGCAGTTCTGTTAGAAAGAGCTAAATCCCACTATCCTCTCATGAATATTATGCTTCATGACAAACTTAACTTTTAAGTCTTGTGATGAGAAGCTATTCTATTTCCCCAAGGCATTTTTATATCTGGGCCAGATTTCACTGGAGGATGTTCCTAGTGAGAACTTCAGTGATTAGGTGGCTAAAAGAGCAATCCTGACTTCTGGCTACCTCTATGCTGCCTCCAATGAGCTTCCTTGGCAGTGCGGGGAGGGGAGAAACTCGAATACCCTCCCTGCTACCGAGACTTCCCCAATGGAGACTTATGGGCTTATGCTACTCAAAAGGGTGGTATAAGTCTAGGGCAGGGGCCACAGCGCAAGCGGGCCAAACCCAGGGTGGATGCTGACTTAAGGTCAGCTCTACCCTGGGAATGAACCTGCCACAACCCCACCACGGTGATGCATCTGGGGGTGGCACAGGAGCACTGATGCAAGGGTGGATGCTGCAGCAGCTGAGTGTCAGTGAATTTGTCCCTCTACCAGGGTAAGTGCCCTATGAAGGGCATTTTGCTGCAGGCAGACAGGAGCTAGAATGTGGACAGGTGAGCCAGAGTCAATGTGGACAGCATGTGAGGTGTGGTCAACCAGTCCGGAGTTAGGGCAGGCAGGAGGCAAAGGCGTGCTCAAGGCAGGAGACCAGGCAGGCTGACAGCGGGAGGTCAGATGGACACCAGGCACATAGATCTTACCAGGGTGTATACACATTGAACCCGGGCAGAGCCAAGGCCAAGGCAGAATTTTATAGAAAGTTCTGGTTACTGTGGTTGGGATCTTGCATGACTCTGTTCTCCTCAGCTGCAGATGCCTCCATTTTTCAGAGACTTCTGCTACACCTAGCAGCAATGAGAGCACTTTTCCTTTTACCCTGTAATTGTAACCTCTGCTGCCTCTGCACAGCTGGCTCATTGCTGGTCTCCTCTGAGATTCTCAATGTCTCTCCCAGCTGCATGGCAACAAGCCCTGCCTTGGCTTGTAGGGAAGGGAGCCAGCTCTGCTGCTTGCACCTCCCTGCAAGAAGCTAGGTCCGGCTCCATCATGTTTTCAGGCTCTGCTTCAGGGACTGGCTCGTGACACTCAATTCCACTGGCGTAGGCCCACACTGCCTCCAGAAGGGGAATCCACCCCCCTCTTGATTGGGCTGCCCATCACTTTGGAATTTAGTAAAACTAACTTGTGGCAGGAGCTGAGCTCAAACATAGTTCAACATTAAATGTGCATCTGAAAAACATTTTTACTTTATTTAAAATCTGTCTATCCCACTCTTTTGGAAGGCTCAAAATGGTTATAAATTAACAGCAATCACAATAATTACATTTTAATATACATGCTACTCATATCAGTTAACACTTCTATTAAGTTAACACCAATATACTATTGTAATATGAAAAAGCAGAGCTGCTAATTTATTAGATTCCACCTAGGCTTCCTCTGAGATGCCAAAAATATAATGTAAACAGCAAAGGATTCTGGTAGCTACTGAAATACCAGATCACGGGACCATAAAGCAGATGGAGTACTAACTTTATGCTAGCAGAAGTTTATTGACTATACGGGACTGGCAGGGTCATAGGGACAGGCTCATTTCAACTTTGAAAAATCGGTTTGGTTTGGTTTGTCGCCAGGCTGGTTTACAATCTATCTAGCTGAATAATTCATGGTGTGGGTATTCATTTAGGTTTTCTACCAATGGAATCTCTAACATACTCCACTAATCTATAAATACCAACTATAAATGTTCCGAGCTGATAACTTTTATGTTCCAATGATCTCTTTTTCAGGATTTTTCCCCACTGTGTCAGAAGGATATACTGTAGAAATTTTACTGCTATTCTCTTACCAACACCAAATGCTACAAACATTAGTGTTATTAACATATACATTAGCCGAAGCTGATTTCCTCCTCCAGCTGCCGCTCCACGTTCCGATGAGAGGTTGCAGCAGTGAATCAGATAACGCTAATGAGTGAGTTAATGAAGTTCCTGCAGTGGAATGCGTGGCTTGGAAAGGGATATTGAAAGTATATCCAATATCCTTGAAAATTCAGAATGATCTTCATTTACTGCCTTCGCTTCCTGGTTTTTCTACCAGTTCTGGAGTTAGATTCTCAGTGAACAAAAGGACTGTGACTGAGGGTGAAGGAGAAAAGAGGCAGCGATGTCCATTCCAAAAAATGCACAAGTGAGCTGAGAATTAGAGTTAATTAGGAAACCTGTTCCAAGTGGACCCCAGCCAACTCCAGTCTGGCCTGGATCAACCTGCCAAACTTTGGCTTTCTTTTCATCAACAACTCCCGTAATCCTGTTTTCCTTTCCTTTGCCCTCAAATTGTCTTCCTCACTTTTATTACCTTATTAATGGATCTTCTCCTGGTTATTAGTGTGGCCTAGATCCTGTTTCTGCATTTTAATTAAACAAAACCCTTAATAAATCAGACAGCCTTTCTTTTTTCAATGTTCTCTCGACAGCTAAAAGAAATGAGAAAAATGATGCAGATGTTCAAGGACTCTTCCAAAAAGAGTCACAAATCACATCAACGCTACCAAGATACCCACGCTCAGTTTCCTTAACTCCAAAGCACATTATCGTCATCTCACCCGGATGTAATCAGCACACGGCCAATTTTTGTTTTCAACTGTGCTATGTCATTTATATTCTACTTCTAAATATTGTCGCAAGCCGTATTTTTTGAAAGATTTGATACAAAATATTTGAATAAATAATAATTGAACCAATTACCATTTCTGTTTCCCAGGTGTACTGAAAAAACTTTTACAGACTTACAGATGAGTTCCTGTAGGACTGGCACAGCTGGGTCCCTGAAATTGTATGGGTCTGGGGTGGGTAATATCCATTGTTTCTCCTGGACTGGCTGTGTTTCTGGCACTCACTTTTGGACCTGGTAGTGAAGATACTGATCTGAGAGTATCATCATTGTTTATAACCTACAGCTGTCATGTCCTTCCTGACTGCAACGAGCTGGGAAAAAGATGACCTCCAGAGGTCCTGCCAGTATCTCCAGAGTTTTTCCTGAGCACAGACAAAGATATGAGTCTGGGACTGGATGGAAGCCATTCCCGCTACATGAAAGCCAGTGGGACATGAGACAACTCCCACTGCTTGGCTGATGAATTGGTCCTGGATGCTCAGACCTGATATCTTCAAGAGGAATAACACTGTGCAGGAGCCAGATTCTGAATGAGGCCATGTGGGGATCAAGAAGAGGTTTAACTGTTCCATAGATTGAGACAAACCACACTGATGCAGCCCTTTAAACCATAAAAGAGGAGCAAGATAGGTTCATCTTTTTTGTTTTAAAGAACTGTAACAGAATGGGGGTGGTGATGGTTCTTATTTGTGAAATGATGCTTGAGTGAGAAAGTTTAAACTCCCTGAATGGAGGAAGATGGGATACTTTAACTTTTTTGTCAAGATAGCCATTTTATAGTTGTAAATAAAATTAAACACACCCCTTCCCCCAAAATATAATTTGTGAAAATATCGTCATGGTTCTGCAACCAGACAGAACAGCATGATGATCCCTTCGCCCTCCACTGTCTAAGTCAGGGGTAGGAAACCTGCGGCTCTCCAGATGTTCAGGAACTACAATTCCCATCAGCCTCTGTCAGCATGGCCAATTGGCCATGCTGGTAGGGGCTGATGGGAATTGTAGTTCCTGAACATCTGGAGAGCCGCAGGTTTCCTACCCCTGGTCTAAGTGCAATACTGTTTTTATTCAAAGTTGGCCCCACACAATACAAGACTCTGTTTACTATTTTAAATTTTTGTCTGGCCTTAACTATCTAGTATTGCTTCTTTACCTGCTTTCATGCCAGTTCTATTATAGGTGAGATCATTTAGTTTGCAAACCTCATGACACAATAAAACAGCTGCATTACCAATCTCTGGAACTTGCATTGATTTTATAGTCAATTCAAAGCAAGCACTGGCTTAAAGCAGTCATATGGCCCTATATAATTCAGCTTCCTTGTGAAAATTTACGCAACAGTATGGCCCATTTTAACTAAAGCAGATTTAAATCATATTCAGCTTCTGTGTCAGTGAGACCCAATACTAAATTTTAACCTATTTAAAAATTAGTCATTTTAGCCTGTGGGCATGAAAGTAATCTCCTTTTTATCATATCAATTACTCAAAACTCCAGGAAATAGGAGTAGAAAAGGGGCTTATCACAAGGCCAGAATTCTGCAACTTTATCAGAGTAGCTGAAAATAGTACTCCAAACAGAAACCTCAGTTAGGAACAAAAACACACTGTGATGAACTGCATAGAAAAATAAAGGTTTAAAAGTGCAAGTCAATCAGTGGAACAGTGGAACAGAGTGGGGAAAAAAGTCTTACGAATGGGAAAGTGCCCTGATTGGATAAGCTGATCTGTGCTCTGATTGATGGAACAACAGCTGATTAAGAGAGGGAGGAGGTATCTCTCTGAAAGGAAAAGTTCTGTAAGCTTTTTGGACCTGGATTCCTGAAAGTTAACACTGTCCCTTAACTGCATGTGTTAAACATCTACTCTGAGGGGATTTCAGTTAGGGAGTGGGTCTGACTTGAAATAGGCTGAGTTCAGTGTGATCTGAAAACAGAAAACAAACAGACAGGAGATCTGGGAGTTTTATTTAATGGTCAAAGCTGAAGGTGGAATAGTAGTGAGACTTTCCACAGGTGACCATAAATAAAGGGAAGAGAATATATCTTTAGGGTGAAGAATTCCTAAACCAGTTAGTACAGAGATTATACATACAAGTGGACTCCCAGTCTGGTGTATCAGTGTTTGCTAAAGTTACCTCAGGAGGGAGATATATTTGAATTCGGTAGCTAACAGTGTCCAGACTGTGTGAATGTACTGTGTGAATGGGTACCAGCCTGTTAGAACCCAAAGTCAACGTGAACCGATTAGCCAGTATCATCTAACTGCACCATCCTAAAGTGAAGAACCTCTCATGAAATCTAAGCAACTGAAGAAACTTATAAAGTTTGAATTAAGAACTGTGCCTGAGTCAAAATTGATATTGTATGTAGTTATCTCTTGCCTGATTTCCACCCATTTGAAATATCTGCTGACCCCATCTAGTTTGTTCAATAATCTGTTTGTTGAACTTGCCTCAGTTCTTTGGTGCCATGAAAGGAAGGATTTGTCATAAGGGAAAAACAGGCCCCTTTAACTTCCCTGGAGTTCTCAAGGCTGAGTAGATAAGCTTTAAGCCCCTCATATGCTACCATCAAAACAGCTCAGGCATAGAAAAGGCAGGAAAAACTGCCCAGTATAGGAGGCTGCTGAGACTGACCTAAATAGGAGGGTGAAGGGGTTTGCCACACACCTTTTTTCACCTATGGCTGTTCCTAAAAGCCCCATAGCTTCCTTCAGTGAACTGCGCAAGTTGCATTACAGTCCAAAGTAATTTCATAAAATTCTATTCTGCTACTTTTGTTTTGTCTTTCACCAATCCTACAGCACACCGCCACCCATTTTCTGAAATGAAACACAAACTCCAAGATGAAGTAGTTCAGTATTTCTCAGGAAGGCACACCACTGGAATTCTAATGTTAGATTCTCCAACCAGTCCAATTTGCCATCATTACAGAATTGAGCTTCAAAGAGAACACAGGAAGCACTGGGGGGTCAGTTACAAATACACAGCCAGAAGTAAAGGGGGAAAAATATGTTCATATTTGGCTTTGATTGTCAAATGGCAATCAGGTGCTATTTTATTAGTGCAGGTTTGTGGCACTGCAGCATCAAATCAGATGGCAGGCACACTTTCTAAATCAGCACCAGACAATGGAATACACAAAAGTTCACCTTAGTTTCCCATGGGGCTGTAAAGCCACCATTTAGTCCCCGATACCTCACAGAGGTAATGTATGTAATGTAAAAGGCAAAAAGGTTAAAATTCAAGTCCAAATTAGAAATTTTGAACAAATAGTATGATTCAGAGACCTGGAGTACATATATTTAACACAGCCTGTTTTTTACACAAAGGAAGCCAGCCAAACAACCTTTGGAACTGTTTGTTTTCCCATATATGCAAAACAATAGCAGGAAGACAGGGACTGAAAAATGCTTAAAGCAGCACACATGACCCACAAGTGATTTTCAAGCTTTTGGGCAACATTAAAACAAGATAACCCATCCTTCTTTCCAACAGAGAAGTGAAGAAGTTACAGTGTCTCACTGTAGAAGGGGGAAAGAAGCACAAGTACATATGAAAAGTCAATTTCAATTCCCCTTCTGCTTCCTTTCTGTAAAATCTGACAAAACACTTTGGCCCCTTCTGCACAAAATAATGCATTTTCAAACCACTTTCACAGCTGTTTGCAAGTGGATTTTGCTATTCCGCACAGCTTCAAAGAGCACTGAAAGCAGTTTGAAAGTGCATTATTCTGCATGTGCGGAATGTGCGGAATGAGCCTCTGCTTCATTTCTGACCATCCAACTTAGAGTGTGTTAAGTGCCGTCGTGTCTCTTCTGACCTATGGAGACCCTATGAATCAATGACCTCCCAAACATCCTATTGTTAATAGTTTTGTTCAGGTCTTGAAAACTGAAGACCATGGCTTCCTTTATATTATAGAGCCAATCCATTTCATGTTGGGTCTTCCTTTTCATGCTGCCTTCAACTTCTCCTAGCATTATTGTCTTTTCTGGTGATGCTTATCTTCTCCTAATGTGACCAAAGTACGATAGCCTCGTTTCAGTCATTTTTGCTTCTAGGACAGTGTAGAATTGACTTAATCATATTTGAGGAGGTTTTGGCAGTTCAAACTGTCCTCCAGCACCACATTTTAAAGAAATCTACTTTCTTCCTAATAGCTTTCTTCATAGTCCAACTTTCATACCCATAATACATAGTAATAAAGAATATTATGGCATGAATTAAGTTGATCTTGGTTGCCAGTGACACATCCTTAAGAATTTTTTCTAGCTCCTTCATGACTGCCTTTCCCGTCTAAGTTGGCTTCTGACTTCTTGGTTGCAGTCTCCCTTTTGGTTGATGATGGAGCGAAGGAATAGAATGTCTCAAACAATTTCACTTTCCTCATCGCCAACTTAAAAGTTGAGTAATTCCTCAGCAGTCATTACTTTTGTAATCTTGATGGTTAGCTTTAGTACTGCTTTGGCACTTTCTGCTTTTAACTTTCAGCAACAGTCATTTAAAGACTTCACTATTTTGTGATAGTAATGTGGTATCATTGGTATATCTCACAGTTAATGTTCCTCCCCCCAGTTTTCATTTCACCTTCATCTAAATCTAATCCATTTTTCCTTATGACATGTTCTGCATACAGATTGAACAGAGAGAAGAAATTCATCCCTGTCTAATACCTTTGCCAATTAGAAATCATTTTGTGTCTCCATATTCAGTCTTAACCGTAGCCTCTCATCCAAAGTCCAGACTGCACATCAAAACAATCAGATGCTGTGGCACTGGAACACCTATTTTAAACCCAACCATAGCTTTCCATGGTCCACACAGTCAAAAGTGTTGTTGTAATCTATGAAACACAAGCTGATTTTCTTCTACATTTTCTCATATGCTCCAGTAAGCACAGCGAATCTGCAATATGATCTCTAGTGCCTCTTTCTTTTCTGAATCCAGCTTGAACATTTGGCATTTCTTATTCCAAATATTTAAGAGACTTTATTGTAAAATTTTGAGTATCACTTTACATGGATGAGAAATTAATGCGATAGTCTGGTAGTTTGATATTGCTTTTTTGGTAACTGGAATGTAAATTGACTGTTTCCAAGCCATTGTTTTGTTTTCTGTATTTGGTGGCATATTCTTGTTAAGATTTTGATGGACTCTGATTCTCTGGTTTGGAATAGCGCTGTTGATATCTCATCTACTTTTGGTGATTTGGTTCTCATAGCTGCTCTCAATGAAGCTTCCATTTTATTTTCAAAAACTGTAGGTTCTTCTTCAAAAGATTCTTCTTGAAAGGCATCTGTCATCTTTTCATCTCTTCAATACAGTTCTTTAGTGTACTGTTCCCACCTTTTCTTTATTTTGTTCAGCTAATCCAACCTGACAAAGCTGAATTTAACATACTCAACGTTTTATAAATTTGTACTTGATGGATCCATCAAGATGGCTGTGATGACAGTAGACATTCTGGCTGTTGCAAACTAATAATCAGTTCACACCCATGATGGTGGTGATGGAAGACCAGACCATGGAACATCTCTGCTACTCGGCACAAACTGTTCACCATTGTGCATCAGTATCCACAAGTACATATAACCCAAGCCTCTTCCCATGTTACTGCTTTTTGGCAGGCAGGCCATAATGCTCATACCCATGAATGACAAAGAAAAAACACAAAAACAGCACCACTTTTAGTTGGAGGTCTCACAAGTTAGGGTTGAGGCATACGGATGGGACCAGGTCCCCCTATTGTCATTGTTAATTGGAAGAAAGCATCAGAAAACGAGCAGAGCCAGAAATGACCATGTTCCATATTGTCACACTTTCCATAATGCAATCTGAAAGTTAAACATGAGTTCCCAATATTTCAGAATAATATTTCAAAATAATAATAATAATGAGCTGTTTTTATACCCTGCTGTTCTCTACCTTCAAGAGTCTCAAAGCTGCTTACAACTACCTTGCCTTCTCTTCCCCATAATAGACACCTTGTGAGGTAGGTGATGCAGAGAGAGTTCAGAGAGAACTAACCCAAGATCACCCAGCAGGTTTCTTGTGGAAGTGTGGGGGATCAAATCTGATTCTCCAGTTTAAAGTCTGCTGCTCTTAACCATTACTGTAATCTTAAAAACAAGTGCTGTTTTGAATATGTCTGTGATCAGAGCTGCTCATAGTATTCTTTATTTATGCTGGAGACTTGTCCAGGATATTTCAACCTTCTTTCCCTACATACTGCAGAGTCTGATTTTGTATTTATAGTTTTACCAAATAGGTCTCATAAACCTGTCCCTTCGATACAAGTAGAAATCTCATTCAATTTAAAAATTGAATAACGAGTGCAAATGAACAATAAAATTGGTTCACAGTTCTATAAATGAGGGCTGCAAAAAATTCTGGGCTATAGCAGGTTTATAGGATATATAAATTGAGCCAAACAGTTGCTTTTGGACCTCTTGTCCTGGGAAGTAATTTCTGCGCATTTTAAAAATTTCAGATAGCAAGCTGTAAGTTCTGATTCTCCTTTGCCTTCCATCAGCATGAACAACAAGAAATGAAGAATGAAAGAGAGTGTTAGCTGATTGCCATTTTTTCCTCTCCTTTACTTAGCATCTTGCATTCACCAGTTCAAAATGCACACTTTTCCTTCACTCACTGCATCAGTGGCGGATGCCAATCTTATTCAATTAGCCTCACAGGATTCCTTTTACAAAGCTTATGCCTCCAAATAGATACAACCGAGCATTTCTGAAGCAGTCAGCTGCTTTGTACATTGAAAATGTCATTCACCCAGTAGAAGGGAGGGTTCTTATAGCTCCATGCTCAAAGAAAAAGAGGAAAACAATTTATAGGTAAAGAAATTGCTTTCTCAGTTGCTTCGAGAGTCTCCTACTATGGGAAATGATAAGTGCTCTTGATCAGCTCCTTGACACTTAGAAGGTAGGCATGCATTATCCATCACATTCACTTGATGAGACTCCCAAGTTTTGAGTCTATTGCCTCCTTGAACATTTCATACACAAATCACCCAAACTCCACCAACAGCACTGGGTGAAACCCTAGTGGGCACAAAGCAGGCTCTGAAAGACCAAGAGAAACCCAGAGGACTGAGCTTTACGACCAAGAGAAAGCCAGAGGACTGAGGAAAAACAGCCCACCACAGGAAAAATATTTCTACCATACATCAAGGGAATCACTGATCAAATAGGTAAACTGATGAAGAAACATAACCTACAAACCATCTTCAAACCTACCAGGAACATACAGCAGATACTATGCTCAGCAAAGGACAAGCGAGACCTCCTCACTTCTGCAGGAGTCTATCGCATACCCTGCAGCTGTGGAAAGATCTACATAGGAACCACAAAACGCAGCATTCAGACTCGTATTAACGAAACACTAAAGACACTGTCAGCTTAACTGTCCTGAAAAATCTGCAATTGCAGAACATGTCTTAAAACCGGACATAACATTTTATTTGAAAACACTGAAATTCTGGACAATTTAGAAGATAACTTTGTCAGATTGCACAGGGAGGCTATTGAAATTCACAAACACCAAGACAACTTCAACAGAAAAGAAGAGACTCTGAGAATTAACAAAGCTTGGCTACCAGTACTTAAAAAGACCAAAAGCAAACCCAAAGGGCATGCTAAGTTCATGAACAATGGACTCCACCTGAACACAGGATTTGCATTCACTAATACTACTGCCGCTGCCGGGCATGAAACGGTGAATCACTCCCTGGACTGATAAGCCCCACCCGCAATACAATACTATCAACCTTTGCATAACAAGTTCCATTCAAACACTCACTGATTGGTTCACCACCCTGGGACATGGACAACATATCCCCCAAACATTCCCTACTCTCTGGACACAGTGTGTAACAGACTTCCCTCTGTGATACACCTCTGAAGATGCCAGCCACAGATGCAAGCGAAATGTTAGGAACAAGAACCACCAGAACACGGCCACGCAGCCTGGAAAACCCACCAGAACCAGCTGAATCCAGCCGTGAAAGCCTTCGACAATACATTAGAACTCTATCTTCTTTTGACTTACTTGGTCTAGTGAAGAACAATTTCTAAATGAGAAGTAGCCTACAACCAAACTTACCTTGATACTATCTGCTTTACTACCCACAAAGGAATCCAAAGTAGATGTCAACGATTCAGCTTTATAAACACACACATTGTGACAAAATAGTCACAATGGTGATTGTGACCACATGATTTATAAAAACTATTATCAAGGAACAGTGATTTTCTATATAGGGTTCAGTGAAATAGTTAACCAGCAATAGAACCGAGCGACTGAAGTCTACAAAGGCTTCCTGAAACAGTTAATGTACCAAATGATCAGAGGGAAACACACTTCATGAAAAGACTCTTCTTAAGGAAGAAAAAGTCACACTATGAAAAAGGTTTCCTTCTTCTTGTACAAATGTTAGCCTTATACCACTGGCTTAAGATGGTAATAACACAACTATGAGGAACTGAGTTCTTTCCCCCTTTATTGCCCATTTGCTTCACAGCAGAGATAAAACAGGAAGACATTTGCCCTTCTGCACAGCAAAGATCTTTAATGAAACCCACAGGCAACTTGTCCGTTTACCTTTTTTCTAACCCTTCAGCCTTTATGTTCTTGAAACAGCCAAGCAAGGTCTGAGGCAGAGATACTGAACAGGATAATACGCTATTTAGTTTTGGTCTTGTCCTCCTTCAGAAACTACCAGCTTAGCTACTACAGTGGGGAAAAAATCCAAACACTGGTTCTCAGCACAAGAAACTCCAATGAAAGCAGCAGTACTGCACACTAACTGATATTTTACAGTTCAAGAAGTCAGCTGTGCATGCTGGGATGTACCAGTTGAACTGCATCTGGGTTGACTTTCACAGCATTACCCAGCTCCCAGGTGCCAAGACAACAAAAAGGTACCCGGATGGCTTGTCCTAGATAAGGTATGGAATATTCTAGTGTAAATGACTCCATGATTTCCTTCACTGCTGGAGGATGTAGTGATGGTCACAGGTCTAGACAACTTTAAAAGGGAATTAGACAAACTGATGGAGTAAATGTCTATCATGGCTATTAGCCATGGTGACTAAAGAGTATATCTACATTTAGAGGCAGTAAACATCTGAATACCAGTTTCAGGGGGCAGTATCAGAGAAAGGCCTCAGCCTCTACGCCCTGTGTTTGGTAACTGTTTGAGACAGGATTCTGGACTAGACTGTTTGAGACAGGATTCTGGAGTGAGACTTAACCCAAGTCTCACTCAATGATTCTTATGCCACAACATCTGAGATTAGATTGTTTCATTTTTTAATTTTAAATTGATTAAATTTTTATTGATTATTATTGTTGGAAGCCGCTCCGAATCCACAAGGGGAGAAACAAACAAACAATTTAGTAGTGTTACAGGGATTAAATCTATTGCTTCTTTTGGTCAGTCTGATGTTTGCAATCTTTCCTCCTCAATATGTCAAAGAGTTCAATTTATAGGCTGACCCTATGTATGTATACTCAAAAGTATCAGGTCTAATAGGACGGGCTGCCATATAAGTGTACACAGGGTTTTTTAATGTTCAACTTTCAATGTACCCTCAAGGATTAAAACCATAGCCATTTGTGTCTTCATAAGAAGAATGTCTAGCTAATTAAACAAACTAAAATATTGTGGAATGCAAAATAAATGAAATGCCTGCGGGAACGCAGAAGCAATTGCTGAATGCAAAGACAACTGAACAAGAAAGCTTCTAAAGGCATCTTGCACAGTTACTGGATGTTCTTCAAGACTGCTTCAATAAGATTAATTTCAAGGTAACTTCCTTGCAAACATTCATGCTGCAGTCCTGCTTATTTAATCAAATGAAGCTTTGCCACTGGCCTCACAAAGATCAGGTCTGCACCCTTATTAATTTGTTAAACCCACTGTAACGTTCCATAAATGTTAGACTAAGAGAACCTTCTCAATTTTCTAGCAAAGTTTGATGCAGATGCTGCATTTCAATTAGATTTATTGTTGGTATACCCTGCTTGAAATGATCTTGGCCCTTCTGGTTCAAATTGGTAATATAACCAAGTGTTATTTATTGATAGTGTTACTAACCTGGTGTCTTTTGCCACTGTAACCTCTTTTAAGAAACAATGTCCCATGACAGAGTCAGGAATTATAATAATAGCTGAATATGAGACAATTATGAAGAGAAGAAGAGTTTGGATTTATACTCAGCCATTTGTAAGGAGTCTCAAAGTAGCTTACAAACTCCTTCCCTTCCTCTCCTCATAATATATACTTTGTTAGATAGGCGGGGCTAAGAGAGTTCTTAGAGAACTGTGACTAGCCCAAGGTCACCCAGCAAGCTTCATGAATAGGAGCAGGGAAACAAATCCAGTTCACCAGAAAACAGTCCGCCATGATGTGGAAGAGTCGGGAATCAAACCTGGTTCTCAAGATTAGAATCCACCACTCTAAACCACCCTGACTCTCAACATATTAACATCTTTGTAGAGTGCTACCCTTGCCACTTCGGGTTTTCTGGTCTTTACAGCCATTGCTACAAAGCAACATAAAGAGCACTGAAGGGAGGCCAGTGGTCACACAAAGATCTACCGTTCTCCCACTCTCCACAGTTTAGTACCCGATCTTCAACTTCAAGGCTGAAAAACGCAAATCAGGAAGTTCTTCTCCTTACCCTGGTTTGAACAGAGGTTTAAAATCAGGGAAAATCGGAGGGGTGTGTGTATGGAGTTAACAAGTCTTTATCATACACAGAAAAAAAAATATTAATGAGCCTAATTACATCTAACATCCATGATGAAAGAGGAGCTTTGTTCATGGATCAGTATTTCATGGCAAATACTTCCAGATCCAACTTCAGGCACATTATACTCAAATGAACCCACCAACATTGATAAAAATAGGATGCAGCACATGGCCCTCTTCCTTTTTCCATCCCTCCCTCATCAAGCAATTAAAGTTATTTGTTGTGAGCAAAGTTAATTTAGAAATTATAAAATTAAGGCTAATGGACTCAATTATCACCAACACACAGGTCAGTGCCTTAGACAAATTTGTCCCCTTGCTTCATCTGAAAGTTGAACATAATAATGAACTTCATCACCCATAGCTATTAGTAAATGCTGATATTATTTTTATACCCTTTCATGAACTACTGTGAATTGTAAGAAGAGAAGCTAGTGTTACATTTGTTTTTAATCATGTTTGTTGCAAGAGAATATGCAGTATGGATGATGGAACAATAATCAGGCATCATTCTGATAAAGATGATCAGAGATTGGATGTTGGCCATCCTTCAGTTAAAGCTAGAAACTCCCAACCAAATCTTCTTAGGGTTCATCCTCCAAGGCAGCAGCCTGAAAACTCAGATTCAGAAGGATTCCTGAATGACATCCTCACTGGGGGATAAATAATTTATCCGTGTATGGCTTGGATCCAATGGATGGAGTACAACTTGCTCGCCTCCTGGGACAAGCTTGCAAGGCCCCTCAAATGCTGTTCCATCCCAACAGCAGGGCATTTGGGCAATGCAAGACATTTGCACTCAATGAGTAGAAATTTTTCTGCCCATAGAAATACTCCATTGGATCCAAACCCATATCTCCATCTTGGCAAAAAAAAAAGGACATTAAGAATCCACATTGCTCTGTACAACGAGCATCAGAAAGAATGGTCAGTAAAGTGTCATATGAAACCAGCCATTCAGAAGATCCACATTATAAAGAATTGTGTGTGATTAACTAAAGCTTTCTAGATTTGTTGTGACATCATCATTAATTTTCAAAAAAGTTCCTATTCTGTTCCCCAAGCAAATTAATATCAGGTGCCTTGCACTCGGCCAGAACAGAATGTAGGACCCACAGTCGAATGAGTAACAGTTCAAAAATGGCTTAATAGCACTGAAAGTTTAGGACTCGTCCCATGAAGTCTAACTAAAAAAGAACAGTAGCGTACCTAGGCAAACTGGAGCCCTGGGCAAAACCTACGTTTGATGCCCCCCCCCTCTCCCACTATGACCAAACAATGATTTTTTCCACCAGGTCGTTTCAAAGTCACCATCACATTATAGAACATCCCCCAACTCACAAATCTGAACACAGCAATGGGCCATGCCACACAGCAGAATTTTTAAAAAACATTTTCAAAATGCTTTCAAAATGTTTTATTACTGCTATGAAAACATTTTATGGTGTTGTATCCAGTCCCCCCAATTGGAGGAAACAGCATCACTTTCAATGTTATTTAAACTGGGGACCCCAGATTCTCCCTTTAAGGTGGATTTAAAAGGAGAATCTGGGCTCCCTAGTTTAAACAAGTGATGATGGACTCCACCCCCAAACAGCATCATTTTCAATGGTGTTTAAACTAGGGAGCCCAGATTCTCATTTTAAATCCACCTTAAAAGGAAAATCTGGGGTCCCCAGTTTAAACAACATTGAAAGTGATGCTATTTTGGGGTGGATTCTCCCACACCCTGAAACAGCATCACTTTCAATGTTTAAACTGGGGACCTCAGATTCTCCCTTTAAATCCATGCCGAAGGGGGTGGATTTAATAATAATAATAACAACCTTTATTAGGCATTGAGAGAATAAAAGAAAGAAAGAAAATAAGCATTGGCAGGAAGGGAATGGATTTAAAAGGAGAATCTGGGGAAATTTAGGGGGTGCCTGCTGTCAGGGGTGCAATTATTAAGATAGCAGCACCAAAATTTCAGAGCCCCTATTGATGATACCACCCAGGTTTGGTGAAGTTTGGTTCAGGGGGTCCAAAGTTATGGACACTCAAAGGTGTTGCCCCCATCTCCTATTAGCACCCATTGGAAACAATGGGGGATGGGGTACTCCCTTTGGGAGTCCATAACTTTGGACTTCCTACACCAAACCTCACCAAACCTGGGTGATACCATGAGGAGAGTCTCCTGAAAAATCCCTGAAATTTTGGTGCTGCTATACTAAGAACTGCGCCCCTTGCAGGCCAAAAACAGAAAAACACTGAAAATACAAAAAATCCCACAAACGAACCTGCATTTTTGGCGCCCACCACAAGGGGGCACCCTGGGCAACTGCTCACTTTGCCCAATGAGAGGAACGCCTCTGATAAAAAACACTTGTGATGCAGGAAACAATTGGAGATTATTTGAAGAATTTGCAGGCACCAATTCTTCCTTAGCGACTTCTAAGAAAGTCTGGTCCATTTACGCTTCTTCTGAGTTCCCTCTGTGACCTCTAACTGGACTGTTTTTCCTGCAATCCTGTTGAAATGTGCTTACTCTGAGTTCTATGAATCTCTAACACCTTATACATAACAGGCTAGGCAGCTGGTGAGTGGTGGGGGAGGCAGCACAGGCCAGGCAAGCAGTAGGCAAGTGGTGAGGGCTGGGCAAGTGTCACAGACTGGCCAAGCAGTGGCCAAGCAGCACAGGCTGGGCCAGGCAAAATTTACAGGCTGGGGCGAAGTGGCCAAAAGCTGGGTGAGTGGCATGGTAGGGCTGGCAGGTCGGGCATCTTTGGCACAGGTCGGACTAGATGAGCAGCCGGTGAGCAGGCCGGGCGAGCGAGACAGGCTGGGTGAGGGGGGCGAGTTTGGCTGGGGGCTGGGAGGGAGGGGGAAGAGGCAGGGGGCAGTTGGCTAAAATGCGACTGCCACATGACCCAGGCAAATTGCACCTGGGTCATCTGACTCCACTTCCCTCTAGATATGCCACTGCTTCTCCCGAGAACATGAAAGGGTAGTCCTACAGGTGCAGGACCTGTATAGCCATTATTGCAACACATATCACATTATCATGAGGATAATCTATGCCTATCTTTCAAATAAAACAGTCAGCTCCTTGCTCCCAGTACCATACTCATTAAAAGAACATCTAAATCTGTGTACTTCTCTGAGGCTCTGATACAACAAAGCAAAAACAAATACAGACAATTGTACCACTGGCTCTTGATCTGGTTTGAGTTGTTGCCCTCTCCCGCAACACTAATTCAGTCTTAGCCCATTTCACATTCTTTAAACTACTTCTGAAGTACGGTACATTTACTAGCCTTTTTATTCAAAGAGAATTAATTGCTGTCAGTTGGCACCTTACTGGCAACTAGCAAGTTTCTGTCAATCATCTCTTTTCCTAGAAGGGAAGCATTAGGCTTTATGTTTATCCAATTGCCCACCTCTACTCTTCAGTGAAGGAGAAAAAGTTCTCTCCCCACACAGAAGCAAACAAACTCATTATTTTCAGTAGATGAAAGGAGAAAAATATAGTCAGCTCGAAACAACAGAGTCCTTCTATCTGTGTTTTAAGAAGGTTTACTTCATAAGAAGCAGCACAATATCTGAAAAACAAGATGTAATCTATGAAGCTGAATTCATTGTAAGAGACTAACCTTATGAACTGTGTTATCACCCACAGGTCTGAAAAGAAAAAAAATCTACCATGCTTTTATTTTTTTAATGTACCACAACCAGGATATTCCGAAGTCCAGCATTATTGACTATCTAAACATGATTCCAAAAGGGGAGATTTTCCAAACAGAGATTTAAAAAGATATCTGTGGTCATGGAAGACAGGAGAAGTGAAGAGTGTGGTGGTTGTTCCAGAAAGACACTGATCACTTGGAAGACAAAAAATGCAGCAAGTTCTTCTGACAACACACACCATGTGTGTATCTTGCTAACCAATGAACAGCTACAACTCCTGAATATCTTGGGGAAGGGAATGACCATGTAGGTTACAGCATGTCTGTTTTTCGTTATCACAAAAGAAAAAGGTCCAAAATGCTGCTTACAATGGTCCACTCCACAAAGCATGAATGAGATGTTCTGAGGACCTAAAAATTTTTTGCTCAGCTTTTTTCCCAAGATGTCCTCAGGATGCCTTATTTCAGCTCAAGGCACCTTTTTTTAAAAAAATGCTTCTAAGTGCACCTTTCCCCTCTAAGCCACCTGCAAGATGTCCCCTGCCTGGCTGTGTGGGTTGCAGAACTCAGGAGGCATCTTATTTTTCCCACCCAACCGTTTCACTCTCTGGTCAGTTTCACCCTCTGCTTGCACCCAACATTTTGTGCACTGCAAAAGGGATTCTCCCTGCCTCCATGTGCTCAAGGTTGCCCCAGGATGTTTGCTCTGCATGTAGCAATCCTGGGTGCCTTTTCAGCCTCAAAAGCACACAGTTGTAATCAGCTCTTCCTGCCGATTCTGGCAGTATATAATTTTGTTTTTAATGTTGGAGGAGCTATATTTGAAGATGCATTGGCACGCATATGAGAATCTTAGCAGCTTGGAGGACTCCCATTGAAAAACATTGGGACTGCAGATGACAGGACTACTGCCATACTTTTTGGGCTGAAAAGGCACCTAGGATTGGAGCCTGCAGAGCAAACATGGGGCCTTTCCCCACTTACCTTAGGCACTGCGCAAGTAGTGCGGGGTCCCCCGGCACTCCCCACGAGAGGGGTGGCGACAGCGCAGCCGCCCTGACGCTGCTGCTGTTGCGCCCCCTCAGCGCGCGGCATCCCTGGAGCTCTTGCAAAGGGATGACCCCGCGCACATCTTTTTTGTGCTGTGCAGAACGAACCCTTGTCTGGCAAATGGTTTTGAGTTTTCATGCCATCTACCACTGGGAGACAAGTTGTTCTCTACGAACCTTTTTCCTTGACCTTTAGGACAGCGGTTTACAGCAGCAAACAGGCTAATTTCCTGTCTAGTGAATAAGCACTAATGGCTTTAAAGAATGTATTACTATTAAATACTGGAAAGTAAAGCATGCAGAGCCAAATTACTTCTGAATGTTTCTTGTCATGAAAAGTCTACAGGGTCACCATGAGTCAGTTGTGACTTGATAGCACACATGAGTCAGCTGTGACTTGATGGCACATACACACACAGTATATTATGTGTACATTCTATGTACTTAAATATGGTGTGTCATTTACTAGAAACATGGGAGATTATAGAAGAAAGGACCCAAGTCTATGATTTGCCCTGGTCCCAAGGTAGTTTAAATGTTAAAAGCATTCACATTTTTTAAGGAGTCACAGAGTCAGTTTTCATGGGGAAATAACAGATGCAATATCAGATATGTGGTGGCAGCAGCAAAAATGCATCCAACCATCAGTCTGCATGTCTAATTTGAATAAATATTCCACCTCAAAAGGAGAGTGTGCACTCACCCGCGTACAATTATTAATTCAGACACTTTTATCAGTAAGTGCATGCATGTGGCCAAATGTGTGTGAACATGTCGTGAACAACAGTTCACACATATCATTTAAGTGGTACACAGAACATAAACTGTTTGCCCTTCTTTGAGCTCCCTACAGTGATTTACAAAGCAGGAAAAGGTGCTGAGAACATTTATCTCCACTTTTTCTTGATTCTAAGATTATACAAACTGAATAGATATTCCATCTGAGCAGAAGAGCTTATGCTTCATCCTTTAGAAAGCAGTACATAAAAAATAATAGGGCTTTTTGAGATGTAAGGTGAGTAGACATCTGGCATTCTAAAAAGTCTCTCGCCATATAATTCATTTACCCAAATTGATTATGTAATAATCACAGCTAAACACCTTCACAAGGTGAATGATAGCTGGCTCGGGGAGGCTGTGCAGAGCATTACGCTCTTACATTACTTTTAAAGGAAAAAGGGACAAGATAGTCACATGGCTATAAATATCCACTGAAGTTCTTGTTTTATTACGATTCACCAGTAATGAACCATTTTGTATTTAATACACCAGTATAGGATTCTGTAGACTGTTGCCGTTGTTCATCTTGTTCATTAAAAAATGCCCTGGGTTTCAGTGCAGACTGGATAAGAAGGGTATAAAATTATTATTTCTATCAAACTACAGAACTGGTATTATAGATACAAGCTGGTAAACTGCCATGACGTTAACCTATTTTTTTCCCTTCCATGTTATCTTCAAATGATCTGTTTTCTTTGCAAAGATCTCCTGTGTCTTGTTGTCTAGGCTAACATCAAGGTTAAGATGATTAAATGAAAGTAATTTAGTTAACGATGATTAATGCAAGAACAAACTGGGGCCATAAATTCATTTGCATAGAAACAGGCAATCTCCAGAAGCGCTTTTACTTCCTTGTAAATGTGGGGGGGGGGGATCTAAAAGTAGGCTATGCATTGTGGGTAGGTTTTATTTTTGAAAACTAAGTTTCAGCTTGGAAATTGAGTGAACTCATTCATGCTGTCAAAACAAAAGAGTATCTTGTGACACTTTCAAAGACTAATACATCTATTGTATCATATGTTTTCATGCTCCAGAGCCCCCTTCTTAAGAAGCATGATATGTTTCATTTATACATGCTGTGATCAGATTTCAGTCACTTTGCAGACACAGTTGGTTGTATTCAGTTTAATGTGGGGGCGCCATTTTAAAGTTTTCAAACCATTTGAAGTTTAAATACTCGGTCCTTTTTTTGTTTTTACAGGGTTTATTTCAGTACACAAAACAAGCAGACATTTAATATAACCATAAATATTCATATAATTTGTAAGGAACTATCTATCTAAATGTATATATTTTAGTTATATTACTTTATCTTTTAAATATATCTTAATCTGGGGATGCCAACCCAGGGAGACAGCTGCAGGCAGCAGAAGCCCAAGCAGAAGGCGGGTGAGTAGCAGTGGCAGTCGAGGTTGGGGAGGGGACACAGGAGGAGGCAGGGAACATATTCCAGAACCTGAGTTGGGGAGGGAGGGGGGTTGCTGGTGGGATGCATCCCCCATGTGACTCACCAAATTGTGTCCCCTTTGAGCCATCACTTCATGTTGCCTATGTTCTGAACAGACCATCACTTGCTTGATGGCAGGATGGGGCATGTGATGGGTGCCTTTGGTAATCCCCAACATATTTCTTAAGCTGGTAGTGGCTTCACGGAGCATCAAGGAATGGGGCTGGACACCTTGTTACACACTATGCACAAACAATGACAAACAAGGCTGGCTGTAGCTATTGGAAGAGTTTGGAGCCAGGGTGGACTTGCTAAAACAAAAGGCAACTACAGCTAGGCTGCCCAGCACAACCTGCCCTCAGTTAAACATTATCATAGTTAGTTGATGTCAAAATCTGGTTTAAATAAACTAGTTGAACTCTGGCAACCCTAATCATAACCCATTGCCTTCTCTTTTTCAGTTCAGTAACTTTATTCAAACTTGTGGGGTACCAAACTAAACATGTAACACTGAAAATTTTCCACTGAAAATTTAATCTAGATACAACCAAGTTTCAAAAGAATCAGCACCTTTTCATCCTGGTTCCAACATCCTCACTGCAGCATGCTTCTAGTGAAGACATCTAGGCCTGCCCCTTGGGGCTGTGCCTGCTCTCAGGGGTGCAATTGTTAAGCTAGCAGCACCAAAGTTTCGGAGAATCTTTAGGAGACCCTTTAGGATACCACCTAGGTTTGGTGAAGTTTGGTTCATGGGGGGCAAAGTTATGGACCCTCAAATGTGTAGCCCCCATCTCCTATTAGCTCCCATTGAGTGTTTCAAAAAGGTGATTATACAAGCAAGTCTAGGAAAATCCCGTGATAAGGGTGAGGGACGAGTGCCAGAGATGGGACTGATCAGTGTTCTGCGGTTTGGCTGTGAGGTGATCTCGAGGGAACCTGGATATTTCAGGTGACTATCCCAGGATTAATTGCCAGTGGGGATCTGCCCCAAGTTATAAATTTAAATCAAGGAAGATACTTTCTTAGGAAAAGAAAAGCAAAGTTTGGAAAGAAAACCTGAAAGAAATGAATGCTTTTCCCTGGCTACCCTGGCTCTGAACTGCAATATGTTTGCTGACCCAGAGCTAAAGCATGGAAAGTTACTAGGCTAGAAAATTAACACACATCTCAATTTAAAATAAACCAAACAGTATTTTCCTCGTTGGTTCTTTCTCATTCCAGTAAGGAAAGAAACCCTCCCCCTCCCAGGTCAAAAGGATGGAAATTTGCTTTGGACTCTTTGCTGACGAGACTGGGGGGGGGGCATGGTTTAATGGCACTTGCAGACTTGGGATCAGAAATGGGGGAACTAGCTATGGAAATACTCCATTAGAACAAATTGTACAGGAAAGGAAACTATATTTTGATTGGGTTGTTCCTAAATGATATTATATTAAGCAAGATATTTAATCTAGTCAAGTTGGTAGGAACTATCTTGAAAAGGAAAATAGGTGCAAGGTGGCCCTTAGGGGTACTTCTGCCATTTCATGGAAAGTACTCATTAACCTGTCATACTAGAATCCAATCTAGGGTCTGTTTTAGTTTTTAGATTGCTGGGATTTCAAAGTGTGAACAAAAAGGGACTTGTTTATGATAGCTTCTTCCCAAAATCAAACTAGTTTTGTTTTCCACAGTGGAAACATTATTCCAGACTTTCATAAATTTGTGATAATTGTGTCATTGTGGTCTACAGAAAAGCATGTTAGAAAATGGGTGCTGTGTGGTTTCCGGGCTGTATGGCCGTGTTCTAGCAGCATTCTCTCCTGACGTTTCGCCTGCATCTGTGGCTGGCATCTTCAGAGGATCTGATGTTGGGAAAGCAAGTGGAGTATATATATCTGTTGGAGTGTCCAGGGTGGGTGGAGAAGCATAGTCTGTGAAGGTAGTAACAAACTGAAGGCAACCAGGTCCAATAGTTGAGGGGCATCTGAATAGAAGTATAATTAACAAAGAAGACTCGAGCATGGGTGTAACACTGGAGATAGCAAGTTCACTGGTGGGAGCATCTGAATAGGAGTATCCTGACCGCTGTTTTCTTTTACGTACCATACTGTGGTCATCCCACAATGTGTTTGCATGTGTGGAGCTGGTTTAAGACACTGCTCATCCTTGACTCTAGTATTTTTCAATACTGGCAGCCAAGTTCTGTTCATTTTCATAGTTTCTTCCTTCCTGTTAAAATTGTCCATGTGCTTATGGATTTGAATTGCTTCTCTGTGTAGCCAGTCTGACATAGTGGCTTTCAGAGTGGTCCAGAATTTCTGTTGTTTCAAATAATATTCTATGTGAAGGTTGGTTTATCATGTGTTCTGCTATTGCTGATTTTTTTCTGGCTGAAATAAGTCTGCAGAGTTGCCCTTTAGGTGTTCTTTGATCTGGCGATCTGTAGCGCTTCGTTTTAGTGAAGTTCCCTGTGTAGAGCTTGTCCACAGCTGCATGGTATCACGATAGACTCTCCTGCAGTAGCTAAAGGATCCCTCTTATCCTTTGCTGAGCAGTAGCATCTGTTGAGATTTTCTTAGTGGATCTGTAGATTGTTTGTAGGTTGTGTGCTTCTTCATCAGTTTTCCCTATCACGATCAGTGGTTCCCTTGATGTATGGTAAAGAACACTTCCCTCTAGATGGCTCTTTATCTTTGTTCATGTGGCTTGTTCGTGGTCTTGCAGCCCTTCTGATTTCTGTATTAGAGTAACCATTAGCCTGTAGAGCCCTGTTTAGGTGATTCAATTCATCTTGTAGGAGGTGAGGTTCACAGATTCTGTTTGCGCGGTGTACCAAAGTTTTTATGGTGCTCCTTTTTTGCCCTGGATGGTGATTGGAGTTTTTGTGTAGATATCTGTCCGTGTGTGTAGGTTTTCTGTATACTGTGTGTCCCAATTGCTGGTTTGGTTTGCAGATGACTAAAACATCTAAAAATGGCAGTTTTCCTTCATTTTTTTTCCATAGTAAATTGGATGTTGGGTGGATCTTGTTGATAAATGTTAGAAAACTTTATGTATGGGTTTAAGTTACCAGTACCTGCTGACTTGCATTTCACATTTATCTCACTTTGACTGTAAGATTTATCAAAGTGGTCTTATGGTCAAAGTGGAATATCAAAGTGATGTAGGAAAAATTCTCTAGCAGGGGGTGGGGATTGGCTTTTGGAGCCGGTGCAGAGCCATATGTGCAGAGGTGGGATTCAGCCGGTTCGCAGCAGTTCAGCAGAACCGGTAGCTAACTAGCTAGAATCCCACCACCCCAGGATGGCCAAAGATTGGGTTGTGTGGTGCAGCCTGCCGGGGTAGTCTGCGGGTGCTCCAGCAGGCCTCCCCTGAAGGCCACACCTCTGGCCCAGAGGCACATGGTCCGATCTGTGGCTGCTGGTTCAGAGGCCCAATCTGCGGCTGCCAATGTGCAGCCCAATTTGTGACCGCTGGCTCAGAGGCCCGATCTGTGGCTGCCAGTGTGTGGTCCAATCTGTGGCCTCTGGCTCAGAGGCTTGATCTGTGGCCGCTGGCGCATGGCCTGATCTGCAGCTGACCAGAACTCCCTGAAGGGGGCCAGCCAGCTGCCGATCGGGCCGTGTGCTTCTGGGCCAGTGACACAGCTTTTGGTGGAGGCCTGCTGGAGCACCCGCAAGCCATCCTGGCAGGCTGAGCTGCTGGCCCCACTGACCTCCAGTGGCCACAGCCCAGCTGGAGCCCACCTAAGCCTCCTGGCCTAAGGTGAAAGATGCCCGGCCTGTAGCCACCACCTTCCTTCACCTCCCTCCCGGCCCAATATTGGAAAGTGGGGATGAAGCAGCTAGGTAAGTGGGTGGCTGTGGGGGACGACCAGTGGTTGAAGTTTTAGAATCCCACCACTGCATACATGGCTTTGCCCATCTTGTTGGCATAAGTGGCACTGCCTCCCAGGGAGGTACCTGGGAGCCAAGGAGATCTGTGTCACCAGGCCTGGAAGAGAGTCTGGCTCCTAGAGCTGTGTCGGCATGTGTGTTCTGGTGGGGGGAGTGTTCCAGGGGATGGAGCTGATATTAGTTTAGCTTCCACCGGACTTTTGCACTGGAAATGCCCCCAATGCAGTCATCACACTAACACCACAAAAACAGTGATGTGTGTCTTCAATGGGGCTCTTTGGGAGGTTGGAGGGATTTTGACTTTCCCTTTTGCCTACTCCACCCGAACCCCTTTGGAAATGATTTGGTGCCACCTGTTGCAAACTGTCCCTGGCCGCCCCAGCACTCCCCCCCCCATGTCTGTTTTACATGGTAACTTTCTATTGGAGGCTTCTGTAGATATAATTAACACAAGGATGAGTAGTCTGCCTATAAACAGAATATTACTTTCTAAAGATAACAGTTGACCCATGGCCTGCAGGTAGTAAGACATTTCATCTTGAATGTGGGGTGGGGAATCAAATCCAGTTCTCCAAATTAGAGTCCACTGTTCTTAATCACTACGTCACACTGGCCATAATAACAGCGAGGAACATTATTCAATATGCTGAACATGAAGCTTAAAGAAAACAGCAATAAAATGGCAAACTATTAAACACCCAATTTCATCCAGAATATAATTTATTACACGCTGCTACCTAGAAATGCCACCCAGTGACTGAACTTCATTTGGCAATGTCCTCCCATACTGCACAAAGCGAGGTACACTGCGGTCAAGAGCATCACTGTGCTTTTTTGACAACAAAATAATGCCTTGTTCAAATGAGAAGTGGCAGGATCCTATAGAGATGATGCGGAAGTTAGCTTGGCCTTGATGCAGTCACAATCCTGTGAGCAAGATTGAATACAGGCTTCTGGCCACGTTTAGTGACACAGCAGCTTATCTCAGAATCCTGCATCAAATCTTTTCAGCGCAATTTTGACTACATCAGGGCCCAGCTAGCTGTCAGTGTCATTCTCAGTGCTCTTGATTTTGTACAAAGCTTTCCCAGTCTGTAGTAGCCAGCTAAATGAGGGGAAAACTGGACTTGCTTCTTGATGCTAGGGATTAGATGCTACATAGTAAGCGTGAAACTTCAGGACATTTTATCTCACAAAGGGAGTGCTGATTCTTGAAAGCTTATACACCCAATATCTTGTTGGACTCCAAGGACTCCAGCAGGAGATTTTAGAAGCTCTTCGGTGAAAGCAGGTTCCTGCCCCAGGTGAAAAAGTCAGCAACTATTTTATGACACGGAAGGGGTTCATGGGGTAGTAGGTGTTCCTTTTTTGATCATTTGGTATATGACACATTTTTCAATGCACTGTTCAATCCGCTGTTCTGTGTGCTGGGTCACAGCACAACTTGCCATTCTCTTTAGTCTTCAGATGTCTCCTCAGGCCCCATTCCTCTTCCCATGTTAACTAGGTACTAATATTTTACAAACAGTTTTCTAGGAAACAACATCTTTTATTTATTTGTACAACTGCAGCCTGGGGTCCACTTCCCTCCGTAGGTGCTTCTTAAAGCAATAAGCATTTTACTTAGTTACTGTATGGAAAAATAACCTAAGTCATGGAGCTGCACACTGAGTTTATTAAAGATTTCTAGAACAATGTATTGTCGAAGGCTTTCACGGCCGGAATCACTTGGGTGCTGTGTGGTTTCCGGGCTGTATGGCCGTGTTCTAGCAGCATTCTCTCCTGACGTTTCGCCTGCATCTGTGGCTGGCATCTTCAGAGGATCTGATGTTGGAAAAGCAAGTGGAGTATATATCTGTCCAGGGTGTGTGGGGAGTGTCCAGGGTGGGTGGGGAAACCTGCTGTCTATAGCCAGGTAACAAAAGTGACAGCCAAGGTCAATAGTTGAGAGAGCATCTGAATAGAAGCGCATGAGTAACAATGAAGACTATAGCCTGGGAGTAACCCTGTGAATAGTAAGGTCACTGGTGGGGAGCATCTGAATAAGAGAGTATCCTGGCCTGTTTCTTTTGTCTATGGTTGCATCCCTGTGTTTGTGTGTGGAGCTGGTTTGACACAGTCTTGACCCTAGTATTTTTCAACACTGGCAGCCAAAGTTCTGTTCATTTTTTCAAGAGTTTCTTCCTTCCTGTTAAAATTGTCCATGTGCTTATGGTATTTCAATTGCTTCTCTGTGTAGTCTGGCAGTGAAGTGGCTTTTTTCAAGAGTGGTCCAGAATTTCTGTTTTTCAAATAATATTCTATGTCCAGGTTTGGGTTTTATCATGTGTTCTGCTATTGCTGACGGTTTTTCTGGCTGAAATAGTCTGCGAGTGCCTTTAGAGTGTTCTTTTGATGCGTGTCTGCAATGGCATGCGTTTGAGTGGTTCCACCTATGTAGACTTGTCCCACAGCTGCATGGTATCTGATGGAGCTCCTGCGGTAGCTAGAGGATCCCCTCTTATCCTTTTGCTGAACGTAGCATCTGTTGAATTTTCTTAGCGAGTGGGTCAGCAAAGGTTGTTTTGTGATTTGTGCTTCTTCATCCAAAGTTTTTCGCATACCATGCGAGCTGTGGACAAGTCTACATAGGAACCGCAAAGGCATGGCGCTGAGACCCGTGTCAAAGAACACGAAAGGCGCTGTCAGACTATGTTCAGCCAGAAAAATCATGGTCTTGCAGCCCTTCTGATTTCTGTATTAGAGTAACCATTAGCCTGTAGAGCCCTGTTTAGGTGATTCAATTCATCTTAGCCGGAGGTGGGGTTCACAGCAGGTTCTGTTTAGCATACGATGTACCAAAGGTTTTTATGAATTATTGCTCCTTTTTTGCCCTGGATGGTGATTGGAGTTTTTTTGGTAGTAAGATATCTGTCTGTGTGTGTGAGTAGGTTTTCTGTATACTGTGTGTCCCCAATTGCCGGTTTGGTTTGCGGATGACTAAAAATTGGTGGTTTTCCATTGTTTCGCTCTCCATAGTAAATTGGATGTTTGGGTGGATCTTGACCCGATGGTCCAGGAACTTGTTTAATTTCTTTGCTCAAAGTGAAACCGAGTGGTGTAATGCGGGACCGCGGTGAACGGGCGATGAACGCGAATGGCTATTACAGATTTCAGGGGCTTGGCGGCTACCCCATCTTTCTGTTCGTAGTATTGTTGCTCCACTGGAAGTGGCTGGTAGTGAGACAATGTTGAAACTGGGGACTTAGCTGTGATGTCTTTTTTGGGAATTTCTGGTTTGTCGGTAGCTTCGCGGTGTCTGCTGCCGGGGACATGGTGAATAGGGACACCACATCAAAGAGCATGATCAGTTTGTCATTGGGGTTGAGTTTGAGTTTGCTGATTTTTTTTCAATGAAGTGAGTTGAGTCACTTAATGTAATGTGTAGTAAGTCAATATGGATTTTGCAGTTGTGTGGCCAGAAACTTTGCCGTCATATATAGGAAGTCAATTGCACTCTATGGGTCTGAGTGGAGTGGATTCCTTGTGGATTTTGGGGAGTCCATAGAGTCTGGGAGAGATTGACTTCAGATTTTGAGAATAGCGTCTTAAAATCTGATCTATGGACTCCCAATCTATGGACTCCCAAAATCCACAATCCGCACTTTCAATTACTAACCA
The DNA here is from genome assembly GCF_021028975.2 of Sphaerodactylus townsendi. NCBI lineage: Eukaryota > Metazoa > Chordata > Lepidosauria > Squamata > Sphaerodactylidae > Sphaerodactylus > Sphaerodactylus townsendi. The sequence goes on from NC_059426.1 coordinate 52,701,307, forward strand.
ATGACCAGTGCACAATTAGATACTCTACGCTATGACTGGCAGAAGTTTCTGACCGCTGAAATCCTATTGAACTACATTACGATAGGCTCAACTTCACTTCGTGAAAAATCAAAAGCAAACTCAACAGCATTAACGATCGGTTTTGATAATGATGATACTGTTCGCCAGGTCCCGCCAGCGAATGCGTGACTGCTCGATAACCGAAATTCGCCTAACCAACTGATCTCACCTACCAGCCTTTCCAGTGAACAACAACTACTATGGTAAGAAAGATAAAGGGAACCTGGTAACAACTACTATTAATATTTTTTATATAATGAACATTTTTAACGAAAGCCGAAAACCTGGCCAAAACCCATAGATTTCGTTGTATTGGTGCGATACCGACTGGAACCGCGGAAGAACTTAGTTCTGGACCATATCAGCCAGATCGCAAACATCCAATTATGGAGAAATGAAGGAAAACTACACCAGATGTTTTGTCAAACAAACACCGGCAATTGAAGGCACGATACTCACGAACAATATCGAACGACACCATAAACTAACGGTACATCGGCACCACTGAACCTCCCTACGAAGTGGTGATCGCCGTTATAATACGAAATCGAGAAAGGTAACCACATGATTTAAAGATAAAGTCACTCTGGAAGGCTTCGTTTAACACCATACATCAGGAACCACTGATGCGTAAACTTGCTGATGAAGCACAATGAAGCAATCTACGAACTGCTAAAATTCGGCGATGCCGTTCGGCGCAAAGAGGATCACCAACTGCGAAGTCTATCGCGCCACCGCCTGCAACTACAACCAGTTCATCTATGAAATTTCGCAAGCGCTATCAAAAAGGCTGCGAACACTGCGAAATCTATTTCAGTAGAAAATGTTTGTCTTTGAAACACATCTTATCTTCGGACGATATTGACTGAAAAAGGCAATTCGAGATATCTAACCACTAGATCGGGCTGCGATTATCCATATGGACAATTTAACCCGGAAACAATGGTGAAACGGCTATAAATACTGGGGTCAGATTTGTCGTCAAACCAGCTAAACACAGAGATGAACAAAGAGCTGGTGAACTCTCGGCTGGTCTTTCCCGCCGGCCTTTATCTGAGGTTACTCCCGAACTATAGTCGCCTTTCTATTCAGATAACCACCTGGTGCTGACACCTACATGAACAGACTCCCACCCACCCTGGACGCTCCCCACGCCTGGTTTAATTATCCGCTTGCTTTTCCAGCATCAGATCCTCTGAATACCAAACGAATCTGGCTGGCGATGCTGCTGACCGCCTGACCGATTACAGTTTGTTCAGTGCTGTTTTGAATGTGTTTTAAAACCCAAAGTCTGAACCAATTAAATTCTTAACCAAGACCTCCTTAAATCTTCTAAGCTGAACTAGGGTCCATTCTACACAGCACAAACAAGATGTCTGGGGGACATCTTAAAAAAGAGGCAACTTCTTAATTGCCCTCCATGCACCCAAAATAAGATGTCCTGGGGACGTCTTAAGAAAAAAACCTGCCCTTCATTTTTTTTCCAGATAGAACAGACATCAGAGGAAGGAAGAAGTGTTTTCCCACCTGCCGGGTAAACTGTCTGGTAAACCCCCTCCCTTTCCCTCCCCTCCCTTGCATGCCACCATCACTCCCTTCTCTCCCTTGCATGCTACCCCTCCCTCCCCTCCCCCTCCCCCTCCCCCTGTTAGGGTGGGTGGGCCATGTCCAGATGCAGGGCCCCCTCCCATTCCCTCCCCTCCCTTGCATGCCACCCCTCCCTCCCTTTTCTCCCTTGCATGCCACCCCTCCCCTCCCCCTTCCTCTGCTAGGGTGGGTGGGCCAGGTCCAGATGCCAGGCCTTCTCCCTCCCCTCCCTTGCATTCCCCCCTCCCTTTCCCTCCACTAGGGTTGGTGGGTCCTAGTCATATGGCTGCTGGTCATGAGCTCACTGGCATAATGCCCATTGGGCAAGGTGGGCAGCTGCCCAGGGCATCACCTTCTGGGGGGGCATCAAAATGCTGGGTTCGTTTTTGGGTATTTTAGTGGTTTTCCATTTTTTTTTGGCCTGCAGAGCGGGTTTCATAGGCTTCGCGCGGGGATTGTAACCTCGCGGCTTTCCAAGATGTTCACGGACTACCAGTCCCATGTGGCCCTGCCAGCATGGCCAGTGGCCATGCCGGCGAGACTTCAATGTATGAGTCGTGTTTCTCCTGAGCCTCGGGTCAGACCCTGAGCTAATGGCTCAAATGTTCAGTGTGTATCATCAGGGGAGATTGTGCTTATGCTAGCCCCCAAGTTTGATGAGGTTTTGGTTCCAGGGGAGTCCAAGGTTATGGACTCCCCAAAGGGATGCCCTATCCCCATTGTTTCCAATGGGGGCTAATAGGAAGATGGGGGCTACAGGTTTTTGAAGGTCCATAACTTTGGCCCCTGAACCAAGCTGCATAAACCTGGGGGGGTATCGATAGAACTGATCTCCCTGATGAGATTCCTGAAAGCTTTGAGACTGTGCCTTCAAAAATGTGCCCCCCCCAGCCTGCAGCCGCCCCATTGACAGCAGTACCGGGAAACTCAATGCGGAACAAAGATTTTTAGCGGGCAGAATTTTGGGATGTTCTTGCAGGAGGGGCATTCTTGGACCGATATCAGCACCAAAATTTCAGGGTATCATGCGGAGACTGTCATGATGGCAACCCCAAGGTTTGGTGCAGTTTGGTTCAGGGGTCCGAAGTTATGGACCACCCAAAGGGGTCAACCCCATCTCCTTAGCAAAGAATGTGTAAGGATAGGGGTGCCCCATTTGAGGTCCATAACTTTCAGTCCACTGAACCTAACTGCACTAAGTGAGAAGTCCCGATAGGATAGTTTCCAGATGATACCCTAGTTGAATGCAGATATCAAAAAAATGCGCCCAACCAGAGACATCCTGAGAAATTGCCCAAGTCTTGTTCTGCGACCTATACTTGCTCAATGAAGGAGTTACATCGAGAAATTTTAGCAAGTCTTTGTTCTGCATGGTTACGGTAACGAAGAGCGAGGGCACATTTCTGAAGGCACCAGTCTCGTTCAGGGTCTCATCAGGACACTGCCCTGATGATACCCCCCAGGTTTGGTGCAGTTTGGTTCAGGGGGGCCCAAAGTTATGGACCCTCAAAACTGTAGCCCCCATCTCCTATTAGCTCCCATTGAAAACAATGGGGGATGGGGCACTCCCTTTGAGAGTCCATAACTTTGGACCCCCTGAACCAAACCTCATCAAACGAGGGGAGTAGCATAAGAACAGTCTCCTGATGATATGCTGAAATTCTGGTGCTGATATGTCTAAAAATGCACCCCCCTGGTGCAAAAAAAATGTCCTGGTGCAAAAAAAATGTCCTGGTGCAAAAAAAAATTGGTCGTGGTGGAGTGGCCACCCATGGGGGGGGGGCATCCAACTCAGGTTTTGCCCAGGGCTACAGTTTGCCCAGGGCTGCCTCGTTATGCCCCTGCATGAGCTGCAGAGAAAATGAAAGTGGAAACTTTAAATTTGCGTGGGGAAAATAAATGGGCTGCATGGGGATTGTGCTGGACATTTTGTGTGTGCATGCGTGCACATGTATTTTATTTGGGATGAGCTGTATTTGAAGATACGCAGACACACATAGGAATCATAGCTGCTTGGAGGACTCCCATTAAAAAGCAAGTGTAGCTAAGATTCTCATACGCATGTCTGCGTAACTCCAAATACAGGTCCTCCCCACCCCAAAAACAAAACTATAGACTGCTGGAATTGGCAAGAAGAGCTGAGTACAACTATCTACTTTTTGGGCTGCAAAGGAACCTAGGATTGGAGGCTGCAAAGCAAATGTCCTGGGGCAACCTTCAGCAAATGGAGGCAGGGAGAATCCCCTCAGCAGCACACAAAATGTCAGGAGCAAGTTCAGGGTGAAACTGTCCAGAGAGCTGAACTGTCAGGTGGGAAAAATAAGATGCCTCCTGAGCTCTGCACTCACACAGCCAGGAAGGGGACGTCCTGGAGGCGGATTAGGGGGAAAAGGTGCACTTTAATGCATTCTCAAAATAGGACAGCTTGAGCAGAAATAGGGCATTCTGAGTACTTGGGGGAAAAGAGTCCCCGTCCCCCACCCCCCGTCCCCGGATGCCTTTTTTTGAGTCTTCAGAACATCTGATTTGTGCTATGCAGAATGGACCTCAATTAAAAGCACTTACAAAAAAGCCCCCAGTGTGTATGAAAATGCTGACTTTATAAACAGAATTAAAAAACAAAAACAAAAAGCAGTGAACTGATTCTCTCTCCCATCTTGGAACTCCCCAGTGGGACCTATAAATAAGCTAATTTGACATTACCTGCTTCTGCCAGCTCTGACTTATGAGTGTGCAAATTTTTTACTCTAAAGATGTGGGGAAAGAATGTTTTCCCTACGCATACATAAATCAAAAAGAGCTGAATAAGTTAGATTAAAAAACCCCTCTCTCATAACATCCTTTCGATTAAACTTGTGCGACAAAGAATTATAAGCTTCAACCTACAAAACATGAAGAATCAATATTTCACCCTTATCAGTGAATAATTAGTTACTGCTAATCAGTCTAAACAGAAACAAACCTTGCTGATTGAAAACTCTCAGAAGGCAATGCGTTGTTTCAGCAATGTTCAATCAGGTTTCAAGACAAAAATGTTCAATGTTTTCTTGATCAGCACCCCCTTTTAACCTCTAACTTCCTGCTGCTTCCTCTATATTTTTTCCCTCCATATTAGAAATGCACATGCATTTTTTTTCTTTTTCACTCTCTAATTTTCGTTACCTTTTGCTATTACCAAATCTCTTTTAACAGCGATGACTTCATGGAACTTTTCATTTCAGGTTAGTTTGATGGGGATGGCTGCACTGAACCCACTGTATACTTAACAGCAGCCATAAGTAGCAAGACAAGACCCATAGATTAAAAAAAATAGAACAGTGATCCCCTTGTGGTGCTTGTGGGTGCCATGGTGGGTGCCACGTACCTGCTTCCTAATGCCCACTTGCTTCTTCCAGAAAGCGCCTTTTTCTCAAAGCAATGCAGCAATCCTGGATTTCCTGCTTCTCATTAGAGCAGGAGATGCTTCAAAAAACCGCAAAAGAATGTCTTTCAGAATGTCTGCTGCTGGCACTCATTAAGATCACTCCCCCAGCATAGGACAAGCTTGGTTTGGGACCTCCCAACTGTTTGTAACTTCCCAGTGGTGTAGTGGTTAAGAGCAGCAGTGGCATAGTGGTTAAGAGCAGGTGCATTCTAATCTGGAGGAACTGGGTTTGATTTCCCGCTCTGCCGCCTGAGCTGTGGAGGCTGATCTGGGGAATTCAGATTAGCCTGTGCACTCCCACACATGCCAGCTGGGTGACCTTGGGCTAGTCACAGCTCTTCGGAGCTCTCTCAGCCCCACCCACCTCGCAGGGTGTTTGTTGTGAGGGGAGAAGGGAAAGGAGATTGTAAACCCCTTTGAGTCTCCTGTAGGAGAGAAAGGGTGGATATAAATCCAAACTCTTCTTCTTATGGTAATCACTTTGGGATAGAGTCATGTCTCCCATGATATCAATTTTGCTGCATCATAAACTTATCTTTGCTAAAATTCTTAAAGCTGACAGGTTTGGGGGCTCCTCACACACAGCAAGGCAGTGTCACCTTTTACCTGTCTAAAACTCAATTCATACTTTCTGAAATTTTTATTCAGATTGATGTCAGTGGGAGTATTTATGAAAAAATGCAGACTTGACTCTTTTGGGGCCGGGGGACATCAAGTCCCAACTGATTCATGGCAACCCTGTGGAGTTTTCAAGGTAAAAGATATTCAAAAGTGGTTTGCCATTGCCTGACTCTGCATCGTGAGTGGTTTGCTATTGCCTGACTCTGCATCTGGCATTCCTTGGCAGTCTCCCATCCAAATACTGACCAGAGCTGACCTTACTTAGCTTCCAAGGTCTATTGAGATCATGCTAGCCTGGACGCTCACTTGACTAGTCCGTTATAACATACTCAAAACACTGTCCAAAATTTGCAGCTTACATTAGTGTAGTGACTGAAATTTGAGTCTGCAATTGAATACTCTAATTCAATTGGATAAAATCCAGATTAGATAAAACTACTGTCCCAACAAGTCCTGAGAATTCTTATTCACTGTATTGCACTGGGTAAAAGAAGCTAATCTACCTCTCTAAGGTTTATAAACAGAACCTAAAATCTTTGTGTCTTTTCAGCTCAAGGCCAGTTCCATCTTATTTTGAGAAGATGCTGGTGTATGTTCCCACTGGTAGGCTGTCTGGAAACATAACGCAAACAAGTTGAAAGAGGCAGCTCACAAAGCAAACGTGGATTTTGCAGTTCACACTTGGACTACTCTCCCCACCAGTCTTTTCACTTAGCTAAAGCGTGCATACACACTTTCTGAAAGGAAGAAAACACTCTCCTTCCCAGATCAGTACCACACCTGCACTGGGAAGAAAGGTCTTTGGATCACACTAGAATATCTACATGTAACCCATGTAACCCACCGCCCAGAGCCCTCAGGGGATGGGGCGGTATATAAATACGATAATAAATGAATAAATAAAATAAATAAATGCCATTTTCATGTTTGGATTTCATATCCATTGGAAGGTTTGGACTTTTAGGGCCGTGGGAGCAAGAGCTCTCTAGGCATGGGTAGTTGGTACGTTTGTTTATATGTTACTAAAAACAAGAGCTCCACCACAGCTGCAGGAGAAGAAAGGTCCAGAACTTAACTGAGGGAACTAGAGAAAGGCAGCAGCAGCAGCAGCAGCAGCAGGAGCCACAGAAGAGAAGATGGGGAAGAAGCAGCCCTGCACTTCTAGTTAACATTTTGGACTTTAAGTTACTGGGCACTGTTTGTTATTTGCCATTGTTTCTGAAGGGCACTGAAGATCCTGTCGACTTCAGTTATGTGCTTTCATAGCCATTGCGATTTAGTTTTAATTCTAGCTGCAAAGTTGTTGTGTTTCTATTAAATGTTTGTTACCGAAATTATTGTTATTCCTGTTTGAAGCAATATCGCATTAGCTTATCAAGCCACAAGGGTGCTATTATTTTATTGATTTTGAATACCTCCTCCCCAACTCTCTAGCAGGTCTCTGCTAGATTATATATAGCAGGACTTTTGAGATGGAGGAAGGAATTAGTCTTTCATTTGTTTGAAATATTGTTGTCGTATTTTGAGGCCTTAATTCACAGGGTCACCATGAGTTGTCAGAAGTGACTTGATGGCCCTTAACACCACAGTTCCTACATCTTTAACAACAGCCTGAAGAAACATAGCAAGAGAAGTTCCTCCGACCAATCTCAGCCTGATCATCTACCAAAACTTCCTTGAATATACTTTTGTTTTACAAGTGTCTGTTCAATTTCCAGAAAGGAACATGTTTCAAGTGTCATGAAGCAATAATTTGCAATAAACTTAAATTTGCTACTAATTTTTAAAAATCCTTAATAAAAGACTTTGCAAATCATTTTCAACAGGGGTGTACATTTTACAAGTTATACAAAGCAGAAGATAAATATTTATCCTAAATTGCTCAACAAATGCAAGTACTAAGTGTGTTTGATGTTTTTGTCATTTAGTGCAGGGATGCTGATATGTGTGTGGGTAGCTGGTTGTGACAGCTTTGGCAAAATGTCTTTTGAGAAGTCACAGGTGAAGTAGAAACTCTGCAAAGTTTGATACTGCCTTTCATTAGAACAAAAAAGTTTGTTCCTTCTGTCAGAAGAGCTACTAAGTTTGTACACTGCTGCCCCCTTCTGTCTACAATGAAACTTCAAAGATCATAGTAACAAATTTCACTATCCCATACCTTAGTTTATCATGAATCATTAGTTGTGAATTAACCAGATCTGTGGTCAGCAAAAGACTAGCTAATACATTTGTAGAAAGTCCATTTAGACAAAATCCGTGCAGTTAAAACAGCAATGCTGGCAGTGGAGTGTTAAAAAGCAGTTTCTAGGAACAAAGAATACGAGGTAAAATCAATATCAAATTCAGATCTAATCGCTCAACTGTGGCTTGTCCATCGTCAGGGGTGTATCTGCCATGGGGACATGGGGAGTCAAATGTCCCCGGGTGCCCCCCATTTGGCCACGTGGGGTGTGTGCAAAAATTTGGGTTCGTTAGTGTTTTTTTGTATTTTTAGTGTTTTTTTTGGTTTTTGGCCTGCAGGGGATGCAGTTTTTAGGCTAGCAGCACCACAATTTCAGGGATTTTTTGGGAGACTCTCCTGATAATGCCACCCAGGTTTGGTGGGGTTTGGTTCAGGGAGTCCAAGGTTATGGGCTCCCAAAGGGGATGCCCCATCCCCCATTGTTTCCAATGGGAGCTAATAGAAGATGGGGGCTACACATTTGAGGGTCCATAACTTTGGACCCCTTGAACCAAACTTCACCAAACCTGGGTGGTATCATCAGGAGAGTCTCCTAAAGATACACTGAAATGTTGGTGCTGCTAGCTTAACAATTGCACCCCTGACAGCAGGCACCCCCCCCCCCCATTTCCCAGATTCTCCTTTTAAATCCATGGATTTAAAGGGATTTAAAGGGAGAATCTGAGGTACCCAGTTTAAACATTGAAAGTGACACTGTGTTTCAGGGTGGGGGATAATCCACCCCAAAACAGCATCACTTTCAATGTTGTTTTAACTGGGGACTCCAGATTCTCCCTTTAAGGTGGATTGAAAAGAAGAATCTGGGCTCCCTAGTTTAAACGCCGTTGAAAGTGATACTGTTTGGGGGTGGATTCCACTAGAGGTGTTTTGTGAGAGATGATACTGACATTTGGTAAATCTTTTGCTGGGAGTGATTTGTGAGAGATTTACATATTAATACCCACTTGCACTGGCTTGGAGCTGTTTCTCAGGCTAACAACCTACCTCATAGGGTTGGTGTGAGGACAAAATTAGGAAAGAGAACTGATGAGGAGAGAGCCATGTATGTTTTGCTGGGGTGGGAGGTATTTTGTGAGATGGTACAAAAAATCATTGTTTGGTCGTGGTGGGGAGAGTGGCCACCCACCGGGGGGGGGGGGGGCGCCAAACTCAGGTTTTGTCCCCAGGCTCCAGTTTGCCTAGATATGTCTCTGTCCATCGTGCACAGGATTCAAGTTTATTAGATCCCCCCTTCCACACTCTCTAAGTGGTCCAGTTTTCTCCCTCATTTCCCAATCTGTTTCCTTGTGGATCACACAGTATCTACCAAGCCAGGGTCAAAATCCCAGTCAGATGTAGGTTTGGGTGCTGTGTGGTTTCCGGGCTGTATGGCCGTGTTCTAGCAGCATTCTCTCCTGACGTTTCGCCTGCATCTGTGGCTGGCATCTTCAGAGGATCTGAAGATGGCATCTTCAGAGGATATAGGTTTCTAATTTTTGTTTCGAGACATTTCTATGATCTGTAGTAATCATAGTTTGCCCAGTTCAGACATGACAGTAAAATGGAGTTATTGTGAACCAGGAAGTGAGGGATGAAATCAAAAGAGGCCCACAGCCTGTTGAACTTGACCAAGTCAGTTTGGCTGCACCATCTGAACTAGATGTGTGTTTAATCTATCTGCAAGTGCAGGAAATCTTACATTTGGGAAAGCAAGAAACACAAATGCAGTCCTAACTCTATAAATTCCATAACCATGTGACCTACCAGTTATAGTATGACATCATATAGATTATCAACAACTTTAGCATCCAACTTGCCATTCGTTTGAACAGATTTTGTAATATGACTGTGAGGACCACATAATGTTCAGAATAGCATTGCTGAACCCAAACTCTCTGCTGCTTCCCAACCAGTGGCATAGCTGCAATGGGGTCCTTCGGGGCCAAACACCCTGGGCACCCCTGGTGAGTCACATGGGGAATGGAAAATCGCCCCCCCACACACACTTGTGACCCACCACAGCCCACCCCACCCTGGCTGGGCCGTGGGCTGGAACCTGGGCTGTCCATCAGCAGAACCCATGCAGGCGCAGCACAGGCTAGAGCCGATGGCCCGTCCCTCCCCCTTTCCTGCAGCCCAGCCAGGCTGCTTACCAGCAGCTGGCTGAAAAAAGCTGTTTTTCAGCCAGCTGCTGGTAAGTGCGAGGAGGAGGGGCAGTGGGGGGCTGGGGTGACCTCTCCCCCTACCCCCTACACCCATGGTGGCGAACCTTTGGCACTCCAGATGTTATGGACTACAATTCCCATCAGCCCCTGCCAGCATGACCGATTGGCAGGGGCTGATGGTAATTGTAGTCAATAATATCTGGAGTGCCAAAGGTTCGCCACCACTGCCCTACACCACAGGTGCCGAACTCACAGCCTCCAGATGTTATGGACTACAGCATGCTGACAGGGGATGATGGGAACTGTAGTCCATAACATCTGGAGGGCTGCAAGTTTGACAACTATGCCCTACACCACCACTTGGCCAGGCTGTTTACCAGCAGCTGGCAGAAAAAAAGCTGGTGGGGCCACGGGAGAGGGACAGTGCCCAGGCGCCATTTTCTCCCCTACACCTCTGTTCCCAACTACTATTCCTGCTTTTGGATATGAACTGTGAATATATTTTAAGAATCATAGCAAAAGAGCAAAACTTTAAATATTTCTGTTGTTCCACAGTAGTGGGAGAATCAATGGGAGGAGGAGAGGTGGGAATGTTCTGTTCCACTGACAAAAGTACCCTGCATGAGTGGAAAATTTAGTCTGGATCCAACCCATAATGTTGAATAAGAAACCCTTTGAAGAAAGGCAGCTGGGGTGAGTCTGTTTCAAATTGGCTTGCGTGCGCTAAAAACAGTTAACTTTTTTTAGCCCAGTTTCTGTAGTTTATTTCTTGGATTTCACTTCATGAATGTTTACAATATTTAATGGAAGACCATTGGAACAATGTCTTATGAGTAAAGGCAAAACAAATCCCAATGGGAACGCCTGTTCATTCCTACCAAGAATGTCATGGTCAGCAAATTCGGATTGTGTACGAGGCTAGTGTTTCATCTAGAAGAGCTGCAGGCTGGACTCAGCTGCTGTGCTTTTATTTAAAACAACTGTTAAGAAGTCACTTCTTGTTTAGGTCTTTTCAAACAGAAACTTAAATTGTTTGTTGCACAAAGCCTATACTTAATTACAGTCTATTGTAATTACTTAACACACAAAACCGTTGTTCTTGAAACAGTCTCAGCCCAGCTACCTCTCTTGAACTGGCAATGTGTCCAGCATCTTAGATTAGATTCAGACTAAACTTTATGCTCACACTAGGCAGTTCTGTCAGGGAACAGAATTTTATTGCCTCCTCCACCACAACCCACTGATCTCCCTGAAATGCTGCTCCTGAGGAACATGAGACCCCATGAGTAGCATGAGATGCAAATCAAGGTCTGTAGCAAGAATCATAGGCTGATTATACGCTGGTGTTCTGCCCCACACTGAAGGGAAATTCTTTTTGAGGCAAAGCTTCTGTTATATGCACCTTTTACCCCACCCCCACCCCCCACCCCATGCACTGCGCAGCAGATCTCATCATCTCCTCTGTTTGTGAGAGTGGGCAAGATGGGAAGATGAAATAAGTGGCCCTGTGTTATTCTTGGCTTTGGGGTTTTTTGCTCCATCCCACCTCCGCCACTTTACTTCGACCCTTCACAATGATCGGGAGGACTTTAAAAAACTTTATTTCAAATTCAAGCATGGGTACCATGTTAGATCCATTGCAATAATGATAGATCTAATACACGAATATTGAAATACCAAGGAATATCAAAATAACAAGCCTCTTTTTCCTCCCATGACAGCAGCAGCAGAGTGTTTGTGTGTGTGTGTTTGTGTGTGAGAGTGGAGCTGGGTAGAGAATATTAGTTCTAGGACATGGTCCCCTTTTTCAGCTGAGTTTGGTCCAGAGAATTGCTTTGGCTCTTTCATGGGGGGGGGGGGGGGGTTATTTTTGCAAAGGGGCCACAATATCAATATAACTGCAGTAACAGCAATATTGATATATAAATAATTTCAAGGGCCTTAACAAAGCCAACAATCATGCAACTGTGTGCCTTTAAGAGTGAGTTGATGAATTGAGTTAAGAGAACCAGGAAAAGCAAACTTGAGAGAGTTCAGAGGCAAGCCATACAGCAGGCAGTGAGGTGCCTCCTGATGTGTAAACAGAGAAACGTGAGGACCCCCCACTGCAACCCTACTGCATAGTGAAGAGCCCCAAGGGAAGCGTTTTATGCATAATAGGCCATAGAGTTGGAAAGGATCTCCTTGGTAAACTAGTCCGACCCCCCTGGCCAACGCAGGAAATTCACAACTATTCCCCAAACACACATCCAGAGACCCTTGCTCCATGCCCAGAAGATGGCAAAAAACCATTCAGGATCTTCTGCAAATTTGGCCTGGAGGAAAATTGCTTCCTTGCCTCCAAAGTAGTAATTTGCATTACCTTGAATATGAAAGAAAGGAGCATGAGAGCCAAGCACTTCCTGCCCTCCTTCTCATTATCTACCTGAGTTCACAGAATCAACATTCCTGTCAGATGGTTACCCAGCGTCTGCTTAGAAGCGTTCAAAGAAGAGCCCAGCAGATCCCGAGGAAGCCTGTTCCACCAAGGAACTATTTTGCTAGGAAATTCTTCCTAATGTTACTTCCCAAAGAAGAAAGAATTGATACAATTGCCTCATCTTCTCATCAGCAAAAATTTAGTCTGGATCTATCCACATATCTCCAGCAACTTAATGCTATGGATGTCAGCCACCCAATGTAAATGGGGCAAGATTTTACCTTGTGCGGTATGTATTTGTTTTGATTATTTCACTGATTCTCAGTTTCACCTTATGGTAATCACCAACAAATTATGATATGCTTTAGAACTTTATATGATTATCACAATAATTCTAATGAGCCACATAATTCCTTAAATTCTAAATTTATTGACGCAATGTGATTGCACTGGAAAGGAAACATGCCTAGTTCCATTGGACAATATCTTTCCTTTGACCTTTGCTTCAATGAAGCAATGGCGTTTTGCCATTTGAACCATGGCCCTCTAGTCATATGGTTTCATTTATTCATATTAATGATAAGATTCACTTTAATTACTGCAGTTTATGATTTTAAACACACTCATTTGGTCAAAAACAAGCCACAGTTTAAAAATAATAAAAGGTTAATAATTTTGTTAGATTTATGAAGCACAAAAATTGTCAAAGCACTTTGTTTCAAGAAGAGGTCCTATTGGACCTCTCAGATTAAAAAAAAGTTTACTTTCCAGTGATTAAAATATATTTAAAATTACATACAGAAATTAAAAATCAAACATTGTTTTAATTTTGGAAGATTAGTTAAGAAAGGTTATGAGGTGCCTCCTTTCAGCTTGAGACTATGTTTCTAATGCTATACAGGAACAGTACATTTCTCTTCAATTTTTAATAGAACTCATGCCAATCCAGATTTTATTAGATTTGATTATGCAGTTGAGATTTATGACCTCCAGTGGTGATTTCAGAAATATTCTAATTAATTGGATGCCAATCTATTAACAAGGCATTGAGAAAAAACGCCCTCCTGGACAAAGGTGCTCAAGTTCTACTTAGAATGGTGAGCCGTGATTTTCTCCCCCTAAAATCTTTGATTATATTAATAGAACTGCAAGTTTACTGAAAGGTATTCAAGAGTAGGTGTCCTTATTTTGTTTAAAGGATGAACATATTCAATAGTACCAAAATATCAGAGTGTTGCGACATTAATGGACTGAAACTTTTGTTTGATACTATAGAAAGAGAGATACTTCTGGGGAATTTTTGTACTGCTAACCAGGATCATTATGACATTCTAAACCAAAACTTCACATGTGGATACTTTGCTAAGGCCGAGCAAAGTATGCATGTCACTTTGATAGAAAGTGCTGCTTAAAGCTCTCACAGTTATATCACATTCTCCCTTGTATGACAGATGTGTCCACCCTTAGGCAAGTGCCGAGTGCAAAATCAGTGTCGTGTGCAATGTTAGTAACGTGTGAATCACTGATAAGAACCGTACACCTGATTGGTACCTGTTTTGTATATAGTTGGCACAGAGAACTCAGAGGAGTGTGCCTGCAAACACCTGTTGTCTGGTAAAGCACTTTGATAGTTGTAGCAATAAATAGAACTTCTGCACCGATGACTGTGTGTCTGTCAGTTGTTTGTGCATTGCATTCTACAAAGTGGCCTACTCCTGAGTAACCGCTGCTTTAACAACCTGTGCCAGTTACATTCTTCATACAGTCTTTTTAAAGGTGCCCATCCTTTGGGCTATCCTTACAGTCAGAATGTCAGTTCTGGGACAAAAAGTTTGTGGACGTTTGGGGGCAGTGACTGGGAAGGATGGCATTTGGGGAAGGAAGGGAGGTCAGTAGGGGTTGCGATGCCATAGAGTCCACCCTCAGAAGCTTTCAGGGGAACCGATGTCTGCAGAGCAGGTGGAATTCTGGGAGGACTCCAGGTACCTCTCAAAGGTTGGCAACCCTACTGCACAGCCACAGCAAGATCGTGGGCTTTTTTCAGTTATGGGTCCAGTCTTCTGGAATCAGCTACCAAAGCAGTTAAGGAGGGGACCTTTGCTTTAAACATTTAGGAAGTCATGTAAGATAGTACAAAAGAGAGAATTTGGAGGAGGTGAATTTTTCCAACCAATTCAGCTGCAAAGTTGCTAATCCTGTGTGTTTTATATCCCCTCCTCACATGCTTGTAGCTGGTGCTGTGGTGTGTGATATTTCTGGAGGACAGCCAAACAGTCAGGAGAAGTTTTCCATATTTATTGAGTTATTTATTGATTCTCTTTATACTCCAACTTTCTCCTCAGTGGAGACACCTGTCTTTCTCCCCTCCTCCATGTCATCATCACACAATTCTGTGAAGTAGGCTAGCTTGAGAGTGACTGGCTCAGGGTCACTAGTGAACTTCTATGGCAGAACTGGGATTTGAAACCAGGTCTCCCAGATCCTAGTCCAACACACACTATATGACTCTAATATGTTTGCTGATTTACCTTTGGTGCTGATTCCAGAAACAAAATAGCAGAACTTACTCTAACAGAGAAAAATATATCCCTAAGTGAGTTTTAAGGGTATATGGGATTGTTAGTTTGTTTATACTTTATTGACTATCTCAAACATACCACATGGAACTGAAATGTTCCAGACCAGTTCAATTACCGTTCCTTCAACCATCGTCATAAACAGAAGCAGACAGCCAGGTAAAACAAAGGAGGCAGGTGATTTTTTAAGTACACTGCACTATAATCATTGCCAACTATTTGGCCACCTGTGTAGCAACCTAGTTTTCTACATCTCTTAATAACCAAGAAATTTCTCATCCAGGCAATCAGAGGCAACTCCAAGTAACGGGAGAGGGGTTGAAGTATTGGTAATACACAAAAGTTATTTAATAGAGGAACTAAAATTGACAGCAAACATTAAATTGCTAAAATAACCTACTGCTAGAAAATCCTAGGTCATCTAGCTTACTGTAACTCATAAAAATGTCTCTTATCCCAATTTATCCATTAGTTTTGTTCTATAGCAGGATACATTTTAAGCTGTACAAGCTCAGAAGAATTATCACATTACAGAACTATTGCATTACAGTATACTTTTGTTGAAAAGCATTCCCATGAAAGAACTGTACTAGATATGATGTGGCAATCTTTAGCAACAGCTATCTGCCCTATTACCACCTTGAGAGAAATAGGAAAATGCAAGTAATGTTTTAGAGCACACCAGACAGTAATATAACAATGCAGGTGCATAGTGCTTACTGCACAAATTAGACTGAAAATGTGTAACTGAGGGGGTTCTTCCTAGTATTTTCACCTAGTTGAAAAAAATATCCACCATGTATATTTTCAGATGCTTTCTCTTAAGTAACCAAAATACTTTGGCCTTTATAGTTCCGGTAGTTATAAGAATGCTAGTTTTGAGAGTAACTGATCCAGGAGAGAGTGGGGACAAAATTCAGAGGCCCAAATCAGTTGGAGAATCATTCCTCCTCCAGCCAATGATTTTCCTTCCGACACAGTTCTGGCTGCAGCCACTAGGGGTGCAGAGAAGTCTCAGCATAGTAAAAGGCACTCTAAAAAACTCAATTTGCCTTTCTGCAAGACTGACTAAACATGCCTAACAGATCATGCTAACTCCATCAACCAATCCAGCACTGGAGCAACAAGAGAGCAACCTGATGGCTGCTACGTTGATAGCTGGTCTACTAGCAAGGACTATTTTTCCCCTCTCTTTTCCTTGCACTCAGTTCAGCCAGATCTTTGAAAGCGATAGTAAGTGTGTTGCAGCAAGATAAAACAATCTTTCACTCTTGTTTTTTTAATTCCTCTCTCTATTTTCCCACACGTTTCCTATCAATTTTTCTCTCCCCTCACCTATTTTTTCCATGTCCTCCACCCCTCCCCACCCCAAGATTTATTTTCAAATCTTGGTTTCAACTTTAGTGGTTAT
Source organism: Sphaerodactylus townsendi (assembly GCF_021028975.2). Taxonomy (NCBI): domain Eukaryota; kingdom Metazoa; phylum Chordata; class Lepidosauria; order Squamata; family Sphaerodactylidae; genus Sphaerodactylus; species Sphaerodactylus townsendi. Next base: position 52,717,791 of record NC_059426.1, read on the forward strand.
ACAAGTGGAACAGAAATGCGAAGTTAGAGTTCCCTGTTCGGGCACTGGGTTGTTATCATTAGTTCTATATTGATGGAAGATGTAATAACCCTTTGTAGAGGTTACTTTGCTATATGACAAATGTTGTAAAGTTTTTTATGCCTTTAAAAATTAGAGTTATAGCTTATTGTTGAAAATTGTCACATCCAGAATCATTAGGATGTTGTGGGTTTTCCAGATTGTATGGCTGAGTTCCAGTAGTATTTTCTCCTGTTCATATTTATTTATTGTTAATATTTGATTCTGTTATTCTGTTTTGTTGGTTGTTAGCTGCTCTGAGCCCTTTGGGGGAGAGCGGGGTACAAGTCCAATAAATGAAATGAAATGACATTTTGCCTGCATCTGCGGCTAGCATCTCCAGAGCTCTGGAACACCACCATACAACCTAAAAAACCCACAACCTCCTAGAGTTATAACAAATCCAAAGTTCCACTGTTCTCCTGCTTTCTAATTTATTCTCCCAACAGTCTTGTGAAGCAAGTCTGGCTGAGACCTAGCAACCTTCTATGGCAGATTAGAGACTGCCCAACAGGGATCAGCCCAACGCTGTGACTGAGCGACCTGGAGGGCTGCTGAGGACACCCACTGGCATGTTGCCCTCCATCCAGGTTAGTGCCCTCTGGAGGGCAAATCCACCAGCACATGGTGTGCCTCTCCTAACTCTGATGAAATTAAGAGATATCATTGGATGTCATCTGCATATTGATGACACTTGACTCCAAATCTCCTGATGGCCTCACCCAGTGGCTTCATGTAGATGCTGAACAGCACAGAGGACAGGACTGAGCACATCGTCAAATCTGAAGATAACCTCATTCAAAATGCTCCAATTTCCTTCATTTTTGGTACTGCAACTTCCATCATCGTTCTGGGGTTGGTGGCCAGTTTTCAGACATGAAGCATTATTTTCTGATGCTATGCTTGCCACAAAAACTGACCTTTAGTTTTCATTGCAAAAAGCCCAGAGCGTGGCTCACCAGGGCCAGGGTATTCCCATACCTTTCAATTTTGGCCCTGGAATAACCAAAATCACCCTAAAGCTTGTGCCCAACTTTGAGTCCCCTAGCTTTAATCTCTGATTAGTTATGCCTGCCCTAATTGGGCAGATGGACAGATAGTCCGATACTTTTATTACTATAGATTCATGATAACAGCAATCAAAGTGATTTGTTTTGTTATGATAGTTGGTTTGTATCAGAGCCATATGGGGAGGGGCAGGTATAATCTTTGTCAGTTAGCTGTCCTTCAATGATGTATAAATACAACTCTGAAGCAGGAAGTAAGTGCTACGCTTTGCATTCATACTGTAACCTGAAAAAAAATGTGTGCCTTTATAGAATTAGGTCAACTGATCAATTGCATCTGCTTGGGCTTTATTTGATAAATGCAGCTAATTTATCCATAACTAAGAAATAAATAAGTCTTTGAAATTTCATCTGGCACTTTCAAGGAAATTGAAGAGAAAAATGTGGCCTTTAAATCTGAAGATACCTGCTAGAGAAGCAAGGATCGATTTCTTTCCCTGAAATAATTTGTTTCTGCAATGGCAAAATAATTAGAATCCAGTCTGCAGGATGAGAGAAAAATCTCAGTTAGTTAGCTAACTGGAATTCTCCAAATGCTTGCTTCTGTGGATTCATGCTATCTCTTTTTTTTCCTTTGATGTAATGGAAACAGCACGCAATATATTCTATTTTACTATTTCTCACCTTCCCTTCCAACTCTTTAAAGAGCCCAAATGGCACCATCAAACCAACAAAGATAACAATCCACTCAGTTCTCATGTTGTTCCATTGCCATGATAAGTGACTAATGAAAAAATTTAGTGGTATTTTAAGGATTCTTGCCTAAAGAATACAAAATCATAATACATAGAATTCACATTATCTCCTTTCTCTTACCATAAATGTAGCGCTGGAAACCGTCTGCTGCTAGATCTCAGTATTAAATTCAAGTTCTTTTATCTTCAAAGCTATATAAAGCTAAAATATAAGTCTTCCAAGTTAAGTGCGCCAAAACGGTCGAAGTAAAGCTACACTTAGACAAAGAGAAAAAAGAATAGCTTAAGTGAGTAAGGTCCCCCCCTCCCAAGACAACTGTAAGGAATTCCATAGAAGCAGAAATAAAAGGCTTTTTGGGTGTAAAAGACCGTTTATTAAGACATCTTAGAAAGCTCACATGATAATCGCAGAGTAGCAGGAATGAGACCTCCGTAAAACAAGGCACAGGCGGTTATAACTCACTGCATCCCATTCCCCTCCAGATTCCCATAGGAGCCGGAGGCCCTCATCCCTCCCGGAGAGATAAAGGTCTCCGTCGAGAAGCTAACCCCGCCTTCGCCAGCTCTGTGGAGATGTAAGTCAAGGTCGAGGCGGCTGGCCCGTGACATCAACACCAACAGATGCTTTACACTCTGCCTCCGCTTTAAAAGACCTCTCCCAGGTTTTGATGCTTGGAAAGCGCCGATGGAAAGCAGGAAAATGAGGAAGCCGAAATCAATATTGCCGAGGAGTAGACCTTCATTGATTATACCCAGAGGAATGGCCCCCCACCCAAGGAGACCAAATATTGGCTTGCGCTATATTAAAGCGAGTCCAGGGATGGCGTCAGTTACGTAATAACATGGCCGCTCAGCTGGCAGGCCGGTGGGGAGTCTCTCTGGCCCGAGGTCGTCTCGGAGCATCCGGAAATAGGAGCCTCCTTGAGTAAAACTGGAATGGAAGACAGGATGGATAAAGTTACTAAGAGAATTTAGGCAAGTCCAATCGGGCAGTGACATCATTAATTACTTTAGTAATCTAGAAAAGGTCCCGCGAATCTTTTGCCTAATTTTGAAAGCTTTTTTTCTATGCGATCTCTGAGGTTTTTTGGTGAACAAATACACCCGAAGCGTATGCACACGTAGAGGAAATCCAGTGGTGCTTATCCGCTTGAAGTTTTAGAAGTCTTTAGCCTGTTGTAAGGCAACTGGACGGCATTTCCACCCTCGGCCAGGAAGAAATCCATTGTTAAAACTCCGGAGGATCCGTCCAACAAGCTTCCATAGGTGGTTGTAATAGCAAAGAGCGGGAAGGGCGACGGACAGCACAATTTCAAAGGGGTCTTTTGTACCAAGCGCTATACCCGACGCATTGTTATGGTACTCTTGCAAGCGGAATCAGCTCGTACTTCAATTGTCTTGGTGATAGTTGGTGTAACAAAAGTAAATACTGCTCTAGAGGTTCATATTCGTTCTCTCCGACTCACCCGTCACTTTGAGCGTGGTAAGGTTGACGCCCGAAGCGGCCCCTCAACAACCCTCACGGTAGAAAGCTTCAGAAACTTTGAGAAATGATTCCAGGGAGCCGATCGGAGACCACTATACTTGACGGAGTGTAGGCCGGTAAACATGCTGGAATGAACAGGCGTGCCGTAACAGGGCGGTTTTAGGATAGAGCACAGAAGAGGGAATAAAATGGGCTTGTTTAGAAAATAAGCTCACCACCACCACCCTAAGACCGTGTTCGCCATGACTTTCTGGCAAAATCTGTAATAAAATCCATGGAGATGACTTCCCGTAGAGGCGGGAGTGCCACGGGAGAGTTTCAACAGACCATGGGGTTTTCTCCGGAGCGTTCTTGGCTTCAGCACAAACAGAGCAAACCTTTTAATACTCGTCTCCAATGTCGCTTTATGCGATCGCTAGCGCCACGAGAACTGTGGCGCGGCCAAATGCAGAGTTTTTAGAGAAAGCCAAAATGTCCAACTTCGGCCGGAAGCGTCATAGCGAGCCTCGGGGAACCTGCTTACGGAGGAGACGCATTACCAAACAACTTCCCCGCCAAAACGCTTAAGCGCCCATTCTCAAAGCGCGATTAGAGAGCTTCACCTTCCTCCGTCGGAGAAATTTCAGGCGCCAGCCACGCCAAATTCGGTTGAACTCGTAGGGAAAGAGAGAGACCAGGCTTCAGAATGGGGCGTGAGAAGGAGGAAGCGGATGTCTGAGATCGGGTGACAGCCAGCCCTGGTTGGGAGGAAGAGAAACAGTCGTGGAATGTCCCGTAAAGGCAGCTCCACCCTCGAGGTGGTAGCGAGGCGCATCGCAGCCAGTTTATTAGTTTTTCGGGAAAAGTGGACCGTGGAAAGAGAAGCGAGAAAGTATTTGCCCAACGGGTTGCTTAGCGAGGACATCTTGAGGTGGAAGGGGCGGCCAGGATTCTTGTGATCCGAATTCAAACTTGAGGGGTGTTTAGCTTTAGCCTTCCAGCCAGTGGCGCCAGAGTGGAAGTGCTACTCTTGATGGGCCGCAGTCTCTTTATCCCTACCAGTCCAGTTGAGCTCCCAGTAATCGCAGAATTCTTGGATAAATAAGCACCGCGGAACCAGCCACCTACCATCTTTATTTTTTTTCTGCAACAGGGGCTGTCTAGAAGCACATCCGGGGCATCCCGCGTATTGAACCACAAATGGGAGATCGAGGATCAGGGTGCTTCAGGATAGGATTCGGTAGTAAAAGCAGATTTTAAAAGCTGAAAGGCTGTCTGACATTCTTTAAGACCAGGAAAGGGGCCCCGGGTTTGGCGGCAGGTCAATGGATCTTTACCCTTAGATGCGTAAGGAGAGGTCTGTGAGTGGGAGAAGTCAGTTCAGCATGAATTGGGGTATAAAGTCCCGCGATGAATTATTAGCAAAAACCAGAAAGATTGGGCTCCTTCGGTTGGTAGGGGCAGGCCGCTGGAGAGGACTGCATCAATCTTAGCAGTGATCCATCTTTGAGGCCCACCGAGGCGAGGATCCGGTAACCCAAATAGTCAATAGAGTTTAGTGGAAACAGCATTTCGAAGTTTGCGCAAAGAGGAAGTTGTTGAGGCAAACATTCTTTCAATGCTTCTCGAACCAGCGCTCATGCTGTTCCTCCATGGCATATCTTGGAGAATTAGATTAAGCGTCATCCTAAAATACACCTTCTCCCTTGTACCAAATAAATCAAGTGAGAACTTCGTTGATAAGGGCCGTAAATCCGAGGGCCCCATAACCGAACCCAATGGCATTATTAAGTATTCAAACTGTCCAAACTTAGGTGTTAAATGCAGTCAGGTGTTCATAGCCCCTCAGCAATTCTGACTCTATAGTAAAGCTTCTCTCAAGTCCAACTTAGTGAAGATCCCGTCCCTTGCTTAATCGTCCTAGGAAGGTCCTTGATTAACTGACAAAGGGTATTTATTGGGACAGAGAGACTGCATTGAGATCCTCGGTATCCGGTAGCAGAGCCGTGAAACCATCTTTCTTTACAAAACAATACAGGAGCAGCGTGTGTGTGTTTAGTAGCCCGCCCGTATGAACCAGCGGTAGTTCTTATCCTAAGCAGCTGCACGAAGTTCCTTCTCCTCATTAGGACTCATCTCGCGGTAGATTCTACCTTTAGCGCAGCTCATGCTAGCTGTATTACGCGATTTTGCGATCAGTGTCTCCTGTGGGAGTGGCAGCTGATGCATTCTTAACTCCTGAAATACTCTGGCCAAATCTTGGTAAACCCGGTGGAAATGTCTGGTAGAATCGGGGAGCAGTTAGAGCGAGGCATCGCCAGATGAAGCCAGGGGTGGGTGTCCCAGGAAGAAATCGAGGGATTTCCCCAATTCATGTGTTCACGCGAGGGTCAGTGAATTCTAAGATCCTTTCTTTCCAAATGAATTTTGGTTCATGCAACAACAACCATGGCATGCCCAGAACTATGGAGTGTTTGGCCACTGGCGCCAGAATAAAACTAATTTTCTCCCAATTGGTCGGGCGCATGTGAGAGAGAGGACGGTTCGCGTTTTGAACTGGGCGGTCCTTACGCTCTGAAGAACTGGCCGTCCATTTTGGGTGAATGGTATGTAAGGCTTTAGCCAGGGGACTTAGTCACCAGACAGTTCCTCCGCCATTCCAATGGGGCGCGATGAAAAAAGCAGTAAGGGCAACCCAGAATCTACAAGGGCTAAAGAGGCTATATCACGCAGTATGCTTAAGCGAAGTTGGCCAGAAGCGCTTGGATTATGGATAGAGCTGCCTTCACTCACGCATCTGGAGTCGAACCCACATGTCCATGGGGCTGAAGTAAGGCGCAGCTGTTTCCACCTCTGGGTAAGCCTTTCAATAATCTGCAGCAGGCAGCGCTTCGTTAGGGCGTCCCCGGATTTCGTGGTGAAGCGGCAGATGGGGTCGCGGCGCAACGGGCGGTTGGAAGTTACTTCTGTTTTTTTTCGGACAGTTAGTGACTGGAATGACCTGGTCATCGCGAGAGTAAGAGACACAATCCCAGCCCGGCGCACGGCTCGCCGAGGTGAAGTCTCGGTAAGGAAGCGGCTGGAGGCTTGGCTTCTGGTAATTACCGCCAGTGCAGTGGTCAGTGGCGGGAGTTTTGGTAGAAGCGGCCCGGCGCGCAACAGCTGTGATTCCAAGCGTAGGCGCCCTTGGGGATCCCAATTCGATCCAATCCAGCAATAGTCGCGAGGGGATCCGAGATTAAAAGCACCGTTTCAACGCCAACTCTGCCGTCGACAGCATCCGAGGAAGTATTACGTGATTTCGTAAACATTCAGGCCACTCAGGGAGGGAGTCGAGCAGCGCTGCCGCAAGGAAATTCGCCGAATCAAATTCTGCAAGCGGGCCGGTTACCTTGCTGGATAGGATTTGATAGTCGCGCGATGGCTTCGTTTTCAGCACCCGGATCTTAGAAGCGAGCCCTTGGAAGCTTGGAGAGGGAATCACCCGGGCACCCGTCGCCGAGTATCCTCATCTTGCAGGTTCAAAGAGTCACAAACCAGGTCGGCTGCCGCCCTATCAGGACTGAGCCGATGTCCCGTATTTTGGCTCAATAGGCCGTGAAAGTATAAATCATCATAGTCCTCCATGTGGGCATCCGAGCCGTGCAAGATAGAGTAGGAAGTTTGGAAGGCGGTCCCATCGAAGCGGGCAGGTATTGGAGGCCTGTAGTATCCCCTCTCCGACGGCTCCCTTGAGCCGCAAAGGCGGTAGTTACTTATAGGGGGGGGCTGGAATCGGTGGAGGTGGAGAATTACACCAGCGCCCGGTGCGGCTGGCGTTGCCTGGCGGGAGCGGTCCTTGGAAAGGTGGCAGGACCCAGCATTAAAGCCTCCTGGCTACGACTGTAGCTTCAGTGACAGCGGAGATCTTCCAACTTGGGTTGTCCTGTTCTGCTGCTGCTTCAGTTCCCTCTCAAGGCAGCCAGCTCTCTCTCTCCTTATGCAGTCAATGCATCGGTCTCTTTGCGAGTTTTCAGCTCTTGCTGCAGCTGTTCTTCGTTCCTCTTCCCATAGCTGCCGTTCAAGACCCATGCTTCTTAGGCATCTTTTGACGTCGGCCCACTTCCTCATCAGCTCTCTTCGATGGGAGAGGAATAGATCGAAGAGTGCAGCTGAAGGCTCTCCTCCGGACTCTCTTCCTTATCTGACCGGGCAGGGCGTCGCTGCCCACCGGGTGGCTCCACAGGGCGTCTCAGATCCCAGCTGCTAATCCGGGATCTGGGGGGGGCCCGCGGTGGATTCTTGGGAACATCACCAAAATCTGAGTCAGTGAATCGTTCAATGGACTCCCGCGTTGCGCATGAAAGGTGAGTCAGACCCGTCTCCTCCGTGACAGGCTGCACCTGAGGTTTGTAATCCACTTGGAAGCGGGCAGATATCCGATCCACAGGCACTCTGATCCATAGACAGCGCCCCAAAGCGAGCTCATGTAAAGTCCGGTTATAGTCGCCTCCTGCCGTCCCTCGTGGCTGGCCGGGAGATAAGGGAAAACTCCATGTCGTCACGAGGGCGGAAAGAAGATACCAGCCGAGACCGTTCTCCGGCCCGGTTCCTCCAAATCCAGAAGGGAAAGCTTCGGAGCTCCTCTTTGGGGCTACCGCTACCTTCCACTGTGAGAATATTCAACCTCTCCATGCCGAGACACCAGGGGTCCACTGCACTAGGGATATAAATGAACTAGGAGTCCTGCCACAATGTAAGAAATTCCAGATAAGCAGAAATAAAAGGCTTTTGGGTGTAAAAGACCGTTTATTAAGACATCTTAGAAAGCTCACGTACACGCAGTGGCAGGAATGAGACCTCCGGCCAAAAAACACAGGTTATAACTCCGCACTGCATCCCATTCCCCCTCCAGGATTCCCATGGGAACGGAGGACTCATCTCCCTCGGAGAGATAAGGTCTCCGTCGAAGAAGCTGGCCCGTCGCCCGCGCTGTGGAATGTAGTCAAGGTCGGGCGGCTGGCCCGTACATCAACACCATTGAATCCTTTACAGAAGAAAGCAACAGATGATTATTTACAACTCAGCCAGGTGCATTCAAAAAGAAAAATACTTCCTTGGATTATAGTCAGCTTTGTTATAATACCTTTGGTTGGTGTAGCTGGCCACTCATGAGTATGTTTTCTAGACACAACACAAACTGTGCTTTGTTCGAACTGATGACTAGTAAATTTTATGTAAGCATGAGGCTCGGAGCATGGTATTGATTGCTGGGAATCACGCTTATGTGCATATGTACCATTTTTGCAGTCTTTTTGGCACTGTCCCAGTGCAATTCTTTCCATCATCTTCACTGCTACTCATCCCCCGAGGCTGTGGCAGATTGTAAACCTTTAGGGTAGGAGTGGCACACATTCCATAACTGCACAGTCAACACACATTGGTAAAACAGCAGCAGCATAAAGCCCATTCGCACTGCAGCCCCACATACTTCAAACAACTGTGATATACATTACAGATTGTATAGGATCTTGCCGATATCATACTGTACACACTGGGCAGAGGACAGGCCCTGCAGATGTGGCTCTTTAATATGTACATTGATTAGATACATAGAAGTGGAAGTCCTATAGCTTGTTTATGGTTCATGCAGGGATGGTGGTGGTGATTTCTTCCACCACCCCACTGCTTGCATTGCTGCCCCTCTGCAGCCTATATGATGGCAGGTACAATCACAGTTCCTGCTTTTCACCTGCCTCACCCGCTATCCCTATGCTTGTAGCACTGCTGCTCATACAGTTGGCAGTGGTCCTGGCTTCTTCCCCCAACCATAGCAACTACCAGGTATGACTCTCCATCTACTACTCCCACAGGGATGCTAGGCCAATGGAGATATGTGGCTTGTGCAAGAGCAGATCCCCCACCTTTGTTTGGGGGGATTTAAATGCCCCCCCCTTTGATTTCTTTGGATTTTCCTGCAAACCTGAAGTTACCCCAGGTTTATGGAAAGATCTCCTTTCTCTCTACATGGCTTTGGTATTTAAATAGTCATAGATGGGCCATATTGAAAATGAGATATATTAATGATATGTGCACAGTTTTTCTGTTGCAGCCATGTTCCATACAGTTCTCACTGTTAAATAAAATGGGGTGTTTATTACAAGTTATTTAATGCAAGGAGTCACAAGTAGGTCCTGTTTAGTGGTTCAGTTTGGATGACATTATGCTAAACTATTGAGGTTTGTGTGTCACAAGATCACAAAAGTTACAAACCACATTCACATGTAGACACAATCAAGATATCAGAGAATATATAGCCTCCTTTTGGTGCCCCTCAGCATCTTTTATACATAAGCCAATGTACTGGAAACAGTTTACACATCTGAAGGATGATCTTCAAATGTTATCAAGAAGCAGATGGGCAGCCCAATCCAGATGGAGGGGGACTGTGCAGTGGGGCATGCTAACATGTTTTCCTCCTCCATTGGTGTAAGGGGAACCTATGCTGATGGAGAAAGCAACAATGCTGGTTTGGGCCACTGTGGAGCTATGTTGGTGTCTGAGTGGATGCTAGCACTGGGGGAAGTGGGGTGTGGAATTCCCAGCAATGAAGCCGACTTTAGTCAGGTTCCACTGGTGTTCCAGCCTGGGAACACCATCCCTTAGGCCTGCAGATATACGCAGCACAAAAGCACAGTGTAAGCCTGCTTGTTCATAAAGCAATTTGAGGGATTTAAACTTCCCCTCCTTTCTGCACTGCCCTACACCCCTATGGATGCAGTGCTGTGCCCCCTTTGCAGTACCATCCCAGGCTGCCCCCACGTTGCCCCCCCATCTGGATTGCAGTTATAGGGATGCTTAAGACTTATATGTCTGTTGTGTTAATGACTGACGGTACTCTCAGTTACCAGATTTAACTGCCTTAAACCAACCCAAGGTCTAGAACCCTGAGTTACTCAACATTTCCCAGAGATATACAACAGCAACATTTTAAGACACTACTTCAAAACCCATTACATAATTCATGGTATGCCTTATATCATTGTAAGCTGAGAAGTGGATGGTACACCTCACTACAACTTGAATTTTTATATTATTAAAAGAGTTTGGGAGGTGGAATGTGAGAACCTGATAGATTTAAGACTTGTGCGCTCTCTGCCTGCATTGCCAGTGTGATAAAATATTTAGTGGCTTCATATTCCCTAGCCATATTTTTGACAATATGCTTCATGCTCTGCTTGCAACACACACAAAAATAAAAGGAGCGACACTGCAGTCAGTTTTCCAGGAGTAAAGTGTGCATTTTTCACGGCAAAGAAAACTTCATTTTTTATTACCTTGCCATTGGTTACGTCAAGCTCTGATAATTAGGATATTGGATATTTATGAGGAGCTGTTCTCCGTTTATTATTGCTTTAGGTGCCTGTTGACAGATGCAGCTAGACAATTTACACTGATGTGTGAATTTGCCAGTATTTCAGTAATAATGTCCAAGTCTGAGACTATTAGAAAAATGGACTGTTTCTCACTCATGGAATATAAATTTCCAATTAATTCTGGTCTTGAAACAGTTCCTAGTATCAACCCTTCAGCCTCTCTTTCCTGCCACAATGAAAACTGGCAAAAAAAATCAATGGGAAGGGGTTAATGTTGTATTTGGCAATAAAATGTCTGCTGAAAAGGCAACCTCCTTGGATGGTCCACAACTATAGACCTTTTCACCCACTGATTCTTAGAACTCTACCTGCATGTAACAGGAACATGCACTACCCCCAACTCTCGCAATATACACAGTTGCCATCTTGTAAGAATAGGGCCAGCGACATTCATGTATTCTAGCTTCAGTGCATGCAAACAGTGAATTTTTGAGTGTGCATTTGTATGCTATACGTGCTTGGAAAACGCTTGTTCCTCTAGTGACTCCTGTTATGTGCGGCTCAAATACTAAAAACGAGTGTCTGAAAAGTGTATTTATATGCACCTGTGCATGAAATTAATAAATTTAACAAGTTTTCAAGTAAGTGATACCAGTCCTCAGTTCAAGGTTTATGTTGCATCTTCAAGAGATGTCATGGTTGTCCATTTGTGCACAAGAATGGGGAAAAGGTCTCAGGGGATTTTGTAGACTCTCTGTGGTTCATGAATCCCATTCATGAAATTGCAGGGAATCCAAGCTATCAACTGTACATAGCATACATCACATTAATCCCCTACAGCAATAAAAGTTCTTGTCCATATAACCATACTAATTAAAATTAGTGTAGTAGTAATGTCAGATTAGGATCTTGGAGACGCATGTTTGAATCCTAATTGTGTCTTGGAAATTTTCTGAGTGACTTTGGACCAGTCATACAGTCTCAGTCCAACTTACTTCACAGGATTGTTGTGTGGATAAAGCAGAGAAGAAGAGAAGGATGTAAGCTATTTGGGGGGCCCATTAATGAGAAAGGTGGGCATAAACAAAGTAGACAAATTAATGTAAAGCATTATCTAAATGTATTGTCGAAGGCTTTCATGGTCAGATTCGGTTGGTTGTTGTGGGTTTCCTGGGCTTTTCACTGGACACAGAGGTGATACACCTCTGAAGATGCCAGCCACAGATGCAAGCCAGCCACAGATGCAGGCGAAACCTTAGGAACTAGATCTACCTGACCCATAAGTGTCAAACTCATGGCCCTCCAGAAGTTATGGACTACATTTCTGTAGTCCATAACATCTGTAGTCCATAACACAACTGTAGTCCATAACATCTGGAGGGCTGCGAGTTTGACACCTGTGTACCGGACCATGACCACACAGTCCAGAAAACTCACAACAATCATTTTCTAAATAATTATGTGGTACATATTTTAACACAGTCATACTACAGCAATCTCAGCATGGGAGTTAAAAAGCTGAGCTGAGAATGGGGGAGCCTCTAAATGATAACTTGTCTCCACTATGACTCTGGTCATTGTCCTTAAGCATCCAGTATTATTTCAGTCGCAGCTCTCCATCTGCAGCACAAAGATGAAGGGCGGTATAGAAGTTTAATAAAATAAATAAAATAAATGACAATCCTGCCCTACCTTGCAGGCCATGGCAAAGATTACTGATATAAGGCATCTGAAGCACTTTGGACATTTAAAATGTCAGATAAATGCTAACATGTTTGCTGCTGCGCATAAATACTGTCATGTTAGCATTTAATAGCACAGTCATAACATATATGAAATACACAGAAATAATTTCAGTGGCCTGAGTAGGCACTTCCCCACCCAAAAGGTAGAAACAGATAAGCATTTTAATTGATGGCATGCGGTAAAAAAGCACTGATCCATTCCTCCTTAATCTATGCCCATTCTGCAAGTAAATGGTTCAATACTTCTGCTAATGATCTGTACATTTTAGGATTTACTCATGGCTGAATAAGCTCCAGAGTTGACGTGTGTGGAGCCATAAAATTGAACCATATATAACTGCAGCCAAACTATCATGCTTGGACTGCAGACTTTCCACAACAGAGCCAAGTAAAAGCTTAATGCCTCCAAATTATAGCCCGCTTGAAGCATCCAAGCTGTCTCCAAACATTACAAGACAGAAAGAAAAACTCAGCAGGCTCGGAGCCTTGGAATTCACTACTAAAGCTCTATGTGTCAGTCACTTCCCGCTCATTGCTAGCAGGTCAATGGCTTCTAACAGGATGCTTAGTATGCCTAGAAGGGAGAAATGACCCTTATAACATTAATGGCACACAGCCTAATACCATGCTCAGGATGCCAGTAAATTTAGACAGTGTGAATTCTAGTTACTGTGGAACAAATCTTTTGCACCCTTCAATAAACAGGTAAACCATAGGCACTTTTACTCCATCAAAATCTGCTCTGCATCGGCCCAGCATAAGCTGCCCTGGGGATGGCTTTATGCCTTGCATATCCCATAATCACTCAGTCAACACATGGCAAGATGGCAGTGAGGCTTGGGCATCTGTTCCAAATGCTTTTGGAGCCACTGCCTACTGCTGTCCGTTACTGTCATGACATGCTTAGCGAAAGCACAACTCGCAAAACCATGCCCATCTGGCCTTGTATTAAGGTTGATAGATGGAGACAATTTTAGCCATGCAAGAGAGCAGCATGGAGTTCAGCGAAAAGATCCCACATGCTGACAGCCAACATAACCCAACAGAGTTCACCTTCACAACGGTTTATCCACAGAGCTGTTTAAAAAAAAAAAAGACTGCAGCATTTCTGGCATAGATGATAAATACCCCAAACTTTCACTCTTGCTGCAGCAGTTTACAGCTAAATGCTTTAAAAATTGTTGTGTTTTGATGAGGGGTTTGCATAATTTAATGGCACTTTGTTGTTTCCTTTCGGAAAAACAACTTTATCTCAGCATATGCTTTTTGGTTCAGCTGAAAAGCAAAGCAAAGACATTTTTAACTTTACCATTGCTCTTGAATGACAAGCTTTCTTAGGATTATTACGAATGTCAAAGTCATTTTAAAATTTATTTATTTTTTGCCACTACCCAAATTGTATCATACCCCAAAGGGGAACAGTTCATGGTGCATTCATCAGTTGCTACAAAGGCAGCATTAGAGTGCCAGCAACCCAGGGACAATCATGCAGACATTCCACAGGCCTATGCAAGAAGAAAAAGAGCTCATATTAACTTGGCTTGGAATAAGACTGGGCAGAGCAGATTGAGTACCAGAACTTTAAAAAGAAAATACTGGGTGAGTTGGTCCAATGGGCATACTAAAGTTGTCTGGTATTGCACTTTCAACAATTTACTTCAAATAAAGCATGTGATCTAGCCAAACTGGAAATTTCTAGAAACTAGATGGGATCCTTAATACACAAAATTCTTAGGTAATGGCAAAACACTGTTTGCAATTACAGGAATGAACCTTGAAAATCTTCAGACTAGCTATGCTCAAATTCCTGTGCGTTCTGTTTGCCACATAATCACCAGGTGTGAGTATGCCACTGACTGACAGAGTGATCCATTAACTGATCAGCCAGCCATTTGCTGGACTTACTGGTTGGAGAGGTGGCTGCACAACAGCACTTATACACGCTCAGCTATTACAGATGGATGTTGTCTACTGTATCCCCAAGCAGTCACATAGGTGCCATTGGGCAGGGGGGCACCGTGCCCCAGGCAACCCCCTCGCCCCTCGTCCCACAAGGACCAGCAGAGGTTTTTCAGCTGGCTGCACTTTGCAGTCGGCTGAACTAAGGTAAGTGGGCAGGGGCGAGGCACTGCGCAGGGGGTAGGTACTGCAGGGGGGCTCGGAGCCTGGCCACCATTTTGCCCTGAGCACCATTTCCCCCTATGCCTCTGTCCCCAAGTCACTACTACACAGCTGTAATTATTCTCTCTGCAACCATGTTCACATCTGTCTTCCAAAGTGAGTTAGTTTTAAACTGTCTTAAACTGTTGTCATTAATAAATTCTGACTATAGCTGGCCAGCATGGTTTTATTGTTTACAACTTGTTGTTTTGCGAAGGAATTTAGCATAAGTATTACAACTACTCCTAGAGCCAGGAACAGGTTTAGAACGAGGTCTTTGCAAATAAAATGGGGATGGGTTCTTCATCTGAGTAGACCTGATTGAAGAAGGGCTGGGAAGCCAAAATGCCCACCTCTGCAGCCACATTTTTTATACTTTTCTACACATACTAATAATTTAGATAATAAAAGCTGCAGACTGTAATTCTATGTGTGCTCACTTGAAAGGGGACTTGATTCTCAATAATCCAGTTTCCAGAAGGCCAAAACAGCCCTGGAAATTTTTTTTAATGTTATTTATAATCAGCCTTTCTCACTGGGTCTCAGGGCAGATTACAGAGTGAGTCACTGCAATAGAGGGATGGGAGATTCAACAAACAATGCATAAAATTAGGGTGGTAGAACCAACTAGAAGTCTAAAAACAGAACTGAAGCAAAGCATAACTATTAACACGCCCCATTAAATGATGCAAAATTCCATAGTAGGATCCTATTTTCAGCAAGCTACAGTATAGACCTGTGGTGGCAAACCTTTGGCACTCCAGATGTTATGGACTACAATTCCCATCAGCCCCTGCCAGCATGGCCAATTGGCAGCATGGCAGGGGATGATGGGAACTGTAGTCCATAACATCTGGAATGCCAAAGGTTTGCCACCACTGGTATAGACTATAGTCCCTAATAATTTTTCAAAGTAACTTTGTGAATCATTTAGTATAGTGCAACTCTATTGCCTGTGCAAAAAAGCCCCCTTGAATAATTCAGTTCTGCATAGTTTGTAGAAAGTCAGGAGAGTGGAAGTCTTCCTGACCTCCTCAGGCAGTTCATTCCAGAAGGGGGGAGCCAAAATGGAGAAGGCACATGTATGGGTCAGTGGTTGATTTTGCCCATTGGCAGGATGGCACCTGTGGAAGACTATGGTCTGGTGAGCAAAGCTGTTGTGCTGAAATATGTAAGGAAAAGTGGTCTTATAGATATGAAGATCTGAGGCCATGAAGGGCTTTGCATATGATAGCTAATGCCTTCATACACAAACAAACAAACAAACAAACAAACAAACAAACAAACTGAGCCCAGTACCTGATTGGCAGCCAGTGAAGTGCCTGTAGGGTGGGAATAATATGCAGGCTCCATTTAGCTCCTCATAATAGCCAAGCTGTCTCATTCTGCATCAGCTGGAATTTTTGAATTGATTTTGTACAGTGCATTGCAATAGTCTAGTCTAAATGTTACTGTCGTGTAGATCCCAGTGGGCAGATCAGCCATATCAAAGTGAGAGGCTGTATTGGAAGAAAGGCATTTTTTTGCAACTGCATTAACTTGCTTCTCCAGTAATAAAGTTGGGTTCAGTATAATCCCAAGGCTCTTAACTGAGTAAGTAAGGGTCAGTTGAACTCCACTACTAATTCTGTTTCCAGAGACCACCATTCTAGTTTGGAGGTCTGTTTTCTAGATCTAGTAGACTGAGAGTGCAGTCCTCCAAACTGCAAGTGACTGGGTTATTCAGAAATAAGTCCAATTTTATCCAGTGAGGCTTACTCCTAAGAAAGAGGACTGCATCTTATTCTACTTCCAGGCGCTGTGTTTGAGCCATTCCTTTGGTTTTGTAATCTGCTGCTTATTTTGCAATGGAGGTTGCAGGTCAACTGTCTTCAACTACCAGTGATTCTTGCTGTGATGTGGATCACTCAGATTCACCTAATCTTCTCAGATCTTAGAAGCTAAGCAGGGTCAAACCAAGCAAGTATTTGGATGAGAGACCATCAAGGAGTCAGGCAATGGCAAACCACCTCTAAATCTTGCTTGTCTTGAAAACCCCCAGGGGTCACCATAAATCAAATGTGACTTGACAGGGAAAACAAAATAAGTGGTACTGGCCAATGGCAAGTTTATAAAGAACTAGGAAATGAGATTTGCCATATTAATGATTTTTTTTCACATTTTTATTTTCACATTTATCCTGAGATCAGCTCACCAGATTTGCTACCTTCAATTATGGTAAATTCACTTGGCAAACTCATTCCTGGAAAGGTTGGTGTCATCTCTACCTCAGACATCTGCAGTTTGGTGGCAAACATTCCAATGGCCAATCTCCCTACCAGAAATTAATGCATGCTATGGCAACAAACACTTAAGAGAAACAGAGTGCATAACACTTGCTCAAGTATATCAGTTCTATGTATTTTCAACATTCTTGCATTCCTATAGACTTGCATCTTTTTTCTTCAACAGGTAACACAAATTCTAAAGCCAGAGGAAAAAAAACTAGTGGATAGATTGTAACAGAGGCATAGCTCCAAGGGGGTCGGGGTGTGTGCACTGCACTGGGCAGGGGCCCCTGTGGGGGCATGGCAAGGGCATTCTAGGGGCAGGACAGGGGCAGGACAGGGGCATTCCGGGGTGGGACGGGGGCAGGACACACCAGCGCACCGGGCTCTTTTCCCCCTTGCTACGCCTCTGGATTGTAACAACATTTACCGTGCATACTTTAGAAGTATCGTGCAAAGTTAGTCAACTCTGAAGTTGTAAAGGCTTTTTAAAACATCCTTTTACATATCGTGTGTATAAATGGTACTAAATAAAGAATTAAATGCACTAAGAGGACAGTCTGTATATGTACATATGGTCACTTTGGCAATCGTCTCTGCCACAATAGAACAATTACTGTATCTGAAGACACTTGCTTTTCTAGGTAAATTCCTAACTGCAACAAATCAAGTCTCAAGTCATAGGAGTGAGGCATAACCAGAAGCAGGATGATATGAACTGAACAAAATGTAAGGTTATTGGGACATTATAGGAGATGTTATACGGTTCAGAACATTCATAAGTTAGGACCTGTGGCTGGATCTGGACTAATCAAGAGATCTATCTGTCTTCCCTTTCTCAATTCCCTGCAAAAATCTCCTGCTGAGTGTCAATACAGCATGTGGCTCTGAGGATTGCCCTAAGGAAAGGGACAAATACACATAAAGGCTGCATGACTTAGAGCTGAGCTTATATAGAAAGTGCTCCCAAAGCCTAAAATGGTGCAGTGATTAGTGGAAAGTGGAAATGCTGCAGACAGGCATATCAATCATCGGTGGGACCACCGAAAACTCTTCAAGTTGAGCAACAAGTTCCAGTTCAGTCAAACTTCATCCTCTTTCTTTTGCTGTCTTGTGAAACTAAAATGGAGACTATGTTGACATGCAAAGTACCACTTTAAGATCTAAGTCTTTATAGTCACTCTTTGGCAGCATAGCCAGTTGCTTCCTAGAGTGGGTAGCAATACCCTATAGCCTAAAAACACTGAACTTTAGCCCAGTGGCTTATTATACTGGATAGCTCCACTCACAAATTTGTCCTTGTTCTTAGCAGCTGCCTATACATATAGGATACTCCTCTGGTATTGTGGGAGGTAAGCTGCTGGTAGCAAGTGATTAGATTATTAAGAATATAGAGGGTGGTATCTGTGACATGAGTTTTGACTGCATGGTGACTTGCCTGCCTCCTTGTCACAACAGCAGAAAATCAGCAGTGAGATCCTATTGTTCTGGACGGCTGGAGAGTAACAAATGTTATATCTATTTTTAAAAATGAGTCCATGGGGAAGCAGGAAATGATAGGTCAGTTAGTTTAATGTATGTTACTGGAAAAGAGTAGGAATAAATGGATAGTTGTCACTATGGAGGGAAGTAAGCAGTAGGATTCCACAACAATCAGTATTAGGGCCTATGGAATTTAATGTGTTCATAAATGATCTTGAATTGGAGATGAACAGTGCAGTGGGCAAGTATGCAGTTGACGTAAAATTACTCAGGGTAGTGAAAAACAAGGATGATTGTGAAGCGCTCCAGCAGGATCTCCAGAAACGGGATGAATGGACAACAAAGTGACAAATTAATGTAGGTAAGTATTAAATGATGCACAGTGGAACAAATGATTCCAACTTCAAATATGTATTAATGAGATATAAACTTGCTGAGACCGAGGAAAAGACCCTGGGGTCATAGGGCATAACTCATTTAATGTGTTTGCCCAGTGTGTTGCAGCAGTGAAAAAGGCAAACTCTGTGCTGGGGATTAATAGAAAAGAAATTGAAAACAAAATGACCATTATTATAATGCTCCTGTACAGATCTACGATGAAGCCTCATTCACAATGCTGTGTGCAGTTCTGGTTGCCATATCTCAAAAAGGACATTGCAGAGTGGGGGAAAGTACAGAAGAGAGCAACCGAGATGATTAAGGGGTTGGAGCATCTTTCCTAAAAGGAAAGGCTGAAGAACCGAGGACTTTTCAGTTTAGAAAAGAGACAAAAGTGTGGTTGTTTATAAAATTATGTATGGAACAGAGAACATTATGCATGGGGGAGGAAAAGATTTTTTTCTCACCCCCCCCCCCCCAAATACTAGAGCTTGAGGGATCCAACTAAGTTGATGGGCGGTGGAGTCAGGTCAGACAAAAAGAAATACTTTACATAACATGATTAAAATGTGGAATTCACCATTAGATGATATAAAGGAGACTAGATATATTCATGGAGGAGAGGTCTATCAGTGGCTACTAGCCATGGTGATTAAAGGGAACCTTCATATTTGGAGGCAGTCAACCTCTGAATCCTAATGCTAGGAGGCAACATCAGCTGAAGGGGCTTGGCCTCTATGCCCTGTTGTCAGTCATCCATACTAATTGGTTGATCACTATGTGAGACAGGATGCTTACTAGATGGACCACTGGACTGATCCAGTAAGGCTTTTCTTACGTTCTTATGTCTCTGTGAATAATAGAAGCTTGTTTCTATATATTGACACTCATGGACAAGTAGACAGAACAAGAAGATACAGCCTCAAAAAAGCCAGCTGTCTGAGGCAACTGCTTCAGGGCATCTCTCTACAGAACCAATCCTGGCTCGTACAAAAATTATTTATTAGAATTTTTTTCATTAATTTTGCACAACTCTTCACAGTATAACAATTTTAAGTTGTCAGCATATAACAGAATTGTAGGAAGGGTGCATACCAAACCTGACTTTTATATAGAATTGTTAACAATAGCCCACATATACTTTCTGAATGAAAGAACAGCTATGGAATCATTTTTAAAAAACAACAACATTTAAGACCTTCAAACTCCATTAATCATGCAACACTTACTTGGTTAGTTTGAGTAGCAGTAGGATCTAGAAGCTAAGAAAACAAATTTGTGATAATTTTTAATTGTGTTGGGATAGGCTTCCTAGGTTGCCAACTTTGGGGACAATCTCTGCCACCACCACCTCTGCCACCACCACCCCAGCCTCTGTCTATCCATGCTGGGGGAAAAAGGAAAGACTGACATCATGCAACATAGCTGCATCACTTCTGGCACCATGTGACATGCTATGATTTCCACAAATCTCTATGATTTTTACCACAGAGATTTGGGTAACTCCTAGGTCATCATGTTACACCATTACCTTTAGTACAAACATGGAAGTAATGTAACATTGCATGATACTGATTTCCAACCCCCCCCTCCCAAAGCCAGCTGGCTAGCAACCCTATGGTGAGACGAAATAAAAGTGATAATGGCTTTTACACATATGAGGTCTCCTTCACATTAAGCATATATTACCTTTGAGTTTGATTCTCAGTTATGAACACTTGTTGCCCTCTTCAACAGTCACCTTGTCCTCAGATCAGAGATATCCCTTAGTCCCAAGGACGTAGGTAAGGGGGGGGGGTTTCTCAGGTTCAACCCCCATTACATGTCCAAAGTCCCCCCCCCGCCCATTTATGGTTTTAAAAAAATATTTTAAGTGATTTGGGTTTTTAGCCTTTTTCTCTTCCTTCACAGGGAAAGCCATATGTGTTAGGCTTTCTTCAGGTTTTCTCAGTCCTCCCAGCCTTCTTTTTGGACCACACTTTCAGAACAATCAGAAGGCCCTTTTTAAACCCTAGAATTGTCCCAGGGTGGGGATCCAATCAGTAAGTGGTTGGATGGAACTTGCTATGCAAAGGTGTGGTTGAATGCATTGTATTGCGGATAGGGTTATCAGCTCATTTTTTAAGTACTGATAGCCAAGCTTTGTTAATTTTCAGTGTCTCTTCTTTCTTGTTGAAAGAAGACTTACTGATTGGTTCCCCACTCTGGGACATGGACAATATACCCCACTAAACTTTCCCTTCTCACTAGACACAGTGTGAAACAGACTTTTCTCTGTGATACACCTCTGCAGCTGCCAGCCACAGATACAGGCGAAACGTTAGGAACAAGATCTACCAGACCATGGTCACACAGCCTGGAAAACCCACCACAACAAATTCTTATATAGTTTAAAACTATCCTCTAGAAAACCAATACTCTACACTACCCACTTTTTATTCTAACAAAGTGATATATGTGTTCTTCCCTCATCACAAACCCAGACTCCCCCCAACCAGGTCTTTACTGGATATCTCCATCAACATCAGAACTGTAGTGCGTCAAGCAGAGGTGTAAATTGCAGAGAATTAAACATCAAAGAACTAATTAAGAGTTTTCTGAAAATAGGCGTACTGAAAAAGAGAAATACAGAGAGGTTTGCCCGATAAAGGACTGAAGGGGATTTAGATAACATATAGTCATTTTTTAAAAATCGTATAAAAAAACTGAGCTAAAATGCAACATGCATCACTGGCAAGAAGATGGATCTCTCTCAGACAAATGACTTAAGATTTGTTATTTTGGAATGAATTCCATAACATTATAGTTTCTTTCACCTTTCAAAGCCATCATTAAACATCCTTTTGAGTGTGAAGTCAAGTATTTCCTATATGGCCGACATCTTAGTTCTGTGTAAATGGTCAATTGGGGCAAAAATGATCATGGTGAAAGTGAACTGTCCATGTACCCAGCCTCTGAATACAACAATAGAAGAATGGAGAATACAAATCCATGTCCATAGCCTATGTGCAATTCCTGATGCCTTAGTTCCAATTAATATGTCTACAAACAAGTACAATCTTAGCATTTTCTACATCAGTTTATTTGTACACTAACTAACCCAATGCATATACCTGTTTTGCCCTGAGAATCTGGAAGAAAAACTGAATATAAACTAAACAAATAAGTAAATCCGTCTTCTTTCCTATGACCGCAGTTAAACAGTTCAATTAACCTTACGCGGAAGCCTTGGACTCTTTCCACTAAGGAAGTACTTCAGTATCTCCCTTTTGCTGTTGAGTTAGGAAAGATGGGCTAGCCCAGTGGTGGGATTCAAATAATGTAACAACTGGTTGTTTACAAGAACCATTTTAACAACCGGTTCTGTGAACTTGCTGAATCCCACCACTGGGCTAGCCTCTACAGCTTGCATGCGCCACTTGTCATGCACTATTAGATTTGGAGCCCTGTGGCAAAATATTGACACTATCTTCCCAAGAGGCAATTACAAACTGTATTCAGGTCATATTCTATAATCTTCCAACAATGTCAGGTGACACATATAGGTCAATCGAGTGCTACTGAAAAATACGAATACCCTACCCTTTTCCAAACAATTTGCCATTAAGAAGAGCCACACTTTGTACCACCAAACCTTCTCTCCACATATTTCAGCCTACTATTGGGCCTGAATGTCTAACCCCAATTAGTTTTAAATGACTGCAAACTATTTGGCCCACCTGGATGCAGCATATTATCCTTGCATCTCTCAGTCCCTACGCTTCCATACAC
This sequence comes from Sphaerodactylus townsendi, assembly GCF_021028975.2. Taxonomy (NCBI): domain Eukaryota; kingdom Metazoa; phylum Chordata; class Lepidosauria; order Squamata; family Sphaerodactylidae; genus Sphaerodactylus; species Sphaerodactylus townsendi. Next base: position 52,740,233 of record NC_059426.1, read on the forward strand.
AAGTTCTGCATGGTTTAGCAGTAGTATATCAAAGAAGGGAAGAGGAAAGAGGAAGAAGAAGAAGAGGATAGAAACTCTATTCCAGCCTTCTAGAACATATTATTTCTCCTTGAAAGTGTAACCCACTAGAAGCTGAGTTTTTCCCATTTGCATTTGTATGGTTTCTTCCCTTTATAGTATCTGCAGTTTCTAAAAAATGTATGTTCAGAGACCTTGTGGAGAGTAATTTTTTTACAAAACTATGTTGGACTTCTGCAGACACACACATACTCTTTCCCGTACTTTTTGGCTAGTTCAGAAAGATGGTTTCTAGAAGGAAAGTACGGTAAATGAAAATGTTTGCAGCAAAATGCTGACTATGCCAGATATTTTTATAAATAAGCAGCTACCAACTGCAGTTTGATCAGTATTTGATGCTTGAATAGGAGGTTAAGGGAAGAAAGATTTTTTCCCCCTGCCTGTGACATTCAACCTTATTCTCTGGATACCACTAAGAAAACCCTGGTAAAGGAAGGATTATCATCCTTGGCACAAACTTCTGAAGAGAAAAACCTTTTTATATACTGAATGTACCAGATGGCATACTTGTTATAAAACCTATTCCCTTAAGAGAATACTTCTGTGTCCCTGCTTCCCCAAAGTCACTCATCTCTCACTCTTAGCAAATTACTCACTTCAAACAGTAAAACAGAACTGAGGTAGAAGCTTTCCCTTGGCAACTTCATCATGTTATGCAATAGGCTAGAGATGGTTTCAACTTATGTTGGATTGATGTATTCCTTGGACAAAATAGGACTGCACAGCCTAGGCTGGGATAATTGGATTTTATTAATATGAAATCCAAAAGCCAGACATCCTCAGGAGGAGGCTTTCCCCCCTCCCTGCTTTTTTCCTTCTTCCAAGCTGAAGTTCCTCTAGGAAACAGAATATGAAAGGCTTAAAAATACAGCAAGCAGAGTATTTTCACAATTGCAAATGATGGCAGATGTTTAAAAGAAGATGCAAAGCTGAACTATAACCCCAACTTCTGAAGTTCCCCATTCTTCCCAGTGAAAGAGTTCAAAGAAAGCTATTTCAACATCAATAAATGGGCAAATGGCCAACACAATGCATAATTCATAACCAGATCAACCCACAACAATTAGTGAACACACCAACCTAAGGGATTTTTTTTTGTTACTGGTTTCATGTGTATTAGTTTCCATAAAATCATGTTGGGGGGTGATTTACCTATTATAACTTTTAATTTTACATGTATATTCTTTTATATGTAAACCTACATAAGTATGAATGTAGTAGCATTCACAAATGGAATACATGTATAGTGGCTTTACATCTCCATCAAGTGTACATTCAGTGATAAAACTGGTTCTAGTGCTCCATAATGTGTGAAACAGCTCTAGTAACTAAATACATGTTTTATTTAGAGTTAAGAGCAGCTGCAGGGACTCAATTTAGAAGCAAGGCACTGGTGTAAGGTGGCTGTTACCTTTCACCCCTGCACTATTTTTTATAGTTCCCAGAGCTGCTGTGTTCCATGTTAAGTGTGAGCCCCAAGGTCTCCTGGGAAGTGTAGTTCCCACCAGGCCGTTTTTCAGCCTCAATTGAACAGGCTGCTTTTTCCAGCCTGCATTGTCAGGCTGAACTAAGGTAAGTGTGTGTGTGTGTGTGTGGGGGGGGGATTCAGAGTGAGCACTGGGTGCAGTATGGCCCAGCTATGCCTCTGTCTACCTGTATAAAAAGATAGAATACTAGGTTCTGATCAGCTGATTCTTCCAATGATAATAAAAAAATGGCATCATGGAAAGTATCTTATAAACATCTAGCAATAATGTTATTATAGTAAAGTACCATCAAGCTAGTGGCGTAGTGGTTAAGAGCAGGTGCATTCTAATCTGGAGGAACCAAGTTTGATTCCCTGCTCTGCTGCTTGAGCTGTGGAGGCTTACTTGGGGAATTCAGATTAGCCTGTGCACTCCCACACATGCCAGCTGGGTGACCTTGGGCTAGTCACAGCTCTTCTGAGCTCTCTCAGTCCCACCCACCTTACAAATTGTTTGTTGTGGGGGGGGGGGGAGGGAAAGGAGATTGTAAACCCCTTTGAATCTCCTATATAAATCCAAACTCTTCTTTTCTTCTTATGGCAACGCTGCAGGATTTTTAAGGCAGAGATTAACATCTATGGTTTGCCATTGTCTTCCTCTATACAACAACTCTGGCATTCCTTTGTGATGTACCATCCAACTGCCAACAAAGGCTGGCATGGCTTAGCTTCTCAGACATGATGAGATCAGGTAGTCTGGGACATCCTGCTCAGGACAACATTAATATAATTACCATTATGTATTTTTTACCCAGGGGCATTGAAAACCAAAACATACAGTGAGCATCTATATTTGTAACATGAATGCAACCATCTTTTTTCTCACAATTAAATACTTTGCCATCATGACTGACAATCTTGTATGAAATAAACATTACCCATCAAGACACTAAATTATTTGGCCACTCCTCTACTGCAGATATAGGTCCAGTGCAGAGGAGTACAGCAAGATTTTGTTTGTGTAAATGCTAGCATCTTTCCTAGATATATGCAATACAGCTATGAAGAGAAGTCTCAGGTGTACATAAAACTACCTCCTAACATTAAATAAGATGCATGAACTGAAATATATCTACTGGACACCTGTAAAGGTCTACAAATGTGACATAAACCTCAATGACATCAAATTCTACTAGAAGTTCCAAAAAGATCTATACAATTGTGTTTATTAATAATCATTTTATAAACCAGATTAGTTCACTTTCTATATTTCGTGTCCCTTCACAACCCCCCTGTAATGAAGATTAAATTCATTAGTGCTGTCCAGGATCCAAAAAAGTCCTATGTGTGTTCAAATACTTCTTTATAAATACTGAGCACATCTTTAGCATTCTTCCCTAAATGCGGTTGCTTGTGCCACATTGTGCCATGCTAGATAGTCTCCCATTTTTGTGTGTGTGTGGCTCTTGAGTTTATGAGCCAAGAAACCCAACTGTGTGTATGAAAGACTGCCATGCAGCCGTTTAGTTTCTGGTCAGTGACTTCTCAAAGACGCTTCATGTCAAATAAGTATTCAAAATTAATTCCCATTTCACACAAAAACCAAACTAAAAGATATGGCACCACAGTACAGTGATGTATTATATCATTACAGTAGAGGACATATATTATAACCAGGTGGTAGGGGAATAGTAATGACCTCAAATTTCAACTGTAGTGGTCACAAAATATGAATCATTCCTTGATGTAAAAGTTTGTATTGATCTTGCATTTTAAAAAATGCTCCCTTCCCAAAGCAAAACTCAAGGACGCTGGTTTACCCACCCAGGCAGAAAGGTTTATGCAATTTATTCTTAAAAGTGGTACAACTTTAAAACTCTCTCAGTCATACAATCTATTTCCCAGCACAAGCAATGAAAAATTCATCTTGATATGAGAGACTGAGAAAGCACGACAAAATTGCACCCTATTATCAGCATCAAAAGTGTCCTAAATGTTTGCTTGTTGGTTTTTGATAGAAGAATTAAAGGTGATAGTTGCACCATTCAGACAGATTATTACTCTTGCAGAGTGAGCTGAGTTAGAATCAAGCTGTACAACTGCTCTGTACTGGCACTTCATGTAAAACCTCTGCCCATGAAATCACAGCTTTATAAGAAATTAAACTAGCAGTGAGAGTATTGCTGGAATCTTGCCATCCTAAATGTAATGAGCAAACATTAATGTATTGAACCAAACCATCTACTGTACTTCACATGGCTCCATTCTTCTTCCATAGTCATAGACTTCTCCTTTTCTGTTTGCTTGCTACAAAAGGCCTTTATATTGTAAGCAAAAGCCAAAGCTAGGTCAGGTATATAGTTAAATAAAAATCTGAATTAAGAAGGGAAGTTGTTCTCTTCCTCTTCAACAATGTTCTTCAAGATTCCATGTGCAGCAATTCTTAGATTGTGATTTTTCATGTAGAAATTAAGATCACCACTCAGGTTCACCACTGAAAAGATCACAACCAGCATGAAGCCCAGGGTTTGCAATACTGTAGTATCTTTGAACTGAGAAAGCCTGGCTTTGCAAAGCCGAAATATTCAAAATCATGGGTCAGCCTTTAAAGACATATAACAAGTACAAGTCATTTTTATTTGCCTTTTCTGATGATACACTCTCCATTACAGTGGTACTCAAAAACTTTTAAAAAGGAATCCTGGGGTTTCAATAATTGAGACAGCAGGTTTCAGCACCTAAGAATCAAAAGAAATCTTGTAAGGAAACATCCTTCCAAGTTCCAAGAACACACAAGCTCAAAAGAACCATGTTTCTATGTTGTCTCTCTCAGAGATGAACCAAAATTTTACTGCTTATTAAAATAATAGCACATTTTAAGGAGGGATTTAGCAGTGTTATGCCACTTTTGTAAAAGTTATCGAATCCCAAAGTTCCATGCCAATAAAACTTTAGAGGCTAAACATAAAGGTGAAGAAATAGAAGGATTTTATTTTAGCTGCAGCCAAAACACTGAAAACACTACAAGAGGCCGAAGCAATTAATTCCACAGGGTTATAGCTTATATAGTTTTCTAATTAGAAATTAAAACTCCTTTAAGACATCATTGATGACCTCAGAAATTGATCTGCCCATTATATATTGAAAATGTGAAGCCCCTTTCATGCAACCCATGCACTAAAAGGGGTTGAACTTGAAGAAGAAGAAGAAGAAGAGTAGTAGTAGTAGGAGTAGTAGTAGTAGTTTGGATTTATATCCCCATTTCTCTCCTGTAAGGAAACTCTGGCTGTTTCTGCATGGGCGGAATACAGTGACCCAGGGACGCTAAAAACAGTGTCCCTGGGGAGGGGTTCGCACGGCGGCAGTGGCAGCCTTGCAACCCCCGAGTGGTGTGAAGCCGCTGTTTCCGAACAGTATTTCAGAAACAGCAGCTTCCAACCGCTTCCGTGCGAATGGCAGCGGCTGGAAGGCGGCATCCCCCCCCCCTTTCCCGAACGCCTACCTTGTCTCCTGGCTTCCGGCTTGTCATAGAGGCCAGGGGACACCGGCTTGTCACAGAGGCCAGGGGACACGCCGTGCGAACCCCTCCCCAGGGACACTGTTTTTAGCGTCCCTGGGTCGCTGTATTCCGCCCGTGCGGAAACAGCCTGAGTCTCCTTACAGGAGAGAAATGGGGATATAAATCCAAACTACTACTGCGACTCCAGGCTGTGGGGGTGTGTCCCCTGGCTTCTGAGATGAGCTGGAAGCCGGGAGACAAGATAGGCGTTCGGTGAAGGCGCAGCCTGTGCGAAGGCTGTGCCGCTGCCTGCCGCCCTCTTGGGATCGTCCATGCGAACGGTCCCAGGGGGGTGCGTCGGCATTGTTTATGCCGATGCACCCCTGCACCGTTGCGGTGCAGAAAGGGCCTCAGAGGGCTTACAATCTCCTTTCACTTCCCCTCCACAACAAACACCCTGTGAGGTAGGTGGGGCTGAGAGAGCTCGGAAGAATTGTGACTAGCCCAAGGTCACCCAGCTGGCATGTGCTCAGAGGCTTTCCTCCCATTGGGCAAAGTGGGCAGTTGTCCAGGGCGCCACCTTGTGGTGGGCGACAAAAATGCAGGTTCATTTGTGGGATTTTTTTGTATTTTCAGTGTTTTTCCTGTTTTTGGCCTGCAGGGGGCGCAGTTTTTAGGCTAGCAGCACCAGAATTTCAGGGATGTTTCTGGAGACTCTCCTGATGCTATCACCCAGGTTTGGTGAGGTTTGGTTCAGGGAGTCCAAAGTTATGGACTCCCAAAGGGGGTGCCCCATCCCCATTGTTTCCAATAGGAGCTAATAGGAGATGGGGGCTACACATTTGAGGGTCCATAACTTTGGACCCCCTGAACAAAATTTCACCAAACCTGGGAGGTATCATCATGAGAGTCTCTTACTGATACCATCAAGGTTTTGTGAAGTTTGGTCAAGAGGGTCCAAAACTATGGACTGGGGTCCCGGGTTTAAATAACATTGAAAGTGATGGTGTTTCCCCCAACTGGAGGGACTGGATACAACACCATAAAATGTTTTCACAGCAGTAATAAAACATTTTGAAAGCATTTTGAAAATGTTTTCAAAAAATATTTCTGCTGCGGGCATGGCCCATTGCTGTGTTCAGATTTGTGAGTTGGGGCATGTTCTATAATGTGATGGTGACTTTGAAATGACCTGGTGGAAAAAATCATTGTTTGATCACGGTGGGGGAGGGTGGCCGCCCATGCGGGGGGGGGGCATCAAATTCAGGTTTTGCCCAGGGCTCCAGTTTGCCTAGGTATGTCACTGCATGTGCTGGAGGGCACATGCTAATCTAGTTCCCCAGATAAGTCTCCACAGCTCAAGTGGCGGAGTGGGGAATCAAACCTGATTCTCCGGATTAGAGGGCATCTGCTCTTAACCACTATGCCACTACTGCTCTCAAAGAGAATTTTAATATCATAATGAGGACCTGGGTCGACCCTGCACTTAGGAATGCCCTGTTTACTGCTGACAGATGAAGTTGGCAAAACCACAAAGCAATAACACATTCATATTTCAATGGACTTCAAAAGACCTTTGTCAACATTACTGCATAGAGGGAAGCTGGAGAGTCTTCAGAGATACACTGGCATCCTGAAAAGGGTGCTGGGATTTGTACCTCTTCCTTTCTGCCTTCCTGCACTACAGCAGGAGATGATTGTAAGGCTGTTTACACACTTACAACTCACAGAGAGTTTTGCCTTCAATTGATCTGCAGGATTTTACTCTGCAGCATATGCTTTAAAATTTATACTTCCCTTTCCCTTCCCTTTTCTCCCCAATCTGCTGTGGCTCCTCACTGTCATCCATTCCCGGCTGCCCCCTCTCAATTTTTAAAAAATACCCCCCCACACACACACATACACATACTCACACACACACTTTGCATTAGTTGACTGACATTAAGGCAAAATAACATAAGCCAGTCTGATTGTGTGCTCTTTTTCAATTTCACCTTGTATATGGAAGTGAATCTCTAAGGCAAAGATACATGGTGTCCTCCCATTCCTCATAATTCCTCACTACCAATTAGCAATTGATTTTGGATGGACAAAAATATGAATTTCGGTAGCTGAATTAGTTTATTCTCCCACAAAAGCCAATTGCAGCTTTACACAGGTGTTTTGAATCATGGAAGAGACCCAGGAAGAAAAGGTGAAACTCACTTTTTCCTAGCAATTCTTTCAAAGCCCTCAGACCAGCCACTTGTGACTGCCAAACAGATTTTTCAAATAACAAGACAAGAAAGCCCTGTCCATAGTTCCTTTACATCAGGTCTTGTTTAGTTCACAGTACCTCCAAATTCTGTCAGGGTAAAATGCAACATACAGCACCAGCTGACTCATCAATCACTAGAAGCAGAATTATTGAGCTTGCCTAGAAAGAGCTTCAGTTTATTTGCCCTCATGCAAATCATTACTGGCTCCAGGTACTGACTGAAGACATTGACTGTCTCAGCTGAAAAGTACTGATTTGTATTTGTGTACTGAGAACGTCCTGTTCCAAATCTCCAATTTCTGCCAGCATTTTCATGCAGATGTTGAACAGCAGGACAGATAAAGTGAAATCCTGCAGGAACTCATAGTAGGAATGCCTGGGACCAAGCAGTTATCACCTCTTCCACTTGTACTGAATCAATAGCCATTTGCTCCAGGGAAAACTCACAGCCATCTGTGAACCCTTCCATAAACCTTCATGTTAAGTTCAGTGAAGGAAAAACACACATGTTTGGTAATAATGGGAAGAAGAAATGAGACCATCTGACTACCTTGACACAAAGGGGTGATAGATTACTTTTAATATTCAGGCCTGCAGTCCTAAAAATCACTACTGTACAGAAGGATGTAATTGGTTGAAAGGATTGCTCTCACAGAATTCCTCCCAGCTGAGAAGGAAAGGGTTAAATAGTCAGCTCACTCAGCAAACACATGCCATGAACAGGGGAATGAGGAGGGAGTTGAAATCTGTGCCAACAGACTATCCATTGTTTAAAGTTCCTACTGTCTTGCGGTCATTTCTCATGCCAAAGTCAGCTAGTGGCCAGCATAACTTAGCCAGTGATCCTTTTATATTCTGTTTCTAGTTTTCTGTAACACTTGTTATGATATATTTCTAGGTATTAAAGAAGGTTGACAAAAAGCCTAATAATAAGGCTAATAATTAGGCTAATAATAAATAATAAGCCTAAGGACAAATGCCAATAGATACAAAATGATAAATAAAACTTTACGTAAAAGTAGTAGTTCCCTGTGCAGGTACCAGCTCATTACTGATCCATGTGGTGACATCACATCACAATGTCTGATAGGCAGACTGGGTTTATGGTGTGGTTTGCCATCGCCTTCCCTAGTCATGTACACTTTAGCTCCAGTAAGTGGAGTATTCTTTACTGACCTCAGAAGGATGAAAGGTTGAGTCAATCTTGAGTCAGCTGCTGGAACCAACTTCTGTCAGGTACTAACTCAAGTTGTGAGCAGAGTTTTGACTGCAGGACTGCAGCTTACCCTTGGTGCCATTTTAATGCATTTCAAATAGTAAAATAATAATAAATGCATTTTGGTCACAAGTTCTTCCTCAGTAATACAAATTATTAAAATACACACCACAATGTAAAATTATTTAAAATACAAAATACAGCATTTCTGACCTAACCTTTAAAACTGAAAAAGGAATGGGGGGGGAAGGAAGGGGGGAGAGAGAAAAGGATCATTTGGATTAATTATTGTATGAGTCATTTATAAAATTTAAAAGAAAGATTTCCAAAATAATTAATTTGTATTACACACACACACGAGAAGCCGAACCAGTTCATTAACTTTTCAGTAAATAGAGGAGCTGATAAAATAAACAGAAAAACTGATAAATAAACAATAAATAAATACACAAGAGAAGCTGAGCTGTACTTACATCTAGATTTACTAACTGGTTGCTATGTAACATTTTGTACAGGTTTAACTGCACAAAATTTAACATTTTGTAGAGAAGTTGATTTTATAATTAATTTATGTGTCTTATTATATTGATACCGTTATTTTAATCTTGGTTGTAAGCCACCCTGAGCCACACCGTGACTGGGACTTGGGCAGGGTATAAATTTAATAAAATAAAACTGGATAAATCCTACTTCATTACTGGAACAAATTTCAGTGCTTTAACATTTTGCAGCCCATTAGTATTCAGCCTGTATTATGCTTTTTGTCAACCTTCTTGGTTACCAGGTTTTTCTGGGTTAAAATTCTTTCATCCCTCTTCTTTTTAACATTTCTAGACTTCTGCAGTTTTAGTCTGCATAGGTTACTTCCTAATTAATAAAGATATTTTCTCTTTAAAGACCTGAGACTTCTATTAAACTCTTACCTACATACCGGGCTGTTCATCTACACGGATAGCAAATCCATGGTCAAGCCATAAAGAACTAGCTAGGGCTGCTGGAGAGAACACAATTATTCCATAAGATAAGACACATGCAAACCCAACTTTTTAGGAGTCAGACCACCCACCAGAAAGGTGAAGGAAGCAATACAGACTGATTGTAGCAATGACTATCCAAGGGATCCAAAAAAAAGGAGAGAAAAGAGCTTTCAAGCGCTCTGACATATATAAATGACATTCCAGCCTCTCTGCTGCTCAGAGCATCCTGGGAGCGAGAAAAGGTTGAGGGGTTGTGATAGCACTGACTTCTGATACTGATCAGTCAGATAGGACCAAATACTGGATCATGGTGGCCCATGCTCCTGTTCACCCAGCCCTTATTTTCATCAAGATGAAAACTGGAAGGAGCAGGAGAGGGCAGCTCCAGAGCTGCCCATTGGGGAGGGGGTGCAAAACTCAGCTTTTGGCCCAGGCTCCATTTTCCCTAGCTACACCTCTGTGGGGGGGGGGGGAATTCTATAGGGATTCTTGCTTGGACCTGGACAGCCCAGACTAGCCTAGCCTCGCCTCATCAGATCTCAGAAGCTAAGCTGGGTCAGCCATGGCTAGTATTTGGATAGGGATACCAGGAGTGTGATGCAGAAGCAGGCAATGGCAAACCACCTCTGAACGTCTTTTGCCTTGAAAATCCTACGGAGTAGCCATAAGTCAGTTGTGATTTGACAGCACAAAAAAATGTGGTCTCTTAAATTTGACATAGTGTAGGACTTCAGTGTGTCTTTATCTAGACCTGGAATTAATTTTCAGTAGTCAACTCTTAATACCACAAATGTATCAGCCAGAGAGTGTTACCTGGTGGTTCAATGAAGTGAACAGTTATGTAGTCATTTAAGCTTGAGATTGAGGCCTTTCTCCTTAATTGGAACAATTTCTCCATGTGAGAAGATTTACATCCCAGGCCAAAGTTTGAGGTGGCTGCAGATGGTGCCATGGTGCTGCCTCCAGAGGGATTTCAGGAGGCAGAGGGAAGCAGCTAAAACAAACAAACAGACTCTGGCCTCCTGAAAGCCCTCTATAGAAATACAGTTATGCCACTCATTTGGGTGGTGTACATCCAAGGCCCCAGACTCCATGTTAATAGCCCTAAAGCCCATGTTTTTGGCCCTAAAGCCTGTTTCCACCTTTGAGAACACCCCAGTCATCCCCTCCAGTGCTATCCAATTGAATGCCAGCATAGCTCTACGGTGGTGACCATTTCTGTGTTTCACAGTTATGGAGCTGAGGTGCAGCTGGACGCCAGCGTTCTTGCCCTCTCCATCAGCAGGGTTGCCGCATATGCTGGCAGGTGGGGCAAAGATGTTGGCATGAGCCCATGCCTCTTCCGAACTGTGATTCAGTCCCCTCATTTGTATTGGGTGAATAGTCACACTCTGATTATTTTTCTGTCCTTTACCTGCAGATTGCCAACTCAGATATGTTCAAGCCCAGCCTTTTAGACAATAGCTGCGAATAAAAAATATCTTTATTAATTAGGGAGGCTGTAGAGAAATGGCTTGGGGTGGAAGAGGATGGAATCGAGTGACTTGGGATGGCAGGATGGTTGAAAGGGAGGCTCGGGGGGCAGGGGAGGATGGAAAGGTGAGGGGTCTGGTGGGGCACAGTAGCAAGCTAAAGCTTGGGGGCAGGGTTGTAAGGTAAGGATTGGGATGGGGGAGTGTTGGAAGGTGTGGCTAGGGGTGGGGGAGGATTGGAAGGTGAATATTCAAGTGGGGAAGGGTAGCAAGATGAGTATTGGGAATGGAGAAAGGATGGCAAGGTGAGGCTTGGAGTGGCGAAGGGTTAGAAGATGTGGCTGGAGGCGGGGGAGGATTGGGAAGTGATTATTAAGGTAGGGAGGGTGGCAAGGTGTGACTTGGGGTGAGGGAGGGTGGCAAGGTCAAATTTGAGGTGATGGGAGGGTTGGCAGGTGTTGCTAGGGACTGGAGAGGGGTGGAAGGTGAGTATTAGGGTGGGGGCGGGTGGGAAGGGATGGCTAGGAGTGGGGAGGGTGGCAAAGGTGGCTAGGGGTAGGTAGAGGTGGGGAGAGGGTGCCAAGGGAGGGCTAGTGGTGGGGGAGAGTGGAAATTTGGGAGCAGGTGGTGACGAGAATGCTTCTGCTGGGCCCCCACAGGCCCAGCTGGCCTTTTGGGGTGGTGGGGGGTTGCGGGAAGGCCTCTGCCAGGACCCCTGCAGTCCAAGCAGGCCTTTTGGGATGGTGTGTGCATGTGCGGGAGGGGGGGTCTGCCCCCCAACACCTACTGACCTGCTCATGGCCATGCTCGATGAGCAGACTTTCTGATCAGCGCCCTTGTGGCTGCTGCCTGCTCCGAGTAGGCTGCTCAGTTTCTGGCCTCCAGATGGCACCTGTGCAGTACGCTGTGCCATGCCCCTTCTACCTCTGGCAGCAGCAGCAGGGGCACTGATCAGAACGTCTGCCCAGCCAGCTTGTGTCACTGCCCCATCAGGCCCAGCTGCCAGCACAAGCCAGGCAGCCCAGGCAAGAAGTGTGGGGGCATTTTTTCAACCCCCCCATGTGACCAAATGGCCGCTGCCTGGGGCATTTGTCCCCATATTTCCCCATGGAAGCTCCACCTCTGATTCCCCCAAATGGTAATTTTTTTTAATTTAGAGGCCTCTAACTGTAGTTTTCATAAATCCTGCTCTGACTCTTCTGAAAGGCCACTGTTGTGATGGCAGAAACCTGGTTCCAGCTGCTAGAGTCTTCAGATTGTGACCACCCAGCACTTTCATGAACTTCCACTTGCCATTTTATAGCCACTCTCTTAATTCCCAAAAAGTTATGTCTCAGCAACAGCTGCCATTTGCACAAGCCAGCCTATTGAAAAGGTTATGGCATGCAGTTAATATCACCCTAAGAAAAATTGGCCTGAGAAAAGAAACGGTGGCTGCTTTTCACAGAGAACTGAGCAGGATTTTATGAGGCAGAAATAAGGTTCCTTTATTCTTTCCCCTCCCCCTCCTGCCTTGCTGTAAACAGTGAAAATCTTTGAACTGCTTACTTTAGAATAAGGAAACCGACAAATCTATGCATGACAGCAAGCACCCTATTTCTCTCATTCTGACAAAAAGAGGAAATTTTTTTAAGATAAATAAAGTGGAAGAGCATCCTAGATCTATTCTGCTTACTCTGTAGTCAGTGGAAATATACAAACTGTGCCCATTTTGCTCTGGTATGAAAATACTCCTCTAGTGCTTGACTTCTCTGCGGTTGCAAAATCAATTCACAACCACCCCGTCAGGAACAGCCGTTAAATTAAGGGTCACCAAGAGCATCTCCCAAATCACAGCTAGATGTTGAGGAGTCTTGTTTGATTCTCCAGCTGAAAAAAACATTCAGAAGGGTATAAGAAGATCCACATAACTATCATCCAATCAGTCTATTGGATACTGCTGAGAACCTTTACAGTAAATATATTGTACACAAGCTAAAAAATTGGGATATTGAAAAAATATCATGCATGCGCAGCAGGCTAGTTTCAGGAAAAGTCAAAGCACAATACACCATTGCCATACTCTAAATCATCTTGCAGCCCAGAAATGTAAAGGTTCAATCAAGACCCTATATGCAGCATTTGTTGACTTGGCAGGTGCCTTTGATGCTTTTGATAGAAACCAAATGTGAGTTAAATTTGCATGCAGAAACATAGATAAACGGTTATTGCTTCTATTACATACACTGCATCTGAAAACTTACGCTAGAATTAGGGCTGCAGTATCTGGATCATTAACAGATGAAATCCCCATACATAGGGGTGAAAAACAGGGGTGTATATTGGCCCTATTGCTCTTCAGTCTATATCTAAATAATAAAATATTGAAGTTATCTGGTCTTGAGTTTGTTGTGCCCACCCTATTTTCTCAGAAAATACTGGTTCTTCTTTATGTGGACAACACAGTCCTAAGTTTCCATTATGCATGTTGGTCTGAAAAAAATCATTACTCAGATTGGGACAATATTGTAACAAAGTGGCTCTTTATATCAACTACATAAGACAAAGGTGGTGGTTTTCAAGAAAAGTCCCTGTAAGTACTCCTGGAGTATGTATGGAAACCCCATTGAACAGTGGAATAAATTTAAATACCTGGGGATAACTTCCAATGAAATGTTAAATTAGAAATTGCACATAACAATCATGACAATCAACATTAAAATTAATGAGAGCTATCCTAAAACTCTGTTTTACCAGAGGAGGCCTTTTAATAGAGTCAGCATTGAAATTACACCTGAGTAAGGCAGTTCCTAAACCTCTATTTGAAGTAGAAGTCTAGGGATGACATTATAACCTAGTGGTAAATCTGGAATCTATCCAAAATTATCTTTTCTGAAGGATTCTACTTTTCTGAAGGGGGCTCCAGTGGTAATGATGCAGGCTGAATTAGGAATGCCTTCTATAAGATATCACACCAATGTTGCTCTGTTGAAATATTTGGAAAAAACAAAGTAATACTATTGCCAACTTGTTGTCCAATCAAAGTTTTAAAGTGTTGATATCAGATAATGTGACCTAGACTGTTCACTTTAATAGTACTCTCAAATGGTATACCATAATGGGCAGTTATTTAGATCCACTTATACCTGAATTTACAATCCTTGAGTGCTTATACTACCGTGATGCTGCAAGATACAGATCAATCATCTCCCAATCAAAATTTTCACCATGGTTTAGTATGATAAAGAAAGATCATACTAGAGCTTTATATCCAATTTTATTCTGTTGTAAGAAATTGCAATAGCCTACAGCCATAAGCAATAGAATCTGACTGACTGATATGAGACCATGAAGATAACATCAGTGGGATTTGGTAGAAAGATCCTGAGGTCTGGAAAGGCTGCTTGGGTCTGCCTTAGAGAGATGGATTTAGATATTTTGAAAGCCGATGTGATATGCTCATCAAAGGTCCTAGTTCCAGTCCACAAACAGCCATTTAGCTCAACGGGTGACCTAAGGTTTTGGTTAGTTAGTATGAATGCTAAAAAGATGATATTTAGCACTGTCCAGACTTCGGAATGGCTGCTGGTTTTGGCTCATCTTCCCAAGATGAGGGAAAGCAGGTGAGAGTAACAGCACAGGAGAGACTGGATCAGAAAGTACAAATACACATTACTGCTGAAGGGGATTATCTCCACAGGCATTTGTTGCACAGTGTTTCTACTTTCCATCAGTCCTTGCACTATACCCACAGCTTTGCGAAAGGGCTTTTTGATTATAACAGCAGGGTGCTATTTGCTGACTATCCCATTCTCTGTTCAGGTACCATATACTTAGAGGTGCAGGCTAATCATACTTCATTTCCTTTTCCTATTAAACAGTAAGCCTGCAGGGAGAAAGACAAAGTTTTTCCTTTATGGCATCCTCCTCTCTTTCATCTTATCCTCACAACAACACAGTGAAGTAGGCCAGTCTGAGAATGAATGACAAGCCCAAGGTCCTTCAGCCAGCTTTCAAGGCAGAGTGAGGATTTGAACCTGGGTCTCCCAGATCCTACTTCCCCATTCTAATCACTGCACCACACTGGCTACACATAGAGGAAGGGCAGAAACAGAGGCTAAGCCACATAACATCTCTTTAAGAGAAGTGTGTCAGCAGGGAACAGAAGCAAACAGTTTACTTGTGCAGTCTGGAAGGCAGGCAGGCAGAAGTAGAGCATATATAACTTAGGGTCCTCTCATCCTCATACCAAGAAAGCTAGCAAATTAAATAATACAGAGGAGATGTGTGGAGAAGAATGACCTGAACAAGGAGGGATATTTTCCAGGAAGGGGAAGAAGAATCCCAACGACCAGTTGGTCTGCTGTATGGAGTTTTGCCTTATTTTCCTCTAAAGGGAGTGTTTTACATTTATTTTGGGGGGGTTTCCATCAGTGAAGGCTGAGTGAGAGTACTGAAATAAATGTACCAAGCCAAATAGAACCCAGTATGTGAGTTTGTGTAATCCATTAGCCAGATCATCTGAAGTATAAGGAACTGTACCATCTTAGGAAACAACATATTACCATCTAAGCTTACAGAAACTGAACAAACTTATTAAAGCCCATACCTGAAAACAAATACTATTTATCTGCCAAAGATCTTTTGTATATATTTACTTCTCCTGTTTTATTTGCCTCATCCATTTCATCTCTCCAAGTTATTTCATCTCCCTTTCCCATCTCCTCTCTAATAAACCTTTAATTCTATTTTAAGTTTAAAATATGCCTTAATATTTATTTTGTGTGCCTTATAAAATGGTTTGCCTAGCAAAGGTTTAAGTCAATGGGCATCCTTCACCTTCTGGTGAAAAATGCTACCATTTTTTAAGCACCTCAGTCCTTGAAAAAAAAACTATAGTGGGAAAATCTGACAAGCTAGGTTTCTCTGCCTGAAGAAGTATAGAACGGTGTGTGTGTGTCTGTGTGTGTCTGTGTGTGTGTGGGGGGGGGGGGGGGGGGTCAATTAGACCCAGTATTTAAAAATGTAATAATTACCTAATAGAAATGCTTTGTCCTATATATCTGTAATCTGATAACCTGTATGCCTTGATGCATATTATAGTTCCTAAACATTTAATCCCAGTTGCATGGAAAAATAAAAACAAACCAAGGTGGTAAAATTACTGTAGTACAGAAAATAAAAATGGCTGAAGAACAGAATAAACTTAAAGCAACTCAAATACAATTTCTGTTCATATCCCCAGTGTGCTGCCCACATCTTCTTCTGTATGGTCTTTCAGTAAACTAAACTGGTAACGAGAGTCTTAACAGAGCATAGAAATCAAAGATGCCTTATGCTAATGAATTATAAAATGCACCTGTGCACCAAGAGGTTATCTTGCGGTTGTCAGGCTAAAACAAGCAACGTTAGCTCAGTATTAAGTTTCAAGTCATGAAGTGCTTCTGTTTTGAGAAAAGAAGCTTTTTTAAAAAAAGGTTGGGGGAGCACAAAAAATCTTTACAACTGCTTTGAGGGAAAATAATTCCATCATAAAGTTTGCAGGACACAGAACTTTTCCTTGGAATCAGGAAAATTAAGTTTGCCTCCAAAGAAATGCCTCAAAGAGATACTTCTCTCTTTTTATTTTTCCCTAGCCTGTGTTTAAACCACATATGGTCTGTCAACAATGAATGCACAGAA
Organism: Sphaerodactylus townsendi; assembly: GCF_021028975.2. NCBI lineage: Eukaryota > Metazoa > Chordata > Lepidosauria > Squamata > Sphaerodactylidae > Sphaerodactylus > Sphaerodactylus townsendi. The sequence goes on from NC_059426.1 coordinate 52,756,858, forward strand.
CATGAAGGCATTACAAGGTGTTTCTAACACATCCTGATGAAAGCCACATTTAATACTGAAATCCCCTGCACTGCATAAAATCATATTGAGGGTATCATTTTTGACAAGTACTAATAGCTAAATGACACACATAATATTCATCTCCACACACCCATTCATAGTTCACACTAGACAAGTCACAACAGTGCTATTATAATGGCAACTCTTCTCTGGCTTAAAAAAATCATTTACACACACACGCACGCACGCACGCACGCACGCACGCACGCACGCACGCACACACACACACACACACACACACACCTTTATCCCAGTGGAGACACAAAGCAGCTTATAGTGTTCTCTTCTTTTTTAATCATCGTAACAACCCTATTAGGGAGGTTAGACTAAAAATCTGTGACAGACTCAAGATCACCCAGGAAGCTTCATGGCACAGTGAGTATTTGAACTGGGTCTCAAAGATCCTATTTCAATACTCTAACCACTGCTCTAAGATGAGAAGAGTCTAACAACATTACTTTGCAAATGCTTACTTCTTTGTGAGTAAGAGGGTCCTTTAAGAATAACTGAAACATAGGTTTTACTCAATTGTTTAATGAATTTCAAGTAGACACTGGACTACCCGGTTTCTTAAATTTGGGGATGGGTTGGTTGGTTGGTGGTTGTTGTTGTTTTGCAAAGGCCCACCTAGTGAACTCACTTTCTACCTGGAGCACCTAAGAAACCAATCAGCCAGTCTCTTAATCCATGTTTTGCTAGAAAACCCAACTCAGCATATAATTTACCATCTTAAAAGGGATAATTAGGAAAGGAATTGATAATAAAACTGCAGATTGTCATGCCCTCATATAAAGCAGTGGTGCAAGTCTGTGCGACCGCGCTTGGAGTACTGGGTTCAATTCTGGTCGCCACATCTCAAAAAGGATATCGAAGAGATAGGAAAAGTGCAGAGAAGGGCAACGAGGATGATTGAGGGATTGGAGCACCTATGAGGAAAGGCTGCAGCATTTGAGACTCTTTAGTTTGGACAGGAGACGTCTGAGGGGGAATATTGAAGTCTATAAAATTATGCATGAGGGAGAAAATATTGATAGAGAAATTTTTCGTTCTTTCTCACAATACTAAAATCAGGGGCATACATTGAAAATGCTGGGGGGAAGAATTAGGACTAATAAAAGGAAATATTTCTTCACACAACGTGTGATTGGTGTTTGGAATATGCTGCCACAGGAGATGGTGATGGCCACTAACCTGGATAGCTTTAAAAGGGGCTTGGACAGATTTATAGAGAAGTTGATGTATGACTGCTAATCTTGATCCTCCTTGATCTGAGATTGTAAATGCCTTAGCAGACCAGGTGCTTGGGAGCAGCAGCAGCAGAAGGCCATTGCTTTCACATCCTGCACGTGAGCTCCCAAAGGGATCTGGTGGGCCACTGCGAGTAGCAGAGTGCTGGACTAGATGGACTCTGGTCTGACCCAGCAGGCTTTTTCTTATGTTTTTATTAACTAGCATTCACAGTAGAGGAGCAGTCAGACTGAGACATCTAATATATTCTAGCACAGGGATATGACAGTAGCAGTTCTATCACATTCAGATTATATTGTTCTTCAGTTATGGACTAAGTATCTTAGTAGCAGACTAGGTAGATCATCTTTGAAGATTTTCAAGTTATTACAGCATATAGCAATACAGTTAATCTGTAAGCGGTAAGATGAGTTTGAACCATCCAATTCACAACTGTGGAGATAGGACTTCCCCTCCAAGAAACGTTTCTTTATCAGAAAGAGAAATCAATTTCAGAATTCCTTGAGAAGGATTTTTGCTTTTGCTTGATTAAAGAAACAACTTAGTCTATAAGAATACACAGAAAAATGAATTTGCTGTCTATAGCGGATGAGTGGAAACAACCATACCCAAAAGGTAATGAAACAAAGACCTGTGACATCATTAGATGTGTTTGTTTGAGTTAAGTAGACACCAAACAGGTCTTCCATTGAACCATGTTTCAAAATAGGAATCCTATTCATGAAGATAAGCTTGCTGAGATGGCATCTCATGCTTAGTCATCATATAGTCTTATGGAAGTCTAACAAGAGTGATTCAGTTTTACTGTTCTGCAACTCTGACAACCTATCAGGCTCCCAGTGGGAGGATTGATGACGAATTGCTACCTCTGTGAACTTCAGGGGAACTTCGCAGCTAGAATACTGGCTGGTGAGTGTAAATCACGAGCTGAGTAATCACTCTGTATAGAGTGGTCTAGAAAACCCGCAACAGCCAAAACAAAAATAACACCTGACTGTGACATACTTCTGAAGATTAAAAAAATTGCAATCACCTGCAAAAAGTTTAATGTACATATATAAGTCCTGAGTTACATGGAATGAAAATCTGAAATTCATGTGCAAAGAAGCATTCCCATGGAGTATATAATCTAATTAGCACATCCATAAATAGGCATTCCAAAAAATCCAAGATGAGCCCCTGCTTTTTTAAAAAAGCCCTTTAAATTTTATATTGATATCCTGTTACTGTGCAGCCTTGCTCCCTCCCTCTGCTGCAGTGCTGGAAAGCTTATGAGGGAGTTGGGCCAGAGGGAATAGATCATGGGCAATAGAAGAGGATGCCATGGCTGGGCAACCCCTGCTCCTCCCTCTGTGAGAAAGCAATGGGAGCCTGGAGGATGGGAAAAGGGGGAGGGAAGAAGGGGTGGGAGTGTCCCAACGAGGCTATATTGGTATTCTTCATAAGACTGCAAGATTGCCAGCTTTTTTCTCTTGGGACCTTTAATTTCATATCAATGTACCTTATATCACTTTTGCACAGGCTCGTTATCATCAATTTTTGTTTTCTGGGAAAAACCACCCACTGATCTCCTGGAAATACCTGTGAGGTGTGGGGGAAGGCAGAGGAGTGTCAAGGTGGAATAAACTCCAGTTATCATTGCTGGGCATAATTTCTATGATTAATATAATGCCAAGAATATTATTTTTATTTTAAACAGTACTAGTGTAGGCAAATTATATTCCATTTAAAGAATGGCAGAAGAATAGATCGTACTTTGTCTCTGGCAAGGGAAAAATGTCAGATTAAATATAAAATATTGCAAGATGCAAAAAGAAGAGGAGGTCTAGCTTTACATGATTTGAAATTAAATTGTGTGACTTCTCGTTTGGTTTGCTTAGAGAATGGATTATGTTGAGAAGGCTGCTTGATCTAAAAGAAAATTATTTTAAATATAGATTGCATTTATCATTTGATAAAGGTAAATATTTTATTGATGATTATATTAGGTGTGTCATTCTGAGAACATGGAAAAAGTTTAAACCTAGACTGTGTAAAAAAAAAAAAAAGTCGAGATAGCTTTCACTACCAGAAGCACCATTTAGACATGGAAGGATATTTGAAAACAAATGGATAACATATTGTGACATTTTTGACTTTTCTCAAGGAGAATGTAAAATGAAATCAAGAAATTAATTATTAGTAGAAGTACTTGTAATTGAGGTTTTTCTGAACAACTATTGGAGAGATTTAAAATAAGCACTAAGATGGGATTTGATGTGTATGAATAACAATCATGTTATTGCTAAAATGTATAAGCTCATTGAGATCGGACACAGAAGAATGAATAAAAGAGTGTATGATGAAATGGGCTATCAGCTTGGCCATAATATGCAAATTGAACAATGGAAGAATATGTGGGTAAAGGGGCTGAAATTTACATTAAGTTCCAGTTTTAAGGAAAATTCCTATAAAATAATGTATAATTGGTACCTGTAGGCAGAGACGTACAAAAATGTTTTGAATGTATGTAATTTGACCATCATGAAGGAATATGTTGTCATTTAAAATAATATAGCTTAAAAATTTGACTATAAATGTGTTCAACAATTTAGAAGATTTAAAAAAACTAATATAAAAATGAAAACAGACACTTTTCTTTTGGGACGTATGGAACTTTGTTTTTATGCATGACATCAGCAGCAAGAATGTTATATGTGTAAAAATGGAAAACTTCATTTATACCAACAACAGAAGAATGGCTTGTGAAGCTGTTGGAATTGGCAAAGATAGCTAAACTTACTTCTTTGATTAGAGAAAATAATTTTTGGTTAATTGGAAACCCGATAGACTTTTTGTATAAATCAGAAAAAAAATGAAGTGATGATTTGTGGATTTGAGGGATTGAAGAACAAGAAAATAGATATAATACAGAAATGTATGAAATGTATTAGTAATACAAATTAAGAATTAATTTTATAGTTGCTGTTTGTATTTTTTATGTTTTCATTCTCTCTCTCTTTAAAGTCTTCATAATAAAATAGTTTAATCTGAAACTTTGACAACCTATCTGGAAGGCATAATCATTTCCCCATCAGTAAACAAATATACTTCCTTTTAAAACTTCACAGCAGTTTGATAAGGTTAAATTGATTTTCCCTTCCAGTCTAGAATTATTGAAATATACTGGTTTGGTGCTTTTATTATGAATGACAATATGGCTGATCTGAATACTTTCAACATCCACAACATACATACTTTTAAAATTTACTTTTACTCAGAAGAACAGCTATATAAAATAACTTTATTATTGTTATAATAAAGAATCAATATGAAGAAAGTCATTCATATTAGCATAACATAAATGGGTCAACATTATCTGAAACTATTAATGTAATAGGTAATAAAGGCCACTATACTTTTATCCTGCCTTTGATTGGTGCCCTTCAGGCTGAACTGCTACAATGTATTTGTAACCCAGGGTCCAATGGGAGGGGGGGGGTAAAGAGCTCAGATTTTTCCAGATAAGGAAGAAAGAGCTCCATTCCCTCAGACCTGTTAGAGGCCTGTAACTGGAGCCACCCTACTTCACAGAGTTCTGTTTGCACATTTCAGGCTACCCTTGAAGGCTTGACAATCAGGAGAGAGGGCTCAGCAAAGAACAGCAAAGCTGCAAGTCCATCAACAGTGCCACAGGACACAGCTAGAGAAAATTGCAAAGGACTGAGACCCTGCTAGCCTGTTTTGTACAACAGGCCAGAACTATTACATGTTGATTATTGTTTCTGCATTGGTTTGCCATATTTCATTGTTGTGCTGCACATTATTGTTTATGAAACAGAGAACAGATTTAAAAGTTTCTTTTGTTTTAAGTCTGGTGAATGGCAAGGGTCACAAGGTGGGATCACAGTGTCAGAGACTTGAACTCCTTTTCCATCAATGATAATATCCCTCTTAAATTCTAAGTTGGGCTACATATTCTATGGCTGATTTTGCACTTTACAAATGTCCCGAGGCATATCTGGGAATGCACCTACTGCAGGAATTCTCACCCTGCTTGTAGCTCTCTACTGCTGCCCGGCTCTTTCCTCCGCTCAAGTCAGGGCCAGTGCGGGAAGCCCCATATGGTTCCTCACAAGCCTGGGGCTTTCCCATAAACAACGCTTAATCACGGCGAGCTCTTCTGCAGTTGTTTGCACGCATGCTTAGGCAGCCTTTGTTTCCTGCATTCAGATTGGCTGAATCTCGCCCCACCCCCCACTCACTTTCAGTATCTTTTTTGTATTTTTAAAACAGAATGTCAGCAGGTGCTGAGAATCAACTCCCTCGCTACCCCCATCTAAAATCCTTGCTTCTCCCCTGCAAACTCCTAGCGTGTGCAAGAGAATCGCCATCCCCCCCCCCGCAAATTCCTCGCACATGAGGGGAGGGGGAATTCCCTTGTTTGGTAGGGCTGCCACGCCGCTTTTCTGCCGAAGGTTTCTCCCTCCTTTTTAAAAAACAGACCATTGGACACTTACTGGGAAGGGTCCTTCTCCTGGGGGATACTGGGCCATCTTGGATTGGGTGATTCAAATCCAAAAACCTTTATTAGGCATAAAACCAGTGCCAAGAATTTCAAATACAATAAAAAGATCATTATTGCTCAACTTGCAGTACACCGAGCAAAAACATAGCAACAGCTTCAGATATTTCCACACTAGAGCTATTTAGAAGCTTAGCCGTTTTTGTTTTATCAGAGAGGAGCATAAATCCTGTTGGTAACACAGTTCTCAAATTGGTTCTGATGTTGTTGTACTTTGAACAATGGAGCAGAATATGAGAAAGTGTTACAGTTGTATCAGGACAGAATTGACAGCAACGCTCATCTTGTGGAATACCAGAGAATCGACCTTGAAGATGTGCTGACGGAAAAGAGTTACACCTTGCTCTGGTCATGACCCATCTGCTATTGTAATTAATAAGTTGTTGCAGATATATAGCAGGGCTAGTTTTCTGAGGGATAATCCCAAAGACTATTGGAGAGCAAGAGCTTTGTGCTTTGCTCAGGAGAAATTGGTACTCTTGATCAAATAATCTAGACTTTAAGCGATGGTAAATCTCCGGAGCGGTGAGCATTTGTAGGCCCCCTCAAAAGAAGCCCAAGGAAAAGATCTTTTTCTCAATATGTAGCCACCATTTCGAAAGCTGAAGCCCTCTCATTTCTAACCGGGACAAACCGTTAGGGTCAGTGCAAAACAAAAAGACTTTGCGCCAAAACTTAAAAGTTACAACCCATGCCCTTGTTTCTAATAAATGTTGCCCTGATTCCAAACAAAGAACACCATAGGGGACACAATGTGGGGTGCCAAAGATCTTATAAAGGAAATTGGATTGGATGCTTTCCAATTTCTGGTGCCATGCTTGGATCCAGATGGGGATACCATACAAAAGGTGCTGGGCCACCTTAGCGTTAAACACCTTCAACGCTGCTGGTATGAATCTACCACCATTGATGTTAAAAAACTTCAGTACTGCAGCGGATAAATTTTTGCAGGCTTTAAGGGTGTTATCTCTGTGTGTGGTCCAGGTTGACTTATGATGGAATATTATCCCAAGGTATTTGAACAATTTAACTTGCTCAATGTCAGCACCTTGGAGAGACCATCTTGAAGGTCTAAAAACATTGGAAAAGACCACAATTTTAGACTTGATTGGGTTAATGACCAACCTGTTGTTTGAACAGTATTCACCACACTTAGTCAGCATGTTTCTGAGACCAGATCTTGTTCTTGATAATAAAACTGCATCATCGGCATAAAGGAGAATAGACAGAGGCACACCGTTCAGATAGGGGCAATGAAAGTTGAAACTATTCAATGTGGGGGCAAGGGATTGGGTGATTTTGCACCCCAGTCTCTGGGAGGCAGGAACTAATAATTTGAACTTCCTGTCTGGTCATCGCCCTCCATTTTGAGTCAGTATTTTGAACTAACAAAGCTGTAAGAACATAGAACTAGAAGAAAACGAATAACAACAGGAAAACATGTTAACAAGAAAGACAGGGATATCTACCCCCTAACTTAACACCAGCTACTTTGCCCTGAGGAAAACGGTAAGTATAGCGGAGTTATGTAGTAAAGGAGCACATTCTGATCATATACCATGGGAGGGCCAAAAAGATAAGAACATAAGAACATAAGAACAAGCCAGCTGGATCAGACCGGAGTCCATCTAGTCCAGCTCTCTGCTATTCGCAGTGGCCCACCAGGTGCCTTTGGGATCTCACATGCAGGATGTAAAAGCAATGGCCTTCTGCGGCCGTTGCTCCCGAGCACCTGGTCTGTCAAGGCATTTGCAATCTCAGATCAAAGAGGATCAAGATTGGTAGCCATAAATCGACTTCTCCTCCATAAATCTATCCAAGCCCCTTTTAAAGCTATCCAGGTTAGTGGCCATCACCACCTCCTGTGGCAGCATATTCCAAACACTAATCACATGTTGCGTGAAGAAGTGTTTCCTTTTATTAGTCCTAATTCTTCCCCCCAGCATTTTCAATGAATGCCCCCTGGTTCTAGTAAGCATTGGGAGAAAGAGAAAAAAAATTCTCTCTGTCAACATTTTCTACCCCATGCATAATTTTATAGACTTCAATCATATTCCCCTCAGACGTCTCCTCTCCAAACTAAAGAGTCCCAAAGCTGCAGCCTCTCCTCATAGGGAAGGTGCTCCAGTCCCTCAATCATCCTTGTTGCCCTTCTCTGCACTTTTCTATCTCCTCAATATCCTTTTTGAGATGCGTGACCAGAACTGGACACAGTACTCCGCGCGGGTCGCGACCACTGCTTTATATAAGGGCATGACAATCTTTGCAGTTTTATTATCAATTCCTTTCCTAATGATCCCCAGCATAGAGTTTGCCTTTTTCACAGCTGCCATGCATTGAGTTGACATTCCCATGGAGCTATCAACTAAGACGCCCAAATCCCTTTCCTGGTCTGTGACTGATAGCACTGACCCTTGTAGCTTGTATGTGAAGTTTGGATTTTTTGCCCCTGGATGCATCACTTTGCATTTTGCTACATTGAACTGCATTTGCCATTTCTTAGCGCACTCTCCTAATTTATCAAGGTCCGCTTGGAGCTCTACGCAATCCTTTGTGGTTCTCACCACCCTACATAATTTGGTATCATCTGCAAACTTGACCACCACGCTACCCACCCCTACTTCCAGATCATTTAATCTTCCCAGGAGTAGTAGCAAACTCTTGCCCCAGGGTTCCAAGCTCTACTGGAGAGTGGCGAGCATCATCACAAGACTCAAATCACTATGGTTTTTGCCATAGAGATCTGGGAATTTCTAGAGCATTGTGACATCACTTATGGGTACAACCGAAACTGACATCATGTGCCATTGCTTCCTGCTCTCAAATTTTGCTCCTGGAGGGAAAACAGTGCCTGGCAACTTCACAATACATGCCAGTCAATCAGTAGGAGACTGGCAACCAGCAGAAGGCTGGGTGTCGTGATGTATGGCAGGAGATCACTGGAGGTGGCATGTTATCACTTCAGGTTTCTCACAGAAGTGACACCAGTTGTCTCTAGCAGTCACCAGAAACTCTGTGGTATTCTGTTGATTCTTAAAAGTGTAATATTTCCCCAGAAGTAACATCATAACATCAATGGCCTTGTTTTTATTTTTGTCCTTCCACTCCTCAAAGAAGCTGCAAGAAATGGGAACTGACAACACTGGATACATGCAAATCACCATATCGCATTACTACAGCAATGTGTGGATTGGATGGCTCCTGGTTCTCGTTAAAGGTGTTCGCTTACAAAGATTCAGGGCTTTCAGATACCCCCATAGCACTACAAAAATGATTTGAAATTGAAGAGGAAAGTTATCTAGTGTGATTTTTCCTACTACTACACAACAAAATGTTTATAAACTGTTGAAGATAGTGTCACTTTAATTAGCCGCTTAGAGGATGGAAGAGTTTTTTTTCTTCACAGTATAATTAGACTGTTCTGCCTCAGTTGGGGATAGCAAAGTGGTATCTTGGGTAGGAAAATAGCAGGTTAAACTCTAAAGGAGGCCCAAAACCATTGAAGTGTTTAAGAGGTTATTACTTTTGCATTAAAACATGCAGAAAATAATTACAAATTACAAATGCTCAAGAAAGCTTTCAAGGCAAAACACAGTTATTAGGCATATGTGCTGTTGCAAGGAGGTTCAACTCTGCACTTATTTATACTATCCAAATAAAGTGATTACATCATGTGAAGAACCTATGACAATTCTTCACTATTTCCTGCAACAACAGACTGTAGACTTATACGAAAAGAACAAACAGCATATATTATCTCTCTCCCTCCTTCCTTCCCATTTCACCTATGTCTGATTTTATAACTCACACAGCTATCAAGTCCACAACTAAGCCAGAGCAGTGTATGTTGCGGCCACCTGTGCAAGACTAATCTGTCATCCTGTTAAAAAAACAGCACAAGCTATCCTTCCTCTGTTACTTTTTTACTAGCAATCTGTTCATTCATCTTTTTAAAACACATGTATTTCAGTTTGAAGAAGACGAGGAAGAGGAAGAGGAAGAGGAAGAGGAAGAGGAAGAAGAGTTTGGATTTATATCCCCCCTTTCTCTCCTATAGGAGACTCAAAGGGGCTTTTACAATCTTCATGCCCTTCCCCCTCACAACAAACACCCTGTGAGGTGGGTGGGGCTGAGAGAGCTCCGAAAAGCTGTGACTAGCTCAAGGTCACCCAGCTGGTGTGTGTGGGAGTGCCCAGGCTAATCTGAATTCCCCAGATAAGTCTCCACAACTCAAGCAGAGCTGGGAATCAAGCCCTGTTCTTCCAGATCAGAGTGCACCTGCTCTTAGCCACTACGCCACTGCTGCAGAATTATTTTCTGTCCTTTCTACTCCATCCCATGAGGTTAAACCAACACACACAAGTATTAGAGGGGGAACAGACTGTTCCATTGTCATGTAAACAATAAATATACCACAAAGTGGCTTGGAACATTGTTTGTTCCTCAACCAATCCTTTATAGGATCACCAATCTCTAGGTGGCACCTGGGGATTTCCTGCTATTACAGTTGATCCCCAGAAAGCTGAGATCAGTTCCATTGAGTCTCACCCAACTCCCTTCCTTACCTACAGATCATGTCTCAGATGGCTTTTGTCCATGATCCTAAACATAACCTTCCTGGGTGATAAAAGGGGACCCTTCCTTTTTTACCAGCAGAAAGTTGATGTGCTTGGTTTTTTGCTCTTAGTAGATTTTAGTAACAGGTGGTTAGAATTGTTTCCTTGCTTATTGATTTTACCAATAATGTTTTTATTGCTAACCTCCATCTTCAGAATCATCACACTGAATGACTGCTATAAATGCCATAAATAAATAAATAGTCAATAAATTAACCTTCACAAAAAAATAAGCAGGAGACCAGCAGATATTAAAACAGAATAAAGGTAATAAGACCATACAAAGAATAGGTAATTTTTCTCTAGCCATCTAATAGATTCAACGGTACAAAATAGGAACACACAGATTAACTGCATCACTCAGTACCCAGAGTATCCCAACTAGTGTTCAGAACAGAGTAAGACCCAGTTTACACATAGCTGTGGTAGATTTGCCATTTTCCTGGTTTGGCCCAGAGATCTCTCCAAATTGCAATTGATCTCGAGTGGTTCTTTTGGCACTCCAGCAGGGATTGTTGGTTTCCTTATCAGCCTCCCTTCCAGCATGGCTAATTGGCCATGCTGGAAGGGGCTGATGGGAATTGTAGTCCATAACATCTGGAGTGCCAAAGGTTCGCCACCACTGTCCTAGCTACAGAGATTAGATCCCCTGAAGAAAATGGCTGCTTCGGAGGGTGAACTGTATGGCATGTTACTGTGCTACATTTCCTCCTGTCTTCCCCAGGATAAAACCCCAAATCTCCAGGTATTTCCCAACCCAGAATTGGCAACCCTAAGAGGTGGTATGATCACTGTTGGAAAATTTCATCTGTATGGTCATGGCTGAGTGTTAAGACAACATAAGCCCCCCAATTCTATGAGATTATGCAGACAGTTACTGATTTCACTATTGAGGCTGTTAATGCCAGTGTGAAAATCAGGTACGTGGATCAAATGGCCCAAGCAGCTGCATTTTATGTATTATTAATGTGAGGTCTACAACAATGAAGTTGTTTTCAGTTTTTGCATCAGTGGCTGAGTCATATAGATGCAGCAATACCATCGTCTTGGTTCTAGAAGATTCTATTTTGACTATAAACCTTTTTGCTGATTTTGTTTTGACTATAAACTCTTTTTCTCTTATAATACAACAGGTAAGCCTGAAAAGCTGAAATACTTTATACTATTGTTCTCCAAATCATTTCTTGCTTATCTTTCCCAAACTCCCAATAGATAGGACCCATTTATGGCAGCTTCACAAATGATGTATTAAAGCTTTTACCTATGAATATTAAATCCATTATCTATAACTCCATTGTTTCCAATTCCAATTATACCACTTCTCACAAAATTAAAGCTTTTGTGTGAAGATAATGGTTTTGATGCCAGCTAGAAAACAATAATTGCTGCTCTCCAAGTTTTAATAGAAAGAAGATACAGCGCCTATGAATTGCTAGCAATTTGGAGCTTCAGCTCTGCTTCTCTCCAATGCCTTGGTTACCCAGAGGCAAAGTGCATGAAAGAAAGTCAGAACAAACTGTTTTGTTACCACCTTTCCCCCACTGCATTTTGCAGCTGAAGGTCTTAATCAGTAGTAACTACTCTTTCATGACCTGGGCTGGATAAAGGTTTTAAAGACACTATCATCTTCCACAGAAGCCAAGCTTTTACTTTTTATGCAACTTGCATAAAGCTTGTTCTGGGCAAAACTAAGCAGCAGCAACACATTCTTCTAGAACTTCCCTGGGGTAAGAGTATTTACAAGATCTGAATTTGATCTCCATAGTTGCCAACAGAAAAGTCAGCATTGTTTTTCCCTAATTTTGTTATATCAGATGTAAAATTAGCATACCCCCAAAGTCAGGTCACCTTGAGGATGCTTCCTTGCATTTAAGAATATTAATTTACAAGCTGATGAGAAACTGGCTCAGTCAGAAGATTATGGAACACAATTCAGAGATAACAGGACTGTTTCCTTTGCAGTGAGGTTTTCCCACTTTTTTTTTTTTGTTTAAACAGGGATCCTCCAGCCAAGCTGCCATTTTGCCCGCTCACTCTTTCCTTGGTCTTTCTTGGGAGGTTACCTGCCACATTTGGGGGGGGGGGTGGTGGTAGGGGGAATCTGTGGACTAACATTACTTTGCTAAACTATAACACTCATACCAATTTCAAGGATCTATGCTCAAGCGATAGATAATTTTTTAAAAAGGAAGCCTTTTGGGTTGCTCTGAAATGCTGGCCTAGAGAGTGGGAGAAACTGCTGTTGAGTGGGCAGGGTAAAAGGGGAGGAGCAAGAGCCTTTGGGGAGGGCGGTATATACCGTAAATATAATAAATAAATAAATAAATCTCACTCAAAGAAAGTAAAACACATGCTGATTCCCTTTGCTTTCCCTGCAAAATTGGGGTGGGGTGGGGGTCACACTTCACTAGATTTTGGACACTGTGGAGATTCTATAATCTGAAAATGCAGTGAGTTCTGAAGAGGGAAAAAAGTGTGTGTGACCAAGAATCCAATCCATAGGGAATGTGTGCTCAATGTGAAGCAGACAACAGGTGCATAAATGGCCTTTGTGTTCTCCTTTTGACTCTGAAAAGAAACCTTATAATCCCAGCGGTGTTAAAAAAAAAGAATTCTGCACCAAGTAAAGTCAAATTCTGCAATTGCTATATGTTATTCAAATTAACTAGATTTGCATATATTTGCATATTTTGCAAAACTTACTAAATTCCGCTAGTTGTGAATATGGGTGCTATGCAGGAGCACTGTCATTTCAGGCACACGTCTTTCACATGTTTCCTCCCCACACTTTGCTACCACAAAAGCACTTGAAATTAACATACTTTTCTAAATCTACGTACTCCACTGCCTTGCAGTACAGAAAACTTTGTAAGTAGTATTTTTTAAAAAACAACAACAGTGCTTTCCACAATATTAAACCCTATACCTAATAATAATTTCAGTACAATTGTGTGATCCCACACAGCTGTTCTTTAATCAAGTCAGCCCAGTGCACCATTCTGGTTTCTACTATTCGTAGTGACATCTCCCATTTTCCCCCTCAGTGGCAATGCATTCCAACTAGACTGAATCATTACGCATGAGGAACATGTGTCCCTTATCCAGCATCATATCTGTGAATTCCTCACATGATTTCTATTGCATGGGACATTCAGAAGAAAATAATTCCAAAATGCTAGCATCTGCATCTTCAGTATTGCCAGTGAAACTTAAGAAGAAAGGCAATTGAGGGCAACAAGGAACTCCCAGGGACTCAGCCAAGAATATAAACTGAAGCTGTATTTTCCCCTGAAAACCAATCAATCAGGCTGTTGTTTCAATTTTATTCTGTCCCCAAGTGGCATCTTTTTCTGTAAGAGAAGAAAACACAACCACCACTCAAACACAGACAATTTCCAGTCTACAAAGAAACATCTAATTTTCCTGTAACAGGAGTCCTATTGTTGTCAAGTTTTACCATGCTCAAGTCATCTGTAGATGTCAAGCACATATTTTTAGCAGAGTACTTGAAGTAATCTGTTCTCCTGCAAATCCATTTGCCAGGTACCTCTGAAAATATATTTCTTCAGTGATCTTTTGAAAGGCTATTTCTTTCTTCGCACAACACCCTTATTTTGAGCTACACATTAATCTGCCAACACTAGATTGATTGTGAAAAAATTAGATGTTCGGCTTTAGAATGCTGGGATTTGCTTTTTGTGTGTGTTATAGAGGGGAAAGGATTCACCATGGGCTACTAATTATATTGTATAGCAGTACTGAAGGAATCAGGCCTTTGAAGCAATATTAATAAATATTTAAGAAATGTTAATGGATCTTGTTTTTACTTTTACTTCACATACTATATAATTCAAGCATCATAGTTAACAATAATTTAAAATATATACATGATGAATAGAGGAAAAAGGTAATTAATGAGCTGAATATCCACAGTCTCATTGAGGACACTCATGCTATACCTGATAAGAGGAATGCAAATTCAAAGGAGTTAAACAAATTGACTGCTGTTGGAAACCCTAACGAAACTGGACACTTTTCAGAAGCTTTTACTAAAGGAATCAAAGAGCTAGTGGATGAGTGGAAGGAACTTGAGATGTCTCTGAATGAAATCCACTCTTCTCACCAACATATCCTTGAGGAGGTGGGGGATGTTTTGTGCCTCAATTCTACTCCCAACTCTGTTCCAGAATCCATGGGGAATGTATTGTGCTCTGGAAATTCCTCATCTTGCCCAACCTTACTTGCTTATAATCCTGTAATTCAAAGTTACTGCTCTTCAGATAACTCTCCCAATGAAGCAAGTTATGTGCCCATAATTAAAGTGAAAAAAAAAGGCTGACTGATAAGATGGACCCAATTGAGTTTGAAATTGATTTCAGATCTACTAAAGTGCTTGAAACTGACTCAACCGCAAAGCCCAAAGAGAAAACTTGGGCACAGGAGCTGGTTGAACTTTCAACTCCAATGGATAACAACTGCCCCTCAGTGGATAACTGCAATAAAGATCTTCAGGACCCTCTGGTGACCTTGTCTCCTTCACTGATGCCAACTAATTTAGAACAAGAGGCCCTTGCTGACTTCAGATTACTATAATCAGAGGAACAGAAAAATGTGGTTGACAGACTGGAAGGAACTAGACTACAATTCATCAATATCATGAAGGCTCCTGATGGGCTGAACTTAGATACAAGGAAGTGTCTTGTTTGAATACGAACTGGTCTCCAAGCTCATCAAATCCTCCTGTTTACCCTCCAGATACTGTATTTAAGCTACCAACAAAGGCTGTTGTCCATTGTACGAGTAATGCTAAGTCTGACACAATTTTGTCTCCATCTTCAGCTAATTTAGTTAATTTTAAAAATGGTTGTATTCAACAAAATGTAACTGATATTAGGTATTTCCAGGGAGACGAGCACTCTAGGTTGGATTACAATCTTTATCAGCTCTCGCCAGCATGGCCAATTGGCCATGCTGGCAGGGGCTGATGGGAATTGTAGTCCATAACATCTGGAGTGCCAAAGATTCGCCACCACGGACCTAAGTGATGGTAATTGACTGAGGCTCATTCCGCACACGCAAAATAATGCACTTTCAAGCTGCTTTCACAACTGTTTTTGCCATTCCGCACAGCTTCAAAGAGCCCTGAAAGCAGCTTGAAAGTGCATTATTCTGCGTGTGCGGAATGAGCCTGAGAAATTCCCTAGGTATTGAATTTTTCTCCTGGAATGTTGCTGGTTGGAGCAAGAGGAGTATTAATCCTGGTTTTATTTCCTATTTGAGAAAATTTGATTTGATCCTACTTCAGGAAACATGGGCATCTACTGTAAGAAGGGAAAGCTATGGAGGAGAGCTGTTCCCTCTGTCTTTAGAACTGGCAAGGTGTGGATTGTGTAGGAAGGGGAAAGCTGGGGGGGGGGCTGTTCCCTCTGTCTTTTGTCAACATATATAAAAGACCCGGAATGTGCAGAACAAACTGGAGTATTACCGGTTTTTTTAAAGAATCTTTTCTAACGACAGAGTTCTAAAGAGTTCTAAAGTTCTAAGACAGAGGGAACAGCTCTCCTCCCCAGCTTTCCCCTTCCTACACGATCCATGCCTTGCCAGCTCTATAGACAGAGGAAACCGTTCTCTCCCCCAGCTGTCCCCTTCCTACATAATCAATGTGTTGGGAATGGCTCTCCCCTCACCATTTCCCCCCTAAAGACAGAGGGAACTGCTTCCCCCCACCCAGCGGGAAAGTGGCAAGATGGGAAAATATACTGGGTCTGCTCCTGTGGTGTTTGCATAGCAATGGGCTCTTTTTAAAAGAACCACCAATCTGGTTTCAGATGATATGGATCTAATTTCCATCAGCTCCTGCCAGGGCTTAATTGGCCATGCTGGCAGGGGCTGATGGGAATTGTAGTCCATAACATCTGGAGTGCCAAAGGTTCACCACCACTGCTGTAGGTAATACTCCAGTTTGTAATACTCCAGTCCTGCCTCAGCTCCTGGAAAGAAGCGGGGAGCCATGTGGAGGCAGAAACTGAGATAAAATAGCCCTGGTATGTATGATCCCAGATCTACCCCAGTGTAATTGTGCTGTAAGGAAACAGCCTATGGCAACCCCACATATTTTGGGAAGATGCAAGAAAAAACATGTAAGACCTCAGAGAGGTTAGCGGGTTAGCGTATTTATGTATCACCTTTCAAGTAAGGCTCTTTTCGCACAACCCAAATAAGATGTCCTAGGGATGTCTTTTAAAAAAACCTGTCTCCTCATTTTTTTGTCCAAACAAGGCCCCAAAAAAGCATCTGAGGAGAAAGCAGCTTATTTCTCCCACCCAATCAAAAAAACTTTCACTTTAATTTTCTCCCACCAGCCATTTTCTGCTGCTTGAAACCTCTGTTGTGCCAGCTATTTTCTAAATTTGCCCAGGATGTTTTTTCTGCATGCATCATGGCCATGCTTCTTTTTAGCTCAAAAAGCACATGGTTCAATTCTTCCTGACAATTCTGGCAATATATAGTTTTCCCGTTTAAAAAAAATTCAAAGAGCTGTCTTCAGAGACATGCAGACAATATGAAAGTCAAGGATTCAAGCAGCAGAAAATGGCCAGTGGGAGAAAATGTAACTGAGAGCTTTTTTGATTGGACAGGATAAATAAGTTGTCTGAGCCCTGCACAGCAAGCAGGAGATGACTTTAAGCTAACTTGGCAAATAATAATTGCTAAACTAGCATTTTCACAAAAACCCGGGTTGTGCAGAAATAAAACATCTTGAAGACATCTTGGGGGAAAAGATCTGTGGACTTCCTCCCCAAAACACTTTTGTTCTGTCCTCAGGATGTTTTAGTTGTGCAGAATGGGCCTAAAAATTCACAAAGCATTTTTATAAAAGAGACTATGTGTGCTTGTATACGTGCTGTCAAATCACAGCTGATTTATGGCAACCCCAGTGGGGTTTTCGAGGCAAGAATTTGCCAAGGTTTTTGCCATTGCCTGCTTCTACATAAACTAAGAGAGTTCTGAGAGAACTGTGACTGCTGCAAGGTCTCCCAGCAGACTTCATGTGAAGGAGAGCAAAATTGAACCTGCTTCACCAGATTTAAATTCATCCACTCTTAGTCATTATACCAGTCTGGGCCTAGATTGCCATAAAATCAGTAAAAGGAAATCAACATACAATAAGCATCCAGTTAAAGTCCAAATTACTACATAAATAAGCAAACAAATTAAAGTAATAAAAATCAATAAAATACAATATTGCAGTAGGACAACTTCATCTCCTTTCTGACTGGGCTAACTTAAGTGCCTTCCACTTTCCCCTTCTTTTTCAATCTTAAAAACAATTGTCATTTAGAGTGCCAGTAGTCTTAGCCTGAAGGAGCTCTAGGCAATAAATATTATTTTCTTCCTTCTTCCTGCCAATCTGTTAACTTCATAACAAGACTGCGAGATAAGTTATGCGGAGACATAGCGAATAGCCCTAGATCAACCAGGGAACCACAACATAGTGAACCCAGGATTCATGCTAATCCAACATTCTTACCAATTCACCTACATTATTGTTCTTTTTTTGCCTGACAAGTCACAGCTGACTGATGACCACCTCATAGGGTTATCAAGGCATGAGACATTCAGAGGTGATTTGCCATTGCCTGTCACTGGCCACTTCTGCACAGCCCCAAAACAGCGCCCAAGGGATGGTAGAAACAATGTCCCTGGGGTGCTGTTCGTACAACTGCCGCTGCTGTAGCACAGCAGCGCCATGCTCACACACCCCCAATGGCGCAAAACGCTGTTTTCAAAACACGCTGTATGAGCATGTTTTTTGAAAAGCGGTGTCTTTCCGCCAGTGCGGTGCAAAGGACACTGCATGAGAGCGCCGCTTTTAGGCGATCCTGTTTGTGTGTTGTTTACCTTGTCTTCCCTCCAAAGCTCCGTAGGGAAAAGGAACATGCCCACACTGCCCTCCGACCCTGTGGGCATACCACTTCCTCCCTCTGGAGCCTCAGAAGGAAGACACGGTAAACAACACACGCAGACCAGAGGCAGCTCCATGCAGAGCACTCTGTGGTGCACAGAGCTTCGGCAGCAGCTTCGACCATGCGAACGTCTCATGCCTCCACCAGCATTAATTATGCTGGTGGACAGCCGCTTCTGCCGCCGTGCAGAAATGGCCACTGTATCACACCCCTGGTATTCCTCAGAGATCTCCAACTGAAATATGTGCAAGGGTTGAGTCACTCAGCAAGGTTCCATGGCAGGGTGAAGATTCAAACCTGGTCCAACATTCTAATCACCACACTGGCTCTACCCAAACTACATTTAGACAGAAAACTTCAACATCAAGTGACATTGCTGCCTTTTTGTCTAGGGTCTTGTGGTAGAAATCCATAACAGAGTGGGAGGCTTTGTGCAACCACTGTAGAGGGGAAAATGAATATGTAATTAATGCCTGTGCTGCCACAGCCACAGTTTTATGGAAAGATTGGAACTTTACCTTTGATTTCCCAAATCTGAAAAAACAACAGCCCTGAAATAATGTGGAACAGTGGAGCAAAAGTAGTCTAGAGAAGGGATGGAAACGTTCCTTAACAATGGATTGCAAGTGCAAAATGTAACATTAGAGATTCCTGAAAGTTTCTGGTATATCTGTTCCCACTGTTCAATATGAACTATTTCTATAAAACATCAGTGGGCCATACTTTATGCAAATATCTTTATGTCCAGAGTACTACAGTAGACACACCATTTCCATTTATATTCTATGAAACCTCGTAATATTTTCTGCATAGTAGTAGCCGAAAATGTCTGTTGTACACTGTAGATTAAAACACACCGAACTATTTTCTCAATATTGAAAGTATCAATATTGTTTCATCATGCCTCTCAGTTGAATACCTGCATTCACCCATAATTCCTCACTTCCATTTTGAACCATACTATGCTAATTTCCCCCCTGTGGGCTCTTTAGCAAGGAATTGTTTGGAAGAGTTATACATGCCAGTATGATAAACTAGAGACTGTTGCATTCAAAGTTATTTGTTTGAGCAGTTCTACCCTTGCCACATCACCAGTAAATGAAACATTTAAGGATTTTCTGAAAGGAGCCACTGAGGACAAAAAGCTTTATTGGTGTACTTACAAATCTCTTTATTGGAAGGACTTCAATGTAAATTTGTATCAAGAAAAACACACCAATGTATCAATCTTTTTTTCTCCTAGAATGTTTTCTCCTTGGGTTCATGCTTTGAGATGTTTGTACACTGAAACCCTTTGATAAGAAACAACCAACTTTGCAGGGTTGCCAGTGTTTTTAAAAGGTGATGTCATTCGTAAAAAGCTTGTGAGTCTGCAAGGCAAGCAGGTACATAAAAGGCTGGAAGAGCAAAAAAAAAATGCCGTTAAAGATTGTGACTATGTGGATGGATATTAAGACCAGGCTTTAAACATAGCAAGAGAAAAGCCCTGATAAAGATAGGCAAGGAAGGGCAAAAACAAAGGGGCTGACCAAGAATTTATCCAAATAGTCACTGCAGTGAGCTTTGAACTGAAGATCTTGACGTACAACATGGGCAGTTCTGGACATTCTCTAGAACAGTCCATACAAAATCACTGGTGTATTTATGTCCAAGGCTATGCACATATGTCTGGCATAGGGTTGTCAACCTCTAGGTGGTGGCTGGAGATCTTCCAGAATTACAGCTGCTCTCCAGGTGACAGAAATCAATCCACCTAGAGAAAATGGCTGCTTTGGAAGACGGATTGTATGGCATTATAACCCCAAAGTCTCCAGGTATTTCCCAATCAGGAGCTGGCAACCCAACCAGGAATATGTCAATCAGTTACTAACAGTCTGTCATGGTTATTAGATGTCAATAGAATTCAGCAATGATACAAGTCAATACCGTGTAGGGAAAAAAGGAGGTAGACCTTACTTACTTACTTTTCCACTTTCTATGTTTTCCACTTGCTATGTTTACAATGTTTTCCAAACTTCCCTAATTGAACAAAACATATACAGAACATATACAAAACATATAAACCAAAAACATATACAGAGTCCTTGCATATAGTCTCATGTATGAAATCACCACTTAGCACATAATAATCTGCTTGCTCACGGGTGCTCCAATGTTTTTGACACCCTAAGCAAATAACGGTCCTGTCTGCACAACACAAATAAAATGTTTTGAGTATGGGGAGAAAGGCATTTGGCAGAATAACTCTACACAGCTTTTTTCCCCACACGACTTCAGGATGTATTATTTCCACTCAACCCTGGTTTTTCAGAAAATGCTAAATTGATTATTCTTTTTTGACAAGAGAGGGTCAAGAAGTTTTCTGAAGAAGAATTTTATTTTTCCCACCCGAATTTAAATAGGTCTCACTTTTGGTTTCTCCACAGCTTGGACCTGCCATTTTCTGCCCTTTTCAGGAGGCTCCATATTGCCACCATTTGCAGAATGTTCCCACGGAGTTTCCTCTGCTTGAAGTTCATCTGTGCATCCTTTAAGTGTGTGAAGAGCATTAATAAAGTTAGTTTTTCCTAGTGATCCCACACACATGACATTTTCCCTTTTTTGTATTAAATTAGATATTTTCAAGGCTACGATGTCATGATATGAGAAGAGGGGAAAACAACACATGCACGAGACCGCCAGGAAAAACTAACTTTATTAATGTACTTTTTACACTGAAAGGACATGTAGATGAGCTGCAAGCAGAGATAACTCTGTGGGAGGATTCTGTAAATGGTGGCAGCATGAAGAGGGCAGAAAATGGCAGGTGTGAACTGTGGAGAAACTGACAGTGAGAGTGGGGGAGAGGGTTCAGTATAGATAAAAATGAATTACAGAATGAACCTCTATTTACTTGGCATTCAAACAATTTAAAAGTAATATAGTACTACTTTTTTAAAAAAATTAATCCTAAAAAGCTCATTTCTCTCTAATTTGGTGCTTTTAAAGAACAACAGCAACAAACCAACAGCCATGCCTATCTCAGATGTAAATACTTTGCAATTTTCATTTAGTTAGAATATTATAAGATGGCAAGTGCTACAAAAATGCAGATTTGAATCCCACTATGCTAAAACATCTGTCTACAACAGTCTGCCACACACCAAAAAAAATTCCCTAAAATGATTACTTTTCTTCCTCCAACCAGGAACAAAATTCATTTAAGAAATCAGATGTTTGGGTGCTGTGTGGTTTCCGGGCTGTATGGCCGTGTTCTAGCAGCATTCTCTCCTCAATCAGATGTTATTTTCAGTGGAATGTTGTTCTTTCATGTTTTCTTACATACTTGGTAATTTGAAGAAAAAACTGAAGAAGAGTTCCAGAGCACTCAAGAGCTTGCACACAAATATCATTAGCTTGGTCCTAATCAAAAGTATTATGTGGATTCTGTTCTGGTTTTTGGTCTTCTCTTCATGTCCATACTGATGCATGTCCACTTAGCTTTGAGAAAGTGCAGAAAGACCAAACTTGGGCATTTGAATGCTATAGTCTAGCCCAAATGTTGGCCTTCAGGTCTCTGGCTGGAATGCTTATTTGATGAATTTTATAGCAACAAGTACTTTTCAGACATCCAGGTTGACTCTATTTTCTATATTCGAAATTAATGGTGGTGATGAGGGATGTAGGTATAGATTTTTGTGGGGGGGTTCAGGAATGGGGCCACACTCCCACCCACCCCTGGGGGCATGGCCACGCCTCCCCAAGTCTCACCCCTGGCCTCAGTGCTTATAAAAGCAGCTCTCCGAGGCCAGGGACGACAGACTCCCCTGCCCCCCCCCACCCACTGGGCTTCCAGCTGGCAGCTGGCAGCCCCTTCTGCCCTCCCCTCTGGGCAGAGGTGTAGCTAGGGAAAATGGAGCCTGGTGCAAAATCTGAGTTTTGCGGGAGGGGGCATGGGCAGCTGCTGTGATGCTGGAATCCACTCCAAACAGCATAACTTTCAATGGTGTTTAAACTAGAGAGCCCAGATTCTCCTTTTAAATCCACCTTAAAGGGAGAATCTGGGATCCCCAGTTAAAACAACATTGAAAGTGATGCTGTTTTGGGGTGGATTATCCCCCACCCTGAAACAGCATCACTTTCAATGTTTAAACTGGGGACCTCAGATTCTCCCTTCAAATCCATGCCGGGGGATTTAAAAGGAGAATCTGGGGAAATTTGGGGGTGTGCCTGCTGTGAGGGGTGCAATTGTTAAGCTAGCAGCACCAAACTTTCCGGGTATCTTTGGGAGACTCTTCTAATGATACCACCCAGGTTTGGTGAAGTTTGGTGCAGGGGGTCCAAAGTTATGGACCCTCAAGGGTGTAGCCCCATCTTCTATTAGCTCCCATTGGAAACAATGGGGGATGGGGGCACCTCCTTTGGGAGTCCATAGATTTGGACCCCCTGGACCAAACTTCACAAAACCTGGGTGGTATCAGTAAGAGACTCTCCTGATGATACCACCCAGGTTTGGTGAAGTTTGGTTCAGGGGGTACAAAGGTATGTACCCTCAAAGGTGTAGCCCCCATCTCCTATTAGCTCCCATTGGAAGCAATGGGGCATGGGGCACCCCCTTTGGGACCACCTTAACCAAACCTCACCAAACCTGGATAGAATCATCAGGAGAGTCTCTCAAAACATCCCTGAAATTTTGGTGCTATTAGCTTAAAAACTGCATCCCCTGCATGCCAAAAAACAAAAAAAACTGAAAAATTAAAAAAACCCACAAACGGGGTGGTGGTGGAGCTTCAGACATGTAATGGGGGGAAGGTTGAACCTGAGAACCCACCCTTACCTACATCCTTGGTGGTGATTCAAAAAATCCAAATCAACCCCAACAACTCCAATAAGGTTTTTTATCCCCTCCCTCTATTCAGCAGAGGTGGATTAGCCTGGTGCCGAAAAAGCCATTCTTTGCAAACAATTCTCCTTGCAATCAAACTTCACCACACTGCCCCATGATCACAAAGCTGATTGCTGGCTTTGTGATGGGGAGGAGGACTCTGTTTTTCAGCTCTGCCACTGGTTCCCAAGCCCACAGCAGGGGTGGGGGGCTATGCTCTCCTCCCTAAACCCTATCTTTCCAGGCTCCATCAACAAAATTCCTAAGCCAAGTCTGGAAACCCTACCCAGAAGTGCTGTAGCAACACTGGTAGTGTTACTGATGTTGCTCACACAAGCAGCATGTTCTTGCTCCCAACCCACCCGCCAACCAGATGGCCAGACTCAGCCCAGCCTCAGCCCAGCAGTCCTAGGACATGCAATTAATTCCTTCTCTATTTTATCCTAACAAAAAACTTGTAGGTTAGGCTAAGAGAGTAACTGGTGTGAGCTTCATACTAGAAGGATTCTTAGTGTCCAACACTATAGTCCACTATGCAGCACTGGCTCTCATGGCATCTCAGATTTTCTTCCAAACTAGCTGTCAGGGACAGTGGTGGGAGAGGGAGAAGTCACTGTGGCTGGAAACACTCCTCCCCCACCCCAGTCTCTCCCTTATTTGTACAGGACCATCAAGCTTGTTGCAGAAGTACACAGTGCTGGATCGGGGATCTGCTGTCCAGGCAGCAGGCAGAAAAGGGGTGGTAGCAGCTGGGATAGTCTCTTTCTGTCTTCACAACCTGGTTACATGTGCCCAGAGGACACCTCACACTGCACTGAAAGTGCCACCGCTGAGGTTCTGAGTGCTCCAAGCCACTATTGACTTGCATGCTATCACCCCTTTGAGCCACTCCTTTTGCCTTCTCTTGTTATAGCTCACCTTCTCCTTCAATCACTCTGAGGGGGTTCTCTCCCTCTCCCTTGGTCACTTTCCTTGACATCTTCCACTTGGGTTATTTTGATCACCTGCTTGCCAAACCTCCATACATATGGATCTCATGTCTATCTGACTTCCCTTCTAGGAGAGACTGTTGAACTGCACTGTCTCAGTGGAAAGAAACTTAATATATGTTGTTTTTTTAAAAAAAACCTGGATATCTGTGAGCCTCTGCAAGAAAACTGTAATGTTTTGCTGTATAAGTATTTTCCATGTCTTTCATTTCTGGGATTTATTGTGGGGGTTTGTATGTTTCTTTGCTGTGATTTAAAATGCAGGCCTCTAACAGCACAATCTGGACAGCATCTATTCAGAATCCTACTCAGGTCTATTCAATAGGATTTATTTCTGGGGAAGTGTAGGATTGCACAGTAAAGAAAGGGGAGGTGGATTGACAAGAAAAATATGTTATGGTTGGAAAGAAACTGTATACTTGGTGTTGACTGGGTTTGTTCACAGAGTTTGTAAGAGAGAAGAGAGAAGAGAGAAGAGGAATGATTAGGGGATAAGATTCAGTAAGGTGCTGTGGGAAGTGGGAAAAATCTCTGCTCTTTGTGTGGAAGTTATTAGCCTTAATGGCAAGTGAGTAAAAGAAACCTTTGTGGCTAGGTCTATCTAAGGAACTTCAGAGACAGGAGAGCTGTACCAATTGTGTGACCAAGAAGTTATTAGTTTAAAGGAAAACATTATACTTTTAAACTTCTGTTGAAGTGATAACATGTATTTGCTCCAAGGAATCTGCAGTCTAAATTTTAACACAGGTAAGGTAACAAAGGATAGTCAGGGAGGTGGAGGCAGGGGTAAGAGCAATAATACTCTTTATTTTCCAGTCATACAGTTTATATTCAAGTGGGGAAAGACATTGTGCTGACATGTTAAACTTTGGCTGTTAGAGGAAAGTATCTCCACTGCAAGATACTTCCCCCCACCCCCCCACCCCCGCACTTCATAACCTACTCCTTCCCTTCAAGTCTTGCAGTCTGAGATCTGCAAGTGCTTTAAGTGACAAAAAAGATATAGCAAAAACTGTACACTCATGAAACAGGGGAATATAAATTAGGAGAAAGTGCTACTGTCCAATATGGAAGAATTTAGCCTGACTAGCCCCTCCGCCAATACCCGCTTTTGAATTATCGTACTGGAATTATATCACTTTTCTGCCACTTTTCTGTTCTTGTCCTTAAATGCAACACCAGATTCTTAAAGCCGCATCGTATTTCCCCCTTATGGTCTAAAATGTGTCCAATTTGTTTTCATTATTTCCAAACACTCCACTAAAACCCCCATATGTTTCCACTTGTTTTTCTCCTTATATTCTCCCTTCTTGAGAAGTAGATTTATGAATTTAATTTCTGCTTTATAGAAGTTATCCCTTTTAACAACTAGAAGAGAGAGACTCTAAATTGTTTTTATTGCTGCTAGACTCTTCAAGACATCTTGCTCTATCTTGTCATTTACATTTCACATTAAATGTGAAATACGTTTGGAATGAGCAAATATTTGTTTTAATTTGACCCATCTGCTAAATGAAATACAAAAGGAACTGCTACATTATTATATTTAAATTCAACAATTTGTAAACAATGTATCTGCTCATTCTGCCTGGGTTAACAGCACCCTAAAGCGTAATTTTTATGAAAGCCACAGCTTCAAATGCATTGTATTATTCTCGTGGACACAGACCATGAGTTCTCTCTTCTGTTCATTAATTTATTTTTCTAACCCAAGTTAATTAGCGAGACTCATATTAAACAGTGATTTGAAATACAGAAAAGAAGTCACTGAGAAAAACACAAAAGTAATCCCTACTCCCTCTCCCTCTCACACACACTTATTTAAAGGCATTAAAGCAAAGCTCCTTCCAGGGAACGGCTTTCATTTCGTATCCTTGCGCCAGCACAGACCAGTGTTTTTGAATCAGTGACGGACAAAGTTACCGGTATACTGAATGGCCCAGGATTCATATAGTCATTATGCAAACTACATTAAAGAACAGGTCCCTGCCACAGAGGGGCAATCCCCAGCATGAAGCATCACTTTGCAGACAGCAGACATTTTCCAGCTCCGTTGTTAAAAGGGGGGGGGGAAAGACGTATTTTCTAGTAGTGTGTGAGTTTAGAACACTGTGCCTTTGCAGGAAGATAAAGACTACGCTTTGTACATCATAAAGGTGAGAGAGACAAGACAGAGAACAGCACCTTCATTTGAGTTGACAAAATATGTGGGTTCATATTTTTCTGACTGCATACAGCTGAATGAATACAGGCAGGAAAGAGAGCAAGGCCAGCCCATTAGAGGATAACAAGCCCCATGACCACCTTTATAGCTTTGGGATGAAATCACACAGATTCTGTTGCTAAATTCCTCTGAACTGAAAGCAGATTTAAGAGAGAAAACAGCATAGCTGGTGAACCCAAGACTCACTCAAATGCTAAAATGGATCATATGACTTGGAGCCAGCTGCACCCTAAAAAATGTTTGGATCCCTCATATTACACATCCCCATACTCTTGAGACTGTCATACAGTGATGCCCAAGAAGCCAAACAGTGGTGCCCAATGTCTTTTTCTTACACCAGTCTTGCCTTCTTGCCTTATGGTACTCCTTAGCAGGAAGAGGAGTCCAGCTATTTACACCCAGGGCACTCAACTGTTCCAGTTCTTTAAGATGTGTGGTGGTCCAGTGTGCATTTTGGGGAATAGAGGGCAAGTAGATTTTCCAATTCCTGATTCAAATCTTCAGCCTCCTACTTCAACTTTAGCTTCCCAGTGCATGTACAAAGAATCACCAGGTCACCCTGCCCTCCAGTGGGGATGAGAGCAGGGTTGCTACATCCAAGTTTGGAAACTCCAGGAAATTTGGGGATGAAGCCTAAGAAGGACAGGCAGGGGCAGAGCAAGAGAAAGCTGTGCCTGGGGGGACGCACAGACACTGCGCCCCTGCTGCAGCACCACCCACCCCCACCCTGGGGCGCCCCTGCCACGCCCTCGCCACAGCGCACACCCAGGGTATCGCGCCTCCTCCTGCCCCATTGGTGTTATGTCACTGAGGACAGGAGCCTCTGTGGGGTGTGATACCACAGAGTCCGCCCTCCAACACAGTCATTTTCTCCAGTGGAATTGATCTCTATAGTCTTGAGTGAGCTTTAATTGTGAGTGATCCCCAGGTCTCACCTGGAAATTGGCATCCATAACTGTCGTTCTAGTATAGCGTATTGTGGTAAATAAAAATCTGCTTCAGGAAATCTGTTCTTCAAATATGATACCTGTCATGAACTAACAGTGCGATCCTATTCAGAGTTACTCCAGTCTAAGTCAATTGTTATCAATGGCTTTAGGCAAACTTTTTAAAATGTTTTTTTCTGATAATTAGACATATGGCAATACCACCAGCCTACCTTAAAGAGCTGTTGCATGTATACTACTGCAATACTGCATTTATAACTGAAATATGTTATATAAATCTCAAAGTGTTAACATTTAAAATTGTTATTGTAAAACAAAAAATAGAAATTACTAGAGGTTGACTTATAAAATGAAAAGCATTTTTTGGATCCCAACAAAATATTTTAAAGTATCCTGAATATGACCAGTTTGTTTTTTCCTCTCTCGCACACTTCAAAAAACCACAAAAAGGTTTCCACCCCCCCCCCTTTCCCCCTTTTCATTTTTTCTGTGACCATGCATTAGCTGTACAAAATTATGGTGTATTATTGGCTCTTGCTTACAGAACAAAAAAATTATTTGGACATCCCCAGTAACATCTATTTGATACAGCTGCTACTGTTATTTACTTTATCTGGAATTCCTGGCTGGGAAATGTGTTCTACAGACAAGCAACTAACTGGGATCTCATTGACCACAGATCACAGCAAATGCGCATGTTGCTGGGACAGAACAGCACAATTATTAATCTGTCCAGGAATGTAGTTAATCTATGCTCTTGACATCCTTTCCCCAGCCCCAGCTTCCCATGTGGATAGCTCAGAGAAATCAAAACCAGTCTGGCTTGGCCGAGTGCACATTCATATGCTAGCAAGTTCATTTATTGTAGCACCAGAGTTGTATGTAGCAAGCCAGCAAAAACGAGGAATTGTGGCAATTGAAGCAGAACGTGATGAAAAGCGCGTCTAAAAGCCTTCCACAAGATGCTGCGGCTACATGGATCACAGCTTGGAATGATTCTCAAGATGGTGAGATGACAACTTGATTAGGTTTAGTTTGAAAAATGTGGCAAGAGAGATCAGAATCAAACATAATTTCAAAGTTATTGGTCTTTTAATAGACTTTAAGAAGAGGAAAATCCAAGGAAAGCAACCACATCCATAACATCAAATCAACTGTGCCTCTCACTTTCCAAGGCCCAGCTCAAAGCACAGTGAATCTGGAAGACGTTTGCACCTGATATAAGCAGAAGAGACATGCTTTATTATTATGAGACCTGTTCCTATATCTTGAACAGCATGGTAATTAGATGAACGGTGCAATCCTAAACATGTATACTCAGAAGTAAGTCACTTTGTGTCCAACGGTACTTTCTAGTTAATAAGCTTAGGATCACAGCCCCAAACTGCTAATTTAATAGTGGGAACGTCATTGCCAGGCATCAGTGACTTACCTAGGGTGGGGCAGAGGGAGCCTACACCCCAGACATCACTTGTGAGTGTCATCTGGGGGGCGCATTTGGCTTTGTATTGTTTGCCACTACTGCCTCCTCCTTCACCCCCACCCACCAGCCTCTGCCTGTCTGTTGCCCACCTGCCACCCACAGCCTCTGGCTGTTGCCACCCACTTGCTTCTTCTGTTCCCCAGCCACCCCACTTCTTCCCTGGCTGATGGGGTGGGTTCTGCTCAAGCCAGCACTGCTACAGCTGGCTTCATCTAGCTGCTCTGCCACCCTATCGTGTTTGTAGTTGCTGCCCTTCAAGAGGTAGGCAAGAGGTTGAGGGCATCCTTTCCTTCCACCCTTTCCCAGGGGTACAATGGGGGGGGGGGTATAGCTTTTTGGATGCACAGTTTTTGGAAGAGGGTGTAATGTCAGTATTTGCCCCAGGCACCATTTTTTGCAGGTATGCCACTAGAAGTTATATAAGCAGGTAGCACTTATCCGCCCAAGATAAACGCAGTTGCTTGCCTACTTGTGATGGCTCACAGAAAGGTTGCATGGCAGTTTTATGGGCAGCTTCCCCAGCAGATGAATGGGTCACTCATCAGGAGCTCAGGAGAAGCTCCAAAGCACTGGTGTGGATCATGGCCATCTCCATCCCCTAAGCTGGCAACTCTGGAGTCACAGAAGTGGTTTTCCAAAAGGACAAACCTGACTCAGGATACAATTTGGATGTGAATAGTGTCATCCTAACTAGAGCTTCATCCTTCTAAATTAATTGAAGTCAACAAGCTTAAATAAGTAACTCTGTTTAGGACATTACTGTTAAGCACATACCTTTCTGAAAAAGGGTTATTTGTCAATGAGGTTTTTAAACGGTACTTTCATCACTGATGCACTTACTCATACATAAGGCCCATTGACGTCAGTGGGTCTTACTTCCAGGAATATCTGACTAAGGAACCTATCATCAAAGAGCTAGTGATTCCTTTTAGACTTTGTCAAATAAAAGGTCTCACATATTTGTCAATCCATCCCCACTGATCCCTATTCCATCCATCCCCTTCGTATCATGGGGTAGACCACAAAACACCTGAATAAGTCTAATGTGTCCAAAAATAGACACTATATAAGATGTTACCAAGCAGCATAGAAGAAGAAAAAAGAGAATTTTAGTATCCCATGCTTAATTTAAGTGATACAAAGCTCTAACACTATAGAACAGTGATGGCGAACCTATGGCACGCGTGCCAGAGGTGGCACTCGGAGCCCTCTCTGTGGGCACGCGCACACAGAGTTCATCATGTGGGGGTGGAAAATCACACACACACCCACACCCCCCCCACACACACACCTAGGCTGGCCTGAGCCACTGAGCACGAGGTGCGCACACCACGGTGAGCAGGGAGGGCTTGGCTGGTGGGCCTGGTGCCTGTGCTCCGGGTGGCTGCTGCCTGAGGGGGGGCACAGAGGAGGCAGAGATGCTAGGGAGGCATAAAGCGGTGCACGCGGGACTTGCTGGAGGCTTGAGCAGATTGGCCCCTGCTTGAACGGGTGGGGCGGAGGAAGAGGGAGCCAATCGGTTTTTTCTAACTAAAACCTCAGCATTCAGGTTAAATTGCCGGGTTGGCACTTTGCGATAAATAAGTGGGATTTGGGTTGAAATTTGGGCACTCGGTCTCAAAAAGGTTCGCCATCACTGCTATAGAAACAGCTAATTCAGACTTAAATTGAAGCATTTAAATAAAAATAACATTTTCTTTAATATGATGATAGGAAAATGGGGAGGGTGCAGCAGCCGGCAAAAGAAAGCTCAGCCATTTGGCTCTGTGCGTAAAGAAAAGGAAAATGCAGCTGAAATGAAAACCATTCCTCTCAAATGCACATTCTGAAGGCACTAATGCTTACTTTAATATTACCAATGCACAGGTTCCATACAATTTATGCATGCCACTTGCCTTCTGCTGAGCAGAAATTATTTCCATAATGAATACAGAATGGTGAAACACTAAAGGAGTATGAGCCCTACTACCTTGTTCATCATTCACACCTGCATCAATCCTAACCATGCCATTTCCCTCTCATTTTGCAGTTACCCACAGCCTTTTCTACCACAAAATCCTCCTTCAGCCTAATGGGATCTTACCTAGAAAAAGGATGGTCTGTTTCCTGGAACTTCTGCTGTCTGGATTTTCAGTTTTCCTTAGGTACTGGTGTTGTTTGTCCCTCTCTGCTTTTACCGCTAAGGTTCCTTGTTTGTGAAGCATCAGGGTTTTCATCATTTTCCGACACATAAAGGCTACAGATGCCAATACCACAACATACACAATCAAGGCACTGAAGATACCAGTCTGGAAGACTTTCCATTTTGATGATAAACTGGTGCAGATAGTCACATTTAGCTTTAGGTCAGGCATGTGGTGCCTCCCTTGGGGCTTACTGCAGGCAACCAACCCACGATGGCCCTGGATTGCTTCTAAGGGGTATTCTGTGCCCATGGAAAAGAGGAGAGGTAGGGCCACCAAGACTGATGTAATCCAGACAAAGGTAATAAGTATCTTCACTTTGCAGGGTCCAGATGTAGCTTTGAACTTGAAAGGGTGGCAAATGGCAATGTATCTTTCAAAGCTTAGAGTGGCCACATGCAGTACTGTAGCATAGCTGCAGGCCTCAAAAATGAACCAGTACAGCTTACAAGCGAGATCACCTTTAGGAGTAGAAAATGGGCTCCATATCATGCTGAAGAACTCTACAGGCATGCCCAGGAAGATGACTAGTAGATCTGAGCAGGCCAGACTGACCATGTGGTCTGTAACTTCTTTCTGCAGGTAACCTTTCTTCTGCAGCACTCTGGTAGTATGGATGGTGATGCTGTTGCCCAAGACGCCTGCCACAAAGATGATGACGTAGAGCAGCGCAAGGGTGATCTTGATCCACAGGGCCACCTCAAACTCCGGGACGTGGCTGTCATCAATGATATCCCAACAATCTGTCTGGCCATTTTGTGTGGCCATGAGTAGAACTAATTACAAACTGAACAGGGGAAATTAGAGAAGAAAAAATATCAGGACATATATCATCACCGGGATATCTTTAAAAACAAAGGAAGAGGTCTGTGGCAGAATGTCTGACCAAATTAATTTAAATCCACAAAATGTTATATTTTGATAAAATGTATTAGTCTTTAAGGTACCACAGATTGCTTCTTTTGCTTTTCTTCCGATAGCTCGACATGGCTAAGCTACAAGAAGCTGATATCTGAAATCCTCACAAGGGTTTTGCTATGTTCTATACAGGCTTACTCACAAGTGAACTACCTGATGGTTCTGGAACTTACTCCAAAGTGCATAGCATTTCACTCTTATAGTTTAATCCTATTACATAAGCTTACTCAAAAAGAAAACTACTGAATTCAAAAAGACTTAAAGCAAAGTCGGCATGAACTGTAAAAGAAACACTTCCATTTCATATACAGGCAAGTACAGCTGCTTTTCTACCACTCCTGATTCCCTACCCCACCTCCATCACAGCAGCGTCATCAAAAGAGCAGATAAACTCTGATTCACCTACTTTTATCAGGAAGTTAATACAATGATTTCTTCACAGTGTTGTTTCTTTTCTGTATTTTAGTTCTGCCTCAAATAAAACCTCTCTTGGACTGAAAACTTAAACCCTCAGCTTCCGTTCCCAGGCTTTCCTTTTCCTGTGTTGGCCAGGGGAGGCTTCTGAGCGGCTGACAGACAACAGTGCCTGTCAAACATTAACTTGAGGCTGAGCTGCATAAGTGATGTGATCACTGATTGAAGAGATAAGGCAGGAGGAACAGGAATGAAGCAAACCTGGGTCAAGATGTTATGCAGCCTGACTTCTGCTTCTCCCAAACCTCCCACCCCGAATTGTGATCCTAAGTTTCAACGAGCAGGAAGTGAAACCTGACCACGAACAAACAAAGGGTTGGCGGTGTTTTAAAATATGCCGACTTTTGTCTACTACCATATTTGGTTTACCTACTTTGCTCAGCTGACTCCATATACAACATTTCCGGTGAGTAGGGCACAGAGCTTCTCAGTTATTGCTGGGTTATTCACCTTAGAAACCACTTGCAGTAAAGTAATTCTGAATGAGCCTCCTAAAAGTAATTAGAATTTCTGTGGCTACTGTGACATAAATATAAACAAGTCCACTAGCATCTTGAATACTAACAGATTTCATCTCAGAATGAGCTTTTGTGAAACAGGCTGTGTCTCATCCCCAAATAAAAAATCTTAGAGGCCAATCCAAAGTGGAGACAGTGGAGTGATGTCCAGGAACACCAGCACAGCACTGCCTCCAAAGAGGCAATTCGCAACACAGGCACTGGGCAGAAGGAAACCAACATTCCTCTCCTGGGGAAGCCCATAGCAGAATATGACTTATGCCCGCCTTTTTGTCTGGGCCAGTGAAGGGAGTCCTTCCCATGCTGAAACTGCACTGGTAACCAACTAAAGTTGGCTCCACCTCCAGGAATGTCCACGGAATTCCCCCACCCATGCTGGTGTGGGCTCCTGCAATTCAGGGGCACTAGCACATAAAACAATACTTAATAGCCCCTACGCCCAGGGGTTTATTTAAAAACAAAATTTCTAACTGAAATGCATAGGGCTGGGCTGCAAGTGCCCATCAGCTGGAAATTAACATTTGTATATGGTTCATATGCAGCCCTAACTATACTTGCTGCAGAAAGACATGCGGACTTTCCCCACTCACTGTTTGTTGTGCAGTAACCCAGTCAAATGACCCGGGGTTTTCAAGCGCTCCCCACCACGCCAGCTGCAACAGCGCAGTCGCCCCAAATTTACTGCTCTCCCTGCTCCTCAGTGCCCATCAATTTTGCTGCTGTTTTGAACAGCAACTTTTGGGAAACTGCGCGCTGGGCGCGGGGTTGTGGGGAACTTCGGCAGCTAGCGCAATACTGAATTTTGCGTCGCTCACCGTGACGTGTGTGCTCCTGACCAATCAGGCAACAGCAGGGCGTGTCTACATGGCGACGAATCCACATCAATTTCAGGAAGGGGGGAAAATTCTCAAAAGCGGCACAACATCCAATCACAACAGAGACACACCCCCCCCCCCCGCGCCACCAAACGCGCGGTCTTGAGGAATGCTTCATTTCCGAGCCGCGCAGTATTTAGGTAAGCGTTACAATGCAAACAGTGCTGTGGGGAGCATTTTTCCGTGCTGGAAAGCAGCAGAGTGTAAAGGGCGCAGATTACATGAGCTACCATTTCTGAAGTGGGGAAAGGCCCATGCTGAACCCAGTGGGATGTATTTCCAGGACAGAGCCACACAAAAGAAGGCCACTCCCCCTGACATTGTTTGCTTTGTTTCTTACCCTGATGCTGCCTGTTTACTAGTGCAATATACAAAAAAGCATTTCCCTCCGCTTTGTCAGGAAAAACTGTTCTTGCCTAATTTCCACACATTAGGCTGCTATTAAAGCAGAGGGCTAGGGTCAGGGGGGGAAATGTCAACCTTTTGCCAGCAACTTACTGCTGGACTTTCTCCCCTTCTTTCCTATGTACGAGTCATTGGTCCATCTTGAAATCTCCTTTGAATCCAATACCATCAAATCTAATTAGACCTGCAACTGTAAGATGGTCTGAACTATGGGAAACGAACTGGGGACTTTTCTCCTTAACCCCCCTCCCCTTTTTTATGGTTCCAAATCTCCAGCTTAGGGAAGAATTAGTGAACTCAAAAGCATCTTCATAGTTTTGTGATACCTTGGTTGATCCTAAGAAAAAGGTATTACACAACTGAACATTTCTGTCAATCAATGAGGCTATCTAAAATCTTCTTTAATGAACAGTTGCACTGTAGAGAAAGTATGCAGGAAAGCTGTAGTGCTGAACCACCCTTCACTATGCGTTACAAAAATGTCATTTCAGCCTTATGCCCCCGTGTCCACAGAGAGAAGATAACACAATCCTCCCCCTACCACGTAGGTGAGGCAACTCTAGCAACTGGCAAGGTAAAATATGAGTGTATTAAATTAACAAACTGCTTGCTTGGTGGGAACCTCTCACCTTGTGCTCCTGAAACAGAAGTATTTCTCCCCTGGTAGACAGAGATGGGATCTAGTGGTGGTTGACCACGAAGCAACAGTTGTTTACAAGCCTTTACTCCCTCTATCTCAACACCTTTTAAATCTGAAACACCTAGGCAAGCTGCCCTCTTTTCTCTCCTACAGAGAAGTTCACAGTATCAGATTGGTGGGAGATAGGCAGTTTTGCAGCAGCAGAGAGGGGGAAAATATAGTTAGTTCTTCAAACTGCTATAGGAACAAGGGCCTAGAGGAGAAAAGAAAACAGTGTTGGGCAAGTGTTATTGATTCTGCCACTGCGGGAGAGTTGTCACCTTTTCATGGACAGAGACTCATGTCTGCATTAAACAGACAAGCAGCATGGCAGGCTGAAATCTACAGTGCAGCTCTTCCTGTTTTGAAGATGTCTTAAGGGGAAAATCCTTATCTTTGAATGGTACACTCTCCTGTCTGAAAGACTTCCCCATTATAACTCTATTATGCAGAAAGGGGGCGGAAGAAAACATGACCATCACAAAGATGTTAATTACACAGATGTTAAGAATGCCAGACGTTTTACAGGTGGGGTTATCTCATTCTGGCAATCTGAAAAGGAGCTGCCTTTTTCCCAGCTCTGTCACTGAACGGCACAATCTTCAGGGGCGGGAACTGATTTTGTAAAATCCATGGAAATGCCTCATTGCTTTTTCCAACAATTAAGACATCTATACATTTGTCTAGTTCCTCAGGGTTTGGGGAAGCTTCTGAGTGTACAGACAGAGGCTCTACTTTTCAGACTTCTTTGATGTCTGTAGAAGCAGGAAGTTTCTTCCTCTTCTTCCAATTTTTAGTCCAGGATTGCATTAGTGCTGAAATCCACAATAAGAAACCTAGTGCCTGAAAAGGTCTGACACTTTATTTTATTTTGTTTTTTTTCTAAAGGTGATCATGATAGTAATAAATTTGACACGAATGAATAAATACGCACAGCTAATAATTAAAAAAATATTTCATGCTTGGAGAGTACAACAAATGTTTGTGAGACTCTGTGCACAAGCAAATGAATAGTATTCTTTAGATTGTCATTTTCCCAGCAGATAATGTATTTAAACATTTTTAGGACTAATATCTATATTATTTTTGTGAATAATCACTAATAGCAAGACTACAACGAAGCATCTGCTGTTTTACGAACTCAGAAGGGGAAGAGAGGAGAATTTCTCATTTGAGTTTTCTAAGAAGGAATTAAAATCCATGGAGAGCAATATATTAATGGTAATATATTCTGGATGTACTCAGAAGTGACGTCAAAAAAGGAACAGTATTCCATTTTCATTTTTTTTTCTCCCAGTATTTGTCCAAGCAGTGGTGGGTAACAGTGGCAGTTGGCAGGAGGCCGCTTGCCATAGCACAAGAACTGGCAACCCTATGAAGTTCAGTATGCTTAGAAGGGCATAACTCTGCTTTACATGGCAGCATTGGCTTCTGATCCTTGTAGTTTAGCCTATCCTTTGTAGCAAAAGAAACAGTAAAGTTTCTTATGGGCTTCAGAGATTCCTTTCAGTTGGATGTAACAGGGTTCTTCAAGGAGCCATCAGTGCCTGGCTGAAGGGCAGATATACCGTATATACTCGCGTATAAGTCGACCCGCATATAAGTCGAGGCACCTAATTTTACCACAAAAAAATGGGAAAACTTATTGACTCGCATATAAGTCGAGGGTGGGAAATGCAGCAGCTGCTGGTAAATTTCAAAAATAGAAATAGATGCCAATAAAATTACATCAATTGAGGCATCAGTAGGTTAAATGTTTTTGAATATTTATTTCAAAGAAAAACAGTAAACTGGCTCTGTAAGTGGAAAAGAGGGTCAACAAGAACAATATGGTATCAACAATAACTTTAAAAGTACAAAAACCTTAGCTCAACCAGCAACCAAGCTAAAACACAAGAGTTAAAATCCTTCAAAACTGGATTCCTCATCATCATCTGTATGTCCAAATGTAACCCAACTTAGATTTTAAGAGGGATATTATCAGAAATGGAAAATCTACTATTAGCTTCCATTGTAAACAATGGGGGATGGGGAATCCCCTTTGGGGGTCAATAACTTTGGATCCCCTGACCCAAACTTCACCTAACCTGGCTGGTATCATAAAGAGACTCTCCTGATGAGACCAGCCAGGTTTGGTAAAGTTTGGTTCAGAGGGCCCAAAGTTATGGACCCTCAAAAGGGTAGCCCCATCTACTAATAGCTCCCATTGAAAACAATGGGGAATGGGGGCACCTCATTTGGGGGTCCATAACTTTGGACCCCCTGAACCAAACTTTACCAAACTTGGCTGGTATCATCAGGAGTGTCTTCTGAGGGTACCCTGGAATTTTGGTGCCGCTAGCATAAAAACTGCGCCCCCTGCTGGCCGGCAAAGTAAAAACACATACACAATTTTAATGACCCACATATAAGTCGAGGGGAGCTTTTTCAGCATTAAAAATGTGCTGAAAAATTCGACTTATACATGAGTATATACGGTATATGTGTTTGAAAAGGAAGCTTAATTTAGAGACTTAAAGAGACTGAGGGAAAGCAGAGAGCCATTGCTTTGAGTTGCTGAGCACCACGGAGGGTTTAGAATCTCCCTGCAATCTGATGTGGAATAACAGTCTGAGATAACAGTGGGGGAACCTTGTTGGAGCACCTTGTTGATGCCTCCACCTGGACTCTACTGGTATGTTTTTAAGTGAACCAAATATTACAGAATGACATCAAAAATATATTTGAAGGCGGTTAATCCTCATGTGCCAGTAAGCGTCAGCCTCTGGAACTTCTTGATGTTCAGAAAAGTGAGGAGTGCACTACGATAGATTAAAATACCTTCAAATGTCAATGCACACTGCTTCTTGCAAATCCCAGAAAATAATCACTGCTCTATCCAGGCTTGGACTTACATGGAGTAGAACTGGTCTGCGACAAAGTCTCAAGTGTTCCGCTTACAAAAGTAAAAACGTGTTGTCAACACAGCTTGCTTTTTACAGTCTATAGAATGAAGCAACGAAAGATATTAAATGGTTGCCGTGCATTTCCTTGCAGCTTATCTTCCTGTAAAGGCAGTCCAAATGTGTCACAAACAAAAGAAGCCAAACTGTCGGCACCCTGTTTCACTTGATTATTTACACAGTTCCTTTTCAGGGGAAAAAAAAATCCCCACCAATCTTTCCCCAGCTTCAAGCCCTGCTGCCCCAATCATCCTCCGTTGGGTTTGATAATTCAAATTTGTTCTGCTCTGACAAGCTTTCTATTATTGCTCAATTTCTTTCACTTAATTTTACTTTATAAAAGTGTGAACAAAGATTACATATGCATGGGTGGATTGTGGAAATGAAGCAGATTAAAGTATGCTGGTTAGTGGAGACTGCGGAAGAAGACAGGGGAGAAAATAGGGGGCCAAGAAGATGATTTCTTCTCCTTTTCCAAAACCAATTATTTAAAAAGCGCCAGAGTGTTGCCACGTTAGCACTGTCAGGTACGCAATAAGTTTTTATTATTAGCATGTTTTCCACCTTGTAGAGACATCAGGTAGATTTGCTTATTACTGTTCCGGTAACTTCCCCCTTCTGTGCTTGATATGGGGCAACACTGGGAAGAACAGGGAATGGTGAAGGGGTTAATGGAAGAACGCCCCCATCTTGACACATTTAAAATAATATGTATTATTTGAATACCTACCTATTAAAACAATAGGTAGGCTTTCCTCCCAAAGATTTGGGTCTGGATTCCACAGGGGATTTCCACTGACTGAAGAGGAGCATTATCACAAACTCCCACCACTCTCTCTCGACCTCCAATTTCCACTTAAATTGTTCATGACCCCTCTCCCAAAGCAGTATTTAAAGGGCATTTTGGACACGTAAATAGCAGTGCAACACAGGCAATGGGCTTAGAATAGTGTAGCTCTGCTTAGGATTGAACTGAAGCTTCTAAAATTAATTTTATTTATAGATTTTATAATTGTAATTGATTTATTCTTAATAAAAAGTACAACAGAAAAAAGGGATTGAACAATACGTTATAGCAGGGGTAGGCAACCTTTATCACCCAAAGAGCCATTTGGACCCATTTTCCACAGCCCCGAAGATCTATTGAGCCGGAGAGGCAGCTCAACATGGAGCCACCTCTGGTTTGGCCCCTCCACTCACCTTTCCTTCCAGCGCTGGGAGGCGGAGGTGCTGAACAAGGAAACCTCCTCTGCCCTATGGAGCAGGCAGCTCCTCTGCCCTATGGAGCAGCCTGCCTGGTGCCACCACGTCTCGCACTGCGGGAGCAGGGAAACCCCCTCTGCCTGACAGAGCAGGCAGCCACCTGTTCCACCTACCCTCCGACCTCCAAGCCATGAAGCCACAGTATAAGGCTGAAAGAGCCGCAGGTTGCTGACCCCTGAGCTATAGTAAACCTATGTGATAGTAACCATCTTTAAATTACAAATGTGCAGGTGAACAGGCATGGTGACAGCACAGTATGAAGTATCCTATAAATAGTTATAGCTCCTCTGAAATGTCAGCTCACTGTCTCCCCAAATCTAGTTACCTTCAACATAATAAATTACATTCCCAAATGAGTTCTCCCACAGGTTTCTTCAGCAATAACTTAAAGCTAAAATGTTAAAACTCACACATGTGCACCAAGCCAGACATAGGATCTTATCTGAAGACACAGAAATTATTGACAACTGCAACAGCTACTATGGCATAGTACACTGGGAAGCCACTGAAATCCACAAACACCAGAACAGTTTCAACACAAAGGAAGAGTCAGAAAATCAGAATTAAAAAACAAAAAAAATTGTACTAAAAACACTAAAACCAAAAATCAGAGACATTCAAACTCAATTTCATTCCACTGGGACACACGGAAATGTGCCTCACAAACACCCTCTCTCCTGTGACGCTGACAAAACATAAACCCCACCACACAATCATTCCACTCTGTGTCATGGAGAGAACACACCTTAACATGACATGCCTCTGAAGATGCCAGCGTGTAGAGACAGGTGAAACAGCAGCAAAATCTACCAGACCACAGCCACTCAGTTAGGAAAACCCACCACAGTCAGTTTAAAAACACCTTATGCCTCCACCAGCAGGATATTACTCCTTTGTCCAGATTCAGGCTGCATTAAAAACTGTCCAGAATAGCTGTGTTTTGCAGTCTCACCAGAAAGCTAAGAGGGCAGGAGCTCACCGTCGTCTTCTCGAAAACTGTTACAGAGGCATAGGGCAGCCACTGAAAAGGATCAAGCCAGGACTGTTGCTGAAATGCCTTAGATGAGGGGGATGCTGACTGACAGCCAGACCTTCTTGGAAAACATGAAGCTGCCGCATGGGAACATGGAGGGAGATGTGGTCCTTCAAGCAGTTGGCTTAAGAGCAGAATTTCATCATTCATCAAAGTGTTAGGCATGGATTTAAGAGGAAAATATTAATCACGGAACCTTAATGAATATGCAGTGATTTGATTATGTCAAGGAGGAGGAGCAACTTTTGCCAGTTCTCCTCTCCCACTGGAGGCCTCTCAACTTCTTCTGCAAGTTGTTCCTAAGCTCCTGCCCATCCCAAAGGTTCAGCATTTCAAGAGGTGTTTGGGGGCGAATCCCCATGGTCAAAATATCCCAGGATACTCATCCTAAAAATCCCGGTTTGGGCAAGGACTCCCCACTGCTTCTGTGGCTAACTTGACTCTGTCCTGGCCCTGGTGTGTGCTCTCCCTCTCAGCCTGGGTTTTTCAAAAACCGGCAGGAAGGTACACCTTTTTGAAAAACTTGGGCAGAGGCTGCATTGGTGGGGAAGCAGCAGAAAAACAATCTAGTTTATTTTTCCCACCCTAGGAGGCACCCACCAATCAGAGAACAGTGGGCTGGGCACAGAGCACACCAAGGGGGGTTTTTTGTTTTGTTTTGTGCTGGTTTCAGCTTCGTAGGAATGACCCTGCAAAGAGAAAGAGAGCTAGTGCAGAGTGTGTATACCAACGAAGGTGCACAGCCAAAAAGTTTTAAAATAGACATCCTATGTTTCTACAAAGCTACGCAGCTGGAAAGTTTTTTAAAAAAGACTTCTTCAAGCAGAGGGGAGGGGTTGTAGGGTCGTGTTCCCGCCCCAACACAACAGCCAATCGGAACGATGAACTTAAGAGCTGCAGAGCAGATTGCGGGCTCATGGAAATAGTTACAGTGTTTCATCCTGAGATTAACTTTGCCCCCTCCACAGACACACGCTGCAGTGGGGAGGCAGAGACTGGGATGAAAAGGTGCTGTGTCTTATGGAACCCGGGGGAACCCAGTTTATCTTCCCAGTGGAGATTTGCCCTTGGACTGCCACAGAAGGAGAAAATTGGTGAAAATTATTCCCCTTCTTTGCAGCTGTTGAAATTTAAGACAGGATCCAAGCAACTGAAATGTGAGGCAATTATCATCTTCAAAGAACTTGTATAACAACTGTGGCTACATAGACATGACTCCTAGATAATCATGTGGCATACGATCTACATAGCTGTAAAAAAGGGGAATGACCACAAAATTGCAGACAGGAAGCATTTTCGAGGGGGGTGAGGATGAGGGTTTTTAAAATTTTTGCACAACAGTTGCAAAACAGTTGCAGAGGCTTGTGAAGAAAAGAGCCACAGTTTCCCATTTCAGACAGAAGCTCCTTTATCTTTCAACACTAATTAGGAGAAAATGAACAGGTGTTGTTTCTCCTCTCATTGGAACTCCATAATAACAAATAGAACATCTGGTAAATTTCTCACACATATAGCTGTTAAAAGGCGCAACCCAAGGATGTATCTTTAGAATAATGGACAAAGGGCAAAGGTACATGAATGTGTGTATGTAGATTTTAAAGCCCTGTTAATTTAACAGCCATTCATATTCCTATGGGGATTTTGTTTTAGCTTGGCATACTTTTGAACTCTTTGTTGCATGAATATCTAAGGGAGCTGAGATCTATAGGTTAGGTTTTGTGCTTTTTACATATAGCTTTCTCAGTAAAAATTTCAATGCATGCTGTAATAAGCAATTGCATTAGTATAATAGGAAGTGGCACTTAGAAACACCTAGGTGATTTTAATGTTTGGTTTCATAGGCCATTAGTCTCTGAGAGTTCTCATTCTTTGATGTTTTGGGAAAGCAAGGAAGACCTTGAATAACACAGCACCGTTCCTTGTTCTGTTATTGGGGAGGAGAGAGAGGGCTGGAGGTATAATAGACTGCACTCTCAGCAAACTATAGGAATATGAAAATGCATGCAAAAGATTTGGCAGTCCAGAATGTAATTGTGCACCTGGACTGGTTATCTAGAAGGGTCTGCATACAAAACATTGATTTTGTCCCTTTAGCATCAGGCTTTTCTGGCCGGCTGCCATCAATCACAAAGGAAAGTGATATGTAAACCAGGGAATTAAGATAATGCAGAAAGCTCATAAAAATGGAGATTATTTGCACACAATGCAGATTTAGCTGCATCATCTCATTCTGCCTGCAGCATACAGGCCAGTCAACATTAACTCCTCTAATGATACATTTGGCTTATAAAATAGACTAGAGCTGCAAAGTACACATAAACTTTCCAAAGAAATAAAATGGTTTAGCATGCTTGTGGTCACGCATGTGTGGGCTTTTCTTTGTGCCCTATAACTTTTTTTTAGCATCAGCATTAAGTGATTTCAGTGGGATTTCTAAATCAAAATCTGAAAATATAGAACAGGAAAGTTCCATGTGTTTGCCTATGGAGTCAAAAAAAGGATAGACTGCTTTGGCATAAGAAAATTTATGCCTTATTTTATGGAGTACCACTGCTTGGAGCAACTAGCAACCACACAGAATGTCTCAGACAAGGTGAAAAGTATAATTGCCAAGAAACTATGAATCTGCAACTACCTAGTTCATATTTTTCCCTTCCGTGCCATAGGTGGTCACAGCAGTCTACTCTCTGCCAGCCTCCGATATGGAATGCTGTAATATCAGTCCACAGAGAAAGACTTAACTCAGTGATTAATAGCCTAAAAGTACTTTAATATATTCAGCAACTGAAGCTTCTCCTTAGCAGTCTCTCAATGTTCCTTCAGAACAAACTAAGTAATGTGATCTTAGGGCAAGCCCACAAACTATCCATTACTTATCACAGTTACATATAAGGGATTGGTTACTCTTCTTCTGCAAATATAATGTAAACATAACTGCAAGATAAGTGAATCAGTTTGAATACAAAGCTGATGGAATTTGGAATTAACCAGGTTTATAACTAAGATAAAGGTAAAGGTAGTGCAAGCACCAGATCATTAATGGCCAATGGGTGATATCACATCCCAACCTTTACTAGGCAGACTTTGTTTACCGGACAGTTTGCCATTGCCTTCCCTAGTCATCTACACTTTACCTCCAGCAATCTGGGTGCTCATTTTCCTGACCTTGGATGGTTGAATCAACATTGAGTTCAGTTGCAATTCCGGAGATCTCCAGATTCCATCTGGAAATTGGTTCCTGGTCCTAAAGTGGGTTTGTCCCACATTATTTCCCTCATCTCGGGATTTTCAAAAATTGCCAATCTTTACAAAAATCCCACGGTGAACCCACTACTGTGCAAACACCACAGGAACAGGAACAGTTTATTTTCCACCA
The DNA here is from genome assembly GCF_021028975.2 of Sphaerodactylus townsendi. Lineage (NCBI taxonomy): Eukaryota > Metazoa > Chordata > Lepidosauria > Squamata > Sphaerodactylidae > Sphaerodactylus > Sphaerodactylus townsendi. Next base: position 52,800,486 of record NC_059426.1, read on the forward strand.
GATATTCTCACCTGCTACTTGCCCCCTTGATCTCCCCAACTGGCATCATGTCAGTTTTCAAGTCTGCAGAGCTGCTGATCATTGCAGCCCGCCCTTCCTAAAATGTTTTCCCATGCACATTTTCTGCTCATGGTATTGACCATGGGATGTGTGTGTGTGTGTGTGTGTGTGTGTCTCATTTTCCACAACAATATGAGAACATGAGTGGGAATGTAATGGGCTTTACTGAGGCTATAGCAGGCCCCGCCCACTGCTCCTGGCACAACTCTTTTCACTTACTTGGTTGTGGGTCTGTGGCTTGGGGAAGGAAGAGGTAGGAGAAGTGTGGCTTGGGATAGGTGGGAAGGTCAGGATAGGGGAGGGTGGAGATGAGTGGTTGCGAATAGGGGGAGGATGGCAAAGCGGGGTGGAGGAGGATGGAAAAGAGTGGTGGCAGGAAGGTTGAAAGGTGAGGTTTAGGATGGCAGATTGGGGCAGCATGGAATGGAGTGGCTTCGGGTGAGGAGGTCAGAAAAGTGAGAGTTTGGGTGGGGGAGTGTATCAAGATGAGGCCTGGGTTGCACTGCTTTGCACATTCTGCCTTCCCTTGTGTGCCTTCTCCCATTGGCGCCCCCTCCATGTTGCCAGCTCCTTCTTGCTTCTCCAGATGCTGCTATTGATATATCAACAGTATTATATTATAATATAATAACTGGCTCGATGGGCCATGGCTGGTCTGCTGCTCAATGATCTGACAGGAGCACCTGACTGCTGCCACCCACCATCTGTTGCCCGTGGCCCCCCAGAGCCTTCACCTCCAAGAAGGGCTTGGCAACAGACCAGAAGCCCCTGGAGGAACCAAAATGGAAAGCAGGACAACCAACTCCGCCACGTGGGGATACTGTGGGCAGTGGGAGACACTGTCAGCTCGCCTGCTGGAGTGGCACTTCTGCCCATTGACGATGACCTGGAGGAGTTTGTGCCAAGAAGCCCTGACAGGGCACCCCACAGACAGGGTCCCCGTGCAGCCCTCCCCTTGTCTACATGAACCCCGAGTGTTTGAGTGTTTGTGTGAGGCAGGGAAGAGACGGGAGGAGGAAATTGCCAGGGTGATTAGCTTAAGGCTGTTATTGGGCAGAGTCAAGAGAACCAGGAGAAGGAGAAGCCAACAGACAAAGTGTGATACAGGCTGTCTCTTTGTGTGTAAATGGAAAAATGTGAGAGCCAACTGTGCAGCTGCCAGCCACAAGGTAAGCCTTCCATGTGTAATGGGCCTATGAGTCCTTTTGACCACTGCATTCCTCCACAGTAACTATCACAACATAAAAAGAGAAGGTGTAGATCAGAGAACTCTAGTTTAGAGACCGGGAACATGCTGTGGGCTTGAGCAAAATTTTTGGCCTTTTCGAGAGATATCAGGGTGTCCAGGAGTAGCACCTGCCTCCTCCTACCATCAGACAAAGGGCACTGAGGGTGACACCTGGACGAAGGAGTTTGTTTGACACAGGGCAAACTATGCCATAGCAAAACCATTAAAGGAAAGGGGAACTCTGCACATAGGAGGAAACAAGGAGGAGGAAGACAGCAAGCTTGCAGCATATTCCTAGTACCTAAACCTTCATTTACACACTGATTTTTGTGATTTAGAATCATAGAATTGGAAGAGACCACAAGGGCCATCAGGTTTAACCCCCCTGCCATGCAGGACATACACAATCAAAGCACTTTTGACACATGGCTATCCACTTTTCCTGTACCTTGAACTCATTATGCCTTGTCCTAGACTCTGAAGCAGCAGAAAACAAGCTTGCTCCCTCTTCAACATGACATCCCTTCAAATATTTAAACATGGTTTTTATGTCACTCCTTAATCTTCTCTTCTCCAGACTGAACCTAATAAGCTGATCCTTATAGGGATTGGAATCCAGACCTTTTATCATTTGTGGTTGCTCTCCCTTGGATCTAGCCCAGAGTTGAGCCATTTTTTTAATAAACAGAAATTGTGCATTAAAATTTATTCTATGGCTATTACAACCTATTCAATGACATAATCATTCAAAGACATGAACATGTATGTAAACAACACCTGAGTTCCAAATTTATACTGGACCAAAATGCATATAATAAAACTCCAATATTGTGTCGTTTATTAATGAAAAACATCCCTTGGAGATTTGAATTTTGATTGGGGAAACAGGAAGGCCAGGTCAAGTCATTTTATTTACAGTCAGCGACCAGTAGTACAAGATCAAGGTACATCAGTTTCAAGGTACCGTTACCATAGTATATATATAGACAAAAGAGTACTAGAAGCACTATTCAAAGTGTTACATAATCTATAATCTATACAGAAAGACAAGTATTTGACTGTGACTGGGCCATTTTCTGCTGCAAATTCCTCCAGCTATTTCCTCCTTCTTCAGACTTATATTTGTTTACAGGTTAATTACATATGTGTATTCCCGAGGGGGGGGGGCAGGTGATGAGGAGTTATCTTGTGAGTGGGCAACTGTAATTGGAAAAACAACCAGAAGACAAAAAGTTAAGTATCTTCCACCACTTTTCAGTGAAGAACTCATCCCCATAAGATTGCTTTTCAGAGTTTTAAAAGGAAATTTTATGAGCTTTACGACAAACACATGTATAATGTGTAGTTTGCCCATGAGATTCCTTAATATCCTGAGCCAACCATCTATCTCACCATAGTTCATCTTTAGAAAGTATGTGATAGAGCCTCTAAAAGTTGTCAGTAGGTACTAGACTGACGCAACACAATTTGACAGATGCTACCCCATTTTAGGGATGTTGTTTACCGATTTAGTTCTCTCACCTTTCTAGAATATAATGACATGCCTAATTCTAATATGGAGATTTTTCCCCAGGTGTGTTATTGCATCTTAGTTGATTGGTTCTTGATATATAAATCTGCATAAAAACAGCATGTTTGTTTCTCAATTACTATACAACTTGGGATTCTCTAGGCTCTGAATGGTTCACAGAGATTATTAATTTTCCTTTGTCTTCATATTTATTTATCAATAGCTGTACTGTGCATATGCAAATGGTTCCTAATTGGCTTCTCGAATATCCTTGTTCTGACTGACTTTTTTTTTGTCTAACGTTCCTAAATTAATTGACAATGGCAATAAATCCAATTTGATTCCTCTCTTCTGGATGGAGTTAAAATATCATAACCTCAGTGGTTTATCTTTATCAGTTTGACAGTGCATTCCTAAACCGAGTTACATAACTCACAGAGCTGTCTCCAACAGATGAGGTAACTCTTAAACCTTTGCATCTCTAAGATAAAAGTATAAGAACGTAACAAGGGCCCTAAGGATAATTAAAGGGATAGTTATAGCTCCCGTCCCCTGACCAGGATAGCCCAGACTAGCCTGATCTTATCAGATCACAGAAGCTAAGTAGGATTGACACCTGGAAAATATTAGGATAGGAGACCTCCAAAGAATACCAGCGATGTGACATGAAGGCAGGCAATGGTAAACCACTTCTGAATGTCTGTTGAAAACCCCTCCAGGGGTTGCCGTGAGATGTGAATTGGATCCCTCACCTGTTTCCAACAGTGGCAGCCAGGTACCTCCGGAAAACTCACAAGTAGGGCATGAATGTGGCAACCCTGTCCTATTGTTTGTTCCCTAGGAACTAGCATGCAAAAATATGCTGCCATGGTGCAACAGAGGTTCCAGTTAGCTAAAATAGTACAAGTTTCTACCATCTTAAATTGTACAAGTTTCTACCATCCTAAAAGTGGCATTTTACAAACAGGTTGACTGTAAAAAAGATGTAATTGAGAGAATGTCATCTCTAATTCAAAACATCCAGCACTATGTCCAACATGGATTGTTGTTGTCTTACATGATATATACAGTTTGGAAATAAGATTAATTTCAGTGCACCACACTTCTATCTAGATAATTAAGGACAGAGTGCAGGATTTCAGTTCTAAGAATAGTAGAACACACTTCCAACTTTTCTGAGCAGAGAGAAATGTTGCAGTCAGTTCCCTTTGGTGAAGAGAGCACTTCAGACTTTTCAGTAGGGTTACTAGCTGCCTGGAGGGGGATCCTGTCCTTTTAACAAAGTTTTATTTACCAGGTGATATTTTTTTTATCTCCATGCTATGAAAAGTTTCAATTACCAACTTCCATACATTAAGCTTCAGTTAAAGGGACAGAGCACACCTGATAACAACTTTATACTTTTTGGCATGTTTTGCAATTCTTGTGTTATTATCGAGTAGAGAGAAAAAATACACTGCTACAAGATCACCTCCACAAATCTGACTACTTCAACAGTCCACCTTCCAACAAATACTCTCCATACAAGAAACATCCACAGTAGTTGTGGGCCATAATTTTTTCCCCCATTACAAAGCCTGGATTCCATCCATTCAGGGAGGCATCTCAATACTTGAGATTAATTCTAAGCAGATATTCTTAGGCTCAGTCTTAGGAGTTATGTATTCAGTATTTCTGAAAATGGGGATAGCTCATAATATGGATGCAATTTTATTACTGGCCTTCCCATGTGCTTTTAACAGCAGTCTAATATCAACTATATACCCACAGTTCAACCAAATAGTATGGGACTAACAAAACAAACAAAAAACTACTGCACAATCACCAATCAGTTTGTAAGTAACTTTAAATATTTGCTACAGCAGCAGACTAATCCCAGGATTGGCTCACCATAATCACTCCGTCAAATACGGCAAGTTTGTCTGATGAACATATTTGCAGTGAATATCATAATATGATAGTATCCCTAATCCTGTCAGGCACATGTAGCTGTGGTGAGCGTGAAATAACAGCAGGAAACAAACCAGGATGTCTGCATTCAGACATCAAGCAAAATCAAACTTGAATCTAATTCTGGATAATGTACCAACTCACATCCTGGTCTGAGAGAGGCAAAGTAACCGTAGTTACTGTAATGGCCTGCATTTACAGATATAGTTATTATTAAAGGTGATTTTTAGCCCACCTTTCTCTGTTGCATACAGACTCAAATCAACTTACAGTGTCCAAAGCAAAACCAAACTCAGAAAGCCATCAAATTTCACAAACATTACTTGCCATTAACAGATTAATTCATAAGGCAGGCAGGTGACAACCCCCTCTGCCCTTGATGATGACAGTTTCTTCCAAAGCAGGCACTTACTTATTTCTCTCCTTCTGGAAGGTAGCTTCCCTTAGAGTTCCAGAAGCTGAGAAGGTATAAAAGGTTCTGCCCTTGAGAAAAACAAACTCTGCTCAAACACTCAGAGATACATTCACTCACTCACAGTATTGGGCCAGTCACATGATCCAATTGGCAAGTACTGAATTACTTCAGTTCTACAGTTGACAAATTGCTCACTTCTTCCTGCTCCTACACCTTTAACTGCACTTTGAACAGCAGACATTACAAGGTGGTAACATTGATCACCATGCACTACAGAGTTCACCTGCTGATTTTTGCAGATCTATCTGCTGCTAAAGGCACAGGAAGAAACCAAGCTTTGAAGGTTGTTAGCTTTGTCTTTAAAGAATATAACAGACAAGAGGAAGTTTTCTTCACACAGTGCACTGTTGAACTATGGAACCTGGTACCTCAGGATGTGGTGATGGCTGCCAACCTGGAAGGCTTTAAGGTGGGAGTGAACATATTCATGGAGGATAGGGCTATCCATGACTACTAGGCAAAATGGATACTAGTCATGATACATACTTTTTATCTCAAACACCATAACATCATTCTTATTATAATAGGTGCTGTGGAATACAGGCAGGATAATGCTGCTGCAGTCATCTTGCTGGGCTTCCTAGAAGTACCTTGTTGGCCACTATTACCGGTAATGAGATGACTGAACTTGATGGGACTTGGTCTGATTCAGCATTGCTTTCCTTCTGTTATTACATAGAAAGACCTTTTTAAAATGCCATACTTCTTTGCAAAGAAGAGTTCAGACTGAATGGTTCAAGAATTAACTGTACTAATTCCAGGAGGGTAGCTGTGCTAGTCTGCAGCAGAAGAACTAGATTTGAGTCTTTTAGCACCTTAAAGACCACAAGGGTTTTAGGGTATAAGTTTCCTGAATCAAAGCTCTCTTTATCAGACACAAAAGAATCTTTGAGTCTAGAAAGCAATACCTGAACATTTTGTTGGTCTCTAAGGTACTACTAGACTTGGGTCTAGCTTATCTATATTAGGGGTCACTAATCTTTTCTTTAGTGAATGCTGCTTCTGAGCAATGAATAATATCCAAAATGACCTCCCTCCAGTGTGTTACCAAGTTTTGTTCCATTGTAGAAACAGACCATAGACTAGGAAGAGAATGCAATATGAAACTATCAGCTGTGCAGCATGGACAAATTAATAAGAAATACATGCTGAAGAAAGGAAGAGCTAAAAGCAGGTTTTCTCATGATCTCCTCCTGAACTTCTAGGGAATACACAGGTGATTCTGAAGCAGCTGGCCTACTTGTCAAAGATCCTTGATAGATACTGTCACTCTCAAAAACTGCAATAGACCAGCAGTAAACTTCTGCTGGCTCCTTCATCAATAGTGTTACATGTTACCAAAAAAAAAAAAAAAAAACCTCAGCACATGCCTCAGCATTGGCTCCATAAACCAAGGATAAAAGCAGTGGTCATCTTAAGATTTCAGCATAATTCTCATTTCTTTAAAACATATCCTTTGTAGTTTGCATAAAGCTATGCTTTTTTTTTAAAGAAAGACTTGAAAGTAAGGGAAGATGGGGGGAAGAAAATATATTTCAGTTGTCAAGACATACTGACTCTTTACTTTTATCTCTGTATTAGAAGATCTATCTGGATGGTTAATGTATTGTTTTGTGAAGATGGAAGAAAATTGTTAAAATGCAGACAGGTCTTAGCGTGCAATTCAAAGGGGGTGAATGGAGTCTTGGAAGCAGAGTGGGATTGCACCAATGTGGGTGCACATTCTGCTGGCATAAGGGGCAAATATGCTGGTGGAGTAGCTATTATGCCATCGGTTGTGCAACTATGTGGTGCCTGAGCCAGGAAGCTGCCACATGTGAACACCCTTCCACTGCAGGAGCCCACACTGGCATGGGTGTGGGCAATTTGGGAACATTCATGGGGGCAGAGCTGACTTTTGTTGGCTTCCAGTGCAGGTTCAGCCTGGGAACACCCCCCTTTTTGTGGCGCAGACCTATATCACCAATAAGAATGGCATAAGCCATTCCCAGCAATGTGCTTCCCTGGGAAAGAAGAGGTTTTTCTCCTTCTCTCCTGGTGCCCACATCGCCAATTGCCTCTTTGGAGCCCTCACCATGGTGTCACCACTCTACTGTCCCCCTCCTTTGGACAGGGCTGTCTGTAATGGTTATTTCTGCCAAATATCTGGAATATGGAGAATTGTATTAAAATGCAGTAGGGCAGAGGGCTGTAACCTTTTTGAGCCTGCAGGCATCTTTGGGATTTTGCTGTAGAGTGGTGAGTATAACCACAAAATGGCTGTCCCAGGAGGCACACACCATGTCAGGAAGTAAGGTTATGCATAACTCTAATAGTAACTCTTCAACATTTCAGGCAGGAGATCTTTTTAACAGGATATCTTTTAAAATGAATGGATTGTTTAAGAATACTTTCTTGTGTATATGCAGCTGATTTTCAGACACACAAGATTCTTGTATTGTGGTGGCAGGCACTGCCAAAGCAATGTTGTTAAAAATCTGCACAGCCAATGGCTAATCAGAAGCCCTGCCTGGCAAAAGACCCACCCATTTTATAAATCCATTTTGAGGCGCCAGAAAAGATCATGATGTGGACCTGGAGTATGGAGTTCCAGTAAAATTGAAGATGTAGTAAAAATGTTAAAACATGTAGTTAAATAACATCACCTAGTAAATAGTAGCCCATTCAGCTTCTATTAAAGAAGCAGGACATTTTGTCGACTTCTGATATTTGGCAATTCTATCTAGTGCTGTCTGATACGTATTGAAATTCCACTTAATATACATATTTGGATCAACTGTTCTCCTGTAGGAATCAAAAAAATCCCATTGTATGTGTAACCCCTATGTTCAGAATGGGTTGACCCAGAAAGGGGTGGAGACTCAAAGCAGCAGGAGACTGCAAAAACTCATGAAGTTGGAGGAAGCTAGGCTACCAGGCTGGGACCTTGATTTATTTCTTTATTTATTTCTTAACACCTTGTTTAAGGTAACTGCAAGTTGTTGGGAACTAGTGGGAAGGGAGTTGTTTATTTTTGCTGTATTGTAAATGTTAGAATTCATTGTTTCAGGGCTTTCTGTGTATATAGTTGATGGGAGTTCTTTTGAGGACCTTCATCATCTTGAATCCAGTTCACCAAGCCTCTGAAGTCTTCATAAGCCAACCACCAGCAGGAAGAATTGGACTTGGCATTACAAGACTGTAAATAGAAGGACTTGAAATGCAACTCAACAGGACTGTGAAGTGTTAATGTTAAATGTTAATGTTTAATAAGTGTTATTTGTTAAGAAAAGTAAACCATTTTGCTTTAAATTTAGTTGTTTCAACTCCTTCCAAGTTCTGCCCCACATAACCCACAGTTAGAGGTTACATATGTGCTAGCTATTGAGAGTAGAAAAATAATAGGTGACAGTTGCATGGATTAATGTGGCCAGGTCAGGGAGGCATCCAAGGTTACCTCCGGGCTCCTGATGGAAGTTGATTGTGCTAAGTACACTCCATCAATGGTCAGTAGATGGTTTGCCTGGTCTATCCCACCCTGGCCCAGCTACAGGACCTCTGACTTTGATGGATTTAATTTCAGATGGTTCTGTTTTAACCATCGCACCACAGCCCAAACATCTGGGATGGTTCTGAACTACTGGCCTGGTTTCTGAACCTCCCTCCTGCTTTCTTTTTCTCCAGCTCCTTTTCTAGCACTTTCCTTTTGTTTCAGCCAGGCTGCATATGCTTGGATTATCTCCCCACACAGCTTAGACTGTTTAAACTAGATGTTGTTTTAGTACTGGGGAATTGTGTGGATTCAGGTCCCATTGTTTTAATGTATATTTTTGGAACAATGTTTTTATTATTTCTATTGTCGTTATGATATACTTTTTATCTTCATATTGTATACCAACCTACCTTAGTGGAAGAGAATATTATCATCATCAACAACAACAACAACTCCAATAAAAACATTAGGGTGAAATGCAATAATGTTTAAAGTGCCTTTCTTGATTAGGTCATTGACCTTGAGCTAGGCAGGCACCTGCAGGGTGTGAGTGGATATTGGATAATGTGCTTAGCATTGAAAAGCCTTTTGTTCTTGAGGAATTTATGCTGAGAAACTGGGGTGGGTGAGTTTGCATTTTATTAGTTTTAATTCCAGCAACACCCTTTCGTATTCCTGGGATTGTCCAAACTAATGTCCGAACCCAGAGGCCAGTTTGGTGTAGTAGATGAGAGCAGGTGAACTCTAATCTGGAGAACCAGGTTTGATTCCCCTCTCTGCCACTTGAGCTGTGGAGGCTTATCTGGTGAACCAGATTAGCTTGTGCACTCCGACCCATGCCAGGTGAATGACCTTGGGCTAGTCACAGTTCTTCGGAGCTCTCTCAGCCTCACAGGATGTTTATTGTCGGGGATGGGAAAGGAAAGGAGATTGTAAGCTCCTTTGAGTCTCCTTACAGGAGAGAAAGGGGGGATATAAATGCAACTCTTCTTCTTCTTCTTCAGATGCCTGTCATCTTCATCCAAACTGGAGGCAACGGGCAGCAGCACCAATGTAGCGCTGCCCCACTACACCCAAAAAGGCATCCTGACAGTATGAGGAGGCTCAAAAAGCACAAAAGTCTCCCCACCTCTGAGAAGCCTGTATGTGCCGTGATGGACTTATGCCAGTTTCAGATACTCTGGCGCTTAGGCTCTAAATAGGGTGCCTATTTAAACAACTAAGTCCAAAATAAAAAGAGGTGTCTCAGCTGGATGTGGTGGCAGGGTCCTCATAGTCCACCTGCTTGAGACGATACATCTCTTCTCTTGCTATATATTAAACTCATTGCTCCCAAACATTTGTAACATGTATTTTTTCTGCAAGAATCACTATGTTAATAATCTTAACCTGGCTGCTCAGTTAGCATATTAACCAACTTTTATCTATTTCATAAGTGGCCGGACAAAGTTTGTCTTTAATGTCTTTGGATGTAAGCTGAACAGTTCCAGATTATCATTTCCACAGGACATAATAGATTCGCTCTAAAAGAATCCATCAATTTAGGTGCTTTGATCTCTGCAGACTCTGATTATGAACCTATAGGATTAGGCATTCTCAATTCTGCGGAAGAAGGCTCTGTGAAATTTGTTCATCACTGATGGCAAAGAATTGAATTTCATACTGTTACTGTTGGAGGGTGTAAAGTTTTATTAAATTTTTTTTGCAAATTAAGTGTAGAACTTCTGGAAAAAGATCTATTTCTTTGAATGTTCTGTCTTGTGCAAATATTGTTTGCTTAAATGACACACTGCACATCAGCCAAAGGAAATAAAGAAATTATTGCTGAAGGGTATCTTGTATTTTGCCTTTTGCTATCTTCTGTACTTGAACTTGCATTTCTGTCTCAGTTATTATAGAGCCATTCAACCTTCACTTCAAAAATCAGCTAATAACATTTGCTTTGAAACAGAGTGGCGGAGGATAGCACTCTTTGGCCTACTTCAAAGCAGGAGGTTTCAGTTGTGTCACTCCCCAAGGGACATTTTTAAAAGTGCATGCTTCTCCTCCATAATATGGTTGGGACAGAGTGTGTAACAATTCTACTTCTTGGCTCAGCAGACTGATACTTTACAATCTTCTACTCTAAAGAAACTTGGCTAATTGAATCTAAGGCCATGTTCATCCGTGACATGTGCCCTGTTTCTCTTCCCAAGTAAATACAGCTTCTGTGATACCATAGCAAAGTACTATCCACTATTAACCCTATCGTAACCAAGGAGTACAATAGAACCAGAGCTCCCAGTGTAGCATCTATGGGCAGCATGGCATTCAGCAAAACCTTTCCTAGAGCCAAACAAGTGTGTTTAGAAAGTGGGTGGGGACAGGTGCAACTTTTGGCCAGCAGAGCTTCTGACTGGCCATTGGAGATCTGATGGGCAGCATTAAGACATGTTGCTTCAGCAGTAGCACCCTCATCACTGTGTGACTAAGTGCCAAATTACGGCAACCCTAAGTCCAGCCCGTGGCTGCTGATGCCATTAGATTAGAATTTGACCATTTAAAAATGCTGTGCGGGCCTAATACTGATCTTGTTTTGGCATTTGAAAAGGCGCCAGAGATAGGACAAGACTGATCAGCCCTGCTACAATATCCTTGTAGCATTTCTATATGGCCAAATCCTTTCCTAAAATGGGGTTGATGGGAACATCTAAATTGGTCCTGAAGGCAAGCTATTCATATGTAAGAAAATATTTTAAACAATATGCTCATTTTAAAAGGCATCCTGTTAAAAAAAGAGTTTCTGCATGAAATGTTGAAGGTACCATTAGAGTTAAGCATAACCTCACTTTCTTGTATTTGTGTTTGGCTCCATGTCATGTGGCAGTCATTTTGTGGCAAAATCTACCACCCTGTGTCACAATTCCAAAGGTGCCTGCAGGCTACCGTAGAGACAGGGTTTTTTTTAATCAACAGGTCTTTAATCCTGAATAAAGGAATGTAATTGACTAGAATATATTCCAATGGTTTTTGTGAACCTCTTTTTTACCAAATTAAACACGAATAAATACATTATCATAGAAATTAAAGTCAGTACACATATCTTCGTGTAACCATATGTACTGTTTTAGATTCTTGCAGAGAGCAATTACTTGGTTGTGAGACAATTATGACAAAATTAATCTGATTAGAATGATGAGCAAAAATACTTCTTCTCTGCCCACTTCAGGAGGGAAATCTCCCAGGCAGGCAGGAGAAATAAAGTAGTAGAATGATGTCATGCAAAGGGTTGACATCACTTCTGGGTGAAACCTGAATGTGACATTAGCTCTAGGCCAACACTCTGCACTGCCCCACAAACTCTATTGTAATATCATAGTTTTGGGAAATTCCAGAGTGTCATCTGATGTGGTGATATCATCTCTTGGGTTTTACCTGGAAGTGATATTGATGTATTGCACAATGTTATTTCTGGCTCATGTCCCATCTCCAAAGTTCTCATCTGTGCCAGGTGATGGTCTATCAACCCTATGAGCAAAATAGCCTATTATTTACACACATACACACTTTAAAGTCTTCATTTACCGTTAATATTTTAAGACATTGAGACACATGAAGCTGCCTTATACTGAATCAGACAACTGGTCCATCAATGTTAGTACTGTCTACTCAGACTGGGAGTAGCTCTCGGGTCTCAGATAGAGGTTTTTCACATCAACTACTGCCTGACCCTTTTAACTAGAGATGCAGAATCTGGGACTTTCTTCATGGAAAGCAGAGTATCTTCCTACAGCCCCTCCCCAAGCTTACATCTATTCAGAAATAAATCTTATTAGATTTAATAGAGCTTATTTCCAGCAAAGTGTCCGTAAGATTTCAGACAAACATATACCACTGTCTGTTACATATTCAGGAAGTATGCTTTCCCCCATCACAGTCCCCTGTTGAGAGCAGCAGTGGCTTAGTGGTTAAGAGCAGGTGTACTCTAATCTGGAGGAACCGGGTTTGATTCCCCGCTCTGCTGCTTGAGCTGTGGAGGCTTATCTGGGGAATTCAGATTAGCCTGTATACTTCAACACATGCCAGCTGGGTGGCCTTGGGAAAGTCACAGTTCTTCTGAGTTTTCTCAGCCCCACCTACCTCACAGGGTGTTTGTTTTGAGGGTGGAAGGGAAAGGAGTTTGTAAACCCCTTTGAGTCTCCTATAGGAGAGAAAGGGGGTATATAAATCCAACTTTTCTTCTTATAATTCCTGCCCATCAAAAACCCACTTCAGAGTTGGCTATATGTTGGTCCATGTCCAACATACTTTCCCTGATATTGTGCTCAGAGGCGTAGCTGGGCCAGAGTGTGCCCAGTGCACACTCGTGTTTCCCCCTCCACAGTACCTTGCTCCCCACACTTATCTTACTTCAGTCTGGAAAAGTGGACTGTTCCCTTCAGGCTGAAAATGGCCTGGTGGGAACTACACTTCTCATAAGACCTTGGAGCTCACAGGGTCTCCTGGGAAATGTAGTTCCTACCAGGCCATTTTCAGCCTGAAGAGAACAGGCCACTTCTCCAGCCTGCACTGTTTCAATAAGGTAAGTGTGGGGGCGGGGGAGTGGGGTGCTGCGAGGCGAGCAGGGATGATTTTCCATCCCCCTGGCATGCACCCAGTGCAACACGCACCCTCTGGTCCCCTGGTAGCTCCGCCTCGGATTGTGCTGATAAACCATAACATAATACTTTCTGGGACAATACATTTGCATTCAATATAATAGTACATTCTATTTTCTTTCCAGTCATAGCCACTACTTTTTAAAATGCTGTAGCACATATCCATTAATGTATATCTCTATAGAAATGGCGGCTACCATGCTAACTAAAGTACTTGATGAGGTACTTTTCCTATAAACTCTGTCCTGTTTTTTTTCTGTAACCATTGTTTTTAAAAAACAAACTGCACATACATATAATGTGTGACTGAGATCTGAGGAATAACAGGTAGACAGCAACGCAGTAGTGACATCTTGCAAAGGGGCTGGTACTCAGACTCTTTCTCTGCTTTCTCTGCTTTCCTTTTATTGCTGGGAATTACGTATATTTCAAACAAGTGAGGTTTTGATATAAAAATTAGGCTTAAAAGCTGTTCTGTACAAGAAAGGTATCATCTTTGTTTAAAGAATGGATTACATGCTAATTTTATTTTAAGTGTTTACAATATACAATGCATATTCTGTTCCTATCTGGTCTCCAAGCACTTAAAACTAGGCTTGGATATTATTCAAAGACTAGCAAAGAATAGCTTTCATATTCATGCTAATGAAGTTGCTAGTGCAAAGCTGGTAAAACACCAGCCTTCCAAAGAAAACAGGGTAGCTGTTTTTTGAAGTGACAATAAGACCAATAGGGTGTTGTGTGGTTTCTGGGCTGTATGTCCATGTTCTAGTAGCATTTTCTCCTGACGTTTCGCCTGAATTTGTGGCTGGCATCTTCAGAGGATCCAGCCGTGTAATTCCAGCCAGGAAAACCTTCGAAAATACAATAAGATCAATCTTTGCACTGCTACTGCAAAACTCTTCCTGCATACTGTGAATTTTGAACATTGAATCTGGAGGATCAGAATGAGAAGAATGTTGTTGGTTATATACCTCTCTGTCAGAGGAAAAGAAAAAACACACCAAACTGTAAGACACCATTCAATTAATGTTTTGTACAATAAAGGACAATTCTAAAAAGGAGACTCCTTTGTATTCTGATTGCGTGAAGCCATCACAAAATAGCTTTTTGTATGGAATACAATCCTTTTACTCAAGGAACTCATTCCAGTGGCCTTCCCATCTCTGCTCCAACTGAGCATCCTCAGTAGTTTTCAAAGGGAATGGAAAGCTAAAGGGGGGGATTCTAAACACTCTCCTTGAATTCCCCTTTCCAATTTGGCTCATCTGTTGGAAGATGTCTAAAGCTCTCTTTTCCCCCTGAATACCATAATGAAAAGTACTCCCATGTGGAAGTACTTCTGGAACATCCCCGTGCAGCTAAGATTTGAGTTGGATCCCACCATGCCACCGTGGAAGGGAAGCCTAGACATACCCTCTGAGCCCAACATACAGGGGGAAAAAATATAAAGACAAAGTGTGGATACATGGAGACTAACCTCTAATAAAGCCGAGGAATCAAAATATATGAGACTGGACATTTTTCCCCCCTGTTAATGAAAGTTTCCATAATTTCCTTTGCTATTTTTCCCATGCATTTTGGAACATGGTTAATTGGTAAGGGGCTTAACTTAAATTGTTGTTTTATCCTACCTACAATAATTGTTAGAGGTTGAACAAACTTTTTAAATTGTTTTGATATTTTCATTATTAAAACTATTTTTCATTACTTTATCTTGTCATCTGTCAGTCTCATCATTTCCCAGATAAGCATGGGTAGATGAAGCTCAACCAAAGCCAGGAATCTCCCCTTGCTCATACCCAGCTTCTTTCTGATGGGTCTGAGGGATTTCTGGTGCACCTAAAGAAATGTAGTTCTATAGACACTGTCTTTATTAAGATCTTACACCATGTGACTTTATCTTTGAGGGTGTGCCTGAGTTGCTGGAAGAGAAAAGAGATTCTTGCCAGTTCTTGGCTTAGAATCACAGAATCATAGAGTTGGAAGAGACCACAAGGGCATTGAGTCCAACTCCCTGCCATGCAGGAATACAGATGGCCATTTAGCCTCTGTTAAAAAACCTCCAAAGAAGGAGACTCCAACACACTCCAAGGCAGCATATTCCATTGTCAAACAGCTTTTACAGCATGGCTTAGCTGACACTAGCCGCCCAGCTGGCAAGTCCACAGGCATCAAACTCAACACCAGCTAATTTTACAGAATAAGTGAGAAGGAAAGTCTTTATCAATTATGCCTTTATTTCTCCTTCTCTTACCTTGTACAGGTGACAGCCCGACATGTTCACCGTACATTCAGGGAGGAAGAGCACATGCAAGTGAACTTGCTCTTTCCCCTGCCTCTGTGGAATCACCTAATCATCTGCAGTTGTGACCATGTGAAATAGCCGCATGCACATTTCTTCTGTGTGAGCAGAGACTTCAGCATATGCATGAGATTGTTGTCTGCCAGGCTCCTGTAACTCTTTTTTCTGAGTTCAGAGAATTCTAAACCTGACAGCATGAATGCATAGATAAAAAGTCAACTAATATTAATTAATTTTTCTTTACTCTGAATTAATTATAATAATAAGAACCAAATTGGCTTTTTAGTTAGTTATTTCACTTGACAGTATCTGAATACATACCCGTAGCAATTGTAATTTCCACACACTGTGTTCATATGTGAAAAGAAATAACTTGTAAAATAACTTGTAAAAAGTACATGCTTCTAGCTATGTGAATTAGACTTTGTGTATTCTCTTTAAAATGATTAATTTTTGTCTTGCATTCAAGTTTCTGAAGAAACCATGAAACTGGTCAGCATCAGTCTTTATTTATTTATTTTTATTTTATTAGTTTTGTTTACTGCCCTCCCCCAAAGGGCTCAGGGCAGTAAACAACAGTTTTAAAACATACATAAAAAAATAATTTAAAACATCAATATTCAGCATAATAAGAACCCATTAAAAATGCAGATGGTGCCTGACTGCTGTCCCCTTCCCACCCCCCGTGCCCATGGGAGGCCAGATGGAAAGGTAGATGTATTTAACTAGGCTGGCCAAGTGCCTGGCAGAATAGGCTCAACTTACAGACCCTGTAAAAACTGCAAGTCCCGCAGGGCCCTGATCTCCTTAGGGAGCCTGTTCCACCAAGAAGGGGCCAGAGCTGAAAAAGCCCTGGGTCTCGTAGAGGCCAGCCTGATCTTTTGTGGGCCAGGGATCACAAGTAGGTCCTCCTCCTCCGAGTGGAGGGGCCTGACAGGGCAATATGGGGAGAGGTGGTCCCTCAGGTATGCAAGTCCCAGGCTGTGAACAGCTTTAAAGGTCAAAACCAACACTTTAAACACAATCCGGAACTTGATCGGCAGCCAGTGCAGATAGTGTAGAATAGACGTAATCTGCTACCTGCTCGAATTACCGTAAGCAGCCTGGCTGCCGCATTCTGGATGAGTTTTAATTTCCGTATCATGGCTAAAGGCAAGGCTGCACAGAGTGAGTTACAGTAGTCTAACCTGGAGGTGAACATTGCGTGGATCACAGTGGCTAGATCAGAATGAGAGAGGTACGGGGCCAGTTGCCATGCCTGCCGCAGATGGTAAAAAGCCATCTGGGCCATCCAGGTGACCTGGGCCTCCAGCGATAAAGTTGGATCCAGAATCACCCCTAGGCTTTTGACAGATGAGGCAAGCATAGGCAGGCCAAAGGACACCGGACACTCTCCCCGACCCAGCCACAGGATCTCCGTCTTTGTAAGATTTAACTTCAGCCGACTCGTACTCAACCAACCAACAATAGCGTCTAAACACATAAAGATGATATCAAAATATCAGCCAATGATATTATTTACATTTTTCACTTTCCCTTACAATCCCATCCAATATAATTGAAGATAATTTGAAGATAAACCCTGTCTGATTAATGGCACATTATTGATCACCAGTACCTGAGGTGGGACAGGTTTGTGCAAGCCTGGCTTAACAAGAGGATATGACTATGTTCAGGTTTGACGGATTTACAATTTTTAAACCCTGTCAAAGCATACATGCAAAAGTATAATTAGAGGAAGATCTGGCTGTCATCAAGAACTATCACCTCTTCCCTAAAGTTGCTTCTTACAGGTAGGAGTGCTAATGAATGAGAAAAGAAATGATCCAGCTGTTAGTTGGTAAGTCAGTTGCCAGAGTATTTTGTGCAAAAGCCATAATTTTAATCTGGCTGCTAAAGTATCTATAAGAATAACATTATTTTTACCTAGTGCATATGCCTGAAGTGGGTAATTCATAAATGCACATAGCACTGTAAAAAATAAGGTTGATTAAAAAAAATGAAACCAAATAACTTCTGACAGATACCATTCAAACAGGACCAAGTTTGGCAGTTAGTCACTTATCCGGCCCTCTCTGATATAACCACAGTGATCCATGCAAGTAATCCAGGTAATATTATTGTAACTTGCTCTGCTCAGGGTTGCCCTTGAAGCTGCTTTGGAACGTTCAGATGGTGCAGAATATGACAGTTTGTTGTTTAGGGCTCTGCTGGATGTATGCGGTTCTGAATGGTGGAACATAATTATAGGAAAAATTGCTGCATTGGGTTTGGCCCTAGAGGACCTAGTAATGAGGGCACCAAAAGAAATATTTTGGACAATTAAAACCAGATTGCTTGACCAAGAACAACAACATTTAATTAGTCAAGCAAGATCAGTATATTCCTTATCCCTTGGCATCAATCTTAGAAAGATGGCCTCATATTTATTACTGATTGATGAGTCCAGGCAACGTTGGGTTCTTACAAGAGCCAGATGTAATGTCTTTTCCCCTGCGCTTATTTAAGGGCGATTCAGGAATTTGTCCCTTTCAGACAGGGTATGTCCACATTGTCCATCCCAGGTTGAAACATTGGAACATATTTTATGTTCTTGTTCAAATTATAACCTTTTGAGAGAAGCTCTGTTATCACAATTTATGTGCAACTTCTCTCCCAAAGATTGTATAATAAAATTACTAAATAGTAATGATGTTGAGATTTTAGGGAATACAGCACATTATTTATTGCAGGTGCTCTCATCCAGAGAATTTTAAGATGCTTTTGTCAAATGTGACATTGTTCTGGTAATTGTTTTGATATCTATGCCTAATAAAGGTTGGACTTGAAGTTGGTGCAGAATGTAGCTGTGCATGTCTAATAAAATTCCTTGGAGAACATATTCAACCAAGACTGTTCTGGCTCCAGATTGGCTTCTGGATCAAGCTCAGAGTGCTGGTTTTAACCTTTAAAAACCTAAACAGCCTGGGACCATCATATCTTCAAGACCACCTCACCCAATATGTGCCCTTCAAAGAGCATTATGTTCTAGTACACAAAATCTCTTGGTGATCCTTGGCCCAAGATCGGTCTATTTGTGACCAGTGCCAGAACTCTCTGCCTGAAGATACCAGGGCTCTCCCAGTTCAACAGGACCTGTAAAACAGAGATGTTCCACTAGGCTTATGTCTGAGGGAACATTTCTCCTCTTGTTGGGTTGATTGACTTTTCCCTGTTAGTATGAGCAGCCCAATCCTAACTGGGATGGTGAGCAGGAACAGTTCCACTCCAGCACCACTCCACCTCTCCGGCCACCCATGTAAGTTGCCTCCCTGTTGGCAATCTTCCCCTTTCACAGGAGGAAAGGGCATTTCCACTGGCACAGGGGTGCACCTGCTTTAGAGGGGGGTTTGCCCCCCGCCCCAAATTGGGCTGTTAGCATTTTATATTTCATTTGCTTCCCCCTACGCCCACCAATGCTACAGTGGTTATTGTGGTTATTGTGGTTTTTCTCTTTTATCTATATTTGTTTTTTAACTAATTGGGAGAGGAACGTTCTCTGTCTGAAGACTACTTTGGCCTGCATCACCAGATTGTTGGTACAGCTGCTACTACAGTGCCTTGACTGAAATGGGATTTTAAATTTATTATTAATCTGTGTTCAACTATTATATATTGTTTTTATTTTGCATGTATTTTGCAAACATAATTTGTTGGAAACTGCTCTGGACCCCACTTTGGTGGCAGGAGTGCGGGATAGAAAACAAATAATAAATAAATAAAATGGTAAAAACTCTGTGTTGTCAAACTTGATGCCAAAAAGGTCATCTCCTTTCCAGTTGTAAGCAACTGAAAGCAGGTTATCAACTGGCAGTTCAGTGACTAACTATAATTATGTTTATTATAAAACGTTTAGCATGTTGGTTTGTATTTTACAGGCTATTTCCAGGGATGGAAATAGATTGATGTGACTAGAAAGGGTGGTAATGTCTGCCAGTTTCCTTCGCCCACTGCAGAACTCTAGAGTTTTCCCTGTTGGGTTCAAAGCGAGCTGTGAACTCCAGGAACAAAATTTTAGAGGGTTTAGTGGGTTGCAGCAGCATTAGCAGGTGGGCAGTCCCACTCTGCAGAGCTCTGCTCTTCTGCCAGATCTTGCAGGAGCAAGCCATTACTTGTCAATTTTAAAAGTTATAATTAAAATTGATTTTTTTAAAGAAAGAGATTCCTTTGGCCTCACAGAAGTGGACAAGTTGCAACTTCCAATTATGTTATTATTCAGTTGTCTCAAATTACACACAGAGAGACAGGTCTGCTGTGCTGAACATTTCAACTTTGTTAGTGTGCTTATTTCTCACTGGTGCTGCAACTTTTTTTCAAGTTTGTTCTGCATCTCCTCTTGCCATTCTTGTGTTGACATTTTCCTTGCTTTGGCATTTTCTACATTTCTTTCAAATTGCAGTTGGAATACAAGACAGTTTTGAAAAACTGAAATAGACCTTAGCTTCAAGTGGTTTTAAACATTCTGTGGCAGAACAAGAGTTTTAAAATCCATGTGAGTGTTAGGCTAATACAGCCACCCTATAAAAGTGAATGTAGTCATTTGGGAACCATCTTTTTATTATGTAGACCTTTCTGTTAGCATTATTTCTGCATTCAGTGGTGGAGTTCACCACTGGCTTATTGAGGCACTTGAGAGTTTCACAGGATTGCTTTTATATATTAAAGGATGTGTATATTTAATACCAACCATCCACATTTTCAAACACAGCTGAAATGGTAATTTATATATGGGCATATTTTTAAATACATTAACATTCAATGTAGTAAATAAGACTATTTCTTTCTACAAGGCCTTGAACATGTGGCAGTCCTAGTTGTATAGATAGCATAGGAAGTGATGTTGAAATTTAGAGTTGGTTTGGTACAAAAATATGGTGATGTAGACCCTTTTTCTTAAGGTGAATAACCAAAATTTCTTTTCAATAATTCATTGAACTCAAGGTGTTTTGTATCTGACAATGAATCCCTTATTTGAAAGCATGTAGATTATTTAGCCTTTGTATGTAATAGCTGTCCAATAAAGCAGTTCTGTTTAATTTAATAGTCATTTGTTGTGAATAGTCAACAAAACCAAGTTTTACTTGTGGCTAACACGCTACTATGATAAACTGAGATTCATCATGGTGCACCTTTTATTCGTAGCAACTTCTGAACTGATTTCCCTGGTACACAAACCAATTAGGTATACAATATAACCTATGCCTGAAATGGGTCCTTTTTGCTTATTTATTGAAACATTTCCTCATGGCTCAAGGCAACGTCCAATAAAATGTTTTCAGGCAAAACCAAAAATAAAATAAGAAACCTCAAATCTCTCCTCTCCCCCCATAAAAGATGCCTGCTGCTCAAACCCCTTCAAAAGCCCAGGCAAGCAGGCCAGCCTCCTGAAGATCTATAAAGACCCGTACAAAGAAAACACGGCGCACCCCAGCTGAGGCAATAATAGTCAAAGACCTGTTAAATCAGGGTGTAAACCCTCAAGCGTGTATTAAGAATGATAATAAATTTAATGATAATAATTCCATATAACAACTAAATAAGCACAAAGAACTGCTGACATGAACAATGAACTATTAAAGTCAATATACACATAGCTCTGATATCCGTTGTCTCATGGGTTCCTTTCCTTTAGGTGACGTGTTGATTCACACCTCATTCTTCATATGAATCCAAATTAATGTGGGAATTATCCTCCTTACAAACAAATCCAAAGAATCAAAAGTGAAGGGGACTTATACGTAAGCCATTCTCTGATATCCACTGTATTGTTCCAGTCGCATAATAATATATTGAACGCTCCGTACGTAAACAACGTTTTCGACAATCTTCCTCAGAAGTATGGAATCTTTTTTGCATTTGTCTTATGCCTTACAATAAACGGGTTTCTACAATGCACAAATTAGAAACAGGAAATGCACCAACAGTGAAAATGGTCTATATGCTTAGTCCTGTATTCTCCCTAATACAGACAAAACTTACTAATACAGACAAAACTTACTAATACATAAACCTATTGAATATAATATGAATAGACACTTGAAGCCTCACACTATTTTTGATAGAAATAGGAAACAGTCCACTTATATCACATGTGTATATGTGTCTATTAATACATCTTAGCTAAATTTCATACATAAGGGAAAGTATATCATCCTAATATTAATATTTACATTTACTCCTTAGTAGAGATAATCCATCCCTAAAGGCTGACAATAATTTCTAAATAGAGAATTTCCACTATGCTCTTAAAGCCTCACATATTTTTTTAAAATGTGATTAGGAAACAAACCACTTACATCATATATATGTCTCTTAATTCATCTAAGTAATATTTATTATCATTCTTAATACATTCCTTGAGGGTTTACATCCTGATTTAACAGGTCTTTGACTATTAGTGCCTCAGCTGGGGTGCGACACATTTTCTTTGTACGTGGTATACGTAGCACTCCATTGTTCAGCCAGGCACACCTTGAGTCATTGAAAAAGTACATCTGCCAACCTCCCCCACCCTCCACCTTTTGATACACAAGATGGATATCCAGAGTCTCTGGGAAAATTCAATTTTTATGTGCAGCAGTGTCTTGCTCTCATATCAGTTCTTGTTCCCTGCACCACTTATGGCACCATATAGTGGGGGAGGGATCTGGGAGCTCATAGGTGCAGGAAGGAGGCAGTTCTTCAAATGTCAGCTTTTCATAGATGATTCAGTAATGTGGTTCATTACCAGAAGTCCTTACTATCAAATACAATTTTTCTGCATGAATTGTATGGGACAGGGGGAAATGAGATCCTAATACATACTTCTTGTGACTACATAAAGTGAAGCTCTCACCAGTCGAATATCTTGACACAATGGTAGGATGTAATTGAACGGTGGGGGGGGGGGGGGAGGAATCCAGCACTAGAATAAATAGGATAATAATAACTCTTTTATCCAGGGTTATCTGCCATGTGGGTTAATTAAGAGGCAATTGATCAGCTTTTATTGAAAAAGTGGTAATGATGATCTAGCAAAATATAGTCCTATGTCAAATCTGCCATTTTTAGGCAAGTTGGGAGGAATAGTACTGGTAGTAGAACTATTCCAGACACACCTTAATGAGAAGGGTCTCTCAACCCTTCCCAGTGTAACTTCCAGCCTGTTTATGTGCCACAGGAATCTTTATTTATTTTATTTATAATCCCATTTAATATACCGCCCCACTCCCGAAGGGCTCTGGGCGATGTACAAACATCAATAAAAACATAAAACAGCATAAAACAGAGAATATTTAAGATACATATGTAAGGAAAATGTATACGGAGCAAATACAGGCAGTTCCCGGAAATGTGGGTGCATGCAAACCATTGGTCAAGGAGTAGGTAGTACAAAGCAATAATATATCAGCATACACTGGGAGTCCGGTCACGGGGATGCACATTTAAGGTCCATAGGCAAATAGTCCACATTGGGATGGCACACATTGAAGGGCCATAGACAGCGATCGTTGGGGTTTACATTTAAGGTCCATAGGCAGATAGTCCACATTGGGATGGCACACATTGAAGGGCCATAAGCAACTAGTTCATAGCAGGAGAGAACATATGATTCAGGCCTGCAAGATCACAGTCCATGGTGGGGGAGCAGGCCTCTCTGCAGCATCGGATGGCGGCACTTAGGCGGTCTCACCTGTGGGCCCGGTGGTTCCCCTCTGGCAGTCACGGTGGGGCCGCTGGTCCCTCCAGGATTCTCGGCAGTGCTCCTGGACATGCTGATGGCGAGTCTCGAGGTCCACAGTGTTGGCCTCTGTCAGGTCCTGGTCTCTGTCTATCTGGGCTTGTCCGCTCCAATCTCTCTGGGTTTGTCCACAACCGTGGACCGCCTCGGGAGTCGAGGCGGCCTGGGCCCTCTCCCGTTGGTTTGGGAGAGGGCCGGTCTCAGGTTCACCCCCGCCGGTGCGGCAGGGGTAATCAGGGCATTGCGACCTCCCTCCACTCGGGCAGCATAAAACATACTAAAATAAAACAAAACCCAACAGCAAATTTCTCCAGATGGCGACATAACCCAACTGCCTGGATGACCCATCCTAGGTCTGTATAAGGGATGGAACATGCACATCAGCGGCTGTCTCCCCCAAAGGCCAGGTGGAACAACTCTGTTTTGCATAACTGCCCAAGGTCCTGCAGGGCCTAATTAATTCTATTAGATTTGTCCACTCTATTTAATGTGGCTGACCATGATAATATATTGTTCAGCCATCTAAAGCCAAGTTTTTTGGAGTGACCAGCACCACCCTCCCCTGTTTTTGGCCATTTCTATCATATCAGTGACATGGAATTCTTTTCTCAGACAATGACTAAGTCTATCGCATACCCTGCAGCTGTGGGATGACTGAGTTTATCTCATACCCTGCAGCTGTGGAAAGGTCTACACAGGAACCACAAAACACAGCATTCAGACTCGTATTAAGGAGAATGAAAGACACTGTTGGCTTAACCATCCTGGAAAATCTGCAATAGCAGAACATGGCCTAAACAAAACTGGACATAACATTTTATTTGAAAACACTGAAATTCTCGAAAATTTAGAAGCTTAGCATGTCAGACTGCACAGGGAGGCCATTGAAATTCACAAACACCAAGACAACTTCAACAAGAAGAGACTCTGAGAATTAACAAAGCTTGGCTACCAGTACTTAAAAACACCAGAAGCAAAGGCCAAGGGCATGCTAAGTTCATGGACAATGGACTCCATTCAAACACAGGATTTGCATTCACCAATGCTGCTGCTGCTGCTGGGAATGCAAATGTGAATCACTCCCTGGACTGAAAAACCCCACCTGCAATACTACACTATCAGCCACACCTTTGCATAGAAAGTTCCACCCAAACACTAATATTGGTTCCCGGGGACATAACAATATATACCCCACTAAAACTTTCCCTTCTCACTGGACACAGTGTGTAACAGACTTCCCTCTGTGATACACCTCTGAAGATGCCAGCCACAGATGCAGGTGAAACGTTAGGAACAAGATCCACCAGACCACGGCCAAACAGCCCGGAAAACCCACCACAACCAATGTCTGAATATTTTTGGACACACAAAGTTTGGTGTTTTATGGGGTGAGAACATAAGAGCCCTGTTGCTTCCATCTAGTGCAATATCCTGTTT
The DNA here is from genome assembly GCF_021028975.2 of Sphaerodactylus townsendi. Lineage (NCBI taxonomy): Eukaryota > Metazoa > Chordata > Lepidosauria > Squamata > Sphaerodactylidae > Sphaerodactylus > Sphaerodactylus townsendi. The sequence continues at coordinate 52,825,319 of NC_059426.1, forward strand.
CCCACAAGGCCAATTTATCTCTCTCAACTTATCCCACTGTTCTTGCCTTCCACAAACTATGCAAAAGTGAATTATTCAGGAGGGCTTTTCTGCACAGACAGTAGGAATGAACTGAATTCACAAATTTACTTGAATAAATTATTGTGACTGGGGTCTATACTGCAGCATATAGCTTGTTGTAAAGTAGAATCCTATTACGTAATTTCTGTGCTGCTTAATGTGTCATGTTGATGTTTATGCAATGCTTCAATTCTTATTGGTGGTTCCAGACTTCTAAATCCTAATGTATTGGTTATTGAATGTCAGGAGGAGAAAACATGGTGGCACTGAGATAGCAACTACTGTAGCTCCTCCACTTCATCTCTGGAAGTTGATTTTTTTTTTAAAAAAATACCTTTTAATCTTTCATTTTATTTTTATAAGTGGCCATAAACGTAACTGCTTTGTTTTAAAGGTCTTTGACCTCTAAAGATATCATCACCTCCCCATGAAACATCCTATTTGACAAACAGCAAATGAATTGAAGGGAGAGTGCTTCAATTTTGCCTCAGGTTTGCAATTTAAGTTTGAACAAATGTTTTTACAGGACAAATGCAATCAGTGTCATGAAAGAGTGTGTAGAATCCCCTGTTATTAAGGAGCTTAATCTTCCTGGCCAATGGATATGGGGCTCTTCAAGTGAGCAAGGGAACCTGAGGGCTCTCCACCACCAGGTTTGAAGCCATCAAAAATTGGATACTATTTTTTCTCTCAAATTCCTACCCAAAATCGAATTATTGTCCTGGCAGACTCTTCTGATACTTCTGGAGATTTACCCTTTGGATATGGGTATTGGTGCTGGAAAATATGTGAGAGCAGCAGATCTGGAGAATGAGGAGACTAGCGCTGATAGCTCAGAGCTTAATTTTCCACGATAGGGAATCAACCTACCATTGGACCTATTCTCACTAACAGCCAACACTGTGGATTTTATTTGTAACGAGCTGAAAATATTGTACTCCAAATTGGATTTCATAATTGGACTAGTTTCTACTAAAACAGTGAGGAGACCCAGCTTGATTAAATCTAATGAGCTTTCTCCAACTAGCTTACAACAAGAAGCTGCCGCTTTAAAAACAAAAAGGGTGTTGGCACAGCCCTATCAGCTTGTTTTGCAAACTCACAAAGTCTGCCAAACTGTATGCAGGTTTAAAGGTAAAATGCCACCCTGGAATACTGAAGTAGCTGCCGAGCGACATTTAAAAACTCTCCTGGGATTAAACTACATGGATTTAGAGTCTGTTGAATTATTAAATAATTTTAATCAAGCCCAGAAGGACCTGTTATTCTTTGGTTGCTTTAAAATACCCATGCTATTATTGTGTCAGAAGTACAACAAGAGTCTTTCCTGCTTGAGTTTTTTCTAACACAATTCTAATGCCTTTGATAACTGGTTTTAACAAATATTTAAATTCTAAATGTGCAGCTAATCCTGGAGATACTGATGAAAACAAAAAGATAAATCAGACATATCAGTCAGACGTGATCAATTGGATTGGTATTGAATGTCCCATTTTGTTGATCATACTGATTTCCTCTGTGTAATCCACCTTCCCTGTGAAAAAGGCAAAATATAGATAAATAAATAAAAATCAATCTCTCAATGAAAATAAAATTATCTGGGTTAGCAACTTTACAGAAAAGATTTTGTGCATTGGCGGATTCTGCATGGGCTAAAAACAGTGGTGTGAAAACAGTACTAAATGGTTTTAAATGGTGTAAAAGGGTTTATACCATTTTCACACCATTTTCTCACTGCTGTTTTTGTCCCATGCGGAATCCGCCATAGGCGGGAAGCCATTGCATTAACCACCCACCAACCACTTCTGAGCCCTAGGGAGATAACAATGCATTGGGTAAAGCAGTACAATCAATTGGGTAATTCCCCGCTCCCTCATCTTTTTGTTGGTGTCTTACCTTCATAGGTAATTGGGTGTTTAAAGTCTTTTATAAGTAAAAACTAAGATTTAAGCCCATTACAGGAATAGAGAGAGGCATTTGGCTGTCCTAAAACTAAACAATGATCAACGCACCACCATGGTGTCATCTCCAGGTGCTGAATGTCAGTGGAGTAGAAGGGCTGACTGGGTGTCACTTGCTGCCTGGTTGTTTCAGGATGCAATTCAAAATATTGATTTTGAACTTGAAAGCCTGGGACCCATATATTTGAAGCTCACTCTCCTTCTATAGACTTATTTGCCCTTATCTGCCCAGCAACTCCTTGGAGAGGTGGCTTCTTTCCTGGAGGTACAACAGGCAACTCTAAGGTTAATAACCTTCTCTGCAGCAGCACCCTCCCTCTAGAATGACTAATCAAAGGTAGTATGTAGGAAGCCTTCTCTTGCTGAGTCTTGGAAATTGCCTAGGACAGCCTTGTTTTAGTGAGCTTTTGGTCCACAGGTTTCACCATTATTTGTGCTGTGATGCTGCTGAAAGTTGTTTCTGTGGTGATGTGTTGTACTGTTGCATTTGGAGGGACTGAATTTGTTGTAGAACTTCATTATTTTACTGTGGTGTTTTATAATTCTTTTAATTACTTTATTTTATTATTATGTGGCATATAGTTTTGGATATCACTTCATTCAGGGCATAAATTACTAAAATAAATAAATAAAACCCATCCCTGTTGTCAGCATCATGAAGGGAATCCCTGGGTGTACCTGGATCATTTCCATGTCCATTTTCCTATACTTCCCAGTTAACAGCCCAACATATTCAACAGATATACTTATACAATAAAAAATAAAAAAACTACTACTCAGGATCAGGTTTTGGGTAACCTTGGGCTAGTCACAGTTCATTCTGAACTCTCTCGGTCCCACCTTCCTATTGTGCGGAGAGTAAGGGAAAGGAATTTGTAAGCCATCTTGAGAAAGGTGGGGTATAAATCCAGAAAACTCCTCTCCCTCTTCCTCTTTATCATGAGCCCTCCCACCAGCCACACTTAGAATCACTTATATTTTCAGCACTGGACAGTGCTTGTGACTGAGAATGTCACTGGCATAACCACCATGACAGCTGCCGCTCTGCATCACACCCTTCAACAAGACACTGGGTGACATGGTCAACTGGGAGTATAGGTAGCAAGTGAGCAGTCAGGGATGGGCAACAGGGGAGGTAGAGTTGAGCCTACTGTTGAAGGTAATTGAAAGTGATAGTACAGCACATGCAGCTGAGGACTAATTGGGGAAAGTTTAGCAGTACTTTCAGGAAAATATTTTCCCCTATTGAAGTACCTTCAGGAAAATATTTTCCCTGGCTTCTGTGGTGCTATGCACAATGAAAGAAGGTCGATTTGATCTATCCTTTGGTAAAAACAGCAAATAAAAATGAAGGTATTTCATTCACTGAGCTATCATGTGACCCTGAATATGCAGATTCAAATTAGAGGAAAATGCCTATTGAATAAATATTAAATTGAGTTCCTAGAAACAATGAATAATTCATCAAATTGTTTATTTATAGTAAAGATGTTGACTGTCCTGATGGTCAGCTTCTTCAGCATTTGACAAAACTCTTTATCTTTTCAGATAGCACCTTAAGTCCTCAAGGGATTTAAAAAGTTCCTTGCTTTTTTGTGTTCATATGGAGTAATTATTTATAGCCTTCTTGTTACCTGGCAACCTCTGAATGAATTCTTTCAGAAAAGGAGCTCAAAAGGATGGGAGCCCATTGAACATCTCGTACACAGTTTCTATCACCATTGTAAATAAGACCACTTCTTGAATAATATGTGGACTAGGAAAAGATTTTCCCTGCTTCCCCTCAGGAGGCTATTCTGAAGTGAAGAATTCAGCAAAATATTTATAAATGAAAACATTTTGGAAAACAATCTCACAGTCTGGGTCAAATCTGTTGAGGCTTACTAATTGCCAGGGAGACATTCTTTCTGTCACAAAAAGAGCAATGATGTTTTATCTCTAAATAGGATTTTAGTGCATGTTAAAAGAAGCTGAAATGCTTTGCTGACAGTTCTGGGGAAAGTAGATTAACTGGCCAGTAGTAATTAATGTTTGTCCATGCTTTGCTGTATCTCAAGAGGAGAGTTATGGTGACTGCAGAAGTTTATTCATTCCTGAAACATGAAGGTACAATTACACCAACACTATCATACAATGGGAACGCCTTCCTAAAGAGCATCATGCCCTAAGGGTCTTTCTGTTTGCTCCTTTAATGTGTTCTCCAACCAACTTGTCTATATACACTGAATTTCCCCCTTCCTTCAGTGCTATACTGGAAGTATATGATTCCTTAAGTATGAAAACCTCTTTTTGATTTCCTTTTTCTCTACATTAGAACTAATTTCGCTTCTCCAGTGGGCCAACTCTCTCTGCTGTTTCCATTTCCTCATCCCTTTCAGCTTCCTGTCTCAGTTTTCTTCATCTTTTCCCATAGTCTACATGCCTATCTCCTGCTTACCTCTTGGCAACTCTCCTATCTCTCTTACCCTCCTGTCCTTGTCATACCTGTGTTTGTTTCCTTTATTCCCATTTGCTTAATTAACCAATTCTTACTTGCTACTCTTGTTGCTGTTCCACATCTACCTTTTCCCTCCCAGCGCTATTGTGTGGCATGCCTGTTTTAATGTTGGGTAACAGTGTGCTGTAGTGGTTAAGAGCAGTGGACCCTCATCTGAAGAATCGGGTTTGATTTCTCACTTATCCACAAGAAGCCTGCAGGTTGACTTTAGGTCAGTCACAGTTCTCTCAGAACTCTTTTAGCCCACACAGAGTCAGGCAATGGTAAAACACTTCCAAATGTCTCTTGTCTTGAAAACCCAACTGGGTTGCCGTAAGTCAAAACTGTAACTTGATGGCACACACACAATTCTGAGTTGCTACATCCACCCCAAATGCTCCTGAACAGTTCCCCTTTTTCATGATGCTTGTTCCTACAGAGACATTGTCCTTTACTGTTAGGACTTTAAAAAAGGTTAGCCCCATTTTTTTTTGAAGCTTATATATTTTTCACCCTAGTTTTGAATGGCCATCCCATGTAGATTTGATACACATGGTGATGACATTCATGGGAAATAAACATATAAAGAAGTAAAAATGGGTTAAGGTGAATGTAACAACCTCCCTTGGAAGTCCAGAGAGGCAAAATACATTTCCAGCTTTTAAGGCTCCTAGCAGCAATTAAAAAATTTTTAAATGAAATCAGATGAAACAAAATAAGGCATGAAGAACTGTTAGGATTTTACAATGGCTATTCTGTTCTGTCAAGCAAAAGTTAACTGTTGAAGTCACGTGACTAGCATCACATACACTTCTGGAAAGATCTCTCCTTTCTTCTTCCAGCACAAACAGGAGAGGCAGACAGGAATAGGTAGACTGCACAGATACCCAGACTGAAAACTTGCATAGAGTTTGCATAGAGTTTGTTGTTTCTATATTTAGAATAAATTCATTTGTTATCCAGTAAAATTCTACAAAATACACTCACATCTATGCCCCATTATTTACTCTGTTAATTCATTGCAGTACAACAAAAACAGACATAAACTGTATTAGAAGGAAGGAATAGTGCAGTGTATCTCAGTGCTAGCTGCTATCAAGATTTCAGAGGTGATAGCCTTCCATCCTTCTGAGGTTGGTAAAATGAGTATCCAGCTTAATGGGGGTAAAGTGTAGATAACTGGGTAAGGCAATGGCAAACCACCTTGTAAATATAGTCTGCCTAGTAAACATTGTGATGTCATATCACCCCATGGGTCAATGATTACCCAATGTTTACACAGGGGAACTATTTTTACCTTTAATAGAGCTAGAAAAACAGAAGCCAAACTAGGCATGATCGCCTACTCATGCCAGATCCATCCTATCAACTGGCAGGAGCTTTGGGGAGGCAGATACAGGGGTAGCTATCTGCATCCCCACACCACAATGTCATTTTTAACGTGGTGTGGAAGTTCTGGCTCACATGGTGGGGTGCTCTATTACTTGCCCCAAAACTGTATGGTTCTCTCTATCATTCTCCCCAAAACTCTATGGTTTCCACGATAGTCTCCCTAAGCAATGCCAGTGCTTCCACATCATGCCAGAAGTGATGTCATTGTACAGGGGTGCAGATCAGTTCTCTCTCTCTCCTCCACCCCCACCCCCCAAGTGTTGGTGGGCAGAGGCAGGAAATGCTGGAAGATTGTCTGTGATTAGCGGGCACCTGGGAACCCTGACTTGAATTCATTTTAAAATGTCATGTAATGAGGGGGTGATCCTGATCTCTTTTTCCCTCCCCATGTGCCTTATCAAGTGCCATAATATCTTCCACATAGCTGTTTTGACCTTGAAAAGGTGGGAGGGAAATAATGCTTCAATTTCGTTCTTAAGCGGAGTAACAATTCTACTGTAATAATTCTACTGCAAAAGACAAGCTCTAGCTACCAATCTGAATTTTTTTTGCGGAATTCAAGTTGTGAAATTGATCAAATGTCAAAATATTGACAAGTATCTAAATATAAGGTTTTCTTTGAACTTCAGGACCAGACCCTCCTGCCCACTGACTCCGTTTGTACATGTTTTTGTTAACTAGTTAACTTTTCCCCCAACTGGGCTTTAAAAACACAATTCAGCTATAGGGAAATTTGTCTGTAGGGGCTTTTCATGAGATCTGATGGGTTCATGAAGCTGAGCACCTTTCCTTTTCATTCCTTGGTCCTGACCTCACATCCCTGTTCTCTCAACAAAAGTATGTTTGAGAAATAGTGATTTGCTGTAATAGCATCTAGTTCCATCATAAAATGTGGAAAGCCTGCAGGTTTTTCCACACATTCTATGCTCCACATGGGTAAATAAGCTAAGTGGATACAGAAAACCCTCAAGTCTGCTCTCCACCAGTTATTGTAGTTATACAATGGAACAACTGACAGTAAGAGCTAAGAAATCTCTTGTACGGATCAGTTTCTAACCAAGTATCTGACAGTTGCATGATTTGTTAATACTTTCTTTTATTACCAGATACTTACTTCCAGTCCCTTTAGCAAAAACTAGGCAGATTTGTCACATCTAAGTGCCAATTGCAAACTGGCTGATGGCCATTTTGAAACTTTAACTCAGTGTAAGACTAAGTGGATAATTCAAAATAAACAAGTAAATAAAAACTAGTTAGCTGTTAAGCTTGTATATATTCTAGGCTTAGGTGAGTTCTGTCTGGAAAATCTTGGAGTGAACCAAGCTAACTTACTTAAGTGGGTGAAAGAGAAAAAGATTAAAACTATGAATGGGATTCCAGTACCAGTATCTCCAGGATTCTTTCTTCAACTTATAGAATGCACTCATGAACACAAATATTGGCATTTTTGATCCTTCTATACCATTTCAGTAACTTCAGTGCTAATGATAAAAAATAATTCTTGGCGTGCTTTGCAGCCATTTTCTCTGAAGGATGGTTCCTGCCAAGCAAAGTAGGGAAGTAGTGATATACTGCAAATGCAGCAGCAACAGCTGCTAGAATCCATGCTTCCTCTAAATATCTGGCACTCGCTTCTTGCCTTCATCATTATTTCCAATGTAAATTACAGAGGCAGATGTATCATAGTCTAGCAACTTATTCTTAAGTGAGTAATTGAACAAGCCTTTTGCATCTGTTTTATTAGCCCCATTATTGTTTTAGTACTAGAAGTATTACACCATAGAAAAAATTAGTGTGCATTGGAAATGCATCATGTTGTCTTTCAGACCTTTATAAACGAGAACTATGCTCAAATTAAAGTTCATTTACACCACATAACAATGCAAGATAGTCAATTCTTTGCACATCCGAAAAGTCAAGCAGGGATTTCCAAACTTATGTACCTATGATCAAGTTTGTATTTTGAGATTAGCAAGTGAGCAAAAGGATGCCACTGGAGGGCAAAGCCAGCCACAAAATGGCTGTCATCCAGGGCACCTTACATTTAGATACTTGTTAACTTTGCTAGCATTTGATAGGGCTCATAATTTGTGTTTTATGCATGTCATGTGTTATCATTTTTAAAATTTATTATGAGGAACTTTAAAACTTGAGGTAGCCTGGGTCTTTTTAGAGGGTCCGTTACCATGGATTGGTGGCTAGTCACATAATACTAGAATGTTTCAAGCCAAATACCTTCCTATGAAGGAGGCACAAATGTCAAAATGAGTGTTCTCTGTAGTTCTCATTTCAATTCTTCTGCAGCTCCTCTTACTCCAATGAGAAAGAGGAAAGCCAGGATGGGCTCTTTGGGATGGATGGAAATGTTTCCAGGAAATGTACTGGTGGGCACCACCAGTGGCATCCACGAGCACCAAATGGAATCAACCCCTGCCAACTTCTGCCAAAGAGGCAAGCTGTTTCTTCAGTGAAACAACTGCTGCTCGCCTCAGCAATGGTAAATGCTACAGCAGAACCAGGTTTCTAAAACCTATCTAATGAAGCAGTCTTTTGCCACAACAAATGTATTAAGATGCCACAAAGCTCTTTGTTGTTTCAGTATTATTGTTTTTTTCTGTTCTGCACAGACAAATCACTTTTTGTATTGCTACCATAATGCCATAGTGGTCTCAGCTGGAAAAAAAAATCTGGATTGACTAGTCTGCTTTCTCTCAGGGACCTTGTTTGCTTGTTTTCAGACCTAAAATTTTAATGAGCAGTACCAGATGAACTGCCAGTATTTTTTTGTACAGATCTGGTCTCTGATTGAAACATCCCATGGTACAAGATACCTGTTTAGCTTATTTATTTCAAACAATTGTATTCCATCTTGCTGTAAACCTGGGGCTATTCAACAGTATAGTTCAAAAACCCTAACAATATGATTCAATATGATTCACGAGTAAGGAAATAGCAGCTCAATTACAAATCCAACCCTTCCTCCCTCCACCCCCCAATCACACACACATGGAAGAAAGCTCTAAAACTATTCCTGAGGCAGACAAAAGCTTGTGTCAACAGATGGGCCTTGCAAAATTTGTTGAATGACAATAATGACGAAGAATTTCATTATCAGCAGCTCATTCCAGTACCTCTCAGCCAGTATTGAGAACGCTCTTAAAAGAGGTATTTTGTGCCAGGGCATGGGACACCTCATGGCAACACCTTGCTGTCCTATAACATGGACAAATGCACAGAGTTTAGTATCCAGAAAATAAGCTGAGTTATATTCTGCTCAGTCACCATGCCGGGCTGCTGAGAATTACAAGGAACACTCCCCAACCTCCATGACTGGAAACTAGAGCACACTAAGTTATCCTATGAAAATAAATCACATATCTTTCCATTAACAAAATTCAAGGTGTTTCTTAGGGTTGCTAACCTTCAAGTGGTGACTGAAGATCTCCTCAGATTACAACCAATTTCCAAGCAAGAGAGATCAGTTCCATTGGGAAAAAAATGGCTGTTTTGGAAAGTAGACATTATGGTCCAATAAAGTCCCTCCCCTCCCGAACCCTGCCCTTCTCAGGCTCCTCTCTCAAAATCTCTAGGTATTTACCAGCCCTGTGCTGGCAATCCTATTTACCACTCCATTTAGTAATGCTAATATGCAAATAGAATCTTTTCTCACAACACTTTTGAAATTATCCAAACGTGTCTACTGCACTCATTTTCATAGTTATGTTCAGACTGAACGTTTTGAAAAATATGTACCGTATTTTGCAAGTAATGTCTAGGAAGAATCTTAGTATTCCCAGAAAAAGATTATATGTCAGGCAAAAAGTGACAATATAATCCATAACAGTGACACCCTGTTTGACAAATGGAGCTTTGACTCTTGATGGCTTATACCAGTGATGGTGAACTTTTTGGGTTCAGAATGCCAAAAATTCAGAAAATGCCTGTTGACTTTACTGGCATGTCATATGTACAACTCCAAACAAGAGAGAAGTACAGCCACTTAGGAAGTTCACAACTAAACACCCATGTGGCCACAGCCATGGGTGGGATCAGGGCTACCCTTGTCCCCCACCCCTCAAATAGACAGCTGCCTACTGCAGTACAATCTGAGCAGGTGAGTGGCAAATAAAATTTAAAAAACACCACAAAACCTGGCATCAGCTTCTTCTCCATGGCAATCAGTGCTCCTAAGAATGTTGCTGTGTCACCCAAAACATTCTGGCATGTCACCTTTGACATTTATTTATTTTATTTATTTGTTATATTTATATCCCGCCCTATCCCCGGTGGGCTCATGTCATAGGTTCCCCATCACTGGCTTATACCTTGAGGGTCTCCAAGGTGCTACTGCTGGACTCAGTTCCCTCAATGCCACCCTTTTAAGGCCATTAACTTCAACATACTTGGAAGGGTGGAACTCTGCCCAGTCAGTGAAGAATAGCTTTTAAGATGCAGTCCATGACATTCAGGATGCATTTTCCATCTTGCCTGTGTCGTTTAGGAAACTCTTTCCTTATATAATTCATAAATAGCAAATTTCTATGCTCTGGCTACACCAGACTAAGAGTCAAAGCGTGTAAAACAGTATGAATGATTGCATTAAAAAGACATTACACTTTGCCTTTACTAGTTATTTATGTAGCCTGGGTATAGTTTGGCTTGTTTGTATAATGGTGTCACGAGCCAGCCCCTGGGTACTTACCAGGATACAGAGGACTCTGATGCAGAACCTGACAGCACAGCGCAGCTAGAGTTGGCTGCTCCTGAGGAAGTCCAGGCAGCAGAGCCAACTCTCAGCCCTTCCCTGCCTGATGATGTGCAAGTGGAGGAGCATGCAGATCCTCTGGGGAACCAAGTAATGAGTCAGCTGTGTACAGGAGAAAGAAGCAGAGGCAGCTGCTGCAGAAGCAAAGGAGTGCTCATATTGCAGCAAGATATGGGAAGGTAGAAGTGTCCGCATCTGATGAGGATTAACTCCTTTCAGAATCCCAACCCCTTGGACAAGGCTCTCTATATAAGCCTTGCTGTGAGCTTGCTTTTGCCTGGGTGCAACAAGTATGTTTTCTGTTGTCTCTGTGTGCTTGGTCGACTGCTGATTCCTAGACTGTTTATCTGATCGCCTGTGGCGTGACCTGTTGAACTGACCCGTGACTACGCCTTTGCCTGCCTTGACCCATTGGACTGTCTTCTGACTACGCTCTTGTCTGCCGCCTATTCCGTCCTGCAAGACTGGACCTGACCACACCTTCACAGCATTCCATGCCCTGCCTGCCTGCAGCACAATTGGTTTTCAACAACTGAGGAAACAGTGAGTGCACATTTTTCCAAGAACATTCTAAATACATTTCAATAACTCTCTTTAAGAATGTGGAGACTGAGAGAATGTTCTTATGCACTTCCCCTCCTGACTGCAGTTACCCATGCTGTGTGGCCCAGAGTCCACACATGCCTAAGGATATATATATAAAATGAAACACATAAGGTAACAGGAGAGAAACTGGTTCTCCAAAAGTGGCAAAATTATTCTACTACCTTGGCCCTCTTTCCACTTCCATTTTCTATTTAGCATAATGTGTTTGTGTGTGCACACATGCAAAAAACTGTTGCCCAATATTGGAAATTGTGTGAGAGAGAACTGAGGCCAGTGCAGTAGAAATTAAGCTGATGTTGGTATCCCAGGACTTGCAACTTTAGAGAAAAATAATTGGAAATATTTCTACCTTTAGCTATTTGTGTGTGTGTGCATGTGTATATATGTGCTGGTGGAAGATAAAGCTGGTTCCCCAATATGAAAAGTGAGGTGATTTTGGTGTCCTGGACATAGGATTGCCAGGTCCCTCCACATCACTGATAAGGGATGGGCATGGGGGTAGGGTTTCCTGCTCCAGGTTGGAAATGCCTGGAAATAGGGGGGTGGAATCTGGGGAGGATAGGGATTTCAGTGGAGGACAATGCCAAAGAGTTCACCTTCCAAAGCATCCATTTTCTCTAGATCAGGGGTAGGGAACCTGCAGCTCTCCAGATGTTCAGGAACTACAATTCCCATCAGCCTCTGTCAGCATGGCCAATTGGCCATGCTGGTAGGGGCTGATGGGAATTGTAGTTCCTGAACATCTGGAGAGCCGCAGGTTCCCTACCCCTGCTCTAGACGAATTGATCTCTGTAGTCTGGAGATGAGTTATAATTCCAGGGGATCACCAGATTTCATCTGGAGACTGGCATCTCTACTTGGACCCTATTTCTATCATCAAGGACATAGGTAAGGGGGGTTCATGGGTTCAACCCCCCCCCCATTACATGTCTGAAGCTCTGACCCCACCCCCACCGGCTGTGCTCCCAGCCAGCAGTCCCTTCCCTCCCCTCTGGGGAGGAGAGACTGCTGTCCCTAGCCTTGGAGAGCTGCTTTTATAAGTACTGAGGCCGGGGGCAGGGCTAGGGAGGCAGGGACAGCAGTCTCTTCTCCCAGGAAGGGAGGGAAGAAGGGACTGCCGGCTGGGCTCCCAGCTGGTGGAGGGGCAAAGGAGACTGCTGTCCCCAGCCTTGGTGCACTGAGGCAGGGGCGGAGTTTGGGGAGGTGTGGCCATGCATCAGGGGGTGGGGGCATGGCCACATCCCCAAACCCACCCCATAAAAAATCTATAGCTACGTCACTGTCTATTATACAGATTTTAGGTCAGGATATCTGAGAGACCGTATTTAATATGTATGCTGAGATTCATGTGGAGATTCGTACTGAGTAACCAGTATGGGAACAATTTGATTTTGAGTGCTGATCAAATACTAGAGTTCCAGACCCCACAATGAAGCTTTCTATGTGACCTTGGGCTAGTCACACAGTCTCGTCTAACCTGCTTCATAGGGTAATTGTGAGGCTAAGAGTGAGGGGGTGCAACAAGTAGACAAAATGAAATATCTGTATAGCTATTTTGTGAGTGTAGGCTGATCTGTGGCTACCTAAATCTGTAGATTAGCCCAGGTTTTTCTTCAAACTTGGGGGAATCTCAAAGTTTGCAGAAAAATCCAAAATTGGTAAAAAACAACAACAGTGCATGATGGTTTTAAATGCCCCTTAAAAACAGAAGTGTTTTTTTGCTCCCTGCCCCATCCACTGAACACTCCCCAGTGCCAATTTCTACAGGTAACTTTTGGAATTAGAAGCAACAACAATTATGTGTTGCCCAGAAGCTGTGACTTACCAGAGTTATCATGAGAACAATCCAGAAAAAAATAATATAGCAAAATGACAAATAAGTTTGTTTCATATAATGCCACGTATGATCCATCTTGGCATCCAGTTCAAACCCCAAACTATTTTGTCCAGATGAAAACATCAATCCTTGAAGCCTGGTGAATAATTGAATACCATTATAGCCTGGAGTGCAATTTTGGGCAAACAAAAGATCCCCTCTCCCACAGCTATTTAAAAGGTCCATTACAAAAATCAGTGACCATAATGAAATATCAGTTCCCAGCTTCTTCCATAGGGCTCCTTTACACTTCAGATTTGGTGGTATTTCTTTTTTCCATAACTACAGTCAAAAAGCTAAGAACCGAGATAAGAGGGCATTTTCAAATCTTGATTGAAATCTACAAACCTCTTACATGGCCATAATGTCACAACAGTCAGTAGTTTTACTCTGGAATAATTGGTGTGAGTCTTACAGCTTTAGTGTATTTAAATCGTACTTACAAGCCCTTCCTTAGGAGGTTCTTTTGTCCAAACAGTTCATACTGTGGAACTAAACAATTAAGAAAATAATTGCTGTTCTCAACAAAGGTCTTGCAAACAAGCAATGCTACTTTCATGCAGCAAGACAATAAATGTCACTTTATCTGAAACCTGCGTGACGTGTTGGCACAGTTAGATCTGTTGTTCTGTGCCCTGGCTAACCAGCGTAAAAAAAGATTTACTTATACTGAACAATATGTGGTTTTAAAGGTCAGCTAAATTTGTGTTTCTTAAAAAATGCTTTACAGTTTCCAAAAGGCAAGTTTAATTTACTAGGTGATTGCATTCCACAGTCTTAAACGAAACAATGCATTGAGGGGTAGAGACATGATTCAAAAGAAACCAGGAGAAAATATGTTTATGTATTCTCTGGTGAGGATTTCAATTGCCTCATCCCGTCTAACCCAATACATTCATCCCAGCTTTCAAATGACCAGATTATTTATTTGTTTGCTGAAATCCTATATTGCTTTTCTGTCAAGGCAGTTTACAAATTAAAATATGAAAATGGAAAACGTGAACAGATACCATATCAAGTTATTGGCGATCTTTTATGGAGCTAATGGGATTAACTTCTTGGCGTGGAATTTCTTTTCTTGCCTTCCCCACAGGGCATTCAGGTGAGGTATTTAAAAGTAGTGGGAGACTTTTTATCTCAGAACCTTGGTTAACAGTTCAGGAGGTGCTGGCCTGAATACACTTTGCTGGGCTTCTAGCGTCCCCGGTGGCTTATGGGGCTTTCAGTTGTCCTTTTGAGGGCAGGGGAAGAGGCTGTCTCAAATGGGTTATCTTTGGAAGTTGATGACATGACTTGTCTGGCTTGGACTTTTTGTCAGGCACAATGATCAGGAAAAAAATAACTTGCATATTTGTTAGGGTTGCTAGGATTGCCAGCTCAGTGGTGAGGAAGTCTGAAGATTTGATTGTGGGGCTAGGAGAGGATGTGGGGAGGCAAGGAATCTTATAGTGCTCTATACTGTTTGGTATAATACAACAGTCTACCCTCCAAAGCAGCCATATTCTTCAGGGAAACTGGTAGCTGTCATCTAGAGATCAGTTATAATTCCAGGAGTTTTCTGGGCCAAGGTTGGAAAATACCTGAATATTTTGGAGGTAGAACTGAGGAAAATAGGGTTGAGGGAAGGGATTTCAATGGGTTATAATGTCCACCTTCCAAAGCTGCCATTTTCTCCAGGTGAACTGATCTCTGTCACCTGGAAATCAGTTGCTAACCTCCAAATGGTGGCTCTAACTCTAGCTCGGGAAATTTCTGGATATTTGAGGAGGTTCCTGGGGAGGGCACAGGTGTAAAGGGGGAGAAAAGCTCAGTGGGGATGTGATGCCAGAGAAATCCACTCTCTGAGGTCACCATTTTCACCACGCAAACTGTAGTGGAAGTTGGTAACCACCAGTCTCTCTCTACTCTCTTCCTGGTAAAGTCTGGTAAAACACAATATGCAATGTGTTTTCATCATGCTCAGTTCCAAAGCAGTGGTTGTCAGCATCATAGGTAGTTTGATGACATCACAGAACATGCTGCATCACATATATGTTATCAGGAATAGTGAGGAAAGAAAGTAAATGACAGCTATTGCATATCTTGTCATGTATAGTTTTGTCCACAGTATGAATTCAGCAACCAGTGTGTGTGTGTGACCCCATGGAAATGGTAATAATAAAAATCAAGCTTTTGCTAGCATCTGACAAGCCTGATTAAAATGAGAGAGAAGGCTCACAGCATTCCCTTTTTGTGAAGTTCATACCAAAGGAAAAGCACTGTCGTAATGTGTCTCAATAGTACTGGCTCATGTCATCTATAGTCAATCAAGATAGTGCTGGTCAGGAAGGATAGTTTAAAGCAGCTGGGTCTCCTTGTAGTGGATGGGATTGAGTGCCAATTGCAGAGTAGGTGAAGAGCTTGGGAGCACTCATGGCCCTGAACACACTGTTTGAAAAACAGGTTTGGGTAGTGGTGAGGAATACCTTCTGTCATCTTCATTTGTTTCACCAATCTCCAGCCTTCACAGACTCAACTGATCTAGCCACACTACTCAATGCTTATGTACCTATGTGCTATGGGCAGCTCTTGAAGGCAGCCTGAAAACTTCAGCTGGTTCAGAATGCAGTGGCCTGGTTATTATCAGGACCTAGTAGACAAGAACATACTTTGCCCATCATAAAGTAGGTATTGGTGGCCAGTTTGTTTCTGAGTTCAGTTCAAGGTGCTGTCTTAGACCTACAAAGCCCTTCATAGTCTAGTACAACAATATGCAATCTACTATCATCCTATTGTGTACTTCCACTGAATCACAGGGAGGCTGTAGAAACCTGGAACAAGTACAACTACAGTTGTCCTGAGTAAAAAAAAGAAAAAGAAAAAAAGGACCTTGGCATTGTGGTAAATATTGTGGTACCATCTAGATTAGATTTAAGGCAGTGTGCTGTAAATTGGGCTGCTATTTAATAGCGTTCCGAAACTACAACCGATATAGAATGCTACAGTAAGAATGCTTATGGAGGAGTGTTCTGTTCCGCAAGCAAAACTGTTTCTGGTGCCCTGTGCCCGGCCAGAACAGAGTGGGAGAGTCACAAGCAAGGTTTAACAGTTCAAATAAAAGATTTAATATTTAGAAGAATGGAGGCCCTAACTCCTCCCAGGGTCTGCTTAAAATAAAGTACTTGCTTGACTGGACAGTAGAAGCTGTAGGCTTTTGTTCTTTCTTTGACTGCTTCCAGGAAAGCCCACTTCTTTAAGTTCCTTGAGTCTTTATCTGGCTACTATTCTCTGTAAACCTCAACTTTGTGCTCTCTGTACACCTTTGACTGGTAAAATACTGCTGCCTCCTGACTCCTTAGGCACCTGTACTGAACAGATTGAACAGGGGGATTACTGGGTAATTTTTAAAAAAGACTGCATCTTGAGAAACTTCTTAAAGGGACAGGGGCCAACTAAAATTCCCTCCCTTTGGAGACTATACAGAGGACTAAGCCCATGCTATCTCTGGGAAACTTATACTTAACAATAAAAATAATAAAGGCTTCTGTGGGGGCATGACAGGGAGGAATCATTATCATAGGGACCTTGTCACTCTCATCTTGTTCCATTTACAATGCCTTCCAGTTTGCTTCCAGGCCTAATTCAAGATGCTGGTTTTGACCTTTAAAGCCCTATACTGTTTTGGCTCAACCTTCCTAAAGGACTACCATTCCCCACATGGACCCACTCGACCATTACAGTCATTTTCAGAGGCCCCTATCATCTGAGCCTTTGGGTGGCATGGGGAGGCAAAATATACACACACACACACAACTCCCTGCTACAAAAAAGTCTTCCATTGGGCTCAATGGGCTTATGACATCCAAAAGGTGGGGTAAGCCCATGCTTGGGCCACCTCACATCCAGAAGCAAAACTGGGATGAAAGCAATGGTCAGTTCCACCCCTGGCCAGGCATCTGATCTGAAACACCCCCACTATGCTTTCAGGACTGGCAGTGGCATGGGAGGGCTGATGCAGCACTTTGTACCACATCCAGGCATCTTAGTGGGTTGCTGTGACTATCTGCCAGCAAATTTGCCCTTCGCCAGGGTATGTTCCCTGGGGAGAGCATTTCTGCTGGTATTGTAATTGGGCATTAGATAATAAAGTAATGCTCTTAATAGAGGTATTCAAGCAATATCAAAGACATCAAGTTTTGCTCACCTCCTTCTTTCAGTTTCTTTCAGATGGGGCCATGAAATTCAGCTGAAGTGCATCTTGATAATCTGGTGACGCATATTGTCCAGTACTGATTGGCAAGACTCTCCACAGGTTTTAAAGAGAATTCCTGATTGAACAGACTCCACCTGGAGTTAAGTTGAAAGCAAGCAAAAAAAATCTAGGCATGCTATAACAAACAGTTCAGTGTGAGTTCCTGTTAATATCATGCAGCATTAACAAAATCATGACTTCCAGGTCTTAATGAATGGGCTTTTGGGGAAGATCTATTTGCTATGGTCAAAACAACAAAGATGGTTTTGAGGTAGAGGTCATGATTACATCATCACACAACAGTATCCCAGTTGAAAGGTGTACACTGCTACACAGAGATGAAGAAAAGAAAACAGAAAAATTTGTGAACCTCCAGAACTGAGAATAAAATGTTGGCATCAGCTGAATTACCTTTAGTTCAATGTCACGGTGCTCATGCAAATAAAACATCTACATTTCCCATATTATTTGAAGATAATCTTGGCTTGTTCAGCAAGAGATTTTGTCATGAGCTTGAAGGTTTTCTAACTTGTTTTAAATTGCTGCTGCTTAGCATAAACAAAACCAGAGGCTAATGTCTCTACCCAGCACACACACACACACTCTCTTTCTCGCTCCACATGCAAGGATGTCTACATTAATAGTTTTTGTTAATCTGAAGACTTCTGACCCATTTCGCATGCTACACAATGTGTGGAAGAGGAGTATTATAAAATCTCATATGCAGTCATGTGGTTCTTGAACAAGAAATGTGAATATAAAAACATCCATCATTTTACATTATGGGGTGCAGACCAACAATGTTAATACTGTTAAGTTCTTACCTGAATACACAAATTGGCTAGGCAATGTCACCAGCTGAACAGTAGCTTTCTAGCGTAGCCTGTTTCCTGGACCTTAGAAGAAGATGCAATGACATTATCATGGGGCTTTTGGCTCCCTATTTTTTACAATTTTCTGATTATTGAAAATCGTGACACCTCTTCAAAATAAAATTGGGTATGAGGTCTGTTAGATTCCTTTACTGAGGCCATTTCACAACTTATGCAAACATAAGTTCTGGTTTTTACACACAACAGGCAGATGCAGCCAATATCAGCTCCATGATAAACACACCTGCATGATACCCTTTTGATACTTGGAGGGTTGAATCCTACTAGCTTTTCCCCTGGAAAGAGATGGAGGAAGGGCCCCAGTTCACTTCCAGAAAAGCTACAACTGATAGGATCCACTCTGCTCTCTTTACCAAGTTTAGAAGAATGCCTAAGACAGTTCAATTAAAAATATTATGGGTGAAGTGGCCAAAATGGAACATACAAAACATGGCTGGTGTTTTAGCGGTATGGATAAAAAGGGTTGTCAAGTAGCAGCCAACGTATGGTGATCCCAGCAAGGGGCTTTTAAGGCAAATGAGAAGCAGAAGTGGCTTGCCATTGCCTCCCTCTTTTTGAACAAGCTACTAATTATTATTATGTTATAGTCTCTATATCAAATAATCCTTTTTGTCATGTGAGGTTTATTCTATATGCCTGTATGAACATAGTTGCCAAGTGAAGATGCTTTGTTCAGTTCCATTAGTTACACACAAAGCCGAATTTAGTCATTTTGATGGCCAATGTTGAACTCTGTGTTGATAAGCTTTGCTGCAGCCACTTATTCTACAGAACTAGGCCACTGCTGCTTTGGATTAAGATCTCACATTCAGCCTGTACTCCACCAGCTCCACTGACTCTCAGTTGCACGCCAGATCAGATTAAAGATTCTTGTGCCAACTTTTAAAGCCCTTAATGGTCTCTAGGATCATCATACCCACAACGCTGCTTTGCCTAATATTACATTGTACTGGAAACAATATGTGGAGGTCCCAGGCCCTAGAAACATCTGGCTGTCCTCACCCAGAGCTAGAGCTTTCTGGGCTCTGGCCCTGATTTGTTGGCGCTCTCTGTTAACTGAAATTCGGGATCTGGTTCAATTCCACAGGGCCTGTAAGATGGAGGTATTCTGCCAGGCCTATGATTAAGGCAGCAGCAGTTACATCATTGCTGGTCTCCCTACTATCCCTTTTTAGTTACCTTTATTTAATTCCTTTAACTGTTTTGGTTTTGGTTCTTTCTTATTGTTACTATTATTTATGTCCCTCCCCTCCTTGGTTGGTCATCCTGAGTAATGTCAATGAAATGAAATAATAATGTCAATGAAATGAAATAATAATAAGTTTGTATTATATATTGTTATGTTGTTAGCTACCCTGAGCCCAACTCCAGTAGGAAAAGGAAGGGACACAAATTTAATAAAATTAAAAATGGTGGTCCTTGTTCTAGAGAGGTCACCTTCCACACTTCTTGAATACTTCCTTTGATGTCAGTGTACAGACACTGAAGACATAGTGACACCTAAATAGTACCTCTTGATTCAACTGATTTGGCCTCTTTTGGTTATGCACCTTTTAGAATTGAAGGTGGCCAAACAGCAGAGGTTGTGGCTGCTACAGAAAAAGCACTTTTAATAGTGCAAGAAACCAGTGTAATCATACAAAATGAACACAACCAAATTCATTCAGAGACATCTGAACAGCTTGACAAGCAAACAACCCTGCCTGCAACTTGGGAGCAGGACATATGAGTCTTCATGCACGGCTAGACAAAAATAATCTAAACAAATATATATATGTTGCATACAGCACATCCCAAAGGTCCAGCAAAAACAATCTCTATCACTCTTCCAGTGGTGACTTCTAGCAACAAAGGAGGGAGAAAAAGGCAACTGTACCTCGTTCCTTTGCACTGCAGAGGTCCCCGTGTGATGTGTTTGGTTTGCAAGGTTCTCCCAACCCTCCTTGAGAATTTTTGAAATAAACAGCTGGCTGCTTGGGAGATAGGAAAGCCAGGTACAGATTAGCTACACAAACCCTTTTTGCACATTTTCTCACTGAATCCAATTCTGTCATATTCCTCCAGGATTTTTTTTAAAAAAATCAACAACGTATCGATTTTAATATAAAATGTAGAGAGAAATTTTAAGAAAGGACAAAACATATGTTTATTCAACGTAGTTCCAAATAGGTACATGCTATTCTTTTTTACGTTTAATTTTTGTTAGTCATGTAATCCACAGGGTGTTGATCCTGTGAGGGTATTGTACAGCCTGTTTTTGTCCTTCAGTAAAGGTAAGGAGCAAAATGGTTTGAAATGGAGTGAGAGATTAATCAGTACAGAACAGCAGGGATAGAATATTTTGAATATAAGGTGAACAAATTGATAAAATCTGCATTACTTTAGTACATATCAAAAATCTGGTTATAATCAAAGCTTCTTACACAGGCATTCCATTTATCTATATGTCAGGTAAGTTGTTGATTGTGACCAGCTATATCATAAAATATACTATATTGTGTTTCATATATTGTGTTTCTTATATGCAGTAAGCACACATCACATATCAAGCAAAATGGTGACTGTATTTGTGGACAGCTGCCCTCCAGAGGTAGCTACGATTGGTTATATTCCTCCATAGTATTATACATGTTATTTGTGGTTTGCTGATTTGCTAATACAAATGATGCCAAATCAGTCTCACTAAGGCTATACAGGGGCTCATTTTGCCCATGTGTTATTATCTGAAGGAATGGCAGCGCTGAAGTCTGGTTTCAAAATCAACCGCAGACTCCACATTTCTTTGCTGTTGTAGGGCATTGTATTAGCATGTTAATATTTGTGAATAGCATGAGTTTCCTGTAAAGTGTTATCAGGCCAGAAGGAAAGTGTGCTTGACAGCACAGCATTCAAATGAAATCGGAGCATTAAATTGTGGATCTTCAAAGAACTGTGGTGAAATGTAATTTGATTTCCTAGTGCTTCAGCATCCTTGTTCTTGCTGCACCCTATCTTACAAGGTTACTCCATCATCTTTCCTGAATTTAAGTCAAATGAGCTGATGGAATAAAGATAGACTCTAACTATTAGGCCAACCTGTTAGCAGCAGAAAATCCCATATGACTAGAAAAATCTTCAAACCTTAAATGAAGGTATGGAGTTGCTTTGTGCTAAAACAGCAATCAGAACTGAAAGTTTACAAAACCAGCATTTTTTAAAAGTAGTTTAATGATGCCTTTAAATAAACTGCCAAGACTAATAACTTCTAAAAACAAGAGCTTTCTTTCATAATGTGTTCCTTCCAAAGTCAAAAATAGCAAATGCAGACCAATTGACTAATGACTTAATGAGGTGCTACAAAAAAATAGATATGATACTAACAGGAGCAAGATGTAATTTGCTGTGCTGATAGGATTGAAATTGTATATACCAAAATAACATGCACATGAAAAAGATATGTCTAGTTAAATATATTAAGAAGGACCTAATCTGATCAACACCCCCCTCCAATAATTTATAATTCTCCTATAAAGGATCAAATGAAAACAATTGAGTTATGACAATTATTGAAACAGATATCCTTGAAGTACAAATTACAAACTTTTGTAAACCCTTGGTAAAAAAAAAAAAGTCATTCATATTGCACTTAAAGCTGCTATCAGATAATTGAACCTTTTTACTTCATTTATACCCTGCCTTTTTCTTCAATGGGAACCTAAAACAGTTTGCATCATTCTGTCCCCTCTTTTATCAAGACAGCTGCAGAGACTATCTTCAGATTTGATTTTGAGGTCTCTGAGGTTTCTTGTCCTTGGGAGCTTTATGTTTTATTAGGTTGCACTTTGTAAACTTCCTTGAACAGATTCTCTGGAAAGTTGGCATAGAATTTTTTGAAATATATAAATATTGTACATTTCAACTGCCAGTGACTTGCTAAGATCATAGGTGCAGGCCTTTCCTATTTATGTTTCCATTTATGTTTCCATTTATATCCCACATTCCCCAACAGGGCTCAGGGCAGCAAACAACAATACAGCAATAAAACCAATTTCAATAGTAAAACCAATAAAGCAGTAAAACAACCATAGACATCACCTGCTACCTGCTTATTTTAACTGGAGATGCCAAGGATTGAAGCTGGACTTTCTGCGTACCAGTCAGATGCTCCCCCCTCCTCCGCAAATCAGCACTATTTTATTTAACTTCATGTCTGGAACAAATGTTCTAGTACTATTTCTAAATAATTTCTCACCTATTGCACTCATAGGTGCCCTCCTCATGATCCAATACAGCCATTCTGACCAGAAGAGAAGAGAAAATAACCTTGTGATAGGACCCACCAACATATATACATATACCTGCTTTGAAGTAAAAAAAGAAACCTGCAGATGATTTGATTAAAGATCTTCCAGTATTGCTACCTGTTTGCCCTGAGGCAACTACAATGCAGCTGTTGGATATACATCCATTTTCTCCAGAAGGTGAAACAGGGACGTAGGTATAGATTTTTTATGGGGTGGATTTGGGGAGCGAGGCCATGCCCCCACCCACCCCTGGCCCCACCTCCCCAAGCCCTACCCCCAGCCTCCCCAAGCCCCACCTTCAGTCTGAAAGCCAGCCATGCAAGCTGACGGACAGAGTAAGTTGCAAGGGTGGCCGCATTTACGGAGGATGCCCCCAGCCGGACGGGTGACAGAAGGGACATGGAAGAAGAGAGTGGCTGCCTGCCCACCTGGGCGTGGGAGGGCAGGAAAGCGAGAAGCCGCCCTGCACGAGGTGCTACTTCTCCAGGAGGTAGCAGCAAGTGACAGCAGGTGCCAGACGAGGGAAGGAGGGAAAAGGAGCCCCTGCCCCAGCCTTAATTCTAACCCTAACTTGGTTTTTAAAAAGAATTTATTCAGTCATAAATTGTCAGCTGAATCCTAACTCTGACCCAAAACCTGACACGGACCATAGCCCTAGTCCTACTCCGTACCCTAGAACGCAATGTTACTCTTACCCGAATCTGAGCCCCTGTCCCAGCCTTAACCCTAACTCTAACTTAGTTTTTAAAAAGAATTTATTCAGTCATAAATTGTCACCCAAACCCTAACTCTGACCCAAAACCTGACACGGACCATAGCCCTAGTCCTAGTCCATGCCCTAGAATGCAACTTAACCCTAACCTGAATGTGACCCTCTGCCATAAACTTAACCCTAATCCTAACTTAAGCTTTTGGAATAAAATATTCAGTCATAAATTGTTACCCGAACCCTAACGCTAACCCCAAACCTGACAATGACAGTGGCCCTAGCCTAGTCCAAGTCTGTGCCGCAGAACTCAATGTAACACTAACCCGAATCTGAGTCTCTGCCCCAGCCTTAACCCTAACCCAAACTTTAGTTTTTAAGAAATCATTCCGTGATAAATTGTGACACTAACCCTAAACCGAAATCTGAAATTGACCATAGCTCTAGTCCATGCCCTAGAATGCAACTTATCCCTAACCTGAATATGACCCCCTGCCCTAGACTTAACCCTAACCCGAACTTTAGTTTTTAAGAAATCATTCCATGATAAATTGTGACACTAACCCTAAACCGAAATCTGAAATTGACCGTAGCTCTAGTCCTAGCCCCACAGGTCAACGTAACCTGAGCCGGAGCCGGAGCTCCAGTCCTAGCCTTAAACTTAATCCTAACATATGTTTTTGGAAAAAAATATTCAGTCATAAATTTTCACCCAAATCCTAACTCTGACCCAAAACATTTCAATGACGGTGGCTCTAGTCCTAGTCTCATAGAACACAATGAAACCCTAACCTGAATCCGATCCCCTACCCTCACCCTAACTTTGTTTTTTAAAAAAATCTTTCCATGATAAATTGTGACAATAATGCAAAAATGAAATCTCAAATTGACCACAACCCTAGTCCTCGCTCGAGAACTCAACCTAACCTGAGCTAGAGTCCGAGTTCCTACCCTAGCCTTAACCCTCACCTAACTTATGTTTTTGGAAAAAAATATTCAGTCATAAATTGTTACCCAAACCCAATGCTAACCCCAAACCTGACAATGACTGTAGCCCTAGTTCGAGTCTGCGCTCTAAAACTCAATGTAGCCCTAACCCAAATCTGAGCTCCTGCCCCAGCCTTATCTCGAACTCTTAACTTGGTTTTTAAAAAGAATTTATTTAGTCATAAATTGTCACCCAAACCCTAACTCTGATCCAAAACCTGACATGGACCATAGCCCTAGTTCCAGTCCGTGTCCTAGAATGCAATGTAACCCTAATCTGAATCTGATCTCTTGCCCTAGACTTAACCCTAACCTAACTTTGTTTTTTAGAAAATCATTCCATGATAAATTGTGACACTAATGCTAAACTGAAATCTGAAACTGGCCATAGCCCTAGTCCTAGTACTTGCCCCAGAGCTCAACTTAACCTGAACCAGAGCCCGAGTTCACCATAACCATTTCTAGTTATTACAGCAAAAAGTCCAGTGCAGCGTAAGACCATTTGTTCAATATCAAGTATTGGATCATATTTTCAAGTGTGACTGACTGACCAATGAGCTAATATCTTCTTCCCCTATGTAGTGAAGCTGCCTGGAAAGCATTCTTGAAGAAAACAAGGTGCACCTTAGGAGCATAAATCAGTTAGAAAACATTGTGTGGGCCTGCAACTGCACAAGTAGTTATTAAGAAAGGCTCTATTGATGGTAGCAATACCCTGCTCTGGTTTCTATGGAAGACATCTAGAAGATTCATGACTTATTTACCAATCATAGAGTAGCAGCCATAGATGGTGGTTTCAGTAACTAGCCACAGGAAAGCTGTCCAACATAAAACTAGAGAGCGTAATCAGGCATGATGACATTGCTGATTCAGCTCAGGCTGCAACATCATATTCCACAGAAGTTATTGAACCATCCTCAGAGCTGGGATGTAATTTAACTTCACTGTGGAGTTATCAAGGAACACAAGGTATAAAGAAAGCTTTGGGGTATAGTGAATATGGGTAGACCAGAAAGGAGTGTGCAACTTGGAAGAGAAGATTTTGATGGCATTAATGTTTAGGCTGTAAAGACAGGGAAATCTTTGTGACTCAATAGGACAAGTAACCACATACAGAACACAGCCTTATGCTCCCCCTTTTTTCTGGAGATCTTTGTGAAAGTTAATTTGGATCTTAAAAAAAAACCTGTCAGGGGGATACAAGATACAGGTTGGGCAAAACATTTGTGAACAATGAAATGTTTTCTCTTGTGGTTAAGCTTATTTCTGCAAAATGTCAATATAATTTTTTAAAACTCCAATACTATATGGAACAAAATACCACTCTTGGATACCTCTTCACCTCTGATCTTCAAGGCATATTTATGAGTATGAATTGCAGCATATTGATATTGACTGCAATACTTGAAAGGGTCTTCAAACATTCTCATGGTCCTATTGTCCAGGGGCTCCATTAAAAAAAAAAAGCTGAATTACTACAATTGTGGTTTTTAACCACTGACTTCCTGTCAGCAGTAGACAGGAAAATGTGAAGTTTAGTAAATATACCACAGTACATGGTAGATTGATCCTAGAGCAAAATGTACATGATGTACTGGAAATAGCAATCTATAAAATATCCTTTTCAGCTTGCTGCATCAGGTCACACGTATGTGGGGTTGGGAGAGAGAGAGCAAGACAGCGAGAGAGAGAGAGCTGTCAGCTCAAAAAAATACTTCAGTTAATGGAATTACACATGCAGAATTATTTAGGCAACATGCCTAAACTTTGTGCCTCATTGAGGCAAATCATCCTCTTCCCTTTCCTGTTTTCTCTTGACGCTTCTTAGGAATTTCAACACACACCGCATTCCATCAGCAGCTTTCCCTATTATTAAAAGCTCCTGTTATTCAATATGATCAATTATCAGATGTTACAAGAAAATAAGTGGAAACAGTATACAATGCAATTGATGGATTAGAAGACTGTTATGTTTTGATTCCATCAGATGAAAAACATATCTACCTCCAACTCACCAGCAACAACAACAAACAATCTATATTTCAAAAGCCATAATTTCTCTACCGTGAAAGGGGGCAACTCAGTCCCTTCCATTGCCATGTGTTGATGCTTGCATAAATGGTATCTATTCATCCTTTGTTGGGCTAATGGCGTACTAACTATCCGGACTGATAGTTTGATATTTCATCTATTGGACCTAATTTCCTGATAGCTGGAAACCTGTCTCCTGCTTTTAAAAAGTTACACTCTATGACTAGCGAGAAGGGACAGAGAAAGAACTTGGAGCCAAAAGGTATGTGGATGTATGAGAAATGAGACAGAGATCTGGAATTGTGTATTGACTGAAAGAAAAGCGGTTTAGGGTACAGGACTCTCTCTGGAATTCTGGTCATTTCTGCACAGCCCAAACACCCCTGGTTGAGCAAGGAAAATATCCTGGTTTGGCCAAGAAGTTCGCCCGGTTCCTGGCCTTAAGCAGGTTTGTCCCGCAATATTTCCTCATCCCAGGATTTTCAAAAATCGCCAATTTGGCATTCTTTTCAAAAAAATCCCACAGTGAACTCGCTGCCGTGCAAACACCATGGGAGCAAAAACAGTTTATTTGTTCTGCCCAGCCACCTGATCTCCCTGCCTTGCTGCCCGCCCCAATCTCTCCACCTGATGGTATACCAGTTTTCAACTCTGCTGAGCCGCCAACCATTGCAGCCCGTCCTTCCCAAAACATTCCCCCAAGCACTTTCTCTGCTCATGGTATCAACCGTGTGTCATTTTGCCTGAGTTAATCAGGAACGGAGTCCCAAAATATCCCCATTTTCTCTTCTGTACATGTACTGGTTGCTTGGAGCACATATCTAGGGAGATGTGCACTTTGGGCTGAATGTTAGTGGGCATATCACGTGGGAGGGGGAGTCTCTTGTTTTCCACAAAAATATGAGAACATGAGTGGGAATGTGATATGATGCTGTGCCCCATTGTTATTTGCTGCTGCTTTCCATGTCAAGGCCAGAACTGGAAAAGGGAGGGCTTTGTTTTCTCCTACTGCTGCCCCAAAACATCAACCAATCAGAATGTGGGACATTGGGGATGTTTGCACATGCGTGGATACACTTGCTGTGTAAATACAAATGACCCAGGCTTATGAGAAACAAACTGGAGTATTTCCTCCTGGTCGTCACTCGATTCCTTCACAGAAATGGGCAAGCCATGTGAAGGGAGAAATGAGGATAAAATAGACCTGGATTGTAAGATAAATAAGGTCGCTTCCCCACCCACCATCAGTTGCGCACTCCTCACGGCAAATACCCTGGGGTCCTGCAGCACTCCCCACTACACCAGCAGTGACAACCCAGCGACAATGCAGTCAACCCGATTCTGCTGCTCCTCCCACCCCTCAGCGCGCGTCATTTCAGATCCTGGTCGGAAGTACACCTTTTTGAAACCACGCGGAGCAGGGGTCCCCTCCACTTTCACTTTTGAAGTGGGGAAAGGGCCTCAGATACCAATTGTAACTCAGTATAATTGTGCTGTGCAAAAACAGCCTCTGAAACTTAATATCTGAGAGCTCACTTGTTTCCATTTAAGTTCTCAACCAAATTAATAATACTGTGTTCTAGTGACACTCAACCCTGTAGCTACATCATTACTTGCGAAAGCATGCAACAATACAAATAATGACATTGGTATGAGCCAATTGGTAACTGATTCCTAACAATGTAAGAGCAATCAATATAATTCATACTTCAAACTGTGCCTTCACATTAACCTTGAAATCCAGTATTATCCATTGATTTTGACATTTTCCAGACCCTGCTTAGCTTCTGAGAAGATCAGCCTAACCTGGGCTATCCAGATCAGGGTAAATGTTGCAAACCTGATGCCAAAAAGAGGAGGAAGGGGCAAGGTGAATAGACTGTATGCCACAAATACATTTCTGGAATGAAATGGCCACCATTGGTTACAACTATATGAGCCTTGGGCACAGCATAAGGCTGAGGATCCAAGCATCAGATCACTGACCTGTTGGCAGGTGAACACATCACACTCCCAGCCAGCCTGCTGAGGGGCACCCTAAGACGGCAGAATACATGGGTGCAAAAAGAATCATAGAATCATAGCAGTTGGAAGAGACCACAAGGGCCATCAAGTGCAACCCCCCCTGCCATGCAGGAACACACCATCAAAGCACTCTTGACATATGTTCATCCAGCCTCTGTTTCAAAACCTCCAAAGAAGGAGACTCCGCCACTCTCCGAGGCAGTGAATTCTACTGTCGAACAGCCCTGACAGTCAGTAAGTTCTTCCTAATATTTATGTGGAATCTCTCTTCCTGCAAACAAGAATGTCCACATTTGTACATCACATCACACAGAAGTGTAATTACCGGTAATAGTCATTTTCATAAACAGACCAACTTCAAATCCCACCTTCTGTTTCTGTTTTAATGGATGGTAGCCAACCACAATTAGTAGAATGGCCTGCCTTTGGATCATCACCCTAAGCATACTTGTTTAGTTAATTAACCTCCCCAGATGCATGTGATACCTGCACTGAGCCCATTTTTTTCCTTAAAAGGCAACTATTTCATTTTCACAATGGTCTCAATTCTGTCAGTGTATTGCAAACCCTACCTTCACAGGGTTAATATAATTCTGAATGATTCCCCTGCTCTAGACTTGCCCTGCAGCAGCAGACGTTGGCATCTCTTCCAGAATTTTCCCACATAGGAGTAGTCTTGTGGGCATTGTGCTGCTTTAAGGTACTGGGAGTGGGGCTGCTAGTGGGAGGAAGAGAGAGGAGGACTTTATACTGTTAAATCTGATAGACATTCAGGTACTGAAATGATCTTTAGGGTCAACAAGCATCTGGCAGGAGTTAACACAGGGATGAAACTTGAGGACCAACATGGCATAAAAGCTGAATGGCTCATCTCAGAAAGGTTATTCTTCAACTTACAAATAATTGGCATTATGATGAGGTATGGAAATTGAAAATTAGGCACAAGGTGTTTAACTGGTATGAGTCTCTGACCTGAAAATGTGGTTTTCATGTATCAAGAGAAGATATCTTGCGTTAAATAATTATGCATTTCACACATATATGGGCACACACACACCAAACAGCATTCTAACTCTGTTTTGCTGTTGCCTGTCCAGCTTATGAATTCCAAGTCCTCATTTTGATCATTCCCACCTGCTTGTTTCAGGCAATCAGCCAGTTTTTTTGATGTGTTTTGAGACCCAGCCAGGGGCTGCTGCGCTAATATACATTTGCTCCTGCTTCTGCCAGACCATATCCTCTGATACCAACATGGCTCTGTAATGACAGCAATGAAAATGAACCAACCCTAGTTGTATTAGTGCACACACATATGCACACACACATGAGCATCTTGAATTACTGGCTGAAAGCTGCCCCAGTTCTAAATAGCTAAAAGACTTCCCTTTTTTTAGGGTTAACAAATGGATGTTCATCTCCATTGCTGTCGCCAGAAAGACATCAATATTAAAAGGCCCAGCCATAGCAAGAGAGATGCATTACTCCTGGCATCACCAAAAGGGACTCATTAAAAACTTTGGGAAGGCAGGCAACTTGCCTGGGCAGTAGAGAAGAATTAATAACAGCAGAGCAGAATATGAAGCAATTTTGGTGGTGGCTCAGAAACAGCCTTGGTTGAGGCCAGAAAGCCATCTTCAAGCATCATTAATATCTTCCCAGTAACAATTAATCAACAGATTAGCTTTCTGCTGCTCCTTGTCATGTATAGACTTCAAAATGATCCCTTTCCTTAAAAAAAAACCCAACCCAGCTGTCATCCTGGCTAGTTTGTATACATTCGGAAACTCTGCTTTAGATGACAAGATCTTCAGGTGTGTTGGTTAGATAAAAATCTATCAGCAGCATATGGTTGTCATATTTGTAATTGGACAGGGCTTCTGAACATTTCATTGACTGCTTAACAGGGAGAAATATTGCAGGTGAAACTTCTGTCACCCAAACACGTTCATGGCAAGAATGCTTGCCAAGATTTTCCTTTCTTCCTAGACAGCCTTCAGTACTAGTGCACAGGGGCGGTAATATAACAGATCCTGTCCTTAATCTGGTGATCCTACTCAGTTTGTAACTATTTCATTCATTTAAAAGCATGGGCCCTATTGATTCTCGGGAATGAATATGAGAGCTTTGACTGAACTATACCAAAAAGGAACGTTTGGAAGCAGGCAATTATCCAGAACACATATTGGCAAGCTTCATGGCATGGCACCCAAAGGTTCTGCACTGAGAATTAATGCCCTATGTGAAATGGCTCTCCCCCCCGCCTTTTCTTCCCCCCCTCCCCCCCTCCTCCCCTTAGGTATCATAGACTTGGAGGACTTAGAAATTCCAGAGAAACATCTGGAAGTGCTGCCTGAACTAAGGGGAAAAGAGATCTTGACCCAACCTGACCAGATCAAAGGAGGGTGGAGTCTGGGATCTGATAAATTTCTGGGTGGGAGAGGGGTGACCTCTGTTGCTCAGGTTTTTCCTGCTGGAACACAGGAGAGAAGACCTCTGGCCAGGGCCGCGAAGGGAGCAGCCATTTTTGAGCCATGTGCTCTTCCAGGGAGCACACCTAGCCTGCCAGGTAATGAGAACGCTTTGCGAATTGCAACCTTCTAAGCTTTACATGCCTACCCTATGTTCAACAACTCCTCATTAGGGTATGTTAAGAGATAGGGGCCAGGGATTTGCAGTTTCATCTCCTTTGTTTTGGAAACCCTTGCTCAATCTGGTGCTATGCTAAAATATACTGGTAATTATTATCATTTTCAATAAATACTTTTAAACCTTAGAGGTGGAGAACAGTTCTCTGTGCCACAAATGCCCCATTGTCTTGGATGCGCTATCTAAACAGGAGAGAGAGGAAGGCTGAGCAGCTTTTCCTCCAGGACCCCCAATCTGCTCAGTGGAACCCAGGAGAGGGGAACCAAGGGGAAACTGAGGCATAGGCCTCATGGTTGGAAAAGAAGCTGGGGAATCCTGATCTTCCCCAGTGGGCAGTCCTCAAATGATCAGGTGGTGGCACTGGCAGCGATTTACCCAGAGAGAATGCTAGCCCTCCCCAGGAAAAGTTGGCAACCCCTGGGAGAGTGCAGAAAGTGGAATAGGGCCTGCCAGGCAAAGCAAATCTGCTCCACCACATACTAAATTAAGATAACTCAGAGCTACTTCCTTCCTGCCCTATTTTCATTGTTATTTGTATATCTGTAGTTTAGCTTGGTTTTTAATCTTGTGCTTTGCTTGGTTTTAATGCTATTGAAGATGTGTTTATTATGCATTTTTTAATCTGTTAGTCATCTTGGAAGCGCTGGGGAGGACAGAAAGATGGGGTATAAATTTTATAAATAAACTTGTAATTGAGAAGTTTGAAACATTCTTAGAAATCAAAGAGCACCAGTTATAGCAATGGGGAGCTAATCTTTTTGAAGAGAAAACTCGGTCTTCATACTTTTGTACAAAAGCATGAACAAAATGAAATATTCAAATGTTTATGTTTCCCATATTTTTGTTCTATTACACATTTTTTCTAACAAATATTCAGTTATTGGTTCCCCAACTCAGTTGATATATGAAGCAGACATTCTTATGAGCATGAATCACCAGAATCTAATATATCCTGTGCTATATGAACAATAAATAATAATTATGCAAATGTACAAAATATTATTGTGAAAATCAATTCTTCCATTCTTGGGCTTGGCTCTTAAAAAGCATTAGCATACTCCATCAGGATCAGCTCAGAAATTCTGAACCAATCATGGCATTGGTTGCTTGCCCCTGATCTTATTTGTTTTTGAAACAGAAGGGTGTATCCTATGAACCACAAGCAGAAGGCACACACAAATGCTAGTATTTCCTGACTTTTCTTCCCTCAGTAGCACATGAAGAAGTTGACTGGGGGGGGGGGGTAGGTGGGTCTCATGGATGAACTGTCAAGGGAGCCAAGAGTGGTGAAGCAGAATCAAGGAAATCTCTTCCACCTCACCCTTTCCCCACCAGAGGCTCCTATTCCAATGGAAGCATCATTGACCAAAGAGGGAATTTTTTCCATTCTCTCTCTTATGAAGACCCACTGCATTCTGTAGCATCTGTGCATGTTACATCATCTGCTGTTTGATAGGGAAGTGGACTGCTGGAGAGGGAAAAGCAGGAAAGATGCACATTCATGTATGATGTGCTTTCATCCTTCTTGCATCCAGAGTTGTGACTATGGAATCTAGTTTTAAAACAAATTAATCATAGTGAAAAATAGCACTTGTAAGGATAGATATTTATTCCAGACTTATAAGGATGATGTTGTGTGCCCATTGGGATGAGTTGTGCCTTGCCTTTCCAGTGTCTGGAATATTTGACAAAGATTTGATATTAGCTTTCAAAATGTATTTCTAAAGTTTCATTGAAAAAATGTGGTATTTATGCCAAGGGAGAACTCACTGTATTTTATCAAATAACTGATGCTTGCCTCTCATTATGTAAACAAATACTTTGCATAGTGTAATAAGGGGTTTCACTCTTCACTTTGATTCTAGTAATTAAGCCAACTAACTCTAACCTACTTATCCTTGGCCACATCAATCTCCATTGGAGACCTCGGAAATAATATATGACAGCACCCTGGGGCCTAACAAACAAATATGAAATTGCTTGAACAAATTAACAAACCTTTAATCTTAACACAACTTTCTATCATTTAAGGATAAATAATAGTGAACATATAGTGAGTATATATATATACACAGCACAACTCAATTGTACAAAATCTTCAGTGCTTTAAGAAAAAGCACTCAGAACAGTTACCACCACTAACAGTGCCCAATAATTAAAGAATAGCAAGAAAGTCCAAACTATTAATAAAGCAGGGCTTCTTGCTCTCATCTGGCCTTCTGCATCTGATGTAGCTGCTGCAGGTCTTCCCTCAATTTGGGCCTGTAAAAAAATAAGTAATTCCCTCAATTGAGCTGTAGGCCTTCCTTCTCTTACTGCAGGCCAGATCAACTGGGGAGGGTTACATAGTTAACAACCTAATATTTCCATTACATTGGGGAAATTCTAATATATTTTTCTTTCTTATTTGGCCCAACGCATACCTGTAAAAAAATAAGTAATTCCCTCAATTGAGCTGTAGACCTTCCTTCTCCTACTGCAGGCCAGATCAACTGAGGAGGGTGGGGCTCTTGCAGCTGGTAATAAGTAAGCAAGCTTACCAACTGCATATGCTCAGTGAGCTTTTATCCCCTGGGCCCTAAGATCCAAACAAAATAAAACAAAAATACTAAAATGGCATGGGTTACATTACCATATCAAATAGTAGAGGACGAGTACAGTATTGCCTTTCAACAAAGAACTCTTCTATCATCAATTGAAGTAATTGATCATACTTTACAGAAGGGTAAGGTGACCAGATGGTCACCTTGGTGAACCTAGACAGGGGGTAGGTGGCCGCGCGCGCGCATGCGCGTGTGGCTGCAGGAGCTCACTGCCTTCTGGGGCTTGCCGTTTCCCGCCCTGTGACAGGGCGGGAAACGGCAAGCCCCAGAAGACTGTGCTCCTGCGGCCGCGCGCGCAGGAGGCTGCTGCTCTGCCTTGCGCCCCAGAAGGCAGTGCGGCAGCCTCCCAAAGATCGGGGGCATTGAGATAACCCGCGGGACAAATTGCTTGAAGGCGGGACTGTCCCGCCAAAAGCGGGTCGTCTGGTCAGCCTGAAGAAGGGTCATCTGCATGTCACTGGGAAATTGTTGCACACTGGCAAGGTGAAGGAAATTTTGTAGTAACATCCTTCAGTTATTATTCTCTTGATTAAGCATCTAAATGTTCGTTCTTTCCTTACAAGGGAAAAATATTGATAACTGAGTTCACTGTACAACTTGAGAATTCTCAGTTGTGGTACCCCAATTATTAAATAAATTCAAATGTGATGATCTATATTTCTGTAGTTCAAGTTGTACCAAAAATTAACCAGGATAATGTGTGTGATTTTCTCTTTCCAAGCTGGGGTGAAAAATAAAAACAAAACTTCCCATTTAAATTGCTAATTATATAATAGACATTTGGAGACAACAGAAGAGGAAGAAAAGTTTGGATTTATGCCCTGCTTTTCTTAACTGCAAGGAGACTCAAAGCGGCTTACAAACTCCTTCCCTCCTCCTCCTCACAACAGACAACTTGTGAGGCTGAGAGAGTTCTGTGAGAACTGTGACTGAGGCCCAACCAGCAGGCTCCACGTGGAAGAGTGGGAAAATTGAACCCAGTTCTCCAGATTAGTGTCCATTGATCTTAACCACTACACCATGCTGGCTCTCTAGGATGGTACAAGTTCTTCTTAGCCATTTCTGTGAACTAATTTCCCCATTTGACTGTTTCTTTCCTTTAGTGAGTCTCACTAGCGCTGGATATTCCAAATCTCCCAGAGGCCACAGTATTCTCATGTAACCCCTATGTTCAGAATGGATTGACCCAGAAAGGGGTGGAGCAGCAGCAAGAGGCTGCAAAAACTCTAAAAGTTGGAGGAAGCAAGGCCACCAGGCTGGAACCTTGATTTATTTCTTTATAAGCTCTTAACACCTTGTTTAAGGTAACTGCAATGGTGGGAAGGGAATTGTTTATTTTTGCTGTATTGTAAATGTTAGAATTTATTGTTTCAGGGCTTTCTGTGTATGTAGTTGATGGGAGTTTCTTTTGGGGACCTTCATCATCTTGTTCACCAAGCCTCTGAAGTCTTCATAAGCCAACCACCAGCGGGAAGAATTGGACTTGGCATTATCAATAGACTGTAAATATAAGGACTTGGAATTGAAACTTGAACAGGACCTTGAAGTGTTATATTAACTGTTAATATTTAATAAGCGCCACGTGTTAAGGAAAGGTGAACCATTTTGTTTTAAAATTAGTTGTTGCAAACTCCTTCCAAGTTCTGCCCCACAGAACCCACAAGCAGAGGTTACACTCGGTCCTCATTAAACTGGACATTCCTACATGCTGGATACAAACACTGGTGCTGCAAGGTGGAACTCCTAATCACTGTTCCTAAAGATGTGTTCCTCAGCACCAGAATGGAGGCACACAGCTTTCCAAGCATAAGAAAAATAAATAAAAAGTCTAAATGAGGTCTACTAGACTTTAATAGCAGGGTGGGGGAGATTTGCCTTAGCATTTAGGAGAGCTAATGCGGTTCAGTGCTTAAAGTACTGGAGTAGGATCTAGGAGATCTAGGTTCAAATACCTACTCTAATAGAGAAACTTTGACCCTGCCACACCCTTCAACCTACCTGACCTTACAAGATTATTGTGAGGATAAAGTGAAGAGAGGAGTATGATGGAAGCCACTTAAGATCCCCTGTTGGAGAGAAAGGGGGGAATAAGTGGAGTAAAGGTTGAAACAAATCCCATACCTTGCTCTGGGTAGGGTTGCCTCACCTCTTGATGAGGCTTAGCGACCTCCCAGAATTACAGCTAACCTCCAGACAACTGAGATCAGCTCCTTGGGAAGAAATGGCTACTTTGGAAGGTAGACTCTACAGCATTATATCCTACCTCCCCAAATCCCATCTTCCCCAGGATTGATCCCCAAACCTCCAGCAATTCCCCAGCCAAGACTCGGCAACCCTATAAGTGCAATACCTCTCAAGCTGTACAAGGTCATCTTGCAATATGCTAGTTTTAGACTATATAGAAAACAAACCCAGGCAGAGTTAGTATTACTTGGAAGGACACCTATATGAGTTTTAAGTTTTTCACTATGAGACACTACTTGGAAACAGCTCATTTTTGTCTATCAGAAACTAAGCAGGGTCAACCCTAGGAAGTATTTGGAACGGAAAACCTATAAGGAATATCATGACATGAAGGCAGGCAATATCAAATCATCTCTGAATATTTCTTGCCTTGGATATCCCACAAGGGGTCGCTGTAAGTCAGTTGTTTTGATGGCAAAAATTGATGCTTTTGAAAATTTCCCTGGGGAAGTAATACAATTAATAGGACCTTAATATGCCTGCCGGTATATGCCTCTGAAAATCAGTTGTATCTGTTTCCAGTTCTGTCCTGTACAAGTCTGCATTCTGCAGAGGATTTTTGGCAAATTATTTAAAATCACACAGGACATTCAGGCTTGTGCTTAAAAGGTCAGCCTTCTGTGCTGATTAACTCTAGAAGTAAGGTCAGGAACCCATTTTTGTATAGCTAATGTCTGTTCCATTCAGAAAGGGTGAAGATTTAGAAGGGTGAATGGTAATCACAAATAAATGTATATATACAACCACAGCTCCCTCTGCTGTCCAATTGAGAGTAACGTTTTTACGAGGGAAACTATCAACAAGGAAGACGTAGGGGATTAAAAGTCTTTCCTAATTGGAAGAAGGCTTCACATATAGTGTGAATAGAGTATCTCACTTGTGCCCATATCTTTCCCATTAGCTTTTACTGTTGACACTTTCAACGCTGCCTGAAAGGTTTGGAGTTCGACACAAGCTAATTAGCTAGAAATATTTTTGTACCTTCCTGAAGGAAAAGATAGATGACAAAACAACCAAGTGAGAAAATATAGGTAATAAAAGGAATAGGTTTAAAATCTGATTTAACCAGGTAGCTTTCCCTGGATTGTAAAAAAGAAAACTGAGTACATGTAAACATAGAGCTAGAACAGTTCACGAACATATGTTAACAGTAAGTATAAAGCTAACAGATTCAGATTGAGTTATACATTACTTATTTTTGTTTTGTAAAAAAAAACCTTCCCATAATTTTTAAAAGCCTGCTGGGAAGCTTAGAAAATATTAAACCTCATGAAAAGAACACAAAGAACATTACCATAGTATCTGCCACCATGATTCTCTTAAGAAAAAAAATTAATTTCCAGAGGCTGAGGAAAACAGAGTGGTCTTCACTTGTTTCTTAAGAATCATGATCAGGGACTTGTCAAACTTTGTCAGGGAGCCTTATGTTGAGAATCTATTTATTTCAGTCTACTAAAAAAAACATAGGTAGAGGTTTTGCATTTTGCATGGAGGGAGTTCACTCTTCTCCAGTCAAAATTGCCCTCCTGCATGCTGCTTACAACACCAAGGAGAAAAAAAGAAATTTGGGAATAGCCAATTTTAACCAATGAAATGAAGATAGGGGTTGACCGACTTTTACTCCACCTAACAACTTCCTCCTGCTTCTTGAGGGAATTAATTAAGGACCCTCTTCCTCAAGTATGCGTAATATAATGTGTTTTCAAACCACTTTCACAACTGTTTTCAAGTGAATCTTGCTATTCCGCACAGCTTCAAAGAGCACTGAAAGCAGTTTGAAAGTGCATTATTCTGCATGTGCGGAATGAGCCTTATACTGGGTTAACTTATCCTTCAGGCTAACATACTGATGAGCCTCCCCTACATGACATCCAAAGTTAATAGTTCAAAATCATACCTCCCAGTTAAAATTACTTTAATTCAAATGTGAGTCTTCCTTTGTATGCTGTTTACCACATCTGCATTGTATTTTGCCAAACTAGCAAGATCTCAGAAACTAAGCAGGGTAGACTCTGGTTAGTATTTGGACAAGACACTATCAAAGAATATGAGGATCAATATGCAGAAGCAGGCAATGGCAAATCATCTCTTGCCTTGAAAGCTCTACACCTAGACAAATGTGACTTGACAGCAAAAAAAGGTACTTGACAATTACACATAGCATATATAGATCACAGTAAAAATAAAGTCATTATATCTTTGTTATTGCAGACTAAATATGTTCTATGTTTCCTGTTTAACTCAAGTCACTATGAAAGTTAATAAAAGGTCACACCAAGCAGTCTCATTTTAAATTCAATACTATTTTAAGATTAAATCTTATTTCAAGTATATATCAAAGGAACACAGCAGAGACACAAAAGAAGGGTTGGTGGTGGCAACGAGGAAGGAGGTGGAACTTTTCCCAAAGAGACAATTACATTTATTTTGGAATTACTAAATCCACCCTGCTGTTTCCTTATTTTGAAAAAAAATTGTTTGATTTGCAGGACATAATGATGAGCATGTTCCTCTCTGCATGCATGTCTTCATTACCTAATGGAAATCAGAAGGAAATATAGGGTATTTTTTTCTTGTGCAGATAGTTAAGCCAACCTTTTGATACATTTGCATTTATATAAACAGTGGTATTCTGCATCACTGAGTAATAATTAAAGAACTAGTTTCACTAAGAAAAAGGAATTCAAAGTTATACACACATTAGACATTACTTCTGCTGCTGTACAGCTGTACAACAAAGGCATCCTTCAAAGTAGTGGAGGTGAACAACTGGCTTGGCAGGTGGTCCTGCCAGGAACATTTTGGCTTCTTGGACAATGGTCTGTGGTTTCATGAAGATAAGACTACTGGCAAGAGATGGGTTGTACTTCATGGCTGTAGGTAGGAAAGTTTTTGCTAGGAGGCTCACAAACCTGATCAAAAGGGCTTTACACTAAGTTATGTGGGGGAGGGAGACAGTATTCAAGTGGGCAAGAGTTCATCATGTGCTAGAGATAATAGTCTGAAGGTTATAGAGAGAACTGAGGGAATAATTCAAGAACCCAACACTGAGAGGGAAAAATCTTAAATGAACAGCCAGGAGGAATGTCTCTACATCTTAAATATCTCTACACCAGTGGTGGTGAACCTATGGCACGGGTGCCAGAGGTGGCACTCAGAGCCCTCTCTGTGGGCACGCGCAAACAGAGTCACCCCCCCCCCACACACACATCTAGGCTGGCCTGGGCCGCTGGGCTCGATTATTAGCATTAAACCTAAGACCTAGTTTTGTGGAAGCAGTGTAGGTAACCCTGTTAAGCGCTGTTGAACCCCAGATTTTCATGCGAAGAACTAAAGTGTGATCCTTTACCTGGGAGTAAGCTCGGTTGCTGGCAATGGGGTTTGTTTCTGAGTAAACCCTCCTAGGGTCATGATTCACCCGTTGGAAGAGTTGCATGGTTGCTTCAAAGCAAAGCCACCAACTACCACCAAGCTTACTCCCAAGTAACGCATGCCTCAACAGCCAACCGTTTTTCTAAACTGAAACCTCAGTATTCAGATTAAATTGCTGTGTTTGCACTTTACGATAAATAAGTGGGTTTTGGGTTGCAATTTGGGCACTCAGTCTTGAAAAGATTCCCCATCACTGCTCTACACTAATGCACAAGGCAAACTCCAACTTTTAACATGACAAAGCAAATATGATATAATAGGCATCACTGAAATCTGGTGGGATGAGTCTCATGATTGAAATGAAATAATTGAGGGGTATAACATATTTCAGAGAAATAGACAAACTAGGCAAGGATAAATAGCATTATATGTCAGGAATGATTACACCTGTGAGCAGGTCCATGACTTAAATCTTGGAAGCCACGTTGAGAGCATCTGGGTAAAAATTAAGGAAGAGAGAAACAGCAATGATCTCATATTGTGGGTCTATTACAGATACCCAAGCCAGACTTAAGACTGGGATGATGTCTTTTTGGAACAGATGACCAAACTTTCACAAAAGAAAGTAGTTGTAGTAATAGGAGATTTCAATTGTGATATTTGCTGGAAGTCAAATTCAACCAAGACCATAAAGTCCAACAAATTATGCACTTGCCTTTCAGACAATTTCATGGTCCAGAAAGTAGAAGAGGTAAAAAGGGTGATATGGACATATAGTTTATGATGTTTTAAGCCATTGTATTTAATCATATAAGTTATATGAGTGTAATTCACTGGGTACCAATCACTTCAAAAGCTTACTTTCGTTGGAAGAAACGAAACTCATACAGCAGCCTGACACTGAGTTTTTTTAGGTGGTTTGGGAAAACAGGGCCCCACCAAGGAGATAAGGAATTAGCAGAAGCTCACAAACACAGAGATAAGGGTGAAGTACTATAGCAACCGAGATCTCTGAACGGGTCAAGATGACATAGATAATACACGCCCAATTGTGGAAAGCACGGTGGGCTTTGGAGAGGAGTGGAGATTCAAATGGCAATGTGTACGTATCCCAAATCTAGCCAATGGTTAGAAGACAAGGAGGGATGTTTGTAAGAGGGTATAAATTATGTTACACAAGCAACAGCCCCTTTGAACCTCCTCCCTGTTGCGAACAGAGGAGAGTTCCCTCTTCTGTGCAGAATTGAAAGAATAAATCTCTGAACACTGAAGAAGCTTGTGGATGGTTATTTTTATAACCGGATAGAGCCTTTGCTCTGAGGACAGGGCCTTGCCCTGTGCCTATCAAGGAGACCAGCTATTTTAGATCTGCTCCTAATCAACAATGATGACCTGGTTAATGGGGTAAAAGTGGTAGGATCCTTCTCCTGGAGGTTGTTACATACTGAATAGGGGATACCAGGCATAGTCAGACAAGCATTCTAGACTTTAACTTAGGAAACTACTGGGTATGATCCTATGGTTTAAAATACTAAAAGAGAAGGGGTGCATGATGAATGGGAGTTTCTTAAAAGTGAGATCTTGAGGGCTAGTGTTTTCCCCATCTTCAAAAGGGGGGGGGAGGACTCTAACTATTACTACCCCATCAGTCTGACATCAATACTAGAAAATATTCTAGAGCAGATCATTAAATAGACAATCTGTAAGCACTTAGAAGGGAATACTATGATCACTAAAAGTC
The DNA here is from genome assembly GCF_021028975.2 of Sphaerodactylus townsendi. Classification (NCBI taxonomy): domain Eukaryota; kingdom Metazoa; phylum Chordata; class Lepidosauria; order Squamata; family Sphaerodactylidae; genus Sphaerodactylus; species Sphaerodactylus townsendi. The sequence continues at coordinate 52,866,217 of NC_059426.1, forward strand.
AACATGGGTTTCTCAAAAACATAAGAACATAAGAACAAGCCAGCTGGGTCAGACCAAAGTCCATCTAGTCCAGCTCTCTGCTACTTGCAGTGGCCCACCCGGTGCCTTTGGGAGCTCACATGTCATGCCAGATTAATCTTATTTTTTTGATAGAGTGACAAGCTTGGTAGATGAAGGGAATGCTATGAATGTAGCATACCTTGATTTTAGTAAGGCCTTTGACAAGGTGCCCCCATGATATTCTTGCAAGGAAGCTAGCAAAATGTGGGCTAGAGAATGCTACTGTTAGATGGATTTGTAATGGGTTGACTGATTGAACCCAAAGGATGTTCACCAATGGCTCATCTTCATCCTGCAGAAAAGTGACTAGAGCATTGGTCAGACCTCACCTGGAATACTGTATCCAGTTCTGGGCACCACAACTCAAAAAAGATATTGACAAGTTGGAATGGATCCAGAGGAGGATGACCAAAATGGTAAAAGGTCTGCAATTCATGCTAAGGCCCCTGAACCCTAAACCCATTGGCAAGGATGGTACTGAAACTCTTACAAGTTGGGCTTCTTGGTTTTTGAATGAGCAATGGGTATGAATTCCCCCCTAGTTTAGAAATGGGTTGACATTTAATTTAGCTGTAGCAATTACTGTATGTTGATTACGTTGAAAGACTGAATTTGCAGAACACGAATGCAAATCTTTCCACTTGACCTTGAATATAGAAGGATTTTTTTGCAGATCAGCAGTGCAAGAGCAGTGTTAATTTAATGCAATTAAAATATACAGTGAAATGATGTAAGATTAAAATTAATAGAGAACATCAGTATCAAGCTGAGAAGCTTTCATATCCACAAAATCATAACAGACTAAATAAAATATACCTTAATAGAATGAAATAGACTATAAAACCCATGTACTACCGAATGTTTAAGTATGACTGCAGGTGGTTGGCAATTAATTGTCAAATGATACTGCTGGACCTAATTGATAAATTCATCATATTATATGAGACCATTCATTCTGACAAATTAAACATAAGAGTTAGCACTAATGAAACATCAGTTGGTGGTAACATTTCAAGATGGACAGTTCTTAAAATAGGTTGTGTTAATATTTGAACAACAATAATGTTTGAATAAATATTAATGTGACAAAAATTTAGCCCTAAGTGTTGGAATATTGGTTAAAATAATTAATTGAAATCGGAATGGATTGGATGCACACCAGTTTGGTGACCTTTGCTTGTTCCATGGCTGCTGGTAGTTCTTGCCTTGGGAAGACCTTGAGATGTTTATATTAATTCCTGAATGACATCAAGCAGACTTTTGGTTTCAACTATGAGTTCTCTGCTGACAGCCAGGGCTAGAAGTGTCTGATTGCTGTGTGATGTCATTGCAAAAAATGAGATAAGTTTCTTAAGTGCAATGTGTATATGAAATGGGATCCAAATGGGGGAAGAAGAGCAAAGAAGAGCTGGTTTTTATACCTGCTTTTTCTCTGCTTTTATGGAGTCTCAAAGCAGCTTACAAGCCTTCCCTTTTCTTCCCCACTACAAACATTTTTTTAGGTGAATGAGGCTGAAAGAGTTCAGAAAGAACCCTGACTAGCCCACAGGCTTCATGTGGAGTAGTAGAGAAGGAAACCAGGTTTGCCAGATTAGACTCCACCACTCATATGGAGAAATGGGGAATCAAACCTGATTCTCCACATTACAATCCTCTGCTCTTAACTGCTACTCAGATTTCTCTCAACAGGGGGCAGAGGCAGGAGGAAACTGTCAGGATTAGTAAAATGGCTGACAGAAACACAATGGATGAATATATGTTCAGCTTCTCAGTCTATCAGAAAGCATCATAAAGTTAAAGGTTATGTAAAGTTCAAGTGACAGTTAGGCTTCAGTGAAAAAGTAGCAAGTGTAGATCTTTGAAGGGATTGGTGGAAAGTTATGGACCAATCGGGGGGAGGGGGGGGCTTGTTGCTGAGGCAGGATAGTGTATCCAATGTATGAGACTGAGCCTAAGCTGGAGTTGGGAACCTTTATATGTAACCTCCTATTCTGCATATTTGTTCTTCTGTAATGAGCTGTCTGAAGAGAAAGCTGTGTGCTGTATATAGATTTGAAGTGTTCTGTATAGTTCTGTATAGTGTGGGGCCAGGACAGCGTCTCTGGTCCTACACAGCTGAATTAGTTTTAAGACTAAGTTAGAAAACACCCAAGAAACAGTTTTGAGACAGAAGATATGTTAGAAATAAAAGCAAAAGACATCCGACATCAGAAACAAACAGACAGTTTTACTTAGCAGAATATAGATAAGTTACAGAAGGTGAACTCTCCCAAGGGAGAGGCACGCCTTGGTGCTCTCAAGTGAGAGACACGCCCCCTTCCGGGTGCTCTCGAGTGAGAGACACACCCAGCATAGGAAGAACCTTAGTTTTTATAGATACAGAATACAGACGTCACACAGTTCATCCCCTTTCACGTGCTATAAGCATGTACCTTTTAGCAAAAATCCTCATTGGATAGCTCCTTCTGGTCTCCTGGCTCACATTACAAGACCAGCCTCTCTTATTCTCACGTGGTTACATTCCTTAGCTCATGCTGTTAGCGCGTGTACTTCTCCACTCCATATATATGCAAAGGGCTGCCATAAAGCTGCTAGCCTCTGTCGCCAAGAAAAACCTGTTTTCTCCCAGAGAGAGATATGTCCTTAGTTGGTGGCGAGACCTTTTGGCACTGAGATGTTATGGACCTACAGGCTTCCCACTAGCCCTGCGGCAGCATGGCCAATTGGCCCATGCTGGGAAGAGGCCACGGGAATTGATGAGTCCACTAACATCTGGAGTGCCAAAGGTTCGCCACCACTGCCTTAGGGTATGCAGCATTCCTTAGGATCATAAAACTTTCCTTCTCATTTCAAAATGATTCTAACAACAATAGAATTATAGTGAAATACTAATACATGTGAATCTCTATCATTTCTGTGTTCATTTATATAGAAAAATACTTATTAATGTAACTAATCACATTCATTTCTAACACAAAAACCAAAGTTATAAATTGCATATTTCTGATGTCACGTTGGCCCTTTAGTGACAAGATCTCAAAGATGTTATCTTTGCTTGCCTGCATAGTCACTAGCAAGCCTGTAACATTCATTTTGACCTACTGCAAACATGCAGGCTTCTAGTCACTTATACAGAAGCTCCCATTTTGATTCTTAGCATCTTTGGTTCTATGAATTTTCATGTTTCTTGATTAAATACAATTTATACATTTTAGCCCATCTCCACAATAGGTATAGTAGTTTATATCTGTAGTCTTGTATATTCTTGCAACTTATTAAGTAAAGGCCTTCCTATGAAAAGAAGAACATTTTTGAAGAGTGTTTATTTCCATGAGTGAAGAAGGTTCCTGTTGTGTGCAAGAAGACTACACCACTCTCCTTGCCACAAATACAACTGTTGCGTTAAATTACCTCACCCTACAGAAACATGGACTATTAGAGAGAACTTTGGCTACTGAGCATTGTACAGACATGTACTCACTAGTTTGTAAACAAATATTTTAAAAAATAAGTCTTTCAATTTTTCAAATGTCTGAACAAGCTTATTCCTATAAAACTGTCCCAACACAAACAGTCATAATTCTTAATCTCTAAAGAACTTCTGGCTAGACTGCCAACCTGAATAATCTGCTTGATATTAAATTGGAGGACACTTAAACTCGCAGGAATTCCCCTGGACATTCTAAAAAGGGAATAGCCCATCTGCTGGGATGCTATGTGTCAGTGGTTCTCAACCTTCCTAATGACACGACCTTTTAATACAGTTCCTCATGTGGTGACTCCCAACCCTAACATTTATCCATTTTACAGATGGAGACCACTGATGCAGAGAGTTTTAGGTGATTGCTGTGAAAGGGTCGTTTGACCCCCAAAGGGGTCGCAACCCACAGGCTGAGAACCACTGCTCTGTGGAATGCAATGATAAAAGTCCTTTTGTCTAAAGACTCTACTACAACTCCTTCAAACTATGGCTGTGAATAACTAACTCAAGCTTGTGGGACAATAAGCACGCTTTTCCATTTAACCAATCCTTTTCACTCCTCAATGTAACTCAATCACCAACTCAAGACATCTTTACTTTAACCTCATCACCCCACCTTAACTTTTCCACAGCATACAGTCAATGGTGGGATTCAGCAAGTTCGCACAACTTTGGCAGAACCGGTTGTTAAAAGGGTGCTTGTAAACAACCAGTTGTTAAATTATTTGAATCCTACCACCGGAACCGGTTGTTAAATTATTTGAATCCCACTACTGCATACAGTATATGTCATTTATTCCACACCATGCCCACATTTGGAGTTCATTCTCCTTGTAAAAAATTCAATCCTGTAAATTCAAAATCTGTCAGTACATATAAAAAACAGTCCAGCTGCTCCAGTTCTCTGGCTGGTTCCTGGATCTTACCCTTTACCCCAACCTCACAGTTGGTCTAACCCCTTACTCTTGCGGAAATCATGAAATAACCCCTCTTGAACCACACTCCTCCTTCTTTAGTTGCTGTTTATGAAACAAAAGTCACAAACAGCAAACAATTCAGCCTCACTTGCATTCTGTAGCTGATCTTCTGGATCCAAAACGGCTCCCCCCAATCTTATGCCTGGTTTAATCTTTGGCTAAAATCACTGAGCTTTCTGCTCTTTTGTTCCCTAGAAATTCATCACTTGACCAGCATTTTAGCACCTGCTCCTATCCATGTTTTCTGTCTTTCATTTATTTTCCCAAAGCATCACAGGCTTCTACCCAGCCCCCTTTCCCAGACCCTTCACCAATAAACAACAGATCATAGATAGGTATATTTATGTTAAAGTGTTGCATTTGTTTCTTATGCTTTCTTGTTTTACTATTCTTGTCTTTCCATTTTTCCACTCGGTATCATCTTACCAATAATAAAGTGCTAAGGGATGGAATATCCAACGATGAACCCTCCACCAATAAGGAAGCAGGACATTCCATTCCTGCCCTGGAGTAGCTGGAAAGCTGCAGAAGCCCCCTTCGCTCTCCCCTCCACCCCAAGCAAGCACTCCTGCCCTCTCCCACCCCCACTCTAAGGCGCCTTTTCTTCCTTGCTCTTTGGGAGTGCTGCCTCAGAGTTTATTGCCTAGGTGACACATGTTGGACCTTATACATGTAAAAGAAACTTTGATTAGCCTCTGCAGGTTTGAGTAACACATACAAGGTCAAGATTTTTTTTTGCAGTGAAGTTTAAGGTGGGTTAGGGCAGATAATTGAGACTTTTGAAAGAGGGCTTTGGTTTCTGGCAACTCCATCTCTAAAAGGGTATATGAGACATGGTAACCATGCTTAGACTTGCTAAATTCCATGCAACTGCAAGGTAATACTGCAGTTGCATTTATTTTGTTATTTATTTGATTTATTTATACTGGCATTTCCCATCCTAACCATAATAACAGGTGAAAGGAAGATATACCTAAGCAACAAGACAGGTCTGGAGCATTTCCACTCATGCTTAGAGAGATGTTTATTACCTTCAAATGTTACAGTGTTCACTGATAGACTCCTGGTGCCCTCACAGTAAGAATGTGAACCATATGAAGTATGAATTGATTCCAATAACATGCAGCAGAATTCAAGATTTAGCCATTATTTTGTGTATTAGAGTTTCAAAGCTGTAATTCTCATTTCTAATAATTACATTAGGTACATTGATTCTACTTATTTGGGAATAAAAATGTATATTATCATGGAACAGAAAGTCATACCTTTCTCATAAATGTGTATTAGGATTTGAATGGCATGACTTTATAGATTTGAGATATGCTATGTACGTTTTAAAGAACCATCAGTATGATGTAAGCAAAGTCCTTAATCTGTGCTACATTAGAATCCGTCTCTTCATTTGTTACCTTGAACATTTGAAGTGTTCCAGCTTAGTTTCAGTTCACTGAAATAAATATGCCAGTAGTAACTTTCAGCCGAAAAGGATTCCTCAAATCTCTTCTGCACAATAACAGTATTCATAGTTCCACAATGCAAATTTAATTAAAAGGCATGCCAAGGCACTGTGGGAAAGTTGAAAGACAAAAGGGAATCATAAGGTAGATTTCAAGGCATGTTGTGATCCAATTTTATACAGGCACATGCAAGGAAGTGCCAATAACGTAGATAATATGCTCTCCCACCTTAACTGTTCCCATTTTGAGTGAAATATGGCATTTCAGACAGCTAACATTACAGTGCACTAAAATTCCACCAAGTGTTATTGCAGTGTATACAGTTAAAGGCACTGAACTTGTGTTTTTGTCATTTGTGTATAGGATTTGCTGCCATGGCTGGCCATAATATGATGCCTTAGAACATCCATGATGACTTGACTACTCTGACTTCGGAGGACTTGAATATTTCCATTGTGCATGCCAGCAATTCTAAAAATGCAGGCTGTGGAGTTTGGGGCATTGTCCTGTCCCTAATCTTGCCTGCTGAAATTGTTTATGCCAGTTAAGATCACAACATGTTGTTCTGTGAAGCTTCATGGGAAGTTTTCACGAACTTTTAACTTAAAATAGGAGGTGGAATCAACTAGAGAGACAAAGAGACTGAAATGATGACAAATAATATGTTGTACTTTTGCCCATGTTTTTCCTTAAAGCCTGTGATATATTTTATAGACATGTATGTTTTTACAATTAAAAACCTCAAAAGGGACACAGTGCTTTGAATTGTCTTCTTATTCTCTAGGGCCGTTTCCGCACGGCCCTTTAATGGCGCCCTGGGGACAGGATAAACGCCGTCCCCAGGGAGCCATTCGCACAGGCGGCGCTGCTGCTAAGCAGCAGCGCCAACCTGGTGTCGCTCCCCCTCCCCCAGGGCGGCGTCAGGCCGCCCTGAAAAACAACCCTTTAAAGGGTTGTTTTTCCCCCGACCAGCGTGCATTCTTCAGTGACCGCGGTCGCGAACAGCACCGCCGGGGCAAGCTGTTTCTTCCGTCCACTCACCTTGTCAGCCGATGCGTCGGCCTGCTGGTCGGTGAAGTTCCTCGCATCGACGCTGTCCCTCCGACCGGACCTGGAGGTGGGAGGGCAGTGGGCGGTATTGAACGGCTTCGACGCAACAGAGCTGGTCGCACGGGGACAAGGTGAGTGAGACGGGAAGGGGGAAGAGGCTGCTCCATCGCGGGTGCCTGTCGCCCGCCGGCCTCCGAGGCCGCCCGCGATGCTTGCATCGCGAAGCGACTCGCTTCCACGCCGCAGAATTCTTGCCGGGCGCGGATGCGCTCGACTGCGTCAGCGATGAGGAACAGCCATGGAGAATAATCCAATTTAATGGATTCTCCTCCTTTTCTGATGGCCCAAAGGCTGGCAACCAAGGTAACTTGATAGCTTGAAGGTTTCCTGGTCTGACTAGCCTCCCCAAAAGAGACATCTATGACCTTTTTTCCTGGTTTAAAAAAAATTGCGGATAGGCATCTTTTGTTCCTGAGACTTATGTCTTATGATCTACTTGGTGGGCCATTTAAAAATAAAAAAGAGTTGCAGTGTTACTTTTTTGCTGTTTGTGTGCCAACACAAAAACAGCACCAAGTTCAAACCTGTCAAAGGCCTAACATAATAAGCTGCTTATGTTTAAAAAAAGTTGACCCATGTTCTATGTCAGTGATGGGGAACCTTTTAGAGACTGAGTACCAGGGGTGGAGCAAGGTGAAACTGCGTCCGGGGCATGCGTGCGCCCTGTGCCTCTGCCACACACCCCATCTGCTCCCGCCCTGCCCTGGAACGCCCCAAAACACACCATCACACCCCTGGAACGCACTTGCCATGCCCTTGCAGGGGCACGTACCCAGTATGTTGCGCACCCCTCACCCCCTTGATGCTATGCCACTGCCAAGTATCCAAACTGGGGTGATGGCACATGTACCCACAAAGAGGGCTCTGAGTGCCACCTCTGGCATGCATGCTATAGGTTTGCCACCACTGTTCTATGTTATCTTCTGAATCACTTAAAACACATACTGACCTATACTGGATTTCCCTCCCCACCCCCCCTTTTTTTTGCCTCATGTGCTGTTACTCATACAAATTATACTACCTGCTGGAGTTCTAGTCCTGGGAAAAGCCAAACACCTTAATCAAAAATGCAAAGCCAGAGATGAGGGCATGTATCGCAACCAAGGTCATATTCCAAAGAACCCAAAGGGGTTCTGGAAGCATGAATAAAACAAGGCAAAGAAGAAACAGGAGCAGAACAGGTGAAACAGCTGACTTGGAAAGTTGTTTATAGGTATCATGGGAAATGAGAAAACAATCAAGGGAGGAAGTTCATTATCATGCATCTAGTTGGGAAAACAAAACACAACTCATTCCCAGGCAAGCTGCTACCACTGCTGCTACTGGGAAACAGGTAGAGGAAGCTCAGAGCCCCTGAAGCAGGAGTGTCCCTTATTTTGCATTTAGCAGAGCCCCACTTCCCTGCCCTAGCATGGCCTTTTAAACTTTTTGTCTGTTTCATGGAGATGAGAGGCTGCATTTTGGTCTGATCCACTTCAACATGCAAAATGACTCTTATGAAATGTGTTAGCCTAAAAATTAGCCTACAAAATTTATCTTTTTGCTGTTTCCATTTTATTGAAACTATAAGACATTTTGCAGAATGATTTCACTTCTCTGTTGTTCCCTTGAAAAATTATGGGGGGAAACCTCATCTTTCAAAAAAAAAATGTTGCCCAAGGGCAATAAGACATAGATGATATAGTTTAGTCACAGAAGTAGTAATAAATAAAGAATTGTAAATTTGAGGACATATATAATTTGGAATTTAAAAAAAGTAAAATTGGATAGAAAGACAGTGTATAAATGCTTTAAATGAAATAAATATTTCAGCAATGTTGTAATAATGCCATTAATTGCTAGCTTTTATTTTTTTTAAAAAAGCAGCTTTTCTCTTGTGGACTTATAAGGAGAAATGTGCAGTCAGTATCTCTCCCCTTATAACTCTGCAACCAAAACAGCTAGAGACTAACTAGTTATAACAGAGCTGTCACCATCTGTGAAGAAATAACATCTTATAATTTTCCAGAGAGGTACCATCAAAGACTTGCAGCTGTGCTGAGTTCACCTATCTAGTTAATTGGGAAAGCCTACATTAATTGGGAAGAGTCTTCATAGCTGTGTTCTGAAGGGCAGGAGTTTTTTTTTCTCCTTCTGGTTGGGCTGGGAACTTGCTCCTATTCTGCATTACATCCACCAAAGAACATTACAGTCAGCAATTAACAGCTTGCTGGTGGTCCCTGACCAAAAAGCCCAGGGTATTTTTGGCCCTGGCTCCAGCCTGGTGCAACTCTCTGTCAGATGAGACCTGGGGCTTGAGCAGTGGTGGGATTCAAATGAACCAACCACCGGTTCAGCCCCCCACCCCCCCGCCACACTCCCCCTGCGAGGCGAGGGAAGGCGGCGGCTTCGGAGGGCCGTCTGGCTGCTTATGCGCCCACGCCATGTGCCTCTGGGCTGGCGGCACAGCCTTCAGTGTGGTCCCATTGGCTGGTGGGACTCAGCTGGTTAGTTACCGGTTTGGTAGAACCGGTGCAAACTGGCTGAATCCCACCTCTGGCCCTGAGGGACTTTATGCAGTCTCATAGGGCCTGTAAGATGGAGCTGTTCCACCAGGCTTATGGTTGAGGCAGCTAGAATTTTACGATCTAACAGCCTTCCTGTCCTTCTCTTTCCATTTCTTCCCCCCATTTCACATCCATGGGAAGTTTTCAAACTGAGCGCTAGACGCCATCGAATTTTAGGATAATGTATTGATAGTGATATGGATGATTAAGTAGGGCCTGTAAGGGGAAGGACAGCCCATAAATGTTAACAACTCTGTTAGAATTGCCTGTGGATTGGTTAATAGTCATCACCAGATCACAGCCTGCTATTTCTATAAATCCTTTGCCGTCAGCTATCCCTTCCACTCACCTTTTTCCTCCCCACTTTCTTATCACTGCCAAAGGATCTTTGTATATGTCTCTTAAGCTTTGTGATGCTCAACATCTAAAGTGCTAGGGACCAGTAAGTATGCAAATTAACTCGCTTCTTTGTTTTCATGTATTCTTGTTATACCAAGCTGTAAGTCTGCTTTAAAAAAAAATTTTCTGCATTGCTTTCAATAAGCTTTATTTCATTATTTACAGCTGTTTGAGCTACTGGTCAGAGATGTTACTGGCTTGGAGATGTTACTGAAGCATGATAAAGGTCTTTTGGCATCAAATCATCTTTTTAAAAGTCTGAAAAATACCCTTCTGCAGGGGAAAGGGCCACAGTGGGGACCGAGGCAAGGAAAACGGCACCAAGGTGGGCAAAACCAGTAAAAAATGCACAGCTTTTCATCCACTTAACATTTGAAGGGACTTTTGATTACAATATTTCCAAAAAGACCATCTCAGACCAAGTTTTGGAGCAGTCACAACAAAATGAGGGTAAACAAGGAAATAGGACAAATAGAGGATATTGTCATATGGATTAGTGGGTGTACCTTTGCCAGCTGAACTCCGGCGCCCTCCAAACCACTGAAAAATATCTTAGGGTTTTTTTAAGGGTTTTTCCTTCCCACAAAATAGCAGCGATATAAGAGCGCTGAAAAGCGGATCCAGAAAAATGCCAATCTTTCTGGCATTTTGGGGCCACTTTGGCCCTGCTGCCATTAAAAAAACCACCTCTCTCCCTCCCTTTTGCTCTTCACTTACCTGCTGACTGCCACCACAGTCCACATATACTCAGAAGCAGCAGATGGCAGAGAGCAGCACACTGGGCTTAGCCTGCCTGGGCTAAGCATTCAGAACTGTGTCAACGCCTCTGACTTCAATGTGGACCTTTCAGACTGGGGAGGGCAGTTTAAGAGCATAAGGGCCCACTATCTTTTGTGCCACATTTATTAAAATGTTTTATATCCTACCTTTTCCTTCTGGTTCAAAAAAGCTTACTGTACTGAAATAACCCCCCTCCCCACGCATGCACGCACGCACACACACACACACACAATACAATGCCTGCAGCTTAAAGCCTGTTTAACAGCCATCACATTCTAAACTGCCTTTCACCTAAACACTTCCAAAGATTCCCTCACTTCCTCAGGGAACATGTTCCACAAGGTTAGAGTCACTTTAGAAAAGATCAGCTCTAGTAGGTGCCAAGCAGGCTACCTTGAGTGAGGAAAAACATTCAAAAAATGGCAACCCAAAGGGTGTGTTTAGTACACAGGACATTATAGGATCCTTCAGAGTTTGGAATATATGCACAGCTTCTCATCACGTTCTCTTCAGCTTGTACCTCAGCAATCAAGGATGGAAATTAGTTCTCTACTGAGAGTGTACATTCTAGCCTTAGCTGTTCTGCTTAGTTTATTGGGGCTTGCAAACATCCTTATATGCACTGTAAGGCCAGGAGGGTGGTATAGGAAAAAAGTCCTCTGACTCTACTCTGTTCAGAGGAACGGGGGGAAAGGCAATGTATTCAGCAAAGGTAAGATTTGGAGTTTTTTTGGCCTTGCATCCAACATTTAATGGCAGGACAACCAACACCAGGGCATCCTCCTCTAGAGAAAGAATAATTAAATAGCTCTTAGTATTTTTTTTAAAGCTACTTCTTAAAGATTAACATTTCTCTTAAAAATAAAAGGGTAGACATGAAGAATTATTTTTGTTCCAAAAAGACAATTTAGTGTAGAAAAGTGTAAAATCACATTTATTACAGGTTCAATGTCTATTTATAACATATACTCTGTAATTCATAGTGTAATAATGATGGAATTATATTCCATTCCCAATTTCTAAATAATAGTAAGAATGGTAATTTCCAGTTTTTGTTTTGTGTACAGGCTGACCTATCTGAGCACATTTAAACACATTCATCATAATGAGACTGAAAATATTGGAACTTTTTACCAAAATGGGCACCATGTAGTGGTATTATGGGATATACAAAGAATACTGAGCAAAATAAAACATTTATTTGAAAGGTCAACATATTATATTGCTATGCATTTTAAAATATTTTTCCATTACAGTTTTTTAAAAATAGATTATGCAGTTTTAGTGTGAGATAAAACCAAGAATGGGTTCCTTCTGGTAGTGATAACTGAATCCTGTATTTTTTGTCCGAGTGACTTGGTAGAATTAGCAATTTTTTTCCTATGAACATTGAAATGTTGCTTCTGAAAGAAGAGTTGCCCATATGAGGAATATGGGTATGGTTGTTATTAACATTACTGTTAGAGGCTGTTTTTACACACAATCAATAAAACAGCAGATTTTGATGCAGAAAAAAATTGTTCTTGTTTTCCACTATTGGGCTCAGTAATTGCCTCTTTTCTTAGTTTAAGAGCAGTTCAAACTCAGCTTCCTCATGAAGATGAATTTTCTCCTCCCAATGGGCAGAACTTAATGTAAGATCTAAGATATGCACTGCAGCAAATCAAGCAAGTAATCAAAAGGAAAAAAGGACATCATGTCGTTCATGTGATAGGTATAATGACTGACACTACACATTTTCTTTTATAAACAATTCACATGTACAAAGTTCAGCTAGTTAATGACCGCCATTCATAACTGGGAACAGATATGATTATATTGAACAATATTTTTCTGTATGACAGAGAGGAAAAAAGTAGTCAAGGTACTGATTGTATTCATCCAAACATCACATTTTTTCTTAGCATTGACATTGTCAGGATCAAATAGAACTTTCTCCAGTAAAAGAGAGAGAGGAATGTACAAGTCTATATTGCCATTTTGTAATAGGAGAGAATGGAAAGCTTGAATCACAAGAGTGGTGCAGTAACATGACATTTGGACATACCTTTCTGGTGAGAGCAAGGCCCTGTGGGATTTAGTATAGTTCTGTCGGGCTTGCAAGACGGAGATGTTCCACTAAGCCTTTGGTTGAGGCAGCTACAGTTTAATCTCAAACACTGCTGGCCTCTGAAATCCTTTCCCCACCCAGGTCTTTTTTCTCCTCCATTCCTTTTTATTTAAGATAAATCTGAACTAGGAAGAAAGTATTAAGGATGGGATAATTGTTTTAATAAGTCTGAGAAATGCCAGCCGGGTGTTTTTAGTTTTTATCGATCTATGGGATGGTCTCTGACCTTTGAATGAACTATTTTAATCGTTAGCCGGCCTGAGACAGGCCTTGTGCGGGATATCAAATTTAATAAAATAAAAAATAGCTTTGAAATTTCAGGATTTATATACCCTACCTTAGTACTTTAATGAGAGACCACCAAGGAACACTGGGGTTGCTTTGCAGAGGAATGTAATGGCAAACCACTTGTGTTCATTACTGTGGAAATTCTACAGTGTCGCCATAAGTCAGCTGCAACTTGATTACACTTCACAGCCACAGAGTTTATACATATTCACTCTTGGATTCTAGCCCTGGAAGGCATGTTACCTTTATGTATTAAAGATTGTTTTACTGTTTAGTGCTAAATGTAATCCCAAATTCCACAGCACTGCTAACATTTTCACTAGCAGTGCAATCTTATGATGACTTACACCAATCCAAGTCTCTGGATTTCACTGGACTTAGACTGGAGAAAGTTGGCATCAAATTGTTTTGTCAGACTTTTCCCTAAAGCCTTTGTTTCCTTGATTTGTACTCTTAATATGAACTACAGTTCATTGTCAACCATAACTTGAAAACATTCTGCACAGTGTAGTATAGAATCAACTGACCTTAGAAAATCATAACAATGGTAGTGATATATTATTTCCATACAAATACAACCTTGTCTAGTATTATGATTTACACAATCCATTGCTATACAGACGTTTAGAATGATGACTGTCCATTTCTGACTAATCAGTATTCCAAGATATTCCAGAAAAGCTATTCTGGAACATATAATGTCTTGGTCATGAGATGCCGCACCCTTTCAAACAGCACTTCAAGCAGCTTAAAAACTTGCTTCTTATGAGACAGCCTGGAAATTAAAGGGGCCGGGGGAGGGGGGGGGGGCAGCAAGTGGAAATATGCATCAAAAGCTTTCTTGCACACAAACAACTGTATAGGCAAACTTGTGGGTCACACAGCCAAATCTACACATCATGGGCAGATCCATAACTTGGAACCTAACCTGAAATAAAAATTAAACTAGGTGCCCTTTCCCTCCCCACTCAGCAAGTAGGGAAACAGTGGATATGAAAGCTGATGGTGGGGATTTGGAGCAGGCAAATTGCAGGCAAGAAATGGGTTAAAAGAAACGCCTTTTTTGTAATGTTCTTTCACTCACTGCAGCCAATTTTATAAAAAGAATAAAGAGGCTGGAGAAACAATCACAGACCTGCTTGTCATGCATAACTTGGCTCACAGCCCATGCATTCCAGTGTAGCTTAATTTTCTTCTCCAGCATTGAACCAAAAACATTCAGTCATTACAGTTTTGTATATGGAATAATTTGGCACATTTTAGAAGAGTTTTGGTATTAACTAACTTTGAATTCCTTTGATTCGAATGTATGCATTAACTTTGATGTTAACTCTTTATTAACATTTTTACTTTAAGACCCAATACGTGTTGAAGCACAAGGCACCCAACCATTGCAAGGTCTCCTGTAGATAGAAGGGCATAGGTAATGTTGGAAAACGATAATAACTTCTGTAATGAAGTTATTCAAATTGCAATAATTTCCTTCCTTTTCTATTATTCAAGTAAAGATTATACATTAGAAAATAGTTACTCGTACCTATTACAGGTCTCTCGTGTGTTTTAGTTTTTTTCCATTTCAAAGTTTATACAAAGTTATGATCCACAGACTTTTTAAAGAATGTGAAAAGTATTTGTAAAAATCTTGTCCAGCATTTTAACATATGAAAGTTTTTTAAAAATGACTAACTAGAACAGCATTCACTTTCTTGATTATGTCAAGTAATGTCACCAACTGAGTTCTATAAGGCAGACTGGTTTCTTAAAAGAAGTGGAATTTCCTGTAGTAAAGTCATTCTATAATAAAACTGATTCAAGATTGGAAATTGAGAGGAAGTGGGAAGAAATGTATTTTTAAGTTTCACATGAATTGAAACATTTAAAGATTCATAAGAGGCACTGAAAAATGATTCCATGGGGACTTTCCAGAAGATTGTCTCTTCGCTGAGCTATCATTTCACCTTACACTATGAAGAAATAAAAAACAAAATTAGTAGTGGTACCAAATTACAATCTGCAGCCTTTTGACTTTACAAGGTGCATTTTAATCACATTACTGAGGAATAATAAGGGCACGAACATATGGCAGCTTACTTAGAATTGGGCAGCCCAATCCAGATGGGGGGTGAACACTCATAGGGACTGTTGGGGTGACACTGGTACATTTGCCCCCTCTGGCAGTGCAAGGAGAACTGCCATCAGTGGAAGCCGCCAGCCACAGCTCAGCTCCATGATGGTGAAACCTGGAAGTTGGGGCTGCTGCAGAACAGTCCCGGTGTCTATTCAGATGCCAGCGTGTGTGGGGTGGGGGTGGACTGGGGTGTCCCCAGGGGTGGAGCTGATGCTAGTTGGCTTCCACTGATTTCCCAGCCTGGGAAGGCTACTCCAGCCTTTGTGGCCTATGGGGCAATTTGGGTGGCAGGAAGGTTTGTTTTCCCTTCCTTCTGTGCCGCCCAAAGCCCTTTTGGAAGCAGTGCAATGCTGCCTTCGCCATGATGCCTCTGGTCACAACAGCACTCCCCTCCCAACTGGATCGCACTGTTAATGTATTAAGGGGGAAAAAAAACTCTACCGGGATTTTGTTGTTGTTGTTCTGCTCAGGATACTCATGCAGCAATATCAGAGCAAGACAACCTGCCAATGTTACCAAGAATCACACCTGCAAGAAGCTATTAGCAAATGTTTGCCTTTATAACTTAGATTATCATGAGGATCCTTCTCACAGTTAATAATGAAACTTTAAATGTATTAAGTGATTGAAGATGGTGCTCATGTAGGCCCTCTGAAGTGGTTTTTCATAAGTAGTGGACTTCAACATCTGTAAGCCAGCTATCAAGTATAACAAGCATGCAGATAAATGTCAGGCCCCGCCATTCTGGGCCTGCTAAAGCGCCTGAGACATGTCTGGGCATGCCCTGCTGTGACTGGTCTTGTATCAGCATTGCCCCAGGCCAGAGGCCCAGCTTTCCTGTTTTGCAGCAAGGTAGTGAATAGAGTTCACCAGCCCCTAATCTTTCCTCTTCCGTTAATGGCCAGGCCATTCCCGAAACAATGTATCTACTGCAACTGTCTCCAACTATCCTTTCTCGTGTTGCTATGGGGAATGCAAAGGTGGGGGCTATCTGACTGTACCTGTAAGGTTTATACTAGGAGCCAGGGAGCTGGGACCTCAGTCTCAGCTACCTGGTCACATGGGTCAGACACAGTTTCAATAAAGATCTTGAAGCCATTCTTGAGTCTTGTTATTGACTAGGGTACTAGGCCCTTACAATAATACAAATCACTATAGTCTGATATCCCAAACTATTTTCCTTTTATGCAGTGGTGGGATCCAAAAATTTTAGTAACAGGTTCCCATGGTGGTGGGATTCAAACAGTGGCGTAGCGCCAATGGCGTGGCCGGGCATTCCGGGGGTGGGGCATTAATAATTTCTCTGTTACTGTAAAAAACTCTTACTGTAAAAAAAAGTTCCTAATTTCCAGTTGGTATCTTTCTGTCCATAATTTAAACTAAATATAGCAAGTCCTATCGTCTATTGCCAACAGAAACAACTACTTCTCCTCTAATTGACTGCCTGTCAAATACTTAATACTTTCAAATACTTAATTTTGTTTCTAGAAATCAAAAGAAGGATACTTTCCTTAAACAAGGAACTTTACCATATTACTAAAAAACATGTTTCTTTTGTAAACATTGCCCAACGGGGAGAATTATCCCATTTTCTACCTTCGCTAACCAGCCACATAGGAAACAACAGGACTTTATGATTTTTGGACCTAATAGAATTTCTAACGGAAAAGCAGACCCTCTCGGCACACACAAATAATTAGTAACCCACTCTCGGGAACTGGTGAGAACCTGCTGGATCCCACCTCTACTTTTATGACTTTTATGTACAAAAAGTCTATTATACTATCATACAAACCTGTTGTCTAAGAGCAGCCACTGTCTCCATCTTCTTGAGAAATACTGTGCATTGCAATGAGACTTACACATTGCTCACTTTCTTCTGGTGTTCTACAAAATGATACAAAATTGTGAAACTATTTTATTAAATCTACAAAGAACTCCATGACCATATCCTATAATTCTGTAGAGGCAGAATAGAAACCATCTTGAGTCTTACAATGTTTTAAGAGATCAGTAATTCTGCCTTTCTTCATTTTCTATTCCACTCTAAACTGATAAACTAGCATTATCCAGAATTATCTGGTTACACAATATTTATCCACACATTTGAATTAAAGCATTGTTGAAAAAACTGATAAAATGGGAGAATCAAGCTCTTATCTGACAGGGAAATTAAAGTGCAAGAAGTCTTCAGATTTCAAATTAAAATGTTTCAGACGATATTAAGTCCTGTGCAAATATTGAGTTATAAATTAAGATAATTAATTATAAAGGGGAAGACTGGGGGGAGGGGGAGCAAAACTGCAGTGAAGTTATTCTACCTCTGAATACGGTGTTTCCTGCAGAAAAATACAAAAACTCTTCTGATTCCTACCATCACAGGATCCCAGTTGTTGTAGTGACACAAAAGAGTTGCAATGAAAAATGAAAAAAATACAGGGATGGCCCCTGCAAAAAATAACCAAGAAAATGTAACCTGAAATTAGAATGAGAATGATATTTTGGTTAGAAATAGATCACTGCATTGTTTCAGCTGCAGCAAAAGCAGATTAGACATATATGTGGGCAGGACAGAAAACATACTTTATCTCTTAGCTATCTATGAAAAAGATATTTGGTTACAGAAAAAAATCAAATTAGTACAAAGTCTATGCTCTCTTCTTCTTCAGGACAGATTTATTTGGAAACTCTGGTATAAAATCCAAATTGCAAAGTAAAACTCAAGAACATTCTCAACCAAGGAAGCAGAAAAAAGGGACATCAATTCAGATATTTTAAGAAAGACATAAATAAAATCAAGTCATTAATATACATTTTAATTTCTGGATTGCTGAAAGACAGGTAATATTACCTATAGCTATTAATTTTTCGTGCAGAGATTATGTCTTATTCCAGATCTTCTGATCAGTGAAGAAATATTATAATTTGCGGTGTTCTCAAATGCCTTGCTATTTTTATCTTCATCACAATTTGGCCTTTCCAAATTTCAGATGTAAATATGCCCCAACTACAAGGAAGGTTACTGTAGGGAAGAGGTTCCCATCCTTCTAAATTACAAAGGCCCCTTTTAAACATCAAAAATTTTGGATACCCCCACATGGTAATAATTGTACTATTAGTTTCCACTGATGGAGGAAATACATGAAGACAAAAAGATCAAAAATGACAATGCTCAATGTGCATACAGACTCACAGGTCCCTTCAGAGTCCCAGATTAGAAAACATGCTAGTTGATGCTGGATTTTATAACCAGTTTTTAATTCGACCCCTCCCCATCTGCACAAAAATAAGATTTGGGGGGGGGGACTTTTAAAAAGATTAAAGTATGGGGGGGGGGGGTGTCAGCATCAATATTGAGGATCGCTTGCCAAAACAATGAACAAAACCAGCAGGAGCAGCTTAAGGCACAGCTACTGGGCATGTCAAAAAGAGAACAGTTGAAGTGACAGGGAGAAAGGGTAGAGGTGGCACCAAAGGTGGGCAAACCAGTCAAGTAGTGGCAGCATTCCTGTAGTATGTACGTTTGCAGGTATGGCAGTTACCAGAGAAACAGCAGGACAGGATGGGACCAGGAGGAAAAAGGAAAAAGTAGGAAAAGTCAGAAACAGTGGAAAAAAGGGGGAGGGAAAGAGCCAGCAGGGGTAGGCAGGCAAAGAAAGAAGCAGTGGGGGCAGGAGAAGCAAGATAAACAGATGGGGTCTCATGGGTCCTCATTTGTAAGTATATATTTGCTTATAACATTAAAAAATAAGTTGGAAAGAATTATGCAACAAAAATGCAATATTAATTAGTTATTCTGTTTTTTAAGTGATATTGAAGAGTTAAGAGGGATCTTGAAAGAACCACTTTTAACAAAGAGGCAGACGGTTTCATGTTAATATATCACATAGGTTTATAAAGACTGAATTTATGTAAATATATCAATTATAAAACAAAAAGCACTGTGGACGAGTGACACAGTCTGTCTCTTGCCATGATCTTGCTCAACCTCTCTGTTCAACAATATCTGCCAAAATCATTTAAAGCTACTCTGGCTGTACTTGGCCAGGTATGCATGGATCTTCCAATGCAGCACACTGTTCCTACCACTGATGTTTTGATCCCTGGATCTCAAGGCCAGGGTATTGCGGAATAAAGCAAAGGGAAAAAAGTCATACTAGGGATCAGAAGTATTTCAGCTGCGGATACGGAGGGGAAAGGTGCGAATCATTTAATTTTGGGGATTGAATTCTGTGAGTTCCTTGAACTTCAACCTAATGCTATTGTTATAGTTAAGATTGATAGGTGAACTGAATGCTACTCTCACACTAGATCTAAAACATCTCACTTCAGAATGGAAGTGTTACAATGACGGCAAATTCTACCAGCATCAAAAATGAATAAAAAGAAGGATTAACACTGTGAGAGGTACAATATATCTTATTGTACACAGTATTCATCATATAATTTCACAGATTTCTAAAGCTGTTTTACAGAGCCCTTAAAAACCTACACAGTAATTTAATTTACAACACTACTCACACAATCATGTGAGCTCTGCATTGTTCTGTAAAACACAAGTAAAGTTCAATAAACGCCTCTCTTGTAGAAAGAATTTTAAGCCATGTTTGAAGGTAGTTTTGATTTTTTTAAAGTGTTAATCTAGTTCAGTGATAACTGTACCCAGAGTACCACTACTTCTTATTGTAGGCATGTGAAGATTTGAGTGATGAAGGCACCGATGAAACTAGGAACTTTACCATAAAATATAAACAGTCCTTGGTAGTTTGTGTGAATAACAGCACAATCCAGTTTCTGTCAGGGGACAGCACTGCTGCCTGCATTCCTGGGGCAAAAGCCAGATAGGAGCCAATCAATGTCAGCTCAGCATCCAGGATGTTCCCAGTTGCACCGGCCAACACCGGCCAGTTGCAGTTAGGCCAACACAATTATGGAAGCAGTGGACAGAGGTGAGCTGGGTGTTAAAGAGCTACAAAGCACCCACCTGATTCCCTATTTGTGCTCCTGGGCAGCACAAGTGCCATTTATGACAGCCAGGAGGGCAAACATGGCGGTACAAACCTGCCACCTCTTACGCCCATTCTGCCTTGCCTCTTTTCACCCCAACCTGCTCCTCCTCATACCCTACCTCAAAAACTCTAGGAATTTCCTAACATGGTGAGGTTGACCCAATCAGGCCTGGCAGCAATTAGTCCTCCTTCAAAGGCCAAAATACCCTGGAAGGGTCCTGCCCTTTCTCCTGCCTTTTACTTACAAAAATGCCAAACCGGAATGCTGTGGTTACCTAGCAATAGCCACTGAGGCAATCCATTGCTTAAAGCTGTAGGTGTCCCTTTTATTATATTAGGATTTTTAAAACCTATTTAAACCTATTATATTTTGTTTTTTAGATTTCACATTTTTCTGCAAACATGGGACCTTTTTCAGGTTTGTGGAAAGATATGTCTTGCCTGTTCACAGCTCCAGTCCAGACTGAGGTATTGTCAGATTTAGCCGACTTCACTATTAGACTTTAAAATGTCTTATTTGAAAAACAATAGATTTAGTAACACCATTACAGAATAGATCTGTGCATGTATTCCATATCTTTCTAAGATTGTACTCCTTGCTAGAGTAGAGCAAGCAGGTTGGATGAGGGGGGAAGTATACACTGACCAACTGTTCCCCATGGTACCCAGGGATTATATTGAAATAATTTTAACTGGGCAGAGGTGGGCACAGCTCTTGAGGAAATAAATATACATGCAAGCATTGCAGAGTGAGGGGAAGGACCACAAGACATTTTCTTCTTCATTTTTGATAACTTCTATTAAGCTTACTGTCATGATCTTTCCCTGCTACCTTACCATGAAGAATATGTAGTTTTTCACTGATAAAAGAATTCAAGAAAAGACAAGAAACAACAGCAATTTTATATAATTAAATACAATTTGTCCCTTATCAGAGCTATAATATTTTTGCCTTGTCTTGTAACTGTCCATAAATTATCTGTCAGGGCACTAATGGTGAGCACAATTGTTATCAATAAAGTGTACTTTACCTTTTGCTTGCACATGTCAGCTATTATGGATAGAGGTATTGTAAGGCTCAGGGCAAGTGTGCCTATCAATGATGAGGTAAGAAAGCAGCCCCTAGGAAAATATTAAAATATAAATTTTAAAGATTTAACAGTCAACACATTGTTAAGGTGTATAAACCTATTTTCCTGCGTGTAAGCAGCATTTGTGGGCTTGCTGAAGATTCTAAAGCTATTTCTGAAGTGCAACACAATTGTGAAATTAAGACTTTTTATTTATTAAAAATATTTATAGCATTATCCATAATCAAACTTTACATAACATTAGGAACCCATAACTTGCGTCCCCAACATGCAGGTCAGTCTCAAAAAGCAGGTGCAATGGACTCCATTATGGATTCCAACTGTGGCACTAGAGAAAGGGGGATTTACTTATACATCTCCTACCCTGTTTCCCTAATAAAAACTGGCATCATGGGCTGCTTTTAATTCCTTTAGGGAAAGACAGATATTTATCTCACATTCATTGTCTCCCCTCTACCAGGACTTAAAACAGACTGTTTTCAATGAAGAAATGGGTTTGGGGCAAAAAGTTAATTTTTTTCCTTCCAGCATTGCTCCTTTTACTGCTTTCTGGGGTTAGAACAAATGTTGGGGAGTCCACTCCAATCACTGATACACAATGGCATATGAGCTTTGGCCTTTAACTATGGATTAATTTTAAGCCTGTGCCAAGTTCAGAAAACAAAAAGCAGCTAAGATTAAGCTCAGTAAAAATCTTATGCCTTCCAAATTTATTCCAATTTTTCACAGTTGAAGTTTCCAGCTGCCCGCTATGGAATAACGGGGCTCTAACTAGTGTTAACATGTACACTTCAATTCTATAAACATTAGCCCTCCTTCTCAGGGCAGGCTTCAAATTTGATCTCTTGTTCTCAGAACACTATGCCTCTGTGTATGAATATGTTGTGTGGTGGTTCACTAATGCATCTTCATTAATGATCACAGCAATAAAGGATGACTTGTAGGCTGACAGGACTGCACATAGCATCCTGTTAAACTGTATTTCCTGATGTCAACATAAGCAACTTTTTACTGGAAACAGTTCACATACTTGGCTGAAAGTCATCCAGTGTTCAATATTTAAGTGAAGTGATATATATATATAAATATGTCAGTTAGAATGTCTGTGATGGCATTGGTTACTCTGGGACCTTGATAATCTAAACATTTGTAATAGGACTCTATACAATAATTTTTTGAGAAAGTAGACAGAAGACCAGTCGTCAGGTAATGTATCAGACAATTTATTTATTTAAATATTTATACCCCACCTTATCCATAGCTCAGTTTTGCTTACCAACTTAAATAACATAGAACACAATATAACCCCCTCCTTAAAAGTGCCCCATTATGAAATTGATCAGCTTTGCCGTACCTCCTAAACACCTCTGTAGGCTACATTCCCAACACCTTGTGAGGGAGTTCATTCCTTAAAGTAAGAGTTATGATGGAAAAATCATGTGATCTAATTGATGGCAGACTGGTTACTCAAAGCAGGGGAACAGTTAGTAGGGGCAGCCTGAGGGCCTCAGATGACCTTCCCTGCTACTTGTACCACTGTTACTGAGCTACCCTCTTCTATTAGCTACTAGGAGCTGTCAAAGGTTGGCATTGATAACAGAATTGTACATGGAGTGACAATTGTGCTGTACATTCAGCTACTGTAACACTATCATATGCAGGTTTCACCCAGGCTGTGTTCCAGCCTTCTGAGTAACAGCCATCATGTGGCAGATACCATAGTACTGTTCAAGCCATAACAGTGCTATAGTGGAAAGGGATGCCTCACATTTCACTCAATGAGAACTATCCACCCTAAACAAGCAAGTAACAAATAAAAAGATAAATCAATGTTTTTGCCATCAAGTCAAGACTTATGGTGACCTCTGGTGGTGTTTTCAAGACAAAAGATGTTCAAAAGTGGTTTGTCACTGCCTGCTTCCACATCACACTTCTGATATTCCTTGGAGGTCTCCCATCCAAATACTTGCCAGGGTCAAGGTTGAGAGTGAGTGACAAGGTCACCCTGCAAGTTTCCATGGCAGAGTGGGGACTTGAACCTGGGTTTCCTAGATTCTAGTCTGATATTTTAACTACTAACCCCCTGCTAACCTTATTCTCTTTACTAATTAACTCTTGATGATAATAGTGATGAAGATATGCTGAGACAATTTTTGCAACACCAGGTGCTATATAAAAATAGTCATATTTACTCATCTATTCAATCAGAACCCCGATTCCCACTTTCAATAGCTGTTAAATGTACATACCATAACCAAAGAAATTCAGACAGGACAGTTCCAATAAGGCCATTGATAACAATGCATGTAAGTACAAATTTGCTGGGAAATTCAAAGTCTTCAAATCCAGTATAATGAAGTAGGAAGAAACCTGGCCAGAGCAGCAGCAAATTAAACAAACCAACAAAACCTGCAAAAATTCATAACACCAAACGTTACTAGAGCAAAAAAAAAAAGTTTACTTTGTGATTATATTTCTTATATATTAATTGATTTAGTGTATTTATAACTGTTTGTCTTTGCACAATCGGGAACTAGTTTCAGAAATGAAACCTGGAAAACTTAAAATGCATAGTTCTCACTGATGTTTGCATTTTTCCTCTATGCCAAGAACCCCTTGCACTAGTACACCATGCTCAGTGATGGGATCCAAAAATTTTAATAACAGGTTCCGATGATGGTGGGATTCAAACAGTGGCGCCGCTGCACACACGCACCTGCAGTCCCTACTGGGCAGGGAGGTTGCTTTAGTAACCCCTCCTCGGCACTCAGAAAAAATTAGTAACCACTTCTAGAGAAGTGGTGAGAACTGGTTGGATCCCACCTCTGACCATGTTCTTGTAGTAATGCAAGAGTGTTTCACATCAGCAGAAGGGACCTTGCAGTAGAATATCCACAGAATGAAATAGAAATAGCCAATCCAGATTTCTATAACCTACGACTAGATAGTTTACCAAGTTCAGGTAGAAGAATTCCAAGTAAGGGTTATGTCGGATCATTAATCAAAGAATGGCAAAAAAAGTATTGCTATTTCGTCAGATATTTAAACAGATGTCTCAACGTTGGGATTAGCTGTACAATGTTGCAATAATTCAAAAGAAGACAATGCAAGTGAATACAAATTATCATTAATGCTGTAATAGAATCCAGGAGTACGCTAGTGAATACAGGCATCTTTTCTCCCATGAGGTATCTAAGCTATCACTGTTAATCTAGTCACATCATTAAAATAATCAGTAACAATGGACATTCTTAGTACTATTTTAATTTCCCCCAACAATATCTAGAAGTGGCACAGGTGATTTAAAGTGGGATGCGGGTTAGAAGAAGGTAACTGAATGGGAAGGGCCATTCATACAGTATCAAATCATTGCAATTTTCACAGTTTGTCAGCAAAAGTTTCTCCAGTCTGTAACTACAGACTACAGTTCACCAAGGAATGGAAAGACAGTATGGAAAGGAAGAGTCCTGAGACTTCCTTATGTAGAGCCAAGCCATGTTATGTTATAGCAGCAAGTCTAAACAGATCCTTAGCTTTTTTTACGACTCATGGCAAAAAAGCTACGGTTGTTCTTCGCATGTATACCTATATGTACATTTCAGATTAATTAAACATTTTTGGCAAATCTTCAGGCTTAAGCAGCAATACCTTGTTCCCAAGAAATCCCCTTATTAAAATTCTAATCTTACCAAAAAACATTGGTATATCAAGTTTGTCTTCTCTGTCAACTTTTCGTTTTATCATAACTATGTAGATTGCGTAGAGCATAGCTCCTATGAGAGACCACAGGGAACCTGCAGAATGGGGGGGGGGGGCAGGTGGAGAGAAACCAAGCATTCCTCATTTCATTAAAGTCACATTACTGTATTATAATATTTTTTTTAAAAAAACCTTAAAATACTATTAAGCAATACTTGTAAAAGTAATAGGGTTTAACATCTTGCTTAAAATATTTACACTTGCTTATATACATTAATATTATGCAAAGGAAATTGTTTTCAATTTGTGACATAATATGAAAACATGCTGAATTTCCAAAAAATGCTATTATTGTTTGACTGCAGACCCACTCTAAAATGCAATCCTATGCACACTCCAATAAATCCAACTGGAAATTGAAAGACTTCTAAGTAAACACGTACAGGCACAATCCAGATAGAGGAGGGGGCTGAATTGGCTTGTGGAGGTGGCACTCCCCCGGTGGAGGGGCAATCAGACCATTGGGTGGCTGTTGCCAGCCCTGCAGGCATGGGGGGGCGGTGACGGAGGCGTTTCTTGGGGTGGATATGACCTTAGTCAAACCCCGAGTTTGCCACAGTAGGGTTGCAGCCCTGGCCCTTGGACTTAGGCTATCTAGTAGGTCCATTAAACTATGAAGGGCTTTCTGGTGGCAGGTTTTTTGGGGTGGTTTTTTTTTTTGCATTCTTCACACTCCCTGCGCCAAAAAGCACTCTGGATGCAGCAGGGCAGAGCCACAATAGTGCCATCCCTGGCCGTCCAAGTGCTCTAGATTAGGCTGCCTCTATACTAACATAGAATTAAATGTGTGGTGTTGGAATTATTAAAGTCTATATAACAGTAGCTTTAAATCCATTCACAGTGTTGAACTTTTGTAAAATATACCTATTCCTGCAGATTTATCAGATCCAGAAAGATTCACAAGAACAACACCTCCAATGCTATTTTGAGGGAAATAAAGTAGGATTAGAGAGGATTTCCACATGAAAAACATTTAAAAGCAGTTCATTATATAAAATTGCATATACCGTATATACTCGTGTATAAGTTGACCCGCATATAAGTCGAGGTACCTAATTTTACCACAAAAAAATGGGAAAATGTATTGTCTCACATATAAGTCGAGGGTGGGAAATGCAGCAGCTACTGGTAAATTTCAAAAATAAAAATAGATACCAATAAAATTACATTAATTGAGACATCAATAGGTTAAATGTTTTTGAATATTTATTTCAAAGAAAAACACTAAACTAGCTCTGTAAGCCCTGATTCTCCCTTTCCATCCACTCAGAAGGGGGGTGATTTAAAAGGAGAATCTGGGGAAAATTTGAGGATGCCTGTGAGGGGAGGAATGTTTAAGTTAGCAGTACCAACATTTCAGAGTATCTTTAGGAGACCCTCCTGATGATACCACCCAGGTTTGGTGAAGTTTGGTTCAGAGGGTCCAAAGTTATGGACCCTCAAAAGTTATGGACCTCATCTACTATTAGCTTCCATTGGAAACAATGGGGATGGGAGCACCACCTTTGGGGGTCCATAACTTTGAACCCCCTGAACCAACCTTCACCAAAACTGGCTGGTATCATCAGGAGTTTCACCTGATGATACCCTGAAATTTTGGTGCCACCAGCCTACAAACTGCGCCCCCTGGCAGCCGACAAAGTAAAAACCCTAAAATATTTTTAAAAATACACCTCACTCGCATATAAGTCGAGGGGGGCTTATTCAGCACAAAAATGTGCTGAAAAATTCAACTTATATGCGAGTATATACGGTATATTTGGGTTTATCTCCTTCTCTTCATTTCACCAAATTTATTAACAAATTAAACTATTCCAATTAACTACATTTCAGAAGTGCTACAGCATAATCCTAAGGGGGAGGGTAAAACCACTGCGTGGTGGTGTGACCCCATCGCTGGTGTAGGGGAGCTGAGTTGCAGCACAATGCCTGCAAACCAAAGCAGCTGTGGCACCAACCCTCTTCCAGCACAGGAGCCCATCCTGACACCTAAGGCTTTAAACAGCTTCCTGAGCACTTTTGGTTCAGGAATCCCGCCATCTGCCGGTGTAAGTCTGCAACAACTGGCATAGCCCATTGTGCTGCATAGGGAAATTTCACAGAGGTCAGGGGAGTATCGCTCTGGGCTTGCTGGCCACAGCACAGCAAGCCTCTTTGGAGGCAGTGTGGTTCCAGGGCACAATTACTCTCTCCCTCTCTCCCCACCCCCAGGATTGCACTGTAAATCATTTAAATTAATTATCTGTTAAGCGTCAAAAGGAAAACACAACACACATCCTATGTATTTATAATCCAAGTTAAAATAATGACAAAATCGTCAACATCCTATATAGAAGCATCTTCAAAGTAAAATAAGAAAAAAAATCATCCTGCATATTTTTTAAAAAATATTTTGACACTTTATTGGGTACAGAAAACGAAAAGAAAAAAAACCTAGCCACTTCTGAGTGTGTGGGGAGGGGAGAGAAACTTAATCATACAGGGATGTTCGTAAGCAATAAGATACACAGTGTTTCGA
Organism: Sphaerodactylus townsendi; assembly: GCF_021028975.2. Lineage (NCBI taxonomy): Eukaryota > Metazoa > Chordata > Lepidosauria > Squamata > Sphaerodactylidae > Sphaerodactylus > Sphaerodactylus townsendi. Next base: position 52,893,930 of record NC_059426.1, read on the forward strand.
TTTGGTACCTTCTTGGTATTTCAACTGTATTTCTGCATAATTGTGGAATATACAAGTTATTTTGATAAGTATATATTCTGCATACTAGCAGTTCAAAACTTGCAACTTTATCTATGATGCATTACAAAAAAAAATAAGGCAAATGTAGCCTTGTGTCTCCACAGGTTCGATATATAGAGATCACAACAAGTAGCCCAGGTGCCCAAATTTCTGTATGTAGGGGGTGGTGTCGCTGACAGTCCATAATTGCTCCGCTGCACATTTTCCTCACAATTATGAGATTCAATAAGTTCACCTGCCACATTAACATGAGCAAGTTCTTCATAGTGAGGTTTTGTCAGAGATCTAATCCTGGGTTGTTAGAATAGAGGAACAGTGGGTAGTAACAGGCACAGCAGCTGTCAAAACAGCAGTAACACTCGAACAGAATTAATGTATTTCCCCTACAGTTACACACGATCTGCAGAATCTAAAAATAGTGACAAAGCCTTCACCACTAAATCCAGCTATCTAAAGGAATATAAGACAACTCTTGCCTGTGGTAGAGAAGAAAATTGGAGATTAAGGTGTCTATATTCCTACCTTAAAACGACAGCTAACAATTTTGAAAGGGTAAATCTGTCTCCACTGTTACTTGGAAACACTGCAGCTAGGATTAAGGTAAAAAGTCCTGAGAGAAAAGGAGAAAAAGATTCTATTTTAATCTTGAGTTATGCAAGCAGGAAAATACTAGCACATTATACAAAAAAAGCTATGAGATTATAAACTGTAAGATCTAAAAAGTACCTAGTTGCTAATATTAATCAAATATAAACACTTTAAATATGAAAAGAACAAAACAAATAGTATCATTTCAGGTCATTTAAATGAGTATTTATGTTGTGCATCTCAAATGGAATCTTCTCCCAATGTATTACTTTTAAAATGAGAAACAGGGTTCAATTGAAACTATATTTGAATTTTCCAATGGAGGCGTGGGCAGTGTTAGTTGATGTCCCCTCCACTGCATCTAGAGCTGTTCTTGGGGTAGTACTTTGAGGGACACAACAAGTTGTAGTAAGAAAGGGAGTTACACAGTACTTTGGATTCAGCCTAAAATGTTTTAATGTTCAAGGTCTTCTCTCTAGTAAATATTTAATTCTTTAATGCCTACGATATTAGTGTTTGGGCATGCTATGGGTAATGCATCATTGCCATCCTTTGTTCTCATTCTTTTGTGATCATTATTTCCCACTGCATATTGTGCAAGCACTGGCTCTGCAAACTGTTGTTAGCATGACTGTTATTCCATGTAATCCAGCATTTTAAACAGAAATATAAAGGTGAACTTTCAGAGGTTAAGCAAGTATAGGGCAGATCCTGCTCTTAACAAGTACTCATAATCCATCTCAGCCTTAATAAAAGGGGGAGAGGGAACACATGACGGACAGAGAACACAAACTGTGGTTTGGTACTCAATTTTTTAATTTTTCTTAAAAGCAGAGCTTGACTCTTTCTGTAAAACTATATTGGATTTTGTGAGTACTTTAAATAACAGTGAACTATTCCTCACATCGCAGCAAAATAAGAGTGAATAAGAGACATAAGATGTTATAACATGCCCACTATGTGAAACCATTCTGCAGGGTAACATATTTAATAATTCTTTGCTTAACAGTCTTTCGCTGCTGCTAGTGGACTTCTCCATTTAACTCTGTCAGATGTCTAAAACGCAGCTACTAATGATGGCTTTGTTAAAAACAACGTGAGCAACAGAATATTAGCAATCTGGCAGGAACAGTACTACTATAACCATTTTGTGTATGTGTCATTAATTTAGCTAAGAGTATCTGTGTGGTGTAACCATTACAAAATTGGGATAGGCTCTGGGAAACGCTGATTTGAATCCCCACTCTGCCATGAATGCTCACTGGGTGACCTTCATCCAGTCACACATTCTCAACCTAACCTACCGTATATATTCATGTATAAGTCGACCCGAGTATAAGTCGAGGCACCTTGTTTTATCACAAAAAAATGGGAAAACTTATTGACTCGTGTATAAGTCGAGGGTGGGAAATGCAGAAATGTAGTTCCCAGCAGGCCGTTTGCAGCCTGGAAGGGAACACAGGCAGGCCACAAGCCTGCTCCGTTTGTTAAAGTAAGTGTGTGTGTGAGGGGGCGTCATGGGTGTGTGTGTGAAAAATCACTGACTCGCGTACAAGTCGAGGGGGGCATTTTTCAGCCTAAAAAAAGGGCTGAAAAACTCGACTTATAGCCGAGTATATATGGTACTTTATTGGCATGTTGCAAGGTTAACATGGAAGTGAGAATTATACCGTAAACTGCACTGTGGTAAACAGAAGTAAATAAAATAAATTTGTATGATGAAGAGCAGATATATTTGCTAGAAAGCGCTCAAGTTACAGCTGTGACTATACAGAACTGTCTGAAGCATTTCAAGAAATACATGTGAAGACATCCATTATGTATTGCCTGTATATATGCTACCAATCCAATAAACATAAAATACCTAAGTGATTTTTTTTTCATGTTCAACAATATATCTTTAAGACAGAGTTTAATAGGAAATTAAATTCTGAAAGTATATGCTCCTTCCAATGATTTAACAGAACCTCCTAATGCCAAGGAGTTTTCACTGCAGAAGGAAATTCTGGCATGTAATTTTGGCTCACCAAATTTCTGCATTTCTCATCTTCAATGATTGGCAACTGAAAACATTAACCGACGTCTTGAACATTCATTTAACTTTAGCAACTGCAACAAGAAGTCTAATTTTGTCAGTAGTCTGAATGCATAATTTATTCTTACCAGAAGTTGAAGACAGGATGTTAACTATAGCCACTTGGGTGTCTGACAGTGCTTCTTGATAAGAGAAATTTGCCAGGAACCACTAGGAGATTAAATAAAATTTGTTGATGTAACAGCTGGAGCCATAACAGTAACATGCTAAAAATCTATTTTCCGTTTATATGGGGGAAAAAATCAGAATATATGAAAACAACAACAATAATTGGGATTATTAATGTGCAAACATTTTGATATTATAAAGGTTACAAGGAAGCTTTGAAAACAGCAATTTTGAGATACATCAAGGTTGGACAGACTTTTTGTTACTTTATGAAGCTGCTTTATATGATTGCTGCATTCAAACTATGCCACCAAATTATGAACACATTATTCATGCTTAAGCCCCACTGAAACATACGATTTAGTTGAAAAAAAGTTGTGCCATTGATTTCAGCAAGTCATAAGTATGACTAGTTTTTTATCTATGAAGGCCTCGATAATTTGATTTAAGATTATTTTTCTTCAGTTTGAAACATATGACAAATTACTATACCATATAAATTGGGTAACTGGAATTGTTGGAGACCTGAGCATCACAGAAACATATCATATGTAATTTCATTGGTCACAGTAACCTTTTTGACATAGGGTGTGACAACCTCCCAGCTGCTGAGAAGCCCCCATAGCATACAATAGACTGATTAACTTCTGAGATCTGATGAGCTCAGGCTAGCCTGGGCTATTCAGGTTAGAGCCACGTTTCATTGATTACCTCACAAAGCTGAGAATTTGCTCACATATATATTTATTTAAACATTAATCAATTTATCTAGTTTCTCATGAAGCATGGGTGAACATCCCTGCAAATTACCACTTTTTTAAGGATAAGTTTTAAAATTAACAATAAATAGTTGGACCACTTAAATGTTTTCTTCTACAGACAAACATTTTAAGAATGCTGGGCTAATATTTATTACAAAGAATAGGAATAGAGATAAAACGTCAAAAATTACACCATTTTCAACATTGTTCATTCAAAACAATCTTCAATCAATAGGAAACATACCACAAAGCAAAAGAAAAAGCTGATTTTCGCTACTTGGCATGCAGTAAGCTTCCCTACAGCTTTTAAAATGGACTCCTGATCCTTAACTGTTGGATAAGACATACGAGACAGTTTTGCTTCTAATGCATGGCTTGATGGGAGCAGTCGAATCTCCATTATATTACTAAATCTTACGCGAGGCTTTTTGGAAGCTTTAGGGGAACAAAAAAGAAAAAAGAGAGAGAAGTTATATGTATTAAACTGGAAAAGACAAATAATTTCTACAGCTTTCATACCATTGTCCAAATGTCATTTCAGAGAATGTACCCACTTTTCACGAGTTGGTACAGCCAGTATCTATTAATATTAGCAAAAGTCGGCTAGTATCAGAAGCATGGCTACATTTTTGATGCACCTTTCATTTTCTGCTTCTTAAGAAATGGCAATTTAAATGTTTTGATATCGAATGCATTTTCTGTACTCAGAAAATAAAGGATGCTTCCTGGCATTAAGTGCAGCTGCTTCTCTTTAATAAATTTGGTACTCAGAAGGAAAAAAGAAAGATATTACATTCATGCCTAAAAAAACAAAATCTCTGAACTAACTTAGGTATGGATACTGTACCATTTTGTGGTTAAACGAACAGAAGGCTCAGATAAATGAACAACATTGCACTTACCTGTAACTGTTTTTGTCAAGGTGTCTTCTGTGCAGGTACACATGGGCCTACACATGCACAGACCTGCCACAGAAGAGATTAGAACTCTCCCAAGTGCTCTCTTCTTCTCCCTTTAGAGAAGGGGGAACTCTTTCTGTTAATATGATAAAGTGATACAGGAGAGCGGAGAGAACGCTCCCCTCAGTTTCTCTGCAGCTGACATGGATGTCCCAACAACCATCTGGAAGAAAATGTGGAACAGTGCGCGGTGGCAATGGTGGGAAGGTATGTGTGCCTGCACAGAGGACAACTTGACAAACAACAGTTACAGGTAAGTGCAACATTTTGTTCTTTCTTTTTGTGGTCTTCTGTGCAGACCCACATGGGAGAGTAGCAACCTAGCCCACAACTCCAGGAGGGTGTAAGACTGTCTTATTAGAACCACTGTGCTCAAAAGGCAGGGCAAGTAAATGTAACTTGCTTATTAACCAATCTCACTGAAACAGTGATTGTAAAACTGCTTTCCCTACTACAGACTCTCTCCTGGAGTCAACATCCGCAGCGTAATATTGCATGAACGTCGAGGAAGATGCCCATATCCTTGAGGTCCACCTTTGCGAGAAAGGCAACAGATGAAGTTTGGGCTCTCGAGGAATGCGTTACAGGACAATCTATCCCTGCCACCATTATATGCTTTCAAAATGACCTTACACTCCCTTGGGACAATGTCTACAGAAACACAGAACCCCCTGTGTTATTATATGTACCCGAAAATGCAATAAATAAACTATTATCCTGCCTAAATGATTTAGTCCTATCCAAATAAAAGACCAGGACTCTCTGAAGGTTAAAAGGTTTCAATACCCTCGTCACTTCTGCAGAAAGGTTCAGGGAAAAAGCAGGCAGAACTATGCCTTGGGAAAGATGAAAGGAGCAAGTGATCCAAACCTGGGTGAAAGACCACCCTATTCTCATGGAATTTCAAAAAAGGAGGTTCACTCAATAGGGCACAAAGGTCATTCTCCTAGCTAAAGTCTTAGCCAACAGGAAAACTAAGAGAACATCACCAAATCGCAGGAAGCTAGGGGTTCAAAAGGCTTAGCCATGAGCTTAGATAACACCAAGGAGACGCTCCATTGTGGGTTGGGAGCCTTTACTGGTAGGTATAAGTTATTCAAGCCTTTCAGGAATCTGGCACAGAAAGGATTGGCAAATAGGAAAGAGTAGTCAATTCCTATGTGGAAGGCAGTTATGGCTGCTAAGTGAACTTGCAGAGGTGAATTTGCTAAACTGCAATCCTTTAAAGACAATAAATACTCGAGTTTTAAAGGCAGATTACATGTGACTGGATTAACGCCCCTTCTCCCTGTCTACCTCACAAACTTCCTCCACTTAGCCTCATATGATCTACAGGTAGATAATTTGCAAGAGGACCCTAGAGGACCATCTGGTCATTGCAAGATTAGCCAGGTTGCCGAGTGGAGGGAAGTATATTGTGGTGCCTCTTTCTCCATTATTAATAAATCCTCCACCTCCAGAAACATGTGCACTCTCCCCCTGGCCAAGCACTGGAGCTTTGGGAGCCAGGTCGCTTGGTTTAGTAAGGGGCAATCAAGATGCAGGACATTCTGTGCACTTGGATTTTGGCAATGGTCCTGGGAAGTAGGAGAAACAGGGGGAAAACATATAGGAACATCCCCCTCTCCACAAACTGGAAAATGTCTCCCTTGGACCCTGCACGTATCTCACACATGAGCAATATCCCAAACATGAGCACACATGGCACTTCTTGGTATAGGGAGAAGTGAACAGATCTAATGCAGGGACCCCCACACTGCAAACACCAGGTCTAGATATAATTGGTTTAATGACCAATCCTGTGTATTAGTAGGTCCCGCCTCAGGGAGCCTGCTAGGAAGTTTTCTAGCCCCACTATGTACACTATCAGGGGGACACACCCAGAGACATAGACGATGGGCTTTGGTGCACAAGCAGACTGAGCCCATCCGTCATTGCTTGTTCATGTAGAATTTCTTAGCTGTGTTGTTGGTTAATATCAGCACGTTCTTGCCTGTCACAATGGCTGGAAAAGAGACAAGAGCATGCCTCACTGCTCGGAGCTTCAAGACACTTATGTGAAAGGCTGACTCTGCTGGGATCCAAAGGCCTTGAACATGATTACCCTCACAGTGCATTCCCCCATCCCTGAAGGGAAGCATCAGTGTATACTTCAACATCTGTCGGGGCTATTCCAAAAGAGACTCCCTGGAGCAAGTTATCCAACTATGTCCACAAGGCTAGAGAGCTTATAATGGACCTAGGGACAGATAATCTGAGGTGCTTTTTATCACCCTGGGGATCAAAACATTGAATAATCATTTCTGGAGGACATGGAGATGCAATCAGCCACAACCAATGGGGTTGATGCCTTCAGTCCCAAATCTTTTTGTATAGTGATAGCCTTTTGATACCTTTTAGATTGAAATTTATGCACTAGCACAATTATAGAGCACATCCTTTGCGCTGGGAGAAAGGCCCCAGCTTTTGCAGTCAAGGATGGACCCCATAAATTCCACTGATTTAGCTGGAATTAGTTTGGACTTTTCAGTATTCAGTATGAGGCCAAAGATGAGAGAGAGGTATCTATGATAATTAACTGCCTCTCCACATCCTCTTGAGAAGGTCCTACCAAGAGAAACACCTAACAAGCTAACAATGCCAAGTGTGTCACAACTACAGTGATACACTTTATAAAAACACATGGTGCTGTGGCCGGGCCAAAAGGGAGTACCACAAACTCATATGAGTGGTCCTCACATCTAAATCTGAAGAGAGACCTACCCTGAGGCCTGATTGAGATGGAAGTACAAATCCCTCAAATCTATGACACTGAACCTGGAATCTGGCAACAGCAGACGGATCATATCAGACAGGGATAGTGATTCTGAATCTCCGCACTCTCAAGTACATGGTTCAAGATGTGTAGATCTAAGATACGACACTTGCCTCCCATCTTTTTTGTCTATGAGAAAATATTTTGAAAACTATCCCTGTTCAGCTCAGAAGGGGGAAGGTCAATAAGAAATGAGGGGACATCTCCATGTGAAAATTAGGAGTCTGTGTACCAAGGAGTGAAACCTAATTCTAACACATAACCACACTTTATTATATGTTACACCCACGTGTCAGTGGTAGTCTTTTCCCACTAAGATGCAAATCTAAACAACATAAAGAGAAATTTGCACCCAGATTGCTGCACCCTGTAGAGCTTTTCAAGCCTCCTAAAAGACCTTGAAACATAGTTGGGCTTCTCCCAAATTTTAGTGGCCATGTACACAAACGCCTTTGTCATAGGCAAAGCCGTAAGTCAGCTATAGGATCCTTGCACTGATCATCCTACAATCGGAAAATGAAATTTAAAGTACTGGCCATGTGGATGAGGTGTTCCGAATACAGGGATAAACTGTCAGATAGAGAAACCTCTGAAGGGTAATCAAAATTATCAATAAGAAATGGGTCCAAGGCTTTTTTAGACTCCTCATCTGAAAAATAATGGAGGCCCTCCATGACATCATGTACCCCACATACTGAAGGGCTTCCTGACCCCAGACAATGATGCCTGTCTCTGGAATGACTGCGGTGCCTCAAGTCTGAACACCAAAGACTATGTCTGGAACATCTGGAGCTTGACATCAAAAGTTGATCCTGACAGCAACATGAAGAGTATGCTCTGATTCCAACTGTCTATCTTGATGACGAGAGGAAGACCATTGCCTTATGATCCAACTCGGAATGCACTCCATAACGGTGAGATGGTGAACAGCGCCTGCAATCCAGCATCGAGGAGTCTGAGCATCTTGATTTGCTCCTGCTCCAATCTGCCCTCAGACACATAGAAGGAAAAGGCGGGTATGGCCATGGGTCAAATGTTCCCTAGTCCTTTGGAACATGATAATATGATGAAAATTCCTGGTCTCTAGACACTGAGTCTTCCCTTGAATGGAGACGTGAAGATGTGAGATACTTTTTGAAGAGGGAGTTCCAGAAAGTTCTTCAAAAAAGCTGACTAATTTCTTCCACGGCAGGCTGATGCAGACCCGCACATGCTCAGACCCATGTGGGTCTGCACCAAAACCATCACTGCCCTAAGCCCTTCGGGGGAAGGCAGTATACAAATCGAATAATACAATACAATACAAGAGTAACGTCAGTTCACAGTTTTTGACAGCAGTTTACAAGTTATTATTTCTAGCTCTAGGACTGCAATTCCTTTAAAAAAGCAGTTATAACAATAAGAACAAGTACAATGCAATGCTTTACATCTGCTTCCAATTTACAAATATACATAAAAGGAACACTACAGAATCTATGAACTTTCAAGAATCTATATTGCAGCATACTTAAGGGTTTGTAGCAACAATAAAGCATGTGGGGACAACCAAATAAATGTCTTTCGTGTCACAGGACAGGGGTTCCCAATATGGTGCCCATCGGTGTGATAGCACCTGCGGGTAGTTTTCCTGGTGCCTGCCAAGCATTCTTAGGAAGTAGGAGTAGTCATGTGGGGCTTTCACCCAGCAGGGCTTCTGATGGGCCACTGGAGATTTGATTGGATGTACAGATTTTTAGAAATGTTGCTTTGGCAGTAGCTCCAACTACAGCAGTGGTTCTCAACCTAAGGGTCGGGACCCCTTTGGGGTTCGAACGACCCTTTCACAGGGGTCGCCTAAGACTCTCTGCATCAGTATTCTCCATCTGTAAAATGGATAAATGTTAAGGTTGGGGGTCACAACAATATGAGGAACTGTATTAAAGGGCCGTGGCATTAGGAAGGTTGAGAACCACTGCACTACAGCATGAGGACCTTCACTGTGCACCTGAAGATAATCTACAGTGGTCATTTTGTGGTTGGATTCACCTCCTATGGCAACTATTTTATGGCAGCAACTTTGTGGCCCAGCCAACTATGCTGTATCAGAATTCCAAATGTATCTAATGAGATGAAAAATGTTGGAGAGCCCACACATAACATTCACAGGAAACACACAATAGAGAGACAAGGTACTTTTCAAAAATCACATCCCCAAAGGAGTAAAAGAATGTATTGTATTACAATTTTTCATGATAAATTATATTTTTGTAATGTAAATACTTTAAAGATGTAATAGGTTTTCCCTCATAAAAATTCACTGAACTTTATAAAATTCACATAAACCTTTTGGCAAACAGTTCTACAGATGAAAATAATATATTTCCTACTTCAATAGCCCAAATGTGGATGTCACTTGAATGTGTATATTTATATTTTAATTCTCTGCCTAGGAGCTAATATTTTATTCATGAATATATTACCCACATTTTAAAACTGTGAATGCTTTACTTTGACATAAGAACTATCATATTTTTGGTAAGTGGAGTCACAAGTCTAAGTCACTGGGCACACTAGAAAGCTAGCACTAGTGTGCTCTCTGATTTTCAGTATTAAACAACATCTGTACATTGAAGTTTTGCAGAACTTACTTTTTTCAGTATCATCACTGCTGCTGCTTTTTTCATTTGGCAAGTCATGAAACTTTACAGGAACGTATAATGGTTCGCTCTGAAAGGCAGCATAAAAAGCGCTCATTTTTCAAAAGGAAAAATGTCTAGACATCCTGTATTATAATAAACCCATTAAGAAAAACTTGATATAAATAAATCACACTGCAGTTCAAAGCTGAAGTGATTTATCAATTTCTTTGTTTTCATAGGAATATCATATATTTGAAACCAACATATTATTTTAAAGCTTACTTTGCAAGCATTAGAAATACATAGCTGTATCCAGCACTAAGACCTTATGAAGACTATTGATATTCCTGGCTTCCCCACAGCAGCCAGTGCCAACCTGGTAAAGTTTATTTCTGGGTTCTGTGGATTCAGTGGGGATAGGAAAGTGGGAAGAATCATTTCCACACGCCTCTTGTAGGAGCAAAGCTGATGAAGAGGAAGGAGGGAAAAATTTAATCCCCTTGCTGCTGCAGTCTCCTTACTCATGTGTTGGGATCCACATAAAGGAACAAACATCTAAATTGGGAGGTTGGGGTGGGGAGCAGGTGAGAAACTCTAGCAACAAACTAGAAGGAGTTTTATCCTTATGGCTTCCTGACTATATTTTTATTGGCCTTGCTTAAATTTAAACCTAATTCTAACCAAAATGAAATGCAATCCTGCACCTAGGATACTTGAATTTATGTATTTCTTATTATTAGCTGATCTTGTTTTATGGACTGCTAGGCCGAAGGCAAAGCAGTATGGTAAAGCCCAATCTCATCATGCTGGAATCTAAGCAGGGTTGGTAGTTGGGTTGGAGAAAACCATGGGAGTCTCAGCAGGGAAAGGCAATGGCAAATCACCTCTACTTCTCAATTGCCTTGAAAGTCCCTTTTTTGGGGTCACCCCATATGTTAATTGCAACTTGATGGCACAAATATACATACACAGGCTGAAGGCAGGCCATATGGGTGAACATGTCTAGGAGCGAGTGTGTCCACTATGGAGGTAAGCTACAACAAGCAGCTGTGTCTGCTTCTTTATTTGCAGTGAACAAAAGTTACAAAAGCAGAAGATACTTTTCCAGTTTGCAGAGAAATCAAAGGTATATTGCAGCCCTTCTACAGTGGTAATCTTGGCTACTGTGCCAGGTAACCTCTGGCCAAAATACTAAAGACATCCATGGATTAGGCCTCACCAAGAGTCTAGAATCAGCTAACAGCAACCTTCTTGTAAGAGAGAATAAAGTTTTCACTAGGCTGTCTCAAACAGAAGATGGTTTTGCCAAGAAAGCTAATGCCCCACCCACCTTGATGGCTCCCTTTCCGTTCCTAGAAAGGAAAAGAGTATAAACCATGTGGGGGCTGAGACACAAAGATGTATAAAACTCAGAAAAGGCCAAGGAAGGTACTTAACCTCCTTTACTACCAGTCAGGATTCAAATTGTATCAGACACATCTAAAAAATAGGTTAGGTATGTATGGAATACAGTCTCTGAGTGGAATATAGTGAGGGTATATTTAGATTTCCTTGGTGTAAGCTTAATAAATATTCCTTCTTTATTCAAGAACTTATTGCCTGGGTTTCTCTCTGTCTTTCACCCTCAACCTATGGGGAAGAGTCCTGCTGGATCAAAGTAGATCTAGGAAGAGGCCTGATAACCTTTCAGCCCATCTGAACTAAGCCTAGGCTCATTTTGACCCTGACACAGGAAGTGGTTAAAATCTCCCCCTTCCTTCTTCTTCCATCAGCTTTTGATCACACAAAAGTCAGAAGGCAACAATTTGGTCCTCTTCTCCTACCCTCCCAATCAGCATGTTTCTATTTGGGTCCCTAAACCCCAGGGGAAAGAAAAGTGACCACCAGAACCTTCTACCACCCACATAATTTAGGACTTAAAAGACTGCTTCCATGGGTGCACAGGGATACTTTGCAATCCCGCTTCTCAAATCAAGACCCCTGTGCATTTATAAATGCCAGTCATGATGGCTGAGCTATTCTCTGCTGCTGAGGCACACAGTATTGAAGACTGCACATAAAGCTGCAGAAAGAAGCCAATCTTAGCATTTTGCCAAATATATAGAAATTCATGCATGGGCGACCTTGAATCCTATAATATTTGCATTGAAATAATGAAAGGCAATATTTTATAGCTACTGATATATACTTTTTCAGATAATACCAGGAGTGGCTTAACCCCAGGGTGAAACGTCTATGCTAAATTAAGCAAAATGTTAGAATTACTGTTTGATAAATATTCATTCATTGGATTCCCAATTCATAGAACTTTTTAAAGAACATAGATTTAAGACAATGTGATAAAAACTGTTAAAAGCAATGTTCTGGCTGAAAATGCTATTGCACAGCAATTTCCATGCATCAACAATATCAAACAGGGAACCTCTGAAGCCTTGGGAGGATCATTTTCCCTTGATTCCCCTTCTCTACAATATTTCCTTTTCCCTACCTCCTGGAAGTCCCATAATCTCTCCACTTTCCCTGCCTCCTTCTCTTCTTCCCACTCACAAATGTTTACTGTCTATGTAGCTTTATTGTTAATTTATTTAATTCATTTATACTCTGCCTTTGCAATGGGACCCAAAATTGCTTTATTGTTCTTTTCTCTCAGTGACATTTTTTTTGCTAATAAGTCACATCTGACTTATGGCAACCCCAGTGGAGTTTCCAAAGCAAGAGACATTCAGAAGTGATTTGCCACTGCCTGCCTCTGCATCTCAACCCTGTTATACCTGAAAGGTCTCCCAACAAAATACTAGCCCAGGTTGACTCTGCTTAGCTTCTGAGATCTAATGAGATCAGGCTAGCCTAGGCAACCTAGATCAGAGCCTCAGTAATTTACATTTGAATAAAACTGATCCTGAACATTCAGAGTTTACTTTCTCATGTCTGTAAGACGAATCTTTTTTTTTTTTTAAATCTATTTCCTTCATAGTAAATTGAGCACAGTCAAGGTTAAATTGGGGTTTACTGAACAAGGACAAAACATAGTCCTCAGAAGCTCCAATAAAATTTATCTCAGGGGTGACTAGAAGTAAATAATGCCAAACACCAGGAAATAGACATTTCTTTGGCCTCTTTCTCAGCAGTATTTGGTATTGCAAAGATGGTACAGGAGGCAGTCCTCAGTTAATCTGAAAATCAATACATACTATCACTTTCAAGGACTATGTAGGGGTTTTCCTGACAAACATCTTTTAGTGCCTGCTCCTGCCATTGCAACCTGCCACAGCAGATTATGCAAAGGATGAGTAACTGACTCAAGGTCACTTATTCATGTCAGTAGGGATGGGAACCTGGGTCTCCCCAATCCTAGTCTGACATTCTTACCACTATACCACACTGGTTCTTGTAACAGTGGCTGCTGTTGAATAGCAAGTAATAAGTCAGATGGTCATTGTTGGGTATGAGTGAACTGCATAAATAATATGGTAGTAGTAGCTGCCCAGTGCCTGCTGCCATGCCTTGCCATGATAAGTCCTCATCCCAGGACAAGGGGGAAGACAACATGGAAAGCCTGTATGGTCAAAACAGACCTGAAAAGGGCATTGTTTTTCCCCTTGCCTTTTATGGACAGAAATAAAGGCTGGCAATAATGTTGTGGTTGTCTAGCAATAGCCACAGAAATTCATTTCTCAAAGCTATCAGTGCTACTTCTATCATTTTGGTAGTTTTAACCCTTTAAAAATATTTCAGAATTCTTCTGCAAACCTAAGCCTTTTCTCAGATATCCACTGTATAATTTCTCAGATTTGTTTTGTCTATCTATGGCCCTCAATTTCTGTCTTCACGTATCCACAAATCAGTTACATTAAGAATTATCTATATTGATGCTGAGTAGATTAACAAACTAGTATTTCCTAGCCTTTTTTTTCTATTTCTTAATATCTATCCCTGCAAGCTTTTCTGTTTCTAGAACAGACACACCTTAATAAAAAAGTGACGGTCAAATTTGTACTGCTAGGTTACAGCTTCATGCAAGTTAGATCAACGTAAGAATATCACATAGATAAAAAAATGTTGTCCAACTGGGCTTCATAGAGCCTTCCGCATTGATTCTAAAATGGATGCATTCATTCTAACAGAAGGCTGGAAGGTCATAAACAGCTTTGCTTCTTTTAATGAGCTCTCCCTCCCAGTATTTATTTATCCACTGCTCAGGCCCACCCATTCTTGAAGGCAGAACCAACTTTATGGAATGCTGTCCTGTGAAGATGTGTAGAGGCTTCTACACTAGCCTGTTTTTGGAAACGATGCAAGGCTGTTCTGCTTTAGACAGAAGTTTAGCCAATAACTGATCGGGATTGTATTATGAGGAGGATAAAAGTAGTAACTTTTATTTTTACTTGAAGGTTTGGTTTATTAGGCTGTTGCTTTCTATGCCATAATGAGTCACTGTCCTCAATGAGAAAGAAAGTACATAAATATTTTAATAACTAAAATTATATATATAAATAATTGCATATATAATTCATAAAGTTCTTTACATTAAAATATGCTAATCTATCTTTGGTATTTTCCAAGACAAAGCATAACACATCTTAGCCCATAAGGGGAGGGGCAGCATAATAAGTCTAATACATAAATAAATAATGTAACGTATAATGTGGAAAAATCGTATTCATAAAATGTACCGATTCTTGTTTCACAATCCAGTTCTTATTCAAACTATTATTACATATCTTATTCAGATGTACTTATTATTCGTATGTCTTAAAACACACAAAGGAAATGAACAAAAGTTTCACACAGAACATTGAAATCATGTCAAAATTAGAGACCTTACCAAAGAGCTATTTACAGCATTGTCAGTTGTACACGCAGCAAAATAACCTTCAGCATCTGCAAACTAAGCATAGATTTAATATTTGAAGTTGAACTATGTCAATATTACCCTCATGCAAAAAGAAAACTGAAACCCTGTTAATACTTGTGGACATCTGAAGGATTCAGGCCATGAACAGTTTTTCAAGTCAATACTTGTATGCCAACCTCTAGCACTACTGGCTGGCCCCTGTATGAAACAGGATGCTGATGTACCACTAGTCTGATCTGGCAGGGCTTTTCTTGCATTTCCCTGCCCTCATGTCTGGCCACAGTTACAACACTCAATTCCAAAAAGTGGTGGGAGAAACGTTTAGATACCTCAACCCATATATGAAGAGGAGCTTCTAAAAGGTTGCCTGGTACTATCATCACCCAATTATCCTTCTTTCTGGAATAAGCTGCATAACACAACTGGTCTCCCTATTCCCTTTTACCTATCTCTTTATCTCTTGTCCCTTCCTTTTCCCCTTTCCTATTCCTCCTTCATTCCCCTTACTTAGAATTTATGGCACCATTGGGAAATCTGATGAGAACTGTCTGCAAATTTTTAACTATGAAATGTTTGTTGTAAGTCACCTTACAAGGGAAGTCTATAAATCAAATTATAAATAAAATAAATTAAAATGACAGCCTTGAGTCAACAGCAGTCTCAGACAGACAAGCACAAATACACCTAATTTGCCCACCAAAAACCACTGAATTTGAGAACAAAAACCATAATTTAAATATTCTTTCATTAATTAAAAAATAACATGGAAGTACCACTGCTCTGACAGTGCCCAAATAGGGAACTCCAGCCATTATTAACTTTTTTGTGTGCTATCAAGTCACATCTAACCTATAGCAATCCTGCAGGGTTTTCAAGACAAGAGATGTTCAGAGGTGGTTTGCCATTGCCTGCCTCAGTGTCATGACCCTGGTCTTCCTTGAAGGTCCCCCATGCAAACACTTGCAAGGGTCAAGACTGAGTTGGCCCAAGGTCACCTAGCAAGCTTTTGTGGCAAAATGGGAATTCAACCTTGGGTCTTCCAGATCCTAGTTACAGTTTGTTGAGGTTATTGTGATAGGTTACTGTAAGAGGGAAGCTATTAAAGGATTTTTCCTACAAATAATTATGCAGTGATTTTATTAAAGTGTACATTTTCTCACATTTAATTCTTTTTTTGTGTCATCAAAGCGCAGGTGACTTGTGGCGACTCCTGGTGGAAGTTTTATGCAAGAGATTTTCAGAGGTGATTTGCCATTGCCTGTCTCCATGTCATGATCCTGGTATTTTTTGGAGATTGCCCATCCAAATGCTAATCAGGGTTGACCCTGCTTAGTTTCAGAGATCTGATAACATTAGGCTAGCCAGGGGCTGTCCAGGTCAGGGCAACACCCCAGTGTAATTTCCTAGTTAAGATATCGAAAGTACAACACTGAGTTTGAGAAATAATTCAGCACTACTACATTTTAACAATAGACTTTTTTAAAAAAATGACTGTAGAGTGACTTAAAAAAACACTCTCAAAGAGGCATTTCCCAACACATCTTTTTTAACAGGCCAACAAAAATACTTCAAAGGAGGAAGAATATAAGCCACATGTCCAAGTACTGATTCTAGGCACAGATTAAATTTCATTTCATTTATTCTATTTCTATCCCATTAAGAAGCATTAATGCTGCAATTACCACTTCTGTTTATGCAGTGATTCACTTTGAAATGTTACATTAATGAAAGCATTATTTCACTAACTGAACATCTGGGTGTTTAGCTTATGTTCATTTATGCGGGCTTTCCCTGCCAAACATATGCTTTGTTTTTGTGTAATTTGCAGAAGTCACAATGCTGGGAAAATTACTAAACTGAAAAACACTTACAAAAGCTGCATGTCTGCCACGAAATCCACGTGTGCATTGCTGCCTCCATGGTTTCCAAACAATAAATCCCAAGAGGTAAAGAACAAACATGGATGTTTTTGCAAATGTACTGAAAAATGGTTTCTTGTAGTTTTGAAACACATACTGTGAAGAAAAGGGGAGAGTAATCATCACTGATAAAATAAATGCATTTCTTATAACCAATATGGCTTTAATATTGAACTCCTCAGTGCCATCAAATCACAGCCAACAGTTAATCATTCATAAACTTACAGTACAAAACACACTGCAAAAAAGAGCACATAGGTTTTGAATACAAATGTCATATTCTTAAATCACCAGCTTGCGCTCAGTTGAAGACCTGGTATACTAAGAACAGAACAAGAGATCTGTAAGTGAGCTACAATATGTTACTATTATGTTCTAATATGAAACTTATGGTGGAATATGGCTGTAGTAGATACTGGCTGTAACAGATACTGACTGATCTCTTCTGGATCCAAGGAAGTGGGTGTGAACAGAAGCTGAGAACTTCCTGAGGTGCAGCAGAGGTCCAACCCTTTAGCTCCTGGCTGGGGAGAGGCAAGTTGGAACACTTTTCCCTGCCACACCCCAGCACCACCGTGTGTCCTCACACTCAAGAGCCATTTGGACCCATTTTACCCGAAAAGAAAAACTCATGGAGTCAAGTAGATACTTTTGACATTTAACCAATGAAGATAGCACTATGTATTTGTTTTTTTACCTTTACGCTTGTATAAAGCAATTATGGTGTGTTGCTTATGAAATCCACGTATGCTAATGAGAAAAATATGGGAGCCTCTTTCCTCCCCCCCCGCTTCTCTCACCCACCCACCCAATCTTTTCACCTTTCTCGGCAAAAGCTGGGAGCAATCTGCCCTCCGCTGTTTTTTGTTTCTTGGCCCCTCTGCTCGGGCCTCCTGGGAGCTTCAGTTACAGGTAGAGCACCACCGGAGCCTCTCTCCCTCCCCCCTCACCACACACCCACCCACCTTCTTCGGCAAAAGTTGGGAGCACCTGCCCCTCCTGTTTGCTTGCTTGGCCCCTCTGCTCACTCTGGAGCTTCCCAAAGGCCACAGGCAGGAGCACCACGCCGGGAGCCTCTTCCCTCCCTCGGCCACCCACCCACTCCACTCCACCTCGGGCAAAGCTGGAGCAATCTGCCCTCCCCCTGTTTGCTTGGCCTCCCTCTGTTACCTCTGGGAGAGAGCTTCCTTCAAAGGCCACAGGTAGAACACTGGAGCCCTTCCTCCCCCCCCCTCAGCCACTCCACCCACTCCACCCACCTTTCTGCAGTTGGGAGCACCTGTCCTCCCGCTGTTTTTTTTTTCTGTTTTGGCCCCTCTGCTCTCCCGAGCTTCAGCGCCACAGGTGGAGCACCACGCCGAGCCTCTTCCTCCCCCCCCCCCGCCCCCCCACTCCACCCACCCACCCACCTTTCTCGGTGCTGGGAGCACCTGCCCTCCCGCTGTTTGCTTGGCCCCTCTGCCGGCCTCCTGGGAGCTTGGGGCACATATGGCAGGAGTACCACGCCGAGCCCTTCCTCCCCTCACACACACCCACCCACCTTTCTCGCCAAACGCTGGGAGCAATCTGCCCTCCCGCTGTTTGTTGGCCCTCTGCTCAGCCTCCTGAGCTTTAAAGGCCACAGGCAGGAGCAATTCACGCTGAGCTCCTTCCCCTCCCCTCACACCACACACCCACCCACCTTTCTCGGCAGTGCCAGAGCACCTGCCCCTCTCCCCGCTTGCTTGCTTGGCTCCCTCTGCTCGGCCTCCTGGGAGTCAGCTACAGGCAGGGAGCACCACTGAGCCCTCCTTCACCAAGATGCACGCGACACCTACTCCCACTTCGCCTCTGCTGAAGATCCTTCTCTCTGCCTCCGCTTAAATTGGCTGCTACTCAGCTGTCTATCTGCTGGGACTTGGCTGCCCCGGACAAACCAATTGGAGCTCAAGGCCACAGGAAGTGTTAGCCACTGCCAGAGCTATCTCCCACCCATCCGCTTTGCCTCTGGATGAATTGTCTCCGTCGTACTGCAAGGCAATGGGAGCCAGAAGGCGGGCAGGCGGAAGGGGCAGCCATGTGGGAGCCGTGACATGCACTGGGAAGAGCCGTGATGCTCGGGAGCCATGCTATCTCACCCCGATCTATACTAAGCAAGAGTACACTGATGATCAGGTATACATTTCTTTCACTAAGCATTGAGAAGCACCCATCTCTGTTCAAGGCTACTGACTTTCTGTTGTGGTCAAAAGGCTGAGACTCAAGATGAAATTTAATCCAGTCATGATGAAGTTATACAAATAGGTAAGGTCAATGGTCTCCAGCTAATATTATGCTACTCCTGCTTGATAAGTCTGCTTTTGTCAGAATTAGTGAAGAGCTTTGGTGTCTTTGAACCCAGCCGTGCATTCTGAAGAACAGGCTGGTGTGGTGACAAAACAGTATTTTCTTACATCTCCTTTAAGTATGCAGGTCATCTTCTAAATCTTCCTGCAAACATTTAATCCAGCAAGTCTGCCTAAGTAGAGACATCCTAACTCAAGTCTGTCATGCATTTAAACCAAGTTAGAACACACTCTTCAACTCTACAAGGGTGGGTTTTAAAGGAAAAGCAGCAGCACTCTCCTTGCTGTGTAGACGAGGGTGGAGGGAAGCCAATGCAAAGAGTTGCATTGGCAAGATTTTGTTTGCAACAGCTCTGGCTGTTGTACAAACAAAAATAAAATGTTTTGAGGCAGGAAATAAAACGCTTCCTCTAAGGAGTTCTGATAAAAAACTCAGGTTTTTTGACAATTGCGTTATGTACGTTTTTGTTTTAATGTGGCTTGCAGCTGAGGCAGAGCAACGGCTGCAGCTGTGAGCTGCGTTAAAACAAGAGAATCACACATAATGCAATTCTGAACAATCCCTTCCCTGGCTCCCATCTGCAGAATCATGTAGGGGAAACAGGCTGTCTTATAGCCCAGGGGGCTGGGGCGGTGGGGGGTGTGTGTTCCTGCCTGCCTGCAAAGCACTAAAACAACATTTTCAGTTAAAAGCAATTAACAATCAGTAGACCTAATACCAAGAAAAAGGTGTGTGTTCATATGTGTGTTGGGGGGGCACTAAGGATGTGGCCTGGGAGACAAGGGGACAGTAGCCCAAAAAAGTTTAGGAGCCACTGAACTAAACTGCCAAAACTTTACCTATTAGACTTTGCTATTTTTTTTTTAAAAAAAACTGTACTGCGTTACTAAAGTATGGAACAGAATTTGAAAGTTTGATTATACTTAATTATAATTAACATAAATCTCAGAAAAGGCAGATGAGTATGAAATACAACTTGTCAAGTATAAACACCTATTTATCCAGTACTAGCGGGGCCAGGCCACACGTTGCTGTGGCTTATTGTGGTGAAATGGAAAAGGAACAGTAGCAGCAAATCAATTGCAGAGGCCAGCAGTACGTGCTCATGCAAACACGCAGCCTGATACTGTGCGATGTCATTGATGTGTGTGCCCGCATTCCTTGGGGGGGGGGGAATGGAAAGACACCTCTCCCACACATCTAGGCTGGCTGGTCATGATCCTTTACCTGGGAGTAAGTTTGGTTGGTGGCAATGGGTGTTGCTTCTGAGGAAACCCTCTGAGGGGCGCGACACAGCCATTCAAAGTATGTCTTGGTTGCTGTACCAAGCTTACTCCTGAGTAATGTATGCCTGATTTTCTTAACTGTAACCGCAGTATTCAGGGAATCTAGGCTGGCTGGCCCTTCCCTCCCGTTCCTTGCATGTCGCCCCTCACTTCTCTTCCCTCTCTCACTTCCCTTCCCTTGCATGCCTCCCCCTCTGTCCCTTTCCTCTCCCTCCCTCTCTTCCCTTGCATGCCACCCCTCCCTCCCTCTCCCTCCCTTTCCTCTCCCTCGTGTGTATGTGTTTCACTTCCACTTGAGTTACTGCCTATGTACTATTTTCACTGCTCATATTTGGCCATCTGAGTGAACATTCTAAGCAGCACGAACATTCTAAGGGTGACAGTTACACACAGGCAGCTGCATGTCCTTCACCAAGGAGCGCCAGGAAAAAGGCGTTTTACCTGGGCCAGGTGTGAAATTTCAGGTATGTGAACATCTAGAAACACTCTCACCTGGCTGACTATAGTGGCTGGGAATTTTCAGAGGAATTGGCCCAGTAGTTACTGAGTTATACTACCACTAACAAAAACACTGTTAGCTTTTTATATATATAGATGAGCTCACCAAGTTATCACACACAAACTAATGCACATATGTATTGTCGAAGGCTTTCACGGCCGGATCAACTGATTGTGGTGGGTTTTCCAGGCTGTGTGGCCATGGTCTGGTAGTTCTTGTTCCAACATTTCGCCTGCATCTGCGGCTGACATCTTCAGAGGTGTATCACAGAGAGATGCACCTCTCTGTGATACACCTCTGAAGATGCTAGCCAAAGATGCAGGCGAAACGTTAGGAACAAGATCCACCAGACCACGGCCACACAGCCTGGAAAACCCACCACAACCAGTAATGAACACATGTTTGTTGAGAGGGCATTAACTATTACCCATTATTATGCAGAATGTTACATTAAAATCACATACTACCATACTACAAAATAATTCTTACTGCTGTAAGTTCAGAAGAAGCAACCCAGATCACATCAACGAGAAGGAGAATCACAATTCCAAGAGCCATACGTCTGCGCTGTGTGGTAGAACTGCTTTGCGAGCTCATCCGGTTCATGATAAAAATCCACACCATTTGTAACCTGTTGTACAATATGAGGACAAATCAGTTTTAGAATGACAGTTTTCCTACAGGATGGAGCAGCCATTCAAACATCAGAATTTTAAAACTAACAGCTAACCTGCACAACCTGAAAAAGGTCTTGTATTATTCAATAAACCTATTCAAAACTATGCAACAGTGACATGGCTATTGCTACATGTTAACATGTCAAGTTAACATTTTCATTGAACATGTACAGTTATCTGTGGTGAGTAAGCACTGATGGGAGGGCCAAGATTACAAGAACTTATGTCACTGCAATAACAGATACAGTGTGGAATGGTCAACTGTATAATGAAGTAACTGTCAGCCACTGAAAACGTTTATTAGAACTATTTACAAAAAAGGTTACACTAATATGATAAAATAAACAAAAAACACAAAGTGATGCAAATTAACAATGAAATAACTGAGTTATTAGTTTGGACACACTGGTAAGGTCTATCTACGCAGCATGAGCTGCTTTCCATCCCACCTTCCACTGCAGCTCAAACAGCCTCCCCACACTGCTGTTCCTGGGGGACAGTTGAAGGTTCACTGTGGGAGGCAGGAAATGTTAAAAATGTGTTCCCTATTAGCATAAATACTCTGTGGGATCCAAATCTACTGACAGCAATATAGATTAGAACTATCATCAAGGTATACAATTCAGTCAGTGCTGAAATCCTATACACTAGGCTGATGAAACTGCATTAACAGGATTTAAGCAGCTGAACTGTGAACAGGACCACAGCTCAAACCAACTTTTTGAGGGACTGCTGTCTTACTCTCAATGGCTGAATTAGACACCCGGACATTTATTTTTTAAAATGTATACACTCTAAATTATAAATTAAACTGAAGGCATACCTGCTCTGTAACCTTTCTAATGTTAAATGGATGAGCTTCATGCCATCAAATTAAGATGAAGGATGTCCTCTAAAAAATAAAGCAAAGGGTGAGGAAAGCTATGTATGTCTCTTAGCTTTGCTGCTAGCTTCAACACATGTATATTCACCTATCTTGAAATCAAATCATTCACTGTTTTCCAGAATTTGACCCCTAGCATAGGCATACAGAACTTAGCATGATAAAGAAAACCACCACCACGCAACATGTGAAGGGCACAAAACTACACAAAGACAGAACACCATAATGCCATTACAAATAAAACAAAAGAACTGTTTGAGAGGGGATACATTTTTTATTTTTGTTTTTGTCATGAGGGGCTTGGGGGTGAGTTTAACATGGCAAGACTAAGTCATGTTCATTCCTTATATGTTGTGCTAAAACAATAACATGCTGTGATAATGTAACGAAATAGACACGTCACTTTAAAAAGCTATAGGACTGAAAAAAGAGGTATGCAAGAATGAGGCAGGAACACGGTCTTGCCAGCTCTGGTGTCAAACAATTTAGCACCTGCAGAGCCAAAAAAACCCCTCTCTGTAGAACAGTATATATAGTCAAAGGCAGAAGAGAGAAACATCTGGACATCTGTAGCCTTTGCAACCATGCTGAGTGCAGCTGTTCAGTACTGGAGGAATAGGGATTTATATCAACTGATGACCACCTCCTGCTTGACTAGTCATCTTTGCTGCTTACTCTCAATCATATATAGCTTGTTTCAACTGTTATAGTTGATGACAGAACATCAGCTACTGCTAATTCAATTTCACATATCAGATTAATGTTTACTAGTTCTGTGAAGGGACAGCTGTATGAACTGATTACCTGCTACTGATACAGCTTAGAAATTTGTTGATACCACCTGAGTATGCAACTATTAGCACATTGATACCAGTAGTTATTAACACTTGCAGGTACCACTGACTGGCTGTTATTGAGTGAACATTGCAGCTGTTAAGTGGAGACCTCACTTCTGAATCTGCTGCCATTAACTGAACAGCTGCTACTGTTAACAAAATATTTGTTATTATCTACTGAATATCTGCTATTCCTATCAGCTGCTATTAACTTAACATCTATTGCTACTAATTATTGTTGCATTGATTAATCAGAACATTTGATATGACTAAAAATCAGATATGCATAACAAAGTCTGATAGATAACTTTTAACTATCAAACTTTTAACTGCCCAACTTCCTTTCCCCCCCTAACTAAATAATCCTATTATACAGCACGGTTAAATAAGGTTTTAGGAACTACTGGGTTGTATATAACCACCATACACAGTTAAATGGCAGATAATGAAGCATTCATATTGGGAAACATATACGCTTCAGAGGTTAGCAGATTTTTTTAAAAAAACAGTCAAATTCTGCTGGGTAGATTCAAAGACAGTGAAGTTATTATAAGGCTTATATGACCACCTTGAAAAGAACTACCCAGTTGAGATATATACAGGTATAGAGCTTATTACAAAAGGGATTTTAGAAAAAAACAATATACACATCCCAACATAGGAATGAAAAGAAGTACAGTCATACCTTGGTTTTCGTTAGTAACCCATCTGGATTACCGCGGTGAAAACCGAAACCAACAAAAACCGAGGCTAGGCTGTTTGTGCAGGCACAATGCAAACGGTGTAGCAATTTACGCAAAAGTCGCCAACGAAATCCAAGGCAACCGACAAAAACCAAAGGCAACAAACAGCTGGATCCTGTCAGCGAAAACCAAAACCAACGATTTCCGAAGGCAACGAAAACTGAGGTATGACTGTACATAGTCTGGCAAAATTTGGAACATACACCAGAAAGGATTGCCCCCCCCCCCTTCACTTAACATGATACTGAAGGTACCATTATATGTCTATATTACTGAAAATATTTAATCACAGAATGAAATGTGAATGGAGAAAAAAAAAATCACCATACTATTTTGCTGGGAAATTACATGTGTTGCTACTCTGAGAAAGAAATATTAGGAGGAAAGACACAGAATATCAAACTTTTTCCCATACGTAACTTCATAGGAAGGAGAGATGGAAACAAAGAAAGAAATTAAAGTTTGTAGAAGTACATTTATAGCAATTTCCACATCACAACAGAAGGAATTATTTTTATAACAAGATTTGCCAACTGAGATAAAGAAATTAGAAACACTATATTAAATTCTACAAAGGAAGTTATGGATGAGTAAGAAGGAACAGAAGATCTGGAAACTGAATGATTTGTTATGTAGGAAATAAATGGCTCTTGTTACCGTATATACCGGCGTATAAGACGACTGGGGGTATAAGACGACCCCCCCACTTTTCCAGTTAAAATATAGATTTCGGCATATACTCGCCATATAAGACTACCCCGTGGCAGAGGCAGCAGCAACACCCTGTGTGGCCTCGGCCTCAGGAGAGGCAGGCCGATCGTCGCGGGGGTGGGACAGAGCCCCGGCGGCGGCGGCACCCCGGATGGCCTTCCTTGGCCTCGGCGGAGGCTGGCTGATCGTCCTGGGATGGGACAGAGCAGAAGCGGTGGCACCCCAGGTGGCCTTCCTTGGCCTCGGTGGAGGCCGGCCGATCGTCGCGGGACAGGCGGCAGCACCGAATTAGCCTTCGCTTAGCCTCGGTGGAGGCGGCCCGTCGTCGAGGACCGGGACAGAGCGGCGGCAGCACCCGGAGGTGGCCTTCAACTTGGCCTCGGTGGAGGCGGCGGTCGTTCGCGGGACAGGCCGGCGGCAACACGGTGGCCTTCCCTTGGCTCGGTGGAGGCGGACCCGATCGTCAGCGGGGGGCCAGGTGGGACGGAGGCGGCAGCACCCCGGGTGGCCTTCCTTGGCCTCGGCGGAGGCCGGCCGATTGTTGCGGGGACGGGACAGAGCGGCGGCAGCACCCCGGGTGGCCTTCCTTGGCCTCGGCGGAGGCCGGCCGATTGTTGCGGGGACGGGACACGGACGTTTCCACGGAGGCTGCCTGGCTGGATGGGGAAGAGGGGAGATCTCCTGCAGCCCTCGTATGGAAGCTGCTAGCTGGGGCTCCTCTCTTGCATGGAGGTCGCCTGGCTGGCTGGGGAACCTCATCCAGCCAGGCATCCTCCATGGAAACGAGGGGTGCCCCAGCCTGAAGCCCTCGCCTGGGGTTCCTCCGCGGTCTGTGCTGGCTGCGGCCCTCGGCCAGTCTCTACCCTGCTCTGAATTTCTTAAAGGGGCAATTCCCCAAAGATTGCTTAAAGGGGAAACTTTCCCCTTTAAGCAGTCTTTGGGGAATTGCCCTTTTAAGAAAATCATAGACAGAGGCTCAGGCTGACTGCCTGAATGGCAACCTGGAGCCAGCCTGAGCTGAGGGGGATATGTGGGGCCAGTGGCGGCGGCGGGCAGGGGAGCAAGAGCCGCACAGCAAGCAGGAAAGAGCCGTTTGAGGCTCGGGAGCCGCGGGTTCCCGACCTATGGTCTAGGCCAGGGGTCGGGAACCTTTTTTACTCAAAGAGCCATTTGGCTCGCTCGCCCGCCCCCCACTTGCCCCCCGCCCGCTTGCCCCCACTAGCTCGCCCGCTTGCTTGCCCCCCTGCTCACTTGCCCGCCGGCCCGCTTACCTGCTTGCCTTGCCGGCCCGCTCACTTGCCCACCCGCTTACCTGCTTGCCTTGCCGGCCCGCTCACTTGCCCACCCGCTTACCTGCTTGCCTTGCCCGCCCGCTCAATTGCCCGCCCGCTTACCTGCTTGCCTTGCCCGCCCGCTCAATTGCCCGCCCGCTTACCTCCTTGCCTTGCACGCCTGCTCACTTGTCCGCCCGCTTACCTGCTTGCCTTGCCCGCCCGCTCACTTGCCTGCCCGTCCGCCCCTGCTTGACTTGCCCTCCGGCTCCACTTACCCAGCCCCCTTACCTGCCTGCCTAAGCCGCTCGGCTCACTTGCCGCTTCGCCAGCCCGCTGACGCTTTGCTCGCAGCCTGCCGGCTCACTTGCCCGGCTCGGCTTGCTGGCCCAGCTCACCCCTTGGCTCTCGCCCACCCACCTGCCTGCTTGCCCCCCTCGCTTGTTCGCCCCCACCCGCCCGCTCACCCCCCCACTCACTTACCCGCCCGCTCGCTCGCCCACTTACCTGCTTGCCTCGCTTGCCTCGCTTGCCCGTCCGCCCCCGCTCACTTGCCTGCCTGCTCGCTCCCCCCCCCACTTGCTCACCACCGCTCTGCTCGCTCACCCGCTTACCTCGTTTCCTTTAATTTCTGCCCGGGCTTGCCCAGCCTATAAGACGACCCCCAGCTTTTGTTAAGATTTTCCTGCATTAAAAAGTCGTCTTATAGGCCGGTATATACGGTAAGACTTTGGAGAAGGGGGATACACTAGTTAAAATGCATGCATCTT
The DNA here is from genome assembly GCF_021028975.2 of Sphaerodactylus townsendi. NCBI lineage: Eukaryota > Metazoa > Chordata > Lepidosauria > Squamata > Sphaerodactylidae > Sphaerodactylus > Sphaerodactylus townsendi. The sequence goes on from NC_059426.1 coordinate 52,920,709, forward strand.
TGTTGGTACACATAACAAAGAGAGAGTTCCTTATTGTAAATCTACAAGATAGTACAAATGCAAAGAGTGATTCCAAAGCTTTTATGAAAAGAGCTGTATGCCAGAGCAGCATTACATTATTCCAAAATAGTGGCTGTTTCAGAATGAGATTCCATGATTTACTGGCATATGAACTCTTCATTTTCCCTACATACAGCACCTTGGGTAAATAGGATTGGACCAATGGAAAGCTTTACGACTTCGTGTGATAAATGAGAAAAATGAAAATATGGGCTTGCTCATTTCTTTTTTTTTAAAGAAAAGGGGGAAAACCTCACCAACCTCAAACAACATACAATTGACTTCAGAACTTCAGAACAGAACTATTTGAATAGATCTACCGCAGCTTTCAAAAGGGAATTTATTCTGTAATAAAAATGCTCTGTGTCTTGAGTTCCCTGCCGCCCTCCCTCCAAAGCACAGAACACATTCTTAAACAGGGATCCATTCCAGAGCATCATGTATACTACTCGGTAAACATGAGGCTTTCAGCTCATGCTTTTCCATGGCAGTTTCCAGTGTTGCCATCCTTACTCACCCTTTTAAATGTTAGAAGTCATTTGAAAAGCAACTCACAAGATACAAAATGGAAGAAAGACTCAGCCTCTTCATGCATGTACAGATTACTCTGTGTCATAGCCACAGAAAATTGGGTGTAAGAGAATAAGGGTCAAACATGCCAATATCTTGCCTTTGGTTATTTAGCAAAATTATATAAGCTGATTTCAACATTTTAATGAATTATTTAGATTAAATCCTTAATAAAATATTGTACAAAATACACATTCTTGAAAAAAAGTTATGACATAAATATATTCTTACCTTTGGATTTCATCAATGTCATAGGCTTATCTCATGGAACATGTTTTTTTGGCCACAAGTTTGGACATTTTCTGCAAAAATTCAAAAATAAATTGAACCTTAGCAACTTGGTTATTCAGCAGTTATATGATTACAATTATGACCTTTCACTTCCCTAGATTAAACTATTGCAAGATTAGTCTAGCCAAGATGTCATTATTTAAGCAAAGATTTTTATACTACTGCAAGAAGCCATTGCTCGTGGGCATGGATTGCACAGAAGGACCTGTGCTAAATGGCACGCATCTCCAAGGATCTGGCATTATGTAAAGTGAACAACCTCCATCTAAGACCCTGGAGAGGTGCTGACAAACAACAACTAGGTATGACCACTTCTATGGACCAACGGAAGACTCAGAATAAAAGACAGTCTTCAGGCTCAGAATTGTAGGTAAGTTTCAATTATACCGGCATAATTTGTACCCAATCCAAATCTCCAGTTTAGAGTAGCAACAGGAATCTAGGCATGCAACTGGGACTTTGCTTAGCGTTCACACTGATGAACAGACAGACTGTTATTCTTCTTCCAAGTAGGTTGTATCTTTGAATTATAGCTCAAACGAGAAAAGACTTCAATTTCAATGTACATGATGGCACATGATTATACTGAGTTGGTTTCTATCCCACCATCTCTACTCCATGTATCACTCATAGAACAGATTTTTGTTCCTGTGTCCCTTTGCCAGCAGTCCTCCTACCTCTCCAAACATGCTCTGATTTGGGTGAAGAGAAGCATCTGAAAGAAATGTCATGTGACATCGATTTTGGCAGACAACAATAGTGGATAAGAGTTGATCCCATAACTCTTGTGTTAGTGGAAGGACACACCACACAGTATTTTATTCAAGAGGACAATCTTTTGATTTTGTTCATTCAAAAAGATGGGGCAATTGGAGGGGGAAGGGAGGCACAAGGGGAAAGGCAAGGCCAGGAAAACCCACTTCTATAAGCTACTTCTAGTTCTGAGATCCAGGATCTAGCCCATTATCTTTCCCCGTCCCCTCTGCGACTTCATTGCATGTTTATACATCAGCTTCATTATTTAATAAAAATTAAATTTATTAATAAAAAGTTCTACCCTCATAACATAATAAAACACAGCAAAGGGGACTGCTATATTATTTCATATTTTTACCACACATAAGAAACTGTTTATTATGGCTAATGTCAATTCCTTTAAAAATTAGAGAAGATCACTTTTCATACAAGCACAAACCATTTAAAACCCCATGATAAAACTGAAATCTTACTGCAGTAATAGATTTGTTATCCAGTACTCAAACCCCAGCCTACTGGGAATACTATGGTGGCTCTCCTTACACCTCCTTACACCTTACACCTCCTTACACCCTTTCCTCCTGAACTACAGAGCTATCCTATGTAGCAGGAAGACCACAAGGACAGCTGCCCAGGATGCCTCTGTGCTGACTTTCAACAACTCAAGGTAGGATGAGAGGAAAGGCAGAATCCAAGGAAGACATCAACTGGCAGTGCAAGCTGTCAGAATAAACCAAAGTTTGGGTGGAAAGATTCTGGCTGGTTCTACAGTTCAAATCCCATTTCATTGCTTACTGAATGTCCCATCCTGTGGATTGTATTAACTCACTCTGTATAATCTGCCTTGAGTCCAAGTGAGTGGTGGGAAACAGGAAGTTTAGAACTGTGATATTTAACAGTTGGGAGCTAGAAGTTCTAATAGGGATAGAACATTTGGTAAAGGGTTAGTTTTAACAGGGCAGTGGATTAAGGACACCACAGGGATCAGATTATCCATTTAATCCCTGTATCCTGCTCTGGAACAGAATAGAGTTGTGCAGTTATTTATTTATTTTGTTTATTATATTTATGTACCGCCCTCCCCTGGAGGGCTCAGTTACACCAAGATGCATATTTTTAACAGTCTAATTAAGAATGTAACAGAGTAAAAGTCTGCCTGGAAGAGGGTCCTCCTCCCTATTACATGTATTTCCTAAAATCTGAAACTCCACATCTCCACGTTAACAACATTTACCTCACTTTGCTCCTTCTTCAAAAAGAAAGAACCTTGGGCCAGTTTTCACCTTCCACCACGAAGGGGCCCTTTATATCCAAGCCAGAGTTCCATATATCAGCATATAAATATTTCTGCTGGGACCATGGGGCAGTGGGAAAGGCAGGAAAGTTAAACCAATCCTCAGGTAATAAATGGCAAAATGAACTTTTTTAATGGGACACATCCCAGGAAAAGGTCACAATCTTATATACTGAACAGCATAAGTAATTGTTATGAAGACACTTCTCGAACAAAGAAGTATTTTACTGACTGTTGTACTTCTGTCATTGAGAGTTAACAACTGCTTCTGTTAGATCAAAAGACAATCCACCTCAAATTCTAGTTCCAGCAGCTGCTTATAGATGGTTCTAAGAGCTTGCAAGTGATGTGAGAAGGAGATAACTTTGGTCTTTGGATTTCAGACATGTACCACTCAGAAGTTTTATTCAGATATTGTGGCAAGCAACCACTGGGAGACTGGCCCTCAGAGGCTGGATATGTGCATTCTTGGCCCTGTGATCACATAAATGGATACAGGGAGAGATAGTCCCAGCTCCTCATTTTCCCTTCTCAGACTTCCCCTGCTATTACCTGCTACAGCAGAGTTACTCATGGGATAGCTGCCACTACCATTCTACCATGTGACATTCATAGACTTCACGTGCACACACATGCACACACTAATCTTGAATTACTGGTTGGGATTTTCATTGAGCAATCAAAGGCATTAATCAACTTGTGGCTTCAGGGGAACAACTTCATTTGAAATAAAGGAGAGACAATGCAAACAGAATCCAAGGATGAAAGATCAGGGGGAGAGACACAGAGAACATACTTACACAGATGGTGTTTGCAGACAGTTCCAAAATAAACAAATCCTAACACAACCCTAGCTATACTTTTCCTGGCCTTGACTTACATTAGTCTAAGTCTTGGAAGGCCATTGACCAGAGCTTCCTGTACCCATCTCTTTCCAAGCTCCACGGGAAATGTGCACAGGATTTCCTTTTAGATATTCAGTCATTTAAAAGCTTTTAGTACCACCGCTCTCTCCCTGAAAATAGAGCTGCTCCTCTGATAGGAAGTATTTGATTCCTGCTTCTAGAAAGAATGATCAATAGAAAGGAATTAGGGTTGAAAAAGAAGGGCTTCTTTTCTCTTTTCTTTTACACCTTGATGCACACTCTCTTAGGTAGAGGTACAGTCCTGAAAGGGAGGATGGTGGCAAAATAAGCTAAGAATCTCTGAAGATTTAACCCTTGCAAGGAAAAACCATATTACTCAAGTATGCAAATGATAGGAAAAGGTATTGGTAACACGAGGACCATCATGGCACATCCAGTTTTTGTGTACATCCTGATCCTGAACAGCAGAAGGAACCGACACAACCTACAGAAGTGTTTTAGTGCTATTTATACTAATGTCCAATTAGAGCAGCAGTTCTCAACCTGTGGGTCGTGACCCCTTTGGGGTCGAACGACCCTTTCACCGGGCTCGCCTAAGACTCTCTGCATCAGTGTTCTCCATCTGTAAAATGGATAAATGTTAGGGTTGGGGGTCACCACAACATGAGGAACTGTATTAAAGGGTCGCGGCATTAGGAAGGTTGAGAACCACTGAATTAGAGAATTAGACCACTCATATAAGTAAGGAAACTTTATGATTTTACATCTTTAAGTCTCCTTATGCCTTACTGAAGGAACAATTACAATGCCAGAAGTTTCAAAATACATATTCAATTAAAATACTTCTCATATAGCTGCAACAGATTTTGTTGATTAGCATTTCTAATACAAAAGATGTATTTAGCATATTATTGGCAAGGGTACAAACAAAACAAAATAAAACAGAGCAACAGTGCCTGTTGTGACATAATCACAGTGAAGAACAAGCCCAACTAGAAAATGCGCACAACAGGCCTTTGCAGCTTCTGCCCCACCTTCTTCTAACTTTATCTCCCACCATGACAGGGCAAGAAGCTGCTTGCTTTCACTTCACTGGGTGTCTGTATTAGGGCAGGAGCGAAAAGACTAACCACAGGAAAAAAGCAGATTCTAGTTACTCCCACAGACTGCCCTGTATTCTTCACTAATGAAAGTGGTAATACTCTGAATGTGCACAAACTGCATCTTGGATTTGAGTGCTGTATTTGTGTACAGTAAACACAGGAATTATCATTGTAATACTGCAGACAATCTTACACACACACAAAATCATTGCACTGCACAGAGTTGAAAATTAGCAAACCATACCTTTAAAAAGATTTTCACATTCTAAAACAGAAAATATTCCATAGGAGGGGGGGGGGGTTTGCAATGTTTTGTCAAATGTTCAGCCTCACACTGGGGGAAAAAAGTGTGTAGGGGAACTGAAGAAAATCCAGGCCTTGAGATCTTTATAATTGAATATTTAGAAACAGGGCAAAAACAATTCATTATACTTTGCTCCAGAGTAACTACACAATGGCAGGTGTAGTCTTTTGATTCCAAGACATGCTCTGTCTTGATACTTCAGCATCAGTAGACTACCTTGACTTTGACCTTTTAACTACCTTTCAATTCTATGAGTAGCCATCAACTTGCTGTGCGTGCCCAGATCAGTCCCTTCCACATAAGATATGAATTATAACATAAGACTGTCATAATTTTAACATGCAGTTACAAAATGTGAGAAGAAAATGGAGGAGATGGGGGACAACTGTGCAGCTGTGGATCCCCGTTATGGAGAAAGGCAGGGTATAAATGAATATATATATTTTAAAAACTTACTATGCATACAATATGGCAGCACTGGGGATGAAATGACAGAAAACGGTGCTAGGATATAGGGGACAACTGTGCAACTGTGGGTCCCCCTCATGGAGAAAGGTTGGGTATACAAATTCATATTCAAAACTTTCTATGCAATATGGCAGAAGTGGGGATGAGGAGACAGGCAACAGTAGTATAAGCTAGGACTGGACTTCATACTGGAAAAAAAGTATATCCGCTGTTAGAAGGAGATCTGAGAATCAAAAGAAAGGTAGGATAAAAACCAGGATCTTGAAACTAATACACGGGGAACTGGGGCGTATAAAAGGTACATAAAAATAAATGCATACCCAGACGGGAAAAGAAGAGAATTCAGTATACCTCACAAGGGGGGAAAGAACGTGACTTCCTTAGTCCCACTCGCTCCATTGCAAGGAGGAAGTAAAGAAGGATTTAAAACCAACCCTCGTTGGAGGACTCAAATCCACCCCTGAACACGATGCACCCCGCATACCCCGGCGAAGGGCACGTGCCCCCCCCCCCCCGTTCATAATAAACAACGCAGCGTGCGCAAAGTTGAATATAAGTTTATTTGCACACATGATTGCCCGAGATGGCAGATGGAAGAGATTATTACTAACCTTTCCCGTAAGGAGGATGGGGGGAAAGTGCTGTTTTCTACCACCGACCCTGTATTTCCTTCTTCCTTCACCTCACACAGGGGACAGGGGCGTCGGCGGGGTGACTACCAGGCGCAGTGGTGCAAAGACACGATGGTGGCGTAGTAGGCGCTTGACAGGGAACTGCGACAATACCACAAGCAGTCAGAAAGCAGCCAGACCCCGAGTTTGCATACTGCAAGTAAGGCCAACAGGTATCTGTGTCGAGTCTCGATCCGGCTTAATTACCCCACGCCAGTCTCAAAGATGGTGGCAGCCGCGACCGCTCCGCGCCGCGGTCAAAGTCACAGCTGACTCGGCTCACAAGCCTGGGCCGACGTGAATCAATAGTCGAAAATCCTACCCACCCCGGCGGTCCTCGATTCGCTCGACTCTCCCTCTGCCTGTCCCTCCGCGTACTCTTTCTCACGCACGCGCAGTTGTAGGAGCGTTCCCGTTCCGCCCGCGCACACTAGTGAAGAGTCGTATTGAGAGGTGGAAGAAGGAGAAAAGGGGGAGGAGTCACGAGTTAATGCTTTCTTATGCGACACTGGAGGGGCACGGAGGAGATGTGGGCGAATGTGACTTTTACATCTGATGGAAATGTTAAGCTCCCCAATTTTATTTTACTAAAATAATGGAGGCGATGGGGAAATATAAAAACGCTTATGGCTGCAATTGTGGGTGCGTATTGGGATAAATTTCATGGAACATGGTGAGAGGCTTCTGAACATTTACATTGTATATAGCCCACCTTTCTTCCGCTATTGGAGTCAAGCTAAAGACAGCTGTGAATCACCCAGTGGCTGCGGTTGCCTCTGGGGGTGGGATGGGTGGAGCCAAGGTGATTGCTACCGCTTAACTGAGGGCGGAAGCGAAGCCCGGCCATGTTGGGCAAGTGCTGACCACCAGGAGGGGAGGGCAGATTGCCCCCTTTAAAGGGGAAGCCCTCCTTTGTTCTGGCCATGTGCTTCGGCCAGCTGATGAGTTGAACAACCGATTGTGGGCCAGTGTGAGTATGGCTTGAACAATAAAGCTTGTGGGACGTAGGGGGTTAGTCTTGTTTTCAGTGGGCCGGGTTTCGGGCTGTTTGACTCCTTGGGGGTTCCCCTCGCTACCGGCCTGCAGGAGCAGTTGGGCCCTCTGCCCCAGCCGGCATGGCCGAGCCGCGCTCCCCCCCCCTCTCCTCTCGGGAGATGGGGGCCATTCTGCCTGCGGCTGGCGGGCCGAGCCGTGGGCCTCCTTCGTTCCCCTCCCGGCGACCGGGCCGGGGAGCGCTCCAGCGGCGGCCCGGCCGCCTCCACCCCGCCCCCGCTCGCGGGGGGGCGAGGCCTTCCCGTCCGCGGCCAGCTGGCTGAGCCGCGGGCCTCCTTCGCTCCCCTCCCGGCAACCGGGCAGGGGAGCGCTCCGGCGGTGGCCTGGCTGCTTCCACCCCGCCTCCGCTCGCGGGGGACGGGGGCCTTCCCGCCCGCGGCCGGCTGGCTGAGCTGCGGGCCCCCCTTCGCTCCCCTCCCGGCCAGCAGGCAGCGGATCGCTCCAGCGGCGGCCTGGCTGCCTCCGCCCTGCCCCCGCTCGTAGGGACTGGGGGCCTTTTTGCCTGCGGCCGGCTGGCCGAGCCGCAGGCCTTCTCCGCTCCTCTCCTGGCAACCGGGCAGGGGAGCGCTACATTGGCGGCCTGGCCGCCTCCGCCCCACCCCCGCTCGCAGGGGGGCGAGGGCCTTCCCGCCCGCAGCCGGCTGGCCCAGCCGCGGGCCTCCTTCGCTCCCCTCCCGGCAACCGGGCAGGGGAGCGCTCCGGCAGCGGCCTGGCTGCCTCCGCCCCGCCCCCGCTCGCGGGGAACGGGGGCCTTCCCGCCCGCGGCCGGCTGGCCGAGCCGCGGGCCTTCTTCGCTTCCTGCCCGGCAACCGGGAAAGGGAGCGCTCCTGCGGCGGCCTGGCTGCCTCCACCCTGCCCCCGCTCGCAGGGACTCGGGGCCTTTTTGCCCGCGGCGGGCTGCCCGACGCGTGGGCCTTCCTCGCTCTCTTCCCGGCATCTGGGAAGGGGAGTGCGCCTGCGGTGGCCTGGCCGCCTCCGCCCCGGCTCGCGGGGGCGAGGGCCTTCCCGCCCGCGGCCGGCGCGCCGAACCGCGTGCCTTCTTCCCAACTAGGGGATGGGGAGTGCATCGTCGGTGGCCGGGCTGGCCGCCGGCTCCACCCCACCCCCGCGGCCGGCAGAAGCTGAAACGGGTCTCGCGCATCTCCCCTTCCGGCAACGGGGGACGGGGGGGGGCAGCCTCAGCGGCTTGACCGGCCGCCACCCCCACCCCGCTCTGGTCGTTGGGAAGCCGGACGTGGGGGATGGAGGGGCGGCGGGTGCCTCTGGACAGTGGGTCATCATGTGGTTGGCTCTCCACACACACACCCCCCACCTCTCTGCTGCCTGGTGCAATCTCAGGGACGCTCAATTACTCTTCATCGGCAGTCACACACTCATCGCCTGCCGGCCCAATCAAGGCACACCTGCAACGCAGGGCGGGGTCGGCCCCTCCGGAGGGTGAAACCAGGGCATCCCCTGTCTCTGGGGGGCCCCGGGGGGTCCGGAGCTCTTACCGACCCACCCACCCGGCTGCAGCAGCAGGCCTTCCTTAAGGCACAAGGGGTCATTTGGGAAGCCACCAGGGGGAGCCGACGCACCAGGCCATTGAGTGCGGGGCCCGTCCAGGGGGCCGGGGGTGCCGGGCGCAAGGCAGCAGCGTCGGCGGCCACCCTCGGGCCTCCCCTGGTGGCCCAGCAAGGGCCGGGTGCGGGGGACCTCGGGGGGACCCAACGCCTCCCTCCCCTCCCGGGTTGCAAGACTGGCCCTGGCCTCCCCCACAGGCCGCAGCCTCGTGGTACAGTGACGCCCGTGGATGGGGGGCTGGGCCTGCCCAGGGTCCAGGGGCGGCCCAGTGGGGGGTCCCGGGCTCGGCCGGGACACCCCATGGGTACTGGCCATACCAGGGCCTAGTTGCCCCTCCCCCCTGCCGACCCCTGGCAGGGCATGCGGAGCATCCTCGAGCAGACAAACAGGGCGGTTCAGGATATGGCCAGGGCCTTCAGGGAGGGTGCCCACGCTGGGGGTGCCCCCCTGCCTCTGCGCCTCCTCCACCAGAGCACCGGAGCAGCGGCCTGCACAACGAGGTGGGGCCCCGCCCGGGGGGAGAGGTTCTCTCTTCCCCGCAGGAGAGCCCGACACTGCCAAGCGGACGCCTGTTCGAGTCCGACAGGGATGGAGAGACCGGGATGGCCACGGTTCATCGACGGGTGCGACTGAGATCTTTGTCACGCTGTTGCGCGTCACGGCGGCGCCCGGAGAGCTCGTCGTCCGAAAGTGAGTATGACCCGGTGGACGATGCGGCACATGCCGATGGCACGTTCTGGTATGACAGGGCAGCCATCCCTGTGCTCCCTGATTGGCTCGCCCGCCGAGCGGAGGAAGGGTTGGGCCTGGCCGGGCATGGCCTCCCAACCCTCCCACTGGCTTCGGGGGGGGGGGAGCTCAGCTGCCCGCCAGGGTGGCACATGGCGAGGCGGATCCGGAAGCGGGCCCTGGCGGGGTACTATGTCGATGTCTTCGACGTGGCCAAGCCATCGGGGCAACCAGGGGTTACGGGTAGGAAGTACAGGCCCACGAAGCGGCGGTGCGTGGACCGCACATTTGACAATTGGTTGAATGGGTACCAGGCATATGCCGCTATGCTGTCGGCAGCCTTCCCCCGAGGGCATGGCAGTTTTGGGAGCACATGGGCAATGTGCTGGAGGCCAGGTCCATTGCCAGGGACGCGGCGGCCATCGAGTATGATGAGGAATTCTGCCGATTGGCCTCCCACTCAGCCGCTTCCCAGTGGGATGTCATCGAGCAACGCATCTGGACCCTGAAGGTGCAGGCATTCACCAGGCAGGGCCAGGCCCGCGGGCAGCGGTCTGTAGGTGCCAAGAAGGGGCTATGGCCAAAATATTTACCCAGCAAAGTGTCCAGTGTGGTTATTGGAGAGGACTCACCCTGGTGGTTCCACCCTCAGAAGGCAACATGAGCTCAATTCCTCGGAGACCTGATCTTACAGAGACTTTGCACGCTCGGTGCTCAAATACTGTGATATCAATAGAGGCAACTGAGCTAAAGGCTTAACTTTATTGGAAATTATATCCCAGCATAGGTGTTTGTGTTCTGGGGTTTGTTTCCTGAATAAGCGTGATGACTGAATTATAACTTGGAACTATCGTATTGTTAAGGTTGTTGCCCGGCTGCTTCTTTCTAAGGCAAAATTCTTATTAACAGTGCTATCCTAAGCACAGTTACATTATTTTAAGTCAGTTGAAGTCTGTAGACTTAGATCGATATAACTCTCCATAGGGTGGCTCTGCAGTAGTCCAAAATGGGAGAGTAATAGTTTGTGCAAAGTAATAGTTTGTGAGATTGTACTTAATTTTTTGCAGCTGTAGATGAGATAACCACTTGCCTTTCCATAATCAACAGTGTTAAAAACTTCCACTAAAAAGTTTTTAGTGTGGTAAGGTTCACTACATTACCTGCAGGGATCAGTGATTTATGGCTGATGACTTTAGCCTTTTCCACTTGGGCCCCTTCTGCATATGCAGAATAATTCACTTTCAGTCCACTTTCACAATTGTTTGCAAGTGGATTTTGCTATTCCACACAGCTTCAAAGTTAATTGAAAGTGCATTATTCTGCATGTGTGGAAGGCAATGCTGTTCTGTGGAAGTTCTGGTATTGGTGCAGTAGCCATATGATTTTCCAGTGGCAGCTTTCACTGCATTTTCTCTGCTCCAGTCTCCTTGGTAGTTTGGCCATTTCCTCCCACACAATAATTGGGGGAGGAACTTTTCTGAGGGTTTTTAAAAATCACAATGGACATACCAAAATATAATGATAGGAATAGCCTCAAAAAAGCTTTTGTTGGCATATACCCCCACAGATTCCTTGCTTTATAAACCCCTATTTTAAAAGGGGGAGATTCAAAATCAATAAAATAACAGCATTCTTCTTGCTAGGTAAAGAAATGTGAAATTGCTTCAACCAGAAATCAACATTTAAATTAACAGACATTCAGAATAACCATAGGAACTTTACAACTAGAAGTAAAACTATATCTTAATGGCTATGAGGCAGTGGCATGGTGGGGAGGGGGGAATGGCACCCAGGGCCCCCGCTCGCCCCACTTAGCTTAGTTCAGCTGACTGCAAAGAGCAGCCAGCTGAAAAAGCAGCCTGGTGGGAACCTTACTTCCCAGGAGACCTTCTGAGCCCCAACTCCTGCACAGGCCTCCCTGGGAACGGGGGCTTACAAGGACTCCTGGGAAGTGTAGATCCCACCAGGCTGCTTTTTTAGTTGGCTGAACTAAGGTAAGTGGGGGAGGGCTATACTTCCGAGGAGACCTTGCGAGCCCCAACTCTTGCAGAGGCATCCCGGGGGGGGGGGGGGGGGGGGCCTTTGTGGTTTCTGCTCCTGCCTCACCTGTAGGCTGCTTCAGGCTGGCAGGAAGAGGGAGGGGTGTGGGAGGCGATTTTCTGCCCCACATGACCCCAATGGCACGCGCCTGGGGCATGCTCCCCCCGTCCCGTTGCAGCTACGCAACTGCTATGAGCATAGCACAAGTGAAGGAGACAGGTTCTTCAGGGAGGGCATTCAGAATAATGGAAAATAACAAACAGTAATACAAATGAGAAAAAAATGTCCAAAATGGTAACTAGAAATGCAGGGCTGTTTCTTTATCCACACCTGCTCTTCTGTGGCTCCTACTCTGGCAACTGCAGATGTATCTCCATCTTGGCCCTGTATGGAGATTATTAGTTCCCTCAATCAACCTCTGGGCCTTCCCTCTCCTGTTACTGACCAGACTGAGTCACTGAGGGGAAAGAATCTTAAACCATATCTTGAACCACAACATAACTAACAGCCTGACAATTCATTTTGTTATAGCAATTCTTAAAGGGGAAATTCCAGTATGCTGTTTCTTCCTCATTGTGCCCACCACATACCCTTCGGAGCCCTTCGGGGATCGGGCGGTATACAAATTAAATAAATAATAATAATAATAATAATACGTATAAGGAAATTATAAGTTCCCTCAGTCAAGCTCAGAGCCTTCAATCTCCTGCTGCAGGCCAGACTGACTGAGGGGGTGCGGCTGGTAAAATTTGCGCAAACCTACCAACTGCTCCAATGGAAATAAAATGAAATATGAAAATGGCATGAGTTACATTGGCATGGGGGAATGACTGCTGTAGAGGCTCTAGGGCAAAGAACATTGCCACTATGGGGGTGTGTGAGTGGGTCTGGGGAAATGCAAAATACCCAATCTTTTCCAAAATATTTCAGCAAGTCAGGTTTGGAAAAGATTGCCGAAAATCTGGTTTTAATTTTAATTAGTAAAAAGATACTTTGCAGTAATTATTTCTTTTCCATTTAATTACATACACATAGTGGAGATACCATTTCAGAGAGAGAGAGTTGGCTGAATAATACGTGTAGAACAAAAATAAGCATAGAAACTTGATTATACCGGGGGGGGGGGGGGGCTTGCTTTAATTTCCCCTTCAACCATCAACCTCTGTAAACAAACAGGAAGTAATGTTAAAATGCTGCAGCAGTGCATTGAGCAACAGTTAGTAAAAAATGTCTTTACTTCTAAGGAACTGAATGAGTCAGGAGTGGAGTAATAGGAACAACAGAATAATTCAAAAGCGGCCACAGCCGATTTCACATACATTTAAGAAACAAACTAACTTATCCAGTTTTGTCACACTGGAATCTGAACTCAGTAATGAGTCTGGAGTGTACCTCATATGGTGCTACAAGCTAGTGCATTGTGATCCCTAACACATTGATCTTGTATGTACTAGTGGGGCCATTTTGGGTAGTGGGAGTGTGCGATATAGTACAAAATTTGCTAAGAAAGCTAGATTTAACAAGTGCAAGCAGAATGCCCAAAGAAATATTTTTGCTTTTGAATGAAGTTTTCTTGCTTATCAGTTCTCTTTAAGTTTTAAGTGTTTGTGGCTGCGAAGTGTTTAAATAATAAATAAGTACTCGGTACAGTAAAAGATGGTTCCCCATATCTTTTGAAAAGCTAAATTGTATACTTTTAGGTAAGCATTAGCCTTCCTAGTTTATTATGAGATACTTCAACAGAGAAGTTTTAAAAAGTTTTTAAAGTATATATGAAACTATTTTCTAAGTAGTACCATTGACTCTCTTTATCAGACCTGGAGTGTGGTTTGAACATTTCAACTAAAATATTGTTTGAGAAATGTCAAAGCCATATCAAATAAACTGACACAAAACAAACGTTGTTGATTTTGGTGAAACTTTGCAAGAACAGCTTTTTGGTCTGAAAAGGGAAAATTGAGTCATTGAACATTGTGTGTTTGAGTAACCAAGGCTGTGCCACTAGCAAAATAGCAGCATCAGGCACAGGATCTGTGACTCACAGTCCCCTGATATACTCCTTAGATCTGTGTTTCCCAAATTTCGGATAGCTGACACGCATTTTCTGAATGAAAATTGAAGGCATGTGTCATTCTCATGCCCAAAAAGAGTTTAAGAAGCACACTGTGGTATAGTGTGTATGTTCCCTTAAGAGATAAGTACGTAAGGACATGTAAAGAAGGGAAGTGCATGCAGCTGTTAGAGATAGAGTGCTATAGTGTGCTTGGTTGTACTTTTAATAAACATTGGATTACTGAGTCTGGAGGCTTATTGTGAAGACATAACATTGGCGACGAAGGAGGGATGGCTTGTTTGCCTTTGAATCCATTGGTACCTTTTACTTACCCAAAAGTCAGGTGAGCCTCCAACTCCTTTTACCTCGGTGGATTAAGCCTTTTTTGATAATTACCTGCTTGCAATTAGTGACACAGAAGTGTCTGAAGAAAGGAAGCTTGCGCTGCTTGTCCACTCCTTGGGAGCAGAAGGACAACGTATTTTCTACACACTTTCCCTTAAGGATGACAAATATGAAACTGCTTTGGCTGCACTGAAGGATTTTTTTGATGCCCAAGGTTAATGTGATTTGCTATGCGCTACAAGTTCCCCGATCAGCGGGCATACAACAACCCGGAGAGTCAACTTTACAATATATTGCAGCTTTAAAGAGACTTAGTTTGGCCCCTGTGAGTTTTGGAATGCTGGCTGATGAGATGATAGAAGAGACCAACTTGTAGAAAAAAACTAACATACCCGTGTTAGGGAAAAGGAGCCTTGCTTTTGGAATCAGAACTATCATTGGAGAGGCAGCTATGATTATTGCAAACCAGATTGAAGCAGTCTTGAGTGACATTGATATATGATGCACCTGGGCACTGGAGGGAGGGAATAGAGAAAGTGGAACTGTTGCAGAAAGCACCCAAGAATTAACTCAAGACACACCACAAGCAGAGCTGAAAGTTTATACTGGACAGTCAGAGGGGAGCCAAGGAAGCAGAACACTGACAAAAGAATGTTTTACCACCGTTGTGGCTCTCTACAACATATTGCAAGTTACTTTAAGTGCCTACTGCAAAGGTTATTACAAATGTAACTTACTGTAAAAAAAGACTGGACATTTTGCTAAAAGTGTACTTGCCAAGACCCGATGGAACAGCCATCAAGTACATTCGAATTCAAGTGCCTGATGTAATTGTTTTGAATGTTAATGGAAGTCTCAGTCCATAATGTGTCTGGAGGAGGAAAAAATCATGTGTATTGTAAATATAATTGCTACCTGCCGTTGGGGAAAGGGCCAGGATGTTGAGCTGATGTTAGATACTGGTTCAAGCAGAGTCTCTACTCTATTACCTGAAAGAGCAATTTATTTGCAGTACTTTAAAAGCAAGAGCACCATTGAGTAGAGCCAAAGAAGTTGCAGCTGGTATTGCTATTTAAAGAAGTCAAATACCCAGTGTGTGGTTGTTTTGCCTGTTAAAAGTGAGAGTTTTTAGAACATGCTGTGCATCAGTTACAATTTTATATTGTGTGCTAATGGTACCCTATCACTTGGCAGAGACTTGTTTTGCTGCATTAAGATTGATGGTGGTGGGATGGGTGCGTTATGGCCCCCCAAGATAAAGTGGATTTGCCACAAGGGGTTGCCTTGGCTGTGACCAGGGATAATTCCATGCAAGAAGTGGGTTGTGCTGTGGGGTTTACCCATAAGGTGCAAAAGTAGAGACCCTAATGTGGTCCCTGTGCAACAGCAAGTTCACAGTAGCGATTGCCATTTGCTGTAAGAGATGCTGTGTCAGAAGAGCTTAAGAAGCTGGTGCAGAATGACATTATTGAAGAGGTGGAGTCATCAGAATGGGTTTCACCTATAGTTGTGGTAAGAAAAAAAGGTGGGAAAATACGACTTTGTGTAGACCTGAGAGAACCAAACAAAGCTATAGTCATTGATAGCCACCCATTGCCTCATATAGAGGAGATATAACACACACCCTGTGTGATTTTGTATCATAGAACAGAAGTCCAACTCCCAAAATAATGTCTTGTTCAAAGAAATGGACAGCTGCTTACTTTGAAGATGGGTCAGTCTCCACCTGTGCATCAAGACTGATTAATTGATCCAATTATACTCATGGCACAGAGATGGCTGAAAAGACTTGGGTTAAAGCTGAGTGGAAGGAAACCAGAAGAGCACAGTAGTGTACAATCTGTATTACAGTGTATTAGTGTAGCACGGCTGAAACTTCAATAAGGAAAAATGTAAACTAAGGCAGAAAGAAGTTTCCTTTTGGGGACAAAATGTGTGATTCTGGGTTGAAACCAGATGTAAATTATGTGGAAGCTTCCTGGCAGGCACCATGCCCAAGTGATTTACAAAAGCTGCGTTCCTTTTTGGGTCTGACCTCACGAATGCAAAGTTTGTTCCTAATTCGTTTGCACTTACTCAACCACTTCCACAGTTGTTGCGGGGGAATAACAGTGGGCATGGTCAACTGAGGCCCAGGCCAGTTTTGATACTGTGAAAGACCTGATTGTCCATAGCCCAGCTTTAGCATAGATTGATCGTCACTGCCCACAATAGGCACACACGGATGCCTCAGAATATTGCTTGTGAGCTGCAATGATATATTACTGTGGTTGAAAAAGAGGCGCTTGTTTATGTAACAGAGCTACAACAAAATTGGAGAATTTAATATGGGGCCATGCCTTTAAATTGCGTACTGATCATTGTCCCCTGACAACATGGATGAATGGATAAGACTATGTACTTTGCTGGGATATAAGGCTAGATGGTCAGCATGGTTGCTTTCTTTTACTTATGAGATGGAATATAAACCAGGAAAGGAGAATGTAACTGCAGATTGCTTGTCTCGATTGCCTTTGCCATCTCCAGAGACATCGCTAGAGGAGGATATAGAAGTAGTAGCACTCCTTTCAGGCAGTCCAATTGCAGTTACACTGGAAAAACTTCAGGCTGCATGTTCAGCATGTCCAACCCAGCAGAAGTTAAGAAGGGTTTTGATGACGAAATGGCCAAGTAAAGAAAAAGGGCTTGAGGCAGAATTGATGCCCTATTTTAGGGTACGTGAGGAGTTATCCTTACAAAATGGCTGTATATTACGAGGAACACATCGACTGTTGGTTCCAGAATCGTTGCGGCCTACGCTGATACAGCTTGCGCATGATACACATCAAGGTATTGTTACCGGTGCCTGGTAGGGATTGAGAGATCTGTATGGGAGGGCTGGAATTCTCCCAGATTTCTGAAATACTCTCCATTGAGGCTACATGCGTTATTTGTCAATCTCATGAGAGGATAGCAAATAACACACCCAGCACCATTGCAGCCAGTTCCGTTTCCCCATTCTGCTTGGGAGAAGCTTTATAATTGGCATAGTCTCTGGGACCGTGGTGGCGAATGCCCCTATTGAGTGTCACTCAGATGTTATGGACTGTTCCCATCAGCCCCTGGCCAGCAATAGCATTTACATCAGGAGCAACTTCTGCTGCTATAATTAAGTTCCTCTCTGTAGTTTTCAGTAGAGAAGGTGACCCCAAAGAGCTGGTTTCTGAAAATGGTGCTCAATTTACTTCCAGGGAGTTTGAAACCTTCCTGGCAGAACGAAATATTATACATAGGAAATCATCAGTGTATTATGGGGGGGGGGGTGGGGGGGGGGGGGGGTGGGGGGGGGGGGGGGTGGGGGGGGGGGGGGGTGGGGGGGGGGGGGGGTGGGGGGGGGGGGGGGTGGGGGGGGGGGGGGGTGGGGGGGGGGGGGGGTGGGGGGGGGGGGGGGTGGGGGGGGGGGGGGGTGGGGGGGGGGGGGGGTGGGGGGGGGGGGGGGTGGGGGGGGGGGGGGGTGGGGGGGGGGGGGGGTGGGGGGGGGGGGGGGTGGGGGGGGGGGGGGGTGGGGGGGGGGGGGGGTGGGGGGGGGGGGGGGTGGGGGGGGGGGGGGGTGGGGGGGGGGGGGGGTGGGGGGGGGGGGGGGTGGGGGGGGGGGGGGGTGGGGGGGGGGGGGGGTGGGGGGGGGGGGGGGTGGGGGGGGGGGGGGGTGGGGACCAATTGGTCATGCTGGCAGGGGCTGATGGGAATTGTAGTCCATAGCATCTGGAGTGCCAAAGGTTTGCCACCACTGCTCTAGGATATCACAACTCCCCTGAGCTCCCTCCCCTGCTCAAACGCTACCCTACCCAGACTCCACCCCAACCCCCCAATATTCAGGAATTGCCCAACCTGGAGTTGGCAACCCTATTGCCTGCTGAGTTCCTGACCCTGGATAGTAAACATTTTTATAGATTTGGAAAGGAAAGGTGATAAGTCTAAAATTTCATACTAAAACTGGCCTATAAATTCTAGAGACCAGGGGTTTTTTTAACCTTTTTTTTTCTTGGATTTTTATGGACTTTGCATAAGATCTTGTTGAATAATGATTTGCATCTGACCTTCTAATACCTGTAAAATTTAATGTAATAAAACATTTCACTTTTTTCTTCCTGTTTAAAAGTTTATTATTATTCCCACAGCATAGCAGCATGGTTTTGTTTTGTGATTGTATGACTTCGGACCAGCCATTCTCTCAACCTCACAGGGTTGTTGTGAGAATAAACTGGAAGTGGGGAGAACTGTGTAGCCCTCCCTGAGCCCTTTAGAGGAACAGCAGGATGAAAACAGTAGAATAAATAGCTTTTAAAAAAATTGAGGTTAGTTGGATTCATATGTTTCATATTTCTGTGGTTTCAGATAGTTTTTAGACAAATTCTTTCCATAATTTTGTTGTGTTTGGATTTCTTTTACTGCTTCATATTGCAGCAGAATTTGAGCTACACTGAAAGATATATTTGTAAGTAATTGGTTAACTATTCACATTTTATTTTTGGCATTTAACTTATTTGAACTATACACTGCCATTTCACTCAATGGGGTTTACTCCAAGGTAAGAGCTGTTAGAATTGAATGTACTAATACTATATAAGGGTTCTCCTTGAACCAGCATATTATAGTGGTTAGGAACCAGGTTCAATTCCCCACTCCTCCACATGAAAGCTTCTGGGTGACCATGGGTCAGTCACAGAGAGAAGTCCCAAGCAAGTCTACTCAGAAGTAAGTCTTGGTTTATTCAACGTGGCTTACTCCCAGGAAAGTGCCCTTGGATTGCCCTCACAGTTCTCTCAACACTTGTTCAGCTCACGCAGAGGCAGGAAGTGACAAACCAACTCTGAAGCCCTTTTGTTTTGAAAACGCTTTAGGGTCCCCATGAGTCATCTGAATAGCATTTTCCACCTCCACCAAAAGTTCTCCTGATCACTTGGAAAATTTAGGAAGGAATTTCTCACTTCAGAATTTAGGTGCCTGGGAGTTAGCCACATTGAATAAACCAAGATGGTTTTATATATTCCTGGAAGAGCTTCTTAAGCCCCTTGCCGCAGTCTAGCAGAAGTGATTGGGTACCCTGAGGTAGCAGAATTTTAGGCATAGGACTAGGGTGGACATAAATATTGCCTTACTTAAAAGAGTTGAAGCTGTCATGTATTTGTGCATGCTTAGCCTCCTTTCCCTGGCTAACGTGGTTCAGTTTTACATCTGTACTGTGGCTGATTATAATTTTATCTATACTTTCAAACCAGTTCTAATCCTAGTCTTAGTGCTGACCAACTAGTTGTGAAATTCCAGCATAGTTGCCACAAACAAAAGAACTGAGGAAGGCAGGGAGGGGTATTTATTTATTTATTCAAGTATCAATATGCTACTTTGCCTTATGGCTCAAGGCAGATTACAAATCAATCAAAAACTTCACAATTTAAAACATACAAAATAAACTCCCAGATATCCCCCCCCCAAATAAACAAAAAAGATGTCTGCAGTCTAGCAAATAAATATGATGCCCTTTTCACCACCACAGATTGGGAGCTGCCTTAGAAGGCATAGGCTACAGGTGATGCTACATGGGCTACTGTTACCGCTGTCCCGGTAACTTAGAGTGAATCTAGGGGTGATTCAAGTGATTTCAGCTCGTGGCAGCAAAGCAAAGAGGAAAGGCACAGGAAACCGGAGATTCTTCAAAATAGGAGATTCTTTATTGGCAAGTGATTCCTCGAAAAAAGCTCAGCAAAGAACGCTCACATGGCTGTGCGTCAGCCCCTTTTATACCTTTCCCCAGTAACCCAGAAAAGGGGTGTTGGGCAGTCCCACCCCCACAGTGTAAAACCAGGAAGGGGGCAGTCCCCTTCCATCTAATACAGAGAAAATATCCTAAAACACCAAAGGGAGAAATCAGTCCTTTCACAAATGCAGATGAGATCAAATCCCAGAAGAAAAGGTTGCACCTTCTTTAAATGATCCAATGAATTCCTGGATCCTGAAAGTAAGAGTGTGAACAATCCTATAAGCTCGTGGATCCTGAGAGTAAAATTTCAAATAGTCCAATAGTAAAACAGGGTGACATCTTCCAACAGTCAGTCCACACCCTGAGTCCATCCTTTGTAAATCAAAAGGCCCTTTTGTTGGAGAAGATGGGATTATGTGGGTGTTGGCTTCTGCCACATTCCAGGATTGACTTCCTTGAGTTCTATTCTATCCAAAAACAACAATTTCCCCAAAATGGTTTCAAACATTAGTAAAATCAAACTAAGATTAATGTAACATCAAAGAATCTACAACGTACTAAAGAATGCCTACATATATGTTGAAACAAAATAAAGGAAAGGAAATGAATGTTTCCAATGAGTGGTTTTGTCACTGACACACATGCTCTTTTCATTTTCTGGCTCCATGGGATGTACTTTGGTGCAAGAAGGTTATTTTTAGAAAGAAGTTATAATTTTCATTTCTCCAGCGGTAACACTACCTTAAGTGTTAGTGTTAGTACCTAGTAGCAGCCAGTATCTAGCAGTCTGAGGCCATATTTGGTGCACAGAGGTGTATGGGAGAATATGGTCCTTTAACTATGTGCGTGTTAAGTCTATTTTAAGACAATATGTTCACATTGGTGAGCTCATGACAATAATTGTACTGTTTTGGGGAGCAGCTGAAGCTTCTGAGCTGCCTTCTAGGCCAGCCCAACATTACAACCATGGGGATATAAAAGTGGGTCAATCTGGCTTGACTTACTGAATTTAAGAAATTAGATGGAAAACCAGATGCAGCTGTTAGAAGATGATCCTTGACAGTACACCAACCTGCAGTGAGCATCTCTACTCTCTCAACATGCTCTGAAAACTCCAGATCCCTTCCATTCCTTCTCAGCTAGTATAATTAGCTTTTTCTGCCATAGCCACATGATCTTAGGCTCATTCCGCACATGCAGAATAATGCACTTTCAAACTGTTTTCAGTTCTCTTTGAAGCTGTGCAGAATAGCAAAATCCACTTGCAAACAGTTGTGAAAGTGGTTTGAAAACGCATTATTTTGCGTGTGCGGAAGGGGCTTTAGCATGGGAAAGGGGGGAGGCAATGCCTGAATCCTTAGCAGGTTCCTAACCTAACTATTGTTATACAATCACTACCAATAGGTTATTTTACTAAGCCGTAAAAATATGATAATTTGCCCATTTGTAAAAAAAAAAAGGCTAATAGCGGAATGAGCTGTGGTGCCTGACTGTAGGTTAGTAATGCTAGGTGGTGGTAGAAAGTATAATCAAATCACAGTTTACTTACAGAGATCCTGTGGGGTTTCCAAAGCAGGAGACAAACAGACTTGGTTTGCCATCACCTCCTGCTACACAGCAACCTTGGACATTATAGGTCAGTGGTGGCGAACCTATGGCACGGGTGCCAGAGGTGGCACTCAGAGCCCTCTCTGTGGGCACGCGCAAACAGAGTCCTCCCCCCCCCCATCTAGGATGGCCTGGGCCGCTGGACTCGATTATGAGCATTAAACCTTTACCTAGGAGTAAGTTTGGTTGCTGGCAATGGGGCTTGCTTCTGAGTAAACCCTCCTAGGGTCGTGATTCACCCGTTAGAAGGGTTCCACGGTTGCTTCAAAGCAAAGCCACCGACTACCGCCAAGCTTACTCCCGAGTAACGCCTCTGAGCCAACCGTTTTTTATAAACGAAAACCTCAGGATTCAGGTTAAATTGCCGTGTTGGCACTTTGCGATAAATAAGTGGGTTTGGGGTTGCAATTTGGGCACTCGGTCTCGAAAAGGTTCGCCATCACTGTTATAGGTGGTCTATAATCCAAGCACTCACCAGGGTCAACCTTGCTTAGCTTTCAAGATCTGATGAGATTAGGTCTGGCCAGGGCTCTACTAGGTAGTACTCTGTTTCATTTTACTGAATGAAACCATTGGCTAAGATGCAATAACATTATGGACTGTTGGGAAATAGTCTCAACAGCTCAGGAATTAATTTGCAGTACAAACAGGAAGCTTTGTGCTGGTGCTAGCAAAGAAGTTTAGAAAATAAAACTGATCCCTGCCCTTCATAGTCCTTGCCCAGCAATGTTTGTCAGTTTGCTGAGGCTGGTATTGTTGGGGGAGAACATTTCAATATGCAAAGATATGTTAAGAAGAATGGAGCAAGATGCATGTGGATTAATCAGAATACCCCACCCGCAGGATTTGCCTTTTAAAGAGCTGCTGCTCACCTACCATTCTTATTGTCTAAGTTTCAGCTTGAGCACCATCATTACTATGGGAGCAGTACTTTTCAGAGTTTTATTTTTCTTACTTTTCAGAGTCTCCTACTTTTTAGAGTCTGAGTAGAGCAAATAATATTTCTTGGTGAAAAAGAAAGATAAAGATTTGGGGATGATTAGACTTAGAGGCAGAGAGCTTTCCAAGCCGGATGTAAAAGCTGACATTTCCCATATGTTGATATTGGAGGGTTTCTCACTGTGCAATCCTGTGCAGAACTGCTCCTGTCTAAGGTCACTGATTTCAAAGGATAGCACTGTCAGTCAAGCAAGAAGAATGCTGGCTGGCTGACATCTGTCTGCAAATAATTTCTATTTGAGATTCAAACAGTAGGATATTCTAGTTCCAGTGCCAAATTTCTCTCTGCTCCTAGACGAAGCATTTAAAATGTAGTTATTAAAGCATATAAAGGAAATGGGCCAATGTGGTAATAATCCTGCTGGGTTTTTAAAAGACCTTTTGTCTCTTCTGAAACTTAGAGAATCATGGGGTTCAGACTGCATATTTGCGCCTGTTGAACTTCTTTTTTATATATATAATTCTGTATAATTTTATGTCTAATCCACACTAAAGTATCTTTTGAACTGTTCAATTCAACCGCAAAATACATATTTCTTATGAGATGGACTTCCCAACTTGGGTCTCTTTACATTAAAATGGTAGATAGTGTCTTTATATTGAGTTGAGCAGAACTGTACCATGAAGTAAATGTTATATCATTTATTGGGGAAAGGGGATGTTTATGTAGGAAAAAATGACAACTGGTACAAAGTAGATCTTTAATTTTGCATTGCAAGAATTCTGAAACATCACCCAAATAAAAAAATGTTCTTAATTACTTTAAAATATTTACATGCTCTCCTTTCTCCTAAGCATCGCAGGACCTAAAGCAGGTAACAATATAAAAACAATATAATGACACACAAATGGCCACAACATATATAAAAACAAACTGAACACACTTTATTCTCCCACCAACAAGATGTTCCACTCAAACTGCCCCAAGAGCTTTCCAAAAGAGTTCTATTTTGCAGCCTTACCAGGAGGGTAAGAATTTGCTGAACTTTTACAAGAGACTGTTCGGGAGGCACATATAGCCACTTAGAAGGATTGAGTTTGGATTGTTGCTGAGCATATCTTAGGCTCATTCTGCACATGCAGAATAATGCACTTTCAAACTGCTTTCAGTGCTCTTTGAAGCTGTGCGGAATGGCAAAATCCACTTGCAAACAGTTGTGAGAGTGGTTTGAAAACGCATTATTTTGCATGTGCGGGAGGGGCCTGAGAGAGGTACTGACAGTTAACCTTGCTGGGAAGAATGTGCAAGGAATGGTGACCCTTCAGTTATGTGGGCCTTAGGTCATAAAGGGATTAAAAAGTGAGCACCAGTACTTTAAATTGAACCTGGAATCTAATTGGCAGCAGGTGAAGAGACCTCAAAGTAAGAGTTATCTGGTCCCACCAGCTAGCCAAATGACCCCACTGGAATGGTTCTGGACTCAAGAGTGTCAGAGGAGAAGTCCAGGGAGCCAGAAACATAGCTTAGGGGAGAGCAGAAAAATCACAGCATTCTGACCTCTCTGTTCCAGAGGCTACCCTCGAGGAACCTCAGTTGAGGCTCTTCCATCAGCACTTCAAGCTGCCCCCCCCCCTTTATCCAGAGGAAATGAAGTGCTGACCTAGGATTTGGACAGTGAGCTCAGCAAAGATCCACCTTGACCTAGCAAGAGGAGCAGAGGCAGTGGGCTTATGGCAGAAGTAGCTGAAAGGAGGCAAAGTACCAGGTCAGCAATCTGTTGCTCCAGCTGTTGTACCAGATTATGGCTGATTCCCCACTGGCAGAGTCAACCTAGGTTCAACTCGGTTCCTTTAACTGGTACTGACCTAGGTCTACTCTCATCACTCCCCACAGCAACTGAGTTTAACTCAGTTCGTCCAAGGTGAACTGAGCTCAAAGGGCGGGATCATTTTCGGTACCTCTTTCGCTCCTCGTTCCTGATTGGATCTTGTTTTACAGTGGGAAACGTGAACGTTAGTCCTTTTTTTTAGTTTTTATATGTCACAGCTATGTAGAATTGGCGCCAAAACATAGATTCGTCATTTCAAGGCAGATAATAAATAAAACAAAACAAAATAATACAATAAAACGACACGCTTTTCCTGCCGTGACTCTCCCATTCAGCGCATGCCCAAAACACAGCTCTTGATTGGCTGAACGGGAGAGTCGTGATCACATCATCGTAGTTTCGAAAATTGCAGTTAAAATTAAAAAGGCGCTCTTTTCACTGTCGCGACTCTCCCATTCTGCGCATGCCCAAAACAGCTCTTGATTGGCTGAATAGGAGAGTCACCATATCTTTTTCTGTAAGGCTCATTCCGCACACGCAAAATAATGCACTTTCAAGCTGCTTTCACAACTGTTTTTGCCATTGCACACAGCTTCAAAGAGCCCTGAAAGCAGCTTGAAAGTGCATTATTCTGTGTGTGCGGAATGAGCCAAAGATTCTGATCCAGTTAAGACCCCCACCAGGAGAATTCCAGAAACATTTTCCAGAACAGCTGAGGCTTCTTTTCCTCAGACTGTTGAAGTGAGTGCAAAGTATCTGTGCTTGATGACCCGTTTCATAGAGCTGCAACCCTTGTGTGTTAGATGAAGTAATAGTCTGCAGGGTAAGTCCTGACTCTCAAGGAAACCAGTGGGCAAGGAAGTCTGAAGCCAGAACAATAAGCTGCTGCATTTTGCACCACCTGCAATTTCTGGATCCTCTTCCAAGAGCAACCGCATTTATAGTATGTTACAATAATCTGGCCTTGAGGTTATAATTCTTAGATTACTGTGTTACCTGTACACAGGTGGCCAACCAGAAGCAGCACAACAACAATAACATTTTTGCTGACATATTCACTTGTTTCTTCTAGATGACA
This sequence comes from Sphaerodactylus townsendi, assembly GCF_021028975.2. Taxonomy (NCBI): domain Eukaryota; kingdom Metazoa; phylum Chordata; class Lepidosauria; order Squamata; family Sphaerodactylidae; genus Sphaerodactylus; species Sphaerodactylus townsendi. The sequence continues at coordinate 52,946,066 of NC_059426.1, forward strand.
TCAGGATCCAGCAAGACTCCTGAGCTCTTAACAGGCGTTTTCATCAGACATTGGTAGAAAGGACAATCCTGTTAAAAGCAGTAGCTCTATTCCAGAGTGAGGGTCAAATAGATTTCCTTTCCAAGTAAGTTATTGAAACAAAAAGATCTTGGGGGTTGTATTAAGCTTGCCACTAATTGGCAAGTGGGGGAAATCAAGCCTTTATTAAATATTTTTCTTTTGCAGTACAGAAATAGAGCAGCTTCAGAATATGGGGAGAAAATTAAAATTAATGTGTTCTACCATTTATATCTATTTGGGATTAAAATGACCCCAACTCTATAATAGTATAAACTGCAATTTACACATACACACAAAAAGAACAAATATGAGTCATTAGAGGCTAATTAACCTTTCCTTTCCTACTATCAGATCCTCTGAAGATGCCAGCCACAGATGCAGGCGAAACATCAGGAGAGAATGCTGCTAGAACACGGCCATATAGCCTGGAATCAACACAGCACCCCAGTGATTCCGGCCGTGAAAGCCTTCGACAATACATTAATTTTATATTGTTAAATGATTGTAGCTTGCAAACATACGGCACTTTATATTGCTCATAAAGATGAAAAGCTGAGAAACATATTTTGTCAAGTAATAGCCAACCAATGACAAGCTTAATGCAATGGCATAGGACACTGATTCCCAAGAGAAGCTGAATTGTGCTTTGAAAACCTGAGCAATACTCTTTTGCCTCTTGGAGCAAGAAATCTCTACTGTTGATCCTGCTCTTCTATCTATACATGATCTGAGAAGCCTTGAAAAAGGGAAATGCTTGAGGCACCACAGTTGCTTGGAAATATTTGGCAAAATCAAGGACCAAGTTTCATGAGCCTTGCTGTTGGAAGGAGAATCTCTCTAATTTGTTCGAGGAACTGAAAATAATATTTTTATATAATTAGTATGAAAGAAAGTGTTCTGTCAGTTTTAATTAAGGGGTGGGAAAGGGACGGAACCATGCAACCCAAGTTTCAGGTTTTTGAGAAGCACCAGCACAGAATTTTGATGGCATTATAGGACGTTACAAGGGGAAATCCCTGCCAAACATTTCTTTAGAAATGCAAATGCAAACAGAAATAGTAATATATGGCCATTTTTATACCCACAGAAATATTGGCACTCAGGGCAGTTGTAATTTTCCTGCCATAGATCAAAGGCTTGCCCATGTAATCATCAGCACTTCTAAAAGAAAGGGACTGCTTATTTTCTAAGCATGCAAAGTTAACAGTGAAAATGAAAATATACATTGCCGGCAGCAGCCACCTCCTACTAACAATTAAAGCTTTATTAATTGTTTGTCCAAATGAATTTTTCCTCCTGAACAGGAAATCCACACAACTCAATTTTGAAGAACAAGCAGTAGTTATTGCTATTTCACAGTTAGTATTAAGGATTTTGAAAATGGAATAAAAACAAGTTTTCTCTTACAGGCGTGATTTATTTTACTTAAAACATTTATATCCTGGTCTGTGAAAACAAACTGGGAAGGGTACTTACAATTATTAAGCAAAAAATACTATTAAAAACAGACAAAAATAATCAATTAGAACAAGCAGATGCAAAAGGAGCAATATACAAATGAGGAAAACAGACCAGATTCATGAATAAATAGCACTGCTTTTGTCCAATATTGAAGACTGTATGATTGGCACTAGGGAGGACATACAAATACAGGTACATTGCATTGACCAGAATCATTTTTCTCCTATAAGCCAGGATTCTAAATCTAAATTAAACCCTGGTTTAGAATCCTGGTTTGGAATGGGAAAACCGTTAGCTCCAGTGAATTCATAAGCCTGCATTTGCATACCACAGGTCTCCAGAATTAACATTCTAACTGGAATTCTCTGTTCAAGAAGGTGGAGGACTGAAACATGTGTAAGTACAGCAATGTGGATTTGCACACTTCCTGCCTGAATGCTGGCTATAGGTGGCACCTGAATGCTTTTAGTCCAGGAGGAGAGCTCATGGGATGGCTTTTGCCTGGCTTCTGTGACTGGTGTAGACTAATTCAGCAGACCAAGTCTTCTGTTTAAATTCTAGTGCATAGAAGCTGCGTAGTGAAGTAAGAGTGACAGTAATTCTTAACAGCTGTCATTTCCAAGCAACCACAGTTCTCCATTATCATCGAACCTGCCAATCTCAACAGAAACTGTGCGTTGACTACAGAGGAAACCCACATATATGCTCTATATTTAGCAGCTATGTGATGGCAAGCTGCTTAGCACCGGCACACCAGTCAGCCAATTGGCTATTATTTGACCATGGTCAAATATTCCATAAAGTCAAGAACGCCACTGTGAAAATGAAAGATTCCTTTTTTTATTTCATGATGGTGTCATTTGTTAGTGAGAACAAATGGGCGGTGTGCTTGTTAAAGCATCAGGGACCAGCCTAGTAGCGCAGTATCTCATGTGGACCTCATGCATTCATCTTCCCGGCCAGGAGAATTGACCTGCTACCTGCTTAGCTCTATTGCCTTTAAAAAAATCCACCTTGGTGGTGGTGGAAAGTGCCTCAAGACAAAGCTGCTTTAAGGCAACCCTGTGGCATTTTCAAGCAAGAGACATTCAGAGGTAGCATGCTATTGCCTGCTTCTGTGTGGGCCGAGAGAGCTCTGAAAGAACTGTGGCTGGCCCAGGGTCACCCAGCAGGCTTCATGTGGAGGAGCAGGGAATCAAACCTGACTCTCCAGATTAGAGTCTGCCACTCTTAATCACTATATCACAATGGCTCTCTACTTCTTACAAAAAAAATTTCACTTTTGAAAATTCAATTTTTTTTTGTTTCTTTGTTGTAACGCTGCAGACTGACCATGATGGTCCAGGTGAAATGCCACGAAGGAACTTGTTCAGTGATCATTCACATTCATTGAAGTGTTACTTGACATTGTTAAAAGGCCTAACAATGTATTAAAATGCTCTCAGAAGCAAATTTGATTGATCTACTACCCTATATTAGTGTTTAATTGAACTGGGGATGGTTGTTGTTTGGACCAGTCACCAAGGGCCAGGTCTAACTGTTGAGTTTATTCACCTACACATGGTAATATTGTTCAAGCATACACAGAAAGTAAAAATGCTGCTGCTTGCTATTGTTCAACAGATATGTTTCTGCATTCTGTAAGAGCGAGAATCAGAATCTTTCACACATTCCCCTCACCCCTTTAGTCCATTTAGACCCCCGTAAAAATTGATTTCTGGGATCATGGAACTCAACATGGATCAGAGATAGTGAGGGGGTGTGTGACATTGTTCACACAGGATTCGTTTGACATAAATAACATATAGGAGAAAAAACTGCCCTTTTATAATTTGTTGACTCAAGAAATTGGCTTGACAAGAAGTTAAGTGTTACCCATACATTCTGAAAGACTGAGAACTGCATATACGTGTGCATTTTCTGTTGGGGAATTGCTTAAAATCATAGAATTGGAAGCGGCCATCTAGTCCAAACTCCTGCTCAGTGCAGAATCAGCCCACAGGATCCCTGACAAGTGTTTGTTCAGCTGCTGCTTGAAGACTGCCAGTGAGGGGAGCTCACCACCTCCCTAGGCAGCCACTTCCACTCCTAATCTATTCTTAATGTAAATCTTTTCCCTAATATCCAGCTGGTACCTTTCCATGTGTAATTTAAACCCATTATTGCAAGTCCTATTCTTTGCTGGCCCATAAATAACATAAATAGCATAATCAATAGTAAGTGATCTTTCAAATCTTCATAGAAATTATGTGAAAGACAGGCAGCCCAATCCATAGCTCCAGGCGACTGGGGACAGCATTGCAGCCACACCGTCCCGCTAACTCCAGAGGGCTTTTTGGCAGCATGGGGAAGCAGAAAAGCAGACCTTCCCCCTCTCGCTGAAAAGCTCTCTATAAGGCTAAATGGGCTTATGCCACCCAAAAAGTGGAGCATGTAACTGTCTGCAAACTTGGGGTGGAAGCCCCAGGAATGCCCCGCAGGCAGACATCCAATTGGACAGCAATGCAGCTCTGCAGCAGCCCCAACTTCTGGGTGTTACCACCATGGAGCAGAGAGGCAGCTAGCTGCTAGCCCCTTTGTCCCCTCTGCTGGCAGGGGTGCCCCTTACGCTGGCAGGGAGGGGCAAAGGCTGCCCTGCGCCGGCTCCATGATGTGATTCAGGCCCATAGGATTGGGCTGTTACTCTATGATATAAATAACATATTATATAATAGCCAATTCTTGCTATATTTGACAGGCTGATTGAGTTTTTGTTGTTAACCTATATGAAAAAATGTTATAGAATTTTTTAAGAAGTACAGTTCCAACAAAGATTATCAGCTCAGTGAGAATTACACCAGGTTTTAGTCTACATGCGATTATTCTTCAGAAGAAGAAATAACTATAGCTGTAGGTCTGCATATAATACATATGAAAGGCACAGATTTCTTTGCTTGAAGGGGACAGCAATCATTTTACTAACTTCTCTATAATTATTTTAACAGATACAAAAATAACTCCAACAGAAACTCTTCAAATTTGCTCATTAACATTTCAACCAATGTATGGTTTCTGCCTCTTAAACATCAGAGTCTCCCTTACAAATCTCTCTTTGCCCTACTCACCACATCTTAAGTGTGTCCCTAGTTTGCATGCATATTCTTCCTGCCAAATTTTCAACAAGTTTTTCCTGAGAAATTACCACAAAAGAAAGTGTTAAGGGCAGAAAATCAACATGTGTTATGGGCAGAAAAACAACACTTTCTTTTGTGGCAATTTCTCAGGAAAAACTTGTTGAAAATTTGGCAGGGAGAATCTATTCCCAGTGTGGACAAAGATTTTCATCTTAGTTTTGTATAAAGGAAAGGTTTTTACTTCTTTACAGCAGAGCATGAACCAACTACTAGAAGAACAGTTTATACTCAGGAATGGTAGGTGTGTTTGCAGTATACCACAGGGTGGCAGTACGAAAATAAAAGCACCACATTAAGGAATTGGAATTACTATTGGCAGACTTGAGTTAAGATTAAGCTATTCACAGCATTTCTTCAGACACATACAGTCAGCATTTGTTCATATTTATCTTTTTGTTAATCATTTACTATCTTTTAGAATTTTTTTCAATTGTATGTATAATTATTATTTTTTAAATCTAACAAGTGTTTTACTCAGTTGAACATAGTTGTTCCAAAGGAATTTCTCAATGTCTTCAATAATTGATATATATGAATCCTGGAATAATTCTATCACACACAATCCATATATTGCTTACTTCAGATGGTACTACTGGGAGTAAAGTGATTCTCTCCTTTCTGATGAAAAAAAGGATTTACAATGGCAAAACTGTGTGCCAAACTGCACTCATAAGCATTAACTCATAAGTTGTTGGGAACTTCAAAAGCCATGCATTAGAAGAGCAGCATTCATCTGTAGCAAATAAAGAAATAGCTGATTGTATCAATAACCAGTTTGTCTGCTAGTTATGTCAGAAGCTATGTCAATATGAAAGGCAGAGATCCCCCTATTTAAAGGGGGTGAGGAGATTCATATGTTGGAAGCTGTGATGACTGCTGCTGCTCCAGTCCTGAGCTTGTCTTCACCCACAAGGATGTGTCCTACTCAGAAACCACAGGAGTCTGGCCAGGGTGTGTAGCCTGCTGAAGGTGCTGGAAACAGTGGGAGTTGAAGCTGGAAAAGAGCAGCTGTTCCAGCTGGGCTGTGCCACAGCTCAGTGCCTGCATCCCCTGCTCCAGCTGGTACTGGATTGGTGCCTGAGTTCCCCCTCCATGTTGAAAGCCCCACTTGGTTATGTTCTGAACCGAAGAGCTGAATTCACAGTGAACTGATGGGTATTCATATTTTCTAACATTTCCAAGATTACTCTTTCCCCTTTGTTTCAAATTACAATGCTGCAGTGAATTAAAGTTTTTACAAACACAACTGACCTTTCTCTAAACATGTTTCAGTCTAACCAGATTACCTGCAACAATATCTAATTGCTCATCTATTTTTTGAGGGACTATCAAGAACGACTGTTTTTATCAAAGTTTGGGAAAAAAACCGCTGCGTAGCAATCATTGTCAGCCTCACTCTCAACCAGGAAAAACAACAAAGTCAGATTTTGTAGTTTTAACTTTTGTGATGTTGAGATTTACATGGTGCAACTGAAGATATCTGATACATATTCTAAGGTAAAATATACCTGTCATGAGCAGGATATTTAAAGAACAGGAAATCTGAGGGCCAGTCACAAGGCAACACATTATTTTCTTCTCAGTGCTTTATAAGGCCTGTAACTCTCACCTCTGGGATGTTATAAAGATGGGCCACTTGCAGTAAATACTGGTTGCTGCACATTCAAAATGCTACGTGTAGTTTAATTCATATTTTTAAGTTTTTCAACTAAAAATGTAGACCTTGCCTTTCTTTTTATGTTAAAAGAATATCAGAGGGCATAATATCATGCATGACCCATAAATCTGAGGGTAGTAAACACCTTTTGTTAATTATTAGATATGCTGGCCAACATCCAAAGGCTAGCTCAAATGCACTTTAATCTGAATACTCTTGAGCAGGAGCCACTTATGCAACCTAGTAAACTGCTTGTAAAATTGAAGCAAGCAGCCCAAGCTCTGTTACCTTCTTTTAGAGCTTCAGTTGTGAGATAGGCTTTAATGGCAGCTTAGTCCTGGTGCATAGCTGTTGTGAAACATGATCTGGGTAATGAGATGTGTGGTATGTGTACCCTGGGTTGTCTGGGGGATTGGAGTTCAGCTTCCCATGTGGGGGCCAGTTCCTAAATCTCCATAGGGTGAGAAGCTTGCAGGAAGGGTTAAAAGATTGGTAAATCTATTACACTCTGTCTGAGGGAAAGATGACAGTGTGGTTGTGTTTGTGCAATGGAAGTGAAAGGATCCTGTTTTTCGTGGGGAAAACAGTGCAGATTCTCTTTTAACATTAGAGAATCTTATTTAAGTACAGCTTTCATCAAAACAATTATTGCCTGCGCTGTGTAACATCAAACTTTGAAAAAAGTGCATTTATATTGCCCTGGATGGCTATTAGCAAGACCTACCTTTTAAAAAGTTGCATCTGCCATTTCCTTTCCCATTCCTGCCACAGGAAACAAAATGGAAGGCACAACTTTACAAAAAGGCAAGCCTTGCTAATAGCATGTAACACCAAACGGTGTGAGTATCTATTAGAATGTCCATGTGGTCTGATTATACTGGAAGGTTGGGAAGAGCTATCAGGGTGAGATTGCACAAGTCTAAGATCTGGAATAGGGTCTTAGAAACCCCTTTAGCAACACATTTTGTGGATTCAGGACATACAGAAATCGATCTGAGATTCTGTGTATTGAATGCCTGTAACTGGGTGGCCATTTAAATATGTTGATGTGAAAAAAAAAACTTTTTCACCTTCAGATCCTTCTATCCCATAGTGTGAATAATGAGATTGATTTCTACAGTTATTCATAAATATGATTCTTCATTGTGTAATTGGATAAGCAAGTCCTTGAAGCATCTCCTGTTGAATTGTTCCTTTGGATCTGTGAGTCTTGACAGAACCTGTGAAAGAACAAAATACACAGCTGATTATGTTCCATTCTCTGCAGCTGAGATATATCATTATTAGCATGGTTATATTTCCTACTAAAAGAATAGTGTTTAGACAGACAATCCAGCAACATGTAATTGATGTTTGTTTGCATTTAGCCCGGTACTTGGGAACTTTTGTTCAAGATGCACTTTATGTGAATATGTTTAATAATGAGTATCTGAGTATGTTTAATAATTTTTTGGTAATTTTAGCTTTTTACTTAAATATATGGCATAATGTATTTATTACTGTATCTATTACTGTATTTATTATATTTATATCTATTTATGTTTATGTGATTTTTAAAATTATTTATACCATATTTATATAAATAATTATGCTTCATATACGATGTCCTTTTTGTATTATATTATAATGTCTAAAACTTGACTTGTTGAATCCTATTTAGGCAAGTATAGAAAATGTATGCCCTGCTGAAGAAACTATGCCCAATGAAACAGGAGTTATCTGGAAAATCCCATCTTGTTACTTCATATTGATTTTTGTTACCTCTTCACTTAGCTGGAGTGTATTTGTTTGATTCAGTATATGATTCAGTATATGATTTGATAACCTACTGCACATTTTTGTAGTTTGACTTTTTCCCTACGGGGGCTTTCATACTGCTTACCAGCTGGTTAGCAGATACATATCCATGTACTTACATTTTTCTATCTCCTTGTTTATGTGTGGTTCTTGTGCTATATGTTTGTTATTGAATTGAGCACTTTGCATCTTATTATTGGTAGCTTTTTTTACTACCCAGTAGCTTGGGTGTGGATGCCTAGCAACAGCCACTGAGGGCATTCATTTCCTAAGGCCACCAGTGTGGCTATTATTTTGGGGAGGTTGTACCCCTCTCACGTATTTTTTTTAGATTAAATTTTTCTGAAAAACTGGAGCTTTTTCAGGTTTCCTCAAATCATTGCATTTAAGTAGCCACAGATTTTGCCAAGTTGATAATTATATATATTGATGATGCTAGGCCAGTACAATATAAACAAAGCAATAAAATAAGAACAGTGAAACACACAAATAAATCAGTACAACACATCCAATAAACAATGCTACATACAAGATGTCTGTTTATATATAAACTGCCTAAAGTTTTTACAGACATCAAGACTGCAGACCTGTTCCCTTTATACAAAGTGACCTCTTGAACATTTACTACTACCCTACAAGTACAAATACCAATTAAGAAATTACATGGTAACATTTTGTTGAAAGGTCGTTTGTCCTTAGAAAAGTAGTGGATATAGGACCTGCCAGAAGGAATTTTATAAAAGCTAACATATTTCTGATGAGTGTACTCAACATACATAACTTCGGATGGAAAAAGAAACACAACTTCATACAGATTATTTGTTGTCAATGGTAGTGTCATTTCTTAATGCTATTAGTGATCATCTCTCTCCACCCGGCCTACAGGAGCACTTACACTAATGTAGTTCATGGAAAACATCCAATACGGTTTTCTTTGTTGCCTGATCATTTTCTGAGTTACAGAATAGGTGGTAGGGGGGAGGGGAATCCTATTCTATGAAGAAGCATACAAATATAGCAAATAATTTCTGTGTGCCCTTTGTTGTCAGTTCTTAGTGATAAAAATGTTAAAAATGAAATTTGAAAATACTCAAGGGCATGTGTTCTATGTATTACTATATTTCAGCACTAGTTACGTGAGAAAGCCCCCCCCCCAAATTATTCTTACATTGTGAACTGTTCCTTTTTCATTATCATATTGTAAGATGGTTCACATGCCTCACCAGTTCCAAATATTAAAAAACACACACACACACACTGCAACTGACTTTCAAGACTAACCTATGAATTAGACAGCCCGGGCTGACTCTGCACTTTGAGGGGCAAAATGTTGTCTACAGAATCAGTGGCAGGGACTTTCCCAGTGTGATCTTGGTTCATTGGGAATGATTATGGTAATAACCTAATTCCAAAAGGAGGCATGAAACAATCAGGCAGTAGGCAAGGATTCCCACAGGAAGATAACGGGAAGAGGTCCAGTGGGCCCATCACTGAGTGTGAGGTATGTGCAAGTGAGTGGCAATAGCTGTTCAGTGGGGCCCTGTTCAGTGGGGCCCAGTTCAGTGAAAGAGGACTTTATGAACTGGCACACTTAGTGAAATAAAGGATGCTATTCCTAAGAGCCAGTTGACAAATAAAATATATATATTGACAAATCACAATATTAGATGATATAGTATCAAAATCCTCTATGAAGTTCAGCTATTCTAGGTTCTGATATAGGAAAATTTACTGTCAAGTTATACTTATTGGATTCAACACTATTTCTACTAAGTCACCTTATCCAGCATAAATCAGCCTGGACAACCTTCTATTGTCCATATTTTTAAACTATTGTATATGCAAATATAATTTCTTCACATATTTATGCTATGTGGAAATTTGGGAAATTCACAGAAGTGTATATGAGCCCAAGGACCACTCCCCTCCACCCTTCTGTAGTCTCAGAGGGCATAGTACCCAGCTTCTGTGTGGTGGCCAAGCCCTTTCCAGTCAGAGTAACTTTGCTCACGGGCAAAATACAGCCTCAGTTATTTCCTTGTTATGGATTTCTTGGTTTACAGGACATCCTGTGTTACTTCACACATGAGTGCCTTTCACATGGGTACCTACTCAGCATGATTAGAGTCCCTTTTAAGTACTCTGCTACCATATTCCAGAGCCTTTGAAAGTGAGGCTTCCCATTTTGAGCAGTTTCCTTCTCTCGCCATCAGGGCTCTCGATCTACTGAGCACCAACTGCCCCTGTTATGCAGAATGATGTTTCTCTTTCACCAACACCACTTCCAGTATTCCTTCCTAGTGGAACTGCCATGTCCAGAGCAAGCTTCTGGGTGGCCACACAGGACTCCTCATCAAAGTACAGAAAACAAAATAATGCCATGAAGTAAGAAAATATGAAATAAGAAAATAGGGATCACAATTGTGTAAGACTGACCATTAAAATCTAAATGACCTGCTAGAAAAAAAATACAGTCTTCCAAAAATACTCACAATGTAGGTCTCAAGGCAGTCAGTCTTCCTTTGAGAATGAGTTCCACTGGGTTTGAGGAAATGGACCACAAAGGATTTACCTGATTATCTCAACAGGCATGTGGGTTCCTGGAGTTAATGGCTTCACAGAAAATGGCAAAATGGCAAATCAGACACAAGCAAAAGCTCACTGAAAGTAATAACCACACATATGGATTGGTTCTTCTGAACCTATACTTTGTCCCACAGAAAGATAGAACCTCAATAGTGAATGAATCCACAGCTAAACTTCCTGGACCTTTCTTTGCAAGGAGGTAGTAGCTATCTTAGGAACCAAGAAAAAAATGTGAAATTGGAAGGCATGAGTTTTGAAAAACTGATGGGTGGAGAAGAATCTCTTGGTCATCCCCAAGTAGAATGCAGTTAAAACCAATGTGATAGCCCAAGGGATTCCAGAAATACAGGTAGTTTTATCTGCCATGGCCATTTTAATATTTGGACTTTTTTCCTATGGTGGAAGCACATTGCTTTAACTTCCTCCAACTACATTTTTATCTTTTTGTGATCAGAGTACAGAATTACTAATTTTCAGTAGTTCTCCTAGATAAGACTTCCAATTAAATATACTCAATTATATACCCGGGAGGCGGGAGGGGGGCATGATGGGAATCAAGAGCAAGGCACCACTCGCCTGGATCATGTGGGGGGTGCATCTGGCTGCTTGCTGCAGCTCACCCACTCCACTTGCTTACCTACCCTCCTCGCTGCTTGCCCACCCGGCTTGTCCTGCTCACTGCTGGCCTGCCCCCTCTAATTGGGCAGTGAAATTCTGGGGGGAGGGTGCAATTTTGGGGGAGGGGTGCACAATCGGTACTTGCGCCAGGTGCAATTTCTTCAGGTACACCACTCAGTATACTTAAAAGAAAATTAGGGGGGGAAACCTGAAAAAACACACCAAAACATTCATAGTGCTAAAATATAATCTAAGCAACATTCCTGAAGAGTATAAAGACACTGAAAATAACAGATTTGCTTTACTAAATTCAAATGAATGTGAACCAGAAGAACTATGGGTTCTAACCAGTGGTGGAATTCAGCTGGTTCGCACCAGTTCGCTAGAACCAGTTCCTAATTTTTGTTGAGTTTGGCAAACCGGTTGTTAAAAGCAGTTTCAGAGCCCCGTAACAGCTGGGCACCTTCCTGCCCGGCTGCTTTGAGGCACTAAAAGCCCCATCGTTCCCTCTCCCAGGGGAGGGTGAGCAAGGGGTTTTTCACAGTGCCAATTTATGTTGATTACTGGAGCATACAAGAGAATTTCAGAGGAAAATCAGTTTGTGTTTCATAGATTGCAGCACAGTTGCAAAACCCGAATAAGGCTGCTAATTATATATGTTTTGGAGAACATTAATTCTTAGGGTTACCATAAGGCAGAAGCAACTTGATGGCACTTAGCACACACACAAAAAGAATTACAGCTGTAACGGTTTACAATGCAATGTGTGTGTTTCTTTAAACTGACATTCTAAAACATTACAACAGCTTTGCAAATTATCAGACAAAAGATTTTTTTATATCCAGTGCAGGTGTCATTTCTCTTTTTGGGATGATCCCAAGTAAAGGATGGCTCCCAAATGGTAACTCACTAAAGCATATACATTCAGGTTTTCTTTTTTGAAAGAGGTATGATAATATTTTGTCAGCAGGCTAGTACAACATTTCTATTACTGGGGTCCAAGGCGTCTAGAATCCACGAGAGTACTCCAGGTGACCTGGAAGTAGGGGTGGGTAGCGTGGTGGCCAAGTTTGCAGATGATACCAAATTATGTAGGGTGGTGAGAACCACAAAGGATTGCGAAGAGCTCCAAGCGGACCTTGATAAATTAGGTGAGTGGGCTAAGAAATGGCAAATGCAGTTCAATGTAGCAAAATGTAAAGTGATGCACATAAGGGCTACATACATGCTACAGGGGTCAGTGCTATCAGTCACAGACCAGGAAAGGGATTTAGGCATCTTGGTTGATAGTTCCATGGGAATGTCAACTCAATGCATGGCAGCTGTGAAAAAGGCAAACTCTATGCTGGGGATCATTAGGAAAGGAATTGATAATAAAACTGCAAAGATTGTCATCCCCTTATATAAAGCAGTGGTGCGACCGCACTTGGAGTACTGTGTCCAGTTCTATCACCGCGATCTCTCAAAAGGATATTGAGGAGATAGAAAAAGTGTGCAGAGAAGGGCAACAAGGATGATTGAGGGACTGGAGCACCTTCCCTATGAGGAGAGGTAAGGTTGCAGCTTCGGACTCTGTTAGTTTGGAGAGGAGATAGGCTGAGGGGGGATATGATTGAAGTCTATAAAATTATGCATGGGGTAGAAAATGTTGACAGAGAGAAATTTTTCTCTCTTTCTCACAACACTAGAACCAGGGGGCATTCATTGAAAATGCTGGGGGGAAGAATTAGGACTAATAAAAGGAAACACCCTCTTCATGCAGCGCAGATTGGTGTTTGGAATATGCTGCCACAGGAGGTGGTGATGGCCACTAACCTGGATAGCTTTAAAAGGGGCTTGGACAGATTTATGGAGGAGAAGTCGATTTATGGCTACCAATCTTGATCCTCTTTGATCTGAGATTGCAAATGCCTTAACAGTCCAGGTGCTTGGGAGCAACAGCCGCAGAAGGCCATTGCTTTCACATCCTGCATGTGAGCTCCCAAAGGCACCTGGTGGGCCACTGCGAGTCGCAGAGAGCTGGACTCTGGTCTGATCCAGCTGGCTTGTTCTTATGTACTTATGTTCTTAGGTGTTTCACAAGTCCTGCAAGAAGAGAGGGTGAGTCCCTACAATCTCATTTGGCTAGGCAACTTCAAAGTCCTCTCAATTTTCTGGGAAATAGGACAGAGTCTGTATTTCCTTCTTATGAAAGAGTAGACACTCATAATGTCACTACTATCACAATCATCTAGCTTCCAGATCCCCTGAGAACAATAGGGAAAAAAGGATTGTTGCCAAGATGCAAAAACTCAGATTTAGGAACTGTAATTAGCAGTGAGGAAACCCAGCCCTAAATTGTTTCTGGGCTTTCCCTATTTTCTATGAACAATTCTGAACATTTTCCTTCACACTCTTGATCAGCTGGCCTCTAGTTAGAAGTTATTAACCTGGAAGGAAGAGCAAGATTCGATTCCACTAGCATCCTAAAGGCCAGCAATATTTTCAGGGTACAGTATAAGCTCTCGAGAGTCAAAGCTCCTAGTATTTCATGGAAGTCACTTTCTCTCAAAAGTTTATACTCTGCAAATCTTATTGGTCTAAGGTGCTACTGGACTCAAATCCCACTCTTCCATGCAGACTGACATGACTACTCTCCTAATACTAACAAAAAAAAGAAGGAAGTGTCTTCATGCCTCTTTGCAAAATCCCTTCTAGTCAAAAGTAAGGCCTTTGGAGCATTGGTCCTATATTATCAGCTGCCCCGTGAAATGGAGGAGGAAGAAGAAGAGTTTGGATTTATATCCCCCCCCCCCTTTCTCTCCTGTCAGTGTAACCCCTATGTTCAGAATGGGATGACCCAAAAATGGGTGGAGACTGAAAGCAGCAGGAGGCTGCATAAGAACATAAGAACAAGCCAGCTGGATCAGACCAAAGTCCATCTAGTCCAGCTCTCTGCTACTCGCAGTGGCCCACCAGCTGCCTTTGGGAGCTCACATGTAGGATATGAACGCAATGGCCTTCTGTGGCTGTTGCTCCCGATCACCTGGTCTGTTGAGGCATTTGCAATTTCAGATCAAGGAGGATCAAGATTGGTAGCCATAAATCGACTTCTCCTCCATAAATCTGTCCAAGCTATCCAGGTTAGTGGCCATCACCACCTCCTGCAAAAATTATTAAGTTGGAGGAAGCAAGGCTATCAGGCTGGGACCTGGAGTTATTTCTTTTATAAACTCTTAACACCTTGTTTAAGGTAACTGCAATGCTGTAGGGAACTAGTGAGAAGGGAGTTGTTTATTTTGCAATTGTAAATGTTAGAATTTATTGTTTCGGGTTTTGTGTATGTAATCGGTGAGAGTTCTTTTGGGGACCTTCATCATCTTGAATCCAGTTCACCAAACCTCTGGAGTCTTCATGAGCCGACCACCAGCAGGAAGAAATGAACTTGGCATCATCAGACTGTAATTAGAAGGACTTGGAATGAAACTTGAACAGGACCTTGAAATATTATGTTAAATGTTAATGTCTGATAAATGTCATATGTTAAGGAAAAGTAAACCATTTTTAAAAAATTCAGTTGTTGCAAACTCCTTCCAAGTTCTGCCCCCAGAACCCACAAGCAGAGGTTACATAAGGAGACTCAAAGGGGTTTACAATCTGCTTTCCTCTTCCCCCACCCCCCACAACAAACACCCTGTGTGAGGGAGGGAGGTGGGTGGGGGGGTGGGGCGTGTTTGTGCTCAAAAATATGAACCAAAACAGGGGTGTCTTCAGGTTGCTAAAGATTGAGACCCACCAGTCCAACATTGTCCAAAATGAACACTAGATTTCTTTAGTGGCCTGATAAAACATTAGTTACCTTATTTACAATGGAACAATTTTGTGGAATATACACGTTTTTTCCTCACCCCACTCTATGTATAAATTATATGAAAATTCAGGCAAAACAGGTTGCTGTAATGTCCCCATCCTTTCACCCTCATATGTTCTTTACGTCCAGCCCCCAAATGTTAAATAGTCTCGATGAGATCCCCAACTTTCTTTCCTGCCAGAACTCTTGTGCCTTGAACGTCTTCCTAACAGCCAGCTATTCCCTCCACAGTGCCAAAAGGTTCCATTGCATTTCTGGTGGATATAACAGCTAGTAAACGTAGATGAGTCCTGCTGGGGGTGAGTGACTTGCATAGCTGGAAGGTGCTTGGGAGCATTCCACGAAGTAAGCAGCATAATGAAATAAAGGAGGGTGAGATTGTTGAGAGAGGGAAGCTGCTTTAAAATTAGCACTGAAACAGGGAAGGATCTGAACATGCTACAAAAAGGTCTCTCTTGAAAGGACTTATATTTGTTTTTAATATTATATATATGAGGAACTAAAAGGGAGCAAGGGAAAAAAATCTCATCCCAATAGCCCGACCGCGTCATTTCTTTCCACCTACCCGCTTCCTGTACACTGCGCGTCACCATATGTTTCGGGTTGACGCGCCCGTCCGCTCTCCTCCTCCTCCTCGGCCCTCCCTCCCTCCTCCGCGCTCAAGCTGGCTGGGAGGGACGGGCGAGGCGGCCATCTTGGGTTGGCTCGCCGGGGCTGTGCGTGCGTGTGTGAGCGAGCGGGGGGGGGAGGGAGGCAGGCAGCAGCCGGGGCAGGGAGTGACTGGCTGGCTGGCTCCTTTGCGGAAGTGGGTGGCTTCACTCCCCCTCAGTAGAAGGAGCAGAACGAGCCCCGGGGGTCCTCCGCACCTTTCCCCAGCGCCGTCTCGACCCACCCGAGGAGGATGGCAGGGCGGCTCCCGGCCTGCGTGGTGGACTGTGGCACCGGGTGAGTGGAGGGGAGAGAGGCAGAGCCGGGGATGAATGGAGGGGAGGAAGCCAGCAAGCGGCAAGGAGGCTCTTGGGCGGCCGTGGCGGCGGCTGCTGCTGCTACTGACAGTTTGCTTGCAGGCAGTGGAGGCGAACGGAGAGGGCGGGGAAGGGAAGCGGCCAAGCTGCAGCTGTGTTTTCCCTTTGGGGGTATGAAGGTGGGCGGGCGGGTGGCTTGGATGACCCTCCTTAAAGCAGACCCAGATAATTCCTGGCTTTGCATTCCTCTGTTTCCTACCCCCCCCCCCTCTTCTTCCTCACCCCATGCATATCCTCCCACTCACTCTGCACACTGATTGCAACATTAGCTTTCAACTTGCGAGATTAGGAGAAGGTGGAGGGGGGAGTTAGGAAGGGAGAATTGGGGTTTTTTTTTGTTGTTCCTTAGATAGTGTTTGACAGATACAGCGAACCCAATCGGCTGGCCTTAGCTTTCAGCCCCCCCCCCCCTTTTCAAAAATGTGGCTTTGTGGGAGGGGAACCGGCGGAAGGGGGGCGGGGGTGGCACACCCTTATAGTAGTTCCCTCACCTTGTTTTAAATATGTGGGATCGGTTCTTGAACATATCTGCGGCGCCAGCTTCTCTGAAGAGCTTTTTCGCTTGTCTTTCCATTATAGAGCAATCGAGGTTGTAATTGCCACGATTTTATTCATTGCTTAATGGCATGGAAACCCAATGCATCCCTTTGCTTCCTTTTCGGCTTCACGTGGGAAACAGGGTATCCTCTGAAAAGAGCATTTACGCTGTAGGATCAGCATTCTCTTTTCAGGTTTTCAGGTTTTATCATTTTTTTTCCCCCTAGTTCATTCATTTCACCAGAAGCTACCCTGTCAGGAAGTAGCGTTTCCTATTCGGTTTTTGAAAGGAAAAAGCACATTTTCATAAATGGTTTGCTTAGATTAAAGTCAGCAAGATCAGGGTGGACCCAATCTGTATTTTTAAAATAATAAGGCTAGTTAATGTTCACTTGATGTGTATACTTCAAAGTGGAGATTTCGCTGTGCAATATCATGATTTTTCCATGTGTCATTTATTCAGCCTTACTTCTCTATGTGAGAGCAAAGAAAGTCCACCCGCTGTATGGAGCAAGCGCAGAGGAACTTCCTTAGTTTTGTCAAAGGCTCTTCCTCCTTTCATGCTTTTATACCTTATAAGGCAGTTTTTGGTGTCAAACCTGAACCAGATCTTTTTTAGAAACAGCTTTTCGTATTTAGCAATTTTTGGTTAGTGATTAGAGAGAAAATAGCAATGCTTATCAGCTAAATATGTACATATAGACAGGAGTTTTGCAGAGATTCTTCATGGTGTTCAGTGAACACACAGCTTAAAGGTACAAATGTAAGGAAGCTAAGACTTCCTGCATAAGTACTCTGTATGGTTCATGTAAGTTCCTAAGAGCTGGGTTCAAGACAAGTCCTTTCGTTGACTGGCAGTGTCCATCATGTTTATCCAGATGATTCTTGTGGTATTTTTGTGGAATTTGTAGGTTGTACCACAAAAGTTGTAACACTGCATGCACTACGAGTTTGACATCTGTTAAACACGAGGTTGTATATAAAATGTTGTGCATCAATAGTGAGCTTGCCTTTTAATTTTAAAATTAAAAACATGCTTTCATGAAGAAAGAATTATGACCTCGGGACAATTCATATAAATGAAACAGAGTTTATAAAATTAGGTGGTGATGGTGGGAGAGTTATCTGGCACTTTTAATTAAATTACTTTTGTATTTCCTTCTGTTGCACTTGCTTAGGCACGCCCTGTTATGGTGAACCTAAATTAGTTTTTTAAAGCAAATATTTAGGGAACACATAGGTCAATTTCGCTGCTTTGAACATTTTCTTCCAGAAGCTTTAATCTTGCCCAAGAGGCCTCTATTTCATTTTCAGTTGTACAGTTAAACTGAGTATAATTAAATTGTGATATAATTCACAATATACTTCTCATGAGTCCTGACTCCCAATTTGAGATTTTTGGGGATTAATTACAAGTCTTCATCTCAGATTCTTCAAAGGGATCTGCCATTCAGTTCTTGTATGCATACTTCTTTGACCATAGCATCATTTTACCAGTATTTATATTATTAACATCTTCCTAAATCTAGAGTTTTAGGATAAAAGATTGACGCTTGCGTAAATCTGAAACATGGAAAGGGCCTTGTGAATGCTAACCAGTGAAAACATGCTGTGTACTGTTGCAAAAAATCTTAAGTTTTTTGGTTGTTGTTTAGGGAATGTGTAATTTGTGGTGGTCCAAAATATGCCTGAGGTATTGTGTAGATTTGGCATATGTGATATGCAGTGTCCCATCTTGCATCCACCTGCACTGTGGGCAGAGATTGATTGTAATCCCTACACTTAGGGCTGGTGCTGAAAGGGGAATGACTGGAGTTTTCGTTGCTGATGTGATCTAAACATCACATTCTGGAAACTGCAACTTATATAAATGCTCTGCGAATTCCAGGCCCAGCTGTAAACATTTTGTATAATTGTCAGTTCTATTAAAGGTGACTCATGTTTGCATCGATATACTCCTCATTCAGCAGTGCAGCTACACTAGGATTTGCTGCATTCAATATCTAAAAGTGCATCTCAAAGTATGCAGCGGACAGGAAGGTACCATGTGGTGTGGTTCCCTTGCATATCCTCTTGAGTGTACGGAGGCACACCTATCCTTACATATTTATCAGTTAAAATGCTAGTGCTGTACTACATTAAGTGTGAATCAATTCAGCTAGGCCTTCAAGGTGTTTTTTTTACATAGTTAAAGCCTTAGAAGTGGTGCAGTAGCGATTAAAGGGATATTTTAGCGTCACGTTGACTTGATTTTCCAGAATGGGGAAAAAGTTCAATTCAAACGTCACACAAAAGTATAGTTTGGGATTCC
This sequence comes from Sphaerodactylus townsendi, assembly GCF_021028975.2. Classification (NCBI taxonomy): domain Eukaryota; kingdom Metazoa; phylum Chordata; class Lepidosauria; order Squamata; family Sphaerodactylidae; genus Sphaerodactylus; species Sphaerodactylus townsendi. Next base: position 52,965,141 of record NC_059426.1, read on the forward strand.
AAATGTACAATCCGATCATAGTCTGAAGCTGCTTGGTTGTTTTTGTATGGTGTCTGTTCATCATTCTTGTCTTCTATGGTACATGAGTTTTTGGAGCTAGAATAGCAGCCAAAACTGTGGTTTGTCAAATCAGTTTAAGTTTTAAACCATAGTTAGCATAATTCATGGTTTGCATTTTCACTTTAAACCATGACTTCTGATTTGCTTGCTGGGTACAAACCGCATTTTGAAATTTTCAGCAACATATTAAACTGTGTCTTGGAAAATTTTGTTTGGCTCTAAAGAGCCAGATTAATTTTTCAATTTACAATATTTTGTGCTAATTAAAAAAATTATTTCTGATGCAAAGCGTAATCCTAGCCTCTTTGCAGTCATATTGGCAAATTCAGTAGAATGACTAGAAAGTAGAATTACTAGAAGTGAATGACTAGATTTACTTAAAGGGGTTTTAGTATATAACTGTAGGGGTAATGGTGCTTGTCAGCTTTTTGTTGTGGTGCAAGTCACTAATCCCAGCCTAACTTCACCTCAGTTTCTTGTAATTTCATTATTGCTTTAAAATCTCAATGTAATTGAATAATGGAGCTGGTATAGAAAGCAGCTTTTTAGGAAAAGAATTGTTCCACGATCACTGAATGGTGTAAAGTTAAATTTATGTATAAATAAGCATTGACAATAATGTCATGCATGTCTGTTTTTATATCGTACAACAGAACAGTCAAATGCAAAATGTTAAATAAGATTTGGTTAGTTTCAGTCATCTTTTTTGCTCTAGCTCAGCCAATTCCCCTCCTTATATCTTCTGTTCCATATGTTTTTTTTGTACTTACAGGTCCCATAATCCCAGCCAAATGAATCCTTTCTTTTCTTTTTCAATACTGGAAAAAGTAGTTGGATCCAGCATTTTCTGCTATAATAAAATCAGTGCTGAAAATATTAGGTGCCATGGCGACTCTGGCAGCTGGAATTAGTTGAGTCTTGTATTAAATGGTAGGTAATAGAGAGGCACCATGGTGTCAGGATTAAAAGCGATGGGCCCTAATCTGGACCATCAGGTTTGATTCCTTGCTTCTCCATTTGAAAAGCAGACTCTCATCTGTATGACAAGATTAGTTTTCCTGCTCTTCCTTATGCAGCCTACTGGGTTACCCAGTTCTCTCAGAACTCTGAACCTCACCTACCTCATAAGGTACTTGTTTTGGGGAGGTGGGAAGGTGACTGTAAGCCACTTTGAAAATTCTTCTGGTAGAGAAAAGCGGAGCATAAAAACCAACTCTTCTTCCTCTTCCTCCATGATCTAGTATGACATCTGAATGAATTCATTTAACTATGACATTGCTATAGTACATTTGATACTATCTCTGCTTGGTAAATTATGCCAGATATGAATGTAGATATTTAACTAGCCTATGCATGTGGGTTTGCATATTCTGCTATCCGAAACTTCAGAACAACTTCAGTTACTTACCATGACATATTTGCAACCCAGTCCGGGAGGGGGGGTGCATTGAAGCGGTGAATCCCCCTCTGGAGTTGGCACATTCCTTCACCAGTGTGAGTGCCCAGGGGAAAGGGGCAAATATTCTGGAGGAGGGGCAACTTAATTAAGTGGCCAGGCTCTGTAGTGCCCAACCTGGAAGCTGCCTCTGTTGCCCAGGCAAAACACTGCACCAGCGTGGTTGGGACCAATTTTACTCAGTCTCCAGTGCTCAGTCAGCCCCCGTGTACTGGCAGAGTCACTGGTGGAGATATGCCACGATTTTTGTGGTGTATCTCTATTCTCCCTTATGGGAGAGTTCCTTTTAAAAACAACAACACTTTTTCAGGCTTCCCACACTGTGAGAAAACCCTTTATGGATTGCTACTTAAATGCGTTTATTTGAGATTATTTTATATAACTCTTTTGAAAATCTTAATAAATATATATGAAAAAAAAGAAAATCGTTTAGAAGGAGCAGGGTGGTGCCTTTCTCGCACACTGGCCCATTCAGGAATGGGCTGTTCAGTTAGTTTTCATACTCTTTTCATTTTCTCTGTTTTATGAAAAATTAGTTTGTTATGTTTAATTTTGATTTGAGCTTACATTCTGATAAATTCTATACTGAATTTTGTAAACATTATTGAGGGAAATTTATACTAAATGGTTGAGAAGCCATTGATGTTCAGGCATTCTGATATTTTAAGGTTAGTCATTTGATTGGATTTGTTATGGGATGATAGTGAGATGATATGTTATGGGATGATAGCAAGATGGATTATTTTAGCTTGTAACAGTTTTAATGTCATGATGTTGCAAGAACAATCCTGATTTTTTTATTTTCTGTGGGATAATGTTGAGTTACCTTGGAGAAGCTGCCGCAGGCTGGTCCCTTTTGATATATGTTATGCTTTGGCAAATAATTCAAGAGAATATAGTTCCATTTACAAAGGTAAGCATATGTTCTCAACACTTGATGTGTAATAATTATTTTTATTCCAAAAATCACTTAACTTGAAAACATGTTAAGTATAAAGTTCAGTTGTGTTTGATTGCCACTTAACCATGACATTGTATTAGTTCAGTTTTGTATCTTTATTGGCATATAACAAAAGAAAGACAACCCAAGGGCTGTATTTAAAAATACCTATGAAAAGTTTGGACAGATTAAGTTACTACTTGACTGCAGTCATTTTTAGAGGTTAAATCATGCATCCGAGGAGCCTATCAGAGAGCATGACTTTTTTCACTTTAGTTGTGTACAACAAATCATGCTGTCAAATGTTCCTTTTTTTCTTTGAATTTTGCATGTTTTTTCCCTTTGATTCTGGAAACATTTTTCCGCTGTTCCTAGTACTTTTATTTTGTTTTGCTTTTTCTATTCATTTCCAAACCAGCTTCCCTTGAGTGTGAGATTATGTATTTTTCTGCCCCACCAAACACTGACCCTTATCCATCTGGCTTACGCCCCCATGTAGTCATCCAACCTCCCTTCAGCCATTTTCTCCTCTTTGTAATCCATTTCAAAAGGATTTTTAAAAATTCTTTGTTATATAGAACTAGTGATGTAACATTGAAGCAGGGATAAGAAGTAGGGCAATTGGATCAGCCTTGTCAATTTCACATAGAGCTTTCCATGTTAACTTTCAGGCACAGATATAAAGAAGCAGAGGTGATTGGATCAGCTTTGTCAAATTCATATTGAACATTTCGGTGAAAAAACGCTTGGTCTGCAGTTGGGAGCAAGTGAAATTGCCAAGGGATTGCTGCAATAATGATTGTGCATAATTACAGCTCTGATTTGGCTGGAAATGTGTTTTGGGGGAAGATGCGGTACACGTTTCTGTTCCTTCAGGTAGTCGTGTCTGCTCCAGGAGTTATTTCGGCTTCTGTTTTGGCTTGGTAGTTCTCAATAATAGAAATGGAAGATCAGACATTTTTGAATTGCTGCTTCAAAATGTAATTGCATGTTAATACTAGAGCGCCTGTACTAAAGATAGAAAAGGAGGATGGTTGTTCTTCTGCATCACGAATCACATCCCACCACTATTAGAAATAATACATTTTCAGCAATAGCATGTGGAATAAATGCAACTGAAGAGACAAGGGGAAAAACAATGGAGGGAATGGAGGTGTGAGAAGTGACTTCACAGAAAATATTTCAAGAAAAGTTTGACCACTAGGAAAAATCTATGGTAAACTTTGCTTGCAGAGAAGGCCCATTTGTCACTAGTGACCCTCCACACAGCATGGTTGCTATATTGTGTGAACAGGAGCAACACACATATTTACCAAGCCTGAATGTGACCCGCCCTGAAAAATTCAGAAATCAGTTGTATATGCCCCATTATGTGAGATTAGTGGGCTCCTACTATTTGTGATTACAATGTTTGAAAAGGACTTGTATATTTTCTGAGATCCAATAATAATTCATTTCCACTGTGGGAATTTTTAAAAGAAAAGATATTAGAATTTTACAATGAGTCCAACGGTTCTGAGAGCTACATTGTATAATTAGAATTTTTTGAGTGAGTTTTAATGACATTGGTGGCACTGTTGAATTTTGTGCTACTATTCAGTGTTGTTCTTGTCTTTAGTAATAGCTGACCCTCGGCTGAACTCTTCGTTGCTACATGTTTATTATCAATGAGTATTCCAGTTTATATTACCTTTTGTTATTGGAGTACTCATGTTAATATAGTTTGGAAACATTTGGATGGTTCTGTAGTGCATGATGCTGAGTTAAACTGATCATTGCTATGTTCTGTGTAGATGGTATAGTCATTCTGTAGATATTTTCATGTTTTATATGTCCACCAATGTATCTTGATTCTCAATATGGGCTGATCAGTGGATACCTAAATCTGGAAACTGGAACAACTAAAAGAGAAGACAGATCTTTCTACAAACCAGGTTTTGCAGAAAAATCTTAAATCTACCAGCGAGAATCTGCAAGGACTTGTAGGGGGCATCACATTTTCCTACCCTATTATCTTTTTCTTTCCTTTCCTAAAAGGCCTCATAGCCCATGATCTTTTCCTGCTTTCTTTTGTCCTTCCCAGCTAGCTAAGCTATTTATTTAAGCTATTTATTTATTTGCTTGCTTGCTTACTTATTTATCTTTTCCTGCTTTCTTTTGTCCTTCCCAGCTAGCTAAGCTACTTATTTATTTAAGCTATTTATTTATTTACTTATTTATTTATTGCATGTATATCCTGCCATATATCCAAAGACTCAAGGAGGCTTACAATAAAACATATATAATATATACAACAAATACGATAAATATGAAAACATTAAAACATCATAAATATCTAAATTTAAAAAAACTATACAAACAAATGGCGTAAAAGTCCAACATGGGCTTCAATCAACCTACCTTTTATCCCCCTTTCCTTCCTTCCCCTAGCAACCTCTACCTGTTAAAACTATGCCTGAATTTCCAGTGCTAGCTGGTTTGTGAGAACAGGGGCTGGTTTTTCTAAATTTCACTCTGCAGATGCGCACACACAGGCAATATCTAAGCATCCACCTTGTTTTTCTTGGTATTCAGACCATTCTTTGGTAGAATTCAAATGGCATATATAATGTTCAGGGCCTTTTCAATTGTTCATCCTGCAGGGACAGATTCTCTTTTGGTTATATTTTGCCTTCTTTCAATAAGAACTGCTGATTTATTCTGAGGTACTGCACAATGGCTTCATTCTGAGGATAGCTGATTTATCAAATATAGCTCTTAAGAGATTTTATATAGCAACTTTAAGTACTGTTGAACATTATACCAAATTGGGGAGAAGGAATGTACAAATAACTCAAGATTTATGTTCACACTGCTCTGGTAGTGTTCAATGTTATACAGAGAGATGCCAAATTGTACAATCTGGATTTTGTACAGCTGTTTGAGGTAGATAAATATGTTTCTTCCTTTCCCCCTCCTGTTTCTATATAATATATGAAACCACTCTTCAAGTAATTAAATTCTTACTTTCTGGTTCAATTTAGTTTAGTTTTAGTTTTTTAAATTTTTTTCTGGTAACAACTTGATGGTAGTGAGAATGATAATTGCTTGCCTTTAGGAGTGTTCTGAAGTTCTGTAGATATATGTATTGTTTCAAAATGTGTGGGTGGTTGCAATTATGGTGAAATTCGCAAGTCGTATGAACTTGAAAGGGGAAAGAAGAAAGTAATTCGGTGAAACTGAAAACTCTTTGCCAAATTTTAGAACATCAGAGAGAGAGAGAGAGAGAGAGAGAGAGAGAGAGAGAGAGAGTTTGTCATGATAAATAGGAATGTAGTATTTTTAAGATAGTTCGATTTTGCACTGTGGTGGCACTTTCTGCCAAAACAGCATTATAAAAAATTCTACACAGCCGATCACAATCCTTACTGGGCAAAAGCCCACTTCCTGAAAACACCACATAGGCACCAGAAAAGGTGTTGTTGGTGGGTGCCATAGCATTCACAGGCACCATGTATGGGGTCCCTGTCCTAGTCTAACTGTACCACATTGGTTATCTGGTATGAATAATAGCAAGTGTCACTTCTAGCAGAAGGACATGTTTAAATATTAGTGAAACAGGAAGATTGTCTTCATAATTTTTTTATGTTACTACTGATTATTCTACCCTGTTTCCCCGAATATAAGACATCCCCTGAAAATAAGACATAGTAGAGGTTTTGCTGAAGTGCGAAATATAGGGCATCCCCTGAAAGTAAGATGTAGCAAAGTTTTTGATTGGAAGCATGCCCGACGAACAAAACACAGAAAAATAAGACATTCCCCTGAAAATAAGACATAGCGCATCTTTGGGAGCAAAAATTAATATAAGAGACTGTCTTATTTTCGGGGAAACACGGTAGAAATATACTTTAATTGGCCTTTTATACGACCTTTGTTCTGGATAACTGGATCACAAAATTATTGACAGTGCTATGTTTCTTTATTTCATTGAACTGAAGTAATGCTCGTACTATAGATTGTATTTAGACTGTTGAAGGCATTTCTAGTGCAGTGACAATAATATTTCTACAAGGTTCTTGCGATCGAAAACCCTGTGATTCTTGGGACATACTAGTGCCAGCAGTGAGGTAAGGTTTTTATAACTACAAATGATTGGTTGGACAGTAGTTCTTTTAAGGTTCTTATTCTGGAATACCGGGGAGAGCTTCTACTTTCAAAATTTGCCTGTGTAGGCAGCACGCTTGAAGATGCTTTCAGTTATAATGGGTGGTAGAGAAACTTTGACATGTTATATTTGCAAGTAGCTGCTGCAGAACTAACTCTCATTGCTGTTATTGTGAACAAATAAAATCATAATGATCTTTTGAAGAAAAGGGAAGCTGGCACTCAACAGTTTCTTGGTTTCATGGGACACATGCCTGTGTTTGTGTTCATATTACTGTTAGTAAATTGACTGATAATTGACTAGCATAACAGCCTCTAGTTACTTGATTGCAAATAGTGATGTCTCTTAGAGATGTTTTCATAACAGTTTGTAGCTTGTTAAAAAATATCAAGGGTAAAGTCCCATAGATGTGGTTTTGTGTGGTATACCTGTTTCATATTTATTTCTGATGCTATCCCATCCCACATATCCAATTGGAGACACCTTTAAGAATGTGATGGGAAAATGTCTGCTGTCCACATTTTCATCTCACGTACTTCAGCTTCTCAGTGTCTAAGAGTCAGAGTTGGTATTTCAGATATCTAGTGGTGATTGAGAAAATGTGCCTTTTGCAAACTTTTCTTGCAATTGGAATGCAATGAGCTACATGTGTACCAATTTTTAGCTTACCGTATATACTCACATATAAATCGAATTTTTCAGCACATCTTTTGTGCTGAAAAAGCCCCCCTCGACTTATACATGAGTGAGGTTTATTTTAAAAAATATTTTAGGGCTTTTACTTTGTTGGCCGCCAGGGGGTGCAGTTTTTAGGCTAGCGGCACCAAAATTTCAGGGTATCATCAGGTGACACTCCTGATGATACCAGCCAGTTTGGGTGAAGTTTGGTTCAGGGGGTTCACAGTTATGGACCCCCAAAGGTGGTGCTCCCATCCCCCATCGTTTCCAATGGAAGCTAATAGTAGATGGGGCTACCCTTTTGATGGTCCATAACTTTAGACCCCCTGAACCAAACTTCACCAAACTTGGGTGGTATCATCAGGAGGGTCTCCTAAAGATACTGTGAAATGTTGGTACTGCTAACATAAATATTCCTGCCCTGACAGGTTGTGTGAATGTCCCTTCTAAAATGACACCTGCCATGTTAATTTTAAAAATATGTACACTAAAAAGAATGAACTATTCTTTTAAAAATCAGGGTAGTTTTGAGTCACAGTGAACAGGCATGTTAATTCCAGTTTTTATTGTAAGATCCATTGTTTATAACCCTTCCTTACAAAAAAGCTAAGGTTTTTGTACTTTTAAAGTTATTGTTGAGACCATATTGTTCTTGTTGACCCTCTTTTCCACTTACAGAGCTAGTTTACTGTTTTTCTTTGAAATAAATATTCAAAAACATTTAACCTACTGATGCCTCAATTAATTAAATTTTATTGTTATCTATTTTTATTTTTGAAATTTACCAGTAGCTGCTGCATTTCCCACCCTAGACTTATACGCGAGTCAGTAAGTTTTCCCAGTTTTATGTGGTAAAATTAGGTGGCTTGACTTATATGCGGGTCAGTTTATACACGGTATTTTATGTGACTATAAACAGCTTTGAATCCACCATTAGTGAAGCCCTGATATCTTTCAGTATAGATCAAAGTGTATTTTTACCTTCATAAAATGGTTTTTACAATCAGGGACATTTAATGCTGCAGTAGATCCTAATTACCATTAGTGCGTATGGAAACTATATAGGAATTAACTGAAAACATAGCCTACTGTACCTTTATCCTAATGTTGGTATTTTTATTTCCATATCTTCTCATTTTTGTTTCTTTTAACATACCTTTTGTGGATTGTCTTGTGACAATCTATCAGACAACAGTATTAAATTAGTCACAATAAGGTCTGAATGGCTGTGGTTTGCTGTTGGTCATTAGGATACCAGGCAACAGGTATCCCACTATTAGTGGGATACTAGCAAAGATGCAGATCATCAAGCTCTGTGGACTTGCTTCCTTGACTATTCTAGCCTTCTCTTGGCCTTCTGTCCATTGTTTTCTCCTAAAGTTACAAAACACTTCACCATTCTTATTGCTCCCACCCTGCAGTATTCTTCCTCAGATCCCTGAGCTGACTTCTTTCTCTTTCTTATGTGACATGGGTTTTTCTGCCTGTGATCTTCAGGCTTGCATCTTGTTCCCCTTTGCTGAAATGTCTCTTGCATTGTTAAATTCTTCTTTGCTGTTCTCTTTCTAGCACACCTACACAGTGTCACTGTTCTCTCTTTCCTCTTCCTCTGTGTCCCTGCTGAAAACCCACTTTTATATTGTAGGGAAAACACGAGTTGAAACATAGCCTAAGAATGTGTTTGCATTCATTCTTGTTTCTACTTGTCTCTTGTGTATTTAATCGAAAATATTATGCTGGATGTAAACTCATATCCTTTTTGCTTTTTTTGCTTCTTATTTGAATACTATGCATTCTGATCAGTCTCTGAAAATGTATTAGCTTTGTTAAAGCAAATATGACAAACTGAGAATGACAAACATTCCAGCTGTGCATTTACACCTTCCTTCCATCACTGTTTTTTTCTTTGTTACCTTTATACTTTTTGGTGATGCTTCCTGATGGCATTACCTGTTCATAGTAGGCCTGTAGAGTGTATTGGCTGCCCAACTTGAAAAGTCCTTTATCAGTTGGTCAACATTAGCTTATGAGATTCTGAGTACAGATGTAACATTTCTGAACGTTTTCAAATTGCGGAGAGTACTGAAATGTATGCAATATTTAGTGCAATTATTTTACTGCTTTGACAACATCAAATGCTTCATTAATAAGGTTGCCATGAGTTGAATGTGCACTTAACATATACATACACACACAATTGCCTGCTTTTATTTTCTATAAGCAAGATTGGAAATGTTTCCAATGCTTGAGAGAGTGCTGCAACCTATACCTTAGTGCGTGTATGTTCATTTTCCTCATCTAAATGTAATAAAGTTTCAAATAGAAACAAACAGAAATTTTGAAGTTAAAGTCTTATTGGACAGAGAGGTTCTGTAGTCATTAATATGGTTAAGTGTATATTAGTATATCAAGATAAGTGTTGTATCATTGAATTATTGTTATACAAATACATGCTTGAAAGTATAATCTGTAGAAATGTACATTGGAATTATCATGATCTAATGCAATAGATTCTCTTGTATAAAATTCTTTATATTACACATTCTGTGAATAAAACCTTGTCTCAGAAAGCATTTGACTCAGTCCAAAAGAGAATATTTTAAAGGAATGTTTTTTCGTGTGCCCCCAAATTTTTCATGGAAGAAATTAAAACAAAAAAATCTTTGAGAAAAGAATGGGAAACAAACCTGGTCCCTGCCTCGCAGGCCTTTATACCTAGTTCTGACAGGTGGGGCTTGCATCAGAGAGGAGGGGAAAGTAGAGGCAAGTGTGACAGATTGCATCACTGGGATATCCATTATACAGGCATTCCCCTCCACAGGTTACAAGGTATTATAGGTCAGAGAAGTAAAGAGCCTAATATCTGTTGCACTGATGATTACTGGACTGACTGAGCTGGCCTGTTTGCTGTTAGCCTAGAGTTTTCTCTAGACCAGATCCTTTTTGTAGACTAACAAAGGATTTTTTGTGTGCAACTTTGTGATACTTTGTGTGCAAATATCAGTTTCTTCATTTAGTTTCAACACTACCGGCAAAGTGCAGTTCAAACAGTTCCAGTTCCTTTTTTTCCCCCCCCCCCCCCGAAGTTTAAGTACTTGCTCAACCTTAAATAAAAACAAAAGGCAGATGCAAAAACTGGACATGTATATTGGCCAAATACATGTTCCCTCTTCAGAAATAAGATTCTGTGGTTGTCGTTGCATGTTTTGCAAGTAGCATAACTGACAGAATTGAATTATTTTTGTAGGTAAGGTATAATTTATTTGTCCAGCAAATATTCTTTTGCTCTGCTGAGAGTTTCAACAGCTCAAACTGCTAAGACAGAGTTTAGCAACACAAGAACTGATTACTAGTTAGAATGTAGTAGGGTTTTTTGGCTGTACGGTTGTGTTCCAGTAGTATTTTCTCCTGATGTTTTGCCTGCATCTGTGGCATCCACAGATGCAGGCGAAATGTCAGGATGAAATACAACTGGACACATGGCCATACAGCCAAAAAACCCCCACTACATGCTAGTGATTCCGGCTGCAAAAGCCTTTGACAATACATTGATTACTAGCTGTCTGGTCAGATAAAGATTGTTGTCTGACTTTCGTCATATATTGGCAGATAGTGCTGTAAAGAAAGAAAAGACAAAGCAAACCAATGCTTCACTCAGAAATATAAATATGTTAAATAACCATCATATATCTAATTTTAAATGGTCACCCTAAAATACTAGTCAAGAAATGCTTTTAAAAGGGCTTATTCCGATAGGGAGCTTTATCTGCAAACTTGGGACAGCTCCAGGTTAGCAAAATCTAAAAATGAAGGGGGTGGGGGGGTAGTTGAATGGATTAAAAAAAAAATAAAGCCTTACCTTACAGGGGAAGAAATGGAGAACTTGAACAATCTATCATTAGATCTTGGCTGACATTTTGAAGGTTGCATGCCAAGTCAGTAGAGACAGCACAGATGTGCCGCTGCTGAGTGTATGAGGCAGACAATCCAAAGGTGGAATTGCTGCTGCTGGCAAGTGAGGCAGTGGATCTAAAGATGGTGGAGATCGTAGGTAGTGGTGGGGAAGATGCCAGAGGGGCTGCTCCTGGAGAGGCATTGGTGGTGCTGTGAGTGGGCTGGAATGAGAGCGGTAGTAGGGAGGAGGAGAGCTGGAAGATGTGGTAGAGAAAGGGGTAGAGGCAGAAAGAATTTGTAGGAGGAATAGAAGGTGGAATTTTCCATCCCCTCTTGTGTCTCTGCTTGTATGTAAACTTCTGGTGCTGAGAAAAAAATGGTGGTTATGATGTCTTATGACAGTAGTAAGAAGCAGCATAAGGATCAATAGTACAAGCATTTTAAGTAAGAAAGGGCCTTGGTGGCTATCAGAAGTCTGCTTTGTTGAAATTATATGCATGATGGGGAACTATTGGTGCTGACAAGCAGGGAAATTATGTCTGCATACAACACAAGCTAAAGGTTACATGCTAAGAATTTATGGCACCAAGTATACAAAGGAGGTATATAGCAAGAATAGAGATCAAGTGGCTAAAAGAATGCCCATCCTGGGAGAGCAGCTAAGAAACAGGAAAGGCTGACGTTGTGATAGATCTAGGGATGCAAAAAAATGAGGACCAAAACTCAATGTCTCACTGAAGAGGAAGCAGGAAGCATTTAAATACAATCCCATCAGCCAGAACTCATACCATATGGAGGATGGAACCCTATGCAAGGTAGTCTTAGACATCAATTATTGCCTGTAGCTCTTCATCAGTACTAAGGCTGTTGTGTAACAGGGGCCACACTTGGGTGCGGTATAGGTGTTGAACTCGCGGCTCTCCAGATGTTATGGACTACAGTTCCCATTATCCCTTGCCAGCATGATGCTGTAGTCCATAACATCTGGAGGGCTGCAAGTTTGACACCTGGAACCCAGATGAGGATAGTTGGTTACAGTATACTTAAGGTGATATGAGTAAATTGTTTATATTTGTTCATGCACAAGAATTCAAATTGAGAGCATTCTTTTAATTAGGGTTGAGGCATAACAAACATTGTGTTTCCTGTGTGCATGTTTTGAACTCTTGGACACTGAGGCAGATGTATATAACTTTAGAAACCTCAAATGTTAGTTGAGAATATGGAATTGATAAAAATAAGCAGAAGCATAAAAATCACATTTTTTTTCATTAGGTGATGCTGTTCCTACTGTACTAGCATAAGGGTAGGAAAGCTCATGTTATACATTTTTCTCTTCATCATTTTAATCACTTTTGTATGAGAAAATATCTGCTATCTAATTATCTGTTTAATGGGTTAGTTCCCTGCTGAACAAAGAATAATAGGTTTATTTTAAGAATACATTTTCCCAGCAGTCACAACCTGGTTAGTTTTTGAGCTTTAGAAACCTACCATATGGGTCAGCAGGAATTACTAGCTGGTTTAATTATTTTTCTATCAAGATTCCCCTCACTTTAATTTTGAGAAAAATATTGATTTCTTTGGCATAACCTGCCCTATAGATAGCTTGCTTCTTTGAAGTCGGTTTTTAATTACAAATATGTTTGATAGAACACAATCTCTCTTTGGAAAGTATTCTACGAGTTACATAAATCTATATATAATGTTTTAGTGAAATAATGAAATCACTTTATATGATGAAAATTGCTACTGCAAACTGAAGTTGAGTGAGACTTTTATTGGATTCAAGATTATGCATATCTTGCTGGGCATGAATTGTATGACTTTTGCATTGCAAAACTAAGCTTGCTAAGTAGTTTTTAAGTAAAAAATCATTGGTAGGGTGGGTCTGATTAGCTTATCAGATGTTTTGTGCACTTGGCTGCAGGTTTTTGTTGTCCAAATGTGACTTTCGTCACTTAAATTTAGTGTCTATTTAGCTTACTGTGAATTGCTGGCATACTTCCACTTGTTGCATGAATGTGAAACCGCTCTGCTTAAAGTTTAGTTCTCATTCAAAATCGGAAATACTAGTAGCAGAGCTGATGGTATATAGTATTGAGTGGCCAGAGCCTCTGCCAATAATCTTGTTTATTTTCATGACTCTGTCCCTGGCACTTTTCTTAAAGTAGCTATGAATATTTTTAGAACTGCTGAGTTGTGTAACTTGATCCTAGACTTTTTACTGGAAGTCCATCTTAGCATTTTTTCCCTAATTTTCATGAGTTGTTTGTGAGCAATGGATCGTCGCTTCCTGTATAAACTACTAAGTAGTCTGTTAATCTTGAATGGTCTTCTATATATTTTTTCCCCTTGGTGTAACAGTTTGTACTTTAGCGTGCTGGATTATTGTCTGATCTCTACTCCTTTATTAAATATGCTGCTATCACACACATACCCTGAATGCAATGCTTGATTTCTCAGAATAAGTCCAGTGGCATCTCCACCCAGCTATTTGTAGAACTCTGGCCTGAATTTTTCACTTCTCAGTATGCATACAAAACTCGTTCCTCATGCTTCACACAGTTAATGTCATGGGTGACTTTAGAAACAGAAGGAAACTTATTGCTCCATGGACGGTTTTTAAAATTGTATTCAAGTCTTCCATCCTGTTGCCGTCACATGAAATTTCCATACATCAGGAATATAAATTGCATTTGGAATTATGCGTAAACTAGTGCAGCAAAGAGTAGTTTCTGTCAATCTTATGTGTTAAAATTTTACCCTGCCCTTCCTCCAAGGAATTTAAATTGCATACAGGGTTGCCCCCTCCAGGTCTTACCTTCATAATGGTCTTGTTAGGTAAGTTGAACTGGGAGAGAGTAACTGGCATGGGATCACTCAGTGTTAGGGTTGCCAGCCTCCAGGTGGTGGCTGGCTATCTGCTATTACAACCCACCTCCAGGTGACAGATCAATTTACCAGGAGAAAATGGCCACTTTGGAAGGAGAACTCTATGGTATAGTACCCCATTGAAGTCCCTCTCCTCCCCAAACCTTGTCTTCCTCAGGTTCCATCCCTACAATCTCCAGGTATTTCCCAACCTGGAGCTGGTAACACTAAGCTTCATGTCTAAGTGGGGATTTCCAGCACTCTAAGTATAACAACGTACAGGTTGCCCTGATACACCATTAATGAACCTTTTTCTCAAAGAGCACACTCGTGGGAAATGGAGCAGTGATTGTAATCTTTTCTATGGCGGATTGTAACACAAAGGGTGTTGCCTTCTGATAATTTTACCCTTGAGATGGGATTAAAAGTACAGTGATAGTCCAAGAAAATCTTAAGGAAGGGGCTCACAAACTTTTTGAGCCTGTTGGCACATTTTGAAAATGAGACGCTGTGTCGCTACAAAATGGCTTTTTGGTGGCATTCACAGAGTGGCTTCATGGATGCTTGGGATCCGTCACAGGAAGCTGAGAGGTTGTAAACCAACTTATAATGAAGGCAACTGTTTCTGAAAGGGTATTATATGCATAAGTACTTCTGGAGTACCTCCTATTTCAGTGAGGTGGAGGAAAATCAGGGTGGACTCTTCCTTAGGGAAGAGCTGCTTTGTTGAAGAAGCAAATTGATGCTGGGAAATGTATTGGTGGCATTATATTGGGGCTTACTACAGTACTGGAATGAAAATGGGAGCAATTAGCTGTTGTCTTTTGAACTGTTGTCTAATTAACACCCCTGCGTTCATTATAGAATGGTGCCTCCTGAATCCTGTAGTCGCCTGTCCATTTTACTCCTGAGAGAGAATTGGTTAGGCCTGCAGAACCCTATTCTTCCAGCAGATTGATTGTCTATGTCTGCTTGGTTGAAAGCTTAGTTTCCCCTGAACGACTATTCTTTTTTATCTTACCTGCAATCAGTTTAGTTTTCCCTTTGAGTTCCAGACAGTGGGCATCTGGACAGGATAAGTGGACTTCACTGCTCCCACAGACTTTACTTATAACCTCTTGCCTAGTAAATTCCATACACAAACCACCCTTTTCTCTCTGTCAAGTATTCTGTAACCCCTGTAGACAGATGCTCCCAGATGTTTCCCTTACCTTTCTGATAAGCTGGAGTTACTTTCTTCCTTTCCCCAAAATACTTCTGAATCCCTGGCTGCTCATGCTGAGGCTCGTTCTTCTGCAGCGGTGCTGAATTTAAACTCCTGTAAAATGCATCCCCTTCCTTCCACCTTCCCTCCACTATTTTATCTTCCAATCCTTCCTTTCTTCATACTTTGAATAATGACTTGTCTTGTTATAAAATGTGTATCAACTTTTCCTTTCCCTAATCCTTATTGCCTAGCAACAGCTGTAGCTCTAGCTACTCCAGAGTGCAAGTGTATCTTGTCTGACTGCAAAGGGAAGGAAAGAGGTAGAGCTAAGCTGATCTTAAACCATAAGGGATCCATCAGTAAGTTGGTGCGCTTTTATAAAATCTCATGCCTATTTAATATGGGTGGCAAGACATATAATAATTGTATTGTCGAAGGCTTTCGCGGCCAGAATCACCGGAGTGTTGTAGGGTTTCCAGGCTGTATGGCTGTGTTCCAGTAGCATTTTCTCCTGACGTTTCGCCTGCATCTGTGGCTGGCATCTTCAGAGGATCTGATGGTAGTAAAGCAAGTGGAGTATATATACCATTTGCCTGTTAACAAGTGTAAAGGGTGCAATTAGCCAGTGTGATTTGCATGTATTGAGTGGCATTCCAAACACATGCACCCAATTGCATTTCTGAACCTCTCTAGAAATAGGATAAAGGGAATAAAACTCTTTTTGTTAATCTGTGAATGCACACACTATGAGTCTAGAGAACCTTGGCATCTGAGATTGCCATTTAAGTTCTAGCTTCACCTTTCCTCAAATCACAAGAGAAACATGTGCCAAAGAAATACATTGTATTGTCAAAGGCTTTCACGGCTGGAATTAGTAGCTGAATATTGTTAGAGCTGGTACGAATAATTAAAGTAGCATTTTCTCCTGACGCTTCTTTGCATCTGTGGCTGGCATCTTCAGAGGATCCACAGATGCAGGCGAAACGTCAGGAGAGAATGCTGCTAGAACTCGGCCATACAGCCCGGAAACCACACAGCACCCCAGAAGAAATACATTGTTTATGCATTGCCAGTGTTTATCCAGATTGCCCGAGGACAGAGATAAATAGTATTAGATAATGCAAAAGTAGCAGAAGAGAATTCTTTTATTTTCTAAATGCACAGTGACAGGAGGAGGGCACCAGGTGCCATCTGGAGAACTTGTGGAGCAAACTACATGTTATGCTGCACTTGCACCTCATATTCTCCCCCTCCCCCTTAAGCTGGACTTACTTGTGCCCTGGCAGTATGGGGTAACTCATGGTGAATAAGAGCAACTAAGAATTGCGTTTCAGGGGAAAGCAACTAAGAATTGCGTTTCAGGGGAAAACTAGTTGGCAAGAAACAGTGGGTGTTACTGCCTTGGGTCCTGGGATGACCGGAGGAAAGGCTGAGTTAGAGGGGTGCGTGTATATGTAACAGTTTCACAAGTTTTGATATTGGAGGTAAGTGTGAAACTTAAAATACATCAAATATGTGATGACATAATACCCACTATAGCAGATCCACAATTAGTATTTATTTTCATCCTATTAGGTATTGTTTTGAATTCTTTAGGCTATTATCATAATTTTGAAAATTATTTATTATCTGCCTTTTTCAGTGAGACAGAAGACTGATTATATAGTGAAAAAAATATACCCATGTAGGATAAGGCATCCAGTGAACCATGTGATGAAACTTTGATTATAGAAATAGTTAATAATGTGAAAAACGAGCTGCCTAAAGTATATTATAATGTAGTAGGTTGTATTGCAGAGGTGGAAGACAATGCAGTAAAAGCAGTGAATGGTCATTGCAGTACATTGCAGCCCTATTCTGTTAAAATATTATATACAGTTCTGACGTTTCAGTAGATCATGTTTACTCAATTTTTAGAAGACTTTTAATTGGCACATATTCCTCCAAATAATTAGTTCCTCTCACTGGCCTTGTTGAATGAAAAAAGACAGTTTAAATAGGTGTGGTTCTCTAGCTATATGTATGCCTGATTGACTTGAAGTGTGTGCTTTTCCACTCCTTCTCTGTCAACAGAAGTTGTTCCTGCCCATTTGTCGTGACTCACGGAGACTTCTGTGCCGCTGAACATTTTTAGGGCCATATAATTATGAATGCAGCAATACAGCACATAGTTCAGAGCAGCACTGTTAATATACTGGCTTCCAGATATGTTGCAAATATAGTGCTGCTTTGTAATATCACAGTGATACCAAAGACAGACATGCTAGTAATAAAGAGTGGTCTCACTACTTACTCCTGAAGTGACTCATTAACACCACTGAGCTGTTCCTAAAGTAAGTTCTTTGTAGCATTAAAACCATGACCACCAGCCAGAACAAAATATACTGAAATCAGTTACAAGCATGATCCTATGTACAGTTAAGCATGAGCCAATTGATTTTTACAGGTTTGCGTACTGCTACTGTGAATGAGATTTCACAGCCTCTTTTTATCATGCTCTTCCTAGTGAAAAAGAGTAATGTTTGTGGGCTTAACATGTCATTAGAGTCTTTTCGCTGCTAAAATCAAATACAGTTTAAAAAAACAGCAATGAATTAAAAAGTATTGAAGAGTCTCTAAGCAATGACATGGGGTTCTGTTACAGGGGGGGAAATGGAGTAATGTAAAGGTAGGCTACAACCTTGAAATCCTTGGTTGTAAAGTTATTAAACAGTAAGACAGTACTTCAGAGAAGAGAACATTTGATTCCTTAATTAACATATTAGGAACACAAAAACCCAGAGCAAGACAGCGGGCGAAAGTGTCGCGTTTTTAAACTTCTCCCAGCTGAACAGGCAAGCTGGTTTTAAATTAAAAATAATTTGGAAATCTGTTGTCTCTTAACCTTTTCCATGTGTTGGTACTTGGTAGAATCTGTTCAGCCTGGTGATCAGCTGCAGTAGAACCTTACAAAACATCCATTGTTATATAACCTGTTCATATTATTCTTTTACAGGTATACCAAACTAGGATATGCTGGCAATACAGAACCACAGTTCATCATTCCTTCATGTAAGATTTTTTTTTCTTTTTGTACTGAGTACATCGAAGTTGTACTTAAGGATTCAGAATTCATGTATGAGTATGTGGAAATCAGGAAGTATAGGATATATTTTTTAATGAGGAAGCTATTTAAAATTCATGGGAAAATATTTGAAATATTTGTGTATTCAAAAGTTCAGGTAATGTTTATTAATTAGGTTTGCACTGATAACTTGCTATATGCAGAGTCAGTCTGGATTTTGAACAACCCCTTCTAATATTACAGGTTCTGTGGTTCAGTCCTACAGTACAGGGAATTACTTGCAAGGGATACACAGGTGTTAAATAACACTTTAAAATAACATTTATCTAGTACTCAAAGTGAATTTTTGTTGCTGTTCAAGCATTTTAAAGCCTTATTTGATAAGATGAATAGCAGGGATAGGTTACCTTAATTCAGTTCTGTTAAGTGGTTTTGTGTCTTTTTTGGTATCTTGGTTTTCCTAATGCCTGATTAAGGCTTTTATCTGGTTTTCAGTTTATCTGTTATTCTTCAATAAGCTTCTGAAAACTTTATTGGATCTAATTTTGTATACAGTATTTTATTTTACATTTCATTAAAGTCTGCTTCATGTGGGTGAAGCCATCCTGACTGGATGAACTCAGTTAAGTTGGTCTAGGAAATCTGTTCATTTAACCTTTCCCTTGTGTGATTAGTTAGATTGGGTCAACGAAATATGTGCTTTTAGAACACAACAGTTAAATTCCAACTGACGAATCAATAGACAAAGCAGATCAAAACAGTCTTAGAGGAAGTTATATACTGGGAAGGAATTAAATTTATACATTTCTGGATTTCAAATTGCAGTGCTGGTTCTTTTTTGGGTAAAATCCCTGACTTAATACAGACTTCGGCTTGCATGTTTCTGGCATTCTTGCGGCCCACTGTT
Organism: Sphaerodactylus townsendi; assembly: GCF_021028975.2. Lineage (NCBI taxonomy): Eukaryota > Metazoa > Chordata > Lepidosauria > Squamata > Sphaerodactylidae > Sphaerodactylus > Sphaerodactylus townsendi. The sequence goes on from NC_059426.1 coordinate 52,984,368, forward strand.
GGTTTGCAGGGTGTTGAGTAAAATGGGTTGCTGACTTTTCATTCCCTGCTTACTGTTTTCTCTTTCTGAAATGCAGCTTACAATTGCAAGCCTTATCCTGATTTGGGTAACCTATGCTAGCCTGACCTTGTCAGATCTCAGAAGCTAAGTATGGTTGGTCCTGGTTGGTATGTGACCCCTAAGAAAGTCCAAGGTTCCTATGCCTTACAGAGGTAGGCAGCAATGAGCCACCTCTGCACAGCTGTTGCATTAAAAATCCTATAGGCTTGCCATAAGTCGGTTGTGACTTGATGGCATAGATAAATAAATAACTAAATAAATTTAAGACGTATTTTGTTAAGTCTTTTAATGTGTCCCATGGAATGTATGTTTATTCTTGGGAAGGCTTTTAAAGGTCTTATGAAAATTGAGCCCTCCTAATGCTGTCCACCCCCCACCCCCCGCCCCATTAGTAACATACTTGCTTTGGTGTGCAAGAAATTGTTATTCAAAAGCTTGTGATATTGGTTTACGAAATTAAAGCATTTTATTAGTCCTCCTTCCTTAAGGCCATATTTATGAACAATTACAGTAAGTGCAGTCTCTTTGCCGTAAACTGTAACCTAAAATAGGATTTAACTGCAGCAAACCTTTGTTAGACAAATTCTTTTCTTTTCTATGTCTTCTGAATTGTAAATTCTGTGGAAATGAAGATATTGTTATATAAATCCCTGAGTGTTCCCTTGACATTGGTTGCATGATTTTTAGCAGATTCATGTAGCACTGCTTGTTCATCCCCATATTTTCTTTTATAGCATGACAAAGATAAAAATACTGTGTAATTTGCAAACCACCAGGAGCATCTTGTTGTTTATAAACTATTAATCAGCTGTGGCTATCCCTGTACAAAGCTTTGGGCTTGCTCTGTATGTTTGAAAGGACATAGTCCTTTAAATAATACCTTAAAAGGAATGGATTTCCTGACAGAATTCCTGTGAGTGTACATATAATACTTGAATTTGTGGGAACCTGGTAAAGTTGATTGACAGTAGATTCAGAACAAGCAGAAAACAATTCTTTGTCCATTTATCTGCTGGATACTCTTGCAACTATGAAAACATTTAACATCTCTACAGAGAGAATAGATTTTGCAATATTATTTCCTTTTTGCTGCTGAATTATCTTTAGATATGACTAAAAATTTTAATTCATCTTGTATAACCATAAGTTCTTTTTCTGCCTAGGTTTAATGTCCAGTTCATGGTTTCCCAAATATTCTTCTTTCTGAGATAGCAGGTTTTCCTCCATTCTGTTGTTAAGCAACAAAGTTATATAGTTTGCACATGACTGTTCATGCAGGGATGTTACTGATTTGTGTTCTCCAGGCTGACAAATATATTAATAGACATGTCAGTTACTGTACCTGGATTGGGTAGATGACATGTAACCAAGTATGGGTTATTAGCTGTGCTTTAAGAGGTGTCAGTTCACAGACTGTCATTTGATTTTAGGTCTGTTACTTGGAAACAACAGTACTTCACAAATATTCTCTGCTAACTGCATTAGAAACTTAAGAGTGAGTCATAAAATTTGCCAGGAATTCTGTAGAGTGTGCAGTGAGCTGCATCATTAAGCAATGACTTGAACGTGCCTTTATACCTGCACCATCTACATTGTACCAAAACCTTGTAACTATTATTTCTGCCAAGGTTGACCCCCCTCCTTTTTTTTTGCTGTCAAGTTGCTTCTGACTTGTAGTGATCCTGTAGTGTTTTCAAGGGAAGAGACATTCAGAGACCTGCTTCCATGTCATGACCCTTGTATTTTTCAGTGGTCTCCCATCCAAATATTTATCAGGGCCAACTCTGCTTAGTTTCCAAGTTCTGATAAGATTGGGCTAGCCTGGACTATCCAGGTCAGTGCAAATATAGGGGCACAGGAAATTAGAAAGATACGCAAAGGTAAGAACAATGGAATTGTTGTATACAGAAGGATATGTGTATGAGGAGTGCAGAGAGATTCAGGCCTCTGGCTGAAATCTGTACCAGGAAACAGCCGTGACAAAGAGTGGGGGAGAGAGGGATTTAAAGAAGGGAAAAGTAGAGTTTTTATGAAAAGGAATGAACAGGGAGACCAGTTTACTTGACTTCAGTTTTTTTAGCTAGATTGAGGACATTGCTTGTTTTGGGATTAAAAACAATCTGTTGCATAGGAAGTTTTTCTGTAGCCAATACAGAGACGTGTTGTGGAGTAGAGGATTTCTGTTGGTTGTGCATAGCTAATACACTAAGTACTTAGTATTCTTCCATCTATCTCTAATGCTATCAAGACAGGAGAGAGAAAATTCTGCTACTCAGCTAAATCACACTAGTATAATCTACTGTCCTCTGTATGTTTATCTTGTTTACTATCTTTCTCAATCGAGGTTGTCTATTGTCATAAGTAATAGGATAGATTCACACTAACTTCCTTCATCCTCAGAATGGGTTTGAATCACGGAAAATCTTTGCCCCTTGAGCACACGGGAACTCTAGGAACAGCACACATCCTATTAGTGGAAATTTTCCTTCCCCATGTTTTCTGTTATCAGTATTGCAGATCAGAGTATAGTCATTTGCTTTCAGTTGTGATGGCCCCATGGGCCACTAGGTTCATTTGCTTCGCATGTCTTTTTAATTCAATAATACATACCAAGAGTGGAGGACCAAAAAGATTTTGTTTTTTAAAAAAGATAAAGGAAAAAAATCACAGAGGGCACGGTGGGACTCACATTCAGCATAATGTGTGGCAAGTTTTACCTCAAAGGGGCAGCTGCCATAACCTATCCGTTCACACTGAACTGTTAATTCCTGTAAGCCTCTTGTTCCAGGATCCTCTCCCAAAGACTCCTGAAGTGGAGATAATATATTCTGCCACCTCATTTAAATTAAGGGTGTATTCTTACCATGCTAATAAGACCTTTTACCTGGTACTCTGGCAACTTGCAGCTTACAAAGACACATACTTATTTTAGGAATTTACAGACAGAAAGGCACCTTATTTTATCAGTTAATGTTTACCATTCTACAGTCTTCTACAGTCCAGAGTGAAAGTTGTGGATACATTAGGCATGTACATAAAATTGAGCAGGAAGACATTTTTAAATAGCTGTTCCTCTTTGAATTCCTCTTTGAACCCTGCCTTCAGTAGTCTGGCTTAATATTACTCAAAATACCCTTTTGTTGTGCTGCACCAATATGAGAAGATTTAAGTGAATTCGCAATTTTAAATTATGTGCTTGTTTATTCAGATTGGTTTGAATGAAAAATATATTGGTGATGGTATTTAATGATCTGTACAAATATTAATTGGTTTGGAACTTAGCTTGAAGTATAGTATTATATTGTAATGCTCTAATAATACATTGTTGAAGCGTTTAGGTGAAATTAAATGACAAAGTTGTTGTTTTTAAGTGCACCCTGAAAATATTATATGTTTTGTAATCATAGGAGTAGTTACCCATTCCAGTATTAGTACTTCTTGCAACATAGTTCAGAAATGTTTGAAATGTTGGCACAGATGTCCATCTGTAATTTAACCACCTTTTCTTCATCAAAGGTATTGCTATCAAGGAATCAGCCAAAGTTGGCGATCAAGCACAAAGAAGGGTTATGAAAGGTGTGGATGATTTAGATTTCTTTATTGGGGATGAAGCAATAGAAAAACCAACATATGCAACAAAGGTATGTAAAATTGAAACAAACACCCCTAAATTCTGTGCCTCACTAATGGATTCTGTGAAGGTAGAGTTTGCCCCAGATTGTAACAGCAAACATCCTTTTTTGAGTTGCTGTCTATAAAGCAATATGCTAATGCACAGAGTGTTCAGGTAGAATGAATACAATACATAATATTAAATGCTGAAGGAATGTCATCAGCCACTTGGTTGTTATGTCAAGTTGTATTTGTTTGTTTGTTTGTTTATTATTCTGCTCGGATAACAAGGTCTTCAGAAAATCATTTTAGCCTTGCAACAAGCCTTTAAGAGCTTAGGCTGATGGGTAGTGTCTTGTCCAGTAAACTTGAGATCTGAGTTCAATTTGAAGCTGTTTTCACAGGTTTCACAAGGTTCTTGCAATGAATGGTGTAACTGAAATGAGATCTTTTGTTTAGCTGGTTTTGGTAATTTTTTCTGATACCTCAGACACAACAAGCGAAAAATAGCATAAAAATGATCTTATAAAAATCTTATAATAGCCTTAATGTGATTCAAACATAAGTTATGCCTCAGTCACCTTGTTCGCCTAAGCTTTTATTGCAAGTCATCTCTTCTTGTAAGAAGCCTTCTTTGGGGATTCATTGTTTTTTTACTGCATTAACAATACTTGGCTTTTATTGTTTGATTGTAACATTATCCAGATGTCCCTATCTACTAGAAATTAATGGATCTTCAATATAATTTCACAGAAGAGTTTGGAGTTTGCTTTATACCCTACCAGTGACATCCCAGAGGCATCTGGCTCATCAGTGTTAGAAAAAGAGTGTTAGATCTGTAGTCTGATCCAGGAAGGCATCCTGTTGACCCTGATAACCCTAGCAAGATATACAGCTCTGCATAAAATAAATGGAATGGGGAGCATTGTTTTATCTAGAGTGGATTCCACATGGGCAAAAAACAGCGATGTGAAAATGGTGTAAAATGGTTTAAAACAGTGTAAATGTTTTCACACCACTGTTTTCCGTCTAGGATGTTTTGTGCCAAGACAGACAATTTTTGTGTTAAACTGTTGTAAAGATTAAATTGGGGAAAGTAGGCGTTCTGCTGTGTAACATTTAAAAATAAATATGCTTATTATATTCACAATTTCTTCCTAAAAATTCATGTTAACTTATGGCAATATTCTCTTACCATTTATTGAATAATATATAATGCATAGCTGTATCTATAACATGATTTATAGCTTATAATACCTAATTTAATTCTTTTTGGATGCTTGGAACAGTGGCCCATTCGTCATGGAATAGTTGAAGACTGGGACTTGATGGAGAGATTTATGGAACAAGTTATCTTCAAATATTTAAGAGCGGAACCTGAAGACCATTATTTTCTATTGGTGAGTATAAATTATCTACACAGTTTACCCTTTCAGTATAGAAGACAAAGAGTTTGCATTTATACCTCACCTTTCTCTCCTGTAAGGAGTCTCAAAGTGGCTTACAAACTCATTCCTTTCCTCTCCCACAACAGACATGTTGTGATCTAGGTGGGGCTGAGAGAATTCAGAGAGAACTGTAACTAGCCCAAGGTAACCCAGCAGGTTTCATGCATAGGAGCGAGGAAACAAATCCAGTTTATCAGATAAAAGTCTGCTGCTCACGTGAAGGAGTGGGAAATCAGACCAGATTCTCCAGAATTGAATTGTTTTGGGGTTTTAGTTCTACTAAATATTCATATATGAAAAGATATGGATTTTTTGAGGTCACACCTGCACTCTGAAATGGCGTAGTCATTGCACAGGTTTGTCACTTTACCTACTAAATCTCAGTTATGGCTGGATTTCTGGTTTGGTCTTGGAACTAGCTGCACATCCTCTGTGAGAGCAAATGAACGCTGCAGGTTTTTTTTCAGGTCTGGGGGTTACCTGAGACCCGATTTGTCATATCAGATTAAGGAGATTAACTCAAGATTGCCCACAGTTCTCCAGGAAGGTGATTCCTTGGGTTGAGAGGTGAATTGGAAAATTCATCTGCCACTAATTAAGTCAAGTCGCTGGGAGAAAGGATCCATCTTTGCTAAATCCTGCTGAGGAATCTTGAAGAAGACTGAAGCAGTTTTAGGCCAGATCTCTTTGACCTCGAAGGAGTGGATCTAATTTGGGAGAGGCGCTATCTCAGAATTTGATGCTTCTACTACATGTAGAGTGCTGTTTTCTGGTAACAATTGGCAGGAAGGACTAAACTGTGAGTTTACAATGAAAAAAAAATTAAGCTGAGGATCCAACATAGACATAAAACACAAAAATTACTGTTAAAATACTATTTCTGAGAAGATTAATGGATTAAGTTTTGAACTTATGAGAATCCAGTGATTGGCTGAAATAAGTAAACAAAGTGACACAGAAGCAGGGAAGAGAAGTCAGATGGGCAGAGACAAGATGGAGGAGAGGCAGGACATTGATGATGTGAACAAGCTGTGAAATACCTGCCCCTTCCACAAAGGGAAGAAGGTTGACGGGACAGAGACCTGGAAGAACAAGATATTGACCTCAAGCGATGTGTAAAGTGAATGAAGTAGAATTGCAGCAACAGATAAGGAAGTACAGAAGACAGGGATTAGATGAACTGAGAACCTAATGAAGAAGATATTACTGCCCAGACTTCCTGTAAAACCAGCAGAAGATCAGAAGAGAAACATCAGAACAGAATGTTAAGAACAGAGAACTGAGAGACTTTGGGAAAAGACAGAAGATTAGGACTTTCTCTGTCAAAAACTGGGAGGGAGTGGACTTGGAACTTTCACGACAGTTTTTATTTTGGGCCCAAAAAAGTTTTGGTGATTCCAGTTTGTGGTGTTAAAAGTTCAAGTTAAACAATTGGATATGGCTGCAAAGTAAGACTCAGTTATATCCAAAGACTCTAAACAGGAAAGAGACACTTTGCTACGCTTTTCCTCACAAAATGTCCAAAAGGAGGCAGTGGTACATACTACAGAAAAATATAGTGTTGCAGACTTGCTTCAGATCCTTGGCAAGTTGAAGACTATATTGGAAGATGTTAGTAAGTGGACAGAGGCCAATATAGTGACATTGAAAGAAGTTAATAAGAAAATAAATATAAGTGGCTCTTCTTGAATATTGTCAGAGGACTCGCTGGAAAGCAATTATTACCGTATGACTGCAGCAAGGACTTTGTATGTGCAAAAATGTGGGGGGATGGCCCCCCATGTGACCAAATGGAGCCACCCATGGAGCTCCCAGTCCTGCTTTTCACAGCTGCCGAGGGACGAACTGGGAGATGCTGCTGCCACCGCCCCCTCCCTCCCTACAAGCCGAGGGACGAGAGAAACTCGCTCCCCAGCTTGCTGGCAACGAAGAGGGGCTGAAGCCCAACTCGCGAGTAAGCGTGGCTTACTTGCGAGCAAGCCACCTTATTCGTGAGTAAGCGGGGCTTCGCACGCAAGGGGTGCCGGGATTCTTTTTGCCTCCGGGCACCATTTGGCTCTGGTACATCTCTGATGGAGAGAAAGTTACAGAATATTTAGAAATGGCGAAGTTGATGACAATGGTTTGAACAATTTTTGAGAAAACTGGAAACCTTTTACAGTATATCTTGTGAAAACCTATTCAAATACAGAAGTAGTGGCAGGGTTTGAAATCTATAGAAAACAATAGATTGTAACCACTAGAATACAATTAAGAAATGACTATTGAATTAATGGCTTAATTATATATGCACGAACCTAGAGATAGCTTTTAATCAAAGATGAGATAGCTGAAAGTCAGTATAAGAATGGGTTGTGTTTTTTATGTTTGTGTGTCTTGTTCGTTTTATGTGTGAGAAAATAAAAATTATATTAAAAAAAATCTCAGTCATTGCTGTTTCCAGCTAATGGTTGTTTGGGAGCTGATTTGTACAATTAACCTGTTATGCTTTGATCTGGGATGAATTGATAGTAGTTACAGCTGGCCACTTGCTGAACCTGTTGTGTGATTTCTTAAAGCTTCCAGTCAACCTTCCAGCCAACTTCCAGTCAATCTGTATTACAACTTATAAATACAAATCTGCAGTGGAGAACTAAATGTGTGTGTTTTCTATAGTATTGAAACCATAATTTGTTTTGTCCCCTGAAGCTATATCTTCCTTTACCAGCCTGCCACAGGAAATAGACCTCTGCATCTTTGAGGTGGCTAAGTAGCTTAGATAGATTCATCTAAGAGAATATTATGATGTGCAATTTGTGACTATAATAGAAAGTGCCATTTAAAGTGCCATCACTGTGTCTGTGACTTAAACATCTCTATTAAAGCAGTTTAGACTTCTGATATCTAATCAGTGAGGCCTGTTTTGAGTACAGCAGCTGAAAGTTTACTGTTCAACTTAATTTGGTGGCAACTATTCACAGTGCTTGGCTAAGAACGGTAGAGCAATGATTTTCAACCAGGGTTCTGTGGTACCCTGGGGTACCGTGAGCATGTCCCAGGGGTACCGTGGCAATGCTAACCCCCCCTCACTTTTGTGGTGCCTCCTGCTGGTGCCAGCAAGGACATGGAGATGGCTCGGGGCAGGGCCTGCCACAAGGTCAGCAGCCACTTCCTGTCCCCCCCCCCCCAGTTCTTCCCTTCACCCTGGGAGGGGAAGGTGGAGGGTGGTGCAAGCGGGGGGACTGGGAGGGGAAGATGAGGGGGATGGCAGGGTTAAGGGTACCGTGACATCGAAAAGGTTGGTAAACACTGCGGTAGAGAATCAGCTCTTTATGTTTAGGAAATTGCATGCAGATAATTCCTTTGCCCTACTTGAGTACACTGTGGCTGAGGAAAACGAGACTTCTTAGTCATCTTGGATTTAAAATGTGGCCATTTGGGTCACTTTGTTTCATAGTAGTTAAAATCACCGTAAATATTGGCTCTGTTTGGTAACAAGTGCAAATCTGCCTCAAGATATTGCTTTAAAATATGCCTTACTCTTACAGTGTAAAATCTGTGGTCAGTACGTACTTTGTAAGGAGCTTTTGAGGGTCCGGCCTTGAATATTCACCAACTAGAAGTGTGTGTGTGTGTGTGTGTGTGTGTGTGTGTGTGTGTGTGTATACACATATACATATATGTGTGTGTGTATGTATGTATGTGTATATATGTGTGTGTGTGTATACACACACACACACACACACACACACACACATACATACATACACATATACATATACATATATCTCTCTCTCTGTGTATATATATATACACACACATATATACACACACATATACACACGGACACCTCATATATATATATATATATATGAGGTGTCCGTGTATATATGTGTATATATACATGTGTGTGTATATATATATAATGTGTGTGTATGTATAAAAATTTATATATGTGTGTGTGCATGTAGTTTGTAGAAAGCCTGCAGTTATTTCCCAAATATTCTTCTTGTTATATTATCAAAGATTCCTATAGAAGAGTTGGAATACCAACACCCAAGTTAAAAGAGACTGAATATTTATTGGCATATTTCGTTTGGCAGAATATTTTGTGTAGTTGGAGCTGACTTCAGATGTTTCTGTTTCACAGACTGAACCTCCTCTCAATACTCCAGAAAATAGGGAATATACTGCTGAAATCATGTTTGAGTCTTTCAATGTTCCTGGACTTTATATTGCTGTTCAGGTAAGAAACAACGTAGCTTAAGTTAGAGGAATACTGTTTAACAATTGAATATGCTAAAAATACAATATCTTAGATGGTTTTACACTCTGCCTCCAGCAAGCTTTTAAGAACTTTTATGGAGAAGAGATAGGACCCATGTTCATATTATCACACTACAACACACCAAGATTGCCCCCTCCCCCCCCCACACACAAAGGCAACAAGCCGAAATAAAATGAGTGGTAAAATTGCCAGATTCAATTACCGTATATACTTGTGTATAAGTCGAGTTTTTAAAAATCCCCCTCGACTTATACACGAGTGAGGTGTATTTTAAAAAATATTTTAGGGTTTTTACTTTGTCAGCTGCTAGAGTGTACAGGTTTTAGGCTAGCGGCACCAAAATTTCAGGATATCATCAGGTGACACTCCTGATGATACCAGCCAAGTTTGGTAAAGTTTGGTTCAGGGGGTCCAAAGTTATGGACCCCCAAAGTGGATGCCCCCATCCCCCATTGTTTCCAATGGGAGCTAATAGTAGATGGGGCTACCCTTTTGAGGATTCATAACTTTAGACCCCCTGGTCTGAGGATTCATAACTTTAGACCAAACCTGGCTGGTATCAGCAAGAGAATATCCTGATGATACCACCCAGGTTTAGTGAAGTTTGGTTCAAGGGGTCCAAAGTTATGGATCCCCAAAGTGGGTGCTCCCATCCCCCATTGTTTCCCTTTTGAGGGTCCATAACTTTGGACCCCCTGAACCAAACTTCACCAAACCTGGGTGGTATTATCAGGAGGGTCTCCTAAAGATACTCTGAAATGTTGGTACTGCTAACATAAACATTCCTCCCCTGATAGGTTGTGTGAATGTCCCTTCTAAAATGACACCTGCCATGTTAATTTTAAAAATATGTACACTAAAAAGAATGAACTATTCTTTTAAAAATCAGGGTAGTTTTGAGTCACAGTGAACAGGCATGTTAATGCCAGTTTTTATTGTAAGATCCACTGTTTAAAACCCTCCCTTACAAAAAAGCTAAGGTTTTTGTACTTTTAAAGTTATTGTTGAGACCATATTGTTCTTGCTGACCCTCTTTTCCACTTACAGAGCTAGTTTACTGTTTTTCTTTGAAATAAATATTCAAAAACATTTAACCTACTGATGCCTCAATTAATTAAATTTTATTGTTATCTATTTTTATTTTTTAAATTTACCAGTAGCCGCTGCATTTCCCACCCTCGACTTATATGCGAGTCAATAAGTTTTCCCATTTTTTGTGGTAAAATTAGGTGCCTTCACTTATATGCGAGTCGATTTATACACGAGTATATACGGTACCTGACATTGTCGTTTTAAAATGCTTTCCTGAATTCTGGTTCAGTTGATTAGAAAACTACACTTGTGTGTATTTCCTGCTCTTATAATTGCATTCATCCTTTTAATTAAGGCTAAAATGACATGTGGCCTGCTATTTTAGCCAGAGCATCTTTTCATTCATGTGATGCTATAATGCAGAAGAAAATTGCATTAAGCAAAACTACCATAGCTACAATCACTTACTCTTGATTGCGGCCCTTCTCACATTTCATTTTCAAAGTGAATTGTGTACTTTGTAGTTGTTGTTTTGCCTGCATTGCATTTCAGAGTAGTATTCTACCTGGATTTCCTTAAAAATCAGAGGATGGCTTAAAGCAGAGGTTTCCAACCTTTTCTTTAATGAGCTACTTCTGAATAATGAAAAATATCCTGACCTATTCACTCCCCCCAGCAAGTTTTGTTCTGTCCTAGAAACAGAACATGGACTAGGAAGAGCAGCAGAAATGATGCTGTCAGCTAAGCAGAGAGAAATCCTATGAAATAACACTAAAAAAAACTTTTAAAAAAGAGCACATTTTTTCATTGTGTTTTCCTTGGTTTGTTTTCTATGAGCTTCACAATCTACTCTGTAGTAGCTGCAGAGCTGTCAATGCATGAGCTATCTGTGGCTACCCTTGGTTTAGAACAGGGGTGTCCATCTCTGGCACCCCAAATGTTCATGGACTATGATTCCCATCAGCTGCTGCCAGCATGGCCATTTGGCCATGCTGGCAGGGACGGATGGGAATCGTAGTCCATAAACATCTGGGCTGCCAGAGATGGACACCTCTGGTTTAGAGTATGATCAACTTAAACACAAAATTCTCCACAGTAAAATGAGACATAATTATTCTGTGCCTTTCTCCAGAATGTAAGGTACACTTGGTTTGTGTTTGACACGAGATCACTGATGAGTCATTCCCCCAAGTGATATCATCACGATCATTTGCGGTAATCTGTTGTAAAGCTAGACATCTCTCCTAATCAACCAATTTGCTTCAATATAGTAATGGTAATCAGTTTGTCATTTTCCTGGGGCAGACTTTGGGGAGAAATAGCTTTTCTTACAGCTTTTCTTATTGCTTTTCGTACAAAGTATGTCAAATCAAAAAGGTATATATTTTCACCAGGGGCGTACCTAGGCAAACTGGAGCCCTGGGCAAAACCTGAGTTTGATGCCCCCCCCCACCCCCCCATGGGTGGCCAACCTCTCCCACGGTAACCAAACAATGATTTTTTTCCACCAGGTTGTTTCAAAGTCACCATCACATTATAGAACATGCCCCAACTCACAAATCTGAGCACAGCAGAAATATTTTTTAAAACATTTTCAAAATGCTTTCGAAATGTTTTATTACTGCTATGAAAACATTTTATGGTGTTGTATCCAATCCTCCCAATTGGGGAAAACAGCATCACTTTCAATGTTATTTAAACAGGAGACCCCAGATTCTCCCTTTAAGGTGGATTTAAAAGGAGAATCTGGGCTCCCTAGTTTAAACAAGTGATGCTGGAATCCACCTCCAAACAGCATTATTTTCAATGGTGTTTAAACTAGGGAGCCCAGATTCTCATTTTAAATCCACCTTAAAGGGAGAATCTGGGGTACCCAGTTTAAACAACATTGAAAGTGATGCTCTTTTTGGGGTGGATTCTCCCCCACCCTGAAACAGCATCACTTTCAATGTTTAAACCAGGGACCTCAGATTCTCCCTTTAAATCTATGCCGAAGGGGATGGATTTAATAATAATGATAATAACCTTTATTAGGCATTAAAAGAAAGAAAGAAAACAAGCATTGGCAGGAAGGGAGTGGATTTAAAAAGAGAATCTGGGGAAATTTAGGGGATGCCTGCTGTCAGGGGTGCAATTATTAAGACAGCAGCACCAAAATTTCAGAGTATCTTCATGAGACCCTACTGATGATAGCACCCAGGTTTGGTGAAGTTTGGTTCAGTTATGGACCCTCAAAGTTATGGACCCTCAAAGGTGTAGCCCTCATCTCCTATTAGCTCCCATTGGAAACAATGGAGGATGGGGGCACTCCCTTTGGGAGTCCATAACTTTGGACTCCCAGAACCAAACCTCACCAAACTTGTGGGGTAGCATAAGGACAGTCTCCTGATGATACGCTGAAATTTTGGTGCTGCTAACCTAAAAACTGCTCTCCCTGCAGGCCAAAAATGGAAAAAACACTGAAAATACAAAAAATCCCACAAACGAACCTACGCCCCCCCACAAGGCTGCGCCCAGGGCAACTGCCCACTTTGCCCAATGGGAGGAACGCCTCTGATTTTCACTACACGCAGCATAGCAAGGAAGACCCAATGTGCCTCCGTTGCAATCTTTACTTTCACTGTCTATATTTGGATCTTTTCCCAGAATGTACTTACAGCATTCAGTAAGTTGGCATGAGTCACTGAGGAATTATGTTTTTGTGGTCTTTTTGGCTCCCTCAGAGTACAGGTAAAGGAAAAAGAATGCACTACAGTCCAGTCAGAAATGTCAGATGTCCAGGCCACACAGGAGGGATTCTCGAAATGCCTGTCTTGGTTCTTTTAAAAATGACTATGTGGAGCTTTTTTCATGTTCCCTGGGACTTCTGAGCTGGTGGTGCCATGGCTTCTGTAATATGAGAATGGTCCTCTAGTTTTCAGTCAGGGATAAAATACCATGTGCTTGGAATCTTAATGCACTGAAGCCGCACCCCACCAAAATGCAAATTGTAGCAAACTCAGTTTTGACCACGTATATACTGTAGCTATGAAAAAATACTGATTTAATTTACTGTTTTTAAAAGGATTTATGTCATTTTTATATACAAATTGGTTTTTTTTAGCTTCAACTGTTGCATAGTGCAGCTCAATTATGTTAAAAGCTTTTATTTCACATGTCAGTGTTATTTAAAAAATAGGCTTTTAGAGATGTGATAAAACACTAATGCTCAATTGGTTTCTGTTGGCAAGGCTGTCCTTGCCTTAGCTGCATCGTGGACATCAAGACAAATAGGAGAGCGGACGCTGACTGGAACCGTTATAGATAGTGGAGATGGTGTAACTCATGTCATTCCTGTGGTAAGTATATGCTAATAATGAGGCTGCTTTGTTCAGCTGGAACTGTGCCATTTCTAAAATACAGCCACTATGGGAAAGATAGCCTATATAAACATTTATAATTTAAAAAATTAATGTTATTTAAAACTTTGTATGTTGTATGGTATTTTTATACAACTATATCATGCTATGTCTAGAGAACAAATAGATTTGTCTAAAAGAGAAATATGCTATAGTTGTAAAATTTGCGCTGTCTCAACAGAAGCAAGGCTGCTGTTAGCATATTAAAGAAATTAATAAGAACATAAGAACATAAGCTAATGCAAGGTAGAAAAAAAATTCTTGAAGAAGGCAAACTGTGTTTTTAATCTCCCCCACCCAGTGTTTGGAACAGGGTAGGGCTGTTTTGTATCAGGCAGAATATCAGCTTGGCCCTTCTGATATCTTCTTCCACTGTTGCTGTATGGGACGAGGAGTATGCAGAAGTTAGCAGTGGATGCAGCACACATGTCGTTTGACTTCTCTAGAACTCAGCCATCTTGCAGACTACACAAGAACAGTACAGCCCTTCTCCCCCAGTAACCTTGTTATTTACTGTCAGATTAATGGGCTGTTCGAAAACTGTGAAAAGAAGCAGAATGTGGAAGAGTGATGCCTTACTATCTTGTAATGATTTCACTATTCTGAGACCCACAGTTACAATGTATTGTTTGTTTCCTGTCTTTTATAGCAACCCCTTTTGTATCCCTTGTTTTGACTGAATTGGTAACATTATCTCTGGCTGCAGTTCTGTAGCATTTTTTTTAATGCTCAAGTGAAATGTGGCAGAATAACCTAGATCAGGGGTGGGCAATTATTTTTTCCATGGGGCCGCATAAGAAACAGAAAATATTGTGGCGGGCCGGGCCAAAAGGCTGAACTCAATTCTGCATAATAGGGGCTGATAAGTGACAGACAGGTGCACAGATCAACTTGGAATCAGTGGCAACAGTTCTGCATACAACACTATTTGGCACAAAGAATCACAGGCTTACCTTACCTGCATAGTTGTCCACTATGACAATCAAGCAAGTGGGGAGACTTAAGTCCCTTGACCTACTTTTTTCATTGACTGAGCTGAGCTCCCAGAAGCCGGGCAGCCAAGGCAACCGCTTCTATGGGCTTTCAAAGACGCTTCTGCCCCAGCAAGGCAGGGGCCAGTTAGTCATCCGCTGGCCGGATGTGGCCCGCGGGCGGTATAATGCCCAGGTCTGGCCTAGAGGCCAATCTGCTGGTGGTCCCCGCCCTATGATGCGTGCTGGTCTCCACGCCGGCTGTGGGCCTTACGCACTGGCCTCCGCCTGGTGGAACACCTCCTCCAAAGGTCCGGCCCTGGCGGGACCTGGGTGAGTTCCAGGGCCTGTAAGACCGCGGTTGTTCCACCGGCCTTTGGAGTGTCCAGCTGCTAATATGGTGCCCCCTCACTGCTCTGTGCCTGGGGCAGTTAGCACGAAGTCCCTCATATGAGGAGCCCCTCATATGGGGGAGCTCCCACTGGCCTCTCAGGGAGGTAGGTTTTAAATTGGGGCCAGACTTCTATTTATTTATTATGTATTATGGTTACTCGCTGTTTTATGAGTTTTAAGCTATTTTATGGGATGGAGCCTATGTATTTATATTTGTATGATTGCTCCTGTTGTTCACCGCCCGGAGCCCCCGGGGATCGGGCGGTATATAAATTGAAAAAATAAATAAATAAATAGATAGATAGTGCTATTGCTTGGAAGATTTGCTTTAGAGCAAGGGTGGCAAACTTGTTTACAACAAGGGTTGAATGTGACTTAAATATAACTCAGTTGGGCCAGGCCCAGGGGCCGGGGGGCTGGTGAATCTACAGCAGGCTTGCTCGACCAGATCAATACTGGGGGAGGTGGTTCACATGGGGTGGGGTTGCCTCAGTTGGTGGGGCCGCATCCCAGATCAGCACTTGGAGGGGTATGGGTCACCAGCACAGATTGGAAGTGATGTGGATGGGTGTCTGGACTGGTGAGCCCTCAGCAGGCTCACCGGGCCAGATTGGGAGTGAGAGGAGCGGGTTGCCTCAGCTGGATCACAGGCCTGATAAGTCCTCTCAAGTGGCCGAATGTGGCTCCTGGGCTGCATGTTTGAAACCCCTCCTTTATAGGCATGTTGTGCTCAACAGATCATATTATTGTCCTTTTATTGTTGCCCCTTCTGATTCTGTGCTTAGTGTTCAGTGATGATGATTGTGATACTCTGAAACCTAAGGCAAGATTTGTTGTTAAAAAATAAATCGTTCTTTGTTTTTTTTCCCTTTTATTTCAATTAGAAAATTTCTCTCCACTTTTCCACCAAATTCAGGGTTCCAAAGGCTGCAAATGTTTCAAAACAGTCTTTTAAGTACAGATTAGATACACATATAGATGTATGTATAAATTCATAGACAGATGGAAAGGTTAGTAAGAGTTAGAGGGAACACAAAATGAAAAAATCTTCACCTGCTGCCATAAGGCAGTATCAGAGGGAGACAGGTGAACCATCCTGGGAGGCAGTTTCAGAATTTTAGCACCACAACCAAGAAAGTCATTCCCGAAGAGGGTTGCTACTCACCTAACCTCAGATGATGGGGGATCCTGAAGCAGACTGGAGTGGACAGATAGGTGCCTGTTGGAGTAGGCATACTTTAAAGCATAGATGTCAAATTCGTGCTGGCAGGAGATGATGGGAACTGTTGTCCATAACATCTGGAGGGGCGCGAGTTTGACACCTGTGCTTTAAAGTATGCTGACCCAGTTCTACCTTTGCTTAAAGTTCCATTTACTCATACTTCTAAATACCAGCAACAAAACAACAGGTGACAATGCCAAAGTGCTACTACTACTTATGGGCGGTAAGCTGAATTTGCTAGGTTTCTTTAAATAAGAAGTTTTTATTTATCTTTTAAAAACATTTGTTAGCTGCCTTTCTTCCTTGCAGAACTCAAGGCAGTTTACAGTGTAACAATGTAAATTAATCAACTAAAAAACCCCCAACAAGTCCATAATTTCAAATAGGATTGCCAGTGAATAAAAACTAAATAGGTTAAGATGATAAAACAGGGGAAGAGTGTAAGGCATTTGGTGTCTCTGTCTCTTCATATTACATCTTCCCATGAAACTAATTTTTTAGTTAACTCCTGATGTGCAAATTATGGAGTGTTGATGATTCACCCTTCTCTACTCTGCAAATACAGAGCTTCACATAAAAAGGAAATGTGTTGACTATGTATTGGTAGAGTTAGAGTGCGGTAATTGTGGGGCCCTTACTAGTTTTATACATCTTATAAATGTTTCTATATTTCTTCATTCAGTGTATGCCAGTTTTGGAGACCGTGGTGTTTTTGTTGAAGTTTATGAAAGGCGCTTTCTTTTACTTCTAGGCTGAAGGCTACGTGATTGGCAGCTGTATCAAACACATTCCAATTGCCGGACGAGATATAACTTACTTCATTCAACAGTTGCTAAGAGAACGAGAAGTAGGAATCCCTCCTGAACAATCATTGGAAACTGCTAAAGCAGTGAAGGTAGTGAGAAAAAATAATACAACGCATGCTTGCTTGTGTTTAAAGTATTTTTCAGTGATGGGTTGCTTTGAGTAATAATACCCATTCACTAGCTTTATACAGTATACAGTCGCTGGAACTAGTGTAAACTTTGCAGTTCAACTGACTTTTGTCATGTTTTACCCATGGGAGACTAAGGTGTTAGCTTTAAAAAGGAACAAATTGCCAGCGTTTTTCTAATTTCTTTCTTCCTGAAAATTACTGCAAAAAGCAGCTTCATGTAAAACCATAAATATTTTGAATTTTTCTGCATTTTTAGTTGCCTTATTTTTTTTTCTAAGAACAAATCTATCATTACTTATGAATTCTAAATTTTCAGGGTAGGTTTTGAATACATTCTACTGAGGCACCTCTGGAGTATGACTGCGGATTTTTCTGCTGTATTAGTTTCTCCCAGCTGAAAAATGACCTAAAGATTCTTAGGGGTTTTTCTTACCTAATTGTGCATAAAATGTGCACAACTGTGAAGCTTCAGATAAGTGAAATGTACTAGTGCTAATTATTTTAAATGTAGATGATCTTTACTGGTTCAGCAATTTGGAAGGTCCTTTGTTTTCATCGTGTATGACTCATTTTATTCAGAAAAGCTTTATTCTATTTAAACTGAGACCAAGCGTAAAAATCTTGATATGTTCGGGGGACAGTTTTCCCCTAACTGTTTGTACTTAATTTTCAGGAACGTTTTAGTTATGTCTGCCCTGATTTAGTAAAAGAATTTAACAAATATGATACAGATGGCACCAAGTGGATTAAACAGTATACTGGAATCAACGCAATCTCCAAGAAAGAATTTACCATTGATGTTGGCTATGAAAGATTCCTAGGGCCAGAGATCTTCTTTCACCCTGAGGTAAATTCTGGTGCAGGGCTTGGTGAGACATTTGGACAGCACTAAAGGGAGTGAAACTTATTTCCAAATCTTGGCTCTTACTATTAATGTCCATAGTTTTGGCCTGTTGCTTTACATTAAAATTTAGTGCATTTTTGATGTTCGGGACAAATTTTAAATTTTAATATAATTAATGTAAATGATACAATCCATTTTTAAATTTTATGTTCTCTAAATTGTATTACATTAGATATACAACTGAAGAATTTCTGTTTCTCAACACAAGGCTTGCAAACATGAAGGCATTTTTGTCCTAAGGAGTTACTTCTATTTAATCTCTTTTGCTTTTTGCTAATTCTTTTTATTATTTGGAGCTGCACAATGTTCCTTGCTTAATTATTTTGCCCAGCTTCAGAGTGGAGACCACCAGCCTGGTTTTTGTAGCAAACTGAGTAGGAATCAATATTTCTTCCAGCTGATAGCCATTTTTTCATACTGAATAAAGCTGCTTGATTCAGTGCCTTAGCATCAGAAATGTGTGGGCGGCCATTGAAGTGTTCAGTACAAGACAGTAGCAGGAAGGTTGGCAAGGCAAAGAAGCAATTAGATGACTTAATCATCTAAATTCCTGTTTTCAGTAACTATGTAGCAAGTATGAGGGGCTTGGGTGCTGTGTGGTTTCTGGGCTGTATGGCCGTGTTCTAGCAGCATTCTCTCCTGACGTTTCGCCTGCATCTGTGGCTGGCATCTTCAGAGGATCTGATGTTGGGAAAGCAAGTGGAGTATATATCTGTCCAGGGTGTGTGGGGAGTGTCCAGGGTGGGTGGGGAAACCTTGTCTGTGAGTAACAAAGGCGGCAACCAGGTCAATAGTTGAGGGCATCTGAATAGAAGTATGAGTAACAATGAAGACTATAGCCTTGGAGTAACCCTGTAGATATAAGGTCACTGGTGAGAGCATCTGAATAGAAGTATCCTGGCCTTTGTTTCTTTTGTCTATGGTCATCCTGTGTTTGTGTGGAGCTGGTTTGACACAGTCTTGACCCTAGTATTTTTCAGCATTGGCAGCCAAGTTCTGTTCATTTTCAGAGTTTCTTCCTTCCTGTTAAAATTGTCCATGTGCT
Organism: Sphaerodactylus townsendi; assembly: GCF_021028975.2. Lineage (NCBI taxonomy): Eukaryota > Metazoa > Chordata > Lepidosauria > Squamata > Sphaerodactylidae > Sphaerodactylus > Sphaerodactylus townsendi. The sequence goes on from NC_059426.1 coordinate 53,003,657, forward strand.
TATGGATTTCAATTGCTTCTCTGTGTAGTCTGACGTAGTGGCTTTCAGAGTGGTCTAGAATTTCTGTTTTTTCAAATAATATTCTATGTCCAGGTTGGTTTATCATGTGTTCTGCTATTGCGATTTTTCTGGCTGAAATAGTCTGTAGTGCCTTCGCGGTTCTTTGATACTGTCTGTTCAGCGCTTCGCATTTGGTGGTTCCTATGTAGACTTCCTGTCCACAGCTGCATGGTATGCGATAGACTCCTGCAGAAGCTAGAGGATCCCTCTTATCCTTTGCTGAACGACATCTGTTGAATTTTCTTAGTGGTTCAGATTGTTTAGCCAGTGCTTATCAAGTTTATAGACAGTGGTTCCCTTGATGTATGGTAAGAACACCTTCCCTCTAGATGGTGTACCAAAGTTTTTATGGTGCTCCTTTTTTGCCCTGGATGGTGATTGTAGTTTTTGTGTAGATATCTGTCTGTGTGAGTAGGTTTATCTACACAAAAACTCCAATCACTATCCAGGGCAAAAAAGGAGCACCATAAAAACCTTGGTACATCGCGCAAACAGAATCTGTGAACCTCACCTCCTGCAAGATGAATTGAATCACCTAAACAGGGCTCTACAGGCTAATGGTTACTCTAATACAGAAATCAGAAGGGCTGCAAGACCAAGAACAAGCCACATGAACAAAGATAAAGAGCCATCTAGAGGGAAGGTGTTCTTACCATACATCAAGGGAACCACTGATCGCATAGGAAAACTGATGAAGAAGCACAACCTACAAACATCCTGGCTGCCAGTGTTGAAAAATACTAGGGTCAAGACTGTGTCAAACCAGCTCCACACAAACACAGGATGACCATAGACAAAAGAAACAAAGGCCAGGATACTTCTATTCAGATGCTCCCACCAGTGACCTTGCTATCTACAGGGTTACTCCCAGGCTATAGTCTTCATTGTTACTCATACTTCTATTCAGATGCCCTCAACTATTGACCTGGTTGCCGCCTTTGTTACTCACAGACAAGGTTTCCCCACCCACCCTGGACACTCCCCACACACCCTGGACAGATATATACTCCACTTGCTTTCCCAACATCAGATCCTCTGAAGATGCCAGCCACAGATGCAGGCGAAACGTCAGGAGAGAATGCTGCTAGAACACGGCCATACAGCCCGGAAACCACACAGCACCCAAGTGATTCCGGCCGTGAAAGCCTTCGACAATATGAGGGGCTTGTTTTTCCGTTTAAAAATCCATTTTTGTTTTGTTGCATTCGTTATTTTTATTTTCTGATTGGATCAAATTGGAATACTTTTACAGCTGTGTCTGTGTTTTTGATTCAGTTGGGAAGGTTTGGGCCCTTAAAGAAAGGCGGCCTCAGTCTTCTGGCACCTTTGGACTTTTGACACAGGGTGGTCAGCACAAGTGCATGTGTGCACACACACAAGTGCATGTGTGTGCGCACAAACAAATTCTGATTCAGATAATGCGGGAGGGTGTTCTTGGTAGAAAACAAATTCTGAAATGGTTGATGGAAATCGCTTTTAACTATATGTGTGTTGCAATGATAGTTTTGCAAACTCACTATTCATTATTTGTGTACTCTGTTAGTTTTAGTAAAGATGAATTGTGTGTGCTGTAAATCACTTCTTCAGACTTGATTGTTCAGGAAAACACTACCTAAAGGTAGAATTGCGCTAAAGCAGTGATGGCAAACCTTTTTGAGACCGAGTGCCCAAATTGCAACCCAAACCCCACTTATTTATCGCAAAGTGCCAACCCGGCAATTTAACCTGAATGCTGAGGTTTTCGTTTAGAAAAAACTGGTTGGCTCCCTCTTCCTCCGCCCCACCCGCTCAAGCAGGGCCAGCCTGCTCTAGCCTTCAGCAAGTCCCGCGCACACTGCTCTGTGCCTCTCTAGCATCTCTGCCTCCTCTGTGTCCCCCCTCGGGCAGCAGCCACATGGAGCACAGGCACCAGGCCCGCCAGCTGAGTCCTCCCTGCTCACCGCGGTGCACGTACGTTGTGCTCAGTGTCCCAGGCCACCCTAGATGTGTGTGTGTGTTGGGGGCTTTTTTCCACCCCCCATATGACAAACTCTGTGTTTGCGTGCCCACAGAGAGGGCTCCGAGTGCTACCTCTGGCACCTGTGCCATAGGTTCGCCATCACTGCACTAAAGGCTTGAGGCAAAGCAGGAAAACCTTAGACTGTTAAACAGCAACATACTTTCGTGCTAGCAACAGTAGCAAATGAATCTCTCACACAGGCTAGCCACACAGCAGCAAATAGTCAGGCATTTTGCAAAGCTTCAGAAATATGCTTGCTGTCAAAGAGAACAGTAGTCTCAGCCCAGCATAAACTCATGGACCATACAAACAGATAGCAGATAGCTTAAAGCAATGTCCATGCTGAAATAGGGTTAAAAAAAGAATCCACTCCTTAATTTAAAAGCCTGAACCAATAGAAGCATATCAGCCAGCACACAAAAGAAAGCAACGTAGCCACCAGGCAAACCTCAAAGGAATGGGTGTTTTCACAAGTGAGGTGCCCGCTACTAAAAAAGCTGTGGCAGCTTCATGGTCCCATTTGCTCTTTCCTGATCTGAACTCTGCTTGAACTTTTTAAGCCAGATGGTGGAATGGATATATCAAGAGTATTCATGTTAGCTTTTCTTTTTCATTTTAATTAACAATAATGGAAGACCCACATTCGACTTTTTTCATTGCCTCATAAACTAATTACATCTGTACTGTGTAGGAGTGTGCTTAGATTTCCCCTGATTTCGTTGTTTGAAATAGTAACAACAGAGTGTAGCATCACTGATATAAATGGTACCTTACAGAGCTGCAGAAGCAGGCTGCAAAATGTGCCCCTAGTAGTCATCTAATTTAAAAGAATGAAGACAATGGTATGAAGAGTGGTGTTCTTACCAAGTTTCTTATAGCTTATATTTCTCTGGCTTTATTGACTCTGTTTTCTCTTGTGTTTCTGGAGAATTCTAGGCTGTCATTTGCCTCTTATAGATCTAAGGAAAGTCTGACCTGTATTGGCTATAGATAACGTAACAATCCTGCATTAAAATTCGTTGCAACTTCATAGTTCTGTTTGTTTTTAGTTTGCCAACCCAGATTTCACCCAGCCTATCTCAGAAGTAGTAGACGAAGTTATTCAGAACTGTCCTATTGATGTTAGACGTCCACTATATAAGGTCAGTAAAGGGAGTGAAGTTACTGCATGTGTATGTATTTATGGACATAGATGCTTTAGGACAATGTGTGCTTTGGACTGGTATTTTTAGGTCAGCTATATCTTCTTCTACTTGCTAAAGATATATATTTCCACTAAAAGCACAATAAGGCAGGCTTTTGTGCCTGCCTTATAGAACAGGTATAATATGCAATGAAATTAAATAATTGTGTTCTTTGCAGAAATCTACTCATAACTAAATATTGAAGTGAATGTAACAATTTTACAAGTTTTAGATTAGAGAATGATGAGATGACATTCAGTAGGCCAGAGGAAATTTTTTGCATATTTGGTCACATTTATCTGTATGTGATACTTCACATCCTTACAGTCTGTACACTTTGAACTTTGACACTGAGGACTAATTTTGTTCTGCACTATTTTTGTGAGTTTGTGAAGTACACTTCAGATCCTGAAACATTCATGTTCATTGGTAATCTGGCGTTGCAGTTTTGGATTCTCAGCGTGACACATTAAAAAAATAAGAACACTCTCCAGAGTCATAATATTTTTTTTATGAAGTAGTGTTTCTTTCTTCTAGTGACTACTGTATTTATTCAAAAGATAGATTAATTTAAAAAATGTAAGACAACATCCTCTTTATTCAGTGACAGTTTTTTTGGGGAAAACTAGTCTTGCATTTCCCCAAGTGTTTCTACAGGTGTGTCATCAAAAACAGATTGTCTTACATTCACATATAAGTTACAGTTGTGTATAACAATTTTTTTGTGTGTTTAGCTTTTTTTAGGATACCAGTTTACATTCAGAGTCATCTTCCTGTTGAGGAGATATTGTACAATGGGGTTTTTAAAGTTCTTAGTCTTCCATGCTACCGACCTGATTATAACTTTGTGTATGTAATTTCAATTCAGAATATTGTTCTCTCTGGAGGCTCAACTATGTTCAGGGATTTTGGTCGTCGTTTACAACGAGACTTGAAAAGAACTGTTGATGCCAGGCTGAAACTCAGCGAGGAACTGAGTGGTGGCAGACTCAAGGTTTGTTTCCTTTGATAATACATTACAGGGATTCGTGGGGTTCTGTTGTTTAGAATGGAGGTAGATGCCATTATAGGGGTCTGGTGTATTCTCTTTTATCTCTGTGATTTTTGATTAAGGCCTCACTTCTGTAGTTGCAGAGGCATACCTTAGGTGGGTGGTTACACTGATTGTAGTGGTAGTGAACAAGATCACCATCACACTCTAAGATACTGCAAAATACTAGAGATGCTGAGCATCTTGAGAAATTGTAATATTCTGTTTACCTTTCTGTTTCCTTTTACCGATGTCTCAGGCATGTAGCCTTCTATCTTTCAGCCAGTCCCTTCAGTTTCCAGTAATAGACCTAGGGTACAAATGGCTAATCAAAGCTCATTTTTTAATTTAGTAGTTTTTAATCCTACCTTTCCTTCAATCAATTTAAGGAGGCATAAATTGCTCTTGGCTATTTATTTTACCCTCACAACATCCCTATGATGTAGGCTAAGAGAATTACAGCTCCAAGGTCATCTAGCGAGTTTCATAGCAGAGTTGGACTCTCTCTGACACCTTTTGAATTTTTGAAACTTGTGATAACATCACTGTCTGTTCTGTATGAAATGAGTCATATCATACTGCTTTCTAAAATATACAGCCATTATCTGGTACAGTTAAAATTGCTTCTTCTGGAGGAGCAGAAAAATTCACTTTTGGATGTAATGTAGCTGGTAGTACAATAATGTTTTTATCTAAATGTTTTTAGATGTTATTTTTAAAGTGAAGTTAATATTTTTTTTCAAATTGTGGGTGTGTTATTTCATGCCTATTTGTATACCACTTGCAAGAAATAATATGCTTATGTGTTGTCTTAAAATTAGAGGAATGGATACTGAGCAAGAACTATGTACTGATTTTGTTTTTCAATGTAGCCTAAACCTATTGATGTACAAGTTATTACGCATCATATGCAGAGATACGCAGTTTGGTTTGGAGGATCAATGTTGGCTTCCACAGTAAGTTGACTAAAGGGAAAGAATATATGCAAGGAACTATTCTGTCTATACTCCCTGCTGTTGTTCCATAATTAGGATCATAACTGACCAGTGACAATATAAAAAGTGCTTTCAGTTTTTCTGGGTGCTTTTATAATTACATTTAGCTTTATAAATTTGTAGAACTGGTGAGTGTTAAATTTGGACTCTAGAAATGTAAGCACATTGCATGAGCAAGGGGGAGCTAATGAATTTTTTCTCACTTGTTATAATTTTACATATAACTTGAACTATTCTAATCTGTATATTGTGGGTTGCTACTGTTCTTCATCAGATAAAGCAATGCACAAATCTCTTCAGTGTTTTAGAGTTAGAGGTGGATGAATTTCCCAGCCTGAATCTGGAAAACACAATTTTCCAAATAAGGGAGATGTTTCAGCTGGGGGTGGGGGTTGTTTCAGGGAGGTTTTCAATCTTTTCAACTTTTGAGCCTTCTCTGTGAGACTCCCCAACCCCCTTTTACTCCCAGCCAACCTTTATCATCAGTTACCTTGTGGCTACAGCCTCCTGGTGCTGTCTTCTCTCCAATTCTCTGTGGTAATAGTTTGACAGATCCACAATACAGCCTGAAAAATGTGAACTTTAGGGTGCCTGATATTGAGGTTTTTTGGCACCCTGGGGATTATATTTCCAAGGGTGCACACTGGGAATGCTGAAATGCTGTCCCAAGTAAAATAGAAGGAGGGGGAAGGGAAGTAGCAAAGCAAATGTTCTGTGATTGTTTTCTATCATTTGAGTGAGAAGTAGGATTTGTTAAGGTGGAGGGAATGGGAAGGTATTAGATCTACAGGATGATCCAGAGAAGACTCTGGGGCTTCATATTTAAGGCAGACATTAGAAACATCTTGCTTCAAGCAAGAACTTCAGCTTTTCTGTTTACAGTGTGGAATTAGTCTACTTCCCTAATATGTGAGAAAGGTTCTCTTTAACTTTCTAACTTTAACTTTCTATATCTAACTTTCCCTTTCATCTTTTTTTTTCCAGCCTGAGTTCTACCAAGTATGCCACACCAAAAAAGATTATGAAGAAATTGGTCCTAGCATCTGTCGTCACAACCCAGTGTTTGGAGTTATGTCTTAAATCTGACTTTTGAAAAGTTGGATCTAGGGAGGCAGGGAAATGGAGGGTCTTTCTCAATACTTGTTTGTCTGGATGGCCGGTATTAAGATAACAAAACATGACTTGAAAATAAGAAAAAAAAGACCAAACTCAATTAAACAGGAATATTTTAATAAGTGTCTCAACATGCAGATGTAGTGGGAAGCCAAAATGATTCAAAGTGTTTTTTTCTTTAGATTGAATATTTGAACCTGTGCGTAATGAAACAAAAGAAGTGGGTTTTTGTTCTTTCTGTGGCCTGATATTTTGTATATTAATGAAGTATCCAAGATTTGATGGGATTTGACGGTGTGTAGATAGTCAGCTCTATAATTCTTCGATTGTACTCTTACACGTGTACAATGCGAGAGCTTGTTTATATTTCATACTTTTTTATACGTTGAGAAAAAATATCAGTGAAAGAAATGTAATATTTGACAAGAAACATACCAGTGACCAACTTGAGGTAAATTAAAAAAAAAATGTAATGCCCACATGAAGCTTAATCATGTGACTCTAGTAATTTCAAATTATGACCAATCTTAAATGTGGGTTCCACGCAGTGCAACTTGGCAATTGCTTTTGGAACTAAGGAACTAGACTCTTGGATTAACCGATGCCTGCTAGTGCTTTCTGATTACTCGGTGCATTTTCATTCTATTTCTTGCTTTGGAAAAAAAAAGAGTAAAGACAAGACTGTTGGACCAGTATTGCAGTTCTGTAGTGTCATTTCTAATTAAACCAAATATTCCAATTATCAAAATTGGTGTATTTCACCATTCCAATAAAGGCACAAAAATTCTTTTTAATGTTTGTGTGAGGCCTTTCAGTCTCATTGCTTGATTGTGAAGGTCTCAAAGCTTCTTCATTCTGTTATTTCTAAGGGATGGAAGTGGTAGATGCACTGTGATTCTGAGATGCCCACAGTGCTTGTGTGTGTTCACCTGAATATCTATTTTGGTTACCTGTATTCATCTCCATACACTATCAAATACACTTTATCAGGATACTTTTCATTTAGGATACTTTTCCCTTGACGATAAAGCAAATGAAGCTTTTTAATAGTTGGTTTTATGTCACAGATTTGCTCCTATGCTATTATACCTGAAAAGATGATCAATAGCAGGAGATATAGGGGAAATAGATACAGCTGCTGCCTGTCCAGTTGCTATCAAATCGCTTAAAAGTGGAAATGGTCTTGAGGCATTAAAGTTTTGATTAATTGAAAATCATATTTCAGGGGTAAATCAAGATAAAACATCAGATTTAAAAAATCAGATATAGTTATTTTTCTTAAATAACTTGGGTTAAAATATAAGTTTATTCAAACACATTAAAACCTTTTTAGTAAATCTGAATTATAATTCAGCATGTTTGATAGGTACAAAAAGACCACCTTTCAGTGTAAAATAATACATTCATAAGAAATATTGATTTATAAGGTAAAATATCTCTAAATGACATTAATATGTTTATTGCTGGGGGTTTCCTACTCAAACGAGGACTAGCAAGGTTTGGCCCTAGCATTCCAGGGATGCCATCTCTTCAAGATCATCCACGCAACCTATCAAGATGGTATCATATTTATGTTTTCCAACTGTGTATTATGAGTATATTATACTTCTAGTAAAAATATAGCATGAATGTTTTTCATCTCGTGGTGGAACACAGTTTCTTCCAATTAACTGCTTCTTCCTGCTTCTGAAAAGTTCTGAACACACCACGATCTGATGTGTTTTTACTTGGAAGTGTGACTTTGTTCAGTGAGATGTGCTTCCAATAAGGGTGTATGTGATTGCAACTGTTAACCTTCAGTTTTTTCTTCTATGTGCAGCCAAGGTTTAAAAAAACCTGTTCCTTATCACAGAGAGAATTATGTGGTGCAAAAGTCATGCTTGTAATGGATAAAACCTGTAGGATTTGTTTATAGCATCCTGTGTATGCTTGCTTATTTTGGAGAAATAGGAATTTGAAATAGGAGAACTTGATTTAAATATATTCAATGAATTAAAATCATGACTAACTCTTGGTCATCTTCCATAAAGATCATTTCATGGGAATCCTGATATATTTTACAGGTGTAATAGAAAATAACCTTAAAAGAATGAAATGGGGAAATCAGTACTGCAAGAAGCAGATAAAAACTGAATGTTGCCTTCGGAGGCTAAATACTTGACTACTGTATGATAAAAAGTATTTTGAACAATCAGGATGTTACATTAATTCAGTTATTGTTAACAGCTGCCTTTCCGTCCGCTAGATTTTTCTCAGAGATGTGTTGAACGAACAAAAATTGACCATGTTCCTGAACTATTTGAACACATGAAGTCACAATACCTACAAAGATTCAGTATTTTGATTTGATTTGCCATTTTGTGTATAATGAAATGTCAGCTGTATAAATGTTATACATTTTTAATAGCTGCATACACTTGGGACAGTATGAATGGCTAGTGGTATAGAAACATATACATCACACATTGTTTCTCATCAGCTATTGCAAAAGTATCAAGGAAAATTTTACACAATATTTCAAAACATAAATGTATTCTGGAATCTGATTATAAAATGTGACTCTACTGAGCCATCCCATTGTTAAAAATCTGTCAGTTCTGCATATGTTAATAGATGCAACTACCAGTATCACTGGATATGCTTCCTCACTGCAAGTTTATAAACAGTATTTAATATTTGTATAAAGAACAAAGGAGAATATTCATCACCCATAGCTTGAACTAATATTTGCAATGCCCAATATAAATGTATTGAAATGATACCATATACTCGCAAAAAGGAATTTTACTCTGTTTTGCACTATAGTAGTTGTGTCTGCAGAAGACTCCTAAGAACTAAATACTGCCAGGAATAAGAATAGAAGTAAAGCTATGATGGTCAATTTAGATTTTCTTTGCCACAGAATATGAAGATTTAAAAGCTGTCTTCAGTGCCAAGTTTTTTTGTTGACCAGCATGGCAAACATAACATTTTATGGACTGGTTATGATACTGCTGTCTTACAGATTTGCAAGTATGTTAAACAGCATGGAGTGTCTGACTCGCAAGAAAATATCCATATGATGGCATCACTACAAATTTATTTCAAGGCTGCACACCTCTACTCAAATAACACAAATACAGCTCTCCCACTGAGTAGCTTTGTTCTGTTGAGTGACTTCAGTGACCTCCTCCAAGTTAAAATTAAATACTTCTCAAATCTGTCTAATTTTCTCTAATATGTAGCTGATCCAGTATAAAACTGTCCCTTGAAATTTGATCAGATTTCCAAATTGTCAAATGGGAAACTTTCCATGAAGGGTATTTATCTGGTGCTCTATTGTGTACATTTTGAAATGTTATATGCATTTGTTGATTTGTCATCTGAAGTAGGGTTAACATAATGGAATGATAGATGAGAAAGACAGATTGAAATGGTGACACTGCCCCTGTCATTATCTCTCAGCCTAACTTAGAAGAAGAATAGGAGTTTGGATTTACACCCTGCCTGTCTCTCCTGTAAAGACACTCAAGGTGGCCTACAAATCACTTTCCCTTTCTCTCCCTACAATAGACACCTTGTGAATTGAGAGGTTCTGAATAATTGTGACTAGCCCAAGGTAACCTAACAGACTAAATGTGTAGGAGTGGGGAAGCAAATCCAGTTCACCGGATAGGAGTTCACCATTCATGTGGAGGAGTAGGGAATCAAAATTGGTTCTCCAGATTAGAGTCGGCCCTTCTTAACCACTACGTCACGCTGGCTCTCCCTATTTCTTAACATGCTGGATGCAAGAATTTTTTAAAGAAAAGGTTAAGGTTGGCTATCCTCAGAGTCTCAAAGTAAAGTTCAGCTTTAAAATAATCTGTACTTTATTCTGGGAATATCTGAAAATCTTTTAAGCAAGCGTTTCCAGTTTTGCTGTTTGTGTGTTTATGGACTTTTTAAAAATTACATTAAATGCTTGTGATTGTGGAGTATTTGGTTTTATACAGAATCCTTTTGTTTGGCTAACCGTTTATTTTAAAGGATTCAAGAACCACATTAAGGCATGTCACAACCAACCTTGGCCTTGAAGTCTGTGAACAAGAGACCTCTCTAACCAAGGTCTATCTGTGTACATATGTCTATCATGTGTGCCTTTCTGTTACCCATTTGATTGAATGATGTTTGTGCTGAATGATGTTTGAATATATATGACGTAATCAGACCTGAAATGTTTCTGTGCTTGCATAAACTTGGGCATATTTTTCTTTTTACAGACACTTTCCAACAATTCCAGTGATATTGGGGCGAGGGAGGTATGACGGTAGGCCTAGGCCGAATACTAGACGCAGAGTGAGATATGGTGAAGCTCGCTCTCTGTCTGACCTACGGCCTATCCCAAAGAATGCAGGTAGTGGGACAGGGATTAATTACTCTGCTCCTAGGCTGCTGTTGATTAACGCGAGGTCGATTAATAACAAATATGCTACTCTCCGAGAATATCTCGGAGATCAAGCTGCTGACCTCGTGTGTGTCACGGAGACCTGGGTGAGAGAGGGCGAAACAGTTGCCCTCAACAATCTCACTCCAAGGGGTACCGTGGCAGTCCAGCAGCCTCGGACACAGGGCCGGGGGGGCGGTGTGGCGATGCTCATCCGAGATACTATCACCTTCAGGACGTCCCCTGTCCCGGTGATTGATGGCATGGAGTGTCTAGGCCTTCATTGGGACTACCAAGAGAAGCTGGCTATCCTGCTAGTGCACCGGTCACCTAGCGCACCGGCTGATAGCCTGTCACGGCTTCTGGAGGTCGTCTCTGAGTGGGCTGGAGCACCTCGCTTAATTGTGCTGGGTGACTTCAGCGTCCATGTTGATTCGCCTCCTCGCCAGTGGGTCAGCTGATCTAGTGTCATCCATGGCGACGCTAGGCCTCTCTCTTATAAATACTGGTGTCCCTACTCATCAAGGAGGCCACACTCTGGACCTAGTCTTCGCGGCAGGTGTGCATGTGGTCTTATCCTCTGTAGAAAGAATGCCGTGGTCTGACCACTATGTCCTGAAGGCTCGGATTGATGCTCCTATGCCCCCCCGTCTAGGTGATGGGCATATTTTAGCCCGCCCGCGGAGACTAATGGAACCAGAATGGTTCCAAAATGCTCCACGGGAACTCCCGCCCACTGGCGCTACTCTAGATGAGCTGGTAGAGAGCTGGGATACCAGACTCTCTGAAGCCATCGACGGTATCGCTCCAAAGCGCCCTCTCCGCACCCACACTAACCCGGCTCCTTGGTACACCAAGGAGCTGAGGAAGAGGAAGATGAAAAGGGAACTGAGACGGCTTGAGCGAGGGTGGCGGCGGGCACTTGACGAGGGGTCAAGACACTCATATCGATCGCTTATGAAGTCCTATGAGAGTGCTGTGAAGGAGACCTGCTGGCATATTTTGCTTCCGCTATTGAATCTGCTAGTTCACGTACCAGCACAATTGTTCTCGTGTAATTCGGACGTTGGACGACCTCTTCGATAGGGTCCAAAAGAGACTGATTTGGCATTAGGCTGTGAGGCTTTTGCGAACTACTTCACACACAAAGTCCTGACCCTCCGCCAATCCCTCCCTGCCACTATTGATACAGTATGTGAACTAGAGGCCCCTGGGCCGTCTTTGGGTCCTTTCTTGGACCACTTCAGCTTACTTGACCCAACAAATGTTGACAGGATCCTGGATGCTGTACGATCTACCACTTGTCCTTTTGACCCGTGCCCTTCCTGGTTGGTGAAAGCCGGCAGGGAGGAGCTTCGGAGCCACCTGTTGGATATAGTCAACTGCTCCCTTGAGCAAGGAGTTTTCCCTGGTCGGCTTAAAGAGGCAGTGGTCCGCCCGCTCCTAAAAAGACCGCACTTAGATCCTGGAGATCCAGCCAATTACCGCCCAGTTTTTAATTTACCATTCTTGGGCAAGGTAATTGAGCGAGCGGTGGCGGCTCAGCTCCAGCAATTCCTGGATGACACAAACATACTGGATCCCTTCCAGTCGGGCTTCCGCGCTGGTCATGGGACTGAGACGGTGCTGGTCACTGTTGTGGACGACCTCCGACTACACTTGGACAGAGGCGGTTCGGCACTGTTGGTGTTGTTAGATCTCACCGCAGCGTTCGATATGGTAGACCACGACCTTTTGGTCCACCGCCTCGCTGGTATCGGGGTCCGAGATTCAGCCTTAAATTGGCTGATCTCGTTCCTCCGAGATCGGGAACAGCAGGTGGCATTGGGGGGTGAGATCTCCAAGCGTCGCCCCATTATGTGTGGGGTGCCGCAAGGAGCGATACTCTTCCCAATGCTTTTTAATATCTACATGCACCCCCTGGCGAAGTCTAGTTCGGAGTTTTGGGCTACGGTGTCACCAATACGCTGATGACACTCCAGCTCTTGTTCACAATGGAGGGCAGCCCGACCTCGCCCCTGATGCCCGCCAGTTGTCTTGATGCTGTGGCTGGTTGGTTGAGTGCAAGTCGGCTGAAGTTGAATCCCACTAAGACGGAGGTCCTGTGGCTGGGCCGGGGGAGTGTCCGGTGGCCTTTGGCCTGCCTACCCTTCTTGGCGAGATGTTAAAACTAACTTCGTCCGCCAAGAGCCTGGGGGTGACTCTGGATCCATCTCTATCATTGATGGTCCAGGTCACCCAGACAGCCCAGGCAGCTTTTTACCATCTGCGGCAGGCACGCAACTGGCCCCGTGATCTCTCCGGCTCTGATCTGGCCACTGTGATCCATGCCACGGTCACCTCTAGATTAGACTACTGTAACTCGCTCTACGCTGGCTTACCTTTTGGCCATGATCCGAAACTGAAACTGTCAGACAGAATGCGGCAGCCAGACTCCTTTCCGGAGTTAACAGCGAGGGACCGGATTACCCGTCCTATACCAACTGCACTGGCTGCCGATCGAGTACCAGGTCATGTTTAAAGTTTTGGTTTTGACCTTTAAAGCCATTCGCGGCCTTGGCCCTGGATATCTAAGGGACCGTCTCTCCCTATATCGCCCTTCTAGGCCCCTCCGTTCATCAGAGGCGGACCTACTGGTAATCCCTGGCCCCAAGGCGATCCGGCTGGCCTCTACAAGGGCCAGGGCTTTTACGGCTCTGGCCCCTACCTGGTGGAACAGGCTTCCAGGTGAGATCAGGGCCCTGCGGGATTTACAAAGTTTCCGCAGGGCCTGTAAAACGGACCTGTTCCGCCAGGCGTTTGGCCAGCCGGGATGATATCAACCGCGATAAAAAGCAAACATCTGGCCTCCCGTGGGTTCATAAAAGGGGGAATAGAATAGCTGAAGCCATCTCTAGTTTAATATTTTATGTATTTTATGTATTTTAATTAACTTATATATATGATGTTTTAAATTTTTATTTTGTTGGAAACCGCCCTGAGCCTTCGGGGAGGGCGGTATACAAATACAATCAATCAATCAATCAATCAATCAATAAATAAATATTCTTGTTAGCTGCAGAAAGTGTGGCTGAGAACTAGACATCCTTGTCCATAATCATGATGAACCCATCAAATGATTTATGACAATAATTCTATATTGTTTACATGTCCAGATTACTGAGCAGACACAGAATTCCCATGCAATGCCCAAGGCATTCGCATTCTCCCTTTACTGTGATGCAACTCTACTAAAAACCATGCCTTGGAACGGGTAGAGCATCCACCATTTTCCTCAAATTCTATGTCCTACCCAATGTTCTACCACTATTTATCTTCATTTGTGAAAAATATCCATACTGTGAAAACAAGGCAAGGAAATACACAACAATGGCAAAATTAATGAACTCTGTGAACAGGAGATCTAACCAAGAATTTCTATATAAATGGAAAATATATTTTCACATTATTGTCAAACATAAAATACTATATGATACAAGATGCTTATGTTTAAAGTGGATCATTACAAATCAATAATTTTAATACTTAGTTGTCTTTCAAAAAGGAAAAAGATAAAAAAATTAAACAATTACATTAAATAAGATGTTTATGATCTGATACTGGAATTTGTCCTCTGTATGAAGACCAAAATACACATCAATGCTGGTTACTTGTTAGTGCCCAGAACTCTAATTGAGATATCCATTTTCTTTATTCTTGCTGTATTTTTTGTTTTTTTCTGTGTGTTTTTTTTAATTGTTATAATTTGGGTAGGGGTGGGGGAAGGAGACATCCTTCTTAAACTGTAGTACCCAAAACTGAACGTAGTACTCCAAATATTGTCTAACCAAAACAGAGTAAAGTGATACCATCTGGACACTGACGCAGTCCAAAATTACTTTTGTCTTTTTACCTTCTGCAACACATTGCTGACTCATGTTCAGTATATGGTCTACTGAGAGGCCTAGATCCTTTTCACCTGTACTACTGCGAAGTTTTCCCCATCCTGTAATTATGCATTTGATTTTTCTTGCCCAAATTCAGAACTTGACATTAATATCCATTGAAATTTACTTTGTTAATTTTAGCCCAGTTTTCTAGCCCATCAAGATTATCCTGTATCTTAACTCTGTGTTTTGTTGCATTTGCTACCCATACAATATCCTAGTATAATCTTCAGATTTAATGAGCATCCTCTATATTCCTTCATCCAAGTCATTTATGAAGAAGTTGAACAACACAAGGCTTGGGACAGATCTGTGAGGCACACCTCTTGTCACCCCTCTCCAAAAGGATGAAGAACCATTAACAAGTATTCTTTGGGTGAGACATACCAATCAGTTATAAATCCACCTAATAGCAATAGCATCCAAACCACATTTTACCAACTTGTCAGCTAGAATATCATGTGGAACCTTATCTGAAGCCTCATTGAAATCAAGATAAACTATGTCCACAGCAGGCCTACCCCCAAAACAAGGTAGCAACTCTCTTCAAAAAGGAGACAAGGATAATCTGACATGCCATCTTTTCTAAATATGCAAAGAAGGTCTGATGATTTGTTCTAAAACTGTCCCAGATATAGATGTCAAACTGATGGGTTGGTAGTTACCTGGATCATTCTTTTTCCCTTCTTGAAGATGGGGAACTATCTTCCGGCACCTCATCTGTTTTTAAGAATTCTCAAATATAATAGAAGCTCAGAAATTATATCAGCAAGTTCCTCTAGTACCCTTGGATGCAATTCTTCTGGCCCCAAGGACTTAATATCATTTAAATAAACTAGGTGTCTATGCCTAGTCTAGTCTACAATTTCCTTCCTCATCATGTGTCCTCTTTTTTCCAGGTTGAGAACCATTTCCCTTGCATGAGAAGATTGAGAGAAAGTGAGAATTGGCAGCAGTTCTGCCCTCTCTTCATCTCCTGTTAAAATGTCACTTTCTACTTCCGGCCATGTGTCCACTGTTTCTGTGTTCTTTTTCTTACTCTGAACATAACCAAATAACCCTTCTTTTGTGTACTGGTAGGCAAGATTTGTTCATTGTGAATCTCCAGAACATCCATTTCCTGAGACCTATTAATTATTGCTCTTATGTCAATAGTTTAGCACTACCATCTGGTGGTAGATATTTTTTGGCAGACTTTTAATGATTTACAAAGAGCCTTATGGGATGTGAGACGCTATCAGAATGTCAGTGCCTGATACTCTTACCTGTAAATAGTTAATAATTTACGCCAATCTATGACAGGTTGTGGCATGCAGACTATATTTTGTACACTAAGGGTAGCTTATGAATTTCATGGAGGGAGTATGTTTTTACTTTACTCTTGATAGAGGGCACAAGTCCCAAACTTTCACTTCCTCCCACCCACCAAATCTCTGTATGTGAACTGCCTCTCAGGCTCTCAGTTGCATGATCTGTTGCATGACCTGCTGCTACCAAAATTATTTATTTATTTAATTTTAATTTATTTAATGCTACCAAAATTATTTAAACCTGTGTTGCTTATTGGCAGTATACTTTGAAATAAGTCGACATATTGTATATAACTTTGTTTTTGTTTGCATTTGGTTTTGGATGCCTAAGTATTAAACTTTTACTGTCACATTACGTAACTCTCCCCCTCCCCCTTTTGCCATAAGGCCACAGCTGATTTATGGTGACCTTGTAGAGTTTTCAAGGCAGAAGATGTTCAGAGTTAGTTGACCCCGGTAATCCTTGGAGGCCTCCATCCAAGTACTAGCCAAGGTCTGGGCTGAAAGTGTGTGTTTGGCCCAAATTCATATAGTATCATAGAGGTGGAAGGGACCATACAGGTGATCTAGTCCAACCCTCTTAAGTTCACGGATGGTAAGATCCACTTTAATATGAGTCCCGCAGCTACCCCACTGGACAGTTCATACTTGTTAATTTCAATCCTCAGTGTCTATAAAAATGGCACCTTTTAAGAGAACCTGAAATGTATAGCACTGTGTTATATTGGACAGAAATATGAAACTGATTTCCTGAGTCTCCCCCAGTATCTAGCCATTTCAGGATATGACTTATGGTGACCCAATAAGGTTTTCAGAGAGAGAGAGAGAGAGAGAGCGTGCGTGCGTGCGTGCGTCAAAGTCACCCAGCAAGTTTCCATGGCAGAGTGGGAATTCAGACCTGGGTTCCCCAGATCCTAGTCCACCAGCTTAATCACTACAACATGTTGACTCTTTTTGGGCTCATTGAAATATTTTCACCTGACTCACTTCCAGATGATAATCCTTAAATAGATCACTGATCTTCATATATTGCCTTCACTTCCCTAACAACTGGGTCCACTTTTAAATGTAATGCTGGTAGGCAGGAAGCAGAGGCGTAGCTCCAAGGGGAAGGGGGGCGTGACACACCAGGCGCACACCCCTGTGGGCAAGGGTGTGGTGTGCCTTTCCAGGGTGGGATGGGGCGGAGGATGCACCTGTGCACTGGACGCTTCCCCCCTTGCTACACCTCTAGCAGGAAGAGATTATTCATGGTGTCAGCAAATCTCTGAATATAAGAGACAACATCAGTGAAAAGCCTTGCCTTCTATGCCCTGTTGTTTGCCCTCCAGAGTAACTGGTTGGTCACTGTGTACATCTAGATGCTGGACTAGATGAACCATTGGGCTGATTAGCACAGTCTTGTTCTTAACAAAGGCTTGGTGAATGCAATGTCACAGCCATAGGAAATGTGAATGCCAGCATCACTTTTAAATGGGGTCTAAGTTCTTTATCTGCTTCAAGTGCCATGGTTTAACATGGGCAATTCTCAGATTGTGTTGCTGCAGTTAATGAAATTATTTTCCAATTTATATTTTAAAAAAATCTGTTATTCTGTTGTGGTGCTGTTTTTGTTTTTAACGTTGAATTATTTCATGGCTTTAGTGCATTATAACCTGCTCTAATGTTCTTTGGCTATTTTCTTAGTGTCAGTAATTTATATTGCTATATTATGTAAATTGTTAGTTTATGTTATCATCTTGGTTTTCCTTTGGCAAGATGCTTATTATTTATTTACACAGTTGTATCCTGCCTTTTTAAGGCAGCCAACAATTTAAAAACATACGTGATACAATTACATTATAAAACCATTAAAAACCCCTCTCAAACTTAGATCATTACAGCAACTTTTAAAAAGAGTTTAAAAAAGAGTTAAAGTACATACAAAATATAAACAGCTGTTAGGAAGAAGGGATCATTGAAGGAATGTCAATGAAACAAAAGATTCTTCACCCACTGGTGGAAGATGGCAACTGAAGGGGACAGACAACTCTCCCTAGAGAGTTCCAGATCTTTGGTGTCATGACCAAGAAGGACCTCTTCCAGGTTGCCTAATCTCAGGACTTCGGAAGATTACCATAATGGTTGGGCAGGTTTGTAAGGAGTTAGGCAGTACATTAGGAATGTTGGTTCCAAACTGTATTGGGCTTTGGAAGTCAATACTAGTACTTGAATTGTGCCCAGAAATAAATTGGAAACCAGTGTAGTTGGATCAGCTAAATATGGTCCATGTAACCCATTCCAGCCAACATCCTGGCTACAGTATGCTATACCAAGTGAAATTTCCAAACATTTTTCAAGGGTAGCCCCACATAGAGCATACTGCAGTAATCTAATCTACAGTGGCCAGATCTTTTCCATCCCAGAAAAGACTGCAGCTGGCTGGACAGTCAATGCTAGTAAAAGGCAGCTCACCTCACTGGTGTAAGTGGCACCTATGCAGGAAGGGCAAATTGTAGAGGGAAGGCGCTGCACAGCTTGGTGATGCCAGACCCACAAGAGTCTGCTGCCTGCAGGGCTGCACAGGCCTAAAGGTGGATGCTGGCATGGCTGGGGTGAGCTAGAAACATTCCCCCGGGCTTTTGACCCGGAAATGCCCCCAGCGCAGCCCTCAAATTTATGCCACAATAACACATGGCACAAGTCTGTTTCCCAAATCGAGCTGTCCGAGCAGTGGGAGGGGGGGGAGGGTTTCCCCTATTTCTGACTGCACCAACTGGAGCTCCATTGGAGGCAGCGCAGAACCACCTTTGCTACGCTGTCCCCAGCCTCCACCAAATTGCCCTCTATTTGAATTGGGCTGTAAGTGTCCCAGAGTCCCTTTTGCTCTTGAAAACCCTACTGAATCAAAACCTATGCTCATAAATATTTCATGTTAATAAATTTGTAAGCCACTCTGAGACTGTGATAAAGGGTAGATAATAAATGTAAATGTAGATTAATACAAATATTTTTTTTTAAAAATTGTATCTTGGAGGTTAACTGATGGTCAATGAAAATGGACCCTTCATGCCATTACTACAGCTAAAAGACCTCATATTACAACATTGGAAAGATAAAGGCCCATCTCCGGAAAATCAATGGACCTTAAAATTCTATCAATATTTGAATGCATGAGATATAGATAGTAATTGTGCAGGGACTTATTTTTAGATTTTTGGAAACCATTTATAAAAACTTAGATCAGCCACCACTATAGTTATATTCTTGTCTTTATGTACATCCTGTTTTTTAAGGGAATAAAAAAAGAAAAAACCTTGATTCTTCAGCAATAAAGCTGGATCCAATATGACTCCAGGCTTTTAATGGAGTTCAACTGATAATTGCTGCCTCAGTCAAAACTGGAAAGAACAATGTCCTTAAAGACCTATGCCTTCCTAACCAGCATGACCTCTGTATTTTTAGAATTTAGTTTCAATTTGTCCATTTTTAGTCAGCTAAACACTGCATCCAGGCAGCAATTCAGGATCTCTACTGCATCACCAGGTTATTTGGATAAGGATATATAGACCTGAGTTTCATCAGCATATTGATGACAACCAATTCCAAAAATAAGAATGATTTGTCCTAAGGGCGTTATGCAAATATTAAAAAGCATGGGGAAGGAGGTAGAATTGTACCCCATGGAACTCTATAAGATAGGTTCCATATCAATGGAAACTGGTTTCCAGTAGCTACCTGGTTTCAGTCCAACCTACGAGGAATGACATAAGCCATTCAGTGCACATCTGCTAATACCTACTTTTGCTTCCAGGTCAGGGACGTAGGTATAGATTTTTTATGGGGTGGGTTTGGGGGCAGGGCCACTCCTCCTAAGCCCCTCCCCCAGCCTCAGTGCTTATAAAAACAGCTTATAAAAACAGTGCTTATAAAAACAGACACCCCTGCCCCGCCTGCCCCCCTGCCTGGGCTTGCAGCTGGCAGTCCCTTCTGCCCTTCCTTCTGGGCAGAGGCGTAGCTAGGGAAAATGGAGCCTGGTGGAAAATTGAGTTTTGCTCCCCCCCCCGGGTGGCTGCTGTGATGTTGGAATCCACCCCCCAAACAGCAAACATTGAAGATGACAGACATGGGGGCACAAAGACTATGCACAAGTGATTTTTTGATCATTAACTTTGCAATGTTGAGTTTGAACCAAGACTTCAATACATATTTAAAACATGGCAAAAAATGTGGTGTACCTGTGCTTGTTCATGCATAACTAAGATGATTCAGTTTTCTTCTGAGTTAACTTTCCATGT